>NW_026577979.1:10000000-20000000 GCF_029603195.1 Condylostylus longicornis
AACATTCACCGAAAATTACATATACGAGTATTCTAATATTTTCCAATATACAATCCATTTGAAAACCCTATTAATTTATTTTAATTTGAAAACCCTATTAGTTTTTAATTTAGATTTTTAGATAGTTGTTCTTCTGTTCTAATAAATCAAAGTTTAGCGACTTTAATATATGTGACTCAAACCTAGAGTAATCTTATACTCAAATTTATGTTTTATTATAAAATATGGCGTTTTAGAAAAACAACACTCTTTGTATTGCGGTTTTTCATATTTTTGCTATGAACAACTCTTTTGGTTCATTCTTTACGGATTCCCTATAGGTTATTCGGGGAACGTTTATAAATTTTCGAAGTTTATCCACTTTCAATCAGTCATTCTGAAATTTTAAATCAAATCGAACATATCTTACATGGTAAAGATTTTGTATTTTTTTAGATATACCAGAGGATTATATTGCTATGAATATGAAAATATCAGTATAACAAACCTTATAATTTGTAATACTAAGTTATAGTGAAACTGTAATCTTACTACTTATAGACTTACTAACATTGTAACATTGTGTATTAAAATGCATTTTATTTTGTATAGTATTAAAAATTTTGTTAATTATTTTGATTTATTTATTTTAAATTGATAATTTTTATAATTCTTAAGTTACAATATATTTTTTTTTTAATGTGGTTTTATTGAGTAATAATTTTTAAATGCCAATTTATTCATAAAATATATAATTTAATAATGAATATTACCATAATTTTATTAAACAAGAAAATAAATGACATTTTTGCAATATTGAATTTCAATTTTCAAAGATGAGAAATTTTGCTTTTCTTTAGTGATCCGATTTTGTATTTATATTAAGTGTTATACTCTATATACTTGTATAATATGGGAATAAATTTTTAATTATGAACATATAAAATTTATTTCTTATATAGTTTTTATTTTTGTGGTTAATATTTATAATTTATTACAATTATAAGTTGGGAAATAAACACTTTGTTAATTAAAATATTTCCTCTTTTGATGAGAATATGACAAATAAGAAAAGAAATACAACAATATTCATTACAATATTAATTGTAAATGATGTTTTTTTACACAATTACAAAGCAAATATTCTCAATTTTCATTCATTTTATTATTTTTATTATTATGATTGCGGTTCTCTTTATATGTCCTTTTAGTTTTCTTTTTATTATTCTTCTTCTTCTCCTTTAATCAAATTTTCAATCTGAAAATATTAAAAGATTTCTTAATTTTAAAAATATAGAAAATTGAATTGTATTGTGACTACTTTCTTCTATACATACCACATAGTTCAAGGTAATTAAGGTTAACTATAGTGAGAAGACTCTTGCTAAATGAGTTTTTTAATTAAAATTTTATATTGATTTCTTTATGTATGTATTTTATGCCCATTTAATGTTAAACATACATATAAGGATGCTGTTTGAGTAATAATCTGAGATATTAATACGAAAATATAAAATTAAATTAATATTACATACATTGTTACTACAAATATGTGAAAAAAACAAGATATGCAATGAAAATGTTCATTTTGAGATCGAAGAACAAATTGTTTTCGAGCGCCTCAACTAATATGGCAGAACTAAATTGATCTATTAATAAATCTAGTAATATTACATATTACTAACATTAATACTCATTTCGACCCCATATATAATGAAAAACTAATAAAGAATTATTCTAAAACTGTATCTTTGCCATTTGGGTTGCTAATGGTAATGATAAAATAGATAAACTGTTCAACTATTTTGCCAATTTTTGATCTTCTATTAAAAATTTTTCATTTTTCTACTAAAATATAATTAATGCTTAGATAGTATAGTTCTTAACCATTAAAATAGGAGGTGAAATAATTTAACAAGTTCATCGAGTTAGTATTAATAATTAGTATTAATAACTGTTAAGCACGATAATAGATTTAATACTGAGTAAGAGAGCATAAAACAGTATGAAGTTATATAGGGAATATAAAAATGTGGGGAAGAAATATAAGGAAGTAAGTACAAAAGAAAAAGTAGAAGGTGTAAAATTTATTACCCCGTCGGTTAAAGGTTAAGTGGGTTGATATAATTACTGGTGGATTACCTTAATGTAATTTTGAATAGCAAACTAAATTTCAGAGACCAATCTTAATATTGTCTTAATGTTATCTTCGAAGTTTGTGAATTCATGTTTCAAGCTATCTCTGGTATGGCCGTGTTAGTATTAGGTGATTAGGTTACTTTTGTTATACATCTTCTACATTGAGGCCTTTCCTAGAAAACTTTTACGCTTTATCCACTGTATTATTGAAAAACCTAGACGGAAGAATCCATAATGTTGTAGTAAGGAAATTAAATTTCTTAAAAATTTCCTATTTATAATATTATAATGCTTTATACAAATTCAAAAAATACTTATATATATTTAGTTTTAAAATGATAAATGAAAAAGTTTTTCTTTGCTTTATAACTCAATTTATATGTCAAAATTTGAGTTGCTATGCAACTATACAACCTAACTATCTAACTACAACCTAACTAACTAATGTTAATTTAAAACTAATTCCTATTTATATGAAATTTAGATTCTATTTGATAAAACACCGGAAGATATTTTCGAATCAAATTGTAAATATATAAAGAATTTCCAAGTTGTACACTCCTCCTCAAAATTTTAAACAAAAGATTCAAATAAAATTAATTTGAAATTAATTTTACTAATGTGTGGTTATAGTTAACATTTATACATTATTATTGAAAAATCAAATTATTTCTACTGTTTGTTTTAAAAACACAAATTACATGCACTCGCAGATAAGATGGAAGGTCACTTGACTTAAAATTTACTTAATGTTTTTCCATTTCGAGTAATTCATATATAGATTAATTTAAATGTAAATAAATAGACGTTATGTTCAACATCAAAAGCGTATCAATATCCATTTGATTTTAAAAACTGATTACAAAGTATACATAAAATAAAAAAATATTGTAAATAATGTGACACGCGTTAAAGAACAACCAAAAAAAAGAAGTCCAATAGTGAAAATGTCCTTTTTACATTTAAACAGTTAATAAATAACATTATAGAAAAGTAATTGTTTTATCCTTTAGTTTGTTATTCTTTGACAGAATTGTACACACAACAAAGTCAAATTAGTAACAATAATTATATTAATGTCGCACGTGTTTACAAAAATGTCCTTTATTCTAATATCCTTTAATTTTTTTTTCTGTTTCTATTTTATTTTAAAATCTAACCGCAATTTTTTTTTGTTTTATGTTAACGCATTTACATTGAATCTTTTGCTATCTAATTCTGCATTATAATAGGGTAACATTATACTTTAATAATATCTTTTAATTCTTAAAATATGTCCAATTGCACGTGCAACATGCTATGATATGGACTCCAAAATGAGAATGATATGGACTTTGCATTACATGAGAATCGAAAAGGGTGAGCCTTTTTTTGTCTACTTTCAAAATAAATAATAAAAGTAGATTAGTTACGATTTAAAACTTAAGAATTTTCCGGCATAAGTTATTCTCATAATAAAACACTCTATTTGTATGTGTATATTAAAAAACCACCACTTAATAAAATGTTTTCCGCTCATTTTGAATAGGCAATCACTTTTTCTTTTCTTTCGACTTTTTCCAGATTTCCAAAATAGTGAAAAGGAAGAATGTGGAAAATTCTTTTTAAATAGCAAAAAAAAAGTTTGAAAAGAAATGCGTTTTTTTTTTTCGTTTCGTTTCGTTCCGTTTCGTCATGAGATTTCTTTTCTTCTCTCTCATTGTTCTCTTAATCGGATGCATGTGATGACGTATGTTTACTGTCAAAAAGTTTTGATTAATGAACACAAAAGCGTTTCTTGTAACGCGGTGAAACTTTTGTTCATATTTTTTTCTATATTAAACTTTACAGGCGGAATTCACCAAGGCATTTTACGAATTATTTTGTGAAAGACTTTCTATATAGGAAAAAAATCTTTCTTTTATTTTTCATTATTTTCGATGACATTTAAGAGCCTTCATGCTTCTTTTCTTAGTATAAATGCAAAAAAAAGTGGGAAAAAAATAGTTTTCAAGGAAGTAAGTAAAATTTTTCAAGACTGTTTTATGAATTTAAGTAGCTATGCACACATAAATGAAAAAATTCAACCATTTAAAGAGTACATTAAAAGTTGTTAGTTGATATAAAAGAAAAATATGGTCGATCACTTTTAGGTTTTTTCATAGGTGATGAAAAGATAATGAAGTGCAGTGAAGATATTTCTTTACTCAGATTAACAAGAAACGAAACGAAATTGGACGAATTCATCAACTAATTTAAAACAGTTCCAAAATGTCCTTTTAGAATTTTTTTATGAAAGTGAAAGCTGTCGTGAAAGCCCTGCATATTTCATATTCTTAGTTGTTCACTTCATTGAAGTCTGCATTTACAAGCAGACATTTTTAGATTTGTATAACGGGCGGCAACAGAACACCGCGACCACGTTTATAAGGATCTATTGTGCGCCCTCAAAATAATAACTAGAATAGTTTCCGTTTCTTTAGCAATATAAATAATTCCTTCTATTCAAGCAGATATTTGCATTTGGATGTGTATAAAATATGCTACACGTACAAATATGATTACATGAATAGTAGTAATTTTCCAGTGGACTCTTACGACAAAACAAATTTCAAATGCGGTAAATAAAAAACAAAATCACAGAGAAAAACGACTTGATTATCTTTGATAAACGTCAATCATTATGGAATGTAATATTCTTTTGAAATTTTTTTTTTCCATATACCTTTGATCCTGCTCCAATTATGGAGAAAATTTTTGCTCGTCAAACTTCTTAATACAGAACGGCATCTATAATAAGTAAAAGTTTATGCTTTTTTTAATTCTTTTCGCAATTGATGTTTTTAAGTGAACTTTATTGATGGGCGTATTTTCGATTTAACGGTTGATTTCATCATTTTTTATTTGAACATTTTTTTTTCTCCTTTAATATTTTCTAATCTTTGTTCGAATAGCGGAAAAATTCTTTTAGGTAAATTTTAATAATTTTATAATAAAAAGAATTACATGAACAGAGTGGACACATTTGGTTTGTTTCTGAAATAAATTCCGAAAAGTGAAATGAGTGAGTCTGTTGAGTTTAGACGGTTTCTCCTGACAAGGTATGTCCTTTACTTTCTGTTTTGTGTTCAATTAGTTTTGGGTAGCTCTTTGGAGTGTAGAAAATTATTGCGGAAAAAGAGTTTTCTATATAAGAAATTGTTTAAAATCAGCAGATTCTGTTTAATTCCCCGTTATTAAGTGTTTATCTTACATAAACTTTAAACATAAGAAAAAAATGTAAACATTCATTTTTCAATTTAAGGTTAACAAACAAGAAAAGCACGATTAATTGATTAAAATTGTAAATTTTAGAACTAAGGTTTAAGAATTATTCGCTAATTTAAGTTAGCAAAAGCATTCTTAAGAATAGTAGAATACTTTTGTTAACTGAAAATTACAAATTATACGCCTTGTGAAACATCCTGTATTTATGTAAGCATTGAAGCAAACGTTTTTTTTTCTAGGAAATCTTAGAACTTTATCAGCATTTCATAATTTTTTATATTAAAATAGCATTTAAAGTGCTATGAATATTTTGTAATGTATGGGATGAAAATTTATTGCTTATTCAAGAGAATAAATTTAAAATGGCGAATGAACTTGAAATAAGAAATTAAAGAGCTATTTGAATTTTAAAAAAAAGTGTATAACATAAGTATGTGTAAAATATGTTAAATCGATTTGTTAATGTAGGGGATTAAAGTTTTAAGAAAATATTAAAGCTTGAAAAATTTTTCAATTTTACTGAATCTTAGGTATAATTTGTGAATTATAAGATACTGTAAATTTTTTAAAAATGTTAACTGTTATAGGTACAAAATAAAATGGCAGCTATTAAAAAATAAACAGAACTGCAAAGTGTCCGTGGTATCTTTTTAAGCTACACTATGGCTTTTATTATATTGTTAAGTAATTAGTTGTGTTTCTTATATTTAAAGATCCTTTATTTGGACCTTTATTTCTGACTATTTATTTGGACTATGGATATTCTAAATTATAATCTATTTGTTGTTCAATAAAATTATTTTCTACTTTGCTCTAATAAATTTACTGATACCTCTTAAATGATAAATGAATTACTTTTTTAAATTAAACACATATTATCACAAAATTGAATGCATATTTCGATTTTTAGTATTTTTATTAATAAATTATCAATCTCTATACTGAAACTAATTTTAGTATGACATACTAAATTAAAAATGAGTCGAGCCAAAACTTATCATATTGGCTAGATATACACTGATTATATTATTATTATTAAGAATATTTTCATTAGTCTTAATGATTAAATTTTGATTTCAAGAAATCGGATACCATCCACAAATTAATTTCACTAATCAAAATATTGAATTGTAAAATTTAAATTTTCGTCCCGTTGGTATCCGTGCTACATATCTAGTATCGGAATCTAGTATATTTTTTTGGGAATTTATATTTGAATTGCTATCTTTATTACACGTTTTTAGGGTAATTTTTTTAATTAATATAATTTAATACAATTTCAGCCGTTAAATCTGAATTAAATCAAAGTGAGAATTCAAATAAATGTTAAAATAATTAAATTTTAATTTAATATTTTGAGTTTTATTTAATACATAATTCGAGTTAAGTTGTTCAAATCCTGAATTTATAAACTGAATTTCCTAAAGAGAATAACTAAAATAGTTTCCGTTTCTTAATCATTATAAATAATTCCTTCTATTCTTGAGGTTTTCGCAGCTGAATTTTTAATACTAAAACTTGTAATTATGTACAATGTTATAAAAAATATTTAATTAATTACATTATTCAATAATAGAAGTAATTTCCTTTATAAAATACTATGTAAAGTTAAATGTATACAATAGGTACTACAAATACAGAAAATTAATTTAAAATTATAAAAAAAAAATTCTCTGTTTTGCTCATTTTTCTATCACAAAAAAATATTATTTTGTTTCATGTGGCTATCAATTTGCAAAAGATTAAAAAAATTTTACAATATAATTTAAAATATTAAAGATGATTTGGCACTTTTTGTTTTTATTATATGCTCTCATATAATATGAAAAATTAATATCATAGTTTGCTATTCAATAAATTTTATTGGCAATCGAGATTTTTTGAATTGAAATGATTAATAATTTGACCCCTCTCTTTTTTAATAGATTTCATTATATGGGCAATATTTCTTATAGGCTATAAAATTATAAACGACCACCTTTCTAACATTTTTTTTGTTGTTGTTGTATATTAATTATTTATATACAATAAAATTATCTATACTTAAACTTAATATACCTACATGTGTATATATATTTATTTTTAATATGTAATTTAAAATATTTAATTTGATTTGATTTCCTTCAAACAGTGTTCATTAGTTTCTTTATATTATAGTGCTATGCATGTAGACGTATAGTTGCATGTAGACATAGTGCTATGCATGTAGACATATAGAAATGCTCACAATACGATACAATAAAATTATTGAAAAACGAAAACTAAATTGGTGGTACATGTCATTTTAATATATAATTTTCTTGAAAATATTCCTACATTTATTCCAATAATACACTTAATATTAATATTTTTGTTTTCTTCTCATTATTATTATTTATGATCGCGGTTATAATTTTTCATAACTACTATTTTTCAGATACAAAAACTTTCTACTACTTTTATATTCTTATACATTAGTATTTTTTTTGAGTTGATGAAAGGCTCTTTTAATTTATTTAACAATATTAAATAAATATTAATATACAATGTATGTATATATATATATTAAAAGTTATAATAAAAATAAAATCATTTGGAATATAAAATTATTTCTTCTATTTTGTTGCAGATGCATAAAGAATTATTTAAAGGTTGTCAATAAATAAAAGGTGCTATGTCCATATTTTCTATGAAACAAAAATTCGTTTGCAAGCTTTCGGAAAAAATTTATATAAAATTTCATAGAAAAGTTTTCCTTTATTGTTTATTGAAAGGATTTTAAGTGTTATTTGAATAGTTACTCAAAAAACAAAAACGATTGACATGCAGGTGGCAATTCCCTTTTCACAATTTTTTATAAATAAATTTTTATAAACAAAAAACAAAATAAATATACTGAATTTTAAACTTTTTTTAGAGAAAACAAAAAGAATGAGTGAGAATAAATTAACCTAGAAATTAGCAATTTATTACAACGAGAATTTGGAAAAATTTACAACAACGTAAAATAAGTCATGGTGAAAAAATTGTTGAACACAGGCAACTTGATTAAAGAAGTTTTATTTCTCTTTGAAATTAAGTTTGTTTAGAAAACCGAGCCCCAATTAATTGTTTTAAAGAAAATAATTTTTCGCCCGCAATTTTCGTTAACTCCAGAATATTTTCCATTTCGTTTCAACTTATTGTAAATCGCAAAGAATAGTTTGAAAGCAATATTTTAAAATTTTTTTAAAAATATATAGTATAGCGTCCTATATCAGTTAGAGCAGTGTAATATTAAAAGTTCTACTCAATTATTAATAATTTATTGGTATATATTTCAATTATTAAAAGACAAATAAGAATTCAAGGAGAAAGGACATAGTTTTATAATTTTGAAATGCAGAATAAAATACTTTTTAGTTAGTTACTTCCAGTCAGTTACTTCCTCTTAATATTTGGCTTAGTTTTTAATCATTCTCTCTTATTTATATAAGGGCAAACTAAGGGCATCCTTTAAAATTTACAGAAATTCTAATTTTGTGATATACACCATCATGTAATCACGTGATAATCACATATTTAATATCAATGATTTTTATTTATATTTTTGTATACATGCTTATTTATGTTAAGAAAAAAAAATAAAAATAAAAGACGAGATAAAGACTGTGGCCACATCCATGTTGTCTTTAAAATTTATTATTAAAAAATTTACTGGTGGGATACTTGAACGTTAAACCAAGGAAAAAGAAAAGGAAAGAGCATAAAATTGAAGCTAGATGAAAAAGTGCAGGCAGGCAGACAGGCAGGGAGAATATATAAAATTATTTTTTATTTATTTATTTTGTTTTTTCTTATTATTATTTTTTGATTTTTTTTTTAAATAACTTATAATGAATTAAAACATGCAATTATTTGTTGAATATTTTTCTGAGTTTATATCAATTTATTATAAAAATGTTTTCATTTAATTTTCTTATATAAAACTTAAATAACTACTTAAAATTATAGTTTTTGTATACGTACGTGTAGATATCAATAATATTATTGGAATATATAGAGATATTAAAATATTTTGAGGAATAATTGGATTTTTGTGAGAGTTTTTTGTTTTCTTTTTTTAAAATGGCTGCCAAATAAAATGGCATTTTATTATTATTGCAAAATTTAAAATGAAAAAAAAATTAAATTCCTTTACTTTTGTATTTATTATAATTATACTTGAAAAATTAAAGAAAGCTATTAAGATATTCATAGGCCAGATTCTTATACCGATATGTTCTAATAAGAAAAGGTATGATTGTAAATGACTTGAAAATTATCTGGCAGCAACAATGTTAGCAGCAAGAAATTAATATTTAATTATTTTAATTTCCGACATAATTTGTCAGTAATACCAGTGACATTTTTAAGTTATTCCAATATGGGTATGGCTAATTTTTCTAAATCTTTACAGTGAAAAATTCTAAAAAAATGATAAGGTTATGAAAATGATAAAGTGACATATCAAATGCAAGGTATCTTATTGAAAATCCCGAAGCGGGGTAACAGAATTTTTTGCTCTAGTTTTCATGTTTTGGGCATTAAGCTCATAAAATTGAGAAGTACCGTTGTTGCCAATTACTTTTTTAGCTTACCAAATATTTGATAGAAAAAATTTTTTCTTGTGTAAAATTAGAGGTTTCTTTATCTGAAAGCGTTAATAAACCCGTGGACTATTAAACGTATGGATTGTTGAAAAGTGTGAAACTAAAAGACAAACAAATTAAAATTAATCAAACCATTTGTTTTGTAAATTATGGGGATTTTCCGTTATAGCTTGTAGTACGTTCGGAAATTGACGCTACATACACTGAAAATATAGATCGTTCGGAAATTACTGACTAAATAATAAATTGATTAATGAAGTGCGTTCGGAAATTCAATATGCAATAAATAAATGTCAGAAATTTAGCTCAGACCTCTAGTTTAAAAATATATTGTCGTTGCCTCGTGAATTTTTTTTTTAATTTAAAATCCAAAAAAAATTGAAATTCAAAAATGGCGGATTCAGATATTCAAGGGTTACGAGTATTAAAGTAAGTTTTCTTTAAATCTTCAAATCTTGTTAAAATTTCCTTGTTTTGCAGCGAATTGGAAGGCGAAAAATATTTGGATACGATTTCATAAAAAATGTCATTTCTCTTATTTTCGAATGACTGATTATTTAGAAGTTTCCGAATTTGTAGACTGTATAAACAAAAAAAACTTAGCTAAAATTTTTGCATACTGTTAAACGGCGCGAGTTAGAAATTTTAGTTCTAATGTAAGATTTTCAGTGCAGCGTCCATAAACGAAAACCCTCTATTTTGAAAGTTTCGTACTTAATGAATAAATTTTTGCAAACGGAACCAATATTTCAGAAATAATTAAAAAAATTTCTTTAAAATTTTAATTTACGATTGAATAAAACCGATTCACCAGTTTTTAAATTAAATTTCATATTATAATATTTTTATCAACAATATTTAACTGTACTTGAACAAAAAACTCGTACATAACTAAAAATTAAAAAAAAAATTGTAAAAATCCCTTCGGCTCCTTATATACATGCATACACATATTTATAATTGGTTCGATTTGAAAACATTTAATGATAAACAAAAAGCAATTTTCTGTCTTTAATCTTGAAAAACCGGAAAAATTTAAAATAAACCATTTTGTTTTCCTTCAAAACTTCTATTTACACATTTCATAGATGGTAACAGTTTTCATTACAGTGCCGATTACTTTTCAATGAATTTAATAATACAAGCGAGTACATTGCATATCTTAAGGCTAAAATTAAAATGGAATAATGTTTTCGATTCAGTTTTTTTTTTGTTTTTTTTTTTTAAATCTACTCACATTAAAAATGTTTAAAATTTTATTTTTAAACGTTTTCACCTTCAAGCTAGCTAAATAAATTTTATGCAAGTACATTTTATATATATTTTTGAATTTATTGAAGGTATCAATTATATTTGGTATATATACGCGCTTTCATTTCAAGACAACTTCATTTTAATATGCATATTACTTGCATGTCAATTCAATATTAGTATTCGAGAATTGCCTAAAGGTTTTCAAGAATTTCTCTTTTAAACTAAAACTATACAATGTATTTTGTAATAATTGACAACGAAAAAAATTAAAAAAAAAGCAGGAAAAAAACTATTTATTAAATAAAATGAAGGAATAGAGTCACGTCCAACTCGTAATATTTTCAAAAGGTACAAAAAAAAATATCTATATAATTTTGTTTTTATTTAATTTTATACGATGATTTCCTTACAAAATACGCTGAACACGTTTAAATAGTAAAATGCATGCACCCGTTCATCATCATAATTTTTTTGTTTTATATTGCAATCTTCGCTGAACAGCTTTAATATATTCTGAAATTATATGTGTGTATGTATGTAAATATACAAAATGTAGACAGGTCCAAGTACATTTTTATTTAAAAAAAAAAAAAGAACGAGTTTAAAAAAAAAATTTAAAATGTTATTTCAATTTGTTTGCATTTTTGTTGTTGTAAGCAATTTTTTTTTTTCTTTACTTAATCGTTTTTGCAATAGCCGTATTGGCTTTTAAATTTCCTTTTTCAAAACCTAGCAATTAAATTCAATAAAATGGCCGCCAGTTATATGATTTTAAATCAAGTTGATAGTTGCTTGTTGTTTTTGTTTTGCTTTTCGTTTTTTTTTCTTATTATTTTTTATATTTTGATCCTATCAAATAAAACGATCGATTCTCGAAAAATTATATGCATTTACCTTGGTTACGTGGTTTTTCGCAATAAATTGCAGTTGTTATTTTTTTCACTCATTTATAGATTCGAATTTTTTAAATATTAATTTGCAAAAAGGTCAGAAATACAAAGAACGAAATCATAAAAAAATACAATGGAGAATAACGAATTTTAAATAAGAATTTTGCTTTTCTGCGATTTTAATTATGGGAAAATTTAATATATACAAACGTCTATTTGTAATTAAGAATTTTTCTAAATAAAATAAGCGGAAGTACGTGCAAAATTATACAACATATTTATTAATTGTTATCTTAATTTTTATAATAAAATTATATAGAAAATTATTTCTGCAACAGGTAAAATTGGGATTAGAACAAATGAGGTCGGGGATTAGAATTAAGATTGAATCGATTAAAATTAATTTACATAGAAATATTCTCTTTTAATTGTAGTTTTCTATGATAATCCTAGAGGCATTTTAAAGAAAATCCTGTATTTATACAAATGGTCTGAGAACACATTTAATATTGATTTGAAATTTCCCAACAATCGCATTTTATACGATTATTTTATAATGAAAAACTGAATTTTCTTGCTTGCTACCCAAGTTGTGAATTAGGAAATAAGTTGACTTCATTGTGGTCAACTTATTTTTTCAATCAATTGTCTTTTACTTTCTATAAATTTATACTGATCCAAAAACAATAGTATAACATTACAATTCAAATTCAATAGTGTACCCAACATGAATTCTAGTTGTTTCTGAGGAAAATAAATAAACTTTGAAGGATCTACGATTTTTTTATGACTAAATGTATAATATTAAATCAAAAATTTATTTATAAAAAATTTAAAAACAAATATTATGCATAATAAAATCCAAATTCCCTTACAAATAATATTCCGAACTTAATTATGTCCGAGATAATGTAAGCAAGAACCTGTAAATTTCAAGAAATTAATAATTGAAACTAATTATGTTTTTAATAAAAAGCAGTACTAAAATTTTTTGAATAGAAAATTGACTTTAATGAATTAAGTAAATACATTTTTGGGCTTTATCAAAAAAAATTATTTTAATGCACCTGATTCACAATTTCAGAATAATCACAATGGAGGCCGAAAATTTCCCATGTGCCCCCTGAGAATTTATAAACCATTATTTCAATTTCATATTTATTACAAAATATTCCAATCATCCAAGTGGAATAAAGACCAACACTGACAATCATTGAGCAAATCCTGTTTTACTGGCATGTTGCATCGGGGATGCTGATTATAAAATGCATATGGGTACGTTACGTTACAAAATACATTTAACAATTCAATAAATACAATTCGATAATAAATTTGATATTTTTTTTTTTCTTGTCTTAATTCGCTTTTAATATTTTTCTTATTTTTACTTTTATTTCAGTTAATTTTAAGCATAAAATATAATATTAATCAAGCACAAAAGCCGTCACATCTTAAACAATGACAAATGACCGTATTACTTTTCAATAAACGCGTATAAGACATTTTCAATCGCTTATCAGGATTCAGATTTTTTTGTTGTTTTTAATTTTTTTTTTTTATTTGCTTTTGTGTTTTGACTTTTAAAAACAAAAATATGTTAAAAAGAGTGAGAGAAAAAGGAGAAATGCCGACAATCATTTGGTTTATTCGTGTAATAATTTACCACGAATAGAATCATTGTATTCCCGTATCGTTTTACAATTCAATTAGTGAGTTAAGCATAGGCGGGAGTCTAAATAAAAAAAAAAAATTTAAGAAGAGTTTGTAATAATATCAATTGTTTATATCTTACAGCATAACCATATATACACATATATGTGTATATATAATTACAGGAACATAAATCTATAAAAATAAAATTAAACATAATTTTAAATAATTCATTTTATAGCGTTTTAAAAGTGATTTGCTTTTTGACTTTGATAAATGATTTCAAATATTGAGCTTGTTTAGGATTTTTTTTTTTCAAATATTATAAATGTATTCGATAATTATAGAAGAGAATAAAATTAATTTAATTTAAAAGAAATAAATTGTTTAGAAAACCATTTAAGAAACCATTTTAAAGGTGTTTGAAAGCCATTTTGAAATAGGAACAATCATAAAAATTACTTTTAAAATTGTGGTGTAGAAATTATGTTCAGAAATCGGGGATTTGAGAAACCTCGTTTCAGTCAAAATCGAATATCCTTCATATCAGAAATTACGAGGAATATTAGCTATTGCTTTTCGGAAAAACGATAAATTTCTACTCTGTTCAATGCATCAAATTATTGTTGTTATAATTCGAACATATCAAAAAATCAATTTTCATTAATTTAGTTGTATGAAACTATATTTGCTAACAAGAAGTAAGATAGCCTGTGAACAATTGGTTTAATTAAATATTTAATATGCATACATAAGTTAATATTTAATTACGTTTGCAAAATGGTTCGTTTATAAAATTGATAATAAATTTCTACATTTGATTAATTGTAAACTCTGGGCATTTACTGTAATCTGGGGCGTTAGGATTTAAAAGAGTTACTTGTGTCAGAGGTCAACCAAACAGTTACAAAAAAATAAAATGTAGCAAATTAATTTACTATTTATTATACCCGCATGAACGTATATCCAAATAAGTTGAGATTACATCAGTCTTTATAGTAGTTGTCATATAATTTCAAAAGTGATTGGATGATGTCTTGAAAACGTAAACGGCAAAAAATTTCCTCCGGATCCTTTACCACAACTTCTAAATTCGTTTATTTTTACAGAAATCGGAGAGTTTCCAGAGTAAATTATTTCTCCTCTCGTTTCCATGTAAATGTTATTTGACATTATCACTGAATTGATATCTATATTTTCAAAATTTTCAAAAATTTGAGGTGCTTTGATATGCTTTCTTCGTTTTTATTATTATTTTTTTGTACTCAATTTCCATAAATTTTTGGACGTTTTGTAAATTGGAAAATGGATAGAAGTAATAAGATTCTTATTTCTGCTCCAGTCTTATTCATTCCTTCACATCGTACGTTTTAGTTAGCTGGTTTTATATTGAGTGTACAGGTTTTTTACAAAGCAGGTTTCAACTGTAAATTCTTTAAAACATATTAAAGATGCAATGATGTTTTATTAGGGGTGCCAAAAAAAAAATTTCTTTTTATTTAAAATTAAATTTTTTTTATTTGTTTTATTGTTACAGTTGGTGTCAACCATTAATATTATTTTATTTCTTTTAATTTTTTTGAAAAATGATCAATTTTTCATTTGTGATTGGATTTTCCTTTACTGCGCGTACAAAGAATAAATATAGCAATAAAACGTGGAATTACTTAACAAGACGACAACTTCATTGAATTTGACTTACAAGTTAAAAAAAAATATTATTTTTTTTTTTTTATTTTTTTTTTCAAATTTTTTCTTCTTTTAAGTTGTCTGGTCTTGAAATCTTTCAAAATATTTTAACATCAAAAATCGAACGTTCAAAATTAAGATAAGAAATTTTTAATTGTTTCGAATCAGTCAAGGTGTGTAAATCAATCCATCATTTCTAAATGATCGAACTGTACCGCGTATAAAATTAAATGTACCCAATAATATTGTTGAAGATCGTCGAAAATTTGAAGTTCTCATATTGCATAAAAAGTTAATTTTCTTTTTTTTATCATCTTAACGGTTGTATTAATGTAGAAGGACATTTTCATTGGAATAAATGTTGTTATCCAAACCAAAAAAAAAAAAAAGAAAATTTTATGCTTTAATTTTTTCTTTACATATCTTTTTTTCTATTTAGGCTGCAATCAGAAAATATTGTCGAAAATCTTGCTTTTATATTATGAAAAAAAAAGTAGAAAGTTAAACTTTAAGACATATAGAGTTCGAATATTAAATTTCTGTATCTCCGTTATAATTTAATTTACCTAAGGCAATAATTAATGAAATAGTTGTGATCAAACAAATAGAAGAAGGTTAAGCATAGAATCCGGTTTATAATATTCTAGCTTCAGATCAATTAGCGGAGTAGTTTAATTAAGACAAATTTTTGAATTTAAAATGTTTCACATCCCGGGAAGAAAATTATTGTTCAGAAGGTACCGCAAATGAGAGCAAACATGACATTTTTGTTATTAAGAGAACTTATAGAAGTCACTTCACTTTTTATAGAAGTCACATCAGTGAAAACTGTTGCCGTTATTAAAGCTATTTTACCCTATTTAGACTAGAAGTTCCGAAACTGATTTGATCTCCAATTAATGTTTGTAAGTAATTGTCAGTAATTTGTATAATAATGATCAGTCTAAGAATACAATATGCATATAAAATATTAGTGACAATCGAGAAATGGCATTTCAAAAGAATTTGCCTTTTGTCAGCTTTTTGGATAAGACCAGTGTGCGAAGTGGGATACTCAAAGTGGTGGGATGGTAAAAAAAAAAGTATTATTTTAGTTATTTTTTAAAAAAATAACTAAACAAAATTTACCAAACTTTGGAAGTAAACTAACGAGAAAACTTATATTCAAAATTAAATCAACTAAAAATTGAATCAAAAACTGTGCAAATTGTTACCAAAGAAATGCATAGACTACTATGTAATAACGAAAATTTCACTAATAGAAAAAAATTATACGTTACTATTTGAAATTGGTCTTATTTAAAATTACATATATTTAATTTTTTGTAAAAAAAATTTTTAAAATTCATTAGAAAATATTCTTAAATTTTAAAAAACATGTTCCGGAACGCATTTTTCTCTCCTATTAAGTAGTGGGATGGATTTTCAATTACTTAAAAGTACTGGGATGGCATCCCACTCCATCCCGCCTCACTTCGAGCACTGGATAAGACAGTAAAATTTGATCATTGAAAATGAATCTCTACCAAGAACAACTAGAGGCTCCTTTCCACCGATCACATAATTTGAATAATGCAAATTGAAATTATTTTAATATATTTTTGAAAGCTCTCCTTAGTTTGATCTTATTAGTATGAAGTATTATACTGCAAATTATTTACGTTTTATTAAAAATTCAAATTTTTTTTTTCTTATTAAGAAATTTAAGACCTAAACTATGCATTCTTTGAAATTCTAAATTATGAGCCCAATAAGCTATAATATTATTATTATTGTTAACAAAACGATTTCTGCTAATTAAGTTTTATTCTTGTGTACTTTAATATTATTTACCTTGTATTTACAAATTAAAATAAATATTATTTATTACTCAGATTAAAATTAATTAAAAAACAAAAAATATATAAATAAAAATCAAAATATAAACCTCAAATTATATAAAATGATTTTGATTTCCCAGGATCATTTTACACAGGGAAAAAAAAAAACCCAATACAAAAAAAAAGGTAAATTTAAAATTATAAAAACCAAACAAGTAAGAAGAATGCAAAAGGCATGAAAATTATTTAAAAATTTTTTACACACAATTTTAATATTTAATGCATTTTAAATGAGGAATAACAACTCGTATGGAAGAAATTATTTTAAATGTAATCATTTTGAACAAAATCACAATTTTCACTATATATATTAAATCGTACATTATATGTACATACACACATTGGAAAATAAATATGTTTTATTAAGGGATCAATTTACCTATGTATAACGTGTATATGCACAAACACATAATAGCCTCTATATATTGAAAACTAAATTATTATTGAAAAAAGCCACAAAAGCAAACAACAATCCAAGGTTTAAAACCACAAAAACAAAAAGACACAAAATATGAAATTAAAAAAAAATTATTTATTTAAATTTATATTATTATTGCAAAATATTATAATCGAATCTTATTTGCATTATTTTTTCCCTCAATTTAAGTGAATAAACAATTACGAGATTTATTGCGGAAAAAGAGGTTTTGTTTTATTCAATTTAAATTCAATAAAGAACAGATTAGACTGTATAGGTATTCATATGTATATGAAATCAATATATTCCCGAGTATTTGTGTATATATATATACATATAGAACAAAACTACTAATAATAATTTGTAATTTAAAACCATCTCCTAATCACATCAATTTGAAAATCATTAGTAATATAAAGAAAAGAAATTCAATAATGAAAATTAAAAAAAAAAATCATTAAAATATAATGTTAATAATACTTTAAAAATTATTATTGTTCAGCTATAGATTAAAATATTGTCATTGTCGGTGACAATTTATCATGTATGCCAAAGCATTGGTAGCAAACTTAATATATATGTATGAATAGACAATAGTAAGTGTTGTTAAGTTTGTTTTCCGCTTAAATATCCGAGTTATCAGCCATATTATTTTAGAAAGTATATTGGTTAATATTTATTCCAATATTTAATAAGGACAACTCCTTAATATTTAAAACTTATAATAATTAAATTAATTCAATAGACTTTATTCATATGTGCAAAGCTACCAAGTTGTGTTTATTTCGTTTGAAAATTAGGCATAACCTACAGACTCTATTACATTTAGAAAAAATCATTTTTTGCAGCATAGCTAATATGTTTTATATATAATAATGACATCTTCGGACCATATTCCCCAAGCTAAAGTTCAAAGTAAGGATTAATGCAACAACTAGATAACTCGAAAATTTATATTTTTATTTTTAAAATAAAAATATGAAATTTTTAATTTTATATTTTATATTTTTAAATATTAACCTAGGCGTCATTATAAAATCGAATGCTCTTTCATATTCGACCAATATCTTAACTTAAGTGTTCTTAAATATCTGAAAATGATAGTGCCAAAACTAGATATCTTCCTGATAAATTATTTGTTATTGCTAAATCTTTAAAAGCCAATGTCTCTAAACTTATAATTGCGAGTTATCTAGTTGCAGCATTAACTTCACGATAAATATTTTTATTGGAACTTTTAACCGTTGTCACTATCGCCAAAATTATTTTGTTTCAGATACAGGAACAAATAGCGACAGGAACGCAATGTTATTTAATATTAGAAACAAATAATAGCTATTTAATATTAGATACAGACCTCCTCAATTTATTCAGTGCTATTTCTCTCTTCAATTATGCAGCTGCTGAAACCATAGTGTGTAATTAAGTATGTGCTGTAACGAAGTTACATAAATATATTTCAGAAAAAGAAATGTCTGACAAATTTGAATTTTAATAATGCCAAAATTCAAAAACATAATCAATATCAAAATTTTATTCATTTACAAAAAAAGGTTCGCCATCACTGATAAAAAGAGCTATAGTTTACTAATTATGCTATTATATTAATAGATCTCAAGAATATAATATTATAGGAAATTAAATATGGTATTTTATTAAATACTTATTTATGCAGAAAATTTAATTGAATTATGACATAACCAAGATATTAAGTGGGGGGTAGGGAACAAAAACTTTTAACTAAATATCAAGTAACATTCATGGGATTTCTAGTACTGATGTTGTTCTGGTGTAGTTATTGTGTTAAAGACAAAAGAACTGATAATTTATAATGGATGATTTGTTTAAATTAATGAAACAATGAAATGAATTTTTTTTAACAAATTGATTTAAATACAAAACAATTTTCTTATTATAAAGAAACTGCATAATAATTACTTAGTTTTTAATTAATACAAATCGCATCTTATAAATAACAAGAATGAAAAAGATTTAATTATGAATTATTGATTGCACCAGAGATATTTTCGAATTTGCAATTTAAGAACATTTAATCGACCGCGAGGTGCATTGTCTAATTTAGCAAAAATGTTGCATAAGATAATGAAAATATCCTTCAAATACTTCTTTAAGGGTTTCATTAATTTACCTAGAAAAATGTTAATTTGGCTCTTAGCAGGGTTCACTTCATGCTATCCGAATTCCCTGAAAAATTCGTCAGTTACTCCCGGCAGCAAACGGAAAACATTTTCCAAAAGTTAAGTGGTTTCCCGTACTGTCGACTGAAGCTTATATGTTCTCTATATTCAAAATGATAAAAAATGTAAAATTGGCCCTTAAAAACATCAAGTTCCCGCGGCCTGACATATCTCAAAAGTTAATCAATCCGTGTCATAGCCCAAATAAACTCACATATATAATTTTGGTCCAGCCGAACTTGAGATACACGCGTGCGCACACAGACTACTTCTGTGTCTTTATTACTTTAAGAACTAAATTTTCATGATAAATAGCTGAATTTCTGAATATTAAAGTTGTGTTCCACACAGGCATAGTTTTATTTTTCATGATTTTCTATTAAATAACTTTCCGCAAACATGCCAAAATTTCGTTCCGAATAGACTAACATTTGATTTTAATAGACTGATATAATTCCCAGATATAATTCTCATGGGTCTCTTAAAATAATTAGAGTTTCCTATAGTGCACTATTAAAAATGATTGATAAAAGTTCATACTGTAAAATAATCCAAATCTTGGCATTATTCCAAACTATTAATAAAAGGGATAATTTCGCACCTTTTTAAATAATTAATGAAAAACTTAAATTTTGTGCTTTATTCCACCATATCTATTACAGCTCATGCTAATTACAAACATAAATTCTTTCGTATTTCATCAGTTTTAATTAAATTTTACAACTTTAGTAAGATAATTTACCTTACAAATTAACATACAATTAGTTTCTTTCAGAAACTTCATAAAACTTAATTAAAATTTGAGTCAATTACTCGTTTATTACAAAGGTTATTGCAATGTAGCAGAACAACACTAAATAAAAAAAATTAAAAAGCTACTCGTATTGAATATCTATTTGGAATTCTTTCCTTCTAATTTACAATCCATAATAGAACCGGTGTACTTTTGTGGCATTATAATAAGAAAAGAATTTAAAGCACCCTTAACAAAGAAATACTTTTTTTTTGTCTGGTTCTCTTGTATACCTGTTTAAGTATACGTACGTACATAAACTTTTAAATTCTTTAGATAAACCTAGACCACCCAACTAACTTTTTACACAAGATTGAATTTAAAACACTCTTAATATCTCAGACACAAGTCTTTCGCACAAAATCAAAAACAAAACGCAAAAAAAAAATCCGCAATATTATTTTCATACAAACAAATCGAAATTTGACACCATAAAACTTACTCAGGTGGATGAGTTTCTCATTAGGTTACACACTTTAGATGAAATTCAAAAGGACACAAGATATTTTTCTTTGAAGGTGATGATGAGTAATGCTTGAAGACGGGGAAAAAAACAAAAGTTTAAAAGAAAGTTTTCTTGTTTTCCTTTTGTTTTTTTTGAAATTGAATTAAAAAAAAAAAACAAGTGTTTTTTTTTTAATTGAAAATCGAGTAAAGGCGCGTAGGGGTTTTTCATTCAATAATTCAAAAATATTTATGAAATTTTTTTGTTTACTGAATTATTTTAGGCGCGTAAAATTTTATTGAAAAATCTCATTTTGTAAAAAAAAATTAAGACAAAAATATTTTTTAATTCAGCGTTAAAATTCGTGGGAATATTTAAATTTTATATAAAAAAAGCATCGCGAGAAGTCTTTCAAAAAAAAAAAAACGTGTTTGATAAGGTGTGGGCTCAATCTAATTTTTTTTTTTGAATTAAAATTTAGCGCAATTCCAAAGGATAATGATAATGAAAAAATGCAATTGCTTTTCTGGATTCTGGTATTTTTCGAGTTTTTTTGAAAGTTCTCACATTATTGAAAATTTAAAAATGTACATTAGTGTAGAATAGAATCAGCGTGTGAACCACGCAACGCAGGTGGCCTCGTGCTTTTTGTTTTTAACAAACAAACCTGAAAATGAAATAAACTAAGTAAAAAAAAAAAAATTTCTGGTCGAAATTGAAATAAAAAATTTGATGCTTGAAAAGTTTCTGTAAAATTTTTTTAGAGCGTCTTTCGGAGAGAAATAGTGGAAAGTGTCTAATTGTTATCTATATCTCCCGATAAACGCCGCATTATACGCTAAAAAAGAGACACAAAAATGATGAAATCTATTGTATTGTAACGCTAAAGCTTGTAAATTTAGAAAATTTCATATTCTTAAATATTGTAAATCTTGCCTTCTTAAATATTGTAAATATTTAAGAAGGCAAGGAGTTTCCCATGAAATGATAACAACGCTCAGGTTCATTTTCTATTTACTTTTTATTTTAAGTGCAGATGGGGATAATTAAAAGAATAAATTTTTACAAAGAAACTGTAAGTAAAATTTACAATCGGCTACATTCCTATATCTGTCTACAATCTCAATATTGAAAGAAGCGTATAATGTAAAATATTCTTGCTAATATGTGAATTTTATTCTACAAAGGCCTCAAGACGGCCAATGTAAGAATTTTTAAAATTTCATATTCGAAGTTTAAATGTTACGTGCGGTTTAAAGTAATTAAAAGAATACATTTATGTTTCGTTCTATTAAAAAAAATTGTAAGCTTAAATTGAAAAATTCATTATTATTAATTAAATTCCGTACTGCGACTTGTTAACAAAAATCTTATATGAACTTATACACTTCCATTTAAAAAATATTGTTGATAACATTCTTCTTGAATCTTTTAAAAATATTTTGTCCATACTAGACATTTCAGCTAGTCAATATGAAATTCTTATTGAATATCAAACTTTCTTGGAATGTGAATTGTACAAAATTAAAATATTAAAATTGCATTTAACAATTTATTCTGCAATAATTACCACTTATAACCCAGAAGTGTCATAACTCATATATACTCTTCACATTTTGAATAGGTTTCCCATCACATAGTTGGTTTGAATAGGAAGTATTCTAGAGTAATAAATAATTTCATTTGTTACAAAATTTACATAATTTTATAGTACAACTGAAGAACACATATTTCTACAAGTAAATTTAGCGGTCATATCAATTTAAAAGTAATTGACTACTACCAGGATAACAAAAAAAATTAATTTGAATATCTTGTGGTTTTCAGTTAACGTAATATACCGTTCTGGCTCCAATAATATTTTTTATTTATAAAATTTCTCTTTTTTTTCCGCAGTTTATCAAAATTACCATGTGTTTTAACCTAAAGGTTAATAAATATACATAACATTCGAATAGGAGTCAATAAATGGATGCAGAAAAGAATTTTTAATAATCTTTCAATATTATTTAAGTTTCATACCTATACGCAATTCTAGATTTTTTAATAAATAAATCAGAATGTTGTGTCAATTCAATGATTTGTAAAGTAGCACTTTTCCCTTTAACATGTGAATATGTTGCTTCTACAAAATATTTACTTTCATTCTCATACCAAAATTTATCAATATATTGCATACATTTGGGATGAGCAAAAGAAAAAAACTGAAAAAAGTATAATGGTTGCATTAAACGGTTTTTCAAGCAGTTCAGATAAATAATTTAATTTTTTGGCTTAAAAATTTGACACGGAATTTAAAGTTAGCTTTCTGCATTTATAGAAATTTGGAAAAGCTTGCAGTTCATATTTCCTTTTCTTTTAATGAAATAAACTAATGAACCCATTAATTAGAATCTAAAAGCTATTAAATCAATTTCAGACTCCTAGAGGTCTATCCTTTGGAAGAAAACCCGTATAAAAAATTAATATAGATAATGGCAAACTTTGTCAGCAGTTTTGTTTTTTCAAAGTTCAACTATGAAATACTATGAAATGGTAAAAGGAACTAGCCAGTACTTTCCTTATTTTGCAGAATTTAAAAAATGTTTGTAATTTTGTGACAACAAATAAGTTTTGTAAACATATACCCAAACAGACGGAAGGACGGTCAGAAACTAATAAAAAATTTTTTAAATTTCTTTTTTGAAATAGTGCTGAAAATGTATGAAGAATTGGAGCGGATTAAAATAAGAGGTTTCTGTTTATTAGAAAGAGAAACTCAGAGTAGAAACATATGTATATTGACTCTTCTTATGTAAGCCATAACTTAAAATGCATGCATGAATATTGCTAAAACTGCACCAATATATCAAACTAAGAACTATCGGAAATACCATTTACAGTATCCGAAATAAATTCGTATGTTTCTTTAAGTTTAGTGCATAACTCAGAAAAATACTTCCTCAATTTAAATACCTGAAACAAAGAGACCTGTTTAGCATATTACTTCCATTGATTTCATTTCATACTTCACCTAATGTTTAGGAATTGCTAAGATGACTTCACGTACATATTGATGTGTCGTCTTATATGGCCTTTTAATAAGTTTTTTAATCCATCCTACAGCATTGTTCAGAAGAAATACATGCTCATGATGCGTATATTAAAACTTTTCTTTGGGAATTTTAAAAAAAAAAAAATCTTTTTTTTGCTACTGGAAATACGTGAATCAATTAACACGAAAATTACGATGACGTTACTTAAATTTGCTTTTTTGAACACAAATACTCACTCAAAGTCCCTCTGTTTCCGATCGTAAATGTGCGATATAAGCATTTCAAATATGTAGTATATAAAAGAATATAAAGACTATTTGCATTCATTTCTTGAATCCGAAATCCTTAACATCCAAATTCAATGAGAATCACTTGAGTGGTGATCAGTTTTTCAAGGTATAAGATAATTTTTGATCAGATTTCCATTATCTGATAATTGATTTTCTTTCTTGGTTTTTTTACTCGTGCTCTTTATCAAACCGTATAATATAAGAATATATGGCTTATAGGAGAAAAGACTACCAAAAGGAAACCTCAACATTAACTTTCAACCAACTTACTTCATGATTTTATAATGATTTTATAAGTTAAACTTTAAATGCATATTTGAACCACAGCTGAATAAATAAAATCAAAAATTATTTGTAGATCATTTAGGAAAATATTAAAAAAAAAAATATATTTTTTTTTTTAGATTATTGTTCCCTTTTTCGATTTTTAAGACCACAAGGAAGTCGTCGATAATATTTTCAATCAATAAACCTTTAACAAATTTTGCATTTTTTGCTTTATTAAAAAGTTGATTATGTTATATGTTATTATTATAAAATTTTGTTTCCCGATAATGGAAAAGAGTTTGCTTAAATTTTGAAAATTTTTTAGCTCTTAAAACGATCAACGTTAATTGAGCTGTGAACCCTAGTAAGAGCAAAATAAAATTTTTAAATCCTAAAGATTTTTTTATTTAATGTTGTTTGAAATTCAACGTAAGCCCATCGTGGGCTTATTAAAATATAATCAAATAAATTCACTAAGAAAAATGAGTGTAGTACCACTTTGATGAAAAATTCGAAAAAACTGAGTACCTTCGAATATTAATCACAAGGAAATGACGCGAAAAAGGATTTTACCTTCGGTACAAAAATCGAAAGTAGATGATTGAAGTTTGGAAAGCTTTCATATTGCCATAATTATATCAATTGTAATCCGAAACACAGCTACGATTTTATTTCAATTGATTAGAGTACGAGATTAATTCAAAAAATTCAGAATGAGAACTTAATAAAGCTTCGAGTGTTAAACGCTAAAATAAAGTCATTACACTTATTTGAAATTTGATAGTTAACATTCTCTGTGGGTATTTAACAAAAACTGATGTGCAAAAATTTACCACAATCAGTACGAATATACATAAGTTCCTGTAATAAAGTAAAGAAGCACTTGAGAAAGTTACGTAACATCGTAAGTGAGAAATTTAAAATTTTTCTGTTTTTCATAATTTGATTGACTTTTTAAGTTTTAAGAGATTGAAGAATTCAAATAAGTTTTCATATGAAAATAAAAGAAATTTTCCGCTTATTTTATTTTACTTTAAAATCTAAGTACATTTACAATTATTTATACCTACCATAAATGTATTGCGGTGCAGTAATCCTGATCAGAGATTAAAAAATTCAATATTACATCAAATCATCTCCCAATGCACGCAAATTCAGTCGTGATGGATGGTTTTGATATTTACCGACTAATTGAATTGATGGCGCCTAATAAATGATTATAATGCAATTTTCGATAAATTCAATTTTTGCAATTTATGAATTTTTTTTTTTTGTACTCTTATTTTGTACTCGTACTACTCATGTTGTTCTTATTATTACTGCCATTTTCAATAATATAATAATCATCATGTTATAAATGACGTTATGAATGTTTCTGTAAATGTTGTCAATTTGAAAAGATAAGTGTTTCAGGAGCCAGATTGCTTTCATGAAGATGATTTTCAATTTTTAATTTCGTTTTCTCTACTTTATTGCTATTATGATTGTTCAATTAATTTTTTTTTTCACATTTATTTTCCTTCTATTTCTTGTACATATTATAGAATTTTTTTTTTTTCGTTAATAAAATTAAGATTTGGTTTTTGGATAAAAAATGCATTAATTTAATCAAGATTAAGTAAATTGCCTCTAACTGTTGAATAATATAAATCAATCAAGATAAAATTATTAAAGAAAATTGCATTCATGTAGGTTATTTTGATGTCGGAATGGTTAATAACTTTAAAGCTGTCTATACACACATATATTATATGGAATTATGAGATCCTTGACTTTATACTGGAGAAAAATTTAAGTTAATTTAAAAACTTATTGAAAGTTTAATCGAGTTCAAATAATGATTCATTAAGCCACATTTGACATAAAACAATGCATAATTTAGGATAGAATTAAATAGAATTTTATGCAAAATTAAAAAGAAATAATAGAAAAATTGTGATAGCTTTAATCAATTTAATTCAAATATGTGACAGGATCTACATATTTTCTCTTGCAAATTCAGGATATTTAGGTACAGTGGTTTTCAATAATATATTTTTAAAATCTGGTTGTAATTGTCAACAAGCGACCATCACAGCATAGATGTAAAACTTGAAGTATCCATCCACTGAAATCCAAAGCAGAATCATATTATGATGGAATTTTTATATTTAAATTAAAATTGTATAAGTAATGACTAAATTGGATTATATTTTTATACTTGTATACGAACGTAAGTTCGGAAAGTATTATATATTTAACATTTCGTTTGCGACATTGCAAATTAATGGTCTGGGATATCCACTACGCAGGAGCTTAGCGTCGAATTCCGAATCTATTTTGCTAGATGCATTCGTTTGTGCAAGCGATAACTCGGTCAATAATTGAGCTATTATTTTTTTTGAGTTGAATGTCAGAACTTTATTTAATTCAACTGTGATCCAAACAACACTCCTAGTGAATTTTTTTCATGATTTTCATTTTTAATACACATTGCAATGATAAATTTGAGAATTATTAACACCGCTGCATTTCCGAATCTATCGCAGGCTTATTACGAAGAAGTAAGACTCTGTCGCAGACTTACCTCTTCGCAATTCACTAACCACTGTTTTCTCAATAATTAATATAATATTCTGATTGTAATTTAAAATATGCATTGTCGTTTTACTTCTTACAGTTTAGCACAGCCTTAGTGCTGAAGAAAGAAATGAATTTACAAAAACTTTCCCGAAGCAACAATTCAGAACGAATGTTTCACAGCTTTCATTTTTAAAACAAGAGCGAAATTTTACTCCCAAGATAAAAATAATAAATTTGTATTATTATCTAATAAAATTTTCCATTATAAATTTAAAATTTGTATGAGAAAAATTAAAAATTAAAAATCATCATCTTCTAACTACATCCGCATTACAAAGATTCAAAAAAAAAAAACAAAACAATTTTTCCTTTTCTTCCGAATTTGAGGAATTTCTATTACAACGCTGAAGAACGCCTCACCAAAACAACAAAGTTAATGAAATTTTTAACAATAACTACAAAAATAATGATAATCACCGAAAAGAGCTGTTCTCAAAAAAAAAAAGATTTGCTTTATAATCGCTTTGTAATTACTCGCTACTTGTATTAATTTTTTCAATTTTAGATCTGCTCAACTCTTTTTCTCTTGATGTTTTTTAAACCTTCACATCGGTCATCCTATAAGAACAAATATTGAATATAATCCTACCGGTATAACATCACAACAATAAACAATGAAGATGAATAGAATTTTTTTTTCCCAAAAAATCTCTTCAAATAGAAGAGACCGTCACCAAAACAAACTATGGTTTTCATATACGCACCATGTGCATACAATGTACATGAAAATTACCAATTTTACTTGGTATATTTCAATAATAATTGTATATATAAAAAAATTTAATTTTTTTATTTATTTTTTAAAAATATTCGTTATTAAAAAGAAAATCTTTAAAATCTTTCAACTTTTGATAAGGTCAAAAGATTGTTCAATTTTTTATGAACATTCTTTAAAATAAAAAAAATAAACCGCTCACATGGCATAGCATGGTATTTAAAGTGATTCCTTACTTAAGGAGTTATTAATTTCTCATACAATTTTAATGATGTTCTCTCATAACGATCAATTTAAGAACTTTTTTTGAGATACAAACACCTTTAAGTATAATGTAGATACCGTGTCTGTACATGGATGTGTGTTTAACTGATAATAATGGACCTAATTGTTTTGTTCTCTAATGAAAATTCATTTAATAATAAATATTCATTTATAACATTGTGTTATGAGTTGTAAGAATGACTTTACTAAAATTGTTTTCAATTAAACGGTTCTTGAATATATTTAGAAAATTGAGTAAGTTCAAATCAACAATTTTTATAGAAAAGTTGCAATATCCGAGTTATATGGAATAGCTCTTTATTATTTCTAGACCTAGTGTGACCTCAATACGTATTGCTTGATTTTCATTCAAAATTGTTTTCATTTTTTCCCTTATTCTTTTAAGCTTTTGTGAAACCGGGGAAATTTTTACGTCAGTCAGTTACAAATATTCGGATTCGCATGCTTCGACCTCCGATCACTGTGAATGAATAAGTTTCGAGATAGTGCACTTTAATGCCTCAATTTATTCTTTTAAGCCATTTAGCACGACAAGAAAAATAAATGTGATCTGATTGCACTCCGAGATTTTAATGGAAAATAACTTTTTGGGGCGTATCATTCAAAAACAATTTAAAAGAAATCGGCAAACATTTTCAATGTGCACATGTGCATGTTTAAGGACAATGTTATTAAATAAAGTCAATAAGTTCGAAAACTTTTGTTTCTTCAAGACTTTGTCGAACATAAAATCCTTGGGTTTAAGTAAGCTGCAGGTGTTTGTAAAGGAGAGAACAATCAAAAAATTAAATTTAAGAACGTCACTGCGAGAAAATTATTTTGTATATGAATAGAAAGTAGGGCCTACAATAAATATATTTAAAAAAAAAGATTAAACTAAAAACCGGTAGTAATGGTAATCTATCGAAACGGTAAATAAAATGATTGAAAATTTTCAACAAAAATTATGAAATAAATAATTTTCAATTTCTTTTTTTTATTTCACATATGAAAATGAAATTTTTACATTTGTCACGTTTATTAGACATACATACACCAACCAACCATCTAGCATGTGTTTGCTATATGACATGGCATGATAAAATATTTGAAGAACTCTTAAGTAAACAAAATGTTAAAAAAAATTCTTTAAAGATGGTTGAACGAAATATTGGAAAATTGATTTACTTTTTAGCCCCATTTTATTATCATACACAATATAACGTACGTTTGTTGGAATAATAGTAATGAAAAATGAATGGTAGTTAAAAATTTCGTGACTTTCTCACAATATGAATAAATTGGAAAAAAAAACAGGTGGGAAAAATTAATAATAATTTAATAATTGTAAAATTTTCCCTTTAAATATCTTACTATTGGAAATTTCCAAAAAAAATGTGGTAAATGTTATTAAACAGTACGAGTATCAAATTTTCAAAACTATTTCAATTAGTTTCCAAATGCTTTTGAAATCAGTGCCAATAACCATTCAAAATATTTCAAATAGTCTTCGGCAAGGCAGAAAATTTGTTTAATTTCAAAAAATTTATTCACATAATTCTACTCCATCTTAGCCGGTGAATTTTTTTTGAAAAATTACGTTGTTGTTGCTTAAATTCACAATTTTTTTAAATTTATTTTACATATTTACACAAAATATAGTAGACATACAGAGTAAACATACAAGGGTCTCCTCTGTAATCTGAATAAAGTGCTGCAAAAATCAATATGTTGATTATTAGAGTGATATTTCCATCGAAGAATTTTTAGAATTAAATAAAACGGAGAATTTTTTTAACATTTTGTTTACTTAAGAGTTCTTCAAATATTTTATCATGACATGTCCTATAGCAAACACATGCTAGATGGCTGGTTGGTGTATTTATTTTTAATAAACGTGATAAATGTAAACGTAAGCTGAAAGATATACCCGCAGATGTGCCTCAGGGAAGCCTTAGGGTTCAGTGCTGTACGTTTTGTTCATTATGGACATCCCACAAGTTGTTGATACCGCCACAGCAGCATTCATACCATCACAGCCATTTTGGCACAGCCATCTTGGCTCTAGGTAAAACTCTTCATGAAAGCACGGTAAAAGTTAAATTTTCTCTTGACAAGGTTGTAATCTGGCGAAAAGGTGAAGAAATAAGATTAATGAAAGTAAATCTTGTAAGCTTCACAAATAAACAAGCAAACAACATTACATTGGTAATAAATTATCAACCAGCTAAAATTGCAAACGAAGTTAAACACCTGGGCATGACTGTAGATGCTAAGCTTGGAAGAAACTTAGAAGTTATATTATACAGCAAATTGCTAATTTACAAGCAGGTGATCAACCCAATCACGTACCAAGAAAATTTTTCAAAATGTTCAAAATAAAATTCTTCGAACAAAAACGAATGCACCATGGTATGTGAAGGACAGCAGTTACTCAGAGATTTAGCGTAAATATACCTACAATTGAAGAAGAAATAAAAATATTTTGGATCAAATATGATAAAAGAATACACCAACACGAGATTATGCAAATTCGCAATATTTTAGAAAATAATACATTATTTTCAACCTCGTCTCAAAAGGAGATCTTCGAATTTATCTTAATTAATATGAGAAAATAAGTCAACATGATTGAACCCCTGTCGCTGAACACCCTGGTTCATCCCTTCAGAAAGTCAAATATAAATTACTGGATAGGTTTTATAAACTTAGTTCCAATAAAATAAACAAGTATAAAAAATTTGTTACAACCCTTTTAGAATTTTTGTTTTAATTTAGGTATCAAAGTCATCTATCTGAATTCTTAGGGTTTTTCTAGAAAATATCAAAATTTCAAATATTTAATTAGTAAAAATTTACCTAAAGGTGTAGTCATGTGTATTAAAGAACAATTTTTTAGCTGCAATGGTATTGTTGGATGTGCGGATAAAGCATTGTTGAACTTAAAGTGGAATCATGAATTTAAAGCTCTATCCTTGTTCAATTTTTAATCTTTGAGGAAAATACAAAATTTGAACAACTGAATGCAAAATTTCAGGCCGTCTTCTCCTTTTTTATAATACTTGCATAAGACTATATTAATGTTATAGAAGCCAAAATATGTACACATCAATTATTAAATTGCCATCAAATATAAAATTGATGTATTGATTTACCATTAGAACTGAAATATGGCTCAGTATTTAAATAAAGATTTTAATGATATCAACCTAATCGTACTTAATTTATTTGAATATTACCTGCTCGATATGTAACCACAAGAGTCAATGAACTCAAATAAATTTAATTGCTGCTTAATCAAAGATTTCGAAAAATAAAAAAGAAGGCAAATCAAAATTTTTTCCTACCAAAATTTTTTTTCGGTAATAAAAAATTTTAACTAGCCTTAATTATTATCAAAAGATTCATATTTAACACCATTAAAAATATTTTTATATTTAAAATTAAATCAAATTACGGTAATTTAAAATTAATATTAAGGCACGAGTTATGTTTTACATAACATATGATTTTGTACATGTTATAGCTATTTGTATTGTGTTACCATGTATGTATATGGAAGTGTATTAAAAATTATCTTATTTTATATAATTTTCATTAGCGTTAATTGTATTTAAAGTAACACAAATCCCGACAAATTAAAACTCAATCAATAGATGTTGGTTTTTATATGTGCTCTTTCCAATGGATTTTTTTTTTGTTGGTATTTTAAGCAATAGTATTAACGTTAATATTAAAGATCAACTTCCACCTCTTTTTGATTAATTTTTCTCTTATCTAAGACTTAGATGCGGTTAAAATTTTTTTTTCAAATTCGCTGTAATATTTTAAAAATTTTTATAAAAGAAAAAAAATCTCGTCAAATATTGAAAACTATATAACTAAAAACAAAGGTTGCCGCCATTTTTATTTAAAAAAAATATAAAATAAATAAGTATAGACAATTTACCTATAACCATTCCAAATAAAAGAAAAGTTTAAGTAAAATTTAAAAATCTCGCAACTTTACACGAAAATTAAAAATTAAACGAACCAAAAACTCAGACCATACTCATACATTTGAGTTAAGGAACTCGAAAATTAATATGAAACCTTAAATGAAAATGGAACAGTTGAATTTGTAATCTATAGGCAAAGGTACACATTTCATTGGGTTCAATTAATGGGCACTCATATACCATTTATAGAAGGTGAGAAATTTGTGGCTTTTAAATTCATTCAAAAAAAACAATTTGTTTTTTTTTTTGCTCCACTAACTACACACATTCATATACATAATTTACATCCGATAGCCAATTAAATTGATATTAAAAGTTATAACACGCATACTAATCTTTTACTAAATAGAAGCCTAAAAAAGAAAGCTAAAAATTATACACAATGAAAAACCAACGCTTTTGAATAGTAAAAGAAAAATTAATAAAAAAAAATGTCTTCCTACCTAAATTGTATACCTGGTTATATGAATGATAGAAAATTAGATGAAGTTAATAAGCCTAATCTTCACCTTTAGGTATAATTATTAACAATGGTATGTGGTTAAAATTATCAAATTAATTCCAATTTTAATTTAATTTGAAATGTAATAAAAATAAAGGTGTACCTTATTTTGTGTAAGAACAATCAAAATAAAATTTATAAAATTTTATGACGTCCATATTATTTTAATGAATGGAAAAGCCAATCTCATATATCTGCACTTATATATCTATGTATTTATAAAAAATGCTCAATGATTCAATAAAAACATCATACTCATACTTAAAATATTTCATAAAAGTTCTTTTAAACAATATTAGGATAATGATGGCTCTAAAATCAAATATATAAAATTTATTATACGACGGCAATCAAATCATTTACTTGTAGCTTGGAAATGAAAGCTACGAGTGTTTTTTAATCACGAATGTTCACAAAAATTCCAAAGGAAGTGAGCTAATTGGTAATTAATTAAGAGAAATGGAAGATTTAGTATCTGGAAAATAATAAATTTTAAAAAAATTTAGAGTGTTATACTCGTAACAAGTAATATTAAAAATTAATAACAGGTTTTCAAATTTTCCTAAAATCTTTCACATGAAGTATTTAACGTGCTTCAAACTCTGCTATCACACAATTTTTCTCAAAATCGCTTTTTGAGAGCTGATGCCCGACAGGTCCGGTTTCAAAAAATTTAGTCATCTAGCATTTATTAATTACGTTTGAAATATGAATAAATACATGTCCACAGACCACTGATGTGCCTGCATGACGTATTCAGAGAAACATGTTAAAGGCAGAAAAATTAAAAAAATGTTCTCCTCGAACAGGACTCGAAACAGTGATCTACAGCTTTAGATGGACGCGTAGAAAGTTGTTAATCATATTTTTTGAGAGCTTAAATAATTCCGAGAGCTTAAATTTTTTTGAGAGCTTAAATTTTATATATAGGAATCTTACAAAACTCTAATATATGATCAATCAAATATTAAATAGAATTGAAGTAATTACTTTGAGTGAAATTTAGAAATTTTCATATACAATACCAATTTTTAATTAGGCGACGCAATTAACTGAAGTTATTTTATCTATATTACATAAAACACATTGCTTGTTATATTAGAATCATACCCTTATAAATTGGATTGGAACTATAAATTAGATAAATAATAATGCATGTAATTTATACACTTACACACAATATTAAATATTAAGTACATATATTTTGTACTCCAATATTGGATTACATACATAATATACATGTATAAGAATATTTGTAAATTTAATCATAAAATCGTATTAGCAATCATATAAGATTTAATGCATAAATTATGCAACTAATATTACATTTTTCAATATTATGTAAATTAGCTATTTTTAAGGATATGACAATTTTAAAATAAAACAACTTCAAAATTCTATAACAATTCGAGCAAACAAAATATATTTATAGATATGTATGTGTTCGTAAAGATAACTTGTACGGGAGCTCATACTCTACATTAGCATGTAAATTATATTCTTGTATACACAATACGCACATCAATTGCGGTATATATATATGTAGTTTTATGTAATAATTCTTGTATAGAAATGATTTTTGTTGATTCTCAGGAAATGTTTACATGCACATATATTATAAATGAATTTTAATCTAAAATCTTTACGGAAATTATTACATAAACAACACCTTCTGCCTATATTTTGTTTGCATATAAACGAATGATATACTCTACAATATCAAATATTATGTAATTTGAAATATGTACAAAAAAATATTCCTATATACTCATTATACAAATTTGAAATTTCAAATAAGCATATGAAATGTCCTTTTTCTATATTTTCTTCTTTTTGCTAAATAGAGTGTTGGTATTTTTGTTTATTAATAATAATTCATTCTATGTCAAGCAACAAATAAAATCAAATCACAATTTTTCCAACACCTACTGTCATAAATTATTATTATATCGATATTTCTATATTATTATGCATTTATTACACAAATACTATTATAAAAATTATAATAGAAGAAGAAAATTTCTTTTACCCTAATGAAAATTCTGTTTTTATTTCAAAATGTAAATTCGATAGGAATCTAAGTATATATCTCTCTAAGCGCATATATGAATGAGAAGAGCACTCCATATTATAATAATGGAGTATTTACATATACGATAAAACTTGTAGTGTTGTACACTGTAGTCAATAGTGGGTTAAATAAAATAAATATTGTACTATAGATATTGTATGTATGCATGTAGTAGTTGACTATTATGGTTTTTTAGTTTTTATGTTAGTGTATATAAAATAATCCCTTGTATATGTAAACAAGGATATCCTTTTTATGCACATTACATGTTATACAAGCCTTATACAATTACTATAAATCATGTCAGATTATATTTTTGTTTTTGTGGGAAATTTAATAAATAAATTTTTAAAAAATATATTTAATTCTTGTCTATTTACGACAGTTCTGGAATCATTTGATATAATGTATGCTTTTACCTTTATTAATTAAAATATAATTCTTTTTCCTATACAAATATGAAATTTTAGAAGCAATTTATATTAATTAGGATATTTGTAAAATTTAATCAATTTTTTGGTGCGATTATTTACATTTATTTATACAGATAAATTTTTGAAAAATCTCTTAATAATCATTAATGACGCTAAGATCTTTATTTAATCTAGCTCTTTTGCAAAAATTTATTTTATTTCTTTGTGTTGCCACCGTTTTCTAGTCAGTTTTTCTTTCTTACTATGACTCGTTTTGATTCTGTAACCAATCACCATTTTACAGTTGTATGAAGAAATGTACTGATTATTCGGTACTTAATGATTACTCCTTTAGTTAATCTAGACCTTGTTGTTTTGTTTAATAATTTTCTATGTCATTTACTTTGATTTTAATGCAAAGTTTTTGTAAACTCGATATGCTTTAGATATTGTGAACATTTTGAGTCAGATCCAGTTCTTGAACCAGTTTTCGGATCACAAATTTTTTAATAGGAGATTAATAATTAACAATCATTTTTACATTATTGTCTTACTATTCTGTTGACAAACTTAAATGTACGACTTTACAAGAGTAAGTAATAATAACATTTGCTTAAGAGATATTAATTATTATGTTCAACTTAGTGGTATTAAATCAATTCTTAAGCCCAATTAGACTTTATTACCCAATAAAGCTGAACCAGTTCCTAGTCAATCTTTTTTGAATTCAGGTACAAAAACTCTGGAATTCAGCTATTTTTAAAAAGTAAAATATTATAACCAGTAAAATATTAAATAAAATTTTATTTGAAATAATAATGATGAAAAATGAATTTCAACGAATTCCCCAAAAATGTTAAAGTATTGAATGGAAATTATTTATGTGTCTGCAATATAAACAACAAAAATTAGAAATAAAATAAAAAATCCAACCACAAAATATGACCACAACTTTGTATTATAAACGACAAAATATCGTTTTACAAAAATTTTATTACACAGAAATTGGATAATTTATTTTTGGAGTTCCTAAATCCCATAAAACCCCAAAAAAATATAATGCTAAAATGCTGATACAAAAACAACATTACAGTGTATAACATACTATCTTTCTATTCCGTTCCGTATAGAGCTATAGTATACATTATTCCATTTAAATTCCATAATGTTCGTATATATTGTGTATTGAAAATGGGAATATTAACTTTTAAATATTCAAAATCCAATAAGTAAACTTATTTATATTTCCCTCCATTATCTAGTTATATTCCTGACTTGTCTATAGCTATTAAGTAGTTAAATTCATAAAATTTCTTGCTCAAAATAATAAAAACATAATTATTTTACTTTAAGGCGTCAACAAAATTGATGAAGCCATAAAATGTTTCACTGCTCATCATTATTACTGATTTACAATTTACATTTATTTTTCGTCCTTTTCAATATAACAAATCTCAATTCTACTATATATAAGTTGGTATATACCTTCAACATCTATATTAATAACGTATAAAGTATAGTTGTTTCCGAAAATAAAAAAAATATTTGTCAGTGAATTCATTAAATAAACTCTAATAAATATTTTACTATAGATGTATAAGCAAACTTTATCATTTCTCATCAAGTTTATTAATTGTAGAGGAAGGAGATCTATAATACGTATACCTCTTGTGCATATCTACATTCATTAATCATAATAGTGGTGTAAGGATTATTAAAATTATAATAACTTTTGGGGTTTTTCCAACAATTTATAAAATAATTTTTTTAGCAATTAATTTAGATGGGTCTAATAAAATTGAATTGGAAACTACTTGGAATCTTACTTTGTTATAAAATTTTTTTGAAATTGTCTGTACTGATTTGCTTAATTATAATTTTTCTGTGTTAAAATACGATAGTGATAAATTTTAAGAGTTCACTATAATGTAAGACATTTTTAATTATAAGGAGCTTTCTAAAAATGTGATTTCTAAAATATTTTAAAGAAACTTTAAGAAGTGGCTTGTAAAACCCTTCAAAATTGGTTATGCAAGCTGCTCATGCCAATTGATCATGCAAGTAAGTCATGCATGTTGGAGACGCAAATTAGCCATGCCTAATTAAGCTAAGCAAGTTGATCGTACATAATGGTCATGCAATTTGATCTGGTGTATTGATTATGCTTGTAGGACTCACAAATTGATTATGTAAGTGTAATGCAATTTGATCAACTAAGTTGTTCGCGTAAGTTAGCTACGTAAGTTGGTCATTCATGTTCGTCATGCAAGTTTGTTATGCATGTTATATTCCCGCAAAATGATTAAACCATGTGCAGTGAGCACAAGAAATAGAGGACCCTGCAAATTCATTACCCATCCGATATGATAATGTTATCGGTTTTCGATTTTTTAAAACTGACTCCAGTCTACCAAATCCACTGTATTTATTGTAAATTATTATCACTTCATCAATAATTTTGTGTTTGAAAACATTGAACATAAATTTGGACGAGAAATATAGTTTCTACTGAATCAAGGTATGTAAGTTTTATACTGAAAATTTATTGTTTTCCGTAAATGCTAATCAATATTTACTTAAAGCATTACTCAAAGCGGCAATATTAAAAAAAATTTTTCACAAATTCTTCTTTCCTAAATGCAAATCCTTGTTATTCAATAATTATTTTAAAACTTATTTTGCATTTAATTTCAAAAGATGTTGCCATATGGTTTCGTTTAATAAAAATTTAAATATGATCAATTAAGAATAATTACATGAACTACATGCACAGGAGACTACATGCATACTTCCTCTCATTCAAAATCATATTACATCATATCAGAAACCGAATTGCAAAAGAGCTTTTTTTTATAGTCCTTCCAAAAAAATGTGAAAGAGTAATAAAAGAAATACTTAAGCCTAAGTGAATCTATATTATTAAGCTAAGCGTATAAATTAGAAATAAATTTGTAAAAACTCAAAGTGTCCTTACAATATTTTCCTTTTTTAACTCTGAATTTCCAAATTTCGTTAATGAATCAAATACAATAAACACAAAAATTTATAAATGCCTACATAGCACTAAATCAACTAAATCAACTCAACCCTCTACACACATAACGCAGTGTTAACAGATTATCAAACACATTCACATACTTATGAACTATAAAATTAGTAGTAATATAATTTTAGTAAGTCACTGTTGATTAAATATAGAAAATCCTATATATTTTTGTAATATTGTAAGCTATATACCGGGTATAAATTTACTTTGTCTCTATGAATGTATGCTTATACTATAGGGTGGGCGGTAGTAAGGTGTTTTATTATACATATACTTTCATAAAGCCGCATTAATAGTGGTTATAGATTATTGGATATACGATACAGTATACAATATATTAACATTTATATACAAATATAATAATATATAAGTGCGGCTGTTAGTTGGTGGTTATTTTACGACTTTTTATATTTTTTTCTATTACTATTTTTTTCCAATTTTCTTGTCTGATGAAGGTGATTATTTTTAATCATGATGTTGAAAATATGATAATAATGTTAGATGTTTGTCGATGAAATTGATAATGATGACGATGACAATGATGAGATTATGCCTGTCATGTCACCAAAAACAAAACAAAATAAGAAAAAAATTTACGGCTGTAGAGTGTTAATATAATTTCTTTAATAGCATAATTAATCTATTCAAAAAAATAATGGTACGAAAAAAAGTATAGCACTCTCACAACATTCAAAAAATATATTGGAAGAAGAAGAGGGGGAGGGCCAAAGAGTTTGGGAGGGTAGGTAGTTGATTATTATTTTAATTTGTTGAATTGCTAAATTTAATAACGTTTGAAAATCGTAATAAAATAATGATTTTCATTTTATTTCAAAGAAACGAAACAAAAAAAAATGTTTTTCTACTGTTATTTTCTACTGTTATGTAAAATTGTTATGAAAAAGGGTTGAAATTGGAAAATATTATTTTGTATAAAATTTTTACTTTTATTTAAGCTGTAAATACAATTATGTGTGTGTGTGTGTATATTGGATTAGTGTGTATATGTACAAAGGAACACATGGGTAAATTTGGATAAAAGTAGATGTAGGTATAAGTTGACGGGAATAAATATCTTTATAATAATTTTCATTACATTAATTGAATTAGCATAATTAAATAATTTTGGAAATTGTAAGAAATTGCTATATATAAAATTAAAATTTTTCTTTAGTTTTATTATGCTCTTGAAAATCTTTTTGTTATGATCATCGGGTTGGTATAATTTCTAATTTAATTTAGCAAAAACGATAAATTCTTCTATTCAGAAGATAAATTTTTTTAATCTGAATCTAATCTTTTGGGTTGTAAGGATAATGTATAGGTAGATATTTTGTACACTAAAATTTGTAGATTAAAAAGAAAACTTTAAAGAAGTTCCTATGTTGGCATTACTAACGAAACTGTGGTGTTCTCGTTTACAGAAGAACATTAATTTTTGCATTTTTTTATATATGAATTTATGAATACTTAGTGGTAGAAGTTTAGAGTATAACCATTGTTGCTCATATTTTTTTCACGTTTTCTGAAAATAAGTGCTTCATGAAAGTTCTTTCCTTATAAACCCATTTTAAACAAAAGGAATACAAAGAATTGGAATGGAAACTGATTGCGATTTTAGTCTAATTCTAAATTTTAAAGATATAGCTTAGTTGAAAGAAGAATACAGTAAAGAATATATCAAATTCTAAATCTAAACAGAATTATAAACGATCAAACTATAATGAGATTAAGATTAACTAATGTTCAATAAATTTAATACAAAAAATATTACAGATATCGAAGATGCTGAAGTTAAGCCAGTCACTTCTATATTTTCTCTATATTACAATCGAGTTGAAATATTTTCTTTAATATTTGTTTGCAATGCATTACAGTCTATAAATGATAGATTAATCCCAAATTTTAAGAACATTAAGGCAAAAACACTTTTGTGTTAGTATAATTTAAAAATTTAAACCACATATTTTGTTCATTATAAAAGAACAAGTCAACAAGTGAATTCGTATACATTAATATATTTTGAATATAAACAAAAAAAAAACCTTAATGATTATATCCTTCAAGAGCTCCTGAAATTGTTTTTGATGTTATGTACGTTTAGAAATCCTATAATATTATTTAGATATATATTTAGATACAAATAAATTTCTATTAGACCTTATCATCTAAAAACATAAATCAGGCGGAAAAAGAAATAAAAATTCCTATTCAACTCCTTAATGATGCAATAAAAATCAAATTATTCTGTCAATCATATTTTCTATTATTCTCTCTCCTTTTTCTTTCGATTTAAACCACCTAAATCGATTATTAAAAGTTATAATAAACTAAATTCAAATATAATAATGAAATTTCTAAATTCCTTCAACTCCTGTTCCTTATAATATGTAACACCTTTTTCCATTTTATATTTTTATAATAATTTTTATAACATACACCGAATATATTAAAAAAAAAATATGTCTTTTTAAATATTAATCACTCTTCATGTATTCACACATTTCCTTATACATAATATATAGTAGCCCGCTTAAAGAAATAGAATAAAAGGGGCCAACAACAAGAACCAATTCCTTTTTATTAAACGATTCTATCATTCACTATTACAGGCGAATTAACAATAATCAAGTGAATGGTCGGTCTTTGATGGTAATCTGGAAAAAAAAAATAAAATAAAAGAGAATAAAAATAAAAGAAAACTTTGGAGGTTAAAAGACCCGATGAATTTAATCGTCCACTCAAATTATTTTCATTAAAATCCTTTTGAATCGCACTTTATATTCAATACACACAAACCAGTTAACTGTTATACATGGATTTAAGTGTATATTTAGAATATAGAATCGAAATAATAATCATAGGAATGTATATATATATATATATATATATATATATACGATTAATGTATGTGTATACACATATAGACATTAGAGGTTTATTTTTAAATTGATATGAATAAAAAGTCACTTCAAAACTCTTTATAAATGTATTGAAGAAAATAAAAAAAAAAAAATAAAACGTGAAAATAGAAAAAGGATTATTTTGAAAACATTTTTAATGCATTAATCAAATGGCAGGCAATGTCGTCTGTGATCGAGTTGATATAATCGATTTTTATTGACCACCATAACATTGAGCATTAAAATGAAAATAGACGATGTAAAAAGTAAAATTTAAAGCGAATAACAAACTTCAAAAGACGAATTATTTTTCAAAAAGTTTTGATGCAATAATATTATGAGGTTGGGGGTAGATTATATTGATGTATTGATCAGAAATGGTAAACCTATTCCAATACGTTGGCTTACCTATTCTAGAGTTTATAAAAACTGCTTTTGGTTTTCTTTATTGGTATCTAATTCATGATATTAGAGGGAATACGCTGTGAACTAGTTTATTTGGTACTAATTTTGAAAAATACTTTCTATTTGGAGTCCAATTTTAGGACACGAATCTGACTCTGAGCCGCGTTATAAATTTCCAATTTGCTTTGTAAATTCTTCATCAATATCAAATTTTAATGTATTTTAAGCCGCAATCTGAGTGGCTTTATAAATTTTCTCACCACATTTAACCATCGAAATTTCATTTGAATTCTTCGGTTCATTCAAAAACTTTATTGTAGACGATTCAATTCCAATTTAAGAAATTCTTATAAGAATTAATTTTCAACGTGCCCGCATTTAAAAACAAGTTTACTAGCGCTCCCATTCCATATTATTAAACATTGTAAAACAGGTTGTATACGAAAATCTCATATATACACATACAATTATGAGTATATAATATAAAACCATAATCGTAACGTAAATTGTAGGTAATCGTTAAGGTAATCAATCATCTATTCATATGGGGGCTCTCGCATAGTACAATATAATATCTATATAGATATTGTAAAAAGTTTATGTGTAAACTTTGAATAGTGTATAGAGAGTATGACGATGGTGATGGGACGTCAAATATAACAAAGTGCTATAAATAATGAAAATTATTTATTCAATAGCCTTGTTTTTTTTTTAATGTCCCTCCAATACACAATTATTTTATTTTTTTATTATATTTAACACCTGACATTTTTTCTTTTATAAGTGTTTTCTTAATTCTCTTGATGAAATTTTGAAAAGGAAAAAATAACAGAAAAAAAAACAAGACTTCTGTTCTTTATAATTTTACGACGGACTCCTGTGAAGTATTGAAGTCGGTTGGAAGCGATTCATTAAACTATTACAATAATATTTTATAATTTTCGAATTATGCTTATATAAGAAGAACAAGAAGAAGTTGATTGTCATTGTCAAGTTTTTTTTTCGCAGATAAACAATAATAAAGCGTATTACATAATCCTTTCTTTGAAAGTTTGAATTTTCATTCTTTTTGTAAGGAATCATGATGAAAATTTTTTTTGTTTTGTAATATCGAAAATGTCATTTAAATAAATTTAATTAAATAATAATTATCTATCTTACAAAATACGATTTTATTCCATGTGTTTTAAAAATTTTGATTAGATATCATTAAATTTTCAAGTAATCTGCACACCAAATTAACTAGATTGGGCTCAATTAGGATTATTCCCGGAATAAACGCTGCATTTTAAAGTAAAATGTGTTGTTATCAATATTTTAAGAAAATAGAATTCTTCAAAGAGACAAATTTTTGAATATTACTAATTGCTAACCTGCTCAGAAGACAGGAAATTTTAAAATAGATTTTTGCAAGTTATCAGGCCAACAAATTATAAGATCCTCATAAAAACAAAAATTAATTTGATTTATAGAGAATGCAACCTTCTTTTGTGCTTACATAAGTAGTTTTGCCTCGATAATCTCCATATTCTATTGCTATAGAGAGAAAAATATATTTTAATACCAAAAGGTCTTTTTATTTTGAAAATTAATATTAATTATTTTATTAAGAGGAAAGTGGACAAAGAGATTAAACTAACATTTTGATGAAAATCAAGCTTTTCGAATAGAACATTATTAAATTTCATATAATTTACACTCTGGTTACTCTTATAGCTAGAAACTTAATAGAAGACGAGATTGGTAGTGCACATAGCAGATAAGTAACAAAAAAATTAATAGTTTTACAAATTTTCGTTTACCCCTTTTTCCACTTACCGCTTCTGATAGATTTCTTTTAATTTATGTATAAATAATGTAACAATGTCGCCATAAGACGTTAGCCCCAGTTAGTTAATCTTCATATTTTTGATGATATCATAATAATTTATTATATGATTTATATTTTCATCTTTTGGAGGATTTTCAAAAATTGTGCTTCAAAAACTTAAAACTATTTTTTTGAAATTTTGACCAAATTTCATTTTAAGTGATAGGGTATGGTTAGAGGGTGAATGCTTTGAAAAAAAAACTATATTTTTGGGCATTAAATCTGAAATTTACTTTGCAAATCTTGAATCAGTTGTTCTATTAGTTTAACTGAATTATGACTTTTATGGTACGTCAACACAAATCAACCCACATATGTCGACACAACCCATAGCGAGGAAAGTAACCTTTGTTCTACCATCTTCCAGAATCAAGCGATCAGCAATTGCAGAAGATATTCAGTTGTTTTGTAAATTAAATTTCCAATGATTCAAATAAATGGTTGTATAACAAAAAAATAATTTTGAGTAACATATACATATAAATAAAAACATTGAATTTTACATTATAGATACTATCAGGCTCAAATAGTCAAACCTTTAATATTGGTTTCAATCAAATACCTGCTGAAAAAATTCTTTCCTATAGTCAAATAATATTCCTGATGTAAGTTGCTCCCATTACAAAAATTTTAATATTTTCAAATTCACTCAACAAAAAAAAAATTATCAAAAATATTATCAATAAATAGACTCATTAATGAACCTCACATATACACGAAATATTTAGCTCAGACGTAAATTCCTTTTATATTCCGTGCAAACTTCCAAAATTAAATAATTAAATTACATATAAGAATAAAAACAAGAAAGAAATTTCTCTTAAATATTATTAATGTTTTACAAAAAGGATAATTCGTCATTTAATTATACCATCATCAAAACTGACGTCAAAGATCTTTGTACAACACACATACACCCACAAGGTCCATGTGAGCATCTTAGGATAAAAATTGAAAAATATAAACAACACTCTTATATTTTCATTTATGCCGCTACCCTGTACAATTTAAGATTTCAAAAAAAAAAAAATAAAATTTCTTTTTCGCCACTTTTGTAATTGATCCTGTTTTAAAGGAATATTTAATTAAAGGGATTAGGTAAATACGGTCAGGAAAAAAGTTTTTATGTTTGTACTCCTGCAGAGCATCAAAAGGAATCTCTCATAAAAATATTGATGATATTGCAAAAAAAATCTTTGAAAATGAAAGAAAAAAAACCTTTCCTTTACACGAATGCTTACCTTATTTCGCCTACGATTCCTTATATTATACTTTCCCTACAATACACATAAAATGCCATTCTACCTATAAAAAATAAAGTTGGGTCAAACCAATGGTTTGTATTGTAGCACTTTTCCCTTCAACAAGTGAAAATACTGCTTTTAAATACAGTCTATGTATACCTATCACACATTCTAAAAATTATTTTCATTCATATACAAAACTCTTTCTAGGATTGCATATATTTAGGATCAACGATTTATGAAGTCTTTGAAATAAAGCAAAAATTAATATAAAGTGGGGTTAACAAAATGCTCGATTTTAAGGTTTAATTATGTGAGTTAAGAAAAATAATTATATTTTTTAATGTCATGTAATTTACCGTTAGGTTTTTGTGTTTATAGAAATTTGAAAAAGCTTGCGGTTTCGGAAATATAAGGTGTCAAAAATTCAAATTTTACGAATTTCAAGAGGCGATAACTTGAGAGGGGGTGGAGATGGAAAAAAATTTCTTCTAATGAAATAAACTATTTGTTAATGTCTAAAAGCCCCTAAAATTTCAAGCTTCTGCAGGCTGGGGTATAGGAGAAAAACGACATCAAAAATTTGGAAAAAAAGAACTTTAGATAACGGTAAATTTGAACGGCCATTTTGTTTTTCTAAAGTTTAACTATAGTATATCGCGCTGGGGAAAGCAAGCCGCTGCCTTTCTGCGTTTGCAAAATTTCAAAAATGCTTATGGTTTCATTGCAACAAATAGTTAAAATGGGCCATTTTTGTGGTTTTGGGGGGGTATAACTTCTAGACGGGGGGAGATAGGTAAAAATTTTGTTCTACGAAAATATGTTTCTAGTAAAGATCTATGCACGTATTAAATTTCAGCTTTCTGTCTTTAAGAATGTAGAAGTTTTGTAAACAGACACACGGACAGACGGACGGACGGACGGACAGAGTGAAACTAATAAGCACTTTTTTTCAAAAATTTTTTGGAAAAGTGCTAAAAAGTACCTATATGTGTGCATTTAAATTAAAATTGATGGGTAAATGATTGATTTTTTTTTTTCTTATTATCACTAATCCAATATAGACGAAGGAGTAAAAATTTCGAAAAAAAAATAATAAAAATTGAAAATTAAAAAAATGTGCATCGTCAATTTCCGGCGCCACAAATTATTGTCCAGGATGCGTTCAACCTAAAATATTTTTCGTCCTTTTTGTTTTTTTTTTGTAATTTTTTTTCTTCATTCGGTTTTTTACTCATACCTTTTAGTTGAATAATTTTTTTTTCTGTGCAACACACAAATGTTTTATAAATTGAGATTATTGCAAAATAACTGAAGGATATTAGAATATTATACGAAGGTGGTTATTTTATATATATGTATACCGTTTTCCTGGCGCCAATTTATGTACCTTCTCTATTAAAATTTACTTTCCTTTTTAATGCTATATTAAACTATACACGATAATAATTCTGTTTGTACACAAATGTGCATTTATATTTCATTAAAAATAATGATTTTTTGTTCTGGTCTTTGAAAGGTGTAGGACACTATTAAAATTATAATTCTCTAGCATTTAAATAATTTTCGGATTTTGTAATATTTTTAAAAGTTATTATAGTTCGTTCGGTGCTAAAACCTATAAACGCCCACAAAATGAGCCAAAAGCTGAGGTATTTATTTTTTTTTTTGTTTTTTTCGGACTCATAAATGTAATTATTTTGTAAAAACAAAAAAAAATTATTTTTTAAGAACTAAGAAAAAAAAATGTAGAAAAACATTAATTAAAAACCGTAAGAGCAAGCCGAGAGTTTTATAATCTAGGATATTTTTTTATTGAAAATAAAAGAATAAAAATATCTGAAGGAATATTTTTTAAAAATTTGAGTAAAACCATACAAGTCTTGGCATATTTGTATTAAAATTTAATATTCCTTAAATAATATTAATGTCAGATTAATTTTGATATTGGATTATTGAAAAGTAATTCTATAGATATTTTTGTTAGATTTTGGTAAAATCTAACACAATCTTCACAAAACATTGCTTGTAAGTAGGTAGAAATATATATTCGGAATCTTTGGAAAGCAAGAGCCCGAAATTAATTTGTGAACTATTAAAAATGATATTGAATTTATATTTTTTGTAACGAACCTGTTTGAAAACTGTAATTTTGCAAATTATAACCATTATTACCATTAAGATTTAATTTTCATTGAACACTTTCTTATTATTTTCTTTTGTTAAATTTAAATTGATTAGACCTAAGATTTTCTCTATCAATACAAAGTGAATGCAGAATGTACCAAAATATAATTTTCCTCTGAATAATGTGATAAATTTCTATATAGGAAAATATTGTTTTGTATCAAAAATTCCAAAAGATTTCCTTTGGAAATTCCTCATTTGTCAACATTGTAATCGATAGTGTTCGAAATATTAAAATAAATTGCATTAAAACAAGACATTATCACTTTTGTATGAAAAATTTTCAGTACTCCACTTCACATTTATCCATTTGCAAGTGTCATAAATGTACGGAAGAAAAATTTCCCGCAGAATCATGTTTGAAATTTTATAATTTAATCCGGACGAAAATGATTTATTTCTTTAAAGTGTAAGAAAATATCTAAACGTTCTTTAAATCTCAAAAATCTTAATGTAAAGACATTTGATACCAAAACTTTTAAAGAAATAAACTTGTAGTTTTGGCAAAATGTAAAAATCAAAAATACTTTCAATCAAATAGCCAAATTAATTGCATTTTACCATAAAATTAAAAATAAATTTAATTTCTATTGAAAATAATTATTATGATTACAATATAAAATAAATTTCATTATTAATTAATTATAGTGATTAATTATAATTACAATTGAAAACTGAAAAACTCCTATATTTATTTTATTTAAAAAAAAAAACACAATTTTCATTTTACAATATTGCAATACAGCACCATAAAACAATATTACTGGTTATGGTTATTATTTTTTATTTTCCAAAAAAAAAATTTATATTTCGTGATCGTGACTATATTTTATTGACCTATTCGAACTTTTAATTTAAACGACCTCTATTGTTCCCTAGTAAAAACAATTTAAACCAAATAATTTTTTGTAGTTTATACTGAAATCTATGGGATGGGAAAAATTTATTTTCAATGAGAAAAACAAAAAACAATTGTTATCAATTTTGTGATCTTTAATAATAATTTGCTATATTTACTGTGGTAGTCCATCGCAAATCCTATCTATTATGACAATTCTTGCGTTTTGTGTGCAAATTTCGATTATATTTAATTTTCTCGGTTATAATTTCAAAATTATAATATCTTGTGAGAGTTGATGGCAAATAGTTCCATAATAACTTAGACCCTGTTTACAATATTCACCTTGCAAATTTAATTTTAATACTTATCATTTGAAAAATTAACTAGTACCGTTTAGCGATAATTCTCGTTCACTACATTTACTCAAACAGTCTCGAATTATACTCAAAGAATTTAAAGTAACTGTTATAATTATAACAAGAGGCAATAGTGACATTTGCTTCATTTGAAGAATTTCATTAATTTTTGAAAGGCTAGTACCATCGTTTGACATACGATCATTTTTATTTACGACTTATTGAGTAACAATAACGTTATTCTAATTATTTGGTTGTATTTGAAGTTCATGTTTTCTGACTTGAAGTTGAAGTGAGTTTTAAGAAAAAAGAAAATAGGTTCGTGTCCAAAATAAAAAAATTAATTTATTTTGCTAAAATTACTTTACTTTTAATAGTCTCAAAATCGGAGACAATGTTAACTAATGACACCTCCTTAAAATGGTCTCATAAGCGACATGGAAGGTCAATCACTTACAGTACATGAACGACGTCGATTTGGATCTGAAATGGAAAACCAATCAGTTTTCTAAGTTAATTAAAGTCCGTTGCTTAAGAAAAAAGAACGAATCCAGAGAAAATGGAGAAAATTCAACTTAGTGAGTATCTATTACAAACGAAAAACGTACAATAGCAAACGAATTCATTTTGCAAATTTTAATTGAACGTTTTATAGAGAGTTAAGGAAAAAACAATTTTAAAATTGAAAAAAAGAAAAATGGACACAAACTGTGGAGAACAATATTTTTTCTTAATATTTTTTTGATTTCAATTTGTTTTTCAGATGAAAATCATTTATCGAATTCAAAATAGAAAATTTTTTTCTAAGCAAAATGAAAAAAAAAAAAATTGTAAAACCGTTAATAGGTTTTCCTTTAATAAAAATTGGCTTTTTTTTCTATGTTTTTAATGGTGGATCACGATTTACCTAGATTTCGATGTTTTTTTTTACTTAATATTTGATTCCCTATCAAATGTTAACTATCAATTTATCGACTTTTATAAAAAAATTTAACTATTTTTCTAATTTTTTTTGAATCGCAATCGAATACTAAATTGTACACATAGGAATAATTTTTTTTATTTTCCTCTAATTTTTAGTTTTTGATTCTTTCTATTTTAGTTGGTTATAGTTTTAAGTAGGTGGAGCAATTGACAGAAAACACTATTTTACTAGTTTCAATAATAAAAAATGAAAAAAATGATATAAAAATTAATTTTAATTTTTATCTAATTTTTTTTTTCTCTCTGAACTTTTATTCCCTTCGTATACATTGATTTTGACCTTATGATCTATTCCCAATTTCGAATTTAATATCAATGAAATGAGGGTAATCGAAGAATCGAAACATTATAAGAGAAAGACAAGAGAGTGGAAAGGGGGGTTACAAATCGCTAAGCTTAATATATTTGTCTGTGTGAAAAAGAAAGATGGTAAAATTTCAAATTTATACTCTGTGAAATTTTTATTGACTGTTTTTTTAATACAAATTTTTTATAATAACAGAAGGTAAGAATAATGAAAAGGTGTAAATTTTTTTATAACAATTTGTTAGTAAAAACTAATTAAAGATATTTCAATTTTTTTGAAAGCTATAATGTTCGTGATTTGCAATTGAAAGGAGGAAAATTATAATTGAAATTTGTTATTTTGAATATTGTGAATATTTTGGGGCTTTTGTCTTTTATCTCGTTCCATTTACGTATATGGGGTGTTGAAAGTGAGGTATAATCGTTTAATATAGTTGAATGTAGAGTTTCCTTTAGTTACTTATTGTAGTAATACGGCTTTAAAATTTTAATTCAATAAACAATTTACATTTGAGTTGAATCGGGATTAAAATGCCTATTACTAAAATATAGAACTCAAGAATAATTTTAGTCAGGATTTTATTTTAATAAATACAAGTTATAAGTTTTTTATAAATAAAAGCTGAGTGAAAGCGTTCTATATTGCAAAATAACGCGACTTTTGTAAAAATTTTCAAAATTTTTTCCGAAATGATTTCTAGTCACTCAAATAATTAAGAAAAACAAGGTTGTGGTTAGTTTCTTCTTGAGAGATAGCACATTCGTAAATTTTGTTTCAAATATACTTTTAAGGGTAACTGCGGTATTACATATAATCTGGCTAGGATTTTTTTTCCACTAACTGCTAATGACCATATACTTTTCTTTTTTTAACTACCTGTATTAATCTGTACCTTCACCAATCCCTTCCTAATAAATCAAAACTTTTAGCTTAATATTGTTTACTATACTTTTGCTACTTTTCTGCTGTTTGCTATCTTTTCTATATTATAAAAAATACTATAGTATGCTATAATTTTTAATGCTTGATATGAGCAAGCGTTTGTTAATGTGTAGATATTCTATATCCCAGCGTGTCGATAAATAAAATAACAATTATTTAATAAAGCAGTGAAATGATTCCGAATGTGCGGTTCTTCTTTTTTTAGGAATCTAAATAATTCCAATGAAAAATTTATTTAAAGCCTAATACTTTTGTTATAAAGCCCTATATTTTTTTAAGTTATAATTAAGTTTAGATTACATTGCTTTTCTCTTATATTTATGAACACACTTTTGCTTAACTGTACTGTTAAATTAAGTATTATAATTTTAATTAACATAATCATATTTTTAATTATTTACGATCCTTAAGATAGATGGAATAAACATTTAATAAAATAACATTAAAATTCTTTTTTAAAATAAATATTTTAAAATATGAAATTCGAAAGTAAATTTAAATGTAAGACATTTAAAATTATTATTATTATATAAAATCATTATTGCATAAAATATCGACTTCTGAATTGTATTAAATAATTAGTTTAGAAATATTTCATGTTTTTATGGTCAATAAATGCAAACATATTTAATTTCAACTACTATAAATTATTGTCCAAACAATCCGACTATACAAACATTAAATTTTGTATTAGACTACTCCAATATATTACTTAAATAATTTAATAGGCAAATCATCCAATAAATTATATATTTTTAAATTATTTCATTATATTATGAATTTATATGGTCGAATTATTTTACAACATTAACTGTAATTTCCTACATATATATTTAAATTTATAATTTAAAATATGTACATAAGATTTTTCAAATCACTTATTCCATATTTGCAAAGTAACAATAATACAAACTGTATTCATAAATTTCTTTTAAGTTACAGTTGGTAGGCTAGCAAATTAATAATTTTTATATAATATTCCCAGAGTCTTAATACAGAAACTTGTATATTAAAAAATGCCAAGTACATTATGCTATTAAGCAATTAACAAAAGGTTATACTTTCTTTTATATTATAAATTGTGTTACTGCGTACAATCGTAAAGCCCAAACAATTTAAACTGCTCTTGAATTCTTTTTGTTTTGTTTTATAACTTATAATCAAATAAATAAAACGTCAAATCATTCTTTTAATGCCAAAGTATACAATTTTATTTCATTTGAAATTATTTATTTCTTTTTTATTCCTTTAACAATATAAAAGAGAAAATTATTAATTAACTATCAATAAGAATATTTTAGTTAATAAAAAAAAAATTATATAAATGTAAGTACTTAGCATACCAACAACACATCTTCTGTAGTATTCACTGAACCGATTCCAAATGAGTGCAAAATAATATATGTGGTGCATTTATCATGAGACCGAATACTACAATTGTACATTAAAAATTATTATGGAATTAATAACTCAATTAAAATTATTATTTTACCATATAAAAAGAAATAATTTTTTTGTTTTGTAAAATGGAACTCGTTTCTCATAAAAGAAGTGAAAATATAATAAACGTTTTTAATTTAGCATATGAAATTAAAAATAAAAACATAATAAATACACAAGTGTAAGTACTAGCTATAACGTACAAACGTTCCTTTACAGTTGTATAGTAAATAGAGGATTTAATGTAGTAAATTATATAGGACCCATTTGTGCATGTAGAATAAGTGAACAATAAACATTGAATTAAATATATACTGTTATACGATTAGATTGTCAATTAAAGAAAATATTATAAAGTTTGACCTGGTATTATTGTTCTTTAACATGCCGTTGAAAGAGATACATTAGTCCAATTTAACTATATAGTACTTCAATTAACCTATTGATTATTTAAATGAGAATGAAGAATACGAAGATTTCGACTTTATTTTTCTTCAATATTTTAATTGAAGATTTTGTATTGAAAATTTAGCCAGTTGGGAATTAAAACTATTATCACAATTTATAACATAAAATATGCAGTTTGAAATGATCGAAGTTAACAAGTTTTTAGTCTTAACTTTGATCAAAAAATCAATATAAAAATTTTGAAATCGTTCATTTATGTGGAAATCGCTGTGATTAGCGAAAATTTAAATTGTTCTTAACTATTACATAAAATTATGTTTGCAATCAAATGTTACAGCTGAAAATTGGTGCTTTTTCTCTTAAATCGCTCCTAATAGCTTCCTAGCAGTTTTCAAAAACTAAAATTTTTTAAGAATAGAAAATAAGGCCGCATCTTCGTGCCCATTAACCCACACTCAAAATGATTGGAGGCCACAAGCGAGAAATTTTTCAACGATTCGTCTCTCAGCTCTCCAGGTTTTCTAGTGTAGAACTTATTAAAATTTTACGATTTCGATAGAGAGGTACGCAGAAGGCGTAGATCTACCTATCACAATTTTATTTCATTTTTTCATGTTCAAAAACATTCGTTACACTTTCCCTGCCAATTTTGAAGTTAGACTTGTTTTTCTAGTGGTAGGTATGGTAAGAAAAAAGTAAGCTCTCAAACTAACTCTCTCCCAGCTACAAACAAACAGGCTTTTCTGCGATACGGAATACAAATAAGCTTCTCTTATAACTTGTATAATTATGAATTCAGTTGCTTTGTATACAAAATTGGAAAATGTGATATAAAAACAGCAAACTACTTAAATTCCACCTTAATTTCTTTTTCTTATTCAATCTAAACATTTTAATAAAATTTCTACAAAGTTTTAAACAATATGTTAAAGAAATGAAGGAATGATCTCATAAAGGTTTCTGTACTGATTTAAAATAGACAAAGTCATGAGTGTATAACATTACCTTCAATAAAAATCTATTATATTTGAAGAGATTTAGAAATTGAAAAAGGCAAAAAAAGCTACATAATAATATTGTAATAAACCTTTAAAATTTCTCATTAATATCTTTTACTTTTAATTTTTTTAATATTTTAAAATATGCTGTTAATTTTCAATACAAAATCATTTTTAAAACTTTTCGCACATTAATACAATATGAATACATTGTAAAATTCTTTTTTAATCACTTGTTACATATTTGACCTTGATCTTTTCGCTACCTCCTTATAATATCATAAAAAGATAAAATCGAAATATACTTACCGCAGTATTCATTTATAATTCATAAGAATGTAAGGCGGCAAATTCTCTTCTAAAGTACATTTTTAAAATTTATTGCCTGGTAACTTATTGAACTTTAGCACTTAATAACCGCTTCTGTTGTATAATTATGATATTAATATGGATATATAATATCATGATTTACAGCCTGTAAAAAAATTTTTTGTCTAACATGGTTACTAACTCATTATTTTACAAATTTACTTTTTCTATATTGTTAATGTATCACTTGTATTTATTTAAAATTGTACACTGGAACTACTCATGATTCAGAATTGCAAACGAGTCTCCAGGATTCATAATTCAAAACTGCAAACGATTCTTGAGGATGCTTTGTAATCTTCAAAAACTATAAATGGAATTTACAACATTTTGTTATATTATTCCACTATAGACAACTTAATTTCTGGTTCGCTTTCTACATTATCTTTTTACAAGTATTTAGCAAGATTTAGTTCTTATTTTCAAGAGTAAAATTTTACGTGAAGTTGTTCTGTTGTTCCTCTTTATTTTATATTAATTTTGTAATATATAGGAGCTTTATCCTTTATAGAGCTGATAAAGTTGTGTGCTATATTTAGAAACTTGCTGTAACATCATAAATTTTCACAATGTTTTAACAACAATCATTTAAATGTTTTTATTAATTTTATATAGATTCAATAAAATACAATTTTGTATACAAAATTTTTCAAAGATGGCAACCCAGTGCATATTATATAACTAAATTGAAAACTTATTGAATTAATTTTATCTTTAGAAAAATATTTAGGAATGATATTTTCAATTTTGGAGCATAACCAAAAAATTATAGCCGAAATAAAAGAAGGTTGGCAATTTGTAGCCGAAAACAAAGGACCGCGCAAGTTAAACACTCATATTCACATTCTTTTTATCGCTTCACTTCAAATATAATTTCGAAATTCATTTATTCAAAACATTAAATTTGATGTATAACCACACTTACTCTTTAGCTTCTTAATATAAAATAATATTGAAAAATCAAAATATGACTATAATACTATAATATCCTTACCATTGATGCTAATTCCACATTAAGGCACAAGGTGGTTGGACCTGCTTAATATACAACTTCTATAATACTGTGCCCTAATTTGTCTATTTCTATTGCATATTCTGTTCTTTTCTTGAATACATTCCGATCTGTTAATGATAAAATAATAATTTGGAGTAAAAATTTCGCAAAAGACAAAAGTCTTTGGGATTCTCTTGTTCCGAAGAAGTGCATGTGATAGTTAATAATTTCATAAACGCACTGGCCCAGTTCTTTCATCAAAACTTTGAAGCTAAAGCTGTATTTATTTGGAATATTATACCAGAATTTCTCAATTCTTGAGACCTTTTTAGAAAATTTCTTTCTTTAATTTGTTCTTACAATACTCAAATATTGTAAGATGGAGTACTGAGATTATTTTAATATTCTGGCGGACATGGTATAAACTCTATCTATATTTTAAAATTTCTTTAGGTTACCATTCCTACTTTATTAAATTAAAAATTCGCAAAAAAAAATTTCCTTTTTTCTTTACAATATCAGAGATTTTTTTTTTGCAAGTAGCATACTTCAACCAAATTGCTATCCATCTATCTGAACAATAATCACTTTATCTTCATTTTAGCATAAGAGGTACTCATAGCATCACTCGTAAATAAAAAAATTATTCTTTTATTTATTCCACACACACGAAATATCTTATTCAGATTCAAGTTAATGGAAGAAAAGAAAAGGGGGCCCGCTTATGAAAATCTTTTGATCAAATAAACAATCGAATGAAAAGTAACTTGAAAAGTATGTTAAAAATGTATTTCATACTACTATAATTTTTGTTCATATTTTAAATTTTGAATTGTGAACAAAAGATATGAAAATCTTTTAATATTTTTATTATACTGGGACGTTTTATGCTTATATAGAGTTCAAGTATAAATATTGTAAAAGAAAAGGACAATACACATAGTTGACCATAAAAAGCTATTCTTTACTTAAAAAATAAATTAATGAAAATAAAATGATGGATTGGTTCTTATATTTTTTTCTGGTATACTCGTATTGAAATTTTAAAATTATGCTAACCAAGTTTACCAGCAATTTAATTTTATTGTGTAAGTTGTATATAGGTAAACTGTAAAGAATTTGCGGTAAAATTATATAAAATAAAAGAATAGTAGGGATTTTATCGGAAACCTAATTAAGATATTTTTAAATTATGTTATTGTGTATTTGGACTGTGAACCTAGAACGTTATGAATAATATTTATATTTATATTATAAATCATAAATATTCATAAATTTTCAAAATGTTTTGCCAATGCTAAAAATGCTACAAATATAAAAAAAAATTCTGGGATAATGAGGGATGGCAAAATAATCACATTTTTCATTAGGCATTTTCTGAAAACCTTAAAATTCACCCAACGGATTCAAGAGGATTTTAATCAAATGCTAAAATTACTGAAATGTTAGGTTTACGATATAAATAAAGTTGGGTCAAACCAATGGTTTGTATTGTAGCACTTTTCCCTTCAACAAGTGAAAATCCTGCTTTTAAAAACAGTCTATGTATATCCACCACACTATTATAATTATTTTCATTTATAAACGAAACTATTTCTAGGATTGCATATATTTAGGATGAACCATTTATGCAGTCTTTGAAATAAAGCAAAAATTAATATAAACAGGGGTTAACATAATGCTCGATTTTAAGGGTTAATTGAGTGAGTTAAGAAAAATAATTATATTTTTTAATGTCATGGAATTTACCGTTAACTTTTTGCGTTTATAGAAATTTGAAAAAGCTTGCGGTTTCAGAAATATAAGGTGTCAAAAATGCAAATTTTACAAATTTCAAGAGGCGATAACTTGAAAGGGGTGGAGATGGAAAAAACTTTTCTTCTAAGGAAATGAACTACTTGTTAATGTCTAAAAGCCCCTATAATTTCAAGCTTCTACAGGCTGGGGTCTAGAAGAAAAACGACATCAAAAATTTGGAAAAAAAGGACTGTAGATAACGGTAAATTTAAACGGCCATTTTGTTTTTCTAAAGTTTAACTATAGTATACCGCGGTAGGGGAAGCAAGCCACTGCCTTTCTACGTTTACAAAATTTCAAAAATGCTTATGGTTTCATTGCAACAAATAGTTAAAATAGCCCATTTTTAGGGTTTTGGGGTGGAGTATAACTTCTAGAGGGGGGGAGATAGATAAAAATTTTGTTCTACAAAAATAAGTTTCTAGTAAAGATCTATGTACGTATTAAATTTCAGCTTTCTATCTTTAAGAATGTAGAAGTTTTGCAAACAGACACACGGACGGACGGACGGACAGAATGAAACTAATAAGCACTTTTTTTCAAAATTTTTTTGGAAAAGTGCTAAAAAGAGATCCAAGCCAGTTTAAACGTGCAAAATATTGAAAACCATATTAGATTGTCATACCCTTGCAGAAATTATATTTATGTTTGACATGTATATGATTTTATATTTTACAGATTTTATAATTTAATAAAGAATTTTGAAACTAAACTATTTTTTGAGAGAATTTTTGATTGACTTTAAAAGTCTTTCAGCTGAAACTCATAGATATTTAATAAATAAGAGAGTGTGTTTGGAATGAAGTACATACTCGTATTGAATTAGGACGATAACATGGCGAATTAATTATTAGTATATAACGATTTTTTCCATTTCGTGTTTATATGTATGTAGATTCTGATACGCAAACTAACAATAAATTCAAAAATTTCTGAGAGCGAAAATGTTAATGTACTCGTATTACAGTATCTTAATTAAATTTCCAGAAAATAAGTACGTACGCGGTGCCGCAATTCTAATTGAAAAACATTGAAAAATTCTCATAAAATTTTAAAAATTTATAAACAAAAAAATTTTTATTGAATGTCATTATGTAAAATTTTCACCCCCTTCATATTTTTGTATTCATTTCGTGATTATTTTAATCAAATAACTGAAAATAATTTTGCATTATAAATTCAAAATTTATTAATAATTTCACTGTTCAATAATATTTGCAAAGTCATTTTCATAATAATTTTAATATTCAATTTTCAAACGAAAAAAACAAACACACAATCAACCCCTTTAAAAAAATTTTTTAAATGAAAATTGTTTATAGAGGCGCCCATTTTTTCCATTTAAAAGCCTTTAATTCTGCAGTACTTTATTTCTAATCCATCTTTTGAATCCTAATAAAATTAATGTTAAAATTGAAAAAAAAGTAAATTTATTTGCATATACAAGAAAATAATGTGAGAATAAAAAAAAGCAGTTAAGATCGCAGGTGGTAAATTTGAAGTTTTTTCGCATTTAATAACGCGGTTTGGTATTCTCTCAACAAAGAGTAATCATATTTTCGTTCAGTCAATCAGTCATGCAATTACACATTTAATTTTGAAGTATTGAGAGATATTTTCATAGGACTGTTAAGCTATTCCGTTAAAGTATAATTAATTTTACTAGTTGTTCACTTCAAATTTTACTATTTTTTTCAGGATCAATGAAGGATACCATCTATTAGGCTATTCAAAGTATTGTTGAACCTTTTTTAGAGAGTTGCAGTAGTGACACGCACCGCAATTATTCTCTCTATTAAAAATTACTTTAGCATTTCTACTTGTAATAGTTTTCGCTTCTTCCGCCATGAACAAAATTGAGCGAATTTTTCACGAATTTCATATTTTAAGATAATATAGCAAAATCAGATAAATCATTGAAAAAATGCTCTGTGAAAACGTGTTTTTAATGTGTGTCACAAATATTTGACAGCAAAACTTTCGCTAATTCACTGCTCGTCCTAGAAACAAACGCAAAGTGTGAAAATTTAATGAAAAAGACCCACAACTCACCCTGAACTGAGTTTTTAAATTTTAATATAACGCAATTTTAAAGTTTATTACTTTAATTAATCTCATTCTAAAAGAGGCCGAAGCACTCCTGGTTTTCTTTTTTGAACACAATTTTCTTTATTCAAGGATTCATAAAATTTGAAAATTTAAAAATATGAAAAACTGCAAGCGGTGGAATATTTAAAATTATTGTTGATAATTGAATATTTGGGTAAATAATTGAATATTTTTATACTTAACAATAGTTATATAATGACGTTCATTTAAACATTTAAGAATTTTGAGTTATTTAAAAAAAAAGTTTTAATCCTTAAAATTCATAACGTCATTATCTAAAATTTTAAACTAAAAAAATGCAAAGAAAACAGTAACACTTTCACTAATAACTTCCTGTTTTTATTAAAAAATTAAAAGTAAAGTTGGATCAAACTAATGGCTTGTAAAGTAGCACTTTTCCCTTGATCAGATGATAATATTGCTAGTGAAAACAATTTACTAGATTATTTGCAATTTATTAGATATTTGTTAAAAGATTGCATACATTTAGGATGAGACAAAAAAAAAAGTCAAAGTTTTTAATTCAAATTCAAAGGTGAATTGGATGAGTAGAGATAATTAATTGGATTTTTTGATGGCTTCTGCATTTATAAAAATTTGGAAAAGTTAGCTAGTTTTGGAAATATGAGGTGCCGAACATTCAAATTTTAAAAATTTCGAGATACGATAACTTGATTGAGGGTGAAAATAAAAAAAAAAAATTTGAAATAAATTATTTATTAATGTTTAAAAGCTCCTGAAAAAATTCCAGACTACTACATCTTTCCCTCTAAAAGGAAAAACGGTATTAAAAATTTATCATTTTGCCATTGTAATTTTTAAATATCCTGTTTCTCGGTACAATCACCAGATTTTTGCTTTTGCGTATCTTAAAAAATTTTTTAAGACATAAACTTTTAGAGCTTAGTAGTTTAATACAATAAATAGGCAAATAGCCTCGTCTTTCGAAATTTTCTCTTAAAAAAATAAATTCCGAGTAAAAATCTATTTGTGTACAAAATTTAAATTTTCTATTTTATAGGGTGCAGAAGTTTCATGTAAATAGATGTACGGGCCGAATTAAACTACGAGTAATAAGTAATTTTTTTTATTTTGTTTTCGAAAATTGTTAAAAACACAAAATATTATTAAAATTGCAAAGTCATTCTAATTCCAAAAATTTATTCACATAACCTTCTCAACTAAAATGTTATTCTTAATACGTTATTATATTGTTGTCATTATTATAATACGAGTAGTCCTCCAAAAATACAAAAAAAAATGCAACAACAACAAAATTAAGTAAAAGGAAGAAAATCCTTTTATTGTGTCTCTTTTAATTTTTCCTCCACTTCTCTTTCCTATATACTTATTTAATTTCACTTCATTGACATTATTTGCATTTAAATTATAATCTAAACGAGCATTCAAATTCATACTTTGCATATACGCATTATATACAAAATAACGGTTAAGGATATCCTTTAACGGTTTAATACATGCAAATTTTAATTTTTATTTACAATACGAAAATCCCTTACATATTTTTATATACCATATTATACCAAACAGGAAACCAAAAGACAATTTTGATGATTGCGGCTTTTCATTTTAAAAGCGGAACAAATTCTTTTTAAAAGTTGCGGCGCAAATGAAGTAAACGGAAGAGAATGAGAAAGAAAATGAAATGAGTTAAAAAAATGCGTGCAAAACTGAAAGGATGTTGCATGATAAAAACGGAAATAAAACTGTCGTGACTTTTACAGTAATAAAGGAAGAAAACGTTTTATGTTTTCATTTATTTTCTATTCTTTGCATTGTTTGATTTGTTTGCAAATAATATTTTTTAAATTTACACTTAATTGTTTTTGAATCACCCTATAATAATACGAAAGTGTGTGAATTTTATAATTGAAAAGAAAATATTAAAGGAAATTGGTACAATACAAAAACTTTCGTTTGTTTTTTTTACCCTGCGGAACTTATTCCATTACAATTAGTCATATTTTTTTGCGAAAATTTCGAAATATTTGGCAGGAACCTATGACGTAGCAAAAACTGTTTAGCTTATATAAAGAAAAAACTATATATTTGGAAATTGGAACTCAGTTTCAGCAAAGAACTATACATTTACTAAAAAAATATTCTCATAGCTATTCTGGTTGTCTAGAATAATAATGAACTGTTTAATGTACTGCGTAATGCACGAATGGCTTAAAACAACAATCATATAAAATAAGCCGCATATACTGGTCTTCCTAGAGGATTCGAAATGTTTATTTTCTCTACTGATATATTGAATATACAGAGTACTTAGTATTAAATAGTACTGCCATAGCAGGGTGCTTTTCCTAAGTTCGGTTTCTATCTTATATTTCCCAAGTTAAATAATGAGAATTTAAAAGTTGTATTTATTTATCTATCCTGGAGCACCATTGTATTCCGTATACCTTGTATATTTTATAAATACAATTAATTGATTACGTTTTTTATAGACTGTCTTTTTATAGACAGGGACACAAAACTTGTATTCAAAGAAAATTAAGCGGCAACACCCATTTATTGTAAGAATGTACAACACAAAGTAGTCTAATTAAAAAAAAACACAAATTTATTTTCTTTCAATTTCAATAATTTGCTGTTCATTTATTCATTCTTTCAAAGTTTATTCTTTTATTACTTTTCTATAGTCATTTAAACCCGGCTTTCATTCATTCTTCTATTTTATTGAACCAAAAGCTCATTTTCATTCACCAATAACAATAATTATTATTTGAATCGGCTTTCTAATACAATTTTTCAGGTTTTTCCTTCCCATTTCTCTTTTTTCATTATTATTCGATTCTAATTTGATCACATAATCTAATTTAATGATTATTAATAGAATGCCTCAACATCGTCATTAAAACTCTAATTCTTTTATTCACATATAGTAATTTTCTTATTAACATTTTTAAAATCGTTCATGGAATAAAATCTAAGATTTGCGTTTTGCGTACGTTGTAGAGAAATTCAAGTTCAATAAAAAAAAAGTAAATTCAGTTATAAAAAACCTACCAATTGACATATTTAAACTAATTTAAATGTCTTTTCAAAAAATCTAAACTAAAATGTTAAAAATACCCGAAAATAAAGTCTCCACTTTATGGTATGGCGTTCACATTATCAACGTTTGGCTGCTTTTCTTTTCTTTTTAAAGAAATTAATTTTACATTTATGACATTTTTTTAACATATTTTCTTTCTAGATTTCCAGTATAACAGTTTTGATCTTCTTTTGAAAAGATTTTTAATTTCTGTTTAAATGATCTTTTCGTATAGTTTAATGGTGACATTTAAAGGCATTTAAAAGAATGTCAAATTGGAATGGCAATACATAAAAGTAATTTGACTTGTCTAACTTCTTTACATCTATAATTTCTATATTATATTAATCGGATCAAATAGAAAAATAATAAAAAAAAATAGAATTATAAAATAAAATTTTAAACTAGAAAAGCAATGTTGTAAACTTGTCCGTTGATTGAATGAACAAAAGAAAGTATAAAGTTTCAAAAAACATTAAAGAACGTACAAAAAAAGAAAATAATTATTGTCAATCGTACGCCTGATCAAACATTAAATCGATATACGAAACTAATGATGAAGATAATTTCAAAAAAAATTATTCTGTGGTTACAAGAAAAAATTCCCAAGTATTGGTATACTTTTAATTTTATATAAAATGTAAATTAACCTTAATTGATTTGAAAATTTTATGAGTTTGAAAGTTTTTATGAGTTTTGAGTAATTGATCCAAAAGCACAGTCAGGACGACGCTGTTTCTGCCCTAATCGGCTCAGATCACATCCAAACTGGTTTAGAGCTGCGTGCTCGCGCTTGTGGAGTTGGCATCAACAAACAGAGTAACTCATTTGGGTGCCGGAGCATAGCAAGCACAGAGTCAACGAGGTCGTTGATGGGTTGGCGCGGAGGGGATCTGAGGTCCCTTTCCTTCGACCCGTCCCCTTCTGAAGACTACCAATTGTTGCCAGTAGGGGCAGACTTGACGTCCTGCTCGGAGAGGAATCAAATGTTCGTTGGGGGGCTACAGAGGGATATCATCATACGAAACTGTTCCTTCCATCTTGCTCAAGGAAGTTCTCTACAGAGCTGCTTGGGATGGACCGAAATCGGGTCCGTACAATTACTGGTTTCTTTCGGACACCTTTTTGTGTATGTTCTGCCGGAACAGCGACAGAACGGCCATACACATTCTGTGTAACAGTCCTACTCTGTTCTGAGGAGGAGCAGATGGTTTGGGCGGGGATTCTTAATGTGGAGGAGCTCACGTCCAACTCCCTGATATTCCACAGGGTTTTGTTTAGGACCGGGATAGTTTGAATGGCATATGGGAGAGTTACAATAAGCCATGACTAGCTACGGTGGTTGTGAGGGAGGAGTTCCTTTGCCCATCCTGGCTTCACTCATTACATTTGGGATTGACTGAGCATGAGTGGACGACTGGAAAATGGCTTAGCTCAGGAGATACAGTGAACCCGATCAGCTGAGGGATACAGTTCAAGATTACCTTATGATATAGTATTTTCTGATTAGATTTAAATTTTAGGTTTATAGATTTTTCTGTATAGTCACAGAATATAAGTTTGTGTAGAATCAAAATCTAATACTAAAATTTTTTAAATTATGCAATTCAACATGCTTTAAGAAATGAGATTGTAATTTAGAATTTCTCTATACAGGTATAAAATTGAAATGATTTCATTTAATTTAAAAATTTATGATTTTGGGTGTGATGTTTAAGATTAAATTTTTGTTCTCTCGGTATATAAAATATGGGAATGATAACGATAATTATAGCATTTGATAACCAAAAATGTTCTAATTCCGGTAATAAATTAAGTAATAAGGAAAGGACACAAGAACAACATCACAATTAAGATTTAGGAATCTCTATAACTGCATATGTTATCATTGAGTAATTGATTTGTCATGTAAAGAGTTTTTACTTCCGATAAAAATTATGGTAAATTGTGGGTGTTTACTATTTTTGAATATATTCTTGGATATCTTGAATATCAAATGATTTCAATTATTTTCTCCTACACAGCAAATTTAAAATTTCTTGCTTTCATTTGTTAATCAATCTCAAACTAATCAGAGATCACATCATCATTTCACTTCTATATTTCGATCACATTTTGATATTAGTATCAATGAAATTATACCTTAAATACGATACAGAATTTTGTCGAAATAAACTTCCAAAATAAAATCGGATTCGGATATTAATTGACAGAAGACGTTATGTGAAACTGAGCGAACCAAATTGAATTACAATACTAAAAGCGAACATTATTAAAGCTATGTATGTAAGTAATTTTGTTAATTCCAAACTTTATTATGTAAAATTAATTTATATGATGGAATCACATATTAGAATCGGATGCAACTGACTAGATTAGAATCCGAAAGTTCGCGATTAATGCTATCGGCTTAATAGTTCACTCAATTTTATTACACTTTGCATTACAAGATCTCTTTGCAGCACATTAACCTCATTTGTGCTTCCTCTGTTCAGGGTGCTAGGAAAAATTATGTGCGTAAAGCAAGAAAATTATCTGTATATCGTATTGTTGAAATGTTTTTAATCATTGCTGTTTTTTTTTCTTGCGACAAACTATTATTGTGCTCTTCCTCAGTTCCTTTTTATTTGTCAAATAACGATTTATTATTTTCAGTGAATACCAGCAAATATATTATATAACTCATGCTGCAATAAAGAACTTATATCGTTCTACTTTGCTGAATTGGAGGATTTTTTAAGGTCTAATTTTAATCAGCTTAATAAAGAGTTCAACTTAAGGTGAAATGAAGTTAAGTAAAAATGCATAGTATTGCGTTGCATGGCAATGCTTACCGTAATAATGCTCTCAATAACATTTTTTTTTTTTAAATTTTAGGTATTCGATTTAACAGCGATGCTTTTATCGAAAACTTTTCTTGACGAGATAATACTGATTTAAAAAATAGAAATTTCTATCGTTTCTATCTACACAGGTAATTTAAAATTATTGTGTAATATCTAAAAATTTTAATTAAATTTAAAAACTTTAATTTTTTTCATTTGCTATTACCATAGTCCCCGGGAATTTTTCACCAAGGTTTCGGCTTTATTCAAAAAAATGGAACTTCATATTTAATTACCAATAATTATTACATTTACATATTTGAACACAAAATATTTTAAAATTATTACTCAATTTAACTATCTATTGTGGTACATAATATCTGGGTTATCAAAAATTTGAAATCGTACCACATGTTTGGTGTTGCTAGCCTCATCAAAAATCTGATGTATACAAAATTCCAAAATTACCCCAAATATGGCAAAAAAGAATAACAATTAGAATGTTCTTGTGATATTTTCCAGCAGCATCAAAAACATTTTTCGACAAAGCAATTATATTTGAGAAAGAAAACGATTGTCATTGTTAACAGTATTAAAATGTTCACAATTGAACCCTTATTTTTATTTTAAATAATCTCTTTCATATCTTAGTGTAGGTTATTAAAAAATATCCCTAATGTAGAGGGGGAAAAATGAATAATTTTGATGTTAAGATAAATTTTTTTCGAAAAGGATTAAATAAAAAATAATCCTGCCCGCGAATATTTGTGCATAACTTATTTGGCAAATTATAAAATTCACAATAGCAAATAGACAAATATGATTGAATTGTAATGGAATAATTTACTTGTAAACTAAGAGAATGGTCTTAATTAATCCGTATTAACATTTGGCATTTAATTTTGATGCGAAGGCAGCTACAAATCTTTAGATAGTTACTTTAGTAATTACACATTTTCAAAAAATTGAATTGTTCACATAACAAAAAGCTAGGAAACTAGGCTTTAAATTACGATCCAGCATTCAACGTTTTTTAATTCTACCAACCAAATAGTGTTAAAATGTATAACAATTCATCAAAGGTTATAAAATGAGTGAAAAAGCAAAAAATTTAATTCGATTATTGAATTTAGTAAATTAACATTAATATCCGAAAAATAACCAATTCAAACAAAAAATAAAGGATTACAAAACAGATCCTTTGACATAATTTATATACAAAAAAAATCAAACTCCTACACAAAAAAACTTAATCTCCCGCGATGATTCATTATGAAAATTTATTCCTTTTTTGTTCTGTTTTATTTTATATTTCATTAACGAAAGGGAATTTACAAAAGAGGTTCATAAATAGACTCCGAATATAATATGAATAAAGTTTCAAACTATTCACAATAACACTCTAAGTAAACAAGTAACAAAAAGAAAATTCTCCCTTTTGTTTTTTGTTCTTTAACTAAGCATCTCGATCCTCTTAAAATTTTCGAAGTAAATTATAGAAAAAATTCAAATAAACATTAGTGATAGCACACTTTTTTAAAAAAATGTATCAAATTGGAAATACACCAACTTGTAAGCAGTTAATATTGTATATTAGGAACTATAAGGGAGGGGATTTTGTTTGGAAATACGTGATCGCAGTACAATATACCACCAAGAAGGTCCATCGAGAATGTTTGACAACTCCAATACATCTATTCAAACCAATCAAAATTCTTTACGAGTTATTATTTCGTAATAGAAGGTCCTCCAAAAGCGTCTGTTTTTAAAGAAAGGCATGGAAAACATGTTCTACGCTCTCCACCTCCGCAATATCTTCACATTTCTGACAGACGTCTGTTGTCCTGACTCTAAATCTTTTATCGATCTTTTCAAAGAGACAGTCAGAAGCCCCAATTATATGCTAAGACCCGTTCTGCCATACTACAACAACTCCTTTGTCCTCTTCTCTTCGTTGCAAAGCCAGAGCACGATAGCTGTGCTGTACTTGCAAAGCCCCGCAAGTTTTCAAAATGCTGCTCTTAATACAGTTATTATAAAAACCTTAAAACTTTATAAGCTTTAATAGCTTTCCCGTTCCGTTCCATTTGAACCTTCACTTTTTTTAATGTCGGTCAGTCAAAATCTGAATGATTTGTATCATGTCTATGTATTATAGTTCAGAGATTATAGTATGTTCGCCAACACTGCTCTGCATGAACACAACAATGAAAGAAAAAATAAAAAAAAACTATAGCTCTTCTTCGTAGTTATTATTAATGATTTTTTAGGTTCTTGTTCCTTTCATTATTGTCTTTGATATTTTCCGAAAAATCATCATTACAAGTCAGAAAAATCCGAAAAGAATTTTATTTTCCTCCAATATAATTTTTTTCTTCTTGTTTTTTTTTTTTGTGAATCTTGACAGTAGAAAAAAATATACTAAAAAATCTGCTAAATCATTTCATCTTGAAAATTTTTAAAATTTTTAATTGATCCATTTACTGGCATCAAATATGTGTGAGAGTGTGTGTTTGTATAAAATGTAGGTATATTCAAAATATCCGAAATATATAAACTTACTCGTAATTCATATATGAACCAAACAAACAAGTCAACCAACCAAACTTGATGGCTCCAACAATCTGTTTTATACTTTAAAAAATAATATACAAAACATTAATTGCAAAAGATTCACTGAATACAAGAAAATATAAAAGGAATTTTACTGAATACGCACATGAGGAAGAATCAATCAATGAAATTAAATCACATTGTTACCATGTTACCAGGTAATGATAGTTATGAAAAAATTCAATATGTTTGAAAAATTTCTGAAAAAAAAAATATTTTTTCCATTCCAGGTTGATGTTTTTTTGTTATTTTGTGATTTTAAAAAAAAAAAAGAAAAATTATTATTAAATATCTACTTAGCAGTGATGATGACCTAAATTGTTTCCAAAATTAAATAAAAAATCAGTTTTACATTATTAAATAAGTTTGTAAATAGAGGCGGTTCAAATTTTAATAGCTGAAAGTTATATTATGCCGAAAATATTATTGCTGTAATCTTTTTTTCTGGTTTGCGTATGTAGCAATTACTTTTTGAGAAATAATTAAGCATTATGAAATTGATTTCAAGAATAGAATATAGGAGATTTCAATCAAGTTTATTATATTTCTCTAGAGTCGCGACAACACTGTTTTTGGTTCGTCTTTTGCAATTATTTCCACAAAATTTTATAAAATTGAATCAGTTCCTTCCAACAACATGATCTCTTAACATTTTATACATATATTTGAAATTATATCCAAGAATGATGTTATTCATTATATTTTTTTGTCCGAGCTCCTCTTTTTCTAGAAGAAAAATATTTACCGCCACCATTTTAGAAATGAAAAGAAAAAGTCTTTCTTTTTAATCCAAAAATATAATTGAAGCCCTTACAAATGAAAACCTGAGGCCGCCTGAAGACTAGAGTCCGCATATTAACGACCAAGCTTTCTCTTAACCACTCAGTCCTCGGCTAAAATGCTTGGGGACGCAGAGTTAGCGTAAGCAATAACTACAGACTCCGCTGCATCGCGTCACATTTCACTCACCTTTCTGCCATCGATGGACAATTTTACTACAACGTCTTCCAATAGATAATGGCAGCCGAATACAAGCAATTTTTAATATTATACTTAATTATATTTTAGTAATAAATAACATATACTTAATCAAATTCTGATTAAGGAATGTAAAGCAATTATTAAAAAATTCATACAGCCGTGTAATTTTAACTATTGTCGAAAACTAAGAGAAGAGGGAGAGAAGTTATTTAGAAATGGAAGTATGTTTTCTGTTATTAATTTTTATTTTCAGAATTTTTTAATACAATATACGGACGGAATCTCATTTGATCAAATAAATACGAACGGAATCACATACTGCGTTTCGAGCTGCACATGGCATATATTAAAAGGATGCCATCCACTCCGGCGCCTCTCCCTGTCTTTTCTATATTATAGTGAATATAAAACTTGAACTTACTTTTGTATAATCGGCAAGACCAACGTTTCATGCTTTTCATAATTTTTTTATTTTAAATTTAGCTTAAACATACATGGGAAACCATTGAAAGGGGTAATGGCCATTTTTTATTAAAAAAATTTAACTTTATACAAAATGAATTTCTCTATATAAAAAACGACTCTATATAAATTTTATTAAAGTAAACAAAAAAAAAAAAATAAAAAAATTTTTATTTTTAATTTAAAGGTTAATTGAAGTACAAAAATATGATTTTGTTATTTAATTATTTTTAATTAAACATTTTGTTGAAGAAAATTGAAAACATCGAGAGTAAATTGGTTATTGTGATCTAAAGGAATGTGTACAAAATTTTGTTTTTCTTTCTCGTTTTCTTTCTCGTTTTTTGGACACAAAATCGTGTATGACAATGTTATCAATGTCCAAAAATCGCTTTTAATGTTAATTTTAATTAAAGGTGATAATTTAGAAAGTGTTGTTGTGTACCTTTTAAAAATTATTGTTTCAATTTTTTGTTTTTGTTTTAAATTAAATATTTATTCGTGTTCAAATGCCACACAAAAAATGAGCTTTACATTTGTAAACTATTATTTTTGTGTTAGTATAGTAGTATAAGAAAGGGACTTGACACAATGAATTTAATTCAAAAGTTGGTTAAAAATTTTGCAAAAATTATAATTAATTTTTAAAAATACATAAGTATAGCTATAATATAATTGTTATTAAAGATATAAGTTGACATTCAAGGAACCAAATATATTAGAAATGAAAAATTCAACAAAATTGAGTTGCCAAAACAGAATAATTTTAAAAGCACCCAAAGTCTTCTGCTTACTATTTTGGAGGTGATTTTTTGCAATCGAAATTGTTCAGACCAATCAGAAACTTGAAAGTGGGTTAGTTCACTATAAAATGCTGAATGATTTTTCTTAAAATTTTATCTGAAATATCTCATTTTTCCAATTAAATATTTTCCGGTATAATCGATTCACTTTTACATTTTTAAGAAATTCAAGAGCTTATCAACATTTCTTAAATTCAAAACAATGTGATATTGGCATCATTTTCACGTATATACTAAAGTATAATTGTTTTGTTAAAGTTATAATATGTAAAATTGTAAAAATATTTAATATCATTCTGAAAATACGAAATGCCGCCCGTTATTTACTGACCTAATCAGACACATACTACATATTAATAACATTAAACGAGCTAGATTTTATATCTTGATGGGAACATATTCATAATTAACTCAATTTATTAATGGAAAATGTATACCTTAATCATAATAGCATTTTTATAAAAAAAATAATTCTTAATTCAGAAATTAAATATAAAATTTTAAAATTCTTACCACTGCCCTGGTAAGTGTTAAAAATTCAGGGCAGTACTCTTACTATTATTTTTGTTTAACAAAACTCTTTCACACAATACTCTGCATTTTTTATTAAACAATTAACAATCATTAGAAATAATTTTTATACTTGGTTAATTTTTTGACATTTTTTTAAAGTAAAAGGTGGTTCATATATTATATAAAATACGCGATTCTGTTTTCACATTCAACTCTAAAATTTTATTATCCCAAATATTAACCAAAATCGTAAAACTATTCAATGATTTATGATAGTTTTAAGCAAATTCGAAAAAAGAATTCACAAGCATCAAATATAATTTATACTCATACTTTTATGACACCCAATTACAAATAACCATTAAATTTTAACTATTGTTAAACTATCGTAAATTATAATAAAAAATAAAAAAAACAAATTTTTCATTGAGGAATAAAATAAAAAATTCCAAAAATTCATTTAATATGCGTTCCAAGTCCTTCAAAAAGACTCTCGTAAAATTAAAATATTTATTTGCTATGAATTTGTCACCTTTAAAAATTTTTTTTATAATATGAAAAATTATTTTTATTTTTCACAAAATTAATAAAATCATAATTAGCATAATGATAATTTGACATTATAAAAAGAAATACACACTTAAAATGGTTTTTTATTTTTTTAAATTTGAATAAATGAAAAGGTAATAAAATTTCAGACAAAATAATAATTTCAATTTAAAAAAATTCAAAAACAACAAAAACACAACACAACCGACCGCATAAAAATTGTAAAAGTTGTGTTTTATTTTCTTTTAATATCAATTGAAGTGGAAACACCCTTTTGAGGGTACATTCATGTTTAGTTTTAAAAAAATATATGTGTATTAAATTAGAATGTACCAAATTAACCCTTATAATCCAACAAAAGATTATGGTACAGATTGTAATGTAAAGTGCATTTAGGTACGAGTAGTACAGTTGAAAGTTTAGTTAGTTATGCCGAACAATATGCACTACAAATATCAAATACATTGTGATGTCAGAATAGGACAAAACTTTTGTTGAAATTCAATAACAACTAAAGCAATTTATTTAGGAATTGTAATAAATAAGAATACGAAATGAAGATTGCATTGTAATTAACTTCTGAAATTTAAACCGGTCTAAAGTATCTAAGATAAGTATCTAAAAATGATAAAAGAATAAAATTGTGAAAGTACAATTAACAAGAGTTCTTGTATATTATGTAACGATCTAAAAGAAATTGAGAGGAGGGGTCGAAGCGCTGGAGAAATCTTCTGAGGCTGCGGCAGGCTAAGGAGTTTCTCCGAGACTATGACTAGGAGCGATTTGAAAAGATTATAGGGTTGGGTAAGAATCAAGTGAGAATTCTGTTAAGGCACTACAGGATTAGGAGGCGTTGGAAAGTAAAGGTACTTGCAGATTTTGTGGGGGAGGATGTGGAGACCTCAGTGCACCTTCTGGAAGAGTGTGATGTTCTCGTTCATAACAGAAAGGAAAGACTGGGGGAGGGGGTTTGCTCTCAGGGCGATGGAATTGCGGTCTTCCGAGCCTCACATAGTGCTCGAGTTCATCAGAAGGGTGTGTCTCGAGCGTGTGCTGTAGGATATGGCATTCAGCAGAAGGGACGCACAATAGATCCTTATATGTGATCGCGGTATACTATAACTGTTACTACAGTTGTAAAAATCTACAAATCTGCAACGCTCTACGTACTGGTAGTAGGTATAAGGGTAATTCGACAATTTGTAACTAATCTCTTTCTTTTATAACAAAAGATATTCTTTTTTAATTTGCATTAGATACATACATTAAATGGCGTTTTATTATAATTATGTAAAAAACCCATTTAAAAAAAATATTTACAATTTCAAATATTTTTAAGTAAGTCAATAAAAAGAGCTGAAACTACACAAATCTCAAATACGTACCTAATATGACAGCCAGGTTTTTTATTTGCCATACTAGGAGCTTATTTTATAAAATTTGAAAAATCAGCTGATTCCATATTACTATTAAAATTTAAACAGACTAAAAAATATATAGACTTGATGAGGGTTAATAATATAGCATCAAATTAAAAAAAAATCTCAATTACTAAAGTAGCAACCAAGTTACCTACATTTGAAAAACACAGCAATTGAAATTATAATTTCTTTCAAGAATAGCAATTTAAGTAACTGCATGTTTTACATCCTTTTTAAATTTAATTCAAGAAGGGGTGAAATATGATCTGTAAATTGTATATGTACATATATAAAAAAAATAAATAGTAATTATTATGTATACTTGTAATGCCAATTTGTGCATTTATTTATTCTAAATCATTTTTGTAAGAGAAACAAGATCAGTTTGATAAATTTTTATTTAATGAATATTAATTACACAAAACCTGTTATGAATTTATAAGTGTCCTCATTTTTTTTAAAAGATTCAAAAACATAAATCATGATACAAAAGAAAGGATGATAAAAATATTAATCAAATAAGCACTTATAGAAAATAAGAATGAATAATTTTACATTTTTGTATTTATTAAAACATTTTACATACCTACGTGCTTATGAAATTTCAAATACGCAATACGTGACCCTGTTAGAATGGCGATTGAAACCGCAATTTTCAAATATCAAATAAATGGTAGTAAAAGGTAATAATTTTTGTTAGAGCTGAAATTATTTATGAATAATGTAGGAAAATATGAATTAGAATAAGAACTCACAAAAATTAACGGTACAGGAAAATTGTGTCTTTTAAGAGTATCCGAAAATATTACTGTATGGATAATTTTCAATAAGATTGACGGACGGAAATCTAAGTGTTCTTGAACTCGTCGTAATTAAAAAGTCTACGTGAAATCACGCAACATACGCATAAATTGAAGCAACTGAAAAATGGATTTTGAAAAGATGTGCAAAATACTTTAATTATGCAAATACTATAGAAAATTTGAGGATAATGCTCCGAAATTTTGTACTTAAATTTTTTTAACTTTTTTATACATCAATTCTAATCCGTATTGCAAAAAATATAGTTTTTGAAGTAATATTCGCATGATTGGAATTTAATACAATTTACGACGGCAATAACTATAGGACAATTCCAATAGTTTCGACATATGGAATACGTTGTGATCAACTTAATTATTTCGTTGTACTCACCTAACCAGTTACAAATACTGAAATCTAATTATGGAATGATCGGCGGCAGTCTTCTTGCAAAGGGATCAAACTCAATATTTAATTAACAAATCGAAATAAACTCTAGAAAAAGCAATTTTTATAATTTCATACTAAGAATCAAACTAGCAATTAATTCACTTACATTTTGTTGTCTTTAACGGTTTCATTCATAGAAATTTTTAGACTACCCACATTGATATCGACATCTTATCCAAAAAAAATAAAATCATCCAATTTTTGTCGGAACAATTTATATAAAGAATAATAATTTTCAAGTCCAAATTACGTCACCATTACCCACCCATAATATTTCACCCAAAAAAAAAATATTAGAACTCCATAAAAATTACCCCTTTAAAACCTTTTAAAACCCTTTAACAAAATTTAAAAAAAAAATTTAAACCTTCCTTTTTTCTTTGTATCCTATTAGACACAAAATTTTATTGTTAAACGACTTAACAAAATCTTATTTTAAAACCGCCTTTTAATTAATTTTAAATCTCAAAAAAAAAAGAGCAAAGCTAAAAACCTAAATCAAATTTTATCCTATATCATTTTCACGTGAAAGAGTTTTTCTATTTAAAAACTCTTATATCATCCTTACAACAACATTGGGTCACTCCATAAATATTGAAAGGAAACAATTATGTCCAATTAACACAAAAATTAAATAAAACAGTAGAACAATCAGATAATAATCGGAAATCATTTTTAAATAATACAAGAATAATTTATTTATTTATATTTTAATATATTATACGTATAGATGTGTAAATGTGTAAACATACGTATATACGTACAAGATGTTTCAATAATGCATAATCCTCATATTTATTTTAAACAAATTTTAACGATACTAGATTTATAAACCCAGTCAATAAAACCGATTTCAAATCAGTAGGTTTAGTTTGCGCAGCTCTCCGAAACGAAAAGTTATATAAAATTGTAATATCCCGGATCGTATTGTTGTTATTCTTACTATTCATATTCACTAGATTAGACACAAATTAGATTTAGCTTGCAATTCACCAATCTAATGGAGTATACCAATCTAGTGAATCTAATTTAAACAAAGCCTTTATATATCTCGTTGACCAGAGTTAGAAATAAGCATAGGGGACATGAGATAAGCCATTATTTTCACCTATCCCTTATAGGTGTAACGATTGATGACTCCAACAACAGAATCATATAAAGTGAATGAACATCAAAAAACTTTACCACAGTATAAATAACCTTTTTAATTACGAGTTGAATACTAGAACTTCACTTTCAGATACATATAAACAATTTAAATTTCTATACATTTTGACTTGCCAAATTCGGGCTCCGAGTCAGGATGTCATAGTCTTTTGTCATAGTTTTATGGTCTCTTAGTTTCTTAAGTTCGAGTTGAGGTCGATAATTTCAGAAAAACTAGTTTTTGCTATTTCAATACATATATCGGAGTCAAAATTTGCGTTGAAGGGGAATTCAAAATTTGAAAACAAAAACAACCTGGAATCGGGTTGGAGTTGGATATATGGAATTATACATTATTTCGCTATAACAAAACCAAACGTGCTTTCAAAAACTCATTACTTGACGGGATAAGATACTATTCAAAAATACTGAGGTTCTCATTATAACATTTCAAATTTCAAAATTTATTTCATTTTGAAATCTCTAAAATTCTTGAACAAAATGCTATCACTTCAAATCGGATCTTCATAGAGAATACTTGAGATGTAAATTTGTCCCTTCTGAAAAACTCTTTTACATAATTCGTCTTCATTCATCAACATATTATGAACAACATATATTTGTGTATACATGTAGATTTTAAATTTTGAAGAAAAAAAAAATCATATTAAATATTTTTGATCCGAAAAATCCACATAGTCACCAACCGAAGAAATCCAATTATAAACACCTCCTTTCATCCGAAAAAGGATGCATCAAAGCAAAATTATTTCTTTCGCACGCATTTCAATTTTAAAACGGCAAAAACAAAAACAACAACAAAGTAATGAACATGAAAAGATTTTAGTGTAAAATCATTCTTAAAATTCTGTATACAAAAAACAAAGAAGGTTCTTCTTTCTTAAACAAGGAAGACATCAACAAAAAGAAAAAAATTAAGAAAAAGCCTTGTTTTTTCTTCAATTTAATTCTTTTTACACAACGATGATGATTCTCGAAATTTACTAACAATAAGATAAAATCAACAAAAATTCATTCGCTAGAGAATTTTACAAAATCATCATCATCTTACCTTGTATATGTATGTATATATCTACAACATACCCGTAGGAATGCTATTCTCTTAGTAGGTGGCTAAATGATCCTTTGTTTAAAATCATTATTTTGCGTCATTATTATTGAATCACAAATGAAACGTCCATTCTCATTTTTAGAATTTTTAAGACCTTGTATGTTTTCTACATATGCAATTTGGATCGTCATTTTGAATCCTATAAGAAATGGAATTAAAGACTTTGTAGTTTAGCAAAATTTTGAAATTTTTAATGATTTTTATTTAATTTTGTTTTTTTTTATTTTGTTTTAAATGAGGTAGCAATTTTAATAAACGATGATATTTTGATAGTTTTTTGGATTTTGGAGGGATAAAATTAGGACTCTCAATTCTCAATTTTATGAACAAGTTAATTTCATTCAAGGAATGATTTATTCGCTTATATATTCTTTTCTCATTTAACCGACATTTAAAAAACTTTGGTTTTTGTGAATAAATCTTTGAATTGTAATTATTTAAAATATAAGAGATTCAATTTAATCCGAATTTAATGATTTCAAAAACTTACCCTGAAGTTTAAATCTAAGTTCTCGTCTAAAACATCAAATGCTCTAACGTTTTTTTAATATGAATGACTATGTGTTCACCTGAGCGCAAAAATTCACTAAGTTAATTCAAGCCAATTGACATAGTTGGTATATTGTAGCGACGTAAGCGACGTCGTTTTTGGCGACAATAACGATCAATTTTTTAATTAAAAATTTCAATTTGTTAATTTATAGATTTTTCGTTTTTGCAAATGGATATCTCTCGTCTTCTTGACCTATTCTGTAATAATTTTAAAATATCGGTTAAACTGAAAATGAAATATTTATGAATACCAGACTGTGTAACTGGAATATTACTTACTGAAAACAAAAAAAAATTGATAGTTTCCGTTTCATTTCAAAGAATTCCGGAATTCCTAATACTTCCAAATATTTTTAGGGCTTAAACCGGCCGAAAAGAGTATCACAAAAATGAGCTGGTTTCATTGGCTTGTGATGATCTTTTGTGATGAGACTGGTTTATGTTCAAGTGTTTTATATTAAAACAGGAAAGTTCTAATAATTTAAACATAAGATAATCACAATTTTGAAATAAACTGAAAGTCTGTCTAGAACCAAAAATTTTTTAACAGCTCTATATTTTTTCGAAAGAGTTTCTAAAAGTTTTTCTGAGATGATACATGTTTTTCTATAGGCAAGAAGAAAAACCATTCCAAACCGTAACAGGTGTAGGGCTGCTTACTTACCAACTCAATCTACTTTTATATCAAACAAAGAAAATTACAATTTACTGACATTTTTAAGTATTAAGAACTTTCAATTAATTTCATATTAATCTCATTTATTTTTCAATTTTTTAAATTTTATATTTTATTTTTAATTATACATAAAAAATATTTTATTTTTTGGATTTTTGTTTTTTTTTTTCTTCTCATTTATTTTATTTAAAATAAAATTTTTTTCTTTTGTTTTCTTACCTTTTTTTATCGTTTATAATACGTTTTTTTGCATATTTAATAATTTTTTTTTACTGAACTTAAAAATTAAGTACAAATATTTATAATATTTTTTTTTAAGCATATTTAAATTTTCTGTAATGTTTTTTACAATAATGTACTTAATAATTTCATTTACATAAGAAAAAAAAAATTTTGTTTATATTAATTGTAAATTTTGTAAAATTAAAATTCAATTAAAGTGCATTATAATAAAATATCGCGAAATATAATACAAGAAATTCCAAAAAAAAAAAGAAAGAAATTTAAAATTATTATAAAAAAATTTTCATTTTTACATTCATTTAATTTTAAATACACATTAAAAATTTTTTTTTATATTTATAATATAAAATATTTTTTATTTTATTTTACAAATAAATAATTTACTTATATATTTTAATTACATTTATTTAAATTTATTTTCTATTTAAATTTTATCTGTGACAATAATCGAAAAAATTATTTTCAAAATTAATTTGGTTTTTTTTTTATTCGAATTTAAAATTTTAAATTTTTTACACTTTAATTTTGTTGTTTTCGCCTTTTATTAACAATAATAATTTGCATATTTTAAATTGGTCTTTAAAAAATAAAATAAAATTTTTATTCTAGCATTTTTTTTAATTAAATTTTTGATCCGCCAATTTTTTTCCAAATTTTTTAATTTATATTTAATTGTTTGTCCGTTTTTATTTTTGTACAATTTTATTTTAATAAGATTTACGTAGTTTAAAACATAAAAATATTGGCAACTCTTTAATTGAAATTTTGTTAATTAACTGCTTATTTCCAATTACAAAAAAAAAACATATTCAGCCCTAACATAAATTTCGTTCATAGCTCCAAAATTCCGTAAATTACGAATTTCATATTTTCAGTTCTGAATTACTAAAATTCTACTACAAAAATTCGTAATGGAGCAGTCATAAATTGCGTTCGTAGTAAAAATTACCCTCTAAAGTCTACGAAAGGAATAATTGCACCTAACAAGCAATTCAAAGAGAGTGGTTGTTTTAAATTTTCAAATTTTTAATTTTTTTTTTTTGAATTTGGGCTCTTCGAACACAGCTACCATGAAATGAAATGAATTCATATTTGCAAAAAAAAAAAAAATGTTCACTTTTCAAAAATACTCAAAAACTAAAAAAAAAACTGCACAAATCCGTTTTTAGCACTTTTCCAAAAAATTTTTGAAAAAAAGTGCTTATTAGTTTCACTCTGTCCGTCCGTCCGTCCGTCCGTCCGTCCGTCTGTCCGTGTGTCTGTTTACAAAACTTCTACATTCTTAAAGATAGAAAGCTGGAATTTTGTATGTACATAGATCTTTACTAGAAACTTATTTCCATAGAACAAAATTTTTACCTATCTCGCCCCTCTAGAAGTTATACCCCCCCAAAACCCTAAAAACGGCCTTTTTTAACTATTTGTTGCAATGAAACCATAAGCATGAAATTTTGCAAACGCAGAAAGACAATGGCTTGCTTCCTCTAGCACGATATACTATAGCTAAACTTTAGAAAAACAAAATGGCCGTTCAAATTTACCGTTATCTAAAGTCTTTTTTTTCAAATTTTTGATTTCGTTTTTCTTCTAGACCCCAGCCTGTAGGAGCTTGAAATTTTAGGGCCTTTTAGACATTACCAAATAGTTCATTTCGTTTGAAGAAAATTTTTTTCCATCTCCGCCCCCTCTCAAGTTATCGCCCCTTGAAATTTGTAAAATTTGAATTTTTGACACCCTATATTTCTGAAACCGCAAGGTTTTTCAAATGTCTATAAACGCAAAAAGCTAACGGTAAATTCCGTGAAATTAAAAAATATAATTATTTTTCTTAATTCACACAATTAACCCTTAAAATCGAGCATTATGTTAACCCCTTTTTATATTAATTTTTGCTCTATTTCAAATACTGCATAAATCGTTCATCCTAAATATATGCAATCCCAGAAATAGTTTTGTATATGAATGAAAAAAATTTTAATAGTGTGATAGGTATACATAGGCTGTATTTAAAAACAGAATTTTCACTTGTCGAAGGGAAAAGTGCTACAATACAAACCATTGGTTTGACCCAACTTTATTAAAAATTATCCTATTATATGAAGGTAGGGTACTCAAATAGTAACCAAAAATATAAATAAGCATTTGGCAGTTAAAATAAAATACTGATTTTGATACTCCAAAAAATTCTGTTGCCATTGCTAATTCATAATCTCTACGAAAGCAATTTGTAATCATCTAAAAGTCTACGTCGTAGCTAAGTTCGTAATTCGTAAAATTCTACGAGGGGAATTCATGACAGAACTGATTATATTTGAGAAAACGTTCAAGTACTTCTCTAGTTTCACCTTTTTTGACTAATAATTACAAAACAGGTAAGCGGCTTAGGTATAAAAGGAACAATACGATGTTGTTGTTTTTATCGAAAACCTAAACAATTAATGTAGATTGTCTAACATGAATTGCATACATGAGTAAAAAAATCACAATCATTTCAAGAATTTCAGTTCTAGTATTGGAAAAATTGAGTTATTAAAATATCTTTCAATTAATATTATAAGATTCAAATTTTGAAAAAAAAAAATCAAATAAATTCATTGGATACTCACAAGATTGTACTCTAGATAACAATGCAAGAATATATTATAATAAATTTTATAATATATTTAATTAATGAATTCATATAAAATAATCGTCAGAATTTCAAAATAATAAGAGAACAACGTAACCATATGTATATAAAAAAATTCAAATCTAACGTGTAGACGCTTACGCTAGGTTCACTGTTACGTTTAGGGTGTAACAAACTAATTCGCAATCATAATTTAAATTAAAGTTCAATAAATTTCTATGCAGAATTTTTTTGTGTGCTCAAAAATATTAATGGATTTAATGTTAACGCTACAAAGCGCAAATTTTTCAAATGTATACTCTTATATAAAAATCGAAGAACATGGTGAAAAAAGGTAAAATATTTGTGAAATGACCGTGTTTGTGGCAAAAAAAGGAATTCCATTCTATACAATAACTATGGAAGTAGTAAAAACTTTTGAGATTTAACAGAAAAACTCAAAATTGAAAGATTTGTAATAAGTTATCAACGCCATATCTTTGCTTAAAGTGAAGGCTTTGTTTTTTTTTGTTAAGTTTTCAGCACAATTAGGGCTTATTGTTAAACGGCTCTTAAGTAATTTTTAATGCCTATTTTGTATCTTTTATGCTTACAACAACAAAGCAGTTTTAATAAATTTAAATGTACAAAAAAAAATTTAATTACATTAAGCAAAGAAAATTTTAAAAATCTTCTTTAAAATTGCTAAAAAAAAATTTAAAAATTCTTTAAAAATTTAAAAAAAAAATATTTAAAAATTTATTTAAAAAAAATTATTATTTTAATTTTTGATAATTTCAAACTTGAATTGTATCTTCATCATCACTTGGTGGTCGACTACTTTCTGAACGGCCCGGTGGACTACCTGGATTTAATGTTGGACTTGGTGATCTTCGTATAATTTCAGTACGATTTATACAATTATTACTAATACTGATAATATTATTATTACTACTACTACTATTGTTATTATTATTATTATTACAAGTACTCCCATTACTATTATTATTATTTGGATTAATGCTACTTGGTGATATACCACCAGATGATACTGGTGTACTTGTATTAATTCCACTTGTTGTATTTGCTGCTGCTGCACTCTGATAATAACTACTTAATGATGATAATGAACTTGATGCTGATAAATGTGGAAATTGTGTTGGTATACCACCTAATGTACCTAATGCTGTTGGTACACCTGGATATAAACGATAAGGTAATGGTTTTTGTAATGCTGCTGCTGCTGCTTGTCTATAATATAAATCTGTAGCTGTTGGTGGTGCACCATGTGGTGATTGACTTGGATATGGCCAACCACCAAGATATGGTGGTCCACCATATAATCTTTGAAATGCTGCATAATTTCCTGCTTCAGCTAATAATTCTAAACCAACTGCTGTTTGTCGTTTCCATTTTGTTCTATTTAAGAAAAATATGAAATAAAAAAATTTATTTTAAATATTACTTTTAATAAAAAATTTTATATTGTTAATAAAATTACGTCATGGGTTTAGATTTAAAAGGACATTTAAGAGAATTGACAAAACTTGATTTTATTAAAATCTTCGTCATTATTATTATCCGATCATAAGAAATACACATTGCAAGTTGCCATTTAATTCAGGGGTGCCAGATTTTTACTAACAATCACCTAGTTTTCCAAAAAAATACCCAGACTATACGAGAAGAAAAAACTTAAAAACTTGTTTTTTTTTTTTTAAACAGTAATAATTACAACCGTAATTCGAAGGTTAACAAAATTATTGGTTCGCAGTCAACTATTTTGGAGAATAATTCTTTCAGTGAAATGTTAGAATAAAATATACTTATATTAGGAACTATTGTATTTTATAACGTGTGGTCTACAAACGATCTTTGTTTTAATTAATTTGTCTAGAGGAATAGAGGCAAGAACTGAAATCTCCTCTTGAATGCTTCTGGGGTTCCTACCAAAATTATAAAATTGAAACTGTCTGATATCGTCTGATAAAATTAAAAATTCTTTCGGAAATATGGAAGATGCTGCAATTTTTCCACAACATGCATAAACTATTTTAATGAAATTTTCAGTACCCTATGATTTCCAAGTTAAAAATTCAAAGACACTTATTTATATGGACACCATCGACATAAAGTACCCCGACTTCAACAAGTAAATTGTTAGAAAATGCGTTGTAAGAAAATTTTCACTGTACTAATGAGTTATTAAATTTCATTTTATTGGTTTACTTTCAAATACCTCTAACATAAAAAGTACATTTGCAAACTAAAAACAAAAATCAAATTAAAACTTTCCTCCTAACACAAACATAACAGCTAATTTTTCTAATTTTTAAATAATTTTTATTTTCAAAACAAGTCACGAACAAAAAATTAATAATTTTTGTTTTGAAAGAAAATCAAATTTCCTTATTTATAAAATATCCAACCTTATAAAATATTCAAATCTTTTTTTTTTTCTTTTAAAATATTTACAAAAAAGCCTTCTTCACGAATTCCGATCACTCAATTTTACATTTAAACTGTAATTACATGCATTTTCTTATGAATTTTATTATGGAGGTGGCAAAATAATTTTTACATATTAAAATGCTAAAACTGATGTTTTTAAAAGGAAATTCTCGGCTATAACCCAAATACATAACAGAAAATCTTCTCCTCTAATATTTATATAAAATAAAAAAAAAGCCTTTAATTCACCTTTAAGGTAAAAATTTAAAACTTTGTGTCTGAAATTTTTTTACAATCATTTCAAATCAAGAACAAAATTGCTGTAGCTCAATTTGGCATTAAAATTTAACTATAATAAAAAATGCTTAGTATGCATATATATATATATCATATTTATATATATCTATATATATATCATATAAGTATATCATATGAATCTAATGTACATATAAGTGTATAATAATTGAAGTAAAAATCTTAAATAATTTAATAAAAAAATCATGAAACATAAATTCATATTTGCATTTAAAATTTTGAAAATAAATCGAGTACGGCGCTTTCCAGTTTTCTTATAATTCCAAAGAAATTGAATATTTCTTTCATCTAATATGGTATATATGTATGCCTATTTTAAGCATATGAATCCAAAAATCATAAAATGGATTCAATCAACTACCGTGCCATATTTATAATAATATTATGGTATAGTTTGGGCAGATACGAGTATATGCAATCAAATCTTCAAAAAAAAAAAAAATTCCTTGATATTATCAAAGGCATTTCACTAAAAAGGAAATACTCGTATTCAATCTGCATATATAAATAAACCAATTGATAAATTTTTTCTAAATCTTTCTTTGTTTAAGCATTTAGCCGCATTTATCCAAAATGGGAAAAAATGATTTAAAATTATTTCGTGCTTTAAATTACAAAAATGCTAACAACAAAAATAAAATCTAAAAAAAAAAAAATTAAAGCTATTATATCCTATCATTATGCAATTACTATATAATATCAGGCACATAATCATCATCATCATCATCATCAACATCCCTATCATCAATGTATAACTATCATTACCAACGCCATCATCAAACTGTCATTGAATATGCAATGGTCATGAAAATTTATACAGAAGCTGTAATTGTATTTTGCACATACAAAATATTCAAAACAATTTTCCAACTCTTCAATTATACAAAAACAACAACAACAACAACAAAGTTTCGGTAAAAATTTTTTTTTGCATCCCAGTGAAAATTTTACTAACATTCAAAAATAATGGTTCTTGGTAAACTGGTATAATGCACGACTTTTATTTTTTTTTCTTGTTTTCATTTTTTTTTTTTTGTATTAAATTGGATGCAAATGAAATTATGTTTTCTGCTTTTTTAAATCGTTTTAGTAGTTATTATTATTACTATAATGGTTGCCAATTGACTTTTTGAACGTGTATGAGCGATTTTAATAAATAATATAAGAATTGGAAAAATACAAACGAAATAAAAAAATGGTAAAAAGAAAATTAAAATTGCAAATACTTTTGAAAAAGCAAAATGTTGTTATTTGGCGCAAATTTCTGCAAAAATAACAAGTAAGAAAGTTAAAAAATGATTTAGAATTAAAATCGATTATAATTCTGTGGTTATAAACGGAAACTGCTTAAATCGCGTCTACTAGTTCAGAATTTTAATGAAAATCGCTCTCAACACATTTTCACTAGACAAATTTGGATTATGTACCTCAAATAATTCCAAAATTATTGAAAAGAAGTGTGAAAACTTGTGAATATTTTAGAAAAGTCATCTAAACATCATTTGCTAAACCGAAATTCTAAATTTTAAGAAAATTAATATAAATTTGAGTTTTCTACAGTTTCTAATCGAAGCCCACTAAAATTTTGCAAATATTTCTAAAAAGAAAATCCCTGGGTTTAAGAAAAACTTGCCTCAGTTTAGAAAAATCGTTTTCAACCAAATTAAATTCATTTGAATATTTCTACACAAAGTACCCGATTTCTATATCTATATTCCATACAAAGGTCCCTTTGGTGTTGAACATTCATCCCTCTTGATAGTTAATACGATTTTTTTCTTATTTACAAACCAAATTTCATAGAGATAACAAACTACAAATTCGAAAAATATAAATAAAATAGAATTCGATTGTGAATTCTTCAAAAGAGAAGAAAAATAGTTTCACTAAACGCTTAATTCCGCCTAAATGAAAATTTTACTTATTAGGTAACATATATTTTTGCAAGTTATACAAATTTACGTGATTTTTGTAAGATATACCCGATGAGTGATTTTTATTCCACTATACTTCGAGACCCTAAGAGATCCAGATTTCTTTTCCACAATTTCATGACACAAACTTAGAATTGAAATCTTTTGATATTTCGTCATATTCTGAAACCCGAACCCCGATCCGGTTTCAATTCATGCAATGAATGAATATTATCATTCGTAAACAATTTCAGAACAATATTTCGATTCATGGTCTTACAATGTCATAAAATATTTTCCATGTAAGACCATTTTCTTCACAATAACGACTTGGAAAGTTTTTACTTGTCAATGTTAATACCGTAAATGTAACTTAATTTAGAGTATAGGCAAATATAATATAGGAAAAAATTAAAAGACAAAATGTATATAAATTGCAGTAAATTCAAAATGGAGTTGATGATGATCATGAAAAAATAAATTATATGGGGAAAACTAGTACACAGTCGTTGTTGAATATGATGAAAAAAATGAAATGAAAAAAGTAAATACTCGTAAATTCTCGAGGACATAATAATTGCACCTCAATAACAGTTTTCATTCATTCTTGTTTTCAATAATAAATATGCAAAGGCAAAAAAAAAAATTTATATGCGAAATGCTATAAGGCAACTGAGATTTTTCATTTTTTATTACAATTTTTCCATATTTGTTGCTGTTGTGTGTGTGTGTTTTTTTTTTCTGAATATTGTTCACATAAAATATTTAAATTTTAATGCATCCAATTTGCATAATAATCATTTTTTGATATATGCAGAACGTTTTCATTTATTTTTTTTTATTTTTTTCTTATTTTGTAATGGATATATGTTAAGTATAGAGAGAACGGTATTATAACAGCAAAAACATCTTAAACAGGAACTTTTAGTATGAAATCATGTTATTTATATTGGTTCATGTGTGTGGTGTGCTATGTGCTCTTTTACGTACATACATATTTTTATATAGTGCTAAAAAAAAGCAAATGGATATAAATAGTTTATTGGCTTATATATGAAAAGTAAATTCAAAGCAATTTATATGTAAGATGAAATTCAGTACAATCGAATTTATTTGAACTTTATGAAAAAAATTCGAATATAAACTGTTTTAAGCACAATTTTTTAAAGAAATTTGTTCTTCCTCTATTTAAATTCAGTTCTTGGTTATTTCTAGAGTTAATTTATTCACACTTTAGGGAAGACAATTGACAATAAATGCTGGTAATTACTGTCATTTACTGTAGAGTCACTCCTTTGGACACAGTAATTAAAGCCACAATTTATGCCACAAAGTGAAATTGTTGCAAATTTATCATTTAATGCTTTCACATGTATGTAGCTCTGTACGCTATTCGAAAAAAAGGGATAGAGTAGTTATTTACATGAAAATTTATTCCTGTAGATGTCCTTGGTTTGATACTCGTAATTACGAGTATTAATAATATGAACAAATGATAATGTCAAACTGTTTACTAGTATTTTAAGTGAATGAGTTATTTTTACCGATTTATATACATATAATAAAATAATATACATTTACACACTGCTCTCCATTACCTTATTATTTTTTAGGAGAAATATCGTGGGGTATTTAAGTTTTCTCAAAATAATCATTGAATTAATGTGAATGTCACAAAGTGAATATAGTGGAATGGCAACCAATGAAATGACAAAAAATTATAATTAGGCTTTTAATAAATATCTTTAAACGATTCAGGAATACCACGTTTCATTTTCGCACAATTGGATTATAGAATCAAAAGTTCGAGTGGGAAAATATAATAGAGTTAAACCACGGAGTTCTGGCAGAGTTTTTTTCTGTAATATTTTCTAAATTAGGCTCATATAGTAATTTAATGAATTTCTTCCATGTCTTACAATATCTTACATCACTGATCTTTAAAATTTCAATTCCAAGAGCACACTTTCTCTATTTGAGCTTCCTTAAGATTTTTATAAAATAGTTTTAATTAAATAAAATTTACCGTGATTTCACTGTATGCGAATAATTTAGTGAGTGTGACTGTTATAAACTATAACAGAAATTATTTTTTATATTTTATATCGTAAAATTGTACATTAATGTCTAAAAAGTTTATAAATTTTTTCGTTTGTAGTAAAAACAAAAAAAAGGATGTTGCCATTTTGAAGTTTTTAAAATAATTTTTATGCTTTTAGATTTTTAGCACTTTTCCAAAAAAATTTTTGAAAAAAGTGCTTATTAGTTTCACTCTGTCCGTCCGTCCGTCCGTCCGTCCGTCTGTCCGTGTGTCTGTTTACAAAACTTCTACACCTTTGAAGATAGAAAGCTGAAATTTAATACGTACATAGATCTTCACTAGAAACTTATTTCCGTAGAACAAAATTTTTACCTATCTCCCCCCCTCTAGAAGTTATACCCCCCAAAACCCTAAAAATGGCCTTTTTTAAATATTTGTTGCAATGAAACCATAAGCATTTTTGAAATTTTGCAAACGCAGAGAGGCAATGGCTTGCTTCCCCTTGCGCGGTATACTATAGTTCTACTTAAGAAAAACAAAATGGACGCTCAAATTTACCGTTATTTAAAGTCCTTTTTTTCCAAATTTTTGATGTCGTTTTTCTTCTAGACCCCAGACTGTAGAAGCTTGAAATTTTAGGAGCTTTTAGATATTAATAAATAGTTCATTTTGTTAGAAGAAAATTTTTTTCCATCTCCACCCCCTCTCAAGTTATCACCTCTTGAAATTCGTAAAATTTGAATTTTTGACACCTTATATTTCCGAAACCGCAAGCTTTTCCAAATTTTTATAAACGCAAAAAGCTAACGGTGAATTCCGTGAAATTAAAAAATATAATTATTTTTCTTAACTCACACAATTAACCCTTAAAATCGAGCATTATGTTAACCCCTTTTTATATTAATTTTTGCTTTATTTCAAAGACTGCATATATGCGTCATCCTAAATATATGCAATCCTAGAAATAGTTTTGTATATGAATGAAAATAATTTTAATAGTGTGGTAGGTATACATAGACTGTATTTAAAAGCAGAATTTTCACTAGTTGAAGGGAAAAGTGCTACAATACAAACCATTGGTTTGACCCAACTTTATTTAATTTTTTTTTTACTACTGGCAATTTATTGCACTTTAAATTTAAATTAAAAAAAAAAATTATTTTTATTTTTAAAAAAACAAAGGTCCTCAAGCTAAAGAAATTAAATAAAATTAAAATAATTTTTTTTTTGTTTTTATAAAAACGAGAAATTTATGTTGTAAAATTTCGCATTTCTTTTTCCTATGATAAAAAATTTAAAACTATTTACGGTAATAAATTTTAATTTATTTGAATTTCTTTAAGAACGCTGATTGAAATTATTTTAACAGTAGTTAATGGAAAATATTTTGCCTATAAATATAATTAGTTCGACACATCCACAAATCATAAGTCATAATGTGAGGTACCAAAACTCATATATAAAAGTGTAGATGAATTTAATTTTTTAAATAAGTTAAAAAGTTTTTATATTTTTTTATTGTTTTATGAGATTTTTGTTTATTCAACTATAAATTCTTAAAATGATGGTAATCCTCCAGCGCTTCAACATTCTTTTTGCATATTCCGAATTCATTTAATTAATAAATTACAATTCCAATAGGCATTTTTTACACTGAGAGTATTTCAATATGCATTTAGTGATTTTTCTCATTATAAGGAGGAAATAAGAATGTACAAATAAAACTGTAGATCGGCATTGTATTTAAAAACTAATTAAACCATAAGGAAAGTGTTTTGATATACATACTTAAATTTTATTTCATCTCATCTTATACGAGTTCTTTGGAAAATAAAAATTTTTTAATAAAATTTCGTTGGTATGAAGGACAATAATGATAACGGGGAACAAGGTATTCGTACAGAAATTCTCATTTCCTTTATTCTTCCTCTAACTTTGCGTTTGCAAACATTGAACTTAAACATTGAAGTCTCGTCAAAAATATATATTTCTTAAATAAAATATAATAAATAATTCGACGAAATTGTTTGACATTTCGAAGCGATAGAACGCATTTTATACGGAGTAACGCGAATTTTAATCATATAAAAGCAAAAATTTCATAAATCTAAAATTTAAATTCAATTTTCTATTCAACTGTAAAATTAAATCTGTGTTATAATGAAGTTTATAATAATTTTTTCGTAATGCATTTTTTCAAAAAAATTACGATGTGATTAAAACAATTTAATTGCTCTTGGGAGAAGTTGTGTTACCCAGAAGTCTCATGGTTTGATACAGCTGTAATACTGTAATTTATTTGAGGGCTAACTATTGTGTTAATGTAAACTTTATGAGAATCAGAAAATATCCTATAAAGAAATAAGATGGTGAGCTATGGAAAATCGGTTTTACAAAAATAAGTGAAAATGAACTTTTACGACGAAATGTACGAGAATTTTCACAAGCGCAACAACATTCCTCATCTCAAGAAATTTCTGTGATCTATTTGTTTTGGAGTATACACATAGAACAACATGAATTAAATATTGTAATTTTTTTTACAATACTATCAGTAATTAATGGCATTTTTGTAAAAATTTACATTTGTCATTCTTTAACAATATTATTAAGGACATTATTTTCATATGTACATTCTTTTTTCTCCTCTACAATCTTGAATTTTTAATATAACCTTCATGTTATTCAGTTAGTTTAAAACCATTAATTATCCTAAGATTTATTTTATTATTATTCTAAGGTTCATAATATATTATTCTTATATTTTTCAAATTGAAACCATTTTCATCTCCTAAATAAATACTTTATGACATTATTAATGTAATTCCGACCGTACTACATCATAGCATACCCGTACACATAAGTACTTAGATTCTCTAAAAATAAAATGTGAATTCAAATCAACACCAACATATCAAAGGGCAATTGTTATGCAGAAAAGAACGATTCAACAATGTTACAACAATTCTTTTTTTGATTCTATTTTACATCTTCAACATTTTAATTTTTTTTTATAATTTGCAAATTTCTATAGTTTTTATATAACAATTTATCAATTCGTCATAGTTAACATTTTATTTTTTATTGTATGACACTTATACGATAGGGATTTATTTTTTTTTTCGTCCTTTTCCTTTCTTTATTCATATTTATTACTTTTTATTGTATAAAGCCGTCATTCATATCCTTACTGAAAAAAAAAAATATTCGCAACCTTTTGTCGTGTGCTACAACAATTTTCGATCTATTTATTGTTTTGTCTTTTTTCAGTAAATTTTAAATGAAATTTAATTGGAAAATATTTTTAAAATAAACAACAGACGATTGTCTTAGAAAGAATAGGTAGCTCAATAAAAGCACCGATTCCAAGTAGAATCAAAAATTTAAGCCTTAATAGGTACCTAATATTGAACTGAAATCTCCTATACTATAAATATATTAAGAATTGATTTAAGAATCTATATAGTAAATCAAATTAAAGTAAATGTGAAACATTAAGTATTATGGAAGTGTTATTAGTTCCTCTTAATTTTAAAATCCAAATAAATTTGATCAATATCGTTCATGGAGTCTTTCATTCCTGATTCAATTTAAATATTTATGTTTAAAATTTTGGGCAACTCATATAACGACCTCACTATTATACTTACGAAATATGAAAGCAAAATATCTTTTATTATATCGTATAATGTGTGTACGTAGGCATGTGTGGCAGTAGCAGATAATTAAGCACTATTCAATTTTTGTATAATGGCAATACCAAGCGTTAACTATATTTACATGAGCCAAAAAAAAAATTCCTGTATCTGTACATATAATAAATTTTTTTTTATAACTTTGTGTTATTACATTTATAGTGACCATACTTCTTTAAAATTTAATAAAGGACAAAGTTTGAATTGTGTCAAGTATTTCAACTAACCAAAAGTAGAGGGCTTGATTGTAAAATCGTTGCGGGCACATTTAAGCAACTAAACTATTGCGTCAATTCAAACCTATTGCGTCAACTAAAAATTGCAATCAGTTTGTAAAAAAATAAAACTCTTTAATTGCTTAATTGCTTGCGACCATAGAGTTGCATGCATGCAAATCCAATCAAACATTACAATAAAATTTTGAATGAAATCAAAATTTTCACTTTCAAATTTTAGTCAAATCAAACAAAATCAATGAATGTTTTATGTTCCAACTTATTCCAACAGGAGGCAGTTATTAAAGCCCTTAATAGTACAATAAAATTTTCTGTAAAATTGATTAAAATATTGGGAAAAACAGAATATTCAAAATATTTTATGTAAGAACGCCGCGCGTATTGCGAAAACTACTCACACATTGTATTAAATTAACAATTTAATTTTTTTAATTAATGGTCACCGCAATTATATTTGAATTTTTTAAGATATATTTAGAATTGTGAGCAGTTTTGCAGTTACAGAATCATTACTACATTAAGGAACAAAAAAGTAAAAAAACAAAAAAAAATGGCATTAATAATAAAAACTTACATGTTATTGTTCAATTCCAGGATCACAGTGTAATAAAAAAAGTTATCAAAAGATAAAATTTATGATGATGTTCATGCAAGAAGCAAGTTATGGAGTACAAAAAAAAACATAATTTTTATTATTTTATACTCGTCATTCTGCGCTCAAAAAAAAAGGAATTAACTGGCATAAATAAAATATTCAAAAAACGAAAACAAAATCTTTTTGAATTATGGTTCTCGACTGACTGAGCGTTAATAGTTAAAATTTTATTAAAGTTTGAGGTGCCATAAAGGAAAAAATATGAATAATTCTGAAAATTTTTAAAATGTTAAAGACGTTTTCTATAATTTCTCTATCCTCGTCGTGAAATGAACTTTTGTTCTAACGAAAATTGCTTGTAGATATAATTTCATTAGTTGTTCGATTACTATCTTGTGATACCTACAGGGATCTAAAGCCCAAATAAATCTTGTGTCTTCACAAATATTTTCATCTGAACTGTTTCCAGACGAAATTATCTTACTCACAATATTAAAAATTTCTCAGATTCCACTTAGAATCAACATTCCAACTCCATATGTGCTAATTATACAAACTATAACTTTACAAACTCAACATTTTAACTCTTAAAAACGCCAAACAAAAGGCTCATGTTTTGCAAATAAATTAAAAATTATAATATAAGAATCAAATTTAAATATTCCTAATATTGTAAAATATTGTAAATATAAAAATAATCAACAATAATGTTAAATGTATCAATTAATTTTAAAATTGGAAATTAATTGAATGTCATGGCTAGTTAAAACTAGATTTGTTATTTACAATGCAAAATAAATACTTAACTTATCAAAGCACCTTGTTAATCAACAATAATCTTCTCTCGAATACATTATTATTAAATTTGATTAAAATATTTATTTTATAGCAATTTTGAGTTTTTCACATAATACCATTGCTGTATACAGGGTTTCGTATAAAGTGCTATATATACCATTGTATATGCTCTTATGAGTAGGCAAAACTTTTGAAAGCAGACGATGCTCAGAACTCAACAGGTTCACAGCTACAGGCTCAAAATAACGCACGTGTGCACATGTAAGACAAACGTATTATTAAATATAATTTGGAAACCTTAGAACAAGGGCTTTCTTATGCCCTTATTATTTCTCTACATTACATATAATCTGTTCAGATTTCAAAATCACATGACATTAAAGTTCAAAAATTTTGAAATTTTAACTTTTCTAAATTTTAAAAGTTAATTTTCTAGTTGACATAACATTGGATCTTTCCCCATTTTTAGCACAGCAGGAAACTCTGTCAACTGAGCTTTAATTTGGTATATCTTCCTGCCTTTACTATGGTTTAGGATTTATTGAGAGAAAAATAGTGTAATAGAATAATTTCCTTAATAACTTAGAAAAATATCCAACAATCGTTCAAAATGGTGTCTTTCTTCGGTCATGCGACTGTTTAACTTAACAACCGAATTTTTCATTTTGAAAAATCAATGGCCCGGAGAATATCACATAGCGCCTCTCGTTGGTACAGCTCTGTAAGTCAGTTTTGATTTCACTAATTTTTTAATAAAAAAAGATTCTTACACATTCATGGGTAAAACACATTTTTTTTTTTTTTTTTTTTTTTTTTTTTTTTTTTTTTTTTTTTTTTTTCAATTTCAATTCAGTTTTTTATTCAAATTCATTAACAGTGTAACAATATTACATAACAATAATAAATGAAAAATTATAAAACTATTACAAATTAACTTATAAAAGTAATACTAAAAATTAAGATTAAATAAATTCAATATACAAAAAAATTTCAAATTACTTTTTCATTCAAATTTTAATTAAAACCAATAAAATAATGTATAATTTCATTAATTAAAAATAAATAATGTACCTCATATAGTGTCTCTCAAAACAAAAAGAACATTGAATAAAAACTAATCAATGCATTCAATGCAATTATAGTATTGCAGTTGCGAATGCTGTTAATTAAAACTACAAGTGTACTAATTCAAAATTAGAGTGGGGTTACTCTATTAAAAAAAAAAATAAAAATTAAAAAAGAGTAAATTAAACTAAAAAAAAAAATGTTAATAAATGTAAAAGGAAAGAAAAAAATTTTTAAGTATTTTGAAAAAAGAAAAGAAAAAAGCGAAACTAAAACAAGTTGATATTCGTAAATGCGAAATTAAGTAGTAATTACAAACAAACTCCTTATTTCAATATGATTGAAACCAAAAAGCCATGATTTTATCTCCCTTAATAGTTTGGAACCGAAACACAAGCCTCGAATGCACTGCGGCAAAGCATTATACAGCCGTGGAGCTATTGATGCAAAAGAGCCTAAAAAATGCTGAACTCTATGTGGAGGAACAAAAGCTAGCCTTCTATTGTTAATTCTAAGATTATGAATCGAACAGTATCTATAATTTAAGTAACCACTTTTCCTAAAAAATTCCTTAAGAACTTTAAAACAATAAAGGTGCTTTAGTGGAAGAATTTTCAAACTCCTAAAAAGATCAAAACTGCTAACTCTACGATTTTTATTCAGAATTAATCTAATTACACATTTTTGTTGCGTCAAAAGTGGCTGCAGAAGACAATTATGGGTTCCACCCCAGTTCACGATCCCATATTGAAGCTTGGAATGAAACAAGGCGTAGTAAATAGATGTTAAAAGTTTTTTTGAGGCAAACTGTTTCAGATAGTAAAACTGCCTTACCACTGTACTAAAATAGTGTTTCAACAACCTTGTGTGCTCAGACCAATCAAACCTCGCATTCAATGTAAGACCCAAATACTTAAAAGAATCGACACATTCTAGTTTAAAACAAGCCGGGTTACAGTTGCTGGAATTATCGTAAGGTATCGAATTCTCCCTATATGCACATAAATTGAATTTGTTACAATCCGAACAATGATAATATAAATTATCAATCAACGGCACCGATCCACCCAGGTTAAAAAATAGTAGCCTTGTTTTATCACTTAATAAAAGCTTATGGAGAGAAAGCCAATTTCTAAGCAATGCCAAGTCATAACTTATATCACATACAACTTCAAACAACGAAAGATTACTATACGAGCAACCAACGTCATCTGCAAAAGCAGTTAGACGACCTCTAAATTTCTGAAACAACAGAGAATTGAAAAATACTAAAAAAAGAATAGGACCAAGGACTGAGCCCTGAGGTACTCCTACAAGAATATCTTTGAAATCGCTAAAAACACAATTATCTATAACAACTTTTTGTTTTCTACCACTTAAATAAGATTTAAAAAGATAAAATACATTACCTCTAAAACCTGCCTTATATAGTTTATCGAGCAGAATTTCATGATCTACAGTGTCAAAGGCCTTTTTGATATCTATAAAAAGAGCAGCATTTTTAGTACCACTGTTTAGACCCCCGTAAATTCTCGAACAAAAATTCAATAAAGCATCCTCTGTAGACAGTTCACTTCTAAACCCGTACTGAATATCACTAAAAAATTTATTCCGATCCAAAAATTTTAACATTCTTTTTTTGATCAATTTTTCAATAACCTTAGCCAACGGGGGTAGCTTTGAAATTGGCCTGTAATTATCTATATTACATCTATCACCCTTTTTAAATAATGGAACAACATCAGCTAATTTTAGCAAATCAGGGAATATACCATCATCTATACACCAATTAAAGATAAAAGAAAGAGTGTCAACTATATTTAAAGCGATTTTCTTCAGCAATAAATTAGTACTGGAGTTATCTAGCTCACTTACTATTATCTTGTAAAGCTCAAATGAAGAAATCGGCTCAAAATAACAGCTGCTAACTTGATGAATATCATCAACCAAATCGCAAAAACCATCAACACATCCCAGCGAATTGAAACCTGACAATAAATTATTCACGTCAGAAAATTTGCTATTGAATTCATTCGCAATTACTTCTTTATCACTCACAATAACACCATCCAAATTCAAAGAAGAAATAGGAACACTGTCAAATTTACAACGATTTAAAGAACTGTTAACAATATTCCACTCCTTTCGTGTATTACCTTTAACCCTATTAAGTTCCGACATATAATAACAATCCTTCACTTTTTTCGCATTACGTCTCACTTTTTTACAAATTTTCTTATACCTTGCTTTTAAAGTAGGATTATTTGGAAATCTTGCACATTTTTTAGCTAATTTATGTTTAAAATCAATATCCTTCAGTAACCTATCATTCATCCAGGGTTTCAATGGTGTAAATCTATTAGAACTAACAAATTCCGAACAGAAATCCACATGCCCGTTCAAAATTTGGTTAAATGCCTCAAACGCTACATTCGGATCACGTCCACAAAATACATCAATCCAGCTTTCTAACCTAAGCCTCTTATTCAATAACTCATAATTCGTTCTTTTAAAATGGATCCTATCAGTTGCCGACCTTGGTATTTTATTGAAGTTAATATCATTAATTAATAAAGCAGTCATAACATGATCTGAAATCCCATAATCAAAAATAGAACTATATAAACTCAAGCCATTAGAATTACTTAGACGAACAAATATGTGATCAATACAGGAACTAGACACATCATTAATACGTGTGGGACAATTAATACAAGATTCTAAACCATAAAAAGACATTAAATTAAGGTAAGATTCTGAAACTACTGCATCACATAGAATATTTAAATTCATATCACCTAAAATAATTAGATTACGCGAATTATTGATATTCAAATGAGCAGACAATTCTTCCAAAAATAACTCTTTACTACCAATATTAAATCTATATATACATAAGAAAGAGAAGTCTCTTTCAAGAATTTTGCAATCAATTTTTAATGCATCAGCAGTATTCATTTCAATAACAGTCTTAGAACATAAAATATTATCACTGATAAAAGCTATAACACCACCAGCTGCATAATTATTATTACAGCACGAATAAATACTATAATTTGGTATACTATATAAATTAACTTCAGAATCATAAATCCAAGTTTCAGTTAAGAAAATAAAATCAGGCTTATTAGTTAATGAATTAATGTGCAAAAGAAAAGTATCAAAATTTTTCCGCATACTACGAATATTCTGACAAACAATTGAAAAGGCAGAGATGCAGCAAAAAGGTTACCATTTACTTTGTAAAATCGCTTTAATAGATACGAGACACCTTGCATAAAATAAAATTTCCTTAACACGCTTATTTTTATGATTATTGCAAAATCATATTTAAATCACTATTATGCATAAATGATTTAAAATCAATTTTGACAACAAAAATATTTATGTACATACTAATTTTCTTATCAAAAGTTAAGAAATACAATGATAATAACCATAAAATTTGAAGATTGTTGAAAAAATAAAATGGTGATCGTTAGCATAAATATCTTAATGGATTTTTCTAGTAAAATTTTAATTTAGTGATAAAAAAAACGAGCACTAAATTAACATTTAATAAAAATGTTTTATAAAAATTCACACTTAAATTTTTGCTTTAACAAGTCATTAAAATTTTATGATTCGCCTTATAATTTGATTAATTTTGAATTCAGTTAACACGGTTTTTTTTTTTATAATAAATTAGATTTAAATTGAATGTTAATTAGATGGCACACACACGTACCCTGTACAACATCCTATGTGAAATGAAATATTTTTTCTCCAAATTGGGAATTAAAACAATTTTCTGATTTTTATAAGAAATTAAGAAAAGTGTGTGAAACTTTATTGTTTGTAATTGGTATTGTAAAAATTCATTATTGAAATTGAATTAAATTATCCTAAATTGAAAGTATATGAGAAATACCTATTGCATGAAATGTTAGGAAACTAAACAGAAAACAGTTTAAGTTAACTTTGCTAAAAATTAAGATATTACTATATTGTATTTGAATAAACCGAATTTAAAATTATCGTATAATTCAATTCGAAGATGGGCAAATTGAAGTTAGTAACGGGCCTCTTATTAAATCTCATTCATTTAATTTTTTCACAACAATTTTGAAAACTTTATAGGCACACAAAAACACGAAATTGTTAAAAATTCTCAAAAATTGATTTTAAAATTGAGTTTTTTCGAAACAGTCTCTATTAGCGTGTAAAGATATAAAAATATATCCTTGCGAGAAAACTAGTTCTCTGGAAGAATATTTGTAATTATCTCAACCTTTTTAGATTTCATAACCCCTCAAAGTCCTAAAAGTTTCCTTTTTGACAATTTATTGTACAGAATCCGCAAATTTTAGTCTCGCCAGCGCAAAAAAATAGTCTCCAAGTCTACATTTCTCAAAATGAGTATAATTTAAATTTTCGCGGCCTAATATTTCAGAAAACGAAAGCTTTTTCAAATTTCTATATAAGCAGAAAGGTAACGATAAATATCTGGCCATCGGAAAATTCTTATCTTAATTTCTTATCTTAAGTGGCATAATTAAGCAATGATTGAACGATTATCTCTCGGAAATTTTTGCCGGAAAGTATGCAATATTTTTTTTTTCATAATATTTCAATGAAATATTTAAGGAGACGAAATTTTTTAAAAGAGTATTGCCATTCATTTGTTCCAAAGAAAAGTACTACTTTACCAGTGTTTTGATTGAACTTTATTCAGGTATATCCACACTTATTCATTACACATTCAATAAAAATTCATAGGTAAAGTTACAGTCTTATCATCTACTGTGTCTCAGTCTCATCTTTTTTTGATAATTTCTTGTTGGTTATACTTTCCCACTTTCATTTATATTTTCCACTTTCATCATTACTATGTTATTGTCGACTAAAATCCATGAACTTTAAAATAATAATCATTTCATCATTTCATTGATGAAGAAAATAAAATCTACCTACCAAATACGTAAAATTATCTCTACAAAATATTATAATAAAAAATTTATTCTCTAATAAAATTTTTGAATAATATTTAACATTCCCGATCAACTAACAATTCCAATCTTATTTTCAAGTAATTTCTAGGATATTCAGAAGGTGTACAGCGTACAAAGATACTATCTTAACTTTAAATTATACGTGTATCACAAATTGAATGAAAAAAAAAATAATTACATAATTCATAAATCTACAATCTAACTATTCATATACATAAATTACAAATTAAATCTTAAAAAAAAAAAAATTTCCCTAGCATATTTCAAATAGGTAATCATTTTTCAAGAAAATTAATTCAATTTAATTTTCTTTACGCTTTTTATTTTCACCATATCTAAATCTATTAAACAACCAACATCATAAATTGTAAAATTTTTTTAAACACATATCATTAAACTAATCAAATAAAATTCAAGCTAGTAATTTTACTATACAAGTACATACATTAAACCATAAAACTAAAACAAAAATCAAAAAATTGAAATTTAACCACGAAATCAAGAAAGTCCCAAAACAAAACTAGAATCCCAAAATAATATTAGAGAGAGAGAGTCAGAAAGTAGACGCAAACATATATTTAAACTTTAATCAGACAATATAAAATAACGCCCCGGAAAACTTAAATGCAATATTCTATTATTTACATTGTAGTTTTGAATGGGGCTGATTTGTATTTTTAGAGTTTTCAACGCTTTGTTGAGTTTTTCAAATATATTAAACAATTTATGTTGAAAGCAGTATTGAAATTAAATGAATAATTTGGGGGATTTTGGTTTGTTTTTGGTTTTAAATCAACTATAATGGTCAATTACAAATAGAATGAAGTTGAAAAAATATTTTAAAAATGTTAAATAGAAAAAATTAGGCCAGATTTGAAAAGAAAAATCAACAACTAAAATCATTTTTTTTTTTGATCATTTAAATCCCATTAACTAAAATTTAAAACAAAATTTCTTCGCTTATCCGACTAAAATTCATTTTTATAATTGTACACGGTAAAATATTCCGGTAATAAGTGAACAAAATCTAAATTTCAATTTGTTGGATAATTTTTTTTTTTGTTAATTCACCGTGTAAAAATTTTTGTTATACTCTAAAATTTTGAATTAGTTTTTCTGTAGAGTAATCCTTTTTTCTAAAAGCAAAAGTATAGGAGCTGAATAAATTTTAAAAATAGAAAAACACAACTTGTGAGTTGTCTCTGAATAAATGCTTTTTGATCTCAATTTATTTTAATTCACGAAATAGGTACATAATTTAACAAGTAAACATAAAATAGAGAACGCTGTGACTCAATTAAAATGATGAATATAGGAAAACAAACTTTGAAAAGAATTTGTCTGTTAGCCGCAGTCCGTTTGTATTTCAATATAATTTAAACAATCTGTTACAGGCATTGAATATATTTTAAGCAATCCGTTACATGGTGACTGAAAAAACTAATCCAAATATTATTGGACTTGAATGCCAAGCTTTCAGAATAATCCCATTGTATAACATTTTTGAAGATAAAATCTTCTTTTATATCAAATTTGGTTTGAATAGATTAGTCGAAATGCTGCAAAATTCATTAAAACTTTGACAAAATTTTTGAAGTTTTGACATTATTTCATTACCAAATTCAAATATTAAAAAATCAATTTGCTTAAGAAAAATAATTTATTCACCTTAAATCTTAAAATCTAACAATTTTTTAATCATTAAATTGCTCTTTATACGATGGAGAAGTTCAGTAAGGAGTTGAACAATAAGAACAAAATTTTATTAAAATTAATTGTTTACTCTTTTAAATTACTAAATCCTTAACATTATTTTTTGTGCAAAATTCTTTAAAACACAATTTTCTACTTTAAAAATTATCAATGTATAATTACTCAGTTTATTCACCTAAGTCCTAAATAAAACCATAAAACCTAACTACGCATGATAAAATTAAAACCTGATATTTTACTTTCTTTCGCTTTCTCATTGTTTTTTACTGGTATAAATTGAAGTATGACAATAGGTTGGATTCAATAGTACAATTGAAAAAATTTATAATTAAAATAATAAAATTCAGTCAAGAATAAAAATCACGGTAAATTTATTAAATATATTTATTTTCTTTTACTTTATCAAGTTGATATTTTAAATGCAATACGGCTTAAGTCTCCATAATGATTACCATATTTATGAGGGACTGTTTCAGCCTTAGGTTAAACAATTTTTGTATCTTTCTGCAAGAGAAGTAAGTTAAATATTTAGTCATTTAAAAACTGAAAGTCACCACGACTGTTATTATTACCTATTGTAAACGTTTGAAATTGTTATCTGTATATGCAACAGGAGTTTTGCAATAATAATGTTGGGGTATGTGAACGTCTTTTTTCTTCAGGTTTCATGAAAATTCATAGAAAATTTATATTTATCTACAATAAAATTGCAGCTAAACAATGTCACAGTGCTAAAAGCAGTCTAAAGAGTAGAATAATAAATCGAATATAACAAACATTTGAAATTATTAAAATTCTGTTATATTTTAACCCTTACTGCTCACATATGCTGCTACTACAAATAACTAATTTTCTTTTTTATTCATTTCAATAGGATTTTTATGCTACTTCACATTTTATTTCAGTTTAGTTTAAATATTATGGAGTCAAAATATTTTCTAGGCCTAGGTCTTGGTCTACTTATGTTTCTCATGTTAGCTGTTAATTTAACTCCTATATTTTAGAATTATGAATCAAAATTTGTGCTAAAGTATTCCTTATGTAATTGTTTTTATATTAAAAATTTTGTATGATCGCGACAAATCAAACAAAATTTAATTAGGACCAAAAAATTTTAAAATATTCTCTTCGTTTCAGATGTTTTTTCAACAATTTGTTATTTTTTAAGTAAATAATTTATTTGGCTTGATAATATTGAATATTTGCGAACACATTTAATAAAAATGTTTGATTCTGTTAATCCAAAAACAAATGTTTGAAGAATGTGTGGTGAATGTCTAAACAATCTTCTTCAGTTTCCTTTCACTGAAATTTTTGAAATACGAAATATTCGCGCAATATTACTTACGACTTAATTTTTATATATTAAACATAAACTATATTTAATCTCAAATTTAACAATGCTATTTTCCCCAAAATTAACTCAATCTTTTTCATACTCGAACATACATTTAATTTTCAAAAACAAAAAAAAAATCAATTTTACTTTAAACTAGGTTAATGTTTAGTTAACAATCATTTATTCACAAAACAAAAACCAAGCACAGAAAAAAACAAATTCAAAAATTTTAACAATATTGTTAAAACTCTAATGAAAAACCATAGTTATTATATGGTCAGTTGGGTTGACTCCCCAATATGTTAGAGAAAATTTCTCTTTTCATTCTTTTTAATGTGCCATACATAATGTGACTACAAATTGTTTTCAAATAAAATGCGGGCTATTATTTTTAATAAATTTAAAAAAAAAAACATAAAAATATTTTACAGGTTGTAATTTTTTTTTTTGTCTTTTTGAAATTTGCATAAATTTTTCTTCGAAAAAAATTCTTTATGAAACAAAATAATAAATATTAGTCGTAGAGATAAGCGAGCTATAGAGAAGAAACAAATCTATTGAAATTCAAATGGTATACAGCTAATAAACTATTGATCATATTTAAATTTCATATTTATTGAACAGTTTCGAGATAAAAAATATTTGTAAAATAATGTCTATAATATTTTCAAAAATACAAAACCGAAAATTTTTTAATTTAGTAAAAATTCCAGAGAGTTGTTCTCTGTATTTCTTTAATAAGATTTAAAACAATAGGAAAATAAAATTTGTATAAATTTGTAAATTTTAATGGTTTCCAATTTGTTGAAAGCCCGCATTTATTCTAAAAAAAAAAATTTATTTTTATTCCAACTATTTTTTTAGTACTTTTTTATCAAAAATTGAAAAAACGACAACTAATACCAAGTATGGGTGGCAGTGTTTTGTTTTTCATAATTTGATTATTTAATAATTTTTCTTTAAAATTTGAAACATAAACAAAAATTCTTTTTTAAATTGATTTGTTTTAATCTTTTAATCAATTTTAAAATATAAAGCCTACAATCACATCTTATCTCGAAATTATAGGTATAGGATTCAAAAAGACCATTCTAAAATTATTATTATTGTCAACCCATAAATTTAATGTAATGGACAAAATGTTATTAAAAATGTTTGAATTCATGCATAATGTGTACAAATATGCGTTGAAAGTGTGTGAAAGCTTGCAATCAAATTTTCAAAAAAAAATCAACAACTTTTACTGTACACTATTTGTAAACTCAAAAGTATTTCAGTGAATTTTTGGAAATTATTAACAGAAAACGTCCACTTATTGGATTATTTTTAGTAGAAAGTCTATACTACCCAATGGTCCAAAAATTATCAGGTTCATATTCGCCGGCTATTTGTTTTTTTTTTCAATTTCTTGAGAATTAATTTGATAATTTCTTTTAGTTAGTGCATATTATTCCTCCAACAGATTTCAAGTAAAAATTTACAATTCATTTCTCATATCAGCTAGTCGAGAGAACGCATTACATTATCTAGACATTAAATAAATAGGATTTTAATCATAGCATTCAATTAGGGAATCGAAATCCGAATTTCGGAATTCCGAAATACATTCTTTTTTTATCTTTTAATCGAAATCCAGATTATTCGAACTTCTATATCGTTCGTTTTCTCCTGTCTAATAAATCAGACGGAATTCCAGCATATTTGGTAAATTTTATTGCATTTAAAATTTTCGAAAATATTCAAAATAATCCGTTGTGTACTCTTCCAACAAATGTTATAGAATGTTTTGAACAAAAATTGAGCCAAACCTTAATTATAGCGCAACATTGGATAATTTGTACACGTCAAGAAGCTTTATTAAAAATTATAATTAAAAAAACATATTTTTATATATTACAACGCTTCATTTCTCACTGAATTTGTGTTGTTACACTAAAATTTTTTTTCTTCATTTGAAATAATTTAAACATTTATTTTTCCTTTCGAATTTTTGAATTTATTTTAGCAATTATTTCGGAATTATTCCGAAATTATACCGAAATTTCAAATCTCATTTTATATAATTCCGAAAATTTTAGAATTCAGTTTTTGATAACAATTGGATTCCATACTTTCAATGCACGCGTTACATATTGTTATTAACGCCACATTCGTTTTATAACAGAATAATTTCGGCTAATTCTTTAAATCTAGGGAAGAATAAAATATGCTACCCTTTCACTAAAAAATTTAATTGGCTACGATTTAATTTTTGACATCATATAGCTCTTTATCTGATGTAAAAATTCATTTTTGATGATTTCGAAATTATGAACAATAGTATATAAAAAGGGATTCTTGACTAAGTTTTCACAATTATTTTTCTATTGATAAAGGTATACTGAGGTTGTATTTGTCGTCCTTGAATATTAAATATTATTTTGTTATTTTAAAAGTTACATTTCTTCCTATATGTCAGGCGTAAATCAGTGTAACTTCAAATCAGAATTAGTGATTTACAAATTAAAATTATAATTTACACAATATTTTCAAGTATTTAAAATTTTCTATTTTGATTATTAATAAAAAATAAATTCTGTATAATAAAATCAATCAATAATTAATTGCTTTCCAATTAATATAATTAATTTTTAACCAAATAAATTTACATAACTATAATGAAAATATAAAAACAAAGCAATTTTATTAAAATTCAGTTGCAATTTTCAATTAAATTTAAAACTATTAAAACTTAACTCTGATACAAAACAAAGAATTTCTTAAAAACGCTAAACTAAGAAAAACAGTGAATTTTACAAATTGGTTTAGCAAGTAAGACTGCTTTTTTTCAAAAAACATAAAAGAAAAGTCAATTTTCGTTTTAATTTTTATTTATAAAATAAAACAAAATATTCAAATTAAAATTGAATTTATTTCTTAAAGGAAAACATTGTCAACATTTAATTTAAAACATCTAGCAATAAAAAATAAAATTTTCTTATTTTATTTTTCTTTTTCCTATATAAATATTTAAATTTAACAAGTCTACATTTTTCCAATTGCATTTATTATGTATATCTGATGTTGGGTACATAAATTCTATAAAATCTAAATCTGCCATAAATCGTTTGTAGACAAGCATTTTATGTTCGAAATGTAGCTATACATTTACGCTTATAATAATTATGTTTTGCGTATAACCAAATTGTAAAATTGTATAAAATTCTTGTAATGAATTTAGTTTATACCATATGTACATACACAATTATATATAGAAATAGTAAACGCGTACATATGAATTATACTCCAGCTGAATATGCAAAAGAGGAAAGTTAAAATTTATTACCATGTTAAAGAAAATTTTTTATAGAAACTCTGGTTTTTAAATGAAAACAAGTAAAGGAAACAAAAAATTTTTTCACACATAGCAATATAGTAGTTCTGGTATGCTGCTTGATGTATGTTTTGTCCTTGAGAATTGAATTTACTACTAGTTTAAGGAGTTTACATTTATTATCATTAGTGTTTTGAATAAATTTTTCAAAACTAGACTTTTGCAACTTTAAATTTATACATGGTAATTTGCTAATAAAATTGTTATTTTCTTTTGTCAACTACATACTTAATAATGTTAAATTTAAATTATAATTGTATCTATATATATTTTATGAACATGATAATAAAATTTATTAGTATATAGAATATTATGAATTTATTATATAACATTTATGGTCCTTTCACATACTGTAAAACTTGGAATAGAATGTTATGTTATTACAAAATATGTTTTTTAAATTTAATTTATGACTAAAAATTGTTATCATTGTATAAAATATTTAAGATCTTATATGCTCGTATACACTTACTTTTGCATAATAATAGGCGCTATATTTTAATTGAAAATTTGTTATCTAATTTCAGTTCTAGAACGCGTGAATTTCTCACCGATATTTTCCTATATAATAAATTATGGTTCTAGATTATTTTAGCTAAGAAAATGATATACCATATGCAGCGATTATTTGACATCGATGCTATTGCATTTTCAAAAGACTTAAGTAGTAATTTTCTGGCTGAAATATTATATAAAAAAGTTTCTAAAAATTGGGCATTTTGAATGGATTAGCAAGCGTTGAACAAATCATCATTAAATAGCAGAAAAAATAATTATAATAGAGAAATTTTGAAAGGTAGTGATACACGAATTGAGAAACAAAAATATTTTCAAGCAATTATGTCAGAAAAGTTAAAATGTTTATTTCTGCAACATGATTGCATTCGATACCTCAAGTTTACAAATTTTTCTAACAACAGTAAGGTAGAATAATTTCTATTGGAACAAAAAATTATAAGAAGACGTCCATTTTGTACATACAGTTCAAGTATGGTATGCTACAGTCGAAGAAGCCAGACCCTACTTTTCTGCAATTGTAAAATTTGAAAAATGCTTATGGTTTCATTGCAATAAAAAGTTAAAAAAGCCAAGTTTTATGGTTTTAGAGGTTGGGAGATAGGTAAAAAAAGCTTTCTAAGAAAAACAAGTTTATCATATAGTGAAGTATATTGGAGTGAAATACGACTACAGTTTCTAATTTTCAGTATACATTTATAGAATTTATATTCAAAATTAGTGTTCATGCTATTTAAATCTTACCGTTCCAAACCATTCAATCGTTTATTCACAAAATTCATAAGAAACTATACAAAATTTCATAACAATTATACAATATATTACTATGCAAAACCTTCAAACTAGTTTCATAATCAAATCAATTATAATTAATCGAATATTAAATGAATTTTTGATGAACAATATGGACGCTCTTAATAAACTCTTAAATACCTTAAAAATTATTTCACATCAGTTATAATTTTTGAATTTGTTTTGAATTAATTTATAAAAAAATTAATTTAAAATGGAAAAAAAAATTCCATGCTTAAAAACTTATTTGTTTCAGGTTTGAAGACAACAACAGCAAAAAATACCTTAGCATTTTTTTTTTTTCATAATTGCCATATTTTCTTTAACTAAATTAAGAGTTTAAGCAGAAATAATAGAAATAATCGTAAATTATGGTATTTTAAATCAAAGCTTAAATTCCCAATAAAACTACTTTTTAATAATGCCAATAACAATAACATAATTTAGCCTTAAAAATTTTCTCAAATCTCTTTATTTAAAAATCAAAAAAGAAAAAAATTCACTAGAAAAGAAACAAAAAATTCATTTTAATTTTCTTATCTTATCTTGACTAAAATTTTTCATTTAAGCTTTTTAATAAATTTTTTTTTTCTAACACCTTCAGCATACTAAGTATAACACTAAAATAAATAATCGATTTCCATATTTAAATTATAACAAAAATTTATTTTTTTTAGCAATTTTCTCATTTTTTATTGACCAATGAATAGAGGTTAAGTAGAGGTGTGATGCTTTGTAACCGAAATAAAAGCAATCAAAATTAAGTCCAATATTTATTGATAAAATTTCAGTAATTCAAAAATTACTTTCAGAGCAACGACGACTTTAATAAATTTATCAATGTTATTATATTTAGGCTATTGCAAGATACTAACAAAACATGGAACAATATGGGGATTAACAATAGACACTATTAATAGACGCGATAATATCCACGAAATTTTTATTTGTATCCCATTTAATAACTTACTTCCCCTTAAAACGCCAAGCTATTTTCAGATTTCGTTACTAGAAGGCCGAGCTGAAAGATAAAGCCATTTCACTTTCTAAGCATCGGCTTCTCAGTATCAGACAAATATTAGGACGTCCAAGCGATTAATGAGTGGAAGAATATATTTACTTAACTAAAATAACGTTATCGTTTTTGATTATAGTCAATGATTTTGTAAAGATTATGTACACAATTGTACATCGCAATTTAATTATCAATTCTTAACCATTTAATTTTTGAAAATTCTTGGAACAGAACTCTTTATACTGATCGAATGATCAATCTATGTTCTATTGTTAAGGTACAAAAAAACATGTTTTTGTAAAATATGCTAAAATATCCAAAATTAGGCTATGATTTGTGCAAGTGAGCTCCTAATTACAAACTTTTTGTTTCTATATTCTAAACATTCCTCAATGTTACTTAAAAAAATTTTGATGAAAATATTTCAAAATTATATTTGAATAGGGCTTTTAGCTCGTCCAATCTAAATAAAAAAAATATTATTCAAAAAAAATCTTAGAAAAAACTCACCTATCCAAACATACTTTTAATTTTTAATCCTATTAATTCAAAAAACTAATAGCATCAAAGCTCGCTGAAAAGCATTAAGATCAAATATTATAAAAATATGTACATATACAAACACACATACCCATACATCCAAATATTATTCGTAACCATTAAAAAAGCTATAATTTAAAATTTCAAATTTATTTATGCCCAAAAAATTAACAGTTGACTATAATAGCATAAAAATTTTTAATTTAGTCCAAAAAAAATAAATAATTTAAATTAAATTTAATGTTATCGAATTTCTTTCCATTTATATTTAATTTTAACCCTAAACTATAGATGCTTTTTTTATTTTTAAACAAAAAAATATTTGTGGCAATAACATACATAATAGTTCCATGGTACTAGAAGCATAGAACTTCATAAGTTGAATTTAATTTTCAATTTAACAATTAGAGTATAAAGCAATGTAAAGAACATTTCGTCAGCAATTTCTTCATACCTCTGTAGCTCAGTTGGTAGAGTGTCCGCCTAGAAAACGGTAGGTCACTGGTTCGAGTCCAGTTCGAGGAGATAAAATTTTTTAATTAATTGTTCTGCCTTTAACTCGTTCCTTTGAATACGTCATCCATCTGTTCTGCAGTTGCATGAAGAAATTTCCATTAAGTTAAAATTTGAGTTCGATTTTTTTTTTGGTTTTTGCTGTTTTCAAAAAATTTATACTTGAAAATTTTCTCAATTACAAATCAAAAATTAGTAACTATAAGTAAATCTGGAACAAGTTCTCCGAATAATTTATTCTCATCAGCATTAATTGTTATACACAAACATTTTAATTCCAGTAAACGCAAATATATATAATGATTAAAAATCAGTTAATATTGCATATCTTCGGGCGCAGAATATTTGTTTTTCAATAGAAAATTAGTAATTTGTTTACCCTATATTATTTAAAATACTTAAAGTATATTAAAAAATTTGTGGAATCAAGATAAATCTTATAAAATTGCTTTTAATAAAAGTTTAAGTTCTTTACTTTCATCGTAAATTAAAAATATGCAAACAACAAACGATAGCCAAAGAAAATTGCCATTAGACTAGTTAAAAAAACGCAAAGTTTATGACATTTATTCATATACACGGATTCATTTAAATACCAATAACTCTCTCTAAACCATTTAAGCAAATAAATAATACAGACGAAAAATTTACAAAAAATTTGCAAAGTTTTATTTAAAAAAATAAATAAATAAACTCCCTGAATATTTTAGTCATAAATTTTGTTCTTCTTTTTGCATACAACAAGGGTGGTTTTAGTCATTTATGATGTAGATTTTAGTTCATTTTTCATTCCTTTAAAAAAATTTTGTTTAGAACCATTTAAAAATATTTAAAAATTGTTTATAGTTTATAGAAAGACAGGGATAATTTACAAAGTTTTGCAAAATGTTGTTGCAAAATTCTTTATTACAAAAAAGAAAACATGAAATTCTCGTTTCTTCTTTTTGTTTTTTTAAATTCACACACACACACACTTAAACACATAACCATTTTTGAATACAGAATTCTCAAAAATTACTGAAATCAGGAATTCGAAATTCTCTTATGCAAATTTTAATACTACACTTTAAGTATATTTACTTTACTGTATGGTATGAGAGACACCAATTACGTACATGTAAGGAAAAATTTTTTAACTGAGATTTGCAAGACCAACGAAAATTAAAAAGCAAATAAATTAACTTAATTTAATGTGAAAAGAATGTATTCGAAAATATTTGGAATTTTAGAACTTTAGAACTGAGTTGCATACCTAAATTCAATAGCTGTTGTCTCAAAATAGTAAAATTTGTATTCAATAGTAATTTGCATTTGGCTATAAATACTCTAAATTCCGAAAGTCGATTAAGGACGTTAAAAAATTATAATTCAAAACACATATATACATTTTTATAAGATTTCAAAAATATAAAATTTTAACCTTCAAAAATTATTGTAAAATAAATTTTTCCGCAACATTTAACAAAACTGTTACTAACGATGAGACCTATTAGGGCTACATTTATGGTTTCAAATTTTATTTTATGCTTGTTTAATATACTTGTAGTAAGTACAATAATGCGAAATTTTATAATTTTCTGTATAATGTAAAATTTCTTATTTTACAAGATTAAGTACATGGTGTCAGAATATTAATAAAACTTTTACAAACACATGTAAGTACTAAGGTATTTAGTAAACGATTGAAACCTTTGCAAGTAAAACTATTGGAAAAATAAAAATTAAAAATATTTCTAATCTTTGTTTTGTAAAAATTGGAAAACAAAATGCAATTGAGTTCAATAAATTTTTTCAGCAAAAATTTAATATATCCGAATATAAAAAATATTCGATTTGAATTGAAAATCAAATACAATTAAGCAGAAAAAATACTAAACACCACGCTGAAATTTGACATGGAAATTCAAAAATACTAAAGAATTAAAAATTCAATTATCTTATTGTTTTAGAAGACTTTTACAGTAGAATGTGTACCATGAGATCCTAAAATTAATATTGTCAATATTTATTGAGATTTGCTACAGAAAATAGAAGTGAAATTTCAAACAAGCAAGCTTAATTGGATATTGAAAGAAAAAAACTCGGTTCTGACTTTTTCGACGCCCTCCCCGAAAATAAGAAAGAATAATTATTTTTTCAAATTTATTTTTCTTTTAATTTTTAATGACGCCCCTGTATTCCGACAACTATTGGAAACTCTTATATGGTAAATCCAGCGCTGATTCAAAGATTAAATTTTTGACAAAGCAGTTCAAATTCTTTAAGTGTATATGTTTTCAAATTTTTTTATTACAATATTATAATGAACCGCTTTTGGTATGTGCACAGGATGATCCAATAAACAAACCTTAAACAGATAAATTTAATCGCGTATGAGTCAATCTGAACGAATGGAAATTTCAAATCTTCTTTTCTATTTTAGAATACGAGTATTTCAAATATTTTGTTAAAATTTTCTAAATCTATTCTATTATTTCCAGTTTTTTCCACCATATTTATTTTAAACAAATAAAATAACCTTAGAGCACATGAAACCTTGACCTGTACGCATCACCTAATTAAGCAAACCATAATCCATTTCAAATAAACTAAAAAAAGGAATTAAAATATATACGGAAATTAATTACCACTGCCATAATGAATATCCGCTTAATTAATTTTTTGAAAAACAAAAAAATTATAAAAATCATAGTACTCAACACTCTTGTTCTAAACCCTAAACATGAGGAAAAAATTCAAAAGTCTAAATGAACAAAAACGTTTTATAAAATTTTTTATTTAAAACTACTGTGAAACAAAAACTTTAAAATGCCACCCAAAAAAAATTAAAACACAAATTAATTATTCGTACTTTTTTAAAAATTCTACAAAACTCTAAGCTTTTACTAAATTTAATGTTTAATGGGAACGCTTAAAACTATTTTGTGTACCCATTTATGTACAAATGTACAAGTATATGTAAAAAAATAATGGAACTAACTAAAAAGTAAATATGTAAAATTAAAAATTATTTTAGAAAAAAAAATTTCTGAAAAATTAAAACATAAAAAAAATTAAAATATCACAGACTTTAAAACATTACACTCAAAGAAAATTGGAAGTGATATTATACAAGAGATTTTCATTTCTCTTCAGTGTAAAATATTGAAAGATTTCCACAAATAAAATCATTAAAATTAAAGAGAAGTTTTATTTTCAAAAGAAAGTGTAAAAATGAAACAAAAATACGAGTATGCTCCCACCTTAAGCATTTTTGCTCATAAGATTATAAATTTTTAAATTTGCTGATAAGATGTAAATTTGCCACCAGAAACCAACAGGTGAGATTAAATTATGTGAAATAATTTAATAATTTTAGTTTTCTATTTTGCAATTAATTCATAAATTTATCATATAGCCCACTTAGCAAAGCCGATAGGTCAATTGAGTAGATTGCAAATTTATAGAAATAAATATAATGAATGCTGTTATAAATCTACAATCATTTGAACTCTACTAAAAGTGCAAATTTACATAAGGAAATTTTGAAATTTTACACAATTTTCGTGTATTTTTATCACAATACTACTATTTATACATACTGTTTAAAATAACGCAAAATTTTTCAAAGTATAACTTTTAAATGGAAGAGAAAAAACCAAAAATCGCGCGTACTTTAAAATACACTCATAAATAAGTTGAAAAGTCATCATTTCTCATTGTTTAACTGATATTTAACTGATAATGTTTAAAACAAAAAGCACAAAGCTCAAAACTATTTTAACTGGTCAGAAGAATGAAAAAAACAAAGTGGAAAAAATAAAAACTCTTTAAAAAACAAAGACCTTGCACAGCAGTTGTTCTGACTTCTTCAACTTCTTCATAGTTTTTTCCTTATTTTTCATCTTTTAAAGACAATATACGCGCAGCAACGCAACTCCCTGCTTTAAAAAAATAACTTAAGAGATTTAATTTTTTTTATTCGTTGCTTGTTCTTTAAATTTTTTTTAACCCATTCTGCATATAAACGTATACACAATCAGACAAATAAAAATTATAACTATAAAAGTTTTAAATGTACGTTAAATGACGATTGGTTGGAATCACCATTTAATTTAGCATAGTAGCTATACGAACAAAAACAGAACTAATGAAAGAGAAAAAAATAAACCAACTTTAAAAAAAAACGTTTAACAATCGGTGTAAAATACCAAAAAAAAAAACGGAAAACAAAAAGCACAAAGGTTAATTTGTAATCATGCGCAATTCTAAAAGAAACGCGTTCTTCTAACAAAATTTTACAATATGACCAAAACCAAAAAAAAAAAAACTAGAAAGAAGAAAAAAACAAAATTCACGTTTGATTGAACAACAGAAAATAACTTAAGCGTTTAAAATAAAAAACAAAAAAAAGATATCTAAAGAGGTGTGTCAAAACGAAATTTACATAAATTTGAAATGAATATGATGAGGAAGCATTCAATTGTATTAATATTCTCTTTCATATATCAAGAAGATAAAGGCTTGAAACAGTATAGAATTGATGCATAATAGGCAATAAATCCAGGCGTCATTAGTAACCATTCTTATAATGTTTGAGAATTTTTTTTTATTTCACTTTAAATCTTATCAAATGTGATAAAATTACAAGTAGTAATTAATGGCGGTAATATGCAATAGAACAAGAAAACTGAAAAATCAACCAGTTTTAAAAGGCGAGATGAGAATTAAATGGTAAAATTGTACTGATATTGTACATAAAATTTTGATGATATCCGAAAATAATAGAATTTTTGAATATTCCGACATTTTAATTAAAATTGGAAAGAAGAAACGGAAATTCCAACTCTGAAACTAAATTAGAAACCTTATTTATAAAAAAAAAAAACTAAAAAACTAGACCTTTAGTCTTACTAATGTGATTAATTTATTTTAAATAAGAAGGGCTCCTTAAAGATTAGGTACGTAAGAAAACCGCAAATCATTTACAAATTCAATTACTTGCTTAATACAAGCAATATTGCATTTAGCGTATATGATCAAAACAATATGACAAACTCAAAAATATTTAAAATTATAAAAAAAAATAATTATTAGAAATTCTGTTCAAATCACAGCATTATTTAATTTGAAACATAGACATGCATTTTTTAATCAATAAAATTTAAAATTATCGCAGCATACTTGGACTTTGTATGCTTAACTCTGAACTTGAGTCTGAAAAGGAGGCACAATTTATCCAACTAATGGTAGGTCGAGATGAACTGTCACCTTGTTCATGCAATCTATACAATCTGCAATAGAGTCTGAAAATAATTTAATTTTTCTCAAACGTACAATTGAACGTAAAATTGTACTTATTTCCCTACTCAATTTATAAAATTAGTGTATTTCTATATAAGAAATATTACAAATACATAGATAATAATACAATTCTTAGCTGCTTAAAGAACATATGTAAATATGTATTAATTTTTAACAACATTCCGAAGTTAAAAAATTTCTAAATCGAAGGGAATTAAATTTTTCAAAAAAAAAATGTGTAATTCTTCGCACGTATGCGTCTCTTTTGTAATTAAAGTTCTTTTTATTTTTTTACACACTTACTATAACATTAATTCTAATTGTAAACTATATTTGAATTGGTTGACATAAAAATTTTAATTATGAACGTGATATATTTCGAATAACAGATAGAAAATTGTTTGTTTTAGTCACTTGTTGTTGTATAAACAGGGTGTATCCGAATTTATAATCTTATTTAGATTTTTTTAATAATCGAATTATTAAAAATTATAAAATTAATTTATTAACAAAAAATCATTCAATGTTAGTTGCTTTCTTCAAATTTCGTAAAACCGTATAAGCCTGAAAATAAAGTCTTTTCCCAGATTCGAAAATGTTTGGAAGTGGCACCAAAAATCCCAATTCTAAATACTGCCGAATACATTAACGCTAAGAGCATGAGTAAGTCTTAAAAATTAAAATTTGCTGATGTTCTAAGTATTTTCGGAAACATTCGGAAACCGAAAAATATTTTCGGTATCAAATAACCTTCCACAATTTATATGAAGGAGGCGTTTGCTAACATTACCCAATCTGCAGGATTATAGTGCTCTGAGCACTTTTATTTTGTCCAATAATTTTAAAATTTAAATTCTGAAATTGAAGTTATCTTCATTTACTTTAATTTAATTTACTTATTTATTTTTTAGCCACATTTTTTCTATAATATGACTGTGTTTCTATTCAAAATATATTTTTAAAACAAGATTCACCAAAACTTGCTCACCTTATATATTTTCATTTACTTATGTGCAATATGATCTATACTAATAAGCCAAACAATATATTTAGTACCAATTTAAGATGTTGGCTTCCATTTTATTATAGTCATCTTTTTACCTACTTTTTAGGTATTTACAAAAAAAAAATTAATTTAATTAATTTCCAATGATAGCGTTCTGAATAACATGAAATAAGAAAGAAAAAAAAAAATTTAACAAATCCCTTTAAAAATTTAATGAACCGTTTCATTTTTGATACGGTCATTTGGACAACTTTCAAGCCGGTGAATTACTTCGAACAAATTTTTTTAAAAGAAATTTTAAACGGCGGATTGAATTACGTGACAAAGCGAATAAAACCAATAAAATAAAACTATCCACACACACTTTTTTATTTAATGTTCTCTTAATGCATTTAAACATGTCTTCTAACGTCGTCCAACTACAAAAATAATTTTTTGTTTTTGATCAAATGGTTTAAATGAAATCGATTTCCCACGCCATTTTTTATTTATTTTTTTAAGTATTTTTTGTTTTTCCTTTTTTGGTTTTATTGATCAACGAAATGGGTTGCCAAGATGTTCTTACTTTTAATTGTTGTTTAAGTATTATTGATTATGTTATTTTTTATGAAGAGGCAGAGCATTATAAATATAAATTAGATATTAAAGTCTCATTAAGAGTATTACAATTTTATTATTAAAAATAGTAATGGCGATTTTATATTGGATTTCTGGATAATACTAAAATATTTGTTTAAAATTTGAAATTTTACCAAAATTATTGTAGATATATAAATAATCTTATTCTTTATCTATTTAAAAAATCGCAAACTAAGAATGCAAGATTCCATAATATTGTGTACAACGGGATGGTGATTCTTAATTAGGAGAAGGTTAAAATTAATAACATTTAAATTGAACTTACCTTCGATTTTGATACCATGTCTTAACTTGTGTATCACTTAATCCTAATTTATTTGCTAATTCCATACGATCTTGAACACTTAAATATTTTTGCCTCTCAAATGATTTTTCTAAAGTTTGTAATTGATGATCAGTAAATGCTGTTCTAGCTTTACGTTGTTTTTTACTTAAACCTGATGTACCACTTAAACCCATACCACTTTTAATACTATTACCATCTTCATCTTTGGCACCTGTAAAAACAAAAACATAGTTTATTTTTTAAATATAAATAAATTAAAATTTTCGTGAATATAAAAAAATTTTTAAAAATATAAGAGAAGTATAAAAATTGCATATATAAAGGGGCATGAGTGAATCAAAGTATAACGCGTAAATTTAATGAACAAGAGTTTTTACATATAAACATGCTATATGAAAACCCTTTTTCCAAAAACAATTCCTTTCCATAGCGAAAAGTGTTGCCGTGTTAAAATTTTAAACCTTTAATTTATACAAAATTTCAAACATTGTACAGTAAAAATCTTGAGTGACCAGTGTCTTTAGTTCTGTAAAAATTATGTTAATCTTAATTCTCTTGCTAATGTGACAACTTAAAATATGTTAATGTCTAATACAAACACAGCTCCTCCGAAACTGAAGTACTACAAGGTCAAATTCATTTATGGTACTTTTCAGTGCAAGGACAGAGCATTTGCGAAAAAAAATCCAGATCTCATATTTTAAATTTTCAAAAGATTCCTTCAAAAACTCGAAATCGTTTACACTATAATGCTGATGTTTCTTTTTAAATTATTCACAATTCATTCGTTAAAATCTACTCTTTAATATTTCAATTTTATTCAAAGAAAAATATCTACTGCATTTACACACTCATCAACACTACATTTATTTACACATACATACATATAAAATGTAATAATGTAATAAAGATTTAGTATTTTACTGCGCTACATTTTTTCTATAATTAATTTGTACATTCACTATAAAAAAAAATTAAAAAATTAAATAGCATTTAAACAATAAAATTATTGTTAACAAACTTACGGTATAATTAACGTCATATTGTAACAATTTGAGTTGCATGAACTTCATAAACATTTCAAGTTTTCAAATGCAAAATGGAACATTTAAATTAAAAATATAAGAAAGTAGGTATAAAAAGAAAAAAGATTTATAATATTGTAACGATAAATTCTAATGACCAGTAACATTTCTCTATATAATTCTCTATGAAATTTATAACTCAAAAATAAATTTCAAATAAATAGAGAAAAGAAAAGAAAAAAAAAATATATTTTTCTACATAATTTCTTATCACATATGTAATCTCAATATAAAAGTGTTTCTCAATCGGTAACGTTACATAACATGTAGTGTAATAAAACTCTAGTGTATATTTAGTTTGATCTAATATGATCAATCAACCCCTTGTTTACCACCTTTTATAATTGCTTACCATCAATGAACACCTCGAAACTCGCGTAATATTGCAAGAAAAGACATCATATCTAATCAAGGAAGTTCACAAAGGCAAAATAAACCTTCGAAAAATTCGTAAAATAGTTAAGGTCTTTCTATAATTTGTAATTGAAGTTTAGAAAAATTACAGAACTTGCGATAGTATTTTCCCTAAAAATTAAATGATTCATAATATTGACAATGAAATAACCTTAATTTCTACTTATCTTCTATTTTAAGTTGAGCAAACCATTTTATGTATCGGCAAACGCAAGCATTTTCATTAAATGACTGGCACTCAAATGGCATTTAATAACAAATTAAAATTAATGATATTGTATTGAATCTAGTTCGTCTGATAAAAATTTCAAGCGACCAAGCTTCATTGTCAATTAAAATCACATTCACAAAAATCAGTTCGCTTTAAAATTAATTAATTAAGAATGCTTTCATGGGATGACTGACTAATTAGAAATCCAGTTTTATCGGAGAATTTAAAAATTGCTTTCTTGAAGTCTAATATATGATGTAAATACAATACCTTTTTAGCCCAATATAATTTGTATGTAAATTGCATTTATTTCAGTAAACAACAAAATCACTTGGAAATAAAAGAAAAATTTAAGAGGCACTTGCTAAGATTTAATATAATTAATCTAATTATAAATTACATTTCTAAAGAATTTATTAAATAAAAAAATGTGCATAATATCATATTTGCATTTAAATTAAAAAAAAAAAATAAAACAAAAACGAAAAATTATTTCTTTACAGCAAATTTATTCGAAAATTCATTTAGAAAATTGTACAAAACAAGAAAATTTTAAAATATCACTTCCTATACAACATTTGTAAATATATTTGTAATACAAAATGTATGTATGAATTCTTGTAACCAATTTATATTTTTAAAATAGAAAATATAAAATTAAAATCAAAATATCAATTCAAATCCAATTCTTTTTTTTATTTAACAAAAACTTAACGCATAAATTATTACGCCCGCAGCGGTCAAAGCATGATTTCAATTCCCTAATTAAGAAAAACGTTTTTGTTATAAAACTTTAACAATTCCATGCTATTAAAAAAAAATCTAACAAAATAAAAAATTATGTATGTTTAGTAATTTTACTACATAATTTTATAAAGAACAACACGCAATGAAAATCTCAAAAGCAAAATGAACAACAAAAAAAAAGTGTAAAGAAAAAATGAAAATTAAAAAAAAAATCAACGTGCGAAAAGCACGCGATTGTCAGTGTTTTGTATACGACGTTGATATTTTTATTTTGTGTTGTTGCGTTACGTTATTGCATCTAGAGTTGAGTAGAAATATAAGCACAATTGCAATTCTAAACTCCTTTAATCTTAATTTACATATAGACGTACTACTAGAAAATTTGATTTTAAAACAAAATTTCTAAATAAATTAAACAAGAATTTTTTTTTTTTGTGAATTTTCTTTTCACAATTTTCCCCCCTTTTTTCCTATAATTTTTCACAATCTTTACTCTACCATCTATTGTATTTTATTTTATTGTAAATGTTCAAATATTAATTTGAATAATATAGTAACTTAAAAAACTAATTTAACTTAAAAAATTAATTATATATTTGCAAATATTTTAATAACTGCATAAAATTTACTCTATTATTAACAATAAGATTAAGAAAAATTAAAAAAAAAAATCTGCATTTCATGATTCTAAGTAATATTTGCCGTAATTTTTTATTATAAATATTTTCTTTAATTAACTAAAGAGTTAAATGGACTATAAAAAAAATTTAAGAAAAAAAAAAACATATTCACACATTAAGGCAATGTAACATTAAACTGCTCATTATACAATTAATTGAACCGTTCCTAATTATAAAATTCTATATAATATTAAGCCTTTGCATAATAAAATCATTAAACGAAAGATTGGTCATTAATTGTTAGAATTTAATAACTAAATTTAGTTATTAATTGTTCAAAATAAAGAGTTTATTAAATTAAATTTAAGAATTTTAAATTTATTTTGCATATTTGTCCAAAATTTTCTAATTTAAAATCTTACTCTTTCTCAAAAAACTAATAAACAGATTAATGGCATATATATCTATCAACCCCCCAAGCTAAAATTATTTCCCGAAATTTTGAGTCCGAACAAAATACAAATACAATTCTTAATGTTTTATGTTTTCGAAGTATGTCGATTGAAATAATTTTTTAATTTTTTTTGAGAAATTTTTGAGTTTTCTTCTTGATTCTCTTTTTATTTAGTATAGTTTTACAAGCCATCTAGATTATAATTATATTTTTGCTTTTTCTTCAATTTATTTTTAAATTCTATTTTTTATTCAAAAATTTTAATCTGTAATTAAGTGTACCCGTCCAAAGACAAGAAAGATTGTTCATCAATTTTCTTAACACAAATAAATTCCAACATCCCTTCCATTTAAACTCCATATAAATTTGGAGTTTATTTTTCATTTGCTCTTTGAGCTTGATGGCCTGATAGATATGGCATTAAAACAGATCATCGTAAAAACACACTCATCAAAAACGTGTTTAGTTAAATTTTCGAAAATTAAAATTTGATTTAAAATTAAGGGCTACCAATTTCGATCTTTGCTATTTTTAGCTGTAACCAATCTTCATTTAATTATAATTTTTAAAACAATTTTATATAAAAAAAAAAAGTTTTTTTATTTTTCTTCTTCACTCCTAGGAGCATAGAACTAGTGCATGATATCATAGATAGTCAATGCCGCCCTACTTTCATTACGTCATAGAGATTTAACTAAGTAGCTGACCATAGTTGCCATAGTTTTTTTTCTTTATATTAAATATTTGAGGTTATTATTATTTTTATTGTTTATTCTTCTTAGTTTTTTTTTAATATCGAATATTATGAATATAAAAAATTGCTTGTATACTATATTTATAAGTATTATTGAATATAATTTTTATAGCGACCTGGCCACTGCACCAATGGTCAGATCATATAAAAAAACAAGACTGATCAAATTGCTGTTTAGCATAAATTTGCATATTAAAAAGTAGTTGCAAAAATTCAAATAATAGAATACTTAATTAGGATTCTGTTAAATTTTTAAAGTGATAGTTGAACCAAGAAATTGAGAAATAAAATTCTGGTACAATTAAAGCACTTTTATTCTTGGCTAAAATATTAATATCGAGTACGTCAACTTCTATATATGATGCAATATTCATAAACTCTGTTCAATGTGCACATACACTCGTAAATTGCGTTTAATTGAATAAATCGAAAGTCACACATATCATATCTAACATGTCTTGTACGATTTTTCAGAAAGGTCTAAGTGAAAATTCAAAGCAATTTACTTCGCTAGTTATCAAACCACTAATGTGTTTCTAATTTGTTTTATTTGTAAAGTAAAATTGTTTATAAACTCATACAATTTTTTTTCGACTTAAAAATATCATAGTGAGACAATCAATAATAACTTTTCACAAAACATAATAATGCTAGTACGTTTATCTTTCCAATGATGCCAAATTTCGAGGCGTCTATTGTAAACAAATTATTTTCTTATGTTTGAATAAAAAAAAAACAGTTAACAAAAAAAAAAACTAATTATTATAATACCGTTAAATATTTTATTCGCTAACATAAGCTTGTTACATTAATCTAAATTACCAGCACCTAAACATTCATTGACTCTGTTTGTTACCTTAATACAAACGTACCAATACCAAACAAATCCAACGAAATCAAATGATTAACGCGATTCATTTTAAAATTTCAACACAGTATTAATTATAAAGTGTGGGTGTTTATTGTATTTTCATATAATTATTATCGTAAGTTTGTTTGTGTAGATGTGCATAAAATTTGTAAAAAAAAAATAACATTTTTTCACATTTTTTCCGCAATTTTACTAGTTATAAACGTTTTACTTTTATTTTTTTCTATCTATACTTTGTTTTCTATTTTAACAATTTTTTTTAATAATTATAAAAAAAAAAACAATAAATAGAAGTATGACTTTTTGTTATGGGAAATTTTCTTAATAATTTTAATTATACTTTACATTAAATTTTACAGTTGTTCATTTATAAATTCAACCAATACACCCACAAGTATACAATCCCAATAAAATATTTGAATAGAATAATTTTCACGTATAACTTTACATTTAAGTGTATAAGTGTGCACTTATGCACACACTCTTTAAATACTATTTTATTTGCCATTGTTTTAAATTATATGAATAAGGTTGGTGTATAGTTTACCTTTTTTAATCATATCTATGAACTAAATTTCATGTGATAATGATTAAAGTATAGAAAAAAAAATTTAAAATGTGTAAAACAAAAATAATTAATTTAACATGCGATTCGATTATAATCGCTCGAACTTAAGGCATAGGCAAAAAAAATGGTTAAAAACTGTTCCATTCATAAAATTAAATAAAACATAGCCATATAGAGAAAAAAATACAGAAAGAAAAATAATTAAAATAATTATTTTACAGGTATTTGGGCCTGGATGACACACTGAATAGAATTTACATACACACAAAGGTAATTAATGCTACAGTCAACAATTGTAGATTTATTTTTAGCAAATTCATCTTTATCTCGTTGCTCTTTATTTGTGTAATATTCTTCTCTCTTCTAGTTTCTTGGTAGTATCTCTCTGTTTGTTTGTCATATTTTCAGAAAAATACATTGTGTATAATTTTCATTCCGTAAGTTCTCTATCTGTCTGTCTGTTTGCAATATTTTTATAACGTTTAAAATACAAAAAATAAATTCTGTAAACATGCTTAAATTTACGTGAAAATATTGTTTCTCTATCAAACCCAAAAAAGTCGAGAATAATTTATTCCTTCTGTCTACAAAAATGTCAGTCTCTTGAATTAGTCTTTTAAAAATTACTATTTCGCTAACATTTATAGTAATTTTTTTTCTTGCACGAAAACGGAAATCAGTCTAAAACTTTAAAATTTTCAATAAAAAATGAATATGGAAGAAAATTTTTTTACACCAACAAATAAAATACGCCTCAAACTATGTATTTTACCATTTCTTCATTAATTCTTGCTTTTTAGCACTTTCAAATGATCTATATACTTTCATAGGTATATAGATCTTTACTTGAAACTTAATTCCGTGTAAAAAAATTTTTACCTAAACCTCCCCTACCACCTCAATCTAGTACTGGCCCCTCAAAGTCCTAAAAATTCCACTTTTTGACTTTTAAATGGAGCGATACTAATAGAATTTTTCAAATTTTGCAAACGCAGAAAAAAGTCGCTGGTTTCTGCTACCGCGGCATATCATAGTTAAACTTTAAAAGAATAAAACGGTTGTTAAAATTTATCGTTTTTTAAAATCCGTTTTTTCCAAATTTTTGGTATAGTTTTTCTTCTAGACCTCAGGTTGCACGAATCTGAAATTATAGGAGTTCTTAGACACTTAGAAATAATTCATTTCCTTGGAAGAAAACTTTTTCCACACCTCACAAGTTATCGGCTCTGGGAATTTTAGAATCTTAGAAATATTTCCGAAACTGCAAGTTTTTCAAAATTTCTATAAATGCCATTAAAAATATAATTATTTTTCTTAACTCACGCAACTAACCGTTAAATCCGAGCATTATGTTAAAGCCTCTTTAAATTCATTTTTGGTTTCACTTCAAAGAATGCATACAATGATCATCCCAAAAGTATGCAATTTTTCAAATATATTCGAGTATAAATGAAATAAATTTTAATAATCTAATACCTAGCCAAATTGTTTTTAAAAGCAGCATTTTCATTTGTTAAAAGGAAAGGTGCGACATTACAAATCATTGTTTTGAGCCAACTTCTTTATTATTGGAGCCTACAATGAATTTCAACCTTCAAAAAACAATGAAGTTTTTAAACTAAAATTCCTGTCCAATTCTAATATTTTCTCAATAATATTGTTATATAATTTGACTGTTTAATATAGATTGCACTTTGATATTATAAACTAATTATTTGGCGACAAAAATTTGTTAAAATTTTAATGCAATAAACAATAGACTTTGGCCTTTAATAGAATTCAATCGAAAAAACGACAATTTACAAAATTCTGTTAAAAATTTCAACTTTGTACACTTTTCAAACTAACACAATTTTTTTTAAATTAAAATAATTAAAAAATTATTAAAAAATCAAAAGTGGGAGTTTTCAAAATCAAGATAATAACCATAAAATTAATACATGTGTTCCAGGTTGTTAAAATATTTTTATGTACATTGAGAATATATGCGCAAAATGTTGGTATGTTTTCCTAAATATATTATTAAATCATTATAATTTATTTTCATGCTCAAAAATTACAATTTTTTTCTGTTTCACTTTTAAAAAAACATGTAAAAAGTATATGAAAAAAAAAACCATAATAGCAAATTGGAAAATGTCTGTTATTACCGGAAAACTTCAATTGCAAATTTACTAATTGTTTTATGTAATCGTTGATTTTATTGAACAAAACTGAAAAAAAATTCGCTTGGTTACGAGCACAATGAGTGCATGCATCCAAAAACAAAACCAAAAATCAAAAAAAAAAATTAAATTTTAAACAAAAATAGTGCAAGTAGGTTTTATGATTATTGCACACTATTCTATAATGCACTTTGTTGTTGCTTTGCACTGGCATGTAAGCAAAATAAAAGTTGTATATGAAAAATTTGCAAAAACAAATGAAAAAATTTTGTAAATAATTTAACATAGTTTTTTTTTTTTTTAATTTTACAAGTTTTGCTTTTAAAAATTATTCATACGTAAAAATATAGAAAAGAGTTTTATTGGTGCAATAGGTAAAAAATTTTAAAACCATGTAATTTTTTACCAACAACTAGTTACCACACATAGTTCATCATTTTTAATATAGTTATAGTGTAAGAAAATGAAACTATGTGTTTTAATTGCATAAGTGTAATAGAATGCCAAATTGGAATTTTTCAAAAAATCAATTTTGACAACTTAATGTGCACAACAAACGCACGCAAAATAATGTGTGAAGCTTAATCCAAATATAGTGTTAAAAAATAAGAATAATTATATTTTTGCAAAAATCGTGCAGTTTTCTAACATTGTGTAGTAGGAGTGTTAATGAGTAACGTGTTAATAAATTCAGCTCATATTAATGTAGATTACACCTGATTAGAAAGTTGAGTAATACATATAATCAAAATTTACAGAACTCTCTTCAAAGATGTTTGTGTTACAAACAATTTCCTTTCTAATTGTAATGATGGAAATTGTATTCAATAAAGTGTTAATTCCAAAAATATCGTACTAAAATAGAATAAATCACTCTTTATTAAAGAATGTATACAATCATGTACGAGGGTACAGACAGAAAATGTAATTTAATCACATATTACGTAAAAAAGCCTACTGCATCTGCAATGCCATCAACAATGTACACTTAGAATGCGTTTACAATAGACCGCATGTGGTCCGTTCTGTTTACAAATTTTCATCAAAAAATGCGTCTTAACTTATAAAATATCGGTATCAATTTCCTATTCCGACAATAGTGAATTATTGAAAAATTATTAGTTTATAATAATATAAAAAGTTTTTCTAAATTACCAAACTCTAATTATTGAAACCAGATTTTCTTTAAATTAATTAAAATATAAAAGAAAGGAATTGCTAAAAAATGAAGGTATTTTTTATTAATTACAAGGTTTCGAATTATTATGCTAATAATTTTGCAATAATTATTTATACAATCGTTTAAATTTTATATCTATAATTACTAGTAATATAAGGCGTAAAAACTTGAAATTTTTCTATTTCTTTGAAAAATCATTCTTAATAAACGAGACCAATTATTAATAAAAATAAATATTTAATTGGTTTCAAGAAGATTTTTCGTATTTAATTATTTAAAATCATTTATAAAGTTTTAATTCATAAAACAATTATTACGAGTCCATTGAATAACAAATTCAAGAAATACAATCCAAATTAGAACAGAAAAAATTTTAATTTGAAAAACATTTCCTTATATTTTATGACCACTTCGATAATTAATGTATAAGAAGCGAAAGCAATTTGAAACTTGAAAAGAAAAACCCTTAAGCGATAAGATTTTCTTTTCTTCTTTCATTTATGTCTTCTTTCAACATTCGTTCTAAATACAATTCATTTCAGAACATCTTCAATATTTACTACTTATATAAAATATTATGATTTTTCAAACATACTTGTTCCATAGCAGATTTCAACCATAATTGGAGAAATTTTACTCCATCAATTTAACTTTGGTCCTTCATCCGTTTATTTTAAAAAGAATTAGATTGATTCCTAATTCTCGTTTTCTCAGAATTTTATTTCAAGCTTCAGAAATTTTAATTTTTGAAATATTTTTTTTTTTAAATCAACCATTCAATTATTGTTTAAACATCTCACTTTTCACGTTAGCGTTGTGTTATCGTCCAACTCGTATGCAATAAAAAAAACATAATACAGGGGAATACTTCCAGTATTCTGAGGAATTAAGAATTTTCAAAGGAAATGTGCTGCTTCATAAACTTTCATTGATTTGACACAATTTTATTTTATAAATTCTATGTATTTTTTTTCCTATAGTAGGGCAGGTGTTTACCCTTAAGCATTATCCAATTAATTCTTGAGATATTTTATATCACTTACTTATATTTGTTGCATACAGGGTGTTTCATATGGTGGTGCGCATTGACACATAGCAGCGTATTTGTTGTAATCAGTTTGGCAGGTAAGGAAAAAAAAATATTTTTTGGCCATAAGTTTAGACAATAATTTTTTTTTATTTTTGACATTACGGCAAGAATTTTTGTATTGTAGGCTTTTTAAGAGACCCACAAAGAACTTCATAGCACTCTTACATTAGATATTCTTACAGTTCAAAAAATGAATTATTGAAAAAAAGTCGTAGTTTTTTTTTTAATAACCCTTTTTTTTTTAGCTTAAATTTAAGCTTTTTAGCTATTAAATAGGGCCACTATCCACAATTTTACAAGATTCACAAAGCTTGACTTCAGAAAGCTGTTATGGTTTCCGAGTAAATTCTTGAAAAATTTGTTTGTAAATATTAGTTGTGATGGAAGCCTATTATGTTATTTTTTTTTCTTATCATCTAAAATCTCGTTCATCTAGAAGTCAGGTATAAGTCAATACGCCACTACACGGAACAACCTGTATATAAATATCTAGTAGCGCTTAATATAATCGAATACCGAATCCATATAGGTGATTTTATAATAGATTTAAATAAAGTACAGAAATAAAATATGAGCTTGTTTGTTTGCGAATTAAGTGTTTTTATATAATAAAGAAGCTTACGAGAATATTTGATTAAATTTTAACTAAATTTTCGAGTGCACATATACACAGTTTCTACTTAATGTTTAATTAATTTTAGAAATCGTAATTTAATTTTATAATAGAGATCGAAAAATAAAAGTTTAATCATTGAAAAGTTATTTACACCTATAATATAATGTAGAGCGGCCGCTTACAACTCAAATGTTTAGTTGCTCGAGCTCAGCTTAGAAGAGAAAACTTTAATGAAACTTATCAGAAAATACGTATTTAGTCATTAGTTCTATCTTGAAATTCCTCAGCCAAAAACTCATAAATTTTATCACAAAACACAATTAATCCCTATTAACTAATACAATTAATCCCTATTTATTTCAACTTCATACTATCAAAGTTGCCAACATTTCAAAATTACTTTAGTATATTTTTTCACTCTTTAAATGCTGCATAGTGCGCGCACATTAAAAAATTTTCTGTCATACATACCATACAATCATGGGTATATGTTGTTAGATTATAAAATAAAATCGAATTTAGATTACAGATGGCGTGGGATGAAATTTCTTGCGTTTCACATGTGTGTTACTTTTTACTTTTTTTTTTTGTTTTTAATGCGGAAATGATTTTCTTTTCATTGTTTTCTAATTAAATCTAGTTAAAAAAAATTATTTTTTTTTTTATTTTTGATTCACGAGTAATAAACGAAATAACCGAAAACAAAATAGATTTTAAAATTTTAACATTTTCGTTTTTTTTTTAGATTTTAATCTAAATAAGTTGATGTTTAATATGAAAGTTCAATCGTATAAAACACACAGCCGCAGCATATGTACAGACAAACATAATGTTTATTTATTATTAAATTAATTATTATTAATTTATTCAAAAAAAAAGACAAAAAAATATGAAAACAAATTTAACAATAAAAAAAAAATTTATTTTTTATTTCATGAAAGGTAAAATTTAACGCAATAATTATGCAATATTTTTTCCCCAAATTATAATGTTTAATTGTTTTGTTATTATGTCAAAATAAGAGATACAATGCATACATGCAAACAAAGAGAAAAGAATTGTGAAAAAGAGAGAGAGAATAATATTAGAGTGATTGAATGAACATTAACTCATTTAATACGAAATCGAATATTCCATATACGTTTATAATACGTCGTAGTTTAGAACTTTTAGGATATAAAGGAGAGTGGATGTTATAATTAATATGAATTCTGTAATATTCTAATCTAAATCCTACAAGATCAAAACTTTTTCCAACTAAAACTTTATGAGAATTCAGTAACATTACATTCAACTTTACTTTAGATTTTATTATTCTTCTTATTCTATTAGAGTTGACAGATAGTTAACAGATCTTAATAGTTTATATCTCACTTTTAACCTTATTGACAAAGAATTTGTGTTTGAGACAAAGAGAGAAACTTTATAGCCACACAATCTCTTCAGGTAATTTGTTTATATCCTATAGTTACCTTGTATAATAAATAAATTTTTTACTCATTTTTTAAATTAATTCACAAAAAAAAATTTACTTCACTTTGTTTTTTCAAATTTATGGATTAAATTTTAATAATAATTACATAAATTTTTTAACAAATTTAAAGAGATGAATTCCCTCTAAAAATTATATTTTTTTTTTTTTTGTAAATCTAAACAATACCATATTGAGGGGCGCATGCATTTCAAAATAAAGTAGAAATAAATTTTGAATTTTGTTTTTTCAAAATTAATTATTCAAATCGAATTTTTATTTTAATATAATTAAATTTTTTATGTACATACCAATAACAACACTATTGGTTTGAATAATGCAAAGAAAATTTTCCAAACCATGACTTAAACCATGCAATTCAGAATCAGTCAATTCAAACATGGCAATAATTGTCTAAAATAGATAATTAAGTACACAAATATAAAAACAAAACTCAAGTATTTGTAGGGTCATGCAGTACTTATTCCGAAATTGTTAAAACATTTTACGATTTTTTTTGTGTATAATAAAAAGTTAATTAATCATAACTTAGAAATTGTTGAAGCTATAATACTGAAATTTTGCATAAATGAAAGAAAATTATGGAACCTACATTATTGAAATTTCACGCAAGCATATATTTTATTCTTTATTCTTATATTTCATAAAACTAGTTGAAATTTCTTAAATTGTGGTGGTAGCTGTCATACAACTTCCAAAGTCATTTGGCCTTTTATTATGGAGACTATTGAAATTATAGTGCTGAAAGTTTGCATAAACGAATGAGAAACTAAGGGTTCTTATGGAACAGCGTGGCAATCAACACATAACACTTAAAATCATTCATTCGTACGGGTATCACAGAGTTGACACGTGAACTTTATCTATTCTCGCATTGTATAAATTGCATCAAAATTATTTTGAAATAAAACTAATTGCTTTTAAGAGTTCTCATAGTTTTGACATTGATTATTCCCTGAAAATCATTGCATTTTGCAAAAAATACAATGATTTGTAAAAAATAAATTTCATACATTCATAAAATTTATTTCGAATTTTAGCAAATAAATAAACAAAATCTCCACAAATTTTTTACCTTCATTTAAAGCGTATTTTTTATTTATTTTCTTTTTTACATGTGTGTTAATTTCTTTACATAAAATGACAATAAATTTCTAATAGGAAAACAAAAAAAACATTTTTTTAGCTAATTTTACTTTCCTTTTATTCTAACTTCCGGAACAAAACCAACAATTAAAATTTTTTTCATGCAACTTTATCTCTTTCAATACACTTAAAATCAGCTAAATGCATTCAAATACACATTTAACTGGACCTTGTTCTATCTTTGAAAAAAACCCGATTAAATGTTAAAATATATTACAAATTAAATGAAAACACAGAAAAAAATTGACTACTTTATAACAATAAGTAGTAGTAACTACAATTTTTTTCAAAAAAAACTTAAACTTCATATCTTTTAGATTTAATCAAGATCAATTTAAATGATTTTCAGTCATTCACTACACCACCTCTACATATACATAAGTACAAACGACAATATACAGCTTACTTTTAATAAATTTAACTTAACCAAATATAACCATTAGTATAATGAAACAAGACACTTGCAACTCAACTCCGAATTCAATTTTAAATTATAAACTAAACTGAAATATAAACGTCCAAAATGAATAGAACAATAAAATTATTATACAAAAAACAAAAGTAAAATTTAAAAAGGGCACACAATAATTCTCACTATGGGGGAAATAATAAAATAAAACCGTTTGCCATTTAAGAAGTCCTTTCTTTGTTCTCTCTTTAATTTCAAATGTAATGAAACAGTTCACCTAAAAGCATTTAACAGCGCAAATTAGGAAAATTTTATTTTTTTATATTTATTCGTACTTATATATAAATTACAAAAATGCATGACATTTTGCTACACATCAACGATTTTTGATACTCAACACTAAACTGTACTCAAAATGCTTTTTAAATTAAATTCTGAATATAACCACACGCACATATAATATGTATACTATAGTAATAAATGTATGCAAGAGAAGTTATTATTTAAGATTCTTATCATATTAAACTGTTGGCTATTTTAGTGTAATTTTCACTTCAGTTACACTTCTAAAATAATTACCTTTATATTATGTAACATTTTTTAATAAAGTAAGTATATTTAAGTGAGTATAATGTAAAATACATATACGTATTATGGTGTATTGCAATATAAAATGTTTAATATAAAAATTTATAAACTATATGCAGCCTTTAAAAAAATATAAAAATAACAAGGACCAACAAAATTCCATTAATAGAACAGTTACATTAAATATGTATACATATATGTAAATGTATGTTTAGAGAAACGTTTAAAAATTAGTTCATTTTTATTGCATAAATTTTTTAATTGGATACTTAAATTTATTCAGTTATAGCATATTAAATTTTTACAATATGAAATGTGAATTTAAATAAGGCACTCTAAAATCTATATATGAAATTTTCGTTCACTATGTGCAACATTGTAAGTATATATCAATAATAAAATATCTAGGAACAAGATATATAATATTTATAATGAATTTATATTTAGTTATATACAAATTGCGATTAATTTACACTGTAAAAAATTATCGTGTAAATTTTGTTACAATAATAAAATAAATGTAACTGTATTGTAAAATATAGTTCAATAATAATATAAGTAGTAAAATATACTACGATGAAAGTGTTCAATGACAGTGCGAAGTTACACTATTGAGTAGACAGACTTTTTAATAAAATTTTTAACCCAATTTCAAATGTATAACACAAATGATGTTTGCCAAACAAAATTATAATATGAACAACAAAAATATAATATACAGATCCATGGAAGAATAAAACAACATCTCCAGAACAAATTTCACAGTAACACTATTAAGCGTGTTCACGATCAATTTAATTTTAGAAATTTTCAAACTATGCCAAAAAACTGTACGTAATATGCAATTCAATTAACAACTATGTACGAATGTACATGACGTGTAATGTCGAATATAAATTCACCTACAAATACAGAAAATAGATTCTACAACATACATTCAAATAAAAATTAATTTATAAAAGGACATTTAAAACAAATTTATTCTCATTTCTACGATACTTAGCAAAATAATTTAAATATTGCACCTTGATCTTTAAATTAGATTTATATAACACTATCTCTTAAATCAGCTAAAATTTTTTGACATAGTATAATTAAAAATGCTGGTAAATTTGTAATGCCTTAAATAAAATTTTTAAGAAAAAAGTAATATTATTGTTCTAAACAAATTTTTCTGCATGTCTTTCTCAGTTTGAGTCTTGATTCTATATTAACCTATGATTTTTCATTTGGCAGAGTTTCAAGTTTCATGCGTCTAAATAGCATGTTCGAGTATTGGTCCAGTAGACAAGTCAATATCACTGATAATCATTATTAATTACAACGGTAGTTATACGCAATTGCAGATATGCTCATATGAATTAATGTTGTTGCGTAAAATATGTTTGACACAGAGACGGAATAACAAATTAAAATTCGCCCTTTCTCAATTATAACACACTCAATTATGTTCAATAGCACGACACCATGTCATCCTGTAAAATAAAACAAGATCTCTCATCAAGTACAATAAATGAATAAATCTCTTCCTTTTAAGGAAATAAACATCTCTCATATTTTGAAAATTACATTAACCCCTACAGTTGACGGTGACTCACTCAATACACTGACATGTTCAGTTAGGTAACTGTACACTTATATTTTAATTACTCTATTTTTTTTTACTCTTTTATATGAGTTTTTCAAAAAATATGACTTATCAGTCAGTCAAATGTCAGGACGATAAAAAATAATTTTTAATAATTTGTTTACATGATAGTGTCCAGGAATTTATACCTTAAGAACTTTAATATTGTCGAATTAATAGAGTTTAATATTATTTGAAATGCAGCTGAATTATTATGAAAGAGACACAAATGAAGGCAAATATTTCTACAGACAACGCTGCATTTATTATGAGTATGTGACACTATTATGCTATTGTGTAAAGTGACTAGGTTCAAAAATGAATATTTAAATTTTGATGTTGTGGTCACGCTTCAAATGCCACTTAATTGGGCTGTTAATGTTAATATTTATAAATATGTGTGTATGAAGGTATGTTATTCTGAAGTAATGAATAAAAACTTGACATAAAAATAAAATTAAGGATCAACACAAAGTATTTTCTTGTCTTACAAGTAATTTTTTTTTATTTCTTTGTCATTTTGAAATTCGATGAATTTTTATTGTTTAATTTTGTAAAAAAAAGAAGAACTTTTGTGGTTATTTGGCATTTTAGACATTTTTTTTCTTGCCAATTATTGATGATAATTTTCGGAGAATGAAATTAAATATTTACATACGTTACATGTCAGACAATCATAAAAGAAAAATTTCAACATTTCTCAATACCTTAACCAAAAAAAAATGAAATATAAAAGCAAATTTGGAATAAAAATAAAATAAGTAGCTTTAATTGCATAACAATTAAAATTTATTCACTTGTAAAGAAACTTAATGTTTGTTTTGTTGATTTTGAGCACATGAAGCGATTTACATTAAAAACATTTTCTCTCTCACCAAATTACAATGCATGCTCACCAAATGAATGATTACTCTGTGTTCTTATAATGCACACAGTTATTATAATTTTTTTTTGTATTGTGGTATAAAGTTTTTTTTTGTATTGTGGTATAAAATTATTTTTTGTAATATCTCTCTTTTAAAAAAAAGTGTCGAATACTCCGTGTAAATCTCACTTATCCTGTTAAGTAATTTACTAAGCAAACGGCTTCTTAAAAAGTTTTACTTTTCATAGATACTTTTTTAGTGAATAAATATTCAATACTACCGTTTTCTGTTATACCCGTATTAAAGAATTTTCGATTTAGCTTTATCTGTTGGATCCTCCTAGTAACTTAAAAACTAATTGAGTTCTTATTACCAAATTTTCATATAATACCACAAAATATCAACCTCATTAAATTTGATCGAAATACTAGTTCGAATAGCTGCCATAAACCACGATATACTTGCCCCTATCGTGGACAAGTATAGCAACAACAAGTTTGGTCACAGGGCAAGCAATATTATAAACAACATATAACATTTTACATAAATCGTTTAGGGAATAAGGTACTATGTTCCGAACAAATGTTAATAGAGGTCATTTGATATCATATGGATATTACACACTTGACACGATCAACTCTATCTCTTTTCGTTTAAATATAATTTTGCTATACAGTACTCTCTAATTATAACATTGTTTAAACAACCTCTATAGTCGTTAATCGTATAACAGTTTCAAGAATTAATTTAAGTTCTTACTGCTAATCATATAAAGAATCTAAGTAGTTCTAAATACACAGAATTAAGTAAAAATAAATTCTCGTTTCTCACAACAATTCTCCTTTTAATTTTTTTTCAACTCTAGGTTATACATACGCAATTTCGTTCAATGTTTTTTTTAAATTTTCCAAAATCAAGCCCTCATTTTAAGAGTTCAAGTCCAAATAAATTAAAATCGATTCATTTTTTATTCAATGCAATCCAGAATTTTGGCAACAAATGAAAAAGAAAAAAATGATTAATTGATTGCTTATGTTGCAATCAAAATATTTTAATAATTTTTTTTTCTTCTTCTTTTTAAAACTATTAAATTGAAATTTTAAAATTATTATTTGCAATCTTTTATTATTTAAAATAAAAAGAAATCAATCATAAAAAATCCATTTTAAGAAATTTAAAACTCATTTTAGTTGAGTCACGTGTTCACATAGTTGATAAAACACACAAAAAAAAGGAAAATTAATGTGATGCCTCAAGGATAATGTTATGTGACCCATTTAAAAAAAAAGTATGAATCAATAAACCTAAATTCATTTTTTGCTTTGGTTAGTTACTCTAATAAATGGACTCGTCATAATTTTAAATATGAAATAAAAACTTCTACTTCATTAAAACAACATCAAATATGAAATTGAATGAATTTTTAGAAAAAAAAAACGAAAAATCACAAGTCATTATTATCCTTTATTGTTATTGTCATAAATAATACTAAAAATAATAGTTAACTTTTATTTATTTTTATTTTGTTTTTTGAAAAAGGACCTCATACTGTTCTTATATTTTGACATAACAATATACTACAGTAATAGGCTCTTTAAGCTCTCCAAATAAAGAGCTCTGTTTTATTCCGAAAATCATTCTAGTCTTACATATTCTTTGAATATGAAGGTCCTTTTCATGCTAAAATAAAGTACATTCATTCTAAAATAGTTTTTTTTTTTGTATATTTTATTCCACTTATGGTTTTTTACTGCGCTCTCTTATTATCCTTAGGGCATTTATTTGTAGAAAAAAATGTAAAGCAAAAAATAAATAAAATACAATTATTAAATATTATGTAATAATCACTTTTGAAAAGGGACTGATCTAAATTAGAATAGAAGTGATCTAGAAAATTTTAAACTGTAAACACCAGTTCATTATATTTTTAAATTTCTTTTTGTATAACCGCTTTCAAAATTTTAAAATATTGTTGATAGGTAAAAATTATATAAAAAGTAACATGTATGCATGCCGTATAATTATGTTCAAAACAGTGTATATATACGAGTAGTTTATGAGAAAAAAATTGTACCCTAATTTTGAATGCCCTTATATTATTTAGGCAATATGTGATGATAAGTACAATTTCATATCATATTTTAGGGGACATTTTAATATTTTTTACTTTTTTAATTTATTATTAAAAACTATAATTTTGCAATTTAATATTATAGTTGTTATATGAAATGTTGCCCGGCAAGTATTCACGTTATGTGAATTAAAAGTGAATTTTTTCTAATGTCATGCAATATTCAACTTATATCTCATAAATACGAGCTGAGATGAAATTTTCATTGAAAATAAAAACAATTTCTCATACTTTCAATATATTCATATATAGGTATTTGAATTACATGTTTAAGATAGCAGACGATAATTCAGAAAGTATTGGTACATAAAAGTAGCATAATACAACTTGTAATACTGCTCGTACTAGTTGCTCCAGTTTTGCAATTATGGGTGGGTTTTATAGCAAACAAATACGAATTTTAAAATATTACAAAAAATTAGAGCTTTGTTTTAATAATTCTCCGTATTTATTCATAAAATGCAGGCAATAAATCCCATAACTCATGCATATTGTATAAAAACTCATTTGCAAATCATACTTGTAATAGAGTTCATATGTTCAGAACTAAAACCGAGCTTATATAATTGGATCAGCCATTTTGGCTTATAGTTGTCATGAATAATTTTAAAAAAAAATCATGTAATTTGACAATTAAAATCCAAAGTGAAATGACAATTAAACCAAGAACCAATTTTTTTTTTTATTATTACAATTTCAAACAAACGAAATTATTTATAATTTTTCTTTTTTTTTAATAAATTTGTAGCTCCTTTTTAAATACATTTAGTTATCTTAAAAGGAAATAATTAAAATTAAATTTCCAGAGAAAAATATTTTTCGTCCATTATTGCATTTAACATTATAATAATATCATCTACCTTTACTATAATGTCTAGCCAGAAAAATACCATTATTTTTTGTTTTTATATGAAATAATAAATTTTTCAGTGTTTTATCAACACGTCACAGAAAATATTTATACACACAGAAAAAAACAACAAAAAAAATCACAAAGAAAATTAAATTAAATTCAAAATTATGCTACATTTCGCTAAATTGTATTATTTTCACGGGCCGATGAATCTTTTCTTTTATTTTGTCTCTTTAACTCATTTTCGCCTATGTACATTATACCAGTTAGCGCAATTTCATGCATACATGTATATATTATATATATGTACAAGTATATAAATATTTTGTTGCTATATGTATAGTGATTTTAATGCCTAGGAAAATTAAATTCCTGGAAATATTTAAGTTTAATTACAAAACTACATGGTACATTTAGACCATACTTAAATTGTTCTTTTTTCTGCCTCGGCTACCACACGTTTTATACTCGAATTGCATTTCCTTTTTGATTTTGATTATCACATAATATTATGTATATATATGATGTACTTCGTCGTACTTAATATATTAAAAAAAAAAAAGATTCAACCAAATGGATAATGTTATCATTACTATTGTATTTTGTATATGGTAACGTTGTACAGTAAATTTTACATTTAAAAGCAATCAATTATTACAAATTAAAAAGAAGATGACAATAAAAATAGAAACTATATAATTAAATATTTTCAAAATTCTGTTTCTTGATTTGAATTTTTTCTAAATAAAATAGTTTGTTTGGTACATCTTTCTTTGCCTTGCAATTCTAGTGTCATCTGTATTATAAGATCGACATCTATTGAAAAATTTAGTTTATATTGAAATTTTAAGAAAAGGCGAGAACTTAAACCATTCCGGTTATGAAGATTACAGATTTTAGCCTTGCAGTTACTTTCTTGAGCCGATCACCAAATAAACAAGTGACTGAATATCGCATTATCAAATTATGATAGAAAGTAAAAAGATTTAAAGTGGTTAAATATGCGCGTCACATAACATATTCTTGACAAGCATATTGTGTTTAACTTACAGGAAAAGGTAAGGTTTTGAAGGATTCCAGTTAGAAAATAAGTGACTTTTCGATAAAGTGTGTAGAGGATTTTTTTTGTTATTTAGGTGACTAGATGTTTTTAGTATAAAAAGCAGTGTACCCTGTTGAATTTTTTTGCAAATTTAAAACATGATGATTTAAAATGAGTTCTACTGTAAATATATAACACGTTCTGTATAATTCACAATTGCAAATATGTATTACATACATAATACATATAATATTAATTAACTTATTGTGGTGCATGTTTAGTAAAAATTATCTAAACTTGTTAAATTATAATATCTCTTAATTTTCCATTTATAAAAATACACATGCATATTCAAAACAGACATATATACTTACTCACATATGCATACTCTTGCAATAAAAGGTAAATTTAATTAACAAAAAAAAGCACAACTTCAAAGCAAGTCTATATACAAAATAAAAACATGAAGCGTTAAATCTTGCACAATTATTCCATAATCTCTAATGAATTTCTTTCTTATAATATGTATATATATATATATATATATATATATATATATGTACATGAAAAATATCCGCTAAATGAAATATTTGTTAAAATGTATTTTAGTTGTTGAGTAATCAAAGTAAAAGCATAAGGTGAAGAAAAAACAATGTTAATTTAAAGAACTGGAAAAAATAAATGTTTACATTGTTGCAATTTTATTCATTTTTAAGATATACTTTCATAATCGTATAATAAAATTGAATAATATTTGACTATTTAGCAACATGCAATTTTGGTAATCTAAGAATTAGATAAGAAATTGAACAAGAAATACAAAAAATATAATTATTACATACAATGTGTAAGCTATCAGAGTAGTATATTTTGTTCCGCAATCCGTGTGAAACTTATTGGTAAATGAAATTCAATTCCGTACCAATTGAAAACGGAACTCCTATACATTCCATATACGATCCAACAGATTTTCGAAATTCAAAATTGAGAAAAATTCAAAATAATTGAATTTTGAAAGTTTTGTCTTGAAAGAATCATTTTTAAAATTTTGCATAAAGAATTGTATTGTTCTTCTACAAAAGACAAAAGCGCATTTATACAGACAGGGGAGTCAAAGAAATGTTGTTGTTCAGGGATAACGGAACTATATTTGTTCTAGAGAATTCAGTTTAAATTTTGCAAATATAATAAAAAATGCACATTTAACTTTTTGCACTCTACTATCACTTTTGTTTGAAAATTACCTTTAAGTTGATTAAACAAGAATCTTTAATGCTTTTGCTCTTCTTCAGCTCAAATTATAATTTCGGAATTTCATTTGACAGGTAATTTTCTTCTTAATTTCGTTCGGAATGTTAAAAAATTATTTTTCGCCTTTATTTTACAAAAATTTTAATTTAAATTTTAATTTCAATTGAAAATTTTCTTTTGTTTCTAAATTGCGATATTACATGTACTCATATTACGACTTACAACGGACACGATAGTTAAATGTTCCAATTATAACTCCAAACGGTAATTATAACGGTAGTTATACTTTTTGGCTGGAAACTTTTCCAAAAATCATTATTTGCAAAGTCATATATAGATTTTTCTGGCTTAGCTCGAAACCTGCTCGCTCCTGACCTGGGATCGAGCGATGCATTTTAAAATATAATACCATGTACATTAAACAATTTTTGGTTCCGGGTCTAAATTTCATCAAACGCTAACTATTTTAAATTTTTATTTGCCCATATTTTTTAAGCAAAACAAAAATATGGTTTTTCCTTCAATCAACTTTCTTCAGCTCAATACAGAGCACTTAATTTCAAATTACCAACAAGAGTCATATAACAATTTTTTTTTAAGTTGTTGCTATAATCTATTTGAATATTATTATGAAACTTAATTTGCCACCTACAATTTATAAAATGGAACGCTTAAAATATTTAACAACTTTTATTTTTAAATGTTTGTTTTTTTTTTTCAAATTACTACAAAATTTACTTAATGTTTTTATTTTTATTTGTTCGTTATCCAATGATATTTTATTTCCGGTTGCCATTAAAACCTCTACCATTTGAGCAATTAAATTGTTGTCTTATCGTTATTAATTCGCTATTAAATTGCAATTTTTATGTACTTAGCAAATGTTTACATTTTTTTTTCTTTTATTTTTAATGTTTACATCGTACAGTAAATGTTAAAATACATTAAAATTGCGTTGACAATCTTATAAGTCGTTATTTAAAATAAACTTTATATTGTATAAAATATACAGAGAAAAAAGAACAAGTATAAAAAAGGAAAAAAAAATGTGTAACGATTATGTTATAAATGAAGGTGAGTTCATTTAAATTAACGCTGACGTAAGAAAATTAATGTAAGCGACAGCATTCTGTTTAATTAAATTTACAGTAATAACGAAAAACAAAAAAAGGAAATGATAATTTGTTGAGGAATAATAAAATATATATTGGGAATTTGTGTAAATTAAATGAGATTTTTAAATAGAATGGGAAAAAATTGAATGGAAAACACGGAATTATGAATACGAAATTGTTTTGTTTGGCCATCAGTAATTTACGTAAAAATTTCAGAAGGCAAAAAAGCTTAACGACACGAGATTTAAGCTTCGTTTATTGTAAGTAATGCAAGTGAATCAAGTACAGAAAGTGGTTTTGGTTCAGGTGTTTTTGGGTTGAGATTGTACCTTAATTGCCTGATTGAATCTCCGAACTTGAAGAGAGTCCGCTTGGCTTTATGAAGGATCTATAACGTCTTAATAATCGCCATTGGTTTAGCCGAAATCTTACGATTTGGTGGGATATTCATTAAATATTGTGTGGAAATATAAAGAATAGTTAAATTGAAAAGTTCTTAGTTAAAGAATATGCAAAATGTTAAAGAATCGACTTAGTGCCACCCAAAGAATTTTTAATGAAGCTTATATTTGTCATCGTAATTTATTTATTAGTAGTTACGAAATACAAAAACAATAAAAGAATTCAAGAAAGAATTATCTTAGAAAAATTGTTTTCTTTTCTGAATGTACTTATAGAATAAGCAACTTGAACCCAACTAAATTAATTTATATTAATAAAAAATAGTTTAATTTTGAAAAGTCGCTGATTTTATTAATATTTGTCTAATATTTTATAGAATTTTTCCAAAATTTTGAACGAACCACACAAAAAAATTTATTTAATTAACCTAAAATTTAATTAAACAAGCTCATAATAAAACTTCGAAAGTAAAATTGCTAATTCAAAAATATTTTAAACATATTTTTCAAAAATACTAAATATATAGGAAAAAAAAATTCACCTACGAACAGCAAAATTTATGCAATACAAAATTATTAATTTTTCTACTGTTGTTTTCAAAAATAAGGTAACCATCCACTACATGTTTAGGAAACACTTTTCTAACAGTTTACTCAAGGTAGCTTGCTGTAAATTTTCTTCTTACCGCCATTCTTTTGTCAACCAATAATCTTTCGTAATATTTGTTCTTATATTGAATTTTGTTTTCCATATAAATAAAAAACACTTCGTTATTTTGATTAGATCCAACAAAGGATAAAGTTAATTTTTATTTATATTTATGGTATTTTCCAATTTATATGCTTCATTTTATCAATAGCGACAGATTGCGGGTATTTTTTCATAAAAATTTCTAAAATATTTTCTTGATCACATTTGAAAATAGTCTTCCCTCTAATGGGTCAAAATCTGGTCACCTTAATACATCAAAATAATTACATATTTCTAATTTTTAATATTTTACATAACTAAAACTCATAATTTTTTGCTTAAAAAATAAAAATTGCAAGAAAATATTAACTTTCAAGTATAAAATGTCACTTTTATATAGCAAATATCCATAGAAAAATTTCCTATGTTATTTCCTTTAAAAAAAACAACATTCTGTTAAAAATTTTTATTTTCCCAACAGATAATTTAATTCATACCACATAAATTTTCCTATATGTGTTACATATACATAATTATAGTGTTATTTTCAACACCCCAACTAAATAACTGTTGAATTTATAATAAAGTGCAATATTTTACCATAAAACATTCTCGAAATAAAACCAAAGAACGGAAATGAAACTATTATTTTCTCATTAGGGGAAATTTCCTAGGTTTACTTTTGCAACATTATAACATAAACAAAATATATTTATATGTATGTGCTAATACCTCAAAATATATTTAAAATAGCAGTAATTTGATAGTTCGACTATTCTTAACACATAATATTACGATATTAAAATGATAACTAACATTCTACCAGCAAATTAAAAAAAAATAACAAGAACCTTAATTGCAAGAATTACATAGAATACAAAAAGTAGAAGAGGGCTTATATTTTAAAGTGAATTTTTAAAAAATAAAATAGAATAGATAACAAGGTAAAATTATATTTTTCTAATATGCAATTATTTACTGGAATAAATAATACGGTTTGCAAAATTTACACCTCGACACTATATTAAAAATAATAGTTAAAATCGTATAGCATGCAAATTTAATTCTAACTTTAAACTGATGGAGCGGAAAAGGATCGTTTATAAAATATTTAAAAACGAAATATCATATTTTTTTATAACAATTAAGTTAAATTTGTTCTACCTTATCTGTATATATGTTAGATTAACACCATAAATTTAAACGCCATGCTAAAGTAGCAATTTAATTTGATAAATGCCCCAACACTGCAACTATGCATGTTTTAAAAATCTTTTTCCCGAAATCATTTTGTTTTTTATCCTTTCTTTATTTAGGAAAAAGTTAAAAGGTTTTGTGGTTGTTCATCACATAGATATTGAAATAGAATTTATAAAATAGGTTCGTGATAGTCCTTATATATTGATGAAGAAAAAGTTTAAGATAATTGGGAGTAAATAGCATATAAAGTGTAGTAGAAACATTTGTACTCCATTCGTTAATGTCTACGTAATTCAAAAATAAAAGTATTTTACATATCCACATACAGTTAACATTAGATAACCTTAACTCAGATATACGATATCAAAGAGATTTGGTCTTGACAACACTCCATATCAGTTCAATATCAATAATGTTGTACTTTATTATATAATGTTCTAGATAGCATTCACAGGATAAGCTCCGTTTTTATATAATTAACTAATTATACCATTACGAAATTAACTAAAATTTAAAAACCAGAAGCACAATCGATAAATTCTAATCCTAAAATTTTTGAGATTTATGTTCGTTCAAGAGATAAGAATATTTTTATTTAAAAATAGAAAAAAATTCTAATCTCATGAATATTTCTAGCATCATGTTTCTCTCAATAATATTTTTAAATTTCCTTTTTTTTCTTCTGCTCCCCTTTAATACACTTAACAATTCAATTTAACTAATCGCTGTTAAACGTATTCATCCGATTTATTTTAAATATACTCCACTTTAATATACTCAACCTCCTCCAAATATTTTCAAACTAATACCAACTTATAAGCAAAATTAATTTAAATATAAAAAAAAAATTAAAAAAAAAATTATATAAACAAATAAAAGGATAAAAGTTTTGAAATTTATAATGTATAAAACACAATAAAAACAAAATTTTTGAGACAATTTTTATGATCATCATAGATATCCGGTCTAGACAACAACAGTTTACAGTATTTATATAGAATTTTCGTTTTCAAATAATTTATTTGCAAAACTTTAATATTAAAAATTTTGCATATTAATGAAAATATAGTAAAAATTTAATGTATACTTCTTATATATTGATTGTAACGGGCTGCCACATGTTCAAATTCATAGAGGACTTTAAAATACCTTGACGCCTCCTCCATATCTCTCTTAGGTTGTATACAATCTACCATGAAATTGAAGCTACAAGGGCGCTATGTATAATACATTTGATAATGTTAGGCACATATTTTATATAGTGAAAGAAAAATTAACTGATAAGTTCAAACACGTTAAAAAACTTAACAAAAATTCTTGCGACAAACAGCTAAAATACTCACGACGTTTGTAACAAAGATATGGGAAAAACGCGTATAGGCTTATTCTTCATTTACTAATTTACTTACATTTTGAGTCAGCAAGTATTATACAGTGAAAAAATTTCACTACACTTTTTAAATTTCAAGAAATTCGTAATACCCTAACATTAAACATCAAAAGAATTACACATTTTTTTTCAGTGAGGAAAAACTCACCTAATAAAAAGTGAATGAATTCTGCTATAATATCCCAAAAATTAACATTCTAAAATTTTCAATACTAAGTCCATTGTGATAAATAAATTGGATATACATATATGTAAAGCCTAATTTGAATTATGGCTGCGAACCATCGTTGCAGATTTACTACGTATGTATAGCAAATGTACTACACTTTCTACTTGTTTTTATTTCTTTCAATTTATGTATACAAAATGACATCTAAATTTTTTTTAAGTTTTCTCTACTACGAAGTAAAAATATTCAAAAAAAAAAAAATACAAATCTTTTACGCAAATTTTCTAAAAAAAAACCATTCGTGCTTAAACCATACAATTAAAACTTTTAAAAACTCAACGACACACAAATTATTATTCTTTTCCGTTCGTTTTTTGCTGTATTTTTTATTTAAAAAAGGCTCATCCATTCTATGAAAAAAAAATTCTTTTTCTTTTTTTTGCTTTTCCAAATAAATTAACCATCTGCAGATGCTTTTTCTTTCTTGTTTTGTTGTTTAAATTTGCTTCAACATTCATTCATACGTTCATACACACTCTGGTGATTTGTGCACAGATTTACATCATTTACATACGCATACACAAATATGTATCTACATATTATGCTAATGCAAACTATATACATACTTGCGTACAAATAAGGTAATTTAAATAAATCCAACAGAAAAAGAGAAGAGTGAAAAAAAATAAATACGTTCCAATTTCATGTTAAACGCTTCTATTCTCCAGATAATAAATGAAAAAAAAATTCTCTAAACAAAAATTTCTGTATCTATTATTTTTTTTTATAAATGAAACACTCACACAATCACAACAACCAATACAACCTAGCAAAAATATTGTAAAAAGTTAACGTACAAGGGAATAGAAAAAAACGCCATTTAATATTCCGGTTTATTAAAAAAAGATTATTTTTTTTTTGCTTTTCTTTTTTTATTTTTTTTTTGCTAAAAACACCCGTTTACACCAACTCTACATTTTTATAATTCGTTTTCTTCTTTTAAATTTTTGTCATCGATTTTTTGGTCCATCCCATATTTTTTCCTCTGTTCTTTTTTTTGTTTTTTATTTTTTTTTTTGTCTTTTTCTTATACGTACGACTTACTTGTCTTTCTTCACATTTTCCTCTTTATTTTGCTGTTTTTATTACATATTGTATTTTTTTTTTTTTTATTGCTGCGAAAAGTCAACAACATTCAATTCTCTATCTCACTCTTCTACTTTTAAATACGTAAATTTTCTTTCTTTTTCTTCCTTTGTTACAATAAATACAATGTGTGATGTCTAAATAAACATGTATACATAACATACTGTGTATGCTTTATTATAAATAGCTCTTTTGATTCTATCTTCATCTCTGTAATACCTTTTGATTTATTTGTAGCAATACAGTATGTATATTTATATTAGTAATTGTGTTTGTACACAATTTTGTGAACGAAATGCGCCGATTATACCAATTTTAACGAGTCTTTTACTTTATATAAAGCTTTTAAATGGTCTTAAATGATTCACTTATACAGTGTCATTGAATGGTATAAATGATTTTCACATACTTATATTATATTATATAAAAACGCACACGTATGAAATGATGCTCATATATAACACAAAACAAGAGAATAAAATAAAGTATCTAAGTGAATAATCTTTAATATGGGTACGAAGAATATATAGATATATAGATGTATGTAAATATATGTTTGTACATATCATAAATAAATACATCATGACAAATTTTTCTCAATTTTAAAAGGTTCTGTACGATATACAACCACAAAAACCTCATACGTATAAATACAAGTGTGGTCGTTTAAAACCAAAATCTATAAGTGTCTAATATAGTTTTACCCTAATATGCAATATGTTGTTCCTTAGGCTTTTTTGTTTTATAATTTCAAGCATAGTAAAAGTTTGAGTTCTTGGCGCCTGAGCGTGTTAGAATCTCTTGGAATATTGGAACATTGTTAGACACTATTTTTCTTAACCTTGTTGCCGTTTTCAATGAAATAAAACGAAAATATGTATATTTCGCTTAGTTCATGCTCGGGCGCCAAGAATTGAATATTTTTGTTAAATAAAGAAATATTATTAACTGAAAATGTTTGAAAAGTTGTATGATTTATTTAAAAAAAATTCTTTTCTATGATGTTCTCAAAATATTTGCAAAATTTCCCTTATGTGAATTTTAACAAATTTTGGGAAAATTAGAATTTAGCAGAATATATGCTTAGAACGTTTTGTTTTTTAACCAACAGGCGACAATGTATGAGCATAGCTTAACTTTATAAAAAGATGATCACATTCAATAAATTCTGTACTTCTCATTTCATATTCTTCTTATATAATATCTTTGTTAATTTATATTCAAATACATGGAATACAGAAGTCCCTTTTAATATTTTAATATTTTAAATTTATATACTTTGGTATATAAGTACATTAATTCATCATGTATGTGTATGAAAAAAGAAAAATTAAATATAGATATTTTATAATGAAACACATACATCCATATAAAAAAAATTTATATGTACAATACAGTTAAAATAAAATTGAATTAGAGTCCTTTTATTTTCTCTAAATCCTGCTATATTAAAAGTATTTATAGACGTTTACGGTATAAAAGCTGCAAAATAAAATAAAAACAAGAATAAAATATGAAAATTTGCTTTTCCTTCTTTATTCACTTAAAATACATGCATATATACGTAAGGACATAATGTTAAAGACATTTGTGTGTTTGTTCTAGATAAATGTATCACTAAATATCCTGATAAATATTCTTATATTTCACGTTATATTATGGCATCCTAATCTGTTTCAATATCTTTATATGTATGTATAACGTACTATTTTATTATATATTTTCGTACCAAAACCATATTCATACAAAGAACACGTCATAAGGATATAGATGTTAAAATAAATTCACTATATGTGTACTAGTATGGTGTGTACAGATATTATGCTAAAAAATTGGAACGTATGAAGAGATGTGAGGCTGACGCGGCAGGAAAAGGAAGTAATATTCAAGAAAAATTAAAATAAAAAAAAGATGAAAAATGTTTTTATTTCTTGTTTTGTTTTTTTACTGTTACTTTTCAATTTGTTTATTATTTTCCTTTTTTTGCTCTTTTAAATCAGGATATGAGTTTGGCTAAGTGGTTTAATGGTACTTAAAAAGTGCTTTTATAGGTTTTATCCTGATCAGCTTACATATATATATATATTTTTCTCTATATAGTCATAATATATACATATATATGAAGAATATGTGTGTATGTGAATTCTTAAAATTATGTCGTTATACACATTGTAAGTTTTTATAAAAGGGAATTGTAAAACACATAAAAAAAGAAAAGTTCGCTTTAAAAAATAATAAAAAAAAAGGACTCTTTATTTTTGCTATTCTTGTTGTTATTATTCAGAATTTGAGATCAATTTAGTCCCTTATTTTTTTTTTGTTTGAAAAGAAAAATCTCAATTCACCTCTTTTGACTTTCACAAAAGAAGTCAAGTTCAGATTTCAACAAAAAAAAAAACAAAAATGAGGAAAATAAAGATTCAGGATATTTTAGAAAAAAAAACGTTGCCATTTTTGTGTATATATGGGTGATACAACAAAATTTCACATATAGTTATATGTATGTATGCATGCATATAACTTTATTAATAGAAAATGCGACGAATATGTGCTAAATTGTTTCATTATATTGTATGTATGATGATTACATGTAAACTACACAATCAATAGGACTACTTTGGTTTATTTTTAAAGCAATATGAGGATTATGTTAAAAATATATAAGCTGCACTAAATAATGAATTCCTGATTTTAAAATTAAAAAGAAAATATGTGTTTATATGCGGAATCAAACCGAAATAAATGAAATAGATTATATTTTTGAGCTAACAAACAATTAAGAATTATTAAGTAACAAAAATAGTTTTTAGATATTTTATAGATCCCAATATGTTCTAAATTGGGTTAACAACAGGAATATTCTCAGCAAAATATTTCTAATGTTGATTTTATTATTTGTTTATCACCTTAAATAAGGCCTTGCTATTATTAAGTAGTACATAAATTGAATGCGAACATTTTTGAAATTGTATAGGCTAAATATATTTATTATATACATAACTACCAATACGAGCAAATAAATGTTCCAATAGGAATTACTTTAGATATTTTTTCTGAAATAACTTTCTGAAAAGTATTAGTCAAATACTTGAATACAAGAAAGTTAATTGTATTAGTTATTTTCGGACTTCGACTATAAGAAATCATATCGTATCTACACAGTTTACTTTTCTAGCAAATAATAAAAATAAAAACTCTACGAATATGAAATTTCTCAAGAGTTTTGATTCATTTTAAAATCAAGAAATCTTTTTTGTTGAAAACTAATTACAATGCTTTTTTTTCTTAAAAAATTGTTCCTACCAAATCAACATTTTGGAATTTTCGACAAAACACTCAAAAGCAAATTACTGAATTGTTGACTTTGTTATACAATTTTTCATTCAAAATTTTTTAGCATATATACGCTAAGTAAATAGTACCTGAATAAAGTAAGGCATGCGATATAATAGTTAAAGTTCTCTCAAGTGTGTCAGCATGCAATATGTACATACGATAGCTGAATTTTAAATTTTTCTGTATACTCTTATATATTCATTTGTAATTGAAAATATTTAAAGAAATAAATAAAATAAAATATTTTTATTCATATGTAGGAATAACTGCACTGAACTAATTTATAAACACCCAATTTAAATATTTTTTATCAAATCACATAAAGAAAATTAGTGAAATGTAAAAGAAAATAAGAGAAGGAAAAGTAAAATTTTTAAAACAAAATAAAGAATTGTTTTCGATTATGGAAACGTATTGTTAGTATACTAACCTACTCTCTGATTACATAAGCATTGAAATAATAATTTTGTCCAGTTTCACACAAGATTGTTTAACATAGCAATTTAGCAATTTATTTGCAATTTTAAAGTTTTCTGATAGAATATTCAAATTTATCGGGTTTTTTGGTCGATGAATACAAGACAGTATTGATGATTATCGACACAACAATTGGCGTTGACATTTTTTTGAAATACGTGATCATATCATTGAGAATTCCTTTCTTAAAGATACTAAATGAAAATCAAATTCTTGACAGAATTCAACGATGCAAAATTTAAAATTTATTTAAAAATGAAAAACTAAACCAAATGCTTTATTTTGAATATTATTTTGATATTTTGTTAAAAAATATTCAAACTCAAAACTCTGATTATATTCAAGAAACAATTAACAAATTAAATGAAAATTTTCGTAAAAACTTTGAGGATTAACTACAAATTTATATTAGACAATTTCAAGTCTTTGTAGTGAATGCATCTATTATTAAAGGCGCTTGATGAACGTATTATTCGGAATAATATTCAAAATTTGCACTCAAATACCAAATGATTAACCGTTATATATGCTAAGAGCTCAAATAATTGCTAAAATTTAGAAGCTTTTAGAAACCAGTTTCATTTGGTTGTTCAATCTAAATTTAACAAAACTTGAATAAATTAAAATTAAAATAACGTACTCATTATTTAATTAAAGTTCATGAAAAATTCATATTAGCTATTTTTCAAATTAGTATTTAAAAAATTTTCTTATGCAAAATTTTTTGCTTTTTTAATCTCCATATTTAATGGTTCTAAAAAATTTACCCGTGTATAATTAATAGGTACCATATAAATTTATGAAAAATTCAAATATCGCGGTCTTACTTTAAATAATTGTAAGTTCTGATTTTAAAGAATTTAACGAATTAATTCTAAGAATATGCCTAGAATAAAATTTTTTTTTGTATAATTAGTAGAACTGAAATATACATTAGTTTTCCCTATATAATTTTATAATAATGTGTCTTAACTTTAAATTAAATTAAGCGATATAAAGAAATGGAATGAAAAAGTTTAATAATAAATTATAAGCAAAATTCTTACAAATAATTGTTAGAAAAGATTATGAGATTTATGTTTAGCTAAACTAAATAAATCATACTCCAAACTGAATTTAAAGCTTGTTAATTATTATTTTTAACACATTGTTGACCTGCCACGAGTTAACTCGTGTTTTTATGGCCGAATGTTGTTGACCGGACACAAGTTAATTAGTGATGCGCTTTGAAAAACGATGACAGAACGTAATAAAGAATCTAAATGAATTACACGTGAATGCTTTATCTATTTTTCCGAGTGATTATGGATCAAATTGTGGCAACAGAAGAGGGCGATTCTAATATTAGTCCACCAAAATATCAAAAAAGAAATATAAAAGCATGAGATACCGTTACACGTAGCGATTGTTATACTGCTTATCATCTGAAAAATTTTATTATAGCCGTACGAACGTATGTTCGCAGGGTATACTAAATTTGCCTTACCGTTTGTAACGTTGAGAAATAACGGTCTTAGATATAGACTCAAGTGTATGTTTTTGATCAGCGTCGAATTCTGAGTTGATTTAGCTTTGTCTGTCCGTCCGTCCGTCCGTCCCAACGATAACTCAAAAACTAATTGAGCTAAGTTCACCAAATTTTCACAAATGATTTATTACGGTAAGTGCCAGAACCCTATTTAAATTGGACATGATCGGGGTACCGGTTCGGGTAGCTGCAATACAACTTCAAAATTTATTTGGCTATATCTCAGAAACTATAAAAGGTGTGGTATTGAAATTTCGAACAAACAAATATATTAGTATGGCCAAAATGTCTGGTAAAAGTCGTTGAAATTACTTGGCTCCTTCTGGTACCTGCCATACAACTTCAAAAGTTGTTTGATTATATCTCAGAAACTAAAAAAGCTATTGTATTGAAATTTTACGCAAGCGAATATATTAGTGGGGCCGATGTGGTTGAAAAAATTCGTTAAAATATCTTAGCTCTTTCTGCTACCTGCCGTACAGCTTCAATAGTAGTTTGGCACATCCAGTATTTTGAAAAACACAGTACTGAAATTTTGTATAAATTAATATGGTAATACGGCAACTTAAAGTCATTGTCTGTTCCATAGTCAGTTATGGCTTATTTATTCGCATATAGGATAACCAATTCGTACCGGTATCACAGAGTTGACAAGGTCAACTCTATTTTTTCTGGTTTTTTATTAAAGTTTATTTTTATTGTTTCACTTCTACACCCAAATTACGAAATAATAGCCCGCAACATGAGATAAATTTTCAGTAAAATTACCGGTCAACAATGTGTTAAATTCGAATCCTCCATTTTCTAAATATGTACTTCTAAAAATTTAATTCTCCAATTAAATTCCAATAGTTTTCGGCTATAGAAGAATTTTTAACCAAACATAATCCATTCAAATTAAATTATCGACCATTTTTTTCTTTATATTTTCATTTATTTTTTGACAAAGAAAAAAAAGACGCACGGGCAACTATCACCTCTTCAAAACAACTTCGCCATCACCTTAAAAATATTTCAAACCATTCAAATTTTTCGCCATTTGAGCGTGATAAACATTCATTTTTATTCACTGTTATTTACTCAAAATTCAAGAGTCCATAATATCACTATAAGATTAAAGTTAAATAGCAAATAAAATATAAAAAAAAGCAAGCCATAATTTAATATTTTAAATAAAATTTCAAAAAAATTAATACAAAATACAATGAGGAACAAGGAAATGTCTAATTGCAATTTTTATTGTTAAAAATATCAAATTTCTCTAATTCATCATTTTCACTCAAATTCATTTTAACAACTACATAAAATTTCAATGAATTATTAAAATGTTAAGTATGAAATTTCTTAAAAATTATTTACATTTAATTTTTTTTTTTATATAGATATTTCAAATATATTTCAAACAATAAAATTATTAATTTATTATATTCCCTATCCCATAATTTTAAAACTTTAATTTGCAAAATTGTAAAATACCTTATATACTTGTGTTTATTTTCCAAATGATTTGAAATGATAATCACATTATTTTTTAATTCAAATGCATTTTCACAATAATTTTTCACATTTCTTTAACAGTATAAACAACATTTTAAATATGCGAAATAGTGAAATTTTCATATTATAAAATAATTGAATTGCTCTAAAATTAAAGTACATATATATACAATCCACTGAAGTTGACACCTCCTAATATACATACATTATCACACAATAATAACGTCTAATTTAATTTTCACGAAAAATATTTTTCCACATAATTTTTAAATTTATATAAAAAAAATTGTATGTAATCGTATAAATAGATAGACCTTTAAACATAAATGAGTGAAAACTGCATCATTTATTAAAAGAATATTATTTTTTGCCATTTTTTTTTCCTTAATAAATTTTTTTTTTTTGCATTTTGTTATTAAATTTATTAAATTTGATTTTTTACACCCATTATACGCTTAAAAAATTACAATAAAAATATGCATTTGGTGGGTAAAAAAATTATATGAAACAATTGTTTTAGAAATGAAAGAAAAAAAAATTAAATTGAAATGAAAAAATAATAAGAAACGTATTCAAACGCCTACAATTGACATGCAAAAAGTACATTGGGGACATTAAATTTATTGAGATATAAGTAAAATAACATATTTATTGTGTATATATGTGTAATTTATGTACAAATACAGAGTGTTTACTAATCAATTACGAGTTTAAAATTTTATACTTTATTCATACCCTTTTTCCGCTTATTTGAGACTCACAATCTCTTTTTGAGTTAACATGCAGTAGGAATTAGCATACAGATCATATTGTAAGCAAACTCATCTCCAAAATCATTTTCATTACATTATGCGTGAGCCAGAAATATTGCGGTTATTGCTAATGAACAAGATAAAAGAGTTCAGGATAGGCAAAATTTGTCATTTAATAATGATTTTTAAACGGCAAAGATCTGTTTTTCTAAAAACTGAATTTCTTTAGATTCGTAGACAATAATTAGAATACAAATAGAACAGAAATAAATTACGGCAACATTATACGAAAAATTATATAAAATCTCTTAAAAGTGAACAAAGTTACATTAATACATTACGATTCTTTTTAATCCCACTCCAAAAATATGAGAATCCAATGCACTCTGTAAAAATAAACACATAATTGTACTTATACTTTACACTATTACAATAAAGATTATGAATGCATGCATTTTTTACTTTATATATATATTAAAATAAACATTTTCTAGATATAAGTGTAAAACAGTGCAAAAATATTCACTTATGATTTCCTCAATTTTATTATTTTCAATTTATTAAAGTCAAATATGTATAAAAAAAAATAATAGAAAAAGTTAATGAGAAAGTAGGAAAAAAAATGAAATTATAACAAGAAAATGGTGTTTAATTTGACATGAAAAAAAAAAAAACTATGACGTTATTTTAAAATTATAATTTATTTATAAAAGTTTTTCAAATTAAAAAATTTATGAATGACAAGAAACATTTCGTGCCATATAATTACCGGTATCATTGAGTAAAGAATGATTTCTCAAGTATATACTAAGAAACAACATTATACTCAAATGAGTGGAAAAATGTACTGTGTATAACAAAATTTTGGATACATTCCTCAATTTTAATATTTTAATTATATTCTAATTAAAAATATTCAAGCCTTTTATTCTTATTTTATTCTTATATTTTCAAATAATTAGAAGTAAATTATGTGAGTACCTTCGAAAAATTAAATATTTGCCATTTTTGTAAACACAATATTGTGGCAAGTGAATTTCCGTCACTACCTAAATGATAATAAAATTGGACCCGAAATAAAAGTTGCCGCAGAATTTTCGCACCGAAATTCGATTTAAAGAATCTAGTCAATTCGAAAAAGAATTTCTCAAAATTATATTTAATTCAGATTTGAATAAAAATTTTTTCAGATTTGGGCTACTACACCAGCGTTTTTTATATGTTTCTTAATTTCGACACTCTTCTACAATTTTTCTTTATGAAACTTAATAAGAAAACTTAATTTCTATTCTGGTACAAATGCAGGATTCATTCACATCAGTACATCTGGAAAAAATATTAATGGCTAATCATATTTAAATTAATTTTATTAATTTTCCAAATTATCCCTTAATTTTTAACTTTTTACACCTTTTTATGTATTCAAAGTGGAAATTCATCATTGTAAAAATTTTTGCAAACCAAAAATTATCATACAAAAATCCATACATATATATACTTGAAATACTCCCAATTCAAAATTGCCATAAAAAAGTTTACATACATACAAACATAACCACACATTCATAAGTAGAAAAATGAATGCATTTTGTGTTTATTGACGTACAGAAAATGTAACACAAAACAACATTGAAATGACACAATTTTTATTTTTATTTTATTTTAGTCTTCTTTTTTTTTAAAGTAAAACAATTTCCGGTTGCACCAATTATGAAAAGACTCCGGCAATATATTAACAATATAAAAGTGATAAAAATTCAAAGAACAACAAGAAAAATCAAACATCAGCTGCGCCATTAGCTTCTGCCGCTCTTATTATAATTTTACTATCATTATTCCCAACAATAAAAATATTATACACAAACTTTAAAAATATTCTTTTATAAAAAGCGGTGAATGATTACAACAAATTCGCGTTTTTTTTTTCATATTTTATATGATATTTTTATTATGTTTTGAATACAATTGCCGCAACGATAATTGTGCTACAAAAAAAAAAGATGAAAATTTTGTTACAAAAATTTTGATTCTAAAAAAAATAAGAAGAGCACAAAAAAAATTCGCTAAATCTTCTGCATTATAAAAACTGATGATCATTTCATTTGTCCTCCTTAAATCCTTTTTCCTTTCAAAGCATACCATTTTCAATAATATTCTTTTATGTATAACACTTTTTAAGTACTTAAATAAAATTTTACAGAAATTGTTCTTTTAAGCATTTTTGCGAAAAAAATTAATAAAAGAAATGTTCCTATTAATTTAAATTCACTCGTCTGGCTCTGTATTGAGGCTGAAGCCTTTTGTATTGAAAAAAGAAAATTGAAGGTTTATACGCAAGCAGACCCTAAGTGGAAAAACATGAATTATAAAAACCTCTATATCAATGTATATAAAATTGAAATTTAACACCAGCGTGCGATATATATAACACAAAGACAAAATGTCAATGTTAATGAACAAAACTGCATTTCAACTTAGCTGTTATCTTGAATCATTGTTTGGCAAACTTTTTTCTTTAATACATTCCTTTTAGAGGACAAATGGTGGAAACATTTATATTTCAACATTTTGTGAATATTAATAAACAATTTATTTCATAGAAATAAATTACTTTTGTCCCCATTTTAAGAATTTGTTAAAAAAATCAACAAAATAGCATAACATGATTGCATAGGCCGAACTTTGGCTTTTTACAGACAAAAACATCTGCAAAACCTAGAAACAGTAAACATCTTTTAATTGTAAACTACGTATATTATTTTCATATTCGTCATTTAATGTAAAATTTAATTCGGTGGGGGTGAAAAATAGAATTTTTTTACTCCTAAAAGTATGCAAAAAATCAAAATAGGTTTGATATAAGATTTGATCAGAGTCTTGAATTGCCTTCACTGACTTCTCAATTCATCAAACATAAATTTTTTAATAAACTAAACAATATTATATATAAAAGTGAAATGTGCTACTTTAAAAACCACTGACCTGAATTTATTTATTTATTTCTTTTTTTTATAAATTTCGCTTATAAAAATCGTTAACGTTTTAAATAAAGTATAAATGGTTTACTTTTATGACATCATATCATTCAAAAGCGATTATAAAATATTATTTTAGTTGGAAGAAATAAAGACCATATATACGAGTATATACATACACACATAATAATCAAAATAATAAAAATAATAAAAATAATCAAATAAAACTAAAATTAAAATTATGATTGTGTTCCTGCATTGTTTATTTGTGTAGATTTTTTTTTTATGTGAACGCGCGGGTAATTGTTATAAAAATATTTTCGCGTTAAATTCATTTTTCTCTAATTCCGGTCGCTTGTAGTATAATATGTATACACACAAATATTATAATGTGCAAATCACGCAATTTAATCATGCTATGGCACCAATATAATATTTTGAATTACAAAAAAGAAAAAATATTAAAAAAATTTTCGGATTTATTTATATCGACAATAAAATACACGAGTAAATAAATAATATAAGTAAAAAATATTATGTACCAGCTAGTAAAAATTATTAACGTTTTGCTTCAAAAATATGTATGTATATACGCATATTTAAGGAGCCTTATTAATTACATTGATTACTAAAATCAACAAAGGTATAAGTCAAGTACGAATGTTTTGGAACTAGTAAAATTTAATGAGAAATATTTGAAGTTGATTGCAAATAATCTTTGCTGAAATTGTCCCAGTTTTCTAAAACAAAATTTATAATTCTCACTCCATTTACGTATAGTTTCATTTAATTCCATTTTGTATTTAAAGAATTTGATAATATTTTCCAAATTTATTCTCTCATTATCCAAAATCTTATTCCATTTTTCCATATTTATTCAAAATTCATTGATTCTGAACTATTTTCCGTTATGTTTTGTTAAAACTAAATGGAAATAGCTGCATAGAACAAAACTCAATTAAACTTCTTATTATTTTTTTTTCACTTTGAGTTCGGAAAAATAAATCGCTCTGTCACCTAATTTAAATACATAATTAAAATATAAAAATTATTCAATTCATTTAAATCGCGTTCGTATATAAAATATAAAAATTATAAATTAAAACAAAGACCTGCTAAACTAAAAGAAAAACAAACGCTAATCGCATTGTGTGAAAATTAAAATTTTTAATTTGCTTTTCATAATTAAAAATAACGGTTGATTTTGTTTTTCTTTACTTCTGTTTTTGTACTTTTTCTCTTTGAAATAGATAAAAATACAAAATGAAAACAAAAGCCACCGTAACTCTTTAATTGTTACAATTTTTTCTTGTAATTATTTTTTAAATCAAAATAAAAAGAAGTTAAAAATAAATTAACGGTACGCAAAGAAGCACATATATTATAGTGCTGATATTAAGAGGATTAGAATAATTTTTTAACTGAAGAGAGCACATTAAAAATAGCACAAAATATAAATAAATTAAGTATTTTTGCCAATGCTAAAAAATTATAAATTTGCATATTGTAAGGCTTATAGTTTGAATTAGTGAAAGTTTTCGTAATAACAATTTTATCGTTACATTACGTTGTAATTTTTCTCGATATATGGTTTCTAAGATTTGAGCTGGTTTTTTTGAAAGTGGTATAAGTCCATCTTTTTTATATATTGAGATATTTCTGGCTTTGCGTTTGAATCATTTTAAAAATAATAAGTCTAAATAGAACACTATTGAAATTGTGATTGTAACTGCAGAAAAAAGCTGTCTATAGCTCGTCAAAATTACCATTAACTTAGCTTTTTTAAAAAGTGAACTTATACAAATTGCAAAAAAACCAACTCATTTGTAAGCGACACTGCAATTTTAAAGTAGTTGTAAAAATTTAAAATTTTGCAAATAAATCCGAACAAAATGACATTGCGTATACATTTTTCGCGAATTTTCAGTTAACATGCTAAAGCTGCTTAACCGCAAACAACTTACAAATGATCGACTAAAATGGTCATTTATATGTGTAGATATGTATATATCAAATATTGTTTTTATAAATCCACATTTGTATGTACATAATGTTTTATACAGTTTATTAATAAATAACAATCCTTATCACATAAGTACATATGTGTGTTATATATGTACATATATAATATAAAATACTAACAATGTGCAATCCAATCCGACACATATGTATACACCTGCATATTTATTTACCTATCTACTATTTAAATGCTTGATGAATTGATTAAATTCACATATATAATATAGCGAAAAAAAAACAGAATATTTTTATGGTTAGCTGAAGCTATAAGTAAAACCACATATAAAAATTTATTTCAATTATATTTTAACAATTTCATTCAATTATTTTTTTTTTTATAAGAGAAATTAAGTGTTGCCAGACGTAAGTACACAATTATATTAAATATAGTTAAACAATTTCGATTGGAATTTTAATCGGAGTTTCTCTTAAAAAAATTTAAGAAAATTACACAAGTTTTCAAACATAAAAAATATTCAAGATTGCTAAAATAAAATGGACGTAACTACCTAACATAATGAACGTTAAGATTGGAAATATACGGAATATTAGAAAAATGCTCGACAAAAGATACAAAAGTGCGACTAAAATGAAATCATAAAATCTGTTATTATTTTATCTTGGAAAATATATATATATATATATATATATATATATATACAACATATATATATATATATATATATATATATATATATATATAAATATGTAACAAAAAATCTCACTATGCCAAATTTCGGAAAGAAAATTTACTCTTTCGCATGAGGCAAAATGATATTTAAAATGACATCTCGTGAATGAACGAAAATGTTTACCACAATTTTCGAAAACAAAAGAGAGTTTTCAATATGCTATTGAAGTCACTCAAATTTTTTATAAAACACGTCAAATTTATTCGGTTTTCTTATGAAATTATTTTACTGCACATTAACTTACGCAGCTCTTTTTCAAATAATCTACATATAGGCATAAGATAATGCACTATTACTAAAATTTATGTAATAAAGATAATGCATTTATTTTAATGCAAAAATTTAAACGCATGAAAAAATTCATAATAAAATTAAGATAAAAAGAGGGTATAGAAAAAATATAAATACAATGTAAATTATAAATTCACAAATGAAATAACCATGTAAACCTCTAAAGTTCGCGTAAAAAAAGTGTTCAGGAATGTATGTAAATATTTTGAATAGTTTTTTATTGTTCAAATTTCAAAATGCTTAAAGGGTATGTGCATATAAGGTAATTTTTACTATATTAAAACAATGAAAATGTACAAGGAAAATTAAAAGTTATTTTTGTTACAATAACTGCAACGGCACGTTTTGGCTGATGATGATGACTTCATATACGTTAACTATATGTAAGTGCAATTTGTGTTTTATACAAAATATTTAGAAAAAATTGTTTCTCTTAATTCTTTTGTTCTTTTTCTTATGGACTGTAATTTTTATAATTGGATGGACGTTTTCCAAATAGTAAAACAAAGTAGAATAAGATTGTAATAGATAAAGCCTTAATTTGTCATAATGATTTAAAAAGTGTATTTAAATATTTTATTATTCAAATAAATGAAAAACAAATTATCAATTATTTGACAATTATGTATTGCTTTTATAGTAAAATGCTAAGATTAGTTTAGTAGCAGAATACGTCCAACCAAGGCAAGAAGTTAACAATAAAAATATTTTTTTCCACAAAATCCCATAAAGCTCAATTTTTTTTGTTTGAACTTTCAAACTTTCAAAATTAAATAAGAATTTTAATAAATTATAACAAAATTCTTATAAAATAATGAGCTGTCCAATGAAATCAAAATTGTTTTTTATAAATAGTTAAGTTTAAAATTAATTTCAATATATTAATTTTTATAAAATGTTTTAGAAAAAAATTTGAATTAAGAAAAAAACTTACATTCTTAAAGACATTTTGAAAAATAAACAATAATTTTCACTCACCTGAAACGAGAAGAACAAAACAAAAAATATTAATTATTTATTAATTAAAAAATTCTAACAGAATATACGGGAAAAGGTGGAACGTATTTGCATACCAAATGTACATATAAGATTTTTTAAATTCAAGTATTACAATTTTTTAAAATACAATGATAACATTTCAGAATCAAATTAATATTTTTGTCAGGGCTAAAAAATTAGGACCCGTTGTACTAGCGAATCAAGTCAGAAAGTCCAGTTAGTTTTTGTTTTTCTCTCCATTAATCTAGGTCATTGCTAGTAAAACGACTTGAAAATTTTACCCATTTCAGAATCGATATATTAATTTATAACTTATTTTCATATAACGGCTATACTAAAACATACAGTTTGGGAAGTTATCTCACCAACAAAAACAGTCCTGCTATTAATCCGCATTTTAGTCGTCCAGGAGGAAAAAGAGAAACAGGATTTACCCTTTGCATTTTAATACATGTTATCATTTTCGATATTCTTAAATGTCGACATTCAAGACCTTTTATTTAATATTTTCCTTTTTTAATTAACAATTAAAACAATTTAGTAACAATTATTATAGATATACTTAGACGAGACAATTAAATTTATAAAATTGTAATAATACAAAAACGAAACAAAACAACATGAAAACAAAAGTACAATATTAAAAATAACAACAATTCTAGTAAATATCTATTTGTTGATTTAGTTTCGGTTCTTCGATTTCTGTGGTTTTCTTCTCATATTAACATGGGTAAACTTTACTCTTTTGATTAAATTCAACTGAATAAGTGTCATTTTTAAAATAAGTTTCCTATATACTTTTTATTTGTAAGACGAAATACAACAAATAATATTAAGCTAAGTATTCAAAAATGAACGAAAATGAATGTCAGATTTCATATAAAATTTTCTTATTTCAGTAAAGTACAAAGTTTTTGTAAAAAGAAACCAGAAATTAATAGTTTAAATTTATTTTTAAGGGATTGAGATTGAGATGGTAGAATTTCGAAATTTTGTTTGCCAAAGACGACCTTGGACCAAGCTAGACAGTTATTTAAGTTAAAATAACGGTAAACCAGCTACTTGTGAAAGTGGCTATAACCAACAACGAACAAAAAAAATATTAAAATTTAAACCGCGACATCTATGTACACGATTTTCTCACGACTTTGTGGTTCGTTTGTCAAAAAACGAATCTAAATTTTTGCTTTCGTTCCGTTCAACTTTCGATTCGGATTAAAAATAAAATAAAAGAAACAAGTTTAAACCACACTATCATATATGAACAAAATTAATCATTTAATCAATTTTAATACACATTCACATATGCATTAACAGTACAATACAAACATAATAAAACAGTAAAGTAAGGCATACACGCAAAAACATTTAACAATATCATATTATTATTTTAATACATAATTAAAATATTATAAAACAGAACTTGATACGGTGACAAATTATTCACAAAAGGTGATTTAATTTTGTACGACACCTATGGGTCAAATTTCAAAAAAAAATATAATTAAGTTAATTCTTATATACTATACTCACTGGTTATAAATACTCTTTTAATTTTCAATGTTAATAAAAAACAAACACCAGATATGTAAAAGTAGCATTTTAATCGCTATAATAATAATGAACTATAAAGTTAATTAAGAAATTAAACCTTTACAACAATATAACATTAATTAAAATAAAAGGTGTATACTGATATGCATATATGACAAATATGGCCATCTATATGCATGAATGTGTAGATATTTCTATAAACGATGACAATTTGTATTGAAAAATTTTAAAATGACCTTACTATCGTTTTACTGTGATTATTACTTACGGAATTTGTGATTGAATAATTATCAACCTTTATCAATTTCTTTAATTGTTTTCTAATAAATAATTAAAAAACAAATGCTAATAGAAATTATATTGTAATATGATTAATTTATTATAAAATTAATTTATTTAAAATTAGATATGCAGCGAATAATTAAAATTAAAAACCTTTTAAATGAAATTATAGTAAACAAATAAATTATTTGATAAAATTAAGTAATAATGATTAAAAGTTGAAAACAAGTTTTAGCTTTCAATTTAAAATTACTTTGTACTTACTTATATATTTTTGAATTTACTAAATAGTAATTTTAAAATTCTAAAGAATTTTGCATATTTATAGGCGAAAGCATGTAAATATTTCATGAGTGCAAGAATTTATTAAAGTTTTATACATACATTTTTCGGATCTTGTAATGAATTGTGAGTCACATTGGGCGTATTTAACGCATCTAAATTAACATTAAGTCGAATCGGCTCTTTTTAAACACAGTGTTTATGGGTATCTGATTAATCAATATCCATAATAGTTTTATGATTGTCATAACAAAATTAGGCAAGTAATATGCTCTGCAATAAAATCGATATAGATATCAGATGTATAGAATAAACGCACTCTGTTCCTAAGTAATAATTGCAGAATTATACATTCTCCGGAGCTCATTATGAATAAAATCTGTATATTTTGGATCACTACTTGCCCCATGTAACCCAATACTTAGGTTTGCCAATAATTCCAAATAAGAAAATACTTTTACAAATAAACTTGTTTAATTTTCAATGTTGTATGTTGTATATAGCATAATCATTTAAATGCACAATAAAGACATACAACACACTAAAGAAATCTTGATATTTTAAGATATTGTAATTTTACGACAATGGGGCTTAATGCAAAGCGTTAACATTCGCATATTGCTAATTTTGTAACACCTTTTAAACAAAAAAAAAGAAAACAACCATTAAATATTTTTCACCTTATTTTCCTTATATTATGCAGTACGAGTATAACAGTGTTGAAGATTTTAATCATATAATTTTAATATCGCAACCATTTAGCTTAACATAGTAAACTCAATTATATTTTTTACTTTATTTTTAATTTTTCTTCTTTTTTTCGCTTTGGCTTATTGCCATAAAGCGTCAATGAAAATATTTATTCAAATTTTTCTATTTTTAGCATATATTGCAAAAGCAAAAATTTAAAGAAACTGTGTTGATTAGTTTCGTTCTGTACGTCGTTTCGATTGCTTGTTTGTTAGCTTTGTTTACAACATTGAATTCGAATAGTCTAGACTTTAATATTATAAAAAGTTAATATTTAAATGCTGTTACTATGTCAGTAGTTTTTTATGACCTACTTAAGGATTTAAGTTAAAGCCTCTGTAAATTAATAAAAAAGTAGTTTACGTTTTTACGAGTATATATTTTATTGAATCTATAACTCATTGTCGAAGTGCTTAAGAATTAACAATAACAAACGGTATTGTCATTATAAAATGTGATTGTGTGGCGTTAATATTGATGGCTTAATAAACAGTATTCTAAAATATATGTAAAATATTTAATTTCCTCCTAAATATATGCAAAATATTACAATATTTTTAATAAATTAATCATAATCACTAATTTTTTAGCCCATAAGTGTTATAAAAATTAATTTTTAATTACTAAACGAAATGTGCTGTTCACAAAAACCCAAATGAATTTAATTGCTTATATTTTCCTTTTATTTCTTTTTTATCAGTTAAAAATCAGATCCACTAAAAGTGGTACAATTCTATTTGTCTTTTTACTTAATTTTATGACAGTTTTTTTTTTTTGTGCGCGCTGTTAAAATTCATTTTTTATGAATTTTCAATTTATTAAAAGGTGTGTTTTAATGTACATATGTATATATATGCATGTATGTATATGCTAACAAGTAAGTTATAAAAAGAAACTTAAAATTTTTATCTGTATCTCCAGACATCGTTTGTATCTTACACATTTTATTTCGTATAATATGTAGATAGAATAAAGTCACTAAAGTCAATATATTTAAAGAACATTTAAAATATAAATTAACTTGTTAATGTTTATGGTACTTAAATTGATTTTAAATTTAGCACGTATTTAAAATATACTTAATATAGAAAAATGAAAAATTTAAATAAAATGTAAAAAAGTTATAATTTAGTTGTTGGTTGGTTTGTAATGTTACATGATGAGATAAAAAATATATTTTAAGAAGGTGTAAAGGTCCTTTGTTATCAAAATTAAGTAGGAGTTTAAGTAAGGGGTTAAGAATTTTAATACATGCAATTGTAAATTGCAAATTTGTTACAATCTTTGTATTTGTTTTGGTCTAAGCTCCTTTATGAATTTTTCTTAAAGTTCTTCTTTAGAACGATGTTTTATAAATTAAAATTAAAAATTTGAACTTCATAACTGTAAATTTTCATAATACGTTGTAAATAGTAAGAAATTCGAGAAATCGACGATGCTCTCCTGAACAACTTGAGCAACTTCTGAGAAATTTAGCAATATTTGTATTTCAAAAGAATAAATAAAAGGAGTAAAGTAAAGAGTACAGAACCCTGAATTGCCCAGATCAACTACATATATTTTATATTGTATGTTGTTTCTTTTTCTCACTTATTTTTGTTATTCTTTTTTTTATATTCATTGAGTTTAATTGAACGCAAAAGAGAGTGAAAAAAATCACTTAATTTAATATTTAACACAAATGTCATAATATAATAAGTAATATGACGCATATATGTGTGAATATAGATATACACACATCATATACAATATTTTTATAATGGCACATAAATTTTTCGAATAAAAATTGAGCATTGGACTATACTAAAATCTGATATAATTAAATATTTCAATTTGTATTATCGTTAAAATGCAAAAATAAAAAAAAAAAATGAAAATTAAATTAATAAAACGATATTTTAATTGAGATGGTAATTTTAATCCATATATATACTTGTTTTCTTCTTATTTTTCATTTAACAATTTTATTTCTTTTATTAAAATATCAATTATGACACTTTTAAATATTTGTTAAAGGATAATTGCAGTCGTGGTAAAAATATGCAACTAAATCAATTTTATATTTTTAACGATTTCGAGAGAAAATCATGCAAAATATTTTAAAAGCCAAAGTAAATTGTTATAAATGTATTTTATTAAAAGATTTTTCTTGTAATGTCGGCAATAAATATGTTATTAGTTGATATTTATAGAAACAAAACTTTCAGTAATTCTTATTTTACAGATTTGTTAGCACCATTGCCTTTAACATTTTGAACAAAGGTAAGATTTAATCTTTTGCTCTAAATAAAAATAGAATTATGAAAAACTTTCATGACTCATTGAATGAATTCACACCAGTCTTAAATTTTAATTTCTTAAACAATATTTTTCCGAACACTTACTCTTTTCTAATGTTCAGAGTCACAGAATCCTGTCCAGATTCCCAATGAAAACAATTAAATAGTTTTTTAATGTTTTCAAAAAAAAAAAATATTTTCACTATTTAAATATTTTCAAACAATAATATTGTTGGCGTAAAAAATAAACCACTACATTACTAATTTGGCGGTTTATTTAGTAATTATAACATGATGTCTCTACTCTGTATAAGAAATTCGTCTAAATTAAAGACAATATAATATCTATACGATTACAATACAAACACTTTGAGAGTAAGGAGTTAGAAATTCGAATAATCTGAAATTTATAGAACGAACATTTTCCAAAACACAAAAATGAACATTACGTTATAAACGAGTAAAATTTTATTTATTGGAATAGTAGTTATCCCATATCTTATTTTCCGACAAATATAAATTTTCAAATATTTCACGAGCAAAAGAAGTTGTCTGGTTTTAAATCTAGAGTTATTTTCTGAAAAGGCATTAAAAAAAATAAATTTAGTAACCGAATTACCAGATTCCTTAATGAGAAAAGCCCATTTCCACCTCTCTTCCCGATCACCGATAAGGAGCTCAAATTTCTAGAACAATTATGTTAAACATTTCAATTAATATTTTGTTTTCTGGACATTTATGTAAACAAATTATTACTTTCAATTTTATTTCAATTAAATTGAATGTCAATTCAACTATCACGTTTATATTATTAATTTGCAATTGATCTAAATTAGAAAAATCCTTGGATGTCGATCAATATGTTTTTAAAAAAAATTAGAATTAAAATGCACATATTATTGTAATGAATACCATATACGTACAACTAATTTTCAATTAAATTATCTTATTTATTTATTGATATTATAATTTAATTTTTCTAACAAAAAATAAAACAAAAAAAATCACGGTTTTAATGTACTCCAACACTATGTGTATACAAATAATTTACAATCCTAAAAATATGTAATATAATCATAAAAATGTCTAAAATATTATTACTAATTAAAATTTATTTAATAAAATAATTTATAGAAAAAAAACGCATTCGAATATTTAATTCACAATGATATTTTTTATGCGAAATCAAAAACCCGACCCCATATTTTAACGGTATGCATGAAAAATATTCTCATTTAGTTTCTTTAAAAACAATATTATACAAAAACAAAAAACCCTCATAAATTTTATATGATTGATTTTTATAACACTTAATTAAAAGAAAAACAAAAAAAAACAGAAAACATTATTTTCCACCATGTTTTTGATTGATATCTCATTGTAAAACAAAATAAACAAATTTCATTTTTTATTACCGTTACCCTGACCATATTAGTTAAAAAAAGATAAAAGAAAATGTTGAAAAATAAAAATAGAAAAAAAAATAAAAACTGCCTATCAAAAATAATCAACCAAATACCATTAACCATATAATCACGTAAAAAACAATCGTAAAACTCAATAATTAACGATCAAAGTAAACAACAACAATAGCAATAACAGTAACACAAATAACTACTAAAATGAAAAGAAATAAATCGTAATAAGTAAATTTTTTAACTATATTAAAATTTATATGAAATTTTCAACATTGTATTGGTATTAGAGGAATCAAATAGTGCACATTATATAGGAAAATGGGTAAAAATTAAAATGTAAAACGAATTGCCTGCCAAATTCAATATGAAATCAATTAAGTGTTAAATATTAATTTTTTTAAAAAAAGAGCAAAGAAACTAGAAATTAAATTATGTAAACGGAAATAATTCAAAACACATATAACATATATATAAGAGTGTGACGGCAATTCAAACTATAAGAGTGTGATGAACTGTTATAAAATATTAAATATGTTGGCTCTTATGAAAGTACTTAAGTGCAGGGGGGCCATAGCTCCTATTTTAAAATCTTTGCAAAACATATTGAAATTCAATTGACAATTCCATTGAATCGAATACATCATTGTGATTGACATTGAATACACAGCTACATATATATACACAAAGATATATTTGAACGTTGTAGCATTTTTTTGGAAATGTTTATACGCAATACTTTTGCTAAATTACTAAATATCTGACGTATTGTAATACATAAATTAATAAACACCAAATCATATGAACTTTATTGGTCAAATTTCATTTTGGTACTCAAATAAATAACACGACTACAAACAGGTTAAAAAAAAATATCAAAAATCGGGTTAATATAAAAATTTTAATATTGAAATTAAAGAAATTTAATACCGGAAGCGAGCAACTTGAGCGGTTAATTAAAAACAGTGATGAGAATTTATTAAATATTTTAAAATATTATTGTTAATTGTAAACTTTCTTTTAGAAAACTTATATTGAAAATTTATACCAAAGAATCCTTCCTTTAACTTTGGCCTTTAAAATATCCTTCATTTAACTTTGGCATTCGTGTTATTACATTTTCTAAAAGAGAAATTTACAAGTGAATTATCTACATTTTTTACTTAAATTTACTTTAAATTAATCCTCAATATTATTTTTAGGAACTATCAAATTACAAACATTATTTCCGAAAATTCTAACCATTTTCCATAAAAATTTCATAAGAAACCATTTGATTTCAACTATTACTTATGCAATCAATTATATTTCGGAAGTATACCTCTATAGCAGAACATAACACGCTTAAAAATTGTTACAAATCAAATGTTCAAATTCACTTTTAATTTCTAATAATTTTTCTACTAATATCAAAACACTAAAAGTAGTTTTACTCGTTTCTTTTTGTCTTACTTCCCAGTTTTATTTATTTTTTGTTTTTTCCATTTTTTCTTTACTATCATTTACAACTTCCGTACAACATTAGTTATTTTGGCTCCCTCTTCTATTTTTCTTAAAAAAAACTTTAAAACTAAAAAAGAAAATGTTAAAATTGAAAAATTGTAAACGGTTGAATTAAATACCACAAATATGTATGTTCCTTGTGATATACAACAGTGCAACATTGGTAAAAATAATTTAAAAAAATTATGTACAATTAAGAATGAAAACAACGACGACAACATTGTAAAACCGAATAAAAAAAAAAATAGAAAAAAAACAAAAGTCTAATAAAATTGTGAACAAACGAACAAGAATATTGAAAATGGGAAACAAGACGGAGAAAAAAAAATTTAAAGTTAGTCATAATAAAAAAATAAAAAGTTAAGCGTATCTTAAATCACCATTAACTACTTTGCTTAATCACCATATTCTGAAGCTCTTTAACTCGCCTCTTTCTCCTTCTTCCAAAACCATCCACTTTTATTTCATTTCTTTTCTTGGTATATAACAATTATTTTGTTTTTGTTTTCATTTTTATTTTTATAAGAACAAAATAAATTAAAAATTTATATAAAAAAACATTTTTGGCTAAAAACTGGGAACAAACATTTGAATTTTTAATATTATATAAAATTTAGATAAAACTGAATTAATTCCGACCAACTATAAGAAACTTTTTAAATCGTTACTTTTATAGCGATGGCGTCTGAAGTTTGTTTGGGGCGCTTTCCCTGTATAAATATTTACATTCATTTTAATTTTGTTTAATAAAGAAACCATATAGCAATTAAAAATATGGTTGCGCACCTAAGCAATGGCAAACAATAGTACTAAAGTATTTATTTCTTTAACCTTTTTTACCCAATAACTACTTTCAAAGCAAAGATTTTAAAAATTTGCAAATTTTTGTTACTGTAAGCCAAAATAAATTAAGAAACATTATCTAAATTTTGGAAATCCAGTTACTACTATAATAATATTATTTTACTAGTCGGGGTTACCGGATTCAGTTGTTTTCTATAACACATCCATTTCTTAAAAGCAATAGACTCGTCACATATTTCGTTTATAAAATTAATAAAGAATTTTATAAGTATAACTCCAATATAACTGCAGTGGCCTAGTTCATATTATTATGCAAAACTTATGTTGTTACAAAAAGTATGGCTAGAACTTTTTTGACATTCATATTAAGCATATTTTTACCGACTGTATTGTGTAAACAATAGGTAGGTTATGTGATGGCAACAAATTTTGCATATCGAGTTTTCGGTGGGAACGTACTTCTCCATAGTAGGGAAGTGTAAATAAACTATTTTTAGCAACCTGTCGGTCTGTCGGTCTGTTTGAAATGAACTCCTCGTATTAAAACAATGAACATATAAATTTTTTGGAAAGATCAGGGCTCGAAAACGGATTTACGGGCCGATTTTACATTTTTCACCATTTTGAAGAAAGTATTCAACCAATTTACTTGAAATTTCATATATAAGCTTTGCTCGATCATACGCAAAAATTCCTAACTTTTGGAAGAAATCAGACATCAGCAACTGGGCGTTTACTACGGGCCAAATATACATTTTTGTGTATATAAAGAGAAATAATCAACCGATTTCATTGAAATTTAATATATGAATTCCCCGTATTAAAACAATGAACATGTAAATTTTTGGGAAAGATCAGGCATCGGCAACTAGACGTTTACTACGGGCCAAACATACACTTTTGTGTATATAAAGAGAAATAATCAACCGATTTCATTGAAATTTGATATATGAATTCCTCTTATTAAAGCATTGAAAATATAACTTTTTTGGAAAGATCAGGGCTCGAGAACTGATTTGCGGGCCGATTTTACATTTTTCACCATATCCACAGAACAAATTGATGGAATTTCTTGAAATTTGATATTTGAGTTCTGGTTGTTACCGAAACTAACTGGCGAGCATTTCAGGGAATTCGGGTAGCACAAAGCGAAACTCTACTAAGAGCCAAATTTACATTTTTCTAAGTATGTTAACTATAAGCTTACTAATGTCCTAAAAATTGGAAAGAAGTATTTAACAGACATTATTTTAATTTTCTGTAACACTTTCATTTAACTAGACAATACACAATGCGGTCGGTTATGTGCATCAGATTTTTTTTTCTGGCTACATGCTTAATACTACTGCACAATTACAATATCAAGCAAATATTGTAACTTGCATTGTGCAATATCCGTTAATTAAGTTCATACATCTAATTCCTATAAAGTTACTGGTAATACTTGCGCAAGAAAACAGAAGTGTCAATCTTCGATTTTAACCAAACTCTTTCTTAGACTCTTAGCACAACTATGGAGTATATTGAATTACAATAAATCTACAAACACAATTTCGAAGCATTTTCAATCGACCTCTTGCTTATAATATACTGGAAGTAATGCATGTATTGTCTAAGTTGTAAACGTTGAAACTAGTCGTTTATACAACTTCAAACAATTATTGTACATTTTGAAAACTCTATACACAATTTAATATTCGTTAACTAATTCTATTAAAAAGTATTAATAGATGTACGAACATTGAACATATCTAATTACATATTTTAATTTATATAAAAGCATAATAAAATTCACTAATGGATCGGGTTTTTTTATAAAAAAAAAAAAAGCTTAATAGCGAACAATTACTTACAGTTTTTAAATTTTTTCTTTGTAACTTTCTCATTTTTATAGATTGTTGTTAAAAGGAACGAAGGAAAAAACAACATTAAATAGTAAAGAAAATCTTAACGTTTACGTTTTTAAAAATGATCATTTAGGTCTTTGAAATTTCATTACTTTACAAAAAGGTACCATTTATTTAAAATTAATCTAAAATGATCTCAACGTTCATTCATACCAATATTTGGAAGCTATTTAAGATTATTGTATTATAAATAAAAAGTTATAATTAAAAAAAGTTACTTGAAAAAAAAAATTCTTAATTTTAAAATTTTTCCTTTTTTTCTTTCAACTTTTGTTAGGTAAAAAGCTTTTATAAATTGTTTAATGTTTTCTATTTTTCCTCGATTAATGTTGTTTTAGACTAGAGTTTTCTAAAATGTTTTAATGAGAAAATGTATTTCAGAATTTATATAACAGCGAACAGGTTTATTTAACACAAGTTGAACCAGAGAGAGAGCATGACAATCAAATAATGTTAGAGTTCAAACCAAGCATCATCAATGTGGTTATGTGTTTTTTGACATCACATTCTTTGCTTTATTTCTTTCAGACAAATTATTCTAGTTAGAACATGAGTTAAATAAAATTCAGACCCCAGAATATGGCTGTATTCGATCTGCCGGAAAAAAATCAACAAGTATGCATTGATAAGAAACAAAAACTGCCAAGGGTAGTGTCATTTAGTGAGTATCCAGACTTGTCCCAAGAAAGAGACTACAATTACACTTCCACATGCTGCTGCTACTTCCAAAGAGAAACACTTTTCAAGTCTGAAACTTTCTTAGTTTGGTCTGTGTTGGGTTTTCTTAATGTACTTTTTTTAATTCGCTTAGTTAAATTGTACAAATATATTTTTATAAATCGATTTCATAGTAGCTACTCTGTACAATGAGTTTTATTCTATCATAAAAGGCACTTCACACGTGTACAAAATCAACTGTACAATTGACAGTTGTCGTGATTTGTACACAAAACTGTGTACAAATCACGATCACATAAAAGACACTTCACACGTGTACAAAATCAACTTAGAAACCACTGCTTTAAATAAATAACATTTTCAGATTTTCTTACTTAAAGACAAGCTCATAAAATTAAAATTGGACACGGGAAATCGTAATTCAACAATGTTACATTAAGAAAAATTCATTTTAATCGAAAAAATTTAATGTTCACATTTCGTTCCGGAAATAAACTTTAAAAGTGTGGGTTCATGCTATTAAGTACTTGCTTATATAGCTAAAGTGTACATAAAATAGTAAAATGGTGAAATTTAGAGGTTTTTTTTTTTCTAAATTTTATTTTTTTAAATAATTTAAAATTCTTAAATGACTTGATAAATTTGAAAAAATAAAAAACAGTTCTTTACTTTTTAGTTTTTCATGTACAATTTTTTCTAAATAATTTTTTATTAATCGACTTTAAATCGACTGACATGAACTATAAATTTTAATGTTAAATGATAAATTAGTGGGGTTCATAAATGTGTAACCCATAATAATGTACAATTTAGTTAAGTAAAAAACTAAAATGGAATCTTAAATACTTCATTTTCATGTTTGTTTATTAATAAAACTTTTTTTACTTTCAAGATATTTTAAAAATTATTTGCAATTAATCAGAAAATAGTAATCAGTCATAGCTAAAATTAATTTTTGTTAAAAAAACGAACGAAAATGTTTTTAAGAAAATTGAAATTTCAAAGAAATTAGAAAAATTTAAAAGATATTAGAAAAATATTCTAAAAGTAAATTCTAGGAGTTTGCGGTCATTAGGACATTCAATAGTTTTAAAAAGTTGAACGCACATAAACGCGAGGGACTAAAATAGTGAGCATCTGACCATTGGAGCAGTGGTTATGGCACCAGCCCTTTAAACGAAGGGTCTCGGGTTCAAACCCCGATCAGGTCACTATAAAAATTATATTCAATATTATATAACTTAATATGCAATACTAATAAATATTATACAAGTAATTTTCAAATATTCATAATATTCGATACTAAAGACTAAGAAAATAAACAGTAAATTAAATAAACTGAAATATTTAATATAAATAAAAACTACGGTAGGCTAGTCACCTACCTAGCTAACTCTCTATGACTATAGAAACTAGGGCATGATAGATATCATGCACTAGCCCTATACTCCTCCTAGGAGTGAAGAAGGAAAAAAAAAAATAGTGAGCACATATTTTGACTATATGGGTACAAAACATTATACAAGGACTCTATACAAAGTCAATATTTTTTCAGGCTAAACTACTGGCATATTTGATAGATCCTATACGTTAACATATTTCAAATAAAAATAGAGCCACAAATTTCAACCATAGAAATAGAAGCACAAACTTTTTAAAGCAATTCCCTAAATCCGAATAATTAATTTTCGAGATTCATTATAAACTCATAATTAAATCTAAAATCGTAAAAATGGTGTGCAATTGCTGCCAAATTGGATTAACATTTAAAAATTTAATTTATTTTTATTTTTTTTTAAATTTTATTACAAGTGTAAGTGTCCAAAATAATTGCTAAATTATTTTGAGTTGTAAAAAAATGCCAATAAATTAGCCAACAAGTTCATATACGCAACAACATTTGTATTGTTGCCCTCACGTATTTTGAAATAGCAAAACATGTTGAAGGTCTAATAATTTCAATGTACAATACCTAGTACATAGTTTTGGAAACATTTAATTTTATTGTAATGGAAATTATGTAAAATCGAAGATTCTTATAGTTGTGTGGAAACAATGTTTACAGTTCACAAAGTTCCAAGCTACAGCTACTTAAAGTAAACTTCTACCGATTCACTACTTTACATTTGGGACATCCTATGTAATATAGATTAAAATTAAACTAAAAATAATATACATAAACAATACGTAACATTTCCATAAAGGGTAAATAACCCAAGTAGCATAAATGCAATCAAAATAATACTTCAATTTAGTTTTACATCGAAAGCAAGATTAAGTCAAACAAGAGTTTTTTCAAATATTTTTTATTTTCGAATTAAACACTAAATGTATTTTATAAAAATCAATTGAAATAGTTAATTGTTGAACTCATCAATTGTTAAATCATATTTTTTATCAAATTTAAAATTCTCATACAATATTGAAGATTATTATTAGTAATAATAAAATTTTCTACATAACAAACAATTGCATGCCATTTTGAATAATTATTTTTAAAATTACATACTAATCGTCTTAAAATAGAAAAAAATTAACTGAAAATTTTAATTGCATACTTTAATTCACATAATAAAAAAAATTTTTTTATTATCATAATTGTAATTAAAAATGCATATTTAATTAAATTATTATAATTAATTCAAATTATGAAAGCTTTCAATTATAAATTAAAAGATTATTACCTAATAAAAATTGCAAGTTGCATTTCATAAGTAATTCATCAATTAACAATATTATTAACAATAAAAATTAGAAATTAAATATTTTTTAATATAAAAGTGAAAATTAAGAAAAGGAATGTTTGTTTCCCAAAAATTTCAAGCATAAAAAGTGCATACTCCCCTAGAAACGAGAAAAAATATTTGTAAGGTTTTGTTAATGTATAAGAAAATTTGAGTAAATAAAATTTCTGATAAGCGTGTTATAAACAGTGACTGAAAATAATATCAGAAAATAGGCCCCTTCCATTGGAAAAACAATCACTTCTATGCTTATAATCAAAAAAGTAACCATTTCGTTTGACACGTAATTCTCCATTTTAGATTCAAATTTTATTACAGATACCTGATATTTACGAGCTTGTCTTGCAAAATTGAAGTAACGTACAAAATTATTAGAAAATTAAAGTAAACAAATTCAAAATTGAATCAAACAAAAACATATTCCTCCATATTGCTATTGCATATCGTTAATGACATTGCTCTTTAATTACTCTTAGATTTCAAGAAAAATTTAAATATTAGACAAGCAAGCCCCTTTTAATGAAATACTTATGTTTTCCATATGAATCCCAACACATTATTTTGCAAAAATAGCCTAAAAAGTTACTAAATTAGTAAAATTCAAAATCTTAATATTCGAAATTGAAGAATTTTTAGATTATTTACAAACTTAAACTTAACGAAACCTTGTAAAATAGCTTCTAAAATAAAATTTCTAATTTTCAGAAATTTTAATTAAATAGAGGAAAACGATGCCATTTAACATTGTTACCAATTAAAACAAAATCCTAAACATACTATTTAGAAGGTAAGTATTAATTAATTTAAGCAAGTATACATAACATTAACTTTAACATTATGTAATAAAATTATTTTCTATTTTATCCAGTCATATAGTAACTGAAACACTGTTACACATACATAAACTTAGCACATATATAAGGTAAATGTACAATTATCGTGACAACAACCAATCTTTCCATTTACTCTTCTATTTTTTTTTCTTAAATATTCACTAACTGTCTAATTACTAATTATATATAGCTTCATGTATGTCAATACTTAAAGCTATTTAATTAAATAAATTTAATTAAATTTTAATTAACAAAACAATTTGTGAATTTTTTTTTTCTTTGCCTTTATTTTTCCTATCTCTTTCTCACCCTCTCTGCACTTTTTTTGTAATTAAAATTCTAAATCAATAGTTAAACACGCGAATATTAAAGTATATAAATAAAAATTAAGTATATAAAAAAATTTTTTTTTTTTAAATTTCATAATTAACTAACTGAAAATATTGTTTTCATAACTATTATAACAAATTGTTTAAAAATGTTGGTATTATACAAAATAATTTGCAATGGAAAACTTTTCGGTCCAGTAACTTCAAATAATTATTATTATATTAAAAAAAGTTTATTTAACATTTTAAACGAACAACAAAAAAAATAATGAAAAGAAACAAAGTAAATTAAAAACAAAAAAGCAAAAACTCCTCCACTGCAAAAATTAATGATTTTGTATTCAATTACATACTTATATCTATTATACACATTTATATAATATGCAATTATTGCATAATTTAACAGGAATGATTAATAATAAAAAAAAAAACAAAATTAAGAAACAACAAATTGAAAATTGACTTGGTCAGTTTAAAAACTAGATATTTTACAATTAAATTATACATGAAAATTATATAAATATTTTCTTATTAAAATTTTTATCAAATTCATAAATTTTTTTTTATTTATTTTTATACAGAAAATTATAATTTATTTGAATTATTAACATAATTTTGCATTTGCTCGTATACACACCTACATTAGTTATAACAAATCTTCTCCCGTTTGTTTTAATGTAGATTTGTGATATTAATCAGACCGATCCGACTGAGTCAATGGAAAACTTATATCATAGTTTTTAAAATTTTCTGATTCTTTAGTAAAACTATACATGTGTTAACATTTTAAATCCCACTTACGACTTTTTTTTATAACTCATTACAGAATTCGACTCTTCACTTAAAATACTCCGCATATTTTAAGTGAATATGCACTAGGGCGAGCACTGTCAAAATGTAGCCAAAATTCTGTAACTATATTAAAGTAAATATACAATGTAATTTATTCAATTGTTATGTAAAAATTATTGTTATTTGTATGAAAACTATAATTAAATTAAAGATTTTTTAAAAAATAATCATTAATCAGTCAATTTAACATTAAAATAATATTAATTTTTTTAATTAATGCATTTTTCCTATACTATAAAAATTAAAAATTTATAAACTTATTAATTGCCATAATAACGATTTTTTTCTAATTATATCCGCATAATGGAATAAATAATCAAGTATAGAAATTCATTGTACATATACATATATACATAAAATTTGCACAAATGTTTGTAATTTTTAAAATTAACAAAATCAGATTTGTGCGCGCTGATTGCATTTAAATTATATAATCAAGAATATTAAGAATAAAAAAATTAACAAAATACATAATGTAAAAAAAATCCATAATAAAGAGAGATTGAAAGAGAAAGATAAAGAGAGGGGTAGAGAAAAAAAAAAGAAATTAAAAGCTATCATGCACCCACTTAAAAAAAAAACGATTTTTTTTTTATGATTAACAAACCATGAAAGAGCATTTTCATTATCGCATCTTTAAAATTAGCAAACAAAAAACTAAAAAAAAAAGTTCTTTAATTAAATTAATTTTCCCTTATAATTTCACATCATTCTTATTTCAAAACAAAAAAAAAAAACAATATAACCATGAATTACAGGGTAAAATGTAAGTGAACCGATAGAACTCTTAACACATACACACAATACATTACATACACACATACATTACATATGACTGTAAAACATTTTGCTATTCTAGTTAAAACTCTAGTTAAAACAAAAAAAGAAGAAAAACATTTGATAAGGCATAAAGAGCGCAAATTTACATTCAATGATCATCTCTTACATGCTCCATGAATTTCTAAGCTGCAAGCAACATACAAAAAAAAAACATTTTTTTTCTTTCTCAATTGTATTGAAACTTAGTCTTAAGGCTATTTAGTTTTTTATTCTTCTGTAACACTTTAAAATCAAAAGATATGCTCGATATATTTAAAATGCATAAAATATGTCCTGCCTTCAAATTACATGCCGATTTGGTCACTTTATAAATTTATATTCGAAAATTATTATAAATTAATTATAAATTTTGTAAATGGTTATTTATATGAGCAAAAAATTTTCACTTTATTATAGTCATAATGTTAATAAAATCTCTGTCTCTAATTATTACAATTTCGTAGTCGACAAAAATACCAACAACAATGATTAAACTATTAAATTAACCGATAATAGATTGAAAATAATTTATAATTTTGCAAAAATAGAAAAAAATTGAAAAACAAATGTCAAGGCTCAAATACTAAAGAAAATACTACACTTGCTCCATAAAATTGAAAAACGTCAATCATCTTTGACCAAAGTTATCAAAGTATAACAAGTTGGCATCGCCCTATTTATGAAATATAGAAATCCTAACAGTTGCAAATCGCGTAGGGTTGAATTTTTCTTACCTCGCACAAATATGCGCCAGTATGTCAAAATTTTTGATTAAAATAGTAATTCAAAAAAGAATGAAAACTGTTAGTTATCAAATTTACATTGATACGTACAAGCTGAAGTAGTTCAAGTACAAATCATTGGTCGACAAACCAATATTCGGCTCCAAACGCAATTTTTCAACATACTACTTTTTTATCAGATTTTATTTAACAAGATTATACAATGGTTCAATAAATCGAATTTAAAAGAATTTCAAATTCTTCAAATATGGTCACATTTTTTATTTTACTCTGTCTCTCAAAAATAAAGTATTAAATCTTCATGAATTTGTCGAATACAAATATTACACTTAATTTCAATTATTTCATTATTGAACATAAATAAAATTATAAACGAATCGTTAATGGCACAAAAGAATAATGGTACAGTCTCATGCACTTCCAAAATAATTGTTGCAGTATTAAATGTACACGCTGTATACTCAATTTAATTTAATATTTAATTACCACTATAAATTTAATTGACATGAAAATTTAAAATACAACAAATTATTTTACACAATATTTTGATTAAAAAAAAAACTATATTAAATAAATTTCCCCCCTCTACATGATACACGGTAAAGCATTAACATTTCTTCGAGTTGTCATTATTCGCGAAAATTCTCTTATTTTAAATAAAAATATGATGAAAAAAAAATTTAAGGAAAACATATGTAAAAATATTATTTTTAATGGTAATGAATTTTATGTTACAAATATTTTGTACAGCTACACACGTACACATTTCTTACATAAGAATTTACAAATATTTTAATATTTTAACAAATTTTAAAAAAAAAAAAGTACACACCTGCTTAAAATTTACTTTTCAACTTAATATCATTTTGTTCTTGTTGCTTTTTTTTGGTTTTTATGGAGAGCATAACTTTGAAAATATTTTACTCATTTTTATGTGTAAAATAATTTCAATTAGCATATTGTAATTAAATATACAGATGTCTATTTTATATAAGTTTGTATGTATGTATTTGTATAAATGGTATAATTTAGAAGGATTAACCCACGTCTTGTTAATAATGAACAAATTGACTATACTTATGAATTTAAGTAGAATATATGTTTATATATAAGTTAATAATGTATAAGTATACAAACGTACAACTCCTCGTATAAAAATAAGTTTTTGACACCTCAAAAAACCTGAAATTCAAAACACTTGCCTCCTTAGAACAAGTTGCTATTATTGTTGTTGATCACAGAATATTACACCTTTGGCATAACTAAGAGAAATTAAATAAAATTTCTCTCTTCCATATAAAAATTCAGAAATACTGATTGCTGAATATGCCTAATATGCAAGTAACTAGATTTATACTAAAAATAGTATTGTTAGGACAAGTAAATTTACTAATATGACCAGTCTTACTTACGATTTGTGTTTATTTTACGACGGACTAACACAGATCTATAGGCGGAGTTAAATACAAAGTTAGATGAGGATTGGAGACAAATTCTAAATTGTAATTATTGAATTCTAATATGTAACAAGCAATAAAGCAAAACTGTGTAAGTTAACGTATAAAAGAAATTCAAAATATTACTAAATTTGCATTATAAATATTCAAATCTGTAATCCATCAAAATTCATAAGCTTGGACAATAATTTTAAGGGTGTTAAATTAATCAGTAAAAACATCCCGAGATAAATTTGTACCAAATTACTTTTTAAAAAAAATATACTGATTTTGAAAATTTAAAAAAAAATGAATGAAAACTGGACTAAATTCTAATTTAAAAATTTTATTCACCACACTTTTTGTAATTCAAAGCATCTTATGAATTTTACAAAGAAATTGGTCATGTTATCGTTAAAATTTATATAATTATTTAATTTTCTATAAATAATTCGAGTATATAGGGGGAAAGGAAAAAAATTAACCAGCTAAAACAGCATAAACTTGTATCTTATATAATGTTAGAATAGTGTTATAAAGTCAAACAATCAACTTTGTTAAAAGCTAATATTTAGTTGTGATGGACTTAATTTATCGAGCAATTTAATGCACACATAAAAATTACTAAAATTTTCCGGTCAATGATTTTTATTCTTTTTTGTTTTTTTTGCTTTTAATTTCTTGAAAATTTTTTAATTCTTGTTATTTAATTTTAAATTATTGTTTTTTGTTTTTTATTCAATAAAATTTATGAGATATTTTAAAAGAGCTTAATGTTATTTAATAAATTAATTTACATACCTACAGATATTATAAAAATTCACATATACAATCAAAAACTAAAGCAAATAAACGTATACTCGAAAGCAAATTATTGAAAAAATTCAATTCTGAATGGAATTGGGAGGCTTTTTGGAATGCTTTTGCATGTCCAAAATTATTTGTGCGCTTTTTGAAGTTACAAATTAAAACAAAATTCTTACATTAATTTTTTTCCGTTTTATATATTTGTTTTTTTTTTGTTCTTTGAATTTAGAGCATGTAACTTTGAAATGTTTTTATAATGGTGGGCGGCACCACCTATCATTAAAATTATTTCATTTTTGAGGTTTGTTTTTTAATGTGTAAATGTAACTAAATGTTTAGTATTTAGATCTACAGAACTTAAAGAAATGAAATATAATATTTAATTGTTATGATCAAGCTCTCAATATCTGAGGTTAATTATAACAATCACGGAGTCCTGTTAAACTCAATGAACCCAAGATTCATTGTGAGTTCAATATTTGTAAATTCAAATTTTATTATTGTAAATTCAAGTGATTGTAAATTCAAGATTTTAATTATATTAAGTTAGAAGACGGGTAATAAAATTATTCTAAACATTCATGACCAATTGCACAAATAGCCGTACAACTTTTGCAACGCATCTTTTACACTCTTATTTGTAACTTCCTCTTCAGAATATGAATCTAATTCAAATATTCGCATAAAGAAAGTTGTACGAGACATCTAGTGAGTGTACCCCTATAAATGCGAATCTAATGTAAGCATCACTTATTGAATATAGTGAACTGTTATTTTGAAACTATTTTAGGAATTGAAGTAAAAGTTCAAAGCCTTTATGCCTGTAGTACACATTAAACAAAACGATAAAACTGAATATTTTAATTATTCATTTTGTTTCTCTCAAAATCTTTCGAATTTTCAGTCTGCATCTTTCTTGACTTGTATATTTCAAACGATGTATACATTAACTTATTAAAACACTTTAAGTTAGGATTTTGACTTCAAATATTATTCATGTATTTTGTTTGTTCAGAATGTGATGGGGTTCAACTATTTGTTTCAAACAAACTCTATACAAACCCTTACAAATCACACATTTAATCAAACAAAATCAAACAAAATTAATGAACAAAATTTGATAGGGTAACTATCAGCCCTAACTACGATTCTTTCTCAAGACAAAATATTATATATATTATATGATTTTCCCAGATCCAATGCTTTAATTCTAAATTTCTCTTCAAAACAAATATTATGCAGCTTTCACTTATACTGCATCAACAATTCTTAATGTAGAAATTTAACATTCCCTTGCTCAATTTCTTTTTTCTACGTCCTTGTCATAAACTATCGACCTAAAAATTATAATAAAAATTTATTTTCCGTGTTTTTCACTTTTTAAATCTCTTTTTTCTTTTTAATATTTATAACAATTTCTACATTTAAAACTATTTCCTGCCATATTATGACATTAAAAATTATAAATGAAAAAAAAAAAACAAAAATATGACAAAACGAGTCCATTTAGCTTTTAAAATCGAAATTAAATTTATTTAAAATTTTACGTTATATTGAAAAATTTCTGATACGTTCAATAACAAGTAAAATTATAAGTAATATAAGAAAAATACACATATTATTTTTTTTGTTATTTCTTTGATGTAATCTGATTAGGAACAGATTAGTGTCTTTAACATTTCAAATAAAATTATGGGACAATGACTTTTTTCTCGATTTTTGCTTGCTTGAACTTTTCTCTTCTTCCCATTTCTCATATCATAATTTCTTTTTTTCTTTTAAAAATAATTTTACTTTGTTTTTTTATTTTCGAATTATGACATGAAAATATTTTTGCAAATTAATTTTAAAAATGTTTTTTTTTTTAGAGGAATGTGTATAGCAAGTTTATAATATTTTTCAAGTAAACGATAATTGCCCAACCAAAAGTGAAAGAAAACTTCCCTAAATTTGTTAAACAAAAAATGTGTAATATTAAACAGACTTTAAGACAGAGCTGCCGCTCTTGAAAAACCTAGTGATTGACTCATTTCAGATAAAAATAGGCCAAAATAGACTTATAAAACACATCAAGATATCAATGTTAATTTCTAAATAATTTTCATAGGAACTATGGAAACCAACGCAAATTTGTATCCATTTTTTTGTTTAATGCGAATAGTTTTAGAAATCATTGACAAATAAATCAAACGCAAAAGTTAACCGCACTTTTTTGACAATTTTAGAAAAGTACAACAACAAATAAGCAATGTACTTCAAAATTATAAAATTAACTTATTTGTCTATCTAAAGTAGCAACACAGATTTAAATATTTAAACTTTCTATATTTCAAAAATCAGCTAAGAATAAATATAATGCAAAACAATTATGTCATTTAATATGCAATTATACCGCAATATGTGATTTTGATTTGAACATATAAACGTGAAATGTATAAAATTCACATTATGCCCCCGAGGAAATTTACTTGTACGACTCGTTTTTGTATATGAAAGAATTTTAGCAAGTTTGAATGGAGAAATGAAAATTCTTCATATGACCTGAATATTATTTTGAAATCTTGTTACACATACTCGTATATACTTCTTTCAACTCAATAACATACAAGAATAATAAAAAAAATTTTAAACAACTTCCTATTCTACTACTTGAAAATAAAAAAATAAAATCTTTTAAAAAAAGAAAAATTAGTGAAATTATAGTTTACCTACCATTCATTCAAACACAAATTCATCATCAATTATCATATCTTATAATGCATACACATAAACATACTGTACAAACTCTTATACATATCATGCATACACGTATAATTAATAGGTGACGAATGATTTTTTTTTAAATATAATTTTTGCTCAAATTAGATATTTCATCTCTTTATCTATCATTCACTCTCTTCTTTTTTTCGCTCTTCATCTTTCGTTTATTATTGTAGAAACGAATTTATGTTTATATTTTCACTATTCATCTTCGTTTAATAAATTTTTGACTGCTCTGCTTATAGTAAACTTGAATATCACCTGTCATATTGTTAATATTACATTCAAATAATATATTTATATTTGTATGCTTACATGCATAACTATAGGTTTACCAACATAATAATAAATTACTGAACACAATAACAGTGTTTCCAAAAATATAAAATGTTAACAGCATTTTAGTTCCTAATATACACTGCATGATGTAACTTGATGGTATTGCAAGAAATGATCAACATAATTTTATCAATTTCACTAAACAAGTAAATCTTCATTCTCCAGAAAAAAATATTTTATTAGCCGCTCATTGTCTGGGAAATTGAGTAATGAACATGCGATCCATCTCTGCTTGTGTTTGATTTTCTTTTTTTATTTAATATTAAAATTTTTTTATTTAAGAATTGAAAAACACTGTTATGCACATATTTCATTAAGAAAAAAAAACATATTTAACATAAAATTAAAGCAGTTTAATTCAAATTGAAAAATATTGAAGATTTAAGAGGTAGAATTAACCAAGGTTTTGAGAAACAGCACATTTCACTCTAACAATTTAAGCTGACAAGCCAAACTTTTAAAGAAAAATTATAAAAATAAACAGATTTAAGCCGCCTATTTTGTTAACACAATCGTTTTTTATTTTTTCACATTTTAGATGATGTGTCAAAGTTCGTTATAATCGCGAAATCTAATTGGTTTGATTAGCTATTACCATCGTAAATTAGAAAAAATTCCGCCCAAAGAATACTTCAAATTTTTCTCGCTATATAGACTTGTTATTGAACCTCCTCGATTAAATAATTTGACATCTGCACACTATTTTTTGAAATCTCGACTATCCGCCATGAACTGCAACTTTTTAATAAACAATGCTGACAATATAGTTATAATATTGCAGCCGAATCGTTCGAAAAATTGATTCAAATCTGAACTTTTCAAATATTCCACTTAGTCACTTAGTCATAGTTATCTGACGAAATTATATTATTTAACAGTAAATGGCTTCATATTGATAAAATATTGATTTATCGATTATTTCTCTTTTTAAGCTATAAAACGAAACGCTTATTGTACCTCCCTCTGAAGATATCTAAGTTTTGAAAATATCAAGTATTCCAATATTCTCCCTGTATTTGTTCATTTATTACCAAATTTCGGCATCTTATCTTTTCATCAACGAAAAAAGTAGTAAACGAAAACAAAAAGAACAGACAGAGTAAAACTCATTAGAGCGTTTTTTCTGAATTTTTTTTGGAATTGTGATAAAGATTGAAAAAATCTTAAATCAACTGATCTTCGAAATATATTATAAAGACAAAATAAAATTGATCAGAATTTAATTCGCTTTAAAAACATTAAAATTATAAACTGACCCATTCCAAAAAATTTAAAATGTTAATAAGACGGTTAAAAAGCATTAAAAAAAACACATTATTTTTTTCATTTATTTTTTTTTATCTTTTACCTCTTACTATTATTATTATTATTGTTATCATCTTTTTGGGAGGTGTAAATCTTATATATTTAACCAAAAACTTATGTAATCACCTGATGGTTCCTAAATTATGTGATAATTATCTGTTAGTTTTTTCTCTTCTTATTCCCTTTAGAAAAAAAAAGGTATCTTCTGGTTCCGTTTCCTATATACATATAACATAAAATGTACACATTTATTTACATATAATATCTATAAAGTTTTATACATATGAACATATACGTATACATTTATATTAATGCTTATAAGATAACCGCGTCACTATTAATGTAAATTAACGTTTAATGCTTAGACAAGAATTTATTAAGATACGCGCTTCTTTATTTTGTTTTTCTTATTCATTTTAAATTATTTTTCAGTTCATCTGCATAATTTACATATATATAAAAAGCCAACTATGTATAGAATATTATTTGAAAAAACCAGTGATCTGCGCCATATAGTAAGCAATTTATATGTAAGTTAGATATAAAATTTACATAATATAGCAATACCATAAGAAGGGTTATTTTAGAAAAAGAAGAAGAAAATAAGAATTATCATTTACTTAAACTTAATTTCATTAATTTTGAATTTAAATTAGATTTTGACCCCTTACTCGTTCAATTATACAAGTGAATATAGGGAAAATTAGATTTAAAATCGCATTAAGTTAAGAAAAATCAACGTTCTGGAAAATTTGATATAATTTAAATAATTTTGCTTTGCATATACATTCTTATTTTATTTTTCTTTATTTTTAACACAACAGCCATTTAAATTTAGTTGTATTTGGGTTAGAGGGGGCATCGTATATATACAAACATATAATTAATGATTGTTTATAATATAATTTGGTTTAATAAGTTTGAGCACCGGCACCAGGCTAATACTGCAGTTATCCAATGTGCCTAGCCCAGAATGTTAAGTTGGTTTTAACAAACCTGATTCAAAACTCGATTAGAAAAAGAATTTTCCCCTAAAACTCTGTGCAATGTAAAGAAATCAGTTAGTGTTAAATTTTACGAACTTTTTGTCAGTGTTAGTTAGCGGATATTCGTTTTTTCGAGTAAAAAACGTGTTCAACGAACACAATATATCACGTAATTTCAATGATTTTTCTAAAAAATTCTTCAACATTAAAGGGGTTGTACTGATAAATTCACATTAGGGTTTTCTTATATTTACTTATAAGAAAAACACTTATTGCAAAAAATTTTATATTTTTGAACTAGTCGCTATTTGCTTGTTCCAGATTATTATTTTGTTATTGATTAAGTTGGCTTCAGACACAATAAAAGAATTCTGTAATTTATCAGTAATACACGCTCTAGTATTCAACTAAATTCAATTTAAAAAAAAGAACGGTTACTTACAAAAGTTTTAATAGGGTTTAAAAATAATTTACAATCTACAAATAAGTTAAGTTCATGAAATTTTCAGTAAATATTTTTTTGCATATGAAGCCTAAAAGGGCACACTTCTTCCGTTATCGAAATGATCATTTAGGTGTTGCAATCTTATGAATTTATTGCAGACAGACAAAAATTGTAAAATGCTGCAAAAATTGTAGGTACTGCAATCTTAGGAGTTTGTTGCAAACAGACAAAAATTGTAAAATAGAAAATCACACGTGTTAATTTCCACAAAAATTAAAACTTTTGACAAAAATTGACCCGAAAATGTATAGTGAAGAAAAGAGAAATTTTACTACATATTATTCAATTTGGGAACACGGAGTATGATTGTTTAATAACCAAAGAAAAAACCTTGTCCATAATTACCATATTCTTTTCCCCCTCAATACTCAAATGAATTAAATTAAAAATTTTTTTTTTTTTACATATTATGGCGCTTGTTTAAAATCCATTGAAGAAAAATTAGAAAAAATATAACATAAAAACTTATAGTTTGCTGTAAACAATTTTAATTTTAAAACTTTAAAAAAAAAAAAAATATTTTCTTAATTTTAAGGTGTTAATACAAATGAGATATGCAAATATTAACACTAATTTCTTAATGGAAAATCTTAAATCATTTCGAAAGAAAAAAAATTGAATTTTTTTTTTCTTTTTCTGTTTTTCTATATATTTTTAATTTATTATACTTATGACTATGTTTATAGAATTTATGATCCATTTAAATATTACATAGTATGTGTTGACGTTTATTAAAATTAAAATAAAATTAGAAATGATGAATTAATTTAATGGCACTTAATTAATGCCTTGAAAGCTAAAGAGAAGAAATTAAGGAAATGATATTACGTTTAAAGAAATTTTGAGATTATAAGAGTTCTCATGAACACAATATGTTTAACTTTATAATAATACTAAATTACAAAAATTAAGGAGCCCTGAAAACGTTAAGCTATGGCCGGCACAGTAAATGACAAAGCAAATTACTTACAAGTAGTTGGAAATATTGATGTGAAGTGGAACATTGTGAAAGTTGTAATTTCTGTGTTACTGGAAAACATTCAGTAAGGCTATCCGATAACTTAGCGGTGTATCCTTAAAATCCTTAAAATTAAAATAAAATTAGAAATGATGAATTAATTTTATGGCACTTAATTAATGCCTTGAAAGCTAAAGAGAAGAAATTAAGGAAATGATATTAGGTTTAAAGAAATTTTGAGATTATAAGAGTTCTCATGAACACAATATGTTTAACTTTATAATAATACTAAATTACAAAAATTAAGGAGCCCTGAAAACGTTAAGCTATGGCCGGCACAGTAAATGACAAAGCAAATTACTTACAAGTAGTTGGAAATATTGTTGTGAAGTGGAAAATTGTGAAAGTTGTAATTTCTGTGTTACTGAAAAACATTCAGTAAGGCTATCCGATAACTTAGCGGTGTATCCTGGAGCTATTTAAAGGAATATGCTACATGATTGAATTTTTCGTATTCGTGATGTTAATTTAGCAATTTCAAGTTATTCAGTAAAGTTTTCAATGTCAGACCAACCCAATTTTCTTTGAGATTTCACCATAGTAAGATTAACTATGGTGAAATCTCAAACATTAATGCAAACAAAACAGTGTTGCCGTGACATTTCATTCTTAGATTCTTCTTCCTATAATATCAAAATAGAGAATCAAACAGTGAACGTGATGTGAAAAGCAAAAGTGGTAGCACAACAAACAATCTAAACGCTAAATAATGGGTTGCTAAAATCGATAATATTATTGCCAAAAAAGAGTTAAATTGATACACAATCTGCGTTATTTATTTAGTTTCTTCTGCGATTTATATCCACCTTTCATCACTTACGAATTGTCACTGTAAGTATAGTAACGCGTCAATATGTTACTTGAGTTATTAAAAAATTACATAAACCATTTAAAAATAATTAAATTATATAACATGTAATCAATAAATTTATTAAACATTTTACCTTATTAAAAAAAACAATAATAATATTAATAAAAATAAACGCTACGTTTATTTATTTTAAATACGCGGTCAACTCATTTGATTGGGTTTTTTTTTTTTAATTGAAAATCAAGTTATATGTCAACCTGACAATCATTTAAGTAAAGTATTTAAAATATAAGTGAAATACAGAGGAATATAGGATACAAAAAAACATAAATTAATAAAAAAAAAATTACCATATCTAATTAATTAATCCTCCTAACGCTAATAACCTCTTTTCAAATTATAAATAAAAATAAAAAAAATTTGCGAAATATCTTTAAATCCAACACATAATAAAATACGAGTATATGTTTGAAAAAAAAATTATATTCGATTTATAATATTTGCATGTCTTCATTTCTTTATAAAACCGTAGGATCAATTTGTGGTGAATTTTGCGCTCAAGTAACTAAAGGGCACAGCTAGTGAAATGAATTCAGATACTTAGTCTAATCTAATCCAAAAATTTCTATATGCGCAGCAAATATACTGAATACAAATATTCTATCAGGCAACAACACTCAGGGAGAAGTTTTAAAACTGTTTATAAATTTCTAGGTACTTCAGTAAGAAAAGAAGAAGCACATATTCGATGTTTTTTAAAGAAATTATAAAATATTTTTATTAAATGACTAAATTTTGAGAAGGAGAGGCCGAAAAGAATACAGTTAATGAAGAGCAGTTTCAGATTCACAACAGCAATTTCAGATTCGTAGCAGAAAAGATGGATAGTTAAAAGTAAAAAGGCCTAAGCTACGCACAGTTTACAGGGAGTTTCGCAGCATTGAGGAACACGATCCCATTTTAATCTTTATAAAGGAGTGTCATTAGTTACATAAGCATGACTAAATAAGAATATACTCAGCATTTAGATCCAAAATCAAGCAATATTTTTGTAAATTTTGAATACTTTTGCATAATGAACGAAATTCCTGTAACATAACTTAGTTCCTTACATTTTATAAAATATTTACATAATCTACCTGTGTGAATGAAATCAACTTCCATTTCAATTCATTTCAATTTATATTACAAGTTTTAATAATTGGTAACAGGAAAATAGATTTTTTTTCTGCTTTTTAATATAAACTAAAACTAAGGAAAAAAATAATAGTAAAATGAAAATAATTACATAGATTGAGATGAAATAATTATATAGACAATACTGACAGGTTAAAATGCGTTCAAAATGCATGCTAATCATATTACTCTTTATTATTATTACATTCATATTAAATTTGCATACAAACCGAACACACACACTTATTAAATACATAAATCATTCTAACTACAACTCTATATACTATAAAATATATAAAATATAATTAATAATAAAGCCCATATAGAAGATAGAAGAGAAAAACAAAGCAAAAAAAAAAAAAAACAAATTTATATAGTAACAAATTTTAATTTACCTCACATTCTTAATCCCACTTAAGCAGCATTATAGAAGCTAAACCACACACATTACCGCACTTTAAAAATTAAAACGCTCTAAACGTAATTTAATTCAAAATTAATTTTTATTGCTATGCAGATTACCTTTAAATTCAATTTTGCTTATTCGTTTTGTTTTTTTCTTTTTTTTTTTTCTTATATTTTTTTATTACTTTTTTTTTGCTTTTGGCGCGATTGTGAGTATTTTTTATAATGCATTGCAAATTTTTAATCTCGTTCATTAGCTTTTAAGCATTGAATGCTAACCAAGTAACCAAAATGAATTATAAGGTTTGAAAAAAAAAAAACAAAAAACAAAAAAAATTGTTATTTGAAAAAATAAGCAACTCTAAATGAAAAAATTTTATCACTTTCTAAAAGGGGACAGAAGAGACTCGGATATTTTTATAGTTAACCGCATAGTTTTATTTTTGCTTTTGAACAGCAATAGGGTAAAAATAAGTCTAGGGCAAAAAAAATTCAGTTGAGATCCAAACCAATTCTAATTTTAATTATTGTCAAATTAGCAATTTTCAATAGTGATTTTCTGTTATTCATGTATGTAAATACATATTGTTCTGTCATTATTTATGTACATAATGATATTCTGCTATTAATTGTTACTGTAAAAATTGTAACGTTAACAGCAACAATTGTTGCTTAAAAATTAAATCAACCCATTAACATTATTAAATCAACCAATATTTTAAATGTTTAACACCAAAATATTTAAACAACAGCTTTCATAAACGAAATGAAGACAGTCTTATACTTGCCCATAATTTGCATTAATCTATTGTGACAATAATCATTTCAATTTAAAATTATATTCTCTACACTCTAAATTTGCTTTTAATTTCTAATTTCATGGTTATAAGCAAAAAAAAATTTAAGTAATAATTTTTGAAAAGTAGTTCTTTTTTTTGCAAAAACCACTTCTTTGAGCGACACCTATAGATAATACCTTCAAGTTTTATGAAAAAATAAAAAAAAACACAACCAACTAAATGTTTATCTAATTAAATTGCAAACTCGAAAATTTTATCAAACTCAAGATTCTCAATATTTTTATCAAAATGTACTTGTAAATTTCTTCATTTTCAAATAATTTGATATATGAAACAGAAATATGAAAACTGCTTTCCTATCACTTTTCGTTAGCTTCTTCTCATGTTAATTTAATATTAAAATTAATTAAAAATTAATAAAAACTGATTATACGAAATACACTAAAGGAAAAATTCAATGGATGCATTTGGAAAAAAAATGTCAGCTAATTACCTAAAATAAAGTAACAGTAATAATGTGCGAAATAGAGTTAATGAGATTTCAAAAATGTTAAAGCAACTTTAGTTTAAACGTAGCCTTAATTGTCATGTTAAAAAAAAAATTATCAAAAAATCATTGAACTGCACATAAATTTTAGTCTGATTTCTTAAATGAACAACAGTTTAGAAAAATTTGTTTCTATGACTGTAACTTAAACGAAGCTTTCCATTTACTTCTTAGTACTTCAAGTTAGATTAGACATTAACTTTAAAATAAAAAATGAATTACAAAGTAATGTGATAGTTCGACCGGAATTACCATCACTTCTCTTGTCACTTATGTCAAAGTTTTAAAAGATCACTTACAAAGTTTCATTTAAATTCCATATATCGCCACATTTTGCCGTATTTAGTATAGGATTTTGAAGGCTTTTCGAAAAACAAATTAGAATTTATCGATTTTCCCAAAAATCGGAAGAAAAATTTTTTTTGAATTTAAATTGAAATAATTTTCATTTTACTGCGACGTCATTTTTGTCTCTTACTGTACACACATACTCTTCATTTGATTTTCATAATTTTATTTACTTTTTTCTCTTTATTTTTTCCTTACATTAAATAAGTATTACATCATTTGCGAAAATCAGCGAAAAAAAAATAAACGTAATTCATAATTTAATTTTAAACTTATTTTCTTGTACATTAGCTGCCAACAATTAATTTAATTCAATATTATATATAAAAAATTCATTAATATCAACACGATTGTATACGGGTCTGTTCACAGTGTTCATTCAATTCATAAATTCAATCTAAATGAATTCACAGTATGTGTTTATAATTTTAACGTATGAACGTCACACTATAAGCACACAATGTGTCAAAAAACGACAAAATATCATTATACTCTCTGATTAAGAAGAACAACTTATAGAATCGTGAAAATTAATTCAAGAAACTGAAATAATCTTCATTTGTACACATATAGTGTGTGTGTATATAAGTGGGATATGTATGTATATAAGCAAAATTTTTTTTTAGCACATAATCATTAAGAAAGTTGTATAAAATTATATATGAGGGCTATCCTTTAGCTCAACTATTGTATTTTTATATTAAAGATTTTATTTGTTGAACATATTAAAATAATATTTTTACAATATTTCAAAATCTTGATATATAGATTGCATATATAAATATATATACACACATATTTGCTCCTTACAGTAGGCAATTTTAATTTAAATACGAAAATATTTCCTCTCAGAATTGCTCAGTTTCTGAGAATACAAATAATAGTAGAGATTTTATGAATAATACAGATTGAGTGAAGATTGAATGAAAAATGTTGGTACACTGAAAAAAACCGATTGAACAATATTTAGAACCGAAATTTTTTCAATCTAAATTTAAATCGTCCAAACTGTACTAGGCGTGTATCGATTTCTAACATATAAGAATTAACATGTAAAGGACATTTTTTAGAAGAAGGTTATCAAAAACAGAGTACGTCTACATATATTTTAAATGAACCTAAATGTTTCAACAATATGGAATTTCAAATTGAAATTATTATCAAAGTAACAAAGGTTTTTACAATGAAATTCAGCAAAAAATTCTTCTAATTATGCCTTAAATGTGGACATTTGCAAAAGCTTTTGTAATTGCTGTAAAGGTAGAAAATTTATTAATCAAATATCAATTGGAATATTAACTTGTTTGAATTGATTTTCAAAACCCAGAAATTTCTTTTGCAATTATTATTATGTGACAAAATTTAGCTCTCAATATTTTTAAATTTTATAATAAAAATTAAACGACAAAACCAATCTCAATGGATCTTAAAATAATTTTTAACTGGTTTCTTCATATATGTACAATTTAAAGCACCTGTATATACACATATGCATACATACTTAAGCCTACATATGCTTTAAACGAAATTTAAAAAACAACAACAAAATAATTTTTTTCACCTTTTTAAATGTGAGGTGATATTATTTCCGTTTGATTGAATTCCGTATTAAAACGGATTTAGTCAATCATTCTTGATTTTTAATTTTTGTTTGTTTTTGGTTGTTTCTTTGGTATACACATATGCCATATACAAAATTGTATATGCAATAACCACAATAAGTTTAAGGAAAGCCTTAAATACTTATATTAAAAAAGAAAAGAAAATATTTAAATGAGGATTCATTCCTTGTCTTTCTCTCAAAAGTTGGTTACCCGTCGTCATCGTCATCATCATCATCAGCATCATGTTCCTCATAATCATCATTATCATTGTTGTTGTCATATAATCGTAACATTTTAATGATATGACGTTTTTGATCTTATAAGTGTTACATTTTTTTTTTTTAATTTTTAACTTTAAAAACCTTAATTTTTTTTTCTTTAAAATATTCCTATAAGCTTAATAACATTTATTTTATTAGACAGGTATATATTTAATATTTAAAAGTGGTGTTTAATTATTCAGACATATTTTAGAACTTTTAACAATTATACTTAATTCCAGTTTACAAAAGCAACAATAAAAAATAAGGCATAAGAAACAAAGTTTAAAGCAAGCATTGGAGTTCACATTTTGCTACACTGTTTATTAAGCAATTTGCAGTTTTTAATTTGCGTAAATAATGCGATTAATTCAGATTATTGCATAAGAATTAAAGACATTCCAATAGAAATGTTTTCCTTTTTTTTTACATAAATACTATAAATATCGAAAATCCCAGTTTCAAATTGACCGAAAATTTAATCGATATTTTTAATACATAATTAAATTACTGCTATAGGTATAACTTATGGCATATGAAAGGCTGGTGAAAGTTTATAATTTAATAAAAATTCATGAAATACTTGCGGATCACAAAAACCGATATTATATAAAGAAGTACAGCTTAAAAAGTGCGAAATACGGCTGAAAATCTTAATGAAACTTATTTAATCTAGAGTAGAAAGAAAAATTTATTAATTGAGCTGTTAAGAATAAGGTGGCCATAACGATCGAATTTTAGTTACAGTTAAGATTGCAAAATTCTTAAATTAGAACATGTTCTTTGAAAAAATTATTCAGTTGTTTCCTAAAAGTTGTTGTTTAATATGATAGTTCCTTTGGACAAAATCGTATTCTGTCAAACAAATGGATAAATTCACATTTAAACAGCACTATCAAAAACTCAAATATTCTATAAAAATCAGACATCGATTTGCGAAGCTTGTATTACGAAGCTATGTTCAGGCAATAGTTCTAAACGGGCAAAAATATGTAAATAAAAAATGATAATATAAGGAGATTCGCCGCAGTAGGAAAACTCTAAACTAGTATATAGATATTGTTAGATCCAGAAAACTGCAGCATTTTGTTCCATTCAAAAACAAGGGCACATTCATTCGGGCGAAATATTGCTTAAATAGATTGGCGCTACATTTTATGTACGTGAACCGCAATCATCAATCTGCGTTAACGTTTCGTGTATTTTTATACTTATAAATGTATAAACGAAAGCGTTCTAACCTCTCTTTTACAATATTGCCTTATTTAACACTTTATGAAATATTTATAAGTCTAATATTTTTTCTTAACTAGAACCGACTGGCATCAAATTAATTTTCAAAATTGAATACAATCAAAATGGTCTTAATATTATTTAAAAATTTGTATCAAAATTCTTACTACTTATTCTTATTTTCGAAATTTTTTAAAATTCATACTTGAACTGATATTAATTTTATGGTATTAAGCAAATTCTTATTTGTTGTACAACAAAATTAAGACAAAACTCTGAAATATCCCAAGTGAACTGCGTAGTTCTCATAAATTTGAAAATGTAATAGTATTTTCAATAATGTATGAATATCAGTAGAATTTTCCCTATGAAAAATATAAATTTGTCTGCTAGAATACCTTGAACATCATAGCACAGAAATACTCTGTGAATACATTGAATTCAACAATTTATGTTAAAGCTAAATCGTATCAAAAATCGTGTTACTGTAATATGGAATCGGGGGACCTATTCAATTTACTAATCTCTAAAATTTTAAAATGTATAAAATTGACGTGCTCTTATTAAATTTTTTACCGGAAATATTTTAATCTGTACAGTTTAAAATTATAGGCATTAAACAGTAAAGCATTAAACAGAGAGTTAGGGAAAATTTTTACTCGATATCAATTACGATTAATTTCGTTTTTTATTCAATTCTTTTGTCCATTTTTTTTTTGGTACACAATTTTTTTCTCTAAAATTTAAAATCTCTTCAAATCTATTAATTTAATCTTATAAGGCGTACAAACGAATACAATAACCGTTGACATTTTCATTGAAAAATCAATTTTTTTTTTGTTGTTCTTTTTGTTTCTATATTGACATTTAGTTTTTTGACAACTTAATTCATTTTTTTCATATTTATTTTTTCATTTCTAAATTAATAAGAACAAAATTTTGTGATTCATTGATGTGGCTTAATAGGTCAAATGAGGTTAATAGGATAAAAATTATATGAAATGTAAATGTTAGGTATATGAAAAAATAAACGTTTTTTAAATGTAGGTAATGTAAGTAAGTATGTATATGACATTTATTTAAAAATTGTATTAACTTTTGACATTTAAATTTAATATTTCAAATGAGTTAAGATAAACTTGATTTAATTGCGTTTTTAATATCTATATACATATATGCATACGTTTATAAAATTAGAAATATCCTGTTCGCAGAAACAATGATTTCGATATTTTCATATTAAAACTATTCTCCAAATTTAAGTTATAAGTTATAAATTTAGAAGCAGTTATGAAATATTGAATATGACTCTAGCTAGTTTTAATTTTTTTTAATAATTTGAAAAATTTATTGAATTTTTTTGACAGGCTTCATGTAAAAATTAAAAAATTAAGCAACATTTATATATGTACACATATACGAGAGAAAAGGGCATAGTGAAAACTTAAATTTCATTAAAAATTTTAGAAAAAGAGAATGGTTTAAAAAGGAAGGTTTACTAGTGGAAAATGGAAATAAAAATTTATTCCGAAAATATTTTGAAAAATTTGAAAAATTTCAAAGGATGGCAATACTTTCAAGGGCAATCAATTAGATTTTCATATAATCAAGTGACTTTTCAACTTAATTTTTAAAAACTCTATTCAACACATTTTCAGTAAACTTTCGTTATTACTTTATTGATCCTGGTATAACAACCGTCCATTTTAAAAACTATATAAATTAGTTTGTAAGTTTTCGTAATATGAATTAGCTATAAATACTATTTTCTATTTAACACATATTAACCAATTTACTATTTAAAATCACACGTAAAATTTCTAAATTTATGTGTGATGTTAAATAAGCGAAAATGAGATTCAAAAGAATAAAGTGATTCACCAATTATTTATCTGACTAGATAGTTAAAAAAAAACTTTGCATTTTTATTTGATTTAAATTGAATATTGAACAGTCCAATTTAGAATCACAAACTGGTTCAAATACACAGAATTTTTATAAGAGTTATATAGAATAATTGGAAATTTAGACGATCTATTTAAATTTTCTAATTTATTTCAAAAATTAATTTTCAATTTAAATAACGAGCTGCAATATATTCCAATAATCTTATATATTCACCCTTTAAAAATTTTAATTAAATAAAATATCAAAAAAATTAGTAGTCAAATAATCGCATTTTTATTATTAATTAATCATAAAATCTATGTAAGTAGTAAAAAATATAATTTTTACATTGCTTAAATTTCTACTTAATAAATTACTAAGCAATTATTAAAATAAAATTTTCAAAACTAATTATTATGAAAATAAAAATCACAGGAAACCCCCTTGAAATCCCACATATTTCAATAAATTTTTTAGATCACCCACAAAATTTTTATTCAAAAACAATTATCGCATTGTTTTTCAATCATGATATTAAATTTAATATTTAAATGGAGAAAAAAATTCTAATACATTTCTCTTCCATTCTAAAAATATTAATATAAATATACTAATTGGTTCAATTACATTATTTTCTAGTTGCGTGGGTTCAGCGTAATAACATGTCATAAACTTGTTAAATTAGATCATTTTCTATATAAGTAAAATACGATTTAGATGATCTACTCTACAAGCAAACCAAAAAAAAAATTCTATGACTTTGGTCTAATATGATATTTTTCCACTTATTTAAATCAAATAATTATTTTAATAATTTTGATTTTTTGTTGTTGTTTTTTCATACAATTTCATTTAATTGTTTCTCTATTTCGATTATTCTATATACACAAAATTATGAAATTATTAAATCTAATTAGTGTCAGAATAGCTTAATAATCATTCAATTTAACCTTGTAATTTTTCATAGTGTAGTTATAGTAAAACACAACTAGTAAATAAGTTTTTTTTTTATAACAACGGGAAAAAAATATAAAATTAATTGAAAAATTAATTTTCACTATTCTTTAATAATTACAGGAAGTTTTTTTTGTTGTGGCTTTGTTTTTGTTTTTCAAGATGATAAATGATAAAAATGTTGAGTATTATAAGTAAATTATAATACACGATTTAATTAATAATCAATTCAATTAAGAAAATAACATTCAATTACACCTACATTAATAATTAATAAAAGTATATATAATTAATTATTTTATTACTTACCATTACTACAAACACTATGACTGTCTAAATCATTATCACTATCACTATCAACATCATCATGTCCACGTCCACTACTATCAATGCTACTATTACCACCACAACCACCACTTGGTGCAACACTTAAATCTCTAGGTCCTTGTGGTGATGGTGATCTAATATGATCATCATCTAAATCTCTTATCTGATGATGATTATGATGATGATGATGAAATCCACCTAATCCATGTGTTAAATGATGTTGTTGTAATGCATGATGATAAACAGCTTGTAAATTACCATTTGTATGTTGATGAATCTGTTGTTGCTGCTGTTGTTGTTGTTGTTGTTGTTGATGATGATGATGTAAAGCTGTTGCTGTTAATGTTGTATGATGTAAATGATGATTTAAAGGATTATTATGAATGCTATGATGACCATTTTCTATGGGACTATTACGATTATTACCATTACTATTACTATTGTTATTATTACTGATATTATTGCCACCATTTCCTATTCCATTACCATTGCTATTACTTAATGTACCATTTACATTTAATGTATTATTGGATGCAGCTGCAGCAGCTGCTGCTGCGGCTGCTGCTGCTGCTGCCGCTGCACTACCCGCTAATATATCATTTATCATAAAACGTGAACGTGGTGGTTGTAATACTGCCATTGAACCACGTTGTATTGGTACTGTCATTTCAATTTTAGAATTATTAACACTATGAGCAGTAATATTTTTATTACTGCTATCTATTATAAAATTATCAATTTTTGATGTCAATTTAATATCATTTATATTATATAAATTTTTAATATCACTATCTTTATTATTACTATTATTAATGTTATTCATTAATAAATCACTTTTACTATTAAAAATTTTTTCCGATTTTAAAGTAGCGACGGGTTTTATGTCACTACTTTTTTTATTTTTATTAATATTATTTCTTATTAGAGATGATTTTGATGTTGCTGATGCCGATGATGAGGATGATAATATTTGTAATGATTTTGGTAAATAAGATTTTGGTATTATTGATGTTATTAATGTTGTATTAAATTCAAATGGGCATAAGCCCATATAATTTTGCCCGTTTTGCACGATTTTGATGGTTTTTTTTTATTAGAATTCTTAAAATGAAAATATGTATAATAAATTTTCAATGTAATTGTTTAATGGCAGTAAAAGTATAACTAAATACATATACGGTTTTTATTATTTTAACAATTCATATTGATTCCGTTTAATATTGCCTGTTATCTTATAATTTCCAAAAATTTTTTAAGTTTATTTTAAAAATTACATATAAAATATAATTTATATTCTTGACAAATTTTAAACACATTTAACTTTTATTGGAATTTAGATTGGTGCAGGTGATAAACAATAACAATTTTCAACTAAAATATTTGACATGATTACGTTCTTAAATAGATTCTAACTGTTATAATAATCGTTTCAATTTACTTCCAATTATGTTCAAATTTTAAAATATGAAATAAAAATCATTTTTTACATTCTATTGATTTTACAATAAAACAAACTATGACATTTTTATTAAAATTAAAAAATTTGACATACACATATGTATGTATGCAGTTATGTCAACATCAAGGAACGCACATGCATGCATATAATACGCAACAAATACTATTAAACAGTTTATATATATTTTATAAAATATTACAATAACAAAGTATATACGTATGTATATATACGTCAAAAAGAAAGAAAAAAAAGAGATAGAACTATTGCAAAAGAATCAATTTAAAAAATTGAATTTTTTCTTGTTTTTTCTTCTTTTAATTTTGCTTCACTTTCAAACATTTAAACCGTACTTGAACGCTGTCAAACCGACACTAACAACTTAGTTTAATAATTCGCTTATCGCCCTCACGGCAAAAAAAAAAGAAAATAAACAGAAAAATAATAATAATAACAAATAAAAAATATACGGTATAAAAGAAAAGAAAAAACAAAAAATTATTATTACACAAAAAACAGTAAACAAACAAACAAACGAACATTATATAGTAAGAAAATAAAGATTATAACATATAACATAATATAACACAAGCATATGTTATACAATTATTATTATTATAACAGTTACATACTTTTATATACAAACATCTGTACATGAACAATTATGTATGTAAATAGGAAAATGAAAAATTATAACAAATTCACGATAAAATTATTTTATTACGATTATTATTATTCTTATTATTTTGGTTATTAATAACAGAAAAGAAAACAAAAAAAAATTGTAATACAAGTAAATACACAAACATAAGCGACACACATACACAGTTACATACCATATATTAAAATTTATATAAAAGTATTTCATTCAATAAAATATTTCAACTTTATATACATACAGAGAAGAATCATTATTATTGTTATTATGTTGATTATATTTTTGCTTGGTTAATGTAAAGGCGAAGAGATTTAGGTACTTGCAATTTACATTTCTCTTCTCTTCACATCTCGTTTTAGCACAATATTATAATTTAAATTCAATTTAACACTACATCAAGTATTGCATTATAAAGTAAGTATTTCCATGATAATATATATTATAAATTTGATGTTAAATATAGTAATAATAACAATAATTCACAAACACATAGATATGTTATAAAACAATTTCACAAACATATGTACATGCACGTCTGTATAAAAGATATGTGCGAATTTTACTCATTTGCATATGTACATAATGTAGATGTCACACATCAATAGAAAATCCTTATAATTTTTGCCGTAGTACAATTTTTGGAATTTGAATATACATATACTAACAAATCGAGGCCAAAAAAAAAAGAACTAGTATGATTTTGTCCTCTTTGTTAAAATTTAAATTATAATGCACAATATAACGGTATTATTTTAATATTGAAATTAAATGTAATTTGTTATTCCTTCTGATTAAAATTGAACTTAAGGACTGGCGTCCGCTCAATTCTACTGTAATAGTTTTGAAGTTTTATACCTTATTTCGAAAGAAGGAAACTATAATAACTAGTATAATTCTATAATATAGTATATTTCATATATTATAGTAACAATATAGCAGATGAATATGCAATACTTTCATATTCAAGTACTGATTTCATCCAAAATATGACTTTTCTTTATTTGTTTTATTGACATATCCGTTTGCTGTAAGAAAACATTTACAGTGTCATCACAATAACAAAATAAAAATAAAAAATTTTAATAACAATCTTTAAAAGCCTGAGTAAAATACACAAATACCTAAAATGGTATTTTAAATAAGAACAATTAAAGAAGAAAAGCAGAAAAACACAATTCTAGGGGCTCTCTAAAGAGAGAATTGCAAATAATATATTATGTACATAAGTAAACCAAAAGAAAAAAAGCGCAAGCAAACAAACCAAAAAAGCGAATGAACCAAAAGCTTATAAGGCATTAAATAATATATCAAAAGCAAAAAAATAAAATAATATGTAAACATACAAAAAGACCACATCAAACATTTATGAAGTCAATGCAACCAACTCATACACATTATTATGTACAAAAGTATATATTCAGATTTTATGATGAACAAGTAAAACTGGTTTAAACATAAGGAAAGTCAATTAATATTTTTTATTGTAACAAATACTACAGATCATCGTATACACACTCTCATCTCACAAAATATTGAGCGAAAATCAAATATTAACATAATATCATTGTTCAATATTTTTACTACTGCTATGGAAGTAAAGTATAGGTTTGCATATAAGTAAATCTAAATTTTACGAAGTATTAAAGGAAATAGGTAACATAAAGGTAAGTAACATTGATGTCACTATTAACTCGACAGTAAATTTTTTTGCTATTATCATGGCATTCGTTTTTAAGAATTTACTGTCACAATAATTTTTGTTATATTAGTAATGCTCAAAAATAAATTCAATTCATTAAGTGAATTCTAGAGTGTCATAATATTAAATAAATTTCGGTAAAATAAATTTAAAATCATAAATAAAATGAATGTAAAACATTCATGACAATTCAAATGAAAAATAAATTATATTGGCATTGACAATAACATTTGCGGCGAAATAACTATACTTTATATAGAAAAGAAGAAAAAACCAAAACTTGAAGATGAAATAAAAATCCAACCAATCATATTGAATTTTTCGGGTTTTTGAAAATTTTGATTTTTTCTTTTTTATTTACACAATTTGATTCTACGTTCTACGCACGTACACATTTAGATTTGACTTTGAATTATTTAAGAATGTATTCGATTTTGCTTTTCACTTTTCGTACCTTCATTTTACTCATGCGCACATTTGTCATACTGAAAAGTACCGTTAAAACTCTTATTAAAAATCAAAATTATATATTAAGGGTTCTAAGGCTATCAAAATTAAGATTTAAACCGCATCAAGAGGGACAATTAAGAGTAGTTAATTGAAGAGCAATTTAAATTAAAAAATAGTCAAAAAAATTTCAAATATTATTTGACATACCCATGAAGTTTGCACCGACAATCTGAACAACTGTCCAAATGTTCATTTGGATGTTCATTTACTTTTGACATAAGAAATTTTGAGAAATTGAAGAGTTCAATTAAAATACTTTGCAATTAAAATATGAACCTAATATTTCTAAATAATCTGAACACTAATGAAAACTACTTGGAGCTTAATTTCTCTGACATTAATTCGGAATTCAATATTGTTTTGGCTAATGCACATATAAAGCTAAGCTTCTAAAACATTTTGCGTTGACAAGAACTTTAACTAAATAACATTTTCAATAGAAATTAAGAATTGAAGGAACTTTGTTGTTTTTTCCGCCCCGGTGTTTAGATTAATGTTTCCGAAAATAGGTTACAGTCTTATGAAATCATTATTCTTTAACCACTTTACTTTTATAATACTTCATACTTACATTCATAATTTAATTGCAACTTGAAGCCGAAAACTTTATGCAGCAAAAAAACATGTTAATAAAATTTATAAAAATGAAACTTTCATGCATAATAAATTATTTTCATAAATGATGAAAGTACAATTTCCCAAGTTAAACAAAAGTACTTTATTTCTCTTAAAAATTTCGCTGTAAATATATTAAGAGAATTTTTTACAATATTTAAGAGAATATCAATTTAAAGGAATAATATGAACAATGGAGGCGTGTACTCAACTACAAAAACACATTTGTAAAAATATGTAAAAGAAAGAAAGAAATAGATATATTATTTATATAAAAAAATTTTATATATGGATTCGTGAATTTGAAAATGTGAGTAAAAAAACTGTATGATTTTCATGCAATTTTTAAAAGCTACATACAAACGTTTAAATAACAAAATAATAATATATTATATTTCTAAAAAAAAACTGTATATCTGTCTCTTTTCATAAAATTTCTTATTAATGTACAAGCAAACGCAACCACAAAAATAATAATGATAAAAAGGCATAAAACAAAAAAAATTTATACATAGTAAAATTACAGAAAAAGAAAACAAAAAACATAATTTATAGTTCTCTTTCTATCATACTCTTCTGTCTCTTTCCCTCACACACTATTAATAATTACTATATTTCATGTAAATTATATTGGCATCATTATAGTAGTTGGGCAGATGTAGTAATAAACAGCGACAAAAATAGCAGATTCATTTTGTTTTTTATTAACTATAATTGCGATGTACAGTTAATACAGAATAATTTGTGTATGAATGTGTTTAAGTACTTATGATTTTGCTATAGTGTGTATGAAAAATTATAAGTACTTTTATAATATTATTGTCTCATATTATATTATAATTATCTATCTCTCTTTAAACAATGAATATGTTCAAATGTTTCTATCTCCCTTCTTTTTTTTATTGATATATTAAAAATATATACATATATACAAATAATAAAAGCAAAAAAATAAAATAATATTTTAAAATAAAATCATAATAAAGTGTAAAAATAAAGTGAAAAGGGATGGGTTATAACAAAACAAACACAAAAAACGAAAAACACAAGAAAGGGAGAGAAAAAAAACGGGAAATGAAAATGAAAAGAGAAAACAAAACAACAGAAAGAAAACAATAATTTTAAAGCTAAAAGGATTTTACATGGATGGGTGTTAATTTTTCTACTTTTCTTCTTTTTTTTTTCTTATTTTTTGTGATACAATATGGGGGGTAATTGTTAATTAATCTACCACGTTATATAAATGTTTCTTTTATTTGTCGGAAAATGAAGCTATTACAGTTGATATTTTTGTTGTTGTTTTTGATATTTTTTTATTATTTTGAATTTGTTTTTATTTTATTTTATTTTTTTCGAGTATAGTTGGAAAAATAATAAAAAATAATGGAAAAAATGAGAAAAATTATAAAAAATTTTGGTTTAAGTATACATGAGAACGTATTGGTTTGTATGTTCGTAGTGAAATTATGTTAATAAAGTTTAGAACTGAGGGGGGTGTTTAAAATGTTGTTGATAATGTTGATGATGGTGGTGAAAGAGTTTTCACCACTTTAAATATAAGTATTCCTTCATCTCATTTAAATGGAAACGGAGCCAAAGAAAAAAAAGGAAAAGGAAAACAAAAATTATTATATTTTCTCCCTCTTTTTTTTTGTATTTTTCTTCCTATTTTCAAAGAGGAAATTTAAAAAGGAAAAAATATTTTTTATGCACAAAATATTATAATACATTTGAGTGTATGTATGTAATGTTTGTTATATGAATATATGTATAAATGATAATTTTAAAATATTTAAGGATACAAACGGAAAATGTATCCTTAAATATGTAATAATTATTTTTGTTTTTCTTTTTTCTTTATTTCTTTTTGTTTTTTTGTCGTTGCTTTTTATCTTTCATTATTTATGAAATTAATGAGAACATTTTAAATTTTTTTAAATAAAAATTAATATTAAATAATTTATATATTATGTATGTACATAAACACACTTTATATAAGTAGAGGAATTTTGAAAATTTTTTTTGTATTCTTTTAATGTTTACTTTAATTTTTTATGCATATAATTATGTGAGGAGTTAAAAAATAAATTTATGTTAAGTGTGTGGTTTAGTCATAAAATTCTGATTATTCTAATTTAACTGATTTTGTATAAAACTCCAATATGTTTGCAAATTTTATATTAGGATTTTGAAGTCGAATCAAATTTTCACCGTGAATCCGCTTCTTAAATTGCAGAAATGGAAAGGTAGTTCCATACAAATTGAACAAAACGATTACGAAAATCGAATTACATAGTAAGGCCCCAGATCTTGTAAATTTAAAATTTATTTTAATTTATTTATATTTTTATACTTTGACAACTCTCATTAGTCTTCAAGTGTCTTTACTCATTCTGCTGCACTACATACATATATGGAAGTTTGTTTTAAATTCATATAAAAATAATGTCTATCAAAAAAATCATTTACTTTTCGGTTATTTTGTCACAAAAATTATTCTTAATATTTAAATAAGGTATAACTATTAATTGAAATATTTTATTTAGGGTTTTTTTAAATTTGCATATGAAGGTTTTTAAATATAAAGAATTAATAATCAGAGTAACAAGAGAGAAAAAATAAATATCTTCTCTTCCGCCAGGTACAATTTATAGTAATCTACATACCACCTATACTATCTCGATTCCAAGCAAACTCTCGGAGTTATACCTCAAAGAATTGGACATGGGCTCTTCATAATACAGAGAAAGTTCTGCCTAAATTATTTGTGTCTGCGGGCGGGCATAGCAAAACAGTCACATAAAATATGCATAGCCATCTGCACGTCGTTCCGGCAGAATCTACACAAAGGGACCAAAGAACACCATTCTTATACATTTAAGCCAAAGAATAAACTATTCTAATTACTTATATGATTTACCGACGGGCTGTTCGGTAGAAAAGGTCACCAATATACATTTGTAAAAGCTATATAATTTTAAGAAATTAAGAACTTTAGTTTATTACTTGTGATTTACGGTACTAGTAAACGCTTAGCAAATTTACAAATGACGAATATACTATTATATTGGGATGCTAAATTCAAATCAAATACAAATGAATATAATTAATAATCGAAAGCAATCTGTAATATGGCAAGGTATTACTTCACATTTCAATCTTATCAAATTGTGAAAAAACACTAACGTTTTGAGCTTGATTATAAAATAATTCTTATTTATTTTTATACATTATTTATTAATTATTAAATTTTGGAAAAATAAAAATATTCAAAGTAATTTGTGAATTATTTTAAAAATTTTTACACTTAACATTATACCTACACAATATTTACTCGCGTTTTTGCAATTATTAAAAAAAAATTAATAAAACAGCAAGCTCGTTTCATAGCATAGGAGGAAAAAAAAGACTCTTATCAACTTTGATTATTATACGCTTTTAAAATTAAACTTTCTTAAATTAAAAATAACTTTTTCCATTTAAAAATTAAAAAGAAAATTTCATTTCATCAATTTTCTCATTTTCGCACATTTCATCGACAAAATAAATAAAAACATCGGGGAAAGGAAAAATAAAAAGAAAAACAGAATGGACCCATTAACAAAATACGGGAAAAAAAGTACGATTTTTATTTCATACATAATATATACGAAAAAAATTTTAATAACATATACATATACATTATTTATATGTACATTAATGGTTTTTTATTATTTTTGTCTTTACTCTTTACCTGGATGCTATGGATTGTGTCCCGATACAACAAGATGAAAAAAATAATAAAAATTTATTATGAAAAATAAAGCTACCAACGCGAAGAATCGCAATGGAAAATAAAAAAAAATTTAGGGAAAATTCATGGTTCACGAAAATGCACATTTTTTAGTTAAGAGAAAACTTAGTTTATAATATTTTATGCAGACTTTTTCTAACAGAATCGTACATTCTCGATTTTGTTAAATAAAACGGAAATTTGATAATGTTTGATATAAGAATTATTTTTTTGAATCATAATATTGGTTATAACCCATCTCTAATGCTATCAAACAATATGGAATGAAAAATACAACATGTTTGACATCAAACATTATTGCCAAACATTATGGATATTTACACAAACATTATGGGAGTCAATTTTATATTTACCACTATTAAAGGAGCAGGAGCACTCTCACTAATAATTCCATACACACGATTTCTCAAAATAATTTAAAAATTTGCATGTGAAACATTCGAAACGAAAATAATGAATGAAACAGTGATGATTTGATCTAAAAATATTCAAACAGATCCAAACAAAAAACTTTTAACTAAAAAGACTCTTAGATATTTTTAAAGTCAGTACATTTGTACACCAATTCCTCTCTTTGCTTTCGTTCATTTACATTAGAGATCGTTAAACAAAGCGACTGACAATATGGCAGTAACAAAAATCACCAGTTTTTAAATTTGGTTTTTCAAATCTGCTCAGTATAAAAAAAAAGTTGATATAAAAATTTTTTTTTCTTTATAAATAATATTTTTAATTTTTTTTGTTTTATTATCAATTTCTCTACACTATAGATGTATTAATGCACAAGAATACATACATACACAATATCAAAAGATACTTTTATACCAATAAAAAAAATGTTTATTTAAAAAGGGTTAAAAGCAATTAATATTGTGCGAAAGAAACAGAAAGGTGGTTTAATCTAATTTTTTTTAATACTTTTGCTAAGGATACTTTATTTTTTATTGAAAAAAAATTGTTAAAATAATTGTTTTTTCATTTGTACATTATTTATTTAAACGGGCAATCAGTGTAATCAAAGTCATCAAGCAAAATCGCCTTATCCCACTTAAAACCATTTTTAAATATAATATCAACCAATTTAACAAACTGGAATCGAACATGTTTGCATCAGCCATTGCGTACATGTTTGATTCGTTTTCAAACATGTTTGATTCAAAATAAATAAAAAAACAAAATAACGCATTTAATCACAAGTTAGATTATCGTTTAATATTAAACCAACAACAAAATAATGTTGTGTAATTGCAAACTCATGGGAAAGCCGTTACCGTTTTAATCAACAATTGGAATACTGAGAAATTTCATGAGAGAAGTGAAAGTTCTAAGGGATCTTTGAGTAATATGAAAAGAAATTCTGTAATTTAGTAAAAACTTAAATTTTAAAAAATGATTTATGTGTGCCTATTAACGGACAAGTTTTTTTAAGGATAACCCTCAGCAAAAGAAAAAGGATATTCAAAGGTGTCCGATGTTTTTTGCACTTTTCATTTTTTTTTAATTTAAAATAAAAATATTATTTAGTAGCGTTGGTAATAATACAATTTTTTTTTTATTTCCTTTCATTTTGTTAATTTAAAATACTTTTTGAGTTTTAATTAAGTTGACAGCATCCAGTAGCCTAGACATTTTTTTTTATTAAGTTTCAGTTTCCTCCTTTTTTTATGTTATATATACTCGCGTAAAAATAGTCACACACCTATATATTTTCTTTTTCAATATTAAACCGCAGCAACGGTATATAATGAAAAATATATATATATATATATATATGTATATTGTAAAAAAAAAAGGATAATTACGATGAAAATTGGAAAAAAATGAGAACAAACGTACACACACAAGTATAATATATAGGAATTCAGTATTTACGAGAATGTATGTGTGTGTATGAAGCCAATATATATTTTAAAGAAAAAAGTGAAAAACTAAAAATAATTATTTTGAAAATTTCTCATCGAGAATCAATTTTAATTACTTTTTAAAAAAATTTTCATATAAATACACACAAAGCAAAATCAAAAAAAAAAATTGGATATAAAAATAAGGTCTCCCCATTATAATTTTATATCGATAGAATTTGCGAATATTAGGAAAAAGTAAAAAAAATTATTTTAAAAATGTTTAAAACTCAAAATATATAGGTTATGAGTTATAAAAATAATCCACCAAAAGGCCTCTAGACATAGTTAGTCTTATTTTGAGGCATTCTAGTGTATTTTCCTGTTGTTCTGAATAGTTTAAAGCCATAACCGCAACATTAAGTGAGAAAAAGTAAATTAGAAATTTTGTAAGTAAAAATTTTCCAATTAAAAGGTAAAATTATTTGTTATGTTTTCTTGAGTTGACACTTTAAAATTGTTATCAAATATAAATTTTAATCACAGACAATGTTACTGCGATACATTATCAGTATATTAAAGTGTCATTGTTACACATTTTCAACTAAATATGAACTGATAATACTGTTCCTCGAAACTCGAATAGAATTTTAAAATAAATGAAAAATCGTTCGATTTACAAAAGGCTATAATCATTTGGCTAGTTATACACGTAAAACAAGCTCACAATGGTTGCTCTATCTCGAATGGTTCCGGAGTTACAAGCATTTATATGTATTTGCAGAAAAACTCTGGTACCTTTCTTTTTTCGACAGATGGGAGCCCGAAAATGAGTATATCTGAACGATTCGCTGCGTCTGATTACGACGTTTTCGTGCTTATTTCAAATCAAAATTTTTGCTCTTCTATTTAAAAAAATTAATTTTGAACTCCAATTTTGATCAAGCAATCTTTTATTACTATTGCTAAATATGAAGTTGCTAAATTTTTTAAAAGTTATTTAATTTACATTAAAAATTTTGCAAATTAGGCTTTTAATTAAATATTTGTAAATCATTTTAAAAACAATTTTTGGCAACAATGTTTAATTATAAACTATGAAGCAAATTGGTGATTGTTATGAAAATCAGAATTGCCTTTTTGACTTACAAAATCAATAATATTCAATGCAAATTATTTTTGTCTATATAATATTAAACATTTTTCCATTATTATTCAAAATTGAATTGTTAAACTAAATTACTCAATTTCCTTTCTTTTATTTAAGCTATCATCACCCGGCCACCAACCAACCCAACCATCTTCATTATCATTATAAATTTTAGCAATAAACAATAAAAAATTTTTACGTCATATTATCCACATTTATTTCTATAAAATTTTTTTTTCATATTCCTAATAATTATTACCTTTTGCATATATAAACTTTTTAGAATTTTAAAATTTATGAGTTATTCATTATGATTATATAGTGAAAATTGTGTATTTTGCATACACGCACCATGAGTATAAATTTTAAATATTAGAGAATTTCCTGACCAATAAATTAATTCTAACCATTTTTACTTTACACTGGGCTATAAATGTGTTATTTCAAACTGATTTTATATTCGAAATATAAAAATGGTAATAAAAGATTTTTGAAATTATTTTAATTTTATTTTACAATTTTTCTTATTATTGTTATTTAAAATTTCATAAAAATACAGAAAAACAAAGCGTACATATTAATTTTAATTTTACAACTTTTATTATATTATTTTGCACCCGGAATACATACACACAAATATTGTGTGCACCATACACACCATTATAACGACCAAAAGATTTTTTTTTAGATCTGAAATTGACCAAAAATTCACTTTTGAAAAATTGAGTTCACTCAACCACAATTGATTTTTTGGGTTACATGATAGTCGGCGGATTTAAAATACTGGAATTTTGTATAGAGATAAAAATGATGATGATGTTGATGATGATAATTATGATTATGGTGACAAGTTTTGCGTGTGTAATACACGAAATAAACCATAGAAGTGGAAAATTTTATTTTTCCATCTTTTAATTAGCTTTTATTATTATTTTGACTCTTGCCATATATTTTAAATATATACGAGAATATTATCGTATAACTTTTAGACCTTAAAAATTTTATGACACTTTGTGACATGATTTGTACATCATATAGGTATAGCAGTTAATTAATATGGGGATTTTTCATTGTCTCATTAATTTTTTGAATAAAATATAAAAAATTAGAAATTATAATCATGACTTTATTTCTAAATTTTTCTTTTGTTGTTTTTTCAGAGTTTTTTGAAATTTTCTAGAGCGAAAAGTTTACCTACACCATATTTTTGCTTTTTCTTTTTATGTTTGAAAAATTTTCACTAATGCGTTATATTATGTTTAACATAAGGGAAATAAATAAATTGATGACAAAGTGGATGACCATTGGCGTATTGGGTTTTGTTACTTTTGTAAAACAGAAATAGAATTTTTGTTTTGTAGAAAATTTAGTATTTTGGTTTACGTCGAAAATATTGAATTATAAATAAAATTTTAAGAAAATTTTACTATCATGATTGAAATAATGCGTTCTACAAGTAGGTCAGCTTTCATGTTGAAAATTTGGTATTATTAAAAATTAAATTAAAATTAGAACATTTATCGAAGTAAATTCAAAATATTTATCTAAATATTTAAGTTGTAACCTTAGTAATAAGAATTACTGATCAAACGTCAAATCGATGTTAGAGATTGTTAGAGAAAATGCTCTAGTAGATATTTTATAAATTTTATATCTATTCAATTTAGATGTGGCCGAAATTTCTTACTCTTCGAGTAATTAATCTAATTCTCCGTATTTCTGACAATTGATCAGAATTCTCATATTAAAATATAATGTCACATTTCTAACCAGATTACTCATTTTTGTTGTATATTCTCATTTTTTTTCATTTATAAAACTTCTACTAAACTTATTGATCTCCTAAATTAAAGTTACAGAAAAGTAATTGAATTTTGTATATTTTTTAGAAAAATCAAAGTAATTAATATGACAAATATTCTTCATCTTTGAAAAGAACATGTGACGTGATTAAAAAAAAGTGATTCTTCCTACAATAATTATTTATCGAAATTCTTCAATGCCACAACGCATGCAACTGTTACCCTACATTATTTCCTTGTGCACAGCTATCTCACCATATTAATAACTATTTAAAAATTACTCATTATTGAATTTGTTACATAAAAAACGTAATAAAACACTTTAATTTAGATTACAACTTACTTAATTTTTCTCCAAAAAATTTACTTAAATTATTTAAAAGTAAAAAAAATTGTGACACTAAAATATAATTTTTGTTATGAGACACTAAAAACAAAGTGACATTTATTAATCGTAATGACAGTAATAAAATAATATCTGGCATAACTACTATTACTACTACAACTACTATTACCATGTCACTAATAAAAAACTATAAAAATGATAGAAGTGATCTGCACCTGGTAATTAACAAATTTATGACTCGAATTTTATTTATTTTTTTTTTTTGTATTTTTTTCTTGTTAAAGAGAAAATCTATAACGGTTTCATTTCTATTAAAAATTTTAATTGGGCGGCGGTGGTATGGCATATCTAGTTGCGTTCAGGTCACTGCTGTTTTAAATTTTATCGCATCTTATTTTCAGTATAAGTTTCGTTGTGTACAAAAAATTTTTTTTAATAGGCAAATTTTTATATTGTCACCAAAAATAAGTAACGAAGAAGAAAATTTTAGAAATTTTTTTGAATTACAATCTGTAAAGATTTCTATCTTTTCGTATAAGTTGGACAACACATTTTAAACTATAAAAACAAGTCTTGTAAAAACAATTTTGTTAAAAATTGAAAAATTGAATAGGAAAAATATTAAGGGAATCAAGGATGAAAGATAAAAATAACAATTTTTTTAATTTTTTTTTTAAATTATGAAGTGACTAATAAATTTTATTTTTAAATTGAAATGAGCTCCTGCGTAAAACATTTAAAATTATTTATTTCAACAAAATCCACATTTATCTTAATTCTTTTCATAATACAAAATTTTTATTGTTTGTAGATGAATGGCTGAAAAATTCACAAACAAGTAAGTTTTTTAGAAAAAAAACAGTAGTTTTGACAGAGAAAGATTTATTGAAAAAACAAAAAATGAAAAATTTATTTTGACTTTTGACTTCTATATGAAGGGACCTATGAATAGTCCCTGTTTTTTTTTTGGTTTTAATTTTAGTACTTTTTTATTGAAACCCTATATGTTTATAGTTTTGCATTAGCATTAAGCAATATTAATAAAAGTTATTGAAAAATTATAATTGACTAAAATTCCTCTGCAAGAAACCAAACCAAACCCAATACATTGATCTTAATCTAACTGCTACTGCCATCTTGCATATTCTTTTTCAACTCTCTATAACTATATAGAGCCTTAAAACAACATTTGGATTTAGTTATTTAATCTAATTTTTATTATACTCACTTAAATTAGGAAATTATTTACTTGTTCGTCAAAGAAAGGCTATTTTTAAATTAATTTTGCTTTTAATAAAAAGTACTGCGAGTGCGCAACTTTTTGAATATTTCTCCGGCAATCCCATGGAAAGCACACGAACAACAACATCATAAGCGTTTTTTCCAAGTACTGTTTTATTAATGCAGTTTTTGTCTCCTATTTGTTACCAAAACAGAAAAAAATTGAAAGATTAACTTAAACCATACTTAAGTTAGAGGTAGATCTGCCTGTAAATTCAATACTACATTTCAAAATACCTTCACAAGGTAAAAACTATTGGTAATGGTATAGCAGCTCGAGAGCTCTAAGAATTCTAGTTCTTTGACTCTAACAAATTAATTGATTTCTTTACCTAATAAACATTGGCATTGTGAAATGTGAACATTATGTTTAAATTAAAAAAAACTAAAGAACTTTATTTAAATTATGGAAAACTAAAACTCAATTATACAAGTTACTCAAATACGAACGAATTTAAAGATGCTGTTATTTTTTTTAAAATACTTATTAATAATTCATTTTTTTTTCATCCTTGAAACTCCATTTTAATTTTTTTAATAATTATTAAAAAAAATTTATAAATTATTGTGAAAAATTTATCAAATTTTTAATTTGATTTTCTCAAAAACTTTTAATAATAATTGTTTTAATGAATTTAATTAAATATTTTTTTTTTTGAAATTCTAAACTATAATTATCTAGTGAATTCAATTAAAATTTATTATAAATCTATATACATACATAAAAATACTACCAAATACGTGTATACACAATCGATCAAAACTACATAAAATTGAATTTTTTTTTTTAAACCATGTAATTAACTTTTGTTCTTATTTATTATTCGTATAATAAAGTAATTATTATTTTTTCATTTCTATAAAAAAAAAATCATAAATTATAATGGACAAATACCTACATATACCTATACGTTTATACTTACAACATCCCATTATTTTCACACTATAAAAATTTCAAAGATTTTAAAATGGCGCGGTTATTAGATATTAAGGTAAACCACTTAAGTTTAAACAAAAAAAGAAAAAAAATTATAATTTAAAATTTAAAAAACTTAATAAATCTCATATAAAAGACAAAAATATTATTGTGTTTGACTAATACATTCGCATTATATAAATAATTGCAATAAATAAAAATGTGTGCAGGCAAAAAATCGGTAGTCCGTGTATATTTTGCCTATTTATTTCATAGCAATAGCAATAATATTAAAATAATTGTCATTTTAAAATATATATGTACTTTTATTGTCACGGTTAAATCAAAAACCCCTTATATACACATATGTATATATATATATACATATATAAATAATAATTAACATTTTACGCTTTGATACTATCATAACACTTATATTTTAATATTATTTATTATTAAAAAAAAAAAACTCAAACAGTGATGTGACACTATAATATTATAAGATATGTGACAATATAATTTTATACATGATGAAGTCAATCTAATAAAGTGATTTCTTTTCATTAAAAATGGTATAAATGACATATAATTGTGTCGTAATTGAGGTTAAATTAAAGTATATCTAAAATAAAATAGCAACAAATGAAAATGATACCCTATGAAAGGAACATACATTAATATAAGGTGTGTTAATAGGGAATTTTCAAATTCAATTGTTAGTACAGAGTCGACCAGAAAAATATATTATTAATGAAATTTAATTATGTTGCAATTTTAACTTTTTGTATTTAAAAAATTTTATAATAACTCATATAAAGAAATCAAATTATTCAGAGTAATTGACTACGAACACACATTAAAAGATAATCAATTTGTTTAAGGAAAATGAGAGAAATTTACTAGTGAGATGAGTATAAATCTTAAAGGCAAAATAAAACTTTTATTAATATTAAAAATTTGTAATGAAACAATATAGACTATAATTTATAAACAAGGACAAGGAGTTTCACAAAAATAGCGAGTTTCACAAAAATTTTCTCCGAAATAATGATATTAAAAAGTAATTAGTCAAAGTAACACATTAGGTTCTCGAATTTATATTGAAATATAGAACAATAACTATGCGCTATAAAAATAGCTGATTAAGCTTGAAGGAGCAAATTTTTTTTTATGTAGTTTCTTTTTGTAAATGCTAAAATTATTCTTAAGTAAAGAGCATAAATAATGAAAGTAATTATTTGATTTTTATTGAAGAGACTAATGACAAGCTAAATGAGTACAAAACGTGTATACATAGAAATACTATCATCTTTTCATGAGTTTCAAAATCTATTGACTTTGCCGGTCATATTCCCAGAGTCATCAATTAAAATGTAAAGAATAGACGGAAAATAGATTTGGAATTTCAGAAATTCCAAATCTGAGGCCTTATAACTGGAGAAGGAGAGCCTAAAAGGCAATTTTTTGCTCGTCTGGAGACGTTCTATCACCCAGCTTCAAGGCTCCTATTGAATATCGAACCCCTTGTATATATTTTTATATATTTATATATCTTCGATTACTAAGTGTTTGTATTAATTTTAAAATTTTTGATTTTCTCGTATAATTCTCGTATAATTCAAAAGCTAGATTTGTACTAAAATCCATTTTAGTATAATGACATTTTAATTCTATAAAATGGGATTCATAAACTTGAAAATGTCATTGTAGTAAAAATGTCATTACTACCTACATGTTTATGAAGCAAAACATTCCTACTGAGTCACTCTGTTACATGAAATGACCAAAAATTTTTTTTTTGTTGACCTTTTTGATTTTAAATTTTTCTTTTTACTTTTTTTTTCCAAAATTTACAAAATAAAAAACTTTTTTCTTTAATAAATTTTTACTTAGATGTCACTGTAATAATATGATGACAGTAATTTTCATATTATTCTATTAATGATCTTTGATATCATATTCAGTGATTACATCTTTAATGTTTTCGAAAGTACAAAAGTATAGAAAATAAAATTATTTTTAAAATGGGGTTTTGGTTTTAATAATTTTAATGGGAAATAAAAATAGTATAGGTACAAAAATTTATCTATGTGTACAAACACACATTTAAGTAAAGTGTAAATGATCCAAAGACTTGTCATATACACCAAACATTACAGGCATAAAAATAATTTTGTAAAATAATTATTTAGAGCGTAATAATTACTAGTTTCTATTGTCATTTCCTATTATCATGATTGTATACTCAACATAATATACTCGTAGTATATATACTGTTATATTGTATAGGTATACAGTTATATAATTAATTTTTAGTGTTTTAAAAGTATGAATTTTAAAATAAATTTTGTTTTAATAAAAGGGTTTATTGTTTAAAATACGTAAAAAAAAAATAGTTAAAATTGTCCAATTCTCTTTACAAAAGAGTAATTATAATTCATTAAATTCATTTTTAATTAATTTTTTATTTTATAATTTTTAGTTTTTTTCTCTTTATTCACAAAATGTTGTCATAAATTTTATACAATTGTTTAGAAAATATCGCAGTAGAAAACCATTATTCTTAGATAATTATTACGAAAAGCAAAAACAAAAAAATTAAAATATGGAAGAGAAATCTGTGCGGTTAAATCAATTAAAAATAATTTTTATTTTTATTTTAGAATTTATGTTAATTTAATTTTGTTTTATAACTACCAATTGCGTTATTTAACTATCTTATAATAAAAGTACTAATTTAGTTAATTATTACTTAAATAATTTAGTATTAAATTTGAATTTTTAATTTCTAATTACAAACTATACTCCTACTCACACACTTTTATTGCGTATAATACAAAGAAAAGTCTTTTTAATAACATCTACATATTTTAAAGAATTATTGTATAATAAACTATTGTTCTAAAATGATTAAAATATAAAGTTACGAAAAAATGCATTTCTTACTCCACCCCCGCACCGCTATATGTGTAACACAACCAAAATGCTCCTTCGAGACTTACCGTTCTGATAAATTTAAACGCTTTATGACGGTCAATTGCTCAAAGCTGCTATGTTGTAAAGATATGGTCGCCCAGCCAGAGACTTTTCTTTCAGTAAACCAACGGGTCTCTTCTGCCTCCAAAGAACTTACAAACACCCTCACCCTCTAAACTTAATTTCCTTAAGTGATTTCCAAGTCAAAAAAGTTAGAGACCAGCTGAGGACAATTTAATCATAATTCCGATTTTATTATTTTTACATCCTTTCTCAAATGTTATTGAATCACTTATGAATGAATAACACAAATATACTTTGTTGAAGGGTATGTTTTCTTTGTTATTCGCTAGTCCATCATCACGACCCCAACCGTCTCTCTCGAAGTGGCCTAGAATTAACTAACTAACTACCAAGCATTAACTAACCACTTCCATAGCTGAGCGATTGCTCCATTTGATTACTATATTTAATACTCGATACTCCCCTTTCTATACTTAAGTGCACGTACATTTTAATATCATTCATCTCCGCTTCAGAGAAACTAGAACAAACTCCTATTGGTTCGAACCAAAATTATAAGTAAGATATTTTTTTAGACTAAATTGCTATTTTGGAAAATAAAAACGTTTTCGCGAAAATCTAAAACTGAAACACATTCCACTCTCTCAAATTTATATCACCATTTTCTTAGCATTTATATATATTTATGTACCTATGTACACACTCATAAATTGAAAATCTTTTATATTCAAAGTCTTTGATGACTAAATTTAGTTTTCTTTTTTTTTCTCTTTAAATAAAAGCTTGTAAAAAAACGCTTAATTAATGATTTTTACATGAGAATATTTTTACATAAATTATTTTGAAATCTTAAGGAAAATTAACAAGAAAACTTGGTATTTAATATGCCAAAATGAACAAAAAAAAGTTTCAAAGTAATAAAGTGCCTCAATTAGCAGGAATACTGGAAAAAAGTGCTACGCTATTAGACTAATAAATATTTTAATTTGTATCTTTTAAAATTTTTCTCACTTCTCATAATACAAACACCCCCTTTACAATTAATTCCATGTTATCACCCAAAAATTAAATGTACAAATAAAAAACAAGAAAAAGAAAAGAAAAATAACACCCTTGAAAATGAAAAAAATTTCATCAAAAAATTAATACTAAAAAGGATGAGTTGAGCATAAACAAAATGTAAGCGTATACATTATGAGAAATTTGAGCAAAGAGGGCGCGCACTTATTTACGTCTTTGTCTGATCGAAATGTTTGCTTCTCTTATTTTTTTTTGTTTTGCAACATGAAATGGTATGAGGATTAATAATTTTTCTGTCATAAGTAATTCTAATGGAAAAATAATTTTTTCCCTCGTCCTTTATTCGTTCTAAATTGGTAACATTAACATGATATTTGAAAGTACAAACAAAATAAAAAAAAAAAAAAAATGAAAATTATAAAACACTTACGAAATAAAAAAAAAATTTTGTTAAAAATTTCATTTGGGATGTTTAAAGACAACTTTATTAGATGCAATTTGCATAAATTTTCACATAAAGAATATTAAAAGTACTAAAATATTCTCAGAAAATAAAAACAAACAAGTTAAGGGTGACTCAAATGCTTTGTAGCTAAGCACAGCTTGAGGATTATTAAAATATTTTTAGAAAAATATTAATGGTAAAGCAGTAAAATAAACAGAACTTCAATGAAAATAAGAACAGAAGTGAGAATAATTGGAGTGATTTGACAGACTTGTAAAAGTTTTCAATAATTAATTACATTAGGCGAAAATGAAAATTTTGCATACTTTTGGGCACATTACATTTAAATGGTGTTTGCTATCAAAAATGTGAATTGTTCTAAAGTAAACCTAACTTTTACATATACATTGTGTATGTTAAAATTTTTACTATTAAAATGCAATACAATCAACTAATTATGAATTATAGTACAATAGATAGAACAAACCTACTCATACAACATGAATGTAATTAAAAACAAATTCAAATAAATATCAGTAAATTTTTAAAAAATATACAGTTTGTTTTATTAACTACGGAAGAACAAATTGACTCTAACCATATACTCATATACATCTGCACTTTATTATAATTTATAATATAATATTAATGGGGAAATTTTATACACCCTTAAATAATATTATTAAAGAAATAACAAACGTTATGCATATTAAATGTACTACATATAAACTTCATTATCATCAATATTACAATCATGTAATATGAAACAGTGTTGCTCTTTTAATCACTTATACAACAAAGAGAATAATATAGAATGATGCAATGCAATAAAAAGTGATGCTAATCTGTTATACATAGCCGAAAATAAAAATTAAAACGAAAGATTACCATATTCAAAATGAAAATATTGCATTATATATACAAACAATTTTGGAGTTGTTTGCATTTATATCCTTATTTTCTATATAAACTGTAAATGGTGCTTATAAATATAAGATGTATTTGTATATCTGTACGCGTATATGAAAGTATATAATATATACTCAAAGTATGTATATATTCAAATAACATTTAAGTTGTATGGAAGTATGAAAATTCAGAATTGTGAGGGAGAAAGCGAGATAATTTTTAAAAGCCATATTAAAATATTAACGTGGGGAATGAGTAACGTTTTGCCTTTCGTTGTCTTTGTGTATGAAGTTGTACTATGTAGCAATTGCACTTTTATATTTTCATTTGTTATTTGTACTTTAATATACTAGAATTTTTTATAACACTTTGTAAATGTGGGAGGAAAGGAAATGTTTTTTTTTTTTAATATAATAATGGTTACTTCATTAAATATACAAGAGAGGTTAAAATGAGGGCTGATAGGAAGAATAAAAATGTGTACTTGTAAATGACAAAAAAAATAAGCAAAAATATTCTGAACTTGGATTACTTACAATTGGATTAAAAATTGCGCTGCATTATAAAAATATGTACTTATTTTTTGTTTCATACTATAGCATTGGTATTACTTGTCGTATATGTATATATATGAACTTGTGTTTGTATATATGACTTAAGCTTTGAAAATGTCTGCTATTTATAAAATTTTAGAGTGTCAAAGCGAATAATTTTCATAAATAATAAATTAGAAATTTTGTTTTTTTCATAATTTTTCTTGTTGCTCACTCTAAAATAATATTACTGATGTAAATTAGTACTGTTCATTGGCATATAGACGAAGCAAATATGTATATATATTGCATATAGATGGTTAAATAAAATTATTTTTATATATATATATACACTTAAATGCACAAAAAGGATTTATTACAGTTTATATTAAATTTTATTTCCCGTTCATAATAGTGAAAACGTAATTAAAAAGAAATTTTATTCCGACTTGGCTTACAAATGTGACTGTAAATAATGCATATTTGATTTTAAGTAATAGAGCTATAAGAAAATAAATATACCTATTATATGATATTGACAGTTTTCCGAAAACGAATTGGAAAGAAAATGTTTATGTGTTTCACTTTGTCCACCCGTGAGTCTGTAGAAATATGGTATTCTAACGGTTTGTATAGATACTAATAAATAATTTACCTCGCTAGAGCAAATTTTTTCCACCTAATTTTTCATATCACCTAATCAGTTAATTTCAAAGAGAGTTCATAAATAAAAGCAGCTTATCGTTTTTTATAATACGAATTCAAGGCTAACCGGATATCAAATGGGACGACTGCAACACGTTTTCAGTAATAAGGCTAAATATTCAAATGATTAAATGAATTTAATTTTACTCTCCAAAATACAATGACAAATATATATATTGTTATCAAGGAATGAAACAAAATGTGAAATTTATTAAACCTACAACATAATAAAACATGTTTCTCGAACTTAGGCCCTATTATTTGCCCGATTTATTATATCTAAAATTTCTTCACTTTAAAAAAAAATTATGCAAAATTTATTTTGTATTTATGCACGTTTCAATGAATTTTATTAGATTTGGCTGATATTTTATTCAAGTTTAGATAAAATAAAAAGAAATTATTATTATTATTGAATTTTTGAAAATTTAAAAAAAAAATTTATTTTAATTTAAACACTTTTATATATTTTATTTACGTATATATATGTATGTATTTGTGCGCGCTAAAAGCATTTTATATTTGAGAATATTAAAATAATAAATTTACATTTTCAGAAATAGAAATTGTAAATTTTAAATAACATGTCTATATTAAAATAAGGACACAATATTTCAGTAAAACTTAAGTGTTTTTAAAGTACAATTACAATAATTCAATAGAATTTACAAAATTCTGTAAATTTAGAATGAACTACAAAAATTTTACGAAATCTTAAAATTAAATGGATTTTGAAGCGATATAGAGCTTAATAAATTATTTTATATAAGATTTTAAATTTGATTGACCTTCTTGATTAAATTGGCAACAAAATATAGTATTCATTAGCACAACGAATGCAGAAATGATTATAAAAAGACTACATTTCCTACCAAGTTGTACACCCATTGTTTTTGGTAACATTAGAATATACCAATGCTTATACCAATTCATTAAAAATATTGACTTCAATTGACTTAGGTTTTCTATCAATATTTTTAAATTAAATGTATTTAAAATTCACAGCGATTCATTTTCTCTTGCTTGTTCTCCAAAAATTTATTCATCCGTGTAAGATACTCGTACGAACATATTTATGTATAGAAATATTTTTTGATACCGTACTTATTTTATAAAATATAATATTGACAAGGAATTATAAATTTGAAATTATTTTTTGTGGTTTCTCACAAAACCTAAATATCCTTTTAAAAACAAAAATTTACACTAAAACTTGCAGTACGTGTGTATACGAAAATATAAAGATAAAATATAATTTGATAAATTTTAAAATTTTTGTTAACCGCAAGCATCAATAAAATTCTATTTATCGCACGCAATCAAATTTAATTTGTAAGAGAATTTATTTTATGAAATATTAAAATTCATGTTGTTATTACAATTATTTAATATTATAAAATTTTAACCTTCTGTGCTAATTTTTAAATAATATCCTTTTGCAAAAGTATATATGTAGGTCAGGTTTTCTTGTTATTATACATGAGTAAAAATTTGTGTTTGTAGATGCAGTAAAAAAAACCACAAAATTGCATATAATTGCGGTAAGCATAAAGAATTCTTAGTGAACTTTAAAAACTAATTTCATGCTGAACTAGAGCAGTTTTAAAATATTGCAATCAAAATTTATATTTTCGTTTATAACATCTATTGCTTTGTCTTGCTGTAATATTACGAATTTTTGAATTTAATGAAATATGAAAAATATTATTATTTAATATTATATTTTAATAAATACTGCTTAGCAGGCTAATAGGTAGAACGCGCAGAGAGTAGGGAAATTGATGTTCACGCAGGGCCTAGTAGCAATTGAAATTAAATATTATTAGACATATTTTTACTACCGTTGCACGCGTTGATTTAAGAATATTAAATGAAAAAATCCTTCTAGTTTGCAGTGCCCCATCAAACAATTCTAATATTCTGCATATATTAAACGATCTTTAAATATAAGTTGTTCCTAAAAACGCACGAATCACAAATAAATATTTTATTTCTTTTAAAGATATAAAACAAGCGTCGAAATATATCCCATAATTATTACCTTCAATATTAATTCAGTTTCTTAAGGCTATTATATTAAAAAAAAATGTCAATAACCGTAATATGTCCGTTACATGCGGAGTGGCACGGAATGTCATATTGATTTTTCTCAAATTATTATTATTAATAGATAACAATAATTATTTTAAAGCGCAAAATTATAAAAATTGTTTAAGCATTTTAAGCAATTTTTTATTCCAGCTGCTGTATTAATTTTTATTAGAAAATTATAGTTGGTTTTCAATTTATAACATTTTATTCAATGAGAAGAAAATTTAGGTAAACCCTGACATATGACTTACAGCAATCAAATAATTTTCTATTTGCGTACCTAGTGAAATAATTTTTATACAAACGGTTCGCGGTTTTCTTCTGTCATAACAGGTGTTTGCATAAAATACTTCCAAAAAAATAAAATGTTTTCGAACATTAGAAAATTTTATATTACTTTCGAACAATATTTATTAATTTAAAATTTGATCTTCTGTGTTCGGATCGTTTTAGGAAATACTTATTATATTTTCTAATAACATTCCTTAATATGTTAATTCTACAATTACATTTCAATAATATGAAAAAAAGAATACCTCATTTATTTATTTGTTTTGAGGAGGAATACAGAAAGTTTGAATGGCTTTTGGGGAGGCGTTCCAAATTGACAATATACAACAAAGTTTTGATATATAATCAAATATTTAAGCCTGTCTGGGCTTACGGTATTCAGTTATGGGGCTACGCTGCGCAGACTCATATCCAATCTATACAAAGATTTTAAAATAGAGTATTACGGGACATTGTAAACGCCCCTTGGTATGTCAGTAATGCCGATATACACAGGGATCTCACGATCCTAAGTGTCACAGACGAAATTAAAAAGCAAGCAGACAATCATTAAATGCGTTTATCCAATCATGTCAACGTCGAGGCGGCTCAATTGGTTGACAATCAAAACTTTGTTAGGAGACTTAAACGTGCGAGACCTCTCGAGTTAGTTTAAAGTCTTTTATCTGGAACAGTGAGTTCAAAAGCTTGTAAATAATCAAAAAAGTTAGAGCAAAATTAATGGTTAGTCGTTTCCGACTAGTTTTATAGTTTATTTTGAGGAGGGTGTTTTTTAGTGGATTAAAGTTCCACACTACTGATTTTCGTCTGGTAATGTCTTTCGAGGTTTTTCACCCTTCCTCTCGGTAACAAAAAAAAAAAAAATTTATTTGTTTCTTTCTATAATTCTATTCTTAATGCCAAAAAAAAAATTTAAGTTTATGAATTCTTTTAGTCGCCTGTCTACTAACCAATTTTTGCGAAAATTGCAAACTGAAATCCAAAGGAATATTATGCCATCAATAAATCGCGTACGTTTTTCGAGAAATATTTACAATTGCTTAATTGACTTATTGGACAAAATTCATTTAAGAATAACTTAATTCATTTTTGAACAATAAAATAAAATTTTAAAAATTAATTTAAAAATTATACTCCTGTTGCACACATGAATTAAACAAAAGTAGAAATTTTATCTACATGCGCTTGTCCTAACAATTCAATCAAGAATACCTATAACTGATTTAAGCAAAAATGACCTTATAGTAATTACACAGCTCATATTAAAGCACAAAAAAATTGCAGAAAAATTTCTTAACCAAAAACAATAATGTCCGCACAATAAAAGTACTTAAATCTCTTAAATATACATTAACAATTATCTATACAAATTATAACATGTGTCACGTGCATTCAATTACCATAGATTCAAAAGTGTAATATAACCAGAAATAATTTGATATATCCTAAATTATTTTACACCGGTAAAAAAAAGTATACCTTATGTCAAAAATATTATAATTGTCATAAAAATTGGTAAAGAGGCATTCATTTGGTCTCAATTCTTTACCTACACAATCCTATATCATTTATAATTAAATTCGATTTGAATATACAGTCAAATCGAATATATAATTTAAATTTTGATTTAAATTATATAACGTATTCCATAAATTAATACACACAATATTACGCAAACGTTACATAATTTTATAAACATTAACATGCGTACCTAAGCATGTGCATACAAAAAATTGTACAATGCAACAATTATTTAAAGGTTATTTCCGTCTTCCTTGTTACCTAACTCATTAATGAATTATAACTTTCAATCAATTGGAAATTTTAAAATAACAGAATGGTGAGAATTGAATGGAATTACACGTCCACAAAAGTATTTCTTCATATGTGTTTTTTAACACTTCAATAACGCTTGACGTCAAAACACATAAGCAATTTACAGACAATAGAACAAAAAAAAAACTCAAAAACAAATAATAATTTCTCACCATATGTCACAATAAAATTCACACCTTACCCATATTACGATTACCCATAGGTAAATAGGTGTTACACTACATATGTTCATCGGTTTCATTCAAAAGGAGAAAATAATTTTTGAAAACATCAATTCAAAAATCATTTCCCAATTAAATGAACAATGCAATTTGTCTACCTTACACCGTTATGTTGTTATCCATCCGTCACCTTTCATTTTGTTTTTTTTAGAATTTTTTTTTTATAAATATTTTTTTTTTATTAATAACAAAAGACTTTTGACTTAATTTTAACGTTCTTATTCTCTATTATTTTTTTAAACTAACTAGAAATTTAATTTTCTTCATATTATTTAGACAAAATCATCATTATAATGTGCGGAATATATAAAAAAAATCATTCAAAGAGCAGAAAATTAAACCAAAATAATGAAACAACAAGGGTTTTTTTCAAAAATGGTAATCATGCGGAACCTTTAATTATTATGTATATAAAATTTTTGAAATAACTATCCCGATCCGATTCAATTAATATTCGAAAAAATTCAATCATCAAATTTATCAAATTCATCAATAAATTATTGACACAAAGGAATTTTATATACGTGTATACTAAAAAAATAAGTGGTGGAATTTTATGATATTGATAGTAGATTTACTGCATAAAATTAAATGTTAGTGAAAAATTCATAAATAATTTTAAATAATTGGTTGAATATAATCTGCAGTAGGAAACATTGTATCATCTACTTAATTAAATAACCCTAGGGGCAACAATTAAGTGGCATATGGGCCAAAATTTCTAGTACGCAAATTTAGAGTTTTCGCAATGAAACAATTCGAACTTCGCAATAAAAAATGTCATGCATTTATAACTTATATAGAGTGGGAAATTCTACCAAACTAAATGACCTTCGAAGCATATTCTAATTTAATTATGTGCATATTATTAAAATATCACTTACCTTATATAGACCAGAAATAGTTCAGCTGCCTTAAGATTGAAAATTTTTCATTTTGTAATTTTGGTTTCATGATACACCAATCGCTATCACGCTATGTTGCTTAATAATATGAACATATCTTAAATAATTCATTTGCTCTTAAGAACAAAGTTTGAAGAGTTTTACTTCTTTTGTCAATGCCGAACATTATTTAATATTCATCAGCCTAAAACAAAAATAAAGGAAAACCATTATTAAGTGAAGAGACAGAATATGATATTCTTTCGTTTTATGATAAATGTAATTTTCTTTGTTTCTGACTTATAGAAGATGCTAATTCGCGTTAAAGTTTATAGGGATGGTACTGTGAGTCATCACATATATCGCAAAAATGAATTTTTCATGAAAAAATTTTCATTATTCTCCAACTATGTAGATAAATTTAAATTAAAAATTTATTCTCAATATTGATTCGTCATGCCAAATATGTTACAAATTATTTATAATTAAAAAAATTTGGTTACCTAAATTTAAAATTGGAAAGTTATTGAACGGAAGTTCATCTTTATAAAATGAATTCATCACGGTATAATTATGAAACAAATATGACGCCTAATGACTCGACTAATATTAAAATTTATGGAAGGATATAAAAGTATAAGAAATGTAATAAATAAAAAAATTAAGAAAATAATTTGTTTTATTCATTCAACTTCTTCTAACTAAAATTACTTTTATTTGCAAATCGCTAAATATTGTTTAATAACACGTATATAATTTGAACTAAAACATGATGAAGTGTGAATTACAATTAAACGAATTTAAGAAAGACAAGAACTTATATGAACGTATAGCAAAGTTTTTTCCTCTGAGTACTTTCACTTCTACTCAGCAATTTAGTTAGAAGAAAATAAATTTCTGCAAAAATACGAAATACTTAATAAATGTACGAATCCGAAATAGTCGACAAGATGAATACATTAAAGGCGATTTATAATATATCATATGTAGCTCTTCCATATAGCGCCGTTTTAAATTTATATATGTAATCTTAGATCCACAACAGATTTAATAGCTGACCTTAACGATAATTCTAAACTTCCGACTTCAAGAATTGAATCCATTTAATAATGTATATAGAACCGGCAAATTATCTTACACAATTTCTAATTATATTGTGAACCTTCTTCAGCTAAAACAATATAACAGCTCAGATATTGAATTTCTAGTATGTTAATAATATTATACAAAAAATTATTTGAAAAAAGTTAGAATTAAATTTACAATTAAAATTTTAAATTAAAATTTTTTTAACTCAAACTGAATTTGAACAACTGCCCACCAACAATATAGAAATTGTCGCATGTGGAGTAAAAAATTCTCTCATTCAATTTAAGAATTTTAACTAATTCAGACCTAAAGTTAGAGTTCAATATCAGTCCTTTTTAAAACATAATTAAAATCCTATAAAATTTTTAATTTCATTCTTATTTTCTTGCCAAATATAACATTATAAATTTATTCACTTATGATTCATTACTTTAGAATATTTATAATGGATATTAGAAATAATTAGTAAGTCCTATAACACTGCCACTAATACACCATCACCTATATTATTTAAAGTAATAATTTATTTTTTAAGTATAATAAAATATTCGTAATCACCTTTTTTTTTTTGGAACAAGAAAGAACTAAAAACACCTCCTATCAAATTAATTGACAAAATTATACATTTTTTTCTGTTATCATTCTAATGAACATTTTTAATAACATTAATATAACAAAAAAAATGGTACTTTAACTAGTTGTTCAATTACAACACTAAATTGCTTTTCGGTCATACACACAACTCAAACCAATACTAATTTCAAGGAATTATTGTAAAATTTTCATACAAACCACATACTTTCTTAATTGACATCCTCATCGAATGTATTTAACAATTGTAATGAAAACCTAATATTTTTAAATAGGTAAACCTAACCTTAAAATTTTTATAATACCAAATGCAAAACCACCTTATTCTATACACCAAATTTTATTTTTTTTTTATTATATAAATGCTTGTAATTTAACTTAATAAAAAAGTAAAATATACGAAAACAGAAAAACAGAAATTGCCATAAATGAAATCAAAAAAAAAAAATACAAAAAAATAAATAATAATAATTAAGAATTACACCTGCTCATGATGTCCTTGTTTGGTCACTTTACACTCTATAATAATACACTCATAAAATATAAAGACTAAGAAAAAACGAAAAATAATCAGAAAAAATATCGAGTTGGTCTTGACCTTAACACAAAAACAGAAAACGAGAAATGGGTAAGTAACTACACGTTCTATAAACCACATAAATACATACTTATAGTTACAACAACCCCAGTTATTATTTTATACTTTTGTTTTTTAACCATCTTGTTTTGGTTAAATTTTGATATTTATAAATTAACAAGAATTATTATGATCGCACACTAAAAATATTAAATTTTTGTTCGATTCAAAACCACAATTTTCAAGTTGTTGTATTTCTATTGACAATTAATAAATATATAAATAAAGGTATGTATATGTAGATATGTGTAAGAATAATATTGATAAAAATATGTTGTATAGAATTAAACAGGACCTTTTTTTTCTCCCTTTCAATTGTGATATCTGAACGAAATGATCGAAAATGTGATAGGCACACAATAAGAAACTATAAAAGGAGTTGATATTTTTGTTATCAGAATGGTTACAAAATAAAAATAAAGAAATAAATGATAATAGAAATAAAACAAAAAATTAAAAACCTTTTTTTTTATTTTGGAATTGATTCAGGTGCTAAATTTCCTACAGTCATCATGGCATTTAAAGTATAAGCACAATGCATTCCATGAATTAACACCAGAACAATTAACATTTGAAGCGAATATTTCAAATATAATTGAATTTTATAGGAAAATTACAAATTGGCATAGGAGTTTGCACAAATTTATAGTTCCCGAGAATTTGGGAATTCATAATAACAAACACCTTCCGACATGTTATTGTAATAATGCCAACTCCATTCCATTTTATTAATATTAAATTTACAATTTTAAAAGCGTAATGGAATAAAATGAACCATAGAGCAATCTCAACTGTACAGTATGGAAAATTTCACTCATTTTCGGTGTTTCGTTAATTCTTAACATATTATTATTAATACCTAATTGAAGGAAGAAGAATGACCAAGAGAGCCCCACATCGAATGGTATATTCATAGATCCAAATCAAAAAAATTGTGTTGAAGTATTTGAAATAAGAATAGACAACTTAAGTTGTTTAGATTTTTATATCAGATCTGTAAGCATAAATAAATACCCACAGGGACTGTGATAATAAAATGGTTTTATTTTCGGATAGTTAGACTGCAATTGGAGCCCTTTTTCAAAAAGTATTTTGCAAATTAGATAAAACCTAGTTTAAGAATACCTGCAGCAGTTAATGTAACTGGATAAGAAAAATGAAATCATTCTATTGTGTGTTTGGCGTCATATAGAAATACATTGCAATGAGGAGGCTGACTTTCCAGCCAAGGATGATGCGAAGATATGAACAATAAACTAAATTGGATGTTGATTTCTTAGATGAAGATGAAATGAAATCTTAAATGCCAAAAAATTTTGGTTTAATTATTAATTAAAAAACAATACAATTTCAAATTTTTATTCAAATTCAAATATGGAATAGAAAATTTATTTTTCGTTTTTTTAAAATCGGATATTAAGTATTGGATAATTTATGGCAAAAAATTCTATAAGGAAAAATTTTTGTGCGCTATTTAAGTAGGCTTTATGGTGTACCCCACTATTCTCATTATACATTTTTAATCATATTCGATTAATGATTGAACAATTTTTGGTGTTAATATCAAAATAAATGGACTTTAATTATACGTTTTAGAAAAATAGCGAAAAGTTTTTTTTTTTCGTCCTTTTAATGTTAAAGGATTTCTTTTACATATAAATAATGTACATTCATACATATATATAAATATTTCAAGAATATATTGATGAACTTATGCCTAATAATTCACCTGTTTTTTTTTTCTTTTTTATAATTTTACACCGCTACATTTTTATTACATTATATAAATTTACTAATTTAGGTATATGAGGGTGTTGATAATGGTGAATTTTAGGCATTTAATTTTTATATTTGACAGTTGTAAAACTAAATTAAATGTGTTCTTTGATTAGTTTATGTGTTTTTTGCTTTTCTTTTGTAATTTAGAGAAAACAAAAATTTTTTTGTAATTGTGTTGGGTATTGTGAAATATTTAACGCCCACGCTTTCAAATAAATGAGTTTACGCTAATGATATGGTTTAACAAATCAGAATAACAACATTTGTCCTTGCATTAATTTTTTTATAATATTAATGAAAAAAAAAATGTGTTAAAATAATAATACAGGTGGTAACATTTTTTTTCTCTTATATTTTTAATGCTTTGAAAAAAAGGTAATCATGATCAATTAAAAACAAGAGCAAATATAAGTGTTATTCGAGATGTGAGCGTAAATCCAATATTATTCCAACGTTCCCTGTTAAATCGTTTCGCTACTGACCAACTTGTTTTTGCGAGCCGCAAAAATAAGAGTAAATTGGTATCAAAATATTTGAATTTTGCAATTTTCTATTAGATCCGGAAATATTCAGTATTATTTTACTATTAGAAATTGAATAAAGAATACAATTAAAATAATAAGCTATGAACAAAAAAATTTTAAGGTACTTTGAATAAAGTTGACTTGGCCAATGATTTGTAAGGTAGCACTTTCCATTGATGTATCATATTATATATAAAACTATTGCATACGTTTAGGATCAGAAAAAAACAACTTGAAAAAAGCCTTAATATAATGATTAAACTGGACGATAAGTGAGTTAAGAAAAATAATAACATTTTTTGATGGCGTAACATTTATAACCGTTTAGGATTAATAGAAATTAAGAAATGGTTGCCGTTTCGGAAATATAAGGTGCCGAAAATTCAAATTTTCCATATTTCGAGAATCAATAACTTGAGAGGGGATCTAGGTAGAAAAAATTTTCTTTCTAGCAAAATGCAGAAAATAATTCTGTTCATCTAAAAGCTGTTGGAATTTCAAACTCTTACAGCTTATCATCTAGAAGAAAAAGAGTACTTTTGAAAATTTTAGATAATGCTTAACTTTAATGGCTATTTTGTTATTTTAAAGTTCAACTAAGTTATGTCACGGTAGAAGAAGCTTACCACTACTTTCTAAATTCAAAACGAACTAAATTCAAATAAAATTACAAAGTGTGTCACGAATTAATCAACTATCGGAATTTGTCAGGTTCCGGGATTTTTACTATAAATCGATTTTACATTTATTAAAAGAAAATATTCAACAGATTAACTTTTTTAATATCAAATTTGATACATATGAACTTTTTCTAACAATACGACAAGCTAGATTTTCCAATTAATCAGGTCTCAAAAACTTGAAATTTACTAAGAGCAGGATTTACATCATTGCGCATGTAAAGGGAAATAATTAACCAGTTAAAGAGAACCAGTAGATTATTTGAAGAATATAAAGGAACCAAACTCTCACTATAGTGGTCGATTTTACATTTTTACCATACCTTAGAAAATAATTAATGAAATTTCTCCAAATTTTTATATATCACTTAAGTTTTGTTTGCTACCGGAAATACTTCACGAACTTTTCATGAAATACAAATGTCAATTTTAATTACAAATTAAAATTTTTTTAAAGAAAAGTTAACAAAAATTTACTAACGTCCTTAAAATGTAAAATACACTTTTCACTAAATACACTTTGCGGCCGATTATGTGCTGATCTCATTGATTTTTTTTTCTTATATTAATAACATTTCCCTATTTTTGTATAAATATTTACTTTTTCTATAATAAGAATTAAATGAAGTCAAATATAGAAAATATTTTTAAAAGAAATTCCAAGTTTATAAAAGAATATGACTTCATCTAGAAATTTGATCTATTTTAAAGAATTTTAAATTGAACAACTTGAACCTTAACAAAATATTAAATTGAAAGCAATTGTTAAGGAATTTGTACCATTTAATAAAAATATGAACAAAAATATTATATAACACTGGCATTGTCTAGGAAATACTATATAATTTTCTTCGTTAAATTGAACCCCAATCACTTTCATAAATTGTTTTCGATTTTTTCTAAATGACAAATTAAGATTCCAATAAGAATTCCATAAGAAATTCCAATTATAAAGTAAAAAGCCAAATATTTCAAATAATTTCAATCGAACAGTTTATCTTTTAAGAATTTAATCTCACAACATATTTGGGCATTTTATAAAAAAGAATTAAATTCAATGAAATTCTTTATAATCAAAAAATTATTGAAGTACAAAATTTATCAGATAGAAAAAATATCATTTTACTTTTGTCCCCATAAATATTTTTTTCTTAAAAATTCTAAAAATAATAATATGAGTAAATAAACTTAGATCTAAAGAGATCATTTAACTTATACAATTCAATACAGTCGACGAAAGAGATAATTTTATTGCCTAACAAATTGATCGGGACCGGAAACGATTCCATTTTATTACCATTAAACAATTATTCCAAAAGGAATATAAAGATTTATAAATTTTCATTTTTTTGCTCAAAAGCTTAAATATCTACTTTTATAAAATTATAAATATAGTAATTTTTTTTTAATTTACCGTCTTAATATATAATTTTTATCCCATCGATTAATATTTCGAATATATTTAGGAACAAACTATGGGAATAGAAGTCTAAGACTTCTTTATTTTATACAAAATATAAGTATAGGTTTTCATTAAAACTAAAATTTTATAGAAGTTAAATTTAATCTAGACAATCTATTTCATATGTAAGAGAGAAGGATAGAATTGAAAACAAGAGTAAAAACTGTGAACTAAACCTAAACGGTCATTATTAGAAGATCATCATCATTAATGGGTTCATAATCTAATTATAATTTTTGTTATTTTTTTCTATTTTGGATTTTCTCAAAGGCTTTGTACACTTAATATCACAAATTAGATTTTCTATTTCTTTTTATTATATCTCTTATGATTTTAATATCAATAATACAAAATTTGTCTAAATTCAAATAATTTTTTCACTTTTGGTCCCATACAGTGAAAGTAGTGTTGCCAACATGTTTTTTTTTTTTTCAAATTGATCCTGAGGTCTACTAAGAAATATATTATACCTTCACCTCATGGTAATAACTACATTCAGAATTGTTATGAGCACGTCCGGTTCTGACTTGCTCGACAACCTATGGGGTTTCCAAAAAAGTGCCCCCCTTCGCTTTCTCAGCAATGAACAATATACAATTTTTGATTAGATCCGAAAAGTTTATTAATTTTTAAATTCCGTTTTTTATGCTTAGAAACCAAACTTAAATCTTACTAAATTTTTTTAAGCATTTGGTAACACTTTAACTACAAACATACATTTTTAAAAATGAAGAATAACAACGTTTTAAAAGACATCAAAACTTTATTATTAAATCAAAAGATTGCATGCAAACAGTCAATAAAATCTTAAAAAAGAAAAAAAACCCGTAAAACTGAAAAAGCACCTTCAATATGGAAGTAAAGAAATTATCAAAAAAATGGGAGTAATTTTTAAATTTTTTTTTTATAAATCATTTTAAAATAAATATCCGTCAAATTGACGACTTTCAGAACATTAAATCAGTCATTATTATACTTTAAATTTTGATTGGGATTCATGATTGCTATATGATGATGATGCGATGATGATATTGATAAAAATCGTAAATGATAAAAATTATGAATGAAAAGCTGATAAATGCTGATTTTGAAAGTTATTATTTTGTCTTATATTTTTTAAGAAATCAAAGATTTATATTATATTTTTTTTTTATAATTAACATTAAGAAAAACAAAAAGTAATACCGAAAACGGAACCATCAATTTATAAACATAACATTTTATTACAATGCGCTTATAAACGCACATACATCTCGTTACAGAACAGGAGTTAGAATCGAAATAATTGGTTGATAATTATAAATTTATGGAAAAACCAAATATAACTCCTCTATAAATATAGAAGATTTGATGCATATTTAGAAAAATATAGAAGGAAATTAGGCGAAGGCTAACTCGGCTTGAGCTCGTACTTCAATTTCTTATAAGTATGCCCTTTAAAACGTATAGAAAATTCTTTCAAAATCGTACTAAAACCAAATTATTCCATGTAATAAATTCGAAACATCTATAAAAGCTACAACCGTTCTAGTTGAATTCGGTTCTCAATTAACATGTGCTAATTGTGCTGAGATCTGTAAAGAAACTTAATGAAATAAAAGAGAATTGCGGATAATTTTTTAAGATCGTAGATTTTTACCGATCGCTTTCCAGCAAGCAAACTGGTTAGCAAATAAAATAAAGCTTCTACGAGAAAAACATTTATTTTAATTTATTCTAAATGAAACACTCGTAACTTCACTCCAGCAATATTATAGAGTCCCAATTTATAAAATTAAATTTTATTGCTATATACTCCAGGCCAATCATAATTAAATCTATTATAGATACATTTTTATTCTATTGTTTTATTGCTGAATAAAAAAAATTACAAATACATTTTCAAAAATAAAGATAAAATTTAATAAAACCATTTACGACACCTTAATGAAAAAAGAAATCAGTTACGTATAAAAGAATAATCAAACAAGAGTCCCAAATTTCAATACTTATATAACAAAAGACATACAATGAATGCATCCAAATAAAAAAAAAATAACAAAAAAAAAATTTTCATTCATTAAAAATTCTACGTGATTTCTACTCATTCATAATAAAAACTGAACCCTTTTCCAAACTAATTACCCAATACGGAGAAGAAGTACAAGATAAAATATAGCTTTGAGCATAAATTTTAAAGTAAGAGAATCACACATTTTGGGCCATAAAGAAAAAGAAAAAAACAAAATTGTAAAGAAGTTACAAAACAAATACTCCCGCATGATGAAAGATGATGGTATTTTAGACATTTTTGTGTTTTTTAATTTTTTGTTTTTAGATCTGTTTAAGTGCATTAAATGGACAATAGTCATCTATCCATCTTTTAGTTCCTTACAATAAAAGATATACGATTTTATAATAAATAATTAAAATGAACTTATAAATATTTGTAAACAGTTTTTAAATTTTGTTTCTTATGCTTAGAAATCAAAACTTAAATCTTGTTAATTAAATGCTGCGGCGAACTAGTTTCTAGGTGACACAAAATAATATTCTAATGTAAATGTAGAAGATTTAATTTCGCCGTTCTAGTTACTTGTCAGCACGAATCGCAATATTTTTCAGTTGAAATAAAGAGACTGTCTTGAGAATAATATTCTAACATGAAAAAGTTAGTTTGATTAGAAAAACAAATGTTACTAAAAATGCTGTTAAATTATATAATTTCGCCTTTTTTACGGACTTTTTTTCTCTTTGAACCGGGTGCTTCTGCATTTTTGAACGCAAATTTATGATTATTGGTATAGATGTCTAATCATATCTGTAAGTAATACATTCCCCGAGTTATCTTAAAAATGTAAAAATTTTTATATTATTAGAAATTCGAACTTTGGAGCCTCATAACTAAGAAAGTGAGCCAAAAAACGGACATGTCATTAAGTGTTTTTATTTTCGACTGAAATAATTCTACCACGCTGCTTTGTAGGACCATCAACTCTTGAGCACCCTGTATAGCCAATGGCAATTGAAACACAGAAATATATCAATATTATATACATACACATACACACACGCATATGTTTATATATTAATATAGAAATATTTATATTTCTAAAGGTCATTTTCTTAGTGATAACTTTAAAAATTAATTTCGAAAAATTCTTTATAGGTATATACAAGATGAATTCAATTCAACTTGCGGTCACTTTATAACTCATTCATTAAAATTAGAATGAAAGAATTGTTATATACTCATATATATATTTACAATTATATAATTATGATCTCGTCATAATAAGAGTAATCTATTAGAGATTCATTCATAATTATAAAAAAAAAATTTTGTTAAAAATTTTTACTTATATACAAATGGGTGGATGTAAAAACAAAAAAAAAACCCGAAATTTGAAACAGCGGAAACAGGTCAAAAATTAAATAAAATTATAATGAAATATTTTCCTTTTATAATATTAAATTAAAATCAAATTATTATTTAGAGCATTCCGCAAATATATTTGATGAGGAATTATAGTATCTGGGCACATACACACAGGCACAGATCCACAATAATTTATAGGTAGACATTTATAAAAATGATTTTTTTTTTGTTTTGGCGTAACACGGGTTTGCTATAATACAAATACCATAATGATGAACATAATTTAATTCTATCGTTGGGATTTTGCCATATACATATATACATTAACATGGATAAAGCTATATGATGCTGTTTTTTTTCTCTAATAAAATTTGTTTTCGAATTTTAATTTGATAATTATTACAAAAATATTTTATTAATTCATTTTAAAATATTATTTTTCATCCATGTAGAAATGTCCATAATACGAGTATAGCCATCTGATTATTAGATGATCTAATTGAATATGAAATTTAATTGCAAAATTCATTGTGAACTTTGTAAATTTGGAAAATGTAATTATAAATTTCAAACTAAAATAAAATTTTTGGCAAAATACGAGTATTACAAAGAAAACAAAAATTTACTATGCATTAAATTTGGTTTTCTGATCAGAGTAAAATTATTTTTATGACGTGCGGTTTAGAAACAACATACTCTAAAACAGTCAAAAGAATCTTATGTACGAAATATTTGAAAATTATTCAATATAAAGAATTTTATTTTAAATATAAAACACTAATAAATATAAAATAAAAATAATTTTCAATAAAAATTATAATTTCTGGCACTTAATCATTATTTAATACAAGTTCTATAGCCGCAACTAAATATTGTTTTGCTGTTATAGAAACAATATTTAATTATAATAAGAAATTATTCCCATTTGAAAAAGGCAAATTTTTCAATTTTAACAGTAAATCATTAATCGCGCTTTGCTAAAGGAGGTACATTCAAAATAGCTTTGGTCTTTCATATGGGAACGATAATCTATATTTTTACATAGAATCTATATCCTGACACGATCTCTATTTAAAATTATCTTCTTCGGATAGCTATTAGCGACTAATAAGAAGCATTTTTTCATTTTTAAGAAATTTTGACGATCTGCCACATACGAAAATCCTTATTCATGTAGGAACCGCGTATATAATATCTATACACACTATTAATATTCAAATAATTTCAATATATTTTGTTAACTTACATATTGTTTCTTAGTAAATGGTTAGAAAAAATAAATCTGTGCAATTATAAATGTATACATTGAGATCGTAAATGCCTTGAGACCTTTTCGACTATCGAGTGGAACATCGTACGATTAGAATTGTAAAATAAACTCATTTCAAATTCCACAATGTAAAATTCTAAAACATAAAACCAGATTCATTATGCTTTCAAGACGTATTTGATATGTACATATTTTGAATATCAGAATTTTTTTTTTCCAAATACAATATTAATTTTTTAGACGTATGACAATTCCAAGTAGGCAGTTTTATTTAAAAAAAAAATTAAAATTTTCCTCATTTTTATTATTAAATATTCCTTGAACGACAATGTATGAGAAAATTTTTTGTTTACATTGCTTTTAAACTGCAACGTAAAATGAAGTATTTAGTATAGAGTAAAATATTTTTTGGGGCCATTACCGATACTAGATTGTAGATTTGTACAACCTGAGTAACATTGCACCGTGACCACGTGTAAGGAGCTATTATGCCCCCTCCCAGAGTGCGGGACATACGCTACAAAATACGCTAGATGAACAAAAGCAACTAGTAAGGCCCGGAAGACCTATCCGATACTATCTATAGCATTTAATTTACAGAAATATCAAAAATTTTATTTTATTCAATTTAATTAGAATTCAATCCCTAAAAAATCAATTTTCCACAAATTAATAGTTTCATTAAAGTCTATAAGTTGTTTGAATAAATAAATATAATATTTTGTAAATTACTAATTCTAACTTTAAACTTCTTTCAAAGTATAATACACAAATAAAATCTAAAGAAAATATTTCCAACATAAAATCAAAATTGTAGTTTTAAAAATTTTACACGCAGCTTCCATTAAAAAAAGTAAATTTTTTAATTCCCGTAACCGCGTACACCTATATAACAATTATTTTATTTATACACGTAATAAAACACAATTTAAAAAAATTAAAATAAAACCTTGGTAATATAAAATAATTATCCAATTAAATATTAAAAAATTCTGAGCTAATATATCGTTTAGTTATGAATTTTTAATTATAATTTCGTGCTAACCTAATATACGACACTATATTTAAATTTACCATTAAATTCAAACTTAGAAACACTGCATGTTATAAGAAATATATTGACTAAAATTTTTTGTATATCCAAGTGAATTTTATAACTATTGCTATATCTACACATATACATCTTATATATTGTATTATTTTATAATATTAATAAACAAGCGTTCAATTTAAAAGCAGAAATTATTTCAAATGGTCGTTTTCCTTAAGTAATGTGTAGCTTTTAAATATATACTTAATTTTTATACACAGGCCATTTGAAATAAACACACATTTCTTTACAATTTAATTTTATGATGCTTAATTAAAATTTTCTTTAATAATTTATAGAAAAGAAAGTAGTAAAGTTACCTTAATATTTAATTGTGAATTAGTTTTGTAGGTGCAATACCTTGATTTTAATTTGGATATTTTCCTTTTATTAATAATTTCGTCAATCATATTTTCATTCTTCCAATACATATTATGTACATATGTATGTATATATAACCATATACTTGCTTATTTTTGCATGCTACCACACGCAATCGGAATTAAATTTTCGGTATATTGCTAAATTTCGAATATAACACACACAGAATGTGAATCACTGAATCCTCATTGAATGGAACATAATACATAAATATCACATTTTATCCAGGGGGGGATATGACTGCTTTTTAACATTTGAAATAGCGGCCTAGATAATTTCAGATTCCAATTATTGTGCTTTCGCTCAATTGCCTCTGAAATACATAGTTCCAATTCACTTCCTTTAAATCTATTTTCCATTTTGAGTATTAATTTCTGAAAATTTTTTTTAAACCTCGAATATGTTTTAAATTTTTTCTAGTATTCAATTCCTGATCAAATCCCAAGTTTGCTTTATTTTCATTTAACTGGAATTTTACGTGAGAAAAGTTGGCTATAGCGACCAGGAAATATTATATGCATCAATAGGCTCATTTAAAAATTTTTTCATTTAAATAAATTTTCCTTTTTAATTGTAATTTTTTCAAAATTCTTAAATTTTATGAAATTTAATTTTTTGTCTTTCAAAATAAATTTTTCATAGTCTACTAAACATAAAAATTTTTCATTATTTCACTGCATGCTTAGAGAAATATAAATTTTTCAATTTCTTAAAACAAATAAAATTTGAAATCCTTAAAATAAATTTAATTCCGAGAAAAAGCAAACTAAATTTTGTAGCTCGCTTTATACAGACATATGTACATGTTATATGTATGTATTTTATAAACTATAGTTTTACATTAATTGTTGTTCCTTCGAAATGCAATTTGCAGTGGAAATTTTAATATGAACTCATTTTATCGAAATATTGGTTTATCAAAATTTGCAGGATTATGGATTATTTTGGATTGCAGTGGATTATTTTGCGGAATCAGTATATGAACTGCAGTCTGCAGATGAATTCCAGTAATGGTGTTACAAGATGAAAGCAAAGATTTTAAGTGTTTTCATATGCACTGTTATCGAGTGAGACAAGTACATTATTCAGCAACTCAACATTATTCAGAAATTCAACACATCCCTCTCTAAAACAATATCCTAATACACTCCTAAAACATCTGTGCATTTACATATATGTATGTACATATAAATTTAAAATGCATTTAAATAAAGTAAATTGGTGCAATATTGCATGTTAAAATTATTTATATAAGTTAACAGCGTAACTAACATATACACGATTTTAAAACAAATGATTAATAATTACGATTTATGAATAAATTTTTGGTTTTTGCTTGAACTTTTTTAATATTTTCCTTATTTTACTAAAAAAAAAAAAATGTCACTATTTATTTATTTAATAAGCTATAACATGTCCTTTTTGTTAGATTTTAAATTTATTTAAATTTAAAAGAAAAAAAATGCATATAACATGATTATTAAATTACTTGTGTTTATAATTGCATTGCCATTCAATTTTATGTTTTTGCTATTCTCAAATATGGTAATTGTATAATAATAATTAAGTGAACGCGATCCAGTCAAATATACTTAAATTTTCAAGTAATTCTAATATAAATTGAAAGTGGTGCAGTGCATAAGCCTTAATGCTTACATACATATATTAAATTAAACGTTCAAGGATTATAAGAAAAACAAGGAAAAATAACAAATTTTTTTTTATTTTTCTAAAACAAATTGTATTTAAATCGAGGATAAAATTGATGCGGTCATATTATTTATGATTATTAACATTTATATATGGGCATTTTTGTATAACAATTATTATAATATAACAGTGGTGTACTTACATAACAACAAAAGTTAAAAATTATGGAAACCAAACGAAGAAAAAACAAAAGTTTGAATGACAAGTTCCTTTATATGCAAATAAAATAATAATTATAATTTATATGTTTTAATAAATTGTCACGCATATGCGAATTTTATGAATTTTAAACACGAAAAACTTGACTAAGTTTTTTTTTTTTTTAAATTCACAATAAAAAATGAAATCCTTTAGAAACTATAAAAAAAAAATTATCGATTGTTTCTTTTCTCAGTAATTTTTTTTTCTGCAGTGCTGCTTGTTAAGAATTTATTAAACACTTTTACTTTAAATATGTTTTAGCTGCGCTATAAATGTAAAGAAAAAAAATTATTCTCGCCTATATACATGTGTATATTTGTATATATTTGAAAAGATAGATCACAATATATTGTGAAGTGAGCATAAATATAATTGTCACATGATTTCGTATTTAATAATTATACAAGGATCCGTTTTGTATACCGAAAGGAGTTAGCAAGAATAAGAAACTAGTTTAATGTATGGTCATCTCATAATTTTGTTGGGTAAAAAATATCCAAAATTGTGACTTATTGTTACAGTGAATAGTTTAATTTTGAAAGAATAATTTTATTGTTTACGTTTTGATTTTCTATTAATGCAGGTTCAACTGCAGTAAGGCTCTTTTTCTGCATTTCTTTTGGCCATTCTTGTTTTAATTAGCATAATTAGATTTTAAAAAATATTTATACAATTTTGATATTCAAAAAACTGCAGTGAGTATAGTCATAAAATCAAAATATTTATTGAATTTTGTATAAATTAAAAAATGGTACAAATTATACCTTTTACCGAGTCTTATCCAAGTAATTTATTAAAGTACTTGCTAAATTGAATTTTTAAAAATTTATGAATTATTGTTAAATTTTCTAATTTTGATGTTAATCGGGAAAATATAAAAATATTTTAAATTTAGAAAATTAGAAATTAAATGTTAACTCGACAAAATTTTATTATAGTCCACCGATTTTTACATTTTCTAAATATGAAGTCTAAAATCATACTGTATAGAACGAGTCCGCACTAGTTAGCAAAATAATATATATTTGGCGAATATACTCTTTCTTTTTTCGCAAATGCACTTTTTCGAAAAGTTTTTAAAAAAAGTGCTTATTAGTTTCACTGTGTCCGTTCTCTTGAAACTCGTAAAATTAGGATTTTTGGCACCATATATATCCGAAAATGCAAGCTTTTACAAACATTTATAAATGCAAGAAGATAACGGTGAATGCCATGTTTTAAAAAAATATTATTATTTTTCTTCACTCAAGTAGTTAATACTTACATTGGAGCATTATGTTTAAGTCTCTTTCAGTTTCTTTTTTTTTGCCTCATCCTAAATGTATGCAATCTTTGAAATAATTTGAAATGTGAATAAAATTACATTATTAAATTGAAATTTCCGTTAAAATTAATTATTACAGTATTTGATAAAACGCATAATAGAATTTCTACAAAATAATGTGATTTCTTGCCGTATAATTTCTATTTTTTAATAGAGCTATATTAAAATTAAATAGCTTTAACAGCCTATAATATTAAAAATTTTTTCTTAACACTGTTTTCAACAAAATATGCAAATAAATTGATGGAAAATAGAAAATAATTATATACAAAATTCCGAAACGAAAAACATTGCTTTTAATTCAAATAAATGAATTTTTTTTGTAATAATTTTTTTAATAAAAATTAAAAATTTTTGCAAAATATTAAATTTAATCGTCTGAATAAAATGTAAAATTCTGCTATTTTTTTTTCATTTTCCATTAAGATCATTATTCATTTTTACAATGCCATTTACAAATAATTGCAATTTAAATATTTTATATTATGTATTTTTTTATATAATATTTTCTCTCTTGTTTATTTGTTATTCTTCTTCATTAATATTTTAATATTTTAACATTATGTCCTATCTCTATCGATGAATATTGAATTATTTGCTCCTTTTTTTGTATGTTTTGTTTCACAATGATGGTATATGCATTAAAATATTAAAAATTAACGTTCCATTTCCCGGATGCATCATAATTCACTTGAAATTCTCTTTTATATTTATATTTTTAGTAAAAATTCTTTAAAGGATTTTTTATTTAATATTAAAAAAAAAATAATAATAAAAAAATCTATGAAACTGAATTCGTGAAAATAAAAATTTTGTATATATACAGTAATGTTTATATTTTGTATTATGTAAAAATGCAACAAAATATCATAAATATATTAACGATTCAGGAACTAGGAAGCTGAACGGCTCCCTTTTTATATAAAGTAAATATTACAATCATTACAAGTGAATGTACTTTTACTTTACCTGTACAAAAAAATTTATGCTACTATAGTTTTATATTGTTATACATGTAGATACGTAAAGCACCTACCATTTTATATAGTGATACATACAAGCATATTATACAATATAAATATTAAAAAAATAAAAATGGCTTATGATCAGAAAAAGAATGATTTTTTTTTAGTTTTTTATTGTTTTTAAAAAACTTTTTATACAAGAAGAAAAAAATAAAGGAAAATTTTATTTTTCTTTAAATTGAAAGAAAATCATGAATTTTTGGAAAATTTTTTCGAAATTAAATTTTCCAAAAATTCATGTAAACAAAGTTTAATTTTAAAGAGAAACTCCTCCAAAAAAAAGTTGAAGCTATTTTTGTTTCAAATTTAATGGGTTTTTTATTAAGAATCAATGAAATAAATTTAAGAATTACACTTTAAATTCAGTTTTAAAGAAAATTGAAAGATTATGTATAAAGCCCTTTTTTATAACTATAATTTTTGATAATGAAATGCAAAATTAAGTAAAAATTTTAAATACTGAACGTGACTTTATAACGGGAAATGAACGGACGGACGAGTTGGCTAGGTTTGACTCGGCCATGGAAATTTCCGGGGCAGAATGGGTTTTTGTGACCAAAATACGACCTTACGAAATTTAGGCTGCGATTGCTGTAAAATGTACAAGAAGAAAATCATTTTTCACTATCTCTGCGGGTAAGATATTGAAAATAAGCATGGGGATTTAGATAGAGATTGCAAGAGAACCAGGTGGCGTAGATAGGCCATCTGTAATCGTACGTTTAATGATGGACTGCTGATTACAGGGTAGTGGACTGCTGATTACAGGGTACAGGGTAGACGGCACATTTATGCCAATTGGGGTGCGGTGCAACGACACACCTGTTAACAAACTCAATTCGACCTCGATTTCCAAATAATGATTCACAATAAGATTACTTATAACAAAGTTAGATGCACATCACCTTTTTATAACGCGTTAATATACAAAAAAAAATTGTAATATGCATAGTAGAGTCGGCTAATAGGAGTGTAAAATTTATGTTAACGCATGATTTTTAAAAGTTTTTCGAATTGTGACGACTGAAGGATTTTTAGCCTCCTAAAATAAATACCTAGATGGTTGCTCAGGATGAAATTCTAATCCGATCAAGTAATTCCCGTTCTCTTAGCAATTGACTATCTGGAACGAACACATTTATAATTAATCGGACGATAAGTCTCGTAACACACTCTGCAACTTTTGTCATATTTAAAGAGTGACATATTAAAAAAGCCGTCTTATAACCACATTATAGGTTTCAAAAAAGACATCTTTAGATATTTACTTCAAAATCTGTAAATTCAATAATGCTCATTTGGAACAGCTAAGTTAATATTCCAATTTTAAAACATTTAATCAACTTTGTTTCACATGATTTTGTTGTTATTTTGTTAAAAGTTGAAAGCCAAACTCAACGCCATTTATTTGTCAAGAGGCTAGTAAATATTTCAATTAAAATACGTTCAGATCTTTGATTTTTGAAAAGAAGACCAAATTCACCAATTAAAATGGCTATATATAAATTAAATTAATGTTAATTAAAATTAATTTTTTAAAATTTTATTTAATAACAATTAAAAATAACCCTATATTTTAAATTTTAAATAAAATTTTCAATATCCGAAACTTATTATTACAGTTAAGTACATAAAAACAATTTTATCCTTTGTAGCAGAATAATACAAAGTTGCTCTTTTTATAAAAATAATTCACAAAACTAAAAAAAAATGCTGCAAACCAAAGGAAATCCTGATTGTTCAAGAAAAATATTCCATATGTTCCGTATCATTTCATAATCGCTTACATCATATTATTATAAAAAATGTTAAAACTTATAAGGATATTGCCACACTAATAATGCAAAAATCACATTTTGAAGGATTAAAATATCAAATTGAATTTAAAAAATATATAACCAACACTCACATTAATAAAAAAAAGAAACTAAAACCCATTTATAAATTTACTCCAAAGGATATTCGAATCACATCAATAATAATACAACAGTGTTAAGTTGTACAGCTACTTTAGAAAAATTATAGTTACAGATGAGATTTTAAAGTTAAAATCTTCATAAACAAGTACATAAATTTTTTAAAATACTCTCGGAAATCTATAAACTGAATTCATAATCATACAATTATACATTGTTAAGTACACGTATATACATATAGTCTCATTTTACATGGTTTTAGATTTTTGTTTCATTTATAATCCGTATAGTTTTTAAAATCCTCTTAAAATATATTAAAAAGGAAAAAAAGAATTATTATCCCTTTTAACCGATTTTAAATATCGAAAAAGAAATCAAAAATTTATGCATTATTATGGCAATATACTCAACATTATTTTTTAATATCCTTTAATAAAAGGATCATTTGACACCCTCAGATTTCTTTTTCGATATCAAAAATAAATAAACTCACCGCCAATCCCTTCTTTTAAATATTAATTTCATATTAGCCCTATATAAATGCATGTATATGAATATGTGTGACGTGATCATTGTCGCTAAAAATGTCATCAATTTTAATTTTCTTGTATTACAACAATGTATCAAATATTTCTAAATCAACAAATTGTTTTCTTTTTTTTTTTTAAATTTCAATAATTCAAATGATTAAAAAAATTTTCTACTATTCGTATATGGTTAGGCAGAGACTTGGAAGAAATTCAATGAAAACTATATAAAGGGGTCATTTCTTTTTATTGTATATAGATTTTATAGTTCAAATAATAATGCAATTTTAAAAAGGGTGAATGAATTAAAACAGAACTATGATGAATTATAAAAGATGATCCATTAATTTTGCTTTTCTTTTCTTTATAGCTGTGTGAGATTGTATGAATTTTTATTATAAAAATATTTTATAAAATAAATATTTTGCAATATTAATAATTAAATTTCACGAACTTCAAACACAAAATAAAAATATTTTCAATAATTTCAACAAATCAAATACAATTTTTTTTTTTTCTAACCAATTTCATAAAAATTTCATTATAAAGTCCTAAAGATAAGTCCTGCTATAGTTATTGCTTAATAGCTGTCTATCAGGAATTTCTTGAAATTGTACACAAATTTTTTTTGGTCAAGAATTCTCTAAATGATTTTCTTTTAAATTAATTTAAAATTTTAAATTTATTTCATTGGAATTGATGACTCCAAGGAGTGGAGAAACAAACCGAATCACTGCAGCGATTTATTTTAGAATGAAGGTTTATTATGATTTAAATATTTTGATGGTAGTTAGGACGTAAATTGTTGTTGACTTTTAGATTTATTGAATTCGATAATAACTAGAATTTCTTTGAATTTTTTACTGCTATAAAAGAATTTACCTACATGTAAGAAGCGGTATACTACTTGATATTCGCGAAAAACATTATTAATTCTCAATAATTTTAATAAGAAAAAGAGCTTGAATCAGTTACTAATTTAAGAGGTCACATTCAGCTTTATCAAATAATTTCCAAAATTTTTCAATTTTGATTTTTAATTCTTTCATATAAACGCAGTGATTACAATACCATGCAAAAATAGCGATCAGAAACCTCACAAAATACAATGTGTAATAAAAATGCCAATTTATGATATAATGCCTAATGGTTCAATGCTTTTGTAAGTTTTATATTACATAATTAAATTTAATATACAAAAATATGTTATGTAATTTCATATGCATTAGGGCCATGATAACATTATTACATTGATAATAGTATTAAGTAAGAACATGTTCATGGTCCTTAGCTTTTCTCCTGAAAATTTTCCTAAAAACACTAAAATACTACTTTACCAAACAAATTAATATTCGTGCCTAAAACAATAATAAATATATATTATCCAACCAATATGGTTTATAAAGTAGCGCATTTCCTATGAGCAAGTCAAAATACTCTTTTAACAAAAATCTTATAATTCTCATTTATGAATATGTAATTTACATGCATACATATAATATACCGCACACAAGTGTTTCTTTAAAAAATTCATTATTTTGCATACTTTCAATTATGTGTTTCTTGAGAAGATCTTCATGTATATAAAATTTCAGCCATCTGTCTTAAAGGATTGCAAACAAGCATCTGAATGAACAAACTGGCAAAGTGAAACTGATCAGCATATTTTTATTCCAATTTTTTTAGAAATGTGCTAAAAACAGAATTTTATTTACTTTGCAATATGGTATTATAAGATTGTCACAATTCTATAATTTTCGAATGCTATTATTTATGTATAAAATTTTTTTAAATTTCGTGTTTATATAATTTATAATGGTTAACAAGAATTTCTATAACGGTTTGATAATCATCTTCAATAACGATATGGTAAACTGCATTAATTTCACATTTTTCATTTTTGTTTTTCTTATAATTATTTTTTAATTGGCATGCACATACTTTATATATTTTGCTATAATTTTTTATACTGCAGCAACAATTTCTAATTTTTAAAGTAATGAAAACTAAATTTTAGTAAACATAGGCATATTACATACAATACAAGTTTACATAATATTGTAACACAATTCTATAGTATTATATATAACCGTATTAACATACATACATATATAAACGAAATATATAAGCGCTTATATTAAGTCATCAAAGATTTTATATTGCTGTGGTAATTTTAATAAAAGGGTTGGTTTTCAATTTTTGATTTTTTTTTTTTCTTTACCCCTCCTAAAATATTTAGTAACTAAATATTATAAAGCCTAGCAATTATATTTTATGCTGCCGCCGCGCTACTAATAAAGTGGAAATATATGTACTTTAGTTTGTTCGTGCATAATTTAATACTCGTATGACGATTTTATGATAAAAAATTTAATTTAAAAATTTAAATATTCTTTTATTCCATCTAGTTGTTCTGATTTTTATCTTTAAATACTTGAATTTTTTTATGGTCTTTATTGCTGCTATACACATATGTATGTACATAATATATGAATGAATTTGAAATATAAAATACAAAAAAATATTTAAGAAACATTTGTGAAAATTATGAAATTTTTATTATAAATTTTTTTTTAATAGTGCATATGCCTTTTTTTATGCTTTGAAAAGATTAGAGCATATTTGATTTTTTTTCTGCTGTTTTAGTCTAGAGATCGTTAAATATTTTGTTGCAAAATTATTGCAATGTTTTCACTTTATATACATAATAACTGTAAGAATTATTAAATATTAAGTACGAATAATTAAATTTAAATTGTAATAAAAACTTGAATAATTCGATATTAAGCTTTACAACTGAGTATAAAGAAATCAGAGCCATAGAATTTATAGAAAATTATGTAAATAATGCGGTCTGTCTCATCTTTTAAACTTATACCGACAATATAACATCATTTAAGGTTTTGAAAAATAGTATTGAATGCATAATCGGTGATAAATCAGTCGAAATATCTGGAAAACTGACTCAAAATTAGATGCTTCGTGTGAATCATTTAAAATACAGCCTCGGCCAACATTTTATATATGATATTGTATGTATTGAAATATAGTAAGTGGTAAGGTTTTATTTATTAATTAAATTACAAACAAATTTGCAATTTCTTCACAGCATATTTGCTTTAATTTTATTGATTTCTGTATGAGTTATGATCCGCTATGAGTTATTCAGCAAATTATTATAAATTTTTTTTTCAATAAAAAGCAAATAAAATCTACGTGTGTACATATATGCAAAATCTGGGATGAAACATCGAAAACTTTAAGTCCCGTCTCGTAAACAAGCGGGTCAACTATCGCGGTGGAGTAAAAAAGAGCAAGAATGTTTTCTGACCTAAGTACTCTTTCCCTCATATTGTAGTTTTATCTACAGTATGTACACAAACTGTGACTGTAAATGCAGATTTTACAAATGAAACGGTTTAACAAATTCTTTGTTAATGCACGAGAGTGGTCCGAAAAAGGTTTATCCACCCATACAGGGATATGCACCGGCATCTTCAGCCTTATAGGGAATTCTACTCCAGCAAATTTATCACTTCATTCATAAATAGATTTGCTTTGAAGTCGATTGTTCTCAAATCCAAGTCTAGGTATTTGCATTATGGAAATTGTCAAGTTACTTTCAACATCGAATCTTATACCATAAATTCTAAATTTCTAACATGCACAAACATTTTCTTTATAACATATTAATAATGCTTATAACAATTTCTTGTATAATAGATGACCTACTTAATAGCATTAATTTAGTAATACTAATAACGTTACATACAAATGTAATTAAAGGATACATTACATATAGTGGCCAGAGTATGTACATTCGTGTTAAAAAAGATCAAATTCCTGTTATATAATCAAATATTTCTATTAATACATTTTAATGCACATCATATTTAATTTACATATACAAATTGTGTATATGTATGTTCTATAACTAATTAAACATACATTCCATATTATAAGTATTATCTTAATTTTTGTTTGCTTTATACATATATGTGTATGCAAATAAATGCCTTTATTCTCTCTTTACTGAACAAAAACATACAATATCATTTATACGAAAAACAAAAAATGAAAAATAATTTTAACATGTTATACAAAGTAAACTCTACTTACATTATGTACATTTCAATATATATATGCTAAATAACAATGTATGTATATGTATATTATATAATGAATAAAACCAATTTAATATTGGGAGGAAGAGATCCTTGCTTAAGATAAGCAAATTGGACATGCAATAAAAGACTAATTTGAAAAAAACTCCAATAAATTTGCTTACCACAAATAAAAGATAAGAATTACAAGGATTTTCTCATGTTTAAATACCAAAAGATATAAAGCGCAAGAAAAAAAAAACGAAACAAAAAGAAAATTAAATAAAACAAAAAATAACGTTCATTCGTTCATAAATAGCCTTATAAACACTTTTATATAGGTGTTTATCCGTAGGTCGCTCTTATTGTACAAAATTTGTTTTTTTGTTTTAATCGTTCAATATTGGAAAAAGTGCTGTATGTAATGCAATGTACTTAATCTGCTTAAGAGAAGAAAAATTTGTTTCCTTAGTTTTTTGATTATCATATCTTTTTGGTTGTTTGTTTGTTTGTTTCTTTTAGCGTTGTCTTAACCTCTTTTTTTTTTAGCGAGCAACAATAGAACACGGCCAATGAATTGTTTATTGTTCAAAATGTTCTTTTCTTTTTCTTGAAATTTAAAACAAAATCTCAAATTCATTCATATTGAATATTAAAGTTATTAAGTACAAAAATTCTTAGACTTTTGGGAAATAAGAACTAGAAATTTAATTTAATGTATGTATTTAATTCTCATACATATATCTAAGTCCGTTAAATTACAGAAATTGTATGACCATACATTACGGTTTTTTTTTTTTTCCTTCTTCACTCCTAGGAGGAGTATAGGGCTAGTGCATGATATCTATCATGCCCTAGTTTCTATAGTCATAGAGAGTTAGCTAGGTAGGTGACTAGCCTACCGTAGTTTTATTTATATTAAATATTTCAGTTTATTAATACGAGTATTTACTGTTTATTTTTCTTAGTCTTTAGTATCGAATATTATGAATATTTGAAAATTACTTGTATAATATTTATTAGTATTGCATATTAAGTTATATAATATTGAATATAATTTTTATAGTGAGACCCTTCGGTTAAAGGGCCGGCGCCATAACCACTCCACCAATGGTCAGGCTGTAATATTTATACTATTTACATTACGGTATTTACATTACGGTAAATAGTATAAATAATGTATTTTGTGCATCAAATTTGAAAAAGTAAGCTGTGCATCATTCCCAATTTGATAATATCAAATAAATAAAATTTACGAACTTTTTAGAGATAATTGATGCGTTTTGGAAAAATTCTCAATTTCAATCAAAATTTCATATCTAAGCCAGCTATTATTAGAAAAGGATAAGACTTACATCAAAGTTCCGAAAAACATAATACTTCAGTTCCAACATACTGTAACTTGTTATTGATATTGTTGCAAAACAGAATATTTTCGATATGATTTCCTTTAACCCTCCAAAGTTATCTCTAGAGGTTCGAGATTCTTCTTCCCCCTTTCTTCGTCACACGAACAAATTTTTACTTAAATAACTCCAAATCATTACTCTGCATCCTGAGAATTGAAAACCACATTATTTATTAAGATAATAAATTTTTTAATCATATATAGCTTGACTATCAAAAATAAAGTGCATCTGATCAAAATCAGACTTTATAAATATCTTTATTAACCAAATAATCAAATTAGATCTCAGAAATTAATAAAATTAATAATTCAAACGATTTTTTAATTATTTGATAAAATTTAGATAAAATTTTAGTTATTAGGTGGTTTTCTAAAATTTAATTCTGAATTAGACTTCTAGTAAGAAGTAGCACGTTCGAAAATGTCGCAACTATTCTAAAAGTTTTTTATCTTCCCCAAATATTAAAAGCTGCTATAAATTAACTTTTTAGTTTTTCCAAAAAATTAACTAGATTATTCGAAAATATAGATTTTAAGGAACTAAACTAGAACTTGGATGTCTAAATTATTGGAAATCCACTTGGAATTATTGGAATTCCACATTCAATAGAATATCATCAATTAAAAGCAATTATTTTTTAATTTACATTTATACGAATTATTTTTGATGTTAATTGGGTCTCACACTTGTTATTTCTAAATATGATATTAATAATTCTATTATACAATTATATATATTTGCTGCTAAAACTGAATTTACTATACTTAAAATCAAAACATTTTGAGAAGTCAATTTTCTTTTTCTTTATGCACTTGCAAGTTGCATTGTATTAATTAAAAATAACCCATGTTCAAAAATTAAAGAGCAACCAGTAATAAACTTACATAAGTGTCCTTCCTAATGCCACATAATCATCGTCACTTTATTTGTATATACAGTTATACAAAGTTATTTTGTTATTATCAAATTTAAATATTACTCAAAACATCCAATTAGATATTCCTAGAAATTTGTAAAAATTACACTCATTTTATTTCCATATCAATTTGCATATCTAATTAACATATTTTTGTTCTACTCCCTTTCGTATCTACACCTATGCACACATATACATACATGCATAATATTATATTTTTATAGCACTTTCTATAAAATTTACTTTCTAATAATTACAATATATTTTCATGTTCTTTATTCTTTATAAAAAAATCTCTACAATATTGTATACTTAACTAACATTTTAAACTAACAAATTTTTTTTACTTAAGGCATATTTTTCATATACAAATAATATACAAAATTTAAAATTGCATTTTATCCAAAGTGGTATATTTAACACAGTTTGGTGTTACATTCATCATTCACTAAAGTATAATACAGGAATTTGTATATATAATCTATATACAGAATTTGTACTTATTTACATATAAGCTTATAATATATAGGTAAATTATAAAAAATTTTCACCTTGTGTGTACCATATACTATAATATTGGTATATCTAGTTTATTATTATACTTTACATTACTTGAGGCAAAATAATATAAGCTACAAAAAAAAAACCTACAAAAAATAAGAAGAAAAATAAAAATTATAAAAATAAACAAGAACGTTATCGGGTTAAAATTTATTGTTATTATGATAAGAACCACAAGAACCACTATATATAGAATCATCAGACCAAAGTGTGGCCGTATTCTTTATATTTAAAAAAACAAAAAACTCATATGCATGAAATATCCATTTACATTATAATATGTTTATATACATGTACATGTATGTATATTTATATACTCTTTAATATACATTTCGTCGTAGTCATCCTTAATCAAAATTTATGCTAAACGGAACAAATATGTGACATAAATTATATCCAATATAAGGAATGCTACAGTAGAAGAGACTAATTTTTAATTTTTTTTTTTTTTACTTTTATTATTGTTTTTTTTTTTATATTTTTATGCATTTTTCTTATATACAATTTTATAAAAATTTGAATATATAAGGAACATGTTATTTATACATGCATGTATACTTTCTTTACAATGTGTATATAAAATATAGAGTTGATTTCTAATTTCGACCAGATTATAAAATAAAAAATTATCATTAATAAAAATATTAAATGAAATTGGGATGGATTTTGTATAAAATCGGAATAAAAGTTAAAAATTTGGAAGAGTATAATAAAGTAGATCTTTAGCGCAATGTGATTTCCGGAAATATATTTGAAGTTTCACACAAACAGAGATAGTGAAGGCGGCCCCAGTTTCTACAAAATTGTAAAAATGTAAGATTTCAAGTAATTTGTTTTTTAAATAAAAATTAATTTGTAAATTCTGTACAGGCAGAAAAATGAAAAATTATTTTATTGAAAAAATGATAAACGAATTGATATCTCAAATTAACCGTTATCTCAAATCGGATTTTCACTGTTTTTTGGAGGAATTTCTCCCCTATACATAAAAAATCTGATATGTCAACTATTTATATTGGCTACAAATAATAGAAAATCATGTGATAAATGTTCCGATAAGCATTTTGTTTTACTAGAATAAAATTGCTGCCTGCCAGCTAAATTACAACCCCTTATATCTTCTTCTTACTCAAAAATATACCCAAATGCTTTAACTAAGTTACTTATCAATAAAGTTTCAAGGCCTACATTAGTATAAATTTTTCAAAAATTACTATTATATTAAAATGTCTCCTAAATTTATGCAAAGTTCTCATTACATCATTTTATTTACTAAAACCTAAAGCTATATTAAATACCCAGATTCAAATCACTGAAAGAATTAGTGCTATTTTACAATTCATGAAATTTGTCGACTACATTTTTAGTTTTGAGTAAATCACTTTTAAATCTTATTTGGCCCACATTAAATTTAATTGATTAAATTGGATTCTTGCAACATTTTAAAGCTATACTCAAAACATTGTCATTTCATTATTATTTTATTTTCACTAAACATTTTCATATATACCATTAAAATGTGGTGATTTTAATCCAACCCTTTTTTTGAAAAAAAGTTTTAATAAAATTAAAAGCCTAAAAAAAATGTTTGTAATGTAAAAGATCAGGTTTTTCTTAAAACAATTTTTATTTTGTTAACGAAATCAATAAAGATAAGGTTAACAATTTTTCTTAATTTGCTTTTAAATAAGTTGGCCATAATATTAATATTAGCTCTTTAAGAATTTATAGTTGAACGTGTGGGATTACGACGATGATGTGTCACATATCGTTCACTTTTTTTGTATATCCATATGTACCTATACATATTACATCCATTCATGTAAAATATACACGTATAGAATTTGTATATATTGATGAAAAGAACGAGTATGCAAATTATTCTTTAGCAAAAAATGTAAAATTCTGCCCCTTAATCTAATTTATTGTCTTTCTTATCAATTTCAAAAGTTATTTTTAGTTTCAAAAATTATTATTTTTTATTTCTTTTCTTTTACTTTGTGTTATACAGTTAATGTTATACTGTTGAAATTTTGTATTGTATACAATAATAAAAAAATACACTGATTTACAAAATAATTTAAAACGAGAAAATCAATTACTTTTGATTGGATGACATTTTAAAAAGCAATTACATGTGGAAATCTAAAATAATGGAAATTTGCAGGAAAAATGGAAAGAATAAATGAAAGTTTGTGAATTCGTACAAGGTATCTATTTATATTTTATATTTATATATAGAACAAGTAAAAACGTTTCAGTCGGTATAAACCGATTGAATTATACCCTGCACCTTTCGTTATTGTGTAGCAATTACTCGAACCTGTGAAGTCATTCTATAGAAACTTCACGGATATGTCTGACCTATAATTGGACATCCGACTGCCAAGTTTCATGAATCTGACTTTATAATTTTTCCAAATATTTAAAATTAGCTTTTGGAGTTGTATGGCAAGTACCTGAACCTGTCAAACAATTCCATCAAAACTTCACAAATATATCTGATCTATAATCGGACACACAACTGCCAAGTTTCATGAATCTGACTTTATTATTTTTCCAAAAATTTAGAATAAGCTTTTAGACTTGTGTGGGACATACTCGAACCTGTAAAGCAATTCCACCAAAACTTCAGAAATACATCTGACCTATAACTCGACATACAACTGCCAAGTTTCATGAATCTGACTTTATTATTTTTCCAAATATTTAAAATAAGCTTTTGAAGTTGTTTGGCAAGTCCCCGAACCTGTCAAGCAATTCCACTAAAACATCACAAATATATCTGATCTATAATCGGACACACAACTGCCAAGTTTCATGGATCTGACTTTATTATTTTCCAAATATTTAAAATTAGCTTCTGGAGTTGTATGGCAGGTACCCGAACCTGTCAAGCAATTCCTCTAAAACTTCAGAAATATATTTGACCTATAATTGGACACAAGACTGCCAAGTTTCATGAATCTGACTTTATTATTTTGCCGAATATAAAAATTTGCTGTTGGAGTTGTATGGCAGCCACCCGAACCGGGGCAGCTATCCCATTATAATTTTTAGACCATATGTAGAATATAATTGGACACATGTATACAAAATTTTATATTTATAGCTTTATTAGTTTTTGAAATATTTAAAATAAACTCTCGGAGTTGTATGGCAGCTACCCGAACCCGTTGTCCGAATTAGTCCAATAACAATAGGGCTCGTCCTTGGCACAAAAGAAAAAACTTGTGAAAGTTTGGTTTCGATTGCATTATTCGTTTTTGAGTTATCGTGCGATCGGACGGACGGACGGACGGACGGACGGACGGACGGACGGACGGACGGACGGACGGACGGACAGACGAACATGTCTAAATCGACGCAGAATTTTACGCTGAGCAAGAATATATATATATGTCCATACCGCAGATGACTCCTTCAAGTAGTTACAAACTCCATACCAAAGTTAATATACCCTTCACGAAGTGCAGGGTTCAAAAGTTAATATACCCTTCACGAAGTGCAGGGTATAAAAACTTATTGTAGAAAAACTCATTTGTAAATGAAATTTAATTTCAATTTTGATTTAGATTTATTTTTTTTTAATATCTTAATTTAATATCCATAGGAGATAGATATTTGATCATAGAAGTATTTTGATCAAAATCTGATCATTAAAGTTCTGGTAGAATTTTTATTTTTCCTGATATTGTTTTTCACTTCTCGTATTTTACCTACAACTGATCCCCAAGACTATTGTAGAAAGTACTAATACTAGAACGTAATACAGAAATTTTTTCTTTTTGTACAATTTTTAATCACACTTTAAGAAAATTAATTTTAAATCGGAATATTTTTTAATAATTATTTTTCATTTATTTGTGATTATATTTTTTATCCCGAATCGCTATATGGTTAATTTTTTTAGTGGTAAAAAATATTCCATTGTTTTTAGTGTAAAAAATCACATTTTGTGTCGGAAATATGGTAAGGAATTGTATGGTTTAGTGTAGGGAATTTAATGATCCTTTTGTAGCGAAACATATTTATGTTACTTTCATTTTAGAATACGTATGTTAGATTTAGTCTCCTCTTTGTAATATTGATATTGACCAATTAAAGCTGTGCAGAGGCGTTTACTTCGTTTTCTCGTTCGTGATATGGATTGGCCGGATCCGTTTTGATTGCCCTCTTGTGAGTGCTAACTTCAACTTTTAGATTTAAATTCGATTCATTGTGGTAGGATGGTTTCCGATATAGTTTTCATTTATCAACCTATGATGGACAAAGTGGTCGCCCCAGTTTTATTAGATCGAATTTCTTACAGAGAGAACCCCAATAACTTAAGGTTGGTCGATCTTTTCAGTGTTCCGCGTCATAGTACAAACTATGGGATGTATGAGTCAGTGACGAAATTAACTTGTATTCGTCTGTTTTTCTTACGAACATAAGTAAGAGACTGATTAAGGCCAGACTAGTATACAGTAGCCTTGATTTTGTTTTACTTATTCTTAATTTATGTGATGCTTTCTATTAACTCGCCGTACAGTAGTTGTATACGTTTGGTTTTCGATGTTTAATTTTTAATTTATATATTAATATTAAATTAATACTAAATTTTTAGTTAAATTCTTAGACCACCGCAATTATTTTCAAAGAATTTATTAATAAAAACAAGAATAAAGCAAATGTGGATATAAAAAAAATATACAAAATGTAGTTCTCATATTGTTCTGCTGTCAAAACGGTAGAGAAATTATATTTTATAAAGATATCGAAAAAAATTTCTATATCTTATTTGTTTGTCTAGTAATTATATTTATTTTATATACCTACTTATATGTTTAAAAACTTTTTATAAAATAATTTAATCGGTATTTTAGTTAATAACAACCTTATATTATAATTGTACAAATAATCACATATTCATTTGAGAACTAACGAATATATGTGGCAAGAAGCACCAATACCTATTCCACTTTCACGCTCTTAAAATAGGGCGACCTTGATTTCGACTGATGTTTATACAAATCAAAGCAAACAAAAATGAAAAAATCACAAAAATTTTCAAAGCAATTAAAATAAAAAAAAAATTAATCTAAATAACACAAGAAAAAAACTTCCGCACGAACAAACACTAAATGCCATAAAACAAACAAGTGCCATTACAAAAGGATTTTAGCTTTATTTTTTTCCTGTACTGTTTTTTTCTCTCTTTTTCTCTATTTTGTTAACCCCCAATTCTTAGATTCGTTGAAATATCCTTTCAGCTGCGTAATCATATAGCCTAAATTTTTTTTTAGTTTTTTGTTTTTTTTTTTTGTATATGACCATGTACACAAATACCGCATTCATACTTTTAAAAATTTCGTGTGGGTTTCTTTTACCAAATAAGTCAAATAATAATCATATTGTGTGCACGTACCAAAATATGTAGCTGTTATTGTTGTTGTAATGATGGTGACGAAAATATTTCTGTTATTCGTTAAAATTAAAAGGAACAATGAAAAAAAGCAAAAAAAAAATTATAAAAACGCGCGTTTACTTTAGTTTATTTTTATATTTTATTTTTCTCATGTTTACACGCAAAGTCAATTAGTACTTACCTATAAAGTATATATAGGATTCTTTTTTATATATTAATACTAAAATTAATAAAACAACCTTATACTTTGATCTAGATCTCAAAAACAAAAACTGTGTGTACATATGTACAATTTTATGCACATAATTTTATTCAAAACTGTGGCATTTAGTTGGTATTTGGCAAGTTTTTTTCTCATTACCTTCTCGCTAATCTTTTAAATTATACTTTTATTCCTAATTATTTTGTTCAATTAAGGATTTTTACTTATTTTTTGTTTTTTTGAATGAAGTAAAAAAAATTAAGTTAGAAGATTATAAGAAAATGATAAAATACTTATGGCTGATATTTTCTCACAATTTTAAGTATTTCTCAAATTGCTATCGTTAATTTTATTTGGTTAAAAATGTACTTGGATATGCTTATAGGAAGAAAGCATTTAATTTATTTTTGTAAGCTTTTAAGGGATTTTTTTTTTCATGATTTCATTTTTTATACATAATACACACCCTCTTTATTTATATATATTACGAGTGGTTACTTCCCTAATTCAAAATATTGAAAATGTGGGTGAAATGTCAGGATGGCATAGAATAAAATAAGCGATTGTTCACTCATTATAATTCCGAGATAATGTGCATACTGCATTTAATTCGCTAAGCACTATATTATAGAAATAAAATAACCCCAAATTTTAATGTTTTATAAAATTTACTGATTTGTTAAGTGTGTCATTCTCTGAGTTATTTATTGTATTTTGGTTCATCAAATTGCTAACATATTACTAAAAAAATTTCATATATAGGGTGTTATCTTTCAAAGTTCATTGCGTTACATGAAGCCTTATGAATGGGTAAAACGTTTGTGTAAAGTTAATGTTTACAAGCTCCAAAAGGTGGAGTCTTCAAGTAAATTTCGACTATTTTTCTTGTTGTTATTAATATATTAATTTGTTATAATTTTAACACATCTGGCATCTTTGGAAACAGAGAGTTAATTTGCTATTCCAGCCACCTTTTTGTTTGGAATTAGTTATAAATCTTAACTAGAAACTTATTTCCGTAGAAAAAATTTTTACCTATTCCCACCTACTCTCCTCTAAAAGTTATTTTCCCCAAACCTTTAAAATGCCATTTCATTTAACTATTTTTTATATTGCTGGTTTCCTCTACCGCGACATACCATACTCGTATTTGAATTTTATAAAAACAGAATGACCGTTAAGATCTACCGTTATCTAAAAGTTTTTCTTTTTCAAATAAAATTTTTCGTTTTTCCAAATTTTGAAATCGTTTTTCATCTAGACCGCGTGTTGTAAAACTCTAAAATTTATAGCTTGAATTTAGCAGCTTTAATAATCTAATAAATAGTTAATTTCTTTAAAAAAAATTATTTTTCTTTACCCCCAACCCCTCTCAAGTTATAATCTCACTAAATTTGTAAAATTTGAGTTTTGGCACCTTATATTTCCGAATCTACAAGCTGCTCCAAATTTCTATAAATGCAGAAAGCTCAAGGTAGAAAGAATTTATTTTTCTTAGCTAATACAATTAACTCTTAAATTCGTGCATTATGTTAACGCCTCATCCAAGTTTTTTTTTTTTTCATCTTAAATAAATGTATGCAATTTTGACATATTTTGGTATGTGAGTATTTCGAATAAAAGTGAATTTAATGATGTAGTACGAAGTTAAAAAGTAGTATTTTCACTTGTTGAAATTAAAAGTGTTACTTTACAAACCATTGGTTTCCCCCAATTTTATTTTTCAATAAATTCCTTTCCGTGTATCTAACCAAATCTGCCTCTTCAGATAGAAATTTTTTTTCTCGAAAATATCTCTTCTCATATATAAAATTATACCTTTTATCTTAAAGGATGAAGAAGTTTTGTAAACAGACTGCTGAACGATTAAAGTGAGACTTACTAGCCCTTTTTTTCATTTTCATTGGGAAAGTGCTAAAAACAAGATACAATGTTTAATTAAAACGAATAATTTTAAAGAAAAATTAATTTCTTACATTCTATTATAATTAAATTATATTATTTTATTATAATTTAATTGTTTTAAATGTTTCTTAATTTCAAATTTTGTTTCTTAAAGTCCGTCTCCCATAAATGAAGTAATAAAACGTAACATATAAAATCTTTTTAGTTTTTTTTTTTCAAAATTTTTTTAAAAATTCATAATTAATTATGCCGACTTTTTTGCTCTCTCTTTGTAATTTACAATTAATTTTAAACAACACGTACATGCATATTTTGAATAAATAATTATTTATGTGTATAAGTGGGTATAGAGGCTAAACTAGATTTAAAAATAAAAATATCAAATGCATATAGAAAATAATAAATTCATATTTAATGCTAACTTCTTAAACTTATATAATAATTATTACAATAATAATAATAATTATTATTAATATAACTTGAAAACGAAATTACACAATTTTTTTTTTCAAATAATTTTTTTTTGAAACCTGCACAGGAAAACAATAGAAAATAAATTCGTTTAGCACGCAAAACATTTTTCCCTATTTATTTTATTGTACTTATGAATATTTTGCAAGTATAATAAATAGGCTTTTCCCCTCTCATATTACAGTTAAACTAAATAATATTTAACTGTTTTATATATTATATAGTAATGTATCAACATTATATATATATATATATATATGTATTCCTCTATAACATTTATATTTAAATATTATTATCATTTATAATAATGTATAATATTTTGATTCCCAACACTATTTAATGGTAGTTATGAACATTGGTTAGAAAAAAAAAATAATACAATAAAAAAAACATGGCATCCAAAAATTTCCCGCAATTATAAAAAAAATATCATATATAATTTTTCATATTGGCTCAGGAATCGAGAACGTGAGCCTGTGCGAATTATGTTTGAAGAGAAGTTCTCTCAAAAATATTGGTAGTAATTTTTTAAAACACTTGACCATATACTTATGATTTTTGATAATACTTCACATTTCTTCAATGATTAAAAGAAATTTAAAAAAAAAAAACTTCAATAAAATTTGAAAAAAATGTAAAAATCAGTGGACACAAAAATTTCATCAGTTTTCGGTTAAAACTCGTTCATGCCAAAATTTATAATACGCAGTAAAATTGCATACTTTTAGGATTATAATAAAAATTAAAGGAAATGCTACAACGACTATTAGTTAGTTGAGTTAAAATAAACAATTATTTATATTTTTTATGACTTACAGTTTAAAAAAAAACAATGAGAAATTTTCGAAAATTCCAATTTTAGTAAACCAGAAAAACGATGACTTGCAAGAAAAGGAAGATAGTTTTGTTTCGAATAAATGAACCATTTAATAATTTCTACAATCTGTAAAAATACTGAAAACTTCTACAACTTAACTGCTTCTTCAACTGAAAAAATTAAATTTAAAGTAATAGTTACCTACGTTTATACTGTTTCGCAGTTAAAGACGCAAATCAGTATTTTTCTGCGTTTGCGGAAGTGGACAGTACTAATTTGGAAACTTCAGTAATTCAAATAGTTTCCGATCGCTGTTAAATTTAAATTTAAATATTGCAAGTATTTCTCATAATGTATCGTTGCTATAGTATCTCATTAATAACATAACCTTATACGTTTGGAATATGAATAAAAAATATTTAATTTTACATTCATAAGGTAATAACTTTTTAGTTGTTAAACAAAATTAGATTAAGGTTGGATTAAGGTACAATACTTCAGGCTGCTCTACTATCCCTGTTCATGAACAGAAAATATTTTAATGTCAGTGTTAAGCTGCAACTAAATTTGTTAACTTCACAGTTGTGTACAATAGATGTGTTCATAATTCCATACTTGTGTTAATAACTTAAATATTTTCTATCCCATAGATGACGATATCAACGAAAAAAGCTTCTCGTTTATATTATAATTTTTTTTACTTATGCCTTTAATTTTTTTTTTATTATTTTCATTTAATAAGCATAATAACATATCGCCATTTATATCGCGGACATTATAATATAATCGGACCAAATCAACTAACTTTTATAGATTTCCTTTTACTTTAATTCCTTTCTACTTTCTGTTTTTCTTCTTTTGTTTTGCTTTCTTATTCTAATGTGTTTTTTTCTTTCGATGTAAATGTTTTAATGAAAATTATATTGAGAAAATTTGCCATGACTGAAAACAATGTATATTATGAGTAGTTAAATAAGATTAAGAACACGAAAGAAATCATACATAGTTATTTTGAATTTCTAAAGAGATTTATGAATGTTTGTACGTGTAATATTAGTTGTAATAATCAGTGAAAAAAAAAATGTTTTTACTCCATTTTTGATTATGTATATGGGTAAAATTTATATTCCGGTGTAGTATACATATTTCTACATACAAATGTAAGTATGTTCGTTTATATTTTTTAAATAATTTTGATAGCAGGCATTTAATTATATTTTCATTTTTTGTGGTTTTTGATTTCATAAATGGTAGTAAATATGAATTTTCTTTAATTGCGAATTTAATAAAAATAAAAAAAATTCAGAATTTCTGTATACAAGGTGGTTCAGTGAAAAGAACAATATTATATAAGGATTCAAGTATTTTAAGAAAATTTCACGAAACTTCCACTTGTTCACAATTTTCCAGGCTATAAACGATGTTTCAAGCAGAGTAAGTGTCTAGCAATAAAAGATTTTTCTAAATTTGTGACATTGCTTAATTTTTCGTCTTACACATTTAATGCCTAGCATCACAATTTTTCCTTTTACTACAGTAATCCTATGGGATATTTTTTTCTAAAATTATAAATTATTTTTTTGTTTTTTCAATTTTGGTAGATTTGATTTGTAGATTTGTACAAATGGGGTAGCAGCGCACAGAAATCACATATAGGGCTCTATTGTGCTTCCCTCTGACTAATATCTAACTTCATCATATTAACTCATAATTATGGCAATACTTTTAAAGCCAGAATTTTTAAAATTACAATACGTTTTGTATCCATAAATACATAATATAATAAAATTATGTAATAACTTATGTAAGTATAGAAAAATAATTTTACATACAATATATATACGCATACAATAAACACACGCAAATATTTTAATCGCTCAAAATTAATATTTTGGTTAGTTTGTGGTCAAATATTTTCTTTAAATGCTTAAATGCTTTTCGGTATAAAAAATACATTAAAACGTATTTATAAAAATGTATGTATGTACATACTATATGTATATATATACAGAAAATGCAAATCTGTAGATCATTATGTGTACCACATGCAACACAAAATACATTGAATTTTATAATGTACCCCTTTTAATTTAATACCTACCCCTATTAGTCACCTTGCTTACATAACACCTCACTATTTATTTATTATAACTATTTCATTTTTTGTATGTCGTTTTCAAAATCGTCATATTTGTATACACACTTATACTTAATATTAAAACAGAATTAAAGTAGAAATAGTAAAATATTATAATTTTTTGTTATTAGTTATTTTTAATTTTTTTTTTTCATAACTGAAATATTCACCTGGTCAGGTGAAAATAAAAATAACAAAAAATAAAAGAAAACTATATGAAAATAAAAGCAAAATGATGAAACGCTACGATAACGCGCTAAATTTTTGTCGGTTAAGCAATTTGTTGGAAAAACGCAAATTGAGCATTTACTAGGATTTTAGGGGATTGTTGAGTAATACTCAAATATCATGCTATTTTTGAATATAGATTTAAATAGTTTTTTTTTTTTTTTGTTAATATAAATTTTATATACTTCATTTATATGTACACTGTATGTGTGTGTGTATACAGTAACAAATAGTTTTAGAGTTTATTTCACGAAATATACAAGTACATACATATAGAAAATCGTGCAAGGAAATCAAGAAAATTACTTCAAAAATGTTTTCCACTTTTAAAATCGTTTGCGGCATTTTATTAATATAATATGTTTACAGTTTTATTTTTTCTTCTCCTTTTTCTTCTTTTTCTATTTTTTCTTAAATATTTTCGTTTTATATTTTATGAGCTCATATTTTTCATAATTACTTTTAATATTTCATATTATATAAGTTATACGAAATTTTTCATTTTAAAAATTAAAATTGAATGACCATTTATTGTTGATCTGGAAGAACATTGGAAAAGCAAAACAAAAAATTATAAAAATTAAAAATGATGTACAGGTAAAATTTATACTTGATTCATTGTAAGCCATAAATTCTATAAGTTTCAATATTTAACAAACTGTTGAAACTTTCAAATTATAACTAACAATTTTTCGTTCAAGAAAATCTCATACATGTTATTCCGGGTGACCTGGGACGAAAATTATTGCGAATTTCATTTAAATTTCAATATTTTAGGTTTATACAATCTCTGGAAACGTCTAATTGAAGATTTATTTGACATTGTCTTCACTTATTTTTTCAACATACAAAAGAAATTCCATATTATGTTTAATTAGTGTATTTTATAATCTCATTTTACATCTGTCTTCTTAAGCCAGTTATTCTAAACCGTTTTCCATTTAGTATACTCCAATTTTTTTTAAGCAAAATGCTATTTTTCCAATAACTTTATTAATTTGTCTTATTGCTGTTTCTCATTTTTTTTAAACTTGCATTTTAAAAACCAAAAATTATAGACCTGGCTCTCTGTGTTAAAGAAAGAATGAAATATATAGAATGAGACGCTTAATGTAACTTGAAATTATATCTTATTTGATTTAGAAGATGATTTAAAATTGTACAACTCCTATTACGGTTAACATAACCACCTATAGTCTGTACTCTTATACAGTTTGTTAGACTTGTTCTCTGCATAAGCTGGGGAAGTCTGGCTCCCTCCTGTTCAGATTTTGTGGTAGCGGTGACGAGACCGCCCTGGACATTCTTTGGGGCTGTTCGACACCGCAATTGTCTTGGACACGGGTTCCTAAGTGTTCAAGAACTGCTGTCCAACTCCCTTAGAGATATCTCCGACTTTATAATTGGGACGTGGATATTATAGGTGGTAGCGTGGGGAGACTACAATAAGTCAGGAACGGCTGCGGTGGCTCGGGGGGTTACTCCTGCACCACTCGGTTTCCTTGAAATCTACAAATCTAGATTGGTTCTGGTATTACTTTAAATATATACGCGAAAAATATCATATAATTCTAAACTACTTAAAATAAAGACGAGTTAAACATATTAGCTATGCCATACGAATTTAATTATTATTTTAGCGATATGGTCACTTTATATAAACTTTCTTAAAATTATGTATACATAATATTTTTATAATTTGGGTATGTGTAAATAAGTGTGTATATGAAAAATATCTACACAAGAAATGCACAATTACATTGTAAAAAGGAGATTGTTACTTTGTTAAGTATAATGGTTTTTGAATAATTATGCAATAAATTTTACTTATGCTAACATAATAAAATGTTTTGTATTATATAAAAATAATAACACCATCACTATAAAATAAAATTTTCTTTTATTTCTCCTTCATTTTATATACTCGTACTTATATTATGTTTGTACTCGTATTATATAGGTAGTATAGGTATACAAAAAATTTAATTGTTATATTTATATAAAATTTTCTTTATTAATTCAAATTATTATTCATAATTCCTATTTAAAGTAATATTTTATTTTTATCAATAATTTAGATGAAAGTAAAAATTTTATGCTTTAATTGTATATAAAATTTTGTTTTTTTTTTTAGTATATAAATCAAATACGTACGCATACCACAATTAGATTACAAAATACGCATATATACACACGCACGTGTAATTTATATGGAAGTGGAATTGGTAAAGTTGATCGTGCAGGTGTACACTTTTAATTTATAATTGTTGTAAATTAAATTTATTATTTAAAAAATAAAAAAATTTTGAAATCTTAAAATTGTTGTAAAAGTACTAAATTTTTCGAAATAAATTCTAAACATAAAATCTAGTTAGTTAAAAATCAGCTTAATTTTTAATTTAACTCAACGAATCGGTGTTAATAGATTATTAATATCCTTTGAATTTGTGTATTAAAATAAATTTAAATCATTCTCAGTTATAATCCCATAAATATATTATGGGTCTTGCAACGATACTGATAAGCTATTTTTCATATTCATAAAAGTTGTCGGAAAAAATTTAGCAATTACTGCAGTTGCTAAACTGTCCTCACGAGTTGTTCATTTGACAAAACATTTCTTATTTACACCATTTCTCTGACTTAAAAACTGTCGTTTACAATAATTTATAAAAACTTGCTATAGTGAGCAAAATATGTCAACTCCAAAAATTTAAAATTCGCTTTTTTCAAATATACAAATTCTTAGTTATATCAGTGTTGCAGAAAACAATCGAAATATAAAGTTAGCTTAATTTGTTACAATTTATAAATTCTGCCAACACGAGTTTGATATTATAATATAAGTAGTTTTAGATTCAACTGATTTTGTCGTTTTCTTTATTATAAACTGATTCTTTTCTATAAGATGCACAATTCTCTAATTGTGTATTTGATTGAATTGAAGAAATAGATATTACGCTAAGCAATAGTTGACAATATTATATTATTTCCTTTTTTATTTTGCGGTAAATTGTCAAAAAACCATTCATTTTTTTGAAGCAGACGGATTGCAATTCTAATTAATATTTAATTTTCTTATTTCTTTAAAATCGCCAATTTATATTGCTTTATAAGTAAGCCTTAATTATATTATAAATTTTTAATTATATTAAAAGGACAAGTATAATCTAAATAAAAAAATCGATAAATAATGTTAAAAATTAACGATATAAGGCGATTATTTTTATTATATTTCTGTTGCAATAAAAAGGCAAGTTGTGTTTTAATTTTTTTTTGACATCAACTATTTCGCAAACAATAAAATGCAATAAAAAATGCTATGAAATTTCTAAATAATTGGGAATTTTTTCTGGCATTTTATTTTTCTTGAAGAATTATGTAGCTAAGCTCTAAAAATTGTCAAAATATGATTAATTTTAATAAATAGGTCAAATTTAAAATTAAAAACATTTTAAAATTTTGTTACAATTTGATTTTTATCTAATATTTTTATTGCTACAAAATTAACATATAAGATTCAAACACAAGTATTCTTTAATTAAATACGCAATCATATGCACATTCCAACAATAAAAATTAATGCTATAAAATTTTACAACATCACATTCTTAATTTACATACATATAAGAAAAATTCAATTACAAAGGACATGTCTTATGCCATATTTTTCCCTCTTTCTGCTTTAATTTTTCATGATCTCATAACATTTTTTTTCGTTTGAAGTAATAAAAATGTTGTTTTGAGATAACAATGATTGTAACATACGTTAACATCCTTAAAGTATTTTAGAAGTAAAATACGTTTACACTATAAAAATATTTTAAAATTATTTCATTTACGGTTAAGAAAAATGTTTTTACTTTTTGTAATTTGCACGTATAAGGATATACAATAATCGAAAATACTTGTATGATAATAAAGAAATTCAACATGAAGGAAAAAAATGAGTCAAAAAAAACAAAAATGCTGTCACATTCATTTCATTACAACTTCCAATGCACATTATAAAAAATATATAAGTATATATTTTGGGTGATATTTTTAGTTTTTCGATCCTCATATTCATTTTCATAGAAACATTTTGAGTAAAAGCATAAAAAGCATTTCTCGAGTTTACCAGTTCCAACAGTGCAGTAATATTATTAAAAATATTACCAATACTACAGTAGGAAGCAAAAATCTTCAAGAATCTGAATATTGGCTCTTAAACAAGGAAAATTTTACACTGAAAAATATTAAATAAATTGAATATTAAAAATTGTAAAAATATAAACAAAGATTAAGAAAGCATTCTGATCTTAACTGACTTAATAATTGTTAAAAATTTACAAATACCAACCTATTTTAGCTTCCTTCATCGGGCCTTATGATTAAATTGTAAACGTTCGCCTGCAGATATGCAAAATTAATAATTATTTATGCACTTTTTTCATTTTAAAATTTCAGTAATTTGATTAGCTACAATATATCTAGAAGAATTATCAAGGAGAAAATTTTTCGTAGAATATGAATTTGACGAATACTACGTTATGCATTAAAAATTAGCGAATCAACACTACCCGGAGTTTTCAGTATCATAGTGCATTTCTAAATCGGACATAAATTCTTCAATAATGAAAAATAATGAAATCCTTTAAATGAAATTTTTGTAACAAAGATTTAATTCATAATTAACTAATAAATTTGTAAAAAACATCAAAAGCTTACATTTAGTCAGAAGAATATGTTATAGTTGTCGGTCACAATGCATTTATTTTGTTTTCATATTTTTCAAGTTATAGTTCTTCATTTATTACTCAAAACATTGTTTATATGCACATGCAAGTGCATATTAAAATACAAACATACATAATTTTTATCTCCAAATATGCACGTAAATACATACATACACACGAACACGAACATTTTTTCCTTCAAATTTGTTTATCTCATTTCTCATAAAAATTTATGTCCTTTAACAAACATGCATAAGCAACAAATATTATGTCCGAATTTTAGTATGTACATTCTACATACATACATACATATATGTATATAACATCCTCAACATTAAAATGTGGAACAGACAGAAATTAACGATCTGGTTCTATTAAAATTAATTAAAAATTCCCTTTTTTAGTGACATTCTTTTAAAACATGAAATACAAAGGTTATTCTTTAAAATAAGAAGAAAAAAAAATTCTTAAAAAATTATTTAAAAATTTTTATAATTTAATAAATTTATAATTAATTGGGGTTGCCAAATTCCTTTAAATTTATTTATTCACTTTAAATATTTCTTTTTTTTTTATTTATTCGTTGTTTTCTTTAAGTTCTCCTTTCTTTATTTTCATATTATTTTGTTTAACATTTTATTTTATTTTTTTGTTTTTTGATGATTAATTAATTAAATAATTTGTGACCATTCATTCATAAAATTCCAACGAATTAAATGGATAAAATCATTAATTTGTATAGCAGATTATGTTTTTTTTTTTTTAAGAAAAAAAATTACTACAAAAAATAATATTAAAACTGTAACACGTTTAAGTCAAAACAACGAAAAATGAAGCAAAAAAATAAAAGGAATACAAAAATTATTTCACAAAACATGCAAAGAAAAATTTAAAGCACAAAAATAACACAGAATAACTAACGAGTGATCAGAAGAAATCATTTCTTTAAAAGTCAATACAGATAAAAGAGGCCCCTCTGACGTGATCTCATTTGAATCTGAATCTGATCCGATATGAAGTAAAATTTATTTTTTGCTGATAAGTTTTGCTTTTTTTCCTTTTTCATCTTAACAAAATGACAAGCAAACACTTTAATAACAAAAACAAGAAAAATAAAGAGAGTAATAAAAGTATTTTCAATAAAAATTTTGATTTTACGAAAATATACGAAGGTTGGTCGTAAAGTTATTTGGAGGAAGTTGGTATTAAATCAACTATTTTTTAGTAATTCGAAATATGTACTTGAAATTTGATATTGAGTTTTCGAAATTATTTTGTTATAAATGGGCACCAGATTGTCATGAAGCACCAGATTATATGAAGCATGCTTTGTATACACAGTAAATTCACCAAAAAATGATTGAATCATTCGGTTTTTCATAAAATTTAATTAATGAAAACATTAATTTTTTTAAATAATTAATCGAGTATTCCATTTTTTTTTACAATTAATTCATATAATTTACTTTTAAATTAGTTTACCAAAAATTTTCTTAAATAATTAACACCTAATTTATTTTTTGCTGCAATCAAAGGTCAAATGAAAATGAAATACTAATTTTTGGAGTTAACTGTTATCGGTTTGATTTTAAACATATGATTAAATAATGGAATAAAATAAGGGATAATTCCAGTCAGCTCTGGATTTACATATTGCCAATGTAGGCAATATGTCTTGAGGCACAACGTTTGCAAATCATATTCATTTAAGAGGAATTTTCATTCATTGCAAATTTTCAAAAATTAAATATTAATGATTTTCAGGGCGCAAATTTAAAAGCTGACTATAGCGCAAAACTTTTTAATTTCAATTTTGACCAAAGTTATATATGTTCGAAAGCAATAATGTAAATTAAATATACTTCTATTATTTGTTAAATCCTCATTTAAAAATAAAGACAAAAATCGAAAAGCTTTTCTACTATCCTTTGTACAAACAAAAAAAATTAAAACAAAACTGTAAAAACAAGAAAGAAAAAATCAAAGCCTTAATCAAAAAATTTAAAAACAAATAAAAATTATTTTTAAACGAATTCCATCCTAAAGGTGAGGAAAAATTAACATAAATCTGAATGAATTAGACTGTGACATCGCAATCGCACTATACATACGTACCCCATGTCCCATCTATTAAAGGTGTTCGGAATTAAAACAAAAAAAAAAGAACTGATTGAAATTTAAATGGAAACAAAAAATAAAAGCAAAAAACATTAAAAATTAATTTTTGGATAATAATAAAAATGTAAATAAGAAAAAAACCTAAACTAACCGACAAAAAAGAACATTTTTTAAATCTTTGGTAACCAATTATTGAAAGTTTTGGACATTGCTTTAACGCTTTTCTATACATGTATGTACATTTATGCATTTGTACAATTTGAAACATGGTTTGGAACGTGGTATTGATTATAAATTTATTAATTTGAAATTATTAACATAAAAGTAGTTTAAATGTGTAGGTGAGAATCAAAAACAAGGTGGCACATTTTTATCACAAAATGAGTTAAGCGAGTCTAAGAATTTTCCATGAAATATTCTACAAAATGAAATTATATAATTGAAATTGAGGCAACTTATTTCATTTTAGGTAATTGTGAAAATGATGTAATAAAAATATTGAAAGGTGACTGAAAATATCTAAAAGAAGTGAGTGAAATCAAGCAAATTAAAATTTATTTCAGCGAAATGTTGGAATGCCTTAAAATTTATTTCTAAAAACAGTTGAATTATCAATAAGTAAATTCAAATTTTAAGTCCCTCTTACATAAATCTCAATCAATATTGAAAAGTTTACAATCAGATAATTTGCCCGGCATTAATCTCCGGTATCCGGACTTTTTTAAATATATAAACTTACGTTTATCGAAACACCAAACACATAAAAAAGAGGCATATATTTTATCCTATATATTGATATTGTGCCAGAAATTTTGAAATTTACCTTATATTTCAATTTTATGAATTATGTAGATATGTCAATGAAATATAAAAAAAATTATTTCTAAAAATGTTCTTTCTATAACAATGTCATTTTCTTAAAATTACTTATGACCATCAGCCAACCATATGGACAAATTTTTAATACGATGATAAAAAAAATTCTTATATGAAAATTTAAAAAATAAATTTAAATTGATTTTTTCTCTTCTTTTTCACTCCAATTCATCATATTTATAAGTAGTATAGCGTTTGCAGTGTTTCGTTTATTTGAAATATTATAGAAATTTTCCTATAGTAGCTGATCATGACTCATTCTCGTAACGTACTAGTAACGCTCAATGTGCTTATCAAATCAAATATAAAAATTTAATAAGAACCAAAAACAAACCAAAATTTTAATTTAAAAACCTGATAAAAACTGACCAATCTTTAGCTTTGATTTCTCTCATTACGAGTATTATTTCTAACCAAACTTATACTATTTCATATTGCAATTTTATTATACCCGTACGAACGTATGTTCGAAGGGTATACTAAATTTGCCTTACCGTTTGTAACGCTAAGAAATAACGGTGTTAGATATAGACTCAAGTGTATGTTTTTGATCAGCGTCGAATTCTGAGTTGATTTAGCTTTGTCTGTCCTAATTGTCCTAAAACTAATTGAGCTAAGTTCACCAAATTTTCACAAACGATTTATTGTAGCAAGTGCCAGAACCCAATTTAAATTGGACGTGATCGGGGTACCGGTTCGGGTAGCTGCCATACAACTTCAAAATTTATTTGGCTATATCTCAGAAACTATTAAAGCTATGGTATTGAAATTTCACACAAACGAATATATTAGTAGGGCCAATCTGTCTGATAAAAGTCGTTGAAATTACTTGGCTCCTTCTGGTACCTGCCATACAACTTCAAAAGTTATTTGGCTATATCTCAGAAACTATAAAAGCTGTGATATTGAGATTTCACACAAGTGAATATATTAGTAGGGCCGATGTGCTTGATAAAATGGGCTAAAATTTCTTGGCTCTTTCTGGTAGCTGCCATACAACTTCAATAGTAGTTTGGCACAACCAGTATTTTGAAAAACACATAGTACTGAAATTTTGCATAAATTAATATGGTAATACGGCAACTTAAAGTCATAGTCTGCCCCATAGTTAGTTATGGCACATTAGTTATTCGCACATAGGATAACAAATTCGTACGGGTATCACAGAGTTGACAAGGTCAACTCTACTTTTTTTCTCGTTTATATTAAGTATAAATGTAGTTACTGTGACTATGATTTTAAAAAATTATAACATTGTCTTTCCGATTACCGCATTTGAGTTAAGATCTGAAACCTAGAAGCATTTCTATAAATTCACGATTGTGTTATGGAATAATTTTCTTCCAATAAAAAACACTGAGGAAAAACTTATTTTCTGAAAAACAAATTTGGTACAGAGAGTTAGAAGGCGCAATTATTTTCGATTCTGTTTAGCATATGATTAATTTCTCTTGTTCACTCCCTCAAGGAATTTGCATTGAAGCTCATAATACGCCGGAATTACTTTCTATTAATAAACTAAAGCTAACTATTTTCATGGCTCTGCAACTCTTTTAGAAGCTCCTATATCCAAAAAACTCGTACAAGAATTTTAAATTTTAAATATGCTGAATCCTATAGTTCTCGTCATCAAATAAAATTTTGAAGTTCCTATGTATACTCGTAGTTTCTTCCCGATGTTGTTTTTTTCATATTTTGTTCTTCGTTAAAAAGAATTTTTCTTTTTTCAACATTTCTTTTTTTTAAACAACTTTTTCGGCTTGATCTTGTTCCATTCGGATAATCAAATAAAGTATCTGATTCTGATTTTGATAAGTTAATTTTATTTTGTGTTAATAAAAAATATCGAAAAATTAAAAACTAAAAAAACAACAACAAAAATTTGATTCCATTTTTCTTTTATTTTGTTTTTGTTTTTTTTTTTTTATCTCAATTTAATTTGAAATGATTGGAAATATTTAATTGGAAATTGGAATAAATTTTAATATTAAATATTTTATGATTATTTTTCTTGCTTATTCTTGAAAATTTTTCTTTGTTCTCTTAAATGATTTTTTTCAGCAGCGTTTTGTGAACGAAAATGCTTTTTATATAAAAAGTTGTTAAAAGTAACACCTTAAATTTTTTTTTATCTATTAAATATTTAATATTAATGAAAAAAAAAGCGAAAAATACATTAATAATTTTTTAAATTATTCAATTTTTTATCTCTATATTTAAGTTTATAACAATTTTATAAAAAAAAAATTTAACATTTTTCTTTCATTTTCAATTAATTTTTATAAATAAAAAACGAAATTTTTGTTAAAATAAAATTTAAGATAAAATATTTAAATTTTCAGAAAATGGAAGTGTTATGATTTCCTATTTAACAATCAATAATTTTAAAGTGGTGTTAAGATAAAGCCGGCCATATACAATTAATTTAAAAGCTAAGGAAAAACAATAATATGAATAGGGTGTTTAAGAGAACAAAATGAATTTATTAAATTTGTATATACAAGGTATACATTTACGAATTCTCGTTTTTTATATTGTTATTCAAAATTAATTAATAATATAATTTACATATTCTTATTGTATACAATATACAATAAATAAAATTTTTATTGAATTTATTCAATAATAAAAATACTAAAAGTGTTTAAAAAAATTGATTTTCATTTAGATTTTTATCAATTCAATTTAACATTTAAAAATTTTGAATATTTTAAATTTTTATATACTTTTTACTTACTTTTGATAAAAAATTAAATATTTTAAAATTTTATAAGATCATTTGATTGATAACGAAAAGAAATACTTTTTGAGTCTTACATATATATTGGTCATATATTGAATATTAAATAAGAATTCCATTTTGTGCTTCGGGGAATTTCGAATTTTGATTCGAGAAATGAAAAATAATTTCTCGTCAATTAAACAGCTATATAAATTTCATTACATAATTTATTATAACATCTGTTAGGATCTATAGAAGGGCATTTACAGATCAAAATGTCTATATGTCAAATAACAGATCCAAATTTACAAGTATTTATAGGTATTTAAATAAAATCTTTAACAATTATATGAGTTTCTTTAACATTGACTTTGTTTAAAACATTTTTATTAAATACTTTGGCAATTCTTTTTTCCATGGCCCCTGTAACATTGTGTCAGATTTTTAAAGGAGGATTTAAAATTGCATGAGACTCCCATATTCCCCGACACTGACTTGACAAAAAGATCTTTCACATTACATAACGTAATTTAGAAACGTGAAAGCAACTTGCAAATGCTTGTTTTAATATTCTGAAAAAGTTTTGCCAATTTCGAAACTGTCTTCCATTAATTTTATTAGATACTAAAATTGCTTTATACTTGTTATTATTTTTGTTCTGTAAAATACAAAAACCTCATTTATTAATATAAAAATTAATTAAATTAATTAAATAATTTTTATAACCACTAACTTTCGCTTTTTGCATAATATTTACACATTTAATCTAAAATACTATGACGTATAGTATAGGTAATAAAAATTTGCTATCACAAATACCACACGCAATGACTTCCTTCTCGTCAAAATTAGTACGACTTGAACTATCCCGTCTAAGTTTAATAGAATAGGAGTCAGTAATTATGGTACTATTTCATGCGACATTTTCATACGATACGACTACTTAAATATGGGCGAATAACTTTTGTAAATGCTTTTGTTTTTCCATTATTACTCGCAGATTTTCTTTAATTCAAATTTAATAATTTGCACGTCTGCCGAATTCAGAAGATTAATGAAAGAAATTGTAATTTCCTTGTTATGTTTTTCAGCATTTAATTTCACATAGAAATATGAACAAAAGTTAATTGCAGTTTGAATAGCCAACAGTTTTGTGATGCATAGTTGATAAATAATAAGCTTCTCTTAAATTACACTCTATACGTAGAGAATGAAATCTTTAGAACGCAAAATTTTACAAAATCATAAAAAATTTTTATCTCCCAAAGCTTTAAATTTATAATTGATCTGCTCTAAAATTAAAAAGTATGAATCCCTTTTCGAGTTAAACCTTTTATCCTCAAGCCTACAAATACTCCATTCCTGAAAAGTTTGGATCAATAAGGAAAATGTAATTAAATCTATTCAATACTAGAAATCACGAGAACAATTAAAATACTTAAAAAAAATTTTTCGCTACTTTAAACTTAGCTTATTATTTTAAAGTTTATATGTTGCTCTACTTGTTAGCTAATTAAACATCAGAAATATTGAAATACTCGTAAACTGCAACATCCCTCTTAGTGTTAAGTAATTATTAACATTCACTTTTTAAGTAGTTTCTGCTAAGTTTAATACACAATTTTGAAAAACACGATTTTTTATATTGTCCTCACACGAAATTAAATTTTTTGTACAATAATTTATTGTATAAAAATTGACGGTCCATTTGTAGTTTACATTTAAATACATAATTAAATATATATATGTATATATATATATACGTATATATATTTATATATGATAATCAGAATCCATTAGTTCTTAAGTTGTCATCAATTGAACCCTTTTCTTTGTATACTTTTTAATACTTAGAATTAATAAAACCTTAACAATTTCATTCATAAATTTTACTATAAGTAACCATTATTTTTATTCTCTATATTTTAAATACGCCCAAAATATTTGTATCTACTATAAAAATATCTTAACTTTTATTTATCGTTTAGCTTTATATTAATGTTTTTTTTTGTTTAATTTTAATTTTATTATAAAATGTATAAGAAAACATTTAAATTGTAACAAAATTTTAATTTATATCTAATGTAAACGTATTATCTGTACAAAACAAGAAAAATTCCATCAGAAAAATTGGAAGAAATTGGAAGAAAAACACTTTAAAATTAATTCTTAGAGGGTAATAAAGAAAAATATGGGCATCCGACAAAAGTGTTAAACTAAAACCGAATTATTTTTTTTTTTTCATTATTTTATCATTTGATTTTATTTTTGAATGACATTCCTTTAAAATAATCATAAATACCGGAAACACTTTCAGATTCATATCTAACCATAAACAACTCTTTAGTTTTAATCTATTATTGCTCAATTATATTCTAACGTTATTCTATAAATGAAAAGATTTCAAGAATAACGTTAGAATATAAGATTTTATTATTGTATTTAGTATTCGGCTAGTATTCGATAACAACAACCAAAGAGAGAAATAATGTAATATAATATGCTATAATTTAATTGACTATTTGTCGACTAAAATCGGAACTATCCTAAGTCACGCATTTAAAATATTTTAGGAGAGCGATGTAAAGTTGTTTTTCTAATTATTTCTCTCTCTTACGATTTAAGCAATAAATAAAACGTTCTTACAATGACAGTTTATTAATTATTAAAATTATTTTTTATGCAAAGAAATCAAATCCTTAAAATTTGATTATACGGAAGTAAGTTCCTAGTAAATGTACATATTAAATTTCTGTCTATATATTATAAATTTCAGTTTTTTATCTCCAAGGGCGTGAAAGTTTTGTAAATATGTCCAAGGACGGACGAACGGGTGGACGAATAGAGTAAAACCAATAAGCACTTTTTCCAAAATTTTTTTGGAACTTGAAGCTTAAAAACTAAATAAACATAAAAGTGGATTAAATATAGTTTTGATCTAAGGCGACGATACTGTACATATTTATGTGCATAGATTGACCATATTTTTTTTAATAGATATTTAACACACATATGTAAGTAAAAAACAAGTTATAAAAAAGTATAACAAAATAATGGTATTGACATTTTATTATCCCCCTGTTATAATAAAAATTTTTAAAATTCACAAAAATTATTACTCCTTCTTTAAAATGAACGCAGTCTTCGCATGAAGAATGAAGGTTTGAGAATCAATTAAAAATGTACCGCAATCGATTTTCTCTTTTATTTATTTCTCTCTGTTTCTCTTATACTCTTTGTTGAGAATAAATTTCACCGCTTGAATATAATTTTTACGGCACTCAATAACATAAAATTAACAATTCATTCATCTTTTCAGTTCCCGACAACCTAAATTTTGATTTTTTTATATTTTTTTGGTACTCTAATTCAATAAAAGATCCGAGCGTCTATTTATTAAAGGAATCATCGCACATTTACAAAAATAAACTAAAAAAAAAAAGAGGAATTCAAAATTTTATAAAGAATAAGAAACTCTCACAAAAAATATTGCTTTTTTTGGTGTTTTGTTTTTTTTATAAGAATTTAAAATGATGTCCGCGGCTTGTATTTATTTATTTTAATGATCTTATATAATGACCAGACCTTTTAATTCACCATGTATCTTCAGCTATTATCTTTTCTAACCAGGCACTAAATCAATGACAATATATCACCTGTACACATTTTTATAATATTGTGATGATATTGATGGTGATGTTGGTAATGATGTGGATAATGGAGGCTTATTAATGTGATATAAATTACACCAAATCATACTTATATACACAATAATATATAATAGCATAAACCATTTATGAAAATGTAAAAATATACGCATACAACTACACTTATATTTCTCTTCTTAAAAAGATCATCATCCATTTGTAGCATAATCGCCATGGCCCATATATTGTGTTATAAATTTGCATTTTTCTTTTTCCTCATATTCTCATTTAAGATTTTTGTATACAAAATAATACAGGCCAGGCACATAAAATCCCTTTTTGCCTTCTTTTTTTTGCTGTTTTTATCTTTTTTTTTTCAATTATATATCAAAGCAATGAAAACATTTTTCTAAAAGTGAGCGTTAAGCCTGCGACTAAACTAAAATCAGTTAAAGCGACCAGAAAATATAAAAGTAAAACAACAAAAAATAAAACTTTTATATTTTCGGGTTCGGTCGGAAGATTATAATAATGTTTAAAATGTATAAAACAAAAGGAATACCTATTCTATCCCTAGTATCCTATGTGTTATAAAAAATGGAATATAAGGAGAATAAAAGGAAAATAAAACAAACATGAACTAATTTTTATAAAAGCGCCACACTAAAAGATATTTGTTTTAGTGAAAACAATTAATTCTTCTATATTTCTATACGGTATATGGGAAGTATAAGGTATGTGAAATATTGAAAAAGAGAAACGGACAGTATCAGTTATTTTTAAATTGAGTGGGGGAGTTAAAGTAGTTAATTATTTTAAAATACAGTTATAGTAATTCTAATGCACTGGCTTGATTATAAATTGCATAAATAATTAAATAGTAAAAAAAACCAAAATTATGCGCAATATTTAAGAAATAAATGATCACATCGCCTAAAACTGCCACTTTTCGCTGATTTTTTTTAAAGTAAATATTATTCCGCAACTTAACATAACGTATTATTAGTAATTATAGAACAATTACTAAATTACGGTCTTTTTTACACAAATACATATTGTTCTAAAAATTTTTTATTCTACAAAACTACAAAAATTGTTTAAATTTATCTTTGTCGGAAAATTAAATTAAAATCTGAGTGTTCAACAGTTAGTGCAAATTAATAAATAGTTATTTTGCAGCCTCACCTTTCTTATAAGTTGTTGCCTCTCTAAACTTATAAAATTTCAATTTTTGGTTACTTACAGAACTCCAGGTTTTCTAAACTTCGTAAAATTTAAAAAAAAAGTATTTTTAATATCTCGCAATAACAAAGTGTAATTGGTTATCTTAACTCACTTAAATCAATCACCCAATTCTAACATTATGAACGCTGTATTTAATATTTTATTCCTAAAAGTATGCAATATTTATTTATTACATAATACCATTTTGGTACATAGCACATATAATTGAAAATAATTTAAGTGACTAACTAGCAGATTGTTTTTAGGGAAAAATTATTTTTATTTGTTCAAAAAGAATGTTTTTATTGCGAATTTAATCCGAATTTGTATTTTATAGTCTTGGTTTAAAATAGGAAACTTGACGAGTGAACAATATTTTTAAAATATTGAAAGAAATTTTAACAATGGCTTTAGTAGATGACACCAATTTTTCCGATTGGTTTGCATATACCGTTTAACACTCAATTTCGATAGAACTTTATAATTGGGATTTAATTATTGGGAATTCCCCTTCCTGATACGTTACTGATTTTTTCTTTTTCGGTTTGCCATATAGGAAAATATCTTTTCGATCATTTTAGAATTTAAATATAAAGCGAAACCATAAATTTTTATGTTTTTTAAGTTACTTTATCTAAAAGACCGATTTTCTTTAAAAAGTAAGATTTTTTTCTTCTTATTTTTTACTTTGAATCTAATTTTTACCTGTTTTTCTGATACCATTTGGTTTTAGTTATATTTTCCGCTTTTTAAAAAATCGTTTTTTTTCGCTTGTTTTAAAAGGATTTCGTTAATGAATTTTATATATAAAAAAAACAAAATTTGTCTTAAGTTTTATTTTGTTTCTTGAATCTTTTTAATATTCTTGACCTGACCAAAGAAAGGTGTCAAAACATTTTGTTCAACTAAATGGGTATAAATTAGGCTCTCTTAAAAGAGGGCATTTAAGTTTATTACACGTTATTTTTTTTATTTCTTTGATATTATTTTTTTTTTCTTTTAATTTTGTTAACATTTTAAATTTTATTAATTCCTAAAAGATGTTTTGGTTCAGCCGTACCAATTTTTATCTTAAAGAACAAAAAGACATAAGACCATTTGGTTTTATTTCTCTATGTTGTATAAGTGCTATAAAATTTGATTTTTTTCTTAAATTGTCCAAATTTACACATTATAAAATATTTTATCTATATATATTCAACGTAATTTAAAAATCGCTATTTAAATTATTCACAACAATTAAGGAATTCTTAAGGTAGGAAGGAACTTTATAAGTTTGCCTTCACAACATTTAAACAAAAACGGCAAGTAAATTCAAAAATTTACGTTTTTTCTTTAAAGCAATTGCATTTTGGATCTTAAATATTTTATTTTATTTAAAAATAAACATAATTTCGGAGAAAAAAACCCGGAACTTAAGCTAAATTCAACCTCAAATGCAACCATCGTACTATTCATGTCCTTTTTCAGGAATTAATTCAAAGAGAGAGTTCCGATATCATGTTAACAAAAAGTATGGTATTAAAATATTGAAATCGTGTTACTTCCAATACTATACGATATTGATAAACATTTCAGCTTATGATTTTTATTTTCTGAATTTTGTTGGAATTAATATACCTTATTGCTGCAATAATTTTAAAGTCATGGTATAAAGTACCTCATATGTTCTTATATTTTCAAATTATATACCAATTACTAAGCTACTAAAAATAAGAATGAAATCATTATTCAGTTCCATGACAACCAAATTTCAATAGCACTGTTTTACTGCCAAATTCGGCAAATGTAGCTCTTGTAAGTTGAATTCAATATATTCAATATTTTCTGATTCATAATGCATCTATTGAATTCTAATTCACAAAGTTCTGAAATGTAATACTTCTACATGGTACCGTATATTTTTTTATTAAGAAAACATAATAATATTCGAATTGTACGGAAATTGTAAAAATAACCACAATTTTTACAGAATAATCTTTAAATAAATTAACTAATAATTTATGTAATTTAATTTTGGAATGTCATTTAAATGCAATATTAATTTTAATTATACATATAATAAAATTATAATTTAATTATTAAAATTATTCATAAATTTTACAATCTTAATATGATTTCTTTATTATATATAATACATATATCGTTTCTTATTTGATTATGTACAACTATAACTATGTATATACAAAAATACAGACAAATAACAAAATTAAATTTAGTGTAGAATTAAGGGTATATTCACTACCACATTCTAAACTTCTTTAAGATAAGTTTTATATGCTATGCTAGACAATTAACACTATATGTATAAGTTATATAGTGCTATATGAAATAGTTTTATAAAATTATTAATTCAAATGTTTGATTTAATCTAAATGTGTTCCATATTTTCTTTAAAGCCAATTCATAACTTTATAAGAAACAAGATGTTTCAAAAATTATAATATATTAATTTGGAATACTTTAATTTATTAATTAAGAATTTCGCATATTTTTGGTAATATATGCGAAATTCATGAACCAATTGTAAGCTTGACGAAAAAACCGTGTGATCATCACAATTAATTGCACCTTGTTTTTTACAAATAATAAAAACCCCTTAAATTTGCTAATAAGCCATATATGGTTATATTTTATATATCAATATTTTATATATATTGAGTTTTACAGGCAAACATTGTGACTATTTTGAAGAAATTTGGTATAAGAGCTACAAACTATACAGAATTTTTGCCGAATAGACCTCTAGACATATACGTACTTTATTATATAATTGAAAGGAATTAATTTCCGTCATTAATTGATTCTTCATTAATTGACGGAACACTCACTATTTTTTGCAAAGAACTAAAATAATTGCGTTTACATAATATATAAGTACATAGTTACATAATTTATGTACTTATACATTCTTATATACTGCTTTGTATTCTTATATGAAAAATATTTAAATGACAATCTGATGTATATGATATACACGTGTTATGTGTATATTATGCGTATATGTATATGTAAATGAAATCGTCAAAACAGAAGTGAATAAGAAAATTAGTATGAGTATTAAAATTTACATTTTAGAATTGAGTTTTCACTTTGAATTTATTAAAAATATATTTTTGTTAACTTGCAAATGTATTTGTATATGTATATACATTAAAATGATAAATTTGAATCCTTTTTATGTAATCATCATTTTAATTTTCATATTTATGAACAGTAAACTCTAATTATATGGAATATTTTATTCTTTGAGAAAAAATTTATTTCAATAACTTTAGAAGTAATTTCAAAAATCCAATCTAATCACACAATTGAAATTGTCTATTTTCTCACTTTTAAACAATTTATAATTTCAAAAATTTCAATCCGAATTGCAATCATAAATTTTCAAACATTGTAATTGGGTACTTTTATAATTTAACAAAATTGTGCTCATATGAACGATTAGTCGCTTAATAACTCATGAAATATTTTTAAAATAATAAATATTATTTTAATAATATAATTATTAAAAATTTTTTGTAAATAAATACATAGTTAATTTTTTAAATTTTCAATAAATAATAAGTAAAAACAATTTACTATCGGAACTGCAGTGTTTCTTTAGAATATTATTTTTGTTAGAAATTAAATAACAAAATATTATAGAGACGACAGTGCAGATTCAAAAAAAAAAGATTTCGAATTAGAATTTTAAGACCTTGAAGTCATATTGGTATCGAAACGAAAAAATTAATAAAAATTATGTAGAAATGGAAAACAATGGATTTGATATCGAAATCGCATTTGAGATTAGAGAAGAGTGTATACCTCAGAGTTGAAGATAAAAAATTTAAAGTAAAACAAAAAAAAATCAAGTACTGAACAAGTAAGTTAAATAATTTATTTAAGATTGTTACTTACTATGTAGATTAGATTAGATTAGGAATTGTATAACAATGCATCGTAACACAAGAAGTAGATCTGTTGCGACCCTCCTTCCACCTACGACGCCTAAAGTTTTAAATTCAAGTCTTCTTGTAGGGACCGATTTCTGGCAGCACCCAAACATTCTCCTATGCTGTGGAGAGTGTAATATTATTATGTAATACTCACCATAGATTCATTCACAATAGAAAAATTCAAAACGATCACTTTGAATCATTCAATTTTGGTTTATTTATTCGGGTTTTATTGTATGCATTAACACTATATTTTTAGTTTACTTATATATATACTTATTACACACATAATGTAAATAAGTTAATTTATATATATATAAAAAAAAATAAAAAATATAAAAATTATTTTCTTCAATAGACAAACAATTTACATAATCTTATCTTATAAAACATAATTCCAATGCACATTTACATACACAATAATATACAAATATACGAATACCATTATTACAATGTAAAATAATATAAAAATGATGAATGATAGTGATGATGATAATGATGTTGATGATGAAGGCTTTTTTTTTTCTTGCCATTCAAGCTTTCTATAGAGAGATTATAATATTATTTTGCATATTAAAAGAAGAATATAAAAAGAAAAGGATATGGATATTCTTTATTATCCTTATTATATGGATGCTTATTTTCTTCAACACGCAAATAATATAAAAATTATTATTATTTGATTATAATGTAGTAATTTTTTTTTTTTACTATGTTTGCTATATTTTAGAGAAAATTTTTTATTAAATTTTATTATGATATTTTGAGTTACAAGGAAAGAAAAAAAATATTCTGATCTCATATATGCGGACTTTTATTTGATCTCATCATCAAATTGAAGAAAGAAGAAATAAAAAAGAAAAAAATAAGAATTTTTTCACATTTTAATATTTTTTTTTTTATTATCATTTTCGTTTCACGCCTTCATGATTTTGATTGGTCTCACGTCTTTTGTACATGCATATATGGAAATATTTTTAACATTTTTTTCTTAACATTACATATTACTATATTTACATACATTCTTGTACATATATGTGCGTTTATGTAAAATAAAGCGAAATAATATTACAAATAAATGGAAAAATTAACATTTTAATAGTAAAACGAAACCGAATTATATTTTTTCTTTTTTTTTTTTTTTGAATTCATAATATTTACAATTTCAATTCTAAGAACATTAAAATGTGACTAGCAAAACATCTTTGTAAAATTTACATTTTTTCAAAAAAAAATAAATTTTACTTAAAGAATACTAAAAAGAATGTCTATGTACGTCTTAACCATTACACATATTATAAAAAAAATTTCATATAGAAATTGTAAAATCGGATCACATACAATCGGATCAAATCAATGAATTAAAAAGCAGCACATTTCTTTTGAACTTTTTTAAGAAAAGACAGTCTGCATATATAACTAATAACTTAATGAGTGGCAATTGCATACTTTTAGGATGAGAACAAAAAATTAAAATTAACCTTATAACATTATAGTGATCAAATTGAACGATGGGAATTTGAAATTTATTAGATTTATAATTGATCTCACATTTTTGCTTTTATATAGAAATTTGAAAAAACTTACAGTTTTGAAAACATACTCGTAAAGGCGTTAAAGTAAAAATTTTTCTGATTATAGGGGAAAGGAAAAGGTGGGAAAATAAACCGTCTATTAATATCTTCAAACATTTGGTTAAACTCTTGCACAAAATTGAAGCTAAGTGTATCAATCCAATAACCATCTTAGCTTAACATTCAAGAGAAAAACGATATCAAAAATTAGAAAAAGAATCAGTTTAATATTAGTACAAGCAGTTTGTTTTAATCGCCATTTTGTCTTTTCAATGTTTGCCTATTCTGTTTTATAATAGAAAAGGCAGTGAACTCTGTGAAATTTTTAGTGTTCTAAAAAAGGATGTAAAGTGTGCATGGGAAAGTGTGTATAGGAATTCTGTAAATATAAAATTTAAAACTCGGACGGACCGACGAACAAAAATCATACTTTTTCCGCATCTTGTTGTAAATGAACTAAAAATTATGAAAATTTCAGGATTTTAATTAATATTTTCGCAATATTTTATTAAAAAAAAAAAATTTGCTGGAACTATACGCGGCCCAAATTAAATTTTATTTAATGGCTTTTTAAAAAAGATTTTTCCTTTTAAGAGTTTCGACTATCTATTTACAAATAATGCTACATATTGCTTCAAATGCTTCAAAAAAAAATAATGATTAAAAAGCCAAATTAAAAATTAAGTTAACAAAATTATTTAATTAATTTATAAGATTTTATAAAACTTATTATATAAACAGAGCAATTAGGTTCAAATGATTCTTTTAATAACTAAAAGAATATCTACTTATTCACTTTTCTCTTAGTTGAATTTGAAGAATTATTGGGGAACGGGCCTTCAAGTAAAACATTGCTAGCGAACCTAAAATATTACTTAATGTTGTACTTTACGTACTCGTACTCTCGGAATGGCGAATAGCTTTATAGTTTTGTCAAATTTAGTTTTTTTTATATTTAATTTTTTTTTAGTTTTTATTATCCTCATATTTCTTTGGGAAACTTTTAAAAATCTCAAAATATTTTTGAACAAATTTTTTTCGTATTTGTTAAGGTTTAATTAAATTTTCTTGTCGTTATTTACAATTTAATTACAATTACAACTAAAATTAAAAACAAGGTATTAGGTGAAAGATTAAAAAAAAAATCATATTATTTTAGGAATTTATGAAATAAGAAATCGGAACATAAGAATGTAAGTGAAGTTCCAGCATTAAAAATTTTTAGAAAATTTCAAATTTTCGAATAAATGCTTACAGCTTTCATGTTCGACACTTTTTGCCCCTTTTTGGCCTAAAGTACTCCCTTGTGATCTATCCTTTTGACAACTTCGAGCATCTTGTGAGAATCGACTTCTTGCATCTGCCAAAGAAAGCCCCTATAACTTCCTGTAAGTTTAATTTCGACAGATTTTGCTGTACGTAAAAGTTTTAAATTTTTTAGGTGCTCGTATAATTGCTCGTAAAAATTCGTATTTTAATAAATTTATTTATAATTAAAAATAAACCAAATCAATTCTAGATGCAATTAATAAACCATTATGTGTACACAATCAAACAAAGTCTTGTCGTCGTCCTCTGTAAAAATACCAGTAAAATTTTCTGCTACATGAATTTTCACGCTTTCATTCCACTTTTAAATAACACATTACAAGACTCTATAAAATGCTTATCTTTCGCAATAAATTTTTATTTTTGTAATTTTTACATTTTTAATATTTTTATCTTTTCTGTCTGAAAAAAAAACTAATATAAAATCACAATTTGTGAAAATATTCTCAAAATCTAAAATTTAATTTACAATATTTTTTTAAAAATTCATGTTTCTGCACATAACTACCTTCTTCTTTAAATAAAATTAAATTTTGTTTTTTTCGTATGATTTCACACTTGTCTTCGATATTTGTCCTTTTTCGTCATATTTTCCATTTTTGCCATTTTTCTTAAAAATCTAAATAATTTTATTTTACATTATTATATAATTTAGCAAAAAAAAAAAAATAAAAAAAAACGAAAATTATATGAAATTTATTTGTGTATAAAAAAAAAAAGGATTTTTTGTTTTTTCTTTCTTTGCTTATTTTCAATATTAACACCATTATTCTGAATATTTTCATTATATCATCAGTCAAGTATAACACTTACAATCATAATACATAAAATCTGTTATGTATATACATAGGTATATAGAATGATTGGCTCTCTTAACTTAAATTTGAAAAGATTGAAATGCGAGAATTCTACAAAATAATCTCTAAAATTATCATAACAAAATCAAAATGTCAAAAGAAATTCCATTTTATTTTTATGTTTTTATAAAATAATATTTTTTATTTGTTATGTATGTACATTTATATATGTATACATAGAGGGTTTCAAATATGCCCGTTTCAGAATTCTACAGCCTGTTGTAAGATGTGATATTCTGGACTTTACTTTCTTAAAGAAATATAATTACTTATAGATTCTGAGTCGTTCAACACAAGGTAACAATCAAGCAGTTATTATAACTGATGGCCCTTTATATTTTTATTTCCGCAATTAAATAGCAATGAACTTCTGTTATATGTGAGCTTCCATCATAAAGATCAAAGTTTTTGTTTAAAAAAAATTTAAAAAAAAACACACAAAATTTCTTGAAAATTTTTCTTAATTTTTTTCTCAGGTTCGCTACTATGAGAGGCCTCAGACAAAACATTTTCCTTAGTTTCTTCTAACTTCTATCCGAACCATTTCTACCCCACATATAATTTTTTTTAATGAAAGTTGATCGAAAAACGTCCCTTATTTGAAACCCCCTGTATAAATGAGTTGAATTTTATTGATATAAATCTATAAGTATGTAAGTTATATTTTTCTTATCCATATATTCACATAGTTCTACATAAATATATTTACATATACATTCATTTATATATTGTTATACTTATCTCAAAGGAGTCAAAGCTAATAATTATTCATGCGCTGGGAATATGTTCAAAACTTTTAGAAAAATTTTATGTCTGGTTTAATACATGGGTTGATTTCGAATATATACATATACGTATATATACAGATATGTGTACATTTATACAATATACAATATCATCTATATATTTAGATTTTTATGAATATATTTAAGATGCTATTTGAGGAATTATATACATATATAAATATAAAAAAAATATTAAGAAAATAAAATGGTAACGAATAAAAATTTTTTTTATTATTTTAGTTAATGACAAAAATGTAATGACAAAAAAATTATAATATAACAATAATTGTTAAATTTTTTGCAAAAATAACAAAAATTATGTGCTTTATATAAAAATTATTTTACTACATAAATTGCACTAAATACCATATTAGTGATCATAATTAAAAATTGCTAAAATTTATATACAAATGATTTTCTGCACATATTAAATCTGCATAACTATAAAAATGTTTGTGTAACAGTTTCAATTTTAATATCTACGTGCTATACTTAAGACTATCAAATTGTTATAATAACAACATTAAAATAAGGACATTGCATTATTGAATAAATTTTCATAAATTTTAAAATATATCTTAAATACCTTATGTTATGAACCCTAAGAAAAATCACAACATTCAATATTAGAGGAAACCACCTTAACTGTCGTATATCCTATGTTAACTTCATTTAAATTATCGATCATATTCAAATTCAGTCGAATATTTAAATAATTTCAGAACATTGAATGGAAAAATTTTAACATTTTTTTCATAACATAATTGTAACATTTATTTGAAATACCCAACAAACAATGAGTAAATTTATATTTTTAAATTTATATTTTTAATTCCAAAGCAAAAATTATTTTATCAAATTTATTTATTTTGTCATTTAGTTTTTGGTCTTAAAATAATCATTGCTAATCAATTATAATACGGAATAGCAACGCAAAATAATAAGCCCGGGAATGTAATGCATGACATTTCATACAAACAGTTTTGAAAAATTCTTAATATGAGTTTAATTGTTCGTAAAATTTCAAAACTCCTACAAAAACAACTCCTAAATAAAAATTAAAATTGATGTTTCATTTCACATATTGGATTCTGCTGTAAATCTATAGCAATTTTGACCCATATTTCAATATATTATACTTAATATAATCATTCCAAATTTCAGAAATATTTTAAGTAATCCAGTATATTCTTTATTAAATATACTTGATGACATATTTAAGTATTTTACATCCAAAATTGCAGGCACATTAAAACTCACCAAATTTTTGCTAATTATTGCTGTCTTCATTTTTATTCCTTTACTTCATAACACAGCAATAATTTTAACTTTTATAAATTACTTTTCTAAATTTTTCTGTATTGATAACGTAAAAATAATCAAGCCATAATCGAAATTTAACTCTAAGTTATTTTATTTTTATTTTTTAAAATTAAAAGACTAAAATTTCTATTTACCTATAGTACTTATTGCAACTCAAATATAAATTTTCTACACTAAAATTTTATTTAGTTAAAATCTCATTTTTCATATTTAAATTATTTCAATTCAAAATTACAAGAACAACAGTACAAACTTATCTTATTACAATTGATTTTCTAAATAATAACTATTTATAAAATAAATAATAATTGTACATTATAATATGTATTATATATTTATATGTGCATAGACTAATTTAAAATAATTTTCACTAAATAAAAAAATATGTTAAAATTATAAATTGCCGTGAAAAACAGAGCAGAGCGTATGTATTACACACATTCATATAAACATATTTATACTACTCCAAAATCTTTTGATTACGAGTTGCCGGTTACGAATAATCTAAATATGAATATGTAAGTACATATCTACATAACATACATAAATTTATTTTAAATAATAACGCCTGTTAAAAGAAAACTGTAAGCAAAATTACACTTCCGTGCATGAAAAAAGTTGATTATAGTGAACTATTTGATTTTTTCTTCAAATATTTGAAGAACAACAAAAAAACAAAAATAAAACAATAAATGAAACACTTAGTAAGTAAATATTTTATTATGTAAGTATATTTATATATCTTATAATATGCACTACATTATTTCCCATCAACTTAGCCGGACTCTTTCTAAACCATTTTCTAATGTATATAATATTAATTTATTTTATGGATTTATTCAAGAACTGTATCCTTCCTTTAAGAATATTTTTTTTTTTTTTGGTTTTCTTATAAAAATTTAATATTTACTTTTTGAAATTATTATTCCTATATAAGCTAATATTTTTCGTTTAACCGTTATTCATTTGGTTTTTACATTACAATAATACATACAAATTCTATTGGAGTGTCCAGATGTACCCACAAGTACTATTTTATGATTCGAAGCTCAAAATTATAGGAAATTCCCTGAAACTAGTAAACCGTCATCAATATAGCGTTAAAAATTGGCAAAAAGAATACAAATAAAACATGAGTTTTAAGGACTACAGTTGCAAAGCTTCAATAGTGTACGATTTAACTACACAATATATAAAAAAAATAGCAAGGCAATATAAAACTAAGGCTAGAATTTAGGTAAAAAAATTATTGCAACCCTAGTCCTAATTCCATGTTGCCTAGTTAATTAAATTGTTTATTAATTAATGGTTTTTCCAAGACACTTTAAAATGAATGTCCTGTTCGTATTTCTGACCAAATTTAACTGGCTATATTAAACTCGAAAAAATAATAATTTATAAATTTACCACGAAATTTACAAAGTGTTTTAATATTTTTAATTTTCTAATCAAATACAATATTTGTAATTAAACTAAAATATAATTTCTTTAAAAATGTCCTGTTTTTATATTCAGAAATTAAGAATAGCCATATTAAAATATATACGAGTATAACGCAAGCATGTGCATACATATGCATACCCTCTTACTACTATACTGTATTAAAAGGTATATTATAAATAATATTCGTGTTATATAATTTACTATTAAAAAAATTACAAAAAATTGTTACCTAAAAATCACAAACGAATTCCCCATATTATTGCAGATTTATTAATATTTATATATGAAATAAGGCAATTTATTTTTTCCAGAACCGGAAGTATCTGTTTTTATAGTTCTGAACGATTTAATATTAGAGTAATTTAAAAAAAAATACCTTCTTGGAATGGAATATTATGGATATGTGGCTGAAAGAAAAATAGTATAACAAAAATATTAAAAAAATGTAATTTCAAAAAAAAAAAATTTATAAACTCCTGTTTCTTTTTACCAGTATAAATTATTATTTAAGTGCGGAATTATGAATTAATTATAAATATATTGTGTGTACAACATATACATAATAACATTTAAATACATATAATATAACATATATAACACATAAATATGTATGTGTAATAATGGTATGATATATGTATAACAGTTTTGATATTAAAATATTAAAGGAAGTAAATACGGAAGGTTAAAACTAACAAATTTTTCTCCTTCTATAAAGAATAGATCGGGTAAATAGAAAACCAATGAACTCAAAATAATTCTGTCCAAAGGCACTTCAGAAATATTTTCATTCCATTGGATAAACTGTTCTTGATAATAGAATTAAGTATAATACAAATGTAAATATAATAATTTTAAAAATCAATAAATTATTAAAAATCGTGTTTAATTTAAAACAATTTTATAAATTCTTATACTATTTTAACATTTTACTACTTCTTTGATTTACATTTTAGCTTTCATAACTAAAAGTATTCTTTTTAAAGATTATAAAAAGAGTAATAACTAATAGCGTATATATCTATCAGGCCACCAAGCTCAAAGACCAAATCGAAAATAAATTCCAAATTTGTATGGAGTTTAAATAGAAGATGTGTCGGAATTTATTTGTGTGAAGGAAATTGATGAACAATCTTTCTTGTCTTCCAAATGGAAGGATACTGAATTACAGAGTAAAATTTTTGATTAAGAAATAAAATTTAAAAATAAATTGAAGAAAAAAACAAAAAAATAATAATTATATTCTAGATAGCTTGTGAAACTATACTATATAAAATGAAAATCATAAAGAATACTCAAAGATTTCGCAAAAAAAATAAAAAAAATATTTCAGTTAGCATACTCCGAAAACATAAAATATTAAGAATTGTTTTGTATTTTTTTCCGATTCAAAATTCCGGAAAATAATTTCAGCTTGTAGTCCTGGTAGATAAACAGCGTGATTCTGAAAGTTACACAACAACATATAACATTGGTTAGAACATCGAAAATTGGTAAAACTTTTGTTCCGGACTGGGTACCAAATCTCAAGGGTTTATGAGTTCAAACGATTTTTGATGAATTTTCACGAAATTTTTACTTATTCAGGTTTTTTTGTTTATAACTTCAAACAAACAGTTTCATAATGACTTAGTATAGGACATAAATAAAAATACTGCTTGATTCTGTATTTTATGTACCTTCGGAATACCAAGCATTCGACTTTTAAAGAAAATAAAATTTTTCCCTTGATTTTTTCAGTTTTTTCTAGCTACATAATTTCGTAAGAAATTTTTTAAAACCTTAAAATTTTTATAGAATTTTGCCCAGCTGATTGAGCTTTAATTTAAGTCCTCAAACAATAAAAAATTTTTTATGTCACATAGGATGTAGCACAAAAACCATTTCAATGTCAAGATTTCAAAGATCCTTAAAGGCAAGGATTTCAATTTTGCTATCATTCAATTTTGGTAAGTCACTCGAAACAGTTGACATTTTGAAGAGCCGTTATTTTGATAAAAAATCTGAATTTTAATGTTTTTATTGAAATGTAACAAGTAATAAAAAAATTGAAACGAAATTTTAAACAAACTTTTAATTTGAAAAAAAAAAATTGATTTTAAAAAATTTTTGAAAATAAATACTAGAATTTTGTATTAGGAAAAACAAAAAAAAAATCTAGTAATCAAAAATTTTTTTTCGAAACTTTTCTTGGTAACGAAAATTGATAGGTTTTTTATTTTTGCCAATTTTTATAAGAAATGGTACCTATATGGTTTAAAATTTTTAAATGCATTTTTCTCAGATTGGGTGCAATTTAAAAATTTGAAAAAATAATTTTCGGAATCTAGACACCATCGGACATCTGAAGGTATAAAAATTATCCAGCTGGATCGAATTTTTAAAGGTATACCATACAAATTTGACATTTATTTTATTTAAAAAAAAAATTTTTTAATAGGAAAATTTAATTTTTTTTTAACAAAATGGAGTATGTAAATGATATGGAATTAACATTATTAAGCTAATAAATAATTAATAAAAAATTTAATGGAAAGAATAAATTTGAAACATATTTCTACAAAAGACTAAAATTGGTGTACAGTTGATGCAAAAAAAAAGAGATTTGAAAGAAGAAAAACATAAATTTTTTCAGAATTTGGTGAACTTCATAGGAAAAGTTGGTGTTTGTTTTGAGAAATTTGTAAAATTTTTTAACAAGGGAATTTTAAATTGAATTTAACTTTAGTTTAATCAATATCTGGTTTGATGAATTGAATTTGTGGCTCACAATATTTGTGGTTTTTGCACCATATCTTCTGTAACATAAAAATTTTTTTAAAGTTTGAGGACTTAAATTAATGTTCAAACAGCCGGGCAAAATTCTATAAAAAAATTTCAAGGTTTAAAAAAATTTCTTTAATAATAAAAATTAACTGGTTATATATTCCATGGCACCTGGACCTTTTTATTTTCCTATCCAATTCTTTAAGTTTCAATTTTAACTATTAACATTATTATTGCAGGGTAAATAAAAAATTTGAAATTGCGAAATGTCTTACGTTTATCATTGTAAGCCATCTAAGTAAAGATGAATTATCCAAAAAAATTTTTGAAAATGGTGAATGCCGCTAATTTGTTCTGCGGAGTTTTAAATGCTTGGCAAAAAATTTTATTATACTAGGCAAGAAATTATATTATATAGAGTATACAGTATAGGACATATGAAATACACTAAGATGGTAATAAATTTATATATGTAGTTACATACATACATGCATATATAGTTATTACTATATATAAGTATAGTGTTACAGTTAAACAAAGTTGTATTATCATTTTATTAAGAACATTAAAAAATGGCCACATCAAACATCATTGGGTTACAATCATAGTTACAATTGATCAAAATTACTTAAAATTTCCAATTTCTAAAAATGACTTATTCAATATACATATATCTACATATATATACATATTATTATATATATGAGTGTCTGTGTAAGTACAAAATTTTAGGACGCGTTCTGCAAAGATTCTTTATAATTTTATCCAGTGAAATAAATTTCAAAATATGTTAGAAAGAACAAAATAATAATCGAAAAAAGAGCAAACTTAATCTAGTAAAGAAGATTTAAACGTGTGAAATATCAAAACTGAAAATATATGGGAAAACCCCAATTTTAACTTGATTTTTTTGCAATTCCTCGTGTATTGCAATAGACATTATTCTAAGTTAGAAAACTTCGCAGTATTCGTATTTCCAAACTAAGTACCTAAGCTTAAGCAGTACTATATTTTTAGAAGTCAAATTTAATTTTTAATTCGATAACATGTAATGCAATAAAATATTTTCATCAATTATCCGAGGTTATTTTTATTTTTAACAAACTTAAATTAAGTTACATTCTTATATTCTTAAAAATTATTGGTATTTTTCCAGTATTTTCCCGTTTTGCCTATTGATAGTACAATTCTAAATTCATTCCATCATGTATTTCATCTACAAAATAGAAAATAATGTAATTGAAATTTGAATGAAGTATTTAATGGAAGCAAGAAATAAATGGACATTAAATTATTAGTTTACAATTATTAAGTGAGAAAAAATTAATTTGGTAATGATAATTAACATTAAAATAACAATTATGAATTCTGAAATCTTGCATTGTGCAGAGCTTATGAAAAAAAATATGTGTATATAAAACATTATACAATAAATTTTCAACTAAAACAAAGTTAAACTTACAGTCTGATAATCTGATTGGGTCCTTGTAAATTGTATACCATTTCTTTAAAACAATTTTGTCACTTTTAGTACCGGTTTGTGCTGCTATTAATTTTTTGAGATCTCCAATGGTGTCATCAGGATTGCACTTTACTCGAACCTAAAAATTAATGTATCCAATGTAATATGTACTTAAATTCAAAAACAAATAATGATATTATTACCTTTTTGCCCAAACGATCATTGCATGTTATTTCGATCATATTTGATATTTTCAAAGCAAAATAGAATCCAAATCAATTAAATACGTTTAAAAAAGCAATTTTTCTATTTTTTTCTTAGGTGTTGAATTTTGTTGATCTGACAAATTGACAACCATCAAGTGAAAATTGTCAAAAGTGTCAATATAATTTTTCATGTTCATAATCAGCATTACTCAAACAGTAAAGTGTCACCAGCACCATCACGTGTTAAATATAAGAATTACTTACTTACAAAACGCAGTAGTTATTTTTTCAAAGAAAAAGTAATATTTTTCACGATACTTTTAAATAATTGAAAACAAAAATAAAATGTTCCAAATATTATTCAAAATATACTGCAATTAAAATAAAACCTCAAATTTCACAAAAATTATGTTTTTTTCTTTAAAGAATATCGAATAATAATAACTTCATACTCATTAGAAAAATAAAATTCCGAAAAAAACCATGAACATAAGAAATAAGAAATGATAGAAAGTATCTGTTGAACAAAGCTTATGATGAAACTTAAATTTGAACACATGGGTTTGTTTACGTTTTGAAAAAATTCGGGAGAAAGCTGTTGTATTTTGTATAGTCTACATGAAAATAAAAAATTTTATCAACATTAAATGTTTTAGAAGACTTTTTAACACCTCTAAAATGGCAAATAGTAGATACGAATATGTAAAATCTTATGAGACTAATGACGAAATTTTAAAAAATGTTTATATCGTCGCGCGTGTCGATGGAAAGGCTTTTCACAAATTTTGCACAAAACATAATTTCGAAAAGCCAAATGATCTTAATGGTAACTTTTTTCACGCATTGTCACATTACCCTTAATAAATTTTTTAAATATGTATTTGTTTTAGCGTTAAACTTAATGAGTCATGCAGCTATTAATGTTATGAAAGAATTCCGTGATATAATTTTAGCTTATGGTCAGAGTGATGAATATTCTTTTGTATTTCGTAAGGAAACAGAAATTTATAATAGGCGTTCATCAAAGTTGTTATCATATGTTACAAGCATTTTTTCATCAGCATACGTATACAATTGGGGAAAGTGGTTTCCAAATCAAAAACTACTTTATCCACCGTGTTTTGATGGTAGAATTGTTTTGTATCCATCAGATAAAAATTTAAGAGATTATTTAAGCTGGAGACAAGCTGACGTCCATATTAATAATTTGTACAATACAGCATTTTGGAATTTAGTATTAAAATCAGGTCTTACAAATGTAGAAGCAGAGGCGAGACTCAGAGGAACATTTTCCGATGATAAAAATGAATTGTTATTTTCTCAATTTGGTATAAATTATAACAATGAAAATCCAGTTTTTAGAAAAGGAACAATTCTGTTGAGAAAATATGTTCAAATAAATGAAAACATAAAAAGACAACTCATTATACCATACTCTGAAGACATGATAAGAGATCACTTTTGGAAAAAACATGACGAATTATTAGGGAAATACGTTCCAGGAGAATATGAAATTTCTGGAGATAAAGAAATTGAACAAACATCTTCATTACTGAAGGTGCAAATAGAAGAAATTTTAGAATCAATACAAGCAAAGACGAAAATTGAATCTATGAATGTAAAAGTTAATGATTGAAAGTGTAAATAATTACAAAACAATCACCTATCAAGCTGAAAACTTGCAGATTATTCGCATCTATTGTATATAGAACAGTTAAGCCAAATACATAAATAATTTGCTAATCTAAACTTGGAATACTGGCAAAGTTAGCATTACGTAAAAGATTGGCGAATATATACTTAATGCTAATTTCATTTACATGCATTTTTACATAAAATGTAAACATTCAATAGCTCCTAATTTTTAAATATACATATTTTAAATTTTATTTCCACCAAAAATAAATTTTACCTTATTTTTGAAAAAACTTAAATATAAATTTTTATTTTCATTAAATTATAAGATGCATTTTGGAACAAGTTTTTTGTTTCAGTTGCTATATTTTGAATATATGATTGTCGTAATCTCTTTAATTCAGTAAAAGCTTTTTGTTTGGAACTCAAATAACGAAGAAATGTTTAAGAGGGCTCCAGTACATTATTTAAATATTATTTTTGTAGGACTCAAGTTTGAATTGAAAATTTATTTATTTATGAAGATTGCACGTCTACGCTAAATCGAATTTAAACTAATGCAGGTTGACTTTCTTAGGTACATAATCAATTTCAATGTCATAAAAATAATTAATTTTTAATTAAAAAATTAAAATTCCTATTCCAAGCTATCGTCAGTTAACTTTCTTAAGCCAGAATGTAACCGTTTGCTATGACAACATTATAATTGTTTTCCAATTTGTCTGTAAGTGAAACCCCTGTATTTTAGTATAATTTAGTTTACAATACATTAAGTAGGTTATATTTTCCATCAGAACGTCGTTTACTCATTTACACCTTTGTTAACACGAAACTTTTAAATAGATTTATTTGAGCTATACTACACTGAAAAACGAATAAATTTCAAAAAGGAAGACATGAAGTAATTAAAACGCTTTTCTTACAAAATTTAAAAGTAGTTCTATATTTTTTTTATGATGGGCCCAGTTTTTTTTCTTTTTCTCTTTTTTTTTAATTTGTTTTTAAAACTATCAATATCAACTTTTTTCATATAAATTATTTTTTTTATTTTTTTTTTTTTGTTTTAATATAATAAAATAATACGGGACACAATGTTTCTATCTCTACTTTTTTCTTTAAATAAAATTTTTATTTCTAGACATAAGTAAGTATGAATGTAAGTTATATTTAAAACAAATTAATCTGTCATTTTTCATAGTCGTTGAAACAAAAATACATAGTTAATTGTCTTACAAAAATTTAGATCTTATTTACAATTTTAAGATTTCATTGAAAAAGAAAAACTTTAATAGTTTTTGTATGAATATTTTAAAAAATTAAATGGACATGACAAAACAAATTAAAAATTATTTAATAAAATTGGAAGTTTTTTCTAAAAATTTAACAAAAAAAAAAGCAAATTTGTGTTGAAATTGTTTCTTATAATATAAAACCGTAAATGCTAAATTTATTTGCTTGCGCCAGGATAAAAAAAATTAAAAATTTTTTGTCAAAAGCAGTATTTTCAATGTACAAAAAAAATATCTTTTTAAATAAAAAAAAAGCATTTATATGTATAACAAAACTTAATTTTTTTACACAGTTTCTTAAATTCTACCATTCTTTTTTGTGCTCGTCCATTGATACTCCTCCAGGGCCTAATGACACAATCATAAGTAAACCACCAATGACAGAAAGTGTCTAAAAATATAAAAAGTATTTTGTAATATAAAATTCTAACAGAAAAGAAGACTATTAGTATTTTTTTGTAATAACTTACTTGGAAAAAGTCATATTTAAGAAAATCTCTAAGTGGTTTATATGAAGGAATTGACCACCAAGCATTATGATACAAATTCAATATTGTTAGCAGCAAAACTAATATTAAAGCTGACAATTTTGTTTTATAACCAACTACAACTAATACCATCAATATTGATCCAAGAATATCTTGAAATACCTAAAAATTATAAAATTTTGTAATTATATAAGGTCTAATAGCAAAATACATATAAAATGTATAAAATATAAAATGTATATTACCTGTAAGAAGCTTAATTCAAAACGGATTAATGTAATAAACATGAATGCCAATAAAATACGTCCAGCAAGTTGCATGAAATTTTTAGGTTTATTATCACCTAATGATGGTACACCAGCAAAAAGACTTCTTGCTTCATTTCTTGATTCTGCTAAAACCAATAATAAAGCTCCGATCAGTGCTAAATTTCTTAATAAAAATTGTAAGTCCCATAAAATTGAATATGCAATAGTCTAAAATAAAAAATATAAAATTAAAATATTATTAATACAGTTATGAAAAAATATAAGTGTATATATGAATACCTGTAAAACAACGATAAAGAATAATACGCCTACAGCTATTGACACTCTGAATCTTAAGATAACCATCACACAACCGCCAATTTGGCCAATTAAATTGATTAAAACAAATAATGTTGCTATAATTTTACCACAACCCCAACTCATATCCATATACTCTCGTTGTTCACTCCATTGAAACCACATACGAAGACCATCTTCCAAAAATGTAGCTATTAAACATAAGCGTGCAACAGTTGGTAAAACATTTTTGCCTTTTCGAACTACCTAAAAAACAAAAAAAAATCATTATAAGTATTTAAATAAATAAAAACTTATATACATATGTGTTTTTCAAAAATACAAATTAATATTTAAGAATCTACGCAATTCAAATAACATTTTTGATAATACTGCAGGGTGACTAACCACTTTTTCTCATAATTTTGTTATATAAAACTTAGACTCTGGATTCAATTAATTTGGACGCCAATAACAGAAGATCATATGTTTCAAGTTATTTACATACAATTAACTAATTTATTTCATTATGTATGTCTGAAACTAATTTACCAACTCCTTGAATTTGAAGAATATGTACAATATACGCAGCATACAATTTTGCTTTACTATTAAACTATGTAACTAACTACATATTTCAATATCATAAAAAGTTTAAATTAAATAAAGAGATAATAAATATACTAAGTAGGTACACACATAGATATTATCAGTCCACTTGATTTAGAATTCATATTTTTACGGAAATTTTAAAAAATAAAAAATTAGCATTAACTCATTTTTCTTTTTTAATTTTTCTATTGTAGCTCTATGCAATGCAACCATATGACATTGTAATATTCTTTTATTAATGATTTTCTTTTATTAATTTACAAACCTTATTGAATATAAGCTTTTTCAAGAAATTAAAGCTAAGATACATAGAATGGAAAATATACATCTGGAATGATGTTATAAATTAACAGGAAGCTGCATAGTGTTTTCTCATAAACAAATATACTCGTAATATAGAATATTTGAAATATAAAAAAATTAGCAGAGTGTTTCTTAGTTTTCAGTGTTAAAATTAATTACACATTTAATATTTTCTTTAATTTGCGTACTTTTATTTAATAATATTATTCCCAGAATGAAATAATTCAATAAAATCCTAAGTGATTTCATTGGAAATCCTTGATATTTTAGAACAAACATTAGAAATTATAATTTAATTCCCACATATTCCTAAATTGTATTGCTATATTGCAAAATTTTTTATTAATATTATAGCAAAACTACCGCCAAAATTTTTGAAAATAAATTATTCATCGAAAAATTTTAAAAATGAAAATCGCAATTATTCTTTTTTATTCGTTTTTCATAAATATTTAGATGTTTAATTCGGAATTAATGAATTAAACATCTAAATATTTATGGAAATTATATACTATTATTGAATAATTTTGTTTACTACACACGCTAAGTACCAAAAAAACTACTCATGTTTTCCATTTGTTTCTCTTGTTCCAATTCTCTTTAAAATATGTACATACGAGTATATTTATGTAATTATAAAAAAATTAATTTTATTCGGAACTGATTATCTCTCCTTTTTTTATATCTGCTTAATTTAAATAAGGCAAAATAAGAATTTATAAACAAAAAATCGAATTTTAGCACATTATATTTGAAAAGCTCATTCAAATTCTATACAAAATACAAAATATAGAAGCATTGAATCAACTAAATAATTTTGAAATTGAGGTAATATTATTCTCCAAATTCTCAAAATTGTTAATTTTTTATTAAATAGTTTGATGACGTTAAATTTTTATTATAATAGAAAATTGTTAAAAAATTAATTAAAACTTTGGTCACATAAACATGTAAATTGCAAATGAGAACAAAATATGTATGCGAAAATATAATTAAGAGAATGAATGACAATTTATAAACTTAAAACTGCTAATTGTATAATACGAGTATTAAAAGTACAATCGAATGACATTAGAGAAAACGATTAAAGATCACATCACAAAAAAAAAATAGCTGCTATTCATCACAAAATTTTGTGTGATAAAGAATGATTTGTCAAAATGTGAGAATTAAATACTTCATAATTAACACTTATTGACTTGGGATCCATTCACACATTAAAATAAAGAAAACAAATTACAAATACAAAGTACGGAACGCCAGACGTCTTTTTTAAGTGTTTTCACATGTAACAAAGGGATTATAAAGCGATTTTTCATATTTAGAGAAACTCATATTTTCCGACTTTTTCAAATAAATGCTTATGTGTTTAATGTTCATGAGCGTCTTTATTTGAAAATTTGAAAAAAGCCATAATTGAAATGCAAATTGGCTGTAATATTCTTTGAACTTCATTAAATTTCTATAGGTTTTTATTCTATTATATTTTGGCCAACTATTGTAGTACCATTAGTTGTATTCAAAATTAAATTTAAAATCTATGAAAATAATCTGCATAACATTAATAAATTAAAATAAATTTTCATTTTGTAAAAAAATTTAAAAAATTTTGAATAATGTTTGATTTATTTGTTTTCATCTTTATTTTGTAAAACAAATTAATTTGAAAATCCCGCGTGCATACCGCGTCTAAGTATCAAATTAATTACTAACGTATCGAAGTGCTTAATAACAAAAATATTAAAAATTTGGACCAGCAATTGGGTGATCCAACTGGACAGACGAAATTTTCTATTAAACAGAAATGAAAAATTAAAGAATGCTCCTTTTCATTTAGAAACAAAATCAATTACTCGTAATAGAATATTTAATTTCGGATCAAATCGGTTTGTACAATAGCACTTTTTCCTTGAACAATCAAAAATATTTTTTTTCGAAGAAAAAAATTATCCCAACTATTTATTAAATTGCTTTTATTAATATGTATATCAAAATATTTCAAATCATTGCATACATTTATGACAAGCAAACAGAAAAAAAAATAAAGAAACATTAACATAATGGTCGAATTCTGGGGTGAATTCCGTAAGTTAAGAAAAACAGTAATGTTTTTCGACAGCATGACATTTATCGTTAGCATTTTGCATTTATATAAATTTGGAAAAGCTTGAAGTTTGAGAAATGTAACTGAATAACTTTCCAGGGTTCGAGGTGAAAATAAAATTTGGAGTCAAACTGAAAAGTTTTCAATTTTTTTGGTAAAAGTGCTAAAAATTGACTAAATAAATTAAATTCCAAAATTAATTATTTATCCTATATAATACGCATTTAAAAACAAATCTAAAAATAAAAACATTATTTTATAATTTGTTCTTTTCAATTTATAAAAATTCTATTTTATTGATAATGATATGTTACAAAGCATAGAAAACCGTTCCTATAAATATATATTATAATTTTGGGTATTGAACTAAAAATATAATTAAAAATAAGTGGTACCTAATTTATAAAAATAATATCATGACTGTAAAATAAGTAATATAAGTATTTATTTGTATACACATAACAAATAAATAGAAAACCAATTATTGTCAAATGTGGTCATTTTTTGTCTATTTATATACAACAATAAATTCACCTTGGTTCTCCTTACTACCAAAAGAAATTATCAAAATTAGAATAGAATTGCCAAGGTGAATTAGAATTTCCAATTAATTACTATTATTTTTTACTCTAAATAGTCTAATTTATTTTATATTATTAGTAAAATAAATTATTAAAAAAAAAAAGTACTTTAAAAATAAGAAAAAAGAATTGGCAATAATTAATAACAGCCGCAAATTAATTTATAAAACGAACACTTAAAAAAAATAAAAAATTATTAATGATTTGCTTTTGATGTGCCAATAAAAAAACATTACTGTTTGAGTGCTAGACATTTACATATGTACATACATATATATTTACTAAATATGTTCAAATATATAGCTTATAAAAAAAATTCGATACTAAATGTATCATAATAAATATAAATCAAAAAAAAAAATAGAATAAAAAATATTTTTTTTATTTTTAAAGAATTTTAAAATATAGCCAACATGAAATTTTGAAAAAATTTATCCATCAAAAAAATTAATACAAGTAAACAACAAAATGTGTGGTGAATTTGTTGATTTCTATATATACAAGATGTTTCAAAATATATTGTGTTGTTTGCATTCACTCTAACCGAAATGATTTTGATATAGTCCCCGCGAATATTTTTAAACTGTTGCTTTGTAAAACAAAACTTTGTAATTAAGGTATAGCTTGAACAGTTTTGGATACAAAATAGCTGGGACAATTGCACAAAAAATAATAAAAAAAATTAATTTGCCGCCGAAAACTCGAGTCAACTTTATTCAATTAGTTGATTCTAACAACTTTCTTTTTCGTATTGAAAACTCATTATTAAGATTTTTGAGTGTAAAATTTTTAATTTGTAATCAAGTTTATTTTGAAATTTTTGAAATCACGAGAGTTCGAATTTAATAAACAAAAATAATAACAATTTGAAATTTATTAATAATTCACTTATAGGTTTCATAATATAAAATTAAATATAACTAAATACATTATTCAACCAGTATAGCTATAAGTAGTTACACTCAGTAGACACCTTGTAGATACACAGTCTTCAATAGCAATGTTTTATATAACATAATTATTATTTATACCACTCACTTCTGATTGTACTTATATTAAGCAAATAAATTATAGATATACAAACTTAATAATTAATTATTTATTTGAACATTTGCTTTTTATTTAATTCTTATTTTATAAAAATATTTTTATATAATTTTATATCATATAAATAATTAAATATTTTATTATTACTATATATTTTGTATACAAATTAATAAGTTAAATGCTATTACGTATATTTATGTACTCAAATATACAACAATTTGCATAATGTATACTTATATTTTAATTATATTGTATAAGAAATAAATGGTTGACAGACTTGAAATACTTACAACCCTTATCAATTTTTCTAGTAAATAAGTATTTACATTTTTATTGTTTACACACTATTGAATTATAAATAAAATAACACATAATATTTTTATTGTATTAAAATAATAAGGACAACTCGACCATATAATTTTCGTATTTAACTATAACTTTGCAAATTATAAGCAAAACATCAATTTTTAATTCAAATTAGCATAGAATAAGCTTTTAATAATCAATGAATCAAAGTAGAAAAATTCATGAAACAAGAATAAATTAAATTTTTTTTTTTTTCAGTAAATCATAAAAATTATCTAGATGATCCTATTTCATTCTATATGTATCGATTACTGTCTACACACTTTGTATTCTGACTGGATTCTAATAAAAAAAAAAGACTACAATATTTTAAAAACTAGTTGTCTTTCACACATTAAAATATACGAGTATTAAATTGAAAATTTTTTTAATTCGAATTAAATTTCAACTGTGGAGGAATAGAAATCAGAGCACATTAGGAGAAATGTTTCACATAATAATCAAAAATGAAAAGGACCATTTTATAAATTTATAAAATAATTTCGATTGAAATTAATCGGAATTATTGAATATAAAAAAGGCTATAAAACTAATTAGAAACCCATACATAATTCTGTTCATAATATAAATCAATATACTGTTATAATGTATGTTATATACATGTGCCCTATACATATGTTATGCATGGTATGAGTATCCAATTTCTTTATAACCTCATACAGTTTATAAGTATATATATATATATATATATATGTAATTTTATTTAAAATTTCTGATGATAAATGAAATAATTTTAACTTTTCCCCGAAAGTTTAAATTTCATGGAATTCTTGGACTTTTTTTTATAAAAATTCTATGAAAAGTTCATTAGTAATTTCAGTTTATTAAACTAAATTAAAAAAAAAACAACGAAAAAAATTCAATTAAACTTGTAAAGTATTGAGAGCCATTGATTATTTTCCATATTTTAAGTGGTAATCAATTCAAATTTCAAACTTTTTTCAATTCAATTTTCTAATATTTAATAATTTTTTTTTAATTTTTAACACTTTTTACATTTATGTTGCTTCCAAAATTTTTAGGGTTCTGGAAGAGATATAAGTTTCAGTTTTGCAATTACTGCTTGATTATAAAATCCTTTCGCCCAAATCTATGCTACTAAACAATGACACCACTACAAATCGATTGCGTTAACTAAAAAATTGCAATCACATTTTGTAAAAAATTACAAAATGTTTGATTGCTTGCGGTCACATATAATTGTATGTGTGTGGGCTAGAATACTTATGAATCAAACAGATGTAAAACTGAAAAGTAAATAACCGCCAGAGCCCATGTTTTAATAATCCTTAAACATTTTTCAAAATTGTTATTATTATCGAGAATTCACTGTATTTTTTTCATTTTTCTATTTTGTTATTTTAATTTTTAATAGCAACATTAAAAAATTTTAATATGTTGATAAAAACAAAAAATACAAATGTACATATGTATATACAAACAATGTCTAGACTTGCCAATTTATCTATTTCATCAATATAATCAATTTTTGTTTTTACTTCTGGAGTAATCTCTATATAATTTCCTTCGTCTAACATCCATTTTCCCATTAAATAAAATATTTTATTAAATTAATATTTTTATATTATTATAAATTAAATACTAAATTTATCTAAGATTTCTAATTTAAAAAAAAAAAACAAAAATTCAATTTTTATTTTAATTTTTCAAAATTTTGTGATTTTCATTAAAATTTTATGGAATTTTTTATTTACAATATCTTAAAGGTTGTATTCGAATTGAATGCCGGTTGTATACTAAATAAAGAAATAAAAAAGTAAAATTGTGTTTTTTTTTTTGTTTTTGCTTCTTAACTAAAAATAAATAAAACATACAATGTCAATGTTGGAAAATTATTATTGGAAGGCAACAAAAAAAAAAAAAAAATAAAAAAAGTATTCAACTTATTAATAGTTAAACATCTTCATAATTTGCGTACGTATGTTTTTTTTCGAATTATACCACCTATGTATACAAATATACCTATATCTATAATCTAATGAACATTTATTGTACGTACATTGTAATATTTTTGAAGTAGACAGTGACGACAATGAAATTGAGTTCATGTTTAAAAAAAAGTAGTATAGACAAACACAAAGTTTTGGAATCGCCTTTAAGCAATATTTGCGCTTTATTTAGAAGTTCAAACCTCTCATGAGATTATATGCGTAGTTTGTAAATGTAACGGTATTTTTTGGTACATGAGTAAAACATAGCCTTAATTTGTTTTAGTAGATATAACCATTTTTTTTCATATACTATGTAATTAAATGCTGAAATAGCTCTGAAAGCACACAAATGGCAGTATTCTGCATCAAAAATGAGCACAACTGCACTCAAACAAATGAGTAGATGATTTGTGGAGTTACGTTTTTTTTTTTGCGGTATATAGAAAAGTACTTCTGATTTACAACAGATCAATTTTGTGTATTCGGAGTTCTTTTGGCATTTAATTATAATATTTGAAATGCATCATTTCAATATCAGTGACTTCAATAATGCGCTTACTTAAAGTTTAGTAATACCTCTCGACATTGTACACTTTTCCTAAATGCATTCTATACATAGTGGATAAGTAAAATAAAAGTAAATTGGGTATCGAAAAAATCGAGCACGCTTTTCTTATACATGTCATATAAATGTTGCTAGAAATAACCAATTAAATAAACTAGCATATATTTTCAGCAATAAAGTGCTAGTTATTAAATTTTTTTTCTAATCTGCAGCATAAAAATGCTATGTTTTTAATGATGTGGTAACGTTTGTTGAAAATTAATTTTAAATTGAAATTTTCACACAAACGTCAAAGTATGTATCAATATTATAAACAGTGTATTCCAAAATGTATCAAAAGCTTGAGCAGTTTTGTTTTACAATGTAAAGGTATTGAAAGCTCTGAGACGGCACTAGAATCGTATTATTACTGTGCTTAAACTTTTTATGAAGCGTTATTGAAGTCACGGACACTTAAGATCATGGGTAGTTTGAACAAATAAATGGAACGCAAATATTATTAAATTAGATTGTTTTACAATCATGTGCAGAAAATTAAAAATTAAATTGAAAATGCGAAAAAGCAATAAAATAAAAATTTTTGTTAGTTATTTTTTTTGGTACTGGAAAGTTCTTATTAAATTAAAAACGAGATAATCATGCTATAAAAATTTTATTAGATTTCTTATGTATTCCTTAACATAAAATTTGCATAACTTAATTTTCTTGCAGCATTCTTTCCAATTTTTTTTTGTTGCTCGCTATTGTATATTGTGCGCATATATAAAAGTATGTACATGTGAACGTTATGTGATATGATTTTGTTTTTTTTTCTCTATTTTATTTGTTTTGGATTTTGAACTTTTCAAATAATTTTTTTTTGCTTTTTACAAAAAGCTTTCACAAAACTTTTTTATGAGATCGCGTTTTGCAGATTTTAAAAAGAGGAATTCTCTTAGTTAATAATTTTTTTAGATTCTTGCTAAAACTTTTTTCATTGATTTGTTATCATAGAAAAGAGAAAAAAACAAAGACAAAATAAAATTTATGATATTAAAATTTGCTTGTGGATTTAAAAATTTTGTTTTTTTTTTTTTGATAAGGTACAAAAACGCGAAATTATGTTCACATGCTATTTTTTAATTTATTCGTATTTAGAAAAATATTTATTAATCTTTAATTAAATGAAAAATATGTGGTCTTGTTTACATAAATAAAAGCAATTATTTTTTATTCTATTTATCATTTCCAAATTATTAACTTTGTTAATTAATCTATGGCACTGTGAGAGTAATTTAAGCTCAAATTTAGGTTTATCACCCCGCCTCGTATTTGCTTATACATGAGAGGTGATCAGCCTAATTATTATTTTTTTCCTGTTTCAGGATAGTTCCAGATAGGTGTTTTAACACCTCATTAATTCTTATACGACGTATATTATATTCATATATGCATAATGTTTTCTGAGTATTTTCTTTTGTAGATTAACAATAAAAAGGCAAGACACACAAATTAAACACTTTTTTATGTACTTATATCTCAGATTGTCTTATGAGAAAACTGGTCAGACCTACTCGATTTAAATATAAAGAAAATACAGTCATCCTCTGATGTATATGCCCCATACTTAAAAGCTTATCCTGCTTTATAGTGTTGCGAAAAGCAGATCAAATTTTTATTCGTAATTAAGGTACATTTAAGATTTCGCTTAAATGCGTTCCCGTTAATTCAGTTTTTCTCTTTATTACGTCAAAATTTTAGTACTTTAAAAGTCTAAATCAAAAATATACATGCGAATTTTTTTAGTTATTTGATAAACTAAAAAATCATATGTTTGAATTGTGTACAGTTTTCGTTTATTTTAATCAAAAGACATATGGATGACTTTCTCAAATTCAAGTTTATTATATTGAAAAATAATTAAATGTTCCATCTGTACAATGTAATTTCGAATTTTTCATCAGACAATAAACGTCTTATTCTTTTTTCATTTTATTGCATCGATCGTACATTTAATTAGAATTTAAATAATGACGCCATTCCATTTAAATAAATGCCTTTCCCGTTTAATTAAATGTCTTAGTTTCAAACCAAAAATCTACTGATTGGTGCTATAAATGCTAATATATAAAATCATTCATCAAATTCCAATTATATACACAAAACTCTAACCAAAATCATTTATTTTTAATTAATTTCATCAAATTAATTTCTGAACAGCCTGCAATTTTATGCAAATCAATTTATTATTGAAAAAGTATTAAAAATAAAATTTTTTGTCTATTCGATACTTTTAAATAACCAAAATAGCCCATAAAAAGCTAAATAGAAAAAAACATTATATACTCATGTATATATGCACATACATAAACATACATTCATAAACATATATATCAACGGCGTTTTACTATGCAAATAAATTAAAATTTTGCATTATGGACCTCATAATAGAAACAAAAGTGAAAATTATTACACAACATAAAAAAAAACCTTGTTTATAACTGTTTTATGTTTTATATTTAGGTATGACCTTCTACTTATAATTTTGACAGTTTTATTTTTAATTTAAATTTGTTTTGTATACTAAATTTGATTAACGTCGCTTACAGTTTTAAATAAACAAATACCTCAATAATAAGAGATATACCTCGCAATCATATTATTTAATTTCGTAAATAAAAAACGCACTTTTTATAAAAAATTAAATAATCGTAATATAGAACTGACGATAATTTCAAAATCAAGAAATCTAAACGCGTTGAAGCCAAGATCAAATAAGTTGATAAAAAAAATTTGGGAAATTTTTTTATCGTTTTCATTCTCACTTATACATTAAAAGAATCAATACAGAAAAGTTCAAATTGTACTTTAATTTTAATAAGATCGCGGCAGTTCAAGCGTCCAAAATCAAGTTCAAATTTATTTTATTATTTAAAAATGTGTGTTCGAACTGTCACAGGTTAATTTAAATCGTCATCTACATAACTTATGTTGTGTGTATAAATAAATATGTATATTCTGAACGAAAATTACACATATGGATGGATTTATTACATTAAATTTTTTATTTATTTACAATTATAATATAGAAGCTCTGCTTGGTCAAAAAGCAGAGCTCAACTATACTGCTCAGAGTCAACTTTTACTGCTGGCCGAACTTACATTTTTGCTCATATACAGAGAAATAATCGATCTATTTTTAGACCTCAAATTTCATATTTAAAATTTCGTTATTAAAAAATTAGCCAGAAAATTCAATCGAATATTAAGATTAGAAACAGAACCGGGTTTCACTGAAGTCCGGGTTTATATATTTGAGCATATCTCAGTAACAGGTACATTAACTACATGTTTACTTTTCATTTTCCATAAAATTTGAAAGAAATATTTAAAGGAAATTTTCATAATCTTATGGATCACTTTTGAAATGCAGTCAATTATGTGTTGGACACATCAAATTTTTTTTATATAATTTTCAAATTTTTTAAAGGAATTCATTACAAATGTATTATATGCAAAATAAATATACATATAAAACAACTAGTTAAGTATGATATTTAAATTAAACGAAATTTAATATTTTGCAGTAAATTTCATTAAAATTTTATAATTATTAATTGAACAAAACTTCGTATTTATTAATTTGGATCCAATTTGAAATTTAGATTAGAAAGAAACAGAAATAATCTAAAGAAAAAAAAACTTTAATAATTAAGTAATAATAAACATATTTCGAAATTATTTAATTTACACTGATAACGTTATTAGAATATTCAAGATAACCAACGTCAATTATTATAAGTGTCTAGCGTATTTTTTTTTACGTTCTACCATAAACTAACTATAGAAAAGATACATAAGTAATAATAAATATAAAAAGGAAATGATTTGCACAAAAATGAACTCAAATATTTTAAAATATAAAAAATTATTTGGCTTCTTTTAATTTATTTATAAATCAAAGAATTTAAAAAAGAATTTTAAAAAAATATTAAACAATGTGTGTTCCTACTTATAGGTATGCACAGGAAATTTTCAAAAACTTTTAATGAATAATATGGTAGGAACCTACTACATTTAGGCAAAGCCCATTAAATCTAGACTCTTTATGACTTAGAGTCATAAAAACTGACTAACAACTTAAATTTTTCGGATATTATCTTTCAATTATGTACCAATTGACTATATTTAAAATTATAATTTATAATTTCTTAAAATCAACATTATAAGCATCTGCCTAACAACCACAAATACACTTTCTATTTGTTCAATTTTAATTTTTATGCTTATTTATCAAACAAATTTTAATTTACTTAAATAACAATTGCATTCTATACACATAAAAATTAATATTTGCTGTTGCAAGACAAAAATAATATAGACTCACAAATATAATAGTTTTTTTTTACAGACCCATTTATACATATGCATAAATATATACTTATTTAAACTTGAAAATTACAAAATAGAAAAAAAATATTACCTTAAAACAATTATTTTGACATAAAATTTAAAGGTCATGGTTTTCATAAAAAAAAAAACATAAAAAAAACGTGTATTCTTTAAATAAACCAATTTAAAATAAAATACGGTAGGAAAGTAAATGAAAAAAAAAATGTAACCCTAGAGTATGTTATCACTACATTTGATAGAAAACATGTTCTTAACCCCTTTATATATTTTCGTAACTACACTGACCCAATTTTCTCGAAAAAGAATATTTAAAGAAGCAAAACAAAAATAAAATAAATATCCAGATGGTTTATATTATTTGTATAAAAAACCGGTCAATGAATCTTATTATATTTTAACTTTTCAAAAATCAAATTAGGTGTGTTACCTGTTTGATTATATTAATTAACCATAAATTTTCTTTTCACAAAATCTTTTTCAAAATAGATTTCATTTCTTATATGTTACGACTCTGAATTATTTGTGCTAATATAAATAATAGTTAGCTATAGGCTTATTATATTTGAAGGTATAATAATTTGCTATAGGATGAGCATACAATAGATAAAATCTATTTGAATATACGCACGATTGAACTATGAATTGAATAGTGTAATCCATTGAAAATTTCTAAATAGCATTGACATTGAAAATACAACATTTTAAAAATAAAAATTCTACCGCTTCCTGAAATAAACATATGTATTTTAAGATATCTAAATATTTTCTTGGTATAAATACGAATTTTTATTCAATTTATAAAATTTATTAAGAAAAACAAATACTTATATTTACATTTATGCAAAGAAACCTTGATTTTCATACTAATCTTGTTATGTAAAAACAAAGTAAGTACAAGTAAGTAGACAAGCAATTGCCCGATCTATTTAATTTTTATGGTTTATAAATTACTTTCAATCCCATTTATAGACAATTATATTTTAAATCAGAAGCTTTTTCTACTTTGTTTTATGTTTCTTTGCATTTAAATACCTTACTATATAGGTAGTATAACTATCTAACTGCCTACCGCATAACTTACATATTATATGGAAAATGTTACACGTATACCTTAATTATCTGTTTTATTATAATTATGTATTTTATTAATTCTACAAAAATTTGGTCCGAATATTATTTGTTAAGCTATAAATATGATAATACGATTATATATATACATATCAACATATACTACCTACTAAAATAAAAAAAAACGTGCTGTAATCTTTCTAAATTATTAATATTAAAACTCCTATCAATGCGGTACCCAGGAACTACATAGGTTTTAATTTCGATTATACATATTTATAAACTTGTTTTTTGCCCGAACAAATATTTGAAAAAAGGTGAAAGTGTCTTAAATATAGAATAATAAAGAAAAAAAAATTTTTTTTTAAAAGATTTATAGATTAACTTTCTAAAGATGCAAAAGCACATAGGCAAGTATGTAGGTACCTAGGCATTATATGCATGTATGTAATATTAATGTACTTTCTTTAATATAATACCTATATTATTTAAAATTCGAAATGCATATTTAAGAAAAATAAAGTACAATTTCAGGTCATTATAAATTCAAATTTTCTAATTTTTCACTTAATTCCTTATTAAATTTTGATTCAATAAATGAACTAAAAATTGAAGGTGACGTTGCCATTTCATGTCAACGCATAAAAAAGTTGTTTACGCCACCTTAATTATCAATTGTTTTTTTTTTTTTGTATTTACCTGATCGGCTATATCCTCTGTTTTAGAAATATATTCATTAGGAATACTCATTTTATTTATCTTATAATTCCTAAGTTATTCTTTTCACTAATAACTGATAAAAAAAAAATTTTATGCTCAATCTTAAAACAAAATCCCACGAATATATTTATACACACTGTAGCCAGCTACTACTTTCTGGCTGTCTGTTTTTTTACCTTCTGTTCTTTTGATATGCTATATATGTATGAAGAAATGTTTTATGATTTGAATTTTGAAATGTCTTTTTTCGTATGTTGAATATTGACATTTTATTGACATTTAACTGCCAATTTGGAATTTCGGAATTTATATGGATAAAAGTAGAAAATTGTCAAAAAATGATTTATTCAATAGATGATTACGAATACACGATGTCAAAAATACTTAATTATTCTAGTTTTGATCTGTCTAGTTATTTAGGTAAATTTCAGAGTTTCGGTTTCAAATTAAATTTCTTTTGATTTTATTCTCTCTTCTTTGTAATATGAATCTATTTATTTGACAGTTCAATGACATACTTTGCAAATATTAAATTCTTTTCAATACGGTCCAAGCTTCAACTCGTGTCAATAATTCGACCTGATTTTTTAATATTCCTTTTGTTATTTAAAATTTTTTCATAATTTGCTTTTCTCTATTAATAATGAGAATATAATTTTGATTTACAAATTTCTCTTATCTCTAATTTATTTTATGAGGGTTTCATCAGAAACGTTTAATATTAAATCCAAATTTTAGGTATGTCTAAGATAAAACTTCAAAAAACGTAAAAAAAAGAAACAATGACGAAATTTCTCGCATAATGAAAAAAAAAGTAAATCAGACGGAAAACTTGAAAAAGTTTTAAAAACTTTATAAATATTGTGTTAAACGTCAAATTTCAAAGTATTTATCAAACATAAACAAATACTTTTTGTTATACCAAAAACCGAAAATTTTGAATTTGGATTATAAAAATGTGAAACTTAGAAAAAAACACTTCTGAACCCATTTTGGTCATTTTATTTTATTTTTAATTGAAAAGTTTTGAAAAAAAAAAGTATGTTGATGAAAGTTTTTTTTTTGTCAAAAATAAAACCTTCTGACATAACCAGGAAAAACATATGTTGCGACATCTTAAAAACTTTCTTGTACCAGACAGATTTTTTTATTGATCTTTGTAAAAAAGAAACATTTTTGTAAATTTACAAATTTTTAAATTTACGAATTTGTAAATGCCAAAAATTTTGAAGGATAAAGACCTTACTTTGGGGCCAGAGTTGGTAAGAAATGAGTTACAACCATATTGTAATTCAAAAAATCCAAGTTTACAAAATGTTTAGAAGAGTTTGATTGAACTTAATAACTAAATTATTACCCGCACAATTATTTATTGTAAAATCCCGACTTGAATATGAATAAAACTTTAATATTTTCAAAATATTTTTATTTTTTCACTTTTTACTATTTATAACATGGTGTCGATTAAATTGAGAGTTATTAGTCAAAACATTTTCACTCAATCATTATAACATATTGAATAGAGAAATATTTAAATAAATAATAAAATAATTGAAATTGAAATTACGTGGATTATGTACGTATGTATGTATGCAGAATTAATAAGAAAATGGCTGAAACTACATTAATGAGTGTGGAGAAATTTATTAAGAAAAAATGAATGAAAAAGGTTTTGAAGCTCTTTGACCAAAAAAAAATCTAGTACAGTTTTTAACTGCTGTAAATATTTTTAGAAAAACTGACATTTGTACATTCAAAATAATCGAATTACTTCGAAAATATCGATAATTTTATAAAGTGATCCATCACTATATTCAAAATTCAGCCGTATTCAATATCAATTATTAAATACCGCAAGTTAATTTCTTGTTTACTTTTTATTTTACTAAAATTGTTTTAATAAAAACTGAAAAAATTATATATAAAAAATAAAAATTATATAAAAAAATAATAAGATGGATGAACAAGCATGTCCAAGGTGTAAGACAACAAAATATAGGAATCCTTCCTTAAAACTTATGGTTAATGTTTGCGGCCATACACTTTGCGAGAGGTAACATTAATATTGTAACAAGATTGAAAATTCATACAACATAGCTAATTTGTATTTTTGATTTTTTAGTTGCGTAGATTTATTATTTTTAAAAGGTTCTGGATCTTGCCCTGAGTGCCGAATACCTTTAAGAAGAAATAATTTTCGTGTACAACTTTTTGATGATCCAACAATTGAGAAAGATATAAATATCCGAAAACGTATCCTTCGAGATTATAATAAAAAAGAAGAAGATTTCAATTCCTTAGAAGAATACAATAATTATTTGGAAGAAATTGAAGAAATTATTTATAATTTATGTAACGATATCGATATTGTTAATACAAATAAACGTATTGAACAGTATAAAAAAGAAAATCGTGAAGTAATTTTGAGAAACAAATCCAAATTATCAAAAACAGAATATGAATTAGAAGAATTATTAGACATAGAAAAACAAGTAGAAGAAAGTAGACGTCAAGAATTAAAAGAAATTGAAGTGGAATTAAAAAAGAAAAAACAGAGAGAAAAAGAAGCATTAATTGATGAATTAATGTTTAGTTATGAAGATGCTTCAAAAATAATAAATAATTTTGCAGAGCAAGCTGAAAAAATACGTGAAGAAGAAAAGAAGGTACCAGAAGTAAAAAAACCCACACAATTTTCCACTGGAATTCAATTTACTAGGACAGATGGACAGGGATTTTTATCTGTTCCAAAAGAAGAAGAAGGTCTAATATATGTTTATAAACCATTGAAATTTGATAATTATGGACCAACACCACCTGCTCAATCTGAAATCGAAAGGAATGGATTCATTAAACATATTAGAGCTGAGACACCAGTAGAAAGAGCTGGTGGCTATAAATCAATAATTTCATGTCAACGTGTATTACAAGAAGCTATGCAAGGATTATTTTTTGGAAGTTAATAGTTAAATGTTTTTTTTATATTTTCCGTTTTGATCATAATTTTTTTTTTAACTTAATTGCGATTCATATTGATGTTTTTTAGTTGAATTAGAAATAGATGGATTTTTTTGTTTGCTGCTTATTTTGTGTTTTTAATAATGAATCAAAATTAGTGACAATATACCTACCTATAGTAAGATAACTTCCATCTGTTAGAACATCGTGTAAATGGAATAGATCCTGTATTTTTGCCTGTAAATTTCTTTTTATAAATAATGTTAACATACAGAAATTTTGAACGAAATAAACACCAAAATTTTTTTTTAGTATAACTTTTTTTTTTATTTTAATTTTACAAATTTTTCAGTTGGGGGAATAATAATTTTCAATTAATATGTATTATAAATGTTTTCATTTTTTTTATTTAATTTTTGTTATGACTTACAAAAAATTGTTTTAAGATTTTCCCTATACATATTGTATATAATATAGTATTTCAAACGTTCACATACAAAATTTATCAATTACACAAAAATAAAACTTAATTTCATTGTTTCTTTTCTTAAATTTTTTCTTTTCATTGCACTTGAATAATTTTTATTTAAATATTTATCAAATGCTCTTATATAAGTTATAAATTCATAATAGGGTATAAATATTTAATATAATATTGTTTAATTTGATTATTTTCAATTTATTATTACAATTTTAAATGACAAAGATAAAATAGATTAAAAAGAAAAGAAATTGAGCCAAAAAAACAAAGTTTTGCTTTATAGTAATAATGTTATTAAGTTTTTTTTCTTTTTTGCATTTTTATTTTTAAAAATTTAAAAAGTTTAGCACCTTTAAGTCATGTGGGATATAAAACCTTAGTTTTCTTTTTTTTTTTGCATTTTTTTTAGAATTAAAATTTAGTTTTTTAAATTTCAAAAAATTTTCATTATTATAATAATTTTAAGCTGCCTTAAAATATTCAAATATATGTATAAGCGCTATTATAGGATATTGTCCTGCAACAAAATACAATATTGTAAATGTAACATTTTTAAATATTAAAATGGGTAAAAATCATAATTTTATATTTAATTTATTTTGAATTCCATAAAAAATTAATATTATATGCAACTATTTAAATTGTATTAAAATTGTGTTATTAAATTATATAAGGATGTTTTTTTTTTATTTTTTTATCGCAAGGTATTTAAAGCAAAAAGATAAAATTAACATAAAAATTTCCTTACAAATTTTTTTATATTTTGCAATTAGAATTTAAATATAATTAATTAAATATTTAATATTGTGGAAAATATATTATAATCTTAAAATATATTTAATATTAAATTTTTTATTTATTTTGTTTTCAATTTGTGATTACGCCTAATCAATTCATATGTGCTTCAAAAAAAGTAAGTTTTGATATCACCTATATTCTCTTAGATGGACCACTTGAAATGATGGAATATTATTCAAATTAATTTTGTAATTTACAGAATAAAATCAATTTCAATATTTGAAATTTCATAGTGAAGACCTTGATAACTTTGTATGATAATCCATCAATTCAAGTAGTGCATCTAAGAGCATAGAAGTGGATAAAATATCCAGTTCCCGCACAATATAAATTGATTTATTCATAATTAACCAAATTTTCAATCAATTGGTGTTTTATTTTTTTTTGTGTGTTTTTTTTTTTCAACTGTAAGTCATAAACAAATTTCAATCATAATATACATAAATTTTAAATAGATATATATATATATATATATATATGTATTTTTGTTGATATTTTCAAAGAATTAAATTCTTTTTATTAATTTACTTCATTTATATTTTAATTTATTACATAATTTGTGTGTGTATTATTATTTATAATTATTTTTTTTTTTGCTTTCTATTATGAGTTTTTAAATAATTTTTTTTTTCTGTTTTTTAATCAAATACAATAAATAAATAATAAAAATAGAATCTCTATATAGGGTTTTTTATTTATTTTAAGCTATTCATTTTTACTTAGTATTTTTTAACAAATCTGTTAAAAAAACAAATAAAAAAAAAACAATTTTTTTTATATTCTCATTTGTGATTACTTATTATATAATATTTATGTAGAAATTATTGTAAAATATAATATATGAACATCAAAAAAGAAATTTTTCTTAAAAAAATTAATTTCTAATAAAAAATATTTTAAGTTGTAAGTTTGTTTCAAGTTTTATTTTTTTCATATAAATATGTATACATTTTTATTTCTATTTCTTTAATTTCTATTGAATACTATCAAAGTTATAAAAAGAAAATTGAAATTTGTTAAACATTCTTCAAATTCAACTAATTTAATGGAATATTTTTAATGAATTAAATTTTATTTTTATGACAAAAACAATTGTATATTTTTTTTGGATTGAAAAACGAAGAATATTTTATAAGCACTTAATATCTAATATCAATAATTCATTTTTTAATAAATTTTAAATTAGTTATTTTGTAACTTATATTTTGTTTTTTGTTATATACTATAAGATTTTGACTGAAAATTAAAAAAAAAATATAATAAAATTATAATAAAATATTAGAATAGAAGCCAAAAATTAAATTTAGGGTACATACATATTATGTTTATGTAACTCAGTTTAATTCAAAATAGTAACGATTTTGAAAAAAAAAATAATAATTAATTTTTATGTATTATTTATTTTTTATAAACAGTTTATTAAAAAATAAAAAATTTAAAAAATAATTTTTATAAAAAATAAAAATTGCGTTTATTTTAAAAAGAAAGAATATTTTAAATATTTACCACATTTTCAATATAAATTAATATTTAAATCTTTTTCTTTGCTTTTGTTTATTCTATTTAAACTTACTTTTTCTTTGAATTTCTTCTTTCTTCTTCTAATCATAATTGTTATTGCAACACTAAATTTATTTTTTAATTTTTTATAAAAATTTCAACTGGCCATTTATACAACCTGTGTATTCTTAATAAATATGAAAATATTTTTGATTTGCTTCTTCAACAAATTTAATGTAGTGCTTGTTCTAATTTTACAGAAATTCATTATAAAAAACACATTATTTAAAATGCATAGATAAAAAAAAAAGTATAAATTTATATGTTGAGAATTTCAAACTGAAAATTTGGACGGCAAAATTAATTTTTTTAATACATTAGATTACAAATTATAATATTTTATATTATAAATAATAATATAAATGAAATTAAATTTAAGATATTCTATTTGCAAAATTAAATTATGTAGATTAAAAAATACCTTCTTTAAACTTTTGTTTTTAAAACGAATTTATTTCGAATTATATTTTTTTAATAAATTATTTTATTAAACGCATTTTTTAAATTATATTTTTGTTTACAAATTTAATATCATATTAATATTTCCCCTTTGACAAAACATTGACATAATATTCTTGCAATATCCCCACAATAATAATTACATAATATACCATAAAGATAAGAACGATAATAAATAGATAATATATAAATATTATCCGAAATTAAAAAAAAAATTAGAATTAGTAACTACTAGCATAGCCATATTTTGGAATACACAACTTGTAGCCTGATATTCTTTTTTTTTATATATTTTACATTAATTTAAATTTTTCTTTTTATTTCATATATGTATTTTATAAATTAATATTAAAATATTAAAGTGTTGCTTAACAACATGGCTACTTCAGAGTTAATATGATTTGCTTAGTTAATTTTAATATTTATAGGATTTTATGTTTTCGTTCTATTTTTATTTTGTATTTAGACATGTCTTTTTCTAACTTCAATTTTTTTTTAATTTTTATTATATTTTTCAAATAAAATAGGTAATTATTTTAAAGCTTGTTAGAAAAGAACGGCAAAAATGTACCCACTTTTTAAAATCTAATGATTAGAAATTTTATTTTATCTAAGATTTATTTTTACCACATTGTTATTTTTGGAAGAAAGCATAATAATTTCAATATTTATAGATTATTTTTAATATTTTCTTTATATGTATATGGCAAATTAATACATTGAATATTTTCAATTTCAGTTAAAAATGTTTTTAAGATTTCCTTCAAGTTCTTAATACCTAAAATATTACAATTTTCATTAATATAGGATAAATAAAAAATAAGATTTTTTTAACATTTCTCAAAATAAATTCACATTTTTAATTAATATTACATATTATTCTTCTTAACTTTGATTAAATCGCAAAATGAAATACCTAGATATGATAATTTCCAACTTTACTTAGATTTTATTTTTTTATTTTTTTTAAAGTACATTTATGCCGCATAATAATAAATAAACTAATAAGTATAAAACTATAACTATTTATTTTTTTTTTAGTATTTTCAATTTCAAGGAAACATTATTTTTTTATATTTTGAATAAAAATTAATTTTCTTTTAAAATTCTCAATTTTTACTAAATTTCACATTTTCTTTTTTCCAAATTTATTTACTTAAATAATTTTATTAACTGTACGTTACTTTCCTATGTTTCTTTATCTCTTTTTTTATTTTGTAACTTTCTTTTATGAAAAAAAAATTAACTTACATAATAAAAATTTTATACATTACATTATATTTTTAGCATTCACTTTGAGAAAAATCTATATCTTTTTTGACACTCCTTGCCAATCGATCTAATTCAGCGGCAGCATCATTTCTAATAGCTAAATTATCAGATGTTGCAGCGTCCGTTCCATTTGCTGTCGGACGTGGAGATCCTAGTGACGGAGGTGTAGCTGGAGAACCAGATTTTTTGTGCAATAAAGAATTAAAGAAATTAGCTAACACACCTTCTCCACCAGGTGTTGAGGGATTTAATTTCGCGTCAACCTATGCAAAATATGTTTATTAAAAATAAGAAAACTTTACAAAAAATATTCGACTCACTTTTTTACTTGGAGAGCCCTGAGACCCTGAAATAGGATTTCTCGAAATTGGAGATCCCTTTAAACCACTTTGGCCTAAAGGCGATCCACCTCTTTGTGCCTGTTCTTGTTGCAAAATTTGTTGCTGTCTCAATAAGAATGCTTGTTCGTCTTCTGTATGAACTTCAGCTTCTCTACTTGAAACCGTCTATATAAATGTTTACACAATGTTTAATTAACAATTTACATAATACAATAAAGCATAAAGGCTACCTTTCTTGAAGGTGGTGGCGCAATCACATCTGTATAATAATCCTCGGGTTTACATGAGTGCATATTTTCGTGTAAAATACTAATTTTCTTCAAATTATCCCAGCCAGCCGGACTGTAACAAAGCAAAATTAATTTTTAGAATATAGAAATTAATTTTTAGGATGGAAAAAATAACTAGTCACAAAACTTACATCAATACAGCATCTTTTTCAACGACTAGTGCAGGTGTACGGAATGGTAAACCATAAATTCGATGTGTTAAATATTTATATAAGAGATCACAGTTCTTATCTTCCTTAACACTAGTGTAAAATAAGGATGCGCCATGCTCTAAACAAAATCTCCTTACCCATTGTTGTATATAATCAAAATGTTCATCCCTATAATCGTATTCTTTTTCTAAGGTTGTCATATAATCGGTCTAAAATTTAGTATAATTAATTAAAAAAGATCGCCGTTTCACGGACATGTTTTACCTTTGTGACAACAACAACAATATCAAGGCCTAAATTAATCAAAAGTGCACCTTCAGGTAATGGTAACAAATCATCATCATCAACAGAATTATTTCTAACCGTTCTCTTTATTGGCGAACTGGGATCCAAATCGTCGCCAACTTCACAATAACTTTGCCACGAAGTCACCAAACGTTGCTTTGCCTCCTCTTTTTCATCCTTTTCTAACTTTAAACTATCTATGTGTTTTTGCAAAACTTTAATCCAATGCTGTAATTGGTCTAGCCATCCCCATGGCGTTGTCATTGAAACTGTTAAAATAATTAATGTATGTGCATAATTTGTTTCATTAAGCGCAAATTTCAGTAAATTTGTATGTCCTGGATCCCCATCCAGAACCCAAACCCCTAATCTTGTCATGTCTAAAAATAAAATAAAAACATGCGTAAAACCCTTCGAAATTTAAATTTATGTTTTCTGTACCATCTCTATATTCATCTTTTACATCTATATAAGCGTATTCTAAACCAGATCCTTTCTTCGGATCTTCTACTCCTTGCAATTTTGCAATTAGTGTTGTTTTTCCTGTGGCATTATCACCTAATACTAACAATGACTTATTTGATGGGAGCTTTGTGCTGCTTTGTTTTTGAACTTCATTCAAAATTGCGGACCTTTAAAATATAAATTTAGAAGAAATTCCAATTGATTCATTAATACATCTAAATGATATTATTTAAAAAAAAAAATTTGCATGATGAGATCTGAGGTTTATTTTTCAAATTTGCACGTAAATGATAGTTATTTAAAAATACACCCACACAAAATCAAAGTTTTTCAATATAAATTTAGTCAAGGGGGTTATATTTTATATTAAATATACTTGAATACATATAACAAAAATTTTAAAACAGTGCATATTTTCATAGTTTGAATGAACTTAGTTTAACCAAAAATGATTCAATCAAATTAATATTCATCTCATAGATTTGTTCATACCTTATTAAGCTATCGGGTAACGTTTTTGAAGAAAATATTTTAAAATTATTCAATTTTTAGAAATTATTAAGCATTCCATTTATTAAACCATTAAAATTATGTATTTGAATTAAAATCTGGAAATTTTATTTACTTTTTTTTTAAAATGAAAAATAAATTTTGACAGATCTATATGTAATAATTCGCAAACTCCAACTTAGCAAATATTAGTCATCGCTTATTAAATCAAAGTTATCTTTAACATACATAACTTCTGAATGCATTTGTGGCAATTTTAAAGAATATTCGCTACCAAATTTAGTTTAGTACATAATTAATTTACCATAAATTTTCTTTAGAATCCACTGCATCTTTTTTCTTATTAGATGATGTCACTCCGTTTGCTATTATTTCTGTTTCTATCGCCATCTTTCGAAATTTTTCTCACGTTTCGTAAAGAAAAATTTTCTTCCTTTCTTCTTAATACAATGGAAAATGTTGATGTCACAATTTTACTTTCTTTTTCTTCGAATTTCTTAACCCACAATTTTGTCCTTTTAAATTAAAAAAGATTAAAATTGAAAGGAAATTTGGATTCCCAAATAAATTAGATTTGTTACTTAAGACTAACACTTTTTTTCGATTATATTATTTTAATATTTTTCCTTCACTCGCCCATAAAAGAAAAGTCTTGAGCAATGCTATGACTATGAGTGCGTTCAAAAATTCTTCTGATGTGTCACTGTCAATTTATGAATACGTCAATTTATTTTCATGTTTTCAGTTGTAATGTTTGCGTCTCTGTGCATCCTAAGGTATTTATGTAAAATGAACTTTCTTAGTAAAGTATAAGCTATAAATTATGACCAATGAATTGTTTTAATTTAATTTTCTTTAATTTTTCTTGTATAAATAATTTTTTTCTTTCTTTGTACTAATTATCTGTACAAAGAAAGAAAAAAATTATTTATAATATACTATATTATTTATATATACTAAAATCAAAAACTGCAGTTAATTTCAGTTTGTAAATTATAATTTGTTTGTTTCGTCTCCAAAACTACAATTTACTACAAAAAAAACAAATATAATTCCATTTTTTACCAAATAACATGGTTCCTTACCATTAATTTTTTTTTAAGTTTTATCATTAATATCATAAATTTTGAATAAGAACTAAATATCTTATGGAAACAAGTTTTGAAGTCACGTCTAAGAGATTATTCAAGAATGCGCAAACACGAGATTTTAAATTGTGCATTTAAATATCTAAAAAATGTTCAGTTTTTTCTTTATGCAAAAATCAAAATTTACCTGTCTTCACGCAACTTTTTCATCACGATTGAGATACGTGTCAAAAAGCTTTATCGGCAAGGGAAACGAAACGCATGACAACCATTGATGCAAAAACCGTGTTTTAAACAAATTTTTTGCGCAGTTTGCAATTCTGAAAGCTATGCTGTTATCGGCCGATTCACGCGTTACGCGAAGATATCATTTAGAAATTGACGGAACGTTTTGTTTCATGTACGTTACGCGTGAATATACATATGCATAAAGATACACAAACCATTCAAAGTTTTTATAAAAATTTAACCAAAATATGTATTGCAGCATGAAACGAGTCAGTTAAACTTTTTGTGTTAAATGGATATTTCCGCTATCTAAGAGGTTTACTTGATTGCATATATTGGTACTTACCTACATACCTTTAGTTTCATTTTTGTTTTTTGGTTTTGTTGATTTACGCAAGACAGACGACCATTCATTTGCAAATATGATATTCCCTTTGTAAAAGGGTTAAAAAGCATAATATTGCTTAATGGTTTTTGTAGATTTTTAAGGGAATCGAGCAGAGCAGAAGGTCCACCACAGCCATTCGCAACTTATTGTACCCTCAATGATTAATCTTTCTATATTTTCTTATCTCTACTAAATCCAATTTATAGTAATGGTTTCTCAATTATGTATGTTTGGTTCAACTTTAAAATTTTAAATAAAAAATATTTTATTTAATACTGGTACTTTTTGAAATTTTGTATTTTATTGCCAATATACACATATTTTTTCAGTTATGTATCTATACATTAAATTCAAAACAAAAAAAAAATTTAATTAATATTCATGTAATTTGTATTTTGATAAACATAATTTTTTAAGTAAAACGTAAAAAAAAATATAGTACTTTTTTTCTTTTGCTTTATTTGGTAAATTGATCATTCAATTTACTGTTAATATAAGAATTAATTAAACAAAAAAATATTATATAATTTATAAAATGGTATAGAATAAATTCCTTTTTAAAATAAAATTATCATAATTAACAACAGATTTAAAATTGAAAATTTTTGGAATGTAAATCTGAAACAATAAATAAACAAGTAAAACCAAAATTAAACATATTTGTTTTTTTTTACACTTTCTTTTAATATTGTAATATTGATCTACAATTTTAAGATAAGTACATTTTATTATTTAAATTGATAAGCAAAAATAAACCTATTCTTGATTATTCTAATTTTTAACAAAATAGATTTTAATTCATAAGTAATAATGAAATAGAAAAAATATGATTCTTTAATAAAAAAAAGGATGTTAAGAAAATAAAGTTTTAGTTTATATTTTATACTTACATTCAATTCGAGTTAAGGAAGAGTTTTTCTTTAAAATATATGTATCTATTTTTTATTGTAATGTTATAACCATTATATTTGTTTTTTATTGTTATTTTTGCTACCGTTCAATCTAATATGCTTCTAGAAACAAAAATTTTAATATAATTGAAATTACATAATTTCTAAAATATGATTTACATTTTCCAAATATGTATGTATGTATATAATTCTGACATCTAATTCCGAATTTATAACATTTTTTTTGAATTTCTAAACAAAAATTTTTAGGCGCAAGTATAATAAAGTTTTGTTATATTCTAATATTTTGCTATTCTCATTTAAAATTAACATTTTTTTTTTAAATTTTGAGCACTTTTTCTAAATATAATAGTTAGTAATTTTGATTTGTATATAACATAATAGCTGATGATTTAATTTTAAATTGGAAACAACAAAAATATTTGTTTGGAATTTGTATACGACTATATACATTTTGTTTTTTTACCTTTGAACTGATTGGATATAATTAATAATTTCAATGATTCAATCGATTTTTCTTTTTTTTTTTGGAACAGTACCAATTTGTATAATGATTTATCAATTATATATCATTACTTACTTCAAAACAATATTAAAATCAAAAATAAAAATATAAAACTAGCATAAAAATTATCCATTTGCGTTTCTTTACTTTTTAGTTTTAATGTTTTATTTAAAAACATTTAGAATAGTACTCATTTTGTTATGAACTATTAACACATCTCATAAACAGGAATTTAATTCTACAATTTTTTTTTTTGATTACTATATAGGTAAGTATATTGTTTTTAATATAATTTATATACATTGCGATATATATGCAGAATAATTTTAATATTCTTTACAATATATTGTGTTTTATATTTTACATAAAAAATCAATTCATTTTAATATAACATTACATATTTCGTTTTTTTTTTGTGTTTTTTATATAAATTCATTTTTGTAACAATATGTTTAGCTATTAATTTTTTATATATATATATATTTACTTTTTATAATAAAATATTCATTGTTTTTGTTTTACCTTTTGCTTTTTCAAACTTTATGCAAATTCAAAGCAACAGATTTGAATACCGAACAATTTATATTAAACTAAAAGTATTACTTTTCTAAATAATTTTTTTAAGAAAATTATTTAAAAAATATTAAAATGTTTTTTTTTATATTTATGGTGTAAGATAGTTGAATAATCAAAATTTTATTTAGAATTGTACCCAGTTAGAATTAGCAGATGAATTTTGAGATTGTTGTCCTTGAGAGCTTAAAACAAAAATTAAAATATTTTTCTAATATTTGTTATTATAGTTTTGAAAATGCATTACCTTGCTGAAGTGTAATCGCCCCATTCTGTTCCACCTGGCGGTCTATGAGCTGGTGAAGAAGTTGGACTCCTCACAGCTCCAGCTGGAGGCGGAGCAATTTTAATGCCACCTGGTGGAGGTGGTAATCCGCCCCCAACTGCACCTCGTGGTTTCGTACGAGAAGTACCTTCACTCCCATCTTTTTTCTAAAATTTGAGTATATTTTTAATTATTCTATTACAGAATCTACGCAAATTTTATAGTTTTTTACCGTAATTTTCATATTAATTTTTATAGTTTCACCTTCCTTAAACCCTAAGTCAAGTTCCTGTTTTGGTTCATTTTTTTCTTTTTCAATTTGTTCCTGATTTTTGACCCATTTAAAATGATCTTGTAAAGCTACATTTAAATCAAATGAATCTGATCGATCACCAAAACCTAAGCCAAGAAATGCTGACCGACCTGATAAAACATTTCAAGTTTTTATATTACTTTTGTTCTACTGTAGAGACGTGTATATGTATTTTAATAAAACTTACCACTATCATCCTGTACACGAATTACAAAATACCTAGAACTGTCTGAAACTGCTTCAACGGCTACACCTGGATATGTTTCAATTGGACAATTAGCGTAGAGTGCACCACTCATTTTGTCTTCTAATTTAAGAATGCAAGAAGTTCCTTTAGCTACCAATCTCATACGTCCTGTCCAAGTAGGCTCGCTTAAATTCCAATCAGCAGCTCTAAAAATATCATTAATAATTGTTTTCACAATGTCAAATAAGTATTTCCAAAATAGAATTAAAGGTAACAAATCTAACTAAAATTGCAATTATGGTAATTATTATTGTACAAAGTCGAAAAAAGGAAATAAGAAATATTTTTTACCTGTATCCTCTATTACTAGCTTTTGGTGGTATTTTGTAAATGAATACTTCTGGTTTTACAAGTAAAACACTTTCGTATTCCATGATTATTTAATCGTTTTTTAAATTTAAGATTTTACTTAAGCTTAAGATAACAAACCAAGTCTTTTGTTAGTTTTTTTATTCTTTTCTTATGAAAAACCTTGATTGACGCACACAAAAACTGAGAATTTTGACATATGATATGACATGACAAAAAAAGGATGAGAAATACACGCCAGCTGTAATTGTTTTGTAAGATAATTTTAATAATTACAGCGCCACCACATTAAAAATAGTAATTACATAAATTTATAGCGTATTGTCTTTCCGAACAAAAATTAATTTACTCGAAACAAATATAAACGAACTTAATTGAACATATTTGTTCTTATAAAATATTTAGTTTCTTTGAATATACAATTGAATTTATTTTTAATTAGGAACGTCGAATGTAAATTAAAGCTGTCTTATATTTGCTTGAAACTAATTTGGATAATTACGTTGTGAATAGCCACAAAAAATTTTCGATATTTCACTTTTAAAAATAGAAATAGCGAAAAAAATCTAGCAAAAAATTTTATTATGCATATACATATTTCCTTTCAATCAAATAGTGACATTAATTCAAATAATTTTATAAATCAAATTTTTCAGGACTTTTTCGGAACCAATAGAACTTCGTACTAATATACTAGTTTATCATATTACATTCTATTCTCTTTTGAATAGTGTAATAGTATTATCTCAGCACAATTGATTTATCTGTCAGAAAGTTAAGTTTTCCCACAACAGATTTGCGTACTTTGCACGAATTGGAAAAGACTGAAACTTCATGGTTATTGAAGTTGATAAATTATTATTAATTTTACAATAAGTTAGACAAAATCTATAAGAATATAATAAAATGTTTTTATGACAAACATTAACCAATATTGTTACAGCAAATTGAAAGACTCCAAAATAATTTACGCTTTTTTGATAATAATTGACATTTTCTTTTGATTTCGCAAGAAATTTTGCGTAAAAATACTATAAATATTTGATCTAATGCAAAAAATAATAATCTTTCTACTTCTAAAGTTTCATGCAATGTCATAAATGTGTAAAGTGCGAAGTTCCGATGTATTATTAAGTCAAATACTATCAAAATGGTACATCAATATTATAACGAATAAAAATTTAAGAATATAAAAATTTTATTTTGTTTTTTTGTTGTATGATTTTTTTTGTTTAAGGATTTTGTTTCTAATTTAATTTTTAAATAAAAAATTATGTACTCATTTACATTTTAGGGATGACACAAACCATTTGAATTTTTTTGTAAAGTAAATCTACTTCTTTTTTATCAAAGCGATTTTTAAAACACATCGGGGTTTTTCGGCTGTCAAGCTAAAGGCAGAAGTCAAAATATCAAACGACATTTTAATATTTTTTTAACATAGTTTGTTGGTATAAAATAATCTAGTAGTTTCTTCTATAGAAATCAGTAGAAAAATTTAAGAAACTAAGGTAATTAGAAAGTGTGTCGTAAAAAGCAAAATAAAAAATTTTATAAATTCTACAAACGGGTTCAATTTAATAAAATTAAAAAAAAAAGTATTGTGAAAACAAAAAATAAAAATCAATAATTTTTTATTCGATTATTTGCAGTTAACGAAATAAGCTGATTTACTGTATAATTTTCGTGTGTGAGTCATCTTAAAAAGAAAAAAAAAAGAAAAAGAAAATCAAAAGACGATTCCATCTTTATTTACGTTTTATTGTGGAAAGCTATTAAAATATTAATAAGTATACTAAATAATTAAATTTGTGTTAAAGTATTTTTAAAGCAAGCAAAATTCATTTAAGAAAACTAATAAATTAAAGATGTACGATCCCAATCAAGGATATCCGCAAGGAGGCTATCCACAAGGAGGATACTCGCAAGGAGGTATTTTTTTTACTAAAATGTTAAATCATTAGAAATTTTTGTGGTATAAAGTTATTCAATTTAAAAAGCAAGGGATTTTATAAAATTGCAATTGTGAAATTCAGTTTTCAAATAGGTACATATCTACATATACCTGCATTTTCAACGAAATATTGCTTACTCAGTAACATGTAAATGCTGAAATAAATATGTATAACTATGTACACCATAAGTATATAATGTTTACTGATGCACTTACAAACATCATACGTGTAGAAATAATTGCTAATTTATGTAATGTATATATATATATATGTATGTATTTATATGTAATATAATATAGTCGTTACAAAGTTTTCAATGAAAGTATATTTTTCTTTCTCGCTTTTCACTTTGTAATGAAAATCGTAGTCAATGTGAATTCCCACAATTGTATTTAAAATTTTATGTTTGCCATATTTTTCTAATGGAATCTTGGATGTAGTTTGTGAAACTAGAATTTTTATCTAGACAATTATTTTTATCTGACATTTCCATTAGGTATATTTTGTTTATTCCTTATGGAAATATTTTTTACTTTAAATAAGTATTAAGTCATCATAAGATATTGATGAGGTTTAATTGCAACTACCTAACCCATCCATTTACTGACTAGGTATTGGTAGTTAGGTAACTACCTACCCACATCGCTACTTTTTTCTGTTAGCATTCACAAAGGATAGTATTGCGTCTAAAAGTTGCACAGGTTTCGGGAAATTTAATTTACATAAAACACAATTTATTTCAATACTTTATTTTTTATTATTGGGACATTAGTTAATATAATCTATCTACCTAAATAGCTACCGATTACAATCAATACTAGAAACATAAGGAAGTGGCTGCTTACTTAAATATCTTCCCATCTATCTATACTCCTCAATGCAAAATCAGTTTAGGAATTATTTCTTTAAAAAAAAATTTTTTTTCAAAAAAATACATTAGTAGATTCCTAAAATCAGAAAAAATTTAATATTTATTAACATTTTATACTGATTTTCACATCCCGCTGGGTAAATCAGTATTAATGGTCTATATGAGAAATAAAAGTTTTGATTAATGAATTTTGCGAATCATGTAGATATTGGCAATGATGTTTTCTTGTACACAATATTAATTTATAAGCAGTAACTAAAGTATCATTTATTAACATTTGTATATTACTTAAGTATATATTTTTTCCAAACTTGGAAAATATGTAAATGCATGAGTATGGAGGTTCCGGAAGGTGTACCGAGGCTTCCTCGGCCTTCCCGCAAGGTCTGTAAACACCTTCAATTTCTGGGCCATGCCTCCTAAGGTGACACCTAAACCTACAATTAGCCGTCAAGATACCAATTAGAATTTTCACCTGATTCTGGCCAAAACCTATAATTTTCCTAAACTGCTTGGTCGTAAACTCCCAGAAGCTCCTTTCTCTGTCGAAGCCCCGGAAGGCCTCTCCAACCTCCGAACGCCGCCTCTCCATTTCTTTCCTTAATTCTCCTCGAATCACGTGTGGTCCGCTTCCGTATAAGAGCTCCGGCCCAAGAGGAGGCATATATGTCTCCTTCCTCGTTAGCTGGTAAAAAGTCGACTGCCTCGTTTCCTTCTGAGAAAAAATTCAGCGCTCTGATGGCAGCTTGACTGTCGGAAATAATCAATATTTCTTTTTCCCGGTATCTTAAACGTATAACTTACTACTGCTTGAATCCAATTACTTCACATGACTATTAATATTTAAATAACGGTTTATGTAAATCGCGCATTATTGTGATTAATTATAAAAATATCCATAGCATTTAAACCTAGTATGTACATACATACTTATAGCATTTTAACCAGTCCAGTAAAATTAATAATCTTGCTTTTTGAGCATATGAAATACAATTTCAATTTTATTTTGGAACACTTCAGTTCTTCGAAAATCAATAAAAAAAAGAGCAAAATAAAAAAAAAATATTTTTTTATTTCTTTCTAATTGTTTTTTCGTTTTTTTTTTAAATAAAAATTAATTATGAATTTTATTCCATTTTGAAAACGAAAGTGAGGTATCATAGTAGCCAGAAATAAAATTTTGATTTAATTTTTAAAAGATTTATTAAAAGTTTTATTCATATCTGCTCTTTGCATTGTACTCCACTTAAAACGTTTGTTTTAAAAGATAAGAATAAAAAAAGAATGTTTTCAAATAAAGGCAAAAAGTTGACGCGTCATGTTTTTTAGATTAAATTTAATACATACTTAATAATGAATATTAAAAATGGGAAAAAATAATTATGACGGGAACTTCATATTTGTAACCAATTATATAAAAGAATGGAAGAATATTTATTTTGAGGGTGAGACGATGATTAAAACGACAAAAACAACGCTTGATGATTCTGGCAATAGTATGGAAAGTAACTATCAAAACTATTGGATGGATTTTAAAAAACTCAAAACTTTTTTTTAAAGCAAAATACTTTTGCTTAAGTGGTTATATTCCACACAAAAATATATTAAATAATAGAAACAATAAAATCACTTAGTAAAAGGCTTTATAAATTCAATTATACAGCAATTTCTACAGGCTGAGTTGTTAATTAATATCGTATTAGTACTGTAATTTTAAAGCCAAAGCAGTTTCTAAAGAACCATATTTTCTTTGAGGTGTTGAGATACATATTATATTCAAACATTTCGAAATCTTTTAGAAAAAAAATCAATTTTTTAAAATAAAATTTTAAATTCTGTAACGAAATATCAATACTTTTGAATAATGTTCAGCCAACTAAAGTAATCGAATAAATAAAATATTATTGAATATTATTTATTAATGCTAAAAATAAAAATAATTATAATTCAAAATAGAATTTTACTTATTGCTAGTTTTACCATTATGGTTGCACATTTTGTCTTTGAATGCTATTGTTGCATATTTTTGAGTGCAAATTAACTCAAATTTTCAATAGAAAAAATGTGGATGGTTTCTTTTTAACCGATAAGCAGAAAATCAGATTTTGATTAAGAATAAATATTAATACAAATTTTCCTATTCTTAGTACTAAATTCAAAACAGTTGCTATTGAAAATGAAAAAAAAAAATTTAATTTTGATGTCATAAGTACGATAGGTCTTAATTACCTTAATAAGCTTCTAATTTTTCGTTTTTTTTATTTATCTATTATTTAGCATTTGCAGGAATGTTGATTTGTTTTTATTAATATTCTTGTTTTATCAGATTATCGATTTGTATGAGGTTGTATAACTAAGAATAACTTTCTGTATTATGTAGAATTGCAAAATTTTGGTCATAATTTTGAAAAATATCGATATGATTTGTTTGTATGCTACGAAACGTAGTATTTATATAAAGTTTATATACCTATATTACATTTAATTTTATGATGTAGCCGAGACATATCTAATATTAAGCTAATATAGAGAATATCATAACATCTATGTATAATACTAAACATCAGTCAATAGTATAACATCAAATAATTTTTTGATTCAAAGGTGACATTTGTATCATGATTTCATTATCATCAGTGTTATAAATGAAATGACAACTTAATTATATTTCAGGCTTAATTGTGAATAATTAAAATATTTTGCGCAAGTGTAAAAGATAAGATAATATTTTTAATATTGATAATGGAAGTATGCAAACTTAAAATTTTAAGTATGCATACTTAAAATTCAAAATGACTTTAAATTAATTATATAATATTCGTAAACAAAATATGTGTGTTTGAATAAATAAAAAATATTAACTAGAACTTTTTTATAAAATACAAATTTAGGACTATTTCAAGTTTTTTTCTTACAATATATTTTAAGTATAATTTTTAAAGCAAAGAAAAAAAAATGTATCAACCTGTTAATACAAATGATCAGGAGCATTTAGGTAAAAATAAATAAAATTTAATTTATTTATTAAATTAAAAAAAAAGTGTAGACATTTTACTTAAGGGGCGTTTACATAATAGCCATTAGATTAGTAAATTTTTACTTAGGTACATAAAAAATTCACTAAATTTTCGGATGAAATTCAATATTTTAAAAAATTAATAAACTAAAAATGTGTGGTAACAAAACATCTGGTAAAAAATTTATTTACATGTAGTGATACTCGTATACATAATGATATATTAAAGGAGAAAATAATTGTACGTTTAAATGTATGCTATTGTTGTTTCGAAGGTTTTTTAATTTTGTTGATAATTTAAGTACTTAAATAATTTTTAAAAATGTGTACACACATACAATATGTTTATATACTATAAGTATATTAATTTGTTTATTCTAATAAAATATTTTAAATTCATGAAAAGACATTAATTAATATTTTAATATTCGTGAATACAAAACCCTCTATACATTGTACATATATATGTACATAATTGTATTTATAAGCTAGTAAGAATTGAGGTAAATTTGCGTTATAAATGTGACAATTTATTGTTTTAATGAGACCGGAAAAATTGATTTTTCTTTATTTTTTATTTTAATTATGATTGATATTATTTTTACAATTTTTGTTAGTGTTAGTTAAAAAAAATATATGTATTTTGACATAATTTTGTAATTCATAAAATTCATTAATTTGTTATCAATTTTTTATATATAATAGGGTTTTTCTTTATCTCTATTTAATTAAGTAATACAAGCTTTAGCTAATAATGAATTTTAGAATCCAAAAATCCAATCGATATTTTTATAATGTGAATCATAAAATAGAATAAAGCTCGTTATTTTTATCATTCAAGTGTAAATAATATTTAATAGATATTTTAAAATTTCTGATTTTTAATCCGTTCAATTCAAAGTTTAGAGATATAATAACAAAATTATATGTCTATGTATTAATTTTAGTATTTACGAGCAATAAATAATATCTGGTTATAATAAAATTGTTTGCTGAATTTTTGCTTTTTACGGGGATACGATTGAAAAGGTAGATTATAATAAAAAAGAAGAAGGATAATTAAGCTCGTGGTCAAAAAATTTTTTAAGTATTACAAATTGATACGATTAAAGTGATTCATAAGGGTATTGTGATAAATTATATTTATTAAAATTTAAATTTTTTACTATTTGAGTTATGAATCTCCAAAATATAGAATTAAACTATTCAATTAGCTTAGTTAAGAGATATGTATATAAACTCAATTTATAAGTACAAATTTGTGTAAGCTCTAGGGTATTCTGAAATGTGAATATAAGGAGAGTGCAATATTATGCTGAGAAAGATTTTACAGGGCTATCCCGTTTATGATAGTTTAAATTCCATTCTAAAGAGAGACTGTCATACGCTTGAAAATATTTTGATAGAATTTTTACAATGTATTTCTTTTACAACAATTTTTTTTTTATGTCAGAAATTTTAAAAATCTTGTTTAGGTTTTCCTCATCTAAAGAAAATAATTAATATGATTCTGTTACCGTTACTGAAAACATAATCACAGAATACATACTGTTAAATACTCAATTGTGAAAGTTCTATTCATATGGTGGATGTGTTTGATTTTTCGGAACCAGAATATTTTTCATACCGAATTCTTATTTCGATAATTTTGTTAAATTCATCAATTAATACTCAATTTATTAAAACGTTTACGATAAGAATAACGAGGACATGATTATCATCTTCTCCTCCAAGAGAGTTTTTGTACTGTCACGTAAAATTTTTTTAGATTACCTATTTAATGTTAGAAAATATACAATAACTTATAAAAAAATACTATAACGGAAAGCAAGCAAATTCTTTCATTCATTTCTAAAATTCAAGTTTTCATATTAAATGGGTTTTCATATTATATAATAACTAATGACTTCATGTAAATTTTAATAGCTCACACAAGTAAATAAAATTAACAAAAAAGAATTTTGATATATTTGGTTGCCTATCTAATACAAAATGCTTTCCAAGTGTAAACAATAATATTGTATGTACCTATAGGCTATACATACGTATATACTTATAATATAGAAAAATTTACAGTGAATTTTCAATATAACGAAACTGAGTGTAAACCTCCAATATAACGAACCTTAAATATACATTTTTTTGTTTGAAAATCTTAAATAATTTTTGGAAGCCTAAATAAATTAAGAGATGATGACTAATACTAAGTATGTATTTGAAATTACTTTATTCAAATATGGTTTGGCCAAATAAATTCTGGCTGTTCCAAATTTCTGATTTTTTTTTGTATTTGTAATAATTTTTTAATTTGTCCGATAAGCATTCCGATAGTAGTTCATATGTTCATTTTAGTGGGATTTTGCAATCAATAAGTTAATTCTGGTCGTTTTTTCCCCACAGGTTACTTTATTCCGTAATTTATGCCCTAGTTAATTCAATTAATTATTATAATACAATTTGGTAAAGTAATAAGTAATTTGTGTTTCAATACCATATTTTTTTTTTGAATGTTATTGTTATTGAATTCAAATTTTTTATCCAAAAATTTTATTAATTTTTTCTTTTTATTGTTTCCACATGTCTGGTTTGGCATATGTTTATATAATAAATAAATTTATTCTTTAACTTTAAGATCTATTAAATATAATTAAGGTGACCATATTTTGGTAAGCAAGGACAGATTTTGAATAATTAACAATCAAGATTATTAAAAAATACATAGTGGTTAAAGTTACTTCCTATTTATATCGGAATCCAGGATCCTTAACAATAATATTTCGTTAACAAAATTTATTTCCATTTTGCTTACATCACAAATATGTAATTTCACAATAAATCCACTATTACATATTTTTAGAAAACTTTTAAAGTACCATAGAAAAAAAAGAAGCAAAGAATGTTTTTTTTTTAACTAAAAAATCAAGAGAACAAAACCATGCAATATTTTACAACGTCATGCAAATATTTTATTGTCCACTAAAATAAAGCACAAATGGTCACTGCAAACATAATAGTAGTAGTAGTAACACACACTTTTTTTTTACACACACATTTTTTTAATAATTTTAGAAAATATTTTCGAAGACAAAACAATCTTTTATTTCATATATAGAAATTTTGTTTTGAAATGATTGTGACATCAATAATTCTTTTATAATTCTAAATCTATGGTGGTGATTGTAATAAAATAGTGGATTCTTGTTTTTGATCGACATGAATGGCGTATTATTGCGATTTTAGTATTACATGTGTGGCCAATATATAGCTTTATTTATGTAACATATAATATCATGATAAATACCTGTTTTAATATGAAGTGTTAAAAAAATGAAAAATAATAATTGTACTAGGTATTTTTGAAGACAGTTATTGTATTGAGAATATAGTGCAGTGATTTTCAACATTTTTTACATTGCGAACTTGTTTCACTTCTTAAGGTTTAATAGCATTTTATCAGATACTAAAATACGCATTAAATTATATTTATTAGTATCTGTAGATATAATAGTAGACATAACTTATTTTTGTTTCAAAAATTTTAAAAGATTAAAAAGGCTAATCAAATGCCGAATTGAAATACGCATTGAATATTTACTTATATGAATAGCATTTTGTTACACTAGATACGATACGTAAATTAGATGCTACCCTCATAGATTTAAAGATAGAATTAATATAGTAGGTGCCAGGGCTTATATTCCTTTCAAGGAAATTTAATCTTATTTAGGAATTCTCAATTTTAAATTTCCAACAAATTTATTTAAGAAATCAGTTGTAGTTCGGAAAAATTTACTGATTTGAGTGATGCAATAGTTCTGATTATTTTTTTTCAATACATATTTTAGGTAAGGTTGAACAATCTCATAAAGACTTCTTGAAGATTTTTTTTGCTTCTTCACTGCTAGGGGAAGCATAGGGCTAATGCATTGATAGTCATGCTCCAGTTTCATTACATCATAGAGTTTTTACTGAGAAGATGACTAGCCTGCCGTAGTTTTTTATGATATAAGTATATATTTAAGGTTAATAGTATTTATTCTTTGTGTCTTAGTTTTTAATAGGGAATATTAGGATATATGAAAATTACTTGTGTATTGGCGTTTTATTTCATAAGTATGGTATTTTAAGTAATAATATTGAATATAATTTTTTATAGTGACTTGATCGGAGTCGGAAACCGAGATCCCCCAGTTAAAGGACCGATGTCCATAACCAATGCATCAATAGTCAGGTTGACTTGAAAAGTAATACACATTATTTGACTAGATAGTTTTTAGGCTATCATTTAGAAGAAAAAAAAATATGACAAACTCGATAAGTTTAATTGTTTATAAGTGAATAAAGGTAAACTTATAAGTGCATAATTGATTTAAAATTTTATTTAACTATCGAAGATTAGTTAGATGTATGATGCAATTTATTCAAGAAATTACTATGTGAAATATTTCAAAATTAATGTTGATGCACGAACATATATTGAAATATAAATTGGTTTACTTAAGTAAAGTACAAAAAATAATTATTACACATTATTACGTAAACCATTACTGTATGTAAAATTAACCCCGCTACTGTAACCATTACTGCGTAATGTCATATAGTGTCACGTCACCAGATTATTTATTCAAAATTTATTATTTCATCGAAATTCTAGCTGAGATCAATTGGACTAAAAAATAATGTTTGCTCATTTCAATATTTATAACATTGAAAGTAATTTTAAGAAAATATTAATAGAAAATATAAAATTTTCTTTAAAGTGTGTTTATACGAACATACACACATCCATAATACATTAAAAATAATTATATTCGCTTTCATTACTTTTTACCGACCCCATTGTATACAATGAAGTAGGTTATGTGATTGCACCAAATTTTAGATGTCAAGTTTTACTGGAAGACACTTCTTTGTAGTAGGGAATCGTAAATAAACTACTTTTAGAGGTCTACCTTTAGATATCTCAAGTTCGGCTAAATCGATTTTTATGAAATTTTATATTTATGAGTTTATTTTGGCTATGGAACGAATTTGTTAACTTTTGGAATATATCAGACCTCGGGATCTTTACCCGGGCGAATTTTACATTTTTGCGTATATAAAGAGAAATAATCAACCAATTTCCTTGAAATTTAATATTTAAATTCGGGATATTAAAACAATGAATCTATAAATTTTTTGAAAAGATCAGGGCTCGGAAATCGAATTAGGGGATTTCACGGGATTCCAAGAGGGGGATTCCAAAAATTTACACTTTTCTAGATATTTTAATTAAAATCTTGCTAACTCCCTTAAAATTGAAAGGAAGTATTCAAAGGTATTTTTATAATCTTCTGTAACATTTTTACTAAACTAGTTTGCGGTCGGTTATGTGCGGACCACATCAGATTTTTATTTTTATTCTCAAATAGAAATATTCATATTGATACAAAATTACTTAAATACTTAAATTTTAATTTAATTGGATTTTAGCAAAACATGAGCTAATATACTATGTACATACATGCATATGTATATATACATATTTGTTTGGAAATATGTATTTGCTTAATATCAATATAAATAAATACAAGTATAAAAATTAAATAATGAAAAGCTTTTCTTTATTAAAAATTTTAATTATGTACTTCCTTTTTTTTTTAATTTTTTGAAACGTTACACTAATTTAATCAGTTATTTGATAAAAACATGATAAAATTTCCACGCTTTAAAAGAAGATTCGATAAAAGACGAATAAGAAGAGGTGTTAATTTCATTTCCACACATTTTTTTATACATACATATGCATACATATGGACACAAATATATATTAATATTTCATTTAAAACTTATTGAAGCAGATAGTGTTGTTATTGTAATCATATAAAATGCAATATTTGTGATATAATTAGTTGCAATATTTATAAATTTGCCATATCTTTTATATATTTTATGATTCCTTTTATCTAAATATAAAAATATAAACGGCTAAAGGTCTTATCATTTCACAGGAATATTAAACGTTTTTTATATCGTTATAATAATATAAAGAAATCGCTTAACTAAACAGAATTTTATTCGTGTTTATAGTATGGTTGATCGTTTTTATGTTTGCAAAACAATGATTCATTCGTTCTATTTAATAAGTACACGTATTTTATTTTTAAAAATGCATGAACATTGGTGCAAATACTTAACTTTTAAAATAGCAATATGTACATTGTATATATAAATATGTATCTATAAATTTTGTATAAATTTTTAAATGAATTCATTTTCCAGGAAAGAATGCATATTTTTTTTTTAGATTGGTAATTCCCCGGCCGTAAAATCAAAAACAAAAAAAAAATTTCATTACGTCAATTCAAACTTTTCTTATTTGATAATTTACTAGTAATCTAGTTGAATTTTTTGATTAAATAATTTATGTACGAATAAATAATTTACATATACATATGTTCGAATTTTTTAAAATTTGGTTTGTGGTAACGCACTTTAATTACGTACATAAACAACACATATGTAATACAGTAAAAGTAAAAAGAAATGTACGCTTAAAATAATTGCATTATTCATTTAATTTCATTTAAATTAAAGCCCTTGCAGGCATAAAATTTTTTGTTTTGTAATTTCAGTTTGATTGTTCGCTTGAATATAAACCTATGGAATTCAAATAAGCAATCAAACAGTTTGCAGAACTTAAAATTGCATGTCTGCCAGTGTCCTTAAAATACTTTTTTTTCTAGCCACATAATTACTTTACTTTTATAAAGCAACCTAATACTAGCATCTATAAATATAAACAGATATTTTGGCATAAAAACCTACAGAAAAACTTATAGACACATTCTGAACTTCAATAGCTCGTAAAATTGAAACGATAATTTTTTTCCCAATTTGAACATAACAAATAATCGCTTTTTATCAAAAATAAATGCACAGAAAGGTTAAATTGAAAATTTGAATAATATTTGAAAGTTAAATTGAAAATTTGAATAATATAAACAAACTTATATAGTTTGTTAATAAACTATTAGCCAATACTTGAACATATTCTAGTAAAAAGTAAAACCAATAACTTGTTCATTTAAAATTTAAATTATTGTTGATATATTGTTGAATATATATATTGTTCATTTAAATTTCAAATAAAATTGTATTTATTTAATCTTTAGATTATTTATAAGTTATGGAGTACTTTTATTAGAATACATACCAGTGCTAAAATAAATTCAATGAATTCGGTATAAAACTTTTTAAAAAAATTTGTAATTAATTTGAAAACAGTAAAAAATTTTGTTGAAATTTTCTTTCAAACAATTTCGATCAAATTTTTTTAAATAATTTTTAGCAATTTGTTTTGTTTTTAAATTTCTTTAATTCTTCTAACTTAAATACTAACTTTTTATTTTAGCTTCAATGGATGTACTAGATCCAACAAAATTACCTCCAGGTTAGAATAGTTTTAAAAAATCTATGGTACACCATACCGAACTTCACTGATAGTTTAAATTTTGCACATTTTTGAAGTTTAATTTAAGAAAATCTATTTAAAATTATTGAATCATGAATTCTATTACATTAAAATGCACACAAAATAGCACTATTTAGAAAAGACAAAGTTCTAAATGAACACGAACATACTATTTATTTTAATTAATATAAGGTTTATTTAATAAGTCTATAATATTAATAGGATTAAGAAATACTTCAAGCTTTGATTGACTGAGCAATATTGAAATGCAAAATATCTATGTATTTGCAAACTGAAAAAAGTACATAATATGTACTTGCACTAAATATACTTAAATTCCAATTCTTTTCATACATATGTATATGTATGTGTATTATTTGAAAAAGTGGCTACGTGTATTGCTTTAATACATTTTTTAAAACATACTTACAAATTTGCTTTACACAAAAATTTTAATATTATTTTTTTTTTTTGTAATTTTTAGGTTATCCACCACCAGGAGGCTATCCACCACCACAAGGCTATCCCGCAGGAGGATACCCACAACCTGGTGGTTATCCACCACCAGGTGGATATCCTCAACCAGGTGGCTACGGACCACCACCACAACCAGGTTTTGTACCCCCCGGAGGTGGAGGATACAGTTCGAGTGGATATGGATATGATCCAGAAGCTGGAGCTTCAAATGAAGATATAAAAGGAATTGGCTTTACGGATGAAAGTATTCGTAGAGGTTTCATCAGAAAAGTATACAGTATTTTAATGATTCAGCTAGTGATTACATTTGGTATTGTTGCTTTGTTTGTGTACCACATGCCAACACAAATTTGGGCTAAAAACAATTCGTATATGGTTTGGGTTGCATTAGGGGTTTTATTCGTTACAATGATTGCAATGGCATGTTGTGAAAATGTTCGTCGCACGGCACCAACGAATATGATATTTCTGGGTTTGTTTACGCTTGCTGAGTCATTTCTACTAGGTTTTGTGTCATCAAATTATGAACCAGATGCTGTTGTCATGGCTGTTGGTATAACGGCAGCTGTATGTTTGGCATTAACATTATTTGCCCTGCAAACGAAGTGGGATTTCACGACATGTGGCGGGGCATTGTTAGTAATACTAGTCGTATTTATGCTATTCGGTTTGATTAAAATATTCTTGCCACATTCAAAGACATTGCAATTGGTATATGCATCACTTGGTGCGCTCATATTTTCATTTTATTTGATTTATGATACTCAATTGATGATGGGCGGAAAACATAAATATTCAATAAGTCCAGAGGAGTACATTTTTGCTGCATTAAATCTTTATTTGGATGTTATTAATATTTTCATTTACATTTTGCAAATAATTGGAGCTTCTAGAGACTAGGAATCGGAGTAAATATAAGATTTTTAAGAATGTGTGTACAAGGAGCTGGATTTCATTTATTGAATTGAAAAGAATACTAAAATAAAAGAAATAGAAAAAATTGATTAAAAAGAAATTTAAAGAGAAATTTTTTTATTATTTAAATACTGATCATGTGTACAAGATAAAATAGATATTGAATGGAAAATCCCCCTCTTTTATATGTATATATTTTTTTTGGTAATTTTTCTTTTTAAGAGTTGTGATAAAGAATTTAAGACAAAACAAAAACGAAATATGTAGTAGAATCCATGAAAATTATTATTTATCCTTAACTATAATAGTTTTTTCTGTAATATATTCGTAGCATACTTATCGGCTTTAATTTTTTGAAAGGGATAAATATCAAGGTTTTCGAATCTTTATATGCATAACCTTTTCAAAACTACATATTTTTTAAAAATAAATAATTCTGAAAATTTTAATAATTTCAATTTACTAAATTTTTTCCTAAATCTAAATGTTGCATAATATTTAAAAGTCATTTAATACATGTTAGTTCATTTCCTCCAAAGCCACTTCAAACCTTTGAAATTATATATATAAATATATATATATATATATACGTTCATCAATCTTTTAAAATTGTGAAAAAAAAAATGGAAAAAAATAAAAAAGAAAAACTAAAAAAGTCTAATATTATAGCAAAATTACTTGCAACAAAAAATTTTTACGAATATTAAAATGAAAAATAACCAATTCAATAATATTAATGAGTGTCTTAAATAATTAGTGAAATATAAATTGAAATACAATAGAAAATCCAAGTCTTTAAGTCAACAAAATTTGATATTTCAAACATTTATCAATAATTTTTAAAAGAAAATTATATAATAAAAGTTTTATCTCAAACTTAAATAAATATTATTATACTTAACATTATTAATAAACCAATAAAAAAAAAAAAACAAATTTTCAACAATTTACGAAAAATATAAAAAAATATACAGAAACATAAATTTTCTTGCTTAGTTGTATAACGTTTACATTTTATTTATAAAATTTATTTAATGTGTTTATAATTGCTAATAATTACACTTGAATATAATAAAAAAACCTTTAATATATAAATATAAGAATGCAATTATATATAAATATATTATATCATACATCAATTAATTCATCAATTTTATTTTGTAACACCAAAGGATTTAAAATATTAAGTTAAAATCTTAATGTACCTCATTAAATTCAAATTACAAATTAATTAAAATACATTTTTTTTTAAATAATGAAATATTTTATAATTTACGAAATGTTTTTAATTAAATAGGTATATTTTTATTTATTTTTAAAGAATATACGTTAAATAAATTTAATATGATTTAATATGTTTAAATATGTTTATTTTTTTGGATAAGTTAAAAAAACCTTAATAAACTATTTGGGTATTTAAGATCTTAAGAAACCATTGGATTAGTAATGCATTAGTATATTCGTTATATTAACACTAAGACAAAAGATCCTACTGAATGCTTGAAATGTTCAAAGTTTCTTATATTTATATTTATAAACTGAAAATATTTTAAAACTATTGTAAATTAAATTTTTTATAATTTTTATATTCAAATAATTATATTAAATTATAACTAGAAAAGACAATAGAATAATTTACAAATTAAAATTCCTTTGAATTCATCAGAGTTTTCAGAATTTTTAAAGTAATAGGGACAGTGTTTTTTTTAATAAACAATAACAATATTGTTTTTGCAACCAATCAGAGTTTATTTATATCCGATATCGAAGTGAGGATACGAATGTAAACACCAAAAACTTGGTTAGGGGCTTCGATGTTTCTTAAAACCTTATTGGAATATCAATAATATGAAACTATAGAAATAATATATTTTCTACCATTTATGTTAAGTAACAGAATGAAAATGAATAATATACATATTAATTTAGATAGAATATTATACATTTGTTAAACTCATTTTAACTACATAATTTATATAATAGTTAAAATATAACTATAGTTTAAAATTTAATAATTTAGTTTCATTATATCTTTTTTCTTTGCAAAATTTTTCGTTTTCTTTAATGTTTTGACTATTTATAACTTAAGTATTTTTAACTATTTTGTGTGTCAATTAAAAAGGGGAAACAACTATCTGATTTTTTTTCAAATTGAATTGTTTATTTATTTATTTTATTTTTTCTGATTTTTTGCATTACATTAAATTAAAGAAATATTAATAAAATTATCTTGATGTTTTCTAATATTTAATTATTTTAACTTAAAAATGTAGAAATATTATTAAAAATTTTAAAATTCAATTGGTTTGTCACTAATTTTAGCTCATCAATCGACAGATTTTAATATTAAAAAAAAAAGGGATTTCTATATCAACATTTGTATTCATGTATAATAAAATTATAATTTAATTAAACAAGTTAATTAAACTGCAATTCCTAAATTAAAAAGAAATATATAAAATCATATTCAAACAAATCTTATAAATCATATTCAAACAAATAAATAAGTGATGGAAAAAATGTTTATTCGGATTTCCTTAATTATAATATTTTTTATTTAGATTTTTCAAAAACAAAAAATTATATTGCATAATATTGAAAAGAAATGGGACACTTGAATTTTTTGTCTTAAGAAACTTAACTTTAAAGTACTAAAGTATATACATAATATAAAAATGGAAAAACGAAAAAAAAAAATATATAAATTTCTTTAAATTTAACTAACATTGTTTTCAAAATTATGCTTCCAAATCTTGATAACTTACAATCAAATAAAAAGAATGACTACTTATTGTGTATGAAACTGAACTGAAAATGGTAGTGATTGTCGCTTAATTTATATTTCAAAGAATATAAGTTAATAGTATTTTTGTCAAAACCAAAAATCTAATATTATATTTATATTCTATAATAGTATATTGTATTCGTTAAAAAGTACCTAAAATTTGAATTTATTATTGATAATATGTTTTACAATTAAAAACCTAATTTTGTTAATCAATTCACATTTTCATAACACAAACTCTTTATATTAAAATAAATTATTAATTGAATATAATATATGTATTTATATTAGTATAATTTATTCATATATAAACTCACTTAAATGTAGAAGGTAAATCATTACTAAAAGATCTTTTTTTTCCTATTTAAGACTTTAAAATTATTAAGAACTATATATTATTTTAATTCTTATTTTATATCTCATTGAATAAATAAGAATTAAAAATAATAAACATAAACAATATTTTCCTTAATTTTTGACCCAAAAAGAAAAGAGAAGCTAGTAAATAAGGATTACATTATATTTTTTGCAAATTAACGGAAGGCTTTTCATGTTTAATTTGTTGTTTATAACTTTTAATATAAGTTTAAGATAAATGTTTACATTATTATATATAAATAAATAAACGAAAAACCAAAATAAAAACAGAGTATTTTTAATTTTTTAATGCAATTCAAATCACATTAATTGGCTTAGTGTAGTTTTAAATTTGAAACTAATTTAATTGTAGTAAAACTCATGTATTTTATAACTTTGGATTCATATTAACCATTGAGTCGCATAAAATGTAAAATTATCATTTTAAAATGGGAATTAGAAAATAATAAAATTAAATTTCAATAAAATTTCATATCCATTTAATGTGAATTTATTTTCATTAACGTCACTTTTAAAAAGATGATACCAAGAAATTTTAAACTCTTTCTTTTTTTTTAATTAAACGTAATACAGCAGAATCCACTTAATTATAAATTTCGAATATAACCATATAAGATTAAAAAAAAATTTGTATGTTAGTGCGGTATCACATGAATGTTTTTAAAATTCCGAGCTTACAATTAAAATGTTTATTGGAATTTTAGAGCTTTTTCATAATTTGTTTTTATTTTCAAAATTATTATTCTAAAAATTCAATATATGCTGCGAGGATCTATAGTGTCGTTTATAATGGAACTAAATAGTTTCATTTTGAATAAAAATAATAAAGTTTTTGAATTTACACTTTTTAGTATTAAATATTATGAGTCTTACACCTTGTCCATAAATCGGAGTGCTATGAAATAATTTATAATAATAATTTTAACACTTTGCTTCAAATATTATAGATTTACTTAGCGATCATACTCCCATAGTTTCATATACTACCTTTTAGTAGTATAACATTAAACTTTTTCTTTAATAATGTTTTTTTTGCGGATGACTTAAGAAAAAAGAAAAAAATACAAGAAAGACTTCAGTGGAGAACTTGTTATATTTTTCAAAAATAAAGAAAAAGCAAGAGAAAAGCAAAAATATATATGTAAGTAGCAAAATATTTGGTGGAATAAAAAACTGAATTGAATATTAAAATTAGTCTTGAAGCAAAAGTCAATTTGGCATATGCTTGCACGTATATCGATAAGCGCACGAATCTATATTGTTTATTTTATTAATACATACAATAATAACAAAATACATAATTCATTTTTTAAACTTCGGGAGTATTTATACATTTAAGTATTTCTAATGGATATCTTGGATCCGAAAAAGTTTTTAGCAGGTCAGTATTTTAACAATAATTCAGGTATATTATAAACTTTTAAGTAGTACCAAAAAAAAAAATTAAATGAATGTGCAAAAAATTTTCCATAAAAGCTGTATGAAATTTTAATTTCAGACGAAATGATACCACAGAGAATACTAGATGTGCAAGGTACTACCAAGCCAAGAAAAGTTAACAAAATTAAATAGCTCTTTTGCACATGTGTACAGTTTGCAATTTTATTTGTGCTATAATGAAGCTAAAATGTATTATACTAAATAAAAAAAATAAGAATTTACCTTATATACTTACATTAACAATCATTACTTACATTACAATCTTTCACAGATGGAAGAGTTTTTTTTTACATTACAATTAATTTCAACTAGTTACACATACAAATGAGTATATATAATAACTCGAAAAAATTTTTTCTTTTAGAACAATCACCATCAGAAGGTTACTCTTTTCCTGAAGAAGATGTTCAATTATCCAGCAATAATGTTAATACACATTCACCTGATAATGTAAAAGGAAACAATTATTCTAATTTTCCACCAAAGTATATTTTGAATTTATCTTTAAAGTCTGAACGCACGTGTCAAATGGTTGCAAATGATGTTCAATATGGAATTTTAAATCAAGAAGAAAATAAATATCGTTTCAATGATGAGAGTGCTTGTAAAAGTTTCCTTAAAAAATTGTATATTATTTTATTAGTGCATAACCTGATTCTATTTAGTACAATTTCAATATTTGCAATTTGCCCTCCAGTAATAGCCTGGGTTGGAACGAATAATATTTTAGTTGTTATTGGATGCTGTATGCTGCTTGTGGTATTATTTATTTTAGCAATAAATGAAAAAATGTGCCGTTCATTTCCTAGAAATTTAATAATGTTTTTTGTATTTACTAAAGCTATATCTCTAATTTTCGGTTATATATCAGTAAAAAGTAATACAACGATTTTTTTTGTAATATCGATATGTTTAACGATTGGCGTATATTTCGTTTTAATTTTATTTTCAATACAAAACAAATTCAATCTTACTGTTTGCAGGAATTCATTTTTAATTGTATTCGTTCTATTAATTGAAATTGTTTCAATTAAAGCATTGCTAAATCCAACAATATTAGAATTAGCATTGCCAACGCTTGGAACATCAATATTTTTATTTTATATGATATATGATACACAATTAATGATTAATGAAAAACATGAATATTCAATTAATCCAAAAGAATATGTTTTTGCTGCTTTAATTTTTTATATTGACATTATAAATATCCCACTTCATATTTCAAGAATTATACGCGGAATTAAAATAAGATTAAATAAGTAATTTAGTGTAATTAACGTAATTTTCAAATAAGTAATATTTTAATTTGAATATTCATTAAAAATATCCAAACATACATATACATATGTTCATATATCATAGATTTTTTGAGGCATAAAACTCAAGAAAATAAAATGTAAATTACCAATAGTAAGTAACCGCAATAATAAATTCATGGTGCATCAAGAGCATTTCAGCAATACCGCAAAGTCATATTAAATTAATAGATCGATGTTTTCTACCATATTTAATATACGGTAGGCAAAATTTTTAGAATCATAATGAGTAAAATTTGGTTCGATTATCGAAAAGGTTCGTTATTACTGATTTTAATAATTATATTTTACTGATAATGATTTGCAATATTGTATATTGTGCTTTAATTTAATTGTGATATTATATTTGCATCACACAGCAAAACAAGATTTTTGTCATAATATTATAATTATTAGTTTATATTCGCTGAATTACTATTAGAAACTTTTGAATTTGCAATGAAAAATTTTTCTATAGAGTTTTATTATAATTTTATTGAATCGTTGTATAATTTTAAGTTAAAAAGCTATGTTTAATTTATGTTACATATGAAAACCAAGTTAAAATTTTATATCCAGCATGCAAGTATATGTACCTTTCCAATCTGTAGCGGACAAACATTTTTATTTATCCAAAACTTTACTGATAGCTAATATTATTGTGCTCTTATTAGTAAGAGACACAATAAAATTAGAATTAATTTTTATAATAAAATTTTAATTATATGTAGAATGTAGAATTTAATTATGTAGCATAATTTAATAAAATATAAAGATTTGTTAAAAAGTAAAATAGTAATTTACACACATAATAAAAATCATGTTCCACATATAATATTTTTGATTTACGATTTTAGTTATCTTTGAACCAGCCTTAGTAAAGACTTGTATTATAACCTATATCCTACAGTTTTCCTTATGTGACAACATAAAATGCTCAAGTTATAAATTTTTTATTACACACGAGTTGTATTTATTATTTCATAAAAAAAATGGTTGAGAATTAATTTTTGCTTAAGTAAACTAAATTGTTGTAAAAAAAAGCATTAAAAATATAAAAAACCGCAAACAAGTCGAATATAATTTTTTTTTTTTGATAATACGAGTATAACTTAATGCAGTGATTGTCAATCGGTAAATAGCGACTTTCTTCGGAACTTTCTAAAATTTAGAGATTTTGTTTGAAAAGAAATAGTTTTGTAATGATAATAAAATAGAATTTATAATTTTGTATTTATTATAAAATTAAATAAAAAAATTATAGAAAATAAAATTTTTTAATTTGGCATTTGATTTAAAGTAATGACAAATTTTATCACTTTTAATTATTTTATGGTAAATGTCTAGATATCAAAAGATTAAGAGCCTCTGCTTAAATGTGTAAACCAGAGGAATAAAAAAAAATACCTATTGTAATATTTTAGTTTTTGTGTTTAAATTGCTACATACATGAACTTCTAAGAATGCCATTTTGCATTAAAATTTAAATTTATAAAAAAAACTTTTAAACTTGAAAAAACATTTTAAATTTCCATTCAGCGTAAAATCTTTAAATTAATTTGTATGAATTACTACTATGCCATTGAAATTTGTAAATATGTACATTACTATTTTTGTGCTTTGTATTTTATCTTTGCTTATTTACAACGGACTAATATATTATTGGCTTTAATATTAATGACTTTAACTATGTAAAAATGTTATATGTATACCATTCTATGATAGGTGCAAAAGTTTTGTGGGAATTAGAGCGTGACGCAAAAAAATTCAATAATTTCTAAATTCAATAATAAATTCGCTATTAGTAGGAAATCAGAAGTTATTTAGAAGTTCAATAAAAGCTTTTTATTTCAGAATCTGGTTTTAAGTCAAACTTTATTAGATTTATAAAAGCGTTTCTTATTGCCACGTAAGGCAACTTTTACTTTTTTCAACATAATTTTTTAATTTGAATTTTATTTTTCATTATAATTTTATTCACGTCAGACAGAAATTGACCTGCGGAGCTTTGCAATTTTTTTTTGTGTTATTCATGCTTTATTTTTTTTTTACTTCGAATCAAAAAAAATAATGGAAAACCCGTACCACCAAAGATATTGTATAATTTCGCAAAAAAAAGAAAAAATAAAGAAAATTATCATATCTGTATGATCGTATGAACATCTATGAAATAAACTTTAGTTAATCTGCAGCTTAAATGAGAAACGATTGAATTTTTCAATTTTCTTATTAAAAATTGTTTAAAAATAATAATATATTACATACATACTTATGTAGATGTACATATACATGTGCCTACGTATTTATATGTACATATGTACAAGGAGAAATTGGAAAGTTATTTCATGATTTTAAGTAATATTATCATAATTTTTTATTCATATATATTTTTTAATACTTAAAATGGATGAATTAGACGCAAAGAATTTATTAGGAGGTTAGTATCTCTCGCCATTAACTATTTAGTATGTTTTCTCTAATTACTAGTTTTTAATATTTAAATTCATGTTAGAAAAAAGTTATGAAACGCGTTTATGAAATGTCGTTTCAAAAAATTGCAAATATAAAATTTATCAATAAATTGTGAAATTCGATCAAATTTTGATAACGCAACCAAAGTAGTAGGTACATACATACATCATATGGTTCCCTACTTTAAAATTTTTTTTTTAAGATTAGGTGAAAGAAAAAATGCAATTTATCAATAATTTTGATTTTATTCTCTTCATTTTAGATCAATTATCAACGGATCATATTTCAAATGATCAGTCAACTACCACAGAACGTAATCAACTGCTTGAAGATTCATCAGAATCACAAAAGAAAAATTTGTATTTTATATCTAATTGTCAATTATATGGTAATCTGCAGTTCAATAGTTCGCAAAAAAATGGTAATTTACCATTTGATAATAACAAGTTGTCTCCGAAACTTGATTTACAAAAATCTTCAAAATGTATAGAATGTGATACTAATATAACATTGGAAGATAAAAAAAAAAGTGCTTTGAACAAAGAAACAGAACAATCCGGCATTTTAGATGGGAAATCCCGTAAAGAATTTATGAAAAAAGTATATATTGTTTTATTGATGCATTTTATTACTTTATTTGGATTAGTTTCGATATTTCTATTTTTTCGTCCGGCCAGAATTTGGATTGCAGAAATTAATAGTTTTGCTGTGATTTCATGTTTTATATTTTTTGAAATATTTTTTATAATACTATTGGTGGGAAAATCATATCGAATTTTGCAGAAAAGCATATTAGCCTTAGTTTTGTTTACTATAACGGAATCATTCCTTTTTGGAAAAATATCGGAAAAATATGACACAATGATCATATTTATGACAATTGGCTTAATGATTGGTGTATGTATTAGCTTAATTTTATTTATGGTACAAAAAGAACGATATGTCACTGTTTATCGGTGTGCCGTTCTAACTTTGTCTACTATTTTAGTAGAAATTGTTACAATTAATATGTTACTCGATCCAACCACATTGGAATTAGTATTTTCATCTCTCATTACAATAGTTTTTTCATTTTATATGATATATGATATTCATTTGATGGTAAATAATAGACATGAATATTCAGTTAATCCAAAGGAATATGTTTTCGCCGCACTGATTTTAAATGTTAATGTTATCAACATTCCAATTCATATTTCAAGAATTTTAAATGGAAACAAAGTAAAACAGCGCGTTTCACCACCAATAATCAGTAACAAAGATATTGTTATTTAAATTTTAAATTAAAATCTTCAATTGAAATGTTAAAATATAAAATGATGTTTAATCATAAATATTAATAATAAAATTGAATTTTTCAATTGTAACCTCATCGTTTAATTAATTTTGGATGGATTTTTCTTTAAGGAACGAAAAATAAGACTGGGTTCTGAAAAAGTTTAAAATATAAATAAAACATATGGATATTTATATGGAATCCAAATTACCTGTTTAAACATTTATTTCCAAAAAAAAAAGTTTCATTGACAGTTTTACAATATTATAAGGAAATATTATACTATTTCTAGCTCAATTATCTTATGTTTTTAATAATTATTTTAACTGCTTCATTTGTATAGGTATAAATTACAAAAAAATTGATCACAAAATGAATTTTTTACTTAAGGCTTAGCTAATATATAAAAAACTTCCTTTTCAATTTCTCTTCAGAAAACTAAAAACGAAAAAGAAATAGATTTCAAACTACACAACATATATTATGTAAATAGTTTTGGTGCTGACTTATTTATATTATAATTAATGGGAATAAAAGAATAATTCCGCAAAATCTGTTATTAATTACTTTACCTTAAACATAAAAAAAAACAGAAAAAACCGAAAGGCGTGTTGAAAATCTTTATTATAAAAATTTCCTATAATTTAAACTTACAAATCATTAAATGGCTGAAAATATTTTAAATTTTGTTTTAATTACAAAAAAAGCCAAAAAATATTTGAATATAATTTATTCAAAAGCGTAAAAATAGTAAATTTATTAGATTATATCAATTGGTCGAGTATTCCTCAGCCATTTTAATGATAATTTTTTTATAATATCAACAGAATCTAAAACAATTTATCTTCTTACTTTGAAATTTTTTGCATAAAATATTGAAACTTTTAACAAAACAAAATTTAAGATTAAATTGTAATATTTCAAACTCCAAACAAACACACATTTTAAAAAATATCGGATACCAATAGCATAAATTTGATTTATTAAAGTATTCAATATTATTAAAAAAAAAAACAATCAAAATTTTTAAAAGAAATTAATAAATTTAATTAATTACATAATTGCAAAATTTGATAGAGAAAGCATACAATATTGCAAATTTTTTTGATTAGAAGGAATGGTAATTATTAATTTTATCTAATAATACAAGGGTCACACTTGTTTCTTATATTAATTCAAAACTTCTAAATGCTTTTTGAAATATAAATTTTATGATAAAAATGTTTTTTTTTTCTTATGAAATGAGTGTCTTTTTCTTGATATGTGTTATATAATAACAACTACGTACTATGAATTATTTTATATAACCTTTGTTCTGCATATGAATTAATTCTACACTTGCACTAGTATTTTGGGAAACATATTAATGTTTTACATAAAACAAATGCATAATTATTCTTTAATTCGATTAAAAAAAAATAGAAATTTTAAATGATTTTAAAAAAATTGGAATTAATCTTCTTAATTCTATTTTTTAATATTTACTATCCAACGTGTACGATTCATCATGTTGATTATTTTGAATGAAAGTATTTGATAATGAAAAATTTAGTATATGGTGCAAAAAGCAATGTATTAAATATCATATGTATATTATATAATAAATATTGGAACGATGAGATATTAGAGAACATGTGTGACATAAAGAAGTATTTCTTCAAATGGGATAAAATATTGCAGCATTTTTGCATTAATTAATATACGTTAGATTTTCGTCTTTCTTCCTTCTGTTCTGTTATCAATTTTTAAAATGCCAATATTAAAATTAACTTACACTACTAAAAAAAATGTTAAAATAAAACATTTTCTTACAATTAACTATAATAGTTTTGTAATAAAAAGTGCTTGATATTTTCATAATATGACAAACTTATCAGGTATTAATTTATAATTTTGATTTAAGCGTAAATTGAAAGTAAATTACTTTAAAATCAACTTTCAGAATTTGAAAAAAAAAATAACAAGTTTAATTAATACGTTATAATATTAATATTTTCACAAATATATTTCATGTGCATACATACATATATGTACATATATAAAAATTTTATATTAAAAGCTGCAAGATTAAATTTTATCTTTCATATTATATTCTAATTAAAATTTCTAATAAGCAAATTATAAGTTTTTCTTAAACCGTTTATATTATTTATGTTGTAAATAATAAAATAAAATTAATTAAAACTTCAAATTCAATTGATTTCATTCAAATTTTATGAAATTAACATAAAATAATTTGATTGAAAAATGATAAACTATCATTATTTCAATATTTATAAGAAATATTAAAAAATTTTGTAAAAATGTTATTTTAATTACATTAAAAAGCCTTATCATTAAAAAAAATTCTATTACATATATTCATTATACTTCTATTTGAGTTCATATTTATATTAAACCATATTTTTGTTTGTGTATTATAAATTTAAATTTCAAGAGTTCCAGCTTGCTTTCTAATTTTATTCATAAACTATGTTATACAAGTATACAATTTTATTGATATATAAAATATCTATGTAACTTCGCTTGTTAATATTAATTTAAAGCAAGTGTAATAATTATATTTTAATTTTAATATACATACATGCTTATATAATTTTAGAAAAATCATGGCATTTTCTTTAAAATATAATAATTGGTAAAAATTTTTTTATATTTATGTTAAAGAAAATTAATTAAAATAACAAATGGAAAATTAATACCATGCATGCTCTACTTTTTAGGTTTTTCCTTTCTATAATTTGGATTTCAAAATACTGATTTCATTTTTTTTTATATTTTAATTAATAAGATTTTATTTTTGGTACGTAGTATTAATGTAACTATAGTCTAAATTTTATTTTAATAAATAAGTTTTATACGCATGTAAATCGAGTTGAAAAAGGGATGTTTTATGAATTATTAATTTTTTCAGTTTTTTTTAATAACTTGTTTGTAAAATACTTTACTTAAAGATATACAACAACATCAATGTAATATTTCTATTTCTCATCCGTGTGTAGAATTTAAAACTGCTTTTTTGCTTTACTCAGTTTTATTGGATTTTTCTTTGATTTTTTGAAGTTTAGCTGCGACTAAAGCAGAAATCTGTGCCATTGCTTTCCCAACATAGCCTTGTTGTTGCAATCCAGGATAAAATCCAAGTCCCAGAATGGCAATATAGGCCAGTAAAAGATTATCTATTACAGATCCAATATATGCTCCAAATAATAATGCAGCCGAAACAGCAATTACAAACTGAAAATACAGAAATAAAAGAAAAACGCAGGATATTGATTAAATTGCTGGTAAATATTATCCATTTTCCTAAATTTATGGATTTGCAATTTTCCAAATAAAAAAAAACTATACATTCACATTTTTAAAAGACAATCATATAGAACTTCAAGAAAAATCGATCATACAAAAGTTCTATATACATTTTGAAAAGCAATTGTACAATTTTTTTTATTGCATTACCTACCATGTGCCTAACAAGGTACATATATACCTATATGTGTATATATCTATTACTATAGAATTTATAGCGATACTGTACTGTGTTCTCTTTTAAAAAAAACCTTTGAACTTACGAGGATTTGTGATTTTTTAATTATCTTTATTATATACTGTAAAAACCGAATTGATAGGCTAAGTTTATTTAATAACGAAAAACAATCAATAGAGATAAATTACTTTGCCTTTGATAAAAAAAATTTAAATGTATGGGTGGGGCTGTTCTGATATTTCGTTTGTATTTTAAATAAATTTATTTTCAGTTTAATCTGTTACATACATACTTTAATTTGTAAACTATGCGATAAAAAATGGGTATTTAAGGGAAAAATAGCTTAACCTTTCATTTAAAGTTAAAAAATTTTTATTGTTAGGTTATCCGATAAAGGAAAAATTACAATTAACCAAATATGTATGTAGAAAATTACTTACAAGAGTTGACTTTTCCTGTTTTGCATTGAAAAGAATTTCCGATAATGAATTAATTTTATCTTTTATAACGCACAATTCATTGCAAACATCTTCAAATTTGCTTTCTTGTGCTCCAGTCCAACTTTCCGGTTTAAATATAAATTTAGATATCATTGGATAAAAGTAATCCTGAAAAATTTCTTTTAAACAACTATTTTTAATATTATATTTTATGTTTACTCACAAATAATACAGTTTTAAGGGCTAAAGAGCATATCAATGTTAAAACTGATAAATCCAACCACCATAAAATTAGGAAAGTAACTGAGATTCCACCAAATATAATTCCTGGATAAAATGGTTTTTCCCATTTTAAAACTGAATTACAAAGTAAAATTAATTCTCTCCAATTTTCCAAGTCATGTTTGAGTTTATTGAAAGCTCTTTTCTGAAAATTATTTTTGAATAATAAAATTTTAATTTTCATGAATTAGCAAATTACTTATTTGAATAAATCGATTTTACCTGGTCAACTGATGTCATTCTTACAAAAAAATCTTTTTTTAAACTATCCGTATATAAATAGAAATTCAATTAATAAATGATTTTTTTCTCAAACTTCAATTAATTTTGTTATTTTCGAATCAAAAATTATTTTAAAATAGTTTATTTTTTTTCGCTAACTTTAATTAAGTTTTTCTCGTTTGACAAAAATAGTTCGTTTTTTGTTTACGATTTTTTTGCGACTTCAAATCTCTCAAGTCTCAACTCAAATTCTATTGATTAGATGTGGCGATTGATTACATAGAATATATGCGCAGTTAAGTCGACTGGGAGATAAAATGGTTGTGATTGTTACTTTTAGTGTTGCCTAATTAAATTATAATTGGTACATATAAACACCACAGATGTCGTAAGTATCGTTTTTTGTATGAGTACGTCAGTATGCACTTATTTTCGATATTTTAAAATTTTACGCCATAAAATTTGATGTGAGCTTTTGTTTGAATTATTTCAGAGTCATTCAAAGGTATATTCAATATATTCAGATATATATTGAATATATCTCGTGCTAAATTCAGTTAAATTTTAATTTTTGATAAACATATAATATACATAAAAACATTTTATAATTTTTTGATAGGATAACTGATTTAAAATTAAAATTTGTCTCACAAAGGGACCATTCATGTACCGAAAAAAGCGAATGCGACTTACATCCTTTTTTGATATTGCCCATGATTATTGTAATTGCATGTTGCTTTATTTAAATTGAAAAGCTACAACTCGTTAAATATAAAGTTTTTGGTTAATATGCTATAAAAATATGCCATAGGTTTTCCGTTGTCTTTGTTTGGTGAAATTCCTTTCTAGCTTATTGGTTGAGCAAACGAAGGGCAATTACAAAATTGTGTAAACATGGGTACGAAATATTGAAAATATGTTTTTAAAATTATGATACTCGAAATCAAGTTTTGTTGTTTATCATGCCTGCTTGCAAATAATTGCAATAGCAATAGCATTGCCTTACGTATTTGTAAAAATTTCTTTAAATTTTGATTGCGCTGTAATTGTTTGTGCGTAAATACTTATTTTTAAATTGTTTGTCGCAAAATAATCTTCAACTGATGTAAAGTAAAAAGCTAAAAAACATTTCGACACTTTTTTCTTTTGACTCAAATTTTCGAGAGTCTAAAACTTTTGTTTTCTATTTTATTCGCATAGGTAAAAAATTGTGAGTTACATATTACATGTTTACAATTCGTTAAACATAAAGTTCTCAACTGAAAAAGTATATAACAACTTATTTTACCGTGTTTTTCTAATTAAATTAGTGTCTAAGCAATTTTTAGAAGAACAAAAAATTTTTCAAGGAATCAGGTTGGGGACAGTTATCAGTATATCTTTTTATAATAAACTTAAATTCTTAAAACATTTTATCGTTTATAATATGTATTGTCATAAAAATATAAGATCTGTATGTACATATTTATGTATAAATATTTTACAATATCACACTAAAGTTTCAGGAAACTTTATATCTAATTCTTTCAAATTTTTGTTTATCCACTCTTCAGCCCTTTGCCTTAATTCTGGTGTATACTCAGTTTGCCATCCATCACTTTTTCCATTTCTTACAAACCCGGCTTCACCATCATTTAAGACCTTTACCTCTCGCAATTCTTTTCCATTAACTGCTTCATTATTTTTAAAGTTTTTAATATCTAAATAATTTCTTAATTGTTCCACTTGGTCATCATTTAATGGTTTCTCTAAAAATTTTCCAACTCTTCTAATGGCATCAGGAAAATTTTTTACCATATCCTCATAAAACATGAATAAAACATTTGAATGGTGCCTATGTTTCCACCCTTCTTTGATATGACTCCAATATGGCATCCAAGGATCTAAGGATGTATATATTTATGAAAATACAATTACAAATACATACATATGTAAGAATAAGTTTTGCATAATATGCACATACAATACGTTGTATATTATATAATATACGTATGTATATAATACATAAAATTCAACATTATACAAAATTTATATTTAATGTTTTATTCCTTTCAAAAAATAACTTACTTAAACCTTTTTCGAAGCAATCCCAATATTTTTCAAAATCACCTATATATCCTTGAGTGCGATATAACCGATTTAAATGATAAAAAGATACAGCAACATCTTTGGGATTCCTAGCAATATATATTACTTTACATTGTTGTTCCATTACACTTGGTGGTAATAATGAAAATGGAAAATGTGTTTTTATAAAACGTCTTTCGGTCATTTTTGCAAATAATTCATAACCTGGTTCTGAAATTGCTTCAATAAATTGTTGCTTTTCAGGATTATCAGAGTTATCTTCTAATAGTTCTTTTTTTACTTCATCATGCATAAAATTTGAGAATCTAAAATAATATTACGACAAATTATATTATATACATATATATACATATTATAATATAACATAATGTATTTTTGTAACTGTACATATAGGCACACATATTTATGCTTACTCGAAAAATGGAAAACGTTTAGTTAAATACTCAGTTTTCGCTGTTTTAAAATCTAAATTATTTGCAATTAACCAGATAAGTTCTTGAGTCCAGGTTGTACCAGAACGTGGGAATGTTGCAATCCATATGTCATCAGGGCGCGCTTGAAAATTATAAAAATGCTCAGCTGAATTTTTATATTTCCATGGAAAAAAATACTTTTCTGGTCCGACTTGTACAAATCCAGTTCGTTCACCTTGAGATTAAGAATAGAATAATTATATAGAATAAGTACATACATAATATATGTATTAGTTGGTTTATTGAAAATACTATATGAATTCAATATAATGAGAGATAGTAAGAATTTCTAAACAAGAATTTCTAAACGTATCCATGCATAGAGTTATATTTTGTGTAATGTAAAAATATAAATCTATAATTATGTGTTGATTCAGTGCAATCAATTGGTGATAAGAAAAATTTTATGGGAAATGCAAATTAATAAAAGAGAATATAACGAAAATAAACATTTCATAAACAATTAAGTATTATAGCGTATCTATGTATGTTATACAATGTATTATACTCATCTGCAAGAATATTGTTATATATTTAGCTATGAATATTAAGGTTTATTTATTTACGTTTTAATTATTTTTTTTAAATATATTTAAAGAGAGAAATAAAATTTGTGATTTAGGCTTTTAGTTCAGAATAAAATTCTGAATGTTAATTTAAAAATTTTGCAATCGCTAAGTCTTAATCATAAACTGTTATACAAATTTGTATTACCAATAAAATCATAACGCACATGAGTTATAAAGAAATTTTCTTATCTGCATTGAAAGTGAAAGTATTGTTAATAATATACAATGTGTAAACACAAAGTTCATAATGGCTGCAATAAGGGTATATGAATTAAAAAGGGAAAGTCGCCTATATAATATTGCGTAAATTGAGACTGTTAAGTTTTTGTACTAATACTTCATGAACAATTATAGTGTAAAATAATTGACAGTAAAAAAATTCATTATAAAATTTATATTCTACTTTAAATTTTCAATAATTCATTTAAACAAATATACATACGTACTGATCAATACTAATAATTAAATTCGGAAAGTTAGAATTTGGCGGAATTTGAATATATTTTTGTAAATAACGATTTGTTCATGATAATTTTTGCGCGATGTTTGCATTTGTATGTTGATGAAAATGTAATCAATGTTTTCTACGCATATTATTGTATTTGACGTACTGAGTTGCACTTCACTGCCACAAGTATTTACTATTAATTCAAATTACTTATACCTAATATATAATTTATATTGTACATTTGAATTTAGGACAGATTAGTTATCAAAATTTTGTATGGGCATTATTATATTGTCATCTTTGTTATTGTGTAATATTAGCAAATTATTTCAAAATGTATATGCATGCATATGTTCGTAATAATGTACAAAACATAAGAAGATAATCTTTAATTTTTTTTTTTTAATTTTAAAAAGCTTTTATAAAATAGCAAATAGAACCAAAATTCAAATAAGAAACAGAATTTTGTAATTTTAAATTAAATGACACAGATTTTCAATGCTCCACCATAATTGCTGTTGTTGTATTGTTTATATTAAAAAAATGCTATGTAATTATTTTCTTGCTTTGTGCATGCTGATATAACGATAAATTTTGTATAATGTGTAAAAAAAGTTATAAGAAAACACTTTATGTGTGTGTACTTGATTTAAAGTTTTTGCAATAAAACTATTCACTCTTAATAAAATTAATTAAATCACACATAAGTATATGTATGTACGTATGTAAAGAAATAGTTGAGATTTACCGTTTGATTTATTGTTCAAAGGAACGGCCAACAAATATCTCTTTTTGCATTCTTAAATTCAGCGACACGGTCAACTTTATTACGGTAATTAAATTTTAAATAAGTTAAAAAATTAATTTTTACTTTTGTATGCATAAATTTTTTAAATTAAAATTTTTACTAGCAAATTTATAGAATTATGGTTTAAATTCAAAAAATTATCAAAAACCTACCATGGAAATATTTCAATAAATCCGTATTAGTTTCAGGATCTAATGGCGTTATTTCATATGGGAAAGGTATTTCACCTTTATTGTTGTTAAATGACATTGTTTTTTTTAATCGAAAGATTTTTTGAAATAAATAACTTTTATTAGTAAAATTAAAGGATTTTTAACATTTAGATTCACAATAAAAAAAAAAGTAAAATCAACACACATAAAACTAGATTTAAAATAAAACAAACGAACGACTTTCTCATACGAGTTTAAAATTTAAACTAAAATATGATTTAAAGTTTTACAAAGATTTTTAAAATTTTTCATGCCTATTTCAAAAAATAAACTCAAATCAAACTAACGGCTTTTAAAACAGCACATTTCCTTTAAAAATCTAATATCGTATGTAAAATCGTATGTTTCAAAAATACGTTCTTCCATAAGAGCTGTTTTTATTTTATTACCTATGTCTTTATGCATCTATAATCTGAATGCCTATAATCTTAATGCGTATGTACAATTATTTTTTAGTATATATAGAACTGGAAATTCTCTTAGAACAACCGCTATTAAGATACGTGACTTGAAAATCTGAAAAAAAAATACTGAGGTTTTTATATATATACGTAGGTTTTTATATATACACGTTCTATAAACGGACAGCACGAAACTCACAATTACAATCCGTTACATAAGAATTATATAAGAATTATATAAGAATTAAATGTTATAAGCGTTATGTTAAAAGCGTTATACAAGAATTAAAAGAAGCTATATCACACTGAATAAGTTTTTAAAAAGTATAATTTTTCAAGACTTTCATTGCTTCATAACGCAAAGGGTATAATTTTTACAAAGTCATACGAACGATTATAATCGATATCATGAAATTAGTAAATAATCTTTTTTTCAAATTGTGCTAAAATTTTTTGAGAAAAAAAGAAGTAAACATAATATACAAATAGGTACCATCCATTCATTATTGATGTTTGAGTATAATTGTGTGTTTTATTGGTTATCATATCAACTGCGTTTAGTAATGCGTTTGTTTTTTTCTTATTTTAATTTTCAAGCTTTGGAATAACAATATTATGTACGTTAGTACATACATGTATGTATACGGTATACATATATGGTTTTAACAAAATATGTAAAGTCTATTACAACATATGTAAATCGTTTATAATACCAGTACTATGTTATTTGATGTTTTCTTCAATATTATACAATTTAATAGTCTTACCGAATAAATTTATTAGCTTTTCTTTTAAATAAAATTGATTTTTTCGAATTTCAAATTATTTCAAATTTTTTCGTGTCACTAATTTTAAATTAATTTTAGGGATAACTTATATTCTTAATTATTTAAGTATAAAATGATATCGATATTTTATTCACTATACGTCTTTTGTTTTTTAGATTTATTTAACGCGAAATGTTTTTTAAGCAATAATTTTTATTTTGAAAGTAATATTTGTATTTACAGAGATACGCATTTGCACTTTATGTCATTAAAATTTTATATTTAAAAATAAGATATGGAAAGTTTTCAATTTCAAATTTCGATATTGTTTTGACTAATCTTTTAATCATATTCTTAGTCATACGTTATATATAATTTTTGTATAATTTTCTAATTTATGATAACCTACGAGTTATGATGAAACATTTATGGGAAAGAGAAAGTTGTATTGCATTTTATTAAAACTTATTATGTAAAAGAAAAGTATCACAACATGAAAATAAAATTTTAAAAGCAAAAAAATAAAAAGTTATATAACACCTGACTATGTTGATGTAGACATTGACCATAACTGTTAATGAATATTTTGAGTAAAAAATTTCCTTTTATAATGTAGGTTATTTTTATAATATTTGTATTTTGTAATATTGATTGAATAAACGTACGTATGTATGTAGGTACATAATGTATCTGTGTATGCATGTACGTTGTTAAACGATTAATGCTTAAGAAAATATACATAATGTACTTGTGTATGTTGATAGACCGTTAAGATTTTTTAAGGAGTAAAGTAATTAGAAAATGAATGAAATAAACAAGTAGGCAAACAACATTTCGTTGCCTTAATGGCAATAACTCCTATCTGCCAAATCGCGAAATTTCAGTTTGAGAAAAAAAATTTTTTATTTGATTAAATACTAGTAATTTTTAATAAAACTATAAATATTTAAATAACAGATTATAAAGTTACACATTTGGGGAAACATTAGAATTGTGAGTTAAGTTTTTTTCGTTGAAAGATGAGTTTGTGAAAATTTGCAGATAGAAAATATTGCCATTAGGACAGCGTTATATTGAATGATTTAATACTATGATATTAATTTAGCTATTAAAAAATATTTACTTAGTATGTACTAGACAAAAATATTAAGAAAATTTGTTGGATATTCAAAGCATATTTAATTGAATGCTTCCAAATTATGTACATATACAGACAATTCTTGTAGGTAGAAACTTCGGTTTTGTTTTCTTCAATACGCGTAATATGTATGTATATATTTGAATCTTGGTTTAATTCAAATATTATATTGACAAAGAATATAAAATAATATATTACATAAATATGTGTGTATGTATATCTAGCGAACATTAATGTATACAACGAATGTATGTATAATATTTACCTACCTATGTACATATATTTTCATAGACATATTTGCAAAAAATGATACTCGTATTGAAGTGTGTAATAGAAAAATATGAAAACAATTTTACTTTGTAGATTTGAGTTTTTACTCGTACATTGAAAATGATTGAAAATGCAACATTTGCAAATTGTTCACGTAAATATGTTTAAAATTAAATTTTAACTTTTGATTCACGGTTAGTTTGAAGGTGTTAATTTAAAAGCTTTTCATTTACTTTAGCATCTATGTACACTGGTTTGACCCAACTTTATTACATTCTTGTTTTACAGTAAGAATTCATCTAAAGCACTTTCTCTAATGTTATAAACTGATTTTTGAAATTTTGTTAAAAGAAAAATAATTGGTAAAATTATTTTCTTTTATTTCATAAAATTTTTCAATAGTTATAGACAGATTAGTTTCGCCTAGCAATTGCATTTAGCAATATGCTTCGGAAGTTAGGTTTTAATAAATCAAAATTTCTTTTTAATAGAGAAAGAATTAAAATGCATAGAATTCTTATTTTGAACATGATGATATATTATAGCGATATCAATTCTTAAATATTCACATTTCGTCTTCAAAAATATGAAATCGAATCTATTCATTTATAAATCATCAAAAGTAATCAGTGATAGATATTATATTTAGAAAAATTTGGGATCTGCAAAAATATATGAAAATATAAGCATCAAAATATGACAAGACTACACAGACAAGAGAGATACGTGGAATCTCGTAATGATTCCATTTGAATTATTAACTGGCATATTATATAAAGTCGCAAGCTTGCACAAAATAATAAAAATTATTAAATTCCACTAACCGCCCCCACCATACCCGTAAGTTATTTAAGATTTTCTCGTTATTACTATTATTTATTTTTTTTTTTATTTTTTTATTGAAGGCAAAGCAAAAAACAAAAACAAGGAAAGCGAATATAATACGAGTACAATAATAATTTATTTACTAAAATAAATAGTGACCCCGGTCAGGTCACTATAAAAATTATATTCAATATTATATAACTTAATATGCAATACTAATAAATATTATACAAGTAATTTTCAAATATTCATATTATTCGATACTAAAGACTAAGCAAAATAAACAGTAAATATTAATAAACTGAAATATTATTTATATACTGAAATATTATATTATTATAATTAATTTTGTTTATTACTTTGCTTTTAACAAAACTATAAAAAATTAAAAAAAAATATTTTGCTTATTGCTTTGCTACTCGTATTAATAAAAATATAAAAAAAATAATAATAAAAATTTTAACCCACGAAATATCATAATGGGTAGAGAAGGGAGGGGTGGTTGGTGCGGGTTGTTATTATTATTATTATATTTATTATTGCTTTGTGCATTTTTTCGCTTCCCCTTTTTACTGTTTTTCTTTAATTATAATAAAAAAATAATAAAAAAAAATTTTTGCTTATTGTTTTGCTTTTAACTCTCTAAAAGTTATACCCCCCCAAAACCCAAAAATGCCATTTTTCAACTATTTATTGTAGTAGAACTACATGCGATTTTCAAATTTTACGAACGCAGAAAAGCAGGGGGTTGCTTCTTCTATTGCGGCATACTACAATTGAACTTTAAAAAATCAAAATGGCCATTTAAATTTACCGTTATCTAAATCAAGTTCTTTCCAAATTTTTAATATCGTTTTTCTCCTAAACCCCAGGTTGTAAAAGTTTGAAATTTTGACGGCTTTCGCTAGAAGAAATTTTTTTTCCATCTTCACGCCCTCTCAAGTTATCGCCTATCGAAATTTGTAAAATTTAAATATTTGGTACCATTATATTAGCAAAATCGCAAGCTTTTTTAAATTTCTATAAACGCTGAAATGAATCATAAATATATGCAATCCCAGAAATAGTTTCGTATATGAATAAAAATAATTTTAATTTGGTATGTACACACAGAGTGTTTTTAAAAGAGTGTAGTATTTTCACTTGTTGAAGGGAAAAGTGCTACAATACAAACCACGTGTTTAAATCAAGCAAACCGTTAAATGAAACTTAAAATTAGGAGTTTCCATTTTCCCGCTGTTTGTGATTAAATGCTAAAATGTATGATTCTTTATTCTTTTTAATTAGTTTCGTTTTTTAGCTTAATTTTTATTTTTATTTATTTATGTATTTATTTATTTATTAAATGTTTTTGTTTTTGTTTTACAGCAATGATTTCCTCTTACATTTATGCCCTAAAAATAGATTCAAAACATACCACGTTCTCTAAAGAAGTTGTTTCAATTATAATCATATCATATGTATATTGGAATCCAAGAAATACATACATATGTATGTATACACAATCCCTCAATTACAATTTTATTTTAATGCCCCACCTCATTTCAAAACAAAATTTAAGTTTGATGTCAATAAAAGGCCAATTTATTGTTTTTATTTATAATGCCAAAGACTTAATTTAATTTACGAGTTTTTCTTTATATTTTTCAACATATTTTTTTTTAATTTTTATTCAAAATTTTAGTTTTTTCAAACATTCGAAATAATTTTCTCGTAAAAAATTTAAAATGAAATGACAGTTTATACAAAACAATTATACAACTTTCCCTTTCATCTTAGGAATTTCGAGAATCGTAGTAGTGCTGCCGTATTTTTATAAAACTTCATGATATAAATTTGAAGACGTCAAAAATCGACATAATTTTATTCTGGGAAAAGTTAATAAATTCGTAATTTTAATTATTTTATTAATATCGCTTTAAAAAGTTTTCAATTATTTAAAATTTTATGAAATTTTTCCATTTACTTGTACCGAAGATATTATATATAAAATGAATTCAGTAAGTATGAAAAGCGTAATATTAAAAGAAAACTAATTAGAAAGTTAGTACAAAGAAACCGTGGGAAACTTCCTGTTTGTTTTTTTTCACTTTTTTGTCAATAGTTGAAATTTACCCAATATTTATAAAACAATATATTTGATGTTTTTTTTTTAGCAAATGTCCAATGTTGAAAACCTGTCGCCCCAAACTATAAAAAATGTTATTAAAGAAATGCATGAACTAATGAATAATGAGCCCTTGGAAGGAATAAAAATTCACATGAATGATAGTGATGTGACCGATATTCAAGCTATTATTGAAGGGCCTGGTAAGTTTTTATTACAAAGTTATTTGACAATATTGCTTTGGTTATATTTTTAAATTACACAAGTTAATTTTTTTCCATCTTATGGTTCTGATATTGACGTGCATATGTACATCCATACATAGTTTCTAAATAAGTGTTCCTCATAAGTGTACTTTAAATGTATTTAATAAGTGTTTGTTTTATATAGTTACCTGTACATGTGTGTACATCTGTCCATTTAATTGCAAATTGGTTAAATCCACTTTAAGTCTTTTAATACTTCATAAAAAGATATTAAATTATATCGTAAAAATGTTCGTTATACTAAGTTAGGCAGTTGGGAATAAATCGCGATATAATAGGTACAATACATATACATATACCTACTTAATTTATGAAGTGCTTGCTAGTTATGATAAATTAATACAACTAGCGATAACATATACGAAAATTGTCAAATTGTTTACTTTATGCTCGATTGCAATTTTCTATAATATACAATGTGCTCAAAATATGTATAGTTTTTTTGATATTTTACAATTTCAATAAAAAAAAATTGCTTTCTGTTCATTGTAATATGCTATAACTTTAAAAATAAATCAAAATCTGTACATAATATATTTAAGTTTTATTTAGTTAAATGAAGTATTAAATACTGAAATTAATTTTGCTTTTATTTTAGCCGGAACTCCTTACAATGGTGGTGCATTTCGTGTTAAACTTGCCTTGGGGAAAGATTTCCCTCAAACACCACCTAAAGCATTTTTTTTAACAAAAATATTTCATCCAAATGTTTCCGCAAATGGTGAAATTTGTGTTAATACTTTGAAAAAGGATTGGAAGCCAGACTTAGGCATTCGTCATATATTGTTAACTATTAAATGTTTACTTATTGTACCAAATGCTGAATCCGCTTTGAATGAAGAAGCGGGTAAAATGCTACTTGAACGTTATGATGATTATTCATCGAGAGCAAAAATGATGACCGAAATTCATGCACAGGTATTTTTGTTAAAAAAATAGTCCAATTCTAAATAGTTTTGACATTTTTTTTTTTAATTTTAGCCCGCTAAAAATAACGATTCAAATGAAGATGATGGACCTTTATCTAAAAAACATGCTGTTGATAAAAAAATACAGGACAAAAAGAAAGAAAAATTAATAAAAGAAAAGAAAAGGATCCTGAAAAGGTTATGAGAAGCTTAAAGAAATAATTAAATTAAATAAAAAAAAGATATTCTTAAATTTTTCAAGTATTTATTAAGACATAAAAAAATGTAATGAAACGGTAATCTAAACAATTTAAAATATCTCTAAAATGGGGAAATGATTAAAGAAATTCTTTTCTGAAATAATTCAAAAACATTAGAAAGTAAAATATTTTCTTACCTAAGTATTTTGATAACAATGTTTCTCAGAAATTAAATTTTTCGTTTAAGTTTTCTTAAGTGTGCCGTGTATTATGATGCAATTATTGATTATATCAAAAAAAAAACATAAAACAATGTTCATTTGAATATTTGAAAAGGCTCGCCTTTTTATAAGTTTTAAGTCACCTTGCAATTAAAACATATAGCGAAAATAGAAAATAAAAAAAAAATAATATTTTAAAGATTGATAAATATATTCCAAATTAGTTGTAAAAATAATATTTGTATTTTCATCATGATTTCCTTAAAATTATTATGTTGAATGTATATATTTGTATGTATATGGAAATTAATATTTTATAATTTATATTCTTGATGATTGTAGAAACATACCTTTAATTTTTATAAATAATATTGTATAATTATATTTAATTTATATGATATTCATCATTTCAATCGTTTTAAATATTAAACAATACTAAATCTGTAATTACAAAAAATATAAAAAAAAAAACAAATAAAAAGAAAAAAAAACAAAAAAAAATTAATATAAATTATGTCAGTTCGAACATGTTTACATTTTATATTAAGAAATTAATGGTTTTAAAAGAGCAATGGCAAATGAAAAATATTGGTTTTAATTTAAATGTTGACATAATCACATAGTATTAAAAAGTTGACATAAATTGGAGTATGCTGAGATGAGTAAATTTAAGTAAGATACCAAATACCAATAATTTATCGGTCAAAATTTTAATTAAGAATTTTCGATCTCTGAGATAATTTGTATTGCTTGGAAATCAAATAAAAGATTTAAAAGTTAAAAAAATAAATAAATTATCAAATTACAAATTTCAATAATTGCAAAGTTGTCATATTTTCAATTATTCAATAACATATAAATTTAATTATCTATTGTTTATTTAAAAAGTCATTTTCATTTAATTTAAGACAATTTAAAATATCAAGCTTTTTCAATATTTTTACATTACATTTAAGCAATGTTTATGTATGTATACAAAAATTAATTCTTAATTTGAATGTTATATTATTTCTATTTTTTGTTATTTTTTTTTATATGAAATATTAGAAAAAAAAACAATTATTTTTTATTATTTTGACGCTATTTATTTAAGAAAAAAGAAATCTAATTTAACATAAATCACAATTTTTATAAGAAGAAAAAACTAAATAGATTTTATTACTAAAAATGTACAAATCTAATTTTAATTACATGTATTAAAAATTGAACTAATAAATAAAAGATTTATGCAATATTAAAAATTTAATACATTACAAATTAATAACTTTATAATGAATCAAAAGTCAAAATAAATTAATGTAATTAAAATTTTTGGCTTGTGTATAAAAGCTGGACTAATTCAAAGAAAATTTGAAATATTAATACTGCTAGTCAATCGACAAGATTTGTTTAATTAAAAATTTGAAGGAAGACAGTTCTTAATATAAGCTGTTTTCTATATATAGCATATTCCATATTCTTTCGATATATATGCATTTTTAATAATACATTTATGTATGGACAAGAGTTTGAAATGCTGTAATTGTTATTAAATTCGAAACAAATTTAGTGTTTTTTTGATTACCATAGCTATTGTATGAATAAAAATATAATAGAATGAATCCAGCTATATATCAATGGTCATACTTTATGTATTAATATACCAACCAAATTTTTTTCTTTTGAAATTTATTTGAGAAATTGAGGTTACTTAATAGTAATTTTTAAATATAGTTTTTAATTACCACATTATGTATGCTAAATATTAGGTTTTGCATACTAAAAATCAATACAAATTTCAGAATTGAATAAACAGGAAATAAGTATATTTTCCTTCTACATAATTCATTAAGTGATCTCAAATTCCATACTAATATAAATTCAATACTAATGAAACGGAAAAACTTAGAAATAATTTTTTACTTTCTTTTAACTTTTTGAAAAAATGTTGGAAAATTCATAGATAATATACATATGTATTTAGTAAGTTAAACGAAATGATTAATATTAACGATTTTAGCTTTTCCCACAAAATTTAATAAAAAAAGTTGTTTTTTTTTTTTTTTAGTTGATAAGTTAAAAGAAATTCTATCATTAATAAGTCAGATTGCCACATGCGTGAAATTATTAAATTGCTTCATAACATATTTTAATATGAGAATGAAATTGCAAAATAAAAGATATTGTAATATGAAAGAAATCTTGTACATCAAATTATATTGTGTTTAAGTAAATCCATAGAAAAAAAGTCGAAAATATCATTTCATATTTGAATAAAAAGAGAAAAAAATTATATAAGAAACATTTTATATTTTACTGTGCTGTTCCAAATTACAGGTCGAATTTATGATTATAATAATATTTATGGCCAATAAATCAAGTACGTTTAGGGAAAGATTCTAGTGCAAAAATTTGAATAATGTTAAGGAATAGGACAGAAACAAAATTTCAAATCTCTAAATCTAATAAATTAAGACTCAGCATTTAAATTAACTCTGCTTTTTTCATTTTCAAATTTAAATTAGTATAAAAGAAATATAAATGCAAATTATTAAACAGAAGACGGAGCTAAAAGGAAATAGTTTTGTTTATAAGTCGATACTGCAATTTTGTCAAAAATTTTTAAGGTTGTTTGACAAAAGATGGTATGGTGCAGGGAATTAATTTAATTTGTAATTCCTTTGCAACTTTATATACTTAACCGCAAAATGAAAGAATCAATTTTACAGAATCTTTACAGCTTAAAATATGTCATAATATTTCCAAATTTTTTCAAATTTAAGCTTTTACAAAAAAAAAGCAATGAATGCATTTCAAAAACTTTTTTTCGTTTCGAAAGTTTTTATAACCAGAATTCAAAATTTTCTTTTTGGAATTACATTTTAATGTTAATGCACTTCATTGGAGGTACCGGTTTTTTCGGATTTGTAAGAGATATCTTATTATAAGGACAAAAGGATATCTTTTTTTGTTGTTATAGCGAATCTGCTTAAAAAAAAGCTAACGAGATTTTCTATCTTCTTTTCTATCTTGTAAAAACAAGATTATGAGAAATAAAGAAATTATTTTATCGCTTTAGTAAATTTTTGGTATAATAAAGCTTTTATCATTGAGCTTAAATTTCATCATAGAACATAATATTTAAATAAGTCTAGTTTCATATAATTTTTTTTTTGTATTTATGTATTTTTTGTAATTTATATATTTTTTCTCAGCTGTTTTTAAAGTATATAATGATGTTAGTCATCTGAGCAGCTTTTACAGAAATTTCATATTTTCTTGTTATTGTTATTATTACTTTTCTATATGAGATGATGATTAATGATAGTGATGATATGATTATAATATTTTTTGGTCAAATGTACCAAACCAACAATAATGATAGTTCAGTTTCAAGTAAATTCTCATAAAGAGTAGATATCGTTATTTGTATTTCCGTTATTCCGTTATTATAGCATAAAATTATATAAAAAAATATTGTAATTTTTTAAAATAAAAAAATTTTTATATCAATTTCATATATATATAAATACTTATGTACCTAAGTATATAATATGTATTTTAGAATCTTTTTATAATTATAATTTTGTGTTTTTGTTCTTGATTCATCTAAAATTTAGTATACCGCCAAATTTGTGCCAAAAGGGGATCGTTTTCAATTTTTTTTTATCTTTTATTCAATGAATAAAAATTTAATTTAATAGCGTTTAGGTATATGAATAAATATATGAAAATTTTAAAGATTAAAGATAAATACTCAATTATTGTTCAAATTAAATATTTTGCCAAAAAAATTTTAATTATTCATAGAATGTGAAATTTTCTAATGTTAAAAGAAATATTTTGTGAGTTTTATTTTTAAATAAAAACTGGAATAGTACGAGTTATTAAGATTTATTTTCAAAATAATATATAAGTTTTATTATATGTATATGTATGTAAGTAGAGAACAATATTTACAAGGATATAATTTAATATTTGTTATAAAATGAGTGATAATATATTTGAAAGAATAGGAGTTTTTGAAATTTTTCATGTGTAGCTAAAAAATAGAATATTACATATAAATTCTACAAAAAGAAAAAAGGAAAAACTTGTATATAAAAAATAGTGGTTTGGTGGAACTAAAGGCTTTACAAATTTCATATAATTATATTATATGAGTGCGTATATACGATGATATAGTAAGTTTATGTTAAAGAAATATGTTTACTAAGAGATTTTATTAATTGAAAAATTATTTTTGTAAAAATTTTTTTTTGCCAATTACTTAGTTATAAATTTCTTATTGATTGCCTTATATTTTAAGTTTTGTTTAAATAATTATGGTATTTCATAAGATTGATTTAATGGAAATTCATTCCTTTCATCTTCATTCCAGAAGATTCTTAAATTTTAATTATTGAGTAAAATAATTGTTCAATGATAAAGCCCTTTTATTTAATTAAAATCAATCTGTTTTTATCGTAAATAAAATGAAATGAATTAATATTTCAAAATATATATTTGATAGTTGTAGTTTGCCTTCAAATACCAAGCATTAATTAAATAAATTACCATGAATGCATAAAATGATTTATTGAATAACGTATTCTTTGAATACCACTAAAATAAGATCGCCATAAACGCATCTAATACATAATTTAAACATAATTTCTTCAATTTATCTTTAAAAAGTACACAATTAGTAAACTGGCTGCGTTATCCTTTTATATTATTGATAAATATACAAGAAAATCAAGTGCTTAATGTGGATTTGAAATAAATATATATGAATTTCTGTTCGTATGAAATTACTTTGTATGATTTGCAAATCAGTTTTTTTAAAGGAAAACCTAAATTTTTATAAAATTAAGTACATAATATTTGTAGCATATTTACAGGAATATTTTATAATGAATTATTACTCATATATTCAGGATTCTTCTGATATTACTTTAGAATTAGAGTTGTGAATAAATTGTTTGTTTTTTTTCCTTATTTTATAAATAAATTTATTTTACTATTCGAATATCTAATAAATAACAATATTTTTACTATAATATTAAAATTTTATTTAAAATACAATACTAATGGATATTGTATTTCGGTTTTTTGATTTTTTCATAAATTCTGAAAATTTCACTAAATAATTCAATTGAATGATGAAAGTCATGAGACAACCTTGAATAATTCATGCACTCCTAATTATAAATTTTTATAAATTCATTTTTGAACAAAAAATTATGTATAAAAAATTTGTTTTTTTCTCTTCTATTTAAAACACTTGTATAACTTCGACATAATTAAAAGCAATACACGTAAGATTTTTAAATTGTTAATAGGGTTTTAATTAATAATGGCAGCTGTGATTTTCAAGGATTTGTTTTCTCCGTTCTATTTCCTCTTTTCTTTTCTTTTAAAAAATTTTTTTCTTTCTTTTGTTGAATAAAATTTCCATACTATAAAAATGAATAAATGAAAAAAAACTCAGGTAAAATCTGTAGTTTGTAATGAAGTACATTTTCTATAAAAATTTAAGGATTTGAATTAGAGGTTATTTACCTAAACGCAAACTAAATTGCCATTAATTTTATTTTGTAACTAAGACTGTCTTGCTGAATAAGCCAAGCTAAGATGATGTTACATAAGCATTTTGGTAGACGTCAACAGTAATTTTAATAAAAGTAATTATTCATGTTGAATACTGTAAGGAGTAGAATAAAATATAAGAAGTTGTCATTATTGAATTGAAGGAATAAAGCGATGAATTAAAATATTTATCGATTAATTATGATAACGCTCATGTTATTTCATACTAGGAAAATGAAGCTCGCTTCAAAAAGATTTTATTGTTTTGACGCTGATTTTTAGTAAGAACTTCAGTATTTAAGATTTCGTGGCACTAATTTTTAAAAGGCAAGGGGATAGGTACAAATTTATTTTTCGAAAGTTTAGCTTTTCAGTAAAATACTAAAAGCCATTTGCACATAATTTCACTTTTTAATTTAAAGATTGTAAAGGTTTTGTGAAAAGAGAAAGTGATAGACAGAGTGATAGTAATTAGTAAATTTTTATTCAATTTTGTAAGAAGTGAACTAGAAAAAAATTTAAAAAATTTATTAAAATTAATGTGTAAATAGAACCCATTATACTTAATAAGTATATTATGTGTATATATTTTTTCTAAAATTTATAATAATTAATAAAGTAATAATGACCGAATTGAAAAATTTTAACAAGTAACATAGATCTAAATTTGATTCGGGATTTTTTAAAAAGTACAATAAATTATCTGTTATTGAGATGAGTGATTAGTGGCCTTCACAGTTTTGACGTACTAACTTAGGTATTATGCTAGTAGTGTCAAAATTATAGAATTTTTATTGATTAATTCAATTAAAATTTTACAATAAAAGATGTAAAGAAGGTTGAAACGAAAGATGTAAAGAACGTTTTTGGAACACAAAATTTATTACTTTCAACGAAATACTTGACTTTTATTTAAGAAAAGTTATTACTGAAAATGTTTTTTATTTATAAAAAAAAGGACTTCCATCGGGACTTGAAAGGCTTCGTAGTAGGAACGTGGCATTTAAAATTTAAGCTACTTACATGAAATTCTGTTGTATTGAATTGACTTATAAGCGTTTACTATCTTGCAATATTAAATAATGATTTAAGTTTATAAAAACTAAAAAAAATGAGTTCTTAAGGTGATAGATACCTACTAGGTATACAATTATTTGACTATTATTTACATTTTGTAATTTAAAACAAAAAACTAGCAAAATTTTTAAAAATTTTAAATAACAAAAAACAAAAAAAAAAATTCAAATGAATTTTTTGCACGTGTCTTCTAATACCTATTGTAATCAGTTTTGGAACAGTAAGCATTCCAGACTATTAATTTTTAAAAAAATTTTCAAAATTTCTTTTGTATAGTGCAAAAAAATTGTATACACTATGATATTATTACATTACATACACACATAAAATATGTTCGAGTAAACTATAGTTCACTCATGTCATTTTGCTACATATAGAGTAAGTGCTCACTATACGATTATGATTACAATTTACAAAAATGCATTCAAAATATTATGCGCTTTGATAATAACAGTGCATATATGTATGTAGTATAACAGTGCATATTACATATATGCAATTATATAAGTGAATAGAATTATTTTATTCCATTATCATCTAAAGTATTTGAAATTTATTATCACAAAAAATAGAATTTTTTACAACTTCTATAAATTTTTTCAATGTTATAAAATATGTTTTCGTTTTATGAAAGTTTTACAAAAAAAAACAACAACAACGTTTAATATTTATGTGTACAATTCATTGTTATAGAATAAAAATTTGCATTTTTCGTTTATCTAGTTGCATAAAATTATAAATTTAGTATATACATTACTATTTTGCTTTCATATTTTTGATGCACTTTTAGATTTTAGAAAACTTCGTATATATAAACTAACTTTCAATTATAAAAACAAATGTTTTTGTATAAGCTCGTTGAGTTGAAAAGCATTTGAGTTATCGGCGATAGCACAATGGACGATAACATCAGGTTGATTTTAATATTATAAGTGCAAAAAGTAGTCAAAGCCATTTTCAAAGATATTCAGAAGATTTTTATGAGATCTGTTATTTAATTGAATAATATTGAATAAATTTATCAAATTTCAAGCTACAACAATTTTTCAAATGTTGATTAATTTTTTAGTTGTGATTTTCAAAACAGAAGATTCCTTTTTTCCAGGACAATAAATTTTTATTCTATTTAATAGTTTAGTTTTTACTCGTATATAAATGGACGTATGAGAATTTTTAAATTAAATGCATGCTTATAATGTATTTTTACATATTTTGAATTGCAATAAAATTAAATTATTACAATTATTACAACATATAAAAAATTGCGAATTATGTATAATTATATCAAAATAAATTTAGCAATATTTATAAAAATGTAACATACGTAAAGGCGTAACGACAAAATTCAAGTAATAGAAGATTTTAAAAATTTAAGTCGTTTAATAATTTTTACATTTTTTAATTATTCTCAATAAATTAAGTAATATTGGGGAATAAACAGTCAAGTGATGACTTTTTTAGTTACCTTAAAATAATAATGGCAATAAATAAGGTTATTTCAGAGAATGTACTTTGAATCGAGTTCCATTTAATAGACACAATATTTCAAATTTGGTGAGAGGCGAAGAAATTGATTAAATTTTGTTCGTCTATAGTTAAGAATTAGTATTAAAAGCTATTTTATCTATAGAAAATATTTATAATGCTATTATATATATTATCTATAGACGTAAATCCATTATCGAAAATATTGCAATAACTACAATTGATTGTGCAAGTAATTGTGAGTCATGCATGCAAAAAGTTTTTGTTTAAAAATGTTCGCCAAAAGTTTAAATTCAATATTTTAAATTTTATGATCAGCTATATGGAAATTTCATTAATTATATTCAATTACGAGAAGTAACTCAGTAATATTCAGTAATAATATAAAATACATTCAATTACGAGAAGTAATAACAGTAACAGATGAAAAACTAACAGAAACTATTTCAAAAATAAGTAAATTAATTTTTATTTAAATGTTTTTCCACAAAGAAATTTTTTTTAAAGACACAATTTTATGGATAAGTGTTTATATGCATATGTATATAGTAAGTTTTTCAGCAACAGTGTTAAGGGTCAAGAACATTATATGTGACAAAATTTACTTAAATTATCTTCTAAATTACTTGACCCATCAAAGTATATTATAAAAAATAACAATAACTTTATAATAAAAAATGTCATAAAATTTTCCTTTTAAGAACGCCCCATACTCAATAGCTACCCGAAAATAATAATGTTTTAAGTGAAAATAATAAATTTTACATTTTGGTTGAAAGAAATTTCCATACAAGGACAAAAATAGTACGTACTAATTAATAAATAATAATATAATAGTCTTGGGGTTGAATTACAATTAGTTTTCCTGAATACGCTACATCTTTATAAAGGAAAAAAGGTGAATTGGAAAATTACATTATTGTGTTGCTGACTTAATAGGCTCTGGCAGACAGAGTTTATTACAGTTTGATTGAAAATCAATTATGCTCGACTACTTAAGCAACTAAAACTTCTTGTAATTCATTCTAGAAATCGATAATCTTCGATTATTCTACTCTAGCATATTAAATGTATCATTGATACTATTTTAAAAGAAGCAGAAAATTAACAGTAAGTAACAATTTATGTTGAAACCCCAAATATTAAAAATTAAACTCAGATATTTTCATATAGAGTCATTTGTAGTTGTAGAACCATTTGTTTTTCTAGAGCTTCATACCCAGAAAACTGCCTTCTTATTTGTTCTTTGCAAAACAATTTGAAGAAAAAAATCAAAATTACAAAAAAAAGAAAAAAAATCCCAACAAAAAATATTTGAATGATGAACAAAATTTGCTTTTGTTAAAATATGCAAAGAATGTGTCCACTTTAGATCTTAGGAAAATGAAATTTTGTTTATATTTATGATAATGGTGTTCATATAGAATTCTTATTCATCAAAAATTATTAACAGTTGGTGTTTGTGTGTGTATGTATGCGTATATTTTATAATATGAAATTTTATTTTTAAAAAATTTAAATTGGCGTGTTCGGGACATACAATTTTTCATTAATTTTTTCTTAAAATTTTGAATACTTGTAATATAAAGTGTTTTTTATAAAATTTGTTTTTATTATTATTTTTGCTTATGTGTAAACTTATTGAAGTTTTCATATTAGATTCCTCCTTTTTAAGGGTAATAATTTTTTTTATTTTTCCATATAAAATTTAATATAAAACAATATTTAACCATTTTTTTGTACTACTCACTTTATCGTCGTCTCACTAACAATAATTCCTATAGAGGTTTTTAAGTTATTTAAATAATTTTTATGAATGTACATGTATAGTAGAAATTTAATATTTACGTTTACGTCAGCGTACCTAAAAGCAGAAATTATTAAGTGGAAAATTTTAATATTGCTTTGTTTTTAAATTAAAAAATATTTGAGAGTATTTTACATGTAAACAAATGCATTTTTATAGAATGCATTTCGAGTTTATGAATGTCGAAGTAGGAAAATTTAATTTTCTAATTTTGATATTGCGAAAGTACAATACAAAATTATTTTTATTTATATACTCGTAACATGCTTAATACTTGATATTTTAATGAGTGCCCGTAATGAGTGGGAGAAATATTTTCTAAACTCGATATTAATGGTTAATTTTGTAAATTTCAATGAGTATTTTAATGATAATTTTAATAAGAAAATAATAATTAAATTTAAATGGGATAAAAACATCAGCATCAATATAAAAAAAAAAAATATTAATAAACATGCATAAATAAATTTAACCAATGGCAATTGAGAGTAATTCCGTACCAAATAGAATTAAGATGCTATTTGATAAGCTTTAGATTTTGAATATTTGTAAATGTTCGTAAGAAACTTACTTCGTATAGGTTTCTTTTGACCTTTGCGCTCAAAAAGAAGAAGAAGCCATTATTGCTAAGAACTTAGTGAAATTTTTTGCACAAAAATGATTGATCCCAGTTTGCATTTGAGGTTTAGTCTTGAAATTTGGAAATATTGTAATTTTACGGACATTAATAAATGAAGAGGTTTTAAATACAATAAAACTTAAAAATTGCAGATTATTCAATTTTATGAGTGATGTCATTTCAGAAATTTGATGCTACTGCGAAAGCTATATATAGTTAGTCTGCATATTCGTTAGAAGTCTTTTATTTTGAGCTTCCAAAAGCATTATTTGATCGTGTCCCTATTTTACACTAAAACCAAATACAAAAAATTAAAAAATTCAGGATTGACTTTAAGCCCGAATATTTTACAACTTAATATTGCTTGTGAATATTGATTTCATACAAAAATTTTACCTATTCTATAAGGGTCTATATAGCAGTACGCTTAGAAAGCGAACCTATATATTACAGTATGTATATTAGAAAAATTACCAGTTTTTAAAGCAAATAGAAAAATAATGTGCGTTGTTGCATTTGGAGTGCAATTCATGCATATATGACTTTTAATTTTGAATGCTTTTATTAAATTAATTATTTTTGTTTTGTGAAGTAAAAGTTCATTTAATTGAACCTGATAAAAAATTTTCTATGTTATATAAGTTTACATATTAATATTTTGCATTATACTTTTACCAGCTTTTACTTAATTTTTCTGCATGAAATATTTAAAAAACAATAAAATAAATTAAATAAAAGTTTTTAACAAAATTTTTAATTTAAAATTTTAATTTTAACTATATAAATAAAACTATGAAAAATTTTTCATTTAAAAATGTAAAATGCACATATATAAGTATATGAGTAAACAATCTTTCTTTACTTTTTATAAGCAAAATGAAAACTAGTTACATATGTGCAAATGTATATAAACCTAATCAAATACGTTCTTATGGTTATACAAGTATACGAGAATATTTTTTGTAATTATTGTATATGAATATGAAAGCTATAAGTATGGTACATGTTATTTCAATTAACTATGCAGAAGAATATAATCATTTTCAACGTCCAAGTTGTTTTGATGTATAGATTAAAATTGCATAGTATTTTTATTACTATACTCATATATTTATTTGAAAAAAAGAAAACACAAATTTGAAATATTGAACTTTGTTAGTTTAATATACTCCATCGAGTTAGTCGAGCAATTTACTAAAAAACAAAAAAAAAAACCTGTAAACTACTGGGTAATAGTCAAAAAATATTTTATAACTTTCTTTAATGTTGCTTATTAAAAGTTTTATTTGAAAACGAAGCTGTAGCATGTATGGTATCCATAGCGTTTACTTAACCATTTAGTTTTTTAAGCATGTACACTTAAAATTGGGTCTTCCATAACAAAAGCCAAGAATTACTTACCCCATTTGATAGTTATTCATTTCTAGATTAAATTTGAAAAAATTATTATAAGGGCTTCGCTCAATTTTCATTTTAATTTCTTTCTTATTTCGAATTTTGCATATCTTTAAGGCGCAGTATACAAAAATATTGTTTTACATTTATTATGTATGTTAATAAATTCTTTTACATTTACAAAAAGTATACTTACTACTGTGAATATTTAACGAACCAGAACTGCTAGTATATAAAGATTTTCTTTTAAATTTAAAAAAAGAATACCTAAAGTATTGAATTAAGTTCTTTCTCCCACTATAATATTTCTGCAAAAAAAAAAATTTTCATTAAAAATGCAGAAAAAAATAAATGAAAAATATCTATATAGCTATAAAACAAAAAAAAAAAACAAGAAGAATATTAATGACGCAAAATTATAATATCAAAGAAGTAACAGTATACCGGCACCTTCCTTTTTTGACGTATGTAGATCATCTCTTAAAATGTTTTAGCTTATTGAAAGGAGTACCTTGAATTATAATTCTTTTTTAAAAAGAAAATATTTGTACGTATAAGTTTTGATTTAATTTTCACCGTGAGCTATAAAGAAAAACTCAAAAAATAAGTATGGCATGCATAATAGACCATGAACATGTCATAATTCGCGTACTATTTGGCTGGGGTTTGTTAAAGTTAATTTTGATATATGACAAATTAAACTAATTTTTACTTTTTAAAAATGAAAATAAATTCTTTAGTTTTCTTTCTAATAAAAGAGATGTAGAACAAAATTTAAAAGAACTTCGAATCATAGGGATGCTTGTATTGCACAACCACCATTATGAAAAACAAAACAACTTACAAAAACAAAAAAATCTAGTAGAATTCGTATTGAATAATCAAAATGTCAAAGACATTTCAAATAATTTAAGTGTAAAATCCTTTTGATATCCTTTTATTCGCAAAACTATTTATTGCGAATGTCATAATATTTTCCTTACTAAAGAATTAATCGTTCATTGACCTTATATTTTACTGTGGGTTTTTGTATAAATATTCTTTTAATTTTAGTTTAACAAGTTTTTGATCTCCATAAGTTAAATATGTGTAACAGTTTGTGTAATTTGTATTTTTCATAGTGTTTATATGAGAGTATTTACAGTTGAATAAAGTGACGATTTTCAAATAAAAAACTCGATATTCAAATAAAAAATTTTATAATAATAATAACAAACAATAGCAGAATAAAATATGAAACTCATTTCTGATACTGATGATCTAATAAAAGTGGGAAAGTTTCATTAAGGAGAAGTATGATGGATATCTGAAGTGTTTGAGTCTGTATTTAAGAGTATACTACCTTTAAAAAGAAAAATCTAATGTGGTCTAATCAGCAAATAACAGACTACAAAGTGTGTTGTCTAGTTTTCGAAAATTTTGCACAACACTATAAAATTGTTCTTTAAGCACTTCTTCCAAATTTTAAGAACGCTCGGCTCTTAGTGAATGTTCGGTTTCCGAGACCTGGTATTTTCCAAAAGAATTCATAAGTTCTTAGAACCCTGAATTCAAATATTAAATTTTAAGGACATTAATTGATTTATTTCTCTGCATATGGGCCAAAAAACCAATCTGCGATATAGCCAAGGTAAAGTCATATATAAAAATTTTAATGAAAATCGGTTCAATTAAAATTTTGTGCATCGGTTCAAGATACACTCATGAACACGCATGCCGACAAATAGTTAATTACAGAAAACTTTAACAACAAAAACTAAAATTATTAGTCGATTTGCTCTCTTTAAATACTAGTTGAGAATGGTGAATTAACAAATTGCTAAAGCAATGAAGTCCCGAACATTTTTCTCTATGCCCAATTTTTAAGTTATCGATCACAAATTCACTGAAATATTGATTTTTTTAAATTTCAAACAGCTTTGAAAAGTCTAAAGAGCCGAGAAATAACAGTAAATACAAGTAACGGTAAAGCAAACAACAAACGGTAAATAACTTCAAATCAGAAATTGAAATTAAATATTTTAGCTGATTTGTCAAATAACTTAATTGTTTGATCTTATTACTATTTTCTTCAGTTATTTTTATTCTCCAAGAAGTATGCAAAAAAAACAACTTTAGAGTTATTTAGGAAAAGAATTAAGTGTAAACAAAATATCTTTTACTTTTATGCAACACGGGTTTTTAAACCAATTAAATGGTTTAAAATAAATTAATTAAGTGGAATTAATAAAGTGGAACTAGTTTAATCGGAATATATATGTGTTATACAATCAAATATTTTGAAATAAAATTGAATTAAATCTGATTATAGGAATACTTTTTCAAATTTCTTTTAAAACGCTTAAATTTGTTCAAAACTGTTGAAGTTTTATAATGTGGAATACCCAAAATGGCTAATTTTGATACTTGTAATTTTAAAAAGTATTTTCCTGGATATATACGTATATAGCTAGATAATTTTGAATGACATCTTCCTAAAACTTTTTGATAAAATATAAAAAACTCAAAATTTTTTATAGTAAATTACAATTAATTGTAATTTTACTGCACTCACATTTTAAATCTTATTTACTGTTTACTTTGCATTGCTTTTACATTGCAAAGGATTCTTCTTAACTTATCAATATTGTTATTTTCTAGTATAACAATATAACAAAACTTTCATACACATACGTTATGTACATAACTTTATGATTTCTTGTTTTGTTATTTTTAGAATATTTGTATGAATGAATTTCAATTCAACTATATAAATATGAGTGTAATACAAATAAATAAATAGAGAAAGGGCATAGAAGGAGGAAGATGAGAGCAGAGGGAGGGAAAGAAGAAAAGGAAATTTCATTTGTTATTAGATCCATCATAATCAGATATAGCAGATGTCTAACAAAAAATAGAAAAAGAAAAGAAATTTCCAAGGATTAAAGTCACTTTAACAAAAGCACAATAACATTATTATGGGAGTGAGATTAAATATAATAAAAAATTATGTACGTATATGTATAAATATATGTATGCATGTACTTACAGCACATTATATAATATTATTTATACAATACAAAACTAAATTGTAATAAAAAAAAATTTTTTTTTTGCTCTATAAAATAAAAGAAAAAATATGAAAACAATTGGAAAACTTAAAACTTTTCATGGTATTTTTCCTTTTTATCACATTTTCTATAAGGTTTTGTTGTTAAGGTTAACTGATGTTTATTATATCCTTTGTATATTTTATTTATTATATATATATATACATTTATATATGTATTTGTATATATGTTTTTGAAATTTATACAAAACAAACATATATGTATAATATTTTTGAATTGATTTATACTTCCTTCTCTATATACTCAATGGTTTATATTAAAAAAATGAATTATTTTTCTTTTTTGTTAAAAATTCAATTCATTTATATAAAATATTTTTGGCTCCTTATTGTCTATAAAAATTGAGAAAATTTTATATAAATGTTTTAAGGTCGACTAAAATTAACAAAACGGCATTATTATTGTTATTATTGATAAATTTTAATTATGTTAGGATATTTTGAAATTTTTTAGAAAATAAATTATTATTTATTTTGATGAATATTTATTTATATTTCGAAGGGAAAACTAAAGAGGAGAATTTAGCGGGCTGTGTATCATAAAGGATAACAAGAATAATTCAAATGAAATTTTTATAAATGATTACTTATGGTATGATTTTATCACAATATTGTGATTAGTCATTATGGTTTGAAATTAAATTCTGAAATTAAATTTAACTTTCATAAATAATTACAAGAAAACTTGAGTAAGATTAGATTTTAAGCAATAGATGGATATAAGCCGTGTCAACAAATAAAATTAATTTTTCAAATATTTGCAATAACATCGTTAGAATAATATATACAGTATAAGACACAGGAGAAGACACAAATCCATATATTGATTTTTCTAACCCGCGTAGGGACTCATCGCAAAACACAAACTTAGTACTTTGAAGTTGAATTTTCGAAGTTATAAATTAAATTCTAAAAAGTAACCAATTTTCCTTTTTCGAAAATTAAATTTAAAATTTAAATTTAATATACTCAAAGTACGTTTTCTTTGACTTATTTCTTAAAATCAAATTTTTCATTTCACAAAATCTTTCACAAAAACTTCTCTCTGTAAACGCCCAAATCCTGCAAAACTGTTCCAAAGTTTTCGAATTAAGTAAAAATTATATTGAAGAATTGAACATTTTAAGTGAGTCACTTTAAATAATTAATTGTCAAAAAGTTTTGGAATCGTCAAAATATTTTCTTATCATCATCAATCCGAATGTATTGTCAATTATTTTTTAATCAACTTCATTGATATTCATTACTATATTTCAAATAGGAAAATGTCATTGTTTTTGATTATTATGTAAATATTATATTTATATATGTATATAAATATGTATAACATATTAATTGAATTAAAATTGACTTCGTGTCATTTATCATAATTTTATCATTTTATTTCTATAATATTAAAATAATAATTCATGACCCTATAATATATTTTCTTTCATAATTTAACATCGAATAAGATTATCACTCCCTCTGAAAAAAGAAAAACAACAAAATGATGAAATTTTTTTTCTTAGAAATAAAAATCTCGACGAAGATGACTCACAATATTCTGAAAGTTTATCTTTTATTAACAATTTTCCTATTTTTTATATATTCTTCTTTAATAATTTTATTTTGATAATTTTTTGTTTATTTTCTTTGTTTAGAAAATTAATGAGAAAACGGAAACCTAAAAACAAGTTCATATTCTATAAAAATTATAATTTTTTTTGTATAGTACGAGTACATAACATTAAACATTTTAACAGTGCAGTGCAAATATTTTTAAAAACATTTTCTTTATTTTATTGTTACTCCAAGTTGTGCTGCGTATGATAATCTTTTCATTATTTGCCATAATCCTGGAAATATCTACTTTTACTTATTAAAATTTGAGATAAATCTCTAATCTTGGAATGATCTGCTAAAAAATTTCGTATATTATATATGTATGTATAATACACAAATTGTAGCCTGATTTTCGATAAAACGATATCATATGCAACACGAAAAAAAATATGACAAAAAAATAAACGAAAAATAAAATGTATTCCAAATCTAAGTTCTCATATCGTATTCGTATAATCGTATCGTAAAAAGTGTATACATGTTTTTCTAACAATAACTGATGAAACCTGTTAGCAGTAAAAGCCATTACATATTGTTCTTTCCTAAAATATTGTTGTAAAAGTGTTAGTTCTCAGTAAATTTTCTGTATACATTCACGTCTTAATTTTGTTTCAATATTTTCGAATATATTTGAATTTATTGCGATTTGCGCTAGGGGCTTTTAGTTATACACATAGTAATTAGATTTTGGAGGACTGGGAGAGTGTTGGAAAAATAGAAAAATTTACTTGGATGTATTTTGTTTATCCAAAGATGTTCTTGAGCCTGGATTATTTAATGAATTTCGATTAGTCATTAAAGAATCACCATTTCCATATTTTTTATTCAGTAAGCTTACTATAAAGCATTTATAAAATGTATCGCTGCACTAAATGAGCAAGAGTGCGTTAAATAAAAAAGTAAGATTTTTTCATATTTCATTTTTTGATTTAATACACTCGATTTTAGTTAAAAACTTTAAATATAGTAGATCTCTACACTGTAGGGCATATAATCTTCATTAATCGATTGCTTTGCATACTATTGTCTCTCAAATTTCGACAATATGTCATGTTTTATAATAGGTTATCATGGTTTTGAAACTCAACACATACATTATGTTAAATGGAAAAAATGTACTGCTAGTTAAAGTTTAATTTTCACTCAAGTATTTTGAATAGTATAGAAAATATTTGTTTAAAATTTTTAGCTTTTTGAGCTACCGCCAAATTTTGGATTTGGATCCTTCAAAACATTAACTTGATGAAGTTTGTTTTTCATTGTATTTCGGTAAACTAAAATTGCTGTATATTGAGGAGATATGTTGTTGAGATTTATTGTCTTACACAAAGATTCATACAATATTTACATATATACATTTTTATATATAGCTAAATAGATAGCACAAATTTATATTTATAATTTCAAATAATTTCTATTTTATAATGATTGATATGAAACTTAACTTCCTTTTATATATACAAAAATAAGTTCAGTATTCTTATTATGTCAATAATCCTAATTTTATTGAATTTTATCTCTATATATACATATAGTAAATATAATTTTAGATGAAATTTTCTTCCTATCATCCTTATATACATTAAATATATCTAAAATAAATTTTTAAAATATTTGGTCAAATCAATCATTTATTCAATAAATACAATCAAATAACGTGCTATGTGATTTGTGGTATGTATAACATGATATATTGGCAAATACACACAAACAAATATGCGTCTAATAGGAAATATCTTGTTAATTAAAAATATTTAGAGTACGGGAAACCGTTTACAAATGAAATAATATCAATGACTTTAGAGTGAAACTAAACATGTGTGTTGTACATGTGTATGTATATATTACCGACCGTATTGTGTATACATTAGGTAGGTTATGTGATGGCAACAAATTTTGCATATCGTTCTCCATAGTAGGGAAGTGCAAGTAAACTATTTTTAGCAACCTGTCGGTGGGTTGGGCTGTGTGTGCACGGGTGTAGCTCGAGTTCTGCTGAACCGATTTTGATGAAATTTTATATGTAAGTTTATTTCGACCATGACACGGATTGATCAACTTTTGGGATATATCAGGCCTCGGGAACTGCACTTTTAGCGGGCCTGTTTTACACTTTTGACCATTTTGAAGAAACTATTCAACCGATTTGCTTGAAATTTCATATATAAGCAATTGAATATAAGAGCAATATAGCTTGAAATTTTGGAAGAAATCAGGTGTCAGCAACTAGACGTTTATTACGGGTCAAATATACATTTTTGCGTATATAAAAAGAAATAATCAATCGATTTCATTGAAATTTAATATTCTCGTGCTAAAACAACTAACATATAAATTTTTTGGAAAGATCAGGGCTCGAAAACTGATCTGCGGGCCGAACACTTTCATTTAATTAGACAACACACATTGCGGTCGGTTATGTGCTGACCACATCAGATTTTTTTTTTAATTAAATTAATGTAAAAATTATAGTTCATCTAATCAATTTTTTTAAATTGATAATAAATGTACTATGAATTTCAAGAATTTAAATTTCAATTACATACACTAATACATACACATATGTATGCAGGTATGTGTTTCTTAAAATTTAAAATTATTTTAAATCTACCGTAATTACCTTCACGTTTATTTTATTTTTTAATATTATCCTTGAAAGTTAAAAGTATACAAATACGTCATGCTCATCATATGTACATACATACATGTGTATATAAAATCCATGGATATATAAAAGTCATGCTATTGTAGCTAAATGCCGGTTGTGATGCACTGTTTATATATTAATACCATCTATACATATAATAGGAAGTAGCACATTCAATTTTATGTATGACTGAAAAAGTTGTGCAAAAATAATTTTAAAGTACAACAATGAAGGAATAAAATAAAGAAAGACATACAACAAAGAAAAAGAACCAAAAACAAGAAAAACAGATACCAAAAATTAGGTGTAATTTTAAACAAGAAATAAAGTGGAAATTATTTCATGGCAAAGAAGAAGAAGAAGAAGAAAAAAATAAGGTTTCATGAAACTTTATCCTTTATTATGAAAGTTTATCCCTTTAAAAAAATAAATTGCGAATACAAAATATTGAGATACATTAAAATTCAAGAAGAATTTTTTTTTACTTTAATTACAATTAGGTTTTTTCACAGTTTTTGTTTCTTTTTAAATTTTAAATAGAAAATATTTTGAAATTAGAACATATTTTCATTTATAATAATTTTAAAGAACAAGGTTTTCTACTTTTTCAAACATATTTTATTTCAAGATTAAAATAATATTCAAGTATTCTTTTAAATTCATGTTTAGAGTATAAAAGGATTTGAAAAATTCAGAAAGTGTTTCAACTCTCAATCAATATAGCTTTTATTTTATTACAAGAAAATTTATGAAATTTATTCATTTTCATTTTTAAATTGAAATGCTATAGTTTTAGTGGAAATTAATCCAGGATTACCGAAATATTATAGCATCTTAAAATTACGTGTCTACTAAGAGGAAAAATTCCTAAAGTTAGAGTTTAAGTCCTGTTGAAAATTTTTTGAGTGTTTTCTTTTTTTACGTACAAATAATTTCATAAAATTGTTCAAGCAAAATTGATGAACTTGCATTTAAATTTTAATTTCAAATACAAAATTCAAAAACTTTTAGAATATTTAAAAATTTTTGTATTTGATTTATTGGTAGATTTTGGAAAAGAGTAGCTAAATGTTATATTGAATTATTAAAGGTTTAGATAAGATTTGATAAATGACAGCGAAAAATGAATGTTCACTTTCATGAATCTTGAGACTTTTAGAGCAAGAAGATTTGTATTGTAGTACTAGTGTGAATATTTTATAATTCCAATATTTTATTTTCTTAATTGAAAATTATTTTTTATCTATGAAAATTTAAATAAATTTTTGCTCGTATTAAATTTTTAAGCATACTTTCGTGTTTTATATTGGTAATAAATATTTTTATTGCTTATTTTTGTCAACTTTTAAAAGAAAATAGGAAATTTCCAATTTAAAAAATAACATCGCTACAAAATGTTCTACAAATGCAACCTTGCCTACTTTTATACAGATTCGTTATGTAAGTATGCTTTCACTTTATTTTCAATGTCGTATATTAAATTCTTTGTATTTGCAAAGTTTTTTCTCATCATGCATATTTTATACTAAAAGAAAATTCAATTAATGAAAATATATGATAAGTAAAGGAATAATTATAAGGAATTCGTGTAACTGGTAAAACATTTATTTTATACAGAAAAACGCAATTGACAGAAGCAGCGGTCTATACAATAGCACATTTCGTTTTAATAATTCAAGTGGAAAAAATGTTCTATTAAAATTATTTGCTTTAAATCAAAAATTATTGCATATACTTCGGGGCAAAATTTTGGAATAATTTAAATAAGAATAATAGTTAAATTAGATTTGTTGTTAGCAGGATTTAAATTGGGGAGTAACCTTGTTGTGAATGAGAAAATTATCAGTCAACTTCTTAGTATAATTCTAATGCAAAATATTGTATAATTTGATGAAAAAGCTATTTATTATAATCAAAACAACTTATTAGAATAACTTGTTGCAACACTTCAGACTTGTCGTTTAAGATAAACATCATATTAAAAAAAAGACTTAGAACAACTATTTAAATTTGAAATTGACATTGCATACTGTTCCTTTTTTTACCTTTTTCAAACTAGGATGTGCAGCTCCAAAGTTGTTGCGTCAGCGCAAATTGTAAATCTCTTAAAAGTTTAACGAACATATACTCGTAGAGTAAAAGCAGAGGCACACTTATTAATCATTTAAATTATTTTTTTTTTGGGAATATGCTCAAAACTATAAACATTTATATGTATATGTACTCGTAAATTGAGTTCTTTTATCTCGTATTATTACATTATCCTTACTGACTTCAGGAATATAATTATTCATGCTTGAAAATTTAATTTATCATTATAGTAATGGCAGGCCTTTCATTATCCTAAATTGAATTGAATAGCCAGAATATTGTAATTTCATTGACAGTTTTTTTAGAATAATATTCATTTATAAAGAATGTCGAAATCTAAATAAATTAATATAGAAATACATTATATACGTATAGAGTGATGCGAATAATTGTAGACTCAAAGAAATTTTGAAAACTTTATAACTTTAATTTTGAGTTTGTTATATAATATAAATGATGGAAACATGAAATTTAAAATTAACTAAAATAAACAACTGATATTAAATATTAATTTGAAATGTCATCAATTTATAATTGCTATTAAATGTTAAATGGTTCGGAAATTAATTTTTATATGGAATCATTTGGTTTTCATTTTAGTTTGTGTATAAATTACAATTTTAAATATAAATTTATAATTCTTTGTCATTTTAATAAAATATATTAATTAAAATTTTTGTAATTAAATTGTCTATATGCACGTGCAATAATATTTTTATTTTTAAAACTGCTATTGTTCCTCCTTCGTTTTTAGTAAAACATTTAAAATTGAACAAAACAAAAAAAAAGAAATTGAATTTTAATTATAATTTGAAAATTTAAATTAAAATTTTATTTTATTGGAAAATTATTTAATTCTTTGTTTTTATATTTAATGTTTTTTAATTTAATATTCAATTCAGGATTTTTTAATAATTTAAATTAGATTATATCACACATGTTTCATTCATATATACATACATACATACACATGTATCAATTAATAATCCAACTTAGCGTATTCATTTTAAAATTCATAAATATCCCTTGTATATGTGCATCATTGGTGTTTAAAACTATTTTAGTTTCAGAGGCATTTAAATGCAAATCAAAATTTTCAAAAATTTGTTACAAATTTTTTTTTAATGTCCACGTTACCTTTCCTATATCATACTGCCCGAAATGCAAGTAGAAATGCAAAAATTGGGCAGCTTTCAGAAAGTACAATTTGGTGCCTTTTATTTTGAGATGGAATACTTAAGGAGGTGCCTTTTGTTCGTCTGGACTCATGATGTAATCCTCGTTTGAGAATATGGAATTAATGTGCATTTCAGTTTATGAATTATAATTTTTGAATAGTGTATAAGAACAGTATTTCTGCAATTTTAAAGTTACAGTATTCTTTTAATTTAATGTGACGTACATCAAATATTCATTTTTTGTGGTTAGCGTATCAAAAATATTTAAGATGCCTAAAATTAACCTAGTCCTCTTTAAAGTTTTGTGAACATGCAAATAAATTTGTAATAGTTATTATAAAATGAGTGCGAAGTCTTTTCTGCATTATAGTGAGAAGTCTTTTCTGCATTTAAAAAAATTTTGATAACAAAGAGGTTGTCAGAAATTTGAACTCTAATTATTTAATAGTGAAAAATGAAGTACTTAGTAATACACAAAATTCTATACAAACATTTGCATTGGAAAAATTATTTTGTAAGATTTTGAACTTGACTTTATTTTATTTAAACAAAATTTTAAAATTAATTTAATCTTTTTAAAATAGTGTTTTTTAAATTTTAAGTTTTTAAGAGAAAAGTTTGTCTGCTAATTCAGTACTTACATAATATGATTAATGTATTTTAAAAAAATTACGTAAAAAATTAAATTCCAGAACAAAATTTTAAAAATTTTTGAATACTTTTGAATAATTTGAAATTTTAGTTGTTTGAAATTTAAATTTCTCAACTAACTTTAAGTAGAATTCACTACAAACTAATAATTTCTAAACTTTTATGTATTCGCTAGAATTGATTTAAAACTTTTTTATGGAAAATTTGTTTTAAAATTTTAAATTTTAAAATAAACGATTTTTTAGTCCTCAATTGTGAATCATGGTTTATAATCAAATAAAATATAAATAAATATTTTGAAAAGATTTTGATTTTATCATTTAAAGTCTCAAATTATTTACTTTAGACTAATATTTTTATTGAAATCCCCAAATGTTCATTGTGTTTCAATTGTAATAAATTCTTCAAAAATCTCAAATTAAGCTAAATGTTAAGATAATTTTGTGGATTTTATAAATGTTATTGTTAAATATTTCGTTGACTTTGAAATGACTATTCAATTACAACTCTTACATAACTCTCAAGCTTTCTCTTTGTTACAATTTCCTTGTCTTAAAATTGCAATTCCGTGTAAAATACTTATAGAAACAAATGTTAGTTTTTTTTTAAAAATTATAATAGATTTTTTTATTCTGATTTTTGTCATCTGAATGAATATTAAATATTTTAATTATATAAACATAAAATAATTAAAATTATACATTGTAAGCTATTAAAATATTGGACATAAAACTATTAAGATTTAAGCAAAATTAATAAAATATTGTTGTGTCAGCAAATAATTTTAATTATGACGACGGAAATCCAATATCTATTCTACGAAAATAAAAAAATGAAAATTAAAAGTTTAATACGATCACGAGCGCATTGTAAATTTTCTTCAACAATAATCTTTATTTATTATTAGATAAATGAAATTGTTAAACTATAAGCTAAATTAATCCAGATATTTTTAAAAATATAAAATTGGTTCATATTAGATTATTGCATAAATAAATTGACTCTCAATATAAAGTTCTAATTTGCATGAAAAACGGTTGAGCAAAAGCTAATATTACGGAAAACTAATTTTCCATTGAAAGTTTGACATCAAACATAAAATTCGATTTGAAAGCAATGCCTTAGAAATTGTACGAAATGTGGTTCGAAATTAAAATTTATATTCCTAATAAATCAGAATAACTCACAGAATTACAAATATCTGAGTTATTCATGTTTGATTCGTAAATATTAAAAAAAATTCCTCACTTCAACGAATGAAAAATCGAATAAATGTAAATATGAGCTTTCAAGCGTTTATGAGAAACACTTCTTAAGCATGTAAATATTTTGGTACTTAAAATAGCAATAAAAGTCATTTTTATGGAAAATTTTCTTTTTTTTTTCACTCATTTATCTACGACTCTATGTAAACATTACATTATACATATATACATACATGAATATTTATGTTTTGACTTCATTTAATTTTATTTTATTGTTTTTTTACTTAAAATAAAAGTTTTTTTTTTATATTAATAAAAAACAAACAGAAATTAAAAAGAAGGAAATAAAAACATATATAAAAGAAACCTTCCAGATGTTTTCAGTGATGACTTATTTTTGGTAACAAATTCGGAAATTTAAAAATTTTTAAGGATATTTTTGATATTTCATTTATTTACAGCGTTCTTGTGTTATGTAGCATTGGTATACGTCATACGACAATATAATATCAACAAAATAATCTATGTCTAGTTATATGTAAATATATATATGAAATTAGCTATATATGAAGGACTAATAACCCTCCTGTATAAAAAGGTCTTCCTAAATTTAAGGTGAACCATAACGGTGGTGGTAAGGTAATGTTAATTGTAAATATACTATGACAATAATCTCCATATTGAAGTTCTAAATGTTATGTAAATAATTAGAAATATAAAGCATTTTTTATTGTTATTAAATTTTTTTATAAAATTTTTATTGTATTCACGTTCATATACGCATGTATATGAAAACAATTATACACAAAAGATGAAGTGTTACTTTTCTTTAGCGATTTTTAATAATAGAAAAAAATGTTGTTAAAAAGGATTTTCCAATATGAATTCATGAATTTAATATTACTGATGATTGTATGCATTATATATAAAATATTTTTATGTTTGCTTTTACAAGTAAATGTTGCGACTATGTATGTATGAAAATGGTAATATAAAAATATTAGATATTCAAATGGACAATTAATATTTGTCGTAGAAGAAAGTTATCAAAAAAATTCGAATAAGGGTTTCCCTTTTGAATTTGTGCCAAACGCAATATATAGGGTCTTTAAATAGTCGCACCAGATTTTGTTTTAAATTAAAACATGCCAAAATTTAAATTTTTTAATTTTTCACTATTTTTAATAAAATTATAGTTCATTATGGTTATATTTGAAAAATTACACCATATGTCTACATACACGTCATCCGAAAATCAAAAACTTTAACTTATTCTAAAGATTGAATTGAATTTAAACACTGTACGAATTTTTTACCTCATTTATGATTTTAAATTTATAAAAATTAAGTATTAAAAATTTTACTTTTTAGTATTTATTCTATTTTTATTTAAATTTTGCACGGAAATTTCTAAGAAATTGTTTGTTTATTGAAAACGGTACAGGGAAGAATTTCCTAAATTATGTGATAGAACTATAATTTAGCAAAAATTAAATTAATGCAAATCGACGTTTCATATTGGCATTTCTTAAAATACAAATCAATTGCACAAAATAAAATTAAAAGAAATAGCAGGAGAGAACAATAAAATAGATTCAATTTGTCACTAAAACAGAAAGGTTTTCGATTTTAAATATTACTTCCAGAATATCTGGTCTGTCAAAAAAAAAAAATAATAGCATTTACATAATGCTTTATTATTTTTCAAGTCTTTGGTTTGTTTTAAATATCTAAATATAAAAATATTTTCGATATTTTCTTTATTATAAATCACACAACCTGGACAAGATGAAAAAGAAATTTTAATTTTGTATTCGTGGTTTCACAAGTAAATTATGTTAAAATCACACATTTGTATGTGTGAAAATTGACATCTGCCTTGTGTCTTCAATGACAACAATCACAATATTTTTCTAGTTCAGATTTATTTACTTTTTCAATATTTTGGACAAGCTTGTTCAAAGTATGAAAAATTCTAAAATATTTTAAGCATACATACATACGAGTACATACACATATTGAATTCCCATCCTTTGTAATTTTTTCCTCTTTGGTTTTCCAAATTTTGAAAAAAAAAAATAGAATATTGTTTATGACAATATTATGACACTGCAAATATTTCTAAAATTTCTATCAAATTTTGTTTTCTATTCTCTCTTTTAATTAATACTGTGGAAGTTTTCAATACTGTGAAATAAAGTGCAAATAAAAAAATTTTGTTTCTTTTGTCAGTTTAACCAATTTTGGCTAGTTCCTTTTTAGACTTGAGAAGAATTTACTTAATATTCTTCAAAATATTTTACAAGTCTATTGTAATGTAATTTGTATAAGCTTTTTCTGAAAGAATTGTGAGTTTCTAATTTTTATGTGAAAGACTTTTCAATAACATTAATCAAATGTTCTTTGAATATTTATCAGAGAAATGACAGAAATAATAATTACCTTTTGACAGCACTGTTGATGGTTATAAGCCTTTTGAAAAATTTTTGTACCGTGTTTTTTGTGTATATACGCACAGTATTTTTGGTAAATATTTTTCCCAAACAAGAAATTTTAATTTCAATTGTGAATATATATGTACGTTAACAAAATGAACCTAATTCATCAGATGCTTGAGAATATATTCAGCTTGGCGTATATACATACATTATACACGTATATTCTATTGTTTTTAAAAAATGTTGATAGAGATACGATTTCATATTTTCATTGATTGGAAAATTTCCAAATTCACTTGGTTAACATTTTGTAGGAAAATTGCGTTTTTTTGTCAATAATAATTTAATAAATGCGCACTTTGAGAATAATACCGCAATATCTCAAAATTGTTAATTTTTAACTAGACATGCAGTTGAAAGCATAAAATATTTCTCTAAATTTTGCCCCAAATATGTCACGTAACAATATATCAAAAATTACTGCTTTTATTTAAAATTTTCTGAGCTCAGTTCTCAGCCTTTTCTAAGAGTGTGCTTTTTGTTAAATTCAAAATCGCGATATTTTGCGATGTCACCCAAATTCAAAAAATATTTTAATTAATACTGCGACATATTGAAATAGTTAACTGTTTTCTCAAATCAGTTGCAGCAACATTGAGATTTAAGCCGCAGCAATTCAAAATAATGCAGTCTAAGATTAATTAAATTAAAAGTATTCAATAAAAAAAAAATATTCTGTTATTAAATAAAGACCGTAATATTTCGTTTTACTTTCTTTATTTTATATAATTTTAAAAATAATACCAGTATAAAACAAATGTTTCGGTCTTCAATGTCCCATACAAAAATTACGTAACTTTGAACTCAATTTACTCGAAACTATAAATTTAGAGATGTTGCGGTGTGATTCTCCAGGTTCGATTGGTATGGAAAATAAAAATCAAAGTGTACTTGTAAAATGAAAATATTTTATGTTTTAAGAGAAATTTATTTCCTGTGCTACTTAAAATTAAAATAGTAACATTACATAATAGAGAACATGGGAGAGTGTAGACCTTAAAAGTTCTTTTGTAAAATTTTACAAATTGAGATTGGCAGTTTTCTTAATATTATTATTGAAATTTTTCATAAATTTTTATTTAATTTTTGAAAAATTATTATAGAAGAATTATGATTTTTTAATTGATTGAAGTTAATTATCACAAATGTTTGTGTTAGACATGGAAACAGCAACTTAAAATTTCACTATGGCAAAATAATCGTTCGATTGCGGCAAACAAAATATTTAAATATTTTTGAATCAAATAATTCTATAGCATAAACCTATATTTTTTCACCTATATTACTGCAGACTGAAATCATATGGTACAGTATTTTTTTGGTTATGGTCTGTTGCGATCTCAATAAACAGATCTCCGATTTTTTGTTACCTAATTTTAATTGTAGCAATATTTTGTATTTGCAAAAAATATATATATACATAGATAGGTCATTTTTCATTTCAAAACATGAAATGAACAGGAATTCGAATAGAATTTTGGATAAAAACCAATTTTTCACAAACAAAAATTTTTATTCAAAGATTAATATTATTTTCAAGGTTTTCCAAAAAGGACAAGAATCCCTTTCAAATAATTCGAATTTAATAACAGAATTTTGGAGACGTGAACACATAATGACAACATATAATTACAATCGAAAATGGTTTAAAATTTCCAAACTGCACGAAATTAAAATTACAATTTCGTAAAGGCAAATAAAAATAAATTATAAAATAAAATATTTTATTTATTACATTTTCACTGCACTATATCAAAACTAAGTGAAAATTACTGAATCATAAAGAATCTCCTACTCCTGACGTATTTTTTAATTGCAACCAAATAAATTGCTTTTTCGACTTTTATTTACTTTGTTCGATTTGTCTTTAGTTGGACCTTATAATATTTGTTTTTAATTTTGGCAACGACTTATACATTTATTTAAATTAAATTTAAATTTGTAAAATTGCAGTTGTGGGTTATATTTTCCATATAGAAATGATTTTTAGGTCTTTATAATTTATTTATTTAGGTTTTTATAATTTATGTAAATAGTTTGTATGAATTATTGATGGAGTTTATAACAAAAACTATTATTTTCATGAAAATTAGGTAAAATTGAGAAATAATTTTAATTTCAGTGTCATATGAGGAATAATTATTGCAGGAAATCTAAATACATGGCAAGTCTAACTAACGTGGAATTGATTAAACCAATTTTGTTTTTTAGCCATTCACACATTTGGAATATTGAATTTTATTTTTATCATGAAAAATAGTCTTAGGACCAGTGGACTTTTTAATTATTAAAATTGAAATAGTTTTACTGCAGTATCTCTTTATATTCCTTATATAACCTAATAACTAATAGGAAGTAGGAAATAATTGCTATAAAATTTCCTTTATAGATTTGCATCAAATTTTCTTTTACAGTTCTGAGAACAAATCATATAACCGTTTTTATGGATTTACTGGTCAAATGTTTAAATAATTTCAATGCTTTGTCAGTTTGAATTCTATACGTATGGTATTTTTTTGATTACTCCGGATAACTGAGCAATTTTGTATGAATTTCTCATTAATTGCGTAAAGCTTTTACTTAATATCTTTCACATATTTTCTAAGATTTAATTTTCGAACTTTTTGTGAAAATTTCTTCATTCATTAGAATATTATAAAACCTTTTATATATGTATAAGCTTTTCACAATAATGTATTCACTTTTCTTATATATTTGCATATTAAGTTGTAATTTGCATAAATTTCTTATAACCATATGGCACTATACATAGAAATCGACTTTATAGTTATATTGCATTTTATTTGTGTTGTGGTATAACATAACAATTGAAATTTTTCAATTATAAGAAAATAATTATTATTTTAGGGATTTAAAAGAGGATGAAAAAGGATTTTGAGGTTTTATACTTAAACTACTTCATACATATTTAAGTAAATGAATTTGATTTCTTATATCTCCATTAGTACTGAAGTTTTATTTTTTAAAACTTTTATTAAATATATTTATTTTGTAAGCCGAAGAGAACATATTAAATTTCTATTGTATAAAACACAATAGAAACTAGTTTATAAATAATTTAAAATGCTTGTAAAATATGTTTTCAGTAAAATTGATCAAGATAGTAAGATTACGCAAATTTTTCTGCTTTGACTTTAAAAAATATTCAAATGTTAATTATAACTATTAAAAAGTCATATTGGTTGCATAATAAAATATTTTTCCTATATCATTCACATAGGTGCACCAATAAGTATGCAATTTTTTGAAATTTTAAATTGCTAATCTATCTAAATTTGTAATCGAGTATTGAGTTATCTTGAGATCTACGAAGTCGTTTTTATATTAAAAAACACTTCCATTTCACCTATATATTTTAGTATCAAGTTAATTCGTTTTTCACATCTGTAATTTTTACGTAGAATGTTAATAAGAATTAAAATATTCCAAACACTTAGCATCAATATTTTGTTAATTAAATTTCTATTATGGAAAAGAATTTTTTAAGTAAAATTCATTGAGTCCATTAAAAAGCTGTACAGTAAAATATACTGGCTAGGTCACTGCAGTTAATACCATAAATAATTTCTTTGGTTTTGGAGTTGCTTTAATAAAAAACTGAGATTGAAATTTTAATATTAAAATGTATATTTAGCTAGCTAATCAAAAAACTTCCGAAAAAGTTTTAGAAAATTTAACAAATTTTGGAAAATAAATAAAATTATTACCAAATTTAACATTCTATATAATTTTAGATTTATTATAAATTTTTAGTGCATATTCAAAGTTTTTTTTTTCTTGGGTTTTTTTGGGAGAAATTTGAAATGCGTGAAAAATTAAATTCCATGAAGTTTTTACTATTTTTTTTTTCAAAACTAAGTTTCTCACACCCAAACGGGTGAAAGTTTTTTTTTCGTTTTTTCAAAATGAAATATTTTATAAAACTTTATAAAACTAAAATATAATTCATAAGTTTTTGTTGGAAACCTCAAATCTAAATTTTAATTTTGTTAGTGCAAAAGAATGAGAATTGAAAAAAGTTGTACAAAGTTTTTTTTTATTATCCGAATTATGAGTAAAATTATCGAAGTCTTAAAAACTTACTTCGTTTCCACTAATATTTTTGCATCTAAAATTGGAGAATTATAGCTAGAATTAGAATGTATTAGAACTAGAATGATAGAAATGTATTAGTAATGATTTCAAATGCATTCTGAGTTCATTTTTGTGTACCTAATTAATATTTAATGAAAAATCTAGTGAATTATAATGAAAAAATTAATAAATAGTTTGAATTTTTTGACTGCTGTGTTAAAGCTATGGTTAAAAAAATTGATTATTTATACTCTTCTAAATTAAAGAAGATTTCCACTGGTTTTTAGGTCATATGATAATTAGTATAATACTGAAGCATGTAAAATTCAAATTATGAGCCTTGCGCAGCCTAATAATTGATTCACTAGTTAGTTTAAAAAATGTGTTAGGTTACAAGATTATTCAAGAAATTTTCTTTGCATTACTCTTTAAATATTTAGCAACAACATTAAAACAATTTAAGTGTTTAAATTATTAAATGAAAATATAGATTCTAAAAATATATTACAAAGAACGCAGAGTTGTAGTACAAGTAAAAAATTTATTAAAAAAATTTCAAATGTTATACTAAATTGTAAAATAAAGGATTCGGTATAAAAGATTTCAGTTTATGAGAAAAAGCAAAATATAAAAAAAAATTTAGAACGAATTTAAAGAAATTTTACTTTAAAGAAAAATAAAAGTTAATTAATCGATTAAATTCAAATTAAAAATTATTTTTTTAAAGCAGATTGCAGGTGAATTTATTGAAACAAAGTAATTTTCTTAAGGATAATATTATTTAGTAAAATTACACTAAATTGAGTTTTGATCAAAGTATACCATGCATTAAAGAATTTCTTAAGTTTTTCAAAAGAATTGCTATGTCATTTATTTAAATTAAAATTTGAATGTTGTATAATTTTATGTTTTCTAAAGAATTACGAAGAATAACAATAAAATAAACTCACGTAGAAAGTTAAATTAACCAGACGTTTAAAGTATATAGATGAATAGTTGTAGACAATGCAAAGATGCATTTAGAATTTTAAAAAATCATTGCAACTTATTCTTTTGGAAAATGTGTTTGTTAATTCTTAATAAGCGTGGATGTGAAATGTAAATTCTTAAATTCATATCAAAGTTTCTTGCAGCTTTTTCGCTCGAATCTATTTGGTCTCTCTTATATAATGCATTTTAAATGTGGATGACAGTACATACTTATAAAGATTAAGTTACTTGATAAGGTTGAATAAAGAGAATATTTCATGCGGTATTTCAAAAAAAATTTACAAACAATTTGTATTCAAAGTATCTTACTACTTTGAATTTTTATTGGGATCGTATTGTAAATACAATCAAAAAGTGTTTATTTAATAAATAACTTACCAAAGTGTTGTGTATTACAATTTACAATGCGGGTTTTAGGTATGTGTTTTATATGTAAAATGAAATTTTTTTAGAAAAGAAGTTCAATAACTCAATTACAATAGATTAAAACAATATTCTGAATTTATTTTAACTAGAAGTTTGACTTATACAATGTTTCTAAAAAGTATACCTTAGCTTTTTAATATTGCCATTTGAGATATTTATAGAATGAAACGGAATTAAATAGGACGAAAGGACCTCTAACTCAATTTAGTTGAAAAGCAAGGCATTGAAATATGGAAATTCTCCATTCTTTTTCAAAAAAATTTTTGACTCTATTTAAGTTTTTCCCTGATAGTTAAAACATATCGAAAAAAACTCACCTTTAAAAAAATTTAGCGAAATTTTCTTTTTATAAAATTTATTTGGAAAAATCATTGAGATTTTGTAAGAAAATCCAATAAGAGGATTTTAAAAATCAAAAAAAAAAAATTAAGTATTATAAGAAAAATATTAACGCAAATTGTATAATATCCGCGTTTTAGTTTTTCGTAATAAGCAATTATGGCTCTGTACTGTAAATTTAATTAAGTCTATGTAACCAGTAGTCCTTCTTGTTTAAAAGAATAAGTGATTTTCTATTTAACATTTCATTGGCATTAAGTGTGCCAAATTTTACAATATTTGCAATACAGAATGTATAATTTCTAGGTTAAGTTACACAATTATTAGAATTTTATGTTCTCATTTTGAAATTTGAAAAATTTTCTTTCTGTTTTTCTGCAATACAATATCCTATTTTGCATAAAATAAAATCTACAATATTTTATAGGTTACAAAGCACATTTTTCAATCTGCTGGTTAAAAATTCTTAAAAGCAAATTGCAAAATACAATAAATGTCCTGCCATAAAATATTTCAAAAAATTCCATTTCATAGCATTGTAAATTTTTATTTCAAGTGTAAAATAAATTTATTGTCTCGTGTATATTTGGGTTATATGTTTGTATAGGTATGCAAATATTTCTATAAAATAGAGAAAATATGTGTGGAATGAAAAGAAAAATTGTGGAGTCTAAAAGACTGAATTATACATGCAAGTTTATTACCCTTTCAATAAATTTTTATTTTTAAATACAAAAATTGTGCGAAAAAAATCAAATTTGTAATGTGAAAAGGAAGAACGTTAAAAAGAAAGGAAACTATGAAGGACATTTAAAAATTTTTTTGAATAAAGATAAAAAATTTTTATATTGTTTTTATTTTATCGGAATTTTTATATTGGAAAATTTCGTAGTATAAAATTAAAAATTTTTTGTAACATTGAAAACCGAGGGGAGAGAAAGTTATTTAAGTCATTTTGATTTATTTTTTCTTCTCTCATTTACTGGAAATCACTAAAGTATTTAATTTTATGGAAAACGGAGAGAAAGAGAGCGGGAATAAAAAGAAGTGTGTAATATCAAGGAAAAAGTGAATATTTTATTGGCATTTTAATTATGGCTAGTTTGCGGAAAAGAAATTGTCCAATAAATACTTTTTATGAAAATTGTTATTCAATAACACATAAAAACCTATTAAGACAAAAATTAAGTGCGACAATATAAAAAAATTGCTGGCAATAATAAATTTTATTGTTTCCCATTTGTTATTTGATATGTTTTAATTTAATTGAAAAAAATAATGTGAATTAAAAGTTTATTATATGAATACGCAATTGGATTTTAATGAATCAATAAGAGGAATAACCATTCAATGGTCTTAGTTTACAGAGAAAAATATTAAGAATGAATTTGTGTTCCATACAACAAAGTTGGTAGTTCTACCGCATGTAGACTAACAATATTATGTATAAGAAAAACATATATATTCGAAAATTGACGAGAAGCTAACGAATTTGAGCTTTCTTCCTGCTTATTTTATAATTTCATCTGCATATAACATTGATATTTTTAAATGCATCAGCAATATGAGTATATCAGGGAAACGAGTATGCCTGGGCTGTACCAGAGAACCGGCAAAAACGTCCCGTAACGCCTTGCTTTACTTATATCCCACAATAATATAAGTAAAAAACTCTTACATACTTGTATATCTGATTATAACAGGCCAATATTTAATTTCCAAAGTCACGGATGATTGAAATATTTGATATTTGATACTTACTTATAACATTGTTGTAGTGAGTTCCCAGAAGCTACTCGATATTCCTATAATCGTCCTTCTTCGAAAGACTTCACAAACACCCATTAAATAATTAAATAAATTTAATTTTCTTAATTACTCTATTATACGACTCTGAATTGTTTTTTGTTACGCTGAATTTTAATTTCATTCTTATTCTTTCATAAAGAAAATTTAATTTTAAAAATTTATGAGAATAATAATCTTTTGAATTTCAGAAATATAAAAGCAATTAAAATTTGTGCATTATGCGTGAATAATGAATTTCAATGAACTTTTAAAACAATAATGAATGTGAACATTTCCATAAAATATAATTAATTTCGTCTATACTTATTTGTTTCTCTTATAATTTCACTCACATTTAATCAGTTTATAAAATATGGAACTTGAATGAGTTTATTTGAATTCTGAAATTTAAGTTATTTAAGTATTTAAAATACAAAATAATTTATTTGTTTTATTTGTAAAGAGAAATTTCACATAATTCGTTTAAATAGATAAAATATTATATTATATTTATGCACATACATATAAAAATGTTTATCTTTTGAAAAGGATTATTTCAATTCGTTTCTTTTTTCTTTTTTTCTTTCTTCTGGCGCTACATCTCGTGGTGAGATTTGGCCTTCCTTACAATTTGCCTCCATTCTGCTCTATTTTCTGCCTCTCTCTTCCAGTCGCGAACCCCTAGTGTTCGCAAATCACTTTCTATGCCGTCTATCCACCTAGCTCGTGGCCTGCCCCTTCCTCTACTTAACAGTGGCTTATATTCGAAGGTTCGTTTTTGTTTGCGGTCTTCAGGCATCCGTGCTAAGTGGCCAGCCCATCTTAATCTTTGGGACTTGATGTGTTTTACAATATTTTCGCCATGTATTGATTGATTCAATTCTTCGTTCGTACGCAGAAGGTATGTTCCATCTTCAAGTCGTTTGGGACCAAAAATCTTTCTTAATATTTTTCGTTCGAAGATTTTTAAGTTACTTTCATCACCCTGAGTCAGAGACCATGCCTCGCACCCATAAGTCACTATAGGTCTGATGGTCGTTTTGTATAAAATGGTTTTTAAGTTTCTTGATAATAGTCGAGACTGAAATAGTTTCTTATTTGCGTAATAACTTCTATTGCCATTTTGAATATTTTCATTTATGCAGGCGTGCATACTATTATCATTAAATATCGTTGCACCCAAATACCTAAAATGCGTAACTCCTTCGAAGTTATATTCTCCTATGGTAATGTTTTGTGGTGCTCTTCTTCTTTCATCTCGACTCATTCTCAAATACTTTGTTTTTTCTTCGTTAACCAAAAGACCTACCTCGAGTGCCATCTCATCTTATCCATCTCGTTCGATAACTCTTTGAGACAATGCATACGTCATCTGCGTATGCTATTATTTGGTACGGCCTCGTGAATATGTGGCCCCCATTTTCTAGCGTTCCAATAGCGTGTTGCAAAACCATATTAAATATTAAGGTTGATAAAGCATCACCCTGCCTAACTCCAGCTTTGACTGCAAATTCTTTAGACGTCTGGCCTTGTATCAATACAGAAGTTTTGGAGTAACGTCATTTGTATTAGTTTGTGGGGTATACCGCGTCCAATTAATGCCTCACGTATCTTGCTTCGCTTTACTGAATCAAAAGCCCGCTGAAAATCTATACATAGGATATGTAGATCCATGTTATATTCGTAACATTTCTCCATTGTTTGCTTCAAAAGGAATATTTGATCTACAGTAGAGCGGTTTTTCCTAAATCCACATTGGTATTCACCAATGATTACCTCACTGAATGGCTTTAATCTATTGTATATGATGTTAGACAATATCTTGTATAAAGAATCCAGCAACATGACACCCCTGTAATTGCTACACAAGGTTCTATCCCCCTTTTTATGTATGGGAACAAGAAGCCCCAGTGTCCAGTCGTCAGGCATCCTTTCATTGCACCATATATTGCAGATCAGAGTGTGTATATTATTTAACAATATCTCCCCACCACCTCTGACCAGCTCAATCGTTATGCCGCTCTTTCCCGGAGCCTTATTATTTTTCAGCTTATCTACAGCTTCCCTTAACTCGTCAATCGTTGGCATGTCTATAACTGGGTCCAGAGGTACATTATCGTATACGTTTTCTTCATCTGCACTGTAACCTTCATTAAGTGTTTTCTGGAAATACTCGACCCATCTATCCATAACTTTGCTTTCTTCAACTATAAGATTACCTTCTGAATCTTTGCAGACATTAAGTTTCGCTTGGTAACCTTTAGTCTGGTACTTGGTTCTTCTATAAACTTCCCTAGTGTTGCCTTCTAAGTGTGCTTCTTGAATTTTTTCTACTTGTCTTTTCATCATTAATTTCTTTTTCTTTCGACATAGTTTAGTAGCATATTTCCTCTTTTGATTATAGTTTTCGTGGTTTGATCTTGAGTTTCTATTTAACATTTTTTGTCTCGCATCATTTTTAATTTTAATGGCTAACTTGCATTCGTTATCAAACCAATCTATGTTTCGTTCGATCGACTTCCTTCCTACTACTTCGTTAGCAACTGTGTTAAGGGTATTTTCAATTCGTTTCCACTCTTCATTTACCGATTCATTTTCTTGAGCGTTGTTATTGGCATTAAGTATCTCGTTCACCCGGGATTGAAACCGTTCTCGAATTTCGGGGGTTTTTAATTTTTCGGTGTCCCATTTGATTCTCTTAATGCCCCTTTCTTTGGCAACATTAGCAATTCTTTGTCTAAGAACCAGTTTCACAAGAAAGTGATCGCTGTCACAGTTTGCTCCTCTACATGATCTAACGTTCAATATGGAGGAAGCTCTTCTCGAGGAGATCAATACGTGATCAATTTGATTAACTACCTGTGAACCCGGAACCCTCCATGTTCCCTTATATATATCCTTTCTCTCGAAACAAGTACTTTTGACTTTTAATGCAGCTTCACTGGCTAATTGACACAGGCGCAAACCATTCGCGCTCGTGTTGTCATGTAAAGAATGTTTCCCAGCAACTTCCAGCACAAATTCTTCCTTTCCAACTTTCGCATTAAAATCGCCCAAGAGTATGAGAGTGTCATACGATCCTGCCTTTTCACACAATGTACTTAGGTTATCATAAAAAATATCTTTTTCTTGTTCTTCGGAATCTTCTGTTGGTGCATACGCACATATAACTGTAATATTGCAGAATTTCCCTTTAAGTCTCAACGTGCACAGCCTGCTATCAACGGGTGTAAATCCTAATATGTTATTTCTTAATTTTTTGTTTATGATAAACCCTGTACCGTACATTCCTCTTCTATTCTCGTCACCACTATAGTATACTATATATTCCTGTTTATTAATTTTTCCATATCCTTTCCATCTGGTTTCTTGTATAGCTAATATATCTATTTTATATCGCAACATTTCATATGCTACTTCTTGCATTTTTCCAGATTGTAACATTGTTCTTATATTCCAAGTACCTAAATTTAAATCATTGTCCTTTAAACGTTTCCTAGTTCTTATACCATTATTTCCATCCAATATCCGAGGCATTTGTAAAGATTGCATAACACAGTTAGTTTTTTGTAGTGTCCGGGTGTTAACCGTACGACTAACCCCCAACCTGGAGGACCGGGTCATTTGATTTCGGAGTTTTCGTCTCCTAGCCTTTGAGAAACCAATCTCCTGACGTGCAAGGCAGCACCACCGGCAGTTGCTTCGTGATTTTTTCCTGCATGAAGGAGTCTAGATAGCTATGCTACCAGGCCTTCCCTACAGGTCAAAATCCTACTCCCTGCACGCTCTACCTATTAGCCCAGTATATTGGTTACCAGGAGGGACCACGAGGAGGTTGGTAGAATGCGGTTTACCCCCCCTTCAATTCGTTTAAAATGGAATAAATAATTAACATATTAAATACGGAGTTTCTTAAATACATTGTAAGTATTGTTAGTATATTTTAAATAAAACTTTAAATATATGAACTTAATAATTGCATATTATATAACAGTATAACACATGTACGTAATTGCGAAATTAAGATAAATTAAAGGAGAAAGTAAGAAATAATTCTTAGAATTATTAAGACTGGAACGCATTTTCTCTTAGAAATGATTTATATGCGATAATGTAGAGGTGCCTTTGTTCATTATAATGTCCATAAATTTTCTTTTATACAAGACTTTAAACATAACATAGACTTTATAGCTCTATTAACTTTGATTACAATCATTTTGTATACCACATTATTATGTACCAAAAGGTGTCATATATTGTTTACGTTTCTGGATATTTTCAAAAAATTTTTGAAAAAAAAATTGCTTACTTCTTTCTCTGCATACTTGTCTGTCCGTATTTTACTATTTTCGTCTGTCGTTCTGCTCGTATGTCTGTTTGAATTTAACATTCGGATATATCTTAATTTTACTGCAATACGTTTACTACCCATCAACCAAAGAATCGCTTCTTTGACTGATTTGTAAATTAAACATTCTGATCTTTTTACTGCGATAGTTTACTAACCATCAACCAAAGAATCGCTTCGGATATATCTTAATAAAATGTCTATATTCTTTAAAGTGAAAAGATAAAATTTTGTAGACGAGTAGTTTCTTTTACACCTGCAACTAGGGTGAATTTTAAAATTAACAGTCTGAAGATGTCGATAGATATTTAATTTCTTTAACAAAAATTTCTCTTTAATTTTTAAAAATTTCCCTTCTGTACAAACAAAATTTTAATGTTGGTCTCATTCTTGTTTGAAAATCCGAATTCCAGACTCAAGTTCATAAAGGAAATTTGCTACTATGGAAATCATTGGGTTTGAACCGACTTATTATTTTATATTTTGTGCTATTTATCATATAAAGTAGAATATTAAATCAACGCTTCTTCATTGCTACAAAAATATTTGTTATTTTCTTAAATTATATGTTAAATTTAAGAATGAAAAATTTTATTTTCTCTTACTTAAATTTGAAAGTACGAGTATCTATGACGTTGTACATCTCAAATAATTTTCTTTATTATAAATTCATAAGCATGCATACGCAGTCTGAGAAACTTATATGAAGGTTAATATTTTTCTCTTCCATATTATTATTTTATCGCGACATGATGAAATTTTTGCATATATTTTCGAAAATTGTATTGTATTGTGTAAGAAGGCAAGCGTGAATAAATAATAAGACAGGAGTCTTTCTTTTTGAAATATTATCAGGAAATGTTATAAAAAACATGTATGACAAAATGAGATTTAAAAAGGAAATGGAAGATGGTTATACAATGTGAATTTTAAAAGGAAAATAGAAAATGTGCACGGGAATATTTTTGTTGCGCGTTTGAAATGTTATTATTCTTTGTATAAGATGCTTTCAAGTTGACTGTGGGAAAGATAATGTTATTATTTGAGAAAATATAAAATAAGAATCATATTTTTATAATTCATATGGTTCCAAAGGAATATTAAGATATTATGATTTTGAAAGAACTTTTGTTAAAAAGTAAGAAGCGAACTTTGGTTCGTATTGCACCAGCTACTTTTTACTTTTTTTTTAACTATAATTAATCAAAAACTTATAATCGAAGCATTAGGGCGCTGATGTATTTCATTTTAGAAGAGACGCCATTTTCGAAGTAAAATTGTGTGATCTACTATGTTTAAAAAATCTGATACGGGAAAATGCGGGAAAATTTATTATAGTTACGTTATTTAATAAAAATTGCAATTATTGTGAAGAGTTTATGCAATCTTATAAGTTTCCTACTCAATATCTTAAAAATTTTTTAAATATGAATTTAGTGACCTACTTCTAGTTCAATAAAATTTTCAAAATATTCTCAAAGTTTTGAGTTCCTACCTATATTAAGTTTATTAAATGATTTCTTTTTCGAAACTTCTTCAATTTTTAATATAAATATTTTTATAAATTCATCTGTATACTCTTATACATTATTGTCGCAGTAATCAAATAAATGTTTCTTAATAGTAAGAATATTCGTCCTTGTTATTATCTATATAAATTCTATATACACACAATTTATACACATTTTGTATGTAAAATGAAATTTCCAATCTATTTTTGTATTACATCGAAAGACTTATTATGTGTTACATATATACAATATTGTTATACAGTGTGTTCTTATTTTACATAATATTCTTTTAGCAAATTTTAATATTGAATGTTGAAAAGAGTTAACATTCACTTGAAAATTCACATGTTTAAGTTATTTTTATCGTATATTTTTTCATTGTCATTTTTAATTTTGTTGAAAATGGAAGAAGACGAAGAAATGAATTTATTGAAATGGAATTAATTTTTAAAGGATAAAATTGTTATTTAATATTAATGTTACAATAATAATTGAATATAACATTTATAGAAAATTGTTTTTTATTATATAAAGAGAATAAAAATAATAGCTACGTATGTAAGAGAAAATTTTATTTTAATTTAATGAATGCAAATATAATATTCAAAGCGCACATGTACATACACAATATGGCATGGTGAATAGGAATGAATTTAAAGTATTCAAAATAAATTCTATTATGTTAAGGTTATAAAAATAGGAGGTTCAAATTATCATTTGAAATATATGTAAGAATTTTTCTAATTTTAATAATTTTTATTTACAAATATATAAGGGAATTCGTAGAATTTTTCTTTTAATGTCCAATTGAAAATGGAATTTTGAAATTATAAACAGAGTGCGAAATGTTATACATTGGTTGAAATATTGAGCTTTCAACGGTAAACATGTATTACACTTATTATGCATACCAGCATTCTCTTTCTATTTTGGTTTCTTTCTGTATTAGTTTCTATCGTTAATGGATTAAGAATTAAGATTAAGAATAATATTTGATTTTTCGATATTGGAATTACTTTATTGTAGAGCTACTTCTTATTGAATAAATAGGCGAAAATTTGCTTTACTGTAAAATAAATTAAATTTTACAAAATACTGTAAAAATCACTTTTGACTCAATTTGGGCAAATAAAGCCTTGAATAAATTAAATTCGCTTTAATATGATTTAAAATTGATTTTAATTAAAATATACTCATACTTTGAAATAAAAAAACAAATTAGTTATAAGTACGGTAATGATTTCATCTGCAGAGCGTCTCATGCAAGTTACACTTACTCGCTAGGCGGCAATTAGTAAGCATAATTTATATTAACAAATCTGTTAATATAAAAATTAGCATTATAGCCAGGCGTGTGTGTAGGGAGATGATTTTATCCAAAAGGATTTTCAGCGTATATAGATAATAAAATAAAAAAAAATTAGGACATTATATCAATTCGATGTACGGTGAATCTATTCCTAAACTATATTTCAGAAATAAAAAAACAATCCATATTTTTAATGTTTTTAATATTATGAATTCTGAATTTATATTATAAAGTCTTCTATAGATAATTAGTTGTGTGTGCTTGCGTTGCTGCAAGGTTTGCAAAATTATCTATTCGCAAAACTTTTTACCGTGTCATAATTTTCTTGAGCTCTAACCACCCTTTGTTTCAAGTGTCTAGCCATTCTAGAAGTTCAAATGACAACCACATGCTTTCAAAATTGACAATTTATGATTTATCTTGTTTTGTTCTGTAGAATTCTATTCAATTTATTCCGACACATAATTCTCATATTTTATCAACTTTTATACATATTTCAAAATATGATAATAAAAATTATTTGCATTTTCTCTTTAATTTGCAAATTTTTAAATATTAAATAATAATATTATAAATGAATTCTGCATAAATCATAACCTATATAAAAATGTCAAAAATTCTTAGTAACAATATTTTCTGTGTTGGTTATATATAAAAAATATTTAATTTAAAATCATTAAAGAATAAAATCTGTAATAACCAGAATTTATATTATCTTCAACATAGTTTGAATTTTATATAACAAAGGCGTATGCATTCATAAAATAATCGTAAATATTTGCATATGTGTAACCAAATATACTCATTGTGTACTTTATTTTATTATTTGTAATAATTTTAATATTACTTTGTTATTTGTTTGCAAAAGAATTTTATGAAACATGAAAAAATATTTGCATAATATACGATAAATTTATAAATATTATTATTAAATTAAAATGTATGTATGTACCTATGTGTGTAACCGATATACAAACAATACAACGAAGGCAGTTTGCTTAATAATATTGTACATAAAAAATGCTACTGTGAAAATATTTTAATAAAAAATTATTATGAAAATATTATGCTCTAGCTTCATCCTACAAAATACATACTTTCATGTTTAAATTATTAATGTTAATTGCTTTGTATATTATAACAATATTTTCTCAATTTGATGCATCACAAAAGGTCGATGTTATTTGAATTTTTAGTAATCTATGTACAAGGATTCTATAATTTTTATACCCGTACGAACGTATGTTCGAAGGGTATACTAAATTTGCCTTACCGTTTGTAACGCTAAGAAATAACGGTGTTAGATATAGACTCAAGTGTATGTTTTTGATCAGCGTCAAATTCTGAGTTGATTTAGCTTTGTCTGTCCGTCCGTCCGTCCGTCCGTCCGTCCGTCCGTCCGTCCGTCCGTCCGTCCGTCCGTCCGTCCGTCCGTCCGTCCGTCCGTCCGTCCGTCCGAACGATAACTCAAAAACTAATTGAGCTAAGTTCACCAAATTTTCACAAATGATTTATTGCAGTAAGTGCCAGAACCCTATTTAAATTGGACGTGATCGGGGTACCGGTTCGGGTAGCTGCCATACAACTTCAAAATTTATTGGGCTATATCTCAGAAACTATAAAAGCTATGGTATTGAAATTTCATACAAACGAATATATTAGTAGGGCCAATGTGTCTCATAAAAATCATTGAAATTACTTGGCTCCTTCTGGTACCTGCCATACAACTTCAAAAGTTATTTGATTATATTTCAGAAACTATTAAAGCTATGGTATTGAAATTTTGCACAAACGAATATATTAGTAGGGCCAATGTGTCTCATAAAAATCGTTGAAATTACTTGGCTCCTTCTGGTACCTGCCATACAACTTCAAAAGTTATTTGGCTTTATCTCAGAAACTATAAAAGCTGTGATATTGAGATTTCACACAAGTGAATATATTAGTAGGGCCGATGTGCTTGATAAAATTCGCTAAAATTTCTTGGCTCTTTCTGGTACCTGCCATACAACTTCAATAGTAGTTTGGCACAACCTGTATTTTGAAAAACACATAGTACTGAAATTTTGCATAAATTAATATAGTAATACGGCAATTTAAAGTCATAGTCTGCCCCAAAGTTAGTTATGGCACATTAGTTATTCGCACATAGGATAACGAATTCGTACGGGTATCACAGAGTTGACAAGGTCAACTCTATTTTTTTCTCGTTAAATATAATTTTCTATACAATTTTATTAAAATTACAATAAAAGAATTTTGTAAATCAAAAATTTATTATCAAGAAATAAAAAATAAAGGATGTAGTTGTATATTCTCCCTCTATATACTATTCTCTCTACAACTATATTTTAGAATGTGGTTAAGAATCGTAAAGGTTATAACATTTTTGTTTTGAAATAAATTTCAATTGAAAATCTTAATGAACCATTCATTATAAATTATTCGAACAATATTATTGTTATAAAAAAAAATCAAAATTTGTCGAAAAATTAAAAAATTTTATGGTTTTATTTTTATTTTCAAGTATTTCTTGAACCATATGGCAACATGTTTCTCAACCACAATATTAAATATTTTTATATATTTACATATAAGATATTCTTTCGTTCTTGGTTTTATGGTAATAAAATTAAAATTTTTTGAAATTAAATTTATAATATTCAAGTTGGTTAAATTCTGATTTTAATAATACCTAAGTCATTAAATCTTTCAAAATGATTTTCAGATTTTTCGGTGCACTTAATACACTTACATATGTTTTGTATTATACTAGCGGGCAGGAACGGGTTTGACTTGTTCGGTGCTCTAAGCAATTTCCAAAAAGTGCGCCTCCGCTCGCAAAACAGTGAACAACATGCAATAAACGTTGATCATTGAATATAATAAATCACATTTTTGTAATTTTTTAACACTGAATCCAACATAAATTCTAGTTCAGGTTTCATGTTATCAAGTTAATTTCACTGTAAATAGAAAGAAAATTTTTTTAGAAAACACAGAATGAAAAAATTGGAAAATTAATTTTTTTTAAAAAGTCTTCGATGACGTCCATTACAAATGCTTACTTTGCGTATATAATATAGATTCGGCGCGGCTTAGGTTATTGCGTGTATTGTATAAATTTGGCGCTGCTTAGGTTACTGGTTGAAGAAATATTATTTGTATTATGTGGTATAATCGACTTTTATTTCAATAAAAACTCATCATCATAATTTTCTACAATATTATCCGGGATAACATTCGATGATATTCCACTTACGTTGAGTACTTATTATTATTGCTAAATTAGGTTTAAATTTTAAAAAAATTTCCTTAAATTTTATATAAGCAGAATTTGATTAATTGAAAATATTCCAATATATTATATTAAAGATGTGGCCGGGGAAGGTAAAATTTTATTCAAAATATATGCGTGACAAGCTATAATTAGATAATTATAATGAGAACTATACAAGTTAAGTAGTTAAGGGAACACAATGCGATGGCATTGAGACTGTGTCTCCTATACAAAATATTTAATAATACAAGTCTCCTGTACCGAGAATTTAAATTATCAAGATAATTACATTTTCATTAAAAATTGGAACTTTTAGCATTAAAGATTTTAAACTGTGGCGTATAAAAAATTGATTTTCAAAGCTGATGACTTACAAATAAAATTTCATAATTCAGAAAAACTTTTACAATTTTAATATTTCATATTAAAAATTTATATTATAAAAGATTTTAGAAATTTACATTATGTACGTAAAGTTTTAATTAAAAAAATTCAACTTTTTTTTCATTTAATAATGTTATTAAATTTTTTTAATCTCTTTAGTATAAAATTAATTTTTCTATTGAATTTGTTGAAGTTTTCAGAAAATTGTTTACATTTCAATTTATAAATTGTGACAAAATTAATTGAAATTTAGGATTTAGAGTGTAATGAATATCTTGACTTAAGAGAATGCATGTAACAACACAAATACATACATGTATTTACATGTATACTTGTATATTATCAAAATACTATGTCATTTTCCTATATACAAGGTGATTCAAAGGTATACAACACATTATAACATTGGTTAGAGGGTCGAAAATGGGTAAAACTTTTGTTCCGGATTGGGTGCAAAATTTAAGGACTTCCGAGTTTCGGCTTGATTCTGTATTTTATGTGCCTTCGGAATACCAAGCATTCGAACTTTAGCCAAAATCAAATTTTTCCATTGTTTTATTTTTTAAGAAATTTTTTTAAAGAGTTTATCCAGCTGCATACGCTTTAATTTAGGTCCACAAACATTAAAAATTTTTTAATGGTACAGAAAATTTAGCACAATAAGCGTTTCTATTTAAAGCTCCAATTTTGCATTATTTTTAATTTTTATTAATTTTAAGCGAAAATAAGTGAAAACGAAAAAACAGCTGACTTTTTTAAGAGCCCTTATTTTTTTATAAAATCTGAATTTTAATGTGTTTACTGAAATGTAACAAATAATAATAAAATTGAAACAAATTGAAATTTTATATAAACTTTTATAAAAAATTGATTTAAAAAAATTTGAAATTTTTGAAAAGAGAAACTAGAATTTTGTATTACGATAAACAAAAAAAAAAATCTAGTAATCAAAAAATTTTTTTCGAAATTTTTCTTGGTAAAAAAAAAATGATAGGTTTTTTATTTTTGCCAATTTTTGTAAGAAATGGTACCTATATGGTTTGAAATTTTTAAATGCATTTTTCTCAGATTGGGTGCAATTTAAAAATTTGAAAAAAATATTTTCGAAATCTAGACACCATTTAGCATCTGAAATTATTAAAATTATCAAGACGGAGCAAATTTTTAAAGGCACGCCGTATTAATTTTGATATTAAATTTAATAGATAAAAATTTTCTTTAAAGGAAAATTTAATTTTTTACACAAAATGGAGTTTGTTAATGATATGGAATTAACACTATGAAGCTAATAAATAATTTAATGGGATTAATAAATTTCAAACATATTTCTATAAAAACTAAATTGGAATACGGTTGATGCAAGTAAAGAGGTGTTCCAATAAAGCAATTAATTTAAAATATGCGATTGAATAGAAATAGATTTGAAAGAAGAAAAACATACATTTTTGACGAGCCAGGTGAATTTCATAGGAGAATTTGGTGTTTGTTTTGAGAAATTTGTAAATTTTTTGAATAAGGAATATTAAATTTAATTTTAGTTTTATCAACATCTACTTTAATTTTAATTGAATTTGTAGCTCATTATATTTGTGATTTTTGTGATATATCTTCTGTATCATAAAAAATTTTTAATGTTTGAGGACTTAAATTAAAATTTAAGTAGCTGGAAAAAATTCTATAAACAAAAATCTCAAAGATTTAATAAATTTCTTACGAAATTATTCTAGTTAGAAAAAACTGAAAAAATAAAACAAGGGAAAAATTTCATTATGTCTAAAGTTCGAATACTTAGTATTCCGAAAGTACATAAAATACATAATCAAATAATATGTTAATTTAAAGACGTTTCCTGGGCGTTTTAGAAACTGTTTGTTTGAAGTCCCTATCTTTTTCGGGACGGAAGTTATAATTAAAAAAACTTGGATAAGTAAAAATTTCGTGAAAATTCGGTAAAATCCCTATATCTCGGAAACCCTTGAGATTTCGCACCTAGTCCGGGACAAAAGTTTTACCCATTTTCAACCATCTAGCCAATGGTATATGTTGTTGTATACCTTTCTGAATCACCCTATATATATAATATTTAGTAATGAAAATATGAAAATATATAGAAAGTTTTCTCTTTTATTTTTTGTTTTATTTACATAAAAACATTTACTGTTCCTAAATATTTGTAGATTTTTAATTATGCACTTATATTGATATAGAAAATTTTTATTTATGTTACGCTGTATATGCATATTAATGTAAATTTTTAATATAACATTATTTTAAGTCGAAATATTTTTTACTTTTATTATACAGAAATTTCGGAAACTCATTAAAAACTGAATGAAAATTACTATGAAAAAAAAATATAATTTACTTTTTAATGGATTCATTTCTATGTGCAAAATAAAAAAAAAAAATATCATGTATAAATATATGAAAAGAATTTATAATGGAAAATTATATTTTTGTATAGACGGTAAAAGAATACATAGTTGATACAAGCATAATAATATTATAATACATATATTTATGAATATATTAAGAATGTGCATTTTGCAGACAAATTTTAATATGTATGAAAAATTATTTACCCGGCCTATTTACACAGTGTAGTATGAAGTTGAAACACTATATAATAGGAAGAAAAATTTCACAGTCTTTAATGGAATTTTAATGATTTAAGAAAATTTTTCTAAATAATTCTTTAAATAATGAAAGTAAAAATAATGTTTATATATAAATAAAAATAAATAATGAAAGTAATGTTTATATATAATGTGCAATAGATTACTGAAAAATTTTAGCTATGTTTGAAGTTTATGATTTAAAAAGAAGGTTTATATCTGTTTTTACTTGGAACTTTTTTTTAGACAAAATAATTGAAGGATTTTTTTTAATTTTATATTTTGATTCTGTTGTTAAATTAACAAAAAACCGGAAAATAATCAAATGAAATCCACAAAATTGAATATATGTTTCAGTGTTGGACAACAGTACTAAATTAATTGTCAATACTAATTTCTAACAAAGACCTAAATTTACATTGTACGAAGAACAATGTTAATAAAAATTTAATTAAAAGTTTAAAGTACTTTTTCCCTATTATGTGCAAATCCTTCGTCGAAATTACGAAAATAAATTAATAGGACTCTCTTAATATTATTTAGAAAATATGCGTTGCACGTCGTGCATATACTGACCACATTAAATTTCTTTTAATTAGAGTTGAAGAAATTTCCGGTGAAAAAAATACAATATAGAAAATAATGCAAGGACAAGGATTTTTGTTTTGAATATTTTAATTATATTGTTTTAATTACAAAATTGCACTGCAAAATATTTAAAACAGCCTTGAAATTGCTTGCGCATAAGAATATAATATTCTAAAATTCTAAAGGTTTGAAATAATATTTGTGAATTTAATTTTTTTTCGGAAACTCGTTAATTAACTTGAAGTGTTATTAATAAATTCATAAAAAAGAATCCACGATTTAGACTTTTGTTCCGAAGTTTCATAAATATTATGGTAAATTTTTAATAACCTTGAAATATAATTCGTAATAATAAGCCGCTAGTTAGTAATTATTACAGTGTAATTCATGTAAAAATTTCTATATTTTCATATTTTCAGCACAGTTATAACAAAATAAAAAAAAAATGTTTATAACTTAAACAATTCACCTTCAACTCTTTTCTAAAAATGATTAGTCGGTCAAAACGTGAAGGTCGTATACAATTGATTACCACAAGCTTTTGCATAAATTTTGATAACCAAGCGCAGTTAAGATAAGGATCCCGTTGAAATTAGTTCGTGTATATCTTCCTTTTAAAAGGGTACCTGAAGAAGTCTGAATCGACTTTATACAGAAACGGTTACGATTTAAATTTCAAATTTAAATCGGAACATAAATAAAATTTTATTTAAATTTTACAATCACGAATCATTTATTTCGTTAAAACACAAATATTTTATTCTTATAATGCTTCTAACGATTTAAATTCTTCTCCTAAATATATGCTATAAGAGGACATCATTTTAAGAGAATAATGCAAAAATTGGTGTATAATACTCGTATGTATATGTAATGACTAGTGACATAATGCAAGTTACATGTAACTTTTAATCTAAACAATTCGCACAATTTTTATTTTGACAAATTAACATATTATGCATATGCTCTTAACATGCGTCTTTAGATTTTACATACATTATTACATAAAATTATTACTTTATATTACACATATTTTGTTGTTAAATAAATATGAAATATTGACAATTGACATCATTATGTTAAAATTATTATTGAAGGAAAATTTCCCTTTCCCAGTTATTGTCTCCAATTTTCTTGTTTATCATTGTTGTACCTCGTAATCGATTTGTAAATTCTAGTCATGTACAAAGTTTTTGCAGTTATTCTCGATAAATAATTAAAATTAAATAATATTAAATATTTGTAAAATGAAATTCTTACTAATTTCGAAATTTCCTAGGTTTTGTTTTTGCATTCTAATTATTTGTTGTCAGATTAAAAATGAAAATAAACTGTAGATTTTGTGTTCATTTTAATTTTATTGGAAAATCTACCCTATTATTGGATTATATTAAAGCATTTCAGAGTAATTTTTTAATATTTTAAGACTGCTCTAACAGAAAATGAGGGAAAAAGAAAATATAAATGAAAATAAAAATGAGTTTCAAACAAAGAACGGAATATACCGTTTTAGATAAAAAAAAAGAATGAATTTTTTATGTTTCATATAGCAAGTGTTGAAATATAAGAGCGCATTTTGTTTTAGATCCTTTTTTATTTATTTGTAAATATGTAATGTGGACAGAAATTAAATATGCAAATCATGATTGTGTTGTTAACTTTTTTAATATTAAAAAGACATCAACAACACTTTTCCTTTGCTTTTTTGTTGTGCTTCATTTGTTGAGACTTTGAAATTCTTTTTTTGTATCCTTTTTATTTTACTTGATATGTATAAATTATTAAATAGCTAGTAAATATATGAGTAAGAATAATACATATACACAAACCTTTGCCTATACTAATTTTTTGTTATTTTTTAACAAACTTTTTCTGCTATCTAACTGTCTATTGAATTTCTTAGTATTACATTCGTGTTTAAAGAAAACATAAAAATTGCATATTTTTCGGGGTTCATAGAAAACGCTTTAAAAAATGTAAAATTAAATATTTTATGAATTTCCGTCATTTTCCTTTTTTGAAAATCTTTCTGACTGGAACTTTAAAAATTTTCTATTGTTTGTAAAATTTCAATGACCTTTTTGGGGGTTTAGTTTAGGCATAAATTTTTTTAATCGATTCCTAGTTGTACAAAATAATATTATTATGTAAGTATGTATAGGTGGCCTTGTAATATATTCAATTTTAAAGCTTCTAAATCAATTTTTTGTTGAACATGGAAAATATTTGAAAACTTTATTTTTTAAATAGTCAAGTAAGTAGCATCGCATTACATGATTTATTAAAGTAAAGGTTCGTTTAATAAAAATAGTCTGGTTGATGACAGATGGTTACAGAAAGCTTGGAATAAACCATCTTGTGTTAATGCCATAATACTAAAACTTGATACTAACGATAATGGAAAAGGTGAATAATATGCTACAAACTTTATGGCATATTTTAAATAAATTTTATTTTTTAGCTTAAGTTTATAAGAATTTTAATCGAAGCCTTTGTTACATAAGTCTATATTATTTGTTAAGTTGAAAGTTAAATTCTAGCTAAATGAAGAAATTTTATGTTATATAAATTAAATATTATAAATTTAATAAAATTTTAAGCTATGTTTTTTGTTTTTGAATAAATATGTACCATAAAATTTTATTGAGTTCTCTGTGATTTAAGTTTTAACATTAAAAATTTAACTGCTGTTTCGTCTGAGATTATTAAAATATTGTCATGTATATTTTACTAATGTTTTATTTTATGAGAAAAGTTAGATAGTTTAAGCAATTATTTTAATGTCGTATAACACGTTATACATAGGGCCAATTAAATCAGGAGTGAACAGAATTTGTTCAAAAAACTCTAGGATATAAGAAAAAAATTTTTTATAAATCGAATATTTTATTAAAATTTTGAATTTGATTTCGGAGTTTACCATCTTATACGAGTATAATTAATGTATATACGTAGCCTCCTTTATAATTATGATTCAAGTAAGTTATACAAAAGAGATCTTGTACTGTCCAAAAGAATAATTTATTACAAAACTAATTTTTGCAATATAAAATTAAAATAAATTTATTTGAGTTGAGTTTGATTGTTAGATTTAGAAGCAATACGTACACCCTTTTATTTCATAAGTAAGTATTTGAATAATTTTAATGGTTCATCTGTAACAAGCCATCGGTAACATTAAAACTTCTTAGAATATTATTAGAAATAAAATGATTCCGTCGAATTCGGTACATAAACTTTATAATATATATGAATATATTTGAATATTTTTATCATAAATTTGTTTTTATTATAAATTATACAAAAAGGATATAAAAATGTTAACAAGATTAAGAAATGTTATTTTAAAGATTAATTCGCAGGCAGTGTATATCACTTAATGGACGTGTCGTTTAAATTTGAATTTTTTTTTTTGATTTTGCTTAACACTGTTTCTTTCTTGTTTTAATTTATAGTATTTAAGGGATTTGCAGGCTTACAAGATTTTAAGTATCGCTTTTTTTTAATATTCTGTTCGCTATAACCTAATTTTTTTCGTATGAAATCTTTGATTGTTATACACATTCATAATATCTATATAATTGTCTTATATATATCTATATTTAAAAAATTCTAAGATAAAGTGAGATAAAGAAATTTGTTAAAATTATTTTTGTATTCAAGTGGATTTAATTCATTAGTATTCAAGTATGTGTTTATATGCTATAACCTTTTGTTTAGATAATTCAGTGGCTTCAAGCACAAACGACTTAAGTCTGTTTTAGTGATTTCGAGATAAATGCATTTTAAACTTTAAATTAAATTTTGAAAAAAGTTATGAAGTTTTTTGAACCAATTTTTTTTTTGATTGAAAGATAATTAAAAAAGGAAGCGATTAACTCATAATCTGAAGTAAAACAACTAATAGTATTCTCTTAATTATGAAAAAAGAGAGATAGGCGGTTATACAAAATTTATAAAAAGTACTTTGCAAAGCATAACTCGACTTAGGCGATTTGTGAAAAATTACTTTTGCATTTTCGTCAAACTTAAGTCGACTTAAGCTGTTGTTGCAAAACTGAAAATATGGTTTAAGGTGACTTAAGTTATATTGAAAAGGGAAGAAATATGTGTATTATTTCTAAAATATATGATTTATCACTTTTTTTTCAAATCATTGTCATAAAAAACATAAATTGAGGTAAAAAATGAATAAACTTTAAGTAAAAATTATTTCTAAAAGTTTAAAAATAATTTTTTCATTAAATTTAAGAAAGGTGGCAGTATCTTTTATTCTCTCTCGGATTCTCCAACTAAATATGGATGAGTATCTGCTAAATATCCAGTCTTAATCGTTTTGTAAAATTTGTAAACCAACAGATTAAAAAATTGCATCAAGTACTCTAAGTTTTTCTTTTCTTCTTCAATTTGGAGCATGTCTTGAAAATCTAACTAGTTAACACTTCGTCTTAAAATATAAAAAATCTTTGTATAAACTGTTCTTGTAAAATATTTTTAGAAGTCAATTTTTTGAAATCTGTGGTACGACTCTTTCCACTTAAGAGAATTTCAAAAAGTAATTCAATTACAAAAAGGCTTCATTGTGCAACGGATCTGACAAAGTTGTTACATTATTGTAAGAATGAGCACATAAGGTAATCTCTAAAATGAGTTTATGAGTTTGGTGTTTGTTATTTTATTTATGTATTATAGTCCATATGACTTTCTTACTTGTTAATAATGATACTAAATGCGAATTAATTAAAATTTTTAAATTAAAAACAAAATGAAATCGAGTGTGAGTCATTACAACTACTGTAATGAAAAGTCAAATTTGATAGTTAACTCGAACTCGTATAGAAAATAATAATTCGATACTTGTCAAAATTAAATCTTGGAGACGTATTATTAACGTATAGAAAATGGTTTGTTCGTCAGTTTTTCTCCAAGTTCTGCCGTAAAAAGTATATAGATTTCCGTAAAAAGTTGTGGCAAAGTAAATTGGTTCAGAATTTGCTCTCCTTTCATAGAGTATGTAAGTATTTGATTATCAAATAAACAAAAAATATTGTAAGTTTGCACGACATTTTTATTTTAGCTGTCAGCATTTACTTTTCAACTAAGACTCCATACAAATTGACCACGAGTCAGTTTCGAGCGTTCATGTACTTGAGTGCATTGAGGAAGCCCGGTCGCGAAAGATTAAGCGAATTTTTCTAACCGTTCGGCAAATTGTAAAAGGATTTTTCTTAAAAGAATAAAAGTAGAAAGCCTTTCATATTTTTTTTATCTCTACAGATATGTTCACATGCTCAATAGGACTCGAAAACTTGCTTTTGAATGTTGTCAATTTTAAAATCAGGATCATTAATACAGTCACCACGATCAAAGTCAATTGCGGTTTTCAAAACTGTATTAACTTCGGTTTTCAAAGTAAGATCTGTTGATACTTGTTTATTTACTATAGAACCAGTTTCGCTAATTTCTATGCTTAAAAACACTTTGAATCCGTTATTGTTTCAAATATATTGCAATACATCTAATATCCACCACAATCATTTCAGCTCGCCTAGCAAGTTCCAAAATTTTTAACGTACATTGATTAAACGTGGATAAAGTTTATATTGGATAATTTTTATATTATTTAACAATTTCCAACATAAGCACATTTAAAAACAATAATAAATAACTGTCTTTGTAAAAAATACTTCCTTCGAAATAACAAAAATATAATAAATATTTGAAAATCGAAGAAATTTAATCTCACGGAAATGAGTAATAAAAAGTATAACAAAATATTGTTATTCCCAGATGTACCAGTTTTATTTATTGAAAAAAAACCCTTGCAAATTATAATAATTTGAATTTCCTAACAAAATGTGTTTTACTAGTGTATAATAAAAGTGTTGCTTTGTAATACAATAATTAGAATAAAAACTCTTGTTAAACACAAAAATTTGATCTTCCCAATAACATGTGTTTTACAAGGGCGTAATAAAATAACACTTTGTTTAATAATACAATTATGTCAGACTACAAAAGCAAAACAATCTACCATCAGGTAGCTAGCCACGTGTCATTTTAACATGGGAACTCCGTCAATTGAAAAAAACATTTACCGCAGGTAAATCACGAAATGACCTACAAGATTATTTGTTAAATAAAAAAATTCAAATCTTAAACATGGGATATTTGGGTAATTAGAGCATTAATAATGCAGGTAACTTGTGCAGATGTTTTATATTTTGGGTTAAAAAATACAACTATCTTACTTGTCGCTGAATGTAAGATTTAATTTTAACTATAGTGAACAAGTTTTAAACCATGGACATAAAGTACCTACACTATATATCACATAAAATAATATGTTAAGCGTTATAAAATACTTTTTATTATAAAAAAATAAAAAATATTCTATACTGATTATGTATTATTTCGAACACTAAACGCTTAATTTTGGTTTATTGTTCTTATTTGCACGCGTTATAAAAACCTAACTCAACATAAGAAGCCTTTTGGAATATAATTGTATTTGCAACAATCGCCTAACTCGAGATGAGTTTAAAAAACTACCAATTTTTATTTTACACAAATCGCTTATGTCGAGTTAGTATTTAAAAAAAATCAAAATTAATTTTGCAACAAAAGCCTAACTCGAGATAAGCGGTTGTAAAAATTCATACAAATAAAAAAAAATGTCACTAATTTTGATTTGCAACAATAGCCTATCTCGAAATAAGTGGTTTGTCAAAAACATAAAAAAGATGTTTTCTGCTCTTAACTCGATTTAGGCGATTAGTGCAAGTGCACTTAGTTACCATTTCGAGTTAGGTCATGTGTGAATTCGACAATAACTCCGGCTACAAGAGTCGTAGAACCACCAAATTTTGTGAGCATATGAAACTCAAAACGGAGAATTCGCTGGTAAACATATCTCATTTTTGTCTTAACTCGAGTTAGGCGATTTGTGTTTGAGGCCACTGAATTCTTCTTTGGATTTACATTCACACTGATTTACGTCACATCAGAAAAATTGGTTAGAAGTGAAAAAAAAAAGTAAAGGTATAAATGTTATCCGATATCATTTTTAAACGGTTATTATTACAAGATTACTGTCAGTTGTTTTAGATACTAGAATTTATGATAAAAATGGTGTGACCTCATTGAAACGTGAACAATATGGCTGATTGCGTGATGTTTTCTAATTTGAAAGAAATGAAAAGAATGATAAGAGAAAAAAAAATGATAATAGACCAAAATAAATTTAATTATACTAATTTTAATACACAAAAAAGGCGGATTTCCACTCAATGTACGGACATCTGGCCAATAGTGTTTTTGAACAGATTAGATAATTGGCGTTTAATTTATTATGTTAAGCAACGTACCAAATATCCAAAAGTTAAAATTCTTTTAACTGTTTTTAACAAGCTGTAGATCTATTTCAGTTTTACATATATATTATTATGGTAAAATTGAATTTTTGAAATGTCCGAAAATTAGGTTTGAGTATGCAATTCAATTTTTTATGCATATGAAATTGATATACATAGTAAGAGAATGAATGCTGCTAATTAATTATACTGTAAGCACCTTCAAAAATTTATTTTAAGACTACTGAACATATTATGGCGTAAAATTGTGTATTGTAAATATCGAAGACTTGTATAAGGAGGAGGCTTTTTCTTTTTGGAATACTAGCGACAGTATTATTTTAAAAAAAGCTTTCGCAATATCATAAAAAGAGAAAACGTTGTTAGACGGTAAAAAAATTCAATTCTCAATTTCAAAAAATTTAAAGCTTAAATGAGTTTAAAATTATGGTTCAGAAAAAGTTGTTATAAAAACTATCCAATAGGAAAAAGAATATAAGAAAAATTTTTTTTAATTTTTATGAATAATTTTTCAGTTTTATTCTGCAAATATTTTCCATGAATTACCAATTAAAATCACAAATACACATATATTTTTCAACTATATTTTTAGAATTTTCCAGTTGGAAATTATTGCTTTCAAATGAAAAATACCATTTTTTAGCTTATCGCTGAAGGTTTTCAAAGAAATATAAATATTATAAAAATGAAAAATTATTTTGAAATTTTTGCAATATTTTAGTAAAAACAATCTAAAACTGAGATAAAAATTTGTAAAAATAGTTTGATTTATGGAGTATATGTGTGTGCCTTATGTAAAAATTGCGTTGCTATTATTTTTTAATCTACAAAGGCTATAATACGTATCCAATATATTCATTCAATTACTCGTAATAAAGGTATGCACGTATGTATGATTTCCATATCTATACAATTATTTTTACATTTGAACTTTCTTTTTTTAAATAAATTATAAAGTTTAACAAAAAAATACTTAATTGTTATTGAATTGCAAAACGGGAAAGACTCGATAAAGTAAAATTTTTTAAAATTATTTATAATAGAAAGTTTGTTCAGGGCAAAAGTTCTAAAAGAATAAAGGTCTATGCAAATTCTGCTGTAAAGACATCTATGTTTAAGGAAATTGAGTCTGGGATACTAATATTTTTTTTAATGTTATTCGAATCAACTAAGAGTTTAGAAAATGGCGAATTTAATTCTCAAATAATTTTATTTTTGCTATTCACAATTATTATAGACTTACAAATAATTTTGTGAGTCTACATTAAGGCATTGATGTAGACTCACAGATACGGTAAAAGACAGAATTCGCTACCAGTTTACGTTGCTGGAATTCAAAAAGTGTTGTCTGATCCCAAAATTTTAGTTACAGGTGCAATAAATAAAATTTTCATGGTATGATCAAAATGTTTTTATTTCACAAACAAATTATTTTTCACTGAGATAACGTTTGCGATGCATAATAAAAATTTTAAAAATACGTGGGAGTAAACCATATGTTTGAGCAACTTACATATCATATTTATTCCTCATATTTTATTCAAATTTTCTTATTAGTCTTTTTATTACATACATAATGCTATAAATAAATCAACGCTATTCATTATGAAAACGTTTTTTGCTTAAACACTAAGTAAAATAATGACGAAATTAATTATTTTGAAAATCCATTTAAAATAAATCTAAAGGAGCGGCTCTTTAACAGGAAAATTATTATAACCATCACCAATTCATATTTAAACATTTTGTAAATTCAATATTTCTTAGAAATTAGCATCAATTGTACACTGATTTGTATGAATGTGCAATATATTGTAAGGAATGAGTATAAAATATTTTATTTTGTAGAGCATTGGGGATAGGACATTTATAAGCTATATAATAAATAAATAAAGTTGGGTCAAACCAGTGGTTTGTATTGTAGCAATTTTCCCCTCAACAAGTGAAAATACTGCTTTGAAAAACAATCTATTTATACCTACCACACTATTAAAACTATTTTCTTTGATATTTGAAACATTTCTAGGATTGCATATATTTAGGATGACGCATATATGCAGTCTTTGAAACAAAGCAAAAATTAATATAAGCAGGGGTTAACATAATGCTCGATTTTAAGGGTTACTTGTGTGAGTTAAGAAAAATAATTATATTTTTTAATATCATGGAAATTACCGTTAAGTTTTTACGTTTATAGAAATTTGAAAAAGCTTGCGGTTTCAGAAATATAAGGTGTCGAAAATGCAAATTTTACAAATTTCAAGAGGCCATAACTTGAGAGGGGGTGGAGATGGAAAAAAATAACAAAACAAACTACATGTTAATGTCTAAAAGCCCCTAAAATTTCAAGCTTCTATAGGCTGGGGTCTAGAAGAAAAACGACATCAAAAATTTGGTAAAAAAGGACTGTAGATAACGGTAAATTTGAATGGCCATTTTGTTTTTCTAAAGTTTACCTATAGTATACCGTGGTAGGGGAAGCAAGCCACAGCCTTTCTGCGTTTGCAAAGTTTCAAAAATGCTTATGGTTTCATTGCAACAAATAGTTAAAATAGGCCATTTTTAGTGCTTTGGGGGGGTATAACTTCTAGAGGGGGGGGGGGGGTGATAGGTAAAAATTTTGTTCTACAAAAATAAGTTTCTAGTAAAGATCTATGCACGTATTAAATTTCAGCTTTGTATCTTTAAAAATGTAGAAGTTTTGTAAACTGACACACGGACAGACGGACAGAGTGAAACTAATAAGCACTTTTTTTCAAAAATTTTTTGGAAAAGTGCTAAAAAGATTTACAAAGTAGTATAAATAGACAAGCGCTTATACCACCTTATACACAACGTAGATATTGAAGCGTTAGACGTGGGTCTTAGCTAAATGGTTATGTTTTATTAAAAGTGATTGTAATTGAATTTTGGGAAATTTTATGTTGCCATAGATTGCTTATGCTCAATGGGGTAAAAAACAAGAAGTTTGGTATTATAATTTGTTTTGAAAGGAGTAGATTCATGAGGAATGATTTATGAAAATGTAAGAAAAATTAGTTTTCACAAAAGGATGGTATCTCGTATTATTAGAAGAAACAAGTATTTGTTATAAGATTTTGATTTGATATGAAATTTTACAAGAAAAAATATTTAGCAAAATCATTATAGTTAGGGTTCCCTGGAATCGATTTCAAGGGTAAATTTAATATTATTAAATATTTTAAAAATTTTGAATATTGTTGCACATCATTTTTTCAAAATTATTTTATTATTTTAATTTTAAAAGAGTCAAATTGTATTAAGGTCCATAACATAAGCAAGATTTGGATTAAAAATGATTAAATTTTTCTGTAGTCTTCATAAAATTAAAAAATCTACAACTATTTTATTTCAACTAAGTTTACTGCTTTTTTTTTTTAAATTTTTATAGAAATATGCATTTTGTTTTTCAAAATTGTCAAATCAGTAAGTTTATGAATGTCAGAATTTTATTTGAAATTTGCATTTTGTATTTGCTATCACAATGTATGACACATCTTACATATATTATGTGACGTGTATGTTAATGCGTCTAGATATATTCTTGTAACTGGTAAAAAACCAAGTCGAAAAATACTAAATGTCTTTACAAATCACGCACAAGCGCATATCGATTTTATATTATGTTTAAGTGTGCCAAAGTGAAATTCTAAATAATAAAAATGTACAATTTTTTTTTTGGCATAAAAAGATGTCTACCATACGTCAATCATTATATTTTTTTGTAGTTTTTTTTTCCTTAACATCCTTTTGAAGTAAGATGCTTACGAAAGTATAATAATTTATTTTTATTATGATTTTGTTGTGCTTTTTCTCGATTGTTCATGTAAATTTTATAATTTTTGCATATTCATTGTGTTTGTATGGGGTCGCATTGGAATGGTTTTAAGTTCGTTTTTTCAGGTTTTATACAAATTTAATAAAATGTATAGTAAAATATTTTTTTTTGAGTTAGTTAACCTGATTATTAGTAGAGTTAAATATCAGAATTTCTGTCGTTATAAATTAAAACAGAATTTGCAAGTTAAATTGTAATTTTCCACCCTATGGCTTTCAAAATTCTAGGAAATTGTTAGACCAAGAGAAGGACGAGTAAGTGTACTTGCCAAGGTTTGGTCATATTATTATTTAAACTTAAACTTTTACATTATGGTGCATTCTTCAAAAAACTTAATGGAATAAATTTGGATGTATTGTGCCGAATTATTTTTTGTTAACAATTAGATTCAGGGTGATAGGTGTGTGTTGAGTCGAATGTTTTTTAATATTTTCAAAATTTTTATGATGTGAAAATAGGCGTACTAAACCGGAGCATGATGAGGTTAAAATAAATTTTATTTTGTTTTTTCGGAATTTTAAAGTTAATTTTAAAATTTCCACGAGAAAGGAGATCAATCTGTCGGGAAAACTATAGGCACATTTTATATTTTTTTTTAGTTTTGATATTTATTAATTAATGTTTTATTTTTTGCTAAAATAACTCTGTTTTTTGGGAATTTTTACCAGAAAACGCTTTTTTTTTTAATAATGTTACCACAAAAATTTTTCTTCAGATTTGGTTTACTTTGAACGTGGCAAAAAAAAAAAAATTTATTTAGAATATTATTATTAGAAAAAATTTTCAAAGTGATTGTACGAAATTTCTTTTTCGTATATTTATGTTCACTTATGAACACATAAACATACACCTACACACATAACCATATATTGTATGAAATAAATAAAGTATGAGTTCATGTTAATGTTTAAAACATGACGTACTTACTCACAATGTTTTTTTTAATGTTTAGATTTGAAAATTTTGTAATTTTTTCTGCCTTTTTTTCCCTTTATCTTTTTATCCTTACATTTTTTTAAATGTTCAAGGATTAAATGAAAAATTTTTAAGGCATCTACGAGGCGATGATTTTTTTTTTAAAGTACGAGTACAAAAAATTAAGTGAAAACAATTTTTCACTATCAAAAATTCATTACAAGAAAATTTTTGTTCGGGTCAGTGATTCATAAAAACAGTTTTTATACTCTTTGTTATTAGTTTTTACCGTTATTATGATTTTTTTTGTTCTTAGTTCATGTTAATGTTGATGGCGACGACTTTTTTTATATTTAAGTCGGGAAGTTTTTGTTTTGCTAACACGGATTTTATATAACTTTGGCCCTGACTTGTATATTAACGTCATTTTTGTATAGAAAATTGGAAAATTGTTATTTATGTCAGAATAATTTGTTCTTTTCATTTTTGCAACTATTTATTAGAAGTCATGCAGAAGACTCACTCTTAGTGAAGATTTTAAATTAAGTATGATTTTTTTTTTAAATCAAATGTAATAAAACATGAAATGTTGTAAAATATCTGTAATAAAATTGAATAATAAATTTAAATTTCACTATTAGCTTTATCAGAATTATGTGTTCAATTGCCTTTTTGTAAAACTTCTTCAGTCCCAGACAGTGGATTGTATATTCTTGCGTAAATTTAAAGTTACAAAAATAGCTGTGAATATTAACCATTAAGCAATAATAACATTCCTTTAAATGGAATGCAATAATTGTCTTAAAAATTCTTTTAGGTTTAGTTCTATTGCGAGGGATATGTGGTATAATGATTATAATAATGTGCTATTTCAAGAGCTATTGGTTTTTGTCCGAATTTAAAGGAAATTGCATTTGTTAAAAATTTCAAATTATAAAAATTTTTAAATTGTTTAGCTTAAAAAATCAGCGAATCACTTTTTTTTTCGATCTTCCTTATTTTTTGCTGAAAATGTAGATGAGAAAAATTAAAAGAACAAAGAAATTAAATCATAATTTTTTTCTCCTTTTTGCTTTTATTCCAAAAGGACATTTGTAACTTGTGTAATTTATTGTAGGAAAGTATCAGATTATTTAATTAAGACAACTAAAATTATAAATTAGGTCCATTCTTACATAAAAAAAAATGGAATAGCAAGGAAAAAAAAAATTATCGTTATAATTTTTAAAATTTTCATTATGTAAGCGAAAATTTCGATTGCTATCAATAATACAACAAAAAGGACGAATTAAAGGACATTTAAAATTTTCAAAAAATTAAAGTTGTTTTTGACATTTTCCTTACTTAATTATAATGTTCTTCTTATTTATTCCTTGTGTCGGTTCTTAATAAATTATTTAATTGTGGATGTGACAAGGTTATTTTAATGAATACCAACATATTTGTAATAGTCAAAGAATATGTTATGCTGTTATAATAATTGTTTTGGAATTCTTATGGTTAGATAATATTTTAAAGCACTTAATTTAAAATTTCTTGTGGAATTAGCGCGCAGATATAAATTTCTTTTCAGTTATTAACCATTTATCTTTTACTTTTTCATATTTAATCAAGGTAATTTAAAATGATGGAATTTTAATCTCTTTGTAATGAATTTGTTTTTATTCTTTCACTAATTAATTTTCCATAACACAAATAAAATAGGAATACACAAAATTAATGACAATAATTCTATACAAACCTTTTTTTTGCGATTCCAGAATTATTAGGTTTAAGTAGATTACATTTAAAACGTTGCAGCAATATGAAATAATGTTATTTGTAAATTTACGACATATGAGCTCATCGGCTTTGATTTAATATTCAAGTCTAGGAATAAATATTCTGTTGAATATCAAAATTCGAGAATTGTATCATAATAATATAGTTTTCTTCGAAAAATATTATATAGTTGAGTAATAATCAATAGTAAATAATTCGGGTTTGAACAAGAAATTTTCTTATGAGATATCTACTAGCTTAGGAAACATCTACTTATTAAAAACCTAATATTTCACCGTATTAAATAAAATCGTTTTTTATTGTATACAGAAATTAACATTACACCAAGAATTTTCAATATTTTTATTGAAACTTAGCTTTCAATTTGTAACCTTCATTTGTATAAGAACAAATTTGGATCACAAGATAAATTAAATAAATCTCAAAAATGAAGTTGAATTTTTCATTTTTTTGAAGCTAGGTTCCGGAAATATTCCCGTTTATCCTTCATTCACTCATAGACTGTCAATTTTGTTAAATATTTAAGGCAAATAACATAAAATTCAAATACGTACTCAATAATGTAATGTATAACAAGTACATATATAATATACACATGTATGTACAAATATTAACAGTATACATACATTGGAATCTTATGTTGTCTATAAATTAGATTAAATAATATTCAACAAATTTGTTACAACTTTTTTTAATACGTAAATAAGATATCAGATTCGAACATACGAGTATTATGTATGTATATGTATGTGAGAGAATTATATAGAATTTGGTTAAAAAGATTTAAGGATTTAGATAAGGATATTTTCGATAAAAAGTAATTTCACGTGTTTGTAAAAGTTAATTGCATGCTTATTCAATTTATATTTTCTAAACAAAATTTATATAAATTGAATAAAATTTAACATTAAGTTCAAAGTTCTGTTGATGTTTGATTAATTTTAACATTTTCGATTAAATTGGTATAGGTGTTTATTATAAATTTGATTTTATATGTACTACATATATTTCTATTATTCTGTTAAATAGGGATTTCAATATTATTAGTTTACTAAGAGAAGTATAGAAAACTAAATTGGCAGGATATGAGGTTTTTTTGAATAAAAATTTTATTTTGATTGTCTTGATTTCATAATGAAAATAAAGAACAGCTGGAGAAAATCTATAATTTGCATAATATTTTGTACATTAAATGTAAAGTATTTGATTTCAGATTGAAATGATTAATTTTACTTAGGTAGTTTCTTCTGGCTGTCAACAGTTTACAAAATTTATTTTATTAAAAAAAAATAATTTTTCTCATCCTTTTCTTTATAATTTTTCGTTTTTCGAATTAAAAAAAAAAAATTTCGGTTAGTTATGCGTTCATAATTATGCTAGTTTTACTGAACTTTGAATAAAGTAAGAAGATAACAGAAAAAAATGCTGACTTCTCGTCAAAAATAATGATCAAATTTGTTGATTAAATTAATCGCTATCTTAAAATCGCCAAATTTTTGACCTGGTTTTTCTCTTGTAAGATAAACTGTAAAAGTTTGGAATTCTAGAGATTTCCACTGATAATTAATTTATTTCGTTGGAAAAATTTATTTTCTTGTCTCTGGCCAAGTTAGTCCGAATATTAATAGTTTTTCGAATCGCGTTATATTTCCGAAACTTCATATCAGTTCATTTCCAAAGTTAAAAATCTAAAAGATTTTTAGTTAATTCTTGTTCTCATACCGAAAGTATGCAATATTTTTAATTGCCTAATATAATATTGTTCTTTAAAGAATACTACTTATTTGTAGCCATAACTAAATTAAATTATTGTAGCAACATTTCCACTTATCCAAGGGAAAAGTTCAGCTTCAAAAACCATTTGATCGATCTGAATTTATTCGTATTTGGCCTCTTATGAATTTTACAAGCCATTAATTTGTTCGATTGCAGCTTTTAAATTTGTGTCAATTAAATTTTTAATGAAATTAAAACGAAAGATAAGTTTTTTGTGCATATTTGAATACTAGCGAGAAGTAGAGTTTGTTGCGAATCCTTTGAACTTATAGCTTTTTTAATTGTTCATATGGGGGGTGATACTAGGATACGTAAGCATATTTTTCTAAGAGTTAAAGAAGGTCAGTTTAAAAAACTTCTGTTTAACAAATGTAGATTCGAAGCGTTAAAGATAGAGTAATGTAGGTAAAATTTCTTACTAAATAAGCCTACAAAATGGTGACATCGGTGATAGATGTCAATCTTACCGTTTTCGAGTAACAGTTTCTTAAACATAAAATTTTGACGAAAAAAACTGCGAATTTTTTGAAAAAAGCAGTATTTATCTCGAAACATTCCGATATTTTTTTGTTTTGGGATTTTTTATATAGTCATATAAAATTTTTTTGTCACTCATACCGTCTGTTAGGTAATGACTGTTAGGTCTGTTAGGTATCGGATCATGCTGTATAAAATAATAACAAATATAAACTTGAAAATTTAAGAATCTTAAAGTAAGAGTAACAGAAAATTTACAACTCATATAATATATTAAAGGAATAAATAACGTTCATTATTTATTCGTCCTGAAAACACTAATTTTACGTTCCAAATTGATGTGTCTAAATTTTTATTACAACATAAGATTTATGACGTATGAGATGCTTTAAATATGCTGTTTTAAGGGTAATAAATACAGATGGGAATATAAAATTACACACAAGATTTCAATATGCATAGATACAGTTACATAATATGTATTGTAAAGGCAAAATATGTATTGAAAAATGAAATATCTTGGTACTATAAATTTAATACCCAATAAAGATGGACAACAAGACAATTTTCTTACAAAAACAAAAATACAGTGGTTTGAGAACAAAAATTTTAATATTGTCATGTCATGCTCTTGATTTTTCTCAATGTTGACATGATTGTACGTGTTCATTTTAATAACATAATGTATGTACATGTGTTTTACTTATATTTCTATGTGAGATTTGTGGAAAATTTATACTATGATACGTGTGAATAAACACTATGTGCTCAAATTACACACAAGCACATAGGATACAACAATAAAATTAAAGTTATTTAGGAAAAAGTAAGTGTAAGAGAATTTGGTGACCTTAAATTTGTTTTCAATAGAATATATTGATTAAATCACATATTACAAGTGTTATCAAAAATTTTGTATTCATATTGTGTGCGAAAATTCACGAACCTTTAGATTTTGTTACACATACTTTTATTTTTTTCTTCACCTTTCGAATTCTTATTTAATTTTCGATGGCATTTACAATATCGTTTTTCTTTAGGAAATTCAATTTGAATCTGCAAATACGAAATTCATTTGTTGGACATGGAAATTCAATTAAATAAGTTTCCAAATTAATTAACATTTCCTGGAATCTATTTGAATTTTATTTATAGTTGAAAAATTCTAATCAATCTACCGATAAATCAGGATATCGTATTAAAAAATGTTCGTAATGAAAACTATGAATGAAAACGAATGTCGCCTTTCATGATAAAAATTCGCAAGCAATATTACTTTATTTAGGATTATGGAGTTGAGCCGCTCCACTGAATTTGCCGCACATATAATATTAGGGAATTAGATGAAATTGTTTGTGTTCAGTATTAAGTTTAGGAATGAGTTTAGTATTAATTCGATAAGATTAATCAAAAAAAATTTTACAATAAATAAATAAATAAAATAATTAATAATTTTTTAATTTTTGAAAATAATTTTTCATAAAAATCCAACAAATTTTGAAATTTTCGCAAAAATCCATAACGCAGCACAAATTTCTCACTCAATTGTTTGCCAGATACAAAATATTTTTGCGAATGCAATTTGTAGGTTCAAATTTGTAGATGTATTTCATTTTATTTATCATTGTAAAATAATTGTTAAAATTAAAATGGCACTTTTTAAAAAAACCTTTTGAACAAAAAATTCTTTAACCGTTTCGGCAGGAATCCTGCTTAATTCGAATAAACCCGTTGTCGTCTTAAGAATTTTAGAATGCACATTTTGCAATCGTATTGTCGATCCGGGAAATGCTACAGGTTTCAAAATGCTTGGAAAATACCTAGTCCTTAAAATGGTTTGGAATATTCTAAAATTCACAGAAGTTCGAGGTACGAAATAGAAAGAATTTTTAATTATCGTTTCATTAATATTGCGATGAAAGATACAAATTGCCTATTTACAGTGTACCTAAACATCACACTAATTTATTTAAATTTAAATGTATTCAAATTTACTGAAAATATTTATACTATGAGTACTTCAAAGGACGTTGCTGATTACATTAATTATAATGATTGTCGGAAAGACCGACAATTATTTTATAATTATTTAATTTAAAAGAAATTTTAAATTATCAACTTTCAAGTGTAGCCACTAACAGTGCCATGTGAAAATAGAACTTTTATTCTTTAAATTTTTCATTTTTCTTTTTATAGAAAATAATCTGCTCTCTTGAATAAAATTTAAAGTTTTTTATTTATCTTTGGAAAAGGTAAACATTATTTTCCGAAAAATTTTTCTATATAGAGTCAAGTATTGTTCTATATATACAATTCTGTAAATATGCTTGTATAATAATAAAAGAAAGAATATAGGGTTGAAATTAATTTCTTCTTTTATCAACAGATATGTGTACAACATGCGAGGTATTGTGATCGCACCAAATTTCACATGTTGAATTTTTAGCGGAACTGTTTTTCCCAGTGTTAGAGAAACATAACAATATTATATTGAAACATAGTTATAACAATATTGTCAACGTTATGTTGCCTAAAATAAATGCCTAAAACTACCATGGAGCTGTAGAAGATTAATCAACTTTTTTTTTTCGCGGGAGCTATACACACTCGATAGAAGTGTATTTTATATTTTTGGCCAGATCTAAGGAAATAATTAACAGAATTATTTGAAATTTCAAAGATTAAGTTCTGTTTGGATTTGCACTTTCAAAGATGAAAAAAAATTTTATATAGTTGCATAAAGAATATTTTCGCGATTTTGTACAATCATTTAGGTCGGTTATGTGCTGGCTACATCAGATTTTTTTTATTATTTTCTTTTAAAAATTGAATTTGTAAGTCACATTTTAAGGATTCTATTGAAATTCGAATCGATATATATGCACAATGTATATATAAATATATATACACACACAAAGTTATTATTTGAAGGTCCATATTCTTCTCTAATTTTATCTAAACTTTAAAGTGAATTGAATTGAATAACAAAATGCAATATTGTGATTTTATAGTCTATTGTATTTGAATAGTAATTTAAGAATGTAAAAGGAAATTCATGTCCTGTTTTCTACACTTTATATGTATTTGAATGTGTATGATTAATAGAAGTAATCAAAAGTAAAATACAAAAAAGGATCAATATTGATTGATGATTAAAATTTTTCGAAACACTTTATTTTTAGAATATAAAGTCGCAATAGCAATTCAAATTTTCCAATAATTATTTTGGGGCAAATATTTTATGTAGTTTTTGGAAATCGCTGAAATTTTTTAATATTATATTTGGATATCGGCAATTTTAATTTTGGTATATTGACTCGTTTAAGTATTTTTTTTACATAGGTTACCAATTTAAAATTTTACATGAAATACGCCATAAAATAGGACCAATAATGATGTTGTACAATAACTGATATTTTTATTCTAAATTTGTAGATCGTTGACCTTCTTGTCTAGTGATTTTAACGCAATTGAATGAGTTTAAATTACTTAAACTCTATCAAATGTATAAAATGCATGGGTGTTGAATTTACTAATTGTGGCAGTTTTTATTTGTTTTCCGTCTCTGTACATGGTCATTGAGCAGACTGATAATGTTGTAGATGAAATAAAGTATGTAAATTAAAATAAAGTGTAAACTATTTTAAAAATGTTTTTTTTAGCACAGGAAAAAAGTTTATTATTCAGGTAAAAGCAAAAAAAACAAATAAAAGTATTGACATTAAAAATCGATATTTGTTTTATCCTTGAGGTTAATGGGAGTAAAAACAAATAATGAGATGAAAGCAAGGGTAAGAGGAGAATTTTATGCCGGCGATAGAATTTTTTGAAAACATATATGGGCATACATATTATAAAGCCGTAGTGTTTGTCATCTATTTTGTGAGAACAAACGAAATGTGTTATATGAAATTGTATGTACCCAATTTCTTTCACGTATTAATACGTAAAAAAATAGTTACAATGTTAGAATATAGCGAAGCTAGTAAAATAAGTCGTGTGACCTCTGGGTTTTAAAACGTATAGTGTTTTCTGAGTGCTTTAAATCTAGTTGCAATTAGCCATTGGAGATAACCACACTTTATGTAATAATATTAATGTTTTTAATAAATATAAAAATTGACGTTGTAAGTTAGAGAAGGTTTTGTATTAGTCTGCATTTAAACTCACTAGCATATTTCTATGTTTTAACACAGTGAACATTTTTAGAAAAACGTTGATTTTTAATTATATTCTGTTGCTCTACCGCAAAAGCAACACAAATGTAAATTAAATTAATAAATTAAATTTCCTAAAATAAAAATTTTTATGCTTCAAATATGTTCCAATTGGATATTAAAGAATTAATTACATAAATGCAGTTAAAGATGAAAGGATTTTTCTGCGTTTTGTTTCATTTGACTTCTGAATTAGATAACTATGCGCCTTCGGAAAATTAACTGCTATCTGATATGAGTTGAAGAATGCGTTAATGACTTATGTTTATTAATTGTCAATTTTAGTCTAGAATTGGAGAGAATAAACATGGGTTTATTATTTGCACAAAATATACGTCCGAAAATGAGCTGAACTAAGGTGAAGAAATATTTACGTATTTTCTTACGGAATGCGTCAAAGGGTTCAAAATCTGAAGGAAGTTCAATAATTTGTTTAAGCCAACGTGTCCGAATGGCCTTTTATTACATTCCGAAGCAGTAGCTTTTAGGTTTAGAACTGCAGATGCTCTATAAATTGTTGAAGAAGAGAAGAAGGGAGGTTACACTCAATTTATGATAATTATTAAATTATTCCTCTACACTCAATATTATTGAATTACACTCAATTTATAATAAATTGCAAATTCTTTATACAACATTAGTTGAGCAATTGTTATTCAATTGCAATTTTTATTTAAAGCAACACGAATTTTATTTAATATTGTAAATAAATATTTTATGGTTATAAAATTCTTAAAACCCTTACCGGATGCTGACCTGAACAAAAATAAAAAAGAAAAATAAATTTTTTTTGTTGTCAATTTTAAGTATACCTGTCTTGTAATTTTCATTTAAATTTAGCGTGATGGTGGAATAAAGAATTCTCTAACCGCGACGATTAAATTTTATGTGTTCGCTATATTAACAAAGGATCAAAATGATTAAGGATGTTGTTAAAAATAAAATCGTTAACAAATAATAAAGGTGGTTTTAATTTTTTTTTCAACAATTCCTTTTTTTGATAATCGTGGTTTTGATTTTTAAATTGGATAATTTATTCTTCATGAAATTCATATTTTTATAGCCATAATTACAAATAAATCAGAAGGATTTAAAATAAATATTTGTTTAACAACAATTTTTTTTAAAAACCACAACAAATTTAGTTGGACATTATTACAAGTGTTATTACATTAGTTTATTGTGTTATTTGTATCAAAATAAATAATTATGTGGATTGCTGTAGTTCTTATAACTCATAATATGAAATACCATATAATATGAAAACAAATATGAAAAAAATTATTTATTGAAACGTGGAAATTTTTCAAAATATTAAGCAACCAAAAATAACCAGAAGTGTATAGGTAAATTTTTTTTAACATTTCTATGTTAAATTTTATTGGTTTTGTACATCTGTTGTGTTAACAAGTTTATTGGCAAGTGTTGTCATCACAATAGAATCAAAACAGCGATTTTGTAAGGGTGTTGTTTTTATTTTAAACTTGTTTTAAACTTGTTCAGGCAATTGGTTTTAAAATACATTCACACAGATTTCGGAAAGCTTAGCATAAAAAGAATCAGAAGCAATAATTTTCAATTTCTGGAAAACTTTTTTAATCTGCTGTTAACAGTAGATATTCAAATTACTGAGAGTATGTGTTGCCAATGTTGAAAAAATTTTTATCACACGTTTTCAAAGTTTACAATGTTCATTTTACGTGGCAAAATGTTTCTATTTGGTGCTATACTTTGTACTAAATAAATTTTTAATAGTTTTAAATAAACAGAATAGTAATTGAGTTTCGAACTTATATAAAGTACAGAATGTAACTTTTACTTACATAGTTTGCGTAATTGAGAACCAATTTCTTTACAAAGGTTTCAAGCTATTAAAAATTTCTTCTTCAATAATTTCATACTTCTATTATATTATATGTACATATGTATGTGTTATGATATACATACCTATTATGTACACTTGTAGATATAATTATATGTATATCTGAAATATAGAGAAATCAAGATGTAATTAAAATCCTTTATAACGTAGACCTATTGTAATGAAAGTTTTATTTTTCTCCAATAAAATTGTTTTCTTTTTTAATTTACACATGGCCATGAATTTTCTTCGTGTGGTGAATCCGTTGCATTGAACAATTATTTTTCAATTATTGCCGTGGTTCATGTTCAATAAAAATCATTTTTTTTTTTCCAAATTTTTTCTCTTTAAATAAAATATCTGTACACGGAACCAATAATAATACAAAGATTATAAAAGTAACTTAAGCGTAAACTACAAATCGATTCTATAGAAATGAAAATATTTAAAATGGAAACGAAAAAAAAAATAATAATTTTTCTTTACACTTATAAAATGACAAGAAAAAAAAAAGAAATAACAAGCAAATGAAATTTTTTTTTTATTAAAATTTGAAAGTAACTTTTGATTATGAAGAGAAACGATTGCTGAGTTAAGGTTTTTTTTTCCTTCAATAAAAAATATTTGACAATATGAAATGAAATGAGTTCTCAAGATGGAAAAGTTTTTGATTATAATCATTTGAAAATGAAAAAAGAAAAGTAAAATTTTCGATTTCTTAAAAAAAAAAGATTTTTTGTATGAAATTCATTATGGTGTCGAGAATTGAGTTCAGTTATGGAAATATGCATTAGTTTCCTATTATACATTGTAAGATTAAGTGTAATGTTATTTTTAAAAATAATTTCAATTTATTCTATTGCAATGAGTTTATTAGACAGTTTTCTTAGAAGTGAACTGAATAAATATGGCTATAAAATTTGGGAATGTAATAGTGATGATTGTCACAATGTAATGATGCACATCTTCGTATGTGGGTTATTTAATAGATTGGTTATTGTAGATAAGCTTTCACAATTTAAATCTAAATATTGTATTTTTGTAAGCTTTAGGGTTTAAATAATGAAAGTGTTGTATTATTGTAATAATTTTATTTAGTACTATATTAAATAAAATATTTATTAATAACTTGGCATAAATTTAGGAGAAACTTTAGAGGAATATTTTAAACAAAATGAAACTGGCATAAAGATTGAATCGAATTACTAAGAATTACGAACGGTATTGGAAAAGAATTTGGTTATTGTGAAGATCTATAGTTTTCAGAAAAATTCCATTGAGTTCGCAGTGTCCAAAAAATGCGGAACAGAAAAATTACACTTCGAAATTTTTGAACGGTAATAGTTTAAAATAAATAGAGTTAATTAATAGGCAAATATTTTAGGAATATTTTTTTGGACTTCTTCAGAGACTTGGTATGGTGAATTATTTGAATTATAAAAAATAACTAGTTTAGTTAGTTTATTTATTAAATTGTTTTATGATTGGAGACATTACAAATATTAAATACTTCACTGTGTTTTTATTACTGCCCTTGTAAATTACAAACAATATGATCCAAAAAGTTATGTGCGATGAAAGTGTAAATGTTTTTGCTAACATAAAATGTGACGATCTCTGTAAAACCAAATCCATGTTATTTTACTACAAAATCATAAAATTCAATATTTGTCTATAAATAAAATAAAGCATAATTTATAATATTAGGTATGGTAAGAACTTTAAAACATTTGCGTCGCGTAAAATAAAAGCAATTTCTACATATAGATTAATGTTCAAGTTATTGAAGGAAAAAATATTGTCGCAAAATATTGTTGAAATTTTCAATTTTAAAAAATTTTTTTTTATTCTGAACAAATGAATAAACTACCATCGTTTTTTAAAATTTTATATTTATCGCTGTATCTTTGAACATTTCATCTACAAAATTTTATACTATAGTCCTATATAAAATTTTAATATGAAGTGTGAAAATTATGTATGCATTTTAAAGAATTTAAAATATCTGATTGAACCAGGATATAAAACAATTCTCTTAAGGTTTTTAATTTTAAATTTGTGAATATTTTTGTGTGAATCAATTTGTGCCGATTTTGTGGTACAGATATAAAAGTTTTTAAATTACACATGTAAAAGTTTTAAAAGTTTTTTTTTAAATTAAGTTATTGGGCAATGTCAATTAAATTGAATTCATTGGTGAAATTCTAAAAATATTCTGTGGGTTTTAGAATTTGAAAATACTTGCAAGCAGTTCATTTATTATACAACTTTGTAATTGTATATAAATTTTAATTGACCCTAGTAGTTTAAGTAATTAGAATTTTTAAATATTGTACAAATTTTTATCTATGAATCTAAATATAAATTAAAATCTAATTTAAATTGTTTGACGAACACTATTTTTTTGAAAAGATTTGTTTTATTTTTTTATCTTAATTGACACAATAGCTAATATTACAATGTAAAAGTTTCTGTCGTTCCAACCAAGGCTTATTATATGATAATTAGTTGTAATACGAGTATTTTTATATTGTCTTTCTATGCCTTAGTTTTGCTTTGTAGTTTTTCTCACATACTTTAGCGCCTTACTCCGACATTTGATACAAGTTTTTATTTGAAGCACCAAGTAAATCTAAAAGAACCAGTTAAGCAAATTGTCAAAAAAATAATAATCAAAATCAAATTCTCAAAGACCTGCTAGAATTCTGTTATATTTTCAAATTATGTGAAATAAGCTATCCAATCTCCTTATATCAAATTCAAAGCCAAAAATAATTAACAAAAAATTTTTCAATTAAAGTACATGTGCAGAAATTTTGAAAATTTTAAAATAATTTGCAATTGATTGCATTTTACTTTTAAATTATCTTTAATTGCACAATTAGAGTTTTTCATTAAACGAGAAACTACTAATTGCTTGTACATATACTCTTATACTTTATATAACTTGTTTTGTACACTGCCAAGTATTCGTTTGCAACGCGATTAACATAATTAATTTTTAAAAATCGTTGTTGTTCATGAATATCCGTAGTTTATCATAAAAATTTTTCATGTAACAAAAATTTTCATTATCTATTTACGGAATTGCATCTGTCGTGGTTGTTTTTTTTTGTTGCAATTTTGTCTGTGAATTTTTCCAATATTCTGTCGACCGTATTTTGTGGAAAGAACGGTATTTCTTGCAATTATAAAATTTCACAATATGTTTTTGGATTGCTGCAATGTATGTTTATAGATTAAATTTAAGTGCTTGTAATTCTACATCCGCTTGATTTTCTTATTTTTGTGGTTAAAAGAATGAAACAACAAATTTGTTTTATAAGAAGATTTTACGTTTAATAAGTCTAATAATATTTGGTCTTGCATATCTAAGTTTTATTCAATTAAAGGGAATTATATGCAGCGCGGGTTAAATTTTTACGAAATTAGTTTTAACATAAACTTTGCGTAACGTAAAGGGTTGATTTCTTTTTTCAATCTTGTTAAATTAAATTTTCTGAAGCGAAATTTTTTAACTTTTTTTCAAAAAAATAATTGTATGAGGAATTGTATTAATTCTCCAAGAGAATTTGGTGAACTAAATCACATGAATTTTTAAGATTTTTTGAATCAAAAGTTTGGATATAAATGATCTAAAGCTTTTAAGTTTAAAATAAGAGTCCCGCTTCTTCGCATAATCTTCCATAGAGATTGAATTTAAAATTAATGAAATTCTATGAATTTTGTTTAAATAATTTACAAAATTTATTTTTTTGCTGGATTTTCTATTAAATAATAGTGAGTGTGAAATATGTTTTTTGTCGAAAATAATATCCGAAAAGAACATTTGATGGCGATATTTAAAAAAATATTTCCTTCAAACAGAGAGAAAATAAAACACTAGTCAAAATTTATTACTGACAATGCAAGATTTTTTAAATTTTAGATTCTCTTCAATTCTTTCAATTTTTTTTAAAACGATTGGAAATAGGGGAGTAAATGAAATAAACGAATGAAAAATTGATTTCATTCTTCCATTTCACTTACTCATTGGTAAAATTTCACATTTATTTTTTGCGTTAATTAAGAAAAGAAGAAAAATGTTATACTCTTTAAATTTTGCATTAGAAGTTCTAGTATTTCTTTTATACTGTACAGAATTTTAACCAAAATGTTTGTAATGCTTGAATGGATGGGTGGATGCAAAATTATTAGTTGTTACATTAGAATTAAAACTTTATAATAAAGTGTTGCATGAGTGCTTCAATTAAACTCGATAATATATCAATATAGAGATCTCGTTTCGTTACTATGATATTGAAAATATTTTAATGGGGTTAATTATATTTAAATTTAAATTATTGCAAGGATATATTGTAAAAAGCTGATAAGGATATGTGATGATGATTAGAATTTAAAAATAACGCGAATTCTTAGTGGAATTCTTTTTTCCAGGAAATGTTCTGTATATGGTTAATATTAAAAGACTTCATGTTTCACATGAAAGATGTTTGTACTTTTGTATATACATACACATTTATATTTCGCATGTAGTTTAATTAAACTTGCTCCCTTACTTCGTTTATTTTACAAGGCTTGTAAAATGAAATTTCTCGAAATGAAACAATAAGAAAGAAAAATTAAGGAAGTTTCATTGAAAACTAAGGAAGTTGAACTTCCTGTTAAATTACTAAATAAACACATTTTTTGTTTTGTTATGACTCCCCTATTATGCATTGAAGGACACAAAATTAAATAAAATTAAAAAAACGATTTCTGATTTTCAACAGAACATAATTTTTGTATTTACTTTTACTTTAAACTAAAGCCCCATAAAGTATGCAAAATTACACATTTTTTAATTTTAATTACAACTCAATTACAATTGACTCCAACTAAGGCAATATTTTTCATTATAATCCATCTACTTTCGTTTTCCATAATTTTTTTGTGCTTCTTTTAACTTTTAACATATAAAGTTTTCCGACGCTGTAACCTATTGTCATAGTTATCATATTATTTGAACCTTGTTTATTTTGGTAATGGTTATGTTTAATTTATGTGGTATTAATATTTAATAAATTTGATTTATTAAATAAACACAAATAAATTAAATTTATCATTATTTCATGCGATATTTAATAAAACATTATATAAAAAAAATAAAAAAGGAAAAAAATATGAAAAACTTGCTAAAATAATATTTTAATTAGCTGTTATGAAAAAAAATAAATTTCAACCATCAAATTTTGTTTATACATATAAACTATCATATACATATAATAATATGAACAGGGTTGAAATGAAAATATGAAAGTGTCCTTGTGCGGTAAATATAATGACGAAATTGGTAAACACAAAATTGGGATTCTCAATTTTCGTTTTTCGGAGCATTAATTTTCAAAACTGTTCAATATTTTTTTCCTCATTTTATTTTTTTTATTACCGTGGGCATTGCTTATAAGAAGAGAGATATTGTGATCATATGAATTTTCATTTTCATAATGAAATGATTGAGAATGTTAAATGAATTATTTTTACCAATATGTCGATATGTCTTCGCGGGTAAAACGGGATATGTACCTGAATTTCAGCCGAATATATTTTGAGGAAAATTTATATCTGATTTTGATGTGGATATTTGATGAATTAATTAATTTTTGTGATATGTAAGACTATAGTAGTCAGACTATTTCTATGATTACTTTGTTCAAGACAACTATATTATTTTTTTTTACTACAGAACAAACCATGTAGCCTTCTAGGCGAAATTCAGGAACTTGGTTCTTATTTGGAGTCGAATTAATAAACTATTGAATTTTTTAGAAATTTGTTACCGCAACCCTTATTTTTAAAACATTGAATTTATTTCGGATAAACAACACATTCGAAACATTGAATTTATTTCGGATTTCGGAAATATTTTTTCTTTTTTTTAGTAAATTTTTATAATATCATATTACACTATATTGTACTTTGTTATAATTTGTGTTTTTTCTTTTGATTCACTTTTGTTTGTTATACTTAAAATTTCTAATTTTGCTGCATCAGCAGTTATGTATTTATTGTTTGTAGGTTAAATATTAGTAATATTTTTTTTTTCTTGTTTCGTGTATTAAGCATAAGCAATTTTTTTTGTATTTTGTATGTAATAAGTTTCTTTTTTGTAAATTAATATAAATTATGTTAGCACCTTGTTTGGTGTAAATAAATAAAAATAAAAATAAAATAAAAATAAACGCGGCTCGGAAATGAAAGAAATTTTTTGGAATTTAACATTTCAGTTTTAATTTCTAGAAAATTTACTTCTACTAAGATACAAGTTTTTATTTCCTGAAGAATATTACAGAATTCATTTCTGAAAGGCTACCGATTTTCTTAAAATTTGGAATAAATGTACCAGAGACATGCCACGAATTTGTGCAAGCTTTTCTCTGAATCTAAAAAATTTAAAAAAATTTATTGAAATTTTTAAATAATTCACGTTGTCGGTTTTGTGCTGACCGCATCGGATTTTTCTTTCTATTTTTTATATTTTTATTTTATTTTTATCCTTTATGCTTGTGTAATTTTTAGCACTTTTCCAAAAAAATTTTGAAAAAAAGTGCTTATTAGTTTCACTCTGTCCGTCCGTCCGTCCGTCCGTCCGTCCGTCCGACCGTCCGTCCGTCCGTCTGTCCGTGTGTCTGTTTACAAAACTTCTACACCCTTGAAGATAGAAAGCTGAAATTTTGCACGTACATAGATTTTTACTAGAAACTTATTTTCGTAGAACAAAATTTTTATCTATCTCCCCCCCTTTAGAAGTTATACCCCCCCGAAACCCTAAAAATGCCATTCTTTAACTATTTAGTGCAATGAAACCATAAGGATTTTTCAAATTTTGCAAACGCAGAAAGGCAGTGGCTTGCTTCCCCTAGCGGGGTATACTTAAGGTTAACTTTAGAAAAACACAATGACCGCTCAAATTTACCGTTATCTAAAGTCCGTTTTTTCCAAATTTTTGATGTCGTTTATTTTCTAGACCCCAGCATGTAGAAGCTTGAAATTTTATGGGCTTTTAGACATTAACAAATAGTTCATTTCGTAAGAAGAAAATTTTTTTCTATCTCCTTCCCCTCTCAAGTTATTGCCTCTTGAAATTTGTAAAATTTGAATTTTTGACACCTTATATTTCCGAAACCACAAGCTTTTTCAAATTTCTATAAACACAAAAAGCTAACGGCAAATTCCATGACATTAAAAAATATAATTATTTTTCTTAACTCACATAATTAAACCTTAAAATCGAGCATTATGTTAACCCCTCTTTATATTAATTTTTGCTTTATTTCAAAGACTGCATATATGTATCATCCTAAATATATGCAATCCTAGAAAGAGTTTTGTATATGAATGAAAATAATTTTTAGAATGTGTGATAGGTATACATAGACTGTATTTAAAAGCAGAATTTTCACTTGCTGAAGGGAAAAGTGCTACAATACAAACCATTGGTTTGACCCAACTTTATTAAACACACTTTAACTCTTTGTATATTTTTGTGTAATAACAATATTAGGTATAGAGAAAAATTTTACAAAAAAAATTTTTAGTTTTAAAATATTGGGTCGAATAAAAGCTCGATATCGACTAGATGTATTTTTTTTTGTTTTCAGTATTTTGTTATTTTTTTTTGTTTTTGGTTTTTGTGTTCAAATTTTTTCCTAAAAATGTAAAATAAATGAGGCTCGGCATGATCTATGGTGATAGTTCAATATAACGGCGAGTATTATTACCGTATATATATATATATAATGAGTAATAATAAATATAAAAAACTGGAAAGTTTTGATGTATAAATCCATTATTTTTATGATTCGATCATCCATAACATTTTTATGACATACAATGTAATTATTACAAAGAAATAAATTGGTTTGGTGTGTGGCGAATGTATGAGAGCCAAATTGTAGTTATTTTAGGATATTTTATGATTTCATATTTTTTTTTAATATATTTCCGAAAACTGTATTCAATATTTTGTTGTGAAATGCGGCTAAATTATAGTGTAAAATAATTGTAAATTTATGAAAGACAACGACAAATGTGATCTTTTTCACTTAATAGCTAAAAAATATTTGTACATTTCCTAATGATTGCGCGGTAATATTGTAAAATTTTAATAATTAGTGGATGTCGGGATATGCATTAGGAATAAATCTTTAATTTTAAAGTAGTTGCATCGTTAGTTCAACAACTAAATTTTTGAGACCTGTATTTAATTTAATTTTAATATGCTGCCAATTAATCAAATTTGAAGTTTCAAGGTGTACCCAAAAGATTTTAAATTATGCTATAATTTTCTGTAAATCATCTCCCATAAAACAAAATATTTTCGATATTATCTTTTAAGTTTTGGTTAATTAAGATTATTTTAATTTAAGTGAAAAGTTCTATTCTAAAGAACAAGTACAATTACTTTTGCAAATAACTTGCTTTAACTGTATCGGATTCTGTTGTCTAACTGCGGTTTTGCATTTCAATATTATATTACTTATTTAATTCCACGGCTACTTACTTGTCTACTAAGTTAATTTTTAAACTGCCTACACGGTATAGAAGAAATAAATCCCCAATCTTGGTAAAAATGTTGAAAGTCCAGCATTTTGTTCGCATTGTCCTACAAATTGATTTCTTAAAAGATAAAATATTTATGAACAGAAGGGTTTGTAAATCAAGGAGATAATTTACATTTTGAAAAAAAAATATTTTTGAATATTTCGTTGTCAAAATTTTACATGTTTTCTTTAATATCAAAGTCATTATAAATTTTTTTGTGTTTAACTGAGTGCCACTTGCTCTTTCTTTCTAATTTCTTAATTGCTATTATTATAGAGCTCTCAAAATTAATTGTTGAATCTAAAATTTCATCTCATTCACTCTAATATTATTACTCAAATATCATTAATTGAAGTCATATCTTTAATGTAATACAATACTCTAAAAATAAAATCAAGTAGGTGATTTAGAAAATCTCCTGCCTCATATGTGTGTTGGAATAACTACATGTGTTTTTATTTGAGTTTTTTCTTTTGTCATTTGAGAAATTATGAAATTTTGTATCAACATAGAATTACGGGTAAATGAGATTTTAAGTCTCTTTTGGTGTAATAATAATCATGTTAAACATTATATTTTAATAGCTATACGCACCATCTTTAACAAATAATCATCACAGCAGCTCTTTGTGCTATAGACACACTTAATCGATTTTATTCTTATTTGGAAAGTACATATGCTGTACAACGTCTTTATAAGTGTGTATATAACATTACGTTGTATGATATAAACCACAAATATTGCTTATAAATATTGTTAACGACTATCAATTTATTTTAGATTTAGTTATACGAACTACATATGTTGGATGTCTCTATCATATGATTGTATAGTGATATTTCATATATAAGTATAAAATATAGAGTAGTGGCATAGACTGTAAGCAGTAATGATAACTCATTTTTCGTTATGATATAATTTCAAAGAAGGCAACAGGCACGATGAACAAATGCTGTGCAGAATTTTTAATGAATTCGACTTGAATTATTTAGTTTTGTGAATTGCTAAATTATCTCGTAAAATATTCAAGGATACGAATTGAAAATTTGGTATTTAAAGCTTTTTAACGTTATGAAATCTAATACAAAAGGAATAATTTTTATACTCTTTAATTCTAGTCTTTAATTTGGTTTCCAGAATCTAAAAATTACATTGCTCAATAATGTCTTGGGGCTCTTCTTTTGTTTGTAATAAAAAGTAAAAGCTATTGATTCTCAATTTCTATCTTATTTTTCCTAAAAACTGCCTCCTTCTAATACATTTTTAAATCAATAAAAACACAAATGAGGAAGTTTAACATTTAAAGCATTTGGCCGACGAAAGAATTACACAGGATTAGCTTTTATATAAGGTAAACTCTATTGTAAAGTAATTGATAAACGTTGAATATTTTCACCTTCATAAGTTATAAATGGAATATTCAGTTTCGTTAAAGTTCTGAAAAGAATATTTAAAGTATGATGTTTACATAATCTAATATTTTTTGTAAATTTTTTGTGCTAATTATTAATTTTCTTATCCTTTATAAATTCCATATGAAAGCAAATATTTTCAATTACAGCTTCTCAGTATGAAAGTGTTACGATTCGTAACGAAATTAATTTTAAGAAGAAAAATAAAAAAAATGAGCTTCATTAATTTCATATCTAAAGCAGTAATTTTTTAGATTTCTTCACAAAAGAGAGCTAATTAAATTTATTTCTTAAAAAAAGTGCTTCTCTCAAAGGAATAATTACATTAATTTATTCAGAACTCAGGTTTTTCTCTTACATAATCTACTTATGTTACCTTTTTTCTTAAATAGAGAATCAATTTTCAAATTTTTCCTTTTTAATCAAGCATCTTTTGTTTAAACGAACAATGGATGAAATTTCTTAACTACAACAATGTTCTACTTTTTCACCATATTGTGTAGAGTGCCGTATGAATTTACACCAAATTGTATGGTACAATCCTTATTATTACTAAAAAAAGTTTGATTTTTTTTTGAGTATTTTTTATTAATTTTTACAAAAAAAAAATTATAAAATATTAATAAAAAATCAATGGTTCCAATAATTTCCGTTGAGTTTTATATTTAGGGTAATTTTAAATTATAATTAAATATTTTTAGTCTTTTTTTAAATTTTTCTTTAAAATTAAAATTGATTGTGGGCGAATTAATTCACATAAATTCAATATTTCGATTGATTCGTTTATAAATAATGGAATTTTTTATTGGTAAAGTCTAGCCAACAAAGTACGTATTATATTTTCTATAGGGAAAATTGAATGTGAATAAAAAAGCATAATTATATAAAATATGAACAACATTCAGTTTAATATTTTGCAATTTAGTCTTAAACACCGAGGTAAAATTGTATTAATTATGTAATTTTTTTTTAATCAGGCTATAAAGTGAGTACATTCCGTTTTACACGACTATAATATGGGGTAATTGCGAAAAATTAATTAATATGTACAATGTTTCCAGGAAAATTGAAAAGAATTGATGAAATATTTTCACGTGCACATTTTATTTATAAGTTATAAAAGGAAATATTGCATAATAAATGCAAAAAAAGAAGTAAAAGTGTGAAAACTACCTTTAGTAAAAATTTTATTATAAATGTGACAGTCCTACAGAATGTAAACTCCTACAGAATTTGAGTTCTATTTTTGCTACATTTTACTAAGAACTTATAACGAAATTTGTAACGATATCAAACTATCGAAGTTCTTATAAAATAAATTGCCCTAAATCATTCGAATCTTTTAATTTTTTATCATGAATGACGGATGATTTCGAAAATTATGACAGACAATAATTACAACATTTCGACTTTAGTTTTATTTTATTTTAACGTTCATATCGTTGCAGAATTAATCAAATCAACTCTATTTAATATCATTTTTACCGACCGTATTGTGTAAACAATAGGTAGGTTATATGATGGCAACAAATTTTGCATATCGAGTTTTCGGTGGGAACGCACTTCTCCATAGTAGGGAAGTGTAAATAAACTATTTTTAGCAACCTGTCGGTCTGTAGGTCTGTGTGTGCACGCGTGTATCTCAATTTCGGCTAAACCGATTTTGATGAAATTTTATATGTAAGTTTATTTCCACCATGGCACGGATTGATTAACTTTTGGTATATATCAGGCCTCGGGAACTGCATTTTTTAGCGGGCCTGTTTTACATTTTTGAACATTTTGAAGAAAATATTCAACCGATTTACTACAAATTACATATTTGAGCTTTGCTCGACCGTCCGCGAAAATTCCTAACTTTTGGAACAATTCAGGCATCAGCAACTGGACGTTTACTGCGGGCCAAATATACATTTTTGGGTATATAAAGAGAAATAATCAACTGATTTCATTGAAATTTAATATTTAAATTCCTCGTATTGAAACAATGAACATATAAATTTTTTGGAAAGGTCAGGGCTCGAAAACTGATTTGCGGGCCGATTTTACATTTTTCACCATATCTACGAATTGATGGAATTTCTTGAAATTTGATATTTGACTTCTGGTTGTTACCGAAACTAACTGGCGAGCATTTCAGGGAATTCGGGTAGCACAAAGCGAAATTCTGCTAAGAGCAAAATTTACATTTTTCTAGGTATGTTAACTATAAGCTTACTAATGTCCTAAAAATTTAAAGGAAGTATTTAAAAGACATTGTTATAATATTCTGTAACCCTTTCACTTAACTAGACAATATACAATGCGGTCGGTTATGTGCTGACCACATCAGATTTTTTTTGCATCAAATAAAATAAGTGTTTTTTTTTATTAAATGAAAATGTCTCTTAGACGCCGCTAAATTGCGACACACACATAAGTTACATTCTTCTTTTATACACACATACAAACGTATTGTTATTATAGTGACACACATATAAGTATGTATATGTACACTATGTGAAAAATTTATTACGAATTTAATTTTACCAATTTGTTTGCCCGATAATGAAGTGAGTATGTAGTTATGAAACGCGGCAAAAAGGACGAATATATTTGCATTTTATTGTTATTGTGGTCGTTATGAGAAATTTTGTTATGAACGTATCATTTCGTTTTTAATGCTTATTGAAAACTACAAAATGTAATGTTCTTATGATGAGTGCTCTGTCAAGCAAAATATCGCTTAGTTTAATGATATGGAATGTAGAGTTTTACTGCTTTAACTATTGATTATTAACTGATCATTCACTCGTAACGTTCAACAAAATTACGCAGGTCAGATTAGTAGCTTGATATGATTTTGCATTTTAAATGAGAAAAGTATAATTAAGTAGATAATTCACTAGTAAATTGTGTAATTTTATAATGTTAACGTAGCAGAAAAAATATACAATTTATTTATTAATAATTTACGATTTTTTTATATTATTTTCAGCCTTTTTAGCTTTAAAAAACTGAGATTCATGAGTGAGATGAATTTTCCTAAAATCACTCATAGTAAGTATATATTGTAATATTACGCTTCTACATTGAGTTATATGGTGTCATCACAATCTAATTTCCAACACCATAAACTCAGTATAATTTTATGTCGCATGTGAATAAATGGTTTGTATACCGTTACGAGGTCACAAAAGGTCTCGTCGTTTTAAAAATTTTTTCCTATTATCTTCGTTTTTTAAATAGAGAAGAAGAATTTTTAAAAACAAAATTAAATTTACGAATATTTTTCTTTGTAACTGAAAAAAAAACAAAAAAAATTTTTCTTGTTTTTGTATTATTTTAGATGTTTTCCTGCATTTGAAAGTTTTATTATTATCAAAGGAAAAATTTAATGTTGGTTAGTTGGCAACTATATAGAATCCTTAATATGAGACTAAAACAGGCAAGGAAAGTTTTTAAAGTAAAAAACGTGAAATGAAAATAAAATTTTAATGTGTTATGAAACAGTTAAAGTTTTGGTTGCTTTAGGAGATCTTGGCAAAGAATATAAGGATATTGTGGTCTAGAAATTTTTAAAAATTTAAAAAACAAATTTATATATGGGAAATACGAACACAAACATATTTAACAATGTGAATATTTAAATATTTGGAATATGGATAGTTTAAATGTAGAGATTCCACTGTTTTATAAAAATTGAATAATTTTAATGAAAATGATTTTATATTTTGGGACAATTGATTTTTAAGATAGCAAGCTTTTATACTGATTTTTTGAAATAAAGTTAAAATGCCTATAACGGTACATACTCGTACAAGCATGAGAAATGTGGGCAAATTTATACCATAGTTTGCTAATGTTATATTTCGCAATGTAGAACTGTACCAAGTCACTTATTTATGTAAATTTTGGCAAATTACGCGACATTAAGGGGGAACTATTGTCGATTCTTTAAAGTTTATTTATTTTAAGTTCATAAGCAAATTCTATGTTATTTCTATATTTTTCTTCCGTAACATTTTGAAAGTTGAAGTCTGTCAGTTTACGCCTTTAAAAAGGTATTGATCAGCTACTTAAGGTGATAAGTAATGAGTACAATGTTGTATATTATCGTTTAGAATATCAAAAATTGCCCGTTTCTTTCAAATTTTTATATAATTTCTACTTGCCCAAGTTTTTTATCTTATAACTTCCCTTCCCAAAAAATACAAGTTGCAAAAATTCTACTTTAAATTTTGATATTAGTTAAAATCAATTAGTTCAGAAATAAGAGATGTGGTAACTTATTAAGTTCGTCATGTGCAAAAAAGTTAAATAAATTTTAACATTTAAAAATTTAATAAATTTTTTTCAATAAATTAAATTATACTTACAGTACTTGAAATAAATATACTCATACAAATTTATTTAATTAAATTTTTTCGCAGATTCTTTTTCGTGCATAAATTTTTACAAATTGCTGGCCAACTTCCAATATGAATAAAAATTAATTTAGCATTTAAAAGCGTGCAAATTTATTATTTTTTCTAAAATTCAATAAATTTATCCTTTCGTAATTATTATGGAAATTTTCTGTTTTTTATGACATAACAAGGGAATTTTTACTTTTTTTGAAAATTGTTCTTAACCGAGTTTTCGCCGAATAATTATTATGAAGAAAATTATTTAAGCAAATGCGCAAACCTGGATGGTAAAATAGCCTGGACAATTAAAAATATTGGAAAACAACTACGTTATTGATTTTCAAAATATAATTAATTAATTTGTGAAAAATCATACTGCTTTACATAAGCATCTATTCATATTTACAAGGTTAATTTACAAAATCTTTTAAAGAAAAATTTAAATTTAAGTATATTTTAAATTAAAATGCGTAGATATTATTTAATTTAAAATATTTGTTGTTGTCCAATTAATTGTGATTGTTTAAATATTCTGTTAACAACTCCTCGCCTTTAAATAGTTCACAATTGGAGTTACAGTAACAGCTTGCATGGAAACTCCAGAACATTATAAAAGATAGCAAACTATTTTCGTCTTGTATTTTATTGTCTCGTTATTCATAAATCCGGAATTCATGCAAATACTAAATTATTATGCAAAATTTAATATTCATTCAATATATTTCAAGTTGTCTTATAGAAAATTTTACTATTATGCTTTGTTTGTAAAATTTCAGATGGGAGTCTATATGAGTGTCAAAATATTACAAAATTTTTTCCAATATTCGCCCTTTTCGTAATGGTTCCGCTGTAATTGGCTGTAATTGAATTGTATATGACAAGTCTAAAATTTTTGCTTTTAATACAAAACTCAGGAAATATGAAAGGCAGGATAAATTTGAGAAACTCATTTCAAAGCTCATGAAATTTCCCTTCTAGTTCTTTAGTTTATCAGAGTTTACGAAATATTTTTTGTTTAGCTGTTATTCATTCATTACTCTTTACTAACGTATCAGATTTTTTGTGATAATATAGCAAGTTTATGGAGCGAAGTCGGTTATATAATTTTTATTTTATGCATGAATCAGAGAAATTTTGCGGGTCATATACATCTAAGTTATTACTTCGTGTAGTAATTTTGATATTGAAAAATGCTTCTTCAATGTTTTTTTTCTTCATTATTGCAAAAACCTCATTTTCATACTTAAATATTTAGAAATTAATTTTAAATAGCAATTAATGTCTATCAAAAAGGGTTGAAGAAATTTTAGAAGCATTAATTAATAAAGAAAATCATTAATTTTCACATTGAAAAGGGTAAATAAACTTTTCATAATATTTTAATTTTCCTCTTTTTATTTCAAGTTTATGAAGCAAAAGAATTTTGAACAATAAAAATTCGCTATCTCTTTTGTTTTAGATTAAAAATAAATTGTAGGAGGAATTAAAGAAAATATGTTGAAAAATTCTATTTTAAGAATTTTACGATATTTTTAAATTCTAAAGCTTTCGCCCACATTTAACATTTTTCATATTTTGCTCTTCAGTTTTTACTAGACTACTAGTACTAGTGAAACTATATATGTTGTTTTTTAAATAATAATATTAAAATAATAACTTATCAACAAGAGCTAAAGAGAAATAATACAATAACGATGAAATATCTGCAGTGTTAAAGGTGGAACTGCTACAATGAATCCGATACAAAAAAGTGATGTGCAATAGTAATGTTATAATGATACTACAGCAGAATTATTCCCATTTAAAGATTGAATGCTTTCTGTTTCTAAAGTAACTTAAGGAAACATTAAATTCTATATAGTTCTAGACTTTACTTTAATGTCTCACCTCAAATTTGTTACAATTAAAATCAAATCAGTTACAATGTCTCACCTCAAATTTATTACAATTGAAAATATTGTAACAGTGCGACAAAAATGTTTGTGTCATCATTACTGTCATCATAATAAAATTGTAAAATTTAATGAATTGAAATAAATTGAAAATTACTAAAAAATATTTCAATTAATATAAAATAAAAGTGATTAATTACAAGGATATTTTATAAATTACGGTAGCGAAATGCTTAAATTTTCCTACATAATTATTGGATTTCGTCCAACATATTATAATTATGTAGGTTTTAATGATTTTGGCGAATATTCTAGATTTTACTTTTATATAAATTTCACACACATAGTATATAAGGTTCTTGCGGCAAATATAGAAATCTATATAAGTGGTTAATTTGTTATTGAACTGCAAATAATATTTGAAAATTTTTACATAAAATTTAATATAATTTTTTCTTTTGTCCTGTTCCAGATAAAACCATATAAAAATGAAATCGATTATCTTACAATATCCACCAGAGTAAAATAAAAAAACCTGAATTGGATCATAAATTTTTTGTGTGAGCAGTTTCTAGTAGAGATAAAAACTTTTGGAGTAGTTAGAACAACTGGGAAAAAGTTGAAAAAATAAAACTAATTTTATTATTCACTTCCAAACAAAGAGGAAAATAAATTAAGTGTCAACATGCCTGCTGGTCGCGTTGCTGGAAAAGCTGGATATTCACAAAATTATTATGATGGTAATATTTATCAGTTCCTTAAATATTTATTGTTTTAAGAATATCAATAAAATTATACAATATAGATAAATTTTAGTTGATCCTTTTATCAGAAGTAATTTGCATTAATATTTTTTTATTTATAATTTCAGGACGTTCATATGTTGGTATTAATGAAGAAATTATGTGGGTTAGCATTGGAATGGGTATAACAATAGCTATATTAATTGTTATAGCATTATGTTATATAGCAAGAGAAAAATATGAAAAACGTCGTGCTGAACGTGAATATTATGTGACCGCCTAGCTAGTTTCTGTTGGACAACAAAATCCATATTATAATCATTATTATGCTAATAATTTATGCCAACAACAACATTTTCAGGCACAACAACAACAACAAAATAGAAGGAATTTTCAACAGCAACACCATCACCATCAACAACAACAGTTAATACAACAAGAACATTTACAAGAAATCTATTTTAATAATCATGGACGTGAACGTAATAATGTTGGTTATCATGGAATAGAAAATAATTTAATTGGAAATGGTATTTCCGGTGGTGCTGATGAAACATTTAATAATGATAATAATGTAATAGAACAAAATAGATTTGGAGAAATTAATAACGATAGTAGTAATAATAATAATAATAATCATTACGATAGTAACAGTTTTGGTAATGATATTGAATATCAACGACAGCAACAGGAACAAAATAATCAACAACAACGTGAACAATTACAACAAAATAATCAGGATAATGTTGTACAACAGGATGAAGCACAAGGTTTAAATATGCAAATATATGAATTGGAAAATTTATTAAGAGGTGCTAATGCAGCAGTTATTGATGAACCTGATGAAGATAATTCAACAGTTGCTTATTCAACTAGCAAAAGAGCTTGGGGTTAAAAATTGAAATTACATATGTACATATATAGGGAAAAGAGAAAATATTCTATAATTTTTTCTATTTTTATAGGTTAGAAATTATGAGTGTAAGGTTCAAGTAATTTGAAAAATTTTTGAAGATTTTGTTATGCTCATGACGATGGAGTTAAAAAATATGTGAAGCGAAATTTAATATTTTGCTAATATTTTAGTAAAGTTTGTGATTTTTTAAATGCACAAGAAATCATTTTGTACTAAATTTATTTAGATTTTTTTTTGGCTTAAAATCGCTTACAACGAGTAGTAACTATTTAGTATCTACGTAGTTCTTTTTTGTTATATAGAATAATTTCCATTTAGGCGACCGTGATCCGTGTTTTAAGAAAAGGAAAATTATTCAGGTTTTTGTAATTTTTATTGTTTCGTGTATACTTACGTGTATACATTAGTGCCTAATTGTATTCAATTGTATTTTCTCTATATTTATATTATATCTTTCCTTTAAGGATAATATTTTAATAGGTTGTTATCTCAAAGGAATTCATTTTTTGTGTTGCTTTATTGTAAAAATCTTTTTCCTTTGCTCAAAAGATTTGCATTTCTTTAAGCTCTTTTTTTTACTTTTTTGTAATGTCTACGCGAATAATTTATGGGTTTTACGTTTCGATGTTAAATTTTATGTATACGTACATATATATACACACACAAATGCGTTTTTAAAAATCTTTGTTAAACCGGAATAATTTAAATTTTTCTCATTTATTTTTAAGCGGCTATATAATATAGGATTTCAAGAAATTCGTATTTTTTCAAATTTTTGCTTGTATAACAATAAGGAAATGCGGATAGAATGGCAAAAAATTTATGTTTGAATTTGCCAATTTTAAAAAACCAATGTGATAAGTTATCAAGAGGATGTAACCATTTATGTTTTTATAAATGTTTTGGCTGTAAATTAGGTAATAAAAAAATGAGGACACTTGTTTTAATTCAAGAATAGGGGTTCGTTTTGTAATCATCATCCGTATATAACAAGAGTTTTTCGTATTTTTTCCACAATTTTCCGGCTAAGATTTCATGTTTTGTGGAATTATTCTGTTGGAACAGATTTAAAACAGACGTACTTGTTAAGATTTAAAACATAAAAACTTTTACTTCTTTCGCGAAAATTTCCAAATTTTTTAAATTTTCAAAGTGTAAAATAAAAAATATAAAATTTTTTCTTTCATATTTGACATATTTTTGAATTATAGATTTTTTTACAGAAATATGCAAATTTTGCTTCCTTATCCTTTTTTTAACTTTTTTATATTCTGTACTAGGGTTATTAAGGTTGTCACTTTAATTTATAATACCAACAACCTTACAAATGAAAGTAGTTCTTTCCATATTATTTTTTAAGAAATCCAATTTTAGTTGTAGGAATTTGAATTTTTTGGAATAAATTTGCAAAGGAAAGTCAGAAAACTGGATTTCAAACCTCTTATGAATATTAATGACTGGCGTTTTAATATTTCAAATATAAAATAGTTGGGGCAGGTTATCACAAATTCCTTTCTGAATTCTTGAAGTGAATGTTAATTAATTTTACTTGCTTTATCTTAAAACTTTTGAAGAATTTTTAATAATTAATAGTTTGTACGAATGTTTGTATTAGAAACTCGTAATGTATTAATAAATTCAACGAGAGTAACAGTTTTAATAAATCTAATATTTGCGTTTTAATGTAGTTTTGATGGTATATGAAAAAATACAAAGGTTATCTGAGTTTGGTGATGAAAAGGGTTTTCTTTTTGTTTAACATATTGCATGAAGAATTCCAGATATTTTTGCAAAAGGAAAATATTTCTCGGTATTTTATTTTTCTCCACTTTCTATATCTATTTTGTAAAATCTGTTTTCCTATTTTATTGCAAAAAAAAATTTTTTTTTTTTTAATAATAAGGTCCAATTTCACATAAGTATGTTGATGTTTCCAGCAATGTGTTATGAGGTTTATTTCAAGCAATATTTATAATACTATGCAAAATATTTTGAGTATATTTTGATAATTACTCTTAGAGGACTATGACAAATAGAAAATTTTCCGACTGTAATATTTGGACTATGATTAATATACATCGAATTGGAAATAAAAAAATTTTTGACTTAAAAAGCAGGACAATGCAATTAAATAAAGACCTAAACGCAATTAAATAAAGACCACAAAATAAGTTCTGTTAATGCATCTCTTGTAAGAAGAGAAGTTAATTATATGGCGAAACTATAGTAGGCATTTTTCATATTGCTTAGAAATGGAAATATCAAATTGCCCATACATTTGCTCTTTTAATAATATGCAGATGTTCCTAATAATGGAATTTCATTATTAGTTTATGTGAATGGATCTAAAAGAATGCAAAAAGATTAAAATAAAATTTTTTCAATTTTTCTTCCAATGAAGCACAGATATTTTTCAAGAAAACACAAAAAAAAAAAAACACAAATATCAAAAAAAAGAAAATAAGAGATTTGAATTTTGTTTTTAAATATTTTCAAAAGGACTAATTGAAGAGTTCTTTTTGTTTATTGAAATAAGGTGAATATAGGTGAGTGTTTGAGTTATAGGTGAGTTTTATTTATTGTTTATTGATACATTGGAATTTTTTAAGAGTTAGTCTGCCATTGAGTAATTTTATAAAAGGTAAAGGTAAAAACAAAAATTCAATTGTGTAAAATATTTTTCAATAAAAAAGAAAACTCATTTAAGGATAATTGGGAACATGCCTATGCAATATTTGAATTTTATTTTTATTTTGCATTTTCTTCATTCCAAGTTTTTGTATGTAAATTTGTTTATATTCATATAGATTTTCTTCTATAGAATTCTTTCATTAATTTCCATGTATGAATATGAAAAAAAAAACATCTACTTTGTTTGTGATTTTTTGTAATAAATGAAATTTCAAGTTTTTTTATTACTCCTTTGTGTACAATTTATGCATAATTAAGTCAATTATGGTTTTCTGTTTTTTGAGAGTTTTAAGGAAAAGATAATATTATTGGAAACTTGTTCATTTGTATAATATTAAAATTTGATTATTTTTTTTTTTTTGTTAAAAATTTGTAAGACTTGGTTTTGGTTCATATTCATATACGTATATTATATATTTTTCCGTCTTCAGTCTACATACATGCATGTATATGCTCGATATCTATATATGCATGTAAATTTGCTTATATTTTATTATATGCTTATATGATTTGGATAATTAAGCATTTTAGGAGTTCTTAGCCTCGTGGATAAATAAAAATAGTAGATGATGGTGTTGATCAATTTTTTAAAAGAAAAAAAAATATTTAAGTAGATTCGATAACAATAGCTCGAATTTTTCAAAACTAAGCATTCTAATGCTTATTAAATTTGCTCACTAGGTGATTAAAGAAGATAAACAATGATAATTTAAAAAAATTGTTTTCAATTTAAGTAAATATGTAATTTTATATTTATTAGTTGAATTGTGAAATAAGAATGAGATCTACTTTTATGGTTTTTGCGAGTCATCGTCCCAGAACTTGTTTTTGAATATTGATATTGAACATAACTGGATACTATACTTTTCGTGTTTGATGATTTAAAAAAAAAAACACATTCAAATCGAATGATTTTATTACTGCTCTTTGTCATATATTTGAAATCATTGTCGGGTAAGTTAATTTTTAGACCCACTTTCTTATTATTTACAAAATTATTTTATCATAAATACTACAGTTATTATTGATTTAACGCTTTATTCTCTCTCGTTTATGGCAGTATTTAAACTAAGAGAATACGATATGTTGCAGAGAAAAGAAAATAGTTTTAATTAAATTATCAATAATAAGAATTCTCCAATCATGCTATATGAATTTAAGAGAAAGATTCTTGTGGAGACTAACTGTATATTTTTATGAGAGAGGTTTTTCCACCGAATTTCATGTTTAATTTTGTGTCCTGCCAAAAATACACCACCTAAATTTGTGTTAAAAATTAAAATATAATTTAAATTTTTTACTGTGCTTAACTATTTTTGTAAGAGTTCACGTAGTAATATTAACAGCCTAATTGTGTATCTCGTTTTTCATCTCAATTTTTATTCACTTTCAAATCAGAATTCTCTGTTTGTCTAATAGATATTTCATTTTTTCAATAAGGTAACCCATTTTCTCAAATTATCGAGTGAACGTCTCACTTTCAACAAAAAAAGTAAATAAATTTTGTATATACATTTTAGAAAAAAGGCGAGATACGCTATACCGAATAACTCTTCTTACTCGAAAATTACATTGTACAAATATATAGAAAGTTACTCATTTTGTTCTCACTTGTCGAGTAAAATAGCGAGATATACGATTAGACCATAAATATTATTGAATTCTTACAGATGTATGAGTTATAATATTAAATTACTTATTAAAATTAAAATATTAGAGTACACGTATGTAGTATGTATGCATACATAAATAAATTTATTTTTAATATAGAAAAAAAAATTAAATTGCATTTTGTAAGATAATGTGAGTGTTTGAGGTGCAAACCTTTAACTTTTTAACAAGAAATAAATTTTTAAAATATTTAAAAATTAATACAAAATAAAATAAAAAAAAATATATATTATGTAGATTATAGCTATTTTGTAGTTTGAAAAAATAAAAAATATTAAACTTTTCAAATTTAATTGAAAATTAAAATTAAAAATTAAAGAAACAAATCAAAAGAAAAAAAATAAATTGCTCTTAAAAAATTTTTTTTGTTTTAATTTAGGGGCCTATTTAATGTCTATATACAGCTCTCTATAATTCTAGAAAAAATTAATTGTGGGCCAAAAATCCAAAAATATTGACAACTTTATTAAATGTAAAATGATAAATAAAATTTATAAAAAAATTTAATATAAAAAATCTTTAAAGTAAAATGATGATATTATTTAAGAAACATAAAATTAATTAAAAAAATTATTTTTAAAATTTAAGAGTTCAAAAGAAATCTATAATTATCTACATATATACTTGCAAAGATAAATATATATATATTTGTATTTAAAAAATAAATATGTAATTGGATATTATTCAAAATGTGAACGATTGTTAACAGTAGATGAATTTAAAAATTAAACAAATATAATAAATAAAAAAAATTTTTAAATATTCGTTTCTAGTTTATTAATTTTAATTTTGGTAAAGCGGTATTTAGATGACGATATAACAGTATTGAAACTGAGAGATTGGAATAAAATTACAAATGAGACTCATAACAAAATTATCAACAAAATATTAAATTGAAATTTGCGGTAATATAATTCGGAGTATAGGGCAGCCCTAAATATTACATTTATTAATTACTTAATTCTACTAATTAAGGATAATTCAGTAAGTATATTTACCGTTTATGAATGCATACTAGTAATTTGTTTGTATACAAAAAATAAGATTACTTATTTTCCTATTTACGAATTTGTTGAATTTATTTTTCGAATTTTAAAATTTTAGGTTAGTTTTACATTAACATATTTTCTTTCAGGATTTGGGCCAGCTTTAGTGGAAATTTATCTTGTTCCATTAGGGGTGTTTATTCATATAGTGTTGCTGTTTAGAAAAGCAAAAAAAAATAATAATTTAAAGTGCGATATTTTTATTAATTTTTATGTCAATTGGGGGCAGATCCTTCTTTATTTACTTTGCTTGAGAATTCCAAAATATTTCTATAAATAATTTGGTATAATTTTAATTTTTATAATAATACACTTAATCTAAATTATAAACGTAAATTTTATATGTAATTTGTATTTCGATAATCTTCCCAAAGAGTGTTGCGAAAAATTTTTTATGTGCCTCCTATCCACTGGTATAAAATATTAGTTTGTTCATCAGCCGTAAATGCTTTAAAAATAAGGTTCAAAAAAACATTCTTCGCAGATTAATTATACTTACACATGCCAAATTAAAGATTGCCTTAATCAGATTACTTTTCGAATTCACTTGGTAACTGTTTTACCCTTTCGTTTGGATTCAGAACAAAGTTTTATTTTAAACTTACCTTTTTTTCTTTTGAAAAAAAAAAATTTACTAAAATAAAACTTTTCCTTTTTCCATAAAATTATCGAATTTCAAAAACTTAAATGCAAAATTCTAAAAAAATTTAAACTTTTTTTTGCCGTTTAGTTTAGTCACTGGATTGAAGAATTATCAAGATTTCACCTTAGGCAACCTAGGGTATTGATAAAAGTTTCTTGAGAATAATTTTGTTTTGCCTAAAAGAAAATAATTTTTAACTAAAATTATATTGCAAACTAAAATAAAAGTTTTTATAAATTTTTAAAAATTGTTAAAAGTAAGGAGTTAAGCAATAACATTTGTAAAATTAGATCCGCATCTGAAGTTCTATAAGTAGAGTTTTATTTAATTTTACTAAACTTATAAATTCATAAGACTATCTTTGGCAAATTAGTAAACTTTGTCCAAATGATTTTATAATTTGAATGAGAAGCCTGCTCTTCATCTGTTTAGAATATAGAACATTTAGAAAACAAAATTATTTTAGAGCGATTTTCATATTTTGCGAATTGGTTTATCGTGATCTGTGGTGGTTTCAAATAGGTAATCACGAAAAGCGTCATCCACCGAAATTTCATACCCCTACGATAACTTTTCTTGCAATAGTTAAAACTTTTATTTTAGTCTTGAGACAAATTTATGTTTAAAATTCAAGTGAAGAAAAAATTGAAATACGAAATAAAATAAAAAATTGCTAAAACCTTTCTCCTGTAAAATACTGTTTTCGACTTACAATTGCGATATAGTTGTAATATACTCGTAGTTCCCACAATGAACTGAGAAAGCTTTACTGAATTAATTTCAAGTGAAATTCAAGATAACGTAGCATTTTTCAGATAATAAACTTAATTTTTTCATTTTTTTAAAGTGAAAATTGAATGAAAGGACAATTTAGAATTTAATAAGGTCACTTAATATCACATCGAAATCAGAATGAATTTTCCTTTCTGTTTTTGGCAGAACCTCTAATAAATTGCAGTTATGATTCTCTAAATTAATCTTTCAGAGCTATCCTATTGCTTTTTCCTTCTTAAAAATTTTTTTAGTAAAAATTCACTTTTTCGTTTAAGGGAAAATTCTTTTAAAGAATTTTTTTTTTACAAAACAGGAAATTCTTTTTTTTCTGCAGTTCATATACAGTCGAGGTCGGGTACGAGGAAGAATGATGACAGAAAACATATTTTTAGCATAACAATTACTTGCATGGTCGGTTGAATTTTCTTACAAAAATCACGTAACTTTTTCCTTTGAAAGTAGAAATTTATTTTAAAATACACAAAATGAGTATTTTAAATTCATCCTATTAATTAACTAAATTTTGCTCAAATTTTTTGTGATCTCTCTTAATTCTCCCTATAGAGATTCAACTGTATTAGAAAAAAAAGCAATTTTTTACTCTTTCTGCCATGGTTTAATATTCAAGAGAAAATTTATCTAATTTTTGTATTTTAATGTTAAATATGTGTACATGTGTATAAACGTATGTGTATATTAAACAACTTTGTTCCACTTATTATGTTTATGTTTCTAAAATACATCAAATTTATTATACAATGTGCGTGTGTATATTGTTTAAATAAACACAGATATAAAAATGAAATTTATCTTACTGATTCTTAATGCTTCTAAAATTTGATGCACAATATATACAATATATATATATACGATGTTGGTTAAAAATGGATCTAGTGACATCATTTAGTTTGAATCACAGAAGGTTGTCTTTTTTACGTCTAAATTCATCTTTTCTTTTCCTTAAGGATTTAAAAAAACTTTTTAAAAAAAAAAAGAATACGTAGAAACCTAAAAATATCCTTTGTGATTTAATTTAAAAAAAAAAATATTTTTGTTCTTTTACTTAAATAAGGACCTTGAATAAAATCAAAAACTTTGAAATTATTATGGTTTTTTTTCAGTTTTTCTTTTAAAAACAAAAATGTCTGTCTTAAAAAATCAAGATTTTGTATTTTAATGTCCAATATATAGAAAATTTACAATTATTGTGTTAAAATGTGATTGCATTAAAAATAAAATAAATTCTTTTAAATTTTGAAGGTTATATTAGGCTATACTAGTTATAAAAACTAGATTTGTAGATTTGTACATCACACTAATCCTCGACACCCACCGTCCTAATGAATTCAAGCAATTTGTGAGGACCGGAAGACCGTAACTCCGCCGTCGTTAGAGCAAAGCCCCCCAGAACCTCTCCCCTCCTAAAGTAAACTTTGGTTGTATTAAAAATATAAAAACGGAATTGTAATGAAATTTATATAAGAATTTAAAACAAGAAAATTATCATTTAAAAACGTAATGTAATCATTTCTAAATCTTAAGAAGTCTTGCATGCCTAATTGCAGTTATAATTTATTGTAAAAGAAGGACAGTAGGCAGTTCAGCGGTATTTCCCGTGATTTATTTGGAACTAAATATTAATTTCCTTTCAATTTTTAAGCTCAAATTGTACTAAGTTATAAGGAACGATTGGAATACAATTTAAATATGATCGAATTAAATTATATTTTCACATACAATAGGTCTTCCAATCCCCATAAGAAAGCTTTGTTCATTTAATTATTTTTGCCATTTTTCGCATATTCATGTTTTAAATCTTGGCTTTTCTCATGTTTGGCTTGAATAACATTTTGTTTTTAAGTAACATGAATGAGCCTTTATTGCAAAAATTTTTAGTTTTATCGACAAATTACAAGTTCTTCATAAAATTTTCTTTATATTAAACTTTGGATTTTAATAAGTGCGTACATATGTAAGAATAATGAAAAAGCATATTCTTGTTAGAAAAACTTGACTTTGATCTAATCGCATAAAAATGTAATGTTACAATTATTTTTGTGTACAATAGTGTCTGTATATTTCCTTATTACCTACTGTCGTCCTAGTGTGAATTTGCTATCCCGTTTTGTCATTGTTATTGCCATTTATCTGGTAAAAGTTGAAAAATCAGGTTATTGGTTTCGTCTGTCGGTCTATAAAATAAAGGAATAATGTGAATTTTTGGGAATTTATTTCTTGGAAAAGTTAAGATGAAAGCTTTGCAAATAACTAGCTAATATAAATTATTTTTAAGTATTCGTTCCTTAATATATTTGTTTTAAAATACTCCACTGTCCCTAAAAGTATGCAAGCAGATATAGAAAATACAATAATTTTTATTGAATAACTAGCTAGCCATCTCGTTTTAATTTTTTTTACATCTTTTCAATAAAAATAAATAAAAGGAAAAGTTTTTAACAAGCACTAATAAAAATTTTTTTCCTTACCTCTAATCTTAAATGAAAATGTGCTCATTTCTAAACTATTAGTATGATAGAATGTATTTTTATATGTATACATACATGAAATTATTATGTTCTTCACCACATTTCAACAATGTCTACATTACATGAGAACTTATGTAGTTTGTGGTTAGAAAGAAATTTAAGTCTAAAAGTTGAAAAAGTTTTTTATTTCTTTATTTCTAAATTGCTGTAGAATTCTTACATTTTATGACCTTTATATTATATTAAATATGTATTTGTATTTGTATACGATTTTATATTAAAAATATGAAATAGTTTGAAAATAAAATCAAAAATAAAAGAAAAATATTATTTATAATTACGTAACTTACTTGAAATTGTTTCGTTTTTAATATTGTGGTAAGCATAGCCGTTCAATCTGTGATTACAACAGGAAACGAAAAACTTTCAAAAGTTTAACTGTAATTATTTTTATCTATAAAACTATTTTAATTTTTCTATAACAAAATTTTAAATTAAGATTTTTAATTTTAAATATGAGGTTATATTTTAGTTAATAAAATGTGGAAATATTTCAAATTCTTTCTTGTTAAAGAGAAGATTACTTAACTTTGAAGTCTATACAAGTTAGTATTAAAATATTGCAACAAATCTAATTTTAAGACCATCTGAAAATTATGTTTTTATGTTTGCAAGCAGAAAAATTTTAATTTAAGACCCTTTAAGCCACTAAATGTAGACATTTTTAATAGTCGAATTCATAGTAATCTTAAAACTTTACAAACTTTAACATTTTTAGTAAATCAAGTTTTAAACATGTAAAAACCTTCCAGTCGGTATAAAATATTTGAATTATAATTGTATAGTTGAAAGACCTTTCGTAGTTGTATAGCAATTATTCGAACCTGTCAAACGGATATATAGAATTAGCATTGGGAGTTGTATAGCAGCTACCCGAAGCAGTGCAGGTACTCCTCTAAAATTTTCTGAAAATATGTAAAATCTAATTGGACACACCTTTGTTATATTTGACATTAATATCTCTATTAGTTTTTGAAATATTTAAAAAAACTTCTTTGAGTTGGATGGCAACTTACAATAGGTTTCGTCCTTGGCACAAAATTAACAACATGTGAAAGTTTGGTGTCGATTGCATTATTTGTTTTTGAGTTATCGTGCGATCAGACGGACGGACGGCCATGTCTAACTCAACTCAGAATTTTACCTTGAGCAAGAATATATAAACATGTACATACCGGAGACGACTCCTTCAAGTGAATACAAACTCTATACGAAAGCAAATTTAACCTCCACGAAGGTGCAGGGTCTAATAAATCGCATTTTGTTTTCAATAATTAGGAGACTATAACTGATTTTTCAAAGGTAAGATCACTGATCATTGCCAAATTAGTACGAAAAGTCATAACGATTCTTCAGATTAAAACATCCAATAGTATAAATATGAAAACTAATTGCCAATACATACAAAACAGATTTTTAAAATTCCCCAGAAGGTGTGATCTGAATTTGTTTTTCATGTTTGTTGAATTTCTAAGACTGAATAGAATTGCGTCAAGGATTTTTATTGATTATAAAACTGCATGTATATGATGATGAGATTTTTAATTATTTTAACTCTCAGTAAATTACTTCTACGTGCAACAATTTGAAAATGTTTAATTCTGTTAATTTTATTTTTATTTTAACAACTCTGATTTGAGTTAGTGAAATTTTATGAACATTTTTATGACTCATGAATTTAATTTTTTTTTTGTTTAAGCATAAATCATTTGTTATGGAATATGTGAATACGAAAAAGTTTATTGAAAATTCTAAGATTTTTCTCAGGTTTTAGATAGAAAGTAAAAACATAGTTTGAGACACAAGATTTAGAGCAAAAATCGAAATGAAAATTGAACATCAAAATATGAAAAATTTACTTGTAGATAGAAAAAATTGTCAATTGAAATTAATAAGTAAAGCTGGCAAAATAATGAATGGGACTGAATTGAATAAACTTCATTTCTTGTCATAAAGTTTGCTTATCCAAGCTTTGTATTTCTCATAAATTTCTCTTAGATTTTTATTGTACTTCTACTAACCGAATTTTTTAACTAAAAATTCTGTTTTTAATCGAATTTATTTATTACCATTTTTTTCAGAAATCTTTATATTTTTTTTTGAATTTAAATTACTATTCACAGTCATACTACAAATGAAAACTTCCATTCCCCATTAATATCTGCTATATACAAAAGATTATTTATACACATGTAATATTATATTACATATTATAATACATATTATATTAATTGGCAGAAAGGATAAAAGAAAATTTTATGCTTTCTAATTCTGATTCAAAATTTAAGTTTCTTATCGCATATTCAGTTTTTTTTTCCTCCATTAAAATTGTACGTTTTTATAGAGTGGTCGTACAAAAAATCTCAAAGGATTTGTTAATTTAAGTGTTTGTAAGGATAATAGAAGAAAAAATTGTATTTCCACTATGGAACTTTTTAAGAATGGAAGAAAAAAACAAAAAACAAAATTGTAAATTTGATTTGTTGCAATGAGAAAACTAAAGCTAATTTATAAAGACACCAATGGTATAAAAGAAATGTTTATGTGTTATTTTAAATGAGTTCATTTAAAAAAAGAAAAAAATTAGAAAAAAAAATTGTAATTAACTCTGAACTTTCAAATTTTAAAATGAATTTAAGAAATTTAAAAGAGCAACAAGGTAATAAGAGATTACAAGGGAAGAAAAAATAAAATGGTCGGTCATATTAAATATTACTATATTGAAGGGTTATTAAATTAATTAGGGTGTGTATCTAGTGTAACTGGGATAATAACTAAAAGTTATTGGCTGGAATAGTTATCATTTTTATTTTGTGGCCTTGTGTCTAAATAAATAAATAAATGACAAAGAATAGTTTAATAAAGCAGCTTTAGTATCAAAGTTAACAACCTATTTTTAATCACATATATTTCATTAAATAGAAGATCATCAAAGAAGATAGAAGAGCAAGCAAGATTAACAAACTTCAATTCATCGAATTAGTTCCAAAGAAAATTTCAATAGTAAACTAAGTGCTCTACTAAATTTATTAGCAAAATAATTTAAAATGGATTACGATGAAATTAAATCCAATTACAATTTGATATTTCTAATTAAAATCTTGATAATTGATTATTTATTAAATTCTGTTGTAGAAAATATTTAAAAAAATTTCCATGTATAGCATTTATTACATTCTTCATTGTCAGTTCCAATTACAGAATCGGTATCTTCTAAAGAGTCAAAATAATCGTAAAAATAAAAATCGTAAATCGTAAAAATATTTTACATTATTCGGCTGGATCAATTAAATCATATTAAGTAACAAATAAATAGTGTAAAATAAAATCATCAGTGTTCTGGGTAACGTAAAATTTCAAGTAAAATCACAGCAATTGAAATTTGTACAATAGTTGAAATTTTTTAAAATGAATTATACAAAATATATAAGCAGGAATGGTAGCACCTACTGTTAGTTCTGCAGCAATCCTTAAATACAATACCACATTTTTAACGATAATAACACAATTGCATTCTTCTATAGTATTAGGTCACTACACAGTAGATCCAAATGAAAGAAAACGAAGAAATTTATTGTACCTATAATTGTGGCACGTGTGTTCATTTTAATTTCATGGTTATTTAATGAGATAATTTAGAAAATTAAATCAATTTATCAGTGTATTAAAAATAAAACCGTGAAGGATAAGAAACGGTAAATACCCTTTTATCTTCTTCATTTACTTGAATAAAAAAACATCCTTATTTGTGTATAACAATTGAATTTTTAAGAATAAAAGTTTTTGTTCGTCTTTTTTAAGTTTAAATGTTTAATTATAAAATTTAATTTAGTTAAAGGATTTTTATAAAGTTGATTCTAAATTGTATTTATTTTCTATCTTGTGAATTAATTGAAAAAATTATACTGTTAAATTAAAATACTTATTAAGTGGTTATAAAATAATTAATGCTATAATTTTGGATCAACTAAGGAAACATATTTTACCAGGAACGTGGAATATTTAGAATTTCATTTTAAAAAAAAATTTATTATTTCTTTGAGTTTTCATAGACCGCAAAATAATTTGGATGAGTGCAATTTTTGTAAGCTATCTTTGTTTTTTTTGTATTAGTATTATTTTGCAGGAACAAAATACAACAGGATGTTCAGGAAAATTCATTCGTTTTTATTATCAACTTTGTTAAATAAATTATTTGGGAAAACTTTGTTTCTTCTAGATCAAATGCCTTAAAATTAGAATGAATAGTCTAGAAGTCTTAAACTTGTAAAAATTGAACGCTCTAGCCAAATTCATATTTAAGGGTAAGTATATTGCCCTTCAAAAGTTTTAAAGAAAAAGTTGAAAAATGGAGCTTAAACTTTTGATTTAATATTTTGAAGTAGATTTTATTACTCTTGTACACAATTTTGAAATTTGATGGAAATAGAACGGAATATTTCAAAAATATACAAAATATGGTAGAATATGAGTCGGTGATCAAATGAAGTATTTCTAACCATGACATTGGCAGCTTTTACCCATAACTGTAATATATTATGTTTTAAATGTACTGTTATGCTTTAATTTAGGAGAAAATTAAATAAAATTTAAAATTTCTTACCATTTAATATAAAATTTTACAGTTTTTCTATTCTTTACAGCTTTCAAAGCCGTATAATTGCAACATGATTAGTATTAATCAATATTACTGTATCAATCTTCAAATTTTTAGGATCTAATATAATACCTACTTTTATTGTACGCAAAGACTAAAGTATGTTACAAAGACTTTTAAATTTTGATTTAAAGACTTTTAAATCCCTCATATAAGCAAATTCAATTAGATGCTATGTAATTATAAAAACATTATTGTTATATAGATCTTCACCATTCAGATTGCGGAGTAGTGTGAGTAATGAGGAAAAAATTGTTTAACAATAGTTTTTTTCTTGTAGTTTTGTCTGAAATTATGCTCAGTCGTCTTAAATTTTAATTTGAGTTTATTCAAAAATTAATTAATTCCGTAATTTCTAGAAAATTTATAGAGTGTAAAATATTTTAGAATGAATTGAGTTCGTGATCACTCTGTATTTAGGTACGAGAACATATTTACTCTCTACATTCAGAACTTTGTATAGCTACTTTATTATTTTTTATAGAATAACTAAAAAGTAAACCACATGAAAAGCAGAAAGGAAACACGAAACGTGTATGTACGAATAAAAAAAAAAATTATACCCATTCGAATTACTTTGCGGTTTATAAAAACTCAAAGAGATAATAAACTTTTAAAAATTTTTCTAAAAATGTTGAGTGCAGTAAAAATAAATAGAACCGCTTCTCATATTATATAGAATAATCGCTATCATACTGTTTTATGACGTCTTTTTTTAAGAGAACCGAGTACCGTGAACATAAAAAAAAAAAAAAAGAAATCATTCGTTATAGTAACATTTATAAAAGGAGTTAACGCAAAAGTCACTTATGTATTCAGAAATGTTAAAAGCCCTCAGGAAATTGTGTTTTTTCTTTTCATTTTTTATTTTATGTTGATTGTGTTTGATTTCGTATGAAATTATTCTTATTTTTTTTTTCAAGGAATGTTATTTTATTTGTATGTTGGAAAATATGAATCGAAAAGTTAACGAATTAAGTTATATTTCATAATATGTTGACTTGTATGTACATAGGATGCTTTTGCAAAAAAAGGATATTCATTTTTTTTATATATTTATTTATAAAAATGCGTTTTCCAACTACTTGAACGCGTAGTACTTCCATTATTGAAGAGTTTAGTAAAAGCGTCAGATTGAATATTGTGTAATTGTCATTTTTAAAAAGGATTATAATAGTGTCGTTATATAGGGTATGCGGAAATTACGGAAATAATATAAATGGTTTGTGATGTCATGCGTTTCATTCGCAAGTATTTATGCAATTTCCTTTGAATTTTCAATATTATGAAACTGAAATGCTTGAATCTTTATTAAGAAGTATTATACGTATATTGAAATTGAAAGAAAATTTTGCAGCTATTAAGAGTTTCAGTGATTATGATGGTCTGTATTGTATGATTGCTTAAAATTAAACAGAAAAATTTTATTGAAAAAATGTTTAAAGAGTATTTATTAGCACTAAACCATAGAAAATATTTTATATTTAGTTAAAATTTAAATACTCTTTTGAAACAAAATAATTTTCAAATTATCTACAGCAATTATTGTAAAATTCAAATTTCAGAGTTTTTGTTCTACTGAATTCTTGAACTAAAGGCTGTTAAAAGTGACGCGAATTCTAATGATAATCGAAATTCAGAATCGCTTTTTCAAAATTTTTCTAAATTGAATTTTATTCATTCTTAATATTACAGGTTTAATTTTTAGCACTTTTCCAAAAAAATTTTTGAAAAAAGTGCTTATTAGTTTCACTCTGTCCGTCCGTCCGTCCGTCCGTGCACACTTTTTTTGTTTACAAAACTTCTACACCCTTGAAGATAGAAAGCTGAAATTTTATATGTACATAGATCTTTACTAGAAACTTACTTCCGTAGAACAAAATTTTTACCTATCTCCCCACCTCTAGAAGTTATACCCCCCCAAAACCTTAAAAATGGCCTTTTTTAACTATTTGTTGCAATGAAACCATAAGCATTTTTGAAATTTTGTAAACGAAGAAAGGCAGCGGCTTGCTTTCCCTAGCGCGGTATACTACAGTTGAACTTTAGAAAAACAAAATGGCCGTTCAAATTTACCGTTATCTAAAGTCCTTTTTTTTCCAAATTTTTGATGTCGTTTCTCTTCTAGACTTTTAGACATAAACAAATAGTTCATTTCGTTAGAAGAAAATTTTTCCCCTCTCAAGTTATCGCCCCTTGAAATTTGTAAAATTTGAATTTTTGACACCTTATATTTCCGAAATCGCACGTTTTTTCAAATTTCTATAAACGCAAAAAGCTAACGGTAAATTCCATGACATTAAAAAATATAATTATTTTCCTTAACTCACACAATTAACCCTTAAAATCGAGCATTATGTTAACCCCTTTTTATATTAATTTTTGCTTTATTTCAAAGACTGCATAAATCGTTCATCCTAAATATATGCAATCCTAGAAATAGTATCGTTTATGAATGAAAATAATTTTAATAGTGTGATAGGTATACATAGACTGTATTTAAAAGCAGAATTTTCACTTGTTGAAGGGAAAAGTGCTACAATACAAACCATTGGTTTGACCCAACTTTATTTTGATTTACTTTTACAAGATTTATGCTGAATTTTAATAGATTGCAGCATTAAGAATTCTAGTAGATTGAATAGTAATAATGGCTAACGTTTACCTTTCCAAAGTTTTCAAAAATGGTATTGCATATAAGAAAGATGGCATCATGACCACTCTAAATTTTATATTTTGGGTTCACCACAGAAATCCTCTTCTTACTTTAAATAAACCTATTAAAATTATTTTGGATTTTGTTATGAATTTTTTCCAATATACTAGGTTCAAGGAATTGATTTAATAGCGTAGTTTTCCTTAAATTTATAAAAGTCTCTATCTGAAAATATGTTTTGTAATTGGTTATGTACTGACCATATCAACTCAAATCGATTAATAATATTTTTTTTTTAAATTAATTTTCCAAAATTTTCAACTGGTGCTTTTTTTATTACTTTTCAAAATGCGTTTATAAGTAATATCCTTCAAATATCCTTTGTATAAAGTTCAATTAACTTGTTGATGTGCTAATTGATTAAAACTTTTTACTTTATAAACAAAGCATTAAAAAATTTCAAAGTTTTAATAGAGATTTACTCTTTTACTCGTATATACAAAATTTGTATACAATTAAAAAGTCAAGACATTTTTCAATTTTTTTTTTCGGGGTTACTTTTTAAATCCCTTGACAATGTTCAATTCTTTACTAATGGAATTATTTAAGCTTCTTAATATTTCATTGTGTCTTTTCAAAAGAAATCCTTATGAGAAACCTTATTAAATTAAAGAAAATTATGAAAAAGCAATAAATTTAAAAATGGAAAAGCTTTCATAATATTGTGTACTCAAATGGATTTGAAAGTAAGGATATTTTTCGATATGGGAAATTTATTTTTGGTACTCGATATTAAGCTCTTGAGAAAGTTTTGGAAAACTTTTAACGGTGAATATTTTAATGATAAAATATGAAAATTTAAAGCTTTTGCAGAAATAATTTTTTTCCATTGAAATTGAATGTGCATAAGCTTAGAAGCTTTACTTTGAGGAAAATTAATTTTTCATAAAAGGAAAAGTTTCATTTTAGGATAGTGTTATTTACAATGTAATAAAAAAAACACTTATATGAGAGAATTTTCATAAATATGATGTACGCAGTACGAACTACATCTACTTTTATGGTTTTATTCTTAATTTTCGATTGTTTTAAAAATTGTATTACTTCACTTAAATGTCGAAACTAATAAACCTAAAATCGATATTTATAACTGACTGGATTTAGGCTAGTTATATATATGCCACATCAATGCAAATCAAGACTTATGCTTCCAGATTTTAAAATTCTATTGGATTTTGTTCTGAAATTCCAACACAATAAAGTCGAATCAAATAATTATGAAAAGAAGTTTTAGGAAATATAATTTAAAATTTTTTACTCTTCTATTGTTTTTAAGTTTTGGTTTTCATATCGCCCGCGAATTTTTTCAATTTCCAACTTTTTTAAAATACATGTATATGATTTTATATTTATTAAGAAGTTAAAAATTTTTCAGTCAAAAAATTGTTAAATGCAAATAATCATCACCATTTGCTACTTGGGATAAACAAAAATCACGTGTAGAATGAAAACACGTTCTTTTTTTCTGTCTCTCTCTCTATTCTTTTTCATTTACACAATTAGTTATTATCAAAATTTATTACTCTTACACTCTTGTTTTCATTTGTGTATACAAGAAGCAAAGTACTAAAATTTGTATTGTATAATGCTCATAGTACTACATACATTTAAAATATATGTATATTTGCATACACTTATGCATACAAACGCAAATATTTCAAATATTTTTTTGCATTCTACTCTTTCTTTGGTTGAATTTTGCAGAAATTTCTTGCAGATGTCATGTACCTACAAAATAATTTCATTCGTAAATTCAACACAAAACAAAAATTGTTATATTTTAGCACCCACTTTTATTATACAAAAGTACTAATATACTTTAGTGAAATGAAATGTTATGTACATATGAGTAGCTTAGTATACAAACATTATTTGTTGTGGAATGAAAAAAAAATGGTGGCATTGTTGAAAATGAAAATAATGCGATTTCATTATTTTTCTTATGCTTTCGTTATCTTTATGTATTTTTATTGTTTGTATAGTTGTTTGTAATATTTTTATGTACTATGCATTATTTTCAGTATACGTGGAAGATAAAAGATGCTATTGAATATATAATGAATTTTATGTACATGTGTATGTATGTATATCGATTTGAATAATTGTGTATAACTGTATATTTTTGTAATATTAAGAGATTTTTGTTATATATAACATTGTTAAATTCAAAATTTTGTAAACAGTTATCGACTGGATTTTGATGAGTTCACAATTAATTTTATTTGTTCGCAATTAAAAAAAAATTATTATTCGAAATCGAAAAATAAAAATCAAAATAAATTTGATAGAAGCTATAACGGTGTTTCATTTAATAATTTAAAAAAATAAAAAAAAAAATTTATTTTAAATTGTAATTTGTAAAAAAATTTTATTTTAGTTCATAATTTTTGAAAATTATAGTAGGCATATGTGACTTTTTAAAGCAGAAAACAAAAAAAAAAAATAAAAATTTGTTACAGAACGTTTACATGAAATTAAAAGTAGAGGATTTTTTGCTATAAAACATTAGTGAAGGCTGCAAATTAAGTTTCTAACGCACGCAATTAAATTTACGCGGTGTAAAAAGTGAGTCGTTTAATTTTTTCAGTGTGTTGTTAAATTAACTACATGTATATTTTCTTTTTCATTTGCTAGAATTACAGAAAAATACAATAATATCTTTACAATTAATTAAAAATTTTTTTTTTTTTAAATTCTTTATTTAATATTTTGTAAAGTTTTGAAGATTAATAGTAAAAAATTAAATAGGAAATTATTTATTCAGATTGTTATAAAACAGTATTATTAAGAACTTGCGAGTAATAGAAGATGTTTATTAATTTATGCAAAACAAAAATAATATAAGGATTGGATTTTAATTCAATTTTAAGGTAAATGTTTGAAATTTATTTTAATTATAAATTTTAATTATTTTTTAATTTAATTTTTAGTACACTTCCAACAAAATTCAGTCTGTCCACAAGTAGGTTAGCTCGTATATCTATTCTGCACTCTGTATCTATTCTAAATACACTTCGATTCGAACCTAAATCGAAAAAAAACACACACTCATTTTTTCAATTTTGCAAAAGTAGAAAAACCTCCTTTCATCGCAAAGCTTATATTAAATTTCTCTTATTCTACTTTTAATTTAGTAGGGCGTTAGCTGTATGTAGTAGCCAAAATTTCGCACTTTGTAAATATCGGTAAACGGTTGGTGCTAAAAAAAATCATGTAATATTTTCCTTAAACGTTTTCCTGTACAATTATTAAAAATATTTTTATTAAACCATATAGTTGAATTATTCTGTTTCCAAAACATTGATTTTAAATAATCATAGCATTGACATAGGAGCCGGATTCGACTATCAATATAGGTTAGTTAAGATTAATATTAATTGGATAGATTCTTTTGGTGGGAAAACCTGGTACCGGCAATTGAAATTTAGTTTTTTTATTAGTCAACAACTTGGAATAGTTATAAAAATTTTGGAAAAAAAATTATGTAAAAAACTGGTTACTCTCATCATATCCTTTTGTGTGGCAAAAGCTCACAAATTTTACATCACGATAAACGAAATATTTTTGTCCGAACGAAAAAAGACATTTGACATACAGAATGGGTGAATTAAAAAATGTCCTTTTTTGGATCTTTCTGATTTTTTTGGCTCTAGTATTTTGAGTATGGGAGAAGAAAAAATTCTCATCGAAGAAGAAGGTTTCACTCGAAGACATATCAAAATTAATCTTATTAATCTCTGTCTTATACAGACAGGGCAAAATTAATAAGTATATTAGCTCTAGTTTTTTTTTGAATTGTGCAAAACACGAGTTTTCATTGATGTGAGAAAAATCTGCCTACTTTATTCTATCCTAAAAAAGAATTACTATTTACTAAATTTTACTTAAGAAAGAAATTATTCTTACAAGTCAATTTGTTAGTTAATACTTAATGCAGAGTCTCCATAATAATTACCAGCAGAACCTGACTGTTCTAACAGGTTTTTCCAGCTCAGGTTGCAATCAGCGTAGTTTTTCGTATATCCTGCATAACATGTTGTGGTATTCAAAATGGTTTCTTAACGTTTCATCACCATTAACATTAAGGATACTTATAACACATCTGCTTTTTTCATTCTATAAGTTTCTAATTCAAATATATGAATTAAAGTTTAGCTAGTATATTCGAACTCTTTTGGGGTGACTACTTTAACATATGTGATTTAAACGGTTTATATAATATCCATTATAAGGGACAAGATTACCATGTTATACTTGTAACTATTGTAATTTTATTAGGGGACGAGTTTCTCAGAACTTTGCAAAAAAATATTTTGTTTTTGACTTTGTAATTATAGTGGTACGGATAATTAGATTTTGTTGAGGAAAAATTGAATATGTTTTTGTTGTTTTAATTTTTTATGTGTACGTTAATTTGAATTTTAATTACAACGTACAAAAACTTACTTGCAAAATAATTACACATTTTTTTGTACCCTAAATAACAAAACAATGAAATCTTTTGTTGAAGTAATACTAAATATGTAAATGAATAATTTATGTTTAAATTAGAACAATTGTGTAAATTATGTTAAGGAGTTACACTTGTATTACAATTTCCATCCATATTGTAATTGTTAGCTGAATGAAATGAGATTTTAATTGCAAATTGAAATATTTAAGAAAACTTTACTAAAGCACAAAATATTTTTAAAAACTATGATAAACAATGGATAAAGAATTTCTTTTTGTACACCTGTAAAGCTTGGAATAAAGCCCCGAACTCTTTCGAAATTCTAAATATAATTATTTTGTGTCCTTTATAGTTGGGTCTTAAGTCTTAAACTGTTTTCAAGAAATTCTACATATAAATATTTATGAATACCTAAATCATAAAAGCAATAACCGAAAAAAATCTGGAAATCCTACCAAATAATTAATTATATTGCAAAATATTGCATACGTCTCAGAATTTGAAAGAGGTGAAAATCAAGCAAAATGTAGAACAGTGTAATTGAATAAATAACGTCGTACAAAAAAGTAAGGACATCTTCTTTTCTATGTTCTCAAGTTGATGAAGCCAAGGTATTTCTGCGTTTAATGTGTACATTTTTCTTTATGACTTATGACGGAAATACCACAGACAGAATAAACTTGTAAAACTAATTTTAAAGTCAATTAAATTCTCTCTCATAGCGACCAACACGAGATTAGATAAAGATTTTTTGTAGTTCCTAAAATTTTTGATTACTTAATTAGAATATTTGAAAATAATTATTTCTAACAAGCTTCCCTTTACCTTCATTCATTCATACTAATGATTTTAATTTAATTTAAGGTCTTTATTTTATTTATGTTAATTTATAAGCCTGCTTCAGATCACTATTAGACAATCCTGTACATAAACTATTGAAATAAATTGAAAATTAAAAATAAATTTCTCTTATATTTGATTTAAAATGTTATTTATGCGTTGATTCGATTAATTTTCTATTTCAAAATTAAAAACCATATGAATTTTCTAAACACAGCTAATTATTTTTCCGCACTGCAAGTAAAATTTTTATTTTTAAAAAAGTATTTGAAGTTCTTTGGTTTTAACTAAATAATTTAATATTAATATTGAATTTTTCATTCTTCTAATAATATTATCAGGATTTTGGAAATTGAATCCAATTATTATCGGATAAATATAATTTTTGATAATTGATTTTTTTATTTATGATAATAAGATAAAGCAAAAACCTTTTGTATGTGAAAGTATATTAAACCTATACAACTTTTACACTCCTTTCCAATTTAGATTATATAAAAAAATCCCATATAAATCATTTATTTTTTTCGTGTGTTATTAATGTGTGTGTGTTATCAAAGCTGTCAATGAAATTTTATGAATCAGAAAGAAAAAATTATAGTATTAAGAATTTAATATTTTGGATTTACGATTCTCTGTTTAACCATAAATTCGCATATATTAGAAAAATATCGGTATATGATAAAAGTCTTCGATGTTATAATATAAAAATTTTAATAAAAATTTCTTCTTGATGTTTATTTTATGTTTTTATTCGACTAACATAAATTAGATTTTATTATGTTGGATTTTCTGGTGTCGAAATTGAAAAGAAAACTAATGTTTAAAAATTGCATATTTTTGGGAGACTGACTTTCATTAGAATTATTTTTATAGCTTTTACAGCTATTTAATCTAATCTCAACAATTTTTAATGATATATTTGTTTATTATAAATATGACATAATGAAGTTAGTTTTAAAATTAAATGAAAAATTAAATGTCATATGCATAATGAGCTATTTGACAATAAAAATTTGAAGAAATTTTAGTGAAAATCATAAAACAGTAACAGAAATTCTATATTATTTAGTTCTTTGATGATTAACTGCCAAAATATGAATACTTAGAATTTTTATAATTTAATTTTCAAAATATAAAATATGAGATTCAAATTAAGTTATAAAATAGTCTGAACTATAAATTATCCTCTTCATCTGCGCTAGACACAGGTCTGCGACATTATTGTCATACAAATGATCCTATATTTGTGTAAACATTAATGGATATTCACGCAAGAATTTATTGTTGTTTTTCTTTTCTTTTTTGATAAATGTTGGAAATTATTAACCATTTTGCTTTGCTTGGTCGTATATAGAAATTTGCATAAATTTTTTTTTTATTTATATAAATTTCATTCCTAAAGTATTATAAATTTATTATTCGGTTTATAACTTGGTACAAAATTACATGAGCACTGATCTACCTATTAGAATTCATTTTTCCTTACTATTAATCTAATAACAATTGTATAAGGCGGCGAATACGTGTATAATCACTTCCAAAAATACAACTTATAATATATTGAATTTATATACGAGCACAAATTATAGTGTTTGTAAAATGTCCTTTACTCTAGTAAAAGAAAGATTTTAAAAAATAAAATCCAAAGTAGGCTATTCAACAAAATTTTCCGAAGGATTTCAAATGTTATAAAATTTTCCAAAGTTTAACGATCATCAAGTTGCAATACATCAATTTTCAAACTATCCCATAGTGTTTTTACCGACCGTATTGTGTAAACAATAGGTAGGTTATGTGATGGCAACAAATTTTGCATATCGAGTTTTCGGTGGGAACGTACTTCTCCATAGTAGGGAAGTGTAAATAAACTATTTTTAGCAACCTGTCGGTCTGTCGGTCTGTGTGTGCACGCGTGTATCTCAAGTTCGGCTGAACCGATTTTGATGAAATTTTATATGTAAGTTTGTTTCCACCATGGCACGGATCGATCAACTTTTGGTGTATATCAGGCCTCGGGAACTGCACTTTTTAGCGGGCCTGTTTTACATTTTGGAACATTTTGAAGAAAGTATTCAACTGATTTACTTGAAATTTTATATATAAGCTCAGCTCGACCGTCCGCAAAAATTCGTATGTTTTGGAAGAAATCAGGCATCGGCAACTAGACGTTTACTACGGGCCAAATATACATTTTTGTGTATATAAAGAGAAATAATCAACCGATTTCATTGAAATTTAATATATGAATTCCCCGTATTAAAACAATGAACATGTAAATTTTTTGGAAAGATCAGGCATCGGCAACTAGACGTTTACTACGGGCCAAATATACATTTTTGTGTATATAAAGAGAAATAATCAACCGATTTCATTGAAATTTAATATATGAATTCCTCATATTAAAGCAATGAACATATAACTTTTTTGGAAAGATCAGGGCTCGAGAACTGATTTGCGGGCCGATTTTACATTTTTCACCATTTTGAAGAAAGTATTTAACCGATTTACTTGAAATTTCATATATAAGCTTTGCTCAATCATACGCAAAAATTCCTAACTTTTGGAAGAAATCAGGCATCAGCAACTGGGCGTTTACTACGGGCCAAATATACATTTTTGTGTATATAAAAAGAAATAATCAACCGATTTCATTGAAATTTAATATATGAATTCCCCGTATTAAAACAATGAACATGTAAATTTTTTGGAAAGATCAGGCATCGGCAACTAGACGTTTACTACGGGCCAAATATACATTTTTGTGTATATAAAGAGAAATAATCAACCGATTTCATTGAAATTTAATATATGAATTCCTCATATTAAAGCAATGAACATATAACTTTTTTGGAAAGATCAGGGCTCGAGAACTGATTTGCGGGCCGATTTTACATTTTTCACCATTTTGAAGAAAGTATTTAACCGATTTACTTGAAATTTCATATATAAGCTTTGCTCAATCATACGCAAAAATTCCTAACTTTTGGAAGAAATCAGGCATCAGCAACTGGGCGTTTACTACGGGCCAAATATACATTTTTGTGTATATAAAGAGAAATAATCAACCGATTTCATTGAAATTTAATATATGAATTCCTCATATTAAAGCAATGAACATAAAACTTTTTTGGAAAGATCAGGGCTCAAGAACTGATTTGCGGGCCGATTTTACATTTTTCACCATATCCACAGAACAAATTGATGGAATTTCTTGAAATTTGATATTTGAGTTCTGGTTGTTACCGAAACTAACTGGCGAGCATTTCAGGGAATTCGGGTAGCACAAAGCGAAACTCTACTAAGAGCCAAATTTACATTTTTCTAAGTATGTTAACTATAAGCTTACTAATGTCCTAAAAATTGGAAAGAAGTATTTAACAGACATTTTTATAATATTCTGAAACACTTTCATTTAACTAGACAATACACAATGCGGTCGGTTATGTGCTGACCACATCAGATTTTTTACATTGGTTTTATAATATCTTCTTTATTTTAAAATGATGATGTCAGATTACATACATACATATTTACATGCCTATATTTATGCATATTATACTAATAGATAATGGTGTAATAAATTAAATGGCATAGAAGTTTTCAAAAACTTTTTAACATTCAATATAATTTATTTTCAGTTTAAAGCGCATAGATATAGATTAAGATGGCTTATTTTACTAAGGTATTTGAATATTACTGACAAGTATAGTAGTATAATGATGGTAGTTATCTGGCACATCAGAAAAAGGTATGATATAACTAAAATTAGGCACAGCTAACTTTGGAGGAAATTTTAATTAAAATAAAATACTAGCCCTGAACCGAAAAATGAATTTGAATTAAAGTTTGAACTCGGTAAACTAATATTTGAAATTGTAAGTTAATGCCAGTAAACTGAAATAATATCATTGCTCCATTTTAATTATTTTTCAATAGCACCATGAAGTACATATGTATGGGTTCATTATCTGATACAAGTGCAAATATTTACGCATTTCACTTGTAGTCACTTACACTCTCACTTACATTAGACTTCATTTACAGTGTTATAACAATATTCATCATGTAATGTTATAAATAAAGCACAATATACGAGTACATCATATACTTGTTTGAACATACTTTTTTTGAGCAGAAATATGGGTTGAAAGTAAATCTATTTTGATTGTCAAGGATATTAATGGGAACAGAATATAATATAAAAATTTTTTTTTTATATAATTTAATTTTAGATTATTATAAATGATAGTTTTTGTTAAAGAAAAATCCAATGAAAAATTTCAAAAGTGTGCGAAGATTATTTTTGTTAGAACAAACAATGAAAATTGTCAGTTAAATTATTAGGGATTTACGGATTATGATTGGATTAACAACATTTATTCATTTTGATATATTTTTGAATTTAAGAACAAAAGAATAATTATAATGGTGGATTATATTTTTATAGAAAAATATGATCTACATCCACCTAACTGAGTATTCATTTTTTATTCGCTAAGGATTCATTTTATATTTTGATTCTTGGTTCATTTATTGGAAGTGAAGTAAATTTAAACTTCACAATTAAGCCAGTTATGGCATTTCGTTAAATAATAGCTGACACGTGTGATTTCTGAAAACTGTGTAGATTGCATTTTATTATTTTTGAGTTTTGTTGCCTCTTGTGTGATTTTTCGTCCTTTTTAGAAAATTTTCCATTACGTTAAAATTAAGTTATCAGTAAAGTCAACTTAAAATCAGTACTTGTTTAGGTTTATGATTTATAGTTTTGCATTTACAAGTATAAACCTCTAATAATACAAGTTTGAAACGCCGAGGCATATGCAATATGAAATCATAATAAAAATTATAAAAGCATAAAAATTATTTGAAAAATTTGTTAGAAGTGTTAATTATCATTATAGATTTTATGATTTTTTGGATTATACTAATATTTAAAGGTGCTTCTAGAAAACAAAGGCCTTACTATGTTATTCAAATTTCGCGAAATAATTTTCGTATGTGTAGAAATGGATAGGTAGTATCATACAAATTGATTGGTACTACTCCGAATACGAAAATCCGCTGACGAAAATGGAATTACATAGTAAGGTCTCAGGTTCAAAATAAAAAGTTCTTTTCATAAATTTTTGTATTAATTGTAATTATAAAATTACTTCACAAAAAAGTAATATTACAATGACGACTTAATCAGCAAAGCCACTTGGTCATTCTCAGGCTGACTAATTTTAAAGCTGTTTGGAATTGTTCTCGCTTTCATCAAAAAAATTTAAATTCCAATAAAGTTCAAAATTTTTAATTAACTGAGTGAATAGTTAATTAACAGTCATGTGTGGTTCAATTTACTTCAGTTTTTTGAACAATACTCTAAAAAATTTTTTTACTTTTTCAATATTTGTGTATAACACTCGTATAGTTGGATATTATTAACTTCAAGTCACTAAAATTATAAAATTCTACTATTTTCTTATACTATATAAACTTATTGTTTTTGACAATTAACTGAGCTATATTTTAAATATACTTTAAGTATAATAGAATGATATTTAGAAGGATTTTATATTTTATGGAAAATTTTCGGCAATTCAATTAATTTAATATTTCTCTATCACAAGAATAGAGATTCTCAATGTATTCGCTCTATATTGTGTCTATATTGTGTGTGTGTGGGAAGCGTTATTCTCAAGAGATATTTATTATAGATGTCTTTGTATTCTTAACACTTGTGTGCACATTGATTAAACCCATTCATTAACACTTTTAGTTTGTTCTTGTGTTTAGGTACTTAAATATCATAGTGATAATAAATTTTGGCAAAAAATTTTTTATCATTTTTCTTTTGAAAGGATAATTATAATTTATGTCAATATTTGGCGGGTCTCATGCGAGAAATTTTTGTTATGCTTTTCTTTTTTGTTTAAAAAACGCCGTCAGATTTCTTTTTTTTGTCTATATAGACATTTTTCAATTTCCTTTTTTGTACATATACTTTTTCCTTCATTTTATTTTAAGATCAAAAGAGCACTTTAGCAAAGAATGTGTGTGTGTTGTATACATGTTTGATAATAATAACCTTCTACGTATATTCTCTGTTAATTATATACTTTGACCTTTTTTAATTTATTTAAAAATATTTTTTCTTGTTTTGTTTTATTTTTTTGTTTTTAAGAAAATTTTCAGATAAAAGTCAGTTAATAAAATTTATTTCTTTATTTTTTGTTTTTACTTAACATTCATTAATTCTTTCATCCATTTCACTGATTTTCTTTTATAGTGTATTAGAGGGAAACTTTATGAAGAACCATTCGACATACTTTGCCACATTGTGGTGAGGCAGGGAAAAATTACTATTTTGATGACTTTAAAAAATGGTAGTAGAATATTAATAATAAAAATTTTAAAAGGACAAGGAAAATATTTTTTTTTTATTTCTCTTTCTCAATTTATTGTTTGTAGGAAAGAGAATTTTTTTATTTTTTGAAATTTTGAATTGAATGATGGAAACCCAAATTAATTAAGGTGTTAATAAAGGTATAAAAAGAAAAATTAAAGTTTAAGCATCACTTCTGAATAATTTTGTTTACCTTTTTTTTGACAATTCTTTATTTTTAAATTATTAATTATTGAATTTATTGTAGAGACATTTTGGTAAAATTCTTAGTCATTAATAATTTTTGGCAAAGAATATTTGGATATTTATAGAATCTGAAAATATTATTTTAGTTAAAAAATTTCTCGCAGTTTAAGACGCAAGAAAATTAAATTTTAAAATTTTATTAATTTTTAACCGAAATGCTGTTTACTCTTTAACAGATTTCCTCTGCAATATTGTAAAAATTTAAGAGAAATTCAATTATTAAAATAAATGTGGTAAGTTTCGTTAAAGAATACCCTCCAATTGCGTTAGGATTCAAAATAAACAATATTTAAGTATGCACGCTTGATCGTTTTCTATGATCAGAAAAAAACTTAAAATAAAAATTTTCTAATGAATTTAATAATCAATTAGTCCATATTTTAATTGACCTAAATTACGGTTTTTCTATGATAACATGATATTGAAAATGTAAAAATTTTCTCTTAAAAACCAAAAAATAGTAGTCTACGAAAATGAAGACCTGGAGTCACATTGACTTATTTTATTTCGTCCTATTTTTCAACATCAGAATATAATACAAACTAATAATGGCATACCATAGAAGTTTTATACAACGTAAATACAATTTTGCAAACAGCAAGTCTAATGGGTGCCAGGTATATTATTCATTTTAAATATTAACTCGTAGTCAAATTTTTTATATTGATTAATCGAGAATTTACCATAGTTAAAAATCATGAAACTAAAAATATCACAGTTAGGCCAAGAGAGTATTTGACAGTGATGTAGGTTTGTGGGTTGCATTCTCACAAGCATTCCGGCTTGAGCAAACTTTCAATTCTGTCGAAGTTGACACACTTTCATTCTACATCAAAAAGTTTGCTCAAATTCCTTCGAAGTTTTAATTTTCAGTTTTTATTTTAAAAATATCCTTGTAAAACAGGGAAATCAGTAGCCTTGTTTTATAATGTTAAATTAAACAACTTTTTTTTTGTGAAAAAATTTATGTGAATGAAAAAATTTTTAACAAAGTTGTTTTTTTCTGCTTACACACACCTCACATAAATTTGAGTTCTATATTATCAACTTTAATAATTTTGGAAACACAACCCTTATATAGGATTTATTTATATCATCTACACGAAGAGCATTTTAATGTACATGTAACTTGAGACGTTACATAAATTGTATTTACCAGTTCAAACCATTTATGATCATTAAAAAACAAAAAGTGAGCCAAAAAATACAAAAAAAAAAACAAAAAACAAAAAAGTGTTAAAAAAGCAATTTTCTTGTTTCCTTTGAATCTAAGCACTTTAAAATTACCTTTGTTTCTTTGAGCATTACAATTTTGCAGATAAATATATTTTTCACTTTATTCTTTTTCTTGTTTACTTTGTTCTTTTGAAGGCGTTAATGCGCCGCCATTGAATTGTACAATATTATAAAAAGAAAATATATGGATTACAGTAGCAATACGTCACATGTAATAATGGCAAAAAAAATTATTATGTGCGTTTATTGAAGCTGGGAAATAAAAAAACTGATTGAAATTTCAAAAATATAAAAATAACAAATAAAGAATGAAATAGACAGGTTTTCATCAATCATTCTTTGATACTATGAAATCATGCTTAAAGCTATATCATGGAATAATAAAGTATAATTTATAAACGTGTTCGCATATATACCATGAAAGTAATTTTCTACTACACGCACTCTTGGCGGAATGAAATCATGCATTTTGTAAATTCTTATATTGAATTTAAATTTAGAAGCTTTCATTTCTGTTCCTTTTCATATAGAAACAAATGGGTATAATTTAATCTTAACTCTATAAATCTATATTGATTTATGGAATAAAAATGAAGAAAATGTGTTTATTATTTGATTAAGTTGTAATCGGATCTACAAAAGGCAATTGTCAGGCATGAATTAACATTGTGATTTTAAATTTGATATTTCTATATTTAATTTTTGATGTGGTAAATTGTGGTAAATCAATTTGGTATTTTAATATATTACGTTGTATTTTTATGATGGTTGATAAGCAATTGTTATTATAACCACAATGAAGTTCGCGTTTAATGTTTGATTATAACAATTCTGCGATAATGGTTTCTTAATTTAATATGTTACCGCTAAAATACAAAATGGTTTTAGAGATTCCCCAAAAGGAATAACTGAATATTTTGCTCGCATAATTTTCATACAACTTCAAAAGTAATTTGCCATGCAACTTAAAAAGTAATTTTACTGCATCTCAGAAACTATTGAAACTTCTGCAATAGTGCGAATTAAAGTAGTATTCTTTAAAAGTATGTTCAAAATACTGATACCTGTAGAAGTTCTTATGAAATTCTTGGAATTCATCATACGGACTTCACTGATCTAACGATTTTGTCAATTCCATCAAATCTTTATTATTCACTTTTTCTTTTTAATGAATATAATGCATATGTATGTATATAATTGCGAACTGGTTTAGTGCTAAAATTTCTTACAAGATTCATGTGTACAATATAGTTGTTCTTCTCATATTTGATTAAAGTTTTGAATATAAAATTAGCCGTCTTAAAAGTTTTTTATTTTTGAAATTTTTCTTATAAAAATGTTACATCCACTGAAATTTATTAATAATAAAATCCTGACCCCTGCTCCTTTGCTCAGCATTCCTTAGTTCTTTAATATCCTTCATATGCTTTTGATAATTTAAAATATTTTATGATTTCTTTTATATTCAACGTGCACTTTTCGTAAAAAATAACTTTTTTTTTTCTGTTTTATTATCCCTTTGCAGAATAATAAAATTATGATAGTGAGAGTTGACAAACAAATCTTATACACAAATGATTTTCAATACTTTGTTGTACTCAAAATTTTAAAAACAAAAATATTTTATGACAATATTCGTAAGTTATTAGAAAATTCAATTTATTTTTTCAGAAAAATTCGTAATATATATTCACACGTGTTTTTTAAGCAAAGCACTTCACATTCCTTGCAGTTAATTTGTACTACAGTGGGAGTAGTTTTAAGAATAATTATCATTACACATTATGTAAGGTGAGAGAATATTGATTTTAACAAGCATGAAAATCTGTGTCTGGAAATCAATTTGAAATAATTGAATTTTCAAAAATCATTAACTTTATAAATCATTGTCAAGGTCATTTTATGTTAAGTATAATTTAGAACGGACAAATTAACGACTGTTATAACTATTAGCAAAAAAAAAAGTCCTTTTTGCTAAGAATTTTAAGATACTGGGAAATTATTTTTAATATTATTAACAATCATTGAAAAAAAATTGTTTTTTATAGGAAAAACTTTTTTAAATCAAAATATTTAAAAGTCAAATAAGTTGAAATTTTTCTGTAATATTTTTTTTCTAATTCTTCTTTAAAAGTTAAGTGACAAAGTTTTCAATGGCTGTTTTCTTCTATTTTTTCCTCATTCTGAATAAAAATCAATTTAGTATTAATAAATTATTTTTGTTATATGAAAGCTATGTAACTCATACCATTTCAAAAATTTCCTGATGAATTGAATTTAAAGTGGAATATGAGATGGAAAAAGGAAAATGATGAAAATGCCTAATACATATAGGAGACAGTAAGTCTGTTAATATATGTATTTACATCTTAAAGGTTGCTATAATTTACATTTCTAGTTAAAAGTTTTCATATTTATCAAAATGTTGAACTGATTTACAAATTGTTTAGATAATAATTATATGTGTATGTACATATATACAATATTTACACAAAAATACATAATTTGTACATTAATAGTTGTCTGTAAAATTTAATGCCAAATATTTTTGAAATTTATTCCACTTGTGAAAAAAGAGGAAAAAACTTTTTTGTTGATTTAATAAAATAGTTTTTCTTGAATTTTTTAACATGCTAAAATTACGCAATATTTTTAAGTTTTCAAGAAATTTATACCTACAGCTATAGTACAAAATCACGTGAAGGAATGGGTGATATTTTGTAGCGTTTACATAACAATATCATAATTGGTTTTTAATAAAATTGAAAATTATTTATTAACAGAATTTTTGTAATTTTTCCATAGGGTGGCGTTTATTCATACTTAATGTTAATGCCAAATTTAAAATATTATGAGAGATCGCAGGACTTATTAATTGATGATTACAATCTGATGTTGTTGTTGAGGCAGATGGAGACTTCTCAATTTAGAACTTTTTAAATATATTCATGAAGCGTTTAGGCATTTAAATCTGTAGGAGCTGCTGTGACGAGGGGGAGGAGGAGGAAACGGTGACCCACCTGTTATGCTCGTGTCCGTCGTTGGCGAACTCCAGGCGTTCTTTCTTGGGTTCCACTTTTTTGGGCGGGCTACGGGCCTAGCGAATGTAAATGGTAGGGATCTTGGCCGGGTTCTGAGGAACTCCGGCGGCATCACAATGGGTGTTGGTGGCCAAGGTGTACCCTTCGGGGGGCCGTGCAACCTAACCTAATCTAAGCACTTAAATTGTATTGAATTCATTATCTATTAATTGTTTAATAGAGTTTTTTTCTACATCACTGTAATAGAATTTTATTTACCCTAAAAGTATGCAATTTTTTTCTTTAAGTTCCGTATTGTATACTGTTTCGATACTGTTAATATTATTTGAATTTTATTAATTATAAAATAAAATTATAAGCTATAATTTGGCAGGTATACTAACAGTTATACCATTACTGCCTCAAAAGCTTTTAGAGTAAGTTAGATTTTTTTTCCTTTGTTTTATAATATTGATGATTTTCAGCTCGTTGAAAATGAAAGATGTTTTAAATGAAAACTCTTATGCAAAACTTTATTAAGTAAATTTAATAAAATTTAGCTCCTAAGTTATCAATTAAATACCAAATCGTAAAACCAGACTGACCCAAATAACAAAATGTGCGCGAAAAAATTATTGACAGACTTGAATAAGTAAAAAATACTGAAGGTGTGAGATTTGTTTTTTTTTTATTTCTTTGCTGAATGATTTAAAAACATTTGATATATTTAGCGGAAATATTTAAATTTATTTTTCATTTTTCAAAATTTCATTTGAGTTTTTGCCTTTGTTTTCAGTAGAATCTTTGTTTTTTGTCTTTTGTCATTATTATACTTTTTATATTGTTGATAAAGTGACAATAATACGGCATAAAATTAATGGAACGAAAATATTATTGAAAATCATTTCTCAATCAGATTATTTTCATTCTTTTGTTTTTGTTAAAAGCAACTTGATATTCAATACATTTTGTTTAAAGAATAGTAGATAGAGCATGGGTGAAGAATTTATTGAAATTATAAAATATTGAAAAGAATTGCTGTAGATTTATTAAAGTATATAGATTGAAGTGCCGTAAATATTTGAATGAATGAGAAAATTTTTAAATTAAAATGAATAAAAAGTTATGCAATAAAAAGAATTTTTTGTAATTGTTCAGGTATTTTCAGGATATTTGAAAATATTACTGAGAGTATAACAAATATACCCACTTAATAATAGTAATACAGTACTTGTTGGAGGCGAAAAATGTAAATTTTATGCGCGTGTAAAAAAAAAATTGTAATTCTAAAGTGTTGGAGTTACTGCACTTATATAACAATTAGTGTTATATTATATTCTGTTGATATAGAATAAAGATGAGGTAGTTTGCTGAAAATTAACATTTTCAGGACGAATAAACTAATACCCACATGCAATATTGAAATGTTGCATGTGTGCTTTCTATATTTTTACTACACGCCTACGCTTATAAAATTGAAAATTTAAATAGACACTCATCATTCATTGTCAAACTAATAAAGTAGTAGTAGATGGATATGTAACAATTTTTGTGTATACATATTATTCTGTATAGATACAACATATATATAATATGAAATTCCGCCCCATTTTATTAAAAATTAATTTTGTATTAAAATAATTGAAGTACCAAGAATATCGATTTTATTATATAAACTTGACACATTAGATATTGTTACCATTAAAAAATTTAACAAAAAAATCAATATATCGCAACAAGTTAATAAATAGTGTTACAGCATTTGCGTGGCATATTTTGACGATACTAACAAATTATACTTGTCGAATTGGATGTGTTCTTCAAATTATTTAAAATGTTAATGGAAACCAAAAGTAGAAAGAAATTCGCGGTAAAAGAAATTTTAAATTTTTACACAAAAATATTTTCGTCCAAAAGTTTATTAGATTCACTTATATGTGTTATATTATAACAAATATTATTTTATATTACATTTCGTTGCATAAGTTTTTGTATACGGTATACAAATATACTCAATAAGAAAATTGTGATTGTAGTACGTTAAATTAATAATATTTTATAGTAAATTTCTTACGAAAAGATTCACCTTTCAAACGGTTGTCATCCTAATGAAAATAATGCTAAAACAAAGGCAGTAGAAAGTATGACCATAAAAATTATGCGTCATTTCTGTCATTTTAGGTCCGTTTTTTTTTGTAAATTTTTGTTATCGTTACTCTTATGTGGTTAATGAAGAAGTTTTAACATCTTGTAGAAATTTATAAACAGTTTACTTTGTCAGAAGACTTCGGCTCCTAATTTTTCGGAAATTTTTCGACTTCTTATTTTTTATGCTAATTTTTCCAAATTTCTGTAAAATCGGAAAATTAGATTCAAAGTTTTCTTGCCAGCTAAAAATAAAATTATTCATTTTAACTCACCTAATTAACCCTAGAATTTTACCACTATGGTAAAGTTTTCTTTATTTTTTATTCATATTATGTTCCTTCTTCGAAAAGTATGCAAAAACTTTGTATGGCCAAAATAATTTTGGTGTTTTCTGAAAAAAAATTGTTCTCACTTTTTAAACAGGAATTTGCTATTTTACAAACTATTCGTTTTATTCTAATTTATTTTATAAATTAATTAAATTTAAGTAATAGTAATTTATATAAGCTATAAGAGGAAACGATTATACTGATTGTAAATATTTTAAACCTATTCATAAAGCTGATTTTGAACGGAAATTACTTTGGTAGACGACTAATTAATTCGTTTCCTTTTATTCATATTGCATTAAGTTGGCAAAATTTAATACACTTTTTATGATATACATATATACATATACATACTACAACACATATATAAATGAATGAATTGTACGAATATTGGAATTTTTAATTTAAAAAAATATATTTTGAAAATCAATTGTGTAGATAACCATAAATCGAGAGTTAAATGGCTGGAAACCTCTTCTATTTTGATCAATAAAATATGAAATATTGAAAAGTGGCTTCACTTAGTTTATTAATGAAAATTTAAAGAAAAAATTGTTAATTTATTACTTACTTTTATTTTATAAAAACAAAAAAACATGATGTTTTTTAAAAGAATTTATTCGGAGGCTGCAGGTTTCTTTATTATTTTTGTGGTATACAATTTCGTACACTATTGCGAATCTTACAACTCTGCAATAGTCTAGGGACTTGTTGCAGTTATCTAGGCTGCTCAATAATTTAAATTTTTTATTACTCATTTTATAATTTTACTATAGTAGTAAGCCATGTCGCTTATTATCGTACTATCACATATACAATTTGTTCTACACATTGAGTTCATACGTTTACTTTTTAAGATATTAAAAGAGAAACATATGCTTTTTAAAATTTTAAAAAATAAAGTTAGAAACATGTATGATTCTTCACTTAAAATTTTTAAAATTTACTTGCTTTATTGCCAAATCTTGATTACCGCCGTCACAGTACGTAGATTATCAGAATTTTTAATTTTTTCTTCTGAATCCCGAATTTCATCAAAAGAATGAAATAAAATCATAAACCTATTTTGTTAATAAATAGGGTTCATGTACTTCATGCTGCAGACTTAAAGATAATAATGAATTCGTACTTGTAAACATCATATTTATTCTTATCTGCTTATATCTTAATGTTTATATATAAATTAACAAAAATCCATTTTAAAATTTTGTGTAAAATTAAATGTTATAGGCACTATTATGTATGTGTTGTAAAGAAGCGAATTTTTCTTATCTGTTCTTTAACACTGACACGTGTTGTACTCAAGAGAATACATTATGCTCAGAAAATAGTATTAATTTACTACTGAGGAAAAGAGAGGTAATTTAACATGATTTAATGCTATAATATGAATTTATTTATACAATATTTGTTTTTGCTTTGAAAATAATTTTAATAAATAAAATTTTTGAAAATATTATGTTAATTATATTTTATTCAAAATTGCTGAATAAAATTTAATGATAAAGATTTTTACACACATATTTTGTTTTTTTTTGTAAATATGCCAAAACTCTTTTTTAATATTTAAGGAAAATGTCCTTGAAAATGGCATTTTCTTGCTATTATCAAGGATATCTTTCTTAAATATTAACATGTACACTTTAATTTCAGACGGCTGTTAAGTTAATTTCGAAAAATTAATTGGTTTGAGTTTATTATTTTATTTTCAAGTGGCTCTGTTTTCTAGTCGTCTCATATTATACTTTGTTTTTCTTTTGTTTGTGTTATTATATCCTTTGATTCATATCCCTGCATATGCATTTTCGTTAAACTTATAACAGTTCTATAAATCAAAATATAAACATAAGCGATTATTTATTGAGTTTCGAAAAAAAATATGTTATGTGTCAGATTAATTTCATGAAGACTTTTTGAGAATGAAGAATTTTTTAAGCTAATATGAAAGAAACATATTTTGAAGTTACAGAATAAATACGAAACTTGGTGGAAATTTAAATTGCTATATATATGCTTTAAATATTTTATTTATAATTGTTATATTTTATATTTATACCATGAACAAATTTATATATTTGGCTTGATATATTACACGAATATTTGCTTAAGAAATTGTTGAATTTTAATGAAATTTTATTAATTGAGCAATTAACTGAACAATTTTCATTAAAAATTGACTTTTCATATGAAAAATCACATTTAATTAAGTGGAAAGATGATTTTTATTTGATTCAGATGAATATAATTTTTTTTAATTTGTATGATTAATTAACCCGTTCGAACGCATGCAAATATAATAAATGAGGTTTACCATTTGTAACACTAAGAAATAATAGTGTGAAATATGGACATAAGTGTATGGTTTTGATCAGTATCGAATTCTGAGTTGTTTTAAGCATGTCTGCCCGGCTGTTCATCTATCCGTTCATCGCAACTTTAACACGAAAACTACAAATTAAGCTTAGCTCACTAAATTTTCGTAAATGATTTATGAGCTGTATTTAAATTAAATGTGATCGAAGCACTTGTTCAGGTAGCTACGCCAGAGCTTTAAAATTTATTTTGCTATATCTCAGAAATTATATCCTTATGGTATATACCATATAACTTTGAAGGTCACTTGGTTATAACTTGGAAATTTTTGAAGTTACATTATTGAAATTTCGCACAAGCAAATATTTTATTAAGGCTCTTGTATTTGGTAAAACTAGTTGAAATCTCTTGATATTTAGTGACCATACAACTTCGAAAATCATTTAGTCGTGTAATTTGGAAACTATTGAAATTACAGTAATAAAATTTTGCATAAACAAATAGAAAAGCAGGATTAAGTACCGAACTCTGTGGTAATTATCATACAATACTTAAAATCATTCATTCGTAGGGGTATTACAGAGTTTTACTTTAAAGTTTTTTAAAAGGAAATTTTAAGGTTCTTTTGCGAGCTAAAAAAATTTTTAAATTTTTAAAGAGAACTTTAAAATGAATCCAGTTCAAACTTGAATTATTGTTTATTTTTTTTCGGACTTATAACAAGTCAGTAATTATAACAAACATTTTTAATGTGTTGTATATTTTATGACTTAAAAAATGTAGGGTGAAGAAAGTGTATAGTGGAGCACATTCTTTATATTTATTTTAATTCTTGTCTAATCCTAAGCCGACGTAAACGATTATTGCTTGTAAATTATTTTGTCCAAAAATTATTCAAGAATGCCAACACATTTTATATTTTTTCAAATAAATAATTTTTACATTTGGAATTTACCCTCCTTATATCAATATCCTTGTTAAAAACTGTTTTGAAATTTCAATATTATTTGAAATTTTTTGATTTATTCTTCAAATGTTTTTGATTTTTATTTACAATAGCTATTGATCACAATTTGTAATCAAATTTTATTTTACACAACTTTAAAAAACTTTCTTTTTTAGAATGACGTGGGTTGTAATTTGATTTAAAATTAACATTATAGAATTTCATATTTTCAATTGTATACATTTAAAAAATCATTTGAAATTCCATAAAAATTTAGGCCATTTTAGATAAAATATAAAGATTACATTTACATAATAACATCATAATAGAAGATAAAATGAGCAAATTGGGAAAAATAAAAAAAATATTTAATCCTTTTTCAATCTTGTATCTTGTGTAAAGTTAAATTTAAAACTTTTGATTTTGATAAGGGTGCAGCTTTTTTTATTTTAATGTTTTGTATGGAAAAGTTTAATTAAATTAAACATAAAGGATACTTCCGACACGCAATAACTGAAAGTATCCTATAAATATTTTTCCGAAAATGGAAAATATTGCTAGAAATATCGTTTGACATATGGATACTGCTTACATAGTAGGATTGAATTAAACGACATGCCTGATTAGTCACAGTTAACGTTGTACTTAATTGTTATTTTCGAATTGAATATTTAAATTTCAAGAAAAAATTTTCAATTTTCTTGGTATCCTTTTTCTCGGATTTGTTTTGAATTTGAAAATTTTGAGAAAATATAGCAAATTATTTATTTTAGTTTAATTTTCAAATTCTAAACACTTTATAAATGTGGAGCGTTTAAAATTTAAAAAGACGTGCATATTTTTGAACCATAAAACCATTCTAATTAATTGTTATGTTTTGGGCGCATAACGTAGGAAAAAAAACCGCTTAAATCAAGCAAGATATTAAAAATCTTCAAAAACTTTTTTATTTACTATAATTACAGAACGAAAACGTGACTGAATATAGTTTTGGCATTCTTCAATTTTCTCGAGAATGACAAGTAGTTGGAAAGTTTTTAAAATTATTCAAAAATTTTTGAAAAATTCGGTTTATCGTCATTGTAATTTAAGGTTTAAAATAAATTTTGTCTAATATTCTAAAATTTAATAATCGCTTTCTAATTTTGGTTTAGAAAATTCACAAAATGGCAATTTGTTTCACAATGCTGCATTATATTCACATTATTTATCTTACAATTGGAATACTTAACCGTACATTGGGAATTTTCCGCAACTAAGTAATTTTAGTTTATATTATAATTTCAACAGACATTTCATACGGAACATATGTATGCTGCAACTGTGTATTTGAATAATATCAGAGAAAAAGAGAAATATTTGTTGAACGTGCTGGTATCTATAGTATTTTTTGAGAATATTTTCTTATGCAAATCTCACTATTTAGAATGAAGAACATATCATTTAATACTCGTAATATCTAAATATGTATGTAACAAAATATTAGATGAATCATAGAAGAATTCATGTTAGAATTAATGAAAACTATTCATTTAATGTTTTCAGGTATTTTTACACTTTATTTGAATTAGTGCTGAGATTTTTATTTCTTGCATTGAAAAATTAAAAGAATATGCCACATTATAGTTGCATTTAGGAAGATATATAGATAAGAGGTAAACGTGAGTGAAGTAGCTTTATTACCCTATCTCACACTAATAACAAATTTTTTACTTGTTTACTTACAATTTTATCCTATTTCTGAAAAAATTTTAAATTCTTGACTTTTCCGTATAGTGTGCGTTTTCCTTAAATTCTGTTATAAAATGTACAATAATAGACTTGTGTCTATAATTATGTACATGAGTACAAATTCAAAAAATATTATTAAGTAGATTTTAAACTTTTTGAATTCGCGATGACCTTAAATTGATTACATTTTTATGAGAGTTTTAATGATATTTTTATTTACTCCTCCAAAATGATGGTCTTTAATTACAATAATATGAGTGTTATAATTAGTTTTTTTTAACGACTCTTTCTTTATGTTACTTTAAGAATAATTTATTCCAAAGGAAACATAAAGACCGTGCAATCGTTAAAAGATTTCATCGCATTATTTATTATGGTAACAATATTTAACTGGTATACACTTAATTTGTTAATGAGAAAATTTCGTATGGTATTTAATAAATAAATGATAAAGAGAAAATTATTTGCTATACTCGTGGGCTGGATAGAATATTGTAATTTTGCTAAAAATTTCAATCATAATTATGAATGTATTGTTTATCATTTGTCGAAGAATTTTGTGCAAGTAAATTTTATTAAAAAATGAAGCATAAAAATTATGGAAGAAAATAAATATTTTATAATCAAAATTTCATTATAGAATGGCCGTATTTCTGAGGGTATAGCTTTTAGTTCGATCATCATCAGCTGTGAAGAGGCATTAAACATAAAAAGTAATTTTATAGAGCAAGTTAAAGTCTCATACTTTCAGATAAATTAATTTTTTGGCTTTGTTAGACTATTCCAAAATGTGCTATAAATGCAAAGAATTTAACTACCATCGTACTGCAATAAATTCATAACTTTATTAACATACACATAAAAGAGGTTCTTTAATTCATAACACATAAAATTTAATAATATCTAAAGTACATATATACATACATATGTACATATTGTGCATTTTTCATTATTTAAAAATCAATCAAATTATCAATTTATTTATATAAGCTTCAAGTTTTAAAATTCCTTTAGAAATTTAACCAAAAAAATTCTGTTCATTATCATTTTCATTGGTGAATTTTGGCTCCTCCTGGAATTTATTTGTTCAAATTAGTGTGATTTTTATGTTTTCTGATGCTTAAATTAAATTTTCGATATCAGTATAGAATTCAATCAAGTAACTGTCAATATCAATAACGTAATCCGCTTCCTGGTAGCAGCGCTAAAATTTTTAAAAAATATTTTTCGATATAAAGTTCATATACGAGTATAACTCAATTTCAATAAGATTCATGAAAATAAAACATTTTATTCAAGAATATTTCACAAGTCACAAACAAGCATGATATATTCTTGCGATTTCGCCATATTTGCCATCATATAGACAATATTCTGAAATTGATTTAGCATACTGTTTGCATTTCATTAATAATTAAAATGAATTGGAATCCTCTTAAAATTGTTTTTCGTTTTTGTACAAAATTCGAAATCCATATAAGATTTTCTTTATTAATAACGTTATAAATTCTATACAAAGTCCTTATGATATACGAAAACACAAGCATTAAAACGCGTTTGTATTAAAGAACCCTTTGAATTCTTTAAAAATTTTGTTTTTTAGTAAAAGATTTACTAAAACATAAAAGAGCTTCATTTCAGGATAGTACAAAATTCTTGCATACTTGTAGGTACACAAAATTCGACAAACGATTCAATTAACTTTTACAAAAATATTTTTTCTTATCAATTGTATAAAAAAAAACTTTTTCAATTCAATCACACGCCCTCAAAAGATATTAAGAGTTTTCAATTTTTAGAAAACAAAATCAGAGAAAAATTTCAGGCTACTTGAAAATTCCAATTGAATTTTTTTTTGTCTTTAATTTTTTGCTCTTTTTTTTCTTCTTTTTTATGTTTTTATTGTTTTTGATGATTTTACTTTAAAAATACCAGTGTGCGAGACTTTTGAAAGTTCAATGTGTGTACATATATAGAACGAAAATTTAGGGAGTCTATAAAAAAAAATAAATTGAAGGTTTAAATATTTTCTGAAAGGATAAAAACTAAAGAAGGACTTTTCGGTGAAAACCTTTTCTGTTTTCACATTGTCTTCTTATTTTTATTAAAAACTTTTTATGTGTTTTTCTTTTTTCGTGTTTAATATTTTAAACCATCAGAAAAATTAATTTTAATTGTTTTAGGGTATCATAGCAAAGAGATTATGATGGAATAATAATTATTTTAATTATTAAAGTGAAAAAAAAACGATGAAAAGTAATTTGATAAAAATTTAATAGGAAAATGATGATTTTAATGAAAAATTTTTTAAAGTGCCAGAAGACTTAAGTGTCTTGAATTAAAATTAAAAATTTAAATTGAAATTTAAAACCATTTAAATTGAAAGTATTGGACAGTTAAGAGTTTTTTGTGTGCGGAATTTGGATAGGGTAAGTGTTTGTTATAAGGTCAACTAATTTTAATTCAGCAAATTATATTAAGAATAATGAATTTCTCGATCTTTAAATGTTTAAATCTGAAAATGTAGGGCTAAATATAAAAACCAACGTAAGATCATCGAATTTATTCAGTTTTATGTTTTAAAAATTTTGTACAAATTGAAATACATTGAAAAAAATATATTTCCCTGCGGGGAAATTTCCATAAATTTTATAAAATTTCATTATAAAATTAAGAGAGATATACAATAAGAAACAGAATTTGGTTATTTAAGAAAACCAGAAGAGATTTTTTATACAATTTTGATACGCTTTTACTTTTGAAGAATTCTTAAATTTTTTCGAAATATTTTGTTCTAAGAAGCCTTTAATGCATTAATTTGTGTCACGAACGTATGTTATAAATCAAGCTAACCATTTTGCATATAATGAAACCTGAAGGGGGTTTTGTGGATTGGAATTACTGCATATTTAATCGTTGTTTTCTTTCACATTCATGAAAATCAATAATATTTTAATGTATGGTGTTCTCATGTTAAAATTTAACATATATCTATATTACCTTGTCAATGTAATTTCTTTTAATTTTCTCAATTTAATTTTCATTTTCCACGTCATTCAATATTACTATTGCATGTCAGAAAAAAGTGAATTATATCTAAAGGACGCGAATTATTTGATTACTTTGACAATTATCAAATTAATCAAATCATAAAATTGACGTTTATTGCAATGCAGTTAATTTAAATTTAACTAGTCGTCCATATAATTATGCTATAGTGACCGTCCATATAACTATAATTATATATAAAGCAGATTATATTTAAAATGATCATACCATTAAAATGTGCATGCAAAATGATTTTTATTTGAAATTATTTTCAATTAAATGACAAGTGAACTATAACGTCAGTTCTCTTTTATTGTTAATTAAACTTGAAAATAATGTTGAAATTTAAAAATAGTGATTGCACATAAAATTATGCTTCGAATGTATAAAAAACCACTGAAAATAATTAAAAAATTTAATACTAAAATTATGAAAAGAAATTTGTGCTTCATAGAGAACTCATAGGGTTTTGAATTTAAAAAAAAAATTCACGGTTTTCTCGAAATTGGGTTTTGACAAATCTGCTTGGCTTCTTCATTATTTGAAAGAAAAGTATGATATTATTAAAAGCATTAAAGTTGATGAAATATAATTTGTTATATTAAAGATTTCTCATTTCCACACATAAATTTACTTTAGTCATTACAAATTTATGGTTTACGGAATCTTAAATACAGATATGTGTTTATGTATTTTTATTTTATGTTCCAAATGAATTTAAAGAAAAAAGTATACTAACAAAATATTTTTATAAATGGTAAACAAGACTGGCATTTCTTTTTAATCCTCTGAAACAGTGATAAAATTATTGCCTCTGAATGTGAGGTTTACAGGAAAAATACCCTGACCAATGAAAAAAAAAAAATAAACATATTTTAAGTTTCCTTTTATTTTTTTATAAATAAAAATTCTTACCGCTAGCAATTATTTTGAATTCAAACTGATTTTCAAGAATTTTGTTTGGGGTAATTTTACACCTATGCTGTACCTATACTTTTCATTTAAAATGAACAACGACTATGTATGTTTATTTCAGTTTATTTTGTGTATCTGCATTAAAATTAGTAAAATTCGGTTATAGTGTCAGAGATATGCTGAGCTGATTCCTTTAAGCTATAGAAACGAATTTGAGTAATTTTTAGGCCCAATATTTTACTGGAGTTATTGTCGACCCAACCCGCTCTATTGTTTTCTCTCTATTAGCATGAAAATTTTTCAAAATCCTCATTACAACTTGGAAAAACCATTTCTGCTCTCTGCTTAATTAGCATACATGTTTTTTTCATATTTTCTAAAAATAAATTTTTTTCTGTAAAAAATTTTAATTTGTCAACCTCATTTGAACATTTCATTCTCAATTTACTTTTTAAGAGAAGAATAAAATTTTTAATAGAATTCATAAAATTTTGTAATTAATACAAATATATACACACACCATATATGTAAGTATAAGATGAATTTATTTTTGGAAGAATTGTGAAAATTTACCAAATTAGAATTTAATTACTTTTATTAAAACCATATACCATGAATTTCAAATGTGTTTTTTATGTATACTTAGAAGAAAACCATAATTTGAAGAAATGTGTTAATTAATATTCAACTTCATTTTATTCATATTCAATATTAAATTTCATTTCAGCATTTATTTTGTAAAATTGGAAATTTTTAATAATGAGTTTTGAAAGTCAAAAACCAATTCAATAGAATAAATTTTTAAAGTATAATTTTTCAGTTTTTTCAAGAACAATCAATTGAAGAATTTTCTGGAAGAAGAAAATGGTTTTTGTTTACAACTTCATATGAGATGTACTTTCAGGAATAAAACTAGAAAAAATAAAGTTGATCATGTCAACTCTGTGATACTCGATACTCTGCAAATTTATGATACCCTTTGAACATAGGTTCGCATTTAAATTTAATTAAGGCAAATTTATAGGACCCTTCGAAAATGCGTTCGTACAGGTATAAATTAATAATAATTTTGTACATGGCAAAGTTTAAGTATTTTGAAATTAGAGTGAAAACCCCATACTTTAGAAATGTAAATATTTAAAGAATCTTTATTTCGTTACCAATTCCGTAGTATTAATGATTTTGGGAATAATTTACATTTTAAAATTCTCTTTTAGAATGAAAAGAGTAAAGGTTCATTTAATAATCTCTAAGCAAAAAATAATGTTTAATTATTTGTGAAACTGTGTGATCACAAGAAATTTCAGCTCATTTTACTGGTGCATTTACATACGCATTTTAAATTGTTTACAGGATATTGTATGAAATATAAACGAAATGAAATTTCATATGAAATCAATCTGCTACGAACTGAAAGGGGCTACGGCTTAACGGGATTCCTGAAATGGACAAAAACCGCCCAACTCTCATCCAAGTGATTTTCTATCATTTCTGCAATAATTTGCAGGACTCAAATATCATTTCAAATTTAAAATTATTTTACAATATTTATAAAATTTACAATGATTTGTCCTGTTACTATTCCCATTAAATTTAAATTTAAGAGTTGGATTCACAATTTCTTTCTTTTATGTATCTAATATTTTGTTGGCAGTTGAGGAATGTGAATAAGAGTAACATCAATTAACTATAATACAAAATTGCTTTCTTCCTGGAATAAAATATTTGCCCACACAATTTTCTTAAATACAAGTATAACAAGTATACGAGTAACGCAAATCGCCTACATAGTAAACTATGCTATCAATTTCATGAAATTTTTCATGCTATTTCCATCAATACGGTGATCTTTCAAGTAATAAATTATTCTTTTAATAAAAGACCATTGTCTATAGGTACTTAAAATGTTTGTATTCATGTTTCTGTAAGTAGGTACTTTTGCAAATATCCTTTGGTATAGTTACTTAATTGAGAAAATTGCTAACAACATGTTTTAATTTTTTTAGGAGGAAGTAAAATATTTTCGGAAATTTTACAATATTTAAATTGTGTTGGTATATAAGTTTGTAAAAATATATTGTATGTGTACACTTTGAAATAATTTTATAATTAAAAGTTATATAAAAATAATTATAAAAAAAAAACAGAACGGCTTAAGTATAAATTTTAATTATCATGATTATTCTCTAGGGATTCAAATTAATTAAATTTTAATATTTAAATTTCATAATATTAAAATTATTTTCCGGGGCGATTAAAAATTTGATTTGAGTTTTTTTGTATTAAAAGTTGAGCTCTGGTTTTTTCTGTCGGTGCTCCTTTTTCGATTTGTTGAGAGTGTTATTTGAATTAGATATGTACTTAAACTTAAAACTTATAATTATTGATTCAGCACAGTAAGCTGTCAATTTTTTATTGCTTTTTATAAAATTTTCTTTCGAAACGACACCTCAAAAAATAAAGGCTTTCAAAATCGCATTTAATTTACACTTTCCCGATTACCAGTCCAATTTAACTGTTATGATAGTAAAGCTTATTGTTCCACCTTTTAAAATTCCCCTAAAAGTATGCTAAAATATTTCAGTAGTATCTGTGACAAATAAATCTGCAATTAAGAAAACACTATTGTTATATTATTACATTTAGAGCTCTTAAAGCATTGATTTGGCACCCAAATGCGAAATAAGGTGTGATGCTTTACAAGTTTATTAATTTAAATGACAATAATTAAAATTTAAGTTAATTTAAAGCAATCAAGAAGTTGCATCTGTAATGAAGTCTTAAGTTAAAAATTTATTGATTAAACAGAAATTTTAATTTCTAATTTCTGCTCTACGTTTTGTTCAACAAACTACGTAGATTTAAAAAAATTAATAGTATTTATATTTTATTTGCGGACCATAAAACGAAGGTTAACATACCGATACCGTTATAAATGCAATTAAAAATTATTTTATTGAAATACTTGTACGACTGCTCCAATATTTGAATTACTAATCAATTAGAGCAAAATTTTTTTTTGAGGTCTGGTAAAATTTCCAACATTTCATTTACAATTTATTTATAGTATTTTCCTATACATATTCTTTAAAGTACCGTTCTCATTTTATTCAAATAAACAAAATATTACAAGTGCTTTCGAATCCTTAAGTATTTTGTTTTTGAAATGCTTTAACCTTAAGGGTTTATTTGTCTATTTTGCTTTTTTTTTCTTTTTTTATTTTTTGTAAATTTAATCCTCATCGTTTTACTAGTTGAATCATATGGTATAATGTGGCACTCATACCTGTACCATGCCAAATTATATCAGGGTATTATTTTATTTTTAAAAATTTATTCTTAACTTATTCAGATAGCTTCAAGATGAATGATATAATTGGCAGATTAGAAATGCTATAAAATATTTTTGTATGAGTAAGAGGAAAACAGACAAAAAAACGAAAATAAAAAAAATATTTAAACGGGAAAAAATACAGTTATCAACTCTATGATACCCGTACGAATTTGTATTCTATGTGCGAGTTATGAATATCTCATAGCTGACTCTGGGGCGGACTATGACATAAAGTTGCCGTATTACCATATTAATTTATGCAAAATTTCAGTACTGTGTACTTTTTGTGTACAAAATTTCAATACTTTTTAATATTTTCTAAGATATGACCAAATTACTATTGAAACTGTATGGCAGCTACCAGAAGGAGCCAAACAACTTTTATCAAACACATTGGCTCTACTTAAATACATTTGCTAGTGCGAAATTTCAATGACACACCTTTTATAGTTTCTGAGATATAGCCAAATAACTTTCGAAGTAGCTGCCATACCTACCCGAACCAGTACCTCGATCATATCTAATTTAAATAGGGTTCTGGCATTTACTATAATAAATCATTTATGAAAAGTTCCTGAACTTAGCTGAATTAGTTCTTGAGTTATCGTTGCATGGACGTACGAACAGACAAAGCTAAATCGACTCAGAATTCGACGCTGATCAAAAACATACACTTGAGTCTATATCTCAGAGTATTATTTCTTAGCGTTACAATCGGTAAGGCAAATTTAGTATACCCTTCGAACACACGTTCATACGGGTATAAAAATTATTGCAATAAAATTTTCTAATAATGATATTTGCTTGATATTATGGTCTGTTGAATTTAAATAAGGATAATAGTTGAGTTACCTGCTCTCTACTTTTTGATTCAAAATAATTGAAAACGTCTTTTCGGGGGAAAACAATTAAGACTGTATATAAATAAATTGTACTGAATTTCAATTCATTACATCGAATTTGCTCTTGTATATAATTTTGTTAACAATGCACAGGGTTGAATTCATTGCATAGGTAAAATTAGATTCATGTTAAATTTTTAATTTAACTTATTAATGGGGAAGCTCTTAAAAATTTTATATATTTTAAATGTAATTTGTAGTTATACTAGACGGCTGACGAAATATTTTAACATTCAACTTATATAATATACTTAAATGTTAAAGCGGTGATTAAACGTTAAAATAAAAATCACGTTTTGATGATTTCGGCAGAGATTCCAGATCATTTTGACCACTTAAACCCAACAACTGTTCTCGAACCAAATGCGAACTCTACAGAAATATTATGTTTACTATGTCTGATATACGACCAATAATAGAAAATCGAGTCAAATTTTAATTTAATTGACTTAAGTGGTATAAAAAAAACTACTTCGAGTCCTTTTGATATAATTCCTAATAAGAATGAATTACTTAATTCTGGAAATGTCACTATGAATTATAAGGTCAGTAAATATTGTCAACAGTGACAGAAAATATCAATGGTGATAACAAATATTGGTGATTCGATTTTTATTCTAATTCTATTTTGCATTGTTATAGAGATGGCGCATTACTAATATGGTTAATTCACAGTTCTTTAACAAATTTCAAATTCGCAGTAAAATTTAATTATCGTACATAATAATTTAATTTTAATTTATTAATTATAATAATATAATAATCGTTTTTGTGTTATTTAACAATATGCCATTACCCATAACGGCTTACTACAAATACCTTTAATACTCAATATGATAAAGTATGCACCTGTTAATTTTCCATAATATGTTTACGTATATAACATACGGTGGTCTACAATATTACTATAGAATAACACTGTGATTTTTCTTTACAAACAATATAACAATATAGCGAAATAATATTAACATGAAAATTATATACAACAAATTGCTTTTCACAGATGTGCTCTTCGACATCCGACGGATGCAACAGAATATGGTAGAATTAAATTCAATGATACATAAATAATTAAGCAATAATATTTTGTAACAAATGAATTCCGTTTTAAAAGATAATATTTTTGAAATATTCATTTACATACACATACACAATAAATGAGTGAATTTTTTATTACATATACACCCACACATACATATTATAAGCTTAAGTTAAATTCTTTGTTCATATCTTGTGATTGCATTATTTTGACTAAAATTCTATTATTTTGTATGTATATAATATCTTGGTCTATGCAGTTGAATTGGGCTAGAAAATCGTAGTGTTTATCTATGAAATTAACAAATGAATTTTTTATTGTTCATATTTTTCGATTGGTTATACACGGATGGTCATTAACTTTTATGGTTTAATATTTTTTTATCAAATTTTAATTAAAATAAGGTTGGGAAAAAGATCTCTAGAGGATTTTCTTTTTCATTTGAAATTTAAATGGAAAAGGAAATTTAAAAATGAAAATAACTATCCATAAGATTTAAAAAAAAAATTATGAATATTTTATTGAGAAATTTTGTTTTTTATTCATTTACAATAATTGAGGCATTGCCAAGTTTTTGCGTGAAAGAAAGAAACACAGGTGAATTTTGAAAGAAACACAGGTGGTAGGATTTTTGAATTCTTATGAAATTTCAAATTTTTATTATATAATGTAGAGAATAAATCGAATTCATTGTGAGTAAGTAATAACATTTCGGTAGAAACCTATATCAGAATGAATGGTAGACTGAAAAAAATATTTTAAATTGTTGGTTGTTATATAATACCGGGTTTGTTTTATATTTGGTGTTTATTTACCCATTAAGCTAGTATGACCTATTGTATATATTACGCACTGTCCAAGCAATGTTTATATGTACATCAATACCTGTCGATACAATAACATTAAAAGTGAAAGTATTTTGAGTGAATTTATTTATAAAAGTGTCATGTACTTGTAAGTGCCTGTAGCAAGTCCTTTTAAAATTGACTATAAATATGGACTCTCGTTGAAAACTTAAAATATAGGGCGAAATTTTCTGTGATTGCAATACGCATACATTTTTTTTTTGTATGAAAATCGGCCGCTAAAAATTAAATGCTGTCAATTTTGCTGACCACATCTTTATAATACCAAGAGCAAATTTTTATTATTTTCAATTTTTATAATTTCATATTCCATGAAATATGAATATTTATAAATTTTCGTTTATGTTTTTTTTATTAAGTTGAATAATGTGAGTAAATTATAATAAAAATATTTTGTCCGTGCATAATTTTAAGTTTTGTGCCACAAGAGAATACAATGGAAGTTGCATTAAAAATTTTCATGCTTAATTATATTTTAAAATTCGACCACACACATGAATAAAACAACTTAATGTATATATTATTCCATTAATATTAATGATTCTTTGATAATAATTAAAAGTTTAATGTGCTGGCATAATTTTATAAAATATTTTATTGTTAGTGTTGGATGCAACACGAGAAAATTGAAATAATAATCTATTTGTATCTGTAATAAATTTACTTTTATTAAATGTTTCGGTAGATATACCATCCTAAATGTCTAATGAAAAAATTCAAGCAATATAAGGTGGTCAGCAAATTTTTATTGCTGACGAACAGTTCTTGTTCTTTTAAGAAAATGTGGCAGCAATATCTGAAGCACTACAATCTAAAATAGATTACTAAGAGGGTAAATAAATATTATTCCATCACATGAAATCCTTCGATTCCATAGGGCAGCCATGCATTTTTTTGATATAAAACAGAAATTTATATTAAATTTTAATTCAGTATCCATACCTAAGCTGAATTGGAGTTCAAAAATTGCATTTAAGACTGAAATTTGCGAATTTTTTTATGAAATTTTTTGCTATAAATCATAAAAAATAGCAAAGCGAATAAATATTATTAATTTTAAGAGGAATGTACACCGTAAATTATAATACACCTACAATTAAAATAATAATAAATATTAAAATTATTTCTTGCAATAAAAATACAGAATGTTTTTCTAAAAATTTTATGTTTTGCCAATGAATTTTTTACTCTAAATGTGAGGATGTACTAATTTTTTTTTTAAAAATTCTATTATAATTAAAATTAAAAACTAGAAAAATAATATTTTGGGAAATTTGGTGTGTGGCTAGGAAAATACTAAAAAGTTAAATATAATAACAATTATTTGAAGGTATAAAGCACTATTGGTTATTTATATTTAAATGCAAAGATCAACAATAAGTTGTGCTTAAAAAGTAGGTGTGCGACTTCGTGTTGTTTTTTCTGGAATTTCAGATCTTTTCTGATTTCATAAACTCCCTTTATAAACTATATGTTATAATTTATTTTGATAAATGTCTAAGTTTATAATTTACTACATCCCCGGTGTGCTCATCTTTTCGGTTTCGTAATTAAACAATTAAAACCTTATGCCAAAAAAGTGATTAAACAAAATTGTATAAAAATTTTGTATATAGACGGTTACCATCCTCAAATTTCTTAAAAACCACTTCATAGTATAATTTAAACCACATACAATGGTATTTGCTTAATCTAAATAAAGTTTGCTAAATTATTATTCTGGGACTCCTAAATGTTTGCCCTTTATATGCGCATTGCTTTAGCATTATATTATATAATGTTTTGTGGTATATATTTTATACACTCATACATAATATGCATATTAAGTAATTATTGCACAAATTCTAATTAATATTAAAAATCACTATATATTTTCTATATAAATGTATATGAAATAATTCTATAGAATTATAAAGACTTTTTAATCTAATTGTATTTTAAACAATATGTTAACTATGTATGAAAGCTGAAAGTACAATATTGTAGAATAGTATTTATAAGGATGTAGTTATAGTTGAAAAGGGAAATACTAAATATAAAGGGAAATACTAAAATTTGCAAATCATAATGTTATAATAATTGTTTTTTTTTTTCATTTCGAAATATCTGAAATTTCCTCATTCATATTATTTAGATCAGCATATATGGCTACTTACATACATATATGGTTGAATCGGAAACTAAAAAATTTTATATTGAATTTTATATTAAGGATAAATTTTTAGAGTTATCGTTCTATAAATAAAATCTAATTTGTATAAGAGTATAGAGAATTTAAATAATAAAATTTTATTTTCCATAGTTTAATGAAATGCGGTTATTGTGTTAATTTGCATATGCGTATTTTATATGATTTATGTAATAATATATATATATAATTTATTATGTTGAATACTGAAATATTTTGTGTTTTGTTTTGTCATTTAATCCTTAAAATGAATGAGTTCAATGGAAACTTCTATAGAATATGGAATTTGTAGTTATTGATATTTAATTAAATTCAACGACATATGATTAACTTGTTCAAATTTTAGGATAAGTTGTAATGACAAGTTATATGTGTATTTGTGAGTGACTAAGTTCAATATCGTGTAAACAAATATATATAAAACTTTTATAGAGTCGAGTCTGAAATACATTATTGCTTAAGCATTAATACATTATTGCTTAAATTTATTTTAACATCTATACTTCAATATTTTATATTCATTATATGAGTTCTTTAATGCCTTGCAGCAATAAAATTATTATTGAAGAAAAACGTGACAGAACTGCTACACGTCATGTACATACTCCTTTCATTCGTATAGTTTAAAATTCCGTGACTTCAATAATGCGCTAACGATGTAAACTTTACAAAGTATCACATTTTAAAAAGTTTATTAAAAGCTCTTGATATTGTAAACTTTTCCTAATTGCATTCTATACATAGTGGATAAGTAAAATAAAAGTAAATTGGGTATCAAAAAAATCGAGCACGCTTTTCTTATACATGTCATATAAATGTTGCTAGAAATAAGCAATTAAATAAACTAGCATATATTTTCAGCAATAAAGTGCTAGTTATTAAATTTTTTTCCTAAACTGCAGCATAAAAATGCTATATTTTTAATGATGTAGTGACGTTCGTTGAAAATTAACATTTGCATAGAACTTTAAATTGAAATTTTCAAACAAACGTCAAAGTATGTATTACTATTGTAAAAATTGTATTCTAAAATGTGTGAAAATCTTTAGCAATTTTTTTTTACAGTGTAAAGGTATTGAAAGCTCTGAGGCGGTATGGTACTACAATCGCATTAATACCGTACCTAAACTTTTTATAAAGCATTATTGAAGTCACGAATTATGTACTTTAAATTGAAATGATGAGAGCGTTTCATAGAATAAACGCAACTGTACACAATTGTAACTAAATTGTTTTTAGACAGCAAATTGCAAAAGCATGAATTATATTCTTGAATCATGAATATAATCTTCCGTTTATTTTATCAATCAACCACGAAACGCATCAAAAATCAATTTGCTACAAAATTTCTACAACTCTTTAACTTTTCTTAATAACGAAGTCACCATTTACGAACAGTTGTCTTCTTCGATATTTTATTCTCGATGGAATTGTAATCTTCTCTTACATTTTATTCTCTCTCTAAAATCTTAATCATTCATATGCTGTATACAGCTGAATATTAATATTTTATTTTCTCATTAATTTATTTATTACCAATTAATTTTTAACCTTATTGTTTTTTCATTCTTAATTTTTTGATGACTTGCAAATAATTTCTCATATTTGCTGAATCATAATAATAATATTATTGATGTTAAAATATTCATTAATGTTAAATTGGATGACATTTAGAAATTGAAAATTATATAAATTAATTCAAACATAATAAATAATTTCTGTAAGAGATCTACATAAGTTTTAAGGTATAAATTTAGAAATTTTCAGAAACATCATTTTTCAGAAAAGTAGAAATTTATTAAATTTTTTTTCTAATATGTTTCCTATATTTTGTCGAAAGAAGATTGGGGAAAACATTAGCTCTATATGACAAGTAGGAATTTCTAGGAATTTTGTTTTTTCTAAATGAAATTAAATTAAAGGATAATATTATTTCTATTTTTGTTTACCTGTAATAAATATTAATATAGATAATAAATTTGGGTTAATATAAGTAAAGTAAATGGAATGAGGGTATTTAATTTTAGAAATTTGAAAACAAGTTCATTTTATTTTGGAACAGTAAAGGTTATTTTTTTATGGAATTATTAAATTAAATACGATTTTTATCTTATACTGTATGTTGATATTAAAGGATAGCAATATTTTCTAAGAAGAGAATTAACTGGAAAATCATTATAGCAGCTAATTGAAATGAAAAAAATATTTAATTTCATTAATATTAAAAATATTTAATTCCATTTGAGTTTCAATGTTTTATTTATATTAAGGATTAATAGCTATTATTGTTATTTAATGAAAATTCGAAATGGATTATAGCTGATAGTATTCAGTTACACATTATTTTGTCATATTATTAAATTTGGACGATACATTAAAGAGGATTTTCTGCTAAAATGACGAATTAAAATAGTCTGTTTTAATGAAATTCATTAGATCTTTAATTACATATACATAAAAATTTCAATAGAAAATAAGATTACAAGCTTATAATGATTGCATACTTATAGGGGATAATTTAATTATTTCTAATAAATGTGTATTGCTTTGTAAAAATTGAAATATATGAGATTTTTGTGTCTCTGTAGTATGTTGGTTATTAAAGTTAGGAACATAAATGGTAAAAGAATTAATTTCCAAAAAATTATTCTTAAATAAATTGGTTAAAGTTATGGTGCTAAACATTTATATAAGACTCTACACTATCTTTAGCACCAGTTATAATATTTCTGTTAAAGTACATTAAAAAACTCATTTATGGTATTGATCAAAATCGTTCAGCCTTTAATTCTTAATTAATATTAGCGTACATATCAGTTTGTCGATATTTTTACATATTACCTGATTAGTAATTGGGTCGAAAGAAGAATTTTGTGGTTTTTTCAATATAATATGAAAAGTGAGATAGAAATTACATATAAAATTACGCTGAAAACCGTGCATGCGGATAATTTTTCTTTGAATACTTTAAATCAATTTTTTTTGTGAATAGGGTTCAGATTATAGGCAAATAATGGTCAGCCAGATTTGATTATTTCTAATTTTATTAAAAAAAAAATTTTTTTATGATTTAGTCTGAATTCTGTAAAATTTATTTAGAGTTCCTCAACACAAAATTAAATCTAAATTTCAAATTCAATTCATGAAGCTGTCTTAAAAATTTCAGTAATTTTTTGTTTTGGTTACATATTTTGACCAAGCTTAATCAATCTGCCTTTTTTTATTCAGAACATATGGATAAAAGTACAATTTCCCAGACTTTATGGTATTTTCTACAAAACGATTTAGAATCATCCAATATTAAATTTTCCTCTGGGTTGAGTTTATATTTTTCTAATATTCAAATTAATCGGGAAAAAATTGCTATAAAATACTATTTTTGAAAAATCATATTAAAGTTTTATGCATGTTTAATAATATTAAATAAATTTCATATAAATAAAATATCTTATATAATAAATATCAGAAGGATAAGTCTTAAAATAAATAGTACAAGGAGAAAAATAATTAGTATATCATTAGATACTTGAGGTATAAAAAAAACTGAATAGATTTTCTATAAATCGTTAAATTAATCCTTGGATGAAAGTTAATTAATTTTTTTTGTACGGTATTTTCTTTATATAACTTACCTTCATTTTAACATTACTCGTATATAACCACATACATATATATGTAATCAATACCACAATTCATTCATCATATTGCCATACAAAAGGAATAAAATTCAGGGAGGATGATTTAATGGTTAATCTATCTGGCTTTAATATTACGGTGGTATTTTTCATGGAAGTTCATAGAATAAAATTAGAAAAGATTATTTAATTAAAATATCCATTTTACTTAATTTTTTTTTTAATTTGAAGATTATTTTCGAGGAATGGATTGAAAAAGAAGTGAATTTCGGCACTAAATAGGTACACAATAAAAATTGAAAACATTATGGTTTAAGGCATAATTTAAGTTTTAAACAGAATCTATTCAACAAAATTGTGAACTAAAAATTATAAATCCACAATTTTTATTAAAAAACAACATAGGAAATATCCTTACGTAATCTTTATTAACTTGCTATTAATATTAAAAAATCTGATGTGGTCAGCACATAATCGACCGCATTGTATATTGTCTAGTTAAGTGAAAGGGTTACAGAATATTATAAAAATGTGTTTTAAATACTTCTTTTAAATTTTTAGGACACTAGTAAGCTTATAGTTAACATACCTAGAAAAATGTAAATTTGGCTCTTAGTAGAGTTTCGCTTTGTGCTACCCGAATTCCGAGAAATGCTCGCCAGTTAACCAGAACTCAAATATTAAATTTCAAGAAATTCCATCAATTCTTTCCGTAGATATGGTGAAAAATGTAAAATCGGCCCGCAAATCAGTTTTCGAGTCCTGATATTTCCAAAAAATTTATATGTTCATTGTTTTAATACGAGGAATTCAAGTATTAAATTTCAATGAAATCGGTCAATTATATCCCTTTATATAGTCCAGTAGCTGATGCCTGATTTTTTCTTCAAGTAAATCAGTTGAATACTTTCTTCAAAATGTTCAAAAATGTAAAACAGGCCCGCTAAAAAGTGCAGTTCCCGAGGCCTGATATATCCCAAAAGTTGATCAATTCGTGCCATGGTGGAAATAAACTTATATACATACATATAAAATTTCATCAAAATCGGTTTAGCAGAACTTAAGATACGCGCGAGTTATATATCCTCTTCCAGTATAGACAAAATTTCAATACTAATTAAGCGATACCTTTTATCTTCTTTATTTTGCTTTTTCTAATGATATATCGCATTTCAATATAACTCAAAATATACTTTTTGTTTTTCTCGTTTTGTTTTTTTTATTATTTAAATCACACATGTTGGCTTAAGCCGTCGTACTAAGAGTTATGTTACATAACTAATAAAAATAGAATCTAATATTACAAACATTTAATATAGTTTTTTTTGTTTCTTGTATAAAATTTATGCATTGAAATTATCGCTTAATAAACTATTCCGTGTGAAAATATTTCTAAAAAAAATAAAAATCTAATAATTTCGTGTGAAAATATTTCTAAAAAAATAAAAATCTAAAAAATAATTCTTTTCAGCAAATTGGTTTCCTAATGTAAAATAAAAAAAGAAAAAAGTAAAAACAAATTTTGTTTTTAAATATTTTTTGTAAAAGCAAGGAAAAATTATAACTTGGTTTAATTTTTCCTTTCTTAAAAATAGGGAGTCGAAAATTGATTGTCAAAGAATTAAGTTTGAATAAAAAAGTTTTTTATTAAGCGAGAGAAAAAAAAAAGAATATTAAATAATTTTTGAAAAAGTGGATATATAATTAAATTAAGTTTTATGTTTTTGTAATAATTAAAAAAAAAGAAATTAATAAATAAAAATAAAAAAAAAATATAACAATTAATATTAAAATTGTTTTAATTAATCGAAGAAAAAGGAAATTAATTAATAAAAGGTAACAGGAACTTTTTTGTGATTTGTTAAAATAACAAATAATACAAAAGTGGCGCAGTCGGTAGGATACCGACACTGCTCCATATAATAAAACAAAAATAACAAATCGAAATACAGTTAAAAATAAAAAATAAAAAAATAAAAAACAGTTCGCGAAAACAATATTTTATTAACTTTGGAAAAAAAAAAAATAAATAAAATAAATAAGTAGTGAATTACAAAAAACTGTATTCGAGTTATTATCATTATTATAAAAAGTGAACAGTGTTACTTTCAAGTATTTATCGGTAAAAAGAAATAAATAACCTGTTACTTATACTTAATGAGCGATTCTGATTTAGACGGAATTGTATTAACTCTTCAAAATATAAAAATACAAAATAATAATCATAAAATGGTACTCTCAGGCTTTACCTTAAGTGATGTGGTAAGGGAAGCCAGAAGTGTCCAAGAATTCACTGGTACTGGACACTACGAGGTATCCAGTTTCATCAACGAAGTGGAGTCTTTAACAGCGATGTTAACCGACGCAGAACACGAAAAATATGTACTGAGGATATTGCTCGGAAAAATCCAAGGGCAAGCGGCGATATCCATTAGGAGACTCAACGAGGCAACATGGGAACAAATAAAAGCACAGCTCATCAAATCATTTGGGGTACAAGAAACATACCTAAAATTGAAAGAAGAAGCAGAAAAAGTCCAATTCCGAACGGTAAGCCAAATTTATCACGATCTTAGTAATATATTAGACAAACTAAATTATAAGTACCAATTAGATACTCTAAAACCTATTGATTACAAACCGACGTGTAATGAAAGTAGTATATTGGAGAAATTCCTTTCAAAAATAAATAGGAATGACTCTATTTATTTAAGAACAAAAAATGTTAAAAGCTTGGAAGAAGCTTATAACGAATTATTACAAACCGGAATTACGGTTAGTCGTAATAATTCCAGTGTAAGTGCTAGGTCAACTCGTTCCAATAGCAATTTTCAAAATAGTAATTACAGTCGCGGTAACAATTATAACAATAATAATAATTTTCATAATAATAGTAACAGCTTTCAAAATAATAACCGCGATAGATATAACAATTATGATTGCCATGGTTATCGCAGCCAATTCTCTAATAATAATAATAACGACCGTGGTAATCGTAGCCAAAATAATAGAAATTTTTTTTCAAATAATAACCAAATTAATAGAAATTTTTTTTCGAATAATAGCCGAAATTCTCAAAATTTTTTTCCAAATGACACAAATACAAATAGAAATACTAATTTTGATAATAATAGAGCGCGAAATAGTAATCGAAATTATGAACCAATGGAGGTCGATTATAATGCAACCAACCACAATAATAACTCAAGCCGACGTAATAATAATACGGAAAACTCGCGTAACATAGAAAATTTTCGAACTTCACGCCTCACCACCAATTACCCATAGCAGAACTTACCATAGAAAATATGAAAATTAATTGTCTTATAGATACTGGTGCTGCTACGTCAATAATAAATCCAAATATTTTTCCAGTAGAAAGGCAATCGCAATTAAAAACGCCCATTTATTTAGCTACCTTAATGGGACATAGAATTATACGGCGTGAAATTATCACGAAAACTCCTTCCGAATTTAACGAAAATACAACGATGAGTTGGAAAGTTTTTAATTTAAAGAATAAAAATTTCGACGCCATTTTAGGCCAAAATGTGCTTACACCAATTGGTGCCAGGATCGATTTATTAGAAAATGCGATCGAAGTTAATGGTATTAAAACCAAATTTAAATATGCTTGCCCATATAGTGAAGTTTTCCAATTAGAAATTTTAAATATGAACCATTGTGATTTATTTGAAAATTTAAGAACTGAACATATGAACACTGAAGAATGTAAAATTTTAAAAGGGATATTATCAAAAAACAATGATTTATTTTATAAAGAGGGAGATACTCTTACACATATAAACGAAGTAAAACACCAAATTATAACAAAACATTCACGACCAATATATTCGAAAACATATCGTTTTCCTAAAATACATGAAATTGAAGTAGAGAGACAAGTAAAAGAAATGATCACTCAAGGTATAGTCCAACCTAGTAATTCCGCATATAACTCTCCGATCTGGGTGGTTCCAAAGAAAATGGATAACTCAGGTAAACCTAAGTGGAGAATCGTAGTCGATTATAGGAAATTGAACGAAATTACAATGGACGACAAATTTCCTATTCCGAATATGGACTCCCTTTTTGACAAGTTGGGTAGAGCTCAATACTTTACCACTTTGGACTTGGCGAAAGGGTTCCACCAAATTTTGGTAGATGAAAAGGATAGGTGTAAAACGGCATTTTCGACCCCCCAGGGTCACTACGAATTTCTTCGTATGCCCTTTGGGCTGAAAAATGCCCCCGCTACCTTCCAACGCGTCATGAACCATGTTTTAAGAGATTTAATAAATAAAATTTGCGTCGTTTACCTGGATGACATATTGATTTTTTCGACTTCTCTACAGGAACATTTGGAAGCAATAAACATTATATTTAAACGACTAAGACAGTACAATTTAAAAATACAGATTGACAAATGCAATTTCTTTTCAAAAAATACTGAGTATTTAGGTCATATCCTCACGCCTAATGGTATAAAGCCTAATGACAATAAGGTGAGGGTTATCAAAGAACTCAAACTACCTACGACTAGAAAACAGATAAAAAGTTTCCTTGGCATTACGGGGTACTACCGCAAATTCATAAAAGATTACGCTGCGGTAGCTAAGCCCATGACTAATTATTTGAAAAAAGATAAAAAAATTGACATTCATAACCAAAATTACGTTTTGTCTTTTGAGAAATTAAAAGAACTTATAACGAATTATCCGACTTTAAGGTATCCAGATTTTAAAAAACAATTTATACTAACAACAGATGCTTCAAACTTTGCAATTGGTGCCGTCTTGTCACAAGATGGACACCCAATTTGCTTTGCAAGTCGAACTCTTAACGAGCATGAAACTCGTTATTCTGCGATAGAAAAAGAACTTCTCGCAATCGTTTGGGCAACCAAATACTTTCGCCCATACTTATATGGCACTAAATTTATTATTAGAACGGACCATCAACCACTTGCGTGGTTACATTCACTCAAGGAACCCAATTCCAAATTACAACGTTGGAAAATCAGGTTAAATGAATATGAGTTCGATATAGAATATTTAGGAGGCAAAGAGAATAGGGTTGCTGATTTTCTCAGCAGAATAGATACAAATAAACAAGAAATAAATCTAAATGACATATCTGAAAATGTAAAGAGGGAAAACGACACTGACATGGCTACAATTCATAGTGGGGTCGAAGATTTGCACGACCACATCCCGATCGTAGACCATATAGTTAATAAATACCTTACACAGATTCACATCGTTCCTCAAAGGGAACGTGAAACAGAGAGATTATATGGCAAATATAAATTAATATATATATCAGAAAATGAATTAAACGACAATAATTACTTGAACGACCTATTACGTCGTGTTATAAAAAAGGGAAAAATTGGTATTTTTTCAAAATTGGGTGACGAAAAATATAATATACTACAACAAAAATTAATCGAGCTATTTGGAAATAATAATAATATAAAATTCTATAAATGTTCAACTCAAGCAGAAAATATTCCCAACGAAAATAAAGCAATAGAAATAATAGAAAGAATTCACAACGACTCGAACCACCGGGGTATAATTGAAAATTTCAATCAAATTAGAAAAGGGTGGTTCTTCCCAAAAATTAAGGAAATAATCCATAAATTTATAAACAATTGCAATATGTGCAATAAAGCAAAATATGATCGCCACCCACAAAAAACTAAACTACAAATAAGTGAAACTCCTGACGAACCTAATGACATTGTTTGCGGCGATGTGTTTTATTGCTACAAACTGACCTTTTTGACAACTTTCGACAAATTTTCGAAGCACTTAATGGTTCAACATTTACCTGACAGAAATGCTTTAACTATTATAGATCTTTTTAGAACTAGATTTGCTATATTAGGAAAACCCAATAAACTTGTACTAGATAACGAATTTAATAGCCTTAATATGAGAGATTTTTGTAGGGAAGAAAATATCGAAGTTCATTTCACATCACCTAGATCCCACACGGGCAACTCTGACATAGAGAGAGTTCATGGAACTCTTAACGAACATCTTAGAATATTTGAAACAACAAAATGCAAACTAAATACTATTCAAAGGGTTTTTCTTGCGGTGGAAAAATATAATAACTCAATCCACTCGACAATTGAAGTTAGACCACTTGATATTCTAAACGGTAAAGTTTCAAACCTAGAGCAAATTAGAAATTTAATTCATAGAAAAAAAATAATTAATATAAATAGACTGAACATTAATAGAAGTGAATTCAAGCCAGAAGACTCTGGTAAAATTTTAGTTAAGAACCCTGAAACAGAAAGATACAAAACCGCCCCAAGGTATATTCAGATCGAAAGCCGACGGGAACACAATAAATTAATAGATAATAATAATCGTAATATTCATCCTTCTAGAATTAAAAGGAAATTTAAATTCATTTCAGGTCAAAATACAACACCACAAGGTCGAACCTCAAATACAAACCCACAAGTATAAAATTTTTATTTTAACATTTTTGCTCCTTTTTATAAACTCTACACAAGCAATTTTGCGGTTAGAAAAACTTGACACTCATGGGGGGTTTCAAATCCTCCAGTTACACGAAACTCCTTTAATACAAAGTTACACCAAAATACTTCACGTAATAGACACAAATAACTTGCAAGAGACGCTAATAAAAGTCGAACAATCTATCAACACATTTTTCGAAGGTCCTGAAGACCAATATATTATTAAACAATTACAAACCCAAGTAAACAAAACATCTCATAACATAAAAACACTTATAATACATAGAAAAAAACGGGGTTTGATTAATTTTGGAGGTTCTACATTAAGGTGGTTATTCGGCACTATGGATAGCGATGATCGAGCTGAAATCGAATTACATCTTCACCAGGTAGATCTGAATAACCATAATTCAATAGCAGCAATAAACCAACAAATCAAAATTAACAACGACTTAGAAAATAACTTGAATACCCTTCAAAAACAAGTGTCAGATGATAAAATTTTTACTGAAAAGCTCCTTAATACTGTGACAGATAAAAACCGCCAATATATTAAACAAATTCGATTCTTACAAATCTTAAATAGTATTAGTATTCTAAATCAAGAAATTAATAAAATACAAGGTAACCTAGCATTCGCGAAACACGGAATTATGATTAATTCGATACTAACATCAGATGAAATAGAACGTTATGAAATAGACTCATTTAAATATCAAGAGATTAAAAGTTCAATATTTCAAAAGGATGAGAAACTAATTTTCGTTATCTCAATCCCAAATTTATCTGACCAATTAGCACAAAAAATTAAAATTTTACAAATACCTAACGATAAATTTGAAGAAATTTCTCTAATGAATTCGAATTTCATTACACACAAAAATAAAACTTTTATCGATGAAAATAATTTGTACGTAAAAAATTTAAAAATTGCTGACAAATGTATTCAAAATTTAGTTAAAAATAATGTTAACAAATGTACTAAAGAAATTGAAAAAAATTTAAAAATTATCGAAATATCCTCAAACAATATATTAGTAAAAAACGCAGAAAACCTAATATTAAAAACCTCTGTTAATAATATTACTTATATTTTAAACAAAAATTATCTAATTACATTTAGTAACTGTTCTATTGAATTAAATAATATTGTATTTACAAATAAAGAAAATTATATATTTGAACATATCATGTTACCAAACTATTTAAATATAGATCATATAGAATTAAAAGCAAACTTAAATGATGTCCACTTAAAACAAATTGAAAACATAAAAAAAATTGAAGAAATAAAAATGTCATTTGAAAATAATAACAAAATTTTATATATACTAATTGTAATTTTGCTGACTATAGCATTAACTATACCAATTTTATATTTTGTAAAACAAAGGAAATCAAAATGCATTAAATTAAAAGTTCAAGAAAATGCTGTGGGATTAAATATTAACCAATTACCAACCACATCAAGAAAAAGTGATGTCCAGGAGGACATCAAGCTTAAGGAGGGGGGAGTTATATATCCTCTTCCAGTATAGACAAAATTTCAATACTAATTAAGCGATACCTTTTATCTTCTTTATTTTGCTTTTTCTAATGATATATCGCATTTCAATATAACTCAAAATATACTTTTTGTTTTTCTCGTTTTGTTTTTTTTTTATTATTTAAATCACACATGTTGGCTTAAGCCGTCGTACTAAGAGTTATGTTACATAACTAATAAAAATAGAATCTAATATTACAAACATTTAATATAGTTTTTTTTGTTTCTTGTATAAAATTTATGCATTGAAATTATCGCTTAATAAACTATTCCGTGTGAAAATATTTCTAAAAAAAATAAAAATCTAATAATTTCGTGTGAAAATATTTCTAAAAAAATAAAAATCTAAAAAATAATTCTTTTCAGCAAATTGGTTTCCTAATGTAAAATAAAAAAAGAAAAAAGTAAAAACAAATTTTGTTTTTAAATATTTTTTGTAAAAGCAAGGAAAAATTATAACTTGGTTTAATTTTTCCTTTCTTAAAAATAGGGAGTCGAAAATTGATTGTCAAAGAATTAAGTTTGAATAAAAAAGTTTTTTATTAAGCGAGAGAAAAAAAAAGAATATTAAATAATTTTTGAAAAAGTGGATATATAATTAAATTAAGTTTTATGTTTTTGTAATAATTAAAAAAAAAGAAATTAATAAATAAAAATAAAAAAAAAATATAACAATTAATATTAAAATTGTTTTAATTAATCGAAGAAAAAGGAAATTAATTAATAAAAGGTAACAGGAACTTTTTTGTGATTTGTTAAAATAACAAATAATACAAAAGTCGCGTGCACACACAGACCGACGGACCGACAGATTGCTAAAAATAGTTTACTTACACTTCCCTACTATGGGGAAGTGCATTCCCATCGAAAATTCGATATGCAAAATTTGTTGCCATCACATAACCTACCTATTGTTTACACAATACGGTCGGTAAAAAAAATATAGGTCCTTTTTCATTTACTGTAATTCAAAAATAATTTATAACTTAATAATTTGAACCATTTCTGCTTGAATTTCATTTAATTGTACTTAATTTGTCATTCGCTCCTTGAAAAATGTGAAATCGAATGATTTTCTTTAATGCTTGCTGCCATAACAACTTTGAGTTGATAAATTTCTTTAACAATATCGATTATGAAACATGAATGTCTCATTCAAATCATTACGTTTTTTCTTTTCTTCCTTTTTTTTTTAAATTTCGCATAAAAGTTTGTAATATCCTTGAAGTTTTGTATTAAAAATGAATAGCTTTTATATCATTCCAATTGGTAAAATTTTTTATATTCAAATTAATACCCAAGAGTGTACAGTTGATTTATTTTAGTATTCATTTCATCCTCATATCACGTACAAATATGAACTATTGTCGACTCATTTAACGAATGAAATAATATTTTGTAGATAAACGAAGGGAAATATGAGAAATTCTCTTTTTCATTAAATATTTTCATTAAATAATTTTATGACATGTTAGCCTTAAGGTATATTAAACTATTTCAAAATATTGTATATGCAATTACAGAGTAAGTTTAATTTTACTTTCACAGTGAAATCACTTAATGCTCCTGAATTGAGTTGAGTGTTCCCGCTATTGAAAAGCGTTCTTGACTTAATTACCAACTAAAGAATTGCTGTTACTGTTAACCTTAGACATACAATCAAAATTATGCTAGGAAAAAGGAAATGGAGAATTAGGAGGAAAAAATGGCAATGTCATTACTTCTGCTCTGTATAATCTCATAATTTGTTCTAAATGGAATTTTAATTTCATTACAATGTTCATAAAAAAACTATGGAAATATGAGTTTAACATGAAAGTTCTTGATTCTTTTATTTATTTTGTAATGTATAGAATGGCTCTTAGGAATTAATTAACGCCAAATAATTTCATATTACGCAGACAAAGTATTCCACTACATTAATTTTATGAAGTACCTATGTATATACATTTAAAGTGTTATGCAATGTTGTTGATGGAAAATTATTTCTTAAAATTGTAAAATTTTCAAATTATTGACACACACAACAGAGTACTTTAAATTAGTTTCAAATTTATACAAATGGCCAATCATATACAATATCGTAAAATCACGTTTGTGCAGAATATGAATCTTATTTAAACATCAATTAAGTGACTAATCCAATTTCACTTATTTACAAAGAAGTTTTACTTAATTGAAATAAAAATTTTCACTTTATTGAATTTTTCATAATTTTACAAGATTAAATGATTTTTGAACGTGATCCTGAATTTCTTTTTTACATTGGTTTTACTGTTCGTTAATCGAGCACGTACAAATGTCATTTACAATTTGATTTTTTAAAACTTTGTAACTATGTGTTAAATTATTATTAATTTTAATTATAATTGATATTGAAAAGTTTTTCATTTATAAATTTAATTTAAAAAACTTTCAGAGCGTTATGTGTAGTCAGGCGCGGTTCTGATGTATTCGTCGCCCTAAGCGGTTCCTAAAAAGTGCGCCCCCCCCCCCCCCCCCTTCAACCTTTTCACCTATTTTATTACTGTGAAGAAAATTTAATAGGCATTGCACATTGTGCATCATAAAGCAGTTTCTTGTAACCTTATTGTGCTGAATTATAGAATTAAAGTCTGGAACTAAACTTTCAATTTTTTGTTTTATAAACTCAAAGACAAGGTAATTTATTTAACAGTATGTTTTTTTATGAAGTTATGATCAGATTTATATCAATCAATTAAACTTGATTTTTTGATTTTAACAACCAAAAAATTTACTTTTTGACGTAAGTGAAACTTATTGTAAAAGGTTCTATGAAAATTATATCAAATGAACTTTTTCAAAGCTTATTTGAATATGAAAAAAAGTAAAAAATTATTTTTATTTTTATTCGTAATTTTATTTTTATAATTATTTTTATTTTTATTCGTAAAATTTGGCTTTTTATTTCACAAATCGCCAGAGAAATGAAGCAGCGTATAAAAAAAGTTTCGACTTGCATTCAAAAATTTAAGGAAAATCAAAGTTTCGTTCTAAAATTTGTGACTTAAAAACTAAGCTTTTCATGTACATAGCTATAAGCTTTTATACTGTTCATTATATTTTTTAGATTTTATTAAAATAAATGCATTTACTGGTATTTATAGGCTCGTGGTTTTGAAATTTCAGAATGCGTTTTGCTTAACTGTTTTAATTTTGGAGATAAATGTGTGAAGCAAATTATGCGCCATTTCATTTTACTCTTATTTTTTGGATGACTTACACTACATCAATTCAGCATAAAAATTCTTAACATTCACTTGATTATTAAACAACATTTTTCAATTCAATATAAGTAGTAGATTTTATCAATTAAAATTTAATTCTGTGATTGATAACAGTTTTTTCAAAAACGAAAGCAAAACATAGTAGTAGAAATTCATAACGATCATGTAATTTTAAAATTCATTCAAAATTTTTTGTTGTTAAACAAAAACAAAATATTGGTATACACAATCTCAATATCAAGCTATGCTTTCCATCATTTAGGAATATTGCTCTCATTCTCTTTTTCTAATTTCTTTCTATTCTCATTCTTAATTTGTGTTTTTTTTGTTTTGTTCTTGTTGTTTACTAATGCAATAGTATACAGAAAAGTAATACATTATAATAATGTGTTTGTTTGTTTGGTGAGTGGGCGCCAACTAAGCAAAAATAAAATTTTGCATGTATGAAACAATTTAAATATAATGTGTACGAACGAGTGTAGCCACTAAGCATAATAAAAACATTGCTTTGTGATACAATTATATGTGTACGAGCGAGTGTTGATAGGGAGCAATCTCAGCAAAATAAAAATTTTGCTTTATGAGATAATTATATGTGTACGCATGAGTGTTGATCTTATTCATATTAGACAATATAAATTATGTGTACATGTGTATTTTTGAATATTTTTATTTGTTGCGTACATTGCTTCTATATATGTATGTATATTATATGAGACGATTTCACTTATATATATGAACGATTGAATGTATACAGCTGTGTGAAATAATATTCTGTGTTTATAGGCATATACAGTACATAAAAAATAAGAATGAAAGAGTAGTGTAGAGTAAAGAAATGTATGAGTAATTTTAATTCTATGAACATTTTTTGTTATATGGTGCAAATAGAAAATATGTGTAGGAACAAAATATTATGTTTGCATGTAGGTAGATTTTATTAAGTTAATTTCGCTATAAATTGATGTATAAAAAAAAACTTGGAATCCTTTTTTTGGGTGAAAATTTTTTTTTTTAAATTTAGGGGTTTTTTAAGTTTTCAATGGCGCCCCTATTTTTTTATCGCCCATTGCAAATGCATACTTTGCATGTATGATAAATCCGGGGCTGTGTGTAGTTAATTGTGTTTTATAATATTTTGCGTAAATAAAATTATTAAAGGAATAAGTTATTAAAAACTGTTATTTAATTGTTAATATGTTATTAAACTAGCTGAATCAAATAAATTAATAGGCATTCAGAATAGACATTAGTAAATCAACAAATATTCGGATTTCTTTATGATAAATCAAGCGGTTAACATACCAGAATTGAAATATTATTGTGTTATTAAACAGTTAGACTTAACAGTGCTAACCACAATTCCAATGTATGAAGAGCATTAAGAGTTCATGAGAAAAGTATAAGAATTCATCACATTTATTTTAAATAACTTGATTATTAATTCTATGTTAGCTTCTTCTTGCAAAACAAATTTTAACAACTGTCATCACAATTATTACTAAACTGATAAGGTAATAATAAAATTTAGATTAAATTTTATTTTAGTTGAGGCAAGTTCCGTTTTCACATCTCATTGCCCTGTATTTTGAATGAAAATAATTGTAGTATTCATTATTCTTGTGTTGCTCTTGTGAGCAGGCTTTAAATAATAATCGAAATTAATTTCATTTTCATATTTGTGTAGTTCTCAATTTTCACTTTAAAGTTAAAATGTAGCATAAATTCTAAGTATTAGATCATTTATTTTCTAAGTCAAAAGGGTTCCGATACGTTGGGTTCATCAAAAACTAGATATTATGCACTTATAAAGTTATGCATTTTAAGACCGTATTTCATCGTATTTGTATTCATCACAATAAAATGTGAGTTCAATATGACTTTTGATTTATACTCGAACTTATTTTTATTAACTTATGCTTATATTATTTTTCAAATACTTGGAATTTTTGCAGCAGCATGACTGCGGCACAATTCGGATTTTAATTCAACTATAGATTTAAAAATTTTTCGATTCAATCTTATTAGGTTTTTTGTGACTTAACCATTCAATTTCAAAATAAAAAAGTTTCTTCTTGTCAAATCTAAATTTTTGCATCTATTTTGGATAGCATAATTTCAGTCTGATATAGAAAAAAATTCTATAAAATTTTCTTGTAGGCTTCCTTTTTTTTTCGAAACAATTTCAATTTTCTATATTAAATTTAAAGAAAATATTTAAGAAAATTTTTTAAACCACAATAAAAAAAATTTAAAAATGTAAAAAAAAAAATCAATTTTTTAAAACCCAAATATTAAAATGCTCCTTTTTTTTGGAAAGGATTAAATTTTTTATAAGTTGATGTATGATTTTAAATTTAACACACTGAATCCTTTGAAACCTTTTTTTCCTTTTCTATATACAAAAATTCAATTAAATATGGAATGTTCAACAATATTTTTATGTGTGTGTTGCTTTGTAGTTACAATATTGTTCTAAAATAGTTAGAAATTGGGAAAAGATCAAATAATTTGTACTCAAACAATTTCATACTATACATATATAGTATGTATGGGAGAAAAAACTTAAGTTACTTTTAAAGACAAATATTATAAAAGAAAGTTGAGGCAATTGGGACTAAACAAATATTTTTGTTTTAACTATATTCTTTAATCCCAAAGTAAATTCCTCAAGTTATAGAATGATCATAGTAAAAATTTGGAAGAAACCAATTTTTATGGGAATTTTTATAAAATTATGTATGTATGTACATACGCTATATGCACTTGTAAAGTATTTTAATGTACTTATGAAGAAATTTTCAAGTTTTTGTCTTTAAGTTTAAAAGTATGAATAGAAACTTTTTGTTGGAGAGTTGTTGGCTTTAAAAAGTTGAGAAAAGTGATGCACTAAATAGAAAATTTAAAGTCTTAAAGAAAAATTAATCATTATATAAGTTTTGTTTCTTTAAAGCATAAATAGGTAAGTGAGCATTAAGGTCAAAAACAATGCAACTCTGCATAGCATTCCACAACATTGTCAATTTTTATAACTTTGAATTATTATCATTATTATAAAAATGGAAAAATACAAAAAAATATTAAAGAATCATGGAAAATAAAATTGAAATAATTTTGGTATATTTTCGTATTTGGGTCTTAATAGCTTGGTGTCACGTATTCTTTTAACTTGTTCAAAGTTTTTGTTCGATACAAGGAAAACTTTCTTGTAATTTATTGTTAACCGACTTTTTTGGTTTTCATTTTTTTTGGTTTTGTGTTTGTGTTGGAAAATTTTTTGATTTATGATTGTTTTTCTGCCTGGAATAATATTTAGTTCCCAAATTATTATCATAATACGCTAATAACTAAATTTATAGAGCAAATCCAAATTGCATTTTCCAAAAAGTCAATAATTTTAATAAATCGGATTTTAGAAATTTAATTTTTTTACGAATTTTCTATGTGAAATTTATAATTTATACTCGTATAACAAATTTTATTATACCAAGAATTCATATTGAAATCTATATGATACTAAGATATTCCATTAGTTAGACTTAAAATGAATATGACTTAAATTTAGTATCTATATGGTATTAAGTTTTAAACATATTCACTGGAATTCGGAACAGTTAATCATATTATTTTAATTGGTATACAAAATGAAATTTGATACATTATTTTCAATTACATAGGAAAGCAAGTTGTATAGCAAAGTTCTATATAAATAATAGACAAACTATTAACTTTTAAGAGTATTAGATAATCTTCGGACATGGGTAAAAGTCAGATTTGTCAATAGACAGACAATCTTAACAAGCATTTTAATTAAAATTCTATGAGTAATTTCTCTTTAGTGAAAACACTTACACAATATAAGTAGTTTATTACTTTAGAATAAGACAGCTACATTTTTTTACGGTTTGACACATAATTTTCTTGAAATTTTCCATTACAAAACAATTTGATTATACATTCTTGATACTACAGCAAATTTAAATAATCTGGATTTGATATTATTATTTATGTTCCGTGTTGTATTGTCGTGAAAATGTTGTATGATTTGTGGTAAAACGTTTCACGTTATTCTTAAAATGTGGTTCCCTTTATTAAAATTTAATGCTATAGCAAATTTTTTGTAAATTATCGACCTCTTTGCCATAAATCTTAAATAATAGTGTTGTATATGCCGAAATAGCGAAAATGTTTAAAATAAAAATAAAAATTTGCATGAGCAAATAATTGGATCTTGGACAATAATTTTCTTCCTAATTTTAATTTCTTATATTTTACCATAGTCAAAATTTTATTGATATCCTTATGATTTAATTCCGAAGTTGCTCAAAAAAACAATTATGAACTTAAAATTTATGTGTTTTGAAATCTATTCCTTGAACTTAGCTTTTCCGGGAAACGTTTTTTCGACTTATTCTGGCCTTAAGAATAGTTTTCTTTCCTTTGGAGAATGGCTGAGTTTCATGTTTGTTTTATGTTTCCGGATGGTGGGAGTATTTCAATCATTTAATATTTTTAATAAAAATGTTTCCAAATAGGTTATCAAGTAACATAATTAAATATTAACGTTACATTAAGGTTTTCTAAGAACATTTTATTTAATATTAAAATTAATTTAATTTTATTGAGTATTTGATCTGAAAAAATAATTGAATGTTATATAAAAATTTACAAAAAATTTCTTGAAAAAGAAATTTCGGTAAAATCTATTATAGAAGAAACAGAGAAAGAATGGTAACGGTTAGAGAGAGAAGAGATTAATTTATTCTGTGAAATTTTCTTATGAATTTTTTCTCTACTTCTTTCTTTAATACTTTTTAATACTCATGAATAATTAGTATGAATAATGGTGGAAAGGACATATAATTAGATAAATTATTGCAAGTACAAACTCATTAAAGGGATTGTAGACGTACATTAAGAACATTAAAATTGTCTAGGTAAATATTATATTTAAAAAGAGCAAAGTGTAATAATGAAAATTTTCTTCTTGACTTGTGAGTTGTGATTATAATGAATTCTATGAAAAATTCTATACATTAAAAAAAAAGAGAAAAAATATTTGAAAACTTCAGACAATAAATAGGTGCTTGAGTTATGATTTTTGTCCTTCCTTTTCTCTTCTAATGTTTCTTATATAGATACTAGGGTTCGCTTTATGTCATATATCTTTGCCTATATGTACAGTCAATATTAATAACAGTGGGTGCTAAAATGTTGATATTAATAAATAAGAATAAGAAAAGTTTTGTTACCCTAACGATGTTTGCACATTTGGCATAAATTGAACATTTGTCAGTGTGAATATTTAATTTTATGTTTTTTTTTTCTTGAATAATATTGCGGTATTTTGAAATATTGGGATTTTTGAATATTTCATTTTCCTCCAATTTAAATTTGTTTTTTTTTTTTTTCAATATTTTAGGATAATTTTCAGTTTTCAGTTGAAAATTTAATTCATAAGTAAAATATAGACAATTTTTGAAAATTATAAGACGATATTTAACGTAAGACTTATAAACCTCAATTTATTATGCGTTTCCGAAAGTGCAAAAGGTACAAAATTAAATTATGACTCTTAGATTGAAGTTCTCAATTAGCTCTTTCAGAAAATATTTGTTTCAAAGCATATAGATTTCTTAGATCGAATAATAAGACCAAAAAAAATATTAAATTTTTTGAAAAATCCGCGTATCTCGGGAAATCTATTTGATATTAAAGGTCAAATTCAAAAATTTAAGACATTTTAAAGCAGCCATTTCTCTGTAGAATTTGCTGATATTTAGTACTTGTACATTTGTAAGAAGGAACTCGTTTACGATTGTTCAAACACTCATTGACACAAGAGGTAAAGCCGTTCGCCTTGAATATTATCTTTTCCTTGAATATTCTTAATTCGACATCTTCGAGGTTATTCTTTAATCTTTTTCCTAAAAATTTAATATTTTTAAAAAACTCTTAAAGAATTAAAGTATATATTATATTTTTTTATCACGTTTACAAGACGACTTATTCTCTTTCCATTCAAGTTTACGCATAAATGGACAACTTATTTCAAGGAAAAATAAATTTAAAAATAAAAATTTCGAATTGAAAGAAAAATTACACATTTGTGAAAATTAAATTAGAAAAAAGAAAAATTTAAAATAATTTTCGCCCACAAGATTTTTTCATTCCGATCTTTTCGTATTTATAAAATTTCCAATGAAATGAATAAAATTATAAGATGTTTTGAATTGAATGCTTTAATTTTATTTACAATTTCGATTGAATAATGGTATTTCTGAAAATTATATAGCCTAAGGGCAATTTAGATATGTTAAAAACGGCGTCGTGTATAATTAGGGGAGACATTGTTTTTAGAGAAAGGTAATATAAAGAAGAGGACGTTAATTCTTTCCCAAGCTGCTTTTTCGAGAAATTAACAAACTGGTTGGAATATTGATCTAATATCTATCTAAACTAAAAGCTACTAATAAGTGAAAAAGATTTTTTAAATAAAGCAAACTCAAACTCGCTACATCGAACCCAAAAAATTTTAATATACAGAATGTTACCCTGTGTTCAATAGAAATGTTCATCTCTGTATATATAAGAAACCTATTTTCTGCTAAATGCAGCTAAATTCAACTAAAGGCAAGCTTTTTATTTGTTTGTTATTGTGTCTAGTCGATCGCCTAGTCGTCAATATGTTCAACTATTTTAGATTTTACTCCCCTAATTATCTTATAGAACCGGTTCTTTATGAAAATTTTCGAAAATAATTTATGCGATTGTAGTGAGTTGATTAAATTTGGAGGAACGTTGAATGCAAACAACTTGACCTTTCTGAAGGAAAATTCAAGTCACAATTTAAATTAATTTAAACTTAACAATTTTCTTAATGTAATTTTTGCAAAAATTTTTTTATATTAAAAAATTTTAATTTCAAGGTCCAAATGAGGAAAAAAATATTTGGTTTACCAATTGTAGCGATCTTAACTAACCGAGTAACCTAAAAAAATTTTAAAATTTGACAATTTCACTAAACAATAGTGAATTGAAAATCTTATGAATTATCTCTAGTTTTCTAAGAAACGTTCTAGTTAATTCAAATAGTAATTCAAATTTTGATATGACGATGAAATGGGATGTTCTCGGGATGAAAAAATTATTTTTAAAATCCTACAATCTATTTGATATTATTTATATTGCTAATATTTTCGAAAATTATAATAATCATAATTTTATTCGTGAGTTAATCATAAAACGCATATAACCCTTGTTTGCAATTTGAATTTTAAAAATAAGGAATTATTAATATTGGAGTCACTTTAAAATGACGTACATAACATATGTACATATATTAAAATATTAACATGAATATTATATTTCAGCAACAGGTTTCTATTTCATTACAACTTGTAAGGATTTATTTCTTCATCATAAAAAAAAAGAAAATCCTTAAAACAAAGGAAGGAAACAAATTTATTTTTAAATTTACACGTGACGAATTTCAATGAACCTTATTTACACAAAAGAAAATCAACAACGTCAACAAAATATTGAATGAAAACCAAATACAAACCAACTTGATGGTGTAAGGACAATGGCTAAATATTAATAAGATGTTTTAAGTAAATGAAGGGAAATTTACGTGTTCTGAAAGCAATTTGAAAATTATTTTCTGAAGGGAAAGTACTTGATGTATTAAAGGAGAATGTTTTTAGAGATGAAAATATTAAGTGATTTTCTTTAATTTTTTCAAAAAGGATTTCCATTTTATTTCATTTTAAACGAAATTTTTTGTATTTAATACTGTAGTATTGTAACTATTTCTTTTTGCTCTATAACGTAAGTGGGATTATAAGGTAGTTTTATTGAATTGATGCAAATATTCATTAAATGTTTTATTTTACAAGTAAACACTTCAATTGAAAATTTGTTCTTAAGTACAAATGATCGAAAATTTTTCTTGAAATTCATATTGAAAATAAAATACTACGATTTTCGAAATCCTCCACTTGAAGTAAAATCACTTTATAAGATAAAGGATAAAACCCAAATATTGTCAAATAATTTGCACGAATGGATTTTTCATGAATAGTTTTTTTCAGTTTCTGAAGCTACTTTAATTCTAACTATACGGGATGGCCGGACCCATTAATATTGCTGAAGAAGGGGGAGAGAATGGGTTCAAACAAATTAGAAATAATGAGGCACATTTTCTTCTCCTTCTTTCTCATAATTGAGTCTCAAATTTTTTCTTTTATAAGAAGCATCCAGTTTTTATTTTTTCCTGTTTTCGGGAAATGTTACTGGTAGAACAAAATTTGGGAGCTCATTTTAAAATTTATGTAATTCCCTTTTTAGAAATATATCATTGATATCAGTTTCTAGTTGTATTAGTTTACATAACAATTGCTTCAGCAGTACTATTGAATATCAAATATCCTGTGTTCCTAGAAGGAATAGAAAATATAAATAAATAAGTAACTACTTTGACAGTGTTTGATAGTAATTTGAAACGAACAAATTAATAAAATGCATTACTGTTGAAAATCAAAATAAATTCCATTTTAAAATTTAATTAATTTAGTTTATTTAATAAACACTGCAATAAAATTTAAATATTATAGGTCTTCTAAAAACAGAAAATTCAATTTTGTATGTTGGTTTAATAACATTTTTTGTATATTTATCAATTCGTAGGCTATATTTAAAACAATTATTAAAAAAACAGAAATTTTTAATTAAGATTTGCTAAAAATCATGTTATTTTAACAAGTTTTGAAATAACAAATTTTAACTTAGAAGGTTTACATTGTATGAAATATAACAGTTTTATTACAAAAGTTGTAACAATAGTTCAGTTGCAACTTGTACAATAATGCAGGTAAGAGAACGAATTTTTTAAGTCGATTATATTACGCTATTGGGTTATTTTGAATTTCTCTACTCACGAAATATCGTAAATACAAAAATTGCTTCTACTATTTAGTATTGTGTTTCTTGGCTTCCAGTAAAAGATTATTTGTTACCATGGAGTAGCGTAGCATTCTTGTTTTATACGTTCTTGCTGAATGTGGAAAAATGCGTTTTAACATTCTTTTAGAATTACACATTATATAAATATATTAAAAGTGCAACTTTGAAATCATTTGCTACCAAGAAAATCGTGCTAAGTTCTTAAATCAAAATGGCAGTTATGAAATTTCTTCAAATGAATTATGTAAGCTATAATATAAGATTTTTTCTAAAAACAAAATAAAGTGTTTTAACGCTAAGCTTTAAACATGCTAAATATTTAAGTTGAGATTGTAATCGATTGAATTTTTCAAACGCTACAATAATACATTACAAAAAAAATCGATTTTTTGAGTTACTCTCTTCTTTTACCTAATGTACGGCATGTGTCCTTTTATACACATAATATGAATATGATAATTAAATATTGATCCTTTTAAATTTTGAATTTAATTTTTGTATTATTTAGAAAATAAATGAAATGGAATTAATTGAAAAAGTTGAATAAACTCGTAATTTTTGAATTAATAAAAAAATTTAATTAAAAACATGTGTATAATTCAAGAATTTTCGTATTGGACTACAGATGGACTAGAATAATATTTACATAATTAAATACTTGATATTATTGTAATTTATACCACACTATATTTATATTTTAAAAATTATGTATGATTTTGTATAATTTTACTTTGGAAAATAATTGGGCAAAATACAATCATTGTTATAATAGATTCTGCTTTACATTTGGTAAGTTTACATTTTGCCTCCGTACAGCATGTTTACAATATAATAAGAATTTGATGTTGTTAAATATAATTTAATATTAATAGATTAGACGAATTGGTTAGGACAAGCATCAATTATATTTTAAGAAAAATGCAGATATCAGATTGCTTAGCAAAATTGTCATAATTTGACTATGATGGAAAAGGAAAGGACATGGTAGAGAGTTAGTAAAATATTGATGGTGAAGGTCTAATTTAAATATGGCCAATATATTTAAAATAATAGTTACATTTTGTATAACTCAAAATGATCAAAAATAGAAAATTATCGAACTTATTTCCATTTTGGTTATCAGTTACTTTAATAATTTGACATTGACGTCGAATAAATTGTGGAATCGTCATTAATAATTCCTATTTTTATTAATTGAAACACTTAAACAGCAACAAATCTGGTGTGAAAAGAATTTCTATATCGAGGCAAAAACCAGTAGAGAAAAAAGCTTTAAAGCAAGAAATATAAATTGTAGCGGTATAACCCTTAATATCAGTTAGATGATGTTAGGGATTCATTAATGTTCTTATCCAATTTACATGAAAATATTATACATGAATTTAAATTTTGTATGTACAAAAAGAAAATACAAATAGTAAATTTAAAATTTTAAATTTAAATTTTAAAGTTCATTCACCATAATTTAAAATTCAAATATAATGCAGTCATTCTTTTGCAAATTACAAGTATAAATATTATAAATGTACATATTATGGGACATAAAATTTCTGTATGTGTTTTGTAATGGGCATAAATTGTAAAGATTTTTTGTTTGCACCGTATAATGTTATTATTAATCAAAGTAGTTGAATTTAAGACCATAATACGCATAAATTTTCCATATTATCTCACATGTGAAAGTTATAAAACTCGTAGGTACACTTTTTATGATAAACTATACTAGTAAATTTTTAATATTATAAAAATTCGTTGGAATCTTAATATGTACGTACGTTTATTTTCTCTAACAAGAAAAAAATCTCACGCAAAGTTTAACGCACTACTTCATAGTCAGGGTTTCAGGATAATATTTTAAATTTCAGAAAAAAACTTTATGTTATAAAAATTTATGCAATTGCTTCCTACAATTTATTTTGTGCTTCCTACACAAAATTTCTGATAAGCTATACTGATTTCAGTAGTTCGTTAACTAATGTGATTTTGGATATTATGCATAGTAGAAACGTAGTTTGTAGGGTGATTAATAGGATCTGTATGGTAACTATCCAAAGCACTCTCTAATTTGCATCATATTAAAATAATTTTCGGAAATTATTAACAAAAATCATTTATCAAAATACTAACAAATTTTGGTTCAATTATTATATTTCTACAAACTACTACGAGTTTTAAAATATGAACTGAATCTGTAGTAGTTCTCAAAACTTATATAGTACGTCTGCCTGCTTGAAATAAAAATTTTGTTCACTGTACTGATATTGCCGATGTAAATAATTTAATTAAGTAAATTTTAATGGAAAATAAAAATGTACAGCGAATAATATTTAACTCACTCTTTTGAATGCTTATTAAAAATATATATTTATTTATACTGATGCAACAAATACTGTAATTGTAATAAATCCGGTAATTTGATTAAAAATCTAAAAATAAAATATGGAAATTATAAATTTTCTAAGATAACATTAATAACCGTGAAATTTTTTTTTTAAATTGTGAAGAGAAGAAAATTGAAATTATTATACTTAAAGGTCTTGTGCTAAAAATAGAATTTTAAAATAAAAATTCGTAGATACTCGTATTTATGGTTGTAGAAGAAAATTTGATTTACGATTAAAATTCGTAAAGTAAATTGTATCGAATTTATTGTTTAATTTTAAACATTAAACACTTTGAGTCTACGTCCTTGAAGCTAATTTTAATAGCTAATAAAACCAACGAAAATTATAACTCTATTATAAATTATTCTATATAACTGCATTCTCATTAGCAAATTTTAATTTTAAGTAGGTGAAATCGATCAGCTGAAAAAACACATTTCCATATTCCCATATATTCGGTCACTTCGAAGCCGTCTTAATTGTATTTTAATTAATAAGTTTCATTTACAACTTACAAGCTAAGATGACAAGTCGGGAAAGAAATAAATAAATTTTATTTAACTACCAGAATCTTAAAAATGAATCTTTTAAGTAAACCCTCCCAAGTAGCCTACGATAAAAGTCAAGATTATTTCCTGTTTTAGTACGAAGCAATTGTTATTAAAAAAATTATTAAATCATTTTGATCGCATGTGTATCTTCCGGTTAACTTGAAAAATATTAAATTTCATTAATTTTTTTTCAAATTTATTATAAAAATTTTAATATCGGAAGGAAGGAACCATTTTTCTACTCCCTTCATTTCTGTATTGTGTCTATTATCTATTGTGAGATTTTATTTTAATAATCCTTTTTTTTTTTGAATACTTACTAATGCTAAAAAAATCTGCAGGTGTTACTCTATAATATTATAAAAAAACGAGAAAAAAAATAGAGTTGACCTTGTCAACTCTGTGATACCCGTACGAATTTGTTATCCTATGTGCGAATAACTAATGTGCCATAACTAACTATGGGGCAGACTATGACTTTAAGTTGCCGTATTACCATATTAATTTATGCAAAATTTCAGTACTATGTGTTTTTGAAAATACTGGTTGTGCCAAACTACTATTGAAGTTGTATAGCAGCTACCAGAAAGAGCCAAGAAATTTTAGCGAATTTGTCAAGCACATCGGCCCTACTAATATATTCACTTGTGTGAAATCTCAATATCACAGCTTTTATAGTTTCTGAGATATAGTCAAATAACTTTTGAAGTTGTATGGCAGGTACCAGAAGGAGCCAAGTAATTTCAACGACTTTTATGAGACACATTGGCCCTACTAATATATTCGTTTGTGTGAAATTTCAATACCATAGCTTTAATAGTTTCTCAAATATAGTCAAATAACTTTTGAAGTTGTATGGCAGGTATCAGAAGGAGCCAAGTAATTTCAACGACTTTTACGAGACACACCGGCCCTACTAATATATTCACTTGTGTGAAATCTCAATATCACAGCTTTTATAGTTTCTGAGATATAGTCAAATAACTTTTGAAGTTGTATGGCAGGTACCAGAAGGAGCCAAGTAATTTCAACGACTTTTATGAGACACATTGGCCCTACTAATATATTCGTTTGTGTGAAATTTCAATACCATAGCTTTAATAGTTTCTCAAATATAGTCAAATAACTTTTGAAGTTGTATGGCAGGTACCAGAAGGAGCCAAGTAATTTCAACGACTTTTATCAGACACATTGGCCCTACTAATATATTCGTTTGTGTGAAATTTCAATACCATAACTTTTAAAGTTTCTGAGATATAGCCAAATAAATTTTGAAGTTGTATGGCAGGTACCAGAAGGAGCCAAGTAATTTCAACGACTTTTATGGGGCATATTGGCCCTACTAATATATTCGTTTGTGTGAAATTTCAATACCATAGCTTTAATAGTTTCTGAAATATAGTCAAATAACTTTTGAAGTTGTATGGCAGGTACCAGAAGGAGCCAAGTAATTTCAACGACTTTTATGAAACACATTGGCCCTATTAATATATTCATTTGTGTGAAATTTCAATACCACAACTTTTATAGTTTCTGAGATATAGCCAAATAAATTTTGAAGTTGTATGGCAGCTACCCGAACCGGTACCCCGATCACGTCCAATTTAAATAGGGTTCTGGCACTTACTACAATAAATCGTTTGTGAAAATTTGGTGAACTTAGCTCAATTAGTTTTTGAGTTATCGTTCGGACGGACGGACGGACGGACGGACAGACAAAGCTAAATCAACTCAGAATTTGACGCTGATCAAAAACATACACTTGAGTCTATATCTAACACCGTTATTTCTTAGCGTTACAAACGGTAAGGCAAATTTAGTATACCCTTCGAACATACGTTCGTACGGGTATAAAAATAATAATGATAAAAGGAATTTAAAAAAAAATTCATAAGGAAAAATATAAAAAAAAGGAAAAGGAGATAAAATCGCTTATTACGATTATGGTGGTGTGAAAAAAGAGAACAAATTATTGTAATAAAAATCTTTGGGAAAAGATAATTCTGACGCATAATTTATTGCCTTCATAAATTAAAAGCATATATTTATAAGAAAATATGAAATTTGGCAAAATTTACGGATCATCTCTAAAGAAAATTTCTCAATTTACTGAACTGAATTTTGATTAAACCTTAATGAAGTTAATAGGAAATAATTAAATAGTTGGTGCAAAACGTAGTATTAAATTATATTAGAAGCAAAATTTGAAGAAGAATCTATTTAAATTTAAGTATGTAAAACTGTAGAAAATTTTGTCATATAAATATTGTGCCCCCAAAAGTATGCAACATCCTGAATATTAGTTATCTTTGGCTTCCACGCAACTCTTTTGATTTTTGTTCAAAAATTTGTATTATTTAAAATATTCCACCCCTAAAAGTAGGCAAATTTTGTAAGTTTTACTTCCCTTAAAGCTAGTTATGTATAGCTCTACGAAAATTTTTAATTTACAACAGAAATAAAAATCAATTTTGCTTTTTATTAAGAAATTATTTAATTAAACTAAAGGACTTCTTACGCACTTCAAAAATTTTTTAAAAATAAATTATTGATTTTATAAATTTTTTCAATATTTTTGTAGAATTTTTCCAAAAAAATTTTGAAAAAAAGGGCTTATTAGCTTCACTCTGTTCGCCCGTCTGTCCGTCCGTCGGTCTGTCCGTGTGTCTGTTTACAAAAATTCTACACCCTTGAAGATAGAACCCTGAAATTATATGTACATAGATATTTACTAGAAACTAATTTTCGTAGAATATAATTTTTACCTATCTCCTCTCCTCTAAAAGTTATACTCCCGCAAAACCCTATAAATGCCATTTTTCAACTGTTTACTGTAGTTGAACCATATGCATTTTTCAAATTTTACAAACGCATAAAAGCAGTGGGTTACTTCTAATACCACGGCATATTATACTTGAACTTTAAAAAAACAAAATAACGGTTAAAATTCACCATTATATAAAATCTGTTTTTTTTTTTCAAATTTTTGATGTTACTTTTTTTTTCCAAATTCTATGTTGTGGGAGCCTGAAATTTTAGTAGCTTTTAGGCACTAACAAATAGTTCATTTCGTTAGAAGAAAATTGTTTTCCATCTCCACCCCCTCTCAAGGTATGGCCTCTTGAAATTTGTAAAATTTGCATTTTTGACACCTTATATTTCTGAAACCGCAAGTTTTTTCAAATTTCTATAAACGCAAAAAGTTAACGGTAAATTCCATGACATTAAAAAATATAATTATTTTTCTTAACTCACACACTTAACCCTTAAAATCGAGCATTATGTTAACCCCCGTTTATATTAATTTTTGCTTTATTTCAAAGACTGCATAAATTGTTCATCCTTAATATATGCAATCCTAGAAATGTTTCAAATATCAAAGAAAATAGTTTTAATAGTGTGGTAGATATCCATAGACTGTATTTAAAAGCAGAATTTTCACTTGTTGAGGGGAAAAGTGCTACAATACAAATCATTGGTTTGACCCAACTTTATTTGTATTATAATTATTAGGTATATAAGATACACAACTGTATAACAGTATTTTTATATCAGGCATTTATACTTCGCATATTTTTATTAATTCACTAATTATTATGATAACTTTCGTTATAATTTATGTATTTTGACAAACCTACTCCAGTAGTCATAATTTTATATATTTTACTTTGAGCTACTTTTAGTACTTGAATTTTTTGCCAATAAATAGTTATTTTTACAAAATCCAGTTTTAGATGAAAATATTTAGAGTTTTTGCTTTCACTTACCTGAATCCCATACAAGAAGTGAAAAAAATGGCAGAAACCTGCATTCAATTTCCTTTTAAAATAATTTCTAAAATTTGAATTATAATTATATTTCGTGCGTAAATTTGGGGGATGTAATTGGTTTAGAATTATTGCTTCACAGTTCCATAAATAACAATACTATTGAGATATTTTATTTTTTATTTAAAACGTGTACCTAAGCTTCTGATTCTAATAAAAATCACGAAAGAAGAAACCAAAATATTAAGAAAAACAAAATTAAAGTCTTTGTACTTTGTGTCATAAGTAGAATATGAATTTGTTGACAAGGGTATTTAATAATGTGATTTTTAATCAATCCAATTTTCCAGCAGATTTTCTTTTGATTATTTATTTATGGGATCAATATTCTAGAATTTTCCTTAAATAAGGTGCCATTTTTTTTTTCAATGTTTGCTATAGTAAAAATTTTTTATTTATTAAAATTATAATTCATAGCGTAATTTGGGTACGAGAAGATGGAATAAGTAAAAAAAAATTTTTGTTTTGTTAGGTAGCTACCTCGATCTTATTTGTTTGATACGCATGTTTCTATAAGAATTGGTTTTTGTTATTTAGAAAATCATTGGGGGATCCTATTAATAAAATCAATATACAAGAACATATTATTGTTCTTTTTGTTTATCTGTAAGAAGCTATACTTTGAAAAATGGGCAAATCAGTTTAATTTAAATTATGTTGTCTGTCTGTCTATAAAGTTTGATTAATTTTAGCAATCTCTTTGTTAACGCAATATGTTTAATCAAATTTAAAAGCTTTGTGAAAAATCTTCATCCTTAAAGAAATATGTGTGAAATTCAGCATCTGCGCTCGTTTCCGTCTTTCTCGACGAGATCGACACAGGTTTCTTGTTTCGGTTTAGGTAACCAGTAAAGGACTCAGACCGGTTCACGTAAAAGTGGGGATATGGAAACCAACAGTATCATACCAGCTGTACCTGGTCTAGTCAGCCAAATCTAAATTCAACTTTTTTATTTTGTAATCTAAATAGCTAGTTACTAGATTTAACATTATTGGTATTTTAATTAAAATTTTTAATGCAATATTTATAATAATCTTCTTTAAGATCACTCACTTTTCTTTTGGGGTAATGATTGGTTATTAGGAACTAGAAGAGAACTTTTGCCATAAAAAGCTTTAAATACTACAGTAGTTTGGTAGTTTCAAATTTTATTACTCCTTTTTAAATTTTTTAAATTAAGTGGTATAGTATAGCATGGTCTTATAGTGCATTCGATGTCCTTCAAATATTTCTCCTCTTTACTCTCACTTTTGTAAAACTATATAATGTTTGTAAGAGAGTCAAAAACATCATGTTTTGAGAAAGATTTTTAATTTTTTATGATATGCAAGTTTAACTAGTCGTGAGTGTAAATGTATATTTTATATGAAATTAACTTTCTAATGATACAAATCTGTCATTCGTTGCACTATTTCATCGTATATTGCAATTTTTTATCTAAAAATAAATTTTTTATAGAAAGATTTTTCCATTATGCTCTGGATACCGTAAATGTAGTCTTCCAACTTATCAAATTTATGATATATCACGCTTAGACTGAAAATAAACTGGTCCCATAATTAATTCAGTTAATAAATGCAATTATTTTTTGAAAATAAATTTGAGATAAGAGAATAATGTCACACTTTATCATAAAATAAAATAATAGCATAAATTTATTAAAAGGATAAATTATGATAATTGTCTCGTTTGGGCAGCTTATTATTGCGGAGGATAAGAACAAATATAATGTTATTAATCTGTTGTCGTGTGACAAGTGTTACAATTTTATAATGACGTGTAATAAAACGACGTGTTTTTATTACACGTCATTATTTCTTACATAATTTCTTAAAGTTAATCAAATATTTTTTTACCACTAAACCGTTATTTAATAAAGATTAAGGACATATTTTTTGTGTAATCAATGAATTTTCAAAATTGATAATATGAGAAAATTGACTAAAATTCAATTTGCAGCTAATAATTGCATAATAAATTTGTGAACTTACCTAAAAGTATGCAATGAATTTTTGATTAATACAAAATAAACCTAATTTGGTTAATCCTTTTGATATTTTTTAAAAGGATAGAAAACTATTAAATAAATTGTTGATATTCAATTATTGTGTAAATTTACTTGGGAGTTTGGTTCGTATTTTCGTTTGACCTTAATATATTTAAATTTATATTCAGAGCATCCTGCTCAAATAATTTATGAAATTTACTTACATTCTTTTCAATAATTTACGAAAATAATTTATTCTTCATCCTAAATATTCTTAAACAATAATTTATGACAAAATTTTCTCATTTTCTACTTATCGACTGTTTTATTTATTTGGTACTGTTCATAATACAGAGTTGTGGTTAAACACCTTCATTCATTCTGTGAAAAATTCCAACTTTGAAAGCTTTAAATACTAATTTTTATTTTTAGGAAATTCACTTTTAAGGACACTTAACTTTATGACTTTATTGTAAATATATTGCGGTTTATATAGACGGTAAGTGTTCGTTTTTTGATCCTATACAAATAAATTTTATTTTTTCTTAATTTTTCGTTATTAGTTTATTATTGTTTTCGGTTGTGTGTTTGTGTATTTGGATTCTATTAAGATGAATTTTTTATATAAATTATTAGTATAATCGTATATTCCCTCCCGCCCCCTCTTTCTTATTAGAATATGGTGTTTTTTCTTTTGTTAAAAAATTTTAGCAAAGCTGTATAGATTTGATTGTTGCAGCCAAACAAAAAATAAATTTAATAAAAGTGAATTTTTGATAGATGAAGTGTGAGTTTTATTTTCTGCAGATCTTATTTATGTTATTTATGACCTGAAACTATTGTTAGGACATTCAACTATGTGTAATATAAAATGCTGACTCATGGATTTTAAAATAAATTTTTTTTGGAATTGAATAAAAGAAAATTTAATTGAAATTTTTGACTTTTTTATAAATTTGGGTTTTGTGATATTAGATTGTATAATGATATTGGATTTTGAAAGTTTTGGAATTTTTATTTTTATGTGTTTGTAACGAATGCACATGAGCAAATCTAAGAAATGATTTATATAGCATATTATATAACAATAAAGTAAAAAATTGAATTAATCATTGACCAATACTTAAATTTGTATAGTAAAACTTTTGGAAATTTTAAACATAAATGACCTTAAATTTGAATTTGGTACTTGAAATTTTTACAACATTTTATGTAAAAAATCTTTTAACAACTAGCTATACTGCATTTTTTTAAGAGCTTTCAAATTCACCGAGAAAAAAAAATATAAAAAAAATACGGAATCATCCATTTTTCGAACAATTGAAGTTGTGAAAATTTTAAAATTTAAAGTTTACTCGTACTACGGTTTTTTAATTTACAAAATCTTTTGAAATTTTATGTTGCTATTATAACACGTTGAGTAAAGAAAATAAAAATACACTAGGAGCCCGCAGCGCGATTCGCACTCAATTTAAATATGTTGGAAAATATTGAAATTATGACATGAATGCATACATCAACCTACATAAATAAATAATTTAATAGTAAAATTTTAAAATTAAATCTGGTTGCCGTTAATTCGCGAAATTATAAAATTTATATCCGTATATCGGCCCAGGAATAGTCATTGTAGTTTTTTTGAAATGATCTTGAATTTTACATCGTAAAATACAGAAATCTTGCACTTCTGTACGCCATATCGTTTTGGTTTTGCTTCTCTATTGTAAAGCTCCGCACGAATACTTCCATATTGAAATCAAGTGTACAGTAGTACATGTCATAAAAAAGTCGTATGACTGGGTTCCAATTGATAGATTCTACACAACAGTATACCGATGATTGATTTTGAATTGATGACAATTTTTAATTGAAAAACTTCAGAATACGTTATCTAATAATTATATCAAAAAAGTCTGCTATTTTGTTTTCTCGATGCATAAATTTTATGGCACAAGCACACCGTTTTGCAGGCAATGTGATAATATTTATGTTCCGAACACAACTTTGCTCTAGTTTCAACAGCTTCGAAACTGCAATGGATATTTTTCGGACAGAATTTAATTTTTTCAACTCTCCAAAACATTCAAAACATTTATTATTAATGAGAATTGAGAATACCATTTTTGTTTTGTCTCCTTTGTACATTTGCTTGTTTTTGTCATGTTTTTTTTTGTTTTCTCCTTGTTTACGTTATTTTTGCTGTCGTAAATCATACTGTAATTTGTTTGTATATTATACATAAGATTATGAGGATAACATTTTTGTAAATATCCAATCATGAGTTGTTAGTACGCATTAATTTGAAAATTTTAAGGCTAACTCATTTATACAAAAAGTTACCACTTTTAAACGAAAAACGTTGAAGTATAAAATAACTAATGTAGTATACTTCTATGTAAGCAAAAATATGCTTACATCAGTAATGCTTTACACTGATTCCATGTAACTTTTATCCGAATATTATAACGATTTTTGAACTGAAAATTTCAGTTCATAATATTCGGCTATTATCCACGGCCTTTGTATTTTGGATCGATGTATAAGTCCTTTCAAGAACTCAAGATGTGCAAATGGAATATATGTTTATGTATTCGCGAGTCACATATACATTATATTGTATTATATTTATGTACCTAAATTTGGTGAAATTTATCCAATACTCAAGTTAACAATATAAATTTCATAAATCAGCAAAAAAAAAATTCAAATTCAATATTACACTGGTTTACACAGCAGGTGTTGGATATTAAAAAAATTTTTAATGTTATGTATATTGAGCAATATACCTGTACATGCCTATACATATATTGTTAATGGTGAAAGATTAAACTTTTTAAATTAAAATTCATTTTTCCAATAATAACTTTTAAATAGAAATGCGGGCTTTTCTATTGAAAAAAAAAAACAAAATTATGAAAGTATTTTAAAAACCACAATTTTGTTGAAATTTTGTTTTTTTGCCTAATTCTATGAATACAGGGTGATTCAGAAAGTTATACAACAATATATACCATTGGTTAGAAAATCTTTTTGTTCCCAACTGGGTGCCAGATCTCAATGGTGTCCGAGTTCTAGGGATTTTAACGAACTTTCACGAATTTTTTACTTATTCAATGTTTTTATTCAAAAACGAACAGTTTCTGAAAGTCCTAGTAAAGGGCTTAAAATAAATGCTGCTTGATTCTGTATTTTATGTACCTTTGGAATACTAAGGATTCGAACCATAGGGCAAATCAAATTTTTCCGTTGTTTTATTTTTTCAGTTTTTTTTTAAAGAATTTAAAAAAAAAAAATGAATCCTTGCCTTGAAATTTTTTTCATAGAATTTTGTCCAACTGCTTAAGCTTTAATTTAAGCCCTTTAATATTCCTTTATCCAAAAATTTGGACAAATATGAATTCCTTATCCAAAAATTTTGCAAATTTCTCAAAACAAACACGAAATTTTTCATTTTCTTATGAAATTCACCTAATTCGGCAAAATTTTATGTTTTTCTCCTTTCAAATCTCTTTTTTTTGCAACAACCGTACACCAATTTTAGTTTTTGTAGAAACAGGTTTAAAATTTATTAATTGCATTGAATTATTTATTAATTATTTATTAATATCATAATTTTAATATCATATCATTTACAAACTCCATTTTGTTCAAAAATAAAATAAAATTTTCCTATTTAAAAAATTTTTTTTTTCAAATAAAATAAACGTCAAAATGTGGCATGCCCTTAAAAATTCGCTCCAGCTGGATAATTTTAATAATTTCAGATGCTAAATGGTGCCTAGATTTCGAAAATATTTTTTTCAAATTTTTAAATTGCACCCAATCTGAGAAAAATGCATTTAAAAATTTCAAACCATATAGGTACCATTTCTTACAAAAATTGGCAAAAATAAAAAACCTATCAATTTTCCTTACCAAGAAAAGTTTCGGAAAAAATTTTTTGATTACTAGATTTTCTTTTTGTTTTTCATAATAAAAAATTCTAGTTTTTATTTTCAAAAACTTGAAATTTTTTAAAATCAATTTTTGCTTTTCAATTTAAAATTTTGTATAAAATTTCGTTTCAATTTTATTATTAATTGTTACATTTCTTTCTCTTCTGTAACATAAAAATTTTTTAATGTTTGAGGAATTAAATTAAAGCTTAAGCAGCTGTGCAAAATTCTATTAACAAAAATTTCTTACGAAGCTATCGCGTAGTTCTATTTGAAAAAACTGAAAAAATTTGATTTTCATTAAAGTTCGTAGGCTTCGTATTCCGAAGGTGCATATACAGAATCAAGCAGAATATCTATTTTAAGCCCTTTAGAAGCCCTTTCAGAAACTGTTTGTTTGAAGTTCCTATCTTTTTCTTAATAGAAGTTATAATCAAAAATGCTTGGATAAGTAGAAATTTCATGAAAATTCGTTAAAATCCTTTTATCTCGGAAACCCTTGAGATTTCGCACCTAGTTCGGCACAAAAGTTTTACCCATTTTCGACCCTCTAATCAATGGTATATGTAATTGTATATCTTTCTGAATCACCCTGTATATATAAAAATTTTTGATTTAAAATTTTTTTTAACTTGTTATTGATATCCTATAGGCATATTTATTATAAAACAAAGTTATTAATGAATATATATGTATATATACTCATGAATTATCGGAGCGTGATTAATTTTATATAGAGTATGAATTTATTTTACTCACTATAGATTGCGAAAATCGTTGTATGTTAATAGTATTGCTTTAAGTCTACAAATGCTTTGAAAATACTCCAAACTTTGAATATTGAATTTGAATGCTAAACGCTTTATTAAAATACGAGAATAATAAATGCATAAATTTTGTTATGATTTTATGGATTGTTAATTCGCCATTCTTGAAATGGGCCTTAAAATTTAATTTAATTTTAATTTTATATTGCCTGTTATATTGTTATTTAATGCTGTATGTAGCAAAAAAAAGTCAAAGTTTGGGATTATTATTTAAAATATTATAAAATTTATTATAATTGGAATTAGTAATGATATATTTCATTCCCGTAAGGTTTATTTAGTGTTTCCAAAAAAATAATTAATCATATTTTTGAAAAATCCTTAATAAATTATCCATGGTTTAGCAATTTTCCAAAAATTATTAAACACCTTCATAATTAAAAAAAACTTCAAATTTTTAGAAAAATATATTTTCATATTTAGGTCGTGAGTACACTTTATTCTATTATGAGGCTACTAAGAGAATAAATGATCCTTTCAGCCTAATCGTGTATACACTCACTTTTTATTCACTTTCAGATCTGAAAGTCTTCGCTTTTCTAATGAAAAGTTAATTTTTTTCAATAAGATTACTCATATTTTCAATTCGATTTTCGCATTTTTTCTCAAATTATCGACTGAATGCGTCTTACTTTCAAAAATAAGGTGAATAAATTTTGTATACATTTTAAAAAAAAAGCGAGGTACGCAATACCGAATAACTCTTCTTACTCGAAAATTACATTGTACAAATATATAGAAAGTTACTCATTTTCTTCTTACTTGCCGTGTAAAATGGCGAGTTATACTATCAGGCCCTTAATTAAATTTGTAATTTTCTCGTAAATACGAAAACTAGAATATTAATTGACATGATTTTCGTTTTAAGAATCTTATGATGTTCAAGAACGATGATGTTGCATGTATAAAATATATTCTGTTTTTGACTAAATTAATAAATTAATAATTTATTATACATTATTAATTTAACAATAATTTTTTTGTACAAAAAATTTTGTGCTGAAAGTCAATTTTTAATAAGACAATAAAATTAAATTAATTATTGCGATAATAGAGATGTAAAAATCTCTATTTTAATTAAGTAACATTATAAATAAATTAATGAGATTTTGATTTTTAACAATAGGAGCATGAGTAAATATTATTTTACTAAATTTAATGGGGAAAAATATAGTGGTAGATTTTTAAATTCGATATTTTTGTTATAAATCGTCGGTTAAAAAGCAGAAAGCATTAAGTCAGGAAACTGTGTTTTGAGTAAAGTCAATTTGAAAAAATCGTAAAATTGTAAAACTAATCAATTAGTGCAATGGGATTGGTCTCTTTAATTTCTGGATTTATAAACTACATTCTGGATTTGCATAATTTTTTGCCACAGCAAAAATTATATTATTCTGATTTAATTCATCTATGAAATCCGAATTCTCAAAAAATGCACTTAGTGCTTTCTGCTTTTTAACCGACGAAATTATAAAAAAAAACATTTCAAATGCAATTAATTTTTTTTTTTCGCTAAATATTATTATCAATTTATGTAAATACAATTCATATTAAATTTTTTAAAATAACAAATCTATAATTGAAAATATTGCTATAAAAATATTAATAAATTCATTTATTATCTTGTACTAAATGAAATTTAATATTATAAATATTGAAAAATGTTGTTTGTTGTTCTAATAATAGTTTTATGTTTTTATTTAACAAGAAACAAAATATATATTTCAATATCTATATTTAAGGAATAATTTAAGGATATGAGAATGATTAATATTCCTAATCTGGATTTCGTGTTTCGTATGCCGAATCAGTAAAATTTAACATTTTATTTTGACATATTTAGAGTTCAAAGCTGAAAGATTAGAGCCTCTTTTATATGAAATTTTCATAAACTCTGAATTCCTGACGGATAAAGTCCCTTTTTAATGTATTTGTTTTTTTATAGATTAGGTGCTCCAGGCAAGAATCCGATTTTTTATAAAACTTTTACACAAAATTTGCATATCAGACAGATAAAATCCATTTTGTTATGAATTTTTTGAAAATTCGGCATTCTAAACAGAAAAATTCCATTTTTTTATGAAATTTTTATAAATTGTGTTCCAGATATCTGGATGAAAGCTACTTGAAACTGAAGTTTATTTCCTATTAACAATATACTACTTGTTTAATTTAATTCTAATTCCTAACGAGTAATTACATTGCTTACAAACACGAGTTTTCAATAATCTTATGCTTCATATTGCTTTTTCCAGCTATTAAAAAATTTCATTATTTTCTGTTTGAATTTTTATGATCGCAAAATTAAATTTTACTAAAAAAGTTTCCCGTTGCTTTTTATCATTATAAAAATAAATATACGATTTTTAAATTTCTAGATGGAATAGGAATATTATATGAAGTTTCATAGTGCGAAAACTTCTTGTTTTGTTTAATAAAATTTAAATGGTTTTACACATTAAAGTCATTGATTTTAAATAGTCACGGATTTTAAAAAATTTCATTTATTTCTAATTGAAAATTAGAATTTGATTAAAAAATTTCATTTATTCTAATTTATTTCTATAATTGGATAATGGATCTTGAATAAATTGGTACTTAAGTTATGAGCATATTTGAAATTAAAATAGTTATATTTGATATTTAGAACACATTTAACAGCCTCATGTTTAAGAACATTCATTCTGAAGTAGTAAAAAAAAGAGGCTATTTTTGTATTTGACTTTATTATTTTTCCGAATATAAAAAATTTACTGTTGGAGTTGTATGGCAGCCACCCGAACCGGTGCAGCTATCCCATTATAATTTTTAGAACATGTGTAGAATATAATTGGACACATGTGTACAAAATTTTATATTTATAGCTTTATTAGTTTTTGAAATATTTAAAATAAACTCTTTGAGTTGTATGGCAGCTACACGAACCCGTTGTCCGAATTAGTCCAATAACAATAGGGTTCGTCCTTGGCACAAAAGAAAAAACTTGTGAAAGTTTGGTGTAGATTGCATTATTCGTTTTTGAGTTATCGTGCGATCGGATGGACGGACGGACGGACATGTCTAAATCGACGCAGAATTTTACGCTGAGCCAGAATATATTATATATATATGTCCATACAGCAGATGACTCCTTTAAGTAGTTACAAACTCCATACCAAAGTTAATATACCCTTCACGAAGTGCAGGGTATAAAAAGAAAATCATTAAATAATTTTAATAGCAATCTTTTTTTTCCTTTTCAGATTAAATTTTACAGCAACTAAATTTCAACAACAACAAAGTAACTTTTTAAAGATTTGCAACGATATTATAGTACCTCTATATTTTGCGTACTAATTCAACTATTCACTAAACTCAAAAAAGGTTACAAGGATTTCTCACTTGGAACACTAAAAAATTTGAGTTTGAATGCATTTTCCTCATGATTGAAAAGTAACGAAAGGAAAAACTAAACGGAAAACAAAAAGAAAATCATAGAAAATAATTCAAGTGAAAAAGTAAAAATTTAAAGAGAATATATAATTAATAAAAAACAAAAATAACAAAAACAGAAACAGGATGCCTGCAGGTCGAGTTGCCGGAAAATTTGGTTACTCAGATAGCAACTATTTTAGTGGTAAGTGCAGAGTATAAATAATAATTATTTTTCTTTTAACTAAAAATATCCTTGCTATGTATGTCCTTGTACATTATCTTCCTAGGTGTATTTATTTAAGGACTTTGTTTTGATTTAAATCAAGGAGGAACTCGAAAGACACTGTTGGTGTTTGTACAACAAAAAGTTTTTGTTAGTTTATGTCTTACAGTAACGAATGAAATTTAAAATTTTAATTAAAGAAAAATATACAAAAGTTCAGTTTTTCTTAATAATAAATAAATAAATTTTTGGCTTAAATTCAAAATTTAGAGTTTATAAAAGTACAAATACTTGGTAATGATAATTAGAATATTTATGAAACTAAAATTAAATTCTGAGTTACTAAAAAATAGGCAGCACTTTTGTTTTTCAATTGAGAGCTTTTCAATGGAATTGGCAATTTACGGTCATAATTTTCAGAAATTTTAAATATAATAATATGAAAAGATTCGTATATTGGGCGGGTTTTTGTGTATAGGCATCGATATAATGATATCGATTTTATAAGTAATTTGGTATGAATAAGACTGAATACCTATAAAGGACAAAAATTTGAAAAAGAAATTCCAAAAAGTAAATAACGTGGAAAAGAGTATAGATGAAAAGACAAGAAGGAAAATGACCATAAAAATATTTAAATTTACCTTATTGGTTTCTGGGAATTAAATGTCTCTTTAATGTTTTCGATCTTAACTATTTCTTAAATGAAGCAATATTATTGAAGGTCAAACTAAAATATAATTTGTATTTGTGATCCTGTAATTTTTGTTCACATTATAGAAACCTTCATTTCATAAAGTTTATATATGTATACCTATTTCAAACAAACCTTCAAAGAAACGAACACTAACCATTTATTTATGCAAACAAATTTTCCCAAATTGCCATAAAAATCAGTTCCAAAATATTTACTCTATAACAATGAAAAAATTTTCTCACTATTAACATAAATCTTCTCTATGATGACCTTTTTTTTCTCGTGAAACATATTTTTTTATCATAATATTACTCGGGTATATTCAAAATTTTCTGCAAATTCCAAAAATTATCATTAAAATTAATAGCATAGACAATTTGTTCTATATGCGGTCTTCATTTTTATACAATAAGAGTTCGCATTATTAAGCATCATTAGATGAAAACATTATCATTATCTGTAATTTTTCCATGTTTTTTGCCCAAAAATTTAGAATTTCAGTATAAAATGGCACGTGAATGACTACCAAATTCTTTATTTTCTTTGAAGTTTAAGCGTGGAAATTTAATTTTCTGTTCATATAGTTTTATATCTTAAATTTTATTAGAATTTTATGCATTTTAGGTTTTCAAAATTACCTTAATAAAAAGGATACTTTATATATTGTTTTTTTTTTATATTAAACAAAGGGTAGACACAAAAAAAGACTAGTGTTTTAGAATTCCAGGCCATTTTTATGGTATTTTCTTTTTTCATTTAAATATTTTGTGTTCCAGTCATTTAATATTTTGGTTTTTCAAATAAATTTCAGTGCGGTGTGGAGTTTTTGTGTTAATTTTTAAATTTATATGAAATTTTATTTCATTAATATTTTAGTAAAATTATTTGATGACAAAATATTTTACTAAAGCTCGTGTTCAAACTTAATAATTATAAAGGACTAAATAATTATAAATAAAAGGATATTCAGTTATACGGTTCTTAAATTAATAAAATTTTTTATGGTTGACCTTTAAATACAAGCTTAATTTGAATTAAATTAAGAGACACAAAAAATTTATGCTTTTGTTAATTTAGAAAACTCGGTAAGGAAAAAACAAATTGTTATGGAAAACTTGTTAAAACAATTTTATTTTTATAAAAATTTTCTTTTTCTGTTTTTATAAAAAACTCATTCTCAAACTTAATAATGGAAATTTAAATGAAATATTTGTAAAGTTTGTAATCCTTAAAGGATATTGTTAATAATTCTTTAAACATTTTCAATAAAAATTTTTTTAAAGTTTTTTTTAATATTAAAAAGTTTTTTTTTAAAAGCGTGCCAAACGTTTCTTAATTCGATTATCTTTTAATTCCAGAAATAATTTTTCTTTCACGTTTTATTTATTTATTTTTTCCCTGAAGAAGTTTTTCAATTTTTAGTTTCTTGTTTTACAAAATTCTTCATTTTTCTTACTTTTTTTTTGAAAATGTTTTCAAAGCTAATATTTGATTATGGTGTACCTTACGTCATTATGTAAATTGAAAATGAAAATATTAAATAAACCAAGGGAAATCGTTATTCCTAACTGGAATAAAAAATATTAAATATTGCGACAGGTAGAATTTTCACAAACAATTTTAAGGACATATTAAAAAGTCATTTATAATTAATGTTCTTTTCAATAATTTCTGTGTCCACTTAAGTGTTTTATATTAAAAGAGACTACTTTTACACGCTACAATGGCCTACGTTTAATTTGGTAGATGAAAAACTGATTGTAAATTTTAACTCCATACTCAGTCAATAATTCGGTTAATTCGGCTAGTTTCAATGTTATATGAAGAGATATAAATAAGTAATTGAAATTTTATATTAAAGATATTGAAAAAGTCTTAGAAATTCTTGAATTTAGCAGCGCATTGTCTGCGAAAATGTTCACATGTTAAAGGAACAAATTTTCTTCGTCTGCTATGGCAATGATTGAGATATTTATTTAATTATGTGTATTTTTTTAAATGAAGGGGTTATAAAACGGAAGTATTGTAAATATTGTGTGTTACATAATAGGTTACAGCCCCAAAAAATATGCAATTATATCTATATACGAATTTATTATTTTGTTTTCTGTTTCTTGTTAAATTTAGAATTTTTTATTTAATGAAAACCGCATCATTTGGAAAATTTAATGATGCTAGAAAAATTAATTGTATTAAAGATTTAAAAAATTCATATCGAAAAAATTAGTTAAGGTTGTTTTGCTTTAACTCAAAAACAAAAATATTTTACTGATCAAGAATAGTTTTTTCAAGGAAATCTCAACATGAAGTTTTGTTGAAACAACTAAATTTTCATTTGAAATAAATATTTTTAAAATTTTAAAATTTTATGAAACGTTTTTTTTGTCACTTCAAATGAAAATTTTCTATAAATAAAACTCTGAAGATAACGCGAGATTATAGTGTACAGCGGGATTCATTTAGAGTATAGGGTCATTCAGTAACTGGACAAAATTCTGTAAAAAGAAATATGAAAGTTTCAAAACATTTCGTTCAAAATTGTCGGGTTAGTAAAGACAAAATACAAGACCCTTTACAGATAATTTCAAAAATTATTTGTATGAACCTTATATTATTTTCAAAATTCAAGCAAAAACCTTATATTATTTTCATTATAAGCAAAAAATGATTGGGATAGTAAAATTTTTGTGAAAATTCGGTAAAATTTCTATATCTCTAAAACTAAACGGTTTTAGTCGGTTAACATTAGTTCCAGATAAAAATTTTACCAATTTTTGATGTCCCAATCAATGATATATATAATAGTGTACTCTTTACTGAATCACCCTGTATATACTTTAATAACTCATAAAAAAGTATTGAAAATAATAATAATTTTTTTTGTATTTAAAATTTTCCTTTGAAAACAGGAAAAATAGAGGATTTTTTTAATTTCAATTTAAAAAATATTAAAGTTAAAAACATTCAAATTCCATATTTTATATTTTATGGCATTTGTAAAGAAAAATTGAGATAAAAACTCGTGCAGTAATAAAAAAAAATATGATAAATTGGAAATTTTATTGAAAATATTTTAACTTTTTTTTCCTCCTTGAAAAAATATGTAGAGAAATATTGGAAAAACTTGTTTTTTAATAAAAATTTAATTAAAATCAGATTACTCCATTAGAGTCAATTATGATTTTTTTATATTTATTTTGTATAATAAATGTAAACTCGTTAGTTAAAAACAAAAATTACAAAGGCTTTGGAAAAAATGAGAAATATTTGCCGCAATTATTAAAAACCAGTATACAAATGAATATTTGAAGTAGTTTATTAATTGAGTATTACGTTTGTAACGCTAAGAAAGGAAGATGTGAGGTACGTACATCGTCGCTATAAGCGTGAGATACAAACATTATCATTTTTCATTTTTTATCAATGATTACATACATACTATTACTTCTATACTATGGCAGTTACAATACGATTTATACATTAAAAATTATTTTGCCTTATCACAGACTTGTCATAGCCTTTCTATTTTTTCTCCAAAAAAAATTGGAAAAAAGTTCCTATTAGATTTACTCCGTCTGTTCGTTTAGAAACATTTTTTAAATTCTGATTCTGGCTCAATGTGGCTTCTGGCTTTTTATAACCGTCTAAGTCAACTGTTATGTTAACGCTTCTGTGCATTTTTATTTTTTGCTCATCTTAAATCTTATGCATTAAATTAAAATAATTTGGTTTATATTTATGAAACTAATTTTAATAGTAATTTATTTGTTGGAAAATGTATTTCAGTAGTTCAAGGGAAAACTGCTACTTTAAAAACCATTGGTTTGATTTGAGTTAATATAAATATTGCAAAAAACTAATCCGAATGTTAAGTTGCTGCAATTGGGAATTTATAACTTTTGCTCTTATTTTGCTTAAGAAATTTATATTCTAATTATTTAGAAAAAATATTTTTTTAACTAGAACGGAACTAGAAAGCTTAGTGTATACATTCATACGAGGCTAATATTATGTGCTAAGACACTATAATATTCAGCATACTATTAAATTATGCCTTATAAATGGTTAATTTGAGTGCCATTGGTTGTTTTAAGCCTGCCTTTTCTCAAAAATGTAGAATGTTCAATGACCATGTGTAAAATTTTAATAGGAAAAGTGTGACTGCCTTATTGGTTAAAATTGATATTTTAGCATACCATTGGCTGATAGTTAAAATATGACATGAAAAAAATGTGTTAAAAATATTTTATGTTTTTTTCGCAAAAAAATATTAAATTTTTACTTTGCTCAGAAAAAAATTCTTAATAAGGACAAAGATAAAAAAAATGTACACTAGTTCATTTACAATATATATAAAATAAAATTGCAATAACCCACTTACATAATTGTGATATTCGCATAGGAATTATAAACTATGACAGTATGTTATAAACTTCCTATTCGCATAGGAATTATAAACGTTTATGACAATGCTAGAGATGATGATCTTACATAAATTCCCTTTCATACTTTCAAAATAAGTAAATCAAGTATGTATAATAGTTGTTATGACTACGATTAAAAATAAAAATATTAGCTAAGCAAATATGTAGGTTACTGTGCTCAAATATCAAACACAAATCTTACCTATCTAAGAGTTTCATGAATTTTTAAGCCATTTTCTATCCGTTCGTATGGTTGTAATCGCAACTCGTTTTTTATTACTGCATAACTACATATTTTTTCGATGTATTCGTTTTACAATTTAACATGATGGATATTGTGTTACATACATGCTTATCATCATTCTACATCATATTTAATTTTTTCAGCGTTATTTAATAACTTTATCATAACTTGACATTCTTCTTTGCAATTTTTAATGTACAATGGTTAAAATTGGATTAAATTGTTTCATGTTTTCAATTTAAGTGCTGTGTACATCACTGAGCACCATTTTTAAACAACCAAACTATTTAAATTTCATTTTTATATAAAGTGCTTGAAAAATTTCTTAATAAATAAATTTTTACTAATTGCAAAATATTTTTTATTTTGCTGGAGAAAATCATTAAAAATTTAAGTTTATAATTTGAGTGTTCCACTTATTGGGTCTAGAATCCTATCATATTGAGTATTATGAAAATTCTTGCTCGTCTATGCAAATTTTTATATTATGGTACCATTATAAATAATTTTGAAGAAGATCTCCTAGGAGATTTGTTTACAAATTTTCCATTTTTCGATTATAACTACACACAATAAATAAAATTAAATTGAATTACATAAGTAATCATAGAATTCACCTTTATGCCTTAATATCCTTTTATAAATTCTTTTATGAAAAAATTGTTCTTTGAAGAAATTTGAACAAATGAAAACTGAATTGTAATAGTTAGTTATTCTAGTAACTCCAATACAAAAATATTGTTCAAAAATCAATATGAAATTAAATTAAAATGTAATTGTTCAGTTTTTTGTTCTAGAAAACTCGATTATTCAGATTAAGTCCAAGAAACTTCATATCTATTTTTTAAATGAGCAGAATTAAAATTAGAAAAGTAATAAAACGTAGTAGTTTTATCAAGTATAACTATGGTAGTAAAGTACAAGGCTCAAATTTTAAAACATGTTAATTATTTCTTAAACTAAATCTGTAGTAAATAAAATCTAATTAAAATTTAAGAAGCATATTTTCAGCATAAAGAATTATGCACGAAATTTTTAAACTTTAAAAATTTTTTAAATAATATTTTTATGGTTTTGTAACTGTTTTTCTTAAAGCAAATTTATTATTCGGTTGAAATAAAATTATTTTATTAAAGCCTTATTTTCATATTATACAAATATATTGTACTTGTATAACGAAAAAGAAAAAGATCAGTTAAATGCTCCTTACTTTGTTAAAAATTTGTAAAATTTTTTAATCCTAACCAAGAAAGAAAAAGTAAAAAATATGCTCGAATGTCAGGGTAATTATTTTATTCAACAGAAACAATAAAATATCCTTTATGCTTTTTATGTTTACATTCAGCATCCTGTATTAAAATATTTAAAAAATAAAAAAAATATTTTTATCCTTTTTTTTCTGCTCATTGTTATTCTAATGATTACCTACAACTATTATATACGTATACAACAATATGAAAAAAAAATATGAACAAGGATATGAAATTACGGTGCACTTTATATTCGTTTTCATTCAATTTTCGGAAAATTTCTTACAAAACACAAATTTTGTTTTTTAAAGGATTTTAAATGCTAAGGATTACATTTTAAACATTTGCGGCAGATATTCTTGTAATCAAAATTTATTGTTAAAAATCAATTGAAAGTCGATTTTGAAAATTACTTTTAGATATTCTTAATAAATTTTAAGATATTCTTAATAATATTCGAAAAAAGTGCAAAAAAAATTATGGGTTTTCACATAAAAAGCTTAAAGTCTTTTTGTTTTGGTTCCAATCGTTGGAAACTATAAATAAAAGCGATAATTGTGCGAAGCTGGAAATTTTTAATTTTTACTAGCTCTGTTTTACTGTATTTAATAACATCTCAACATTCCTATGTAATTTGTATAAGAACAGTAACAAATAGGTTTTGTTGCTTTACAAAAATTATATGAATTAAATGGCACCAGTACTGACATTATAAATTTAAAGTCGAATATAACAAAAAATTTTAGATTATGTGAAGCTTTTTATTATGCTACTTAAAATAATAAAATATAATGCTACGGGAAATAATAAGAAAAAATAATTCAAATCGTATTTTACGGAGAAAAAGAAATAGTGTGGCAAGGGTTATACTATTGTTAGTGATAGTTAGAGATTTAATGATCAAAAATATCTACAGTAATGTATTTCTGCTTTTAAAATCTGATTTAATAAAATCGCGTTTATTTACTCTTTACTTAACTCATAATTCTATAAGAAACCTGAAATAGCTGACTTATTCTGTAAAAGTTTTTAAAAGAAATTTCTGGAATTCCTGCGAATATTCACATTTTTTGAACAATTCCAAATAATTTTCAATAGAATTGACTAAATTATCTGTGTGTATGATACCAACATAGTCGGTGAAACTTGCCACTACTCTTTATCTCATTCTGTTCCAAAACATAGCTGTATTGTTGTGTTCCCTTCTATTTGTTTTTTACTTTGTTATACTCTTAACATGTATTCATTTTTCATGAAATACTTTTTCCGAGCTATTCGAGATGTAAAAAATTATTTTTTTTGCTCAAATTTTATTTTCCATTAAATTATTTCTTTAAATTTGTACAGAAATATTTTACAATTTTGTTTAAAAAGAAAAGAAAAAAATTTGTTCTCAGAAAATACCTAAAATATAAATTTAATTTACAATATTTTTTAACAAGATAAACTTTTATATATAAAGTATAAATCAGATAGAATTTTACGATTACAAGAAAAATTTTAAGAAATGAAACAATATCGCAGTTTTTAAACATTGGTGTACCCTCAACGTTACCAAACTTTAATATTTCGGGAATTATATGGTTTTGAGTATATGAGAAATAATATCCACTATAACAACAAGCAACTTCGATTGAAAAAATTTCAATTTTTATCGGAAATTTTCTAGAAAAAACTTCTACAATTTCATAAAATTATTACTATAGTGCTTGGCTCCTGTAAAGAATCGTAGATATTTATGGAAAATGAATTTAATTTTTAGGTTTTAATCAAAGATTTATTGAATATTAAAATTATGGTATATTTCACATTCCATTTAGCTTAAAAATTGAAATATTGTATTTGTACAGGATTTTATTATTCGATATTTTAAACCATACTACAAGCAACCGGAATTTTTGCATTTAGTTCTACAATGAATTAACAAGAAATAATTATTAAATTCATTAAAGCAATTATTGTTTCAAGTTTGAGATTTTTGGAACGTAAAATAGCCTCTTTGTTTTAAAACTATTTTGTTAAAAATTATCCTTTTTGTTGTATTTCAGTATTTTTAAAGCAGAGAGAATTTGCAATACAATTTTTAATGGGCTTGCAGTTGTTTTTGAATGCATAATTATTGCTCATGTAAAATTTTTTATGAATCTTTCTATTCGTATGTATAACAATTAGTTTTTTAATTGCGTTTTAAGATTTTAATTGATTCAACAGATTTTTATAATAAGTGCAAGAAATACACGTGATTGTAATTAAAATACAGCAAGCTATTAATATTGTACTACAAAAAATATTAAGAGGTTTTATATGCCGCATATAAAAATAAATTTATCACATTATTGTATGATTGGAAATAATCAGGGAGTGTTAAGTTGTACGATTCTCAAAGATAATTTGACAGAATTTGAAGACCGTTTGAGATTTAACACTTTATCAGTAGTGTAGCCAAAATAATTCCAAAAATTTAGTTGCTCTATGCGAAATAACGAAAATCCCAGTTACAGTTTTGAACAAATATGGTCCTGATCAATAGTTCGCATCAATCTTATTCACTACATTTTTGTGATTAAAAAAAATGTGTTTTGTAGCGTGTTTTATGAATTGGCCTAACTCATATGCTATAAATTCTTTCAATTAATAGAATAATATTTGTTTAATTCGTAAGTCTATCTATAAACATCAAAAAAGGAGCATGGTGTGACAGTTAAATGTGATAATGAAGCACCATTAATTCTTTTCTCAGAAATCTATAAAGAATTTTTTTATTTCAATTACGAAACAGGTTAATTTTTAGCACTTTTCCAAAAAATTTTTTGAAAAAAGTGCTTATTAGTTTCACTCTGTCCGTCCGTCCGTCCGTCCGTGGACACTTTTTTTGTTTACAAAACTTCTACACCCTTGAAGATAGAAAGCTGAAATTTTATATGTACATAGATCTTTACTAGAAACTTACTTCCGTAGAACAAAATTTTTACCTATCTCCCCCCCTATAGAAGTTATACCCCCCAAAACCCTAAAAATGGCCTTTTTTAAATATTTGTTGCAATGAAACCATAAGCATTTTTGAAATTTTTCAAACGCAGAAAGGCAGTTGGTTCCTTCCTCTAGCGCAGTATACTACAGTTAAACTTTAGAAAAACAAAATGGCCGTCGAAATTTACCGTTATCTAAAGTCCTTTTTTTTACAAATTTTTGATGTCGTTTTTTTTCTAGACCCCAGCCTGCAGAAGCTTAAAATTTTAGGAGCTTTTAGACATTAACAAATAGTTCATTTAGTTAGAAGAAAATTTTTTTCCATCTCCACCCCCTCTCTAGTTATCGCCTCTTGAAATTTGTAAAATTTGAGTTTTTGACACCTTATATTTCCGAAACCGGGAGCTTTTTCAAATTTCTGTAAACGCAAAAAGCTAACGGTAAATTCAGTGAAATTAAAAAATATAAATATTTTTCTTAACTCACACAATTAACCCTTAAAATCGAGCATTATGTTAACCCCTTTTTATATTAATTTTTGCTTTATTTCAAAGACTGCATATATGCGTCATCCTAAATATATGCAATCCTAGAAATAGTTTTGTATATGAATGAAAATAATTTTAAGAGTGGTAGGTATGCATAGACTGTATTTAAAAGCAGAATTTTCACTTGTTGAAGGGAAAAGTGCTACAATACAAACCATTGGTTTGACCCAACTTTATTAGAATTTCCAATGATGATTATACCCGTACGAACGTATGTTCGAAGGGTATACTAAATTTGCCTTACCGTTTGTAACGCTAAGAAATAACGGTCTTAGATATAGACTCAAGTGTATGTTTTTGATCAGCGTCAAATTCTGAGTTGATTTAGCTTTGTCTGTCCGTCCGTCCGTCCGTCCGTCCGTCCCCACGATAACTCAAAAACTAATTGAGCTAAGTTCACCAAATTTTCACAAATGATTTATTGTAGTAAGTGCCAGAACCCTATTTAAATTGGACATGATCGGGGTACCGGTTCGGGTAGCTGCCATACAACTTCAAAATTTATTTGGCTATAGCTCAGAAACTATAAAAGTTGTGGTATTGAAATTTCACACAAACGAATATATTAGTAGGGCCAATGTGTATGATAAAAGTCGTTGAAATTACTTGGCTCCTTCTGGTACCTGCCATACAACTTCAAAAGTTATTTGGCTATATCTCAGAAACTGTAAAAGCTATGGTATTAAAATTTCACACAAACGAATATATTATTAGGGCCAATGTGTTTCATGAAAGTCGTTGAAATTACTTGGTTCCTTCTGGTACCTGCCATACAACTTCAAAAGTTATTTGGCTATATCTCAGAAACTATAAAAGCTATGGTATTGAAATTTCACACAAGCGAATATATTACTAGGGCCAATGTTTTTGATAAAATTTGTTAAAATTTCTTAGCTTTTTCTGGTAGCTGCCATACAACTTAAATAGTAGTTTGGCACACACAGTATTTTGAAAAACAGACAGTATTAAAATTTTGCATAAATTAATGTGTCCCTTAGTCAGTTATGGCATCTTTATTTGCACATAGGATAACAAATTCATACGGGTATCACAGAGTTGACAAGGTCAACTCTATTTTTTTTCTCGTTTTTGTCTTAAATTAAAGTTTTTTGTTGTGATTATTCGTGGTACACAACTTTATAGTTTTACATGTTCAGAATCAATGTTTTAAAACTAAATTGCACGTGAAGCAATTAATTTCATGAGATTATCAGTCCAAACAGTTTCATAATCCAATTTAGTTTCGCTTAGAATAAAGATTTTCATTCGTATAAAACATAAAACTCTTTATATTGTTTTCTATCTAATTTATGCCATAGAGTAAAATAACAAGGACCAGATTTCATTCTATTTCTGTAGGAAAAAATTTCCACCAATTTCTGGTCTTCTAGAAATTGTTGTTATTTCTAACACCGTCAAAAAAAATATTGATAATTTTTTTATGTCTAAACTACAAACAATTTTAAAATTTCGCAAATGAAGGAAATGTAGCTATTTTCATTGCTTAAGGCAACATAGATAAGCGTCACTACTAGAAGTCAGGAAAACCAACTATCTTGGCAATATTTTTTTCTCAAATTTTTGAAATCAACTTGCCTTTCATGTATTTATATGCGTTTGAAATGTGTTCTCTTGTATATTCTACTTTACTTTATTCCTCATAATAAATTGACCGAAGGACGGATATTATGTTTACAGTTTCGTTGTATTAAGGATTTTAATACAATCATCTTTATTATTTTACACAATATACAAAAAAAATTATCACAGTAGTATTTTTATACCCGTACGAACGTATGTTCGAAGGGTATACTAAATTTGCCTTACCGTTTGTAACGTTGAGAAATAACGGTCTTAGATATAGACTCAAGTGTATGTTTTTGATCAGCGTCGAATTCTGAGTTGATTTAGCTTTGTCTGTCCGTCCGTCCGTCCGTCCGTCCGTCCGTGCGTCCGTCCGTCCGAACGATAACTCAAAAACTAATTGAGCTAAGTTCACCAAATTTTCACAAATGATTGATTGTAGTAAGTGCCAGAACCCTATTTAAATTGGACATGATCAGGGTACCGGTTCGGGTAGCTGCCATACAACTTCAAAATTTATTTAGCTATATCTCAGAAACTATAAAAGTTGTGGTATTGAAATTTCACACAAACGAATATATTATTAGGGCCAATGTGTCTCATAAAAGTCGTTAAAATTACTTGGTTCCTTCTGGTACCTGCCATACAACTTCAAAAGTTATTTGGATATATCTCAGAAACTATAAAAGGTATGGTATTGAAATTTCACACAAATGAATATATTATTAGGGCCATTGTGTCTCATAAAAGTTGTTAAAATTACTTGGTTCCTTCTGGTACCTGCCATACAACTTCAAAAGTTATTTGGCTATATCTCAGAAACTATAAAAGCTATGGTATTGAAATTTTGCACAAATGAATATATTAGTAGGGCCAATGTGTCTGATAAAAGTCGTTGAAATTACTTGGCTCCTTCTGATACCTGCCATACAACTTCAAAAGTAATTTGGCTATATCTCAGGAACTACAAAAGCTGTAATATAGATATTGCACACAAGCGAATATATTAATAGGGCCGATGTGCTTGATAAAATTCGTTAAAATTTCTTGGCACTTTCCGATAGCTGCCATACAACTTCAATGGTAGTTTGGCACATACAGTATTTTGAAAAACACAGTACTGCAATTTTGCATAAATTAATATACGGCAACATAAAGTCATAGTCTGTCCCATAGTCAGTTATGGGACACATATGACAACAAATTCGTACGGGTATCACAGAGTTGACATGGTCAACTCTATTTTTTTTCTCGTTTTAATTTAAAAAGCTTATTAAATACTTTTATTTTTTAAGATTATTGTATAACAATGCTTAAGTATTTTCACCATAAAATTTGTCTTTTTTGTATTACAAAATTCTATAATGTATAACACAAGAATTGAATGACCTTCCTTGAAATCCTTATAAAATTTATCATCATTCAATCAATTATTTATTTTCTTGTGTATAAAATAATGTACATTTTATAGTTTTGTTAAGTGGGTTCTTAAGATACTTGTATAGACCAGATAAATAAATCTCTTTAATGGATTTAAATTTAAGAGCATCAATAAAAGTATTATATGTATTCTGTATATACAAAAAGTATAAGCCTTATAATTAAATACACCTACATAATTATGTATAAACGTACGTGTTGGTTTTCTACACAATGAGTAAAACGTGCACATGTTTATGTAAAGAGTGAATCATAAAAATCTTTGTATAAATTATTAACAATATTTCAAAGGATATTTAAAATGAAAATTTTGTAAACTAAGTTGAAATTTGTTGCGTTGAAGGTTTTAACAGTATCATAGATAGTATAATAGTCTCCTGGCAAAATGCATTTTTCTGGAAATTAATTGATGTGAAGATGAAATTAATGATGATATTTCATTTTATTTTTTATAGACAACAATTGATTACTTTAAAAAATATCGCAGCTGTCACCTATAAACAGTGCCGGATTTCATTTATTAACAGGCACAATTCCATTGTTAGGCTTGGTCAAGATGCTGAAAAATATATAAGATTTTTGTTAAAATGAAGAAATATGAGGATAAGATGATGATAAGAATAAAAATTTACTAAATCGTCGACATATTATAGCATTTATCGAAAAGCTCTTACTGACATTATGCAAGTAGAGCAATATTGAAATGGAGATAACTATTCTACTCTTATAACTACTATTGATTTTAAAAATTTAGGAATTTACGAAATTAAACCTGAATTTGCTTGAACGTTTTTCTTTATCATTTTGATTGAAATTTCTAATAAATACCAAAGAGCGACTTTGTTCTCTAAGTTATGAATGACAAACATTTATTAAAGGCCTCGTGGTTAAGTGTTCCGCACACATCTAATTTTGTCAGTGAGTTCCCTAAGAAATTGCACTACTTAATTGGTTGCGAGTCCTTTTGAATCAATATTTGTATATTCACATTTCTTCATATTTCATTTTAGAAATTAAGTTTCGCAGCCTAAAGCACAAAACAGTGTAAATACAACTCTGTTTACAAATTGTATTCAATTACAATCTTATACATACTCGTAAACTGTTATATATACCGAATGTCCGTTAATACGCCATATATTCCGATATGTGTGATAAATTTGATAGAATTTATGAGACAAAGACGAACACTGAAAATTCCTATGAAATAAATCAACTGCTTCATAATTGATTAACATCAGTTTTAGATGATATTTATTGTCATTGTTAAAATTACATTGAAAACACATCCCAATATACTACTGATTAGGTATTTATATCGTATAACAAAGTTTATATTTCAGAAGTAAGAGTCATAAGAGTATATGCATTTAATTTAATTAAATTTGCAATGGTATAAGGATATAGGATGCAATTTATCTTCTCTATTTCAATTTTAATTAAAGAACAGGTATAAAACAATTAAAAATTAAATTAATTAAATGAAAATGATAAATTTTAATATTATCGTCACTTTTGAACCATTATTTAATGCACATTATTAATTATGTATAAATTATGCCTTAAAATGAAATTTAATATCAATAAATAAATAATAATTTTTACGATATATGCAATTTATTATTTTTAAATTAAATTATACTATAAGATCGAGATATAAAACATTAATATCAATTTGAAGTTCATTAATTGAAATTATTACATGAATTGCATCCAGGATTTTAGAAGCTTGTCAAAATTGCTTAAAAACTACCAGCAACGAGTTTTATAATAAATAACTGATAGAATAAATTACGCGAAAATTGAGCTTCTCAAATTCAAATTCACATCCTGATTTAGGAACTAGAATGTATTCCAATGTTTTGTTACGTTACTGTACGTAAAAGAAAAATTATTTAAAAAGCTTCATTATTCATCAATTTTAAGAGATTTTTTTTCTCATTAAACAATGGAAATTTTTATGCATAAATTATTTATAAAGACAACATTATAAATAATGAAAGGCTATTGAACTTTAAGCCAAAGAAATATACGAACAATATAAAGCAGAACAAAAATAATTAAGAAATTCATTACATTTTTGGTCAATGCCAAATAATAAATTGCTCCATTTAAGAACCATTTTTTTTCCAAAATAAAAACAAAGACAAAATAGAAAAATTAAAGGATGAATGGAAAGGACAGCAGCATTTTATTAACCAAGTCAATCATTAATATTTTACTTTGAATAGAATTTATAATATTGATGGAGGTTGTAATTTTTAAAAAGAATTTTTAAGAAATTAAAACAAAAAAAAATTAGTAGATTGCTCTGTTTTTACTGAAATTTTTATAAAAAATTTATAAAGTTCATTTGAATATTTAGTAACTTAGTAACTGATGCTTTACTTATAGCTGGAGTTGGGCTTCGCTTAAATTATTATAAGCATCTTTTAGTGAAAAATAATCTCATTTCATCCATTTTCTACTCTTTATAATATAAGGTTACTAAAGAAGGATTTAAATTTTCGGCCCATTTTTGAAAGTTCTATTCCGGGACTATATGATTTGTTAATTTTTATTTGTAATTTTTTTTTATTAGTTCGCGTTTCACGCCTTTTATTCTGTGGTATTACTCAAATAAATTGCATTTAGGACTCTCTGTATCTTGTTTAGTACTTTTCTTTCAATATTTTTTTTATGATTTGAAGCTGTAGCCGAACATAAACAGTATAACTAAATGAAAACGAGCATTTTCCCCCAAAATTGTGGAAATATTTGAAAATAAAGTTCTACCGCTTAATTTACTTCGATCAACTTATTTCTGAACGTTGATTTTAACCAAAACTTAAAATCCAGAAACTTCTGACTACAAATCCATAAATTCATTTTCATGTAAGTTAAGAGCCATTTAATTTGCAAGGTGAATTCTTTAAAAAATCTCAAATGAATTGTTAAAAATATTACACATTGAATTTTTTTTTGTATATAAGGGTATAACAAAGGTCAACAAAAAATGTTTAATTTTTTAATTTGAAATTTGAAGTAGAATCTATAAACTACGAAGCAGAACCGTCAAAAAAGAATTTCAAGAATTGAATCACGATTTTATTGTTATGGTAAAGATAAAGCTCGAAACAATAATAAAATTTTAAAACAAAATTAATTTAAATCTTACAAAAAAGAACCAACTTTTCTATATTCAAGGAACATCCTTTTCAATTGTTTTCTCTTCTCATTTAATTGCATAAGAAGCACTAGGAGAAAAAAAAGTAAAGTAAATAAAGTTAATTATATTTTGCAAGTTCTCTTTAACAACGAAAGTTGAAAGTACCATACTAATTCATAGCTTATAATTAAATGCAATTTTTATTAACTATTTTATAACAATAGACGTAGTTATGTACTACAAGTGCATAGTAGAAATTTACATAATAAAAATTAAGGATATTTTTGCTTCAATAATAATAACGAAATTATGTAAGAAATTCAAGATTATAAACGGTTATTTTTCGGGCTTTTATACTTGTTATTTTATAAATTATGATGGTTATTTTATTACGTTACTTATAGAAGTGCCCCCAGAAATATGCAGCTTTTACATATCCAGAAGTTTTCATGGATTTTGTTTAATCAGAAAAAAAAAATTAACAAAAGTTGGATGCGTAAATTTTTATGGATTTTGTTTGATGGAAAAAAATAGAAGGCCATTAAACATAAGTACTAAAAAATTCCGTATAGCTACTCCGGTTTATTTTTTTTGTTCATAGTTGAAAAGGTAAAATTGACCTTATAATTTTTAAAAATACTTTCAAAATATAAAGAAAAAACATTATTTATTGTGAGCGGCAGTTTCTAATGAAAAAGAAGCGACACATTCTAGGAGCATTTTTTAGTTATCTGAATTTCCCTATAGAGGCTCTAGAATATCGTGAAGGAGTTCAACAACTAGCAGCTACAGTAGATTAGTTGGCAAATTTTGCTTCCATTTCTATTTTATTCAGATTCAGACAGTCTATTTTATTTTGAATGAGTTGAGTTTATTTTGATCAGTCTTCTTCTTAGCATACGGTGATAGCCATCTATTGTTTATATGGCCTCCTCCCTCAATAGCAATGCATTGAAATAATTCGTATTATATGGTGCTATTTATTTATACATAAATTCGCCAATATTGAGCATTATATTATACTTTTAATAAATTTATGAACTCTTATACATTTAATCATAAAACAAATTTAATAACAACAGAATTTTCAAAATTTCGATTGTCCTTTTGGAATTGCAACTAAAAACCACTTCAGCAAAGTTGTAGAACAACAAAAAAGTTTTATCAATTTTTCATTTTAATTACATAATTGTAATTTGATTACATTTTTATATTATTTGCTATGTAATCTGAATTGATTATGTCAATTAATAAATTATTCATTTAATGTTCAATTTATAAAATTCATTGGGTTAAATCAATTTGAATTTCAGCAGAATTATGACTGATTCCGATATAGAGGGAAATTTTTTACAAATAAAATTAATTTTGTAAATACAATAAGATTGATATTTAAATTTCATAACTCTTAGTCCTTAAAGTGATTCACATCATAAAGACAAATTAAATTTTTGAAATTTCGATACTTTGAATAAAGTATTGAAAATTTGCCAGAGAAACTATCTTGTATCCATGAAAATTAATTTAAAAATCCTTTGTATTTCTTTAAAATTTATCAGCTCTGAAGTCGATTTATTATTAAGTAATAAAATCGTAAAATATTTTGCAAGTCACCTATAAATTTGAAAAAAAAATGTAAGTCTCCTTAACACTTTAACACCATATTAAATCTTATATGTCAACACCAACTATCAACACTTTCTCTTATATAGAAGACCATTTTCACATATCCTTTTTTATAATAAAATAATTAATGATGTTTTATTCGTGTTTGTAAACTTATATACATTATAATATACTTATTCTTTTCTTTTTACATTACAGGTCGATCTTACAAAGATGTCAATAGTGAATTAATGTGGATAAGTATTGGTATGGCAGTAACAATTGCTGTTCTTATAACAGCAGCACTTTGTTATATATTATATGAAAAATGTCAGAATAAGAAAAGAGAACGTGGTTATTATATAAATGCATAACAAGTTCGAAGATGTGAAGATGACAATAACAATACAAGTAATATTAATATTAATATGAATATTGCAACATGTCAACTTTAACTGTTATACATGCAATGTTATACAACAAAATGGAAATAATTCATAGTGTATTATAGCAAGTCTTTAATATTTTGATATATGCGATAAATGCAATATCTAATGAACATGAAATAAGCTATTTGTATATGTAAATGTATGTATATAATGTTGTATATGTAAATAATAATAGCAGGGAACATGCTTTATGGGACCATGGTTAGAATTTTTTTCTTCTGATGATTAAATTTCCGGTTGTGTTATAGAAAATTTGAAATTATTGATAGGAAAATAGAATGAGAGAATTTGAATTTTTTATTTTTATTTTGTAAATTTTGATTTATTTCCCATTATTGTTCGTGAAAAGAAAAGGTTAAGTTTCTTTGAATTTCTTAAGAATAATTTAGATTTAATGTAAATATAATTCTAATAATAAGGTAAAATTTGTTTGCATATTAAATTGAACATAAAACTTAAATGTTACATTTTTAATATTTTTGTATATAGAACGTATATTTGCAATAGAAAACATACAAAGTGAAATAGAAATTAAATGCACTTTTTTGATTAAAATTCAATAAATTTTTTCTCTTATATATTATTCTTTAAGAAAACACCAATTAATGAATTTTAAATAAATATTCTGAAATTGTAATTAAAATATTACGATTCTATTGTAAGATTAAACAACAATAAGACATAATGGTTAAAGAATATAACAAAATTTGACACTCAAAATCTAATTTTTAACTTCATTATAAGAGGAATGAAAAATTGAAATTTATTCAGGCACAAATACTACTGCGTTAATAATAGGAGGGCTTAAAAAAAGCCGCAGAAAACGGGTTTTGATGAGACAAAACACTTGCATTGTCAGTGTAATATTTGTTTACATCACTGATAGTGTCATATTATGTAAATGTACATAAGTTTCACCAATCATGGCCCACTATTTTTATATTTTAAATAAATACCTATAATAAAATTAAACTGCACGAGTTGGGAGTAAACAATTTTTGCTCTGATACAATTTGGCAGCTAAAATCAAAAAAAATATTAAACAAAATTACTGAAAATGCTTCGATTGATTATTTATTTCAAATAAATATTTCAATTTTAAGAATACGAAAAATTATTGACTATTAATTGCCGTGTGATATGGAGAAATGGCGCGGTAAAAACCATGGATACGAACTGCGGATTTTCGCGTTTGACTTAAATGAGTATGAAAGTAATGCTTTGGGATCTAATACTTGTAAATTATCACAGTTCAAATAAATTAAGAAAGTTGTTTCAAAATGAAATTTCTCTGGTTTATTCCAGACTTATTTTAAAGCGATGCAATTACTAAAATTGATTATTTATTGACACATAACTTACATAGAGCATCCATTCAACAGATTTAATTAAAATTTCACAATATCATGAATAATTGTTGTTTCACATTATTTGTAAACTTTCTGTTAATTAAATTCTCATCTTAAATGTATAAAATACCAAGAATACATTAACCGACTTGATATTTACCAACGAATTTAAATAATCAAAAAGAAGGAAAGATTACACATTTTATTTACACATAAAATATATTCATATAAAAATTTATTAAAATTTTATTAAAAATATCCCGGGGAAACTTCCAATTTCCTTCAACTTAGCGAACGAACATTGAACAACACTATAGCAGAATGATTAATTTCTCTACTCAAATACTAAAATATTTTCAGAATTATTGTCAATAGCAGAAGTTTTGATTTTTTCTTTTATATACAATTTACTATATCAAATGAAGCACTTTATTCATCACATGAGGGTAAACAAAATTTTTTAATATACAAACCATATTATTAAATACACAATAATAAAAAAAAAAATCCTTTTTGTATTTAATTAATGAAAGTTGATTTTTCAAGTACATTGTGGAATTTTGCAATTCTAGAATAAAAAAATTATTTATAATTAATCATAGAGGAAGCAATAAACAGAAATGGAAAATTTTTATGCTATTCAAATTAAATTAATTAATTTCGTTTATCTATATTGAGAAAAAGTTAAAAAGATAAAAATTCAACTTTATAATTTAATAAATACAAATTAAGGAATAAGGAGAGGAGGAAAATGTTACATACTCCATAAGTTCTGAAAATAACTCAATTATTTGCCTGGTATTCTTAAAAAAATTATACTTGTTTCAGATTCATTTTAATTAAGTTTGGTAATTTTCGACATATACGAACAATTGGTTGAAAAAGTAAAAAAATTTATGTAGGGTAAAGGACTTGTGGAAATATTTTTAAATTGGAATATCGATGAACTAACCAAAGGCAGAATTTGATCAATTTTTGAACCATTTTTGACAAACAGAAATAAAGTAATATTTTATTAGGATTTTAGAAAGGAGAGGACCTACTTTATTTTCAACATTATCTATCGCGAAAATAATAATTATCTGAGGGCTTAATGAGATTCAAAAAAGTTTTCTCAACTGAATAAATAAAGTTGTTATTATTAAACTCGTTTTTATCAGAGTCTTACTTCAAAAATCGTAATTTTTGAACATCTTCTTAAGTTATAACATATTTTTTCTTCAAACAAAAAACGAGAATTATCATTCATACTTTGTTCGTATACCAACATTAGCAAAATTAATTTTCTTACAATTTGATGCCTAAGCTTACAATTTATTGCATAACTTGATACTTTTAAATTTGCTACCTATTTTGTACTTGAATTTACTACAGGCTTTGTTGGAAAATATATTCATATGTTTGATCCTGAATTTCGAATTGAATCTTTATTCAACAATTGAATTTTTCATTAAAAAATTGTATTGAAAACGAAATTTGGCAACTTTTCACTCATATTTTCCTTGCTCAATGCAAAAAGAGTTGAGTAATCCTTATGACGTTCAGTAGACAATTTGTGGAACACACGCGTACCATATTTGCATCATTAAAGAATTCTTGTGTTATTTTTTTAATACTACAAATTAGCGTTTTTATTTCAGAAATCATAAATAATATTATATGAGTTTCTTCTTTAAATAAAGTGATTTTAAAACATCAATAAAAGTGGAAATATGTTCATTTCCCAAATCCGTTTTTGTTTAATATTGAAAATGAAAAATGTTCCGCTTCTACCATATGATGGAAAAATAAATTTCTATTTTTCTTTATTCAGCAAAATTTTCGCAAAAAAACAAAAAAAAATTAACGAGAACTTTTGCATAAAAGATTATTTTATTATGCCACATGTATGAGTACATAAATTTTTATAATAAAATTTATGTATTCGACTTCTTGTGCATAAAAGCAACCATATTTCGATTTTTAGTATGCAAAAATGCAAATCATTGGAAAACGTTGTGAATGGAAAAAAGTTTCCTTTAAATAAAATCAAAAATTAAAAGCACTTTTATGATTTATAAGAAAAGAAATAAAAATTTATGAAAAATTTTTATGTTTTTCTCCTCCAAATATTTAACCGTTACGTTTCTATGTATAAATTTATTCGTTTATCTAACATTAGGTGCACACATTAGGGAAATAATAAATATTTTCAAATATCAAAATTTCTCTTCATTAGATTACCTTGAAAATTTTTATAAGAGAGAAAATCGAATTATAAAAGAAAATTCCATACATATTTATTGTCCACTCCAAAACTTGCATGTATGATACCCAAGAAAAAGGTGTTTTGCTTTTGCTATTTTTAACTTTAATTAAGCATTTTTATTTTAATTATGTAATACATTCACATAATATGCTCTTAAAATGATAAAGAAATTGACATTTTTGCAAATCAGTGGTTATTTAAAATTACTTATTAGCCGTGCTTCATTTTTCTGAAGTTCAAATGTATTGTGTTACGTGCTCAATGATGCAAAAAAACTAAGGTTGTAAATGTAAGCTATTGATAACTTTCATTGGAAATTTGTAAGGATCTGTAAAAAATTCCAAAGTTTCGAAATTTTCTATTGGAATTTAAAAATTTGCATATGCATAAAAGATAGAAATAAACAAGTTGCTTGCAACTATGTGATTTACATATTTTTAACTCCTTAGGATTTTTGACTTTTCTTAACTTAGTCTTAATTTACGAAACAACTGTGCTAAAGTTGATGATTGCTTTGAGTTTTATTACAAACACGTATTTTCGATAATTTTATCAATATTTTGTAAAAAACTTAATTAGTGTGTGCGTTAATACTTTCGAAGTTATAGATTGACTGGAAATTTTTATTGTAAATTTTGAACCTAAAAGTTTAGTGCAAGCACAAGCAGCAGAGAAGAAGACTATGAAAATTATAAGATATTAAAAGATTGTGTAAAACTTTTAAAAAATTTTTCATTTGTCCTTTTCTTTAGATTGCTCTATATTCGCTTATGTATATCATAATAATTTTCCAAGATCAATTTAAAAAGGTACGATGAATTCTGTATACATATTCAAGAACAAGAATATTCAATGTAAATTTTGATATTAAAAATATTTTTAACATTTTCAATTACTTTTCGCAATCCATCTGTACTCCAATAAAACGACCCGCCTAGAAATTGAAAATGTCATTAAATGTCTATTAACTTTTCCGTATCCTTTTTTTATTATTTATTTAAAGGAATAATGAATGGAAATCTTTATAAGAGAATTGCAAAAAGGTTTGTGATTCTTAATATTCAAAAATCGAAAATAAAAAAAGCGAAACGCAAGAACTTAAAAGCATTTTACACTTCCACAAATCGCAAAAAACATTATGACTGTCATTATTTTTTTCACCGATTTTCGCGATAACGATTTTAATGATAGGAAAAGTCTTTGATATTTTTACATAAATGATTTTTAAACTTTTAAAATAAAGATAAGTTCTTGTTTTTTTTTTTGGTTTTCTTGTAAACGTGAAATAAAAAATTATATTTAACCGTACACACATTATCTGGTCTCCCGAAAGATAATATTAAAAAAAAATCAAAACAAAACAAAAAAAGGATATACGCAAGTAAAATGTTGACAACATTAAATATTGAAAGTAATGATTTCGGTAGGTACTTGACATTTCCCTTGTCACTTTAATTGTTTTCCGCACAGATGAATAAAAGTAGAGCGTATACAAAGAAAAATAAGGAAAACGAAAGAAAATCGTTTAATATTTTGATCTAGAGAAAATTTCTCCAACTTAATCTTATTTTTTTTGTGTTTTCTGTTCGTTTTCCTTTTTGGCCTGATTTTATTTTGAGAATTGAATTTCAAGTTGACAACACACCATTTTAAGGATAATTTTATATTTAACAAAAAAAAAGGTTAATTTGTAGAATTCTTTTTAAAAATACATTTTTTATAAACTTCAGTCTCATTTTGGGTAGAGATATTAAATTTGTATTTTCTCATGAAATCCCAATTTGAATAAGGATTATATTTAATGGTATAATGTGAATAACAATTTGTATTTGAATTTATTCGTTTATTCAATGCCAAAAAATCATTGATCATGGTGCGAGCTTATTTTTGAAAAAAGGATGTTCTATAACTTTTATTGCACAATTTTCGCCAATAGTATATTTTATTAAATGTGAGCGAGTTTGTACGGTATATTGGTGTTTCATTCTATAAACGACAGTTTTGTCTATTAGCAAGCATATTATTATGCTAAAAATAATTAACTACTAAAATTCAAAGCAATTTTTTGAGGTTTTTTTCGTTGTCAAAGTATAACGATCGTATGTGTCAAAATATAAAGCAAATATGAGAGCTTACTTAAAAAAAAAATGAGCCATGTGTGAAATGTTTTCTCGTGTTTTCTCAACACAAGCTTTGATTACAAGTAATTTATTGGAATTTTATCGCAAATATCGTAAAATTTCTCAAAAATATTTTCTAATATACTGTTGGCACTTTAATCCATAACATATTATTGAAATTTTTAATACCATAGTTTCATGTTAAAATAATTAAATTTATTAATAATTTTCACAATTTTTATTAAAATATTTTTTCATGATTTTTTTCTAATTTAATTATTTCTATACAATAAAACAAATTATATATATTTTTTACCTTTGAAAACACAAGTTTCTTAATTAAGTGTTCAGAGGTGAAAAGTGTTAGCAACCTTGAAATTAAATAGACACTAAATCTTTAAAGCGTTCATACATGAAAAGCTTACACAATTTTAAAATTAAAATTTCTCAAAATCAAATTTTACAAGTATTTAAATAAATTTTTTATATTAGCCAAAAAACACTATAGAAAAATATTTTAGTCTCCCTTATATTGTATACAACATTTAAATAACAGTATTCTACATTAATTAAAATATTTATTATTTAAATTTAATTAACTTAAATCTACAATTCAAGAGATATTTTAATATTCAAAATAATAAAGTAAAAAAATTCTATAAAGAAATTCCAAAAGCTTTAAAATTACAGAAACCAATTAAATTAAATTTTAATTAAAAGTAGCTTAAAATTGAAAATATTTATTAAATTAATAACAGAAAATTATTTACTAATATATTAAATAAGAAATCATAACATTAAGATATTAAGAATTTGAATAAAATTTTAAGAATTTGACCAAATATTTTAATATTAAAAAAAAAAAATCGAAAAAATATTCAAATTATTTTTAACATTAAAATTAAAATATGAATTGACCATGCATAATATTAAAATTATATTTATAGAATCTACAAGTAAGTTAGAAAGAATTACAAAAAAAAAATTAACTCAATTTATGTAGGAAAGTGTAGAATTACTAATTTAAATATAGTTATTACAGATAAAATGAATAACCTGACTTCAAAATTGCATTAATATACGTAATTACCCAGGAGCACTCAAAAATGTACTTGACTACAATTCTTACAATTCCAAATCGAACTTTTATTCTGACATTTCATTTGTCATTCTTAAGTACGCCACACAACTTGAACAAATGATCTACATTTCACAAATGCTAAGTAAATTAACTTGAAATAAGTGTCAATTTTAATCCAGCTAAAATGTAAAAAAAATACAGATCCGCTTCTAACTTATTTAGCGCCTTAAGCGATTTTAGAAAAGTTGGCGCCCCCATAACAAATTGCACATAATTAGTTACGTTCGTGTAACTTGAGCATGTTGAATGCAAGATTAATCATAGAATGGAATTAAACTGAAAAAAAATTTATTGTTTTTTCGATTTTAGTAGCGCTCCTGTGTTTTGGGGCTCCATTTCAAATGCTTTCTTTGTATATATAGCAGATGTCTCGCTGCATGTAGGTATTTGCACATAAATTGCTAGAGCACATGGTTCAAAATGCGGCTAAATAATAAGGCTGTTGTAAAGAAATTTCTGAAAACAAATTAAATGCGAGAAGAAAGTCAATAAAATTAATTGGATTTGCAAAATGCACTTGACTTAATTAATCTCATATCATTCACTTGTATTAATTTTCAAAAATGTTCGCATTCGTATCTGAATTTGAAACCGTCTCTTATCTTCTCCTCTCTTTAAAATTACACTTAAAACACTCATTCTAAAAGAGTTGGTTCAAATATATTACTATGAACAAGTTGAGAAATCAACAGAAGGTAAATTTTCCCCTATTTCTTCTAGTAATTTACTCAAATCTTTAATTCGTAGCAGAAGCAATAATAAGCATACTAATAAATAATACTTGAATTTTGAAATCGGATTTAGTTTTAAAATTTTTAAAATATTTGCTATTAATTTAAAAAATAAAATATGAGAAAAAAATGTTTACAAGCACAATTTCATTCAAACAAAAAAATGAATAAAAAAAAAGTAAAAGTTCACCATATTTTAAAATAAAATTATAAATCCAAATTATATTTACATACATACATAAATATATTATAAATATAAATATACAAAGGTGGAATATATAAATTATTATAAATCAATATTTTGTCAAATAAAGCATTAATATTTAATGTATATTTTATTATATATAAACATAATTAAAACATTTATTATGTAAGTTAAATGTTCATTCAAATATAATAATTAATTCTTAAGAAGAATTTCAATTTAAAATTAAAATTTAATAAAAACAAAATAAATATTAAAATTTAAAAATTATAAAATAAAATTTTGAATTTTATTCAAAAAAGACTGAAAATATGAAATATGTATGTATATATACATTATGTAAATGTTTAAAAATAAATGTGAATAAATTGTAATTATGAGTCAAAAACTGAGGGTTTTATTAAATTTTTAAGGAGGTAAATTAGTTTAGGTTATGTGTACAGCAAAGTTTTTAATATTACATATGATGGTTTTAAACTGAGACACGATGACTAGATTAGATTAGCTTAGATTTTCAAGGGAACCGAGTGGGGCAAGAGCAACCCCCCGAGCTACCGCAGCCATTCCTGACTTATTGTAGCCTCCCCACGGTATAGCAGTACTACTGTTTTGATTTGAATGTTGAAATTTAAATTTCTGAATTGAATTTATGAAGAATTTTCATTACAAAATTTGGAATATTCTTGGTAAAAGAAATGCTCGAAGAGCGTGCGACTCTCACTACTCAATTTGCTGTAGCGGATATAATTTTAAATTTTACAAAACAATTTATTACTTAAAGCACATTCTTACAAAGAGTAATAAGAGCAAAAATGAAATAGCAGCAATACAATAACCTTCTTTAGACATTGTTATGTGACAAAAAAACGTAATAACTAAAAATGTTTTCTAAACAACTCATAAAGAACAAAACTAAATTGAGAATAATTGAAAAATATGAAAATTTTTAGACTAAAATTTTTAAAATGCATTTCACTCGAAAGTGGTGTTTTGCAATTAGGAGCTTTTGTGCGATGAGGATCGTATACAATTCAATATTATTATTACATATGTTATATATGTATATGTGCTAATAGCAAAATAAAATTAGGAACTTTAATTAAACGGAATTTTCCCTAACCGTTTCAAGTAATTCATATAGGATTTCCATGTTCCTTCACAAAACAGAAAGAAAATACGATTGCTGTTGTTGGAATTTTGATATAAGATCTAACTTCACTAATCTACAATCTACAATATGCACCAAAAAATTGTCTTTTTCTTAATTTAAAAAAAAATGTCTCTTGATCATTGTATAAATATGAAGTCTATTTAGAAAATGAAAATAGCAAACAAACATGGCTACATCGAAATTTGATACCACAATCCTTAAATTTATCCTTTTTGTATTTTCTAACTTAAAAACAATTCCATACACAATAAAAAATATCCAAATTCTTTTCAATATGCAAAGCATTTTTTTGATAATAAAAAACCATAACATAATTTATTCCGTAATCAATTAAAAGAATATTATTACTGAATAATTTTCTCATTTGAAGCAAAGCTATAAAACTGGGTAGCACATAAATCATCTTTTAATAATCTAATTAATTTGAATTATGAAAATTTTTTTTATATCTTTATTTATTTTAATTAGAAAATGTGATCTAGTTCCAATATTTATTAATACGTGGTTTGTCTACTACTCGTATAATAATAAAATTTAGATAATAAAATATTATTTTCTCTTACCATAGGCTACCATCCAGGTTTGGGATATGATTGAATTCCGTGATTAATATTATATAATTATTTAATTTAGAGATAAAATTTTGTAAATTAACTGTAATTAAAAACAAGAGAGGATATAGTTCACAATGGCAGCTCGTAGAACTGTAGGGTATGATGGAGTTATTTCTAAAGATGTACAGACAAAATCCAAAAGCAATCCAACTCTCATTGCGATCGGTTCTGGGTACTGAAGAGGCCCTGGAAATCAGCTCTAGTTGGGCTCTAATTCAACAACAACAACAATCCATATTAATTCCTTTTTACGAATGAATTTGTTCTATTTATTTAAAAAAATTTATAAAAAATTCTATTTATTTTATAAAATTATATTTTAAAATTAAAAACGGTTTTGCTTTATTTAGCAATTCAATACAAGATTCTAATAAATTCACTTTGAAATCTTTTAAAATGGACGAAAGAGTAGTTTGCTTTTTTCAATTTTTAAAACACAATTTTTCCATTGCAATACTACGAGTATTCGATTGTAACAAAATTTTTTCAAAAAATGCTAAATGCCAGTGTTATAACAGAAACAACTTCCACATAATACCTATTCAAATATTGTAATTAGAAGGAAATTTATAATTTATTTTCTATTAAAAATATTCTCATTTGGAATTCGGAAACCATTTTCTTTTATTATCTTTATATTCTTTATTTAGATAACGCAAAAAATTATTGACAATTTTATTGTTTTCCATTTCATTTATTATTTATTTGAGTTTTATTTCTTATTTTATTACTTTCTTTTCCCAATTATCTTCTTTCTACTATACTTTACGCCCAAAAATTTTCACATTTCATTGATTGTTTTCCTAATACAAGTAAAAATAATTATAAACACACACATATGTATATATTTCTTTAGTACTTTTTGTATATTTTGTTATTTGTTTTCGTGAAAACTTTTCCAATATTTCAAATAATAATAATATATACGTGTTCAATTTATAATCTATATATAAAATCACACTGAAAATAAAATTTGAAAATAAAAACAATAAATAATAAAATGACGGAACAATAATTTAAGCGCAATGCAAATAATCAAAAAGAAAATTAGAAAATTTGAGATTAACAAATTTTTCTTTACAAAATATAATTTTAAAAATGAATAATGAGGAATTATTCGTCTTAAAATAAAGCTTGCTATTACACAATTCAGTGTAAAACTAAAACTAAAATTAAAATTTATTTTTGAAAAATTGCATACTTTTAGGTCACATAAATTTTTCTTTTACGCGATTTCATTTGTCATTTCTGCATTCGACAATATTTAAATAAAAAATTTAAAATGAATTGCCGTCCCATTTTCCGCTATCATCTAACCATATATATCGTTTGAAATGTTTGATTATCATTAATTTTAGGAAACAAAGAAATATTTAAATTTTCATCAACAATATTATTAATAATCATCATTTCAATGAAAGTTTATAAACATTCGCGAATATCCTTTAGGTTATAAACAATCTTATAATCTTATATTGATATTTAAATCGTGAACATAGCCGACTATCTAAAGTAACTTAGAAATTTCAAAAAATTTTATTCAACTAAGGTTAAAGGTCTTAACACATAATTTAAATAAAACTAAATATAAAACTATTTAAACTTTTCAACAATTTCCATTATTTAAATACAATAATTGTTTTTAAAGTTTTTGATAAAAATTCTCAAATATCATAAGTTATTTTTGGATTTTATGAAACAAAAATTATTATCAGAAATACAGAAATCAATTTTTAAAATAAAATACATCTGTATATAACTTTAAGATATTGAAACTGAAAGCCCGCATAAAAATCTATGAGATTTGCATAAGCACACTTTGTTATTAGATTTTTACTAGTAGTACTATCTCGAATTCGTTTTTACATACATATATATAAGAGTAAATTATATGAATGTATATGTATATATTTTAAACTATATGTACATGATGGTTTTATGAAATAATTTATTCAGGATCTAAATAAACCTTAAAAAAGAATAAATCAAATTTCTTTGTTAAATGATATTTTATTTCATCTCAAAATTTCAAATTCTCCTCCTGTTTTCATAGCAGAATAAATGATTTTCCAGCATATTTTTTAACAATGAAATTGAAAATACAATAATTTTTTTTTGGGAAAAATGTCGGCGCAATGTTCTTCTCTAAGAATGTCATGAAAATTTATATTTAACCTACATATATATAAAAAGCAGGGTTAACTAGAATTTTTCATTTGGGGTTAAGGTCATTGACAAATTAGCATATTTTATGAATCCAATTCAATATCAATATTTTATCAAATTAGTAAATTTTATTAAAATTTGACCTTTTGTTTTTTCAGATATTTTATCCTCGAATTTCCAAAAGACCAAAATATATATCAGAAAAGTACCATTTTATTCTACATTATTTTTATATTAAAAATAATCTATATCAAATATCATACATTACATGATCGAATAGCCTTCAAACTCTAAAAAAAATAAAATATTATTAAGGGGTATTTCATACACTAGAGTCGAGTTAAATTTAAATTAAAGGTAAAATTTCAAAGAACGATGATATACCTATTGTTTATGCCACAATCTTTGTAAAAAATAGAATTGAATTTAAAAAAATGAATCAAAAATAGTTTTTCCCAATGATAATAGTGTAACGAGTACATTTATTGGCCCCCTTAAAACTCCGTACAATAATTGACACCTCAATTTTTATAGAACTTTTCAATTATTGTTTCTATTTTTTTTAATTATTGTTTCTATAACCGGGAAAGATGACTTTATTTAAATAAATTTAAAAAAACTGTCCCAGTAATATTATTTTTAAAAACATATTTCATTATTTGACAAATTAAAAATCAATAATATTCGAAAAGGATGCTTCTAGGGGTAGAAGCCCTTTTAAAAAACTAAATAGCTATTGCCATTACACATCCTATGCAATTTAAGAAATATTGCATACTTTTAGGTTATCGGAAATGAAAAATTTCATATTTCTTATGTTTTTTTAATATTTTTATACTGTTCAAATCGATTTTTAAATGATCCTGAGAAGCATCAGGTTTCGTAGTCATTTTCGCTATTTTCTGTGCTCAATCCAAAAATTTAATCGTCATATTAAAGCACAAATTGATTTTGAGGTTCCACCAATTCAAAATTTCCTTCAAAATTCTAATTTTGAGTATTTTACTAAACTAGACTCTTCAGAAATACTGCTTACATGAAACGTTCTGTAGAAAATAAAGATTTGTAAATGAGTCTAACATACGTGAAAACTACGAGTATAAGTAAAATTCAATTTTTCTTTTTCTAAATTTGTTTTTCCTGAAATAATCAGAGAAAAGTTTTTATTACTTAAAAAGTTTTATTTTAACTTCCTTTATAATTCAATTAATTTTTTTTAAGTTCGTACTTATCCGTCCGTTTTGTCTTATGTATTAGCAAAAATTCTATTCAATTTTATCTTTATTAGATACAATATTTTAAATAAATCCTTAAAAAGGAAATAAAAATAATGATAACCCGCATTTAAAATTAAGAAAAATTGTACATTGTAGCAGAATATTTTAAAATTTAATTTAATCTTATGCAGGTCTTAGTAATTTTAAAGTTTTATGTGCATAATCAAAATGACTCACAATAATTCCATATGTTTTTATACAAAGAAATAAAATTTATTTAATTAAATTCTTAATTTTATAATTGATTGATTTATTCTACTATAAGTATTAAGATATATCTCGCATTTAAGTGTTATATTGGAAAAAGGAAAATTATTCAAATAAATTCTGAAGACTACAAAATATTTGATAGCACAACTTTCACGAAATAATGTGAAGAAAAACTTCAAAAGCACAGAATATTTTTGCAATTTCGAAGTAATGGTAGAATTGTAATTCTTAGTTTTCATAATGTTCTCAAAAGTTCCCTTATTCTTTCTTTATGATATAGGTAAATTGCCGTAAAACATGGGTAAAAAATTTTAATTTTGACTTTTATATAAATTTATTAATTTCAACACGACAGCCTCTCCAACACGGTTTTCATGTTTTGGGTACAGATTAAGAACTGTTCAATAATTGAAACGATTATCCGAATTGTTTTCAACATTTTTTTTTTAATAATCAAAATATTTTCATTGAGCTATCGCAGTTATAAAGCATTTTGTCAATTTTGTGCGCACATAAACAAAATGCCATTATTTATAGTGAATGTACTGAGTCTTATTTCGGATCAGAACGGTGTCCGTTTTATAACAATTTGTTTTTCTAAAAAAAAATTTGTTTTTCTGACTTATTTAAAGTGATTGGTCTGGAGCGCGCATTAATCAAACATTATCACATTATCAGGTTCATACGCTATTTAAATGATATTAAGGTACACTTCTTCAAAATCTTTTGTAATTTTCAACATTCCATGACGACCGACATTTATAACATGTTGTAATAAATTGTCGTATAATAACTTAGGGAATGCCATAACTGTATTTATTCTATATGTAAAAACCAAGACGTCTAGAGTACTTATTCTTAAGTGATTAATTCTAAAAGACAAAGAAATTAAATTACCTTATTTTTTACAGAAAATCACTTGAGATGATTTTTATTATTCGCATAGCTCTCAAATTATTAGAGCGTCGATATTAACAAAACTCATATGGAATAGTCTAGGTTTGTTACTGAAGAAATCTATTTAACTCAATTTTGATTTCAGATTTACAATCACAAGAAATCTTTAAAGATGCTCTATAAAATAATATGTAAGATTTTAACTTTAAAATATGTATTTGAAATATTCCATATAGCTTATTCTTTCAATATAATATTTCATCTCATACACTTGCATTTAATATGGAATGCAAAAATGAAAATTGAATCTTGAATTATTTTATTCTTTTACACTGTAAGTCTAAATGAAATATATGAATACGTACTTGTATTAGTATGTTAAATATATCAAAATAAGTTTTCAATAACAGAACAAAATCTAAAGCACTAACAAAATATTTAAAATTCTCACCAAAATACAATCTACATTCATCTTTAAATACTTAAAAGGATTTGAATTGAGTCCTTCTTGCAGAATACAAAATTTTAGAATATTAGAATTCTTTATACTTTAACTAGATACTTAAATAAATATAAGTTATGTAGGTACATATACCTTACGTATACAAGTAACCGAACAGAGTCAAGTAAATTATATATGCAATACTTGTTAAAGAAAAACAAGCACTTCTAAGTTATTATTATACTTATTTTAGTGTTCAAATTAAAATGAAAACATGTGAGTTGAATTTTAAAGTGTTATACAGACTTAAATAATTTAAGAGATAATATTTTATATAAAGTCCCTCCATATAACTATTGGAAGAGCATTTTTATATACTTATAGAATAAAAATTTTGAATAAGAGTGAAAATATAATTAAGAGGCTTTTTTTTATAAAATTATGTTAAAATTTGGTTAACATAAAAAATATTTGTTGTATTATGAAAAGAATTCAAAATTAATAAAAATGTTTGCAAATTTTATTCTGTGGCAAATTGCTGTTATAAAATTGAATACGTGAGAAGCTTTAATTTTACTTTTAAATTGTATAGACTATACTTTTATCCTTCTGAATTTTTAAAATTTGCAAGCTTCTAATGTATGTTCTTACATGTAAGTATATCATGTAAATTATAATTAAGAATTTATTAAAACTCATAAATAGCGAGTATTTTCTAATTATATTCGCTATTTGCACTGACATAATTTTGATACTTGCATTAGTTTAAGGCCTATTTAATAACTACTGTTTAGAAGTGTAGAAATTTAGTATGGAACGTATGCCATAAGATTTTTTCAAAATGAAATTTATACAAGATTTTCTCTGCATTATTCTTAATTAACGAATTGCTAATTATACTGTAGAGAAAATTAAGTAGAGGTTCTTATGTGTGAAGAATTTTCTTACATTATAAATTTTTAAGGGCGAACCCTAGTTTTTTGAATTATAACTTTCAATTAAGAAACCTATTTTCCGTGCATTAAAACAGTTCTTTAATTAAAATAGAGATCACTAGAACAGTAATATTAAATTAGTAAACTTCTAATAATTAAAGTTCTACCTTATACAATGTAAGGGAGTTCCCCTAATTAATAAGTATATATATTATATTGCTTTTATATGTATAAAATTGCCACTCTTATGTGTATACTTAAACTGTCAGAGAGGATGTTGTATTCGTTTCTCTTCTTTAACTAAGTTAATGTTTTATAACAGCACAACTTGTCAATTTATTTTGAATCTTAACAACAAATTGCTCCATCTGGACCTAAAATAGTTAAGAAATTTTCAATGTTCAAATAAATAATGAAAGTAATGCGAAACAAGTTGGAGCATTTTGTAATCCAAATAACCTGATATTTCAATTTCCTGTTTAGAATTCTCCAATTTTTATAAAATTCTACAACATTAAAGAATATTAAAGGATAAGTATTTTCTGGTGTTCTTATAATATGGCACACGATACAAAAATTTCTGCATAACTTACACAATTCCATATCAAAAAAATACATTTGCGTATATGAAATAAATATTTTACCACATATATTTGGGTTTGAACCTCAAAAATTTCAATGTTGCGTACAGTTTGTTCTTATCTTTACAATTTTAAGCGCTAACGTATTCAAAGATATAAAGACATTTCTTGTGAAACTGTTACACTTTAACTTACAATAAAAAATTTAATATCTTTTGTTTCCCCTACAATTTTTCACTGACAATGAACGGCACAACAAACCTGAACCATACAGTGAAAAAAACCATATTTAATGCGAAGCAAAACTAATATTTTGTTCAAAATATTGTTAAATAATTTTTCCGAATTTTCATTATAACGAAAGATAAAAAATTTTCCTTTTGTTCCTTTTTATTATTTTTCCATTGTTCGTTTTCTTTCTTTAAAAGTCAAAAGTGAAAAACCAGCACATTTTCAAAATAAAAGACAAGATGCATGCACGAAAACCATAACTTACCACTATTATGATGCTTTCCTTTTATTAAGGCAAAAATGATCAAAAATGCATATCGTCGCCATCCCACTGGAGATAGAAAAAGACAAAAGGATTTTCTGTTCTTTTTATACTTTCAATACTAAAACCATAAAAACCATAATCATCTTTCTATAAAATAAAAAAAAAAATAAAAACCAGAGAAACAATGACTCTAAGATTACTTTAATTTCTGTGAACTTTCGATGTGCCATAATTCTTATTCAAATTATCGTTTATACTTTACACCTATAATTTTTAATACATAAACCAAATTTTGTTTTATTACCCTAGGAAAACTTTTTCTTTAATAGCATGGAAACCATCTTAATTTCATCTATACATATACTTTTGTAATAAATATAATTGTACCATTTTTATGTAGATACACAAATATAATTTAATCATAATAAAAACCACTAATCTTAATCATAAAAGCCACTGAGAAGGATATATGCCACATTTACCATTCAAAAACAAAAATTTTCTTAAATCTGGCGTATGGTGAAGCTTTATTCATTTTTTCGAATTTAAATATGTAACATATATCAGAAAACTATAATGTTATTGAAGTTCACAACTGAATAACTATTTCCAAATAATGAGAGAGAAAAGTTATTAAAATGAGTTGCATATGAATGCTTTCGAGTTGTTGCTTTCAAGCGCGAGCCCATTATTCCAAATCAAAATACTTTGGGCTATTTTCTTACTATATAGAAAAAGCAAAGAATACGTTAACGATTATGTTTTATAAATTTGCAAGATTTTCAATCTTAGTTTACCACTTTCAGGAAAGAATTTCAAGGATTAGGCAAAAACGGCAACTGAAACTAAATTTCAAGAAGTTTTAGTAAATTTTATGTACTACATAAGCACTGAAATGATTTAGTAATAAAAACGAAATTCTTGTAAGCAAAGCCGTGTATTTTATTGCATCATTTGTCAAATACAAAAAAAATAATTAAACAAAAATGTTCAAAATCAATCTTTTCCACTATAAAGGAAACGTTTAAAGACATCAAAGTTAATCAATATAAATTAAAAAACTATTTATTTTCGTGAAATATTTCGTGAAAATTAATTTACGAAAGCTATTTCTGATAAAATTTGAATACATTGTCTTGCATTATCTAGCACCATATTTGTTTGTCATTAGATTGTGCCAGTTCATATACAAAAATTCAATACAATCGTAAATGTGACCCTAAATTGTTAGAAATTCAAATAAATTTTCAACAATTGAAGGTCAAATTCTCTTAAAAAAAAATCTATAAAATAAATATACCCAAAACATCTTTTTAGAGTACTAAAGCTATGGAAAGTACTAAAGCTAAAACTATGGAATTATAGAGATCTTATATAGAGGAAATATGAATGTTAAAATAAGAGTTAAAGATAAAAGTTATCAGTAGAAAACAAGATCCAAAGTATGAATTATGAATTTTAAATGTTATATAAAGTTTTATTATTTTTATCAACACAGAATTTCACCTTAGGGGACTTAAACAAAATGTATAATTCATATAAAAGTAAAACTTATTTCACCTAAAAGTATCACCTTAGAATCTCTATTTACACCATTTTTGATTAAATTTTTATCTTATACCGTTATAGTTAAAAAAAAATTCTTCTTTTTTTATAGTACGGTTAAAAATTCAATTAAAAATTCACCCCCCATGGAAACCATTTTTCTTTTTCTGTTTTTTTTTTATTACATTGAATATTTGATAAATTATAGTAAAACTTTGTGAAACAGGAAAAAATTCAACATAAAATTTTTTTTCTATACTTCATTGTCGTTACGAGTATTATCTTATCTACGTATATGTATGAAAATATAATAAATACGTATGTAGGTATGTGTATGTATGATACAGAAAACGTCTGCTCTAATTTGTTTGAATTTTATCATAAATGACATAAAATAGAGTCACACAAAAAGAGTAATATGAAATAAAATCCAAAGAATTTTAAGCAATTATTAAAATGCATTTTGAAATTTAGTTGTCCCTGAAATAGCATTTATAGAAAATTTATATGATAAAAATAAAATTTCTCTGGAAAAATATTAATTTGAGAACGGTTATCATAGAGCCAGTGAATATTTGTAAACCGGAAAAAAGCAAATAAGAACACATCCATAATCTTTTTAAATTCCCATAACTCCTGAACATTGTGTTCAGAGCATTTAAAACTTGTTCAGATTAAATCATATTTTGAATAGAGCAAAAAGCAGCATTCATTTTTGAGATAGTAGTAATTGAACCTATAGAATTGTTGAAACATTAACAAATCTTCAGAAAAATAAAAGAAATCAATGAATCTTTATTATTTAATTTAAACATTTTATTTGTTGAATGAGGTGGAGAGTTCTGCGCTGCTTACATAAAACTGTTAATAAAATTAACGTAAATGCTCTTTTGAGGTAATGCTAATGAAATAAAAATAGAAATTCTCTAATACTTGTTGGTATTTATATGAGCATCCTCTACTTATAAAACTGTAACTACATTAAACTAGAGGCTCTATAATGACATTTCTGGCATAGATGATATTGCGTTACAGCGCTTAATATTCATTCTAAGGAGTTCATGTAATACGGATCTCAAAATATGCTTGTCTTATTAATTCCACGATTTCTAAGAATATAATTTACAAAGAAAAATTTTAAATTGAAACTCGAAGATTTCGGACCCAATTAGCAATATATTTAATAGATTCCTGATTATAACTCACGTTATATATAATTAATATATAAATTTAACTTCCGTTCGGCACTATGTCATAATTATAATAAAAATTTTAACAAAAATATGGCACTATCGTCTTTTCGCTTTTTATTTATACCCATATATTTTGAATTGTCACGTATTTTTGTAGCGTCATTCAAAAATATTATGATGGTTACGCCATACAAAAGACTAATCTGAAAAAAAAAAAAACAGAAGAAAAAATGAATAATAAAGGTTTCTATGCATATCATTTATGAGAGAATAAGAATATTATATTGCGGAGGATTAATGGAATTTTTAAAAAGCAAAATAAAAAGCATAGAACTACATACACACATGTTATATGTAAATGTATAAAAATATGTTGAGGAAAAAACTTTTATGATACTAGGGATTAATTTATAATGCATATGTTGAATTTCTAATTTGTTATGAAAAATGAATGACTTGAATGCTCTCTTCTCTTGCAAAATACTTTTGAAATAGATAGATTTTCACTTTATTTATACAAATGCATCACGTTTTTTTCCTTTAATATTCTGTGCATGTTGGTGATACTCAAATATTTTTGTTAGTCAAACTTTTAATTTCTTTAGAGATTTTTAAAAACTTTTAATTAAAATATCTTTAAATCCTACTATATTTAATTTTTTATATATTAGTTTGTTGATTTACATTAGTTCACAAGTTGATAGCTTATTTTCTTACAGTATTTTGCATTCCCTTTTATTTTTTTGAACTATTTCTACTAAATAATAGAGAACTTGTTCCACAGTTTTGAAATTTTTCGCAGTTTTAGAAAATTTTTGGCCTAAATCCCTCAATGTACTTAAATGTTCAACATAAATTTCAATAAAATTTTTTAGAAACTTTTTTGAAATATTTTAAATGCTAGAAAAGAAGACATGAAGAACCCGCCCAAATCTTGTTAAACGAAAGTATTTGTTTTAATACTTTAAAATTGAATGAATGAAATTCAGTTATAGTATATGAAGAGATTTCTATCCTATGCAAGTGAAAGAAAAATATGATTTTTTTTTAGAAAATCCAGTTCGTGATTGCATTTCTAACTTAGAACTGAAAAGAAATCTGATATAAATTTAGTATAATGGGTTTATTTGAAATTATAAATTATAAACTCCACATATTACAGAATGCGTTATTAGAGAACTTAACACTAAAATAAATTATGAAAAACTTAAAATCCAATTTTTATTCCATTAAGAATGGGTCCATGGAAAAGTAAAACCTTGTATTATATTAAAATTATTATATTTCAAAAGGAAAACTAAAACCGAAATTTCTTCATATACAACAGGAACATAATTTTTAGGGATATAAACAGAAATTTATTAAAATTTAAATTCACAAAAGCCTCTTCCGATATTCAGAAAATAAGAGGAAGAATTTATTCGAAAATTGTCTGTTTTTTTTTTTGTCGACTATAAACGAAGAATATTCTTTCTAAAAAAATTTCAAATAAATCGGAACTAGCTTGAATTTGTGTGTCATCTATGTGATACCTGTATGAATGAATAATTCTTACTGTATGAATGAACAATAAATATAAGTGTTCCCTTAACTGTAACGGAAACTAAAAATTTAAGCAAACATTTGAACTGAGCGGCAAGCGGAACTGTAATTTTATTATACCCTTCGTCAACATACTTTACATTCGTGTAGATATAAAAAGGGTTGAAATTTCTGTAAGATTTTAATTTAAAATTTTTCTTTTTAGTTTTTTGTTATCATGGTTACACAAAATGTAACGAAAATATCCTCAAACATATTTTGTAGCATAGCTATAAATTTTAAAAGCATACTTTTAGGATATTTGAACGTGAAATATGTGTAGTGTCAGACATTTTGGTTTTCTAATAAATTTGTAACAGTAAATAACTACCAAAAACTAAATTACATTTCAAAAATAAAATGCATATCCAAAACGATTGACTTCATAACAAGCAAAACAAAATATAGTAAGGATTTTTTTGTCAGTTAGAAGACAAAACCATTAATTGACCAACTTGTTTTACTTATATATACAAAACTCTTCGAAAATTTTGAATGAACATACACAGTGTGTCACTAAAAACCTGTTTATAGTTATACGAAGCAGTTCAAAATTCAGTTGAGTAGTTCACGAATTCAACAAGCAATTTGAAATGAATTGTGATTTATTGTGTAATGTTTAAAAAGCTGATCAATGCTAAATATTGGCTCTGACAATATCAAAAGTAAGTAAATTTTTTCCATTGTGTAAGTGAACTTGAAAACTAAAATAATTTTTTATGCATTAAAGATCAACGACAAAGAGTACATTTAAAGTTAAAAGATTTTACAATCCCTGCGTTGCGTTGGGAAAATATTGAAACACCTTTTCGTAAAACGAAAATCTGGGCTTAGCCATGTCAAACATAAAACCAATACAGGTTTTAATTTAAAAACTTCATATATTTAGCGTATGTTGGTTGTTAAAGAATAATAAGACAATATGCTTTTTAATAGCTCTACATTACTTCAAACTCTACTTTTAACGAAACACTCTGCTATACACAATAAAAAATCAAATAATGTTAATTGTCAGTATATAGGAAATTTAAAATTAGAATTTATTACCAAAAGGAACATCCTTAAAGAATATTTTCAAAATTCTGATTTTTTTTCCAATTTCTAAATGTTTTAAGATAATGTGCTCTTACATATTACAACAATTCTTGTATGTGCACCTAAATATGCTTTAAATGTCATATGTGGTTGTACATATGTCGGTCCCACATTGAGCATTCATATATAGATGTATTGGTAAGTCTTGTATTCCATGAGTGCAATTTTGTTTTTTTTTTTCTCTTTATTTTTATTATTTTATTTCCTGTTTCCATTTTTCATGTTTTACTAAGCAACTGGATGCACTTTCAATGTATAAATAACAAAACTTTATATAGATTTTTACTTCGATCTCTTACTTTTTAAGTCCAACTATGTTAAAGGAGGAAACGAATTCATGTGAAAAGTAACAATAGTATAATTTGCTATAAATTGTATTTAATAAAAAATATATATATGAGTATACAATATTAGTTTCTATAATAGTAAGAGTTTGTTAGTGTTAATTTGATGGTACTTACAGTTTATAAAAGTTTTCTAATAAGGTACCTCAATAAAATACAACAAAATGATTTATTTATCCTTTTTTTTGTGGTTATAACAAAGGAAGTTCAATTAAGTAGCATTTTAATGGTATGTATGTGTACGTGTGTACCTTCTCAACAATATATTTACACAAATACACTAATTCAAATGTTTGTTTTATAATATTTTAATTCTTAAAGTATTTTCAGTACTTATCCATATTCTAATAGTATGTTGGGAGACCACACAGGAAATCATTAGGAAATGTGGTTCAAATTGCATTTTTTTAATTGAAAGTAAAATTGATGGAAGCAATGCATGTGACAGGAAAATAACAATGTAGGATTTATATTAGAAATGTTTGCATATAAATAATGATTTAAGGAAAATCGGCATGGAACTTTTCAAGTCCAGAACGATTCATAAAAGGCTTGCTAGGCATTTGATTAGGCTTGCATAGGCATCTTTTTATTTATTTTTCATACTGCTTCTAGTTAGTGAATTCGTGACTAACTTCGTAAAGTTTTATTAATAGGTATCAAGATCTTTAAGAAAACTCTTTTTCAAGGCGCACTTAACTTGGTTTAATTACAATTGCAAATAGGGTAATTTTACCTATTTTTCAAGAACACTATTTAGTAACATTTTGAACTAGCCTCACATAGTTTGCACCAAATCTCTTATTATTAACCATGATTGATTAAAAATATTGTTTCTGGGCCTACAAAGTTTTAGTTTTACTTTTCCTAAACAAAAATCCGATAATAAAATGAATCTCATCGCAGACAACCATTAACCTAAAAATAAAATCAAAGAAAAAATTTTTCATAAATTTTTTACACCCTTTTACCATTTACTTTAAATGAATTTTCTTATTTTCTTGCTTTCACGCTATTATATACTTTGAATAAAAACTCGTTGTCAAATTCATGTGGTACAACATTGTTCACAAATGTTGGCTGAGTATGGTACATCCAATATTATTAATAAAAATATGAAAAAAGAGCACAATCAAATAAAAAGGTGAAACAAAATTCCAAATTTTTTTTGTGTTAAACATGAATTCCAATGAAGTTTTGTGAAAATCTTGTTTCGAAAAAAAAACGAAAAACAAAAATATTTTTTATGTATAGGTGTTAGGAATTCTAGACCAATATTTACTTTTTACTTTCAAATGAAAAGGTGAATATGGTCGTTAAATTGGTTTTTATTATAAAAAAAAAATTGAATATGAGATGTAAAAATTCAAATTAAACAAACATTTTTAATTAATGATTTTCCTCTAAGGATTCAGTAATGGTATAGACTATAGATAGACTATAGAACTAATTCGTGAAATGACAAATATTGAATTTGTTATACCCTGCACTTCGTGAAGGGTATATTAACTTTGGTATGGAGTTTGTAACTACTTGAAGGAGTCATCTGCGGTATGGACATATATATATATTCTTGCTCAGCGTAAAATTCTGCGTCGATTTAGACGTGTCCGTCCGTCCGTCCGTCCGATCGCACGATAACTCAAAAACGAATAACGCTATCGAAACCAAACTTTCACAAGTTTTTTTCTTTTGTGCCAAGGACGAACCCTATTGTTATTAGACTAATTCGGACAACGGGTTCGGGTAGCTGCCATACAACTCAAAGAGTTTATTTTAAATATTTCGAAAACTAATAAAGCTATAAATATAAAATTTTGTATACATGTGTCCAATTATATTCTACACATGCTCTAAAATTTATAATGGGATAGCTGCACCGGTTCGGGTGGCTGCCATACAACTCCAACAGCAAATTTTTTATATTCGGCAAAATAATGAAGTCAGATTCATGAAACTTGGCAGTCATGTGTCAAATTATAGGTCAAATATATTTCTGAAGTTTTAGAGGAATTGCTTGACAGGTTCGGGTACTTGCCATACAAATCCAAAAGCTTATTTTACATATTTGGAAAAATAAAAAAGTCAGATTCATGAAACTTGGCAGTTGTATGTCGAGTTATAGGTCACATATATTTCTGAAGTTTTGGTGGAATTGCTTAACAGGTTCGAGTAGATCCCATACAAGTGTAAAAGCTTATTCTTAATATTTGGAAAAATAATAAAGTCAGATTCATGAAACTTGGCAGTTTTGCGTCCGATTGTAGATCAGATATATGAAGTTTTGAGGGAATTGCTTGACAGATTCAGGTACTTGCCATACAACTCCAAAAGCTAATTTTAAATATTTGGAAAAATTATAAAGTCAGATTCATGAAACCTGTCAGTCGGATGACCAATTATAGGTTAGACATATCCGTGAAGTTTCTATAGAATGACTTCACGGGTTCGAGTAATTGCTACACAATAACGAAAGGTGCAGGGTATAATTCAATCGGTTTATACCGACTGAAACGTTTTTACTTGTTTTTACTTAAATTATGTTAACAAATATTTTGGAGAGTAACATTAATAACATTGGCAAATTAATGGAATATATCAGTTTTCTGGGGATTCGGCATAAAAATGCATATATTTATTGTACTCTAATCTTTGTTTTTATAAAAATATTATAAAATTTTAGATTGAAGAGAGGATAATTAATATTTAGTATTGTAGTAGATATAAGAGGCCATGCGCCAGGAGAGGAAATCTTCAACAAGTAGAAAGTTTTAGTATAATATTGTGTTGAATCAAGAGAAACATGTTAGTACATTTGAAAAGCTTGTCAAAGGACTAGAACACAAAAATAAAAGAATTAAACCTTCTTTTGCTAAAATCGCAGCAACGCACAACGGGTTATTCGTAAGTAGTTGTTTATAGAAATTTTGCACATAATTGCGATCGGGTATTTTTTATTTTTCAATTCATGACGTCCTTAAAACTAAGCAAGCCCTCAAACAATTTATTATTTTTCATATTAAAATCACTGGACAATATTTACTACACAACCTTAATAAATTTTTAACAGCTTATGAATGGTAGAAACACAACAACTTCTCAATATAATTTAAAACTAAAGAAACTTCATCTTACGTTTTGAATAAAAATTAAAAAATTTTAAAATTTTTTTTTTATAAATTGTTAAAAATTCAAACGAAATTCTTCAACATTTCATTAAACTAAATAAAATTCCCAAAACTTTCATCAGACTCTGTTATGCACATACATACATACATACATAAATTTTTTAGCAAACCAGCCTTCTTTTAACACATTGCCTATAAAATTACCAGAAATACGAAGAAATACCAAAAAAAAAATAAGAAAATAAGTTTTTTGAAAAGCAATAAAAAATCTGGTCAAGACATTTTTAATTCATTAGAATTCTCATAAGGCGGAAATTTAAAAAAAAAGATTAACTTTTTTCTCATATTTTGTTAATTTTGCTTAAAAAATTTTTTATCATTCACTTCATAGTCCTGTCGTCGTCAAATCAATTTTGAAAATTTCTTAGAAATTTTTCGAATTTATATTTTTTTGTCTAAAATGTTGTAATATTTCTACATGGCCCAACCACCTTCTCTACTTTGTAGTAATCTGTTTTAAATCATAACTCATAAAATCTTTATTTTTTCCCCAAGGCACGACCTACTTATAACACCTATAATTTATAAAAATGAAATAAAATAATAATTTTTCAAAAGAGAAATAAGGATTCTAAGTATTTTTTTTTTGCTCATGAAATTCTTTTTAAAGCTCATGAAATGTAAATTTTTAAAGCAGAATTTAAACAATGTTCTGTATTAAACAAAAGTATCCTGTAGAAATGACAAATAAGCAGGAATTTGAATATTATATTTGTGCGGGTACCATTAGTGATCAAGTAATTTTTATTTTACATTAAACAATGAAATCACGCTTCCTGAGAAAAAACAAAAATTTTTTTCAATGTAGCTAACAGTCGACATAACATTATTAGAATTAAATAAAGCTGTTTAGTAAAAGTTATTTAATTTGAAAATAATGAAAGTGTTCAAATTATGCACACTAGAATGAATATTCTCAAAACTAGTAAGTTCTAATTTTAATAATAAGCATTGTGACAAATCGCCTGAGTTGACTGAACGCAATATTCCGGTAAATTTTCTTATGGAATTGTCATTTCTAATTGCAAATAATTCCACAAAAAAACTAACGCGCTAACCAATTAAATGTTTCTATATAACTACCCTACTGATGTAATGTAACTGTAAAATAGGGTAGTTATGCGTTAATAATGATATTTCGAAATTTCACATTTTTAAGGAAGAGTCTTATTATTACAGCACTGTTTGTATTTTGTACTCATTTTAAACAGAACTGTTAAAGAATTCATTTTACACTAGTCTAATTATAAAAAAACATGATTTCAAGGAAATATTTACAGTTTTTTTAGATATTAAAAAGGTACTATAACACTTATTTGTATACAATTTCTTTTTGCTTATATTATATAAGAATTTTTGTTATTCCTTAACAAATAAAGAAGAAGTTTTTTTTCCTTTGAGCGGACGAAGTTTATGAGAAAATTAAATTTTATAAACAAGGAATTATAAGAAAAGTTTCATTATAATTAAAAATTATTTCATTTTCAGTTTCAATACAGAAAGAAGATAGTGTAGTCGAATAGATAGTAAGGTCGAAAATAAGAAAAAAATGGGCTCATTAAAAATATTTTACCACCTACGCCCTCTTTTTCCATTTTACATTCCGCATATTGAAATTTGTTCTACACCAGAAATGAAATATAAGTTTCGAGTGAGTTTAGAAATACACGACTTGCAATTATAAATTTTAATTTAAATTTGGAACGAAAAGGTAATGATTAAATTCAATTTAGCATTCACTGATTCAATATATTCAAAAAGCAAATTTATTTATACGATCGGTAATGAGTCCAAAATCTAATTAACCCATATATGGCTGAATTGTTAGAAATTTCCATGAATAAGGTATTTATGGTTTTTGATATTCGAAATCGGGGCTAAGTTATTCAAATGTTTCTAGAATTCCAATTTATACTGTGAAGCTTACAATGTTAATAAAGTTGGGTCAAACCAATAGTTTGTAGCACTTTTCCTTTCAAAAAGTGTAAATAGTGTTGTTACAACTTTATTAAAATTAGTTTCTTTCGTACACCAATATTTTTCGAAAGTTCGATACATTTATAAAATAAAAAGTTCGATACATAAATAAAATTAAACGGCTTGAATTTAAGAGTTAGTTGCTAAAGTTAAGAAAATTAATTATATTTTTTAATGGCATGGCTTTTACCATTTACAGAAATTCGAGAAAGTTTGAGTTTCCGAGATATAAGGTGCAAACAATTATAACTTTACAAATTTCGAGAGGTGATAACTTGAGAGCGGATGGAGATGGGAAAAAATTTTCTTCTAACGAAATGAATTATTTATCAGTATACAAAAGCTGCTAAAATTTCAGACTTCTACAACCAGCTGTCTAAAAGAAAAACGACATCAAAAATTTGGTAAAAAACAGATTTTAGATAACCGTAAATTATAACGGCCATTTTGTTTTTTTAAAGTTTAACTCTAGTATGCCACGATAGTAGAAGCAAGCCACTGCCGTTTGCAAAATTTAAAAAATGCTTATAGTTTCGTTGCAATAAATAGTTAAAAAGTGGGATTTCCAGGATTTTGAGCGACTATAATTTTTAGAGTGGGGGAGATTGTTAAAAATTTTCTTTTACGGAAACAATAAGATCTATTTATATATGAAATTTCAGCTTCCTATCTTCAAGGGTGTAGAAGTTTTATAAACAGACACACGGATAGACGGACGAACAGAGTGAAGTTAATAAGCACATTTTTTCAAAATGTTTTTTGGAGAAGCGCTAAAAACTGACGCATGCAAAACTTGAAGATAAGAAAATTAGATTTTGGAGAAGCAAAGATAAGAAAATTAACCAGCAGCTTTTTTTTAATAAACTAAAAGCAAATCAATATTTTTTTGAGTGTTTTGCTTTGATTTGCAAAAAATTTTGGCCGAGATAGAAATATTAAAACAATTGATTACTTACTCAAAATTTTCCTGAACTCCTTATTATAACAGTACCTTTACTATTTCAATTTAATATTTTAGTTAAATTTTTTGGTTTTGATCTAATTAACCTCAATATACTAGCCAATTTTAAACTCAAAGGCCCAAAAAAAATTTAATTAAAAAATTACAAAATTTTACTCTAAATTTTCATAATAAATTACACAGATTAACTAAGAAATCATAATTTATTGGTATTTAAAATTTAATTTAAAATTTGTTTTATAACTAAATACTTATGTACATATACATACACAAAGTTAAATCAAATACTATAGTATTACTACGAATTGTAATTCTTAAATTAACTTTGTTAAAGTATTCATGTCATGTATTCCACATTTATCATACATACATGTTAAATGAAAGTAAGTATACGTACAAAATACATTGTTATAAAGTATTGTAATACAAAGTTTATGATAATTGCTATAACTTACATTATATTTTATTTTCTAATATAAGAAATCCTTTCAAAATAGTCTTACTCAAAAATCTTTTTGTTTTTGGTTTTTTGTTTGAATTATTACCTCATAAAAATTTAAAAGGGCATACATAAAATTTATTTTTACTATCTTAAATATAAATTATATTTCTTTCTTGTATAGTAGAGTATGTTTATGTAATAAAGTATAACAATGATTATGAATGTGTGTAGTAATAGCTCCATCTATAAAATAAAATAGTTTTTAATGTGAAATCAAGTTTGTGAATTTTTCTATATAGTTTAACTTCCTTTACATGCACAAATATAGCACTATAAAATATAATTTATGAGTAGTAACTTTTCTCGTATGCATCCTTGATTTTTCCTCACACAAAATGCATTCTTAAAAAATTTTGGAAAATTTTAATTTAAAGTGTAAAAATATTTTGAAATTTTAAAAAATTCATAAAACTTTAAAATATTTGTAAAATTTCATTAAATATTTAGCATGAAGGAGTATTGTTTTGGCATGAAGATTTTCTTTTCCCTTTAATATTAATTAAATAAATAAATTTATCAGTATAAAATATGATACAGATACAGTAAGTATTAATATATCAGTATTAATACTAATATAATACAGTAACTTTATGGTATCAAATAACTAATTTTTCATGTTATAATTTGCATCCTTCCTTATTTTAAAATAAAATTCTTGGCTTATATTTAGTGTAGCAGAAAAATTTTTATTATGTATTTACAAATTGTAATCTGATTAAGCTTACATAATCGGAAATATCATAGGACGAGCTATTTTGATCATATTTTCAAAAAAAATTGCCAGAAGACATTCTTGAAAAATTCGCCTTTGCTAATTTGCTTGTACGGTTTTTTACTTCTTCTGACTTCTGCATCATTTCAGACAAAAAACAAAAATTAAGCGGATAAATAGATATTGATTTTAAAAAAATTTATTAACCTTTTCAGAAGTCGCAATTCAAAGTATGAACATGTATTTTCAAGAACAAGTTATTCTCAAATTTTGACATTTTATCGATAAATAAGTACAAATGTATATAATTTTATGAGAATAATATTTCTTTATACGTTCTGCACATTGTGAACAATCACCCCTAAAATTTTTGCAATTTTTAACATTGAACATAGGGCTTGATCGAACTTTTATTAAACTAAAAGTGGAGTGTAACGGCAATATAACAATGGTATATTTATAATATCTTTAAAAACCAATGTATTTATCTAAAAATTATAAGCCTCCAAAGCTGTAGTTTTTACTTTTTATAGAGAAATCTCGACATCTTATCCAATACTCGTGTTAAGTTTATTTTTATTCAATTAGTAAGTAATCGTAGTACGAATGAAAATTAAATGATTGGAATGATATATGATCGAAACAGTTTCAAATAATTCTTTATAACCGTATGCAATGCTTAGACATTAGCACATTCAAAATTATTTTGTAGATTTTAAAAGAAAAAAAAATTTGCATCGGCCGGGAATCGAACCCGGGCCGCCCGCGTGGCAGGCGAGCATTCTACCACTGAACCACCGATGCGGATAACAAATTAATAATATTTATCACATATAGAATTATTTTTCTTCTTTTATGCATACACATTTTAATATTGTTGATCTTAATTTTTTACCTTGTTTTGCAAAATAAATAAGTATCTCTAGTATGTATTCCTTTTTATCTATTGATTTTATATACATCCTACATAACACAATTCTCTACTATAGTTTTATTAAACGTTTACTTTATCGAATAATTAATTTTACCTGAAAATTAATTATTCCAAACTCATCGCAAATAATTTTGTTATGTAGTTACTAAATTATAAAACAAATCATCTAATTATTTATTTCAATATAATATGTATTCATATATGTTACCGTAAACATATAGGCTGACTTATTTAAAAAAATGGGGTTATGCCTGTCAACTATAGGATATTCCCATGATTATTTTCTAAAAGGTACATAACAACCGACAAGAGCTCTTATACAGCTCTTTCTAATATTTCTGCAGAATATTATAGCATTCTAACAAAACTTGCTTTAGTAATACTTGAGTACTAGGGCATTTATTGCTTCGGATATAATATGATCAAACTACTTTTAAAATTATATACAGCTATTGCAAGAACTGAAACACACGAACAAATTTTATAAAAATTGTGCTTTCATTATCTTAGTTCTGTATCTAATATTTGAACAGTAGTTCTTACGGTTTTCGAAATATAACTAAATTATATTTGGAGTTGTATAGGAGTTCCTCAACCTGCTACTTCAATTAAAACGAAATTAAGTAAAATTTGCATTGATAAATTCAATAAGATTTGGTTCAGCATTTTAAGAGTTATCGCTGAAACGAATGAACCGACAAACATAGCCCAGTCGAACCTGAACCCAACATCCAGCAAGAATTATATTATTTATATACATACATATATACTTATGTTTTACCATTAAAAACGCTGCTAATATTTATAACTTCATTCGTATGAGTACAAAAATTTCTGTTATATTATTTATTTATAATACCACTGTTGTCCAATATGTATACAGTATCGAAATTTTGTAATGGCCCACATTAAAAAAACCTATAATTATTGCAAAAAATTTTTGCATCGGCCGGGAATCGAACCCGGGCCGCCCGCGTGGCAGGCGAGCATTCTACCACTGAACCACCGATGCTGATGATATTAAATTGGTTTTATTTATTCAATATAAAACTATTTTTCTTGCTTTATATGTAGTGCACTTCAACACTGTTGATTTTCACTTCTACCTGCTATTACAAAATAAATATTTTAGTACGAATTCCTAGCTATTGATTTTCATCTTACTACTTTGTTGCTTTCAATTCAAGTACACGTTAAAGGCAACAAAATTTTTATTATTTTCTCGGTGCTTACAATTTTATATGTTTAACATTGTGTAATGATATTAAATCTCAAATTACAGCGAAGAAATTACAGAGATCCAAACAAAAACAAAAAAAAAAATTTAATCGTGCAAGAAGAAACTTGTATTTTGTGTTAGTTAAGTCAATGAAATAGTTACGTTTATAGTTTTTTATATTGAAGAAGCTACCATTGCTTTATTATTTTTTCATTTTTACCTCTTGTTATCGAATTTCTCGGTTTTTTATATCAAAAGATATTTTCAACTCATCATCAGTTTTATACCATCATCAATTTTTATTCTCAACTTTCTTTACTTTATTTTTATTTTTTGCTCATAATGATGAGTGATTAATTTTGCACAACTGTCTTATATCTATACCTATAGTATACGAATATACGTCATATAAACATAAATGTGGTACATGTGTGCACAGTATAAAAATTGTGTGTTGTATATTTATTGATTATTTGTATTTTAGTTCAAGGTTATTTATATTTTTGAGTTTCAGAATTAATCCAGCAATTTGGACAAACTTTTCGAATATCGGATATTGCCGTTGTGTTAACAACCTTTTGTTCATCGAAGTAAATGAACGGTTTCGCAAAATTTTTGACTTCTATTTTAATTTGGAAAATAATAAAAGCAAATGTAGAGAAGATTAGGGCTGATGGTAATAGAAGCCAACAATCATAAATCATTTTTCCAATTACATTTAAAATTTTTCCTTAATTTAATTTAAGGAAATGCAACATCGAAATTTAAGACCGCATTTATTTTGGAGTTCATCGACCAACGCTGAATTAATTTTAACAGCTGACCTATAATTTTAAAAATAATTTCACATTAAATCTTTTGTATTATGTTGATCTTGTTCAGAGTAAGTTATTGAATTTATATAAAAATCTATACCGAAATGAGTTTAATAATAGAACAGAGAATAAGTTTTTATTGTGGTTTTCGTGGAGCTTCTCCTTCTGATACCTAAGTTTCAATCGTATGAGTATTAAAAAATTTTGCAATTTTATACCTTAATAAGCCATAAAATACATATATGGTTTGTGGAAAGGAAATAATTACATTATTTTTACATGCTACCTTTTGATTTCATCTTGCGTTTTTGAAAACTTTGCCAAAGCACTAAGTAAAATTAGCAACAGTAATTGTTAAAGTGAATCAAATACTATAACATTTATATCTGTATGAGTTTTAGTAATGAAAATAAGATTTTTTAATTCTTAAAACTGGAGGAGGAAAAATAATATTATGTATTTTTCTTGGGAATTAATCAGAAAGGAATTAAATAAAAGGCTTTCCATATAAATTTTTTAAGAAAGCATAATATTTTGTATAATATGCTTAAAAAAGCAAAACAAATTTGCATTTGCCTGCAAACACAAATACACAATTGTGTATACTTATTTACATACATATGCATATATTTATCTGCATATGCATTTATAACAGTTTCTTCTTTTTTTTATACCCGTATGTTCAAAGAGTATTATAAATTTGCCTTACGTTCGTAACGCTAAGAAATAATTGCATGAAATATAGACATAAGTGTATGTTCTTGAACTGCGTCTAATTCTGAGCCGTTTGGCCGTCCGTCCCGACGAGCTAAGCTTAGCTAAAAACTAATTGAGCTAAGCTTACGTAAATTGGATGTGATCGAGGCAGTGTTTTTCGGTTATCTGCTATACAACTTCAAAAGTTATTTAGTCATATCAAAGAAATTATTGAAATTACAGTACTCAAATTTTGTGTAAATTAATAGGGCAACTATTATTTCCGTGCATCCGTATGTTTATTATAAATTCGCCAATACAAGTTCATACAGATATCACAGAGTTGACATGATCAACTTCTTTTTCCTCAATTTTTTTATACAAATAACAAAAAAACCCTTTCAAATATAATAATTTATTTAAAAATGAAAATAATATTATTTTCATGTCCTCAAATATAATATTGGTAAATTTAAAAGAAGTATAATTTGAATTTCGACAAATGTTTAGTCTAAAATTTCAATTTATATTCCACATTAAAAAATTAGAACTCCTAACGATTACAAATAATTTAATTCGGTTTTCTTAAATGGTTTTCTTTCTAAAATGCTTAACTGTTATTGTAAATGCTTAATGTAAAATGCTTTGGTTAACTAAAACTATTAACCAAATTTACAATTTTTGTATTTAATTTTTGTAAAAAAATTGCAAGCACTTTCTAAATTAAGGCAATTAGCATCGATTTTTTTAAATAACACTAAATCCCTTCCATATATTAATGAAATTTAATATATTTCACATTGATATTTATACAATTATTATATTGTATGCACAAATTCAGCACATAAATATTAACACCTATATCAAAACAATTCCTATGCAAAATATGAGGTTTATTTGGCAATACAATTACTTTTGAAACGTCAAAAGTTTGACATGTCAATTTAAGTAAAATTTTCGTTTATACAATTTTAATAATGCAGCTGTTTATTTAGACTATATTTATACATTTACAGCACTTTTTCAGCAATAATGTTGTAAAACATATTGTAATCATGCTCGTAATAGAAGAATTTATGCGAAATTTCCTGCCCAAAAACTTTTTATAAATGCCCAAAAAATAGTAACTATTGTGACGACACATTAATTAGTCGAATTTTTTGAAAAATCTTTTACATTATAAACAAAAAATATTTTCAATTAGAATGAATTCAAATATATGAATTACGATATTCAATTGCACAGAAAATTTGATCTCTAAATATTAATGTTAGAAACAAAATAATTATTGCCAACTCCCATTTTGGTTAATTAAAACAACTTATCAAATTCATCTACTGTGAAGAGGCTTAAAAACTTTAATGAATATAACTTAGCGACCCTAAATACTTATAATTTATAACCAATGTCGGGATGATGATTATGTATGCGTATGTATAAGGAAGAACATCAGGTTAAAAGAATGTGCATATATTAAGTGAAACCAACAAAAATTCCTTACTCAATTCAATATTTTTTTTCGTTCCTTGTTTGAAGAATAAATTATTATACATCCTTTATTAATAATATATAACATTAATATATTTTTTAAAGGATTCTTATCTTGATATATTTAGTTTTCTCATATCTCTATGTATACAAGTACATATATAAATGCAATTTTCTAAACACAAAACTACACATATAGTTTATGTTATCAAAAATTTTTAATAAATTATGCCATAATTTACAATAAACAAGTTTATACACTTAAATATATTATTTACATAATATACAAGAAGTTGATAAATATTTTATTTTCCCTAAACAGAAACAAAAATTTTCCTTTTTTTTTGTTTTCCTTTTTCATTATAAGGAGCACAAGAGCATTTTAAAGTGTATTGCTCAAGGGCTCATATTATTACTTCTAAAATTTTATACTTACATTTTGTTTAATAAAAATTTCAAATGAAAATAATTTTTCTTCCATTTAAGAATAATGAGAAAAAAAGTTTTTTTTTCCATTTAAGAGTTCGGAATAAATTAGACAAATTTATTTATTTATTTCTTTTTTTTTGTAAAATGGAATTGCATTTTATAAATTAATTTTTGTATTTTATTTTATATAAATTTTATAAGTGTGAGAAAGGTTGCTATAATTGCGATCCTAAATATCCGAAAACTTTATTTTAAAAATTTATTTAATTTTTAAAGAAAATCAAACTGATCTGAAAGGGAAAAATAGAAAAGGAGTATGGAAAAAGCATTTTTTTAAAAAATTATTCGAAAAATTTCAAAAATAATTTGAAATCTAAATTAATTTTTATCGTAATTTTTGGCAGCGAGATACCTATAAAATGCAAGGCAATTCTTCTTTGAAAAGAATTGAAATTGCAATAATAATTTATCTCTGGATCAAGTCAATGATCTAAATGATTACTGATATTGTAAAGATGTTGAAAATTTATTCAATTTTTTAAATAATTTATAAATTTTTATGTTATAATACTTCGATCAACCAATATTTTTTGGAATAGAAGCTTCAATTAATTGTTCTACTGTAAACTAATTAATACAAAGAGCTGAATGAGAGTTCTAAATATAAAAAAGTCTTATTTCTAATTTTTTATTTCAAAAATTTTTAATTCCATAAATGCAAAATCTCAACAACTTTACTTTATAATTAGTACAGACGTACTGCTTTTAAATAAATCAATTCATTTAATATGGTATCTGACAATTTCTTCCACTATAAAATTTCATGAAATTTTATAAAATTATCCATTTTAATCTACACATTACATAGAAATACTAAACTTTTAAATTGATAAAAAAAAAATAAAATTGAACAATAAAAAGTTCAGAGATTTTGACACTGAAAAATTTATATAGATTTCAAATTTTCTTAAATTTATCTATACACACAATATATACGAGCCATATAAGAAGAGCCATAGCTGCCATTTGAAAAAAAAATTTGTAATTTTATTAAGTACTTCTTATTGCGTTTGTTATTCCTCGAAAATATTTTATCAATTCTTTATATAAATATTATTCAAGATTTTAATATAATGAGCTTATCAGATTTTGAAAACTCCCATATCAATTCATTTTCTAAGAAAAATTTTCATATAGAAAATGTAATAATTTTGACTGGCATTTCTGATTGACGTGTTGTACATAAACATATATACATAAAGCCAAACACAAACACACTCAATTTATAAAACGTATATGTATTATGAAATTTCTCTGAAGTGTAATCACTATTATTAATTCTTATATCCTTTGATGATGCGAATGCGATATACCCCCCATTAATGTGTCTAGATTTTTTATTATGTAGATATGTATGCGTATTTTTTGCATTAAAGTAAACAGGAATTTATTTCATATTATTTTTTATTTAAACAGTAAAGTAAGTATATGTGTAATATTTTACAAAAAAATATTTTTCGTTTCTATAATAAATGCTAACGTTTGGGACGTCAAAAAATGCTTCAGAGAATGAATGTTAGTCTAATATTAATTTTTTTTTAATCTTGAACAATTTGTTTGTTTAAAAATATAAATAGTTTAGCATATAAATATTCCTTTCTACTGATCACGCTAGATCGTATTATTTTCACAAATCATTACTAGAAGTATACATTTCAAATTTCATAAGTGGCATTAAGAGTATTCCATAGATAAGACATTTACCATATTATATAAATGCTTTAATTTATTACAACTGCTATTATGTATAAGAGAATTAGTTTGAATCTTCGAAAACTTGTATATTTACAAATAATTGCTTAATTGATTATTCTTACCTATTCACTGACAGAGTGAGAAGAATGTGAATGAATATGATACTGCATTTTGCTATAACGTAATTTTTGTATTATGTCAGTCATTTACTAACAGCAGGTAATATATTATTTACTCGATATTTTAAATGAGAAAAATTGAACCCCCCCAATTGGTTAAGACGTAAAAGTGACTGTGAAAAGTGAGCTAAAGGCTGAAGTTTTGAATTAATTACTGGGAAATTTCAACCAATTATAGTCGGCACTTCTTTAAACTCACATTCACAAAAACATGTAAATTAAGATTCGTATAATATACTCTAAACATGAGTATTTTAAATTCGATTAAAATTTTTTTCTTATACTAAATTTACATTATGCAAAAAAAACAATTTTTAGACTGTTCTCCAAGCTTTAATAATCTACGTTTTTATAACAGACAGTTTGAATAGATAGCTCTGAATACAGAAAATTTCCATTCAATTTACATTATGGCCAAATACCATTAAAAGAAAACTTTTTGATTTTTATTAGACTTTTTTATTTCTACATATAGCTTTTTTATTGTTTGAAATAAAGAAAAATGTAAATAGGTAAGATACGTGTACTTAACACCGTACTTCTAATACGAAAAAAACCTCCTTGAAAATATTTTTTCTTTTTAATCACACATGGAATCCAATCACATGGATTTGTCTGCATATATTGAGAATGATATACACATAAAGGATATATAAAATCAAACTCGTAGCTGTTGTTTAGAATTTTTCGAGTGTATGCTGAAAATTTAATTAACTTGGAAAAAAAAAACATTGTTTTGTATTGAAATAAAAATAGAAATAGAGAAAAAATCAATAAAATTTAATTATAGAAAACAACGTTTTACGTTCCAAAAGTAAATGTCACGAGTTAACAAAATCTAAAATGATAGTGGAAATACCTGTAATCTTATATTAAAGCTTACAATATGTGCTTGCTGCACATTCTTAGTATTATTTAATTTTGTAATTTGTTCAGATAAACAAATTTGTACGCCGGAAACTCAAGGTATCAGCTTTGGTTTTATATTTTTGTTATAAATTTAATTTACAATAAACTAGATGCAACACGCGCTTGTTATTCTTTTTACAGAACACAAGCAAACTACAGATATTTTTACAATTTAAAAATACATTCCACATAGGTACTCATATAATATAATATGCACCTGTACTTTAATGTGTATGAATGAAATTTTTCTTTTTTAAAATTTAAAATTGAAATTTTAAATTTAACGAGAAAAAAAGTAGAGTTGACTTTGTCAACTCTGTGATACCCGTACGAATTTGTTATCCTATGTGCGAATAACTAATGTGCCATAACTAACTATGGGGCAGACTATGACTTTAAGTTGCCGTATTACCATATTAATTTATGCAAAGTTTCAGTACTATGTGTTTTTCAAAATACTGGTTGTGCCAAACTACTATTGAAGTTGTATGGCAGCTACCAGAAAGAGCTAAGAAATTTTAGCGAATTTTATCAAGCACATCGGCCCTACTAATATATTCACTTGTGTGAAATCTCAATATCACAGCTTTTATAGTTTCTGAGATATAGTCAAATAACTTTTGAAGTTGTATGGCAGGTACCAGAAGGAGCCAAGTAATTTCAACGATTTTTACGAGACACATTGGCCCTACTAATATATTCGTTTGTGTGAAATTTCAATACTATAGCTTTAATAGTTTCTGAAATACAGTCAAAAAACTTTTGAAGTTGTATGGCAGGTACCAGAAGAAGCCAAGTAATTTCAACGACTTTCATCAGGCATATTGGCCCTATTAAAATATTCGTTTGTGTGAAATTTCAATACCATAGCTTTTATAGTTTCTGAGATATAGTCAAATAGCTTTTGAAGTTGTATGGCAGGTACCAGAAGGAGCCAAGCAATTTCAACGATTTTTATCAAGCACATCGGCCCTACTTATATATTTTTTTGTGTGAAATTTCAATACCACAGCTTTTACAGTTTCTGAGATATAGCCAAATAAATTTTGAAGTTGTGTGGCAGCTACCCGAACCAGTACCCCGATCATGTCCAATTTAAATAGGGTTCTGGCACTTACTACAATAAATCATTTGTGAAAATTTGGTGAACTTAGCTCAATTAGTTTTTGAGTTATCGTTCGGACGGACGGACGGACGGACGGACGGACGGACGGACGGACAGACAAAGCTAAATCAACTCAGAATTTGACGCTGATCAAAAACATACACTTGAGTCTATATCTAACACCGTTATTTCTTAGCGTTACAAACGGTAAGGCAAATTTAGTATACCCTTCGAACATACGTTCGTACGGGTATAAAAATTAATTTTTCCCTCCCTCCTTCCTTTATTTATGGTAATATTATAATATAAGTATGCATAATGGGAAAATAATCTTATATTCCACGTAAACTCTTTAAAAGAATTGAAGAATTTATTCTAAATATTATAATTTATACTGAATAAAAAATTAAATATTTTCAAATCAAAAGAATTGAGTTTAATGACATACTGAATATACTTAATAACATTGTGTACTCTTATTCTGAAATTTTATTCTGAATAATAACAGTAACCATAATAGTAAAGTAAAACCATCTTTAAAAAAAAAAATATGAGGTTTAAATATGAGAAAAAATATGAGGATATAATATGGAATCTTCCCACATATTATAATAAATATTATACTCGTACAATCACATGCAATACATTAATTTTGAATACACATTATGTGTTCTTTTTTTAGAATGTATAAATTCTTAAATTTTAGTAGTAAATATATATGTTCATTTGAAAAAGCATACTAAATGTAAGCTAATGTTCAAAATAATGAATAGAAATTTTTCTGGTAACAGACTGTAGTAGCATCATTATAGTTTAGTTGAATCTGTAATACGATATTGTAATTGAAAATATAACATTAATGCTTTGCTATTGCGACGTATAAAACAAAAACGATCGATGACGTACCCTTTTTTGCAGTTGTCCAAAAAGAATAGGGTACTGATATTAAAGCTATCCAGCTGAAATTTGAAATATACAATTAAAATCGCTGTTGATCAATTCATTAAGTATTGTAAATTGATGAATATATCAACATTTTTTAAAAAACTTCTGAACAATAATGGCTACCTATAGACTTTTTTTTAGAACATTTCACCATATTAGTCCAATATGTCTTTAACTCAATTTATTTTTAGATATTTGTTATTAGGGTTTACCCTGCTTTTAAGATTTGTTACATGGAAACGTCTACTTCCGCGAAATTAACCATAACAATTTACAGAAATTGTCTTCTATTAGAATAATCATTAGAGTATCATTTTGATACCATTAAAATACCGAATTCCTTAGAATACAATATTGTTTTGAAGAGGCAATTTTTCAATCCCGCCCCAATTGAAAAATACAGTAAACGCAATACAAATTTTGTAAGATTCTTTTGATTGTTGATGCATTTGTAAGATCGCCTAGCATTTTTAAGATTTAAACAATTATTAATTTTGTAACTCGTTAAAAATTAATTAAACTCATTCCTTCAAAAGATTTTAAACAAAATATTTCTAATATTTTTAGAATTAAAATTTCCTTAAAGAAAAATCTACATTTTTCAAATTTCGTAAAATTTATTCTGAATAATTTGTATTTTGAAAACAAAAAACATCTACGCACTTTTCTTATCATTTCTATCCATTTATCAAAAAAATTTTTCTCACAACTGGCCTATAAAGATTATGTAAGACTTCCATTATATAATATCATAACAGATTTTTCGAATATAAATGAAATGTAATTTCTTATGTTATGAATTTTGGAATTGAGGAAGAATTTAATAAATAAATTTAATTATGGAGATCTTAAATTTTCCACCTGCTTTATACAATTAATTTCCTTTATTTTTAAATTATGGAATTTTCTGATTTATTATTTTTATAAATAGCATCGAATGAATAACATACTCTTTAACTTATTTCCAAAAAAAACATTGGGGAAAAATGTATACTTATAAATTTTAAACTATTCATCCGCTCTTTTCACCAAGTCTTTTGTTGAAGAAATTGGCCTCTCTCATTAGCAAAATTAAAATTTCTGGCAATGAATTTATTTCAAAATTTAACATTTATCATATTTCAAACTTGTAACAGTTAATCAAAAAACATAACTACGTTATGTGTTTTAACAAGTCTGATTAATTTTGTTACCCATTAATTTTTTTTATTTTGTTCTAATCCTAAAAGTATGCAATAGAATTTCATTTTAAGGAAATAATTTACACAAACAGTTTCTATCGTACAAGGAGGTTCTCATTGTTATTTTTTGAAAAAGAACAGCTACCTTACAAACAGATTGGTTTGATTCAAGTTTATTACATACACCATGAATATGTGCTCCGTAAATATTACAGGAATGTATAATCGTTCCATGTAATAGCTCCATATATGCATAATTGTATACAATAAATAAAATTTAATATGATTAAATTTATATTTATTACATGTAATTTTATTTACTTTGTACTCATAAGTGTATTAATCACGTTAAGGCTTAAGTTTAATGATATTGTACATGCATCATGATTGTTCTGCGATATTATTACATACAAAATTAATGGCTCACTATTTATACAGCTGTGAAAAATTATTTTATTATTAAAGGAAGAGAATTCTTTTATATAAAAATACATGTAGTATCCCGTTAAATTCTTCGTAGTTTCGTTTTGGAACTTGCAGTTATATTTAATTACAATACTTACTTATTAAAAAAATTAGTCTTGCCCAATTTCTGTAATATTTTGCGGATTGAAGTACATATATTTTTCACCATCTTAAAAGTTTAATCAGATTAAAAATTATCCAGAAGAATAAAAATTTTGAGTTCTACATAATTAGAATGTACAATCGAAATATTTTAAGGATCAGTAAACAAAACTCGTCAGTTATTTGTTTTGCCTTATACGATGCATATAAGGTTTGCTTTGCTATTTGTTATAAACTGAATTTTTCTAGAAGACAAAGTCAAATTCCAAAATCACGAAAAACATATTTTGTATTTTCTTTCTTTTCACTATTTTAATGAAAATGAAAGCGAAGAAATCTAAGTTTTATCGACTAAAGTATCAAGTGATTTAATCCAGATTTCATTAAAGTTAACGAAGTTTATAATAAAACGAAGAAGAAATGAATTGTTCCTAATATCCTTTACCCAGCTTTAAATAATAAAGATATGCAAACTAAAATTAGTACTTGTACAGCAATTATAGAACTTCCTGAAATTTTTCCAACGTAGTGCATTTTTTGTAAGAGAACGAGAATGTTTCGGAAGTGATATTTCTATGATGTGTTCTTAAAATTGGCCTGTGTGTAGGTATTTAATATGATATAATAAAAAATTCGAAATTTCCACTCTATATAGTCCTTTTGGCATTATAACAAAGAAATATGAGCACTTAATATGAATAAAAATGAAGTTCATAATGAAAATAATATAAATGATAAAAAATTAATTATAATATTATATAATCATAACAATATGAGAGTGGGTCTGGTGATATTCAGTCTTTTATTTAATTAAAATGCAAAATTTATAAGATGAAAATCTTTGTAGATGAAATCTAATTAATGAAGAAGAATGATAATATAAAATTTTTAAAGAATTAAAAAAAAATCTCGACAATCCATAAAGGTTTTCCTTCTTCCTACACTATGCCATTTTATATTTAATGCTGAAATAATCCAAGGTGGTAATGGCGTCTTTTATATCTTATTGCGAAAGTTTTATAAATTTTTTCATGTCTAAATAAAGTAGATTAAATAAAATTTTTATCAAAAGGAGTTTTTAACATACCGAATTAAACTATAAAGTTAGAGAAAAATCTAAAATACAAAAAAAAGTCTTCAACACTTTTGGTTTTTCCAAAAATTTTTTAATATTTTGCATTTGAAATGATGACAAAGTTTTGGGAAATTAGAAACGCATTTCTTTTATGATTTTCACTGATTATTTTTATATTAATCTACCGAAAAATTTTAAAAATCTTCTTTTCATCTGCATAACAATGGAAAATTGAAATCTTATAGTTAATAAAGTTTTATATTCTTTTTTGAAACTACTATAATTTTAATAAAATCTTAAACTCGTATCGTATATTTTTAATGCTACAAATACGGATATAACTAAATAAGCAGGAAAGGATAAGATAGGTTATATTTAATTTTTAAAATCAGTGCCTTGAAGTATAAAATCGTATAACTCTAAATTTAAAATTTGAAATTCAAAGCTTATAAAATGAATTTTAAATTGTAAATTTTTTTAAAATTGTCACAATACTCAGAATTTCAACATAACTAAAATAATTTATAAAAATTTAATATTAATGAACGTAAACTGGAACGTATTCCATGGATATAATGCCAATTGAAGTCTTTTAAATAATTTTGAAAAAATAGTTATTCTAACAACTCATGTAGAAATAAAATAACCTTGTACCTTTTGACCTTGGTTAACAAAAATTTTTAAAAATTTTAAAGAATTTAAAAAGCATTTATGCCACAAGCAATTTCATAAATTCTTTGATTAAATGTTCGAATTTAAAAAAGTATTAAGGAATTCTAGTTATTTTATTAATAAAACTATAAAAATTTTCAAACAAAAAATAACTAACCAGAAAAATTTAATTTAAACATTTTAAATAGAAAATTTTCTTACCTTAAAATATTTTGGTCCAATATACAAGGAATTTCTTAAGTTATTTTCGGTACAAGAACCCTTTCAACTAAAATTTCAAATAATTTTAGTTTATACAGTATTATACTTATATGTTGGTGATACTGATACTTCTATTACTCAAGTCATCCTGGAAATAGTAAATTATAGTAGATCATTGGAAAAATATCAAAAATATTAAATGCTCTGTATTTAAATCTCTTTAAAATTCTATGTATTCTTAAAATGGTAATAGTTTTTCAGATTGGATAAGTTTAATCTTATAATGCGAAAAATATGAAAATTTATAAGATTAAAATACAAAAATTCAAAGGCATTGAGATTAAAAACATTTTGCTGTACATGCATCGTGCTATAGAAATTATAAGAGAATTAAAATATTTTTAAAATTTCTTTACCTAACCTGCAAAATGCCTTAGAAGCAAGTCGATGTACAGTTATTTTGTGTGACCATATAGGACAGTATTAAGTGTATGTAGACCATACACTTAAAGTTGAAAATTGTGGGAACATTGGGCAAAATGAGAAAAGTCTAGAGTTTTGATTAGAGCTATCGTGTTTTATTTGTTAAAAGCCTTGAAAGTAATTTATTTATTATTTAAAGAAACAATTTAAAACAAGCTTTTAAAAATTTAATTATAGTTGAATTCGCACTAAAGCTGCTTAAAATAACAAATAAATTTACGGTATCAAATTTTTATAATTTCGTTAAATTTTTTAAAATTGATTTCATTTGATAAAATTAATTAAATTAAATTTACTAATTATGAAATTTTCCTATACGTAATTTGCTAATCTAAAGTATTTTAAAATTATATTTGCTTCCTGGCTCTGGTTTTCCAAAATATCAAGTGTTTTTCAGCACAATAATGAAGGCATTGAAATACATTGAAATCCTGTTCAGTACATACAATGAAATGGAAATCCTGTTCAGATTCTTTGAAGTTTTATAGCATAAGTAAATTATTAATTTAATAATAAATGTATATAATAAATTTAAATATAAAATGGATTGTTTTATAATTTTAAGAGGTCTTTTTGACACATTTATAATCGAAGAATTCACTATCGTGAATGAAGGGAGCATGAGCAATTAAATAAATATTTACAAAATTTCATGCAATTACATATAAATTATAGCATTAGCAATTCAAGGCTAAAAAATGTAAAAATTATACTTATAAATTACGTAAATTTGAATTAATTTAAAAACATTTATAATTAAGGATACTATTTATTTTAAATATATATTTTATAAAATAAGAGCCGTATTATATTTAACTATTGAGCGAAAATTCGTAACTACTTAGCATAACTAATGTGATAATTTCCCAAAAAAGTAAATAACTTTCCTATACTCACTACTGAATTAACAAAGCTTTATTTTGTCACATTTTTAATTAATCTTATACAATTTAATTTTCTATTTTATATACTACGCATCATACTATACACAAATATGTTACACATACAAAAATTAACATTGATATGTGGAACTCTTACTTATCCTTTATATATAGAATATCAATAATATAGTCGTATATAATAGTTGTATTACATAATATATAGGCACAGTTCATTAGCAACCCATATAATCTAAATAATAATCGAAAGGACAATCTTCATTTTATATTTGGAGCAAAGTGTTTAACATAGACATATCTATATTTACACAAATATTATGTTATTTTGGTTTTACTAAGGTATAGCGAGAATAAATACACATATCAATTTTAGTAATCTTGAGAACTTTCAAAACTTTTTAGTTATCTCTTACAAGAAAAAAAGGAAAAAAGGAGAGAAAAACAAATAAATTTGGGATTGTATGTATACACCCTAAGGCACTTAAGAATGGTAAAAATCTTCTATAGATACATATACAACATCTGTCATACAAATAATATTTTAAGCATAATCAAGTACAAGTATAACATTTACATATATTATGAGTACGTAATCAAAATAACGATTACATTGTATATTGTGGTTGTATACAAAATATGATGTTCAAAATAATGCAAATGAGAATAACTTTAATATAATCATAACATCGATTATAACGGGTCCTCAACTCAATTTAGAAATAACCTACATTTTTGGGAATATTACACATACGAGTTGAGAGTATTCAAATAAATTTCTTAATTAAGAATGTATTACAACATTATGGTGATTAAAAAATGTTTATAAATAGTTAAGAATTTAAATTTACCTTAAAGGATACTTTATCTTTCTATCATGCCATATAAATTCGAAATGTCAAATCCATATTTCGTTTTTCCTATTAGAATTTTTCAAGTAAATGAGAATTTTAGAATTTATGTTTAAAGTATGCTGAAACATAAATTCAAATATTCCAAAAAAATTATTGTATTTGTTTTAAAAATTAGGGTATTTAATTAAAACTTTCTAGCTATACGTTATATACAAATTATCTTACAATGCTATGCAAACCCTGATTTGGGAGTACCTATACGATGACACTCCTGAATCAAGATTTACAGAATGCGTACAGATGAATAAAAAGTTTTTTGAATTTAGGCGCCTGTTGTTCAAGTTGTTAGATCACAAAGTTCCAGTTTTTGAAAAAATTCTAATTTTAACATTTTTACTAATAACTAGGGAAATGGATTTTCTTATATCTTACGACTTATGAAATGGAATTTCTTATGTCTCTTTGTATCACATTCTTATGATGCAGCGCTACTCATAACAATTTCACTATATTTATTGAATAATAATAAATATGGTATACTACATACATATGAATTTATTGCAAGAAATTCTTTCTGCATTTCAAATTTTTAAATTAATATAAATTTGAAAAACACTTTGTTCAATTCGAAAAAAAACTCTTAATTGGTACTTCGAAATTCACAAACGAAAGGGAAGCAAAATAAACTGATAAAAGTGAGTATTTTATAGCCCAAAATTACGTCGTCTATTAAATTTCATAAATAAAATTCACAGAAATTTATTTTATGATTGAAAAATCTTCAATTAAATATTTTTATAAGTAAATAATGAATTGAGTTTTAGAAAATTTCAACACGGTAACAATTATGTAGTAATCAATCAAGAGCAAACAAAAATTTTTCAAAAATTTTAAAAATATAGCTTCACAACAATATTCTATAAATATCCTCGATAATATTGCCATTTTTATAAATCTAAAAATCTGAAATAAAACATGTACATATGTAGGTATAATACACAAGAAAATTGTTTATTTTTGAAAAGCCTATAAAAGCCGAAAGGGTTATTTTTGGTTTAAAGGTTGGTTATACACAAAATTTTTTAAATAATATCTTAAACAAAATCAATTCCATGTAAATAGGATGCTTCCTATAAATGCAAACATAAAAAATCCTTGACCCTGAATATTTTCTTTTCTTTCTTTCATTCATAGGTCATGACATGAGTTGTGAGCTAATATATAGGTTAGCGACAATAAAAACATAATTTTCATTCTCATTTTATTCTGTGTTGATAAAATGATTCGTTTGAAAGAAGACCAATAAAAATTTAAGAGTCTAATAAAACACGGAAAAAAGCACATTTGAATTTATTACAACACTATCAAAAAAAGTAACATTGGATGAATTTACGGCGTTCTTTGAGTCTGTTAAATTTTCTAAGCAGCAAAACCAATCAATGTAAATAATTTGTCATTATCCATTATGTTTTTCTTCGGATTTTCATCGTACTGCAAACGGAATCAGTATGAAAGGCGTTTATATAGAAAATATTTTGTTTTACATCAGGTAATGTGAGTAAATGAAAAATCAAGGAACATTTTATTTAATCAACTGACAAACCGACAAACGAATAAAATAAAATAATTACTCAATAATATACAAAATTGTTGCTTTCTAATTTTTATTAGAAAAAGGATTATTTTTCAATTTCAAGAGGTCTTTAAAGATTACATAATATTTAATTATAACTTGTTGAATTTTACATAACATGCACAGTTTGAATAAGCGTACCATACATCCACATCTATACACATACGTATTATTATATATGCAATGATATGGGTGCTTATCTCTAGTAGGGTAATAAGTATGTAAAGATTTTAATTTACATTTTATGAAATTTATTTTGAAATTTGCGTTTGATGTTTTTTTTTTTTTTTGGAATATACTTTAGTAGAGGATAATAATGGAAAACTTGGCATGGAAAAATTAGAAATTAAAGCTTGTTACATTCATACATGATGAATAAATGTATGTATACTACAAAAAAAATGAAGTATAATGTACTTGCTATATGTAATTTTCGATTTCTTTTCATATTAAAACTTGAAATTTTATGTAAAATTGCATATCATTAGGCGAAATTTTGTATAAACATTTTATAATATGAATTATATGGCTATGTATGAAATATATTTGAAGACATGAAGGCGAAACAAGTTAAATTTGTAACAAATTTCATATTAAAATTAAAAATTATTAAAAATTGTTATAAAAGCAATTCTTTATTAAATGTAAATATTAAAATGTATGAAATTGAAATATAAAATTTCTATTTCCGAAATTATTTTGCAATAAAGAACAGACGAAATATTTCAGCCATTCAATTTCACATTTTCATAAAATTAAATATTCTTATAGTTTCTCTCAAGGCATTTGGGCAATATATAATAGAAACAAAGTTCGTAACACAGAATTCAGAAATTTGGTATGATTTGAAAGAATATTCTTGAGAATTTTAAACAAAAATTCTTAATTTTAATTATAATTTTAAAATAAAAACTATTTTCCACGAGCTTGCGTCTATTTGCACGAATTAATTTTCAATATTAATTTCGATAATATTGAAAATATTATCAAAATATTGAATTTCGATAAATGCAATATTAAATGAGCTTTAAACTTGTACAGACAGTCAGTGATACTTATAAATAGTAAGAGAAAATTTTATACAAATTTTATACAATATCGTTTTTTCTTATATTCTGCCATAGTTGGTGAAAACCTTAGATAATGTCCGCTTTTTTTTCATATTTTATAGCTTTAAATGTGAAAATGAGCTCTATCAAAATTCTTTTTACAAAATTTTATAAAAGAATTCATTTTCAAATTTGTTTTCAAAATCATGTTACAGCTGCTTAACTTAATTTTTAGGTTATTTTTGGACAAAGTAATCTTAAATTCAAATAATTGAAACTTAAAAGCATAACTTTTGCAACACTCTAGCACACACAATTTTAAAATATTTTCTCAAATATTTGTTAATATTTATTTTAAATACTTTCAAAATGAATTTAAATTACTAAGTACAAAAGTATAGATAAACATAGCAAGAAAATAGTGATAAAACAGGACGCGAACAAAAATTATTTTTAATAAATTTTAAATCATAACAAAAATAAAACCTCTGAAACCAGAAAATTTACACAAACTGTTTTTATTGAAAAAATATGTATACATGTATACAATATTTGTATACGTATGAGTGTATACAAAATTAATCAATTTTGTTTATATTTCGAATTAAAATAACAATATATTTGGATAATGCTCAAAGGAATTACAACTTGTTTTAGATTTATCAAATTAAATATATAAATATTTTGATAAAATTTACAATGTTCAACGATGATGGCCTTCTTTTGTTTGCTAAATAACAGCAAAAATATTTTGAATTGCTAATTTTTAAATCAAAATTTTTAAAATAGAAAAAAGGGAATAAATTACAATAAGATTTCAATTAAAGTATTGCAATTCGCCCATAATATTGTTAAAATATTGTTGTAATATTTGTAAAATATTTCGCCCATAATTGATAAATTTAAAATTATTTTAAATATTTAAATGTAAAAAAAATTGTTTTTATTACACTCACATTTATTTCATCTCAAAATTATCAAACTGCATACAAATTAATACCGCATACAGATTAATATTAAGATTTCATTTTGAAGAAAATTCGTCAACTTGTACAATTTTTTTACAAAAAAAAGTTGCTAATGGTACAAAAAACGCAGTCGTGAGCAGTTTTAAAATGTGTTTAAAATTTGAACTAAGATTTTATTCAAAAGCTTTCATGCATTCTTAAATTATTTGCGCATTCATACAGTTTGCGCACAAATCTGACTGAGGTAACGCTTCTTCTCTACACTTTTTATTATAAAAAATTACATAAATTAATTTCAATTAAAAAACGTTATATTTCTAAATTTTAATCTACAGCGCAATATTAAATTTTATTATACTTACTAATAACTATCGAACACTACAAGCACACACTTCACATTCAGACACACTTCATATTCAGACACACAAATGTTCATCTTCTTGTCTAATGTATAGACAAGAAGATATTTATATTCATTTATATTCGATTCAAGCAGGTGAATCGAATATAAAATTTAATACAAAATTTAATTTTTATTACTTCAAAATATGCTCCTACCCAAAACAATTAAATTCATAGACTCCCTTTTAAATACCCCACAAATAAACGTACTATTTTACCCTACATTAATTCGCCATTTGAAATAAATTAAACCTTCTAATTTAATAAAATTCTATGTTCAAATCAAAGTCTGAGTAATTTTACACAAGTACACGTATGTTTTATATACCAAGCACCTATATTAATTTTTCACAAAAATTCTTTAACAACAATCACCTGACAACAAGTCAATTACAAAAATTAAAATAAAAATATCAAAAAGAAATTTTTAAATTCTTTTAATATTTCAATTACATTTTCTCCTGAAATGGAAGAGACTCAATTCCAAAATTTATGACAAATAAAGAAAAAATACCTACCACACACAGATTTCTCAAGAACGTGTGTAGACAAAACGAGCCTATCAAAAAATCAAAAAGAAAAATTCCCAAAAATTTTTTATCAAATATTTTGTTTAAGAAAATTTTAAAAATGACTTTCTTTACTCAATTTACCCTTATTTTTTTAACAATAATTTTGTGTTCTAATCTGAGGGATATCATTTTATCAAAGTACAATCCTTTGCGAACACAAAACAATAATATTATGTTAGTATAAAAATATGCTGGAAAAAAATCTTTGTTTATTGTAGGATGAGTTTTATATCATGACAAAGTTCAAAGAGAATTTACAAATTAAAATATGTTATAACCGTGCCATATATTCACTGCACTGTTTTATCTTATAGTTTACAAATTTCTATTTCGGGTATGGAACCTTTTGAATTTTTGTCAAAAAGTACTTTAAACTTTCAAACTCTTCTTAATCAAAAATATACACTTATTATCTCGGTTGTCAAAGAAAAGCTCACGCCCATGCCAAAGCTGTGTACTTTTAAGTATGAAAACAGATCCCCACCAAATATATAGTACTTTCTCTCCATACAACGAACAGATGTTCTTTTCAGAAAAGTAAAAGTAAAACTTACGTTAAGAGTAATGTAACCATAAATAACACTTATATACATAACTATACCTCGTTAGAATATAAGCATGTTTTTCATTCAGTTATTACTCGTACGAGTACGAGATATTAAACATGTTGTGTTTTCCGGAAATTTAAAAAATAAATAAAATTTTTTGAAACTTCAAAATTTTTATACTTTTAATTTGAATATTTAGAAAAAATTTTTTCCAAAATTTTATGCATCATCAGCACAAAAATATATTTACAGAATTTCTTTTTTCTACATCCGGATTCGATATATCAACAATGAAATATGTAACTTTATAAAAATATATAATAATATATTACGGCATAAGAAGATACAAGTTTGTATATAATCCACCTAAATGTTCTATTTAAATTGTTACATTCTTCTAGGCTTAAAGTCAATATGATAACCTTGTGTACAAGACAAAGAGTAATAAATTTAAATGAATATTGTTTAAATTTCACATTATTGGGAAAATAAAAGATGAGAAAATTACTAAAATTATACCCACTATCATGCCAAATTTTATTTTAAATCTCAAATGAAGGCTACAATAAAAATAGCGTACATATATTTATTACCGACCGTATTGTGTAAACAATAGGTAGGTTATGTGATGGCAACAAATTTTGCATATCGAGTTTTCGGTGGGAACGTACTTCTCCATAGTAGGGAAGTGTAAATAAACTATTTTTAGCAACCTGTCGGTCTGTCGGTCTGTCGGTCTGTCGGTGTGTCCGTCTGTCGGTCTGTCGGTCTGTGTGTGGACGCGTGTATCTCAAGTTCGGCTGTACCGATTTTGATGAAATTTTATATGTAAGTTTGTTTCCACCATGGCACGGATTGATCAACTTTTGGGATATATCAGGCCTCGGGAACTGCACTTTTTAGCGGGCCTGTTTTACATTTTTGAACATTTTGAAGAAAGTATTTAACTGATTTAATTGAAATTTTATATGTAAGCTCAGCTCAACCGTCCGCGAAAACTCCTATGTTTTGGAAGAAATCAGGCATCGGCAACTAGACGTTTACTACGGGCCAAATATACATTTTTGTGTATATAAAGAGAAATAATCAACCAACTTCATTGAAATTTAAAATATGAGTTCCTCGTATTAAAACAGTGAACATACAAATTTTTTGGAAAGATTAGGGCTCGAAAACGGATTTGCGGGCCGATTTTACATTTTTCACCATTTTGAAGAAAATATTCAACCGATTTAATTGAAATTTCATACATGAGCTTTGTTCGACCCTCCGCGAAAATTCCTAACTTTTGGGACAAATCAGGTATCAGCAACTGGACGTTTACTACGGGCCAAATATACATTTTTGTGTATATAAAGTGAAATAATCAACCAATTTCATTGAAATTTAATATATGAATTCCTCATGTTAAAGCAATGAACATATACATTTTTTGGAAAGATCAGGGCTCGAAAACTGATCTGCGGGCCGATTTTACATTTCTCACGAAATTTGAGTTCTGGTTGTTACCGAAACTAACTGACGAGCATTTCAGGGAATTCGGGTAGCACAAAGCGAAACTCTACTACGAGCCACATTTACATTTTTCTAGGTATGTTAACTATAAGCTTACTAATTTCCTAAAAATTGGAAAGAAGTATTTAACAGACATTTTTATAATATTCCACAACACTTTCATTTAACTAGACAATACAGAATGCGGTCGGTTATGTGCTGACCACATCAGATTTTATAAACTTGCAGTGGTTTGCAAAATACTCACACACTATCCGTGTCGTGTTATGTTGAATAAAAATTTCTTCGAATACTATTCCTTTCTTCATTTTTTTTTCTTTTTTAATAACATTGAGAACAATTTAACATAAATATTTACATTATCACATCAAATAAAAGCACATTTGTTGTTGCACTCGTATATAGTTGAATTCAAAGAAAATCCTAAAATAACAAAAAAAATACAGAGAATAAATTAAAGAAAAACAATGAAATTTAAAGAGAAAAATTGAACAATGAAATTTAAAACACAAAAGAGAGAAAATAATTCAATATCCTTGTTTAGTATAAGAATTGTGTTAGTGTAGTACAACCATACATAAAGTTATTTGAGTCTTATATAAAATTAAATGTGAATCTCTCACAGATTTAATAATTCCAATTTTAAAAACGGATTGCTTTAAAAAAACGTAATGCAATTTTGTAACAAGAAAAGCAATTGATACAGATTTTATGATCTAACCTTGAAGTTGAAGAGCAATAGTGTAAAATGGAACTTAAAACAACTCTTTACCCTTATTTCAGAACGCATTTAAAAATTTTAAAAATTGTGCCGAGTTCGAAGTAAACAAGCATATTTGAGATTAGCAACCACATTACAATGATTATCTTTCACTTAATTAACATTATGAGATCCTTATTTAAAAAAAAAAAAATTCGCAGTTAGTTTTTGGATTCCATTAACAGCAATGGCAATATCTCTTACATGTAGGCAAATAATCGAAAATTTAAATTGGAATCTTTACGTACAACAGCAAGAATATTTGAATTTCTTATTTGTTCTATACCGTAAATACCGTAATTTTACTCATAGCTAACTAGATTTTTCAAATTGCTGTTTCTTCAAACTCTGCAGAATGAAACTATAGCATAAGTTATTTAAGATTCAAAATAAGACCTAAAGTGCTTATTTCTAATCTGAAACAATTTAATTTACACTGTCAATTAAATTTACTCCGTTTGACGCTTTGTCATGTAAATTAATGCATCACAATTACAAAACTAAAAATGGAAAATTTAGAATATACTTTCCCTAAATTTTACGTTACGGACACATTGAAATAATTCTAATTTTAGAACACAAACGCTTAAATATTTTCTTATTTTTTATCATTCAATGTAGTACCTATATAAAACACCTGTTATATACATACATAAATAACCACACCTACATATGTATAGCTTTATGACAAATGAAAAACCAAAATTCAATCAAAATGTCTTTTTGATTGCCTTAGATCTCATCGATTGATAAAAACCATCTTTTCCTTTTTTAAATAAATAAAGGTCCGGATTTCCAAAAAAGATATTACATACCTTGTTATACAATTTCATGCTGTGTGAATAGCCATTTATATTTTGTACCAGCACTTCAAGTGACATCGTTTAAAAAAATCTCACTTTTTAAAAGATTTCAATGGCAAACAAAAAGAAAACATTAAACACCAATAATAGTCAGTATCGAATGATTTTTCTTATATAAAAAAATATTTTCAAAGTGCTCCTAATATCTAACAAAAATCTAACATCAGAAATTGGAATGAGAGACCAAAATTCCTAGATGTCGCTTAAAGTTGTTTTCAAAAATATTTATGTACTTAAAAGAATAATTTTTAAAAAGAACACGGTCTTGCATATTGCTTTGGATAGTAAAGTTGGGCATAGAATAAGTGGTTACATACTACTTGATTTCAACTATTTGCTTGCGGTAAATTGCAACAGCAGACTGACAATATTGTAGGAATTTATTTAGATTTAGAACATTTTTACTATGGCCAGACAGTAATCTTATTTTTAAACATTAATATAACATGTTTCAATAAAGAATAGGGAACAGTGCTGCTCAAATAACAACGAATATTTCCTATTAAATTTTAGCATTTCTAATCGATTTAGAAGAGCAAAATTACAATTTAGATTAGAAAAATTCCGTAGAAAAAAAATTAGGAACAAAACTTAATATTAATGTTGACCATCACTTCCTTCCCAAATCCTGATTCTAAATACAAAACATTTATGTATTTAAAGAAAATATATGAAAATTTAAACAAAGAAAAGAAACTTTTTCAGGACAGAAAAACAGGAATGTAAAAAGTATATTGAAATTAAAAACACAATATAAGGAAAGAGAAATTATTTAAAAATATGGGAGAATAAAATTTGTTTTCCCTTTAAGGATTCGTCCAAAAATTTTCTATATATACGAATTTTTGTATATATTTTTCGTTCCTGTTGTTGAAGCAAAAGATAAAACTGTTGACAATGTTTAATTTTTGTTTGCATTTTTTCTTCTCCATACATGAATAATCGGATATAAAAAAAAATTTTTTTAATATCTTTTTTTTTTTCATTTAAAAAATTATTTTTTATTTTTGTAATAAATTTTATTAATCATAAAAATCTAACTTTCATAATGCTTTATGGCCGTCATTCATATAATTTTATCGTTGAATTATTGCACTAGAATTTTCATTTTAATAATACTGATGAAAATATACAAAATTGATGCAAAACAACATAATAAGAGGATAAGGGGATGGAAAGTATAAAGGAAGCAAAGCACCATTTAACGGTTTATTACACTCTATATAGAACAAAGCTTAATGTATCGTTTGATAAACATAGAGCTTTATTGTTTTGAGAAAGCGCAATACTCTAAATGGTATTGCAACTTGTAAAATTCAAATGTTAAAAATCTATCATTGAAAAATAATCAAGAGTGAGTACTCTTTACTTTACTGGACTAGACTCAATTCTTGATTATAAAATAAAATATTGCCAATTCAACTCTGTTAGTTGTAGCGGAAAAAGGCAGCCAGATCTTTTTTAACATTAATAACTACGTACTTTATGGTTTTTTACCGAAAGATTTTTCTCAAAGCTGAACATTATTTAACTGTAATATTAAAATTGCCAATAAGAATTCAGGAACAAATTTTAAAATGTATTTCAATTAAGTCTCCAAACAAATGTTAATTTCCGTAAACTTTCTTATGAACTAAGCTGTGTTTAATAGACTAAAATAATGCAGAAAACAAGTACAATTAAAATTATTATTGAACTATATTTTGAGGAAACGTGCTTTTTTTCTATAAATTTCAATTTAATATTATACTATATATTTTTATCTCTTTAACGAACTCCTGTAAGCGGTTCACAAGAATTTTCGTTTTATTTTCATTTTAAATCGGATATTACAGCCTAAAGGATTTCATTGTTTTCCTTTTTCAACACGTTTCTAACGAAGATAACAATATCACTACTCTTTTTTTTTTGTTTGGCTTTTTATCAAAAAAGGAAACAAGTAAAATAAATATAATTTGTTAAATTGCTCATAATAAAAACAGTTACAAGTACACTGAAGATTTAAATTGACAAAAAAAAATTTTTTTAAATTACAATGAATTTACTGATAAAAAAATTATTTTATTTTTATCAGAAAGAAATTTTGTAATTATTAAAATTAATATTTTTAAAATAAATACGAAAATTTTAAAATTGAAATGTGAATTAACATCATGCTTAAGCCTCAAAACGACAGCCATAACATAAATTAAAATTATAATATTTATGAAGTGAAATTTTTAACATAAATTTGATTGTAATTTCTGTGGCTATAAGACAAAACAGCCTAAAACAAATTTAAATTTTTTAATCTGAAATTTCAATGCTTTGATCATAGGTTAAAATGTGAATGAATATAGATAAGTACCGACTTTTCGGAGAAAAATATCAAATTTCAAACCCATATGACTTAAGTGAACGTAAGAGCTTTTTGGAAGTTAATTTAAACTTGGACTTTTTAAAATTTAATCAATGTAATTCTTATAATAGTTTTGAAATTTTAGAGAAAAATTTTATTTTAAAAGTTTAAATTTTTTCTTAAATCAAAAAGGTTGCTCTGGGAAATTAATCACGGACTAATTTCTTGTCGCTTGCTTCCAAATTTTCCGGGAATTGGATGTAATAATCTCAAAAAACTTGCAAATGTTTGTGAATTTTGATTTGTTAATTAAGAGTTAACACAAATTCGGCCAATAAAGCACTTATGCTGGATTTGAAAAATAACACACTTTTCCAAGGAAATTTAAAAAAAAAACAACTATCTAACAGCCAATTTCTAAGCTTGCTTAAGTTATTACTTCTAAACTAGAGCAGCAAATAAAGCAAGCTCTTCGTTTTCAGAATACTACTAACAGCTTTTAAGCAAGAAAAATGCCCCTATCTCGTTCACCTTCACAAAAATCATTAAATTTGCAATAAATTTTTTTAATACCAGCAAAATGCTGGTATTTAATTGGCTCAAATATTTAATAAAAATTAAATTCTTTCAAAAGTTTTAAATTTTAAGCACAACAAAAATTCAAAAGAAAAATTCAGAATCACACATGAAGTGGCAAACCCACAGGTAACGCAAAAATTATTTTATTTTTTACTGAAAATTCATTTTTAATTAAATTTAACACTTTTTAACATTTAATTTTGTTGTTAACATTTAAATAAAAGTATCCTTGACTTTTTGAATTTTCATAGTTTCGAATTTATTTTCTTTAATTCGTTTGTTCGGTTTTAAGTTTATTTAACAAATAAAAATAATACCGAAAGTATCCATTTTATTTGTTTTTCGGTTTTGTAATCGTAAACAAAAGAAAAATAATTTTTCAAATTGCGAAATTTTAAAAACCCACTCTCAATTTATTTTACACAAAGGTATTGTTATTCCATTTTACAATATCCTTTGTCAACCCGAATTTCATTTGGGGAGAAAATTTCAAACAATTTTCTATAGTAAAAAATTCTATAGTAAAAAAAGACCATGAAACTTTTTCTTTAAAAATTCAATTAATTTTTTTGCTAATAAAAAAATGATATCCTTTTAAGGAGTAAAGTAAATAGAAAGTAGTACGCACTTTTCAATGGTATAGGAAATAGATTTTATCATTCTTAATATCAGTTTTCTATATTGTTCAACTTTACTGAAACGATTTTTAATTCAATAGTGGATACGACATTGGTAATAACAAGTAACTTCAATTATTTGGAGGCTCTTAGCAATGATTCTAAAAGTGTAAAGGATATTTTCAACATATATATAAAGAAATATAAAATATGGCAGTGTTGAGTAAACTGGGAGTAGTTTTTGAATGATTATTAATAAAAATGAATGAAGAAATATTATACTGATTAAAAATATTGGAGTAGAAAGAAAATTAGTCAACTTCTTTCAATTCTCCCAATTTCAGTTCTCCCATACGGAGAACTGAGAATTTTTAATATAAGAACTACGCTATTTTTGTGCTACTGAGTTTTTGAATTTTTCGTTTAACATAAAGTGACTTACATTAAATTTAAACAATTAATAAGAATCGCTTTTAAAATCGAGAACAATAAATAGCCACGCCAAAACTAAACGAAAACCAATTGTTACTTCAGAGCTATGCAGAATAAGTTAATATATAAAATAATATCGCTGGCGAAACTGTGATACCACGTAAGTGCAAATATTTCCAAAAGTACTTTACCAATTTTCTGTTTAGGAAATGTCAAACAATCCATCTTTTAAATTTATGAAAATATGAAAATTATTTAAAGAATACGTAATTATTTATTAGTTTTTACTGTTTCGTAAATTTTAACGATCTTTTAAACTTTTAAAATAAATTCACTGTTTGAGATTTCATAAACAGAAAATTGATAAAGTACTTTTAGAAATATTTGCACTTACGTGGTATCACAGTTTTGCCAGCGATATGTTAATTTAATTAATTTCGTTGGGTGACATCACATTAATGGATACAATTATTTGAAACTTGATTTCCTGAAATCTTTACCGTTATCATTTAAATTAAAACCCTTATCTTAAATTCTGCGTTTCTTAAAGACTTATATGTGAATCTGTATACATTCTGTTGTTTAAATGAGAATATAATATAAGGAAAAAATTTTAATTATCCTTCTTGAATAATATAAAAAATTTAAATATTTTAACCTATTCTTTCGCTTTAAGAACGAAAAGAACATCTTAATCACACTCAATTCAAAGTCATCAAATAAATAGATTAAATTTAAATTATCTTAATTGAAAATGTTTACTGAGTTGTGAATTTACTTTGATAAAATATATTATTTCTGATTATAAATGATTATTTCTTAAAAAATTTTGTAAAAATCTTCGAACCTAGAAGGCATTTTTAATGAAAATAATGATAAAATTGTACAAAAATTACCATCAACAACTTGTTATAAGCGATAATAAAAAAAATTATCTTTTTCGTTTCAAAAACAAAAAAAGGAAATTTACCTCAAGGATTTTAAAACTTTTAAGGTGCACAATCATTTCCATTTATATTTTTTCCACAAAATGAAGCGGTCTTAAGATTTATTTTACTAACAGTGATTTATTAAAATTATTTATCTATTATATTGTGTCCTTGATGACTTCCTTCTAAATATAATACAATGCTCACTTAAATTTGAACAATAAAACTTATTAACTACTGTTAAAAGATAATAAAAATGGCACTTATAAAAAAAAATTTTTTTAATATTCTTGTTTCAACTTTTACAATAATTTCTCATAAATCACGGTTTTATAATGTGTGCTTAAAAGAATTTTCAACAAAATATTATACTCTTGTTTTAAGTACTTTTTTTTGATTTCTTAAAAAACCTGTCAGATTAATTTATTTACAAAATTTTTATCATTTTTTAGATTTTAGAATATCAGATAATTTACTATTTAGAGGATGTTGGGCAGAACAATTTTGAAGAAGGAGTACTACAGGAAAATCTTTGCGAAAAAGGTGGTGTTAAAGGATGATGTAGAAAATGATTTAAACATTTCGCAATGGTCCAATAACAGTTAATTATCTCAAATAATTTATTTAAGAAAGTAATCTCAAATATATTTATTTGAGAAAATGATTTTTCTTTATATGCCAGAATAAAATCTAGTTGCCAACTTAATTTTGTAAACTATCATAGATTTGTTGTTCCTCTAAACATATTACTGGATTTTCAAAATAATCAACGGAATAGTACCTTATTAAATCCCATGATTTTTCAAATTCTGAAAGAAAGTTATTACATAAAGGAATTAGAGTTGAATAACGACTAAATAATAACGAATAAAAATATGATTTCAGGCAAAAGACTATGGGTCTAAAATTAATATAATCAAATACTTGAGCATTGATAATCAAACGATTCTTTTAGCCCTAAAATATGCAACTATTCTGATGTTCAAATTACTTATATGGAAAATGCTGGTTTTACTAATATACTACTCATTTTGACCGCATAATATACTAATATTCGAAAATTTTGTAGAATTTCGGTTCTAATCACCCAGAACATAAATAGAGAAATCAAACACTCAAAACAATTTATATATATTAAAAAGGTTCAAACAATGGGGAAAACTAATTGACAGTATATGAATAAAACAAATATATATAAATAAATTCTTCTACAGCAGAAAACATGAATTCCCCTAGATTAAACGAAGCATTTCGAATCACATAAGGATTTTAAGATTTTAAAAAATCAAATTCAACTCAATTTTCTTTATTATACAATAATCATTTTAACTTCTTTACATTAAACAACCACACTACTTAAATTTTTAACTTTTTACCTTATACAATGGTTAAACCCACGGATTAAAGAGAATAAACTCCTTAGTTCTATGTATAAATATATTTATGTATGTACCTACAATTGTACATTATATACTTTTAAAATAAAACAGGGTAAATTGTAAGAAAATTATTTTATTAAAAAAAAACCGGCATTACATAAAATAAAGTTCTTAAAATTATCTAGTTACAAGGTATAATCAACTTGAATTACTTATATAATTACGTCATTCAGATTCATTGAAATAATCATTTTCGTTTAGCTCCCTTTATGCATCTTCTTTTATATCTATTTTTTTTTTAAGTTCGAAGTGCATTTTTTCATAGAATATAAAAAAGTGTGATAAAGAAATTTCAAGCAGATTTTTATTCTATAGAAAAACAAAGTGATGACTTTAGAAATTAGCAATATTTTGTAAAAATGTTCAGAACTTCTGAAACAAGCAAAATAGCAGGGAAAATATCTTAGTTGTCACCTACATATTGATTATTTTTGAAAATCATTATTGGAAATTATCTTACACTCATCTAATCCGTTACTATATTTTAAAAAAGCAATTTTTAGCAGAAATAGTTTGTTTTTCAAGACAATCTTTATAAGCCCTTTGACATTTTAATCTAATTGGAAATGACAATTCTATTTTCATGTCAGATCTTCACTTTTCATTAAAAGAAGAAGCTCTCAAAATTATTTAAGAAAGTTCAAAATTGAAATTTTTGCAACGAAAGTTTTTAAAATTTTTGTCCTTCCTATAGTCATTTTAATACAAATGAGAGCAAGAAATGAAAAAGTTAACATTTTCATTTTTCAAGTAAAATCATTTTTACATTCCAAATTTACTATTATTCTACATAAAATATTCAAGATTACACGTTTTAATTTCCGTAAAAACTCGGGTAGCAAAAAAAGAGTTTTTAAAAAAAATCCTAACATTTGCGTAAAATTAATGGTGCAAACACAAATTATTGGGAAAAATATTTCCAATCTCTTTGCGTTTTCAAACGTTCTTCTAATTTCGTTTACTATGCTATAAAATATTTAAAGGGGATTGAAATTTAATGAAATCATTCAGCAATTCTATTAGTTTGCAATTGTGGGTTCTGTTTATCTTTACCGCTAAAACGAAATTTTTTACATTAATATTATAAAGTGTTGGTCGGTGCAATACTAAAATATTTTCCAATTTTCATTTTCAAAATAACAATTTCTTAAAATGGTTTTCATCGGACAATTTTTATCTTAATGCAATCATATATTTTTTTTGTTTCCCTTTTTATATAATTTTTTATACAAATTTAAAATGAAACTAAGCTAATATGCAGTTAGCAATAATATTACGGTACAATAATAATTCACAATTATGTGCATTATATACAGACAAAATGATTTTATCTTGCAATTTTCTTTATTTTATCCTCCGATTTCTTATTACCCTTTATGAAACATTCTTTTATTTTTTGTTTATTTTGAATTTTAAAGATTTGAATTTAAAAACTTTAAATATAAAATTGTGCGTTTATAATGTATTTATGATTTTTGTAGTTTGAAATTATTTTAAAAATTTTATATGTATTTATTGCATACAACTGAAAGAAAACAAGAAAAAAATTTAATTTGTTTTTAAAATAAACTGGGTTGTCCGAAAAAATTAAGCAAAATATTTAAAATTGCTTTTTAGAGAATAAGAATAGATCTAAGTTTAAACACACTTTTTAGATTTTTGTCAGTCAATCACTCTGAATTGAACCAATTTCTTAAAGTTATGACATTTACGAAACTCTATGACATTTTCGAAGAACCGCTAAATACTTGATTTGATAAATGTTTTTTATGTGTTTTCTTCTACGTTTAATTTGACCATTATATTGCCCACGTTGAGCCACATTTTAAAGGTTCAAACTGGATTGCAGAAACAACAATCAAGAACTTAAATAAGGTGCTTAAATACTTTGCATTGCAACAACTAGACTCATACTTCAAATTGAAAATTACCAATAAGTTTCTGACAATATTGGCATGACAATATTCTTTTGCAAAAAATACAATTCCTATAGTTGCCAGAATTATTTTAACTTTTTATTTTAAAGTATATACACACTTTATTTTACACCATCATAAACTCTTTAAATCTATGAACCTTTTAAAATATTATTGCAGATCTTTTTTCTATTTGAATTATTAACGCTTGAATTCTTATTATAAGAAAGGAGTTATATTTTATCTAGTATAACAAAAAAGGCAAAAAAAAAATCATTTTCTCCTGAGACTCATTGGAACCTTTGAATATACAAAAAGAATAATATAACAAACTTTAATATTTTTAGTACTAAAACAAAAGAAAAGAAAAATTTAAGATTTACAAAAACAAAAAAAAAAGTCGTATATAAAACGAAAAGGGTAATAAGTAACTAGAAAGAGTTGAAAGCATTATTACAAAAAATTTAATTTTTATTTTTCCAATTTAAAATTGAAAGTAAATATAATGCGAATTTACACGTATACATATACTGAAGAAACTAAAAGAAAATTTTATAATAAAAAACTTTTATAAATTTTTCTTTTGAATGCCACCTCAAAATCGTTTTGCACTTGTTATTGAAAGCAGAACAAAATAGTTTTCAACAAGTCAATAATTGTATAGAAAACAATACAGACAGATTTAAAGTTGTCAGCATGTCTTGTAGAACATTTACGAGTATAACATAATTTTGCAATCTGAAATAAAATAAGAAAGTGAATATTAAATTATTATTCAATTTGTATGTATAATCGAAAAATCACTTTCGAAATTAGTTTTTGAATAAAATTGTAATAATTTTTAAATGTAAGTAATTCAATATTATTTTTAAATTTATGAAATTGGAATAAAAAAAGAAATTGTACCCAAGAAAATTACATTGTTTAAATTTTGAAAATATTGCATAGCGTCAGGCGAATCAAAATTTTTAATTAAGTTCTTATTATTTTTCTAATATCATGAATTGCATATCTTTACAAAACTTAAATAAACATGCGGCAAAGCGAAACGAAACTAAAATTAGTAAAGTATAATTAAAATTAGCAATACAATTCTCTTCCTCTCTCTAAATACCTAATATAATCTTTATAATATTCAATTCTCATCAATCAATTCTCATCAAATTATTGAAATTTTGCGGTAAATACATTTAAAGCTTTTTAAAGGTAATTAACTTCGAACAGGTGTTTAAAGCTGTATTTGGTTTTATCTATAAAATAATTCATATAGATTAGTAAAGATTGATTAAATTATTTTATTAATTTTAAATTTACTCTTATCTAAATTAATGGTTTCTGTTGTCAAATTAGTTAAAAATTTTCAAACTCAGTACTAAATTTACTGTAATAAAATTAAAATGCAAGTTACCATTAAAAATTAATTTCATTTTTGAATAATTTTTATTTATTCAAGTTATTATAAAAGTTAAATTTTGTAATTTTAAAAAAAAATTTTTAATTTTAAAATTTTTAGTCTGAAACAAAATGGCTACCAAACAAATTTTAATTTTTACAATTTTAATGTTAAACAAATTGGGAAATGCGAATATGTGGTTTTGTGAGAACAATGAAGATTGCAAAGAAATGAATGAAAATGCAATTTGTTTTAAATCTCGATGTCAGTGTCCATCAATGCAAGTCTACTCGTTAGATAAACGTTCTTGTTTGGATTCTGTTATTTATGGAAAACCTTGTCAAGAATCGATTCAATGTAATTTATTAAATTCAAAAGCAATATGTTCTGAAGGTGTTTGTAAATGTCAAGAACACGAAACGTATGTGAAAGGTAAATGTCGTATTTTAGTACCTTTAGGTGAAACTTGCCAAAGCACATTAGATTGTTATTTTGGTTTTGATCGTCAATCAGTTTATTGTAATGCTGAAAAAAAATGTGATTGTGCTGAAGGTTATTATAAGCGTCATGCAACAATTTGCCGCAAAAAAATGTTTAAAGCAAATGATCCATGCATTGTTCATACTGATTGCTTTGGATTAAGTACTGAAGCACAATGCTTAAAAAATGTATGCGTTGAACCAAAAACTGTATACAAAAACCAAGTGAATAATTTAAATAAAAAACAAGTTATAAAATTAATTTCTGAAACAAAAATTGTAAATTTAAACGAAACCCAACCTAAATTAGGCGATCTTTGTAATGAATTAAATATGCCATGTCAAGGATTATCTAATTCCATATGTATTGGGCATTGTTATTGCAAATCTGGTTATTACCCAAATAATGAAAAAACGCTTTGTATTGCTGAGGTAGGGGAAAAAGCTACACATTCTGAAGAATGTGGTAATGCAAAAGGTGTAAAATTTGATAGCTCAGAAAATTTATGTGTTTGTGAAAATAATTTTTTTATTGATGAAGATCAAAAGGCATGCAGAAAATCAATTGTTTTTACAGCATTTTGTACATCTCATGGACAATGTAGTCCTTATAATGCTATTTGTGATCCTAATAGCTCTTTAAGAAAATGTTTATGTGCTCATTATGAAGAATATGATCAAAATTTACAACTTTGCGTAAATAAAAAAGGTTTAGGAGGACCATGTTCTGATGATACATATTGCAATATAGAAAATTCAATATGTTCTGAGGCAGGATTTTGTGTTTGTGAAAAAAATTTTTTTGAAGATAATGGTAAATGTTTACCAGGATTAAATGCAACTTGCTTAAGTGAAAACGATTGTGCTATAAATAACAGTACTTGTACAAATAATACTTGCAATTGTTTAAATAATTTTACTGTGGTGGATGGCGGATGTTTTAAAATAGCCGATAATGTTGGTGAATATTGTGATAAAACTGAACAGTGTCAACATATTAATGGAATATGCCAAAATAATAATTGTGAATGCAGTACAGAAAAACATGCCGCATTTGGAAAATGTTATCAAAGTAAAATGCTTCAAGAAGAATGTGCCAGTATTGGAGAATGTCTGTTGAAACCTGAAGATGAAGAAGGCAAAGAATGTCGTAATTCGAAATGTGAATGCAAAACAGGTTTTATACAAAATCAGTATGAGCAAACATGTTCGTATAATTCAAGTACAAAGTGTATCAGTCAATTAAATGTTATTCTCAGTATTTCATTTCTTACATATTTTTTACTAAAAAAAATATTTTAAATTTAATTGCATAGAATTGTTCCAATAAAAAAAGTGTTAATTGTTGTTTAAATTATTTAGTAGATTTATGAAGAAAATAATAAACTTTTAAAAAATGTATAAGCAAATATGTGTTTGTATATATGATTATTTAAACTAATAACCTTGTGAATTCAGTTAACATTATTTTAAAATGTTCTACATTAACGTTTAATGTTCTACAAAACAGGTTTTGCCAAAAGTAGAAACAACCAGGAATATTATCGTTATAAAAGGTTTATTATGTAAATTATAATTTGGTTCATTGAAAAACAGCTTGGAAACGAACTTCTAAAATATGACGAATTCTTCTCGAAGCGATTAGTAATAAGCGCAAGCTCATTCTACTCTGATTAATTACGACAACGTATTTAGTTTGAGAAACTGCCTCTATTTCAGTATGTTCTTAATATACAAAATCGTATAATTGTAATAAAAACCTTCATTTCAGTAAAAGTACCTTTTACTAGCATTACACTCTGTAGTTTTTATTTGAATGGCTTTTTACCCTAATTTTAGATTTATTTTTACGTAGCATATCTTTCAAAAAATATCCTAATGCATATCATAATTTGTCTTGGTGAATTATAAAGCTGTAAATAACTAAATAATACAATAAAGAAACTCTTTGTTTTGATATGCTTTGGGAATGGCAACTTGCAATCATTCCCCTATTACGATATAAAAATTATATAACATTTTTGCATATATTCATATGCTGAATGGTTTCTAATAAATAAATACGTACATTTAGGTACAGTCTGCTTTCGAATTTAAAAAAAGACATCCTGCTAATCCGTCTAAAACAAATGTAGCATTATTCTTTGAGAAATTTCTTAAGATTTTTAAATGACTTGATTTTAAAATCAAGTAATTTAAATCAAAGTTAAATGTAAATTCCCTTTCAAAGACAACATTTATGTATTTTCTGTCTGTCATTTCATTTTCTTAAATGCTCTCAAAATCTTAAAAACAATAATAAGATGCTTTTAACAGTATCTGATTGTGATTTGCTGTAATTTGCTTTTAAAAAGCATTTTACTAACAGTAATTTGGTTTGTTTTATATTGTTATCTTAAACATTCCATTAAGAGGAAATTTTAATGCATAGCAAACAAATCGATATACTATGTACATAAAATATGTACACACATTTAAAACAAAACAAAAGCTTCATAAAATTATATTATATAAATTACCCAACCATATAAACTATTGTGTATACTTGCATAAAACTTTAAAATGCAACAAAATATTCGAAGCTGAGAAAAGAGCAGAAAAATTCTGTTCTTTATACAACTTTATATTCCCACATTCTTGCACCCGCTTTTCATCTTAAATTGCAAATTTATTTCTTTACCGCACATGGATTCGTATCCTTACTTTCAGAATCAACCCACATAAAAATGTTTACACAACTGTAATCCAATATTATGTCTGGATTTTAACAGTTTTTTATATGTAATATTTGTTATTTTAAAAACATAAAGAAATATTTATAATGATAATATGGGATTTAGAAGATCTCTGAAGTCATATTGTATACATAAGTATTTAGACATAATATGTAAATGTACATGTGTACATACATGGCAAGTTTAAATATAATTAAAAAGTACTTTTAAAAATAATGTCCACAATGATTTTCCACAAAATGATATTATTACGGAATAAAATAGTAAATTTCCACAAAATAATATTAAAAATAATTACTTAATTGAGTTTTGTATTTATTGATTCGTCTACCACGAAAATGTAATCTATATTATTGTATAATGTGTATTAAGCTTTTTAATGAGGGAGCCAATTGAACATAGCTTTCTGCGTATTTTGTTTGAGATAGGTAACGGCATCATAATAAAAGAGGTAATTCCCTATAGTCAACAGATGCTCTATAAATCTGATTCGCCGTAATCTAAATGTTATAAAATTTATCCTGCAACGATATTAACGTTTACCTAATATTGTTAAAAACTAAGTTCAACTAAAAAATAAATCAAATAGTATTTGAGCTCATTTTTGAAGCTCTTACTAACTCTGGTCTTATATACTTAAAGCTATATTGCTGTAGAATTAAAACAGGAGTGATGCCAATAAACAACTCTAAAGCAGCAAATTTCAAATCTAAAATATATAAGTGAACAAAGGTAGTACTAATAATTAAACTTCAATCTAAAATGAACTGCTTTATGCGGTATATTTAAAACAAATTCGCTGCTACAGCAATTTTAAGTTAGAACTACAAATATGAGCACAACTTGTGAATCATTTTTCATATTGCCGGTCAGAACAACAACAAAATTAGTATAATGTGTTTTATACTTAATTTTCTAAAATTATCGTGCCTTAACTTTTTTCTTTATTAGGTACCTTAACCGAAACTTAAACCTACATCATTTGAAATAATTTTTTTTCTTAACAAATTGTAGTTAAACTTTTCTACATTAAAATATTTTATTCTACAAAAAAGAACAGTAATTTTTTGTTTTTTGCAAAAGAGTTAAATAAGTTCAAAATAAGAAATAAATGCTAAAGGTTACTTATGTGTTTTAAAAAATTTTACTTCTCCAATTTCCCTTTTTTGTTAAAAATGTGAAGCTGAACACCCACACATGATACAAAATCAACGAACTTATTTTCTTTATTATAATATTACGAAATTAAACTTAATAACTAAACTAATATGAAAATTTTACAGGTTCCTAATTATAAAATTGTGATCTGCCTTAATCCTTCAAAAAATTTTACCTTAATAAAATTGTGCAGCCAAAACACATTGCTAACATTGAAATATTTTAGGAGTGAATATTTTATGATTTTGAAAAAAAGTTCTCAAAATCTAGGCTAATTCAAGACTGATAAAAAAAATTAATGTTCTTGTAAACTTGTAAAACAATAAAACAAACATAATAAATTTATTTAAAAATCAATTAATTAAAAATTTAAAAACTTTCAAATTTGTTTGAATTCAATATTTTTTTATAATTACTTAATAATCTCATCGTTTTCATTTATCATTCCCATAAGTAAAAAATTTTCAAAACATATTCCATAATCATTTTATTTCAATATTTATTTCATTATTTTCATACAAAAGTAACAGGTTCACAATATCTCGAATATTTCGAAATCTTACTCTGAAAAGCAAGAGAGTTGATTTTGTTTTTTTACACTTGATGAATTTTAATGATTATAAAATAAAGTTTTGCGCAACATTTTCATATTTATAGCAACGCATAACCAACATAAAATCAAAGCACAACATTATACATTTATTTTCGCCCAAGAGAAATTAAAATTTTTGGCAAAGAAGAAGAGATCATTAAAGAAATCTGATAAATTCGTACAGAATGGAAAAATCAAGGTTTCTTATTGTAAGGAAAGCATATTTTCAAGCAATATTGTGGTATATAGCATAAACTTGTTCGGAAAACACGTTGGAGAATGAAGTAGGTATAAAATTTTTAAATTATCAAAAGGGGGTGTGAAGAATGTTTTCATTCATTACATATTTTCAAATAAAAATTTACGCTTGATCAAAGTTTTTATAAAATTTTTTTAAATTCCTATAAAACTTGATAATATTCGAAAATTATTGAAACAAAATATTTTCTTAAACATCGTTATTAAATGTTAAGTAAAATTTTTTACGAAATTTTGAAATTTCCCAATTTCAATCTTAATTAAATTTATACGAATTAGACAATCAACTCAAAAGTTAAAATTTTTTTTAATATGTCTAAAATAATATATGCCAAATTAAGATTACCTACGTTGCTGTTATTCAAATTCCTCGGTCAAATTTACCTGAATGCTTATGTGTTAAAATCGATTTGTATTTCCTCAATAGCAACAAGCAAAATACAGATATTTTTATATAGGAGTAACTTATAATCCAGGACATTAATGTGACGTTGCTTCAAAATTAATTTAGAAATTTCACATGAATTACCATTGCCACTAATATCTTAAATTTGTGATCTTTTTGCTCCTGAAATAAAATATTATTAAAAATATATATAAAATTAATTATGTTGCCGATAAAAGTTTCAAGAAAAAGAATTTTTGAAATTTTAGAGTAAAAGTGACCCCAAACAGATTAAATACAAATCAAACTTCAAAGATAAATTCACCAAACCTTGTCACTTTGGAATCAGGCTTCAGGTAATTCATTGTCATTTTCTTCCAAAAGTATTACTTTCAGTTATCGTCACTTGTAAATCATTGTTTTATTGCTCCTCATCAAGTGGAATATTTTATTCAAAACATAAATTTATTTCTATCTTATATAAACAAAATCTTACAACATTCACACCTGCATGATTTCATCTAAATATTCAATTCAATTTTATTGCCAACAGCCCATATTTTTGCCAGACACCAGACTTTCCCTTATAAAATATTTTTAAGATTTATTTGAAAGTTAAAAATTTTAACCTTTTAAATTGTTCATTGTCGTTAAAGAATATAGAAATAGAAAATTTTTTAAGTAATTTAGAAAACAAGCAGACGATTCTTCCGGCAACGTGTACTAACTAAAATGAAATCAAAACAAAGAAAATCAATTTAACTTTTTTAATAAAATCGATAAAAACATGAAATATTTTTCATTTCTTTCCTAAAACGATTAAGGTATATATGATTTTTTGATTCGATTTCCACATTTCTCTAAGGTCAATAGAAAATTTTAAATTCCCCGTAGGAATTAAAACGATTTAAAATACAAATTATTCCTTAAAGGCTCACCTTTGTACAAAAATCAATAATAAAAGTTAAAAATAAAACAAAAGGATATTATGTGTGAATGTTGCGCTCTAATTATATGTATGTATAAGAAATTCTAACCCATTATTTGAAGACAAAAATTGATACCCAGAAAAACAAGAAAGTGTTTGCGCTTTTACTTTTGTAATTTTTTTTGAAAAATTTTTACCTTTCCCAATAAATTTACTTGTAATAAAGGATAAAATCGTAAAAAGATAAAATTCAAAAAGTTTTTCTCAACTAAATTTAATTTGATTATTTCTTTACTTGGATACCAAAAAAAAAAAAGAAGAAAAAGAATTGAAAAAGGTATGATTTCCACCTGTTTTATATTTCAGAGATTTCAATTTGTTTAATTGACTGAAAAGAAAAATCGACAGATTGCAAAATTGACATGAAATGTTAATTTTATTTTTAGGTAAAGCAATCAATGAGATGTTGTAAATTCAAATAGGTGGCATCAATATCACAAGACACAGCAAAAAAACTTAATTTAAATCTTAAATTTTTTACTTAAAAATTTATTTTTAAAAGCTTTATTTTAAAACCTTTAAACAGCTTAGCAGGACAACTGGTATAATTTTATAGTTGAAAAGATTTTTCGATCACAAAACGCATTTAATTGTACCGTACCTACTTAACTTCAATTAAAATGCGATTCATACTTTATTTTGTGAATTTTCACAAAAGTGCACTATTTTGCAGGTTTAACTCAAACTTCCTACTAGACATTTTGTAAGCATAAGAGTCATAGCCTTGAGATGAACTAAATAAATTTCTGTCTAAAAAAGTTTTTATTTGTAATTCAAACATTTCATCAGTTTGTAATAAAAAAAATGTAAAATTTCATCAAAGGAGGCAAAAATTATTTTAATTGTTTAAAATTATAAAAATTTTATGTTGGGAATAATTTCTACATTATTAAATAAAAGTTTTGAAAAATGAAAAAAGGAATACAAAAATAAACACAAAAATGGCAATAACATTTTTTCCAAATAAAAGTGGTGAAATAATTTCTCGCAAATATAAAAGAGTTTTGGATGAAGCATCAAAAATGGAGATGAACAAAGAAAAATTTTGTACGTTTTTCAAATTTTATTTCAACAAAAGGCAAAACAAAATTCCAATATAATGTTCTGGACCCAAGCTTTAACTGAACTACAATTTAATTCTTGTGGATAATTTTGATATGAAAAATGTGGTACACGCTGATCTCAATGCCAGCAAAACTTAGAAAATAATTGAAGTCCTTATACTAATCAAGAACTTTCTTACACTTGGTCTTGAAATTGTGCGTAAACATTATTGCTACATGAAGTTAAAAAATTAATTTTATAAGCGGTGTTCTTCCTCCCAAATCAAATATTTAAGGTAATTTTATGCTCACATAAATACATACATATACATACATATTCAATGGTATGTATATGAATTCTATATGTGCACGTTTTTTTAAATTTGAAAAAATTTACAAAAACCCAAACAATTTTTTTTTTGTTTGCTTGCGTATTAAAAGTGAAAAAGTTTAGAAGTATAAAAAGTGAGAATAAGTGTGTAGACTAAAATTTTAAATATAAAAGTTTTAACTTTTGACAAGAAAATAATATTAAAACATTTTTCAAGAATTTTTATTTTAAACAGGAAAGTTACAATTTTCATAAACTTTAAAGTTGCTTACATAACAACATTGAATTGAAAACGTCGGATGCACTGGATTTTTACACCTTTTACACACGTTAACTTTTATGATAAAGGTATGAGCAAGTATTTTTATGATAAAAGCAAGTATTTTTTTTGAAATGATAGTAAAATTTGTTACTGTGAACATGTTATTTACGAGTATTATGTGTATACCTAAAAATAGAGAAAATTTCAAAATAAAAGTCTCAAATACTAATATGTATAAAAAGTGAAGAGAAGAATAGAAAGTTGTAAATGGAAAATTAACTAGAATCAAAAATTAATTCTTACTGGATTTATGTAAATGCGTAGACATACAAAATAATATGTGTAATATGCATACTATTTATATTTTCATTTATATATTCGTTATACAATTGAGCATATGCATGTATGTAGATTGCAAATTTTTGGAAATTTTATGTCAATGTGCAATGAGATGCAGAGTAATATAAAAAGTATTTCATGCTATTCCTGAAATTTCTGAAATATTCCTTTACCTATATCTCTCTTTAGCGAAAAAAGAAATAAAATAAAAAGTAGGATCAGAAATAAGTAAGCATTCTCCAAGATACGCTGAAAGTAAAAAATGTAAAGAATTCGTGATGAAATTTTAGGAACCAGCTAACTGCTTTAACATCTCAAGTTGAAATATTAAATTTTCAGAAAATTGATTGATTATTTCTCTGCATAAGTGCACAAAAATGTAAATTTGGCCCGTAGCTCATTTGTTTGCACCTAATTTCCACGAAAAATTAGATGACTTGTCATATTACCAATCATAACATATATATATATATCTTTATATACATGCATATATATATTTACACAAAATTTCAAGAAAATCTATTTAATATTTTCTTAAAAATTATGATAAATATAAAATCAATCTTTAGTAAAGGTTCAATACTTATACGAAAAATTGAACAATTCTGGACATAGCAAAAGTAAAGTCAGTTTTAAAATTTTCATCAAAAATTAGGTTAGGTCAAAATACACCTTAAGGTACGGTATAGACTGTCAGGTCAAAATCTCTCTAGAAATAATTTATTGAATATTCTCTACTACAGGGACATGAGTTTCCACCGAAAACTCTTATTGTGCTTGAATGTAATTCGGTCGGTAAAAATTCGGGCTAGTGCAAATACTTTAAATTACAAATTGTTCAACTTAAAATAAAATAATATTTCTCAAAAATATTTTTCTAGCTTTTCGCATTTAAATTTTTAAATTTCACAGTTTACTTTATGTATTACAAATATGTATGTACATTACCCATATTTATGATGATAAGATATACAAACATAATATATTATATATATATATATAAATACCTTAGGTAAAATTTTTTTCTTAGAAGCAATTAAGTTTTGTTAAAATAATATGTTTCTAAAACCTGAAACATTTAAAATATAATATTAAAATAAAAAGTATAAAGCCCTTAAATTACATTTAAAAAGATGATAAATTTCATAAAATAAAAAATAATCTCCAAAAATATTTGAGATCCAAGTACCTTTTTATATGCCATAATAATAAACATTTGTTTTAAATCTTTTCTAAAACATTTTTATTTTAACCGTGTATGTGTAGTAAGCGCACCGGTACATCCTCCATACAATATGGTCCTAAAAAATATTGTCAGTTTAAAATATTTTAACAAAAGATTTATCTATATCTTTTCCCTTTTTTTACTTTTATTGTACAATATATAAATCTCTTTAATTTACTTTATAAACGTTTTTATTTTATACTAGACGTGTAACACTGTAGGCACATACATATACATTTTATACATATTGTATATTGCAGGAATGAGAAAACAACAAAATTTAACTTTTATGACCAAGCTTATATATACATACTTGAATCATTCATCAAATCCTTGAATATATCATAAGTGTTGTCATTCACAGGATCATTAATTCTTATTTTCAAGTGTTTTACATTTCATTTTACGCACCGTTTAATATAGAGAGTGTAGTGGAAAAAATACCTTAAAATAATTTTCTCTTTTTATTGTGACTTTTTTTATTTAATATTTTTACACTCTCCATTTCTGTGCATGTATATTTATCCTTGTCTATTATTCTATATATAAGTGCTATATTTAACTTTTAACCAACTCAATTATCCTGTAAATTTTTTTAAGCATAATTTCAATAACAAATTTTTTTAAGGGTTATGCTAATAGATTTTTAATGGGAAGGTTTTTTTTTTTTGAATTTATCATAAAATTTTGAATTTAATTTAAATTTATTTTATGAAATTTTGTTCAGATTACTTTTTAACTGCAGAGAATTGAATTTTTTCTTTTTGGGTCCGTATAACAATATTTTGATTCAAAATACAATTTTTGTGGTGAAAACCCATAGAGTAATAAAATAATAAATTTTGAATAAATTTAAATTTTTTAAATTATGCTTGAATTTAAATTTTATATATTTTGTAAAATGTGCAAATTTGCATTTTAAACTTATGTGGGCCTGTAAAATACAAGTTAAATAGGGCAAACTATAAAATAAGAGAAACTATAAATAACAACTCTGTGGCTACAAGAGAAGAATATTATTATACATTTATAAATTCGAATTCAATCCAATTCTGAAATATTCAAATTGAAACGAAAATGTCTGTTAAAATATTTGACTTGATCACTGTTTTGGAAAAATATATTTTTCAGAGGTTTCTTTTCTGTAGCGGGACAAGGGCCGATTCGAATATTTAGGATATTAAACAATTCTTATTTTAAAATTAACAAAAATCATAAAACAAAAAGATTCAACAGTTCACAGTACTTAAATTTTATATCTCAGCATCTCAACAAATTTTAAATTTTACACAACCAAAATTGATTATAACACTGTCGTGGATATAGAGGCGCACATAAAATATTTCATACATGTTTCATTTTTAGTCATTCATTTTCAAATCAACTCTTTTTTACTTCATGTGAATGATTAACAACAATTGAGTTTACCAATATTTTTACCAAAATTGCAAATAAATTTTAGTTCAATATGTCGAAATTTTCTGATTAAGCAGAAATATCTTTTATTTATTACAATATAGAAACAATATCCAGCTACTATAAAGATAAGGCAATTATGTAATGAATTTATGGCCCCGCCACTCAACCTAACAACATTATTAAATATTTATTGCTCTGAAAGTTATTCAATTGATTAAGTATAAAAATATCCAAAATTTCATAGATCTTACTCTACATTACAAAAATAAGAAAGTAAAAATTTATAAAATATTTTGCATTAAATTAGGAAAAATAGGTGTTAACCACTTTAATTTAATGCACCATAAAAATTTTCAGCAGGAAAAGCGAAAATAAATTAGAAAAGCATTAAATTGTACCAAAAACAAAACTTTTCTAAAATTTAATGTCAAATTAATTTACTGCGCTACAATGCTGTCTTTTTCCTTCGCTAAATTTTCCTTTTACTCAGCTTTTTTATACCGTTAAAGAAATTTTGAAATAAGAAATCCATATATCTCCCATTTCAAGTAATAAAAACTAAAATTTTAACAAACCTAACAACATATTTTATTTTTCAAAATTGTGTTGACTTATAAAAGCCATTTAAAATTGAACCACCAGAAGATATTCGAAAATAAATCAGAATACTTTTTGTGACTATCACAACATCTTCATAGCATATTAACGATTCTTATGAATAAGAATATAAGTAGAAGTAATTTTAATAAAAACAGCTGCTAGGAAGGGATGTAGATATGTTGCAGTATTCATTGAAATACAAACAAAACAATTGAAACAAAAAACAAGAATCTTTAATGTTCGCAATAATTCAATTTACTTATATTTTAAATTTTAAAGAATTTCTAAGAGAAAATATTTAAAGCAAATTTTTACCAACTAAAAATATTTTTTCAGTAATTAGGCCATAATAAATGTCAGATTAAAGTTACAATAATATTATCAACTTAATGGAAAAATTAGTAATAAGATAATTAAAATTGTTAAAAGAAATTTAATTTCTACATAAATTAAGATTCATATAAGCACATACAAACATATTCAGTTGTATAAGTTTCATTGTGTCCTTATGTTTTCATACACAATCTTCTATTGTAAAATAATCTGTAGTAATGCACTTATGAAGAAACGTATAGTCGATGTTTGTTAAATAGCGAATTTCCCTTTGAGAATTGAATTCTAAAACTTGTATCAGATGTATAAAATGAAAATGATCTAATTAATATCTCATATGCCAAAAGTATAGGTACTTAGTAGTAGTAGTAGTAAGAGGGGGGGGCTTCACCCGTACACCCGCGCCAAGCCCATGCACTAGGCCAACAGAAAAAGGCCCATCGGCAGCCCCCAGAAAACATCCAACAACCCCCATGCAGTTCGACACACAAGACCCCCCTATTCAAACCAGCCAACCTCCCTGGCGAAGCCCAAAAGCCGTGCAAGAAACATCTCGGAAAGGTCCCCCAGGTTTTCGTAAAAATAAGCCCCCAAGACACGCTTTCTCTTCCACATCAGAAACGGACAGGCACAGAAGACATGCTCTACATCTTCCACCTCCGCCACATCCCGACACCCACGACATACATCCGTCATAGCAATCCCAAGCCTCCTGGCCATTTTCCCCAGAAGGCAATGCCCCGTCAGGACCCCACCCAGTGTGTTGAGATCAACCCTATTATATCTGAACAGCATCCTCGTCCTCCTTTCGTCCCTGATAGGCCACAGGTACTTAATTTGATAGGTAATTAATTTGATTAGTACAAAACGATTGGAACATACTTGCTTTTGAAATGCAATCTTGCAAATTTTGCGGAGTAATAATTTATAGTAATTGGAGAAGATTCCGTTCTAATAAAATGAAATATTTTACAATATCAATAAATTGGTAGAATAAACTATACTAATACAATTTGCCGAGTAGCAAAAATTTTACCAAAAAAATTAGCAAAAACCTGATGTAAGATAACAGTTAATTTTTGAATTTAACAGCTTAAAATTTATTTTTAATTTTTTACTGTAGAAAAATTTTGTTTTTATCCTTCCTTCGTTTTCACATATTTAAAGAGCTTTAGCAAATAATGTAGATATTTGTGCAAGAAATTCATTTTTCTGCCTTTATTGAAAGAGCGTTTTCATAATCAGGCGAAGAGACGGACAAATTATTAGATCTTCTGCGGACAGAAAACAAACTAATTAGCACATTTTTTCAAAGAATTTTTTAAAATATTCCAAAAAAAAGTAAATATTACCAAAAATCTTTGTTGCCATACATTTGATTATATGATCATTAATAATGTCTTCCCGTACTATCAGTTTACATACATACTCATACACATTTATACACCCATTTAAATACAAAATAAATACAAGACTACACAGAAAAAAAAAATAACGCACTTTTATTCAAACATCAACTTTATTACAAAATCATTTTTCTTTCAGTCTTCCTCGTTTTTTGTTAAGACTATAAAAACACGAATCCTTTCATTGAAAGAATATACACATTATTAAAACTTTTAGAATGGTATAAATAAAAAGAAAAATAAAAAAAAAGATTGTTAATGTAAAAAGGACTATGTACGAGTAAAAGTATGAAATTTACATTCCAGGGAGAAAAATAGAATGAGAAAAAAGAAAAAAATAAATTTTATGTTTACATAACCTACCACATTCACAGAGACTATTGAGAAAAACGTGTAAAGGAAAAGAAGAAAGAAAAGAAGAATTGAAGCTGAATAAAACGAAAGGATATTTGATTATAAATGTTTCCCTTTAAAATAAATACGCGGTAACCAAAAATAAAGTTGGTTGATATTTGCGAAAAAATGGAATTTGAAATATGGAACTTTAACATTTTCTTTTTCGCTTTCGTTTTTCAACATTAAAATAATAAAAATAAAAGAAAATATCGACCTTTTTTAGATAAAGTTTTACGAATTGGCGTACCACGAATATTACATATGTAATTGGAATGGCAATAAGATAAATGATTAGTTTTGGGAGTTTCAAGAGCAAAAAATTTCATGACTTTAACTTTTAGACTTACATTAAACAAATGAAAAATTAAAAAAAAAATTTTAAATTCTTTAAATGAAAAGTTGAGAAAAATTGTTTTAAAGGAGTTTACAAAGTGTTACCATCATACGCTTTCAAAGAAAGTAAATTATCTAACATTGAACTATGCAAGCTTTTAGAGAGAAACTACAGTAAATATAATTTCAATACACTACAATATTTTTAAATTATAATTTGTGGAACAAACACTGAACTATAGAAATTTTGTTAATCAATATTCTAATCGAGCAACCGGGACGACATATAGTTTTTTTTAATGGTTGACTTATTACCGCCCGCATTGCATACAATAACGGAGATTATTTACTATCCAAAGAACAAGAAAATTTATGTGTAAGGGAAGTCACATTACGAAAAAGTGTATTAAACCTACGATAGCAATAAAAGAAAATCAGAATACAGAATAAAATTATTAAAATAAAAATAAACCCGAAGTTTAGGAGAATAGAGTGTTGGCGGCACAACTCAATACAAAATATTCAACTTAGTTCTTCATATTTTTAAATTCCAGTCAAATATTTCAATAAGACAAATTTATTTTGACGCAATTCAGTAAATATTTTGAATATAAAATAAAGGTTTTCACTTACCTTTGACTTCAAGTCCTAAATATGAGTTTATACAATATTAATATAATAATTTTTCTTTTCTTTATGGTATAAATATAACCATACCAAGAATAAAAAGGTCAAAGTAACTCAAAAAATCACGATTTTGAAATATTTAACGTTTAAAACAGCTATTTTACAGGAATTCTAATTAAGAAGAAGGGTTGATTTCAAAATTAAGTTTATTTTGCTTATCCGCGTCTCAACCATTTAGGGATATTTTTATATCTGATATATGTAAATATATGAATGAAGATATTTTATAGGCAAAATTGTCCTTTTTTACTTTTTTTGTTTGTTTTTCAAAGGATATGATATATAATTTCGCTTTGACCTTTACGAATTTTTAGCTTTGTACGTAGTGCAAATTACAATTTTTGTTATTATACATTTTATAAATTGACTAAGGACACAATTTAAAGCAACAGGATTTTATTTTCCAAAATTAAGTTTTAAGCTGTATAAAATGAAATTAATTTATAATGAAAAGATTATTATTGGTATTTAGAGTAGTAAGCCCAAAAATAAGTACACAAAGACTGCCATTAAACTGTTAGACTGACAAATGCTGAAAAATTAAAATGTTTCTACAATGTTTAATGAATTGCAATTAAATATAAATATGAATATCGGTATATTTGATAAATGTTCAACTTAGTAAAATCCGTTAATTTAATTAAAACGAAAAAATTAAAATATTTATTAGATAAAAATAATTTTTAATAACACTCTTAAACCCTTTCCAGTTACAATCATGTTCAAGACTAATAACTAAATAGTAAATCAAATTTCAACGGACAATTATGCATGCACAATATAACGAATCTCAAATAGTGGAAAATTTAAATACCTCTTTAAACTGCTAATTCAATTGTATAAACACAATATGGCCTTAGACCCATTAACCAAGCAATATTTTTCAATAAAAAGGATCCAAAATACAATGCATATTAATAAGTGTATAAGTGTAATATACAAATACACAAACATAATACACACAAGTTTAAAATTTACTTTTCATATTAATACAATTAAAATTCAAAACACAAAATCTGTAAAAAGTACATAACTCATTAAAACCTAAACTGATTTCATTTCAATTTACTTTTCAATTTAATTTGCTATTCTTTCGAAAAGGTTTGATTTAAAGTAGAACAAGATATAGTAAAATTTTAACATACAGAGTGCCTGTATTTATATAGTAGAGAATACTTCACTAAATTTTCTTTCACACTATATCAAAAAAACTGGAAGCGCTATACAAGTGTTATAAACATAACGCATCTCTTGTATCTCACTTTTTATTCATCATTTTTGGAGAATTCTGATTATTCACTTTTTCAGTTGAATTTTCTCACTTTTGATCAATGTACATATATTCAATACATTGAGTCGTATAATAATAAAAATACATAATACGTAATGGTGGTATATAATACGTAATGGCATACGTAATGGCAGTGGTACATAATACGTAATGGCAAACAGATGGTGGTGTACCATTCAGGATTGACCGTCCTACGTTCCACTAAAGGTACTGTGGCCACATGACCGGTTATACCAAAAAAAAAACGCGATCATTTGCTTCGATGTGCTTCTTCCAAGAACAACTTTTGTTGGATTTGGCTCGTCTTGGAACACCCATACGGTTGATTGCTGTTTCGTTTCGGGCTCATATGCATAGATCCATGATTCATCACCTGTGACTATCTTATAAACGTCTTTTGACGCACCGCGATTGAATTTTTTCAACATTTCTTTGCTCCAATCGACACGAGCCTTCTTTTGTGCAATTGTCAAATTTTTTGGGATCCATCGACAACACACCTTTTTCACGGCAAGATGTTCATGCAATATCTTATGTACGCTGGTGGAACTAATGCCCAAGGATGCCTCAATCTCACAGTATGTCACATGCTGGTCCATCATTATCATTTCGCGCACAGCATCGATGGTTTCCGGCAAAACGACCGAAATTGGCCGACCTTCACGAAATTCATCCTGGAGCGAACGGCGTCCGAAACCAAACTCTTGGTACCAGCGATTTACAGTGGTTTTTGATGGTGCTTCATCACCAAAAGTCGAAACAAGTTGATCGAGACACTCTTGTCTCGATAATCCGCGCCGAAAATCGTAAAAAATCATCGCACGAAAATTTTCACGGGACAATTCCATTTTTTGACCGAGATGAATTTTTCAAGTCACTGTAAACAAAACAATTCGCGCTCGAATGACAAAACGTTCTGAGTGAAGTTGTCCTAAAAAATGTCAAACTTTCCAATGGAAGTGTCAGATTGCACCTGGCAGCACTAGTATTGCTAGGACCCGAAATATAAATAGTGACCCTCGTATGATATTATACTCACACACATTCTTCTTATCCAATGAGAAAAGAATTTGAGACAAGGGAAAAATCCATAATTTATGAATAAATTTATAGTTTATTCCCTCAATTTTTGCTTGAATAAGTTGAATAATTATTTATATTTGTAACTTTTCATTTATTTTTGAATTGTGTAAAGTGTGGTTTCTAAAAAGACATTATCTTCTTGTTATTTAATCCAAAATAGTTCTAGGTAGTCACATCAACCCATAATTTAATCTCATAATAGATATTATCATTAGGAAATCTCTTAGGCACTTATATATTTCAAATACACACAATTAATGGGGAAACGAAAATTAATTTTTTTACTTAATCACACTGTCTTTATATAATGAAAACACAAACAAACAAACACTAATTTTACATGCATTTTCTTTTTACCTTTTAGATTTTTATTGATATGAATGGAAAAAATATGGTTCAAATTTTTTTCTGTCCTGCCAGTAATTAGATTTAAAAAGGAAAATTCCTTTTTTTATTTTTAGAATAAATATGTATATATATATATATATATATATGTATGTACATACATAATGCCCCAAATTATGGTATACAAATTCATATTATGTAAATATGTACGTACTATTGGGTGAATAAGTTTAAGTCAAAAAGTATGTTTATTAAAAAAAGGACAAAAATTTTTACTATCTTTTTTTGATTTGAATCTACATTTTACATGTCAAGTTTTTTGACAATTTAAATTTTTTGTTTTTTTTTTGTTTAATTTAACAAGTCCTTTTACATTTTATTTTTTTTATTAAGATATTTCAATTTGTACTCTATATACTTTCCCAAAAATTCTCATAAAATTTTTTAATTTGTTACAGACTTTAATTTACCGTGTATAGACTTAAATTACTGCAAAATAACAACCAAAAACTTATAATTTTAATTTTGATAAAAAAAATTCTTTTTATTTAGTATGCAGTTTTTTTTCGACATACTGTATTTGTATAAATAATAAGTACTCTATATAAACAGTCTTCCTGCCAGATATTTTGAAAACACATTAACTAATTTCAAACAAAAGATTACACTGATGTTCTATACTTCTATGTTATATTAAAATTTTAAAAATTCGGAAATTATTGTTATTAAAAAGCTCTAAAATGAGAACATTTGAAAAGTTAGACTCGTGTTTTAAACATTGTCAGATTAATTTTCGAGTAATTCTTTAAGATTGATATTAAAGGCAGAACATAATTTTCAGATTGAGACAAAATACACGGACGCAGACTTTTATGTAAATTCGTTTTAACAAAATTTTTTACACAATAAGTTTGTTTCATTGTTTGCGTATATGATAACCAACTTATTATCATTTAACCGTTGAGCTGCCAAGTTTTATATTCAACAGATTTCTAACTAGGACTTCATATTATTAATGCTGCTTTAATAATAAACATCTAGCAATTTAAATATTATAAATATTTCAATAATATTAATTATTTTAATAAATTCTATTTAGTAAGAACTAAAATTATTTATATGAACACAAGATTTAAATGGCCATATTGTAAATATTATAATTAAAACAAAAATTTATTTAAGTAAAAAAGTTTTCTTTTCCAAAAATTTCTTTACCCTCATTATAATAATATGTACATGTATAACGTATATGGTATTGCAATATTTAATAAGCATATATTTCTACTTTGTTAATTCGAAGAGAGACTACAGACATAGTTTTGTAAAAAGTTATGATATAAAAAAGTTTTAATAGTTTGTAAAAGCAAATTTTATTTAACTGAACTGTGTGTAAGGATATTAATTATAATTATGGACACAAGAATATTAGAAAAAAGACTTCCTATACGTGTATTAAATGAAAATTGAAAGTGATTCAATATTCAGTATTTCAAAATTTATAAAATAATGTGGATACTACCTTAGGTATACGATTTTAGTTTAAGCCAAATTTCATCAATTAGTTTCGCAGATATGTAAAATTGGCCCAAAAAAATTTTGAATTCCCGAGGTCTAATGCATCTCAAAAGTTCATCAATTCATGACATAGCACATATAAAACTTCATCAACTCGATTTAGCCGAACTAGAAATACACGTATGCAAATACGGATCAGAAGTTAACCAAGCAGACCGGCATCTCTTTAAAAATAGTTCATTTAATCCCTATACCGTGGAAGTAAATAACCAAAAACTCGACATCCGAGATTTGGTGCTACCAAAAATAAGTACAAAAATGAATAAGTGATTAATTAACTATGTGATTAAGAACAATATATTTAAAAAAATTACTAATTTTCTTACAAAAAAATATTATAATTTTCCAATAAATAATCGGAGAAATTTTCCCTCAAAATTACACACATTTGAAGGAAATAACTCTTTTAGATCCTATGTATTGCAAATTCTCATAATAAATAAAGTTATATTTTAATAATACATAAAAATGCAAATTTTTTCTCGACTTCCTTACTGTAGGTAGATACCTTCGACTTCGATACTGTAGATTCGAGGAAAATTACTATTATTAAGTGATAAATGAAGAGTCACAATAATAATATAAAAATCACTAGACATAAAAATAAAATTTTATTTTGGAAAAAATATATTTTACTGTACAAGATTGTGTAACTTTTTATGCTTATCAAACTTTTTTGACAATATTATTTAAAATGTTCAGATTTCTCCAACTAACTTTGCACCAAATTTTTTCACAATGAACGAAATTTGTCTTTCCATTTATACAAATTAAACCGAAAAATTGCACGTGATTTTGATTATTTCGTGCTTGAGGCAATATTAAATTATCATTCCCCACAACTTTACAATTTAATTTATTATTTCTAAAAATTATATTTATAACGAGCGTGATTGTGTATTTTAATCACATCTGTTATATATAATGTCGTCTGCGTAAAAATAGCGCATAAAAAAAGAATTTGAAAAATTCATTTTAAAAACTTCCTTAAATTCAACAAGTGTTTAACATATTATTTTTATTTTCACTTAATGTTCGATATATTTAGCTCCTTAAATCTATTCTTTATCGCTTCATTACCAAAAATATTCTTAAAATTAAAAATTATAGGAAAAATTTCTCTTTTATATTTGATTACGTTACTTTAAAAATTTGTTTTGGAATTTTAAAAATTTTTCTAATATCAAAAAATTTTGGATACAAAAATTGTCAAGGCTGTCTTTGACAAGGTAAAACCAAAAATTTTATCCTAAAATTTCTTTTAAAATTTCATAAAATCAACAACTTTTTCTCCCCCTCTTAAATTTTCTTTTTCCTTTTTGTACTTTAATAGAAAAGATATGTTTTAAATATTTAAGTTTGTTATATTTTTCTTTTAGCATCTTTAAAGTCATACATTCATGCGATTATGTTTTAGCATGTATGTATATATTATAAATATGTATATATATTCATTATGGCAAAAACGTGCATACACATTATTACCTAGATTCATAAGTGGATGCGATGGCTGGGATGATGTTAAAATATTTCAGACAGAATTTTTCTTATTCTATCAATTTTTCCTTTCTCTCACAAAAAAAAACATAAATTTATTTTCGTAACAGTATTGGTGTGCGGCTATTATGTATCATCAATCTGATCCAAATAATAATTTAAATTATGATAAGAAGAAAAGCTTTAATATACATTGAGAAAAATCATAGTAAAAGCTCTCAAATACACAAGTTTGTTCTAACAAATATATGTCAATTGTTGATGCACGCATACACATAAAACAGTACAGTAAGGGACATGAAAAAATGTTATCAAATTTAAAAATAATTCTATAAATAGTAATCGAATTTTGTATTAAGTATACAATATCGTAACGTATAAAATTGAACTGATTTAAAATTAATCACAGTGATGTGGTTTTTGAAAAGGAAGCATATTAACAAACTCTGCATATTTAGTGAAATTTTATTTACAAGCGTAAAATTCATGACTTTTGAATTGAATAGTTTCTAAATTTTGTATGATTACAACAATTTTGAGGTCTACTTCATATCAAAGAGTTTATTTATTATAATATGACACCAATTGTGGATGTTCTTATTAACTTACGTTAAAAATATGTTTCATATACATATTTTTTTTTAATTTTCCCCTAAAAATATGCAAAAGAATAGTATAAGGTTCACTTTAAAATTGATCGCTTTACTTCAAATTTATTTTGCTTCTCCGATGATAAAATGTGTTTAATTTTAATTATTATTGAATTTTTTATTTATTTTAATTTAATGCTCTATTCAATTTCTTATTTGATTTTGTTTCACCTTATACATAATATATTTTTCAAAAATTATTACATTTACTGCTTTTTTCATTTACTCTAAATTAAAATTATTACATTTCTATAGAATTAAAATTGAAAATAAAAATACTTCGTATGAAGAATTTCAAAAATTTTAGAAGCAAATTATGCAATTTAGATCAGTGCACATTTCTGATTACAAATTTTAATCAAATTTCGTGGTAATTCATATGAAGGTATATACTGCTTATAAAACTTAGTTTTCACCCGAAGCGTGATGTATAATAATAAAATTTTATAAAAGAAATGAAAATGCTTCTTAATATAAATATTCCTAAATTGAATACATTTGTACAACTTATTGTACTATAGAAGTATATTTCATCTTTCTTTTCAATTATCATACCTACAGCATTTTAAATAATATTAAATGTGACATTTGTTTGTCTCTATTATCTACCTACCTATCTTAAATATATAAAAAAAATATTTTTATAAAATTACTTTAAAATAATAACATAGATACCTACACTAACATCCTTTACAAATTCGCACAAAATATTACAAATTATCCTTAGAAATGAGAAATTCTAGGCAAAACAAAAAAAAAGCTTTCCCCAAAAGAAATTCTTATAAACAGTTTTCAGATAACTTTTGCCGAGTCTATACGAGATTCTTTTGTATTGTTTGCTTGTACCGGAATATTTAAAATTTTATTTTTCTTTTCTCTTTTTGATTCGCAAATAACGGTAATTTGCAAAAGGAAAATTTTTTTTTATTCTTCTGTTTCATTTTTTTCTTGTTTGTGTTTTTTTAATTTTTGTGTTTTTTTTTTTTTGTATTTTATTGCTTTTATTATGGTTTAAGAATTTTTGTTATGACTTATGATGTTTCTTTCTCTCCATAGTAAATAATCAAGAATTAAGAAGTGAAAATTTTACTTGTCATTTTATTTATTTAAAAAAAGAAAGAAAAACAACAAGGTAAAAGTTAACGAGAATTGCCATTTTATTAAAAAAAATAAAATAAAAAAATGATAAAAAATTTTTTTTTTTTAATTTTCTATTTTTAATTTTTTTTTTATTGTTTATTTTGTGATAAACAATAAAATTGAAAATTCCCGCTCTTTTTATCCTTTTACATGATTCTTTCATTATTTTGTACTTTATCTACTTTTTTTTAAGCTTCTCTATTCTATACTGTGTTTGTTTTTTACCTATGGTTGCAGATTTATCAAAAATTTATCGAACTTTGAATAAAGACAGTGAAATTGATGTTTTTGTGACATAAGATAAAAAAAAAATTGGATTTTTTTCTTCATGCTTTTGTTTTTGTCTCATTTTAAATTATAAATGATAATAAAAACAATTTACATACATATAAAAATAAATAAATAAATAAAAAGAAGACATAAGACAAGATCAGAAAAAGAAGAAACAAATAATAAAAATATTCACAATTGAATTTTATGATAAAACAAAAAAAAAACAACAAAAACAAAAAATAAATGTGAATCAAAGAGGAAATAATAAGTGAACAAAGAAACAAAATATTTAGATATAACGGGGGATATGTAAGTCAATTTGTATACTTTAATGGTTTGTGACAGTTGCTTTTCCATACATATGCACATACATACATATATATTGTACACATATTTATGTAATTATTTATATTGCTTGTTTTTAGCTATTAGCTATTCATTTTTTGGCTTTTATTTTCGTTCTCTTGTTATAAAAATTATCGTTAGGTTACTGATTTGGAAAACATTTTGATATAGAATGATTTTATACTATATATGCTTATAAGAAATTTAAATAGGTATGTAGGTGTAGAAATTAAGAGAAGAAATTTAATAAACATCTTTGAGTAAAAGAAAAAAAATTTAAATTTAATATTTTATTCTTTAAGAATAATTAATTATTATTGAAATTAGAATAAAATTTTATATGGAAATATTTAATTAATTATAACTTTTATAAAAATAATATTATGTGCGCCTATAAATATGCTTTTTTGAATAAGATTAAGGTTTGTTATATGTAATTTTCAATTACATTAAAAATAAAAATAGAAAAAATTCTATTTAAATGAAAAAACAAAAAAAAAACAAACAAATTATTCAAAGATTGGAACTTGCCCAAATACATCAAAACATAAATTGGACTAAGTAGCTGCTGACTTATTTATAGGAGACAGATCCAAAATTTAAGCTCATTTCTTGACGTGATTTTCAGTTTCAAGATTTGGAATATTTATACGTTGAAAATATTTAATTGTTGAATTGTAGTTCGGTTTTCAAAATTTTACATAGAAATAGTGTTGTCTATAATTGCATATTATAAATAAAACAGAGCACATAGTTTGATTTTGTAAATATTACTTTTCAAAATTTTTTTATATGGAGAAGTTGCGTTAAATCAATTTAAATATATAGCAAGTTAAATAATGATTTAATGAATAAATTTCATAAAAAATTCTAGATCTAATTTTTATACAAAAAGGGGTGTAGGTTGTTTTTAGTAATCACTTACATTGTAAGTTACATATAAATACATAAAAATTTTATGCAAATTATCAAATTGCCGTCAGAATAATAATTATTATTTTTATAATTTTGTTTGCAATAAACTTTGTATAAAAAGCAAAGTTGAAAGAACAAATTTTACTTAAAGTTAAAAATAAGTAATACAGAAGAATAAAGTATATAATTTTAAGTAAATTAAGGTTGAAAAACGTTATTAAGAAATCTTACAAAAATTTTACTTTGTACTTAATTACGAGTATTATACTATCAAAGTTTAAAAGTCTCAACTTTAATGTTTTAAATGTGCTATTTGAAAAAATATTATCTTTTATTTCGTTAACATATTCTAGTGCTTCAGTATTGATAAATATCCAGGTTTTAAGAGTTGGATGGAGTAGTATTTTGTCCAATCAATGTTAATCAAATTTTAAATTCATATTAGAAGCGTTGTACTAACTAAAGTTATTTTTTAATATCGCGTACAAAAATAATTATACAAATTAATTAAAAAACTCATTCGAACATCGAATGAAAATCTTTACTGCTGAATAGGAAATAGTTTTCTAAAGCATTTTTAAATTTTTTTTTCTGAAGGACAATATTTGAATTCTTATGATATTGTATCAAGAAACTAAATTGAACAATAATTGGCGATCTAGAATTTTTAATTTTTTTCTGTTATTCATGTTGATTTTAGGATAATGTAAATTTAATTTACGTCGTCATCATCTCATTTACACTCATATAATGTCTTAATATAATTTTTGTATTTACATATTATGCGTCCAAGACAATCAGGCAAAGCTGCCTAAGTGAGAATTGTTAGTATATAGAGTAAATTAAGTTTAAATATTAAATGAAATTAGAAATATCTAAAGAATGGCAATATCAGTGTGTACGTGGTAAAGAAGATCGCCTATCAATATATTTTAATTAAAATCCTGTTGAAATAAAGAAGAGTTTTAATGTTATAAAATATTTTTTCAAAAAATAATTTTTTTTCATTTTGATTTAAACAACTTAAAATTGTTTAAATTGAATTAATTTCTTTAGAATAGTTCTAAAATTATATTAATAATACTAAGCCCGTTTAGTATTATTTAAGTTCCTTTGCCTTATAACCACAGACATATATATATTTCTTCTTCTACATCTACATATTAGTTTAGTCAGCCATAAAATGTAAAATAATAGTATTGTCGTTAATAGATTTTTGTATAAAAACTCTCTATTCTTAAAATTCTAACAAAAGTCTTAAGGATGAAGACAACATACTATAAGTATCTATGTTTTATAAACAGATCTTTATATATATATATATATATATACTATGAATAACTTTTATATGCATAATAATTTATTTTTTATAAGATTGTATTTTTTTTTTCTTTTACCATTATCTTTATGGGGAGGATTAATGTATTTGAATTAATGATTAAATATTGTTGGTTATTTGCAATATTATATATCGTATATGTACAAATATACACTTAAGAATTATAAGACATTAAATATAATTTAGAAATAAATATGAAGAATTTTATTACTATTTTTATTAAAATTGTTTATGTAATAATTACATTTCAATGATGTGTTGTCATTTAATGAATTCCGATCGTAATATTTTTATGATTAAAAAAATTTTCTAATTAAATTATTATAGTTGAATAAGAAGTTTATATCATAATTTTAAAAAATTTCCACTTAACGAAGAAATTTCATATATTTTTAAATTTTCAAAAGAAAAACCCTCGTTTTCAAAATTAATTTTTTTTTTTCAAAATTTTCTTAATACTTCAACATTTTCAGGGAAACTGAAATCCTAAATGGTTTCAGTTCCCTACATGAGTTATTTATAGAAATTATTGTTATTTCTTATATGAAATTTTGCCAAAATAGTTAACATTAACAAATAGTTAGTATTATTGATTGAACAATTCGAATTGAAATTTTAGCAAGAAAAAACGTTTGAAGCACATCACAAATTACAAAAAAATTCAACATATTTTAAAAATATTTTACAATTTCAGAAACATCTTCAATTATTATCGTCTACAATTCATTTTAAAGAGGAAATATTAATTTTTAATTTATAAAAAATATTACGATCGATAATTATTTAAATGACAAAATTAAGGATAGATATTAATTTTAGTGTTTAAAGTTTCAAAATCTAAAAAAATGGGTTAATAAAATATAAAATTAAAACAAATAAACATTTACATATATTGCAATTGTAAAGAATAAAATAAAACCCCCCATAAACCTATAAATCTTCAAATCACATAAGCGATAAGCACTTTAATAAAAATTCAAGAATTTTGTTTTCCCATTGAAATTACAAAACAAATTGTTTAAAAAGCGTGCAATTTATATTTCACATTACCTGTGAGGTAAACAAAAAAATGAAAGTAAACATATAAACAAAAATAAAAGAAAATATACAAAAAAAAAAAAACAAAGTTGAAAAAAAATTTCTGCTGCCTATCAAAATCTACTGAAAATTTTCTTCTAGCACAAAAAAATCCATGATTTATCACGATTTCCTTTCTCTTTTTATATATGATTTAATAAAAAGGTAAAAGTGAACACTTTGAAATTTTCTTCCTGTGCAATTTTATTTAGAATAGAAAAATATCCCTGAAGAATTTTTTTTTGCTCAGCTTTCTTAATATGTATTTTTATACACATACATATTTAATTCGCACATGTTAACAATTCGTTATTATAAAAAGAAACATAAAAAAAATTGTGGTTTATCACGTAATTTTGTATCTGTCACAAAACCGATGTTATCCTTTTATTATACAAAAACCTTTTAATATTTGATTTTTCATTTAAATTCTTATTTTATATAGTTTTGTTAAAAAACTTGTTTTAATAGCCAAAAAAGAATTAAAATAAACATTAAAAATTCGAAAAGCCTGACATAGTATGAAATTCGAACACGATTTCTTCTTTAATAACTGAAGAATATTGAATTATTTAACTAAATGGTGATTCTTTTTAAAAAATTGCTGTAAAATTACAATTCTAATCGAATACATTACAGACCAGAGAACTATTAAAATAAACTAATGCATGATCGTAAAAAAGCTATTGGTTACAAACATTGTTATTTGATTATTATTTGGTGAAGTAGTCAGACCCTTAAGCTATGCTGACTTATCCAGTTATGAAAAAACAATTGAAGAGGACATCAAATTGTCGTAGATTTGAAATAAATAGGGTAACGATTTGAATAATTATTGACACTCTGAAAATTCGTTACGATTATTGGCATCGCGATTTCCACAGTATTTTTTCGTAGTATTTTTCGATATATTTTTCGATACAATATTTCATATTTTTTTTATTCTTTTAATAATTTACAAACAAGAATACAATCTTATAAGTTTTAAAGAATAAACAACGATTTTACAAACATAACAGCCTTTATTTTAGGCGAGTAAATATCTAAAATCGTAAGGAATTTGAATATGTAGACTTGGTAATTTTTAAGATTTCTGTAGCACTCACTTTTCAATGCCATTGCAGGTTTTTTAAAGCAATAAATATTTTATTTTAATTTTTATGTACCACTAGTTGTACTTTGAATCCATGTCAACAACAAAATGCCAGTGTCAATAGTTGTTCACTCTAATTTTGTACTAATACTAAACTTTCATAATTCCACTTAGAAAAATTTTCTAAGAAACACTACTTCAAGGTGTCAATAATTGTACACGAAACAGTATACTTCAAATGAAATTTATAAAAATGAGATGATAATAAAAAATTTACAAAAAATAAAATTGATTTTCTGAAAGATTTTTAAAAGCAATAAAACTTTATTTAAAATTGAGTTCACCTTATTTTAGAGAAAAATTTGTTTAGTATGGGTTTTTAGGGAAGCAGCAAAGTTGGGTTGCCAGGAGAACCATAACTAATCAAAGAAACAAAAATTTTGAGGACAATTCGCTATTCAAAAAAGTGGAAAAAGAAAAAAAGACAAAATAAATACTGCTAAGAAACTGAAATCTTCATTAAATTTTTCACTACAAGGAAAATGGCAAATATTAGAAAAGAAATTTTTGTAATTAAAAGAAGATGTGATGTTTTATTCTGATATAACGTCTAAGTTTCCTTTAAATTTTGTTATCGGAAACATATTATATTTTATTACATGAAAATTTTTACGAAAATTCATTAAATTTCAACTTCATGGGAGAGCCCGCCCTTGTGAGCTGGAAAACACAAAAGAGGAATCAAGCTTATCCTAACTATAATATTAATAAATATTATATGTTCAGCAAATTAAAAATTTTCACTTAGACGTGTATTAGGATTGTAGGAATATTTTAGTACAAGGATGTAAATACATACATAATTATATACACATCAAAAACAATTTACTTAAATATTTAATTAATATCGCTTTAACTTCAACACAAATATATTTTATAAAAAATATATAAATATATAAAACATCAGTAAAACATCATATAAATGTGACTTTCAAGATTTTGAAATATGAAACCTTAATTTAAAATGATTTTTCCAAAAACAAAATATTCATGTAGATATTTTATTTAGCTATATATTGCATGAATTGCGAAACTCTTAACTAGAAAGTATACTAACAAGCACCATATATCATATTAAATATTTTTGTAATGCGAATTATATGTATATAGCTTGAATATATTATGTAGTGTATAACACTATAGTATCTAAAAACTTATCACAATTTATATAAGGAAAAAGTTCAAATGATATGCGTCGTCATTTTGTAAACAATTTATTCTTGAATTTTCTCATGTCCTTCTCTACGAATTTCTTGCTAAATCTCATTTTTACTTAATATATACAAGAGTATATTGAATTTATTTCTCATCAGAAAGTGTAATTGAATTATGTTACATTTATTATATATATACATATATTATGTACATTGGATGTGTATGAGTAAATAAAGAATCGAAGTTTATATACATATCTATATACATATAGATTTATAAACATATTATATTCTTTTATTATTACTATTATTGAAAATTACCAAAAAATGTAAATAAAAAGTTCAGTTAAGTTACATTAACTATATAAAAAGTAATTCATAAATTTATTACACACATATATAAAAATTTTATTATAATAATTTGTAAATGTAAATGATAAAGCAATGATATATTTATAATAATAAAAATAAAAAAGTAAGGTAAAATTTTTTATATTTTTATGTAACGTCGATATGATTGTGCTCTCGTAATATCATTACGTACACAATAATAAAAACAAATGTTATCAATAACAGTAATAAAAAAAATATCAATATTTTTTTTATGCTACACGCATTAAATATGAAGAAAAAGGCAATGCTATTCAACGGAAAATTAAATTTTCTTTATCATTGTAATTTTTTTCCAGAAACGTTTTGTATATACTAGAGGATTCTTATTTTTCAAAAAATATGTTAATTCGATTTTTTTAGGACTTTAGCTTTTCCTTCCTTAGATTTTATTTAAATTTTATTTTTAAGAATGTTTTTAATCAAAATTGGAAAAAAATTGACTTGTTAGTCGCACTCTGTCGGTGGGTATAGATTTTCAAAATAGCTATTCCTTATAAGATAGAAATAGAATAGAAAATTTTTTCACCCATAAATAGGTAGAAAAAAAAACGAATAAAAATTTATCGCCCCCCCCCCCTAAAATCTTGAACCCACATTTTTTCAAATTTTTGACATATTTTCTCTTTTAATCGATAAACAGTAGAATTTTATAAGTTTATAATTTAAACATGAATATTATTTCTACCTTCCGTCCGTTCCAAAATATCGCCTATCAAAACTAGCAAAATCCCATTTCTGACAATTGAAATGGGATTTTGCTTGATTTCTTTGAAGAAAAAAATTACTTCGATTTATTATAGTCTATTTCAGTTTTGTTATGTTCCAAGAAATTCTAATACAATACCATGACATTAAAAGAACAAAAAAGAATTTAAAGTAACGTTATTTAAAACAAGAATGTTTTTGCTTGAAAATGTGCTACTGCAAAAAGCTACTGATTTGATCTGATTTTTTTTTTTCATTTTCCTCAACATGTCTCGGAAATATAAAAGTTTTAATGTTTTTAATCTCATTTTATTTAAATTTTTGCCTTCATACAAAGATCGACCTCATCAAATAACTCCAATCTGCATATAAAAATAAGGATGTTAAATTAAAAAAAAAAATAAAATAATGTATAAAATTAAGGCAATTGCAAAGCGATTCATAAAATATTTTGCCATCAGCAATGAAACGCTTGGGTAAAGTACAAAAAAAACCAACCTAATCTGTTGCCTTAAAATGAAAATTATAAAGACAAATTTAAATATTTTGTAATTATTTTCAACGAAAATGTTCTTTTATAATATTGAATAGTTAAGAATATAATATGTCATTCAATTGAAAAATTAAGTTAATTTATAATTCTGCATTTCGATTTCAGAATACTTAACTCTTACTTAAAAGAGTACTTTTTTGATAAAAACAGTTTCCACTTAATTCAAGAATCTTAATTATAAGGACCTCGTAAGCATTAACTTGTCCGCATTTCATTTAAGATAAAAAGTTCTTAATTTTTAATATCATAGCAACGGTAATGCAATCTTGTTTATTTTGAAAATTTTCATTAGCCAAATTTTAAAATCATGACAGTAATGATGTCATTACGTTATTGCTGTCGATCCATTTCCTTTCATGAAAATTATAGGTAATAAAGTGGCGCTTTGCTTTATGAAAATTTATTTTACCGAAGTTAAAATTAAATATTTAATTTCCGCATACAAATATGAAGCCATCTATCAATATACGTTAACGTAACTTCTTTATCAACCCTCTGTCTACTAATTTTTCATATTTGACGGAGAAGTTATAGAAGTTTTAAGGGCGTATCTTAACTAGCAGTGTTCTATATTCTAAAGAGTATCAAGTAATATGTGAAAGTAAGTTTATTCCCAGGGAATTTTTGAAAAAAATGTTACGCATATATTCACTAATAATTTCAATATAACCAGAAAAAGACATATATATATACATAGTGATAATTGTTCTTTACATTATTAAATTATTTCACAAATAAACAAGTTATAAAAAACCTGAATTGAATAATTAATAGACTATTTTAATTCGGTTCTTTTTCATAATATTTACTTTTTTTAACACATAATTACATCCTGTATATAATATTGGCAATAAATGTATAAATACATAAATATTATGTGATAATGTTCTTAATTGAACGGTATACAATATCCTTAAATATCTTTTAAAATTCAATTTTCATTATTAATGAATTCATTTAAAATAAATTACCCGCATTTATTATACTCACTTTTTCGTTCTATAAATTGGAAATTTCAGGTTTAATATAATCATATTCAAAGCAAGATGTTCAAGGAATTCAATTTCCTAAACTGTTGTACAATAAGGAAAAACTATGTAACAAATCACAATGGAAATTATTTTCTTCTACATCAAATTCTTTTACAAAATTCCTTAAATTTTTTAAAAGTCTAATTTTTGTTTTGTCATTCAACTAAAAGTAAATTAAATTATTATATTTTGTTTTTTGTTTTACAACTAATTTTAACAAGGAATATTTACGTGCAATATTGTTAACTTTAAATGTTATTATTTTGTAAATTAAATCAATCAGACATAAGAAAATTAAATCGGGCATAATGAAGTTGAAAACTTTTTCTTATTCGTTAAAGTCTTAAAATGAAGAAAGGAAAAAGTAAAAAAGAAAAGTAAGAGTAGACAAAAAGTCTAACGACTCCGTGGTGATTACAGATGGAAAAAAATTCAAAAATGAAATAACAGTAAAATGTAGTAAATTACTTTTTAAATCAACAAAAAGTTACGAGTTAAATTTTTTGTTCAATGACTATTTTAAAATTTTGAATGTGAGTAAAGAAAAGATTAAATGATAATGAGCAAGGCAAGGACAAAATTATTGAATGTACTGAACTTAATATATAAGCAATTTAAACCTAAACAGAAGTAGACTTTAACTGATTCCAAAATGATGAATAAGATATTCCAAAAAGAAGGCGGAATCTGAAGAGAATACTTACTATTTTCAATAAACATCACAATTTGCAACAGTGAACTTTCATACCATTTCATATTGATTACTTCATTAAATTATCGCTACGATTGTCATCAAATCTGTAAGAAAAAACTTGCACCAAATTTGGCATTTCGAATTTTCGTAATGTCGATAAAACTTTTACTACTGGAAGAAATTAGATTTTCGCTCACACACATAGAAATAACAAAACAATTTGGGTGAAATCTAATATCCCAACTCTGAGTATGAAAGGAATGAAACAGTAAATTCATCAGGAATATAAGGGCTCGGAAACAAAAGTTACACCAGAGCTCGATTTTACATCATCATTTTTTTTCACTTGAAAGAAGATCTTGAAATATAAAATAAAGAACTGGCATTAATCCCAGCTGTTATAATCACATCCCTGCTGCAATAACAAAACTGTTGATTTCACTCCCTATACATTTTTGAATAAACATAATTTACAAATATATTGACAAGAAGAAGAGTTTATTCCCATAAGAGTCAACGAAAACTTAGAGCTTTCAATGACATTTATGTCAATATTAAGGAGAAGATTCAGGTTTACTCATATAATAATTGCTCTTTAATCCACATATTAAGTTAGTTAATTAAATAATATTGTAAATGTTAAAATGTTAATATCCAAACAAATTCCAAATAATAAAAGTTGTAGCACTCAAATCTAATATTAATTATTGTTTCAAAACAAAAAGTAAAGTTATAAAGTAAATCTATATATAAAATTTCTTATATATCGAAAACTTTTACAAAAAAATAAAAACTTTCGTGTTATATTTATATGGAACAAAACCATTTTAGTTATTTCCCGATTTACCTTTCTGAAGAACTTAAGCTAATGATGATTATGTCCCACGTTTTAATTAACGAGCATATTTAATAAAAGCAAATAATGATAAAGATTCTTAAAACTTAATTATTTTTTGATATTTTTTGAAATTTTTATTGCAAAAGTGTACACTTCGAAGCGCTGCTAATATTTTCTGCTACTATAACAAGATTTCTAATTGTCAGCTAAAATCCTTTAAAATCTATAGTTAAGAATTCCCAAAAATTAATTTTGTTTTGCTTGACGCGTTGAATAACTTTAGAATAATTAAGGTTTTTTCCTTTACAATATTTAAATTTCAGTATTGTAAAATTTATTTGAAATAAAATTATTTACCATTTTTAAATTTATTTTCCTTACACCTTTCAGTTCATTCTTCTTATGCGCTCAAATATCAAATAAAGTAATCATTTAAGCGAGATCTTAAAAAATAATAAGAAATTAAAAAAATTTTTCTTTTAAATTAATTCTTATTATCTTTTTATAACAAGCAAAATAATTGCAAAACTTAAGATCAAAGCCTAAAATATTGGTGTAATAAAAAAATATATAAAAACTTCAATCATTAACAGAAATTGCTCCTCAAATTATTTTTATGTTTTTATACATAATGGTTACATGAATGAAAACATCACGTTTCTCATCTACGCGCAAAATTTTGGTTACGTGTAGCTAAAAAATTAAAGTTTCTAAGGCAATGGATGAACGATTTACATTTTACTTGGAATTTTTAATAAAATGGTAAAAATTCAAAATTTGAATAAAATTTAATGAATTTTGTTAAAGAAAAGAGGAAAATTCACTTTTTTCTGTTTTTTTGCTTTTTTATATAAAAGTTCAAAGGATTAAATTTAAACAATTAACAAGAATTTGGAGAAATATTACCATTTAATTTTAAAATTTTTTTCATTTTATTAAGTTGCAAAAAATTTAAATTTTTTGATGAGTTGGAAAGTTGTAAAGAAATTAATTGAAAGCGGATAAATTTAAGGTTAAAGATTTTTCAATTTTAAAATTAAATGTTGAAAGAAATGAGAAAATATTTTCACAATATTGAGATAAAAGAGAATTCACAACATTGTAAATAAAAATATTGGTTTGCCAGTTTGTTTATTTTGTCCCGAATTCTTATTGTGATAACAAAATTTTTTCTCAAAATCTTTACGGGATTTTTAAATTGTATAAAAAACGTGACTTTGAATAGAAAAGAAATAATATACTTAATTCTACCCAATCTAAGATGGAAAACAGAATTTAATTAAAGTTTCCAATAATTCTTTATTAACAGAATTTTTTTTCATCCCATGGTTTTACACCCTGGCATTTGATATCAAAATACCTACGTAACATTCTAAACAAATATATCTAAAAAAAATGCATAAAAAGGAAAGTGTAAGTATTGAGTAAATAAAGAATATTGCACTTTCGTATAAACTTCACCCACAATAGATATGCTTCCCATACAATTGCTGTAAACCATTTATCAAACCAAAGCATTTTATATTTTCAATATTTTGGTTTTCTTCATTGTATGGATTTAAATTTAATTTGAGAATTTATTTAAGAAGAAGTTGTAATGTACAAATTTATTTAATAAATTTAAAACGAAAACTCTAGAACTAAAATACTTGAATATAAAATTTTCTTTTAAGAATTTTATTAGACTAAGCCCAACTAAAATCAAAAATTTTTAAAAATTTAATTTATTTAAACAAATTTTTTCTTATTTAAACAAAATTTCTTTAATTACCCTACTGGAAGCTAACATAAAAGCTCGAAAATTCTGGAAGAAATACAAACAATGCTTCAAAATATTTTCTTTTCTTCATTTTGATTCGAAATAATTCTATCCCGCCATACACTTGAATATACGACAATATATTTCTAATAATAGTTCTAATAAGAGTTGTGTAAACGTTCTTTCTACATATTAAAATTAAATTTAATTAAAATATTTTGTTATACAATTCTTTTGTCTTGACATAAAAAATTGTCAATTTTATTTCGTATTGGATTTTGAACGTTTTTATACCCTGCACTTCGTGAAGGGTATATTAACTTTGGTATGGAGTTTGTAACTACTTGAAGGAGTCACCTGCGGTATGGACATATATATATATTCTTGCTCAGGGTAAAATTCTGCGTTGATTTAGACATGTCCGTCCGTCCGTCCGTCCGTCCGTCCGTCCGTCCGTCCGTCCGATCGCACGATAACTCAAAAACGAATAATGCAATCGACACCAAACTTTCACAAGTTGCTTCTTTTGTGCCAAGGACGAACCCTATTGTTATTGGACCAATTCGGACAACGGGTTCGGGTAGCTGCCATACAACTCAAAGAGTTTATTTTAATTATTTCAAAAACTAATAAAGGTACAAATGTAAAATTTTGTATACATGTGTCCAATTATATTCTACATAAGCTCTAAAAATTCTAATGAGATAGCTGCACCGGTTCGGATGGCTGCCATACAACTCCAAAAGCAAATTTTTTATAATCGGCAAAATAATAAAGTCAGATTCATGAAACTTGGCAGTCGTGTGTCCAATTATAGGTCAAAGATATTTCTGAAGTTTTTGTGGAATTGCTTGACAGGTTCGAGTAGCTCCCATACAAGTCCAAAAGCTTACTTTAAATATTTGGAAAAATAACGAAGTTAGATTCATGAAACTTGGCAGTTGTGTGTCCAATTATAGATCAGATATACCTGTGAAGTTTTAGTGGAATTGCTTGACAGGTTCGGGTACCTGCCATACAACTCCAAAAGCTAATTTTAAATATTTGGAAAAATAATAAAGTCAAATTCATGAAACTTGGCAGTTGTGTGTCCAATTATAGATCAGATATATTTGCGAAGTTTTAGTGGAATTGCTTGGCAGGTTCGGGTACCTGCCATACAACTCCAAAAGCTAATTTTAAATATTTGGAAAAATAATAAAGCCAGATTCATAAAACTTGGCAGTTGTGTGTCCAATTATAGGTCAAAGATATTTCTGAAGTTTTGGTGAAATTGCTTGACAGGTTCGAGTGGCTCCCATACAAGTCCAAAAGCTTATTTTAAATATTTGGAAAAGTAATAAAGTTAGATTCATGAAACTTGGCAGTTGTGTGTCCAATTATAGATCAGATATATTAGCAAAGTTTTTGTGGAATTGCTTGGCAGGTTTGGGTACCTGCCATACAACTCCAAAAGCTAATTTTAAATATTTGGAAAAAAATATAGTCAGATTCGTGAAACTTGGTAGTTGTGTGTTCAGTTATAGGTCAGGCATATCCGTGAAGTTTCTATAGAATGGTTTCACAGGTTTGAGTAATTGCTATACAACAATGAAAGGTGCAGGGTATAATTCAATCGGTTCATACCGACTGAAACGTTTTTACTTGTTTACTTTTCAATTAATAATAGTTTTTACTTTTCAATTAATGCTGATGAAATAATTCAAGAAAAAAAGTTTCTTTTATTTATCAATGCTTAATTAAAAGTTTCTCAAACCGATTAATTCGATCCAATAAACGTACCACGGTAAAAACAAAATATTTCAAGATTTAAATTTCATTACCTTGAATGACAACTTTGTTTTATGGTGTAGTTTTCGACGAAAGGTTTTTAAATTAATTGATTTGTAATCAGAATTAGTTAAACTAAGGATAATAGAGACAATATAAGAGTATAACAAGTAAAAACGTTTCAGTCGGTATGAACCGATTGAATTATACCCTGCACCTTTCATTGTTGTATAGCAATTACTCAAACCTGTGAAACCATTCTATAGAAACTTCACGGATATGCCTGACCTATAACTGAACACACAACTACCAAGTTTCACGAATCTGACTATATTTTTTTCCAAATATTTAAAATTAGCTTTTGGAGTTGTATGGCAGGTACCCAAACCTGCCAAGCAATTCCACAAAAACTTTGCTAATATATCTGATCTATAATTGGACACACAACTGCCAAGTTTCATGAATCTAACTTTATTACTTTTCCAAATATTTAAAATAAGCTTTTGGACTTGTATGGGAGCCACTCGAACCTGTCAAGCAATCTCACCAAAACTTCAGAAATATCTTTGACCTATAATTGGACACACAACTGCCAAGTTTTATGAATCTGGCTTTATTATTTTTCCAAATATTTAAAATTAGCTTTTGGAGTTGTATGGCAGGTACCCGAACCTGCCAAGCAATTCCACTAAAACTTCGCAAATATATCTGATCTATAATTGGACACACAACTGCCAAGTTTCATGAATTTGACTTTATTATTTTTCCAAATATTTAAAATTAGCTTTTGGAGTTGTATGGCAGGTACCCGAACCTGTCAAGCAATTCCACTAAAACTTCACAGGTATATCTGATCTATAATTGGACACACAACTGCCAAGTTTCATGAATCTAACTTCGTTATTTTTCCAAATATTTAAAGTAAGCTTTTGGACTTGTATGGGAGCTACTCGAACCTGTCAAGCAATTCCACAAAAACTTCAGAAATATCTTTGACCTATAATTGGACACACGACTGCCAAGTTTCATGAATCTGACTTTATTATTTTGCCGATTATAAAAAATTTGCTTTTGGAGTTGTATGGCAGCCACCCGAACCGGTGCAGCTATCTCATTAGAATTTTTAGAGCTTATGTAGAATATAATTGGACACATGTATACAAAATTTTACATTTGTACCTTTATTAGTTTTTGAAATAATTAAAATAAACTCTTTGAGTTGTATGGCAGCTACCCGAACCCGTTGTCCGAATTGGTCCAATAACAATAGGGTTCGTCCTTGGCACAAAAGAAGCAACTTGTGAAAGTTTGGTGTCGATTGCATTATTCGTTTTTGAGTTATCGTGCGATCGGACGGACGGACGGACGGACATGTCTAAATCAACGCAGAATTTTACCCTGAGCAAGAATATATATATATGTCCATACCGCAGGTGACTCCTTCAAGTAGTTACAAACTCCATACCAAAGTTAATATACCCTTCACGAAGTGCAGGGTATAAAAAATGAAAAGCAATCGATGTCAAAGAGAATTGGAAAAATTTAAAAAATTGTCACTTAAAGTTTCTTCATATTTTCTTTATTTAAAGTTACGCTAACCCTGTAATCAGTTCATGCATACATCATGAAATTTCAGAGAAATTTTTAACATTTGCATCATATCAAATACGAAAACAAATACTTACATGAGAGTAATTGCAATTATAGAAACAGTTTTTCGATAAATTCTAGTCAAATTATTTAAAAAATACCAAATGATGATAGACAATGTAATATTTTCTAACCCTTTCAAGTGGAAAACAAATATTACTTGACGGAATTTATAGCTAAAATAAATCTGAACTACGAAAAATTTTTTAAGAAGATCTCTTCTGAAAACTTTAGGAACGTTTTCTAATTAATTTCTATAGTTTTTTATAAAAAGTTATACCATTTAGAATTCACATACATGTATAACGTAATTATGGACCCGTAATTTTAATTAACACTTAAATTTTGAGGTACCAGGGTGTTTTTTGCCTGCTTATAGATTTAATAGTGAACCCTGAGTAGTTATTAAAACTGTACCAGTTCCATAACATTGATTCTATAAAGCATCGACATTAACTATTAAAATTTTTTAAAATTTTCTAACAATATTACAAACAAACACATTCTTTTAAACAATTTTTAGAATATACTCGTACTCTTAAAAACTTTAAATTAAAATTAAACTAAATTTCTTTAAAAACTAATACAAGTTTTTTTTTCTTTTTTATTTTTTCAGGTCCATTTTAAAAAGTCAACATTTTATTTAAAATTTTTTTTAAATTAAAAATACAAGTAACTCTCGTTTGACGTTGATTCTACCTTGTTTTACTTTTTATGCTTTTAGAATAAAATTAAATTGGAATGCGAAGAAAAAACACCTATCTGCAACGTTAATATCTCAAAATTTTTGATTTATATTAAGGGAACTATTTTATAACTTCAATTTCTCAAAATTATAATTATGAAAATTTATGAGTGGTACTAAGCTTCATATAATTCTTTTATTATAAAACTCCCTCAAAATTTTATTTAAATATCACAATATAATACTATCCTTGCCTACAATAGTAAGCATTTGTTTTACGAGTATTTTCCTTTCATATCACGGTAACAAAGTTATTTTATTTTTCGTTATTGTATTAAATTTCAGATTACGTCGCGGTCCTCTTGATTTTATTTATATAATGTAAAACGAGAATTACCTGTATTTATAAATAACAACAAAAATTAAATTATTTTAAATTGCATCTGCAAAAAGACTAATAACTGAATTTTTGTGTATACAAACAATAATAATTATAATATACCAAAATGCCTGCAGGACGCGTAGCTGGAAAATTTGGTTATGGAGAAAGCAATTATTTTAGCGGTAAGTTTGCATATGCAAAATATTTTATCCTTTCTCATAAAAAATATATTTAATAACTCAAGCCATAAAAATTTATAACTCCTAAAATAATAGCATCCGTCTATTTCAAAATAAAGGCAGTCTTAGGCACGATTTACGGTATCAGGAAATCCGTTGATTAAGCGCGTAAGACATAGGCAAAATAAAAACCGCTCCTATACTGCCAATTCCCTGACCAAATTCTTAAATCTTTTATTGTTTTTATAGTGTGCAATGCATAAATTGTTTAATCTAAGTAGTTTGTGACAATTTTGTTATCTCAGGTATTTATATTTCCTTGCGTTACAAGCAGAGCCGCATTTTTATTTATCTTATAAAAATTCGCTTGGACGGGTGTATGTCCCTGTTCGGACGGGTGTATGTCATATATGTCCCTGTGTTTTAGAAATTCATATATGTTCATGCAGTTATGTATAAATCTGTACAAATTTGTATGTATGAGTATAAAACAATATACATATTTACAACTGCAGTTAAAATATAGATGTAGATCTTTACTGGAAGATCAATAGGTAATTTTCTTATCAAAACTGGGATTTCTGAACAAAAAAGGATTGTACTTGATGAAGATCTTAAACACTTTCGAAACAAACGAAGAACACTGAAGGCGGCATATTTATGTTTGATTGATTCAAATATTTTTAAATTTATTGCAGAATAAATTAATAAACAAGTTTAGGTATTCAAGATGGAAATCGCTACTAATGAATAAAAAAATTCCTTAATTTAAATTTGATATAATACGAGTATTATATATGTATGTATATAAAATTAAATAGTACGGAGTATATTATGTAAAGTATATCTATAAAATTAAATAAAGAATATATGTGTAAAATTAAAAATATTTGCGTTGTTATTTTACCCTGTTGCTTTCCAAATATCTTCGCGCGTCCTTCATTTTTATATAATTTACAAATGATTTTAGAAATTTACTGGTTTTTTATCAAAATTTAAAAAATGCAGCCATAATTTACCCTATAAGTATATATAGATATTAAATAATAAAAACAAAAACAGAACCTTGTGTTCTTGTACATCTTAATTAAATTCGCAGTTGATAAAAAATAGTAATAACTTTTATTCACTTTTTAAATTTTACAATATACCTACAAATATCAAGAAAATTTTTTTCATAACTGAAAATTAAAAGCTGAAATATTAAATCCTTGGACAATAAAAGGACCAAAATAAAATGACACCTGTTTAAATAACTTTATTGATTATCAATATATTCTTTATTTTAAAAGGTAATTCTGGTAAAATTTTATAGGAAAAAAGGTAAAAATAAAAGGGTAAATTTTTATCCTTTAGAATCCTTTAAGTCAATTCATAATAAGATTATTGAAATTATTAGGGGCTCTAATGTTACTCTAAGATGTATTTTTACTATGAACGGAATTTTATATTTTATAGATTTAAAAAGGATTTTATCCTTTTCATCAACAGAATAAGTTGTAAAAATTAAAAATAAAAGTTAAGCTCTAAAATGTCATTTGAATCTTCTCAAATACCGGATATCTTTTTTTTAACATAAAGCAATTTCACCGTAAATCCGAGCAGAATTTTAATAGAAAAATAATCTTGTTAAAATCTGATATCAAATTAATATTTTTATTAAAAAATTGGAAAATATAATTGAATATTTTACTATTAAAGTATCCTTTATCAAAACGTTAAGACCATTTCCCAGATTTCACGATATCCTAAAGACCGACACGAGTTCTGCAAGTGAATTTCATTTTATTTGCTTTTATTTGCTATTTATTTATTTACTCAGCTACAGCACACAAAAACCGAAGATCCGCGAACATATTAGTTTCATATAAACACGCGAACATCTTGTATAAATATTAAATTTATAATTCATAAAAATTACGATTTTATATTTTATACAATTTTGCATATAAAGCATGAATTTCTATAATCTAAAATTATATTTTAAATTTATTAATTATTTTTAATATATTATTGTAAATTAAATTCAAAAATTTTATAAATGTGATTTTATTTTCTTATCAGGGATTCTTTCAAATTTTATGCTTCTTTAAAATCGATAGGTTTAAAAATTTTTTTTCAATATTTTAAAATATCTTAATAACACTCTACACTCTTTACTTTTACAAAATAAAGATTATAATTTTGTTTGCTTAAGGTAATAAATATAATTAGAATTGTAGTTGAAAATGGAATTTTTAAATAATTTCAGATTCACATTCAAAAGAAGAAAATTTAAGGGTTTAAATAAGTAGCATTACGTACTACCATTGATTTGATATACACATACTTTTGCCAAATTTAAGTAATGGTTCTGTATTTTACTACCCAATTGCAATTACTTAAAACTTATTTCTTTAATGAATTTGTAAATTTCCTATAAGATTATGAAAACATCTACAATAATTATTCTCAAATTCGCGTATAAACGTTATTACTTAAGAACTATTATTAACTTTTCACAATTGATTGCTCTTTATTAAGAATTTCTATAGCAGAATTTTAATAATTTTTTTATTTCATTTTCAAATTTTACTGCATTTTTTTTAATCAATTTGAATTTCAAATTTATTTTCAATTAAATTTTTTGCATATTTCCATATTTTTTCCTCCATTTTTTTTTCTCTTTTCCATATTCTCTTCTTTATAATATTATCTCTTTTGTTGAATTTAAAAAATGGCTCCGAGTAGTCTGGCTTGAACTTTCTCAAATTTTATTATTATAAAAGCATTAACCCTTGAAGTATGCAATATATTTTCATAAGTATACGAACACGTTATTAAATTCTAGTACGTACATATAAGCATTAGAGAATTATTAAAAATTCGCAAACGAAATGAAAAGTAATTTTTATAAATTTTTTACTTAAGAGCAAATATTAAATACATAATTCAATTCAAATTCAAAATCATTTTAATTCTAATAGTCCAAAATACAGAGCTTAAATTATAAAAATTAATTAAGTCAAAAGCATTGGAATGTTCATTAAATGGGAATTTTATTAAAGGTTAAAAATAATTTGTAATAAATTTTATTTAGACAATTTTTTACTTTTACTTTTTTTTATTTACCACACTTGTCATTGGTTCCCTCTATATTTACACAATAAAGGAGAATAAAAAGAAAAGGCAAAAAAATAGTTTGACGACTTCCTGCGAAAATATTTTACATATTTCATACATTTTATTCTCTTTTTCATTTGCTAACTTTAGCTTATTTAAATGCGAAGGTTATTTTTATAATTTTGGCACGAAATTATAAACCAAATTTTATAATAATTGCCAAAAATTATTCAATTTTATTTGAAGAATATTAAAAAAAAACTGGATTATAAAAAGTTTGATTGTAAAATTAATTCATCATTCTTTTTAATTTAATTTAAAAAAAAACTAAGTGTAATTGCGTTATAAGTACAATATAATCAACACTACAATTATTTCTGTTATATTTAAAGAAAAGTTATAGGGTAATTTAGACGCCTTGGAATCCTTCAAACTTTAAATTTATGAGCAAACAAATGATTATTTAATTTGTGAAAGTTTTTATATAATACGGTAATTAAAGTTTAAAATAAAAAATAACAAGTCAGCAATAATTTTTTAAAATGGTATTAAAATAAATAGAATAAGTTTTTTTTTTTCATGAAAACTCATACAATTAACTCTTAGTCATTTAATAAAAATTATTTAAATTTTTTTGATAAAACGCTGTCGCCTCATTGAGAAAAATTTCTATGGCCAGACTAAGTACACTCATGCATATTTTTTATTAACCTTTTTGAAATTTTGATGCACTATCCTACGTTTTTCTTAATTTTAATAATTTTAATTTTCTTAAATCTGTTTAATCAAATAATAACCACAGTGAACTTTCCACACAGAAATTATGTCTTTAATAAAGACCTTTTTTAAAACACTAAGTTAAGTAATAACCCTTAAGTTAAGTAATAATTAACTAAGTTAAGTAATAATTAACACATTAAGTAATAACCCTCTGTTTCTCAGCCAAAGTACCGCAGTATTTTTAGGTGCCCCAACAGGCGAATGTAATATATAGCGATAAGCTATTTTAAACCTATTTCTAAACTTTCAAACCTTATAAACTTCTCCTTTTTAAATTTACAGGCCATAAATTCTATAAAACACAAAGCTCGTTATGTGAGAACTTCGAATTATTTTGATTCTGGCATTCACTTTTTTAATAAGTGTAACTATATGCAAATCTATATTTGTTCAGCTTTTATGAATAAAATGTTACATAACTTTGTCTAAATAAAAATTACAATGAAACTTTAAATATTAATATTGAAAATTTAAAAATTGTGGCCATGAATTAAAATATCATAACTGCTACTACTGTTTTTTGCAAAAAAAAAAAACAAACTACTATAATAAAATTTTTCGTTACGTTTGTCCCGACTTAACGTAAATTAATATTTTCTAACACTTCAAATAATTTTCATGAAAAAATAGTTCTAAGCAATCACATTCTCAACCTCCATAAAGCATTAAAAATTTTTTTCAAATTTACATTTAAATTTTATCTATAGTTCGTCTCCATCGTTTAAATTTATGTAAAAATTTTAAAGAGATTTACCATTGAAAATATTTTAAAAATTCAACTCACTCTTATTTTAATGTTATATTTTTAGTTTCAACTTATAAAATTATATACATATGTACATACACAGTTTAACATAATATAAATATGGTAAGTTAATTCGGTAACACAGTATAGGAATAATTTTTGTTTATAAATTTGAACTTGATCTTTATTAAAGCAAACCACGTTGTTATAATATTAACTCATCACTACTTTATTACTACATTATCTCTAACTTACTGGCTAACCATCTAACTATCTAACTGTATGTATGTATATATGTAATATAAACAAAAAATTATTACACTTCTTAACATTTTTCATAGTTCTATGAATATAAAATATTTTTATATAATATAAATATACATACATACATATGTATAATAAAGAAAATATATTTACCATCTAATCAGGATATGAAATTTTAATCTTAAACTTTTTATATATATTTTTTTTTCTCTTCCTCCTTTTCATTTTATTTTAAGGTCGTTCCTACAAGGATATCAATAATGAATTGATGTGGATCAGTATCGGTATGGGCATTACAATTGCCATACTAATAACATTTGCCCTCTGTTATATTTTATATGAAAAATGCCATAGTAAAAAACAAAACGGAGGATATTTTATCAATGCTTAACAAGTAGCCTATATTATTATGTGTTATACATAAATACATATAAGTAAAAAGTACAATGGCATACATAATCAATATATACGAGTATATGGTGATTATTGTATAAACAAAAATAGAATATACATGAACAATGGGCAATATTTTACGATATCCAATATATAAGGGTGTGATAATACGAAAAACAAAAAAAAAACTAATTTTTCAATCATGATTTAATACGAATAAAGTTAAGCATATAGTATAAAGGCAATCTGTAAAATGATAACATCATTATCAATATTGTGATGAGGCCCTGCCAAACAGGATAAAACAATTATTAATATTATTGAAATAGAAATGCAGCAACAAAGGAAATAATAAAAATCGTTATATAAAAAAATAAGGATGAAAAATAGAAAATTACCTAAAGGATTATAAAATTTTCAATTTTGCTTCCTTTTTATTTGAAATTTTCTTTTTTTGTTAATACAACAAAAACTACTGCATTTTGTGAGAAAATTTACATAACTTATTTTGTTTGTATATTCCATATATGAGTCCATTAAATAACCACAATTAAATTTTAAATGGAAAATTTTCACTCAGAGTTATACAATTTATTGAAAGTATTGAAAATTTTATTAAATCTGATGTGATCTATGATTGATAAATAAAAAAATGTCCACCGATTTAATACTTTATTATAAATACATACAATATTATAATTAAGGAATTGAGAAAACTACAAAACCAAAAATAAATTAGATAATAATAAAAATAATATTAATATATGATTGTACATTATGTGTACAATAAAAATAATTGGTATATACATTATGTATAAAAATTTTATATATAAGTAAGTATATAAATGTGCAAAATTTATTGAAAAATATTTAAAACATTCGTTTAACATTAATTTATAAATATTTTAATAAAATCTCATTAAAAAATGAAAAAAAAAAATAAAATTCTCTCATTATAATTTTTAAAAAGTCAATTCAAATTGAATTTTTTATATAATTAAAATGTAAAAACTTTTTGTTAACACAAATAAATTGAAATTGAATGTAAATTAAATTTAAAATTAAAATTATTTTAAAAATGAAAATTATGTCTGTATGTACAAATATTTATGTATTTTAGGTTTATGTGAAAATACATTATGCATGTTATACAAGTATATAATATAAATATTATAGAGAAAAAGGTATGTATATTATGTGTTCAACGAATACTACAAAAACTAATGTACAATTAAAAAAAATATATAAGTGAATAAAATATAAATTTATTCTCTTAATTAAAAATTTGTTTTTAATTGTAACAATTTTTTTATTTTCAAAATATTTTTTGTATCATTTTTTAATTTAATTTTCGACATTATTTCCTTTTTTTGCCAAAAAAATTAAATTACAGCGAATTTTATTTAGTATATCGAAGACTTCTGGGGGAAATTCTCTGTCCTATATTATAAAAATTTTGAATTATTCATTTGCTTCATATATATGTAGGTATTGTAAATTAAAAGAAAGATATTTTATTTCTGAAAATATTGCAGTCAAAATTCGTAGTAAGCTGAATTTAAGAGGTTTTTTTTCATTAATTTCAAAATATTTTAAATTTTCCTTATGTAAAGAATTTTCCCGATAAACCACCGATAATTTATGAACTTTATATAAGAAAATCTTCGTTTAACGAAAACGACAATTAAATTTCTGAAATTGAAGAATAAAACATACCGACCTTTAATGAAAGTTCCTTGAACCAAAATTATTTTTTGTGACTTGAATTGAATTTCAATAAGCGTGTACAAGCTAGCATGTAAATTTTTGTATAACGAACAACAAAATTCTCATAAATTTTTAGTTCATAATACGAGGTTTCTTATGTTATACGTGTATTCATTATTAACATATATTATATATGAATGTATGTGGCATTCTTTATAATCTAGCAAAAATTTCTTAACAATATGTCTTAATTTTTTTAAACTTGAGGCCTCCGGAACAAACCTTTGAACATATTTTTGAACAAATGTTATAGAGTTTTTTAAAATCAACGATATCTAAGGTGGCCACATTCACCGACATGAATACTTTAATTTAATGTTTCATTAATTTTTTATATTACGATCTTTCCTCGAGAAATCTACTAATAAAACTTTTTAATTGAAATAAAATCAGAATCTAAAATGTTTCATTAAGTTGCCTTTTACGATAATGTTTAACATATTTATTTTCATTATTTTTCTATAGAATTAAACTTGAACTATACTTACTTCAAATACCAAAGCAATTTCACCAGAAGTGTATTAAATTTTTAAAACGTATCGAATAATTTCTAATACAAAAACACATTTTACGTTGATACTATATCTAAATTTATGAACCGAAATTCTTATTTATATTTACCTGTTAAAATAATTCAAAAAATTTCATTTTGCATTATAACTATGTCTTGCTTAAAATACCTTCCAACTGTGTTTAACATCGGTATATGTACACACTTATTAATTTTTTAATAAATCTAATTTTGTTTTTAAATGAATTCATGAAAATTTCTTCAGGATACAAATTAATGAACTAATTTGCTTGAAACAAAAAAAAAATTTTCCCCACTAATTTCGCTTGGAAAATTAATTTTACATTATAACATTACAATATTTACAAAACTACAAACGTTAGTGTCTATACTGTAAAACGAATAATAACAATAATAAAAAATTAAATTATAAAATTTAACATTGGTTCATATTTATTATAGGTTTATTCAAAAGCATAGAATTCATATCATAGAGTTATACATAGAGAAATACATAGTCTGGGCGGTATCATACACTAATGTTAAAATTCTTATTTGCTTTCTCGTTTCTTGAAAATTTCGGCCTATTTTAAATTTTATTTAATTTAATTTTTGCGAAGCTAGAACTTTTCAATTTATAAATGAGATCATATAATATATGTTTTTTAATTTAAAAAACATTCAAGGCAGTGGGGAAAGTAAAAATTTGAAAATTCCTCAGCGTCATGCTACATAGTGCCACTGAAACTGACACCCTTAACATGTAATAATTACTATCATTTGATTTGAACCATTTTTAAAAACTCAAATCGAAAATAACACGTTGCCTTCTTTTAGACGTTGCAAATGAAATCATAAATTTATTATTCTACTCGTATATCTATACCAGCTTTGTATGAACAAAATTCTCATGAATAATAATAAAATCATTAATTGAAACTAAAACCAAATATTTGCTCTTTAAATAAATCTAAAAAAGTTTATCGTTGATTCTTTTGAAATTTCTGAAAATTGTTTATGTCGTTGCTTTCAAGGAAAACAAAAACAATATGAAAACCTGAAAAAAAGTAAAACATAAGCCAAAAGAGTCTTATCAAAAAAGTAAATTGAATAATAAATAAATCACAAAACTAATAATCTTATATCATCAGCAGCAAATACAATGCAAATATTTTGATGTAAAAAAATTTGTTAAAATCTCTTAATACCGATTGTCCTGAATGAATATTACCAAAAAAAAAACAAAAATGAAAAGAAGAAAAAGAAAAATTTTATTTGGTAACATCTGCGTTTTAATACTTTCCCTTTTAGTTCCTTCCTTTCTTCCTTATAATAAAATCGTATTTTTGATTTTGTTGACCATAAAACAGTCAATTCTTCCTAATCTTTGTAATTTTTTTGTTTTCCCATTTTTTATCCTTTGTAATTTTCTTCTTTGTAATGAAAAATCTTTATTTAGAATTTTTACGATTTCTCATAAAAATGAGAATTTTCATTTTCTTTTTTTTTTCGGAAAAAGAAAAAGATCAATCATCACACATAAAAGAGAAATGAAATCAAATTTATTTTCATTACAATAAGGTATTTAATTGGTTGACTGAGCTAGAGGTTTAGTTTACACTTTTTTCAAAAACATTCATTCATTCAACATACACCTATTGAAATAAAATTAAAATTATAATTTCGAAGCTATTCATTGAAAGATTTCAATTTGTAATCGTATGATTAAACTGAAGAGTGTGTACTCAATTCAAATACCGTTATACCGTTATACACATACGGGGCAAATACCTAAAACAAACGAAAATGATTAATACTATACAAAAACAAAAGGACTTAAATGACTGCTCACATTTCACATTGCTTTGATAACACTTCCATCTCAATCCAAATATAGTAAACAAAATTAGAGCTAAAAAGTTTCTAACATTCTTAAATTTTAATAAACACCTTATGTTTTCAAGAAGAGTTAACGTATTCTTATACACACTAAATATTAAAGTTAATTTTTAAAGTTTTATTACACTTACCTAAATTAGAAATACGTAAGTATACATATATACATATTTCTGAACTGCAAACAAGCGTGTAAAGTTACAAAGAACATTCTAAAAGGAATGCTTTCAAGTGAAGTAGTCATTATTCTGTATAATTCTTCACAAGTTAAATTTTAACATAAAAACGAAATATAATATATCTATATATACAAATAATTTACAAAAATTTTTACTTTAAACAACATTGATAATATTATCCTTATTGTTCAAGTTACAAAGTTATTATAGCATAAATCTGACAATATCCCAAAATTTCAATAGTATTGATTCTATATTGTGGCAATTTGTTGCCAATAATATGCGACTATGTAATACATGATCAAAAAGTTTATAATAGCAATTGCTAAAGTTTCACGATAAATTTTATTAGATAACTGGTACAATAAAATTTTTTTTTATAAATTTTTCCGATAGGTTAACATCATTAAGTGATTTTTTTAGAACCAAAGTTATATAAAACTTTGTTTTTTTACTTTGTTTATACGTTCTGATAATCTATCTTTTGATGGTTACTATTAAGAAAAATTCAGAAAATAAGAATAAAAATTTCACATACAAAATAAAACCGTTTTGATGCAGAAACTATAAAGGTTTATATCAATTTAACTACATTAAAGCGAATTACAATTTTTAAAACTTATTGAGAACTTATTGAGGATGATATTTTCGAGGCAACAACTTATAAGTAGTTTGCTCGAAAATTTCCAATCTCACCTATCTTATGTTGAGTTTAATCACATGAAAACACATTTGCCTTACTAATTTGCTTACGAAATTAATTACAGGAAAACAAAATGCAAATTGTTACAACAATATTAATATTACATTCGTTTTAATTATTTTAGTCATTTAACTTCTGTTCCCGAAAATTATTATTTTCATAGTAGTAAATAGTTTCATTTTAAAATATCGTATTATTTTGAAAAAGTATTAGCTAAATTTTTAACTTTGAAATTTGAGAGTGTTATGCGCTTTAAAATTACTTTTTTTATATGTAATATACTATATACAATATTATTATGTATACAATGGTCTTACTCTGTAGCATGTTTTGTTTACTTTTTTCTGTTAGAGCTTCATATATCATTAGATTATTTTATTGTAAAATAATTCATATTCTCTTACATTAAAACTTCAAATATTTGATAAATGGGGAAAAATATTTTTGTACATTTACATTTATATGACATTCTATAAACATATAGTATAGGAAATCATACCATTTTAAATCAAAATCAAAATTTTGTTGACTTGAATAGACTACAGGGATTGTTTATATTCCAATATTTACATAATATGTTCATATTTTACACACGTTTATGCTGTTATACATATTGCTCCTAGATAAAAAAAAGAAACACATCAATTACATGTATGCGACATTTACACTAAAACAAAACCTGTTACAAAAATCTGTGTAAAAATAAATTATTTCATACAGAAATCTATAAAAGAGCTGAAAATAAAATTGTGATTCTGACAGTGGTTATGTCGGCGATACCTGTATTTGAATGTGAAGTTATGTTATAATTTACAAATTTTTACACTAAAAATTCAATAAGCAAAATTCGAAATTTTAAAATATATTCGTAAAAAAATTTTCCGATTTACAAAAATTAAAACCAAAATCTCCCCAGCCAAAAGTTAAAGTTGCAGAATTACAAAAAATTATGAAATAGGTATTATGCGCTTATGAGAGGGTTAATCGAATAATTGTGTTCACAACCTGTTATTTCATATTCAATAAATGGAATGACATCAGATCTTGTTTTAATAAATACCTATGCTTTTGTTATTTACTCATATTTGTGTGAATGTAGTGATTATTTTCATTAGACTCATCTGCATATGAGTCTAATGTAAAGAGTACAGAAGTACATAATATGAAGATATTGTACTTTCAATGTAGTGCCATCACATCATAATTATCTCTACTGCACTCTTTGTCTCACGCGCATAAATTTCATTAACTATATTCAAGTAATTTTTTTCTATAACAAGCAATAGAGTTAATATATGTATGTATGTATGTTGAACTTAAACAAATCCCGTATCACAAGCAAATTATGATGCAAAATTCTAAAAAGTAAATAAATTTTCATTCGATACCAATGAAGATTTTTAAAATATGTTTGCATTTTTGCTCAACTAACTATGCGTAATATAAATAGCTAGATAATGATTTAAAGGTTTTATTCATATGCATACACTTTTATATGTAAATATATAAAAAATACATATATATATACATATAAGCACGTATATTACTGAAATACGTATGCTACTGAAAAATTGTAAACAATCGTCTACAATATTAACAATACCCTTTGACTTTGAAAACGGGACGATGAACTTTAAATTAAAATTTACACATATACATATATCATTACATACAAGTAGAAGCTACATTATGTATCATATGTAATGTATGTACACACATGTACATATATTGCACATGTAGTAGTTAAGTATACAAAATAGTGATAAAATTTTTAGATGAAAATAATTGAATAAGTAAATTTTATTTTCAAGCAGAATCATAATGGAAAAAGTTGATTAAATTAGAATGTCACGATACTTTATTAATCCACTTTTATCTTATATAAGTATATTAAAGACAATTCTAAGAATTTTTTATTATGGATTTTCATATACATTCATATGTATGTACGTACATAATGATGTACACATTTTTCATAGCATATATTATAATATCACGATGACTTAAACTTTAACAAATTTTACAAAATCACAATTTTTGGAATCCTTATTATACTATACACATAGGAATTTGAAGGTTAATAAATGGAATATCATTATTATGTGTTTATAATATCTTAAAGCACAACAAAATTGTGTTTTCAACATAAATTTTTAATATATGCGAATTTGATTTGCCAAAATAATGTATTAAAAATTCTATCTCTATACGTCAGAACAAATTCAGAAATACATACATACATATATTATATAAAATATATGAATATGAGAACAAATTAAAGAATTACAAATTATTAAATGACTTATTGTACCTATATACGGTTAATTAATTGATTACTTGATCTTATAATTTTTATAGCACAAGATTTCTATACATTTTACTCACTGGAGATTCTTTAAATTAACCGCAAATTGTTATTTCTTCTTAAAATTATCTTATCAACCAAATTTACAATTTTAAATAACTACACATTATGTATATTCTCATAATTATAATATATTTTGTCTTCGCTTCCAAAGAACAAAACCTTAAATAATTAGCATTATTTATTTAACACACATACATTATACGTACATGTACTCAAAACAATAAAATTTTCAGTCAAAAATTTATTAAAAATAAAAACGTGAAAGAGTAATCTGAACAATTTCTCAAGTTTACCAGGTGTTTCTAGCCTTCTTCTACGATATTAAAAAATATAATTTATATTCTTTAATGCACATAATTAAAATTTGCCTATTTAGTATCTATGTACATACTTAGTCTGCTGCTTACAAGAATAAATTATATTGAAAAATCCACCACAGAAAATAATTGAAATTGTAATTATAGTAAATCAAGTTTACAAAAAGGAAATTATAGAATATTAAAAATTTATTCACATGGAAAATGATTCCTCTTCTCTATAATGTAATTCACATATGTATCTAAATACATACATATGTACATTAAAATTAAAACCCTTATTTTATGAATATTCTTATTATATTATTATTAATTAAAATATTCTTTCAGCATTATTATGAAAATAAATGACGCAGTTTTTTAAAGTTGCAATAAAGACACTTACTCCCAAATTGATTCTAAGAAGCTATAGGAATCATAAAAATGAATACTTTTGGTATTTTTGTTTTGATTTAAAATCTATTTTTTAGATTTAAACAGTAAAGGGCTCAAAGATGTTTAATTTTATTCTACCAAATTATACTTTTAACAAATTATTTTAAAACAATGAAAAGTTTTGAATAAGGCAATTATTTTAATTCCATAGAAGTTACAGAAGTATTGTGTTAACCATACAACTACTTATGTATATTGAATAATGCTTCAAGTGTGGAATCGTGGGACTTTAACAAAAAAGAAAGAAATTGCAAAGAGTTTAAAAATGTTGAACTGTTCGGCGGACAGCGTATATGCCAGAAATTATATCTAGATAAAAATAGAAAATATTTGTACGTATTTCGAATGAATCCAAATTCACGACATTCAAAATAATTTGTCTTATTTGTTTTACTTTAATTCGAAGTGCTATATCTCCATAAGTACTTAAATGCTATAAAATAACAAAGTTATAGATACATATGCACTTAAGAATTTTATAAATCTTATAAATATTTTTATTAATCAGGTAATGAAATTTTCTCGTTCACCACCAACAAGTAAATCTTCAACAGAATTCTGAAAATATCAAAATTAGAGAAACAATACAATTCAAAAAATCATTTGCAGCAATAATTTTTCTCTAAAAATTTTCTTTAAAAATTTTTCTTTTTTTTTGTACAGCAATTTTTCTCGATCAAAGGATTTCACTTTAATCTTTTTACTTACCAAAAAAATTAAAGTAAAATTAATAAACTAAAAAATGAGTCAAAAAGAGGAAGTTACGCAACACAAACACATTGAAATTAATCGTTGACAACTACAAGATATAAGTTTGATTTATGTACTTCTGCCCCATCAAGAAAATAACATCAAAAACGTCTGACAACATAAACTAGCTAAATGATTTAAAAAATTTCAGCAATCCGTGACATTGCCAAAATAAAGTCATAAAAAAAATTTCACTAAAATCGGTTCAACCCAACTTAAGATACGCGTGTGCACACACAAACTCGACATCCATTCAAATAATTCAAAATATTCCTTTATAGATACCCTCAGTTTACCTTAGTAACTATGGTAAAGATTTTACTTAGTAACTATGGTTACATTTAAAAAGTAACTATGTATGTACATTACTTACATTCTGAACCAGTAATTCAGAATATTTCGTTTGCACCTTATTAAGTTCAACTTTTTAACCAAGAAAATTCTTTTGCCTATTGCAAAATAATAAAGAAATCGAGTAGGTATTACATTAATTTTGTTCCGTCCGGATATTAAAAGGATATTAAATTTATCAATAGAACACGGGTCATATTGGACTAAATAAACAAGGAACCAAAGATATTTTTGGTATTTTCTAATAAAAATACATCGTATAAAACGGAAAAAGAGAACATTCCTTTTATCGAAGAATAAGAAAACAATTTTGATTGTTTATGATTTCTCATGAAAGACTATGCTTTTCTCTTTTCTGTTTTTCAGGACATAATAAAAATATGTAATATATACCTACAGCTAATGTTTTAGGTTTATTATACCTATAATATTAAGTCTTTTTTTGTATATACTTGACCATTAATCAAGATTTTAATATCAAATTAAATTTTATGTAGAAGAAATTCATTATTTTAAAATTTAATCAAAATTGTTAAAAAATTTTGGGTTATTTTGTTAAAAAGCAAATAGTAATGCTCTTGTATTTTGAAACTCAATATCTTTTTAAAGGCAGAAAATTAAAAAAAAAAATTGCTTTCTTGTAGCTTATAATCTAATATAAGAGTTTTTATGAATAATTTTTACTAAAAATTAAAGCCTTTGTGGACAAAATTTGCTTTTTCAAAAAATTGTTAAAATCTTATATCAAAAATTCAAATAAATTGTATGTCTTTCTAAAAATTTATACAAACTTGTTTCCAATTCAACACATTTTGAAAATATCTTAAGAAATTACATACATACATATATGCGAAATATATGAAATAATTTGAATGATTTTAAAATTTAAAGAATTAAACACAACTTTACACACTAATTTAATGTTATCGAAACAATCAAAGTGTAGACGATGTTTTAAAATTTTATGTCGGAATGCAACTTAAATACCTAATATATTTTATTTCACGAATTCGATATTTAACATCTTAATGATAAAGTTTAGATTGTAATTGTAGATAGTAACATAAACATGGTGCATTGAACTGCGATTTAGAAAATCAATTGTGCTGCGGATTTAAATAAACAAAACTTTAAATTAAAATATTTCTCGGAATCTATTTTAAAGGCAAAATTTTTGCTTTAAAATAGATCACTGTATAAATTTGAATACGTATCTAATACACGTTTTATTTAGTTTTAACTAAAAATTGGACCTTATCCAAAGTATCGAATCACCGAGTAATGCTACATTTATCTTAGTTCATAGGTACACTTAGCATAGTTTGACATTCCTAAGTTACAACTTAACTCCAAAATTGTCTTTTTCAGATTTTTTAAATCTAATAACGTAAGTATTTCTTTGCTACAGCTATGTTAGAATTAGAACAAGCAGTAACAATAATGACAAATATTCAAAACATACCTTTTTATCCCAGAAACAGAACTTCGGTAATTCAGTTCTAACTTAGTTTTTAATGTAAACCGTGTTTGATAAAATCCAAACTGCAAAATAGGATTTTCGAAAATGGCACTTGCACTTAAAGTTCAAAAGGAATTTTTCATTTTTTTTTGTTACTGCAAAAATATTGTTAATTAGAAGAGCATAATATAAAAATGTTGAATCTTGAAGTGATGTGTGTTACATATTCAGAAAATATTTCTATGTGAAAAGACTTAATACTCAATCTAGATTCTAGATCTTTCAGTACATGTCCCAATTATTGTAAGTCCTTTTTTATCCAGGACAAAAACTCGGGAGTATATGTATGTATATACAGTTCTCCTTAAATTTTTAAAAATTATATTTCAAAAGAATAAAAAACTTGGTAAGATTTCCGTAAATAAAGACTTAAACAAAATTGGTAAGAAAATTTGGGGAACATCCTTCTCATCACCAACAAATTTATTAAATAAACCCAAATGAGCCCAATTACCAATATGCCTTAGTATTTACCTACAAAATATTATGTTATGACAATTAATGTCAATAATGAAAAACAATAAGTCTTGCTTTTTTGTTGCATAAAAAATTAGATCTTAAAACATTTATTTCTTAAAATAACAGCTTAAAAAGAATAAGATGTACAATTATTGCATCTGCTGAACAATTTTATTTCGATGATTAAAATTGAACCCCACAGTAGACACCCATCTGAAATAAAAATTTCTTGGTAAATGTATGTACATATGTATCGTTTTTTGCTTTTCTTTTAAATTATTTTAAATATTCAGCTATAAAGTACCACAGTTGTTATCATCACACCTTTTAAGATAGGGATAACTTTTATCATCATTAAATATTTTAGATTTGTGCTAACGTAGAAATTTAAGATTTATAACGAATGTAAAAAAAATATTTTCTTACCTAAATAAATTGTTTTTATCTATTTTGGTTTCTTCAGCAGCAAGCTCGAAAATTTATTCTTATTTAATACATTGCAATAAAACCAACATAACTTCAGATTTATTTTCTTTTATTCTTTTATTTTGCTGCCACTTTAAGCAATTGTCCATGGGTGAAATGAAAATTAAATAAGCCTGCAAAAATATGAAAAAGACAATTTAACATACATACTCAGATACAATGAAATCATACAAAATACAATATTTAAAAATTAAAAAGCATATTTAAATTTAAATTTTAAAACGTATAATATAAATCAGATGTAAAAAGGCCATTTTTTTCATCAACTATATTTATGAAGACCGTCATGACAAATTTCATCACTTATATTTTCTGAAAATTCACCATACTAAATAATTGCGACCAATACTAACCATTTTCAAATGATCCGTTTGTGAAATTTATGTAGGTACATAGAACTCCCTGAAAATGGAAAATATTTTTTTAGTATTTCTGTAGAAAGGTAGGTACATACATTTTTTAAAAATTTAGAATTGCTTTTTTAATATTCAGACAAAAAGTATTCAACAAAACATTTCAGTTATATGCTTGTCTACTATGATATCATCACACAAATTAACCAAGCCAGGTAGATACTAAACTACCTATTTACTAAATAACATATGTATAAGTCAACCTACTAACCGTTCTAAGTTCCTACATGCATATATATGTAGATTCGTTTAATTTGCATTTTATAATATGCATGTAATATTGCTGTGCGGTTGCGGAAGTATATAAAAATGGGTCAAATGTAATGTGCACTATAAATGCACATGCTTGTGTACAGATTTATACTTGGCGGGAATCAGAAGTACTTCCCCTGGTGAATAAATACGAAAAAACCACGTGTAATAGTTTTAAAATAGTAATACCTCAGGAAAACAGGTAAGAACCTAGTGGACTAAACTAGGCAATATGCATTTTAGAGAATTATAAATTTATTTGGATAATATAACTTATTTTCCGATATTAAACTAATGCAAGAGTATAATTCTAAATGAAAATTCAATGAATGAATAAAGGTTATATCTGAACGTATTAATCATGACCACGCCACGCTATTCCTTTACAAAAAAAATCACACATGTACAGAGAATTCTTAAGAAATTGGTATAATTAAAAATTAATAAAAAAAAATACAATTTATATTAATATTGAATTAAATTTCGGATTGAATTTAACACTATTCCTTAAATAAACTCATTAGAAAGAAAAATTTACCATTTTTCAATTGTTATACAAAATTTAAGTAAAATTTACTCACGTTTGGCTCATTAATTGCAAACCCATTGCAATTTAATTATTACTATACTGTTTAAATGTACAGAAACCGACTAGTTCTTCATTTTTCTCCTTTTTTGTAATTTTTAAACACACGTTTTTTATTTATAAAATTAAAATTGAACATTTCCATTCTACTGCCAAAATTAAAAGAATCCAAATACAAATCGGAAGTGGAAAGAAACCTCAACTTAACAATTTTTGAGTGACAATTTTGACAACATAAAATGAAAAACACTCAAAACCAACAAACAAAAAATATAATTCGTTTACAAGCAATGACTCAAAATGAGTGAAATATATTTCGAAATCTCCTCCAAACCAAGGTAATGCAATTTTTGATATTGAAAAAGTTGTTCAACAATTGATATCTATTATTATATATCTATTATTATATATACTATATAGGCTTAAACCACATGTCAATTTATCGAAAATAAAACAATGAGATTATAATATTATTATAACATGCATGCGATTTACTGTACTGTGATCGAAAACGTTTTTTTTTAATAGAAAAGATTTTAAAGAGACAAATAATATTTGAAAATTCAAAAAGACAGAAAGAAGTTGGTTCTTTTCTTGTATAGATTTGTAGTAGGAAGTTAGGTGTTAATAGCATCGTGCAACATTTTGTTTAACTTTGAATGTTATTAAACCAAACACGATATACATATTCTGAATTTTAATAGGGGAACTTAAAAATCAATGTAAAAAAACCAGAGGATTTTTCTATGAAATTCTCTATAGTGAATATAAGAATAATTACACAAAATGTATTTCACTATAAATTATTCATTGAAATTTTCACAAAATACAAATTTAAACTTGGTTGCTATTGTAGTACAATACTAGAATTGTAAACTTTTGGCAATGCGCTTGAAGTATAAATTGTCATTTGTCGAAAATGTCATCATATCATATGTTATCAAATATCAATATAAAAAAGAAAACAATACTAAAATTTATACACTAATTATCTTAATACAAATATTTTTCGTAAACAATTAAAAAATTAGTTAAGATTAAATTTATTATGATTAGTCCATTATGATTGTAAGTATTTAACAATAAAAATTTTAAATTTTCTAATATACATATGGAAAATAATAGGTTTAAGATGCAGTCGACCTTTCACACTGAAAATTTACCAGGTTTGCTTTTGTACCTTGTAAAATCTGCAGAGCTATGGTTTTACAAAGTAGATCAACAAAGCACAACGCAGTTAGTGGAGGCTATCAACTTAATTTTACTAAATGGTCTAAAGTATTCTGATAATGTATTTTAAAATAGTTTTTTAAAATTGATCAAAAATATTTAATAATAACATTTTTATTAATAGTGTGCAAGTTATCAACAATTTCTTAATGACCTGTTTTGGCTTAACGCTTTTAACTCAAAATTTGATATTTCACTTTCTGATGTTGTAAATAAAAAGCAATTTTCAAAAGTTTTATCATTGTGGATTTATGAAAAATTTGGTGAATCATCATTATGTTCAAATCTTCAACTTCTGTTATCAGACAAAGAACTCATGGAAACTCATTACACTGAAAATGCATTTTTAAGAGATGAAATTTATTCAAATGCATGCCTTATATGTATATCTGCAGTTGAACTGCGAAAACCCGTTTTATTAAATTTTGCCAGCCAAAGTTTATATATACCTGTTGACGAAACGCAACAATATAAATCGCATCGACGATCAAGTTCTCATCCTCATTTTTCTACTTCTCCAAATACAAAATTTAAAGGTAAGTTATACTATTTATTTAGGTATATACTAATTTGCAATTTTTCTGTCACAAATTGCATTTAAAATATATATAGGTAGGTAAGTATACTTGTTTATTATTGTATTTATGGCAATAAATGAATACTTCCAGGTATTCATATCCTTTGTTCAATTTTACCTTGAACAATTTAAGAGAGAAAAAACCATCGTTAAAAAGATTTAAATATAATGTTTTATTATCACATTACAGAAAAAGAAGAAAAAATCAATTCACTTTTCACTACCGAAATACCTTTGGAGCAAAAAACAGTTCACGATTTAGTTCAATTTGATGAAATAAAAAAAAGAAAATCTGCTTTAAATTTGTCATTTGCTATTGCGAGAAAGTGTAAAAGTTTACCAAATATTGCAGAAACATTCAAACAGAGGCCACGCAGTCAAACTGTTTCGCAACCAATGTCGATTCCACAAAGGGACATTCATCAATTGAAATATCGCAGACTCAGTGGATCTAGTCCGAAAATAGATGTATTTTCAGAATCTCAACTTACCACACCAGATGACGGTTGCAAAGTAAATTTTATAGTTTGCTCAAGTTCTGACGGAACTTTCAGAGACACTCAAAGCTCTTATGACAAAGGAGCCATAAAAAAAAAATTAACCCCAGAGAAAAGCCAACACAACAAAAAATTGTCATCATGCCGTTACAAATCTAACAAAACCATTAAATACAATAAAAGTAATAATTATTTACACAACAGTGCGGATATAAAAATTCATTTTGATCGAGATGATCCAAACGCTAAAATTGCAGATTTAAATAAAAACGAAAAAGTTAATCATATTTCATCGTCACTGACATCCACATCATCAAAAGGAATTAGTCCTATAAGTTTCTTATCGTCTATGTCAAAGAATATTTTTTCTCCAAAAAGCGATCCAATTTCAATAAGATCTTGTGACAAATATAGTATGAATTCAAATTCTTCCTCTATAGCTGGTTCCTTTTCAAACTCATTAAGTAAAAATGATGTTCTGAGTTCGTTTGGTTGTACAAGAGATGGTGAAAAACTTATCAAGGCTCATGTTAACGTCTTTGATGATCTTATGCTCACTCCAGATTCTTCAAATCTAAATTCAAATAATAGTCGTTCAAATACTATTTTTGATGATCAAAATTTAGCTTCATTATTAAAGACAAATTTATTTTCAAGTAATCATACCGATTTGGAACGAGAAAATGCACATTTTAAAATTTCAGAGGCTGTGATTTCTGTAATAGAACATATTAAGTGGACCAAAGCTGAAGGAGAAATTGTAAAAAATTTAATAAAAAAGCCAAAAAATGCTGAGAAAGTAGAAACCGATCCCATAAAAGATAAATCAGAAGCCAAAAAAACCGAAAATATTGATAAAAAAAATGAATTTATTGAAATTGTTGAAACTGCCACTAGTTATTTAGATACTAAAGAAGATTCAAGTGCACCTTCCACCGCCGAATCAGCAAATGAAGATAAAGATTACGATGAATTATTAGATGTAAATTAGAATTTTTGTATTAAAAAAATTGATTTCAAATATAAATAATTTTACAAAATTTTTACATTTTAGTCATACGATAACGTCCACTTGGAACATGTCGCTTATGCTGAATGGGGATGTGGTTTTGATTCACGTTCAGCCGAAAATGTAGGCTTATCTTTGATATCAAAGTTTAATGACACAGATTTACCCCGTGTAGCAGAGCTTAAATGGTTGGTATCAGAAGAAATTTGTACAAGATATAATGTACCACAAGATCTTTTACCAATTCCTGATGTAAATATATCAGAAAACCCGGATGATCATGTTGTACATCAAATTCAAAGAGGAACGAGAGATTGGGCACCACCTAGAAAACAAATAATCTTTACAGACCATCATTCTGTTGGGTGAGTTTTAGACATTTTAAGAATATAAAATTTTTTTGCACATATAAATGTTGAAATAATTTTAATTAAAGACGTAAAACTCAAATGCAAAAACAAAATTACCGTTGTGCTGGGTGTGGTATGCGTGTTGCTCCAATTTATTCAAATCGATTTCGTTATTGTCACTACTTAGGAAAATATCATTGTACAGGATGCCATCGTAATCATAAATCAATTATTCCGGCTAAAGTATTGAAGAAATGGGATTTTGGTTTATATCCCGTTAGTGTATTTTCTTATAGGTTATTAGAAGAAATATGGCAATATCCTTTATTTATATTATCCCACCTTGCGCCAACATTATACAAACGCGTTCGGAGTTTGGCTGTTGCAAAACTGTATAGAACTCAATTAAAGTATCTTAAGGATTTTATTACTACGTGCAGATTTTCACAAAAGTAAGCGAAACGTATTAATTTTTAGTATTTTATATATTATTTTTTAGTTTGTATTATTATATAATAATGTGTATATTATATTATATTATTATATTATATTATTAGTATAAATATTATTTTTTAGTTTATATAATTATTTTAAAATATACATTTTTTTTCTCTTAATTTTTTGTTACATTGATTTATAGCGAGGAGAAATTATTTTATGAAATACAAACCTACGTAACTGTTGATCCAGATAAATGGTCAATGTCTGATTTTGTGGATACAAAAGAGGGAACATTGCAAAAGAATTTAAAAATAATAATTGATAAATGCGAAAGACATATCTCAAATTGTGTGGTAATATCAAAAGTTTAAAGATTTTTGTTAAAAATTTTATGAAATTTTTTTAATATTTTATTTTGTTGCTATTTTAGCTGTGTGCTGCTCGAGGATTCATTTGTGAGATATGTTTTAGTGAAGAACCTGTTTATCCTTGGCAAGTTAAAGTTACACGTTGCGAAAAATGTGGTACGTGCTATCATATAAAATGTTTTCAAAGTCTACCAAATGGAGAGTGTCGAAAATGTTATAGATTAACAAAGAAGTGTTTTGATGTTAATGATGAAAAAATGTTTAATGAAGCTTTATACTGTATTTAAATATTTTTTAGCAAATTCAATGAAGGTAGATGTTTTGGAGAAAGAAGTGCTCAACTAATACTGATTTTAACTCTAAGTGTTATGATATTTTCATATATCTGATTTTGATTTTAATATATTTTAATATTCAATAGTTTATGTTCTGTATACTTTAAGTTTTAGGGAATTTTTTTTTTTATTTAAAATTATTATCTATGTACATAGGTTTTTAAAGTTTTTCTGTATTATATTTGAATACAATAGCAATAGGAGAGGCAAGCATAAAAGCAACTTCAAATTTATTTTTAATTTTTTTCTGTGTTTTGTAACTTCGATATTTGTTCAGCTTTTATAAGAATTATCTAATATTAAATGTTTCAATATAAGTTATGAATTTGAAGTTACAATGCTACTCTTCAATCACATTTAATCATTATTTACATACACATACGGATATATTTTAAATGTATTAAATACAATTAGTAAATATAAATAATAATACATATTTTTTTTTAATCAACCGTAAATATAAGAACGTTAAATCGTATTTTTTAAAATTAAAAGACATAATAAAGAAAAACTGTTTTCCATGACAAGATAATTGAAAAAAAAGGTTTCTAAGAGTAGTGTGTTTTTATTCGATATTTATAGAATAAAACTTTAAATAAAGAAAATATAATTATATTATAAAATTATAATTGTATTTGATAAAGGTCAAGCATAATATGATATTTACATATTTATATTTTTACATCTCTTAAATTTATTCTTTCGAATATGGAATAAATATACCTTTATTAAACAGAATACTAATGTGATATATTAAACAATCCTTTATATTTTTTATATATTTAATTGCTGAAAAATGGAAATTTAATTTATATTTGATATAAAAAAACGTAATTATTGTTAATTAAATTTCATAAGTGTAAAAAAAGTGAAAATAAAAACCAAAAATTAATAAAATATTGTATTTGTGTATTGAACTATCAAAGCCTTCATTGTTCCCGCAGCTAATCAATCAATTTATTAGAGAACACGTATAGTTTCACTTTATGACAACTAACGGAAAAATAATATGATATTGTAAATTTAATTTAACATTATCCAGTTACCGTTTGTGCAATGTCGTATAATAATCCAATTACTATAATTATAGGACAATTATCAGGTAAAAGATTTAATTTAATTAAAAGATTACAAAAAGTTAAATTTATTTTATTAATTATTAGACAATTAAAATCCAGTTATTAAGTGAAAAATTTAAAATGAAATTTTTGTATTTAAATTTTATTACAAAAATTACATAATATATTAAGTTTTGTTCTTAACTGCTATTATTGTTTCAAGTACATTAATTAAAGTAGATGAAAAGAAAAATTTATAATTTTGGAATATTGCAGAAATTTGGCCAAGTTTTTAATTCTTCATACAACATTCGACCGGGGCTTTCTGTTAAATAAAAACAAATTTTATTTAGTTGTGTCTACCAATTTAAAAAATAAAGAATCAAGAACTTTTTAATATATGGCAATTTCTTAATTTAAATTGCAAAAACGTACCTGTGGGACTGCATTGACAATGACCTACTAATTTGTAATCTTCCGCAATATATCCCTGTTCAACACCGCTTTATTCAAAAAATAGTAATGAAAATGAATGAAAATATCATTAATAACAACTCACTAACAGTCATACAGTTTTAACAAAAATATAATAATAATAAGAAATGTAAAGAATCTTAATGTATTTGTTATTATACAATAAAATTTTTGAAAAAAAGATGTATACATATTTCCATTAAACCATTAATATCAATTTAAATATATGTACATAATTAATGTATGTACATATATTTAAATCGCCTGTATTATCTAGTTCATTTAGCATAAAATTCAAATTACCTTTGAATTAATAATTTACATGTATTTAATGAATTTTCCGTTGGTAATTCTTTCATGAAACAACCAACAAACGATATTCCAACTGACATTCTGTTGTAGCCTTGTGCGTGAGCACCGACAACTCCAAAACCTAAATATATTAATTATTGAAACATAAATTAAAGTTTGTTATGTTTAGATAAATGAATTATAATTCAGAAAAACTATAACAATAAGTATGTATGAGATTTAAAATACTTAAAATAGTTAAGGTATTTCAGCACCTTCTAACATTCATTTCTGATTCAAAATTTTATTCTCAATAGATAAAATGATATTTATTTTCGTTTGAAATTTTTGAATTGATTTATATTTTGTGAAAAACCATTTTCTTAACGACAAAAGCATGATTTAATTTACTTTATTGTCTTTTTCAGAAAATATATTAATATTGAAGCTGTTATAGAGTTTTTAGCACGATATTATAATTAGCGCATGTATTACCTCTTCCTTCATAAACTTGACCATCTCCTCCTACTAAAAAATTATATCCGATATCATCCCATTTTTGTCCTTCCACATGAAAAACCTAGAAATTTTGTATAATATTTACATTAAATCTTATCTATTCTTATCTAATCTACATAACATAAAGATCTCTTTGTAAATTTATGTAATGGAAGGGTATTTTACCAATATTTAAAGTTTAAACTTGAAAAAAATTGCAGTTTTAAAAAGTAATATAGAAAGTAATATTGCACAAAATATTATAACACCCTTATTATAATTAAATATCATTATAATTTTAATTTACTTACTTGTATATAACGTATGACTAGAACATTTTCAGGTTGTGTTGTTGGACTTTCTGTGGCAGTGTGAGCTACAAAATAATTATTGCATTAATTTGCAGCTAATAAAAATATAAATAAAACTGACAACGATATTCTTAAATAATATAAGCAGATTAATATATACTAATGAATAATATAAGATTAACATACTTTTAATCTTAAAATTTCTCTAACCATACAAGTATTTAGTATTAACTATTTAATTAAAGATCTATATAAATTTTAATTTTTTTAAATTTAAATTAAGAAGAATTTTAAGAAGTAATAATTTTGTATAATTTTAATTTATATACATACATATAACAACATATGGCACTGGACCGTCAATATATTCATATGGATTCATTGGTTTTTGTGCTAACCATAGTCTTCTAGGAACTATTCTTAAGGTAGTTGGTTGGATAACACATTCTAAAATAATTATAGTAATTATTATAATTATAATAACTTTTAAAAATGATTATAAATGTAACATCGCTTGTGATTAAAACTTAATAACTTACGAACATCATTTCCTAAGAAACAATCTTTTCGTGGAGCATTTTCTTCATTAAATTCGGCATCAGTTTTACTACAATTAACACGAAATGATTTTTGTTTTTTATTTTTTTGATTGTCTGGTGAAGTTTTTTGTTTAATACTTCCAATGTTACCACCGCCTGTATTTGTTACATGTATTGGACCAGTAATATAAGTGACATTGCCAATACGAACGTCTTTTGAATTTGCAATACTTACATTGCCAATATTTTTAAGACTTGATGAAACACTTGTTATTTTTGTTATGGTTTGTTTTAATCCATCTATACTGTTTAGAACAGATTGATTCTCATTTAAGTAGTTGAATTCGAAGTCATTATCATCTGCTGCAGAATTTATTTCAAGATCATCGAATTTGTCTAATAAATTATTATTGTATGAAATATTTGAAGTAACATCTGAATTTTCAGGAATACTTGATTGATCATCAATTGAATTTTCAGGTATACTTGATTGATCATCGGCTTCACTTTTTTCAAAATTATTTTCTTCCTTCTCTATCCATTTATTAACGTATTGAATTTTATTTTTTTCTTTATCCGTGTAATTACACTCATCCATATCTATATTTTTTAATTTTTCTTGTTTAACATTTAAATTATTTTTTGTAACTTTATTCTCTAATGTAGAATCCATTACCAGGATTAATTCAAAATTGAAAATTTTCGAGAAAATTATTGCAAAATAATTTTAATTGAACAATATCACATATTATGTAGGTATATACGAACACATGTATGCATGTATAAATCAAATTGATTGTTATATGATTTAGCTTAGTTTAGATTTTATTTTTTTTTTAAATAAATAAATAAATTCGAAGAAAAGCAATTACAAAAAAAATAATTCGTTTTTATTAAAACACAATTCATCAATAAATACACGCAATTAACTGCCGTTTGTCACTATTTTAAAATTTCTTATCTTATCTTTGTTATATTTTGAAATTCTTTTTAAATTTTACAGTCAGTAGCGCAAGTATAAGGATATAAAAAGTTAAGACAAATTAAAAATGTCAATAATATGGTTTCCTTTTCAAATTTTATTACAGTCTCTTAATGATCTTTTCAAATTACGTAATAATTAAATAGTCTTGTGCTAAATATTTAATAAATACTTTAACATTAAATATTTTTAATTTGAATATTGAAATAAAAATACACAATTAATTAAATTATTATAAATTATTAAAATTTTCAAATCAAATTTTTTTTTTAAGTTTTATAACTTAAGCTTAACAAAAATTAAAAAACAATTAAATGACGCAATCAAAGACAGATTATTATATTATATAGATAGGTAATTTAATTTGCCCTCGAAGACAGAGATTCTCAACTATGTTATTCGTAAATAACAATGTACCTATTTAAATGTCATTTGATAAAAATGGTGAAAAGGTGTGCTTAATTATGAAGGCATCGTATACCTATTACCTTTATCACTTCTCATTAACATTATAAATTTAATATCAAATATAGAATACAGCTCAAATTTGATCAATATAGGATCTGATGTATTCTAAACTATCCAATTAATAATCTATAAAAAGAAATTTATTTTCAAAAAAGAGATTCATATGATATCTATGTAAAAAAACATTTGTGGTTTTTTTTTCGGGGAAATTCCCTATCTAAATACCAGTTTTTCTACATTTCTTTGATGAAACATACAATTTTGAAGAGTAAGAAGGAAACAATTTTATGAAATTAATTTTTTTTTTCTAAATGAAAATTTCGATTTTATCTATTCAGCATAGTTTATAGACTGTTTGTTTGTTGATCATTTAAAAGGTAACACTTTAAACTATTCATATTAAACATAGAAAATTAAAGAAAACATTCATTATGTATGATGTACATCTGTGAATATAACATTTTCAGATTCTCGAAATCGCGACAAAAATAGACTTGCGTTAGAAATAAATTTCATTCAATATTATAGAATTGAGAATCTAAAATACACGTTAACCTAGTTTTAATCACATGTCTAAGTTTACTGAACTTAAATTAATCATTTTCATGAATTATAAGGTTCAGTTTCTGGCAGATTTATGAAGTTGTGTTTCAGTTTTGAATAAATATCTTTGGGAAATAAACGATTTCAACGTTCAATTATGAATTTTTAAAAAGGTCATTTTAAAGGTATATTTCGGACCCCAAATATACCTATAAATTTTTTTTAAAAAATAAATTAAGTACTTTTATTGATTAACGATAATTCTTAGATGAATAGCTTAAATTTTGTAGGCGATGTTTTCATTTACCTTACAAGTACTCCATATAATACGCAAAATTTTTTTTTTGTTTTGTGACAAAAGGGAAAGATTAAAATTTTAAAAATAGAACTTCTTATTAATTGATAAAATATAAGGGCAATAGACTATTTGTGGAAATTTCACTCCAAGTTTTCATATTATTTATGACATCATATGAACTTCAATATATTTGTGCATACAATAATGTATTTTACATAGAGTGACCATTTCTTTGCAAGTACAAATTGTTGGATTGTAACATATGTAGTTGATTTTTATAAAAACACTTAAAATTTCTTCGTTATTTTGATGACCTATTCTTTAAAATGAATATTGATACAATATACTATGTATATAGCAGTAAGCTACAATAGCAGTTATATTAAAATGCAATCATGTAAACGATCAGTTATATGAAGAAAAATTTATTTGTATTGAGTATACTCTGTTGTATAACATAAAGTCCTCTTACATTTAGAAACACAATATACAATGTATCAAAACGTGTGAAAATTGAAAATTCTATATTAAATCTTTAATCAAAATTCACTGTAAAAAGCAAGATACTAGTTTTTAATCTTAAATTAATTAAAAGTTTATATTAATCAAAAAAGCAGGACAAATGCCATCCATACATTTCCTTTGAATATTGATTTAAAGAAAATGAAGGCACGTAAAACATGTCTCATACATATTCCGGTTAAGAAATATGTAGGTGACAGATGGTCACTTTATTTTACATAAATAACTTAATTTATATTGTAGACAAAAAATTTATCATCACTTTCACTATAAATTTTAATTTAAATTATCAAAATCTATTGTTTACATTCTTAAGCATTGTATGTGGACAATATTGAGTTTTTAAAATAAAAAGCTTAATATGAGTATTCAGTATGAATTTCTTGTTGATTTTTTATCACTACAATATAACATTAACAACCAGCTAGAGTATAGATTAAATATTAGTGACTAATAATTTGCTGCTTCACATACATACGCGTATTTTATATATAAATTTACAAAAACAAAATTATTTGAAAGAAAACACAAATTTTTATTGGTAAACTTAAAAAGTTCTTATAAAATAATTTTAATATTAAATTATCTTATTATTGTTAACGTAATCTTGAACTTGATTTAAATAAATGATAAAAATATTTTATCTTTCTCATTTTATATCATTGATCATTGATATGCAGTTTTATCGTAAATACTATGCGTACATTATTTTAATGAACTCTCAATTCTCTATATGTAAAATATTTACATGTATGCACATATACATAAATTTACATAGCTATTTCAAGAATTAAAACTCTAAATATTTCTAATGTGCGTTTTTTTTTGGTTTCTTACTTTAACATAAAAACTTTTAATTATTTTAACGCACACAATTTATTTTCATTATGATTCACCACTTTAATTTTTTTTTATCTTTTAATTAAAAATAAAACTATTCAATAGAGCTTTTAACTTCACGAAATCAATTTGCAAACTAAATAAACTTTGTGATGGATTTGAAATATTGGTGATTTCGCGAAGGCCGAAACAAAGAAAAACTCAAAGATAATATTCTCAATTTGATATTATCGCATTTTTTGAGAGCTTTTCATATTTATTTTTGAGAAATTAAATTTAAACATTATAAGGGAAGTTCGACAACATATAAATTTAATGTTGGTTACGTTATTAGGTTTATTTGTTAATAAAAAATAACAGTATTTGGTTAGAAAGCTTCAATTTCATAAAAAAAAATTAAGAGAAATTTTACCAATTTCCCCCAATATAAAAATATATGTATATAGCATCTTTAAACCCACAAAAAGATATTTTTGACGATTAATATTTTCAAGTATAGGGAGATTGTTCTTCTATTGTACTTTGGAAAACATATAGAAAGATGTAATTATACCTATATGAAGGATCTTTAAAAGTAGCGATTATTTTGAATGATTATTTTCCAATAATATTTATGATTTAGAGCGATTTTAACAAAACTGTGGGCTAATTATTTCGTAAATACATCTTTTCGTTAGAAAAACTTTGTTTACTATTTCATTACTCCTTCCGGCACTGGCCTCTCAAAATTAACAAATTTCCATTTCTATCGGCAAAAATATTTATCAAAAAGGTATTCTTATATTAATATTTTTAATACCTGTGTTATTAGTTTTCATTTTTTTTCTTCTCCTAGATAAATGAATTTAAATGAAATACTGCGATATTAACAGGGTAATTTAAAATAATATATTTTTAAACGAGTTAAACAATTTTTTACTCAAACTTCTTACGCCTATGTACACTGCTACTCTCACTTTTGAATTTTGAATTATTCTATGATTTAATTTGTTTATTTATATAAAATTAAATTGAATAAATGAAGAAGTCACAAGAAGTAAAACATAATTTTTTCGCTCCCGCCTTTGTGTATAGGTCTGATATTTATTATACAGTTAAGTCCAATGATAAGACAAAAACACTTTTCATTTTATATTTTCTTAAAGGAATCGTTATTACACTGCTTTAATTATTTATGAATAATAGTAACGTTAAACATACAATATTCACAAACATACATATGAATACATATAATGAAAATAAAATAATTTTTTTTGTTTGTAAGATTATCACACTATAATACCAAAAACTATAAAATATATCAAATTTTTTACTAGTAAAATATTATTATTAGTACCATAATATTTTTAATAGATACTTCGATTCTTGTTCCACGATCCGGTTGATTATGCTTGAGTTGCTAAATTCACTTATATTACATTTCGTAATAATTACAAAAAATATCAATCCACATTTACATTACACATGATGCAAACATGACGTCTATCAATTGAATTGAACTAAAATGAAAATTATATGATATTTTATTAAAAAAATACTATGTAAATTTATTAAAATTAAAAAAAAAAATCTCATTCTACAAATAAGTTCAAATTGGAAGTGGTGTTTAAACAATAATTCCCACAAAAACTTTAATTTATTAAACTAAATTTTAAGGTGAATAAATTTAATAACTCTTAAAAATAAATTTCTTAAATTCAAAAACTTACTTGAAGTGTTCTCTCACACTTGATACAATTCTTATACATAATATATTGTGTTAATCTTGGAAATATTGATAATGTTGCCAAATAATTCCAATTATTTGTTGAAAAATTTAAATTCTCTAATGATGGACAATTTTTTGCTAAAGCTTTAAAACCATTTTCCGTAAAATTTGTAGAATTAATAAATACTAATGTATTATCAATCATTTTATAACTGGGGAGTTCTCCAATCGACAATTGCCTTAATTCCAAAAATTTTATACCATGTATTAGCGAAATGTCTGTAAGTTTATTACAATTTTTTAAATTTAAACTTATTAATCCTTTTAAATTTGATATTGGTACACCATCTACTATATTTGATAATTGATTTAATCCTGTTAAACCATAATCAGTTATCTAAAAAAATAAAATTTTTATTTAAAAATTCAAATTTTTTTTATATTCCATAATTTCATTGAAATTCACCATTATATTGTTTTTTAAATTTAAATTTTTTAACCATTTTAAATTTTTAATTATAATTTGAATTGATTCATCAGTAATTTTATCATTATCAATATCACTTGCTTCAATATCTAGTGATGTTAAATTTTTTAATTTCGGTACAATTAATGACATCTGTTTATCACATAATTTAATTGATCCCAAACTTAATTCCAATAATCTATCATTATTTTGTCTTGCAATTGTTCTTTGTATACCTTCATCTGTAACAACATCATCGATACCAGCTTCATGTTGTACTGAATTTGATATTTCTAATTTCTTTAAATATTTTAATTTTAACAAAGATTCCAGACTCCTATTTGAAACATGATAACAGAATGGTACTTTAAGTACTTCAAGAAATTCTAAATTATTTGCAATTAAATCAACTTGTTCATCATGTAAATAATGTAAGCCACGTAAATGTAATTCTTTTAAATTTTTTTGTCTTATTAAAAATTGAAAGAATTCCTCACTTGGAAAAAAATGTCCATTTAATTCAAATCTCTTTAAATTTAATTTATCTAACATTAATAAATTATACCAGACATATGTTTTATGTAATGGCATCGGTCCAGAAAAATCAAAATAAATATCTTTTAATGTTAATTCATTAACTTCAGTTAATCTAACAGCAATTTCTTGAAATGCTGAACTATTTTTTACATGTAAATGTAATTTCTCTAATTTTGATAGTGCATGTTTTTCTCTTTCAATATAATTTAAATATAATATTTTTGAATTATTATCATTCGTATCGAGAAGTTCAAATTTTTCGAAGCCCCACCAATTTTTTATTGATAATTCTTTTAAATTTTCAATATTATCAATAATTGTTATAAAATGTATTGGTGACATTTTATTACATAATTCAAATGTTATAGATTTTAATGTTGAACCCATTGTTTTCAAAAAATTATTACAATATTCCATTTCACAATCTTTTAAAATTAAATTACGAAATGGTCTTGTTTTATTGAGAAATAATGATGCAGGTTCTTTAATATCAGATAAATAAACACCAGAAAATCTTATAGAAATTTTATTTTGGAAATCATCCATTTTAGTGATCTCTAACCATTCTTTACAAACAGTTGATATTGCAATTATATCGCCAAAATTTAAGTAACTGAATATGTGCAATTTTATCTGAAAATTAGAAAATTTCATATTAAATATTTAAATTTATATTCAAATTATTAGTTAATATAAAAAGTAATATCATAGAATTGTATAATGCGATTTGAAAAGTTTTTGAATGATCTAAGACCATTTTCTTGCATAAATACGAAAAAATATAGTATAGCCTAGCTCTGAATCTTTGAAACTTATTAATTCAATATTTCAAATCTATGTACTTATTTATATTGTTGAAACATAGGCTACAAAAACAAAAGCGAAACGATCTTACAAGGTTTTATTATAAAATTCGAATTTCTCTCAAACATGTTAAATCTAATTGCTCCGATGACCTATATTATGTAATTATAATTGGTATTACACAATGATTTAGTGAGGTAATTGAGAAGCTTTCATATATCTTCATTTAAATCATTTAAATAAATTTTACAATAATCTTTTACAATTAAATATGTGTGTATGTAGATATTAGATACATATTCGTATTAAAAATTATGACGTATAAAGATTAATTTAAAAAATACATTGCGAGATCGGGTTCTAATATTTTCTTCATAAATCTTCTTTGTTTAATGAAATTAATTTCTAATTCAAATACCAAAAGTTTCTCTCGACAAGTCTACTTTCTATAAATTCAAATGTTTTTCTTAAATACAAATATACTTAATACAGTTGCATGCTCTCTCACGTATCTAATATAAGCATATTATGCTCATTTTTAAATGACCTTGAAAAATTACGTTAACCGGCGGATTTTATTTATGTTTATAACGGGAAAAATTACAAGAAATTTCTTTTTATTTTAAATGGAAAATGTAATTTTCAAAAATTTACTTTATTTGTTTTATCAATATATTTATATATATAAATATATATGGAATAATTTTTGCTAATATTATAAATTAAATTCATACATGTTCTGTTTGCATGAACTCAGCTATTTGTATATATTTATGTATTTACTTATCACTTGATTAAGTCAAATAATGCATTTTTGTAAAAAATAAAACAAAACACGTAAATATTTTGCACAGCTGACAAAAGGGAATGAAATTTTATCATCCAAACATAACAAAAAAAATTTTCACTTTTTTCTTGAATTTGCACATTCCATTTTTCAATCAAATACTTCTTACCTCAATTGGAAATATTTCATTAAAATTTAAATTTTCCATTATTAATTTTTAATAAAATTTTGACACTATTAAATATTTTTCAATAAAATGAAAATAAATATTAAAATTTTATTATTTTTCACTACTTAGTTCCAACTTTTGTAAATGTCAATTTAATAATGAATGTCAAGTTTATAATAATAAACAGAAAAACTTGAAAAGCTTTTACAGCAGAAAGTGTTAAATAGCTAAAGATATATGCTTACATATCTAGCACTATTATTTCTATAATAACTAATTTAAAGCAAAAAAACTATAAAAGCTTTTTGAATTTTTTTTATGTAAATATAAACAAATAAAAAATATGCGTTTTTCAAAGCTTCTAATAACAGTTAAAAATGAGCTTCTAAATGTCAACAATATACTTTTTATAAAATTTATATTCCGGCATGTACAGCAAACTAGTATAGTGGATTCCACAGGTGTTTATCGAAATTTATACATGTTAATAAATTTTAATAGAATTCCTGTTATCGTATATAAATTTTTATAAATAATCAATATAAATTTTTAGGTACAAATATAAAATATTAATTTTATATTTAGCAATTAAATAATTCATGTATATGAATTAGTGTTATATAAGTACGTGTATATTTGTCAGTTTAATGTGTTCAATATGTCAAAAAATTTTTCTTATCTTTCAAATTTATTTACATTTTTCAGTTTTTAAACATTTAGTTATCCAAAGAAAGTGTGGGTTTTACACAATTCAGTTTTAACTAAGATTTTAATATAGATAACGTGTTCGACAAATTAGTATATACTAAGTATCCTTGATTTCGAAATTTCGATTGTGTATGATAAATACACTTTACGAATTGTAATAATTGCTGAATTATGTTGTGATACAGAATTCTCCCAATTTTAAAGTCAGAGTATGTGTTTTTTCATTTATTTTGTATTATTTTTTGTTTTTGCAATCATGAGTATAGTTACATATGTAAAGTACAGTATGCAAACTTTCTTACAAAAATATTTGAAGATCTATTGTATGAATGCAATATAATTCAACTTTGATCCTCAAAATAATTAACATTTACATCAAAGATCATAAATTAATCTGGTAACTTATACTATAGCTTTTATTATTGAAATATTTGATCTGACACACAAAACAAATTAAATTCGTTTCATATCCATGTTTAAATATTTTCCGAATTTTTTTTGTTATTTTTAACTTTTTAGAAAAACCGCTTTACACCTTTTTAAAACAAAGTTGTCATGTGAGAAAATTTTGCATATGATTAGGCGAAATGTATTAATTTGAAAATAAATTTCTCAATGAATTTCTAAATAAAAAATTTATAAATGGTATAATGTTGTAGAGTTGTATATGAGGGGCTCAGAAGCTGAGTGGCGTAAGCCACAATGTGGGTTATGCCACTTTGCTTTTGAAAAATCAAAAAATTTTTACAAAATCAGAAAATTTTCACAAAAGCAAAAGTACTTTTGTGAAAAATAAATAGGAAAATGGATATTTCGAAACTGGAAACTAATATCACTTTCTAAGTCAGTTATATTAGTTTCTATATAGATTAGATAACCGATTGCAGCAAAAAAAAAAATTTTTATTTGTGGCTTACGCCACTCTGTTTCTGAGACCCTCATAATGTTGAATTAAATATGAAATTGAGTAATTTTTTTTTTAATTTTAAAAATTTTTTTGTTAAATTTCATAAAGAAACTTTCTATTTTTCTAAAACCATTTGGAAGACCTTATTAAATATGAATGACAGTCTTCTTGTATGTCATTTTTATTTTACTTTGATATTAACAATAAATTATTCTTAAAAAATAAATTTTAGAAAAAGTGATGAATTTTAATTCTCAATCAAAGAGAAATTCTTCAAGTATGGGTACGTGATTTAAAATGAAAAAAAAAATAAATTAATATTAATTGTTTTTTTTAAATATTATATTTTTATTTACATTATTTGTCTATCTAACAATATTAATCTTATAATTAATAATTAATTTATTTTAGAAAATTTATTAATTTTTTTTATTAACAAATAAAAACAAAGTAGTGGAGAAAATTTAAAAGAAAAATTCAGAAAAATTTTAAGACTTCTCATTTTTAAAATTTTTAATATCCCACTAGCTATATACACACATTTTAAATTTTAATTTGATTTAATTAATTATTTTTTTCAAAATTCATATAATTAATGTTTTTATTTATTAATTTTTTTATTGAATATATTTTTCAATTTTAATTTCAACATATTAAAGCATAATAAGTGAAGTATTTCAATATCAATTTTTGTAATTTTTATATCCATTATAATTTTAAATAATAAAATAAAATAAAATTTAATTTAATGGATAAATTTAATATAAACAATAATATGTATTATATAATTATTATATAATACATACATATGTATGTTTTTTTCATAAAATGATAATTTTATTTTTCTTTTCAACTAAATTATATATATATAATTAATAAAAATATTTAAATAATATAAAAGTTAATAATCCTATTTAAAGGCAACAAAAAAAATAAAATTTTTTCACGTTTGTAAAATAAATTATAGGTAAAAAGTACCTATATTAATCAAATTTTATATATATATATATATATCATGCCTTAGGTACGTATATATTTCATATATATATATAATGTAATAAAATTTTATTTAAAAATTTTCAGTAATACTGAGAAAATTTAGGTATATTATTATAATTTTAAACTAATATTATAATATTGTTGAACAAATTTGTTTTTACTATTTTAATTTTGATTCTAATTTATATAAAACATGTATTTTATACATACATATATAATGAACATATATAATTTGTTATATTCTATTATTACAAGAAACAACTGTTTAACTTGTGTCTGTTATAGCAGTTTATTCTATTACAAAAATAAAAATAATTTAAAATTGAAAAAATTCTGCTGAAATTTGAAAAATGTACCCTGATATTACCGTTGCTAAATTAAGGACAGAAATATTTCTAAAAATTTAAGCTTTGGACTTGAATTAGCCGAAATGTGTATACGTTTTATTGATTTAAACAGTTATTTCTTATAGCCACAGAATATATGCTTTATATTAACAAATTTTTTAAATGAATGAAATTTTTTCATGATTATTTTAATTTTTTTTAATAAACTACTTATATATTAATTTGTTTTTTTATATATGCAATTAATGTGATAATTTTAAAGAAGTTTTATAAAAAATTTTGAATAGATATTGGCAGAATAAAATTATTCTCGACAAATTGTAAATATATATTAAAAGAAAAGGTAAGCGATGGGAGTTTGCTTAAATAGCACTTTTAGTTCCCAATATAATGCATTCATTTAATAACATGTAATAATTATTTTTATAAATAATAATTATTTCGAAAAATTTTTTAGAAAATTTTATAAAACTTATTTTAATTTCTTTGAAATATTTAACAAATTTTATTAAAAAATGACAGAAATTTTGTTCACAATCAAATAAATTAATTATATATTATAAAATTTTTAATTGTGAATTAATTTACGTTTTATTTTATGCAGTTTTTTGAGTATTTAATTAATAAATATATTACATAAATAAAATCGTAAAAGATTCTTTAATTCTAACTAAATTTTTAAGATTTCTTCTCTCATTTTCATAATAAATTTCTGCCATTTTATGCAATTTAAAATACATAAACGCACACACATGTTGTGCACGTTTATGAATACAAGTATAAGTGAATACATGAAAAATTTACAATAGAAAGAATTTATAATGGATGTACAATATAAAATAAATTCTTAAATTATATAATTAATAATAATATTTTAATGAACTTGTTTATAAAAATATGTATGTATATGTATGTATATGTATGTATATATTCTATATATATATACATATGTATAATATGATTTTCATCTTTGTTTTATGTATCCTAAAAATGTGTAACAACAATATCTTCTTCTAAATCATCCATTTCATCATCAGTTTCTTCGACTGCATCAATTGGTAATGGTGCAGGTATTGTTGTTTTAGGATCAATATCATCGATAGGTTTCTTTGCTGCCTCTTCTTCTTGTTTCTTAATTCTCTTTTGCTAAAATTAAAAAGAAAAAATAAATTATTGTTATTAACTGCGATAATTTAATTTCCAATATAATTTTAAGAATTGAGAATAATTTCAGCATTATCGTAAAGATTTATACTATCTGCCTCATGCAAGAATGCATTAGGCATTGTGTATGTAAAATATATTCTACGATATTCATTTGAAATATTATTTAAAATTTTAAAATTTAAGTTTTAATTGGGCTAATAATTGAAAAATTTAAATTATTTGCTGCAATGTGCTATGCACATTAGATGGCAGCGGAATTATAAATGATTTATAAAATGTGAAATATAACAAAATTTGGCTTTCAACAAATTGTCTTTAATATAATGCGAGGCAAATATTTATAATAAATGTCTTAAATGTCTTACAAAACTTTATTTTATCTTATAACTTACCTTTCTTCTATATCTAATTTCAACAATAACATAGCCTAATACACCTAAGGTAATCACAGCTAATAAAATATATAATTTCATATTAGCACATAATGTTGTTGCATATGCATATGCAACAACAAAACCAATTGACTCCCATAATCTATAATTTGAGAATGCTGCTTCTTTATTTCTTCTAAATAGAAGACCATATAAACCATTGATTTGTGTTTGCCATACAGCATCACCAACACCCCATAATCCTGACATAGCAAAGAATATTAATGGTTGACTTGGATGTGGTCGCCAGAATAACATTACAGTAATAATTGTAAAATGAACAATTGCTCCTAATGTAATAATTGGTATTCTACCAATATATTTCATAATTGAACCAAATAATATTGAACAGATTGCATTAACAACACCAAAACAAATCATAACATAACCAATTTGATGAACTCCTAAAGCACATGATACAAATGCTTGTGTAAAGTCAGCACCAATAAAAGCTTGTTCCATACCAATAAATACAGTAATTGGTATTAAAAGTTGTTGATTTGCTTTTTTCATTTGATGGAATGTCGCTGATAATAATTCAATACCAGAAAGTTCTTGAGCTGATTGTGATCCTTTACGTTTTTCACCATATCTAATATTAAATAAGGGTTAAATTATTTTTATTGTTAATCATTTGTAAACTTTTTAATGTTAATTCAAATTTAATGTTAAATAATAACGTACCTTGATAGAGGATCCAATAAAAAGGCAATTGTTGCGACAGCAGCAACAATACACGCCAAATAAATTATTGTAATTTCGAAAATTTCATCTTCTGGTGGTCTTTCTATATTACCATGAGATTGTACTGCACAGAAATTAGCTCCACAACTTTCAAGATCTTCATCACTTTGAGAATCATTACCAGACGATCCACCATGTGCTCCAGTTGATAATACTGAAATAATTTAAATAAAAAATTAAACACTTATCTTGAACATACAAAAATATATTGCTTAACTAGTTATTTTTTAAAATAAAATTATACCTAAACTTGATATCAAATTTCCCCAGAGTTCTGCGGTTTGCCATGCCAAGAAGAAGAAGCCAAAGAATCTAACAATAATTGCATCAATTGGCTGATCTGTAATTTTGGCATAAACTTGACCAACTTGAGTCAAATATGTAGCTTTTGATGCCCACATAGGAGCAGCGCCTAAACCTACAAGAATACCAGCTGGTACCAATGTGTAAAACCTAAAAAGATTTAATAAGAATTCATTAGACAATTTCTTCAATAAAATGTGATATTTAAGTGATGTATTGTGTATGTTAATTAAAAAAAATTCTTACTTTGGGAATAGCTGTAATCCAATATAGGGTAAATAACATAACATACTGCATACTAATGTCCATTTTACAGTCAACCGCCGAATAATTAATGTTGGTAAAAATATACATGAAACTACAAGTGCAGCATAAACAGCACTCAAAGAAACAGTTCCTAATCCATCGGTAGCATTAATTGATGATTGTAAATTTGCTATACCCTATTTGACAAAAAAATTTTTATTTGTTAAATTTTTATTTTTTCACATATGTATGTATGTATGTATGTATGTACATAAATCAAATATTAATTTTAAATCTCACCTGAAATGCTGTAAATTGTACCATAAAAGCAAATGAAATAATTGATATATTCTTTAAGATCCGCCATTTTTCTTTAGGGCTCAATAAAACTTTTTCACGAAGTGATGCCGTTTCTGCTAAACTTTTCTTTGGCTATAATTTAAAATAAATAAAATTAGTATTTTTACTAATTATTAATTTTTATGTATTAAAACGATATTAGCAGGTAATTGCTTGCATAATTGCATCTAATATATAAATACAGTCTTGAAATTCGAAAAAAATAACTCATTTTAAAAAAAAAATTTTAGATTATAGTTATTACAAAATTTCATAAATAAAAATTTGAAGTATTTGATTTTACATTTATAATAGACAAACAATAATTTTAGGCTCTGGTTGCTTAAAATTTTAAATTTTGTTAATCTGAAAAAATTTAATAATCACACGCCAATAAATATGCAATTTTTCGAATTTGCAAAAATTTTTTATTTATGAAGCACAGTGCTTTCAAAAAATAAATTTTTAATTAGAAAAAGATTTTGTTTTATTTTTATAACATATGTACAAATACAATGAAATTTTGTTTTAGAAATTAGTTGGATAATTTCAAAGTCTCAATACTCTAGAAATTAATTTATGAAAGTTATATTTAATTATATGTGATTTTTTAGAAATTATATGAATTAAGCAAAAGCAGAATTCTACATATTAATGCATCTTCATTGTCTTTAGTTCTACAAACCTTAACTGGCATATCGCCATCATATCCATCATTTTTATATCCTGATCCAGCAGTCATTTTTAATTTCTCAAAATTTTTCCAATTTCGGAGTTAACTGAAATGATAAAATTATAAATGTTCACATTAAAGCAAATATTTAAATTAAAATTGCAAGAAAAACAAAATTAATTTTACAATTTCACTCTTAATTTTCGAAAAATAAACAACATGAGAAGTCAACAATAAATTTTATACTAGAAGTTGTAAGAGTGAAAATAATAAAACCACATAAATTATAATATAAATAAATAATAAATTATAGAATAAAGAATAAAAATTATAAAGAAAATAATTTGTTCTCTTGCTTCCGGTATCTTCATTTTTCCATATATTTTATTAACAATAAGAAAAAACACAAAGAAAACATATGTTAGACAATAAAGATTACAGCAATAACAATTACACCCTAATCTATAACTATTAATTAACGTTTTACATAATTTCACTTAAAAATGAACGTATTTTTTCTGTTACGATTTTAACATGACGCGAGAATAATTTAACAAAATCTATTTTTCATTTTTTTCATAACATACTGCAATATTGTTAGTCTTTTAACTACTTAATATTAACAATTGTAAAATTAAGAACATATATGACTATTTTAATTACAGTAAAGTTAAATTACCTAAGATATATTATAGAAAAACAAAAAAATTGAATTGAAATTATTTTTCTTAATTTTATAATAAATTTTCAATTGAAAAAAAGAAACAAAAAAAGTAGACGCTAAAAATTGTCTTTTCAATATATAGAAAATAATTTAAGAACTTACTAGAAAAATCCCACACATATTACTTGTACTTTTTAAAAAATAAAACAATTGAATTTAGAAAAAGAAATTTTTATTTTTCTAATATTATGGGAAATAAAATAATTATGTGTTTAAAATTAATAACATGTTGGTCTGCCATACAATAAAATGTATAATAGTTTCTAACACATATGCAAGTACATTATATTTTGTACAACTATCAAAATATTTATCGATTTAAAATCTAGAACTAACATGTCAGAATTTTTACTAGTTTAAATTTGTTAAATTTAAGTATTTTGTATTATTACATGCACACAAACACATAATTCATCCCAAAAACTGTAATATCAAAATTTGATGATATTTTAAGGAAATTGAAGTTAAAATTGTTTTACCTTCAAACTTATATATACAAATATTACACACACATAATAAATGTATGAGGTGAGCTTCCGGAATTTAGAAAACTTTTTTTTAAAGTAAATAATTTTTATATTAAAAAATATTTTACAATGTTTAATATGAAATGAGATTTTTGGTTTAAATTCTGCTTTTTAATTCTTTTAATTCTGCTTAATATTACTTTTTATTGAAGAGTTTATAAATTTTTGTTATAAAACTAATAAAATTATTTTAGCGGTAAATTTTGGTTGAATCAATATTTTTTGAAGAGAACGAAATGAATATTATCTGTACCTACAAGCTAAAACATTTTCTTAATACAAAATCGACTCAAGTATTCTTCTATATTAGCAACAAGCAAAAATTACATGAGTTCCATTAATTTTTAAATGATTTTTTATGAAAGTAAGGTTTCTTTTTATAAGACTAAGTAAGTATATTAATTAATCAATTCAGATTTAACATGTAAGGAGGTTGACTTGCAGTTACTGTTATTATTTAAAGTTATTTGGTCTGTTAATTCAGCGAACTCAAAATCTCCAAAAAAAATATAGACTAGCTAAGAAATTCCAATTGCAATAATTTCCGGTTGCAAATTTGAATATTTGATATTGAAATAGCAACATTTCACGAGTAAATATATGACATAGATTTGCAAATGTTACTTGTATTAAGTAGTATGAAAAAAAAGTAATTTAGAGAAACAAAGTGAAAAAGCAATTGAGTAATATAACTATAAAATATAACATTTAATAATATTATTCATTTATTAATACTTTTATACTGCTATTAATTTGAATTATAATTAATATTAATTGCGTTTTTATTATTTTTTTGTTATATTAAAATAAAATAAAAACATATTTTGTAATTTACTAAGTAAATATTATGTTGAAAACATATGTTCCATTTTCATATTTTATCTTATTTGCTATTTTTCAAATTTAAATACAATTTTACTATTTAATTATTATAAATATTTTATTTTTAAATTGCAACAATCTGCAAATATGTAAACATAATAATAATGTTGTTATTTAAAATAAACAGATTTATGTAATACTTAATTAAATTACATAAGAAATAAATATTGTTTTAAATTATAATTAGTTAAAAAAAATTAGTTTAATTTTTGTTTACTTTTGTAGCATTGAAATATATTATGGCGAGACAATAATTGACGACTATTCAAGAAATCAATATTGATTTGCTATATTATATAATATTATAAAATTTATAGTTCTCTAATTTGTATATACTGAATATGGAGTAGAAATATGGAATTGAAATATTTTTAAAAGATTTTATAATTTTATAATTTTATAAAATAACAACACTTCCAAGATAAATGCGTAAGTGCTATATATGTTGTAAAAGTAATTTTAAGTTTATTACTGCAAATTATTTATATAGAGTATAAGAAAATTTGAGACTAGCTGGGTATTTTAAATTAAATGTCATTTTGATGGCAATTATATTTGAATCTAAATTTTGTGAAGAGTAAATTAATAAAATACAATAGGATCTTTTCTAACTGGCATTATGACAGTCTATTTATTTTAAATATATCGTATGCCAAAAAGATAAACAATTAAATGTCAAAAATTCCCCATATAAAATAAATATTATTTATTTAATTTTAGTATATAATTAAATAGAAAAAAAATTTATTGTTTTGTTAAAATTAATTATTATTTAAAAGAGAATAACAAATTTTAAATGAAAATTCGTCATTTCTTAATATATGTACAATATATTATATGCGAATATAATACAAATATTACATAACATATGTAATTTTAATTTAATATTGCTTTGCATTGTGCATATAATGCTTATGTTCTGAATGTATGTATGTCAATATGATGCACCTAATTTTTAAAAATTAAAAATAACAAAAAATAAAAGACTCAATTCAATTATCTAATATTCAATTATTAAATTCAAGTACATTACAATTTATGTCACGTTATTAAATTATATGAAAGATAATTAATTTATAATTAATTTCATTTTAGTTTTCCATTGTTTAAGATTTTAACAATCATATAAAATACAAAATAAAATGTCTTTTAAATGCAATTATTTTTGAAAATATCAAAAAAAGAAAAAACAATTTTTGAAACTATTTATATGAGTTTAATTTCTCTTGACAAATATGAAATTATTATAACAGTAGATATGGATGTCATATAGTAACATTTCGAATTATATAATTTTTAATTTGAAAATTAAAATTCACTGGTTTAACAACAATTTTTTTAAACTATATAATTAGTTGCATACATGAAGAGTTACAAAGTGTTGCGTAATTTTTTTGTATATTGTTCTAGTAAACTTTTGCTTATTATATAATGGCATGCCATTATGCGTTATAATATAAATGAATAAATAAAAGACATAAAAATAACTCAAATTTTAGTGTCAAATTTCGATTCCTGTTCGAGAAAAATTCGAGCAAATTACGAGTCTTTTTAATAAATAAATTTTTAACATTTATTTATACACCGTTATCAATTATATAAATATTCGTTTTGTCAAAAAATATTTACAAAATTTTTTTTATTAATTAATTTTCATATAAAAAACAAGAAGGTAAAATAATTATTTAAAATTTATTTAAATATTACATTCCAAGATGTGAAATACTGTAATAAGGTTTAAAACACTTGTTTATTTGTATAATATTTTATTTAAAAAAAAATATTGTTAAATTAATTGTAATTATTTTTAAAATCAATTGATGCCATAATTGCAATTTTAAACAAATAAATGTGCACATGTATGTAAATCCATATTTCATTAAAAAAGACAGAGTTTATTTTGTTGCAAAATAATTGTTATTGTTTGATAACAATAAAATTTTTAAATAATTATTGTTGACGTAAATGACTGTTATTGCAGTCAGTATACTGTTATAAAAGTCATTTATACTTTATTGTAATCCAATATATTTTTTTTGATTTGCAAATGACTTTCATAGCAATTAACAATTTTTTTATGTTTTACGTTTTATGAAATTATTTCCTGAAATATGTGTGTACTTAAATAAAAAGGTATGATAAAAAGAAATGGTGTTTTTTTTTAGAACATTATTAATTTTTAAAAATATATGCCAAACTGTTTTTAAATTTAGGGCTTGTGCACATAGTTTTAACTTAAGAATTAACCTTAAAAACTTATTGTGTTCTTTGAATTACAGCAATTCGGTATTTAATACGAAATTCAGCAATTAAAAACTCTTTTGAATTCAAATATAACACATAATATAATATTATGTATATATATATATATATGAATCACCTCAAGAAACTAAAATTATACATTCTCATATTAAGAATTTACATAAATCGGAAAAAATTCGATTATTTATCATTTGTTAAAATTAAATTTTTTAGCGTCATTTATGAAAAAAAAGGTAATTACATATATAATCAGAATAAGGAAGTGATGATGAAAATCTTATGTATAACGTAGGAAAAGGAACTACAATTCATTGAATAAATTCTGTATTAAAAGATAAAAAGTCTGTACTTTCATATGAAGAAAATTTTAAACAATAATTAAAGTTCAGAAGTTTTTTATTTAATTTTAATAATTTTTACAATCAAAATAAAATTTAAAGTCATTTCTTATTTTTTATTCAATTTAGTACACATATAACAATTTGATTGAGATTAAAATTTCGCACGCTAAATACTCAACCATAAAATGACAAACAAAGGTGTGAAAAATCATTAGCTTTTTGTACTATATTATATTTTTATTAATTATTCGCACATACATACATATATGTATTTAAAAAAATAATTTATTATATCACACATGTGTGATTCCCAAAATTGTTATTTACATACGTGTACATTTACGTGTTATAATTTCTAATTATTGTACAATATTCCTACTTTTGACAATTATTTAACAGGAATTGCAAAGGAAATTTTTATAAGTATATGTGTGTTATGAGACACTTTTATAATTAATTATAAATGACAATAATATATACTCTCACATTTCTCTTACTCACTTTTGTAATGCGAAAATTTTTTCTCATTTTTATACGTGCGTATATACATACTTAATACATAGGTGAATGTTAATTATACAAATGAATGTACTTTTTTTTAAAACTGAAGGTGTGAAACTGTAAATAATATTATATGAGTATTAAAAAATTTAACAAGTTTTTGACAGATTTTTAATGTCAGCTTTATGACGTAAAAATTATTAATTAATATTTTCTTTGTTTTATTATTAATTCAATTTAAAATTAATGGTGTTTGTAAGAAAATTTTTATTGTAGGACTCGAAAATTAGTTCAATAACATAAATTTGTTATATATTATATAATAAATATGTATTTTATCTGTTTTTTATATTAGATCAGTTGGCACGTTCTTTTCACAGCAATTATACACTCTATTTGAAGCAGTTTACAAATGGAAAAATCTTATGTATGAAAGTTCTTTTACCTAGGAGTAAAATGTAAGCTATAAATTTATACACCGAATTATTTATCTACCGGAACAAATCTGTGTTACTATTCCTTTCCACTCAATTCTCCTTTATATATAACCTCATATAGTTTAAACTGTTATACACCTAGAGTGTTATTCATTTAGAATTTTATTTATCCTTCAATGCAATGCAAAGTAATTAAGCATATATTATAATTCTGTATAAAATAAAAGTATCTCACAATGTTATCATGTCCCACAGTTATCAAATATGCCAAAAATTTACAATATTATCACATGAAGACTCTTAATTGTTGATTATAGAAAAAAATATTGCCCGTTATAGTCTATTGAAATTCTTAAACTCTTAAAAAATTTATTTCTTGGTAAAAGCGAGGTTATAACGATGAAAGTAGGTAATAAAAGATCAGAATAATTATTTTCGAAAATTGATCAAACCTTATTTACTCGTATTTTAATTTGCTTTCTTTTTTAAACTTTTGATTTGTGAATTTTATCAAACTGTAATACTTTAAAGTCTTGCAAATAATAATTATATTATATATTATTTATTTACACATTCGAACACAAATATAGATATACATATTTAATAAATAAAATTATGAAAAATTAAAATAATGCGTAAAACGTTCATAAACTAAAAAAATGTTATAAAAACAAGGTCTGTAACAAAAATACGTTTTTCAAACTAGTTTAGACCAGTCTTTAAGAGCAAACAAAATTTAAAATTTATTTTATTTTGTATTCAATTGTATATAAAATTTATACATTTTTTTATTGTTAAAATTTAATACACGCATATATTTAAATGAGTTCAAGATAATTTATATTCAAGGCTAATGTTGTTTTAAATCCTTATTTAATTAAACTAACTACAATTTTATAATATTTTTTTAATTTAATAGTAATAAACAAAGTGATTTTAAATCATAAAATTTATTGTTATACTGTAAACCAATACGAATGAATTTTATCAAACTGTAATACTTTAAAGTCTTGCAAATAATAATTATATTATATATTATTTATTTACACATTCGAACACAAATATAGATATACATATTTAATAAATAAAATTATGAAAAATTAAAATAATGCGTAAAACGTTCATAAACTAAAAAAATGAAATTTATGATTAATCACAATTTATCACAACTAAATGAAAATTGAGTAATTCTTTGATTTAAAATACACCATCATTATTGCCATTTTGATTAATTAGTCATCGTATAATCAAAATATTATTATTAATTTTTGCTAAAATTTAAAACAAACATTTAGAATTCTATTCAAAGAGGTAATTAATTATTCTTTAAAACAAAAAAATAATAAAAGTTGTTTTCGGAACACTTTAATTTATAATTAAACAAAAAAACATATTTTCCATTTTTTTTTAGTCTTTCAATAGTGAATCGAACACTCGTATACTCATTTTAAATATTTGTTCAATTGGTTCATTGACAACTTCTTAATTCAAATATATATTGTATTTTCCAAGAATTGAACGTTATTATTTTTTTTGGGAAAAATAATTAAATAAATAAAGAACGGAATCTAATACATATGCGTTTACAAAATTATTCCATATATTGGTTTTGATTTTACTATATTGTATTCGAGTCATTTTATTGATATACATAAATATTTATAAATATTCGTTGATTATAAAGTAAATAAATAATTTGTATATATCATGATATTTAACGCAACTAAGGAATGGTTTACGTATAAATTTTATGTATGCATATGCAAAATACAATATAGAAGATATTAAATAAAGAATTTAAAATTTTCACAAGTCTGTGCGGAAAAATATTAAATGGTAAATAAATTAATAAATAAATAAATAATTAACAAATAAATATAAAATATAATTATTATAATAAATAAATTACATTAAGTGGATTAAGGTAAATTGTATTATGTTTTGAGGAAAATATTTTCTCAAATAATCTCTAAATATGTATAGTTAGAATCCTAATTAAATAAATTTTGGTCCTAGTTCTACATTGCTTTTCGAAATTGTAATCATGTGGAATTCATATACAATGAATTCATGGTATATGAAAATGGGTGTTTGAAAACGATTACAATTTAGTATACTGAAATTTATAAGAAATCCAACAAAAGCTTACATGTTTGGTAAAAAAATTCAAATAAATGAGTAGCAATAAATATAACATATACGAATAATTCCATGCTAATAAACATTTAATATATTACAAATAAAATATTTTCCGGATGTACCTATGTATATGAATGAATTGAAATTGAAATTTAATGATAAAATTTTGAATAAAAGTTAAACAAATATTTGAAGATTTGGTCAGGATTGGAACCTCTTTCTATAAACATAAAATTTTAATACAGAAATACTTAACTAGATCTTAACGTTTCTGTTATCATGATGCAAATTATGGTGGGAAGTAATTACACATAACTGCTTGAGATTCTAATGCAATAAACTATTGAGGTAATGGTTGTTTGAATTATTAGGGAATGTGTTAATATCATAATTTATAAAATTTGAACAATTTTCCTAAATATATTTGGGACAATTTTTGTCTAATTGAAAATTATATTATTTACTGCATTATATTAAATTGCATTTATGTGAGTTATTTTGAGTATAAAAATTTGTTCGAAATTCAAAAGAAATAGGATGCTTGTTTTTTGTTTATTACAATTTCTTTCGTATAAGTAATGTGCATGTATGTTTTCTATGTCTTTAATAGAAGGAATGAATAATGGCTTCTTCCACAAATATACTTTCTACTCTATAATTTTACATTCATATATGCAAATTTAAAATCGTTATGATTATTATTTAAATTAAATCAATATAAGTGATATCAAATAACAAAAACCAAATCTTTTCTTTATAATTGTGCTCCAAATTCAAGTATGAGTTGTTTTTATGTTAAATTTTACCCATAATTTTTTTTTCAATGAATTTCTGAATATTTATTTAAACATTTAGAAAATTAATATAAAAATTATTATTGTCATAGCTTTGCTATGATTTCTTTATTGATTTTGTATATGAAGAGAATATAATGAAATATTTATTTTTTTAATTTAATTTTTATCATTATTATTTACTCGCTAATTTTTAAAGTTAATATAATAATTATTTTACAGTATCGTTAAATTTACAAGAAATAGTTTGATATTTGCTACATAAAAATATTTTTAAAATTTATTTTGTTTTTATTGCATTTTTCAACTTCATTTTCTTGGGTTTTCTACATTTTTTTTTCAAAATCAATTAAAGGTACTCGTACACTTACTAATATTGATACACCTATAATCTTCTTCCATTTTATACAAAATGTCTTACATGTGCATACACATACTTTTAAAGAGTCGTGATACTATATGATAAATTTAAATTAAATAAAATTTTAAGGCGTACAAGTTTAATATTAAATATAAAAAATTTTTTTTCAGGAAATTTGTTTTTTTTTTCAACATTATTTGTATGATTATTTCATTGAGGACAAAAACAAGAAAAACAAGATGATGAAATATGAAAAAAAAATTATTATAAATATTTAGTTTTCTTTTAATACTAAAATAAATTATGATATAAAATAATAGAAGAATATTAAAGAGAAAACATTAATGGTTTTAACTGAATTAAAGCAGTTTTAATTGGTTTAATGCAAATATAAAAAAGAATAGCTATAAAATAAATATTGTAGAAACAAAATGTGGAAATTTTTAAAAAAAATTTTATATATTATTTTTCATATAGCTATAGTGAGTCATTCAGGAGTTCACTTTTAATATTATTTTTATAATTTAAATTGATATGGAGAAAAATAAAAGATAAAATAGAATTGTTGTACAAAATATTATTAAAACAAGGTGTTAACATTTGATATGAGTCAGAAGAAATGTGAAATGAATGAGAGTTACTATGATACGGGGGGAAATGTAATGAACCAAATATCATAAATTCTAATATTCAAAAACAAAAATATTATTCGTTTTTTGAATATGAATAAGAATGATTCAAAAATTGAAAAATTAGACACAAGAGTAATAGAACGTTTTGTAAAGCATAATATGCTGCTTTTGTTTGTCAAATGATTTAACTGCATTTCATAGCACTGAATTATTTATTAGCGCCATATTACTGCAATTTTAAGTCACTGCCTCCAATTTTAATTAAAATTTTGCAATATTTAAAACACATTAATATTATTTAAGGTCAATATTCCTTTATCAATTAATAATTTTACAAATAAACAATAAATTTTAAGTTCTAATCGAAATGATTAACTGCAAATATTCGCCTGGTGATATGCAATTTTTGCGTAAAATGCTAAGATTACTTTTATCAGGAAAAGCAAATTTTTCTTTAAGTAAATAATCATGGCTAGATTATCTATTACTTTTGTTAAACGTTCTTGAATTATAATGATAAATAAATTGTTGCATAATAAATTCTTAAATAATATTGTGACGAAATTCGTGTTTATTCAAACTATATGACTGTGCGTAATCATATTGAAATTTGAAAAGAAAAAACTCAAAATATTTGTTTCTAGAAATTCTTTTTTAAAGCTATATTTTCAGCATTGATCAGAAGATTTTTCGTATTCTATAAAACAGGATGAAAACTTGAATTATGTATAGCTATTATGATGACAACAGTTTGTAGACAGTTTGACGATATTAATTAATATTTTTTTTTAAATAAAAAAATTTTCAAAATTAACGTAAAGACAGCTATCGATTTGTTAAACATTTTTTGCAAATTTTGTTTTTTGCATGCGTTTTTAATCATTTCAATTATTTCCAAGCGGGATTTTAAAAATATACAATTATGTTAATATTTAGCATAAATTATAAAAAGAGGTTTTTATAAACATTTTTTAAAAAATACGTAAAATAAATAAATTTCTTTTGAAACGATATTAATTGCACGTAGCAGCATTTTGTATTTGAAATTTATAGAATTTTAAGCCTTATGGTATTTTTTTAACAAAGATTTATGGATTAAAATGATAGTAATGAAGATATTGGCAACATTTTCTTAAATAGCTTGTAATTGGGAAAATTACAAAAATATTTCTTGAATTAATACCGAAATTAGAACTTTCAATTTAATATTTTTTTATTTAGTCGTAAATTAAATAACAATTTTTATTGTAAATGCAAATTTCAGTTAAAATTTTTATTCAGTCCCTGTTTTTGTTTTGAAAATTTGTAATTGTTATTTGTTTTCTTGTAAAATTTTGTCCTTTTCCTTAATTATTTGTATGTCACCAATATTTTTGCATTTATGAAAAAATTTGGTTAAAGGTGAAATCGACACTATTCATCATTATTCATGTTAAAACATAAATTCTGTTAAAATCAAAGAAAAAAAAACGGGTTTTCGTAGGAGATCCCAAAACTAAAATCAGTAACAAATTGTGAAAATAAATTAAAGGAATTCTTACTGTTTAAAAAAATTTCCGTTTGTGTATTTGCTGTATTAATGTTTAAAATCATGGAAAAAAATGTGATTCCCGAAATTTTAATTATATTTACATTATTGATTAGAAAGTACATGTAATAATGATTAACTTTAACAAGAATTATAATAAGAACAATATAAATGATTTTAACAACCGCTCATTCTGCTTCTCACTTATTCTGCTTTTATAATAATAAAATTATTGCAATATTTAATTATATCACATATGGAGCAAACGATCAATCAATTCTCAAATTAACATTTACCAATAACATGAACAAATTATAAAATGGAGCAAATATTATCTTACAGAATTTTGATTATTATCTTACTGGATGAAATTATTGTTTCGATTACATTGCAAATTGCGATATTTAGCATATTCAATAATATACATAGAAATTTTCTCAATTTTCATTTAAAAAATCAATTTTGCAGTATAAAATTTAAAATATTGTTTCAAATGTATAACATATTATATAGTATTGTATATAATATATATATATATATATATATCAAACAAAGATACAACTTGTCAACTATTACATTACAGTCTATTACAGTCTATTACAGTCTATTACAGTATAACACATTAACATAACGTATAACAAATAATTTTTTTGTTTTTACCATACCACATAGAATATTTTGTATCACGTTTTTATTTTTTTAATAATTCTGAAAATAAAGCTTTACAATAACTTATTAATTTTTATTTTTTAATGTTGAAAACTTTAATAATAATATATTGTGTCAAATGAACATGACACAAACATACAAACAATGAATATACAATGTAAAAAAGAATAGGACGGAAGTTGTTAATGTGCTGTATATTTGACACGATAAAGTTTTAATATGTGCGTACGTATATATAGATACATCGATTTATATTTAGATATGAACCCAAAATATTTATAGTGTCTATTGTTCATGTAGCAAGTTGGTAATATAATGGAAAAATATTAATTATTATGTTTTTATTATTTATGTAATGTTATTTTTATGAAGAGGTGAAAAAATTTATGTGATTTATTTGATAATTATTTTCTCGATAATTGTTTTATGATAATAAGTTAATTTTGTTGATTGATTTAGTATTGAAAAAGCTTTAAAGAAGATTTTCAATATTAACCTATTCATAATGGAAATGTGGTAGTGGCTTAGTGAAAAAATCATTCTAAAAAATATATAAAATATATAAAATGCACTAATTATTTTGAAATTAGTTAAAATTTCAATGAATTGTCAAATGGTCGTATTAGTTAAGTTTTTCTTTAAATTATTCTCTTGAATCGCCACACAATTCTTTAATTTATTGAACACAATTCAGCAACTACTCTTCATGAATTAAATTGTGCATATACGTGTGCCACATTACTGTGTATCTTTATCGTTTAAGTCGATTGTTAAGATTTAAAAAATATATGAAAAACTAAATATTATGGAATTCCTAAACATTGACACTCAACGTCATCTGTTATATTAATGTTTCTATTTCGCAATAATATTTATGTCTCAATAATCTTTACTATATATTACTAATAATCTTTACTATATTCGCACAAACATACCGTTTTGTACTTTTATTTTATCATATACAACAATGTCTCTACGTTCTGCATTGCAATAAATAATATTAGAAAGATGGGAAAATAAGAAAACATCAACCTTAATAATTATAACAAAATATATATTATATATATATATATACGTATATATATGTATATTTGATATAAAATATTATATTTACAATTATTTTATCAATTTTTTCTCTTACATTTTCATATTTTATCTTTATGATTTACAATATAAGTAATAATGTTAATATTTATTATAAAATATAATAAACGTATAATGTATATACAATTTTTATTTTTTAACAAATATTTTGAGATTAAAATATTTTATGTATTTGCACATATATAAATTAATTTTATTGTGGTGTAATTTATTGTTATATAGTGTTGTTAAGTAACCATTTACACTATACGTTTTTTTTTTAAATGTAATATGATAGAAATATTGTTGTAAATAAAACTTCATATATAAATGGTTGTAAATTTTAATGTTATATCGTAAACGAAATTGTTAATATTTATAAAAATTAACTATAATTAATTATTTATTAAGTAATATAATGAGCACATATAATATTTTCAATTATATTATATGCATGTACATGCTTAAGTAATTGAATAATGTAACAAAATTAAGTTCTTTGACATTTCTTTAAAAAATGTGGAGTACAGAGTTCTAAAATATTGAACAGTTGTTTCTAAATTGCAACAATAAGGTCTTACCAGCACAATTCAGTAATCAAAGCTCATAAGCTTAACTGTATGTAAATTTCACATTTTGTTTTATCATTATTGAAAAGTTATTCTAGTATACTCAAAATTGATAGTCATTGTATTACCAACACATTAAATTTATTTTTAGTAAATAATTGCAAGATACACTTCACGTGGAATACCGTGTTAACATGAATTTTAATAATAATATTTTTAGAGTATGCTTTACTGTCAACATAGATGAATACAAGTGTGGGCATAAGTACATAACAATTAAAAAAAATATTAATGAATGATAAAAGTTTCCACTATGTTTTGTATTAAGCACAATATAATTAAAAAAAAAAAACATATTTTCCCATGACGAATTTCATTCTTAGAATTATTATTGAAATTTTTGGATTAACTTTCATATCTTTTACGGTCGGTTTGCTTTAATTAAATATTTTACTTTTAAAAAATAAAATGAATAATTTAACACCAATTCATTGTTTTTGTATATACAATTGCCTTCAACATAATTGGAATTTTATAAATTTGCCGATAACATAAAATGGATTAACAAAATTTCAACATATTTTGTCATTGTTATTCGTGATGATTTTCAAATTTAGAAAATTAATTTTAGATTTAAGGGATTAATTTAATTTTAGATTTAAGATACGTTATATTAAGTTCATAGTGCATATTATAATTTGTCATATTCAATGCTTTGACTGTGAAAAAGGGTTCGATAGACTTATGTTTCTTGTTTTGCGATCTGCTAAAAATGTTATGTTAAGTACTAAGAATGAATACTGCTTCGTTTCATTCAAATAATTGGCTCAAAATTTTTAATGAAAATTAAGATTTTACATAATCTTTCTGCACGATATAGATTTTTCTTTTCCAAAATCTTTAATTCGAATGTTTTTTAAATATTTGCAAGATGTATTGATATTTTTTCAAGAATACATAAAAAAGACTACTTCAGCATGTGTAGTTCTACTTACTTCCGATAAAAGCGTGCCTTTTGTTGAAGAAATCCATCAGAAATTACTTAAAGAATAACCTACTTTCAACCGAAAAATAACAAATTTAACATTATGTGTAGAGTTTTTCTAAAATTTAACAAACTTCGAGAATTCTTGGAATATGAAAGATTGAAAATATCGAAAACTTATGTAAGCATATTAGGCATATTAAATATTATAATATTTCGGTATTCAAATGGAATTTTTTATTAATTAAGAATAAAATTACTCAATTTTAAATCATATTATGACGTTAAAGGTTTTTCTTAACCATTGGTCATCCATTTACTTAATCAAAATAAATATCAAATACAATACAATACAAAAGACCTTAAAATTAAAACAAACTATTTTTGTATACTAGAAATTAGGTCTTTTCATATGAATGGAAATTTTAGGTAAACCAAGATAATGAAGAACAAAGAAAAAATAACAATCCTTGAACTCTTTACAAAATTGTAAAAAATTTCATTAGAATCAAATGTTTTCGTCAATTAATTAAAAAATTATGTTGTTCTTAAAATTTCACTAGAAAAATTACTTGCTATAAATATTATGGAAATTTTTAATTATGATAATAGAAATTTCAATGTTTTGTCACATTATCTATATTTACAACATCATCCATCTTGTTAAGTTCTTAACAAACATTTCCTTTGTTACGAAACATTAGAATAAAATTCTTAATTTTCTATTAAATAAACCCGATAATAAAATTATTAATGATTAATAATTACCCAAGAAGATACAAAAACCAAAAAAAAAAAAGTGTTGACAAAGTAATAAAGTCAAAATTTTACTGGTAACACTTTAATTAATATAGGTTAATCACTTAATAATCTACATACTTAAATAACAAGTAGCTAAAATTTGTTAGACTTTAATTTTTTTGTTTCTATTTTATTCTTTTCATTTGTTAAATATTATAGACATATGACTTATTAAATAAAAATTTAAGTAAGAAACCAATAAAAAAAAACAAAAAGAATATAAAGAAAAAATTACATTTTATCTAATAGAAAAATTAAAATTGAAATTAATGAGTAGCTAGTTAGTTAGCTTGTCTCTAATTTTATTAGATAAGATTTTATAATTAAATTTATTTGGAAAATTTAAATATCTTTTATACACTGTTGTGTGAAGCATAAAAATTAATATCAGTTCGCTTACCGAAACTAGTTATTTTCGGTTTTGACAATCTTTATACAAATTTGTATTGTGAATAAATTGTGAATATATATCGTTAACAGAGCTAGGCTATTTATATGGGAATTCCATTTCTCAAATAGATTTCGTATATACATGATTTATCGTACGTATATGTAGGAATGTAGGAATATTTATATATTGGTTTGAAAGCATTTATTAAAGCTTATTAAATTCAAGTTTACTATTTCAATTATTAATGTATATACATTTATATATACGACATGTGTGTATGTTTGTTTTGATATTAATTATTAAAGTTATTATGACTTTTGATAAATAATAATTTTTTATTATCAAATTTTTATCGTCATTTTTTGATTTACAATATTATTAAATTTAATAATTAAACTATTATATTTTTTCTGTTATTTTAAATTTTAGAATTGATAGTGTTTCGTGCTATTTATAGCAAAATTCTCGTATAATTGTTGAATATATGAGGCGGAAAATAATATTTATTCATAGTGTATGCTCTCAATTTCTCATTATACACTTTGCCATTTTAATTTATATTCGGAATAATTTTGAAATTTTACAAAATTCTATTAATTATTGAGAAGAATTTTCTTAATTTGAAAGAATTTTGTAGGTTTAAAATCCGTACATATTAATAGGTTTGTGTCTTAGATATCAATTATAAATTCAGGAAATCTGTATTTTTAATACGAGTGTTTAGGTTTAAAAATTTTAATTAAAAATATTACACATTCTTTTATATAGTTATAAAATATACAACTAATTTTTTTGACCATAACATTGCTAATTTTGTTAACGTTTAATTATAGAATATATATATATACACAAAAACATAACTGTAAATTAAATTTGACATACTCCATAATACTAATATGCTATTAAATTAATATTGAAAAACCCACTCAAACAAAAATTACACATAATGCGTTTAAAGGTTACCAGAAATTAAAATTTAAATGGTTTAATATTAAAAATTATGTTTAACATTGTCGCCCGAATAACAAATTAAATCGAAAATAGTTTAAAATATTCTGCACGAGTGAATTGATAATTGAAAACCATTGCGTGTTTGTTATGTTTTTTATTGGAATTCTTTATTAAAGTTCGATACTCGATATTTTTTCTTTCATTTTTAAATTTGTTTATGCTTTAGTTTTAAAAATAAAAGTATAGCTGATTAATTTAATATTATATTAACGTAGTAAATGTAGATTAAGTGTTGGTTATTTGTATTTACTTTTTATATATAAGAAAAGTGTTTTTTTTTTCATGGATATTGGTATTAAAAACACAAAAGATAATGTAAATATCTGGCACAATGTAATGTATTTTAAACAGTTTTCTGAAATGTAAATTGAATATACTTAAGTCATATGATTTCAGAAAGGAACTACAATAAATTTAATAAAAATGTTTAAGGGGTCAAGAGCCTGAATTAATTTTATTTTATATAAAATTGAAAAACCATACTTATTTTATCTGAAAAACTCTAAAAATTCACTGAGAGAAAATTCTCTATGAATTTACATAGTAAATTATTTTTTATAAATAATTTTTTATTTTAAATTTTAGTATATATATTTATTTTTAAATATTATTTTTAAGTTATTGTTTTATTTTAAATAGAGGCCGGTTAATTTTATTGATTATATTTTATTGTGTAAATTTTAGAATACGTATATAAAACAAAGTTTATACTTTTTCTGTATCGTTATTACGTCAGTGTAGCACGATGTCAACTCTCTTTATTAACGTTTTGTTTTATATTTATACATATATGTAATTAATATAAATAGCTATTTTAATGGGTTTCGAATTCGCCTTTTATATTTAACAATTTATTTTACTATATAACAAAAATAATAGATATAAGCAATAGACGATATATCAATTTTTTGCTGCTTGAGGTTTCGTTTATCTACTTTTAACACATCGCGCGTGATTGTTGTGATAAATGACAAAACATTTTAATTTCGTTTCCAATATCACAGAGAAGAAACTAACGATTAAAGTAACGTTCGGAATGCAATCAATTTGGCATTTTTGCCCTGTAAATTGAAAGCTGGAAATTTAACGCCTTTAGATACTATTTTCTTTCGATAATAACCAAACCTCTTATATAAAAAATCACCCAAGATTTTGTAATACTATCTCAGAGATATATTTAACCAATAAATTATTATCCATTTTGTCCGTGGTGGTACTAATTATTTAATATATGCACGTATAATGAACATATATACATTTCGTATATAATATTAACACCCAGTATTATAGTAGAAAATTTTAAAATTAAATTAGATTAAATTTCATTAAAGCGTAGCCTACAACAATACAAACGTGTTATGTGCATTAAGTCAACAATATAATTTCTTACTAATATCAAAATAAATACATGTTTCAAAAAAAATAACATAGTATATTAATAAAATAGTTTCTACTCATAGCTATGTAGATATATATACAAATGTATAACAAGAATATAAATAAAAAAATTTTCTATAAATTAACAAAAGAATATGAATGCATCATTCATTTTCTAAAATTCAAACTATATTCATATTTATCCCTCTATATCTACGTTCTATCTAGATATAATAGTAGATACTATTTGTAATGTAATTGCCAATGTTACATAATATGTACAAATTTAATTAAAAAACAATAATATTGTTTACAAGAAAATAACAAAAAAAATTCAAAAAAAAAAATTTATATATATACATAGTTAAGTAGGTGGTTAGATGCATGTTTTATAATATACAAACAGTATACATTATAATACCGTATATTAACGGTTAGTGTATCGTATATTAACGGTTATTTTTTTTATTACATTTTTACATTTTAATATAAGATATTTTTGTTATTATTATTAAATAATTGATTGATCGGGAATTCGGAAGCTTTTGCTGTACGAGCAGTGTGTATATGATTATAAAAGTATAAAAAAGAGAAAAACAGAAAAATTTATACTAGTTGAAAGTAGTTGTATCTGTTTTAAATGGTTTCTTATTTTGCAGAGTTTTTTTAGCGGATTTTTATATATTTTTCTTCTTTTAGTTTTAAGTTTTCTTATATAAAAATTTTTAGAGCGGTAAGAACCAGACTAATCGAGATAAATGTTACTATAATATATTTTATATTTTTTTTTCATGTTACGGCGACACACAAGTCATCATTAATTTTCGATTAAGATTTCGATTAAATTATTTTGCTCCATGTTTCTTATATTTCGTTTTTTTTTTTTTTAATATTGTTTTTTTGTTTTTGTATCTTATATAGAAAGTTTTATCATTAATTATTTTATTGTTTCATTATATGGTAAACTGGGGATTTTCAATAAAAATATTTGTTTGACCACGGAGCTTCTCAAAATTTGTTTTTTATAATTTATTTTTTTCTTATTTTTTTTTTTTGAATTTTATATATGCATACACTACTACAGAAATATGTTACGTACGATATTATCACATTACAAAAGAGAGATTCCAACAATATAAGTTATAAAAATTCGAAACACGGTATTCATAGCTTTTAAATTCATTTCTTGATATGCGAATGCTTTTCGGATTTATAATTCATTCAATCAAACCAAAAATATTAAAATATTTTTCTAAGAAACATTAAGATCAAGAATATTTAATCTTTAATGTATAAAAGTTTCGAAATTTCTTCGTGTTTTTTGAAATTAAATTGAAATTAATGAATTTATTTTCAGAAAACATTTATTATAGAATATTATTGAAATGGGAATTATTAATTTTATTAATTGTTATTAATTCCAATTAAAGGGATCGTAATGTTGACTAAAATTGTAAAAATGATTGAAAATATTTAAATATGTTTTAGGTTCCAGAGATTTATAAATTGTATCAGATTTAAAAATTGCATATAACTATGAATTATGAAATTTAATGACATTTGAATAATTTATTTATATAAGATATAGGTATGGAACCAATACGAGCCTAATTTATTAAAAGTTGCTTAGACAAGAGGAAAGTATAATTAGTAATGCCTTCAATATAACCTTTTTATAAAACATTTTTGAAGAAAAAGAAATACACTCTTATAAATTCTTTGCAAAACACAATTGTACAGGATGTTGCAAAATTTTTTACTTTTAATCATATACATTTGTGCAGAACTTTCAATTGTTAATTTAAATTAATAATACAAGACATAATATTTGTATTACAATTGCTATAGTATTTATACTAAATATTAAAAATTGAATAAAACCATAATTTGTAAGAATTTGTTACAGATTTTAAAATATTGCATGATTTATTATTAGAAGGTAAAAATACTTTATTTTAATACATTTTGTACTTCATTTTAATTAAATTTATAACAACAATAATGGAAATTTAAAAATCTCTGTAATATTTTAAATTAAAATTGCATTTGAGATATTATTTTTAATATCAAAAATATGTTTACTTTTTAAAAAAAAATATATTTAAAATAAATTTTAATAATAAAATAATCTATAAATAATATAACAAAAAGAAATAAACGACGCATTCATATATTTTTTGTATTGAAAATCTTTTACTTTAAAAATCTTATATACATTCATGCACCGCATAGAGTTTGAAATTTATTAGACATATTGACATAAATTTAATATTAAACATGATATCATTTAAAATTACTACAACTTGTAAATGTTTCATAATTGATTGTTTTATATTATACATATATCAAAAAAATGCTATAATATATGACATGCATAAATAAAAGTGGAATATTGCAAAAAGATTTTATAAATTAAAAATTCATCAATCAAATAATAATGATGATTAATGATTATAAACTGTTATAAAATTATTAATATTAATTGTTTTTTCTAAAATCTTTTTAAAATAATAATAATTTCAATTAATTTTAATATATAGTACACAAGTTAAGAAGTGGCTTGACACATTTCTGTCATATGTATAACAATTTATATTAATTATATCAATTTATATTGAATATATTATATAACTATTTAAAATTCTTTGAGTTAAAACCGAAATTTTATTCTTAAATATAAGAATTTTGTTTTCATTGGAAATTTATTTATAAAAAAAATTAAATATCCTTTCAATATTTTCACTGTATAATTATAGAGAAAATGAAGCATCCTTATAGCAACTCTCTGAATAAATTAAAAATATTTAATAATCTTAAAATCTAATTTAAATTAAAACTCATGAAATATTTATATAAAATTAAAAAAAATTCTATTATTAATATTTCAATGACCTATAACTTTACATTTATATATATATATATTTAAAGTATGTGTATAATTTGCATAAAAAGAGAAAATTTTCCTTATTTTTAATTTTATTATTTTAATTTTGAATAAATTATTCATGATGTGTTTCTAACCGATAATGAAATTTTAAAGTAAATATTTTATTTTTTACTCAAAACATGTTTTTCTTATTATTGATGTTGGTAACAATGAAATTTTTGTTCATGATGTTGGCAACAAACCGCTTATATATAATTATTCAGCTGCAATGAATATCCTAAAATATTCTGACGTCGTATATAATTCGTATGTATATAATTAAGAAAATTATTACGTATTAAATAGAAAACAGTTGAGTTAATTTGGTTTGAAATCATGTCGTGAAAAAATTATTATTGAACCCTAACATTGAGATAACAATTTTGCATATCGTAGATTCTGCTTTATTATATAATGCAGGTAACATACTTATACTTGTATATTTGTGTACGCGATTTTAGAAAATGTTAAACACTATAATTGATTTAATTAAAATATTTATGAAAATATTTAATAAACTTTTCTGTTAAGAATGGCCTACAATAATACTAGTAAATAATTATTTAAATATAATTGGGTTATAAATTTTAATTGGAGTACAAAACGAATGAGTAATCTTTAATTTATATTTGCTCGTAATCCAATTTTTCTCATGTCGTTTTCAAATTTGTCAGATTTTCAACAATTTTACAAATATTTATTTTGAATCATAACACAACGTGCAGATTCTTCAAATACACTCAAAATAACTGACACATACATAAATTTACCTACGTACCATAGTTACTATTTATTTAATTTATTGTGCCTTTTTGTTATTAGATATTTTGAAAATAATTTCACAATATTAAAAAATAAAATGTTTAAGAGATTTTTATTCATTTTTTTGTTTAATACGTTATCAATATGTTCAGAAAAACATTCATTCAGATTAATTTTTTTTTTCTACATCATAATATTTATTAATTAACACCATTTTCTTTATTTATACACCTTTTCTATATAGGAATTCCATTATTTCTGTTAATTTATTAAGTTGACAATTTTTGTGTACATACAACGCTTTCTTTAAAATTTAATATGAATTTTTATTTTTCTTGAATATTATTTTTTTTATAAAATAATTATAATATTATAATATGATTTTCATCATGTGTAAAAAAAAAAATATTAAATAATTCTAAAAATAAAGTTGTTTTGATATATAAAATAATTAAGAAATTTTGAAATTAATAAGGGATTATTTGAATATAAGCGTGAGCCATGACTTGTAAGAGAAGAGAGAGAGAGAGGGGACAAACAAAAAATTTCTGAAGTAAAAGATATTTTTCTTTGTTAAAATGTTGAATTAGTTCAAAATGTCAATGGAATAAGATTTAAATGTACTCAAAACAGATACTAAAAGAAATCTCAAGAAAACATTCTTTAAAAATCATTGAATAATAAAATTAACATGAAATTTCTCAAATAAATTTTACTTTAGAAAATTGAGATATAAATAAATTTTTTCTTTTCATAAATTGTTGAGCGAAAATTGATGTTTTATTCATTAAATTTAATGTTGATTAAATAAAACATAAAGGATAATTGGAATTTATTACGCAATACAAAATAAAACATTTTTTATTGTCCAATTTCTGCTATTTATCCTTTGGCTTACCAAATGCCATAACAAGGACAAATAATTCGTTGCAACAAATTTAATTCTTTAAAATATTTTATAATAGCGTTAAAATATACGAGTATATGTTGTATTACTGTGATTTTTAATAATATGAAAATTCCGTTATAAACCATAAATAATATTCCATTGCATTGCCCGGGATACACAAATACATACATATTTGTTGATTGCGTTACACAAGTTTAAAATTTAAAGCGCAATAGCTTAAGTAATTACTAATTACTTAATACAATAAGTTTAAGTGATTATCCACTTAATTTAACAAAAAAAAATATTTTTTTGAATTTATAGTTTTAAATGAAGTTTTAATATTTATTAAAAATCTTTATCCTAGTAAAATATGTAAATTCACTTAAACTATTAATTAAAAAACACTAAATTAATTAAAAATTAATGCATACTTTAAAAATTAAAATGAATTTTATTACAATTTATGAACGAAATATTTGCAATTTATTTGATATAATTAAAAATTTTTAATATAACAATAATTTTTTGTCAAAAACTCAATTCTGTTCATCATCATTTTTATGGAAATTTTTAAGCCAAAATAAAAATCGTCAATTATTATCAAATCAAAAAATTGAAAAATTATTAATAAATAAATAAAAAATTGAAACTTACCTTTTAAATTTAAATAAAATTTGATGATTCTATAATGATGATATTTAATTTTTATTTTTTTTAAATATCTTATTTAATATTCGATTAAAAATGAATTCTTTTTCTCGTATAGAATATTATTTTAAAAAATTATTTAATTTTTTATATTAATTATATTATTATAAAAAATATGCCTCAAAAATTTTATTTATTTTTATTTATTAATTTTAGAATTTTAATATAAAATAATACAAATATTATATAATAGAGTATAAGATATTAAATTAGGGCAAAAAAAAATTCGTTTAATACCACACACGTAAACTTAATTATCCAGTTTACATTTCCGCAAGTAAAATTAAATAAATATTTTAAGAAAGAAAAAAAAAATTTAAATAAAATTTGTTCGAAATTAAAAATTTAATAATTTTTTTTGTGTCTTTTAATACTTTTTATATATAAATATATAAATATTTTTTTTGTGTTTTTATAAATTTAATTTTTAAGTCTTTTCATTTAAATTTTAAAATTTTTTTGTCTTATTTAATCAAAAAGTTTTAATTTTCTTTCTGTTAAAAATTTACTTGCATGCATTCACGATAATTAGTTTTTCTATAATTTTTTTATTTTAAAAAATTTTTAATTTATTTTTTATGTTTCTGTTTATGTTATTTTTGAATTTCAAATGAACTCTGCTAAATAATTGTAAAAATTTAATTTTAATAATTGTTAATTTTTTTGTTTTTTAAATTAAAGAATTTTTCTCTTTCGATTTATTGTTCTGATATTTTGTTTCGTTATTCTTTGCAAGTTAAAATATTGAAAAAAAAAATTTCATTTCACAAATAATTGCTTTATTTTTTTTTATACTGTGTTACAATATTATGAGCTTATTATTGTTGATTTAGGTAAGTAAATAGCAAAAATTGCATTTATTAACAATAGTAATGAATATTATAAAGTGCACGAATTACAAATTAAAAATGAAAAGAGAAAATATTATTTTTTTTGCCCCCGAATTATCATTAAGGTAAAAAATGAATTAAAAAAAATATTTGTAATCTTCTTTTTTTTTTATTAAAAGTGCAAAAAAAAATTTTTTTTTTTTGTTAATTTCCTTTATTAAATGGAAAAATGATTCGCATGTAAATTAAAGTTATTCTTACACATATACATATATTGTATGTGTGTGTTGGTGTATGTATGTTGGAAAATTATATAATTATTTTTTTTTATTGTTTGTTTTTTAGTATCACACTTGTTAAATTTTCTTTATAACTTTTATTTAAAATATTTTTTTTTTATATTTTAATGTTAATAATTTCTTATTTTTTTTATTAATTCTTTAAAAAACAATGTAATGCTTTTGTATGAAAAAAAAATTTAATGTTAACCGTTCGAGTATAAAATACAGAATGAACTCTTTTTAATGCTATCCTTTCAATATATATAAATGTTAAATTATTTTTTATTTTTCTTATTATTCATACGAAAATTTTATATACAAGAAAAAAAAAATGATAAAAAATAATAAGCGACAAAAATTGTATTGACAGAAAATGTAATAAAAAAATAAAAAAGCATATAAAATAATGAAATTTTAACTGATTTTTCCAAAAGCAACGTTAGTATAAATTCTATTACGGTATTTGTGTGATCAACAATCCCCAATACATATATTTAATTCATAAAAGCTCATTATCAGTTTTATATATGTATGTAGTAGCTGGTGTATTTGGAATTACTATATAAGAAGTATATCATTTAAATCTATATAAATACATATAAGAAATTGGGATGAAAAACTGTTAAAATTGCAGTTAAAATATAAATAGAAAAATAAAGAACAAGAAAGAAAAGAAAAAGCTCTCTTTTACTACTACTGTTTGTATACAAATACATTCTCGTATATATTTACTTATACATACATATATACGTAACTAATTGTAAAGGAAAAATTATTAATAGTATTGCCAGATTAGTTTGGATTTGTGTAGATGTTACTTGAATAAAGAGTAAAGATTTGTGTTATAATCATCGAATTAAATGATTTTTTTTCTCTGTGTTTTTTAATTAAAAATACACGAGTATACGCAGACTATATATGAATTTTAATTTCAAATTTACTTAGGGGCAAATAGAGTACCCTAGATTCCAAAGGAAATTTAGCGAAATAAAGAATATTAGAAAACGGTTTTTCCATATTTCCATAGATGTATAAAACATACATGTAGGAAAGATTCAAAAATAACTTAATTCTGAGAAAAAATTAATACAATACACAATATTAGAATGTCGAACTTATTAATAATGTAATTTAATAGAATTTAATAGAATGCGATGTAGTACTTCCTTCAAAAACGTGCAACAGAAAATTTCCCGCTATTTATTTTTATACTACTTATGCATAACTACTCTTAATTACTCATAATTTTTTTCAACTATTAATATATAAAGTATATTTCAAGTATATATTTACAAAATTATAACAAAAAAATTAATCTGATAATATTTTGTAATATTTAAAAGTTTCTCTAAGTTTACTAATCTTTTGTTATGTAATCTTGTTAATACAAATCTATTGATTATTTTTATGAGTTTGTAATATTGTTTTTTTGTGCTATTTGATAAAGGTTTAAACGATTTGCATTCTATTATTTTCAACTTCTACGTAGGAGAAAATTTGATTTATTTTTACGAATTTTACGAAAGCACGAACTCTTAAGTATGTCTTACAATACAAGAATGTGGAATCAAATTCTTTAAAAATAATAAACTGATTCAAATATATCATATAATTAATTTACATAGAATAATTTTTCGTATAAATAAAAAAATAAATTAAATATGCAACTAGCATAAAAGACTAGACTATATTTAAATTATAAACACTTTAAAAATTCGCACTTAATTTTAAACAAATTTTAGCACATTTTTAAATCGAATCTATATGTATTTTTTAAGTAGACCTGATAATTAGATTTTTAAAGATTTTCATATTTGTTTGTCAAATTTTGTTTAAAATCTACGATTTTAATCTTTTTTTTTTATTTAATTTTCCAAGAAATAAATTTTCCATTCTCAGTATTTTCTCTCTATGACAAGCCGAGATTATAAACATATGCAACTACAATTTGTTTATATAGCCAAAAAATATTATAATTGAATGTTTATTAATATAATAATTGAAAGGGGGAACTAGAAAAATAGCACAAAAGAGCCAAAAAATATTTTATGGTGTTTCATTGTTGGTGATTTTTTAATTTTATCTACGAAATTTTAGAAAACAGTAAAAAGCAAATAAACTCTAGTGACTGCGACTTTTTGAGTATCAAGATTAACATTTTATTAAGTCACCATTTTGTTATGAATACTGTCATCATATTTCAAATTCAACAAAAATCTAGTGGAAGCATATAAGCAAACAAATGTATGGAATTCATACTTGCTGCAAATTCTTACGGAATTGCTGTAGATTCTCATGGAATTTTTCCGAAAATAATCAATTTTGTCAGGTGTAACTAAGTTCCTTTAACAAATTTAGATAAGTTGAATTTAGAATAAGTGCCGTACTTTTTCTTGACGTTATTGACCAAATTTAGTAGTATTAATATTCAACTTAAAGATTTACAGTTATTTTATAATAATAATAACTAATTTCAAATAGAATGGAAACTATTATGTTACGTCACATTTGATTAGTAAATTGTTTTTGTAATATTTCATTTTAAATTTAACATTATAGCAGCCCATAAATTGTATTTGCATTAGAATACATATACAAATGTTAAATAACCATTCTAAATGGTATACTTAATTGCATTTTATATCAACAAATACATAAATTATGTGATCATAAAAATTAAATTTCAAACTAATTCAATTTTTAATAAGCTTTTAAAAAAATTTGGTTTCATTAAGTTCACTCTATGATGAAAATTCAAATTTTAAGCTTCGATTTTTATTATAACTTTATTTCAAATTATTACAATTATAAAATGCTCTTATTACGGTATTTACGATTTGGTTTTTTAAATAAATTAATTTTTAAGACATTTTATTGCTTAAAAACAATAAGCCTGTGTAACAAAATTTTAAACTTGATTTGTTTTCGTGATTTAAGAAATAGAAGAATCTAGAAGCACAAAATATTCCATTAAAATTCTAAGGAATTTTTAAAATATTTTTAAAACTTTTAAGGAACATACAATAAATTTGTGAAATACGAGTGGTTTTTTAAATTTAAATTATCTAATTTAAATATAACATATTTTGCATACTTCTTGGGGCTGAATAAGGTGTTACAAAATTATAACAGGAAAAAATGTTAAACATGATTTTTATTTTCAACTTCAACATAATTCAACCAACAATTTCAACATAATTCAACATAAAACGACTACACAATTTCAAATATTCTAACAAAAACTGTTAAAATAAATTAAGAGTAAATCTCTAAATTTATTTTTTATTTCTAATAAATAAAAATAAATAAATAAATATACAAATATGTATGTCATTACTTATCATAGAAAATAATTTGGAAGTACAAAACATACAAAAACCATACAATTGGCCAATGATAATTTAAAATTTTTAATATTAAAACAATATTAAATGTTAAATAAGTCTGACAGACCGATTAAAATCTATACATGTGATGTTGCAGTAATTTTGTATAATTATTTGTTTTTTTTATTAATTGTTTCCTGGGTGACAAATAAAAAGTAAAAATTTATAATTTTTCACAATGAATATATGTATTTATGTGTATTTATTCATCTATATCTCAACTACACCAACGCATACACACATGCATTATATAAAGAGTTACTTATATACAATAGTTACGTTAATTTTTAAAACAGTAGCATTTTTGCTACTTCATAATGAATTAAACAGTAAATTGTACACATATTTTCACAGATGTATAAACTTTAAAATTTACGAACATTATATTGAATCATGCACATACACTCATACATACATACCTATATTTATAATATATAACAATATAAGTTTTGAAGCTTTTTGTTAAGCTTACCTACCGTTATTATTATTTATGTTATCAAAGCAGATCTGACAGCAGATTATTTGATTAACTGAGAAAATTTTTTATGTGTGTGATTAGTGAGAAGTTGTAAATACGTCATAAAATACATAAAAAAAAATAATAACCAAAAAAAAACAAGTAAATTATAACAGAAAATAAAATAAAAATTAATATTTTATTAAATTACTATTTTAAATCAAGAAAAAATAAAAATTTTTAATTTCAAATAAAAAATTAAGAAGAAAATTTTTGTGGTCAGTAGAGGGCAATGCTCAACGCTGCGTTACTAAAATAAACAAAAGTTTGCAAAAATTCTGTTATTGTTTTTTGATTTTCATCAAAGCAGCTTTAATTTGTAGAGTGTTTTCTAACGCAGGTATATATCATATATATATATTTAAGAATGTATGTATATAATTTAGAATGTTCATTCAAAGAAATGTCAAAACAAGTATAAATAAAACAAGTTTTGATACTAAAAGTTTTATTCACAATTATTTATTTATTTTTATATTAAAAATATGCCATATATCAGAAGGTATGTATGTATGTCATCTTGCATAAAAACAAATTTTTTATCATTCCTTAAACAGTTTTTGGTCTGCAAAACTATGAAATTCTATTAAAACTGATGATGACTAATATGATTTAGAAAATAAGAACAAGTTATTGAATCCATCTTATGTGTTTTATTAATTTTTTCCAGTTTTATCTAAATATGTAGATCATCACATATACAGACGAACACATTCTTATCTACATCTAATACGCAAGCAAAACATAAAAATGTAGGATAGGTTTAAATATTTGAAATTATACTCTGTGTGTGATCTCTGATGAATTTTTGCGTCAAAACGATGCACGAAAAATTTTTAATTTGACGCATAAAGCTTTTACCAAATTTGTTTTTCTAAAATTTTTAATCAATATTTACGTATGTATATAAAATAAATTATTTTTTTCAAAAAGTTTGTCAACAATTCTGAATATGACGTATATTTATATCCAAGCTTTATGTTGTATTTGCTAAAAGTGAATTTTGTTCTTTGGTTTTGAAATGCTATTTTCTTATCAAAGAAGTCGTTGTATATTAAATATATAAAAGTTGTACATATAGTTATATCTTAATTGATTAACATAATGTTAGTATTAGAATACACAATTATCCAGGTTGCAAAAAAACTATACTGCTGATTTTATTGCATATAATGATGTAGGTACATTCTAAATGTTTATAATTATACGAATTGTGTTTTAAATTTATATTATATGCATGCCACTAAACTAACAATTGGTTTGCTGATAATAATTGGCATTCCGCACTGTCGAGTTTTGAGTCGCTGTACCCATACTTGGTCATATTGCCGTTTATGCCTGCCCATCAGTCCTAAAAATAACTGAACAACTAATTCATCTAAACGCGTCAGAAACACAAAATTTTATTAAAGCATTTATATTATAAAAAAAGCGGTTCAACTTTAGCTAACATCCATGAAATATTCAAGCAGTTAGATTTGCTACGAACTGTATAACAAAACTATAACTAACATTTAAAAATTATTCGATTTATCGAATGCAGGTGTCTGTTATAATACAACACTTAAATAATGCAAAGAGTATCAAAGATTCAACACGATTATCTCTGCCTATTTTAATTTTTACATATATGTATGTAAAAAACAATTCAATTGTAACTACGAAATAAATTGGGAACAAATTACCAGAATTTTTATTTAAATAAAAAAAACTTTATTTACCCGAAGAGCATAATTGCGTGCAAATCTTTGAAATAACAAAAGTTACTACAAAAGTACACAATATATTTGAAACTACAATATATACATAAGTTCATTTCCGTTATTTGTATCAACAATAGTTAATTTGAAAAATTAAAATTTTTTGACAGAGAAATGGAAAAATTTCTTATTAAAATTGAAACAAGATCTAACCCATAATTTCTAGTAACAATTTAGGAATATCAAGAGTTTTAAGTGTGCGATAATTTAATGTTAAGTCATTAAATTAATCGCAAAAACAAATTTACTTTACCAATTTTAATAACATTATTAGTCTTCCAAAGAGTTTATCCAGCACAAACTTAATAAAACCAAAAACAAGACAATAAAATAAAAACGCGTACATAATATTGCATGCGAATATTAATTGTTTCTTTTTTTTTGTGTGATTCATATATCACTCTTCCACACTTAATTGTTTTAAACTTCACCATGAACTTAAAATACAATAAAATTTTAAAACCAAACATATTTTGCGAAAATATACAAATTTCATTAAAATTTATTTAAAGGAAATAAACTGTCCTTGAAAAATTTATTAAAAACAAAACAACGACTGTTACAAAATTAATGTACATTTCAATATTCAATAATATAACATAAAAATATTCTGATAAATCGAATATACACGAAAACAATTTGCATACATAAACACAAACATCATCATCGGAATCATAGAATCGAATTTTAATAATCGAATAACATCAATAAAATTCATTTAGAATTCCCATAACAAAAATTATTTAAAAATTATTAAAATTGCTATAGTTGTTGATCAAACGTCATTTTGAACCAATAGAAAGACCTTCAGAACGGTCACCCACAAAAATATTAGTATTTAAAATGAATATAAAAACTGTTCTCGAATTTTTTTTTTAAAATAAAAATTTTTTCTTTTCAATTATTTCCTCAATAAAATATTAAGGCTCACAACAAATTATTAGTCATTAGATTTGATAATGACATTGCAAGAAATGAAAATTCTTTATTTCTTGAGAAAATTTATGTATGTATGTATGTATTTAAACCAGATTTATCCTGATAAGTGTGACAGTTTAAAGAAGCGAGTAATAATTTCAATTATAATTCAATTTAAGTATACAATTTTTTAATCATTTGATTACAGCATATACATACATACATAATTTATTTTTTTTTTTTGCTAAACATGATTAACATGAGCATTTTCAAATTTTAATTGAAAGCAAATTGTTCCTAGAAAATTTAATTTTCATTCAAAATTTCGTATATTTTTTCAAAAAGTGTTTGACATATTCAAATATTTCAAATTAATTCTGATGATCATTAAATTTTATTTCGCAAATTAAATTGCCTATATTGATAAAATGCTATGAGTTTGAATGATATTCTTTTGCAGGAGTGTTATATGAAATATTATATAAATTAGAAACTCTTGAAATTATTAAAATATATTGTGATTGTTACATATTTAGACCTTTAAATGATTATTAAGGTTTTTGAAATTAAAAAGAGGATTAACTTTCTTTATTATGATCAATTTAACCTGTCAGTTTATGATGGCATAAGCAGGCATGAGTTATTCAAAAATTAGTTTACAATATGCTGTTGAGCCTTAATGTGCAGATGATATTTTATTATAAAAATTGATTTAATAGTCATAAAATTTTAATTCGACGCCAGTGTGTTAACATTCATATATACTAAACCAACAATCATTATTAAACATTTAAGTTCTATAAATTTTTTTAGAAAAAACTTAATCATAGTATCAGAAGAAAATTTTGATAAGTTGATAATGATGATGCAATTATGGTAATCTACTATCAGTAGACGTTAATTGTTTAATTGTCGTAAAAATAAGAACTAAAATCATACCATATAACGTCATAAGTCATAAAAACAATAGCGAAATGATTTATAAAGAAAATTAATTTTTTTTACATTTTTCACTTTCAAAATACATGATGATTTATTTTCTAATTATAAGGTTAATTATATGAGAACAAACAATGAGAAAAACAGAAAGAAAAAATGATCTATTATTTAATTTTCGTCTTACCATCTTAGTTTGAGTTTAGATTTTAAGATATTCAATCTGAAAAATTATGCAAATTGTTAAAAACCTTAAAAATATTTTCAACAAACTTACCAATTTTACAAAATTCGGAGAAAAATCTCAGTTGAGAAATTGGAAAACTCAAAAAATTTCAATACATTTTAAATATTGTTTTAAAAACAATTTATTGGAAATCAAAATTGTGTACCAAAACCCAAATCGGTGATTTATTCGGCAATGCAATCTCAATTCCCAAAATAGCACAAATTTTAAATTAAGATAATTATGCTCCCGCAAATATTAGAAACCGCAATCATAAAAATTGCATATCTAAGGCCGAAATTTTTTAAAAAGATCTCATTTCGGCAGCAAGTTGAAAGCTGAAATTAATTAAAAATCTTAAAGAGAAGCTAGGATTTTTTTTTTATGGATAATAATTTTTTTAGTTTAAGTTCAATATACATATGGAATACTGTTATTATATAAACGGTAATTAAAATGATTTTAATTTCACATATATACAGATATTATGCTCCCTATTATTTCGTATCATAACTATTAACATTAAAACACCTAAGATACAAAAGAAAAATTATCATTACAACTTACATTGAATTTCGTAGAAAGGTACATAGGAAAAAGATAAGATTTTATATTGTATATGAAAAATGGAAAATAATTATTAACAGTATTTAGTAGTATTTTACGTCAGTTATGTATACTAAAAGAGTGACACTTATTTATACATTCATATAGAAATAGAGAGTGATGACACCAAATAAAGTGTATTGCTGTATATGTACAGTAATCGAAAAAAATTTTTCTAGAAATTTTATAATAGAGAGGAACTGATAAACTATTTGATTTTTTAATGAATTCTGCCTATCGCTCCGTTGTCAGGACTAAAACTTTTAAAAGTTTTTCTTTGAAAACAGGCACATACATAAATATCTTATTTCAGTTATTGATCCTAGCTATTCTGATTTGAACATAAGAAGTTTTGTGTAGAATGACTTAATAATAAGAATCTGTTATTCATCTAGATTATTAATCATGTTTAACAATACAATTACTTTAAAAAAAATAGTTTGACTGGAATTAAAATTTCTGCAAATATCAAATCAATTACTCAACAGACAGAGAGAAAAAATTTTACTAAAATTATTATTTTAAATTATTCTTTAAATAAAATCTTCATATACTAAATGTCAGATATATATCATTCTTATTCATATAATATGCGGTCTCATACAATATACAACATACATCTTTCAAAATATTTGAACAATTTTAGAAAATTATAATTTAATTTTATACAAATATTTGTACAAATGTTTCTACAAATAAAATACAATTTTATTTATTGATGAATTATAATTAAAATAATAAAACATTTTCCAGACTATCGCATAATTAATTTAAAATCTATCGTATATGACAATATTTACTTAGTTATAGCATCATATTTGGTGTCATCATTTATGTTAATAACGTTAAACTAGTCAATTTAAATTAAATAAATTTGCATAAATTGAATTAAATCAATTTGTCAATTACATTTGATCCGGATACTATTAAATTTATGTGTGTGGTCTTTAAATTGAATAATTTAATGTAGATCAATAGAAATTTGCAAAGTAATTGAAGAATTTTTTATTCCTGAGTATTTGTTTTATAGAAATCTTAAATTTAATAGAAAATAATAGAATTTGGGGGAAAACAACTTGCTCGAACAAATTAATTTTATTATTTAATTGAACTCTATATGAAATTTTAAGCTGAAATATAAAATTTTTCCAAAGAATTGATCAAGTACGCAATCAAACAGAAAAATTTGTTTAGAAATCGTGTTCTTCTGTTACAAATTGCAAACATATTCACACATAACTAAAATATTTTTATAAAAATTATTCAATTCTGAAATCTATAATATTTTAATTAATTTTTGCACATAATAATTTTCTTTATAGTTTATTAATTAGATTTTAATATTGTCTATTAATAAGAAAATTTGTCTAGATTTCATGAATTTTGTAAATATTTATCAACATATTTAAGCGGATATAAACTTGAACAAAAAAAAACATTTTTTTCCTGTAATTATAAAAAAAATTTTATGCAAATTTTTTTGATTTTTAAAAACCCCTGTACATTATAAATTAAAAATATTATATTGATATATAATATTATGCACATACGTACGTTTGTGTGTACACTTTTATTATTAACATAGATATTTTTACGTTTTATCCAGATTCTAAATATGTAGCTTAAAATACTGGTAATAAATATTGCAATAAAATTATTATTTATATAAAAAAATCGATAAGTTTTCATATTATTTAAATTATATGAATAAATCTAGGGCAATTAGAGGAAATTAATTACCAGCAATTTATATTTTGTATATGAAAATCTATAACGTAAAATTAAATTTCTAATAAAATTTCTATACCAGTTCTATGAAATTTTCTACCGAAAATTACAATTCAATGTACAAAAGCGTTTTCAAATGTGTCATTGAGGAATTGAAATCCCTCAAATGACACAGTTTTCTTTTAAAATAAAGAGCTACTTTTTAGCTATTCATTGCGTATTAATTTTTTTAATTCGCTTAATAATTATGTCTTTAAAGGCGATACAATATTTTGTGGAAACCAAAAATTTGGTCTCGAAACTGGTATTTTGGGGGTTAATAATTCATTTATCACCGCCCTCCCTCAACAGGAACGATTTTTTTCATAAAATTTTTCCACCTTTCTGCGAGATTATTCCACGTTACATCGTTCACCTTGTACAATCTTGAAAGCTTGAAATTCACAAGTCTATTAGAAAAAAATATGCAATTTTTAACAATAATTGCCCGAGACACATACAAATTATCAAAAAAATATCAATAAAACAAAAATTGAAAAATCCAATCAATATATATGTATATATATATATATATATATATATATTATAAAACTATTAATACAAATTAAATAGCCATGAAATATGCGTTTATTAAAATATTTATGCATATCACTGGAAACAATATTAATAAATCATTAAAAGCAAATGTTATTTATAATATTGATTTTAGTATACCGGTTTATCACTCTTAAGAAAGCTGAAATAAAATAGATTTTAAGCTATATACATATACTATTATGTTTCAGTTCGGGTAAGAATTAATTAAATTAATATTGTATTAATTACGACGTTGCATTAAAAGTAGATTATGTTGTAGTGAAACATTTTAAATGGAAAATCACCTTTATAATATAGAATAATATGCAAATTAATTTAATAAGATTGGAGAAGATTCTTATTTCCTTGATTATAAAGTTCAAGGTTGTTATTAAAATCAAATTTATTCATGAATTTTATGAAATTTAATGCAAATTACTTTTTCTTTATATAATTTAATGGCATTATTGGTTATTGCTTTTTTAAAAAATTTTCAAATATTAAAAAATTTCAATTTTTCATTTCGATTTGTTAAGATCACTAACGAAGATTCCTTAGTTTCATACATGAGAAATAGTTGTTAAAGTAGAATTGTTGAAATAAGTTTCTCAATAATTAATTGGTTACATGCAAATATTTTTGCTTTTCCAAAGATTTTATGTAAAAATGACAGCAATCTTTCATATTTTTAATTTTGTTACAAAATGTAACGTCTTTGTTAAAGAATTTCTTTTTCATTTTCTGAGACACTCAGCATTATATCCATTATTCGTTATATAGTAATAAATTCAATTATTTTCAAAAAATATGCAAAACTTCTTTATTTTTCTCATATAATCTTAACGATAAAATTTTGGTTTTAGCTTCTGCAGTCTCTAAAAACTTAATTTTGTTAATGTTTGGAATAAAAATCAAATATTTAGATGAAAGATTGTGTAATTCAATTCAAAATTCAATTGAAATTTTTATAGTATAAATATAATGAGACAAAAAAATTGTTGATATTAAATTACGTAAATTTATCAAAAAACCATTAATGGTAAATGAGATATTGCTCTTTGTTCAACAATCAAAAACTAGAAAATTGTTAAATGTAAATGATGAAAAATTTCCAAAAATCATTTATAATTCTTTAAAACTAAATTAACATTTAGATTAAATTAACAATGAGAACCCAGATTATGTATAATTCTAATAATTGCCCTTTACAACGTAAATAAACTATATAAATCTATTGCCTTTTATAACAAATCAATTAGAAGTAATAAGAACATTTAGCACGTTTAATTTAGTTTGCAAAATTTTATGAATGAATTTAAATATTATTTTTTTCTTTAATATTTACATTTTAATTTAAATCATAATACAAGTATACTACGTAAATTTATTCGCTTCATTGTGAAAAATTTTAAACAAACATACGTAATAGGTTACAAATATTCTTTACATAATGTATATTTATGTACATGTATATGTACATATTGTGTAATAATTAATTTCCTATTATTAACAATTTAATTATCTCCCATCATTTTATAGCACGCCGAGCAAAAAAAGAAAAAGAATATTACAAAATTATTTATCACCTCATCACCGGACACCGTCAACGACACTCTGCTCTTATGTACATTTTAAATGGATTTAAATACATATTTACAAAATCAATTTACACATAATGTAATATTTCATATTAATAAAGGCTGTTAGTAAATAAGTGTACGTTAAAAAAAAAAGAAGGCAGATTTATTTAATTAATTTAATAATTTAGAAAAAAAATATAATGCTGATTTTTATCAAAAATCATAGATGTAGTTTTTTGTTCGTTAGTCCTTCATATTAACTGAAAATAATTGGTTTATATGTTAACTTTTTATGTGCACATTGTATGTATATTAAGTTAGTACTTTAAAATATGATCTTGAAAATTACATGCATATAAAATAATCAAAACATTTAGTCTATTTCTTTTCAATTTTAAAATGCTGTATTTGAACAGTAAATATTAATATTTTCAAGCGCGATTACACTAATTTTTACTTCAAAATTAAAATTAAATTGATATACTTGAAATTGTTAAAGACTAAAAGTTGGTACTGTATAACAGTCTATTATTATATACATTTTCTTACAAAAAGTAAAGGCGTCAATTTAAAAATTAACATTTTTGTTTTTGTTTTCAATGTATGAACTATAAAAGTATATTTACTGCAATTAATATAGTAGTTAGGGTGATTATATGCTTGAAATGCTGTATACTCTTAAGTAAAAAGCATTTACTCATATTTTATTATTCACGTACATATACGCCGCGTAAACAATCAAAATTCAAATGCATTCTATACTTACTTATATTTTTATCAATATTGTGAAATTTGACGTTATGCAAGTTTAAATGATCTTAAATCACTATAACATTTTTATCTTTTCTTTTTCGTCAACATAAAATAAGGCAATCGAGTACAATATTAATAAAATATAAATTTCAAAAAGAAGACTGCATGTAACATCTAATGTAATTAATACTTAGTAATCATGTAGATTACGGTATAAAGCAATGTGAAGAGCAATTTTATCGGCAATTTCTTCATACCTCTTTAGCTCAGTTGGTCCAGTGTCCTCCTAGAAAGCGGTAGGTCACTGGTTCGATTCCAGTTCGAAGAGAAAAACTTCGTTCCCTTGTTTAGGTCACCGATCTCTTCTGCAGATGCATGAAGAAATTTCCATTAGTTATTCATTTTGAGCTTGTACAAATAAAAATTTTAATTTTCTTAACCAAATCCCGAACACATACCACAACTCAATCATTAAAATTACTCAAAAAATCATTAATCTAATGCCAATCATTAAAATTACTCAAAAACTATAAAATACTATAGTCAATTTGTTAAGCGATTTTACCACTACCTTTTTAAATAAAATTTAGTTAAATCTAGTTTAAAATTTTAATTTCTTCTTTATTTTTCATTTAAAATTCGATGGAAAATTACCTTTTTAAATTCAAATAAAACTACGATAATTAATTAAAATAACTAAATCACGATCTTAAAATGATATTGTTGTAGGTATTCCAAAGTAAAAAAGAGTAAAATTCCATCCCTTTTTTCATATTATAAAATTGACTTAATAATCAATAAAAATATTCTAATTAATTTTTCAAATAAAATTTTCATTTTGATAATATAAGATTATTTATTATAAATTATTATGCTAATAATGAAATATACTTAAGTAAATTAGAAATAATTAAATAAATATTAGAAAGAATTATAAATTTTTGGTTTTGGACTAGAATTTGATTAAAAAATTATTGCCAACTTCCGAATTTTTTTTGTTAGTATTTTAATATAAGCATTATAAAGGACCGTCTCTATATATCAATTTCTTTAGGGAATAATATCTTTAAAATCATGCATAATATGTATTTTAAATATTGAATTTCTAATGAACATCGTCCAAAATATTGATTAACACCAGTAAATTTAGCAAATATAATTAAATTACTTTTAAAAAAAAATAAATATTATTCAGTATTTTGCAAAAATTAATAAAAAATTAGAATTGAACCGAATAGACTAATAGGATGAGATGACAAATAAATCAAATTTATATTAAATTACTATGTATACAAATAATTTCAAAATATTTTATTAATTTAAGATTTTAATTAATTAATTGAGTTTTGGACTTAGATTTTTCTTTTCATAATAATTATTACCGGTATATTGATATAATATTAGAATGTATAGCACCTTTTTTAATTGTATTTCAATTATTACATACTTAAATTATGCATGAAAATTTTACTAATAATTATTTGCGAAATTAAAGAAATTATGTATTATTAAATATAGAAAATTTAACGATTCCTAAAATTTCTATGATGATATTAATTTCTAAATAAATTATAATCTCTATTATATTCAAATTTGTTTAATGATTTTTAAAATTTATTTTAATAACAATAATTGATTAAAGATAATTTTTATAAAATCGCATACAAATACATTAACAGATTGGAAATGTATGTATTTTTAAGCCACATATAATTGCTATTAATTAATTTTCATTCTATTTCATTATTTTTGGCTAGCTATCTTAATAAATGAGATAATATTCCTCTATTTAATGATTTTTAAAGAGTCTTTATAATAAATTGAAATCGATGATATTTTGAAAAAGGAAGAGATGACATTTGAAAATCTTTTACAAACATTTACAAAAATATAAAAAAAAAATAGTTTTTTTACACTTCCCTACTATGGAGAAGTACGTTCCCACCGAAAACTCGATATGCAAAATTTGTTGCCATCACATAACCTACCTATTGTTTACACAATACGGTCGGTAAAAAATAAACTGAGAGTAAGATAAGAATTTTTTACATATTGTGCAGTTATTTGTTATGGTAAGCATTTGAAACTTTTGTTATTATAAATTGCATTGCAAGGGTAACATTGCATGTAGTATAGTATATAGTATTGCGACGTAGCAATCAAAATTCTCTCAGGTTTCTATATTATTTTCTATTATTGCATATTAATTGTAGCATCACTCAATTATAATAAAACTATTTATTAATTTATTAATTTAATCCAAGAACATATCAATCTGGAGTAAGATGGTAAAATGAGATTTAAAAATATTTAATTTTTTTTCTCTCTACATTCTTTTATGTTTTTTGTACGGGAGATGGGGTGGGGGAGATCATGAACCAACAAATAATTAGAACTTTTTCGTAATTTATTATTACACTTTAATTTTATTATATATCAAGTTTATTTTATATTTTCATTATTTAATTTTAATTTCTTCGTGCACTTAAAGCTGTTATAATGAAATTTTATGTTCAAAAGCGCTAGCTAAATAATTCTCTATTAATTTTTTTTTTTTTATTTTAAATATTACTTAGAAATTTTATATTTAAATTTGCACAAAGTTTTCTTAAACTTATTCCAGGATTTGAAATTTGAAAATTTTTAATCAAAATTATTTTATAATTCACAACGTTTACGGTAAAATTTAATATTCTTCTTTAATTAACAATGATTAAAATTTTTAAATATACAAAAATATGTTGAAATTTTCAAATATTAAAAAACTTCTCCAATTATATTTTTTAAAAATTAGCCAAAAAAAAAGGTTTCACGAATTTAATTTTGCAAATTTCGATCATCTAACTCTATGAAAGTTCACGGGATTACTAACATATTAATTATGAAAATTATATCACAAAATCTCTGAAATATTTTTTTGGCATCAATCTACATACTATTTAAATTAATTAGGGAGCATATACATACACACATTCGTTACAAATTATACTTAATTTTATTAAATTATTTGAATTAAGTTTAATTAAAAAATACGAATTCTACATATAGGCTAGATTATAAGGTTAGCATTTCATTTTACTCTATTAGGAGTTTTTTGTGTGACTTCTAGCGAATTTTCTAATCAATTTAAAAAGTTGTTAGGTAAAAAATTTTGCAAAATTAATAAAAATTTTTTTTTTTTATTTTCAAATTTATTCAATGAATTTTTTTAACAAAACTTTTATATACATGAATGACACTGGCATAGTCACAACATTCACATAATATGCAGGATTCTGTGCATATTGAATGCAAGCAATAGAATTGCAAATATCTAAAATTTGTGATATTGTATAAATTTTTAATTTAAACTTTCATTCTGATATAAACTTATTTTACCGGTATATGAGCAGTTATTGGCTAAAACATAATATATTCATTTTCAAAAGTACACATTTCCTGACAAAAAAGATGAAAATTGCAATAACTAAGAATAAGCTTAGATTTTAGCTAAAATTTATGAGTTCCACAAGAAAACTAGACAGAATTTTCTTTTCAATACAGAATCATTTCAATAATATTAAAAAATATTTCAACTTGATTAGGCTTAAATTCAAAATTAAGAAAATGAAAGAGTTATCATTATTAAAAATGTGTTATCACTTAGGCACGGCACTGATACCACATTTTAACATAATATCCTTGTTCTCTTTCACATCTTAGGTCGGGTCAATATTATTCTGCAGCACGACGCTATTGTTTCCGTTTGCCATTAAAAATTTAATATTGTTCCAATAACGACTAGAATTTTCAGTTTGGTGATATTAATATGAAAGATAAAGCTGGGCACTATTTAACATTCCAAATTGATAATATAATTTTATTCAATTTACACAACACAACTTTTTGCAACACAAACAAATAAATTTGAAGGCAGTCTGCAAAATATTTCAAAACTAGTTAAATTTACAATCATAGGTACAATATAAAACGCAGTTATTCTAATTATAGGATGTCATCATTAACTACATTGTTATATACATATACGAACGTGTTATATTATATTCTAATCTCATTAACATTGATTCTATTCATTCAAAATATAACAAAAGAATTAATATTGTCATTTTGCTTCATCATTACAATTAATAATCAGACTATTTGTTTAGGCAAGTAAATGCACTAATTTGTATTTTAAAATAAAAAAAAAATACATAATTTCCATTTTACAACAATTTTGTAATTTTTATAATAGAATGCCATTTTTACAATTTGTTATACATACATATATATAAAGTTGATTAGATAAGTTGCTATTTAAATTAAAAGGAAAATATTATTAAAATATTAAATGAATTATGCAATCATATATTATTTGTTAAACATTCCGGAAATTTGAAAATGAAATTTTATAAAAAAGATATGCAAGCAGATACACACAAATTATAATATTTAACGAACTTTAAAAATAAACGATCTAAAAAAGCAATTGAAACATTGGTTTTTGTACATGCGCAAATAAGCAAATATCGTGGCAGAATTCAGAATAAATTTTAAAATGCTTATTATTTTAGAAAATTAGGAAAATATTAGGATAACTTACTAGTTAATGGAAATATTAGGAAAATTTACTAGTTGATGTTTTAGGAAAATTTAAAAAAAAAATCTTAAAATTACCCTCAATCTAAAATTTTCTAGAAGTAAATCATCTTAGAACAAAAATTTATGGACTATGCTCAATCTACGACAAAAATATGAGTTTATGTTGAGATGAGATCCACTTATAAATTTCGTGTTTCTTTTAAAAACAATTAATTTTATTTACTCTTACCACATTTCCGAGATATTGAAATCATTGAAATAGCATAGTGCAGGTTGAAACAAACAAAGAGAACAAGATCTGCAGAAACAACGTATCAGCAATAATGCACGATTCTAGAGAAAGCTATATATAAAAACATTCAGCTTGTTATACTAATCCACATACATTGAGAAATAAATTGGGCATCCTTTGTACAAAAAAAAATGCTTCTCATTGAATTTTAATGGTTAACCAACCGAAACGAATTTTTTTTTTGTGATTCATTTTATTAAATTAAATACGTCAAAAACAAAAAATTTTGTGGCTAAAACTAATGAAATATTTTTTTCTTATGACAATATTTGAGTATAGACATAGATTTCTTTCCTATATTTTTAGCGGATAGTTGAGTTTAACACTTAAGCTGCTACTTCGCTTTATAAAAGTGATATGTGGACGGAAACACTTTTTTCAGTTTAAAAGCAGCAAAATATAAGTCATCCACACCTTCAAGTTTTGGTTGAAAGAGGTCGAAGAAGAAAAAATTCCTAAGCAGGTATGTAAAAGAAATAGAATTGACCATCGATTTATATAAATTAACTAATTACATTTTCATTATTATTATGATCAAATCGAACGTAGGCACAAAGATTTGGTATTTTTGAAGAACTTTCACTCTAAACTAAATTGAATAACTCCTTATAATTAAAATCGATGACGTTTTTTATAGCTACATCTGTTTTTTAAGCTCGAATTTCTAAAAATAATTAATAATTTTTTTTTTTTAATTTTAATTTTATTAACTGCTAATTTGATCAATTAAAGACTAAACTATTCGCTTAGCTGGTTATCATGAAAATTTTTTTATATAAATAATTTTTCTTTTTACTCCAATTATAATAATTGGAAAAATTTCAGAAAATCTAGTTGATTAATTTGTATCTTAAATGTTAATAGTGACTTTAACGTATGGTTTTGTTATTGAAATGTTGAAAATTAATATGGAAATTGAGAAAAATCTCTATTATTCCCTAATGTGTCAAATTATTCTGTAAAAAATTTGAAGAAAAGCAATTAATGCCTTTTTGAGTTAAGAATACTTCTCTTTGTATTGTATCGTGAATTCAGTTTTTCAATTTCACATCCAAGCTATAACTATGTCATAGTTAAAGCAATCAAAATTTTCAATTTTTTTTTTTGAAAACCTTTGATTAATTTTAATTTGCTTGCGTGACGTTGCACTAAACAAATATTTTTTTGAAGAGCGACAAAACGACAGAGCTTCATAAATTTTAATAATTTTCTGCTCTACTGGACCATTATAGAAAAAGAGAAAAAAAGTTTCTAATTCCCATACTAATCATAACTTGGCATCCAAATGTCCAATCAGAATGATGCATTAAATTTTTAAAGTTGAATGATCTTTACGTATATATATAATCTACACACATAATTGGACATGAAAATTCCTTAAGAATTAAATTAATTAATAATTACCCTAATATTAACTAAATTAAAGTAAATATCTTGAAGTTGAGTTTCATCGGAAATTTGGCAAAATATGATTAATTTTTTGCACTAATAATCCCAACTCCACAGCTTAACTCTTTCATTAATAATTTGTAATATCCGATTCTATTAAATTTTTGGAAGCTAAAGCATTCTAATTACAATTATTTGAATATAATATATACAACAGCTGTATACTCACGAATAATTTATTTCTTGAAGATAATTCTCATAAAGCGGTTTCCTCTATCTGGAATTGTATGGTTTTGCCAATAAAATGTATTCCGTCACATCTGCTATTCCGTTTCAAACGCGATATCTAACTATATTAGAAAAATCTAATAAAATTATGTATTGTGTCTTCATTAGTTCAACTTAGAATAAATTAGACGCCTAAAAACAAATTAACTTTTCATTTAAAATTTTTTATCTATGTATGTATTTATTTTTTTATGAAGTTTCATAATGCCTTGGACACATCTCTTTTCCTTTCTTTTGTTTTTCTTTTCAGTTTTTGCCTACTAAGTTAAATAAATGAAATCATAAATTAAATTTTATTATCCGGTAAAGGAAAAACTGATTAAATGCGAGTATAAATATTTAAGGTAAAAAATATGTGAAAGCAAAAAATTAAAAGTTTGTACACATAGTCTGAAAACTACATTTGAAATACATTTATAAATAAGTTTATGCCTATATGGTAAATTTATATGTGGTGTGTACATGTGTCCAATCGTAATTATAAATATTTATATAAGCAATTTCTGGAATAATTTTATACAATTGTTTTATTAAATTGTACTCGAAAATCGCCTCATTCGAAAATTTCCCCACTAGTGTTTCAAATACGAATAATGCATCTAAAAAAGTATTTTAAAGGAATTGAAAAGTTTGTCAAAAATTTAAGAAATTATTTTGAGTTTTGTTTGCTCTATTGAGAGCAAAGCATGAAAAAATCATTAAATTTTAATAACAAAAAATGCCAATAGTTTTTTCTTCTTTTAATATTGTAATTTAGGACGCCAAATTTTACAATATCAAAAGAATAATAAGACAAAAATTAATAGCAATTGACTTAACACTCTATGAATAGGAAGTAATAACAAATTTCTAGGAATCTAACTGCTTTAAATCATATCACGCCTATTAATAGAACGCAACAAAATTTTTTCCAGATTTAAGACATGATACTGAAAGAGAGAATATCCACAACAATGTTATTGTAAATTAAAGTCTGGTATAGAAGTAATTCTATCCTAAATTGTGTGCGGCCATGAGTAAATTTTAAGAGAGGAAATTTATTTCAAATTTCAAAATTTTTGGTAGAGAATTTTAAGAGTATCCTTTAGTAAAGAGCTTAAAACTAAAACCAAGATGCTTAAAATTAAGATGTGATAAATGAAAAGAAGTTGACAATTTTATCTAATTTAATAATTTACATATGCTGAGATTTTTGTTTTTTTTTCCTTAAATATGCCATAAATATTGGGTCAAAGTCAGTAGAGAAAAAATATGAAACCAGAAAAAATTTTTTTTTTTTTTAAGATGAAAATATTTAAATAACCTTTTATTCAACGCTCGTCAAGATAAAAAAATTCTTTTAATCAAAATATAGAACTTTATAAAATTCTTACAAATTCTTATAGAAGAAATTTTAAAATTTAAAAAATTTTAAGAATTTTATGCTGCTAAGTATTACAGTGGTAGTCAAAATGATTGAAATTTTTTTTTATTGAAAAAAATGGTATTTAATGTGGATACACGAAAAGTAAATATTTGTAACCTTTCTTGTCTGGATTTTAAATTCTGGTTATAAATCTAAAAATTCATTGACGTCGCAACAGCTCTCATTTCGTTGAAAAAACAGAAATTAATCTAGTTTGTTTTCTGACATTAATTCTTAAAAAATAATTTATGAGCCCTTCACATAAAATATTTAAGATAAATTAGGGCATCTTTTTAAAAAACCAAACAGAAGTATAAAAATTTTATTTGCAAATAAACATAAAAGCTATACTAACTTAAAAAAAGGAATTAGTTTATATATTAAGCTAATCACACACATACGAATACAAATTGATACGAATTTGGTATAGAGAGGAGCCTTGATAAGAGAGAAATGTATATATTATTGAAATTATTTCCTGTGTCTCTTAAATTTCTCAACAATATTAGTTTCTCTTTGAGAAAAATTTATTTATAATTCGTGTTATATGACACCTTACGGGTAATATAACGTGAAATATTAAATATATGTAATATGTATATATTTTTAAGGAAGAAATAAATTAATTCCTTTGATTTCTATTAGCCCAAATGAAGAGAGAGAAGAAAATAATGATTTTTAAAAGTTGAAAAGAATTGAATTTTGGGAGACTTTGAATGAAGCGTTAAAAACTATAGGTACATTGAAAAATTTAAAGTTTTTTTTTAATTTTAGTTCATTCAATAAAATTTTATAAAAATATTATAGTGTTTTTCCGTCTAATTTTTTACAAAACTGTATTAGAAAAACTTGAAATTCTCAAAAACCAAAAAAAAAATTAATCTGAATTAAATTAAATATTCAAATTAAAGATATATATATATACATATGTACTTTTCCCTCAATTATAAATTGTATAAAATGTTTTTTTTACAATTAAACAAATTAATAGAAAAAGAACTCAGAGCAAGAGCAAAGGAACATCCAAAATATTAATAGCGATTTGGAATATTACAAATAAATGTGATCATACCCAAATTGGAACAAAATATTTTTGTACTCAAAAATCAAAACATCTTAAAATATAAAAATCTTATTTCTGACAATATAATTTTTACGATTTGAAACTAATTCACTTTAGGCATTTTGCCCATTTTACAAAATTATTATGTAGTACAGAAATTGCAAGGAGGACAATGAGTAAACGGATAGTATGTGTTAGTATTAAAAAAATATTGCTTGTTATTTTATTAGAAAGTCGGGTGAACCAAAAGCATTTCAATTTGAAATAAGGCTTTGCTTTGTGCCTACAGATTTGTAGTACAAATTCTTTTTGTATTTAAGTCTCATACATACTATGACTCAAGTGTCAAAGGAATATTGATTAAAAAATATTAGTAAAATCAATTTTATTTTAAGATCCAGTTAAATCTAGATTTTCACTTTAAGTAAAAAAAATTGAAACGTCATTTACTAATAAGAATTCCAAAATTTTTATGATTATCTTAAAATCAAATTCTTTAAATTTTCAGTCTAATTCATACAGTTGACACTTTTTTTAAAAATGCACGTAATATCGAAAATTCTCAAGAGTTGTGCAATAAAAAGATTATTCTCGCCGATTCCCGATTATTGATTTTTTTTTAAGATTTTAATTTCCTTTTGATTTAAAATTGTCATTCGCTGTCATAAAATGTCATTTAAAAAAAAAATAAGGTGTCATAATTCTAATAAATATGCTTATAAAAATGTAAAATTTGATTTAATTTATTGCTAGCACTTGAAAACGCTTGCCATAAAATAAGATTTATACACTGGGCATTCCATTGTTAGGGTTTTATAATTGGTTGATTGGTAATACCTAATTCCCAAAGTGATTTTTAATTTTTATCTTATTTTTTTCTTTTTCTTATAGAAAGTTTTACCCGATTTTCTATGAATTAAATTAAAATTTTATTGTTTTATTGATGACGATAAGCTCTTTTATTTTTACAAATTAGCACTTGTTGTTATTGTTTTAAAAGTTATGCTGTAAAATCAATGTATGTAAGGTTTTGGTATTTGATAAAAAGAATATTGATTAAAAACAGTATTGCCAAATGATATTTTCAACGTTTTAATAAAAAATTTACAACATTATAATAGTTTATGGATGGTTGAGTAGTTGGTATAAGGCTAATCCCGTTATCTGCGATTTGAATTTTATGCGATCTGTTTATGAGTCTTAAAATGACTAATTTTATCGTAAAAAATTTAATCAACATAAATTAATCTTATATTAGATCCAATTAGAACGAACTATTTTAAGCCTTTATTGTAAGTAAAGCATACGTTATGTATATAGAAAAAAATTTTTGAAGAAGTATGAACCGCTAATAATTCATTACTAGAATAACGTAAGATATAAATAACGTAATTGAATATCTCTTTTTAAAAAAAATTATGTTGCTGAAAATTAAAATTTTTACATTGGGTTTTCTAATTATCGAAAGACAATAAAAACAAGGATTTCTTTCTCTTCAAATATGATCGTCTTCAATGAATGACCACAATTTGTTTTCACTATTTTGTTATAAATTATTGACCTTCACACAATTTCTCAATCACTAAACTATTAGATTTAATAGCGCTGCATTTTGAAAAATTCTTAAAACGACACTTAAGACTGATTTAAATTAGGCTTGATCACAGTGACATCAGCTGGCATTTTATTCAAATTTGTTAAAAATTCGAGGAAATTATTTACCAAAAGCAATAAATATTGTATATACAAAATATCTATTTGAATAGGTTAAAATCTAAAAAAACATAAAAATTTACAAAAATTTTAATATGTCAAGCAAATTTTGAGAAATTTCCGAAAAAGCTGGAAAATTCCACCGAAATCTAGAAAAAGAAATTTGAAAAAAGAAAAAGAAAACATGATTTAGTAATAACAAATCAAATTTTTTCTCAGCTTTCTATAACCGTCAAACTTAATATTAAAGTAAGATTATTTTGGAAATCTTCAAATTGCACTTTATTTGGTCAAACGTTTTCCCTATTCTTCTAAATCATAAAAATATTAGATATTTTTTTCTTTTTAAATTTAAAATAGTATTACTGATATTATTTACAACAATAAATTGGTTGATTACCGCACGATGATTGGTAATACCGGTTTTTCTATGAATTTTTATGAATTTCAATATTTTAATGACAACATTTTAGTACCCAATATTACATTTTATTACAAAACTATCCTGAAAAGGTAACCATTTCTTTAAAATTTCGAAACGTTTACTTGACTTTACGTTAAATTTTGTAAAAGCTTCAATTTATTTTGCAAAAGTCTTCAAAAGTAAGGCTGAATATAATTGTAAAATTCAATTACAATTAATTAATTTGTTATTTTAACCTTGAATATTGATTTTATAACAATTCTGCAATAATATTGAATAATTATTTGCTAATAACATAATTATTTCATGTAGATACACGGAATGTGACAAGAATTAATTAACCTATTTAAAGTTTCAATAACCAAAAATAGACATTGAAAGAGCATGGAAATCACATGTAATAAAAATGTGGGCTTGGAAATTACGTTCAACCCTATAATAATATGTATGTATGCTTATTATATAATATCGGAAAACTATATGCAAAAAGGTGCTAAACGCCAAAACAAACAAAAATTTACATTTTACACAATTTAGGTAGTTCACATGGAGAACTACTCAATGGCCCAATTTTTCGATTCCACGACTTCCACCAAAAGGGCTATAAAAAATTAAAATTCAGATCGAACCATAGTTTTGTAAAGTATGTGTATATATAGTCCGCTTCTGCTGAACAATTCAAGTCACAAACAAATTATTATTTAAAATAAAGTAATAATTATTTGCATACCTTTAGGAGTATATTTGCATACATTTAGGAGTTATTTTTGAGCAGTGGAACGCAAATTATAAAAAAGCATTAACAGAATTATTAACAAAACAGACTAAACTAAAATAGGCCAAGTAAGATACAAAATAAAAATTTCTGATAGGAATTTGCCTTTAAGATACAGTAACGCTTTTATTTTTAAAGAAATAAGATGCTGAATAAGAGATGAGTAAACATTTTCTTTTAAAAACTTAGGTTTTTCTTAAAGATTTTGTTTAAAAAGGTACATAAAACTTTCTCCAATAAACAGTTCAGAAGTCTTGTAAACAGGCAGGCGGAATCGTAGCGGGTAGAGTGAAATTGATATTATTATTTTTTTATTTTTTTAATTTTATTGGAAATGTGCTGAAAAAATGCAATATGAACATTCTATATAGAATGTTTTAAATGCTATTCAATGTTTTTCTTGAATTTTCGAAAACCTTGTAAACTGTCGTTTAGTGCATTATTCCTCCTGATATGGTTATATATATTATAAACTCCAATATTATCCACTGTATATTTGTAAATTTATTGAATATTTTTATAATAATATTTCTTGTTAAATATTATGAACTCAAAACATTGACATTCACCTCCTAAAATAAACATTAAGAAAATAAAACAAAAATATGTAAAACTGAAATTAATAAAGGAGACCTTATAAAAGATATTAAAAAATATAAAAATAAATCGAAATTATAAACTATAAATTATTTATAATTTAATTAAAACAACAAAAAAAAATTATATAAAATCGCAGTTACAAATTATTAAAAGATTTTTTTGCATATACAACACCCATAGTGTTCGTACGTGTATTGCAAATAAAAAAATTATTTGTAAAATTTTTTTATTGATTTTAAATTCTTCTCGCAAAATTTTTTTTTTTTTTTTGGAATGTGTACACTTAATAATTTATAAACACATAATATTAGCGAATTAATTAATTATATACACACATACACACATTTACTCAAAAATGTATACAAAAATTACGTCATCGATCAAAGGTGAAAATTACAGTTCAAGTACTACTTATGCATGTACACGAGATTCGTTTACATATGTTTGTTTTTCGATATTTTGTATACTAAAAACTTTTTGAAATTCAAAAATAAATTTGAAATTATTTCCATTTTTGCTTAATTTTTTTTTTAATAGTTACTCATAAATCCTTAAGGTCTTAAATCCGTCGTTATCAATGTATATATAAAAAATTTCAATACTATATTTAATTAATTAAGATTATCAAATGAAAGCTGGTACTCAAAACTTAAAAATAACAATATGAAAATTGTTAAAATCAAATTATTATAAAGTTACTATAGGTACACAATATTTTTATATTTGAAAATGCTTAGGCCACTTAAAAATTAAAGTGCACAAATAAATTTTGTCTAATTGATAAAGCGTTTGCACTTGAAATTTTTTGTAAACACATGAAATAATTCTGTCAGCAAGTTCAATACACTTTTTCTCTCTATAAGTACACATTGAAATTAATAAATATGTATGTGTTCGGCATACAGAATTATGACAATTTAAATTTTGAAATTAATTACAGAAAAATTATGTATTCGATTACTACAATTAGGGCTAAATATTAAAGTTCAGCTATTCTTTAGAACTATTTAAAAAAAGTGATTTTAAGTACATTTCAATTGAAACTAGACATCTGAATATACGAATTTTGAAGTGTGGGGAAATTTAATGAGTTTTGTATATACGAGTATGTTATAAATATAGTTACCCAAATTAGACAAAATATGTGGAGCTATACTACAGGTGAAATAAGTAATTATTGTTATCTTCAAATAGTCACTTCAAATAATACAAGTGGAACGTTCATCATTAGAAATTTTTTTGTCTATATTTGTATTCTAAAAATATACTTAAGACTATTTGTATAATAATTTTGATATTGTCATTTATTTATAGAATTTGCACGCGATTTATTGAAATTTGAAAATTATTGTACTCATTATTACCATAATTAAACACAATTTGATTCAAAATTTGGAATTATTATAAATTTTTTATGGCCTTTATAAATGGGCCGCCCTGCGAACGATCTCTGCAGGAGCTGCACTTACAAGGTGGAGGAGTAGACGATGGCCCGTCTCCTTTGCTCATGTCCGGCTTTGGCACGAAGAGGACGGAGACTTCTTGGTTCATTTTTCAGTTTACGGATTACAGAACTGGCGAATATAAATGCAAAGGGTCTTAACTGGTTTCTGAAAAGCTCGGGGTAAATATGGCTGATAAATATGAGCCAGTAACTAGTAGCGGCATCTTAAATTTGTTATTACAAATATTTTTCTATTTTATCGAAAAATCAAAAATGAATTCAAAATTAATCTTAAATTAAAAATTAAATTTTGCTCCTCAATTTCATATTGCAAAGAATACGATAGTCTCTACCATCATCTTAAAGTATTTGCTTTTGTAATAACAAACTGTACTAAGTCTTCCTTTCCCCATTTTTGAGGTGGTTTTCTGTGATTAAATTAAATATCTGCTTTAAACAGCTACGCAGCAACAAGGAAACAAAATTTTAAAAGCAAATTTTTAAAGGACTTTAAAATAATTAGAAAAAACAAAATTCACCCAAACCCGTTTCGTTTTGGATTAAGTAAATAAAAATCTGAATTTAAGTTTATCATTTTAATCATTTTGCTATTTAGTCCAAAGAATTTTGTTATTTTGTTAAAAAAGCAATAAAAAATTATTATTTTTATATTAGTTAAGTGCTTCTGTATATTTTTTAATAATTATTTCGTGGAAATTTTTTGTGACTTCCATAAAAACAATAAAAAATAAATAAAATTTATAATTAATTTGAATTTTATTTAAAATTATTCAAATATTTTCGGTTTATCTGCGCTCATATTTTGTAATTATTCTTATCATCCACTTTAAAAATATTTGGTACACTTAATTGCAAAATTTATTTTTAAAATTAGATATAAAAATTCTATCTAATGCCGGTATTTTGATTTAGCTAAATGGAATTTTGCATTTTCTAGAACAGTGGAATTTCCATAAACATAAAATGATTAAAAAAGAAAATTAAAATTGGGTTAAAAAAATTCAGAAATAATTTATTGAAATTTCTAATCATACCTTAAGTTTTATTTGAAACTCGCGGCTATAAGGATCTTTATTATAAGGGCTTTCATTACAGCCACTAGCATAAATTAGAAAAAAATTTTCATGGTAAAAATTTTTAAAATTTGCAACTTTTCTGAAAATGAAATTTTCCAAATATTCTTACACTTACAAATGCACATAAAAATGGAATACAAATGTACTGTAACTAAAACTAAATTTTCTTTTGTATCAGCTAGAACTTGAAAAACTTAGCAATTTACTTGCAATACTTTACCCAACTATATTTCAAAACTTTATGGTAGCCCACAAAGACAGGTCTAGACCACATTAATGGTTGCCCGGGAGGTTAATGGTATGAAACCTGTATATAAGAAAACTCAATCTATTACTGAATTAGAAAAGATAGAGAGGCCTAAGAAATTCTAGATCATTTTTTCAAGCAAATATTGTTAGTTTTTCTCGTTTTATTAAATAAATGAGAATTTTCTCTTTGAATAAACACTTTAATGGTAGTTTTAACCTACATACATTATTGTGTGTCCTCAAAAAACATTTACCGAATAAATAAAAAAATCCTTTATAAAATAAATATTTTTTTAAGAGTAAATCTTTAAAATACAATGTCAAATTAAAATAAGCAAATATTTTCAGATTAAAAAAATTTTTTTACGTGATAAGAGTGGAAGCAACAAATTTATTTCATTTTTAAAATAAAATCATTGAGATACTCCAAAACTTGTATAGGAAATATAACACGTAAGTACTTTTTAGCACTTTTCCAAAAAAATTTTGAAAAAAAGTGCTTATTAGTTTCACTCTGTCCGTCCGTCCGTCCGTCCGTCCGTCCGTCCGTCCGTCCGTCCGTCCGTCCGTCTGTTCGTGTGTCTGTTTACAAAACTTCTACACCCTTGAAGATAGAAAGCTGAAATTTTGTACGTACATAGATTTTTATTAGAAACTTATTTTCGTAGAACAAAATTTTTATCTATCTCCCCCCCTTTAGAAGTTATACCCCCCAAAAACCCTAAAAATGCCATTCTTTAACTATTTAGTGCAATGAAACCATAAGCATTTTTCAAATTTTGCAAACGTAGAAAGGCAGTGGCTTGCTTCCCCTAGCGGGGTATACTAAAGGTTAACTTAATAAAAACAAAATGGCCGCTCAAATTTACCGTTATCTAAAGTCCGTTTTTTCCAAATTTTTGATGTCGTTTATTTTCTAGACCCCAACGTGTAGAAGCTTGAAATTTTATGGACTTTTAGACATTAACAAATAGTTCATTTCGTTGGAAGAAAACTTTTTTCCATATACTTCCCCTCTCAAGTTATTGCCTCTTGAAATTTGTAAAATTTGAATTTTTGACACCTTATATTTCCGAAACCGCAAGCTTTTTCAAATTTCTATAAACACAAAAAGCTAACGGTAAATTCCATGACATTAAAAAATATAATTATTTTTCTTAACTCACATAATTAAACCTTAAAATCGAGCATTATGTTAACCACTCTTTATATTAATTTTTGCTTTATTTCAATGACTGCATGTATGTATCATCCTAAATATATGCAATCCTAGAAAGAGTTTTGTATATGAATGAAAATAGTTTTTAGAATGTGTGATAGGTATATATAGACTGTATTTAAAAGCAGAATTTTCACTTGCTGAAGGGAAAAGTGCTACAATACAAACCATTGGTTTGACCCAACTTTATTTATTTTTATTACAAAATTATAAATAAATAAATATTGGTATTGAAATTTCAACTGAATAGTAAATACACAATTATTTTATAGGATCAGAGATGTTATGAACTATAAAAGTAATATTAAAAAGTTAAGAACGTACATATTTGAATTCCACAATATATAAAATATAAAATTCAACTTTACTGAATTATATAACGGGTAGTTGTTTAATTCATAAGCATTGTGACTATTACACTAATAATATTAACCCAATGGAAATTTCTTCATGCAACTGCAGAACAGGTGGATGACGTAAACAAAAGAACGAGTTAAAGGCAGAAAAATTAAAAAATTTTTCTCCTCAAACTGGACTTGAAGCAGTGATCTAGCGCTTTTTAGGCGAACCAACTCAGTTACTGAGGCATGAAGAAATTGCCGACAAATTGTTTTTCACATAAAATTCAATTTTTGTTTTATTACGAATTAATTAGGATTTAAATTAAATAAGTAGAAACGTTGTCTAATGTTAGGAGCGATCGTTCACATCCTCATTCCAAAGTTCAAACCTAAAATGTAGAGATGACAATTAATGGCATAATACCATTCCCAAAAAAAGTAATCACATACTGAGATCTTTTATATTAATTTGCAATCATTGTATAGAATTATTAAACTTTCCTTATTCTCCGTGTGTACTTGTTCTTGGGCCGTTCTTCTTCATGAAATCAGAGTTAAATTTCTAAATAAATTTGCCTATAATGCTTTTTTCTAAATAATTTACATATATACAGAAAGTTGGTTTAATTTTAACGCATATTTGTACAAAATAATATTTTCGTACACAAAACTCTAAATACCAACCCTGTAAACATAAGTCATAAATTTTGAAATATTCAGTAATATTCAAACTACGACAAGCTAGCCTAGCCCCAACTAGTTATTCCTATGACTAAAGAAACCACACCACGCAACCGCTCTTTACTCCATTTGAGTCAAAAATGGAAAATAAGAAATTTAAGAATGGTTTTCTAATATTGTTAAAAGTAAAATCAGCTGCCAGATAAGTTGTCAGTATTTATGAACATAATTCAGTAATTATAATTAATATAAAAAGGTAAATGCCTATTATGTTTTAATGCCAGATTACGTAATACATGAATTTGAAAGTTCAGGACCTTATTTTTACTTTTCTTTAATCAATTAATTTAAAAATTTTATGTAGCATCAAGAGTCCAAAGACTGCGAAGAACTATGTATATACTAAATAAAAACAGTATTTTTTATAAAAATTAGAAAACAAAAAACTATTGTAAAGTAGGGCCCAGGATTTTCATTCAAGTTAATAAAATTTTTTACTTTAATAAGATCGTCCAAAAATTATAATCAAATTTTAAATTTCATTTATTTATATCTAAAACCTGTTCAAAATTTTTACTCTTATTTCAAAAAACATAAAAAAATTTTCACAAGTATTTATGGGAACCACTGTGTGTATTCATAAGTCCGAAATGATTTACAGTACAAAGCATTCAAAAAAAAAAAATTTTATTTGCAAAAAAAAAATAAAATAAGAAAAAATCTTAAAATAATTAAGCTCTTTTAATACACACACTTCTAACCCACAAACATACATACATCTATACATACATATTTGCACATACCCAAAATATTTAATTAAGCAGAAATTACATAAAGAAAAATAAATTATTTTTCTATTATCAAATTTTAACACATTCCTATATACATACAAACATATACAACACTATGTACACATATTTTTATGTGATTTCTTTAAATTTGACGTACACCAACTATTTACTATTTGTACCATAGTAAAATAAAAATAACAATAATAAGAAAAAAACAAAAACGAAAAAAAAATTACTTATCATTTCATAGGGATAAAAATTCATATTTCAAATTTTTTTGTACATACCAAGCAACATACAAACATACACAAACACTATACAAGAAAAAAAAAAATGAAAAAACAAAAAATAATCATAAATGACATGAATAAAAGTGGAAATTTCAACAACAACAAAACAAAGAAAACAAAACAAACAAACAAAAATAACAAGTTGCACAAAACTTTTATTATTTTTGTCATACATACATACAAACCCATTTAATATTATGTACATATGTATATATGTATGTACATTTTTATTACATACACCTAGGCAGTGAACTTGGTTTTATCTGAACTTTTCCGGTTCAATTTGGTGTGAGATTTGATTTTTTTTTTGTGTTCTTTTTTCTCTGGTGATCGTTGAATATGCATACGAAATTTTTTTTTTCTTATTTCATTTTTATAATTTTTTTTTTCTTAAGATTAACATAAAATTTATTTTGAAAATCTATTTGAGTTTTTTTTTTGTTCAAAATTAAAAAAAAAAAACAAAGAACAATATTGGAAACAAAAATTTTCATTAAAAAAAAAATTTTTATTCTAATAAGAATTTTTAAAATTAAACAATTATTGCAGATTAATTCTGCAAAATTGCATACTTGCAGACAAAGAAATTAATTCAAAATATATACAAACAAATATAAACAAACTGTTATACTGTAGAACAATTTAATTAATTTATTTATTGACAGTTTTGGCACATTTGGCACATTTTGGCAGTTTTGGTACTTTTGGCACTCAATTAAATTTTAAATAATTTCAGTCACTCTTTTTGTTTTTTATTTTTTAATTACGATTGTTTTTTTTTTTATAACAATTATTATTGATATTTATATTACTGTTATGAACTACTGAACTCATTTCACTAAGAGTTTAAAATGAAAACTAGTAAAAAAAATTAAATTAAATTGAAAGAAAAAAAAAATAAAATGAACGTAAAAAAACATAAGAGAAAAAAAAATCCCCAAACAGTTTTGCTGCTGCTTAACATTAAAAAAAAAAAATTGTTTGCAAAAATACATAAAAAAAAAAACAAGAACAAAAACAAAAATAAAATTCATTAAAATGTTTAAAGTATGTTGGGTATACGGTGGATAATGTAACAAAAAAAAAAAAAAAAAAACAAAAATTAAAAAATCACGAATTAAATTTGCAAAAAATAAAAAAAATAAGAAAAAAACAACAATTTCTCTAACATTCGAGTTTGCTTTTTTTTTTTATTATTTTTATTATTATTGTTTTTTAATTAAAAAGCTTTGGAAATAAAAAATCAAAGATACAACAGACACTCTGATGCCACTCAAATAAAATTTAATAAACTTTTAGATGACCAAAAAAAAAATAGGAAAACAATAATGGTGAATTGGTTTGTTGTATATGGTGTGTGTGTGTGTGTTTAGGTTAAGTCTGTAGGTGCAATATTATGGCAAATTGAAAATATATGTAAATATATGTACATATATATAGCTAATAATTATGTAAATTTTGAGCAGGTTAATAGAATATTATAGCAGCATGCCAAAGGTATTTTGACCAAACTTCTTTTGAATGATTGTTTGAGCCCTAAAAATGATTGTTAATAACAAATGATTAATAAATTTTGTTTTGGTTAATTATATTTAATTGACAATTATTTGACTTAAATAAATTAAATTTTATAGGATCGTCATATTTAATAGTAAAGGAGCTATTGTATAACAACGTCATACTGAGTAAAATTTCTCTAATATCAAGTAAGAATTTTTACCTTATTACGAATATAATGTACAAATTTTATGAACGCTACAAAAGGTATAAAAAAAATTATTCGAATAAATTGATTTTTAATTAGGCTAGAGCATCTGTGTGTACACCTAAATGAAGTTCTAGCCTTTAATCTTGACTCAACATATAATATTGCGTATAAAATTTATAATAATCTACCCTCGGAAATGAAACTTAAAACTAATATAAAAGAATTTAAAAAAACTATACCCAATTACTATCTAACTAAAATATAGCAAAATTAAAAATATTAAAATTATATTCTGTACATATGTTACGCTGTGTTAAAAATGTTTTAATTGTTAAATCCCAATATTTTATATATAAATTTACGTAATTTGCAATTGATAATTATTATCTACCTAGCTCTAGAATTATAGATTGTAATATTTTTGAATTATTTTTGTTGCACTGAACTTAGAACTTAGAATTAAGAATTTAAAAAATGAAATGAAAAAATTCAATTCTAATTTCTTCAATCAATCAAATTGACTTTTGATTTGTATTTATGGGCATGCCATGCTTTAGTCTGACGTGACTTTATTTCCCGCCCTTTTAATATAATGCATTTTTCCTTGTTTCCTTTTTATACCTTATTTTATGCTGTTTTATAAATTTACAAAGCATTGTAAGACTACTTGTTATCAGATGAGTCAGAACCAGTTCGAATAAAAATTTTGTCTATGAAGAGACAAATTAATTAATGATTTCATGGAATTGTCATATTTCTGAAACAACTACTATTTAATAAATTAATCTAGAAGATAATCTATAAATCCTTTTGTTTCCAAAAAAAAATTTTAAAAAAAGGTGGTTATTAGTTTAACTCTTCCCGTTCGTCTAGCCATTCATTTGTCTCTTTAAGTTAGAAAGCTTATAGATCTTTACTAAAAACTTACTTCTGTAGAAGAATCTTTAAACCATCCCCCCTCCTCCTCTCAAAGTTATAATAATTCAAAAATTATTTTTAACGAGTTTTTTTTACGGTAAGTGTCGGTAAGTGTTATAGAAGTCTAAACGTCGTACTTTAGCAGTTTAAAGAAACTACCAGATAATTAATTTTGTTTAAGAAAAAAAAATTTTATCACCTCACGCTATTTATAAAATTAGAATTTTTAACGCCTTATATTTTCGAAACTATAAGCTTTTTCAGATTTTGTATAAGAGCAAAAAACTAACGGTAAATGCTATACCATCAAAATTTCTATTAATATTTATCTTGACTCACTTACTTGTCCGACGAATTCAAACATTATGTTAATGCATCTTTCAACTTTGTTTTCATCCTAAAAATATGCAAACATTTTTAATACATCAATTAATAAAAACATCGAAGTAGTAGATTGATTTACTAGAAAGCGTATACTATTCTAATTTGTTTTAGGAAAAGTGCAACTTTACAAATCATTACAGAATTTCTTTTTTATTTAATTTATGATTTTCTGAATAAGTTTTAATTGAATCACAAAATTTTCATTACAAATTTTGCTTCATCTTATTATTTTTTTCCCAATATTTTTCTTATCGAAATATGGTCACTCTACCTTAGTCTCTCATTTATTGAGTGAATCATTAGTAATAACCACTATTTAATATCTAATCTGATTAACATAATTGGCTTCAATATTCCATGCAGCAGTAAAACGAGATATACCTACATACTTACATACATATAACAAATAGGTTCACTCTTATTTCTTTACACATTTAAAAAAACCAATAAACAAAAACAAAATATGAATGAATTTTAGTAAAAATTATCAAAATCTTCTTTAATAACAATTTAAATAAAATATTTTATGATAATTTTTCAAATTTAAAAATTAATTTGCATAAAAACGCAAAATCTATGCTTTTTATATTAAAAAAATTTTATTTTAATTTGAAATTATAAGGTCTTTGTTTCCAATTTTAATGTATAGCACCTATATACAATCGCACAAATTTTGGATATTATTTTGCAAATAGTTACAAACATACATACATAATTATTATAATAGGTTTATGTGATTATTTTGTATGCCAAATTTACAAAATTTAAGCAAATTTTCGAATTTAACCTACAAAATTCTTTATTAAGGTCAATGTTTTGCAAATTATAATATTAATTTTGAATTAAAGTACAAAAATTGTATATAAAGAAGAAAATAATAAAAAATAGAAATTCAAAAGGATAGACGAAGCTTTTTAATTTTGAAATTTGTGCAACAAGAAATTTTGTACGCTTGTTTGAATCATCAAAAATATTAAGATTTAAAATTAAAGCAAAGAAAATTTTTACTTGTATCCGAAATTTGTAACAATGTATGTTGACTTATAATGGAACTTAACTCAATACCCCAGCAAAGAAATTGTAATTGCTAAATTAAACATTAACATTGCAATTGATTTTGTACATATACGCGCAATTAATCCTACACATTTCTAAAATTTTAACAGCTTAATTGAATTTCGTAATGTTAAGTTGTTGTTAAGTTTATATCATTGTAAATTCATATATAGGGTCTGCGAATATTGTGATACACTTGTGGTCGTCTATTAAGTAGAAAGGAATATATTTAAGATTATAAGGTATACGTGTTCATTCAGAGTCACTGTTTAAGTCATAAAATTTTTTGCCATATAAAAACCATTTTGGAAAATTTTTAGTCAAGGCAATTTTGCTCTCATCTTCATTATCAATATGCCAAAACGATCTTCACCCAATTAACAGGTTTATTAGCCAATTTTTATATAAAAACTGATCTTCTTTATTTCGAGGACCCAAAAATGTATATAAGTTAAGATTATAATTACATTTTGAACTTAAAATATAAGTTTAGAATATGTGGTTATGTACGTATAAAACAATGTACAAACATGTATTTATAAGCAACAATATACGAAGATTCTAAAAATTAAAATGACACTTCCAATAACAATTGACTTTTATTTTAAAACCAAATTATTTCTAAAAGACCTATGTAAAGTATATGGTCATCTACCAATTCAGCTATACAATTTATATATTATGCGCTCCTTATGTTTTTATGTCGAATTTCACTGGTTTAATAACAATTTACGTATGTAAATTTTTTTAGTTACCTCCCTTTAAAACACAAAGTCGCATTGTTAAAGCGTTGTATAAGATCATTGAAATAAGATCATAAACCTTTTATATGTAACCTTTTATATGTAAACCTAAGAAAATGTGAAATTGGCTCTTAGCAGGAATTCATTTTCTGTTATACATATTTCCTGTAAATTTTCTTAGTTTATTAACAACCAGGACTCAAAAATGAAATTGTAAAAAATTCTGTCAATTTTCTGTTTATGAGCACAAAACGGAAAACCGGACCGTTATAAAGACCCAGTTGTGAGAATCCGGTCTGATACAAAAAAAAATTGTTCAAACTGTCCAGTTCCTATTATAAACTTAGAAATAAAATTTCATGAAAATCGGTTGATTTGAAATTTGATAGTTTTTTCAATTCCCATAAATTTGCCTTCATCAAAAAAGTAGAATTAAAATTTCTACTTATTTAATTTATGATAAAGAGAAAAAACAAAAATACAAATGATTTGTGACTTTGCACAGAAGCTGTTTATTTTGCTTGAATGTTAAGAATCCGTTAAAGTAAATTATCTTTATGTACACACACATACGTACACAATAGAGGGACATTAATTATTTAATTTGCTTTTAATTCTTTTTATTATCTCTTATTTATACACACAAATATTTAGCTTTCTTTAATATTTATTATTCGAACGAAAAAAGAAAATATTTATAACAAAAACATAATTACGTAATACATGAATGGGCCCAGAATTTTCATTTCATTCGCTTTTAGTAAATATTTTTAAATTTTCTATTATTGTTGTTGCATTTTACAAACACAAAATTGTCGATCAACTCCATTAAAATTTTAAAACTTTTAATTTGTTCTTAATACAGCGTCATCTATAAACTTTTTCATAACAAATACCATTAACATTAATAGTAATAAATGTCGCATAATACGCAATATGTATTTAAAATTTTTTTTAGTGCGTTCTCCAAACAGCGTCATCTACAAAATTTTCATCATAATCTTTATTCAGATCATAGATGTCGCATAATACACAATGTATATTTTATTTTTAAATTTTTAATTAAGTTCTCAAAACAGCGTCATCTATGCAATTATGGTTATTATTTTTCTAATTTTTAAAAATTAATACATTATTATTCTACCAGTAGATGTCGCACGTCATGTAAAAAAGAAAAATAATTTTACTTCCTTTTTAAATAGATTCACTACAATTTATTATTTAATTCCAATTTCTGAATTAATTTCTGAATTCGAAATCAACTAATTAAATATTAACAAAAATTCTTATTTTTTACAGAACTTATATAAATTGCATATACAAATTTAACCACATAAAAATATTAAAATTAATTTTACTATACATGCATTGATCTACTTTGAATTATTAAAAAAAATGGCAACATTATTAATTATCATATAATTTTTGACATTTGCTTTTTGACATTTGACATCTCATGCTTCATCTTTTCATCCGTGAATTTATTCGGTGCTGAAGTAAAGGTTAATAATTATTGGATTTAAAAATTCCATTTTCTTAACTTGAAGAAATAATTAAAAACCTTTAAAATGACTAACGCATGGAGAGCAGCTGGAATCACGTAAGTTTTAAACAATTTATAAAAAGTTCAGAGTAAAAAAAATATTGTTACGTAATTTTTATAAAAAACTTTGAATTCTCATCTGATGTATCTTAAGAATTATTATCTTATGTAATTTAGCAAAGATTATATTGAATCAGCTTAATCAAGCAAAATTTAAATGCATTAAATAATTTATTTTATTTTGGATATTTTAGTTACATCAAATATAGCAATATTTGTGCTAAAATTGTTAGAGAAGCACTGAAGACTGATGCTAGAGCTGAAGCTGCTAAACGTAATGCTTCACATGTAAAATTCACTCCATGGAAAGATGGCAGACCAGCACGTAAGTATATTTATCGATATCTACATACAATAACGCGTTTTCAATAGAAAATTCAAATGATAAATTCAATTTTCTTAAATATTTTTATAAATTATTGTTTACAGATGAAAAACCTTAAATTCATCATAAATTCAATGGTAAAATGTAAAAAAGTTTTAGGTTTATTGTGTTAAAATCCATATTCAGTTAACAACTAATATTGTTTGCTTGATTTTGTCCAATTCCAATTAACTTGTTTGAAATTCTGTTAAATTCATAAAAAAATCCCTATCCAGACTTGCTTTTCTTTTTGTGATATTGATTTGATTTTGTTTTTAAAATATACATAGGTATATTAAAACTATCAATTTCCGATCTGATCGTTAAAATAATAGTTTCCTGTTTGAGATTTAATTGTTGTAAAATAAATGTAGTTTTATTTAAACAAATTGTTATCGGGTTCAAATACTGAAACCTTGATGTGAATGTTTTCGGTACCTACCTGTGAATATATACGTATAAAGTGAATCAACGCCAAATTTGTTCTAATAACTTAGAACTCTTAATATTTAGCTTTTTGCAGGCTAACAAAATTTTTGTTATACAAAAATAATTGTGTTTAATAAGTAAAATAGAACAGAGATAAAGATCAATAACTAAATACTTTTTTTTGCTTTTGGTTTTTTTGATTAATACTTAAAATTTGTTTTTTAATATTAAAGAAATTAATTTTGTAATTTTTTTTTAGGCCAAGCTCAACAAGCTCAGGAAAGTTAAAAGGAGAACCATGGAAGTTCTATAAATAATTATTCGACATTCAATTTCCAAAATATGTAAATTATAAATTAGATGTAATGGAAGAAATATAAAATTCGAAAAATTTTCGATTGAACACCTTAAATAATTGAAGTTTCTGTAAATTTATATTGAAATTTCGGGAAAGTTAATTAATAATTCAATTTTTTGTTCTTAAAATGAAAAGAAAGGAAAACTTAGTGGTTTTAGGAGATCAATTTTCATTTCTGGTCACGTTTGTTCATTCAATGTTTGATTTAAACATAAATTGGGTATGCTTTTTACATAATCAAATAAGTAAAATTTACCCCAAAATGTTAACAAAGCAGATAGAAAAAGCCGAAATTCTACTACTTAGTTCGTTCTTACCAAAACGAAGTAGGTAGTAGAATTTAGTAATTAATAAGCCTCCAATTACATACATTTAAAGCAGGCAAAGAATGTCAAATCTTACATAGATAGTGCTTTGGTATTTTTATCCAAATTTAAATTTTGGTATTTTTATCCTGACCTTTAACAGAAAAAAAGCAAGACTTTTATTAATTCCATATTTTTTTTATATATATTTTGGTACAACAATATAATTCTTACATAAAGGGAACATATTTTAATTAACATTTATTTATATAATAAATCATCTACATTTTCTCAATAAATACTAAGTTTCTTTGCGATCGATTAATATTATGTAATAATTTTTAAATCTATATAAAATTATTGTCAAATTTTTCATTTTTAGTCTGAAATATTAACATTTTTCATTATAAATGCATTTATTTAGATATTTTTTTTTTGATAACCTGAACGATATGATTTTTGGAAGCATTTACGATTATTTACAATTATTTACTATGGATTAAATGATTTTGGTAAACCAACTTCATTTAAAAGAGATTCTTCTTCGATAAGAGATTTCGGTCCATTACCAATTTTTGTATGTATAATATATTTAAAGAAATTTCTTCCAATCGGTTTTGATTCACAATTGAATATGTTTTCCTAAAAAAAAAAATTTCATTTCATTGCTAAAATTATTAAATAATTTTACAAGACATTTAAATACAAAAATTGGTTAAATCAATCATTTCACTTACGTCTTTCTTATTTTTTAAATCAATTGGAATGCCTTTCAAATACTCCACAGAACCATCATTATCATTTGGGAAAAATTTCTTAATAGCTAATAAAACATCTGCAACGTTTTCTTGTAATAAATATAAACATGCATTCGGTCCAGCATCAAAAGTATAAGCAATTCTAACTTCTCCAACCATTTCATTATATTTATGAACAAAATCTATTATAGCATGTGAAACATCATTCATGTAAACACAAGGAGGATAACTATCAAGGCAACAAGCATGAAATTGATTACTGTCCTTCATTGTAATTTCAGCGAATTTTTCAAAATTTTTTTCTTTTATAGCATTTTTGATTTCAAATATACGTTTCGGTACTACAACATCAGCTCTATATTTAAGTAAATCTGATGTTAAAACACTTCGTTGCATACCTTTTGTAGATCCCACCTTCTTTCTGTTATCATTTACAACTAATATAAGTACATGCATATTAGGCCAATGTTCTTCATTTTCAATTTGTACAGCAATTGAATCATTTCCATTCTCGTCTTCTCCTTTAATCCACTGAACAAATCCTCCATAGATACTCCGACAAGCAGAACCGCTACCTAAACGCGCAATTTTCGAAAGTTCTTCGTTCTGAACACCATATAACTTTGCAAGAGTGTATACTAAACAAGCATAGCCTGCAGCACTAGATGCTAATCCAGCAGCTGTAGGGAAATTATTTTCTGAGCAAATGTGTAATTTCCAATCTAAAGGAAATTTAGCAGTTCCTTGGAGTTGTGCTATACGTTTTACTGGTATATTAAAAATTTAATTTAATATATTCGAAATTAAAAATATTTTTAAATATTTCTAAAATTATCTTACTTTCATCCAAGCATTTCACAGTTCTACAATTATCTTCAAATTGCACTTCTTCCCCATTCAACCACATTTTATTTTCTTTGAAATCGGACCCTACTGCGGCAGTAGTTTTTGCGCACATCTGAAAAGCAAAACACAAATTTAAGTTATAAATACCTACAAAAAATCATTTGATAGATTGCAGCTCGATTGCAATAATCTTTAAGCTATGCAAGTACATTGCTTTTAGTTTTAAGTAATTTCCTTTTTATTTCTCATAACTATGTAGGAAAGTAGTTTTTTAGTTTTCACATAAAGATCAACTTATGAGAGAAAATCAGACTCTTACGGGAATATCGTTTCTCCTCGTGTCATTATTATCCTAATTATTTTTATGTTTGATCTTTAAGGTCATTATGTAAATTATACAAATATTTTACATACATGCATATTATAATACAAAAGAATAATATAAACTAATTTTAAATATGTTATTGTTGTTTATGTACCTGGTCAGTACTAAGGGTCATACTAAGAGAATCATTTATTGGCAATATAAGTGCTTCGTCACGTTTTCCCCCTAAAAAAAATTGTTTTTTATATAAAAAGTGAAAGTTTTCTTACATCTTCAACAAATAATTGAAATTTCACTTACAATATTTTATCAAAGCAATATTGACTGGTGCAATACAAGTTTGTAGAAGCATTTTTTTAAAATAATCAATTAACTTTGTATTTCGAATAGTTAAAAAAAAGTCAAGAAAATTTAGTATTAAAAAATCATTAACGAAATTACAAAATTTTTATAAATTTTAAAGCAAATAAAAATTTCAAAACTTCAAGTCCGACCGAACTACTTTTCTCATATACCGTTGCTTCTAAAAACCAAACAAAATTAATGCCAAAAATATTTTTTATTTTAAGTTTACATTGCGTGCTGTACTACTGTCATCTAGTCCATATACAATTTCCACATATTTTTTTTTTCACCAATAAACTTAAATATTGAAACGTTCCCAAAAACTTCCATTCCATGTATTCATAAATATTAAAAATTCAGCAATTTTGATTCTGCCAAAATTCCTGCTATTTATATATCGAAATTCATTCACAATTTCAAATTTCTTTTATTATGGATCCGAACCAAAAAAATCTAATAAACATCGGGGTTATTTGGAAAACGATATTTGAATTTATTATTTAGAATGTTGCATCTTGCTACGTATTGTGCTACTCTATTGAAATTATGTACAGTGCTTAAATATTTGTGTTTTTTTGAGTTTTTTTACATTAAAAGTAAAAAACATCTATTTAAGTTTTCAAGTTATGAAATTTCTGTCAATATTTTTTGAAGTGAACAAAAAATCTAGTAATCCGAGAAAAATATTTTTTTGTCTCTTATTTCTTGAATTAATTTAAAAAGTTTTTAATTCTGTGCTGTTAACTTCATATAAGAATGTTTTAATATTAAATGCGTAAAAATGTAAAAACTTAAAATTCGTCCAATACAAAACAGATTTTGGAAGCGTAGTGTTGAAAGGAAATAGTATTCATAACTTTAATTACAATTAAAACGACGAAAAATGTGTGCACACAAAGAAAATGGATTTATAAGTCACACATCTCGTTTCATTCTTGTTAAATTTCATATTTTATACATTATTTTGGTATCAACAACATACATACACAAAAAATATTTAACTGCGCTAGTAATTGCTATGTAAATGAAACAAGTTACAAAAATGTAAAATAATATTTTAACATTTGTACGCTAACTGATAAATTAATTCAAAATTTATTTAATGCAAAAAAAGATTACTCTGATTTCAAGTACTATTTTGACACTTATAAACACATTTATGAATAGTTAACATCTGAACTTTTTTTTGTTATCATATAAGAAAAAGTTTTGACATTTCAAACAGTCTAGTTGGAATATAACGAAATTTCAGTACGTTGACGGTTTTCTTAAAAAAAATTCTTTTATTTTTTAAAAAAATTATTAAAATTAAAATGAATAACTTGAAAACTATTTAAAAAATGAAAACTTTTTAAGGATAGTGTTAAATTAGTATTTAAATTTGAGTTTTTGTGTGAATTAATTAACTTTTGTCTGCCTCAACAATGGGGCTGATAGAGCCAGCAAAATATGGTGAAAATTTTCTTGAATTATATACAAATAAAACAGATAATGGGTAATATTTAAAAAAAGTTTAATAAATATTCTTTATTTTAAATTTTAAATAGCATTTCTTGGATTTTTAAAGTGAAAATTTGTAAAAATTATATAATTTCCCTTGAGATTAAAGTAGTCGTCATAGTGTTAAAATATATTAAATAAGAATTGCTTATTTTAATAATTAAAAATATTAAATTTTAATAAATAACTAAGAATTTAAATCTTGAAAATAATCAATTTCACAATGTTATGGCTTTTTAATACTTTATGAAAATTATGAAAAAACAACATGGAAGGCGATGAAAAAATCAACCAAACTGATAAAAAATCGATAAGAAAGAAGTTGTTTTGACATTTTATAAAACGTCATAATTAAAGATGACATTAATATACTTTTATACCGGCATAGTTAGAAAATTCATAATATTATTGTAAACAAATGCCAGCTGTTTTTAAATTGATAACAGTTTTGTTTATTAAAAATCACATGTTGTATGTAAACAAAATGTGCGCAGGATCTTCAATTTTTACAGTGTTGTTAATAACATAAAAAAATGTACTTTTGAGGTAGTACATTTGAATGTCAAGAATGAGATTCGTTTTGGAAACTTGTCAAAAGTTTCAAATAGCTACCAATATATTTTTCAATTACTGCAGCAATTATTAATAATATTGAATATAAAAGAATTTATAAATATGTACGTAGATTTGTTAGAGTATTGAAAAACTCAAAAAATGTTTAATTATTATTTTGAAGCTACACCATTATATATATTTTTAAGTTTTAATTTGTAAAAAGGTACTGTACCTTATTAAAACTTAAATAAGGATAGGTACTAATATTTTTGTAAATTGTACTAAATTAATTTCTATTTACAAAAAAAGAAGCAGAAGAGAAAAAAAACTAATGTCATTTGTATAATCAAAAACGGTAAATATTGTTAAGACTGTTTGTAAATAAACTTTTTATAAACAAACATCAGCTGTTTGGAAAGGATAATGACGTAGTTATTATTGTAATTTGCTTACACATGTTTTTGTAAACAATGAAATATAAACAATGAACGCGATTTAATAATTTCATTCATTAAAATTTACTATACATTTTTATGTTGTTATTCTCTACATCAAGATCTAAAGGACTTTTGATTTTCTCTTTCTGCTGGTTACAGCAAACTTTAATTTTATTTATGTCTTTTTTTAAGGTCTAATTTTGAATAAATAAGTATTTTTTGAAATATTTAGGAATTTAATGGGGAAGTTTTTAAAGCACGATGAAGGAAATTTTTCTTAAGTTAATACATACGCAACCCAATCAGAAAAAGGGAAATATGTATATTATTATATGTATGCTACAATAATAAAGTTAACAGAATAGCTCTGCTCCACTAAATTTTCTGATAAATAATTACAAAAGAGAAAAAATTAATTTTTCATTTCCTCTCTAAGCGTAAAAAAATCAAATTTTGAATTTTTTTTGTGCACATAAAAACCACGTCTGACATAAGAACAAGACAAAAACTATAAAATTTTTATTGTTGCCGTTATTCTGATATTGAACATTTATACATTTCTAATATTTTTACATTACTTTGACATGTGACAAATTTTACCAAAACTTTAGTGAGAGGCAAAAATTGTAATTTCTTCTACAATAACAACCATTTATGTAATTAAATTGAAAAGAAATCCTAGTGATACTAGAAAGATGAAATTGCATTATAAATAAACTGGTTTTAATTATTTTTATCCAATAAATTACGACCATGTTCTTTAGTTTCTAGTTTGCGGACTTACATATGTATGTACATATGTACATATATTGGTGAACGGTATAAGGATCTATGATCGATCTATATACACTTATACAAATACTTGAATAGGTGTACCAAAAAACGCTTTCAATTACTATCAAACGCAAATCAAACGTAAACATAAATGACTAAATTATCAAATCTCAAAATAAAAAACATTCCTTTCATACTTTGTCATATATTTGTACCAAAGAATGTATATTTATAAAAATACATTCTTTGTTTGTACTCAATGGTATGATTCATAGAGCGATATGTTTTTATTTGTTTAATTTCGAAACACATCTTGCAGCACACTTTGTTTTTATGAATTTCGGTCGTCTTAATATTTTTTAAATATCCATAATATAAATGAATAGGATATTTGTATTGTTTTGGTACCGGTAAATCTACGACCTAAACCAAACATTAAAATTAAAATTTAAAAGATTTATAAATTATTTAACTTACTTCGAAACTCTCAAATTGTATTAGATTAGAAATATCATCCATTTTTGTACTTTACTATCACTTTACTTAACTTTATATTAATTGCATTTGATATTTGAAATATAAGTGGTTAATACGATCAACTGACTTATCAAAGTTATACCGTTTTTTTATATCGTTTTTTTATTTTGAAGTTTTTTTGATTTATGTTTGAATGCAGTTTATGTCGTTCAAATTTCAAACGGATTGAATACGTACGTACTTTTATAAAAGTACTTGAAGTATTTGTAGAAGTGCATATAGATCGTTTTTTATTAAACCGTTATTTAAATTTTTACAGCGGTATTTCATCTGACAGAAAATCAAAGTTGAATAAACGAAAACGAAATGAAAAGAAATGTGAAAATCAAGCCAATGAGCAAATTTTTCCAAATTTCGCTCTGGCAAATATCGAACTTGAACCGAATGCATCAAAATTTGCAATTTTTTCTGCAATAAGATCATCTGTGTTGGAAGCGGATACGAAATATGACTTATTTCAGGAAAAATCTTCAAAAAAAATTAATACTTCTTCAACATGCTGCTTTTTATGTGTTGGAGCATGTAAGGTGAATAATCAAGTTGAATGTTCTTGCCATTCGTCGGAAAAACGACCAAAAACTTCTGAAGAAGGTAATAGTGAAGATGAGAGCGATAGCAATGAAGTAACTGAAAAAGAGATTATAACAAAAGTACCTCAGATCGTTGGTGCTGGTTTACGAAGTTTGTTTGAATTAATTGCTGATGCGCGAAATGTTCAACCGAATTTGTGTAATAAAGCACTAAAGGCTTTGTTTGACGTCATAGAAGGTACTTATATTAATTAATTTGCCCTATATTATTTGTTTCATTCAATTTAATATATAATAAGCAGTTATATTTATTTAAAATAGTGCATTTAAAATAAATTAATGTAATTTTAGCATTTTATTCAATATACTACTCACTTGTTATTAAGCAATTTAATATATGTACTTACATACTAATTATTTAAAGATGGCGTTTCTAACAGATAGTTTAATCTTTTTTAAATGTTAACAGGTCAGCAGCCCGAAAGTTTTAAAAGTGAACCTGAAAATTTAATTAATCCTTTATACGATCTGTTACTTGATCTTGCTACTTCATATAGTCCAGTGGCGGCAACAGATGAACCATCTTCCACAACAGTTACTGTTAATGGAAATTGGTCATCTATTGCTTGTTCAGCTTTATTGGGTTTATGCGTTGCACGCGGTGATACAGGAAAAATATTAAAAGCTGTTACAGCACTATTAATGTCACCAAAAGTCTTGTCATCACAAAATATTCAGTTACCAACAGTTTTGGGAACCTTACAAAGAACCGTTATGGCTGCTGCACTTAATAAGCCCATTAAACCAGACTTTCATACTCACGGAATACCAAAAAATTCTTTGGTAGATCAGGTAATATAACACTTTAAATTCTCTTTTTTTGTCTTAAAAATCTCATGTTACTTTTTTTTTAATTTTAGTTTTCTATCAAGTCAATTGTATCTTCTTATACGAATTTTACTTCACAACCAGCAATGACGACTGATGGTACTTATCTCTATCTTCTAGTCTCAAACAGTTTGTTTAAAATAGGAACTGGATTTAATGGGACATATAAGGGTCATATTTATGCTAGAAATAATGATTTTGGGAAAGATAAAACAGGATGGATTGGTTTTTATTGCGTAAGTATTAACATTTTTGGCCAGAAGGAAATCATTAAGTAAAATGTAAAACGTTTTAGAATAAATTGTACTTTAAAAGAACATCTAAGAGGAATGATGGTATTTTAATTATAAGTACTGATTCACTCTCCGTTACTGGATCTGCCCCAATTAATACGCCTTCTATGAGAGAAGGACAAAATTTTCTATTTTTTTCTGATGAAGATTCTATAAATATGATTTACACAAATAGAGATGTAAGTTTTGTATTATGTAATTGGAATAGAGATCCCCGATAATTCTATTGTTTATTATTATTTTAGGACACTTTAGTAGTTAAGCAAATAAGAAGTAGTAGACAATCTTCATTTGAATTGCCATTGAAATTAGCAAGGAAGAAATTTCGAACATTAGGTTATGCTTCCTTCGAGGATGAAGTTTTAAACCAAAATCAAATTCAAAAAGTATACCTAATGATATTTTGACTAAAGTATTAAGATTATATGCTTTTCTCCGATTATTTCAGATTCAATCCTCTTATAATGTATTTGAGCCTAAATTACCTAATGACATTGAAATTCAAGGAATTGCTTGTGGAAAGGACTTTGGGATTGTTCGTGCTTTGAATGGTAAAATATATTACTATGGAAAATCAGCATCATTGGGTTTAAAATCAGTTGGTCGTACCCCAACTATGAAAATGACTGAATTAATCGTATCCAAGTCGTCGAATATTATTCAGATTGCGGTTGGACATGATGGTATTCACGCGCTTTTGGTAAATGATGATGGTACTGTTTATTTTGCTGGAACCGCCCGCCGAGGTGAAGACGGTGATAGTTCAAAAAATCGACGGCAACCAAAAGCTGTGAAACCGAAAAAAATGACAAAAATTGATGGACATGTCGTAATTCAGGCTGCTTGTAATAATGGGACATCTGCTTTTGTCACGAAAACTGGTAAATTAATAATGTTTGGAAAAGACACAGCAAACTGTGATTCACTTGGTTTTGTAACTGATTTAATGGATCAACATATTACAAAAGTCGCATTGGGAAAAGCTCACTGCGTAGCTTTAACCTCAAAAGGGCAGCTTTTTACATTTGGTCTTAATAATAAGGGTCAGTGTGGAAGAGTTTTTCCAAAAGAAAAGGATTCTATTAGTTCCGATAGTACAGATACGAAGAATTCTAGTGGTAGAAAAGTCAAATTTGATTTTTCAATAATGTGTGATTTTGATGAGCACGCAGTTATTCAAGGGCAATGTAGAGTATGCGTTATTTGTAAGGAATGTACTGGTTACAACGTATCTTGTGTCTCCACACTTAACGTTCCGATAGACGAGAGAGTAGTTGGAACGTAAGTAAAATAAATTTTACAACAAAATTATAATTATAATTATAATTATAATTAATTTAACAGTATGTTTGTAAACATAGCTAATTTATATTTAATAAATATAACTATAGTGTCTGTCCATGTGGTCATGGGGATGCTGGATGTTCAAAATGCGGAGCCTGTTCAGCTTGTATTGCAATTCAAGAAAATGAAAACAGTGGTAAATTCGTCTTGGAAAATCATATGTATAAAAAATAGTGTAAATAATAAATTTAAATATCATTTTAGTTACGGAACATAAAGACTCAAAACATGCAAGTATTTTGAATCGTCAAAGATCTAAGAGCATGATTTTGCGTAAGAAAGATAAAAAGGTATCCGAAGAAAACAGCACTCCATCTGATATTGAACGGGATACTCCAAGAGTAGCTCCATTAGCACCTCACAGAGTAATATTACCAACGAATAGTCCTGTTGTTCAAATTGCATGTGGCTTACACCATACAGTTGTATTAACCTTAGAGGGAGAAGTTTTCACTTTTGGAAGTAACCAATATGGGCAGCTAGGAACTGGCGATTTGCAACCAGTAATAGGACCAGTGCAAGTTAAAATTCAAGGAGTCAATAATCAAATAAGCCAGGTGGCTGCTGGAAGTAATCACACTGTATTATTAACACATAAAGGTGTTGTTTATACTTTCGGAAGCTATCAAGTAATTATTTGTTCTGCAAAAACAACAATTCTTAAATATTCATTTATATTTGATAGAAAGGACAACTAGGACGTTTACCTAATGAAGTTCACAAACCTTCAATTAGTGACGATATTGAAAAACATTCAGACAGCCCACAAAAGGAAATGACTGCTTCTAGCATTTTAGCCCAAAGGCAAAAGTTTTTGTGGAATTGCAGTCCAGGAGCAGTATTGTTAGTACATTTTTGTATTAATTTTTATATTAAATAAAAATGAGCCAAGTTTAAAATAATATAACATTTTTTTAGTGGACTTGGACCAAGTTTTGGTAAAAAAGCTACATGGATAGGAGCTGGAGGAGATCAAACTTTTATAAAAATTGATGAATCTTTAATAACAACTCAGATGTTACCGAAAGTTAATATTGTTGCGGATAAGGAAACTATTTGTAAGTGTTTATTCTTTTACTTTATGATTTGAAAATTTTATTTTTTTTTTTTCAGTGATGATACCAACTATTCCATTGTCATTTCATTGTTTGACTATAAGTAGGCGTGATGGAAGTTGCAATGCTCATTATCGTAATCAAGTGAATTTTGTGCAAATGATACAATCAAACCCTAATGCGATGCCTGAAATCAACCAGAATCTTGATCCTCACGTTTTAGCGCAACAAAATCAACAAGATCAAATGTCACGTAGTATGCATGAAGCTCGAAATCAAATATTTGATTTAGCTGAGAATCAAAATGAAAGAGGAAGACGTCATCACGAAAGTAGTATTAGTGAAAAAGTAATGCCACAAATTGCATTTGCTTTGGATCCGCGTTTTGGAGTATTATGGATATTTGATGGTGGTTTAAAAAAAATATTTTGTTACAATGTCGTTGCTAGTGAAGTAACTGATGATAGTCCGGTATTTATAATTAATAACCTTAAGTAGTTATCAACACAACAAAAGAAAATTTTTTTATAGGACTCAGCAAATTATAAAGCAATATTAATGCCCCAATTATCATTGCCACAAAAGAAAGAGTCATTAATATCGAGATCCCAAGCGTCTTCAAACTTATTAGCATGTTTGGACATTCTAACTTCGGCTCAAGATGCAATGTAATTATATAATACAAATAATTGACCTAACCGATATACATATGTTATTCTTTCTTTATTTAGACCGGCATGTTTTGAACAAGAAACGCCACAACAGACCAGTTACACTAAAGAAGCACAGTCAAATGAATATCAAACTGTTAACCGATTTGAAAATTTTGGTGGTGGTTGGGGATATTCAGGGCATAGTGTAGAAGCAATAAGATTTTCTGTTGACACCGACGTTATGATTTGTGGTTTTGGTATGTTTGGTGGTCGTGGGGAATATTCATGCAAAATTAAACTTTTCGATCTTGGCGCCGAAGGTGGTGGATATGAGAAAGATGGAGTTTTAATAACTGAAACAAAAGAAATTCCATATGAGTGTCCTGCTCGTAGTAAATATCACATCATGCTTCCAAAACCGGTAACTGCTGTAGCTAATCGTTGGTATTTGGTGTGGGTCCGTATTGCGGGTCCATCATCTGATTGCGGATCATCTGGTCAAAATAGCGTAACAACTGAAGATCAAGTTGTTTTTACTTTTAAATCTTCAAAAAAGGCCAATAATGGAACTGATGTTAACTCTGGTCAAATTCCTTTGATAATATACAGACTGATATCGCAAGAAATTAAGCAAACTCCATTACCTCTTAATGTTGATCCTGTTCAAAAAGTTTCTAAATTTTTCGCAAATACAGTAACAAAAGAATGCTTTGAATCATTAGTTTTGCTTTTGGGTTGGGGATGGGATACTTTCAAACAAAATTTAAAGGATCAAAAAGACCGAACGAGATATTTTCAAATTAAAAGTTCATTAGAACATTTAATTTATGTTAACAAATCTTGCTTGAGATTATTACGTAAATACGCCAACGAAATATATCCACCTAAGATTACAAAAGTGGGACAAGTTACAGTAAGCTCTAGAAAAAGTGGTAGTTGTTCAAGTGATATCAATACTCAAACATGTAAATATAATAAAGAAAATTTGTTTCCTTAAATAATGTTGAATTTCTCTTTAAAGACAATATTCCAAAAGGTACACCAAGTGCGCCAGCTATGTTTAGGAACGTTAATGAGTTACAAACTCCAACGACGAGAAAAGCGAACATGGAAAATATTCAATTGGCAGAATGTATTGGTAACGTAAGAGCTTTGCTAATTCAAATTCTATGCGATGATATATTTAACGATATTCAGTCAGAAGATGGTAATTTATTTTAAAAGTTATTTAAATATTACTTGATTTGTAAGTCGAAATATTTTGTATTTATAGATTACGATATGGTTGTCGTAATTTTGGAAGAATGTCATACTAGTTTTGTTGCGTGTTTTGATGCATTTTATCCTACATCATCATTGAAATGGAACTGCTTATGTGATTTGCTTTCACAGATGGATAAGGGAACTTTATATTCGCGTTTACTTAGTGCCATACTGGCTGGATTGTGTAATCCTTCAGTTAAATTGAGAGCAACGTTTTCACTTTTAACGCCAGGTGCTGAAAGACAATCTATTATAAGTCCAAGTGACAATTCTGGGCTACCTATGCTATCTAGCTCCGAAAATCACCAATATCCAATATTAGTTGAACAAATGATTTATCGCACTCAGCAAGAAAAAGTAGATTTTCTTAGTAATTCTTGGACATTTAAAGATGTTCTTGTCCGACTTCTTGACATAATATCTAACCCCATAAAAGCAAAAATAGAAAATATCTACAATCGTAGTATACACTGTCTTGAAGGTTCTTATGGAAAAGACACTAATCAAGGATTGATTACAAACTGTTGCCATCTCTTAGCAAGAGTTCTGGCTGAAATTGTGTACCAGACTTCAGTTTGGGATGTAAGTAAAAAAAGATGTTTGAATTGTTTTTTATTTTTAAAGTGCTTGTTTTAGTTTGATGCAACTTTTATGCCGCCACGTAGTTTACATTCGACTGGAAGTAGATTTGCACGTTCAGATATCAGTCGAACATGGAACACTGGAAATTTTGGTCCAGATGCTATAGCTTTTACAGTAGATCGACCTGGGATAGCCATAGCAGGATGTATGGTTTATTCAGGCTCAGGGGGTTATGACTATCAACTTGAACTTTTGTATGATAATACAGTAGATCCCCAATCACAACATAAATGGGAAACATTAGAGTCTGTATCAGGTAGTTATGATCAAGATGCTGTGCATAATGATATGGCTGAGATTAAATTTGAGAGACCAGTTCACATCAAAGAAAATACAAGATATGCATTACGTTTATGTTCTCAAGGAGCTAGAACCTGTTCTGGTGATTCCGGTTTAGCTTCGTTAAGAGGACCATGTGGAACGACCTTCACATTTTATTGTTGTGATTTAAGTTTTAATGGTACAACTCCTACAAGAGGACAGATCCCTTGCGTTTTGTATTACAGCACGCCATTTAAAAGTGAAGGTCATTTATCAGAGTACGCAAGTGAAATAACGGCGAGGGATACAGCTCTACAGGTAAATATAATATGTACATATATTTGTTTAAAAGTTCACTGTCAACTTTTCACTGTCTTATTTGTTTTAGATTGCTAGTGATATTACAAAAAAATGCACAGAACTTTTAATATTAGCTCGCAATGCTTTAGCAGCATCGATATCTCCAAGTGATAAATCACCAAATTCATCAAACCATACTCAAACTATTGATTCTGAACATAATATTACACCTATCGAGGAACATATGGACGTCAATTGGAAAATAATATCTAGAAATTCTTTAACTCAGGAATCCAATATATCAGCTGCCCGTGATATAACAAAGCGTATTGAATCATTTTCTAAAGGTATAATTGAGACTCTTAAATTTGATAAAAGACCGACAAACCCATTTGATGACTTTGAAATCGAAATTGGTGCAACGGAAATTAATCCAAAAGATTTAATTGGTGAAGAAATTATCGATCGGAATTACAAAATTGGACGTAATAAATTGAATGGAAACGATAGAACAGATAATCAAGTTATTAACAGCTATATGAAAGAAATGTCTAAAAGTGATTCAGATGATGACACTCAATTAACAATAGTTCAACTTTTAGAATTATTTAATATAAATTCATCAAGTATGTTCAACACATTATTACCACTAGTTTATGCACATATTGGAGCATTGGCATGCAGTGATCCAAAAAGTTCTGTACAAATACTTGATTTAATAAAAGAAATTTTGCCACATGTCGCTGCTTTAAATCAATTATACGCAAGTAAAGATTATAATTTTGGAGAAAAAGAAGCAAAACATGTTAGTAGACCTTTTGACGAGATTAGTAAGAAGAAAATCGATGAGGGAGACAGATTTATTGATATGTGTACAACAAGTAACCATTATTGTATCGTAGAAAGTGAACATCCATATAAAAATGGTTCAATTAATACTTACAGGTAACTGGACCATGTTTAAATAACTTCTACCTTGTTTTAAAATTATATTGAATTGTATTTTCAGAGTTGAATTTCCTGCTTGTGTACAATGGTTCACTGTTGAATTTGATGCACAATGCGGCACTGCACAAATGGAAGATTATTTAGTTGTTTCCATTCCAACTAAAACACAAATAGTTGAACCATGCACTGCAACTGAAGATTTTATTGAAGTAGATAACAATATGTGCTCTAGTAGAACGAGCTGCAAAAATGCCAGTCTTATAAGCAGCTGTTACAATAAATTAATGGAGGGCAAAGAAAATTTCAGAGACATGAAAAATATAGATTCAGATTGGATTATGATTAAGAAATATAATACGTCAGTTAATATTTCGAAAATATGTATGTATGTAGTAGTCGATGAATAATTTTCTTCTTTTATTTTTTATTTTCAGGCAGTCTCATTGGACGCAAAATTCTTTAGTTTTGCCGGGGAATAGAGTTGAATTTTCGTTGGAAACTGCTTCTTTATACGCTCAAGATCAAAAAGCAAATAAATTTGGATTTAAATGTTTGGTTGTTGGTTATGATAACCCAAATTTTATTAGTGCTGTTAATTCTTGTTTAATTCGATTGGAATATGAGTTAGCGTATCTTGGAGGAATGTGTAGTGCAAACTTAATGAAGAAGGATTTAAATTTACCTGGTAATAGCTGTTACATATATTTTAAGAATATGTGTACGAATTCTGTTTTTACTGATTAAATTTTTTCATGTGCACATATAACAGATGACAAAAATACAGAGGATATTGCTGGCATTGAAGAAACTGTAAATGCGCATCAAATTCTTTTGTCGAAAGGTTTAGCTTTGTCAGATTCAGTTTTATCAATCAATCAGTCGTTGGAATCATTTTTGCCATTAGGGTAAGTTTTACACTTTATTATCATAGTCTGATATTTTTGAATTATTCTTTTCGGAAATATTATTATATTCCCTTCACAAAACCAAAAATATTTTTAACTTTATGTAAAAATTGCTTAAGAATTTAGCTATTCTAAAATCATGGGCTATGAATTCTCTTATTGTTTCAGAAATAACAAAAGTTGTTTGTGATCCTTCTTTATTGGCCTTTATATTAATTGTTTATACGTAATTGTTGTTTTTAACTGAATCAATTAGCAAATTAATTAAATAAGATCATAACGCATCTAATATGGTTTCAACAAATAAATGTTGCGTATACATAGTAGAGAAGAATGCCTTTGCAAGTCAAATAATTTCCTCTTGCTTTTTAGTTTGTTATTTGAAAAGATAAAATTTTAATAAGTTTTGAAAATCTTCAAACTAATCTTGTCTCTTTATATGATTTTTTAATTCTATAACTTTATTTTTCTTCATATTTTAAAAATAAATAAATATTAAATTAACAATAATTAAAATTTTTAATTATTAAAACTTAAATATTTGTGTAGCTACAAATAGATAGAAATATTCATAATATAATTATACATAATATTACAATCAAGCTTAAAATTCATAAAAATGTACTTTAATTAATTAATACATTACACTATGTATATACATTATTTAATTTAATTTATAATAGGAAAAGAGAGAGAACTTTATATTCAAAAAAATTCGAAACTCTTAACGTTTAATTCTGCTCTACGATTATTAACAATTTAAAATATTATTATACTTATATAATTTACAATTTTTAATAGTTACATAATTATAGTTTTATGATATTAAAGTATTCAGGGTACTTACGTATTTTAATCTTTAGTTTTAATTATTGCTATTTTAATTTCAATTCATACACAAATTTTACAATATAAAATTTCAATATTTAAATATCAATCACAAATATTATAAAATGAATTTTTTATTAACAGATTTTTTTGTCTTCCGATTTTATGTATGTGTATTTGCCTTTTATTGTGCAACAAAATTATACATAATTAATCTGTGGTGGAAATTTTTTTTACAAATCAGTCTTTAAGAGTCCAGCATTTTCTACTTTCAATACTATTTGAGTTTCCTCATATGTTCTTGGTTCTGGATTATTTATATTTAATTTTTGGGCTGCTCTTTTTCTCATTATATACCATATTATAAGAGCTGTAATTAATATTAATAAAATAATTAAAGCTACTGAACCGCCTATTATATAAGGTAAATATGATATTTCTTCACATTCTGTTTCTAAAATTCTTCTGACTGATTGTAATTTAATTGGCTCAGTTTTACTTTGAAAATAAACTGTATCAGAAAAAATTTTATAAAATGAATTCTTATCTAATTTATCCTTTATATGACATGGAAAATTATTTAAATATGTTAAGTTTCTTATCATTATATTAAAATTATCATCTAATTTTAATGGTTGAACATCTTCGTTATAATTTAAAACTTGTCGTATTATATTTTCATTAAGACGTAATTCCATTTTCGTACTCTTTACATAATCTTTGTGTTGGTACAATCCTATAAAAAAATAAAACACAAAAAAAAATTATTTTATATTTTTTAAAGTTTTTCGTATTAAGTATTAATTATATCACTTGTAATTGAATCATACTTGAATTAGAAATGAATAAATTTGATAAAAAATATTAAATTTACCGGCAAAAGCTAATCGGTTTGTTTCGCCGAAATTATTATTTTCAATTATTACACCAGATTTGATACCAGCTGATATCCAATCACTGTTAACTTTAATAAAATTGTTATCTCGTATTACTGCCATGCTAATTTCTATAAAAAATATAATTTTGCTTAATAAAAATTTTTAAGCGTATTGTGATAAAATTTTTGTAATTTTATTAATTTGCTAAAATTTTAATATACCTTCGAAATGGAATGCATTAAAGTAAACTTCTTTAAATGTAACATTTTGTATTAAGAGTTGTTGAGTTTTAATTTCATAAAAACTTTGTGATGGTAGATTTGATGTTAAAACTGTATTCGTAATAATCAACTGTTCCATGGTAAATTTCTTAAATGCCTAAAAATAAAAAAATTGTACATATTTGTTACTAGATCGTTTCATATGATGCAGGGAAGATGTATAAGGCAGAGCAATGCTGCTAAAATTAATAAGTCTATAAACATTTAAAGTTCTTTGTGTTGATTGTTCAAACCGATATAAAAAAAGATGAAAAATCAGAAATTTTCATTTAATTTTAAAATATTAATTATTTAATTATACTGTTCTGATTAAAAATCTAATATTATCGCTAATGTGATTAACATGTTGAGGTGATTAAAAATTATATATACATTGGTATGAAGATGTGTATTGTCGGAGACTTACATGTCGATCTATTACATCAATATATGTTGAATCAAATTTTATAATTCCATTAGATGATTTTGTTGTAATACCATAAGGTTGGATATTTTGTATACCACTTGATTGAAAAATTATTTCTTCAATATTTCCGCTTATAGCGTGTGAATTTATTTCAATTGTTTGCACCTAAAAAAATAAAATAATTATGTAAAGTTTTGGAATTAAGTTTTGTCACTATAATATCTACTTGATCAAATGTTAGCCTCCGATAGCCATTTATTGATTGGTACGCCAATGAATTTTGGTTTAATTTGAGATCTCTAATATTTTGAAATGTTACTGTTCTTAATCCTTGAACATTCTCTAGTAAATATGGCCCAACTTCTATTGATTCACAGTTTCTAACTAATACTTGAAATACATTTCCATCTAATTGTGGAAGGAACAAATTCTGTAATAAAAAAAAAATTAAAAAAGATGTGTAGGGTATATATACACACATATATAGATATAAATGAGTATTAATAGATGATAAAGAAATTTTTAAGAAAAACCTGATAATTTTGAACTAAATTGTCATTTCCCAACTTCTTAACAACAACTATTATTGCAACTTAGTTTGTATTCCAAACTAAGAACTCAAATTATTTTAACACTACTTACAGTTGCCCTTATGTCTGTTTAAATGGTTGACATTATGAGAAAATTATATTCTAGATTTACAGAATTTCAAAAAACGAAAATCTAAATTTAATTACTTATTCTGAATTTTAAAAAGAAAACAAACTTTAAAAATTTTTTATCTAAAAATCCGGTACTAAGATTGGCCATCATTTATTAGAAAAATAATTATAACATTTTGAGTTCGGGAAATAACCATTTTTGTAGAATTTTTCAAGTAAAACTTTTTCATATTTGCTACTTATGTAAAGTTAGATTACTTATAATTATTAATTACAATTTCCTTGTGATTTTACTTATTTATGCTTATCAAGTTTTGCATTATTTTAGAAAAAATATTATTAAACTTTCAAGTTTTATATTAACCTATGAGTGTTTATTATGATAGCTAGAAAGTTTCGCCGCTTAAATCAATATTTTTGATTTTGATAAGTAGATAAGTGAATGTGTTATAAATATCTACTTACACAGCATAAAAGTATGTACATATATACACTCATACCAAAAATATTATTATTGAAAAGATAAGATTAATAATTTCAAGTAAATTATATTTTAGTGAATTTTTCCAATATCTAATACCTGAAAATGAACCTGAAAATGATTTCAATTTTTTATTTTTAATTACAATTTAAACAAGGTTTAAATGCGTAATTTTTTTAAACCCATATTGTAAGTTGTTTTTATTGGTTCTTAAAACCAATATTGTTAGCTGTTTATAATCATTATAATAATAACTTTTGGTTAATCTTGACCAAAGAAAAATTTACAACTGAAATTTTGTAAAAAGAAAATTTGAAACTGGCTTATCTGGTTAGAACATTGTTTCAAATTAATTATTAGAGCTATGTTTGGCTATATTATAGGTTAAAAAAATACAGAAAGTGTTGAAAACTTTGAAAAATGCTTCTAGTAAAGCATTATGTACTTTAAAAAGGAAGAGGCTACATTGCTGAGTGTTTATTTGCAGAATCTCATAAAGATTTAATAAAACAACATGGTCATATACATTTTACAGCATAATATTTACAATTTAGTAAAAATTTTTGAACTAAGTAGGTAAATTTAATTTTTTCTATACTTATACCTTCAGTTTAATTTTAATTAAATAAAATTAAGTAATTTAAACTAATTAACTAAATGATTAAAATACTTACTTCGTCAACATTATGACAATCACAGATAAATGATGCATCATGTGCAACACATGTTATATTTTTCGTTTCTTTATATGGTAAACTTATGTAATCCAATCGCTGGCCAAACTCTTCATATCCATAAATTATTTGAATTATTTGTGGAAATATTAGGAAATATTTCAATATTAATGTGATTTGTCGTTTTCCCATTTTGCTTTATTTACATGTAAGATTGTAGTATACTTTTATTTGCATACATGTGTTTTCACATTCGAATTACTTACGTAATTATTTTTAAAAATTTTAGTGTTATTTACTGTTTTTTTTCTTTGTAATATTTTGAAGCACATGGATTTCACATTTCTCTTACTTTTTATTTTTTGAAAAAAAAATTCTATTTATTTTAAAAATTTTTATTTAAGTTTATTTTCTTAAATTTGATGTGATGGTTTTTTGTTCCAACTTTTTCTTTTAAAATAATTTCAAAATAAATTAGCATATTAGTAATAAATTAGTGGTTAAGTAAAAAAAAATACTCTTTAAAAACGAGAAAAAGAATTTAAATAAGCTTAATATCAAAGAAAAAAATTTTGAAAAAAATTGCTTTTTTTGAAGACTTGCGATTCAAGAGTTTTTTTTTATAATTTTTTACTTATGAATTTAAATAAGACAATAAATACTTAATATGTTTCGTTTAGACTTTGAGTATTTTTGGAAATAGACCTATATAATTCGACCTATATAATTTTAGTTTTGAACTAAATTAATTCTGAAATATTTAATTCTGGACTTAAAATTGTTTTGGAATTGCTTAAAATATTAAAATTAACATAATATAGATAGTGGATGCGTTTTGGAATAATTACTACAAATTAACAGAGGGGTGAACTATTTCAATAAATAGTTAATATAGTCCTCTATAGTTATCATCAATTTTAATTTAAATAAAAAAACAATTAATTTTTTCTTTTATAGCACGTATAATTAATTATATTTAAGTATAACTAAGAGTTCTAAATTTTATACTGGAACCTATAATAATTAACAATTGTAGCCCCTAAAAATTTTTTAAACAATTAAAACCCCTAAAGATTTTATTTCAATGTAAACTGGCAAACTGGCTTAATAGAATAAGAATACGAGTACAAATTGTTGTTTTGTAATTATTATTATTTTTTAAATAAGTATAGTTAAATTAGCTAAGTTCCGTTCTAAGAACTTTCGAAGCGATTTAATTTCATTCTAATTTAAACGCGACTTAAAGTCATTAAAGGTGAACTTAAATAACACTCAAATACTTACTAATTAAATTTTTTCATTCTTCTTTCAAGTAATTGCTTTTTAACTTATTAATTATAATTTTTTTAAGAATAAGTGTATTTCGCTTATATTTTTAATAAATTGTCAAGTTCTGCATTTAATATTTTATTTAATTATTTTTGTACTTATCAAAACCAGTATTTTGATTCCGCGAAACTTTATTATCTCTAAGTCAATATTATTTTGATAAAAGTTCAAAGCAGATAATGTGTTTCACCTATACCTACACGTGTAATAAGAATTCTTATCATAAAACATATCAAGTATAAATAAAAGAGATTAGATTAGTTACTAAAAATAGGTTAAATTTTTGGTGAATTTTATGACTAATATTTTTTATTAGGTTTTTTTTTTGATATAATTTTTAACATTATTAAAGTAAATAAATAATAAAATTTTCAAAATAATAACAGGGTGAAATTAAAAAAAAAATTTTTTAATTTTATTGAATTTATCAAGTTAGTAAGAAATTTCATTTCGATTAATTTCAATCTTGAATGCGTTTGAAACTATTTTGAATTTTTTTATCGATTTTTATGTTGTTCTGAATGCATGAATTATAGGGGTCATTCACTTTTCTTACCATATAAGAAAATGAAAAAACTTCGCTATGTCTATTTGCAAGAGGTAAAAACGGTTTATTTTAAGGTGAACATGCACCTTTCTTAATAATTTTTGCAAATTGCAGCTAATTAAAAAAAAAAGAGAGCATTATACCTATTTTACTACATGTATACTTCAAATCTAATAATTTAAAGATATTCAGTATGCCAACCAATTAGTATTAGACTTAAATTTCCAAAAACCAATTCCCATAAAAGTTTGAGAAGATTTCTTAGTTGGAAAGATTTTTTGGTAATTTAATTTTTTCACTCCGATCCGCCGGTTCCATCAAAGTATTAAAATTTTTGAAAGTTTATTATAATTTGTGTTTTCAAGTTATTATGTATATTGCTTTTAATTTTTTTTCTGATATTAAGAAAATTAAGAATATTTTATTTTGGTTGTGATGTTATTGTGTACATAGGTGTATAAATTGAATGTAATATACAAATGTACTTAAATAGGTTGTTTATGTAAGAATACATTTCGAATATACATGCATACATAAATTACGTATGTTCACATACTTTCAAAACTTTTTAAATAAACAAAAAACACTGAAACAGAACAGACGGAAATACCTTGACGATTCTTAGTAAATTCTAAACATTTTTTTGTTAATTATTTATTTATGTATGTAAATTAATTCGTAGGTAAATGTATATATAAAGTATAAAAATGTTTTCTATTGATGTTCATAAATTTACAGTAAAGTTCAATTTAAAATCATTACAGTTTTCCGAAATCAAATATTTTATATAGTGATCCTCAATGAATAAGATACATAGAAAATTAGGAATTTAGTATCTTCTCTAGCGTGAATTGAATTTTACACATAATATCTAAGTAGGAATATGGTATATTGGAAAATTTTTCCATTAAAAAATTTAGCAATACCTAAATGTGGATTTGTTACTTTATGTATAAACAAAGGCTTTTCAAAAATTTAAGTTGATTATTATGCCCCAAAATTTGACAATATAATCGCGATTTTAAGTAATAAATTCGATTCGCAAACACTTTACAAAATCGTCAGATCATTCACGTCTTGGATAGTGACAAAATTTCTACTCAAGTTGAGGATCCTCATTCATTCAATTCCTACCAGTTCCCCTTCTTTTTTTAATCTGTGCTTGCAATCTTTTTTAGACTTATTTGTATTTGATCAAGAATTCATGACCTGAGTAGATTTTATTTCCTGAGTTCCGTTTAAATGGAATCAACTGTGAGTAAATTTTTTTAAAAACAAAATTTTAACAAAAAATTTTAAGTAAAAGTTGAATTTATTTCTCGTTTTTTTTCTTCAATTACCAATTAAACTATAAATATTTATTGTATGTATACATGCATATATGTAAGTTAAAAATATGTTAAAACATATTCTAAAAATAGGAAATTTCCACTTGAAACTGAAACAAGAAATCAATTACATTTATTATGTAGTTTTAGGCTTCGCCGGTTAAATTATAAAATAATAAAAATTCTATAAGTATAAAAAAAAGCCATCTGGTATGCGTACGTTCTAAAAGTTTATTTATAGAATTTTAATTTAATGTTATTTATTTTCATTTCATTTTAAATGAATCTTCATGGAAGATGAATTAAAATCGCATTTTCCATTTTAATATGAGAAACTTGGATAATAAATGAATTATAAGTGTACGTATGCGTGCGTAGATTATTTACTTGTTTGTGCGTTTTTTATTTTCTATACACGTACATTATTTATTTTATTGTTAAGTAGAAATTACATAAATTTCTTTTATTTTTAATAACTGTAGAATTATGGAATCTTTCTTAAAATATAATATTGAATGTGGCGCTTCTTAATTTGAATTCAAAATTGTAATGCTATATGCATATATTTTGTGTTGTAAATACTTGAATTTTTTGCTAATTAAGATTAAGATCAAGTATGTTACATAATAATGAACAATATTTTGAATTTCTTTTATAAAAAATAATTCAAGTACAGAAAACATTATTTTACTTGACGTCAATTGCATCACAATATCGAATGTACAAATTATGCAAACCATTTTATTATTCAAATTAATAATGTGTTTTTTAAATTATTAGCAATTATGTGAGTTTTTTTTTCTATTGTTTTGATTTTAGGATTTACATATAAACTACAGCGAGTTTAAAAAATGTTTGGGATTACTTGAATTTAAGAGTATTTGAATCACTCGTATATGATTTTTATGCATAATCGTGCGGCATTAGACTTGTTAATTATAGAGAATTTTGAAAAATAATATGCATCTTTCAATTCTATTTAATCTTGATTCTAAAATCTAATATTTGAAAAATTCATAATTAGCTCCTTCATAAAACTTGCTTTATCAATTATGCTTAAGCATTAAGGCACAATCGCGTATTTATTTAAAAAAAAATTAATTCGTTCAAGTATATATTTAAAATAGAAAAATTTAATAATATTGTTACTTTTGAAAACTTGTAAAAAATTTCAAATAACCTATTTAAATTTGAAACAATTTTTTGTCAAATTTTGCAAAAAAAAAAATTTAAATCCAAATTACATCGCATCGCATTGAATTTTCCATATATGTTGCATTAGGGTTTTCCATGGCATATTTTCATTTAAGAAAAATAAAAATCAAAAACTTATTTTATACTTTGCCCCATTTTCCTTTTTAGCTCACTATGACTTATTTTATTTTCCATAAAAGTATAAAAAAAAATTCAATTTATTACACTCTGTAGGTAATATTATGTAGATTGAATGAATTAATCTAATCAAATTAGCTAGCCATTTTCGGCAATCAATAGAAGTAATAAATTTCATGTTGAAAAAATTAAAAAAAAACCATTACATAATGGAATCAACAAAAATGTGCTTTGTTTTTTTGCTTCTCTTATTATAAATAATAAAAAATATTTTTAGCATATTTTTAAAAACCTTTATAAACAAATGAGCTCAATAGTTTTATTCAGTCCGTCCATTAGTTCTCAATAACAATTCTTTAAAAATGTGATCAATAATATCAGTTAAATATCACCAAGAAAGTTTGTTGCTTTGATTCATTCCATTTCAGGTATTTTTTTTTTAAATTTTTATTTTTGACAATTTTATTTTATTAAGACTTTTAATTTAATAATTTCAAAAAAACAAGAAAATCAAGAAAACGTTTTGAATGCTCCTAAAAGTTTGCAATTTTTTTTAGCAATTTAACTTTTTTTTCCAAAATTGATTCTTATCCCATCTTTGAACGTAATTTTTATTAATTTTTTTTTTATTTAATTTAATTATTTGTATTCGATCATTTAGTCGGATCGAGCATTCCAGAAACTCTGACATTGCAATTCTCCATTTCAGCTTTCATAGTATTGTTTCTATGGTAAGTTGTAAATTCTTTGTACGATCGTAAAAGTAATAAACAATATGCTTTTACAGATGCAGCCAAATAAAAATGTCTTTATAAATAATTTTTTAGATTTTATTACTTAATTAAAATAACAAAAAGTTCTATTTCTTTCGTGCAAATAGCACCAACGTCTCAATTACCTTCCAATCAATTGTTTCATATTAAGAAGAGATGTGCTTTAAAAAATCAATATTTTGCTATTACTTAATTAAATTTTTTTTTTACTTTTCCATTAAATTTTACAAATTTATCTTCCATATTTTTTTATTCTCTTTCGTGCCTGTCCAATTATAATTTTTATAATAACCTATTTATATACATCTAAATTTTTGCAAAAATCCAATAATTTAAATTAATATTTTAAAACAATAATATTGCATAGCTACTTATTTCTATTTTTTCTACAAAATTTAATATTCATTATTTACCCTAACTGCTTACATATAAAATTTCTGTCTTTTATGTGCCATATATTTTAGTTTTTTAAAAATTTTCTTAGCTCTTCAAATGCGTAAATTATATTTTTTTTCTTTTTATTATATGAAAATCTTCAAGGCCTTCGAATGTCAATGCGAAAATATTTTTATGATATAATACAATAATTTTAGGATATAGTAATAAGTTTCATATTTTCAATATTATTATTAATATATTTTAGATATATGTATGTATGTATGTATACGAATGTACACATTATTTTATTGGTTTGTTGATGTAAGCACAATATATTTATTGTGTGATTGAAAGTCTATGTAAAATTTATGAGAAAAATAAATTAAAAAATTTTTCCTCAATTAAAGTTATATTTTTACACAATGGCTCATCATCGTGTCATTCAGATATATAAATCATCTGATTTATGGAAAATGTACAATATAAAATTCAAGTTGTTTCATAGAAATTGTATACGCTTACATTATATGAACACTATGAGTTTTGTTGTATGAAGCACTATTTTCTGTAAAAATAATTTATATGTAGCGACAATATGTAAATATTTCTATGTTAATTTACAAACATTTTTTGTTTGGTTAATATGATTGTAATTGTATTGCACTTTAAGTGAAACTGATTCATGTCAATTATGAACTTTTATTTATAAAGAAATGTGTGTAGTTTTATGCTTGCTTTTGAAACTTAAAATATAAATGAAATATTTGAGAAAACGTATAATTCTTTATAAAATAAGTAATATATGTGTGTACAAAATGAGAGTTCTAAGTTCTAACTTGTAACATTGCAGTAAAAAGATGCTTACACATACAGTTCAATTTATGGTTCTAGTTGTTGAATTGTGTAGTAACACATAAAGTTTCGCTGAAATGTATATGCACATTTGAAAATACTTTGAGTACCAGGTTAACAGATTGCTGTTATATTTCAACAGCAATTTCAATTATGTACATAGAAATGTATTTTGTTTGGAACTTATTATATTTTTTACCAAATTATTGGAGATTATTTAACAAAATTATTTTTCTGTAATGAATTATTTGCAAATTTAACGTGCCCAATTATTTGGGTCAGTTGTATACTGGGCACATATTAAATGTAAACATTAATCAAATGCTCACCGTATTTTTCCTATTTCCATTTGACCTATTTATTTGACTGAAATTATTTTTATAATTTTCACCTTAAATATATGTACGTATACTTATATATATAAGTAATGTGTTTTATAACAATAATACGCTTACATAATTTTGACGTTTTTTTTTGTTTCCTGGTTTCAGTAAAACACGAATTTAAGTAAGTATTTTTAATTTGGGTCTGTACTGAACTCCAGTAAAATTCAGTAAAATTCAAATTATTTGTATAATACTAAAATTTTAGCCATTTTTCTGGCATTCATAATTTTTTGTCTATTCTATCGCAAGTGTAATATTTACTAAAGTATGTATTTATAATGTAATTGAGTTCCTCATTAGAATTTAGTCTAGAACAAATTATTTGTTAATATTGTTAATGCTTACAGAATATAATGTATATGTAGGCATGACATGTGGGCTGACAGATTTAAATATATATAACTACAAACTTATATAGTGTATATTCTGGAATCAATAAACAATGAAGTTCGTAAAACAATAGTCGAAAAACTAAAATTTTTAAGATTTGTGTAAAAATTTTATTTATTTCTATAAAATGTCTACAAGCAGCTATACATAATATGTACTGTGCGTATGTATGAATTTGATTAATAGAATTTCAGTAATAGTACGTATATGTATACATATCCTCGTATTGGATCATGATTTTAAATCCAGCTTTGAATAATAAGTGCAGGCAAATAATACTACATTATGTTAACACAAAAAAATTATTTCTTCTGTAAAACCCGAGTTTTATTCGGCAAGGAAAAACTTTAATTTCTTTCAATACGGACTTTAGTTTTAAAAATAAGTCAAGTCTTAGCTCAGACTACAATTTTCCGTGTTTAATTATCAAATCTTATGATCTAGGTAAAGATTCATAAACTTAAAACGACCTTTCTGTAAAGTTTTCAAATTGTGACATAAAATATTTCTGATTAAGATGGCGACATTACACATTTGAACTATCTAAGTTATACATATTTTTAACATTTTTTATATTGTGAACTCATGTAAGTATGTATGAATGTATAGGAATTATAATTTTTGCAAAATAATGTTATGACGTGTCGAAATGATGTAATATCGCTAAATAATTCCCAAACATTTTGTTTTTTCTCTTTATTCTGTTGTCTATTTTTTATGTTTCATTAGCGCTGGGACAGATAAATTAGGCGTTTTTTTTGTTTTTCTTTCGTTGCGATGATTTTTGGTGGAATATTTTTGTATTTTTGTTTCTATTGGTCTTATTAAGCGTTTAAATTATTTTTTTGGTTAAGAAATTCAAACTCAATCAAGAGTTTTTTTTTATCATAATAAATTATAAGTCTATAAGACAAGTTGAAGGTCAAATTCTACTTTATAAATATGGTCTTAGATGTATGTAAGTATGTATAAAAATGGTTTCTGTTTTGTTTTTATAACGTATGTACATATGTACGGTACACATATCTTGGAATTTCTGAAATGATCAATGAAGCAAGTAAGTTTTTTCTGTACAATATGAATAGGAATACATATAACAAACATATTATATATGTATAGATTCATACAGACATACATGTATACGTTATTTGGAAAAAATATTTGGTAACAAATATTATTAAGTTTTTATTTAATACCGTATTTTGATATAATTTGTGTTAGCGTTGGCCAAAAAAAGTATGACAATTATGATTATTATACAATTATAGCACCATAATGTCTGAAAAATTAATAATATTTTTAGAATGCCAATTATAAATAATAAATTTTAAATTGGAATCGCAGCAAAAACTGTTTTCGTTTAAATTTGATTAAAAAAAAAATCTGTATTTTTGAGGTGGTTTGTTATTTGTTTTGTACAATGAGCGTTTTATAAATTTTGATTCCTCTTCACGTAAACGAGTTTCTATGTACATATATATGTATGTATGTGTACTTATACAATGTTAATTATGATTGCTGATGCAACAATTTATGTAAATAAGATCATATTGTCGTGTCAATTGGTAGGGCAGGAATACCTACCATGTATTAAATCTTATGTATGTGTGTATGTATCTATGTATGTATATACTCTTTTGTCACATTGCATAACTTAACTAATAAATATTTAGAAAAAAATAGAATTACACACAATATTCACAGATGTACATATATTTGTATATATACATAAATATGTAAGCATATACATATGTACGTAAATAATTTTTATCTTAAGTATTAAAATAATCTCTGACTTCAAAAATTCATAATACGGTTATTGACATATGTATGTACATAAAATTCAGTTTATGAGTTATTATTGTGTATTAATTATTTTTAAAGTTATAATTTTGAATTTAAAAAAATCTTCATTCCTCGCGATATTTTTGAAAATTCAGAAAAGTATCTGGGAATTCGAAATTGCTTACTTCGTTGTAATGAAGACTTGAACTCAAAAAATCCAAAAATTTTTCTAAAATATAGGTACATATATATAATATAGGACCATGTAGTTTATAGTCAAACTAGTAACCGAATTAGTCTTTTATAGGAAGCAACCATATTTAGATGCTATTTCCATATTTCTCTGAATGTGTAATTTTTTTAAGTTTAACAATTTAAAAATATACATACATATGTATGTAGGTATGCATGTAAATATTTTGATTTATTTGAAAGAACACATTGACCTCCATATAATTATGCTTGTTCGCTTGGTGTAAAATAAAATGAGCATAAAAATTTGTGTTTTATTACGAGTATAATAAAAAATTTTATTTATTTTATTTGCGATTTAAAAATTCGTGTCTTATTACAATGTAATTTAAAACGTTTGAAATATAATTCAAGTAGGTGTAAAATATTTTATGTTAACTAGCTTAAATAAGTCTATTAAATAAATTATTGTTTAGCTGTCAGCAGATAATTTTTTTCTTAAATTTATTTTTACAACTTTATCTCATTATCTTAAATAAAAGAAATAAAGCTTTCAATTAATATTTTTAAAATGATTTTATCATTTTAAATTTATAATGAATTAAAATGATAAATATCCGCTTATTTCAAGAACAATATGGCATTTTTCGCAAAGTAGCTATGAAGACAAGCAATGCTTTCATATAAAGGGGTTATAATTTTAAAGCTATAATTTTATTATTTCTTATAACAGTTGCAAAGTAGCAAATATAGCAAAAAATATTCGTAGCTATTGACATAATTTCTAAGTCTATCTAATAATATTCTAAGCTTAATTAAATTTTGATGATAAAATTAATAAATCAACAAATCAATAATTTGAAAAATAAATAAATTATTAATGACAAAGTAAAAGAATAATAAAATTCACGATTAAAGAAAAAATAAGAGCTTAACTTTGTAAATAAGTATTTCGTCTCACCGCCAATACATTATACTACACATATGAATGTATTTTGGTATGTAAGTAATATTTATTTTCGGATTTTCAAAATCTACTAAAAATAAATTAAAAAACTTAATTGAGATTTCTATATCATGACAGCGTTGAGAATAATTTTTGCTTAAATAATTGACAGTAAAAATTGTTGACAATTTGTTATAATGCGTAAATCGTAAGTGACGAAAATTAATATTGTTGATATGTACATATGTATATGTATGTATGAATTAAAGCGATTGAAATTTGCTATTAAATTATTAGTCTTAGTATGTTGCACAAATTGAATTACAATTCCAATTATTCTTCTCTTCACAACAAAATTGTGAGTTCTATGTTGATTTTGGAAACGAATATAATTCTGAAAAATATTTGTAGCATGAATTAAAACATTCCAATTAGGCTCATAGGCATTACGCCATAAATGAATAACAAAGCCAACTGCATCAGTCTAAAAAAAGTTGTTGAGCGATAATTTTCCTATTGTTTTGCTGCTACTCGTATATAACAGGATTACCATAGCTTTTCTTTTGTTTCTTTGCAAAAATATTGCAATAAAAATTTGAAATAATTAAAAGTAGAGCAAATTAAATCATAAAATGCAACATACTTGTCTTTGTAAATGATAATCTAAAAATTGTATTATGGAAGTGCAAAGTTTTAAAAGTGTCTCTGTTTTTAACAATAAAAATTATTTTTCTTTAAATATGTTAGAAATTGCAATTTTCTTATATTTATACAAAATTATCTATTTTTATTGTTTTTATCAAAATTATTGAGGTTAAGTTCATTTAATTTAATTGAAAATAAAGATAATATAATTATTATTTTGATTTAAATCTGTTTCTGTATAGCTACTTTTAATAAGAAAAAATAAAAAAATATTTGATTGACAATTAATTTAAAATTCATATTTTAATTTTTTTCTTTCCCCTTCTTTCTATATTTTATAATAATTAATTAAAATGTAACTTATCGGTATATACATACATACTTACATTGTATAAGAATCGTAACTAATTTATTTTTATTACAAAATTATTTATTAAAATTGATGTCATAATCTTGAAAAATTTATTCAATTAATTTATTAAAAGTGTTAAATGATTTGTTCTTTTCAAAAAATTTGTTTCTCTTTTTTTTGTTTTTAGAATTTCCTAATAAATTTTCTGAATATGATAATTAATATTTATTTCAAGTTATTTTAGTTTAAATTGGTTTTTTACATTATAATTTGATAATAGCTTTTACTTAAATAAATTCTTTTTTTTTTCATTTTTGAGGTTAATAAAGTTCGGAATTCTTTTTATTTTTATGATTTTGCATTTGTGTTACAATAAACTACATAAAAATATAAGAAAAGACTATGATAATTGGTTATGTGGAGCATCTTACTACGAGTATACGAAAACAAGTTTAGGATTTCTAATTTATTTCGGAATAAAATAAAATTTTCTTCAAAGTGATTTAATACTCTAGCCCTTATTACTTTAGGTACGTTAACAAACAAATTTCAAAACAAACACTTTTAATGTGAATTTGTAAGTATTATAAATCAAAATGCAGTATCTTTCTACGAAAGTTTAATTAATAAGTCACTATTAAATAATATTGTTGAATTTGTTTGAGGGTAGTTTTTTTTAATCGAAAATATCTTTTCAAGAAAATTTTTACCTATGTATCTCTGCCCTATTGTTATCTAAAATACGTTTTTTTTTCTTAATTTTCGATATCCGTTTTTTTCTAGGTGACAACTAGTAGTTGTCTAGAATTTTGGCTTTTCCAAATTTGTATAATTGCAGGAAGCCTACGATAAATGCCATTTCATCAAAAAATGTATTTATTTACTTTAACTTACGCAAGTAATTCATGCTTTCAATCATTATGTTAACGACTCTTTCAATTTATTTTTTTTTGTCTCTGCTAAATGTGAGCAATCATTTGAAATATTTTAATACGTATATGAATGAAAGTAATTTAAATAATATTGTAGTAGATTGTTTTTAAAAGTGGTATTTTTACTTGTTCAATGAAAAGTGGTGCTTTACAAACAATTGGTGTACCCACCTTTATATAATATCTTTTCACATATTTTCCCAATAAATTAATTAAAAAAAAAAATGCTCTTAAAAAATTTATGGAACAGTTGGCAACCCTAAAAATGTATATATAAATATCTAAATAGAATATTAAAAAACTTCCAAACATTATAAATTTAAGGGATCAAAGCATATATTTTTTTAAAGTTGAAGTTTCTGTGAAACGTGCTCGTAAATTTATTTTCTTAATTAGAGAATTCATTAAAAATGCCGCATATTTTTCGTAAGAGACCATTTTATTGTATTTTTTCCATTTGAAAAATAAAACTAGCACTATTTTTTTTTCGTTTCTTATATGCTTTTTTTTTGTTATCACAGCGCTAACTTTTGAGTTAATTGTCTACGCGGTGGCATTTTTATATCACTAAATAAAAATATGCATGTTGCTTTTTAAGTAATTTTGTAGTGAACTTTGATAAAAAAAAAATATACGTAACTATACATTTGCTTAAATCGAAGTCAATTACTTATCTAAATAGTGTCAAATGAACCTTGAATGTATATGTATACTGTTGTGTTGTGTGATGTATTAGAGTAAATACTAAGCCCTTTGGGTATAATTAATTGTGATAACAAAGTTAATTTTGTAGCCAAAGCTTTTTTTAGATTCAATTTTAGTTTAAAAGTTAAATTTGTAATTTTACAATTTATTGAATTTTTATTACAAAATTATGGTAATTTTTTGTGAAAACTTAAGTATGTATATGTTCATTTTTAACACAAAACGTGTATTAGTGTAATGTTGTGTACTTGTTATATTTACTCGTGTAAATTACTATTTGCCCCTAATGCAATAGTTTATTAATGTTATTGTGAGTTTATGTTAATGTAAAAATTTACTTTACTTAATAAACAAGTAAAATATGAAAATTTTGCTATGGCACAGTGATGAAGTTAATTGATTTGAGAAAATATTAGAGGGTTCTTTGTTTTGATTGCTTTTATTTTAGCAAATATTTAAAGAAAAACAAAAGAAGAGAATAAAATATATTTTTAAATAAGCAAATGAAATTGTGTATAAGATTTATTTGCACATAAAAACCTATATTAGTTAAGTAAGCAATTTTTAAGGTTATTCATATAGAAATAAGAAAATAAATATTTAAATTACTATTTATTAAGTTTTTATTTTATATTTATGCTCAGGGTTTTTTAATTATTTTTAAATAATGCTTAATTATAAATGTTAACAATAAAATACACAGTGAATAAATGAAAATCTTCTTGAATTTCGAGTTTAATTCGAAATTTTAACTATACATCCAATCATAAAACAATCAACGATAATCACATTTTTTAGTTTCATTCACCTGTTAGCACTTTCTTACTGTTATCTGCTAAAGATTCCATATATTTTTTAATTTTGATTTACTTATTAACAAAAGGTTTTCCATCAACACATTATACATTTCAGTCAAAGAAAATTAAAATTAATTTTTATTCCCGCATAACTTGCATTTTTAGCTTATCTTGAATATTCTCGTATTGCACCTTTATGATTTCGGTTTTTATTACCCCATAAATTTAATATTTTTTGTTACAATAACTTTGTTACCATTATTATAATTTTAATTATATTATTGTGTTGAGGTTGCAACAACAAAAACAAGTTGTAAAAATAAATGAATTGGTTTTCTTTTAAGAAAAATTTAATTATAATTTAGATAGCTATGCAACTATGTTTTTTTAGGTTTTCTAATTTATATTTAATAGTTTACAGAATATACATATATGTACTTGCTTATAAGTATGGTAAAAGAAAATATTCTTGACTGTAAAAATATTTAAATATCTTTCATTTTACGTACTTGTTCAAGTTTTTATTTATATGCAAGTTAACCGTTACCATATTTCTTTCTATAGTTCTGAAGCATAAAAATGCAAGTATTAAATTTCAAATGTTTTTTTCCATAAAAACAGATTTAAGGTTCTTTTTTTACACCCCTAATAGAAAAGAGTTATATAAACGTAAGATTAGAAATGTATTACATTATTCTTCCTCAATTTTTATAATGTTAAAAAAGTCAAGTAGATTGCGTACAGGCATACGCAAATAGAATCTTTTTAAAGATATTAAATGAAATTTTATAGCCATTTCAATGTACATGTATGTTTACATACGTATACTTATATAATATACTTGCAATCACTAAATTTATTTTTAATGTGAATTTTAATTTAAAAGAAAAGCTGAAAAGAAATTTATTGTGAGTTTTATAGAATTGCAAAACTTAGTGATTTTTATTCGATATGGATGCTTTGTATGAGAAATTGTCTTCACATTGTGTAATATGTAATTGGTTTTAACTGGCAAAATATGCTTGTTAATTTTTTTCCATCTAAATAAGTTTTCATTGTACAGTCTGTAAATGTTATATACTCTTCTAAGAATTGCTGTCCTAAAACTATTGTAGAAATTTCAATTACGTATTTTTGAATATGCAATTATTTTTAATTAAATACTTTCAAATGAACACTTCCATTTCAAAAATTCAATTAACTGATTAGAGCCATCTATAATACTTAACTTTTAATATATAATTATTTTGGGCAATTGCAGTTCTAGTTAGTATAATTAGTACTAACACATATTGTTTCTAATTCGAACCATATAAAGTAGGAATAGTTAATATTCACTTTGGGGAGATGTTTGTTGTGCTATCTCTAACATCATTCTAATAGCTCAATAATAAATTTGATTTATTCAGCAATAGAATTTGAATTGCAAAATACGTTTTTGTGTGCTAATTTTTATTCTGGGATATTTACATATCTCACGATAGATTGCACTTGTTGAAAATGAAAGTGAAAATATTTACAATAGTTTTATGGAACTATGGAATAAAATTAATAGGTCTATGGAAATTTGAGATTCAGACAACCATAATTATGAATAAACTTTGAAATGTAAACCTAGCAATTTTTATACCCTGCACTTCGTGAAGGGTATATTAACTTTGGTATGGAGTTTGTAACTACTTGAAGGAGTCACCTGTGGTATGGACATATATATATATTCTTGCTCAGCGTAAAATTCTGCGTTGATTTAGACATGTCCGTCCGTCCGTCCGTCCGTCCGTCCGTCCGTCCGTCCGTCCGATCGCACGATAACTCAAAAACGAATAATGCAATCGACACCAAACTTTCACAAGTTGCTTCTTTTGTGCCAAGGACGAACCCTATTGTTATTGGACTAATTCGGACAACGGGTTCGGGTAGCTGCCATACAACTCAAAGAGTTTATTTTAAATATTTCAAAAACTAATAAAGCTATAAATTTAAAATTTTGTATACATGTGTCCAATTATATTCTACACATGCCCTAAAAATTATAATGGGATAGCTGCACCGGTTCGGGTGGCTGCCATACAACCCTAACAGCAAATTTTTTATATTCGGAAAAATAATAAAGTCAGATTCATGAAACTTGGCAGTCATGTGTCCAATTATAGGTCAAATATATTTCTGAAGTTTTAGTGGAATTGCTTGGCAGGTTCGAGTGGCTCCCATACAAGTCCAAAAGCTTAATTTAAATATTTGGAAAAATAATAAAGTCAGATTCATGAAACTTGGCAGTTGTGTGTCCAATTATAGGTCAAAGATATTTCTGAAGTTTTGGTAGAATTGCATGACAGGTTCGAGTAGCTCCCATACAAGTCCAAAAGCTAATTTTAAATATTTGGAAAAATAATAAAGTCAAATTCATGAAACTTGGCAGTTGTGTGTCCAATTATAGATCAGATATATTTGCGAAGTTTTGGTGGAATTGCTTGACAGGTTCGAGTGGCTCCCATACAAGTCCAAAAGCTTATTTTAAATATTTGGAAAAGTAATAAAATTAGATTCATGAAACTTGGCAGTTGTGTGTCCAATTATAGGTCAAACATATCGGTGAAGTTTCTATAGAATGGTTTCACTGGTTTGAGTAATTGCTATACAACAATGAAAGGTGCAGGGTATAATTCAATCGGTTCATACCGACTGAAACGTTTTTACTTGTTTATTTTTTTTTTTGAATAGCTTTTAAAACAAATATTTTAATCTTTTAGCTTTATAATATGTTTATTGCTATATACAGTTAGTAACATATACAGTTAGTAACATTTTAAATAAAGTTATTAATTTTAAATTGTTTATTGTAAAAATAAAGACAAATTATTTCACATTTTAAAATAAATTATTACTAAATAATTTTTTATTATTCGTTCTGGAAATGTCAAAATATATAATATGTAGTAAGTAAAATATGAGTACTATTTTGCTCTTCGTTTTGGAAATTATGTCATTGCAATTTTTGTAAATCGAGACATAAGTATATAGTATGTGTTTATAGTTATATAGGTATATTCATGTTAGTAGAATGAAAGAGTAAGCGATGTATGTAGTAAATTTTAAATATAGAAAACCATTAGTGATTGTTTATTACATTTTAAATTAATTTTGCGTTTACGCTATTTAAAATATTTATAGGATTTTTAAATATGTGTGGCATAATCTACATACATACATATATGCTTTTTAAATTTTTTACACCCTACACATTTTTGCGAAGCTATCAAAATTTTTATTGTTACTAAAATTACTTAAAAAGAACACTTTACGTACAAAGTATGCATACCACATTTAATGATTAGATATGTAAATATGCACGTACCCAAATGTAAGGCAAGATTTATACTCAAATGTAAGGCAAACGTTTCAATGAAACTTTCATAATATGTAAATTTGCTAGAGCTTAAAATATTGATTGAAAAATCTTAATATTTGCATGCTTGTTATTTAGCTAAGAAACACCTCGTCCTTTTATTCAAATATTGCACAATGCCTCTAAATATTACTATTCCATAGATTTTAACTACTTTTTATGAAACAAATATTCACTATATCCGTTATACTTTTTAAAATTCTTGATTTCTTACAATTACATAAGCTAAGTTGAATATTAAGGATAATTTTATTTTTCCAAATTTAGATTAAAAGATTAGGTCGAATTTCTTACAAAAATTGTTGTAAAACTTCAATTCGTTCCAAACAATATTTTAATTTATTTGAATCAACACTTTTTAAAATGGTATCAACAGGTTTTAAAATATTTTTAATATTTTGCGTGCCTTATATAGAAAAGCTTTATGAAAAACTAAAATGATGTTAAGAATTTGGAAACAATAACAAAGAAAAAATGGAAGTCGCTATGTTTGTATAATGTATACATACATACATACATGTGAACGAATTTTTTCAATCTCTAGTCATGTATTGCGTAGAAAGTATGCTCGAGTTTAATTTGTCTTTAATAGAATGAGTTAAACAATTACGAGTATATAATTAAATTATACTGGGGTATTTTTTATTAAAGAAAAAAAACTATACAAAACTTTGGAAGAAGGATTACGTCATATATGTAAGAAAAATCATATAACCTTCAAAACAGTTTTTATGATTATTTTGCTTTCATCTTTATTTACAATTTTTCAATCCTACACGTGCAAATGTTGTTGCTTTGAGATCGTTAAAATTGTTTAGATTACTGATTTTATATTTGAAAGTTATCGATTTAAAGTTAAAAGGCAGAAATGCTTATTTTACATAATATGTTTGTGCTACATTTATTGAACTTATATAAGAATACCAAATTTAAGAAAATTTTAACACTAAATTTACTTATAATTTCGGCCTCGTTAAGGTTTATACGGTCACATTATACTTAATCCAAAAATTTCAGATTATGAAGAGAAGCAGCGAAATTTATTCTGTTGGAAAATTTTATTTACTTGTCCTTAGGCCAGAACCAATTTTTCATTTTAAACTCTTACTTGAGAAAATTTTACAACTTGACACGAAAAAATATGTAATTAAATAAGCTTCTATATTAATAAATATATAGAAAACAATATTTTACAAAAAAAAATCTTTTCTATTTGGAATTTAAATTAAAGCATTTTTGTTGGTAAAAAGTTGAAGCTTTTTGATCTTATCTGTATTTTCATTAGTATAATAATCTATAATTACTTGTCTAAGTTTAGCAGTGCAGTTTAATTAGTTAAAGTTACTTAATCTATTTGTAAACAAAAAATCATTTTACATTGTTAATCGTTGTTTTTCGATGATTATCTGCTGTTACTATGTCCATATTATTAAAAAAAACATAGTGAGAGCTACTTTATGTAACAGCCTGGTTATCATGAAAAAATATCACATTATTTTCTTGCTTATTGGCATTTTACAATTCGGCATAAAATATTAATTTGTGTTAGAGGCCTAATCCTTTTACAAGGTCTCATTAAAAATTTAGACAATTGAGTATTTCATACGAGTATTAATCATAATTTATTTTGAAATTGAATAAGTTACTAAAAATACTTCTATACAGACTCCTTCACTTCATTGTGCGGTTCGGTTTAATGAAAAATTATTACACTTACATATACTTGTGTAAATTTTCTTCTAATCTTAAATAATTCTGAGATACTAACTATAGTTATAATTTTCCAACTAATTGAATTGGAAAAACATATTTGTCTTTAACATATAAAAATTTTTTTCAAAATAAGATTGAACTTTTGTATTTTATGTAAATTTTATTTTGTATTTTGTTTATAAGTAATATTGTCTTGGCGTTAAGTGCGGAAGTGTTCTAATTTAAAAATGATCACTAAAGTGGAAGAAATACCAAAGATTAAAATAAATAGGTGTATATATATATATATTTTGCTTCTTTTGTTTTTTAAAAGCGCGGTAAAATTTTATTGAATTGTAAGATTTCTTCATTCTAATACAGGAAGCGCATTCAATCTCTTTTTTTTCCTCTCTTAATATTCTAATTTAATTTTCCATTTATCTATTTTAGAATATTTTTATTTTAGCATAAGTCATTCACTTCAACAATATTCATTTTATTATTTAAATGGATAAATTTTTCTTATCGTTTGACAATGCATTTAATGTTTTCGTTTTCAATGTTTTCATTCTCATATTATAAGTGTGTACTTATTGTGTTTTTGAAATTTTAGCTAATTTATAATAAATATTTTAATGAATTTGAGTTGTCATCATTCATCAATTTTAATTTTAATATTTATTGTAAACTATTCATAATTTATTTTAATAACGCTAATATTAAGTATACACTTTGCAAATGTAGTTTTGAAAATATCAAATTACATTAATGTTAAAAATCACTAAAATTATTGGATTGGATTATGTGGCAAAATTACGAATGATACATAGTTGTTGTAATTGATTTTTTAAGTTTTCACAGTTTATTTTCTAGCTTAGACTGTGTATTGTTCAGTGGTTTAGACTACTTATATTTAAGCCAAACTAAATAACTATAAATATTAGTCATGAAAAATGCAGTACATTTTAATTTGTTTTTGATTAAGTATGCATTTGTATAAAGAAACAAAAAATAGAAGTTCATTCAATTAGCCATATTAGCATATAAGTACATGAATAAACTTTCAATTTGTGATTATTACGATAAAATTCTTGCATCATTTCATGCATATTTAAGGTTTGTGGTATTTGAATTTAATATCCAATATTTTTACATGTAATATTACTTAATTAAATTTTAGGTTGCCAGTACAAGCTTATTACAATACAAATATGAAAAAAATCAGCTTAAAAGCAGTTAAGAAAATTTTATTCACATTAAGTACCTACAACCGCAAATTGACTATAAGTATTGATTAATAGCTCATTTTATATATAGTACAAGTCAGTCAATAACGTTTAAGTAAGCGATTATTAAAAAATAATTACGATAGTCATGATTTTTAAAAACTACTTTTAAATCAACTTCAATAAATGTGATACCTCAATATTTAAAAAAGAATTTGGATCCTTTTTGTATGCTTATATGTATTGTAAATGTGCTGCTTATTAAGGATTTTTTTTACTTGAAACGAGGGTAAATATATTTGCATACAGTCGAATTTCTTCCTTTAATATACCTATCTGTCTATTTATTGCGAAAAGTCACGCCATAATAATAAATTTAAATAAATACATTCATTATTTTATGAAAAGTGTACTAAGTATGCAATCTTGTATTGTATATATATGTAAATATTCGACATAAATCCTTTTATACTGACATTTTTATTATTTTCATGCTTTGACTTTGTTTCTCTTTTATGATAATGTGTTTTTGATCATCTTGCTATCCACCTTTAACGTGTTGTCATAAATTGCTCATGAACTTTATTAAATATTCGTTTAAGTTCTATTTCTCTTCAATCAATTTTAAATCAAATGAAAATTAGAAATTAATCTTTATTTAGTTTTAAACTCTTTTCTGGTGTTTTTCACAATAATATCAAGGAATAATAACTTGAAGTTGCGATTTCTTATGGAGGTTTATATTAAGGGAAATCACCTAAACCTTATATACTTTACATGTATTTAATAAGTTTTCAAAAATTAAATTTATTAAAGCTTTTTTAAAAGCATGAAGTAGGTTTGAATAACAAATTTATAAAGATTGATTAAAAATTATAACAGTGATGTTAAAAATTTGACATTTCAATGATCTTTGAATGTGGATTTTATTAACGGTAAAAAACCTTATATTTCAAAAACAAAAATAAATTCCACATGGTTTTAATTTAGCAAATAATAATTATTTATTTAAATATGAAGCTGACTTGCTAAATGTGCAGACACATTTGTTATACGTGTAGGTACCTATATAAGTACTTATTTAATTAAGTATTAAAAATTAATCATTTAAAAATTAATCATTTTGATGCAACACTTTAAAATATGTACCTTTATATAGATACAAGTGCTTATCAAAATGTCTAATAAAGTTTTGAGATTTAAAATTATTTTCCCGTTTTTATTTTAATTAAGTAACAGAATGTTTTTCATTGTTTGTTAATCATTAGTGCTCTATTCTGCTCCTAAGTGATCTATACACAAATAAGTATGTGCTAAAGATTTATCGTCTCGACTCGGATATACTTTGATCTAGTTAGTAAATTTAGAGTTTATATGGGTGTATGTTAGCATTCATTATTATCATTTTTATTTTTGCTAATTTATTTCAAATTATTTATTTGTTCTTAAAATTAAAAAATAAAATTTATATATTTTTTTTGCGTTTGCAATTTTTTGAAATGAAAAAATTAAAACCAAAGGAGCACGTTTTAAGAAATCTAAATAAACAGCTTAAATTAAAAAGGTATGTATGTACTTAGGTATATACATACATATTATGTACATTTATATATGTACCTACATAATAAGTTTCTATTTCATTTTTTTATTTTTTTTTATTTCTTAATTTTTTAATTTCAAATGTGCAAATTAACAAATAAAATGATAAAATTCACAAACTAAATTTATTTTTTCTTCTTTTAATGCTCAATCGAGCAAAACTTTATTTTAATTTTTTTTAATTACATACTTTTTTTCACATTTAGCATATAATTTTTTAAATTGCCTTAAATAGTGGGCAATGTTGTATTAATTTTTTCTTTTTTTATGGTATTTTGTTGCATACTTTAAATTCTTCTTTATTATAAACAAAATAAAAATCACTTTTAAATTAATTCCGCGTATAATTGCATGTGCTTCTATAAGAAAACAGAAAAGAAATTATGCCATGCTATGCCACACTCCAATACAAATTAGGCTTGACTGACTGACCGTGGCCGAGTGAATAATTTTCTAATAAGTATTTTTTTATATTTTAATTTTTTTTTTTTCAAAAAATTTTAAAAGGAAAGCAAAAAACGTTTGATGTTTTCAAGTATGTATACTTTTTTTAAATTAATCACGAAATATTAAGTTTTTTTTTTCAATAATAAGAAATTTTATTTTTTCAAATTACGAAATAATTACATAACACGAATAATAATTACGACTTACTCGATGGAATTCTTATCGTTGACTAAAAACGCAAAATAAAACTAAATGGAAATTCAAAACTTATTCCGCCAATTTATTTTTCTATTTTCTTTTATTTTTTTTTTGTTGTTTTTGTGTTTTTCGTATGAGAATTGAGAATACTGAATAGGGGAGCATTTTGATGATATTAAATTTGTTGGGGAAGAGAAAAATATAATTTTGAGAAATATTTTATAAATATGTATAAACAATTTTCCCGAATTAAGTATTGCCAGATCGGCAAAATATTTATAGATAAGTTAAAGATATTAATAATTATTAAACTGCACACTTATTTTCATTCTTGTGGTAATTTATTTAAGTTTATCCTACATTTTTCCTAAAAGCGTTATTAATTTATTAGTAGATTAATAATTATTATTTTTTATGAACATACATTTTAAATTGAGATTTGGAAGTTTCATTATGAATTTCTACCGAAATTAAGTGTCGGCTAGTCTATCGAAAAAAGTCACACAATTGCGTTTACTTTTAGCTAAATATTTAACGTAAAATTTCTTATAATTCCGTATAGACTTTTGTTAGATAATGACGTAATATACAGGTTATTTTTTATTATACTTGAAAGGTAGCTTAACATAGTCTGAAGCCTACAATTCGGTAAAGAAGAGCAGAGTTTATTTGTAATATCAGTGATTTATGTTTATTGACTTTCTGAACGGATGAAAATGCAATTACGTACTTACTATTTGCTGCTAAAAAAATTTTTAATCGCTTTTTTAAACAATTAAATAAATTTTAGGAATATTCACCTATTTTGGCAAAATATGCAAATAATTTTTCATGCTCAATACGTAACTGGCTGCAGATATGAATAAGTAAGCATGCAGTTCCTTTAATAATGGTTTTATATTTCTTTGCTGTTGTTTTGTTAAGGAATACTAGAATTAATAAACAAATATTTCTACAGTGCCAATATAGTAAAACTATAGTTTTTTTTTTTCTAGCAATAGTTGTAGAAGAGTGACAGTAACTCCACGTTCTAAAGTGGCAGTAAATGTATAACATGCTAATAATTGTAGTATTGATAAAATATTTAGATATTTTAAAGAAGATTGGCAGGAATATTTATATACAAAAGAGATTTGAAGTAGAGTAACGAATAACGTAACGAGACTCTTTTCTGTTCTTTTTAATTTTCATATATAAATGCAGAGAGTGATTTGTAATAATATTTTGTTTAGGTTTTAAATTGTTTCATGTTTTGTAATACATTATGATTATATTTACATACCACGTTATTTATTATGCTTAAATAATATAATATGAAATATGAATAAAAGTAAATATTAGAGCAAGAGAATGTAAATAGAATGAGAGAAAATGAAATTCTTATAGGAATTTAGGAATAGATAGGACAAGAAATAAACATTCTGTTCTCTTAGATACTTGGTATATACAGTTGAGTACATTTTGGAATTGTCTTTAATCACATCCGGTAGCTCATTAAATGTAATTGCATTATTAAATAATATTAGTGATAACAGTGTTTAACAGATTTGTAATGTTTTCTAGCATTTTCAATAAGTTTTTAGTATTTTGTAAATTAATTTAATTCATATTTTTAAAAGTGAAAGAATTAATAATATACCAGAAACTTTGAATTAATAATATTCACTTTATTATTTTTTAAAATGAAAATGTTAGATTCCACATCATCTCAGTTGTTTTTTGTTCAACTCAAGTACTATGTTCATATGCATTACTTGTACATAATACGACTATATACATACTCGTATCTGCCCTAAATCGAATATAATTTATTTTATCAAAAGTATTTTAATATCTATTACAATATTTATTGAGATCTGGTACTGATGAATTTGTACATGCTTTTAGTAAATAAATACTTAAAACATTTTTTTTACAAAAAGCGATTTTTCCAGCTTGAAAATTGTCGCTTACAATGAATTATAAGCATATTAACTAAAAAATTTTAAAATAAATATTTCTTAAATGTGCAAATTTTGAGTTGCAAAGTTTTAGTAAACTGGCTATATGTGCTTCCATACTTAATTTATATAACGGAATAATATTTATTTTATATTTTGAAATGGAATTAAATTTAAAATTTTTTCATGATTGAAATTAAAAACATTCTATTCTATGTTATGTTATTCGTTTTCAGTAGAGTTATAGCATGTTATGTTGTTTTAGGTTTGAAATTAAGTTAGAGTACTTTGCGAAAAAATTAAAAATTTTATTAAAGCTGTTGCTTATTATTTTGGTTAAGGTCAAACTGGGGGTTGAAGGAATAAAGTTATTCTTATTTCTTAAATTATTTTTATTTATGTAGACGACTGATGTCGTATGTATTCAGAAAATGTATGGTTCTGTACAAAATGAATATACACAGAAAAATTTTGGAGCATTTTGAATTTATGCTATTTTCATACGTTTTATATACGTTCATATATTAGTGACGTATTGACAACATTTTGCAATAGCCGAGTAGAAAAGAATTTCGTGCTATTAAAGCTTGATTTGACGTTACATTTGACATGTATCATGTATGACAAGTCCATATACTCGTATAATTACTTGTGATTGGTAAATAATAAAAGCAACCTATAATGTATCAACTGACTAGCAAAATTTTCTGATAGCATCTAATTATTGTGTGATTCCATAGTTTCAAAATAGTTTTTTGTTAAATGCATGTGTTCATTGATATGTAGGTATGTATTTCATGATTTTTGTTTGGTGTAGAACTATGACTTCCCAGCTGAACAAAGTCACTTTTTTTAATTGTTTTAGATTTAGTTTTGTAAACTCTTTTCATAGTTTTTCATTTTATTTGTGATGTGTTAAGCTCTATACACCTTTTCGATTAGAATTATTACTTGTCATATTAAGAAGTTAAGAACAAAAAACATAGTACGTACACAAACAAACTTAAGTTTATTCGTGTAAATTCAATCCTTTTATACTGCATGTACATATATAATATTATATTATGTCTACATATCCATGAATTCTTTAACATACATAGTAAGGCTGAAATTGAATGAAGATTCAATTTTCTGCTGTTCTTGTAAGGTTTCATAATTACATATTAATGAATAACAAAAGAGAGCGTTAAAATATATAAGTTAGAAATTATCATAACATAAATATGTATATAGATTGGCATATATCTGTATCTATATTAGCATGTGTGCATATATTTTTATGTAGAGATTCGCGTGTTTAAGAATGAATTTACATTTGCAATCACATAATCATTAGTGTATGCAGAAGGTAAATTGTTTACATATTTTTCATTTCATATGGTGCTGCGCAAACACTATACTTATCGTCTTTGTATACCTTTCTAAATTGTTTAACATACCGCTATATATATATACATAATTGAAATGTTTATGACATTTTATTGTTGGCTATTTTATTACAAATAACTGTAATAATAATTTATAACATAAATATATCATTTACAAGAAATTCATTTATTTTTTGAATATGGTGGTTGTAGCTTGGATGTTTGAGAATTTTTAATTAATATTTGCATTTTGTTAAGGGAAAAACGAAAATCTTTATAAAAGAGAGTATACAACATGGAACAAAATTTGGAATCAAGTTTTATAAACAAGAATTAAATGTTATTAATTTCATATTTGGGTACCCACTAGCCATAATACTGATATTTTTTTGGGCAGTAAATTTTGGAGTAATTACTGATTTTTTCTAGGTAAATGAATTATTCATAAGTCAAATGTACGTATTCATTTGTATTGTCCTAATTCTCCCGAAAAAATCCTGAATTATGAATTATTTGAAATTTTTTTCTTATTTATAATAATAAAATAAAGTTTTGGTATAATTAAATCTATTTGGCTAAATAGCTTAAATTTCGAATCGTGACTGGTAATGTCAGCATTTAATGGAAATACTTGTATTGTGCAAATTTATAAAAATGTAATTTGTTTGTAGATTTATTTGTCTCATAACACATATTCAAATTCAAATGTATATATAAAGTGTACATGACCTTGTACAGAAAACGTAAATGCAGGACAATTTAAAAAATAATTAATAACTTTTAAAGAAAAAATATATGGAAATTTTGCCGAAGAAAATTTATGTTTACACAAAGTTATACAAGTTTTTTTTTTCAAATAAAAATGTTTCATTTTAACAGTGCTCTTTTTTGGTTTGAAATTTGGTATTGTTTGAGTTTATTAAAAACTTCCAAAAAATTTATAGAATATTTTTGAACACAAAGATTATACCTAGGAAAAATATGTGAGGTCAAATAATTTCATGAAAAATCTCTGCTTTTGAGTTCTATTAGATTGCAATAAAAGAGATATTTTTGCGAACTAAGTTTATTTTTCCTTGCGAAACAGTATTAAACTGTTTAAAAAATTTTTTATTCTGCAACATATAGCTCCTAAATCTCTTAATGGTTTTTCTTTGATAAATTGCAAAATGACGAACTTAATACTATGCTCGTTTCACTCTGTTCACACATTCACCTGTGTGCCTGTTTATAATACTTTTTCACTCTTTAAGATAAATCTAGAGATTAGAAGATTACTAATCGTACTTGCGCTGAAAATTTTTTTTCTATCTCCCTCCCTTTAAAAATTATAGCTCTTAAAGCTCTAAAAATGCCTTTATTATTGACATATGATTGACTATTTATTGTAACGAAACAAACATGTTTTAAATCCTAGCTTCTTTTACTGGTGCTTAGCATAGTTGACCATGGAAATTTCAAAATGGTTGGAAAAACTAACCGTTATTTAAAATTTGCCTTTTTTCAAAATTTGCTTTTTTATATCATTTTTCTTCTAGACGACAAGTTGTGGTAGTCTGAAATTTTAGCAGTTTTTTTTTGATACTATTAAACAATTCATTTTGCTAGAGAACTTTACTCTAATTCGATCCACTCTCAAGTTATCGCCTCTCGAAATCTGTGAAATGTTTTCAGCACCTTTTATTTCCGAAACTATAAGCTTTTCTAAATTTCAATATAAGCAGAAAGTCCATGCAAAACGCCATGCCATTAATTAAAAATTATTTATTATAAATCCTCTCCTTAATTATGTTAACCCTTTTTTAATTTTTTTTGTCTCATCCTAAATATATGCAATGTTTGGAAATATTTTAGTGTGTGAATGATTATTGAAGAGAAAAGTGCCGCTTTACAAACCATTGGTTTGACCCAACTTTCAATTTTACAAAAATTTAACCTTTTTTGTACAAATTTTGCTGTAATATAAATTATAAAGAGACAGTGTAAAATACGTAAAATTGAAAATTACTCGATTTGATTTAATTCATGTGCATTAAAATTCGATATTTTTTAGTATGTATTTCCAAATTTAATGATAGTAAATAAAATTAAAGTACATAATTAAACTGAATGCATCGATCTCAACTGAATCTAATTAAACTGTATCGTAAAACATACCTATACATGGCCACATAGCTACTACATACCTATATGGTAATGAAGTCAAATTATATATTGTTCTATGTTAACATGACAATGAATTTTGTGATAATTAATATGTAGATGTTTTATAAAATTTAAACTACGTATGTACATAGTTCCAATAAAATTAAGTTTCGTTAATCAATTTAATCAATGTACATATAAGAATAGTACAAAGTTGGGGTTACCAATTTTATTTGAACTTAAAAAAGTATGTAGTATGTACAAATATGGAAACACTGATTTATTTGATATAAAAAAATATTATTAATGCCACTTTAAATGTATTTCATAATATAATAAATTGATAGCTACGAGTATGTATCAGTTTTTGATAATCACCCTTATTGCGAATCTCACTCGTAGAATTCTAAGAATTTCAAACTGATTATTTTTCGGAGTGTCATAATCGTTATTTTATTACAGCTGTCAAATGACATTTAAATTTTTCGAATCTCTCGATCACTCTTGAATACTGGCTTTCTACGTTTCAAAATTTCATTAGTAAAATTTTATTCTGAGTTTCGTAATAATTAACTATAATATATGAAATTCATTATTTCTCGAGTGAGAACGAGTGAGACTCACAATAATGGTGAATATTAACTACGTATAATGCCGAAGTACAGTTTTATACGTTACTTTGTGTGAAGCTCCATCAAATTGATAAAATACGACGTAACAAATTCAGAAAATGTCTAAAACAAAATAAAGTGATTTGGTAACTCAGAATTATTATAATTATCATAAAACTCTGATAACATCATCGTATCTAATTGTTTATAAATAAAATAAATGAATTTCCAAGTATTATGCAAATTTTCAATAAATTTACATACTTATATAGAAATTTTAAAGACCGGCACAAACAATTGAATATATTAAAAGAAAATTATCTCATAGTTTGTTTTCAAATTTAAATAAAACGTAGTTTATATTACAAGTTCAAGTTTTGAAAGTTTAGTTTTTTTTATATTTTGCTTTTTTTATTAACTAAAAATAGACAATGATTCCACGGCAACTTTTTTTTTATCGCAAATTTGTATTTAGCGTTATAAAATTTGATAAATATTAAAATAAATACTCGTAAATTTTGAATTGCACATGCAAATAAACTTTAATATAAAATGCAGTTTTCAAATAAGGTTTGGCGTTTATTGCTTTTTATAATTTTTGATATGAAATTTTGCTTTCGCATATGTATTATATGTATAACATATAAATTTTAGATCTACTACTGTTATTTACTACTATAATTGCTGTTTAGTTGCTTGTTTTAATATTATTTTGTGTTATTAACATTTGTCGATTGTATATGAATTTTTGATTAAAACTTTAATATAAAGTATTTTTCTAGTAGAAGTATTGGATTAACTTTTGTAGTTAATCAAATAATAAAATAATACAAAAGCATTATGAATTTATGAATTTATTGTCAAAAAATTACATAAGCTTCTGTTGTCTATGTGAAAGCTGAAACATTTTTTCCCAGTAAATGTGGTTTCATACCATATGAATATTTAAACCGCTGAGTTTTTTCGATAAGATTCTATGCATACGCAACGTTATTCTCAAAATATGATTCAGAAATCTATACTCGAAAATTTAATGTCTCATACTCTATGTACTAAAATATTAAAATTTTAATAAAAATTATTTTTAATTTGCAATTAAGATCAAACGAGAAAATATATTTTTTTAATTCAAAGTGAAGGATTTTAAGTTTGGACTTATATTTCGTCAATTATTTCCATAAATAACTTTAAGAAAATCAATGTAGGAGTTTCTAATTAAGAGTTTATAGAAAATATATACTTATAACCTTTTGTAACAAATTAAAAAATTACAATTTTATAAACAATGTTTTTGTTTTTTTTTTTATTTAAATTTTACAAAATATCTATTTATAATATATTTTAAATTACATAGGTTTTTCTTCTGTTGATTTTATCTAAATAAAAAATAATATTATATTATGCATAGACCTAATTCATTAATTAGAGAAATTAACAAAAAAACAAATAGTTTTTGTTATAATTAACTTAAAATTAAATTTATTTATTTTATTTATGACTGATGAGGATCATATTTTAAAGATATTTGCATCAAATATTAAATTGTCTATTTTAGGAAAGAATTCATAATTTAATTTCAGTTGCAGAGTGAAAATTAACATAAAGTAACAAAATTTTAATCATATTGCTTTAAAAATTATTAAATATTTTACATAGTTTAATGGAAATATATTGAAAAATACAAATGGAAATTCTTTATTTTTATTAATAGATGTAATTATTGCTAACATTATGACAAAATCGCTATTCAAAAAATTTTACTAACATTATGACAAAATAGCTATTCAAAAAATTTAATAAAATATATGTAATTTAAAAATGAAATTATTTGATAGTACGTATTATGTTTTATACAATTTATTATGTCTTTAACAAAGAATTTTTCGAGAAAATACAAATATTCCAAATTTAAATTTTCAAAAAAGATTTAATATAATTTTGTTCATAGGAAATAATTAAAACAAAATTATTAAAATTACATATTAACGTAATTAAAATTAAATATGTATTTGTTCAATAGTAATAATAATTTTAACTAAAAATCTAATTATAATCACAAGCCAAATTAATAGGATTATTATGTATTGTGAATTCACATGCGACTTATTGAATTCTAATTAAAGTTTTTTAAATTAATATTGAATATTTTAGTATTCAATATTATTTAAAATGAATGCTTTTATATTTTGTATTTATAACATAATTTATTAATTCAAAGAAATTGGAGTCATTATTAAATTTCAAGATAAATATTGTTTAAAATGAATTTAAAATTTAACATTGAATTGGGATGAACTAAACTTCTTTTTAAGATGAATTCAATTTGCTTGAAAAGAATTCGCGATACATAATAATCTCATAAATATTATTATATTTACATAAATATTTTTATACAATCATTTTGTATACATGCTGAGTAAAAATTTTATAATATTTACAAAGAAACCAAAACAAAAATAGAGAAAAGTTGGGCCGGAAATTCTTTATAAATAAATAATTTTCAAAATGTATCAAATATCAAGATTGAGTGTAATATGTGTTCTGTTGTGCGTGATTTAGAAAATTTAATGTAGGAGGCTCGAATAAACTTGAAATTTCAAAACTATGTTTGTTCGTGTTCAAATTATTGACATTGTTCAACATTATCTTAAAATTTTTATTAAATTTGATTCATCACAATCAAAAAGGTGTTAATTTAAATTGCTACAGCATTTAGACTTAATTTTTGGGTATTCATTAATTTACTCCCTTCCTTACTTTAATAAAAATTAATTTCCAAAGTATCACTATGTTTTTATAATACATCTCTAAATAATTAGCGATTAAAGTTGATTTACACACAATCTTATTACTTTGTTTCTACTGTTTTAATATTCATCCATATTTTCTTAGACGCATCACTTAAGGTAATGGAAAATTATTCAAATTTCTTTTAATTTTCAGAAATTAGTTTCGTAATTTTAAATACATTTCGTATAATTTCTTCTTCCTCAAGTGACTCACGCCTAAGAAAATAATGATGAACATCGTGACATATATATCTCTGCGGAAATTCGCCAATATCACGGTTTTGATTTTCAAAGTGTTTTAACACTTTTGATCAATAGCTTCACAAAAGCCTTAAAATCGGAATTTGGCTAATTTCCAAAGATTTCTTTTCATAATATTATGACAATTTTATTTATTTATTTTCACATTATTATTATTATTATTATTATTAAATTGCTAACAGATTTTGTGATAACAATATTATTTTATAATTAAATTTAAATTATAATAATAACAATAAAAATTTCACACAGTCTTTAAATTAATATTAATAGTAAAATAATTTGACATTTAATATTTTATAATATAATTATTTTCTTATGTACGTACATATATTGATTTTACTTTGCATACTGCAATTTTATTTAGGTATCCTGTTTATTTTATATAAAATTATGGCTTTATATTCTTCTTAATTAATAATGCGATTTGTTTTTTATATAAATTGAAATTATTTTAGAGTAAAGACTTTTGTAATTTGTAAATTTTAAGCAAATGTGTGAAATATCTAGTTTTAAAAATATTATAACCCTATAATTTCTATAATGTTGAAATAAGTTCATTAATTACTTTAAATTTATTTACATAATTATTACTTTATCAACTTAATTTTTTGCATTAAATATTAAGAATATAATGTATATTAGCTTTACCCGGCTCAGTGTAATATTAAAAAACAAAATTATATAGAAAAATCAGATTGAAGTTTTATAATATAATGTTGTCACATGATTTGGAGATGCATTAATGAAATTTCAAATACGAATTTACACCAACTATTTATTTGATTAATGAAAATCTAATTGAATGGAGTCACAAATTTTTAATTTAAGAACTACATTATATATACATATATGAGAATGTGAAGATAATTAATTTTAATTACTTAATTATCATAATATTTGATTCTGAAATTTAAATTTTTCGAAATTTTGTGGCAAATCTTTGTATTTTATGTATATGCTTTAACTATCATAGGTTTAAATATTATGGCATTTATGAATAAACATAATACATGTGTATGACAGTTTAGATTATCAAAGTACATAGTTACTTATTAATTATCATAAAAATATTCAAACAAAATATTTTTCTTAAGAAATCAAATAAAATCAATTTTATGCTTCAAAATATTTACATGTTATAAAATTAATTATATATAAAAAGGAAATATTTATAACAAGAGAAAAAATTCAAAATGCATTTAACAGTGCGATCATGAAATATAATCTTAATAATATTGTATGACAAACAAGTTTAAAAGTTTCGATACGCTCACAATTAAAATTATAATGCATCTTCAAGAATTTTAATCAAACAAAAAAAAAATTATCTAGTTTGGACCAGATTCAATTATAAAATTTTTGAAATTTTATGCATCCGCATATTCTATAATATCATCCATTTGAACTGTTATATCACTACCACCTGAATGATTCGATTGATTATCACCAGAAACTATTTTGGATGTGGCTGCTTCACCAGATGGTGATAAATTAACATTAAAATTTCCTATTAGACCTCCTGTTCCAGATCCTGTAATATAATTATCATAATCTAATGTATTGTTGTTTTGTTTAATTGATGTAAATGATGATGGATTTAATGATGTAGATGTGGATGGTGATGGCTGATGTTGTTCAACAATATTATTATCAGATAATTGTTTTTTATTTGGAATTGTATACTTTGGTATTCGACGATTTGATGTTGGTGATCTTGTTATGTGGAAGTTTGGATCATTTGAAAAATTTTTTGCCATTTTTTGAACATTTGTTAAGGGTTTAAAGCTGCTGCTGCTGCTGCTGTTATTTATGTTAGTGCTATTAAGAAAATTATTTTTATTATTGGCAGTAATTGATGAAGATGTTGACGGATGTAAAACATCAGGAAGATTTTTTTGATTTATTGTTTGTGATGTTGGTATATTAAATGTGGACGGTTTTTGTTGTATTGTTTTTTGATTATGTTTTGAAGAATTAATTGATGATTGATTTGAAGAATATGCTTTTGGTCCAATTATTGCATATGGCGGAATGATTTTGCGATCTAAAAAAAAATTATATTTAGCGTTAATAAGTAAAAAGCAAAAATGGAATTAAAAAATATGATTGTATTATTGTATTAAGAATATTATATAAAGCTTAAGATGATAATTATAAAATTGAAAATTAATTGCAAGCATAATTATGAAAATAACAAAAATACTGAGTTTAGAAAAATTAAAAATTTGAATTTTCCCTATGACAATATTTTGTTTTCGTGTTTATATATACAATTTATTGTTAGTAGGTTTTGGATGATTTATGCATATTGGTAGTTCTCATGTTTTGAAATGAAAGAAGTGAGCACAGTTTAATTGTCCGTTAAAAATATTAATTATTTGTCAATATTGGATTCGCACTATATTTAACAAATTTATTAGTTATTTAATTGTTTAAATTACCCTAATTTCGAATTCGAAGTAAAATTTTTTCTTTAATAACATAAAACAGAGTTGTGTGCATTTAACAAAAACATTTAACGTACTTGTCGTAATCGTTAAAAAAAGTAATTTATTAAGCGAGTGCCATTGAAGTTTGGCAATTTTATTGAATATTGTGAGTGACATGAATTGATGTTTGATGATAGAAACTAAAATTTGGTGTTATTCCAAAGTTGCATTTTAACTGGTGTTCTATACCAAGATGCATTCTATATGAATATTATATAAAATGAGTATTTCTAGCTTATTATATTAATCTTTAAATCATTAAATATACAAAAGCATTTTTGCCGGATTAAGTCTATAATAATTGGATGGTAAACTTGCAATATTTTGCAAATAATAAATACAAAATAATTTAATATATCTATATTTGTGAAACTGCCGTACACCATAGCAATTTAGTAGCAAATAAAAGCAAAAAAAAAAAAAACAAAACAGAAAATAAAATAAACATTTCCCGAAAAGGGTTAAACAATATTTGTTACAAAAAAACAATTAGCTTTGTATATGTCTATATTTGACATTTTGATCTCACCTTAAAAATACAATTTCTAGTAGACATTCTAATTTTATTAAAACAACAAGATTTTTACATGACAATTTTAGAATATTAAATTTTTTTTATCCTGTTTGAGAAAAATTCCAAAAGAAAAACAAAAAAAAAATTACGTAATAAAATTTCTTACTGTTTCATTTGCCATGTCTGTATCATATGCATATATAGATATTTATATTGTATATATATACATATATAAACGTATGTACACAGCTCTCAAAAACTCAATCATTTCAAATTAATATCTCACCTCTTTCATTTGAAATCGGCTCAGAATATAAATCTACCATATTGTCGTCATTACGATCAGCTGGGGAAGCATATTCATTTGTAAGTAACGGCTGTTGGGCGCTTGTAGGTTCTGCATATATATGATCGATATTTGTTTGTAAATCTGTAATGCCTGGTACAACAGTTGTTGATGCATATGGACCAACTCCTCTATTATTACCGCCTGTTCTATTAGTTATTCCACCACCAACGCCTCCCACTCCTCCACTACTAATACTATTAACATCATCTTGTATCACTGGTTCTGAATATGTTGGTTCGATTGGTGGTGCTGTACCGCTTGATGACGCTAAATGTTTATATAAAATATCTGTGAATGCAACAAAATCATCGCCAGTATTTTGACATTCATCTAATGCTTGTACAATGTCTCCAATAGATTTAACTCTTTGCATTTCATTAATATTACCGCGTAATAAAATTTGAGTATTTTTATTAACCTCATCGTAAACATCAGGTGGATATTTTTCTCTTAAGATATTTAATGTTTGATTAATAATTCGACGATCTTCATTCGAAAATATATGTTGATGCTTTTGTGCTGTACCATTTGGTGTTAGATTCGACACAGCTGAATTACTTTCGGAAAGATGTGTTGCAGCTTGTTGTTGCTGTTGTTGACGACGTTTTGTGTAAAATTTCATAGTTGCTATAAAAACTATAAGAACTAATATGACTAGAATAATAATGCCAACAATAATATAAATCCAATTTAAATCGAAACCTCCATCATCATTAGGATCAATGAAATTTGAATTGACATTCTTTTGTTCTTGGCCTTTCATGCAATCTAATGTATTTGCATTATAATCACAAACTTCATTAAGCCATGCAAGAATATTATATACACTACGTTTAAAACAATCTTTCAAATCATTTGAGACACGACAATAACTAAGTGATTTCAGATCGCGTGATGTTATTTGATCTAACCATTCGGTATTACAGGAACATAATTGATAGAATGATATTTCACGTATTATACAATATTTGTTAGGAATGTTCAGACTTCCAGGTTTTGGATTTGTAATTGAATTATTCTCGAATTTACAAAAGACTATATTTGGCGATGTTGGAGGTTGCTCAAGCAGCATGGAACCAAAATCTCTAAATTCATTTTGATGAATGTGTATATGAGTAAAATCTTTGATTCGAAGCCAATTGTCTCCTAATTTATTGATACGATTGTATGAAATTGTTGCGTTTGCCGCTACCACATATATTGCATTCGATTGAATTTCATCGATACTAAAATGAAAAAAAAAAATTATTAATTTAATTTTAAAAGCATAGACTTCATTTCTTAGGAGTTAGTGATTAGGATACTGGTCACATGTTTTAAAGGTTGATTTAAAATATTTTCTGATTTTTTTTTTTTGTCAAAATACGAACCGTTTGAAAAGTTTTCTCATATTTTTACTCTTCCAAAACTAATTTTTATTTTGATTAGAAATATATTACATTCTACTTCTTTTTTCATTACAGGTACGTATAAAATGATAATTAACAAATTTACAGGTGAGTATGCCGATAACATTGGGAAAAATTTGTTCTGAATGCAATTGTGAAACTTTTATTTTGAACTTTTTGAATTATATTTATAAATATGTGGTTTTATTATTGCAAAAGGAAATCCTCTTTGATTCATTCTATTTAATGAAATTCCGGAAATGTTCGACAACGTGGTTTCATTTCAATAAAATAGTAAAAATAAGTCTGATATTTTTAAAGTGACATTGATTTTAACTAAAATATTAAATTTTTAATCGAAAACTTTGACAACTTCAAGTTTAGTACTGCATATTTGTTAAATTTTTTGTAAATTCCACAAGCACATTTGAACATTTGTAAGTTCAGACATAAAATACATCTTAATTCAAGTTTCAATTTGAGTAAAAAAGCATGTGAACGTTTGTTTGCTTAACAGGATTTTTGATAACCAATTGATATTTGTAAACCTATGAATTTTACTATTAGTTTGAATGTTATTCAATTGAAATCTCTTAAACTTTTCGTTAATCTATGGTTTGATTGTTTAGTGAAAATTAAATTATTTAAAAATAAACATTTTTTACCGGAATTTTAAAGTAACGTAATTTGACTTTAAATTTTTACCCAAATTTTAAATTTTTCTAAATTTTTTTGATTTAACCGAAAACTTACTTATTATTCTTTAAAACTAATTCTGTAATGCCACTTCCTGAAATAGCTTCACTTTCCATCACACGAATATCGGCATTCGTTATTGAAAAATTATGACTTAAAAGCTAAAATTAAAAATAATTTTTTTTTAATATCAAATTATAGTTGTAAAGTATTTAATTAACAAAAAAATACAAAATTTTTAAGAAAAATTACCTTTTCAGTAATTGCTTTTGAACGAAACACATCAATTTTACATCGATAAAATACAATCGAATTGATATTATTCACATCAAATGCACCAGTATCGATTATTCCAATTGTACAATTATCAAATTTAATTTCACGTAAAGAAGCTTCGAAACGATTTAATTCATCAATTTTTGAATCTTCTATTGTAAGCTAAAAATATTTAAATTTTTTAACAAAAAATTTTAGTATGAACACGATTAAATTTATTGAAAATTAATAAATATTTATTAGTTTTACCTTAGCTTGAGCTTTATTAAAGGCTCCTACATCAAAACGTAAATCTTTAATATTCGAGAATTGCCCTTCAAAGGATGTATTTTGAAATGCATTCTTATAAATTTTAACAAAACCACTATTCCTTACTATTAAACGAAATTCACCTGGAATTTTAAAATATTTTTTAATTAAATTGATAATGAATAATGTTAGTAAGGTTTAAATACGAAATAAGTTTGTTAAAAAAATAAAATGTAAAAAATTGAATTTATAGCGCACCCAATTTAAATACCTTTTTTTAAAATAGATAAAGAAATTGCAAGAATATAGAGGGAAACCGAAATGCAAATTCGGGCTGTATAGGTGAATTAAAATAATAAAAAGCAATTTTAAATATTTTTGACTACCTTACCTGAAAAAGAATCAGTACGTAAAATAACGGTTCCAACATCGACAATTGTTATCTCTGGATATGGTCCATTATTTCCTTTCAAGGAATTTTGACTAATCTCAATTTGTGAATTACTCTCATCTGATATTCCTTCAACACGTATACTATTAATTAAATTATTTTCGAATAATCCTTCATCAATTCGAAATTGAGTATGAGTGCTCAATTTGATTATAAATGATTTTGTTTTTTGTGGAACTTCCAATTTAGAATTAAAAACGGAATCCATCTAAAATGAAAAAGAAATTGTTTGTATTAAAATTTTTTATTTAAAATAAGTAAATAAAAATATTTTTAAAATTAAAACTGAAATTGACGCAGAAAAAAATATTTTAGACAATTTGTCCAGCTAGTTTCAATATTTGTACTTTAAATTCAGAAAGAAATTTCAGCTGTAAATTTTAATACAACTTATAGAAATTTAACAACTACATAAATATGATTCTATAACATACTTGGTTTCTGAAGATATTTATGAACCTTAAATATATTTTAGATATAAGCTATTTTAAGCAATATATAAACATATGTATATTAAGCAATATATGCTTGTCTACATTACTTGAATAACTGACCCAGTATAATAAAATTTTAAACATAATAAATTCTATTATATAATACATAACACATGTTATTTCAATTATAAAAATTTTAGAAAGGGTTTTATTAAATTTGAACTGTATACCAAACCCAATTAATAATTTAGATCTTCCCCGTCTATTTTTTGTGTATTGGTAAATGTTATGCTGAAATACCAAAATGATATTTTTGTTCATTGATTAAAAATTATTGAATTCTTCTGTTAACAGACCCCTCTCTCTAAATATGCATGTATGTATATACGAAATTTACTAAATATTTCTTTTTCTTATATAACAAAGTTGAAATAAATATTATAATGAAATTTAAAAATTCAACAAAAATTTTCAACTTCCTGTCTCTTTAAATCGCTTTAATTGACTTTAAACTTGGTTTTTATTCTTAGCGTAATTTCTATATTGTTAAAATTTGATTGTAAAAAAAATTTCTGTGTTTTATTAAATGAAGTTTTGAACAAAAAATACATGTGCATTCGGTTATAAGCGCTTAGATAACCAAATTACATCACGCTTAAACCCATTAAATTTTTATGCCTATATGAATGTGAACAGAAGTGAACCCTATTCCGCTATATACATATGTATTATATCCACTTTGTTAAATGTTACGCATAAAAAAATAATAACGACGAATTTTGTAATTTTTATGAAATTGATTTTAATGCCAAAGTGAACACACTTAATACTTAATATGAAAAAATTAAAAATGGTTTTAATCTCAATTATATTGAATTTTTATAAAAGCAGCACATATTTTCGCTTTAAATGAATTGAGATCGTTAAGTTTAATAGGGTTAAAATTTTGTTTTTTTACATCATTTTCAATAGATCTAAGAATATTAATTAAATACAAATCTACGTATCTATTATGTCCACGAATTCAGTATTCAGTAGTTCAATAAATTCAATAGTTTGAGTTTCCATTTGCAGTATTGAGCTGGGAAATAAGGAGTGAATAATTGAGGTAAACCTCCTTTAAACATTTAGAATAAAATTCTTATTATATAATAAAAGCCAAATGTTGCATACGTAGTCTATGAGAACGTAAAAAGTTGAGATTGGATCTTTAAATGCACTTGTTCATGATGTCACGTGACAAATATTTTACACTTATTTTTTATTGATTTTGATGACGTTGGAAGGGTTGCGACACCATCACAACAGGAAGTTGCTAGTATCTATATATTAGCAACTGCGACAAAGAAAGAGCAATGTAAAATAAAAACTCATATACTTATATGTAGTTTTTTAGTCTCAGTCATGTTCTTTGTTTCAATTAAGTATACGAATTTTTATGTTTCCCTTCCTGTTTACAATACTTAGTTGTTATTTAATTATAAATCTGGGTACTTCAGAAGTATTTCCGTTGACTACAGTTATGGCCCATTTATTGAAGCCAAAATTTTATTGTATGGATTTACCTTTTGGCTCAGCTTTCAATAATTTGTTTAATACAGGAGTTTTCTAAATGTAATAATAACAAATGTATAAAGATGTTGAAGAATCATAACGTTATATGTATATGAAAATTTCGAAAAATTTAGAACTTTTTCTGAATTCTTTGAATATGGTGTTAAAAATAAATTTATTAAATATTTTTAAATACATACTTTAAAATCTCTTAAGAAAAGAGATTGCAAATGTTGCATATGCTACAATAATAAAAATTGCATATACCAAGGCGTTTGAAATCTTTATTACTTTCTGCAAATTAAATAAAATTATAATTTTGCACATTATCAATTCAATAAAACTCCATAAAATTTTATTCATTAAAATTTGCTCTCGTGTAAATCACGTTAATATTAATAAATTTTATTAAAAAAGATTTTTCTTCTTAAAAAGTGTTGGTTGTATAAGCGCTACTTTTGCTTTTTGAATGCCTCTATGTACATATGCTATAAGAATTTTATACAATCATATGAGTTTAAATTAAAATAAACAATTCTGTTTAAAATTCATTAATGCAATTTTCTACTTAAAATATAAGTGCATTTCTTGTATATTATAACAACATTTATGATGAATACAAGTAAGTATATGTGTTCATTATAAAACTGTGTAATTCGTATATCAGAATGTATAAATGTAATATTCATCCAATAAAATAATTTGAATTTAGAGCAATGATCTTTTGCTGCACCCTTAATGTATAATGTTTATCTAAAAATAACAAAAAATAAATTTCCAGACTGTTAACAGACGACAGTCATCGTGTCGTTTTTGGTGCAAATGAAAAATTCAAAAAGTGATGTTGTGTGTGCGCGATTTTTTTGTCACATTAATTCAATTTTCTCATATTTTTGTTTTTTTTTATTGGTGTTATTGTTATTTTTGTTATTGCATTCGATCTTCTTTGCGCAACGAAATTAAATTTTTGTCTTTTGCTATGCGATTTTTATATAAACTTTGTGATGCTGTGAGATTTTTAGTGCAATGTCTTTTTAAGTGTTTCCAAAGTTTTTGTTAATTTAAGTCGAAAAAGAAGATTTCGTCTTTAATAATACGCCGATTATAAAGCAGGCTTTTTATGTTTTTTTTTTTATATTTTTCTTTATTTGCTAAATTTATTTTATTTTATTTGTTTGTTGACCGATTGATTCGATGTAGTAGTGGTGAATACCAAGATCTTAAAATAAAAATTATATAAAAAAGAAAAGAAAATTGTTGTCTTTTACAAAAGTAAAGTGTTCATTCAAATTAACCTTTTGTGCAAATTTACTTATATTCATTTTATTCCAAAAATGGTGACATAAATTTATGTTTGATCAATGAAGAATTTGAATTTTTTTAAAAGTACTTTGTAAATTTGTCTGGTATGTAAAAAAATTTTTATCTGAAACAGTAAAGTGGTTTGATTGAAATAAAATGTTTTAGTTTTCCGGTTCTTAATTACAAAATTTTATCATTAAATTCTTGGAAGTGTGTGATTAGCCTAATAGTATAATAAATCGACCCTATAGGAAATCATAAATCAGATTTTATAAAATAAAAATGGTATGTTCGGAAGTTTTACAAATTGTTTTAAGTTCTAGGAATTTTTTTCAACTCTATATATTGCTTACAAGTATGTAATAATAAAATAGTCATAACTAGAGTTAGACTTGCTATTTTAAAAAAATCAGCTTCAGAAAACTCCTGGAATTGGCCAAATAATGAAAAATCTGAAACGTATACGTTCAAATCCATATATGTATATAATATATACAATTTATTAGATGTTTAATAAAGTGAGTTCGTAATTGAAATTTTTGATCTTTGTTTATCCGATTCACATAAATTTGAAAATGAATTTCACATAAATTTCGAATGAATAAAAATTTATTTTTGACAGAGATTTGAGTCTCTTGCACGAGTAGTGCGCTGGATACTGTTCAGTCAAAATTAATTTGGTAAATTTGGCACTAGAGAAACAAATTATAGTAAAACTTAAAAAATTTTAGGGGATGGATAAACCTTTTAACTTCGCAAGTGATGATCAATCCAAAACCCTTTCTAATGTTATAGAAATTTATAATAATTATTTAATTTGTTAAAACCACATTCCCTTTCATAATTTTTATATTTTATTGCAATTTCAATTTTTTTTTTATGAATGGAATAAATTTCTCAGACAAGTGTACATCCTGCATCTGTTAATCTTATCATGTTTCTTAAATGTTTAAGTTGATCTAATTTAGACAAATTTGGGAGAAAAATTTTAATATGCTTAATTTCTTTTTTAATATTATTCATTTTTACACATTTCTAATATAATTTGCCTATCTAATAGAATTAATTTATATTTTTGTTTTCTTTGCGTCATGACAAAATATTAAAAGTTCTATTAGGGTATTAACAAATTAATCTTCTCATAACAATGAAATATTATCCAACACAACACATTGACTTGCCTATAATTTTCTTCTATACCATTTGGAAAACCACAAATCGACCAGAAAAAAATGTGGAAGTACGAAAATTATGGGACTTTGTCAAATAAACTGACATTAGATCGCGTAAAACATACCAAAATTTTGCTTTTTCATTAGGCTGTGAGCATTTAACTTCAAACTATAACTACATACATATATAAATATAGAGTTTACATTAAAGCCCTTTAAATTATTTGTATATTTGGTATGTTTTGCTGTGTACTAATATATGAAAATTTACAATAGAATATCAAGAATTATGGACCGCAAATATATCATCAATAGTATGGCATCTGTCCAAAATAGAGAATGCGATGAAAACAATCAGAATTTAGAATATAAAATAAAAGATAAATTATTGCTCATCTAGGTTAAAGAGGGCACCAATAGATAACTTAACAAGTTTGTGTGCTGTTTAGTTTGCGTTTATGTTATGTTAAGTTCATTCGGCTCAAATCATTCGAATCTGCGCGTCCTACATTTCTTTATACGAATAATTTAGTGTTGTTTCTTTTTTGTTTTGGTCCAATAGAATACTTTTTTTGTTCTTGTTCATATACACATTTAGAGTTAATGTGAATGAAGACAAGAGAAAGTATTGCATTTTGTTTTCTGTGGTCTTCAAAATTTTATTTTTATTCTATTTTTAATTTGGTTAAATCTTAAAATGAAAATATTTATGGAAAGAAGATTACTTTTTTAAAAAATTTAGTTGTTTTTTTTTATATTATAACAATAAAAAATGGATATAAAAATTTTAGGAAAAAATTTAAATGTAAAATATTTGTAATTTTGTAATGACTAGTTGGGTCGAAAGTTTTCAGAGAATTAGGTTGTGAAAAAGAAAGTGATGTTCTGTGAGAGAAATCAATAAACTGTTATACTTAGGTTGATAAAAATTGATAAAATTGGTGAACTTAAAAAGTTTAAAGAAATGTGGCGCCGAAGTTATGTTTCAGATATATTCCAGAATTAATTTACATTTTTTTGCAATAAAAATTGTAAGATATAAGTAATAATAAGTTGAAGATAAAATAATCCTACTTTATACATTGTTTAATATTGACGCTAAAATTAGACCTAGGTAGTCCAATTGACGTTTAATAAGAACCCAAACAAAGTGTTTATTACATAAAATATAAAACTATTAAAAAAATTTAACCAATTTTGAAATGATAAGACGTTTCTTGCCACCATCTATTTTAGGATGCGATTGCCAGTATAACCAAGCAACTCATACCAACCAATCACATTATTTTATTGAACTCTACAATAACGTATATGATCACTGGAACTTCTACTGGATTATTTCGAAGAATTTAGTTATTTTTATTAAGAAACTTTAAGTATTTCACAAAGTATCACAAATAACCTAAGAAATGTTTAACATCACTTCGTATATTTTTGTAAATTATATTTCTTAACAAACAATTATTATTTGTACGTAAAATGACAACAAATTCAAGCAAAATAAAAAGTAATAAAATGAAAAATAGAATGAAATTTATAGAATTTTGTATCAAAACAAACGTTTTTCTAGAAACAAAAAATATTAAATTAAAAAAAACGAAAAATTCTTAAAACAAAACGTCAAAGGTGAAATTATTTACATATTCGATGAAGAAAAAAATTTTTTTAGGTGATTTCTTTTAGGATTACGTTATTCTATTAAAATGATTTGTGTTACACCTGTACGCAACTAATTCTAAAATATTTAATATTCTTTGAAATATAAAAGTTTTAAATAGCTTAAAAATAAATGCATTTAAATGTGTTTTAAATTATGAATATGAAATATAGAAATTGGATTATAAATGTTTTGATTTAAGTTGAGGCGCATGAATTTATTATAAGAACATTATTTGTGGTTGAATTCTTGTTTGCATATATGTATGTGTGTGATATTTGAATTGGGCTATATCTTTCATTATTCTTCTACAATTATATATGTACATATGTATATTCACAAATTTACGAATTATTCAATAAATTATTTTAATTTAATAAATATTTTTATCGTGACTACTAAAAAGTGCAAATACCAATTAAATTATGTAACTGTTATAATGTTATTAAACTGTTGTAATGTTAGCAGTAATAATGGAACAGTTGAGCTTTATGATTTTGTTGATCTTATTGTTTCGGAAATATTCCTAAGGCGCATCTTTACTTCGCTAGAAAGGTTTAAATTTTTCTATGCAAAAAACATGTCACTTTGCTGTTTATAAAATTCTTGTTATTAATAATAAAATCTAAATTAAACTTAGACAGGATTAATCCGAAAAGAATTGAGAATTGAAAAAGTTTAAAAACGTCGTGTTTACCAGTTGATTTCATCATTTATCTTATTTTATTTATTTTTTAAAGTTTTAAAAAATTTAACTATTTTGTTTTTACATCCGCTAACAATTGTTTTCAATTTGAATAAGCAAACTAGTGTTTGTGTGAAATATTGTAATGTTAAATATTTTTTTAAACTCAAATACAAATTTACATACATATTTTCGAAGAAACGATTTTTGACAAACTAAAAAGTGTTAATTACTTAAACGCTTCCTTCAAAATATTTTATGCTAAACGTCACCTACAACTTTTCATCTTCCTTTTTGGTTTTTTGCTTTATTGAATAAAACCGTGAGAAAATGTGAAAATTTAACAAACACAAAATTACATACTTAGTATTTTTTGACCATAAAATCAAGATTTTATTTTTATGATTATACAAAAATAAGTGTCTACTAATTTTTAATGGATCTTTGAGGATTTTATTAAACAAAAGTCCCATATGTACAAAAATATAAAAGAATATCCTTTTACGAAGGCCGTTTGTAATTAGAAATGAGTTGAAAGATCACGTTTTTCGATGGGTTTCTAATATTTGAAAAATGCAGTCGTGCACAAATTATGAACATTGAATACGGTTAGGTATGCATACCATATGAATTAGAATATATATGTATGTATGTATGGACATAATTGTACACTATATCATTTTAGTGTTTTGCTACTTTAAAATCTTCACATTCATAAAATTTGTTAATGAATTTCTACTCTCATGCAAGTAAGTGTTGTAATAATAAATTTTATGACATTTTCAAGTAATTCTTGTTGTTTCATGTTCTTTTCAATTCGAATCTTTGTTCTGATCAATATTTTTTTTTCTTTTTTTGTTTTGCTTCTTGACTAAAAATAAAAGTGAACAGGTAGAAAATTTTTTTATTTTGTTTGCCTTTTTCCTTTCAAGCGATCTTTTCTTTAATTTTTTTTTAGTACGTGCTTGTTATTTTTTTATAACTTCAATAAGTTCATTTTAGTTCACTAGAAATTGAAAAATACTGTGTAATTCAAGTAATTTTTCATTCGAAAATCAAAAATTTTTGCTTTGAAAAGGTTTTTAATTTTTTTTTTAAATATTTTCCATTCTAAACTTAGAGGTTTATTTAGGTTCATGATATACACCTATAAAATTGAAGCAACAAATGCTTGTCGCTTAGCAGCGCAGCGTGATCTATAATCTTAACATTTTGAAGGCAGTGTTGTCCCTAATGTGTAAAGAAATTCTTTTTAGTTTTTAACGAGAACATGTATACTTTTGTTCAAATTCTTCTAAAGATTTATTACTTAAGACAATACTTACTTCGAAGAATGTTGCATAAATCTAAAAATTAACATAATATTTTAATTCTTTTATGGTAGATCTGAACAAATTTTCTGCAATCATCGGCGGATCTTTTTAGGCTTTACTGCATTAAGATTTTATATGAATGGATCATGACAATTTACGACAAACTTGGTATCCTAACCTTTTGGTTTGCTTTTTAACAAAGTGCATGCATAAGATTTATGTATATAAATATATATGTTACATATAAGTATTAGAAAAATTGTAAGAATCTATCTTAAAGTCATATTCGGTCTTTTTTTCATTAAGTTGCTTTGTTTGTACTTTTAATTTTGTTCTTTATTTACCAATCTTATTTCTTTTCAAGCAAACGATATGAAAACAGAGAGTTATCTGAGTGAGACTAAATAAATATGCATACAATAACTAATAAATATAAAGATGCATATGTATAGGTACATAGTAAATACACATATGTATCTATGATGTGATATTTTATATTTAAATAAAAATATTTTTACAATTACATGTTACATACTTACATTAAGTAATATGTGGGTAAAAATATAACCATAACATTAGCAGGATAACCAAACACTGCGTCTGAGTTTAAAAAAACTATAGGTATGTATATATACTTATACAGTGTATTTCCATATATAAGGAGATAAATAAGTAAACATTGTTTCAGTCACATATAGAATAGAAGTCACGTAATATTTATTATCAAATCTTTTGATAATTGCATTTGAAATAAGTATTTTTTAAAATCTGATTTTTATCTTTTCTAAAACAACATTTAATATATTTTTATGCCTTTTATATGCTGCATATATTTATGTACTTGCATATGGATGTATGTGTTATGCTTTTATTTAATAAAAATGCACTTAACCCAATTACTCATTGAAATTTTCAGGATTTTGAATGGATAAGAGTATCCCAGCATCTATGACACTGTTAAGTTATAACTTTTGTTGAAAAATCTTACATTTTTTCAATATTTAATGTTGTTATAAAATGACTATTGAAATGAAATTCAATTAACGCCGCTGAATTAAAGTAAATCGAAAATAATTTGAAAACTTTTGATCACGCGGATATTATTGGGTTAAACAACTTGTAAATTGGTTTTTTCTATTTGTAAGCACGTATGTACATATATGTAAATAATTATATATATCTTAATTTTTATATCAAAATAAATATGTGTAGAAAATAATTCCATGTAATTCTTAAGAATTATTTGTAAAATGAATTGGTTTAGTATATCTTAAACTATTAAGAATGTAAACCGAAAACAAATAATGTTAAAAACAGGAAAAGAACATTTAAAACAATTACTTCGTTACACAATAGTTATGTTAACTTGACTGTAATATTTTCCTTCATTTTGTAATAAATTTAATTTTGATGTGTATATACATATGTACGTGTACACGTGAATTTAAAAAAAAAAATGCTGCAATTAAATAAAGAAAAACTACAACGGAAACACTTTTTTTACACAATAAATAAATAAGAGCTATATTAAAATTTAATGTAATAAATCTTATATGGTTCATTTGTCCTTGAAAATTTCTAGTACTTGAAATTATATCACCATCTGTAATTAGAAGGGAGAGACAAAATAATAAAACGTTAAGCTAAGTTTTAGGTTTCGATTAAATTTAATATCACTTATGTAAAAAAGGTACACTTCTATAGATAAATTTGATAATCGAATGCGAACTGTCACCATTCGAAAATTTTCGTATTTTCGACTACGCGATCGAGATATGAATTGACTATACTTAATAACTAACCGTGCTATGACAATGCTAGCCAGTAAATCCTGTTTTGTTTAAGTTTCATTTTCATTATTGTAATTGTAGTTTTTCTTTTTATTTAAAAGAATTTAGATTTGAAAATTTCGCCTAATACTTAGTTTAAATTTAAAATAAGTTTGCCCAAGAGACTTTAAATATTTTTAGAATCTCATTCAATATTCTTTAACGTAAGTTTTTTTTAACATTTAAAGTAATTTAATCGTGAAGAAGTAAGAAAGTTAAAATTCAATTTGCCATACTTATGCTTTTTCAAAATAATACGTTGAAAATGTTTAACATGTGTTTAAGTATATGTGTACATATGTATTTCATTAACTTAGAAATATTACTTTACTCTATTTAGTAAGGTAATAATTTTTCAAATTTGCTAATGCCATCTACTAAACCATTATGTATCTTTGTTAATCACTGTTTAATTGTACTTAGAATTGATTGAATAAGTTTTATAAGCGTTTTTCTAAATATATTTAAGTAATAAAAATATTGATTTATCTTTTTTTCTATTATTTATTAATAAATATCATTTTTTATAAATTAAATTTTATGCAAATTCATTTTATTACAAGCGCCCATAACAAACCACAATTCAATTTCAATATAAACAAAATATTAATTTAATATCATTGCTTGCTATGAATTTACATACACCTCTGTAACTATATACATATGTATGTATTCATAAATGTATATTATAATATGTGCATACATGTTATACATGTAGACTTATAAAAATATTTTTATTGTTTGGGGCCAGTGAGAGCATTTTATTGCATTTGGAGTGCATATTATTATGCGCCATTTAAATTCGATATTTAACAAGTATACGTATATGAATATTATATGTATATACATAATATAAGACCGTAGCTATATAGTACATGACATATGTATGTATTTATACGTACATACTTAGCATGCGCATAAAATACTTCTTACTTATATACTTAATCATTATGAGTGAATCATTATGACTGAATGCAAAAATAGTGATCTCTTCTTTATAATTTCCGATTTTCTATAAATAATTTTTGTATTATGAAAAATCTCAAACATGTTTTTGTAATTTAATTTATTACATTTTAACGTTTCATTTTCTATTTTATGCATAAAAGAATATTCGTTTAAGATAGAAAAAATGCGTTTACACTGAAAAAAACCTACGCCGAAAATTAATGTAAGAAATTTATAAAACGTTTACAGGGAAATTAAGTTTGTTTTTCTCTTTTTGCCTATTTTAGGTTCGGATTCGCTTTTAATGCATGCATTTAAGTAACTATGCATTTTTTGGAAATTTAAAAATTGCTGTTACGATTTCTGAGGTCAAATGAATGTTTGAAGTTTCTTAGTTTAGCAAAAAAAAAGGCGAGCCCATCGCACTAGACCATGTAGATCTTTTTGTGTTTAAATACTTAATTTTATGCCTACCAGAGCAGAAAAATGCATGTTCCATGCAATAATTAGCAAAATTAAATATTTGAAATGGTATGTGTTCTTACTGCCTCCAAAAAACGATAAATGAATATTTTTATGTTCTCTTTCTAAATTTGAAAACACTAAATTTTCTCCAATTCAAGTTAATGGCATTTTTTCTTTTAAGAACCTACAGATGTATAAAATAAGTATATGTATGTACATATGGAAATAACTCTTGGCAACCTCGAATTTTTTTGTGTATTTCAACAAATTTATTGTTCATTAAATGATTTTAAAAGTATTAAAGGAAAATTATTGTTTATTGGAAAATTATCGCGCATTCAAAAATTTTTATTATTCCGTTAACCACTTTAATATTTTATTAAAAATTTTAAAATATGATGGAAGAAAATTTTGCATGTTATTTTAATTTTAAAAATGTTAGGATATCTAATTTAGGAACTGAGCTATCGAATTTCGAGTGATTCATATAAAAATGGTAATAATTTTTTGTCATAACTTTGACAAAAACTTAAGTTTTGTGAAATATTTTTTAATACTCGTATTTTTAGGAATAATGTTTAAATTTGTAACAATTGCAGTTTTCATAACCATGTCATTTCAATTGCCTAAAGAGAGATTTTATGGCACACAAACCCTATTTGAATGAAAAACCAATAAAACCCTATGGAATAAAAACTTATGTAAAATACAACTTATTTTACGTATTGGTAGGATTCGCGTTACTATAATCTTTTCTCAGCGCAATAATAATAATTTTACAAATACATAGGCTAAATAATTTATACATAATGTATAAATTTTTTAATGCATTTAAATTTTATTTGTGTCCATTAAACTCACGACAATCTTGTCAATTAAAGAAGCTATGATATAAAAATTTAATTATTTTTTTAGTTTTCTTCTTCTTGTTTTTGTATGATTTTTTCATAAAATATGAATATTGCAAAATAAACAAAATGATATGTAAATGAATATAAGAATATGATTGTAATTATTAAAAAAAATTAATGATGACACAATTAAAAAAATTTAATATTAAAAAGTTTTAAAAACAGTAGTGGTAACATTTAAAATTATTAAGAATAAATAACTTTGCCCTGATTGCGTGCTACAAAAGCATTGTAAGCAAAAATTTTTAAAACATATGTAAGTATACTCGTATGACTGTATAAACTGTAAGGACTGAAATTTTTTTCTATACTTTGAATAGATAATTCATTTAGGTATTTAAAACAGAATATAAAAAGATACGTAGACAACATATGAAAACTCTAATTGCGCGGCGTAGCTTGAAACGATGACAATATTCTTAAACTTATTGGCTCTCGAAAATAAAATAAATTTTCTTTGGCTTTGGCTTTTAAGAAAGTCCGCAAAAACGAGGTGCATTTGGCGTCTCTATTTTAATGCACTAAACTTCAAAACGACAAACAATAATTTTCTATTTTTAATTGAAACCGATGTCGCAAATGCGTGTAAAGATGCTTTTGTTACAATAATGCCAAAAAGGCAATGTCAAAATAATTGAATTGAATTAAATGAATTGTTACCTTGGCAACATACATGAGTACAGTCATAATCATGTCAAAGTATATTTTTTTCAAAAACTATCAGCCAAAAAATGTTGTGTAAGTTAATAAGGCTTCCGTTTTTTAGTAAACAACGCTCCAAACCGCGGCTTGAATCGAAATGTCGAATTAGTTCGAGATGAGCTATAATTTTTAATTGAATTTTATTAATTAGGAATAAAAAGTAATGTATAAATTTAAATGTCAAGTATTTAACTTCTGCTTTCTAAAAAATACGAAGTCATCTACCGGATTAAATGTACGTCACTACTTCTTTATATGGGCTGTTGTAGCGGAAAACGGTGCGTAGTTTGTGTGTTATACGATTCAATTATTAAAAAACTCAGAAGTAGAAAAAAAAAACAATGTGGTTGTGTGTATGTAGATTCCATCGAACCCTGTAATTATTATCAAATCAGTCCAGTCCGACTCTAAGATTCATTTTTTTTAATTTACAATTTTTATTCTCTTTCTTTCATCATTAAAAATTTGTTATTTTATGATTTTCATGTATTCATTGTTTTCTTTTATCTTTCTATTTTGTTATAGTAAAATCAAAATTATTTTGATTTCATACTTTTATAATACAAACAATTACGAGTACTATTCATAAATCAAAAAAAAAAAGAAAGGTTGTGTGTACTTATTGCTGCTGCCTCTATTACTTGATTTCATATCTACGTGTTGTAATTTAAAAAAAAAATACATACTTACATACTTCAGAGAAGGGTGGTCCACTATAATAAATTTATTAAAAAAAGTTAAAACAATAATAAAAGATAACATTTACATGAATGTACAATTGCACACTTGTTTTTAAACCCGACTTTATTTTATCGTGTACTTTTTTATGTACTTACATAATTTTATTAAGCATATACATACATATTATATTATGTATAAGTATATATGCATATATACTTATTGTATACATAAACACAGATTTATATTAAGCTATCATAACTATAATAGAGACGAGGGTACAAAACTAGTGAAAGTTAATGAACTCTCATGTCTTATATGCATATTATGACGATAGATGATTCCAATCACAATACAACTAGGATCATTAGGTCGTGTTAAATGCAGTGCTCGTTTGCTATGTGTCTATAAGTAAAGGAATGAATGTATTTGTAAATTCTTATTTCATACTTATCTCGTAGGTATTTAAATTTATATTGCGTGTATTTTTGATGTAAAATTACATTTTTTGTATATTTTTAAAAATAGCTAGTACTGAAAACGTAATCAAAAATCATCCATCATATTAATTTCATACATCAGATTTATTCTTTGTTTAATTTTATTTTCAATATTCTCTCACTTTTTTTTTTGTATAATGTAAGTATATTTTAATTTTCACTTTTTGACTCTTTCTCTTGTGTAGGATTCACTTGGCAAGGCGGCTGATTTTGATGATTTTATTTAAGTGAAGTTTTTCTTTTTAATTTTTGATAATCTTCGGTATGCACAATCTTGACAAATTATTTTTTAAATTTGAATTTTGATGGTAATGATAGTAGAATACATTTTATGAAGGTTAAGTGTTGTCTTTTTAATAAAATGGTGGGGGGAGGGCGGGTTAAATATTAAAGAAGATATTTGAAGTATGAATAATTGAATTTTATTTGACGTTAAAAATATAAAAATGCAATATATGCATTGCAAGTATACTAAGCTATTAAAATTGCTTTTTTTTTTAATTTGATCAATAATTTCGGTGTTTTTAAAGACATTTTATACTAATAATGCGCTTAATTATGATATCATAAAAGTAATTTTTTAAAAATAATTAAATGACAGGGCACGATCTTATAAATGACAGTTGAAATTATTAAGTCAACTGCGCAAAAATTTTTGTGATACTCGTACATGTAAGTCTTAATGACTTCATCGTATTGAATTAATTTTCAGAAAATGAGATCATATATACTAATTTGATTGCAGAATTTTTATAGCGCTTTTGATATTGATAAAATTAAAATTTGAATTGAAATAAAACCCATAAACTCCAATTATAGGTTTATCCAATTATTCAATTATAGGTAGGAATCTGAAATTGTAGCACTTTTTGGAGACTAATAAATATTTTATTTTGTTAGAACAAAATTTTTTTCAACCTCAGTTCCTTCCAAGTTAGCGAATATTGAAATTCGTAAAATTACAGTTTTCGGTGACTTATATTTCCGAAAGTAGAAGCTTTTCTAAATTTTTATGAAAGTGAAAAGGTAACGTTAAATGTCATGTACTCAAAAACTATAATAATTTATCTTAACTCAATAAATTAACGGTCGAGTTCGACAATTATATTAACACTTCTTTCAATTTTGTTCTTTTTCTCATCCTAGATATATGCAATAATTGTTATATATTATTATACATAATATGAACTAATGAAATTTAAATATCATAGATATTTTTAAAAATAGTACTTGCATTTATTCTAAGGAAAGGTGCTACATTACAAACCGTTGGTTAGACTCAGCTTTATTTAACGTATTCTTCTTCCATGATTTTATAAATTTCTTTTATGTATTTTACTTTTTAGTATATTTAAAGAGAAGCATAAATTCGTCTGAATATTGCATATTGTATTAAATTAAGTCACTACCCACTATGAAAATTGCTAACAATGTTTTTAGTTATAAAAACCATTTGTAATAGGTAACCTAGAAAACTATTAAGTAAAATTAGTAACTAACAAAGAATTAATTATAAAGGGAAAATTTAATTGCATTTAAAATGCATGTTATTTTATTTACAATATTTGCATACTTAATTAAGTGAATTAAGTTGAAATTGATTTAAATAAAGAAGACAAAACAAAAACGCAACTAATTGTTTTTAGAACAATAAAATTGAGGTTATGACACAAAAATTAAAAGAATACATTCGAATATTTCATAAAATATTATACAGGAGAATAGTTTGCAAGTATTAAACATTATGAATATACAAATGTATTGAAATTTTTAAAATATTATATTTTGTATCTGGCATATGGATTTTTTGGAATGTGTCAAATTTTTGTGTTTTCCATACTTTTTCATTTTCATAACTTAGAAATAAGTGTAATTGCCAAATTATTGCTCTTGTTCTCTTAAAAAAGGTTTGTCAATATAACTTTAATTTAATTATGTTGTTATTGAAGTATACTTATTTCTCGGAAACTTTTTAATATGCGTGTCTCACGAGTAAATAGCAAAAATTTATTGCGAATATTAAAATTTCATGTAAATTTTGAGATGTTGAAACATTCAACTGAGTACAAAATTTAATGATTTAATGCCAAAACATTTCAATTTAAAAAATTAGATTTTCAAAAAGTTTTAAATAAAAATTGCATATTCAATTACAGATCACTATTACAGCAATGATATCGAAAATAATTAAAAATTTCGAAAAAAAATTAATTATCATAATAGTAACACTTAATTGTGAAAACAATTGTGAGAACCAAAATTCATATAAACAAGGTCAAAAAGTTTTTAGAAATCGAGAATAATACAAAATATTGAATCCAAAAATGAATAAAGTTGGGTCAAACCAATGGTTTGTATTGTAGCACTTTTCCCTTCAACAAGTGAAAATTCTGCTTTTAAATACAGTCTATGTATACCTATCAAACTATTAAAATTATTTTTATTCATATACAAAACTATTTCTAGAATTGCATATATTTAGGATGACGCATATATGCAGTGTTTGAAATAAAGCAAAAATTAATATAAAAAGGGGTTAACATAACGCTCGATTTTAAGGGTTAATTGTGTGAGTTAAGAAAAATAATTATATTTTTTAATTTCATGGAATTTACCGTTAACTTTTTGCGTTTATAAAAATTTGGAAAACCTTGCGGTTTCGGAAATATAAGGTGTCAAAAATTCAAATTTTACGAATTTCAAGAGGTGATAACTTGAGAGGGGGTGGAGATGGAAAAAAATTTTCTTCAAACGAAATAAACTATTTGTTAATGTCTAAAAGCTCCTAAAATTTCAAGCTTCTACAGGCTGGGGTCTAGAAGAAAAACGACATCAAAAATTTGGAAAAAAAGGACTTTAGATAACGGTAAATTTGAACGGCCATTTTGTTTTTCTAAAGTTTAACTATAGTATATCGCGCTAGGGGAAGCAAGCTACCGCCTTTCTGCGTTTGCAAAATTTCAAAAATGGTTATGGTTTCATTGTAAACAAAAAAAGTGTCCACGGACGGACGGATGGACGGACGGACGGACGGACAGAGTGAAACTAATAAGCACTTTTTTCAAAAAATTTTTTGGAAAAGTGCTAAAAACGGAAATGTTATTAAAAATTCTAACTAAAAAGTGTTAACAATAAAATCTTTTTGATTATCATTGAGTATAATCAAAAATCTCGTAAAAACCTTTTAATTATTTTAAACTATAAATTGAGTATTTAATTGGAAATGGGCAAGAAAATATAAGCAATTAATTTTTCAACTTAAATTTTCAAGGGGTCACTCACCAAATTTGAACGATATTGATTTTTAAAATAAAGGGTCTTTGACCGCGTTGATCGAAATTTGTTCAATTTTAATTTGCTAATTCTAGTATTATTCTTTTCTAGAAAACAATTTAAGTAGAGTGCAAGTACTTACTTATACCTTAATTCTAAAAAAAATGAATTTTGTACAATAAAGAAAGTATAATTATACACAAATAGGTGTTTTCATTTAAAAACTTGAATTCAATACTATAACTATCAGTAGTAAATTGGTGTTTGCAAAAAATTGATACTACAGAAAATACAAAAAAATATAAAAAAAATGGACGAAATTCAACAAAAATTAATAATTCCATTTAAAAGTTAAAAAAAAAAAACTGTGTAGGCTCAAATTGATAAAAACTTTTTTATTTTATACTTATACAACATAATATACTTATACTCGTATATGTATATAGCAAACGTTATGGATTTGTGGTTGATTATTCCGGGTCTTATCAGCTATGTAAACAAAAGAAAAAAAAAGAAGAATTATATTTGTAGTGTAAATATTTCTGTAATTGGGGAGAGAAATGTTCTATCATTATGTCAATAGTTGATTGTCGTGAAAATATTTTCCCACTGAAATTGAAATGTCAACAGACTTGACAATTTAATGAAATTTTCGAAACTATTCATTGATAATATAGCAATTTTGTTTATTTATGTTTGAGATATTTTCAATGAAATCTATTATTAAATTAATATTACAAAATAAAAATGAAGGAAGACAATATTGAAAAGTACATTTCATACTTTCTAATTATCGAACTAATTTAAATCAAGTACTTAAAGTTTTCCAAAATTTGGGGCAAGTAACTCATTAAGAAAAAGTATATTCATTTGCACGTAGTTAACTAAAAATAATAATTTTAAAAAAGAGACGAACGCGAAGTAAGTTTGTAATAATTACAATTTTAAAATAGGTTTTCATAGCAGAATCCTTCTGTCATCACATTGTGTTATCGTGAGAGTATAATAAATCAAGTGATTTATTAAATAACAATTAAAAAGCGACAACTGACAAACTGTCTGGCTCACATTGCCTTATAATATAAATACTTAATCAACTCAAGTAATATGTATATTAATCATAGTACGATGACACTTATTATATTGTTTAAATTTTTAATATACATACTTTTAACATATTTAATCCGCAAAATATCAGGTTGATAAATCTGTGGAAATTAGCCAAAACCCGATATTAAGAAAATGGTAAATTCCAACAACTTTTAATATTTCTATTTCTTAATTTGCTCATGGAGTACTGGTAAAGAAAAGATTGACTCTTTACCATTTCATTTTTATCACTAGCTCAATTTGGGCAAAAAATGCCTAATCGAGTTTTAGAAAATTTCCACAGAAATTATATATACAGTATTCCATTAAATTGCATTTGTGTTACAATTCAATTGTTAAATTTAAAATTTTTATGTGCTATACTAAAACAAATTAAATTATCACTTTTATTCAAAATTTTATAATAAAATGTTTGAGCTCCTTCAATATTTTCAGAAAAACTAAACTCAATGCAATATAAACATATTAATTTTTAAATGAAAATCGGTTCAAAATGACTTAATACTTGTCTAAATTTAAAATTTCATATTAGAGATCCTACCTATAAAATATTAAATGAAAATTTTTCGCCTTTTGTTTTTCTTTCATTTGAAAGGCATATTTCCGGTAATAAGCGAGCGAAATTTTTTAAATCATAATAAAAATTGAAAATAAAAATAAAACTAAATCAAAATAAGAAAAAAAATATTTCAATTCTTTAGTTAACAAAAGCAAATTTTCCATCTTTTGTGTTGAATCAAAAGTATTACGCAAGTTTTCGACCTTTTTTTTTTGCTTTTTAATTTCAAAATTATTTAGAAATGATGATTTCAAAATGATTTCATATACTTACTATAATGTATATCAGCGATTATTTAGCGATCCGATGAATCGATCTATTGTTAATGTCTCGATTAATCAATAAGTAATGAGTTATTGTTTTTATTTTGGATTGACTTCAAAGAAACACAAAAAAAGAAATCAACAAAACATGTTCTTTTTCTCATAATTTTTGTTAAAATAATTCAAATTTTTTGTTTTTTTTTTTGTATTTTGCAAAAATATTTCTGCTTAAATATGGGTAAAAATAATAAACAAAATTTCAATAGCAAATTCTTAAACCACATAATTATTTATGCATTTAGAATTTAAGTTGAAAATCATTTTGAAATGCTTAATTATAAGTATCGCCTAAAATGTAAATGTTATGATGTAATCAAAAACGGTTTGAAGAGTTTTTGTTTCCAAAATTAAGCATTTTTATAAAATATTTCGTTGTGTAGGCTTAAATAATATTTTTTACATTGCTTTTAGGTTTTGCAATTGGCAGAGTTAAGAAATGAATCAATATTTATGAAATTAAATTTTAATCAAATCAAACAAAATTTACGTATAATAGTATGAACCTTAATTGAAAACTGTGGTTTTGCAATTGAATTAGATTTTGGTTAAACAGGCAAAAGAGGAGTATTTATGCTGAACATATTATTTATACAATTTAAGACTCTAAGTTTCGTTATGCGCTTAATATGGTTTTCAAATTAAGTTTCGGATATTAGCGTAAGGATAACAGTTATAGGATAACTTATAGGATAACAGTTTGGGATACACTGAGTAATCATAGAAACAATTATATAATTTTATAAATATATATTTATAAAATTATATCACATTATCGTTTTATATATGTATATATATAAAATGATAATGTGAGCCCTGGTAAATTATCTTAAGTTGCAGTGAAACGTAAGGATAGTTTGATAAAATACCAATATATTTAATAAGTAATAGTAAATTTAAATTTATGGTAATTTACCTTCAGGATTTAAGGCAAAATTAACTTGCTTTACTTAAAAATGACAATAAAATTATGAGAGAAACAACAGTGCTCATGAAATTTTTAGTTTAAAACAACTTTCCATTGACATTTTTTTAATTAAATAATTTAACTAGAACTGCTCCTTCCATAGTGCTGAGTTAGTTTTTATTTATATTTGCGTAAATAAAACATTTAAGTCATTAAATTATTTCCAATTTTAATGAAAACATATAAAAACTATTTGCAAAATTTTCTTGAAAGAATAATTCAAAAATTAGAGTCTTAATTACTAATTAAGTATAAAAACTAAGTAAGCACTTTTAATTTTGAAAATAGTTTGAAATACACTGCTTAATTATAAAGATCAAAATAACATAAGTTCATAATTACTTACTTTAAAATATTTTATTTTTAGATTTTTTTAGGGAACATAAATAAATTTGATTAATATTTGGATCATTTTTCAAGTTTATTATTAAATGATCTCTTTCTGCAAAATTTCAATTAAAATGCATTCTTTAATTTTGTGTGCATTTAAAATTTTCTAATTATTTTGAGTATTTATAATTTATAATGTAATTTATACATACATAAAATGAAATATTAATCATAAGTGATTCATTAAACTTGGCAATAAATTTTTTCGGAGCGTATACAAAAATGATGTTAAAAGTATTTGAAATAATATCAAAGGAAGACCGTGTAAATGCCTCATATCCATGTTTTTCAGCTATACTTACATATTAAGTATGTTTATGTATACATATAAATAAAACATACAATTTTTAATTTACATTTCTAGTAGGATGTTTGTTGTTGTTTTAATAGTTTCTTCTATATAAATTTATGCTAAGATTAAGTATATTGAAATACTTAATAATATCTAAGATTTAGTTTGCCGAAGCATAGAAAAATTTTTTTATATACATTTTATCGCACTATATACAACTAACTATTATTGATGAAAGAATATTTTTTTTTAGATTGTACGTTGAGTTTAATTACTATTAAATTTCGGATGAATGCATAGTAACTTGTTATTCGAAATATTATCTTAAATGTTTCTCAAATATAGTTTTAATTCTTATATACAAATAATATGTAAGTCAGTTATTTAACTACTTCCAGCAATTAATAAAAATGCGAGATACTAGCTTAATAATGAAACATGAATTACCTTAGTATACATACATATACATACACATATCATTAAATAATGGTAAGCATAATCGAAAGTTTAAAATTAAAAATATGCGATCACATTAGTGTTAAATATTGCTTCTACATTTGTGATAATGAACCTTATACAAGGAAAAGAAAAAGATAATTATTGTAAATTAAATTTTGTGGTCATACTTAAGTATAACAGCATAATTTTCACATGATCATTTGTTTATATGATCAGGAAATATTGTATAACCAATTTGCATTTCCCAATTGAATGAAATAAACATTCACTGTCTACTATTTAAGCAATACTTATTTCCCTAAAATAAATTTTATTTATTGATATATGACAATTGTACATAATTCATTAGACCTTTGAAAATTCTATTAATATGTACTTATAAAAAATTAGGATTAAATACCACACGATAATTAAATATACATAAATTCAAACTAAAAAAACTTAAATCAATTATTCTGATGACATTTTTTCCGGAAGTGAAAATAAAATTTTGTTTTGTTAGTTCAAATATTGTAAAGATGTTAAAGAAATAATTATGCATAAGTAACACAAGAAAATAGTGAACTTGAATTGTGTTACGACTATTTCAGACATCTATTACGCGTAGATTTGTTAACAGCTTGTCCAGTGTTGCTCAATGCTTAATAAATTTTGAGTACATATGTTTCTAAAGAAAACAGGAACAAGATTATTTGTAAATGACATTTCAAGCTTCTCGTAAGCATTTGATATTAACTTTTCTTCCGTCCATGTGCCTGATATCATAATTTCTACAAGACATTTAAAGATAGCAAATAGATTTTTGCTACAAAACCTGTTTCTTTATAGAGCAATATTTTTTTTATAAAAAAATCTAAATATTCGGAACTTATATAATAATACTTAAATGATAATTGGATCATTTTATCATTATAATAATGAATCTTTTAATTTTAGTTCCTCCTGGAAGTATGCAATCAAAGAACATAACAATTTTAAGAAAATAGTGTACCATCACTTGCTTAATCTTGGAATCAATTAATTTGAATTTAATGTATTTGGTTTCGGATATATCTAATAAAATTTTAATTATCAAAACTTTTTTATTTTTAAGTGTTAGGTTAGGTATACCATATGTAGGTTAAATTATGTCCTATATTTTTAATATGTAATTATTTTTAAATCAATCATAAACGGCTATTAATTTTTTAAAATTTATGAAACAGAAAGAAGATCACTGCTTAATATGTAATTACAAAAATTTTAAAGGTGCCCAACTCAATAATTAATTGATATTATAATTAAAAGTCTATTACCATGAATATGTCCCACCATGAAAGTGCTTATCATAAATTATTGTCCCATTAAGTATGCGTAATTGCAAAGTATGTTTGGTGGCATTCAATTTAAGTATGGATAATATTTGAAAAAAAAATTGTAACCTTTAATAATTGGATAATAATTTTGAAATTAATTGGAGTAAAAATAATCAATTAATTTAATTAAAAAATAATTTTTATTAGTTGCAAAATTAATAAAGTATGAGAGAAAAAACTCTTGTATTAACACTCCCCTCTAAAAAATCATCTTTATATCATCATGAAAAATAGTTTAAATATATACATATACATAAGCTTTTGTATACAAAAAACATTTCTTATGTACTTACTTAAACTTATACATAACATACGTGTGCATGTAAACAATTGAGTTTCACAAATTTACGCGATGTATCAAAAAGACAGATAGTTTTTTTCTTTGTTTTTTGATATTTTCCAATAATATTTTTTTTTGGTTTCTGCTTTAAAATTAATATGAACATGTGTTTGTAATTCAATTCTATATCTAAAAATATTGCCGTGACTCAGTACATTATGTATAATAATGCTCAATTCGTTACAATATCAATTTTGTACACGTACAGAGACAGAATGTATACTTATATGAATATAATTTTATTTTATATATACATATATATATGTTGATGTTATATAGATATTAAAAATATTTTTATAAAAATAAATTGAATTTTGTGAATTTCATAGCGCCCCTATATCATGACATTTCATTTTAAAGCAAAGTATGAAAAATATAAGAAAAAAAGAAATTACTTATGTGTTCCATGCGTACAACACCATGTGATCATCTTATACCATAATTTACTTATTCTTTTACACAAACTATTAATGATCGATGCTCCAATAACCCTTAAGTATACAGAACATCATTATTTTTCAGGGATGTCACGCCTAAGACTTATACTTTTAATTTATTTTAAAGAATTAAAAAATTATTTTTTATAGTAAGTATGTGATTATTATTGTTTGGAATTAGGTCACTTTTCACAAACTAATACTTATGAGATTATAATTGGACAAAAAGAAATGTTAAATCATTTTAATTTTTAGTCTTTATCCAAAAACATTGTAGCTTCTATTATATTAGACTCACAACCATATGGCAGAGTATTACCTGCACGCTACTGTACAGTGTTTGTACACTGTCAAATTACTCTATTTAAATTATCAAATTACTGTCTTTGACGTAGGTGAATATTTATATTGTCGTGAGTTTTCACTATTGAAAAATATGTCGCCCAAAAAATAATGAAAAAGTTTACTACAAGTGTTACAATATCGCATATTTCGCTATTTTATTCGTCAAGTAAGAAGAAGCTGAATGATCATCACATATTTGTGTAATGTAATTTTCATGTGAGAACAATTTTTCATATTCATAACTTGTTCGCTTTGTTTTTGAAGGTGATGGGTTTGGACGATAAATTGAGAAAAAATGCAAAAATTCAATTGAAAAAATCTTACTGGAAAAATGAATTTTTTTTTCTTCTTGCTTCTAATTCTTTCTTCTTTTTTGTCGACTCATTCATGGCTACTAGTCAAGAAAAATTTTGTTTTTAGAACAGTCAAAAAGCTTCACTGTTCCTACAATTTTAATGTAAATTGTCAATACTATTGCTGAAAAATTTAAATACTTAAGTATTCAAATTCATTTAATCAAAGCTGATCAATCAAAAAGTCAAAAGTTTTAATTTTATATAATTTGTAAAACAAATTACAATCAATAAAATACATAATTAGGTAAAAGTTAAAACACTAAACGAGATTAACAATGATCATGTTGAAGAAAGCGATCGACCGCTATATTAATTTAATAGGGGAAAAACACAAAAATTCGATATATTAATTTGGTGTTTATGCAATCCAATCGATCGTTCGTTCTTTCACCGAAAATAAATTTTATATTGAATATTTTATTTGAATATGTTTGAATATATTTGTGTAAAATATATTTTGTATGCTTACACAATAAATTATGTAAATAAAAAAATTGGTATACAAAAAATTTATAAGTATGTAAGTACTTACATATACATATAATATTAAATAAGTACATATGTACATAAATGTATGTATGATGGGGTACATATTACTTACATGTCTAAAATTTTAAAAACATTTTGAAAACAAAGAGTTTTGTTTATTTCTTAGTATTAACAAATAAAAAAAAATATAAAATTCAAATTAATATAAATTTTGTGTAGGAATTGGAAATCTTTTGCATTTTTAAATTTATTTTGATATTTGTTTTTACTTACTTTTGATTTTAAGAATATAGGAATTTCCAATTTCGATATATCCTTGATTTAATGAGGTAAACTTATATGAATTGTATAATTAAGTATAGTTTATTTTTATAATACAATAATTTTTCAAAAGAGATATAAATTAATGTGTTATACTTATTTGCTTAAGTGCTTTACATACAACATAGATACTATATTGAATATAATTTTGGTTTGTTTGTATTTTTGTGTAAATTACAATTTCTTTAAGTACATTTTGGTATTTTCATAGCTTATTACAATTTAAATGATCTTAAAACATTAGAAAAAAGGTACTTATTTTAATTGATCATTAAAGTATATCCTTATTTATAGGCATGTACATATGTATAAGTATACGTACATATGTAAACAAAAATATATTTCTTGGTATGGTGAAACATATGGGCCTTCCTTACGTATAGTGTACATACTTAACAAATAAACTCCAGAAAATTTAAAAAAATATTTTTACGTCTAAGTATGTATGTATGTATAGAAAATATTTACATTAAAAAAGTAGATCGAGGTTAGAACTTGGAGTGAGTTGCCATTGAAATTAGCTTTCAAGGAATATACCCGTATTTTCTAAGGCGCATATGATTCAACAAAATTTCTATTTAGCTACTTAATATCATTTCATGACCATAATATCTATACGCTTGTATTGAATACGGTTAATTATTTTCCGTTGCAGTTTCTTTAAAAATTTACCCATTGTTCATCATTGCTAATTCATAATTAAACTGATATTATAATTTTCGCTTACGTACCAACATTTTGCAAAATGACATCAAGAAATAGAAATAAAAAACTCATTATTATGAAATGGAAATTATTAAAATCATAAAATTATTAAAAAAGTATAAAAATGTTGAGAAAATATTTGATTTTAAATAATAAGTAGGTTTTTGGTTTTGACTGTGCTATATTTATATATGTACCTATACTCGTATTACTGTTCTTATATACCAATAAATTTATTGCTATAAAGTAATCTGGAGTATAAGTAAAAATCATCTTGATTTTATACTCTCCTATATGTCATATATCTATATAGGACTCACTTATTTAGTTAAGCTTATTAGGACTGGAATTGTACTATACTAAGTATACAATATAATTGGAAATTTGGTCAAGAGTTTTGCTTTTTAATTTTTGTTTTTCATTAACTTCTTCTTTCGAACATAATATTCTAAAAATAATGTTAGACGATCAAATTCATTAATTTAGCAAAGTTTAACGATAGTAAATTTTAACAAATGTACTTACATTACTATCATACATAATTATCTATATACTCAAGATTATTTATTTTGATTTTGATTTTGACATACCAGATTATTTTATTTTCAAAATTAATTCAGTTTATATTGTGCGTCAAAGCAAGCATCAATTCCAAATTAACTATTCGGTCTTTAACACAAGTAGTGTTAAGTACCGGTCTTTAACATAGTATGAAATAGTGTTTAAGACAATAGTGTCTCAAACATATATGAATGAATATTAATAGAAATAATGCTTTTCGGTTCTATAAAAGAGAATGCAAGGTAGAAATTTTGATTGTTTACCTTCCGGTAATAGGGGATAGGGGTTTATTTAATAAAACGCTAAAAAAACCATTTTATTTTGTGGAAAGCAATATTTCGTTTTAGATTGCGACTTTTCTTTAAAAAATATTTTCTATAACAAAAGTAAATGTTAATTTTCAAGAAAATTTTATTCTTATTTTTACTTTGACCTTTAATACTCTAAAAATATAACAAATTAATATGCATTTTCGAAATAATAAAAAATATTTTCTTTTACATTTTTTAATGAATTTTTCCTCCAGTCTTTGAAAATAAACTTTTACATTTTTTTTTTCAAAATTTTCTTTTTTTTTGGTTTAAATTCGTATATCACATAATAAATTATAAAGAAAAGCGGATGTGAACTAATGTAAACCCTGTCTGGATGGTATTTTAATCATTCTGAAATTTTCTATTTAACATTTTTTATACTTATTTTTTACATAATTATGCATTTATGTGTAAATATACATATACTTTTATATACATATACAAAATGTAATCGTATAATAATTTTCCTTTTATGTCTAAATAATTTTACTTTTAAAAAGTTGAAATTACATTTGCTTCTATGAAATTCTTTTTTTATCTAATTTTGGATAAAGAAAGATGAAAAAAAAACAAGATTTATTTTTATCTAATAAAGAGAAAATCGCGTGCGTTTCTACACTAGATCTTTCTTATCGCATTTTTTTTTTGTTAATGTTATAAGCAATTTTTTTTTTCCTTGAGATTTACAAAATTTATTCTATTTTTAGGAATAAGTAAGCATGAATTTCTTATAAACTGCATATTTAATTGTGTAGCGTACAAAACTTAGGATTTTGGAATGAAATTATTGATACGATATTTTCCCGGGAAATATAAGAAGTCAATAGGTAAATGTTATTAAATTCGATGTACAGGTTTTATTCATGGGTAAGAAAAGGTAAAAAAGTATTTACTTAGATATAAAGTGCAAATATTTGAAAACGAATATTTTTGATAAGTATGGTGCTTTCAAAAAAGATATGAGTTGTACGGCAACACTTACAGTACGGTCAGAAATGCTATAAATAGCTAGTAAAATTTGATTAAAATGAGATTTATTTTTTTAACAATCAATGTTTCAGTTAAGTTAGAACAACCTTAGCATAGCGTTACTTCTTATTGAAAAAATAAGATCTTTGCTTTTTAAATTATTTACTTTGAATTTAGAGAAATAATTTATTTTCGTTACTCCAACATTTTTCAAATAAGATTACTTTACAACCTATTCTCTAAATTTTTTAGTAAAGTGAGTACGGACTGCAGCAATTTTAGAAATAACAAAAATTATGCATTTTCGACAATTATCATAAATTTTCTGATTTGATAAGAAAAGCACACATAAAAAATTAATGTTACTTCTTCAAATAGTAAAAAATTATAATTAAAAATTCTTATCATTCAATTCTTTTTGTATTTAATTATATTTTAGTATTTATTTACGATCTTTTGGCTTAAACAAATCTTATACTTAATTACAATATTTTATTATTTATTTTTTATTTTATTTTTTAAGATTAGTCATAATTCGGATTTAATACGTTTATAGAATTTTTAATGGAATGTGAACAAATAGAGAAAATAATCATTTTAAATTTATTTTAAATTTTAAATATTAAATTCTGTTTTTTTTTTTTTAATATTTGCTCAATTTAAAAACACTTAAATAATAGGTAAGTGTGTATGTGGGTACATTATTTAAAAAAGAAACTGAATATTTACACATTTTATTCTCCTTATCTTTTCGAGCATGACTAATAACTAGATTTGTATAATTTCTTTGTAAATCGTAGATTTTTTTTCTAAAATAATAAAATGAAAAACTTAAAAATTTTTATTTTAAGTATTTTTTTTTTAAGATTAAAAAAGAACATTTTTATAATTTGATTTTCCATTTTATAATTTTTTAAGTATTTCTTTCTTTTTATAAATAAACATATAAAAATGTATACATATGTACATACATATACTACTTACATGAAGGTATCCAATTACCTATACACATATTGTATACTTATGAGCAAGCATAAATATGAATTAAGAAGATGACACGAGGCACTGACTCCTATTTACCCGTCATATTTACAAAAACAAAAAATATACTAAAATAAATTTTAGCAATAAATGAAATTCTTTTAAAGACACTAAATATGTACGTACATACATACATATATGCTAATGCGAGTATAGATCACACCACTATAAATAGATTATAGCATTTTAAAATTTTAAAGGAAAAATTTTAGGTACCTTAACATAACAAAAATATGTCTCAACCGTAGTTTCGCACTATTTTGAGTACACAAATTTTGAGCATACAATAACTGTGAGTACACAAATGCTATAAATTAGAAGAATATGAAATGCTTATTGTAATGAAGATCTGTACTAAGATAGTATTTAGCAACTAAAATTGTTCTGGATGATAATAGTCCTATCACTTAAAAGATAGGACTATTATCATTTGATTAATCTATGGTCCTTCAATTATTGTCATAATTAAATTAACTAAAGTCCTTACGATATTTAATGCTATATTTAGTGTGTTGTTTATATAATGTGCTATATTTTAGTGCGTCGTAATCTGCTGTTAAAATAGATAGTTTTAAGTGAAAATTCTTGGGTTTATGCAGTGTGGAGTTGTCAAAGAAGGAAAATATAACATCAAAATTACAATAATTTGTATATATTAGTACACTATTCAGGTTATAGTTAAGTGCTTATAGTTAATTATGTATACTGAAACTGCTGTTCCAATGTTAACTTATAAGTCTCTAATGGCTAAACACAGATATCTAGGTACATTATATCTCCAGTTATTTTAGTGTTTCTTTGGTTGTGCGACAATATTGTTGTGGTTATGTTTATAAATATTAAAAAGGAACAATAAGTATAAAAAAGTATTTACATATTTGGGTACATAGATGTTTAAAAATAAATTTCACAATTCACAAAACGGCATTTTGTAATTGATCTATTGTGAATCAGAATTTTATTCTTGTTTTTTTTTTTTGTTAAATTTTAAGTCAAGCACTAATTTTAGAAATCATATGTATATATATATTTAATATTTCCAAAAGAACGAACGTTTGTATATTATGTAGATATATGTAAGTACAAATGCTTATACTTAAGCACATAAAATTCATTATATTTTTAATGTTTTCCTTTTTAAGAACTCACATTCCTAGAAATTTAAAAATATACAAAAATAACTTAAAAAGGATTTTTAAATGTGCATTTATAGTTAATTAGTCTTTTTATGAATCCGAATATGTTTGAGTGTTTTTGTACCCACATTTGATTGCTCATAGGTTAAAATTGACTGTGAAGGTATTAAATACAATATTTTATTATAGCATTAAAGACCCGCAGGTCTTAAAACATAAGTTTTTTATTTGTTAAAGAATGATAAGCAAATGATATTTTCAGTTTTTGAATAAGAATTTGTTCGATTACAAAATAATGATAATAGGAAAATTAGATAAGAAATTAAGTACTTTGTAATTTACCATTCTTGTTTTCTTTCTTTAATTTTCAAAACTAATAGCATTACTTTTCTTTAATAGCAATTTGAAACTAAAGTTTTTTTTAATCACTTAGCTTATTTGAGAATACAATGTGCGTCCTTCTTAAAGTAAGTACTATTAAAAAATAAAACATTTTTATTGTAAGATCCTGGACTTTCATAAAAGACATTTTAGATAATTTTAATGTAAAATGTTTGCTGACCGTTCGCAAGAATTTGGATTCTGATTACTTATGCCAAATAACAACTAAGTAAATTATATCAAATAAGAATCAATATTATATAACGCATTACATATATTTCGAAACTTATTCAAATAAAAACCTTTTGCTGATACGTCTTTATTTAAAAAAACAAAACAAATATGAATATGAATTTGAACTTACCGATTTACTTTGAGTAAAATCACAGGTGACAACGATAAATGCATTATCCTTTTCACATTTACATCCAATTTCACATATATTTCGACGAGCGGCACGTATTCCTCTTTTACTGCTACTATTATGATTATTATTATTATTATTAAATGTATAATATTTTTTATTTAAATTTTTAATATTATTATCATCAATATTTGATTCACCATTTAGAATTTGTTTTAAATCATAAAATTTTATTGTAACATTTGTGGTATCATCATTATTATTATAATTATTATTCTTATTAATTACATGATAAATATATTTATCATTTTCACTATTATTTTTATTATTACTTTGTTTTATATCAATATTATTTTTATTATTATTATTATCAAATTCATCATCTTTTTTATTGTAATTGAGATTAGAATTATTATGATCATCAATATCATCATAATCATCTAAATTATCATTATCACTTTGATGAATTTTATGTTCAACATTTCGACGAAAATTATCAACTGATAAATAATCACCATTTAATGTTTTAGAATTTCTATTAGAATTTATAGAATCATAATTATAATAATTATTATTATAATTTTTATTATGATTAGAATTATTAATTAAAAATAAATTTGATGATATTATTGAATGATTATTATGTGATTTTAATAATAATGAATTACTTAAATTTATTATACTATTATTTTCTATTTGTAATTTGTTATCATTATTATTATTATTATTATTTTTCGTCATATTATTATTACTAAATTTTTTATTCATAATTGGTGCTGCTGTTGTAGTTGATACTCGTAATGTTGAATCACATTTTGTTATTAATATTGTAAATAATGCTAAGAATATTATTGTATTCCTTATTAATATATTTAATTTATAATTATTATATTGTTTAATACTATTTATTAAATTGAAATTATTTATTATCGACGCCATGTTTGTTTTATTATTGTTATATTTCTTTTCTTATTACAAATTACTTCACATACATTAATTATTATTGAAATTACTATGATTTTATATGATCGATTATAAGAAAATCGATGTTGTTGGTTCTATGGGATATCAAATGTGTTGGTGGTATTATTTAATGTCATTGTCACTTTGATTTTTGCTTTTTTTTGACGAATGAATAATTTATACGATAAAAATAAATTTTTTACTTTGAATTTATTTGTTGACAGCTAGAATTGTAATATGAAGAAAGATTTTTTTAAGTTATTAAAATAAAAAAACTTTTAAACCCAATTTAATTTTATTAATTTTTTGCTTTTAATTTTTATTATCACAATTTTTTTTATTAAAATTTTCATTTAAACACTTTATGTTAGATTTTTAGTTATCGCTGCAATATTTCATTAATATCGCATTGTTGCTTTTGTTACTTAGTATGTGATCGCCTTTGTTATTCATAACAATGTGGTGATAATAAAGTTGGTGTAAAAAGACTCAAGATCAAATTTATTCATATTTTTTTTTTTTACATTCTCCTTTATTTAAATTTTGTAATAGTATATGTAATTTTGCTGAGATATGGTGAAATTTTGCGATAAATTCAGTTTTGTATAATATTTAAATATGTATGGAGGTATGTATATGCATTGGTTTGCGATAATGAATGTTTTTCTTTCAATTTTATCAACATCTGAAAATAAATAAAGGAAAAATTAAAAATTAATATATACCTATACACTATAAAATTAATCTACTAATAATTAATAAAGTTTTGCTTTACAAATTTCTGCTCTCAATGTTAAAATTTATTTTCAAATGAAATTAAAATGATTAAATGATTAAAATTCAATTTTTCAAAGGAGATTGCTAAATTTAAAAATTTTTAAACAAAAATATTTCATTTTATTTTAGTTAGAATTTTTTTAATTGTAATAAATTTTAAATTTTACACGATAATTAAGTTGTTTCACACGTTAGTTATCTGTGAGTCTATATCGAAAATACACTGCCGGTTAACTGAAGTGATCATTAGTCAATGAATTTAATTATACTCTTCATAATATTAAAAGAAATTGGAATAATATTAATAATAGGCATAATCCTCTGTTGTCAGAAATGGTAAGTTTTTGTCGATTTATCTCATTCAGCCATTTGAAATACAATGCTGAACAAAGTAAATTGTAAATAATTTCATCAGTGTTTCTGATCACGAAAATCCATTTTTATTATGAATGAAATTAAAAAGAAATTGTTTTGTATCAGGTCTAGATGTACATACTATCACACATGTATGTTTAAATCAATTTTGAATTTATAGAGTTTTTAAATTACATAAAACACAAACACAACATACAAAAATTGTAAGTTATGCATATACATGTGTACTTAATTTTACATAAACGTATATAATTACATAATTACATGTTTATAATTTTTACATAGTTTACTTACATAATATTGACGTATTTAACTGCTTTGTAAATATACACAAATGCATCAATCACTCACTTCTGTTTTGTTTCTAAAACCTATGCCTAATTAAATTACTTTTGCTTTTGCTCAGGTACACAAAACCAAAATATATTTATGTTTGGAAACTAATTTTAAAATAAGAATTTTGATAACTTTTAAGCAAAAATTTTAGTTTTTTTTTTTTTAATTTTTGTTTTAACCTTTGAATAATTTATAAAAATTATAAAAAATAAAAGAATTTCATTAGACTTCGAATATTTAAAACATACACATTTCTTCATATCACATAATTATATATGTGTATACATACATACATGATACGTATATAAAAAAATACATACTCCCATAGAATAAATTCAACATTTTCTAGTACTTATCTTAGAAATAAGTGGATGAAAACAATTATTTTAATGTATTAACACTGGCAATTCGCCAGAGCATTTTATCATGCGAATATCATTAATACCTAATAAAATTGCTCTTTTAATTTACTAGTTCCTGGTTTATTATATTAATATGTTACAATGCGAATTTGTTGAATTTTTTAGTTATCATAAACAAAATGGGATATTCCAAAAGCGAAAAATGAACTTTAAAATCATTTAAGTTGCTTGTATGCTTTTTGCATTAGCAATGATTTTCAAATGTGTTCTGGGAAAATTCCGCTTCTATTACAACATTTTACTGGAAATTTTAGGACTGTAGTACCTAAAAATAAAATAATACCCACGCGCTGCTAACAAAGTTTAAGAAACGAGTGAAAGCATAATGAAATATTTGTGCTTGAGATAAGTACTTAATTTTAAGTAAGTATGCGAATATAGTTTCAACAGTAACTAGCTAATGTAAAACATAAATGAATTTGGAAAACAAATTTCACAGCTTTAGCGAAAACAGTGTTTCTTTATGTACTAATTATCAAATATAATTTTTCGTGTCTATTGTTGTATAATTTTATTATTTTCCAACAGTGTGAAACACAAAATAATGTGATTATTATTTAATATTTCATTTTGAAAGGGTACGTTGCATTCCAATAAATCTGAAAGACTTTTGTTTAAATAAAAATCAGTTTTATTATTTTTATATAAAATTAAGTCATTTAATCATAAAATTTAAAAAGAATAGAAGGTATTTTTTCGAATTAGTAATAATTTTTTTTTTCGGTTGCATCTAATAATAAAATTTTATTATCATACTTAATTAACAATTCTTTTATAATTTTATTAGCTTGATTTTACTATGTATTTCGAATAAAAAGAGCTTATAATTATTTATAGTTTATTTATTTTATTTAATCAGAAAATATTTTGTATAATAAAAATTAAAATAAATGAGTTTTTCAAGTTTCGAAAAGATTTTTAAGTTTATTCTTTTTACAGAATTTTATTATTCTCACAAATCCATCTGTATTTGAAATGCAAATTAAAGTTTTTTCGGAATTACTTAAGTAAAGGTGATTCTGGTCAAATAGTAAGACAGCTGTTCTGTAGTTATTAGGATTATTTTAAAAATGTTTAGAAATAAGATGAGTGTGTTACTTGAAAACATTTGTAATTTTGACTAATTTTAATACAATATACTTTTAAATATAATTAAAGTAAATCATTGATTTGCAAAATTCCTATTAATTGTAAAATTTTTATTAATTATAAATAAAATTGTAATTTATTGAAACATATTGCTTAAATATTTAAGGTGCCCGATTTCTATCAATTTAATTTATACGATGTTGTTTATAATGATGAATAAGTTTTGGAGCGAAAATTATTTGTGAAGGAAAATTATAATTATTGCCTTTTACATGAATATTAATTAATGAATACTGAAATTATGAAATCTTCTAAAAAAATAAAATCTTTGCATTCAAGGTTTCATTATAAAAATTATATTTTGCTGATTTTACATTAATATTAAAATTTTGATTTGAACCTTGGAAAAATAATAATTTAAAAATTAATTTCAAATTTTAATTATACAAATATAACTGGTTAATTAATATTACATATTTAAGCATAGATAATAATGAGAAACGCGATCTGATGCTTATTCATAATTAGCTCTAAAAAATTAAATATAATCGCGTAACAGGTCTTTGTATATGTCGTCTCCGGATTTAAAAAGTTTATTACTCATTCGCGCTTGCGCTCTTTTATTTTTATTCAAAGAAAAATTACTAATTCCCAGATGATTTCTATTTTGATTTCTAATTCAAAGATTGAAAACGTAAATACATAAATTTTTTTTCTATTTTTGTAAATATCATAATCATAACAAACCACATCTTAATGACATCGTCATTGTAATTGTGAGCACAGATTCCATAATTAATTCATAAAAACTTGTTTTTTCCAACCAAAATCACTTTTTATTTTTATGATGAAAATTCCACAATCTATGCGATATTTTATGGGTTTTGTTTTGTGATATGAAAAAATTTCAAAAAGTATTACTTATACAAAAAAAAAAAAAAAATTTTAATTTTTATTAATTTATGAAGTCTGTCGCTTCGGGTTTTTTTTATTTTGGCTTTAAAAATAAATTTAAGAACGCCATCTCAATAAAGGTTGATATAAGTTCTTTATGAATGTAAATATTATAAATTTTGGCAATAACTTACGTTCCGACTTTATGGTATGACTTTGATGTGATTACTTTCAAAGAAGGACGGAGAATTATGAGTGAATCGGTAATGGGCTTGTGAGTCGAATCAGTATATGAATATTTGTACGTATGCCACATTATTAGAAATATTAAAAATTGGTTCAATTTTCAATCATAAGTAAATGCGTAGAAGAATTCACCAACTGAAGAATTCCAATCAAAATGCAATTAAATTTAAAAATAAATGCAAAAAAAATTAAAATTAGGTCTAAAAGTGACAAAAAATTTTTCCGTAAATAATTAGTTTGGCAGCTTGTTTAGGCAGAATATTAATTATTTTGGTAGTTGATTGTACCATCGAATGTTTTACTTTAATAATTTAATTCGCCAACGTAAATTTAAAAAATTTATTCGGAATTTGATATTATTAAATAAAGTTAACATTTTATGAAAATACAAATCTTACTTATAATTGTTAAGCATATACTTACACATTAATGTATATGGACTGACAATGTGTGTATGTATTTAAAATATCATAACATAACACAAGTATTACAAACATGTGTGGTAATAAGGCAAAAATGTCTAAATCAAGTTCAAAAACTTAAGAAATTATTTAGAAAGATTTAGGAGACTAACTAAGACAGAGTTAGCAGAACTCAGTCTGGTATTTTTGTAAAAGATTTTTGAAATCGTAGAATATCTTTCTAAAATATGTATATATAGTTAAGTACTCAATTTGAGTACTTTTTATATACTTATACATATTCTTCGTACATTCTATATATACTTCAAAACGAAGTCGGAATTGTTCGAATTATTTTGATTTTTTCGGATAGTTGGCTAACACTAAAGTAAGGTAAAGTAAGGTAATTTCGTCAGTGCATTTAATTTCGTCATAGGTCGCACTTCCTTCACATATTTGTCAAATATTAGGAAACCCCATCTATTTTCAATAAACTTTAAACATTTTTGTTTTTAAATATACTTGAAGTGAGAAGATCCGTTTTTAAATTTTAAAAAATTAGAATAAATTAATTTTAAAAGACATTCTTAATTACTGAAAAAAATACCGGGGCAAATTTTTGCTTTTTCTTAGTGTTTTCGTTAAGAAAAGTAGAAAGTTTCTTAAGGGTATATCTGTTGAAATATGTGTAATTTCTTACATATTTGCTTATATTTTGACAAATTAAACTTAAAAAAACATTATTAATAAGAAAAAAATTGAAAAAGTGAAATATTAAAAAATAAAAGTTAAGTGACGAAATTACCAACCAAATTTTTTGGAGTTGGAGATTATTTCGTCAGAATGACGAAATTGAGTGGTTTATTAAAACATTTTAAAATATGAATATTTACTTTTGAAACTTAAAATATTAAAAAAAATTGAATGCAGAACTTTTATTTACAGTGTTTCTAGCCAAAATATAAAATTTCGTCAGTTATATTTTATTCAGGTATTACCGGTACAATCTATTTTAATAGTAACGAAAAATGTAGAATGCCAAAGTTTTTCTACAAATAATGATAAAAACACGAGAAAAACAGAAATTGAAATGTTAAATTTGACAAATATAACAGTTCTGTACAATATCTAAAAAAACTATTAAATTTAAAACTAATTTTTACTAAAATTTTATTTACAATCATATTTTGTGAGGCTGCGGAATGTAATACTTAAATAGGGTGCTGACGAAATTAAAATTTTACATAGTTTTTGAATTGTTCAAATTTTGTCATGCTTTTTTTCAAAATTGTTGCCGGATAGTTATTAATAATGATATACACAGTTTAAATTTGCATTATTTTTTATTTTAGTCCAATGAACTGTATTAAAACCTAGTTTTTTTTTGCCATGACGAAATTAGCAACTCCACATGACGAAATTAAAAACTCAAAGTTTTTGCTGACGAAATTACATGACTTTTGGAGATATTTTAAAATTTAAAAAAATATAATAATTCACAAAGTAACTGTCTGAAAAAGTTAAAAATAATTTTGTCAACATTCCAAACTAACAAAAAATGATAGTTTTGTTGCACACACATTAACTCTTCGAAATACATCGTTAAAAAACCGAAAAAGTCCCTTAACATGACGAAATTACCTTACTTTACTACAGAGAATTTAAAAATAAATAAAAACAGTTTTGCTTTATTGTCACAGATTTAGTCTTAATAAGTCAAAGTCTCAGCAGAAGTTCTTTAAGCATATATTTGCGTATAAATGTTTATATTAAACTGCTTAAAATTTTTTTTACAGCATGCGGTTCCTTATTCATTAATAGATACATATACTTATACATGTATGTATGTAAGTAAGTATTATTTGTTTACGAATTTATATGTAATAAGTTTTCATATCTCTGGATTAAAATATTCTAACTTGTTTTAATGTAGAATATTAATAAAAAACAAATAAGTACTTAAGTAATTTTAATTTTGGAAAATTTAATGTTGAAAATAAATTTAAATAAAAAATAATGTTAATAAAACGTTTTGATAAATAATACCAGATGCTGAACTTATATATATGTATGTACATACCTCAAGTATGTAGGTATGTTAATAATTTTAAATACAAATGCAGTAAAATACATAAGCATTTATGCTGACGCGCATACTTGATTTAACACCGTTCATGAATTTAAATTCAAGTCAGTTTAATTTTAGAATTATTTCAGAACTTTGATTTTTTTTCGAACATTTACACTTATTTGTGGTTTTTATTGAAATTACACTACATAATTTTGTCACAACTTTAGAAATTTTTAAAATATTATTAAATTACTGTTTAAATACATCTACTTATACATATATACATATCACAGAAAAAAAAGAGTAGAACATTTAGCTAAAACAATAGTATAAATCACCTAATGAAATGCTTGATTTTCAGCCTCCTAAACTATTTAGCTACATTGCCTAATTTAAATAAGCTGAATTTACTTTTTAATAATTAGGAAAATTAGCTAAATAAATTTGCTGATTTATCTACAATACTAGCTAAAATACCTAAAAATTTAGGTGGATTAGAACTAAGCAAATAGTCGGTTCACCTAATCATTTAGTTGATTTATTTTAAAACCTTTTTGAAATTTAACTAAAGAAATAGGAATTTCACCTAAATAAGTAGTTAAAAAATTTTCTCAACAATAGATAATATACCTAATTATTTAGTTAGAGAATAGAAAATATTACTATTTTTTAGTTAATTATAATAGGGTTTTTACCTATTATATTAGAAAAAGTATCTAAACAAATTAGGCTCTTTTCTAAATTTATTTAGGTTTAATCCTGAAAATAAAAGAATGCTATAAATTAAAAATTAAGTTTTGCTTCATTTAATTTTATTTTGTTTAATATTTTTTCAGTTATTTCACATCATTTTTAATGTAAAAACATGAACGTTCGTCTAAACAGCCTTTGAATATCTTGTTGTAAAAGTAATAAAAGTTTAATATGTTTTTCTGATCCTTCCTTTTTATAAAAATTAATAATTTTAAGTTTAAAAGATTCCCATTTTGAAAGAAGTAACAAATTTTTCAGAGAAAATGTTTTCTCGAAGTCAAAATTCAATCTAAAATACAATTGAATATTTCTGGTTAGTTAAACAAAATAACTTGATTATATAAAAACTTACCAAAGAAGCTCCAAAATTTTATTTTAGAATAAGCAATTAATTAAAAATTTCATTCGAATTTCTATTGTGTTTTCTGCATAAAAAGTTGTTTGTATTACTTTTAATACGATTTTAACTATTTTTATTTAGTATAATACTTAAATTTATTTCACAAAATCTTGGAAATGTAAACTATGCTTGTTTACTATACCAATATTCTCCATATACTGGCTTCTTTTGAAATACTTTAAAAATTAGAATACAATCAAAGTAGCGGTACATATTTTGAATTTTTTTCTTGATAAAACAAGTGTTTTTTTCTAAATTCAGCTAATGTTTTCGATATTTCACCTAATGTTTTAGTTAATTCCTTTTTAAGTAAAATAATGTGGCCGAATAAACTAAAGTTGTAGCTAAAATATCTAAAAAAGTAGTCATTGAAGAAGAAAAGTAGCGGTACTTTGGTTTTTTTTTCTAAATAAAACATTTTGATCTTTTTATAACTCAACTAATGTTTTCGGTAGTTCAGCTAATGTTTTAGTCAATCTTTTGATATAAAGTGAAATAGCTGAATCAACTAAAGTTGTAGTCAAAATATTTAAAAATGTAGTCATTGATTAGGAATTTACATAAAAGCTGTAAACTTATTTTTTTGTTTTCTTTTCTAAAATAACTAAATGTTTAGGTGAAATATCTAATTAAATTAGTTGAATATTTTCAACTATTTATTTTAGATAATACACCTAAATGAGTAGACAAATCACCTAATCTTTTTAATATTGTATTCAACTAATTCCAAATGGTTGCGCCAGCTAATAGTGAATTTTTAAACAGCTAAAGGAGTTGTCAATACTTCTAATTGTTTATAAACAACACCTAATTTGAGATCAGCTAATTACGATTAGTTGAAAAATCTAATTCATTTTTTTCTGTGATATACTTATGAAGAATATACAAAAATAAGTCAAACTGCAATAGTGTAGCACAGCAGCTGTTTACAAGCAATCAAAACTCTATCGTTATCATACTTCTAATATAATGCACATAATATACTTGAGGTAACAAATGTACATGCAACGTACAACATAATATATGTACATATACATACATATGTGTGTACTTTTCAATATGTATCATAAAAAATTTAAAAATTTTTTAAAATAATTTTCAAAGTAAGTTTTACAAGGACATTTTGTTGTTTAATTTTTTTCTTATTTCTTTTTGGTATTTTTAATTAAACTGCTCTATGCGCATTTTAGACAAGCATTGTAATAAAATTGCTTTTGAATAATAAAGTGATAAATGTGTTGTAAATTCGCCAAGATATTGACCTAAATTTGGAATGTGATTTAAATATCTAACTTAACCAATCAGTAATATTATTTAATCTGACTGTAATATAAACTTCCATATATGCATACATACATATGTACATATATACAAATGCACATATGTACATCTGCGCGCACAAATACTTTCTATAATTCATCAAATTTTGTTTTTATTTTTTTATTTTGTAGTTAGTAAATAAACATTGAAAACAATAACATGTTTTAACATGTTTACTGAAGTTGATGCAAATGAAAAATTATGGGGACCATATTCTTGAGTATCATCGTTTAATTAATATACAGTTAGTGCAAAAAATGTTTGAACATTCATAAATTCGTAAAAAATTAAGGCATATTTCAATTGACAGATGTTAGAATCAACTTATGATTTAAAGTTAAAAAAATGTCATAGATCTCTAGAAGAAAAATATATTTTTTTGCTAGAAATTGGTTTAAAAAGAGTTTTTGTTTTGGCTTTGCCAATGTCAGCATTGAACACTATCCATTGATTTTATTCTGTTTAATGCAATTTGAAGTTCACACACAAAAATACAGAATTTTGTTAACTTGGAAAAATACGATTTTCCAATACGAATAATGTTTGAAGTTTTAGTCCTTTATTGACCTGAAATCACTAAGTTTGATATACATACTTACTTACTGAATTTCGAATTGTGAGTATTCAGGGAATTGTACTTGACTGACAGAAACATCGAATGATATTTTATTAAAAAAACAACGTTTCATTAGTTTTCTTTATTCACTTCTCATGTGCCTGTGTATTATGCCCTTACGTAGTCTCGTACTTATAGTATACATATGTATGTACATAAGTAAATCTGAAGTTTAAACTTTACATTATTGCAGAGTTTCAAAAACAAATTTTCAGAAAATTTTTACTATTCGTACTTACTTCGGTTCGAAAACAAAAATAAAAAAAGCAAAAAATGTTCAGAGTTCAGTTTAAATTAAGAATTTCCTTTTTAACTTGAAGTTTCTTTCCTTCTTTTTTTCTCCTGATTTATTTCATTCTCTTTTTTTATCTTCTTTTGGATATTTTAATGAATCTTTTGCACTTTTTCAACATTCGAATTCGTAACACAATTACCATTATAGTGCATTTGTAACTAAAACGTGTACAATATTTCTGATACTTTCCTTCAAAAATTCATTGCCGTGAAGTAAAATTTTTTTAGTGAAGTTTACTACACATTTTCGTTACCTAATGAACACAAAAAAAATGTTTTTTGTCTTTTCGATTTAGTTACTTAGAATAAATTTTTTTTTGTTAGCGTACCAAGTACTTTGTTTTTAAAAGGTTAAATAGCCAACGACGCTGGCCAACATGAATATATTTTATTACATAACCTCTGTCGTATCAATTATTTCTTAAGTAAGACTTAAAATTGAATGTAAAACCTTTAACAAGATGGCTAATTTAATTGGCAGAACTATAGCAATATATTGGATTTATGGTATTAATTGGATTTATGGGAATGTATTCGAAGCGAAAAAGCTTATCTGCACAATACCTTTGTCATTTTTCAATTCTAGGAACATCGTTTATTCAATATTTAAAAAAAAATAAAAATTTAAGGTGGTTGGTCAATGTAGTAGATTTTCTTTCACTCCAAATTTACAGAATGAAGGCAACATTGTATGTAAACAACAAAATATTTTATTAATTTTTTTTTTGTTATGTTTGTTTTTCAACAATTTATCTTTATTCCGCTTTATATTTTAAGCAAAATTAATCGTCTGATTAAATTGATTTACAAGATATTTTCGTCGTAATGTTATTATGCCACAAGTCTGTATGGTATGTGCATACATACATACGTATGTATATTTTAATATACAATATTCTGTTAGCATAAATTCAGGGAAAGTTTTATACTTACTTTGTTACTAAATAATTCACCAACATAATAATAATGCCATCATAAGTGTGTTATATAATTTAACATTATTTATGTTGCACAGTATGTACATACATATTATTTTAATGTTATTTTGAATATTGATGGGATTTTTCTTTCTCATTATTTCATCAATTTAATTAAACAAATGTTGTACAACAAGTTAAGTTTTTATGACAAAATATTTAAATATATTTCCTCCCCATATTATTAAAATTTAAATAAAATTAAATAAATATGTAGTTTATTTTTTCTTTTTTATATTTAATTTGTTTTAAATTTTGTAAATTTATGTACACATAAGTGTTAAATATTTGCAGATGTACGTGTATGTTGTATGTATGTATTTACATATATTACTGTCAGAAACCAAAAGCATGTAATCGATTTTAATATTTTGCTGACTTTTCCTACTTGTTAAATTTCAGTGTCATTTACAATAAAATTATGATTTAAGTATGTTTGTGTTCATGTTTCTGTACTCAGACTTTAATTAATTTTGAAAGAGTTATAAGTAATATTTTGAAGTGTTGTTAAAATTGTTTGAAATTTTTATTGTGATGTGAGTAATTGTTGTGTAAATTCGATTTAATTTAAGTTTGTGTAAATATGTGCGCTAAGGGGTTATACCCAAAGCTTAAATATCTTGTAACTTTTGAACTATGCTAACTACCTACGCTTACTTTGGTTTTAAAAATGCAGTAACGACAATTTTAAGTACATCGGTTGTTAAAAATTTCTAAAAAATACATATAAAATTACTTAACAAACAATCCTAAGACGCTTACATTATTTTGCATTTTGTCGTCTCTGTCCTATTCTCTGAAAATTTAATATGGAGTTCTAAGTATTTGAGAGTAGATATACTTTAAACAGGTAGATGAATAGAACGAATAGTAGAAGTTTAAAACACAAAAATGATATTTCATTTGTTCGGAATTGTTGTATACTTACTGCAAAAGTGAATTTATTTAGGCAATCAAAGTAAAATTTTTTATTCATATTTTCTTTTTATTATAAATTTTATTTCTTTTTTTTAAATGGCATAACACGGCCGCATATTGTTTCACGATATTTCGCTATATTATTAAAGAAACTTTGTTTTTTTTTTTCCGTGAGCCAAAAGTATATTTTATTTAATCTCTTGCTGATTTGTGGCAGCTAAACAAAAAAAAAATTGTGTGCATATGGAGAGTCTAATTTTCAGTTGCATTATCAAGTCGATTCATTCAAATTTTTTATATTTTGATGGTTTTGATTTAGCTATAGAGAACGTACTTAATGTTGTATGATTTTATCACTTGGTATAGAAGTAAATTTTTATATATGTCTATGTATACGTATAACTTATCACTATAAATAAAAGTTCATAAATATATGTAAGCATGTTTGTTATATTTTTGTGTAGTTTTGCTGTTGCATACGAACTTAAGTTTAACATATGTGCATCATTGAATTGCAATATAACTTGTGTGCTGCTGTGATTCTCCTAGTATGTTTTCTCATTAAATAGGGTGCTCTATACACACGAAATTAAAATGATAAAATTTTTTTGTAATTTTATTTTGTTTGGTTTCGTTTCTTTTTGTAAATTGCATTCTCGCATTGCTTCAGTAAAATTTATCTCGGTTAATTTCTTTCTTTATATTTGCACATAATACATACATACATATATTTTAGTTTTAAAAGTATGTTGTATCAATGAAAAAAGATCTTGTAAAAATTTTAAGGCAATCTTCTCTTATTTATTATCTTACGAAAAAAAAAAACCAAAAAAGAAAAAATTTTGAATTTTCTTTTTGAATTTTGTTAAAAATATTGTAATTAATGGGAATAAATATTTTATTCACTCAAATCAGTTTTGAAAATCTTTTAAAGAAACCAAATTCCGAATTCAATTTTTTTGTTTTTTTTTGGTTCATAAGTAGTTGCGAAAAATTTATATTTAATGTGTATGTAAGTATATACTTATTGGTAATGAGTATAAGTACAAGTAAGGTAAGTGTCCCTATTACTGACATACTTCGCAACAAATTCAACTTTGGCGTGAGATATTTTATATGTGGGACACAATAAATGATCGTGTTTCCGATTTTTTGAATAATTTGGATAATTGAGAATAATGTTTTTTATAAAATTATTTAATCAAAATATTTTTTAATTCATAATTTTTCGATTAAAAATGAAAAGCAAAAATGTTCCTAATATTGACATAACCGCAAATGTTTGTGTCTATTACTGACAGTTTGTGTTCCTAATACTGACAATGTAATTTCATATGCTGTAATCTATATTCTATATATGAATAATGGTTAAATTGGTTAAAATGATAATATTAAATAAAAATGGAATTATAATTTAGATTTCTACGGATATTTCATCTTATTTCAAAAAAAATTAAAAATAAATAAAAATATAATTCAAACAAAAATAAAAAACATATTTTTTATTGAATTAAAGGTAAAAATATGTGAAATTCAGCTGATTTGAATTTATTATTACTGTAGAATGTACTTTTGCTAGTAGTCTTAATATGCAACAATGAATAAATAAAAATTTTTAAAAGATATTTATGAAAATCTAATTCAAATTACATAATGTTTTATAAAGTATTATAAGTAATATTTGCTACAAATGTATTCTTATAAATAATACCTAAAATATGATGTACCGATCACACGAAATTATAAGAAATCAGATCAATATATTCTAAAGCTGCTAATAAGCCTATTCTAAAGCTGCTTTTTGCTTTAACAAAGACTATTTATGTATTAAGTACGTAACGAAAGCAACCCATTCTCAATTTTTAGAACAACATTTTGGGTTATTAAAAAGGACTACTTTTCTTATTTAAAGAGAACCATTTCCGTTGTGATATTTGTTATGACGTTAACGTTTACAGTAATTTTAAAGCATTTTCTTAGAAACCGAATTGTACTGTTTTATTGACAGTATTGTATACAATATTGATACACAATTTATTAGACGAATATCACTATTAAAAAGGTAAAAAGGTCGCAGTCAGATATAGGTTTTCACAAATGTAATCGATTTTCATTTGACTGAAATAGTTTAAACAATTTTAAAGTATAAAGAAATTATTTTAATTAATTAAAATGAATATCGAAATTAAAACTTTATACTGACATAATTTTGTACATAATATTGACCCTCTTTAGATCGTATTACTGACACCAGTTTTTAAAGGTAAAATGCTCCGAACCTGTAGTAAATTCTTAGTGTCAGAATTCGGACATTAGAAAGAAAATTCAAATTCGATTTTAATTAAATAAATACGAAAATAAAAATTTAAATATTTTAAAAATGACGTAATTTATAAAAATACGGATTTTTGACGTATTACTGACACATATGTCAGTAATAGAAGCATGGTCGAATTTTAGATGTTTCTAATACTGACAGAAATTATTTGTTAAAATTCTTATTTATTTAACGTTTTTACTCCGAATTACTTATAAAATAAGATAAAAAATAATCAAAATATTTAATTTAATATAAATACATATATTTTTAACCCTCAAATAAGTCAAAAAGCAATAAAAACAAAATCGGAAAAATTAAGCAAAAAGTATAAGAAATTCTCCAATTCAACCCACCATTGCTATGTCTATGGAAACAAAACTGATTTATGTTCAATATTTTGGAGTTATTTCAAAACTAAATAAAAGGAAGTATTGCGATAATTTGAATTAATCTAGAAATAAAAAAATATATATATGTTGTATAGAGGAAATCTCTTAATAATTATAAAAAACCTCATATATGTCAGTATTACCGCCACTGTCAGTATTAGCTACACTTACCTTACTTTAGTAACGATAAATTTTTTTCGCACAAGATTACATTATACATGGAATATAAATGATGGCTTTAGCGTGTTGATTTATTAAAGTGTGAATATTGTATTGATGTGTAATAATTCTAAATTTACTAAGTATTTTATATTAAGAATCTTGCGTTTTAATCCAATTATTCGGGTTAAAAAGAACTAATACACTGCGTTTGCATTAATTGGTTAAAATCAATAAAAGAGCTAATACAATTGGTTAATAAAAGAGCTAACACAAATCGTTTGCATAAATAGGTGGTTAATTTCCACCTGTGACACACGTGTATTTTAACAATTTTTCTAATAAGAACACATTAATTGTAATAGCATGGTTAGTGTGGTGGCAAGCTGATAGTAAAAAACAGTTAATGAAGCTGGTGTTTTTTTTAATTGTTATTTAAACAATTTTTTATATTTTACTTCATACTTCAGTAAAATTAGTAAAATTTTAATTTTTTTCTAATTAGAAAATTTTTGAAAAACGGTGCTTATTACTTTTACTTTGTCCGTCCGTCCTTCCGTGGACATGTTTACGAAACTTCTACATCCTTAAACATAAAAAGCTAAAATTTCATATGTGCAAATTCTATGCTATTAAAAAATATATATATTTTTTTCTTAACTCACGCAATTAACCCTTAAATTCGAGCATTATGTTAACGCGTCTTTAAAATTTTATTTTCTTTTATAAAGTTGCTAACATTGGCCATCCTAAAAGTATGCAATTTTTGAAATATAATCCTATATAAGTAGTTTTAGTAATAGAGTACATAGCCAGACATAGCTTTTTAAAGTATTTTCACTTGTTTCTTGTTGCATTACAAAGTATTGGCTTGATCCAACTTTATTTTTTAGTTCATTTATAGATATACAACACTTGTTATCACTGTTATACTAGTTGTTTACCGATCAACATATTTCCGCAAACGGAACCGACGTTGTTAAAAATTCATACCTACGATATGATTAATAAAGTGGCAGTTTGAATTATTCGTATAGTGGCATAAGATCAGTGGCTATTCTTACATGGCTCTTTACACAGGCATTACTGTGCTTTTGCATTTTTTTCCTGTTTTGTGTGTTTAATTCTTGTATTTCGGAAACAATTGAGATTATACAACTATATATTGTACTGTTTACTGAATCACCCTGAAGAAATAGGAGTACTTAACTAGTTGGGAAAAATATTTAAATGGTACATAAAGTTTGTTTGTTAGGTCAACTGAAATTATGTTAATTTCCCATCAATTAATATTCTTATCAAGATTTTTCTAAATTTATGTAGACATTGCGAAGTGGCTAAGTATGTAAGTAACTCTTTTATTGAAATTAATATAAAATTCAACTTAAGTATGTGCCACTAATCAAATTAGCCAATTAATTTCGGTCAAAACAGTAAATAGAGCGATTTCTAACTGTGTTAAGTATAATAAAAGTAATAATCATTTAAAAAAAAAATTTAGGAACTTTAAAATAGCGATAATTAAATGCAAATGAATTGAACCTTTATGAATGATTATGTAGAATATGCTAAGCAAGTATGTATACAAATATTTAAGTAAAAGTTATGGGTTGTTTGCGTATAAAATTGATTTCCTTAAAGATGCATAAATGCAGTTTGAAAAAAAAAAGCAGACAATTATGTACGATCATATTTTAATTTTTACTGGCAATTTATTCTACTCAAAAATATTTATTTTACACAATGGCAACATATCGTCATTATTACTGGATTGCATGATAATGAGTTTATTTTTAAAAATTAGCGAAATTACAATGAAAAATACTCGAGAAATATACTCATGCAAATAAACTGGCTAAAACTTGTTTTAAATTATAGTTTTTCGTTACTGCCGAAATTCAATTTTAAAACTGTGCTAAGATGTTTTTGACGTGTAATGTAATACTTTAGGAAGAGATTTTCTTTTTTTATCGAGTTATATTTTAATTTACAAATTTCTGTTTGCAAGTTTCTTCCCAATTGATATTTTAATAAAGAAATTTATTTGACGTTTCTAAATAAATAAAATAATAACAGACTTAAGTTCAAATAACATATAAATTTCGTTCGATTCCGCTTAATACTTGTAAGAAAAAAGCTATATTTTTGTAAAACGACATAAATAACGCAATTAATTTTAAACGCATCCATAATTAACAAAGCCATTGGTAGCTTATGTGTCAACAAAGCATCGTGTCACGTTCGTTATACACATATTTTTCCTTTTCAATAACAATGCATTAAAAATGTTAATATGCTACTAATGTATTCAGTTTGCAAGTTTTGTAAAAGAAAAAAATTATTCTCTTCAGCCTAAAAGAATTTTCTTTTTATAAAACACATACAATCGTTGTCCACGTATGTTCATGTATACTTGCTTAAAGAAATTTGAAATTCTTAGTATATTAAACATATTAATTGTGTACAATATGGTTACACGCGTAAAATGTACATGTAGTAATATTATCTAAGACTGTGTAAATACAAAAAAAAAATTTAAATTTAAAAATTTTGTTAAAGAAATAACAAAAAAGAAGAGACAAAATATCACTCAGTGTCGCCGCATATTCCATAAATATGTAATTAATGTTTTCAGCCCATTCTATTAGGGTACATGTTTAATGATGGCATTCCGGAAGTTATTTACTCTTTAGTTGCAACCATACAGAACAGAAACGACATGCTAAAGCAGATTCTATTTTTCCAACAAGTATTCTAATTATTAAACCTTAAAAGAAAAAAAAAAATTGGAAAATATGTACTCGTATACGTAGGTTTATTTGGAAATACTGTCATCGATGCGCTTTCTGATTTCCCCATCAAATTTTTTAATTTTTTTTATTGTTGTTTTTTTTTTGATTCTAATTACTTATTCTAATATTGTGAGGAGGAGTCAACAAAATTTGATTTTTTGATAAATTTTAATAAGTAAATTTAGAAAATTATTTTAAAAAATAATTACTATAATGTGGAGTAAGTATGTACATATGTACATATTTATTCAATTAACATGTCTTAAAACTTTAATTTAACGACATTTATTCGTAACTAAAAAAGTGTGTTCTTTGATGTTTATAAGCACATACATAATTTTTTTTATTATTTATATCGGATGGTTAACAATTTAATTTGAAGTTTAACTTATCAAATGTGAGGATGTATTCATGTAGGCTCAACTCAGTATATGGGAATTCCTAAAATACTGAAATAACATTAAATAATTTAGGAAATGTGGAATAATAAATTGTGGAAAATAAATTCATATTTTATTTACATAAAATTTTGTCACACATAAATAACTTAGGGTCTGTGGTATTTTAATTTTAAGGGTCTGGTAATTTTACAGTTACAGCTATGAAAATATGAATAATAATCTCATTACGTAATTTTTAAATGAAAAAAGTATACTTAGTTAATATTTGGTGCATATTCATTTACATATACATATGTATGTATATGATACAACAAATTGGCTATTGATTAATATGGTGTACAATCCCATAATTAATATAAGTTGTTTGATTAGTTTGATCAGTTTACGCATAAAAATCTCTAATTTCGGAATTACAATAAAAAGTACTTAAACTAAATTTAATCGTATTATACTGCGTTCCTGCAAACTCAGATTTCAAAATACTTTTTTAATGTATAATTAAGTATAACTAACTATGTATGCTTGACGATTTATGATTATAAGAATTGCTTGTACTTTATAGGAGGATCTACCCAAGATATAAGAAGAAAAAATCAATTCTATAAAATTGCAATAGCTTTAAGTATGTACTTACTTGTGAGTCTGAAATTTAAGGAAAATTTTGAATTTGAAATAAAATAATGTCTATGTACATGCGGACGTAGTTATTTGTGGATTTATGAAATAGCAAAATGTAATTTAATTTATTCAGCAATACAAATAAAATAGCGATAAATCTAATCAATTTTTTTACATTTAGATTTGCGTTTAGGTAATTCACATATACGCCCTTTGCTTTACGTATTAATGTTATTTTACATAACATAAGTTTTTGTAAAATATTAGTTCATTTACTTACTGACTTGTACTTGCTTTATTTTTACTTTATTTCGTGGGCAAAAAAATTTTTGTTTTATTATTTCGGCAAAATTAACTGTTCATTTAAAAAATTTTCCTCCGGCTATACTTTGTTCATTATATTATTAATTTATACTTTACTAAATAATTTTGTATTAAGAATGTGAACCGAATAAAGTGTTTGTCAAAAAAATTTTTTTGTTCACTTTTCCTTATCTTTTTTTTTTTAAATTACCTTCTAATAGCACCATAAGTATTAAAAATATATTCACGATTTTCATTTATAAATTACCGATATTTTTTTTAAATCGACAGTTTTTTTTTTAATTTTCTCTCTATTGCATACTTTATTGTAAAGTAACATAAAGCAATAATTCAAGAAATTTCAACACCGGAAATTGACAAACAAATATATTATATCGCTTCAATAGTAAACTGCGAGCAAATAACATGTTTGAATATACTGTATTTGTATGGGAGCACTATGAATGTGATGTGATGTGAAAGATATAGAAAAAATAAAATATAAAAGAAAATATTTTATATGAAAAATAAAAAAATATAAGTATAAATAAACTTGGGTCAAACCAATGGTTTGTATTGTAGCACTTTTCCCTTCAACAAGTGAAAATACTGCTTTTAAAAACAATCTATGTATATCCACCACACTATTCAAATTATTTTCATTCATAAACGAAACTATTTCTAGGATTGCATATATTTAGGATGAACGATTTATGCAGTTTTTGAAATAGATAAAAATTAATATAAAGAGGGGTTAATATAATACTCGATTTTAAGGGTTAATTGTGTGAGTTAAGAAAAACAATTATATTTTTTAATGTCATGGAATTTACCGGTAGCTTTTTGTGTTTATAGAAATTTGAAAAAGCTTGCGGTTTCGGAAATATAAGGTGTCAAAAATTCAAATTTTAGAAATTTCAAGAGGCGATAACTTGAGAGGGGGTGGAGATAGAAAAAAATTTTCTTTTAACGAAATAAACTATTGGTTACTGTCTAAAAGCTCCTAATTTCGAGCTTCTACAGACTGGGATCTAGAAGAAAAACGACATCAAAAATTTGGAAAAAAAGACTTTAGACAACGGTAAATTTGAACAGCCATTTTGTTTTTCTAAAGTTTAACTATAGTATAACGCGTTAGAGGAAGTAAGCCACTGCCTTTCTGCGTTTGCAAAATTTCAAAAATGTTTATGGTTTCATCGTCAATAGTTAAAAAAGGCCATTTTTAGGGTTTTGTTGAGTATAACTTTTAGAGGGGGAGAGATAGGTAAAAATTTTGTTCTACGGAAATAAGTTTCTAACAAAGGTTTATGTAGGTGTTATATTTCAGATTTCTACCTTCAAGGGTGTAGAAGTTTTGTAAACAAAAAAAGTGTCCACGGACGGACGGACGGACGGACTGACGGACGGACGGACAGAATGAAACTAATAAGCACTTTTTTTCAAAATTTTTTTGGAAAAGTGCTAATAAGCACTTTTTTTCAAAAAAATTTTGGAAAAGTGCTAAAAATTGAGTTATCTTTGAATATTATAGGGCATATGAGCTGTAAACTTTTATTTCTTTATTTGATAACAATAAGTTATAAACGTGTTACATATTCAATATGGTTATCATGTGTCAAGTGAACAAGGTGAGACACTTAATCAGTTGAATAAAATTTCCACGCCATACAGTAATTGCTTCACGCATAACGTGACTTGTTGTACATGACATTTATTACCACATTTCAGTTAAATAGATTCCAATCAACTGAAACCCAGAATTTGTTAGCAATTTGAATATTTTTTAGTAGTTACGTAATCATTTTCAAAATATAAGGGCGATGGCAATCCGTCTACTATAGACCACACCAAACGATTCCTTTTACTGGAAATGAAAATTATTGGTGGATGGATATTTCTTACTTTAAAATGACTATTTGGTTTATTGGCGGCTTCAGACCACAGACGATCACAATTAGTGAAGGTGATTTATAAATACAACACTATTTGATAATACAACAGTCATATTCATTAAATAATTGAACGATTTTCGAACGCTGTGCAGGCCTACCTCTTCCCATGATACCATTGTTAAGTACTTAAATATTGACGATTTCATTTCGGGATAAATTAATTCGGAATAAGTAGTAGGTTCTAGTAACAGAGAAAATTTCTGAATCGTACGATCAAAATAAGTGAAAAATGGTGGATTGTGTCAAACAAGGCAGCTTTTTTAGCGTCCACTAAATAAGTATAGTCACTAAATATGTATAGTTGTTCTTTGATTATTAATTAAGTTAATAATTTGTTTTTGAATAAATGGAATTATAAAAAAGGTATATACCTATATTCTTACACTTAATTAAGTATAAATTACTTAAATATACCTGATAATATTACGCGACTACAGCCTTTTTTACTTAATTAATAATTCATACTTTTAATTTCATTTTTATTTACTTACATTACTTTAAGGTAAATTTCTTTTGATTCCCGGATACAAATAATCAAAACTATTTTTCATTGCTAGTTTTTTCTACTATTTCCAAGAAGTCTAATTTAAATTCATTTGAATAGAAATAAAAAACAAGACTTTGACGGCATATTAAAGTGAATCACAATGTGTGAACCGAAAAATTTTCTGAACTAAAAAAATTTATTTTTATTATAAGTAAATTATAATTTATGATTACAAGAATATTTAGTAATCATATGTAAATCAGATGAATTTTATACCTAGGTATTATAATAAACAACATAAAATCCATAGCTACAGCTACAGCTATAGAGTTTATAAAGAAATATAAAATAAATAAGTAAATATTGAGTACTATAACACCCAAAAATTTTTATTTTGATACCATATAACCTAAATATTCCATTCATTTCTCCAAAATTAAGTAATCGTTTTTCTTTTTATTCAATTTACACATTAAGTTTTAGGTTTTACTTAAGTATGAATGTATAAATTGAGTAACTTATTAAAATTAACATTAATTTTGCCAATTTCATTTTAAGTACACCTAATAATGGAATTCATAATGATAGTTTTTTTAAATGGTGAATTAATTTCAGAAAACGAGTGTAGGAATATACAATGGGAATAAAAAATAATTTAATTTGTGGTGGTATACAATATTTTTGATGTAAAAAAGTTTTTATTTGGAATCAAAATTTGAAATGATAATTAAATAAAATTGAATTAAAATTATAAAGGTTGTTATTTATTGCGGTTTATTTTGATTGTGAGTCAGACTTTGAATAAAGTAAATTAAGTATGAAGAATTTTGTTTTTTGTTTATAAAAATTGTCACTTTTTGTAAAATTCTATAACTTTTGTTGCCTGCTCATTTTTGGTGGTTTTTATTGTACGAATAATCAATTTATTTGCACACATTACACAAGGTTGTTTTGGAAATTGTTTTAATTGTTTTAATAAAAAAATAAATTCAATAAATATGTACTTGTTATATCAAAACAAAAAGTTTTTTAAATTAATTAAATTAGTAGTTAATATTTGAGGGCCTGTTAAAAGAACTTTAATCTAGAACTGTGTTTAATTTTTTTCATTTTATCTTACAGATACGTAAGTAGTTGAAAGCCAGCGTAAAATATGTTTGCAATTTTTGTACTTTCAGTCAAAATTTTTATACTTTCCGTCAACTTTTATACTTTCCGTAACATTGTTTCATAATAAGCTCAACAAAAACTGTACGTTTTTTAAAAGTAAAGGTTATTTAGTACTTCATGGGAATAATCAATATTTGTGTAAACCTATGCACCTAAATACATTTATGTACATAAATAACTGGGGATGCTCTAATTAATTTTATCTCAAAATCAAATTTTCATAATTTATTTTAAATAAGTAAGTATATCTTTTATAAGATCAGTGAATCTTTTCACATCACTTGTCATTCTAAGAAATGTAAGAACATAATTCAACAATTGCCACTATATAAAAATTTTATCACATAAGTATAACATAAAATTTAAAAAAAAAAATCTCATATGCTAAGTAATTTGCTAATGAGATTGGGTAATAAATGTGTGATCGTGAAATAGATTAAATTTGACGGCTACTCATATAAAATTACATTGGGAAAAATTTAATTTAAAATCCGTAAGTACAAATATGAAAATAAAGAGGAAAACAATAAGAATTAAATACCTACACATAAGTATATATATACCGAATTGGTACGCACTAACTTCTTTTCTTATGTATGATTATTTTAGAACAATGATAGAACAATTTTATTTGTAACTCAAGCATATTGTTTAAAAAATTTAAATCGCTTAAATAACAACTACTTAAGATAAGTGTCGGTAATACTGACAGTGGCGGTAATACTGACATATATTAGGTTTTTTTTAATTATTAAGAGATTTTCTCTATACAACATTATATATATTTTTTTATTTCTAGATTAAGTCAAATTATCGCAATAAGTACTTCCTTTTATTTAGTTTTGAAATAACTCCAAAATATTTAGCATAAATCAGTTTTGTTTCCATAGACATAGCAAAAGTGGGTTGCATTGGAGAATTTCTTATATTTTTTGTTTAATTTTTCCGATTTGGTTTTAATTGTTTTTTGATTTAAGTATCTGAGGGTAAAAAATATATGTATTTATATTAAATTAAATATTTTGGTTATTTTTTATCTTATTTAATAAGTTATTCGGAGTAAAAACGTTTAATAAATAAGAATTTTAACAAATAATTTGTGTCAGTATTAGGAACATCTAAAATTTGACTCTGCTTCTATTACTGACATATGTGTCTTTACATCTTTAATCGAAAAATCATGAATTAAAAAATATTTTGATTAAATAATTTTATAAAAAACGTTATTCGCTAAATTATTCAAAAATTATCTAAATTATTCAAAAAATCGGAAACAATATCATTTATTGTGTCCCACATATAAAATATCTCACACCAAAGTTGAATTTGTTGCGAAATATGTCAGTATTAGGGACACTTACCTTACTTGTATTGTTTTAAGTGGGAAATTTATTTTTCGTTACCAAAATTAATTTGCATTTACTTGCACATTTTGTATATTAAATTGCATAAGGTTGTTAAATAACATATAAGTAGCATATGAACGATGTGTAACAACATCATTTTAAATATATTCTTTAACTTTGATTTATAAAATAACGTGACTAGTTAATAATTTCCATTTTAAGTTCTCAACATACTAAAGAAAATATTCATATCTTCCTTTATTTTTAGTTATTTTGTATTTTATGTTTAAATACTTGTGTGGGTACTTAATTGCTTTAAATTTCTTGAAATGCATATAAATTCTAATAAGTAGCTAATAAGATAATAGGAAAACAATTAAAATATTGCGTAAATTAATTTGTTAATTAAAGCTAGAAAAATAGTGCATATTAATTTATTTTCTACTACGTTCTCTTCCATCTTTATTACAAACAGTAATAGAGTAATATTTCGTGATTACTAACTAAATACATTAATATTCAATAATTATTCATGAATATTGTTAAGTACATATTTATCATCATTAATATTATATGAAGAATATCGAAACGGTAGACATTTAAACTAGTAGTTTAAAATGAAACATTTTTGTATATGATACACATCTAATAAGTGCCCACTTCAATAAGTAAGTACCTATTGTTGTTTTGCATACTCAATCTTATTCTAATAGCAGGTTATTTGCTTCAATTTTTAATAAAACTTGCATGTGAAATTTATGTAGAATGTAAATATGGTAATCTTTTTATTAAAAAAAGGCCATTTTTTATTTGTATAATTTATGATCAATTATTATAAATGTTTTTGTTTTTTTATTTATTCGGCTAAGTATATGTACATAAATATATATGTACAAATTTTTAGTTTTATCTATACCTACTTACATTTTGCAAGTGTACATAAATTAATATACTTTATTCCCTGCATAAATTCATATTTTTTTTTGCAACGAGGTAATTTAAGTAATAGAAAATAATTGACTTAAAAAACTCTAATTAAAATCTTAAGTTTTTACAAAAATTATAGAAGAAAAACAAAAACTATAGAGGAGAACATTCAGAATTTTTTGCTAAAGTGCATTTGTAAAGAGTTTGTTTGATTATAATTTATGTTTTTTTACTTACACGAGCAGATATACGCATAGATCTATCTATAATTATTATCGATATACAAATAAATAATATGCGCGTGCATGTTATAAAATTTATGTATAAGTACAGCAATCGAGGTCTTAAGAGTATAAAATAATAAGTAAGTATTCTTATGTACCTACATACTTTATTTCAATTTTGAAGGAAAAATTGCACATAAAATTTTTTTTTTAATTAATAAGTAAATATGTATGTATATAGCAAGTGGTAGTGTACGACGTCAAAAAAACTTGTTTTTGCAATATACTTACTTACTTATCTAAAATGTTAAAGTGGAACAAATATAGCTATAGAGTTGACCGATTCAACTATATGACACTCACGATTCAACTCTATGACTAAGTACAAATTTTTGATTATATGAATAGTGTCATTTGAATTTATAAGTACTATACCTTTCAGTACAGTTTTTCTAAATGGTGGCCATGCTTCTAAAATGGCTGTTTTATTTCAAATTTGACGCTGAAATAAATAATTAAAGTATTATTGAAGTTATATGATAGCCATCATAAGAAACTGTAACAATTTTGACTTAGTATAAGATCGGCGGACACATTATTAAAGTGATTTGCAAAAATTTCAGTTTTTTGTCCGAATATTTTTTTGGAATATTGCGGATTTTTTTTTGAATTAGAAAAAGCTGCTACTCGAGCAACTATTGCATTTTAATACTTAAATGGGATTCTGATATTTTATATTTTAAACCATTTAGGAAAATTAACTATAAACTTAGCTTTTAAATTATATCTGGTACGAATAGACGAACGAGTAGACGATCGTATAATTTATATTTTGAACTATAAATGGCAAGTGTTACAAACGGAGTGGAAAATTTATGATACTCTAACAACATAAGTATAGCTTGTACATATTTTTATAAAAATATGGAATCATAGCAACTTATCTTGATCACATCAGATCAATAGTCTGTACCACAGTTCCTTTTTAATTATTTTCATGCACACAATCATATTTATATAATTATAAACTTAATGTAAGTAGTATTATTTATATTTGTATTTTGCAGAGAGTTCATAAGTATGTAGGTAGATATGTCATTTTTATATGTATATAGTATAAAGCATCAACTTATATATAATAACTTTGAATGGTGTTTTATAGGCGGTCGTAGACGTTTATGTTTTCAAAAGAAAAAAATGTGTTATTAAATTTTTTATTCATGACGGAAAACTTTATTTTTTTGAGTGAGTTTGAAAAAATAGTTAGAATTGCTTATTATGTTACATATACTTACTATCTACTTAAATATTATATCTACATTACTATCTAAGTTTGCAATAACTGCCAATATACTTACTTGCCCAAATAAAAATTTAACTATTTAAATTTCCTGTTGACAAACATATTTCATTAAATGATTACTGCTCAACTAAAGTATGCTGCATGACTTTTATACTTAATTGTCTTTGAATAATATTGACACGATGCCAATTACCAGTTAACAAAATAATTTTAGAATTTTAGTAAAGTATTTAAAATTTATAACCACATAAAATACATATGAATACATAAATATTAATTATATATAAACACATTCCTCTATAATTTATAATATTTGTATTATTATGCATTATACCTACATATACATTTATTTATTTATAGATATTCATGGATATAAAAGTATGAGTGCTAGTTTTTATAATTCATTTACTTTTATTAAAAATACAAAAATTTACTTATAATTGTTTTTTAATTCACTTAATTTTATAAATTTTTTTAAAAAGCTAAACACCGGGTTTAGCTATATGTATTTACGTACTTAAGTATTGATATTTTGTAATACATACTTTCAAATATGCAAACATATACATTTTCAAATACAAACACTTATGCAGACAGTCGCATATTTTATATATGTATGTAAATTTATATAATTACTATTCATTCATTATAATTTGAATAATTAATAGTATTTATATATGATGTAGAGAAACACAAAACAAAAAAACTGAAATTAAATAACAAAATATTTAAGTATGATTTAAGACTTTCGTGATTCACTAATTAAAAAAAAAACAAAAGATATTTATTATAAAATTATTAAAATTCATAAAACAATATCAATAAAATTATATTTTTATATATGTATATATATTTGGAATATATGTATATTTTTAATAATTACTAAATAATTGCTATTTTTTTGCTGATCACTTAAAAATTTATTCGTGAAAATTTTTTCTGCCCCTTAAAGCTACGCACTGTTAATTTTTTCAACTAAGAATTCAAAATTCCAAAGTAAAACAGAATTCAAGTACTTAAAAGAAAATTTTTTTTAACCTCAAATAAAAAATAAATAAATTAAATTTTTTCCTACTCATTTTATTTAAAGTATGAATACATAATTTATCTATTTTTATATATTTATTTATTTACACTTTTTGTTATTTTTATACACGAAAATATAGATACATACAATATACATTATAAATATATCCAAATAATAATATACAATGTACAAATACTAAAAGAGATATATATATAAATATCAAAAAAAGCAAAAAAATAAGAAAAAAAAAAGAAAAACTCGCGATCACGATCTTTAATTTTTACCTTAAAATTGTAGTTTTTCGTACCGTTACAAACCACTCATCGATATTGACTAAAATTTTAATTTTCTCATTTTGGTCATTTCAAGTTTTTTTTAAAAAATAACTCAAACCAACAAAAACTACACTCATGATTATAAACCATTCATAAAATGTGTTCAAACATGTATGAATAAAACATGATCAGACACGAACATCACTTTCAAACGTAATCAAGAGAACAATATTTATATTATGTATATTAGATACATAATTGTTTAGTGTGTTTCGTTGTAAGAAAATATGTAATGTAAAATTAGATAGCATAAATATGGAGGTCATTCACACAAAAATTATGATGATGTACATTTACTTATGTATGTGTATAATTCATGTATATTTTATATAATTGTCATTCATTCATAAAAGTCAAAATCAAATATGATTTTACTTCAGTACTAATTATTGTGTGCGTACATTATTTACATATATTATTGCCAGTTGTTAATAATTTTATGTTTTTAATTTTGTATATATATTGAATATTTTGATTGATATATGAATTGATTAAAGAATTTTGATTTTACAATAATTTTAAAATTTATTTTAAAATTATAATATAAATTATAATTATACAATAAATATTGACTTGAACTTCAACAATATCACTCAGTTCAGTACTCAAATTAAAATAATTTCACGACGTAATATACGTTATTTTTCGATAAATTTTTATTAAATTCTGAAATGAATAAAATTTGAATGGAAAAGTTTGAACGCTGAAATGAAAGTAAAATTGAATTGGATAAATTAATTTGTAAGTGGTTTGCAAAAGTAGGCTAATATTAAATGCAGTTACCTTAATTTAATGCTAATGTTATTAGAAATTTATTGCTTTTGCAAAGAATTTATCTATTTCGGATATATGTTACATTAAAAGATAAGACTTTTCTATTAACGGCAAAATTATGTATATATTCATTAAATTATTCTTTGTGGCAATTAGATACTATGAAAAATATGATTCATGAATATATTTTCTGATTTTGTATATACAGTTCAATATAATTGGATTGGATCAGAAATTTAAATAATTTTAAGAAATTTTAAATATATTCTTCATAAAAATGCTATCTCATATTTACATAATTATATAATATTATATAAATAAATTATATAAATACATATACATACATATATGAATATGAAAGTACGTTCGTATGTACATAATACATATATATTATCGAACTTGTAATAAAAAAATTTAGGAATTTATGAATAAACAATAAATCCAAAAGCACATTATCCAGATTTTGTACATGTGTCAACACTGAAATAAAAGATTTTTCTAAGATACAATTTTATCTGGCATCTGTGGTTTTCAACTATGTCAACTTTTTGTTTAAACATGTTTTTCTTAAAATAAAAAAAAAAATATAAATGCAACAAAACAACAGAAAATTTTGAGAATTTCATAATAATATATCTGAGTAGAAAAAAGTTAAAAACGAGTGAAAAATAAGGATCTTTCACTCATTCTCTTTTTTTTCTTTTTCCGATTTAATTTTCAATAACAATATGTTGCTTTTTCTTTTTGGATTAAATATTATGAAATATGTATATTTTGAATTGCTGAACTTAGCTGTATAAAAAGTAAAGTATGTAGTCATGTAGAGTATTGATATTAAGTATGTATAAAGTAGCCATTGTGTTGCATTGTTTACGTATTAGTATTTAATTTTTTATCTGTTGAATAAAATTTACTTAACAAACGCAATAAGATTTGAGAGAGAAATACTTGCAAACAAACAAATAGCTACAAACATACAATAAATAATTTTAATATCATAATTTCGAAAGAAATAAAACCTAAGAAAATTTTGATAGTGATTCAATTAATTGAACATAAACTTATTTCAAATGAAATGAGGTTATTGTGACTAATTAGAATAAGTTCCTATCTGAGAAATTAAAATAAATTTAACATACTTATATAAATCGGATTTTTTAGTAAAAAAAATCAAATCATCTTATTAGTGTTCTTTAAAATGTTACTTTAACATACCATATACATACATAGATGAGAAGTTGACTATTAAATTGAAATTAATTCCAAATTTCGTACTATAACTAAGTTCATGCAACAGAATTACACTTGCACTAATTGTAATTTTGGACTGTTCACAAAAGTAAACCGATCCGTTTACATTAAACTGATCATTTTGAATTTCAACCGTGAAATGTAAATGCACTTAAATTACATACAGTCGCACTAAAGTAATGTACATTGCATGTATGCATACTGTGTGTATGTTTTCAAGAAAATTACTGTTAATCTTTTTATAATATTATGTAGGTACTTATGTACAAATGTTTCTATATAAAAAATTATTTTATGTTTTTGTTCTTTGTTGATTACTATTGAAATTCAAATTGGAATAAAGAGGAAATTCAAACAATAAAACTAGTTGGTAAGGTTACCTGTGTTATATAAAAGGAGATTCAGAGGTTGAACAGGTAAATATTTTTTTTTATAAATAAAGAGATAAAGTAAAAGTGAATAAAAGAAGCAAAAATCAAGTGGACGATTTATTTTGTTTTTGTTATTATTTTTATACGTGTTACATATTAAATGTGCACTTACATACATGTATGTACATGAATGTATATAATATGTATAAGGCTACATGTTTACAGATAATGTAGGCCTTTTTATAGATATGTTTATACATATACATGTATGTGAATGAGTGCTCGAATCGGTGCATAATAGTATAGGAACACTTAACCTGCATGGAAGAGTCTGTATATGCATAAATAAATTAGATTTGCTTTATTATTACCTTTAGATAATTGGATGTGGATTTGTAAAAGAGAAAAATAAATGAAAAACAAATCAGAGATTGAAGATAATTTTTCTTTAATGATTTTTATGATATTTCGAAAATAGGTTTTGAAATTTAAATTAGGAAGGGTTAGGTATATTAAATTTCTTCTTTTACACAAACATACATACATGTCTATATTTTATAAAATTTATTATATTACATATCATACAGTAGATTTATAAATTTACATATGTAAAGAAAAATGTAAGTATATAAAAAGAGTGGGCCTTCTAAATATTTCTTTAAGTAAGAAAATTTCTCTTTTGTCTTGAAATTATCATTTTTATTGATTCGATTAAAATATGATTATAAAGTCTATTAAAATATTAATGTAAGCGCTAACAGCAATAATTGCACAGAGAAAAATATACATACACTTTTTGGCAATCGGTGCACGTAAACGTAATTGAAGAAATTGTTAATTGAGCATTAAAACGAATATCGAATTGATGCATATACATTTTTTGAATTGCCCACAGATGTGTTCTAATTTTAATTTAATATAAATACCTACAAAATTAGTTAATTTTTATTGGCAATTCGGTAAAGAGAAAAATTTTTCAAATATTTTTATGTGCTAGTACGAAAAAGATGGGTTACATTCTTCTGTCATATATTTATAGTGACAGAAATCTATCTCAGTTTTTCATTCCATAAAATGAAAAAATCGAATTGAGAATATTGTATGAATTTTTTACTTCATCCTCATAAATATTCCGACTTTCATAACAAAAGAATCTGAAAAATGATCCACACTATTTATAGATTAATATACCAAATGAACCTATAAAAAAAACATAATAGTGCTATATGTGAACATAATAGTGCTATATGTGAGTCAGTATGAGTAGGATAAAATTTTTTTAAATATGATTACTTTTTTATTACGGTTGAAATTTAAATCTACTATTGTAAATGAATTATAATGCAATAAATAAATATAATGTACAATGTATCCTTTTACCTTCTTCATCAATTTCAAATAATAATGATAACAAATAATACAATAAAAAACATTTTTTTAAATAAGACTAGTATTTGATTGTCCGTAAAAAAATAAAGTTTGATTTCTTTTACTGCATTGGGTGTGCCGGTTTTAAATTCGGTTAAAAATACAGTGTTTATGAATTTGTTGAACTTTCGACAAGATACTCTTATTAGAAAATTGTGGTGGAAGAAAAGTAAAAACAGCAACAATATCACAGAATGTTCTAATCGTATTAGCACTAAAATAGTAATATCATTTAATGTACTTGAATAATCTTTAAAATTTAATCGAAGTTATGACGATCTTATGATGATGAAGATAATTAGTTTTTGCATTTTTGTTAATATTCCAGGTTATGTCCAAAAGTTATTTTCAAATGTTTCTGATAAGATTTTTTAAAGCTTAAATAAAACTTCAAGCATATTTACTCTTAGTTTTTTTTTAAATATGAATTTTCATTTTCATACATTACGAGTATAACTTTTTTTCCCTACATCTTGAGAACAGTTTAATAAAATCAAAAATAAACCAAAAAGTTCTTTTTCCAATTTAATATATCGTGCTTGTATGCGTTCAGATAATGTTTACGTATTCAATTTGTAAAAGGGTTTCTATAAAATGAGTGAGTGCCTTATAAAATAATTTCTTTTTTTTTCATCTACTAAATGATGAAAAAAACCAGAATAGTAGCTTAAATAAAAAAAGAATATTAAAAGCCATTTTATTCTATTATGACTAGAAAAACCAGATATACTTGGATATTGCAAGCAAGACAATAAAAGTCATAAATTGTAAAGAAAGCAAAAATTAAAAGTCTTACGCATGTACGGTTTTTCATTTTATTTCAGAAATATTTTTCTAAAGAATCATTCTTGTATCGTATATGTGCATTGAGTTCATGAATAACAAACGTAACCTGATACTTTTGGTTGTTTTATCTAGAATTCTAAAAGTATAAAATTTCTAAATGCTGTGAACTTTTTTGGAGAAAATCAAAATAAAAAATTAGTTTAACGCCTTGAATAGTTTTAATAAAATTTAATATATTAAACTTCAAATCAGAAAATCCAATGATGGGTTCCAATTTTTGCTAGTTGCATTTAATATATTACTATTTTACTAGTCATGATTCATTAATTTCAATTAAACAACATTAACAGTTTATTAATTGCAGATTTTTCAGAAATATTGTTAGTTTCAGATCCGCCATATACGTTAAATTACGTTCAAAACTCCAAATTAAAACGATGAGCTCCTGTTATCGAAGTACTTATTTGCATATCAGTAGTTAAAAACCTTTTTGTAAACCAGTTAACAATATTATTAAAGATAATAGAATCATGAAACTCTAGTAGATTTTATAAGAAAAAACAATGGGTGATGCCCTTTATTTTTTTTTTCAATTTGTGAACAGCGTGACTCTTCAAAGAAACATTTAAAAAGAGGTCAATACCAAACTTTCTTCGCGCTTGTACATATGTATGTATATGTGATATGTATTTATATGTATATGTTCCTTCTCCCAGTATATGATTTAAAAAGCGTTTCATTTTAATAAACAAAGTGTAATAATATAGTTTTGAATTTCATTTTATTTTTATTTTCTTTATTAAATTGAAGCGAATTTCTGAAGTGTGACCATCAAAACACGAAATAAGAATTTTTTCATTTTGTTTTAAAAAATTAATATCATGCGTTTAAAATAATTTTTTTTCAAGAATGAAATGTGAAAATAAATGAAGTTGACAATTGGCCAACTATAGGATATTTCTTTAAAATCTATATGATAGTGATCCACTGATGTTTAGATGTGGTCTAATATAATTGGGAGAAAATATTCAAATTATTTTGAAAAACCAATTATGGATAAAAACCAAATGGAACCATATTTAGTATTTATTAAAAATTTTTTGTAAAAATTAGAATAGCTTCTTTTTAATTTTCAATTCCAAGTAAATTCAGTTCGTTCTAAATAACTGTTTATTTGACTTGAAGTTCCTAATGGTTTGAATTGCTAAATGAATTTTTTTGATGTGTAACTGAATGTATTATAACTTAACTGCAGCTCACAAAATTTAGAAAAATTCTTAATTATATGGCACTATTTTCAAATAATTTTAAGTTTACTTTACTGAATCTTTGTTAAACATAAAATACTTCAGATATTTCAAGATTTTAGTCTCAAACACTTACTTATAGTTTGAAACTTAATTACAAATTTATTATATACCTCACAAGTCCGAAAATATGCATATGATACTAATATATAATCAAAATAATACGCTTCTTATTTTCAATTATTTTAATTTATAAATTTTGAATGAAAGATATGAAAATACGGAATTGAGTGTAATAATGGATAAGTAATCTTATATTTAGGTTGAAAAGGTACAATTTTTGCTCTTACATAGCGTATATTATATAATTTTTGTCTTATAATGTTATTAAAGTTTCTGAAACATTTAAACTATGTATAAGACACAAGTAATAGAACAAGAAATAATGCCGAATTATGTTATATTTTTAAAATTGTTGTGATCTGCACAAGTAGCACTTAATATTAGTTATGGTAGAACTTATGTATTTGTTAATGTATCTGCTGAATGTAATGTAATAAAATAGAATAATGAATGTGAGAGAAAATCTAATAAAGTTGGCCAACCAATGGTTTGTAAAGTAGCATTTTTCCCTTGAACAAATGAAAATACTACTTTTAAAAATAACCAAATTTAATTAATTAAAATTACTTTCATTCAGTCACAAAAATATTTAAAAGATTGCATGCATTGCTCATCCTAAATGTATTAAATTTGAAGCAAAACAAAAAAATTTAAAGAGGCGTTAACCTGATGCTCGAAATCAAGGATTAATTGCGTCAGTTAAAAAAATAATTATATATTTTGTCGGTATGGCATTTTTTTTAGCTATTTATAGAAATTTAGAAAAGGTGGCAGTTTCAAAAATATGTGGCGGGTTGCAGTTTTAGAAATATGTGGATATTTTCCACAAAAATAGCTGAATATTTTCCACAAAAATAAGTTTCTAGAAATCCACAAAAATAAGATTCTAAAAAATATCTATATAAAAATGAAATTTCAACTTTCTATCTTCAAGGGTGCAGAAGTTTTGTAAACATGTTCACCGGTGAATCGACATAGTGAAACCAACAATTTTTTTTTTTGGAAAACTTCTAAAGAGCATTCTGTACTTGATTATTTTGCTATTTTAATATTACTTGTCTACTTCAGTAATTTACTTAGCTATTCGAGAGGACTATTCTAGAAAATTGTATTTCTCAAACTTATCGGCTTAAAGAGTTTAAAAAAATTGTTTTCTTTCTTTATTAACTTTACAGATTTACTTGTTGATTAATTCAGATTTTTTTATATTCCAACAGATCTAGATCAAATGAAAGGCAGTTTTTGAAAGATTTTATTAGCGGGGCACCAGGATCATCAGGTGGTAGATTAGCAGCATGGCTTCAACCAGAACCGAGACTTGATCCAAATAGGTAGCTTTGACGCTCTATAATATAGTATGTGTTTAGATACTAATGCTTTAAATGTTCTCTTCCAAAAGGTGTGAATTAAATCCAATATCAGATTCACTCAGATATGGTTGGCCAACACAATTAGTTGTAACAATTCGTGATCAATATGGTGACGCTGTAATTGTACCTGATTTAAAAGTTGAGATAAAAGCTGTACCTGTTGGAGTTATTGCCAATGGTAAATTGAAAATGCGGCGTACATCTTATAATGATATAAATTCACTAGGTGGAATGACACCGCCACCTCGTATTAATTACGAACCGACTGTTAAGGAAAAAATGTGCTTCAAAGCAATAACATTTATGAAACCATATAGTCAATATTCTTTTGAAGAATTACGGTTTTGTAGTCCAAATCAAACTCGAGTTACCGAAACTTTGTATGCACAAGATATGGAGGATGGTACATTTAGCGTTCATTGGACACCAAATTCTGTTGGAAATTATTGTTTAACAGTAATGGTGGATGGCATTTCGTTAGAGGAAGTTTATAGAGTAGAAGTAAAAGAAGGTGGTGCTCCTCCACCGCACAGAATGGCTATCAAAACGTCACAGCCACAAAACAAACTTAGAAAGTTTGTTGCAAAAAATTCTGCCGGATTAAGAATTCGTTCGCATCCGGCTTTACAGTCTGAACAAGTCGGCATTGTTAAAATGAATGGAATAATTTCTTTTATAGATGAGGTAATTATTATTAGTTGTTTTGTTTATTTGAAACAAAATTCATCCAAATTATTTGAATGTTTTTTGAAAAAATTTCAGATTGAAAATGATGATGGAATCTGGGTGAGATTATCAACTGTCTCAATTCGCGAACATTGCAGTACTGGGTGGTATCCAACGGAAGCCTGGTGCTTACAATATAACCAACATTTAGGAAAGACTTTGTTGTATCCACTTTTAGAAGAGCAATCTGTGAAGCCAGCTGTGCCAAAAAATAAACCAAAAATGTATAACCTGTTACGGTTTTTTTAAGAATTTTTTTAACATTTTGAATATAAAATCCTTTATTTTAGAAATATGATCGATAATCCCGAAATTGTTTCAGCTGAACCCTCCCCGAAAATTTTAACGAATTCTCCAATCAAAAAGCTCGTGGATTCCCCAAAGGTTAAAATTCCTTTATGTGTACTATATACATATTATATTAAAAATGTTCATATGATATTTCTAGGGAACACCACAATCAGCAGAGACCATATCTTCATCGATGACAAATCCTTTTTTATTTTCATCTTCAAATAAATTGTTTGAATCTGATAGATCGGATGAGCAATCAGAAAACCATTTAAATGATGAAATAAACTCTGACCATCAAACAAATGTAGAGAACACAATGTCAACCGCGAATGAAGCATTGAGGAAAGTCCAAACAATGGCTACATCGCAAGATGATAGCAGTAGTATTCATAGTTCGAGTCCATCTTCTAATTTAGGTTCAGCAATAGCCGGTGTTGTGGGCGGAGGAGCTAGTAAACTGCAAGCTTTGCAAAAATGGTTTAAAGGTGACAATAGCGTAGATCCTAAAGAAAATCAAAGAAAGCGAGCTGAAGACGATCGAAAAGTATATGAAGCATCTGTATCGGTTAAAGATTTAGTCCGCGCGATCGGTGCTCAAGAGTCTAGAAGTAATGGTAATAGTGATGGTGGTCAATACTCAGCAACGAATTCTAGCCCTGTACAAGTCCCTACAAGTAACATAACAAAAATATTTTTCTTAGCATGGTAATCATTTAATTAAATGTATATTATAGTGAAACACATCAACGAGGGGCAATCTTTTTGTAGCAGCAGCAGTAAATCGGTTGAAGATACATCTGCTCTTGTTAGCTCCTTAACAAGGGATTTAAGTCATTCCCCTAGTCGTAGTAGCACAAAAGATGACATCTCAAGTTCTCCAAAATTTCAAACGGATACCAATTCTAGTCATTCTGATTTGCATGCAATTGCGACAACAGTTTCAAAATTAAATTATTTTCCTTCAACTCCAAAACACACTTCGAAAAAACATAAGCCCAAGAAACCAATACCAACTCCAGGGATCGCTACAAATATACAATCCGAAGCTGTGTCATCAGAAAAGCCCCTAACTGTAAATACAAAGTGTACGACCAATGCACAAAAAGACTTAGAACAACAACAAACAGCAAGCCCAGATACTTCCAGTGCACCAGTGTGGCCACCGGCAGCACCACACCAATATAGTCACTCTATTATTACGCCCCTGCCGGTTGGTAAAGATAAGCCAACATCAATGGATAATGTTCTAAAGATGGGACCACCAAAACGAGCAATGCCACCATCATTGGCTGAAAGTTTAAGAGCCATATTTGCTGCAATTTTATGGCATGAAGGTATAGTACATGACGCTATGTCTTGCGCTTCGTTTTTGAAATTCCATCCTAACTTGCCAAAAGAAGGTGCTTTAGTTGTAACAAGGCGTGATGCTCACGATAATTGCACCACAAATTTGTCAAAGGAACAAAAAGCACAGCAACGACATTCCGTTGAAGTAGCTAATGCCGGTAACTATCTAAATATTAGACCATCAACTTTAGAAACTTTAACCAAATCCGGAGTATCTAGCATTAATAATAGACGTCTTAGAAAGGGTGCAAATGATGTAAGAAACGTTCAATCTGGATTATCATTTTAAATAATTCGTATTTTTTTCAGTCAGAATCTCAGAACAACGAAAAAACAAAACTACATTCTTTACCTGAAGTTGTAGCTGTTTTGCCTCCAGCGTTAAAATGTTTAGTATATTTGTGGGAGCAATTATGTACAAATTCGGCACATATTGTACAAAGTAATACTTTGGAAAATCAAAAGTTGTAAATAAAGTTTTAAACAGAATTAAACAAATTTTGTTAAAAATTTTTTAATTTTCAGGACTTCTCCAAAATATTATAGCTCCAAGGATAAAATAGATAATCACGACAAAGATAATAGAAAGTTACGGAAAAAAAAGAAAGGTAGAATTGAATCAAAAATTAAATTTCTAATAAAATTATTTTTTTAATTCCAGATGATGCTTCATGGTGTGAATTTTGTGAAATATTTTTACCAATACCTGTAACTTATCATATGAGAATTGTGCATCCAGGATGTGGAAAACCTGCCAAAGGTCCGACCATTTCTAATTTGAAAGAGTCGTTATCATTCGATTTTTTCTTTTAGGTAAAGGTTACAATTCTGTCGGAATTTATTGTGAAGGTTGGGCTGGCAATTGTGGGGAAGGAGGGAAAGGAGCCTACAGTTGGTTTCTAATGTGTGATCAATGTCGTGAAAAATATATTTCTGTGAATAAAAATATTAACAATTTAAATAATTCAAGCAATCAAGTTTCATCCCCAAACGACTTATTTAATAATCGAACATCAAATAGTTTTCATGCTAATTCAGAAATTTATTCAATGATGAAAGAGAATGCGATGTTTTTACTAGAACTATCATCATCGACATCACAAAATTCCAATCCACTAGTAACACAACAAAAACGTTCACCCGGACAGATGCCCGTAGTAGCAGAAGGGCAAATAAATATTTTTGCTGATATTAATAAGCCTAGTACTAGTCGAGGTGGTGAAACTTCACATAGGAATAGCCGAATTGGTTTGAAAATGAATTCAAATAAATTTAATCCATTTTCAAGTACACCAAGTAGAAAAAGCTTTCCAAATTGTAATTCTCCTGATTCGATGTGGTTGGCACCAGAAGTTTTTTCTTGTTTAGAATCTTTAGGCGCTTCAATGGCTGATGATATGCCATATGAAATTTTCGGTATAAATTCTGGTGATAATTTGTTTGAAAGACCATTATCTGAAATATCATTTGATTCATGTGATCAGCATAATTCTGAAATAATGAAAACTTCTGGTTCAGCGCACGGTAGTGGAACATTATCAAAATTTCATCGAAGTTTCTCAATGATACAAGGTTGGTCGAATCATTCACCACAAAAGTCTGGTATGACAGTGTATCCAGCCAATTTCGATGAAAATTCTGTTACAAAGGTAAGAGTAAATATTTTTTGATGTAATTGATTAATTTGAAAAAAAATATTTTTTAGGTTGTAATGCGGCGTCGTAAAACTTCATCTTCGGAAACAGAAAGTTCTTTAATGTTATGTTATCCATCGGAAAATTTAAGAAAATTAGTACCAGAAAATGTTTTAAGTAGATCTTTTATTATTCCAAAGTATAATAATTCGATTCCCCCACCACCTCCTCCTCCAGTGTTAGTTGATAAGGATTTACTAGAAAAATCAGATCAAACCAATAATATTAGTAGCCTCACAAGTAAAGATTCAACGTTAAGTACCAAATATAAATATGAAAAAGATACTTCAACTTCAAATAATCCGAAAGATCACTGTATTGATATGGAACCAAATCATAATTATTTATTAAATCGTCCAACAATGGCATTTATCACACAACAGCACGACTTAGAAAAATTACGTTATGTTATGAAACGAAGTCTTCGAATTGCTACTTGTAGAATATATTCCTTACAAGCTTTGAATTGGCTTATACGATCTGTAACTCAAACATGTTGCTTACATGATTTAATGTGGTGGTTTGTTTCAGCTTTAAGTTGTGCAACTTATGAAGAACATATTGAAACAAATTTCAAAAGTGATGACAATGAAATGGCTCTTGAACACCCAGTATCCTATATTCAAATGAGCGGAAAAGTTTCTCAGAATGTTTCGCAAAGTTTACACTCATTTCTACAATCAGTTGCCGATTTAACATTGTTATTACCAGCTGGATCATCATTGCAAAGAATGGCTATTCAATGTTTTGGAATAAAATTTAAACAGGCTGATCATCAGTTTTTGCATAGGTACTTATATAATATGTACAATAATAATAACACCTATATGAACAATAATAATATGTAACAAATGTAAAGTTTAATATTCTCAATATTCAACGGAAATATGAAAATAAAGAAAATGAAACTAAAAAATGTATAGATTCAATGTTCGAAAAAATCTGGGTTAATGATCGCGTTCAAAATTCCTGATCAACTTGAATAATTTGAATTTATAGTTCGTGTTCATTGTTTTGAAAATTGCGTGATAACGTAAACATTTTTTTTAACAAGCTCTTGAAGGATGTTGATAGTTTCCGAATAAGACGTCTAAGTAAAAATGCAATATCTAAACTCAATGAATAAATTATTTTATTTGGGAAATAAAAATATTTCAAGTAAAAATTTATTATTAGTAATTTTTATATAAGACGTGTTTTAGTAGATTCAGCTTCTAGACTTGTAGCATACCATTAATTTACATACATAATAAAAAATATATTTGTCTTAATTTGTATCAATTAATTTTTTTTTAAGCTCACATGTTTTTGGTAACATTTCTAAAATTCTGTCCAAATCCGATGAGCAAAATGAAGCTATGTTAATATCATCAATTGTGGCGATGAGCGAGTCGAATGGTCATATGCTAGACCAAGCGTATGGGAGTCCTGTTAGTAACGCCGGAGCAAAACTTTTTAATTATACTGATTTAAATGGAATGTTTGAGGTACATTCTTTTTTGCTTTTAAGAATAATTCTAAAGTTTTCTTCAATAAATAAATTAAATAGATAACAGTATCATCGAGACAAGCCTTAGCGGATTCTTTAACCGACAATTCAACCGAAACCTTCTGGGAAAGTGATGAGGAAGATCGAAATAAATGTAAAATTATTGAAATTTCGATGAACAAAATGAACTACGTTTGTAAAGCGGTCTTTGTCCATATTGATAACAGCCGTGACATACAGGTATAATAAAAAGCTTCGTGAAAGTATTAAACTAACAAACACTATTTCAGAATAAAGTTTTAAACGTGGTGTTTTTTGCCGGACAATCTTTGGGAGACACGAATTTAATAAAAACTATTGACATAGATTCCAAAGTATGCACGTGGATTTCAGCTAAAATACCAGGTACCAATTCCCGTATTCGAATATTTTATAGAGTAATTAAAAACATAATTTTCAGATGAGAGTTTCACTCATTTTCGGTTAGAACTCAGGGGTCCAGAAAATACATTGAGAGTTCGCCAAATTAAGCTATTAGGCGTTCCTGCTAGTATTGATGACGTTGTTGTGTATGGGAAACCTAATCTTAAACTAAGTAATGCTACTCAAATACAGCAAAGAATTTGTGAAGTCGAAACATTGCGTGTGTTTAGATTGATAACAGCTCAGGTAATTTTAATTAACTTTCAAACATGATTTCTGTGTAAATAATTATTTCTTTATTTGTGGTACTTTAGGTATTTGGTAAACTTATTTCAACATCTGATAATGTAAATGAAAATGTAAATTGGGCAACTCAAGGATCAATGATGGAATCTAGTGCAAATTCAGTATTAGCGGATTCCCTAGACCTTAGAGAACATATGGTTGGAATATTATTTAGTAGAAGTAAATTGAGTCATTTACAAAAACAAGTAATAGTTCATATTGTTCACGCCATTAAAAAGGAAGCACAACGGGCTAAAGAAGAATGGGAGATGTCAAATGCGACAACCAATTTTAAAGATATTAATAACGTTGGTGTAGATCAAAAGAGCGATTCTAGTGTTGAAAGATATCGATCTCCAGACACTTACTGTTTTGAAATGCTCAGTATGGTATTAGCGCTTTCAGGAAGTGCTGTTGGTCGTTCATATTTATCACACCAACACGGGCTACTCAAAGATTTGCTAAGTTTATTACACACTGGAAGTGATCGTGTCCAGCGTCAAGTTACAGCTTTGTTAAGACGAATTTTACCAGAAATTTCTCCAGAAAACTTAGGTGAACTATTAGGTGTGCAAAAAATGCCACCAGCTGATTTTAATATCGTCAATCAAAATCCAAGTGACTTCGACATGAACCGGTTAGGTATTCTGGACATATTTTTAGCTGTTATAGCAAAGTCCATACAATTACAAGTTAAAATTAAAACTTCAACTAAACCAGCAATGGACAAATCTCCTGCATTTGTTAAATTATGTAATTGCATTGATTTTTCTGTGCATACTTTAAAGAAAAAAGATTTATCGGATTTTGTAATGGACGACAAAAACCATGTTGAAGCACCGGCTCATTTCGCTTTTGATACAGGACCTGTAGTAAAGGGTTTTACTATGGATTTAATTGACTTTGATAGGAATCCAAAAAAGCAGTTAAAAGAAGCAGTTTCAAAGAATTTGAATCAGAGATGGTTTTTGAAGGGTGCAATATCGAATAAACAAGCTGAAAGTATTATAGCTTTAGTACGAGACATGACTAGTGTAAGTTTTTTTGTTGTGTTATTTATTTAATAGTAAAAAACTTATTTTCATCATTAGGGTAAGCTTACAGAGAAATGGTCTTTAATAACAAAAGCAGCTATCGCTGAATCAGTTTTAAACTTAACGCGTTTAGATGAAGTTTTTCGAAATCCGGAAAATTGTATAAAAACTTCTACATTGTGGTTAGCTTTAGCAAGTCTTTGTGTTTTGGACAAGGAGCACGTAGAAAAATTATCATCGGGACAGTGGAGTAATTCTGATACAAGACCGTTGTGTTCCAATCATGATGATGGAGAAACTTCGGCTATCATACAATGCGAAACATGTGGTTCACTGTGTAGTGATTGTGATAGATTTTTGCACTTAAGTAGAAAAACGAGACATCATCGCCGTACTGTATGCAAAGAAGAGGAAGAAGCGATTCGAGTTGAATTACATGAGTCATGTGGCAGAACTAAACTGTTTTGGCTTTTAGCTTTAGCAGACAGTAAAACTCTTAAAGGAGTTGTGGAATTTAGGGATGGAGCCAATACTATTATATCGGGACCCCAGGATACTGTTGGAAGGTGCCGTTTTTGCGGTGTAATTGGTAACACTGGGCTCTTAGAAATTGGAAACGTGTGTGCGGACTCCCAATGTCAAGAGTTAGCTGCTAACTCCTGTCAAAGGATAAAAAGTTGTGGTCATTCGTGTGGAGGTGTTATTGGTGAACAAAAATGTTTGCCATGTTTACAACACGTTTGCCATGATAGAGAAAACCAGTTAGTTGAAGGATCAAAATTGCCAAAATTAACTCAAGATGCAGACGATATGTGTATGATTTGTTTTGTAGAAGCATTGGCATGTGCCCCGTCCATTCAGGTAATCATTGAATAAATAAAGAAGAGTTCTGGAACCTTAAAGTTCTACTATTTTCTTTTCAGCTTGAGTGCGGTCATGTTTTCCATTATCACTGTTCTAAAGCTGTTTTAGAAAAAAGATGGAATGGACCACGTATTTCATTTGGGTTTTCTCTTTGTCCAATATGCAAGGCTGATATTGAGCACGATTTATTAAGTAATGTCTTGCAACCAATTAATAATCTAAAACAAGATGTTAAGCGTAAAGCTTTGATGCGTCTTAAATATGAAGGGGTTATTAAAGATTCTGATAATAAAGACTTAGCCGCAATGGCAATGGACCGCTATGCATATTACGTATGTTTTAAATGTCAAAAAGCATATTATGGTGGTGAAGCACGATGTCATGCTGAAGTTGGAGATAAATATAATCCGGAAGAACTAGTTTGTGGTGCCTGCAGTGATGTTGCTCGAGCGCAAATGTGTCCTAAGCATGGAACAGATTTCCTGGAATATAAATGCCGTTATTGTTGTTCAGTAGCAGTATTCTTTTGTTTCGGCACAACCCATTTTTGTGATACATGTCATGACGATTTTCAACATTTAACAAATATTCCCAAAAACAAACTACCGCAATGTCCATGTGGTCCAAAGGCAACGCAGCTTGTCGGTGATGAATGCCCCTTACATGTTGTACATCCACCAACTGGTGAAGAATTCGCTTTGGGATGTGGCATATGTAGGAATGCGCACACTTTTTAATATATAGAAAATTTGGCTGAATTCGATGATTTAGAAGAGGACGATGATATTATTGAAATTGAATATTTAGATTAATTGTCGAAAAAGGTACTATATCATGGTGATGGCAACTGATCTTATTGCTTGGATTCAAAAATTAAAAAATATAATCAAATAGTAATAAATAAAAAGTAGGATAAAATTGTATTCTGATATTATTGCAAAGACATTAAAAATTCATCATAATTAGTAATTTATTATCAATTTTTAATATTTAAATTTCATACAAATAACAAAATATCACTTATTATTATAATGTACTTAAAAAAAACACAAAATACTCTGTAAGCTTTAGTTCTGAATTAAATGAGTAAAACAAAAACATAATATGTCTGTTTTTAATATACATATATTAAATATAAGTTGATTTCTATACAAATTTAAATACTTCTTACTTTATTTGAAATTAATTTCACTAAAAATTTGAATTTAGTATTATTTGATTGCCTTAAACAATAAAGTATTTTATTGTTGCTATATTCTGTAAACGATTTGCAACAAGAAGCAGTTAAAATGTATCTAAAAATTATTAATATTTTTCTTTATTCATTTTAATATTTTTCTTTATTATTATAAAAATATACTTTTTTTAAAAAAGATCGTATGATTTGACTTTATCAAATTGTGTTTAGTACAAAGCATTTACATATATGAACCACAAGCCGAATTACAATTAAACATAATGTTGACATCGCTCAATGAGTAATTTAAGAATAACATATTTTCAAATAGTTTTAGAAAATCTTTACGTTATAGTATTTGAATTTACGTGCATATATCTATGCATTTTATTAAAATTCAATATTGGTATAGAAAAACTATTTGGGTCTTTGTTATACTTTTGTTGTTTGAAGATAAATAATTTAAACTGTACACGGCTAGTTTCGCCTAGATATTGTCAATTATAAGTCATTATACTTAAGATCACAGTTTTTGTACAATTTTTATAACATATAAGTACCTGTTTATAGTTCGGTCAGTTCAGTTCAAAGTATCAAATTTGGATATTTACTAATTTTTAATAATTTATTATAAAAAATTTACTTCACTGTAAATTTTTATTTAAAAAATTATTTAAAAATTGTCTTAGCTTGATTTCTAGATTCTTTACCTTTTATAAAATAGCAAGATAAACTAATTAAATTTGAATTAGCTTATTATTTTATCTTATTCCTGTACCAAAATTTTAATTTTTTTACAAATTTAAATTTTTTGTATTTTAAATATTTATAAAGTTATGTACCTATATAAATGAAAAGGTAAAACTTCTTTTTCAAGGTAGAAGGAACTCAATTCTTTAAATAATCTCTCAATTAGAAGTTGAACATTTTTAATAGTTACTAAGAGATACACAAATCGCAATAAGTAGGTGCATAAAGCATTCCTGAAATTTTATTTGATTTCGTCAAATATATAGTCCAAAATTCAATATTTTTCGGATCAAAATTTATGTAGATCATTAACATTTTTGTTAATGATCTACAAATAAAAATGTAAAAATTCAATGGATTGAGTATTTTTGAAAATACAGATTGCGTTTGCATTTTTAACTCAGAATTTAATTAACTTTAGCAGCAGAAAAAAAACTACAAAAACTTCAATGTTGCTACTGGTAGTATAGAAAAATTTTGCAGCTGTTGAAGCACCATCATCTTTTTATTCAATTGAGCGATTTTTTTAATTTTTTCATTTTCTAAAGCTTTTAAAATAATGCTACAGAAAATGAATACTTTTTCTAACAAATCCTTAAATCTTCCGACATTTTATTTTTTTTTTGCTTGCACTGATAAAATTAAAGCCGTGTATTTGCGATAAGTTTTTTAAGATCTTAGTTTGTAGTTGTAGTTTAAAAAATGTTGTCATTACTTTGCTACATTTTCAGAAATACTTTGACAGTTGTTGTAGGCAATTCTTGTAGAATTATCAAAAATTCTAAATTATATTATTTTTTAATTTTAATTTGCAAATCGTCAATAAATATGATCTTCATAAATTTGAATCTTAAAAATATAAAATATTCAACTATTAATAACGAAGTTAAATTTAAATAAAATGTGAACAATATCTTGTGTACCTATTTGTTGTGATTTGTGTACCTATTAGTATTTGTAAGTGCTTTAACTATTAAGTGGGAAATTTTTTAAAGAATTTTGTAGAGAATTTTTACTAAAGAATTGGTGGATATATTTTTTTCAAATAAAGAAATTATACTTTACTGAAAATATAAAGGAGTGCAATCAATATTAACGAGACCTTCATCTAAAATACACGATTACAAAGTTCTAATTCTAATTCAAGTTCAATTCAAATTATAGTTCAATTATAGAATTATCAATTTTATTTCATCTAATTTTAAACGGCTGCACTCCTGCAAGGGATATTAGAAAACGGAAATATTATCTATACTTAGATGTTTTAGATATACCATAATTTCAGAAATTCGTCAAATTATTTGAAAATTTCATATGTGATTCATCGCAGTAGGTTTCATATTTATGTAATTCAGTATGCCCATTATTTTTCAATCAAGTTAGTTGTAATAATAATGTACCTATTACCATAGAGAATATGTATATATAATTGTGTGTTACGAATAAAAAGATTTACATAGGTACTTAAGAATTTTAATATATTACGATTAAATTTGAATGTTTACAATTGTTAATTATTATAATTGATTGTTAAAAATTGTTTTACCCATAAACAATTTCATAGAGTAATACTTAGAAGTGTATTAAGTACTTTTTTTGTACATACATAACGTACATACATAAAAACTTATAAAACATGTCGAAAACTTAGAATACCTGTAAACTACATAATGTATGTATGTATACATAATGATGAACTTAATTAATTTAAAGCAAAGAAGAAACGAGAACGTATGTAAACCAAAGTAAGTACTAAAATTTTTTTTATAATTATTTTATTTTTTTTATTACACATAATTTTTATCGATTTTAAAATAATATTCTACAACAATCCAATTTAGTTCTTTGATTGGTTTTTTAGTTTAGTTCTTGGCTGGTTTTATTTTGATATTGGTTTAACATTTTTACCGATATTGACAGTTCAGCTCTCTCTTTGTAAACCAAGGCTGTTACATGATTTTGGGCTAGTTTCCGAATATTGTTGGTCTTAATATGCCTTTGATACATTAAACTGATCGTCGTATTTTTGTTACCTTGTTGACAATGATGATTTGAACTGGAGGTTCATTTGATACTATTGTCATTTACACTAACAAAAAAAAAACAATTTAATGATATAAGAATGGCTATTTATGAAATATTTAAATTGCTATTTGATTTTTCTTGCAATGAAACTGTAATACTTACTTACATTTACTTACATTATTATAAAGATTAATTTTTTTTGATATTTTAATTTTGAAGTTCATCAATTTTAATTGTATTTATGTTTTACATATACTCATATATATGTTCATTCTTGCACATCTAAAAAAGTTGTAATTCGGTATCTCACAATAGCCGCTGTCACACGCACAAGAGTCATAATTCTAATCTTGTGCAGTGGTCAGCAGCTGCAATAAGTACCATTATTCAGCTAGATGAAATCGATATTTTGTAATATTTCAATTAAATTTCATAATATTTTTATAATATCTAGGTCAATATAAAATTTTTTTTTCTTATTAATCAATATTTTAAAATATTTAAGTACATACGTATAATTTAAATTTTAATAAATATATTTTTTATGGATATCTTTATAAGCACCTGCTTATTTTAAAAAATATTCTCACTACCTTAAATTGTTAATGTATATCGTATGTGAATGTATGTTACATGTTTTATAATTTTAAATTATTATTTTAAAGCAATAAAACTTATAGTGAGTTTTATATTGCACGTTCCATTTGCAGTATATTTTTCAGTTCCTCCTTTATTAAGTGATTTTTGATATGTGGAAATTTGTAATTAATCAGGATCATATAATTAAAAAGGAATTTAATAATTAGTTGTTTAAATTTAAGTTCCTTGACTTAGCTGAAAATACAAAATATTTTAATTAATAACTTGAAATCAAAATTGCAATTTATTTAGAATATATATTTTTAATTTTATTTTACTGATAAATTAACACTAAACATACCATAACGGGTCAAATAACCCATTTTTAACTTTTGCATTGAAAATGCACGTATAATGTTATTGCGTTTGCACATTTGACTTCATGACTTTTTCTAAGTAATTAATGTACAGTTATAACAATTTTTTTTTTGTTTGTTTTGTTTATTCTGAGTAATTCTTGTTGTATACCGATATCTACCACAACGGGTCATTTGACCCGCTATGGTAGAAATAGGTATATATTAAGTCTTGGTATGATTAGTGTTAAAAGAAAAAATTAAATAATGATGAGTTTTTAAAATGGTTCTCTACATTTTTGGCAAGAGTAAATAGAACTAAATTTAACAGATTTTAGTTATTTTTATAAGTCACATTTAGTTATATTTTTATAAGTTTAATGCAAGAGAGTCTTGGATGAGTTTTTAACATTACTAGCATTTGTGCATGATCGGTCTGAAAATTTAGTTTTATATAAATAAAAAATATACAATAATTAATTAATAGCTTTAGACTCTTCAAAATTTTAACGATGTTTTATTTCGAAATGTCTAATATTTTTTTTCGATAAATGAAAGTAATGTATTATATTTTTCATTTCTTATTCAAAGTATACTGTTATTACAAAAAGGGACGTAAGTTTTCCCCATTCTATAAAATGTAGTATGTTCCATAGGGTAGTTATAATTTATATTTTAAGTTAAAAAGTTTGGGCTTTTAGTAAATTTGATTTTACAAGCCTAACTAGTGAAGAATAATAATTTTTAATAAAGTGCTTCATAGCAATAGTAAAAATTTACTATTAAATAAGTTTTTGTTTTAAATTTTAAGGTCTAATAATATTTTAATTTATTTTTCATTTTTAATTTCTGCAGACATTCATAATCGATGTAGAAATCAATACGATTAGTTTAAAATAGATTTATTTTATATATGTGTTTATAGTGGTAGGAAAACTTATTTCATAGTTTGTGTGAATAATAGTGATCAATCATGCACACTTGCTCGTTATTTATAAATTCATTATAATCTCAATTAAGAAATTATTCTTGAAATGTGTTTATATTTAAATTATAGAAATAAATTTTCGAATTATATTAAAATTTTTTCTATAATTTACAAAAAGATTTTTATTAAATTTGAAATTACAAATAGATTTATGAATTAGCATTTAATTTTTAAAAATTGAAGTACAGTAAAAAAGTAATTTTTCTAAAAATTTTCCAATTCAAAATTAAATTATTTTCACATAAGTTTTATTAATATCAATCTACATAGTACAAATAACTTGATTTTAAAACTTTAAATTTTTTTTATTTCGAACTTTTTTTTTATAATTTTTGTTTTTTAATTATTGACAATATGTTGAGGTCAATTATATTCTCATAATTTTCAAAACGCACAACTCAAATAATTTTCAATAACTGAATAAAAGGTGGCGTTAAACATGTTCTTCTTCTCTATATTAATATTGAAGAGGCAAAATGTATGTAATTATAAGAACAAAAATAAAAAAAATATAAGAAGAAAAAATGTAAGAAGGAGGAAAAATAAAGAAAAAAAAATATTCAATCATTGTCCTCTTACATATGAACACACACAAACATATAAACAACTTAAAATTAAATATTTTTTTTATATATGGTTTGCGTTTTGTTGTGTGCCTACACACATATAAATATTTATATTATTTATATAATATGCAAGTTATTTACCTTAGCCCAGCATTTTTTTTATTACATTACCATAAGATTTAACGATATAACGGTATGAATGTATATATGTGTAAAATACAAACAAGAAAAAAAAATACCGTTAATAAGCTTTAAATTTTTAGCTCAAATTGTAAGGTTTCGTCGATTCCTCAATTCTTCGAGTTTTGTTTTAATTTTTTTTTGTACTAATATATAGATATCATATATAGTGTTGGCGTTGTGTGTTTGTTCATTATCTATAACGGTAGCGGTGATATATAAATTTATAATATCCAATTTACAACAATATAATGTCCATGTACACTTACGTACATTGGTATTAGGTAGGAAAGTATGTGCAAAACTTTGTTTGAATGTACATTATGTGGCATAAGCAGCAAATGTAAATGGAACTTGTTCTTAATACAAGTGATTTTTTTCTTGTTTTATTTTATCAATAAGGCTTTAATGATCGATTGATTACGACGTGTCATGCGTAAAGTTTTACACATAATTTCAATAAATGAACTAAAATTTTATTTATTGTGTTTATTCATACATGTATTGAGTAGCTACACCATACACTCGTTTACATTTGTATAAAATTTGAACTGTGTAAATTAAATGTTCTAATTTTTTTATTAAAAAATTTTAAATTTAGAACTATATATTTTAATTCATTACCCTTCCTTTGAAGATAAATCAATTAATTAACATTTAATATTGTAACATATGTACATATTTTATGTTGCATGACAAAACAGCCTGCCGTTTAGTAAAGATTTTGATTCAGAACTCTACCAACGTAATTTTATTTTTTATTTATGAATAAAATTAAATTTAAATTTCAAAGATAAGTTTAAAAAATTAAAAAATCCTAGGAGATTATTACAAATTTTGACCAAGATAATATGTAAACTTAAACTATGGAAAACGATTTTCTAAATAGGAAAAGTAATTCAGGCTAGCAAAAATTATGTAGAACAAGTTGATATATTGAAAATGGAAGGAACATAAAGAAAATGTTTTCAAGTAAACTAGAAACTTCACGGGTAAATGATTGACATATTCGAATAGTTTGTGATATTTATTAATTTTAATATGGAAGCTATCTGAGTACAATTTAGAACAGACAATTTATGATATGACTAGCAAAATAATTTGTGGGTTAACAGTACTATGTAAACACGATCATAATTACAATTGTAATTCCTTAAGCACAACTATCATGCAAACCAACGTTACGGAAAAGAACAAATTATTAAGTTATAAAATGTAGAATAGTCTAATGATCAAAAGGAAAAATAAGGAATACTGTTGGAGTACATTTTGTTTAAAATATAAAATAACTAATACCATTACAATTTCCCTGTTATTTCGTTTCAAATGTAATTTTTAGTTTCCATTCTAACCATTGAAAAATTTTTTCTGTTATGTGAACGGTGCTTAAAAAATTAAATTTCTATATAATATTTAATAGAGTCACAAAACTAAAATCAATAGTAAACTTTTTTTTAATTTCTTTATAATTATACATGCATGAATGTATTGTAAATTTTATAGAAAATTTTTTATTTATTGATTGATAAATTGAAAAAGAAGTTTAAAGGCTTTTAGAAATACTTTGTAACCCAAAAACAACAAAAACAAAAAAAAAAAACAAAATTTTTGTAAATTTAATTTTTAATTTTATATTTGCTGTTTATTTTGCTTTTTAATTTTACTGATAAATAAATTTACTAACACGTATATACATATATACATGCATAGAAAGGACAATAGCTATATAAGGCGACAATTCTTTTCTTTTGTTTTTTTAAAACAAATAAATCCATTGAAGTAATCTTTAATTTCTTTGAAAATTTTTAATATATTTAAAACCCATAGGACAACATACATACATTTGTACATAAGTGAATTCAAAAAATAAATATATTCAAAATGTCTGTATATAGTAAATAAATGTATATAAATTAAAATTTAAGGGAATAATACCAACACATATATGAATATATTTTTGTATATTCATAATAATATAATTATAGACATGAAACATATATTCAATATATGAATTGATATTTGATCCTCAACTATACTTTATTTAAATAACAAAATAAAACAAAAATTAAAAATACGAAAAAGCCAATAAAGGAACAAAATAACAAAAAAGAAAACAGGGAAGCAGACAGTTCTAAATGACTACTTACTTACCTTTATTATTAACACATACTAAATATATATATTTATTAGCGAAATATAGGTATTCACACACATGTATAATAAATATAAAGGCACATATTATGTTCTTCAATATTTCCTTATCCACCTGGACAGGTTGTATTTCCTACAATGACAGAATAAAAAGGAAAAAATTAAACAGAAAGCAAAATTATGAAGCGTTGAACTTTATGCTTAAGATGTCAGTGATTTTTAGTAATAAACCAATATGAAATTGAATATTTTTAATATGAGTAATTTGTACTTTGAATATATTTATTATTTATTTATTTTTTTTTTATTTTGCGTTATAGATTAATAAAAAAACTGTACATATTATAAAAATTATAATATGAAGGTTTGCGTATGTGGGTGTAAGCCCATTGATATTTAAAAGTATTCGCGAGGAAGACCAACTTTAGCGACCCAATAACTTTAAAATAGAGCGGCAAAATGAAAATATTTCCTGTTATTCTTTTTATTCTAAACGCATCGTATCATCCTGCTTTAGCAGCACCTAAATTGAGTACTGGAGAACCTTTATAACATGTACGATAAGACGTCTCTAACCTATTTAAAAAGTATATGTATAGCATTTTTTTTTTAATTCATATTTTTTTTTTAATTTACATTTTTTACATAAAGAGAAAATCACATAGGATGCCGTTATGATCTTCAGTTATTGAAGTGCTTAAGAATTGAAACTGCTTCAATACTGAGAATTGATATGCTTCTATCTTAATATTAGTCAATAATTTTAATTACATTTAGTAAACATAAAACAAAATAGAAATATGTAAGACTATAACAGGAATTAACAAATACAATACCTCATAAATATCATATTTCGAATTAAAATCTCATCTATTACTAAATTGCTGCAATATTCAATTAATTTTAAGGTTTTATTATAATATAAAATTTAGGGAAAATTTTAAATAACGTTTTATTAAGATGTGCGTTCTATTCGTAATTCTCAAGAAAATTGAGGCGAAATTGAAATATTTTTATATAGTAAAATGCAGTTTGAAATAATGGCTAATTTTTAGAATTAGTTTCTCTTATGTAATATTGTTTTACAATATTCCATTTGAATGTTTATTTTAATTCTTTCAATTTAGGATTTTCGATGTAATCTAATTGTACAGCATATTCAAACGCTATTTAGTTGAACCCATATTTAATTTAATGTTAGACATTATTTTTACAGTTTGTGACACTGTAACACAACTCGATTGTGTTTCAGTACAGTTTTCAGATAACCGTATTTCCGTATTCATTAACGTTCATCACATTATTATTAATTTAAAAAACTTTACTCAAATGTAAGATATTTTGATGGTCATAGCATTATGTTGCAAAGCACTCATAAACATATCAGAGATACCAAAAGCCTCGAATCTCGGATATTCTATATCAGGGATGGGGAACCTTTTCTCTATATAAGGCCAAATTTTAGTCAATGCAAAGTCAATCAGGCCGCAAAGTTTAAAAAAAGTCCAAAGGTTATAAATTTTTGCTTTGTGTAGGTTGATGAAAACAAAATTATGTCAGAATATAAAAAATAACATAAAACAGTTTATTTCATAAATAAAAATAGATAAGTAAGTATGTACATTATTAATAAAATAATATGGTTCATTATTTCAATGACTTTGCTGTGATTGAAAATTATTGAAAAAGTTTACTAGCGTGGCATACAATTATTCTGAAAGAAGCCCGGACATAGGATTCAAATATTAATATGGGTTTGTTTTCAAACAAATATGTATGTAAATTTTGAATTCAAACGTTGTTAGAAATTTCATGGCTTTGAATTTTCCAATTTTTAGTTTTCAAATTTGAAAGTTTATGTGCACGGTTTATTTTTCTAAATGTTTGATTTGTTTTCGAAAATTTGGCAGCAAAATTTTAATTTTTAAGAAATATAAGAAATAAATTTTTTTAAGGACAAAGGCCACTAAATAACAGTTAAAAGGCCGCATGCGGCCTTAAGGCCGCAGGTTCCCCATGCCTGTTCTATATTATACATTAAAGGTCATTTATATAATAGCTCACGTATATGTATTTGATAATGTAGACAATTTCCTCAAATTTTCCAAAACTATAAAATTATGTAATTTTTTAAAAACTTTTTATTTATATACATTTAATACATACTAATAAAGTCATTTGAACCTATACTTAATCTGTTGGTCTCTTCAGAAGCTACAAATTAAGTTTTGCTTAATGACTTTATTCATTTTAAATGATTTCAAATGAAATTAATTTAAGATGGTAAATTTATTATTAAAAAAATGTTAAAAAAAATTTTGCAATATAACAAACAAGTCGTTTCGACCTACTTAATCTGTTGGGTTCTATTGAAGCTTCAGATTAAGTTTTGCTTGACGACTTGAAGTTTTACTTTATATTAAGAATTTTGAAAATTCGGTATACATGTATAAACAAGTGATGCATATGAGTATTTGTGACGAATTTCGGTAAGTTTTAAAAAATTATGACGCTTAATGTACGTGATTTTAAAAATTAACTACGTTATTTCAATACCATAAAAATGATTATGTGAGATTTATATATTCTACTAACATTTTTCAATATTTAAAATCTAAGTAATTTAATATTTTATGAATTTTCTATGAAGTGCTTTTGGAAAATCAGAAATTTTAATGGACGGACAGACAAGCCATTCAATTAATCAATGCGCGTTTATCAATTTTTTGTCTAAATCAATAATCCTTTTTCTTTTTTATTTTACAATCTTCAAGTCGTCAAGCTGTAATTCAACTTACTTAATCTAGCTAAATCTAATTTAAGTTAAGTTATTACTAATACTATGTTAGTGGTGTAAATTATAGTCCTTGTATAAAAATGTAATTTTTCTTCTTTGTGTCTGTTTGAATTATAAAAAATTTGAGTTTTCAAATTTGAAAGGAGATATTCTTTATAATTTAAAGTATGTCAATTTAATCGTATTAATTTATTGCCGTAACAGTAATGTCGTAAATTAATATCGTAAACATAATATCGTAAATTAATATCGTAACCGTAAAATCGTGAGATATTTTAATTAATTTTCAAATGTCACCATTTTTTTTTAAAGATAAAATTTGACAAAATTTCAAAAGCTTTGACAAGTAAATTATAAAAATATTTGTCAGAGGATCTCACAGTGTCTTAAGATCAATGTATCGATTTTAATAAATTTAAATAAATTTGGAAGATTTTGAAATTTTTGTCAAATTCTTTCTAAATGCAGGAATAATTTTTTCAAAATTAATTTGATACTTACAAAATTGTTATAAGAAATTAAATATTGTGTAAAATGTCTTTTAAAATTGTTCTTTAGTTTTATAAATTTTTTAAATTTTTTTTTTAATTGTATTGTGTTTATGTGCGAGTGTTCCTTTTTTTTGTTTTTGTAATTTAATACAATTAATTCACTTTATACTTAATTTTAATTAAATCTAATTTGTTAACGAAAATGATATTGTTGTTTTGTTCCATTAACTCAATGTTTCATTGTATAAGCTAATGTAATGTAGAAAAAAAAATTGTGTTAGAATTATTAATGTTAAAAAAATAATAATTAAAAAACTTAAAAAATCTTAAAGCAAAAAAAAGGGTGACATTCAATTTTCAAATTTTTATTGATTGTTATTTTCTTTAATTTTTTTAATGACAAAACAAATTTCTTGTTTTGTCAAAAAATTGAGCTTTTAAAATGATTAAAATTATTTTTGAAATTTATTTTCATATTTTTTATTTAAAATTTCTACCTATAGTTCATTCGAGTCTCCGAATATAATAGAACTTAATTTAATATTAATAAATAATAGATACAGGAAAAGCCGTATAAAATCGTTTTTTCTCAAATATCTCATGTTAAATATATAATACATTTGCTCTGTATGTATTATTTATGCATAATGCTTTATTAAACTTTTAATTTAGACTTAACATTTTAGTGAGAAAATATTTGAGTTTAAAATTTGAGATTAATATTTATCTATAAGTATGCAATTATTCTAAATCACAAAATATTTAGCTGCATTTGAATTGCCAATTCTAAGTATAATAAATCATGTCAATTTAAGAGTCCTGTTTCTAAATGATGTTTTAACTACTAAAATTTTAAGATTGACGTCATTTACCGCTATTCTAAAACTATAACATATAATATGTAAATTTATCTCTATATGTAATTACACAAAATAATGCTAGAATTTTACAAATTTAAATATCATCGTATAATTAGTTATAGTATACTAAATATCAAGTATACAAAGATAAAAAAAATTGCCACATTCTGTCATTTTCGCCAATTACCGTTATCGATTCCTATATTTACCTGTTCTTCTGTCTTTGACTTCGATTTCTAGGTAACTGTGGTCTTTGATATGATGAACCACCACCATACATTGTTTTCCAAAAAGAACTAAGTTAAAGTTATTTTGCTCGTGTTACCTTTTTGTCCCAAGAGAAAACAAAAAAATCATTTATAATTCTTCCGATGCCTACATTTGTTTTTCAATTTTATGCTCCTTTTAAGAAATCCTTTGCTCTTCATTGAATAGAATTAATTTAACTTACAGTTGAATCTGGCTTACTAGAATCAATTGATGTAGATGCGAATAATTTATTCAATACAATTTTTAATGATTTTTATAAGAATACATACATGAACAAAATGATATACATGTGTATGTACAAAAATATTTTTTTTCATTATGAAATTTGAATTAAAATTTTATGGCAGTTTTGTTTTGCATTTTATTAATTTATATATTTTTTTTATTTTTTAATATTTTTAATATTATTTTTTAATATTTTTTATTTAATTATTAGGAAAAACGAAAGGCACATTTATTCCTTTTCACTTATCAAATGCAACTGAACGATCACATATTGAACGTCAAGCCAATAGGCATACTTATTTAAAATAAAAAAAATTTTTATATCTTTGCAATATTAAATTACAAGATATTGGAAAAATACGGGAGCGTAATTCTTTCGTATTAAAAATTTCACGTTTAACTGTTCAGAATAACGTATGGTTTCTCCTTTTTATAACGTCAAGAATAACCCCCTTAACACAGACACATACGAATAAATGGTCAAAATATAAAAACAAAAAGGCGAAAGGGGTTAAAAAGCCATAGAATATTCCAATAAATGTGTGAAAACAATATTAGGGAAAAAAAGAACTGTTTTAAGCTAACCTAATCAACTATAGGGTTGGACTTAGAAAAAATATCCAGTTAGGGCTTCATTATTTTGCAAATTAAAAAGTAGCAGCAAAATTATTTTCCGATAAGTTGTTTAACATATTTGTACGAAAGGAGTCGAAGATATACGAAATTTAATTGTTTTTAGTTTAAGTTTGTGTAAAGCGCATAGAAGGCTATTAAAATATTGATAAAAATATGATATTTTCCAAAGAAAATGTTCTAAAGACTTGTGTGTGCCATATTCATGCTTAAATGCTCAGTATATTTGAAACAAAATGCATTAGTTTTCTCTATTCTCTGAAATTTCTTTTAAAAAGTTTGTTTATAAAACTTCTATAGACATATAGACATAAGATTGAATTTATTTTTTGTTTAGTTTTGCTCATGTAAGAATTACTTTACTTTTATTTAAATTAAATTTAAGATTTTTATTTCAATTAAATTTATTTAAATTTAAACAAAGTTAATTAAATATAATAAATTTAATTAAATAAGTTTTTTATTTAGCTTTCTCACAACATAGGTGTACCTGGCTTCTGCTAGAAATTTAAGTCTATCAAAAAGAGTAACAGGGAGTCTGTTAAAAATTAAAAAACACGACAAGGAGTCTACGAGAGCAAATAGTTTGGGGACCTCTGGTTTATATATAGCAAAAGATTTTAAAAATCTAAATCCAACTTTTTAAAAATCGTATTATTTTCGAATTCAGTAAGCGCAGCAGGGCCAGGTCATTCATATCTTTTCTTCTTTAAAAAAGTAAAAAAAATCATTGTATCAATTTTTAAAATTTGAATTCGATTTTAAGCTGCTTAAGGGGTAGTAAAATACTTCACATTTTAAAAAATACTGAAATTTCTTATTCTCACCATTATTATTGAAAATTTTATAATGGAATTTCATTTTATTATTTATCCTTTGAATTGGCTTGGAAACCTACAATTAAGGATAAAATATAATTTTTTTTCTTGAAATAAGAATGAATATGAATTCTTATTTTAAGGAACGCTTCTATATAAATATTAAGATTATAAATATTTTTCTCTTTATTTTTCATAAACAGTATTTAAAACGTATTCTCTATTTCTTAAACCACGTTCTTATGGCTTTCTAAATAAAAATCTTCAGTATATAGAAGAAGAGGTAAATAATGCTGATTTTTATATATACAAAATGCACTTGTATTTAAATACAATATAATTTTAGCACTTTGATAAAAATACATTTATCATGGTATTGGTTACTCTTTTGTATTATTATCAGATTATCTGGTGTCACTTTAAAAGTGGCTCGTTTTCAAAATTATCATAATTTTTTTTTAATTGTAACAAGTACATGTACTATTTTCCTAAAATCCAAATTTACAAATGAATGGAGATTTATTTCGCATGTTTTATATAATTATACAAAAACTGACCTATTATAAATATTTTTTGAGATTAGCTATTCAACTTTTTATTCAATGGGCTTTAAATATTCAGGTTAAATTTTTTCTTTTAAATAAGATTTTCGCAAATTTATGATGAGAGAAAAGTTACTGGCTTTGATTAAAGTACAAGTGTAAAATCATTTTGATTTTACGGATTTAAATATTATTCCATACCGTTTCGTTTCTTAAACACATGTATTGAAAAAAAATTTGTTTATAATTTTTTTGTGTCTATTTTATTATTTTATAAAATTTTCTATTAAAAATTTAGAAATTATTAACAAATTTAATATCAATAATTACATAAGATTAAATAATCTTTGGAAATATTAAAAATTTAAAATATTAATTTTACTTTAAACCCTTACATAAGCATTCTTACGGTTTTTATGGGTATTAACGGAGAAATTATAAAATGAACGTATGTTACATGTCCTTTTGAAAAATCACAAATTCACCATTAAAATGATTTTTTTTTTATATTTTTACGCAAATTTGTTGCAGTTTTAATTTAAAAAAAAAAATTAAAATGGAAAAATTACAGTTTTTTAGCAAATTTATTTGAAATTGATAGCAAATTTATTGAAATTATTAGCGAATTTGTTTGAAAATTTAATAAAATAATAAATTAGTATGCATCTATAGAATATTTAATCGAAAATATAGGAATTTTTTCCGTGAATTCATAAAAGAAATCATTGCCGTTCTCTCTTAATATTTGTTTTAACTTATTCTTTACACAAAATTTTTAACATTTAACGGACGGACCTCGTAGATTTACGCTTTTCCATTCTGACTTCTTAGGACGGGCTACGTAGATTTACGATTTCGCATGAATATTTAGTATGTTGCATTAGGGGTTTTCTCTTATGCACATTGTTATCTTTTGATACTATTATTTAAAGTCCTATTCACCTGTTGTTCCTACGGCGTATATTTGATTTTAGCATGCAAGCAGCAAAGAGTTTTTGGAAAACTTATCGGGAAGTGATGTTGAGTTTAAGAACCTTGATGAAGAAAGTGATGTTTCAAGTGATAAAAGCGAATATTTATTTCCCAGGAAAATCGTGGGAACAGGGAAGAAAATATATCCTAAAAAAGCAAAGTCTGCAGGTCGCATGCAAAAAGAAGCGAAACTAGATATATTTGTCAATTCCGTCAGGTTCCACTGCGTAAAGGAGAGTTTTTACAGCATATCACACGCTTAAACAATACTAAACATTTTAATAAATACTGTTAAGAAATATTTTAAGAAATATATTTGATTTAATAAAGATTTATTGTAGTTACAAGACTTTAAATCCATACATGCATGTTTATTAAATTCCCCTGAAAAATGCCCGGAAACTAGGAAAGACAGAGCAGATTCGAGCCGTCCGTTAATTGTTAATATGGGAATGGAGCTGAGAATACCTATTATTTTAAGTAGTAATTTTAAAAATTTCTCTAAAATCAAAATTTCTCTAAGTTTACTTTACTATTCAAATAAAACAAATACATATTACATGTCAAGCTTTTAGGAAATGTGAAAAATATTCAGAAAATTAAAATTTAAATAAGTTTTTTTTAGTTCTTTGCTGAAAATTGACATTAAAATTTATAATTTATCCAATTAATTTTACATATTGTTCTCTTGCATTTTTTGAGAATACTTCTATAAATTTATATGTCTTGGCATTAGACTCATAAAATATCTCTTAAGTTCTTAAAGAATTATTTCCTGAAAATGAGTTAATTTTTAATTATGGATAAAAAATTTCTCTTTATAAGCCCAAAAATTCTATTAATCCGCAATTATTGCACTCTTTTTTAATTCCTTGATGCGCTTCCTATTAAGCTTAAATTTTTTTCAGCTCACATACATATATATGTACATAAAGTACGAGTATACTTTATATAAAATTTAAAAAATCTGATATTCATAATTATTTAAAAATTAAAAAAAAAAAATATTTTACATAATGAAAACGTGACAAAATTATTATTAATTGAAAATAACTTAAAAAATATTTTTAAAATAATCAGATTATCAATTTCTTGTATAGGCAACGATAATAATATGCTCTAGAAAACAAATAATGTGTGTGATGTCATACGTACATACATATGTATAAATGCGACATGCATATGATATTTTTATGAAAATGTTGTTCATATATTGTATGTGTGAATAAGGAATAGCAAATAATCGCCTAAAATTACCGAATATAGGTGTATATACAATATTAATATAACAATTAAGAGAAATGTATGTAAATGCTTAAATATAATTTATATGCTAATATCATGTATAGGTATGTTGTATATGAAAGTTAGATTGTCAACTCGTGCTAATTTGATTATTTTGAAAGAATGATTATTAAACTATATGGCGCTTTGCTACATATGTTCAGCTATATTCATATAACAAAAATCATTTTCAATATATTCTTGGGAAACCTTATGAAATTCATATTCATACCATAATTATTTTCAGAAATTTTTATAAATTAAAATAAAAACTTTGTTATAGTATTTTCTCTTAAGCTACAAATATAATCAATTTATTTGAAAGTAGGAACCAGATTTAGTAGGAAACCGAGAAAGTAGGAAATGCAATCAAAATACTTTATTTAGAGAATTCTAGTTGTTTTAAAGGATGGTTTTTCTAGGTTTGTGATTCACTTACGATTTATTGCAGTTGTCAACGTCAAATCTACTTAATTAATGAATATCTTTTTCACCATAGAGTTCTTTGGCTGAAGAACGATTTTAAGTGGTTAATATGTTTTATTTAATATTGAATTTTTAATGTTAATTAAGAATGATTTAATCGACTTTTTAATAAATACAGTAGACTAGATAATTTTACGCCATTTAAGTTTTTAAATTTAAAAATTGTTATACAACACTTATAATTGGTGTTGCAAAAAATCCTCGAAATTGTATTTTTCAAACCAATACCTAAACTGGTTTTCTTTAAATTGAAAGGATAATTGTTTGAAAACTTTCTTTTCTGTAAAAATATTAAAATATAATAAGTATTTTTAATGATTTTTGTAACCATACAAGAGTGTATAACAATTATAGTTGCTTGTAGCTTATATTTGTATAAATAACAAGGTGAAAAAAAATTCTCACTCCCATCAAAGTGATAAATTTAAATAAATTTGGAAATTATATTCTGTTGCCGCTTTTTCTTATTATCTTATATCGTATACAAATCGAAAAAATATACAGTATTTTTACTTTCTAAAAATTTTAATAATTAGAAACCACAAATTATTATTAAATTATTATCATTATAATCGAAGCAGTCTTTTAGAATCTGTTTTATTTCGAATCTAGCTTTTTGTCTGTCTGTTATTAAATTTATATATGCAATATTTTTGTATTTTTTTGAAAATAGTAAATAAAAACCCAAAGATATGCTTAGATATAAGAAAAAAATTTCCATATTGTTTTCTTTATACTTACAATATCTATCAGAAAAATAATAAATTTCAATTACTTTGTTCTTTTGAGCCATAAAAGTGCTAAATAATATTTTTGCAATATTTTACAGTAATACATATAGCAAGCACAAAAAATTTAAAACCCTTAGAATTTGACAGACTAACTACTTATTATTTTATTTTATGATTTTAATTTTTTTTCTATTTATTTTTACATTTACGTTTTTCGTCTTTATTTAGCTCAAGGAAATGCTCTCTTCTATATTTTTTTGTTAGCTTTGTTTTTACATGAAAATATTTATAAAAGGATTGAAAAACAATACATAAATATACTTACATATATACATATCTATAAAAATGTAAGTAGGTATATTAAAAAAAAAAAACATAAAAAAAGTAAAATAATGGAAAAAAATTGGCATTCTATGGATATTAAAATGATATAACAATAATAACAATAATAGAAAATTACAGCAAACATAGAAAGAAAAAAATACATTTATGCGCCTATATATATGCAATGAGAACATTATTATAATAGTTATAACCTCGATTGTTAGGCTATTTTGTAGGTCTCTTTTTTCCATAATATGCCATTCATTCGTATTAAATCATTTAAAATTACATTGAATGGCTTCACTGCTCTACCTATATGAAAAACTAAAAAAGAATTTATGTATGCATATATGTAAGTACTGTATTGTAGGCGCAGCATATATGTATGTATGAAATTTAAAATAAAAAATTATTTACATATGGAAAGAATATTATATAATAAAAAAACCTGCTTTTACTTAATTTTTACCTTACGAAATTGAGTTTTTCTAATTGCAAAACGTCATTTGTTAAAAAAAATTGTGGGTTCATAAATAGATGACATTTAAATTTTTATGATTAAAATTAAAAATTTTATTTGCCAAATTATTTTACATTCATAATTTGGGAGTATTTTTGCAAAATTTTAAACACTTACTTTAATACTATTATTAATGTATAACATTGGGGGCTTGGCAGAAGATTAGAAGAAGAAAGACACTCTGTTAAATCAAAATGAAACTTGATGTCAGACAGATACACTTCAAAAACAGATAGATGTCGTTGCCTTCAATCCGAACTATTTTAAATCGTTATGTATTTGAAAAATTTACAAAAGAACGAACCAAGAGAGCAAATCCTTGAATATCTGTCTGTGTGTTAGATTTTGAATATACGGTTCCAGGATATTAAGAAATTTTTCAACTTGATTTATATCCAACCGATTTAATGTATAATATCCATATATATAAATTTCAACTTGAATAAAAACTATTGCGAGAATAGAGAGCTCCTATGTATTATGTGTCTTTTAGAGCACATATGTAACGCAGAATACCATTTATGCTGAAGTTAAATTGGAACAGATTTTATATTTAGTAGTTATATTGGTCTCATATTCGTTTTATTTTTGATTCAAAGAACAAATACGTGACTAGGAAGCATATGCTTTTGTATAAAACTAAAAAAATGTCTAAAAATTTGGCGATGTTATTTCTTTTTACTGACAGCGCTCTTACTTTTGTAGGCACTGATAATTCTGTTTGGTTTAAATAAACTGTAAGATATTTCGATTCTTATTATTTAAAACTTTTAAAAGCAAGCAACCTGAGTATGTTTTAATTCTCAGATGACCATCTGGTATTTTTATATTAATCCGGGTCAAAGCCAAGGTTTTGTAAAATAAAATTTTCCTTAAAAAACATAGCAGTTCTTATAATATTAAAAATAACCAAATATTTAGTTAATTATATTCAGAAAGATAACTAATTGTTGTTTTTCTGAATTTGATATTTAAAGTGTAATATTTTTTGAACTTTGTATTACATAAATTTAATAATACGAGTATGTCATATTTTTTTAGAAAACTCAGTGAAGTTTAATGTCTTTAATATTAATGTATTAAAAAATAAAGGATATTTTAAGGGTTTTCAAATATAACCATATATAGAATAAAAAAATCTATATACGTAATTTCCGTAATATAAAATATACTTGAATTTCTGTTGATTATCAAATCTGTTATCAGTTTCATATCGTGTAAAATGTAAGTTATTGAAAATCTAGTGCGTTCATACTAAAGGAACAATTTTAAATTCATCAATTGCATAAAAGTCACAACTTATTTCTTCTTTCAAGTTTAAACTGTACTGTATTTAGCAAATACGTATATATCTATATTTAAGTTTCGGGAATCTGATATTTCAACCAGTTTATAGATTTCCATACAGATATTCAATTTGGAAGATATTCAATATTTCAGTTCTTGAGCAATTATCCCTCAAAGTTTGCAAGATCATCACTTAAATATTATTCTGTTCTATTCCAATAGAAATTAATAAGCTTGTATGGGACAAAATAGTATTCATTTGATGAGAAATTAAAATTTAAAATTAGTCGGATTACACTGTAAATTAAAATGTAAATTAAAATGTAAATATTTATTCAATCTTTATTCAATATTTTTTTGAAATTGTCATTTTAAGATTTGTGCAGATGATAAATGCAGAAGTATTTCAATACAACTTCTTCATTATTTAGATATCCTTATAACTGAACCAACTGAAAACCAAGGGGTTGATCAATTATACATTTTCAACTTATTTTGACTCAATATTATGTGAATTTTGATAAAAATCAAAATAAATCAAAATAATTTCCACTTTCAAAATATAAATCAATAGGAACTCAAAAAATACAAATTTGCAATTCTTTTTTATATAAGTATAATAATAATATAACTCGTACAACAAACAATATACACAAATTCATGGTGTGTATACTGGTATGAAAAACATGAACCTTAGATAATCATAAAATATTTAAATACGAGTATTTTTCAAAATATTGCAAAATATCATAAAATTGGCTGTTCATGTAAAATTAACAAATATTAAAAAAAATATAGCTAATATGATGTAATTTTAATTTTGGTTAGAATTAAAATAAAAATAAAATAAAAATAATTTCATATATATGTATAAAATAAGAAAAAAATAAAAAAATATCCTTGAAAATTTTTCATTTTTATTTCTGTTATAATTTTTTTTTTCAATTTTTTTTTACATTTTTACAATTTTAATGAATGAGATTTTTATGTATAAAAAGTGAATTTAATTTTTTTTTATCGTTTTGTTTCTCAAATTTTCATTTATAATCGCACAGTGTTACATTATTATTATTTCTATTTTTTTTATATTCAATGATTCTGTAAGCTGCGCAGTAATGAAACGAAAAACTTTTTAATAAAAATAAATATTTAAAACAAACACATATATACACTCAAATAAATTTATATAACATTGTATATGTGAATTAAATACATCAAAAAATTTTTTTATGAAACTTAATGTGTTTATGTATGTAAATGTAATGGAATTGAATATCCTTTTTTTCCAAAGTTTTTATTGAATTATTTCTGCAAAGGAAAGAAAAAAAACAGCAAATAAAAAAAAATATTTATTTAGAACATATGTGAATGAATCATTCATTTTCTATGAATGAGAAAATTCTGTAAAAGAAAAGAAAAAATAAAAGAGATACACAAAAGAGACAAAAATAACAGCAGAGATCTCTCTCATATATGATATACACAGAAAAATCTGTAATATTATACAGCAACAGAATGAAAGGAAAAAATTTCTCTATATGAGAAAATTTTGAATGTGAAGAGATAAAAGTGTACAAAAAATAAGAATAAATAAAGGAGAAAAGAAAAAAAAATATGGTGTTGGTATTTTTATTGTTTTTCAATTTTTTTGTTTTTATTTTTATTCTTCTCTTATTACCATCATCATTATTAGTGTATATATGAATAATATTATGATGATGATGGACTTGCAGGAGTATAGGGTAATAAAATTTGACCTACTAACACACTGAACTTTTTAAGTTATATTTTATAATATGTGCGAAATATAATTTTATTTATTTATTTTTTTGTATTCATTTTTTTTTTTTTCTGGTGTTTTTCTTATTTTTTAATTTTATTTGTTTTTATTTGGCTAAATAATAATGACGACGACATGGATTTTTCTCATTGACATCATAAGTTTTAGGAAGATTTTTTTTTCTCTTGATTCTTCCATTTTTCTGTTATGGTTTATTTTTTGTTCTTTTTTTTATTTTGGCATACATACATACATATTGTGTGTACGTGCAAATTTTTATAAAATTTTTTTTTTCAGTATTTTTAGATTTTTTTTTCTTATTTGCTGATATTTTATTTAATTAATTTTCTAAAATTATAAATAAACTAAATTACAAAAGATTATAATTTGAATTTAAAATAAATAATATTGAATTTTAGCTGTTTGTTTTTTTTTTTGTTTTAATATAGAGAGTGTTTTTATGTGATGCAGTTAGTAGAGGATCAGGTTCCTGTGTTCCTTTTAAATTATTTAAGATAGTTAGATGATTTTAATTTTTAAAAAAATTAAGTCTATTCATGGGGACTATTAGGTTTTGTACGTGTATTATACATATAACTACGTTTTTTTAGGGAATTTTTAAAAACTAAAATTTAAGTACGAACATATGAGTAGTATCCTCTCTACTAAATAAATAGAGAAATTAAAATAGGGAAGGAATATTTTTGCAGTAGCATCTTGATGAAGTAGCATATTATTATTTGCTCTAACTTATTAATGTACTGATTCTTTGTAAATCTAGTGTATTTCAAGAAAATGTACCGAAATTAATTTGGTTTTATTGAATTAAGAGAAAATTACAGAATGTATCTTGTATGAATAAATCAAAAAGTTGGATATATTTAAAATGTGTTTGTTAAAAATAAGTGAAGAAATTGCATATCATACGGCGTAAATTAAAATATTTATGAGCAATAAAAAATTTCGCGTTGACCTAGTTATTTAAATTTGTAGGAAATTTTTCTTTGTTAATATCTTTTTTCACTATACATGTGTTATTTTTTAATATTTAACAATTCCAAATTACTTAATTTATAAATAAAATAAAAAAGCAAATGTGTAAAATCGTAAAATTATAGCTATAAAACATTAAAATTGCTTTCCATTTAAATTTATTTTTGGATTATTTAATAAATTACTTATAAAATTACCAAAAGAAAATTTATATAATTAATTCACGTATTATCTACTTTATCAAGGAACAATAAAATATTATGAAAGAGAAAAGTTAAATTTCATAATTACTTATAATTTCAACGATAAACAATAATAATTTATCAAAAGATAATTAATTCTTCAGTTCTGGGATTTGAAAGACAAAATTTCGGAGTCATTTTTCGAATAAATTAAATTTCAAAAACTTAGTTTCAATCTTAGTTTCTTCAGTTTTAAAACTGTTCGATCGATACCTATGCCTAAAAACGTTAACGTACGCTTTTAATTATCTATATTGAAAATTTCGTTAATATTTATTAAAATTTGAAATGCGTCTCTAATAAGGTACGCAAATGAAAATTTTTAATTAAGATCAAAGTAATAATAAAATTCTGTGTAACACATGTAAAAATTTTCAATTTTCAATTAAAAAAATTCACTCAAATTATAATAAACATCAATTGAATGCTATACGAAATGTTTGAATTTGAAAATTGTATAATAGCTACAAGGTAATTAATGCTTAGTATTTTAATTGTAAGATAAGAATCGTATATGTTGTAAGATTTTCATTTAATAAATTAAAAATCATAGTTCTATGATTGCTGGTAATGATAATTTTCAATGATATCTAGAAAATTTTCTCTAAATACAGAATATTTTAGCACATTCAAGCAAAAAGATATGCTTTTAATAAATCGAATAAAATAACGATAAAAATTACATAATAGAATTTCATTTAAATTATTTGTATGAAGTAATTTTAAAATATAAAATATAAAAATTATTTTTATATACTTTTATATTTAAATATTTTAATATAAACCTTTTACTCTACATATAGGTATTTTAAAAATAACATTTTTTTTTGTTTAAATCAAATTAATTGTAATAGCATTATTTTTTATTCTAATTTTATATTTTCTATAAATAAAATTTTATTGTAATAATAACTGTATACTCGTATATATATATATAAATAAAATATGCATACGTATGCAAAATTAATTGTTTCTAAATAACTGATCCTTATATTATTTTTATATTCTGTGCATATCACGTATATGTACAATTTTAGTATTCAAATATACAAGTTAATATGTATATATAGCAATATACGCGAATATGTTCTACTATACGTATATGTCATAAAAAAATATATAAAACATTTTACCTTTATTAAAATATTAAATCTTATAAAATCGAATACAATTCACTATATACTCACTTTTATATTATAGGGAATAATTATCCTTTATAAACAATAAAGTTAAAAATATTTTATATAATATATCATGTATAGCTCTATACCATGTATACTTGCATGCTTGTACATATGTATATAATTATTATATTGCATATTTTTACATTTCTATATTATATACAAATATATTTTTATGTAGAAATATATGCAATATAATATAATTTATTATTTGAATAATATAAAATTGTGTTCTAAAAATAGAAAAATACTTAAAATATTTATATTTGGAAAATTCTATGTGAATATAATTTATAAAAACTCATATATGACGAAATATTGCCCTACTTAAAGAGATATACATATGCATATATATATATATATATATATATATATATATATATATATATACATATATATGTACATGAATGTTGAAGGACGTTAACATATACATACTACGTTATATTAAAATATACATATTTTATACATATATTTTGTGTATGTGTTCATGTATTACATTTTATGTACAATTTTAATATGGAATATTTTCTATATATACTATGCGATCTGTTATGTGTATGTAATCACTCTGTATATATATATATATATATATATATCTATAGTGCAATTGATGAGTAACTAACTGTACATATGTATATTTTTTTAAGGTTACATTTAATACCTATAACATAAATCTGTGCATATGAATATATGTAAAATAACTTGCTATATAATAGTATATGCAATATTCCTTAGATATGCGATAATATAAATGTTTCTATTTGCGAAAAATTTGTCCTTTAAATTATTTTCGTTTTTTGAAGAAGAAGAGAAAAAAATAAAATGTTTTTGTTTTATTTATCTATTTTTTTTGTTTTTAAATAAAAAAATTTAAAATTAGAACTAAAAATAGTTTCATTGTCAGAGAATATTGAAGAAAATTACAAGAAAAAACAAATAAAAAAGAAAAATAAATAAAAACATAGTCTTTCTCTGCTGAGTATTTTAAATTGATGTGAGGATGAAAACTATTATAATTATTGTTATTGTTATTATTATTGTTATAATTATTATTTCAAGTATAAGTTCTAAATTATCTTAGTGGATTCATCGATTTCTTATAAAATATTTATAAAATTTTTAAAAATTTGTAATCGAATGTCTAGTTTATTTATGAATTCATTAATACTTAATAACACTTATTAAATTTTAAATAAAAATTATCATTTTTTTAATTATTTTTTAAAATTGAATTGTTTATTGAAATGAGATATTGAATGTAAATTTTTTGAGATATTTTAGAGATTAGCAAATTATAAAATCATTTAATTTTCTTTCAAAAAAACTCGACATTATTATTTTCTATTTAGAAAATAATAAAGTGGATAATTAAATTATCTTTTAAAATAGCTGTTATAATGAATTCATAACATAATTCTGTAGATTTCTTCCAACTGGCAAGAGCTGTCTATACTGTAAGAATGTTTACATATATTTAACTAAGTCTTGTGATCACATAAAGTATAAAATTCATATTTATGCATAGTCTGGGTATTGTATTGATATTTGAACAATATGACCGACTAAAGTTTTTTTATAAAAATTTTATGAAATGTTTTCGCTCCAATCTAATTCAATAAGTCTAGGAAAAATTGAAAAAGTATTTGTTTTCTGTTATTGAAAACGATTTTATTATGGTTGCATCAGAAATTTGTTTATTTGTTTCTTTTTACAAATTTTTCCACGTTTCCCTAAAAGTATGCAATTATATTCGAATGATGTTTAATTCGACTTTATTGTATTAAAAAGTGTTGTCTCTGTATATGATCCAAAGGAAATATTTTCTACAATTTTTAACATTTTAAATAATTTTTTTTCTAATAGACCTAGTATTTGATTATTAAAATCAAAATATTAAATATTAAAAATGGAAAACTTAAATCACGTAGCTAAATACCAGAACACCACTTAAACTACCCATCATTTCAAATTGAGTTCCACCGCCAGGGATTACTAGCACTACTTTAAATTAGAACGTGTGTTCTTTCGTTTCTTTATTATATGTTTCCATTGATTATGTTCTTATTATTTTATACCAGGCAAAAACTCAAAAAACACTGTGTGATATAGTATAGCTAATCTGGCCAAGAAATAAAATTTTGTGAATGATTTCATTCAAGTGTGATGTAATCTAAATGAATTTTTTATCTCAATTTCAATGTTAAATAAGTATATTGAAATCAAAAATAATTAATTTTTTTATTAGATATAAAATTATTATTTTCAGATTAAAATCTGAATAAAATGACACTCTATTTTTCCCCGTATTCAATATGCAAAGATTTCGATAAATATTTTAAATGTTAGATAGGAAAAAGGACACAAAGAGCAGTAATTTCAATATAAAGAGGTTTCATGTTTCGAATATATGTTAAATTATAATTGTATATAAATATTCATGATATTTTCGCATGCATCGGTACAGTCAAAGTTTATTGATTCTATCTTGAAGTATAAATTATGAATTTGTAGATATTCTAAATTCAATATGACAAATGTTGAGAAATTACCTATATTTTGTTTCTATTTTTCATGTTAAACGAAATTATAACTTGCAACATGCATATATATGTACATACAGTTGGCATCCCTTCTCCATCACTATTAAATATTTTATTTAAATTTTTTATATTTTATTTTATAATTCTTTTTATATTGTAAATTGTAATTGCAAATTTATTACAACTCGCAATTAATTATACAAATACATGTTAAACAATTTACAATAAACACAAACTTTGTGTGTATGTATGTCGTGATTTTATAGTACTCATATTTTTTTATTCTTGTTGTATTTTTGATGTATATAAGATAATCATGATGGGTACAAATTTTGAACATAAAATATATTCAAGTGCTGAAAAGAGTACGATACGCGGAAAATTTAATTTTCAGACGTCCTTGTCGTCCTTTCAGAGTTTTTATTTTGCGACGCTTTTTGGTTCTGAAAACTGATTATTTTTTAATTGACTTCCCTTAAAATTTTTGCTTCGCAAACTATTTTCAAAATTTTTACTCAATTTTTGAAGTTAAAAATTACACTTTTGATGTAGCATCTATAAGTAAATTAAAAAATAAAGGCGGTTAGATTAACAAATGTTGTGAAATTTCCTTTCAAAATTTGGGCTTTGTATTTGATCTATTTGCAAGCTAAAAAACTATTTGACAGCAATTGCATCACGCTTAAAGCGAAAGCTCATAAGCTTTAAAATGTCCCCAACTGTTGTGCATTTTCAAAATTATTTAAAAAGTGTAATGAATTTTAATGACTCATAGCTTGTGAAGGAGCTATGAGGCCTTAAAATTGATGTATTTTATGAGAAAAAAAAAGGAAAATCAACCATAATATTTTTTCTCCATAGGGTCACATTCCATCATTGTGATTATGGAATACATTCGGGTATGATCTTGTATAAAATTTGCAACTTTTTCTAAAACATATTTTCCTTAAATTTATTATATACATTGCTATAATTATAGCGATATCATAGTATTATTAGTTGCGAGAGCAAATAAAACTTAATAAAATTAAAAATGGGTAATCTAAAGGAGCACATTTTATAGCCTCAGAATAAACTATTTAATCAGTGTTTGGATCAATTATTTAGGTGTGATCAAGTGTCAGGTAAATAATTAATTTTAATCTTTTGGGTTATAAGGTATTTTCTTCGTTCTATGTCAGATATAATAATGTTTTTTTAATATAAATTGCAGTAAGTTCATAACATGTTGCCATTAAAATTTTACTTTTGTAGCACTGAAATATTTTTACAATATTTTGTGTGCATACGCATATATATGTGTATATACCAATATAGTATTTTACAACTTTGTATTTTTATTTGCAGTCATGTTTCTCGTTATAAAAAATTATAAATTTCTTATTTTTTTTTACTGCACATACATACATACATATACATATATGTATCACAAATTTACTTTTAGCCATATTTACTATATGTTGTGAGGCACATACCTACATACAAACGTATTGGTACACATTTATTTGTAGGAAAATCTTTAATATACTATTTTTATATGCTCTAGTATTTTTAAAAAAGAAAAATTCTATTTTTAGGTAAAAAAAAAACAAAACACAAGAATATCTAAAACTCAACATGAAAAAAACACGTTTAATCGTGGCTATTTTTAGAAATTCAATTCTCTTTGTATACATACTTATATACATACATGTATACATAACAGAGACTGTTAACATTCGTGAACACAAATATTTTGTATATACCTACACCTATGCCAATAAAAATAAAAATATCCTTGTGTATTATAAAAATTTCAAATGTGCTCAAAAGGAATACTTTATTTTTTTTATTTTTAAATTTTTTTTTGCACACAAAATTTTTTACTATATCATCACCAATACCATAATACTACATAAGTGTACTCACAAACATACTTGAACAATTTACACTACAAAGTAACTGGTATAGTAATGAAAATCTTCCTTCCATACCCAAACCCATGATGTAAACAACAAAATATTAGAAGAGTTCTTTTATTTTCTTTTTCTTTACAATATACACACACAGAATTTAAATAGCAAAAAGAAGCAAGAAAAAAAGTATTGTTATATCATCTCTAAAAGGATATCTTTTTTACTATAGAGATTTACTGCGCATCCTTTGCGACCTACCTATACAAATTTAAAAAGAAGAAGAAAAAATAATCAAAATATAAAGGCAAAAAATGTAAGAGGAGAGCGAACATTTTCAATTTTTTCTTCTTTCTCTTTTATTTCAATTTTTTTCCTTTTTTAGTCTTATTTGTACATGAAAATTTTCCAAAAGTCTTTTCCATCCCTGTTATTTGAAATGAAAACTTCTTTAATTTTAGTTTCTTCATGAATATTGAAAATATTTTAGAAATAAGTAGGAAATTTTTGACAGAATTCAATATTTGAGAAAATTCTGCCTTATTCTTTCACCTATATAGAAAAAAGGAGAAGAAATTAAGGAGAGTTACGGAATTTGATTGTTGATAGACTGAATTGTTAAAAGTTTTTGCAATCAAAATCTACTAAAATGTTAATAATTAATAATATAACGTATTGAAATTTTTTGGATTTTGTTTTATCAATAGAAAATTTTCTATTCTCACCAAGTTTTGGTAAAATAAATAGTTTTAGATGCTTAAAAGTTACTTATATTTTACTATTTTTATATTATTTTTACAAAAGAAGCCAAAGATGAATAAACTTCTTTCAAAATTTTACAGAATACTGCTATTGTAAAATATTATGTTAGCTCTCTGTTATGTCTCAAAATGAAATTTCCGAATTCGGCATTAATTTACCTTGAAATCTACACAAAGTACTTTAGAAAATCTTAAAATATTTTAATCTTAATAATTTTTCACTACTTAACTGCTTTGAGTTTCTCAATTGAAAAAAAAAAATACTTTCAAATTTAAAATTGAAATCTTGCAAAATGTTTTCAATAAATCTTTAATATTACAAGTTTTGTTTATCCCAAAGTTATGCAATATTTTATATAACTTTAAAATTGTAAATTGTTTTCACATTACTCATCAAATCGGAGGTAAATTTTTACATTCATCTTGTGTTGTAAATTTAACTGAGCAGTTTTAAATTATAATAATTTAGAGTAATTAAAATTTATTATGTAATTAAAAATTATTAGAGGTTAGGATATTTTTATATAATTTGTACAATCACCGAGTAATTGTGTCTGATCTGATAAAACCTGGAATACATATAATGTATTATGCATAACTTCCTGCCAGCTCGTCGAATTCTGACTAAAAATTTGAGCAAATGTGTTTAAAAAATAATTCACTGCTAGTAGAACATCTGTTGATCCAGTATTGGTGTAAGTTCCAAATTGCTCCAAATATTATAGTTTTTACAACATACCCTCTAGTTAGAAATCAAAAATTTTCTTTAAAATATTTTTTATTCAACAATTTAAATTGAATTGCTGAATAAAATAAATTCACAGCAATACAGTTATGATATACATAATTACACTTTTGCTCACGGTTTTCAAATGAGCTATCTTTGAAATGTTAATTTTTATTAGGATATTTCAGAATTATTTCAGAAATAATTCTGAATACCTGCTTAGCAGAACAAGGTGCGATAACATTAGTAATGCTCAAAATTGTTTTTTAATTTGAAAATTATTTTAAATTTTCTTCAATTATTAAAGAAACTTTACCACGTACATTTACGGTTTTAGAAATTGGTATTTGGTATTCTTTCGCTTTTTATTTTTGTTTTCTTGTTTTTTTAATATAAATTCTTATTAATTTATTCAATTTATTGATAAAAATATATTATATGTATAAATGTATAATATAATATTATATTTTAATATTTCAATATATGTATGTATGTATATTTGTATATGTATATATTAATAATAATGTATATTCAAATGCTACTTTCGTCTTCTTGCCGTTTTTATAATCGAAATAAAATATGAATGTATGTATAAATAATTATATATGTATGTGCATACTTTTCATATAATAATGTTATGATCATCATATCTACATGTTTAAACAGGCTGATTTTCAAATATATTAAACAACAATATATAAAATATACAGCAATGATATCTACATATGTATGTACATATCTGTGGCAGTAAGCTGAAACTGTTTAAAGAAACTTAGCACACAAATTAATCGGGCCATTTATGAAATTTTACTAGGTAGTTTCGTTCAGAATAGTTGTTTTTTGTGGATTGTTTGGGTTGTCTGGTATTGTTTAATTTGAAAATTTATCAGATTTTTTCTAATAGACCATACAAGTAAAAATGCACTAGTTGTCAAGAACAATGTCTAATTGAAAAAGTTAAATATAAATATTGTTTTTTTTTGTATTTAACAAACTGGATAATCATAGTATAAAAAATTAAATTTTTAGCCGAAAAGGGTGCATTTTAAAAAAACGATGGTGCGCTATTAAAAATAAAGAATCAAAAATAAAGTTCAAAATAAAGTTTACTAAGCAAATATTTTGAATAATTTGAAAATTTCGAAATTTTTAAGTTTGAACATAAGCGAAAAAATGTTTATGATTATTTTAAAATATTGCTACAATCAGTAACGAATTTTTTTTGCATAGTAGACAATTACAATACTTTTAAAATTAATTCCATTAGATCCTCTAAATCTCATGTAACCGCTTAACTTCCATAAGCGATTTTTAAGTGAAATTTTCAAAGGTCTATTTTAGCTAATCTTCAAATCTATTCCATTAATTTTTAAGATATCATCAATTTAAAATTAGAAAAACGATTTTCAAAAAAAAAATTTGATCAAATTTTCGAAAGAGCAAACTACGATTTAGTAAGTTGATTTTATAAATATACAGGACCGAAAAGCAAGTTCGGCAAATTTGGCATTAATTAATCTTTAACGCTTCAAATTTTCGCAAAATTACAACTTTCTTTAAACGCGGAATTTTTAAACTTGTTACTACTACTGACTTGCAATGTTTTCCTTTATTACCACAGCACATTATATACAGATACCTATATAACATATGTATATGTATTTTACGTTATACATAATTTTATTTTTTTCCATTTTCATGTCATATTTTTTCTTCTATATACATAAATATGTGTATATATACAAAAATATTATAAATTTTGCTATTACTATTTGAACTTCCTTCATCCCAAGGTCTTTCAATTTTTGCCTTTTTTATTTATTTTTTTCTTTTTTTTGCAATAAGGATCACATTTTTTATTTTATGTATTTAATTTATATATGTGTACAATTTATTATTTATATAAGAACATGTATACTTCTATAGAAAATATTATATTTCTAATACTATACATATACATACATACATACATATACATATATTTTAGATAAAAATGAAAATATCATGCCATCATGCAGAGAAAATGAGGAGAACGAAAGCAAAAACAAAAAAAAAACGAAATGATTAAAAATAAAATGGAATAAAGTATTTTAATAACGTGTGTATGTGTGTGTATGGTATGTACATATATTATACTTATGATATATATGAATGGTATATGAATAGTATATATAATTGTACATGTAAACAATGAATAAAAAATTCAATTAAATATACATATAAAAAGGAAATTTTTTTTTTTATTTTTCATGTTTTTTCTTTTTGTTTGTTATTTTCATTTTAAGGATATATGGAGAATAAGTACTCAAAAGGCATGATTTCATAAGAAGAAAATCATGTTTGTTTTTTTTTTTTTCGGTTTCCTTTTTTTTTTCATTTTCCTGTTCTGTATTTCTCTTTGTTCTTTGGTTTTTCATTTTACGTGTTTTTTTTTTGTTATATTGTGTTTGGATCTCATCATCAATTTTGTTAGGTTGTAGAATAAATAAGAGGAATTCTAGGTTAGTGGTGCGAAGGCAGAAAAACTATGACGTCAAGACTAAGGGTAAATGTCCTCGCAAAAATTGTTTGTATTCATCGTTGGTATAGGATTTTTTGAATGTTATTTTCAATTATTATTTTTTTTTGTTGGCTTTTTTCATACTTTGTTATATTTATTTTACTTTTTGTTTATTTTGTGTGTATAACGAACGTATACGCTTAAATTATATTATGGTGTATAAAGAAATGTTGATAGACTGCAAAAAAACAAAAAGGAAAAAAAATGTGAAAAAAAAGAAAATGAAAAATGAAGAAGAAAAAATGTGAAAAAATATTACCAGCACGTTTCTATGTCAATTGCAAAATAACAAACTTTTTTTTTTTATATATATTATTATTATTTTTTGTGGAAATTGTATAAATATATTTATTATAAATTATATATTTATATATGTATGTATAAGTATTTAATGGAATTCAATGTATGTATATCTTAAATCAAAAATGTAGATATTATTATAAAGGCCTTATTATATACAACTTGTATATTATAATATTACGATTATTTTAACATACTTACATACCTATATTTAGTATACATTCATAAATATATGCATAATTATTTTTGTACATATTTTTGTTATATATGAATTTATTTATGATATAATTTTATATTCGCATACATATTTATGTTACGATTTGTATTATATTGTATATACTATAACTAATATATATAAGTTCATATTTAAAGGTTAAATCGCTATATATATGTAAATATGTGTTATGTACGTGTATAAGTGTTTTAAATTTAAAAAATTTATGTATATATAATAGTTCTAAAGGATATCATTATTATTATTACTATTATCATTTTCAGTGTATGTACATATATTTAAAAAAAAATTAGCAAAAAGAAAATTATATATTGAAATTAAAGTTTGTCTGTTTGTTGGTCATATTCTATTAATGCATTTCTCGTACCAATAAATCACCTTTAAAATTCAATATTAAATTTTTCAAGAATTCAACATTCTTCAAAATTTTCTGGAGAATTTTCCCGAAATTTATAAATATTTTCAGAATTCTTACAAACGAAAAATGGTCCATACTAAAGACTTTCTCGCTTTAATACAAATACCAAAATTTATTCAACAGTTTCCATTAATTATTTCATTATATTATTTTTTTTATAATGTTTTGAAAACGAACTTTAATCCATTTGTTTTACATATTTGTAGTGTTCTGTTACTGAAATAATTAATTTTTAATATAAATTTTACTATTCTAATAAATTTCTCTTTATTGAATTCAAATCTCTCTATAATAGCTCTCTTAATTTTTTATCTAGTACGATAATGTTTGAAATAACACTAAGTTAAATTAAATTTTTGAACTATGTATTGGATATTATCAAAACTATCTAAATTCCTTAAATCGAACCCCTAATAACAACGAACTAAGAACTAAGAACAATTTTTTCTTCTTTCTCTCTCCCTTTTAATATTTTACAGGAACTTGTTTTATGTTAATAAATTAAGTTATCACAATTTTTCATTTCATATTATTTCACATCACCTCAATTGAGATTTTATTACCATTTTTGACACGGAAACCATATATACTCCTTAAAATTAAAACTAATTTTAATTAAGAGAAAATGCACTTTCTCTTAAAACACTACCTTATCTCAGACTTATTTATTAATGTAAATTTTTATATAGTAACAAGGTAATTTATAAGTTTATATTAAAATGGGGAAGGGAACAAAGAGAAAGACGAGTTTTTTTCACTTTTGAATTTGTTATTTTTGTGTCTTGAGTTTTTATTTTATTTTTGTATACAAAGAGTGCTTAAAAAATGTGTACGTTTTTTTTTATTTTTAATTTTTTATTTTATTTTTTTTTCTTGTTTCTTTAAAAAATAAATAAAACAAAATTCTTAAAGAAAAAAAAAATAAAAAAAAATTAAAAAAAAAAACAATTGGTTTCAAGGATCAATTGAAAGAATCTATTTTTAAAAATATTTGTGTATCATAAAAAAAACTTATATTTATTGGTGTACAGATGTACTATATATGAATGTGTGGATGTATGTGTAAGTGAAGAAATGCAGTAGTAACTCGATAAATAAAACTTTGTGCTTAGTATTATGTTTTATCAATTTTAAGCGATGATTAGTTTATTTTTGCTTAATTCTAATAATTTAACTTTCGAATTCTTATAAACTTAGTTTTTTTTTGTTTCAATTTAAGCTTCATTTCTATAATGATTTCAATTGGGTCTAGTTATAAAATTCTTGTTCTGAGAACCTTTCTTATTTTATAATTCCCACGAATGCATCATTAAATTGAGTTCCTCGTACAAAAAATATTCAAAAGCAATTTCAAAATTTTGCAAAAATCGTAATAGCAAAAAAGAAATGCGACGATATATTTAAATGCATGTGGATTCGACAACTTAGAGTATTGGCAAAAATTAAACAGTTTATTGTTTAAAGTTTAGAGTATTGTCAAAATTTTTACCGAATTATAATTTAACTGTTTTTGAACATAACGTTTAAGAGAATTTAAAGAGCTTTAAATTTGAGAAAAAATTTTAAACTGAAGCAAAATTGAAATTTTCATGAAATATCTATGAAAACGAATTTTATTCCTTTTCATTATTAATTATAATTAATATTTATGAGGACAGCTAAGAAATATATTGATAATTACGTAAATATATAATCAAAATGTATGGTAGAACAAATATTTGAATATTTTTTTTATGAAGTTTTGCTGATATTTTGAAATTTCTTAATAATCAAGGATAAGAAATGAAATTTTATTTTTTTAATTGATAGTCTACTGTGACACATGTCACATTTATATTACATGGAATACGTGATTTTTTTTTGTTTTGTTAATTTGATTAGCTTTTAAATTTGGCATAATTCAAGAAATCAGTATATCAATATTTTATTAATAGTTATGCAAAAATAAAAAATTTATTGTATTGTTTAATACCAATATGTTTAGCTAGGGAAATTACAATCTAATTGTCGTCACAAAATCGAATTGTTGAAAAATTTTTATTAGAAAATTTATATTAATTTTTAATTATCAATTTATTTCAGGTTCTTATTAAAAAATTAAAACTAAAATAATATTCCATAATCAATTACAAAAATTTTTAAATAAAATTTAAAGAAAAATTATTCTACAAAATAACAATTTCTAACAGCATTATCTGATCTGAGGACATTAATATTAAAATTTGGAAAATAAATAAGAAATATTTTAGATTACTTACAATCAGAACTAGGAAGAATTTTTTTTAAATTTAAGTTTTTGATTTTGAAGTTGCTCTTTAAACTAATTATGCTCATGGTATTGTTGTCGTATTTATTATTTAATTATTTACTAAAAATACATGAGTAAAATATTGTAGGTGTATTTATTTAAAATATGTTTTTTACCCCTGAATTATCAGTTAAAATCTCCAGTTATGGAAAAGGATTGAATAATAAATTGTAAAATAATATATGACTTTAAAAATATTAATTAATTTTGAAAACATGAAAATATTTCAAATAGAAATGATTAAATTTTACTTTGAAAACACTAATCTTAAAAAAATTACGATTAAAAACTATTAAAATCGTTTTTTTCATTTATTACAAGAGCTGGCTAAAATTTTTCGAAAATATAAAATTTAACTCCATAATATTTTGGATAAGTAAAAGAAGTTATAAAATTAAATTTGTCCTAGAAAATATTGGAAAATTCGAACTCTTTTAATTATTCGAAAATGAAAAATTCGAAAATTTTCAATTTTAAAGCATGCCTCATTCGAAAGATTGTCAGTTTTTTTTTCTTCAAGAGATTGTTAAGAAGAAAAATGTTATTATGAAAGAGCCAAGTTTCGAAATTTTAAGTTATGAAAATTATTAATATTGTTATATGCAAGTTATTATTATTTAATTATTATAGGGTCTAATTAGAATTATTTAAAAAAACTAAATAACTTTATTAAATAATTTCAAGATTCAATTAATGAAAAAACAAAAGCACATTCATTTTTTTTCTATTTTAATTTTATTTAACAAAAAAAAAACTCTTTCCAAAATTTTTCCAGAAAATCGGTTTTAAATATTTGTTTTATTAATTTATTAGTTAAAAAATGTTAAAAATTGTAAAATAATTTTATTTTCGTTTTCATATTGGTGTTTTAATGATCAAACACAAAAAAATTATTCAAATCCTAGGCTACTTTAATGTTGAAAAAATTTATGACTTATCCTAAATATATGCAATAATTTTTAACTTACCAATGAAAATTTATTAGAAAAAAAATTTTAATTTTAGTAGCTAGCTACTTCACTTGAATTGTTTTTTTCCTTCCTTTTATAAAGAGGTTTTTAAATTTTTTAAATTTTTCAAATGAAATAAAAAGAAAAATGAAAAATTATTTCAATTTATTTGAGAAAATGGAAATTTTTAAATTTCCTTTGATTTTTATATTTTGAAAATATTTTATAATTCATAAAACATTTTTTTCTTTTTCAAATATTTTAATGAATATGCGCTTAATTTTAATTTAAATTTTAATGTAAATTTTAATAATAATCATAATATTATTAAAATCTTATTATTTATGAATTTCAAAATTAAAAATTTTTTTTTAAAATAAATTATGATTTTAGTATAGAAATTCAAATTTTAGTTCTTTTTCCAAGTCTCACATTTAAAATTAAAATTATGATGATTTTAAAATTAAATAATTTAAAAATGAAAAAAATTCAATATATTTTTTTAAACTTTAATTATAAATTTGAATTTTACTAATAAAATGTACGCACAAGTCCAAGGATAATATATTTTTATTAAAATTTATATTTTTCTCAACTATCTACACCCTATACTCTTTATATCCCATGTACTTTTTTGAATCTTTATAAAAAAAAATTTATAATTGCATAACAGAATCAAAAAAAAAATATTTTTTAATTTCACTTTCTATTAATTTTTATTTTTATTATTACTTAAGAAAAAAGACAAAAGAATTTCTTTAAAATACACGACTTTATAACACGACAGTTGAATATCAACTGAAATATCCAAATTTTAAATGAAAAGGACTAATAGCAAATGAAAAATATCCAAAGTATTTGAAATTTGAACTTAAAATACATGCACACATACATATATATATAGAAAATTATACTGCTTTTATTATATAAGTGTATATATACATATATAATTTTTTTTAAATTCTTTTATTGTATTTTTTATATTTTACTTACACAAATTATATTTATAAGGATTTATATACTTATTTATACACAAATTAAATATCCTTTTTTGCAGAAGTATCAACAGTTTTCAATCATATTTTCATTTTTATTTTTTTATATATTTGTTATTTTTATGATTTTAAATAAAAATGAATGTAGATTTGCCCGACCTTACCAAAACTCCTCAATTATTCAATGAAATTCATTTTTCATTTTATTTTTTATTATTTGTGTTTTTTGTCTGTAAGGATAAAAAAAAAATTGCCTGTAAGTATAAAGTTTGGTTTTATTCTGTAAATTTTATGTTACAGAAAAGTTTACTTTTTGGAGTATGTGTGTGTGTGTAAGCGAAGAATAATTGTGAAAAGAAAAAAAAAGCTTTTTGAGAAGAAAAAGGAAAAGAATTTTTTTTTTCTCTTCTATTATTTTAATTCAAGAGCTTTGACATTTAAAAAACTGATTACATACAGAGGAAAATGATCAAGAATAAAAAATTTTTGTGTATATGGAAAATAAAGTATGTATGTTCATATTTTGTGTTATAAAAAATAAAGTGTACATACATAAAATTTTAATATTATATATTTATGTGAATAGATGAGTGTGTAGATATGTAATTTTTATAATTGTTATAACTGTTATTACAAAATTATAAGTATGTATATTTACGTGTGTGCTTTATTTGAATGGAAAATTGATATGATGCCAGGAGTTTCTATGCATGTTTCATTCTTAATAAACAACAAAACAATAGATTTCTGAATGAAACATATAAGAATAAAAATTATATAAGAACATATTTGTGTATATATGTACATATATACAAATCACATACAAAAATTACATAAAATGAAAATTTACTTTATATTCCTATAAAAATGAAAATTGTAATGGGGGGCCGCAGAGAGGTGTTCAACTGAAAGAATAATAAAGAAAAAAACTTTATCTGAAAATAGATTTCAATGTTGACTGCATTATAAATATTTTTTTTTCTAAATGAGAATTGTTTTTGTATTTCTATTTTAATATTTTTATTAATTTAAGATTTAAGCGCACCTTTTCATATATTAATATACATATATAAATATTTATGTGTGTGCAGTAGTTTTGTATGTAAATATGACGTTTATTTTTGCATTTTATTTCGTTTATATAGAAAATTTAAAATTCTTTACTAAAATTTTGCATGTTCCCAGTTTTCTTTGGTTAAGAAAAGCAGCTTTAAAAAAAAACAAAATATAGAAAGTCAAAATATAATTTATAAATAATTAAATTGCATTAAATTACATATTATTAGTTACATATAAATATAGCTGTATACAGGACATATTTTATACATACAAGTATTCTTCCCTATATTTTAATATGTTATGTACACAAAATATGCAATACTTGTATGGAAAAACTTTACTGTTACACAAAATTTTCTCAATGAAATTTCATCATTTTCACCATTATGTATATATGTATACATTTATATAAATATACGTATATAGAAAGAAAAAGTAGAACAACACTAATGACGTCATACAAAAATTTATTTATATAATAATTTTATTAGTTATAATAATATAGAGTGAATTAAAAAAAAATTAATATTATAAAAAAAAAATCTGACAAAAATTTCATAATTGAAACAACATTGAATAAAAATTATAATAATATTATAATTTGTAATTATAGTCTCGGTAATAATTAACTTAATTATTTTAATAATTATTTTATTAATTAGTAATTATTATTTAAAAAAAAGCAGATTTAATTCTTTCCCTTTATTTAGAATAAAATAGTCAGAACAACATTAAGATATTTTATGGCATTTGCATCACTTTCTGTCCACAATGCTCATATATAAATACTGTGGCAAGTATACAACTAGAATGAAAGGTGTAAATTTTAAAAATTAATTATTCCAAAATTTTTTAACATTTAACATAATTACGATCTCGTTGACTTGATTGGTAGATAATTAAAATTTTATTTGTAGACTTAGACGTTGAAAAATCTAGCATGTGTTCTAATAGTTTGAGATTTTCAATTAAATGCAATATAGTTTCTTTGGTGAAATGTTGTGGTAAACTATAAGAACCTTTAGAAATCATAACAAATCAGAATTTATTTCGAGACTTGTTCACCCTCTGAATATCAAAATTTATTCAAATTTTATTTCTACGATTATTTTCGTTAAAGAAAAACTATAAATTTTAAATAAAAATTAATTTTCATATTTAATTTTGTTATATACAAATTTTTGTTATTGAATAAAAATTTTTATTTAATTATAATATTCTAGTGTCTATTTACTCTAGTAATATAATACTCTCTTTTCAACAATGATGAGAGATGATAATTGTATTAGAATGTTGTTCGTATAAATAAAATTCTAATTGCCTTTCATAATTCTTTAATATTTAATATATATTATAATATATACAAAAAACCAGTTGAATTGTACTAGGTTCTCTCATGTGCTTAAAATTTTAAGGTTTTCATTGGTTTTTCGGAAATACTATAGCATCATTTATGAAATAATTTTTTCATTTTAAAATATATACGGTAATATTTCTGTCGCGTGAGTGTTACACAATTTTTTAAGTCTTTTCCTTAATTAACATATTGCATTTGAGGGGCTCAGAAGCAAAGTGGCATAAGCCACAATGTGGGTTATGCCACTTTGGTTTTGAAAAATCAAAAATTTTTTCAAAAGCAAAAGTACTTTTGTGAAAAATAAATAGGAAAAAAACTATTTCGAAACTGGAAACTAATATCACTGATTCTAGAAGATGTACATAACCGATCGCAGCAAAAACATTTTTTTTTACTTGTGACTTACGCCACTCTGCTTCTGAAACCCTCATATATTAATATGTTCATATATAAGTAAACTAATACTAAATAGTTCACAGTTGCAATTAAAGCAATACCGAAAATCAATATGAATTTTCTTAAGAGGAATTTGAAATTTTCAAATATTCAATGGAATTCATGGTTTTTCTTATTGAATTCTACCAAATATATGACATTTTATAAAATTTTACCAAAAACTGCATATATAGATTTAAAATTTTGAGGAAGCATAGTAATACAATAATAATTTATGTAATAAATACTGTACGAAGTGGTATAAAAATTCGTATACATATTTTAATAATATTTATATAATTTATTTCCAATTCCTATATAATAAAGCCTCACATTTAATTCCTAATTTCATTCAAAAATACTTATGTATTAGATTTGTATAATTATTACTAAAATAATAAACTAAAAATTTTCTTATTTAAATTTCAGTATAGATAGATATTAATTCCTTTTTTTTACCGAAAATTACGTAAATTCTCTACGTGAATAACACATACATAATACATAAACATAAAATTTTGTTATAAGTTTTTTTTTTATTTATTAATTTATTAAATCACTTTAATTTTAAATAAAATCTTGATTAGAAAGTAAATAAATGCATAAATGAATACACAATATGTACCGTATAACAATTGCAATACTCGGAAAGAAGGAGGAAATTGAAAAAAAAAAAAACAACAAAATAAAATTTCAATTTTTTAAACTACTCATTTCTTCTTGTTTTTTTCTTTTTGTATTTTCTTTTCTTTTGTTAATGCATTTTAAATTTAACTCACAATATACGTCATCGAACAGTTGCTGAATAGGTCAGGTATTATTTAATTCTGCAATTTTCTATTTTTAGAATAGACATTTTATTTTTTTATTATTCTTCATTTTCCTTATTTTTTTGTTTTTATCCTTTTTTAATTTATTTTTTTTTTGAAAACAACATCAATTTAAGTCAAGCAGCAGCAATTCAACAAAATTTCTATATATTCATTTTTATATTAAAAGAAATTCATAAATATATGAAATATATATATATATATATATATATATATATATATATATATAGAGGTATACCTCTGTGTATACATGAGTATAGAATGTATAATTAACCGCATCAAATATAAGATGCAATTTTCCGCAATATATAACAAAAATAATATATATTGCAAAAATTTCAAATTTAAATTTTTTTTTAATTTTTTTTCAATCCTTTATTTACACTAATATATTAATTTATAATTAATATATTATTTAAAAATTAAAATTTCTTAAAATAAACTTTTAAAACAATAACATTTTTTTTTTAAATTAAAAATAAAACTAAATTTTTCTATTTAAATTGCATATTACATTTGATCATTTATTATCCTTATATTCACAAATATGCAATACATTCACATGAACATATACAATACACATTATATAATATAATATGAAATACACAGTGTATATATGTTACTGTTATATTATTGTTATTTATATACATATTTAAAAACTAAAAATAGCATTTCACTGCTAACACAGTGACCTACTGTTAAAATAACCTACATTTTTCTTTTTCACTTTTTATATACGTACATAAATGAAGTATACATACAAGAATATTATGTATATAAAAATATATAACGGATGGCATATAATATGCAATATGCATTTATATATTTATAATTTCTGTATAATTGTATATAGGTAAAGAGTTTTTTTTTATATAAAACATTATGTTTAAATTTACATAAAAATTTCCTATATATACTGTTTATGTATATGCATATTTGATGCATAATGTTTGCAGATTTCTTCTGTAAAGAAACAAAATTTATAAATATTCTGTATAACCAAAATATGTTCTATATGGATGATTATTATATTTGTGAACGAGATTAAGGAATAAAGAGCAACTTTAAATTTTTAAATTTCAAAATTTCTGTAAACATATACACTTACACATGCATACAAATTAAGATATACTACAAGTATTACAGTAAACTTTATTTACCGTTGTTAGAATTATTTTGAAAATTAAACGTTAAGGGTTTTTTTTTTTGATACAATACATAAAATCATTTTGTTATACATATATATACGCATAGGTTTGTTATTATATTTTAATAGTTTTCATTGAATGCATACTCTACATTTATATTTATAGGTACATAAAATTATTTTGTATAAAAAAAAAATAAAAAATAAAACAAAAACTTTATTGTGAAAAGAAATTTTATTATTTATTTTTCTTTTTCTTGTTTTTTTTTTTGATAATGAATGACGTAAACAAGTATCCTTGCATTTTATTTAATGTGTATTGCATATACATATGCGATGTCCTTAAAATATTATAGATTTTGAGGCCATTTTCATTGATGCCATATATTTTGTATCCTGAAAGCATTATTTTTAGTTTTTTTTTTGTTTTGTATAAGCCCGCTTTTTATATTTATTTTTTTTGTATTCATTCTTTACCTTTTTTTCTGTTTTTAACTTAAAATACCATTTACACATACATCTAAAAATATAACATGGCATATATTATATAAAATATTATTATAAACTTTTGAAATGTGATGTTCATTTTATATATTGTGTTTTTGTAAAATAATAATAAAAATTTTTTAATAATGAAAATAACATATTAAATTTTTAGTTTTATATTAGAAAATATTAACACTTTAATTCAAGAATGAGCATTTGGATTATATTATTTGTTATGTACATCAGACGAATTTCTTAGGCCAAGCATCAATTTGCCACGCAAATTAATATTGCATGAAAGAGTTAAAACAATCATTATTAGGACGTACAAAAGTTCGACTATTCAATTGCCAAATCATCTTTGATGAGGAAGGAAAAGGATAGTGGAGAGTTAGTAAGGGTAGAGTTTATTAAAATGAGAGAAACAAAAAAATTTTTGGATTAATTTTTGAAAAAAAGAAAAACAGAAACAGAATTAGCAACAATGAACAAAGAATTAAGCCACAAGACTTCCTAGAAAGTTAAATTTCTAGAAATTGCGGATCTCAGAGCACTCTTACTAACACCAATATCAAAACAACCTATCAAATTCCGTACTGTGATGACGAATATTGAAAAGCCCTACCGACCTGAAGTTGGTTGAATTCTTTGTAAAAGACACCTGATTCAACAAAAATGGCGAAACAACGTTTCCCGAAACAAGTTGATGAATAAAACTCATATAAGCCATTATCGTATTATTGATTTCTTTAAAAAATTATTTATGACTTTAAATATGAGAGATTTTAAAACAGATTTTATTTATCGAGAATTTACCGATTACAAACATACTTACTATTACAATACTCTTTTTGCTTAAGTATTATACTTAAATATTGAAATTCAGTGAATTATTTAAAAAAAATCACTATAATCTATATAAATTAGATGTTGAGTTCATCATAATTAATTCAAAAGTGATCAATGACATTTATATGAAAACTTAGTTGATCGTTTGCATATTCATATTGAAATTTAAAAATTGTAAAGTATCATGTAGATACTTTAACATTACTATGTAAGTAATTTCGAATATCATGCAAGAATATTGTTATTTTGTTCTTAAATTCATTAAATTTTTAAAAGAATTTTTAAATAGTCCTTAATCGATCTTAAATTTTAAAATTGAATTAATTTAAGATATTATATGGTTGAAATAATATAAGAGTCACAAAATTACATAAGTTTCACGGATAAAAAAACAAGTTTGCCTAAAGTTAAAAATGAATTTTACATAATTTCAAAAACTTTTGGACTGAAAATATTTTAAAACAAGATAGTCGTATGGGAACAATGTGAGCGTTTTCTTTTCAAAATAATTGTTTGTTTTCAATTCTCATACAAGAAGGTTGTATCAACAATGTTTTGAATAAATAATCATTTAGTTCGAACTTTGAGGCATTAAATATTTTTTGGAAAAAACCCCGCTAATTAATTTTATTCTATTAAGTGAGAAAGTCTGTTAAATAAATATTTTACAAAATTCAATTGCAAATTGCATTAAAATAACATTACATAAGGAGGAAGTTATTGCGCACAAAACTTCCAAAATTCTACCTTGCTTCGATTCCTAATTTCTCTATAAATTGTTTTCGATTATGGAACATCGACGCTCTCATTTTCATATCAAATCAAACTCTCATTTTGAGAATGTTGCATTGTTTTATATATGGTACATACATATATGACCATTTTAATATTTCTCTCAATTTATTATTCCAAAAGAGATTTCCCTTCTCTAAATACTTTTATAATTCTCTACCAATGACTAATTTGTTTATTGTATTAATAAAAAACAATAATAATTGTTGTTATATAGTAAATTTTTATTTTTATTAATTAAATTATTTTTATTTAAATTAATTAAAATTGGATGTTTTACAATTTATTTAAAAAATATAATAATTTTTCTTTTCTTTTCTCATTATTAAATTATACAATTAAAACAAAAACATTTATGTATGTATATTATTACATATATATGTATTTATAGATCGGAAAGAAAAAAAATTAATGAACAAGTAAAAAAATAAATATCGAACTGAAACTAAAAATTTTCAAAAACAAAAATTATAAACCAGAAAACAAATATTTATGAAAATAAAAAAGGAATAATTTAAAATTTTATATTTGAATAAAAATACAAAAAAAATTAAAGTAAAATTAAATTAAATAATATTTTTTTCCTTTTTTTGTAAATAAATTAATAATTTTTTAAAAATATAAGAAATTTTTAAAAGTTTCTAAATTAATAATTTAATAATTTCAATTCTCTAATTGTTTTATTATATTTTTGTTTTTATTTAATTTAAAATTTACTTTAATTATTTTCATTTAGGATAAAAAAAATTTTTTGGTGATCGTTGTTGTTGATTGTTGTTGTTGATTGTTGTTGTCATTTTTGTTTTAATAATTTTTCTTTTCTCTATTATTGGTTATTGTTATTATAGCTTTTTGTTTTTTTGATCTATTTTTAATTATTATACATAATGTTATGCTACTATTATGATAATTAAATTATATATTTAAAATTTACATGTGTATGTTTTGTAGTTGTATATATTTATATACAATAATATATACATATATATATTTATATGAATTATAATAATATTTTTTTTTTTATTTAAATATAGAAAACAAATACAAATAGTTGGCTAAATTTTCAAATACAAAAAAAAAATAAGTATTTATATAATGTGATTTTATTCGTAATATAAAATATTTATGATGATCTTTAAGCTGGTGTTTCGGGAGTATGCGCTTCCTAAAAAATAAAATATAAAAAAACAATATTGGGATTTTTTGTTTGTATATACAAGTGTACATAAATTTATACATATTTACATATATATACTTTATATGTACGTTATAAATTAAATATAACAAAAAAAAATGTTTAAATATTTTTATAATTAAATTAAAATTTATTATTAAAAAAAGTACACATAAAATTCGCGTTTTGCCTTATAAAGTATAAAAAAACACAAAATAAATTCTCACTTTAAATTAGAAATTCTTTTGTTAAAAAAATAATCAAAATTACTTTTCGGAAAACATTTGTACTTTCATTTTATTCAAATTGTACAGAATATCTAAAGAAATTTTAGTTTTATAAAAGTATTATATAATAATAATCAATTGGTATCATTTAAAATTTGTAGAAAATTTAGCAGATTATGCAATCAAAATTGGAATATTTTCACAAAATAACAGTAAAGAACTTAATTTGAAGTATTTTTTTTGTTGGAATGTAAAATTTTTGTATTTAAGATATTTTAAATATGCCGGTCATATTAAGAACATAAATGAATAGCATTGAAAAATTCTACACGAAAAGTTGGAGTACAAATACTTTTCCAATAATTTTAAATGGAAACCATTTCGAGTTATCTTAATACAAAGTTCTAAGCACGTAGATTTGCACTTTGATAATTTCTAAAAATTTCGGCTAAAATTTTTTTAATATAAAACAGCAATAAAATATTAGAGTACAATAGTTTACCACCTTAAATGTAAATTTACTCTTGCAAATGTGGCAACAACATTATTGAAGTTTTATTTTAGCATATTTATTTACAGAAATAGTGCAACAGTTATATTATCCGTTCCTTTAGGAGATATTATACTTTTGTCAGAAGTACCCATACCGAAATCAAAATACCCAAATAAAATTTGAACGGCTTTTTTTTTGGATAATTTTTTGCAACATTTGTCCACATTAAACACAATAAATAATTTCGGAATTACTTGTACGGGCATTTTTACGTGTACTTTTTTTTAGATGAAAAATCAAATAACTATATATTTACAAATTATTTAATATTAATTTAAAATATTAGTATTTAAGAAAAAAAAAATGAAAGTAAAAAAATAAAAATAATTACAAGTTAAAAGCATAAATAAAGATGAAATATGGCAGGTCTGTTAATAAGCTAGAATTATTGTCCTGTTTTTTTCGTTTTAAAATAAAATTAAGAATGAAATTTTGCATTAGAATTTAAATTAATCTACTTAAAGCATTAAAATAAAATTTAAATATGCAAGAATAAAAAAATTTAATATAGTTCAAAATTAACATGAAAATATGAAAACTTTAAATATAATGTTAAATTAGTTACAGTTGTAGGGCAAAGTAGTGAAAAAATGAAAGAAAAAATTTTATTATTATATAAAATGAATTTCTTACTTATATATTGATTATCACAATTATTACCATTTCAGTTGCGCAAAATTAATTTTTGAGTTTAATTTAAATCTGTTTTATTTTCGATTATTTGACTAATTTTTATTGCTCTGCACGAAATTATTCTTCGATTATACTGTTTACTTAACTGTCTTGTAATTTTTTACCGCAAAAACTGTTCTTACAAGCAGTACCTAATTGATTACTTAAATTTGTAAAATTGTATATTATAGCTTTTCGCTAAGCTCTTCAGCCTACACACACATTGGAATTTAAAATTTATTTGTTTTTTACAATTAAGGTTATTTTTACACAAATATGAAGAAATTGAAAATATGAATTTTCAGAAAAATGTTCACAAAAATTTTAAATTTTTTGATAGAAGTAAGTTTTGAAATATTTTTGTTATATAAGTTATACACGAAAAATTTTTTAAGATAATGTTGATAAGATAAATATTTAAAAGAGAGGAAAGCGTTTAAAATAATTTATTTTACTGAGTGATAAAACTGAGAATTAAGTTACTCTTATTTAGTACTCTTGTTTTATAACAAAATTTGCCTTGATCTGTTCAAGCATCTGCGTTGTTGTATATTGTCGTATTTCATATTGTTTTGGCATAAACGAAGATTGCCCAATAATTGTTTTTCAAAAAGGATTTTATGCTTTTATATTCGAAATACAGAATGTATATAGAAATTTAAATTTAGAATTATATTATTATTATGTAGTTATAACTATTTCTGAATTAGATTTTGCTTTCAGAAAATTTTACACAATAATAAATGTTATTAGTAAACAAATATTGAAAAATTTTAAGTTTCATATTACCCGTTTTTAAACCCAACTCAGCTGATATAATATAAATTATATTTGCTGAATTCAGCTTCATTCTAAATTTCTAAACTAAAAAATTGTATAATAGTATTGATTTTATAGAGTCAAATAAAGATTAATTAATTTCTTACTGCTTATAGAAATTTTACAATTACATGCATATCCGATTTAAAACTATTGAAAATTTAATTTGATAAATTCGAATCTGAGAAAATTTCATATAATTTATTCAAAAATTATATTACTGTATGAGTAATATTGTTTTTAAAGATTTGTTTAAGTTCCTAAGTGACTATTTAAAGTGTATTTTATAATTGCTTTCTTATATATGAATAGTGATGAATTCACTAATACGTATGCATATTTTTAAATATTATGTGGTAAAAATTAAAAAATATTTTCCATATTTTCCTTTAATAATTAAAATAATGGTTTTCAATGAAGGGCAAACTACAAAGGTGGTTGATTGGGGTTTCATTAAGTCTTAAATGATATTATTAACTAAAATATTATTCTATAAGGAAGTGACACATTGCTATTAAAACTACTTGGAATTTAAGAAGGGGGGAGGGGGGTGATACAGTGGTTGACATACAGGAATTTCAAATCAATTAAAATAAACACACAATTTTGAATTGTAATTTTTTTAAATATTTTATTTTAAAAATCTTTATTTTTGTTTTATTTCTTTTTAATTTGTGAGTTATTTTTTTTTTATTAAATGAAATGTAATAATGATTTAATTTATTTTTTTAATTTAAATGTTAAAAGAAGTAAAAATTTTTTAAATTCTGAATATTGAATTTTTTTTTCGTTTTTTTTCTTCGGATTAAACCCATTTCCAATTTTTCATTCAATAATTTTAATTTGTAAAAAAATATTTAATGATGTTGCGTCTAACTCTAAATTTGTTATATTTGAAAAATTTTTAATTCCTCAAACAAGAGCATGCAATTATTGAATAAGAAATTTTTGGAACATCCTTGAAAAATTTTCTATTTTATTTTAAATTTTTCAATTTAAATGTTTTCAAAATTAAATTTTTGGGATATTAGTGTTGCCTTCTACATTTGGGAATTTCGTTATTTTTTTTCATTTCTAAATTAATAAAACAAACACATGGACAATGTTTTTTTTTTGTTTTTTTTAGTTCATGTTTTGTTGATTATAATATTATAATAAAAAACATTTAAATGGGCTTTTGTTTTTTTGAAATTAAATTTAAAATAAGAAAATATTTATAATAAATTATTAATTAAATTTTATAATTTTCCAAAAAAAAACATAAAATTTATAATATTAATAATAAATAAAGGTGTTCAGCTAATTTATGCTTCAGCTTCAACTTCTTCCTTTACCTTAGCATCACCTGGTTTGCCTTTGGACCAATCTGGTTTTTTCTGTAAATATTAATTAGAAAAAAAACAATGCAATTATTAAAATTATTTTATAAAGAAAAAATTTTTTAAACACAAAAATATGGGTGTACTTTTTAAAAATATACTCGTAAAAGAAAACAAATGGTGCAAATTTTTTTTAAAAATAAAATTTGCACTCTGCTACCATAATACAGATAACAAAATAATTTCAAAATAAAATTTACTACAAATACAAGATACAAAACATTTAATGGCTAACTACAAATACATTTGATCCAAATATTATTTGAAATAAATTACAATTTTATTATTATACTACATTATTGCTAATTTTATGAAAAGATAATAATTATGAAACATATGGAAACATATAAAAGTTTTTCTTATTTAATTTTACAATTCTACAATTATTAATATTATTAACTATTGTGGATTAACTAGAGTGGAAAATATCACGATTGTATGTTGTGTATTTACTTTTGTATCGGGAATATTTGCTCCAAATTTTAAATATTAATGCCCCAAGAAATATGTTATTATTATAAAAATTGCTGGTGGGGCTGATACTAATAATTCAATATTCAACACCGAATTGAGAATAATCTCAAATATCTTTTGTATTTAATAAAAAATTTTTTACTGTATACTCGTATTAAATTTGTACTGAATATGCTCATTATTCTGCAGTAAACTTAATTACTCAATGTTTATTTGACAGTAATGCTCCTATAAATTATATCTCCCGAAATCGAATAAAAAATGAGAGTTTTAGTTTTAGTACTCAAATAAAATTACTGTTGTACTAAAAGTATTAATAAAAAAAACTAATATTCCTTATAATTTTCAATTTGAATTTATTAATTAATAATTTAAAACCGATTTTCAATATTTTTATTCAATATGTATGTATAGTTATTTTTGTAGGACGAAAAATTTTAATAAAATATGATAAATTAAAAATAATAATAGTTATATATTTTTATTGAATTTTCTTATGAAATTGTTGTGTCTTAAAAATATTATAACAATTTTCATAAATTATGACATTTTTGTCAAATAGATTTTTTATTCTCACGGAATTTTAGAGCGAAAATACTTGTAAACAATATGTGTGTTTTGATATATGGTGTGCATTTATACTGTTTGTGATAATATTTAATTTTGTTTTACGAAAATATCTAAGATTTTTTTCTAATAAAATTTACTGTGGGATCTAGTTAAATAACAACAACAATTATGTGTTCTTTGAATCTAACTGTTATATAAAATAATTATCATACAATTGACTTTATCTAAAGGGTATACTTTTGCAAGGATGTGCAAGGTTAATATTGTATTTATTGTTGAGTTCAAGTATTTTAAAAAACGATTGTATAAAGAATTATAATATCTTGGAACCCCGTGATTTGTGATTTAGTCTACTTGTATAATTATTAAATTGAAATTTTCTGTGTCTTTTAATTTTTTTAATTAAAATCCATTTCATATTCTAAGATTTTGAAAAAATTTATAAAAAACTTGTCATCTGATATAAGATTTTGTAAGTGATCGACTTTCATATTAAAAAATTGCATATTTTCAGACGTAGTATTCTTCAATTACATTGTTTCCTCGTATATCATACTCTCTACTTGGAATTTTTCGATATGAAATGGTTTTTAAAATTTTATTGAATAATTTAAATCTACATAATTGTGAAAAATACTTAAAATTTATGGAGTTTTAATGTTTTTGTTGAATATTTTGTTCATTGTGAAAGATCTGTGATTCTAATATATTGACAAAGATAAAAAATTTACTATTCAAATAATAAATTACGCTAATTTGGACTGCCAAACATAATACAATGAAAACATTTAAAATTTCGACACCTTCTCTTATAATGTTAGAATTCACTTTTGTCGAAATTTTTTGATATATAATTACATTGTGTGTAGAACAAAAAAAAAGTACGATAATGATAATTTTCAACGGTGACTTTTTCACATCACATATATTTTGGGTTGTTTTTTTCAGTTACAACATTTTTTGTTTTGGAATTAAATAAAAATTTATAATCTTACACTTTTTCTGTTCGCTTTTGACTAGAGAAGGTACGGCGCCAGTTTTCCTAGCCTTCTTACAGAAATTTTTTGTTTTTCAATTGAAAATTCCAAATATTTTTGTATTTGTTTTTTTTTGATTTTAAGATGAAATTAAAATTTTGTGTTATTTTTTTTAATTAAATTATGGTATAAAGAAAATATTAAATATAATTTAAAATAATTTCAAAATAAATTGGTTATAATACAGTTGTTTTATTTTAAATGATGATTTTGTTTTTTTCAAATATTTTGTTTTATATAGAGATTTTTAGTTTAAGGCAGCTCCCCTTTTATGTTTTGTTCCCTGTTTTAAAATAGACTATATTTCTATGTGAATTTTCAATTCGATTCAAAATTCTCAATATAAATTAAATATAAATTTTTGTATGATTTTTATTTTTTCAAGTATGAATATAATTTGTGTATAACAATTAGTGAAAATCGTTTATAACAAAATTTCTTTTATTTAAAAGAATTGGGTAAAAACAGAAAAATCCTTATTAAATTGACAATCCATTTAGAGATTTTCATTCAACTAGTAAAATATTTTAAATTAATAGATTTTAAGTATTGTTTGCTAATTCAATATTGTTATATTCGATTTCCACAAATTTTTTTTTCAATTGAATTTAATAAATCAAATATAGAATTTTAATTAAAACGATCAGTGCATGATAAGATGATAATAAAGAGAAATTTTCTTATTTTTATACGCGTGATTTTTCCGACTTGGTTTTTACTAAAATTTATGAATTGAATATCCTCATAGTAAAATAATCATTAGTTTTAAAACATTAAACATATTTAATTTTAATATTATAAAATTATTTTTATTTTAAAATGTTTAAAGCCTATAAAATATCTTAGTTTCTACCTTTAAAGTTTATAGTGATCTTTAAGTTCCAAAATACAGTTAAATAATAAAAATACTGACATTTTGTTAAAGCCATGAAATTTGAATTAGAGAATTAGATCTAATTGTAGTTCTTATTAAACTGTTGAAACTCAAACCATTTTAATTAATTTTTCCATATTTTAAAAAAATACTACACCCTATAATTTATATATAAGGCTAATTTTTATCTATTGTTCTTATTTATTAAGTTCAATTTCTAACTTTGTTTCGCAACTTATTTCGAAAAGTTAATATTGTCAACCAAAACTGTTATAATAATGCGTATAACAACTTTGGTTAGTTCAGTAATTAATCATTCTTAGGATTACTAATTGTACAAACTAATGCTAAATTATAGATTTTCATTTTAAAACTAACGCTTGCGAAAATCTTGCAAATTTTATAAAAAATTATTTTCGAAATAATCTAATATGAATGTAACAAAATGGTCTAATAAAAATAAATTAAAGAAAAATTGAATTGATTTAAAAATAAATCGAGTTGTCAGTTCCCTGTCATAATTTTTTTCAATTAAAGTATTAAAAAATTCAATTCCTGCTTAAATAATCTTGGATTACTAGAAAATACCTATGAACGTAGTAAAAATTCTTCATTAATTTTTTTTACCTCTTTTTCTTCTTCTTCCAAGGTGAATTCCTTCTTTTTAACAACTTTAAGTTGATTACGGAAGTTGAATTCGGCGGCCTTCTTTTGTAATTTGGCAAACTTGTTTTCATATTTGGATACCTTTTTCAAGGTTGGTTTGACGCTAAATTTGATTAAAAAAAAATAAAATAATTAAAAAACAAATCACGTTTTTAAATATTTGGTATAAAGTATTAACATTCAAATTCAATATTATTATAATAAGATATTCGGATTTAAATCTCAATCATGAAACGAGCTAAGATTGAAAACAAAATGAGCAATTAGGGAACTTATCATTTCTGTTTATACATGACATATACAGTTTTTGAATTAAAGAAAACATTCTTCAAAATAATCTTATATTGAATTTAAATTAATTTTCTGTGGTTATAAGAGAAAACTCTGCAAGTCAAATTTGGTTATTTTTCATTGAACAAATATTTAAATTTTCTCTAGTTTAATTTAGTGAACTTTTCAAATTGGTTCATAAACATAATTTACCCGAAGTACACTTATTCGACTTATCAAGTTTCCCTCTTCAAACCACATGAATTTAAACATAGTTTTTATACTTACAATTTGCCACGGAGGTCGTTAACTTGAGCATTAAGATCGTTGATCTGTTAAATTATAATTACGGGAAGATAATTAAAAAAAAGGGAAAATAAAATTAATTTTAAAATATAACAAACTAAAATATCAAATGGTTATATTGGGAAAAAAATAAAAGCATATAAGGCATTTATATTGAGTTAAGAAAGAAAATTATATATAAAAAAATATTAATTAAAATCAATATTTAAAATATGTATAATATTACAATATATTCCTTTATTTTAAAAAGAAAAATGGAAAAAAGTTTGGTTATGTTTTTTTCTTTATATAAGAAAATTAATGTTGCAAAATGTGTCAACATAGAAAAGGTATACAAAATAATATGAAAAATCACAATTAATTTGGATAAAAGAATTTTTATGTTAGTTTAATAAAAAATATTTTTAATGCGCAATGACAAAACACAAAAACAATAAAATTAAAACACAAAAACAACATTTTAACAAAAAATTTTCCAAAAAAAAAAACTCATAAATTTTTCTTTATGCATGTTTGTGCACTTAAATGTAGTTTTTAAGCACAAGTAAGCAATAAAAATCTACTTAAAATAAACAAAAAATGGCTACTCTGTCCAAAAATACACAATATTTTGATTTTTTTGATTGATTGTTTTCGATCATCATTGTTTAATCAATCAAATATAATTTCAAAAATACAAAAAATTTTTTCATAATTTCATAAAATATTTTTTAAATGTTAATGAGCTTCTGTATACACTTGGTTCTAATTCTATTCAATATTACTTGCGTATATCAAAAAATTTAATGCAAAATTGTTTTAGTAATTAATTTATTTTAATGTTTACAATAATTACGATTTAAAACAGTAGACATCTACTCTAAGATATTGTTATACATTTTTGAGCTGTTTACTCGTTTATTGAGCGCAAATGGTGCACACGGAAGCTCAATAATCAATTTAAAAATTTTATTTTTTCCAGTAATTCTTTTGTTTACAACCAAAAAATATTTCATTTTTCACTTGATTCAAAATGCTTTTTGTTTTGAAAAAGTTGTAGTATAACAGTTTTCAAAAATTGAATTACATTTTTTATTTCTTTGTTTTTTTTTCTTTTTTATTAAACACAAAAGGCAAATACATAAATTTAACAAAATTTTTATATTATACAAAAATTTTTCAAAAAAAAATTTTACTCTACACATAAATCATTACACATAATTGTTCTTTGTATAACAATAACAATTTTTTTAACAAAAATAGAAGTAAGGACGATTTATAAAAAAAAATATTTATCAATTTATTATATTTAAGCTGATAATATTTAGCTTTTCTATGTAATTATTATACTCATGACTCTTAGTTTTTAATAAGATTTATTTATTTAAGGTTTCGAGTGAAACTTAATCTACAAAAAAATTAATGTGTAAGAGAAAAAAAAAAGTGATCGCGAGCCACATAACATCCAAATTTGAAAAAAATATTTTTATGCATATATGTATATATATATAATGTATAATAATGTATACATATTATGTATATATACTTTAATGATGTAAATATGAAATTTATTTTATATAATTATTATCAAAAATTATATAATTTTAATTATTTATGAAGAAAATGTTTAATGAAAAAATTTTCAATTACAATAAAAAAAAATTTTTCAGTTTTCCAGGGAAAATTTTATTTTATAATTTCCGAAGAATTAATTCACGAATACATCGAATTTAATAACAGTTATTTATATTAAAAGTAAATTTTTAAGTACTATACTCAATAATCAAAATTTAATTTAGGCTGGTAATCTTGTATTCTTGGGGGAAGATCGGAGTGTTTTGCACAATTGAAAGAAATGTGACAATTAATTATCTTCATATGGGACACATTTTATAATAAAATATTTTGATTAAGTGTAACTAAAATGACATTATTAAAAAAGTAACATTAGTGCAATTGAATGGGCTACATAATACATTGTTGATTTTCCAGAACTCACTACTCAAAATGTTTTGTTATGAAGATATTTTCTCAGAGCGCAAAATGTATTTTTAAAATACATTATTTTTGAAAATGTTATTATTCGATATTTTTCACATATGAGTATCTTCTATATAATTTGTAGTAACGTAATTATACTACACAATAAAAGCTATGAAGGGTAATTTCTGAACATTCAAGCATTACAGTGTTACGTTCATAATGTAAATATAAAATATTTTTACATTTTAAATTTTGATTTTCTTTCTAGTACTTAAAAGAGTTTTCAATATAACTTTTCACTTAAATTCACTTTTCAATATAATTCTTTATTCTCTCTTATGTTTCTACCCGAATTCTGGGATCATTTCTAAAAATATAAAAAATCTACTCTATTACCGTATCACGAAAAATCCAAATACTTGATTTCCTAAAAAAAACAAGATTTTAAAAAAATAAATTACAATTTATTGCTTATGTCCTTCAAAATTTAAACATGCAACTCTGAATGAAATATGTTGTGCGGATAATAACTATGCTTATATATTTTAATTATTTTTTAATAAATAAAAAATTTAATAATTAGTTTCCTTTTCATTTTAAAGTATGAAGGTTTTCTCTTGAGTTTTAATTTTAAGAGGTTTTTGGAATTTTTGAATAATAATGTAAATTTTGGGGAATCATTTTCAAAATATGAATAATATATTTGCAATTTTGAATTAAAAAACTCAAAAAACGAAAAACGTTTTACGAGTGTCGAAAGTTATTGTCACTTTAAATTTACTGTTAAAATTGTAACGTTTATATTGAACGGTTCATTGTTTCTTTTTATAGAAAAATATAGGAAAACCAACATTTTATTTTTAAAATTTAAATATGAACTTTTAAAAATTGAGATATTTGTTCAAAATGAAAAATTTATAATATTATTTTTAATTTAATTAAACAAAATTACTAAAAAGGAAACTAAAATTCAAAATTTATAAGAAGTGTTCTAAAAATAATATGTTGCATGAAGGACCAATAATAAAAATATGTAATTATATTTTTATTTTTCATACAAAAAATATTAAAACAAACATTTATATTATTAAAATTTATGATATTTTAACATTAAATTTGATTTTATAAAATGATTTTGTTACGACTATAGACAAAACAAAAAAAAATATAATAATATAATGTACATGTATATTATGTATACGTAAATTATCACAAGACGAGGTACTGCACAGTATGGCACATATTATATTATGTATAAGTATATATAAAACAGTAATAATCGTTTTTGTAAATGTGAAATTTTAATGATTTTTTATAATTATAATTTTATGTTGAATTTAAGTAACGTCTACTATGTGTTTTTTATTTAAATTAAATTATTTATATAATATTGCATCTCACTCACTCAAATGAGAAAAATGCATAAAAATACATCTCTCTCTCTTTCTCGTATCTCTCACTAAATTCTAAATTGAAAAAGCAATTTACTCAAAATTTCAATTTATAAATTTACAATATTACAATATTATAAATATATAATGGAAAATAAAATTATTAAATAAATGTTATTTAATGTGATTGAATGTTTATTTACTATTTTTACTAAAATAATTAATATATAAATATATGTATAAATGATCACCAACTGTAATTATCATTCAACTAAAATATTTTAATTTTATTTGAAATTTAAAATGATAAAATAAATAGAATTTTTATAAAATTTTGTATTAAATAATTTAAAATTATATATATATATCTGTGATATATACATATATATCATATGCTAATTAAATATTTAATTAATTTTCAACATTTAAATTTTAAAATTAAAATTATCATTTATTTGTAATATTTTTCGTTATTATTTTTTTAAGGTAAATATACAAAAAGACGAAATTAAAAATTCTTCTTTTTGTATTTGTATTTTAATAATATCAAATAATTATTTTATTTTACGCCCTTGATATATAGACGAATTAATACATTGAAGTAGTACATATATAAGTGAACATTTACAAATCGCTAAGGCGTTCGTCAATATTATAGCAAATAGAATTTAGATTTTTCTCTTAATTTGAAAATGTACTTTCTACCATTATAAGTATTTCATTATGCAATTGTTGCAATATAATTTAGGTTAAAAGTATATTGCCACTATCGAACACAATTATTTAATAAGTTATTAAATTCTATAAGCAGCGATTTATAAATACGCATTTAATTTAATTCGAACTCTCTGGAATAATCAAATATGATTGCAAATTATTGCAACATCAAAGATAAAACTCTATTTTTTTAAGTTATTTTAATATTGTTTGAAACATAAGCCAAGCTTGATTGTTCAATAGAAATTATCAATTTTAAAATTTTAAGTATGTAGATCTTCTGTATAATACAACGCTTCTGTATATCTTTGAATTTGTTGCCGTATTATATTGGATTTAATTATTGAATGAATTGAATTTAACTTTGCATGCAATGTACTAACGATTTTATTTTACCAAAATTCATTATTACCTATACAGATGTAGAGCAGAAAAATAAATAAGAGAAATTGATATACGAATGTGTGTATTAAATTGAAAATAGATAATTATTTTGTAGAGAGGAATTAATGGATTAATATTTATAACTTCATGATATTTAAATAAAAAAAAATATATGTACAATGAAAATTTTTTATTAACCCATTATAGACCATGGTACCATAATAAATTTGAGAATTAAAATGATCAAAAAAAAAATTTTTTTTCAAATTTAAATATACCATTAAATTTTTTCGAATCCACTTAAAAATTGGAGAAATTTAATATAAAAAAAAAATTGTTCACTAATGGGTTAATTATCTTATTTATACATGTGGTAGTTATTTTCTATACATTTAATAAGTAAAATATATGTGTATGTATGGGTATGTATGTAGAAGCACAAAAATAATAAAAAATATACAAAAAGAAAACGGTAAACAAAAAGAATGATGGTATACTAAAAATTTTACTATTGGTTTGTATAGAGATAATTTTAATTGGGAAACATCAAAGTTTTTAAAATTTGAAATAATTTACAATTATTATTTACTAAATTAAAATAATAATTTTAAATTTTTTTTTTTTTGGCAAGGATTTTCATGCAATTGAAAATTTTAAATTTTATAGAAACAATAGATTTATTTTGAAATTTTTTATTCTACATAATATTTAAGAAGAAGAATTTTTACATTTTATTTTCCTATATAAAAAACTATATGCTCATTGTGCCATCTTGATTTATTGAGTCAGTTAAATTTTAAGATTTTTACTCGTTTATCGAATTGCTAATTAACAATTTCGAATTTCCGTAAATGAATTTCTGTGTAAGATTATGATATGAAAATGATGATGCACAATATATAAATTCTTTACTACATCAGCCAATAATATATTGAAAGCAAATTTCGCCAACGTAACATACAAGTTAATAAAAATGTATGATAAACTTTGGAAAACTACGATGTGATAACGATGATAAAACAAATAGACTTTATCGAATTTTATTATAATTAAGAAATTAGGTTTCCGAAATGCGAAAAATACAAAGATAAGAAAAAATAATAAAAAAAAATAAATTTCAATATTTCAATGAAATTCAATGAATTTTTTATTATTTCTACAATATAGTATATAAAATAATATATAAAATAATTTATTGAGAAATTTATGACGTAGGTAGACTTTAATATTAAACAAAGAACTATATAAAATAATTATACTTTTTTTTCAACGAATGTATAATAGTTTGTGTGCCATACTGTGCCATCAAATTAGTTTTCTTTTATTTTAAATAATTTTATTTTTCTTTTTTTTTCTTTTAAAGTTATAAAATATAATATTTACCCCTGAAAATTTTGAAAATTAAAAAAATCATAAATTTGAATTTTTCGAAAAGTTAAATTTTATGAAAAAAAAAATTTACGAAATAAATGTAATAATTTAATGAAAATGATGAAAAAAAATTTGAATGCGATATTTAAGATTATAAAATTAATCAAAAAAATATAAAAATGGTGCGATGGTTCTTGGTTAACGTAATATTAAACGAATTTCAAAAATTATTATATGCTAAAATACTTGAGAAAGAGAAATGGTGCGACAAAAATAAAATTTTCATTGAATTATACTCAATTAATTTTTTTATTAATTTTTCATATTATGAATTTCAAAAATAACTAGTTTAGCTTTTGTAGTTCTTAAATTTAATTTAGAATTTCAAAAAAAAGACATAATAAAAAAATTATCTTTATATTATGTGGGGACTTTAAAAGGAATTAAATAAAAAATTAATAACGGTAATGGTAACTAAATGATTACATATTTGTAATTAGTATATTGGAAATATAATTTTACTTGATATAATTACTTGTAATTAAAGTAGCATTATAGTACAAATTATCTGTCAATAAAATGAGAAATGAGTACATAAAGAAGTACTTAATAAATTACATGTTTTCTCGCACATTTATTTATTGACTAATTTAAGAGTGAAAAGCTGAAGTTATAAAATTTATTTAAGATATTTTAAATTTCGCAATAAGCTCAAACTCTTTGAAAACTAATGCTTCATTTACTTAATCTCATTTTCGATTTCTCATTTTAAAATTATTCATAACTCAATTAGTTTGTTTCTCGCATTACAAGTAATTTAATGAAGTAATTTGACTATGTTGTTAATTTTAAATGAATTATGTAACCGTATACAATTATAGAAAATGTATATAATGCAATTTTTGTATTTATATAACAGATATAAATTTTTTTTTTATGATTTTGTACAAATAGTATGTATTGCACATAATATTGATTACGATAGATGAGACACACGTTTTTTTTATATTAAATTTTTAGTAATGATCCATACTCAATATTTTTTTATTAAATAGTATTACCAGGTTTTACCAATATTTAATTACAGTATTTTTAGTATTTTCTTTTTATATGTAGGTATCTCATTGTATATTTTTAATTATATGCCTATGTATATTTTCTAAAAATATACAAATGATTTTCATTTATAATTTAATTCTATTTTATAAAATATTTAATATGTACTACAAATAAATGATAAAAAAAATTACTACTTTATTTCAATGAAAAAGTATAAAAGTAACAAAAAAAAAAGTAAATTAAATAAAACTCTACAAACAAATGCAAACTAATGACAAAAAAATATATGTATATATGTATATAAATAGATATACATATTGTTTTTTTTTTCAATGAAACAAAAATTTTTTGAAATGTTTGGAGAGTGTATTTTTTGATATAATGACGAATTAATATTAATTTTTCGATGTAAAAATAATTGTCATTTACAAAAAAATTTTTTAAACATATACAAATTCATATAGCTCTAGATAAACTATTTAAAAATTCAAAAAAAAAAAATTAAATACTTTTCTTTTGACAAAAATCAAATAAAAAACACAAGTAAACAATATTTTATGTATTTATAAAATAATGATGTAAAAATATGTGTAAATATTATAATTTCATTTTGTGTGAATAATTTTTTTATTTGGATATGAAGAAAAAGGTGAAAAAACAAAAAAAATAATTTCTTTTCCAGGACGTTCTTTCATACAAAATTTGGTTTAATAAAATCATTTTTTAATTTTAACCTTATTACGAAGGACGCCGGTCATACTGATCAGAAATATAAACACGACAACACTTTATTTTCCATTTTATGCTACTTTGAAATAAAATTGATTTTGAAGAATTTTTCCACAATTATACACAAAATATAATAAATTTATTTTGGTAGTTCTGAACAGGAAAAATTGAAAATAAAAGAAAAAATTTATTCATTTTCAAAATGTTTCATCTGTCATGAATCTGGCAGTATGTTTGAAGTCTAATACTAAACAAATCATTTCAAAATTATTAGATCAACATTAATTACGTTTAGAAACCAGTATGATAAGCCATTCGGCAGCTGATATTACTGAGATGCATATTTTATGGTAACCATTTTTTAAAACCAGCCGAATCACTATATAATAGTAGCCTAAAGCACAATACAGTAATCGTCGTTTCAGAGTCAAAAGTCTCTCTCATTTGACTAGTATATTTAATATATGTATTAAATTACTCAAGTAAATCTCTTAATGTATAAAAGAAACATTCTGTTTCGTTAGAAAAACAAAAAAAAAATTGGGAAATTGTTGGAAGAGTAACTGAAAAAGAAACAAGAGGGAAATTTCTTTTATTCTAATTGATGGAAATTTTTCGGTGATTGATTATGAAAAATTTATGTGTAATTAAAATATTTCAAAATCAAAAAAAAAAAAATTGAACAAAACCGAAAAGGAAATCAAAATGAATTTTTAACATTAATAAAGTGTTTTCATATTGGAGAAAAAAAGGGAAATTGAGAGAAGGAGAAAAGTGTAAAAAATCAAAAAAATTTTGTAAATTTATTTTTGTTTTTGATTTTCAAGTACGATGATTTTTGGTTTTTATGAAACGACATTTGAAATAAAATAGGTGTAAAATAGGTGTAAAATTGTAATTTGTAATTTAATTTAAAAATTGTGAAATTTTGAGTTTAGTTTTTTTTTAATTTTTTTGTTGTGGATTTCTCTTTGTGGAATTTGTAAGGTATTGTAAAGTATTGTTGAGAGATTGTATAATATGTATGTCAAATGATGTTGAGGTTTTTTTGTTTTTTAATGTAATAATTAATTTCATTTTTCTTTTTTTAATTTTGTATATAACTTTTATAAAATATATATGTGAGTGCATATATATTTAAAATTAAATTGAATTTTATTATATAAATTTTCTCCTTTTTGTAAATTTTTAAGGTTTTAATAAAATTGCAGTACCTCCCAGTCTTTTTTCCTGACTTCATATTCCAGATCCCATTTCTGACCTTCGCATAAATACATACGCTCGAAATATTCTTCACAAATCTCCTTCAATTCCTCTGGAAAACATTAATATATGTTTCGTTTTTTCGTTTTTTTTTTTTGTTTTTTTTTTTCCATATTTTTTTTTAAATTAATTTTAAATTATTTATTTTACATTTTGCCATTAATGTAACAGATACGGAATTAGAAGCAGAATTGTTTACAAGAATATTTTAGAATTCACTATATAGAATTCTTTTAATGTTTTAATGATGCCAAAAATCGAAAAATTAAAAAAAAAAGTCTTCTGAAAATGAATAACTTTTTGATAAAATATTTTAGAAAAATAATATTGTGGCAAAATTAAATATTTCCTCAAAAAGTAATTCATATAATACAAAATCCTGTGGTAATAAGTAAAATAATAAATTTGGATAATTTGAAAAATATGGTGGAGAATTTCTTTTTTGATAAATATAGAAAAAATATTTGAATTTATTAATATTTCCATTAATGCTTACACCTTATAACTCAAATATTTTATTTTAAAAACATATTTTAATTTTTTTTTGTTTTAGATATCAACATTGTCAAAATGGAGTATAATTCAAAAATTACTCGAAATGGAGCTCAATCATTTGATCTGAAAAATTTGACACTTGTCAACAACTCAAATTATTCAAAAGTGATTTTAAAAATTAGGAACAAATAAAATTGTTCAGAATTAGGGGTTTGTCTACCATAATTAATTCTAGTTTTTAAATAAATTATACATTAAATTAGGAATTAATCACATAAATGTATATTATGTACATATAGGTATGTACTTATTTAGAATCCACAAAATATTGTTTCAAAAATGCGCCACGGCAAATTTAAATATATGGCAGTAATGGCAGAAAGCAAAATTTAAATTTACGAGGTAAGTCTTTTATTACCACATTTTTTTGTTTTATCTTCATATTATTTAGGCATCATTTTATTTTATATTTTGACAGAAATATATATACATATATATTTTTAGTATTTTATAGATCAATTTCAATGAACAACATATATATTATGTAAAAACTTCTCTAAAATTCATAATTCATTTTTTTTCATGTATTTTTAAGATATTTTATTACATTAACATACATTGCCCTTAGAAAAGTTCTATATTGCAGAAAATATATGTATATATATATACATATATAAAAATCTAATTTAAAATATACATAAATATGTACGTATTTTGTTAAAATTTCGAGGTTACTCTCATGGGATGCAAAATTTTCGTTTTGATTGCAACAATTTTAATTTGTAATTGTAGATGAAAAAAAATTGGTTTGTTTTAGTTTTTTTCAGCAACACTTGTTCATTCATTACGTATTGTAAAATGTTATTAATTTAACTTCCTTTAATAAATAATTTATGTCATTATAAATAATTATATTATAGCTTTTATATAAAATATTCAAATATTGCTCAAATGTTATGTGTTCAGACGAATTCAAATTAAATATACAATTAATATAATAAAAAAAATCAGAATATTAAATTAATAAATTTAGTTAGTTATACATTATTATTATAAATTATTTATAAATTAATTATATATAAAATACTTTTTTCAATTAAATATCAGTAATGGTTTCTTAAATTCATTCTTAAGTTCATATTAAATGTATTCGAAGTTTATATTAAAAAAGTTTCATTTTTTTTTTATATTATTACGGAATTTCATTTTTATTAATTATTTTATATAACAGTTTAATATTTAAAGGATCGCATATCATCAAAAACCAACAAAATTATTTATAAAAAAAAAAAAAATTCAAGGAAAAATTAAAATTAATAAAATTTTTTAGCAAAATATTATAAAAAAAATTTTTTTAAATATTTTATATTATTGACTTTTTAAGATCATTGTTTTCGTTTCTGCTATTTTTTTTTTTTTGGGGTAATAAGTTTTTGTAATAATTAACAATTTCAAACTATAAAAAATTTAAATAAAAAAAAGTATATTGGGATGTTCGAAAATAAGCTCCGTAATTGGCATTGCAAAACTTTTAAAAATTTCATGTACAAATTGATTGTAGAACTGTTAAAGTTTTGCATTTCAAATCTTAAGAACTTCATTTTCCAAAAAGTACAACTATGTATATATATTTGACAATCATATACAAAAAGAGAATATATTAATATTTCTATTTTAATAGTATGCAGGCTATAAAAACAATATACAAGTCAAAGGAAAATGTTAAGAGCGTGATCGTGTAGCTCACTATTTTATTCGTCAAGAGTGAAAAATTACTAGTCATTATTTTTTTCATTTTATTTTTGAAGGTTAGACGTTAATTCGATAATTTGAGTTAAAAAGCAAAAATCCAATTGAAAAAATGAATAATCTTATTAGAAAAAGGAAATATCCATAAAGGAAAGAAAATTCTAATTTAAAATCGAATAAAGAGTGAGATGGAAACCGAGATACATGATTAGGCGGTAGTTCAAAAGAATGTTTAATAATTTGAAAAACCTATTTAAATGACAATGATTGTGAACCGTCAACTTGATTTATTCGGATAATTTTATATTTAGTTAAGTGTTCGTATTTTCCAGTTCAAATTTTATAATATTTTCAAAATTCGTCAATTTTATAATTTTTGACATTTTACATTTCTTTTAATATCTTTGTATATTCTCTTTATTGTATATATTGGCAAAGATTTTATCAAATGTTAAAAGAAGGTCAAAAAATAATAATAATAATTAAAAAAAAATATTTATACCATATACAAGAAAATAACAAAAAATTAAAAATAAGTAAAAAATATCACATTTGTATTTTGATTCTTTTTACATAATTTTCAAGCATCTTTTCATGTTTTTTTTTTATTTTTGATTTATTTTTGGGTTTTCGTTAACACTATGTATGCAATATATGCCATATAAAATTTATATGGTATATAAAATAGCAATAATAATCATATAAATCTTTTATTTAATAAAATCATTTTCATTTAAATCAAAATTAAATTCAAAAAAATAAATTAGAAAAAAAAGTATATTAACAAATAATAAAAATTATATTAGAATAAATTATGTATAGGAATATTTTGGAATTCTCATTTTATTATATGTATTTCAATTTATATAATATATATATATATATATAGAACTTGTTATTTATATATTGTATTTTGTTTTGAATTTTTATTAAAACTTTCAATTCAGGTTTTACCTCTTGTGCTTTACATTTCTCGATGTGTTCTAAATCAAATTTGTCACCCTCCAATTCATATATCCTTTTCCAATACTGTTTACATATGGACTGAAGATCAGCTATATATTATCGTATATTAATTATACATGTATATATATTATGTATTGTAGATATTGTACATTTCAAATTATGCAAATAATATTATTTTATTTTTAAATTTTACGATGACTTTTTTTTTTTCTATATTATATTTATAATAATTTATTGTTTGAGCTTAAATTATAATTTTTGTTTATATATTCAAATATATTATACTCTTACTATACATAATATATTAATTGTATTTTATTTTTATAAATAATGTACGCCGAATTATTAATTGTTTATATTAATAGTAATTTAATTTTCTTCTTGAATAAGATAAAATTTATGAGTCCACCTACTCGTACATGCTATGAACTAATTTGAATTTGATTTAATCAGCAATATAAATAATTTTAATTGCTGAATAAATTGAATTCATTTAGGAGTTGCTCATATAGTGTCTTTGTGTTAAATTGATTTTTGATTGAGATCATTTATAACGCAAAAATTATTTCAATTTTTTAATACTACATAATTTAGCATAAAGTTTTTCAAAGTTTTATTTTCTTAATAGATATTAAAAAATATGATTGTGTATTCTTACTTAAAAATAAAAATAAAAAGAGATGATTTCAAAATTAAAGTAATAAGATATTAATACACAATTAAGCTATTAATCAGAAATATAACAGTATAACAGTATTACTGCAATTTTGAAGTCACTTTACTCTTTTTATTAAAGATTGCTATTTAATTTTTAATAATTATTATTAATTATACTGGTAAAAATCAAGTAAATTTTTAAAAAAGCTTTATTTTATTGTGTTCACTATAATTTTTAGTCGCAAATAATGTTAAAGAGCTTAATAGATTAAAAAACACTATTTTTTTGCTTAAATATTTGGGGAACAGCCATTTTATAATTACATACATGAATCTATTGTCAATATTGTAAATGCAATTAATAAAAATGCGAATTTATATATAAGAGAAATAATACACATTCCAGATGCAATAAGATGATTTTTTCTTAAATTCATGATTTTTCTACTAAAAAAGATTATAATAATCAATATTATAATTTTTAATATTATTAAAATTTGATGGACAACTAAACTAGATAATATTGTTAAAAAAATTTTTCGGTCAATTATTAAACCTTTAAGTATAAATAAGCTATTAAGGAATATTAATAAAATTAAATCTAATTTTTTACTGGGGTTTTGGTTTTTCTTTTAATAGATCAGTTTTTACTTCATTGTGTCATTATTTTTTTGTTTAATTTATATGTTTAATTAGCTACAGCCATCATAAATCATTCCCTTAATATAACAATCTAAAATTAATAATTTAATTAAGAATAAAATAATTATTTGTTTTTTTTTTTTGTTTTTAATAAATTAGAGTCAATTATAAGAAATTTTCTTTTTAATAAATTAATTAAATAGAGAAAAGATAATTATTAAGAAATAATAATTATTATTTTTATTTTTGCTTGCCTCTAATTCTCTTAGTGCAACAACATATTCAGCGTCATATTTTGCACTTTCTAGGTTACTTATTCTGTCATAAAACTCTTTGCAGGCCTTTTTTAATGCATCTACAGATATAAATTATATTGTATTATGTTTTCAATAAAAAAAAAACATAAGAAATTTTTTTGTATTTAAAAATTTTTTTTGTTATACATAAAAATTACTTAACCTTAAAGAAGAAAAATTCATCATCTTTAAATGACATAATAAATTTCTTTTGAATTTATTAAAAAATATCTTAAAATTTTCAAATTATTGTGGTAATATTGTTCACTTTCAAACTTTTAAGATATTATAAAAATTTCGGTATTCCCTAAATAAATGAGACGATGGTGTGTATTATATTTATTCATTAAATTATCATCATTTAATTTCTGGGACACTTTATATTGTATTATTGCATGTAATTATCTGTATATTATTTAATTATTAATTATATGTATATAAATATAATTTTGTACGTCATTCCTGAAACTTAAATTTTATCGCTGTTCTCATTCTTAATGTTAAATGTACTTGATTTTTTCATATATCGCTTTGATTTATATCGAGACTCAATATTATTATAGGCTTAAAGAATTTCACATAGCAAATCAAAATATTCTTAAATCAATTCATACAAATTATATGAGGTTAAAAGCTTAAGAATGAAATAAAAAATGTTTTAATAATGATCATAATTTTGATTTACTTTTTTTTTTAGTGCTTAAAATAATTTAAGCTAAATTTTCCAATAAAATTAATAACTTTTACTTTATACATTTACTTTAAATATTAATAATTATTTTAATATTGAATTATGATCATTATTATTCGGCAGTCATATTTTGCCATTATACATTTTTTCTGACATTTTTATTTTAACGTTGATTTTATGTTAAAATTATTTCTTTTATATATTATAAAATTTTTCATTTTAATATTTTGACATTTGCAAGTGTTGCCGTATTAGTTTAATTCTTTTCATAAAATTTAATATTTATATAAAGTTTTTAAATAATTAAATAAAATTTGTGTTGTTGTTTTTTATATTTTTTAGAAAAGATAGAAATAAATTTTGCTTAGAAGAGAATTAAAAAAAATATTCACAAATAAAAAATCATAAGTTGCCAATTAGAAGAATAGAAGAACATTTAAAAGCTTTAAATAAAATTGAATTTTTTCATTTTTAATTTGCATTGCAAAATATTTATCGATAAAAAGAACAAAAAGAAAAAAAATAGTTCTACATATAAAAGTGATAATTGAAGAATTAAATTTTAAACAAGTTTCAACACTTGCTATTTTTGCTCAATAAATTAAATAATTAAGTGCTTTGAAATTTTATTTGAAAATTCAATATAAAACTTGTATTTAAATAAAAATACAATAAATTGATTTTTAGTATCGGTCGCGTTCAAATTACAGTAATATTGCGTTACTACTAATCCACTCAATTGCTGAATTGTGTAGTAATACGATTTTACTGAAATTTGGACAGCAAAAAATTTAAATAATTTTTTCATTCAAATTGATTGTATGATAAAATTTTTCTGTTATTTTTAAATTTATTCTTGACAATTCAATAGCGCGTTTCAATCACACTTCTATATGTAGGAATCTAATAGCGTTAAAAGTTTTGATTCACAAAAAGATTTTTTGCAATTTCTTAATTTTTTTTTTGCATTTTAAGTGTACCTCAACGTCTTTCCTTTTAACGATATATTCAAGATCATATTTGTTGTCCTCCAATTTATTTATTCTTTCATGGAATTGCTTCAATAAAGTTTTGAGTTGTTCTAAAATTTTATTGTATAGTGTAATTATGTATTACAATGTTGTTGTTTTGTTTTATTGTATTTTTAGTGTGTTTTTACTATGTAGTTTTGTATTTTATAATATTAATTTATAAAAAATTATTTATTAATTCGTAAAAGGTTTGTTTTATATCTCACCATAGAATATTAAGACAATAACGGTAAAAAAAAATTGGTGTGTAGAATATTTTTGTGACGAATATAAAATGTTGAATACAATTCTTGGAGTAATATTAATTAAAATTTAATCGAAGTTTATAAATTATATTATTTTAGTTATAAATCTAATTTTTTATGACGTCGAGTAATTATTTAACAATTTAATTTAAAAAATAATTTTTAATTTCTCTTAATAAAATTTCATAAATATAAGTGTATTGCAATCGGAAAGAAAAATGAAACATAAAATTTTATACCTTCGCTAGCGCTATCAAGATCTCTAGGACTACCGCATCTTTCTTCAATAATACGTCTACGTTCGGCGGCTTTACGTTCTTGTTCTTTCTTTAATTCTTCAGCAGCTTTTTTACGCAACAACAACTATATTATGAATGGGAAAATTTTTTATTAAAAGGTAGAGTTTAAGTAATCAACAAAAAAGCTTACCCTAAGTTTCTTCTTTCTTTCTGGTGTCATGAAACCTTTCTTTGCCTTTTTGGCTTTGGAAGCTTCTTCCATACGCTTGCGTACTTCAGCACGCTTGCGTTCAATTTCGGCTTGTTTAGCCTTCTTAGCCTATATTCATTTTAGAATTTAGAAATTGTAAAATATAAAAAAAAATAAGTATTATTAACTGTACGAAAATTTAGATTTTTGTTAATAATATAAAAATATAAATAATTAATATTTTTCTTTTAATTATCTTATACAGCACAAATCTGTTTTGACAATAATATGATGGACAACGACATGGTGTACGTGTGTGTGGTGAATCATTTAAAAACATAAATTTAGTTAGACGTCATCGATACAAAATACATATAGTTGACAATATCATTTTTCCAACTGGAATACAGTACATATGATTTACATTTTATTGATTAACATTGATGTATGTAGACAATGCTAATTTCTTGCATTTAAATATTTTTCGTGTACCTCGGAAACTTTCTTTTCTTCTTCTGTCATTGGTTTTTCTGGTGCTTTTGGTTTTCCGTTTGCTGCTGGAGCAGCTGCTTTTCCATTTGCGGCTGGTGCAGCTTTTCCACTTGCTGCTGGAGCTGCTGCGGCTGCTGCTGGAGCTGCTGGTGCTGGTGCAGCCGCTGCTGGCGCAGCCTTTTTCTAAAAATTAAATATATATATAATTATTTTAGTATGAAATTATAGAAAAATTTAGCACGATATATTTACAACACATACAAATAATCTAATGGATTTATGTAAAAATGATAGCAAAACTAAAGTCATAAATTTAAAAATTAAAAAATAAAATAAACTTTCAAGACCCCGTGTTTTATACTATATAAAAACGAATGTTTAAAATGACTAACCCGGTACGCATATTAAGTTAATTTTAATAAAAAAAATAATCTTTTAAAATCGGTATCACTAATATTGATATTTAATTACAATTAATTTTTTCAACAATCGGCAGGTTTTTAATAAAATGTCTCGAACAAAGTTTTTTTTATTTAGCCATATATGTATGCAGTCTATGCACTTCTATATTTTATTATTGATCTACCTTTCTACATAATCTCTAACATAATTAAAATAAATAAATCTAAGAGACAACCTTGACAATATTAATGAGAACAAAAATTTATAAAATAAAAACAATTATAATAACAAATACATCACACGGTGACAGAAACGAACATTTATTCTACTCACTTATTTATTGTCACTTGTATAAACTAGAATTTCTAATTTTTATACTAATTTTAATGTGAATGTGCTAAATCAATTTATTTAATTTATTTTTTTTCTTTTTGTTTTTACAATTACCTGTATGTAATCCAATTTGTTTGTTTGTTATTAATGTCACACACCACCAATACGTCACCATTAAACAAACTTTGAACAGAATTGTACATAATTGATACATTCAATACATAACTGAAAAACATATGAAATAAATTAAAAATAAAATTTTAATTATTATTTAATATTAAATATTTACGTATGTATGTATGTTTACTAAAAAAATATATTATTTTATTTTTAAAATACTATTAAATTAATGACGATACTCACCTCACCTCATCATCAGCCATGGCGATTAATTATTCTATTTAAATTAAAAGCTGTAAAAATATAAAAAATTTCAATTTCAATTTTCTAATACAAAATTTTCAAAAAAATTTTTTTTCTTAAAAAAAAATAAATTCAAATTAATTTAATTTTGCTTTGCGAACGGATAAACAAATAATTCTTATAAATCTTTAAATTTTATATACAAAATAATGAGGAATAATTCAAAAATAGAACACGCATATGTTACCGTATTTGGGGAGCAAAGTGCTCATGCGCACCTATTTCATAAAAAAGAAAAATTTAACAATTTTTTAATCTCATTGAAGGTATCTTATTTCAGGTTCATAATATTTAAACGATAATAAACTCTCTTAAAAGTTAAGAAAATATTTAAAGAAAAATTAAGAGAAAATTTTGAAATGAGAAGAGAAATTTTCGTATCTGTTAAAATTTTCTCATATAAAACATATGACAATCGAACGCTGAACAATGTCAAAAATGTAATTTTAAAAAAGCAAAAGAGGAAAAAAAGAAAAATTAAAATACCATCTATTAGATGTTTTTTGAAAATATTGCCTATTTCTTGGAAGTTAAAAAATTTTACTTATATTATTAATATTGAATGTGATATATGTTCATAAATACAGATAAAGAAATATTAGAACAATTAAGCTAATATTGAGAAATTTTCACTGTTTAAGGGATGAAAGTTAAATTTTTTAGCAATATGATTTAAAGCACGTTTAACACATTTTAACGTGGTATTATTTTGCATTTAAAATTACAAAGTATATAAACAAAAGGCCGAACCTTTCAGTCAACGTATTTTCTTTGGAGAAATTTTAATAATTAATTTAATTTAGTAATACTTTTTTAATATTCTCAACTCGTATTTACGACATTTTTTGCAAATCTGCGAGACATTTTCAAAATAATGAATGTAAGATTATTCTAATTTATTCCAACTTCAGATATTATATGAGCTTAGAAATTTTTTCGCCTCATAATTTCTTAAAATGCTACGATAATTATTGATGAATCGAGTTAATTATAAAATTTAATACAACAGAGAAGAATTATGCGTTTTTTTTTAATTTTAATTTTAATTACGGGTGGCCTATGTTGAATACTTAAATACTAGCAGTTGCAAACATATAATAATATACGTTATAAATTTAATAATTTTCACCCCGACAAATCTGTCTTTAGAAAAATATAATTGATTATTAAGGAAATTGTTTCAAAAACATTTCGATAAAAATAAGTTTTAACTAGATTTTGTAAAATTAATCATGCTATAGTAACTACACTTCAATAGCACAATAGAATGGTATCTCAATTCAATATAGAAGAAAAAAACATACAAAATATTCGGAACTGGCGGATGCAGCTAAAGCAAGTGTATTGAATGAAAACGACCTTTGGCCTTATTATTTATGTTTATCGAAAAGCACGCTCTTTTTTCCATTTTGTTTTTTAAATTAAAAGATGTGACCGGCAGAAATTTTTTTTCCAATCGAATTTATAGCCGACAATTTTCCTTTTAAGCAGCGTTATTATTATGTTTTTTGCGTGAAGTGAAAATAAAGTACTTTAACCTTCGATAAATATGGAAAAAAGTGCTGTAAATAATTTGCTTATGAAAGGGAAACCTGAAGTCAAGTCATTTAAAATACATTTATTGACATAATAGGAACTTCAGAAAAAACAAATGAATATATTAATTTTTTTTCATCAGGTCGAATATTCAAAACGCAAAATTTCGTCAAGTATTAATGCTTTCCTTGTTTGAAACCATATATTCTGTTTTTTCGCTGAAATTTTATTATATTGGCCTAAACTAATACTATAACGTTTATGAATATGGCGTTAAGAGAATGAATTTTGTGCAATGTGTGACAGATTTCTATGTCAGTTATCTTGACTTCTGTCAATATTCGCATATTTAACGTTATTTTCAACAACAATTATATTAAATTAACTTATATTTTTATTAACTAATTTACTCATATTTTTCTTAAAATATTTTATATAAATATTTGTATTGGATTATAAAACAGCTAATTAACATTAATTTATATATAAAATGTTATATACTGTGTTAGACACACTCCTTTATTGAAAATAATTATTAATTGAAATCAACGTAAGATGGCGAAATTAAACACCTGATGACATATTGATAATTAATGACATTTGATTAAAAGTTTAAAATTGTAAATATTTTTATAGAACAATTTCTAAAATATTTAACCGTTATAGGTCATGACAAAATATTATTATCCTGTTTTTTTTCTCTGCTCTTTTTACTCATTATTAGAATTTTATGATTGTTCCTATACAAATGCTAAACTTGAATAATTTGATTGCTTTGATTTCTTTTTTCGTTTTTCTTCTTTGAATGATTGCCAAATTCAGGTGTCAATCTAATTTTAAAATTTATTGTCACACTGCTCGTTCTTAATTTAATTTCAAATCAAAATTTTGCCAAATAAATTAAATGTCTACCTAAATCAAATTCATAAAATACCAAAAAAAAAATTAATAACAACAAAGATAAAATTCTGATGATATAAAAGAAAAATTAATTTTATTTTACCGTTACATTAAATTATGCATTACGCAAATAAAAAGTGCAAATTTATTATCGAAATAGAATATTGAACAAAGAACTAAACTGAGCGAGATCAACAAGAAAGAATTTTGATTATTTCTGAATAAATATAATAAAAATATAAAAAATATCGAGATTATTATACATTATTAATTTTATTAATAATAGTTGAAAGTCTTGGAAATTAATTAGTGAAACATTTTATCGTTTTCGTCAGCTGCTGCATTCCGCCATCCTTTATTGATGTTAATTAATTAAAAGTAAAAATTTGTATCGAATTTTTCATATAATTGAAGATTAATATTATTCAGCTACAAGATTGATTGAGCGTTTTAAAATAATCTGGATTTAGGTTTATAAAAGAAAATATATTTTAAGAAACGTAAACTATTTTTAGCGAAAATATTGTTTGGATTCGTCGATTTCTTGACGCCGATTTTAATTTACCATGGCAACTCCTGATATTATGTCTAAATATTTTATGCTTGGTTTGGTGCTTCATTTTAAATCAATTTATTAAACTGATTCAAGATAAGCGCAAATTTCTTTGCAAATTTTTTTTTACGTTTAGCGATGAATTTCCAAGACGAATTTCTTTAAAAATCAAATTAAAATTGCATTGCAATTCTATTTTAGGATTCCGGCATCAGATCAGTTAATTTCATTATAACCGAATAATTTCGAAAAATTGAAAAAACTAACAAAATTTGGCATTACAAATGTATTCTAATATATTTAACTAAAGGTAGAGAATTAAGAAATTCTTATAGGAAAAAATAAATTTTCAATAAGCCAAATCTATAAACAGCAATCTGTTGTTTGTAAGCCTTTCTTTGAATAGCTTCAGATTTGGTGTTTTACAGTTGATGTTATTAGTATGGTATTATTTATATAAGAAATTTTAATAATTCATAAAATATTTTAATTTTTTGCTCATATTATGTTTATCTTTGGCAATGATTAAAAACTATTTAAATCAGAATTTTTGGATTCGAGTAAACCAAGCTTAACGATTTAAAGTAATTTTTGGACAAAACATAAAATTTTAATCGCAATCAAGATCGAGAATCAAGAAAGTTAATATTTTTATTAAGATATTTAATTTATTTGAAAAATATATTTCAACATTTTATTATCTTTGTTTTTAAAATTTTTTATATTTTTGAAACCATTGTATATTTTTTTTAAAAGAAAGCTTTGTCAAATTCTTTATGAGGTATTTTTATTTTTTTTACTTAACGGCTGTAAAGTTTTTGGAATTAATAGTAATTTAGCCGGATTCTATTTCTAAAAATACGGAAAAGAACTTTTTCGTACTTTTTATCCTCCTTTTTAAATATTATGTTTTAAGTATGTTTCAGATTCTACTTTACATTACGTCCTGGGTTGTTTACTATATAGGTTATTGTTGCATTTCCCTGTGATTTTAATAATTTTTTTGTGTTTTCTTAAATATAAATTTCAGCTCAGTCGAAACTCTTTTATTGTGCTCAGAGAAAAGTATATCACTTCTTATGACATTTTTTTTCCATAATATCGCGCTTACTAAACAAGTTTTCAATTATATAATATATTATTTTTTAAATTGTATCATCTTTATACCAAAATCTTATATGTATATTTTTAGGTATTATACGTGTATATAAGTGTTTTTGGTAGTAAAAATGTGTGTTTATGTAAGTAAATATCAATTTAAAAAAAAAAACATTTTTTCCAAAAAAAATTTGATATAATTTCATTTTGTTTAATTGTGTATGTGAAAAGTGCGCATGTAAAATAAATTATTTATATTGTATGTAAAAATAAAAGTATAAAAACGCATTGTATGTAGATATATGGTTTGTTGGTATGTGAAATGTGTTTAAGTGACCAATAATTATGTAGATTAGTATAAGTGTTTAGCGTTTTTAATTTAAAATTAAATTTCTAGTTTTAAGGAATAAATATCCATAGAAAATATTATAAACACAAATTATTTCTTAAAAAAAAAATTATCCGCAAAATAAATTTGCTTTGCCTTTGGTATTCTTGAATCTATAGATTATTTAAATGAAAATATTTAAATGAATTAGAAAATATGATCAGCAAGTTTTATCCATTTCACACCCACTCTAAAAATTCGCTAAATTTTTGAACGAAACACCGAGAGCATGTGGGATTTTTCATTCTATTTTAAAAATAGATTTTTTTAAATTGTTAAAAGAGGAGCAAAAATTTATGTTAAGTAGGTGTGAATATGTACAAAACTTTTCGAAATAAATTAATATTTTTGATTTTAAAAAAAAAAAAAAAACAGAAAAAAATTAACTAATTATTGGAGCAAGATTTTTGTATATGTATGGATAAAATTGAAAATTGAAATTTGAACACAGTATTTGGTTCGACAAAATTAAAAATTGCTTCGTTTTACGGCATTTAAAAATTTAAAAAATTCAAATGATCATATTTCTTACATTTATTTAATGTGTAATTTTATTAATTTTATAATTGTTAAATAATTTTTAAATATTTGAATTATAGTTTAAAAATTTATGCAAATTAAAATTTCTCAATAACTTTAAAATGGCAATTAAATAGAATTGTACCATTAATATTTTTTCTCTTAAAAAATTTAAATTAATTAAGAGAACCGAACAAAAGGCGTTCATACATATAAAAAGGTAAATGAGAGAGATAAGAAGAATGAATGAAAATGTAATTGAAAATGAAGTCTCCAATATGCATGTACATAAATGTTGCCTCTCATCAGAAACCACTTGCTCTTCATATAATAATTGACGTATGAAAAAGTTTTATAATTATAGAAAATTTAAATATAAATGTCAAATAAATTTTAATATTTAGGTGAATTTTGTTTCAAAATATTTTCAATATAAAAATAATCACTTAAATTTCATATAAAATGGCTGAAAAATAATATTTCACAAAAAAAAATATTTTTTTTTTAATTTTCTTTTCTTCGAAATAAGATGTAGAATTTGATTTTACTTATACTTAGAAATTTTCAGTCTAATTTTCTTTTTTTTTGTTTGTTTTTTCTTTTGCTTTGTTTTCGTATACGAATTTATGCTTTTCTTCTCACATACACATTTATTAATTCACATATTATTCATTAGAATTTAAAAATAGATTTTATCCTACATTTTTTTTTCTTTAAATTAATTTCATTTTGAAAATTCTTAAATCACTTTTAGTTTTGCTATTTTAAAAATTTAAAATTTAGATTTTTTTTTCTATACTTTGTTGTTTGTTCTTTTTCGGTTTTTTAGAAAAAATTTTTTTAATTCTATTTTTCTTTTAAATTTTTTAATTTTTGAAAATTATTTAAATGAAATAAATTATTAAATTTATTCATTTTTTATAATTCAATATAAGCATAAACTTTCTCCATACAAAAATTTTTGGAAAAAAAAAATTGCGTAATCCCAGTATAATATTTCAGGTCCCAAAAAATTTTTATAAGCTGAAAATTTTCATACAGATTTCGATGTATTCTTCGTAAAACCGTAACTTTTGTACATCAAAATGATTTTATAAAAGTTTTATATTAAAATTTAATAAAATAATATAAAAGATTAAAAAAAATATATATTTAAGCATACGTGCGCGTTGTTAAAAGAGAAAATGGTGAAGGTTTTTAAATTGCAAAATTTTAAAATTTGTAATTTATGAAAAAAAATAAATTTTTAATTCACTTTATTAAAATTACTTTATTAAATTATTTTAATAATTGTAATTTTAAAGTAACGAAATTTTTTAATTAATTAAAAATATATTAAATTTCCATTTTTTTAGAAAAAATTTTTTTTTTAATTTAATCTGAAATTTTTTTTATTTTTTTTGAATTTTTTTTTTTAATTCACTTTTTAGCTCGACCCAACTCACCTTAAAGGGAAAAAAATTAAAAGAAGAGACAACGATACGCGGCGGACGACAGAACTTTAACTGAACGGTCCGACGAACAACGGCTGACTATTTTCTTATTTAAGATCGTGCAAAATCGCTTTACAAATACAATTTTACATATGTATGAAAAAAAAAAAATATAAAATTAATTTTCTTTTTTCGAAAAAATAAATATTTTTCCTTTTTTTTTTGTTTTCTAAAAAGAAATTTCACTAAAATGTTTTGTATAGTGATGAAGTTTTCAAAGATACCATATAGCTACTGGGTATAATCTAATTTTGGATTGTACCGAAATAGATATATTATGTATGTGTGTGCGTTTAGATATTATAGATATACATTTAGAAAATTGTATATATAAATTGCAAAAATATAATTATATAAAAATGATCTGAAGTGTAAAAATTCATTTGATTTAAAAAAATTTTTTTTTTCGAATTGTTAGTTGGTTTTTTGTTTTTTCTGTTGCTGTTGGATTTTTCATCATAAGTTCGAATATATTTTTATAAAGAAGGGAAGAAAATGTATTTTGCGGGTGGATCTTAAAAAATCATGATCTAATTTTCATGGGCGGCTAAAAAATAAAAATGAAAAAAAAAAAATAAAATAAAATATCTACAAAATATTTTAAATAAATTTTATTTCATTGCAACAAAACATTTTTCATAAAAGCTTCCACTTTTTATTGTTAGCATATCTAATTAAAAAACGTTTTTTTTTTTAAGAAAGCTTTACAAACTTCCGAAATTCAAACTTTTATTGAAAATTTTTCAGAATGAATTATTGCTATATGTAGGATACGCATATTATATGTATATGTATATGTGTATTTGTACAAACTTTATATATAAAATTAACTATTATTAATTTTAAAGTAAATTTTTTCTCCTTACTCCACTTGGAAGCATTAGGATCTTCATTTGACTTTAGGGTCGAGCTTCAGTTTCATAAGCCATTGACCGGAGCCTCCCGGAGTTGTTTCTTTATATTAAATATTGAAGGTTATTGATAGTAATTGTTTTAATTTTTGTTGGCATTCAATATCGAATATCATGGATGTGAGGATAATTACTTTTATATAAATATTTTATTTTGTAATATTTTATGTTAAGCTTTATAATGATAGTATAATTTTTATTATAACCTTATCGGGGTTTGAAAACTCTTCGATTTAAGAACTGGTGCTGTACAAGACTATTTGTTCAAGGGTTATACCAGAAATAGTGTTGTTGTCACTAAACTGTTTAACGTAAGTAAAACCAAGCCCCACTTTACTACCATGGTAATGTTTTGAAATTGCTGTCACACCGAATTAAGTTGCATATACATATATTGGAAACTATAAAGGCAACAATTTTAAAATTTTGCATTAACGGGCTTAACTAATTATTTCAAAAATTTTAGTTGTTTGATTGCTCAAATTTCACTAGAATAAGTGTTCAATGGAAGCTTTTATCAACTATCACATAATTCTCAGAAACTATTCGTACGGGTAACAAGTATCACATAGTTGATTCGGTAAGCTCCCATCACTGCTTTTATAATACCTTATCACTTCAAATGATACGTCTAGAAGAGAAAACCGAAAAATATTATAAAAATATAGAAAATATATATTATATTTTAAAAAACCCTATCAAACTTAACTTAAAATATTAAATTGTTAAAATTGTTTGTTTAGTGCTTACCTAGATCTAATTATTTATGATGAATTCATTTCCAAATTTGAAAATTCCTACTCCTGTTGGTCTGTTCTATTTAACGAGGAATAGCGCCCAACAAAACTGAAATTAACTTCATATTGACTTGATGTGACTCAAATGCAAAAAGTAAAATAGAAACGCTTATTTTTCCAATTTTTTAATCGTAATAATACTAGGTTGCTACATATACAAGGACTGACAATCTCTAGTCTGAAAAAAATTGAATTTTATTTCAATGCAGTGTTACGTCTACATTAAAAATCATTATTATTGTCAAATCTGATTCTTGTAATGTACCCCTTACATTCTAGTTTCAGAAGCTAAGGAACAAAGAAATTTCATATGTATTAAATTACAAAATTATATTGATAAATTTATAAAAAATTAATACCTTGCACTTATGATCGTAAAAATTTATATATACGTACAAATATGTATGTAACAAATAGAATTTTACTTGAAATAAAAGTATTTGTGTCATTTAAGTAAATTAAGCATAAATTAATGCTTTAAACATCATATTATGAGTAAATATTTTCGTATTCATATTGAAACACTCATATTTATTTAAACATATACAATATATAAAACTTAATAAAATCATTTAGTTTAAAATATAATACTTAAATCCTCGTACATAATATGTATAGGAAGATAATAATTACACGCATATATGTATATGTCGCACCCCTAGAACAATACTGGAAAAATTCGAAGTATTTTTAGGAAAAAGGGATAGTGATAGTATTTTTTTTTCATATTGGACTTTACAATTTGCAAATGCTATAAAAACATAATTTGGCGTAAGTCCTTACGGCGATAACAATGATAACAGTTCTATGGCATCGTCAAATTAAATCAAATACATAATTATATCGAATATCAAAATTCGATAAAAAATACTAGTGAAATATACTAAGGTCGAGTGAAAGCAAACGAATAAATTCTTGCTCACTGGAAATTCACTAGACATTCGAAAATGGTTTCTAAAAGTTAATCACCAAATTTTTCAATAGTACATAGGATATATCATAATCTAACCAACACAAAATTTGGTAAGAATAAATTTTTGCAATTGACAATATTATTTTACGGGTACGGTGTACATACTTAAGTAAAAATATAAAATATCACAAAAATATTTCACACATTCAAAAATAAATTAAATTTTATTTCTTTATTTTTTAGTTTTTGAGTAAATAATTTTAAAAATTATTTTAGAATGAAATATTTAACCTGTTATGGAAAGCACTATAACAGTACACTTGATAATTAAATTGGGTATTACTACTACACCTACCACTAACGAAGTGACAATGAGGGTGCATAAGATCATTAAGATTGTACGCTACCACTATCGAAGTGAATGCATATGATAATTAAGATTGCAGATTTTTTTTGCAAACGCAGCATATCACGATATATTATATTGGAAACTGCTCTATATTAATATTCTTAAGGAAATGTTGCAAATCACTTTGGTTTATAAACATATTATAATAATTATATGGTTCAGTATGTAGCGGTAATCGACTGGTTGGTTCGACTTATAGTATTTTTACGATATTGTTAATTTTTCCAACCTTTTTCGCTCCTTCTTTATCTAGAGACTTTACATTGAAATGAGGGTATAAATGTAGAGGGATATATGTATATTAGATTCCTACATAGTCCCATACATTAAACATTAACACAATATTTGACTTATAAGAATTATGTCGAAAATAGTCTGAGGTTAAAAAAAATAATTTTCAAAATTTATAAAAGAAATATTTTGTGTAGGATTTTTTGTCTTCTTTCTTCGTACGTATATAAGTACAATTTTTTTTAAATTCTTGGCTAACGTTTTTAAATTCTATTTATAATTATAAAGAAAAAAAACATCGTCTGTTAATAATATCATTTTGTCCATTTTGCCAAAGTAATAGAGACATTTTGAATGTTAAGAGAAAAAATTTGTACTGAATGATGAAAAAACAAAATCACTTCGATATGCCGAAAATTTGCTGATGCAACAAAAAATTTAAGTTAGTGTCTAATGAGATAAAGTGAAAAAAAAGATATTTTAAACTTTCAATTTCTAAAATTTGTTGTTAATTAAAACTCGTTGTATATATTTTATTATGTCGAAAGAACTTGATATATGATGGTGCATTTGTACGTTCGTTTAGAACTTTTGGAGCTGGGATACATTTTTAATGAAGGCGTATGACTTTGTTGGAAACGTATCAGTTGGACAAATTCTCGTATTTAGCAAATATAGAACATTCAATTGCAAATAAGAAAAATTTAAAATTTAAACAAAATGTTAACAAATTTTTCGACGAAAGTAATATAAACGAAAATGATTTTTTGCTTTTCTTGTTTTTTCTTGGCACAGAATATAAATTTAACCGCCTACAAATTTTTTATAATATCCAAATTCTAAATTGTTTGTTTCTTATCTAATTTTTGTTTCCTTTTTTTTCTGATTGTGCATTGTACTTGAATGTTGCGGCGCATTTGTTAATAAGCTTATTTTTACGGTATAAAAGTTCGTTATTTTTGTTTTCGTAAAGGCTTATTCTTATACCCTTCAGATTTGAGCTACTGCTAGAACTTAGCAGATCATTTCCTCACCTTAGTCAGTACATAATTTTTCCCTTTTTTCTCTGGATTACCGTCCGATACTCACAAGGAAGATGTAGCTAGGCGTTTTTTACTTACCCACAGATTATACATTATTCTTAATCGCAATTTTTTTAACTTGAAACATGATTTAAAAAAACAAAATATTTTCATTTCAGATAAGGTTCATTTACCAACACAAACTATTAAAAATGTACTTGCATCAGCTACATAATTTATGGTTTGGCCGCTTTTCTTTTACCTATATCACTTACTTTATCATGTGTGTATAGGTCCAAGCGATTTATTTTTAACCCCAACATGTTAATATTTTCTTTGAGAAAATTTTTACCAAGATAACAGGTTGGAGATTTTTTCTAACAAAAACCTATTTTTAGCAATTTTCCAAAAAAAAATTTGAAAAAATGTGCTTATTACTTTTATTTTGCCCGTTCGTTTGTACGTATTTCTGCTTGCAAAACTTTTACGTACTTTGAAAAAAAATCTGTAATTTGGTTTACAAATAGATCTTTAGTAGTAACTTATTTTTCAGAAGAAAATGTTTACCTATCTCCGCCCTCTAAAATTTTCTTCCACCTCTCCCAAAATTATCAATTTTCGAAATTCTTAAAATTTGTTCCTGAATTTCTATAAAAGCAAAAACTTGCTATTCTAGCAAGAAATATAATTATTTATTTTAAATAACTATTTTACTATGTTAACGCCACTATCGTTTTTTTTGCTAATCCTAAATGTATGCAATCATTTGAAATATTTTGTCGGAATGAAAATAATTTGAATATTGTTGTAGATTGTTTTTAAAAGCATAGTATTTCACTTGTTTAAAAGAAAGGTGCTATTTCACAAACCAACTTTATTTTTAATTCCAAATGAGGTTCAGAAAATATTTTAGGTTTAGATATAGATATAGATATATTATGTAAACTTGCTTACGGACGGACAGGTGGGCAGAATAAAACTAGTTAGAACTTCCCAAATTTTTTTTGAAAACTGCTAAAAAGAGGATAATTTTATTGCTATTTAATTTAACAGAATTAATGTTATTAACTTCAACTCTATTCTAACATTAATTAAGAATTATTCACTTTTTCTAAACGTTAGTTTTCGTTTTTTTGTTGAGAGCTTTATGACCTACTTTTATGGATCTAGATGATTGAAAAAAAATTTTTGCAATGAAAATTGCATTTGTAATCAGTTTAAAGCCATAATATGGCGAAACCCCGTATTTTCTTAGAAACAACAATAATAAATAAACTTTAATAAGAAAAATTTAAAACGGAAAATAAATAAATTACATTTTATGTTAAATAAAATTAATAAAATTGTAAATAGTCTCTAATGTTATATGAAAAATTCAATTGATTCAAAATATTTTTTTTTAGAAATTTAAATAATGAAATTTTTTTTGCATTTTCTTTAGAAGTCTTTAGAAATAAATTTATTAAATTAATTTTATGCTATGAGTAAATCAATAAAACATGAGCAATTAAAACAAAAACATGTAAGTATGTGTGTATGACTTATGTATAGCAAAATATATAACTACCGAGCCAAAAAACAGATTTTAAATTTTATGTACAAAATTTATATAAAATTTTTATTTTACAATTTTTGAGCAAATATTTTAATTTTTCAATTATATTTTAACAATAAAACGAATGAAGAAGCCACCAAAAACAGCTGACGAAATGTTTAAATTTATTATTGTATGTGTATAACAATTAATTTAGTATTTTTGTTAAATAAAAATGCAAGCTATTATGCGAAATTTAAATATTTTTATATATACTATTTGGGTACGACTTAGTTGATTTTTATTATATTTAGATGATTAATGTTATCGTAAAATTTAAGTATTTTCTGCTTTATATACACTTAGTTATAAAACTGTTATGACTAATACTTAAAATAATTAAAAATTTAATTATAAAATATGTTGTGTAGAGAAAATTTCAAATGTATTTTTATGACTATGGAAACAGCTTTAATGATTTTCAAGTGATTCCAAAATTACCTTTAATACCTGCAAAATTAATCAAATTACTATTTCATTGAAAGTTAATCATACAAAATTTTTGATATTAAATTTCAATAACCTAATGATAGTTTTTCTTCATTGACAATAATTTAATGAAACATCCTCATAATATAGGCGTAGCAAATAAAACATGAATAAGGGCAATATGCTGCATCTGTAGGTACCATTAGACTTTTTCTAGCTGAAATACAATTTTTAAAAGAAAACTTTTTAAAAGTACATTTTGTACTTAAGTCTCGGTTCTTATTAAAAAAATGCATGATCAGGCTAAATGATGGACAGAATATTACGTTAGTTTTTCACTGTTGATTACCAAGGCTGATCGCAGCATACAAATTTTTGAAGTAAAAAAAAAATATGAAAAAATATTTGGCATAGACGCATATTTTCTGATGTCTAATTATTAATAAAAGTGTAAACGAAATAACAAGCGTAGAATATGGTGTAGATTATTTAAAATTGTACCTATTTAGCTATGACATAAAATCAAAACAGAAAATTTGTTAAAAAAAATTTTTTTTGTTCGCATTTAGAAAATTGACCCACATTTTTTTTCCCAATTTTTTTCGTATTTTCGAAATAATACCAAAAACTTTTGTATGTATTCTTTAGAGGAAAATAAAAATACATTATTATTCTTGTCTGTCATTTTTGACATTCAAGAAAAACAACATTATTATTTTCTTAAGTTTTTAATTATAGTTTTGCAAAATCCATTTCCTGTATTGTCATTGTTAACATTAAGTACAATGTTTGTATATGTATATGTCGTTATGTATTCACGTTGACAAGGATATAATATAATATAATTAATTGCTGATAAGGTTGAAACATTTGAGTTTTCTTCAATTTTTCTGCTTTACGGTTTTAATTGTTTATGCAATTTATTAACTTTGTTGTAAATTTATATTATTAACTTGCCTGCCGAATAATTAATATTCATGCATTTCAGTAACCTTTTCTACTGAAAGAGAAGGTTTTTACTTTAGGAAGTGAAAATATTTTTGGTTATTATTCTCGCTGCTTAACTTCTTACAGAAGTTCCAAAATATTATGAACGTTTGGAAGCTACTATATTGTTCTAAATAATGTTTAATCAAAATTATGAATAAATGGAAGCAAAATTCTACTTTATTCATAAAAAAAATACGAAACAATTATTTTAAAAAATTTTCATGTTACGATCATATAATTTTTGGGTGTAAATCTCTTAAAAAAATTCCCTTTTTTGCGTTTACCATGAATTTTCCTAAAACATTTTATTTACTTACAAAAAACACAGTGTATTTGAATATGCATAACAAAAATGGAAAAGAACTTTAGCTCGGGGGGAAAAATATATGCAAAATTAATTAAGGAGAACAAAAATTCTATTTTTATCTGAAAAATGAGATTTGTTTATGAGAGTAGATACTCTTGGATCTAATATTGAATTGGATAATTATTTTGATACTTTTTGTTGTTCCGCAAATGAAGTGAAATTTCATTTTATTAATTTGTTTGAATATGAAATAGCAGGAAATGGGTAGAAAATTTAATTAAATTACAAAAATTCTATTTACTTTTATAAATTATTCGAAGACGAATGGGTTTAATTAATGATAAATAATATTTTTTATTGTAATTATGGTGAAAATTATTAAAATTAAGTCGTTTTCGACTTCAGGCCCATATAAATTTCGATCTTCACGTCTTTTAGAATGCAGTTTTGATTTATGAATAAATGAGATTTTATTAGAAAATTTATGCGTTTGTTCTTAGTTAACTTGACAAATATATATTCTTTATTTTGAAAATTTTGAAACGAAAACATATTCATACATTTCTATATGGTCTGACATTTAACGACGTGTACTCTGCACTACCATCGGATTTATTTAGCTTTGAGAAACGATTTAAGCTAAAGGTTTATAGCATTTTCACAAGTTGTTTGTACTCGAAGGTACGATTCGAGTATCAAATTCGAGTATATTTTGGAGACTGGGCAAGTGCAAAAGTATCAAAAATTTTGCATATACGATTATGGTAATAAGGCCGCTATTTTGGTAAAATGTAGTCTTGGCTAAAGATTTTACAATACCTTTCACACAACTTTCGAAATAATTTATTCAAATATGTTTCATATTTGATCATTTGATTTTTCAGTTGAGTTTTATATTTATAGGTCGTCATAAACAAATGATTTAACATACTAACTCTGGCTTCAAAATATTTTTACAAATAAAATGCCAAATAATATTATATGATTATATAAATATTTATTTATAGTAAACAAAGTATTTATACATTTCCACATTGTATTATGTATACAATGTGTAGAAATTACAAAATTTGGGATGAATAAAAAGTGAAGGGATGCAAATATTTTTTGGTATATTAAATTTATCAGCTAATTTTTATAAGATCTTATATGACGTCATAAAAATATAAATATTATACATGCATTTGCACTATGCATATAATTTATTGCATAATTTGGAATTATATACATCTGAGTTGATAATGGAAACTATTATGTACATAATGTTGTATGTACACATAAATGATGTATGTATAAAAATAATATGTATATGCAATTTTTACTGCATTATATTTTGTTTTATACCGAACTGGTATATACAAGAAAAGAAAAACAGAAACCTTCAGAAGCACGTGAAAATACGCAATCAGAACACTATTAACGTCATAACCCAATTGAAAACTTTTATTATTATACCATTTAAAGTGTTAAATAAGGAAAAAAGAATATATTTAATATTTGGCAGAATAATTGCAAATGAACACATACACACATACATGAAAATTATGTATTAAGAATTTTAAATTTTTATTTTTCACTAAAATAGTTTTTTACTTTAAGAATATTATTAAAAATATCCAAATCATTCAATAATATAAAATATACATATGTAATAAAAAATTATAAATGCATAAAGGCAAACACACATACACACGTACAAATACATAAAAAATTTAACCGTTATATTAAGGATCTTTTTTTAATGAAAAAAATGTTATCTACACGTATTTTTTATGTGTGCAGAATTACAGATGAAAAAAACTTTCATATCAAATATAACGATAGGTAAGTGTTTGTATATAAGTTAGCATTTATATTGGAATAATGTATACATGTTTGTATATACGCTTCACTAAAAATATCGCAGCACAGAACGAAATATAAAATTTTTAAAACTCACGTATGATTTTGATTTTATTACAGATTTCGCAGAAAAAATTTGTTTTCATTAACTTTTGCAGATATCAAATAAATGGAAAGCTTTTTTTCTACAGAATTTTTATTCGGCTGTTGTGAATTCAATTTTTCCTGTTAAAATTTTATTCAATTTATTTTTTTAGTTTTTATTTTTATTCTTATTTAAAATTTTGTATGAATAATATTATAATTGAAAAAATTGAAAGTAAGTAAAATTTTGCAGTTGCCAGTTAATTTTTTCATAACGTTACTTATATACAAGATTGTACATAATATTGTGTATATGTGTATTTATGTATAGATTACGTATAGCGATAATTATAAATTTTTGTTATACTAACAATAACATTCTATAGACATTTAATATTGGAGTATGTGTATGTATATTTGCATGAAAATTTATTTATAAATCAAAAAGTAGGTCAGTAATAAAAATCTGTCAAAATAAAAACAAGAACAACAAAAAAAGAAAAAAACAAAAGAAAATTTTTTTTTCTGCTTCGTCATTTATAGCGAATTGAGAATGAATTTTGATATGAGGAAAACAAAAAGAAAAGAAGAAAAACAGAAAAACAAAAATATTTTTTGTTTTTCTTTTGTATTTATTATTTTTATAATATCATAAAATACACAATGTACGTGCATATGTTTGTGCATATGATATGCATTTATATGTGACTATGTATAAAGTTTAAATATGTATATGCATGTACGGATTTTAAAAAGTGAGGGGGTCCTGTTTATCGAAATTAAAATTCTATATTAGAAGATATTAATGGAAGAACGGAGATGAAAAATGAATAAATTTTATTTGTGCGTTTGTTTATGCAAAATAATTATTCTACATATGTATGTATACATACATAATTATATGCATTATATTTATATATGTATATACAATACATATGTACATATATTTCTTTTAATTTTTCAATGGCAGGTACACATAGGAAATATGAAGGAAAAAAAAACATTTTTTTTTTTTTGTTTTTCTTATTATTGTTTTTTTTTTCTCTTCTTTCAGATGAAAATTTCATTTAGAATGTTTTCAATGAAAAGTTTTGTTCATGTTTTAAAAATGAGCAGAAAAAAATTGCAAAAAAAAAAAGAAAGCAAGCAAAAAACCCATTCTTTTATCGCGCAGTTCCTTCTACTTCTTCTATATATTGGGCAACAAAGAAATTGTTCTGCGCTTATATTGCCGTATTCAGTTTTTTTATTTGGTTAGGGTTTCATCTACTTCGACCCCTTCTCTATCCATGTAAAAGCTTTTTCTTCTCTACTCGTCCTTTTTACCCAACTATTTCATAAACATACATAATATATATATATGTAAATATGCACGTAAAAGTATGCACAATTCTATCTTATGACATACGTTCTATACGTTACTTATATACCTCTATTTATATTTAATAATTGCCTATATATCTAAATGTTGCAAACTAATGAATGAATGAAAGCAAAAAAAAAAATAACAGAAAAAGAGAAGATTTCAAGGTATTTTCTTACATCTTTGAATTTGAAACTGATTATATACATAACATATATTAAAAATAAATATGTACATAATATAATACATCCACATATACATAAATTAAATTTTTTTTCTTATAATAGAAGTTTTAATTTATTATAATTTCAACATTTATTTTTTCATTCAAATATTTTAATTATTTTCCTCAGTTTATATTTTTTACTAATAATTAATTCTTTGATTTTTAAAATTTCAGAATATAGTTATAAGTAATTCTTTCTAAATTTAGATAACACACTATGATTATTAATACTTTTAATGATAATTATGACTTCCAATTGAAATGATGTTAGAGAATAACTTTTGTATAGAACAATTTAATATTTAATATTACAAAAATTTTTAAAATTTAATATATTATGTTATTTTTATGACTATAATAATTTATATCTCCCCATATGAGTCATTTTTATAATTTATCTTTAAAAATCGCTAATCTAATGCTCTTTTAATCTAGGATTAAGTTCAAGGGTTAAAACTCTTTTTCAATAGATTTCTATGATCTTACTCTTTTCCAGCTATTACCAGCAAGAAAAATATTCATACACAAGTTAAAAAATAACTATATGATAAATGTTTACTTAAACTGCTGTTATGATATACTTTATATAATGGTATAGCTTACCATTAATATATTAATGCAATAAATTTAAACTTTAGTTTGTTAATTAGTAAAAATTTAATAACTAAAATTTCTCAAAAAATAAAAATTTACTTTATTTTATTAATTATTTTACACAATTACAAAATAATTTTAAAAATTGCATATACTCAGGCGTGTTTAATATTTTCAAATCAAAATCAATTTATAAATTTTTTTAGCTAGATGGCAACTGGCTATATTTACCAATTTAATATTAAAAATTCAATTTACGGAAATAGGTAATTTGAATAGTCAAGTAGTTACACATAATTATTTTGAATTTTAAAATTATATCACATAATAGGTATAAAATGGCACAACTAAAAATAGTCTAGATGTACGTATAAAATATTTTAAACTATAAAATTATGTAAACTAAACAACTTTTTTATTAATAAATCATTAAAAAATTTTTTATTTTTGCAAATATTTTTCTAATTCTACATACATACTTATATAAAAAAGAAAATATTATTTTTATTTACTTGTATAACAGTAATAATAATTATTATTATTACTATTCCCTTTATTGAGATTACCATTCTATAATTATCATATAACTTTGATGATATTTAAATATATATATATATACATATTTTTAGTTTAAGTTCTATAAATAGAAGTGATAAGAACAAAAAAAAAAATACAAAAAAATTTACAATTCAAGAACGGAACATAAAAATAAAATAAAAATTATAAAAATAAAAGTCACATATAAATTCAGGGTGAACACACCCGTATATATTTTTATATGTATACCTATATACTTGCATATTGTAATGCTAGTACCTTCACATTTATATTTTGCTTATATTTTTTTCTATAATCCTTAACAATATCCTGATGTTATTTTAAAGCTTATACAAATATTTTTTTTTTATTCCTCTTATATTTAAAGTGAAAAAAAGGCATCGCTGTTTTTCATTTTTCCCTTTGATTTTACCCGTCCTCCTCTTTTTTCATCAAAGAAAAAAAAAAAAAAAATGAAACGAAAATAAAAATTTTGTCTTTGTTACTTAAGCATAAAAACAAAACATGTGACGTCATTTCCTCGTTATTTCAATTCATTTATACATCTATCTATATATATATATATATATATATAATATTAGTATATCTTAAAAATGTATGTGGTAGGTATGTGGTAGGTGTGTGGTACATACAAAACCATTCTATAAATTTTCCATCGTTATTTTTGCTTTCATTTTGTTTTACTTTTATCCTTATTCAATTTTTTATTTTTCCTTTTTTTTTTTTGGATTGGAGTGAATGTTGTTGCTATTTTTATTGTTATTTTCTGATGCTGCTGCTACTTTTATTGCTACCCTACAGTTCAGTTATTCATAATTTATCCCTTATATTTTTGTTTGTGCTTTTAATTTTTTTTTTGTTTTGTTTTTTGTTTTGAGAATGAAAACTGGGTCAGTAGGAAAAACTTTCATTTTTATTTTTGTTTTGGTTTTGTTTTTTCAATTTCATTGTTGTTGTGTTTTCTCTGTATACCTTATATATATATATATTTCACGAATATCTATACTTGCATTCAAGCATATTTTTCTATATTTGAAAGTTATTGGTAAGTTGTTATACACCATATATTTATTGTTTATGTTATCAAAAGGTTATGTACCTTTCTGAAAAAAATTTTGCAGATTTTTTTACAGAAAATGAAAAATTAAAATTTTAGTTGCGATATACTTACAATGGGGGTTTATTTGTGCAGAAATAAGATGAAAATATTTTAATATTAAAGTAGTAAGGATATAAAAGAAAATTTTCGGAAATTGTTAAAAAAAGTGCAAATTATATAAAATATTATTTTTAATTATTTCTAAGAATATTGTATAGGTAAAATAATCAAGTAAAAATTTAAATTAAAAAATGAGAAATTATGAAGTACCAGATGAAAGAATTAGTTTTTTCATTAATGGGCTAGTTTTTAGGGAAATAAAATTTGAATAGAGTCTAAATCAAGACTTTGCAATGGCATATTAATTCATATGTAAGGCAAATGAAAGTGAAAACTAATTATAATTACCTACAATATAAATATAGAAATTTTTAAATAGTGGAAGACAAACTGATTATTAGACAATCTACATAAAAATGAAACTAAAATTTTATATAATCGGTCTTAATTAATAAGATTGTTGAAATTTTCAAGCCCTTTTATATTGAAATGTCAAGTAGACGGGGTAAAATTGAAAGTAAATGGATTCATATGGGCTATTGTTGCAAAAACTGTTGAGAGACCTACAACTTTTCTTTCAAGAGACTTATTGAAATCATACTTTTGAGACTCCAGGCTTCGATTAAAGGGATTCATAAAAAAACATAATTATAATAATTCTATGGACAGTATAAATATATTGATTGATTTTAGTAAGGCTAAGTAGAAATTACTAAAGAACAACTTGCGACTACAAGAAATATCTTAAGGTCAGCGGAAAATTTAAACATAAATAAAATTTTGGTATAACCATGTGTATAATCTAGAGAATATCTTAATACATTCGAAGAATTTGTTAAAGCACTATAGAATAAATGAATGAAAAGAGTGGTAATTCATTTCTTTGAGGATGGCATTAATGCCCGACGAATTAGTAAGTATTTCTTCTTACTTTAATGGTCTAAATTGAAAATAATATTTTTAATTCAACTGCAGTTTTTAAAATGAGCCTACTTTTATCATTCCTCCTTTTTGAAAATGATTTTTGTAACATTTTTATTATCTGAAAAATTTATTTATTTGTTACATCAATGAATTTTACAGCTTTCAGTTTACTACAACTCTAAATTATTCTGAATTTTTCAAATAATAATTTTGTTGCCAAATAAAGGACTCGGGGTGGTGTAAATGAGAGTTAGAACATAGAGATCCAAAGTCATCACAACGGGCCCAAGTGGTTCAAGTCTTTCCTCAGATGGCCACGTCAACCTAAACCTAAACGTAAATCTACCCAAAAATTTCAAGGATATTTGTTAGATTATTATTGTTCAAATATGTTCTTAAATCAAGTTTATAGTTTTCTAAAAAATTTTTTAGTCTCCAAATATAAACACTTTTTTTAAATTTGTTTCTAAAAATATCTTCGTCTTATTTCAATAAAAAAAAACTTTATAATTTTTCATTTTTTAAATAAATTGGTCCTGAGCTCAAAATAACACAAATATTTTCGATATTTAAAATAAAATAAAAAAATATACAAACTAAGTTACTAATAAATTTATAATTTCGATTTTTAGAAATATAAAAATCTTGTTTTTAATTGTACTTTCCAGAGAAACACAAAAATATTTTAATAGTTTAAATAAGTAAAAATTGTTTCCTTTTAACTGTTATACACATTATATCCACTATATTTCTAATCATAGCATAATAAATTTAAAATTACAAGTTTTTAAAATTTCTTCTTAGAAATATTTTTCCAATTTTGTTATATCCGTATATAATAAGAGAAGAAATTATTAAGTAAACAATATATAATATGTATATATATAAATATATTTACATGGTACAAAATACAGAAATCAATATATGAAAATTAAATGTAGAGCAACTATGACGTCAACAGAATATGCATTCAAAAACAAGTTGTACAATGTATGTATGTATAAATATGGATATATACATATATCTAAAAGCATAAATATGTATATATGCGAATAATATACAAATATATAGGATATATATGTATATATACACGTATATAACGTAATAGAAAAGATATACACAAATATGTAAACTGATTATATGCCATCGTGAAAATTTATCGCTTAACATATACATACATACAGACATAATGTCAAATATATGTATATTACAATTCATAATACCTATGCAAAAATACATGCATTCACTTTATTTACACACAAAAAAGAAATAAAAATAAAAGTAAAGAAAATTTTACCTTTAATTTGATTTGAATGTAATTTTAATTAATATTGTTAAAATTAGAAAATTTATTATAACAAATATTTTATATTTATAGCGAATTGATCGGCAATATACATATATAAAATATACAGATAAATCGCATAGAGGATTAATTCTTGTTCATCTATCGCAACGCTAAAAATTACAGGTTCGGACATGGAACTGAAATTTTTCGAGAGTAACATTATACAGGGTTTTTCGCATAAGATGGCAAATTAAATCAGGGATGATTCTTTGATCAATTTCCAGCAAAAAATTGTATGTTTCACATGTTTATTGACAAAATTTCCTATAAATTCTTTACCAAACAATATTTTTGTTAATCATACGACTTCAGCTGTCAATTGGAATGATTTTAGAATAAAAATCTCAAAGACATAATTTACATGATAGTTAACCACTTTAGGTGCCTTTATTTTCTCCCAAAATTTTGGCAGCTGAAATGAATCAAATTATTTCTTATGATTAAACAAAGTGAGGAAAAATTCTAAAATGAACATTTTTTGTTTCGATCCTTCTCTCCCAAAAAGTTGAAAAATTTAATATGTTGTTAAACAAGCCAAAATGCAAAGTACATATAGAGGGTAGTTCAGTAATGAGTTCGAAATTGGGTCTCAAATTTCAATGGATTCCCAAATATAAATATTTTATGAAAATCAAATAGAGTTTTACTTCACCTGATCATCGCTAGTCTACGAAAGAAATGTAATTCAAGCAAAATTTTTTGGAAGAAGCTCATTGAGGCTTTTGAGACAAGGTTTGAAAATGAGGAGTGAGTATCCTCTTAAGTATATGAAACCAAAAAAAAATCCAAATTTTTAATACTTGCTAAACTTGCTAATACTTGCTTGGGTAGATAAAAAACCAAATTCATATATTTAATAATTGTAATGCAATATTTTGAAAATCTTCCTTTCAATTCAAATCTACATATTTGTAATGAACAGTAAAATTGATTTTATTAAATTGACATTATAAGAATTTATAAGTTGATTCACATATAGTAGTTGCCTAAATATTGCAAATAAATATTAAAATTTAGTCTTAACTTTACTGAATGTTTAAAGTTATATTTACGGTATATTTTAGGGACCATATCACTTTGGCTCAGTTCCAAATTAATTTTTTTTTCAAATGAATACGTTTAAATTTTATACATTTTTTCCAGATTGGAAAGGTTAAAAAAAACAATTTTTTCAGCAAAAGTTCGATTTAGAGAATTTTAGCCAAGAAATATGCAAATTTTTCGTGATATTATTTTTTAATTTTGTATAAATAATACTAAAATCCAAAGTATCATCAAAAATTATTAATAAATAATAATTTATAATTAAATTTTGTATTGTGAGTGCAAAACATACAAAAAAATCTATTCATTGGCGGCTGCAAACCATAATTAAATCAACAAGCAATAAAAAATTAAGTTAATCCATCTTAACTTCAAACAAATTTAAATTGGTTTTTCTTATCAAATTTTTTAGTAAATTAAATTAAAAATCGCCAATTTTTACCCCCTTAAAACAACTTCGATTAGGAAAACATTTTAAGTGTACTTAAATTTTATTGTAAAACAACTCTTTATCTCTATTGTAAAAATAATTTTTTTCCAGATTTGTCTGTTCTACAAAATTATTTTTCTGACTTATTCAGATATAAATTTCGTACTTCAATTCAAATAATCTTATCTATACTTACTGAATTGCTATAATTAAAGAGAAATTTCATATGGCTAGTTTCATGATAACGATTACAAATCAATTGATAATGACGTTTCTAATCATCGTGGAGGTGAAAATGTTTTTTTTTGCTAGACTAAAACTGTGTTTACTTATTGCATTTATTTTATTTACTTTTATGGACTTTGCTTGTTCTTTTATCAGGAAGCAAAATAATGATAAGGCTTGAAAAATGTTTTGAATTTATTACGCCTGAATCATTCAAATAATATCAGTTTCAAGGTGATCACAAAAAAACTGATTAAATTATTTCTTTATTTATTATTTTTCTCCCCTTAATCAAATCAGATTTTAATTAATGGTCAATACTTTGATTCCATTTTAAACCATGTACATACATTATACACACTTTCATGCATCATATTATAAAAAGAAAAAAAAAATTCCCCCATTTTGTTATTTTGAGAATCATGTATGCAAAATTATGTACATATATTTAATAAATTATACTGTATGACGTCAATAGTATTAAATTTTGACGTCATACCTTTCAATGCGCATTTAAATGCATATTATGTATATATGTATTTATAACATATAACAAACATAATACATGAGCCTGTGTTATTTTAAGCTCTACATAAAATTTTTTTTTATAGTATATATACAAAAAGTTTTAATATTAAACATAAATTATGTTGCAACATAAAAGTATAATCCTTTATAGGTGCATATTTTGTAAAACATAACCTATATACAACGTGTATGTACAAACATACATGCACTTAAATAATTGTGTTGGATCACATACTATGTATAACTACTTATGTATACCATTTTTAGATTTATTTTATACCAATATAAGTATGTAAAGTAAGAAATCTGCAATTTTTAAATATTCTCCGAAAATCGAACTAAATAAATTTAATCATAGGGTTTTTCTTTGAAAATTTTAGTTTTAATGTACGTAGCTCAAGGTGACAGCGTATTTCAAAACTCTGCGCTTCATATTTTTTAGTTAGATTTGAAAATATTAGCGTATTTTAAAATAAAGCGATCCAAGGGTTAAAAAAAGGTATTTTCCAAAACGCAATCTGTAATCTACAAATTCAAGACAATTCAACGCGGAATTAAAGTGTCATTTTTGTGACCCTTATAGATACCATATAGATGTTTGTATTCTGGGCTAGAAATTAATGTGCAGATTGCATTTTCGAAAACATTCGATATCCAGATTTGAATACTTTTAATTTGTTCTAAATTTCAACTATATAATCCTAAGTTCTGCATCATACTTTCATTTTCTTTTACCTTAAAAAAATTATATTTAACAGAATTAAATTAACTAGGTACAACGTGATCTGTAACTTCCATAAATTATTCTGGAATATTTATCTTTTACATATCTTATTATAAATTGCAAAAAAAAATTCAAATTATAATAAAAAAATGGAGAATTTTAGAAAAAATGGAGAATTTATAGGTAAATTAGATTAGTATAAAAATAAGCCCATATTTTCTCAAAAACTTAGGTAAAAAAGATACCTTGGATAACCTCCCAAGTAATGTTAACGAATGTCTAATTATTTCAATTTTTTACACTCAATTGCCTTCATCTAAATTAAAAATGATTAAAAAGCGTAAAGACATTTTAATAGTTACATTTTTTATTATTACTAAGGTTTTATATACGTACATAATGAAAAAATTCTTTATACTACATTATTTTTAGGAAAAAACATTTATGTATTTTCAGAATTTATTTTATAATCACTTCCACGAAGTGCAGGTTCAAATCCTATACCATTTTTAATTACATCATTAAATGTCGAGATTAATATTAGGGCAACGGTGATGTGATGTAAAATATCTCGAGTTCTATTTGCAATTGCCAATTTAAGTATTATTCCACCTTGTGCCAATAATAATAATGCCGTAACAATCTTAATTAAAAAAAAAAATAATTAATTTAAATTAATAAAATATAATAAATTTTATTAGAATTTCAAATTGAATGTTATAGAACGAATTAGATAGTTTTGCATTATTACCACAAAAATATATGTATAATAAAAATTATATAAAATGAATTAAACATAATCAAGCATAAAAATATTCAAAAAAAACAAAGAGGATATTGTTCTCAATACTGAAGAATGATTAGCTTCGCTCGTCAATAATTTTCTTATCCAACATGCAAAACATTACTATTCTAAATAAACACTAAATTAATTTTAATATTCTGTGTCCTCGTCAAAATAGTTTCTATATTACAAATAAAACAGAGAAAAATCAGAATATTTAGAGCTACGCAATTAATTTATAATACCCCTCTGCTTAACATATGGGCAATGCTTTTCAAATTATTCATGTTTGTGTGCTTTAAGACTGAAGTTTAAATAATTTCTGTGATATTTAATTTTTCGTGTCGATTTCCAGTATTGTACCCTCAATATTTTACATAATATGGTCGAATAACATTTAAAGTTATCAAATTCGTGTTTCAATTTTATATAAATTAATTAAGTAGGCTTTAATGTTATGAACCATTTGTAAATTTCGAATGGTAAATGAATGAAGCACTTGCTACAATTTCTTATAATCTATATTTGGAACAATTTAATATTAATTGTTTTCTTTTCTCTTATAAATTATAGAAATGAATGCAATTGTTTTTAACTACATACATGTACACACATACACTAGACGAATATCTACACTGGTTGATCTTAAAAAAGAAAAAAACAAAATAACTTTCACCTGGCAATTTTTAATAATTTTTTTATTAATTATCTTATGAATTACACTTTTGACATTTTGAATTTAACAACACGTATGCAATTATTAAAGAAATTGGGCCAAATAAATTCATTAGATATATTTGGCTTACAGATTATCCAATATATTCAAAAAAAAAATTTTTGGTTGACAATATTGAAAAATAAAAAATTAAAATTGAATTGAATAAATATTTATACGACAAAATCAAAAATATGTTAGAAATGGACGGTATCCCAATAAACCGTTAATATAGGAAAGCTAAAGCAAAAAATCCCAGAGAAACTAAAATTTTAGAGTTATTTTTATACAAATTTACTGTTGTTGAATGTATTTTATTTCTTTATTGAAAGAGGATTATTGCTAAGCTCCTTCTAAATCTCTTATTGTTTCTTTCCAATTGTTATAAGTGCCTTGCTATATATTATTAACTAAATTGATTGCAAGCTTTCATTCATTTAACTACCTTTTAGATAAAAATTTTAAATGTAAATCATAAACATTTGAAAAACTATTTATTTTTCTTATTAAATTTATCTTTAAGCTTTATTTGTGTATGATGAAAAATTTTGAAACAAATTTAAATTACCTGCAATATTATTGAAGTTATAATCATAGCCATTAACAATTCATACCTTTCGTGAGCATTCTTTACTTGAGATAAATATTTTAATTGTGAAATATTTGATGTTAACAAAGTTACATCCAACATTCCTTTGACAGCAGTACTTTTATTTGCATAAACATTTTGTTGTTTTGTTTCATCCTAAATGGAATTCATGTTTATTAAAACAGGAGGAAAAAAGAAAGTGGCCTTTTATACTGCTTATACTTACGCGGATCCCATCATTGCTATTATTTTCATTATTTTCTTCATCTATTTCATCATTTTGAGTAGCATTTGAGTCTTTTTCTCCCATTTTATATTTAAGACTTTTAACCTTTTATTGAAGATTTTAATCGCAGAATTTATATAATTAGAAAAAGGAATATTCTTACGTTGTGTTCAATAGCTGATCTTGACTAAATTTAAATTTAGTTAGAAAGGTATTTCCAAGCAAGAATTTATCCATATCCTAATGTGTATAGATTAGATACTAAATCTTATCGTGGCTAGAAGCTTTTAGAATATTATTGGCCTGTGTAAAAAAGTTTTTAAATTTTTATTTTTAATCAGTGATTGTATATATGTAATTGCTATTTTAATTATAGGTTATTCCTTCAGTAGGTGAACAATAAGTATAAAGAGTAGAAAAATTTCTGTATAATAATAAAATAATTAACAAGTAAAAACGTTTTAGTCGGACATGAATTATACCCTGCACCTTGACAATCTGAGTATAAAGACTTGTTTTTAAAGTATTTAAAATTACCTTTCATTCCAAATTTCATGAATCTAACTTTATTATTTTTCCGAATATTTAAAATTAGCTTTGAAGATTTTATCCAAACGTGTCAAGCTATTCCATAAAAATTTCGAGAATATATCTGAATTATAATTGGACATGAGGCTGTCGAATATCATATAGTCAGCTTTATTTTTTTTCCAAATATACAACTTTTGAATTGTATGGCAGGTAACCGAACCAGTGCAACTATTCCATTAAAATTTTTAGGGCATAATATGTAAAATGTAAATGTATCTATATTAGTTTCTGATATATTTAAAACAATTTGTCCGCATTGCTCCAATAACCATAGGGTCAGTTCTTGGCACGAAAGAAACAAATTGTGAAAGTTTGGTTGTATTTACTTTATTCGTTTTTAAGTTATCGTGCGATCGGACGGACTACACGAAGGTGTAGGGTAATAAAAAATAATTTAATTATGGGGGCTAGTTCGAAAAGCAAAATGATTTTGTGATATTAATATTTTTGAAATTGAAATTTTTTAAATTTAATTAAATTTTTTAAATGTTTAGAAAGAAAGGTAGAACCTACTGCTTTTTTTCAGGTTTTCCAAGTAAGTGAAATTCGTCATTTTTCATGTTTCATCAATGAAAGTGGTTTTGAAAGCTAATTATGTTAATTCTGATAATCTGCTTAGATCAGACCTAAAAATGTTATCAACTTTTGCTGGAAATTCGATTTCCGAGACATCCTATAAAAACTCTTAAAAGTTTGGATTTCTAAATTAGAAAATTTCACAAAAATTTATTATTTTTAGCACTTTTCCAAAAAATTTTGTGAAAAAAGTGCTTATTAGTTTCGCTCTGTCCGTCCGTCCGTCCGTCCGTCCGTCCGTCAGTCCGTCCGTCCGTCCGTCCGTCCGTCCGTCCGTCCGTCCGTCCGTCCGTCCGTCCGTCCGTCCGTCCGTCTGTCCGTGTGTCTGTTTACAAAACTTTTACACCTTTGAAGATAGAAAGCTGAAATTTAATACGTACATAGATCTTCACTAGAAACTTATTTCCGTAGAACAAAATTTTTACCTATCACCCCCCTCTAGAAGTTATACCCCCCCAAAACCCTAAAAATGGCTTTTTTAAATTTTTGTTGCAATGAAACCATAAGCATTTTTGAAATTTTGCAAATGCAGAAAGGCAATGGCTTGCTTCCCCTTGCGCGGTATACTATAGTTCAACTTAAGAAAAACAAAATGGCCGCTCAAATTTACCGTTATTTAAAGTCCTTTTTTTCCAAATTTTTGATGTCGTTTTTCTTCTAGACCCCAGACTGTAGAAGCTTGAAATTTTAGGAGCTTTTAGATATTAATAAATAGTTCATTTTGTTAGAAGAAAATTTTTTTCCATCTCCACCCCCTCTCAAGTTATCACCTCTTGAAATTCGTAAAATTTGAATTTTTGACACCTTATATTTCCGAAACCGCAAGCTTTTCCAAATTTTTATAAACGCAAAAAGCTAACGGTAAATTCCGTGAAATTAAAAAATATAATTATTTTTCTTAACTCACACAATTAACCCTTAAACTCGAGCATTATGTTAACCCCTTTTTATATTAATTTTTGCTTTATTTCAAAGACTGCATATATGCGTCATCCTAAATATATGCAATCCTAGAAATAGTTTTGTATATAAATGAAAATAATTTTAATAGTGTTATAGCTATACATAGACTGTATTTAAAAGCAGAATTTTCACTTGTTGAAGGGAAAAGTGCTACAATACAAACCATTGGTTTGACCCAACTTTATTTATTTTTTAGCAAAAATACGTATTTTCCTTGCGTTGCTAAGTAAACTTTCAATTGATTCGACACCGAATGAGGCTTATACATAAAATTTCAAGAAAATATTTTTGAAAATCATTAAAACTACTAAATGGGCCCGAAGCAAGAGTCCAATTGCTGAAAACTGAGTTCTACCACACCAACAATTTTTTTATTTTTACTTTCCAACTTTATCTTATTGTACTTTTAATTAGGGCTTTAACTCTAAATTTTGAAAATATTCTGCTTCGACAATAAAAAAAACAAGTAAAAAGTATTTCACTCAATAAGACCCAAAAAGTTGATAAAGTCATGACATCTCCAAAGTTGAATTAAGAGTTTAAAATTTTCATGGCATTTTATACACCTTACTCATAATATGCAATGCTGCCGGAAATAATGGAACGCTTGAAAATTTTTTCAAGTCAAAAATTACCCCGGAAACCTTCTAAACAATTACATATTTATTTTTAAACATTTAAAATATTTATAACATAATTTTTTTTTAGAAATAATACTTATATATCAGAACCATCTCTTCCTCTGAAACGTAATTGATTCCAATTCCAGATATAATAACATTTAGAATGAAAATTAACAAAACGTTGACAAAGATTGCATCATTTAAGTAAACTGCTACTTTTTGTTCAAATTTTCTTTCCGTATCCAAAGCTCCCATAATAATAAAAAGAATTCCAGCCATAAACTTTGATATTAAAGAAAAAGAAATTTTTATAATGCAAAATTTTTAAAATAAAAAGTTTTTTTTTGTAAGTTTTGTTTGAATGATAAAATTATTATACAATAATTTTTTACTTGTGTTTGTCAACAATTAAATTTCTATAACAGAGCGCTTTAATGAAAATATTTCGATTATTCCGATTTCATTTGCTTTTACAATTAACATATTATTAGAATTTATGAATCTTAACAATGAAATTCAATAATTAAATTCAATTATTTAAATAAATGAAAAAATTTTAAATTTTTTTTGGGTCTTTGTCAAATTTCTGATTTGACTGAAAAAAATGTGCACGTGGAAAATTTTATTTAGATTCAGAGATTATAGAAATTATTATTTCTTATAAATAATTATAGAAATGGCGCGAAAAATAATTTAGCGAAAATCTTGCACAAGACTATGTAAAAGCCCTTTCACTACTCTTTTTAAACTTAAAGGACGCCAGTAAGATTTACTTAAAATACCTAGAAAAATTTGAATACACGCTAAAATAAACTAAAAATAGTTTATTTACACTTCCCTACCATGAAATAGTGCGTTCCAACCGAAAAATCGACATCCGGAATTTGGTTTCATTCTAAAATGGAAAATAAGATTTACTTTCATTCATTATCGATATCTTAACTATAGAAATCCATAGAGCAGATAAATTAGCATTTGTTTCTAGATTCGATAAGAATTAAAACACTTTTGTTATTAAAATTCCATTAAATGTTTACTTTTCTTATTAATTTTTAACTTTGCACTTAAGTACTTGTTACTTTAGAAAGAATTTGTTGATATTTAATAAATTATAAATTTCTTAAGTATTTTCTTTTAGAAATTTAACATTCAGCACTTGTAAAAAGATCTAGAATCCGAGAATTTTTTATTAAAATCCGATCGCGATGTACATGATTTGGCTGTCTCTATAGGAATAAAAGCAGAAGAAGTGTTAAATATTATACATTTAATGTGTTCCAGACAATTAAAGTTCTTCTAAGCTGAAATATTTTTATAAATAAACTTAAGCAAAATATCAAAAACAACACATTTGTAAATTTTCTTGATCTTTTAAGACTAAAGCGAATATCCTCTCCTATAGTCAACACTTTAGTGCTAGAAAAAATTTTTTGTCTTTCATGTGACACGGAAAAATTTTTTTATATTTTTTATATTTTTCTTTTGTATACCTTCTAACATATATTTATTAAAATTATTTCCTTTAAAAGCACAAAATATTTATTTACCTGTAATATAATCGACGAAACAATCATAGTCATCATATATTGATAGTCATCACGGTACTTTCCAACTACTAAAAAATATCTTAATTGTGAAGCATTTGATGTTAACAAAGCTATATCTAATAATCCTTGGACAATTACACTTTTACTTGCATAAATATTTTGTTGTTTTGTTTCATCCTAAATGGAATTCATGTTTATTAAAATATTTTTAGTGGACAAATATAAAAATGATCACTTACACTGCTTTTATTCTCTTGTCTATTATTCTCTTTGTCTATTTCATCATTTTGAGCCGAATTTGAGCCCTTCTCTCCCATATTATCTTCAAGATTAAAAATTTTGAAACTAGAGTTCCGAAATAAATAGGAAGAAGGAATTAAGACTAAACTTGATTAAATTTAAATTCTTAATAAACAAGAACTTTTCAATATCCATAGAGAAATTTAAATAGATTAGATAGTTAATCTAATCATGGTTTGTAGCTTTATCAATTATTTATTAAATTGTTATATATATATACATAGATTTTATAATTTAAATGAGTAATTTAATGTTTAAAATATTTATTATTTATACAGTAGGTAATTGAGTGTAAAAAAGGTAATAGTTAGAATTTGTGTGTAAATTAATTTAATGTACAATGTGTTTAATAAAAGCTCTTTTTTCACTGGTTCCAAATGAGAGACTCCTTACTAATTCCATGTCTTGCCGAAATTCTTATTCGCTTTATATAAATAAATCAACCTGATTATTTATTCATATCGATATCTTGAACAATTTTGAATTTTGTTGCAAATTTTCTAAAAACTTTTAATTAAAATAGTTAGTATTTTCTACCATTAATGTTCCCAATTGTAATTATTCGTTCTTGTTATTCTTATAGTTATTGCAAGTTTTGTGTCAAGAACTCATTTTTGGCCAGAAATATCGAAATCTCGCTTCATTAAAAATACCGTAAATTTTTACCAGATTAACAAAAATAAATTCTTAAATAGCAATAATATACACTTATAAACTTATGCATTTGGATGAAAAATTTTATATCAGATTTTAATAAAAATTCAACAAGCAGTTAAAATAGGCACAAATTTTAAACTCTTGAAAAAATTTTATCGTTATTTAAATATATTTAAATTTGTTTACTAAAAGCTTTCCAAAAATTTAAATTAAGCTTTATTCATTTCACTTCAAAATAAAATGTTCTAAAATATATTTTTATTAGAACAAATCAAAGACTTAAACCTTTTAAAAAATATTCACAATTATTATATTAATAAATTCCTCCATATAATGGAAAAACAAGTACAGACAACAAAATGGTAGAAAGACGCCATCTTAATATTTAACAATTTAACAAAATCCAAAATAAATTTTTTAACACAATTTTTGTCTCTGACTTTCTCTAATTTTGCCTTTTTCCGTTATCCTTTGTTAAAATCAAATTTCTTGCTTATAACACGCAAAATCCAACATTTTCATACCATGTAATATATGTAGTAGTAAATCAGTATTAGTCCTGTTGAATAACAACATTAAAAATCTTGTATTATCAAAATATACAATTAAGAAAAAATTAAAAGGAAAATAATAAAACATATAGGAATAAATGAAACAAAACAAAAGTAGTTTATGACAAAATAAGGAAAAAAAAATATAAAAACAAAAAGAAAACCGAAAAGAAACAAAACAAAATCGGAATGAAAACATTTGTATACGGCTTATTATGAGCTATCCTTGAAAGATTTCGTACATATAAACATTCCAGTAAAGAAAAAAAATAAGCACACCAATAATAACAACAACAACAACAAATATAACAAGGACAATAAGAAGTAGAAGAATAATCATAAGAATCATCAGAAAATAAAAAAAAGTTAAAAACAAAAATCATAATAAAACTAGTGCAAGAAATTGATTTCACAGGAATTTACTCTATCTGAAGGAAAATTGAGTTTTTTAACCACAAACAAGATTGTGGTGTGGTTTCGCATAATATTTTTAATAATAAATTATTTTAATAATAAAGATGAGAAAGTTATTCAAAAAATTTAGACTGCAATAAATTGAAAGAAAAATTTTTTTATAATTATTAATTTTGAATTAAACACAACACTATTCGGAATTTGATTGAAATTCATGCAAAATGAATTAAAATATATTTCTTGATTCACGCATATATTTTTGAACAAAATATTTCTCTATTTCTTAACAATATATTGGGGAAAATTTTTACAAATATTAAAATTTTAAGATTTATATTTAGTTTTCAATATTAGAGAGCTACACATTGGTTGTACTTTTAGCATATTTCTTAGTATGCTCAAAAGAAACTTCAGAATTATACCGTCACTTATAACAATATTAACAACTTTAATGACATAAACTTATTTTCAAAGGAACAGATCAAAGAATTTTTTAATTCGAATTTGTTTAATTACGCGAAAAATATAATTTGAATTTCCAAAAGAGCTAGTTAGAAATATATAGTAATAAAAGGGGTTATTTCAGAAAAATTTTAATTATGATTGGGATTAGATGCGAATATACCGTCATTTGAATTATTTTGCCAATTATATAATTTTAAAGAAGAATACAGATACTACACGAATATTTAAAAACAAAAAACAAATTAAATTTTCTTTAGTTTTACTTTAAACTTTAATGGATTAAACAGGTTGTCATTAATTCTTCATCAGGTTAAAATATTGCTTTAAACAGGTTGTCAGCTGTATGATCTTATAAAAATTTTTTAAATATATTAGAGTCCACCAGCTACACTTACTCGTAATTTAAATTTGAAATCTCAATACATTTTTTTTAAATCAATATTACAAAATTAAATTTATTTAAATAAAAAGTCTTAAGGGTTGTTCTTTTCAAAAAATAATATTCAATTTTTAATATTTTCATTTTCAAAGAGAATTATAATGCCCGAAAATGTGTGAAAAAATTAAAAAAATTCTAAAAAAAAATTTTGACACTCTCATTGTAATTCTCACTTTCATTCGTATTCTCTTTAATCTGAGTAATTTCCGATGGATTTATTTCCGTACACCAAAGCAATATAGAACTGGGAAAATTCTATTTTATTTCTTTTTCTGTTTTCTGTTTTCTTTTTTTATTACTCTTTATTTTGAATTTATATTGTATATTTTGTTTTTGTTTTCAATTTTCACAAATCTTTCAGTTCTGGTATACGCTCTTGGTAACCAACATTTTATTTTTGTTTCTTTTACTTTTCTGTTTCAATTTTTTCTTTCCTTCTTCTTCTTTATTATTATTGTTTTGTTTTGTCATATCATATATTTTGAAAATTTTCAGTATCAGAGAAATCAGTTCGAATCGGGAGGGCGTGAATAAAACACGTGCTTAAAAGAAAAGGACTAAAAATTTAGAATTAAAGTGAAAGGAAAAAAAAATTTTTTTTTTTAATAAAAAAATTCAAATTAATTTTTTGAATTTTTTTTTTAATTTTTTTACATGATTTTAATTTTTTTTTTATATTGCATGTCGATTTTGTAAGGATTTTGTAAAATTTTATAATGCATTCAATTTTATATGTGTATATTGGAATGCGTGTGACATAAATCATTTTAAAGAAATAATATTACAAAAAAAAAAACAGAAAAAAGAAATAGAAAAAGTTTGATTTTTAATTTAACCTTAACCATACTCAAACTGAAAAATAATGTGTTTCTATCAGGTTTTCTTCTTCGTTATCCTGCAATAAAAAGGAAAAAATAAAAAAAAAATACCCAATGTGATATATTTTTTTTTGTTATTATTATTATTATTATTGTTATGAAGAGATTACAAAACACACTTACTCACACACACACTATGTAAGCACATGATGTTATCCTCATACAAATTATTTAATAGTCTTATATACATTACAGTAATTTTATGTAAAAGAATTTTAGGAAATATAAGAAAAAAATAAAAACAAAAATTAATAATTTTCATAATTATTAAAAAAAATGGAAAAATTTTGAATTTATTTACTGTTATTAAATAAATAGAAAAAAATGTTTTTGGTTTTAAAGAAAACAAAAATTTTAAAAATAAGAAAATAAATGACTGCATATAATCTTTTACAAACACATACGCATATACGCACATTATATATGCATGTGTATGTGCAATTGTTCGTATATTTATGCAAGAATACATAATATATGCAAAGTTGTTTAAATTTACAAATGAAATAATTTTAAAAATGTGTTTTTAAAGTTCAAAGAAAAAAAATGTTTAAAAATTAAAAAATTTTTGGAAAAAAAAATTAAAAAATTTACAAAAAATAAAAAAATTGTAAAAATGATGAAAAAAACTACACAGTTATGTCAAAATTATTATTTTTTCATATGTGAAGGAAAAGGATAAAATCAAACAAAACAACACAAGGGTTCAGAAGGATAACAAAATAAAAACAATCAAGGAAAAAGTGAATTTTTGTAGGTCAATAGTTGTGCAATTTTTGTATATTTTTTTTATTTTATTTTTTGTAATTTCTATTTTTTCCTCCTTGTGTTTTATTATTAATTTTTTTTTTTTCTAAAATGCGTGTATTTTTGAAGAGAATTTTTAAATAATATTCTGTAAAGAAAATTACTAGGACTTTTTTAAATAAAAGTGATGTTTAGAATCTTAATGCTCGGATAAACCTTTAGAAAATTTGTTTAAATTTGAAATAATTCGAACGTATTAAGAATTTGATCTTTTCTACATATGTAAAATAAAGGTAAAATAAAGAGAGCGCTATCTTAATTTAGACCTTAACGATTCATAAAAGGATTGTAGAATCCTTGAATTCCAAATTCGAATTGCGATAATACGATTTTTAAATTCGATTTGTCGTTAACATAATCTTCAAAAGATTTTATTACTGTTATAAAAAATTCACGAAACATTTTGAATTTAAAAATTTTCAAATTTTTACAATTTTAAACTAAATATGACCGTCAAATTTATAAATAAATATGTACATACTCGTATATATGCATTTTATAATTACGTGTAATGGTGAAAATTTCAAAAAAATACAAAACCTTCAGCATCATTTTTGTTACAAATTTTATTTAACCTCGAAAATCTGTAGTTGGAAAAATGTGTTTAAAATTTAAATTGTTTAAATAAAATAAAAATTTTTATTTGTTTTTTTTTTCTTGTGCATTTTCACAAGATGAGTTCCACAATATGTAAATACAGAAGATGAGTTCCATAATATGTAAACGGATTTAAAATAAAAAATCTCATTATAAATTTATTTATGAATTTAATGTCCGTGTATAAAAAGTCTGTGCCAAGTATACAAAATTTTTAAAATTTTTATTTTAAAATAAAATTTAAATTGAGATTTTTAAGTGATTATGAATTGAATTTTTTAATTTGGTTAAGGAAATTGATAATGTTTTCCAAAAATGGCAATTAAAATCCGCTAATACTTGCAGTGGTTATTGCTTTCCTAAAATTAACAATATTATTCATAACTCTCTTAAGTTCTCTTAAAATGTTTACATTTTTAAATATTAAATTGTTGTTTTTTTATTATTTTTATAACATTTAATTGAGTTTTAAATTTTGAAAGTTGGAATTTATAAAAATTCTTCAAGCGTTTTAATATTGACCCTTTATCGTTTGAAATGTGTCCAATAAATTTTAAGCATCGGGCAGATTTGTAGCAATTTTGTTTTTTAAATTTGTCATTTCAAAAGATATTTGGTAAAGTCGCATGTCTGCGTTCCAAAAAAAATTCTGTAAAAACATATTGCGTTAAACTCAAAACAGTTTAAAAGTACTAAATTTGAAGTTAAAAAAAATTATTTCACATAATTAGCTTTGTAAATTTTTTTTTACTTTCTCCTTATAAGTAAAAAAAAAAATTAAAAATGTTAAAATAATTAATTAATAGTTTTATTACCAAAAATTTATTAAATAATATCATTCATTCGCCGTAAAATATGCAAAATTTTTGTTAATTGAAAAATTGGGTAAATCGAAGCGCGCCTTCTTCACAAATAATATTCATAAATCTGACAAAAAAAGAAGAATTAGATTTTTAGCCGGTAAATAGAAATGAAACGTATTTGATGAGCTGAATAGAACAAATATGCCAATAGTAATATTGAGTGTTTACCAATATATGGGGACACGCAACATACAACATTGAAAATTCTTCAAAATATTAATGAAAATTTATAGGTCTTTATTACTGATTTCAAGATTATTGTTATTATTAAATTTGTTTTTTATTCAACCCAATTTTAATCTCAATTCAGTATACTAACTTTAAACCAGGTTTGCTATTGTGTATTGAAAAAATTGTGTTAATTTAGATATTTTTGAATGTTTGCAACCTCCTGTTTTTGACTAACAACGACAACTTCATTTAAGTGCTTATGATTTGTAATTTTAATGTATAGAAATAATTATGATTCTTAAAATGTAATAAAGTAGGTAAATTTTCCATCTTTTGCTATTCTTAAAGAATACAATTCCAAAGCCATGTCCCTTACAGTCTATAGAAATTTCAAAATCTATTATATTGCCTTAATCCAAGCAGTATTTGGGTTCTGTAATTTTTTCAGATTTCACTTTCAGTTTAACAGCATAAAAAAGACATACATATAATAATATTTGTTAAAAATTTGAAATTTAAACAATTATATAAAAAGTGAACAGAAAATTGAAATAGACCTAAGCATAATTTGTACTTAGATTTTGAACTAATCAGACTTCATTAGTTTTCAAATTTTATCATTTTTACGTTGCAATAAATTATATTTGAATCGGAACATTTCATTATTTATGGAAGCATGTACTGACATACCCATACGTATATCATGCATTTAAATGATAATATTAAAAGAAAAATAATAAAAAACAAATAAAAATAAAATGAAAAAATTCTGCGGTAGTTTTTACTTTTTTTTTTACAATACAAAAAAATGTGGCAATTGCTTTACAAATAGAATAAGAAAAAAATAAATTAAAATCATAAAATAGTAAAAGTACACGCACATGTCCTCTGTGTAAAAATTTATAAACACATACTCATATATTTAGCAAGTATGTATGTAGGTACACATGTGTTCTAACCATTATTAGAATTATATCAAATGTTGTTATGTAATAACTGGGTTAAATTTTAACATAGAAAACTTTATTTTGTTCTTCTCCTCCTTTTTTTATTTACAGTTCTGCTTTTTTATGTTTTGTTATTTTGTTGGTATAAAATTGCCGGCATAGCAATTGAAAATAATTTCTTATTGTTCTTCTTTTTCATTTTATTTTTAATTTGTATATGATATAAAAATATTGATAACTCATATGATGTTTAGAAAAATTTTTAACATTTTAAATTTCAAAAAAAAAATCTGAAAGTATGTCAAAAATCACGAACTTTTTATCTGCACGCATGTATGCCTAATTTTGTTTTTAGAAATTCTATGAATTTTAAGGTTTAAATTTTTAAATTTAGAAAATTACTAGGGACTTAACATTTAACATTATTGAAAAAAATTATCGACCCAGCCGTCTTTTTTAATGTCTTCTTTAAATTAAAAACATAGTTAATTTAATTATAGGGATTGATTACCTGTATAATCCGAAATTCTGGAAATTTTATGTAATTACTGCGCAAAAACAAGTGCATGTATGGGAAGAATGATTTTTTAAATTTAGAAGAATAATTTTTGTAATATATGTCCAACTATTTCAGAAATCAGCGTGAATATCTCAACTCAAAATTCAATGATTTTGTTTTGGAAAGTACAACGTTTCCTCGAAATTTTTACATTAAATATTGAAAAGAAAAGTGTCGAGTCCATCCGTTTTGGAATATTTCTTCCGGAATTAACTTACTTTTTTGTATCTGGAAGAATCTTTATCAATTTGGTTTATTTTGTATTAAATTTTTTTATAACACTTTTTTTCGATGTGGTTTACTTTTCTGTCGTCCAAATGGTTTAAAAAATTTTTTTCCTGAATGTTAAATCTGACTGTATATGAAACAATGTGAATTTAAGAAAACTGGACTTTAAAAAAAAAATTTTACTAAAAGAGTAAGATATAAAATTGGAGCTTAATATAGAAAGCTTATTTAAATCGATCATTTTAAACGAAAGTAACACAAACTCTTATTTTGTAACAACAATGTATATCAACAAAAATAATGTTATGACTCATATGACTAGAGACGAGCAAAAACACTAGTCACCGTATGCTTATAAAAATTACCAAATAAATAAGATTTTTGATTAGATTCGTAGATAATCTCAAAATTTTGTGCGAGATGGCTGAATTTTCTTGTTTGAATAACATGGATAAAAATTGTAATTGCCCATGATTTCTGCAAATATAAGGAATATTTTCCAAAAAAAAATTTAAAATTTCTGATTCAAACACAATACAAACGAATATTATTACGTTTGTTGCATTCAAACAGAATAACATAAAAATTACATGCTTTGAAAAATAATTTGCTATATATTTTATATTTTTTTAAAATTTTTTAATTTCAACATCTTTAAATTAATTTTAAATATTCAATAAATCATTTATGCGAATATTCTTTATGCTTGAAATCACTATTATTCGATTACAATAACTAATTGGTCATAAACCATTTTCCTAAATTTAAATTCCTTTTATGTACTAATAATGTACAGGATTATGCAATATTTTATGTATATATAATAACACATTGTGTATACATAAATTTATGCATTTCTTTAGAATACATAGAGAAATACAATTTTAAAATATTCAAATGTATTTAAAATTCAATTTAACCTCAATTTTTATTCATAAAGCAAATTCTATTTAATAACGTACCCTAGTGTTAAATAAAACAAAGCAAAATGAAAAGAAAAAAAAAATGTGTTTTTTTTAGAAATAGAAGCAAATTGAATATTGAAGTTTTTTGAACTGAATTATTCTCAGTTGAAATCTTATAATAAAAACAAAAAAGGAAAGCAGTAGGAATTCAATTGCAATTATTTTAATTCTTGAATTTCTTGTTTTTATTTCACATAAATGTAAAATTACTTTGATTAGATCTAGCCCATAGATATATACATATAAAAAATCATATGATTGTCCTAATTTTTAGTAGATATTCAAAAGGTTTCTCAATTTTAGTACAGCTAGAAAACAAGTATAGCAACCAAAATAATTTTTCGGTGAAAGCAGTTGAAATGTGGAACTGAACAGCGTGTGATTATTGCACACTTTATTAGTTTAATGAAAAATATGCAGATTTTCTTATAAAATTTTGCATTTTACGCACTCTGCTAGCAATTAAATGTGGCATGTTGATCTTAGAATTTGATCAAAATTTTATTTCTTGTATAGTTCCCAAAGCATACCTGATCTTAATGTTGAAACATTGTTATACATTTTGGTATTACATATTTTAATATTTCGGGAGTCTTTCATAAAAATTTTATATTAATGTATTTTAGTATATTATGATTTTCAATTTCGGATTATGCGATTGTGCCGCTTCAGGCTAATATTTGTACTTCTGACGGAGTTAGAGAAACCCATTAAAAATTGTCAGACACATAGATATAGAGCTCGCATATGTATAATTCACAAAATATCGTACGAATTGAGATGACAAAAATCTACGATTTTTAACAGCAAGTATCAGAAGTATTTAACAAATTTAATTATTAAATTTTTAAATTACCTCACATTGAAACACTCTGTATAATATGTTAAGCTATAACAAATCGAATAATGTTCGTAATATACAATAAAGAAATCATATTGCTTTATTTTTATTTTTGATTTTTAAGAAAAAAAAAAGAAAGTTTGTTAAGAAATATTTCAGGTCAGTTAGCCTCCGGGTCTAAGTTGGAAGAGTATATAATCTCAAAAATATTAAACTAGTTTTATTGAATCGACTCTAAACAGTTCTCTAAATTGAAAAAAAAACGAAATCCAGATTTCATGTGATAAATAAATAATAAAAATTGTCTGTTGTCCTATTATTTCGACCTTGTTTTTAATATATCCAAGATATTATAATAAATTCTGTCTCATGTCTGTGTTTAGTATGAGTTGACGTTGTTGATTTTTGCATATTGAATTAAATTAAATGTTTTCTAAAAAATTTTATTGAAACGATTTACTTAGGGACTTTCTTCTTTTAATCAAAACTCCTAAGATTTTTAAAGTCCGTTCAGTCGGTCTGGAGTTTAAGAAGGCGAAATCAGAATGGAATTTTAAAAATAGAAAAAAAAGATTTTTCTAAAAAAATTAGAAGAGATTTCAGTAGAAGAATTCAGAAGAAAATCGGATCAGGGCTAAAACCATGTCATATTGGAATTAAATTGACAGCGTTGGTTTTGATTGCATTAAAATCATTTCTCACATAAGAAATTTCTGTAAGTAGTTCTTGTATTAAGCAATAATTTACGCGACAACATAAAGGGATCTATTGTAGTTAGAAAGAAATGAGAATTGCCAAATATCCTTTTCAAAATATGTTTTTTTATCTACATTTATAATAATAAATTGTCTTACAATTATTATTTTTTCAAAAAATTCTAAAATTGCTTTAACTTTTTTAAATTATTAAAAAAATATTTTTTTATTGCATTGCATACACTAAGGTGCGTTCTCCAAAGAGATATAGGTCTGTCGGTCTGCCTTTTTCCGTGTGCAAAATCACCTCGAGAACTGAGCTTTTTTGCGTGCCGATTTCACATTTTTGCGCATACAAAGGGAAAAAAATAACCAATTTCCTTGAAATTTAATATTACCGAAACTAACTGGCGAATTTTTTAGTAAATTCGAATGGCGCAATGCGAAACTCTGCCAAGATTTAAATTTCAATTCAATTGAATTCAATTCAATTAATTCAATTAAATTTTCATAATCTTCTGCAATATTTGCACTAAACTGAAAAATATACATTGCGATCAATTATGAGTTGACCACATCAGATTTCTTTTAATATTAAAAAGTGTAAGTCATAATCAATCATTTTGTGCTTTTAAGCTAATTTTATTCGCTACCAATTTAAAATAATTTAAAATCATTTCCAGCATAATTTAATATTGAATCACTTTTTCAATTTGTAAAGCGTTTAATAGAACCATAAAAAAAATTGAAATTTACAACATTTACACCATTTAAAATTTTAGATTGTTAAATTGTAAAAATAATATCATTTTATCCTTTATACATACCTACTTACGGCCATAAATAAAATATTCAACTTTAATATCTATATTCTCGTATATTCGAAATCAACCATTTTTTAAAAATTTATTATTTAACTTCAGTATATGAAGATTTATGATTTCGTATAAAATACAAAGTACAAAATAAAAATCTAATCTTTATATTAAAGCTATGACATAACTGACTTTCATATATCCATAAAAGAACTGTTATAACAATTCATGTCATGTTTTAGTAGTAAGAATTTCTTATTTTGTCGGTTAGAAAGCAAGGATAAAGTGTATTCGTTATTATTATTATTTTAATATATGAGTATATGTGCGTTTGTTTATATAATACTTTCACAAATTTCATATAAAATGTATAAAATTAAAATATACGAAAATCTGACATTAAACCTGTTCATTATTTTTTGCCTTTTCTGAAATACTTTCAAAAACTTATAAAACCGTACATAAAATATACTCGTACGTTTTTCAAAATGTCAGTCAAAAATAAATTTATTTTAAATATTTTTAATTTTTTTTTTGAGAGAAACAAGTATGTTCGTACATCGTCGATTTAAAATATACAATTTTTGTTCATTGTAGAACGTCATATTTTAAATATTAATCCAAGGTTCAGTAAGAAATTTTAAGAAAAAGTTTTGGAATGAATTTTACTTTAAACGAAATAGACATAAAGATACTCGTGAAATGTAAAGAAAATTTGGTTTTTTCTTATAAGCTACTCTTCCGCTTTTGATATATAACGAGATATTGCCGATAGATTCAAAGAGATTATCATGTACTTAATATTTTCGTACTCAATACTTTATAAAGTTATTGGAAACTTGCAAAGTATTGAGTAGTTATTAGCAATAAAATGCAAGTTTATTTCTGTCAAAATTGTTATAAAATTCGTGTAATTGACACTCTTCTTCTCAATAAAATCAACTCAATTAAAAATTTTAAAAACGGAGAACAAAAATTCCAAAACTGAATATTTAAATTAAAATTATACTTAATTATTGCATACTCTCTTCTCTTTATTATTATTTAATTTTTTATTACAATCCTTTCATTCACCTTTTTGCTCCATGGTTCCTATGCTTTTAACCAATGAACACAGATATTTGTATGATTCGTAAGCGAAGTAACAGAAGATTATTATATGAACGTCACAGGTTTGGTTTTTGTTGATTCTCTTTACATTTAATAAGAGCAATTGTATTAATATAAAATTTTTCTTTTCGAAATTGGTTCAATTTCAAAAATTAATGAAGTAAAGAATTGCATGCAATGATTTAAATCACTTGTGTAATTCCAATATCGTAAAGAAGAATGAAATAAAAACTTGGGATATGGTGTAAAGCAACGTGATTAAAATCACAATTTTTCTTATATTAAATGTGTCTGGTTTATAAAATGTAAAAAACCACGTTCTAAAAATTTTTAATATTTAATTTAATTGTTGGTAGAGCATTTAAATTCAAAGTGTGTGGTGTTTTTCCTTTTTCGTTATCCTTTTGTTCTCTGAATTTTGATTGCAAAATATGATTTATATTTTTTTGTTTTTGAGTTGCCAAATTTTGGTTTTTTGCTCTTTACTATACAATTACTATACAATATTTAATATATCGTCCATATTTATTAAAGCATATTAAATTTTTAATTAATTTATTTTATAATTTTGTTTAAAAATTTTTGCTTGGAATTTGTTTAATTTAAAAAATTTATTTTAAATAGCGGAAGAGGAAAAGTAAAAATTTTCTGAACGTCATTTTTTTAAATAATATTTTGATTTCATCCCAAATTTATGCAATTTTTTTGTTTTAAAAATCATGATAAATAAATTCATGTAGTAAGATAGTATTTTCTGAAGTTGTGTAATAAATTCCTTTTTGCGACAATTTCACACTTATGTAAAGGGTAGTACATACATATAAAGAGAGCGTATAAGTTCGAAAACTTATTCAAAGCAAATGTATAATGCATAATGCGTACAGATGTTTTTTCAAAATTAATGAAAATCAATGCAATACCGATAAGTGATAAAAAAAAAACTTTTTCTAACAACCTGTAAAAAGATGTAAAAATTTAAATACTGTACCCAAAATTTTCATATTTACCACGTTAACTGAATTTTTACTCCCTTATTGCTTCGAGAACCAGTATGAATACTTTATAATCAAAATTTCTCAAACTATTAAACTTTACAAATAACATACAAATAGAAAATTTATTAAAAATTTTACGCTTCATTATTGTAAACAATACATTTTACCCTTTCAATAACCATTTAACAGAACAATAAATAATAAATTTTAATCAACATTAAGAGGATATGAGATAATATGGAATAAGTTCACAAAATATTAAACCCAGATTTTATAACATAATTGGATACGACAAACATTTTATTCGTTTCTTAAATTTCTAATTTAAGAACCAAATTCAAAAATAAAAATGTCTTAATCAATTTTTCATTCTATAAACTAAGATTTTCTCATCGTACTCCAAAAAAGGAAGAAACCAAAAAATTAACCAGAAAACCACATTCACTGAATCAACACCCCTGGAATCAACACCCCTAAATAACATTTTCTATATGCTGTATACCACAAAACACTTTGTTTATTTTTCTCTTCTTGTACTCATATATTTACACTTCTACTATTTTCTTGTTTGTTTTGTTTTTCTTTGTTTTTTTTTCCTTCATTTCTATTTTCATCAAAATGACATCTAATTGGCTTGTTGTCTGGCAGTACACACCTGTTGAGTGTTAGTTTTTGAATATTTTATTAAAAATCATTTCAATTTATATAAATTATATAACATGCAAACAGAAAAGAAAAAAAATGAAAAATTTTATTAATATTTAATAAGATGAAGCCTATATAAAAATAATTTACAAAAGAGAAATGGCCAAAATATAATTATATCTCTGGAAAAAAAGAGGAAGAGAAAAAATTGGAAAAAAAATTACGATCAAAGTATAATAATGGAGCAATATAGGTGTACCAAAAAAGAAAAAAAAAAGGTGTAATAATATAGCAATTTTATTTTCTTTATTGCTCACTTTCATTTGACTAATAAATTAGTTATGCGAGAGAAGCTGAGGTTTTGAATTTTTAAATTTTATTTGTGAATAAATCGGAATAAGTTGTATTATTGATTCGTGGAAAAAATAAGAATAGAATGGGAAATTATTTATTATTTGTGTACTTGATAAATGAATTTATATAAACATAAATTTACTTTAATACGTGAAAGTGTACATACAAATGCATTCCGCAGCCGGAGAAAATTTTGTTTTAAGTATATTAAGCAACAAGTTAAAATTTTATTGTGGAAGCGAATTGAATTCGCTTGCTAATAGAATACAAATAACACTATACAAAAAAAGAAAATTATAGTTTACAATAAAACTAAATTAAACTTTTAGACAGTCTTTACTTGAAACGACAATAGAAATATTAAAATCAATTTCAAAAATTGAATTATACTCGTATTGATTACGTTAAACAAAAATCTGAAATTCCATTTAAAATTTCTCACATCTCACATTCTCACTACTAAAAAAAAGTTTTTCTCTCACCAACTCAACTCAAAAACTACTAGCGATAATAAAATTACTCAATATTGCTATTAAAATATCGAATTATACTCACATCATCTCCATTTTGTTTAAATTTTATTTTTCAGCAACTTTTATATCTCTGCTGTTAAATGTGAGAAAAAAATTTGACAATTTTCAAAAAAGCGTCTAGCAGAATAACATTATGGATACCTTTTGTGACAAATAGTGAGACGCACGTCTAGTAGAATGGCAAATCTATCAACTCGCACATTTTTGTATGTGCGACGCGTCTAGTAGAATTAGGCTGGCAATTAATGTATTAATTAATTTATGTATTCTAATACTTATAATGAAAAATTGAAAATGCTTATTATTTATGAATATTTTAACTATTAAACATCAATTTATTTAATAGTTTAATAAAATCATTAAAAATGTTTCGGTATAAAAATTACTTTTATTACAATTTTATGTTAAACAACAATTTTTGCTTTTCTTCCCATAAAATATTTAATTTTAATATTTATGAGTATTATTAGAGTTTAATTTTATAACTTTTATGTATATATGCTTTAATTAAATCATTAAAATATTTTTATTTGTAAGAAAATGTAGATATTTAATGATCCTTTCGAGAATAAGATATGTATTTGATAACCATAAAGTTATTTTGCCTATTAAATAATATTATATTGCATATTATCATGAACAAACTATTAAATATAAAAAACAAACCTTTAAAAATTAAAAGTGTGAAACCCTCGAATTAATTGAAATAACAGAAGCTGTAAATAAGTTTAAACGTAAGGTAAAACTATGTCTTTTTGTTAAATACGAATTCTTACACAAAACTATTAAAATTCCATTTTGCAATGAATTTTCAACTTTTTTCTTAGATTTTCTTTCAACAAAGTTTTCAATTTTTAATTTATGTGTAGGTTAGGTTAGGTTAGGTTGTCGCGGCTCCCCGAAGGGTATACATAGGCCAACTAGGCCCGTTGTGGTACCACCGGATCTCTTCCCTCCAGCTCCTCATCTGAACCAGGCCGAACGGTTCTTAGGAAGCGTTAGGAATTTGAATGATTTAAAAATCAGTTCAAATTCCTAACGCCTATGATTTAAAAATCAGTTCAAATTCCTAACGCTTACATCCGCTAAGTCCGTAGCGTGCCCGAAGAAGTAAGACCCAAGGAATCTCTGCCTGGAGTTCGCCAGTGCCGGATATGAGCATAGAAGGTGGGTCACCGTTTTCTCCTCCCCCTCGTCACAGCAGCTCCTACAAAGATCGTTTGCACTAAAAATCATTTAAGTGTAAAAAATTAGCAAAGTGCAAACAGTAATGCTATCTATGGCATAAGCAATATTCTATGAAAGCTAACAAGCTTATTGAAGCTTTCAGGAAATTTAAGTTTTCCACCCGTATATTATAGTTAATATGGAGATATTTGAAGAATTTTATTAAAAATACTTAATTGGGAATTAGACGTAGAATATTAAATTACTAAATTCCGTCTACATATCATCTAAGTATCTTATAAAATTTTATAAATTTTTCATACCAAATACAATGTTGGATATACTTTTATTAATCAAGACTTTTAGAAACAAACGAGAAAAAAAATAGAGTTGACCTTGTCAACTCTGTGATACCCGTACGAATTTGTTATCCTATGTGCGAATAACTAATGTGCCATAACTAACTATGGGGCAGACTATGACTTTAAGTTGCCGTATTACCATATTAATTTATGCAAAATTTCAGTACTATGTGTTTTTCAAAATACTGGTTGTGTCAAACTACTATTGAAGTTGTATGGCAGCTACCAGAAAGAGATAAGAAATTTTAGCGAATTTTATCAAGCACATCGGCCCTACTAATATATTCACTTGAGTGAAATCTCAATATCACAGCTTTTATAGTTTCTGAGATATAGCCAAATAACTTTTGAAGTTGTATGGCAGATACCAGAAGGAGCCAAGTAATTTCAACGACTTTTATGAGACACATTGGCCCTACTAATATATTCGTTTGTATGAAATTTCAATACCATAGCTTTAATAGTTTCTGAAATATAGTCAAATAACTTTTGAAGTTGTATGGCAGGTACCAGAAGGAGCCAAGTAATTTCAACGACTTTTATGAGACACATTGGCCCTACTAATATATTCGTTTGTGTGAAATTTCAATACCATAACTTTTATAGTTTCTGAGATATAGCCAAATAAATTTTGAAGTTGTATGGCAGCTACCCGAACCGGTACCCCGATCACGTCCAATTTAAATAGGGTTCTGGCACTTACTACAATAAATCATTTGTGAAAATTTGGTGAACTTAGCTCAATTAGTTTTTGAGTTATCGTTGGGACGGACGGACGGACGGACGGACGGACGGACGGACGGACAGACAAAGCTAAATCAACTCAGAATTTGACGCTGATCAAAAACATACACTTGAGTCTATATCTAACGCCGTTATTTCTTAACGTTACAAACGGTAAGGCAAATTTAGTATACCCTTCGAACATACGTTCGTACGGGTATAAAAAAGGTTATTTCTTCATACAATTCTTTCTACAAATTATTGTACAAGCTTCCATCCTATATTATACAAGATATTTAAAATAAAGGAATGTTAAAAAAAATTCGACCTGAAATTTTAATTTTGAATATTTCAAATCAATATTTAAAATATACTTAAATCTATAACATCTTTGGTAACACAACTATTGGCACCAAATCAACATATTTTTACAACATAATTTTTAAAATATGCTGTAAAATTTAAAATTTAAGTATAATATTAAATTTTAATAAATTACAACTGAAATTGAATCACAAATATAATTTAACCATTTCATAGCATAGAAAATTAAAAATAATTTTTTTCCAGAGCCTACTCACCCTTAAAAATATTCTCTTCCAATTTTATTAAATTATTGTGAGCAATAATTTGAATACAATAAAAAAAAACTTATATGCTTACTGCCTAAAAAAGAAATAATTCTCTCTTTTTATATGGCATCACTTATATTGTCCTTGAATTTTAGTAAATTTGAATTCTTTTTATTTTTTGCTTTTTTTTGCTCTTATTCCGGTTCAGTACACTCATATTTTTTTGTCCTCATTCTCTTTTTATCTATTCTTCTCCTCATATTTTCAATTTTCATCTCAGCTTGTATTTTGCGTACACATTTAACCGTTTTCATACATAAATTTGAGAAAATGAATTTTTGGGTTGAGTGAAACGAAAAAAAAAAAATTAACAAAATGGCGCTTTTAATTTAATCTTTGATTTATTGTCACGTTGAGAATTTTTTATTTCATTGTGCCTTTTGTTAAAAGAAAAAAAAAGGAAAAAGAAAATTCGTTTTTTGCTGCTTTTCCGAAAACATTTAAGAATAGAAAAAAAATTAAAATGAACAAGAAATGAAAAAAAAAAAAATTTTCTCTACCAACCCTATTCTTATAACTACAATGTACTCAAAACACACAAAAACAAATTTAACAAAGAATAAAACTTTGAACTAGAAAAGTGCTATTTTCAGGGAAGTGCTCCACCTCACCTCGTCCTCAAAACTTTTAAAAAACAACAACAACAAAAAGAAGAATTGAAAGAAATTACTTTTATTTTTTTTTCTTGTATACTTTAAAAATTTGTGTACAGAATAATAGTTATTGTTATATCTTATTTATGTAAGTATAGTTATTAAGTTTTATGAGAAACTTTTCTTTTTTAAAATAAATAAAATGAAAAGCAAGAAAAAAAAGTGAAAAGAAAGTTTTCTTTGTAAAGAATTTTAATATTTCAATTTTTACTTTCGTCTTCTTGCTATTTTTCTTCTTCTTTATAGCCGTACGAATATAGGTTCGAATTGTACTATTACCGTTTATACCGTCTGAAAAAATAATCGAATTCTGTGTCGATTTAACCAAGTTTGTCTGTCCCAACTATAGCTCTAAAACTAATAGAACTAAGCTTACCAAATTTTCACCAGACATTAAGAGCCAGTTGTTCGGGTAACTTTAAAAGCCATTTGGCTGTATACTCGAATTAATTGAAGCTATAATATAAAAAATTTGCAACAAATAAGTATATTACCGAGCGTGTTATTTGTGATTGAAGTCGTAGAAAATTTCTTCGTTCCTTGGGGTAACTGCTATGCAACTTTGATAGTTTTTTGGTTATATCTTAGGAACTATTGAAATTACAGTACCACTCCATTTGTTACCGGTCCTAAATAAGACCAGCGTAATTAAAATCATAGCCTGTTCCATAATCCACTACTGCATATTGGTTCGCCCATAGGATATCAAGTTCGTGCGGGTATCACAGAGTTGTAATGATCAAATCAATTTTTTCTCGTTATATTAATTTTTGCTTTGTAACTTTCGAATTATTTTGTTGAAATATTCAATGCTTTAAAGTATATATATAATATATATATATATACGTTATACGGTATATAAAGTATTGGAGTGAAAAAAAAATTCAATAAAAGGTTTTTAACCCTTAAAAAAAAATTTAAATTTAATAAAAATGACAATAGGTAGAGTTGACCATGTTAACTTTAAGATTTTCCTCAACTTGTAGAAAATTAAATTCAAAAGCAATTGCTCTGTTGCTAAATTTTTTGTGTGAAACTCGGGTGTTTGAAGCCATAAACGGCTGGACTCTTGATGCATGATTAAATTATTTTAAAAATTTCACAACTATTACAAGAAGCTACGTAAACCTTGCTAAATATTACTAGAATCATGGTCCTATTACTAAACCCGCCTCATCAAGGATGAGGTTATATTGTAAAGTTAGTTCCGAATTATTACCAAACCATTTTGGGACCTAGATATAACGTCTAGTCGAATTGTTGCAGTATAGTAGATTCGAAAGCGTTATCTGTTTTCGCTGTTTCGCTAAATTATTGTTGGGGGTCGAATCTTGTCTATTATTAAAAGGGATACAAAATTCAACTCTAACAATATTTACACAGATTTATTTTTTTGAGCTTTACGAACGGGTTATTGAATTCCGAATACCTTTTCAATAAAGTTGATAGAAGAATGAAAATTGAAAATTTTTACAAAAGAATGGCTATATGCAATAAAAAATAGAAAATAGTTAATAAAAAATAAAAGTGGTACATTTACCTAATATAATATGCACATCTAGAAGTAGATTACCGTATTGTAGTGAATGGAAGAAATATTTGTTTTTAATTATTTTATTGGATTTTCATGACACAAATGACTTTATCACAGAAATTACAATAAAATTAAGCCTTAAGAAAAGAAATAAAACAAAGTATGCAAGTAGATGTATAAATTTTCTTGAACCCAATTTTGGCAATACTTACTAGCATTTTCCTATTGCCGACACTTGATTTCAATTGATTTCTTTATTTAATCCAAAAAATGCAAAGATATTTAAAATTTTGATTATGTCTTTTCAGTTGAATAAATTACAATCAATGGAGATTTCAAAAATTACTCATTAGAATATTTATGAAAGTCTACAATTTTGGTTGCGAATCTGGAATATTTTCCAGAGTAATTTCTTTATTTGATTAAATTGATTATTAACATTGAAGAAATGTGACTATATCTTGATCAATTTACAAAATACATATTATATATATATATATACATTACCCTCTTTTATTCCTTTTTAGTAATTTTTAAAAACTTTTCAGAAAATATGTTTTCTGTACACATTTATATATACATATATATTAATTCTTCAGAGGAAATTTAAGCATATTATGGTCTTAAACAACTCTTTCACAATATTGAACTATGATGTGATCACTTGAATTTTTCATGCAAAAAATTTAAGCAAAATCATAGCTAAAAATTATTGAAATTCAATATTTTGCAAACTATCATAGTTAGCAAAGACTGAAATTTAAAAACAGCGTGCGGGAAATTTAAATTTTCTTCAATATAAGCACCATTATCTCTTTTTTGTACTTTCATATGAATAGAAAATTTTAATGTTCTAAAAAAAAATTTGTCCACTTGATAAATAAAAAATAATTGTTTTACTAGTATAAGAGCAAAAATAATGTAAAAGCATGCATCTCAACTAACTCAAGGCATCCCAATTTCTCACAAGAAAATTTCAAGAAAAGAATATGGTTATGCTCCAGTCCAACATGTTCTAGTTAGCGTCAAAAAATAAAATCATTTTTTCTATATGAAATCTCTAAGGAATATAATGAAATATTATTGAAATCCATTTTGGGTGGGAGTTAATATGGAATTATTTATGTTACATTACTCAGCATAAACATATATGTTCCAAATTGAATATGAATCATCTTCTGGATATTAACAAGTAATAAAACATTCACACCGTCACAAGTTTTTCTATTCAAACTACATCAAGTCACTTCAATTTCAATAAATTTTTCAATTTTACTTTCTTAAATTCTAAAAGTTTTCTTCCACTATAATTAAAGTTGAAAAATTTTAAAAATTATTATATTTTTTTAAATAAAGTAAATTCAAGCAAACAATCGAAAAATAAAATAAAATATTCTCTTTATATACTTGCCTCTATCTATACCTAATTTATATTATATTTAAAGATCCTTAATAAGTTATAGAAACCCTCAATAAATAAATATTCACAAAATAAGGAAAACAGAAAAAAAAACGAAAATTATTTAACTCCCATCCTTTGTATTCAAATAAAAATGTTCTTTTTGTTAATTTAGATTTTAACCAAACCAGAACATTAAAAAAACGAAAAAAAAGGAAATTCAAAAGGACCAAATTTTTGAAAAATTACATTAAAATAGATTCATACTTATGGCATCTTAAATTCAGTGACAAAGAAAAAAATAAAATATACTCTTGTGAACTACCTTAATAACGAGGTCATGATGTACGACTTTTTCTTTTTATGTAATATCTTTCGTATGCCTCATGGTCTTCCTCATTATACCCTGGTTTCATAGTCAATCTGTTCTCTTCCATTTTATATGTGCATTTTAGTTCTTCTTTTCATTTTTTAAATGTAAAACAAATATAAAAACGAAAAAAAAAACAAAATGCTTTAGTTCAAAAACATTTCGAATCCAAAATTTTCGAATAATATCGAAATTCACATACTATAATTAATCTTTTCTTGAAATTCCCTAAATATTTGCAACCTACATTAAAAAATTTTCATCTATCCATACACATACATACATGTATAAATGTGTATTTAGAATAAAATTCTTTTGATTTTTCTGGTCTTAATTTACATACATACGTACTATATATAATCTGTTATATAACTCTCTTCATGTATATATATAGAATTTGAAAACAATAAATTCAAACTTGAAATGTCAAAAATTTTACTTGATTTACAATCATTGTTTTTATTCATTCCGAAATAAGAACAACAAAAAAGTATAAAAATAACAAATAAAATTCGTTATCCAAACAAAATAATTAAAGAATGTAGAAATTCAAACATTGTGTATAACACATTACCAAAGATAATAACATTATAAACATATACGTGCACACATGTACAAGTGAAACACTACAGAGTGTTTCCATTCTATGTATATTAAACTATATTTCTGCATTTACCCTTATGAGTGTGTAAAATTTAGATGAAAACAAAATATTTTTGGCTCCCACTGATGAGTGCCGACTGTTTTTTCACTATTTGAAATATTAAGCATAATTCCGTTTCTACAACCTTGATGAAATGATGATTTTTATCTTTCTTTTCTTCAATCACAACAAGCAGTCAAAATTATTTCAAACGTTATCAAACATTAAGTACATAGATCAGAAAGTATTAAATGAAGAGCCCCCTAACTAAGTTTTGATTCCAACAATTTGTGATTATTAATATTTTCAAGCGACTTATTCCTAAATTCCTATAAAAACTAACGGCTATTAAGTTGACTTTACAACAGAATTCTATCAAAATACATAAGATGGGAAGGAAATAAAATACAGAGTATCAAGATACAGGAGGCAGGAAGCTACATCATAAACAAATCACACCCTGTATACTTGCGAATTTATAATGTACAGTTAAGTAATATTTGTTTTTGAAAAATAAATTAAAATGAAAAATCAAAAAAAAAAACAAATAACGAAAAAACAGAATCAAAACAAACGGAATGAAAGTAAAAGAATTTTTTTTATATTGCTCTCATCCTATTCTAAAAATCTTTTTCAATGATAGTAAGACATCAAGGTTATTTTAAAAGTAAGAGAGTGAATAAGTTTGTGAATCGTTCTTAAAGCGTACAATAGTAGTTTTACATACTTTTGGGGAAGAAAATTGTTAATTTATTTTTTTTATTTATTTTAAAATCTTACAGTTAGATTTTATTATTTTATTTATTTTTATTTATTCACTTAGTTTCCAAATAATTTTAAAACACATGAGATCCAAAATTTCTTAAATATTTACGTAATAATCTAAGTTTTATGATACAGAGACCGTAAATTTATTTATCAATGCTTTGTAATTTCAGGTCTAGTAACTTTCTTTGTGATATTCATACTGGTTGTGTTGAAGCTGTTCAGAAGTGTTCTCTTCTTTTTGAATAAAATTCGGGGGTTGGTCATATTAGTTTTATTTCCCACCATATGAAAATAAAATTTTGTGCAAATTTGAGATTACTATTTTTGTTCAAATATTTCATGAAGTCTATCTCATAAATCAACTATTTTTTATTAAGCTCTTTCTTTGTTTCGCTGAAATTTCTCATAGTACTTAATAGCACGAATCATTTGAAGTACATTATTTCTTCTTTATATATTACACCTAAAAGTATGCAATTTTTTATTACTTTTTCCTGTCCAATTTTTGTTAACTTTTACAGAAAATAAATAGATAACTAGCTCTGAAACTTCAATTTTAAGTGAAATACTATACTATTGCTGGAAATTTTTTCAAGCAAGATTAAGTTTGAATACTGAAATAATAAAAAAGCCATTCAGTTAAAACAATTTAAATTTTATAAAACAATGATTTCTCTTCCCTTCTAAGATAACTTAAAAATCAATAATAAACAAATTGAAAAATATGTAAATGCTTAGAAGTATTACATATATAGATCAATTCTACGTATTGTCGTTATAGAATTAGCTTGTTGCATACGCCAAATTTTGCAATTTCAAAGTAAAAACTGTTTGTTGCCCATTTTAGTTTTACAATTTTGAAATTTCAAGTAGTTTGTGCGAGCTCATATGAGAGCAATATTATCCTGGTGAAATTAAATGTAATTAACGAGTAGCTCAGAATTTTTTCTTGTTGAGCAATACTCTACTTTAAATATTAAATATTTTAGAAACACTTTCCACTTTGTATATTTCATCAAATTATATAAAGCTGAGCAGTTTTTAAACAATCAGAGTCATTTACTCCGTTTTACTTGAAACTAATTTTTGGAATATGTGGGAAAACAATTCTACTTAGAAGTTTTGTGCATACGTAAGTTCTATAAGCATATCTATATACCTAAGTATGGAAAGGACTTTTAAAATTTGTTAAAAAGAAAAGATTATTACAAAAACAAATAACAGTAAAAATAAGGAAATAAAATAAAAATATAAAAAACAAACAAAAATAAACTTATGAACACAAAATAAATACAAAAAAAAATGAAAACTTTTTTTTAAGACAAAGAAAAAGAAAAATGTTTATTTTTCCGCAGACATTTTCCTAACGCATTTTTCAACCATTACTTTGAGTAAAGAAACACAATATTGTTTTTTTTTTTACTTTTTCCCTTGAAATAGAAATTTAACCTCATACATTAAAGTCTTCACCCTCATCTTAACTTTTCAAATTCTCTTAGGAATTTTTTTTCTTCATTTATCGAACAGACATTAATTTGTGAACGAGAAAAAAAAAGATGCTTAAATAGCTGTAAAGAAAACGCAACAATCTAGAATTTTATTAGATAAGAACGACAGCATAATCATGGTAAATGATAAGTTATCAACTTTTTTATTAAATTATGTAATCATGCTGCCGTACAGTAATACTTCGGTATATTTTAAATGCTTGTGAGAAATCAAAGTAGATTTAAACTAAAAGAAATTTTAAAATGATTTTCCTAAAATCTTTTGTAAAACTCTTAAATTTAATTTCAATTTAGAAAAAAATTGTATAATTCTCAATTCAAATTTATTAGCCTTTTACTTAAAGAGGAATTGAAAGTATAACACATTTATTGAAATGAATCAGAATTTAAAATCAAAACTTAAATATTTTTTAAATGAAAACCACATCAACCAGACTTCCAATTCATTGCTCACAAATATTGCTCAACGTGAGTTAGAGGGCGTTATTATTTATTTGTCACACAGAATATTCGGTTGTAGTTGTATTCACAAATCAAATTATCGGTTCATATTAATCGGATCAAACAAAATGTATGAGCACAATGTTTGATATGTAAACCGTAATTTAAATATTCCAAAGTAAATTATTTAAACCATTAATTCATAAATTAAACGCCATTATAAAAATTTAGTTTAAATTATTTGTTTAACAAAATTTACCAAAAATACTGTAGCTGCTTACAAATTTTACCAAAATAAGTGAGACATTTTATGGACAGTTCTCATTTAGAATTCTATATAATACGAAATTATTTTATAGACACTACTTGTATGTATGATGTGCAAGTATTCCCCTCCCTTTACATTTTTTCCCTAAGGCAGAATAAATTGCACTCAACGCAGAAATTTTTTTGTTCCAAAATGCATGTTATATAAATTGAAGGAATTACTGTAATTAAGTAGTAGAATTAACTTAATAAAACTTAATGGTGAAGAATCATATCACTCACTTTTACATATTAAACAATCCAACTTCATTAAACACTCAACTAATTTCCCTTATAACAACGGATTGCTGTAAAAAAAAAAATTTGTATAAAAAAAATTAAGTATTACACCAACTGTGTATACGCAATTTAATATGCATATCGAAATTTTCAAAAACAAAAGAAAATCATAAATTATTAGATTTTATGACTTTTTTTATAAATAAATTTTTTATACTTCTTCCCTATATCCTTGTAAAAGCTACAATTTTTATAATATTTACAAAGTATAATGAAAAATTGCATATTTATTGGCGACGCTACATACTTTATTACACTATAATAATAAAACAAAAATTATATTTGTGGTGGATTAAAATTATTCGTGATTTTGATTAAAAAATTCTGATCACTTCTGCACAAAAAAAAGGGCTATCAAAAGTGTTGAACTTGTACGTGAAATGTGCAGTAAAACAAAATATAACAAAATAATTTATGTTGTTTGGGAACCCAATATACCTTTAACAATAAGTTCAAAGAATAATGCAATATACAACTAAAACTATTTTGAAATTGATATTAGAAAACTTAATTATCAGTGGTTCCTTAGCAATATTGAAATGGAAAATTAAGTGGAATAAATGACTAATATCTTACGAGTTTTGAATAATTGTAAAATTTTTTTATAATTAGAGGTTCTAGAACAACTTTATTTTATTGAACTAAAATGAATTCAAGTGTTTTAAAATGTTATTATCAGACAATTCATAATTAAATGTGATCCGACATGTGTTCAGTATCTTCAGTACAAAACAAAACTATGCTTATTACTAAAAACAATAAAATTCTCAATTGCAGAGTCGCGAATTTTTGCCAAAAACTTTAAAAATCACTTTTATATAAAATATTTTTATTTAATCAAACCCATATTTTAAATAAGGCCAAAAATGAGCCTCATATTATCGTAAATTGTTGTTTATTTTCAGAAACAAAATCATTTGGGGAAAATCGATCTTATACCCAACTAAAAACAATTCAATCACAAATATGACACCCTATTTTACATTATTAACAAAAAAATCAACTTCATTTCAAGCTGAAAGCAATCGTCTTTCAATTTTAAATTTAACTTCAGTTCCCATAATAAATTTAAGCTTTAAATTTGAAGATTCTTTTGTACTTAAATAAAATTTAATCAGAATTTTCTTTCCTTATTTCTTGTACATTTGTACATGAATATGTGTATTATAATTCGTTAAAATTACGGTGTACATACAACAATACGTAAATATTAAATAAAAGTAGTTCGTTTCGAAAAATAAAATATATTTCAATAAACAAAGGGGATACACAAATCTTAAATTTAAACATTTTTGTTTTTTGGAAAAGAAGAAAAAATTTTAATTTTAAGAATAAGAAAAAATGAAAAAATAATTTGTTCAAGTCAAATATCCGCTGAGTTTTTATAATAATTTCATTTTTATAATACAAATATACATACAAAATTCATAAGCTTTAAAGGAATGCAAAATTCAATTTTAGTTTACGGCTATATTTTTCAATTGAGAAATATTTTCTCTTTAGTTGCAAGGAAAAAAACGAGGTATTACTCAAGTATCGATTTTCAAATATTTGTAAGCTTTAAGAAACATAAAAACAGGATTTCATTTTTTAACAACACGTTAACCCAATTCAAAAATCTCATCTTAGTTTATTGCAAAATGAAAAATAATATTATATTTTCAAAATAATATTATATTGCCCCAATAAGTATGCAATTTTTTATTTTGTTGAAAAATTATTTCACTTTCGATTAAAATTTGTTTCTTTTCTCTCTAGCTATTTAATTTTAAGCATATAGATCGTTTTGTAACTTCTTGAGCAAGACCAACCGGAATTATTTTATTTTATTATTTGTACAATTTTAAATAAAAGTAATAAAATTTCACCAATCGTCAACGAAAAATTTAAATAGTCCCTGCTCGGATTCAAAAAAATAATGATTTAATGAACTTTTCCCAAATTTTACCCTCTGTAATCGAATTAACCGAATTTCGCGACTGAGTTTTTAATTTACAAATGTGCAAATTTACTTTTTTCAAAAAATCTCAAATATGCCTTTAGCATCTTTTTATATTAAAAAAATAAAAACGGAAAATTCTTTTAAGGGGAAAAACTTCTTATTTTTCATATTTAAATTTCAATTACAATTGGTCTTACATGAAATACGATTTTTTTTTCTTGAAATATCAATCATTTCAGTTTATACACGATTTCATAATATAATTTATGATAAATATGATCTCTAAAAAATAATCCAGCGGAACCATGAACTCAAAAAATAAAAATTCAATGTACCCCATCTACCTACGCCTAATAATATGGTACATAAAGTGTAAACACAAGAACGCACACACACCCGATAAGTTTAATATTAAAATGAAAATTTTATAAAAGTAAGAAAAGAAAATTTTTTGATATTTTTTTTTTCGAAAGCGGAAAATGTAAATTTTGTAATGTACTTTATGTAAACAGCACACATCCATAAATACAAATATAAATATTGTACTATAAAAATATAAGAAAAATTATGCAAAATTTTATAGCCAAACAACTTACATCCGAACGCTATGTGTATATGAACAGCAAGTTCTATACTGCCTACAATTTGCATATACAAACATACACGCATATTACATATGTAAAGTAATATATTAGGGAATTGTATATTTCATTTGTTGTATATAAGATTATGCCATAAAGCAATTTATACATAAGAATTGTATACAATTAAGTATGTATATTTGTGTATTACAATAATAATGTTAAAAAACAAGCATAGGAGAAGAAGATGTTGAAATTTTTTTTTATTTTTGCATTATTTAAACCACGAAAACTCATTGAAAACACATAAACATTATACACACACACAATATGATTTTGATATATATATATATATAATTACATATTGATATACATATTATTTCAATAGAACTTTATGGAATGTCAGTTGGTTAGTATACGAACACATTTAAAATGGGTTATCAAGTACCAAAATATATAAAACAAAAATAAGAAGAAAAACAAGAAAGAATAAGAAAAAAAAAAGAAATATAAAAGTTATAAAGTGCTCTTCGTATATAGAGAAAAATTACTATTCCTGGCATTCTTGACATTGAAATCAACAAACATTGAAAAAATAAAAACAAAAAACAAACAAACGAAAAAAATATAGCGAGTGAAATGTTGGAAAGAAAAATGAGACTAAAATGAGTATAGGGACCGAATAACATGCAAGGTCATTTACTTTCTTAAAATTCATTATAAGAATTAAAAGCATAGCTAGAGAAAAAAATATTTTTTTTTTTACTTATACACGAATGATTTTACGAGTACGGCACACATAAATAATTAAAATTTTGATTTTTTTGTTTTCGAATTGAAAATTATTTCATGTTTTCGATCATTTTAAGAAATTGTCTTCAAAATTAATGTTAAATTCTCAGTTTTAAGTATAAACGTATTATTTTGAGAGTGTTAAGAGGTCAAAATTTAATTTCAAACGGGGTGACAATTTTAATAAACAGGTTCACATGAAGACTAAAAAAATTATACAGATTACAAGAGTGTATAGATCAAAGAGAAAGCTCTATAAATGCAATAATTTTTAAGGAAATTTTGTGCTTTGCGAATGTCGAAAATAAGGATTGTAAATCAAGAATTTGCAATTTTAAATTAATTTCCATGGGAGTATTAAAGGGCGACCAATATGCTACAGCCTATTTATAACAAATTTAGTAAATCTTAAATGTGATGAAAGCACTAATGTATATTGTGAAACCTAATATGTTATGACATATAATAATTTATATGTGTCATAATTTATATACATATATGCATAAATTTACTGCAGATCTTAATTTTTATAATTTTGAAATTTGTACAATAGATCTGTTTACAGTGGCACCACAAAATACTGGCGAAATTTTAAATATTAATAATGCATAATTCTGAGTAATAATACTTCCTTGGCACATTGCTTCAGATTTTCGCCTAATAGACTTGTTATTCTTTAATTTTTTGCACTTTATATTAGTTCAAAATGATTATTGCAATACCAAAAACTCTTCCCATACAACGATAAGAGTAACGTGTACCAATGAGAAAATTATTGAAAAATTTATTGTAAATTTGTTTATTCTCAAAAAAGGAATTACCACATCTTGAGTACAATCGAGTCGCGGACACCCTATTATGCTAAATACAATACAAAATTTTCAATATGAAATATATTTAAGTTCAAAGAGATTTTCATGTATTCCAAAGAAATATTAAGAGAAAAGAATTATTCTTAGTTTTAACCATTTGTCACTGAAAATAGCAACCAAAGGAAACGAATGAACAAGAATTTTTTAAATCAAAATTCAAACTCGTAAAAAATTCATTCACAATACTTCGCTTTCCTAACTGGTTTCAAATTGCTAGAAATACCCAAATGACTAATTTAATTGATTTTCTACATTTTTAGCTTCTTTTCATTGAACAATTTCGTAGCTAAATATTTGACTTAATTACAAATTATTAGAGCATGAGTTTTCATAGATTTCAGAGCTAAAGTCCATATTTTAAATTTTTTTTTATAATAAAGTCAGAAAACTCTCGAAAACTCTTCTTATACAAGATTACATTGCATTAAATTTTCTCTAACTTTCGTTTCTTTTTTTTTTTTAATAAAAAATTCAAATTGAATTTTTAATTTCGCATAAAAACATTTCCATTACATTTTTTAAGTATAAAAAAATAGGCAATACAAATAAAAATATATTTTTCGGTTTTCTAAGTTTTCTATTTTTCAACTCATTTACTGACTTTCATGGACACTAAAAAAATTTCTTATCATTCAACATTTCTAGTGCAAATAAAAATTTCATTAACCATTAGCGATTTTTTCCCAAAAAATATTTTTTCTCTGTAAAAAACAAAGGCGAAAATAAAGTGAAATCTCATAGTTACAAATGCGATTTTATTCACGCAGTAATTCGCTAGCCATTTTTTGTACATATACACTCTTAAGATAAATAAATAAAAGAGAAATGAAAAGTAAATAATAATAAAAAAGAAACAAAGAATGAAAAATGGAAGAGAAAAACAAAAAACTGGAATCCTTTTAAAATATAAAGTGTCCTTATTGAGTTGAAAACCTAATGTTTATCTTTCAGTTTAATTGAATTTACAAATGTAATTAATTTACCAAGTTATCGCACTTGTTTTCTTCCCGTTTTTTATATTTTGAAGGATACCAGAGAAAATTTCTAACAAAAAATTACACAATGATTTGAAGGGCAGTCGAATAATATTCATTAAAGGAGAAAAAATTAAATTTTTTTGTTAAATGTTTTTATTGCTCTTATAATTTGAATTTATTTTTAATTTTAAAATTATTAGAAAATATATTAATTATAATTTACTTTATTCACTGAAAAAATTGGTCCATATTTTGGTAGCCAAAAAACGTAATTACAACTTTGTATTTGAACTTGCTAAAAAGAATTACAAAATTCGTAATATTTATACCTCAATATTTATTCTGTAAAGGTATTCATACCTGATTTATGACATATAAAATGTAGCTAGATCTTATGACTAGATTTTCAATTGATCTTGTGAGATTCCTTATGGATACATGACAAACAAAATATTTCTAAAATTATTGCGTAAAATTGAAAACTTAGCTAAGTATCATGATTGTTTCAGAAAATATTTACTTACAATTCTCATTGTAAAGTTTTTTGTTTGTGCAGTAATAAAACATTGCTGTAATAGCTAAAATATATGGTATAATATGGTCAATTTCTATAAACAATATGTTCTATCTTTTTCTATATGTAAAATCTGGAGAAAGAATGCTTAAGCCTTCAAGGAAATAAATAATTTCGAAAACAATAAAATTTTATGCTGCATCGGCAACAGTATATGACCAATCTGAGAAACAAAAACGACTTGTATTTTTTAGCAGCATAAGATAAAAAATAACAATTTATATAAGGAATGTGAGGCAATAAAACATGGCAGAAAATGTTTTTTTTTCGCAATATTCAGATTTCTACCATCAGGTTTTTATCACTAAGATTATGAAAATCTATGAGAGATGTAGTAATATAAATTGAGTGTTATTCTATTTCTCATAATATAATTTTCTTCAAAACAATTTTGAATTCGAAATCATATTTTTATCAAATTTTATTTAAATATTAAATTGTATAAAATGGAAAATTTTATATAATTAAAATTTCGTGGAAATTTTATTTTTTATAAATAAACTCAAACAACTTATCACCTAGCTCACACAAATAAGATTTCTTTAAAAATAAGAATAATTTTTTTTTATTAATAATTATTTTTCAAAAAAATAATATTAAACGCCATATACGAATTGTATATAACTACATAAAGGATATTTCGTATATTATTTTGTATTTATAACATTATAAAGAGGTTCAAGGATTTTCATATACCTACATTACAATTAAATAAAGAATAAAAGTAGAAAAACAAAATTTTTTCTTGATTTTTTATATTTTTGTTTTTTTTTTGTTTTCTGTTAACTCTGCAGTGATATTATTAACATAATTATAAGAGAAGGACAACAGAACAGAAAAAGAAAAAGAAAACTAGAGAAAAATAAACAAGACCTCATTTCAATGAAAAAAAATATAGTGTTAAAAGCTCTAACACTATCAAATCATATGTGTATAAAAATATTATGTATATAGGGAATAAGACGAATTACCTTGTACGTACTCGTGCACATATTATTTTATTGTACATGTACAAATAAAAGAAAAACAAAAAAAAAGGACAAAAACTGAATAAATTTTATTCAAAAAAAAATATTTATATTTCTTTTTTTTTTCATAAATTCTCTATACATTTCTCCATGTGTGTATTGTAAAAGTTACTGCTAGTATATGAATTCTAAATTGAGAAATATGTACTTAAATAATCATATTTTATAAAGTACATGAATAAAATGCACCTAGTTCTAACCATTTATTTCCACTATAAGTGTGAATAATTTTAGAAACCTGAAATTCTTTTTTAAACACTCAGCGACATCTTTCGTTCATTCACATATTAAGATTAATATAAGATTTGAATGAGGAAATAAATTGTGATCCGAAAATTAGGCAATTATTTCAAAATATTAATAAAGTAGGTGATTCTTTCATAATAGCTATGATATTTGAATTTTGTTACAAAATTCTAATATACTAAACTACTTAAATTTATTAATTTATGAAAATATTATAAAAATTAGGCTATAAACGCAAATTATAATTTAAATTTGTTTTTATTTTAAAATAAATTCAATTGAAAAACCAACAAATATGGCTTTCACTTCTGTTTACACAAATTACGAACAATTAATAAAGAAAGGAATTAACGAAGAATGTAACGAAGAGCAGTTGAATTTGTCGATTAAAACTCATTTCAATTAACAAGACTAAGAATTGGGCATTCCAATTTTACACATAAATTTCTTTTTGACAAAATTTCTAATATTTGTGATGTCTTTTTTATTTGTTTGTGAATGTGGTAATAGCTTAAGCATCTGATACATTTTTAATGATTATCACAAAATTTCATGTATCAGAGCTAAATATAAAATACATAATGTTCCAATATGTCAAAATGGATTCCATGTTCTTTCATATGCAATAGAAATTTTTAATTCAGTTTTTTAGAGAGAGCCTCGTATTTTAAATACCTTTGAGTCGTCGTCTTCTATTTGATGAAATGAATGTTGCTAAAAACGATCTAATCTCATATTGTAGCTTTCTAATAAAGTAAAAGAATATTATATAAACTTCCAAACCAAAATTACCGAATCGCAAAATTTGTATGAAAAATCAATTTTAATTAGTTGACTAACCTTTATCAAATAATTTTTCGAAATTTTGCAAATTGCTAAATTCAGTGCACTCATAGTAACGTAAAACTTAATCTTATAGCTCAACAACAACAAAAACAAAAAAAAAAATGTAAATAAATAATAAAGCGTTTGTACATTTGACAGTGTCATAAAAAAAATCTTTTCTTTTTGGTAATTTTTTTCCTTTTTCACTTTATCTACACTATAAGGAATTTTTTTTTTCGTTCGCCTAAAATTGTATGTCAAGGTCAAAATTCTGTACTCTAATATTATACGTTTGTGTCTGTGTGTGCTAATGTAAATATGATTTTTTTTCTTTTTGAGTAAAAATGTAAAGGAATAAAAATGAAAGCTGTGTACTTTTAATTTGCATTTGCATATGTAGGTTTGTATATGTTATGAAGGAAGAAAAAGAATCACTTTTTTTCCATATATTTTGTAGTCCTTTTTCTTGTGAATTATGTTATGTGGGTCATTAAAGCGATTTTATGACATATTCATTAAATTCACAACACAAAAAAAAACAAGTTTCCCTTTTGTCAAATAAATAAAGAGATTCCTTTTTTTACATACACTCTTTTTTGGGCTGTTTAGACCACAATCTTTATTCAAATAAAGAAAACAGAAAAGCATTTTACTTATTTCCAAACCATTAAAATCAAACAATCCTTCAATTATTTATAAAGAATAAAATATTGGATTTTTTATGAGTTTTTTGACTTTATACAAAATTTTTTTGATTTTCATTCCAGTTCAGAATAATTGCTTGTTCAAAATTCAAATTTAATCAACTAAAGAATGATAACGAACAAACATGTAACCAATGGGTATTTAAAACTTTATTTGAAAAACCGTTTGTCATATTCTAAATAACTTAAATATGTTTTGTTCTGGCAATTATTATTAGTTTAATAACTCTGAGATAAATTTTCAAAACTTGCAGAAAAAATCATCTATCAGATACTATTGAAATTTTGAAACTAGTTTTAAAAAGTTGGGTGAAACCAATAATTTGAACAGAAGTACTTTTCCCTTCAAAAATTGAAAATACTGCTTGTAAAGGCGATCTACTACATTATTTAAATTAGTTTAATTATACCAAATTACATATATAAAAACAATTGCCTACATTTCGGATGAGCAAAAAAGAAATTGGAAAAAATCATTAAGATATTGGTTTAATTGGACGGTTAAACAAGTGAGTAAAGAAAATTAATTATATTTTTGGTTATCATGATATTTACCGTTAGCGTTCTGCATTTATAGAAATTTGAAAATGCTTGCAGTTTCAGAAATATAAAGCACCGAAAATTCAAATTTTATAAATTTCGGGGTGCGATAACTTAAGAGTGAATCACTTTACAAACAAAATTTCGAATGAACTTCTAATTAGTATCTAGAAGCTGTCAAAATTTCTGACTCTTACAAACTCCTTATCGTCTAGAAGAAAAGGAGTATCAAAAATTTGAAAACGGTTTTCAGATAACGCTTAATAACGGTGCTTAAAATTTAAACCGCTTTTAAAATGAATATTTTGATCACAAATTAATAATAATTGATAATTATAGCACTTCAAATCAATAAAAATCAAAAATAGTGACACTTCTTTGAGTCGCTTTCGGAACGAAAGTTCAATACACAAAACAAATTTTGACACACAGAAATTTCATGAAAATTAGTTAGAATCCCTGTAACTCGGAAACTTTTGAGATTTAGCACCTAGACCTGAACAAAAACTATACCCATTTTCAACCCTTTAACCAATGGTATATGTTGTTGTATGACACTCTGTATATTGTTTCTATTTTTCTAAAATAAATCCCAAAAATTGAATAAATAATATTTAAAATTCATACATAATTTCAATAATGCGTTGCAGTAGTTCTTACTTGGTCATCCTAGATCAGAATTTCTAAACTAATAGGTATCTTTGAATAGAATTTGATAAATCGCTTCAGTATTTGAAGTTTGATTTTAAAAACCAAAGCGATTTGAAGCAGAATGCCAAAAACTACGACATAACATATTTTAATTTCAGTATGAGTATTTGAAAATTAGGTTCTGCTTACAAAATACAAAAAAAATGAAATATTAATTCTTTACTAAAAATAGTAGAATAATTCTGACTCACAATTCTAACTCATTCCTTAGTTCCAACCAAAATATTTTAATTAAAATTTGTTTTAATTATTCCATACACTTCTGTATAACAAAGAACACAAAATCTCATAATTTTTTTCCACTTATTTGAGCAAAAACTTAAAATAATCTCTAATATTTTATCAATTCTGTTTTTCTCTATTATGTGTCGATTTTCACAATTTTGTCAATATAATTTACAAAGTAATCATTCAATTATTGAAACAAGTTTGATGGACATAAAAAAATTCTATAATCAATTCTATAATCAATACAAAGAATTTAACAGAAAATTGAACAGTGAGGTGAAAAGAAACAGAACTGAAATGTTATCTAGTTTAATACTTATAACAAGGGGTAAATGGATTTTTTAAAAAACGACGAAACTGAAGAATATGTTAATGTATTACGCTATTAAAATGAACACACATTTTAAATTCCTATAAATATTTGTTTAATCAGATGTGAATAATGAAAATCTACCAATATTATACCTCATGCAAATCTGGTTTAATATTAAATAGGTATGCAAATTTTTTTGAAAATGCGCTAAGTAAATAATAATGTCAATGCTACTACCCTTCAATGCTACTATGCTATTAATTTGAAATTATTATACAAAAATTTTTTTCAGCTATTGAAACTTTCACTTTAAAACAACATGAGCTCCATATCATGCTTGTATAAATTAACGAAACTTTATCATTGGCATTGATTTACGAAATAAATGAATACTTGGATTGATCATTTTGTATAGCATTGAAGAAATTTCAAATGATCAAAATTTGGTTTAAAAAAAAGTTATACTGTAAAATTCTGTTATATTATTATAAAAATGCTGAATTTTCAAATTAATTCAAGTGAACCTATTGTATTATAAAATTCTCTTTTATATTTACTTGTTTCTTATTTCTCTCTTTTCTAATTATTCATTTTAAATCCTTTACCGTCCTCTGGATTTTAAAGGTACTGAACTTTGTTGTCGTCGTGCATAAGTTGAATATACCACTTTATTTATTTTTTTTTCACTTTATACTCTTCACTTGCACTCTTCTATACATCGAGAAAATTTTTAACTTTTCTCACTCTCTTCTTACTTATTATAGTAAATATTCTCTCAAACACATTATAATAGCTTTTTACTATCGTAAGCATTGTTTTATAGTAAAGGTACTCTTTTTACCTATTAAAAATATATTTTATGTGTATTTCAATATTACATATATATGTACAAATTATTTATATACACACTTATTTACGTGCATTGTTCACATTAATTTACCTCAGATATTTAAGTTGCATATTACAGTAATTATAAAACAAAAATTTTATTACACTCAAATTCACAACTAGGAAGAGTCTGGTTTTGGTTTTCTTGGATTGCATTTTAGTAAAAAAAAAATAAAAGAAAAAATCATTATTAAAAATAATATCCTTTAAGAAAAAACGGAAGAACAATTAAATTGAAATCAAAAAGGAGAAAACACAAAACAACAATTACACTATATATATATATATATATATATATATATATTTATACGATTTATGTATGTGTATACGCAAAAACAACAACAGCAATAACACACAGTAAGAGTGAAAAAATTATGACAATGTCTTTTTAAGAATTGTTTAGTGGGGAACTAAGCAAAATGCAGAAAAAAGAAAAAAGAGAAAATGAAAACAGAAAATCAAATTAAGTCTAGAGAATGGTAGGTACTATAAAAGAGAAATGAAAATGTGAACGACCGCAATGGCATATATTTTTGCTCATTTCAAAAAAGACAAACAATAATTATAAGAAAAATATTAAAAAATTTATTCATTTTATTATTCATTTTATTATTTAAATTCAAAATACTTCCGTATTTTAATATTTTTTCATAATAAAAGAAAATTAGAACAGGAAAAATTTTTTTTTCTATATCTTTTAAACGAAATGGAAAATCCATCTTTAGTCCTCTTGAAGAGCACAACAATAAAGATTCATTTTCTACTTCTTTTCTTTTGCTTCTTCTACCGTTGACAAAATGAAAAAATGATAAAATTGATTTATTCGATATCAGTTTTCTAAGCATTACCAAAATCCTATTAAAAATTCAGTTGAATTTATTCGAGTACCGCGTGGTTCGTGAGTATTCAGACTAAAATTTAGACTAAAAAAATGCACTCCAGACCAATTTGTAGGTAGGTGATTAGAGTTTTGAAAAATTTCGGACAATGCTCTTTTAATATTTTGTGTGTGTAAGGTTGGCAGGCAAAACATGCCTAGTAAAACTAATGAGTTCATGTTAATTAACTTAAAAATTTTGATTTAATTAACGAGAAAATTATGATTTTTATGCTGAGAGATGACAGTCTGTACCCAATCTCAATACCAATCTACAACTACCAATGTACCCAATGTGGTTGTGTACCCAATCTACATACTACAAAATCATAATAGCTATGAGAAATGCTTGGGCAACTTGTAATCATACAAATATACTTATCTGTCTGGATATGGAAATTAATAAATCGAACACCAATAATTCGATTGTCATAGAAACGCAATTTTTTGTGATTTGACTCTGATTTCTTTATCGAAAATTGAAAGAATTATACATTTTTTAAGTTCTCAGCAGTAACTCCGACTTTACAAACTTGGTTTATTAATCAAATAAGGGCAGATATGCAATTTTTAGTTTTGCAATTGCTGCTTGATTCTAGAACTGTTACGCGTACATCTAACCAATTAAGCTCCTGCGTCAATTTAAATCGAATACGTTTATTGCATGCAACCATGCAATATCATGTGTGCTGTCTTGATCATAAACCTATAGAATTCAAATAAGCAATCAAACAGATGTCAATTCAATATTTAATTTTTATAAATTTTGTATTATTTCAAAGGTATTCAATCAACCATAATTCAGTTAACTGCTTAACGGTTTCTTAAAATACTTACTAATCTTAAATATTTAATTTTACTCATAATACGAAATTTGTTCAAAGAAATCTCCTCTTAAAGCAACCCTAAATTGATTTTCATTCTGTTAATTTTTAATGAGCATTTCCATACCACCACAACCTTTTCCTTTTTAAAGTTATCCTTTAATTAATTAACTTCAAAAACAATATTTTATATAATAACATTATTAAGGAGTTCCTAATTTGTACGCTTTTATATGGAAATGGGATCATTTTGTTCTGTCAAGGTTAATTTATATATTTACTTCATATTTATTGCATGTATGTGCCAATTAATGTACAATATTTTGTATCATAATTGTTTTAAATTCTTGGTCTTGATAATTTCATAATTGTACACTATAATAATCTAACATTTTAACCATGTTAGTTTACTCCATTACATAAATAAATTTTTGTTAATAAATTAACTTCAAGTGGTTAAAATAAATTGCTAGTTGCACGCACTTTATATTTAGAAGCAAATGGAAGTCAAGCTTTGCATTTTTAGTTGATTAAATCTTAATTAGTATGTGTAGCATTGTACCTATTATTATTATGTAAAATAATAATAGAAAAGAAGATTAAATTTGCTTTAACATCCACATAGCAATGACCTTGAAATAAAAAAATTTTCATTTTATTAAGTAGAAAATTTGAGATCTAAGAATTTATTTGAGTTTCTTTAAAAAAAAATTGCCATTACTCCCATTTCGATTATTAATATTTTTATATAAATTGAATAAAATTCTAAATTTAATAAAATTCAAGAGTCTTATTACGAAATTCTTCATAAATGAGGGTAAACTTCACAAAATTTGCTTCACAAAATTCAAAAATTCCACCAACAGTAGAGCTTCAACAAATTTTCAGTTGTAGTTTAAAACATTTTGGTCTTATTCTCTGTATTAAAGAAGCCATTCTATCCACTTAACTCTAGTAAGTCTTTGTACATCATTTCTTTAATGTCTTACAATTCATATTGCCTCGTTTTACTCTATCAATTGTCAAATAATAGTCAGCCTATTTTAGTGACACATTTTTGAAAAATAGATAAAAATATTCTTTTCATAAATGAATTATTCAGCAAAAACAGAAAAAAATTTTTGTACTAATTATTCGTTTCGAAATTGGAATTAAAAAAAAAGAAAATTAGAAATGCTTTACATTTGTTTTAAAAGGAATTTTGTAATTTGAATTGGAAACTATAAAATTTTTTTTCTAAACTGAATTTTTTCTACTGCAAATATTCGTTTTTTTTTAAAAAAATACAATTTATTTTAAAATAACTGAAATAATAAAAGGATTAAAATAAAACAAAATTAAAGTTAGTAAGGATTCCAAAAAAATAAAATTATACAGACTGTACTAGATTCAACGGTACTCTCGCTGTATGGTAATAGAATGATTCTAGATGATTTCATGAAACGCTTTGAAAAAATTTTGCTTTTTGGGCCTTCCATCTCGAGTTATAAAGCCTCAAAGTTATAATTTCTAAAAACCGCCTAATTTTAACACTTTTATTGATAGCTTGAGAAATATGACAGATAAAGTTAAATTTGTATATTAATTTTAAAGTTATAATGAAATTGTTCGTCTGAAGTCATTCTATCACTCTATCATAGGGGTAGTGTTGAGTTTCGGAGACACTCTATATAAATTTTAAGAAGAGCTGAAAAAAGATGAGAATTCTCTAAATCAAATAAATTTGAACTGGTACTTACTTCAAGTTACTTAATATACTGGACGCTACGGCAAGGCTATAATTGGAAATTTCTTGTACATTTTTTTCTTTTTGCATTAAAATTTTCTGTTTTTGTTTTTATTAAGTGAAAAATTGCGTTTTATTCAGGACACCTTCCAATTTTTTTTCAAAACAGTTAGAACCCATTTTCCTTACTATTTCCAATTTTAATTATTTCCTGGTAATTATCAAATTTTTCTATTGTTTCAGGAAGATTCTAAAATTGACGCACCTAGAACAATTAGCAACACAATTTCAAGATAATTACAAAGTTCGAATATAATAAAATAATTCCGCCATTCTGTTTTTTAGTTAACAATTAAAATTCGTAAAAATCTGTAATGCTAGTCAAAAGGAATTTAAAGTTAATAATCATGAAATGATAAAGAATAAAAAATTAAAGAATTTTTAAATTTTAAACAAATTATTTAAAATTTCTAAAGTTCACTTGTAATTGCGATATATTTGACCTTATCACAAAAAATTCGAAATCAAAGCTTTAACTGAATCTGTTTTTTCTTTATACCAAATAACTGCTTTACAAAATCCTTTAGTAAAATATTTTGAATGAAAAATCAAAAAAAAAAGTCCTCCAAAGTTTATTTAACAGCCAACACTCAGACATTTTTTTATGATTTGGTAATTTTTCAATTGAAATTAAAGGCGACCCAAATTTCCACAAAACATTTATTAGACTTGAACTTTTAGAAAAGACTTATTAGAAAAAACAGTATTTGCGTATTACTGGGTGTATTTCGTGAACCGAGCACAATTTACAAATTTTAAATTTCAAAATTAACAAAAAAGTTAAAAAAAAATTGAGACAAAATTTTTAATTTGTTGTTTTGCCTTCGCACCAAATTACAATATCGTACTTGTATCACGTATATGGGGAGTCTTATTTAATTCTAATACGAGCTAACAATTTTATTGAGCGTTTATTAAAATTAAACTTATTACTATTTTCTAAAATACTTTACTAACAGTCCCAATTTTAATTACAAACCATTTGAATTGCAGTCAATAGCATTAACCTTTTCAAAAATTTTGTAGACTACATATACACTAGATTGACTAGACAGAAACTGTTCAAAATTTATTTTAAATATATGCGATATAATTAAAATTTACATGAATTCAAGTTGACACCAGTCGTCTAAGGAATCAAAACTTTAATATTTTTTTTGTATTCTTGATATTTTTTTTTCTTACCAACTTTTTGTCGCTTTTTCTCCATGATAAAGTTGACAGAAATTTGAACATGGCATCAAAATGGTATTATAATTTAACAATTGGAGCGAATAAACTCTCCCATGCAACAACCTTTTAAAGCCCTATTCCAGGAACAATAAAACAAAAACCTTATCTTTAAACAATATTCAATCATTTATTTATAAACCTTTGTTTTCCAACATAATAAAATTTATAACTCAATAAGAAAAAAATTTCATTATAAAATAAACGCGATTCGCATTTTGTAATACGAAAAAGAACTTACAAAACCACAGCAAATCACACATTTAAAATACACAGTCTTTAAAAACTTTTAACCCTCTTTATAGATGAAAACATAATTATAATGTTATGTATTCATATGTATAGGTTTTTAAGGCAGAAAAACTTTCTTTGTAAAGAGTACTAAAGTTTTCGGAATGATTGACAAACATGACTGCATAGCGTCACTCCATTATAAAACGTGAAACTTTTTCTTTTGTTTCTCTTGCGTCTGTTTAAAATACTCTAAAGTACAAAACATAGAAAAGCGAAAAAAAAAATTTATTAAAATTTACAAAAAATAAAGACTATACCAACATAAAATTACGCTATTTATGAATAATATTCGCTGTTGTTCTAAGTCATGGAAACTGTTTTATAAAAACTTCACATGTACACACACTTGTATTCCCATATTCACAAAAAACGATTTGGTTTCATAATAAGTTTGATATTTCAACACTCTTGCGTAATAAACATATCAAATTGAGTTATAAATTAAGGAATCCTGAAGAGTTTATTTAACATTTTAGAGGCTTAACGTTTTATTACACTCACAAACAATTTTAGGACATTAAACATTATTTTCCAAAAAAACAAAAAATAATTTTTTTTAGAATGCATACTTTTAGGGGTAAGCAATTTTTATGTTTAAAGTTTTCGATTTTTTCAATGGAATTACAAACAAATTGGTTCGTATTTTCGTAAATAAACTTTAAGTCAGTATGAATATTGACGCTATGAGTATTGAAACAGAATGTCACAGTGAAGACCACATCCGTAGTAAACCTGTCTTAAAATTTTTCTCATTTCGTCTTTGAATTTTTTGCAAACAAAATTAGAAATGAAGTATAAAAGAGTAGAAACCCTGACTAATATAATTTGTCTTAAAAGTTGAATCTAAAAATTGTGTACGAACACTTTATGGGTATTACATTTCAATTATTTTTTTTTAAACTGTGTAAAAGCTTCAAAGCAAAATTTACTGAATTTTATATTGATGAGCTTGTTTTAGAATATTTAGTACGTTTGGTAATATTATTTCCAGTGCATACTTTAATAACAATGTGACAGTAACCACAAAAATTAATTTTACGAAAATTGAACTTTTATCAACACCTTTTCACATATGCCCTTTTATTTGGTAAGGAAAATTAATAATATTTCAAAACACATTTCAAAAATTTATTAAGAATTTATTCTGCTCATTCTTTATCGCAATTTTTCTCATATTTTAGAAAACATGGCAAAAAAAACAAAACTGGTGAAAGCATTTCAAAAGTGATAAAATTCCACTTCTAGCAATGTGTTGAAAATTCTAGAAATTAATAAAAATAAATTAAATTTATTCTTATAAGAATAACTTTAGGAAGTTCCTTCATACAACTGCAGAACGGATAACTTAATAAAAGGAGCATGTCAAGGCAGAAAAATTAAAAAAATTTTTCTCCTCAAAATGAATTTGAATTAGTGGCCTACCGCTTTTTAGTTGGACCAACTGAGCTACAGAAATATAAAGAAATTATCGACAAATTGTTCTTCACATTGTTTTACAGTTTATTGTTTTTTTCTTTGTTTTTAATTCTATCCACTGAGTCTTCCACACTCTGTGTATTTAAAAACTTCAGCAGATTCCCTGGATGATTACAAATATACATATTTCTTAAAAAATTCTAAAATTGTGAAAGATTAACTAACCTGTTACTCGATTTTTTGAAATTAAAGCCAAGTTTGACATAATAAAACTTTTCTTGCTATCTTGATTAATACTTTGCCTTTGTTTTTAAAATTTTCTTACCAAATTTGATTTGACACAGTATTTTAAATCTAGAAAAATCCAAACAAACCCATTTATATTTTCATTGTTTTTTGTTTTTTTTTTTCAGCTTTGGTTCTTATACTGTCTCGAGGGTTCTTTATTCAAACTTTTCTTACTTCCTTTTCTTTTTGTTCCAAAACCGTAGAATTTTTCAATTTTTCAACATTTTATTTACTTAAACAACAATTTAAAAATAAAATGCACATTTCGTAAATCCAAAAAAAAGTTTTAAATCAAAAGAAAGAAAAATTTAATTTTCTTACCCTAGAAAATAAATTGAAATTCTTCAGTACTGTGCCCAGAATCAAAGAGTTGAAGTTTATTTTTGCCTTATTTTTTTTTTTTTGAAATTTTCGCATTCATCAAAGCAAAAGAATTTTTTTTTGAGAAAAAGTTGTTTCGACCATAAGAAATGAAATTAATGCATCTAAAAAAAAGTTGTAGCTTGAATCAAGAAAAAGTTTTTTCACTTTTCCATTAAAAAAAAAAATTTAACTTTAAAAACTTAAAATCATTTTTCTCAATTACATTTTCTATGGGTTAAAACTCAAAACCAAAGTTTATCACATTTTAAAGATTCTAAGTTGAAATACAAATAGCAAACCATCATTCTTAAATTTTAAATTTATGAAATGGAAAAGATTTTTCATGATCCATATGGGCTTGAAGTAATTTTTCACAATTAAATTTAAAAACTTAAATTTAAACTTTGGAAATCTTATAATTTTAAAAATTGAGTAATTAGAAAATTTTGTTCAGCTTATTTAATTAATTTTTAATTAACTTAAAAAAATACAGCAACAAATTACACGAACAGGTTGTATACTTTGAAAATTAAAATATGAATGGATCTATTTCGGATTAATATTGAAGGAAAATAAAATTGATCCTTAAAAAAGGCTTGACTTTCCGATTAAATTGAAAAATTAGTTACAGTGAATTGAAAATTTAATTGTCTCATAGTGCTACTAGATAAAATTTCCAGCAAATCTATAAAAAATGGCGTTATATTCGGCAAAGACTAGATGTTTATGTTCTAATGAAAGTTCCACTAGTAGATTGTAGATTCCTTCAATCGTTTCTAGCATAAATGTTGTTTAATTCACAATATCCATAAAACAAACTCAAATATTTTTGAATTTAATTCAATAACGCAACCAATTTTTTATTAAGTATTTTGCTGCAAAGCTCCGAATATTTACACATTATTTCTTCAAAAGCTCTTCAATTTCCTGCCATATAGCAAACACTTTAATTTTGAATTGTCATTAACAAAACCAAAACTTCTTTTTATAACATTAAAATGCATTGTTGCTCATTTTAGAAATTCTGATTCTAAGCGATATCGAGTAACCAGTCCAAAAAACACCAATTTAAGACATTAGTACGTATATCGGCGACCTATTACAAAATAAAAATTACATAAATGTGTATTTGAACCTTTAATTTGGTGTACCCTTTTGGGTATTTTTATGTTAAAACTACTACACTGAATGACTTACCGTTAAAAATTTCGAACCATATTTCTTAATCTAATCGTAAATTATAGTTATTAATATTTTAAAAATAAATTAAAAACTTACCAACTTATTTAAATAGTTTAGAAATATTTGAACTGTTTTGTGAATCACAGTGGGCACTGTAAATATTGTAAATTGTTAACAAACTCATAAATTCATTAAGAAACTAAGAATTAAGAAAATTTTTTAAAGCTTAATGTTTTAATTATAATTTAAAGTAAATCTAATTTACACAATCATTTATTTTATTTACTTAACCAACTTACTATCTAGTACGATTTACACCTTGTTTTTCAGAACAAGGACATATTTTCACTTTCAGAAAATTAAATCATACCCTCTGCGAATTAAAGTTAAATTAAAAATTTTAATATTAATAAATTTTCTTTTTAAAAATTCATAAATAAATATTCGTATTTTATGATTAAAGTCATAAAATGTGCAGTTTCTTAACTGCACATTTAATATCCTTGCAAAATTTGGAAAAAATTTGTCATACGAGAAAAAAGCAAAGAAAAGAAAAAACCAATTAGAATTATTTTATTTATGCTTTCAATTCAAGAGGGCCGGGGGAACAATTTAAAAAAAAAAATATTTTTTCGTAAGAGATTTTTAATATAGATGAGTGTAAGGAACCGGATATCATGCACACATTCTACTATATTACACACCAACATGCACCAACATGCACACTTGCATTTATTTTTATTACTTTGCTTTTTTAGCACTTTTCCAAAAAATTTTTTGAAAAAAGTGCTTATTAGTTTCACTCTGTCCGTCCGTCCGTCCGTCCGTGGACACTTTTTTTGTTTACAAAACTTCTACACCCTTGAAGATAGAAAGCTGAAATTTTATATGTACATAGATCTTTACTAGAAACTTACTTCCGTAGAACAAAATTTTTACCTATCTCCCCCCCTCTAGAAGTTATACCCCCCCAAAACCTTAAAAATGGCCTTTTTTAACTTTTTGTTGCAATGAAACCATAAGCATTTTTGAAATTTTGCAAACGCAGAAAGGCAGTGGCTTGCTTCCCCTAGCGCGGTATGCTATAGCCAAAATTTAGAAAAACAAAATGGCTGTTCAAATTTACCGTTATCTAAAGTCCTTTTTTCCCAAATTTTTGATGTCATTTTTCTTCTAGACCCCAGCCTGTAGAAGCTTGAAATTTTAGTGGCTTATAGACATTAAAAAATAGTTTATTTCGTTAGAAGAAAATTTTTTTCCATCTCCACCCCCTTTCAAGTTATCGCCCCTTGAAATTTGTAAAATTTGAATTTTTGACTCCTTATATTTCCGAAATCGTACGTTTTTTCAAATTTCTATAAACGCAAAAAGCTAACGGTAAATTCCATGACATTAAAAAATATAATTATTTTCCTTAACTCACACAATTAACCCTTAAAATCGAGCATTATGTTAACCCCTTTTTATATTAATTTTTGCTTTATTTCAAAGACTGCATGTATGCATCATCCTAAATATATGCAATCCTAGAAAGAGTTTTGTATATGAATGAAAATAATTTTAATAGTGTGATAGGTATACATAGACTGTATTTAAAAGCAGAATTTTCACTTGTTGAAGGGAAAAGTGCTACAATACAAACCATTGGTTTGACCCAACTTTATTTTTAAATATCGTAAAATCTCACGTTATTGTCATGAATATAGAGAAAATGATTTTTTTGTTTGTTTGTGTTGCTTAAATATTTTTGCAAAAGTACAAAAATTTCATAGAAAAAAAAAATAAATTTTGTGCTTGCATACCTAATAGAAGAAAAATGCAACTGCAAAATAAATTCACGTTTCATGATTTAGAATCATTTGTAATCAATGCACGTACAACTATACAATCTTCCCTTCAAGCACAAAAGTTAGAAATGAATGTTAGGTACAGAGAAAGAGAGAGAGAGAGAGAGAAAACAAATGGTTAAAAAGTAATGGTTTCAAAATTTTATTTTTATAATTTTTTTTATTCTTTTAAAAATTTCCTGATTTCAGGCTAACTGCTGTTAAAAATCATTTTTAAAATGTTTAATGATATTTTGAATTTACATATATATAAGTACATATATAAATTCAGCATCTTCCACACTAGAAAAAGTAAAATTAAACAATCAAGTGATTTGAATAAAATTTTACGTACACGTTTGTTTTATGTCAGCGGTATTAAACCTTTTTCATATTTTGTTGATAAATTCTAGTAGTTCGAAAAAATATCAAGTAAACAACACTTAAGAGTTACAAACACAACAAATTTTGTTTCTGAATTTCAGTAAATATCTTTTATTTTCTAAGGCAATTATTTAAAGAAATTTTTATAATCTTTTCATATTAATCCATTTTATCCCAATTGTATTAATAGTGAAAAAAAATTCTAAGGATGCTTGATATAAAATCATTTCAAAAAATAACCCAAAAGGATGTAGTATGGTTTTAAGTCAAATTACACTAAGCCCATCTACATTTTTACTACTTACTTAAACACACTTTCACTTTGTATTGCCTCACTTAAGGTACATGTATGTTGCATATTCAGAAATTGTCTTAAAAAATTTCTTGAAATACATTTTATAGCAAGAACTACTCTATGGTACAATTCTTAAACTGTTCAAAAACCAGACAGAATTCTAAGAAAACTAGAATTCTCCTTAAAAAATATTTTAAAATATACAAAATTTAGAATTCTACAATAGATTTAGAATTAGGTTGACGCGGCCATTTGCGTGAAAACTTAAGCCAATTAGGCTCGTTGCGATACCGCTGGATCTCCATATCTCCACTACAATCCATATCCATTCTACAATATCAAAGTTGAATTTTAAAACAGCACATAATTGAGCGTACATCCATAGGTTGTTGATCTCTGAATAAAAAACTTTAACTTCCGAATAAAAATTATATTGGAGTTTTCGTTGTCTGCATATGGCATAATAGGTGAAATTAAAAGAATATTAAGAAAAACACAAAAAGATATTAAAAAAAATTATAGCGTCTTCTATGTTAGATTTTTTCCATTTGATATGAAAAAATTGCTTTTATAAAATACAAGTAAATACTATCCGTTGCGCGTGGCTGCTATTTTAAAAAAAAGCAAATTCAAAAAAATCCGTTATGATAGAATGCAATTTACCTTTTATCATTTTTATTTAAATTTTTTTATTAAAATTGTTTTGCAATGGAATATTACTCCAACGACTTGCTGTAATTCGAGGGTTCTTATAAATACACCATATTTTTGATTTTAAGACAACACATTGTGCTTGGCAAATGGGTAATTCATTATTATACCAGCTGGTTCTACAAAAACTCTTAAAAATTTTAAGCAACTCAAATACAAAAATTGGTCTTGGTGCATTAAGGTCTTAGAGGGGTAGGCAAGGAATGCTTGCCAGAAAAATCAAGTATAATCAAAAATTCAATTTGTAACTGGTACAAAAATTATAACTGGTATCTTCTTGATTTGTAACAACTTTGATTTCGGTCTTATTTTAAAAGTTCTAGACTGTAGTCCCTAAAACATATGAATTTCAATTTTTTTTTCAAACACAATTTTTTAACGTGAATTAATTAATTTGAAAATTAATTGTGCCTGCAGTCAAATATTTTTGAGCAATATCTTAAAAATTCTGGCCATAATTACGAAAAATTTATTAAAATTTCAAAAAATTTTAAAATAATTACAATTTACAAAATAAATTATTGGATTTCTATCAAAGATCATTCTTTTATTGTCAATAAATTTCTAATTTTATTTATTTCCACCCGGTAAACATGTTCTAGTTCAACAAACTTTTGTCATAATAGCGCGAATTTTCAAAGAAAATGCAAAATTATACAAAACAAATTTTTATTGAATTTTAAAAAGAAAAACATTCTTACATATATAAGAAAGAAAACAAAATATTTTAGATTTCATGTAAAGTACCGTGAGAGTACAAGAATAAATATAATTTGATCAATATTCATTTAAAGGGACAAAAAGGTTCAAATTTTTCTTTTTTTATGTTTTTTTTTATATTTACAATATCTAGATAAAATACACAACATTTTTTTTTTTGTTTTTAATAAAATATTCAACTACCTTTTTTGGAATTATTCCAAATCTACATAAAATACATTCTCAAAACACAAAAAAAATAATATTAAATAATTCAAGTACCTATACACCTAAAAATGGTTTGTATGTTCTACAATTCTACAATTGCTCTGCTTTAGTTGTAATATTGTACTTAACAGAAAAGTTCAATGATTTTAAAATTATGCAGTGATATCCTTAAAATCTAAACAATTTTTCAATTATATATAAATATATTTCTGCCTTTTACATAATATTGTTATATAGAATTCCTGTATGGTTTTAACTGGCAACTTTGGGACAATAAAAATTATCAAATGATACTCGTATATTAAATGTAAATGTACAAATATCCTTTGATATTACTAAATTATTAATTTATTTTACTACATTTAAAATTATATAGGTAGCCTGTATAATTTACTTTAAATTCTTTGAAGCAAAGTCATCATTTTCTATACGATTTATTGTTATTTTTTTTCGTTCTTAAATAGTGGAGAAATCTATAATGAATTGGAAATTTTAACCTAATAATTTATGAACTTTTTATACCCCAAGGTTATTGAACTTTAGTCATTAAAATATTTTCATTTTAAATTGTGTTAGGGGATTTTTAATAAAAAACGAAAAAAAAACCAAATTAAATTCTTTTTGATATTTTCTTTTTTTTTGTGTTTAAATTCTTCACAAATTTTTGTGTTCTTCAAACAATTCCCTATCCAAGCTTACCTATTTTTCCCTATAAATTGCATATACGTGTAAGTTAGCATGTGTATGTGTTTTACACAGCGATAATTTCTAATTTAATTCTATTTAAAATTATTTATAAGAATTAAAACAAAAAAAAAACGACAAAAAAAACTGTTTATCGGCTTATAAAGCCTTTAGAGAAAAACCCATCAAAGTTGTTGGATATACACAGAGAGAAAGAGGTGGAAGAGAAAAATGGAATTGAAAAAAGTGAGAGCGAGCAAGAAAAATTTTCTGTTTACAAAAATATGCTTTTATAAAATGCTGATAATTTTATTTTATTTAATTTTTTTTTTGTTTGTTTTTTTGCTTTATACTTTAGACATGTAAAAAGGGTTCAAAATGCTGTGACATCCTTTTCACTAAATATGATTTATTATACAATAAATATTAGCGTTCAACTTACACATATTCATACTTATTTTAATGTTATACGGTGTACATATATTTGTATGTAGCTGTGTAATAATGTATGATGTAAAATGTAAAATATATTCATATACAAGTACATATATGTATACATATGTTATGTATTGAACAAATAATATGAGTGTTGAAAATTACAGGGTATATTATACAATTTTTTTCATTTAAATCGAAGAGTTTAATGGTGCAGCTGCCGGTTTAATGAAATATTGGAGAATAAAAATTACTTTACGTACATACATGTAATTAACAAGAGCAATTGGCGTTGCATATGCAGTTTTATTCTATTAGTATTCGACATTTATTTAATTGTATTCTTGAACAATTTTTAATTCTTAAAAATTGCGGCACTCAAGAGATACACTTAGGCCAGATAGACGCGGTATGATACCATTGGATCTCCATATTCCTAACCTTACCTGAACCAACCCTTGAGTCCTTTATAAACCGGTTTAAATCCCATATATTTATAAACCGGTATTTATATTTACTAGGTCCGTAACTCGTAAAAATAAGTACAAGCCATCGTGTCCTCCATCTTCTCGTAACATTAGAAATCGTTGCCTTAGAGGCGTTCCATCCGTAATTCTATCAAATAGCAAATGTTTTCACCGTGGTTTATAAAGTTTTTCGTGAATATCACGCTCTAATATTAAAATCATTATTTAACCATTGTCCAATATCAAATTTGGTTAAAGTTTTGCAGCTATTCTTTTAAAATCTATTTTGACTTAAATACATTTGAGGTCATAACTTGCTTCTTTAGAAAAGAAAGTGAACAAATTTCGATTCATACTATTATAAATCTATATATCGTTGCATATACATCACAAAGATTTTTTTTGTAATTGCAAATAGTATTCTAAAACTTGAATCGTACTTGTTCTCCTATAGTTACTGCAGATTTTGATATTAATTTTCACTAAATATTTATGAAATAACCAGTATATAATACTATGTATAAATTTATATTGGTACATGTTTATAATATATTATATAGTTGATCATATATTTTACCTTTAATGCACCTATACAACATAATATTTGTTCACGTAATCGAAATGAGATGGTAAAAGAAAAATAACGAATTAAATTTGCAATTTATACTGAACGCTCATTTCCTAATATCCTTTCAGTTATCGAATTGATATAAACTTTATATAAATATTGTAGATAAGATGGATGAATATAAAATATATGAAAATGTTTATTATATTATAATTATTATTTGCGTATAATATACAGGGTGATTCAGAAAGTTACACAACAACATATACCATTGGTTTGAAAATCGAAAAATGGGTAAAACTTTTATTCCAGATTGGGTGCCAATTCTCAATCTGAGTTCCAAGGATTTTAACGAATTTTCAAGAATTTTTTACTTATTTAAGGTTTTTCTTCAGAAACGAACAGTTTTTGAAAAGCCTAGTAAAAGGCTTAAAATAGACATGCTGTTTGCTTGATTTTGTATTTTATGTGCCTTGGGAATATCAAGCATTCGAGCTTTAGGGAAAATTAAATTTTTCCCTTGATTTTTTCAGTTTTTTCCAACTGGATAATTTCGTCAGAAATTGATTTTAATTGATTACAAACGCTGTAAAAACTATCATTAATTTTGAATGACAAGAGTCACTCGAAAAAACAGTTGACACTTGATAAGAAATCTGAATAACAAAATTAAAACGTAATTTTATACAAACTTTTATTTTGAAAAACAAAAAAATGATTTTAAAAAATTTCAAATTTTTGAAAAAAAACTTGAATTTTCTATTAGGAAAAAAAAATCTAGTAATCAAAAAATTTTTTTCGAAACTTTTCTTGGTAAAAAAAATTGATAGGTTTTTTATTTTTGCCAATTTTTGTAAGAAATGGTACCTATATGGTTTGAAATTTTTAAATGCATTTTTCTCAGATTGGGTGCAATTTGAAAATTTGAAAAAAATATTTTCGAAATCTAGGCACCATTTAGCATCTGAAATTATTAAAATTATCAAGATGGAGCACGCCGTATAGCATAATTTTTAAAGGTACGCCGTATTAATTTTGATATTAAATTTAATAGAAAAAAATTTTTTTTTAATAGGAAATTTTAATTTTTTGAACAAAATGGAGTTTGTGGTATTTACATTTTTATGATAATAGACAATTAATAAATAATTTAATTGGATTAATAAACTTTAAACTTATTTCTACATAAGCTAAAATTGGCATACGGTTGATGCAACTAGAGATGTATTCCAGTAAAGCATTAATTTGAAATATGCGATTGAATAGAAATAGATTTTAAAGAAGAAAAACATAAATTTTTGCGAACTAAGTGAATTTCATAGGAGAATTTGGTGTTCGTTTTGAGAAATTTGTAAATTTTTTGGATAAGGAATTCGTATTTTTCCATTTAATTTTTTGACAAAGGTTTTTTTATTAAATTTTATTCAATTTTAGTTTACTTGTTTGAAGTTCCTAAACTTTTCAGAATGGAAGTTATAATTAAAAAAACTTGGATAAGTAAAAATTTCGTGAAAATTTTCGCTCTTTTAACGAATAGTATATGTTGTTGTATAACTTTCTGAATCACCCTGTATATGAGGTTCAACACAACGTACGTATATAAGAAAATAAATAAATTGTTTCAATAATAAAAGAATTCATAAAGAAATTGAGAAAAAAATAAAAAGAATAATTAATTGAAATGCTGTTTTAACAATCTGGTGTAGAAACGAAGAAATAATTTTTTTTTTATGTACAAAATAAATTTGAGTCTAAGCAATTCATTTCTGTTTTAAAGTCTAGTAATGTTTTGCATACATTTAGGGGCAGGATGCTGTATGAAGCATTAACATATTAATCAGACGATTATTTAGATCTAATAATTTCAAATAAATAAATAATTGTATTTTCTAGTAGTAAAATGTTTAATATTTGCTATTTTAATTTTATATACAAAAAATTCAACTATAGTTTCAAACAAACAAGTTAAATTTCACTAATTTTAAGAGGTATTATCGCGGAAGTGAAAAAAGATGGAAAAAAAATTCTTTATTTCTACTCTCCAAAAACAGGAATAATTTCTGCAAGTGGTTCAAGAAAACGAATTATTACAACAGATATTTATACAATAAGGATATTCGCCCATTGAACATCACAGTAAACGGAGCATCTTGCATTTCGATCAAATAAATTGTCACAAAATCAAATTTTAAAGAACTTAAGAGGCTTAAAACTTTTAAATGAAGTAGGGAACATAAAAAAAAAAATTTCACAGACAACGGACTGACAAATTACAAATTTCAAATTTTTTTTGGAAATATGCCAAAAAAGAATAAGTAATGTTAAAAATGTTTGAAAACTTTAATTAAGACAATTAATTTAATAGAAGAAAAGGTATAAATTAAGTGGTAAGAAAATTGGTTTTTGATATGCGCGAGATGGTATGAAAGAGAAAACCAAATAATGTCGAGATATGCAAGTAATCAATCAAAATTTTAAATTGAATCTAATAAATATTATTAGGGAAAAATATTTTTCCATATTTTTTATAGTAAATGAAAACGGAGTTCTGGTTGGAGAATTTTATCCAAAATTATAATAAATATAAAGAGCATAGGAAAATACTAAACGTAACCTTACCTGAAATAAGGAGCATTAGAAAGAATTGTTCTAATTTCCTTTTCGATAAGAATTGAAATTTAAAATCCTGACTAATTTGATTTCACATTAATATTCCTCGTCTTACTTTTATTGTCCTGTATTCCAGTCACCTATTTTATTTTACTTTTCTATTTAGTTAATCAAAATAGTTTCAAATTTTGAGTCCGGAAAATCAAAATAGTTTCAGATTTTGAGTCAAAATTATAATGAACCTCGCAGTAAGATTGAATATTTCTACTTGACACATAACATATGTATATATAAGCATTTTAACACATATATAAAAATGCGATGGATATGGATGGGTATATCTTCACCAAGTACAATAATATTTTTCAATAGTATTCATTAAGTTTTGGCTGAAAAAAAGGACATTGTTTATTCGAACATTTAATTATTTAATTTTCTGAATTCAAATTTGACCGCTTTAATATTGATTTTTATTTCATATAATGAAATCCTTGATATACTGTACGTTAAGAGCTTCCATATATATTGATATATTACTTAAATATTCAAAATATTGATTATCATTTATTTCGTTTTTCATGTTTATCCATGAAAAAAACTAAATATGCCAGTAGCCAAATAACATTTAATTAAACTAATTAATTTGACTTTCTCTAAATTCATTTAACTCTATTACATCTTATATACATTTATTTTTCTAATATAATATTTCAATTTGATTATTACAATATTTCAAATTTCTTCATTAGTACGTGTTTGTACATTGATATTCATAATATACCAGTTACGTTTTATGAATTTCTTAATAATGCTCATAATTTAACGAATCATAGCAATTACATGTCTAAGTTTATATATACTTATATCATTAATAATTATGAAATAAATAAATAAAATATTTTACTTAACAAGCCACTGGAATGTGTACACGGTCACGTGTACTTAATTAAAAATATCCTGAATATCATACAAGTTTTACACATACGTATAATAATTATTTTCTCTTTAATACATTATTAGCCTTTTCAAAAGAAATTGAATTCAATGGAATTCTGGTATTTTAGTAAAAATCATAATGTTATAAATTATAAGCACCCCAAAAATATCACATATTTATTGTAATAAATTAATAAAGATTAATAGGTGTACAAAAACGCTTCAACGCTTCGCCTAACTCACTTAATTTTTGGATGAATTTAAATGGAGGGTCCCGAAAACTTTCATGTAATACCTATATATACGAGTATTACTTTTGATTCTGCAAAATGTGTGACCTTCAGAAATTCAAAAAGTATAACAAAAATTGTAAAAAATATATTTTTTCACCCCTTTTTTTTCCATTAATAAAATTAAAATGAGAAACTTTCGAAAGAGTATACGAAAATATTAAGCACTATAAAATAAATTTTTGGTACCCGCAATACAGTGAAAACAAATTTAAATTTGGAATTAAAGCAACATAATTTTCATTTTAGATTGGAATTTCATTAGATTGGACATTCAATTTCTAGAAATGTTAAGCTGACAATTTTCACCTGAAAACTTTTGAAGCCTTTTTGAAATAATAAAATTCCTAATTTCTACTTGATTACTTAACAATTTTAATTTATAAAAAAGCATTCATTTTGATTCCATAACTATTTATTATTTTCTATGTAAAGTCCGGAAACGCCATCAACAAAATTCAATTAAAAAAGAAAATTAATGGCATATTATTTTATTTTTATTGGATTAGCAGTATGAAGCATGTGAAGAAGATTGTATAACTCCTTTTTAGCACTTTTCCAAAAATTTTTTTGAAAAAAGTGCTTATTAGTTTCACTCTGTCCGTCCGTCCGTCCGTCCGTCCGTCCGTTGGTGGACACTTTTTTTGTTTACAAAACTTCTACACCTTTGAAGATAGAAAGCTGAAATTTAATACGTACATAGATCTTCACTAGAAACTTATTTCCGTAGAACAAAATTTTTACCTATCTCCCCCCCTCTAGAAGTTATACCCCCCCAAAACCCTAGAAATAGCCTTTTTTAAATATTTGTTGCAATGAAACCATAAGCATTTTTGAAATTTTGCAAACGCAGAAAGGCAGTGGCTTGCTTCCCCTTGCGCGGTATGCTATAGTTAAACTTTAGAAAAACAAAATGGCCGCTCAAATTTACCGTTATCTAAAGTCCTTTTTTTAAAAATTTTTGATGTCGTTTTTCTTCTAGACCCCAGACTGTAGAAGCTTGAAATTTTAGGAGCTTTTAGATATTAACAAATAGTTCATTTTGTTTTCCATCTCCACCCCCTCTCAAGTTATCGCCTCTTGAAATTCGTAAAATTTGAGTTTTTGAAACCTTATATTTCCGAAACCGCAAGCTTTTCCAAATTTTTATAAACGCAAAAAGCTAACGGTAAATTCCATGAAATTAAAAAATATAATTATTTTTCTTAACTCACACAATTAACCCTTAAAATCGAGCATTGTGTTAACCCCTTTTTATATTAATTTTTGCTTTATTTCAAAGACTGCATATATGCGTCATCCTAAATATATGCAATCCTAGAAATAGTTTTGTATATAAATGAAAATAATTTTAATATTGTGATAGGTATACATAGACTGTATTTAAAAGCAGAATTTTCACTTGTTGAAGGGAAAAGTGCTACAATACAAACCATTGGTTTGACCCAACTTTATTATTGATACTTTTATAATCACATTTTTCTCTTTCTTCTACTTTCATCATTAACAGTATTATAAAACTCCCACATCTTTTGTACTGCCTTGTAGTGTAATTTAAAATTACAATAAAACTGCATTACTGAATAGTTTAAAAACATATATGAAACAGTCCCCTGTTTTTACATCCTTACACTATTTGTATTAACTGAATTATTGTTTACAATATTACAACATTGCAGTAATTTGTAAACTAAATCTGTCCTAAAATGTTTTTCTTTATCCTATTTCCCTCCTGGGAGGAGCGTAGGGGTGATGCATGATATTATAAATAACCATGAGTTTAGTAGGTAGGTGACGAGTCTTCATTGGTCCAGTTCTAAATATTAAATATTAAACGTTCTTTATTAATTAAACAGATCTAATGCTACAATAAAAAGTATTTTGTGTAATATTCCTGTGCTTCATTTTTATCCTGTATTATTCATTTTGCACTACTATTTTCACCTACCAATACTTAATTTATTATTAATTGCAATAAGTTTTCACAACTATAAAAATATTTTTCCAAATATAGTCGTGTAGGTTAATTTGAAACATAGACAAGAATTCGATAGAGAGAAATGCAGCTGCATTAGAACTGTTTACAAAAAAATTAATCATCATGTCTGTTTTCAGCAATTGTAATAGAATATATGTGTTGCACAACTTGATTATATATTTTATTAATATTTTACTTGTATAATAGTTAATCACAATAATCTAGATTAAATAACAGTCACAGTAAGAAGAACATTAGGTTATTTCAACTCATAAGCGCCGCATTGTAATTGTAAGCATAGTACGTACTGCTTACAATTACAATTTGCTTACACAGTAAATTTTTCTATCTGTGCGATGCCATTTACATATTTATTTCACAATATTATTTAAGTCTGACTTGATTCTATTTTACATAAAATTCTTCTTAATTTTGTTTCTTTATGAAAATTGTCTGTTTCTTTTATAATTTCCATTTGATGATTAAGTTGAAAAATCTAATTTAAAAATTTTAATTTATCCAATTTTCTATCTTTGCCTATTTTATTTTTCTGCTTATTTTTTTTTCTCATGTATAATTTAGCAATTTTCATATTTCCTTATACAACCGTTCAGTTCATAAAGATTACAAATAGAATTAATTTAAACTTTAACAATTTTTGCAAAATAATAGACCTACTTGTAGATATAGAATAGTTTGCATTCGTATATACATGCTAGTATACAAGATTTAGCATATATTTCTCTTGTATAACAAATATAAAAAGAGCATATTATAGAATCTTACATAACTTTCTACTTGTGTATATTTTTATTATGGTTTCTGTGTTATTATTTTTTTTTTGCAATTACTTTAAAGCAATAAAATTAGAATTGTACACAATTTTCTCTACAATATAACAATTTTATTTTTCTACATAATTTTCTTTGCTTACTACTCTAATACATACAGAAAATACATAATATATTTACTTTTCAAAATAATCAAAAAAGAAAAATAAAGAAAAAGTGGAATTAAGAGAAAAAAAATACTTATGAATATGTATGAATGTAACGCAGTAAATAACGAAGTCTTATAACACCCTCAATAAATTGTAAAATACCTCAATGATAATAATCGTCCTATTGAGACTTAAAGTTCTTTTGTATTATTATGTGTGTGCTTATTGTTATCCTCACCACCATATTGTCGTTTCTGTTACTTTGTTAAACATTTTTGCTGTTGTACATTAATTTTGTATTTTTGTTTTTTTTTTTATTTTCTTTAGCAACAGTCTTTTTTTCCAGTTCTTCATTCAGCACTCTTATGTCAAAATCGCATTTTTCATATGTTAACAATATTATAATTATATATACGAGTATATATTGTATGCATGTAAGTGTATACAAGAGAGAGAGTTGTATGAAAATTGTTGTTGATCTTCTGCGATATAAGACACAATACTAAACAGAACAATGAACCTAAGAGTTGGTGTTTTTTTTTAACATGATTTTTTAAAAAGAAGAGAAAACCTTCACTCATACACCTTTGATGCCATCAAATCTTTAAAGCTTATAAACTTATTTTTTTTTTTGTTATTTTCTCTTCTTTTCGTTTTTGTTTCTTGGTTATATTTTTATTCTCTACACACAATAAAAAACAAAAAAAAAATCACATTAGCAATAATTAGTGTTGCCATTTTATAAATTTTAAAATTCAAAATTTGTTTTTAAAAATTTTTTACTTTGGTGCCATTACACCATTACGAAGAGATGTATTGAATAAATGTTGGAATAAGAATTTATGGTTTAGATTTTGAAATAAGAATAAATTTTGGGGTAAAATTTTATAATCTACACTTTAAATTAAAGTTTTAAATTACAGTTCTCAATTATTCTCTAGAATTCATGTAAAATTAATGCAGAAATACAAAATAAAATTGTCATCCCCCACAACAATGTGGTTGAATTTTATATAAATGTAATAGGAAGGGGTGTTGCCGCAAAAACCCTATTTAATTTGGGTTCAATCAATGTGGTATTTCGAGTATCTGCCATACAACTATAAAAATAATTATGTAATAATTCAAAAACTTTAAAGTTAACAGGATCAAAATTAGCATGAGTGAAAAAAGCTCACAGTATTTAAATTTTGAATAAAATAGTGTTGTAGCACGGCAACTATTCAAATAAAATTCAGGAACTGACACGGTCAACTTTATTTTTCCTCGTTCTAATTAAATTTTTAAATAGATCTCTAATCAGAACTATTTTCAGCATAAATTTTTCACTGATGCATATAATAGAATGCAACAATAGAACTATTGAGGATATTTTGTCCCATTTGAATCAAAGAATTCAAAACTGGCGTTTTCTACATGTAAATATAACAAAGATAAAACTTGTAGGTTTTAATATAATTTTATTTTGAAATGAATATTTTTCGAATGTTTACCTCTCTCGTTTTTAGAGAAAAACGAGAGAGGTAAAAATTTTTGAAAAAAAGTGCTTATTAGTTTCACTCTGTCCGTCCATCTGTACGTGTGTCTGTTTACAAAACTTCTACACCCTTAAAGATAGAAACCTAAAATTTTATATGTATATAGATCTTTACTAAAAACTAATTTTCATAGAAAAAAATTTTTACCTATCTCCTCCCCTCTAAAAGTTATACCCCCTCAAAACCCTAAAAATGCCATTTTTCAACTGTTTACTGTACTTGAACCATATGCATTTTTTAAATTTTACAAACGCAGAAAAGCAGTGGGATGCTTTTTATATCATGGCATACTATACTTGAACTTTAAAAAAACAAACATAAAATCCGTTTTTTTCAAATTTTTGATGTTGTTTTTTTTCTAGACCGCAGGATGTGGGAGCCTGAAATTTTAGTAACATTTAGGTGTTAACCAATAGTTCATTTCGTTAGAAGAAAATTTTTTTCCATCTCCCCCCTCTCAAGTTATCGCCTCTTGAAATTTGTAAAATTTGAATTTTTGATGCCTTATATTTCGGAAACCGCAAGCTTTTTCAAATTTCTATAAATCCAGAAATGTAACTGTAAATTCCATGACATTAAAAAATATAATTATTTTTCTTAACTCACGCAATTAACCCTTAATATTGAGCATTATGTTAACCCCTCTTTAAATTAATTTTTGCTTTTTTAAAAACTACATAAACTGTTCATCCTAAATATATGCAATCCCAGAAATAGTTTCGTTTTGTTTTTTGCAAGTTCAAATTGTTTTGCAAAGCAATATTTTTACTTGTTGATGGGAGAAGTGCTACAATACAAACTATTGGTTTGACCCAACTTTGTTAAACTAAGTCTTGCAATTATAAAAGAGAGAAAAATCTTTATTGAGAGTACTGTAATGGCAACTTTTAATGCATATCGTGTTCAACATTTTCACACACATACGCATGTTATGGTATCATTATAATTTACGAACAAGCAATTTTTACATCATAAAAATTTTAGAAGGGTTGGCAACAATGCTTTAAGGCATACTTACATATATGTATGGAAAAATGTTTTCTTATACAAATGTTATTTAAGTTAACACACATATGGTATGGATGGATTTTGAGTAAAGAATTTTGTTACCTTAGGCATAACAAAAAAGGAAAAAAAAAGCAACCAAAAATGAAAACGAATTTTTCTTTCAGATAATCTTTGTTGAATGAAAAATGGCTGATCTCAAGGTAAATAAAATTGAAAGTGTATGTATGTATGTACATAAGGAAATGTGTAATATAACAAAAGCAAATATGGTTATATCTACAGGGTAAATTAAAAATTATGCCAGGATTTCTTAAGTGTAACAGTTTTCATTTAATGTTTTGCTTGGCACATTGTTTGTGTTTTTTTTTTCTTCCTTTTGTTTATTTTTCGATTTTTTTCAAGATGAAAAGTATTGTTTAGCGGTTTTAAGGACACTAAAATTTTATTGTAATTTTTAAACAAAATTCAAATTGTTAAAAAGCAGTGATAATATTAAATTTAAGGAGAACTGTGAGTCTAAATAAGAAAACCTTGCGATTAAACTCTTTTAATTTTCGTTAATTTTTAAAGAAAACACAATAATTAGTGTAGTAAAGACTTTAAGTAATAAAATAGATTTCAGCAGGTGCTAATATTTTTATTTTTTTCACCGGTCTTCTTAACTCAATGGAAAAATTTGTATATTAAATAATTCTCCTAAATCAGGACTCTCTAAGACTATTTAATTTTTAAAATTTAATATCAATCATAACTTCTTAAATGTCACCAAATTTTCACGTTCTTATGATGAATTTTAAAAATAATTTCAACAGTTTACGACGCACTTTATCTAAAATCGCTTATTGCTAATTAAATGTCGTTAACACAAAATTCTTAATCAAAATTCTTAATAAGATTTCGTTGTAGTCCTTTTAATTCAACAAAAATAAATGAGAGACTCAAAAGCAAAGTGGTCTAACCCTCGCATCCAAAATTTTTGCTTTTTTGTTAGAAATATATAAAAAATTAAGTCCCAAATTTAATTTTATCGACAAAAAAGTCAAATATTTCCAATACTCCGTTATTTTTTTGGCCCCAAAGCAAAATTAAAGTTTTTCCAGTGTAAAAGTGGCCTAACCCAAATATTGCTGTAAAAATTTTGGAAGTTACGGTTAGGCCACTTTGGTTGTGAGCCCCTCAAATAATATTTCGTCAAAAGTTGTTATATTCTTGCCAATGCCTTGCAGATTCTAAAACCTCCTCATAATTTTGTCAAAATACAGAACTAAAATTTTAGTTTGAAATTTGGAATTTTCTATAAAATTTGCCTTTATTTTTAAAATCAGAATCAGTTCTTTTTACATTGACCTTTTAAATTCCCCCAAAATTTATTTGGTTATGATTTAAGAGTTAATTTAAACTTCTATAACCCTATTTTATTTATTGAAACGCCTATAAAAAAATTAAAAATCGTTTATTCTGCAATTTCTGATCAAAACTCAAACTCAAAATTACCTCTTTTAATAATAAATTATTCTAAATTCGTCTCAAAATACATTATTAAAATTTCAAAATCATTTAAGATAAAAAAAAAAATTCGTAAAAAAAACGGGGAAATTCTAACGAAACTAGATAAATTCTAAATCCTTGAAAAACTTTTCCAATTCCAATATTTTTTTTTGTATTTTTCTTTTTCTTATTTTATTATTTTCTGCAATAAATTATCCAAAAAACGATCATGTTATTTAATATTCAAATTTAGTAAAAAAAAAAGAAGAAAACTTTACTAAAATCTCATTAAAAGTCGACTAAATATATTTTTAATACTATTGGTACAAAATAACGCCGTTACTTTTACACTCTTGGAGTAGGTTTAGAATTTCTCTACGACTACTATACTATAAATAAATAAGGATTCTTGTCACGAAATGTTAAACTATTTTTTTTTCTCTCGCTCTCTCTCTGAAACGAAAAATAAAATCTCTGCTCTATACGAGAAATTATTATTGAGAAAGTTTTTTTTTTTTTTACATACTATTAAATAACAATAAAAAAGAAATAAGCTTTTATCATAATAATGTTCAAGGATATTTTCATTTTATACACTTACATATACATACATAATATAATAAATACAGATACATAATATTATGCAAATATACAATATATAACATGTATAGAGATATTTAAAATAATACATCCTTAGAAGGGCTTTCAAAGGAATTCCTTACATGTAATTTTCCAAACGACTTTGTATGAACACAAAACAAAAATTTGTTTATACATACATATGGATGTATCCAGTACACATATATATACAAGAACATTTTCATATATATATAATTCATATAATATCCATGTTTCCTAGCAAAATTCCCTAGGAAAATTTTTTGCCCCAGAAATCATATTTCCATTACCTTCCTTAAGACAATATTATTAATGTTACCTAAGCATTGTATAAGGATGAGGATTGCAAAGTTTTTGCTACCTTTTTTTGTCTATAATAAAAACAAAAATACATACGTTTTTTCTAAGATATTTTTTTTATATATATTCTTAATCCTAGAAACTTACTGTTGTTGGCATAAATTAAGAGGATTCTTTACTGATACTTTGAGGTCAAAAAAGAAATAAAAGAAGAAGAAGTTCTTAAGAGAACGTTTACCTTAATTAAATCAAAAAAGAAATTTTATAATATTTTTTTTCCTCATCTATTTTCAAAAAGTTTTGAATCATTTTAAGAAAAAATGAATATTTACGTGTTACTTAACAATTTCCTGAAACAGAATAAAAAATAGTCGTTCATCGTAGAAATGGCACGTACCAAATTTCCAAATTTCGAATGTTTTGAAATGATAAAATTTTAAAAAAAACCAAAAAACTGCTCAAAGTTCTTGATGCAAATTAAAATGATAGCGATTTTCGAATTCTCTGTTAAAATACTTGTTGAACACTTTATAACAATACAGTTGATATTTACTAACGTCTTATCACTCTGTTAAAAAATTCACTCTCTTTGAGAATATTAACAATTTAATCATTGTGCAGAGATTGAAGTCGATTAAAATAGTAAACAAAGCTTAAAATATTCCAATTTTAAGGGTAGTGATAGGAGAATAATAAGATACGCTCAAAAAGCAGACTCAATTAACACAGTAACAGTAAACAATAGATTCTAACGTTGCATTGATAAAATTTTCAAAATGGAAAAACATTATTATAAATAGCCATACTCCTCTAAATTTCATTTAATTCCAATTCTTTAACAAAAATTCGTAATTTACGCAAACACTGCCAACTAAATGACATAATCCGGACCACTTTTTTATATTCTTGCTTCATTATTAATTCAACTGCAATTAATATTAAAATATTGTACGATGAATGAGTCTCATACTTTTATAAATCACGTTTTAGCCATTATGACTAAAAAAATTATTTTACCCATTGGCTATAACTGGATTGAAAATTGAAAGTGTATTTTAAATAAAAGAGAAATTCAAACTCATTCATTATTTATGTGGTCCTTATTTTTTTGGGTGTATTCCAAATATATCAAACAAAGTATTTAAAATAAAATTCAACACTAAAATAATATTAATAAGAAAAAAAGTGGAGCATAAAAACTCATTGTCATTCCAATTGTTATTTATGACACACTGTAAAATATTTCAGACTCCATACAAGTTTTTTGCTCCTGTTTTCATTTTATAAAATTGAAGTTAAGCCAAAAATTTTACAAAAGTTACCATTTTTTATGTCAAACTTGCTCAACCTACTTAAAAATTTTATTTTTATTGAAGTTCATTTGAAATTAAAAACTGTGATGCATTTCACTTGTGGATTACTTTCTCTTTATGCATATGTGGATTACAATCTTTACTTTCCAAAATGAGTTTTTATTCATGTACCCTATATATGTATAATATATAACATATGTGCATGCATATGCCCTATTTAAGTTAAAGTATAAATCAAAAATGACTCAAACTACTTAAATTTTTGGCAATAATATTAGCAATTAATATAATTACAAAATATAACCCAGAATTTGGTATTGTTATACTTAAGTACTTAATAAAATAGAGTAACAATTTTAAATTTAGATTGAGCTTGTATTTCATATTAATTTTAGAGACAGTAGCAATTTAATATTTATAAATAGTTAATATTTATAAATACATGATTAGTGGTTAAAATTATTATAGTTCTTCTAAGTAATGAAAACGATTCGGCGAAAAAATATCTTATTATTATTATTACCATGTAATTTTGCATACATTTAGGCGACTTCTTAGAGTAATAATTTTCTAAATATTGATCTAAAGGGAATAAAATTTTTAGTAACCGTTTTGCTTATATGGAAGTTAGACAGAGCTTGTAGTGTTGACAATTATTTCTTCGAATGAAATAATTTATTTTTTTAAGAAAGTTTAGAAGCTGCTCCAGAAACTTATCATTTGAAGAAAAAACGATGTCGAAAATTTGCAAACAATATAAAACTGATTTAAGATAACGATTGCCATTTTGTCTTTGTAATATTCGGCTGTACTGTTTTTCTACAAAAGAGTCAAACAGCTACTTTTTCTGCAGAATTTAGGAAATGTTTGCGTTTTCGATAAAATAATTAGTCATTAAATAATATTTGGTAGGATTTTGAAGCCTATATCTTCCGGAAGGGTGAGGTAGCTAAAAATTTTCTTCTAGAGAAATAAGTTTCCAGTAAAGATTTATTTGCATATTTTTTCAGCTTTCAGTCTCAAAGGATGTAAAATATTTGTAAACAGACACACGGATAGATCAAAAGAGCAACGGACAGGAACACGCAGTATGAAACTAAATAGAAAACATTTTTTTCAATACTGCTGGAAAAGTGCTAAAACTCTAATATGAAAAACTTCATCATTTCTATAACAATTTTCGATCCATTTCTTATGATACCACACACTACGATACATCAATACGTACAAACATGTTATGAAAATTTTAAAATTTCAAATAAATACAAATAATACTCGTTTGCCCCCAGTTATATGCAATATTATTATTATCATTAAATAAAGAAGCTTTTGAAATTTCATACGCATTTCCTGAATTTTTTTCCTATCAAAACAATTTAATTTTAAATTATTCTTTTCAATATGGTGTTAATTAATTATTGTGTATTGAATTTAGTACAGAATAACACTATAAAAACAATCAACTCTGTGATGCTTTGTTTATTTTTAAAAATTATTCAAACCAACTTCTATATACTTTCTACTAAGTATATACTTTCTATAGCATCGACATTTATAACTCGTTTAAGCACAATAATTCATTTCGAACCACGCTAATAACATTTTCCATTCATTTAAAATAATAACAAAATATTTTCTCTTTTAAAATGAGTGTTGGTTTCTTTTTTGTTTTAGTTTTATTTTTTAAATTAATTATGCAGCTTTAAATATTCTATGCAACACAAAAAGCTAATTAAAGAAATTCACTTAATAAAAATCTGAAAATTCAGGCCATTCTGTTGTGTCCTTTCATCATTTTCATATTTGTTTTCGTTTTTTTTTGTTTTTGTATTCATAAACGTTAGTGACAATATTAGAAAGTTTATTAAACTATATGCTTTAAAAGTATTGTTATACACAAACGTATAAAAGTCTACTGAATTTCACATAATGCATTATAAATGGGTAACCGAGAGTAGGTTTTTTTTTCATTCAATTCAAATCAAAAACGAAAGTAGAACTTTAAACAATGGCATTAAAAATATGGAAACAGTTTCTTTTCATTTCCTTATTAGAATTAAAAAAAATATATATTGCAGATTTGGGTGTATACAAGAATAACATTTAGAAAGTTCTTTGTACTATTTGAAAAACATGTAGTGGAATTAAGCCTATAAGCCTATTTTGGACTTTAGAAGAGATGGAGGAAAATTCACAACGATTTCAAGACGGTCTGTCTTATCATGTAGCTCATATAAAATATTATTAAAATTTTTGAAATTATTGGAAGGAATTGAAATATATTAGACTACTAGAAACCTCTGATCGGAAAATATCCCGACGGCAGCATATGAAAATGTGTATATAATTGAGAAATCAAACCTTTTAAAAAGTTTAAAATAGAGGTCAATAAAAAGAGAGCATGAAGTCTAAATTAGCCTCCGGAATGTGATATATGTTACGTCACGTGTAAACACATGGATGTTATGTACCACAACGGAATTTATCCAAAGAAAATCTAGTCAGTGCAAGATTTGAACAAGTCAGAAAAAATGTGACTTACATCAGATTAACTAACAAAAAAGCCAAGAAAAATATTTATAAATTTTCACTATTTTTCATTAGCAATAGTTTAGAAAGTTCAATAATGAAAATCCTCTTAGTTTGCAACATATTTTAATTGAATTACTGAAATTTTTAAATTATTTTTCTTCTTAAAAAATTTAATATTGCTGAAATTTTCACATTATAAGATTTAACTAAGTATAAACGACTTGACTTAGCTTTTAAATCCGCTTAATTATGTACTTACATTAAATTATTATATAAAGAATATGTTTCTAATCTAATGACCATAGGGCAATTATTAATTCAGTAATGTGTGTAGGTGCTATTACAATTTATGCTCTTTATTAATATTTTTTCTCAGTTATCTCACAAAATATGAGAACAATTACTTTGTAATCCTATTCAAAATGGAAAATTCCATATATAAAATAGATAAAAGGTATCAAGAGATGAACTTATTCTTTCATTTTTCATATTTAATAATTATAAATGTTGAATTGAATACCAAAAATATAAAAGATATTATTTTTAACTATAGAATTGAATTTTCCTTATTTTCTTTATCTATATCTCGCTTTGACTTTCTAAATAATCTGCACCAAAAATTGAAATGAAAACTTTTGTCATTTTTCTTAATTAAAATTATATTTTCATTTTTCGTTTTCTTTTTTTTTATTTTTTTGTTATTATTTTCTACATGATAAAAATAATCCTCTGCCTTTTGATAAAATATAGGAAGTTATATATGTCCAGCGCTGCCAAAATTAAAAATTTATCTTCAAAATGAAGAATTTTTGGTCATATTTTTTATGCAAAACTTCAAAATAAAGTTTTTAAAATTTTTAAATTTTACGTACAAATATGTTCAAAATTAAGGTTTCTTAATGCTAATAGAGTTTTTTAGAATTGGAATTTTCTTCTTTCCATATTTTCCAAATTTCACAAAAAAATATTTCGACCAAAAAATCAATTTAATTGGCAACAAATGGTAACGCTACTTCTATGACGGAAAATTTTTGATATTCTCCCCTGCAATACATTCTATATGAACCGATTTGGCACATTAACTAAATCCGCATACAACTTGTGACATCATATGTCATGGTCTATGTAAGTAGTTTTTCTTTTTGTTTGTCTGATTTGGTTCAAAATGAAACCGTGTTATTTTTGCTTCCTACTTTTTCCAATTAAACTTCAATTGAAGTTCTCCAAGGGTTCATGAAGACTTTTTTTATCGAGTCTTCAAAATGAAGATTTTATTTTAAAAAAATTAAGATATTTGGGTTAATATATTTGGCAGCACTGACACGCCTCACATATACAAAATTGAAGATGAACTTATATTCTTTATAAAAGTGTTACAAATATAATAGGTAATTTTTTTTCAGGAACAGGTGCAGTCTTTAATTTTTACCTATTAACATTAAGTTTAGTCGTACCATACCTACTCGTATAAAAAATACTAATTTATGCATAATGGTGTCTTATCATAACTTTTCAAAGGTGAAAAGTCACCATTAGAAACCATTATAAGGATGTTACATTGTTTAGAATAAAAGGTCTTTTAGGTTTAATAAGATTATAGAATATCATGTATGTTAGATGTTATGTAAAAATATTGAATTCAAAATTCTATTTTGAAATTACCTTTGACTTTATTTATTTAATCTTTTAGAATAAATATAAAGACGCAGATATGAATGACTGATTTTCGAGAGATTGTGCACCAAAAGAATAGATTTTTAAGGAAGAGAAGACATGTTGAAGCAAATGCAAGACGAGTGTAAAAAAAGAATTTTAATAACAATAATTACTAATCCGGTTGAAATAAAAAATTTGTCATTGAACATCGGATTCGACGAACTTCTTGTTATTTATATATAGCATACAAGTATACAATAATATAAATTACATATGTTTTAGAAACAAATTCAGAATAAAGGACAGTTGTCATGATAATAACTCACTCAACTTTTCCATGGCACCTTTATTGAAAACCGGCCCACATGTCTGCAGAAAAACCCTTTGAAAGCCGTCACCAAATATTCTACGACATATTCACCAGAAGAACGAATATACCACATTACGTCTCAAAAAAGTAAAAACTCTTAAACTTTCTTCCTAAGAGAGGTATAAAAATAGGTTTTATAAAATCTCAATTACCTGTAAAGATCTTGATCTTTCTCAGATTTTCTTTTTAAAAATTCATTTAAAATTCTATAATGTAAATAAAAAATGACGGATTTATGATAAAAAATCATACGACTTCAATTAATTTCCTACTTACATCATTATGTAAGTACATATATTGCAAGCTTGCCGATTTCATTACTTGCTTATCATTTGCGATCCCGGAAAACCTTCAAACATTCCTCTTCACTTCAAAATTGCAGTAATATCGTATTGATACATAGCTCAGCAACTGCAATTATTAAGCTAGTTTCTTTGTTAATGGGTCCGTAAAAAAAAACACGTAATTTGATACCATACTCGTATTAAAAATTCCAGCTGAAAAACCAAAAAATAACACGTAAATTTTTCTATTTATAATTTAAATTAAATTTTCATTTTTTTTATTTAGAACTCAAATGACACTTAATTTTCAATATAATGACACTTTATGTATTGACATTTTTCTATTTTTATTGATATCAAGTGAAATTCAATAGAAAAACAGAAAAACTGAATAAAGTGAAAAAAATTGAAATGAAAATTTCTAATAAAAAAATTTTTTTTTAATTTAAAAATGACAATAATTAAAATGGATTTTTGTTATTTTATCGATATTTATGTTGCTAATATTAAAAAGTGTTCACAATTCTGACAATTCATTGATTTTTCATTATGACATTTTAATTATTATGTTACTCAATGTTATGATAGTGCTATAGAGTATTACCATATTTAAGTTACTATTAAACTATTATTGTTGTTACTATTTTAAGGTGACTAATTATATTGAATGTTAACATTTATGTGCGTAATAAACTTTTTGACGGTAACACTGCCCTGGTTTGTATAATTCATAGTGCCTGCACAGCCAGTAACTAGAGGAGTGATGGCAAATATTTCATACATGAAATTTATATTTGACTAATCTTAGAACACAATCATATACAATTTTGGCTTTTGTTATTGCAATTTCATTGTGAATATTCATTGGACGAATATTATTGGATGTACATCACTAATAGCCAAACAATTAAGTCAATACAAACCTGTTACATTAGTTTGAAAAATTGTTATCAGTTTGCAAAATGTTTGATTTCTTGATTAAATGCAATTAATAGTTTGCTTATACCCAAAAACTAAAAATTTCATGATGTATTTTCCAAGCCTGATTTGTATTGCTTTATCTTAAGAATCCATAACTCATTGAATTCGTTACATTGCATATATACGATTGACACATGTTACATTCCAATTCACGTTTACTCCCGTTCAACGGGAATGGAACGTGTATTAAAAATTAACGGAAAAGTCGTCGTATACACAGGCATAAATGGCATTAGTATGTGTTTACATTATTTATTAATTTTTTAAAATTTGTAATTTTAAAGTAAAATAAATTTAGTTTTGAATTTTTTTGCTTACATTTTTTATTTTAAATATAATTTAGTTTCAGTTTCCATGAATTTACTTGTTAATTATAAAATTTTCAATAAAATTTTCTTTTTTTGCTTAAATGACCATTCTCAGAAGTGAAATGTATTGAAAATGTTTTCTGTATTTCAAAAATTAAAGAATGAATGATTTTTCTTTGAAGTGGTTTGATTTTTTTAATCAAGTGCCAACAAAATTATTTTGACAAGCGGCATGTTTTTTTCGTTTTTTAAAGTAAAAACTTTTTTTTTGTAAATATTTTTATTTGACATTGTATTTGATTTTTTTTTTGTATGAAAACCAATACTTTTTGTTAATTTGATGTTAAACATCAATAATTTTTTTTAGTTCATTTGAATTTTCCCCCCAATAAATGCCATATGGAAAATTTTAGTGTAAAAAAATCGAATGTGAAACAAATTTAGGTAATCTGATGTAACAAAACGTTTAAATTTTCATTACCAAAAATGAAATATTCAAAATTCAAATGACAAATTAATGAGTTTAGTATTGAAAAATTATAAATGAATAGTGGAATTTCTGTAGATGTATAAGCGAAGATATTTTCATTTTTTAAAGTAATTTTAATTTTCAAAATTTATTTTTTATTATATACAAAATGCAAGAGAAAATGTAGATGCATAATAACAAATAATATATATATATATGTATATACAGGGTGATTCAGAAAGGTATACAATAACATATACCATTGGCTAGAGGTTCGAAAATAGGTAAAACTATTATTCAGAAAAACCTGCGAAATCGCAAGGGTTTCCGTAATACAGAGATTTTAACGATTTTTCGCGAAATTTCTACTTATTCAAGTTTTTTCATTCCTAAAAAGATAAAGGCTTCGAACAAACAGTTTCTGAAAGGTCTAGTAAAGGGCTTAAATCGAACACGTTACTTGATTGATTTATTTCATGTAGTTTCGGAATGCCAAGCATTCAAACTTTGGAAAATATCTAATTTTTCTCTTTTTTTATTTTTTTCTTTAACCCAATAACTTCGTGTAAAATTTTTTGAAACTTCAACATTTTTTTATAAAAAAATTTTGGCAACTTTCTCCAGCTGTAATTGTCACCTGCTGTCAAAAAACAAAAAAATTTTCATTATTTTTGATTCTTATTGAAGCTGTATTCGTCACCTGCTATTAATTTTTTTAAGAACTGTTATTTTGATAAAAAATCTGAATTTTAATATTTTGAAAACGCTTGAGATTTCGCACCTAGTCCGGAACAAAAGTTTTACCCGTTTTCGAGTCTCTAACCAATGGTATATGTTGTTGTATACTTTTCTGAATCACCCTGTATATATTCGAAAGTTTATACGGTGAAAATGTCAGTTATGGTCTCAGTTGAAATTAACTTTTTAGATACATAGTATATGTAAACATAATCAAGGCTTAATTATATTCAATGTCACAATTTAATGAATAGAGTGACAAGCATCCACAATTATTGCTGCATGAATATTAACCTATTCTTTATAGGTTGAGATGAGAGTGTGAACAGGAAAATTGCATATTATGTAGTACCAGATGTTTGAATATTAACATTTGAGAAGCTCTCATCGAGCGGATTATGATTTATAAATAATGAACTTTGATTTGTGAATGAGACAAAAATTTACAACAACTCAATTTTAACCATGTTTAAGTGCTTACATAAAGTTCAATTATGAGAGATCAGCCTATGAGAAAAAAATTGATTAATCTAGCACATTTACATACTAAATTTATATATTATAATCTTTTCTGTATAAATTAAGGAACAAACAGGTTAAATTTGTTTGTTTCGAGTTCTTATATACAGAATTGCATTCGGATCGAAAAGTGAAATTGGAAGTTTTGGTACAATCAATATCAATCTCTCTTATTTTACTATAGGTGGTCGTGGAAAAACTTACTTTCTAACAAATTAACTTAATTACAAAATAAAATTCCATTTAATTTTCTTTAGTTTCTTCATCCTGTTTTAATTTTTGCACAGTCAATGGTGTTTTAAAAATTATAATTTATACTACAAAGTATAACCAAAAAAATGCTGGATTTTTCAGCTTTTATAATTATTACACATACACCAACGTTAAGCAACCGCAATTCCTAAAAACACTAACATTTTGAAAAATTAAAAAATTTCTTTTTAGATTCTTGTTAAGCTCTCGTTATCTCTTTTAATCAAATTATTCTTTTAAGTATCTTACAATTTTGTATTCTACATCAAAAAAAGACATGGTATTATATGAACATATGTATTTGTATATGTGTATGTACTCATATAATATTTTAATCTTCTTATTAATTTTTATCACTATACATGTACATGATCATATTTAAATGTTAAATAAGTTTTTTCTTCTTCTCTTGTTACTAGTAACATATAGAAAGAACATTTTCAAAGGAAACCAACGAATCCATATATTTTAAGTATACCACATGTACCATAAAAGAAAGCAAAATTTAATTTTTCAGATGTTTTCATTTCTCTCATCTGGACATTAATGATAATAGTCGCCGCAATCATATTAAATTACATAAAAGAAAATTTTTGGAGGGTGAGAAATAAAGTAATTATTACAATAAGAAGTTCTTCATTTTATAAGTTAAAACAATGTGTAGGCAATGATGAACCAAAAAAAAATTAATAATAATGACATTTTAAGATATAAAAAGGCGGAAAATTACATTTTCTGCTAAATTAGTAATAAAGTGTTTTTTTAATTATTAAAAATTATTATTCTTTTTGATTATGTAAAATGTCAAAAAATCATATTAAATGGTAATTAACGAAAGAAATTTTTAATTAAATATGAGTAAATCTTAAGTAAATGACTCAAAAGAAAACGAAAGTAAGGTAATCTTAAAATAGAGGTCAAATAATTTTGAATTCTAATTCAAAAAATGATCTCATTCTTGCAATTTTTTCTTCTTGGTTGCAAGTAACCTAAGAAGTAATTGTAAATTTTAATGAAAAATTAATGTAATTTTTATAAGACTTTTATTGAAAAACAATAAATTTTGGGGGAAGTTCCCTATTTGTTTTATGTTCTATATAAATGAAACTATATAAAATATTAAATATTAAGAATTTGAATATTTGGATTGGCGGACGAAACGCGAAAATGGATGGCAACAATTTAGCCCTTGAGAGATTCAATACAAATCACAAAATTAAGTTTTCTTTGTCAAAATAATCTAAAAAATCAAAATATTTTTTGGTTATGATCGAAAACATTAAAAGTATTTTAAGGTCTTATAACTTAAGTTAAAACTTAAATGACAGGGATAAAGTTTTGTAAAGTTTTGAAGAATCAGAATGCTCATCATTCCAATAAAATCATAGGCTACAAACTATATAACATCCAAATTTAAACGCCATTGAAAGGCCTTTGGAAAACTTTTTATTTGAAACTTTTGCCTTTCCTGATATGGAAGTTCCAACCCAAACACTGATGCATTTTCATAAAATTTCTATATTTTGAAAGTCAGATAAGGTTACAGAAATTAAAAATAAGGTTAGAAATTCGTTTAAAGGAATTTTCTATTAAAAATTGGTAAAATCTAAATATCTTTTTAATTTATGCTTATGCTATGAAATATTTTAAGAAGTGCGACCAAAAGCATTATCTAATTAGGTAAATTGACTATTTATACTAGTTTTAATGAAAATTCGTTATTCTTAATTAATTTGAGTTGAATTGGGAATCCCATATGAGACTACAAAAAAAAATATTTTATGTTTTTTTCTCATTTTTTTTTGTCTTAATTAAAATTTCCAAAAATTCTTTTGCTTAAAAAATATGAAGTAAATTTTAATTCTTTTTTTAATTTCTCAGAAATTTCTCATCGCTTAAAGTAATAAATTCAATTGCACAATCAGAGTATGATAATTTTTGCCCCTTATTTTACTTGTAAGAGTAAAAATTTTGGCATATTGAATTTGAATTTTCTTTTTATTAAAGACGAAAATATAAAAATATTTAAACAAAATTTTAGGAATTCTCTGCTAGTAATGGTACATTAATTAATAAGAGAGCAATATTTTCAAGTTAAATGTTGACTGATATACACACAAACATGCTTTTTATAGACATATTATATTTACAAATATATTTACATATATACAAGGCAATTTAGATATCGTAAGAAATCCATGCTTTGAATATCAGCTTTTTATAGTGTCGTTCTTTTTCCCACTCTCTCTTTATTATCTCTATTCTTTTCTTTTTTTTCTTTAGTACCTTCGGGATAATTACTAAAAAGGGTTAGAAATTTTCAGATTATAAAATACTTTTTGAATCCTTTCCTTTTACGTGATTCATTGTATGCATATCCTTATTTTTCCCCTTTACATGTATGTTATTCATAAATGTATACGTATTATAGATGTATATCAATTATATAAATCAGTAAAAATGTGTTATAAAAATTTTCATGTAACTCATAATTTGTAAGTAGAAAATGTTGTAGACGTCAATTTATGAGTAAACCAAAAATTAAAATACAAAAAATTTAAGAAAGAGAAAATAAATTTTGTAAAGATTTTTTATTTTTGAGGCATTTGTTAAAATCCAAAAAATGTAAAATAAATTTTTTGTCAGTCTACTTTATTTGCATGCTTTTATTCTAACTACCACGAATAGCTAGGAATTTGTGAATTTAAATATTGAGTTTAATTGCTAATTATATGAGATAAACTAGTTTATAGGAAAATTTATAAAGCATTCAAATGAAACACGTTCTTTTTTTACTCAACTGGTAATTGTATATAAATTAAAATTATTAAATGTCTTTTAAATAAATCAACTAGTTACAAGCGTTGTTAACAATAAAATGTGCTTTTTTTTAAATAATTAATTTATTTCAAACTTGTTTCTTTTTAGGTCGCATAAAATAAAATATTTTAGACAAGAGACTAATTAACCTATCATAAAATTATAAAAAATACAATTATGAGATTTACATATGAATGTGAATATCAGGATGGTTTATTATTAATGTTCTCACAGCAAATTAGTAAGCAGTTTCCCAAAGCTAAAATTTGCTGGAATTTAAAAAATGCGTTCGTGTTTTCCTTTTTTGCCATTTAAAAGTTTATTTGTGTAATAAAATAATGAACGTGTAGATATTTCACTTATTGAAACTCAAATCGATGTATTCTACATGGTGCTATATAAATCGATTTGATATCTATATGGTGCTGTTGGTAAACTGCTACTAATTATTAAATATAAAATAAAACTGAAGATATTACATATTTATGACAATTACACAAGAAAGTCAACTATTTCAAATTTTCAGCGCTTTTGAGGCAAATAATAATAAATTGAATATCAATAAGTTATAGGCGTTGATCTAAGAAAAAATCACTTTTAAAAAAAATTTCAAAAAATTAGAAAATAATTACTAACAAAATATTGCAATTACCAAAACTGGTTGTTTAACCCTTTTTCGACGGACAGTACTTACAAGTACCGTCTTAAATTAATGCCATTTTCGGCTCAATTAAAAATTGTTTTGGCCAAAAAGACTCACAAGTACCAACTATTTCTTCTTGTGGTAGGTTGTTTTATTAAAAAAATTAAAAGCAAATTAAAAATATAGATTTTTTTTCATTAGGTTCTATTATAAAAACTTCTTTTCTATTTCGAAGTTTATATTTAGTTATAAGTATTTTTGAATTTATTAATTAAAATAAATAAATAATTTGAAATATTTAATTTGTAAAATTAGAAGCAATATCTACTTATTATTTATTGAAACGGCACGTTCCTGCAACTCAACGATACTTTTAAGTACCGGCAAAAAATTTAAACATTCCAAATATTCCAAATTTATAAAACTATTATTTTTAACTAAAAATAGTCTAATAATTCATATTTTAGAAGAAAAACTAAATATTTTCAGATAATAAAACTAAATATTTAGGGCTTTGGTCCGTAATAAGGGTTAACTTATTACTAAAACATAAAATAATAGATTTCAAAAAATTTCTTATTTTAATTACTTATTTACCTAAATTCTTAATGAGTTAATAAAAACCTTAATCATTTACTAAAATCGACCTGAAATTCATATAAAAGAAAAAATTTCTAAGCACATCATAAGTTCGCCTTTTATGTAGCAAAACTCTCGCCATGTTTCACTTATATTTTAGTAAAAACGATTATCAATCATTTAATATGTTGGTGCAAAATACTGATTTTAGTTGAAATATACTGTCCTATTTCGTGTATAGTCAAAAATATTTTCGAATTAATTAATTGTCGAAAAGGTTAACACCAAAAATTTAATAAATCTTCGTCAGAATAAGCGTTCAAATAAAAAATATTGAAAAATTCCTTGGGCAAATTTAATTTTTGAATTAATTCTCATTGTACTTTTTCTTATTATTTTTAATAAAATTTTAACTTTTTTTTCTAAAATTATGTACACTTTTATGATTACATTGATTCTAATTGCGGATTTAGACTCCAAAATTTTAATTCATTTTCTCTTAACCCAGAGCGGTTTAAAGGGACCCTTAAGAAAACCCTTTTTGACACTAAAAAACATTTGTTTTGAATTTCGTTTTTTTTTAATTTTCTATTTTCTTTCATTGGCTTTCGTTTTTAGATTTTCTTAATTTCCCGAATTCAGATAATTGTTATATTTTTGGATTCCTTTCGGAAAATTTCATAAAACCTTTTGTGAAATTTTTAAATTTCCTCTTCTTCTTGTTTTTGTTTTTACTTTCTTAATTGAATCAAATCACACACTTTTGATATAGGTTTCCAATTTTTTTTTTAAAAAGGCAATAATGTTTTATTAGACGTTAGGTTAGAGATCTCAAAACCATTTTCTTCATTTATCTTTTCTTATCTAATAACCCATTTGGTTAAAATTCTATAAGGATGGGATAAAATTAAATAGTAGCAGATGGTTTTTGTATTCTTTAATTTATCCTTAAAAGTGTTATTCCGCGTGATTTAAATTTAATGGATTTAAAGTCCTTTTATAATAGATTATCATTTTATTAGCATAAAGTCCTTATTAAACAACATTATATAATGATATTTTTCTAAATTTTTTTTTTAATATGGTCTTGTAATAATACAAGAGGAGTACATTTTATATTAATTGTATACAGCTTGGATATTATGGCATTTACTTGAGATTGGGATGAGATTGACACTTCTATGAATATGCTTAAAATGCACCTGAAATGTGATTTACTGTAGATAATACAAACTTTTCTTATTCATTTTATAAATACTTTGAAAAGTGAGGTAAGATTTAAATGAATAATTGTAATGCAAAATCAAAACAAGTAATACCCGATTGCCTAACATGGCACTGTACAATTCTATCTACAGTGTGGTTATTGCTTCAAAAAGTACGCTTCGAATAAGAACAACCCACTAATAATTTTCAGAGCCTTAAAATCTAACTAATTTTCTATTTCTCATATTCTTTAGATTACCACTTGAAAATTGCTTGCAGTATGCTTTTTAAGTAAGAATTAAAGGTATACTGCAAGCAATTAAGCAAGATAGGTAATTAAGGGTTGTTTTAATGACCATGAAATGTATTCATGAGGCTTTTTGTCTTCAGAGATCATTTTAATAGATCCGCTTTGAATTATCTATCGCAACTATTTCCTCTATACGTAAACAATCGCATTTGCCTCCCGTATACTTAATGTTTACCATAAAATGTGTTCTCATAAAATAATTTAAATTAAAATAAAGCTTATAAATTTGTGAGTATTCAAATTAATTTTTTTTTTTTTTTAATTTTACAGAAAAATTGAAAAATTCATATTTTCAATTTCAATTTCAATTTATTCATCCAATCTCAAAATGAGCTTTAAGCTCGTAAAGAGTATAATTACATTATACTCTTAATTAATTTATAACTTATATTTTTTTTAATAAATATTCTCCATTAAAAGAAAAAATTGTTTGATATATGGTAAATTCAATAAAATACAAACAATAAAACTTTACCGACTTAAATGGCATCCAAATCCCATATATGAAATAATTAAAATTTCAAAATTATTAAAACATGCGGCATTATACATGGTTACATTGTGGTTATTACTATAAATTAACAAAATTTATAAACTTCTAAAACTATCCCACGTCTCAATTTCGTTGATATTATATAAATCTCATTAATATCGAAAAACATATTATATCATTAATATCTAAAACATAGGTATAACAAAAATTAATTAAATTCTGTGTAAAATACTTGGACCACAAAAATTACCTATAGCGAAGTAAAAACACAACAATATTAGTTGCGAATATCATGAAAATATCGTATACGAGAATTAGTTTAAAAAGTAAGCAGTACATAAAATCCCAAAATCATTTGACATCTCACCACCACATCAATGTTTGTTGTATGCTTCTACTTTATTTTTAGCACTTTAAAACAAATAGGAAAAAAGTGCTTATTGATTTTAATCTGTCCTTAGTACACCTTTTAAGAGAATGTGACATTCTTGGCCATAGGAAAATAGAAATGTTGGGGAGCGGCTATGTTTTCACGGCGGCGAAGTTATGGTCTTCACAAGTTGCTTGAGTTCTTCAGCCCAATTACCCCGATTGTACATATCTGACTGTGTATCTGTTTACAAAACTTCTACATACTTTAAGGTAAGAAGCTGAAATTTTGTACTCAAAAAAACTTTTACTAGAAACTTATTTCTCCATAAGAATATTTTTAAATATCTGCCCCCACACAAAATTTTATTCACTGAAAATCCTAAAACTGCTATTTTTTGATAATTTATTGAAACGGCACCAAACCATTTAAAAAACCATTTTAAAATCTGCAAACACAGAAAATTTGATTCTGCTACACCGATGCAGCAGAGTAAAACATTAAAATGGCCGCTGAAATTAACCCTTATCTGGAACCTGTTTTTTTCAAATTTTGTTTTTAGAAGTCTGAAATTTTAGTAAATTTTAGACACTTATAAAGAGTTTATTTTGTTAAAAAAATTTTTCTTCTATCTCTTTTTACGCTGGCAACACACGTAAAATTTAAACAATGTAGCACAATGTTTTAAAAAGTAATGTTCTCAGTTTTTCAAGCGGAAAAATGCTTTCTTACAAACCATTAGTTTGACCCAACTTTATTGATTAAAATTTTATTATTTTACGCAACGTTGTTGCATAGTGCCATAATTTTTGAATTCTTATTCTCCTTTTTAATATTTTACACCCAATTTGATGAGTTTCATATAGATGCAATATTAAATATAAATCAGAAACACTAGCAAGAAGTGATGAGAAATGTGACAAATAAACGATTTATGGTTACATACACAAATGCAATTATTTCATTAAAATGAACACTTTCAAGAGAAAATTTAAATGTGCAAAAATTTTCCAATTTAAATTAGTTACAAAAATATAACTAAAATATTATTTATAATTTAAGATCTTAAAATGTCCAAAAAATATATAGAGCATAACCATGTTGCTAATCTGAATAGCCAATCTGGTATTATATGCAAAATAATTTTATATTTTCATCTACATTGATACATGTATTTTGCTACAGTAAATTAAAATTAAATTCCCAATGCAGCAATAATTTGCAAAATTTTGTTAAAAAAATATGCCTACAATTCTCTTAAGCCTTTACTATGTAGATTTGTACATATGTAAATTCTACACACCGACCAGAAAAACAAAAAAATTTGTCACAAATTAAAAGTAATTTTATGCTGTTTTAAAATCATTAAAACCTAAAATTTCATGTAAAATTGAAAACAGAATCTAATAAAACTATATTGATGAGTAAATATTGTACATAAAATGTTTACTATGTTTACTGCACAATATTAGATTCAATATATGATGAGTTATAGTGGGAATAATCAGCAGTAGGTGTGATTGAATTTATTAACTGGTTTTACAGTTTTATATTTTGTATAGACAGACTCTAATATTAATAAAATTTGTCTATGCATGTACATAGTTTGCTCATTAAAATAGTCATATTAAGTTATTAATTTTTATGATTAGATCAGGCAAGTACAAATGAAAAATTACTAGTAAATATTGAATAAAAAATACTTGTATACAACAGTATGGGTATGTAGACAACTAGGTTGTAGAGAACTGTATTTGTTAATTATAACTATAATAAATTTTGCAAAACTATAGACTTTCTAATGTCCCGCTTTTTCTTTTTTTAATAAATTCTGCAAAGACTACACCCACTACGCCTTACCATAGTTCGACTTTTCGAAATAGTGTGATCAAATCACTAAATTATAATATAATTTACAAAATTGAAGCAATTTTTATACGAAATTTCTTTCAAAAGAACCGACTTCTTTGAAAACTTTGTGAAAGTAAAATAATTTTTATTATTATATAACTTCATATTTGTTGCCACAAATTTCTGCAAATTCTGGTCGTCTCTAAGAGCAATTTTGTACTTGTCTTTTACTGAAAATTTAGCATAGAGGAATAGAAAATTAAATTTTACATATTAACATTTAAATTCGAAAATGTGTTCTACCTATCTATTGCAATCAATTTATACGTAATCCCCCATCACAATTAGTGTAATTAAGAACGTATAATGCCATGTACTTTAATAAATATCCGTTCTTACTCTCCAATACTTTTTTATATGAGCTAGGTGTTGTTAAGAGATTTTGTAATGCCCTTAACTAAACTACCTCATATAAAAGAGTACTTAAGTACTTGTTTTCAATTAAATGCCTAAAAAACGCAATCGAAGTAACTTACATGCCCGACTTGAAACTCTACAATTCAACTAAAAAATAATATTTAAATTAATATTATATTACAATTTCACATACTTTATTCTCAACTTTCAAAAACTTTTAGCCTTTTTAATATAGACATTAAAAAATATTATTCATTAGGATTTTAGTACACTTGTTAACAAATTCAGAGTTTTCAATATCGATCAATATCCAACATATTATTATTCTTAAAATTCAAAAAATATTCAAAAATTTGTGATATTCATTAAAATTTTATTAGATGAATCAGCTTTCTTTTATGGTTGATTTTTACACTGTGAAACCCTCATAAAATTTTATTATGTTAAAAATGCTTAATAATATTATAATATGTATACATATATTTGTTTTTTGTTATTATTGTTATATATCCTATTCTCTGCGGGAAATCCTCAAAATTAAACATACATTCAAATTTTAGTCCTATCGCATTGATACTGCTGTGGTTTTCTCAATCTCTATAAATAATATGTACATTCATACACACTACAAGTACAGACATACATACTTATATACATCATAGTTGTAAGCTTATGATTTTTTATAATACGCCGTCTATTCATAAAAATTATTGTAAGCAATATGAATTTTCAAAATGAAAATTTCTCATGTAAAATTCTTTTCTTTTAAACCTCCCCCTCTCTCTTTTATTCCTAATTCCTATTATGTTGGTTTTTTTTTTTTGCTTTTGTTTTTATTATATATGACAATCAAAATCTGATGTGATTTCTAAAAGTAAATGTTGCATACTATGTACATAAGCATTATTTCATAGTATATAGAGAGCGTTCCACATCAAATTAAATGAGAATTTGTGTTATCATGTTGTATAGTGTTGATACAAAGTAGATAATGGTTTTTGAAGAATGAAATATATATATACACATGTATATTTATAATATGCATTAATAGAACTTTTAAAGGATATTTACAAAGTTGTAATAAAGTTTGACAATCAGTTAACTTTTACTATTTAATCGTCGACTGCATGTACAATACAATGAAAATATAAAAAAAAATCATTACTTATATAAATATGTATGTATATATATGATATAATGGTATATAAATATACATAAAAAATATAAAATGTTATATAATAGTGTATAGTTTTAAATGATGTTCAGTTTTGATAAAGTTAATTTCTTTCTCCTCCCTACAATGTACATCAAACATATATGTATACATACTGTATGTATACATTAAGTAGCTATCTCTGAATTGATCTACATTTATACGCTTCACGACTCTTGTTATACATAATATGTATAGAGTTGTCATTAACGCTCTTTGGCAATTTATGATGATAATCATCTGTTCTCTATAAGTTATACAGCTTCAAATTTTCGAAATAATACAAGAAAAAAATTGCGTTTGTATGTGAGTATACTTTGTAAATTAATTGAGGGTTTATTTAATTTTTTTTTTAAATTTATATTTATGTAGATTTTTTTAAATCAGTATACTTTTGTTTAAAATTTTGAAAATCTAGTAGCAGGCAATGAATAAGAATAAAAAAAAGATTATTATTTCTATTGTTCTAGTCAAAAAATCTATTGAATTAAAATTGAAAAAAAAATTCTTACCAAAGAAAAAAATTTTGCCAACTCATTCAATTTTATAGAAAGCAATTTATTTTATTTGCAATTCATTTACTCTTAATCTTGAAATATTCAAAATTTAAGGAAAACGGAACATAAGGAAATCCGAGGAAGCTACAATATACAACTTAATTGAAAAATTTTTTCTGGAATTCAAATTTTCATGCCTATATTAAGAATTTGGAAAATTAAGAAAAAAAAATATCGCTGAAGAATTATGTAAATGGCTTCCGACTCAAAAATAATATATAGGAATATTGAACTCAATGTGCTTATAAGGCGAATTTTCTGGTAAATTTAGAATTTCCAAAATAAAATTAAGCAAATAACTAAAAAATATGAGGTAAAACTTTCCTTATTCTTAATATTTCTATTATAAAAGTAGTTAATAACAAAAAGAAGTCTTTTTAGTTTTTATCTCCTGGGAAATATTAAAAAATTCAGATATATTTTTCAATTCTGACCTCTAATGTAATTTTTAATATAGAAAGGTGTAAAATAATATTTCACTCTTTGTCGTCAATTTCGCATATACATAATTAAAATTCGACTGATAAAACTGTACTGCATTAAAAATTTTCAATTTAAATCTTGAAGTTAAAAAAATTTTAGGAAAATACTTAAATTGGTTTTATTCTATACCAACTGATTTAGTTTTTTCAAAATTCTTTGGGAATGCATAGCCGTTCTTTCTGTTTGTAAAATTTTGCATAATCTGAATTCGAAAATAATTTTGTGACCGAAACCTTTCTAACCGAAATTTTAGGGTTTTTTCATGTAATTTCTAAAATCATTTAATAGTAAGCCTACTACAAACTACAAATTTTGAATTAATTCACATAATTTCGTAATTTGCACTGGTTCTATAATTAAATTGTGTGCAGTTAATCAAATCAATAGTTCATAAAACAGCACAATTTCCTTTTTCTATAATTTCATTGAAATTACAATTACAATATTTAAGAATTCTAAAGACAAAAATGTACATAAATTATTAGAAATTATTTCAGTAAATTTTGCATAGTTTTAGAGAATGTATAAGAAAAGATCATAAATTTATCTCTTTATTTACTTGTGTCAAAGGACGTTTAAACTGGCAGTATGAACATTTTTTCGAAAATTTTTTGAAAATTTTCGAAACGATAATTAATGAAAATAATTAAGTTTTTTAAAAAGAAATAAAAAAATAACATTAAATAGAAAGTATCCAACACTTGAAATTCTTATTAAAATTTCAACTTCACATTTTACATAAAATAATATTCAATTTGCTAAAAATCAAAATTAAAAGGAGTAAATATTATTAAACCAACTGAGAAATAATTAACTACTTATCTAGGACGAAAATAAATACATACACACACACCTATGTATATGTACCTATGTAAATATTTTCCAAAATATATTCTAAATTTAGTTGAAAGAACTTTTTTTTCAAACGAAATGAAATTAATTTCTTTTTTTTTTGTTTTTCATTAATAAAGAAACAAAAACTACCAGTCATCCTTGATTAAACATTAAACATGAAAGTAAAAAAGCAAAATTTTATTATTAAAAGAAATCTTTTATCCATCGCATTAAATGTAAAAACAAAGTAAATATAAAATATGTTGTGCTTATTTAATTCATAATTAATTAAAAGAAAAATTAAAAATTATTAAAATTTTACATTTTGATCCTTTTAAAGTGTCTCTTTTTACAACCTATAATAGTTGAGTACACTTGCAAACAAAAAGAAGGTTTTACAACGTAAAATCGGGTGAGTTTTTAAATAGGTTTCAACACTGAATAGACTAAGGAATAATTTCACATATTTTATAAGAATAATGACTTCAAAGCAGCAGCAATTTTAATATTAGAACCAATCTATATCGTAGCAGGTTTCGATTCTATATACGTAACATTCTTATCATCTCTTGTTACCATTACTGAATATTACTCTTAATTGTGTATACTCCTTAATTTACTTTTATGTACATCATCAATGAAAAAAAATGTTTTGGATTTACTGTTGGTAATTGCAACTGTTCTTTAAAAGTATAATTATATTTAAAATTATTATGAGGGCTATTGAGCTAGCCAATAACCCAAAGTGGCGCTTTATATTCCACTATCATTTATTACCATCATTTTCCATTAAAATTCTTAACTTGAATATTTTATAACCAAGATAAACGACAGCCGCATCAAAATAAAATTAATTCTTTAACCTTTGAATATTAATATTTTTAAATCTAATTTTTCCACTTTCTAATATTAGGCTCTTTAATGCAGTAATATACATAAATCAATAATTAATTTGTGGCAAAATTCTTGCCACAAAAAAGAAAAATCAATCCAAAATACCAAATAAAATTTACTTCAATTTATTTCTTAAAGCATAAAATTTCTTATTATAAATTCTATACGATGGCATTACAAGAATTATAGCAAATTTTTTTTTTTGTTCTTGAAGGTCATTTTTGTAATTTCTACACAGTCCGCGAATAAAATATCGGAAAACAATTTTTAATCTAAAAATAATAAAAGTAAAGAAAAATAAATCGTGCCATTAATCTTAATTTCATAATGGTAAATTACAATAATAAAAAATCTGATGTGGTCAGCACATAACCGACCGCATTGTGTATTGTCTAGTTAAATGAAAGTGTTACAGAATATTATAAAAATGTCTGTTAAATACTTCATTCCAATTTTCAGGACATTAGTAAGCTTATAGTTAACATACTTAGAAAAATGTAAATTTGGCTCTTAGTAGAGTTTCGCTTTGTGCTACCCGAATTCCCTGAAATGCTCGCCAGTTAGTTTCGGTAACAACCAGAACTCAAATATCAAATTTCAAGAAATTTCATCAATTTGTTCTGTGGATATGGTGAAAAATGTAAAATCGGCCCGCAAATCAGTTCTTGAGCCCTGATCTTTCCAAAAAAGTTATATGTTCATTGTTTTAATATAAGGAATTCATATATTAAATTTCAATGAAATCGGTTGATTATTTCTCTTTATATACACAAAAGTGTATGTTTGGCCCGTAGTAAACGTCTAGTTGCCGATGCCTGATCTTTCCAAAAAATTTACATCTTCATTGTTTTAATACGGGGAATTCATATATTAAATTTCAATGAAATCGGTTGATTATTTCTCTTTATATACACCAAAATGCATATTTGGCCCGCAGTAAACGCCCAGTTGCTGATGCCTGATTTCTTCCAAAAGTTAGGAATGTTTGCGTATGATCGAGCAAAGCTTATGTATGAAGTTTCAAGTAAATCGGTTGAATACTTTCTTCAAAATGGTGAAAAATGTAAAGTTGGCCCGCAAATCCATTTTCGAGCCCTGATCTTTCCAAAAAATTTATATGTTCATTGTTTTAATACGAGGAATTCATATATCAAATTTCAATGAAATTGGTTGATTATTTCTCTTTTTATACGCAAAAATGTATATTTGGCCCGTAGTAAACGTCTAGTTGCCGATGCCTGATTTCTTCCAATTTTTGCGGACGGTCGAGCTGAGCTTATATATAAAATTTCAAGTAAATCGGTTGAATATTTTCTTCAAAATGTTCAAAAATGTAAAACAGGCCCGCTAAAAAGTGCAGTTCCCGAGGCCTGATATATACCAAAAGTTGATCGATCCGTGCCATGGTGGAAACAAACTTACATATAAAATTTCATCAAAATCGGTTCAGCCGAACTTGAGATACACGCGTGCACACACAGACCGACAGACGGACAGACCGACAGACCGACAGACCGACAGACCGACAGGTTGCTAAAAATAGTTTATTTACACTTCCCTACTATGGAGAAGTACGTTCCCACCGAAAACTCGATATGCAAAATTTGTTGCCATCACATAACCTACCTATTGTTTACACAATACGGTCGGTAAAAAAGCACCAAAATGTAGGTACTTCATAATATTTTTTGATATTTATTACCGTACTCGTTGTCCTTATATTACCGCTTTAATTTAAAAGTACACATATATATCATATATTATATTTATATACTTACAAACTGAATACATACATACATACATGAGTATTTGTAAATGTATTGAATCCATATTGAATAACTCCAGTTTCATTGTATAAAGAAAAAGAACAGAAAAAATTACGATATGAAAATTTAATTTTTTTTTTAAGATTTTTCCCTAATATAAAATTTGGTAGTTTATTTTATTGAAAGTAAAAAAATTTACCTTAAACCTAATTAACATAAATATTATTTTTTTCTCTTTTTGAAAATTTTCCTTTGATTAAAAAAAATGCCTCAGTTTGACTATCCATTGAAGTTATTGAAGTTTTACCTTTTTTTTACCATAATGTAAAAAAACTCAGAAACCCAAATTAAAATTCATAAAATAAATTTAAAAAAAAACAGTATATATATTTACATACATATTTTTTTTGATATTTTTTTTAATATAATTTTGTTTTGAATATTTTGTTCTATAAAATGTGAGAACAGGTCGCCACAACACTTCTAAAGCAGCTTAGTTTAATAGACATGTTATAATTTTGCTTAGTATACTATGAATTCAGTTTAACAGAGCAACAGAGGAATTAATTTGACATCATGATTACAATTGCACAATAAAAGTTACAGCTTTGTACCGACACAAAAAAAGAGGTCCGAATGCTACCTTATTTCAGTTATAAGAAGGAAAGCAAACATATGTATTTTTCATTGAGAAGTAATTTCTCTCAAATTAAGAATATTCCGATTTTCTAATGCACAAATTTTTGGGACAACAAACATCAAAACCTAAAATAAAATAAATTTTAACCAAATTTGGTACTATTCATCTCTTTTTTCATTTCGTTTATTTCTACATTTCGAGATCTAAAGCAGTAATATGTCAACTACGTAACTCAAGGGCTATGTTTAAATTATTATTCTTCAATTGTGTTCTAAAATTTCTATAACATGCAGAAATATTAAGCTTCAGGCCCCGCAATGGTTGAAACAATCGAACGAACTGGAAAATTCGAATTTAGATTTACTCTTTACTTTTTCGTTTTAAATAGTTCTATTTGTTACTTTCAGGAGTAATAACTTTCATATTTGGTATTTTGAAAATACATACCCTCTTGGAAGAACACATACAGCCTTAGAAGCATATTTCACTAAAAAAAAGTAAGACCAAACAACTAATTACAATTTTAAATTTCTTATGTTTTATTTGAACTTGTCATAAGTCAATAAGGTGAATTTAACTTTGAAAGTTAATAAAAAAATTTATATTTTTTTTAAATTTTCTAAATAAAACTTATTAAGCTTTTAATTAAAATAACTCGCTTACATACCTACAAAATCAGGTAAATATTTTATACATTATTTTCTTAGGTCGTCTGACCGCAAACTTATCATAAATTTTATGTACACAGCCATAAAAAAAAACCATACATATAAAATTTAAAATAAACTTTGGTTTTATTAAAAACTAAATAAATTTTAATATTTTTATTCTTGATTTTCCAATACAAAGTAATAAAATTAAAAGTCTTTTATGTTAAAGCACTTATTTGCAAGTATCCATAAATTCTATGGTCTTTTTTTTTAATTTAATTCAAAAATGAAAAGAAAATTACCACCCCACCCGCCTCTCTAAACCCACATTTATATACAAAAATTTTTTTATTTTTTTTTTTTTGTTGTTGAAGCTTTACTTAATTTCCTAAAATTCTTAACCGACAATGCGGATACATAATTCATAAAAGAATAAGAACACAAAATATCCTTAAGAGAGAAAATAAAATATAATTTTATACTTCAACCAGAAAAATACTTAAAAAAGAAAATATGTAAAAGATTGGCTGGGTTGACTTTGGGATACTTATTCAAAAATCAAATTCATTAAGTGGTCCTTGTTTAATTCTTGAATTTCTCTACAATTATATACTAAAATAATATTTGTCTAGTTTAACCAAGATTTCTGTTGTCAGTTTCAAATTGACCCAGTTTCGGTTGATATTTTATTAAAGAGAAACTGAAACCCCAACATTTCTTATTTAACGGTATTTAACGGTATAAATATTCATTATTAGAATTCAGTCATCATTGTTACCAACTAATTCTTTGTTTTGAATCTGTCAATTGCTCAAAATTCATGCGATTCGGCAACGCTGAATGATATTTCTGTCAAATTTCAATGTTTATATTGACCTTTCCGCACCCATGATATTTTTAATCACTTTTCGACATGGATTTTAGTTTTGTAAAAAATATAAGTTGCATGATTGGGTTAGCTCCGGTCGAGCATGTGAAAAAAATACGCAAAATGATATTATGAATTTTACTAATACAACATCATAGTTGTGAAATTAATATTGTAATGTAAAATTGTAATAATACACTAATAATTTTAACTTAATGGAAATTTCTTCATGCAACTGTAGAACAGATGAATGACATAATCAAACGAACGAGTTAAGGGCAGAAAAATTAATTAAAAAATTTTTCTCCTCGAACTGGACTCGAACCAGTGACCTACCGCTTTCTACGCGGACGCTCTACCAACTGCGCTACAGAGGCATGAAGAAATTACCGACGAAATGTTCTCTACATTGCTTTATACTGTAATCCACATGATTACTAAGTATTTATTTACATTGACTGCTACATACAATCTACTATTGAAACACACAATCACAAGAACATATATATTAATAGGTATTGTGCCTATTGCACTAATTATATTATGAATTTTACTAATACAAAATGAACTTTTCGAATACACCACCATATATAAAACCATGGCCAACTTGTAGATAAAATAATATTCTAAAAGTGAGAGGCAACAACTTTTTCGATTCAAATAAAAATTGCATGCGAATTTTTGGTTTTTCTATGTTTTTCTTTCTATTATTTAAAAGTTATCAAGTTAAAGTTATTATCTTGATTTTTGAAAACCTCAAGAACCCAGCAAAATTAGAGAATTAAAGAAGAATTTGATTTTCAATAAAACTTCAGAAATAATGAAATTGATTCAATAATTTTCACCCCACAAATATTCCATATTATAAACGAAAGAATAAAATTCTGGTACAGTTAAAAAACACTTTGTAAATATAAGTATAATGGCAGAAAAAGGAAGGCCAGCCTTAACTTTAATAGCATATTAATAGCTAACAATTTATTTTACTTTCTGTTTTTTCTTTTTAATGTTACCTATATAGACCATATTAGAACGACAAATGAAAAATTGCAACCTTTTTCTTTTCAATTTCATTACATTTTATATAGTAATTTTTTTAAGTTTGGTAAGATTTCTTTCAAATATTTACATAATGTTTTTATGTACAATTGAAGTTACATGCTTGGTACCATATGGTATATGCGCATATTTTGTACATAGTAAATTAAGTGTATTTATTTTTAATGTATAGTTTTTCTTTTATTGTCAACTAAATGGGTAGTTATACCTTTCTTTCGGTTCAAGACGTTTGGTTTTTTTGTTAAATTCGTTTTTTTTTTCAGTACAGTATTGTGCAAGTAATTTTAGACTTATTTCAGTTTTCAAATAATATTGTGTTGCTTCTAATATTGTAGAAACTCAAAGTATAACGGAATATCATTTGGAATGAATGCTCTCATTTTAACAATATTAATATGTATGTTTTAAGTAACAACTAGAATTCTAATGAAAATATTTTAAAATCCAGAGAGAACGGCTATAATCCTATTAGATTTGATAATAGTCTTATGAAAATTAATTAAATTGTGAAAAGTACTGTGAATATTTTAATTCCAGAGTTATGATATTGTTTATTAAACATATGGTAGATAATAGACCACTCTCTTTAGTAATATACTTAAAATACCATGAGTCATTTGTATTAGGCTATAATTCTAAAATTTCACATGATTGTACTAAATGTGAAACGAAACTAGGAAACCTTTCTGCACGATGACGCTATCCTAAATGTTACGTTTTATTAATGTTCGCCTAAATACCTGCAATTAATTGTTATTTTATACCCTTGTTTATTTTATATCTAATGTATATAACCTAATTATTATAGTAACCTAATTGAATTTTGAGCCCGAGAACCTTCAGCTAAAGAACAGGTGTCATAACCACTGCACCATTGGCCAGGGTATTGAATTATGTACACCAATTGTTGAACATTTATAAAATATAAAATTATATTTCCTTTAACTTACACAATTATCAACGCTGCGTACTACAAGAAATTTAAACTCACGCAAATATTATCAACCCCACTATATACACAATATATATTAAAAAAATATTTTATTAATGCCAAAAAACTAATATTATAAACAACTTATACAACTTTTCTTAAAGTACAAAATATAAAGTGAACAATAAAAAAAATCTGATGTGGTCAGCACATAACCGACCGCATTATGTATTGTCTAGTTAAGTGAAAGTGTTACAGAGTATTATAAAAATGTCTGTTAAATACTTCTTCCAATTTTTGTACTTTCCAATGTATATTTGGCCCGTAGTGAACGTCTAGTTGCCGATGTTAGTAATTTTCGCGGATGGTCGAGAAAAGCTTATATATGAAATTTCAAGTAAATCGGTTGAATACTTTCTTTAAAATGCTCAAAAACATAAAACAGGCCCGCTAAAAAGTGCAGTTTCCGAAGCCTGATATATCCCAAAAGTTAATCAATCCGTGTCATGGTGGAAATAAACTTACATATAAAATTTCATTAAAATCGGTTCAGCCGAACTTGAGATACACGCGTGCCGACAGACCGACAGACCGACAGACCAACAGACCGACAGGTTGCTTAAAATCGTTTATTTACATTTCCCTACTATGGAGAAGTGCATTCCCACCGAAAACTCGATATGCAAAATTTGTTGCCATCACATAACCTACCTATTGTTTACACAATACGGTCGGTAAAAACAATTTTTAATTCAATTTTTCTAGTATTAAATTTAATTTTAATAGTTTAAAAGCTGTTAAATTGAAAATCTATTTTAATTTAATATTTTCATTTTGTTAATCTGATATCTTTTAGATATAGAACTACTTCAATGTACGTCAAACTTTTTGAACAATTCATTTGTATTAAAGTATAAAATATAAATATTTTCATAATTGACATAGGGAATAACACAGTGAAACCTATATATTTTGTATACCTTCAAATATTGGTCTTTTAAATTAATTAACAGAATTTTACTTTAAGATGAAATGTTGTTTAGGGTTTATAATCATAATATTTAATTAATAAAAATAAAATGTAGAGTATTGTTGTCCCGCATTTGGAAACTTAAAAGTTACTTATATAGAATTTTTTTTTAATCCTCTTCGCTCCTGAGAGGAGCATAGGGCTGGTGCATGATATTGTAGATAACCATGATCGCCAGTTTCTTACGTCATTGAGTTTACTAGGTAGGTGACGGCCTACCGTAGTTTATATTAAATATTTAAGTTTATTGATATTTACTACTTTATTTTACTATTATATTATTAGTTAATATTGAAATATGGCGATTAGTTAACATGTATAATTATAAAGCTATGTAATATTGAATATAATTTTTATAGTGACCTGACATTGGTCAGGTACTTATACAGAATACAGTAAGCCATTTTGAAAATTTATGAATGCTATCAACAAAATCCAAAAATCCCTAATTTTTTTAATACAAATATATACAGCGTAAGAATCCTTCTAAAAGACCATTTATTGAAAATTTATTGAAATTAAGAACAAAATTTGCGTTCATTAGAAAACTTTTTGCACTTATTTACTTTAATAGAACTTAAAAATTTATTTTCAACCAAATTATTTTACTTTAAGAGAATAATACAAACGTACTGTAAGTAAATCATTAATCTTCCTCAAAATAATTAAGAAACCAAAATAAAAGCACAAATTTAGCATTCAATATTTAGTAGGTTTTGCTCTTAACTCTGAATTTTTGATCAGATAACTTCAATATTATTAAAAAAAAATAATAAATTTCTCTTGAACGCAACAACTTATACTTGTTAAGCATGAAACATTTGAATGGATTTTACTGTATTCTGGATTTTACTTTTTAAAACTATAAAAAGTTTTCTGATCTTTATTTCTTTTCTTAATTAAAGTTATGATTTAAAATAATTTCTTAAAAGTTCATTGTATACAAGAACAATTTAATAAAACACATATTTCACTAATCCATCTCTACTGTATACAATATAGCTACACCGGCATCATCTTCGTAAAACAAAAAAAAAATTTCAAAACTTTCAATTGAGTGTATCTTTGTATGAAGTTTTCCATTGATACCCGATTTTCTTCATACATAATTTTCAATTTTAATTCATTTTCTCTATATTATGACACTATAAGTACAATTGTATATGTATAATCCGAAAACAAGCAAAAGTACTTTCAGTACTATACAATGCAATTCAAACTTTTCTTCATTTATACAATGAGAATATTTTCAATTTTAATTAAATTTCATTGAGTCTTTATTTTCACTTTAAGATCTAAAAGTGAATTAAACTTTTGAATAAAAAAAAACAAATTTGAATTAAATTGTGCACAGTTTATTATATTTGAATTTTGTTTTTTGTTTTGAACACAATTAAATCACTTCATCAAAAAAGAAAAAAATTATTTTGAAACGAACATTATAATGTACATTGTATTCACATAGTCAAGCATAAAATATTTATTTTGAAGCTTAAAAAAACTCCATATAGACAGAATAACAAAGAGTTAAATGTTAATTCATCCACATATTTATTACAAATACAAAATTTATTAAAAAATTTTAGTGTAGATTGCGATCTATAAATAATAATTCAATACAATAATTTACATACTCTTGCTTATTTTAATTAATATACAATTCCTTATAATATAAAATACCTTATAAGCACACACAATACTTGAGAGAAAATTGAAATAAACCACTATCCTTAGCAGTAGGCTGATTTTAAACCACTGCATTCAAAAAATAATATGAGTTTCTTGCATTATTCTAATTTTAAAATTTTACATGGCTCCCTGTACTAAATGTAAAAGCAAACCAGAAGACAGTTCTGTATAATAATATTCACCTAAATGTTATTTTCCGTTCGTGTTCGCCTAAATATCTGCAATTTATTTTTGTTTTGAAAAAATATTAAAAAGGACGAAAGCGTCAAAAACAAAATTTTATTTATAGGACTTAAGAGCTAAATAATTTTTTTTAAATATTTTTTTTTTCAATAAATAAAATTTATTATAGAAAGAAAAAGTGAAATTTTTATAATTGGATTTAAATAGGAAAAACTTCGGAACTAAAAAAAAATTTTAAAAGCAAAAACATTTTCTGTCACATTAAAGAATAACCCCTTAGGTCAATTTAAAAAAAACAAAAGAGTATTTATTAATGTCACTAAATTTTCATATTTTTTACCGTTATACACATGTACATAGAAACTCATGTCCAGTTATTTGTCTTACTAGCCAGATATTTTGAATTTCTGTTAATAAAAATAATTGGTTTAAAATTACGCTTGCAAAATGTACGAATATTTTAAACCTTTAAACCCTTTTTTTAATTTTTCTTCAATTTAGATCTTCAGATGTTTTAGAACTTAAATGACTTAATATCAGTACAAGTTGAAAAGGAAGAATTTGTTACCTCCATCATTAAATATTTTTTGAGTGAGCAATGCAATTTCAAAACTTAAAAAAAATTTAGAAATTTTTTTTTTTTATTTAAGAATTATAGAACAAATTAAAATCAAAATCAACACGTTAAATGTGCTCAGGTTTCGTCGAAGACCACAATATTTTGTAGGCTTATATAATGACATCTGTCGCGAATGTATTTAGACCTAATTTTTGTCTTCAGCTTTATGCTTAAGAAACTAAATTCAACTTTTTCCTGAAAGTTAATATTTCATTCATTTAAAAAAAAAAAATTTAATGTTTAGGACGCAAAGTGTTAAAATCATTTGAGAGAAATTTAAAAATTTTTTGAAAACATAATTTAGTTAAAATTAAAAATTATTTGTGTTACACTTATCACAATGTACAAAAGAGAGCATCAAATCATTTATAAGTTACCGTAAATAAAATAAAAATAATTAATTAATTATTAGAACATTATAAACGAGTACTAATTAACATCAGTATTTGATAAACAGCTTGTAAAATGGCTAAAAATTTTTTAAAATTACTAACAGTATAAATATAATTTTTAATTAAATAAATTTCCAAATTCCACTTAATGATTTAATCAAAAAATTTTCTATTTCTGATAGTCGGTTCGGCTGATCAAAATATTAACATACATATAAACTTTTTATTTATGTCTACTTTTCTCACAATATGTTTTAGTTTCCTGAAGGTGCAAAAACTAAAATTGTTTTTATAAAATAATCTCAGGAAAATTTATAGCTATGCACAAAAAATTCACATGTACTCCATATTATATTTTTCCTATATAAACATATTTATACATACATATATAATTGAACATTGTATGTGTATTGTAGACTTTATTACGTAGAATATAAAGAAAATGAATAGATACCATAAATATATCTAGAGTACATACGTGAATTTAGCGAAATAAATGCACACTTTCTAGGTCATGGAACTTTAAATGGTTGTCTGCTGCTTTACAGATTTTTAGTTTTTTCACATGCTTTCTATACTACGTATGTAGGTATGTATTTGTATTGATATCTACATGTATTCAAATTTTAATAATAAGCGACAACACCAATTTTTTTTTTTCATTTTTGTTTTATTTTCCTTTTTATTTTTCAATTTTCACGCTAACAAAACTTTTGATTTTCTTTTAATTTTTCTTTTTTTTTTCTTTCTTTCTTTAAATGTTTATTTGGTCGCTCTTCTTTTCAGATCGTTTTATTATTTATCTTATGGTAGCTTTTGAAAACCGTATAAAATTGCACATTATATAATATTTTATTGTATGTGTTTTTGTAAGTGAATATAATGAATAAAATGACAAACAATATAGAATAAACGAATACAGAACAGACACAAAACTGTTTGCAACTTCCGTAAAAATAATTTTTTCTCTCTTCAGTTTATATTCCAACATTTAGGAAAAACTACTATACGTTATATATACACATAACGTGTACATGTTAACTTTAAATTACAATAAAATAATATAGGCTGACAAATTTTCGTAACAACATCAAATTTTTAAATTTACATTTATAATACGCAATATATAAGAGTGCATGCAATATGAAATGCAATATAAATTATAATATGCAATAGCAAAATCTAGTTATGTGTACTTGCATTATAAACAATATGTACTCCACTTTCCGTAAACTTCAGTTTCCCAACAAATCTTTACAGTTTACTGCATGAATATATTTAATATCTTTCATTTCAAAGCATCTTCTCTACATTTCCGGGACTTAAAATATCCCATCTTTCTTCAACTTTTTGATACGTGGCTCAATGAATGTTTGAATCGAGACATGTTGTTATGCATATTAAAGACAATATAAGCTAATATTGATTATTAGAGCCTTTGAATCGAATTTCTATTGTGTTATAAATAAAAGGACAACTTACAGAATATATCAACGCTTGTTACAAGTACAAATGGCACAGAAAGCAATATAACTGATTTTTGTGTTACATTCTACATTGTGGAGACCCAAACGTTTTTTAAATTCCAAATCAAAAATTCCTATATATATGAGAACAAGCAAATTTAAAAAACAAAAACTTGTGTTTCTTAAAGAGTCCTTTCATTGATGAAAAGCACCACTTCTTCTCGAAAATTTTAGAGACACCCAGTTTTTGTTTATTTGGTATATAATAATATCTTTCAAATATTAGATAATAATTTTGTTAACAAACAATGGCGAAATGCAAGAATTAGGCTCATGTTTTAATTGTATTGGCAATTTATCTCAAGCGTATCTTGAACTGTCTTTTATACAAAAGGCAGAGCTTGTACAAATCCTTAAATCACTATTTACAAGCATAAACAAAAAATATTTGGAAAAATGACTGAAAATTTTTTACTTGGGTTCATCAATTATTTTTTTTTTTTTAGAAAAGTCTATGTATGTCTAAGGAACCATGAAATTTCTTAAAATTTTCTGATACCCAACATTATATATGAAGTGAAGTGTAAAGCTTCAAGCAGCATACCGCAATTAAATTTATTTATAAACATTTCAAGTTCCGCATATTTAAACATATTTTATTCTTGTCCTGTTAATCTTATACATACATACATATATGTATATCTATATAGTAAACATGATGAAAGCATATCAAAGTAAATTGATCCCATCCATTTATTAAAATATCCATTTTACTAATGTAGCCTTTGACTGGTAAAGATAACTAACTTTAATTTCTGTTTACATTTTCAATTTGTTTTTTTTTTTCGATTTAAATTTTTTTTACTTTTTTAACTTTTTATATATATACATACATATATATATATATATATATATATATTTTCATTATCCTTTCAAAAACATATTTTTTCATTAATGCTTTTCTTTTTCAGAGTCACGTACAATAATCGCCTACATTTTATAATAATGGGTGAGTTTATAAGTAAAAGGAGGAAAATAACTTTGACAATACTGTGCCAAAAGGGAACGTAATCATTTACCATTACTTCAAAAAAACAAAATATAAAAAAAGGGACAAAAGGATATAGTACAAAAATAAACAAAAATAAAAAAACTCAGTCAAAATAACCATAAAAAAAAGGAACGCATACAATAAATAAAATATGGACGGTCTGCAAATAACTTTTATATGTGTTATGGTGATAGTTGTTATATTATTGATTGTTTCTTTTATTTGTCACTATTTTGGACCACGAGCGATAGCATGGTTTCGTTCTAACCGCGAAGAGAAAATTGGATTATCTAAAAGTAAAATATTTCATGCGAATGGTTATATGGTAAGGAAAAATTTTAAATGAAAAACAAACAGTTGTCATTAACAGTGTAGTTAGTTTTAATTTTTCTAAATAAATAAATTAAAAGTTTGTTTTCAGTATAAATAACAACATATCTTATATTTTTAGGTATACTTTCATGTATAGGTTATAGTAGAATGGATAGCTTAGGATCCACAATAAGAAACAATATAAATTTACCTAGATTTTTTCTGTGACTTCTATTAAAATTTATAGAATAACTTCAAGAAATTTTAAAATCACGTGATAGCCATTTGAGAAGACTATTCTAACCTTATATTTGAGCCTAAATCTGTATGTAAACAAAATCTATTGTTTTTATGAAAATTAAAGAAAAATTTATTTAAATAGATGAAACCTTCCTAATCACAAGTTAATCTTTAAAGTAAAATACTTAATATGCCCAAAATATAAAAAATCTGATGTGACGACCACGATGTGTATTATCCAGTTTTGTGAAAGTGTGACACAAGATTATGAAAATACTTTTTAAAAATTTTTTTCCAATTTTAAGGAAGTTGATAAGCTTTTAGTTGACATACATAGAAAAATGTAAATTTAACTCTTAGTAGTTTTGCTCTTTGCTATTCGAATTCCCTGAAAAGTTCGCCAGGTAGTTTAGGTAACAACAATAACTCAAATGTTGGACTTTACGAAATTCCATCAGTTACGTCCCCAGTTCAGTTTCCGAGCCCTGGTCTTTCCAAAAAAATTATGGGTTAATTGTTTTAACACCTCAAATTTAAATATTACTTTTCAAGGAAATTGATTGATTATTTCTCCTTATATGTGCAAAAACGCTACAATCGGCTCTCGAAAGTTGCAGATCCCGAGTCGTGATATATAACAAAAATTAATCAACGTGTCCCATAGGCAAAATAAACTCACATTTAAAATTTCATGAAAATTTGTTTAGCCGCACTCGAGATACACGTGTGTACATACAAAGCGGCAGATCGATAGAGAGACAGACACATAGTTTTACAATAGACAAATAGTTTTTCAAAATAGAGCGCTTCCCCTCTATGGAGACGTGAGTTCCCATCAAAAACTCGCGTCGAAATTTCATGTCATCTACAATCCTACAACCAGAAAACCTTCTTAATAATCACATAAAATATGCATAAATAACTAATGGAATCACAAGATATTAATATTTCTAGCTTTTATCTGCGACTTTTCTTAGCAATGATATTATATAAATATTCATAGACAGTACTATAATTTGTAGCTATTATATCAAGTTATAGCAATAAATATCAAATACATAAGAGTAAACAAAAAATTTCCATTAATTTTAATTAAAAACTCCAATTTTTTTACAGATACATTCTGGATCCGATTTTCTTCAACTTAGTTCAACTGGTAGCTTTAAACGTTTTGATTCTATTGATCGTGATTATAAACAAGTAGGTCAAAGTTCAATTACCTCACCCTCATGGAATATCTCACACGCTGATACAAATATACCACCTCAACCATTAAGACCTGCACCAGCACCATCATCAACATTAATACGACAAAATACACTGATTAAAATTAAACAACAACATCAACCACATATGATAATGTCAACTCATATTACGGAAATAAATAATGAAAATAAAAGTCAGTCATCTGATATGCAACAATTTTCAAATCAGCAAATTGCTGATAAACAAATAACTACGATAAAACAAAAAAGTTTAGAAAATTATGAAGCATCAACATCATCAAAATCAACATCATCACCTTCCATTAACATTTCAGCTATACCAAGACCAGTTGCAAAACGTCAACTATCTACACCCGTTGAAAATTATTTCACATCTGTAAAAGGATCTAGTGGTTTTGTTGGTATTAGTAATGGTATTATAAGTAATGGAGATATATCCGGAAAAATAAATTTATCACAAGTTGTAAATAAAATTCAAGCTAATAATAATAATAATAACAATAATAATAATAATATAAGTAATAATACCCACAACAACAATAATAATAACAATAATAACAATAATGGTAATAACAACATTAATAATAATCATGATAGAAGATCAAGTTTATCATTCTCATCATCATCTTCTAATAATACATCATCGTCTAATATGTCAGGAAAAATTATGTCACCTAAAATTCGAAGGCAACGTTTATTAATGGAACATCATCAGCAACAGCTACAAAAAATTACCAACAATACATCAAACAATACTAATCCATTTTTAAATGGAAATAATTTTAGTGTGTCTGAGTTTGATGAAAAATCATTATCATCATCAATATCACCACCATCACCAGCAGTAGAAGTAACAATAGACAATCCCATAAATAGTGAGAATATAACAAATGTTATTACGAATACATGTGATATGAATAATAGCAGCAATGAAACAAACTTAAAATTTTCAGATAATCTTGAAAATACATTAATTCAAGACTCTAAGAAGCAAACAAATTCAATTAATACTATTGAATATTTAGATAGAAATATTAATTTATCATTTAAGAATGAAGTAAATAATAGTAAGAATCCTTTTACAGCTGATACTATTTTGGAATATCAACGACAACGTCAAAAACAAGCTAATATATCTTCATCTGATGATGCCTTCGATCTACTACCTGAATTCAAAGAACCTCCCAAAACTGATTTAGATAGATTTACTATATTTAATTTTGAACCAGATAGCATTAATACAATTTTAGGTAATCAACAGCAACCACAACACATACTAGATACCAAAAATACAAATAATTTTTCATCCTTACAATATGAAGTTAATCATGAAAATGACAAAAGAAGTAGAAGTGCTTCATTAAATTCTCCAAGGTTATTTCAAACAAATCATATTAATAATAAAAGTACAATGTCACTACATGAAACTGTGAATGCTACTATACCGTATACCAATCGTATATGTAGCATTGATACAATTAATAATTCATTACCATTTTCAATTCAAGGAACGACTACATCAGTTCAATCACTTTTCGACACAAATTTTATTAATGATTCCACTAAACAACAACAGCAGCAGCAATTATTCAATAATTATAATTACCATCAGAATGAAGTAACGACCACTGCCTTTAGTCCGTTACCAATGCCAGAAAATTATAATGTTCAATCGTTACTATTAACTGAAAATGATAATGATCTAAATAAAATTCGAAGTCCAAATAAATATAACAATATGGAAACAAGAAATTTTTTATTGAATCGATTCGATTCAAATATCGATAAGATTATAAATCAAAATATTGATTATAAAACATCAAATCTGTATAATCATAATAGTACATCGGTTCCTTCATTATTCACTTTAAATAATGACAATCGTAATAATATTAATGAGACCGATTTCGCAAAAGATTTTTCAACTCTTTCATTTTGGAATAATATCAATACAATATCGAGTTATCGTGGTGAAAGTGCTGCTTCAAAACTTTCTAATATATTAAATTTTCAAAGAAGAGCTTCATCAGCTACACAATTACTGAACTTCGAAAGAAAACCAACAACATCTAATGATCAACACGAATATCGAACATCAAAGTCATTTAAATTATATAACGGTAATTGTGGTGGCTATCAGTCACCTTACTATAGTCTACAAAAGACCTTGTTTACAACATCAACATCACCACCCGAGAAATCCGCCTTAAAAACTTCTGCATCTAACACTTCACTGTTTGATTACTCGAGCGGAATATCACAGTTATCCAAATATTTTGGAATTCCACAACCCGAAAATTTACCAATATTAAAGGGATCCGATGGGTCTTCATTCAATAAACAGACAATAAACTCAAGCCACCATCAACAACAGTTAGAAGAACAAATGAATGTTCCTATGAGCGCCTCAATCAATCAAAGTAAATTAGAATCTATTAGTAATTCTAATGTTAGAGAAACGACGAACACTTCTAGAATGCAACAACAAATTTCTGAATGTCAAGAAGAAAATTTTAATTTTTATCAAAAACAACCGGCTATTAATTCGCCAAGTAGCCCTAAAATAATATCTTTGCAAAATTCTAATATTATAAGTCATAATTCACCTTTTAATAAAGCTACTTGCACACCTTTTCAAATACAAGATTCAAGTACAATAAACTCTAACTTGTCAGGAGAACGTGCTCCAAGTATTAGTAATTTAGCTCAAAATAATTTAATAAGAAAATATTTAGACTCACCATGTTCTGATGTATTTGATGATATCGAACAAATGATACGAAGACGACATAGAAATCGTTCACATTCCGAAACTGAAGCAACCGAAAATGATTTAAAAGTATTTAGTAGGCATTCAACATTTCGTCGTTCATTGAATACTAATCCATTTATGGAAAAGGGAAAGCATACGTTACATAAAACTTTTTCTGAAAACTTTTTGGCTAAGGGTGTTAATGCAGCTCAACAGCAACAGCACCAGCAGCAACAACAACAACAAAATTATCAAACATGGTCTTTTGGAAGAAATTTTTCTAGACAAGAATCATTGAGTTTCAATTTAGGACGACGTAATAGTTCTCAGAGCTCTATAGATAGTTCTATAGATAGTCTACATCATGCTATTTCATGTGAATCTGTCAATTCAGTTTCTTCAATTCTACTATCAGATTTAGAGCCTGTACAACCAATTGTCACAGGACAACTTTGCGTTGGCCTAAAATATGAAAAGTAAGTTTTTCATTTGAAATTTTTGCGAGTTATGCTTTCATACCAGTGGTAACGAACTTAGCTTTTAAACCTGAATGCGGTTTCCTGTCTTTAATTTACAAGCTTATGAATAATTTTCGTTTTGGAATTTACATTGTCCAAGTTCAAATTTTCGCCTAAAAATTTACGATATTTTCATTTGAACTTTCATTAATTTTTTTCGAATTTTATATAAAATTGAATTTGCTTTTAGAATAAATTTATTAGATGTATTAAAATTCTGGTCCTAAATATAGTTTGCCATAATTATAATCGAACATAAAATACTTACCAGTTATAAACTGAATAATTTTCAGTTCAGTTACAATACTTAACATTATTGCTATTAAACTGCAAAAGTTCAATAACGTTGTCAAACTGCAAAAGTTCAACGTGGACAAAATTAATATTTAATATAAAAAACAATAATACTTTATTTTTACAAATTTTATCTTTAATTTTATTTCTACAATATCAAAATATAAATGACATTTTCACCGTTATTCGATAAAATTTTTCTTCTTTCTTACTGAATTGTTTACATAACCTTAAAAACGTTTAGAAATTTATTTGACATTTTTTTTTAAATTTAATTTCGAAATGAAATTACTGTCAAAATAATGACATTTCCTTCCCCTATTATAATACATTTTCGTTTAGAATGTCATTTCACTTTAATGGCCTTGTTACTATCGCATTCGTAATTTAATATTGTGTATATGAAAGGAAGAAAATAATATGATTGATTTTCTTTTTCTTTAGATGCTATGTTTATATTTGTATGTGTGCACATATATGTATGTATTTCAGATTTTTTTTGTATTATATCGATATTGTTCAATTTCCGGTTTCAATTTTTTTTTTTAATTTTTTAAATTAAATATTGAATTTGCTCGTGTTAAGTTTTGATTGGCATTAAATTTCTAATACCGTAGTTGGAATTTCAATAAATTAGCTTAAGTACATAGACCCTAAATATAGAGTACTATAAAAAATTAATTTTCTACTAACAAATTCATTAATTTATTAGTAGAAAATTAAAAGATCATTTAGTAATTGACTGCAATTGCATCAGTAATAAAAGCTATTACTAAACCTGAAGAAGAATAATTTAAAGGAACTAAAATATTTGGTTCCTTAGGCAACAAAATGGTGATATTTTTACAGGAAAAAATTGGTCAGTTTTATACTTAAGTTACTTGATTAATAGCATTAAACGTTTCTAGAAAATTTCATCTGAAATCATCAGTTAATAAAAGCGGTCCTTCTTTTATATGACATTTAAAATTATTTAGGGTTTATCCTGGAATATTGCCAGTATTTGATCAAAAATTATTGTACTTGGCTAATTAACTACAGCATCAATAAATATTTTAAATTTTTTTCTTAATTGTAAAATAATTTTGTTATTACTCACTTCTAATTCCAATTGTTGTATTTGAGGATCAATGACTGATGAATTTACCCACAATGAAAACTAGTTTTCTTTCTATACACAATAATTAAATTCAAAATTATAAGAACGGTGAAGTTAGTTTTTCCACTAACACAATATTTATTGAACCATTATTTAAAATTAACGCATTTCTAAAATTATTCCATGTCTTCTATTTCCTTAATATTGACTCCATACTTGACTTAATCAATTCAAAATTTACAAACTGAATTTATTGAGATCCTTTTCGAATTTCTGACAAGAAAATATTTTATGTAATACAAAACCCAAGTAAATTAAAAAACAAAATATTTTTTATTTGTATTTATTTTTTTGTTTTTTTTTTTCTTTTTGTTTTATTGCTTTCCATCGAATACTAAGCACAAAAAGATAAAAAAAAAATAATTTATTCTTTTTAGATATTTTCATTCCAATTTTCAAAAATTGATTTTATCTTCAATTCAAAATATTTAATTCACGAATGAAATCAATAACTCTTAATATTGTATAATTTATAAAAAGTGTCTATACATTTTTTTTTCAAAAAAAAAAAAAAATTACCACTCAATATTTGTATCAGTTGATTTGGTGCCCAATTACATTTTTGTTAAATAAAATTTTCATCTTTTATGAAAGTTATAAACTGAAACCTACACAATAATAGACTAACTATAACATGGAAAATATAAAATTCTAGAATTGTGCTTAAATAGAAAAGATTTGCTCTATTAAATTAAATGAACTAAAAAATATATATATATATATGTATATATATGTTTTGCATTTATTTATATTAATTCTTGGAAATTTATATGTAAAACGTGTATAAGGTGTACATAATACCAACTATGGCTCTTCACTATTGAAGGCAACAGAAATTTACAATGTTTACATCAGAATACTATGCGTCTCCCTCACTATTCCCTTTCTCATAATCTTTATATTAATAAACCATATTTTAAAATTAAAAATTTTAATGTCAGACTATATTCATTAATTATTTTAGTTATTTAATTTAAGGAGTAAGTAAGTTCTTATCTATTACAGGACTTATGTGCTGTGACAAGAAAACTATTCAATTTTACTGAAAAATTTATAACTGTAGGGAGTAATTTTACGAATTTCGTATTTTCCGTATTAGAATAGAATTTAATTTAAGGCGATATTAGAATAGAATTTCAATTCAACATAGAATATAGAGAATTCAATTCAACTATGGTGATTTCCACTTGTCACAGAGACTAAAATTTAAAAAGAATCGACCTTTTTATTTTACCATATTATCATAAATTCATATTTGATTCCGATTCATAAGCATTTCTTTTCTTGCAATCATCTTTGATAACACCCTGTTAACATTCTGTTCTCGTTTCATATATGTGTATATTTATATATGTACGTCTTACATAAACTTTAAGTATCTCTTAATATCGATTTTGAGCCTATTCAAATTGAATATTTATTGGCTACCAAACGTTCTTATAACAAATTCGGGTGAAAAGAGGAAATAAATAAATAAAAAATTTGCAATTCAAAAAAAAAAAAAGATAAAATTCCAAAAGTTTCCTTATCAAATCAATTTGCTCATCATTTTGTTGCTCTTGTATACATGTTTTTGTTTGTGTCCTAAAAAAATAATAATATCCTTAAGGAAAAAAAGAAAATTTTCTAACATCTTAAATTTTATACAGTTGGTTCTATTCTTGTTCTTCTTCTTCTTCTTTAACAAAATATTTTTAACAATCTACACTAATTTTTATACTTACCATTCCATTAATTTTTTTAAGTAATGAAAAAGAAAATTTTATATATGTATGTATAGTCACATTATTTTGATCTGTTAAAATTTACGGATCAAATGGCACAATTTAATATTTTCTTAGAACTTTAAAATTTAAAGTTTATTGCTATTTTTAAATTCATATATAGGTTTTGTATGAAATTTATGTATACATGTATAAGAGCATGTAAATAAAATCCAGTTAATTTCAAAAATAGTCGATGATATTTAAAAAGAATTTTGGGTTTAAAGTAGATTTTCCAAAAATTTTTAAATTAATACTAGATTTAAATTTTATAAAATAAATTTTCAAAATTAAAGTGAAATTATTTGTGGCACTCAAACATAATCCATTAATTTCATTATTTGTTTGTTTAGAATATTTAGGGCAGATTAAACAAAAAATTTCTATAGCATCGTCTTCTTATTGAGACAAACATTTTTCTCAGTATTTGGAATGATCCAAACAAGATTGCAAAAACAATTCCGAAAATTCATAATCAACTTAACCAAGTTCGGATTTTAAAGCATATCAAACGTTTTTCAAAGAATCCAAAATGTACAAGGCCATTTTCACCTGAATTTTCTAGAAAAATTATGATATATATTCCAAAAATTCAAAATAATAGAAAAAACTCACGCAATACAACCTGAAAACTGATAAATTTTCATTGGTTCAAATTGCTTCTGAAATAATCAATTGTCTTCTTATTTCGTTACAGAAACACAACAATGGATGATGATCTAGAATTAAATGTTAATGTAATGGAAGCTAAAGAATTGCTTGGACCAGCAAATATAGATTCATTTGATACTTTTGTTAGATTATATTTGGTTCCTGATGAAACTGGTGCTAGGCAAACTAAGGTAAATATTAATACTATAATTTTCGAATATAAAATTTTAAATTTATTTTTATTTAAACCATTTGCAATAATTAACTTTAAGGTAAACAAATTCCAAAACAATACCATTGTTCCAAAACACAACCTTTTTCACTTTTAATAATCTAAAAAAAAATTGACCTTTTTTGATTAATTAATAACAATATTTCAATTGATTTAGACATTAAATATGGTTTACTGGTATGTGTGGATATATTCCGATATATTGCAAATATATAAATATAGCAAGCAACATGACCTTCATTTTAATCTCCAATATCGATTCATTTTTAATTATTTATCCATACATGTATACGCACCCTCGTCTATATAGAGACCAAGCCCTTTCGGATGCCCCTTCCATTAATTTCTTAATTCTTTTTTAACAAAACTCTCAATACAAATACTTTATCAGATGAATTTTTGCAAATTTCCTGAGAAAAAATAAAGGGTGAAAGTGTAAAAAAATTTTTTGGTATTCTTTGTTTACGTTATGGTCAACTCACTCCTTCAGAATTAATTCCTTTAGTATTATTTTGGATCTTTTTTAATAAATGAAAATTTTTATTTCTGTTGTTTTTTTTTCTGGTACTCTTAGACAATTTGTAGTCATAATTAAGGTTGACTTATAATATTATATACATACATACAAATTGAATGTAATTATTCAAATGAAACCTTCATTGTATTGAATATTATCGAATGAATTTTTAATTAAAAAATAGTTGACAGGGGAAAGTCATATTAAGAAGAATATATTTAAGTATTAAAAAGTAAAAATAAGTTAAAAATTTATAGAGCTCCAGCTGATTAAGAGATTTAACACTTTTTGCTCATAATTTAAAAGCCTATTAGAACAAATTGTAATTATTTCTTGTGTCAGTATAGTTAAGGTAAAAAAATTGTAAGGAAATTTTGAATCCTACTTGAGTTAAATGTACGAATTAGTATGTTTCATTGTTTGTTCAAATAAATGATGTATAGTAGCTCTCCAAACCAGTACAGTAATTCTAATAAATCTATTTTCATCTATAAATAAATGTATAATTTTACGCTAAACACGAAAATGGGCATACCATAATAATCCAGTCGAAGTCTTTAATTAGTTACAAATTCTGTACCAAAGTTAATATAGACTTCATTAACGTACCTAACAAAATTTGACGTCATATTTTGCTATTGTTGACGTTAAATGAAGCGAATTTCTTTTATATTTCAAACTTCTTATAAAACTTTGATTTATACCCCCATTTATTATTTGCATCAGTTAGTGTTGTTTGCCAAAGTTATGCTAAACCTTTTTAATATTTATAATTAATTTAAAAGTATGTAATTTATAAAGAGAAGAAATTAATTTAAAAAGAACTGCACGAGTTATGTTAGCCAACTATATTAAACATCCTGACAGTCATTTACGTGCTTACGCATATTTCTTATGTTTTAAAATTTAATATTATTTATTTTGAATTTCCCAATTAATATCGAATTAGAAAAAAATTATTTATCAAAAAATTCTTAAAAAATTTATTAAATTTTAATAAAAATTTCTTGAGTATTATGATATTATACAATAACTCTTGTATTAATAAATTTCCATTTAACTTCAAACCCCTACTACTACTAAGTACCGCCGATTTTCTCCGAAAACATAATCAATCTTTTAATGTCGTTATTTGCCCTGGGTAGTCTACAAAAAAAAAGCATATTTTTAATATTAATATTTACAATAAATTTTTATTAAAAACAAATACTGACATTATTTTAATTACATATATATAAATATGTATATGTATATATATATAAATAAATTATAGAGAGAGAAAAATTTATAAATACAGAAGACAAAATATCAATTTTTCATAATACCATAAATAATTATGTGTACAACCAAATATACTTAATGAATATAATAAAAATTCTCATTTGTAATAATTACTCTTATTTACCCTCTTGAACAGCTGGATCCAAACCAAAACCATTTTTAATTACATCAATAAATGAAGTTATTAATATTGAGCCCACTATAATATGATTTAAAATTTCAGCAATTTTTTGTTGTTCTGGTTTTTGTAATTTAATACTGCCTTGAACCAAAAGTAAAATTCCAGTAAGAATCTAAAGTTTAAAATTATTTAATTTTTAAAAAAATTAAAATTTTAATTATGTATAGAAATATTGCACAATTTTTAAGTTATCTTTATATTGTATATGTATAAAAATAAATTAACAACAATGTGCCCAAAATTAACAATTAACATCTACAAAAACACTTATTAAAAATGCTTAAAAAATTTTTAAAAAACTCTATATTTTTCATAATTTTGCCATTAAAAAATTAATCTAACACGATTAGTCTTATGACATTTAAATTATTCAATTCAAACAACAAGTTTGTTTTGAGCATCGACAGTCACTTAATTTTATCATTTTTAAGTTTAACTTTCGGCCAATAAATTCAGATAAATTTTGAATTTTCCTACTATTAATTAAAGGACTCAAGTTCTAAAATTTTTACATAGAATGTAAATTTTTAAGAAATGTGGGAGTCTTTTACAATTTTTAATAATTTGATGTGCAAGCAAACGGACGCTAACAAATAAACTGCTATATATATTATGTAAACATGCTTGACTGCAAAAAAAATATTTAAAATTTAACTTTAAACAGCAATATTAAATAAACAATTTCATTTTCATAAGGGAGGAATTCGAAATTATATTAAATTTTTTTAAAAAGTAGGTTTACAGAGCTTAACATGTAGGTACATACATGTTAAAGTATATTATACATCAGTATACAAATTTATTTACAGTAACACTAAAAATTAAAAAAATTTAAAATTTTGCGAATTTTCCGAAAAGTTAAAGTTCAGTCATAATAAAAATTAATTCAGCTAACTTAACTGCTAATAAGTCTGAAATATAGCAAAGGTTAAACAGACATCTTTTGCCAATTGGACTAATTCAGTCACACAAATTTTATTGTTAACTAAATTTTACTTATTAAATTAACGTTAGATGGTAAACTTCAATCAATAACCTAAAAGTATGCAATATTCTTTAAAAGAATGAATTCAGTATTACATTTCTTTTATTTCCATTAAAAAACAATTAAATACTAATTATAGATTTTTATTTTAAATAAAATTATACCTCACAATTACATTAAACATTTAAAGAATATGTTTTTGGTGTTGTTTCTAACATAATGTTTCAAAAATTTTCGTATGGTTAGCATTTTCTGATGTCACAAAATACAATAATATTTCCATACTAAGTATATAAAACTTTATACAATTTGGAACTTATTAATTTTAGAATTTCCTTACAGCTAACCAATTGAGTTAAAAAATTTTACTTTTTCTTTGTATTCTTAAACAATTTTTTGTTCAACTTCAAATATTTAAATAAAATAAAGCTCTAATTGATTTGTAAATTACATGATTTAATACCAAATTAAATTTTTTTTTTACATTATTGCATATTGAATAGAAAATAAAGCAATTTTTTCATATCGAATTTGAATTATTTTTATAATAAATTTTACTAGTTTTAAAGTACATAATTTCGTAAAAAAAAAAATTAAATTGACTCCAATTTATTTATAATTATTTTCACAAATAGAAAAAAGAAACTTATAAATTATAAATCATAGTCTTAATCTTAAAGATCTGGTTTATTAACTAAAATCAATGGATGAGATGCATGTTCAATACCAAAACCAGAAATTATTACATTTACAACAGAAATTACAAAAACAAATATTAAAATAACATCATTTAATATAATTGATGCAGCTTGTTCCGCTTTTCGATTTATATTTAAACTCCCAATTATTACAAATAGAACTCCGACTAAAAGCTTTATTAATTCATTAAATATAAAAAAATATAGAAAAAAAATTAAATATTATTAATAATTTTTTTTTAATTGAGATTCAAAATAATTTAATTTTTAAGAATTATATTTATTTCATTATTTAAAAAAATATTTAATTTAAATTAATTTTATTTTAATTTTTAATAATCGGGATTTCTAGATGAATCGAAAGCGGATATAAAAATATTTATAGCAGTTGTAAAAAATGCCATAGCTGTTCTAACATGATTCCAAAATTCAGCTGAAATACGATATTTTTCAATATGTAAACGACAATCTCTCATTAATGTACATGATAAATTTAAAAGTCCAGATAAAACCTAATAATATAATACATATACATTAAAACAAATACAAAAATATAAAAATTCAAAATTAATTTCCAAAATATTATGCTACAAGTTTTGCAAATAAGATTAAAAGGCAGAAAATAAGAATAATGAATAAAATGAGGCTGCCCATAAATGAAATCCTAGTAAACTCTTCTATTTAAGCCCAATAATCTTAAAAGAATGCTTAAAATTCTAATAACGATTAGGCTTGTTTTTTTTGACCATATGATTTCAATCATAAAATTTCAAAACTTGGTAATTTTTTGACTTATTCATGTTTATTAATTCAAAGAGTAATGCAATTTTGTATAACAATTTTTAATTAATTTAAATAAAAAAAAATGCAATTTTAAAAAATTATTCATTTAAGTTTCCTGTATACGCATTAAATATGCTGCATAAATAAAATTTAAACATTTAACTACAAAAGTCAGTATATTTTTTATAATTAATACAGTTTCTTATTTATTAAGTAAATAATTAATTATTTTAATCTACATAGTATGAAAAACGGTTGAGTGCACCTTAATTAAAATCAAATCATTTTTACATTTTTGTGTATATATGTATTCAACCCATTTTCTTCTTAAATTTATGCGAATGTAGATTTTGCGAATGTAGGGTTTTTAATAATGAAAATTGAAAGCTTATAACTATTTGAAAAATAGGGGAAAAAAAGACGCTATAATACAATATATGCCTTCATAAATATTAATTTATTGTATTATATATATAGAATCTATATTGAAAATAAGCAAGTCTTTCTAAAGCAACTATAATTAATTTTTTTCACTTAAATATTTGTGAGGTGAACCTACTAATCAAATTACTATTGTTGTAAAACCACAAATTCATTATTATTCCATTATGCAGTTTCGGGTAGAATGTATACCCTTATAATTTTATAATATTTTATTACTTTATTTTAGAATGTTAGCTATAGAAAAAGGCTGGCAATTTCCCATTTAATATTTTAGTCGCGAATTGCAATTGTTTTCACATGCAGAATAATAGAATGTCAGTGATCTAGATTTAAAAATTGCAAACAGCTAATTAAATTTTAATCAAATATAATAAGCTAAAAATTTCTTCAAATTTATAACTAAATTACTACATTTAATTTATGCTATACATTAACAAGTCGTTCAAGATTTATCTTACTACCCTTGTCTTACTTATCATCTTTATCTAAATGTTTAACAATATGTGAAAATATTTTGCCAATATAAGTGAGCATACACACCTCTACTTATCTTAATTTCTTTAACATATTTTCTTATCTAACATAATATATGACAAGGTCGTTATATATACATCACAACAAAATTAATACAACTATATTTACAAGTACACATACATTCATTTATAGTATATTTACGTACGCCCACAATCTACTAAATGTGTTGTTTTATTTGATTTCATGTTTCATTTTTCAAGAATTCTAAATTTATTCTTTAAAAATTCTAATTATTTGACTTTTATGAAAAGAAAAGAAATTTTAGAAAATTTTTAGAAATTTATTTTTAGTGTTTTTTAAAATAAGAAAAAAGTTATAGTTCAACAATCTAACATATGTACGTAGGTTCCAGGTAAAATGTAATTTAAACTATAATGAAAACGACGTCAACTATATTTTAATTTAAATATAGAAAAAATAAGTGTAAGAAATATTAAATTTATTTTTAATTTCAATTTTATGAACTTATTAAATGTTTTGATTAGAATGTAAGAAGCTTTAAAAATTTTTAATATGATTGTCGTAAAAATTTCATTTAATTAAACTGCAGTTCCAGATTTTAAAAAGAGGATTCATAGTAAAATTTATCAAATATTGATTAAGAGGACTTTTTAGAACTTTTCAAACAAAAAAATTTGGAAAAACCTTCATTAGTTTAACTCTATCTGTCCGGTTGTCCGTTTATTACTTTACAAAATTTCTACACTCTTTGAGCTGAAATTTTTATAAACACATAGATCTTTAGTAAAAACATATTTCTGTAAAAGAAACTTTTTACTTTTGTCCACTTCTCTCAAAGTTATAGCCCCTCATAGTCCTAAAAGTGCCGTTTTATTACTAGTTATTGTAACGAAACCCTAAACATTTTTAAAAAACTCAGAAAGGTACCCACATGTTTTTCTTTCACGGCACAGCTCAATTGAACATTAAAAAGACAAAATGGGCGTTATTAATAATTTATTTTTTTAAAAGAAAAATTTCCACCTCTACCCCCTTCGAAGTTATCGCCGCTGAATTTCGTAAAATTTGAATTGCTCGCGCATAATATTTCCGAAGCTGCAAGCTTTCTAAAATTTTTGTAAAAGCGAAAAGTTAATGGTAAATGAGCTGTCATGAAAAAAATTTACTTAATTATTTAGCTTAATTAACCGTCTAATTCAACCCCAACGTAATAATAATGGTCACGCTTCTTTCAATTTATTTTTTCTTTGCTCATCCTAAATGTATGCAACAAATTAATCTACTTTGGTATATGAAAAAAATAACACAAATATTGCTAAAAAAAATTATACTGTAATTACAAGCAGTATCTTCACTTGTTTAAGAGAAAAGTGCTTCTTTAAGAATCATTGACTTGATTCAATTTTCTTAAAAATTCTTTTGCAAATACTACGAAAATAAAAAATCATTGTGTCACACACATTCAAAAAATAACATAGAATTCTATAGATACTTTCATTTCACAAATAATGCAATACAGAAGAGGGTGAATAATTTTTAAAATCAAGTTAAATACTGAATTTAATCAAAAAATCACACAAGATAAGAATGTAGACCAAGATTTTTGGGAGCTTATTTATTGCAAAATTCAAAGCCAATATTCAAATTTTTTTTTGAAATAAACTTAAACTTAAAAATTTTCAGTATTAACATAAACGTAATAAACGTTTTCAAAATAAACAAAAGAACTTATAAATAAAAAAAAGGTTTTGTATTCTTGCATTTTATCAAATAATATTGCTGATAAATAATTTCATTATTATAAAAAATTTCTCTTTCTATAAAGGAGCAAATATTGAACTTTTTGTTATTAAATTAAATAAAAAATAAAAACAAATGCAATTGATTTATAAAGATTAGATATGAAAAAAAAAAATAATAAATTACAATAATGAACACTTAAGATCTCTTTGTAAAACTTAAATAAATTTTATTCAATTATTTTAATAATTACTGATGAAGTACTTAAGAAAGTTTGTCATTGTGTAAATCATAATGTAAATGAAGGGTAAACAAAAGAAGCTCATAAGCTTCTCATTTTCATATACGTAAAAGGTTTTGCAATAAACGAGTGAAAGAAAAGTAAAATAAATCGAATGGAATTATTAAATTAATTTTTAGATTAATAATTTAAATAGGTAATTGTTTTATAATGAGTAATTCAGCACTTTGGTTTTCTAACAAAATCAAAATAACACGGTTATCGGGCATTAAATCTCTACGAATATTTAAGATTATTGACAAAGTCATTAATATTAGCTGAAGAACATTAAATTTCCCTTTTTTTGAATTATGAATTATGAGAGAATTATGACAAAAAAATTATAATTCTTCAAATTAAACTCTAAAAATCATATATACAGCAATCCTATTCTAATTAAATTTTCAAATTTATAAGGTTTATCTATATAATAAATGTTACCTTTAATATATTAAATGCCATATGGTAAAAATTAAAAATTGTCATTGATTTTATTGCAATATCAATAAATTAAAGGAAATTGAATTAACAATTTCTAATCAAAACTGCTTGGGTCACAATTAGTTTAATTTCAAATAATCCAGAATGTTTAAAATTTTAAAATCATTTTTAGAAATTTTTCAAAAATTAAACCAAAACTGAAACCGAATCATCAAAACCACAGTTTATTTTATAATTTCATGCTTATTGTTTAGAATGTTTGCTATCACCTTTTATTAATATAAAATTATTTTAACTTTAAGTGTATGAAATTCAAATTTATTTTAATTTTTTCAAATTTATATTTATTCACGGAATTTTTAACGATTCCTAATAAAGTTTTCATTAACAAAATTCGGAACTCCTTATTTTTATCTAATTTTTGATATTCGTTTCGCATTACAATGAATTATTTTGAATTTTAATATAAAACCGCAATTAAATTAAAAATTCATGAAAATTCACTTTTAATAAAATCGAGATACATGTATATGTAAAAACTACTTGAATAAAAATAAATATTTAATTTGCATCTCCAAACTCTAAAATTTCTACATTTAATTATTAATCTATATAATCCGCTTTCGATTTCATTTATAAGACAGCCTCACTTTACAAATTAAGTATTTACTAACGCATATTAAAATTATATGCTATACTAATGTATGTACGAATGATTAACTTACTTGTAAAATAATTGAAGTACTTATTAAACCCAACATTAGTTTATAAAAATCATGACGTTCACCAACTTGTAAAATATATTTTAATTGTGAAGCATTCGCTGTTAATAAGGCAATATCAAGCATTCCTTGAGCGATTGTCTTCTTTGTCGCATATCTATTAGCATCTATTGCCTTCATCTAAAATTTATAATAATATATTAAATAATTTTAATAATTTTCAGAATAAATTTATTAAGTATTTGATTCACCAGTAATAATAAAAACATTTTAGCACTTTTTTAAATTTTTTATACAAAAATATTCAAATATTTTTATTATAATTTTTCTTTATTTCCCGATTATCTTCTAATAATAAAACGAAACGCTTCTTAAAAGCTATAAATTTTCTTTAATAATATTCAACTTTGATTTATAAATTTATATATATTTTCATGACACTAACCCCTTCATTATTTTGCTCACCCGTACCAACACCATTCTCGGTATTATTGTTGTTGTTACCGTCGTCAACAACATCTTTAGCTTTTTTTCCACAACAATCCAACATTTTGATTTTTTTGTTTTTTCGTTATACAATTATTTTAATTCCAATTCTAAGCACGTTCGATAGTCAACTATTTTACAATTATTTAAATAAATAAAATTTAAAAAATTTTAGAAATGGAAACAAAAATATTGATAACTATTATCAATGATGTTATCATTGATTATTTCTTGTTTTTTTTTTTATCAAAAGTGGATTTTCTAAACAATAAATTAATATCAACGAACAAATTTACTGATATTTAACACAAAAGTTATTTGGTAATAAGAAATTATTTTCGAAAAATGTTTCATCGAGGATTTGAATTTAAATTTTTATAGAATAGAAGAAATCGATCAAACATTGCAATTTTATTGTTCGTTTCTATAACAATATACTCTTCTGTACTGTGATTTATATTAGATTGAAATCAAAATAGAAAACAAAGCAGAAAACAATTTTTTAAAAGGTTGCAAAAAGTTCTATAAATATGCATTAAACTCTAACATCAATAGTACACAGTAATATAGTATCATTGTATATTTCAGCTGGATGTGATGCTGCAGTGAGTATACTTCAATGTCAGATACAAAATTTTATTCATACAATACCAATGGGTTAGAATAGCTCAATTGTGTTCTAATACAGTATTAACGCAGCCATTTATCACATTTCATAATGAACACTGTGGTCATTCCTTTCTAAAATTTGATTTAAATTAAATCATTAAACCCGTCAACAATAAAAAACAATAAGGAAAAAGATTGTGTCTTAAAACCATGTTACATACATCTTATATTCAAAACAATATTTGCTACCACTATAAATCAACTTTCTTTATACCGTTGTATACTATTTAATACATAATAAATATGTATATGTACATAATATTTTACTCATTAAATTTATGTATCTTATCTTTTTTTAGATTAATGTTTTATACTATTATCAATCATTTATATTACTTTGATTCTTCTGCAAGAGGAAATAATATAATTTAAGTTAACAGAGGTTGTTAAACTTTCAAAACATGTACAAATATATACATAATTAATTTAATAATTATGTATATATTCAATATTAATTTTTCACCAAATATTAGTTTTCTGCTTAAATTCACGTAAAATTTAGGAATTTTATCAATTTAAATCATTGTTACATTATGGACAATAAATAATTTGCTACTTTAAATATTTAAAAATGTCTAAATATAGCAAATATAGCAAAATATAGCAAAAAAAATCAGAATAGAAGATTTAAAAGAATAAAGTTGGGTCAAACCAATGCTTTGCAACTCACCACATTTCCCTTCAATAAGTGAAAACAGTTTTCTTAAAAACAATTAAAATGACTTTCATCCATATGTAAATATACTGCAAAGATTGTACACATTTAGGATGATCACTGAATGCAATCTTCAAAATAAAACAAAACAAAATTTAAAGAAACTTTAACATAATACTCAAATTTATTTGTGTGAGTTAAGAAATATAATTATATTTTTTAATGGCATGGCAGTTACCGTTAGCATTCTACATTTATAGAAATTTGGAAAAGTTTACAATTTCGAAAATTTTACAAATTTCTATAGGCGATAACTTATAATAAGAGAGAATGGAGGTGGAGAAAAATAAGTGTCTTAAAGCTATTAAAATTTCACACTCCCACAAGCTCAGGTCTAGAAGAAAAGCGATATAAAAAATTTGTAAAAAACGGATTTTAGACAACGGCCATTTTGTTTTTTTAAAGTTAAAATATGGTATTCCGTGGTAGAAGAAGTCAGCCGCTACTTTTCTGCACTTACAGAATTTAAAAAATATTTGTGGTTTCTTTGCAAAAAATAGTCAAAAGATGGCACTATTACGGTTTTAAACGGCTATATCTCTTAGAGGCGGAGAGATAGAAAATTTTTTTATACGGAAAAAAGTTTCTAATAAAGCTATCTACATATATAATTTCATCTTTCTAGTTGTATCTTCAACTGTGTAGAAGACAGAGGAAAACTAAGTAATTATTTTTTTTATTTTTTTGGAAAAGTGCCAGAAATACCTGCCGCCTAATAATATACAATTGCATGCTTGTCGCTACTAAATACTATAACGAATTTTAAAATATTATATAACTACTCACTATGACTTTATATGAACTAAAACAAAAAATCTCAAACCCATAGCTCATTTTCAATTTTCGTAAATTTTTAAATTTGAGCAAAAGATTGCATATAATTGTATAATTTCCTTATATTAAAGAATTCTGAAAACACAAATAGAAAAATTAAAATTTTATTAAAATTCAATTTAACTTTTTCATCTCCTCTCATGTTCATCTACATACTTATATAATTCGTACTCATATATTTAAATAATTTTTTTTTAATTAAAAATTAAGAACTTAAACCATAACATTCTACTTATTTAACATATTGCATTTTTAAAAGGCTTTTTAATTGTTTTATTATAAATGTAGCAAAAAAAAAAAAAACAGGAAGAGGTTTAACTTTAAATATTTTATGCATAAAATTGTTGAAATCTCATTAATATAATTATTTTTTTAGCGGTTATATTCATTAACACCGCTAATTACTTTTCATTAATTTTTAAAACATTTTTCATATGTCTATAACATCATCATTTAAAATTATCGTTCCAGCACTATACTTGTAATAAAATTATTATAATCCTCCTTTTATTCATATTTGAATATTAAAACTATGTGCAGTACACACATATATATGTAAGTAGTACATAAAAATAGTATAACGTACATATTTCAATATATACACATTACATACATGAGTTTATATGAATATTCATATTATTTACATAATATTTTTCGAAAAATTACTATTATCCTTTAGTTTTTCTTATATGATACTTATTCCTTCTGCTTCAAATGATTTACATTTTCCCGAACTTTCTTAGCTTTTAAATTAAATTAACGTAGAAGTATGTATAGATATACATGATACATGTATAACGATTTTTGTATACATATTATAAATTATTATATATTAACAATAATAATTTCTATACGGAATGTAGATATATATATATATACGAAATATGTAAATTTTTACCAACTCATGCTGTACGTTATGTTAATAACCGATGAATAATAATTTTATATCCTTATACATTCAAACATGATACATATTTCCACTTTTCTTATACACTACTTATTTTAGTTAAAGATTAAATACAATTTGTTATTTTTTTTTCCTTTTCCATTTTCCATTTCAATTCCTTTTGATATAACCTCAACAAAAAAGAAAACGAAAAAGAAAAAGTCAGGTTATACCTTTTTTACCTTAATCTTATTGAATTAAATACGGAAAATTTTGTTTTCCTGGTGTTTTACAACAGAAAACCAAACAAAATAAGAAAAAAACCAAATCTTTTAAAAAATATTGACTTCCCTCTGAGGGTTAAGAAGAAAGCTAATAGAAAAAAAAAATTCATGGTATACTCATAAGCAAGCATGTGTGTGTTTCTTATACACAAAATATTGTAACACTTACATTAAATACATACATTTATGCTTATAACATTTGAAAAAAAATTTAATAAGTTTGAAAATAATTTAAGATAAAACTACATTTAAGCTTAAGGATATGAAATTTCTATTAAACATAGTTAATATTTAACTATAAGGCACATAAATTTTCGGTAAACAGTTGAATGTCTGTAGTATGAGTAAAATTATAAAATAGAAAAATGAATTATGATAGTAATCTTATATTATGAGATCTCTACCCTTATCCATGTAAATATACTGCCGTAAAAATTAAAACAGTTTTGATATTAGGTGAATAAACTTAAAATTTATGTTTGGTAGAATTAATTTTGGATGTACTTTATTATTTAAAAAAAAATACGATATCTTATTCTTTATCTATACTGTATGTTTAATTAGTTATAGCATATATATTTAAAATAGCGAATCTCTTACAAAACAAATTTTAAAAAATTTACTACATGCGATCTGAGATATTAGGGCTGAAGAGTATAAAGAAAATCAATACATTCATAAACACTTAAACTATATAGAGCAATTAAGTTTTGAATTCTCAATTAAATCTTCATTTTAATCCAAAAAGCGTAGCGATGCTATAATATTATTCTCACATATTGAGAATTTAACAATTAATCACCACATGTTTCATCTCACATGTTTCTCTTAGTCATGTCGTATTGTCATGATATTGACTAAAAATAGTTTCATCTTGTACTCATGCCAACACAGACAATAAAATGTTTAAATTTTTATATATTTGATTTTTCATAATAATGTGTATAGTATAGATTGTAGATAATATAATATAAATTGTGATTAATTTGCACATTTGGTTGAAATTCAATGTATAAAATTTAATTATTGTAAATTTCTGCAAATTTGAAATGTAACTTCAATATAATATTGAAGCCTTCAATACGTAATTCAAAATTTTTTAAGTAACATAAATTATGCCCATAATTCATATTAACCCCATTTAATAGGCTCGAAAATATAAAGGCTAAAGTATGGGTATCAAGAAATGATAGAACAATAAAATGAGAAATAAGAGCAATTTTAAAATAGTTAATACCAAACCAATATTACAAAAGTATATATAAAATATTTTAAAACACGTGCAAAAATTTCACAATTAAAATATTGTCAAGGTCATAAAAATTAGATGATGAGCATAGTAATTTTAAAATACAATTATACATTTACATGCACATATAATACATTCATAAGTATTTAAAAAAAATAATTACGTTCCACTTAATGGTGGTCTTTTTAATATACTTAAGACTTGTAGGCGCAGGATTCTTGCTTACATAAAAAATTTAAAAAGTATTCGTGTCCTTTTAAATATTTAAAAAATATTGATAATTTTTTTTTTTTAACTTTTTATTCTTCGTGTACGATTTATTCTTCATATATAAGAATATACTTCTTTATATATGTATGTATGTTATATGTATAAGTCAAGAAATGAATTGTTTGGTACGCTTATAGCATTATTACTCAAATTAGAAAAATACAACTTCGTTTCAATTCAAATGTGTAATAATTCCAGCCCACAAAAAAATCAAAAAACATCTCTGCAAAAATTATGAGTTAATTATTTGCAAATAACGTATAACATGTTTTGATTAAGTCACTAATATTTCCTTCTCCAATATTTGAAAGCAACTTAATCACACATTTAATGTGTTGCAAAAGTCTTTATTATTGAAAATTTTAAATTTCAACTCAATCGCAAATTTAAGAGCAGTGAGGAAGTTTTAATATTAAAATTGATATGTTTTGTGATATAAACCACTATACTGGCATATTCACATACATACATAAAGCATAATTCACAAAACAACTTACAATACATATATTACTCGCATTTCATTTATAAAGCTGGTTGAGACAAGACATAAATTAAATCTTCTTTCAGTTAAAAATTGCATTGTATGATTTAAAATTTTAATTAAAACTATTGGCACTCTCATATTTTGTGGTACTCCATTTAATAATAAAATATTTGTAATTTAAAATAATATAATTGTAATTAATACTTCAGTAATCACATAAGAAACATAAAAATTTTAGATGAAGTGGGTTTTATATTAATGAAGCTATAAATTATCACCATCAAAAACCTTTTTTTTTTCTTTTACTATTTTAATTGTTACAGAAGTTTAATAACCCCTTTGTACATGTATGAATTTGAATAAAAGGTTAGTGAACGAAAGCAAACATATTTATTATACTTCATCATGCAAATTGTGTAAAGAAAATCCAAATGGGTATAGTTAGTTATAAAATCTTTTAAAACAAATCTCATTATTTTATTATGGCTACCTATTATAGCCATATTGTAACTATTATTGTGAATGTATATTAAAATACTACAGATCTTATTTTAAATACGATAAATATTTTTTATTAACAAACCCCACAATAATGACTTACAGAAATGGAAAAATTAAATACCAAAAAATTTAACATGATTACAAAAATTATTCTCGCTTTAAAAGTTTTTCATATCAACATGAATTTGAATATTTTCTTGTGCATTTTTGACGTACCAAAAAATATTTCGTTACTATTACACCACTGCATTAAAGCTATACAAAAGTTTTCTTCAACAAAATATTAGTATTGTAATCATTCAACCAAAATTCATGACAATATGCTTCGGTTCTCATGTTTTTAAATTAAATATTATACTGTATTATTAAAGATATATAAAATATCATAAGCATTTTCAGCCTATATACGAGTACACATTTAATTAATTTTAATTAAATTTTAATTAAGCGGAATCCACTTAGAAAAAATGTACACAGTTTTTCACTGTTTGTTAGAGGAGTGTTTAGCTAAAATTTTTAAATTTTCATCTAAATTTTTAAGCATAGCTTCATTCATTCTAATTTTATTTGTATTATTATATTTTTTCTTAAATGTTTTTAATTATTTTGCTATAGTAAATAAATTAAACAATTGATTAAAAATCAAAAGAGCAAAAAAATACATTTTGTATATACCTCAGTCTGACTCCCAGCTATTTGATTAATTCCATTTAAAACGGCTGCCATTGTTCCAAATAACTCTTTAAAAATATAGGTTACCGTTTATGTACAATATAATTCTTTGTCTTCAATTATTTTTTTTTAAATTTTAGAATTTCATTAAAATCATTAGTAATATTTGAAAAAAAAAATTATACTTTTTATTGTTATTTATAAAATTCCATTACAGTTCTAGTCTTTATTCCAATTAAAATTATAATGACCAAAAAAAAATTACATAAAAATCTTAGCAACGGTTGCTATTTTAGTTATTCATTAAATTTTAGTATAATACAAATGAAGTAATCGACCAAACAACTCAAAACAAACTAAAATAAAAGCTTTATGAAATTTTTTCAAAATACATAAATATGCTTATAGTACTCGTATGTAGTACACTTTGAATTGTTTACTAAATTTGTAGTTTTGTAGTTCAGACATTGTAGTAGCAAGCGTTTTTTTAACTGTACAGTTACTCAATGCGAATATAACGAAAAATATGATTAAACGGAAATTAATTTATTATTATTATTTTGTTTTTTTTCTTCTTCTTCTTTTGTACGTTTCTTTTAATAAGTACAAAACAAATTTTTTAACCTGTATTAATAAAATTTATACTAAAAATAATGAAACGTTATATACTTGAGCATATCCGAACTAGTTATACTTCATTGCTACTACAAAATAAAAGTGTAACTGCAATATACAAAGTATAAAAAAATAAATAAAAATAATTATTTTATTATAAATGAAAACAAAAGTTAATGGCAACAAACTATAGCAACATGGAAGACATTGTTTTTATGTTTTTATATTCCTCACGAATTTGTGGAGTGTAACCGGTTTACCACTCTGTTTATAATTCTAAAAAATTTTTTCTAATACACTGCCATAATAGTAAAGAACTGCCGCCAGAAGAATTAATAGATCCGTATTTTTAGAAAAGCAGTGTTTTTAAACATCCAGAATTAGATTACCAGCTTTTTAAATGGTTAAAAGTATGTAAAATTTTCTAAATATATTCTGCGATAGAGTTATTGAAAATTCAAACATAGCCTGATAATAATTTATATTCTGCTCACTAGTACAAATAACTATCACACAATTTCGAATACGAATTAATATCTCCGAAAGAATTGCAAGTAATTTTATAATTCACTGAAAGTATTTGAAGCGCAAAACACTCCAATATGCACACGAATTAGCAGTTTTTGTTTCCTACTAATCATTCAATTCGTCCATACGTCCATACAGGTATATCTTACAGTTGAGATGGTCAACTTTATCGTTCTTTAATTTTTTTTCATGCTTTATGCTCAGTGTTCCCACTCGGTAAAAACAAAATGTATCCAATTTCGAGAAAAAAGTGTATCCAAAATGTATCCAACCTCTTAAAATAGCATTATTATAATAAGTCGTCGTATTTTGTACAAATTAACCCATAATTAATAATTTGCTTTATTCCACAATATGAGTTTTGTTACTTACAGTAAATTCTTTAAGAAATCACATGCAAGTTCCATTACATTTTAAATAAAGTCAGAAAATACATATGTATAAGTTCTGCAGTTGTTAAACTATGCGGTAAAGATGATTCACCATGAAAACGGACAAATTTTAAAAAACATGTACATCCAATGCATTTTCTATTACACCTAGCTTACACTAAAATATTTCTTGTACGTTCTGGAAAAGCCAGCAAATAACATTTATGGAAGATAAAGCAACTTCGCGATTTAATATTAGCAGCATTTTAACTGTTTTGTATATCACTAACCACTATATTTAGTGGTTGAAAAAAAATGTATCCATATTTCAGCAAAATTTTAAAATGTAGCCAATTTCGGCATTTTAGCAGATTTGAGTATCTTTGTATCCAAACTCAAATTTAAAGCAAAAATGTATCCAAATGGATACAATTGTATCCAAGTGGGAACGCTGTTTATGCTTTTTGTTTTCGATATCATGAAGATATTTAAAAAAAAAAATGGATTTCCTAGTTCAACTAAATTGAATTATTACTAAATCAGCTAAAAGTTTGAGAATTTAAAAAGGATAGAAAGAGAAAGAAAGATTGCAATACTTACAGCTTTTGTTTTACTTTTCTATTTACATTAACTAAAAACTGAAGAAAAAATTTTATTTTCTTGAAAACAAAGCACTAATATCAAATTGCACAAACTTACAATAGAGTGACCAGATTATAATCAGATCTTTTTTATCGAAAAATCTAGATAACACTTACACCTATTTAATTACTGTTTAAACCGTATATAGAGATAAAGTTGTTTATATTTGATTATTGAATATGCAATAAAAATGTTAAGATTTAGAAATTGACATTAACAGTGCAATTTTATCAATTGTACTTAACACTTTTAATCTTAACTGGAGAGTGAAAAATTAAAGTATAGACGTGTAAGACTCACCATTCATAATATGTGCTTTAAATGTATAAATATTTTAATTAAAACAAATTTTTATATCAATTACATGAATAATTACATTTGTTTACATTAAAATGTCCTGCATTTGCCGTTCGCCTCTAGCACAATCAATTGAAACATTTATAGAAAGGAAAATTCCTCAACTTTTTTATAATAACTTGTCTGTTTTAATACATTAAAAGGAGCTTAGTATGAAAATAATAAAAATTTTTAAATACGTACATACATGTATATCTAATGTATACATTTTATAGGTTTTGTTGTATTATTATATTAGATAATTTTATACGAATTAAGAAAATTCTCTTAAAAAATCAGGAAACATCTGGTATTCTGCTTTGGAACAAATGTATTGTAAAACAAAACTCCCGATGTTAGCAAGAGTTTCAATCACTTAATGCCCATTGCAAATGAAAAGTACAGCTTGGGAATAATTACAAATTTAATATATGATACATATACGAGTACACATTTTAATTGAACAATTCTTTTAATTTTATATTTAAACAATATAATCAATGAATAATTTAAAAAAATTAATTTTATTTCAAGGATATAATATGAAAGGTCATGGTTGACTGGTTTTGAAACTATAAATTGAATAAATTTTCATCTAAAGATTAATACATGACAGATTAGCAGCTGCGTTTGTAATATAAGAAAATCGATTTTCGGCTCAAACATTTTGCCTCTCCCTTTATTTTGTTTAGTTCTTAAGAATCTGTATGTTTACTCACGTTTACAATTTCCAACCATCGAAATATGAATAAATAGCACAATGAATTGATAAATAAAATATTATCATTTGAACCATACTATCCCGTTTTATCTAAACGACGTGAATATAATGTCAGTATTTAATTTTAAGTTAACATAACGTCAGACAAATTTTAATCTGGAGAACTTGACTAGTTTCATATCATATCAAATATATTTTTTAAATATAATTATTTTAAATTTTTAATTTACTCAACGGCAACTGGATTTACTTCTTTTTTACAATATTGCCATAACTTAGTCACAATCTCCAAACTTATACATATTTACAATACATAATAAAAAAATTTTCATTTTTTGATTCATTAGCCTTTCTTCTAAATTGATACAATTTGCAATTCCGACTCAAATTTAAAAATAAACAACCATTAAAATGCAAGACTTAAATGCAAAAACCATTAGGCTTTCAATATAAATAGAGCATTTGGCATAAAGATTTTAAATTAATAGTACTAAACAAAGTGCTACACAGTCAATTTCAAATAAAATCTTGAATATTAAGTTAACATTTAACACTAAAACTTCTTTTTTATAATTACTGTTCCACTATACTAACTACTAATTATCAACTACTAACTATACTGACCTCACTCGTATTTTCTGCCATATTTTAAATACTTTTATTATTTTACTAATTACACTATTCGTTAATATCAAAAACTTTTATTCTTATTAGAATAAATAATTTGAGTATTCTTAAAGAACATCCAATATTCAAGAAGATTTTACATCCGATCACAAAATTCGTTTATACAATCGCAACTTTTCGATTAAGTATCAAATTCAAACTGATTGAATTATTCTTTAAAATCATTTTCCAGTTCATTTCAACAATAATTAGTCACTCATTTAAAACTTGCCAATTGTCATTAACCCTTTTAAAACTTAAATCAATAATTAACAATTTTTGGCTACTAATTGACTAGAATTAAATCCCAAAATATTAATTTTTAATTTTCACAGTTCTTAAATTTACAATCGCAAATCAAATTTAATTAATTGGTATAACAAGTTCAGAGAGCAATATTTATGAGCTTTTGAATTCGAAGAGAAATATTAAATTTAATTTTGGTCAAAAGCGATATTTGAAAACTAATTTTGTGAGTCACATGTTTTAGAAATAAAACTAAACCGCTACTTGTTATAAAAAGCAAGTACAAAATGCATAACACCGGTAGATATTATATCTAAAAATTATAACAAAATTTTTGGTGAAAATTTTAACTAAAATTTTTTAATGTTACGTAGTATAGAATGGGTTAAATGAAAAAAAATAAAAATTACTTGTTTAGCAACATAATAATTGGCCATTGGGTCAAATTTATAAGCTACAGTTTTATATTGTACTAGTAATATAAATTTAAATTGAAAAGTTGAACTTAAATTTGTGATCTTTTTATTTATTAATGGTCTGTTATATCATTTTGATAGTAAAAAAGAAAATAAGAATTAAAGCCATGATTAGATGATTTTTATGACGAACACTTTAAGATGTGATGATTCAGACGAATTATTTATTAAACAAGAATTCTAAATCATAAATTAAAGTAAATGAATGTAGAAACAAGCCAGCTGTCTGGTACTCGTATACTCGTAAAATTACTTGAAACGAATAGATGATAGAGTAGATTTTTTAGAGAGTTTTTAGAGAGGATTTTTTCGACTTCGAAATTTAGTTTTTAGATCGCCATTATTTTTTAGTATTACAACAATTAGCGAAAACAAACTAGTTTTCTTGCACATTTTAGGTTATCACTTAATTAAATTTTGTGTTATATAGCTCTTTATATAATAGTGTTATATACGAGTTCTGCTTAAGGAAAGGTTAGGAAGGTTCAAACATATATTTTGTAAAAATTTTAATATATAAAATTTTTGTAAATATTTTATATGGAATCTAAATCTATACATTCTGTACATTGCATATTGTTTAAACGTGCATGGAAACTTATCCAAATATAAGTGGCCTTTATTGACATACATGAATACCTTTGTCTGACATGATTAACTTGATCCATTTCAATAACCCTACATTTACAAAGAGCACAGATTTCTAATATACACATATTAACCTCGAAAAATAAAAAAAAAATTATGTTCATTCACTCAAAGCAAGGACATAAAATTCTCTTGTTTTTTTTTGTCTTTGTAAAAAAATCAACAGAAAAGTTACAGTAAATTTTTTCCTAAAGCTGCGATAAATAAATCTAAAAAAAAAAACGAAAATCTCTTACAAAAATAAGTTAAAACAATGTTGGATACAAAAACCTTAGAAGTAAACATGAATCGAAACTGAACCCTTTTTGTTACAGAAAGGAAATAAAATTTTTACAAAGGATAAAAACAAAAAAAAAAGCTACTTTTTTCCATGTTATCTTTAAAGTATAGAATAAATTAATTTTATATTAAAAGTGAAAGAAAATTCTAAAAGAAAATCTCTAAGGAAAAATGTAATTTTCGGTTTTTAAAAAAATTTATTTTTTAATGAAAAAATTCAAACAAATAGGTAGGTAAGTAAGTAATTAGAACGATGAAGTTTTCAAAGGTTCGAAGAAAAATTAGAAAATTTAAAATTTGAAATTGTAAACTACTCGAATTTTTCTCTTGTCTTCAAACTTATTCAACAATGTTAAATATTTACTTTGTCTTCATCATAGAAGTGGTGAAAAAAAAAAACAAATGAGAAAGTCTTTCTCGCTTCGAGTTGAGAACACTGAAATGGAAATGAGTATAATAAATTACTCATTTTCATTACAGCGTTTACCAAGTACTAACTACTGAGTGAATAAATAAAAATCTACGAACTAATAGTACTCAAATCTTATCGCCTTTTGATATGTCGATAAGTCTTGCCGGCTAACAAACCGTTTATAGTAAGATTTAATCCTAATAACGTTTTAAGAATTCTAAGCATTCCGTAATTTGTTTTGTATTCTTTACATGTTGAACTGCCCCAGAATAATAAGTTGAAATAAGTAACAAGTTTCAGTATATTTAAACAATTTTCTATTTTAGGTCACCGAAATCGTAACCTTTACTAGTTGACCGTTTGCACTAGAATAAGAGTCAATGGATCCTGGTCTACAATCCTTTCACAATTCAATGAAAATAAAATTTGTAAACGTTGTTTACAAAATACAAAACATGGTCTGATCCTGGTCACACCAGATTTTTTTGAAAAACGTACATATATACAAATAAATAATTATTTCAATCTTTTCCTAATTTACTAATTAGGGAAAGATACTAATTTAAATTCTACTAATTTAAATTCTATTTAATTTAAATCATACACAACACTTGTTGATCTTAAATTACCTGATAATCTGAATTAGTAACAACCCATCTCTAACAACATTTTAAAAAGTATGACAATAAAAATAATATCAATCCACTTTAATTATATAAAATCAAGGGTAATTATTCAGTTATGATCCGAGTTATAAGCAAATTAAGAAGGCGTTATAATCTTCATAACATTCAACTTATAAGTTTATTGTTATATTGATTCAAAATCTTATATGGAAGGATTATTTCTATATAAAATTTATATTATAATAATAACCTTGAAGAACAAATCTCAAGGTATATTTTTATTGTGTTGAGAATTCCCAATTAATCAAGGATACACATTAATTACAGAAGGATAACAAAAAAAAAATAAAATTTTCTTTTTTCCAATGATTCCTTGCCTTTTTGTTTTAATTTTTTTTAATCCTTTAATGAACTTTCTTTTACATTATAATTATTTTATATAGAATATTTATACATACATATATACAAATCTTTCAGCTTTTCAAGAATTCAACATCACCAAGTTACAATGAAACATTCACATTTTGCCTGGATAAAAATAAAGGACGTCGTTCTTTATGGTTTCATTTATACCACAGTGGGAATTCTCATACTCTAATAGGTAAGTATACCAAATAAAAAATAAAATAAATAAAAAGAATAAAATAGCGAAAAATTAAAATAATAAAAAAAAAAGGAATATTTTCTTTTCTTACTTGAAAATTATAGAAAATTCAAGCTGCCATTTTACAGTTGAAATTATAAAGCATAAAATTTTAAGATTGACAACAATGAAACAAATAAGAATGGATATTTTTAGGACAATATGAAATACGGATTTATTAAATAGTAACTTTTAAAAAGGACATTACTTAAGAAAAGATAAGAAAAATCTTCAATCTAATGGATGATTTCTTAATCAGTTTACTTTTTAACTGAACAAAACAAAGGAAAATTGCAAGTTTACTTGAAATTTTTATTTTGGAATCTATGTTTGCCATTTTGTTTTTAAGTAGTTATAATGTTATGCAAGAATTAATCATGACAATATGTTTAGGGTGGTCAGGCCTAAAGATGAAATTTTAAGTCATTTTTCACATTTTGACTTAAATATCTACATACGTTTAATATTGTTTTCTAGAGGGGTACAGAACGGCCGACATTTACAAGAAATTCAAATAATTAATACGAAGAAACGAAAAAATCTTAATACTGAGCTTAGAATAATTTCAAAGAGAATTTTCAGTATTTATTATTATAAGCAATTTTAAGAAAGATACAGGTTGCGTAGACTTACGACGGCCGTATATACTGATGAAAAATATTAACTTTTAATAATTTTTCTGATATGATTTAAATATTTTGGAAATTTTATGGAGTTTAAAGTTCAGATAAGAATGTATTTAAAATCAGATGAGCATGTTATTAGGCCTATTTATGCGAAATTGCAATATTAAAATTAATTTTCAAAATTAAAATTGTACAGAAACTACAACTGCAAGACTCTGAACCCCCCCCCCCCCCCCCCCCCCTCTTCAATATGCCATATACTTTCATTTTAACGAAGTATTATTACTATAAATCTTAAAACTTTTTTAGATTATGGTCAAATAATCTTTAAAATTGTATGACAGCTACTCTACCGATTGTCTTTGTCCAATTTCAATTAAATAGAGTTCTGGCATATACGGAAGATTTTTTTGAACATTACAAATTAATAGATATATTTGTAATATCTTATGAATGTAGCTCTTAAGTGTATAATAAACGGGATATATAATGATAAATTATTATAGCTACACTAATCTACATTATGCTAAGAGAATTAAGACTCCATTTCCCTCGTCAATTCATAATAATTAAAATAAATATTCAGGCACTTTCCAGTTTAAATTTGAATGGGGCAGAGGATAAATTTTTGAATTTAATAAATTATTGTACAGTGTGTTAATCAGCTCCTTTCAAAATAAATTTAAATTCAATTAATTAAAATTTAAATTTTTAATAATTTCAAATACGTTTTCTAATTTCAATTACGTTCTCTAAAAAGTTTCAGTTTTCTAAGAATAATTAACCTACAATTTTTTCAAACTAATTTGCTTCTTATTCTACAATTTTATATTCTTTAGGAGAAACTGAATTGCAAATTGCTGATGTTTCATCACCAAGACCATATACAACTTGGCTATCATTATGTGATTCACGTAATTTAAATCCAAAATGGGGTGAATTAATGTTTTCACTCAGTTATTTACCAACTGCAGAACGTTTAACAATTGTTGTTGTTAAAGGAAGAAATTTTCAATTTGAACAAAATATTAATGAATTGGAATCTCAAAATATTTTTGTTAAGGTAATTATAAAAAAATCAAATTTAAAATCATTTTTTTTTTTAATTTTAAATAAGATTTAAAAATATTTTGAATTCAGTAATATTGTCTATTGATAATTAATTAAAAAAATATTCAAGGACAATAATAAAATGCAAGATACCAACTTCAAAAAAATTCAAAAATAATAAAAAACTAGAAGATATTCAATGTCAATAACAATCATCAGAAATTCTGTACATAAGTACGAGAGTGTAAAACAAAAAATATATACACACATAGTTATAAGGAAATGAAATTTCAAGAGTTTTTTTTTTGTTAAGTGAAAAATAAAAGAACGAAAACTCTGTTATTGTATGATAAAAACAAAACCCGTATACTAACCATATTTAATGCAAATTATTAAAATACCAAATCTATGCATTCAATTTCTTCATTTATTATTATTATTATTATACGAGTAATCTACATACATAGTTTATATTTTTAAAAGGGAGTGGATTATCCTTGGCATACAAACATATAATGCATGTGTATGCGCATAAAAGTACATATGAAAAATTTTTTCATAAGCTTCGCATAGATTAATCTCATATCCGTAAATTTTATTCAACTGAAAATTTATTTCGATTCATATAAAATATTTATATTAATAATGGGGTTGCCATCATTTTCCAAACACAAAGTTAAAAATAAATTATATAAAAAAATTGATACATATGATGTAATATGAATATAAGCATACAAAATATTTTTAATAGATACGCGAGAACAAAATATATTTTTAGTTAACATTGAGTTCTGAAATACAAATAAGGCATTAAATTAATTAAATTTAGAAAATTTATATTCAAGTTGTATTCAGGCTATACTAAATCGGATTCAGTGACATTTTTCAATGCAATGAAACTAAAGGTCCAGGAAAATTAGCATGATATTAAGTATATAAAATTTAGTAAGGATATGGTAACACTGAATGAAAAATGCCTCAAAACAATATTATTGTGTGCATATGTAAGCAAAAATTTGTAAAGAATCTTTTCATTTTCATAATCAGCAATATAATATTTGCATTCATACAAGTAATTGTAAAAATATAATCGCGTTTATTCAAACAAAAATAATTTTAATTTTAATTTTACAGTTTTTGAAATTGAAATAAAAGGCTATAATATGGCATATGCATTCACAACGTTTACTACATACATCATTTCGTAATTATATATTTTGTAGGGAAATTAATATTTTAAATGAAAATGTTAATTTTATAGAGAGAAATTTATTTTATGATGTAAAGAATTAAGTTTGTTTCCAGTCTATTGGAATTGTTACTATTTTACCATCGATTTTACCATGACAAGAATTTGTGTTTTAAAGTAGGAAAATTTTTTTTTTTGAAATTCAATAAATTTAATTGGAAATCTTCTTTGAATATAAAGAATTTTCGCTGTTATTTTTGCGATTAATAACAATTTTATTTTTATGACCTCAATACCGTTAAATATAATTTATTATTAACACTATGAATACATTTGCACAGAACATTCTAATCATTTATTGGAAACTACAAATGGAGTCAGAGCCCTCTAAAACTTTTATATACTAAATATACTATTTTAACTTGATCGATGAGCCATTTTTGATTCCACCAGCTCATTTCTCTATACATATTTCTTTATTAATTGAGTAAAAATAGAAATCTCATGATAAAAATTTTAAATTTTCTTTCAAATCACGTTTTTCCATGCAAAATATTTTATAAAAACTATAATCCATTGATTAAATATAAATAAAATGAATGCATTTCTCTTGCAACACTCAAAGATCCTTGAATTTTCTTTGTTTAACAAAATTTCTTTTTATATATGAAAGATTCTAGGATTCAAGTAAAACACATAAAGGAAAGTAAACCATTTACATTATTTTGTTTCTTGGATTTCTGTGGTAGAAAAAAATATTAAATAATTTTATTCTGCGCATAAAAAATATATTAAATTTTATTAAATATGCTAGCAGTAAAGTAAAAAAGAAAATTGTTTGTAGAAGCAAACAGTGATTGAAGACCCTTTGTTAAAGAAATATTTTCTATAAAAAAAGAAAGTTCGCGAACGTTCTGCGTTATTCTAATATTCAAAAGAATAACGCCCTATTCTTCTATTTTTATAGAATAATCTAATATTCTAAGAATATTAGAGTATTCTATAGAATTTTTAACTTTTTAAGCCTCATCTAAACTCAATACAAAAAAGGAATATGACTATTCTCCTTTCTCTATATCGAAATTAATCATAAATTTCAAAATTGCAAAAATTACTAAAAAATATCTGAGAATTTCAGAAAAAAAGTACTCATAATTTAAGTTTTTTAAAACTATTAGTTCACCAATTCACCATTCAATAAATTAAACGGGTCTTTTGATACGCGAAATCAAATTTTCACAATTTTTATATTTTTATTATTTTAATTATATACTTAAAAAATCTAATGAAAACCGATGTCCTTTGGTATTTCTTTCATACAGGTATATTTATTAAAGGACAATAAAAAAATTTCTAAAAAGAAAACAACTTTAAAACGTAAAGATCGATGCCCAATATTTAATGAATCAATGATATTTAGTATACCACCATTTTTACTTAATACAATACAAGTGCGCCTTACTGTAATGAGTATATCAACAGATCAACAATTACCAATTCAACAGCAGCAGCAGCAGCAACAACAACAACAACAATTACAACAACAATATTGTGAAACTCTTGGACATATTTTCATTGGTAATGGCACATCTGGTAAAGGTATTAAACATTGGAATCAAATGTTATCATCATTACGAAAACCAGTAGCTATGTGGCATCCATTGAGAAAAACTAAACCAAAATCAATAACAAAAGATATTACATAATAAGATTTTTCACATAATATATACTTAATTATATACATAACTGTAATATACAATTATATAGATTATGTATAATATTATTTTAACAATACATTAGATATTTATTCATTAAAATTTAAATTATATGTAAAAAAAAATTTATATATACATATTATTCATTCTTGTATACTCATTTATATATATATTACTACCATTTAGTAAAATTATATATACATATACACAAGTAAATGCATTCTTGTTAATATACATATATTAATAAAATGAATCATCACAAAATCCTTATAGCTAGTTAGTTATACATGCTTATACACATGCATATTATATACATAAGAATATCCTGTTTTATTTCATTTTAAATAAGCTCATTAAAGCGATTTTTTTATTCAATTGAAAGTTGCAAAATATTGTATTTGGCGGTAGACGGAGTTTGAATTTATTAAAATGATAATGTTTGTAAGGAATCCAAATTTGTTGTATATTATTAATTTATTAATTTAATAATTAAAAAAACTGCAAATAAACAGAAATTTCGTTTAGAAATTTCCAAAAATTTCACCACCTACTTCCAAATAAATCTAAATAATCTTCCAAATACTTTTCTTCCCCGAAGCCTGTTATTGCTTCAATTTAAGAGATGTTAATAATGTTTGATTATGCCATATTACACTGGTATATATTGAATAACCGATTTTAAGCATTACTAATAAATTTGTAATTTTAATTAAGGTTGCAAAAATTTCGGAAAAAATAAGTGGATAAGTGCTTGTTCTTTAAGTGATTTATATATTAACTATTTCCTATACGGTTCAGTAATTAAAAAAAAAGTATTTTTCGAAATTTGTATTTCGTTACTTTCAGAATAACTATCTTGTCACTATTCCAAATTTGATAAAAAAATATAAATTAATTTATATTACAATATTACGAAAACAATAAACCTAATGAAATATCTCCGAGACTCAATAGTACTTCCGAAAAATAGATCCAAACGCAGAAAACTAATAGGAAATAATTTTTTTTTTGCTTTTATTCTCGGGTTGTCGAACCTCTAAGTTGGTCTTTCTGAAGAGCCTTCATTTTTTACAATTTTCCAATGCATATACAGGTTGATTCAGAAAGCTATACAACAACATATACCATTGCTTAGAAAATCGAAAATGAGTGAAATTTTTGTTCCAGACTGGGAGCCAGATCTCAAATTTTTCCGAGTTCCAGGGGTTTTAACGAATTTTCACGAAATTTTTATTATTCAATTTTTTGGGATTATAACTCCCATTCTGAAAAAGATAGGAACTTCAAAAAATAGTTCCTAAAAAGCCTAGAGAAAAGAAAAAGACTTAACATAGACATGCTGCTTGATTCTGTTTTTTTTTTGTACCTTCGGAGTATCAAGCATTTGAACTTTAAGAAAAATCAAATTTTTCCCTTTTTATTTTTTTCAGTCTTTTTCTAACTGGATAATTTCGTAAGAAAATTTTTTAAACCTGGGAATTTTCTTTATAGCACTTTTCCCAGCTGCTTAAACTTCAATTTAAGCCCTCGAATATTAAAAAATTTTTACGGAACAGAAGATATAGTACAAAAACCACAAATATTGTAGGCAATAAATTCAATTAAAATCATACCAGAATATGGCATGCCTTTAAAAATTCGTTCCAGCTGCATAATTTTTATAATTTCAGATGCCAAATGGTGTCTAGATTTCGAAAATATTTTTTTTTAATTTTTAAATTGCACCCAATCTGAGAAAAATTCATTTAAAAATTTCATACCATATAGGTACCATTTCTTACAAAAATTGGCAAAAATAAAAAATCTATCAATTTTATTTACCAAGAAAAGTTTCGAAAAAAAATTTTTGATTACTAGATTTTTTTTTTTCCTAATTGAAAATTCAAGTTTTCCTTTTCAAAAATTTGAAATTTTTTAAAATCAATTTTTGTTTTTCAAATTAAAAGTTTGTCTTATTTTTAAATTAATTTTTCTTGTTTTCTCAAAACGAGAAAAAATAGAGTTGACCCTGTCAACTTTATAATACCCGTACGAATTTGTTATCTTATGTGCGAATAAATATGCTATAGTTGACTGTGGGAACTATGGTCTTTGGTTGCCATATTACAATAATTATTTATGTAAAATTTCAGTACTGGGTTTTCAATATTTTCTAAGAAATTTTAAACTCTTTACTGGGTCTTTCAGAAACTCTTTGTTTGAAGTTCCTATCTTTTTCAGAATGGAAATTATAATCCAAAAACCTTGAATAAGTAAAAATTTCATGAGAATTCGTTAAAACCCATAGAATTCGGAAACCCTTGAGATCTGGCACCCAGTCCGGAACAAAAGCTTTACTCATTTTCGATTTTCTAACCAATGGTATAGCTTTCTGAATTACCCTGTATATATATACTTATAGTAAACACCATTATGCATTACAACGCAATTTCAAAAATAGAATTTTGAATAGTAAAGAATTTTTTGCAACTTTCAAAGTAAAAATTAAACCAATATACTATAAAAATTTTAGAAAAAAAAAAAAATAAAACATAAACATTTGTGATATTAAAATATATAAAAAGAAAATTTAATATAAAATTCAACTTACATACATACATACTTATATCATATTTTTACTTTTTTTCTTTTTTATAAATCATTCGGAAACAAAATTTAAACTATTCTACAAAATCAAAAATCAAATCATATACACCTTTACAATTAATTCTATATAATAAAATATAAAAATATTATATTAAAAGTTATTATTATATAATTTTTAATTGTTGAATAAATAAAATTCAAAAAAATACTAGTTAATTAAGGAAGTTTTGTGAAATAAAAAACACAACAAAACAGTAAACAAAAATAAATTAAAAATTTTTTACTAATGCATAAAATAAAATATTACAATTAATATAAATATTTTTCCATAATTATATCAACATTAACTACTTTATAACAATATATATCAAATATATATTAAAAAATTACAAAAAGGAAATATTACAAATTAAAATAATAATGTTAAAATCCTTAAAAATAAAAAAAAAATATTTAACTAAAAAACTCACATATAAATTATAATACAACCATAAATTTTTTTACTAAATTATTATTAAAAAACAAAATTATAATATTAAATAAAATTAAAAATACATATTATATACTTACAATTATAGAATATATACACAAACACATACATATAACAATTTAAAATAACATTTAAAAAAAAAAACAAATACAATTCTTTTCTACATTTTCTCTTATATTAAAACTGTAATATTTTAAATATATGTACATATATGTTCATATCATAATCAAACTAAAAAAATAATACAACAATTACAATTATTATATTACAATATAAATACATACTATAAAACAAATATAAAAAAAAAACAGAATTAGAAAATAAAAAAAATTCAAAATTATATAACACTTATTGTAAAAAATACATAATGCATATGTATATTGTATAAAATATAAATATTTATAACTATAAACATAATTGAAACGCTTTATATAATGGAATTGTATAAAAGGAAAACATTCTAACAAAAAGAAAAAAACAACTCAGTTATTTGAATAATATTTTATTTGTTATATACTATTAATATTGTTATATTGTTAACTTTAATGAATTTTTAATTGTAATTCAAATCCGGAAATAATTTAATGTATTTAAATTTTTAAATTTTAAAATTATAATTTTTAGAACTTTTCTTGTCAACAAACCAAAATTTGGTATTCACATATACATAGTTTCTACATCCTATACAATAATCGAGAGTAATCAAAATCTAAATGAAATAGTAAAGATATAACTACGTGCACTAATTATACAGGAAAGTTATAACTATAACCTAAAATTTATAACATTTATGTATAAAACAAGGCCGACGTTTGAATTAAAGACTGAGCTTTTGCTTACCCGTGAATTCCAACGTTCTTCGGCTCCGTAATAATAATGTTTTGCAATAATAATTTTGCTGTAAATTATGAATACATGAAGCTGGTTTCTAGTGTTCCAGCAACATACAAAAACATGATTAAAAGTAGATGTTTTTTGATTAGGTATGTTACAATTGGTAGTAATTTGGTTATGCATATATAAAATAAATTAACTCAGACAGTCAGAGAATTATTAACTTAATAAATTAAAGAATTGTAACCAATCATATTAGTTACTAAAGATTGCACTTATTCCTAATCGACGTATCTTGGAAACCGGAAGTCAAACAAACACGTTTAAAGAAGTTATTCCCGAATTTTACCGAATAACTTGGATTTTTTTTTTAGCTCCTAGTTTAGAACAACAATTTGATCAGAACAATCATTAATGATTTCCTTTTTGGCATAACTTTTACAATATAAAATTCATTAAAGTAATAGTAATACTCGTATATTAATATTTTTAACCAACTATCAAATTAAAATTTTGACCATTAAATTGTACATGTACAAAATATTTTGTAAACTCCCAACATTTATTTATAATTTAATTATTAAAATACTATCATAAATTAAATAAACGCTTAATAATTTGCATACTTAATTTTAGATGTAAAAAAAAAAATAAAAAAATGAATTTAAGACAATAATTATAAAAAGCTTGAAAATTATCCTTAATATTTATATATGTAATAAATAAATTGGAATTACAATAGCTACATTCGTAATATATTTTAGGGTAGGATATTCAAAATAATTTTCTTATTTAAATAATAAAAGAAGAAATATTAAATAAAATTTTTTAATGATAATTATTTTATAAAATTAAAGGTTCATTGGCGTACAGTATAATTTAATTAAAATAGCTCCAAATTTTCCAATTATAAAAGTTAAAATATCATATAATTTCAAAATATTGTGGGTATATTAGTGTCAGACAAGTCTAAATTCAGTTAATCAGTTCAGATTAGTTTAATCAACTGGAATATAACCATTATATGTGAAACAATCTTAAATTTTGTATATATTTTTATATTTTATATAATAACTTTTATTTACGATAGGATGTCAGAACCAAAACTAGTAAAACAAAGGGGACGCACAATTAAGGAACTTGTTAAGAACACCTTTTATGGGCTCAACAACTATAATTATTGTTATAATAATTATTTGCTCAATATATATTTTTTGTTTTTCTCTTGAATTTTAAATCCACATACATTTACAAATTTGAAAATTTTCCTAAAAATCATATACCTTGCATGCATACCTTATATCTATTTCCTTATTCGAATAATTCATTTGCTAAATACGCGTACATTATATATAATGAATTTATATTATAATTTAAGAGAACAATTTTAAGATAAAATTTTTAAATTTTATTTTAAATCAAACACATCAATTATTAGAAACCGAAACTGCCAAAGCGAGCATATTATATATACCGAAACAAAGAAAGCTGCTAAAGTTTTATTAAATAATAAAAATTTTCAATATTATTGATTAATTAAATTGCATTTTTTCTGAATCCCTATATTATGATAATGTAATTTTGTAAAAATATATAGAATATAGCATCATTCTCAAATTCATCCAAAATATTCAAATATTTAAATGTATAACTTGATTCAAGGCATAAAGTCAAATTTTGAAAAATTTCATTATAAATAATTTTCATATTTTCCATATGCAACCGAGGAACTAGCGCTCTTATAAGAACGCAGAAAATTAAACAAAAGAAAAATATATTTTTGCTTATTTAAGAACCAACAATACTTTTATCATTTGCCATTCTGCTTCAATTCTATTAATACGTGACTTCCAATATTCCTACTTGCATTAATTTATAAATTCGAAATAATAGCTCATTTCTAAAGGAACCAAATGAAATTTCATAATATTTTATAAATATTATTTATTTGGAATCTAAAAATTTCATACTCACATTAATCAAATTTTGAACAAAAATTTCTCAATCCACTAAACAGAAAAGTTATTTTAGCACGCCTACTTATTTTTCTAAAAGAACTTTTAATTACCTTTTAATTATTCTAAATTAAATTATAAGATAAATAAAAATTTAATAATCCTTTAAATTGCTAATAATTTCATTTCTTACACAATAATTAAAACCCCAATTTATTCAAACATAACCTATACAAAAACATACTAAGTATAACGTTATACTATTATCATATAAATTTTTTCTAAAAATCATATTTGTCATTAAAATAATGAATTTTAAATATTATATTTGTAAAACGAAATTTAAAATCAAATTAAAAAACCTAAACACTAATTCAACCTTTTATACTTGCAACAAAATTTTCCTTTTTGATTGCTGCATATTAAATAAATATCGCCTAAAAATATGCCAAACATTTTGGTGCCTCAATATTTAAAAATTAAAAAATAACAACAAAAACTCATAGGTTTTATTTTATATTTTTATTAAAAACAATTTTTTTTTAAATTAACTCTATATGAATTAATAAATATTTCTAAAACTAATCATAATATTTAACCTATATTAATTAAATTTATTATTTGCAATTAAAATAGCAAAAAAAAAGAACAAAAAATTTATTTTCTAATTACTCCTAAAATACTAAATAATATTTTATAAATTTATTAAATGTACAACAAATTTGTTTAAAAAAAAAGGAAAAAACCAACATAAAATTTATCTTTAATGCATTTAAAATGAGTACTTATATATTTGAATTAAATAAAATACAAAATCATATTTATATAAATACAAAATTGTCTAAAAATATTATATATGAAATAATAAAATAAATTTAATAATTTGTTAAAATTTTAATTATAATAATGGTATATAATTAAAATATTATTATGTTATGTAATAAATATTATAAAAAAGAAATATTTGAAAAGAAAAAAAAATGAAATATTATTAATAACAAAGGATTTTTTAATTCTATTAATTTTAGAAACATGTCCCGTTGAAAGATTTTAACTATCTTTGACTTTAAAATTGTAGTAAAACTGTAATGCTATACGCTATTCAGCAATCACAATTCATAAGCTATGAATTGTATGATGAAACGATATTATTGCAATTTTGAAGGCACGTTTGTAGATTTGTAGATTTCTAAAAGAACAGAATAGAGGCAAAAAAAAAACATTTTTCTGCGATCTATTCTACTGCGATCTCCCATCATTTTCTGAACATAATTTGCTCATCTCATGCAGAAATTAAAAAATATTTTTAAATCAATTGAATAGAAATGCGTCAATATTGAACAAGACCAACTTGAAAAAATAGCATCACTACAAATAAATTTGTATAGGATAGAGGCACTAACGAAGGATAGCAGTTTCGCAACTTTTAATTTAATAATTTTTTTTTTTTTTTTTAGCAAAAATTATTAAAAGAACAATAAAATTGATAAAAGTTCAAATTTTATTTATAAATTTATTTTCACATAAATAAATACAGAATATGTACATATATATGTACGAAATTTTATAATTTTAACTAAAACTTACAATAGCCTTAATCCATTTCATTAAATAAAAAGATAATTGTAATTTTATTTGTAAATTTCAAAAATTTTAAATAATTTTTATATATTATTAAAAAGTAATGAAAATATTAGAGATATCTAATTGAACAATATGTGGACACAATTTAAAAAACATTATTACATATTTATATTTTTATATTACTGGGCAATATGTATAATAATACTGTATTCATTTACTATTTTAATTTTACTTTACTTAAAGTATGTGCATTTTAAATCTACTTATTAAACTTATTCATACCTCGGCTGTATTGATTGTCCTATTAATAATGTTGCGTTGTTCAATTTATGTATATTTATAAAAATATTATAAATTAATCGCACTACGGTTGAAGAGTATAACTCCCAAAGAGGCAAAAATTTTTTGAATAAATATTATGTAAAAACAATTTTTGAAAATTTACTGTAATGAAAACTTTTGCGATTTTCGAATTCTATTTGACAAATAGCCTTAAAAACAAATATTTAATATTTAAAAAATAACCTTAAAATTATTTTGTTTATTCCCGATGAATTTAAGTATACATATTTTACCGTGGAAATTGTGTTGCGAAATCAGCGTGAGAAATTATTTCAAGAGCGCTAGTGGACCCCTTAGCGCTCATAACTAAATAGAAATTTTATATAACTTGAATTATGAGTGTTTGACCTATGAAATCAAAATTAGAACAATTAAAATAAATTTTTAATTAGAAAGAAAATCCAATAAACTATAAGTATTGTATTTGATCTAAAAAAAAATATTTTTATAAATTACCAGTGTTACATAATTAAAACAGTAATATTATATATATACAAACACATTTAAACAGTAAGTATACAAACAGTAATATTATATATAAAATAATATTATTATTGTAAAATCATAATGAAAATGAAAATTCAATTATTTTACTCCAATTATTGATTCTATTGAAAAGGATATTTTTGGATTTTTTATGCATTTTTTTGACATCAAGAGAGGTGATGATATTTCATTATCATTTTTAATTATTTTATTACAATTTCTATTATTGCTACTGCTATTATTACTACTATTATAAATGTTTTGAAAATTATTGCTATTATTGATTTTTAATTGATTCACATTACAAGTGAAAGGTACTTCATTTTCATTTTCAATTAAATTATTATTATTTCGTTTTATGTTGTCATTAACAGGTGACAATTTCATATTATTACAATAACTTTCTTTAGATTTAGCCATCATCATTGTCATCATTACATCATTTAGATCTGTTTGGCTATTCATATTATTATTAATACCTTCCGTTTTCATTAAGTTATTATCATCAAAATTATAACCATTTTCATCATTATTTTCATATTCTTGATGCTCTTGATAATGACTTTCATCACTAATAAAAGAATTATGATTATTTTTATCAACATCATTATCATCAATTTCAATAATTTCATTATCACTAATATCATCATCATCATCTTCATTGTCATTATTGTTGTCGTCTAATGAAATTTTCATATTACTTTCCTGATCCAATGATTTTAAATCACTTTCGTAATATTCGTTTGTATAAGATTTGTTTAGTAAATATGAAAAAGGATTTAAGATTGATATTTTATCATATTTGTTAACTATAATTGATGAATTTTCTGTTGTTGTAGTTCTAGTTGAGGCTACAATATCATTTGAATACTTTTTCATTAATAAATAATCATTTAAAATATAATTTGATTGAATATTGCTTAAATTTGTTTTATGATTATTGTAATTTGTATTGGCAACACTTTCAGTCAATTTAAATTTTTCTTGTAAATTATTTTGATTAGATATTGTTGAAGATGTTGTTATTGATGATAATGACAGAGATGTTGGATTTGTTTCAAATTTCGTAAAATTTGGTAATTCTATTTTATTGTGAATGTTACTATAAATCATATCTGATTGATTTTGTATAGTTCCTGCTGTTTTAACACAATTTTCATTATTAAAAATGACATTTTTTAAATTTAAAGGATGTTGTTCATCTGAAGCTGTCATTGATATTTTGTCATTAGTAGTCCTATTATAAAATCCATAGAATTGATTTAAAGCTGTTAATGCATTCAATTGCTGCGAAAGATAATTGGCATCAATTTCTGGATTATCTAATTCACGATCAGCAAATGCTTTACGTTTTCTTATACGATCCAATAATGGTGATCGAAATAATTGATGATATTTGTAATCTATAAAACGATTAAAGAAATTAAATTAATATAAAATATAAAAATATAAAATTATTTATAGTATTATTAAATTAATTGAAAAATTTCATTTAATAAGAAGAGAAATCAAATAACAAATAGAAAATAAATTGCACACGTACGCAAATATTAGTGGTACGCATTCGGGGTGTTTTTATGCTATTAAATGACATATATCTCTTCTTACACTCCTATACTTCTATTATCGTTAACATGGAGAACATGTCTACCTTAACATTTTAATGTATCGGTTTGTCAACTCTAAAAATATTTAGAAATAATAAATAAAATGAAAATTAAAGAATTAAATTAGGAAATGTGTGTCGATTTCTGAAAATAATTGTCATCGCAAATTTTGTAAGAGCAATTATATAGGCAAGTTATACAATGAATTTTAATTTAAAACTACTCTAAATATTTGATTAATAAAGACCCAATTGACATTTACCATCTGAATCAATTTATTTCTTTATTACTTTGATCATTGCATTAATAAATTTATATGACAAAAATCAACTTGCCTATGTTAAAAGTTAAAAATTATTCAAAAGTACTTAATAACCTAAAAAAAATAAAATTATTAAAGTTATAAAGTGTTATAAAGAGTTCAACACTTTGCTTTCATTCAATCATACCGTAAATCATAAAAAAAATGAATTTTCTTTAAGATTTGAATAACCACTAAGGAGCACTTTCGCCTCTCATCATTGAATTCAATTTTTTTTCCCCCTACTACACTTTCGAGTTCACTTAGGCGAATAGCAAATTTAATTCAATTATTCTTTTTGTATATACAATTATTCTTATTTTCTTAAATAAATAAATAATCATGATATTTGTACTTTTTTCAATAAATAAACAATAAAATGAGGAAAAAATTTTTAAAACTTAATTTTCGTAACAATTTCCCTCATTTCTTCACATTTCTTTTGTTTGTTTTTTTAGGAAATTCGATATTTTTAAGAATGAAAAAAAAATATTAACAAAAAAGAATATTAAAAATTTTTATTGAGCCCCGCAAAATGATTAAGAATATTTTTGTTTTTTGCTGTGTTTTGTATTTAAATTTCTATACTAAGATTATTTTCCATTTCCCAAATTTTTATCCAATAAAAAAAAATTTAATTTGTTTGTAATTTCATTAAAGAAAACATAATAAAATAATTTTCAATTTTATTAAATTTTTTATTTCCTAAAATATAAATTTTCTCGTATTCGAAATTTTGTTATTTCTACTTTGGATTATAGCAAGGGAAATAGGAAGGCGACAGAGAATTCATTAACCATAAATTAATTATTGTTAATAGCAAATAATTGGATACATGAATGATTAGTTAAAAATCAAAAAACAATTATTTTGATTTTATTTTTAAAATATAAAAAGCATTTTTAAAAACATTTTTTTTTCCTTTTATTTTCACTTCTTTTAATTAATAAAATAAACTTATTTTATATTGTCATTTTAAAGATTTCAAATTATAAAATCAATAAACAATAATTGAAACAATAATTGAATTCTGATTATTTATAAATAAAAATTTTAGTTCCCAATATACAAAGAAAACAATAACAAGAGGTTAAAATTAATCACAATTTGCAATTATTTGACACATAGCAAATGTTTGGTTATCTTAAAGGCTACTAGGCGCTGTCACAATTCTCAATGAATTTTAATAAAATTAAAATATTTTCATTCAACTGTTAACTAAAATTAAATCTGTTTAAGATATCCGTACCTTTAGTTAATAAGAAAGCAAATTGATCCCTGTGATAATAATATACATATACAGGGTGATTCAGTTAAGAGTAGAATATTATATATCACTATTTAGGGTACCAAAAACGGTTTCCAAGACACAATTATTTTAACGAATTTTTACGAAATTTCTACTTGCCCACGGTTTGCTTATAATTTCCCTTCCAAAAAAGATAGAAGCTTCAAACAAACAGTTTCTGAAAAAACTTTAAAATATTTTTTTTTATAGAATTTTGACCACTTTCTTAAGCTCTAATTTAAATCCGTAAATGTCAAAAAATATTTTACGATCAAAAAATTTTTCTGTATTAAGATTTTTACTGAATCACCCTGTACATACACAAGAATTTTCATTCAGAATAAAAAAACATGTCAAATAAAAACGTCCCTTTCATCCCACCTTGACAAAATTCCTTACTGAATTTGATTTCTGATTTTTTATAACAAGTTATAGGCAATTAGACAAACTTGGACCAATTGCAGGAATTTCCAAATTGGCTCCATGATCAATTTTTCTCTTTTGTACTTGTCTCATTTATAATTGTTATAAAAATCTAATTTTGAATTCTAAATCTAATTTTTTATTTTTATCAACTTTAAAATTTAGGTCTATTAATACAAAACCTGGCCAATTTTTTTCTTAAATTTGTCTAAATCAAATTTGTAAAGAGTACATCCCTTCCCAACTCCCAACTCTGAGGGAAATGTTGTTGCTTATCTATCTCATGAATGCAGTAATATACTAACGTTTTAACTAATTGTTATAATTGAAATGTTGAATCATAGACAATTTATATTTTATAATACTTTACAATAGACAAAATTTTCTTCCAAAACAGATTAAATTTCAGCAACTATTACAATTTCAAAACAACAATATAATTGTATAAAAATCTAATATTCTTATTATTTTTAAATACAAATTTTAAGATTTTCACCTACGCTCTTGTAGCACTGTAACTATACAAAATTTTAGCTTTTAATATTACAATTCACAACGAAAAATTAAATTTAAATTAAAAATTTTTTTTAAATATCTTAAATATCCTAAAAATCTATATACACATAATATATACTATATACATAATATTTACATGAATAACTTCATATGAAAATTTAATAAAATATTCTGCTTTTCCAAAGTAATTTTTACTTGGAATAAAAATGAATATTAAAAACAATAAACACATTACATACACTTGCACATGCAAATGAAAAATCTTATAAATTTCGTCGAGAACTGTTATACATATTTTGAATATTAACAATTTTCAAAAAATCTATTTACAAATGTATTTCACATAGATACACAAATTTATATACAAATATAAGTTTTCTTACAAGTATTATCATATTGCATATTAGCATTAAAATGTGAAGAAGATACGTACATTTTAATAAATATAAGTAGAAACCTCATATAACCTAAAAGAGTGCTAGATCTTGAAAATTTCAGCTCAACACTATACATCAGCACTCTTTCTGTTCAATCTTCTGAAGAATAGTTTGTTTTTCTATTTTTATGCAGTTTTTCATATTCTATTATTACGAGTATATAGGATAGCTTCCTCATTCATACACGAATAGATATGCTGCTTTTAAAAAATATTATAGTAACATTTATACACATGCATAAGAGTATGTGTCTGAAAGATAAAATACCAATATTTTTAGATAGAAAATTAAAAATTTATTTTGATTTTTCTTTTGTTTTCTTTTTTTTCAAATAAGTACATACATTTCGGAAACATCTGCTGTTTATATAGTTAGAAGAAATTACTATTGGCTAGCTATATAGTAAAATATTTTAATAAATAATTACTCTAAGATGCAAATATATATACATAATAATGAAGGCGAATAGACAGTAATGCAAAAACAATAAGAAAAAAAAAATTTCCGACAATCATTTTTACTTAATATGAATAGTACGAAAAAAAATTTTTTTTTTTTGCAATCCGTTTTCTTACAAGTATGAAAAGAATATTGAAATTAATTTTTGGTAAATAATTTTCTATACAAAAAATTTTAAATTACTGTTAATCGAATTCTGTGTTATGAAATTCCGCAAAAATTTTTGAAAATTTCAGAAAATTACTTTAGAATTTCAGATGATGTAAAAAATTGCGTATGGTAGATGGAGCGATTGCCGACCCAATTAACTATGTGAGTTAACACAAGTTTGACCTTAAAATTTTTATCCGCAAAATTTAATAATTAGGTAGCAAAATCTAAATTTTTTGAATTTAAAATTAAATTTTATTTGAAAATTATCTTAAAACTAAAATATGATATACAAAATTTGGAGGTGCGGGTCTTGGTCTAAATTATTCTTGCTATTGGATTTCTACTCTATTCAGTTAGTATCAGTTTTTAGTTAGTAACAGTTCTTATTGTTACCTTATCTTCATGAGTATAAAAACAATTAAATTTCGACATTGTTACTTTGAAATGCTTGAAATTCTTAAATTTTTCTTATAGTATAATTAATTAATACATATAACTACTATATACATATGTATCCTCAAGACATAATATAAAAAAAAGTAAATTAATTACGAAATGGTAAAGTAAATTAAATAAATAAAAAGTACATATGTATTAGAAGTAATATTATATACTCATGTATTTTAAAACGAATGACCTTTATTTATCTGACCATTGGTGCAGTGGTTATGGCACCGGTCCTTTAACCGAAAGGTTTCGGGTTCAAACCCCGGTCAGGTCACTATAAAAATTATATTCAATATTGTTATAACTTAATATACAATACTAATAAATATTATACAAGTAATTTTCAAATATTCGTAATATTCCATATTAAAAAAAAACTAAGAAAAATAAACAGTAAATATTAATAACCTCAAATAATTAATATAAATAAAACTACGGCAGATTAGTTACCTACCTAGTTAAACTCTATGACGCTATGAAACTAGTACATCAGAAATCATGCACTAGCCCTATGCTCCTTCTAAATAAATTTTAAATATTTTTTAATTTTAAACAAAAAATAATATTGCCTATTTGAACATTTTAATTAAGAGATCGAACAAAAAATTTATTATGAAATTAAAATTATTTATTAAATTATTAATTATAACATAAAATTAGACAAAAATGTTTGAAATATATAAAAAATAATAATTTGGTGGCCCCTATTAAACAGATCAGGTCTAAATAACCGCACCACTAATATTAAATTAGCGAATTGTGGATCACATAATAAAATGAGAATTTTAAATTAATAATAGTCAATAAATATGTACATATTATGTGCAGTAGTTGATCAAGTTGAATTTCCGACTAATAGTTAGAAAATTTGTCTATTATATTAGCATAATTTTATTTATTTAAATTGCCCAAAATGGTAATGGTAAAGTAAATCTTTAAAGTATGGGAAGCATAATTTAATTTAATTATAATACAGCAATTTATTCTCGAAATCAATACGTAATCCCCATAAGCCCATACATATTATAATATTTCAAATAGTAACATTTATTCTTTAATTTACGGGGCTCAACAATTTTATTCTAGAAAGTAATTAAATTAAAAAATCTAAATTTTATTTTAAGATATTTTAAATAACTACACAATAAATTAAAATATAGGATTTTAAAAATTTTTACCATAAATTTGTTTTACGACCTTCTAATGTAAATGAAACTATACTAGTCCCAGTAATATCGATTAGAAATAAAAGGAAACTCTATATGCAGTATACAAAAGTAATCCTGGAAAGCGAACAAAAAGAGAATCATTCCTTTTTCCTTAATTTAAAAATCATATTAAAATAAGATTATAATTTTTTTATCCAAATATTTTTAAGCACTGATACACATGTCCTTTTCCATATTTTTTTTTAATTTTTTTTTTTTTTGGTTTCGTTTTTTTAGGTAAAAACGTAAAAAAAAAAGAAACAACTATAAAATTAAACTTTAAAATTCAATAATATGAATGAATTCATATATATAGGGTTCAAATTCATATATACAACACTTGAAAATTTTATGGACAGAAACCCAAATTGTACCAAAGTAAGTATAAAAATTTTTTTGCAAACACACAAAAAAAATCAAAATAAACATATATAAAGTAAAGGTATTTCGCCTTCTACATAAGATTTCCAGGATAATAGCATTTAAATCCCTCTATATTTATGTAAACAAATTCGATATACACACATAGAAGAAGATATATAGATATAAAAGTAAAAATACGGAATATTTATTTATATATTATACTAAGAACAAAATTTAATTTTATGCCAGACGTAAAGGCACCAGAAAGAAAAAAATTCTTTAAACTTGTTTTATACCAATGTCATTTACACTGTACAAATACAAGAAATTTTATAAACCACTGAGTGTTCCGTATTATTTGGTTGGTTTAAATTTAGTTCACATTTTTAGTGAAATAATTCGCAGTTAAGCAGGATTCATTAGTTCGTCGTTTTGGAGCTGTGCTATTTAAAGTAAAACTATTTTTTTTCTTGATTGTTCATTGGTTCGTTTGGAAAAAGGTGATCGTTTTTTTTTTTTTTGTTATGATCCATTTATTACTTTTTTGACAGGAATTATATATGTAATTGTAGTAGTTCAGTATACTTATGTAAAATTGAAGTTGGTTCTTCTTTTGAGAGAGAGAAAATAAGCTGTACTAAAAATAAAGAGAATTCAAAATACATCAGCTCGTCGTTTAGCGGACCAACCAATGAATCTCTTATTCTTAATATGATTTACAAGCAATAAATCGAAAACTAAAACATACATTATACCAAATTTACTATGAAAATGTTATAACCTACAAGTATGTAATATTTTGAAATCTATATAATATTTTATATTTTATAAACTTTACCACGAAAAGTTTTTACACAAATTCGGTATTCGGCAGCTATAGTCTAAGCTGGATTATAGGCGATATCATTAATTAATTGAATTTAAATTAATTTAACAAATCTGATGGCAATATATTAATTTTCAAACCAGAAAAATACGAGAAAATAATTTTTTAACACACAATTTATGTGGAAAATGTTATAAACAAAATTAATAACATTTTCCACTTAAATTCTTTAAATTTAAAGCTAAGGAAATTTAATTGAATTTTTTCTGCTGCATATTAAAGAAAATACTATTTGAACATTAACATTTACATTCGATAAATAGTACAATACTAAAAAAATACAGAAGCATTTAAAAAAAAACATCGATTTCGGAACATCCAGTACAAGTAACATAAAAATCCTTTTGTTTTTATAAAAAATAAAATGAGATATCAAAAAAGGAAGTATATATGAGTATGTAAAACCAAACATACATAATATACATACATAATTCTCTAGGATATTTCTTGAATGAGATTTAAATTTGAAAATAAAAATGAAATTTTAAATAAAAATTACTAAAAAACAAAATGGGATGCACAGCAATATGTCGATGTTTTTAGGTGTTATTCTGTTATATACTTAAATTATTCCTTTATAAGTGGCATATTGTAATTTGAAGGTGGGATAAGTAATTTTTGGAAGCTCTATTAGACTGTAAAATACTCAATATAAGAACGCATTCTAGCACTATATTTATGAGAATGCTGAATATTGTGCACCAACGATTAACATGTGCTTCATATTAAATTTCAATGAACTGAGAGAGAAAAAAGGATATTTGATTGTTTTCTTAGGATAACAAAATTGTTACTATATAGAATGAAAAATTAATATTTATTCATTTGCTACATTTTTAAGTTAGAAAAAAAATCTTTTTTTCTAAAATTTCATTTTGAAGGAATCAAATTTCTTTAAAGAAAATATGAAAAATGCAATTTAATTAGGGAGTTTTGAAATTTCCTCTAGTTTTTCTTATTTTTTTTTTTTTGGTTAATTTTCTGCTTTAATTAAATTAAGAACGAAATTGGTTTAAAAATCAAACAAGAAATTATGTGTTATATAAGTTATAGACGTTCATAATAACTTCAGAGAATCTAAACTTTATAAATCTAACGATTTATATACTTGATATAAAATAAAATTTAGAATTTAGAAAGAAAAGGATTGAAAATATTTTTTCTATATTAACCTAAATCAAATAATATTTTCTTTATTTTGAAATCTACATACATTTTACGAGTATATGAGTGATTTAAAAAATTTAATAATAATTTCAAAAATTTTAAGGGCAATGGAAAAACTGTTAATTACTTCCAATGATTTTATTTACAATCAAAATGTTTTCACATTTTTTGTCTTTGTAAAAATTCCAAATTTAATTTATACATTTATTTACAATTACGGTATCCTTTCTTTGTAATATCAAGCAATTTTTACAATCACAACAAAATCTAAGCAAAATAAACATATCATTTGCTAAAAATAAATCTATTCAATGTCCGTATGTGTACCCTAAGATTGTCAAAATATACAACATTCAAAAAATTGTTGATCTATTCTAATTTTAATACACATAATTATAAGAGTATAAGAGTTTAGATACACACCAAACTCTGTTAGTTTTCTACACTATATGCTCTTGTTTGTACAAGAGTTTTATAATTTTAAGATTTCACAGCATGAAACAATTTTGTATTATGTATACGAATAACAAAAATATTTTCATAAAAACAGAAAATGAAAAAAATATTTAAGGACAAGAAAAATTTTTTTAGAGAAATTTTAGAAGCAGACAGAATGTCTCCATTTACAAAATTTTAATTGCTGTCCTTATAAACCCAATAACAAAAAGAAAACAAATAAAAGTGAAAGTAAAAATAGGTTCCTATGTATGTGCTTGCACGTATATACACACACAAATAAACTAACATACTGTTTATCTTACTACATTTAATATTTTTCTTCTTTCTTCTATAGACATTTAATTGTAAAGTAATTGAAAATAAAATCATATTGATTGTAGAGATTAAATGAAAATTGAAATATTTTTATTTGTTAAATTTTTGTAAATTTTTTTATCGAAAATTAATGTCTAAATTCCTCTTTAATAACAGTCTACAGTTTAAATTTAAAAATATAGCAAAAATTAGCTTAGTTTTATAGTTTTATTTTAATAAGATTTAAGAAAATTTTGAAGAACTTTAAAGATGCGTTGCATAATTGAATGGTTGATATGAAAACCTCTAAGTAAAACTAGTATCTATATACTCATAAAACTCAAATAACTCATACAAAAGCAAAATGAATGTACCCGAGACGCAATTGAAACCAATTACTCGTATACCATCTAAATCAAAGTACATATTGAGAAAATAAGCCTATATAAAAGTTTATATTCTAACGTAGTGTAGATATACATTTTGAGGTAATATTGATACAAATTTGGCAATGAAACTAAATAAATTATACTAATCTGCAGACTCCGGCAGCTCAAGATGACAACTCTATAGATACAAATCTGGAGATATCCAATTAAATTTTAAAATTGTAAATTATATACATAGGTATTTTGAATATACTAAAAAATAATTCATTTAGGTGGCTCAATCTATGTCTCATACTATCATAGAATCAGGTAAAAGGGAATAAATATCTCGTAAACATATCACATAATTTCCAACTGAATAATTTTTTTAGTTTTAATAATTTTTCAGTAAATTTAAGTGAATATATAAAAATTGCAGTCACTTAAAATGAAAACTGAGTGGAAGAAAAATGAACTCTAATTATTTGTGAAGAGTATTTTTGATAAAGTGAAAGGATAAAATGAGGATATTCGATTATCAATTAAAATTTGATTTGTCGTGTACCTATACTCGTAATTTTTATAACAATTAAATTTTCTTTAATAATAACCTTATCGTATGTAAATCAAGTTCAATAAATTTTTAATCGAAACAAAATAAATAATTACTATTGTTCTATCGGCAAAAGAGCCTACTGTGGTTTTTTCAAAAAAGGATCATTGAAATATTGTCCAGTCCATTCTGTTCTGTTAAAGTTCGGAATCTTGTGTGTACACCTATATATAATGAAGAACTTTAAATAAGAATTTATGTAGGTACATGTTATATGTATAAACAACATATGTATATGTATTTTATTGTCTGTATCTTATTTTCCCATGCATCCTTACGCAGATGCATTTTATAACATGATAATTTTAAGATAAAAAACAAATATGTAAATCTAATTTACTCATGTTAATAACAGAATATTGAGAAAAAGAAAAACAACTTCTTAAAAAAACACCGACAAATTCGATTTGTACTCGAATTACTATTAACACCCGCTAAAAAACTCTTAAACAATTCACTAAATTTTTTTTTTCAAGAAAGAGAAGAAAATTGGTTTCAGATAATTTTTTCTTCAAATATTAACCGATGCATTCAATCGAAAAATTTTTATGCTACTATCTTGTCAATTTAAATATAATATTTCAATTTTATCGGTTATTTAACGGATGGGTCTTTCTTAATTATTTTAGTAATCCAAATTAAAATTTAAAATTTTGTTTTTAATAAAACGAAAAAACTATATGATGTTATTTGCCCTAGATTCTAGTGAGGACCTCAAAAAATAAAACAAAAAGAAAATTGGAGTTAAAATCTGAGAATTAATAAAATAATATGTGAATTAAAATTTATTTATAAAGAAAATCTGGTTTTATATGATATATATATATATATATTTATCATATAAAACCAAATATTGCTACAGGTAATTGCATAGATATTGCTAAAGGTAATATAAAAAAATTTCGGATACATTCAAAATTTATTCTGGTAAATAAGTCTCAAATTTTGTAAGTTGCAAGTTATCTAAGACGCTTAATCTTGCGTGTATAAATAATGTTTATAAGTAAAGTATAAAATATAGAGTAATTTGTATTTATAATGCGATATTTGCAAAAGTAAGTTAAAATATCATAAAAATATGTAAGGAGATACTAGTCGTCTAAAACTGACAAAATAATGAAATATATAACTATTGAAAGTTTCTGAATGAAATTGCGAATAAACTTTCAAAATGCAAAACATCAGCATTTCAAATAGAGCAGTCAGGATTCTCGCGATGGATCAAGCGGAAATGGTATTTTTGACTGAGATATGTTGGTAAGTAATTTTGATATAAGAGATTAAAATAGATTGATTAAGAGTTAAATTTAAGAAAACTATAATCTAAAGTGTTTGCGAAGTTTTGATAATAATAATGGGCGAACCAAAAAAATTAACCAATAATGCAACTTTTTTGTTAATAAAAGAACGTTTAAAATATGTAGAAATATATAGTATTATTATTTTGATTGTCAATTTATTGATAAAGTTAATTACCTTCTTTGTTAGTTTTATTCATTGTTGATTGTTGTAAATTTTTCAAATGTTTTTGGTAAATTTTCTTTTGTTCTATAAATGCAGTTAAAGTTTGTTTATTCATTTTTGATGTTAAATCAGTTTCATCTTCCTGTCCATTCTTCAATGAATTATTATCGGCTGATTGTTGTCTTCTCAAAGCAACTTGAGCTGCCATTACTCTTTGTCTTTCAACAACTAATTGACATTGTGGACACTGACATTCCCTCCATCGGCATAATTTTTTATGTCCTTTTAAACAGGATATAACTCCATGATTACGACATCTAGCACATTTTGGTGTTCGAAGTAAACGCCTTTCTTTAGTTGATGATGTTATTTGATTCATATTATTGTTGTGTAATATATTGATCGTTATTATGTTAAATGATTGACTTGTAGAGTTATTTTGTTTAATTGATTATTCTTAATTTATTAACTGCTGAAATAGTGGTGCAATATATGGCACTATACTAATTGACATTGATATATTAATGAAAATAATCAAAAGTTTATTCGCATATTATTTCATTTGAGAAAATAGGGAAGAAAAATTTAATACAACATACTACGTAATCTTATAGAAAAAATATTAAAATAGAAATCGCAAAATATAAGCTTAATTTTTTTCAAACACAGAGAAAATCTTATTCATCAAATCACTGATCACTATTTTTTAGAAAGACACTCAATTTTTTTTCGGCATTCATTATATACAAATTATTAAATTTTCTCTCTCATCGGTAAAATCTACATAAACTTCTTTTTTTATACTTTGCATCAATAGTATATTAGGCCCAATTTAATGTCTTAGATATTTGTTAAGCATTTTAATCATTAAACAGAAATAATTCTCAAAATTATTAGGTTACAATGTTAAAACATTTGAAATTGATACAAAGATTAATTACTTAATTATTCACTAATCTAATCACAACATTTGTTATATTTTTTTTTAATTTTTTTATGGCCTCAATAATAACTATATAAGTTTGTAAAATCCTTTAAATCATCTAAAATGACTAAATAGCTAACGAATTTGAAGCTTAACAGCATTCGCAATTTGTGTTATTATAATTTTCCAGTTATTAAAAAAACCGAAACAATTGTAAATTCTTTATGTTTAATATCGCGTTTTACAATCAGCAGAACGTAAATAAGATTTGAATAATATTAATCTACTGAAAATATAAGTCAAAAATTCTTCTTTTATATATTTTGTTTCAAAAATTTCCGATATTCTAAAAATAGATTTAAACTTGTGAAAACATATTAAAGAGCACAGTAGAATTTCAGTCTTTTCATCATGTGTTTGGTCTTTATTCATTGGCTGCTGAGATCGTTTAGTAGGAGGAGCAAGTTTTAATATTAAAAATTTTTCATTTTGAAAATTTCGAGTTAAATGATAAATTTAAAAGTTCTTATGTTTTATATATTTTTAATATTAACCCACTTATTAATTTTGACATTAAACCACTTAATAAAATTATTTGTTAAAATTTAATTTAATTCCCGCCATGTTTTACATTTTGATTTTCGGTGATTGAATTAAAATTAATGTATAGGGCTTCAATTTAATTGTTATATAACTAATAATAATTACGAGAATTCCTGTTAACATTAAACATATTCATTTAAATATTCAACTTCTTAGATTTTTGTTTTTCAATTTTTATCTTCATTCGATTTCTGAAATTGATCCTGCTTAAATCTTAGAAACATTTTTCCAAGACTTTATTAATTAAATTAATAAATCAAAAAAGAGTGCATCTGTACTACTTACATAAATTTGTCTTTTAAAAAACCTAGTTTTAAAATAAGCAGAAAAAAACATATAGTCAATAGGGTAAGAAATTAGTTATTTATTAACAAAAACAAAAAGAAAAACAATTAATTTATTAAAATTTAATTGCAAAATTTAATTTCAAACAAATATTACTATATTTTTGTTCTTTTGCAACAATGCTAACGATTTTTCGCCTTCGTTTCTACATTTTAAACTTAAAAATTCGATCAACAAGGTAGACTGCTTTGAAATGCGGCAAGTAATGGCGTTACTATAAAAACATTAAAATATGGAATATTAAATTTTAATTGCGATTTTAAAACATAGCTACTTACAAAATTCTTTTTGATTCCAATAAACTTCATTATTTAGACTTTTAGCTAAATATGAATGACATTTAACATATGTCCCTTCAATTGATTTAATATCATCAATCATATCCTTTTGACTAACAAGTTCGTTATGTTGACTACCATCCAATTCATCATCGCTGTAATAATTTTGATCTAAATTTTGTACACATATCTTCCATTGTTCTCTAACAACGTAAGTTAAATTAAATAATTGTTCTACACCAGCTTTCACGGTTTCGAAGTGTGATGACAATAGACATTGCTCGTAGATTGTCTTTACATAAGATTTATGAATACATTTCAGTTCAGCTAAATTCGCACAATTATTAATTTTTTCATCTAATTGATTTCCCATAGCGTGTAAAACGGCCGTCATTATGTGCGACTGTATGCAATGTAAACTATACATCATCCATAAACGTAGCTGCTCCAACTGTCGCATATTTAAATCTATCAAACGAAATGTAGCATATGGTAAACGATTTTTATGAACCCTTGCAAATCTCAGATTTTCTAATGTCCAAATTGACCACTTTATTTTTAATAAAAAATGAAAAACTGAAAACAAGAGAAGAATTTAATGTATTTCATGAATTTAAAGCTAAAAAAAATCTAGTTAAAAAAATGATGGTTTCTAAATTAAATTAAGTTATTAAAAGAATTTGTAGCATTTGTTTACCATCATTGTAATATTTCATAATCTCATCAGTTATAATGTTTTTCAATTCCTTTCGCACATTATATGCAATGATTATTTCATCAACAGCGTCAATAACCTATTAATGTTTTGAAAACACAATTATACAATTGATGATTGATATTCCTCTTAAATACTTCACCTTAGTCGTTTTGCATTTAAATGCTGAATTTATATCAACTTTGAAAAGTAGCGATAATTCTGGAAATTTTGCTGTTAAAATATCATCAAGTTGAACAGTCAATGTGAACGGATTTGCCCACAACTTCTCGTTTTCAATCTATTTGAATAAAATTACTCCACATTAAACATCTTTTTGAAGAATAAAAATATAATCAACTTACATCAGAAAATATTTTTTGATAAAAAAATTGCATTAAATCTCCAGCTTCTAATAACAAAACTTGCCTAATATTTTGCAAATGTTTTCCAATTTTAAAATCTTCGCGATACATTTTCATAACAAAGCTATTAGTAAATGAAATGCGATATGAAAGAATTTTCGAAATTGAGCTTAAAATAATCTCCTCTAGAGGTATTGTTATGTGTGAAGTATCGTTTAGTTTTTCATATAACTTATAAGTTTTCTTAAATTTATCTAAGCAATCTGATTCCGATTTCTTTTCTGTTGAGCTTAAATTAAAATTACATGAAAAAGCCATTAATAAAAACTCATCAGTAGTTGGAGCACACTGTGCTAGAAAATTTCTATTCGAAAGTTTTTCAGCTAAATTAGCACCGTCATCTTGGTCATTTTTTTCTAACTCGTACTGACATATAGCTTTGCAAGTTTCTTTAGATAAAATATTACTTTTATTCATTACACTCTTGTCCTCATCACAATTTGAAGAACAAGCATCTTCTTGATTTAAATTAATATTACTTAAAGAACTACCTAAAATATTTGTTTCTTTAGTAATTTCATTTATCGCTATTTTAAAATTCTTCACAGAAGACATAACATCATTAAAAAAGTGATCGAATAAATTATCATCAAAATTACTAGCACTCCTTAAGTAGCTAATTTTATCAATTTCATATAAAAAATTCAATGTGTAACCTGCCTCTATAGCGTGATTAATAATTAACTTGATAAAAGCACTTTCCTTTATTAGATCCGATATGTTTTTTGGAACATAAAATGACAATTCTTTGCATTTTTCAAATAATCGAACGCTGAGATTTTCTTTTTCATCATTATATCTACAAAAAAAGAAAATAAAAATTTGTTTCGAATCAAACTAATGGCACAACTTTTCTACAACAAATTCTTTCCGCCAATCGTCTAATATTCCTTCACTCCACAAAGTGTTCATAATATCACAAAAAGTTCTGCAGCTGTACATAAATAGGGTAATAGCTAAGTTTGATGTCTCTAAATCATGTGATACTCGAAAAGCATTAAGCAGGCAAGATAATAAATGAGCAGATGCGATATGTGCTTTAAAAAAATTTGATTCAAATTTTTGATAATATGTGTGGTTCCAAAATATTTTTACCTGGATATTTATTGAAATCTAAAATAACTTTTTCGTGAATTTTATATATTTTTTCCAAATAATCAAAAACTTTATCCAATTGATTTCTTATTTGAATAATTGTCACGATACTTGCTGGTAATTGGTCTTTAACATATTGCTCAATTTGCAAAATCTTTTCATAAAATGGTTCCAATAAATCACTTAAACAAGAAGCATAACATTCATAGGTTTTAGGCGGCAAATTAGATTTATGACTGTAAATCAGTTTAATAAACGTCCGCAAATTTAATTGCCGCTGCATAGTTGGTATGAAAGAAAATTGAAGAAATAATTTCAATCCATCCTACCATATATAAGCTATTAATAGTTATATTTAACTAATACACAAAATTACTTACTACCGTCACACTGGGAATTGTAACATTTTTCCTAACTAGAATGTGACCACTTTCATCAACAAGAAAAAATTTACAAGTTTGTGGACAATACAGCATCCACAGAATTTCTCTCATCAGCCGATATTCACTTTCTGTTGAAATTATTTCCAACTTTATAAAGTTATTAGAACTTTCTGCAATATATCGGTTCCATAGTTGCGCAAAGTTTGCGTTTTCCAAGTTACTATTGATTTGATACTCCGATTTAAAATTTGTCCACCACGAATTCTGACAATTTTGAAACAACCAATTTTTATTTTTATTTCCATTGAATAAAACATAATTTTTTGCTTTTTCGGGAGGTTTCAATTGCACCCCTGGAATAATTTCAATGGGAGATTTAAATTTAATTACTTCTTCTGTTTTACTCGTGCTTTCAACACTCTTGCTGTGCGACGACAATTCAGTATCAGAATCTGACCATTCCTAAAAATTGAAAACGTAAATTTCAGTTTTTGATATATTATTCCAATATTTTTCTTACGCTTAATTCCGAATCTGAACTTCTTGCATGCTGTATATGATCCACTGGTATTAAATCTTCCTTTAAAATGTCAACCCAGTATTGTTGCTCTTTATTTTGTTCTTCATCGTAATCTTTTCGAATTTCCAAAGATATTTTATCTCTATTTTCACGTAGAGCTCCAACCGGGTTATATGATAAATTAAATAGAAAATCAATCATTGACCAACCAACATCTACTTCATAATGTTTCTTGCAAAGGGGATGGTTAATAATTCCGTCAATCAGTTTTTGAAGGTGATCACCATATACTTTGTAATTGTTGACTCGAAATTTTTCATGCATTCCTTCAATTTTTCTTTTGACTTCATGACTATTTACACTTAAATAGCGATGATTTTTTAATATATAATTAGCAAATTCTTCACACCGCTTATAATTTTCTTCTTTTCTCTAAAAAAAACAACAGATGGTTGGACAAAAATTGTCGTTAAAATTATAAAAAAACATGCAAACCTCAAAATGTGTAAGATTTTCTATCAGTTTTGGTATATTTTCGAAAATAATTTGTTGCCTTTGATCAGAAGCTGACATTTTAGAACTATTTGATGAAATATTTAGAAATCAATCAGCTTACAATTAAAAGATTCCATATTAATTTACTTTCGCATTTTAGCTTTTTAATTTTTTTTAATATCAAATTTTCAAAACAAATTACATATCTTCAAAATACAGTAGCTTTCAAACATTTAATTCACAATAGTCACACAAAAAACCTGTTAGTACCTTTCTTTTAGCATAAGTACTGTGTATATAAAATAAAAACCCTGTGTTTTCACACTGCTGTTAAAACTGTTCTATAAAATGTTATACAGCAAAATTAAAATTTTAGATTGACAAATAACTTGATCTGAAAATCCGAACTTCGGGTGAAAATCAACCTTTAATTTGAAGAGCAGAAAAAGAACGGAGAATATGAATTATTTCTTATTCAACCAAAAAGTTTCTGCCTAAAATTTTTCTTTAAATTTTCTTGTTATATTCGTAATAAATAGTTATATTTTTACACTTTTAAGTTTTACAAAAACAAAAATTTTTAAAAAAAATTTTCGATTCTCGAAAAGAAATTCATAAAATACCCAATTAGATTTTAAAAAGTTCAACGAAAAATACGGGTAAGTTTAAAGCAAAACAGAAAACAAGGAAAAAATATATGTTACACATATTTTTATTAGACAATTCTGTTAGAAAAACTGAATGCAATTTCGACGATAATTGAAATTGCAATTATTGCAACAGTGCGTAAATGTTTTTCTTGATTGAACTTTCTATTATTTGCTACCAAACTTAGTCTAACAATAATAGAAATTACTCTGTTCTCATCAGACTCTATTGTCCAATTTTTTAAAAGTAAAAATGTCGACAATTAATTATTTGTTAAAGATTGTAACCGCAGTCAGCTGATTTATAATTTGATTATTAAAAATCAGCTGTCAAAATTTAATAATTTTGGTCCTTTCGTGGCATTATAATTTTTAAATTGCATTATAGTTAACGTATAATTAAATTGAAACATATCAGATTTTTGTCGTAGATTTAATTTAATTTATTCAAATTTAATATGAGATTTTGTCATATGTGTAAATAAAGAACTTAGAAAGTAAGAAAGATTCTTATTTGGCAAACACCTTCATAGTGCAATATTGTAATTTTGAAATACACTGGCTTTAATTTTTGAAAACAACCGATTCACTAAATTTCTCTAACACCTGATGTTTAATTGTCACCTCTTTTTTTTTAAACTTTCATTTCAAATATTTATATAAATTTTATCTCCAAATTTTTTGGTGCTGTTAGATTGCCAAACCTTACAAAGTTAAATTAAAATATGTGCCAATCACGTCATTTAATTTATTTAACAACTTTAAAAGACAATGAGGTCATTTGCCACGAACTGTTATTAGTTAAAGGTTTCGTTGAAAAGATATGTCACTGTAATATTATTACACTTCAAGATATTAAAAAAAATAAAATATATCAATACACGTTAGTGAAAAATTGCAATAATTTCAAATTTTTAATACAACTGGAATGTGGTCAAAATCAATATATAATAAATTATTGCAGTGCGTCTCAGAGATTAAATTTATTTTTTGAACCATCTAATTCGATTTATCACATTCAACCTCTCTACATTATTCATCAAAACCACGACGGACATTTTCAAACTGAAGATGAAAAACCTAATAGCCCAGTAGAGGCTTGTAAAATTATTGAACTCAACCTAAAGATTGTGCAATGTCTTTTTGCAGAAAAATTGCTTGAAAGTGGTTTAACAAATAACTTAAGAAAAACTTTTTCATTAAAGTCAAAGTGTCTGATATTTCATAGCAAGCAATCAGTAGAAAAAGCTCTTGAGTCTGACGAGAATACTCTGTGGAATGATTTAGCATTTGAAATAATTAATTCTAATTTGGGAGAAGATTCAAAAATCAAGTTTGTGGCTTTTCTTGCTTGTACCCGTTACAACGGGAAAGACTTAAGTGGGGATACTTCATATGAAAATATAAAAAAGAACACACGAGCAAATCCAGCACTTGGTGGTGGAGGCTTGGCCTTGTTTGGGTCAGGATATTTTTATTCTTGGCCAACAACCTTTGAAGAAATTATTGATTGTTTTAAAAATTATAAAAAAATTGATTTAAGTACACAGTTAGATGAAAGCAACTACAGGTATAAATTTGCCTAACTTATAAAAGTATAGTTGTTAATTTTTTACTTTTAGGAGAACATATGGCGGCTGTTTTGCAACAACGCTGGGTGCAATAGCTCATGAAATTGGGCATTGCTTTGATTTAGGACACACTAAAGAAGGAATTATGGGTAATGGTTTTGACTATGTAAATCTTGCTTTCGTAAATGAAGATTTCACAGAAAATTTGCCTGATAGAATAGTGCAAACTGAAAGTGTTAAAGATCAAAGATTAACTAAAATCAAAAAAGGTGAAAATAAATTTTTGGAAAATTATCATGAGCAAAAAGGCGGTGGTGATTGTACATATTTCTCCAAGAACTGCAGTATTATATTAGCACATCATAAGTGGTTTAATTTACAAAACGAGTCAGATGAAAAAAGTGAAATTACTTTTATGAAAAGTATCATAAAATCTTCCAAATTTAATTTAGTTTTAATTGAAATTCGTGAGAAAGTCAACGGTTTAGTGATTCAATTTTATGAGTTATTGAATAGGAAACACAAAGAATTTGAAGTTCCTGAACACTTTACTAAATTAGAAAGATATAACATTTTTGTTATAACAGAAAATGGTGATTTAAAACTGTTTGAGTGAAATAAAAACGCTGAAGCATAAATTTTATGCATACATAATTATATATGTATTTAGAATTGTTATATGCACTGAATAGATGTTTTAACTATAATTATATTACAAACACACCAAAACGTTAACATAAAAAACAACAATTTTAAAGCTAATTATTTTTGTGCTATGATTATTGAACTTCAAAAAATAATATTTATACAACATACAAAATTTGATAATACTAAATATTATCAGTAGCAAATGAAGTGATAAGATATTACATGTAGTGTGAAAGTATTAGCTGAATGTAAATATCAAAAAAATTTTATAAATTTAAAAATTACATTAACCTATAACAATTTTAATAACAATGGAAAATAATAGAGCAATAGTCTGTTTTAAAGAATTGAAGGGATTCCCAATAATTGAAGAAAATAATGAAATCGAAACGATTGCTTTTTTGGCCGCAGCTGAAGAAATTGTCCAAATCATAGGTAAAATGATTTCAATTTTAATTTCTTTAATAATTTTTTTTTCGAATTTAGAAACATTTGGAAGACTGTTTACTCCCGTTACAAGTGACATGCGCGGCAATATTAAGAAGCTAAACATAATTTACGAAAAGGATCCGAAAAAATTTGGTTTTATAGATCGTATGATTAAAGTGGATTTAGATGGTGGTAGTAATGGTTCGGTAGAGGCTGTCACATGGTTAAAGAGGTAACATATCCCATATACTTAATTAAAATAACAATATTTGGTTATGACTATGATGTTAATAATATTATAGAGCACTAAATTTAATATTCATATTCTTCAAAAACATCCTAAATGATGCAACAACTTCTGAAAATTTAAGAGACCATTTAAAAGATGCATACGAAAGAACATTAAAGCAGCATCATGGAATTATCGTCAAACAAACTGTAACTGTAAGTAATATTAAATGAAAGCTGTTCAAAAATATTAAATTAAAGTTGTTTAAATAAAGAAAATAGAATAAAGAAATAGAATAATTTTTACAGAAAAATAATTATTGATATTAAATTATATCTTGCAATTTGTATTTGTATTGAATTTGAATAATTCTGAAATTTAAAACTAGTTTTACATTTTTAAATTTTTTGTTTTGCAGTTCATTTATCGTTGGGTGCCAAAGCGATCAGAATTATTGGGATTGGGAAATTTGCATGATGAGAACATAAAACTCTTATCGAATTTTTTGAAAATAATGGAAGCAAATATTATCAGAATCAATGCATTAGTAAATGATTTCCCAAAAGAAAACTAATTTTAAAAAACTTTGAATTATAAATAATATTTGTATTTACTGCTAAAAACCATTTTAGCAGTACTCGATTGGAAACAATCGAACTCCGTAATCCAATTTTAAATTTCGTTTTACAGGTAACATATATCATTAGTTTTTATATTAAGGTATAAGTATAGGTTTTATAATTGTTGTACTTACATACATATATATAATTTTAATTGAAATATTTCCAAACTTAAATTTCGTTTTAGCACCATAAATTTTAATTAAAAATAACTTTTTTAGGAGGTTTTTGATAAATAGCTTTTAAATATATTCCAATAATGGAAACACAATGATTTGTAACATAAAATATGAAGTTTAAATATTTTCTTAAATTTAAATATAAAAAAATACTATAAATAATAAATATATATACGTAAAAACTTAAAATACTTTAATTTGAGCTCTTCTATATTAGTTCTGATAAAAAACTTAATATTAATAAAATTAATAGTTTTATCTACAATATTTCTGCTTACACCATATTATACATTATGAATTAAACTAAAGACTTATAATCAGCCCAAACATCCTTGATCCAATTCACTGTTACATATGTCCATCTACGTAATACGCAGCTATGTGTATACTGGGAGAGCATTTACATACAGTTCTTTTAATAAAGTACTATTCTAACAATGTTTGTTTAGGCCCATATTTGTAGTATAAGCTAACACCGAAGCAAAATTTTGTATGTTGTATTGTATGTATCTGCTTAAACCATACTACACATAATGAATTAAACTAAAGACTAAGATCCAAAAACTTTCATATTACTAAGAGAGCCAGCATATTTTAATACTGACAATATGATTCAGAATTAGGCAAGTTCATAAGTTCAAAAGTTTTTATTAAATCCATTTTATATAACAATTGTAATTTGTGTTAAGTGTATTTATATTATGCATATATTAGTTCGTAAACTTAAAAGGTCTTATAATTTAATTACCAAGTATTAATACTTTCGTATATACATATTATTGGTTTTTATTTGCATTTGTTTTTGAATGTAGCAATTTCATATGATATAATTGAGCTTGATAAATAGACAACTTCCTTGACACGATGAATCCAACTGGTGTTTCACAAATTAAAAACATCAATATTATATATGTTGCAACACGTAATATAATTGGGCCTTCTGTAGTAAATGATAAATATAAATGTATAGGTAATTGAATTAATCCTGATATTATCCAAAATCCAGCTAAGTCTGATACCTGCAAATATTCAAGAAATATCTTAATAGATATGTATTTAATATTGAATATCTGGTGTGATCAGTACACAACTAACCCATTTCATTTTAAAATTGTAACAAATTTTTTTATTAATTAAGCTAACGGCTGGAAAAGATTATGAAAATGTTACTTGTACACTTATTTCAATTTTTAAAAAAGTCTGTAATTCGTGACACAAATTCTAAAAATAGTTTTTTTTTTAAGTTCTCCATTACATTAAGTCGTGACCTATTAAATCTTTTGTAATAGCAATTATTTTCCTTTATCTAATGCAATAAGATGTAAAATTATCTAAATCTGGTATTGTGTATTAAAATACTATTTTCTATGTAAATACGGAGCTTCAACAAATACGAACATATTTCTAGGCAGCTTTAAATAGCACTTTTTCAAAAAAAAAATTGGAAAAAAATGTGCTTATTATTTTGTTTATACGGGCATGTTTCTAAAACTTCTACAAACCTTATGGCAAAAAACCGTTCATAGATCTTTACTAGATATTTATTTCCATAGAAGAAAATTTTTACCTATTTCTATCCCTTTAAAAGTTATAGCCTTCCAAAACCCTAAAAACATTTTTTCAAAACCCTAAACTACTTATTGTAACGATCCCATAAGCATTTTTTAAGTTTTGAAAACGCAGAAAAGTAGTGGCTGCCTTCTTCGGCAGCTGTATACCATATTTGAATTTCAAAAAAACAAAATGACCGTTAAAATAAGCCATTATCGAAAATTCGTTTTTCTTCTAGACCGCAGGTTGTATAAGTCTAAAAATTTAGCAGTTTTTATATACTAATAAATAGTTTATTTCGTAAGAAGAAATCTCTTTCCAGCTCCACCCCTTTTGAAGTTATCTCTTCTGAAAATTTTGTAAAATTTCAAATTTTACTACCTTACATTTCCGAAACTGCAAGCTTTTCTAAATTTCTAGAAATGCCATTTAAAAAATATAAATATTTTTCTTAACTAATGCAATTAACCCCTAACTTCGATCATTATGTTAACGCCTATTTCAATTTTTTTCATCCTAAAAATATACTATCTTCGAAACATTTTGTAAGTAATTTTAATAATGTAGTAGCTACATACAATATATAGATTGTTTTCAAAAGCAGTATTTTTCCTTGTTGAAGGGAAAAGTACTACATTACAAACCAGAACGGAAATTAAACATTTTCATTCATAATCATATATGTACTAAAATTTATCAAATGTAAAATAAAAATATTAAAAATTAATTGCATAGTATATATAGCTATTATATATACTATGCAATTAATATGTTATGACACCCCATGTTAATAATAGAAATTCAGAAAAAATTCAACAAATTATTGACACCCTGCTTTTATAACAATTAAATAACTTTTTTGCTCATTTGGATTATATAAATATTAAATTGGAAATTTATTTATTTAAAAAGTGTAAAAATTACACTAAAAACATCGCAGGAACCTTAGAAATTACTATATTAGAATAAACAAAGAATGAAGAAAATTTAAAATAATTAGAATCCGCAATTAATTTTTGTGATTAATAATTTTAAATATACTCGAAAAGCACTACTGCAATTTGGGTGTCAACAACTTTATGAATTTTTCAGAGTGTCAATAATTGTACCGGTTACGCTAATAAGATAATTTTAAAAAATGCGAATTCGGTACCAAACTTAACATCAGCTTTTCAAAAAATCAAAATTCTAATTAGAACTTTCACAAAATAAGTAAAGTTTCAATATATGTATGTATGTATTTGTGAAAAACTTATTTCAGCAACCCAATTATTCAAAAAAATTTCTAGAAATGTGATCTAGCTAGACATCTTTCTTATCTATGATTATTTTGTTATTCAAACTTATAAATCTGTTGGCAAAATTACCTTTTAAATTTCGAGTTTAACTTTCGAGGTTTATATTTTTATTTAACAATTTTATTTTTATTTATTTGACTAAACTAGCCGAATTATTCCTTCTTACATTATTTCCACAGATTTACTTAAAACAAACAACCTACTATGACATTCCACAATAGATTCACATGAACATAAATGTATGTACACGGGTTATTTTATTACATATGTACGTACATACATATGTATGAACCATTATTCAATTATAAGTAAGTTAATAATTTTATTATTATAAGTTAATTAATGGGTTCCATTTAATTTTATTATGATGGGAAAAAAATCGCAGGACACGAATGGAGCTTTTTACATTTCCATAAAACATGCTAGAATAAATAAAAATTTTATACCTGAAGATCCTTGCTTTATTAAAATTTTATAACTTATTCATTACTCTATACTACTATCAATTTCTTAAAGACCTTTAAAATAATTATACACGGTATGTTCACATACGTTTTGTACATATGTATACACATATATGTATACACAGTCCTTTTGTAATTGACCTCGAAAATTTTTAATTAAGTTCAAAATTACACACGTGTGACTTTCACATGTAAATCAATAAACAAGTATGTAAGTACGTAAGCAAGTTGAGTCAAAATACAATATACTCAAAGTGGTGTTCAATTTTTTAATAAATTTAAAAAGACGACTTTAAGTGCTTAAAATGATAATATTAATTTATATTTATGACTAATTTTAAAATAATTAAATCTAAAATTTTATACCCAAAAACTAGAAGGAATTGTCGGGGATTTAAAATTCGAAACAATCTTTATCCCAGTCAACAACAAAGTTTTAAAAATCTAATTGATAAATAACTTGACAGATACATACCTTGCCTGATAAATTTCCTGAATATCCTAAATATAATCGAAGACCTTCTGCAGGCACTGATATTATAAACCCAGAAATTGTTAATAGTTTTTGGACTTTTGCAAAATCTTCTGCCTTAATATAAATTATTGTACAAAATTTAATATCTGATTAACATGTTTAAATTTAATATAGTTGACCTTTAAAAAGAGGAATTTTAAGAAATCTTTCGATATTTTCGTTATTAATATTTGTCGAAAGCAGCTTGGTTGGACAAGTTTTTTTTTACATTATCTTTTTTTCTTGTATAAAAAATACACAAAGCAACTCTATCAGAAGTGACACGAAAAATAAAAAAGTCCTATTTAAACAGGACAGCCTAACAATTTTTTTGCTTAACTTAATATAAGTTAGTAGAAATCACCGAATGATATTCAAAAAATTAGGTTCAGTTTTAGAGAACAGAGGTAATATTGCACCTGCATAGACAATTCTTGAAAAATTTAAGTGATCGAAACAAAAAAATTGCCAATTGGTTATCTTGGCACCTCTTTTCAAAGTTCAACTAAATATACATATTGGCATTCAACAAATATTTACATTGTAAAACAGGTAGTATCCATACCACATTACCCATGTGCCAGAAATATAAACATTACAGTACAGCAACATCTGTAAAAGTAAGCTGGCCTTATATTGACTCTCTGAAAAATAAAATTATCATGTTTATTTTGAAGTAAATCATGGTTTAAAAAAAATATACCGTTGAGATTATCAATATTTCTTTTACTGTTATTCTTATTCATTATTATTATTTCTAATGTGTTCTTAGTAATTATGTATGTATGTATGTATACATAAATGAATTTCGGATAACAAACTTAGGTTTAAAAAAAAACTCCTTATTCATATCATGGTAATGTTGAATACTATTCGCACAGAAATAGCTATTAAATTACAAGTTAATTTCGACTATATGAACACTATATTTATTTATTTTTGTCAAAACACTCCCACTTTTACTAACCGAAATATAATTTTTTTCGAAATATAATTTTTTTCATTCTTTATTATAAGAAATCTAAAATCTGACTGAAAATTATTTTTTTTTAAATTCTATTTTATCAAAGACCACTTAACTGAATCAATAGATTGTTTGATATGTTAATATTTTGTATTATGTGAATTGCTACTATACCATATTTGTTTTGGACTTGCTTCAAAATTTAATTATTAATGGGGACATATCCAAGGAAACTATAAGGTTATTTACATGCATGTATGCATTTATGTACATATGTACATATAACTATTATTCGTTTCCATATCCATACTTACATTATGTAGGTTTATATGAAAATGTACTTATGAGTGTATATATAGATATGTCAGTATATAAATCTTATGCAGGAGAAACGAATCAATTTGAAAACATTTTCTTAAAAAATACTTTTTTGGTTTATTAGTTTAATAATTATATTTGATAATTATTTATTAATTTATAAATGTCCAATAATTATTAATTAAATAAAATATTGCTATTTATTAAATATCGATTTTAAATTTTACAAGTTTAAGAGCAATTAAAAAGATATTCAAACTTAAAAATCATGAGTTCATTGGGAAGTAATTTGGAAGATAATGAATTCAGTTTTTTCCTTACAAGTCCTTGCAGTGATAAATTTGATGTAATTATTGGAGAAATCGAAAACATTGTTGTTGAAGAAGAGTTTCAGGTAAAAAGAATTTAAGTAAATTGTGATATCTTATACTTAGTTTATCTAGTCAGCTACTTTATACCAAGTTAAATTTTTTATTAATTTTAATAGCTAACTTAATTTCAAACATAATAATTTTTCTATCACACATTATCAGATCTTGTTTGATCCTTATTATATAAATAATAATTTAATATTATTATTTATATACATAAATAATGATATTTAATAATCATATTTAATATTACATAATATTTAATAATCAATATAGAAAATATTATGCACACAATTTAATATATTTCCATGTTTTGCTATTTAATAACATTATTTCCATATTTTTTATAATTTTCAGAATTTACAAAACAGTTTTCTTGAACATAATTATAGAATTTTTGAAGATACAGAAGAAAATAAATTAGAATACTATGAAATATTTAAAACATACGCGAATACAATTGAAGCATTCATTGTTGAAGAACTGCAAAAACGTATTCCTGATTTTGATATTGAAGAATTCGCAGAAGAACTAGAGTAAGTATACAATACACACATTTTAAAACATTACCCTGAAACAGAACCATTTATAAATTTTGTTTTAATTCGTAATTCATCTAATTTTAATCAAGAATTTTAATTTGTGTAAATTTAATTTTTAATTTGTTTTTTAGAAACAAGAAACATCTTTTGGATGGAGAAATATTTGAACTTTTACTATCCTTCTCTGATTTTGTGAAATTCAAGGATTTAATTTTGGATTACAAAGCTCAAAAAGATGGCAGATTCAATAGTTTAGATTTATTTTTTTCTGTAACAAAAATTAATATTGCAGATTGAGCAATTGCAACACAGCTACAAAACTAAAATATATTAAAACTTAATTCAATGTATGTACTTTTAACACAGATTTCGCAGCATAAAAATATTCGAAAAAAAAACTGGAAAAATAAAATTTTACAACCAAGAAAGCTGTTCTTTATAATATAAGGGGGCAGGCATACGTACTTTAAATAGAGGTTAAAATATATTACATGAATTTTAGGTTTTGATATTAAGGTATTTTTAAATATATGCATATATTCTGATCTACATTGTACTAAAATATCGCTCGTTTTAAGAAAAATAAATCTTAACAATTAATACAAGAATTATTTTCTCATTAGTAATTTTAATGTCTAGATAATAGCAACATAAAAAATTTAATTACAAAATTTGTTTTTAGTCATAAAATGCAAAAATACGTGTATATATATATATTTTATAGCATACATAATATGTACACATTAATAAAACATAATTTATTTAGAAACTTTCAATACCACAGCCATAAACTACGCCAGAAATTTTATCATTTTCATGTAATATTTCTAATCCCTTAATGTCGGCTACACACATTGATTTGTTTTCAATTAACTTATTAGTTTCAAGACAAAATTTACAAACGGTTTGATCAACAGATGTTGAATAGAAATATTTTATATCATTAGTAAATTTCACTCCAGTGACTTGTGCAGTATGTAGAAAATCAAAACATGTTTTTTTTATTAAATAAAAATTTGTACAATTATCATATTTAATTGTAGAAAACACTATACTTTGATCATCGCCTCCCGTAATAATGTAAATATGGTTATCCTTTTCTGCAATATCAATAGCATTTATTCCGCTTTCATGATGTTTTATTTTATATAGAGCTTTGGAATGAGAAGAAAAGTCAATTGTATTCCAAATATTAATGGTACCATCTGTTGAAGCTGATAATAATAATTTATTTTTTATAATATTAACTTGCATTATACATCTATTGTAAAACAATCCATCAACAAACTTAATATTTCCATATATAAAACGAAACTTCCGAATATAACCATCTGAACAACCAGAAAATATTTCAATTTCATTATTTTCATTACATAATAATGCCATGGCCATAAAACGAGTTTCAGGATCAAAATCAATTTTTCCTTTATTACTATTGTTTTTCTGAAAGTCTGTTGACCTTAACATAAAAGTAGAAACTTCTTCCAAGAATAGCGTCTTAGTGTTGAATTTACTTACACAAATTTGTGCTCTTCCTCCAGCGGAAAATATTAAGAAATCCTCCGAAACATGGCAAATTTCAATTGTTCTTATATTAGAAATATGTTGATTCATATCTTGAATTACATTTAAACTTCTTTCACACTGTAAAACGTTTTTCTCAAGTTTACTTATTTTTAAAATATTATCCTCTCCTCCGGATACTAAATATTCATTGTTTATTACTTTTAGTACGTTGCATTCTTTCATATGCCATCGATATTGAATTATATTAACTAAATTTTTTGAGATATTTTTAAAACTTGTATCTACAACATGTATGCTTCCTTTCTTTATAAAAATTAATTTCAAAGTATTTTCTATAGCATTAATAAAACAATCCCAAAATCGATGCCCACCACCACAATTAAAACTGAATACCTCTCCATCCTTTTTGTTCCATACAACGAAACTTGTTGAATTAAACCCTGCTATGTATTCCTCTTCTAAGAATTTAAAAACTCTCTCTACCCATACAATTGGAATATTTTGTCTTGAAATTATAGCAATGTTTTGCAGTCCTTTATTTAGCTTTATGATTTTTATAGTATTATCATGACCATATGTTTTCAAAATTGCAAAATTTTTAAAATCGTTTTCTAAACAAATATTAGTGATCCCAAAGTTACCATTAACGTGTTTTAAACAATTTTTAAGCACAAAGTTAGAATTTTCATAAACGTACAAAAAGAGGTTTCCCTGACGGTTGCTCAACAAAAAATATTCTTCAAATTTAAATGCACATGTTACCCAAGGTTCTCTACTTTTTGGGACTGCAATTGCAACATATTCATTAGAATTCTTATTAAATAATTTACAATTTCCAGTTTCATCGCATACTAAGTATTCATCGTCATTCAAAAAGAATATTGATTTTATATAGTTATTTGAAACTACTTCGTTTTTCTTAATTCTAAACTTGTGTGCAACAGGATCAAATTCAATAATTATTAAAGTTTTAAAAGCTGCTAGGTAAATTAAGTTTTTATATGTTTTTAAAATTGAACATTTTGTTTTTAACAATGATTCCTGGCAGGTCTTTTTTTCAAGTAAATGATCAATCTTCACCCATGTTTCACTGCCAATTTTTACCATCAAAAAATTTTGATTTGTCAATCCAACTACAATCCTATCATTACACAAGAAGGCAATTTTTTCAAATTTGTCCAATTTCATAGAATTTTCGCTAGGGGTTTGTAAACAATCTATAGTTTCAATTTTAGATTGAATAGAAATATTCGATAAGATAGAGTTTAAGTCATATTTTTTACAATTTCCATCAGACCCAGTGGTAAATACTGCACCACTTTCATAATCATAATCTAAGTTCCAAATAGCAGCACCGAAATGATGTAACCTTCGAAACAAAAGTTGACCTTTATTGTTCCACACGCAGAGGTTTGAATCTTCTCCTACAGTAAGAATGTACGGTACATTTCCTGGAATTGTAATTATTTAAAATCAAATTAAATTTAAAAAAACAAGTAAATTACTTTCAATTGCTTACCTTTTTTTATTATTTTACCTTGGAACACTCGAGCTGTGTGACCGTAACTCTGTATGAAAGAATCTGTTGAAATAGGATTATTGCATATGTAATCGTCTCTAATTTTTTCCTGGATATTGAAATTATAAATTTTAAGAGATCTGTCATCTGATGTCGTAATTAAAATATTAAACTCTACACTAACATCTACAGAAAGGGTTACACCCTGAAAAAAGTATCAAGTTAAAAAAATATTTTAAATTAAATAAATTATACCTACATTATTTCCACTTAAACGTTGAATAATATTAGACGATAGAGGTCTGAAAACAATTACATTCATAGCAGTGCCACCAAAAATAATTAAATCATCCCAAGTTTTTCCTAGTATGGAAGAACAATACAACGTAGTTTTATCAAAACAAAAACTTTTATTTATTATAGTACATGTTTGCAGTTCTCTATTGTATTCTAATTCAATTGCAGTCAAATGACCAGTCACTAAACAAAATTTATCATTCTGAAGTAATTTTCCAGAACTGATCCAATCATTAATTCTCCCTGAATAAATTAATTTAAAATCATTCTGTAAAAAAACGTTTAATAGAAAACATACATATTATGTATGTATAGATTCAATCTATTTTAGAATTTAATAATAATACTCTTACCCTTTCATTACTGAATAAAATAAATTGTCTTTCGCCATATACTAAAACAACATCATTTTCATCATCTACATCTATTCCATGTATCTTTCTCTTGATTCTCCATGGAACCTCTTTATATGTTACATTCGAATAATACCTTACATTATTTCCGATACCTGGAATTTCAGGACACAAATTAGAATTTTTATAAAATTAATAAAACCCAACAATAGATAATATTAACGTTATCTACCCACAAAAACCTGATTATTTTTCAAAACTTTTACTGCTATTATATCGCAAATTTGTACCATAATAATATCAAACTATGTTTATGAAAAAAATAATAAAGAGCAAAAATTTATAAACATTCTTTACTTATTATATTTATTTTGTTAATCATAACCTAAACATTGTAATATGTATATGAATGTATGCAACTTAGAAATTCATACTGTCATTTTATTGTCAACCTCATTTGTTGATATATTAAATAAGGGTTTTGGCAGAAATGTTAAAATAAATAGTACTGGTTGTGATATAAACATTGCATTCAATTTTAAAATCGAAATAAAATAAAGCTTTTTCAATATTTGAAGAACATTTGAGAAATAAAAATTAAAAAGCTGTTAACTAATTATTGACAGTACAAGGAAAAATTACATTTAAATGCAATTAAAATAAAATTGCAATTAAATGTAATGTACTAACAATTTAATTTTCTATTTTAGAAGCATCAAAGTCAAAGCAGCTAGAATTTATTTTGTTATTTAGAATTAGATCCATACCGAATCTCAATAGAAACGGGTTTTTAATGTAGTTTTCATCTAGTATATATCATTATTAAACGTTTTTATGTCAATTTAAAATTGAGAACAATTTTTACTTAATGTTCAATTTCTGTTATGTTAGGTAACATTTACACATCAAGCAAAATTTGACAGCCATGAGAAACTCTGGTTGCACATCAAACTTTGTTTAATCAAATATGCTGTCAAATTAAATTTTTTATTCATATGTAGGTATATTTTCGTATACGTATGAATTACTTACTGTCTACAAGTACTATGTATGAATTTATCGTTACTATAATACCAAAGAAAATTATACATACATAAATTACTTATAATTGTTTCTAGTATTTCAGTATTAAAGATTGTAGGTTGTCTCTTTTTCATCAATTTTATTATTTAGCTCTACATTTGTTATACTAAATTCTTTCTTTAACTCCTCATATTCTCTTTGTTTTTCATAAGCGTTCTTTTTTTTTTGAATGATATAATAAATTGAATTAAACTCTCGCCAACTAATATTCTTTTTTAAACATTTTTAATATAAATGTTCAAAAAACGTTTTAAAAAATAATTTAGCTAACTATAAAAAGAAATTTTTAATTACTAAACTACAGAAACAGCTGATCATAGCGCTAGAAAAATTTAAAATAGCTAAAAATATTTATTCTCGCCAATTAATTATTTTATTTCGATCACAAATGTTTGATAAGAATTGGACAAGATTCTACTCTATTTTTCTCATCTGATTTTGTTTAATTTGATTGGTTTTTTGTTCATCAAATTTTCATCAAATTTCCATACAATTAAAAAAATTATTAAACTTTGCTTGATGTGCAAACGTTAAGTAGAGAAAATTTCTTTTAAGTTTGGGTACTACTGTTTATATATAAAAACAAACAAAAACAAAAAACGATACATACTTCAGATCGTATAATCCTCATAACCTTAAAACACTCTTATTGCAATGTAAATTGTTTATAGCTTATAGTATTGTCATTAAAAAGAAGCAGAGCTAACCCGCGCATTAAATTTAAAAAAAATTCATGCTAGTTCTGAATTATAAAATTAAAAATGGATTTTAACAGTTTGTTAGCTCAAGCACAAAAATTAACAAATGAAATTCAAAGCGAAGATCTTCCTAGAGTTGAAAGAACCATACCACAGGTAAAGATTTATTTCATTTTGACTTTACCTTATAACATCTAGTTATATTCGTAGGTTCTACAAGCTACTCAAGAACTACATTCTCGTGTTACACAGACACAAGATATACAGGATATCCAAGCGTAAGTTTTGAAGTAGTTCTCTTTCTTAACTTTAAAAATAATAATTTTAGTCATATTTTGCTGGGATCAAAAGGGATTGATCTTCCGAAAATTTCTCAAAAATTGGAAACATTGAGTGCGCGTAAGACATTTGAACCATTGGACCCTATCACAGATACGGACATACAAAGTTTTTTAAAAAATGAAAGAGAAAATGCAATTTTATCAGTTATTGAGGAGGTACATAAAAATGTAAGTTTAAAGTTACTTAAAAAATTTTACTTAATTGTAGGCCGGTATACAAAATTTATTTACATAATTTATATGCGCAATTTGTTTTTTCTTTAATTTTTATTTTTTAGTCTTTTCAAACAGCACAAAAACAAAAATGGGAACATATAAAAGCTGATTGGAGACAAGAAAAAGTTAAACTATTAAATGCGTTAGTTGGACCTTCCCAGAACTGGATCGATATTCAAAAAATACCAGAACAAACCGTTTTAAATGAAACCTCTCTTGGTGCAAAATCTTGTTTGGACCGAATTGTAAAAACTATTTCGTATAACGTTTATATTCGTAAACAACAATTTCGTTTTAGGAAATGGCGTATGCTAGAGAAGTGTTCGATTACAATAAACTGGTAATAGAAGGAGTCTTAAGACCAAATTTAGTTCAGAAATTTGGGAAAATTGTGGAGACCTTTAATGATGCCGTAAGTTACGTGTTACAAATTGATAAATAGTTTCATATCTAAAAAAAATTACTACAGAAAATCACCGAAATGTGGGAAATAATGAAGTATATGGTAAATGTTGGCCCTTTATCTAGAAATAGAGATCCAATAAAAAGTCGTTCTCAAATGACACAATTTATAGAACAAGCGAAAAAATATTTGGAAAACCGGTAAAATAAGATTAAATATTCGGTAATCAAAAATATCAAAGCATATTTTACATTTTTAGTTATAAATTATACATGTCTACAGTTATATCTGGAAATTTACGCGAAGCTCAACGTGGCGGAGTTCCAAGTATTTTTAATTTAGTTTCTTCATTTGTAAGTTTAACATTCAATCAGAATAATAGTTTTGGCCTCCAAGATGGTTTAATCGAGGGTAAACCTCTATGGCCAATGATTTATTATTGCTTACGATGTGGTGATATTGCCGCAGCGTTGAAATGCATGCAAATGTCATGTGCCGGGCAAGAAGATTTTATGCAAGCCTTAGAAGATAAACTCCATAAGCCAGAACAAAAATTAAATTCTAAACTTGAAAATCAATTAAAACTTCTGTACTGCAACAAAATAAAAAATTCAACAGATCCCTACAAAAAAGCAGTAAGGAATCCTGATTGATTTCATTGCATAATTTGCATGTTAAAATTATATTTGCACTTGAATTTTAGGTTTACTGCATAATTGCTGGATGCGATATATCTGAACAGCATTTGGAAGTTGCAAAAACGACTGACGACTTTCTATGGATTCAGCTTTCGCTACTTAGATCGGAATCAAGTGATAATACTGAAATTTTAACGTACTCTGGATTACAAACAATGATTTTGGAAAAGTACGGCGAAAAGCATTTTAATGCCGCAGATCAAAGGCATTTGTACTTTCAAGTATTAGCTCTAACTGGCCAGTTTGAAGCAGCAATCGAATTTCTATCAAGAACTGAAAAATATAGGACGCATGCAGTTCATATGGCTCTAGCTTTAAATGAACTGTGCATGATAGGAGGACCAAGAAATGTACAAGAACCGTTATGTAAGTAGGAAAAATTTTAATTTTAAATACATATATTTATATTTCATAGTATTTACCTTTCAGTATCTGTTGATATTGAGGATCCTATACCGATGAGAAGATTGAACATAGCTCGACTAATAATGTTGTATGTTAAAAAATTTGAAATCACAAATCCAGCAGAGGCAATGCAATATTTTTACTTCCTAAGGTATTCCAAATCTTTTCTTTTGAATAGATTATATAAAAATTTAATATTTTAGAAATATGAAGGATCCTGAAGGTAGAAACTTATTTCTCCTCTGTGTTTCTGATTTAGCCATTGAATGCAGAGATTATGATTTAATATTCGGAAAAGTGCAACCAAATGGCATTCGATCACGGTAACTATTTCCTTTACTTGCAATGAATAGAAAGTAATATTAAAGTTTAACTATTATTTTACATGTCAGTGGACTTTTTGATCAGTTTGAGAGTATAGAATTCGACTCTAAACAAGCTGCGAAAATGGTAGCTGAAGAATTGGTTAAGAAGGGAATGTTTGAAGATGCAGTGAAATTATTTGATATTGCTGCTGATTATGAACATGCTTTACGTTATACTTCCGTTTTACTCTCTCAAGTTGTACACCAAATAACTAAAAAAGGTTCTCTAAGAGAACGTTTACAAATTGTGGCATCTGATTTTAATGAAAGACTTGAGGGAACTGAATTTAATTGTGATCCACAAGTTTTAAATACATTTTGTTTATTAACTAAATTGATGTCATTCTTTGATTATTATCACGAAAAAAATTATCAGTTAGCGTTGGAAGTTTTAGCAGATATAAACGTAGTTCCATTATCTATGAATGATTTAGAAAGCTGTGTTAATAATTTTAAACGTTTGAGTGGAGAAGTTTGTAAAGTTTATCCTGACATATTGTTAGCAACAATGGATATTCTACACATTGAATATAAAAAAATAAAAGGAAATAATGCATCTTATATTGACAAAGGAAGAGATAAGGTAAAATGCCTATCATTTTTAGCTAAATTTTGATAATGTTTAACATAAATTTAATTTTTTTTTTATTGTAGCAACTACAACATCTAAGAGAGAAAGCTAAAGCTCTAACTAGTATGGCCGGAATAGTTCCATATAGAATGCCTGGAGATACAAATAGTCGTTTAGTACAAATTGAAATATTAATGAACTGATTGTACAAGAAAAATAATAAAAAAAAATTATTTGCATTTTTCCTTTTTTAAATAATTGTGTTTCATTGAAGTAATCAATATACACATGTACTCTTAAATTAAAATCATGTAGTTTTAAATTGTTAAAAAAACTTAAAACTTTATAAGAAATTTTCTAATTACATAATAGGCGTTATCTACCATAGTATCTAAAACAGTAATAAATACAAGACAATTATTAATTAGTAGCATTAGTACCAATTTTAAAATTATACATTTTCTCGACTAAAAATGGAATTTACTAAAAGATTGATAATAAAACAAAAAAATTATTGTACGACATTTTATTTACATACATACATACATAAATATTAAGTACCTACATACAAATTTCAAAAATTTTAATTAAAAATGTTTGACTTCAGTGCAAAATAAAATAACCAATTTCAAAAAAATAATTTTTATATTACTATTATAATTTATTTGTTTTAATTTTGTATATTTCAATTAAAATAAAATTAACTAAAAAATGACTTGTCCAAATATGGCGAACTTGGATGGCTTGGCTTTTCCCAAACTGTTTCAAATTTGTAGACTTACTGACTAGACTACAATTTTTTTTTTTTCATAAAAAGATATTAATTTTTGGTATTTCAATAAAAAAAGTTTTGTTTTTTAATTTTGAAATTCCAATTGTTAAAAAAAAATTGTTTGTGTAAATGTGTATTTTATTTAAATGCTTCGAATTTTGTTTAAATTCCTCTGTATGATTTATTGGCAAAAAATGTACTTATTAAATAAAGTACACCATTAACCAAAGCAATAATTCCAGCTGCTAAAGTACAATTATATTTATCTTTGTTGACATTATAATCACTTATCGTAATCACAACTATGAGACCAGCAATTATTAATAGAATTCCTGCAAAAAGATGATATACCACTTCCTAAAAAAAAATAAATAAAATATGTTTGAATTTTATAAACTGCCTTTTAAATATTAAATTTTATTTACATACATACATATAGAAATATAAAAGTAATTTTTTTAACTTTATATTGTCGAATACAAAATTTTAAGGAAATTTTTTTTCTTTTGGCATGTTAATTTTTCGAATGAAGAATAAAAGGAATGTGATGAATTTACTATTGTTGTTGAAAATTATTGACATCATAATTTTCATTTCCAAATATCATTAAAAAATTAATATAAGATTACTTAGAAAATGTATTAATTCGCCGAGCAAATGTAATAAGTCAGATCGTGTATGACTTACACCCGTATATTCTAATAACGGTAAAAAAATCCCATAACACAAACTACTCTCATTCGTGAATGCTTTTTTACAAAGAAAGACTTGATTAAGCATATTATACCGAATAATCACATCAAAACTGTGTAACTTATATTGTGTAATTGCATTTTTGAATTTAATATTACACTAATGCTTATCTTCAGAATATTGCTGTTAATATAACTTTTAAATTACGTATTGAATTGAATTAAGTATTTATAAGTAGTCTATATGTAATTTAAAATATTGTTAAAAATCTAAAATATTGTTTACTTACAAATATAGTTTTCGACATAATAGTTCCGGTTCCCAAAGAAATTAAGCACGCTAATACAATTAAAAATGTTCCAATCATGAATGTAACTGTTATACATAAGAAGAAAATTTCATAACTTCTTTTTAAGGCAACATAAAATACCAGAGAATAATCAAAATAATATGAAATAATTCCAACACATATAATACCCAAAATCTAAATGAAAATGAAAATAATTTTTTTTTAATATAAAATAATATTTATTATAAAAACAAATTATAAATTTTACCAATTCTAAGAGTTTTAAAAGACCCGGAATACTTTTAAAATATCCGGTGTTAATTACAATATATGAAGTATTTCCGGATGTTGTAGTTGTACGAGTTACAGTTACGGTGTGCGACATTTTCAAATGATATTATTAAATATTCTGAAAATAAAATTACAAAATATAAACAATGTTAAATATAATTTAATTTAATTGTAATAAACAAAGTAATATAATACATTTTTATTATATAGCAGATAACAGACCGAAAATTTCCTAATAAAAACATATTTAATAGCATAAGGACATTACAAATTTAAATACTTTCATGAAAATACTGATTATAATGTTATTAAAAGGAAAAAAATGATTGTAAATATTTTTAAAATAAATAGAAAATTTCTTTGTTTAATAATTAAATATTATAGTTTTTAATACGCCCCCAGAATGTATGCAATGTCTTAATCTCAATATTTATTTTTACATCTGATAGCTTATAAAATATATTATGCATAGAATTTTTTTTTTGAAATAAAAGAAAAGCTTGTCTTTCGTTTTTTAATATTCTCTTTATTGAAAAAATCTTATAATTATAAAAGAAATAAAAAATTATATTTAAACATATATGTATATATATTAAAATTAAAAATCTAATAAATTTTAACATTTCATATAATATTATTTTCGAGTTCTTATCCTTAAATATCCTTGACTTCAGAACTACATTAATCCAATATATTAATGCACAATTCAGTAATTATGACTCATATACTGAATTGTATATTAATACTGTATACATGTAATTTTGAATCCAAGAAATATTTTGTTTTTGAAAACATTTGGTTTATGGTTAAAATTTAGTAACATTTTTATTGCATTACTATATGTTTAGGTACATGTTGTCCAGCCAAAATCATTTCAACTTTAATGAATATTTATTAATATGTGAATAATATTATATTAGTATATTTTGTATACATATAACTAATACTTACTATGTATAAATAATAAATACAATATTAAAATATATTTTATATTAATATAATTTTTTTTTTTAAATACAAAGATATTAAATTCAAATTATTGTATTACAATTTATAACAACATACTGTAAAAATTATAAAATTCACATTATATAATTATTGGTTCAATATTGTAAAAAAAAACTTTATAAAAAATATAATATATAAGTGCAAAATTTTTTTGAACTACGAGGAGAAAAATGAACACTTTATTTTTTTTTTTATTTATTATTTTGTTTGTAAAATGTATTTGTCATTCAAATGACTAGGCTTGGTTATTAAAGATATAATTTATTGTCATAATTTTTTGAATGTTACCCGTTTGTTTTATTGTTCAATTTTGGTTAGCAATTTTTATAATAATTTATTCTTTTTTTTTTTATATATGTAGATTTGAAAAATGAATCCTTAATTATATTTTGATTTAATAATTGTTAATATATAATTTAATACTAAAATACTTCTATAAATAGGATAAAATTATATATGTAAACATATACATATGTACGAATTCATAAATAGAAAATAAATTGTCACATTAGATTAGAACTATTTTAAATCAAGCAAAATGTAATGTTGTCGGTTGTAAGATTTCAGTATTATTTTTACTTGTCTTGCAATAATCTAAATTTCTCAATTTAATAGTTGCCTTTTCAGATATAACTTAATACAGATATTAGAATCTAATATTCAATATTTTGTTTCCTTTAAACATTATTTTAGAATTCGATTTTCTTAAGAACACCCATGAAAATTACATTTCGCCTAATTTTTTTTTTTTATTCTATAAGTAAAACTTCCAAAATTTTACTCAACGTAGCTCTAATTTAAGATGACAAAATATGCAATAATAAAAGATGCATTTTGAAAATAAAATTTTAAATTTATTAAAAGAAAGCCGTGCTCTATATTACGTAATTAAGCTAAGCATATAAGTAAAATTATAATATTCATGAATTTTGGTTTTTATAAAATTTGTATTATTGTCGCTGCATATATCAATTAAAATAAAAAGTCGATAGATTATATTGTAAGGGATGATTTCAATTTTTAATCGGTTTTTTAATTTAAATATTGTCATAGATTCTGGCAAAATTTTTAAATTTTCAATTATTGAATTAAAATTGAAATAGTTATACACCTAATATGTATTCCTTATACTAAGTGCATTGAATTTGTTTGATAACATCAAAATTGAATATGTTGCATCAATTCACGTTTCTTTTTCGAAAAGTTCAACACACGTTTTTCATACTATAAGCATATATTGGCAATAAAATGCAAAAAAAAGCGAAATTATTATAAAATGCATTGTTGAGTAAATAAATTATAATTTATTATAGAAAACAAAATAATATATATGTATGTAATTTTGGTATAAATATCAACATTTAATACATACATACAGACATATGTATAACTTAAAATATAATGTAAAATAATATTAATGATAAAAGTAATTTACAATACAATTACAAAAATATTTCTTTATTGAAATACAAAAGTTGTAATTTATGTATATGCACACATTACATATATTACATATTATTTTCAAAAAAATTATATGATGACCTTTAAGTTTTGTTATTATCTAAAATTTTAAATTAAAAAAAATTAAGAAAAAAAAATATTTTTTTGTTTGGACGAATATAAATAAGTTGTTGTTTTTTTTTTCTTAATATACTTTTCAAGTACTTTGTAGGCATTTTACATTCCTCTATATGATTTATTCGCAAAATATGTGCTTATAAAATATAAAATACCATTAACAGCACAAATAACAGATGCTGCCATTTGTGCTTTATAATGTTCAGCACTTGAATTTTTATCGGATAATTCAACAATACCAGCAATACCAACAGCAAGAAGTGCTAAACCACCAAAAACATGATATACAACTTCCTATAATTGTATGGAATACAAAAAAATAAAGAAATAACAAATTTTAATTAAATACAAAATTTTCTTTTAATAAAAAATACTTACATATATGGTTTTTGATAGAATACTTCCTGTACTCAATGATATTATACATGATAGTAACAGTAAAAATGTTCCTATCATAAATGCTGTTGCTAGTAATAGAATACTAGCTTCAGTATTTCTTGATAAATATGTTGGTGATAGAAAATAATTTGCAATAATACCAACAACAACAATTCCAAGAACCTAAAAAATAATTACAATATTTTTTAAAAATTTTATACAATTTTATCTCCAAATTATTTACAAAAAAAAATAAATAATTACCAATTGAAGAAACTTAAGAAGACCAGGACCAGTCTTTAAATATCCTGTATTAATAACAATGTATGAAGTATTGCCAGTTGTTGTTGTCGTACGTGTAATTGTTACTGAATGTGACATTTTGAAATTTTTTTAGATTTCTGAAAGTAAAATTAAACAAGAAAATAAAAAAAATTATATTAATATTTATTGACTTTTAAGGTAGGTACCTACAATAACGCTCTTTTAAATTAGTACACATATATATTCATATGATTATAATTACAAACAACTGTATAAATTTATATTAGTAATTTACTATATGATTTTAATATTAAATGAGTTTTCTAATTTAATAAGAACGTTTTTGTATAAATTATTGTTTAATGGTACCTACCTTAAATATTTTGATAAGATTTATTTATTAAACTTTTTTTTGTATTATTAGAATAATTCACGAGAGATTTTATTTTTCACAAAACTTTTTTAAATATAAAAAGAAATATTTTTTATTTTGATATTCTATCGAATATTGTTCCACTATAATTGCTTGTTCGTCTAATGAAATCCATAACTGCTTACAAAAATTACAGAACAGAGAAATGCGGATTATTTTTAAATTCAGCAGATTACACCTATACTTTAAAATGACTGGATATTAAGAGGAAATTTAGGCCAAATGTGCTCCTGGTTTTTCTTTAAAATGAAACATAAACTTCTCTCTAAATTCTTAAGCAGCAGACGTGCAGGATGTTCAACCTAATTATTCCCGTAATATTTTTAATTTTAAATTAAATCTTTTACGAACAGAGGATTAAACCTTGTATATATAATACAATATAATGGTTTAAAAATGTATAATCAATTGCCTATTAATATTAAATCTATTAACAATTTTGCGAAATTTCAATTGGAGGCCAATTCATTGAAATCTAAAATTTTGAATTAGGCCAATGTTTTAATATTTTGAAACAAACTCAGTATTTTTTTTAAAAACTTATTTCATTCTCAATTTATTTATTTCAAAATTGTATTAAAAAAAAAATAAAAATTTTCAAATTAATAACAAATTTGATTAGTCGCTGTAAAAAAATAAGCACTTAATTGGCAATTTAATTTACAACATATAAAACAAATGCAGTCTGGCTACATTATCAGTGTTAACTGCTTTTGCAAATGATACGTTTCCGATATTACAATCTATGAAGTATATCTGAGTAAATATACAAGTATATCTGAGTAAATTTACTAAATTTTAATTACATAGATTGTAAAACATGTGCGCAGATATGTGAAATTTGTAATAAAAATAAAAACAGCCAAACTCGCCTTTAATGGCTATTTCCCTCAACCACAGAAATAGTTGCTAATTAAAGGATCTAAAAATTATTGAAAATATTGTGATTGAATCAAACCTTTAATCAAAGAATAGGAAAATGGCACCTGTAATAATAATAATTATTCTAAAGATTTCAAACTTCTTCCAACACAAAAATTTTCATTATTTTAAATATCAAACTATGCTAAGCATTCAAAATTTAGAATTTCTTTAAAATTTGAAAGTAAAATTAAAATTATATACTATTTATATTTCTATACATGTATATAAGTATATATGTATATGGATAACATTCATATTTTGTATATAATTTAATTTTAAATATTATTTTACATATTGTGTACAGCTTGGATTTAAACTGATTATTTAATGATTTTCCATAAATACACATTTTTACTTTCAAAAGAAAAAACCACATGTTAAACAATTTTAATTTTTATTATCATTTGTTTTATTCATTTTTATATTGTCTTCTTTTATATTTTGGCGAAAATTTTTGTTTATTTTTCCAGTTTTTATTTTTTTTTTTGTTTTGTTTTCTTTTTTTAATTTTTTCAAGGTAATTTTATATACATGTGCTATTTTACTAATTTAAAGTTAATTTGTTTGCGCATATCTGATTCATTTTCACTTTCATAAATTTCAATGTGTACATTAATATTATTATACGGATATATATATATATATATATATGTATATGTCATATTATATTTTATATCATGAAAATATGTGCTTACAATATTGTACATTACAAAAGTTTGTAATAATGAAGATAATTATATACAAACTATACTATATGATTAGAAATATATAAAAGTTACAGTATAACAGTTTAATAATGTAAAACTGTCCTATACATATATGATATGAGTCAATCACAGAATCTTTCGGTCATTGTTTTATTTTTGTTTATTTGTGATATTGTTTTTTTTTTCTTTCTTTCTAATAGTTTTAAATAAATGGAACATGATATTTTTAGATGAATTTATTTTCAAATTTAATATTGTATGTTCTACTTTTTCATATATGCACGTATACCTACATTCATCCATATATTTTATACAAAATAAAAAAAAAAATTATTTAATTTTCTTTACTTCTCAAAATATAAACATGTATATTTTTAAATTACATACATACATACACATTTATTTATTATTAAATATACAATGAATTTCCATAGATTTTTCATCTATATAATCACTACACATTAACTTTAAGCAAATTAGAGGAAAATAAAATTATTGTTGGTGTAGGTGTTTTATCTTTATATTTGTTAAAAATTAAGTGAAAAAAAATTTTTTTCTAGAAATAAATTACTGTAAAAAATAAAAATTATAACTAGGATATTATTACTATATAAATATATATATATATATTAAATTAATAGGATTTACTTTAATTTTTCGAAAAATTTTATATACATATTTTTTAAGCTAAATAATGTCCGAATTTCTCGTACCGTGATTGATATTTCAACAGTAATATAATATATAAATCGGACCACAATTTGCATTTTAGATAGGTAGCGCATACTTGAACTAAAACAAAAATAAAAAAAGATAAGCGTATTCCATTTCAAAATCTCGTAACTCTAAGACTATTTACTCATAAGTTTTTGAAATTAGATACTGCAATGTTCTGAAATTTTTTTAAAGTATCGATTCTTTTGTATTTTAAATACAAATGCAAAATTTTGTTAACAAATTCCAGTTTTTTTCATTTGTTTTGAATTATACCAAGCTTTTGTTTAAAACAAAAACATCAATTAAATAAAAATAAATAAAAACCACTTAAATTGCTCTGCCTTGAAAATGTCATTCTCAACTTGAACTACCCATATATGTTGAATTGTAAATTGACATTACTTCAACTTCGATCTAATTTTCCAAATATTCTTACATAAATCTCTCTTTTATTCTTCTGAACTATTCATATTCCTCTCAAATTAATATTTTCATTAAAATAATATTTATTACTAGTAATATTAAGAAAATCCTGCAAATTATTAATACTAAAGTATAAAGGAAAAAAATTGATTGCCCAAGCAAAATTATTTGCAAATTGTTTTTTGTTTTTTAATTTTGAATTGTCAGAACTTTCTTTGAATTATTATAATAAAAATTAACAATAGGATGTTTGAACAAATAGAAAAAAATTTATTATACATAGAATATGACTTTATTAGTAATTTCCATAATTGCTATTGTAAAAAATTCGATAATAATGACACGAAACTCTCTCTCTTTCATTCATTTTATTTTAATATTTTAATGTCATTTATGTGATGTTCTATTTTAAATTATTAAATACTTTGTATATAATTAGTTTTTATATAAACTTTATTAGAATTATAGACAGAAAATGAAGCACAATTATGAATTTTTATTTGTAGTGAAATCAAAATATTTTCGTTCTATAATTATATTGTTCTGTATACCTTACTACATATTTTCGTTTTTAGTAAGTATTTATTTTTATTCAGTAAGTTTCCAAAAACTGCATTTTACTAAATTGTTGAAAATAGTCAAAATTTAAACTTTTTCGAAGTACAAATTTTTGTTCAATTTAACTCTGCACTTGTTTTCTATTCTCAAATGAATATTCAAAATTTTCTAAAAAGAATAATAGCTATATGAAATTCAATGTTCAATGTTCTTAATTATACGATTTCTACTTGTTTCTTTTTGTTATAAATAATAAAAGTTGAATTACCCAAAAAATAATCAAATTTTTCTAAATTAAAATTATACAAAAAATATACAATTTAATTATATTTTTTTGCGCTTGTATACTTGCTAACAATTTTAAAATACAAAAATCTAAAACAAAATAAAATTAAAAAAAAAGTCATTTTTTGTTCAAAAATAAAACTATTTTAGAAAAAAAAAAGAAATAAAATAAAAAAATCAGGAAATATCATATTAGAATTAAGATAATGATTACCTCATCATCATAATCACGATTTCTATATATATTATAATATAGAAGCCCCATTATTAGTGAGTGAAATCATCACGCAACTAATTTAAAATAATTTTTTTTTTGTTGAAAAATTTTTCAAAAGGGTTTTTAATTTTTTGTTACTATTTAGTAATTAATTTAAGAAAATTTTTATCTTTTCTCATCAAATTATTTTATTGTTTGTTTATTTATTTTTTTTTCTTTGGAACTGTCTATCTCTTATTCTGACGCATTACTAATAGGCCTTTTGACCCTGAACTTTTTTCTTGTTAATTTTTGACCATTCAATATTGTTTAGAATTAAATAAAGAAAATTTATTTAAAAATTAATGGTAAGTAAATATTCTTGTCTACTACATAACCAGAAGTTTTCCAACATTAAAAAAAAAAAAAAAACTAATTTAGCTCAATGAAAACCGCTTTTTTAATGTGCATATTTATTATATGGTATAGGAAAATATATTTATACTTTTAAACAACAAACAGAAGAAAAAATAATAATAATAAAATGAACATAAATAAAATTTGTGGGCGAAAATTTTGGTTAACATTCTTTTTTGGAGAAGAAAATTAGTACTAGTAGAGTGAAATAAATTAGAATTCAATTAAAAGTTTATGATAAATATTAAGATAATATTGTATTTAAAGTAATTGTATCAGTGTAAATAGCTAGATTCAAATAAATAATATTTGAGAATTTCGAGAAATTTATTGGTTTCAAATTTCTATTATTACTGTCGTAAATGTCTCCCTAATTAGTTTCGCTCTCAATTGTATAAATTGTATGGTTTTAGTGTGTTACTAGATACGTAAAATATTTAATTGTTCGACGCATTTTACATGACTATGTTGCCATACAATCTTTATCTTGTGCCTTTTATTATCACTTTAAGTTTCAAAAATTGAAAAATTTTAAGAGGATGTTATAATATACGCTCTCCTATTTTTTAAGTGAAAGAAATCCGAATCATAAAATCCAAATTCATAAAATTTGTTCCAAATTAATTATTAGCCCAGTAATTGATGTGTAATATTCCTTGCAATATTTATTTGTATATACACATATTTAGAAAATTTTAAATAAATATTTTAATAAATAATTACTTTAAAATTATATAAAATATAATTAATTTAACATTTTTTGATATTATTAAATATATGAATATTAAAAAATGTTATAATAAATGTTATAAATCTAAGAAAATTAATTGACCCTATATTCTCAATTCTCAATAAACAATTAGAATTGGTGTATAATTTAGAAGTTTTTAAATGCATATACAATAGAATAAACAAAATTAGTCATAAATTAATTCGTTAAATTTCCCCTCATACGTTGTGTATACAATAAAAAAACTGACAAGAGAAAGTTTATGTTTTAATGAACGCATATAAATAATTCTATATTGTTAATGCTTTGTTGAACTTTGAGATTATTGACCTTTGACAATCATATTATAAATTAACTAAGAAATCTACAAAAAAAAGAACAATCCTATACCTACGTAGGTACCTTTTCTAATAACCCTTTATTATTATATAATATTTAAGAATTTTTTAGTTGTATTTCTTCTATTTCATTTTTTCTTTTCAATTCCTCCGATGCGTTTTTAACAATTTCATATTTTTTTTTATTTTATAATTCTTTCCCCATCATATTATTAAAATTATATTCAAAATAATAGAAATAAAATCACCGGAAATGTTAAAACGCTTAAAATTTGTATCTCTCTCTCTCCATTTTCTATATGGGTCAGTTATTTTGATAAAGAAAAAAAACAAAATTTTTTGTTTACCTCTCCTTTCTGTAAATATTTTACATATATGTTATCATTATGTTGAATCTATAACAAATTGTAACAAAATAAAAAAAAAAGAAAATAATGTAATTTAATTTTTACATTATTTTTCTTTTTTCCCTCTTTGATTTTGTGATCACCGATTTCATATTTTTTTTTTTGTGATTAATATTCAAAATTTTTTTAATAATACCCTTAAAAAAATTAGGGTCGATCATTTAAAAATTTTTAATAAGTTACCTTTCCATATCTGTGAACACATAATGAATTATGTAGGTTCTTTAAAAAAAAATCATAATTTTTAGAAAATTTTAAATAACTATCATTTTTTATATGGGTACGCGTACATATACATATATTCGTATACCAATACTTCAATTATGGAAATTGAAATACATTACATTGAAATACATAACATTTACAAGACAGCCTGTAAATGTAATTGCAAGAATACATCATTACTGTAATTCGTAAAAGACGAATGAACAAGTATGATATACGTCAGATCCTAATATATGGAATATTATTCAAAAATCAAATTTTAATTGGTAAATAGTTTAATGTTAAATCTATATTACTTTTGAATCTATATTAAATAGAATTATAATATAGTTAGAATTATATTTACAAATCGAAAATTTAAGCACCCGATTTGCGATATTTTTGTATTTTGAAGAATAAATTGCAGTAAAGGGAATATTATTTTTTAAAAGTGGTTCTGGCTTCCGAATAGAAAGACATTTTTGATTTGACTACAAAGTTATGTAATAATAATATTACAAAATGCATATTTTTTTCTAAAATTTTGTATGTATGTACATATATGGTTTGTATTACATTCATCGGAATTGAAACCATTACAAAAACTTCTTTAGTAATTCTTTTCTAATCTAACTTTTTTTATTTAATTTTTTACTCTATATGTGTTGTTCCAAACAACTATAGAACCTAAACTTGTGAGTCCAACGTGCATATACATATGTATGCAATTACAAGCATATTGTTCTAGAGTATTCACAGAAGCATGAAAAACTTTTAAGTCTACTTAGAATAGTTCTAATTGGAGCCGTCGACGTGAAGAATCATTTATATATTAACTTACAAATTTCAATGTTCACGTTAATTTTAATAAATATTTCACATAATAGTTTAGAGATAAATTTCAAAAACAAAAGATTCCATTAAAATATTCAAAACCCTTACTCAATTATTAAAGTTTCTATTCACACGTTCATATATTTAACTACTTTCAACTATTGTATAAAACAAGTGATATACAGGCGGAAAACAAAAAAAATTCATTTTTATTTTACATTCAATTAAAAATTGTTTTGATCGCAGGAAATAAATTCTTTTATCTGATTACGTCAATAATCTTTACGTTATACTTGTATACCTTTTCCACACTAGCATTTGAACACACATGAACCAATAATTATATAATATCATATATTAGTACAAATAATATTCTGTGTATGTATTAGAGCCATTTCTATATTTTTTGACAATTTTGAATTTTAATGTACAAAAAGAACAACAGTACCAATATAGAAATATTGAACGATCAAATTGAAATTACGAAATTTTAAAATTAATGAAAAAATAAATAACGACACAATGACATAATAAGAATTATTTAAAAAATATATATATATATATATATAATATATATACTAGAACTTGTATGTATATATGTATGTATTCTTTTGATTGAAAGCCCAAAACAAAAGTAAGTTTTTTTTTTGTTGTTTCTCATAAAGGTCAAATTTTTCTTTCAATAAGAATTCAAAATACAAAATCACCTATAAAATTTAAAACTTCTATATGTGTAATTGCCAATAAACTTTTTTGAATTCTTCAATACAATGATATTTGGATAGACCATAAATGGTAATCTATTAATAAATTATACATAAATATTTATAAACACACAATCTATGAAAAAAATGAAAAAAAAAATTAATCGAAAATAAATTTCAGCGTAAATTTTGCGTTCTTTAACAAACTTTTGATTTTTATTTAATGTTTAAGACTTTGTGAGTACAATATCAAATTAAGAGGAAAAGAGGAAACAATTTACTTTAACCATAAACAATGCATTTGATTAAATGACTATTAAAAGTATTTCAATATGATGAATATAATATTCCATTCATTGCAATTGGACGTTTTTCAAACAAATCAACTTTCAACTCAAGAAGAAGGGTCCAAAAATCTAAACGTCACTTGGTGTTTTTTGTTCGTTTTAACCATACTCAGGTTATTACCTTATTTTGGGAGTATCACTGAAACACGAACATCCTGTATATGAAACATATGGTATAATAATATGTTGTTATCGTTACTGCATCGCTGATTTTAAAAATTGTAGGAAAACTGTATTCACTTTATGAACTATTGCCAAATTGTATGTTAATATGTACATGTTACAATTTTTCATAATTTCATAATTAATCAATGTATTTTGTACCTCAGATAAATTCAATGAATTTTAAATTGCATATATGCTCTCAATTAAATATTTTTATTATTATCCTGCCACCTTCACACATTATACTCTAATTCTGTGAAAAATTATGAAAAAATGTTATTTTGGTAACTTAGAAAGTAATTTCCTAGAAAATTAATTTTGCATAAATTACGGCTCCAATCAAAATATTGTATAAAATCGTTTATATTTTAATTTTCAATTTTATTTTAATTTATTTAGCTTGCAAATATTCAACTGTTGCTGTTTATCATGAAAAAAAATATGAAAATTACAAAAATTTATGGCAGCTTCACTATATTTTTACAATCTAGACTTATACTTTTATTCCTTTAAAATATATGTGCCATAAGTACGCATTCCGAAAAGAGCATAAAAGTATGAACTTACTATAATACATATTGATACATATATTTTTTTCTGTGTGTTACCATAATTATGTAGAGGTGAGAAAATGCTACCATATTTATTTAGAGGTGCGAATCTATAAAACACTATGCAATATTTTCATAATATTTATGCCTACTATTTTTAATAACTTACTCCAATTTTTATTTTACATTGTTTTCCAAAAAAAAAAAAAATTCCAAATTTAAACAATAATAATATTAAAAAAACAAAAAACAATCACAATTAATTATGCAGATTACGTTCAATTTAAATTTAACAAAAAAATTCAAAATCAAATAAAAAAAAAATTATTTATTCTTGCCATCGGTTTAACCTTGAATGAAGTTGTGATGGTTACTTGAAATTTTGAAAAGCGTTATATGTAATTATAATATTGTCATTTGCTTTTATAATTTCATTTCCAATGTTAGTCAAATAGTTTAAAACAGTTCTGACTATTACAAATAACTATTGAAATACTATAGTAATTCAAAATATTGACTCATACAATATGTATATTTAAATAAGTAAAAATTGTGTTATATATATCCCATAAAATGGCTACATATATACACACATTTCAAATCATACATTAAAATTGAATGTAAAGTGTATGCGCGCCTAGAACTCAAACACTTTAAGTCACTTAAATCTCGCAATAGAAAAAAAAAATTCTACTTTTATGACATCATGGAATCACAAAAAAGCAAAAAACCAAAAATATAAAAAATTATAAAAGTAAATAATATTATGTAAATTTATTTTGTTAAAGATTTTGTTATATACAAAAAACTAAGAATGAATAATTTTTTAAATATTTTCTAAAAAAAATTTTTTTACTTTGAAATTCCTTAGCGTAATAATTGTATAATAATATTATGATGTTAAAAGTGAAGCATAGGAATTTGAAGGTAAAAAAAATATAAAAATAATAAAAATTCTTAAATGTAAACAAAATTTAAATAAACAAATTATTGTTCTAAAAATGCCTCCAATTACAAGATACAAGAATATAAGAGCATAATTTTTTGATTTCATGTACTAATCCTTAGCTATATAGACTGAAAATAAGACGTATTTAAAGATTTTTAATATTTGAAAATAATATCAATCGAATCTTAAATAACTGAATTCAAATAAAAATAAAATTAATATGAAAGACGTAATTTATATGATTTGAATAAACCAAAATAAAAAAATAACACGCACTTATAAAATAGTTAAAATATTTTTTAAAATATTTCCAATAGGAAGTTTTTAAAATCAATTTTGACTCAAATTTTTGAAATTTGTAAAATTATCACGCATATATTGCAAATCATCAGGCCCACTTTAGCATAATTATTAATTAAAAGTAATGGAAACTTAAAATCTCTCATTCACCAAAGGAATGCTTTATATTTAACATTATTTGACAAAAATTATTTAAACGAATAACATATGTACATATTTTTTATTATTTTATTTGCCTGGGGTGAAACATTATTTGAACGTCGCAATTTTTGTAAGTTTAACAATACGGTATAAATTCCGAAAAAAAAAACCTTCAAATTAAATTATTTTTCCAGCAAAAATTTGCTAGCCAACACAAATATTTTCTTTGAATTTCTTGTAATTTAGTAATATTCTTCAACAATTTTCTATAACAATAAAAGCTAGAGTCTATACAATAAAAGTTGCTTTAAGTTCATTATGCCTTTATAAAATTACTCATGAAGTAGACTAAAAGATAAATAATTAAAATATCATCATTTTTAATAAGTGTCAGATCTTATTACTTCACCCTACAATTTTAATGATTACCTAACTAACTGGTCCACTTTTAATTGTTTTAGAGTATAAAACCAACTTCGAAAATTAAATAATTAAATATTCTATGTAATTTTTAATTTATATACATACATATTTTATATAACTACATATGTAGATTTATTCGTTCGTGTAGCCTTTGAGTATAATTTCATGTATGATGTACATGCACACAATTTAGTAGAAAAAAAAAGCTAAAATTTATGGTGTTTCTGTAATTATTTCAATTTACCGACAATGAAATTTTTTAATTATAATTATTTGGAGGCAAGAGTATTCAAAAAAATATTTTTTTTGGATTATTAATATGGAATTATGATTATGTCATAAAATTCAGGCTCCGTCTAAAAATATATTTCATTCGCTTAAAAATTAAGGAAAAAAAAAACAGTCATAAAGTACTTGTGCCTATTTATCAGAAAAAAAATTTTCGTAATTTTTTGCTTTATTTTTTATTATTCTTTTGTATAGTATTTGATATTCGCGCCAATTTATAATTAGTCACCTTATATGAATGAATCGTATTTTTTTTACTCGTATTTCTTAAATAATAAATTATAATATTAATTTGCTTTCATATAAATTTTCGATATACATACTCGTATGTATACCTGTGTGTATATAAATATTAGTATAGCTTATAACATAGTGTATATAGTTATATATATTTATGTAAATGTATAAATAAATTAAGTATGTACATAGTAAAATAATTTTATTTTATTTTCATTAAAAAATGTTGCCCTTTACAACTTAATCAGATTGCTTGTTTTGCAAGTTTATTAATAAAATATAAAGAAGAAATATAAATATAGGTACTTAGTGAGTTCATTTCCAAAAACTTATACATATATGTATACACATTAATTATTATTACTTTATGATTAAAATGAGTAATATTTACTCATTTAAGTTAAATTAAAAAACGTGATCAACGTGGTTTGCAAAAGAGCACATTTTTATTAAAATAAAAATAAAAAAAACTTTTTAAACAAAATTATTCTTTTGTTTACGATCAAATTTTATTTTAGTTTTGCAAAAAATATACTGCCATAAATTTTAAATTAGAATACTAATTAAATTATTTAATAGAAATGTGTTCTTTTAACGATTACTGTAACATCATTCATTATTCACAGAAGTTCAGTAGAACTTAAGAGGTGGTGCCAAAACAAAATGGTTTACATTTTGCAAAATTTGAGAGTTATTAACTTGTTAAGGATTTCAATGGTGTGAAAAACGTTGTACCGTGTTAAAAAATGGTTTAATATAATTTGTAAAAAAATGGTATTTTCATTACATTCCAGAAATTAAGATACATAAAAATTTTACTCTAGAGAAATTGTGATTTCAGTGTTCTATCTTGAACAGTATAGAAGTTTTGCTGACAAAATGATAGACGGACAGAGAGACTATAACTAATATTTACAATTTATATGAATTTATTTGCTTATTGTTTTTATACGTTATAAATAAAGTATACATATGTAGATCTGCAAAGGGAATATGGTATCAATATCGGGCTCTGATTTTAAAACTTTTATAATGAAAATCAACTTGTACTGTTATATGGAACACAAATTTCTTTTGCTTTTAATTACAAGTAGATACTCATTTATCGGTTTATGGCAATTTTCTTTTGGGTATAACACAATCATTTAAATTATTAACAACGAAGAAGCGTTTTAGAACAAATTTAAATTTTCAGTTTTTTTTTTTAAATTAAAGGCATTAAAAATTTAAAACATTTTTCATTTGATGTTAAAAGATAAATATATTTTTTGTATATGTTATACAAATAGTTCAATAATATTTTTTTATAACAAAACTCTTATTAATTATACATGAAAGCAATACACAATAAAATACAAATTTATTACATAATGTTAAAAAATTTTACTTTTATATTACTATAGCATTGCAATATGGTGGCCGGTGGGTGCTATACTACTAAATATGAAACAAAGACAAAAAATAAAAGAATAACAAAACATTTGTTTCTTGAAATGTTCTTGACGAGCCCATATTTTTATTCTAACTTCTAATTTTGTTTTGCTTGCATGCTTAAACTTTTATAAAAATATTGTCCGAACAAAATATTGAAATTTATTTTTATTTCATCATCGTAATAATTTCATTAACCGATAGATAAATCATAAAAGAAGCTTTACCGTCTAGAATAGACTATGAGTGTATAAGAAAACCATATAACAAATTTATATGTATGCATACAACTTCCAACATAATTATACAAAGTATTTTATGCTTAATCACATAAAAAGTCTAATCTATTTTATATTAGTTTATATGTTTATACTGGAGTGAGTTACAAGTTTACATAACAAAAATATTAAAATCAAAAAAGAGAAAAATAGAAAAAATGAAAAAAACAAAATATTTTTTATACGGTACAATGTTATATAAATTTTATGAGAGAATAACGTAATCGCTATAACATTGAAAAGAGTGAGATCATTCAGCATTTTAGAGATTGCAATAAGTCTCTGTAGTTATACTCATGCATGTACATTTGACACCAGAATTCGTAAATATATTATATTTATATGTAAAAGTAATGATTTAAATTATTCTTTAATTTCTTTCATTTCTTTAGTTTTGAAAAAAGAAAATATTTAAATAATTAAGTTGGCGTGAAAGAATTTTAGGTGTTCAATTTTAGAAATGTGAAGAGAAAAAATTCCATGCATTCAAAATTGCACACTAAAACTAGAATTTTCATTATTTGTAATATTTTGTTGCATTTTTATTTTTTCCTTAACCTTACCATTTTATTGTTTTCATTGAGAATATTATGACAAATAAAAATTATTATAGAGATTATAAAATTATTCATTCTTAATCATTTTAAAATTTATTTATTAAAGAAATATATGACGAATAATTGAAAAACTTGAAGAATAAGACGTAAAACCTAGTAGAATTTTTATTTATATATGTTACAAGCGAACGATCATAGATAACATGAATTTATAAGATTTCCGTTAACTCTTTACACAATAATTTCTCGATATGCTAGTTATTATCAAAATTGTGTCACAAAAACATATTTTATGATACATTTACAAATTGCATATTTAAAATTGATTGTATTTTATAAAAATTTGAAAAATTTTCTTTTATAGACTCTTGATTTATCAAAACTGCAATGGTGTTAAATGAAAATTGCTATCACTTTGCAACAAATTATGCAATTAAGCAATCAAACAGTTGCAAAATTAAAAATTTTATCTCTGCTTGTAAAATCAAATATAAATTTTATGAATAATTTACCAGCGACACTTATTTCAGAATTATTAAAATATTTATTTAAAATTGCATATTTTGCGGTTCACTTTAAAATTATTTCAAAATATGAAAATTTTATGAATAACCTAACTATATTAATAATTATAAATAAACGATTAATTTTTAATGAACAATCAATTTAAACGATTATTGATTTATGCGAAATGAAAACAATTGCAATGCAAGCGATCAGTTACTATACGTACAATAAAAAAGAAGAACTATTCATTTATAAATATAATGTTGTCTTTTTGTACACTTTATTTCATTTTTAAAATTTAAATTCTCCAATTATAATAAAAGTTTATTAATTATGGTAAAAATGAATGTTATTGAATAATTTTTATAATTCAACATCTAAAAGTATATCAAAATTTTTAATCAAAATAATTCACGAAAAACACACTAAATTTGGAAAGAGTAATTGGATAAAAAAATATTTTTCTTAAAATTTTTTCTTTATAGCTATTTACACAATTATTTTAATTGTGTGTACACAATATTCATAAATTTTTCCATGTCATCACCTACTAAAAATATTTTCAAATAATTGCTATATACATTCATACATATGTATAAATAAATAAATAAATCCTGTTGCAAAACTTTAAATAAACAAACATAATTTTTATATCTATATGTTTACATATTAACAGGGTTATGAGTGTAAACATGTAAATTGAAAAAGTTGTGGATTCAAATATGCAATTTTTGATATACGAAAGCATAAATAGTGTGTAAATAAAAATTTTATGTATATTAAGTTGTGTATACGTGAATTAAAAAATTAGGTCATGGAATTCTATACAGTTCCCATATCGCCACACAGTTAAAAAGTGAAAATGTGTAAATTTGTTGCATGTTAAATTGAGAAAATTGAAAAAAAAAATTTATAAGAAAAAATTATTGAAAAATTTTTCCTTATAAAATTTTGTTTTTTGTTTTTTTTTTTTTCTAAATTTTATTTGTGGTCTAAAATTAAATCATGCTTTGTAAAGTTTTCATATTTTAAAAAAAATTAAACAAAAAAAAATTTATTTTTGTTTTTTTTTTTTTAATTTATTGTTAAAACATTAATGATGATGTCATCAAATTACTACATCAATAATACATACATACATACATATGAATCCATTCATTACTAGATTTTCTATGAATGTATATACGAATGTATGCTAAATTGTATGTTATTCAAACTAAATATAAGAAATTGAAATGATCGTATATAAAATATCATACTTTATTTTTAAATATTGATGTAATTTTGAATTGATTTTAATGATTTTCAAAAACAAAATGAACTTTTAATATGATGTGTTTGTTTGTATATGTATATGACCAGTTTTTTTTTTGGTTAATAGATTTTGTAAATTTAAATGTTATTTTTGTTTATACAAGCCAACTTTCAATAGCATTTCAATATATCGTATGTTGTTTTTTTTTTGCTTTTTGGGTGTAAAACAAGAATTTTTATATTTTGATTTTTAATATTCTATAATTGAAGAACAAATTTTAGATTATCGTGATGTGAAATAGAAATGGCATACTAAAATGCTTTTTTTATTATTTTATATTGATTTATTTTAAAAAATTGCTAAAATAATTTAAATAAATCAGTTAAATTATGAGCTGAAATTAGAAAATCCTCCCTTAAAGTCCTTGAATTGAATATCTCAATATTAATTTGTCGACATACACATTTTACACATCAAATTCAACTTCTACATAATAAAATATTAAATCAATAATGTTTAATCATACAAATAAATTATAAGAATAAATTTTAATTTTAAACAAATTAAAATATGTTATCAAAAATTTTCAAATTTCTGTAATAAATTTTCAATATCATATTGTAAATTTCAATAAATTTTCGAGATCACATTGTGTATTTAACAATAACAACAAAATTAAAACTACATATATATATAATAAAAAAGGAAATAATATATTTTTCCTCAAATGTTATATATAGGTATGTAGGATAATATTTTTGAAATATGTAATTTCCTATAGCCAAAGATCCTATTGCATTATCTTTCTAATTTTGTAAAACATTTTTTTAGTCTGTAAGTACACCCTGTACATATTTTTTTTAATAATTTTATAGAATGTATTTGGCACTATTGCAAACCAATATTTAAAATATAATACATTACGTTTAAATATTTAAGTATATTAAAATTATAACGTATTTAATAAATATTATCTTTCCAAAAAATATGAGGTTTAATTTCTTTAAAAAAAAATTGCATAGTTATGGGCATATGAATAAAATCATAATTTGAAAAGTATCTAAAACTCTAAACTGTCGATCCGTTTTCTTTTTATTTCTAAATTACATATACTAACTTTAATAAGAAGCACACTTGAGTATTTCAATTAATATTTATTTAAAAAATTTTTCTGCTAGTTTGTAATTTAATCCTTAAGAAATTAAATTTAATTTTAAAAAAGAAAATTTTTTTTGTCATCGAAATCCGTCAGAGAAATAAAACATAAAAACACTGAAAAATATTTGGTAACTAAAGCAAAAATTCAAATTTTCTAATATTTTTTTCTTTTATACAATTCTGATCTCTATTCGAAAATTCTATCAAAACCAAATTCTGGATTCCAGAGTAATAAATATTTTATTTTTAACTAAAATTTTTAACTAGCATTAATTATTCGGTATTTTGTTTAATACGATATTAAATTAATATTACCGTTACAATGTAACGATGAATATTATTCAATAAAATAAAAAATAAAAAATAAATAAATAAAATCAGTTGTAAATCATGGTTGTTTAAATTCGGAAAATTTTCATTCAATTCTAAAAAAATTTTTAAATTTTTTGAAAACGATTTTTTTGAAATAAATTTGCACGGACTTTTTCGAAAAAAAATATTTGAAAATAGTTTAAAAATTTCTTCAGCTCTTCTTTTTGTTTAAAAAAAACGAACAGATTTTAATTTTAATATTAAAATAATATTTTTAAAGATATAAAATCTAATTCACTAATTTTTTTATATTGGTTTAAGGATTCAATCGTCTTTGAATGTTTTATTCCATTTTCTAATTCAGTGTATGTATACTGGAAATATTTGGTACACATAATCTCAATTCAAAATTCGCCATTAAACCCAAATTCATAAACATCATTATTTCAATATTTTTAAAATTTATATATTAATTAAATATTAAAAGAATTTATTTAGAACAAAAAACTTAAATTAAAAATCACCCACCTTGTTATTTAACAAAAATTACAAAGTAATATTCGATGGGATGTAAGAAATTTGAACGAAAAAATAAATTTAAATTCAAATTTATTTTTTTTTTTATTTTGTTTTAAAAATTAGAATATGTAAATTTTCTGTGCAATTTTAATAACCGTATATTTTTAATTTTTTTACTTCAAATGTTCTTTATATTTTTTTTATTTTTTTTTTTATTTTCCTTTTAATCCGTATAGTAAAATAATTGCGTTAACACAGTCTGGTGGTTGAAACGATACTAAAAGAAGTTTTTATTTTTCCAATAGTAAATTTCTTCTACACATTCTATTAAAAAAAAAATAACAAGAAATTAAAAGAAAAATTAAAAACAATAATATATTTTATATTTGTACGTATGTCGTGCACATTTTATTTACCATCATAGTAGATTATCGTCGGCGGCGTCATCCGTCGCGCTTTACTCGTTTGCCTGCTGTTTTTGTTTTTCTTATTCTGTTTTTACAAATTATGAATAAAAAATAATAAGTGTACCTTTAAAATATATTATTTAATGATTGTATGTATGTATGAATGTATATGAAAATTCAATAGTATACCCACAACATAACTGGAGTAATGAATTAAAAATTAAAAAATAAAATTGAAATTTATTATAAGTTTGAAACAATATTAAAAATAAAAAATAAAAATTACGTAAAAAAAAATCTTAAATTTAAAAAAGCTTTTTTATATTTATTAACTGACTGTATAGTGTATATGTATATATACATACAACAGGCTTAAGTTGATGTGATGATGATGATTTTGTCACTGAAAAAAATAAAATCAAAAACATTAAACCATCATTCATAAATAACAATAACGTGATTTCATAAAAAATTCTATAATTTTTAATAAAGGTACACGCTAAATGAATAGCTTACGTCGTTGATTAAAGAAAAGAAATGATTGATTAAAACTTTAGTCACCCCATATATGCAGTAGAATCTCTATTTAATGAACTTTCAATATAACAAAAAATTAGCTTGACAACAACAGCTTTCTTTTACATATTTCCTTTCTATTATACGAAGTTATGTATATAAAAGTGATATTTTCATCACTTTAATATAGTATCAAAGTGATGAAAATGTGCATATGATCAAATGATTTGAAAAAAATTAATTTTGTATGGTACCGCGTTTATTAAAAATTTCAGTAGACACTATTAATTTTTTAATAATTTAAATATATGCATTATACAAATATAATGTACCCTTTAAAAATTTTAATTTGAATTTATTTACTGTTTAATGTTTTTATGTTTAACCTTTAAAACTTATTCTAAAACTATGCGTTAGTTGATATTTCTAATTTCTGTTACATGTTATACATCTATTTTAAGTTCGTTCTTCTATTACATAGTACATGCAAAAAAACTTCATTTTATTTTAATCTTTTAAGAAGGCTAACAGAAGCAATATCAGTTAAGTGCATGAATTGTGTAGCATCGTCTTTGGCAGCTGCAACATCGTCATTGTTTAGTACAGTAGAAACCAATATTCTCTATATAATAAGATCAGTGAGTTAAGAGGCCGGTGAAACAATTTTATTTTTCTCTCAGAGTTTTTGTTAAAAATAACATTGCAATAAATTGATTTTAATTTAAAAAATTAACAAAATTAATATTACTAATATTACAAGATGAAAAACGTTTTTTTTTTTCAATTTTCATTATTTACTTAAATTATTTAAAAATCATTTTTCCAATATATCAGTATTTTTATATTAAATTCTATAACAAACCCATAATAATTACTCCACACTTATAATGTAGAATTTATATTTAAAAAATATTTAAGTCGGAAAATTGTGTGGAGATCATTTATTAATGCACCGATATACACCTACGCTATTCGAATAACATATTGAATTTTAAATAATAGTATATGATTTTTTATAAAAATTTTATTTTAAATAATAAGCACTACGCATATACCGAGAGGTTAATGCTACAACTAGATAACTCGAAAATTTTACATTTTTTGATAATTAAGCTAGGCGTCATAAAATTGAATGCTCTTCCATATCTGCGACCAATATCTAAGCTTAAAAGTGTTTTTAAATATCTGAAAATGATAGTACCCAAACTAGATACCTTCATAATGAATTATTTGTAGTTGCTAAATCTCTAAACTAATAATTGCGAGTTATTATAGTTGCAGCTTTAACCTCACGATACATTGTATTCAAATTAATATATATGTATATAGGAAAATAATTATAACAAGGTGCTAATATTTTTGTTCTTGCATACATTTTATTATTATACGTACATACATATTATGTTTATGTATATAATAATTCTTCTGAAAGGAGATTCGCATCAATGAATTTTAATATTTAATTTTACACATTTTAACAAAACAATTTCATTTGTATTGATATATTTTTCAGAATTACCAATTGATTGCGTTTCCTAAATTTTATGTGTAAATTTTATATGTACTCGTATTTGCAAAAAATTATTTTTTGCAATTTCAATTAAGAAAACCCCAATTTATAAAATAAAACTTTGTTAGTTTCTCAAATAAATAATAATAATCTTCATAAAACTGAACTTAAGTATATCGCATAGGTATTAATTTTTGTTATACATAGAAGTTGTAGAACATCGTAAATAAATGTTCATGACGTTTTCAATCGAGATATTAGAGTACTATGTAAATAGAGGAAATAGCCACAGATTTCAATTGTAGGTGCAAACTATACATGTGTTAATACTTCTATACTGTGGTTTGAAGTCAAAGTACTTAATCTACAATACATCATTGATATCAAAACTGCATTCAAATACTGTACTACTATGCAAATCATCTCATATATACATGTAGATTTATGCTACATTAATAAGGAACTAAATCTAAACTAATTCTTTTCGCAGATTACAATCAATGATTTAGATATATACACATAAATGGCCTATAAATATTAATTAGATCGTTTTTACTTAATCGACCCTAAATAAATCTTATCGTTATTACATTATTTGATTTTTATTAGTATAATATTTTATAATAATAATTCTGCTATAATATTATATGTAAGTTCTTACAAATAAATAAACTCATTCTCATTCATTTACTTAAAAAAACGTAAATACCTTGTTTAAAAAAAAAATATGAAGATAATTTTTTCTAAAAATAACTTATTGTGAAAGCGCGAAATAATTTTAAAATAAGTTTACAAATAAATAATAAATATTTTATTAATAATTATGACAAAGTACGTGAGTTTTTAAAGCTCAAAGTTGAATGTCGAAAGGATCAATTACGAAAAAAAAAATTTTTTTATCGAGATAAAAGATTTTGTAATCTTATCTTAAAATTTTGTGTTACAAAAAAACATATAAATAATATACATGTGTATAATATATGGATAAGAATATGTACACGGGGCAATTGTTTACTTCCTTACTCACTTTCCCTATAAAAAAATTTATTTGTTCACGCTGTTAATTGATTCATTTTGATAAAATCGTTAAATTATTTCGGATATTATTCATCAAAGCTCTCTTACCTTTAAAATTATTAAGAAATAATATTATTTTTGTTATTTAGTCATTATTATACGTTTGTATGTATATATCAATTAAATATACATATCTAATTTTTTTTAAAATTAAGATGTATAAGACTGACGGTGTAATTTCACATGTCCATGAATTATTGGTGACGTATTATTAACGAGTATTTGTATGGCTTTTGCATTATCTATTAAGTGTTATTGTATCATAAGAATAATATATTGCAGCAAAAGCATTGATGTGTTGTAGCTACTCAATGCAATTTCTAGGTCGTGTATATTGGGAGTTTAGATTCAACATTTTTGTTTTGTGTTTAAGGCTCGAATTATTGTCCTATTAAGCATGCTCTTAAAATTGTGTCTTTATAATATAAGGTAGAAAAATATCAAATTTAAAAGGTATTGAAAAACTTTGGAATTTTTAAACTCAAACTATACAATAATGATCAGTAACAATTTACTCTTATTTGAATAGCAAAGCATGTGAAATTGCATTATGTTATCATACAAGGTATCTAGTAGCAAAGTACACTGCTATGTACGTTGTATAGGCCCTCATGAGTAGGCAAAACTTTTATATGGAGACTATATGGAGATTATATTAAATATGATTTGAAAACCTCAAAATAAGGGCTTTCCTATGAATATCTACACCATTTATAATTTATTCAAAAGCTGTGCTAAAATTGGAGAAAGCTCCACTCAATGTTACGTCAGCCAAAAAATTAACGATTAAAGATTATAACTAATGTAGATATTCACGAGAAAGCCCTTACAAAAGTACGTAGTTATACTTAAAAATTTTTAAAAACTAAAAAAATCAGTCGAGATTGACTTTAAGGCCCGTTAGCTCCGAACCTCTTAAGCTGTGAACATCGTTTTCATACAAAAGTTTTGTCTACTCATAAGGATCTATACAATGGTGCATATAGTAGAGCACTGCGAGTCGAGACATTCTGTATAAGAACAAATTTTGATTACCGAAATTTAAAGTTAGTAATTTTGTCTGCAAAAAACAAATACATTTTTTAATTACATATTGGAAAAGTTTTATAACTGAAATTTACTAAAGTGAAAAAATATTGGTTAGATCAACAACCTCATAAAGATATTAGCTTTTAATAGCAAAGATAAAATAAAAAGAAATTCAATTTGAAATATCCTTACGTGTATCCTTATAAAAATGAAAACAATGTATATATATATGTGTGTGTGTAATTATATGTATATAGCAGTGAAAATCTTAAATTTTGTCGCGACATCAAGTCTAGCCATTTTGATATGTGTGTAAAACTATAGAAATTTATTTTCTATTTACAAATAATATTACTTTCGTTAACCATATGAACTACTTGAAGCTTGTTAACAATTTTGTTTGTAATCCAATTGCCACTATGTGTAAGATTGTACGAACATTTATATTTGTAAAATGTAAATGCAAATTGTTGATTGTAATATACAGACAAATAATAAAATTTATAGTAATATTTTTGACTTTCCTTTTCTTTTAACATTTCTGTTGCATGTTTTCAATTTATATTTAAGGATATTTATTTAGGAATCGTTAAAATATTCGTATGAGTTCAAGTTATAGCGGTCAACTTAAAGCTTTTATGAATCTTTTAATGCTAGCATTAAAATTGATTATTGAAATTTTAAATTGCATGCACATTATATAAAATATAAACAAAACAGCAGTTCCTTTATTAAATAATGTGAATACTAAATATACAATGCCAAACATTAGATTTTTGGAAACAATAAGATTTTTTTTTAAATATGTTTTTAAACTTTTTATAACGCAGATCACGAAATTGTTCACTCTTCTGTACAGCAAACTATGAACAAATTTATAACAGAAATTTATAGAAATATGGACTAGGATTCGTATAGAAAACAATAAAATGATTATTGTCAAAAAAGTTATCTTAACTGAAGTTAGTAACTGAAATAATAAAGCCTGTTGAAAAGTAAGCGGGAAAATTCCTTGATTAAATCTAAATTTTTCAAAAATTATTGAAATTAAAAACACGTGAATTATAAAACTTGGAATTTAAATAATAAAACTTGGATCTTAGTATAACATTTACCATTATAACGATATTACCGAATTAAACGACAGTTTTTATTTTTAAATAAATAAAATAATGTTGGGTTCTTGATAGCCTCAAATTAACACTTAAATAAACTTAAACAATTTTTTTATAATCTTTTGTATTTCTTCTTTTTTTGATAATTGAAATTATAATATTATGATTCATTAAAATTCTAATTATATAATAAAACTTAAAAAAAACTTTATTCTAAATATTCATAAAGATTTCTTTCGAATAATGAATATTAATAAAAATTATGACTAAATATTAAAAATATTTTTAAAATACTTGACTATATTTATAAACAAAACAATATGTAAAGTTTCGTTCGAAATTAGTACGAGTTAAACGAGGAAATTATAATAATGTATGGATATAAAAGTATCGTATTTGTATGGATGGGTGTGTGTAGCTGGAAAACATATTTTATAAAAAAATGATGTCAGTGATTACACGATTAATATTTAAATTTCTTCAAAATTAAATGAACAAGTGATGTTTGAGGGCTGTAAAAAGCTAATGTAAAAATTTATTTGAAATAAATAATGTTTTTTTAAAAGAAAAATGTATATTATTATACAAAAATTAACTAATGAAAGTTTTTTAAAAAAATCTTGTAGGAAAACGTGTCTTGTAGAAAATGGGGAAAATAGAAAAATATGCAACGCGATAATTTTCCAATACCTTTAATCCTTCCCATGTTTTGCAAAATTAAAAGTATAACAATTAAATAAATTCAGTTAAGTAAATTTAAAATGGAATTTTAATTTTTTTAAGCTTTGCAATACCTAATTAAAATTTTAAGATTTACATTAAGCTTCACTAGAACAATAAAGAATTTATAGTAGATTTTCTTCTTAAATCTTCTGGTATCTTTTGTCTCTTAATGTAATGTCTTTTGTAAATGAAAATCTCTTAAAAAATAAAACTTTGGTAAATTTGAAATTTTTTATAATTTGCTAATATTGAGTTGCTTTAAGCGTAGCCCTCAAAAAAATTTTACAACTTATGAAATTTTAATTATGGATTAATGTTATTCATTGGTGAAATGAAATAATATAATTGTATTATGTATGTATATATGTGTTTTTTTAAAGTATGACCAAACTATTGCAATTGCATATTAATTAATAAAATTAACAAAAATTAATCATGCATACCTAACCATTGTTCAAGTAAAGTATGTCACTGACATCAAATTAACCTTTAAATGTAAATAACTTCACGTTTTTCGGTAAATCAAAATTCCTTACAAGAATAAATACATTACAATATATTACTAATACATTGGTATATGTATAGTATTATACCAATAATTATCATATTAATAAGTGAAAGCGATTACATATCAAAATATTTATTATCATTTACACTAGATATTTGCAAAAATTTCAACAATTAACCGCACGAAAACAAAAATTAAATATTATCAGACTTTATTTTATTTGAGGATGTTTTTAAGTTAATTGAGGATGATTATGCCATTATTGTTTTACATTTGCTAAATAAAAGTTAAGAAATTTTTTTGTAAAAAAATTTTGTTTTTCTACTTAGCAAGATTCTGCATTTTTTTTTCTAGCTTTAAAATTTTTGTAATGCTGAAGAAATACATTTTTTGGAAGGTACTTTTAATAAATTCTGTTAAATAGCCACATTGCAATAACACTTTGATAAATTAATAGTAAAAACAAATTACATAGTGCTTTTCTGTATAGCATAAGAAAAAATAAAATTCTGTTTGCACACAATTGTGCACATACTCAAAAGTTTTGTAGTTTTCAAAACAAAATTTTGTTTCATTCAGAATTCTCATTGCTTAAATTAAATGGATTTTCTCAGTTCTCCTAAAACATAATTACAAAATTTTGTTATACTTTTTGGATAAAGCGAAATGCATATTAGATAATATGTAATACGAAAAATATTTTTTCTTGCTTTGAAATTACACCGCATGAATATTACAGTAGTTACTAGCTTTCATCTCAACTCATTAAATAGAAAGATGAGACAAACCATTAGATCCTAAAATATGATATTCATAATCAAAACCGCAATATATCTAAGATAAAATCTAATTATTTATTGATGATTTCACAAAAGTTCAATTTTTTTAAGGCCCTCATTCTGTACGTATTAATTCAAAGTTCTAATAGAATTTCCTTCAATTTGATAATTACTTTACTTCTGTTAATATATGTATGTTTTATGCACAATTTACCATTTTTTTCCAATTTTTTCAAAGCTGGAAAGGAAATCATCTTTGCTAAAGTTTAGTTTTTGCATAAGAAATATGTATGAGTTAGTTCTTTATTGAAATTATTAAGACCATAATTAGACAAGATATGTTCTTAATTTCAATATGTATTAAAACCCATTTTAAAATTTTCTAATTCTAAAAAATAAAATTTTACTTTTTTAGATATTTACGTACTAGATTTTTCTAGATACATATAATTGTTGAATAAAAACAATAATTCTGAATTATCTCATATTTAATTGAACAAGCATTATATTATTGTTATAATTAATATATATTTTATTATCATTTTCCAGGTCTAAACGCAGCCTGTTTTTAATAAACAAAAAATTTCGCCCGCAGTCAACTTTTTAGTGAACATACTTCTACATTAGATTATATATATATATATAAAATTAATCCAGTCCATCATCGGAAAAATCTGGTTTATAAGGCTTTGACTGTGGGGGTGGTGGATTATTAGGTGGATTTTCTGCACCTGGAAAAGCACCACCGGGAAAACCTGGAAAACCCCCAGTTTCACTACTACCACCACCACCCATTTTTGATTTAAGATCACCACCTAGTAAACACGCAAGATTTAAAAATTTGGGATTAGATAAATACTTTGATAAATTTGCTGGATTTTTTCCAATATCATTTAGGGCTTCTTTTACTTCTGGATCGGACAATAATTTCTTTACATGCTCTTCATCCGTATTAAACATATTTGAAAAATCCATGCCTGCTGGCATATCTTCTGGTCTAAAACCTGACGGCATTCCTCCACCTTGTCTGCGACTTTCTTCTTCCTCCTGAGCTTTTTTATTTGCTTCTTGGGCGGTGCGCACCCTTTCCTGACGTTTCTTTATTTCTTTTTCAGTTTTTATACGATCCCACTTTATTCTGTGTTGCTCAATTTTTTTAGCATTTGGAGTTACCTCTTTTAACCACTCGTCCGCCTCTTCATCATAATCTAATTTGCAAGCTTGCCTTAAATCTTTTGCTGCTGCTTCCCAATTTCCTAGAAGGCGGTTGGCTCTACCTCTATATTTATATGCAGCTGCAGAATCACAATTAAGCTCTAATGCTCTGTCACAATCACGTATGCAAGCGTTTGGTTTTTTTAATTTAAGATAAGCTTGCCCACGTTTGGCATGGAATAAGGCATTTCCTGGATTAATATTTATGGCTTTCGTATATAAATCAATTGCTTCTTCGAATTTCTGCTCAGAATAAGCTGAAGCTGCTTGGGAACGTAAATCGCTTGCTTGATCTATCTCTTCTTCTGTTACCTCTTTATTTTTATCGCCCATTTCCTGTGGGTCATCTGTATCAGGCTCAATTACACCTAAAATCATTTTAATTTTATAAAATTTTATTTGGATCTAATTTATGTGTGCATTTACTTACCATCCATATCTAATTCTACATCAGATTCTTTCTCTGAATCTTCTTCTTCTACTTTAGGTTCTGAATCGGGTGCTTTAGATGTTGGCGACGGCTTCTCAGAACTATACATAAAGCTTAGAATCAAAAATATTTTACTTTTAGTAAATTTCTACCGACCTTTCAAAAGTGGGCATTTTGGATTCCCCTGCCGGGATTTTTCCACCCAAACTTTCAACGAATTGTTTGAAAAAACTTAATTTTGGTGTATTTAATATTTGTGGATTGGTTGAGCATACTGCTATAAAAGTTTTCAAGGCCTCTAAATTCTAAAATGGTACACATTTTGGTTTACATGAAACGGTAAATTATTTTTTAATTTAAACTCAAATAACCTTTTCGCCAAAATCCATGTTTTTTTTTTCTGATGAATATTGAGACGGAAGTTTATATTTTTAGTTTTAAATTTATTTAACAAATCGTATTTTAAATCTTTCTAATTTATACTTATAAATTTTACCAATTTCGCTAAATCACGCCGGGTTTCTTACTTCTTTCTTATTCTATTCTTATACCAGAATATTCTTCAATTTGGAGAAAATGGAAAAAAAGATGTCGCAGTATTTGGAGAAAAAATACACTGACATAACATAAATGTCAAGAATTAATTTGACAACATAACCTTGTTTTCCAATGCTGCCATAGTTTAATTTTAATATGGTCATATCTTGGAGATTAAGCTCTACATCCTGAATATTAAATGCGGGTACGTATTTATGTCTAGTTTATATACATAAAAGGAAAATTATATAAAATTTTGCAGAAATTTTAAAAGGATTTTTAAAATTTCACAAAAAAACGACATAAAAAAGTAGTTTTATGTATTTGATTACTAATTGTTGACATATAAATTTTGTACTTTTTCAAAAGTTTATTAGCAGTTCGATCGCCTGATTGTGATTCACGCACTAACGTTAAAGAAAAGAAAATAAACAAAAACAATAAAACGTCAGTTCGTACAAAATAGTCAAAGAGGAATTGATAAAAAATTTTACCTGTTTATAAAAAAATTAAAAAGGTAGAATTTGTTTACATTGAGTTTTTAATAAACTTAATACAAAGAATTTGATGTAAATTTTTCGAGTTAATGTTGCTTACATGCAATTCTTTGAGTATAAACGTAATGTTACAAGGACTATCAGACGTGCTAAAAACCGCTGCAGACATAGTAGCACCTCCACCAACATTAAGGCAAGATTTAGAGTATCATTGGAAGCAAGTCAAAACTTTTTATAACAATAGAAACAATTTTCCGCGTCACATTAGGTAAACAAAAGTGTTGTCCATTAACATGTTTGTACTAAATATTATTTTAGTAATACAACTGTTCCTCATCATTTGGAATCAATATTGCAAACCATATTGAGGGAAGATGAGCTTGAAAATAACGATTCAAAAAAGGAGTGTATGGAATTCATCTTAAATAATAGACCATTGGACTTACTTTTAGAACTGTCAATAGCTGATAGTCCACCTGGCGTAAAAGTGTGTGTACTTAATTGGGTCAGGAGATTTTTATCGTGCACAAAATCTGCACCATTAGAACATACGAGTATTTTTGAACCTATTCGAAATCTTATACAAATATGTAATGGAAAAGTGCCATCACCATATGAAGAGGAAGAAATATTATTTTTAGAAACTATAGCTGGTCTAATAAGAAAAAACCCAAATTTGCTGCATATATTTCTACCGTCACATCAATATTCTGCATCCGCCATGTCACAAGTAAGATTACATAATCTTATAAACAAGCTATTAAAAACTTGAACTAATTTCAGATTAAGCATAATAAATTCAGAAAATTACCCGAAAGTAATTCATTATTTCAATCAATAAAATTGGAAACCAACATAAGAAGAGTGGAAATTATTCCAGATTTAAGAAACATTAATTCTAATGAATTAAAAGCTTTAAATAAAGCGAAAATTGCAAATGGATCTAATTTCGACTTTGATACCAAATGCAACGCTTCTATAAAACTGGTAGATCTCAATCGGACTGAATGTGATTGCGAGCAAAATGAAAAATTTGAATTGTTGGACACGATACTTTCTTATTTTGAAAGTCCTGATAGTAAAGTTGTTGTAAGAGCATGTGAAAGTGCTTTAATCTTATCTTCGCTGTCTGTATCTAATATAAAATGTACATCATTTGACAGAAGTTTGAAAGACTTCACTGATTATTTAATCAAGAAAATTTGTGTCCTTTACGAAAAAATTCCAGATGACATGGATTCCGATAACATAGAAGAAGGCAATATATCGTGGGGATTTATTCCTCGAGAACCGGATGTTCATAAATTTATAGGAAAGGCTGAATTTCACGAGTTTTTTTGTTGGTTGGACTACACAGATTGTGTAGCATTAGAGAATCTCAAAATCTCAACATTTATAACACAATTCCGCAACGAATTTTTATTAAAATACGTAGAACCAACCTTATTAGCAACAGACACTCCTTTTGTTCTTATCATATTAAGCAAAATAATTAGACAAATTCGATCCCCAAACTTTATGGATGAAATCGCAAATTGGTTAGTTGGGGAAACTAATTCTGAACCTTATTCCGCAACAGATTGCTTACTTACTATAATTATTGAAAATATGCAAGATAATTCAGAAATATTATTAGCTGGTTTGCAATTTATTGAAGCGTTGTTGGATAATCCAAATGAAAAAATATTGAATGAAATGCTCTTTAGATATTTAAATAAACGTGGTTACTATGATAATCAAGCTCAACAAAGTTGGTCAGATGAAGAAGAAGAACGTGAAAGGAAATGCGGCAGTATTGAAGATCAGTTCAGATCTCATACCTTGTCTCCACATAATATTTTAAAAGTTATTAATCATTTCTTACTTCTCTTACCAAGACAAGTTATGGCGGAAGCAAGTAAGTTGATTTATGTTATTGTAAAATTTGAAGGTATAACAATTTTTTTTAAAGGCGGCACTTGTTATGAGGAATATGTTCAAGACGCAAGTAAACATTATAAAATTTGGCTTAAGAAAACTGAAAAATTTGCATGGCCGCGTGAAGCAGTTTCTCCAGATAGAGAAATCATTTCTTCAAGTTCTTCAATTGGAAATCTTGATCTTCCTAAGTCTACTTTTCGTCGCAGTAACAGCTTAGAAACAGATTTGCATTGCAATGACAGTGGTATATCGGAAGGACGTTTTTATGAAGGTCCATTATTAAAATTTCTATTTTCACATGTGAAGGGAATGCCAAATCAAAGTTGCGAAATAAATTTAGCAGTTATTGCAATTGTTTCAAAGTTAGCATTTTTGCCACAACCTTATTTACATGAAATTCTTCTAAATCCAATCATTCCTGTGGCACACGGTGCTACGAATTTGTGGAATAATATGCAAGTAGCTGCTCGATACTTACTGCTTGAAATTCCGAAACATGAACATTTTCAAAAAAGAATTGGTGAAACTGGAAAACGTTTATTATCCAATCCACCAATTATTTGTGATGAAGGAAATGATGATATTGAGCAACTTTATGAGGCAATTGTTATATTAGAAGAATTTTGCAAAGAGCTTGCAGCAATTGCTTTCGTTAAATATCATCATGCAACAAAAGAATAAATTTACATACTTATAAACTTCACTTTTCTAATATTACACACATCACATTTTTATTGTGATTTTTTTGAAAAGAAATAGTCATAGGGTTCTGTTTGATTTGCTATTTTAATATTTAAGAAAGGAATATTATTTTAGAAATTTATTTATAGGAGCCTCAGTGTTGAATAGCCTGCATATAAGTGTGATTATAATATATAAAATTTAAAAACGATTGCAAAAATATGATTATATATATAATTAGTTCTATATACTATCAAAAGACGTGTTACATACCCTGTAATAAAAGTAGTCCTTTTATTTTTATGTTTATTTTAAATAAATTATGTACAAACTAAGTGTATTACTTACTGTTATGTTATGTTTAAATTTTAAATATAAGTATTGAATATATTATATTTAAAATAATAAGCTTCTTGCTTACTATACAAAACTTTGTGATTCTTTCGATTTACATGCCAATAAAATATTAAATAATAACTTATACTCGTTTATTTTGTTAATATTTTAAGTTAATTAGAAATGGCTTTAAGAAGTAAAATGTAAGACATTTGAGGCCAAATATTTTTTTTAATATAAACCAATTTATTGAATTATAAAACATTTGTATCAAAAATTTATGAAAAAAAATTACATATATAGGGTCTTCATCTTATATATCTCTTTCCTAAAGATCAATGGTTATGAATTTCTGATTCATCGTTCCTTCCATTTAAGGAAAAATAGATTTTCGGTTTAGTAATTATACTCTGGAGTTTCTAAATTTTTTAGAAAGTTAGCTAGCTTCTTGCTCAAGGGTTATATGTACATAACACAAAAATAATCTTTAGTCGACCACTGAACGTAAAATAAATGTCTTTTGATCTTTGCAAACTTTTAACAATTAAGAAATATAAAGAAAATTTGAATATATGTACAAATAAAAATAAAAAACCATTAATTAAATGATGTTCTTAAAAGTCGATTTGCGGCTGTAATGTAAATGTTTGAAAAATAGTTTCTATACAGGCATTATTACAGATTTCAACAATACAATTTTAAAGTATTTGTCCAAAGAAAATAGGTCCCACATATTAAAATATAAATTTCTAAAACATAAGTACATCTAATTTTACTTTATTTATTCAATGACATCCGCAACTTTTTACAACCATATTTTTATACTTTTTTAAATTAACATTCGCTTCGTTTAAATGATACAAAACTGGTAAAGTACCTAATGTTGTCGGAGCACAGCAGGGTTTTGGCACCTGAAATAAGAAAAGTTAAAATTCAGTAATGTGTTTTTAACCAAATGTTTTGAATAAAATTCAATTTACTTTGGAAGGATACATCAGATGAACTAATGTTTGTACAATGGCATGATTGGTAGCATTCATATGAGCATTTAATGGAAAACTACATTCTCCGCTGCAATAAAAAGCACTATACCCTTCAGGTGCAATAATCCAATCCTATTAATCATAAAATATAAAATATTAATTTTAAAATGAAATTAATCTTATATTTGGAATTTTATTTTAGATTTTTTACATAAAATTTTTATGCACTCAAAAAAAAAAAAATGCACTATGGGTTTTTTAAGATTTTAATACAGTTCTAATAATCGTAGAATGCATCATGAATTTGTTAATAAAATACACATTTACTTAAAGATACAATTTTTGACTCACATGCCATCTTAAATCTTTAAAATTAATGTAAAGTGTCTGTATTTGACAACTTTTTGAAGTTCTACCAATAGCTGACGATTGATGATGGTCTAAAAATGGGTTTTGTTTTTCCGATTTATTTCTTCGCTTTGAAACATTCCGTTTTCTTCTAGCACTTTTTTTATTTAATTGCTTGATTACCTTCAATATATAAAAAAAAAATAAAAATTAATCAATGTAGCTGGTACTGATTATAATAAAATTTTTAAATATAAATCACATTCATTATCTTATATGTGCATTGTATTTAAAAAAAAATATTTTACTTACATCAGGACCTTTAAAAAATCCCACCATAAATGGCTGATATTCATCATCTCCCTTATTATTTATTATTCCAATATCTTCTAATTTTATCTCACGATCAGGTCTTTCTTTTGCATGTGCACCAATATATAATCCTTTATTTTCTTTTGGCCATATTAACCATTTTGATAGTCCTTCAGTTACATTTAATTCTAACCAACCATGGTAATCTGAGGTTGTATTAATTGATGATAATATTTCTAATTCTTTTTCAATATATTCATCATCATTATCATCAATATCATCATATTCCTTATCAGTATTAACTATTGTATATACGGTTATAATAAATTCTTTATTTTTTCCTAACCATTTTCCCAGCATGGGATTTTGATAAATTCTTAACTCAGCCATCATTAATAAGTTATCCTTGGTCACTTCCGATACATCAAACCATAAACGTCGTCCGTGTTCATGTCGAACTTCAGCCACATGGTGGTCTAAAATATATATGTATGTATGTAGATAAATATACAAATTATATAAGAATTTGTTTTATATATATATACAGGTGTATGCACGAAATAAAAAAAAATAAAATCACGATGAGGCCAAGAAGTATTTACAAAAAAATAAATACAAGAAACAGGGAAAAAAGTAAATATACATGATTATATGCATATTTACGAGAGCGTCATGAAAAAAGTTCACTTTAAATAATGTAAAAATTTTGTATGAATGAAAAAATTAAATGCAAAATTTAAATATTTTAAGTTTAATTTTTTATTTTGCGCAATTTTTCTAGTCAAATATACCGGGCGAATATAAAAATTTCAAGAGTTTTTATTAAAATTTTAAATTTTTTAAATTAAATGATTTTTTTGTGCTATTAATTCAGGGCACTTAATTTCCTTTTGCAAAAAAGATAAACTGTATATGTTTCTATAATTTCTATGTTAACTAAAACTCATCTTATCTTAAAACTCAATATAATTACGAAGTTTAGCTTATTGTTTGTATCCAAATAATTGTGTTAATAAAAATTATGAATAATATAAATGAAGCCCATCACACATTTCCATATAAAAAAAACTTAAAGAATAAGATTGGTACCTGGGATTTAACAATACCATATGAAATTTGATTTTACCAAACGTCACATATTTTAACCAAAAATATTAAATTTTTATTGATTTAGCTATTTCTTAATTTTTGAATTTCTTAAAAGTTCCTAAATATAAAATTGATTCCAGCCATATTTCATTCGAGGACATTTCTTAGCTCAAAAACCTTACAGAAATGAATTTTCTTTTGAACTGAGACGAAAAAATGAGATAAAAATAGAGTTGTTATACAGCGCATTCTGAGAAAAAAAAATTTAGAAATTACAGGTAGATAGAATTACAAAACAAAAAAAAACCAAAAAGTAAATAAAGTTAAGGTAACAAGGCATTTTTAATTTCTTCAGGTCATAAATTTTTTTTTATTCCTTGGTGGCTAAATACATTTTCGTTAATTTTTTGATGAGTCACTTAGCCGGAATAATATAATTGTCAGTTATTTCGATTAGTTTTATAAGGCACTTGCAACCTATATAAAATAATGGGCCAGATTAAAGAATTAAAATATTGTGCGCGATAAATTATTTTATAGCAGGATTTTTTGGACAAAAACATTTTTAAATCGACAAATCAATCAATATATTTACCACTTTTACTACAATCAAAGAATAGTTTCAAAAGAAATATTAACGTATGTCAATAAAAGAATTTTATTGACATGAAGAAATATGAAAGAACAATAAAGTGCATGTTTAAGCCATGAATTTCTTAATTATTGAATTAATTTTTACTAAATCCTTTAGAAATAATAATTATTAAAATGAACATGATTTATTTATCCTTAATGATGATTTGAAAAATTCTTGTGGGTCACCTAAATAAACAAAATTGAAAATGATATTAAATACTCACTTTTGTTAAGAAAAGTCATTATAATATCTGATTGATCAATTGCTCTCTTATCTAAATCAGTTATAAAATTATCACTATTATGTTCGATACTCCTTTTAGATCTAAATATAGGATTCTCTTCTTCACTAAGTCTGTGATATGCATCTAATAGAAATTGTGGTGCTGATTTTCTGAAAAAAAACGAGAAAAATTAATTAATTAGCATAAAATTAAATATTTAAGAATATTTTCGCTTAAAATATTTATTTTTATTGCATATTTCCTTAAGAAATTTGTGTTATCTTATTGTAGTGGACACTTTTCTATATAATTTATACTTTTGTGAAAATGTTTTGTTAATTATTTGTCTTTTTATTTGTTCAATTTAGTATTAAAGAAATAATTCAAAATTTTTTTGACAATTATTTAAATGGCGATTGAATTTAATTATTCTTTATTTATGATTAAAAATGGATAATATTTAAGAGCATAATTGCAAAATAAATTTTAATACATAAAATTTTAATTGATAATTAAATTTTATGCGTTTTTTATACCTATTTGTATAAACGAAATCACTAATTTAAGAAACACTGAAATAATTCAAAAACAAACCTACTAACAAATTATTCTTATACTCGTATATATACAAATATTTTGAATTCTTTTCAAATATAAGTAGTATTGTATTCGATCCACTTCAATCTAATATAAAATTAAAAATTATTTAAAATTCTTAATTATAAAAACAAATTTTTAAATCTTCAAAAATATTTTATGTTTCTATTTAAAGTAATAAATTTAATAATAAAATTAAATTCTTATACTCGTGAATTCTAAAAATATCCTATAAATTATTTATTTTTAAATAAATTATATGAAAAAAAATTATTCATTGAAATTTTTGAAATTCATTTAATATTATTTTAATTAATAAAATAAAAATAATATTTATAATAGCGTCCCTCTAATAATAATTCTTTACAAAAATTTCGGCGTTAGTACATTGTATCTCCGCACAATAGCTTAAATACTTCCACAATTTTAAAATTATGATGTCATTTTTTCTAACAAGATCAAATTTTTACGAATAAGAGTTGTTTACTCAATCCAATAATAATATGCAAAATGAAAGTTATAGCTAAGTATTATTTCAAAATCAAAATTATTTATTTAAAAGATAAATATATATGTATGTATGTTCCCGCATACGCATTATACAATATATTGTATTCAAGTCTACACAAATGCAATATGAATACAAATATGGGTATATAAGATAAATATAAAAAAAACGTAAATTTTAATTAGATTTTATAAATTTATAATATCTATTTAAAAAAAAAGTTCGAATCAAAACAATAGTTTGGTCAACGTAATAATTTCCGTTCAGGAAATGAAAATACTTGTAAAATAAATATTAATTATTATCCTAAGCTAGCAAAAAATATCATAACTATTGCCTACTTTCAGGATGAGAACACTTAAGGTGTATTAATATATTAACTGGATTCGACTGCCGGTTTTATTCAGTTATGATAAAAATAATACTCGTATATTGTTTTGGTAAAATATTTACCGTTAGTTTTTTGATTTTATCTGAATTTGAGAAAACTTCCATTTTTGAAAAATAAGATGCCGAAAATAAATTTTGTTAGTTTTGAGAGACGATAAGTTGCAAGATTCTTTTTAACGAATAATTAATATTCGTCACAAGGTACATTTTTGTATAAAGTTTCAGCTTATATTAAAGGGCATATTTATATACTTATATTAATAGGTTTTTAAACTGACACATGAACGGACCGAAAAAACAAAACAAATTTTTTTAAATTTCAAAACAATTTCTCCAGTTTTGTTGAAAATGTTCTAAAAATATTTGAAATTTTTTGCAACGCAATTTCTCTATAACATATGTCTACTTAAGTATATGACAAGGAAATATTAAAAATTTTACGAATAATCATTAATTTTCACATACGTCATATAAATAATTATAATATATCTTAATATACGTACATGTAAATACGTTACAATACTTAACATATATGTATGTGCATTCACAATGTACATATGTGTAGAAATATATTTTTTTACATCATCAAAAATTTATTTAGAATTATGCATGTATACGGTAATGTAGTGCATTTAGTAAGTACGTAATATTATATTGCATGAGTAAATGATCTGAGTGTACATTTATTACAAAAATATTTTAATATTGTAATACAAAAGTGTGTCAAACCAATAGACTTTAAAAATCGTTAACCCACTTTTACAAAATAAAGCTACAAATTTTGAAACAATTTTAAATTCAGGGGCTATTTCTTAATATTGAAAAGCGATTGGCATGTAAGGGAGGGTGAAAAATTACAGAATAATTTTACTACAAAGTTAAAAGTTAATTTAGAATTTCAAATTTTAGAAATTAATTTGTTTAGGTATTATCATTCCAACTCCATATAATAAGGTGATAAAAACTATAATTATTGTTATATTTGAAATTTCCAAGAAGGACGGTATACGCTCAAATTTTTCACTGATTTTTAAAAAAGGGATTTTTAAGATTTTAGTGAAACCATATTAATACGTAATTATTATAAATATGTGTTGCAGTTCTCATACCTTTAGTAATTAGTGCAGTTTTAAATTTATATAGTCTGTAAACAAATCTATAGAGTCTGTAAATAACAAACAAGCGGATAACCGAATAATTATACAAAATTAAATAAATTAGAATTTTTTCTTTCAAATATTTTTTTCAAAATGTGCTGAAAAGCAAGAAAATAATGAAAATTTTATTTATATAGACATAATTAATATGTATGTATATGTGTACGTGTATTAATACAAATATCCTATTGAACACTTCTCAAATCCAAACATTATAATTTTCTAATTAAATCTTTAATTTACACACCTTTTGTACGGGTATACATACGAATGTATATACACAGTACGTATTATACTTGATAATATAATATATATATATAAGTATATGTATAACAATGTCATGAATTTATGAAAGCTTTGTAAATTAAATAATAATATAGAGTAAATATTTTTTCTATAAATAATGTGTAAGCTTTGATTATTCGATTATCCAATGATTTTTGAATAAATTTTTTAAATTTATTTTGTACTTATAAAATTAGAAACAAGATTGTTGTACCATAAGTAGAATATTATGGGATTTTGGATTTTTTTATTAAATATTGTTGATTTTTAAGCTTGTCATAAGGGCAAAATTGTTACATGTGAGTTTCCAAAAAATATTAACTTGCATGTTTTATATTTAATTAAATATGTTTATAGGAAAATATTCATCATAAAACAAAAAGAAATTTATATGCCCACCACGACGATCCTAAAAATTATCATCTTTTAAAAATTATCAATAAGATTTATTGCCAATTTCCATTTTGAGCACGTTTTGAATTTAATAAATTATAAAAATTACTTGTTAATTATATAAGGTGAAATACAATATCATTATAAGAAAATGAACGTATAATTAGGTGAATAATATTACATTTATATACACACATTCTTATTTGGATTTTTAAAATAATTTTTCATATTTTTCGTACAATATCTATGTACACATAAATGACAAAGTTCCTTATATGTAAGCGATTTGTTACATTCTCATTACAATAGAAATTTTAATTATATTGCAACTTTGTGTAAAAAAAAAACTAAAAATAATTCATTTTTATTTTATTCGAGAAAAAAAAAACAAAAGAATGAACTTAATTTAATAAACAATGTTATAAAACATGAATACTTTAAGTTGATTTGGCCAATTTTGGGATATTGGCACTTTAATTGTAGATCAAAAAAATTTCTCAAAATATTTTGACGTCAACCGAACTAAGTAAGTATGTAGATCAGATTGGTGAATACTTATTTATAATTCTGTTTAAATTTTCCATAAAGAAGTGTTTAAGTAAAAAAAACTCTGTAGTGTTGTAATAATTTATTAATTAAGGTCATATACATTTGTATATACAGGATGTCCGAGACTCAACGGAGTTCCTCAAGTAGAGTAATAGAATGCCTCCAGAAGAATTCGATTTTGCGACCCTCCTTCTGAGTTACAGTGCTTCAAGGTTGAAATTTCTGAAAACTATCTAATTGCAACATTTCTATTAACAACTCGGAAAATATAACAGGTATAGTTTATTCACAAATACTATGTATATATAGATTTTCACAAATGCTTAATTTATCTATTGGTTGAATGCTATTAGGTGCATTTCTTTATTTTAAATATTTTTCAAAATTTTTATGTCCCGTTGTCGTATAGAAATCCATTTTGCCCTGTGATTAATTTTTAAAATATAATTATATCGTTTTTGTTTAACTCATTTATATAATATTCGAGTATTTTAAATTCTATAATATATGATGAGTGTTTTATAGCATGCAGGCTGAAATCTAAATGTAGCGTATGCATATGTAACTGTAGCTTTTAGGTTACATTTCAAAAAAATTTCTAGTGCATCTGTACGAAAAATTGAATTTTATTATATTTGTTATTTGTCCATAAAAGGAACAATAATCTACATTATCCCACCCAAATAAATAGTTATTTTACTATTTAAACCATATTAGTTTCGTATATAGATATTAGTATTACACAATATTAGTTGCTTATTTATTACTTAGCAATTTTCACAATAAAATGAAATTCTTTCACATATCTTTTTTAATATTTTTATTCTAATTTGTTTATTAATAGTATTAATTTTTTATAGAAAATTGCTATATAAATAATTTATAAATCTAATAAGAAAGTGCAGCTACTTGTAATTTTGTTAAAACAAAATATAGTCAAGTATTATCAAAAATTTTTAATACCTATAAATTCTGGTTCTTATATGATTTTCGATTTTCACAGGAACCTTATACTAAACCGAAATAATTTTATAAGTATTTGAGAACATTAATATCGTAATTTTTAATTCATTTTGCATATCGCTTGTCAAAAGTTCATAATGATATTACAAAATATTTATTCCTGGCTAAACAGCGTATGTTAGGAAAATATTGGAAAATAAGAAAAGTTAAAAAATTCATTTAGTATTTTAACTTTCGCAAAATTTAGGGACATTTTGATTTAATTGTGAGTTTCATTAAGATATTTAGTAAGTTATTCAATTAAATTATTATATACCAACTTTTTCAATTAAATTATTTTTTTAAACTAAAAATTGTCTAAGTTATGTAATCTACAGTTAATAATTAAAATTAAATAATATTTTTAATTTCAACTAGATATATACTGGCAACACTATTTAATATTTTAAATTTCTTAAAGCATTTTTTATAATACAAATTGTTTTTTAAATTATAAATAAAACACAATTATCTCGCCTATACCCAGCTGTAGTATATTTTTATGCACATATAGGTACATATATGTGTACCGTTGCACTTAAACAGTTATTTATTGCAAACAAAAAATAAATTGCTTCTTAAAATGCTTAATTTATAGCAATTATTTTAACACGTCCAAGAATTTTTATTAAAAATCGTTGTTTTCTTTTTTCTTTTTTAATTATATGGTTATAAAATACGAGTAAAATGTATGTAACTAATGTTTTATTATGCCATTTTAAGTATATATATTTGGTTATTTTTGAAATGGTAATTATCTCTTATACGTATACACCTTGATAAATAAATTATATGCATAGATACTTAATTATTATAGTTATGTAATTAAAATATTGGTGTGTACAGGGTACAAAAAATCCAAATAACTTTAAAGATTCAATTTTATGAGCAAATACACAGTCATTAAATCGAATTTAGATTTTTGAAAAGTTTTTGATTTTGATTTTCAAATTTAGTTTTTGTAGTAGAACACAAGGGATATTTGAATAACCAATTTAAACTGCTCTTAATAAACTATTAATAATTATTTTGAATATGATGTTAAATAAAATTTTAAATACTTATAGCCTTCAGTACTATAATTTGACATTTTCGCTATTTTAGTTAACTGTATGAGAAAATGAAAGACAAGTAAAAATTAATATTTTTCGTAGCTACGTTTTCGAGAAGTTTTTTTTGATATTTCGTACAGAATAATAATAGTTTACCTGCAAAACGTCTTTCCAAACAGCTTCAAAAATTATATTTGGACACATCTCAAAAAATCACTAAAACTACGGAATTTCAATTTCCTACAAACAAATATACTATTAAAGCTATAATATTTGAGAAAAGTCATTGAAATTACTACCGCAAGGAGGCATTACAAGGAGGTAGTTTGTGGTGCATATATAATTAATATATCATGTCTGAACACATTGTACCTTGTTTTTAATTATTTTATAAGGTTAAATTATGAATAGGAATTTCATAATTAAAACATATCACCAACCTAGTCAAATAATAAGATAAAAATAATTGAAATATACTTATGCTTTTAATTTTAAATAATTAATTTTTCCTATATTGTAATTACGTAAGTATGTCTGCATACTTATTTGAAAATTTTCTTATGCAAAATTATAATAGAAAAATATATAAGTAAAATGTACTTAAAAAACAAAAAAATTCATAGAATAAATTTTCTTACTTCATTTAAAGGTCAAATATAAAAATAATAATTTTTCAATAGAAAAAAAGAATAAAATAAATTGAAGTGGAAGAATCGCAAAGTCAAAAAAAAAAAAACACACTCTTGTACGAAAACATTTTAACTTCAAAAATTATACACAAATCGATTCAAAAATAAACATTAGAAGAAAAAAAAATTTAAAACTTTTACACTTTTTTGTTTACACACTTAATAAATTTATTTATGCTTTTTTTTTTATTGCTTAATTTTTATTAATAAGTCTAATACTTACTGAGTATATTTTTAAATATCGATATGTATGTAAGTAGTGTTCCTTCATAACAACATCCATTTAAAATTTCGTTTTAAATATTCCCAATTTTTTTCAAAGCGAATTAGTGCTTTCATGCATGTATGAGCCATCAATGTTTACAATCGGAAAAAATAACGACAAGCTATTAAAAACCCATATAATAATGAGAGAAATTAATGATACACATCTACACCATTCCATATAGTCTGATATAACAATAACGCTCTGTGATTTAAAATTTTAAATAGCAATTTAAAATTCAGCCGAAATATTTTACTTTTCTATAAGGATATTAAAGTCAATTATATGAATGTCTTATAATTTAAACTTCTCTTTGAATTCGAATCTATTTCGATTCGAATTTAGAATTACAAAATGTTTTGATTTTAGTTATTTGAAATAAGTAAATATTCTTTTCATATTAAATATAGTTTCTATAGAATCAAAAGAAGCAAAATTTTCAAATCAAATAACTCCGTTTCAAAAAGGATTAATAATACCTAAAAATTGTTTTGTACACATGTACTCGTACATAAATAATTTGTACATAATTATTTGAAATAACTATTTAGACTATCTTAAAAATTTAAAAAGATTGTATTGTGATTTGAAAAAAGTATAAATTTCAACAATCTCCACTTATTTTGTGTATATAAAACTTACTGATATGTACAAAATAAATAGAGCAATGTCCTTTTGGCTGATCGCATTGCATAATAGAAATATTGCCATTACACTAAATATGACTTTCAAAAAAATATGAAAAAACTCAAAGAGGTATCTATTTAGAGAGAGAGATATTTTAGAGATATATTTGACTGCCAGTCGACCTATATTTATGTGTACGCCTGTCTGATTACGCACCTTTAAATCTTTGTATTAAGCTAACACACCTTGTATAAAAATATGAACATTTTTTAAATTATTTTTGGGTCAAGTTAGAAAAATTGGAACTTTACTGCGGGATACTAAAATTTGTTAAGAAATTTTAAATGAAATACAATTATTAGATTCCAGAATTTAAATAAAAGAATATTTTAGAAGGCAAGAGAACCCGGTTTTTATAATTTTTTTAAAATTTAAAATTAATATACAACAAATATTTTCAGAATCCGGTGCAGTCCTTCCACTAGCTTCATAAGAATATAATTTAAGTATGTATTATAAACTTTGCATATCGCAAGAATGTGTGCATATTACGAGTAATATCCTTTTCAATTTCTAAAATTGGTATACATATTTAAAATTCTTGATTTGTTCCAAGCATATCTATTCCAATAATTTTAAAATCATAATTATCGCAAATCTAAATTTAAATAGTCTACAAAATTATTTATTCAATTGTACTTATTAAAATTTAATAAAAATACTTATCATATATATTTATAACAATTTATTACTAAAAATGCAATCTAGGAAGCAGCATGTCACCATACAGACTCATTTGTTTCTATAAACTCATTTTTTTCTTACTACAATTTTTTTTTTAATAAATGTTATTTAATAATTTATTTATAAAAGAAGCTTTTGAATTTGAAACGTGATTTCTTTTAAATTTTTGAATTTTTTAAATCTAAAGTTTTTAGAAAAATACTTTTAAAATTCATTTTGTAGTACATTTTTTAAATATTTATTACAATATCAAAAATTTATGCATTCCCGCTTTTAATATTAAATAAATCTTTAATCTACTTTGTAAATTAATTTATGGTATTTTTAATTATATAATAAATTTTTCTTATAATTTTGTTTTTGTTTTTAATAAGTATAAGTAATATTTTAAATAATACTATTCTAATAAACTGTTATACATAGCTATATAAATTTTATATATAGACAAAAATTATTCAGTAAAATATTAAAAAAAATAAATTTCACTTTTATTTATAAATTTTAAATTAAACGTGTCTCTATTAAAAATAATATATTTGTGTAACACTTGCATCTATAAATAATTAAAAATTATAATAATTTTAATTTCATAATTCGATTATGCACAAATAATTGCATATAAATTTCATAGTTTGTGTATATACAATACACTTAATAAGGAAATAAATGTAAATGATATTATAATTATCAATATTTCATTTGTATTACAAAATTATAGAAATGGATTAGGGTAAATTTCTATAATTAAAATACATATTAGATTTCAAAAATAAGCTTTAGTCTGGCAAAATTTCCAAATTTTATTAGGTGCTACAGCCGGATGCATATGTTTCATATGTTTCATAAAAGAAATTGAATGTTGTTTTTTAAATATGCTATGCCGCGATTTTCTCAACCAATTGCATAAGAATCATATTCTCCAGTTCCAAATATTCGGTGTTAAAGCTTTTCATGTTTTATAAAAATCATTAAATATTTTTAACAAACAATGATATTGTAACAACGCCTAAGCGAAATATTTTCACAAATTCACTAAATATGCTCTAAAATTATTTTATAGTTTCAACTTCAAATTAAGTAACTTAATGGTACCGATGGCACAATTTTACATTTCCCGACATTTTAATTCTTAAAATTTTACTGTTAAATTTAATATCCCTTTAAATACACTTTGAAAAAATTTCACTTTATGCATCTGTCTGTCTACGCGTTTGTCTGTATACAGAATCTTAATACTCTCTGAGTTAGTTTTAAAGGCAAAATATTGCACAAAGAAAGACCTTAAACTTGCCAAAGAACTTTACTTATTCCTTTTCAACAATTTTTTTTTGCTTGTTCCACACTTTTTTTTTAGGCCAGTTCCCTTTCAACATCCCAAAATCACCTTTTATTATTTCAGATCAACATATGTAGCTAGTGTCACGAAATTACAAAGACTTTGAAAGTAGAATGTGTAATTCTAATATTACCCAAATTCTTTCGGTTTTTTTTTCTTGCTCCCCTATAAATATGCAATATGTAGGATATGCATTATAATAATATATACCTATGGCATTAATTTTAAAAGTTTAATTTTATTAATAAAAAATTCTATTTTCAATACATGGAATTACTGTGTCAAATTTTTTAGTTTGCTTTGTTATATAGAATTTTTTTCTCTAGATTTTCTTCCATTAAAAAAATTAAAAAATTTCGTTACTGTTTTAACGCTAATAAGCAAAAAGACGTGATTCGGTTAAAAATATTTGACTAATTAAATATGATTTAAAATAAATCTAAATTCATAATTTGTAACACAATATAAATTGTAATTAATTACTAAATTTTAATAAATATATAGCTATGTAATAAATTTTTAAAAATCGTTATCTTAGTGCATAAACTAATTTCAATGAATGAATGTTCTGAAACCATTGTTCTGGAATTGTTAATAGACGAAGTAACATGCCACACAATACCGCATACCTAATTGTGGACTTATTAAAAAATGTGATCTATGATAACATCATCAATTTCTTAATTTTAACCTCGCCGATTATCCAGCGAGATCATTGAATTATGACACCTCATAAAGAGTGAATGGCAACCATTGATTAATCGCAATTTAAATAAAAATTATTTATTTGTGAATTTTAAATTTTTTGTATTTCTTCGTAAAACATCATTCCTTATATATCTATAAAATTTATTATTATTTATGTATAAATGCGTATATCAGTCATAGCTGTTCACAAATAATATAGCAATGTTTGTATAATAAAACTAATATAATTAGTCCAATGTGAAAAATGTGAAAATATTAATAATAAAAAATTAAAAGTAAATTGTAAATTTTGAAAACGTTTAGTACAGTCGAATGACATTGATATCATTTAAATTTACTAATATATATGCGTGTGTATATATAAATATTCTTGTTGATAAAAAAAAATTGTTAATCAACGCGAACACAAAAAATGTAAAACATAAAATAAATTTACATTCTACAAAGTAAACAACTATCCAATCTCGGAGATACTTAAGTCAAGAAAAAGACTTATAAATTAAGTCACTTTGTAACTATGGTATTTATATGCATAATTACACATAAAAAACTTATATGTACATCAATATATAAATCAAACTATAATATTAATTTACATTATTCCTTTCATTAACAAATACGCACACACATTCATAATATATAACATCATTATTGTTCACATTTATAGACAATATGGCACCGAAAATTAATTTAATATACAAAATACCACAGTATAATTGTATATAAGTTATATATGTACATTATACATACATACAAAAACATATCATATGTGTATAATAAAAAAAAATAAATGTTTGTTAAGTCTAACAATGTCGAGACTTTTTAAAATTCACAAAAAAATTAAAAAAAAAACAAAGAAACATCATAAGTGATCATAAACGATCCACACGTTTTACTAAAACTTATTTGAATATTTTAATATTTATAATCTGTACAATTAAAAATGAAAAGAATTGGCGATGATTGAGTACCATCATACTTCAATTGTTATTATTAAGTGTTCTTAATTCTAGCTAAAATATATAAAATTTTAATTTGAATAGAAGATTTTAATAATTCCAGAACATCTACTTGTGTGAATGCCATATAAGTATGTGGATTTGGTACATCAGTCAAAGCTCAATTTAAATTTAATATTTTAATAATTTTTTTTAACATTAAAAATATAGTTTTATAGCTTCGTAGAAATTGTATAAATAGCGTTAAATTTTTTCACTCATTAACTCGAATGAAATCACTCAAAATTTTATGCTTAATAAATTTAGTTCGGGAAATGTGTTAAATAACACATAAATTTACTTCTTAAATATTTAGAAAATATTTACTTCTTTCTTCTTACTCTACAACAGATCAGTTTTGCATACTTTTAGGAAAACAAGGAAAATTAAGAGAACTGGAAACGTAACAGTCGAAAGTGCCGAAAATTGATAGTTTGCTAATATTAATAGACTTTGAAAAGGATTTAATTGGAAAAAAATTTTGCTCCAACAAAATAGATCATTTGCTAATTTTCCTGAACTGTTAAAACCTTATACTTCTACAATTTATCTTTTAAGATTAATTTGAAAGAACACCTATTCGAAAAGATTATATGATCTCTCGGACGCATGTGGCTATTTTTCTGTGTTTACGAAATTTAGAAAATGTCTAAATGATATAAATACACTAAATTGTTAAAAAACAAATACGTTTTTAAGAAGTGGAGCAGTCATAACTTGGAGAGGACCCAGAGGAAACTATAAAAAAATAGTTTTACAGAGCATCCAGGATATCTCAAATTTTTAGGCCAGGATATTCTACGTCTCCCAGGATTTTTTCTGACTATGATTTTTCCTTGTAGAAATAAATGCAGCAACGAATATTTTTTTTAATGTCGTATTATTTGGTCAAAGTATTCCAATTTCTTCTTTTTTACAGTTATGAGTATGTTCAGCTATTTTTAAGCCAAGCAAGCCTTTGAAAGTGTTCTTCGTTTAGATTGCAACCTAGGTAAGAATACTTTTTCGATTTTTATGTTATAAACTTTTAAGCGGTTGTTAGATATTCTTTCCTTGCTGATTAGTAAAATGATTAATATTTTCAAATGCTAAATTAAAATTACTGCTAAATATTAGACTCTTAAATATATGAAGTGGTAGCAATTTATATTTGAGTGTTAATAATATTATACCATATGCACAAAGCAAAAGAACAAGAAATAAGTACTTATTTGGTTTTATTATGAAGTGTATATATGTATGTAATATTCTTTACAACTTTTAATTGGTGATGTCGTTATATATAATTTAATTTTAATTTTCGTTTACTTGTACAAAAAGACATGATGGAATAATTTATAATATATCTCTTAGAATTTTACTTTATAGTGTGACTGAATTATAAAAGATTCTTAATTTTAAGTGATTTCAGTTAAAAATGAATTTAACAGAATTTATTACAGAAAGTAGTATTTAAATCAGATTAAATTAACATAATATAAAATCAGCTTTAAATTTAGAACATTTAAAATTAGCTATAGGTACACTTGATTGATTACATCTTACATTACTTGGTACTGTGGAACAGTGAGCATCTTGGAAAATACTAGGTAACATTAGCATTATACTTTTTTTTATTCAATTTTTAATTAAAACTTATAATTCTAGTTACTATTTTAAATAACTACTCACATTTAAACAAAATAATATTCATTTATTTTTATAACATAAGTTCTTAAATAGATTAAATAGATTAAATAACAGATTCTTTAATTAAACGCATACCGCCAGCTGGATAACTTCAAAATTTACACAGTTACTGTATTATGTTCCTTATAGCTACTCCTTTCATAATATTTAAAGAACATCTTCTTGCTTAAGATGTCCAATATTGAAACTATATCCAAAATGACAACACAAACAACTTAGAACGCTTTAGAACTGAACTTTTTGTAACGTTTTCGCAATAAAAAGAAAACAAGCAGTTAAAAACTACTCTAACTGAATTTAAGTTTGATAAATTTCTTTCATATAATAAGTAAATTGATTTTTCTCTTTCAAATTTCACTTAAACACTTAAAAAAAGTTCTTCAAAATTGTCATTACATATTGCAGAAGCGTACATAATAAAAACAATTCTAATAAATATTTTAATATCTTAGTAAGCGACAAGAATTTCTTTATTATTATTTAACCATTTCACATTTTTTTTATGTTTTTAATTAGCATAAATTTACTGCAACTACAGTAATACAGTACCTATAAACTAGGTACTAGAACATAATGTGAAAGTATACATACTTGCAATTTAATTTAAAAATTAAATGAAATTATTCACACATCACAAGTGCATATAACACTACATTGTATATTTTAATAAATGAAAACATAGTTTAAAAATTAATTTAATTCAAGCTTTGTACGCATTTGAATATATGTTACTCATGTATGTTTAAGTTAATTAATCCACTCATAATGTGATATTATGGGGTATTCAAAAATTAAATATGTAGTTTTATTAAATTTTAATTAATTCTTTATCATATACTTAGTTAATATTAAATTATAAGTATTTTATATTGCTAAATATATGAATTATTAGTTTGAAAAACAGCCTAAATTTATTGGAGTCCAGGCTGTTGCTCAAATTAACAGTTTGTAATTTGAACTTAATTGAACACTATGAAAGTTATATCAAAATTTTGGATTTAATTTGAATATAATTATAAGAATATAAGAAAAATATTCAATAAATTTTATAAATTACATTTTGAAAAATAATTAAAACTTAAAAAAAGTTTAAGTTTGGAAAAAATTATATAATTAACGATTTTTATTGTCAAAATTTTGAAAAAGCAGCTACATAGTAATAAAAATTTACTAACAAAATGACACTTAAACATTATTTCTTATTATTACTTATTATCAGTTAGTGGTTTGAAGCTAGACATGAGTCGCACGAGAACATGTCAGTGCTATAAGAACGATTCTGACAGGTCATTGTCTCATTAGTAAAGATACAAGAAATATGGGCCGCCCCACAAACAAACTCTATAGATACGTGCTACAACGAAGAAGAGGAGGAAACGGTGACCAATTTCCTACGCCTATGCTCGGCACTAGTGAACTCCAAACAGATATTTCTTAGGTCTAATTTTTTCATATGCTGCGGTATTATCGAATATAACCTTAGTCGATTTTTGAAAAGTTCGGCCTGCTCCAGATGGCATAAAACGAAAGATTCATCCGTACAAAGTACATGTTTTGGAAAACCACATCGACCTAACCTAATATGTAAATATAAGTTTCTATTCGGATAAATAATTAATATGTTATTAACAGTTAATAAAATTTCAATTTAAAGTAATAAGTACATATATACTTATTTTACGATATATTCACTACTATACTTAATAACAATTCTAGAAAATTCACTACTATTCTCAAATATTAACTGGATATCACAAGTTTCGGATTTTCAAAAAATTTTTAAAATTTATTTAGAATAAATAGTACTTGGCAATACCTATTCATACTAGGTATAAGATATATTAAATGCTATACTTTCAAAGAATAATATTTATAATCTAATTAGTAATTATCATTTTTATTGATTACATTATAAACATTTAACCTATTTATTTTGGTATGTTCACTTTCATTAAATTGCATATTGAAACGATATTTTGCATTCTTAGATGTCCACATATAGTTATGTATAAGTATACAGAAAAATATTTCTACAAATGTTTATAATAAAATTGAAACAAAGAAGTATAGACATAAAGACGTTAGAGTTAACAACAAATCAATTACATATAGTTAAATATTCTAATGCACAATAATAATTATTATGAATAAAAGGAAAAATTCATTTAAATCAGGCATTTCATTTTTTTTTACTCCATACGACAAAATTACAATGAAAATTAGAACATGTAAATCAAAGCAAGTTATTACGTGATTCATTTATTAAGTAAATTAAAATTATTAATAAAATTAACATACGATTAAATTGCTTATTCACACATATTTCACATTACAAAATATTTTAACCCATTGAAAACTTTAATGAATATTTTTTTTATTAAATTATAGCTTTAATAATTATTTTACTAGATTTTATTAAGTAGATTATTGTAACTATTTTCATAATAAAGAATGTTAGATAAATAACTGAAATATTAAGAGACACCAATTAAGATTCTCTGAATTCATAGAAACTTTTAATATTAGTTGACTATATAATAAATATTTCAAAGAGATTAAGTAAAGTTTCCTCTAGAAATTAACAATTTGGATTACAAATAATTTATGGTATTAAAATATTTTTAATTTTCTAATTAACAAAGAAATTATTATTTTTTGTTTTCTTCACTTAAGACATTTTTTTTCTAACAAGTAAGAATTTGGCTTTTTTTTCAGAAAAAAATAAGTAAAAATAAAAAATTTTCCTCAATTTTTAACATTATAAACAAAACGAAAAATAAAATATTCGGTGAAATGACTAATAAATATAAACATTTTCTTATAATCTAAACAAATAAACATATATATATATATATTTTTCATCATAAATATAGAACTTTGGAGACTAAGTTCTCTATAAATATATTCTAAATGATTTTTTAATGTAATTAAAATTACGTATTACATTTAAGTATTTTATACTCATATTGGCTCAGATACATCTTTCGAGGATAATATAGAAAAATTGTCTTTCTTAAAGTATAAATACGAATTTCTGCAATGTATAATTTTCGGTAACATAATATTGCGACAGTAGCCTTTGTATTGAACAATTTCAACCAATAGTTTTTGTATAATTTTGACATTAGTTTGAATTACATTAATCTACCCTTCATTCAACTCAATTTCGAAATTGGATTATTTAAAAGATCATTATTTACTTTCAAGTAATACTCCCATCATTTCGAAATTAATTGCTTATAAATAAATAATTGCTTATATATAAAAATGCTTTTAAATAATCAAAAATTATGAAATATTATTTATTTTAAAAAACTTACTTCATTGATATATGACCATGATGTGGTCGAAATTTTGGTCGATCTGGTAATCCTAAAAATTGTAAAATTTCTTTTTCAACTTCTCTTTTATCAGCATCATCTAATAAACGATGCATTATTGTTCTATCAATGCCATTATCAACATAAACACCTGAATAACTTGCTAATACAGTTAAAATATTTAAATAAATTATAAAAAATATAATTTTCAAATAAATTTGAAATTTTTTATTTGACATTTTTTTGGAAATTTTCATTTTTTTTTTTAATTTTACTTTCTTTTTTAATTTATTTTTTATATTGTTAAGTTAGATGTTAATTATTTTTATTTTCAAAATTAATTTCTTTTTAATTATTAAATAATTTTATCTATATTAATTATTAAATGATGTGGCATTTAATTAAATTTCTCACTATAAAATGTTGATAATTAAATTTCATTTTTGTAGATTTTTTTTTTATATTCTAATCTTGTTTTATTTTTAGAATTTCCTTTTATACTTAATATATAAAAATATATTATTATTATTGATGTATCTGTGTTCCTATTTAAAAATAAAAATTTTTTTTTGTTTTATAAATTTGAACTTTGTTTTAAATCACCACTAATTAAGTAATTAATTACTTAAGCTTTTCACACATTTAAATTAATTCATTCCATATAAAAAAAATACTATTTATTCATTTTTTATTTTTTATTTTTTGTTATGCAATTTCTTGTTTTAGAATGTTATATTTATAAATGGGCACATGTGTCTGTATATATTACAACAGTTAGAATTTATTTTCATAATTATCATAATTTTTTGTCTTTTTTTTTTAATTTTTTTTTTTACTTTTTAAGAATTTTTTAAAACAAGTTAGAGATATTTCTTCTAAAAATAGATATCTAAATGAATGAATAAAGATTATATTTAAAAAAAAAATATTTAAATTAATAATTTTAATTCTCTGTTATGTTTACATGCGAAATTAAGAATGAATTTAAAATTAAAATTGATATAGGGTCTTGCAAGCTAGAACGTATTCTTAAAGCTAACACATTAATATGGCCTTTCATTTAAAATTATATCTGATTATGACACCGATTAGAAAAACATAATTTTACAATATACATATACATATATGCATATATGAAAATTTAAATAAAATATTAATATATATGAAAAATGTATATTAATATTAAAAAGTAACATAAAATAAATTTATTACTTCTTATAATAAAATGAATGGAATAGGAAAGAAATTCAAATATTTTTCATTTTAATAATTAATTTAATAAATGAAGAATAATTAATTTAAAAAACAAAGAGCTGAACGGGGGAAAGTGTTACAACACATATTATACAATATTATACAAAAGTAAAGTATATATGAATATTTTTTGTTCAATTTGATCCTTAAACTTTATTCATCATTGAACCCTTTGAAAAATATAATGTTAATTTTAAATTAATATGTGTAAACTATAAATACAATGTTTCACCGGACTATATACGTTTAAAACGGTGCATGTACACTTCCACTTTTCAACTTTTAAAATTTTATTAATATGGAAGACATCCTCCCTCTTAAATGTACAAATCTGATTTTTGTATCAAGCAAAGATTGTGAAAGTACTTTTAATTGCATCAAGGAGCACAATACTATAACATAACCTATAACATAACACTTTCTTCCAATCGGGTCTTAGATTGTATTAGTTTTCCATATGTTTTTTTATTAAAAATTTTATGTATTAATATTTTTAGTTGAAATTATAAATTTAATCAAAATCTGACAAGTGAGTTAAAGTTTAAATGGGAATAAGCTATATATACGATATTTTATTATATTAAATACCACTGTTGAATGTAAAATATTTTTTCTAATTCAAATTCACTTGATTTTATATTACATCAATTTTTATATTATTACGTTATTAATTATTATTTAATTAAATTTAAATGTAGTTTAAATTTTATTTTTCTTAATATAATTATATTCACATACAAATTTTTTAAATTTGTACAATATTTTATATAATATATTTTAGTACTTTATTCAAATTTTATTTTCATTCAAAACACTAAGATTTGAATGAAAATAAATTACAAATTTTAATTTTAATTCTAATACATACTATATGATTTTCTTTTTTTTTATTTAAAAAAAATTTCAATTATAATTGCAAAAATTCTTTAGACTCTATGTCTATGAACACAAATTAAAATTTGTGATTTGTATTGAATGTACATACATATATGTATATATATATATATATATATATATATATATATATATACATATATATAATACATTAATTCTATAATATGAAAATACGTTTCACATTTATGTATGAAATCTTATGTACCTTTAGATAATTAATTATAATGAATTATATATACTATGATCACCACCACCTTGTGATCATTTATACTTAACACATAAATTATTATACTATTAATATTATTAAAAAAAAAATACAATAAACATTTCAATAAATTTTTTTATTATAAATATTTATTAAAAAAAAATTGGAATTTTGAATTTTCTTATTTTTCTATCAATACATTCAATTTTAGAAATTTAGAATAAATTCCATATGCAAGGTATATTAACAGTTTAAAATGGAAATTGGCTATATGCAAAAAACTTATTTTTCAGAAATCATATATAAATATTTTATATGTACTACTTGTCAGTATAATCCGAAAAACTACATACATGTGCACCTTTAAAAAAAAAGTTGAGGAAATTTGTAAGCAAAACAGTTTAACATTTGTAAGCAATTTATAAGGCTTTTTGGATATTAAATTAAAATATCGAATTTTGAAAATAGTCAATTCGTATTTTATATTTCTGTAGGTAAGTATATCTGTATACCTATACTTTTTATATGAACTTATACCATGTAGAACAAGAATAAGTTTAGATTATTGTTTTTAAATTAACATTCAGCAAAAAAATCAAAAATTTCAATCCAATCTCAACTTAATTTGCATGTAAACATTTAAATTTTTTTATTTAATTATTTTATATTAAATTAATTTTATTTTAACATACAAATCTGCATAATTGTACAAGTACACAAAGTGAATTCTTTAAATATAACCAGCAAAATTAAAAATTAAAAAAAATAAGAGCGATTATTACAATATTGATATGAATGTACACAGGTACACAGGTAGGTGTATAATAAGTATAATTACATTTGTTATATTTATTATAATTAATAGATAATTAAAATTCAAAACGAACAAGAAAACTTTAAATTGTACAAAAAAATTTTTCTAAAAACTTCTAAAACAAATTTTTTAATTCATTTATTATTAATTTTTTCTTACACAAATACTAATATAAAGTGAAAATATGATTAATATTAATTTTATTATAATTAATACAACTAATATTTAAAAAAAAGTATAGAGAAAAAAATTATTAAAATATTTTAAATGCGCACACCGCGATATTTTTTTTATCTATCTATCGTTTTTGGAGTTCCAGAAATAACTGATTAAAAAAAAACTCAATAATTTTGTCTTGCGCTAATGGAAAAGATTGAGCATCTTTTTCTTGTCTTTTTCAACAATAATAACAATAATAATAATAATAATAAGAAAGAATAATAATAATAATAAAAGAAAAATCAAACAACAACAATAAATACATCAGAAAGCAACAACAATAACAACATGTACAATAGCAACAACAACAGCAACAATAACAAGACAGTAAAAATAATAATAATAATAACAATAATAATAAAAACAACAAACGGCGATAAAATATTTAAAGTTTATAAAATTCATTCCTTAAAAACCACTCTCTTGACATCCCGCACCGATGACGCCGTCGATTACCGTTTACCAGTAAATCTTGTAAATACATACGTGTATACATACATACACATAATCAGGATTACCAGATATGTAGAAAAAAAAACGAAATTTGCCGACAAAAAACCTAAATTGCACGATTTCTGATATACCAATCCACTATTCAACTTAGTCCCTCAAAACAAGTTCTCAACGCGTTGAATTGTTAGAGTACTTTGTTGGCAAACCATTGCAAGGTTGAAATCCAAATAAAGTTTAATTGTAAGCGACTACGTTGATCAACATATTTTCAACGTATTGAAAAACTAAATGAAACTTTGGATGCGCAGCCTTACAGCCACATAAAAATCGAGGAATTTTAATTGAATAATGGATTGGCAGCATTAGCTAAGCTTAAAATCTGAAGTGTTTCAAGTAATGATAAAAATTTTGTAACAAATATTTTTTAAAAATTAAATTTTAAATATCAAAATTGAAAATTTTAGATTTTGGTTGATTCCCCTTAAAAATTCTTAAAAACAAAAATACCCGAGGTTTTATCATTAAGTATTAAGTATTAAAAATACTGCAGTTTTAGATAATTACGCCAGGTTTGGCAGCCCTGCATATAATAAGTATCTTATTTATACTCATTCTATAATTTGTAGATATTTTATAGATATAAATTTATATATACACATATATAGATATGTAAGTTATGTATATGATTGTATTGTGTATATGTATGTATATAAAGGTATATTACCACCATTATACTATTTAAGTTGGTTTTGCTTCTTGTTTTTTTTTCTTCTTTTCTTTTTTTATATTAGTATATTTTATATTGTTGTTGTTAGTTTTCAAAAAAATTTTCTGTTGTTCATTTCTTTTTTGCTCTTTTTTTTTTATTATTTCTCATGTTTTCTTTCTTTATTCACTTTTTCAAACTTTAAATAATATTAAGTTTTTTTTATTTTTTTGATTTTTCTTTTTAGTTTCCAAATAAACCGGTTAATATTATTAGTATTATTAAAAAAAATTATTTAAAATTATATTTTTTATAAGATTTTTTTTTTGGTATTTCTTTCTAAATATGTATACTTACATATATTTTATATTGAAAATATCACCGCTTTATTTAAATATACGAAATGAAACTGAAAAGTCCATGTGTATAATTTTTATATTTTAAAAAAAATTTTTTTTTAAATTTAAAATGTTAAAAATATTTTATTAATTTATTATCTTTTATATATTAAAATTTCGATTCAGATTTAAAAATTGGGTGTGTAGCTAATACAGAGACAAAATAAACAATGCCAGGCTAATGTTTTTAAAAGAAATTATAATGTTTAACGAAATTAATTAGAGTATTTGAACGAAAACAGAAATCTCAAAGAATTCCGTAATGCCAAACTTATGTACGATCAAATTATTCATTACAAACAAAAATAATAATTAAAATCTTATTTTCTTTGTCCTAATTATACAGTCATAATCATTAATATTACACTAATAAGGGAAGCCATAAAAATGATATGTAATAATTTTATTATTATTATTTTGATGCAAACAGCGCATAATGCAGTAATGCATTTAATATCTATGTTATACCAGCGCTTAATTTTACGCCTAAAAATATGTAATTATAAAATTTTAATTAAAAACAATATTTTCTTTATGATAATGTAAACATTTCAAATTTAAGTCGTACTTATGTCTCTAATCATAATTTGTTCCATAAATACAAAATATAAAGTTTGTAATTTATTAATAATTTTTAAACCTCTCTGTTAACATTCTATAATAACATCACATAAGTCATTACGGCTGATTTCTTATAAAATGCTGATTAAATTATTTTTAATTATTAATGCAAGTTTCTTTACTTTTAACCAAAACTTTTAGCTAGCTCTAAATAAATTTTTACAATTTCAAAAATATATATTGCATAAATTCCGGATCCAAAAATGAATAATCAATAACGGAATTACACAAATTTACGCATTCGGTTGCCTAGGAATATTTGCATACGCTGTTATATCGAATACAACTTAATATATGCGTACATGGTTGTTATTTCATGTAAAAGTGCGTAGATAATTTAAAATAAAAAAAAAAATGTAAAAATATATTAAAATTAAATTATTTTTCGTTTATTTTTAACAATTTTTTTCGTTTTCAAATACGTTATGATGGTAGTGCATTAATTTTATTCCTTTATCTTTCACTTTCATTTAACACTTAATATAATATATATTTTTTTTAGCTTTGATTGTGTAATATACAAAAACATGTAAAAAAAGTGTTTTTCCTATCTTATTAAAAATCTTTTAATTAATAGTAAAGCATATGACCCATAATTAACAACATATATGTACATAGATTTCTATTAATTCATTTTCAATTAAATATTTTATAATTTATATGCAAATTGTAATGTAAGCATTATAATGCATGTATAGGCCTTATATACAATAATAATATATAAAAATATGTAATGTAAAGTGCATATGTTTAAAAATGAAAATAATCAAGTTAATTTGAAAATGTAAAAGAAATATTGAAAAAGAAAAATTAAATAAATATTTTTATTTTATTTATTTATTGCAATTAAATGGAAAACATAAGTTTTTCACATTAATATTAGTAAAATTTTTTTGAACCAATATGAACTCGTTTATGTACAATTTGGCTTATATGTACTTCTTAGGTTGAATTAAAATGTGGTATTAAAAGGTTTTTTTGCTTAATTTTAGAATTTTTCGCCTCTATAAATTAATAATGGCTATAATTAAATATTATAGTAAACTTTAATAAACATTTCTGCAAAATTTTTTTCAATTTGCAACTGAAGAATTTAATACGTTTTTATATTAGAATACTGTAGTAACGCTTTAGAACTGTTATATATTCCTTTTCAATCTTCAAAATAGAAATCCGTACGGTATATATACATCAGCAGGAATTTTAAATTTTGTTAAAAGTACAAAACTACCAAAAAAAATTTATTCTTGAAGATGAAATCGGTATATTATTGGCAAAATATTTTACAAAATCTAAAAACTATTTTTTTCAGATCGTCTATAGAAATTTTGAAGAATCTCGGCTTCTGTTGAACTAATTTTGTCAAGATACTTGTAAGAATAATTTAGAAAAAATTCCAAATTTTATTCGAAAAATCTTAAACAAAACATTTAAACTTAAAAACTAAATGATTTTTACCTTTGTAAATTCTTTTCAATAGAAAAAACAAAACTACTTATTTTCACATTTAAAAACAATTTTTATTTTCTCACTGCAATATACGGATGCACTTAACCGTTTTTCTTTTTTTTTTTTCTTTCGATGGCGCTTACTTTTTCCAGTTGATAATTTAAAAAATAAAAAAACAAAATAACAAGGAAAAAGAAAAATAAAAAGTCACGAACTTCTCTAATACTCTTTGTTAGAGGTTTATAATGATTAAAGTATTCATATATACATATAATATAAGATATTTAATATGAACTAAGCATAAAGCCATAAAAAGTATAGCATTGTTGTATTTCAACAATATTATATTGTAAACCATTTTGAGCGCAGTATAAAGGTATGCGCCAGTGCGTTTTTTTAGCCTTTTTATTTTCAATTTTTCTTTTAGTTTATCTTTTCATTTTCATGTTTCTTTTATGATATTATTATTAAAGTGGTATTCTTTCGAGTTTTAAAATAAAGTACAAGAGTATAAATACAACACTAATCGCATATACACCATAATATATTAACGTTTATGTATACGTACCTGTATACATTTAAAATACATAAAAATGAATATTGTAAATATAAAATTTTATATTTAATTTTTGTTTATTCTGTTTTAAGAAAACAGAAGAATTCCCTTTTATTGTACGAGTGCACATAATAATTTACATTTTATTTTTCAATCAAGATTGAAAAATTTGTTATAGAGTTTAAAGCTATAAAATTCAGCTGTACATAATTATATTTATGTAATTAAAAAATGTTATGCTACTTTAAATTTAAAATTAAGTTTTTACAATCTTGTTTTGTACTCTTCATAATTAAAATCAAATTGGTTATCGCTAATCAGTTATCAGGAGTCATTTCAAATAAATTAAACAAAAGTAAATAAAATTCAAATAGGATTTTGTACAAAATTTACTTATTTCCCATTAAGATTTAGTAAATTAAATTAGTATTTAACAAAAACATCTCAATAAGTAAATAAAAGAATTTAAATAATATTATAGTTTACATTTTTTTACAAAAGCTTTAAAATTCGAATAACCTATCATTTTGGTATTTTGATTTTTCAATCTTTTTTTTCTTCCATAGACTTATAAAAGAATTAACTACGTGTATATCTACATAATATTATTCAATCTAATGTTTCATTTAAGGGCATATAACACTTTACTATACGTATAACACTTTGGCTTATAAAAATCATACATGTCTAACTTACTTAATTCAACTTGAGTTGAATTCATATTAATTTTGTATTTAAACGAAATTATCAACAGAATGAACCCAACATGATTTGTAAGTTATTTCATAATAGTATCTTATATACTTATGTATATATACACATGTATACATATACATACGCACATACATACATAAATAAAATGTTTAGAACTGAAATAGATTTATGTTTAGTACAATAAATAAAAACGATCTTATAAAATTTTCTAAACATGTCTGATAATAAAAACATTTTTGCTATTATATTGAAAATTAACTTCATAAATTTTTTTTTGCTTTTTCTGTTTCCCTAAAACAATTTTCTCCCGCGGACCAAGTCATATTGTCTGAAAAAGTTAATAAAAATTTTACTACAGGTACATGGATACCTCAATTAAAATCAACACAATATACAGAAAACTAGTTTATTCCTTTTTTTTTCTTTACTTCTTTTGATTCATTCTTTTTGCAAAATAAAATTCCATTTTTAATAAAGGGTCGTTTACATTTCATGTTTTCCTACATAAAAATTTTTGAGAGATTTTGCCTAACTATAATATTTAGTTCTGATCAAAATTAGTTTAACACTTATCAGATTTGTAATTTTCAATTTTGCAACGTCAAATTTTAAATTCATGGGATTCACAAAAATTAACTATTTAAAATATTGCTTCAACTAAAAGTTCTCAGTTTATAAAAAGATCGATACTACTTGTTTAATTGATTAGATGCAATTACCTTTGGGCGCACTTTGATACCTGTGCCTTAATCAGGAATTTTAAATAAGAAAAGAGATAATAAACCAAATTCAAAATAAGAAAAATGAGGTAAAAGGACAATAAACAAGCACCATTTTTTATTCTCCTTGTTACCTCACTTTTTATCGTCCTCGTGAACTAAAATTAAATTTATTATTTTAAATTTTAAAATTTTAACTTTAGTAAATCTTTTTCTAAACTGAACGCATATCACGATTGTTCAATTCATGTTTGTTTGCAGTTCTAAACTGGAACTGTAGTCGCAGTCCGTTTTTGTTACAGTACTGCACAAAGAAATCTGTTTTAGTTTATAGTTCTGAGAAACTTGGGCAACAGAATTTGCAGGAAACATAAAATGATGTCACATTATTGCAAACATAACCAACAATGTTTTTGTTTCAAGCTTGGACATTGTTTGTAAATTGACGTTTTTTTTTGCAGTACTTTTATTTTTGTCTAGTACAGTGCAATTTTAAATAAATAAGAAATCTGCGCAATGCTGCATTTCATTAAACAATCGTTTGCTAAAAATAAATGAAGAACAAAATTATACAAATTATGAAAAACGGAAAGCAACGAAATACGCAGTTGAAAAACCATTTTTTGTAAGTCAAACATCCAACAGGTGGCAGCACTTATGGTTATATTTTATTACATTTTAGAATACATATTCACAATAAATCCAAAAACATGGTATAAAATGAGGAAACGACTTAATTAGTTTCGAAAAGAATCGAAAATTTCTCCCTGAAAAACTTTGATCTCACGAAATTTTGTTTACAAAATATGAAAAATAACAAATTTTACTAAATAAACTTTCAACTCAGTTGCATTTTAACTCCTGAAAAATAAATGAAATAAAAGAATGGCAGATAAGCTTTAAAATAACTTTATTAAAAAACTACTGAGTTACTTTTTGACTACGTCAAATTACATGTTAAAATGGATACAACTGATATAAGATAATTGAGTAAAAATTAAATTATGCACCATGGTCTTTAGTTTGTTATTATATTTCAGCCAAATAAAACCATTATTCAACTTATTCTATATTGTTTGGTTAATTTAGATTCCGTATATTGTGAATAATTTATTTACCCATATAACTTCAACCCAAAAAACATATAAAATCTAAATGTCAATTTTACATTTTTGTTATTTAGAAATTAGAGGGGTGTTATTAGTTAAAAAAAAGTTGTACACTTTAAATGGTGCGACAGGATATTATTTTTTTGTAACATTTTCAGTTCAAAAAGGTAAATAAATAAATGTAAAAGGTGTTAATATATTAAAAAATGATTGTAAGATAGAATTTTGTAAGTGACATTCCTTAATTTTTTGTGTCGTTTGAATTAAACATTTTTTCATCGTCATGGCGCAATCAATTTGCTAATGGCAGCCATTTTTCTTCAATGCAAAAGTGAAAATTCACATTAGGTATGTTTTAATATATGAAATAAAATAAAATAACAGGCAAATTCTTTATATTAATTTATATTATTGTTAAATGGTATTCCTAAGATTTAAGAATTACCCTTAATTTTGAGATAAAATAAGAATTAAAAGCAAAATGAGAAAAGTGCGCCTTTTCTGAAATAATGGTTAGTAAATAGAAAATGAAATGAGCTGATTGTAACTTTTTTTCCGTTTTCCCAAAAAATTGTACCATGTACATATTTACAGAAAAATTTATTAAGATTTTAGAAAATTAATTCAATGATAATTTCATATTTCAATAACAAATCAAATAAAATGGTTTAACAAATTTGAAAATTACGAGAGTTATGTGTGCATTTATAGTTGTATATATGTACATACATACATATATGCTTATACTAGATAATCAATTATTTCATCATGCAACAACTTTCTCTCAAAATGAAATTAAAAATTTTCAATTGGGCAAGTCTCACAAATACATTTTTACTTTTAAGTTGTACAGCGAATATTTAAAGCTAAAAGCAAGAGTAAACTTTTTATAGATTTTTTTTTACATAAGTTTTTAGTCGCAAAAGTCCAAGTTAGCATTTACGCGGCTAAGTCAGCTAAATTATAATTCTAAGTTTAATGTTGATTTACAAAATTATTATTTTTACTTAATTTTTTTTTTATTTAACTAAATACATAATAATGATGTAAATAAATAATATAAAAACTGGGAAAATTATTTCTCATGTAAATAATAATTGTATATGTATGTAAACAATTTTTACTCGAAAAACCACTACATATGCAGGTATGTAGTACGTAAGATTTTTTTAGATACATAATTATGTTAACAGGTGTAATATTAATTGTGTAATGTTAATGATATGTTTGCATGTAATATACATAAGTTTTTCATGTAATATACATGAGCAAAAACCTCAGAGTTTTACAATTTCTGGAAAATTTAACCTTCCTAAATTTTGGCTTCAGTCGTACAAAATGCGGCTAATTCTTTAAGTACTGCAAATCAAGCCACCACGCAAACCTAATATATAATACAATCTAAATCATTCATACCCACCTACTTTTGTTTCTTTGCGAATAAAATTTAGACTTCAAATTTACTCATTTTTTTCACAATATTTTAAGAGTTCTTACTCTTATTTTTTCATAAGCTTGATATGAAACTAAACATGTATATTTAAGTATAATAGTTAAGTAAATAAAAAAATATTATGACTTAGCTTAAATTAAAAGGTCTGGACATTTAGAAAAAGAAGAGAGTAACGATTGTATTTGAAAAAATAGAAAAAAAACGTTTCCAAATAAAGTGTAATTGCGGAAAATCATTTAACTTAAGCTCTGCGAATGTTATCTTTTTAAGAAGATTTTTAAGAAAATATGGTAATAAAACAAAATGATTACATATTTCTTTACAATAGTATTAATCAAATTATGATGTGTCACCTGGAAAATGGGAGTGTAAAATACTAAATGTCATGGACTGTAGTAAATGTAATTTCATGAGCAAGACCATTAAATGAAAATTGAGTAAATTCGTGGAGGTACATATACATATATACGTGATTCTTACTAATTGAACTCTTGCCTTATTCATATGATTATATCAAACTACATCCCAAATATTACAACCGGTTGAAAAAACTGTGAAAAGGAAAATCAAAACTTTTTCAGATATAGATATTTTATGTAATAATAGTAACGTATTAAAATTCGAAGGAATTTTTGTTAAGTTGAAAATTTCCTAGCAGTTTTTCGGCAAACAGTATTATTAAAAAAACATTACACATATTATTTATAATATTAAGCAAACTTCGTTACAAAGTTTAGTATATTTTGTTAAGTTAACTTAGCTAAACTTTAGTTCGGCGTCGAGAAGGGAGTTTATAATTAATGTCAAACCGATATTGAACGTTTTATAGAGAATTTAAAAAAAAAAATTTTTAATTTATTGTATACAATTTTTTAATTTCGTCATTCGGTATTAAAAATTTTTGATATCTTAAAATTTTTTATCAGACAGAAAAGAGAAATTTTTTTTTTTAATTAATTTGTACAAACTCTGGTTTTCGGTATAAACTGCAATTTACTAAAAATGGGTCGTTTCACAGCTCTGTCAAGCACTTTATATTAGTTTTCATCTGGCAGACTCAATATTCTTTAGATGGTTTTTGTGATTTTTCATCAATTGAATTATACTTATATTTTACAAAAGTATAAGTCAGTAGCTTTAAATCTTAATATAAGTTCGAAAATATGTTAATTTGTCAAAAATGCGTATAAATTTGATTTTATTTTGACAGTGGTCGTACGTATTTCATCAGTGGTCAGAGTCACCACAGTCAACAAATCTCCGATATTTTACTGTATTGACTGTATATTTGATCATCGGGATAGGATATCTATCCTTGGATTTCTGAATTACAAATCTTATTTTTGGTTCTATTATTCCATACTATAAATTAATTATGCTGAAATACTTCACGTGTAGTAAATTTTGTATAACAACACAAAAGAAAATTAAGTACATTTGTATAAATAACATAATACGATTAAAAATAATATAAGAGAAAAATTGAAAAAAGAGATATTTTTTTAAGTTTTTCTTGAATATTTTTTTGTTTGTATATGTTTTGTGTATTATATTTTGTTGTATTAAATAAATAACATGCATTTGGCGTAGTGTAAAATTCAATAAATTTTTTTTACTCTCTACTACATACTGATGTACGTGCACTCTACCTTTACACTCCTTTTCTGATTTTCATTTTTGACAGTAGTAAAAATATAAAATTCCGATAAAATAAAAATTTTTTTAAAATTTAAATAAATGTTTCTAAAAGAAACAAAAAATAATAAAATGTTGTTCATAAAAGTGGCTTTTTAAATTTTGGTAAATAATTTATTTTAAATTTATTTTATAAATATAAAATTAAAATCTTTAAAATAAAGAAAGAAAAAAGTAAGAGGACAGAAAATGTGAATATTATTTTTTTTCTTTTCATTAATTTTGTTATGCGTAGTAGAAAAAAATTTACTCGAAAGCTTTGATTTATTCTTAAAAAAAATTTTTTTCAGTGTGAAATTCCATTTTTAAATGAAAAATATTTAATAATAATTTTTATTATTAATGTGAAAAATTGGAAAAAAGTGTTTTGTTAATACTTAATTTTAATATGGTGATATTCATATATACATATGTATGTATATATCATACCTTATATTTTTACCTATATGAAATTCTGCATACACACATATTTGTACATATGGAAATATTAAGTAGGTACATATAACTAAATGGGTATAGGTATGCAAAATTAAAATTTTTCATATTAATTTTTTTTTTATAAAGAAAAAAAGACTATTCATTTTGAGTCGTCGTAATTAATTGTGTGGTGACAGCTTTTTTTAAGCTTTTATTCATAATATATACTAGTGTACACATGTTAAGATGAATGTGCATATGTGTATTATTTATAGGTACACTCTTTTGAATTCATGCAAATATAAATATACAATATTATATTATATAAATTTAAAAAAATTTCTATATTAAATTTTGAATACATACACATAAGTATGGCTAGATTTTAAATATATTTTTACATCTATACTTATGCCAATACAAACTTAATGTTATCTACGTGTATCTATGCATTTTATTGAAATATTTACCAATTTAAGTCAGAAGAAAATTTATGAGAATAGAAATAAAAAAAATGATTTCGAACAAATAAATTTTTTTTAATAGAAATTTTATGTGAAAGGGTTCTTTTCCGCTCGTTTCGGTTCATTTTTGTAAATTTTTTTAAAAGAAAATAAAAAAAATTCATGTGACTGTGTCAAGTGCATTTTACTTTTTCAGTGATTCGCAAAAATTTTGACTGATTTTTTTATATTATTTGATTTTAAATTTTTTTTGTTATTATTTCATGAAAATGGCTTTGCGCCGTCGCGACAAGTAGCTATTTAATAATGTTTAAAAAAAGCAGTCATACCATTTCAATCTTTTTTTTACTATACAGTATTCTCTACAAAACCACGCATATTATGATGGAATAAAATTTTATACACATAATATACATAAAATAGTATGTATATACATACATATGTACTGAAAAACACAATGGATTTTGCGATTTGTAGAAAATATATAAAACCAAACCAGTACCTATACAATCAAATTTAAGTTGTAGACTAGGTGAAGGTTTCTAAAATTTAAATTAAAGTTTAAAAAGTTAATTTTTATAACATGTTAATTTAATATATACATAGGTACTATATTCATAGGTATAACTTTTTTTTTATTCGGTGTTGTTTTTGTTAGTTAAAATAAAAACAATAAGAAATATAATTAATAAAATAAAATATTTTGCGAGTATCATAATACTTGTATTATTTACATAGAAAAGAGAAAATTACAAATCCTTACAAGTATGTGTATGTACATTTATACAGCCATACATTTATTCATATGTAAAATACATTTAAAAATATTTTTATATTTCTTAATAATACATGCATATACACGTGTGTGTATGCATGTTCTTATTGATAAATTAACTAGTAATTTTTTTTATACGTACAAATACGGCTCTCGAATTTCAAACTTTCTGGCTCTTATGCTCTAAAGAAATTTTAATATGACATAGTGTAAAATAAATAAGAAAATGCAAAAATGGAAAAGATTCAATACTCTGTAGTCCTGAAAATCTTTCAAGAAAATTTCGTACCAATTCAGTAGTAGCTTAGCAGTTGTAACAATTGAAATTCAGTAGTAACTTAGCAAAAAAAAATTTTTGGAGAAATAGGTCCAGTTTCATTTATAACTGACTCTTGTACTGTAGGGCCTATGTAATCTTATGAAATCAATTTCATATGTGAAATTAAGAATAGAAACTAATATTAGTACCTACGATTCTGTTATTTTCCAATAAAAAATTATCATGCTTTACTCAAAGCTTCCAAAAATTTGGTGTGTGCAATATTATACTATATTACTACTTAACACAGAAACTTTTATCATATTTTGGGCTAATACGAGTATGATAAATAAGATAATCCAGAAATCTACGAGTATTATCTCAATGTAAAATGTACCATTTAAAAAGTTTATGTGCATTTTAATCTTGAAATATAGATTATTTTCCATATTTTTTTAGAAAAAATTTGTTTTTCCCAGAATTTTATTGTATCCACTGTAATATGTTTAGATACGTATTTGTATGCTTTCAGGGAAGTAATTTGCAATAACACAACATCTGCTTGTTTAAAAAGAATTTTGCGAATAATAAGATAATTTTTTTTTTAAATATGTTTTTGTAGATCGATGTTTTTGTTTATTGCGTTAGTCTCCTTATCTTATGTTGAAATTTTACAACATACAACAAATAGATTAGTTCATCTTAAAAATACTTTATATTGATAAAACTAACTCCGTTGCTACCTATTTTTTTTATGAATGTAAACAGAACGAAATAATGTAAAGCCAAATTTACTATTGTAAAATAGTGTAATGTACTAATTTTCTTATTGTAAAACCTAAATCTAAAATTCTCAATCTAAAATATTTCAAACAATAAAAATTTTAAGTCAATAAAGGGTAAATTTGAATGTACGTCAACGTACACTTAGAAATAAAATACTGAACAAATTAATTATTTTTGCTCTGTTACTTTTGTTTTTTTTTTTGTTATTAATTTAATTATTTTTTATTTAATTCTTAAAGTTTTGTGCTTTTATTTCTTTTATTATTGTTATTATTCTTAAATGAAATTCTTTGATAATGATTTAATTTCGATTTGAGTTTATTTATGTATTCGGTATTGTTAAAGTATCAAATATATAGAACTATAAAAATATTAAAGAAAAAAAATAAAATTATAAATTTAGTTATTTACATAAATACAGTATTAGTAACATGCATTATATGTATGCATATTTGTGTAATATTGTGTTATAACATTAACATTACCATTACGAGTACAACCACATATTGTCTAATTGTATTTACCGAAATTTCAAGAATGTAAAATGTAAAACGTAAAACTGCTCTCAGAACTAATTTGAACGTATGCAAAAATTTTAATTTTAATTTTAGAAAACAATAATATCTTTAGAAATTTTAGATTAGTAAACTTGTAAACCCTCGTATAACTGTCTTTTAAATATAAATTTTTTTTGCAAAATTCTTTTAAGTTTAAAAAATAATCAAATCCCAAGATTTGAGCAATTACTTATTTATATATTTTTTTCATTCTCGTTCACTAAAAATATGCTACTTAAAGACTTGTGAATCATATTTTAATAAAAAACATTTTTATGTATCCTAATTAAAAATGAACAAATTAAATTAAAGATGAACAAATTTTAAATGATCTTGTCAACTTTACGGTATCTAAGCGAACGTTTTCCTCGTGTTCCACGATGTAAATCGTTAATTTTGAATATAGTAATTTAAATGAGTTTGATGATATAATTAAATTATTTTTTAAGGTTACTGCAAGAACAGCTTAGTTACAGTTATTGCTGTGCAAATTCCATTTTTGTTATTTTAAATTCAGTTTTTATTTATTCCAAATTAAATTTTTTATTTTGAGTCAATATTTTTTTTTATGCATACATACATAAATACATATAAAAATCAATAAAATTATATTAATAAATCAAAAAATCAATTCAATGAGATGAAAATAATTAACAGAGACAACTTCAAATTCATTGTTAAATAAATTTAATTTAAACTAGACTATATTTGCATTTGTTTTTTACGTGAAAACAATTGAATATTTAAAGGGTATACAAATACAAGAAGCGGCGTGGTCGGACCGCACAAAATACTTTAGAGACCACATGGAAATTTTCTTGAAATAATGACCTTATAAGCAAATTCGTTTATGCAAAATACAGTCTTGTTCTTGTTTGTTATAAATTCTTGGAGCAATAATTCAGTTCTTGGAGAAATAATCTCTGATTACTCTAAACCCAATTTAAATATAGATCCTACGAGGCATTTGTCAAAATTCAGTAAGTCTAGCTTCAATAAATATCTATACCTCAGATCTCTACTTGAAAAAACGATTTTCGGACTATAAAGATGCGTTCAAAGAAATTTTAAAATGCAAAAGTTAACCAGTTTGACATTTCTTGAAACTGGTATTATTAGAAAGGGAATGAGAAAAAGAAAATTTGTTTTAATGAAATCTGATTTACATTTACATACACAAACTCTGCAATTTTTACAATATACTATTCATATTTTGCTCAATCATGTCACTGGACTGATAAGAAACATTTCCTTATCAAGCCATGTCAAACATGCAAATGATGAAAACATTTTTGTTTTATAATTCATAACTTTTGGATTTGGGTGTATCTTTTATTGATTTATTGTAAGACTACATGAACACTTTTGTATATTTATACACTAAATAAGTGCGATCCTCAAACAAAAAATTTTACTGACAGTTAGTCAACATTTTAAAGTGATTTGATTTTCAAAAGTAGTGTTTACTTATTGTTTAAACTCAGAAGCAACATACTCATTACTTTTAATATAGTAGCAAACTATATTGAATACTAAAAACTTTTTTTAAAATTACTATTCAATTGTTGCTAATGCTGTATTTATGTTAATAATTATTATTTATGTTAATAATTATTATTTTCATAATTTAAAATTATTGCATAAGAAAAACCTACAGAAATAAGAAATACAATGATTTTAACATTTGCCATCACTACAACAAATGACGTCTGCCACCAATAAAATAAAAAGAAAAGAAAGAAGTGATTCATATATACGAGTATTATTGTCATGTGATACATCAAGCAGAACATGACTGTATGAATGAAGTACATTAAAAGAAAAATACAAAATATGAAAAAACAAAGATATTTAAAATGAAAAAAATCAGACGAACATAACTAATGAAACAACTAATTTCGTTTTTAGAACTTTTAAGGTAATTTTTCAGTTTTACTTTGTTGGTCCGTGTTTTATTTCTTTGTTCTAGAAGTAAATATTTCTTTCTCTACTTCGAAAAACGCGAAAAAAATTTAAATTCTGCAAAAAGAAAGAAAAGTGACTTCCTTCTTCTTCTTCGAACGGCACAGGCACTTAAAATTGCAAAATGAAAATTGATATTTAAATATTTACTTTAATAATTCAAAAATTTTTTTTTTCAATGGTTGATAATTTTTCCGAAATATAATTTTTTTTTTTAATTGGTGTGAAAAGAAAACTTCCTTTTATTCGGAATAAAATACTTTTATTTTTCGCGAAATATATTAGCGAAAAATAAAAGTATTTTATTCCGAATAAAAGGAAGTTTTCTTTTCACACCAATTAAAAAAAAAATTACTTTAATAAGTTTTCTTTCTTTTTCTAAAATTTTACTTTCAGAGTTAGCGCTTCTTAAAATTAGTAAAATTTTAATTTTATTATATATTTATATCATCTCAACTAATTACCTATTGAATGTGACCATATTGTATTGACATTTCTTTTATTTTTTGCTCTTTTCCCAAAAGTATGCAATATGTTCGAAAAGTATTGCTTTTAAAGGGAGGAAAGGGAGAAAGGAATTTATTTTTTTCTTCGCTTGAATTCTTCGATCAGTTAGAAGGACATGTCAGTTAGAAGGACATCGAATAATTAAAGTCTAATAATTTAATATTTTGTAAAAAGTGTAATGAGCTTTCCTTACATTCAACACAATCCAGGGACTTAAAATTATAGTTTCTTAATCCAAATGAAATTATTGTAATAAGAAAAATTTTTGTAGATTTTTACAATCAATCAAAAATTATGATTTCTAGTAATTTCTATCATATGCATTTGATTTTTTTTACATATCTATGCATACTTAGATTTTTATCTACATACCTATGCATACTTACATTTTTATATATTATTTATCATAAATATATGTAGTTAATGTATTTACCTATATTATTATTACTATCTTATTCATTCAATTTATGTTGCTTTTTAGAGAAAAAAATATTTTTAGTTTTCCTCATATTGATTTATGTATATATGAGTTGGATATCAGCAACACTTAAAATATTATATAAATAGTAGCAAAAATACATAGTATTAATATACGAGTATTACACTATTCGCTTTGCCTATCTAAATACAAACGTAGGTAGATTTTTAGGTTTGACTTTAACTTTTTAATATAGTAAATATATATGCATACGAAATACAAATACATATATTCATAAAATAAGCAAATATGACTAATAAATATTATAAGTCCTAAAATTATTGTGGAATATAGTTTTGATATTCTATCGATATATTCTATATACACTTAGCTTTATTCTTATTATAATATTATCATAGATATTTGCCATAGTATTTGTTTTTACTCTTTGTGAATTATAATTGTGGCTATGGTTTTTTTCAATTTTATTTGATATTTTTTTTTTTGCATGTATAAATATTTCTTTTTAATATAAGTATAATTATTCTAGATTTATAAGTTTGTGGATACCATATACATATATATTTATATAACGTTCCCATGTGCATATATACCCGTATTTATTAACAGCTACTGTATGTACATATTAAAATATAAAATTTAAGATTGTACATATAATTTAAATATGTACATATTATAATATGCTGAATAATATATAAAAAAATTTCCAACCGTAATATATGGCATACTAACCTTTAAATAAAAAAAGAGAACAAGAAATCTGTCATGAATTTAAAAATAACACAAGAAAAATTGTTTTTTGAGCGGAGAACAATCGAAACAAATATCCAAATACTTTTCATTTGTAATTTACGAAAAATGTTTTTAACCTTTTCTTTCCTTTCTGTTGCTCTTTGTTAACCAACCAGCTAAAAAAATTTTACGAATAAAATTCCGGTTTAATGAGAGACGTGCAGTTTTATTTTGTGCATGCTCTATTCAATTATAAAAATTATTTATTTAAGTATTTCTAAAATATTAATATAATTTTTATTAATTTCATAACAATTACAAATATATCGTAAAAACCTTCGTTGCTATCGCAATCGTATCTGCACATACTTCTAAAATTAATTATTGATTAATTTTAATTAATTTAATTATTATTGAAATACACGCTCCTACATATTTACATATATTTATGTAGATACATATCTAATTTGTACAACCAATTATGCGTTAGTATAGGTACTCAATATACATACATACTTTTTATATATTGAAAATTTAAATAAAAAACATACATAATTAATAAAAATAATAAATGAAAAGGGAAAAAAAAGAAACGAAATTTAAATATAAAAAATATTAGAAAAATGACAAATTAAATAAGAAAAAGTTTTTACTTTTTAATTTTATTTTATACTTATGGAAATATTTAAAAAATTTTTATAAAATTTAGATGTGTATGTGTATTTATTAATATATATAAATATATATGTAGTAAGTATATGTTATAAAGTGAAAAATATAAAGCATATAAACATAATATAATCAAAGAAAAAAAAAAAGAGAAAAAAATTAAAAATTGTTGTAGTGAACGACCTTGACGGAGAATCTCAGGAAAAAAAAATGTTGATTTTTTTTTCTATACCTAACATAATTTTTTTTTCCTAGCTAGATAAAAACTTGTGGCATGATTTTCTTTTATCGTTTATTTATTTTTTTTTATTTTATTTTTCCTATAGCAATTGATTTCTTTTACGTACTTACATATTTTATATTGCATAAATGCCAAAGAAAATGTTAAATAAGTAACACGTGTGTTAAATTAAATAAAACAGATACATACATCCATACATACGTTACGTACATTTATATTTATACATATTTAAAAAAAAGGTGTTTTTCTTAATTCCTCTACATTATTATATAAATGGGGCCCGAAATTTTAAAACAAAAATTATATATTTTTAAATTAAATATTTTTCGAAAAAATTTTATTTGATAATTTGACAAATTAAGCAAAAATCAAATACCTATAGAGTTGAATCTCAATATTCTAAACATTTCATAATAATAATAATTTATTTGATAATAGAATTTTTTTTTTGCTTTCAAAAGCTCTACATAACATATTACAAAATTTCTATATTTTAAAAACATATGTAGGTTCTTGGTTATATAATTCTTGATAGATAGTTTCTAGTAACTAGAGGACTTGATATAAAGAAAAAGAAGTAAATGCAACCAGTGGATTGTTTTTATAATAGCTCTTTTCACAAAAATAGTATATTACGATATAATAGTTGAAAACTGCGCTATCTTTGTATTCATAAACAAATGTTGCTAACGTAATTTGTTCATAAACATTGGTAAATTTGCAGCAATAATATAGTTAATTTATTACTGTCATATGAACTGTTTTAACTTTATAGAATAGTTAAAAAGACATTTCATGTTCATCACTTCACTTTATGTTTTTGAAGCATTGCGTTTCGCAGTTATTGTTTTTCAGTACAGTTCTCCCCGGTTAAATGCACCACGCTTAATTGATTTTCCCCTTTTATTGAACGAAAAACTAAGGCAACTTTAAATCCCTATTAAAATATACATGAATAACATCGTTTAATTGAGTCCCGTTTAATTGAACAACTCGCTTAAATGAATCTCTTTTTTTGGTATTACCTTATAAAAACTGTGAAAAATTCCCCTGTTTATTGACCTGATAACGGCATAAACATTGTACGGAAATTTTTTATCCCACAAAATAAATTTATTGAAAACTTAGATGAAATGGAAACCTTTATTATTAAGAATCATTACAAACATAACCAAACGAAAATTACAAATTTTTTTAAATAGGTTTAATTTTTTATTATTCTATTTGTTGTTGTTAAACTAGCAATAGTAAATTTATTGAAAAATTAGATATAACGTATGAAATATTTTGTTTTCTTTGTAATATGAAATATTTATTTTTAATTTTTGTTATGTTATGTGATATAAAAATATTATGATTTAAATATTTTGAATTTGAATTCATAGTTACATTACTTAGATGGATTTAAAATAAAGAAAAATTTAAGTTTTTAAATTTTGAAATAAAAAAAAATTTGAGTTTTAGTATTTCATTAGTGTATCCCCTATTTTAAATATAGCTTTTTACCTAGGATATTTTGATAAGTATATGTAATAGGATATGCTTCCTATTGTTTTTATTAATTTTATGCAGTAGCAGGATCAAATTCGTTTTTGCGCCTGATCTTCAATAGCGAGTATTCGTTTTCATGCGTAAACGATTCAGTTAAAAAAATTCGTTTTATTGCACCAATTGTTCAATTAAACGGGATTTTTTTAATTGATTTACCCGCTTAATTGATACAAAAAGTGTGCAACTTTTCTCGGTTCAATTAACCGGGGAGAACTGTATTGTGTTTATGTTAATCTCTGTAATATATTTGTAAAATAATTGTTTTTGTTATGACCCATAAACTTAAATCAATTTTAATTGTAATATTTAAAATTAATAAATTGAAATTTGTATATAATTGCATCTCAAATATTTCAATTTTAAACAAACACAATAACAGATAAAATAATCTTTTTTTTTCTATAGTTTTATCATTAGGTACACAAATTACCATGATAATTTTTTCAATAACCATACATACATACATAAGTATAACTTAGCTACTATATTGAATATGCTTAAACATATTTAAAATAAAATCATAATAATAAGGCTGGTTAAATTAAGACCATACTGTTATATTAAAATAAATTTTTTATATTTTATTTAATTCATATTTGTATATGTTTGTGCTGTATACATACAAGAATAAACTAATACTTATACAGTACATATGTGTGTATGCATATACTTTTATAATATTTTTATAATCATTGTTTGTTGTGTGCCTAAAAAAAACCAAAAAAAAAAAACTTCCTCAAAATTGTATTAAAAAATTATTTCATATTTCCAATTTTAAAAGTGAACAATTTCCGTACATCTGAACTCACAAAAATATAATGTTCAAGATCTTTGTAATAAATGATGGTTCGTAAGTACGTACATATATGTGCATACGATGTAGATAAACGTAAATGATTTTTGACGTTTAATTATATAATCATATATAATTATTGTATACCTACCAGTACTATCATAAATAATTAATTTATTCAAACATTTTTAACAAACTACATACCTATGTATGTTTATATATGTTTTTATGTATGTATCTACATAAATTCATTCATTCATAAAAATCATCTCCCGTACAAATAAAATATGTTATTATTCTTCTTTTTATTATTTTTTGGTCGAAACTATTCTTTACTATGACAATGCTTTTTCATACATAGTAAGTGTAGGTAGTATATTTTAAATGATGAAAATTTAAGTCACACTATAACTTGATATACATTGTATGTATGTATATATATTCTCATTGTACCCCAAAAAATTTTTTACAAGGGTAGTAAACTTTCTTTTAGTGGACAATGAACTTACGAAAATCAGAAAGAAAGGAAGAGAAAAACAATAACAGAAAAATGTAAAAAGGAACAGAGAAAACAATTTTTTTTTAAACATAAAAAAATTTTAAAGAATGCTGTGTCAATTAGTGAATTTTATTGGTTTTTGAAAAAAGAAAATATGAGCTTGGTAGCATATTAGAATTTTATATACTTTTTTTAAGCCACTTTTTTTCCGCCATATATTACCAAAACTATAAGCTTTTCCAAATTTCTATAAAAGCAGAAAGCTAACGGTAAATGCGTAGTTATTTATCTTAACCCACTAACTTAGACGTTCAATTAAACCATTATGCTGACGTAGCTGACGTTTCTTTCAATTTTATTTTTATGTTGGCTCATGTATGCAGCAAATCGATATGTTTATATAAATTAATAAAAATAATTAAAATAATGTCGTAGACTGTTATTAAAAGCAGTATTTTTTACTTTTTCATAAGAAAAGTGTTTTTTTTTTACAAATCATTGTTTGATCCAACTTTATTTCTTTTAACGTAATTTGGTTTAAGTTTTCTTCAGCGCTAAAAGACCTTGCATCTACATAATTTTGATGAAATTAAAATTTATTCCTACGCTTTTTTTTTTGTTTGAGAATTAATGAATGAATGAACAAAATATTGTAGCATTAAGATTTGACCTTTATAAACTTTCCATTCATAAATTTTTATTTAAAAATTTTTAAGTGTTTTAAAAAAAGTGAAAGAAAAAACAGTAACTTAATATTGAAATTTATTAAAAATTTAGAGTTATTTCAACATTAGAAGCTCTTTTAAAATATTTTGTGTTGTGCTAGGTTTTAAGTGTTTTTATTATCTAAAAAATAATAGTAAATCCTGCATGTGGATTTTATTTATTTATTTATAAACGTTAATTACAATAAAAAAGTTATAATCAATACAAAAAAAAAATATTCTTTTTAAATTCTAATTTTTTAACAAATTTGATTAAATCTCCCTTCAAATAATTATCTAAATAATGTCTTGAATAAAAATCTTGTTTAAAAAGAATTTATTCTTCCCTTTCCAAAAGAATGCAAAATAAGACTTTAATTTTAATTTTCAAATTTTATTTAATTAAGGTAATTTAATAATTTTTTAAAATTCAAAACACATACAATTCAATTGAATATTATGTACATACATGTATAATCAAATAATATTCAATTAAAGCAAAACTTTAATTTTTATTTTATTAGTAAAAACGTAATTCAATTCTTGCTTAAACCAAAAAAAATGAGAAAAAAGTATCAATAACAAATTAATAGTTGTAGTAAACGAACGAATAAGTTAATAAAATTTTAAAATTTTTACATTATTTATAGTTGTTATATGAGCGCACATATACTAACATACATATGTATTTGTTTTATACACATAAGATAAGTATTTAAAAATTTTTAAAAATAAAAAAAACCACCTTGCATTCCACTTGCTATATAATACTCGTATATAAGTATTATTATATTTTTCTAATAAAATATTTTAAATGAATAGAAAAATCAAAAAATAAAAATATTTTACATAACTATTACTTTTATGAACCTAGAAATTCAATATTGAATTAGTATTATTGTTTTTTGCATATCAAGTTTCGTTTCTCACCAAATTTCTTGTTTTTTTTTTTTAGTTATGATAATGCCGATCTTTTTATGGAAAAATTATTTCAATTGTATACATAAGTAATTTTATGTTTTACAAAGTTTATGAAAAAACCCAAAAAAATAGCTAAATTTAAATAATATTTTTTGAGATGTTTTTGAGGTTTACAATTAATTTACGAGTACTGTGCACTAAATGTGCAGATCTCATTGTATTATTTTTTGTATTGGGATATTGGCATATGGAGAGGAAAAAAATCACCGAATGTAATGTTAAGAATAAATACGCCTATCGCATAGTATTGTGCGATAAAAAAATATTTTATTAGCTGATTTTAATTTTGCTACGGAAGAGAAGAGGTAGCCAAAATAAAAATCAGCTAATCACTGCTCCAAACTTCCAATTAATTGAAAAATGAATTGTCGCCCTTTTACTTTTAAAAAATCTGACAGTAAGGACTTTTTCGATAATTCAGTTCTAACTTAGTTCTGAATGTAAAGCACGTTTGATAAATCGAATCTGCAAAATCTGTAAAAGTAGCATGTTCGATAATGTTCTCGTGCAAAAAAAGCTCGTTCGAAAATACGATTGAGCTTTAAGTTTTTAGGCAATTTTAAAGATTTTTTTTTAATACTGCAATAAAAGTAAAAATTAGTAAAATAGAAAAATGTCGGATATTGAAGAATTAATGGAGTAAATTTATGCAATTTTTGTTTTGTACATTTAATAATTTATGTTTTTCTTTCATAGAGAGCTAGAAAAAAAAAATTTACTACAAAACAAACTTACTACAAAACAATCGCGCTCCATCCTGAAATGTTGAAAAAATATGGTATCCGGCATCAAATTGATTGTTTCTAAGTAATTGGGTACCTTAGGTACAAGGTTGTTTTCGGTTTTTTTTATGTATGTTAGTAACAAATGCTTTCTTCTTCTTTTATTTTCCAGATAAAAACGTATATTACTTTTTTCAATTTTTTCATTAAGTAGATCAATTTCTGATCTGTAACATATTTGCTTAGAATTTTTTTTTGTTCTTCAGACATCTTTCTTTTTTTATTTTTATAAAATTGACAATTTGCAAACAACAAAAAAAAAGCTTGTTAAAAAAAATTATAGACATTTCAGACATGCAAAGATATGTCATTCAGATTGTAGAAGTTTGTAAGTATGCGTAAAAAGCTTTTACAAACCTAAGTTAGATCTTTCAGTACAGAACTGAATTATCGAAAAAGCCCTAAGTCTGATGAGAATAGAAAAATTTCTATTATTTACCTTCGGACTCAATCAGAGTTTGCATATTTGATTTTCATTAAATTTAGATTAAATCGTATAAACAGCATAACTAAGAGTCGAATTTAATAAATCGCTTTAATAAAGAAATTCCAAAACAATAATCCAGACCACTATCTAAAAGTATAAACGTGTTTATTCTTTTTTTATTTTAAATTTATTTTGAATGAAAATTTAAAAAGGTTGAACAAATTTTTTTTTATATTTATAATGTCAAATGTGCAACACATGCATTTAAGTTGTACATAAACTTAAGTATTAAAAAATTCTTGCAAACATGGGTATTTATAAAAAGGAAATTGAAAAATAAAATACAAATATGTAATATATGTAATCCGTTAATGTTATAAAATAAAAATAATGTAACAAACTTTGTTAAAAACAAGAAATCTTATATAAAAAAGTTTTATTCATAAATGTTTCACTTTTTTGTTCATTTACGTTTTTTTTAAATGTAACACTATTTTTGTGTGAACATTACGTATATGCTTATAGAAATTAAAAATTTATGTATACGGCTAATTATTTTTTTTTTTGTATTTACATTCAAACTCCTATTTCTACGTTCTCGACAACAGGTGTTAAATTGCTTTCAAATGTGTTAAATTGCTTTTTAAAGCCAATTTTCAATACCTATAATGTACGTAAAAAAAACAAAACTGAGAATTTAAGGGCCAAATCTCGAAAATTCAAACCTACTATCAATTACCAATTTACACCTGTTGTCAAAAAACAATATTTATTAGTTAGTTGATAAATTAAAACTGTATAGAAATTTGGAATGCTTTATACACACCTTATACATAATCATGTTTGTTGCAACTAAGAAACTATTGATTTAAGTTGCAAAAAATCGAAATTTGAAACTCATCATAACAGTTGCCAACTAAAGTTGAAACAATCAATTATACCTTCAAGTCATTTCTACCTGTCTAATCACCTGTAAGTAAGTGGAAGTTTAATTTATATTAAATTTGGCATTATACCTATACTTATATGTATGTATATGTATATGTATGTAAATTATGTAAATTTAATGTTATGCATATTTCTAAACACTTTTTTTTTATATTTTTTAACATTATTAAACAGAATATTTAGAAACAGTATTTAACACTCTAAAATAATCAGCTCTTAACGTTAATATTGCGGTTCGTGGTATGTTGTACATTTTAACGGTTATACATTAATTGCCGTATAGTCGTGCTTACTAGGTTCAAAGTACATAAGTACATGTAAATACACTTGATCTACTACAATACTTTTATACTACATTTAAAAATTATAAGTTTTGTCTTTTAAATACGCATTATTTTTTTTTTATTTTGTTTATAATAAGAAATCGACCTAAATACTTTAGGTAAGTATTTTATAAAATAAAATTGAAAAGAGTTAACGTTGCGTTTTTTCTTTTTTTATTTTTTTTTTTTTTTCAAAAAAAGGAAAAAGTAAAAGACTACGTCATACATTCTTTTTAATTAATTATTTCTCTGTGATAACGCTATTATGTTTGTATTTTTCATTTCATTTCATTTGATTTGCTTCCGGTTTTAGAAAGAAAGCAAAAATATTATTTTGTTTTCAAAGTGAAAAAATATGTAATGATAACAATTTCATGAAAAAAAATTTAAATACTTGTACGTATTATATGTTTTTATTATATGTTTCAATACATAGAAAGAATATTTCTATATATAATTTATATTATATAGAAATATTAAGTACACTTATACGCACATGTGCACATGTAAAGTAATTTACTAGCGCATTAGTTTTTTTTCCAAAATATAAATTTTTTTGCTTAAAATTATTCATTATTATTGAGCATAAATGCAGTGCCGGATTAACCTTGCTTTGCAAAGAAGGCTCCCAAATCAATTAAAATAAATCAAAAATTTACTTTAATTTTTTTTAATTTCAATATAAAATTAGTACAATGAGAAACTGTAAAGGTTATGAGATTTAAAAAATTACGCCAAATATTTTATTATGATACTTACGATTAAATATGCGATTAAAATTTAATCTGTATCAATAAATTAGACAGATCATTCGTGAACGCATTTTCACCTAAGTATAGAATTTTCTTCCGAATCTGATGGTATTCGAATTTTTTTAAAACTCATACTCTTTAAATACTATTTAATTAAATATTCCTCCTAAGTGACACACACATGTTTTTACCAAAATCATTAATAAATTTATATGTATTGAATTTACTGTAGATTTCCAATCCACATAAAACATGAATAAATAAATGGAAGATATTCTTTAATATTTCAAAAATAAACATCTTATTATTCATTAAATATTAAAGAAAAATGAAATTAATTGTTCTTAAATTAAAGAAAAAATTATTTAGAAAAGATAAAAATAATTTTCTTAATTTTGCACCTCAATATTTTATTTTAAATGACTTTCAAATACCTATATAAAATTAATCTTCTATTCTTATCTTTTTGATTAATTTTAATTTTTGGATAAACCTTATTACAAAAAATATATTTATGTATTTTAAAAGCCAAATATATTAATACATTTTTAAAAAATAATTGATTAATTTTTTCTCTAATTTTATTTATTTTTCAGATAAACATTGCGTAGCATTTTTGTTTTTGTTTTGGAAAATGAATTAGTCTTGCCAACAATTTAAAAAAAATGGCATAATATAAATAAAAAAAATATAACATTAATTTACTTCAAAATAGAAAAACCTAACAAGAAATAGAAAATTGCAACCACATAAAAATTAAAGATTACTAAAATAGATGGCAAACAATTTAAAAATTTACTAAAACTAAAATACATACATACATACTTCAAAAAAACAAATAAATAATTAACGAGGAAAATTCATTTGGAAACACAAATTTAAAGTTTGAAAAAGAATTTTAACTATAAATTTTAAAGATAAATTGCAACTATAAGAAAGATACATACAAAGAAAAAAGGAAATAATATACACAATAAAATTGTAACAGCTGTCAGCAAAAAGAAAAGGTGCAAAAAATATATCACGACTCTAAGGATCAAAAAAAAATGAGATAAAATACTAAGCAACATGAATTTTTAAAAAAAATCCATTGATAGTTGATTTTGAAATTTACGAATTATTTTAACAGTTATATATATTTACATATATACATATATATTGATTATACATAATAATTATTGTTAAAATTTACATTATTGTAATGTAAGAACAAAAGAAAGTAATTTTTAAAAATATTTATTTGAAAGAAAATATAAAATAGATTATTTTTTTTTATTTTAATATTTTTCTTCGTTTACAAATCTGTTCTATTTTATTAACCAACATTTAAAAAAATTTCAAAATAATATTCTTTTGATATTATTATTAACTGGAACTGCTAAAAAAAAAGAATACAAGTATTAAAATTTATTTTTAAACAAAATATTAATTGAAAGAGGTTTCAAACATCTTTACAAGAAGCTCTATTTAATATACAATTTTTGCAGCTATATAAAAGTTTGTTGAAAAAAATATCTTAAATTACAAAAAAAATTCTTGATTGAACAAAATTAAAAAAAAAAATTTAATTTTTTTTTGCGTTTTTTACTTAAATTTTTTTAAAACAGCAACAAAAGAAAACGCAAAAGAGCAGATTTTAAAACGCTTAAAAATATAATTTTAATTAAAATCAAAAAATTACAAAAAAAAAATATATATACATATATAAATATTATAATTGAGTTATACAAAATGGCAAATCAAAATATTATCAATAACAATTTAAAATTGTTATCTTACATTGAGGCACCATTGCAACATGAATAAAAAACTACGAAACAATAATCAGATAGGCCAGCAGCGTCTACTGTTTAGGCGCCCAATAAAAGCGGCCAATAAATCCAATTTCATTGAAATTGGATTTTATATAATATCTGAATGACACTGTTTCTAAATAGTTTTAAGGTAAATATAAATAAATTATTTTTATATTTTATTTTTATATTACATATTAACATAATTTTTAGTTTGTATTTTATATTATCCAAATTGCACTAATATAATTACATGTAATTATTATGATTTGTATTTTAATGCGTATTGTGTACGTTGTTTCTGGCTTTATAAAATACTAACAAAACAATAATATTTAGTTATGCTAAAATATTTGTATATTTTTATTAAATAAATTATGTTTGTCTATAATTAAAGATAAAATTTTGAAATTTTTCAATATGAAACCATAATTTTTATTTTTCTCCATATAATTTTATACACAAAAATTAGGTTACAAAATCATATATTTAAAAAAAATTAATTTTCAATTAGAGAAAAAGTATCTTAAGTGTTAAGTATGTTATTATAAAATTAATATAATTTTATAATAACATTAAATTATTACTTGCAATTCCGTTTTATTCAATTTTATTATTAATTTTAGTTATGTTCATATAAAAATTAAAGACATTCTTATGCAATTTAAAATTTCGTTTTTAACCTAATTTTTTCCCAAGCAAACTTTAGGATTTTGTCAGTATGGTTCTAATAATACATAATTATTCTGTTTGATTTAAAAATAAATCTTATTGCATTAAAAATAAATTTTTAAAATTTAATTTTCATCAGTTTCCAAATAAATATGCATCTTACATTATTTAATAAAGTAAATGTTCAATATAATTGAATTAGATTTCTTTAACGACTAGAAGTAATGCAAGCGATCATATTACTTAAATCCGATTCAGAATATTCAAACACATACCTACATATCTCATGTAATATAAACTTTATTTTCAATATGATTAGCACTCATTTAGATTTTATTAGTGTTATTGAATTATTTTATTAACACGCATGATACACAATCGAATATTCTGTAACGGATGCATGATTCTATGGGGATTAAGTCAAGTTAGAAAAATCAAAAACCTCTCAAAAAAATAAAAAAAAAAAACACAAACTCTAAAAAAAATTTGTTTTATTTAACTATTAGATTATTTTACAAATTTATATACTCGTACAGATATTATATTTTTAATTTTTTCAAAAAAATGTGCTTGTTAAAATTTTTGTTTAATTTCAGTAATTTTAAAATTACTAGATTTATGTAGACTTATTAAGTATACATAGAATTATAATAAAATATATTTTTTAATATCTTTTGCAAAAATGTTTGATTTTCTTATTCAATTAGTATCACAAAATTTAAATAAGTTTAGTTACAATTTATTGGCTTTAATTTTCTTTTATTTTATACATACTTATATTACCATATTTATTTTTTAATTATTATTGACTTTGTCAAACATTTTTGATTTAAAAAAAAAATTCAAAATTTTTCAAAATACCTAATTGTACATGACAAAATATTTTAAAGAATTTCAAAAATTCCCTTTTCATGTAAATAGGTATGAAGTATCCCCAGCTTGTATCAACACGTGCGGTGAACGCCATCTCTGATTGGTTAGTATCACGATTGGAGCAATTAGGCGTTGAGGCACCTCTAATCTATTCTAGACTTCTTTTATCTCTTTTACATTCATCTGTTCAGATAAACGATCCTATTGAGTTCAACAATTTAGAAGTAATTATAATTGAATATATTTTGTTTTTGATCATTTTTTTTTCGATATTTTAAGTTAAACTAACTAAATAAACAAAATGTCTACAATGTTTTTATTTGGCAAAACGAAAACTGGAAAATACATAATATATTTTTTTAATACAATTATCTTAGATAAAAAAAAAATATCAAATTTTTTTAATAAATACAAAAATTTATTTAATAAAAATCTTTTTCTATTTTTTTATACTTAGACATATTTAACTAATCGAAAGGGTCAAAAACGCCATCATCATTATTATCCTCCAACGGATGCAAATACACTAAAAAAATTAACAGCAATTCAATGTCTTACTGAAGCTGTCTCTTCTGAACAAGAGGTAAAAAATTTATTATTAAAATAGAAGAAAATTAAAAATCTATTTAATAAATTTTTCTTTAATATAAAGATATCTAATATTGAAACACTAGTTGATGAATTGTGCGATAAATTGAATGATATAGAAAAGCAACTAGATTCTGATGAAAACGAATATCAAACTATTGGGCAAATATTAAATTTTATAACTGTAGTTGGATCTGCAACCGAAACAAGTGATATTGGAGCTAGTACTAGTGTTTCGCTATCATCTTCGTCATCATCATCATCAAAAGCAACAGAAGCGGATAGCTCTTCTTTTGTTACATCTTCTACAGAAGAATATAGCAAAAGCTATAGTATTCGAAATAAAAATTCTATTAATTTGAATATATTTACTAAACAACGTAATAATAAATCTAATAAAGCTCGTGTTATTATTGATTTAAAAGATATTGAAGATCCTCGAAAACGTTATTATAATGCGTTTCCAGCATTAACTAAAGAGATGGAAGATTCTTTTAGAAATTCTAATCGTTATACCAAAGCACTTACATGGCCAAATGACAAAACAACGTCATTTATTCAACAACGTATTAATAACACTAATATAAATAATAACCTTAATAACAATAATACTAATAATAATAATAATATTAATAATAATAATAATAATCATAATAATAATAATAACAGTAATAATAATAATAATAATAATAATAATAGCAACAACAATAATTATAATAATTCACATAATAGTAGCAAAACTAATAATAATAACATCCACAGTATCAACTATAGTAATAATAATAGCAATAAACACTCTTTTAACACTGATAGTAACTATTTCAATTCTACTAATATTAATAACCAAAATGAAATGTATAATAAAAATAATCACAATTTAAGCAACATTAATACAGCTGGGGTGAAAAGAAAACCAAAACGTCGACGAAATCAAGGTAAACCTTGAAAAAATTTAGGCTAAAATTGTAAATAATTTAATTACTATAATATTTCAGCTTTATCTAAAGGCCGAACGAACAATAATCATCAACGGAAAAGTTCTTATTCAGGAAACTGTTCCCCAACCTGGGATACGGATTTCGAGGGATCGTGGGAAATGGGTCGCGACTTAATAAAAGAATTTATAGTCAGAGAAAATAACCGAAATCGTAGTACATCAGAAAGTGCCGCATATAATGAAGATTTAAGTAATATTAGTAACAAGAAAAGAGATGGTAATGTTGTAAATAACACTATTAATGAAGAAATTAAAAGTGAGAAATTCCAAACTGTGAATGATCGAGAAGAAAATGCTGAAAACATATTTTATGGTTTAACATCAATAAATCATTTAAATAAAAATTCATTTCTGTCGAATTTGTTGCAAAATAAAGAAAACTTGGCAACAAATTTAAATGGTCCAAAATTTCAATATTCAATTTCATCAGATATTATGCAACCCGAAATTTCAAGCACTACAAATGCTAACAATACTCCTTTTGTAAACTCTAATAATTTGAATGTTAATATGGATCAAAATAATTTATTAAGTGATGAGGGATATTCAACTCATGAAAATTTAACTTCATTATCAGAGTTAGATACTAGTGGCATGGAAAACATTGACACTGAGAAACAGTTTAAAATAAAAAATGATCCTCGTTTGAGTTCTGCGCAACGTCGCTTGTACGAAAGAGATATGATAATTGATAATAATGATGACTCTTCAATGAGTTTTTGTTCTAATATCGAGCAGCAACAGTATGATTTTGCACAATTTAAAGCGAAATTTAATAGCAGTGTTGAGGCATTATGGAGAAACAACGCCGATCAAAATGACAATTCCAATTTTTCAGGCACATCAGAGGAATTAAGATCCTTACCATCAGTGCAACAAAATCAGGGCTTAAATAGTTTTTGGACAAATTACTATAATCATCGTTATGATAATAATAAATTTGAAAACATAAACGAGGAAAATCAATCAGAAAATATTGAACAAAGAGATTTTTTATCTATGCCAAACCAAAATAATGTAATAACAGTTTCAAAACAGACTCCGTCTTTATTTTTACAAGATTCCATTTGGTCAGACTCATCAAAAAATTATGATGATGACGAAAGCTTTTATGCTGGTGTTAAAAAGTCCATGCAATATAAAAATTTTAAGGTAATTCAATAAAAATCAAGGAAATAGTTTTTTTTTGTAAATATACATAATAGGTTTTTTGGAATAGTTGTTTTTTTCTTTTTTTTTTTTTTTTTGAGGTTTATAAAGAATTTTGTATTGCTTTTGCTGTCTTGTAATATTAATTCTGTTTAAATTAAATAAAAATTGGGAAATTTATAAAGAATAAATATATTTTTTGTAGGAAAAAAGTATTTGTGAAAATTATCCCCATGATATTACAAAATGTCAAGAAGGTATTAACGAAATTACTTTTGAAGAGCAGCCTACAAATTCTGTGGATCATCAAAATTCGATTTCTAATTTGAATTATGGGGCTAGAGAAATGGTATTGCACAACCTCTATAATATTGCACCTAATAATCTACAACAAAATGATGCTACAAACTATGTGCAACCTTATATAAGCGAAGCATATAACGAAGAAATTTCTTCTTATAATAAGCACCCACAACAGACGTTTCAGCAAATAAGCCTTAAAGAAAATGAAAGTTTTATCAATGATCAGTACAGAAAATATAAAGATCGTTTCAAGTCAATATCACCACCCATAACGTTAGAAAATCATGCAAAGAGCAGTGCATTTATTGAGTATTCGAGAATTAAAAACCAAAATATTGACAATTCTCCGCAATCTAATTATCAAGAAGCCCATTTTGATAAAAATATGCTGTCCAAAACCTACGTGCCAACTTATACTGAAGATGAAAATTTGCTCACATCTGACCGCACACATTTTCGACCAATTAAACAAACCTATGTAGACGGATATGTATTTGACATATGCAATTATTTAGACGAAATCGAATATGAGAGGTCACATAGTGGATTTTTGTGCTATGACGGGGAAAAGTTTTTAGAATTCAATAAATTTGAAGGTGGTGCAGTTTTGTGTGAAGGTGATAAACATTCTCTAAACGAAAAAGTACAAGGTGCGCAAAATTCAAAATATTCTAGCAAAAATATTGTAACAAAGAAGTACGAAGAATTTGTCTTAAAATTTCGTATAAACAACAAAAATGAAAAATATTGTCAAACTGATCCACCACCACGAAGTCCACATGAAATGTCTTTGGAAAACATTACAGATTTGCAAAATCTTAGGATTAAAAATTTCAATGAAAACTATTATAGTCATTTTATTAGCGAATCAGAAAGTGAAAATGCCTCAAATTATTGTTGTTTCGAAGAAGAAAATAGAAGCTCTACCAGTACTGAAGATTATGAAAAATTTGATAATTCATTTGTTTATAGCTCATCAAACAACAATGGTACAATAGAATCAGCAAAAGCAGCAGCAGCAGTTATAATGGCAGCAGTTGCCAATAACAACAATCAGTTTGCTTCAAGTAAAAAATTACCAAACTGGTCCATGTTTGACATACGTCAAAAATGTTCGGCTAATATGGATCTAAATAAGTATAAGTCAATTGGAAATAACAACGATAACCATACTCTATGGGGCTCATGTGCAGCCTGTAATTTCAATCAAGAATTAGAGTCATTTCCGGCAAATCGCTTACTTAAAGATGAATTAAAAATTGAAGGCGATGAAATAATGTCTGACTTAAAATATATGCAAGATTTGTTTATTGGAAGTGATTGGGAAGAAGGAACATGTAGTAGTAGCGGAGGCGATAGCGATAATTTAGCTAGTGACATCGTTGAAACAGATTTCGAAATTGTCGGTAGTTCCGATAAAAATAAAAAATCGAAAAACAAAAAACTGTTATTTTCAAATGAAAATAATTTTTTATGTAACGAATCCGTTAAAAGCAATAATATGGAAAACATCCCATTTAAAGACGAAATGCAAACCGATTTATATTATAATGTTACAAAACTTATAGCTGATTTATTAAGACCAGAAAATGCAAAATCCTTGGCAAATGCTCTTGGTGAAGCAGCTATTCAAGCTGCTAATGTTCATGCAAAAATAAATAATAAAAATAATACACACAAGGAATATAAACGAAATGATACGGAGATTGAAAGTTTTTGCGGTGGTTTATTAACCAATGATGAGCAGATAATCTGGAAACATAATGAGCTGAAGCCTCTGGATAAATATTTAACACGATTTAATAGCAGCAGCAACAACAATAACAATTTACTTGATGCAAATGATTCCTCTGGGAAACTAAAATGGGAACACTCAAACTTAGCTGATATCTGGAAACAGGAACTTAAGACAAGCTCCAAACAAAATTTTCCAGGCAAAACTGAAGCTCAGTATAAAAAGGAAAATTTCGAATTTGAGCATTTAAAACATATCAGATACGGTAGCGATAATAATTGCAAATCTTCTAAAACATATTTTAAAAATAATGAAAATGAAAATCTGCCCAAGACTTATTCTAACAATATGAATCAAAAAGTTGGAACATCAAACATATCTGAAAATAGCAACATTCTCAAAGAAACTAACACGGGTAAGTTATTAAACATAAGTGAAATGAAAAAAAAACCGTTAATTATTTAGCACCTATTTCCATTAATATTTTTTTTAGAAAATGCAGAATCTTTAAAAAATGAATCTTCGACACCATTTAATATAAATAGTAATCCTTACTTCGGATTTACAAGAAAAAATAATCGTATCGATCGTAAACGTCGTCATTCAGCTTCACAAATGGTAACAAGTTCTTGCAATAAGGAAATATCTTCAATTATACCGAATGAAGGCCAAAATTTTTCCGAAATCGTGATATCGTCGACTAACAACAATAATATATCTAGCGACGTTTTCTCAAAAGGTTCATCAAATATAAACGAAAACCCAAGCAATACCACCATCAATAATATTATTGGTAATGGAAAAGAAAATTTAAAATTTGAAATAAGTAACAATTGCAGAAATTTTCTACATAATTACCAAAATATTATTGGTGGTGGTGATTCAAAAAAAGAAAAGAAACATTTCAATTTTTATGAAAACTTTATACTTGGTGGGAATAAAATCGAATTGATGGGAAAAGATTTGTTAATCAAAGCTAAGTTGAATGATTATGTTGTTAATATGAGTGATGATAATGATGAAACGAAAGTCACATCAACTACAACATCAAACGATACAACAGCATCATCAACAAGTGGTGCAACAATAATTTCTTGCAATTTATGGGCCCTAAACACTAAACTGGATATGGCTAAGGATTTTGATTCAAATGATTCAGCTTTTTGGCAGAAAAATATTGGTTATTTAGATTATGGCTACAATAATGTTGATGATATATCTTCTATTAGTCCTTCATCGATTTTAAAACATGTTGCATTGGTTTCTCGACCCTTAACTCGTTAAATTGAAAAGTAAATTAATAAAACAAAAAGCAAAACACAAAAAAAAAAAAAAACGAAAAAAATTAATAATTAATCCTTTTATTGTTTTGTTATGTTAACTTTTTTTGTTTCTTTAAAGTACAGTTCGTTTCAATTTTTATTACTGTTATATTCTTCTTTAGTATCCATAATTTACATATTAACTAAAAAAAAACTTATTTGAAATTTTCAAAATATTTAAATTTAGAAAGTTTTTTCGTTTTATATGCTACTGATAATGTATTTTGGGTCAAATTTGCGATTAAATACAAGAAAAAGTATTTCGAAAGCTCAATGCTTTATAATATAACTCCGAAACTTTGAATGACTCATTTAAAAATTTAAATGTAGAGTCTAGAAAATCGCAATTTTGCGTTAATATATTTAGCGTTCGAAATACATTATCAATAATATTAAAAAATTACATATGTATGTATTGGTTTAAATATTTTATTTCATAAAGTTATTCGAAATAACAGTAGTTTGGTGACTAAACTGTTAAATAATTTTTTAAAATAATGTTTACAAAATAACCTGTTTAAAAATGTTTCAAATATTGTGCTTTTTCGGTATTTTAAGTTTGTATTAAATATTGTATAAAATAATTTTACTTTGTATAATAGCAAAATTATGTTATGTACAAACTTTGAAATCCGAATTTTTTATCACATTTTTTCAAACAAACTTATACTACTGCCTAAAACAAAAAGAACTAAATCTACATAATTAAATTCAAACACAAAAGTTTTTCAGGTTTTTAACTCTTAATAAATTATAGTTTGAAAATAAGAAGAAAAACTAAAACAAAGACTATAATGATACAATATTTTGTTTAAAGTTTATATTTAATACATTGCATATTAAGTTCGTTCACTTTAAAAACCGAAAAATAAATTAAAATACCGAAAAAGCCTATCATTTCAAATATTCTAAATAATTAAATCCAATATATATGATTATAAGTCTACATTTTAAATTCTAAATGTTTTGTAACATTCAAGTTAAATTTTACGTATAATGTAAAAATTACATTTCTAAAACAAAAACAAAGTAGAACAAGTTAAAGTATATTTTTTAAATAAATTTAAAAATTCAAATATAAATTTTAATTTCAATCAATTCTTTTTTTCTTTTTAGTAATTAGGAATAAAATTCCTTCATAAATACTTGGTATTTACCAAACCAAAAAAAAAAAATATTTAAAAAAGTTTAAGAAAAGCATATATATTTCTTTTTTATGTAATAAATATATATATTTATAAAAACAAAAAATAAAAAAAATAATACATATTTCATATATAAATAAGTGAATAATGATGAAATTATAATTTTTCATTTTGAGTAATATATTATTTGCAAACACACAATTATTCAATTTAACGATTTATTAAAGTTGATGAATTTATTTATTCCAATTAGTCACTAAGCCGAATAGAGCCTTTTTTAAAGTAAATTTTTGGTGTTATAATTCTTATCTAATACTTTTTCCTGATAACTTAAATAGTGCAATTATAAAGAACTTTACAGTGCATTCACTTTTTATTGCATAAAGCTAAGTACCCTTTTTTTAATTAGAAATAAGGAAATATACTATTGGATAAGTCTTCTATACTGCGTAACAGCATTTTATAGAATTTGTTATTTATTTTTTAAATAATAACACAAGTACTACAGATTAACAAGCACCTAATTTGAAATTTTAATAAATTTATATTGTTTTTCAATCAATATTTAGAACTTTGCTCTGTCATTTGTAAATTTTCACTTTTATCTTTATAAATTCATTAACGGTAATAAATAAGTTAACAAGTTTTCTTTTTTATTTTCGTTGCGTTTTATTATTTTTTTTCCTGTTGTGTTTAGATGTATTTAAAATAGAACAAAAATGAAAAATATTAACATTATGTATGTATGTATATAAAAAATTTAATGTGTTTCAGAATAAAATTTATCAAGAGATTTGGGAAAAAAAAAAAATTTTTTTTGTTTTTGTTATTTTGAGAACAAGAAAATGTTAAAAACATTCAACCTCCGATTGTTATTAATTGTGTTGTTTGTATTTAAATTAATTTTTGCTTTGTAATTGATTATTTTTAAGTATTTTAGTTATTAATTTAATTATGTCGTTGATGTTTACCTTTTCTTTTTTTTGCTTTATTAAATTTACTCCTAACGTTTAGTTTTGGAGAGTAATCAACTTTTAGAAAGTTCGAAAAATTATAAAAAAAATAATTTTAAGTGTTTAGAAAATTTTAAATTGATAAAAGTATATTTTTGATATATTTTTCATGAGTTTTGTTAACGTGAATGAATCAAAAAGCTTATTTCAAATTCAAAAATCGCAAATCTTTAGAATTCTGATTTGACAGTTTGTTACGTTTTTGAAAAAATTAAAATTTCAAGTGTTTAACATGTTTCTGATACACATCAGTTTATTTAGATATTAAAATAAATTGCAGTTTATTAAAATATTGCATAATTTAGTATAAAGCTGCATTACGTATTACAGAAGCTTTATTGGGATCAAAACGACTAAATACTAGAAATATTGACCAGCAAATACAAGTTTTAAAATGTAAATGTGTTTTATATTTCTTTTTACAAAATGCAAATATAAGAAATAAAAAAAAAATTACGTAGAATTGTGGGACGATTCCTTTATTCACATTGTAAACCCAATATAATATAATATTTAAAAAAAAAAGGAAAAAATAAACATCATGACTAAAATATAAAGTGCAATCATAGATCTGTGTATAAATATTTAAGGTATTAATTGAAATACTACTAAACCAATCACACACATTCTACTGTTTTTATTTATTTGTTGAAAAGTTTTTCTTATTTATTTTATAATTTCTGTTTAACAACGAAAATTTTGTTTCTTATTTTCTGTGCTTTCTTCAAGAAACAGTTCTTTTTTTTCAATTAATACAAAATCTTTTATACATTATCTTGTATATATTATTATATATATGGCTATATATAAATTACAAATAGTAAATACATTTTAGATAATATTTTAATTTTATTGAATATAATAATTTCTACGATTAAAATATTCAATAGATTTATTTATTTAAAAAAAAATATAGCTTAGGATTAATAAAATTAGTATTACTTCACTGGTGGTATCATCTATTTAAAATTTACGTAATAAGCCTACAAAATTCGTGTTCTTATATTTTCGTTTTTATGGCAGTAAATTTATACACTCTATCAAATAAGCACTTCAAACAATTTATTATTTTTATTATTTTTGCTTTAAAGCCACCATAATTTTAACAAATGTAAAATATAAAAAAATTAATTTAAGAAATCTTAAGGAAAACAGTGAAATATAAAAAAAATGTTATAAAATTTGGAGTGCAGATTGCAGCAGCATGTTAATATTTAAGTAACATTGAAAAAATTTTCATTAAAATTTATCAAAAAAAAAATTTATTAAAATATAATATAATTCTTAAATATATACATATTAAAAATGAATATTAAATAATTTTAATTCATAGCTAGTAATATTCAATATATAAATTAAAGAAATTTGTTCATACACAATATGATTTGTAAGTTTCATGCTCTTAAAATACGAAAAATTGATTTTGAAATTCATATTCAAATGAATTTTTTTAAAAAGGACTATTGTTTTTTTTTCTTTTAGCATTGTTTCGATATGAAATTTTATAACTTGAATATTATGTTTTACCGTACTCTCACATTAAAATTTGATTAAATACTGCACTACAGTACTACACATTATAATATGTTATATTAGTGAGAACTTAAGTTTAATTTAAAGAATAAATTAATGTGGTATAAGATTTCAATTTAAATTAAGAAATTTCCAAGGTAATTTTAATGAGAGCTAACCTCAGAATTTTATTTGAATTTTGTTTTCTCTTAAATATCTTTAATATTATAGTGCTTTTGTACATTTTTGTTTTACCATAATATTTCCTTTGTATTACATATTCCTTCTTGGCATATTAGTAATTCTTATATTAATAAAACCAATAATTTTTATTTACATACTAAAAGTTTATTGTGAAAATTTATAAAAAAATATTCAAGATAAGAAAAATATTAATGTTATTATACAAATATGTTAAATAATTTTTTCCCTTTTGCTAATTTAATTCAAATTAATTTCAGTTCTTTTAAATCTTCCAAAAAATAAAATATTTTAAATACAAATCTTTGATAAAGAGGTAATCTAATAAAAATGTAATTAAAATTATTTTGAAATTAACTATTGTAAAGTAAAATGTAAAATGTAAAATTTGCAAAATTTTTCTAATTTTTTCTAAATATTTAATTTAACTTAATTTTTAAACACACATTTCTGAAAAAAAAATTGAAACAGAGATAGTGTTAACGATCGCTAATTTTTTTTTCCAAGTTTTACGATTAGTAACACATTTCATTATTTACAGGTGACAGCTTTTGCAAATCTAATTTTCGACTTGGGCGATTAATGAAAAATGTCAAGTATGTACTTACATATTATTTAAAAAAAAGAAAATTCTTCATATTCCGTGATTAATATCATATGATTTCAAATCTCAAAGTTGATTTTATTCTGAAAATTTCAACTTTTTTGCTTAATATTTCGTTACCTCAAGTGATGCGCCCAAGGGAATATAGGTGAATAAATTTGAATCTCTAAAGTCTTAGATTTAAAATAATTGAAAAAAAAATTTGTATTTAAAATTATTTATTTTTTTTTATATATGTATATATAATATGTTTTATAATATAATAGTAATAAATTTCATACAATCTATTAACTTTCACAATCTTTATCTGCACATTTAGTTAAAACTAAAATAATTGAAATGTGTAAAAGAAAAGCAAAAGAAAACTTGAATTTTTGCTTATTAATGAAGTAAAAAAGAAAAACTAATATAAAAATAGATTTAAAATATTTAAGCTAAGTAGAAATATATCTGTAATGATAACGTTATAATATAATAATAAATATATAATAATTCATACTTTATAATTTTCAATTTAAAAAGAAGTATATTCATTAAATTTAAAGTATATTCATATGTAATTTCATAATTTATGATATTTTCTAAAAAAATAAATTATGGAACTATTTTTAAATAAAATTCAAAAAAAAAAATTGAACTACAGATATGAAAATGATATTGTATATAAATGTGTACATAGATAAAATATTATTTATTAAGTTTTATCTTTTTATAGTTTTTTGTCTTTATTTTTTTGTCTAAATTTAAAAAATGGGAGATTCTTTGTATATTTATTTCCAAAAAAAGTAATCTCCTAATAAAAAAATACAGTTCGTATATATATTTAATAAGTGTGTAAATACATAAAAATACTGTGTACATTATACATACATTAAATCTAGTATGCGTGTATTATAAATTATATTTATAAATTATATATTATAACATAAGAAAGAATATAATGTATATTTCAAAAAAAAGTAGTTAAAAAGGAATTATTAAATTTAAATTTCCCGAAATTATTATTGATAAATGCTTTTTGAGTTAAAATTAACAAAAAAAAATAATTTTTGAAAAATAAAAGGAGGAAGAAAATAAAGCAAAAAAAAATACAGAATATAAGATTACCATGTAAATAATGTTAATTAAAGTAAAATCATTAAAAAAAAAAACAAAAAAAAAAGCAAAATATATATATATATATAATAAATGAAATATTATTAATATAATACAAAAAAACATTATGAAAGTAAAAAATCTAAAACAATTTTTAATTTTCTGTTCTTACTAAATATTTTATATTTAAACGCTGTTCGACTATTTTAAAATTTTTAAAGTAAAACATTAAGACAAAAGGATATCTTGATATGAACTGGCGTAAAATAAATACATTAAAAAGAATTTTGAGTAAATAAAAATTTGTCAATATTAAAACAAACTTGGCTTGAATTGCAGTGTAATAATGCTTTAGCATTTTGGCACAAAAGAAGTAACATATATTTATATTTTGTAAATTAAATTTAGAAATTTCACGATTTTTTGTTTCTGAAATTCTTTTGAAATAAGAAATCACTATATTTATTGCTTTTCTAAATAGGAAGGTTATGAAGACGTTTTAAAATAAAGTATCATGTATTGTATAATCAACCGAGAGAGAAAATATGAAAAAAAACACATATTTGAGAAAAAAAAAATGTTTAAATATATTACAATTTGCTAAAAGCTATCGCATTAGTACATAAATAATATACTTAACTAAGCCTTCACTAAATATAAAACATAAATTTGTTAGACAAAAAAAAATTTCATTATTCTTTTCGCATTATTATTGCTTCAATTATTTATTTTTTCTTTCCAAAACTAAAAAAAAACTTCTAATAAAAATTTGATTAAGGAGTCACATTCAATTTTACTTTTTTATATTGCAAAATAATAGTAAAAAATTGAAAAAACGCGTTATAAAACAAATATTTTAAATCAAACACTCATTAAAAATTAAATACGAGAAAAAAAAAGAAAAATATCACTTTGAGTACTTAAAAACATAAAAAGAAATTAAAGTGAAAAAAAAAATCATTAGCAAAAAATATAAAGAAATAAACATACTTTTATATTATTCAAAATTTACTTTTTCCAAAATAAATAATTATTTCTTATCATAATATCAATATTAATTTTAATTGTTGAAATTCCATTAAAGCACCAGCTACTGACGCTATGGGTTCGAAATTCATTGTTCAGTATGATTTTAATATCCCAAAATGTCGAATGTGAACTCCTTTATGAAGCACAAGAAACAATTTCGCAAAATATTCATAAAAAATGTAACAACTTATAGTGGAACAGTGGAAATTAACTTAAGTTAAAATACAAAGAAAAATAAAATAAAATTAGTTAAACAAGAAAAAAAACGGAATAGGAAGGTGTTTTGTGCCTTTTATATAAACTAAATAACAAAAAAAAAAGAAAAAAAAAACAAAAAAAATATGAATAAATTTATATAATATATAAAAAATATAACTATTGCAAAAAAGTAATTATATATATATATATATATGTAATTATAGGATTATAATTTATGATATAAGAAATAAAACTTTCTTGCATTTGAATGATCATCAAAAAAAAATCTCAGTGGCGACCATACAATAAAAAATATTTTTTTTTTTTGTTTTAAAAATTTAAATCTTGTTTAATGAAATGGATTAATGTAAATTAGAAAATAAACATTTAGTATAAATGTTAATTAATAATTCTATCAAAGATATTTTCAATACAAGATGTTAAGAATTTAAAAAACAGAAAGCCTATGATCGCCATTATCCTTTAAATGCTTTAAAGTAACAAAAAAAAAACACTATTTCAAAAACCATAAAAAATCACACAAAAAAAAATATTTAAATTACATAATTGCCAAAATAATCTGTCTACAAAATAAAAAAAAAAAAAAAGAAATTGAAAAAAAGAGAGTTGTAAATTTCAAATTTACAAAAAAAAAATGTATTAAAAAAAAAGCAACGGCAACACTCATAAGAATATATAAGCAATACTGTCCGTTTTAAATTCTTTTTGAGAAAATTTGCATAAGCAGATAATAGTTAATATTTTAATATATATTTATGTATGTATATATGTTCCATAACCTATATATGTATGTATATGTGTATTTGTCCTTAATTTTTAGCACTAGCTATTTATTATTAAATAAAAAATATAATTAACGCATTGTACATATTTTGAAATTTTTTTAATATTTCTTTTTTTTGAGTGTTGCCAAAAATCTATAATTCTGTTTTAATTTTCCATCTACATATTTTAAAATTTTGGATAAAATTGACAAGAAAATTAATTATTTTGCATAATAACTCCAAAATAAAAAATTTATTTATAATGTCAATGAATCAAAAATGTTAAATAGAAAAAGAATGAAAACTTTGAAACCAAAAGAAAAAATGAAAGAACTATAAACATGGAAGCATAAATCCAACATGCTTACTTTAGTAAATTTTTCTCAGTGTAAAACAAAAAATAAAATTTAGAAAATCTTTTAAATATAATATACAAAAATACAATATATTTTGTTACTATTTATATTTTATTTGGTAACGAAAAAAAAAATAAAAAGATGTTAAAAAGAATATTGTTCAAAAACAAAATATTTACATTTTTTAAATTTTTTTTGTTGATTTTTTTTAATTTAAATATACGTCAAATATGCGCTGAGAAAATCATGTGTTTTATTGTTTGTTTTATACTTACATTATGCATATACAATATTTTTGGGGCCGAATTTTTTCTACAACCGTGCCAATTTAAAGTAACCATTAAATGTTGGAGATACAATGCAGCTTGCTTTTTGCAGCTGTTCTCATAAAGAATTTTGCAGACAAGCTGGCTCACTTGACCAATTGCTTAAAGCGTTCAAAACGCAAAAACATTAAAGCAAATTTTCATATATGATTCGGCGCGTATGAAACTCATCTGCTACGATTCTTTAGGTCACTCCCGCACCGTTTCTTGTTCCACACGAGTTGTTATTTGCCTACGAAAACTGTGCCTTTGTTGTTTTTAGCTAGCACGTAAAATTATTTCAAGTTAGAAAAAATCAAATAGAAAAACGTAAGAGATGCATATCTGAATTATCAAAAATCCTTTTCATCTTCTTATATAAACAGTGCATTCAAAAATTTTACGTACCTGAGTTGCAATAAACGGAGTACGAAAATTATTTTCTTATTTAAGAGTTTCTAGTATAGCAGATTCTCTAAGACGAAGACATTTCAGCCATCAATAAATAACTAAGCTGTTTAACGACTTGTATTAAGTGCAAGGTTGTACATACATATTAATTTGCTATTTTGGGCAATTACCATAAATTCCCGAGCAAAGGTTAATTTAAAAAAACTTACTTTTTTTGCAATTAAATGTCTAATCGATATGCTGTTGCAAAATGGAAGGAAGAACTTTAAGGAATCTGAAAGAATTATAAAGAATAATTTGTGCGCCGAATGGGGGTACCTATTGCCAGAAGAAAGTTACACCTACATTTTTTAGAACTATCATTTTGTCAACATTCAAAATAGAAATTAGTACGTATATGTATATATATGTATATGTATGTATGTAAGTATGAATGTGCATAGATCCAGTAGATGTAATATTAACATCTGCAAAGTTTTCATAAATTAAATGTAAAATTTGTGGAATGCAGTGAGCGTGACTATAGTAAAATAGTCTATTGAAAAACATACATACCAAATATAACAATAAAAAAATATATATGTAAATACATCATAGGTAATTACATAAAAAATTCTAGGGTTTTCTGTCAGAACATGATATCTACATTTTTGCTATTTCGAGTAAAGCACCATTGAAATTTTTTTGCTTTTTTGGATTATTTTTGTTTTATTAAAGCATTAACGAGTCAAAGTTTACCGAAGATGGTTTAAAAAGTTAGAATTTTACTACAAATGTTACTACTAATACTTATTACATAATATTAACATTTTAACATATGTATTTATCTATATCAAATAAGATATACACTTTTTAAAAGAGCAATTAGTATCAATCAAAACTGAATAAGTTCACGTATCTAGTTTTGAATATTTGTAAACGTGTGTTTCACTTATGTGAAATGGAAATAAACGACATGAACATTTATATATGAAATGTAAAAATGGTTATGTGCAGATGTGTCATTTTCAACTTGAAACGAAACGGTAAAAAGGTAGAATAAATTTTGATTTCAAAAGTGTAGACCTTGACATATCTATATTTTAATGCCTGCTTAGAAAATTTTATGATCTCGAGAAGTGAATAACTGTTGATACCTAATTTTTTCAGAAAAAATTTTGGAACAATTGGTTAGTTATAATGTTCTTCAAGGTTTTTTTTTTAAAACTACTGGAAAAATTAAATTTTTTTTTGAGTTAGAAAGTGCTTAAAATTTTAAGTAATACTGCATTCATAACAGGCCTTTTCATAAACACAGTATATCGCGATATATAGCAAGAACTGCGCTGTATTTGTGTTCATAAACAAATGTTGCTAATATAGTTTGTTCATAAACATTGTTAATCTATCACAAAAATATTTAAATTATCATGGTGAGCGCAGTTAAATCAGTTGTACTTTTTGTTTACTAGTTTTTGCAGTTTGGTTTTACATTTTTAATTGTTAACTGTTGTACTTAAATATAACAAAATTTCCTTTTGTTTCAGCTTTCCTTTTTTGTTTTTCTTAATTTTTATTTTTCCTGAAATAGAATTTTTCACTATTTGGCCTAAAATAAATGATTGTTTTTCTTTAACGACATTTTTTATTCATTAACACAATACTGCAAATTCAAAATAGCAAAAATTTTTATACAACACTGTTAAAAATATAATGTGTAAGTATCACATTATTGTTTTGCAGTATTGAGTTTATGAAATTGCCTAACTTTTTTTGTCAAAAATGTATACATATATCATGTTCTGACAGAAAACTAGAATTATAAAGTATAAAAATATACTCAGGAAAATTATATAAGCGCAAATTTATTGTTATAAGTATCTTCTGGGTAAAATTATCATTATGTATGTATGTATATGTGTGTACGCATGTATGTACATACATAATTTCGTTCTTCATACATAAACATTACTGGTTATAAATATTTAAAGCTAAAGAAAATTAATAAAATATAAGTTATGTTAACACATTTTAATAAAAAACTGTGAAAAAAAAACAATGTTAGCATATTAGACCCCATACGCTTTACAGATTGGTTTCTTAAGTTCTAATAGATTAATTCTATTACCAAATTTAGCCAATACATTGAATTGCATTGGCTCCAACTATTATTTCTAATAAATCATATTGATCTAAATGGGAATTAAATTTGAGTTTATTTACACTGAACCAAATGAAAATCAAACGTTTTTAATAATCTTATTTATTTAATTCTATAAAACTAACTAACAATGATAAATTATTTTATTTTTTTGAATAGGAAAACGCCACTCCCCCAATAAGAGCCTGAAAATATCAATAACGTAAATAAGTATCTGTATAAATTTACTTTTTAAATATATGTATGTATGTACGTCGGTATTAGCATATGTATTATATGCTGATGTGGAATACTAAAATTCAAAATAACGAAAATCTACTAAATTGCTCTGTAATTCAGATTATTGGCTATTATTTCTGAGAAATTAAGGATTAAAATGTTTATTCAAATTCAAAGCAATTTTTTCAAAATATTACAGCGTCTAGTTGTTATTTTTTTATGTAATTTAAAATGCATTGTTTTGAGTGGGTCTACATTTATGGGTAGACCTCGCAAATCAAATATACATATGTACATACATACATGGTATGTATGTATAGACATTCCTTATTTATTTTTTACTTTTGTTCTATTTTATAATTTTTATATTCTATTGTTTCAGAAAAAGCAGTTAAATCTTTAAAAGTAACGGAAAAATTCAATCAAGTATGCACAATTTATTAATGCATAATTGATTGACCCGTTAGGTTTTGTTGATAAACAGGTAAGAATTTGTAAATTTTCTAAAGGAAATTCAAAGCACAATCTAGCAATTTTATCGACTTATTCGGACATGAAGTTACTCTACATGAAATTAAAAAAACAATTATTACCAAAACAGTAAACCCTTGTGCTAATATGCGCGTTCTCATCATTACCTGCGACATTCGCCGATCACCCTTCCGGAAGCTATATAAACCAAAAGTTAATGCTCCCGCTGTTGCTAAACAACCTGAAAAGCAATATTAAAGTCAAATATTTAAGAGTTATATAATATTTTATATTGCCTATAGGCACAAGAGGATTTTCTTTCATTTTGCGAATCATCTTCTCCTTCGTTGTTTCAGGGAGCTCTCCAATTTCCCCAAAGGTTTTCTTTACTTGAATCCATTCCAAATCGGTATCTGAATCTACTTTTGTTGTAGCTTCAACCATTTTGTTTCTTCGTTTTGTTTTATAAATAAAAAATGTTCTTTTAAATCCTAACTAAAATTACTGTCTTATAATAATTGAACTCTTAATGAGTTAAATGTGTAAATAAATATTCATATAAAATGTCAATTTCATAATATCATCAGCTGACTTTTCTATGTAATTTTTCAACAGTTTTTGAATTTAAAGTATGTAGAGTAGCCATAACATCTTTATAAAATGCCCACTTTTCGATATGTTATGTCAATAAGTAACAACGTAAGAGTATAATTGCAAGGCAGTATGTAAAGTATAAAAAAAAATAAAACAAGACAGTATAAAAAAATTTTCAACTATATAAAAAAAATTGGAAAACCTAATCCCGTATAAAAAATTTGCTATACTCTCAAATATTTGTTTTTGTAAAACTTTAGTTTCTACAGTTTCTAAGTTTTCACCAAGTCACTTTGGAAGCTATGTAATACCTTCATAACAAGCCATAAGCTACCATATGAATCGATGCAATTTAAACTACTTTAAATTTTTGAAGCTGTGTAAGAGTTTCCCCAATGCTTATAAAAACATATACTTGCATCTATATCTTGGACAGTTATTTCTAAGCGTTAAAAACGGAGTGGCAGATTTTTAATACTCTCCCATACGTACTTTCGTATGGATGGGTAGAGTACAGCGTGGCCACTTGGATACAATCTGCTAAAATGCCGAAGCTAACTACATTTGAAAATTTTGCTGAAATATGGTTACATTTTCTTCTCAAACACTAAATTTCAAAATTATTACAAAATTGTTAAAATGCTGCTAATATTAAATCTCGAAATTGCTATATCTTCACAAAATGTTATTTACTGCCTTTTCTAAGCAGATTTCCGAATTTATTAAAAGAAAGTAAGAAACATACTTTGTTAAATGAGTATTGTCTCTTCCTGCATTCAAGTTTAGAACATTTAGACAAGAACGTGCCAGAAATATTTTTTAAAATTTTAAACCAACCTTAACTTTTACATTTTTAAGAAATCTGACCTTAACTTTTAAAATGTAAGGAATCGTATGCGATTTCTTAAAGAATTTGCTATAAATAACAAAATTCACATACTTGAATAAAGCAAATTAATATTGTGTTAATTTGGATATTGTGATACATTTTGGATACATTTTTTCTCGAAGTTAGACAAATTTTGTTTTTACCGAGTGGGAACTTGAATTTAAAATAAATGTGCTACAAAAAACTGATAAACTTTTAGTGAAAAAACATGTTTACGGGAAAAAGCTTTAACGGTGCCTGACAAATTGACTTGCAGCACAATATCCATGTGAGATGAAATTTGTTACATATTCCATATTCATTACATAAGAAATTATGCTACATATTACATTCCCAAAAAAAGTTAAAAAATTTCTTGGAAACTCAGACAATACTCAGCTGAAAAGAAATATAAAAGTAGATTGTCAAATTACTTGAGTATTTATTTCGTTAAAAAATTTTTGACTTTTGATTACTTTTGAAAACTTATATTTTTTTATTACTGCCATCTGTTGAGTAGGCATATACAAAAGCATGAATATTTCCTTAGAACTTCAGAAAAGAAAAATAATACTTTTTTCTTAAAAAATTTTAAACATTTTCTACATTGAGTTTATATGGAATAAAATATTTTTTTTATATGAGCACTATGCTAAGTCAAAAATTTTTAAGTTCACTTAAAAAAAAATCCAAAATTAAATTGACAGATTAATGAACTAAATAATTTACTTAAAAGTTAATTATAAATCAGTTAGCAAAAATTAGTAAGTTCTTTTCAAGACGAATTATGTATTTAATTTTTAATACATAAAAAAATTATAAAAATGTTTTATAATGTATTTGATGACGTAAGAAACTGGTTCATGGTTGTTTACAATATCATGCTACAGTCATTTATATATTACATACTACAGCTCTTCTCGGGACCGAAATTGGACAAAAAAAATTTGATCACAATTTTGGTCCCGTGAATGTAGCTTTAATAAGAAAATTTATCATTTTTTGAAGTAATATTATTATTTAATCATAAATTTGGCGTTATTATTATTGTAATAATTATTATTGTAACTAAATATGTACATTTATTTTTTCGCATCTGTATACGCTAGTGCTTTTTTTTGTTACTTTAGTTATAAAAACAATCAGTTGCCAACATTTGGCAACTGAATAATTTTGATTAATTACGCCGAGTGAAACATAATTGGGATAAAAAGATGCACTTCAAAATTTGACAATTTCTTAATTAAATGCATACACTGAAAGAAGGTCAACAACTTCAATCAGGCGTCAAGACGTATGTCTTGAATGACAGAAGATTTAAAATTAATAAAAATAATTTTGAAAGGCCACTTTGAAATTGCATCCTTATTTGATTATATTGAATTAAAGAGAGAATTATGGAAAGGGTTAGTCCAGTCATTCATCATATTGTTATTTTTATAATAAACAATAGTTATAAATATATTAAGAGTTTGTAGAATAGTGTTTTTGTGCGAAATGACCGTCAATCAAATGGTCAACCATTTGAAGGTGGAAAATTTGATAAGAAGTATATTAAATGTTTACCTAGTTTACAATTCACGTCTTTCAGTTGAAAACTACGCTGCGGTAAAACTGAAAAAATAGTTCTACCATTGAGAATGTCTGTTTGCAGCAAAATATGTCAAAATAAAAAAACAACAACACATATACGAAAAATATTGATAAGTAAAAGTAATATAAGCAAAGTAATATTAATTGTTTTGTCCCAATTCCTGGGGCAGGGTTTTCTCATAACTCCAGAATAAAACGAAATGCTTTATGTATTAAAAACCGGGCTCCAAACTTAAAACTGAAACCAGTTATGCCTGTTAAAACAATCAACTTAAAACTAAAACAGCTATGTCTGTTTAATCTATGATATTTTCATATGTCAACTGTATTTGACATTCTCCTGTAGAAAAATGAAATATAAAAATTGTATTATAAAAAAAAACAAATTTAAAATGAACTGATTTGAATTTCAAAATGAAAATAAAATAAATTTTGTCTAGCGCTTGAATAGAAAAATAGAAAAAAAATTATGAAAAATTACAAACACTTAACAAAGTAAGACCACTTTTGGTGACGGTACTTTTATTCAATTATTAAATCGTACTTTTGTTTGAAGTGACCGTCAATCGTTTAAGTAGTAATCAACCATCTCTTAATTTAATACCAGTCATTCTTGTCAATAATCGTTTTGAATTACCCTGTATTTAAAGAATTTCAGCATTGACGCCAAGTTTCATTACCAATTCTTTGTTTGTGTATGTGTTTACCATGCGCAGTTTTATTTCATGCCAAAAGACGCCGTATGTATAAATTTTTGTTCATTAAAGAAAGTTAGAAAGAAAAATTCGATTTAATTATAATAAAAGTAAAAATTTTTATACAATTTATGTATAAATGGAAAGTAAAAGTGTAAAAAAAGGTTTAAAATAAAATTTAAGTGAGTTTATTTAATTATTATATAAAAATAGTAGAAAAGAATGTTTCATAATTGCCATTTCAAAACTAGATTGGTAGGTGAAGGCAAATTTTTTTTTTAATTTTCTACAAACCTTTCCATAATTTCCCTCCAATAAATTTGTATATTTTCATTTTGTTTTCTGTAACATAAAATTTATTTTTAAAAGTAAATAATATGTGCTGAATTGAAATTAATGATTTTTAAATATGTATATATAAAATAAAGTAAAAAAAAAAAATACAAAAATTTCAATACGTCGACATTACATTGGTAGTGGACAGGGTGGAAAAATAAGTAATGTGATTGAAGTTTTGGGGCAAATTTCGTTAAAACCGTCAATTTTATGATATTAAAAATCGCGATTTGGTTTATGATAAAAAAAAAAAAAAAAAAGAATTTGTGCGTATATGTTTATAATTCTAACTTGTTTTTAAATTGTTTATTTTAATTGTTTATTTATTTACAAAAAGTTCATAAACTATTTTAATTTATTTGAAAGAAATGTGACAAAAACATAATTTATGCCAGTACCTCTTTTGTAATTGTTTTACATAGGTACTTACCTGATTCTTGTTCCTATATAAGCTAAGTTATCCAACATCGAACTATACGTGTAGTAAAATGGTATTGTATTTATATAAGTAAAAATATATATGTACATATTTCGCTAAATATAAGAAAAATAAAGGAAAAAATCTGTAAACTTTAAACAAGAAGTAAAGCTGATATTTCGCTGTTTTACAGGTGCGTTAGAGAATTTTTGTTATAAATGTGTTGTTTCGCGTTTTATTTTTTTACGGATTTAATGCTCATATAAAGTGACGTATGATTGCTATGTTGGCTGTTAGTTTTATTATTTGGATAGACAACCATTTTGACCATTACCTTTAAAAATTTCAATGGACAAAGTAATTTCCATAGTACAAAACTTTTGGGACATATGTAAGTGTGTGTTTTTCCAATAGGAATTCAAGTTGAATAATAGATATTTAATTGTCAATATCCTTCATTACAAAATTGTGGAGCATGTGGATATACATATGTATATTTAAATGAATATAAACAAAATAAACATAGTAAAATTTTAATTCATAATGTTTTTATTTACTAGTTTTAAAAACAAATATTTTCAAAACAAAAACAAATAATGTTTCTGAAATTTTTTGTAACCGTTGCTTTTGTTTAATTACAGATTAAAAACAGGTGAAGAACAAATTCTTATTCAATAGTAAAAGATTAAAAAATTTTAACGTTTGTGTCAAATCGGAAGATTATACAATGAGCTACACTCCTAAACAAGGGAATTCTAGTGGTAGTGGTGGAGGAAATGTAAATCCAAATCAGATAAATCAACAAGCCAAAGCTACTCTCGCTGGTATTGCGAATATGCAACAGCAAATGCAAAACTTAGTAAATCAAAATCCCCAAAATCAATCTTTAAACGCATTTTTTAACTTGCAACAACAAAACTTGTTAAAACAACAAATGCTTCTGCAAAATACTCAGTTCTTACAACAACTGCAACAACAGCAACAACAACAACAGCAACAGCAGCAACAACAACAGCAACCGCAACCTCAATTGCAACCAAATTTAACTGGTAAAGAACCTCTGGCGTTGACTAGAACACAAAATGCCGCGGATATTATCAACAAAACTTTTCAACAACAAGCAAATGGTAGTGCTGTGGGATCTAATTTAGGTAACGTAGCGCAGTTTTCACATTTACAAGCCTTTGCTCCAAATACAGCAACAGCAAACTTGATGCAACATTTACAAGCTTATCAATATCAAATGCAACAACAGCAGCAAAATCAACCACAACATCAGTCTCATCAACAAACAAACAAAATGCAACAGCAATCATACACAGGTCAACAAAATACACCAGGACACCATAATCAGCAGCAATACCAACAAAACTATCAACAACAACAACAAAAATTTGGACCCGGGTCCTCAAATTCGCAATCCCAAGCACCAGTCTCGCAGCAATCGCACCAACAACCTCAACAACAATCGCAAAATAAGAGTACGCCAAATTTGGGTAATCAAATAACAAAACCACCAAATTTGCCAGCTGCCACGCAAATAACTCCCATTCCTCCATCAACCTCTCAGCAGCCACAATCAAATAATTCACAGAATAAAAGTCAAACAAAACCTCAAGTAACGATGACACCGACTACTGTTGGGAAATCAAGTAAATCATTAACATCACTTTATTTATTTGAGTTTTTTTCTAATCTTTATTTTATGTTGTAGATACACAGCATTCTTCAAATAAACCAGCAGGGGGGCAATCTTCTTTTATAGGAAATCGGGCTATAGCCAGTCCGTATGGTAAGAGTTCACATGGACATTACCAAAATTCCAGTACCTTGAATTACAAAACTGGTTCTTCAAAATTACCACCGCCAACGCAAATTACTGCGGTTCCGCTTACAAAGCCTACTATTGCTACAAGCTCTCCAATCAAAACTTCTATGCCAACAGTATCAAATGCTTCTTCTCCTAGGTCAGGACATACTCCTCCAGCAGTCAATATTCCTCCTAAGTCGATTACACCCCCCGTTTCCGTTATCCCATCAAGTGTTACACAGTTAACCCCCAAAGGAATATCTATAACGCCTTCAAAACCCTCGACTGGCACTCCAATTCCCACGTCTATACCAGCACCAATTCCGGCAGCTGTTGTTGCTACAAGCGCAACTTCGACATTAAGCGTACCACCCCCAATCCAACAGCCTGTGCATCCAATAACACCTGACATTTTAAGTTCTGGAGCTTTAAATACACAAAAACCTCCGTCATCTCCTAAATCATCAGAGGTGTCTATTACACCCAAAAATGAAAATGCAACACCAAATACTGTTGAAACTTCAGCATCATCTTTAACGAAAACTGAGATGCAAGAAAAAAAAGAGGAGGAATCTATAAAAGGTAAAAGCACCAGCAATGAAAATAATGAAACTAAAGCAAAACTTGGTGCAGAGGAAAAGCAAACACGTATAAATGAAAAAAACAAGAAAGAAGAAACAAATTCCGAAACAAGTAAAGTCGAACCAACTAAATCCTCTGAACAGGAGTCTGCGAAAGATTCGCCAAAAATTGCAGATACGGAGAAAAATAATGATAAAAGTGTAATTGAAAAGAAAGTTGAAAATAAAGCTGTAACAGATATTTCTATTAGTAAGCTTGATCAAAAAGATAAAGAAGAAAAATCGGTCAAAGAAATCAAATCAGAAAAACTTGAAGATAAAAAAGAGGTTAAATCTATTGAAGCTATTAATAATATAGAAGACCAAAAGAATAAGTTAAGTACTGAAGATAAGCTGAAGTCAACTTCTCATGCGCCAACAAATGAGAAAAAAGATGAGATGAAAAAATCTGATCAGAGTTTGGAGAAAAGGGAAGTCTCTTCCAAAGACAACGATGCAACAATTGAGAAAGTCGTTAAAAATATAGAAATTTCAGTTAATAATGTAAGCGAAAAACCTGTCGAAAAACCTTCGGAGGGGAAAACTGACGAAAGCTCTGCAGTGGAGAAAGAAAAAAATGGAGCCGTTTTATCTGATTCGATAGCAAATAAAAAAGATGAATGTACAAATCCAAATAATCAAACATCAGTTGATAACAATAAACTGGTCGAAGCTGAAGAAAAAGTGCAAAAAACTGAAAAGCTATCAAGTCGTAATACGCAGGTTCAGCAGAAAAATAAAAATATAGAATCTGCAACAAAAACTGAAAAACATAAACTAGAAGCAAAAAGAACAACTAATCGAATAAAGCCTGCAAAATTATCGACGCTTGCAGACTCCGAAAATTCAAAGAAAATTGAAAGTTCAAACACCGTAGATTCAAAAGATAAGGACAATTTTTCTGAGTCAAATAAAACTCAAGAAACAATTTCCCAAGCGTTAGTAAAATCAACACATGGCGACTCCATTTCAGTTGCAACGCCTTCGAAAATTGAAACTCCAAAAGACGAAAGTGGAAGCAATCGTACCAAACGTCATCGCTTAAAAACTATACTATATCAAAGCCCTCTGCCAGAACTAGCATTTATTACAAAATTGTCCGCAAGTGAAGCGTCAAATTCACCCAAACCTGGAGCAGGTAACGAAGATAAATTAGTTTTATTTTATAAAAATGAGTATCTTGCTGTACGAAATGCGGAGGGAAGTTTCTTTTTGTGTCAAGCTTTACATAATGTTTATAAAACATCACCCAGAATACGTATTAGGTGGCTTTCCGAGGAAAAATCAGAAACAAGTGTTTACATTCCTGATTTTTACGACAATACCGATATTGAATGCGTGTTAACAACCGTAGATTTGAATAAAGTGAGCAGGGATCGGTTTAAGCTACCTGAACATGAAAAGGATCGGATTGAAAATATATTGAAAAAGGCAATCGATGTAGAAAAGGGGATTTTGCCCAGACCAGACATAACAGAAGAAAACCCAGATGGATGTAATTTGAATTTTTTATATTCTAAATAAAAGGCGTTTACATATTTCTTTATTTTTCTTTATACAGTGGACATCTCTCTTTATACTGATGAATCTCAAATTGAAAAGAAAAAAGGTAACAATAAATCTCCTCGACTAACCTCTCAAAGCAAAAAAGTGGCAAGCTCAAGCAAGAAAAAATTGAAATCAAAAAGTCCGTCAAAATTAAAATCAAATTCAAAACGGAAAAGAAGCAACAACGAGACAGATAATAGCGAAGATGATGATGACGAAGAAAAAGATGATAAGGAATATAAACCGAGTCATAAAAAAAGAATAGTAACGCAAAGTCAGCAAGGCCAAGGAGTTCGACGCCTTCAACGCTCCCCTCTAGCAAAAGCAAGAGCCGCCTCACCAATTACACTCAAAAAACAAATTTCCAAAGCAGTGCCTCAAAAAGTAATTAAACTTAATAAGTTCATTAAAAAATCTTTTAATTAAAATATTTTTAGAGTTCTGAAGAAACCTCGGCGAGTAGTAGAGAAATTAGAGCAGCTAAAAGAAGAGCAACGGATTCAGGAATTGAAGATGGTACCATAACTAAAAAACCTTCAATAGCAATCAGTAGAAAGCTTTCAGACAAAAGTAGTAAAACTTCCAAAACAGAAGGTAATATATTATATACCTGTTGTTGACTTTGTTGTTAACGGCATTAACGGTTCGTTATTAACAAAAATTTTGAAAGTAAAAAAATAAGATCTTGAACGATCGTGCCACATCAACGTGAGCGTGGCTTTGTGATGATTGTTTTGCTTTCAGGCAATTATTTTTCATTGTCGCTTACAATAGTAAGATGTTTGTTAAAAATTTTTACTAAGAAAACATCTTGCCGGAGAATATTAGTTAGTTGAGTTTGATTTTTTTGTTTTTTAAACGGTGCATCGACTGTTACAAAATTGTTATCGAGTCATAGCTTCTGCCATGATAAAGGCCTAGGCTTGAATTTTAAAAATAGATTTTTCAATACACCATACCATAGCTTTTTTTTATTAAAAATGCTTTAATAAACAAAAAATATGTGTAAATATTAATCAAAATTTTTAAGTTAAGATATAATGAATGGGCATTTAAAAACTTTTCGAAATTCAAAACGAATAATAGAACTTTTTAATTATTATTGATTTATGATTTTAAATTTGTGCAGCAATACATGATATACTTTTTCGACTTATTCAAATTTTTAAGAAAAAACTATAAATAAATTTTATAATTTTATTTATATTATAAAATTTAACGATAAAACAATTTCTCAGAAAATGTTGAACAAACCACTTTACCTGATAACGATCAAAGTGTAAAATCTGGAGTTTCAAAGAGAACGAAAGTATCAACACCAAGTAGCAGTACCAGTCCAGTATCTGAAAAAACCTCAAATAATACTACATCCTTATCATCATCATCATCATCTACGCAAGGGGCGACTCCATCAAGAGCAACACGAAGTCGAAAATAAAAGTACTATATAAATATTAATGAATAAACGCATAAAATAATACATGTATGTAAATGTATTAGGTTAAATAGATATACATATAAGTATATAAAAAAGTTATAAAACATATAAGAGTAAAGAAATTAAATAAATAACAAACCGATTTATAAATATCGTTATTTTAAATATAACCTATGAATTTCTTTAAAAAAATGAGTACTTCATTTTATATGAATTCCAATCAAAATTATTTTATAAGTATAAAATATGTATTAAAATAAGGTGTTTTTATAATTCGGGTTTTTATTTATTTAATTTTATTTTTAAAGTTCTACAATATCTAAATTTTAACGTAATATTTACATAAAACAAAGGTAGTTAACTATTATGAGTTTTTTATGTTGTTCTTTTGTTTTTTTGTTTTAGGTTACTTATAAAAATTAAAAAAAAGAAGAGGATAATTAATAATTATCGAATTAAAAAAAAACACAGTACACATATATACAGGCACACAAACATTAACTGAAAAATAATTAATATCCAGCACTTTTAAGGAATTTTTTAAGCGGCGATTATAATTTTTTTTTAACATAAATAATTAAAGAAAACAAGATTAATATTATTAAGTATTAAATAGACATAATAAAATAAGATATCAAAAATATATCTTATATAATTCATAAAAAATAGAATTCTATTATATAGTTCAGTAATCATAACGATAGTTTCATCTTTTTGTTAAATGTTCTTAGGTCTTACACACTGTAATCGTTTATTTTTATAAATTTTTTATTTTTTATTATATTTTTCGTTGTTAAATAACATTTATTACTTTTTTTATAAATTTGAAATACAGGATTCATATATATATATATATATATATGTACATATTAAAAGGCTTTAACACAATCAATTTTAACAGAAAACAGTATTTATAATAAGATTAACAACTGAAAAATTGTGCTTTTCACTAAATTTGATCTTTAGGACTTTTGTTCAACGATAAGTTTTCATAAAACTAAAGAAAATTGATGTCCAGAAAATACCGATTTGTTGATTTGTAAGTAGATTTGAAAGAAGTCGAAAATCCCATTTACGAAACTTGTTATGATATGTATATTTGTAATAAAATATTTTAATAACAGTCATTCGATTTTAGTTTAAACAAAGAAGCAAAGCTTTTTGTGAAAATAATAGAATATGAAATACATAATTTTTTGTAAGTAATAGTAACGTAATTTTTTTTATGAAATAGTAACATCATTTTGCAAGATTTATTAATTTTTGTTGTTCGTATAGAATCGAAAATAATTTTTTTTTGTCAGAAATCTAAAATCTTAAAATTTAAATAGGCATACAAAATAATTTTGTTTTTTAACCTGATAGATTCTTTCAATTAAAATATTGGTAAAAAATCAACTCAATCCAAACAGTGACATCAAAAAATTATAAAACAAGATAAGTTTTCAATTTAAAACCTGCAATTTTTTTTTAGTTTTGAGCACTTTTACACAATTGTATAAAAAGTTGATAACTTATATAAAAAAATGTACATATACAAATACATATTTTGAAATAAAAAGTATAAATGAAACAATTGATTGTGGATTGAGCTCTTCAACAAAGGATCTCAAGGAAACTAATTGAAATAAAAACTATGATTTGTTATGACAAAAAGAAGGAAAATTGAGAATAATTTAAACAAATAAAATAAATTGTAATGATATTATTTTGATGTTTTAGATAAAATTTTAGGTATAAAAGTAGTAATATTGACATATTACATTTAATTTCTTTGTTTGTTTTTTCTTACTTTGAAAAACGTGTTTATAAAAATTTCAATAAAAATGTATGTAATTTATTAGAGAATATATATATATAAAATAATAGTTTATAATGATATAAAAGAATTGTAAGTGAATATAATATTAATTTCAATTGTAGAGAAGTTTTTAAGTTATTCTTAATACATATATGTATGTTTTTTAATATAATTTTTACTTTTTTATAATTTTTCGATTGGAATAATCTGACATGTGTATATTGCATGCACTATATATATATATACCAATAAATCAAAATCATATAATGTTCTATTGCATGCATATAGGTTTTTATGAATTTGATGTCTTCGTCAATAATGAAATTCTATATGTTTATTGATAAATTTTAATTTAATAATTTGTTATTAAAACTTTTTTTTTTATTACATGATACGATTTCGAGAAAAGAGTGCTAAAAGTTAAAATAAAAAAATTGATATACGCATCAAAGATCAAAGAATATCAAAATGAAAAACAAATAAAAATATATAAAATAAAATAATTTCAAATTTCGGTTTATCGAAATTTTTCTACTTATTACGAGAATTCCAATAAATCTTGATTGTAAAAATATATGCAAATATTCAATTATTCTGCTCGAATATATAACATATTATTCTTCGAATAATCCATTCTGTGTATTTAAAAAACTGTTAAGTATAATCAAAATTTATTACAAATACACAATTGCAGATTTCCAAAAAAAAATTGTTTTTATTGAGTTTAATTTACATGCGAGTAGATTTCTTTTAGATTTTAAAGAAAGCACTGATCACATTTTAATATTTCTGTTTTATGTGTTTATTTAAATTAAATAGATTTGAATGTGTAATTAGAACAATAAAATAATATCAATTTTTTCAAAATCTGTTTTTAGTTAACTGCTGTTACACAAAATCAATTCAAATTAGTTTTTATTTCATTAAAAGAAATAAGATTTTCCTTCAATATGCAATAGAAGTAATCTAAAATTTTTTTTACGACATTAATTTTAAGTAAGAAGAAATATAGGTATTCGCACATAATCCGTAATTAGAAAAGAAAATATTGTAATATTTTGTTCAAATTTAAGTTCAATATTTTATTGTTGTACGTTTTAAAATCTTTTCATTATTTCTTCATTATTATTACTTTTAATAATAATTTAAAAATTTTTTTAAAGATAATTTGTCGATACAATGTTTATTATTTTCATTTAATTTTTATTTCTATTAAATTAATAAATAATTTAAATATATTATAGCAAATATAAAGCAACTAATAAAACAAATATCTCTCAGTAATTTTAAAAGGAAAAAAAATAATTAGTTTAAAAAATTAAAAAAGAAAAAGGAAAGAAAAAGAATCTAAGATGAATTTACACATTATGTATATGCTATTCTATTTGCTTATAGATTAGAAGAAACTTTAATTATTAGTATGTAATTATAATATATACATATATATATATATATAAATATATAAATTATATATAAATATTGTGAATTAAAAAAAAAGAAAAATTATAAATAATTATACGAAAAAAAGAGAGGTAAAATAATTTCAAAATTAAAATAAAAACAAATTATATACAAAAAGGGTATATAAGCTTAAGTATATATATATATAAATTTATATTTATATATATATTTATATAATACACATGTATATAAATATATGTATACATATAAAACATATTATTGTACATTTGGAATTATGTACAAAGCTATATTATTAAAAAAATTCTAATTATATTAACCTTAGATCGTATTTTAATTTTATTGTATTCTTTCATAATTGTGGAAAGAATAATATAATTTTTAGTTTTTTTTTAATTTTTGGTATTTACGACCTTTTTTTATTTTAATAGTTTAGCCTACCTTTATTGATAAATAATAAAAAAAAAAAACAAATTATGAATAAAAAAATAAAAAAAAAAAAGAAAATAGATTATCATATTTAAATTTGTGAGAGTTAGTATGATTTTTATTCGATGAACAAAAAATATTAAAATTAATTATAAAAACAAAAAAAAAATAAAAAAAATTATAAAATTGATAATTAAAAAGAAAATTGGTAACAAATCATAAAGATTCTTTTACAGCTAAGTAATTTTTTGTTTAACAACTAATCCAAAAAAAAAAAAAACACAAAAATACAAATAAAAAAAGCATATTAAAAATAAAATTAAAAATATAAAAAATATAAATTGCATAAAAAGAAAAAGGAACAAATTTAAATATTTATTAATTATAAGATGTTTCACAGAGTAAGAAAACTCATTTTGATGAAAATTAATAAAGCAAAAAAAAAATATATATATAATGTTTCTATTTTTCTTTAACAATATTAGTTATCTTCAAGTAAAGGATAATTGAAATTTATATTATAGGTTAATATTTTTCTTGGTATCTGTCCACTGTAATTGAATTTTTTCTTAGTAATAAGAATATATTAACAGTATAAGATACTATTTTTATATGATGTTTTTCATTAACAGTCTTATCAAGAATTCCACTTGAAAACTTAGCTGGATCTTTGGAACTTAGCTACGACGTAGACTTATGAATGATTACAAATTCCTTTCGTAGAGATTATGAATCAGCAATTCAGCACAATTTTTCGGAGTGTCAAAAGCAGTATTTCATTTCCATTGTCAAAGGTTTATATTTTTTTGTTATATGAAAGTTTGCTGTTTTTTTAGTTTTTTAATATTTGTGACAAGTGGAAAAAAAAGTTTTCAGCAAATAAGAATTCATTTTTCTCCATGGTAGTTGCATTAGAGAAAGAATAAAATAGAATTTCCAACTTTAGAGAAAAAATTAAAACGACTGTTCCTTTTAAATTACTTGTTACATATGATTATTTCTTTCGAAAACTTTTGACATATTTTTATTACGAACGTAATTTATGAACGTAATTTACGTATTACGAATATTGAAAGCAGAACTTTAGTTATTCGGAATCATATGATGATTTCGGTTTGTGAAAAAGTTGAAGACTTTGATAGTAAAGATTTATCGAACAGGCTACATTTGAAGATTTTGTAGACTTTCAAGGTTTATTATGGAACTTTCAGCGTATATTTGAAATATTCTGACTATTTTTGACTTTAAATTCAATTTATTATACTTTTGTTGATAGTTACAATCGTATTGTAAATTTCTATTATTACTTTTTGTATACAAAAGTTTCCTTATTGCCGACCGCCTTGTGTATACAATGAGGTAGGTTATGGTAGGCTGAACCGATTTTGATTTCATTGAAATTTAATATTTGAATTCGAGGTGTTAAAACAATTAATCTATAAATTTTTTGGGAAGATTAGGGACCGGAAACTGATCTGGGGGCCGATTTTAAAATTTTTATCATATCTACGAAACGAATTTCTGAATATCTTGAAATTTAATATTTGAGTTCTGATTGTCACCAGAATTTATTAACGAACTTTTAGTATAATTCGGACGGTACAAAATGAAACTCTAGTAAGAGCCAAATTTACATTTTTCTAGGTATGTTAACTAAAAGCTTATTAGTATCCTAAAAATTGTAAAGAAGTGTTTAAAACGCATTTTCATAATCTTCTAGAAGACTTTTACTAATCTAGATGATATACATTGCGGTCGGTTATGTGTTGACCACATCAGATTTTTTTCTTTAATTTATAGAAATTTTCATAATTTTTTGAGGCTGACTTTCGCATTTACTCTTAATGATTATTCAAATGCTTAAAAAGTGCTATCAAAACGACTGTAATTTTTATAAAATTTATACTTACTTTCGTTAAATTTTATCCGTATTTTGATATTCACATGGGTTTGTAATAATAATATTATAAATCTGTGATATTTTTACATTAAATTGCACTTTGTTGTATTTTTTTTATAAAAATACAATATTGATCACCATAGAAATACTTTGGAACATTCATGGAGGGTAAGAAAAATTTATTTATTTGAAAATTACTCTAAAAAAATAAAATTTCATAATTTGGTAGCTATTTAGAAGTAAATATATTTATTTATACGTTTATTTAAATATAAATTTTTACAGCTTTTGTTCTTTTTTTTTTGTAAATCATATTTATAATCTTATTTTTCTTATAAATTAATGAAATTTTTAAATTGATAAATTTTAAGAACAACACAAAATTAATAATAAATAAGTGTTAAGTAATTTTTATCAAATAAACGATAAACTGAAAAATGTGTATGGTTTTTTTTCTTTAAATAAATTATTTTGATATTTATTTTTAATTATTAAAAATAGCTTAATACTAATATTTGGAAATTTATAAATTTATCATTATGTACATTGAAGGATCGCAATTATACGATTGTAGGGGATATATATTTTTTTTTTGTTTTTTTTTTTCTATTTTTATATTTGTTCAAAAAATATTTATTTTATATTTATGTATATATTTATATATTGTTGAATTTTACATACATATACTATATAATAAATATACATATTTATTATGTAAAAGCGTTGGTGTTGTTTATTAATAAGCATATAATGTTTTATATAATATAATATTTAAAGCCTAATAATTTTTTTTTATTAATTAGTATGATATTCTGTTAAAGCAAATTTATATTTTTTCTTCGTTATTGTTTTTTCTTTTCGGATAAAAATGTATTTGATATGTTCTTTTTGATAATGTTGTTGAAATGTTAATATGTAAGTATATATTTTAAACAGTTCAATTTTTTTTTATTTTAAATACATTTTTAATGTTATAAAGTATTTTAGATTTGTATTCGTTGAATTAAATTAAAAAAAAAAAATATTTTCAAAGAAAATTTTAATTAAATATTAAAATATGTATAAATATTCAAATATAGTAACAAAGTAATATTAGAAAAAACATAATATGAATTATTCAGCAATTTAAATTGTATTGCTGAATACATCATATAGACGTTAGATCTGCATTTTTGTAAATGCTCATATATTAATTAATTAAACTGAATGTTTAAGTTTTTCACCAAAAAAAAAATTAGAATGTTGGACCACTTGATTATTATTTGCAAATATAAATATATTAGTATATTTAATACCACATGGAAAAATTATAAAGGATTATTTTGGTAAGAAGTTTATAAATATACTTATTATAATGTTGTTTATAGGTATATGACTTTATTTAAGTCAATTGAAATTCATGACTTTTAATTTATTTGAATATAAATTTTTCTTTCTGTTTTGAAATTATCTGTTTTGATAGTCTGGTATCATGTTTTCTTAATATATATTTTATTAATATGAGTTTCACATTATAATCCAATTTAAAATTTTATTTCCATTTACTGAATAAAGTAAATTATTATTGAATTTTTGAGGTTAAAATATGAACCAATAAAAATAGGCTAAAAATGAGGGAAAAAGATAAATGCATTTTAAGAATTTTGATATTTTTCTAAAATAGTAAAGTAGAATTTTTAATTATGTATTAAAAAGATTACATAAGTCCATTTGTTTACAAGATAAAACGGAGTATTTTTTAATCATAACACTAAAAGTAAATGATATAAATTCACTAAAAACTGACTGATAAAAACAATGATGACGGACAGGTGATGGACTTTCTTCTGAAAGTAAATAAGGAATAAATAGAATGACATGTAAGAATTGACATTAATGACAGTAAAGGGAAATAAAATATGTGTACAAATTTTGGTTAAAAAAAATATTTGAATAATACTTTTAAAAGAAAGAGCAAATATAATTGAAATTTGCGATTAATTTACTTTACTCAGAAATAATTAATAACTTAGCTATTAATAGCAATGCAATATGAATTGAAAAATGGAATTTTATATAGTAATTTAAAATTAAATAAAATAATTTATATATAATTTTTATTTATAATATAATATTTTATTTTTGAATTGAAATTAATTTCAATAATAAAATTCTTTTCTCTACATTAATAATTATAAATTTTTTGTTTTCCATATAAATATTTTTAATTTTGAAACCGAAAAATGGTTTTCCTTTTTGAGTGTATGTAGTAGTAGTAGTAGTAGTAGTAGTAGTTATTGTTGTTGTAAGTATATAGATAGTGTTATTTGTTTTTGTTTTATTGTTTTATCATTTATTTTATAAAAAATTTCTGGAAGACTGAAATTAGCTTTAATTTTATACAATAGTATTTAAGTTCAGTTTATAGGAATAAATTTAATTTTTAGATAATAAATAAATACATTTGTATTTTTTGAACATGATTATATATAGGTATAGGTACACCGATTTCAAAACAAATATGAATGTATAGTAGTATGTATAGTAAGTGTATTTTGTTTAGTTTTATTTAATTTTTTTTTTTGCTATTTTTATTGTTATTATTTTATTATGAATTGTATTGTAATTTATTAAATAAATATTTTTGTGATGTGTCTCAAAGCAATATTCTTTAAGATTTATGTGGTAGAATACATCGATTATAAATATAGATATGATTTTTTTATCCATAGGTAAATTTACGTACGAGTATAAATATGCAAACATGTAGTGGAACTATGTTATAACTGTTACTGATTATTATAAAAGTTAGCGATACAGCAATTGCCTAACGAAAAGTCGGGTTGGGTAGGTATTAATTTTATTACAAGTTTATATCTTCCACTATTTAAAATATATTCTGTCAAAATTTAGTCAATGTCCTTCATATTAAGTTCCTAAAATTGCAGAGAACACTGTTAAGAGGTTCAAAGTTTTTTTAAAGGATATTTAAAGCATTTGTTTAGTTATCTTTCAACAATGTTTGCATACATATATATATATATATTTATATATATATATATATATTATATATATATATATATATATATATATATATATATATATATATTATAAATATTTAATATAATTATATAAAATTATATTATGAGAATAAAATATATACATATTACACAATTTTAGGCATTTCCATGTATATAAGTCCACTTCCCAGTATGTTAAAGATCCAATCACGTCAATCGTTTAGTTGTGCAAATGGCAATGATCTGCAATTACGCAATTTTCGCAATAAACATGTTGTTAAAATGTTATTTACCTCTTATGCATTAACTTTTGAAAAAAAAATTAAAAACTAAAATAATCATTTGGAATACGGGGAAATGACCTGACATATGAAATTAAATTGTATTGAGAATTTACAGAGTCTTGTATATATAGTATAATAATTTTACTTGTATTTACTTGTATTAAAAGTTTGTTTTGTTTTGAATTTATGACCTCTTATATTTTAATTTTCTAACCTCCTTTTATAAGTAAATTAAAAAAGAGAAATTTGCTTAATTCTTATATGAGCTCACTTGAAATCTCTTCAGTTTGACATTCAAGTTTATTTTTTTTCAACTATAAATAAATTTAAAAGCTGAGGAAACTGTATTTTTTAGCACTTTCCCAAAAAAATATTTTAAAGAAGTACCGTCTGTTTATCTGTGCTTACAAAACTTTTACCTTTAAGATAGAAGGCTGAAATTTTATATACAAATAGATTTTTATTATAAACTTATTTCGATAGCAGAAAAAGTTCCAGCCTTAAAATGTCCTAAAAATGGCATTTTTAATTATTTATTGTAGTGAAACTACAAATATTTTTATATTCGAATTATAATAATAAGAAAAGAAGTGACTGACTTCTTCTACCATAGTATAGCGGCATTGCATAGTTTATATTTAAAATAATAAAATGGATGTTAAAATTAAATAAACCGTTATGAAAAATCTGTTTTTTTTTTTTTTTTTCAAATTTTTGATATCGTTTTCCTTCTAGACCATAAGTTGTATTTCTGAAAGATTCAGAAATTTTAACGCCTTTGAGATACTAAAACGTTTATTTTGTTAAAAGAAATTGTTTTTCCATCTCCATCTCTTATCAATTAATTGCCCCTCGAAATTTGTAAAATTTGAATTTGCGGCAGTTTATGTTTCCGAAACTGTAAGGTTTTCCAAATTTATATAAAATACAGAAAGCTAACGGAAAATGCCATGCCATCAAAAACATAATTACTTATGTCAACTCATGTAAGTCATATGAATGAAAACAAAAATAATTTATGGTATTTGACGAAAGTAATTTAAATAATGCAATAAATTATTTTTAATTGCAGTATTTTCACTTATTGAAGGGAAAAGTGCTGCTTTACAGAACGTTGGTTTTTATTAAATTTCCATTTTGGTTTGTTAAATACAACAAAATTTCGTAATTAATAGCATAACATTATGTTACTTAGTTTTTATTACATTTCAAATAATCATTAAATATTTAAACTTAAATTTAAATATTTAAATATAATAATTTGTGAAAGATTTAAAAAAAATACATTGTTTAGTTATAAACTAAATTAGTGTTGCACTGAGTAGACGTTCTAGAAGCAGTTACGTGGAAATTCTAATTACAATGGCAAATAGTCATTCTACTTTTGCTTATACTTCGATAAATGGCTGCAATAATTTTGACAAAATTAATTTAATTTTGTTTTATGTATATGTAATTGTATTCTGCCTCTGTATAGATTTCTTTGTTTATTTGAGAAATTTGTTAAATAATACTTACTTTATAAAATGAATAAATACATACTTAAATACTTAAAGTTCAATAAAATTTAAAAAATCCATGTTTTTCAAAATATATTAGTAAGTACAATTTTCGGGCTATCATTCTCTAGTTTCAGCACATAAGATATATGCGAAATCTAGCAATAATAATCTGTATACTACCTGAATTATAAGTCGATATTTATTTATTATCAGATTTTTTTAGAATAGAAATGTATATTTTTTTTTAAATCCAAAATTGTTTAAATGTCAAACGACAAAAATCAAGACGATTGTTGAGATTGTTTTCTTCACCTAGAAAAATTTCTAAGTACGAGTTATAATATGAGTTACGCTATGGTTTCATTTCTCACTGGTCTGATATTTTCTTTACTAAACTACTGAATAAAAATCGTTATTGCTTAACGTATCGATACTATATCCGTTTTAAACAACAAATAAAATAAATTTATGAAGAATTTTTATAAATAATTTGAGATTATAAAAATTAAATTTAAGAAAATCATTGTAATTTTTAAATTATATAAATAAAATAAAAACACAATGTTTAAATTAAAATTACCAGATTTTTTTAACTTAAATATAAGAAGAAATATATATATATAGTATAATAACTCTTAGAAGAAATATATATATATAGTATAATATACAGACTCTTAATAAATTCCTTATACAATGTCTTTAATACATTTAATAACATTTACTCAAATAACATATGTTATAGTACATACATACATAATTATTTATTATGTTGTATTTTTTTATATATTTATATTTTTTTATAATATTATATAGAGTACAATAATAATTCTTAACTTCAAAATTGTAGCATTATTGTATTTTCTACACTATTCACCAATTAACAATTTTGTAGCTGAATTGTGTGTAAATATTGTATTACTGCAATTTTGCAGTCAGGGATTTTAATGTTATCTTACTTATTCAAAAAAAAAAAAATTTGTTTATTTTAGAATTTTACTACTTTAGATTTTTTTTGTGTTTGTTTTCTTTGAGATTTTCATTTATTTTTTAAATTTTATAGTATTTTATTTACAGCAAAATAATTTCTTTTTTTTTATACATTAAGTAAAATATTTTATTATCTTATTTACAATTTATAATTTTTTTTTTTATTTATACTAAATTTAATTAATTTTTATACTAATATAGTTTTTTTCTTTTGTATTTTTCCTACATACAGATAAACAGTTATTTTATTGAGATGGATTAAATTTAACATTTATTATGATTTTATTTATTTATTTTGTTTTTTTTTTGTATCAGTGTAACTACAGTTACATATTATTATATTTATGCAAAGACAATTTTTTCTTACTTCAAAAATTCAGTAGTACGGTATAGCTATAGAATTTAGTTTACAAATTGTAATTGCTAAATTGTATAGCAATAATCGTATTACTGCAATTTTGAAATCAAGGTTTATTCTATGCAGTTTTTTATACTGCTCTTCAAGCTTTCTCTACAGCTATAAAAGTAATTTCTTATTATAAAGTCATAATTTAATGCATCTTTTCGTACGAATCAATTTCAATTTAAAATTAATATATTTTTTTTTATTTTTAATTGGGGTTTGGAATATTTTAGCACAGTATATAATATGTATACGATATAAAATAAGAGTTAATTCGAATGTATACAAAATGCTGTTCCAAAAAATTTTAGAAAAAGAGAAAATTAGAGTTTTTGTATTAATACTTCGTACGGGAATTCAATAAAATTATATTAAATCGCATGAAATTTTGTATAAATAAAACACTATGATTATGGGCTTTGTTAAAATCAAAAAAACAAAGAACAAAAATTAAAATAAAATTCCTATGATTTTCAATTGCTTATCCTAAAAATCCTGGATCAATTAAATTAATTTTAATATTTATAATTAATATTTCCACTAATTGTAGTTTCTTATATTTTAATTTCGAAGGGAGCAAATTTAAATAAAATTATTGGCTAATCAATATATTAAAAAACTAGTAAACTATGCTAAGGTAATTTTTTGTTTATAACCCACAGAAATTTTCTTTACTTTTAAGTTTTTAAAGCGCTCTTAATTTTAAAATGATATAGAAATTAAGGTTTCGTTTACAAAATTTTGCAAAATTACTAAGAATACCATGGTGCTAATTTTAATTAGGATTCCAGAATATATGAAAATTATTAATTTAGTAGAAATTCCAAGTTCATTTTGATGTTTTAATGAAAATTATTGGTTTATTTAGTTGACCTAAATCCGCAAATAAATTTTCATATTTTGACATTCTCAGCTATTGCTTTGTGTTCCTTTTTGAGACAGCAAGTAACTAGATGTTTCTAATAACAATTTTAAATTATTATTAAGAATTTTAATCATTTATCATAATAATCATTTGTACGAAATTCAAAAATATAAAAACTTTTCAATTGAATTAATTAATCTATAAACAATATTTTAAAATTTAATGTAACAAAAATTGAAATTGATCGCAAACAATTTGAATTGTTTTAAGGCTTACACATTTTCTTTCTTTCCTCGTTTTTTTTTTTAATTCTTATATATATATAAAATTTTAATAATATATTTATTTATACTTATAAAATTTTTAAAAAAGTTCTCATTAAAATTAGGGTGTAATTAAATCTAAAATATTATGATATTATTTATTTTTATACTTGAAAATTATATAAATAAATAAACTTAAAAACTAACAAAAACAAAAAAATAAAACACAAACTAAATTCATTTAATTATAAAATAAAGTTTAATTATAAAGAAAAATTAAGAACATGAAATTTATGGTACTCGTATATCACTATGTGTAATAGCTGAAGATGATGGTTGATCATCAGTTGGACTTGGAGATTCATCACCTCCATGTGGACGAATTCTAACAACAGCTCGTCTTTCTTCATCTTGTTGTGGTATATATAAACCAGATGGACCGGAATAACATGGTGCAGCATTACCAGATAATCTTAATTTTTCAGTTTCACCAGTTCCATTTTCAGTAAATAACTGTCCTAAATTTAATTGAGGAATGTCATAGAAAACTGTTAAACATAACATGACAGCAATCAAACCTTTATTTTTTCAAAAAAGAGATAGAAATGCAAAATAATATTTTTATTCAAAGAAAAATTTAATTTTAATTACTTAGTTTATATTCTTTAATTTAAAAGAAATAATAATTACCACAAATTAAATAGATAGCAATGCAAATTTTATATAATGAACGATTTTCTGGTTCAACACTTTCTCCTGGAATATAATCACCTAATCCAATTGTTGTTAATGTTATAAAACAATAATAGAGTGCATCCAATGTTCCCCATTCTGGTTCCAAATATGAAAATATAATTGTTGGTATAGCTACAAATATTATAGCTACAATTGTAACTATAATTTTTTTATAAAAGAAAAACGAAGTAAATAGATAAAAAATTAATTAAAAAAATTAACAAAAAAAACAAATAACAAATTATTACCAATTATTGTTAAATGAAGAAGTCGAATATTAAATGGTTGATATAAATGACCCAATGAAGAATTTAATTTTCCAAGTAACCAATTTGCCGGTATTAATAAACGTTCAATTATTGCAGTTAATAATACAAGAGTTAATGGTATACCAAAACTTGCATATATAATGCAAAATATTTTTCCAGTTTGACTTAATGGTGTAACATGACCATAACCTACCCATATAGAATTAATATGAAAATTAATATTAAATTTTAAAAAAAATTATATTTTTTAAATTTCTTACCAATTGTTGTTACAATTGTACTCGAAAAAAATAATGATTGACCAAAACCCCAATTTAATTCATTTGATACATTACGTAAGGGTGAAATACCTCTATCATTAGCTTTGACAACAGCAGCTAAAAATTCTTCAAGATCAGTATCTGTATATAAAATTTAGAAGAAATTTTTTTTTATTATTAATAACAGAAATATTTAAAAATATAACAATAAATTAAAAAAATCTTATTAATAAAAAAAAATATTTAAAAATAATTGTTATATACCTTTAATCATAGGATATTTTTTTAAAAAATATTCTCTTTGTTTTAATATTGTATTTCGAATTTTATCGAATATTGGTGTTTCAATTGTGGCAAATGTTAAACTTCCTAATATTAAATATAGTGCGTATATAATAATAAAAAGACATAACCAAAGATTTTTTCTTAATGTAAAATGCTTTTTTTCTAAACTAATTTGTAACGGTGGTAACATTGGTAACGGTTGATTTCTTAAATTTAAATTTGAATTAAATTCTTTTTTATTATTATTAATTGTATTGTAATTTTTATTATCGTTTCTTAATATATTAACTGAATTTGTACTGTTATTATATTGAATTGTATTTATTGATGGACAACTTCTACTCTGATGAATATTTTTTAATTCAGTATTTAATTTTTTTTCATTAAAATTATTATTAATTACAAAATTATTTTCTGTATATGATAAATCATCATCAAGATCTTCATAATCATTCCGTAATTTTTTATCCAAAATAATTGTATTTGAAACATCTTTAAATTTTGATTTTAATTTTGAACCTATTTCAAGTTTAAATATGTCCATTTTAAAATTTATATATATATGTATATAGTATATGAAATTAGCCCAATATTATAATTTGATAATCTTTAAAAAAAAAACTAGGTTTTTTCTTTCTTTTTTTAATTAAAAAAAATTAATTTTACAAAATTTTTTTTTTATATTTGAAAAATAAGTGATTATAATTTCTTTTTTCTTTAAAATTTAATTGAAAAATTTTTTTCCTAATGCAATTTTTTAGGTTTAAATTTAAATTTAAACTAACATTTTACTTGGCTTTGAACTAAGCACGTATACGATAAATTATATTGAAAATTTTTAATAAAAATTTTGAAATAAATAAAAAAATAAAATCAAATTCCTGCACAATCTTAAAATAAATTTTTTTCAATTGAACATTTGAATAAATATTTCAATTTTTTAATTGAATACACAAGTATTTTTGATTTCAAAAGATGAAGTATTTTTTTAAATATAAATTTGCCTTTCTACCATCTGTCTGGACGATTAAAATGTCTATCAATTGTCTACTATTTTTTACTCTACAACTTTATAAAGATGCAAAAGTGAAAACAAAATCAGTTCACACATTTTCATACATGCATTTATTCTACATTATGTAAATAGATTTATTGTATAAACAGTGTTTCTCAACATGTTTTTATGGTGACATTCACATCAGAGTCAATAATTTTGATACCGTTCAATTATTTGTTATTAATATTGTATTTGGTATAAATTCTCACTCTTTCAAATACAAGATCTTTTTAAGCAATTTGTTGAATTTTCAAGTTTATAAAATAAACTTACGGGATAATTTAAAAGTAAGTAACTTGAAAAATTATCGTAATTATAATAATTATTTTAAAGTGTTTAAAACTTTTCCAATAATTATTTAACATGATTGATTTATCTCAATCAGTTTGCGTGTTATAATTTTGCCAAATTATTAATAACGTAGTTATTCAATAATGTGCAGGGTAGGAATATTTTCGTATTTGTACCATTATATTTTTACTGTTTTACTCTCTTCTGCTCATTATTCTTTTAAATTTTAGATTTACTACATATATTCGTTTTTCTAAATAACTTTATGAGACTTTTCTGTTTCAAAGACTTTTCTGTCTCTGTAGTGCATTTTTTTCAATATTTAAATCACACACATTCATTGAAATAGAAAATAATGTAGATATACATATAAGAAATTCGATACAAAGTAAATAAAATAAAATTATATTTTAATTAGTTTTTTTTTTAACTGTACTGTAAAGGTATTAATTATTATTTAATATAAATACCTAATTGATAAAAATAATTAAATTTAAAGTTTTAAACTAAAAAAATATGGACATCCGGCATCCGTAACTTAAATTTTCTGGCATCCGGCATCAAGATTCATATATAGATTTGCAAAAATAACGCTGACTTATAATGCTTTATTTAAAGAAAGAACGAAAACAAAATTACCTTTCACTCATAAATCTAACTAAAGAAAATTAACATGCTCGAAGGGTATACTATGCATATTTGCATATATTATCAAAATACACAGCACTTAAAATCATTCATTCGTACGAGTATCACAGGTGGACACGGTCAACTCTACCTATTCTCGTTTTTAATTAAGCTTGAGATTTGCAGAAGTCAATGAAATGATTAATTAAAAATGGAATAAGATAGTATCTGATCGGTTAGCTGATTTTATTAAAATTTTGTATTTTCGATTTGTATAGAGATGGTCTAAGACTTCACTGTATTCCTGCAGCAAGATGAATGTCTTTATGGCACATGCTTCTCGAGTTAAAGGGCCTCAAGTTGGAATATTTCAAAACCGGTAAAGCAAATAGGCAGATTAAATTAACTTTGTATAGTTATTTTGAGTGTTTCTATAAAATATTTTAAATCGGTAGAAATAGAAACATGAATAATGTTTGCTTAATTATTTTTGTATATTTTGAATCATTTGCTGGTTTTTCAAATGCTGTTTCTAAATTTTTATAACTAAAATTTATTAAGAGTTCTGTTCTGATTAAAAATTCTTATGGTTTTGTGAAGAGAATAATAATAATTTTAATCAATGACTGCTAACCTAAACCTTCAGATTTTTTTAGATTTCAATTTTTGATGCCTTTAGATTTCAATTCGAACTAAATAATAAACTGTTCTTAAAATCTATTTTGTATTGTCAAAACAGCACGAATTGTAAAAGACAGCGTCATATACAGACAATTTAATTTATCAATCAAATCGAAAATTTTCACTGAAATCTGAATTTTTCATTAAAGAAAAATTGACACCGAAATCTGAAAATTTTCATTAAAGTTTTTGTGATAGATGACGCTATCTTATCGTTCTTTTAATGTCAAAGCCTTATAATTATATAGTAAAATCGTATGATAAAAAATTTTTAATATTTCTATATTATTATTCTAGTTTTCATGATTTTTAAATATTTTAACAATGTAAATGCAAAAAAAAAAAAACAATAATTGTAGCGGTACGTAAATATGCAATTAACAATTCTAAATTTTCCATTTTATTTTTTAAAATTGAAATTATAATAGCTATGCGTATTGTGAAGATATTATAGTTCGACTTTTTACAATATTGGTTTAACAATTGCATCTATCAATTGTCAATTAAAAAAATATAAACATGAAATCATTTAAAATTAATGATTGTATTATTTCCCAAGTTTTCAAATTGAATTTTATTCATGTGCACCTATTTGTATAACATTATCAATAGTCATACTTATATGACTTGTTCAATTTTTATTGAAAAGTTTTATTAACATTTGATATACATATACATATTATGTATACATAGTAAGTACAATAGCATTTACAAACTTAAATAATGTTTTTTGTTTGAGAAAATTTTTTTTATTAAATTAAAGGTCTAACTTACTAAGTGTATTTCAATTGTTTCACAATTATTATTAATTTTTCATTTTATACACTACAAATATTGCGATGATAGCCCTCATTAAAATATTTTTCTTTTTATAAAATGAATTCCTATAGTTCTATATTAATTTCAAAGTGCATATATGTTTTTGAGACATACTAGTCAGAATAGAATTTGAATGGAGTATATTAAGGTTATTGTCATTATTATAAATTCATTGGATTTAATGAATTAATGATTTGAAATTTTTTCTAAACTATTATTAAATATTAGTAAAATTCAGAATATTAATAATGTTCAGAGTACATATTATACTATAAGTATAATGTGTGATTGAATGAATAATAGTTGAGAATTGCTTTTAGATTTTAATAAGTTACAAATTGCAATTATACAAATATTATGACTATTTATCACAAAATTTGAAAAAATTGTGACTTAGTAATACAAATAATATTTTATTTGAAAATTGGTAGGAAATATAGTTTCTATATGTCGTCCGAATATTCTATACAGGATTAAAATAAATGAGCAAAGAATATCTTAAAGAATTCCTTAAAGAATTCCTCCAAGCGATAAATTATTTTCAAAGAGTGCATTCATACTAATTCCAACTTGTACTTAAAATTTAATTTATTCAAAACTTTGGAGTGAAATTAAAAATAATTTTCTTTAACTTGATATTAGATTTAATTTATTGATAGCATAGCTTAAGGTACAAGTGATAGCTTCAAGAAGGTCAATTTTAAAAGTTTAATGTAATATTTCGAAAAAATTTTGAAAACTTGGAAACTAAATTTTTCACTATAGAAATATGACGCTATAAGATGAAGATTAATTCGAGAATTGTCTGGATATAATCAAATAATTTTTACAGAAATAAGGCAAATTTTTACATTGATCACAATTTGCGATAAATCTGTATTTTACAAAACTTTCGCAAGTATCTAGTATATACATATTTTGGTTTTATTTTTTATTATGTAATACATAATGAATATTATCCCTGTTTTATTTTTTTATTCAAATTGCATAAATTAAATGCAATTTTATTTATTATAAATTAATATGAAAGTTTTATAAGTTATTATTATGAAAGTTTTTATTTCCAAAATTTTGTACTATACATTGGAAATTACATAAAATTTTAATAGCAGATGTACAGTGTAACTATATAGTTACAACCCCTTTACATTTACAACTTTTTAGACCTTGAACAAATAGAATTTTTACATACATGTACTTACGTATTTATAAATATAAAATTATGTCAATTTTTTTTTTTAATAATAATATAATTAAATTATATGATTTGATGGTATTAAAATTTTTTAAAACATGACATTTACCTATTAAATTATTATTTTTTTTTATCTAATTTAAATAGACACATACATACAATATTTAAAATTGCAAAATTACAAAAAAAAAAAATTTTAAAATTCACCCATATTAAATTAAAAATTGTCGGTTTAACGTGTATTTTGTGGTATAATTTTAATCTCTATGTATTTAACTATTCATATCTTAATGGACAATTTAATACCATTAATATTTAATAAAATTTTACGATATAATAACTTTAAAGCTTTAAATATTTTGATATTATTATTATATTTTTATTTTAAGAACATATTGTCATTCTAGATCAGCCATTGTCTTAAACGACATTTTGAAAATTTTTTCGGAAAGCGATTTGTAAAATTTTCGATTGAAAATTCTTATCAAAATATATTTTTCTTACCGTTTTAAGGTTAAGTAAAATAGTTAACAGTTGTAAGTTAAAGATTCATTAATTTCATACGTTGTATGTGAAAATGAAAATTAAGAATAATTTTGCATTCGAGTTTTTTTGGTATTAGTACTTAGCAATTTTAAAGTAAACAAAAAAAATCGATATGATGGACCCTATGTTTTAATATTAGCAACAAAAATAAGGCAAAATATCTAATGTGTGAAAAAAAAAATCAATTCTGCTCAAAAATGGACTTACGATAATTCTGATCTAAGGCAACAGTATATTATTTTTTTTTTTTAAATTTCTATTGGTATTTTTTTTAAATTTATTTGAGTCATAAATATCGCGTTATATTTGAGCACTTAATTTGAATTAAAATTAGTGACAATAAAAGATTTTTACGTCACTCAAATTGTTTAAATATTAATAATTAGAGTAATAACTGTTGATTATTTATAATTTAATTTATTAAATTATAAAATTATATATATAAAATACATATTTTTTTTTGGTTTGATTTAATAGTACCATAATAGTAGTGGAAACTGCATTATATTTGGGGGTACCAGAAATAAATATTAAAAATCAAGTTTGTTCATAAATATTGTTGAATTTTCTGCAATATAGTGAATTCGGTATGGGGAGAGCAGTGAAATAATATGAACTATTTTTCTTTTTTATAATTATTGAGAACGTGTTGCATCATGTTTTGTAGTATTCTGTTAATGAAAATATTCACTATTTTGTATATATAAAAATTACAAGCAGACAATTATGGTATACACAAAAGCACTCATTTATATTTTCACTCATTAAACATCTTTATAACATTCTAAAAATTCATTTCTAAAAATATTCATAATACCGATCTTGATTTGGTGGCCAACAACTTATGAAAAATTTGCCTTTTTTATAAAACTTTTTTTGCAAAAACAAAATTTATTCATTCACAAAAAAAAATTATTTAAATATTTGCAAGACTATTTTGAAATCCTCTAAATTATCGTATTTATGAACGTGTTTGTGTATGTTATACATAAAATATTGTATTCATAATTTTTTATAATTAATGTTTATAAAATTAACTACTATAGGGAGGTAGGTTTGAAAGAAATTTCATCTATGCAATTAGTTTAAATATTTTTTATTTTAAATAAAAAAAAACGTTGGTTTTAAAATGTCATCATGCATGTTGTATAACAAAAGAAAATGGTATGATATTTAAATTTTTATTAAAAATGCAATTACTTTTCCCTTTTTATATAGATTCAGTTGAGAATAACATTATTTTTGGTTGGTATTTAATTACTTTTAGTGACGTCCAAAATATTTTCTACTTATTTTACAAAATTTGTCAGAATTCACTGTACATAGATAACTATATTTTAAGAAGATTTAATAATTTAATATAATATCATTTTTTTTAGATATACATATACATACATAATATAAATTGCATCCCTAAAATATTAAAGTTTTAATTATGTTAATGGAGACAATCTGCATAAAAATAACTTAAACAAGATGACATTTATTATTTAACTATTGTTTTTTATTATTAAAGTCCATAATGGCAGTAGCTTTGCTTTGAAATATTTTTGAGTAAAAAATGTAACTCAATAATTAATGTACTCATATTTTATGAGAAAGTACTGAAAGTGAAAAGATACAAGACTAAATTACTTATTCTATTTTACATATTATACTCTCTGGTGTTATCTAAGTTGCAATTTGATAAAGAATATATCTTTATCCCATAATTAATATAAAATATTTAAAATCGACAAATAAAATTATTTTAATTATAAACACTGAGTATTAAAACATTTTCACATAGTAAACGCACTGACTTTGCCTTTAAAATTTTAGTTGAGTTCTTAAAAAAATTCAATGCTGTATATAGTTCACAATGCAGACGAGTCTTACAATTTAAAACTTTATTGACTATTTAAGGCAAAAACCACTTTTTATTATTACTCTCGCACGAACATTAACCCGAAAATTTATAGCTTGTAAGGGACTCAAGTGCCATAATTTTGATTTACTGACGATAAGCCTGTCTTTATAAAATCTCAAAATTAAACTTTATTTCCCGATTTTAATTTTAACTACAACGTTAAATGTATACAAAAATAAACTAAAGTTGAATTGTGGTGAATTTCTATACGCAATTACAAACTATAGTAATTGTTTTACAAATACATTAATATATACATATATACTATAAAGTTTATACCATTTGTCATACATTGTGAATCATATGCAAATGAGATGTAAATGTATTAAAAGTTAAAATTAGGAAGATTCGCTTAATAATTCACAAAAAAAATTAAAATAAATATTTTTATAATGGGTTTTTTTTTAGCAATATTTATGCTGACCACACATGTACGCGTGTTTGTATTTAAAATTATTATAATCTAATTATTTAGTTGATGTTTTAATTTTCCAAATTAATTGTTTTAAGCATTGTTCCCTCACATATAATTACAATTAAAAAATCATAATAATTATACTATAAAAGGGTACATATATAAGTATATATAATTAAAATTGCCGAATTGTTAAATTATCTCTAGTAATCTGTTATTAAAATTATCTCTATTAATCTCATAAAACGTCGCTTTTCTTTAAAAATCTATTAGATATTTAGAGTTTCAGGATTTTTTTATATAGCATATATTAATTTTGATAAAGTAATGATTAATATTTTAATTGATAATGAGAACATAAGAGATAAAACTCATACAGGAGACTATTAAATATTTTAAAGGTCGATATATTAATTTTACCCTATTCAAAGTATGGGCACTAGAGATGAATTAATCAAGTTAGAAAAATATTAAGTCTCTGACAATTTAATTAATATATTTAAAAGGAATTTAAATGATATACTAATCATAACATACAACCCAATTTAATATAGAAATACTTTAATAAATTTGATGGCTCTTTCAATATTTTCAGCGGAAAGATTTCCTCATACTCTTCTATACTACTTTCTCAATCAATAACTAATATTCATCAATATTATCCATTATATAACCTTATTACATCAGAAATACTAATTGGTATTTCAAAATTTTTTAAAAAAAATTGCTTGAATTTTTAAAAGACATCATCTGTTTAATTAACATTAAAATTTGTATAAATAAAAGTAATCAAACGTCATATTCATAATTTAAATTTATGTTTCTTTATACATAGGTGATGATAACCGCAAATAACTAAACTGACTGATAATTTCAACAGAAAAAATATAAGAGCTTATATTATTAATAGCATATACCTCATACATAATACTAAAATACAACATAATATTTAACAATATCAAAACCACAAAATATATATACATAATTAATCAATATGTATGTATGTGTATACAACATTATAATTCTGTTATCAAAATAACAGAATAAAAATCATGAATAATAAGTTTACAACTCTCAACTTTGGGAATATATGTATATATATATACAAAAAATCAACTCAACTTTTGACAACTTTTATGTAATCAAATAAAAATAGAACACATAGAGGTATTGTTATAAGTGGTTTGAGCCCACATTATAACTTATAATAAAAACATTTCATGTTTTTAAAACCAATTATAAAGTTCTATATAGAATTTGACAAGTGTCATCTATAGGTACACTTAAATATTTAACCGGTATTTCAAGGATCTTTTATATAGAAAGTATATCAAAAAAAAACCGAGCCTCAAACTTCAATCAAAAGCACATAATATTAAGAATTCATTTGAAATTTCTTTTTTTTTTTCTCTTTAAGTTTTTTACATTAACAATTTTATATGTACAACATTATATACACAATATATATATATATATAGATATATTTGCATTAGGTGTCATAAATTTTAGGGCCTTTTATATTTGCATAATTGTGGGATTATTTAATATAATTTGCTCTATTTGTGTTAAATATTCCTTACAGCAATATTTGTCTACATTTTATTTTAGTAAAAATTATTATTATTTTTTTTTTTTGTTAAGATAAATAGAGACTAGATAAATAAATAAAAAAATATGTATACAATCCTTGAGGACATAATAGAAAAATGAATTCTATTAAATTTTCCTTTTTGATTGTTTTATTTGGATTATGTTTACACATTATAAATATAAAAATTTATGATGAATTTTGATGAGATTGCATTATAAAAATATAAGAGTGTCTAAAGTTATTTCCAAAAATTTTCAAATAAATCCAATTTTTTTTTTTTTTTTTGGAAATAAATTTATGAAAAATTCGGAAATCATTTAAATTTACCAAATATTTGAAAATTTGTGTAAATTTTTCGAAAATTTTATTCAAAAATATTGCATATTATAATCTGTACCTACCATACGCTCATCACCCACCTAGTTACTTCAAACTGGTTTATGGTTATGATGCAATATCATGCACCAGCCCTATACTCCGAAGAGAGTAGGAGCGAAGTAGGATAAAAAAAATAATTTGTACCTAATGAATACCTTTACCGAAATATCGAAGAAATTGGGTCGGAAAGATTTAGTAGTTGAAAAGATTTATGAGTCCTAGGGCTTCAAAATTCAATAGTTTGAATTTGTTGCATGAATTAAAAATTAATTTTGATAACCGATACAAAATTAAAATTCATGTAATTTAATTAATGTTTAAATAGTAATCTGTGGTTTAGAATTAGAACTACTACGACTTTGGTACTTCTTAACAGAATAAATCGACTTTAGTACTTCTTAATGTTATCCAATTCTCTAATGGTTTTACCTATATTTTTTCTTATGTATTGTCCAAATTGTAAATCAATCTACTTTATTTATGAATCATTTTTAGCACTTTTCCAAAAAATTTTTTGAAAAAAGTGCTTATTAGTTTCACTCTGTCCGTCCGTCCGTCCGTCCGTCCGTCCGTCCCTCCGTCCGTCCGTCCGTCCGTCCGTCCGTCCGTCCGTCCGTCCGTCCGTCCGTCCGTCTGTCCGTCCGTCCGTGTGTCTGTTTACAAAACTTCTACACCCTTGAAGATAGAAAGCTAAAATTTTATATATGCATAGATCTTTACTAGAAACTTATTTTCGTAGAACAAAATTTTTACCTATCTCCCCCCCTCTAGAAGTTATACCCCCCCAAAACCCTAAAAATGGCCTTTTTTAAATATTTGTTGCAATGAAACCATAAGCATTTTTGAAATTTTGCAAACGCAGAAAGGCAGCGGCTTGCTTCCCCTAGCGTGATATACTATAGTTAAATTTTAGAAAAACAAAATGGCCGTTCAAATTTACCGTTATCTAAAGTCCTTTTTTTCCAAATTTTTGATGTCGGTTTTCTTCTAGATCCTATATTCTAGAACTTTGAAATTTTAGGGGCTTTTAGACATTAACAAATAGTTCATTTCGTTAGAAGAAATTTTTTTTCCATCTCCACCCCCTCTCAAGTTATCACGTCTTGAAATTCGTAAAATTTGAATTTTTGACACCCTATATTTCCGAAACCGCAAGCCTTTCCAAATTTTTATAAAATCAAAAAGCTAACGGTAAATTCCATGACACTAAAAAATATAATTATTTTTCTTAACTCACACAATTAACCCTTAAAATCGAGCATTATGTTAACCCCTTTTTATGTTAATTTTTGCTTTATTTCAAAGACTGCATATATGCGTCATCCTAAATATATGCAATCCTAGAAATAGTTTTGTATATGAATGAAAATAATTTTTATAGTGTGATAGGTATACATAGACTGTATTTAAAAGCAGAATTTTCACTTGTTGAAAGGAAAAGTGCTACAATACAAACCATTGGTTTGACCCAACTTTTTTATTTGAAATTTTGTTTCTTGTGAATTTGAAATTTCTTGAATTATGAATAGAAGAGAGCGTATTTTGAATAAACTCAATAATTGAATCAGTCGACTCTTACCGCAGATAATTGTAACAAAAAAAAAACAAATCTAGCTATAATATGCGATAATATAAATTTTAATATGAAATTTTTAATATAAATAATTGTTTTTTAATGAAGTCTCATTGCATATACTTAGGAGTAGTGTAAAAACAACTTTGAGGAAGTCGTACTAGCATAGTTATTTAATTAAAATATTAGCTAAGTTAGTTTTAGAAATATTTAACAAAAATATGTTTTTTATTAACTTCTTGTTTTATTAGAAGTTAATGGAAGCTAATAATTTCTACCATTTTCAAAATATAGTTGGCCGAAATTTATAATTTCATTAAATTTAAAAGACAATAACTTAGAAGAGAATAGTAAGAAGAAATATTAATTGATATCTGATAATTTTATCGGATCGGAGCAACTTCAATACTTTCGTGGTCTTAAAACACTTCTAATGGTTTCGACACAATTGCCTGTCAGAAACTGGCATTTCTTAATGAAGAGTTGTATGTCACCCGATATAGAAAGGGAGGTATAGGAAAATTTTGTTTTAGAGAAATAATTTTAAGATTTATTTCCATGTTTTCAAAACTACAACATTTTATGTTGAATATTTGTAAAAGAATGCTTTAAAATTACAAATGAAATAAATTTTGAATTTGAATCAGAGGAAACGAATTTTTTCGACTTAAAAAGCTCAAAATGACAAATTCCAGAAGCTCAAATACGACAAGTGCATAGCTTATTTATTCATAAGCGATTTTATTTTGAATTTTAGCACAAAACTATTAAGATATATATATATATATACGAGTATATATAGACAATTATATAAATTATGTTATTGTTAATTTTATTATTATAATGATCTCATAAAATTATTATAGCTGGTCTAAAAATATTAATTTAATTATTTGAAAACTAGGCTTCTGTTTATACTAAAAAACCATTATTGCTATTTTTATTGCTGTTTTTTTTTTGTTTTCCTAAAATAATCACTTATTTTTCAGTAACTTGTTGACATGTTTTATAAAATTTACTGTAATATGTAAGAGCACATATGTATATATGTAAAATTATGAATTAAAATTAATTTTTTTTCCTCATTACATACTTTTTTTTTATTTGCTTATTTACTTTAAAATTTATTTATTATTCTATGACCATAAAAAAATTTTAACATTTTTTATTTTCATAATTATTCATGTATGAAAATAAAAATATTTGCAAATGGTCAAAGAAAGATTCTAAATCACTGATAACAACGCTATATAGCCATAAATTTGTTTTACGAGATTTCCGAAACATTCCGTTCACATAACAATTTTTACATTATGATTAAATTTTTTTTCTTGTTTTTCTTCCAATCTCTATAATTTGATTATTGTAACAATTTTAAAAAATTTTCTAATTTTTTTTCATTTTATTCTAAAATTATTTTTATAATTTCGCAAAATTTGATTTTCTGTGTACTTTATACACCACGTTTTAATCGGCTGAAAGCTTTAAACAAACTGTTCATCATCGAGAAAATAAAAAACAATCAAAAGTACAGCTTCAAAATTGTCATATCAAAAAATAAAATCTAAAAAGTGTTTAATTTCATCGGTCTAAAAAATTGAAATATTTTTTTTTTTTTAGAAATTGAGATGAGAATTTTATTGCATTATAATTATTTAACAAACAACTATAGGATATCACAATTTTGTTTATTATCTTTGCATGAAAAATTAATATTTAAAAATTAAATTAACATTCACTGAATCAACATCATTTAACATCAAATCGACTTATTCAACAATGCAATATTAATTGCCAAATAGATCAAATTGGAAGTAAATTGGCAACTGACGACAGCAAACCACAAGTATTTCTTAAATATCGGAAAGGATCCTTATTCTACTGTGTAGAAGATTGAAAAAATACAATAACGACAAAATTCTTCTTTTCTTCTACACGGTCAATTACAGTAAATCTAAGATTTTGGTCATTTACTGAAATTAATATATTTTTTCAGAACAACATTTTTTTTATTTCCCTCCAATTTCAAATTATTCAAAACTTCAAAAACCTAAAATTCGCAAAACCTCATTTTTTGCTCTTTTTCAAAACATTTTTTCCAAAAAATTTTTCCATCTATGAACTTTTACAAATTTTTATAAAAGTTACCTTAGCTTACCTTGTTAATTGTCAAGACATAGTCAATTGTCATTATTTAATGCCTTTAATTATTGTTATATCTCCCAAAAGTATGCAACAAATTTTTATGTCATTGTATTATTTAAGTAGCTATATTAATAAGATTAATTTAAGAAGAAAATGTTTCGCAAAAAAATATTTTGACTATTTCAGAGAAAACGAGCTACTGTGTTGTAACAAACATGTTAACTACTAATTGAATTCAATTTCATTGCAATTTGTTTCAAATTTGATTTGCCACAATTTGAAAAAAATGGGAATAAAATATCGTATAAAGCTATTAAATATTTTTGAAAACAAAAAATATTTTATTTTCATTTAATATTTCATTTAGGAAAAGTGCCATTTTATAGGTCACTTTTTCCAATCTTGTTGGAAGGCAATATTGTTCTCGCGCTTAATAATATTAAGTTGTATATACATATGTTGAACTATATAGGAGCAATATAACACCAGGGCTTAAACTGAAATTAATTTTTTTACAAATTTCGCATGCTACTTATAATTTTAGTTTACATTGAATGATATTTACAGTCGATATAACAAGCACATACACCCAAGTCCACATAAATGCACAAATACAAACAAACATATTTAATGGAATAAAAACTGTAACTTAACTATTTTTTTTTTGTGCAATTCTTCGAAGTATTTCAGCAAATATTTTTTTTACAGTAACTTAACACCTAAATCAACTAAATATAAGGTAGTTTTAATTTTACATTTGAGCAGTTATCCAAAGTAGGAAAAGAGTAAGAAGTGTAAGGAAGGTTTGCAAAAGGTTTTATAAAGGGAAAATAAATGATAAATTGCATTTTTATAAATCGTGAACATTTTTTTATTGAAATGTGGTTAAATTTTTTATGTTTGTTTTGTTTTTTATTTTAATTCATTTTTTTTTCTTTGCTTTTGAATTTTAGTAAAATTATACCCAACTATTTTTAATTATTTCACGATGATTTTAGATAAAAATAATATTTAAACAAATTTTTAAATAAACTTTGATTAATTAAAAATAATGAACTGAAAAAAAAAATGGTCGATTAAAGCAAAAAGCAGGCGTTGATAAAAAGAAAATATGAGATTAATTTAAGCACTAATAATTTTCATATGTGCTAATCGAAAAAAACGAGATTAAAAGAGAAACATTGTTAACAAAATGTTGTAACCACTTTATTATGAACGTAAAAAAAGAGAAAAGAGAGTGGTTGGTAGTAAACTTTGCATTATGAATTTTGCATTGCTTTTCTTCGATTTTCGAGTTTATGAATGAATAAATTTTATTTATTCTACTATTTATACTAAAATTTTATTCATGTTTAAGATTTCCGATGAATGTAGAGCCTTCACTGTAAACACGCGTAGCTTCTTGGTAAATTTGTTCTTAAACCTACTGAAATTGATCAAATATTAGTTCCATAAAATCAGCATACTACACATAGAACTAGCTGTATTTAACATGTTTTTTTCTAAACCTTTTTATCGGAACCTGGCACTTCACAGGACTGAATTCCAAAAACTTCTTATAAAAAAAGGTGTTTTGTTTCGTCGGAACGACTTTTTTACTATGATGGCATATGACGATTTTCCATTTTAGTAGGGCTTAAAAGGTTTCGAAAAATTTGACATTATTTTTAAACTGATATGTTTTCCGAAATAATTTAGCAAACAATTAATAATTTTCAAAACCATCATGGTATTATTCCATATACAATTTGTCAACATTACATGATGATCGTAAGAGCATATTAGGGAGATTTATTAGAAAAGTACGGTCGCACAAGTAAAAGAATGCAAACATTAAAATAATTTTTGAAATACCGGCTTCTTGAACTATATAGGTACAATTTTTAATAGAGGAAAATATCACTACAACTTAATAAATTTATGTTAAACAAATTGAAATTATTATTGAAAAAACTCTTTATGTAAGTATGAGATTAAGTAACCTTATTAATTTAAAATTAATTAAATATTTTGATTTTAATAGCATTAATCTAATTGAAAATTTTATTATGTACTTAAATGATATGATAATTTAAAAGACTATAGATGATATACGATTTTGAAAATTAAGTGATTTAAATCCTTCTTCGGTATCAACTTTATGCAAATATACTTAAATTTAAAGCTAATATTATAACAGAATTGTTTTTAGTGAGCTGTATATTTCTATTGCATATAATAAATTTAAATTTTTTTGAAGTGTACTAAACTATGAAAGAATCAAATAATGAAAACTAAAATTTTTGACATCGGATAACTTGAAATTTCATACCAGTTAACAAATTTCATTTCAAGTATTTGAATAAGGTAACATCCTTTTAGGTTTCTAGTCTCACTTTCGATTTTGTCGGTAAATTATTTCATTTAACAAATATTTTAAATGATAATATCATTCGAAATTTCATTAACTTTACTCAAATAATCATATTCTTGCCCGCAAACATCAGTCTCATACAAAGGAGATGAACCTTTAAGATTTTTTCTTATTTTTAGGGTAAGTAATAACTTGAAGTTGTAACAGTCATATTAGGATCATTTTTTTAAATAAAGGAAACATCAGATGTGACAAACATTGTGTTAATGTCAAAGTGTAACATAAAAATTAACACACTTAAAGCAATAATCTAGAAATATCGATTTTATTATCTATTTTTATCATTAATTATTTTAAAGATAATACAAATGTACTTGTATTTTATACACTTGTAAATTCTAATAAAATTAAATACAAATTAAAAAAAGTAAAACGAAAATCAATATTAACATAAGTGATTGTTAAGTGAAAACAATGTCAAAAACCAGTTACGATAATAGTAATTAAACCTGTAAAATAAACACAAGTATTTGTCAATATAAATAAATATTCATGCAAGTGTGTGTTTGTGTTCAACTGATTGAAATGACTAATATTAAAATCAAAACAGCACTCTTGTAATTGTTTTAATTTTAATTATCAATAATGACAAATGATGCGTTATTTCTCTGTCAATCATTAATATTTTGTAATGTGCGTCATTTATTTGTCAAAATTTAATTCTTAAATCTATAAATAAATGAATTTCTTGTAAACATTTCAAATAAACTTTTTTATATGATTTAAAAATTTAATAGGTACGAAATTTTATTTAAATAAAAATTCTAAAAAAATCAAATCAATTCTAAATTTTCTGCTACATTTATAGAAGATTATCGTTTATTTTAGTATTTTTATTTTAAATAGCTACTTTTATTAAAAAAGTAAATTGTTATTTTATTTTCTTTGCTAATCGCATTTTCTATTTTTCTCAGATTTCGCAAATTCTATTAAAATGCTTTTTCAAGTTTAGAATGAATAAAGTCACGCAAAATTCACAGACAAAATTAAAACGTAAATAAAAAAAAATGCTGACTAAATTTAGTAAAAATATTTAGAGAAGCAAAAAAAAAGTGATTTAGGAAATTTTCTGTTTTGTTTTTGTTACCATTAAAAATTACATTAATTTTGATTTGACCATGTAGTATTTCTATTTTATTCACAGAATGAAAAGTTCTACATTAGTTGAATATATTGGAATTGTAAAAATTAATTTTAATTAGTTTCTATAGCAAGGAAACGAGAGAGGGTATAAACGTAGTACACAAAATATTCCACCTTTCAATCTTTTATGTACATGTAGAGAAACGAGCATTCTAATAACAATAGAACATTTGTTTAAAAGTTAAGATATAAAAAAATTTGATTATTTAAAATGTACAAACAGACGGATTTCCAACAAATTAGCGTTCAGTAAACCTTAGAATATGATTATTCTTAAAATAAAAAAATATTGCATACTTTTAGGGGCGAAACTTAGAAATAAAAGATGGATCGGAATGTAAATTTTGTAGTCGTATTGTATATCCGTTTTAATAGTTGCAAAGAGAGCAATTACTTTATTACAAATAAAATGCATGATGGTTCTTTGTGCCAGCTATTGAACTTATAACCTGTATAGAAATTAACAAAATTCGAATCAGAGGAAATTCTTGAATAAAATCGATGTGACACATATATTAAGCTGTTTATAAATATCAAACATTTAGCATTTCTTAAGATTTTTAAATGCTTTTTTAAAAAGATAAGTCAAAAAATGCACTTGGCATAATCTTTTTAAAACTCAATGTAAAACAAAAATCCATTATGCTAAATTTGGCATAAAATATTATTTAGCATTTAAAATGCTAATATCACAAAATTAATTGTGCTAGAAATGTGTGGATGAGAGAAAAACTTGGAAAGATGGAAATAAAGAAAATATCCAATCAATATGTGAACAATATTACTAAATTGTACAAGTACATATAGTACTTATTCAGTAAATAGTACCATTCTTTTAGTCCAATTGTCATGTAAGCATAAATATTAATATTATTTTTTTTTCTATGTATAAAAATATAGAGGCAAATAAATGCAAACATAATTATGAGTCTCTCATATGCGTAATAATACTTATTGGAGGGTAAAATAGAGTAACTTACTTTAAACGTAGCAAGAATCTGGATTGTTTGTGCTGGGTTTTTATAGGAATTGGAAAAATAAAGAACAGAAAATTAAGAGAACAGAAAAAATTAAAATTATTTCTTTGATTTGGAATCATTTATTCGAATACGAGATGCTTCTTTCCTTTAGTCATCATTCCTGGAAATATTATTAAATATTCTCCGAAATCGCAAATATTTTAGTTACATACACTATAAAATGATATTTTTGTTAACATATGCTAAACAAATGATTATACCTTATATAATTATAACATTCCATTCAATATTTATATCAATTAACGTGTCAGAACTCTAAATAAGTATATTTATATGTTTACATGCACTCAAATTTTATTGAAATTAAGATTATGAAAATGATACTTGAATGAGCATCAAAGATAAACCGCATAAAATTCATTCTGTTACATTACGTTTTAATAAAAGAAATGTATTGTATTACAAAATATGTTTATGTACAAGGACTCTGTAGATATATGCATTTATACAACAAAATTCGTTTAAACAAGAAAATGGAATCTTCATTTGTAATCTAACATACATACAAAATTCCTGTTTAAACCAAAATATCTTCATGTAATTCCATAAATATCCTAATATATTGAATTTCCAAAAAAACAAAATTATTCTACATAATTATATACAAGCATATGTACATATGTTAAGCTAAATATATCCAAAAAAAAATATATTTAAGGATGTTGTATACTAAATTTAGAATTTTATTATTGTTCGATAAGAATTTTAATTTTAGATTTTTCTGACATAAAAGAAAATATCCAAAAAAAATGAGTGTGTATTTAATAGATTTTGTGAATAATGAAAACTGAATACATAAAATGTCCTTATAGGATTATAAGGTTTAAAATCACGACAAAAATATATAAAAGAAATTACTTTTTCGTGTTGACAATAAAACAGGTGTAAAATTACATTGCCACATGTGCATAAAGCTATAAAAAATTTTCTTTTATTTTTAGATGTTATACATAAAGCTTCATAATTTCTAGATATGCTCCTAAATATTTAATATTTTATTAATACTAAAAATCTTTTAATAGAATTTTATGTCTTTGAATCGAGTGCATATTGCGAGTATACGTGCACAATAATTTTTCTACTAGTCTCAGTTTTTCCTGTATAATCAAAAGATACAAGACCCTACAAATAAAAAATTACAAAATTTTGCATTAAAAAAATTGAGGCAGTTGGAAAGATTTTTATAAGAGATTCGAAATTTATATAAAAAATGCTTTTAAAACCAGAAAATTGTATTTTCTGTGAGAACAATTTTTCTTTTGTAAAATATTTCTGGGAAATGCTAAGGATATTATATGCATAAATTTTTTTGAATGCGGGACAAAAAGGTAATAATTTTTTTTTTTAAAAATTGAAATATGCTTAAAAACAAAATATAAAAATTAGTTTTACTCTGTATATATTCACTTGTCTGTTTATTTACAAAAATTCGGCCTCTTTTAAAAAAAAATCTGAAATATTGAGAAAAAATTTCTATACGGGTAACATAGAATTTCAGTTAAGTAAAAGAGAATTAATCTCTTAATTAATCTGGAGTAGACAATCAATCACCGTTCGCTTCTCTTTGTAGCGTTATAAATCAACAAAATTTTAAAAATGCTAATCTTTTCATAATGTGCAAAAATTGAGCAGTGTTTTTATACCCGTACGAACGTATGTTCGAAGGGTATACTAAATTTGCCTTACCGTTTGTAACGCTAAGAAATAACGGTCCTAGATATAGACTCAAGTGTATGTTTTTGATCAGCGTCAAATTCTGAGTTGATTTAGCTTTGTCTGTCCGTCCGTCCGTCCGTCCGTCCGTCCCAACGATAACTCAAAAACTAATTGAGCTAAGTTCACCAAATTTTCACAAATGATTTATTGTACTAAGTGCCAGAACCCTATTTAAATTGGACAAGATCGGGGTACCGTTCGGGTAGCTGCCATACAACTTCAAAATTTATTTGGCTGTATCTCAGAAACTATAAAAGCTATGGTATTGAAATTTCACACAAATGAATATATTGATAGGGCCAATGTGTCTGATAAAATTCGTTGAAATTACTTGGCTCCTTCCGGTACCTGCCATACAACTTCAAAAGTTATTTGTCTATATCTCAGAAACTATAAAAGTTATGGTATTAAACTTTCACACAAACGAATATATTAGTAGGGCCAATGTGTCTCATAAAAGTCGTTGAAATTACTTGGCTCCTTCTGGTACCTGCCATACAACTTCAAAAGTTATTTGACTATATCTCAGAAACTATAAAAGCTATGGTATTGAAATTTCACACAAGCGAAGATATTAGTAGGGCCAATATGTATGATAAAAGTCGTTGAAATTACTTGGCTCCTTCTGGTACCTGCCATACAACTGCAAAAGTTATTTGGCTATATCTCAGAAACTATAAAAGCTACAGTATTGAAATTTCACACAAACGAATACATTAGTAGGGCCAATGTGTCTCATAAAAGTCGTTGAAATTACTTGGCTCCTTCTGGTACCTGCCATACAACTTCAAAAGTTATTTGACTATATCTCAGAAACTATAAAAGCTATGGTATTGAAATTTCACACAAGCGAATATATTAGTAGGGCCAATATGTCTGATAAAATTCGTTGAAATTTCTTGGCTCTTCCTGGTAGCTGCCATACAACTTCAACAGTATTTTGGCACAGACAGTATTTTGAAAAACACATTGTACTGAAATTTTGCATAAATTAATATACGGCAACTCCATAGTCAGTTATGGCATCTTTATTCGCACATAGGATAACAAATTCGTACGGGTATCACAGAGTTGACAAGGTCAACTCTATTTTTTTCTCGTTAAAATTAGTTTTCTAGTACTTCTGAAAATAAATTAATGAAAGTATGCCGAATATTTGATTAACCGCTAAAATTAATGAGATTTTTCAAGTACTTTCTTTAATTTATTTTATTTTATGTGATAGCTATGAAAACTTTTTTTAATATTTTTCTTATTTTTCGAAGATATCATTTTCTGTTTAATAAAGTATTATACGATATATGTGAATATACTTCAATATTCAATTATGTACTAATTTATTCGAAAGTTGGTTATAATAAATTTGTATTTCCTTTTGAAAGCAAAAAGGTAATCTTCCGTTCTTGTATTCATAACATCGAATAAAATCTTAACATTCTTTGTTAGAATTGGTCAACAATGTTATTTGAAAGTTTATACTGGTACAGAGTTTATTTAATTCTTTTCAATTTTTTGTTATTTTATAAACAATTGGTTCAATCAACTGAATATATTTGTAATTTTTAGAACATAATTTTGTTAGCTTTACGTATTCAATAATTTTTTTCCTTATAGATCTTAACTACATAATGTGTATATATGTGTAAGGCAAATTTCATAAGTAAAACCACCCATACTACCTTTCCCAAATAAAAACTTCAATTAGAAAAATTTATTCATCCTATCATCAGGATCTATCAGAGAAATCTCTTTCGTATATGCATACCTGTATGTTTCTTTTATCTTAAAAAAAACTTGAAATTCAGAGAAATTATTGTACCCCTACGGTTTATGTTTTCTTTTTTTTTAGTTTTTTATTTTAATGATTTATTTATACACACCAATACATTAAATTTAATTTTTCCTTTTGTATTTATAGTTTTTAAAAATTATTACTTATTTTCTAATTTATATGTATATTTTCGGATCAGTAATCAAAACCCTCTTACTACATAAATATGCAGTGAAAAAAAAAATGTTATTGTCATAAAGAAAATATTCACGTATCATCAGGGTTTTATTTTTCATAATACATAACATATAAATACCTCATACACATATATGTACCACATTATTATTATTTATTTATTTAAAATAAATATAAGAAATATGTTGAAGAACAAAAAAAAAGATCTCTCTAAGGATATATAAGGATATTCAAAATGACGTCATCAACAGAATAAAAATATGTTTTATACATACAGAATTTTCCTTTTTAGATTTTTTCAAAAAAGAAATTTTGAAAAAAAATGCTTATTAGTTCACTTTGTTCGTCCGTCCATGAACAAGTTTAAAAAACTTCTACACACTTGAAGAAAGCTGAAATTTTTAGTGTAGAAAGGTCTTTACTGGAAAGTTATTTCCATAGAAGAAAATGTTTACTTATCTCTTTCTTTCTAAAAGCTAAAGCCCCTCATAGATCTAAAAATGTCATTTTAGCAAACGCCAAAAAGTAGTGTCCGGCTTTTTCTATCAGCATAACTAAATATAATAATAGCAAAGTGGCTGCCCAAAATAACTGTTATCTAAAATCTATTTTTTTCGAGTTTTTGATACCCTTTTTCTCCTAGAAATGTTAGTAGCTTTTAGACACTAATAAAGAGGTTAATTCGTTAGACGAACATTTTTTTTCCACCTCCACCCCTTCTCAAAAAGAAAATTCATTTGTAAGATTTGGGTCTTTTTTTTGGATTTTAAAATATAATAACATTGTCACTTTAATTTCTCGTAATTCAATTGTAAACTAATGGTAAATTCCATGTCTTCAAAAAATATAATTATTTTTCTTAACGCACACAATTAACCCTTAAATTCGAACATTACGTTAACGTCTTTTTAAATTTTTTTTTTTCGTTTTATTGTAAAGATTGTATGTACATCCTAAAAGTATGCAATTTTTGAAATATATTCGTATAAGAATGAAATTAATTTTAATAACGTAGTAGATTGATTTTAAAAGCAGCATTTTCACTTGTTGAAGGTAAAAGTACTACATTACAGAACATTGGTTTGAACTAACTTCATTTTTTATAACTTTTAAAATCTTTTATTCTATTTTCGGATATCTGCAACTTCTCGAAATTATTTTATATTATTTTATTTTTTTATTTTTTAAAATTTCCCTTGCACTGATTTGCTTTATTTTACAAAACAGTAGGGTCCTGTGTAGAGGAAAAAATTGTGTATTTAAATAAAAAATAAAATGAAATTATTTTCGAATATTTTTCCATTTAATAATTTTTCTTTTGAAAACCATTTTATTTTCCATTTTTTTTTATTAAATAAATACTCCTACAATTCTTTTGGAATACGCTTGAGTTAATCCTATGTTTTTATAATGCGATGGTGTTTAAGAGTCGATAATAAGATTCCTTTAAAACCACTAAGGATTGGATTGAAAAACAAAAGTATAAAAAAAGAGAGTTTATTAACCAACAAGTTTTTTCGTTTTTTTCTGCAATGTTGTTTTTTAAAATTAAAATAATTTTGATTTTTAAATATTAAGAAAAAAAAGGAAAACAAGTTGAAAAATGCAATCATTTTTTTACGTGGGTATAAATGGTTTATAACTTTCGCTATCGTAATTTCAATTAAAAAAAATATTAGATAATTAAAAATCTTTAAAATTTCAGATAAAAATGAAATTTTTATGACATAATAGTAGAGTGTTGTTGACCATTATCCACTAATACAATATTAAAAGTAAGAAAATTTTGTTTTATTCTTAAATTCTTGGTGCGACAAAAGTGTTAAATTGGTATAACTTTTACTACTGATTGCCATTTTTCGCCAAAATATTGTTTGGCAACTGAATCTTGTCAAAACTTGTTATGTTATCAATGTTTGAGTTACTACTTCTAATATTTTGTATTTATTTTCAAGTTCTTCTTCACATTTATGATACAATAAATTTCATAACAAAAAATTATTTATTTCAAAACTAACATTAATTAATTAACAAAAATTTCTTCTTGCAATTCTTTCTTCATGTGGCTTGTCAATTATAATATTTTTTATAAAATTTTTATTAACTTACCATTAAGACATCGATTTTTATCTAAGAATTCATCACGAAATGCATCTATACGCCGATCAATATCAGCAATTTTTGGTGCTTCTATTGATGAAAAAATTGATGCTCCCAATATTAAAAACACTGCATAACCACCGATTAATAATAAAAATCGAAATTTATTGTGCTTTTGGTTCGAATTTGAACCTTTGGCACCAAGTGGCCATGCTCCCAGTAACATTCTGAAAGAAATTAAGAAAAAACTATTTATATATATAAAATTACAATGATTTGTTATTTTTTAAGAAAACAGTGAAAATTTTGTGCTGTTCGGTGTTTAGGTTAATTAGAAGAAATTTATTTTTGAGGTTTTTGTCTTTTTCGTTTTAAAATAAAATAAAATTGTCAGTTTAATTTCTCGAAATTCAATTATCATCAAATTAAAATTTCAATAAGCCCGTAGTTGCATTTATAATAATGGTATTTAGCACCATCTCCTTTGAACTGCATTTCGCCCACATTATTAATACGAGCTCCATTGCATGAATTAAGAAAAATAATTTTTTTTTATAATGGCATGGTATTTGTTAACAGTGACTTTCTACACTTACAGAAATTTGAAAAAGCTTGCAGCTTCGGAAATATAAGTTGCCAAAAATTCAAATTTTCCAAATTTCCGAGAGACGATTACTTGAGCGAGTGGAGATTGAAGGATTTTCTTTTAACGAAATGAAGAATTTATTAGTGTATTAGCTAAAATTTGAAACTCCTGCAACTTGCGGTTTAGAAGACCCAGTGTATCAAAAATCTGGAAAAAATGAATTTTTGATAACGTTAAATTTTAAATTATGCCGCGGTTGGAAAAACCAACTACTAGTTTTCTGCGTTCACAAAGCTTGCAAAATGCTTGTGGTTTAACTGCAATGAATGGTTGAAAAATGGAATTTTTAGGGCTTTATAGGGCTATAATTTTTAGAGAGGGGAGGGGGGTAGGAGATTCCATGTAAATTTTCTGCTAAGGAATAAGTTTCTAGTAAAGATCTATATACATATGGAATTTCATCTTTCTATTTTCAAAGATATAGAAGTTTTGTAAACATGTCGGTCCTTGTACTGTAAATTCATTCAAATTATAAATATAGACTGGAGCATCGAACATTAAAAATAGAAAATTTTTTAACAATTATCAAGTTAATTTTGTTATTTTAAAGCAATTGTTACCGTAAAATGCTAATGGGAATGCTTATAAGTACATATATTACCTAATATAGCACTTTAAGTCAAATAAATCGGTATATTCTTGTTTTATAGCAAAAATATATTCTCCACCCGAATGTTTTAATTAAATAAACAACTATATTCTAATATTAGTTCAATGTTATGCTTTTATAAATGCCTCGAAGATAAAATCTATTTCTAGAACCTTTTGTAATTTTACGAAAAAGTTCATGTTTTTTATTTCGCCTTGTAAGATATTTAAAAAATTTCAAACCCTACATAATTGTGTTATAGAAGAAAATTTTACCGATCCGGAAAACCCAGTTAATGTATATAAGAGTTCATTTGTATGTATATATATATATTCAAATTATATATTATATATATATAAGTATACAATCTTATACTCTAATGTATTAAAAAATTATTAAATTTAAATTTAAATGAATTTCTCCTTAAGAAATTTTTCTATATTTGTAGAAAAGAAGTGTGTTAATAAAATGAAAAACAGGAAAATATTTTTTTTGTTTTTTTTTTTGTTTTTTCCAAAGTCTGTTAGCAATTAAGTAATAATTCTTCTTAATATTATTACCCGCTTAGTTTCATACTAATATAGAGGCAACCTAAAGAAAATCAAAAAGAAAATTTATAATTAAAAATTAATTCACCTGAGGTTGCAAATACAATATGCTTTATAAAATAACATTGTTTAAGCTATGATGGCGTAGAATCTATAAACCTATTCAATAGAACTTGTTTATGACATGGTAGAGGGTTATTCAGTATGAACACATTTGAAATTCATTAATGAAATAAAATGAAGAAACAATTGAGAAAATGGAAATTTTTTTATTTAAATTTAAATTGTCTTCAGTTCAATTAATTATGGAGTAGAATAGGCCTCCTTGGTTTTCGATAATTAAAATTTCAGTCACTTTATACAAAATTTAGTGCTTGAACAAGATTTTATTCTAGCAATAAATCGATTGTTTGACAGACTAGAATGATTCTTTGTTCAAGAATAATTTAAGACTATGCATTTCAGTTGTAAGTACAAAATTCCGGTTAGCATTTTAATATAGCGCAATATACCGAATTACGTTATACTCACTTTTACTGAATGAAAATATTTCTCATGAACAATTTTGCTTATTTATTTGCTTCACTCCAATAACGACAACTTTATTAATATTGGTATTTACAGTGAGATGATCATAAATTAGCCATCCTATAGGTATTTCAAATTTCGATAACAGAATGGTTATATTAATGACCATTTAATGTCATTAATTGATGTTAATGAATTAAGTAAACGATATTAAGATATAATCTTTCCATGATAAAATTTTAAACTGTACTGAATAAAACTCACGCATTGCCACATTAAGTAATTCAAAATTTAGTCAGGATAGTCCTATTGAAAAACACGTTATGTATATTGCATATATTTGTAGTAGAAATGGCTATGAAAAGTGAAAATTTCATAATTTAATAAAATATTTTTTTATGTTAAGTGAAGAATAATTGAATAAACTGAACTGTATAGCAGAAACAGAATTTAAAAGTTTCCCATTATCTATTCTGTTCTTTTGAGAGAGTGAAAAATTTTCTTTTTAGGAAATCTGCTTCAACTCAGAAAATACGATATTATGAAAATATAATTCTCTAAAAGAATTTTATTCGCAAATTTTATTAGAAGTAATCAACAAAATATCAAAACTTGTGCAAATATACCATTTTTGGGTTCATGCAAAAAATGAAATACGTGGCGATATTCGATTCATTATTAATTTAATGTTAAGCTAGTTGTTTGTCAAGAAAATAAATAAAGTTTTCGCATTATCACATTCAAGTTCCCATTAAATGAATTCGAGTACAATTTAAAGTTGAAATTTACGAAATTTATACTCTTGCTCATCTAAAATAGAACAACTTGAGGTTTTTAATATTGTATGGTCTTCATGTGAGTATGTGATGAATTATTTTATCTAAACACGTTCTATATACTTAATAAAAATGATGTATTTGCAAATTACTTTTTCTATTCTTGCTGAAATTATCATAATATAGAATTAAATAAGAAAATGTACATTTTATATACATAATATAATATATGTATGTACTTAATGTTGATTAAGTAAATTTTCTTTAATCACAAAACATCTATTATTTATTTATAGTTTGATCTCATATATATATAACGAGTATAATTATATAACAAACATGTATATGCAACATACCGTTACATACGATATGTAACTGATGTTATACATCATTTAGGAAATTAAATAATATATGTATATATATTAGTGTTTCACTAAATATCAGTATGTTGCTTGGTGGTGAACCAGTGATGTAAATATAAAGTGAAAACGAAATATTTTGGAAATTAATTAATAGCTTTGTGTATGGGGTACAAGAACTGAAAATGAAATATTGCATCACATCAAAATCTTCAGTAGAGTAGCTATTCAAAAAATCGTATAAAATTTAATATTTTGTAAATAAAATTTAATATTTTTTTATTTAAGGTTATAACACTTTATTGAATACAAAATAAATAACCCTAAAGAAATTCTTTAAAATAGATCATTAAATATTAGGAAAAATAATACAGATAATTGAACTAATAGTTTGTAAAGGGATGGGCGTATTAAAATTATATACGTATTACTAATTTTTATTGCATACATTTAGGGAAGGTATCATATGAAAAAACATTATATTTGAAAAAAAAACAAGAAGAGAGTAATAGAATGCATGTGTGGTTAGGAAAGGTAGCTTTTTATAAATTTACTTACTTTACTAGATCAGGATCGTAACAAAGCTAATTTCTTAAAAAAAAGCTAAAACAAACAAATTTTGAAGAAAATGAATATTTTAATATTGAAAACCATAATCGAGGCAATAGCTCAGAAATAAAATTTGAATTAAAAGAGGCTAATAGAAAACAAAATTAATTTAATAAAGTATTTATTTTTATCTACTGCCTGCCTGCACCTTATAGACTCGCTGTTTCGAAAAATCAAATTCGATTGGACATTTTAGCTTTTTCTTATAATATTGTTCTCAAATAGAAGTTACAAATTCTAGAACATAGCGTAAGCAGAATTCACAATACGTAAAATTCTCGTTTCAGAACTGGAAAAGCCAATATAAATTGGGCATTTTGATAGGACTTTCATATCGAAAATCTCGGAGGGTGATAAATGAAATTTTTTTTCTAGAAAAGTAATTTTCTAAGTGAGATATACACATGCAGGTGAAATATTGATATTTTATTTCGAAACTTTGTAAGGAAACGCATTGTCTATGAGGTGGTGTATAGACGGAACATATGAATAAATTCCAAGCAGGTCACTAGCATTCATTAAACTTTAATTTGGTAATTTAACTATGGATTACAAAATTTTAATTTGTATGAATATGTAACGATAATATTCGTTGACTTTTTATTATAAATGGTTGATTTTATGCGAAATTCATTATGTTTTATGTTACAACCGAAATTAGTTTAATAATACTTAAATAACGCTTTGTATAAGGCTTCTGACTGGTTAAATCATTTTAGTAAATGAACATTTTTTAGTACAAAATTTAAAAATTTTTTCAGAAATGTAGCAATGCTGTTATAAATTTTTGTTATATAATATAAAAATCTGTTTTTTTTTCGGTACAACGTTGAATACGTTGAAAACCTCTGATAAATATAAATCTAATATGGACACTTTATATAATTGTAAATAATTTGTGTGGCTTAATAGTTTTCTTTTGTTGCTCCATACGGCAAAAATAATTTTTCTTTTTTTTTTGTTTTCTCTTATTTTGATTAAAACAAAACAAAAAAATCCTTAAAGGAATCACAATTGGATTCTTATGAAAAACAAAACAAAACAAAAAAATAAAATAAGAATAAAAATAAAAAAGAAAAATTGTTTATTTGTTTTTCATTTTTTCCTTTTGTTTCATCATTAACGTGTCCTTGAAATTTATTATTTCTTATTTTTATTTCACTCCCCCATTTTTATACGAGTTCGTTTTTGTTTTGTTTTTCCATTTTTCTTTCTTATTCCCTACACACTTATATAAATTATACTTACATATAATTTTTTTTTTTTATTTATTTTTTATATTTTGTTGTTAAAGTTAAATCAATCATTTATATGGATAAAAATGTGTTTTAATAAAAAAATATTGTTATGTACAAACACACAAATATATTAACATTTTATAGAATCATTTAATGTCATCTGTTGTAACATTAAAACTATTTTAATAGTATATGGAGTATTGGAATATAAACAAAAGGTTTGTAAAAAAATTAAATACAATGACAATTCAAGAATGTCAAATAAATAAATGTTAAATAAACATATAAGGTACATAAAATCTTAAAAGTAAGAAGATGTCTTTTAAAAAATTCATACGGAATTTCTCAAATTGATGCTAAGTGCGTAAAAGAGCAACAAGGATAAGAGTAGAATAAGAATAGGAGCAATTGCTGAACGTGCCAATTATAATACTTTTTAAGGCACCGCATGACTTCAAACACTGCTTCTGTATTAACTGTTTTACAAACATTTCAGCAATATCAACCGAATTTTATTTAAATACGGTTTTGATGTGATTTTCAAGCCGGGGATATTATAAAATAGGTACGGTTAGTAAATTAATTAAATATTTTTGAAAAGGAAATTAGCAACAAGTGTTCAGTTACTTAAAACTATAAAATTCCATAATAAAATTTTTGCTTCAAATTTTAATTGAAAGCTATATGTTTTAATATTTCACTTTTAATTTACTTTATAATTTATTTCTCAATTGTTGCATGTTTTTAACCGTTCACTTAAAATTTAACAAACCCATATATTTTATTTCAACCAGCTATATTTAAAACAGTCATTCTTCATTAGATTAATTAAAAAATTTTGCAATTTCTTTAAATTTTTCTTTATTTTAATTGTAAAATATGTAAATGTGTTATATTGTAAGTAAAATACACATACATTAGCAATAAATATTAATTATATGCACATGTAAATTGCTATTTATATAGCATACATAAATGAAAAATATTTTTAAAAGCATTTTGTTTTTTCAAAAAATTGCATACTTTTGGACGTAATAAGTTATTTTGTATGAAATTTCATATATTTAGTCACCTATAATTTCTCTTTAAGAGCTGAATGAATAAATTAATTCAAATTACTCCAATAATAAAATGAAATAAAATAATTTATTTTTACATTAATATTTCTTAAACAATTTATCATTTTTATAATTTTGCTTTATCTTTAACTTCATTTATTATAATTCAATTTATATGACTATTTCAATTTAATTTATAGGTGGCGACAATATCATAAATAAATTTTTATATATAATATTGAACTAAAATTTGATTTATAACCATTCATAATACATATTTAATGTGTTTAGCGCTAAAATAAATTTCAATTAAATCGAATTATATCTAAGTGCTATTTAAACGTAAATATATACATATTATTCTATATACAGTATATAGTTAGTATATGTTATTAAATATGCATTTATAGAAATCGTAAAATAATCTAATCAAAAATTATAGAGATATTGTAATAAAATTTCGAAAAAAAAAATAAAATCAATTAAATTTCAATTCTATATAAATGAAAAAGAAAATATTTCAACTAATTCCAGGTTAATTTGTTATTGAATTTAAGGACATTTGTATAGTAAAATATCATTTATCAAAAATTTTGATAAATTACAAAATCAATATTAAAAAGATGTAAAAGTAATTTTAAATTAGTGTGTTAATTTAGTTTTTTTTCAATTAGATTTAATCTATAATCAATGTACTTAAAAATTATGTAGGTGTACTTAGAGTTTTAATGTAAAACAGTTTAGTAGATAAGCTTTTATTTGTTCACTGCTGGAATTTTGGGAGAATTTTTAAATCGTATATTGAATAAACAATTACGAATATGTGCGAAATTGTGAGATATCCAGAATTAAAAGATTTTAGAGCAAAGAGAAAAATTTGTGTCATTTATATTAATATTAAAATAGTCATGAACGCTTTTCCAAAAATATTAGCCTTTTCTAACTAAGTTTTGTAATTTTGTGCCATCTTAAATTTTCGTTCAATTTTATTTTTAATTTAAAGCAAAATTAAAGAATAAAAGCGCGAGGCAACAAGTGTACAATTTTTTTGAAAATATTTTCACATTTTAATATTCACGTGTAATTCATGGTTAATATTCAAAGGAATTTCCTTTTTATTTACTTTTTTTTTTCCAGTGAAAGGCAAAATTCATTTTATTTTCACTTATATTTTAAAAAAGATTTCATTTTTGTTTTTTTCATTAATTAACGCAATTTTAAATTGAATACATTTAATATCAAAGTGAATGAATGCTTTCTTTACAAAAAAAAAAAAAAAAAAAAAAATTTAATGAAAATTTTTTTATTTGAAGTTTTCATGTATAAAATTCACTTAAGGATATTCTAAAAATAAATATTCCAAGTAAATATTTTAAATGCTGAACTTACACACAAGTATATGCATAGTATGTATGTATGCGTAGGGATGAAATATCAAACTGATAACATACTGTGCAACCCTTATACAATATAGAGGTGAGATGGCACAGTGTGATCATTTACATTATTTTGAGGAAATTTTTCTACCTTTCTACTTTCTACCTTCTACCATTTGTATTATATATTCTTTTTTATTTTTACCTTTGTATTGTTGAATATTACATATAAGTGTGTGTACAATAATGTTGTACAGCTAAATATATTCCATACCATTCCATTTCTTATTGAATATTTTACGTAAATTGTACGTTATGGAACATAATTATATTTACACAAAAAGAGCAGTTAATTGCTTCTAAAATTATACTAAAATATTAATTTTGCTCAGTTAATTATCTAGAATTTTGAATTTTAATTGACAATGAAGGTCAATTTTTCTTTATTATTATATTTTGGTCATAAATTATGAGAAAATTCAATTTTTCTCATTTCTTCTTTTGTTATTGCTGATATTTACCAAGATTTTGATTAATTGTAAATGAGAATTTTTCGATCATAGAAACTGTTATAATTGATTAATAAATTTTATATTAGTTTTTTGATTAAAAAACATAATTTAAATATAAATTGTGGCATAATATATTAATGGAAATATTAATTGTATTATTAATTTTAATATTGCTTTGACTACTAAAAATTAAAAGTAAAACTCGGTTCTTATGGTACAAAGTTTTCTTCAATTTGGATGTATTTTGCGAAAATATTAAATGAAATATAAAATGTCTCTGTAAGGGAATTTATTCTTAATTTATTGAAATTTATTTAAAATATTACTGCCTATGGCTACTATTAATAAGGTTTCTGAAAATTCTGTCTTTGTATTCAATTATGTACTTGAGACAAAAGAAATTGATTTTGCTTTTAATTGTCCGTATATTTATTATTAAGCTATGATGTTACTCTTTTTTAAATTTCATTATAACTAAGCAATTAGCGCTCTAACAATTCTGCTGAGTCATTTAATTTTTATTTAATTCGCTGTAGCTATTTCAGAATTTACTATATTTAATTTTATACATAATAATTTATTTCAGCAGCTTGTGATATTAAATAAATTTTGTTAAAATATTTGTCAACAAAAATGCAGTAACATTGACTTTTTTAAGATGAGTCTGAGCCCATAAACCATTGATGTTTTATAATTAAATTTCATATTATTGTTAAGTTTTTGTGAGGCAATCGAATTTTATTGTAATTTCAGTAAACAAAAATTTGCATATTTTTAGGATAAGAACAAAATTTTTATAATCAATAGTTAGCAAGCTAACTATTCTCTTATTACTCTGCTCTATTAATTAATCATTGTACTGAAAAGATATCTGAGACAATACAAATTAACATGGAATTTTTGGGGTGTTCAAATATGAAATTTCAGAAACTTAAAAATAATTATTTTTGTTTTTGTGAGAAACATGAAAAAATTGATTATTATCCTTTTTACCTAATATTCTCTTTAAACATTTTTGTATTGTAAAAATTATCTTCGAAAATTTTGCTTTCACATTTTCAAATTAATAAGGATTACTTAATAATAGCTAGTAGTATTTGAGAAACATAAGTTATAATTAGAAATTTGAATAAATTATATACGTCTGCAATTATAGGGGTTAAAAAAAGATACAAACGAATATTAATTGTAAATCAGTAACGGTAATCATAATATCTATAGCTAGATGAACCTAGATAAAAATAAAACTTGACTAAAAAACAGTAATTTCCTGTTAATGAAACTATTCTCACTGTCTCTTGAATGCTCTTACAAAATCTATTCTTTGATAATCTTGTATTCCTTCTCTATAAATGCAATTAAATTTGTAAATTTTACTCATTACTTCAATTAATTTTTACTAACTGATTTAAATCGCTAACTATCTAAGGGAAATATTTTGAAATAATTTGAATTTATACTTATACAAAATTTTTTCTATATTGAAAAAATAATTGCTTAAAAGAAATTCTAAAAGAAAAACTAGTTTTTAAACTAAGTAATTAAAATGTGCCGCTTCCATGAAGTTCCTCCTATACTCCGGTTTAATATATTTTCAGCCTTTGATACCACATTAACACGTATGTAAATCCACACATTTTTTTAAAAATAAATTTGGGTAATCGTCTACTACATCAACAAATACAATTAAATTGTGCTAAAAAGTTTAAATTTGAAATTTAACTTTTATATTAAAGGACTGTACTCGTACAAAGTAACGTTAACATATTTTTGTAATAAAAAATTATTTTTTTAATAGTTACTTGTACCATATAAAAATTCTGCTTTCATCCAAACTTATCTTCCAAAGTCAAAAAAATTTTGTGTAAAATAAAAATGAGAAAAAAATTAATACACTCATTTTTTTTTTAAAGAAATAAGGAAATATTTTTGGCACTAACAAAATTAGTCACGGGTATGCTTATATGGCACAGGTTAAACAAATTCACAAAAGTAATATTAAAAAATGTTTGTGTGTATGTAGTTCTTGTATATATAAACATTTAAAATATTTAGTTATGCTTGTTTTTGTAAAGAATGTTCATAGAAGGTTAAATATAGTGCAAAAATATTTCGTTTTTTTTTTTTAAGAAAGGTCAAATGATATTAGCAAAATGTTAACATTTCAGTACTATAAAGTATTAAATAGACATGTACAACGTGTCTTAACAAATTTGTACATCGTCTTTAAAACAAGTATATACATATTATGAATAAATATATATGTATACATACAGGGTATTCGAGTAGGGTAGGGTACTGAAATGACCTGCGTGAACAAAACTTTGATATTTCCAATACCCCACCATCCTTCTCTTGTAATTGGATTAATTTATTGAACTTGAAAGTTGGTTTTCCTGAAAATCGGAATTTTTTTTTGTGCGTTTTTATTACGACTCAGGAAACTTGACAAATTTATATGAAATTCTCTTTCTAGAGTTGAGAATAAAAGCTTTTTTATTGTACGAAATTTTTAAGTGTAAAATCCAAGAATTTTAAATTTACAGGCGACGCTTTTTAAAAATTGAAAACTTTATGACAGAAAAATCCAGTAGGAAGTCGAACAAAGGTAAACGTCCCTCAATTATTATGTTGGAGAATACCGTCGAGTCTTGACACCTTGTATATTATATACATGCATAAGTACATATATGAATGTATGAATAAATTTGTTTTACTAAATAAAATAAAGTGTTTGATAAGTAAAATTTATGCTATATAATAAATATATGTATAAGTACTTATGTGAAGCATGTCGCAATCGCATGTATATTAATATTTCACACTAAAGTACAATAAAGTTGGATCAAATTAATGGTTTGAAAAGAAGCATTTTTCCATAATGGTAATGTATTAACAAAATGGTTATAGTGAGTTAAAAAAAATAATTATACTTTCCTATGGCATGGCATTAACCGTTATTTTTTCGCTTTTAAGAAAAGCTTTTAGTTTGGGAAATATAAGGCGATGAAAATTCAAGAGCAATAACTTAGAAGGAGTCGTGGTAGAAAGAAAAATTTTTTCAGTATTTATAAGATGCTAAAATTTCAGACTCCCGTATGTTGCCGTCTAGAAGAAAAACAATATCAAAAATTTGAAAGAGATGGTATTTTTTAGTCCCTTAAAGTCAAAAAATGGTATTTTTAAGAGTTTAAGAGACTATGACTTTTAGAGGGGAGGAAATAAATAAAAATTCTTGTGCGTTTCTACTAAAAATTTATTTGTGTATACATAGTTGTATTTGTGCAAATTTCATTTTTCAAACTCAAAGTTTTGTAAAAAAACACAAGAAAAAAACAGTCTGACGGACGTCAGAGTTAAACTAATAAACGCTTTCCTTAAATTTTTTGGAAAAATTCTAAAAAGAATACGAAATTATTGTGAATATTTTGTAAGCGTGTACATATTTATAAATATATACGTAAGTATGTTTGGACAATATGTAAATATATTTCTTTTACATTTTTGTCAATAAAATTAAAAGAAAAATTCTAATTAAATCACTTTTAAAATAATGAAAAAATTTGATAAATTTTATCATAAACAGCTTACAAAACTATATGTTATTTGTATGTATGTAAAGATATATGTAGTTTATACGCTTATGTAATGCTTTTAAATAGTAGTTCAACAATTTACGCATATCTGCAACAAAGAGGAAGAAATAATTTGATAGGCTGTTAAAAGCTATTCAATAAAAGACTTTATGTAATATTGTTTAACAATATTTTTAAGTCTTTATCAAAGATAAAGACTGTTCAATATTTAAACAAGTATTCAGAGTTTTCGAGCCTCGACTTAATTAAAATAATTTTGAAAATTTTTCATAAAATAATTTTCCATATACTTCGGCAATAAATTGTCCTTATCTGTCATATTTTCTGAGTTATAAAGCATAAAAATTGGAGGCTTTTAAGTAAAATTAATTTTGTGCCTCGACTGAAGTACGGGTTAAAGTGATAAGTTCATTTAGTACAGTACAACTTTTATACAAAATTTTTAGAATGCAGTCTATAGCCTAATTTTACTTTTTGTCTTAAGAAGTTTTGAATTCTTAAGAAGTTTACGAAACAAATGTATTATAATTTTTTCCTTTCGTAAAAATTTTTTAATTGAATATTAGGTCGACGTTGTTCTTAAAATATTCACACTTAAAAAATTCTGGAAAAAAAAATGGCACTTTTCATCTTCTTTTATTATATTTCCTACATTTATGATTATTGCTGTCATCAATGTCACTCACATGTACATACAAATTATCTCTGATATGATTTATACTTTTAGTTTTAGATTTGTTGTAACAGGAGAATGATAAGAAATTTCTTGTAATACCAGTAGAAAAATATGTAATTGAATTGTATAAAATAATAATGTATACAAGTATACAATTGCATACAATTAATCTTTTGGATCTCCTCCTAGTTAGACACCATGTTTTTCTCATGCACAACATATGCATGTATAATAAGTTCTATCTTAAAGCGAAACAAACACAAAGTGTTAGCAATTTAAAAAAAGAATAATACACGCTTGTGTAGTGTACATATAAAATACAATTTGGGATAAAGAGGCAAAAAAGAGAATTTTTAAATTATGTCACGTTTTCCTAAAAAATATGATAAATCTATACGTACATACATAATATGTATTTAATATTAATGTGGAAATATTAATATTGCACGTACAGCTTTTCTATATTTTATTATTTCCCGTTCATATTTTTATTTCACTTGTATAATATTAAGAATAACTATTGTATATACACTTGCAGCTTACATACATGTATAATTTTATAATTTAAAATTAATATAAAAAATATTAAAATTTTTTATAATTATTACAAAAATTACAATTTAACAAATTAATGTGTAATAATTAAATTCCCAAAATGATCATTAATAAGAAAAACAAAATATGGAAAAACATAGCCTAGGTGCTTTAAAAATGAATTACGAGAAAAATTATATTTTTATACATTTTTAACTCTTATACATTCAGTTTAAGTTAATTAAGAACAACAATTAAAAATTTTATTAAATATTAATTTCGTTTTCATCACGGTTTTCAAAATGCCTACTCATTTAAAGAACGTACTATATAAATTTATTAAGTGAATTCCATTTCCGACTGGAGTGAGTGATATTAATTGAATTTTACAAGTATGTACTGTCCTAGCTTTTACTTCATAGGAATTAAAATAGTGTAAAACGAGAAAAAATAGAGTTGACCTTATCAACTCTGTGATATCCGTACGAATTTGTTGTCCTATGTGCGAATAAATATGCCATAACTGACTATGGGACAGACTATATGACTTTAAGTTGCCATATTACCTTATTGATTTATGCAAAATTTCAACACTATGTGTTTTTCAAAATACTGCGTGTGCCAAACTACTACTGAAGCTGTATGGCAGCTACCAGAAAGAGCCAAGGAATTTTAAGGAATTTTATTAAACACATCGGCCCTACTAATATGTTCGTTTGCATGAAATTTTAATGCCACAGATTTTATAGTTTCTGATATATAGCCAAATAAATTTTGAAGTTGTATGGCAGCTACCAGAACCGGTACCCCGATCATGTCCAATTTAAATAGAATTCTGCCACTTACTACAATAAATCATTTGTGAAAATTTGGTAAACTTAGCTCAATTAGTTTTTGAGTTATCGTTGGGACGGACGGACGGACGGACAGACAGAGCTCAGAATTCGACGCTGATCAAAAACATACACTTGAGTCTATATCTAAGACCGTTATTTCTTAGCGTTACAAACGGTAAGGCAAATTTAGTATACCCTTCGAATAAACGTTCGTACGGGTATAAATAGAAGTACATTTTTTATTTGTTAACCTAAGTGGTAAGCAATACGTTAACCGAGAAATATGCAAGCAATAATAATTCTATAATAATTTCTTCCTAAACAGTAAGAAAAATTTTTGGAAATTTGTCGAAAATCCGTTTTGTAAAAATTTAAATCCCGGTTTTTTTATTTCAGATCTACTTAAGATCGTATTAATTGCAGGGAATCAACCAAATGATGTACGAATTTGCTTGCAGTTGAATAAAAATACATTATGATCAATTTTAATATTTTTCACTTCAGAGAAGCTCGAGAATTAAAATATTTTAATTTTCCAAATAAATTTTGTAGGATACAATTTTGTTCTCCTATACATCTTATACAATATATATAAATATAAATACAATATAGCTGTGTATTTTTTAAATACACGACTATTTTCAATAATAAGGATTAATTTTAATTGGAAAAAGTATTAAATTTTAGCAAGTAATAAAATAAAAGGAATACAATAAAATTTATCTGATAAGTCTAGGAAAATTCGGATTAAAATCACATGTTTCTATATTATTTTTAAATATAAATCATTTTGGAATTGTGGAATTTATAAGACATATAAATCATTTTTTTATCAATAATTGTGTCCATATAATATTTTGTATAATAAATTTTAATTTTTTTATATTCTATGAAATAAAGGACTATTAATCATTTATAAAAACAAATTAATATATGTAAGGAAAGCATACTGATTAGAATGTCAAGTTTATTTATTAGAAATAACTAACTAGTTCTAATAATCTAAACATTTTATTTTTGAATCTCATGGATTCGCAGAAAGTAAGTGCACATTTTAAAATATTAATTTTTTAAACAAAACCGCAATGTGAAATGCAAATCATTCAATAGTAATATAACTTTTTCCTGATTGAGACAATATTGTATGAATCTAAAAAGATTCACAGACCGAAGTTATACATTACATTAAATACATGCTATTTAAATAGAGAATTTAGATTGTGCTTATTTCTGAGTACCAAGCAACCATGTCAAAAAATCCGCTCAAGATTTATTTCCATGGTAAATTTAAATAACTTATACAGATCGACAGCACACACCTTTTCTAGCACAACAAACCAGCGTCATTATTTCTGGGTTAAATATTACTAGCTTAACCCACAAATAATGATGTAGATATAAAATTTATTTTGTCACTTTTAAAGTAATTTAGATATTAAACCTATAATTTATTAAATGTATTTATTCTACATGGTCATATTATATGGTATATTTGTTGAAATTATGTTATTTTCTCTGTTTCACAGAAGTATAATTTGATTTTAATATTCAAAGTATAAATTTAGTAAAGAACGAATTTAAAAATAAGCTATAGTACGTACATGTTTATTAAAATAATTACTATGTAAGACAATACTTTTCTTCTATAAAGGATGATTGATTATAAATTTATAATAAATTTGACTTAAAACGGTAACAGTAAAAATATAAAAATGATATAAACGCGTAAATAAAATTTTCTTAAATTAAAAAATATTAGTATATTAATTAAGTCTTAAAATAAGGAAACAATATAATCAATTTATATAAAAATAGGCCCATCGCACACATTCACACAGAATAAAAATACAAATTTTTTAAGCTTACGAGTATTCATTAATTTTAATAATAAAAATTACTTTTTTCCCCAAAATATTTTTATTCATAGCATTTACTTGCATCGAATTTTATTTTTTTCTACGAAATAATTACAATTATTTATTTTACTCTTTTTAATGTTGAGTAATTATGATTTTAATGTATAATAAAATGAGTCGATTATAAAGAGACGTTTATAAATTATATTGATAATAATTAATAAGTAATTCGAATATATGCAAGAGGGAGAAATTAAAAATTGAAGAGTAAAGTTTCTATTTTTGAAAATTAACAATAAATTATTTGATATTATTGATAGAGAGAATTAATCATCAATGTCATAATTATCATACTTTTAAGAGAGAGAATCTTACGAGTATACCGTAGATTTTGAATGTTTAGTTGCTTAAATAAATGCATGGGTTTAAAAACTCTTTCTCTTTATTTTTAATAATGTTAAAAATAAAATTAAGAAATTTCAAATTTACTTTATTTTTCTGTTGCAAAATAATTTCAAAATTTTGCTCATAAATTTGATTTTTTAAAATTTTTTGTATTAAAAACTATTATTACTAAAAATAATTTTCTCGAAATGTTTTATAAATAAGCATGAAATAGAACAAATAAGGGGTCTAAAATAAAAATAAATTAAAGCCTACACAATCTAATAATTTTTAAATCTTACAACTGAAAATTAATTATAACAGGAAAAAAATCATTATTAACTGAATTTAAAAGCATAATTCGATTTTTTTTTAAATTCTTAATTTAATTAAGAAAATTTTGAAAAATTTTCATAATTAATTAAAATTTTGCATTTTTTTACATACATTAATATTTCTGCCCTACATATTTTAAAAAATTATGTTAAGTACACACCGAAATGCATTATTTTTCTTTGTATTCGTATATATTGTATATATATTTTACGAAAAGTAGGACATGATCCTTTTTTTTTTAAAAAAAAACTTTTTTCTCTTTGTTTTAATTCAAACTTTAAATATAAGAACGAAAATTGTATATAAGTATATTTTCAATTTGTACATAAAATACATATTTTTATGTACATACTAGTCATTATTGTAAAATATCCAATTTTCTTTTCGTAAATTTTGAAAATAAAATGTCTTAGCAATTTATTTTGAAAATTTAATATAAAAATTTACAGCATAAATGTATAAGTCCGTTACGAAAGCATTGAGAAATAAGGAGTAGAACTATACTTATATTAAGAATTTCATTTGTACATAATTAAATTAAATAATAAGAACATGACTTGTTAAATAAATTTTATGTATATATAATTATTGTATGGTATAAATATGTAAGAATATAAAAATTTAGGCAGAAATATAATCTTCTATAATTTATCTCTGATAAAAAGTACATTATGTATACAATATAAATTAAAATTGTAAGCTGGTTGTATATAAACAACTAAATGTCCTAAATATTATTAAAGTTCATAGTTTATATATACAAAATATCGATACCTCAGAGTAACAGTGTGGTATCCCAAGAAATGCAATTTTGTTATTAATCATAAAAAAGCTGTTTTGTCTTTCCAATTTACCTTTACATCATATTTTTGTAGTGAATATCGTAAATGAATATTTTTTTTATAAATTTCCGATTTTCACGAATTTAGCAATATTAAAATGATTTTATTAATTAAAACTTACTAAATATAACTAATAATAATAAAATCCTAGACAGAATTAAAACTATGTATATTTATCCTTTTCCTAAAGTCTATGATATCTGAAAAAATTTCAAAATTTTTCATGATTATCGCACTGTTGCTTTGTGGTATAGAATATTAATTCTCAAGTGAAATAAATTAAAGCAATAATTTAATATTATAAAATTTCAATAAGAAAAAATATAAATATAAATAATTTACCTTTTATTTTAAATTTTTATTAAAAAAATTCTCAAAAAAAATTTGTTTTTTCTTTTCGTTCAAAGAAAATTTTGTAAAGTTTTCGTCTTATTGAATCTTGTATGTTTTGTTTAAGAAATAGAATATCACCTTTATTTTTTTTGGTTTCTTCTTATATAGTATATTATTTTATATATGTATATATTTATGTATAAATTCAAAAAATCATTATTATATAGTAAAATTTTTTGTTTATATACACATGTAAATTATACATGTATACGCATTATGTAAGTAAATAAAACTTCCTCTTTGGTAATAAAGATATTTTGTAATATTTTTGGAAAAAAAAAATTTTTCTTGTTTTTTTTTTTTATATAAAGTTATTATACAAAATTTTATTTATAAGCACATTTATATTCATATATTTATATACGTTTTTATATTCAAGCATTTGAGTATATTTAATGTACACTTATTATATTTACAATATACACTCTGTTTGCGTGTTTATATTTGTTTCTTTTGTGTTTTTTGTTTTATAAATATCCTGATTATATTTTATATATATATATGAACAATCATATAGCTATATCCTTTTATATATTAAAATTATATTATTAAATTATTGTAAAAATTTTCGTAGTTTTTTATTTTATTGTTGTTTTTTTTTATATTACTTAGAAAAACTCTTTGATATTTAATTTCTATATTTGTGATTTTGTTAAAAGTAAAAATAAAAATATTAAAATGATAGTGTATGTTTGTAGTATGTGAATAGTATAACAATAATAATAGGTATAACAATAAGGATATCTTATTATTATTGTTATACAATGTCTAATTTTAAAATTGTGTGTTATTAAACACGAGATATGTGAATATTAAAATAGAGTTAAAGGATTTTATTTTTAGTACCGGCGCAACAATCACACTTTAATTTTTTTCTTTTTGCCTCATCTAACATTTAAAAAAAAAATTTTTACGAAATTTTCTTTTATTTTTAGTTGCTTGAATTCAAAACGTAAATATGTTTTTTTTATTTTATGTTTTTATATTTTTTTACAAGAATTTTTTTTTCGCAAAAAAAAAAATTTCAAGTTCAAGGTATTTACGAAAATTAAAAAAAAAAGGGAAAATAAATATTTTTTCTAGTGTTGATTTTTTCGTATTTATTTTACTTAATTATTGTCAAATAAAATAATATCAAAAATTTAGAACAATTTCAAAAAAAATTTTAATTAAAAATTATTTACTTTTTTTTTTCTTTTATAAATTTTTAAATAAGTTTTTTAATTTATAAATTAAAAATTAAAAAAAAATTTTTTTTTTAATTTTCTTTTGTTGTCTTGTTGTTGTCTTACACTTAAATTTTACTTTATTATATTTTTTGTTTTATTTTAGAAATACAATAATAAAAAAAACACTTATCGGGAAAATACGAAACACGAAACGAGATCCATCCGGTTCAATATTAAAGCTTTAACTGACCCAATCCAATTTTAGTTATCTAGACTATTGCAAAGAAAATAATAATAAAAATAATAATAAAGAAAATGAAAATATACCAAGAGCAAGAATATGTATCTATATTATTGTATATAAATGTAAATAATACATATGTATATATATTTACAAATACAAGAGGTAATTAAATGAATATACAAGAATATTTTAGTATATACATACGAGTACATACATTTTATATAAAAAAATTCTCTTTCTAGCTCCTACAGTCCTTTCTATCCTATTCCTATCTTCAATATATACAACCTATACCCTAAAATTTTTTGAATATGTATGCATGTATATAATACATAAAATAATAATAATCATCATCATCAACATCTCTATTTTCCATATATGTATACATACACGCTTTTAAATAGAAAACATATATAAATTTACATATAAGCATTTGTGTATTAACAATATACGACTACGTCTTTTGTTTTCATATCATTAAAAATAAAAAATTACATTGCTATAAATGCTTATACATAATATTATTATATTATATAAGTTACACACATTATATTTGTATGTCATAATATAAATGTATGTAACAACATTGAATATAAACAAACCAAAAATAAGAAGAAAACCAAAACAAAAAATTTTTTTTTGTATTTATAAAGCTCAATCCCGACCCGACCAAACAAAAAAAAATCTTTTATTTTCTCTCTTTTCTCCTCTCTATATACTCATGACTGTACACACAAAAACAACAACAACAGCAAAAAATTGTAATATGCTTCAAATAATCTACTTTTTTTTTTACACTTTATTTAAAACGTACGAAAAAATTCTCGGCGAAAAAGAATTTTTTTTTTTCTTCTGTTTTTAATTTTTTGTTTGTATCTTTTTGGTTTTTTTGTTGTTGCATTTTTTTTGTTATTATATTAAATCTTATATTAAATGAAAAGTTGGAAAAACTGTTATAACATAAAAAGCAAAAAGAAAGTGGCATAAAAAAATAAGTTGAATAAAAACGAGAGCGAAATTTTATTACGAAGAAAAAAAAAATTAAAAGAAAGAAAAAAATTTACAAAATAAAAACAACCACCAAACTTGCAACCACTTTGTTTAGAATGAATGAGAAAACAGGAACACAATATACAAACTATAGGGTACAGGAAAGTAAGAGTTTTAGCACTGAGTATATTATAATTGTTAGAAGTCATTCGGATTCGACTCTGATTATTACTCTAAAATTATTCGTGAAAAATGCAAGTGGAAATGATTTTATTAGTTTGGACTGTTTAAAAAAGGTGATTAAATTAGCGTCAGACGTAGATGGAAACAATTATTTGCAAAAAATCTTTCAAGTTCAAAAACTTGGTAATGAAAACTCTAATTTGGACTTGGGTATTTTTACCTTATTCGCCATAAAACGGTATATTTTACAGTGATCTCACTAATATTAGAGTTGTAATATTTATATATAAATCAATAGAATTGATTTTATGAAACTTTAAATTTGGGCTGAAAACACCAAGCAAAATACCAAAATATCGATGCCTGTGTTCTTTTTTATTTGTTTTTAATTTTACTGCGGTTAAATTTAAAACAACAAAATAGTAATTCAATATTATAAAATAAATTTGAAAAAAATCAATGATTTTTGAGGTAGCACATTTTTCTGGGATAAGACGAAATATTTTTTTACAAAACACTCTTCAAATTAAATTGTTTTTATAATATTAAATTAAGGAATAAAAATTGCATACTTTTTGGGGCAGAATAAAATTAGAAGCCTCAACTATTTTCTTATTTTAAAAGGCGATCATGCAAATATCCGTGGCGTTTCTACAAAATAACCCGTTAATCAGTTGCAACTTAATGTTAAGATTTTTTTTTTTTAAAACTTAAGGTTTTAGGAATTACAAGAGTTACAAAATTTTTCAAAGGGTTGAAGGCAAATGAAAATTTATACTTCTACAGAAAAAACTTTCTTGCCAAAATTAGTTTGTATACAAAATTTCAGCTTTCTATTTTAGTTTTATAAAGAGACGCACGAGTAGATGGTCACAGTAAAATTAATAAACACATTTTTTTCCAATTTTATTGAAAGTGTGTTAAAAATATTAAATCATACAAAGTTAATTAAATTTCACACATTTTTACATACGTGTACATAATTTAAAATTTTTCTTTTTTCGATAGAAACCCGACTAGCTATTGTTATGATATTGAGAAAAAATTTAACAGAATATTGTAAACTCTATTATTATAGAAATTATGGAAACAAAGGAAATATAAAAGTATACGCTCACATGTTAAAAAAAACTTTTGGTAGAAACAAAAGATTCTCTTTTTTCTCTGTAATATGCTTAAATAAAAAGACTTTTCTCTTTTGTTTAACTTTCTTTTTTCTATACCTACGAGTATTATTCTATTTTAACTCTTATTGTGTTCTTGTATAAGTGTATTCAATAATTTTGAAAAAGACTTAATTTTATAAATCATTCTTGCAATTATTAGCAATTTTTCATATTATAAATTGATAGTAATAATTTTCTTTGTTCTCTTCATATAAATAATTATTTGTCTCGATATACATTAAATGTGTTATACTTATGTGTCATACAAGTATCTTATTATAATAAACTTCTGCGGTGGTTTAGTTTGAGAACAAAAGAAATTAAAAAAAAGAAAAAACCAAAATTGTCTTCTTGAATTTTTGCTTTTTTATTTAAAAAAATAAACATAAAAAATAATTCATATTTGGTTACGTCATTACAATTTAAAATTTTAGAGTTCATAACAAAGTAATAAAGAAAAGTTATTACAATTTATTTTGTAGGAATTTAAAACCATAAACCAGCGTTCTAAATCCAATTTCACAGTTAAAAGATGAGTAGTCGAATATTTAAGATAGCAATAATTGACATTTGTTTTTAATTAAGAACCTAAAAAATTAATTTGGTACTACCACATTTATACCACAAATGTATTAAACACATGTTTTAAAAAATAGAATTAAACTTTTATTTAGACCGATTAACGCGAATACATGCACACACTATCTATAACAGGTTTATATTTCAATAAAAACGTATTTACTGTTTATTACCCAATTATTCTTTCATAAAAGTTGGTGTTAGCAGCTTTAATTTAATCATTTATTCAAGGGGAAGTATTTTCTCGTACTCTAAGACGAACAGAAGGCGAACGAAGTAACTGTAGTAATATTTTGTTCATTAATTTTCAACAAATTTGGTTCGTATACAATCAAATATTATAATAAATGTATGGTGAATATTGATATGTGAAATAGTGTTTTCACACGCATAACATCGATTTTTTTTATGGTTTCATTTGAAAAGTCCAGAGGGAGTATAGTGGATCATGTTTACACTCATGTCTACAAAATTTTGAATTATATGTACGTCTATTAATTTTCAATTAATGTTGACATTCAATTTGTTTTTTACAATAAAGAAAATTTTTAATTCTTCGATATAGCTAATTTGCAAATATTTTCAATTTTCAAAATTACAAAGAAGTGTTTTTTAATAGAATTAACTTTAATTGAACCTTATTTATGTAATTTTTCATTGGCGGCAAAATTTTTTTAACTCTAATAATTCAGCTCTCAAATTTGGAGACAGCTAACTGAAAAAGCCTTGACGGTAGTTTCATTTGTTTTTTTATCATGCCTTCTACTTTGAAAACGTCTAAATTTTTTAAAGCTGTAGAGAAGGTGCCTCAGAAGACCTATTGATCTGAGAGGATATTCGTTTGAAAGGTTTCTATAGCAACTCAAATCCTATTGGATGTGTGTAGCAGGCATAAAAGGCGGGAAGAGGGTGGAGATGAATTTTTTAATCTTAAATGATTTCATTTTTAACAATCATTTTGTTTTTAACAATTTTAGGGGATTTATTTTACAAAATTACCAATTTTCCTCGTTTCTGAGCAGTAAATAATAGTTTTTATATCTACATAGTTTATAATTCCATTAGTTTTTCATTTTAATGATGGTGTGGTTTAATATTTACTACAATATTAACATTTTCTACTAGCCCTACTTCAAAAATATTCTACTATAAATAGTCATAAATTCACTGTTATTGTCCAAACTCTTAAAAAATATTCTAAATTGCAGAATTTATAAAAGAAAAAAAATTAAAAAAAAATTTACAAACATTAAAATAATTCATAATACCAAAAAACTAAAGAAAAAATAAATTACAATTTAAAATTCAAATTCATATGGAGACGACGGTCCAATTTATGTTTTATAAAGCACATATCATTACCACATGATTACTTATACGTTTTACTTAAGTATGCTACTGTAAACCGAATGCATATAGCTATAGGGTATGTTCATAATTATTATTGTACTATTTTTATATTAAAAGATTTTTATATAGAATAATGCAAATTCTGCATCATTATAAAAACAAAAATAAATTCACAACAATTTAATCTTTTATTAAATGTTATTTTTATAATCATCACATGTATAGATGTAGGTATATATATTTTAAATCTTTGGAAGTACTCTCTCTATACAACAAGTGGCCTTTATTTTTTTTTGAGTACTTGCAATAATAATGTAATATAATGGGTTGTGCTATGTAATATGTACGTACATACTAGTTCATGCTTTCAGTACAGCAGTGGAATCAATATTAAAGAATTTGTTAATTTGGCATGGTAATATACTTGGCATGGTAAAAATTTTATTTCTTTTCAAAATAGTGAGACGATTTATGCGAATTTTAAGAAAAGCTATATGTTTTTTAAATTGATTTATAAATAAGTATATGTTTTCAAAGAATTTTTGTATTTAATAATGTTATGTGAGGTATTTATATGAAAATTTCAATTAATAATTTTTTCACACAAAACCTTGAAGTGGGAAAACTTATATCTGCAAATCTAGAATATGTATAAAAGATTTGATACTTCGTTATAAAAATATTTAAAGCATTTATTGAGACAGTCTTATTAAATAGTCTTCGATTAAATATACAAATAGTCTCAGATTCATAGTTTGATCAGATGTAATGAAATTTAATAAAAGTAGATAGGTTAAGTTTTCTCATATAAATATATTCTAATTATGTTCTATAATTTCAAGATATATTTTCGTAGTTAAGGATACTTGTATGTGTACTAAAGAGATATGTGTATATGTGCATGAAAAAGTTAATTAATATTAGAATCTTTTCTTAAATTGTTAATTTTTCAAGTATCTTTATTTTTATATAATGAGTTAAAAAAGGTGTCCACGCTACTACACTTATGCAATATAAAAAATAAATATCACACAATTTCTCATTAAAAATTTACTTTTGTGAAAAAAAATATGAAATATTTTTACATTTGAATTTGCACAAAAATACAATTTTCAAAACGTTCTCAAATATTTAAAAAAAAAAAATTATTAATTTATTGTTCTTATTAAATTCACTCCGCTCATCCGTCTGTACACCTGTTTGCAAAAATGTGAAATTGAAAATCTTATGTTTAGAAACAGATTGATTTTATCTGCTTTGATTGAATATTTTTCAATAGAACAATTTCGCCAGAACAAGATTTTCACCTAACTTTCCTTCTACTTCAATACTTAACACTTTCGAAATCACCAGATTTTGGTAATTTTATTTATAGGTATATTAAAACCTTTTAATATTTTTAAAATTCGAAAACATACCAATTGTGCAAATTCTCTATACGAAAAAACAAGATATCGGAATGTTAAATTTCAGTTCACATATTTTTGTGAACCGGTTTTGTTAAGTAAGAATTGTATATAATGCAATTTTCTCGTTAACAGTAAGCCCAAAAAATTCCATTTTATTTATGAGAAAAGTCGTTACAGAAAATAATGCCTTCTTAACCTAACTACCAACATAATTTAAAATTTTTTTTTAAAATTAGCTATTTATTCGTTTTTTATTTAATAACTCCTACAAGTATGCAACAAAATTTGGTTATATCAAATTTTAAAACATTCTTTTTTTACGATATTTCGGTTATTAAAACCCGAAAAGTACAGATTTTGACTTATTGAATTTGCCAAAATGAAATATGCTTTTTAAGGAACCTTTTACCAGTTTAATTGCATTTTTAGATTGTTTTGTTTTTAGAATAAAAAGGAAAACAGACACAATTTTGTTTGATAAGTACCTAGATGTTTAAGTTATTTTTATCCTTGTTAAAATTTCCTCATTAAAAACGTGACATTTGTAATATTCTACGAATTTTTAAAATAAAAAATCTAAGTAAATATGGATGTAAATAAATAAATGGTATACGCGCATGTAAAAAATATGGAAGCAATTAACTAAAAAGTTAAAACATATGAAAAGCAATTAACGTTGTTCTGCATATAAGTAGAAAAGTACATACTTAGTATATTGTAAGAGTTAACACCTTTTTCTTATTTATAAAAATATAATTACAAATTAACTTTGGCATATGCGTATATTATTTTTTTCTTTTTAATAGATTCGTATATTGCCATAGAAAATATAAAACTATTAAAGTAAACTAAGATCATAAATATTAAATGACTGTGTAATATGTCATATGTCATAAATACGGCTCTTAAATATAAAAATATTACCTGAACTAAAATTGCTATGAAGTTCATTGTGTGCTTGTTACATTATCTATTGTCCTATTGCACCACCTTTCTAATTAATATCATATCACAGTCAAAATTATAGCCGACTTCAAAGGAGGTGAACCAAAAAAAAACCTTTTCTTTAAGAGCTTTTACCTTCTAAACTAGTTACGGCAGTGGCCTATTGTGGAACATTTTCTTTTCCTTAATAACAAGGACCTACACGTAGTTATATGCCAATTTACCGCTATAGAGAACATTCTGTATATCCACCTGGAAATATTTTTAATTACAGTATTTGATCTTCACCTGAATTAGATTCAAAATCATTAAAAATTTTACAGGAATCAGTTAACTTTTAAATAAGCAATGATTTAAATGCCAAATTGTCAAATTCATAATTCGTTTAAATTTTTTTCGCTAATTTTACTGTGTAATTTTTGTCTTACACGACAATTTGGATCAGTCTCAAATAGAATTACCAACAAAATTTTTTAAATACCAATAATTTCTCAATAAATTTGTAATAAATACAAACTCTATACAAGCTCTAGACTTCAATAATGGGAAATGTGCTATTTTACAACCACGCATTTAATGGGTTTGAAATTTAAAATTTGAACCATATTATGACTAATAATGATCAAAAATCATTTGTATCAGTTCATGTGCTCTTTGAAATGTAAGTTTACGAGTACAAAGAAATTGCCATTCAAATACATTTTGTCAATTTTTACCGACCGTATTGTGTAAACAATAGGTAGGTTATGTGATGGCAACAAATTTTGCATATCGAGTTTTCGGTGGGAACGTACTTCTCCATAGTAGGGAATTGTAAATAAACTATTTTTAGCAACCGGTCGGTCTGTCGGTCTATCGGTCTGTGTGTGCACGCGTGTATCTCAAGTTCGGCTGAACCGATTTTGATGAAATTTTATATGTAAGTTTATTTCCACCATGGCACGGATTGATCAACTTTTGGGATATATCAGGCCTCCGGAACAGCACTTTTTAGCGGAACACCTCCGGAACAGCCTGTTTTACATATTTGAACATTTTGAAGAAAATATTCAACCGATTTACTTGAAATTTTATATATAAGCTCAGCTCGACCGTTTGCGAAAATTCCTATGTTTTGGAAGAAATCAGGCATCGAAAACTAGACGTTTACTACGGGACAAATATACATTTTTGTGTATATAAAGAAAAATAATCAACCGATTTCTTTGAAATTTAATATGTGAATTCCTCGTATTAAAACAATGAACATGTAAATTTTTTGGAAAGATAAGGGCTCCAAAACTGATCTGCGGGCCGATTTTACATTTTGCACCATATCTACGGAACGAATTGATGGAATTTCCTGAAATTTGATATCTGAGTTCTGGTTGTTACCGAAACTAACTGGCGAGCATTTCAGGGAATTCGGGTAGCACAAAATGAAACTCTACTAAGAGCCAAATTTACATTTTTCTAGGTATGTTAACTATAAGCTTACTAATGTCCTAAAAATTAGAAACAAGTATTTAACAGACATTTTTATAATATTCTGTAACACTTTCATTTAACTAGACAATACACAATGCGGTCGGTTATGTGCTGACCACATCAGATTTTTTTTTTGTACTTATTAATCCACTTATTTTGTTACTTTTTTAATTTTCAAATAAAATTTATATATAAAAGTTCTTAATCATTATAATTGCCGGTATTATGATGATGTCATATTCATCATTATTAAATTTAAACTGTATAGACATACCAAAATGAAAATAAGCCTTACTGAAAAATAAAAATTCTAATCATACACAAAAATAAGAAAATTAAGAAATGAAATATCATGCTGAACTTATTGTACTATATACTTATATATACATAGTTACATACCTATTTATCATTAATTATAAATGTATAAAAAGTGTAGGTATATGTTAACAAATAATTGTACTATTGGTCCATCATGGCATGCTATGCTGCTGCTATGAATTTCTTTGTATATTATAAAATTTCTAATAGAGATTAATTGAGTACAGGAACTAATAAATATAGAAATGGTGTATGACATACACACAAAAAACAAAAAAAAATTATTATAATTAAGAATGAGAAGGTCAATGAATAAATTTTTTATTTGTTTTGTTTTTAAATAAAAATTTTTGCAAATCAGTTCAAACCTACTCACAAGCTTTGGTAAAATAAGATTTTCATACAAATAATATTAAATTTCATATAATATGTATGGGTATGTAATAATGTACATGTTATTGTTATACTGTAAAATTTTGTTTTTATAGGCGAAATTGCCGATACAAATTTTGTTGCAGTCTGTTAAATTGACCCCCACCGGTAATTAATTTAAACAAAAAAGTACAAGTGAATCTTACTATAGGATATAAGTAAGTGACGTTAATTTTTAGTTTTGGATTAAGGTTTAACAATAACAAATATCATTACCTTAGTTTAGGTTGGGTTAGGTTGTCGTGGTCCCCTGAAGGGTAGACACCGGAAATCTCTGTCTGGAGTTATCATTATCTTATATCTTTGAGAAATAACACAAACAAGCTATTTTTTGGAAAATTACTCACAAATAATTGATTTAAAAACAAAATTGTTCAAAATCTTCATGTTCAAAATGAAACTTTTAAAGTTTAGCACCTCTTTAGGAAATAAAAAACTAATTTGCGAAAACTATATATTGAGAAAATTATTCATATTGAGAGTCGAGGTATGTACTACTTGTATACTCCAATATATTTATACAAGAAAGAGTTCACTATAATATATGTTTGTTCTTATGGGTTTATAGCAGAATCAACCAGAAATTTTGAATAATTTTTTGAATTTGAAGATTTCTCTTTTAAAGTTTTATGTGTGGTGGAAGATTCTAATGTGTATTAAATTATTTAAAATTAAATAATATACAGAGTGATTCAGAAACCTATACAACAACATATATGTCGAAACTGGGTAAAACTTTTGTTCCGGAATTTTTCAGAACGGAAGTTATGATCAAAAAAGCTTAGGTAACAAGAAATTTCATGAAAATTTGTTAAAATCCCTGTATCTCGAATGCCCTTGAGATTACGCTCCTACTCCAGAACAAAAGTGTTACCCATTTTCGACCCTCTAATCAATGGTATATGTTGTTGTATACCTTTCAGATTCATCCTGTATATTAACTATACTCTTCATCAGTTTGTCTGTTCAAAACGTGCATGGATTATTTTTATTTTACTATTTCTAAATAATAAAAGTACCATGATTTTTGTAATTAAATATTTAATTAGTTAAAATTACCTAAATTATTCAACAATTCAATTGTTAGAATTATTTATCTATGCATCAAAAATGATCTTACTCTATACATACAAGTGTGCTCTAAAAAATAAAAATTTTTAATATAAAATTTTTATGTTACCTATTTACCCATTTATGTATTATAATTCTGATGAACAACGCTGAACTGCATAATTTCATTCTTTAAATTACTTTATGTACAAATACAAACCTATTTTTTTCTCTATATATTTAAAATTTAAAAATACAAATACTAACACAATCATCCCTGCACAATATCACTTATATACTTCTTTATATTATATATATTGGAACTTATCTACGTAATTGGAGATTTTATTGACGTACTTAATACTTACTATATACAATATTATGATGGTTTTAAAAGACTGACAAACAGACCAATCGAAAATGATAAAAAAAAAACAATATTTACATTTAAATTGTGTAATTAATGAATTAAATTTTTTTTGAAAGAAAGTTTAATTAAATATGTGCCAAAAATTAAAAAAAAAAAAATTTGCGAAAAATTGAAATAAACTATAGTATTATGTAAATATAATGATAAAAAATAGATAAAATGGAACATAAGACCCCCATGATATTTAAATGAAATTGACAGGTGATTTTTGGAGAATTTCAATTTTTGTAATAGGAATTAATGATAATTTTGTCTGTGTGTAAACGTTAATGAACCAAAAATTTAGCATTAAGATTATTTTCTCTTATAATGTATTTAAAATGATGAATAATAGTTTCAGATGAATTAAAGGATTTCTTTGGTTAATTTTTATTAAAAATCAGCACGAGTGATAAATAGAACAAAATAATGAGTAAGCGATTTGTACATGAGATGAAAAGTTTTCTTTCTTCTTTTAATTTTTTGACTCAAAATTGTATTATTAGTAATCAATAAACATTGACGCAGGTTCTTGTAACAAACACTAATAAAATGAGAAAACAAAGCGCGTAAAATAAGTTTTTATTTTATTAATTGAAATTTTAACTGTTGTTTATGTTTAAACATTAAGGTTGGGAAAACTATCTCTTAATATTAAAAGAGTTATTAGATATTCATACATTTTTCAGATGTTAAGTAAGTAGATAAATCACTCTGGTCCAAAAATAAAAAAAACTTCACAGAAAGAAATAATTTTTTGATTGAAGTCTGTTGCAAATTTTCAATGTAGGACCTGGCACGTATGTTTTGAGAAAAAATAAGAGACATGTTCAAAGTCCTACTTATCATCATTCAGATTTTATTCTTATTATAATTATTCTTTTGTCACTTCTGTTAGATTTTTAAAAGTATTACCATTTACGATTATTCGGTTAATTTTGTTTTTTGTCAAATAAGTTGTTTACATTTTCAGTATACTTCCAGTCTAATTGCAAATAAAGATATGCTGCCGCTACATATCACGACATTTATCAAAAATATCGTAACTAACACTGTAGAACTTTTAAATTTTCTCATTTTCGTTAGAGAAATGAAACGTTAGAAACTTCATCGAACTTCCAGGTATAATTGTAGTGTTCATTAGCTATATTAATGCTTTTTTAAATTTTGTCCTTCCCCGGTAAGTATGCAATATTATTCAGTGTTGCCTACATACACATGTATACTAGTTATTTATTAAATTATAAGAAATTAGAAAAACTGAGGTGAATGCAAATAAACACAAGCACCTTTTTATCAGTTAATTAGACATAAATTTTCTCTCTTATCACTTTAACTAAAATCGCAGATTTAATTGAAAATAAAATCAAACTTATTGAGGCATGAAAAACAATATTTGAGATTTCTATTAATTTCTTATTCATATTAAAAATAAGGGAAACAGATACTTTTTCAAACTCATAATAACTACCCACATTAAAACAATTTATTCGATTCATATTACTCTTTTATGAATGGCAACCATACCAACTCACAATCCAACAAATTTTCTAAGTTTATATCAATTTTGTGTTATAATAATTCAAATTTTACTAATCTAAAATAATTTTGAATTACCAATAATTTATAATTAATTAAAAATTTCTTAAAAATATCAATAGAAATTTCTAAAATAACTACAATTTTAATAACCAGAATCTTCTGTCTAAATACCATAATCGCGTTCAATAAATTTGTGTACATGTGTATGTATAACAAAAATATACATAACAATCTTAAATTTTAATATGGTAACCAAACCATACATATATAAATCATACCGAATACAACCGGAAATGAAGTATGAATAACAAGAGTAACAAAAAAAAATAAGAATGCAAATAAATAAAAGAAAATAAAAAATTTAATTATATAAAAAATAAGAGTGCGGTTACTTGACTGACGTCGATTAAAAAAAAAAATTTTTTTTAATTTTTTGCATAAAAATTATTAACAAGAAATTCCTATTATAATATAATTTAAACCTTTTACTACATAACAGGGAGTAGCTATATAATACAATTTAAGAACAATGCACGTATATAATAATGTTATATTGGGGTTGTAATTTTAAATGTCAAATGATAGAAAAATATTATTTTTTTTTCTACTTTGCATTTTGTTTTTCTTATTCTTATAACTTTCCCACAATTTAACCCACATGTAGAAATATTATAATGTACTTAATATTAAAAATCACAATATAAAATTTTTTTAATTCTCTCATAAAATATTGTACAATTGTATATAATATATTGATGCAGTGTATATACATACATACATACGTAGATATAAAACATAAATGATTTTATTCATTTATATTATTCTTTCTTCTTTTCTTTGCTTTTTGTTCATTCATAAATTATTATATATACTATATGTACTACTATATAAATACATTCATGTATTCATATATATATATATATATCTAGGTAATTTAATGCGCAAGTACAAACTTTTAAGTACTCCTCATAAATTCGCCGTAAATATTATGCTAGTTTCTCTTTTACTTTCATAATATTTTTCACAAAAATATTAATAATAGTATAACAAATTTTATATACAAATACCTATTTACATCAGCATACATAAGCCTACATTAGCAAACATAGTCAAAATATCTTATGTATAAAGTTTTATATCATATAATAGGTAAAATATATTATATATGTACATTATATACAAGGAGAATACTCTATTAGTAACTCTACATAAAATATACAAAATATTTTTTATTTAATATTTTTATATGTACATATATATACTGTTATACATAATTTTATTTATTCATGTAGCATACCACTTATCCACGTCATCTTTTTAAAATATACATGCACATATACACATATATATTTATTTACATGAAATTCCTTTTAAGTGGTTATACGTATGTAGGATGCTATCTAGTTTAGCAAAAAAAATAAAAAACAAAATTGAAAAATTACTAAGGAGCTGTTGTGATGCTATGCATAAATAGTTGAAATATTTTTAAAATATGACAAAATAGGTTAAAGTTTTTTTATATAATATAATTTAATATGCACATATTCAGATAATAGTAATGATATATATAAACAAACGTGTAAATATTCCATATATAAATAAAATATTATAACATTAACAGAACATGAAAATGAAGAGAGCTTTTGCAAGCATTATAGTCGGAACAAAATGTTATGCGAGTAAAAAGAGTAAAAGGAATCGAAAGCTTTTATGATTTTTTTTTCCGTTTTTTTTTTTGTTTCTTTTGTAACACTTTCATTTAATTTATATTAAAGTTACCGTTCTCTTTTTTTTCCACATTCACATTTAATTATTCAAATAATTACCTTTACCTTTTATATAGTTATTATCCTTTTGTTCTTTATAATCTAAGAATTTATTATTGTTGAAAAGCAATCATTTTCTTTTTGCTTTTAGCTACTAATATCGATTTAAAGAACTTTTACTTAATTTTGCGAAAATTCTATGGAAAAAAAAAGAAAAAGGATGTCATTTTCTTTTTTTGTTTTTAGTTTAATGCTTGATTTTAAATTATACGCCATCGTAATTTATATGCAGGTATTATATTTTACATTTTTTTATATTTTACCTTTTATTGAAGTCAATATACTTCTAAACACATTGTAATATTATGAATATAAATGGTGAATATATGCTCGATAAAGGATACTTAATATACCAATTATTTAAAAATAATAAAAATAAAAACTTTAACAATATATGTACGATAAATACAAAGGGTTTATTTCAATGACCTCCTATATATATACATAAATGTTTTAATAAAAGTTCATTATAAGAGAATTTAGTTGGGAAAAAAAAGACAAAGAGAATTGGGGAAAGAAAGTTTTGACGTCATAAAGTTTTGTGTTCATGTTATCAAGATCCTGTAAATTGCCACGTAATTTTAATAAATATTATTTTTTGAAAATTTTATTATGTAAAAGTAATTATTCTTTTATAATATTTCTATAGTTATTAAAATATCAAAAAAAAATTTTTTTGAATGAGAATAATTAGTAAAGTTTTTAAGAGTTTATGTTTTAAAATTTATAAATAAATTTTAATTATATTAAAAATTCTTTGTATATATTGCACGTAGGTAGTCAATTATGTTAAGAATTTATTGAAATTTAAGTATTTTAAAGAATATTGCCATTGTAGGATGTCGATTATATTAATTTTATTTATATTTCATTTAAATTTATATTGCTAAGATGGGCTTGTATTTGAAAATTTAATTTCTATAAACATCAACAAATTATGAGGTTCATTATAAATAAATTCGAATCAAACCCATTGTTTTGAAAGTATAGCACAAATCTCCTGACACAGTTAATGAAAGTCTTTTTAAAATTTTTGTTGAACTATTCTCATTTTCTTAAATTATTTTCATTCTGTCCTGTTATAGCTTCTATTACTCTCATTACCATACAAAAATTATTTCATGCTATAAAAAAATATTGCATACTTTCCGGAGAAGCGATAAGTTAATCATGTAAGTTAAAATAAATAAATTAATTTTTTGATGGTTAGGCATTTACCGTTACTTTTTTGTTTTTTTTTTAAATTTGGAAAAGCTTATACTTTGGAAAAAAGAAGGATTCGAAAATTTCAATTTTGCTAATTTGCTGAGAAAATTGTTTAGATGTAGAAAAATTTGGTATATAATAAATACAATAATTCGTTTCTTAGTTGAAAATAAACTAAACTTCTACATCTTACAGTCTAAAAGAGAACGGATGTCTACAATTTGAAAACAAAAAAACTGGTTTAAGTGAAAAGTTTAATTTTAATGACTGTTTGGCTTCTGTAATCTTACACGGTGCTTTTTCGAGGTAGAAGAAACAACTTTCTTGTCAAAAGTTGCATTTTAAGAATTTGCAGGAGAGATGAGGAGGAGGAATGCAAAAATTTGGAGAAGTATATAAGTATATATAAGAGAAGTATTTAAACTTAAATACTTCTCTTATATATACTTATATACTTCTCCAAATTTTAAGAGAAGTATATAATTTGTAATTTCAGCTTTGCATTTTAAAGAGTCTTTGTTAAACAGACACTCAAACGGACGGATGGACGTATAAACTAAAAAGAATTTTTTTTTCTGAATTTGTTGAAAAAATGTTGGACAGTACTAAAAAATTTGCTTTAACAAAAGTCAACAGCCATAAGAATAAATTTTAAAATTTAGAAAAACATCATTGAGGTCGTGTACATTTTGTAAACTGACGAGCATGAGGGTAGTAATATTAAAGGAGTAAGCACATTTTTAATAATTTCTTAGAAAAGTGCTTATTTTTAAAATTACTTTTTCTAAAAGGTAAATAAAATAGTAAAAATTCAGTTTTTTAAGAAATTTTTCCCAAAATTCTGCTTATATTTTTAATTATTGTTTTTGTTGCTGTAAAAATATATTTATTAAAAGCAATTTCTTCTGAATACTCAAGTTACATGCAATATTCAAAGTGATCTCTTTTAAACACATATTAGATATATGTGCACTAATTTTCGAATAACTGCTTAGTCTACAAATCCCGAATTAAAAAGCGAATTTTCTTTATTAAAAAAAAGGGAAAAGAAATAATTTTCAATATTCAATAATAATTTGTAAAAACTATATGAGAACCTAAAATGAAATTTAAAATTCAACAATAATTTCTAATTTGAATTTTTATACATTTTATTAAAACGAGGTAAATTTTTCGAAATCAGAGAAAATTATTAACTAAGCGTATGAAATTTATTTCAAAATTTAATCATTTATAGAAATGGGAATAACTTTTTTATAACATGTGCTATTTTATAACTGATTTATGCAAATATATGAGTATTCATAAATATATATATATATATATATATATATGTATATATATCCATTATATTAATTAAATCATATAGAAGTTCTACTTTCAAAGAAAATTCTTTCAATTTAAATTTTAAATTATTATACGATTTGAACTTGAAACACTTAATATTTTTTTTTCATAATAACAAAGTGAAATGCAATAAACCATAACTTACAAAGTAAAAACCAACTTTAAAATAATTCATTTACATAAATTTGCATTTAATTTAATTCATTTGAAGAATTTAAAAAAGAAATATTTTTTTTTTCATAAAACATATTGAAAATATCGTGTGAATTAAATTACATGACATTATTAATGTAGGTCATGTGTTAATAATAATCATATTGAGTTCCTTTTTTTCAGTTTTTTTAGTAAATTATAAAATATGCATAATTTTTTGAATTTTATTAATGAAAATTTTATTTATGTACATACTTGGTATTATTGCATGTTGTATTGCATTTCATAAATTATATTGAATCTTTTTCCATATACACCTTTTTATATACACTTGAATAATGAATTGTAAACTTATGAATACTTAGCTGATTAAAATTAATGGTTAAATTATATAATATGGTTGCATAAGTAATTCTGATAAAATGTTAATTATGAAATATTTAATTAATGTGGAATAATTTTAATTGGTTAGAATATAATTAATCACACATATCTAATTGATGAAATACGAAATGTTTTTCAAGCAGTTTAAATTAACTTTAAGATGATCACAGCTGTATAGGACAGTAAATTTGAATGAAATATTAAATATGGGATTGAAATTGGATTTACAGGATGAATATTACATTTCTTTAGATATTTTTTATTCTTAACTGACTTCTGGTAAAAACAAAGCAACTGCAGGTAGGATTTTTTCCAGATAAATTTTATTTATATTAGTTTGCCTAGATAGATATATGTTAAATGCTCTTAGTTCAGGAATATCCAATTATAACATAGATAAAATTCGGAACTTAGATAAAATAAATAGATAACAGATAAAACAGACAAAAAGGATTTATATATAAAATTTAGGAAAAATTTGTTGTCTTACGCTTATGGTTGCAAATAAAAAAGAAGGTACAACAAAAGTAAAGCGCACAAAGGCAAACTAACAAAATCATATATTTAACACAAGCTAGTGCTTTCCTTTTGATATTACTAAATATATGAAATTTTTGTACGATATCGAATGTGTTCATTATGTTATATTATGTGATTGGCTAAAATTGGTCAAAATATTTAATTTATTAAACTAGGTAGCCTAGATAATTACAAATTTTTAAAATATAATTAAAATAAAAAATATATTTTAAAATTTGGTGAATAGCTACTTAAATAGCCAGGTAGCTTTAATTAATTTTCAAGTCAATCATCTTTTACAAATAAAATTTTGCATATTTTGAAGGGCAACTTATATTAAGGAACTGAATTACTAATACTGAATTACTAATACAACGTGTACTTGTTTAATTAATAAGTGATGTGCCTATTACACTAATAATATTAACTTAATGATAATTATTGCCAGTTGTTTGAGTCTAGTTCGAAGAGAAAAATTTTTTTAATTTTCTGCCTTTAGCTCGTTCATTTAATTACGTCATCCATCTGTTCTGCAGTTGTATTAAGAAATTTCCATTAAGTTAATATATTAAAGAACTTTAAATAGGAAAACTTTGAGAAAAATTATTTTTGGAAAATAATAATATAATTTTTTAATTAAATAGGGTCTTAATTTAGTCAAAATAATTTCTTCTTCTTCGTCTGTTTATCCACTACTGGATGTTTGCGATTACATTGCTAAAGCTCTCCTTGTTCAGTGCGGTGTGTACTAGTTGCCCGATTCTTTGTAGGCCAGTCCATTGCGTGATGTTTCGCAGCCACGACATTTATTTTCGTCCAACACTATTTTACCTTGTAGGATTAATTGCAGAATATGATATTTTTCATTACGCATTAGATGACCTAAATATGCTGTCTTTCTACAATTGTTAATAACAGCTGGCGGTCAGCATTTATTCTGCTCAAAACTTATTCTCAAAAATAATTTCTAAAATATTATATTTTTGTAGAAAATTTTAAAACATATGTAAAATTTTACATATAAATGTAATTTTAATTAGTAAAAGAATTTTTAACGAGCCTAGTGTAAGTTTTAAGCAGTAATTTTTATATATTTCATTTTACGCACGTGAATACCGCTACAGTAATTTGTGTTTGTCATATAACAACTATAATATTGAAACCTTGTTTTATTGTAAACCTATAATTTCTTATTTCATTACAATACAAACATTTTATTGTTTTCAATTGACAGCACTACTCTCTGAAGTATTACCCTAACTAATATTAATAAGTCAAAATGAACACGAACATGAAATTTCAGGCGAACTTCCTTGAACTTTTTTAAATCATAAAATTTGAATATCATATTAATTATAGATTATGTCCAATTTGTTTATTTAACATGTATAAAATTTTCAAAATGATAATAAAATGTTCATAGACTTTTAAAAATAATGCTGCAAAAAAAAGTCTGAAGCTGAAAGCTGAATTTTTTGGAATTTTGCAAAATGCTTTAAAATTTTTTTGAAAATTTTTTTTCCAAAAAAAAAAAAGTAATTTAAGGTGTTTTCCGAGCTATAAAGAAAACCATGAAAAATTAAAAATCCATTTTCTTAACACCTGGCTTTAGAAATAGTGGTTTTTTGAAGCTACATACGAATGGTTTTCACATTCTGTATACCCACCTCGTCATCGTCAAAATGGTTATTTTAAGGGAATTTTCATATAACAAAAACAAAAATTGAAATCACACAACAAACCCTCGCCCGACATAATACAGAATGCATTTCAAAAGTTAAGACGTTGAATAATCACGTATATGTTGTGTTTGATTGATTTTCATAAATTTCTTATAAATTTTCTGATAATTTATTTTTTTTCGCTAATTTAAAATAGTTTCATTTATATGAAATTTGAAATTTTTATTTCCTCCAAAATTTTTTAACTTTTAAATTATAAACATTTTTTTCGAATGTTATCTCAGCGACATAAGAATAACATTTTTTTCAAGACTTACATTTCAATACCACGCCAAAATTAAAAAGTTGATGTCCTTTACTTTGATGTTTCTTTAACGCTGCTCTATAATTTCGTATATTGCGAATAAGATTATTTTATATTTGTTATACCTCATTTGTTTATGCTTGGCGATAGTATTACTTTATTTTGCGTTATGAATTTGGGGTAAAACTCAAAAGTTTTTAAATTTAAACCAATTTCTACAATATTATAATAATTCAAAAAATATTTACTATTGCTGTAATTTATTATCAGTGTAGCAATCAATCGTTCTCCAAATATTTTATGATACTTGATGATAAAAATGATATTGCGTGGGATTTTTAATACTATAATGGGAATTTCTTTTATTCAGATATAACTATAAAGCAAATGAGTAGGTGTAAGTAATATACAAAGTAATCAACATTAACAAGTAATTTAAAATATCAAATTTGTCTGAATCACCTGAAATCTATTGTGTATATAACTATAAAATTATATTTACCTGAACATGTGACACAAATGTTCTATATAATCTATTAAATTTGACGAAAAACAAAAACTTTTTTTAAAGTAAAAAAAAATATATTTTTTTTTTGTTTTCTTTTTTTCTTCCTTGTAATTTTCACTTTACTTATTCACCATTTGATTTTTTTATTTATTCATTTGTTTTAACTTTTTAGAAACAATAAAAACAACAACAAGAACAAATAATAATTGTAAACATTTCCTTTCACCTACGCGATTTTTAGTCTTTTCTTTTTTCGCAACCGACTATAAAAGAATTAACCACAGAACTGTTATTTTTTTTAAATAATTTTCACATTCTTTTATGAATCGGTTCGGTTCCAGTAACTTTTTAAAAACAAAAACAAAATAATTTTCTGTTTATAGGATTTTATTATTATTTTATTTTATTTTTTTTTATTTTTTGCTTTTTGGTCTTTTTTAAAAATGTAAAAGTTCATTGAATATTTTAATAGGGTTTTTGTTATTTGTGTATAGCTACAATGAGAAAGAGGAGAATTTCATATTATTTTTTTTTTTTTGTTTTTTCATTAAAAAACATGTTGTTTCTTTACATACGCTTTAAATTTATGTAAAGGACATTCTTTACTAATAATTTTCTGCCCCATATAAAATTTTTTTCGCTTAAATTTTTATACATACATTTATGTATATAGTTTTATTACTATTATGAAAGGGTCATTCCATATATTGCAAGGAGTATGAGAAAAAGGTTTGATTTCTATTATCATTTTTGAATTACACTCAATTTTCATAAAATCAAAAATTAAGCACTTAAGATTTCAAGTTATGGTGATTTAGTATTTAGTGCCTAAACATATACAGTTGGTTAGAACATCAACAAAGGGAAAAATTTTTGTTTTTAAGCTTAGGGGTTTAATCTCAACGGTTTCCGAAATACAAGGATTTTAATAAAATTTAGTTGAGTTATTATCTGATCTAAAAAAAATTGGATTCGAACAAAAAATTTTTTTAAAGAATTCTTTATGGGCTTTAAGACAAGGCTTTGATCTTCTTACTATTACGAATAAAATTAAGTTGATTTCGCCACTTTTTAAAAACAACGACTCTAATATACCGAGTTTTAAATTCTTAAAAAATCTAAACATCAAAGAAATACAATTTTATTTTGATTATTGGAATTATTCACCCACCATCACATTTGAGAACAGAATATTAATTAAATTTTTTATTTTCAATTATTACAAGTTTGAAATTTTAAATTTTAATTTGTAGATAACTTTTAAAATTTATTAAAATAAAAAATTACGATAATAATTAAATAACTATACAATTAAATCTTCTTAATAGCCGTAAACACAGTAAGAATAAATGACTCAAACACTACTTAAACACATCAGGTCTGTTTCTTGCCTGATTTCTTTCTTATCAATATTGAATTATGTACTCGTATATTAAAACTGTTTTATGAATTATGTATAAGAAAATCAAATTTTATATTATAAAAATATTGGGAGCTCGATTTGAGTACAAATAAAACCCAATTTTAAGAAAATAATTACAATCGTTTCCCAAGAGCCTTAAGGTCATCATACAGGCCAAGGTGAAATACAATTTATTAGATATTACAATTTTACTTTTCTTTTACTCGCTGCTATTATGCAAAAAAATAAATTTTTGGGACTGAAAAGAACGCCAAAATAGTTTTTGAGATTTTGTATTTGCTTGTAATTTGAGTACTACAAATGAATTACTTTCCTTTTTTCGTTATAATTTTTGTTTTTCTGTTAATTCAATGACGTATTTTGAAATCCATTGCTTTTTTGTTATTTTTACAAAATTACAGCTGATTATTAACAACAATACGTACAAATTTGTCTTTTTTTTGTTTACATCAAAGCGTTTTCAAACCACATTAAAAAAATTTGTTATGAAAAATTAGGCACTAAAAAGGAGAAAAAGGATCTTATTATAAACAGGCAAGGTTAATTGATTAATTTTATTTGGATTATAATTTAAACTTACTATTTAATTTTTCACTGCATCTTACTCAGAAGAACTAAAACTCAGCAAAATTTTTTAAAAAATTTCAATTTCAGTGGATTGCCATTCAAAGTGAACAACGCTAACCATATGAGTATAATAAAGCAATGAACAATATTTTGATTATGGCTATTAACACACAATAATTATAATGAAGTAGAGAGTTTTATTTTTAGCGTGAGAACAATTCATAAATTTTAACGATTATAAAGAGTCAAAAAAATTTTCTGCTCCCTTTATTCGTAATGTTCACATTAAAAATATATAAAAGTGAAGTTTAAATACGTTTTTAAGATTTTTCTCTTTTTTTTTGCTGGTATAATTAAAAAAAAATAATGTTGAAAATTTTTTTTTTAATTTAAAATTTAGGATATAGGCTCACTGTAAAATGGTCTAAGGAAAAATTGGTGGTTTTTGAATTGAAGCGGTAAGTTGACAAAGCGGTTAACTTACATTTGCATTGTAACACACTTTTTCATTAACAAATTGTAAAACTATTAATTTTTTGTTCCTTATCTCCTATGTGCACTGTCAATTTCGTCTTCTATAAAGTTTCTAGCTTTAAGAGAAGAGTTCAAAATATATGAAATTTAATGATATTCTTTCCGAAAAGCTCGATTTTCGTCAAAATGTTATTTAACCCCTTTGTCAACTTACCTCTTTATTGATAACAAAATTAAAGTGAATAGAATTTTCATATTTACAATTAATTTAAAAGAAAAACATTGTCGTTATAGTTTGTATTATAGTATCTTGTCACATTTTATACAATACTAGAAAAACGGATTTTTACAAGTAAATTCAGTGAGTAAAATTAATGAATTATTGAGTAATATTTGAGCAGTGCATATTTAGACTTATAATTGAGTAGCATTTAAAGAGCAGATAAAATATTGAAAAATTTTGCCATTTCGCAAAAGGTTTCCGCTTTTTACTAATTTCCGAAACTAATAAAAATCTAATAATATTTATTCCAATAATAAAGCAGCTAATACAGAAACTTGTCTAAAACATCAAATAACATAAAATTTAGTTCCTCTTTCAAAGCACAAGCTTTTAATGTTACAATAAATAAATAAAAAATCAAGTTTCTTTAACTAAAAATACTGTCTAAATAACTTGAAATTTTTAGCTCACAAAAAATATTTAATTAATAATTATTAATGCCATAAAAACTCACACATATTTAAAATGACACAGAAACAAACAATATTTTAATCAATTAGTGAACGGGAATCATTTTATTAAAACGGGAAATCATTTTTTATTCTTTCACTAATTAATTTTACTCTTTTAAATGAGACATAATTTTTATAATTAATTTCTTCATAAATTTACAAAACATGACATAAAATTACACAATAATACATACAAATATATTTAAAAGGCCCGTAAATTTAATAAAGTAATATTTTTTTTTTATGTAATATTTAATTTCTCCAATGAACCATACCTAAAGATAAAGTGCATAACATTCTTGTAATATTCCCTAAATTAATATTTTTTATAATATGTGCAAATACATATTTACAAGATATATGCACACGTATGTATGTACTCAAGTATATCAAAATTTTTTGCAAATCTTTTGTGTATTAAAAGTATTGAATATAAAATTCCCCCTCGCCATATTTTTTTATAATACTTATGTATAATGTTCAACCGCTTAATTGTTTTCATATGCCACACTTTTACCATTTATTCACACTTTTATTTAAATATATGTAAAAATGTAAAGTGAAATTGAATGCCTATATATATATATATATACTGAAGGATAATTGGAACACGTACGAATCAGGCACATATGCATACTTACATATACATACATAGAATATTTTTTATTTTTTAATATAAGTGTATGAATACAAGAGTGCACTTACAATGAATTGAGGTTTCAAAAAAGAAAACACAAAAAAACAAAAAAAAAATAATACAAACACCCTTTTGTATTAACATTAACTAAACCAATAATGAAAAAAAGGAAGCAAAAATCATCGAAAGAAAAAAAAAGGAAAAAGTAACTTGAACATTACATTACTCAAGTATAATCAAAAGGATGATGAATTCCTGCCATTTTTAAGATATGAATTTTAATTTTCCTCTCAATTAATACCAGGCATGAATAAATCTTGTCGCAGTCAATGCAAGGTTTTGAACGAAGTGCGAAATGAATGTAATTTACAGAAATGTTACGATTGAGGCTTGGGAGAATGGATTTATACTTCATGATAAACAGCTAGGTTACGATGTGCAGATTATTCTTATTATAATTTAACGCAGTGTTTCAGCAATATTCTTCGACTGTTCGATTTTATTTTTAATATTTTTATAAATTTATAATAATTAAAATCCAAAAAAAAAAAATTCCTTACTTACTTGGATTCACATAGTACCACATCGCTTTGTTATTTCTCCAGAGAAGCAGTACATTGAGCTGCATTGCGCCAAATAACTAATAACATTTTGTTTTAAATAGCACTGTGAGTGTAACAACAAAAGAAATTGTTTCATTTCGCTAAACCTATAAAGTTTCAAGAACACTGTTAAACTTGTAGGACTTAAAAGATGTTGCATAAATTTTAAAAGTTAAAACCAGTATCCATTCACATACAGTACTAGAAAAAAGTGAATGAAATTATAAATTACGCGATCTTTTCTAAATGAAGCTACAAAATTACAAAATTACAGAATTTTCTAAATCATGCTACAAAAACTCTACATATTGTGTTATAAAAGGAAGATCAAATATTGTCGGCATTTTTATCACATACGCCTAATTAAATTTCTTTTGGTTTTATTTTTGTTGTTATTTCATATGTAATAGCCGTTTTCAAACAGTCTCTGTATACTTATACATATACATACGAGGATTATAAAAATTTATTTTGTTTGAGGGTGACTTATTCGCTTTATTCAACAAATAAAATAAATTTTATGTTGTTAAAATAAGGTAAAAATGTAATAATTATGTCCCCATGTGATTAAAATCGAAATCGATAAATGAAATTTCTTATTTAATCTCTTTTTACTCTTATTTAAAAAAATTAAATGTTCTGATATCAATTTGTTGAAATTTCAAAAAAGAGGAGAGTTGAGAAGCGTCTAAGCACTTTGTATTGAAAAAATGTTTTAAATTAATTTTTAAAGTGCATAAGACTTGCTTAAGAGATGGGTGTAATAAATTTGATGATTTTTACAAAATGTTATTCTGCATTATTCGATTTTTATATATTATATTCGAATTACATTAATTTTTAGTATCTAAGGCTAAATATTAATTAATTTAGCCTTAGCTTTTAAAAACTTTAAAAATTAAAATGAATAAATAATGTATTAATATAGAAATAATGATAATCTCTGATTTCATAATTGCGCAGTAATGTGATATATTAATGTGGCAATACTGCGCTTAGAATTCAGGGAATTTGTTATCATTAATTTTTTTTATAATAATTTCAAAAAGTTATTTAAATTGTCTGAGATTTAAAATGAACCTTATTTTGATTTTTAATTAATTTTAATTAATTTTAAACCAAGCATTCGTAACTAAATTTTAAATAGATTATTCACATCTTTTTATAAATTTACTATTTAACATAACGAAAAGAATCTCAATTAAGGGTTGCTAATTTCAATAAATATATAATTTTAATAATATTGGAAGTTCAGTTGCAATATTAATAAAAAACCTAGAGATATTTGCCTAAATAAGTATAGAAATAAATTGTATTGAATAAAACAAATTGAAATGAAGCTTGTATTTTAGTAAAAAATGAGCTAATTAATAAATATTAAAGAAAATTAATATTTCTCTAGAAATCTAGTTTATGTATATCGTAGATCAATTCATTACCTTTTCCTTTGAAAGCACGGTGCTGTGAGTTAAACACCAAAAAATTTAAATTACTACAAAAATTACTTTTTTTTCATAATTAAACTATTAATCTTAAATAATTCTAGAACAATATTCTGAAAAATTAAATTACGATGGCGTTGATGAAAACCAGTAACACAAAACAACAAATAAAGAACAAAACAATTTTATTTTTGATTATTTAACTACAAATTTTTTAATTCTAAAATTTCCCGTTCTAATTAAACTCTTATATTTTGTATGCACATATTATTAATTTTTTTTTTTTTTGTTAAATTTTTCGATTCCTATTGTTGGGAATTATTAAAAAATCAAAAATTGCATACTTATACTCTTGAATATATGTATGTATGTATGTAATTTCTCAAATGTATATACATATGTATGTATAAATTAACAAGTGTGTAATAGACACTCTGAAAATTTTAAAAACAAAATTTATATATACAAAATAATAAGAATAACCCATTAAATTTCCTTAAAAAAGTTGTTATAAAAAAAGAAGAAGAAAAAATTTCATTATCAAAAGATCTTAGAAAAGCAACAAAATAACAAAAGAAAAATTTAATAGAAAAAGCCTTGTTGACACAATTGGAGAATAAAGGAAACAACATACACAAGAAAAAAAACCAAAACGAAAACGATATTAAAAAATCAAAAAAGTCGGCAAATTTTTACGATATAGAATTTTCGCATGCGCTACATTTTAGAGTTGTCAATTTATGGTTCATAATAAATTATATTGTATCTATATATGACTACTTATTAACATTTATGTATGTGCACATGTATATAATAATGTATATAAATACAAATTACCCTTTGGAACAATTGTTGCAGGGGTGGTTTTTTTTTAATGGATCAATCTTATACATTATAATGAAAGGAATGAGTATATTATTAGTTTTAAAATAATATGTATAAATGTGTGTGTGTGTGTGTAAATTTGAAAAGAGGCGAATAAAAACAAAATGTAGATATTTGGCAATTTATCGATATGTAAACCAAAGTACACAATGAAAATAGGTAAAACAGAAAAAAAAAAACACCAAAGAAAATTTATGATATACATAATAAGTATATATGTATATGAAATAATATAAAGAAGAGAAAAATAATACCGAAATATTGAGTCTTTTTTGTTTTTCTCTTGTTAAATTAAAACAGTTTATTACGAGTTTTAGTCCTAAAGTGTTTTAATAAAAATTTACTCTTTAACAAGAAAAAATTTTGCCTATTTTTTTAGTTTTTTCCTCTTCCTGCACAAAAGTGTAAAAAAGAAGAAGAATAATTTTCTTATTACAAAAATTAATAAATCTTTTGGTAATTATAAATTTCTATAAAAAAAAATAATATTTTTAAATTTAGTATGAACTATTTTACTGTTTTTTTTAATTAAATTTCTTCTTATTTACAAAAGGATAATAAACTGAAGAGTTAATAATAAGAAAAAAAAAATTGATAATATTTTTTTTTTTCAAAATGAAAAATCGATAATCGAATACATATTTGAATGTAGACGCAAAATAGCTGAACTACACTATACTGATAAGTAGAAAAGTTGAACGTTTTTGCTTGTATACAAAGACAAAATTTTATTAAAATTGACATAATCTGCTTTTGTTATAATTGAATTATGATTAAATAAATAAATATAATATTAACATTATAAAATTTTAATATATTTTTCGCTTCTATCTTAATAAATTATAATATATTAAAATTTTTTCAAATTTATTAAATTATAAATGAAATTCAATAAAAATGCGTATGTTATACTTTGAAATCTGTAATTCAATTCTTTTTATGAAGTTTTAGAGGTATATTGAGGTTATGAAGTATAGTGAGGTTTGTATTCAACAAAAATTACAAGAATCTAATTGACATTTACATAGATTTAAGTATTTTAATTTAATCAACTTCAATATCGTAAAGGTATTTTTAAAATATTTAAAATATATGCGAGCCAAAGGAAATATGACAAAATTATATTATTGTATTATATTTTTAATAGGTACATACTCGTACAATGTAAAGCTGAGTGAATTTGGAATTTCATTACTATTTCTATAAATACAATATAATTTAAGAAAAAACTTACTTTTACCTATCATAAAATAATTTTGACTTGAATGTGCAACAAGCATTCAAATCCCTAATTAGAATTAAGGGTAAATGTATGTAATGACTTGATTTTTCTGATTTTTATAAATTAAAATCTAATTTCTGAAAATTAATGCAATTAAGTTTAATCGGGAATTAAATGGTATTCTACTCAAATTATTATAACAAATATATTTGTGTTAATTTTTTATTATTTTGGGAACGTACTGTTATTATATTTTACGATTATTTAAATAATTTTTTAAATAGGCATAATGTTATACATTTTGTAGGTTTTAATTAATATGAGTTTAAAAAATATGTACATATGTATATTTATCAGAAAAATATTACATATGAGTTTTTAAAATATTTTTAGAATAAATTAATATGTATACAGGAATTTTAGATTTTTATGTTGTACATATATGTATGTAGATATATTTTGGTAAATTGTATAATGTAACTATTAATCTTCATTTAGGCACATACTTATTATATCAAATTAGATTTTGTATATGAATTTATATGTATAATGTATTAGTGTACAGCAAAACGCATAAAAATATAACATTATAATGCAAATATGTATAATACTTTCAATTTATAGTATTTTTTTTATGAATATAAAAAAAAATACTAAATTTCTAGAATTTTGTAGATATTTGCTTTTTTTTGCAACCAACAAATTGGTTATTAAAATACCTAATTTAAACATTCTTTAAAAATTCTAAAAGGGTTTCTAAATATATAAATCTGAAATGAATTTAAAATTATTCGTAACAAAAGTTATATTGCTGGATAATGTAAATATGAATGTAAATTTGCCTTTATGTAGAAATATAGGTAATGCTTTGTTACTATTAAGATTCGCCATTGCGGGCATACACGTTTTTCTCCTGACTATAGCCAATTATTTAAAGAAAATAATTCTTCAGCCTCAAAATAAATATTATTTAATAAATTTCTTTCATCAATATTTTTAATATTTACATTAATTTAAAATATCGAATATTTCTTTAATTAATTTTGTAGTTTGTTGCATAGAGATAATTTTGATTAAATAAAGATAATGATTTATCTATATCTAAACTATTGATAATAACAAACACAAATAATGGTGTATTCGCCCCCCCCCCCCCTTCCCCTCATTAATTATTAGGCTGTGTATTGCCATAACATTTGTATGTATATGTATGTATGTATAGTATATTTTCTGAAAATTTTTAATAACAAATTTTTCCTGAACGTATAGATGAAATTTATATTTTTGTTTCAACATTTTTAAAAAGTATTTGATTTTTTGTTCTTTAAGGATATGGTAGCATGCATAGGAGATTGCAGTGCAGTTGGGCCACCACCTGACATGATATTATCAATGCCTCCACCACCACTTCCATCATTTTTGTTACCAAGGAGTGCTATTGTTGCTTTATCAAATAATGATTCACAACCATGCTTTGCTGCATTTATGTGTGAACCAAATCCTCGTCCCCGCGAAAGTGGTATCGAATTAATTGAATTAACTGGAAAAGGACAAATTGCATTAGAAGATTCTTGGCTTTTTATATTAGTTTCATGTTGTGTTGGTGTTTTATTATTGGGAGCATTATTAGCTTTTGTTTTAATGAAATGTCGAGAGTAAGTATTAAATATTAATATTAAATAATCAATAAATTGTAAATTATTATGTTCATTAATTAAACAAATAAATTTTATTTTTTTTTGTATAGTTATAATTATTCTTATCAAGAAACAAATATTAAACAAACAACTATGCAAGCCCTTGGAGAACCATCTAAATCAAATCCGTTCTTATCTGGTGGTATGCTATATCCATGTACAACTAATAATCGTGAAACAATTCAACATCAAATGGCCAATGATAATCGTTTGTTATGGGCAACATTAACACCACATGGAACAAGACATTTTGTACAAGATTTTCCATTAGGACAAGATGGAAATTACGAAATTGTTGATTATAAACCAAAATGTCATACTATGGGTCGAGAACAAGTAGTAAAGAGAACTCCAATAAAGGTATGTATACCTATATAAAATTTTATTAAAAACAAATATTATTGCAAACAATAAATATAATTATTATTTTTTTTTCTAAATATTTTGTAGTCATTTGATAATAACGGTTTTGTTGACTATGATTATGAAGATCCAACACCATTAATGGATTCTTATCACGATGATTTAGACTCAGGATATCAGGAGCCGCATGAAGTAATTGGTACATTAACAAGATGCTCACCAAGACCTCTGGTATCTTCTCCAACACGTATTGAAAATCCTAACATACCACCATTAAATATAAATCCTCATCAACAACGTTCTAATCAAATGACAGGAACATTAAATAAGAAAGGAACATTGAGTCGCCGTATAAGCGATGCGTCATCATATGGCGCTCCTATGTAAAATTAATTATATAAATTCTTAAAAATATTATATGCATAAATATTAGCTTCAAGTAAATTAATATAAATTAATATTATAAAAATTATAATATAAAAATCTTTAATGTTCCATATTTTTTAAGAATATTGAATTGCAATTCAATTTGTTTTTTTTGTTTTAATTTTCTACTTTATTTGTTTTTTTTTTTTGTATTATTATGTTGTAGAATATTGTGTAAATGTATATTATTAATTTTACTTAATATTAATAAGAAATTAAATTTAAGATATATTTTTATTAATAATTTTAATTAAAATAAGTAAATTTTAAACTTTTACCTTTAAGTAAATATTATTTTTGAGATTATTTATAAATTTTTATATTAAAGTTCAAGTAGAAATTTCTTTTCAATAAAATGTTCCAGAAAAATCACAGTTAATAAATGAGATTAAAAAATTCGTAATATTTTAGGATAAGTACACAAAAATAAATTACAGAAATTTTCTTGAAATTTAACATCAAAAAATCGGAAATTTTAAATGAAAAAGTTTTTGTAGATAAAATAAATTAAAATTGCTCCTCGTTTTGATTAAAAATGAGAAATTCAATTTTAACTTACTTTATATAAAGAAACAATTATGTAATTAAATAAAAGTAATAAACAAATTACATGAAAAGAAATAATTATTGTAGGTTTTTATAAAAAAATTTTTAATGATGAATATTTCCTGCTTATTTTCTGTCCTAAAAGGAAATTAAAAGATACTAAATATGTGCCAGAATCGTAAAAAATTCTGTCCATTATAAGCTACGAATATTAAACAACTTATTCGCACTTTTTTAATGTAATAAAAAATTTAATGATGAGTGTATCTAGTCATATTTAAAAATATATAAAAATTATATTTATATATAGTTATATAAGTGTATTATATGTATTCAAAATGCTTTTATTATTTTCATTTCTAATAATTAACAGCTATACAATTTTATAGAAAATTGATAAAAAATAATTACGAAAAAAAATACGAAATAAAAATATTTAAAATTTGAAAGTATAAAGCGTAAAACTAGCGTCAATCTTACGCGATGCGTACTGCAATATAAATTTAAAAAATAATTAAAATATATATAAAAATTTATTAAAAAATGTGTAGTAAATATTGTAATTTATAAAAATTATGTTTTTGAATAGAATTTGTACATGTATAATTATAAAATTTACTAATATGCGATAAATGTGTAAGAAAATTATAAAATCGTAAAACATTCTATATAGATTTCTAAAATTACAAAAATTATTATATGTATTTATTAAATGTTAGGTATTATTACAAATATAATATATATGTACTTATAAAAGTAAGAATCACTATTGTATTATATAATATTATACAAGCTGAAGCTTTCCATTGATCTCGTTTAGAATTAATTTACGGTAAGCGAAATTACTTATTAGAAATAAAAAAAACTAATTAAAAAATTTTTAAATAAAAAACAATTACTTAAAAATTTTCGATAAATTTGTTTCAATATTATACAAAAAAATATCATTCCGATGCAATATTTTAAAAATTTCTTTTGTTATCCATCTTATAAGAAAAAAATACTTTGAATATAAAGAATTTTTCAAAATTTACTAAAAAATTATAAAACAAAACGTATTTACATATTTACCAGAAAAGCATGAAATTTTAGGTACATGGTTTTAATTTTTTGCCATTATTAAATTATTTCGAGTAATTGATTTTTGCGCAGTTCAAAACAATATATGTAGCATAATGGTTTATTCGGATTCTCAATATGTTTCACTATTTCTACAATTTAAGACCAAATTTATTTAAGAAAGTTCATGCAAATTTTAATGAATCAAATTTAATTTCAATTTTAAGTGGAAATTTAAATAATTTTAAATTTATGACCTGAATAGTAAATCTCTTCATTAACCATTTATGTAATTTAATTAATGTTTAATTTATTAAAATCCTTGGAAAGTTCTAATAATATTTGCTACTTCAAAATAGAAATTTCAAAAATATTCAAAAGTTTAAATAGTAAACACAAAAGAAAAATTAAAATACACAATACTTTTATTATTATAATAGTTAATATTTTTGCACAAAGTACTTAAAATATTATTTTGAGTCTCCTATATGTATAAATGTTTAAATTTTTATATTTAAAGAAACAATTTTGTAATTTATGTGAAGAAATAAAATAACATTATTGAGCGATTTAAAATTGAATTATAATTATTTATATACTTAATGTATTTTGACTTCCAACTTAATATTTATATAACGATCACCCATGCAAAGTTATCTATATCCCATACGGTACATTCATAATACAGAGGTTCCGTAATATAAAAAATTTGTGCAAATTAAAAAATAAATTCTCATACAAAACAAATTGCTCCCTTAACCAAGATTAATGTTTTACAGAGTATAGATTCCGCTAATATAATGTACACTTGAGTATGAAGTATTAATAAAATATAAACAAAAACTTTTTTTGTTTCCGAATTTATTTTACGAATATTTAAAAATAATAAAAACAAAGAGACAAAATAACATTTATTATATAAAATACTCAAAAAAATTTTGCTTATTGGAATAGTGAACAATACTATCAATATATGAATTTATTTAATAGAATGAAATATTTAAAACAAATGGATATTCATTGGAATTTAAACTTTGACGAAAAAGTTGTGCATGCTGCCATGCTGTGTCTCCATTTCCACCTTGTAGCGAAGCTTTTATTATTAAGCCATTCGCTTCTTCAATTTTTTGAGACCCCGATAAATCTGTAACAAGCAATATAACATTTCCGCTTTCAAAAGTTTTGGTATCAAATTTTAATTGATACTCTTTAATTCTTAAGTTAGCTGATTGAAAATCAAATTTCCATATAATTTCTCCAGAAGCACAATTTTCATTACGAGCTAAATATGTCATTTTCCAATCTTTTTCAATTTTTCGAAAAATATTTTTCACGGTGAATGTTGTTGAATCAAAATCTTTAAATGAATTAATGATATTATCTATATTATTTATTTTTACAAACCTTTCATAAATGTTTTTAACACAAGAAAATCGTAAATTAAAGTTTTTATGCTCAACTTCTAAAGGTAACAGCGTAAATATGTAAAAATTATTTAAATGTTGTTCACCTCTTTCTTGTCGCCAAGATAAACTACCTGAACTTCGACCCTTTCTTTCATTTTCCGTGGGCTCTCTCTGCTTTGTCAATTCAACAAGTTCATTTAAATATCTTTTATTTAAAAATTTAATTCTAGCATCAGATAAATTTATTTGACGTTTTTTACGAAGCAACATTATTGCTTCTAAAAGCTCATCTTCTCTACAATTTCTTCTTAATTTTAAAATATCTTTGTGATTGTTGGTGTATCGCCATGTAACGTCTTGTATATCATCTCTTGAATACGCAAGCACATAATCGATTTTCCTTTTCCAACCATGCTGATACATTAGTGGCGCATCCAAAACGTTATCAGAAGGATCAATATGAATCCAACGTTTTTGAGCAAACGAATATACCTCTGTCCATACATGATCAAATGTTGCGACAACATGACGTGTATCATAATTTAAACATCTACAAAAAAATGTAAAACAATTCGCATATTCTCCACATCGACCCTGTCTTGTTCGAAGTAAATCTGTAATATCATTATAACGGTAAAATCGTGATTCAACATTGCAACACCATCCCATTTCGACCTGTATTCCATTTTCGACTACTATTTTATAATTATGAATCTCATTATCACATTTTTTACATCGTACATTGTTAACCCATTCAAAAAATTCATCATGAAACCAATTAGCAAGTTCAGCTAAGAGCAAATCCCTTAAACAAGGTTCAGGTTCCTTATACTTTCCTGATCGTATTGCCTTCTGAATTTCACGCATGTTCTTGATAGATTTATTTGTAAGAATATCCAATGGAATTATATGCCTTCCAATATTCAACAAGTTTTCATCTTCATATTGCATGACATGATCGGAACTTCCTTCAATATTTTTTAAAAAACGATTTGTTGTACGCAACACTAAAGGAAAAGATATGCGTTCTAAATAAGATTTGGTGGGTTGAATTGTCAAAATTGTTTTTTCAGTTTTAGTGATTTCTTTTTTCTCAATAGTTGCTTCTGAAAAAAATAATGTTAAAACATAAGTAATCTACATATTATGTGACCTTGTGAAAACGTGAATGAAAAATAATTTTAATACGGATTTGAAGAAATATTAGATTAGTATATATTATTTTGTGAAAGTATATCAATATTTCACTATTTAAATATGGGAATCAAATCAAGAATCTGTAAAGTTTTTATTTTCTATTCAAAATTTCGTAAATATAGTACAAATGTTTTGTTTAGTATAGTTAAGTATCTACTATTATTTTAAGGAACCAGACTATTATTTGTTTTTAAAATCGATCAAGTTGCATTTCTTTCACTTAAAAAACGTTTAGTATATAGGTATTGCTGCAATATTTTAAAAATAAAGTCTCAGAAAACTTAAAATTCGATGAAAGAGCTTTGCATTTGCTTAGATATTATCGTGAAATCAAAGAAACGTGAATTTTAGATATTGTCTTAAAAAAAAATGATTTTCATTCAAATCTAATGAACTAATGAAGTATAGGTAGGTATCTCATTTTACTTTTTAACCAAAAGTGATACGAAATGTTATTTCCTTAGCAAATTCATACCTGAACACTCTCATCGATATAAACAAATTTAATGTAAATTAATCAATAATTAATTAACATAACGTAACGAAGAAGCGGTTTTAATTTTAAAAAATTTACCTTCGACTGTATTTTTTAAAATAATTTTTCTTTTTTATATTAGTTTTTCCGATTACACATTTAGAGCAGAAATTTTTAGCCCTGACCATGTATACGTATTTCATTTATTATCATTTGTAAATATTACCTTCCAAATGAGAAAATGACGTAGCTTCAGCTGTTTTCTTGGTTTCCCCAGATAATATTGCCTTTAACCTTTCTTCTATAAAATCTTTGTATTTTCTAATTTTTTTTATTAAAACATTAGGTGGTAAAGTAAATTCATTATTACTTAATTCAAATCCAATTGATAGTAATAATTCTTTCATACCATCTACAGGAAGCAATTTTTGTTCAATAATTTTGTTGTTCAGTTTAAATTTCCTATATTTTGAATTATCAGGTTCATTTATAATGTTATTCAAAAGCCGTAACAGTATTTGAATTCCATTACAATACACTTCTTTGGAATTTTTTTCAATAAAATAAATTGCTTCTATATTTATTTCAGACATTTTCTGCAAACTTATCAATAAATTATCAATAAAATTTGTTGTCAATTTGTCAAGTCATCTAGAATCTAAAATCCACACAATCCACACCTGATTTTTTATGAAACTGACATTTTAATAGGGTTGACAATGAATTACACAAATTATTTTTTAATTTGTGTAAACAATCTCACATTTCAAGGAAATAATAAAATACCTTTCAATATATATTTATTTTTTTCGCTATATAAAAATAGAGGCAAAATACTTGTTAAATAACAAAAAATTTAACTATGAGGCAAATCACAATTCAAATTTTCTATCACAGTGTTCAGTTTCAGATGATTTTTAATTATCTTTATAAGTAAACATCAAATAAATAAAAACGTATTGCTCAACAATAAAATTATGCTTACAAACCTTTAAATAAATAAAAAATAAATATGATTAGTAGATATGTTGGTACTGCACTGATGTAAAGTTTCTCAATAGCAGAAAAAACCATTGAAATGTGAGGAGATATATAAAGATTCATATTTTTATAATATGTATAAAAAATTTTCACAAACAATCAAGGGATATATTAAATTTATATTACCTATATTTTGAAAAGCAAATATTATATTTAGGAAGTATCGTTGTGCATATGCTGATATGATACAGAAGACAATTTTTGTAATTACACCAACGAATTACTTTGAGTAGCGCTATTTTAAATTTAAAAAAAAGAAAGTTTGTTGTGTAATAATAAATATTGTATTCTGTATATAACTATAAACTATATACACAGTGGTGATATTGAGAAAAACACAAAAAACGATTTTGTAAACTTGAAGTTTTATGGTGTCACTGTTTCAATGTTTCAATAATTGACAATCAGCTATTTTTATTCAATTTCAAATAGCTGGCAGCGCTATTTGATTATGATTAAACATAAAAATTTGACGTTTATCAAATAGAAAGAAAATTTTATAAATCTCTGCTTGTACTCCCTGTGTCCACACACGATCAAAATAAGGAAAGAATTGTGTAAATTAAAAAATATAATTAAAAAGAATCAACATGGTATGGAATTACAAAATAAATTAATTTAAATTTTTTATTAACTTTCTAATGTAACTTTTTAAAATATAACCTGTTTATAACTTATAAACTCAATGTTATTGCAATTAAACTAACCGGGTGTGAATATTAAACAAATTACACGTGATTCTAATTTTGCAAAAAAATAAAATATGTACATAATTTATTCCTTTAAAATTGATAAATAAAATTTTTTTTCAATTTTATTAATTTTGTGTTCTGAAAATTTGTTAATTTAATTTTTTGCATAGGAATTTGAGGTTACGTTTTTTTTCATTGTATGGAAATATGACTAATATTTCTAGACAAGTTTTATTAGATTCTAAAACTTATCCTTAATCTTAAACGTCTTTGGCGTCACTATGAAAGTCAGAAAGAAAATCGTATAGTAATTTTTTTGAAAAATAGAAATAGGTTACCTTTTTATTTCTGACAGAAATTTTGCTCTAAATAACTAAATGTTTTATTCAATTATCCTTCTGTTTAGGAAATGCCATTAAATTCTGTACGTATATTGAAAAATGAAGCACAAGAGGAAAAGGGTGAAATCGCTCGGCTGTCTTCTTTTATCGGTGCGATTGCCATTGGAGATTTAGTCAAAAGCACTTTGGGTCCAAAAGGTATGGATAAAATATTGGTTTCGATTGGAAGAAATGCTGGTAATGTGGAAGTTACAAATGATGGTGCAACTATTTTGAAGTCTGTGGGTGTGGATAATCCAGCTGCTAAGATTCTTGTTGATATGTCACGCGTTCAGGATGAAGAGGTAGGTGATGGGACTACTTCAGTTACAGTATTAGCTTCTGAACTGCTACGTGAAGCAGAAAAATTAATAGAACAAAAAATTCATCCGCAAACTATTATCAGTGGTTGGCGCATGGCTACTGCAATTGCAAGTCAAGAGTTGCAAAAGAACTCTGAAGATATATCAACCGATCCCGAAAAATTTAAGGAAACATTAATGAACATTGCCAAAACAACATTAAGCTCAAAAATTTTACATCAACATAAAGATTTCTTTGCAAAACTAGCGGTAGATGCAATTTTACGTTTAAAAGGATCTGGAAAACTGAACGCTATTCAAATTATTAAAAAAACTGGTGGTGTTTTGGAGGATTCTTTCTTAGATGAGGGGTTTTTATTAGACAAAAAACCCGGAGTTCATCAACCTAAACGTGTTGAAAAAGCTAAAATATTAGTTGCTAATACTCCAATGGATACTGATAAAATAAAAGTTTTTGGTAGTAGCATAAAAGTAGATTCTTTGTCCAAAATAGCTGCCTTAGAAATAGCTGAAAAAGAAAAGATGAAGGATAAAGTTCAAAAAATTTTGAACCACAAATGTAATGTTTTTATTAATCGTCAATTGATTTATAATTACCCCGAGCAGTTGTTTGCTGATGCAGGCATAATGGCAATCGAACATGCTGATTTTGATGGAATTGAAAGATTAGCTCTAGTTACTGGAGCTGAAATTGTATCAACTTTTGATAATCCTTCTCTTGTTCGATTAGGAGAATGTGATCTGATTGAACAGGTAATGATAGGAGAGGACACATTATTGCGCTTTAGCGGTGTAAAATTAGGAGAAGCTTGCACGATAGTTATTCGTGGAGCAACTCAACAAATTATCGATGAAGCAGATCGCTCGCTGCATGATGCTTTGTGTGTTTTAGCTACTACTGTTGAAAAAACAGCTGCAGTATACGGTGGTGGATGCTGTGAAACTTTAATGGCCAATGCCGTACTCAAGAAGGCCGCCAAAACAGCAGGAAAAGAATCAATTGCTATGGAAGCTTTTGCAAGTATGTATACAAAAAATCATTTCTTTCTGAAACATTTTCCTATCTAATATCTTCTTATTTGTTTCAAGGAGCACTTCTGCAACTTCCGACAGCAATTGCTGACAACGCTGGATACGATTCAGCTCAACTTGTATCAGAACTGAGAGCGGCGCATACACAAGGAAAACATTCATATGGATTGGACATGATTAATGGAAAAGTTGCTTGCATGGCAGAGCTAGGCATAAGCGAATCATTCACCGTGAAAAATCGAGTTTTAATATCAGCAGCTGAAGCGGCTGAAATGATTGTAAGAGTCGATGATATAATTAGATGTGCACCCCGAAGAAGAGAACCAGACCGCAGACATTGCTAATTTTCCATATTTAATACTTTACATCTCATTTTATATTCATTTGCTTATAATCACGCTAAATAATGTATTTTCCAAAATTTGTGTTGAAACTAATTGTTTTGTATTAAAATAGTCTAAACTTTCAGTAAAACTACCACATTTCATCCTCACAAAATATGTTATTGGGAGGAATTTAATCCCTAGAAATAATAATAAACATTTTTTGTGAACTCACTTGAATTCAAATTTAATAAACATAAGGAAATTTGTCATAATGCAGTTTACATTTTACATTAGATTAGGACTGGAGAAAATTTAAAAAGTTTTGACACATAAGTGAATTCGAAAGTTTTTTGCTGTACCGAAATTTAGTGCTGAGAATTTGTCAAAAGCATTGTTTATGTTTCTTAAAAATAAAACACCACTGTTAACGAAACAGTTGCAAAAAGTAAGAAAAATAAAATAATATGTTTTAACAAAAATTTAAAAGGCACACCAATATAAATTATATTAAGCCTGTTTTTTTAATCCGCTTTTAAAATCGAGAAATAAAAATTTACTGTGTATTTCCTGTTTATAAGTTTTCGTTTAAGAGCAAAAACACATAATTATAGTGTTCCTAATTTTACACATCAGATAATATAAAGGAGTACAATATAATATTCGTATAAGTAGTGCCAAAAACCATCATATAATTATATGCGCAGTCTCTATGTGAAGTAAAAGAAAACGTTAAATCTTTAAATGCCCAATTCGGTTTTTGCAAATTTACAAATTTTAAACTTATTTCATTCGAATCCACTATATATTTCAAAGAATTCATGCTCCATCGGAGATAATGTACTTAACTTGTACTAAATTTTTGATTTATGATGTATGTATAAAGTAGTTATGTACATACCTACATGAAAAGTTTCAAATGCATTTAAAACTTAGGATTTAAAAAACATTATGAATTTAAAATTGAAATTGAAGCAACTAAATTTGCGATGGGATTTCAATAAGTTTTATTTTAAAACGAAGTTCAGGGAAACCTAACATTTAAATTAAGTAAGCAGTAACGACAAATCTATTCTCGATCGCCGATTCCAATAGCAGCGACATCGATAACGGACAGTAACATTATCTGTGCTTTGAGTTTTACCCAGCATTTACACGTACAAGTTACTTGCAAGAAAGTTGCAATACATACAAAAATTTTACTAACACATTGAAATATTTCTACTTGCTTGTTTACTTGCAGTTCAACTTGCAAGAAAATTTTGCTGCCAGTAATTTGAGCAAGTAATTTGACATATTGAGAAATTCACAAAAAAAAATTTGTTGTTTTGATTTTTTTTTTTTTTTAATTTAAAATTTTTGAATTTTGTTTTGAAAAAATTAAACTTAGCAAACTTATGGTTTCTAAAATTTATAAACAATTATATATATTGCTAGTTGTTTTCTTCTCAAAGACATTTTCAAAAATTAACTTGCTAAACGCCTACGTCATAATAGCAAGTAATTTGACATTTCGAACAACTAATTGACAATTAATATTATACAAACTTGCATGCAAGTAACTTGTATGTGTAAATCCTGGGTTAGGAATTCGATGTCAAACATAATTTGACATTTTCCTATTATACCCAAGTAGTACGGCATGCAAAAACAAGAAAATCTATAAATTTTTTGACAGTTGTCTGTGACGTTATACGGCACGATATTGAAAAATTAGGTCTGTCTGGCATAAAAGTTTTCAAAAACTTTTAAAAACTTTATAAAATTTTTGCATGCAAACTCTCTGGGATGATACTTTTTGAAAATTTCATTAACAATAACATTTTATTCAAAACTTTTTAATTGAAAATAGAATAACCAAAATAGGTTCATAAATGGTTTTTTCTAAGTTTCACACTCTTGTAGTCCAAAATCAAAATTTTCAGTTTTTGGTATAACTAAAAAATATTTGTTTATCACATGTTTATAAAGTTTTTAAAAGTTTTTTCAAGTTTTCCGTCTGGTTTATTTTTATTTTATATGAGAAATTTTTTCTTTTTGCGAGAAACTTCGTCATTGTTTTTTTTTTTTTAAGCTTCATCACAGACAGACCTAGTATAGACTAGTATGAAATAGAACTTATTATAAGGCACCTTTATGAGACAAAAATTAAAAAACAAACTCAGTTAAATTTTAATGAATATGTAAAAGGTCTCGAGAGTCGAGACAGCACGTTTTAAAATAATTTAGTTATTTTTTTTATATATTTTAATATTAGTACAAAATATATTATTTTAATATTAATACAAGTTGTCAAAAATTAAACAAGCTGGTGAGACAAATACGCTTGGACTACATAGTTAGTCTCGTGAAGTTGAGCGATAAAAGATTTTTTTTTGGTTAATGTCAAACAAAAAATTTAAATTCATAACCAATAATTTAAGCTAAAATATGGAGTGACATCTGTTCGGCGTATAAGATATATCAAATCTTTTCTGTATGATTTTGTTTGTTTCTATTGGAGCGTTCAGCCAACCTAAGAGTTTTAAAATTATTAAAGCGCTTCAAGCAATTTTCTGCTAAACACTTATTTTTTTATCGCTTTGACATCTGGATGTCATATATGTTTCACCTAAAAAATTCAAAAAAAAAAAGAATTTTTAACATAAAAAGGAATATTATTTACAAAAAAATGAATAAAAAAAATAATTGCAATGTTCCTGGAAGCAGCGGAAGATTATAATCCTGTAACTAATATCGGCACCATAGGAGACGAAACTGTTCAAGTTTTATATGATAAACTCTGAATCTACTAGAGGAGATATAAAATTTTTTTGAAGTAACTATACCAAACTACTCATTGGATGACTGGTATCTATTTTAGAATAACCGGAGTTCAGTTTGATGTAATTATCTCATATATCGCGGTAATGTAAGATGTAAAAATATAGTTAACATTTTACAAATACATATTTTATATATTTATAAATAATACATAATTTAAATTATTACAAAACATAAATACCTTTTATTATTTACTATCATCATTCTCCATTCTGTTTGTCTTCTCAAAATTTGAAAATAAAGATATATAAAACTGAAAGTCTTCATTCATATCAAATGTCATATTTTTGCAAACCGCTCAGTGGGGCCCTGCAGTGATACCAACTAAGTGCTGCAATTCATCAAAGCACTGAAGTGGCTAAACGTACCCATTGATTTAAGCATGAAATACAAAATTGTAAGATCCAACGGATAAGACAGTCTTAGAAGTCTTTTTTTTATATTTTTCGAATGTCAATTCAATAAAAAGACATTTTAAACATTAAAATTAAATGCCAAAATAACTTCGAATGTGCAAAATCCATCTGTTGTAAATTAGATATACTATTTCCATCTTATTTGTAACTGAAAAAGAATAACGCAATTACACAAGTGATTTACGCATTAGTCCGAAGTAGTAAGGCTGTGCTCAGTTTTGGCTACTCACAAGTAGTTTGAACATGTAGTGCTTTACTCCTTATTTATGAAGTTTTCCTTATTTTTTGACATTCATACTAAACTTAATATCGAAGAAGCGTATTATGCAATTGGCAACATGTCAAAATAAATTATTTATGTATATACCTACATTTAATATAAATGTTCATGTTAATAAGTGTATCAACGTAAGGATTTTTATTTTAATAATGAATACATGAAGGTATGAATGTTTTACATTATAATAATACATTATTTTTATCGACGCTACTTTTTCCAAATTTGCCTCATAAAATTTTTAAGAGTGGCAGCCCTGTTGTGGAAATAAAACATGGTTATACTTTAGATGTACGGAAGTACCACATAAAACCTTCAATATGATTGTGTGGAATTTATAAACTTTTATAAAAAATGGCATTAGGTTTGACATTTTCTATGTTTTTAATTGAGTAAGTGACAGTATTTCAATTCATTGTCTAAAGTTTGTGTTGGGTTATCGAAACAAAAATTCAAGTTTTCATTTTAATTAAGTGGATTAAAAAAAGCATATTTTTAATTTAAAGTCGCAATTTTAAATATAAGTTATAAAAAATTTGATATTTTTAAAATTTGGAGTAATATTGTATCAAAAATGCATATGTCGTCATAACTTCTACAAAGGTATTTAGGGAAATTGCTTCCTCCATATTCAAAAAAAGACAAAAACTTGAAAATGTATTTACTGTAGTAGTAGTACTAATAGAATAAAAGAAAAAAGTCGTCACGTAAATTTTTTTTCTCTTTGATTTTCAGCCATGATAATTTCTTGAGAATTATTTTTTTTTAATAAGAATAAAATTAATTACAACAAAAATTAAAAATTTAAGTGAACTAAGAATTTTGAATGATTGGATAATAAAATGCAAAACGAAAGTGACGAAAGCTGGTTAGAAGAACAATTAATCACAGCAATAGATTCGGAGCCAAATTGTGATCGAGAGTATGAAAAACAAAAAGATTTGGTCAGTCGTAATATATGGGGTGCATTTCAAGATTCAGCAACATCGATAGCACAATTATATCGAGGTATGTACATATCATTTATGTGGGTGTCGCCCACTGTTTAAAAAATTTAATATTTAATCTTAGATAAAAAATATTTCGGTAAGTACATAATTAATTGATTTTATTCAATTCTTAATTTTATTCTATAATCCTCGATTGCTCAAGATTATTTTTCTGCGATTTTATTTCGTCATTGCACATGATTCTTAAATATAGGTGAAAATGGATTCTAAAACTAATTGTGTAGTTTATTTCTTTGTGTTAAGGATATGATTTTTTAAGTAACTAGGGTTATTATTATTAGTTTAAAATATTCTTAACCACGTTTCGGAAAATTAGTTGCTGAAATAATTGGTGGTTTTAAATAAGGTTCTGATTTTTTAATGCAATCACATTTTTATAGTGTCTAGATAAAATCGAATATATCGGATAAATATTTAATCTTAGCACATATTGTGCTTAAAATGCGTCACGACTATTATAAAGCAATGGAAATAATAATGTATTTATCATTAGAACACATAAACCTACATACACTCAATTTTCCGTAATATATACCAACATATGTAGCTGTAAAATTAAACCATATAAAGATCTCAAAATTCAAAAATGACGAATAGTTGAAAGATATGAATATAAGGTTAAATTATTTTGGAAAATCTCGTTTGATATTTCAATTACTATTACAATTACAACTAATATTTGGTTTATTTAATTGCGAAAAATATGGTCCCACATCGAGCTCATTAACACCATTATTTTTTTGACTTTCATTTGAGTTACTGCAGATATCGTGAAAATATTAAAATTATTAAATAAAAATCAAGACAAACTTATGGCGCTACACGCACACTTTTTCATTTCAAGTGAGCCGCAATTTCAACAAAAAATTTTAATAAAGATATTAAAAATTTTTATTGTTATTATTAAAAATCAAATAATTGTTTGTTTACAACGGCCATACCGGCTGTTTTTATATTCAAGATGATATGAAACATTATGTAATTTATGCAATGCGAGTAGGTATGACTATACGTAATTCTATTATACGTTCACAGAAACATTGTGGAATTTTAAGCAGTAAGTTACATTTTTTCTCTTAGAACATTACGTGGAAATTTCTAAACTAATGTTGAAAAAAGGAGTTTTTGATTAGATTGTTTAACCCGTAACACTTTGTATGAAAAAGTATAGTATAATTTACATAGATATACTAATATTATTAGATATCCGCCCTGTTGAGTTGCATTTTAGTTTAACTACTTTATCTCTTATACATAATTCAAAAAAAAAAAGTTAAATATTACTTTTTGTTCCTGATATTTGCAACAACCTTAAATTACTATAGCAAATTTTTTTAAGAGCTTGAAAAAAATTTCTTTTTTGATTTTACTTAAGATCGAACATGCTTTCATGATCCTGGAGCTTTATGGTTACCATTTCAAACAGCTGCCGGTACAGTAACAAGTTTGTACAAAGGTAATTTGATAAATTCGTTTTAAATATAAAAGGAAATTATTAATATTAATAACGTTAATTGCAGAATCTTGTGATGGCATAAAACGTACAAATGAGTTAGCAGTTCAATGTGGATACCAAAGAAGAACTAGGGAAATTGCAGAATGGGCTCGCAGTAAAAAAAGACGTTATATCCGCCGAGAAGATTTGTTGGCCTATTTAGTAGGAAAACCACCGCCATCTTTAAGAAGGTGCATTTATTAAAATTTATTTGAATTACAAAAATTTAAATTTTTCGTTTTTAGATTGTCGCCAAAACCAGAATCTAGTTACCATATTCATAACAATAATCATAGTCACCATAATAATTCATCAATACTGATTGGATTAAATCACAACACAAATAATGTGGAATCAAATGATTTTCATACTTTTAAGGAAGCATTAGTGCGAAAACCAAGGTAAAATGTTTGAGAAGAAAAATTAATTTAGTTTCTACATTTCTTGTTTTTTTTTTTATCTTCACTCTTGTAAGAATAATTTCATTAGTTTTGTTGTATTAAATATTCCTTGTTTCCAAATGATCAGTGAAATTCTGCCAAAGTTATGTATAAAAGTATAATACCCGTGACTACCTAGATAATGAGAACTATTAGGCATTACGGTTTTTGCATTAACTCAATATTTACTTTAATATTTCAATTTAAATGTTTTCTCTTGATTTCTTTTCTTATTTCGTCTGTTTTGTCAAAAAATAGTTAAAATTAAATAATGATTAATACAATAATTCATTTCATTTCAAGTTAATTAATACAATATTTTCACTAGCTAGAGCTATTTATAATATTTTTTGAAAAGTGCAATGAAAACCATTTAGGCGTATTACTTTTTATTTACAAAATCTATAACTAATGGTATTATTTTTTAATTTTCACAAATTTTTTTAATTATACATAATTAATTCAATTATTTTTTATTTATTTAATTCAGAGGTCCAGAATTATATGCTTTTGTAGCTAATGAAATTGCTCGGCATTGTAAACGACCTGCCAGCCCATCTGATGTTAATATGGACATGCAAAATTATTGCAATAAACGACAACGTTTTATGTAGAAAAGTCTTCAAATTATAAAATCATTTATATAATAAAGTAGGTATATTAAAAAAATTTCTCTTTCAAACTATTCAAATATTCTAAAAACAAAAAAAAAAGAAAAAAAAAATATCCGTTAATGAGGTAGCTTATAAGATTTTTTTTGGCTTGAAATCCAAATTTGAAAAAAGTAGAAAATAGGCTTAGGTAGCAATTAAGAAAATATGGAAATATTTTGTGACATTTGTTTTTGTAACATTAAATTTTTTAATTGAAAATTACAATGTTTGATAAAAATTATTTCTACTTACTAACCTTGTGAAGCAAATAATACTAAAATTTAAAATTGAATTTCGCAAAAGCAAAAAAAGAAAGAAGTTTAAAATTTTTAAGCAAAATTTCGAAAACTGATGTAAAAATCTCTTGAAATTTTCGTTAAGAACTAATGAAGAAAATCTAATACGAAAAATGAAGAAGAACTAATACGAAAATCATTTCGAGAGATTTGGAAAATTTTTAATAAAATGTTCTGGCCAATATTGTATACCGATTATAATCTTAAACTCTATGTCAGTTTATTAAATTCTGTTACGTAAAATTGTTTGGCATTATTTAAGTTTTTCAATTTTAGAAAATTTTTAAAATTAAATTTTGAAATCTTTTGGTGTTAAAAGATTAGATTTGTTAAAAAGTTTTCTTTTCCATCATAAATTTTTGTTTTTATATTTTTGTAACCTACTTATTACATACATAATATGTATGGCTTTTGTGAATAGTTTTGATATACATACATTTATATAGTAATAGCTATATTAAAATAAAATTCTTATTTAGTTAGTGTTAATAAAATAAAAATTAACAAAATTTTAAAATGTTTATCAGATAATTATTTTTTTTTTTAATTATTGCGAATAATATGTTAATTTAATATTTCTGGCTTTCTTGTTTTGCTGTATTTAATGTTGCTAGTAGGATCCACTTATATTGTAATATGAATTAAGAAAGTACTTAACTCTGAAACAGAAATAAATCAAGTATTTCCTTAGTGGTTATTCTTTTAGCATAAATAATTTGAATTGAATTATTCTCAAGCGTATTTAATATTTGTATCAAAAATATAAACAGAACTTTATTATGATACATGTGTAAGTACACAAAAGTACAATTTTGATTATGTTATTTTATTAATTTTTAGGTTACAAAATTTACATAATATTATGTAATTGCGTAATAATATTGAAAACCCTGCTATTTTTGGTTTTGTAATTATACGAATAGGAAAAAAAATGTACAATAATTTTATATGAGGAGTGTTAAAATAACATACCTAAACAAAAGTCATCATTATTGACTGACATCCGCCTTTATAAAGCAATAAAATAAAAAAAATTTTAAATAACTAAGACACTTTTTCCATAATATGTTTATTTTGTATAAAAAAAATAAAATGTATACAAATTTTCAATCAGTCATAGAGAAATAAAACGTGGATCTTGCTTTTTCGATTTTTGAATGTTACAGCAATGTAGATACCTACAAGATTTTTTTAATTGCTGAATAATTAAAATTTTTATATAATTTTGCATATTAAAGAAAATTAGAATTACTTACCTTTAAGCAAATAAAATTATTGTTTTTTTTTTAAATGAACAATACATAATTCGAAATGAAAATAAAAATAGGTATTGAAAATAAATAATAAAAAAAGTTTCATAAAAGCTTTAGTGAAGTATATCTGAAAAATAAATAAACTATCTTGCGCATCAATTAAGAATGTGTGAAATATTACTAAATTATATTTTCATAATATGTATAAAATAAGAATAAAAATCTTAAATTTTATGAAACTCAAAATTTCTACATTTTATGCATTATTCTTTTCGTTTATTCTAAATAATAACAAATTTATTTTAAAAGAATATAAGAAAAATATTGGGATAACAATAATGTCATAAATATTTACAAAATGTTGTAAACTATTTTCTAATTGAAATTAAATTTTAAGAAATATTTCTCAAAATCTTCAACTATAAGAATAAGAGTGTTATTTGAAATCAAAACCAGTACTTGCTATGTATTGTATCATTGCATTTCATTTCATCTCCAAAAAGCATTAGTTTCTCAAAAATTAAAGGTAATTCTAAAATTTAATGTTTTTCAAAAAAGTTTATAGAGAATGATTTGTTCATTATCATTTCAATGGGAGAAATTCACTTAAAAAAAACTGTAATATTGTTTCGATAATTCAACATAAATTTATTTAACATAATTTGTTCATTAATTTAGCTTAATAAGCTATAAGATCTTCTGACAGATTATTAATATTACTTTACGGTTGCATTTTTAATGAAGTATTATTTCCTCTTTTCTCGATTTTCTGTTTCCTCATCATATTTTTAATGATTATTTATATCATATTATTAATGATTACACATTTAAGATTTGGATTAAGGCATTCGGTGCTACAAATAATTGCTAAAGTACGAGCAATGCATTTTTTCTATGATTTGCTGAGTGCTCTGAACACTCAGTAATTACTTTTCACTCAGTGAAAAGTAAATATGTTTTCTCTGATCAAGTTAAATCTAAACCTTAACATTGCATTAGTATAGTACACGTTTCCCCTTTTTTGTTTCATTTAAGTAAACTGAAACGTATACAATAATACATACAAGTATTTTTCCTCTAAGTGTTTTTTTGTTAAAATTATTTTTCTATTATTTTTCAACAGTTACAATAGGGTTTTGAATATGTCTTTGAATTTAATTTTTTATAATGACATTGTTGATATCCTATAATTTTTCACATAAATTACGCATATTTTTTTTTAAATATATTTTATGATTAAAAGAGGAATTTAGTTTTACTAAATATTATTAAATAAAATTCGATTGTTAATACGTTTAAAAAAAAACTTTGGTAAAACATTATTTGATTATATGTATTTTCTAAACATTAATATTTTTTTCAAACTTTGTATAAATAGTATAAAAAATATTGAATAAAATTTTTAACATTTGTATATTGCAAAAAGAAAAAAAGAAATTAATAATTGAAAATCAATTTTGGTTGATTTATGATCTCATTAAGAGATAATTTACATTAATTTAAAATAAATTTTGCAATTTATTGGCATAATTTTAATAAATGATAAAAAACATATTATTATTATTATAATTATTAAATTTAATTTGTTACAGCTAAATTTTCAATAAATTTGTTAAATAATAAAAATAAATATAAATAAATAATTAATTTTAATTCGATTGTGTTCTTGTCTCAAGTAGAATTCAGATATAAAATATTTTCGAATACTTATACATAATACATATATAATTCAAAAATATTTTAATCTAAATTTATTATTTTAGTTATTGTAGAATAATATTAATATGGTATTTTAAGCTTTTGTTTTTCTAATACATACTTTGTTTTTTTGCTTTATGTATATATTTATATTTAAAATGAAGTCATGAAAAGAAATTTATAAATAAAATTGGAAAACAAAACCAACTTATTTTGTCATTTAATTTTTTCTTTTGAATTCAAGCATAAAATATCGTAAGAGTTTTAATATTATATTTTAGTTCGATGGAAATTAATAGCTGTGTAAAAGTTTGCACTGAAAATATTTAAATAACTATTTCAGGAAAAGAAAAATTAAAGAATATCATTATTTGAAATAGTGTTCAGTTTTCTGTTGTGTTTATTTGAAATTAATATTGAAATTGGTCTATTAATAAAATGTGTTAAAATGATAACATAATACAAAATTCAGGAAAATATGCAATGATAGTTGATTACGGAATCCTATATTAATGAAAGTTCAAATGCATTGAAGGTTAACCTTGCAGAACTTTAAATTTACGTATAATTTTTAGGTTTAGAAGACATCTTAATATTATTTGAATTAAAATTATATAAAAGTTTTTTTTTGGTTTTTTTTTATTGAATAAAATCATAAATTATAATATGTATTTTGTAGTAATATAATGTACATAAGTAAAATATTTTCTTGTAAAAATATTACAAGTTTCTTAAGTACATAATTAATAATATTTATTATAATTATTAGGCACAAATAAATTTGGTTTAGACTTTGATTTCACAAAATTATTCATGATAATTTAATATAAATTTTTATATAATAATATGATTTAGTCTTCTTTTATTACCAAAGGAATAACAACATGAGGTTCGTTATATCTTGGGTTATCTGAATATAATTCGTAAGTTTTTGCCTCTAAATCAAAAACACCAACAGCAATAGTTTTAACTAATTCGTTAACATCACCATTATCTCTGAAAACACAATGCTCTCCACCACTGGTATCACCCAACATATTTTTAACATCTTCTTTTGTTTTTGGTATTTCATATGATTTGAAAGCTTTCATTCTACTATCACTCGAATCTACCATATAAGGATTCACTTCTGGTACTTGTAAGCGTAAATATCTTTAACGAGAATAAATATATTAAAAATTATAAACAACTTTCTTCTAATTTTCAATATTTACTTACTTATTACAATGAAAACTGTGATCACCTATCGGTATCTCACGAATATCTAATTGTGATTCTGTGCCATCTCCATCAACTGGTCCCATTTCAATATTATAACACATTTTGGCATCATTATTTCTGGAACAAAAAATTCAAATAATGCAAATACAAAACTTGAAGTGTTAAAATTGCTGAATGAATTTTTTATATTTACTTTAAAAATGTTAAATTAATAGAACAAGCATCTGCTGCTCCAATACCAGAATCTTTCAAAATTGTTAAAGCTTGTTCATAAGAATCAGAAGACAGAAGAGATCTTGTTAATATATGGCGAGCTAAAAAAAATTGTTATAAAAAGGAATATAGATTTTGATTCGATTTATCAAATATGAATTGGGGTTACGTGTTTTTCCACTTCTTAAATAGGTGGCTGAAATTGTATTGATTGAAAATACAAGTCCATGGTGATTGTAATTCATTGTGTATCCTGGTAAATGTCCTGCATAACACAAAGACATAAATTTTTCTTCTTTAACATTATATTTTCCTTGCGGTGTATCATTTATTATATGAGCTACAACAAAATAATAATTGTTCAGTGTCTCCGTCAGAGCATCTTCAGTATGAGCTAGGATACGCTGTAAAAAATAAAATTGTTAGAATATTAGAGTTTTTTTTTTGCAAAATAAATTGATTTGGTATAAAATAACATGCATAAATTATTTAAATTATTGTTATTAAACATTTTTAACTTTATTGATTTGTTTTTTTGCTTTTATTGTTTTAATACATACACAGTCTTCATGGTTTACAATAATTGTTGAGCAACCAACGGGTGCTGCTTGAACACTGTTTTCATTTTTTAATGATTGGGGCAAAATTTCATCCATGTGTAAAAGGAATAACTGAAATGATAGTTTAAAGAAAATCCATGATTATAAATATTTAAATAAAAATTAATTTTAAAAATTAAATTTAAATTTTCAAATTTAATGTAATTATCAAAGTATATCGACCCTCTTCCTATCCTAAAATGTAGATCGTGATAATATCATTAGTAAATCTCTTGAGTGCAATTAGATAGACTATTTTATAACAGATGTCAATAATATTTCTTAGCATGTGTGAATAAAAAATTTGAAGGTATTACTGTTACAATTGAAACATAGTACTTATTAATAAGAATTGAAGAACGTTTATTGCAACACTGAAATGCTCTTACAATTGCCGAATTAGACGATTAACAAATAATAACAGTTAAAACAAATTCTATTGCTAATTAGTACCTAATCATCAACTTCTGGAGAATTATTGAATTATATAATTATAAGACTCAAGAATAATAAAATTGAGAATAGGTTCATAGATGCTTTGAACAAACAATAAAACAATTGTTAGATGTACTGATAGAGCTTATTAAATTGTCAATCATTGTGTAATTGAAATGTAAGTTTGTTCAATTTCGGCTTATTCAAAAATTTTAATTTTAAAAATTATTACTCGCATCTACACTATAACAACAAATTTCGAATTAAACCATTACAGATAATTTATGTATATTAAATTTTTTTGATATTTTGTTCTCAATATGCATACATATACAGCTTTATACTAGAACTTTAGTACTCTATATTTAATTACTTAAAGTAACAGTAATAACATTTTTGGAACGGAAATAACAAATTTTGATTTTAAATCAGAATTTATATTATTTTACTATTTAAATTAGTAACCATTACTTTTTGGCCTTGATTATTTTAACATTATTGATTTTGCGTTAAGAATAATACTTGTATTATTACAAGTAGGTAATAGATTAACAATTACTACTCGTATAATAAAATCATAATTCTTAAAACTTCTTAGAATTTTTTTTTGTACCCATTTACAATCGTAATGGTATAAATTTTGAACTTGACCGAGAAAATTACATAAGTACTTATATAATGTATACGTATAAACAATAAAAATTATTGTAGTTTACTAATTGAAAATGAATAAATATTTTTAATATAATTTTGTAATTAATGCATTCATTAAAATATTATATGAGCACAATGTTAGAAAATACTAATAGATTCTGCATTATAAAAAGTTTTTGGTAATAAAAATTTTTATTTTTTTTTTTTTTATTATTGTCTAAAAAGAGTGGCATTTATTTTTCAAAATAGTTGTAATTTTTCCGCTAGAATAAATTTTCTTTAATTGATATTCAATTTTTTTTTTAATTATTATTTATAGTAAATTTTTTTTTCCTAATGGATTTTCATTTAAACAATAAAATTATTATTGTGATGTGTTAAATACGCCATATAAATGGACAATAAACACAGATTATTAATTAGCATTCTTTTTAAATATTGTATTTAATTTATTTAAGGTTGAAAAGTGCTTTAGAATTAATTGTGCTTATATTTGAAATGCTAGACATTATGACTATTCAATTGTGTAGAAAATCTGAATTTTCTATGTTAAATTCTATTTTAATTAATGGTTGTTAATTATGATTTTATGCCATAGTTTGTTTATTTGTTTGTTTATGTTAATAAGAATCATAGATTAATTTAGATCAATTATCATTACCATTAAATTTAAAATATTCAAAAAATGTATGTACGTGTCATGGTTATTAAAATTTAAGTAATATACTCATATATGGAAAAAATTTATTGTTATACTTAATTTGAAAATATTAAAACGATTGTTTTTAACTTTGGTTGAAGAATTGGGTCAGGAGCATGAATTCCTTGAAGGTAAAGGCTATTTAAATAATTGTTTTTTTTTTTTTTCATTTAATTATATGGGAAATAATATTGAATACATATGGGAAATGGTTTTGCCAATAGTCTAATCTAAATGATTTTAAAACATAAAATATTACTTGCGTGGTAATTAAACATTAAAGAGCCAATATTATTGATTGAAGCTATAACATTTTTACCAATATACAAAGAAATTTTAAAAATTCTTTTATCTCAAATGTGATGAAAACGGGAATTGCGAATAATGGTTATATTTTGAAGTTATGTCAATTGAATTTTAAATTGGATTATTGTTTTTCTTAATTGATATTAAATTTTTATGGGATATTAATTTTTATTAATGTAAATAAAAATAAATTTAATTATAATTATGAAATATAGCAATGATTTTCCTAAAAATAAAAATCTCCAGACATACATGAAAAATTTGTATGAAAATATTTGTAATTGAATTTACAATCATACCAAAAAATAAGAATTTGGATAACCACATAGTTTCTTAGAACTTATTCTCTTTTAAAAATTTATTATTAAAATAAGTTAAATCTTGTCCAATAAAATCTATTAGCTTTATAGCTATTTGTATTATTTTTATTATTTCACATTAATTAATTTATTCGCTTTAATTATCATCGAATTTTTTATTTTTATTAATCCATTTATATAATTGATCTTATTTAATTTGAAAAATCAAAAAAATTAAAGGTTACATATGTATATCGCACCGTTGCACTTAATTAAATTGTTAATTATGATAAATCTGTAAAATGTTGTTGCAGTTTGCAGATTACATTTAAAAAAAAAAGTGACAATTGGACGACACCTATGATTATTACTATACATATGGTTTATAATTAATATCAATTATTAATCATAGTAGCTTTGTATATAATAATTAACTGTGTTTGATAGTTAATTATATATGTAAATATATGTGCTTGCATGATACCTATATAGTTGAACTATTGAAATGCAAATATCAGATTGAATTAAATTAATTGGTATCAAAATACTTGTTAATTTTTATTTTTCATTAGATTCTCATTCATAAAAAAATATGAAAACTTACATATAAAAATATATGTGTATTATTTCAGTATGAGATAGAAATTTAAGTTTAATAATCTTAATAAACGGATACAGTTGGACCCGCCTATAAGCACATCAAAAATTTTATGACTTTTGTTGCTTACATCAGGCTTTTCTCATAAACCAATTCAGTTATAAGCACTAATTTTACTTCAAAGCGAAATAATGAAGTTTTCCACTGATGTGTCTACGTGTAGCTTAACAGAAATTTGAAAGATATCAGTAAGTAGATAATTTTGTTTAAGCGTATTGGAATATAATATAGAACGACTGTAATATCAAAATTAAGTTTTATAGATGATATTTAAATAATTTCGCAATAAAACCAATTTTTTTTTACTCATAAAGGAGTTTTGCTTTTATGCAAATTATTTTATATAAGGGTCCGACTGTATGTATATATTAATTTAGTATCGAAATTTACGTATAACCAATTTAGAACTGATTAAAATTTTTGAATTTTTCATTGAATCTTGAAATTTATAAAAATATTGAGAAATTTCTATAAAATTTTTAAATGAGCGAGATTTTCTCTGTTTGTAAAGATTTCTTAATTATATTCTTGTTTTTATTATAAATATAAAAAATTATATACACTTTTGTAATATTTCTTTTAAAAAAATTACTTAAAAAAATTTTGTTAAAGACGTTTCCTTCCTTAATAACCATTTTTCGCTCAATATTTTAAAGATATTTCTTGATATCACGAAATTAATTTTCTGTGTAATTATTATATAGAAGTGTAAAATATGCAGTTGAAGAGAAAAGGAACTCTAATACTGGAAAAAATTGTGATTTTTTTTATGAATATTTTTTATATATATGGGATACAATTAAAAGTCTAGAAAACAATATTAAATTTCAGATTAATTTTTTTTAAATCCTTAACAAATTAAAATATTCAATATTCAAGAAATTATTGCAACATTTATTTGTTATTATTATTCATTTGTTTTTTGGTCAATTCTTCAATAATCCAAGAAAACCTGTTACATATACTGTATGTATTAATTAAAATAAATATATTTATTGCATATTTATTGGCGATGTCTACTAAAAATTTGTTTAAGAACTTCGAACATGCAAACGGTATACATAGTGATTATATTATGCATTTATTTATTCTTAAAGCTGCGGTATAAAATTTAAAAATTGTACATATATTATGTAATTTTATGAAATATTATGTAAAGACGAGCAGGTAGATTTGTATTATTAATTGGTTTAAACATAAATAAAAAAAATATAAATATATTATACATGTAAATGTACATATACAATATGTATACATGTAATGTATCTTAATCTATGCACATATATGTAACGTAGATATTTATGCGTTGCAATATAGTAAAAACACAAAATATTTTTAAAAGCGTTTCAATGTTAAGAAGGTTATTTTACATTGAAAATAAAAAATTGAATATCAAATCTAATTTGGAATACTAGTCTTGCAATTTTTATAGTCATTATGCCTATAAACGACATAATCAGAAAGTTTTAATTAATTTTACATGAATTGTAAATAAATAAATTTGTTATTGAACTTTTGGATTTTTTTTAAAAGAAATTTGATGACTTTTTTGTTATTTTTTTTCACATGTACATATGTGTAATATATGTAAATAGATTAAATCTATATAAATATGAATTTTTTGTGTTATATTCAGAGTCACATTCAGAAACTGTTTGTTTGAAGCTTCCATCTTTTTCGGAACGGAAGTTTAATCTAAAAACTAGGGCAAGTAGAAATTTCGTAAACATTCTTAAAAATCCCTCTCCCTCAAGAATTTTTGGTACCTAATCGGGAAGAAAAATTTTACAAATTTTTTATCCTCTAACCAATAATATATATTGTTGTATACGTTACTGGCACACCCAGTCTATTTAAAATCAAAAACAAAATCAAAATCAAATCTTTGTTTTTATCCAGACACAGTCCAGGGTTACAGATTGTAACTTCTTTGATCTAAATAAGATAGGTAAATCTGTACCTATATGCATTAACGGCATATGTATGTAATTACGAAAAATTATTTCATCAAACATTGTTATATTTATTGAATTAAAACAGTTAATTTTTTGCACGGCTTTCTCGTAGCCATATTTGTATATTATGTTAAATATGCATATGCCCACTGTACAGATTCTCATCAGTTATTAGAAAATTTGTTTAGAAATTTCATCACTCTCCTCGTATAACAGATAATTTAAATTATTATTTATGTTAATATGCTTAAATACATTTATTATCTTAATTTTCTAAATCCTATATGAATACCATTTTACTAGCGTATTCAATTCATAAATTTAAATATTATGCATTTCATAAATAATATGCAAGTAAAAATGCATATATTTTTTATAATTAAATATAATAATTTATTAAATAAAAAATGAATTGATCAAATGTAAAAAAAAAAAAGTGCATGCCAAAACGCATTAACGAATTGAATCGCAAATAATAACAAAAAAAATTTAATACTGCAAGTTCATATTAATTGAAATAACCTTGTTATTGTAACATCAACTTCATTATTGGTAACGTTGATGGAATAGAAGTTAACTACTTATAATTATCTATAACAGCAAAAACAAAAAAAAAAAAAATTAAAAGAACAAATTTTTAAATGTCATTGATTTTATATAAATATATTTACATTTTTGCAACGGTAAGCAACATACATACATGCAAGTATTTTTTAAATGCTGTAAATGGCAGTATAGTTGATTTTTTGTATATATACGTTGTTTTACATATTTTTTATATATTTTGAGTGTATATATATAAGTTCTGTTATAAGAGTATTAAGTATGCACATATTTATGTGCGGTACTTATTACAACATTTAATGTACTTACATAGAAATATTTTAACACGAAGTATATAGTATGCAGATATGTACATATGTATAATAAATATCGTCCACATCTGAAATGCAGTATAAATATTTTAAACCAATTTAGTTATCGTAGTGGAAAAAATTGCTGCACATTAAAAACAGATAATTTTACATTTTTAACTTCAATTTTGCACTTCAATTTCTTTGGAACACACGACAATGTAAAATGTCAAAAATAACATATTTAAATTTAAATTTATTATTACAAAAAATTCCGGTTGTTGTTCAAAGTTCATATTGCTACATACAAATTCGAATGAATTGATTTGAGCAATTTCATCAATAATTTTATACCCTTATTATGATCGGCGAAGCGAATGGCTAGGCGAGTCGAATGTACTAGGCGAATCAAATGCTTTCATTCACCAGATCCAAAATGTTGCTACCGCGAGACATCAAAAAACCTACCGAAAATAATAAGGTTAACACCACATATATGTACATTGTTTTTGCTTTTTGACAAAAGCAATTGAATTTTTCTTTCCTTAAGCAAATACGGGGTTGTTGTTCATTAATTTATTTAAATTTTTAAACGAATTGTTTTTGGTTCGTTTTTTTTCACTCTTAAATTAATATTAAACAATCAATATTTTTTACAATAATTTGTAGAATTTTCTGAACTTACTTTACAGATAGTTCAGATTGTTCCATTATATTACTATAAATTCTATAATATCCAATAAAAAAAACACTAATATATTAATTTGATTTTTATTTGCCAAGCTTGTCACACAGATACTTTCATTCGACAGATATGTCAGCTCATTCGCCAAAATATAGGTGAATTCTCTAAAAATAATACCAAAAAATCATATTCGCCAAAAATTTTATTCACCTAACCGATCATTATTTTAAAAAATTGCTTAAGTTTTTTTCCGTTGCGCTGTTTGCCTTTTATCTCAGCAATCAAAATCAAAATTATACATTTTTGACTTATTAAAAGTTGCAAAAATTTTTGTGTTGCATTTTGGATAATACTGTATGTGCATATATGTATATAAAAACTTAGAATTCTTATTATTATTGATATATATTAATTTGATCAACAATACCTTGACCAAAATTTCTTGTTTTTGATAATAACATTATCTGTTCTTTATTAAGTTTGTATACAAAAAGTTAAAAAAAAAATAAAAAGTGCAGACATAGGAAAAATTTCAATTCTATTCTAAGTAAAGTAAAAATATTTAATAAAAAAACTAAAAATACTTTACAGGTTTCATCAGAAAACAGATAAGTATAAAATTACGTACTATATTATGTATAACATAATTATAATATGCACATTCTACATTATTTAACAGAATAGGTACCAGTATATTTAAATTTTAAATAATCCTATAAAACAGTTTTATCATTTAAAATTAAATATTTATTTTGAGTTTAACCGCAGTGTTACCGTCTTATATTTTATTTACTCGTAAAATTCTACTATTTATAAGATTATGATGAGTATACTGCTAATTTATACTAAGAATTTAATTTAAATTCACAAAGCTGGTGAAATTTTATTTTTACAAGAAGCTTTAACATTAATTAGAATTATATTCTTGAAGGTTGGGAAATAGATATGTAATATTATGTTTAGTATGATGAGAGATACTGCCATTTTGTATAATAAGATCTGAATTACGTGCGTTGGGTATTTTGCTTTGAAATTCCATTTTTTTTGTATTTCCATAAATAACTTAGAACTAAAAGAAAAACGAGTTCATGCAAAATAGTTGTATAATAACTTGGGCTTATTTCCTAATAATTTGAGTTTGCCAAAAGGACTTAAACGTCATTTCTATATACGTTCTTTGATAGTTCATGCATTACTTAAATATTAAATCGGTGACAAATTAGGTACAAAGTTAGAACTAAATTATCCAAGCTTTATTAATAAAAGCTATTTACCGATTATTAAAATTTTACCGACTATTTATGCAATTCTTAATAATTATTTTAATTATAATATTAAAATGTTATTATTGCTCTTTTATGTGATACAAAAAACAGAGTCAAAAAATTTTACTGCTGCTAGAACAATAAGTTATAGCTTTTAAATTTTTTTCTTAATAAGATCCAAAAATGTTATACGGTTTATTGGACTGACGCATTCTGTATGCACATAATATTAATAAATAGTCAAAGAAATTAACTAGAAATATTTAATTAAAAAAAAAGATTATTATTAATTATATTGTTTTTAATTTTTGACACAAACGTCATTTTTCATTATGAGAAAATAATTACTTAACATAATTTATATTATTATCAACTTTACTACTATTATTATTTATGCAATTGCACATTCTTATGCATTATGTAGATTGAATTTTTAAAAGAATAATTAAAATGTTATAAATTTGTTCTAAATATATGAGAATGCAGATCCATAATTAAGATAATTTCATGTCATATCATGAAAAGAAAATAATTTGATTTTAAAATTTATTAAAATTTTTTTTTCAGTTTTTAAAAATTATTTGAAATAATAGCACAAAAAATTAGAAGTGATTGATAGAAAATAAATTAATTCATATAATGTAAGTACGTTAATTTATTACGGATTTTGATCGAACAGTATAACAGTTATAATTAATAACCATTATCATGATACCTCAAGCTCTTTTAAGTAAATTTTAGAAAGAAAATTTTATTATATTTGTTAATGTATCTTTTTTATTAATGAAACAAAATCCATGCATATTTTGATACGGATCTGATGATTGACAAAAGGGCTTGTCACTCAATTGTCACCGAGGTTATGACTTTTGTTTTTTTGATTTACTAAATTTGTTGTACAAATATTTTTTTAATACTTCAATTTGCAATTAATTGAAAATATTTACATATGTACTTATGGTTTGTAAATCATTTGCCCACACATACGTGCAAATGACAAGCAGAATATAACATGTAAATGAAAAATTTAAAGTATTTTTTTTAAAATCTAAATTTTGCGGATAATAATGTTAAAATTTAAATAATTGAAATGCGAAAATAAAATAAAATAACTTAAATTATAATATTTTAGTAGGTCGAATTCTAATCGGGCTTATAAGATATTATGAAGTAATAATAACATAGAATTAATTAAGAACGCCAAGCAATATTTTATTAATATGCATATATATTTATTAATTTTAATATATGAATGTAAGTAATATTAAATATTATTCAAGTTCTATGTTGCTGGTATTTTTTAACGATTTCAACATTAAGAAAAGCTCATTAAAATACCTATGTATAAATAATTTTTATGAATTGAATTTTATAATTTAAAAGAAATAAGTTTTTGACTTCGAAGCTACAGAGCATTTTTTAAAATTATTCAAGAACTCAATGATAAAATAATATTGACTTCCTTTTAATAATATTGACTTCCTTTTAATAATATTGTTTTCATATGCAACATATGAATATAGAAAATATTTGTTTAAATATAGAAAATTTTATTTATTAAAATTTTGTAATATTTTGGCATATTTCCAAAAATGTATTGGAAAATTTCTGCTAGTAGTTATAATTTGTCTATTCGTATGTTTACAAAACTTCTACACCGTTTAATATAGAAAATCAAATTTTCTATACAAATATAGAATCTCGGTGAAGGCATTTTTCAAGTTATAGAACTTCAGAATCATTAAAGTGTAAGATTTTTATAAATAACAATCCCCAAACTAAAATTATTCTAAAAATTCGGTAAAACAGGAATAAATCATTTCACTTGTCATAATAAAATATAAACAAATTTAAAGTTTTCAAAATTACCCCTTGAATTAACTGTTACCTAAAATTATTTTTTAGATAATTTTTAAACTGATTTTGCTCCTAGACAACTCGAATCAATTTCAAATTATAATCTTTTATAAATATCAATAAATAGCGGTGTTATTTTGTTTTTAAGTCCCTTCTCTTTCAAATTATTACTCCGTACAGTATGCAAAATTTTAATTTTCGGTCTCATATTTCTTTCGAAGCTCTTTAAAAGCTGAAATATAATAGTAATCGTTCATTTACCCAATATGTACCAAATCATAAGCAATAAATTTCAAACTTCAAGTTAGCCTACATTTTTCGAGAGTTTTACTTAAAATCAAAGTTGTATAAATAGCAGTTCTAGATTTATGATGTTAAAGAGAAATGTGCTATTATACAAATCATAAATTTGATGACTGGTTTTCTTAATTTGAAGAAACTCGCCTTATCTTCAATTTATATACGAATTAAATATTAGTATAACAGTTAAAACAAATAACACACCCAAATATTTTTTAGAGTTTTTTTGGAATAAACTTGAGCAAAATTCAAAATAAAAAATATTCAATTGATGACATTGAAATCAAATAGGATGCATGAACGTCAAGTACAACATTTCAATTAATGAAATTGAGAGTGAAATATGATAACTGCCCATTATCGAATAAGTTCATTCATTTTTTACGCAATTAATTCCATTTATCAATTAAATTTTTAACACCAATCAGTACTTTACAAATTTAATAATTAATAATACAATGATTTCAATAAGCTCACTACCTGGGTCTATCTAAGTACAAATTTGTTTTGTTTTTTTTTAAATGGCCATTATAATCGTTAATGCTCTTATCACTTAATTAAATCATAGTAATTAAATAACAATGGTATATAACAGGTATAAAATTGTTATATTGATTTTTATCAACATTTAATTTATATTGTTCGTTGCATGTTTACTCCTATGTTTTAAAATTGTTTTTTACATATATTTTTTGCTATTATTTTTATTTGTTCTTTGAAAATTAAATATTCGCAGTGTTGTATGTAAAAAATTTGTTATTTTTTTTTCAATTTTTTCTTTTACCTTATGAAATTCAACTTTAGCACCATCAGCAATGCCTTCTAATTCACGAATATATTGTGGAAATGACTTTTTAACAGTATCCAAGGTTTGATCGTAAGCTTCCTCTGAAATTTTCATGTTAAAACATTATTAAAATATTAACTTACATTTTATAATTAAGTTTTGTGTTTGTTTTTTTTTTAAATCATTACTATTGTCATGTTTAATATTCATTTATAAATTCAAAAAAAATATAATAATTTAATTTTGTTTACTTACTTCCTTTTGGTGTTTCATATAATGGTAAATATTCTTTATTTAAAGGTTCAAATATATCAACAAAATTATTGATTATAGATGCAAATGTTCGACCCTGAAAATATGAAAATTATTCTTGTTTAACTAAAGGAATTGGATCTTATTTAAAAATTTGTTTTATATATGAAAATATTCAATTAGTAATTCTGCATTTTTTTCAGATCTGAGTTTGTTGTATTTTATATGAGGCGTTCAGCGCATTAGTAGTCTATTCAACGTTTTTGCAAAAATTCGAGTTATGTTGTTCAATAGAACTGTAATGGCCTAAAGAATTATTTTATATTTTTAAAATACTTAGCTTACTCCTCTTTTTATTCTATTTTAATATAAGTTCGTTTTTGCTTTTAAAAATTTTCTTTCAATTCCAATTTACTCGAAATGTCATTTTTACAAGTAGGCCACTAATGCGCTGAGCGCCCCATATATGAGATCATTGTATTTTATATACGAGTGTTTTTATTATTTTAAAGTAAGAATATATTAATACCAGCGTAATGCCAATTTGAAATTAAAGCTTTAGGAATTAAAATTTTGATTATCAATATTAAGACTCGCTAAAACCCTTTAAATTTGAAGACATGTTTGAGGAAAATAATTGAAAATTTTCATAGAATATTATTAAAGGTAAATACAGAATAATTTCTCAGAAATTTTATTTTATATACTCGTACTTGTAAGTCGTACATAATTGAAATTTCTTGTCATAAATCTTTAACGACCGAAATATAACAAATTTACTATATAATAATATGTTTGTATTAATTAACAAAAGCTTTATTTTATTACAAAAAATTTAACGACATTTTGCATTATTCATTTTTTTTTTAATTATTTTGGAAGTCGCAGTGTTAAATAAAGTTGTTTGTGGAAACAAGTTTTTTCACATTTTAGTTTTCTACAAAACAAAAAATTTAGTTTGAGTATTTATTCGAGTGTAATTAAAACAATTACGGCGGACAGTTTTCTAATAGATCTAAATTTTTAAAACACCACTGCCGTGAATTTGTATTAATTGAAGCAAGAATTATAGTCAAAATAAAAAGTAAGGAGATCTTTTAATAATTTAGAGCATTTAAACATTCTTAAAACATTTAAGAGCGCAATATGTCAAGTGACGCTTCTTGTTTATATAATAAAAAAAGCTTTGTTTACGTGATGAGTTTTGCATCAATGATTGAAATATGTTTGATTCCGCTCGCCGAAAAATATTGTAGAAAACCGTAGCCATAGGCAATGATCAATAATTTTGTAGCACACGTAGCACGGATTCCAATTTAATTTTCAAAATTGTATTCTGTATTTTTTTATTTCTAAATCGGTATTGCAGTGCGAAATTGCAGCATGACTATAGTACTTAGGTGTAGTATAACAAAAAATTGGCTTTTTCGCATGTGTGTTCCATGCGTGTGATTTAAAAATGAAATTGACAAACAACTTTATAAATAAAAATTATTATTTTGTTGGTTTTAAACATAAAGTAAATTTTTATTTGATTCTTAATAAATAATGTTTACCATAAATCTCATTAACCAATTTATATGCAGCTATATGATGTAACAGACAAAATTAAATCTCTTAAATCTGTGACTCATTATTATATTCGTATACGAACTTATATTCGAAGGGTATCACAAATTTGCCACTCTAATTGCAATGACTCATGTATTATATATATACTCATGTATTTATATATATATATATATATATATATATATTTAACATCAACTTCTGAGTCGATTAATCCATGGCGGTCTGTTTACCAGTCCTTTCGTTCTATAGCGATACCTCAAAAACTAATTATGTTATGTTATGTTCATCGGTTTGAGTAGTTGTGATACAACTTTAAATATTATTTGGTCACATCTTAAAAACCGTTAAACCTATAATACTGAAACGAATTCAGTAAGAAACGTGACCATTATTTAAAAGATATTGTGTAAGTTTATTCGGCAGTTGTCGAATATTTATAAAAAAGCCAGGCATAAAAAATAAAAAAATAATAATGTTTATGAACTTGTGTGGATATCATAGAGTTGACAAGGTCAACTATATACCAATTCTTGTTTTGTTTTGAAAACTTAATTTGTGATGATGTGATAAGAAGTTCATTGTTTATTATGACTTAAGCACGTGTAATTCTATATTGAATTATTAATTACATAATCTCAATAAATCTGAAGGAAAAACAACAAAATCTTATTCCGATGACATCAAAGATTCTTTAATTATTGTATTCACTTTTATTTATTTTTGTATTTATTGGATCTGAAATATAAGTAGCTATGTGTGTATTTGAGAAATGAGCACTTTTTATAACCCAAATTATAATTTGTTATAAACTAGAATTAAATAACGATTCTAGTTCTGCTAGAAACTCTTTTTTTTTTTTTTTTTTAGAAAAATAGCAAAGTAGCAAAATCGATGTTTTTTTTCTGTTTCTTTAAAGAGCTTTTCATATATAAGAGGTTAATCCAATTAAAATATAGTATTGAAATGTTAAATAAAAGCTTAAGAGAATAAATGAATGTTTGATATTTTATGCTAATTTGACATATATTTAAATGTACTTACAAACATACATATATCAGTATGCGACACGAATGTGTCAATATACAGTTTTTTATGCTAATGAAGTTAAAGTACGTTGATCTTTAAGTTTAGATAACAAAATACTTTCCGCTCTTGTTTTCGTTTCATGTATTCTCACATTGTTGTATACATCTATACTTTCTGTATTTTATTTTTACATTGGATAATAAATAACAAATTGTTTTATCAAAATGTAAATAAGTATGTATACTTTTAATGTAATTAGTCATTTAATTAAGAGATTAAATTATTTGATTGTGCAAAAGAAGACAAAAGAAAAGAGGATAAGACAATAAAACTACGTTTACAACAATAATCAAGTTGATATAACAGATTCTAAATGTAAGGCTTAAATTTAATTCTAATGCATTGAAGAGTTTGTCGGGTGAAAGCTAAACCTACACCTCATCATTGAGTACACGATTTTTGAAAATCGAGTTAAACGCTCCAAAAAACTCACTGAGTTTTCCTAAAAATCTTTAAGTTTTCTTTTTTTAAATTCATACATAGTATTTAACGATTTGACAAATTTAGAAATCTAACTCACGAATTTTTCGTGATTTTGAAAATATTATTTAATGATTTTTTACCCATTTAATTAGTAAAAGCACCTTATAAAGAAAAATTTTATTTATATATCAATCAAACATATTCCACAAATATAACCATATAATCATCGGTTAAAAAGCAGAAAGCATTAAGCCCTAAAACTGTGTTTTGAGTAAATTCAATTTGAAATAATCGTAAAATTGTAAAACTAATCAATTAGTGTAATGGGATTGGTCTTTTTAATTTCTGGATTTATAAACTACATTCTGGATTTGCAAGATTTTTTTGCCACAACAAAGATTATATTATTCTGATTTAATTCATCTATGAAATCTGAATTCTCAAAATATGCACTTAGTGCTTTCTGCTTTTTAACCGACGATATGTATATTGTATACAATATGTTAATTTCAAAGAGCCTTTTTGTAGTTGAAAATGTATTATATTAAGGAGATTGTTTAATTATTTAATTAAATTTCATAAAAACCTTAACATTTCTTATTAATTAATTGTTCAAATTGGAGTCAAAAAGTACTAATTAATCGTTCTATGAAAATTAATTAATTTATTTAAAGTACCTATACTATAGTAATGTTAGCAGTTGCTTGGTCTTTATGAAAAACTCATTGCACATTAAGTCGAATATAATATAAGTACATACTTGAAAAATTGTCACAAATTTTAGGCTTTTAATCTGGATAAAACTTGCTGTTGCCATATTATAAAAATCATTCTTTATGTACAATGTTCTTAATATGCAAGAGTTAGTTTGTTATACTTATTCTTAAATAATTGTTCTTAAATTGACCTCGTGATTAGTTTTCATTTGATATATTATAAAAAAAAACTTTTTGAATTTTTTCACTTCATAAGTATGTATTAGTATGGCATGTACAATGCAGAATATGCACATACATAAAGAGTAAAATTCATAAAATATAACATTAATTATTTTTTAAGAACTGATAAAAACTAATTTACATAATTTCTTAATAAAACCTTTTACTTTTTAATTTTATTAATTTGATTTTTTTTTTAATTGTGTACAATATGCACATACGTTCATACATATTTGTATAAGTATTTAAGTGCATGTGTTAGTAATATTAATATATTATTATATATACAGTTTCGAATTTATTGCATTGCGGTTTATTAAATTTGAACAAGGAAAATTTAAAAACAAAATCTGATGGAACAAAGAAATTGAGTACATTTGGAATTCAAAAAAAAACTCAATGCTGAATTGGGTTCAAGTAACTTATCACGTACTACTTGCTTATGCTGGTTAAAATTGTGCCTGACAAGTCAAGTCAAAAAAGCCCTTATGATACAAGACGTTAGAAGAAAAATGTTTAAAGAAAATTTGAGATTGATTAAGAACAAAATAATATATATTTTTTAAATCTACGTTTGACCTTCAGCAAAAATATTTACATATATAATTATTTTCAAAGCACCTAATCGCACTTAAAATTCCGAAATATTCTAAATAATTATTTTAAGGAATACTTATAAATATTCAATTGAAAGACTACTTTGAGGAAAAAACTATAAATGAGAAACCACAAAATCTTTGAGATTATAAAAAAATAACCTCCCCTATTGTATTCAATGCGGTCGGTAATTAGTTTTATGAATTTAAAGCAAGAAAAATTTTCAAAGAATTTCAATTTTCAATTCAAAGAACTAACAGTAATTATTCGAGTGTCATATACATTCATAATTACTTTTCGGCAGCATATATCCGGTATAATCACTGCTTTTTCACTTAAAAAATTATAAATATGTGTGGTTAATATCGATAAACTGTAATTAACTCTAAGTAAACATTTAAAATGTAAGGCAAATTAAAATTGCCGATACCCCTACAGTATAATTTATGTAGATAATTTTCTTTAAAATCTATATAAAAATCTTATAACACACTTTTAATTATTTTTTGTTTTATGCCTTTTAAAGGTCGAATTTACCACGTTTTTAGCATAAACAAAATTCCTTTTATTATATTACCTTTCACATAAATTACATGTTAACAGAAAATTTTTTTTTATTTTAATTAATTTTTTTTTAATCCCAGAATATCTATTCATGTATATGTGTTTAATTAGATATTGAAATAGAAAAAAACAATTGTAAGAATCGTTACTGGTATGGTAATTTTAAAATATACCTAGATTAGCATATTTATTGAAAATCTATTTGAAGTACATGTAGTGTAGGTGTATTATTCCGAATGAATTTTATGTTATAAATATTTATAGTACATTGAGTCTAACAAAATAGGACTAGATAGTGGGATATTTTGAAGCTAGTATTTTTTTTTTGCCTAAATGGAATGGTCAATATATTGGCAAGTAAAAGTTCATATAACAACCACTGCGTTAAATTTAATTTCCTTGTTTAATAACACTTTTACAAATGTTTCTCTATAATTGTTCGTGAATTGAAAAGTTAAAATTAAGTAAGTGAACATGTTTATTTTTAGATTTCTCTAAAAAGCTTATTTGATAGAGTATAAATTTTTAATTTAGAAAATATTAATTGTTATATAGATGCGGTCACACAAATCTGCAACACGGTAACGTAACTATTTTCTAGTAAAGTAAAGAAAATTCCTTTTTCTTTATGTTTTTCTAAAATTCATGATATACATGCTTCTCATATGCTTAACACCTACAATTAGTAATGAACAATGGATGTATAAGAAATAAAGTAAAACTTTTAAGACACTAATAATTCATTTTAAGAAATTAATTTAATTCAATTTGTTATTACAATAGCGAATTAATTGTGTTAGGCTTAGTGCAGGCATGGGGAACCTGCGGCCTTAAGGCCGCATGCGGCCTTTTAACTGTTTTTTAGTGGCCTTTGTCCTTAAAAAAATTTATTTCTTATATTTCTTAAAAGTTAAAATTTTGCTGCCAAACGAGGCTGGAACCAAATATAAAATTGTTATCGAGCAACAAACAATCACAGAAAAGTCATTGAAATAATGAACCATATTATTTTATTAATAATGTACATACTTACTTATCTATTTTTATTTATGAAATAAACTGTTTTATGTTATTTTTTATATTCTGACATAATTTTGTTTTCATCAACCTACACAAAGCAAAAATTTATAACCTTTGGACTTTTTTTAAACTTTGCGGCCTGATTGACTTTGCATTGACTAAAATTTGGCCTTATATAGAGAAAGGGTTCCCCATCCCTGGCTTAGTGTTTATCACTTACTACTCGTATGTACATTTATAGTATAAGATTTAAAGAAAAGCCAAAAAATTTCGCTGAAAACCTAAATGAATCTGAAAATAAAAATCTGAAAATTTGTGGATAATATTGAATTCGAATTGTTTGTTTTTGTTTTTTGTATTAAATCCATTTCTATATCAGATAAGTGCCAGATATGTATAATATCAGAATTATGATTAGGTATAGATTTGACAAACTCAAAAGGATAATTTATCAAATAATTAAAAAAAATTAAATGTTTCAATAACATGGAATTATAGTTCGGCATCGATTACTCCATGCTTTGCTGATCGATCCGATTTGACGTCGACAATAATAATAAATCGCAAGTAAAATGTCAAATCTTTAAGCCAAAAAAACCAAGGAGGAAAAATATACTCCCTTCAATACGAGTATTCATTTCTTACTTCATTCATAATTTAAGCTGAAATACATAGTTTCAGGCCACTTTTAAATATAATTTTCTTACTTTTTCTATTCAATAATATTTTTTCAACAACAATTAATAATAATAATAATAATAGTAATTTTATATTTCCATAAATATTATACAATTATGCTAATAGATTTATGAATTTTATTTTTAATAAATCACATTATTTGAGAGAATTTCTCACGAATTAATTAACACATTAACCGTGACTATGTGTTTACATTATGTCAATAAAACAATAATCACGTTTAAAAGCTTAAAATAGCTTAATATATAGAGGTGCGAACAATACTTCATTTAATAAGAAATTAAATATTTAATTAAAATATATACGAAAAATTAAACATTTAAACTGATTAAAATTTGCAATTAATTATAATTTCTATGAAGGACCGTTATAAATTTAAGATTTATATAAAAATTAAATATTATTTACATAAATTAAATAAAAATATTGGAAATAAATTAATGATAATTTCAATAATTATTTGTTATTTAATACTTGTTCATACTTTAATAAATTGAAAATAATTGCAGGACATATTTGTATCAAATAAATTTTGTTAAAATATTGCAGTGGATGACAGTACAGTTGGTGTTAATACAGTTTACAGTAATTAAAAGTACATTCAGGCTCTGCCAAAATTAAAATTTTCTTGTAATTGTGGTGATATGATGGGGTACTGTTGAGCAATGCAAATTTTGTTAGAAGACCATTCAGAAAATCGATTTTTTTATTAGAAGTTTATAATTAAAATAATTTGCAATGCAAATTTAATATAAGACTCAGCTTATGATTAGTAATTGCTGAATTGTGTGGTACAATATAGTATTGCTGGAATATTGGATTTAGTTTAACGCAATTATTCAATTTCGGATTAAAATAAAAATTTGTGAAATTAAAATAAAGTAGTGTGTATAAGAAATTTAAATTCTTCAGTAAAATTTCATAAACTTTTATAATTTTCTAATATTGAATGTTTCCTTTACCGTATAACTCATATTTAAATTTCTCAACCATTAATAAATTTAAATTTGCAATGAATTACATATACAAATAAATAAATTTCATTTTAATCTTAAAATAAAATTCATAAATGACTATTAGTCATAGAAAATAGTGAAATTTTTTTAGTCAATATAGAAAATTATTCTCTTAATGCGAAACTCTTGTAACCAATTTAAATAAGCAACAGCTTATAAACCTGTTCTATATGCGTTAATTTTATAAAATAATAGACAAAAAATTTCCCTAAACAAAAGCAAAAAAACCAAAAATCTTATGCAAAAACAAAAATTAATTTCACAATGCGGCACTATAATAAGGTATGCATTTTGTTATTTTTTCGTTTTTTTGTTATTTCTCGATGAACATTTATCAAAAAAATAAAAAATTCATGTCAATATTAAAATGCCATTAAAGTGATAATGCCAAACCGTATACAGTAGCGAGATATTGGTGTGGTGAGTAATCAAGAAAAGAAATTTTATGGTTTAAAGAAAAAGGAAGTCCTTTGTTTTCTTTCTTCTTTACAATAATTAACACAACTTTGAAATTACCATATAAAAAAACTGATAAAAATTGCATAGTAATTTTCTGACTTTATTTTGTTATCTTTACTTTTAGGAAGGTTAACCCTATTTTCATATCGTAGCTAATGTAACCAAAATGTTATCGGAGTAAAAATTTTACATAATATTAATTATCTTTTTATTTTAGTTCCTATGATTAACGCTTTAAGTTAAAATTGATAATTTGACAATTTAAGTCTAGCCTATCTCTGGAAAATAAGGTTTTGAAAAAATATTTTCTTAGAAATATTTCAAGCGGTTTGCGTTTTGAAAATTAATATTAATACATATATGTATGTATATATGTAGTTTTAAAATTTTACTGAAATTTTGTTGTCCTTGTGCTAAATGTCATTTTTGTAAATTCAGTTAGGAATAGGTCTATTAAAACATCATATTTTAAGATTATTTGGCTTAATTACGTATATAAAAGGGTTTTTTAAAAATTTTGGGCGGGTTTATAAATAATTCAGAATCTTGTTTCCATGTTATATAAAATTCTGAAAAGCTTTTAACAATTTATCGTAATACAAAGAGCAATTTATTCTATATTTGTTATTTTTTTATAAATTATATTTGTTATAAAAATATCTGTGTTTTAAAATAGAAAAAGTTGATGCCAAGGAACGGTGCACTCTAAACGGTGCATTTTATGGAGCCGTACAGATTTGAGGCCGGTGGCTGGAGTACTCAACAGATATTGTCACTGCGTGGATAGTGGACTGTGTTGTTCCTGCTTGAAAAAGGATGAGACGGTAGAGCATCTGTTATGCATGTATGTGACAATGTGGCTCACTTGAGGCTAAGGTGGTTCGGCCAGAGTTTTGTCACTCCTTCTGATGTCTCACGATTGCCAGCGGAAACAATACTGAGACTCGTTAGGGGCCTAAAAAAAGTGCTCAATTAAGTGGATCGTAAACCATAAAAGATCCTACGGATCAAAGACTCGATGTCTGAAGTTTTTTTGACTTGGAATTGGCCATTATTAAAATTTTTCGCAATGCAATTTTTAATATTTTACAAGTACTATAAGTATATAACAAGTAATTTGTTTTCGTTCCGTAGAAGTTATCGTAGAAGAAATTTAAAAATCAATCTAATGTAGCAACCATAATTAAAATGACACCTAATTGTATTATTTTTATTTGTTAGATTTTATTTTTGCAAATTTAAAATCAAGTTTTATAATGTGTAAAAATTGATTATAAAGTACACTGAAAATAAAGCTATAAAATTTAATTAAAATTTGTAAGTGCATAACATAGAAAATTAAAAAATAAAAAAAATAAAAATATAATTGTTAAAATAATTGTTATAATGAAATTTTTATTTGAATAATTTTATTATAAAATTATTTTAATTATTTTTGTATACTTAAAAGAAAGTGATATAATTATTTTGAATGGAAAATTATGAAAAAGTATTTAGTATTTTCCCGTCTCACAAAACAATATGTTAATATTAATTTTTATCTTATATAATTGAATTTAAATTAATAGAAGGGGATCTACCTTAATGCAATTCTTAAGTCAATTTGATTTACTTAACTAATTCAATTTTAAAAGCTAAATAAGTCAAATGGACATTAGAGCTGTGGTTATTGTAAGGTATATTTCTTTTTAATGCTTTAAAATAAATAAGTTAATTTTGAAACATAAACTATAAATGCAAGTTATTTAAAACTAGCAGAGTTTTATTCTGAATTGTAGAAATTGCTTCGTTTCTTGGTACGGTAGGTAATTAAATTTTCAAGATTATTAACTTTTTTTTATGAAACTACTGGATTTTGACTGATCATTATTTCAACATAATATTTTTTCCGGACAAAAGCGTTTTAAGATGAAATTGGGTCTAAGGACTAGCATTGGACCGATGATTTTGCTATAAAAAATAAATAAGAATAAATGTATATAAGCATACACATAATATAACCATTTTCTTAAACATAAATTTATATCTTATATATTTATAAATCTGTATTTATATTGGTCATTATAATATTAATATACGTTAATATACTTAACTGTTGTACTTATAATTTATTTATTAATTTTTCACACGCGACCGAATGTTATTTTACGTGCTAATAATAATAAAAATTTATAATAGAGCTAATGGTGTACAAAAATAAAACCAAAATCAGCTAAATTTAATAATAATAAACGCTTCATTTTAATCTAATAGGCAAAAATGTTAAGTAAATTTCAATTATTCACGATGTACAATTTTCATAATTTTTTTGTTGTGACGATAACGTTTAGTGTGCCAATGTAAGTGGGGCTTTTATGAAACAAGTACCAATTTTATATTATTTTACAAATGGTATTACTTAATTGCAAATTTTTGGCAGTAATGAGGAATAATTATTGTAATTTCTTTGTTAATATTAGAGTAGCGTGGCTAAAAATTTGAAACTTTTGTAATAAAAGTTTTATATTGACTTGCATATGTTAATGGAATAACGCTTTAATCTTAATTTGTTAGTAACCACTTTTATTTAAAAGTGATAGAGGGCACTGTAAAAATTAAAGAATAGAAATAAAACAAAAATTCGGTAGGCAAAAAATTTTGAACTTTTAGTAAAAAAATTAATTTGAATTTTTCGAATCTAACGAAATATAGATTCTTAAATAGAGATAAGAACATTCATGTACATACAAATATGTATATGTTCATTCGTATAAAGTAAACTTTATTTAATGCTGTTCTTTACGACAGCATTGTTACAAACTAACATTTTAGACTATTCCGGCAGGTGAAAACGAATTATCAACTTACTGGTATGTATATTCAAAGTTTTGACTTTTACAATTTTTCCTTCAGCTTATAATTAAGACGTACAGTTACGAAATTTTAAATTCTTAAGGTTACATAATAAATTATTTCTGGTTCTTAAAGGAAAAGTAGAATTGATTATTCGTAAAATTTGGTTAAAAATTTTGAAGAATTTATTTTTAAAATTGAATCAAGAAGTTTGTGAAAGGATCCATATGCAGAATGTTAAAAAGGTGGAGCCAGTAAGGTATCACACTATAGGCATTATATAATTCATACAAGCATATAAATATTATATTTTAATTAGAACTAAATTTATTCTAGATTTTACTAAGAATGTCAATTTCGAGTCACACATTTCTTTGACGATACATAAATTTTATTGAACTTCTTTAAAACCAAGAATGTCATTCATGTTATTGTCATGTTATTGTCATTCTTATCTGAAAGTTTCTTCTTATATGCTCCAATTGAATTAATTATGTATGAAAACTTCATTTTCATTATTTTAACCTAAATTTTCTTTTATTGTAAGCTCCATGTTCAAAGAAAATGTGCTTTTTTTTTTAAAAACTATAAAATTAATCGAATTCATTTTTTTTATATTTGTACTATTATTTTGCATTGCACAAAATTTGTCATTATTTAATATAGCAATTAACTTTTTACGATTTAGGGGTTTTTTTAGATTTTTTTTTTCTGTTTTAGAGATTTTGTGTTGTGTTACTATTATTGTCCTATTAGAACTAATAATTAACATATTGATTTAATTAAAAAATTATTAATTTATTCAATTGAAATAAGTGAAACTGATAAAACGTTATTTTTAAGATTAATTTACGATAACTTACTCATTTATAAAAAAAAACTTTTAACTTAAAAGATTGCAAATATTTTGAGCATAAATGCTATTAATTAATCGCTTAGTAACTATGTATACATATATCCAAATTATTTGTTTTGGCCATTAACTTATCAAGTTATTATTGATTTTTACTAGGTTTTGATAATAACTTTTATATTTACATTTACAATAATTTCTAAATACTGAAAATTTTATTTCCACATTTTTTTGTTGAATTATCCTTGACTTTTAAAGGGCTACTAAGCAAAAAAATTTAATTGCATATTTTGGAGAAAACTTTAAAATACGTTTTTATAATAGGTCATCAAGAGAACAATAGCACGTAGGACTTTGAAACTAGTGGCTTGTATTGGAGGACAATACAGAGACAAAAAACTGTTTTTAATAAAAGCAAAGTTAAAGGTGTAAATAGAAAAAAAAATTGAGGCAAGCATTTTTATGGCTTTTTCTTAGTTTTATAATTTTCACTATCTATTTGTTTAAATTTGAAACTTTTACATTTAAATAGTAATTAAATACGAAATTTTTATTCTAATGCAATTAAAATAAGATAACGTTTTCAAATAAACTATTAAAACGAACATAAATTATTACTAAATACATATAGGAGCTGCCGTATTGCAAAATAAAGCGAGTTTAATTATAGGTACTAATCTTATCTGTATTTCGCATATCAAATTAAATTTTAGTATTTTGTTTTATAGAAATAAAATTTGTAGGACAACTTTTATTACGGCTATTAATGTAATATAAATACCTTTTATACGGCCTTATATGAAACCCCTGCAGGTGTAAATGTAAGAAATTTTGAAATTATTGCAAATTTAATGAATCTAATTGAATTTTTAGTAAGAAAAGGATCCCCATCATAACTTAAAAGATCTGGTTTTGAATTTGTTTCTGGTTTTTGAAATTTTCCTGTTGAGTTTGTAATTTGCAAGTTTTATTCTAAAAAATATTGATTTCCAAAAGATATTGAAAATTTGTCAATTTTTTTAACAAATAATTGCACAACACTTTTTTGACAACCATAGTTTTGCAATTTTAATTAGTTTTACACGTATGCATTATATGCATTTACTTTTATTGGCATGTGTATGTTAACATTACAGTACGTACAAATTCTTTTAATTTTTAATATAAAACTTTGAGAAGGAATCAAATCAGATATTTAAAGTTAAAAAATTAAGAAAGCGTTGTAATTGAAATAACCTATTCCTAGTTAAAATGGACGAGAGGAAGATCGTTACGATACAACAATAAAATTTTGAGTGAAATAAGATTTATTTTATTTGTTTTTTTTTTTTTTTTGAGTTTTTTTCAGCTTTTTACATTTTGGATATAAGGGTAATTTGGCATATGACGATTAAAAAATATTTTCAGTTAGATATTTCTAAAAATGTTATTTTGACAAAATGTAATAAAGCATCCTCTCCTGCCTGAACTTTCAATTGTAATATTTATAGTGATTTTAAAATAAATATTTAACAAATAAAAAATGGTCAATTTAAATTTGGTAAATAATTATAATTAAATGAAGTAATTGTAATTAGAAATGTCAACAATTTCTAAAAATTAAATGCATTCAAAGTAAAATTTAATAATTTCAAATTTAAACTTAAATAGTATTAAGCAATTACTCGTACTTGTCTCGAATGCTTTGATCTATATATTAATTTTAAAAATTTATGACAAAGCTTTTTTTTAGCTAATTTATTGTTTTTTGTTTTGAAAAAAAAAAATAAGTAATATAATTATTAGAGTTAACTAATCGTAAAAATTTTAAGTTTAATGAATGCAAGCTTTGATTATTAATTATTACTTATTTACCCATACGTGTGTATGTTTGATTGCGTACATGTACGAGTATTATATGCTATCTATAAACAACACTTAAAAAATATGAATTTAGTTACTCATATTATAAAGAAAATATTTATTTTTACCGGCATTTCTTATCTTTAGTTCTAATCGAAAAAAAAACAGGTGCTTAAAAAAACAAAAGCCAAAAATATTGATCATAAAACTTTTCTTTTTAAAGATCTATTTAAGCGATAGAGTGTATTTATTTAAGTTCAACTATACTCTTAACAAAAATATTATGCAAGTTTTAAATTTTTTAATTGAATAACAAAAAAAAAGTAGGAATATTCTTCAAAATTGATCCTTTTATTATCAAACTATACACATGAGTTAAGAAGTTAGAAATTAATATAAAAAGACCTACCATAATCTATATACATATATTTAACTCAAATGTAATACAAGTCAAAAACTTTGTTTTTAAGTCAAAAATTTTGTATTTGTTTCAATTCAAAACTTTCTTAAAAAATTATAAATAGTACACAAATTTCATTCACTCACAAAGCAATAAACAAGTTTTAAATAAAATTAGCATACAAAATAAGTAAGTTATAAGTGTGATTAAACCCTAAATCAAAACTTTTAAAATAATAAATACAATTGAAAAATTTACCATTCATTATCAATAAACTAGATAGCGACTTTTGCTTATGAACACAAATATAGTGCGCTATGAAAAGTCATACAAAATTTGAAGTCATTTAACAATCTTAATTTTTACTGCAAAGTGTAAAATAGTGCATTAATTTATAAATTATTTAATTTCTGTTTTTAATTAATTTTATTTTCCTTGCTTAAAATCGATATTTTTTAAAATTAATAATAGCTGTTTAATATGTATAGATTGTAGATTGTACAGAGGGGGTAACCGTGACTAACCGAAAGGTTCTACTGTGCTGCCTCACTTGGTGTGGGACACGTCCCTATAGCATCCCTTGAGATAGAGATACTTGAAAGGTTTGGAAGATCGCGAAAGGTTTGTATCGTTTGGAAGAACTCTTAAGATTTAGAAGAGTGAGTGTAATTAATTTTATACATAAGTATATTAATACAAGAAATATACATAAGGATATTAATGACAAAAGGAATTTTTTCTCTTAAGAAAATCGGATTGTAATTTTTATTCATAAACAAGATTTCGATAAAATGGTAAAGTATTTTATGCAAAACAAATCATTATAAATATTCGAATGAGTTTCTTCCAAAAAAAAAACAAATTCCAAATGGATTGTGTAACCACCTTTAAAGTTTTTAATACATAATTAGACTGTTAGAGTATCGAGAAATAATATAAAGAATTCACACAAGATACTCGTACATATTTTACAAATCATTTCAATTAATGAAATTTACTACCATCTAATTTAAATCACAAGATTATAGAAAAATCTAATTAAATTCATTAAATTGCAGGAAATTGTTATATAAAGGTAACTTGTTTATTATTGTTTTAACTATTTATTCCTAATTAAACTGTTTTGAACTTAATTAATTTTTTTATTAATAATTAATTTATATATGTATTTATGCTAAAATTATGCAATAGCAGTAAATTATTTTAAATAATTCCAAAATAATTACATATTTCACATGTCATATACATACATATATACATATGCTATCCTTTATTTTGGACAATTATAATTAAGATTACTATAATATTTAGGAAAAAAACTATAAGAAAAAAAACTATAACTATTAGAGTTTAAGAAAAGAATATATATTTTTGTTTTGACAACCAACCATATCGAATCCGACATCATAATGAGTTCCTCTTGTGTAAAGGATCGGTATTGCATGACGTCTTGGTATACTTTTAGCCATTTCTAATGTATTTTTTGTTCTTTTTTTTTTAATTAAATTAACACTATTTAAAATTTATATGAAATACAAAAATTTTCAAGTTTCAAAAATCCTTTTGAATCCTTTAAATATTGTTTAATTAAAAATTCAATTTAAAATAACAAGTAAAATTTAAAATTTATTTTTATTGTTCAATTTTTATTGATAAAAACACAACAGAAATTAACAATTTTTTTTTTAAGATAATTAACGTTATTTAATCACGGTAAATCTTTAATAATTATATTTGATCGTATGCTTTCGTATTTTTTTTTTAATTCAATTAGCGTCAAATTGAATAACGTTAAAAGAGTTAACAATCAATTTATAATTTAGATGCAATATTGTTCTTTACAGTACGAAACACACTTAAAGACTGAATGAAATTAGAATTTGTTCTGCTAGATAAGAGTTTTTATTTTATAGAAAAAACAAAATATTTTTTTTTTTGTTTTCGTTAATTTTAAAAATTCCAGTAAAAATTATGTGTGAAAAATCAGAAACAAAATAAGAAAAAAAAAACAGTTAAAGAAACAAAAAAAAAGCATTATATGTATGTATTGTTATACAGGCATATAAATATATGTATAAGTATTTTATATGTATATCAACATCCATATAGATTATTTTTTATATTGTATATAAAGATATTTATAATAAGATATTTAAAAAATATCGAATTAAAAAAGCTTTTAAGAACATTTTGGACTATATTCATGGCACGCGATTAATATTTTAACGTTTACAGCTGTATAAATTCACTAGTATAAATTCACTAATTCTACTTATCATTTATTAACTGAAAATTAGATTGTTAAAAATTCTAGATACCTATATAATTTTTTTCTATTATTACAATTTATTTCTTTTATTGTTTTTAATAATGGTAGATGTTTTATACACTTATATAAATGTACAGCTATTTAATAATAAATCCAGTCGAAAATTAAATAGGATATAGTAAAGTAGATTGAAATGAAGAAGAAATCATTTCACAGTATTTAATATTTATGTTTTAATTAAAAAAATGTATATACAGTTTGATTATTACATTTTTAAAGATTATAAACCAAAATGAAATGGAAATTTTAATAAACCTACTCTATATTAATACAATATCTCACCTTAATTAAATATATTTTCTCTGATCCTTCATACGAATACTAAATCTTCCATATCTAATATATTTTGAATAATTCGCTTAAACTTTCGCAATGAGAGCAAGTATATTCTTTTTTTTATATAGAACACGGTCCTTGAAGCAAAATAATATTTTCGCACAACAATGATGGTTGATGTTGCCTAGTTTTATTTTTTAAAATTAAAATAGTTTTCATTTTACGTCCTTAATTTATCATCTACTTAATATATTAATAATAATTTATTCAAGCGTTTTTTTATAGTACTTAAATATCTTTTATTTGCAGAACATTAATACATTAATTTTATATTAAATGGCCTGCAATTAAGATTTTAAAAAATACTTTAAGTGCAACAGCCTTAATATAGGCAAATAAATTTCAACCTTTTGTAACGGTTTGTCTTCGTTTTGATAAAATGAAGAAATATTAATCTTACTTTTTCCTTCGCAGTTTTCTTTTTTTTTAACTTTTTTATATTGTTTTTTTGTTTTTTATTTTGCGTTTTTTTACAATATTGTTAAACTGCATTGTTGTAATTTTTGATAATTTTATTGAAATTAATTTTTTTTGTATAATTTTATATGTAAAAACCAAAAAAAAAAAATAATATTGTTAATGCCGTGAATTCATCTAATATCGGGATCTAGAATAAGTACAAAAATAACAGACAATAAATGTACATAAATATTACACGATATATAATTATGTTAAATACAATATTATATTGTAAAAAAAAAATTAATTAATTCTGGGTTTTTTTTCAAATACCTTTAAAGGGGTTAAAGACTACAGCTTTTTTCGAAAGATTTTGAAAATAATGGGAAACAAGATTATCGAATAAAAATAAATTAAAAAATATTTATATAAGTAAATATTATTATACATATGTATATGCATACAGCAATAGTAAAAAAGGTAAACATTATTAAAAATTATATTCTTTTATAAATTGCTAAAAATCTGGATCCTTTGTTTCTTGTTACTTTAATACCTTCCTCACTACTTTCATATAACTTTTCTATAATTGGATCATTTTTCTAGAATAAAAAATTTATTAGTTCAACTTAAAATTTACGATCTTGTTTTAACAGAATTAGGTAACTACCAAATATTCATCTTCAACTTTCTCGTATAATGGATGCTCCTCTAAATGTTTAACAATCCATTGGTTCAAATCTTCAACATCCGTAATTGTATATATTATCCCCTAAAATGTTGGAATTAATAATAGTGTATTTAATAGTAATATTAATGAGTACCTACCCCTTTTCTTAAAACGTAAGCATATTCTGATAAAAGTGATTGATTTATAATTCTCCATTTATGTTTGGCTTTTTTGAAATGGGGATCAGGATATAAAAAGAATATTTTAGATAATTGAGCTTTTTCAAAAAAGTTTGGTAGATATTTCATAGCATTTGTTCGCAAACAAGCTATATTATTGTATTTTCCTGCATGTAATTTCCGCAACGCTTCTATTCTATCCACAACGTAATCTGACACTTTAACACGAATTTCCATTCCCAAAGCAAGTTTATCCGGAAATAATTCACTTAGTGTAACTAAAAATCCACCATAACCACATCCTATATCAGCGAATTCTATCATTTGATTTGAATTTTTAATTTCAGGGTACAAGGTTGACCAGTCAAAATCGCTTGGACATGATGGACTAAAATGCAAAGATTTATTTCAAGAATTTTTAGTTATCTGAATCTTACTATTCAAAACTATGATCTGCTATAGGGTTAGAGTGAGCTCTTTGTCGATAATAACGTTTTTGAGGAAGAGATAACTCCATTTTTCTTAAAACTAATGAAAAAAAGTAAAATAATATTTTATATTATCTTTTTTGTTTCTTTTGTATCAGCATTAATTTGTATACTCGTATCATATAAAAATCTTTAAGGTATGCTCTATCTACGACATGAATTACAAAAACAAAATAAATATGAAGATGGAATATACAAATATGTAGTAAATTTGACAAATAATATTGTAATTGTCATACGATTTTATATTACATTTGTATTTGACACTTATCATTAAAGTAAAAATTGTCCCATTTCGTTGCAAAGATAATGTTCCAACACGTTCCAATAACACATGTTGTGAAGAATTATCAGCAACATTACCATCCAAGTTGCCGCTTTTAGTTAATAACCTTCCACGAATTATCATTAGTTCTATTTAAACTGCGACTTGAAGTTGACAACACAACAAGAGCGGTTTTCCGCGACGAAATATCTCCATTCAAACAAAATTATTACCGCAAACTTCATCGCAAGCGATAAAATAGACAAAATACATATTTTATCGCTGGCGGTTTTTTATTGACATTATCTGTTTCAATGTGTTTTTAACTTTATATACAAAATACCGAACAGTTGATTTAGCTGTTACGCTTTTGTTGAGGAACGTAAATCGCCCGCCCTTTCGTGCACTGCTTTGGTTATCTTTTTACAATGACTTAGGTTTCATTTCCCCAGTTAAAAGACTCGTCACGTAAACATAGCTATTTAGGACATTAAAATCAAATGAGGTATATAATTATTTTGTGGAAAGTGACCGACAAGTATTGCCACGGCCACGACCACGGCCACAGTTACATAAATTAAATCATATGTCTTTGGATTGCTATGTCGTATGTAAGTATGTACATTCCTTTTCCTTTTTAGTTTTTTCTTTCATAAATTTTAAAAGTTTTACTAATATAATATACAATTATTGGTGAAGCTTCAAAACAAAACAAAACAAAAACCTAAATAGCTGAAATAGAATTTTTCACTAAAAGTATTGTAACCGGTGTTGTAGTCATACAAAAAAAGTGACAACACAATAGGAGAATGTGTCCAAAAGTCATCCTGTAATCACAGATAATATCATATAATATATTTAAATTAATCTCAAATGTGAGAAAATAGTATGAATCCAACTAAAATAGGAGACTTTTAAAATTTATTATACAGATGTCACTCAATATCACTATTTTTTTTATGCCTTAGGCTAGCAGCAACTTTAATATGTAACTTAGATGAGCAACAACTTGAATTTGAACGCTGACCACACTTGACGCACACTATTGTACCAAAATTAAAAAGAATAATGGCGGATAAGTCGCGCTAAGTTTTAGTGAAAATAAAAGTGAAAATTGAATTTTAAAACGTTTATTATCTTATTTTTGCTACTAATAAACAATAAATTAGAAATTCGTTCAATCTGTTTGTAATTAAATTTCATACATATTAAAAACAGACGTAAAGAAAACGGAAAAAAAAAATCTGGTGAATTAAGATCGCAAATAAAATATGAAAATGTGTTTTACCAAGTGCGAATTTAAAATTAAAATATCATTTTGAAAAATGAGTAGTTTTTCTTGCTAAAATTAAAATAATTCATAAATTTTTATTAATTAAAAGATTCTTACGGCATTTTCTCAAATTTATCCTTTCAAGGACAATTTTTCATTAAATAAATATCAAAACTAATGCGAGTAGCATCCATTGTGATTTATTAAGATTTCAAATTACTTAGTTAATAGAAAAAATAATGTCGGAAGACGATAGTTTTAGTACAAGTAGGGGGCAGTATAATTCTGCAGAAATAACCTCGGAAGAACATGAAGCTAATGACGTGAGTATAGAAATATAACCATGTGAATGTGATCATAGAGTAGATAGATGTACTACATATGTGTGTAGATTGTTTGCTTTATTAGATGGAAAGTCAACGTTACGAAATTTTTTAAACTGTTCAATTTTTTTAGTCAATTATTCAAAAAGTGAAATCGACTGTTTCCAGCATTTTACCACAAACTTTAAGTAAATGGTTTTCATCGACTAATGTTTCGGAAGAAAATAGAAATGGTAATATTAGAAGACGACGATGCGAAGAAGATAACTTTAATGATAGTGATCCCGAAAATAGTCAAGATGAACATTGTACTTTAGTGATGCCACCAATGAAAAAGACTCGTTTGAATAATGATGAGGTAATAATTGTTAATTATAAATTGAAAAGAAGGAACATAATTTTATTTATCACTTAAGCTTGGCCACTTTCCAATGACAAAACATTGCATTAACAAGATTGGAGAAAATAAGTTTATGTCATCCACACCATTAGATATTCGAGGACGAAAAGAATTACACACTGAAATTTCGTCAAATTTTATTTCACCTAAGAATAAAAATGTAAGACCTCTTGATGACATCGAAGAAGAAACTGACATAATTGAGGTAGTACCAAAACTGTCACGTAAAACTAATCAAACTAAAAGGTAAGATATTTGAAAAATATTAAAAACATTTGTACGTTTAGTTTTTAAAAAAATTCTTTTTTGACCTTCAATTAAAAAATTTTGTGTAACTTGTGATATTGATTTTTCCAAATGTTTAAAAAAAAATTTATTTAAACATTTTTTTTTTTAATGTTTTAGGAATACGAATATGTCAGGTAGATTTTCAGAAAATCAATTTTTGAGGAGCGAATCTGGTTTAGCGAATTTTAGTAACAGTTTTATGTCCTCAAATTTAGTTAAAAAAAGGAAAATTCAAACAAATTCTATTAGAGAAGAAGGTGGAGAAGAAGATTGCGAAAATGAAGAAATTGACGACTATGAAGATGATCTTGAAGATGATGATGAAGATGAAGAAAAAAGCCATAGCGTAAGAAAAGATACAAGATTAAATAAATCAAATATGCTCTCGAATGGAACAAATAACATGCCTAATATAATAATGTCCCGAAATGAAAATCAAGATAGTGCATCAGAAAGTGGAGAAAGTCAGTGTTCTAGTTTAGCAAATCAACAAATAATTGGTCAGAATAAACGTACTGGATTGTTCAATTTTAATAGAGCAAAAAATTTAGACTTTGTTCATTCAAAACCAAATTCTACCAATGGATTTAATTTTTATTCTCATCTAGAAGGAAAAAAATCTTTGTTTTCATCAAAAAATATGCACAGCGTTTTAAATAACTCAACTATGTCGTTAACTAGTCTAAATAGGCGTCAACAGTTCAATCCATCTTTATATGGAAGTACATCTGCTTTAAGTGATTCACGCTTATTGAATACAACTTCACCATTTTATAAGGGTAGGACAACTTATGGAGGGGCTTCAGCTTATGGAAACTCATTTCTATCTTCTAGTGCTCGACAAATCCGAATAAAGCCAACTTTGATTCGCCCGTCTTCAAGTTTGTCGAACGTATCAAATTCGTCTCAAGATTTGAATATAACAAACACTGGAAATTTTGATAAAAATGCGGTGCGTAATAGTACAACTGGGAATAATACCGCAATTTCAAGTACAGCTAAACGGATACTTGAACTAATGGATCAATTCACAACACCTTTAAATGAAGCGAGAAAAATGGCTGAAAGTTTGAAGAATTCTCAAATAATTGGTAACAAAAATAGATTCACTGAATCAGATTATCTTTCAAGTAAATCTTTAAATACTGGCATCCGATTACAAAAACCTAAGACCCCTTATAGTCGACCTCAAGAAAATAATAATAAACAAATTTTAAATGAAAATATGTTACCTCCAGTAAACGAATTACAAGTTCCATCAATGGCTCAATTATTGCAGCTAAAAACATTGCAGGCTAATACAGAAAGAAATCGAGAAATGGCTACCTCTAACGAAAAATTCTTGTTAAATAAAAGAAATGATTGTAATACTTTGAAAAATAATCAAATTGACAAAGGTAATATTTTGTCAAGTCATAGTAGAAAAATCAAAACTAAAATAACAAGCACAAGACCTTCGAAAAATTCAAGTGAGCTAGAAATCGCTGAAACAATAACATTACCAGATATTCCCCTACCTTTGATGAAATCGATACCTAAATTTGATATCCCTCCGCCAAGTACAAGTTCAGCCTATAAGGTACCTTTGAATACTACAACTATTACACGACCAGCGTTGGGAAATGTTTCTACTGTATCCAACAGCACAATTAAAAATGACACTTTAAAAACTGGTTATAAATTTTCGGCTCCTATTAAGATAGATTTTAAAGTTGATTCCAAATCAATATCATCATGCGATAACTTTAAATTTAGTCATCCGATAACTGTAGATTCGTACGAAAAATCAAATGATATAATTAAAAATGATATTAAAAAAACTGAAGAGAAACAATCAGAGAAATCATTTTCAAATTTACCACAATTAAACAGAGGTAATATAAAAGAAGTTTCTGCTGAAACCTTAACTACAAATCCAAGTAAAACTATAACAACATTGAAAAGTGGAAGCGTTTTGGACGTTTTAAACAAATCAAATAAAGTTGTAGAAGTAAAGAACACCAGCAATATAAATAAAAATATGAGTGAAACTGCAAGTGGAAAAACTAATTTAGGGTTTGGTGAAGCTTTTAAAAAGCCCGCAAATATGTGGGAATGTTCAATTTGTTTGGTAAATCATTTTGATTTTTAAAAAATTAAATTATTTAGTTATTGAAGTAATTGAAAATATTTATATTTTTAGATAAGAAATAATGAAAATTGTGAGAAATGTGTAGCTTGTGGATCATCAAAAAAGGGAGGTAGCGAAAAAGAGAAAACGGTTTTTCCCCCACCTTCTCTTGTGACAACGAATATTTCCTTAAGTGAGCAATTTAAATCAAATCCAAATACTTGGGAGTGTTGTGCCTGTTTGGTTAGAAATAAGAATGAAATTTCTTCGTGTGTTGCTTGTAATACGTCTAAGCCGGTATTAGTGAGCGATACTAAAAAATCCAGCGATAATAATGCTAATAGTACTGGAAAGGTTGCCGAACCAACTAAAACTGTAGACCCAACTTTCAAAGAAATTGTTGCTCAACAAAGTGGAAAATGGGAATGCTCTGCTTGTATGACTAGAAATGATTCCAATCGTTCAAAATGTATATGCTGCGAACAAGCAAAACCTGGATCGAGTACCTCTACAGGGAAAAATGAATTTTCTTTTGGAGCTGCCGCTAGTAAATTTACTTTTGGCTTTAGTAAATCTAATGAAGATTCTTTAAAAAAGACTGATGAATCTGTTTCTAAAACGGTAGAAGCAACTTCACAAGGAAATTCAGGCTTTAGTTTTGGCATATCATCTAACCCTATTTTTACTACTCCAAAAATTCCAGCAACAGCCAACACATTTTCATTTGGTGTTAATAAAACTACAGCCACAAGTGCAACTACTCCTGTAGCGTCAGACGGTAAGTTAATAGACAGCAACAAAGCTAATGTAAAAGCATCAACATTGGAATCGGAACTTTTGAAGACTACAAGTAAACCGGCTGAAAATGTTAATTTCATGTTTGGTTCTCCAAAAACTAAGGGTGAAACTGATTTAAAAAAGACGTTTTGTTTTGGGTCACCAACGCCAATATCATCGAATACAACTAAAACCGAATCGAAATTAACTACTTCAAGCGAGTCCACACTTCCAAACTCTGGATTTTCATTTGGTTCACCTCAAAATCAAACTACAAATTTGAAAACAACTACACCTGGGTTTTCATTTAACTCACCGTCTTTGTTAACTGCAGCACAAGGGACCTCTGCAACAGTTTCCACGACTACGCAATCAGCAACATCCACTGCGGTTAACTTTGTTTTCGGCTCACCTAAGACTACGAACTCCACAACCACATTTGCAGCTCCGGTCACTACTACGTGGTCAAATGTTTTTGGTTCTCCATTATCTAAAAATAATCAGGTTACAAGTGTATTCGGAAATGTAAATAAAGAACAAAGTAAGTTTTTTTAACAATTTTGAACCATTTCTAATTATTAATAATTAAACAATATTTTGTATAGGCCCCAAAACGTCTCTAGGCATAAGTAGTCAAGGTTCAAATAGTAATGTCATACAATTTGGGGCGAATAGTAATAATAATCATGATAAAAATTTAAAAACTTCTGTTCCTGTATTTGGATCTCCTTCAGGCATGAGCTCAAGTAATAATCAATTTAGCTTTGGATCATCAAGCAGCTCAGCAGTTTTTGGTTCAAATACTAATACAGCCGCACCAAGCCCTTTCAATTTTGGATCTCCTAAAACGGTTAATGATTCAGTTGGCAACGTTACACTGAACACAGGTTTAACAGCTGCTTCCAATCCCATTAGTTCTATATTCGGAGCCTCAAACACTACTATTAATAATAATAATAATAATAATAATAATAATAATAATAATAATAATAATAATAATAATAATAATAATAATAATAATAATAATAATTATAATAATAATAATAATAACAATAATAAAAATAATGCTAATAATACTAATAATACTAATAATAACAATAATACTAATAATAATAACAATAATAATGATAGTAATATTAATAATAATTGCAACAGTAATGGTAATAATAACATTAATAATAATAATAGCAATAATATCCTTGGTAATAATAATATTAATAACAACGTTAATAGTAATAATAACATCAATAATAACATTAATAATAATAATAATTTTAATAACAAAAATGATAATTCTAATAGAACTAATAATCTTGTTAATAATAATACTATTAGTGATAATAAAAATAACAATTATAACATCGGTAATACTAATAATAACAACAGTAATACTAATAATATTGTTCTCAACAGCATCAATAACGAAACTAACATCAGTCCTGGCTATTTTAATAATCACAATATTATTGGTAATAACACCAATACCTCTGTTATTAGTAATAATAATAGTAATATTATTTGTAATAATAATTCTATCAATAACACTAACATTAATAGTAATAATAATAATAATAATAATGATAGCCATATAATTAAAAATAATAGTAATAACACTATTAATAATAACATAAATACTAACAGTAATGTTACGAATAATAATAATAGTAACAATAATAATAATAGTAACAATAACAGCAATAGTATTATGAACAATAACAATAGCAGAAATAACAATATTTTCAATAATGATGTCAGTAATAATAATAACAGTAATAATATTATTAATAGTAATAACAGTAACAATAATAACGTTAATAACAATAGTAGTAATAATAATAGTAGCAATAATAACAATAATAATATTACGTTTGGGTCTCCTACGGCATTCGGTAGTTCAGCTTTTAGTTCTCAATCATCAACAAGCTCAATTTTTGGGCAATCTGCTTCTGTGCCTAACTTATTTGGAAATAGCGTTGTACAACAGCAAAATCAACAGCAGCAAAAGCCGTCTTCAAGTTTTTCCTCTCCTGGTACTGGTTTATTTGGTTCTAATACAAACGCATCAACTTCAGCATTCACATTTGGGAATACAGTCGCTTCAGCTCCATCATTTGGCGCTCAAACAGCATCCATGCCAACTTTTAGAAATCCAACCGCTAATACTAATACTTCTTTTACCTTGCCAACTCAAGAGTCAACAAAAAAACTAACTGATACTCCATTTAATTTTAATGCAGCAGTTCAAAACCCACCTTCGGTAAGAAAAACTATTTCATATTTTACAAATTTTTACAACTATATCAATATTTTTCAGGGAGGATTTTCTTTCAGTAACAACAATACAAACATTAACAAACCAGCTTTTAATTTTTCTGCACAAACAATGCCTTCTTCATTCAATTTTACTGGGTCCGAGGTAACATTTTTTAAAATTTATTTATATTTTGTTTTATTTTTTTTTTATCATTCATTTATTTTTTTTTATTTTTTATTCATATTTTTTATCTTCACATAATTTTGTTTTTATTCTTATAATATATTTTCGCAACCTAAAATAAAATATTTCATTTGATATTTTCCACTAAATTACAACAAAAAATTAAAAATTTGAAAAAAATATTCAGGCAATAAATTCATCACAACCATTTCAATTTGGAGCCTCCTCGATTACTACAACTATACCACCAGTGTTTAATTTCGGTAGTAGTGAGGTAAAGTACAGTCTCATTTCGGATGTTAGTTCTATATATAAACACATACATATATATATATTTACAAAACAAAAAATGCTTTTATACCTATTTAAGCCTTGATTCTGATATAGTATCGTTTATATTATAATTAATTATTGTTCTACTGTTTATAATTTATAAATATATATATATATTTTATATATATATATATATATATCTTTTTTTTTTGCATTTTGTATTTGTTTTGAAATTTGTGTAATTAATGAATTATTGAAGATTTGTATATTTTGTTGAAATAATTTCTACAATTTATTTGTAATTGTTGAAAAAGAAAATTTATGGAATGTTAGATAAACATGCAAATACTAATGTATAGAATGTATCATTCCTTTTGAGATATTTTTTAATTTTAATGTTAATATTCATGAGTTGATTAAATTTGTTAATTAATAATAAACCAATAATAAATACTTGGCAATTATAAAGCAATGAAATGAATTATTCGTGACAATCATTCATATTATGCTAGACGCATCACTTAAAATGAGGGGATATTATTCAAATGTATTGAGGTTTTCATTTCGAAAATTATAGACATATTCAGATTTTTATATTATTTTTAAAATTATAAAAAACTTTGAAAATTATTCCATCACGTTAAGAGATACGTCTACAAAAATATGGGAGATAATTAATTAATTTAAACGAATTACTCTTCAACAAATTTTCAATTTTTCAATATTACTTTCATTAATTTTTATGATATTAATTTAAAATTATAATTGAAATTCCATAATTAACCTTAACACAATGTATTCAAAAAAATAAATACTATTACATTAACACACGATTTATATATAATTTCCGAATAACTAAACATTTAAAAATTTTGTTTTTTTTATAAACTGTTTCATTTTGATTTGGTTGGTTTCAAGTGTTCATAATATGCCTTGCCTTAATATTTATAATATATTAGTATAAAATTCGATGGAAGATGTACACACAATTAATACGAGTATTATTGATTTGCGTTAAATATTCTTCTTGAAAATAAAGAAAAAATTGTTTAGGGAAACGATAATTTTATCGTTTTAATTTTTTTTTTTTACGAATGATGTTTTTGACTGCGATTACATTTTGACATAATGTTGTCGAATTAAAAAAAAAAGTACGGCTTAATTTTGAAGTTTCAAGTAATTTTTGTGAAAGAACAAATAATTATTCTTTGTAAAAAATATAAAAAATGCTGAAAGTAATTCTACTAATAATTTAATCATTGTTAATGCTTAATATTTTTCTGATGACTGTGCTAAATGTTACCACAATGCTCTTATAACAAAACTTTAAAATTTTAATTGTATATGAATGAAATAAGACACAGCTGTACACAGAGATTTTGTTTATTTGAATGGTAAATGGCTTCTTTAAATTGATGATTTAAAAATTTATATTCGAAAATTATTCTTAAAAAATTTCAGCATTTGTTTGTTTTGGTTTTCAACCGTGCATTTGCTTTTAAATTTGTAATTCACTTTTTCTCTGTTAATTTAAAAGTTTTTTTTCGAATGCATTGTATAAAAGATTTTTGCGATTTTCCGGTTTTATTTCATCAATTATTTAAAGTTTTTTTTTTTGTTTTCGGCTAACACTCCGTTTTTTATTACGTAAGAAAACTCATACTTTACAAATGTGTTTTTTTTGTTGGTTTTAACGTTAATAAGTTTTATTTAATTTGAAATTATTAAAAGAAATAAGAGCGAACTGAAAAATTCATTAGGTTTAAGCTATTCTTTCTACAATGGTTCACAATCATTCAGTTATTATTTATTAATTTCAATTTATTTAAAAAAAAAAACATCAAATAGAAAACACCTGGTAAAGAAATTATTTAAAAATTGAAAAATCGAAAATTGTTTTTCCAGAATCCATCTAATGCGCCGTTTACATTTAACGCATCAACAGCATCAACTAATTTATTTGCGTAAGTATACGAATACCTATACGTAACTTGTTTTTTTTTTATATTAAACAACTAATCTCGAAATGCCAATTAAAAATTTATTTACGTATTTTTGTTTGGTAAAGATTATATTATTTTAACAACTAAGTCTTAATTTAGTTTTTAAAATACAATTTGTTTAGTTTCACTTTAAGGGCGACTACATAAAAATATATTGGTTTTAATTGAAAATCAATACGAAAATCAAAAAAAAAATTAAATTAAATTAAATTAAAAACATTGATTTAATTTGATTGATTAAAGTGCATAAATTAGAAATAATGAAATGGTTTGTAAAGCTAAAAATACGTAAATAATTTTATATGTTTAACTAAAACGCTTTTTTGATGTAATCTTAGAATTCATGTCATGAATGTCTTATGTTTCTTCTAACCTCCCAACATTAACCTATTTTCTAATGTAAAGCATGGTTTCAAATTATATTTTTGTATATAGAAATAAAAACATTATTAACTATATATAAAAATAAACATTTTCTTAGTTATAATTGAATTTTTTTAGTTTCCACTAAGAATTACATATTTACATAAGTAGAATGAATTGATTTTGAATTGTCTGCAAACAATATTTGTTTAATTGTACTTACATATTATATGCATATAACGTTTTGTTAAAAGAGACTCCATTTTTTTTCAAATTGTACACATATTCATACATATATTTTTTCATATCATTTCATAAATATTATGTAAAAACATATTCATTTTGAAAAATTCTTATTATTGTGTTAAAATCATTTAAATTTTAATTTTTTTAACATTAGCAGATTTTCATCTCATAAAATTGAAATGTTCATTTTTAATGCTAAAAATGATTTTCTATTCATATATATCAGAATTTTCAAAAAATCACCAATAGTATGATTTTTAATGAATTGAATAATGAATTTAAAAAAATATACGATTTTATTTCCAGTCCAACTCCATTACCAGGGACTTCAACGACAGCCCGACGCAAAATACGGCCAGTGACTCGACGTGCCCAGCCACGGTAGGCATTAAAAAGTATAAAAATGTTAGCGATAATTGTAATAAAAATAATAAGAGTTATTTAAAAAAATCAATACCCTCACATTTAATAAAAAGCTGGTTAAAATCGTCACAACACAAAACAGAAGAAAATATAAAATATGAAGGCAATTTTAGCAAAAATAAAATATATATAAATAAAAATTATGAAGAAAATTTAGAAAAAAAAAGTTTAAGCATAGATGATGGTAATGATTTAATGAAACAAAATAATTATTTTTTAAATAATCAAAAAAATGTTGAAAGAAAAAAGATATTTAGCCAAAAAACTTGCGATATGACACACACTTCTAATAGTTCTATTGAAATTAGTTATCAACAAACATCTTTGAATAATAATAAAAATATTGCAGAAAATATTAATGAAAATACTTTATTTAAAAATATTCATAATCATCATAATAGAATTGTTGATAAATTGAAAGATAATTCTTTATTAAATGTAAATAAAAATTATAAATTTTATCAACCAAAAAAAGAAAAATATATTAAACAGATATCTAAAGATAATAAAATGAAAATTAATAAGAAATACAATAAATATTTTCTTTGTAATAATGTTTATAAATTTTCTTTGAAAAATATAAACAATAATAATATCAGTAATAAAATTAATTATACACAAAAAAAAAATGATATAAGTAAATATTATGTAAAATCAATTTTTAATTATAATAAAAATATTGAAAATAGTAATAATGATAATAATAATATTAAAGATAAAATTAATAATTATATTTCAAGTGAAATAATTGAAAAACATAATTCAAACACTACTCAACGAAAGATAAATTTATTAAAAGAAAAATATGAAAAGACAGCTATTATTAGAAGGTTAAAATATCAAACGAATATTAATAATAACAAAAATAAAAGTTGCTTTTATAAATTTATTCCAAAAAGTTCAAATGCATCAGCACCATCAGCAATAAATTTATTACAAAAGCCGATATCAACAAAATTAATAACATCATTAAAACAATCAAAGTCTTCGTCGTTGCAATCAATATCATCAAATAATAGCAAAAATAATAATAATGATGATAATAATAATAACAATAATAATAATAATAACAATAATAATAACAATAATAATAATAATAAAAATAATAATAATTATAATAATAATAATAATATTAATAATATTAATAATGATAATAATAATAGTAACAAAAATATTAAAAATAATGAAAAGTCTTCTATGTTAGATAATATTTGTCTGTCGTCAGTATTGTCTGAGTCATTATCATCTTTAACACAAAATATTGAGTCCAATAAAATAGAGGGTAGGGAATTAATTAAAACAAATGATATTCAAAGAGAATTTAGCACTGACCAATTCAATGTACATAATTTAATTTATAGAAAATATTTACAAAAATTGAGCCTAAAAGGTTTCTTAAATAAAAGAAAATATTTATCTGACAAATCTAAATTTAAATATGTTAAAAAAGATACCGAAGAAATATAGAAAAAAAATTGTATATTCGAGTAAAAAAAATCAACTTCAAAATAAATAACTACACAGAATTAGGAAAAGACAAAATAAAAAAGGGAAAAACCTGCATTAAAGAATTTCACATAATACAATTAAAAATTATTTTCTTTTGTAATATTTAATTTCAATTTTAAAAAAAAAGGAAATATTATTTTTTAAACAATAAAAATTAATTTATTAAAAGCAATTAAAAAATTGACTGAAACATGGACGTTTTTTATATTCTTATTGAAAATTCTTTTGTAATTTAATTTTAAAAAACATATTTGTAACATAAAGTTATTTTCAACCTGTATGTATATTTATTTTTTATATTGTGGTTTGGACTTATTTCTTAATTTAAAAATCAAATTATTATACATTAGTAAACATTTTGTTCAATTAATTGCATAAATTTCAATTGGTTTTTAAATTTTATTTTCTACTAAAAAACTGATATTATAAATATACATATATTTTTAAATTAATCTCATGTACATACATACATATATAATTTTTTTTATTGTATTTTGGAATATTTACAATTATTATTGTTTTGGATTTCAAACGATGTTAAATAAATAGTTTAGTTTTACACTTTCGTCTTTTTTTTATGTATATTTTATATATATTTTAGTTATTCATAATTTCAAATAAGTCCAAAAACACATTAAACACTAGGGTGTCTGTCTACCAAAATGCAAATCTAACATCAATTTGACTTATTCGGCAATTAAAAATGTCGAAATCTGAATATATCAAATTGACGTTAGATTTGCATTTTGGTAAATTCCCTATTTTGATTGCTCTTTTATGCTTTATTTCAACAAGTAGTCGATTTTTATTTTGATACTTCCGAAAATTAAAAATCGTGTGGGGAATTTGTTATTATCAATGATAATTCTGTTATATTAAAAATTAAAAAAAGAAATAATAAAATTGTTTAAAAAAAAATCAATATGTAACAAAACATGTAAAAAATTGTTTTAAATTTTTTATAAATTAAATTAGGGGGCTAAAAAAATGTATGTATTTTTTTAGTAAAGAATACAACTATTAAAGGGGAAAATAGTTGTGTTATGAATCTATTTTAAAAAAATCTTTAAAATAAAAGGAAAGTAATTGTTGAAATTATTATAATATGAATGTGAAGAGAAAGTGAATGAAACTTATATACATTAATGCGTATATGAATGAAATAATGTAATATGATTATATAATTATTTTATTGAGAAAAAATGGAATTTTATTATTTTTTCTTTAGATTGTTGACTAGATGATAGGCCTATTCTCTTTTTTTTTCAATTGTTTTCTAGTATAATTTTTCCTTTATAATTTAATAAGAAAATTAATAAATAACACATATATAAATAAAAGAAAAATTTGCTTTTCATTCATTTGTAAAAAAAAACAAACAAAATATAAAAAACATGTAAAAGAAAATATAAAATTAAATGTATAAAAAGTCTTAAATATTTAGCTAGGGTATCTCTAAATCACTTACTTACTTTTCAATTTATATTTTATTTTTCTTTTTTTTTGTAAAATAACTTTCAAAGAAATAAAAATATATTATAAAGTAAGCCGCAAATAAAAATATAAGTACATAATGAAAATATGAAAAATTTTTGTAAATTTTAACTAGTTTATATGATTCAAACAAAAAAACAAAAAAAAAAATTATGTGAAACTTAATTCAACTGAAATAAAGAAATATTATCATTATATTTTATATCAAATCCTGTTCACTATCCGAATCGCTTAACGATATCATGTACAATATAAAATAGTAAATTTATTTGTTGGTCTTTATTATAATCAATTGATTTTGATGTTTTTAATTAAAATAATTTTTATGCGATATGTCAATTTAGAATTTTGCTTAAATCTAAAATTAATTTTTTATTTGAAATTAATGTTTTTGTGAAATTTGGAATATTTTCATTTACTTTTAGTACATATTCAATTATTGCATTTATTGCAAGATTTTTATTGGCCTTTTAGAATATGCCAGTCATTAATCCATTTAATCAAATTAAAAATATCATAAATGAACTGAAGTGGATAAATTACTGAAGCAAAAACAAAATAGATACACGCGAATTATCAGTAATGTCAATTTAATCTTTTTTTTGTGGTACCAAACGTTTTTAATAAATCTAAATAATATTTCTTAATTAAAACTTAGTAATACATTTTTAAATTATGTTTCCAAAAAAATTTCATTTAGTTAGTAATAAATAATATTAGAAAATTTTAGTATTTGAAAATTTTTCAAGTTTATTTTGAATTTCTTTTTTGTCCAATTGCAAACAATGTGCCAAATTAAATTTTTTTTTCATATTAAAATTAAAATCATAGAAATTAAAACTATGTTTGCATAAGAAATTAAAACTATGTATGTATAAGAAATTCTGAAAATATTTTATGAAATACGATTTTTAATTATGAGATGCAAAATAAAATGATTATGAAATGATTCTACACAAAAGTAAAACAAATCAGAATTTAGTTTTAATGAATTATATTTTAAATTTCCTTGTTTTTTTCTACATCATTCAATAAGAAAATTAAATTTTTATTTTTTTTTTCAATTTGTAGTTTGAAAATAATTGTTTGACACTACAAATTGAAAGCACAAAAAGACTGCCCAAAAGCAATCTATTAATTACAATTTACATCAAAATCAATTAATATAATCAAAAAAAAAGGCAAAATTTAATATTTACTTTTTTTTTTACGATTTGCATGATTTTTTACGATTTTTTTTCACGATAGCTTGAGTTATTTTACCGGATAACAACATTTCGAATAAATGTTGTATTTTTACAGATGTTAAAAAAAATTTTTTTTAGCGCATATTATCTTAGAAACATCATTAAAAGTAATTATTTTAACAATTTAATTTCTTTTGAATAATATTAAGATTGAAATTTGAAATTCTACATTAAAGTATATAGTATTTTCGAATATTCTGCAATCTCGTCAATTTCGAATATTCGTTCTCTTTTTAATGATCACTTTTAAACATTTTAATTAATTATCTATATTTATAAGATAATTGTTTTTATTCAATTAAATTTTAAAGGAAAAATCATAAGATCAACAAATTAAATTTACGAATTTAAAAATCATGAATTTTTATATTTGTACACAATTAACAGAAACTTTTATTTAAAAACATTTTTTACAATTTTAATTAAAGCGAAATTGCATACAAAAAAAAAAAAAACAAAAAAAACTTTAAGTTCCTCTCATATAAAAGTGTAGTAGACTGTATAAAAGAAACAAAAACAAAAAATTAGAAAAGTGTTATATAAACTCATTAATATTCAAATTGCATTTTTTGTACTTTTATTTTTTTATACAAAAAAAAACAAAAAAAATTATTTTATATTTCGTTATCTAAGAAAAAAATAAACTTAATATTACAGCAAAAGGAAACAAAAAAAAAATAAATTAGAACTATTGTAGGAGATTCTTTTTTTCAAAATATTTTAAATAAAATAAAAAAAAACGCAAAACTCTGGTATGTATACATGTAGTCAACCAAAATTAATTTGCACATGATTTTTTGTATTTCAGTAAAATTCAAAAATACAAACGGGATAAAATTAAATAAAAAAAAATATTAAATTAGCGCTACCGGGAAAAAAAAATTCTAATATAAAACAAAACAAAAAAAATATAAATAAAGTAACATAAAATCATTTTGTAATATTTAATAATATAGTTTAAACAAAATATACTTATATATATATATATATATATATATATATATATATATATATCTAAGAATTACAATTAAAAATATATATATATATTACACACAGAAAAATTAAAGTAAAATGCTTTCTTTGAGTAGTAGTTATAAGAAAATATAATTATCATAATTACAATAAAGGAAAACAAAAAAAAAAAAAAATAAAAAAAATTTAATAAAAAAATTGTATAAAAAAAATGGTAAAATTTAGATTGTAAGAAATTTTTTTTTAGTTATAAGATTAAAAATAGAGAAAAAATAAAAATAATTATAAAAAAAAGTAATGGAAAAAAAATAAACTTTTTTTCCCCTGCATTCTTTTTTTTTTTTTGTTTGGCAAATGAATTTAAATATTAAGTTTTTCTTTTTCGCTTATATTTTGTGCTTTTTCAAAAATCAAATTCAAAATGAAATTTAATTTATGTAATGAATTAAAAGCGCAAATTCATGATGAAATAAAAAATTCAATGTAAAATTTAAACAACGTCTTATTCAGTTTACATCTTCCATCAATCATCACCCACCTCTTCAAGTGTGCGTTTAAGAGAAATGTGGGGTTATCTTGTTTTTTTTTGTATTTTTTTTTTTTTAAATTTTCATAATGATTTTTAGATTGTTTTTTGTAATTAATATCCTCTTATATTTTTTAATTTTATGCTTTTATTTTTATTTTGCATTATCAAATTAATTTTTTTTATTCTATTTTATTAGTTTCGTTAAATAAGTAAAAGAAATTCTCGATATATATATTGTAGGAAATTATTTTGTTATTTAAATTTAAATTACAATTTATTAACATTAAATAATTATGTTTGAATATCGAAAATAAATAAGAAGGACTTAAATATAAAAATTGGGGAAAAAAAGAGTAGCAAGAGAATGTTTTGATAGTTTGTCTATTAATAAAATATATGGTAGATCGCTCCCGTTTTTTCTCCAAATTTTATTGTTTCAAATGCCTTAATTTTTAATAAGTTTTTGTCATTTTTTATTTGTCCTCTTTTCGAAATTAAAAATTAAATAACCTCAATATTTTATTTTAAAATATTTTCTTTTTTTTTTGATTGTTTGGTTTCTGGTTTCTTTATCTAATTTATAAACATTAGAAAAGGAAAAAAAAAAAATTAAAAAAATTACCTTCAATAAACATTTTTAATTAAATTGCAATTTTAGAAAATATTATTATTAATAATAATTGCGAAAATATTAATTTCAAAAAAAAAAAAAACAAGTTTATAAACAGTTTAAAAAAAAAGAGTATGTAATAAAAACATAATATACAAGTAAAATGTACTATTAAGATTTTTACTATTAAAATACTGAATTAAAAAAAAAAAACATATTGTGGTTGTTAAGTTATGTAAATAATTAAAAAAAGAATTAATATAATAATAATTGCGAAAAAATTACGATCTAAAATTATTTTATTTTAGGATATTTTCATTTGTCCATTACAAAAATTAAAATACATAAATTTTTTTTGAATTTTAAATCTTAATAATTTCAAATTTTAATCCTTCATGTAATTCTCATTTCAGTTGTTTTTATTTTTAATTTTATTCAAATCAGTCGCGTTTTCTAACTTATAACTGACACTTATTGTGAAAAAGAGTTATTTGTAACAAATTCATCGCATCGAATCTTCTACATAATATAATAAATACATACATACTAATAAATTATCACCCATATTTATTCTGCTAGTCGCGTCACTTCAGGTGATGGGATATTATTAAAAAGTATTTGTGTTTTCAGTATAGAATTTCAAATTTTGTAATAGATCTTATTCAGAATATAAGGACATTTTTGAGTAACAACCTATCAAGGGACGCGGCTAACAGAATATGGGTGATTTATTTATTAGATAAATTCTGTATAAATAATAAAATTTAATAGTTCTTTACCTTCATTTCACATTTTCACATATGTATGTTTAAAGTAATTATTAATTAATATTGAATATTCATAACAAAAGTTTAAATTATTATTGAATATTCAACATGTATTTATATATGTGATTTTGTTTCGTTTTTTTTTCTGCAAGTAATAGGGTTAACGAGTAAATGTTAATATTTTAAATTTAAAACAATGTTTTGTAATGCATTTTTCTTCGTAAAAATAAACACACTTTTCATAAAGAAAAGGGATATGATTAATAAAAATTTTTAACATAACTACAGATTTAAATAACAACGAAAAATGTTTATATATTTTTCATATATTATGGATGGTTTGCATTTTTTATTTTATTGAATATATACCAGTCTCCAAAAATTTATTACATAAAAATAATGTAATCAAAAACTAAGATGATTTTTTCTCCATGCAATAATTATCAAAAATCGGTATTCCTTAAAAATTTATTATTAAACAGAAACTTTCTTAACAAAGAAAATACGTAATTGAAACTACAAAGGTAAGTGTGATGGTGACATACCTATAAAAATTTAAAAATATGTTGCAATTAATTTAAAATTTCTTTGATTATAATCCTGGGATGGATAATAAATTTCAGCGATGGATATTTTCATGTATTAGCTTTAGTATTAACTGAGTATTAGAGTAGATATTTAGGTCAATTTGATCTAAAGTGATTTATCTTAAATGTATATACGATGTTTTACCCCAAAAAAACATCAATGCACGTAGTATTTACGTTTCCGTGTTGGAGCTAGCACATAATAAAAATTGAAGATAAAAATAAGAAAGAGGGTAAATTTTCTCTGGACCCCAGTTAATTAATTTTTTAAATTTTCGTTACTTTGTCGCAATTTTTCTCTAATTTTTGGTAAAAAAAAAGACATCAACGCATGTTAGATTTTTGGGCAATAAGAAATTTAATAATTTTTTTTTACATAAGATTACAACTTAATAAATTAAAATATATTTTATGATTTTCAAAAATGTACTAATCGAATATTTGACGTAACAAAGGTGTTGGATTTTTAAAATTTTAAAAATGCTTACATGTAAAAATTAAACATCACAAAATTTATAAAAGAAAATAAAATAAACATTGAAAAGTACATCAGTCCTTTTGTTTGCGGGTTGCTATGAAGTGTATTATCTATTTTTTAAGTCACTTTAACTGTTAAAAATGATCTATGTTAAGCTTGGCCAAAAAATTCGTTTGTTCAATAATATTCTAGTCGCTTCGAATACATTTTTTTTAGATTTAAAACGTAAAATTCAATAAATAAATTTTAAACATCTTATTCGACTTTTCTTTTTATCTTTCTATCCAACTTTAGTCATACTCATGACTTGATTCTCGTTTGCTTATTAAATTTTCACGTTCTTCTTCATGTGACTCAATAATTGTTGATGGTGGAACTGTTCTATTTAAAGCTTTTGTCTTATGTAAACCTTGTGTTAAACCCGAATCAGTCAAAACTTCCACATCATCATCATCTTCTTCTTCCTCTACTGTGAAATATGGATGAGCTGAAGCTGGTCTAAATTTATAACCAGTTAAAACAAAGAATACATAAGTTGCCATCTCACGGAACATTTCATCAAGCCATGCGTATTGGAATGCAACAGTTATTTTTAGTAAATAAACAATAATCCGAGTAAAATAAATATAACAAACAATCATTATATAAAATTGTCTAAATAGTTTCAATTTTCTTAAATTAATAGCAGCTTTTCCATCAGTGGCTGAGGCTTCATGTAAATGTCTAATAGACCATACAACTGGAAATAGAATCGCTCCACAGCATAATAAATCGACTAGAATAAATATATCACGCCATGTTCGATGTTCAATATCACCCTCCTCACTTTCATCCATAATAATTTCTGCAACATTAGCTAAAACCTAATATAAATATTATAACTATAAATATTGTGTATTGCATTTATCACAAATATATTTAATACGCACTTGTAATGGAATAACAATCATAAATAGTTTTTTATCTTTATCAGCCAGAATATGTTTTATAAAGGTCCAACCTGTTCCAATCAAAACAATTGTTATAAAAAGAACAGCTCCTTTAAGTCTACAATTAGAAATTCTTTAAGTTTACACATAATTTTTAAGTAGATAATTATTTACAAGTGAGCTACATAATACAAAATCGCCCATGCTTCCACATGTTCTCCTTTGATTTCAATAAAATGATAATTAATGGAATGAAACATTAAAGACAAAGATTTGAGGAAAACGAGCACTGCCATTATATAATGAATTTTGAACACTGTATGCCTTAAAGAATTATAATAGTTTTTTAAATTTTAATTAAATTTGAGATTTAACTTTGATAAAGGAATTATTTTATAAAATAGGTTATATTTTTTAATAAATTTTTCTTATATTTACCTGCTTTTCTTCAAAATGAAAATCCAGAAAAGTCCTGATAAAAAGAACAAAAGAGACATCATAAAATAAAGAGCTGGCAATGGCATTTCTCCAGCTGACAAAAAACTATTGCCACTATTTTTTTCTTCAATATCAACCTTTTTAAATAAGCCTTCATTTAACAAAAAGAGGTATTTAGTTAGATTTCATACTTACATCAAAAGATAAGGACATTGGGTTTTCTCCATAATTAGGACAAGCATGAAAATATAAATTGTACAAACCTTCATCATGTTTGGTTGCAACAAGAATTGAAAACTAAAGCGAAAGATTTTCAAGTTAAATTAGTAAATATTGAAATCATTTGATACACTTTCGTTGGATTTCGAAAACTTACTGTAAGATTGTAATACTTTTTTTTCTCCTTTTCTGCAACTGGCATGGGCAAAATTAATTTATTACAATTTGAAACAGTAGAAGCGTCAACTGAAAGTATTATACAACAAAATACATAGTTATCTTTCTTGAAAGATTTAAAATATTACGAAAATTAAATATAAATATAGCAACAAAAGCAGTAAATATATAAAAGTAATAAAGATGGGAAATGTATTAGTAAAAGTTATTAACCTTCTCTACGTCTTCTGCTCAAAAATAAGGCGGAGTCACTAATTTTTGCCAATGATTGGCGTTTCGAACGTAAAATAGGTATTTTATCGTGACTTGAATATATGTGAATGTCTTTCCAATCTGCTGAACAATTTATATTCACCCTAAAAATAGAAATATAAAAATTGAACGGAGCATAATTTAGCACATTTTACTTTTCATTTTTTAAGTCCATTTTGAAAAATATAATTGGTCCACTTCGTTGTGAAGATGCTTGTTCTTCTAGAATACATTTGTCCTGGTGGGAATCCAAGTAAGGATTCATGGCATCGGTTGTTGTTTTGTCCAAAGATAATCCAAACTGAAAAGGAAGCTATTAATTATCCGCTTTTGAATACGATCTTGAAACAAGAGTACAATATTGTTTTCCTGACCAGGATCTATTTGAAAATTACTTATTTTGACATCTAAAACTCCAGATTGATAAAAACCAAAAGTACTTAATGCAATGTATCTTCTTACATCATCCTAAAATAGAAGGAATTGGTCTTCCAATTAATCATGAAAACAAATTCTTTACAAATTTACCCTTATTTCCAGGTGATGTTTTCTTCCTAAACATATATGTACTAATAATAATACTAAAGCAAATTTCTTAATATCCATGATCATCATTTTAATTTTATATAAACTTTAAATTTGTTTTTGTTTCTTTTTTAAATGATGCCCAATTTTTTCTAGATCCGCCAAGTTTTACTCAGTATTTTCATGTCAAATATTCTTTGGTTTTAAATTTATTTCACAGTAATATGCGTATTTACAATATTAAAGTTTAAAGTTTTTCAATATTAGAACCACAAAAATTATATTTAATTAAATTTATTTCTGCTTAAACATCGTAAATTCGTAATTGATTTTGATGTGATGTCGAGTCGATAAAATAAAAATTTACGATATTCAGTGACAGTTTAATTTAATTATAAGCTCATTCAACAGGCTATTTTGTGTTCGGTAAATATGGACTGCGATCAACATTATTACCACGGCATATAAAACAAGGCAATGTACAAAATGGCAATATATCATTATGTGAAATCTTTTTTACAAAATGTAAGGTAGCGTTCAAAAAGAAAGCAAAATTATAAGATTTAGTTTGAAAAGATCAAAATTTGGAAACACCTAATCCAATCAAAGTAAATCATATGAGAAAATTGAATCTTGTCTAATTTTCTATCCATTTTTTTGACAGCTAAAACAATAATGGTGAGTATTGAAATTTTCCATGTGTTGTAAGTGTGAACAGCTGATTTTTTTTAATTACAAGGTAAAATAAAAAAACAACTGAAGTGACAGAAAATTTTTTCAAATCAAATTTGATTTGTAAAAACTAGTTCGACTAGTTGTACAATTTATTTGTACAATTTTGCTTTATTTGTCAACCCTTGGCAGAAAAACAGAAAAATAAATAGATTTTTTTAAGCTTCCAAAAATGTAATATTGGAAATGAAACAGTGTATATGAATGGTGTAAAAGTGTGTTCAGGTCACTCTGTAGAATTGATCAGAATCCAGAACACAAGCAATTCTGTAGATTTTGAATAGACCTCTGGAATTTCTAGGGTTTACATATTCGTTATTTCATTTGTCTTTATTGGCAATGGGAAAAAGAGGTTCATAATTCAACCATTGATTCAAAAGTCGTTGTGCAAACGTAATTAATAATAATGATTGAAGTACATTCAAGTACATTATTAATTATGTACATGCATTTGAAGAACATGCATATATGTATGTATATTTACCGAACGAAATCTAGTGTGTTGAATGATACTCGTATATTTAAAAGTATAAAGAAATGGATAAATAAATGATTGCTACTGAACACCGTACCACTTGTAAGTCAAAATATTAAATTTCTCTTTTAATTTAATAATTTTTTATTATTTTTTCGTAACGGTTGAGTTTTGTTTTTAATATTATATAAACAAATACACACACATCTATAAATTATAAATATGAATGCTAATTCTTTTTAAAATTAAATATTAATTAGTTGAATTTTCATATAATATATACAAACATAGTACGTACTTATATACTAATAAATTCTGCTAAAATTTTAGAAAATTTTAAATATTTCGTGATTTCAAAAATTGCTATCTACATACATATATGCACAATTCAGTAAAGTAAAGCTTATAAGTTGAAATTTTGAATTCTTAGAGTTTATTACATAAAAAAAATTCAAAAAAGTTATTTTAAACTATATAGTTAGTTAAACTATATGTATTTCTAGTAAAATGGATAGAATATGGCCATTAGAAAGGTAACTGTAAAAGGCGAAGCATCGCATAAGTAGTCCTAGGCTGGATTCATTGGTTCGTCGTTTTTAATCTTAGCTATTTGTAGTCGAACTATTTTTTCTCTTGATTGTTCATTGTTCATTATTTTAACACGCTAACATACAGTAGTGAATACGCAAATAGAGAAGAAAGAAGTAGTATCTATTGCGTATATTTCATGTTATAAACCTGTTCTTTTTAAAGGCAAAACAAAAATATCGCTCGTTTATATGTAATATACGAACTCAAACATTTTTAGTTAGGAAGAAAATCGGGACAAGTTCAGGAAATTAGTGCATCCGGTTCGAGCGCTTGTGGAGTAATTAAAGTCGGCCTCAATAAAAGTATTTTGAAATGTGGACTAATTTTGCTGTGGACTTAAACTCTTTGGGATCTCCAAAGTCTTCTGCTATAACTTCAATGGAATTGAGCGTTCTTTTATAAGTGGACACTTCTTTTATATGTGACAAGTATTAGTGAAATATACGGCGTAATAATATACGCAATTCAACTTATAAACGTTATATTAGTGAATTGTGCATATGTACAATATTACTGAATTTTTGGACTCACGGAATGATAAATTTTAATATAATTTATTAGTAAACACGTAAATTTTTATATATTATGTGAAAATTCAACAAATAAATATTTAATTTTTAAAAGCATTAATATTCATACTATTAATTTATAGACGTGTGTATTTCCTTATATGATATTAAAAACATCTCTTTTTTTTTTTATATGTTTATTATATTTGAGGTATCTGACCATTGGTGCAGTGGTTATGGCACCGGTCCTTTAACCGAAGGGTCTCGGGTTCAAACCCCGGTCAGGTCACTATAAAAATTATATTCAATATTATTATAACTTAATATACAATACTAATAAATATTATACAAGTAATTTTCAAATATTCGTAATATTCCATATTAAAAAAAAAACTAAGAAAAATAAACAGTAAATATTAATAACCTCAAATAATTAATATAAATAAAACTACGGCAGATTAGTCACCTACCTAGTTAAACTCTATGACGCTATGAAACTAGTGCATGAGAAATCATGCACTAGCCCTATGCTCCCTCTAGGAGTGAATAAGGAAAAAAAAAAAAAAAAATTATATTTGAGGTAGTCAAAATGAACATTGATCAATTATTTCTCAACTCATTTTAGACTTGCTTCTGGAATATCTAGGGAATTCTAGGGTATTTCTGGAATCAATGTTTGACATACGTTTCATTCGCTTTCGCGATAAATTGTTGATAGCTTTGAGATGAAAACAGAAGAGTGAATTTCCACGGCGATATGTTAAAATTCATATAGAATGCACATACTAATATAAATGGAACTGGCCAGAATGAACTGGTGAAATAAACTCCGTCAATTTAACCGAAGGCGGTTAGTAGAAGGAGTCTAAAATCCTATTTTCACGGTTGCTATTTTTGATACTTGACATTATAATCAATTAAGGTTATTAATTTTACTTTCTAGTACTAACTAATTTTCAGTAAGGTCAATTTTCCTAAATTTAATTTTAATAATTTCTGATTAATGAAGTGTTAAAATCAATCACTTTTGTTGTAAAAGACAATTTTGAAATTAATTCATTATTTTTTATTTGGCAATTACATATGTACATATTTGGTTATTTATATACATATTATATTTATTATATTTATTTATATAAATACCTATATGTACTCGTATGTACTTATTTATTATACACATATTATAATATTCTTAATGATTTAACTATGTTGAGGTAAAATCATAATGTTTTTCAGAAATCAACTGTTTTTGAGCGTATGTTACATTGAAATCATTTCTTAGTGGTGTAGTATATCGGATTCTGTAAAACGCATAGCCCAATATCAATAAACTCAATACAAAAAATGTAACTCCGATAATGATTAAAATTATTCCAATGTCATGTTTACAAATATTTGAATATCTTTCAACATCATCTGAGCATTTTATTCCATTTATGTGCGGGCCATTAAAAATTTTGGTATATAAAATATTTACAAAATTATTCTCTAAATAATTTAAAAAATTTATTAAATACGAACAGCTCCAATGATTTTCAGTTATGTCAATATTGAAAGATTTTCTTAATATTGTACTATGATTATAGTTTAAAAACCGCAATGCGTTATGTGATATATTGAAAAATTTTAACTTTGTAAGATAATCAAACAAATCTAAATCAAGTTCCTTCAAATTATTATAGGATAAGTCTAGATTTTGCAAATTTTTCATTTTTGCAAAAAATTTTCGATCTCCAATATAAAAATTAGTATTACTTAAATTTAATCGCGTTAATGAATTAAATACAATATTATCATAGTTACATGTTATATTTTTATTGTTGGATAAGTCCCAAATTTCCAAATTAAAAATTTCCAAAAATTTATTTTTCTCCATCCTTGGTGATAATTCAATTATTTCGTTATTATTTACATAAAATCTTTTTAAATTATGCAAATATTTAAAGTGGTCGATTGAAATCCTTTTAAGAAAATTATAGCTAATGTCAATATGTTCAATTAAAGATAATTTTTCAAATACATTTTCATCCAAGTATACAATTCGATTTTTAGTTAAAATCAACATTTTAAGATATTTTACGTATTCAAAAGCGTTTTGAGGTATTAATTCAATGTAATTATTCGCCAAATTTAAAATTTCAAACTTCGTTGGTGCTGATGGTTTTAAAAGTTCCTTTGTTATATTTATTAAACCGCAATAATTTATCGATAAATTTTGTACATCTGGAAAAGCTATAAACATGTTTATCGGCAATCTTGGCATGGCTCCATTTTTTAAAATAATCGATTCCGATCGACTTAAATAATTTGACACAAATGTTATGTTAATGATTTCGCTTTCACGAAATAAAAAGCTTGAGCAAATAACTGGATTTTCTCCATGTGGTGTACAAAAATCAGATTCGAAAGTTGCATCCGTAATTTTTATAATCCAGAACACAAGCAATAAGTTTATTTTAAAAGTATTCATTTTCAAACTGAAAATTAATTATTTATATAACAATATTGTATGAATGTGTTACAGAATCAAGCTTCTTTATTTACTAAAATAATGTAGCTCAAAAAAATATGAAGGAGTATTTGTTAAGAATGTTTTGTTTTTATTTTACATCCATTTAAAGATATCAGTTGCTTTAATTTTATTAATGTATTTCATATGTATGCATTACATATAAAGTAAACATTATATATTAAGTATGTATTATATATTATGTATGTACACTTAATAAAGAGTGATTTTAAAATTATTATTGTATAAAAATTGCATGTGATTTCGATAAATCATATGTTGTCATTAGCTTTCTTTATAACTTCTTGTATTTGTATCCGATAATTACTCGTTTTGTAAGGTTTTTCCAATCTGCAATTTTGAATGGTTGATAAAAATAAGAGATTATTTCTTTCACTACAGAAACAAGAAGCAGAAAACGTCAAACGGGTCAATTGACAGATTCAAAATTGCAAAATTAATTACTCATCGAAAAAATTCATTATATATTCCAATTCTTCAATATTGATTACACGCTCAGTGTTCACGATGCTTTTTATTGCAGTCACATAAACTTTGTTGTTGTAAAAAAGAATGACGAAACTGAAAAGCATTTTTAAATCTTTTTTAGTTTTTTCGATTTTTATAGTGCAGATAAATGATGTAATCATTTATCACTTTTTAAGTACTGAGCCAGGTATGTGAACATTGAGAGCGTAATCGCCGCTATTGTTCGATAAATCTCAAATTTCTAGATTAAAGATTTTCCTTAACTAATTTTTTGTGCGTTTTATTATACATATTTTACATCTTGGAGATTTTCATAGACGCATTACTGTCAAATAATAACTGCGATATACATATTCAATTTTACTAGTCAAATAATATTTAACTATTCTATATAAGTAATCCAAACAATTCATATGATTTAACTGCACTGCTTATACAATTTCCCTATATTAATTCGAAAAATTCGTCATGCTTATGAACAAACTGCTTAGCAACATTTGCTTATGAACATAAATATAGCGCAGTTTTGGCTACACATCACAATATACTGCGTTTATGAAAAAGCCTTTTATATCAAAAATTAAAATTTAAAGTTTTCAATTAATTAGTTTTTGTAGATATCTGATTCTACTTATTTATATGAACGAAAAATCTTGGACCGTTTTTTTTTACCATACTGTAGTTCCAAAGCGAGTATTGTCCCCCCACCCCCCTCAACTGTACGGTGCTGGAAATTGGTCAATGAATCATTCCTGAATATATTTCGAAACCTTATGCGAAATAACCTGTATAATAATGCTTATCAACAGCAGCACCCTTTTCAGGAAGAAATTGATATCAGAAAAATTTTTTTGTTAACAATATATTTAGATCTTCTACATATGCATGTATGTACATAATATATAGTTGTATCATGTGTAAAATTTCAAAAAGAAAATTTTTTATTATCAATAGTATTTTTGCAATTATGTGTGTTATCTTTTTTTGTTTTAATACTTTAAGAGAAAGGGGAAATCTCGAAATTTGTGTTGAATTATTCACATTAGTTGCGTTAGCATACATATACTACTCGTATGTGTATAAAAGAATGGGAAATAAATATGTTTTTGTATTGTAATGTAAATTTTTTGTATGACATAAAAAAAATCTGTCAAATTATGATGCATAACTAAAAGGAAAAAAACAGAAACGGCCTTTCAGATTAAGTATTTTCACTGTTGCATCTTAAAACGTATTGTTGCGATCTTAAAAGAAAGAAATGTGGAATTACTTTTCAGCACTTTTTCAAAAAAAATTTTGAAAATGTGCTTATTAGCTTCATCCTGTCCGCCCGTGGACATGTTTACAAAACTTCTAGACTTTTCAAGAAAGAAAGCTGAAATTTTATATACAAATCGACCTTTACTGGAAACTTACTGCCGTAGAAGAAAATTTTAAGTATCTCCCTTCTTCTTAAAGTTATAGCCACCCAAAATCATAAAAATGACGTTTTTCGACTATTTTTTGTAACGACACCAAAAAAAGATGGCTAGTTTCTTCTACCTTGGCATAACAAAGTTGATTTTTAAAAAAACGAAATGGCCGTTAAATTTTATGATTTTCGCATTTTTACACAGGGCAACATGTAGAAGTTTAAAATTTAAGCAGCTTTCAGATATCAACAAATAGTTTCAAAGTTCAAGTTATTGCCTCTCGCATTTCATAAAACTTGAATTTTTAGCACCTTATATTTTCGAAACTCCAAGTTTTTCCAAAATTCTATAAATGTATAAAGCTAACGGTAAATTCCGTGCCAACTTCGTAACTCACTCAGTTAACCCTTGAATTCGAGCATTATATTAACGCCTATTTAATTTTTTTTTATTTATTTCAAGAATTGCATACATTGCTCATCTCAAATGTATGCAATCTTTTGAATTCTTTGGTGTATGAATGAAGATAATTTTAATTGTAGTTTACAGCTTTAGTTTACTGTAACTTACTCCAACACAAAATTTTTATAGAATGTTGCGGAAAGATTATGCATTTTTCGTTCAGTACGTAATGCCTGTTTTCAACTTTATTGTTTGCAAGTTTTGTTTAACAGTTGAAAATTATTTATTTCGTATGGTCATATCGTTTAATTTTTCATAATGTGAGAATTTCAAATAAAACCAATTAAATAATTTTTAAATCTAATTTTTATGAATTTATTTACTGTCTTGAGTTTTTTTTTTCTTTTTACAAAATCTTTATTATTTATTATTTTTACATTTGATTACACATTGCTTTTTGTCATGTTTTGTTATTTTTTTATTTTATTTGTGGTTTTTGTTTTGTTCAATATTGTTTCTATTTCGGTGTTTCTTTTTAAGGATTTTTAGTACTGTTTAACTTTTTTCTTGTTTCTTAAAAATAAATGATATTATACCACTTTGTATTTAAAAATCCAAAAGTGAATTAAAAATCTTTTATTTTAATTTTAAATATTTCTTGTTTAATTTAAAATAAAAATTTTTAAATATTTCTGTAATAAATTTTTAATTCAAAGAAATGATTTTTAAACTTGTTTAACATACATTTGAAAATATCTATACATATCTGTATATAGGTAAATCTATCAATTTCCTGTCAGAATTTAATAGTATAAGACTGGTTAAACATTTAATAGTATCAGACTGTTATTTTAACATTTAATAAATTGTCATACTCGTATAACAAAAAAAAACATAACTATAATGTCTTCTTTCTTCATTATACTAAAAATCATGTATTATAAAAATAATTCATGAAGAATAAGAATTTTTATACTATACTGCTAAATACCTTGAATAGAAGGCTTTCCTGTAGAAAAGATAATATCAAATACCAAACCTTTTCTCTCAATAGTTTTCTTCTTTCTCTTCTTTTTCTAGTGTGTATAGGTTCGCTCCGAATAGCGAACTAATTTATTGTTAATTTCCATTTTTTTTATTGTTAGTTGGTAATATGAAATTATTTATTTCCTAATATACATACGCAAATACATATATTTTTAATGATATAATTTCAAAAACCACTGAATAGGAAAACAATATATTAATAGTAAATTAAATTTGTATTGTAATTTTAAAATAATTTTAATTTAATCTACATACATATTAATATAAATATAGTTTAAAAATCATTTTTTTGAAATTTTTTCATGTAATAAACTCTGAGACATCAAAATTTCACTAATACGACGTATTCAACTTATAAGCTTTATATTAATGAATATGCACAGTATTACTGAATTTTTGAACTCACAGAATATTTAAGGAACAATAAAATTTTAATACAATTTATTAGTATATACGTACTATGTTTGTATATATTATATGAAAATTCAACTAATTAATATTTAATTTTAAAAAGAATTAACATTCATATTTATAATTTATAGATGTGTGTGTATTTGTTTATATAATATTAAAAAGAAAATTTGACCATTAGGAAAAAAATAATAAAAAATTATTATTAAAAAATAAAAGAATAATTTTATATTTTGACTAAAAATTGGTACGGCGTTCAATGGCAGGCATTTATTTGTTCATTTCTTTATATTTTTAAATATTTCTGATTAATTTTTGTTTTTTTGAAATCTTTATTTTAGTTTATAGGTAACTTTGTGGTTTTGGTTTTTTTTTTTTGTAACATATTTCATGTTTTTGTGTTATCCATTTTTCATAATACTTTATTATGATTTTATTTAAGTTTTGTATTTCCCTTTCTTTTTTTGATTTTATGTCTAATTTTTCATAAAAATTTTCATTTAAAATTGTGCACTTTGAAAAACATATTATAATTAGTAAAATTTATTATAGACCAAATCAGTAATTTTGATTTTGTTATAATTAATAATTTTATTATTAATAATAATTTTATTATTTATTATAAACCAAATTAAATATAATTATAATTTATAATTTTTTTTTGAAAAAAATAATCTCAAAGTTTAAGATATTTTTTTAATCATATAATTTGTATATTAAATGTATTTAGTGCATGTTTCTTATGCACGTTTCAATATAAAATAATAATTTATATAATGTTATGAGTTTTGATGGTCTGACATTTAAGAATGATGTTTTGTTAATTGTCAAAAATATATGGGTAAAGAGCATAAAACTCACACAAATAAATATTTTTTATAACTATTTATACATTATAGTTATTCGTTAACAAAAAAACAAAAAAAATAATTTAAAGATTTATTAATAAAATAATAATCTTAATCATAAAAAAAGCAATTTACTCATAAATTTTAATTGTTTTAAATATAAAACGACAGCATTGTTGACATTTTTACAATTCGTTTCATTTATTTGTATACAATTTTTTTTTTTTTGCAATTTTTATGATCAATATAATTTAAAACAAATAAAATAATAGTTATATTAATTATATAATTAATTTTATTTAATATTTAGTGATTTTTCTTTTGTTCATTTGTTTATTATAATAATTACAATAAAGAATTTTTAAAATTTATTTTATCTAAAATTGTGCACAACAAATATATTATTTGATTTTAAAATCATTGTATGTCGTATTTTTTTTTTCTTTATTTTTTAATTTAATTTATGTATACATAAAATATGTTTTTTGATTAAAATTATTTAATTTTGAATTTGTTTTTTCACAATACTTTATTTTTCTGTTTTTTTTTTTACTTGTTTTTCGTCATAATTTTTTAAATTAATTTTAGCTTGACAGTACACTTTTAAAATGTAAAATATTAATTTATTGCCAAAAACAAAACAAACAACTCTTTGTATACGCCATGTTGCTTTACTGTTTTTTTAGTAATTAACTTTAGTTTTGATGATTATTTTAATTAAACGTTTATAATATGTAGATATTTTAATGATGATACATTCATTTTCGGTGTCATCATTAAAAAATTATCTGTCAAAAACAATTGCTATTACGCATTATATAATTTTATTTGGAAAGCAATTCGGTCTTAAAATTAACTGTTAAAAAGAGTTGCCATTATGCATAATAATTTTATTGTCATCATTCACAAAAAAAAAAATGAATGATACGCAACTGTTTATTATTCTCTAATTTTTTTGTAAAAGGTAGTTTTTGTCTTTCACTTATTTTTGCTTTCATTCACTTCTTTTTGGGATAATGGTGAAATTTTTTTTGAAATGAAGAGAAAAAAATTGTAATAGAACAATCAACTGTGAATATTTTATTTTGAGGATAAAAAGATTTAGTCAAGGCAGCTTTGAAAGTTAAAATTTTAAGTAGAAAATTTTATTACTAAAAAAAAAAATGAAAAAGGTCATTCGGATGTGAAAGATAGTTGCAGTATATAATCGAGTTCAAACCGATTATTTTTATATTATAATAGAAACGATTATAGTAAAGTCCTCATTTTAAATAAAAAAATGTTTTTTACTTCATATAGGGTAATTTGTTTATACCTTGGCATTTTCAATATCATTGCTTTCTATAATATTTTTATTTTAAATTGTACTGTAATTTTTTCTATAATTTATTTAATTCTAAATTATGACATTTTTTGTAACATTTTTTTTTCTTTGCATTCTTTTTGCTTAATTTAAATGAATATTTAAGATTAAAATTATGATTTTTTTTTGTTTTTTTTTTTTTGTTTATTCTTTAATTTTGATTTAAAAGAGAAGTTATAGTGGAAAAATTGTTTACAACACATATACATCAATTTATATATATATTTATTTTTCTGTATGTATGTATGTACATATAATATATGTATTAAATTATAAATATGTTATATATGTATATGTAGATATATATTTATATAACTTTGTTTTTAATATAATTTTTATCAAATAACTTTTTAAAAATTTAAAATTGTTGATTTTTTTTTTTGTTTTGTTAAAAGTTTTTTTTTTACTTACAAGCTATAGTAAAATTTTTAATATTTTTTTTTCTTAAGAAGACACGAAAGTGAAAGATTTTTTTTTTGGGTTTTTTAATTTTGTTTTTTTTTTTTTATAATTTTGATTAATTTTATTTAATAGTATAATTTAATTTTTGAAATTTTTGAAATTTTTGAAGATTTACAATAATTTTTTTTTGTTTTTTATTATTTGACTTGATTTTTTTTGTTTTTGTTTAATTTAACACCAAGATTATAATTTGAAAAGATTTTTTTTTACATCGAAAGCTTAAATTTAAAAATTTTAAATTTATTTTGTAATTTAGTTGCCTAAAAGGTAAATTTTTAATTTTAATTTGTTTTTTTTTTTTTATATAAGTATACACTATTTTTTTTAAGATTTTTTTTAGATTTTTATTAAAATAATTCTTCTTCTCGTTTTTGTTTAATATTTTCTTTCACATGCCGTTCATCATCCTTAGATAAAATAAAAAAAAAAATTTAAATTCAAATTCACAAATAACAAAATCTATGACATATGACATAAGTATAATAACGATTGTCAAAATTTGGTATAACACTAATGGAACTTGAATGTGAATTAAATATTTCAAAAAATTGATTATTTTAACAAAAAAATTTTAAGGAAGTTTTTCTTAATTTATTCTAGGTAAAAATTTCATTACTAAAATTAACGGTTTTTATACTTTACTGTCTACGTTTCATAGTGAAGGGTTCATATTTTGATATGGTGTTTGTAACCATTTAAAAGGACCGTTTGCAGTACGAATATCTATTCAATTATAATAATATATTGGCTCGGCGTAACTTTCAGCTTTGATTTACGTTCATACGTCTATTCGCCCGATAACTTCAAAATGAAAAGAGGAAATACCATAAAACTTTTAGAAATTAATCCTTTTCTACCAATTATAATTGCTATTCTTATTGGATCTATATTCGAACAACGGTATCGTGTACCGTATCGGTAAAACAAATAAAGCTAGCAAATTAGATATTTGTTTATAATTTAAAATAGAAATGAATAATTGATTCTATTTCCACTGAACTTAAAGAAGCAGTCAGTTCAATCAATATGAGTGATTTCGGTATCGAATTTAAATTAAAAGTTGTTGTTGTATTAAGAGCATATAAATTATTTATTAATATTCATATGCAATTTAATATTACATACATTTGTATATTTAACCGTTTCCATTAGGGTAAACCTAAAATCATTTTGGTACAATCGTTTTATCATAGTACGCTTGTTTATCATACATAGCTTTGAATTCCGTTTTGTTAATATAGAAATTAAAATTTGTAGTTGAAATGAATAATAACGCAACAATCATTAAGTTTAAATTTAAAATATAAGATATTTTGTTCTTTATCTTATGACTTCATTTTGTAAAAGAAAGATAAACAAAAAAAAGTTATTTGGTAATATACTCGTAGGTTCGTAAATAAAAAATTAAAAAAATTTTTTCGTTTTATTTCAGTTTTACATAAAAAATATATATGTATATATACGTGTATATATGTATATATACATATATTTTTGTATATTCATAATAATGAAAGATAGATATCACAATTTTGTTTTATTTTTTTCTTCAAATATTCTTAAAATTTTAGCACCCTCATTCGTTTTTTATTTAATTTTTATTTTCATATCCATTAAAGTACAATCGCAACCTCGTTCTGAATTGTTCATTTAATTTATTTATAACTTTCTTTTATTTTTTTTTTGTAAATTGTATTTTTATTTTATTTTTTTTTGCATTTTTTTTTATACATTTTTTATTTTGATTTTTATCTATATTTATAAATATTTTAGCATTAAAAACTATTACATAATTTGTATTTTATTTTTGTTTCTTTTAAATTTGGGAAAATTTACATAGTAAATTCTATTGCTTTTTATAAATATCTATATATTTATATATATGTATATATATATATATATAATATAATTTATATGAAACACTAAACCTATTGAAGGTGTATATATAATAATATATGTGTAGAAAAATAAAAAAATTCAAGGTTGACGAAGTATTTAATGGAATAAACAATTACAATTCAATACAATTCACCATTTTACAATTAAAATATTACACTCACCTTTAATTCACTTATCTTTAATAACTTTCATACACGCACTTTTTTCATTTTCATTATTACTAATTCCTAGACAATTTTTCTGTACAAAAATCTCGACTTTTTCCTAATCACAAAAATAATCTTTTCCCCTGCGCTATTTTTAAACAAATTTATGTTATGAACTTTTCATTTTATTATTATTTATATATAATCGGTTTAATTAATATTTTTTTTTAATAATAATCTTATAATTATTATTATAAATCATTTTCTGATTTTCAATAACAAAAAAAAAATGGAAACGAGTGTGGGTTTTTAAATATTGTAAAATGTTCTTTTACTCTATAATTTTTTTGAATTAAAATTATAAATTAAAAAATAAAAACAAAAATATCAATTATTAATAAAATAAAATTAATTATTAAAAATAAATTCATTATGGAAAATACAAATATGTCAATTAATCTGTCATTTTCTAATATTTTTGAAAGAAGTTTTTTAAAATTTTAACAATTTTAACAAATATCAAGAAAACTTTATGGTTTTTTTAGTAAGTAATTTGCCATTTTTGTCGAAATGATAAATTATAATATCTCTTAAAATTTTGTTTATATTTTCTTATGAATTAGAAATTTACTCAATAAGCTAACGGTATTGGTTAACGATTTAAATGATGACGTTTAGAAGACAGTGTTGTCGTTCATGTACATTAATGTAGAACTAATATTAACTTGACTTATTTTAGTATCTAGTAATATTATTTTAAAAGAGGTACATTAATATTAAGAGGAAAAAAAATTCTCATAAGAAACAAAAAAAAACTAATAATTTTAGTTCATTTTATAAGTTTGAAAACGTATTCGAAAACTATTCATTTTACTTTATATTTGAAGTGTTCTCGCTCTTAATTTATTATTCCTCATTCCTGATTTCTAATACAATCTGAAATAAACATTGTAAAGTGTTATAAATATAAACATGCAAGTCAAAAAATTTCAATAAGTCAAATTGACATTAAATTTGTAATTAGATATTTTTTTCATGTTTAAACGTCAAAACGCCGTTTCGAAGTCATATGGTTTTCCGTGCCGATTTTTGTTTAAGTTATTATAAAATCATATAATGACATTAAGTTTTTAAATAAAAAAATAGTAGTATAAATTTAGTATTATATAAAGTTATACTTAAAGTAATTATTAAATTAATTTTTAAAAGTAATAATTTAAATGTTTAAGTAAATGAAATTAAAAAAATTTCCCATTAAATTCTTGGTTGTTTTATTTATTTTCATTTTAATTTTTTTCTTGCTTTTTCATCAGATCTGCGTGTGAAACCGATTTAATTTGTATTTATATATGTATATATATAAAAATATACTAAATAACATTATTTGAATAATAAATATGTAAAATTATTATTAAACTAAAGAAAAATATTTAGTAAAAAATTAAAAATAATTAAAAAAATTAACAGAAAATGAAAAATTAAAATTGACTATTGTTTTTCTTAAGTTTTTCTTTCGTATAACATACAAAAATTTACTATTTTTAGTATTTAAGTAATAGACTATTTTTATTGTGGTTGAAATATTTCGTTTTTGTTTTGTTTCTATTTTAAAAAAATCAGTCTCCATTTAAAAAAATTAACCATTTTTCTATTTTTATATTTTTAGCTTTTTTATTTTTTATTTTTTTTCTTTAAGTTTCTATTTTAAATATATAATTATAATTTTGTATTTTAATTGTTAAAAATTGGTAGTTTAATATAATAAAGTCAGTTTTTATAGTAAAAAAAGTCTGAATTTCTTTTTTTCTTCTTCATTTTTAAATCTATTTGAAAAATACATAAGTATTTTTAGTTTTGGTTTTATTTTTCGTTTTCTATATATGTATGTATGTATGTACATAATTATACAATAATATATTTTTAATTTCTATTTTTGTTGAATTATTCCGTTGTTTTTGAATTATTGTTTGTGTGTTTTTAAAATATCAACATAAAATTATGAATTTGTTTTTAATACATAAATATTTCTGTTTTTTTCTTTTATTATTTATTTAGTTTGTATGTTTTATTGTGGGAAGGATGCAACTATAAAAATATCACATTCTTTTTCGTTCGATCGTGAAGTTTATTTATTTTCTTAATTTTTTTTTCATTTGTTTTATTTTATATTTTTTATTGATGAATTTTAATAATTTTATTTTAATTTAATTTTGTATTTTAAATTCTTATCGCTGTAAATAATTTTCATGTATTTGATTATTTATTTCATTTTATATTGTTTTTTTTTTTTTTGTTTTTCAATTTTAAATATTTATGTTTCCTGATTTCAGAGAATTTTTAAATTTTATACACATATTATTTTAATAAATTGTAATATAAAATTCATTGTTTTCCTTTAATTTTAATTATTACACATATTGTGTAATAAATAAAAAAATATTTAAATAAAAATTTTTATATTACCTGCACAACTGAAAAGTTTAGATTTATTTAGTACCCAAAATTATATTTTAGAATTTAATTAAGAAATATAAATAAGAAAAAAAAATGCTGTTTATAGAATAATAGAGGATTTATTTTAAATGTTGTATAATCTAATTAAAATTGATTATATAAATTATTGTATTGAACGTACTCTATATAAAGTTATTAAAATTATATATATCGGTCATTTCGCTGCGACATTTATGTAACTAAAAAAATACGATTTCAAAAATATTTAAAAAAAATTTTTTTTTCGAAATACTCGTACGAGTATCTAGTTTGACAATTATTCCTTACAATAAAATACCTATCTATGACAAAACGGGCACAAATCAAAATTTTGTCAAAAAGAGATAAGTATGCAGATAATTTAAAGGAGTTAAAATGTATATTTGGTAAAAATATCGTATGTCTACAATACCTAGAAATCTGTATATGACAGATATAATGGTCCAAACAGTAAAAATAATATATACATATTTTCTCTTTAATGTGCGTGATAAAAATACTATACAAGGACATCACAAGATTTTTATATATCAAATAAAAGTTTTTATATTATCTGCACAGAATTAATTCAAAATACGTAATTCGTACGGTATGGCTTATGTTTGTTATTCATAAAATCAATTTAATTAATATTTTTTTGCCTTTTAAATGAATTTTATAAGTATTACGAAAAAATTTATAGCAATTTTTTTCCTTCTCCTGAAAAATGTATATTTTTGAATTTATACTTTTCGTATTTTGTTTTCCTCGTTATCATAGATATAAAAAATGATGTAATGAGAAAAATATATTAGCTCCACTTTAAAATTAGTTTTTCTCAAATTTATAAAATTTGAGTTATGTCAGTGTTGCAGCAAGCGATCTTGATTTGGTATTAATTAAATAATAATTTCAAACATGGCGTGTCAATAATGACATCAGCTATTAGTAGATTAAAGAAATGCATAGAAATCTAGTACTAGTATTATCTAGTATTAATTAGTAGATTAAAGAAGGCATAGATTAGCTATTTTGATTAAACAAATGGATAAAACAAACCTAAAAACAAATGGATCACAATTAGGTTATTATGATTTTTATTTTTCATTTGTACGTAAGTTCGTTCGTTTGATTTGAAAAATTATCTTTTAAATAATTTTTTTTATTATTAATTATAAGTAAAATAATTTGTTAAAATAAATTTTATGAGAAAACTTTTGTATTTTTAATGTGTTATACCAATAGTTGTAAGTATAATACATTAATAATAACGTTAATATTTTTAGTTAAAGGAGGAACAATGAATTTTTTTACAATATTGGTTTTTACTTAACAAAAAAAAAAATAGAACGTAAAAAAATTAATTTGAAATCAGCAATATTTAATTTGTATTTTTGTATAAAAATTCTCTGTATGATACAAAATGCATATATATATACCTACTCATAAACAAGTACTTAAGAGGTGTATGTAATGCGTTATGCAACTCCTATTTAATTATTTTTACAAATATTTCTTAAATTGTTTTTTTTTTTTTTAATTTTGTTTCTTTTAAGAATAATGAGTAATTGATTTTATTAATCGAATTTGTTAAAATTACATTTTTCGTTATTTAATTTATTTCTTTAATAATTTTCGTGCCAAATTTTGTATTTTTTGTTTAATTATTTTAGACATTGAATTGATAATTAATTATATAGTTATATAATTCACAACATCCACTATAAATTTTTGTAATTTTTTATAATTTTATTTATTAAAATTCTAAATTAATATTTTTTTTATAAGAATTTTTGAAATTTTTTTTTTTCATTTTTGAGGTTTTTTATTTCTTTAAATATTAAAATAATTTAAAAAAAAACAAAAATTTTTTTATAATTTTTGGGAGTAAAATTTGATTTTATTTTTTAATTTGTAATTTTGTTTTTTTTTTTCACTTGTATTTTAAATTTAATTTTTTAAATTTTGTTTTTTAATTCGAATGTTTTTTATTTTTGTATTTCTACTATACATAAATATCTTAAAATAATTTTTATAATTTTCATAATTTTTATCTTATATTTAAAAGTTTTTGCTTTTATTCTTTGTTTTGTTTTTTTTTTGTAATAAAATTAAACAAAAAATTAAATATTCGTTTTTGAAACCTTCCTTTAATTTTGTGGGTTAGATTTTTTGTTTTACAATTTTTAAGTTAAATATTTTTTATATATATAAAATAAAATAGTTATTTTAAAATAAATTTCTTTTTCATTTTTATATTTAAATTTAATATTAAAATAATAAAAATTTATATATGAAAAATATTAAAAAAATAATCTGCTTTTTATAGATTAAAATGTGTGAGGATAATGAGCAAGATTTTTAATAAACATTTTTTCCTTCGTTATAAATTCTTTTAAGAATAATTAATGGAAATTTCTTCATACAATTACAGAACAAGACAGAAAAATTTAAAAAAGATTTCTCCTCGAACTGAACTCTACCAGTTGAGCTACAGATGTATGAAAAAATGACTGGTAAATTGTTCTTCAAATTGTTTTACAGTAATCTTACATGATTACCAATTATTTGTTTACAGTAGGTTGCTAGATACAATTTTCTATTCGAAACACAAAATCAAATTCGTTTAATTAATTTCCGTCGGATTAAGTGATTGAAGTCTTGCATATAAATTAAGCAAAACAAATATAAATAAATGTGAAATTAGATGCCAAGATGAGATAGAGGGAAGAAATTCTCATATTGGCCAAAAAATTCTCATATTGGAAATTACAAAAAAATTAATTTGCTTTTGCGAAAAAGAAAACCAGTCAACATTTAAACAAGTCCAGATTCAATTATGAATTGAATCCAATAGTGAATCTTTATTTAAATAATTTAAATGCTTTGAAATCAAGTATTAAAGAATATTGTTAACACTCCCTATTACGTCCGAAAACTCGATAAATAGAAAGTAGTCAATTATAAAACACATCTAATAAAAATAAAATTTGTGTTAGAAGATTAATACACTTGGGACCTCTTTAGTTAGCTCTTACAGTAATTACAACGAAAACAAAAAAATAACTGCAGTTGTATTTTTGTATAAATATATAAGTAGTATATAAGGAACATTATTCGAAAATAAAATTTGAAAAGAATCACAGTTAGAGTAAGAAAAGTCTTTTTAAAATACGAAATTAAAATTTAAAATAATAATTATATAGAATAATTTTATAGTGTTATATAACTAATAAAAATATGTATATGTATATGTAAATAATAAAGAAATAACGCGAAACCGTTGAAAGTTTATTAAATTTTACTTTATAGTAGTTATTTATAACTTGTTTCAAATATATTTAAGTGGTTTAGGTTCTCTTAAAATTAAAAACAATATTGTAATTTGAAAATTTTCTAGTTTTAAAAATTTAGTTTTATAGGGTTTATGATAATAATTATATAGTAAAGATTTAAAATTAAAATTTATATTTATGTATTTTAGTGTTTTTTTTTTTAAAGTTGATTGCTTCCATTTAAAATGAATTTTTAGTTATGATAATATTTAAATTTTTGATTTTTCTTTATTTTTAATATAATATAGAGTTTATATTAATTAATATTTCATATTACTAAAATTTATCTAAATTTTCCTAAATTTTTTTTTTATTTTAAATTATACATATAAGTATTATTATTATTTTACAATAATAACATTAAATGTTATATAATGAAATTTTTTTGTACAATATAAATAATAATATTCTTTATACACATTTATACATTTTTATATATTTTGTAAGAAGATTTAAGGACAATATAATTAATAATTATAATTTAACTTGTTTAAATTTAAAAATTTTAATTTGTTTGTTTGTGTAAATAATAAATAATATATACATTTATATATGTTTATACATTATTTGTATTTATTTGTAAATTTGTATAATGAAAGAGTTCGTTTAAGAGATGATTTTGATTTTAATTTTATGTATGTATAAAACATTATTATTATTATTATGTATTATAATTAATTTTTCATATTGAATGTATTTTATCCACCATTTTAACTATAATCCAATATAAATTAAATTTTGAAAAAAATTAATGTTATTTGAAAAATGTAGGATATAAATTAGAACTTTTATTACGCCTGAAAGTATGCATTTTTTTGGGTTTGGTTTAATAATAATACAATTATGAAAGCAAAGTTATCATACTTAACCGAATTATTTCCTTTTCAAAGAATGCAAACTTAAATTTGAATAATTATTAAATTATTACTCTTTTCGATTTAAAGTATGACTGAAATCAGTTTCAGAAGCTTAAATTAATACTCATTTTTGTGTGGATAAGGACGGTTTGTTTAAAAATACTATTTTTACAAGAATTTTACTTAAAACCGAGTATACATATTAAAAATATTGGGGGAATATAATATTGATAAATAAATGTTTGTTTTTTATAATATATTCTTTTCTAAATTTTGATGGATAGCTAGAGCTATATATAGCTGGATAGCTACATGATATTAATATTAGTATTAAGTTTTTAGTTTGAATGACAGAATTCTGCAGTGATTTCTAATTTTTAATATTCTCAAATATATATATATATATATATAATAATTATTTGTTCGAAGAAGTTGTAGAACTAGTTTTCTAAAGAAATTATTTTTTAGTGTATTTATTGATTTAAAAATGACATTTTGGTTACGTTTCAATTTTTATTAACGAACTATTGAGAAAAAATTAACAAATTAATTTAAAAGGTCAAATTTTAAAATTATTTCTGATATCTACGAGTATAACATATACATACAACGTAGTGCTTTTGCTAATCGAGAAAAATTTTGACAGCCAATGTTTCATTTGACAATTATTAACTCTTAAGGTTTTTAAGGTTTTAAAATTGTGCAATTAAAATTGTGCAATTAAAATTGTGCAAAATATTTCAAAAGTTTTTAAAAAAGTTTGCACGAATTTACCGGGTTAGAGCTTTAATTAGCCCTTTCCAAAACTGTTTGTTTGAAACTTCTATATTTTACGGAAGGGAAATTATATGCAAAAGAAACTTGGAAAGTATAGTTATTTTGTAAAAATGCGTAAAAATCCCTGTTTCTCGGAAACCGTTGAGTTTTGACACCAAACAAAAATTTTACCAGTTTTTACCCGTTCGTACTTTATTGAGTTACTCTGTGTGCACATAATTTCTAATATCAGTCAAATGTTCGAAAAATGAAAGGAAACGCAACTAAATTGTTATTTTCAAAAATATTTTTTTAAAAGAAATATTTTGAGTTAAGATTTTTATTCTGTAGGAAACCAATAGTTTCTTTTTGTTTTTAAAGGGAGAATAAGAAAAATATTCAGTTATTCTTTAGATATACATAGTTGAAAAGTTTTTACAATTTTACATTTGTAAAATAAAAACAAAAAAGAAATAAATAAAAAATGCGTGTAATAAGAACGAAAACAGAAGCAAAGCAATTTAAATGTAAACATTGAAATTTAAAATATGAAAGAAAAAATAATTTTTATATTTACTATTAGATTTTTGTGTACATAACTGCATATATGCATAAACGTGATGTAAAACTTACTTAAGAAAATGCAGAATAATAATAAGAAATTAAGAATAAAGCAGAAACACAAAATTCAAAATTGTTTAGTTATTAAAAATAATTATTGAGTTCAATTCTTACAAGAAGAGACGATTTGAATAAAAAAATGTTTCTTTTAAAACATTATTAATTACGTCACATTGTGAAACACCTTACTGGACTTGAATATTTTACATTGTATGTTGATTTAAAAATATAAAAATTAAAAAGACAAAGTCGGAAATCGAAAATTGTAAAATGAAAAGTCGTGTTTCAAAAATATATTATTTTATACCGGAAAAATATTGCATATACGTAGGATGAAAACACATTTAAAGATAATTGTATTTTTTGATGAAAAGATAAAAATTTAATTTCTTACTTTTAGGAAAGCTTGAAAAATTTTAGGGTTTCCGAAAAAAAGGGAGTAGAAATTTAAAATTTTTGTTTATGAAAAGAGAAAAAATTAAAATTTTGCAAAGAAAGAGAATATTTTATTTCTGATAGTCAAACCATTTATTAATTTAGGATGGGGAGGGGCTCGATAGTTTATTCCTTAGTTTATTAATTCACAAAAAATTTCAGGGGCCATAGCGGGTGGACAAAATAATTCTTTTAGAGAAATAGTAAAGATCCATCAGTGTATAAAATTTCAGCGTTCTGTATTAAAGGTTGTAGAACTTTTGTTTCTAGTTTAGAAATTTGTATGTGATATTAAGAATATTTTTAATAACCTTTTAGCACATGCTATTGAAAATAAAAAATTCAATTTATAAAAAATTAAAACTGAAAATTAAGAATTGAAATAAAATCAAAAATGTAAATAAATTGCAAAATTTTATTTTATATTTTTGTAATGCAAAGTATAAGCTAAAAACTACAAAAAAAAAAATAAAAATAATAAAACAACTTCATAAAAAATAATAATAATATTCTTTTTTTTTTAAATTCACAGCTTCTATAAAATTAATGTTCATAATGTTTTTTTTTTTATATTGTTTACATAATAATTATATACAGTGTTATTATTTCTATATAAATTATTTTTTAATTTAAATAATAATCAAATTTTTGCAACAAAAATATTTGAAACATAATTTTTAATTGTTTTTTTTTTTGCATTATTTTTTTTAACTTCGAATAATTTCAATTTTATTATAGCAAATTTAAATAAATACAACTATAATTATGCCAATCATATATACATGGTTATTTGATCAAATGTAGAGTCTTTAGTGGAATTCAACATAATTTCTACATCAAGTTTTTTTCCTAGAAAAATTACTTTACTTTTGGGTTTCAATTGTAATTGCTTTAAAATTAGAAAAAGTTAATATAAGAGTTAGTATATCCGTGTTATATTGTTTTTGGCAGAAGGTTCTTAATAAATTATTATAGAAAAACTAAAAGAATGCTAAAACGTTTTATGCAAATGACAAAATTATATTTATAGAAAATAAATCTATATACCGCTACATTCCGGTACTCCGCACCGGCAGTGCGGTATTTTTGATGTAGCATTAAGTAATTATTATTTGTTTCATATATTTTACTGTTGCAAAAGTATACATGTATTTGATTTAATCAAAATTGTTTCAAATATTTATGTATATGTATATTTACATAAAAAAAATCTAAGTGTTTTTAAATAATAATAATAATAATAATAAATTATAATTTATAAAACAGGGTTATAACAAGTTTATTTAAATTTTATACAATTACTATTTTAGAAAAGTACTTATTTTTGAGTTTTGTTTTCGTTTCTTTTGTTTTTAATGCTATTTTACTTTAGTAGTTATTTTTAAATGAATATTTTTTTTTTTGTATTGTATTCAAATTTCTAATTTTTTAATTTAACTGTTTTATTTTGTATTTTATTTTAAATGTATTTTAACTTTTTTTTTTTTTATTATTTTTTGTTTTCTATATAAGATTATGAGGTACAATTATTTTGGCACAGTGAAAGTTTTACTTTAAAATTTATTGTTAAAAAAACAAAAATCCATCTATTTTTTTTTTATATTACTTTTATTTATGTATATAATATTAAATTATATTATTTTTAATTGTATTCTATTTATTTTGATCGGTTGGGTTTGTTTTACAAATTATTCGTCTACTTTTTATTTTTGTTTTTTCATTTATTTAAATAATTGGTACGGCAGAGTTTCTTGTTTTATTTTATTATTTTTTTTTAAATAATTTTTGTATATTTCTTATTTTATTTATTTATTTTAACATTTATTTCTTATATTTTAGTATGTTTGTTTTGTATTTTTACATTTGTAGTTAATAATTATTTAATTAATTGTTTTATTAACTTTGAATTTTATTTTTGTCCACATTTTTAAGTTACTATAGCGTTTTTGTTTTTACTTCGATGTTTTACGTTTCATAATATTATTATGCTTGTTTGTTTTGGGTGTTTGCAGTTATGTATTGTTTATATACTATGTTTTTTTCAGTTTGTTACACTTGCTTTTACTTTTATAAAAATAATAATAAAATTTATTACATTTTGTATAAAGTAGTAACTTATTTTTAACAAAGCTAATGTAATTGATTTAATTGTTTAAAATCATTTCAGATTTTTTGTTTGCTTATTTGAAAAAATATATTATTTATTTTGTAATTTTGGTTTTATTTTAACAGTACATAAAATTATTTTACAAAATTATAAATTAAAATGTTGCATAAATTGCTCTTAAAACGTTTAGCTTCAACGTTAATTCTTTACATTTTTTAAAGTATAAAATTAATAGAAAATTAAATTTTTGTTAAAAGATTTACTTTAATTTTGAAATTAAATAAAGTTTATTAGTGAAAAATTAATAAGGAATTTTTTTTTGTATTAATAAAATAGTTTATTGAACTCATTATATTTATTGAAATTTTAAAAATAAATTTTTTTCGTTATTTTGTTTGGCTTTTATCTTTATTATTTTATAATATTGTTTAAAAATTTAAAACAAATACATTATTTTTTTTTCATTTATTAAATATAATTATATAGTTTTTAATTATTGTAAATGAGGTTAAGTAAATATTGTTATTCTGTTATAATTTGTAACAAAGATATTATGTAAATAGTTTAAAAGTAATTTGCATTATTTTTTAGATTATTTCTTAATTAATTACGGGGTGGCTTTTCTTTACTTTTTTTTATGTATTTTATAATAAAAAAATATTTTGAAAAATATATTTAATACAAATCTTGTTTAAAAACTGGACTATATTTTATGTTCTTAAATAAATAAATTTTTTTAAATCATTTTCTTTATTTAAGAAATTAAATAAATTTTAAAATTTTTAGAATTTTAATTTTTCATAAAGTGTAATATGAATTATAAGGTGAATATTTTCTCATAGTATTACGTTAGATAGTAGAGAGTTATGAACCAAGCATGGTATCACAGTAGGTTAATGTCACTGAATAATTATATTCACTGAAAAATCAAGTATTTCAAGTACTTGAAATCAAGTATTTGATTGACATAATTGTCAAATTGTTGACATATTATTAAACGAAATAACACTTTTTTTTAATTAGTAATTGCTTTAATTAATTTTAATATTATGATTTTAAATTGAAAAATTGAAAAAAACGTGGCAGTATTTTTACCTTTTATTATGTCTTGTGTGTTTGGAAACAATTAATATATACATATGTAAGATTAAGGAATGTAAAATTTGACAAATTAAAATTTTGTGTTTGAATTTCGAAAATGATTTATAAAAAAATTTATTTAATTACATAATGTAAATATATTAGGAAAACTATTTAGTTTAACTTTCACATATGTATGTGTATATGTTATGTATATAATTTATCTTATGTGCATAAAAATTAAATATGTAAAAAAAAACTTTTTTTTATCTATTTTTTTTTTTGTTATTAATTTTAAATATATATAGAATAATCACAGTTTTTGAGTTTGTAAAAAAATAAATATGTACTTTTGTTTAATGAAAAGAGAAAAAAAAATTGCTATCTATTTTGTTTAAAAAAAAAATAAAATTTTACAGAAAAATTATTTTATAGTTCCACTTCTTTTTCATATACATACTATTTTGATATAACAATAAAATTAAGAAAACTAGTTTTTAATTTAACAAAAAAATTTTTGTTTCTTTTCATATTTTTAACAATAAAATAGTAAGTAAGTAGTTTGTAATAATTTGTAATTTTCTGTTTTATTTCATTTAAGTAATTAATTAGTAGTTCTCTGTAGGTAGTTTGTGTTTTTAATAATATTAATAAAAAATATATAAAATAATTTTCAATAAATAAATAAATTCTATTTTTTTTAATATTTTGATTTAAATTATTTAAGAAAAAAGTTTTTTTTTTTTTTGATTACATTATTGTACAAAATTTCATACATTATTTTTGTTTTGCAAAATTCTTAAACTATTTGTATTTTTTGTATACTTATATATTATATGTATATATGTATATGTATACATAGAATGTTTAAGTATATATTATGATGGTCTCTAAATTAAAATAAATTTCTTTATGTATTTTGTATAAATTTGTTTTATGGCATCTTTTTTTTATAGAAATTTTATAAAAATTCAATTTTGATATTTTACCGGAAAATCTAAGTTTCAAATAAAATGCAAAACTAGCAGTGATATATGATCAAAATTGCTCATTTTATGCTTAGCTCAAATTAGTTTTATTTATGGTTTACATAATATATTTTGTAATAGCTTGAAATATCAAAAATAAATAATGTAATATAAATTATAATATCATAGGTTATAAATTCAGAACTATGAATCAAAGTGCAATTTATTAGTTGCTTTGTTTTCCAAAGTAAAACTTTTTCTTTGTTAGCATAGTTTGTAATTACTTTAATCCCGCTATATATTTTTTTTTAATAAAATTTAAACAAATTAATTATAATTTTAATTATACAAATATATTATTAAAATTTATTACACTAAATACATTAAATAATTAATATTTTTGAATTTTAAATTTAAAAATAAATTGAACATTTTTAAAAAATTTAAAAATTAGCTGAAAATATTTGTTAGTTTTAAATATTTTAAAATTTATTTGAAAAATAATTTTCTAGTTTAATTATTGACATGAAAAATTTCATTGGAATGATAGATAAATTTATTATTCAAAAAAGCTCAAATACTAAAAATTTAGAGTTGAACTTGAGTTTCTCAAAATACAATTTAAAATTATAAAAGAAGTAAGGGGCTAAAGAGTAACGATCAGAAAAATTAAAAAAGAAATTTACTATTATTAGATTAAATTGAAAATTTAATGGTAGTATTCATTTTTAATTTTAATTTAATTTAAAATTTTTTTTGTAATTTACAATAATTACAGGAACACATTGTCGGTATCATTTTATAAGGAAATTTTCAAAAGTGCAAATTTACGCGATATATGCGCCTTTATTGCATAATAAACGTGTATGTTGCATATAAAAGTTGAATACTATAATAATAATAATAGTTGCAATGAATTTAAAACATTTAAAATTTATTATTATGAATTTTAATATTATTAGTTAAATAAAAATTTTAAAAAATTTTATTTAATAACTCTTACTTATTTAAAGAAAAAAAAAACAAAATAATAAATTGTTAAAAAATTTATGGAAACATAAACAAATATTAATTTATTAAGAATTAGTTTGTTGATTAAAATTATTTGTTTAAATTATATTCTAACAAACAAATCTTATATTTATATATAATTTATACTACATACATTTTAATGATATTATTAAATGTACAAAATATTTAACATTGTATTTTTAATAAAATAACATAATATTAATATTATTTTTATTAGTAACGCAATTAAAATATTACATGTGTTTTTACATTCAAGATAGTTTTTACATTTGTTATTTTAAAGTATCTATACACATATATTTTTTTGTCCTTACAATCATATTGTTTTATTTTCCTACTAGTTTACATTATTAAAAATTTAATGTAAGAATTAATTATGTTAATATTCTAACAGATATTATTTTTTTAAATATTATATTTTTATAATAGAGTTTTTCAAAAGAAAAATTATATAATACAATATTGTAGTTATATAATATTACAATAATTCATAATTTCAATATATATATAGATGCCATTTCCATATTTATACATAAAAAGTGTTTTTGAATATTAAAAATAAAAAGTGTTTTTGAATATTTAAAACTAAATTGCCAGTTTTTAGTTCGAATTAAGGTATCTGAGGCGGTGTAGCCATTTAAGTAAAACTTTTAGTCGATACACTGCTTCTTCAATAGAATTCCAATGTATATAGTACTAAATTAGAATTAAATTTTCAAAAACACCGAAAAATAGAAATAAAAAAATATTTTTATATAATTTTATTATTAAAAATTATTTTCGCTCATTTGCAATTAATTGAAATATTTTTATATTTTTTTAAATGTTATAAACACAAAATTTATTGAAATTTATATTAAATGGTTTTCAATTTTGAAAAATGGTTCCTAATTTAACTTTTTTTTTTAATTTATAATTATATACTGATTAAAATACAATAATCTGTTGCCATAAATATATTTTTAAAATTAAATTTTATTATAAATTATTAATTTTTTTAAAATCATCCTGAAATTCAAATTCGATTTTTAGAGAATATTAATCTCATTCATCGTTTATAATTTACGTTATTTAAATGTCCCTATAAAATAATTATTTTTGATTAAAATTTTTGATTTTTGAAAAATTTCATTTTCATTGTACATATAGAAATTTATTTTTATATACATATATTGTATGGAATTTATATTTTTTTAATTATTATTTTGTTTACATATTTATAATTTTAAAAATTATTTAACTCCATATTTTTTGTTTTTTTGAAATTTTTGAGTTTTGTAATTTTTAATAGTTAATATTTTTATTTTAAGACCTAATTGTGTAGGTGCATATTATTTATATTGGTAATTATATATGTTTGCTTTGTTTCTTTTTTTGTAATATATAAGTATTTATTAATTAAAATTTGAAACGAATGTTATATTAATAATTAAAAATACATAATTATATTATTTACTATATAACTTTAAAATAGTTTTCAAATTGGTATATTTTACCACCACCATATTTTCTTTTGAGTGTTTTATATGAATTATTTTCATATTTTATTTTTTTTTTAATATTTAAAATTAATTAATTAATTTAATAAAATCTCATATTAATATTATATTTATAATATATATATATGTATATATATAGTTTGTAACATTTCTTAAAATAAGTTTGTGCATTTTGTTCACATTTTGCATTCAAATTTTCATATTTTAACTTATTTACTATATATTTTTAGAAATAAAAATTAAAAAAAAAATATATGTATATCAAAAGAAAAGACAAAACAAAAAAAATTAAATAAAATAAATTTAATATTTGTGACCAAAATTTCTTATGTTTTTTTTTAAAATAATAAAAAGATTAAAAATAAAAATAAGAAAATCTCTTTAGTATTTTTATATCTTTGTGTATCATCTTTCTTTCTTGTTTTTTTTTTTCAACTTTTTTTTTATTCAATTTACAGATGATCCTTTATCACTTTTCTTACAAAATTTTGTTTATTTATTGATCACATTATCTGCGGAGGAGTCTTCTCCTCCGCGCCTCATCTCAGCGGGGTGCATTATGAATATGTGTTGTCAGATGTTTTGATAAGTAATCAGCTCGTGCAAAGCATTTGCCACATGATTCACAATGGTATGGTCTTTCACCTGTATGAATACGTAAATGACGTGTTAGATCAGATTTACCACCAAATGCTCGACCACAAAATAAACATACAAATGGTCGCTCCCCTGTATGTTTACGAACATGTAATTTAAGATTTTCTTTTGATCGAACACATTTTCCACAAAAGGGACAAGAGAAACGTGATGATGGTGTTCTAAAATTAAAAAAAATGGAATATTTTATTTAAAGTGTAAAATAATTGCTAATAAAGTGTAATCGTTATGTGATGGCAATAAGTTTTGCATGTCGAGTTTGTTGTGGAAACACATTTTTACACAGAAGTGAAGCGTAAACAAAATATTTGTGGAGATATGTCAATCTGTGTTTGTATACGTGCGTATCTCAAGTTCGGCTAACGCGAATTAGATGAAAATTTATAAATGAGTTTACTTTGTTTGGCGAATTGATCGATTTTTTGGATATGTCGGGACTCGGAAACTGCATCTTTTTACGGGCCGATTTTCTTTGAAATTTAATATTTGAAATCAGGGTTTCAAAATAATGAACTTTTTTTGGAAATATCAAAGTTCGGGAATTAATTTCCACTAGGGGTCGATTTCATACTTTTTATTATATCAAACGAACTAATTAACAGAATTTCTTGATACTTCATATTTGAGCTCTGTTTGCTGCCTGAACTAACTCACGAACTTTTCAGAGAATACGAATGGGAGAATGGGAAAAACCTAATGGCATCAGATTTTATATAATATAATATATCATTGTAATTATGTTGCTCGTTACCTTTTATCTCTTTGACGTTCAGCGGCATCAACTCTAAGAAAATTTAATATTGATGCTTCTTGTGGATTTAAACCCAATAATTGTTCACTTGGAATCCTTTCAGCATTAATAAGAGTATTAAGTGATGTTGTCGGCATTTGATGCATTTGTTGTGATGATTCTGGTTCAATTTGTGGTGAAATTAATCGAGGTTGTAAGAAAAACATGCCCTATAACAAAATATTATATAAATAAAAAAAAATATCAAATATAAGCATAATAATAAGCTTAAAAATTTCGAATGCTTTGTAAGAATATAAGAATATACTTAAGGATATAATTATAGGGGTCAACTTTCAAAGTTAAATACATATGGAGAAGTAAAAATAATAGGTAAAAACTAGATTTAAAATCAATCTTAATCTTCATAACAAAAATTATAAACTTACTCTCTTATTTGTACTATATAGACTTTCCGAACTGGTTATTTTTGTTTCAGCACAAATGGGGGGAGTTTCTGGTGTAGACAAATTTGTTGTTGTAGTTGGTGTTGCAGATGAAGATGAATTTGTATCACCTAAACCAATGCCCACTGAATCAACAGTATTATCTTGCTCCTCTTCATTCTCCTTTTCGCGTTTAAAACTCATTCGAAGATCAGCCACTTCATTGTGAAGCATTTCATTTGAGCTAGTTACAATTTCTTGATTATTATTTCCATTATTAATATTATTGCTGTTGTTGTTATTATTATTGTTATTGTTGTTGTTTGGATGTTGATTGTCCAACATATTTCTACGTTCTTTTTTACCATGTAATCTTTCTAGTGCATGATTAAGACGATGCTTTTTAAATGATTTTAAGTAACGAAATTGCATTCCACATACATCGCATGTAAATAATTTATCCGCTGGTAAGCGGGCACGATGGTTTTGTTCTTTATGTTTTGCGTAAGCTGATCTATAACGATATGATTGACCGCATTGCTCGCATATAAATGGTTTATCTTCAGGACCCGCACAAGGATGTTGTAAAGCGGCATGCTGTTCTAATAACCAAACGTTCGGAAATTGTGCATTACACACAACACAATGTGTTTCTTCTTCAATTGGCTCGGAAAAAAGTAAAGAATCAACAGTTGACATAATTGATGACGATGTTGATTTTGATAATGGAGGTGGTGTCGATGAGGTAGATGATGAGGAACTTTTTTCCTTGGTACTGGACGTTTCTGTACTTGTTGTATAACGTAAACAACTTGAAGTATCACCTAATGATGAACATGAACCACCACCAGCACCTCTACGTAGGTAATCATTTAATGAGTCCTTTGATGCTGATGATGATGTATTACCATTTAAAGCTAATTCAGCCATTTCAGCTTCTTCTTCTCGTTGGACGGTTTCCTCTGAACGTTTCTTTAATTCTTCAAGTATTGAATCTTTTTGGTAATAGGGTGGTGATGACTCCGCCTTTCGATTGTGATGTTGCGGTTGCTTTTGCTGTTGCTGTTGTTGATGCTGTGGTTGTTGTGGTTGTTGCTTCTGGTGTTCTCGTTGTTGTTCATGTTGTTGCCTTGCTAAAAGATTATGACTGTGATGATAATGTGAAGTTGTTTGACTAATATTTGTTGGTGTCAATGAGAAACGATTTGCAATGTTGTTGTTATTATTATAGTTTGGATTATTAATGTTACTGTTATTGTTGTTATTAAAGAGACTTTGAGATTTGTACATTGCTGCATGCTTATTCAGAAAATCATGGTCTTTGGACGATGCTAATATATCAGTTATTGAGTTAAAACGAATTGGCTCTTTTGGCGATGAAAATAAAAGACCCCGATATCTAACAAAGAAACGTAATTATATGTATTTATTTTTGAAAAAAATTTTTGTTTCATTACTGAAATTTTTAATTATTTTTATTTTTAGTTTATTTTTGAATAACAAAATTAATAAAATATTTAACTAAAAGCAAAGCTTAGTTGAAAATCAAAGTTACCTTAAAGTTTCTTCAGCTAATAGTGCTTGGTGATGTAATATTGCCAATATTCTGGACGGATCTGTATCAAATAAGCCTAGTCCGAGAGGAGAAGTAAATGGAAGTGGAAAAGAGCTTTGACAGCGTCCAGTTGCTGGATGCGCTGACAAAGAACGTGGAAAATTTGGAATAACATGTTCATCAATCTGAAATTTATAAAAAATATATGTAAAAAATGTAAGATAATAAACAATTAAAAGAAACTAATAAGTGACGTTGGGAGACTTCTTGGCAAGAAAATTAGTTTGTTATTAAATTAATTAATTAGAATATAGATTTTTTTATTTTCTTTTTAATTTTTTTTATAAGTTTTTATTTTTGTTAATTTTATCAAAAATATGTTTGTAAAAATATTTGTGTAGGGTAGCTTTTAACAGTTTTGTCGCTTATTAATTCTATGGCAATTTTTCAAAATATTAAGAACTGTAAGTTTTCTATACGACAATATAAATATGTTAATTTTTTTTCATTTTGCTTTTAAAATGGGAAGTCTCAAGCTACCATTCCCAGGTTTCACGATGAATATATTATTCGTATATTTATCCGTATATACATATGTAATGAGGATGTCGTCAATTGCCATTATTATTAAACACTGGCTAAAAATCGGTTTGTGCTTGACTATGAGGCACCAAAATTCTTATTTTATTTCAAAATTTTCAAATTTATTGGTGAAGTAAAGAATGACTATTGCACAAATTTTTAGATCATTAAAAACCTACCTATTCAGTAAGGTAAAATTTTTTAAGTAATTCAAGTTTTTACAATAAATTAATTAAAGCAATTGTTTCAGTTTACGAAAGCACATAACATGTCCGTTAAAAAAAAAGCAGCATTCGTAATAACTTATAATTTACCGTTAATAAATTGTGATAATTTCAAAAGTGCATTAATAATTACACTATTAATACACAATTCAGCAATTACAACCAGTAGGTTGAATTGCGAATTAATATTATATTGTTACAACTTTGAAGTCCGGGTTACAAATTTAAAACTTAGTTAAACCATATTAACACTAATTTAGACGACTTGGTAATGACATTTCCAATTATTGGACAATGGTCAAACAATACTTTAGCACTTTAACTAATAACTTTTACAATATATGAAATTGTTTTTTTGTTGGCTATAAGATGTGCTTGCAACCCAATCCTGTTTTAATAAACTTGTGACAATAAAACAAATAAATTTTTTTTTTGAAATTTTTTACAGCATTTTTTGTTTTTTTTTTTTTGTTTTATTTCATCAAAATTGCTTTACAACTATGATATGCATTTATTTGTTTATTAATGTTTATTCTTTTATTATTTTTTTTTACTGTTTCTAAAATTCTTCTTTTGTAAAGTTTTATTTTCGAACAAATCCAACTTCTATTGACTTTTTTCTATAAATTTCTGTGGTTGCAATTGCTAACTATATAATATACACATAATGTATGTAGTTATGCACTTATGCAGGTTATTATTTATATTGGTGAATAATTAAATTTAATATTAAATTCAACTTATTGGGTTTTTTGTGTTTTGTTTTGCAAAAAGGAGTGATTTTGAAATTTTATTTAACATTAATGAGTTCTGTACAAAATTCGTTTTTTTTTTTTTTGGAAGGAACGGTTTGATTAATTAAAATAATATGTAAAATTTGTTTAAAAAACAAAATAAAAATAAGAAAAATCATAAACTAAAATTTAATACACATAAAATTAAAATATAAGTGGAAATATTCTATGGACAGGATTTGCCCGACAGAATCGATTTATGGGCAAAAATTTATCACGCAAAGTTTAAAAATGTTGATGCTTTTAATTTATAAAGGAATAGAAATTTCTATACTGCTCCAAAGTAGTCTAAAGGTGTTTATAAGTGAAATGTTAGTTTAGAATGAAAATTTTGTTATAAGGATAAAATTAACATGTAAATTTAAATATTGCAGATTTGATTTATTTTTCATATAAAAATATTATACCATCAACAAGATTAAATATGCGTAACAAAATAAACTCCTTTGAGCTATTGCTTTGTATATAGGCTGGTGTATTTGAAAATATTAAATTTCACCAAGAATTTATTGTAGATAAAGTTATAAAAATATTTTATGTAAGATATTAATCTTGGTTTAGTTAAAAGAAAATTGTCACAACAGTATGGAAAACATACTGTTGTGACAATTTTCTTTTAAATGAATAATAATATTATTAAAAGACATAATTTGACAAAATGATGAAGTACGATTGTAAAAAATAAATGGCGGTATTGTTGTGACATCATTGCGTGTTTTTATACGACGACTTTTGCATCAATGCTGATTGTTATATGTTGCATTTTTATATTAGTAACATAAGACAATCATTGATACAAGAGTTGTCGTGTAAACTCAACAACTATTAAGTTATGAATTTTTAAGCCAAAAAAAAAACGAAAATGAAACAAATAAAAAGTATGTATGCAATAATTTTCTAGAATATTCTTTATTAATATTAAAAAAAAAAATTATAAATAAAAAAATAAAATTACGTTTGTATTGTAAATGATACTTAAATCGAAAAATAGGATTTTTTGCTGTTTTATTTTTTTATATTCTTAATTTAATATTCTAAATTAAATTTTATAATTTATTTTAAAAAAAAAAAATTAATTTAAAATAAAATTCTGTATTGAAAATAAAATTAATTTATAAATGTTTGTATTGATGTATGCATTTTATAAATAAAGGAGCCTCATAGGAAACTTTTAATTTCAAAAATTCGCGCAGGTATAATTTTTTTTTGTTTTTCATAAATTTTTCATTTTCAATATAATTAAATATACTTATCAAATAATTAATTAATTAAAACTTTATAAAGTTAATAATATATATTTTATTTATTAATTTAATTTTAAATAAATTAAAATACATAAAAAATAAATAATAATAATAAAAAAAAATATAAAATAAACTATTCCAAAAAAAATAATAATAAAATAATAAATCAAAGATTTTAAAAAAAAGGAACAATAATTTACGTTACCAACTAAAAGGAATCATTTTTTTCAATTTGTATTTCTTTTTTAAATTATAATAGTAATATTCTTAAAAATTTATTTACTTATTTATATATTTTTTATTTAATGATAATAAAATAATAATACTATGTATATTAAATATTTATTTTATATATTATATATATATCCTTTGTAAATATTAATAAATCTAAAAAATTATTTAATATTCATTTAATGAAATATAATGAAATTATTATATTCTATTCGAATGTTATGTTAGTATAATAATTAATATTAATTGTAATATAAATATTTATTATATAATAGTATTTAAAAATTATAATTAAGTCGGACTCGTGTAAAAAACATCTTGTTCAAACAAAATTATTGATTGGAAATTTCATTTGTATATTTAATTTTAAATTTATGTAGATTATGTATGTAATATGAGTAGAAATTTAGCTCGTTAATAAAATTTATGCTCCGGTTTTAAGAACAATTGAAAATAAACGGATCCGACTGTAAATATGTATGTATAAATTATATATTATTAAAATATTATGAATATGAAATCATTAAGAATTAATTTAAATAAAATTTATATATAAATTAAACTAAAATTAAACTATAATTAAACTTAATAAAATTTAACTTTAAAAATAAATTCAAAAAACACTGTGTATTACATTATAATACCAATCATTATAACAAAATATAAAAATATTTTATTATATAAAACTTTGAAACTCATTAATATTTTCAAATGGAATATGAATGAAATGTGTTGTATATTAATTTGTATATTTGTTATATTATATAAATTAATTATATATGGGGCCAATTTGAATATGTACTTTTGTGAAAAAAAAACACTTTTATATATGAATGAATTAATATTATAATTAATAATAAATATTAAGCAATTTAAATATAATCAATTGAAAATCTTATGTTGAAATGTAGAATTTCATTTTCTTTCTCATCGATAACTCATTCGAAATTTGTTAAAACTTTATTAAACAAGGTATATATATGTACTATTTGTATATATGTGTATGTTTGTGTTATTTTATTTTTTTTCTAATATTTACAAATACCATATTAAATTTTCTGTCTATTTGTTTTATGGGTAATACTTTATAACTGAAAAGTTTGCAGTTTGAAGTTTATAAATAGAACACATTTCTGTATAGAAATTCGATTACATGATCTTGTTTCATGAGAATGTAAGATTAAGTTATAGAAATTTGGTTATCAAGGATTTGATATTCACTTCCATATAAAAATAACGTTTTGAATTAAATCGAAATAAAATTGAATAGCTGGAATGCTCTTAACAATTTTTCTATAATATTTTTATTTTTGTAATGGGAATGGTGCGAATATTTTACGTTATCAAAGGAAAATTTCTTTATAAAACAATCTCAGCACAGAATTTGCTCAATGCTTACGAGAAATATATATTTCAGAAAAATAAATTTCATTTATAAATTAGCCCATAAAATCATAAAATATCCAAAAGATAAAAGCGTTTCTTAATTCTTCTATTTCAATACCAATTTATATTTGTTTCTTTATTCGAATAAAATTTTCAAAAGTAATATGAGTGTTTGTTTTTATTTAATATCGCGGTATGTGCTTCAATTCATGCATATAGTTGAATTTGTTTGAATTTAACTTTTTATCATTTTTTTGATAATACTATACATAATATTATATGTATATATATTTATGTATATATATATTTTAAAATTATTCGAAATTCAATGGATTTCTAAAGTGTTAAATATATTGTTATATGGGATGTTGACAATTTTTTGTTTGTTGCTGTATAATATTATTATTATATAATATTTTTTTTTCATTTCGCATTAATGATTTCATTTTGTAAATTTAACAGTATAATTTTTCTTCTTAATGTGTATGTCATCTTCATTAATTGTTTTTTGTTCATTTTTTTTTTATTTTAATTTTTAAATTTTCTTAAAAGTAATATTTTTAATGTTTTTTTTTTCTTATGATTTTGTCATTTTTATTTAAAATTTTTTAAGGGGATTAGGCACTACAGTGTATGTGTAATTTTTAAAGTATATATGTATAATATAATATATTGATATATAAAATTTAGAACGCGGTCTACCTAATATTTTTGTTTTTGTTTTTCAAAATATTCTTTAATTATTTTTGTGATATTTTAGAAAATTCTCTGCCTAAAATTTTTAAGTATTTATTTCATTACTTCTAAAATATATTTTTAAGTTTATAAAATTATAATATGTCAATATTGAAATAAATAGGATTGAATGCGATTGTAAAATGTTAAGGTTAGTTTATGTTGCATTTATTTTCTCGAGCAGACCGTTTAACTGCATAAAAGCTAATACACATAGCTGTTAATTATTTCGAGAGTTGTAATGCGCACAACAGTTCCTTAAGAACTTGAATTTGAATAACTTGGATATTGACTTATTAATTAAAATAATGAATTGTACCATAACTTAAATGTTGGCAATATATAAATTTAATACCCTATATATTGGGATTTATTTAAATTAAATAATGTATTATTAAAACATTTATACGAACTGTTAATGGGGCATGATAAAGAAAACAAAACTTTAATTGCAAAAAATAAACTTACAGCACCCAAAGGGTTAAAGTTTATCAACTCAAAAGCATACGATTTTCCAGATTTTTGTTAAAAATTATAAATTTAATAATTAAATAGTTCAATTATTTTATTATGCGAATTGATTTCAATTTTATATTAAATTGCTGGATATTGAAGATTTATAATAATATGTTGAGGGTTCTTTTGTTTATAATTTGTTTTAATTAAGATATGTATGTATGTACATGGTTACATTAGTTAGACAGAAATTGTTATTACCAAAAAAAAAATTGTTTTTTTTTTTTTTGAAAATATAACAAAGTGTTATACGTATTTTATAACAGTTATTATAACATTGTATTATATTGCTTTAATATTAGGTGGACCGAAGACTAAAAATTTTTAATTGTTTAATCAAATTTTTATTTTTGTATTTTTTTTTTCAATCAATGCTGTGTGAATTTCGGTTGCTATTTTTTGTTTTTTTTTATTTTTGTATTATTTTTAATTTTTTTGTGTTTTTTTTTTTAATTTTATTTTTGTTTTGTTTTTAATAATAATTGCACTAAATAATTTTTTTTTTTGTATTTTTGTTTATAAATTTTTGAAGCATTTTTATTAATTTTGTTTTTTTGTTTTTGTTTTTAATAAAATAAAATTAAGGAAATATTGAAGCCGAAAATATTTTTTAAATAATTTTTTTGTTTTTTTTTTTTTTGTTCTGATCTCTCTGCATTTATAATTAAATTTATTATTATTATTTTTTTTTGTTATATTTTTACATAATTTTCTTTTTTTGCAATTTGTTTTTTTTTGTTTGTTTTTAAACGTAAAATATGTAAATATATAAATATCAATATGTTTTCGTTACAATTTTTTTTATATATAATTATGGTTTTTATGTATTTTTTTTTGAATTTCTTTTTTTTTTTTATAAAAATTAACTACAAAATTGGTTCTATTTTATCAAATGTTAATGCTTTTTATATATATTTAAGTGTATTGAATATATATATGTAAGCATATATATATATATATATAAATATATACTTATATAATAATATATACATGTATATTATTAGCCTTATTTAAGGAAGTGCATATATGTATATGTATACACATATAATGTACATTATATTTTAAATACCAATAGAAATGTTCATGTAATGAATAAAAAAAAAACTATGACTTTCATATTGTAGTAATATTGTACTACTACACAGTTCAGTAAATTATAACTCATAAACTGAATTGTGTACTAATATCGTATTATTGTAATGTTAAAGTCAGAGTATTTGAAATAATTATAATCATATATTTTATATAATTATATTTACATAATTACAAATTACATAATATTCACATGAACATACATATACAGGTTACATTATAATATGTTAAAATATAAATAATATACATCAACTAAAATATTTATATATGTATTGTATATATATAAATATAAATATATATTTTTATAATATATAAGCATATATTTGTATAAAACTCTTTTTATGTACATATTGCATTTTAATATTAACTGATATAATTAATTTATCAAAGTTATTTTTTGTTATATTCTTATCTTATTTTGGTTTTTTTATATTAAATTATGATATATATAATGTTTTTCAAAGAAATTTTTTTAATTTTTTAATTTTTTTTCTCAATTTGTTTTTTTTTTTTGTTTTAATAACTAAATTCTATAAATGTACGTGTGTGTATGTAAAAGATTTTCCATTCTTTTTTCAAATCTATTTTTAGTTTGGAATTTGCCAGTTATTTGTTTTTTTTATTTATTTTGAAATTTAATGTTAATTCTAATATTTATTTTGAAATTTAATATTTTCTTTTATTATTTTACATGATTATATAATGTAAAAAGTACTGGTACCGCTCGTATTGTGGAATAACAAAAAAAAATTAAATTGCATATTATGTAAGATTATAATGCTTAGATATTTTAATTATAATCACAGAACAAGTCACAGAATGACTTGATTATTTTGTCGGTACAAGTTTCCTTCTCATCTCCCTGTACCTCTTCAAGTTGTGGTTTTTTAAAATTAGTAAAATTTTAATTTTCGACTCCTTATTTTTCCTTATTATTTAATTACTCAAATTTCAATAAAAGCGAAAACTAACGGTAAAGGTCTTGCCGTTAATAAGGATAATTGTTTATAAAAAATTCATCAAATAAGCTGCCGGATTCGAACATTATGATACCACTTATTTTAATTAATGTTTACATCCCAAAAGTATGCAATATTTATTTATTCCACAAAATATTATTAATTAATGAAATTGATTTGAGTATATCATTTTTAAAAAACATTTTCATTTATTGAATTCAACAAATGAAGAACGGAAATGTGCTACTTTATAAACCACTGGTTTGACTTGAATTTATTTATAAATTAATTTTAAAAAACTCGATAATTAATTATTAATTTGGTACTTGATTATTGATTTAAAATTAAAATTGGAAATAATTTTTGTTATCAGTACTTGAACTGTCATGAAATTGCAAAAAAAAATGAAGAAAATTTTATAATTTGGTTTAAATATTTTTTTTTTACCATAGCTATTTACAATATTTTAAATTTGAAATGAGCACACATCACAAATAAAAAATTTACCAGTACTTTTTTTTTTATTTTTTCTTTCACGTTGTAGTGCTTAATTTTATTTCTTTAACTATTCTGATTTTTCAAATAAAATTTAAGGTTTCTATTCCGAATTAGTTCACATAATAATTTATAAATGTTTTGTTTTTATTTATTTTAATATTTTTTTTATGTCCAAGTTTCGAAATATTTTCATTTTGTTTATTTATATCGAAAATAATTATAGAACAAAAATCGAAAAGTAATTTTTTAATATTATTTTTTTTAATTACCTAATTATTTATTTGAAATTGCATATTGGCACAGAAATCAAATATTAGTAATTTATAATAATTTTAGGTTATGTCTTCAATATTCTATTATAGTTTAATTTTTTCAAATATAATATACTTTTTCTTTCTTCAATATTTTTGAATTTCATTATTTTGATGTACAAAATAACATTTTATATAAGTATATATATATATAATATTAATGTATCAATATTTTGAGCTTGAGTTATAAAATATTTTGTCAGTTTAAATTTTTAATAAATTTTAAATAATTACTTGATTATTATGTTAATTTGTTTATATTTAAATAAAATATTATAAAACAAAATACTTAACAAAATAATTTATTCAGTGATTTTTATGGATAATGTATAGGGACCGGAACAACATTAAATGTTAAAATATTGAAAATCAACATAAGTAATTAAAACTCAAGTGCGACCTATATTATATATAATATGACTTTGATAATAGTTATTCCTATTATTATAGTATAGTTGTCGCAGTGTTGTTGATCTAAAAATTTGGGAATAAAAAAAATATGAAAAATTTTTCTTTTTAGTTTTAGAGCAAAAGACAAAGTAATGAGATATACCAAAAATTGGAGATATTATATCTCTCATCTAGTGAAATAAAAGTTTTGTTGTAATGTAAAAGTTTTTAAATTGTGTTCTTTTTTTTGAAAAGAGGCAATAACAATGGTGAACTAATTAAGATTTTTGAAAAATGAAGTAAATAAAGTAGGTAAGATGATGCTCAAAAGAAGTTTAATTTTTTTAATGAATTATAAATTATTTTTAATCGAATTGTTTATACTATATCTCGAACTTATTCGATAAGACACAATCCGAACATTAAGAATGATTGAAATTATGCTGGCGGAAAAATATTTTAGTATATATACTTAAAAGCACGTAATAAATTTAAAAAACATTTAAAATATTTTTAATTTTTTTTTAATATTTTATTTGAATTAAAAATAAAATTCAATTGATATTGATTTAAAAATAAAATTTTTTATATAAATAATTTTAATATGTATGTACATATATGTATATGAATGTATATCTGGGAAGAAATAAATTTAATTATATAAATTCTTTTGTTTATTATGATCACGGTTGCTTGTTTGTGTGTAAGGTATTGTAACAGATCTGGTTTATTTATTTATTTAATTATTTTCATCTATTTTATAGTTTACTGTATTTTGTTTTATAAATATACTATAAATTTTATTCAACTATTATTTCTTTTACAGTTCTTACTTTAAGTATTGAACTGCTTTATTTATTTAAGTTTTTATATAAAATGTATAATAAATAACATTTTTATTTGTGAAATTATTTATGAAAAAAATAATATTTCTTTGTTACTGTTGTACTGCTGAATTTATAAGTTAAGTTGAAAATTTGTTAAATAACCAAAAAAAAAAAAACAAAAATAAATTCAATAAAATATTTTGTAATTTTTTTATATTATTTGTAGGTTAAATTTTTATTTTACTATTATTTATTATGTAATGTATGTATGTATGTAAATAGAAAAAAGAAATGAAACCAATAAATTAGTTTTAAATAACATTGTTTTTTGTTTTTATTAATAAGAATAATAAAATTTTCTGTTTTATTTTTCAATTTAAATTCAGTTCGGATTTTTATATTTTTTTTATTTTATTTATTTGTTGTATATAATGTTGCATTTTATTTTTATTGCAATAATTAAAAAATTCTATTGTTTTGTTCTGTTTCTTTTTTTTTATTTAATTTTAATTAATGTTAATTAATATTTAAAAAAATATTATATATATTTTTATATTTTATATTTAATGTTTAAATTACAATCAATTTAAAAAAATATTTTTATTGAGGCAACTGTGTTTCATTTTATTTTTTATTTTTTTGTTTTAACTATTTTTTTTTCTTCAATTATATATTTATATAATATTGTAATTAGTTATATTTTAACTAAGTAATAAAAAAACTCCTGTCTATTTCTTTTGTTTTTGTATTTATAGCATTTAAGAGGCATTAATTAAAAATAATTTTATAATAATATTTATGCATTTGTTTTGTATTTTTGTTTTTTGTATATAAAGGTAAAATTTAATTAAAGGCAAGGCAAAACAATTCCAAAATAGTTTAATTAAATATTTTGTATCATATTATTTTTTATGATGTAGAATTATAAAAATAATTTTTATAAAATATTGTTAATTAAATTTATGTTTTTTTTTCTATTTAAATTTACAATTTTTGTATATATTATGCTTTTATTTTGTGTATATGAATGATAATTAATAGGAATAAATCTTGCCTGCACATTATTTTAAGTACATAATATTGTTTTTTTTATCTATTTATTATTTTTGTTAAATATTTTAATAATATAGTATTTTGTTGTACTTGTAAAGAGTTACTATTGCAAATAAAAATTGTTTGATAAAAAAAAATATATATTTATATATATGTATATATATATATATATATATATATATATATATATATATATGTATATGTATATAATAATATATTGAGTATTTAAATTAATTTTTGTTGTTTTGTTTTTTATTTTAATCATTTAGAATTGTACAAAGTTGCCATGAATATGAATTTTGTGGTATGTTTTTGTTTTTAAAAAAAAAATTAAAATAAGTTTTGAAGTGATTTGTTTAGAAAAATGATGTATCAAATGATTACCTTTCAATATTAATTTTGATTTTTTAATTGAAGCTCAAAAATAAATCAATATTTTGGTAACAGAAATTTTATTTTACAGCAATTGAGAATACAGCTAGATGAATTGAAAATCCTACTTATTGTATGGCATACGTTAATTTACCGTTAAAATAATGTGTTAGAAGGTATCAACAATTTGTTCATACATTCATCATAATTATGTCAATCGAAAATCCTATTTATCGTACAACACACGTTCATTTATCGTAAAAATAGTGTATTGGAAGTTATCAACCATTTGTTCATATATTTATCGTATGTCAATTAAGAATTCTATTTATCGTACGACATGTGTTAATTTATCGTAAAAAAAATTGGTTGGAGATATCAACAATTTGCTCATACGTGGACTGAGAATCGCATTTATCGTACGACATGTGATAATTTATCGTAAAAATAATGTATTAACAATTTGCTTATACATTGATCGTATGTATTATAAAATATGAAAAGTAAAATGTCGCATATTTCTATCGTATTGAATTGTACAGACGACAGCTAAAATTTTTGAAAAAAAAATCTTATAATAATATAATTAAATTATATTGTTTACATACAAAAATAAAAGAAAATCACTATTTTTTTTAAATTTGCGCTGCCTCGATTTGATACTAAAACTTTTTCTTGCATTACAAATTTTCAAATTACCCAATTTTGAATGCAAAGAAAAGAAATTCTATTAGAGCTAACCAATGCTGTATACTTAGCGCATGACAAATTCTTTCATAATATAGCAAATGTAAAATATTGAATTTATTATTTCAAAATTTAATTATGAAGAAATTAAACAATATTTTTAATAAAGTTTTATGCTTTAATCAAAACTCTACCATAAAAAATTCTAAAATTTGTAGAAACTAATTGCAATTCTGATAACGTAAGTAACCATTTGATAGTATTAAAAATTTATGATGAAAAATTAATATTGAATTCGAATTGAATTAATTTTTGTTTTGTTTTAAAAAATTCAATTAAATGTTTTTGATATTTCGAAACAGTATTTGTTTTTTGTTAAATTTTAAATTAAATTTTTTTATTAAAAATTTTATAAATTAAAGTGAAATTATGGATTTTTTTATGTTGGAATTAAAATTTTTTTATCAGTTTTGTATTTTAACTTTTTTCTATAAAGTTTTATTTTTTATATTTTCTTTTGTACCATTTTTTTAATATTTTTGTATTTTCTATTTAGTTTTTTTTTGTTTTTACTAATTCGGACTACTTTCGCTTTTAGTAATGTCTGTATTTTTGAAATTATTTGGATTTATTACACGAATGTAATTTAGATTTTTATTAAATCTTTGTCATTTGTTATACAAGTTATTCATTTTATATTATATATGAGCATGTTTATAAATTCAAAACTAAATTTGTCATAATATTTTGCATTCCTTAAATTTCTCTCAAGTCTTTTTCATTTTTTTAAAATTATTAATTAATTTTATGTTTTTTTTTTACAATTTATTATTATTTATATAAAGTTATATAGTAATTAGAGTTTATATGTATGGATGTGTATAATATTAAATAAATATGTTACTTTTATAATAATTTCTTTTTAAATAACCTTTATTCAAAGAGGCACTCTAAGCTACAATCAGTCGTAACGAGAAGTTATTTTCATAAATTGCAATTATATATTCTTATCATTTTCATATAATTTTAAATTTTATATTTTAAATTTTACAATTACGACCAATTTTATAATATTCTTTCTTTTTTATAATTTTACATATTAAAAATTTAATTGAAACTTTTTTGGTTAAATTTTTAATTTTTTTTTGTTTTTTTAATTTAAAATTGTTTTTTCAGACTTTAGATTCCAAAATTTTAATTACACTTGAATATAATTTTGATTAAAAATTTTTTTTTAAAACAAAAACAATTTTTCGAATAATTTTCCTAAAATGCGCCTAATAAAATATTTTTGAAAGATAAAAAATTGAGTGAAATTAAAGAGTATTTCGCTCAATTTTTAGAAGTTTCTCTTAAAATTTATCATTAAGTTTTGCATTGGGAGCAAATGTTTTACGGTTTAAATTTACTTGATATACAGTTGTCTAATAGATTGGAAGACAAAATTAATTTTGTAAGTAAATACAATATGTAATATTTTTTTTATTATTGTCAAAACGTTTAAAAAATGTTATAAAACAAATTGTGAACAACAAATTATTAGTGTAAAATTGTAGAACTTATTCCGTAAACAGTTTGTGATAGCATGATTTTTATATAATTGAATAACTTACTTTACGATATTACTAAAATTTTGCATATTTTTAGGTTCAATTAGAAAAAATCTTTCAATTCTACTTGTTATACTTGATGAAAATTTCAATTTTCACCATCTGTTTCTGTTAGCGGTTTATTTTGGATTTTGTTTTTTTTTATATAGCTTTAAAAGATCATTAAATGCCAGTGTAAATTATAGCATAAATGATAATTTTAGTATATTATAATTGAGTAAATAAAACATATAATTAAGTTTAAGTTACATAAAGTAGGACCATAAATGTAAACAATTAAATGTTATATTCATTACATACCCACTAATTTATATTAAAATTTTGATGGTATAATTGATTATATAATAATTTTAAAACCGTCGAGGGTCAAATATTATTTGCGTTACAAAATATTCATGACGTCTAGTTAATATTGCAAACAAAATCCATAACCTTGTGAATCACTTTAATAAATTTACTTTGCTTCAAGAAATATGGTAAAAATATTTATAAAAGTGTGAGCTACTCATGTATTAATTTCATGATCAGCAGATCAAAGTGATTTTCAAACTATAGTTAAAGGATACATAAATATAAGCAATAATTTTAAAATTAAATGATAAATTAAAAAAAAAAGACAACCGCAAATGAATGCTTAAAGATCAATAAAACTTCTTGATAAATATTAAGCGAAACAAATTTACTAAATTTATAAAATTAAATATTTTTTTTTGTTTTTAAATTTAAAAAAATAACAATTAATAATTTTGATTGCCAAATTTCTTTTTTTTTAATATTACAAGTATGTATTTTAAATTTAAAATAAATTTTCGTTAACGACAGTTGTTGTTCTGTTTAAAATCTGAGGAAGGGATTGGGAGAGGGGGTAAATTTTATGTGATTTTCTGTTTAATTATTAATTTTAATATTTGAAATTTAAGTTATAAATCATTTTAGATTCGCGAACAGAAATTTTGTTTTTAACTTTATTTTTTTTTTACAAATCTAGCATGAAAAAAGGGTTTTTAAGATTTTTACAGGTTTTTTTTATAATATTTTTTTTTCATTTTTATATTTTTCGATTACTACAAATTTGTCAACGCCTAAATAATTTACCTTAAATATTTATTAATTATTAATTTTTTTTTTAATATTTTAATTTTTCTCAAACTACATTCTAATGATATATAACCTTCTTTTTATGTATAATTTTTAATAAGTACTTTTTTTGCGTGAGGGAGTTTTAGGGCAATTGGGGAGAAGAGGGAAAGGGTTTGCCTAATTACTAGAAATTTCTACAATATGTATGTGATTTTTAGTTTTTTTTTTCTATATGTATATGTATGTATATATATATAATTCATTAGGTTCATATATTGTATAAAGTTACTTTTCACTTGTTTTTATTATGTATTTTTCTTTTCTATAAATATTTTTCACATTATGCCACGTTACGGTGATATTTTATTTTTTTTTTATATGGGAAAGAAAATTGTTCTTTTATTTAAAATCAAATGTTGTTTTTGTTACTTTCGAATATTACAATCAATTTACATATTTCAATTTTTTTTTTTATTTTTGAATATTATATGGGGAATTTAAATATTGCTTATAATTGATTTGTGATTCAAATTATTATTTTTATTATTTTAAGTGTTTCAATCTAAAAAAAAATAAAAAATTTAAATGAAAAATTTACTATTGAATTTCTGTTAAATAAATCGGGCATTAATTGCAATCGCTTTATGTTTAAATAGAAACTAAATAAATTAGAAGTAAAAGAAAGTTTTTTACTGTTAATTTCTGTTTTTTTTTTAAGTTCGCATAATTAAATTATATTTAAAACTCTTTTGGAAAAACTAAAAGATCAATTAAAGATTATGGTCATCATTTTCTCTTCTCTCAATTCTTTTTTGTTGTAATTTTCTTATGACAAAATCAATCGAATTCAAACTCATAGGACAAATTGAACAAATAAAATTAGCGTAAATTTAGGGTTATAATTATAATTAATTTTAATATGTATGTATATAAAATGATTTAATTTTGATATGTCTTATATATTTAATGAAAATATTTCAGTAAAAAAATGTGAAAAATACCTACGTTTCGAATTTAAATTGAGCAAAAAGAAAAAAACATAGAAATTCGTTCCCTTGTGCTTTGTAAAAGGTTGTTATTTTTCAAATGTCATTAATAATTAATGTTATCAATAGAATTCTGAAATTAAGTTAATAAATATGTCATTTATTTAACGCAGTTAAATAAATGGCATATTTTGCAGAAACGGCAAAATTTTCATCTTTGATTTTCAAACAAACTAGAAAGAATTTTCACATTTTCAACTACATTTTTCAACAGTTCGTAACGTAAATACTTAATGGTCAAATAAATTGTATTTGGCAATTAAGTCATCCATCCATCCCGTTTTTATAAGGTAACGTAATGTGTTTAAGATAGTTGAAGAAAGTTGAATATGTTTTCATTAGAAACAATAATATTGAAAATTAATTTAAAAAAAAATTTTTATTTTTTGGGGTTTGGGGTTTTTCCTAATTGCGTATATTTGTATAAAATTTTATAATTTATTTCAGATTAGACATCTCATTGTTGATTGAAACAGGCGACATTTAACCATTTCAGCAATTTTTTCATTTAACAAACGTGAAAAAAATATAATTTTCAAAAATTAGGTACAAACTGAAAAGGCAAATCAAGAATGTTGGTGTAAACTTTACGAGTTCATATTGATTAAATTAATAAAAATTATAAATATATTTTTTTTTAATTTTTTATGAAAACATAAGAATAATGTTTTGTTTCTTTTCGTATATAAATAAAGTTATAAATATAAATATATATATGTAGATATAAATGTAAAATAAATGAATGAATATTAATGAAATGAATTTTTTTTTGTTTTGATGTTTATGAATTTTATAAAATATGAAATTTAGCCAAAAAATAAAAAAAATAAACCAAAAAGTTGTTTTGTATTTTTGTCAAATAATTTTTTTTTTATTTTTTTCCAAAAAAAAGAACGTTTTTAATAATAATATAATTTTGTCAAAATTACATTTTAATTTCATTAAAATTCATCAACATAATATACATTATTTTATATATTGTATAATATAAGAACAAAAAAAAAATTGTTTTAATTAAGCAAATACTTATTTTTAATCTTTAAATGAAATTTTAATTTAACTTAATATAAATTATATTATAACTATTTATTTATATTATTTATTTGAAAAAATACACAAATATTTTTTAGTTTAATAATAATTTTTTTTTTTTTGTTATATAAATTCAAAGTAATCACATTTATTGCTATTTATTTGTGTATTTATTATTAAAATTATATTTAATGACATTCAAATTTGCATATTTCATTTAAATTTATTTTAAATAAAATTTATAAAGATCATTCAAATAATTATGTATATAATATGTATGTATTAAAAGATTGAATAATTTTATTACACATAGTATAAATGAATTATAACAAAATATTTACGAGTAAGAATTAATTATATTAATTGATATATTTAATTAATTAGGTATAATGAGTTTATTTAATTAAATTTTATAAGTTTTTGTAAAATTTATTGTTGACTTTATAATTTTAAAAGAATTATACCAGCATGTGTTAAGGTAATTAATTATTTTATTATGAAAAGTAATAAGTATTCCTTAAATAACGATTATATAGATATTTCATAAAGTATGTAACGTTTCTTTTAAAGGTCCTTGTTATAGTTATCAGAAAAATTTTTATACGAAAAATTGGAAACAATTGATATAATGTCATTTTTAAGACTAGCTATAGCAATAATAAAAATTGTATTTAGATTAAATAGGGTATCTCCGGAATTCCATTTACAACGTATCAGACACATTGTATCAGCTTCTGGAATATCAACAAAATAATTTTGCAATATGTTATATTCAGAATTTATTTATTTGATGTTGTGTCTACAATGGTGTTAACACTGAAATAGCTGTCAAATCGGGTATCGAAAATTTTTTCGATGCATTATGTGACTTCAATTGTAAGCAGAAATTTTTAAATTAAAATAGATAAAAAGAAAAACATTTCTTATTAAAGTAAGAAATGTAGTTAAATAATACAATGCATAAAAATTTTTAAGTTCTCAAATGTAATATTGCTATTATTAATTTATAGCTTTAGATTAAATAATATTAATAGCTATATTAATAGCTATATTGTATCAAAAATTAAATTTTTTGCGATTTTGACAAAATCGTATATTTTTTATTTGATGATTTCGAAGGAGTCCATAGTTTTAGAGTTTCTGATAGATGTATTAAATTCAAATTTTCTTTTGGTTCATTTTTAATTCACTGTTTTGAACACTTTTGGTAAAATAGAGATAATAATATTTTATGAATTTAATTGTAAACCGTTAAATTTAAATTGAAATTGATAGTTTGAAATGTTTCTTATTATTTTACTCTAATCTGAGGCCACATGAAATAGCAAAAAAAAATTTTTTTCATACTGATTTTTCTGATAACTTTGTCAGGCGCCTAAGTTTGTGGAATGTTTGAATTCATAAAATATTTCAACTTTTAATTTATTTTATTTATTTTTTTATATTAGCTATGTTATTTGAACTAAAATAATATCAGAAAAAGTTCTAAAAAATACACGCCTATAATGCAGACATTGCACATACAATACGTTTTTTGATGATTCATATTTTAATTAAAAATCTAATTTTGATTGTTAATAATTTTCAAGTGCAATTATTACAATTTATATTGTAGACAATGTTAGAATAGCTATTCTGTTAAATTGATAAATTCAATATTGTCTAGTATATGACACTGTCCAACAAAATATTTTGAAAATAAAATTGAATTTTGGTACCAAATTTATTAATAATAAAAATTTTTAATATTAAATAAAATTAACCAATGTGTATGTGCAATGTACACTTATACCTCATGTCATTTAATCAACAATATTACAGTTAATAAAATTTTTAATTCAAATTTTTCAATTTACTTTCAATATAACGTTTTAAGAACTATAATACATGCTATTATTTTTTTTTTTGTAAATATGGCTCAAATATGGCCATTGTCTAATAAAATTTTATTTTTATAATTATTTTTTCACTTTTAATATTTTAATCACATTTAAGTTTTCATTACTCGTATTATTATATTATAAAGATTAAAATTAAATATAAAAAATTTATGAGATCGTTATAATTTGATTACGTATTATTTATTTATCTGACAAATTTATATTTGATTTTAAAAATAAAAATTAAATAATTATTTTTAACACAAAAAATAAACAAAAAATAATTTTGAAAAAAATAAAAAAATTAATAGGTGTATATTTTTTTTACAATAATAATGTAAATATTAAAGCCGAAAATTTATTTATTTCTCAAATTTAAAATTATTTAAAACCCTACATTTTTTTTTTTAATAACTCGGTTTTTTATTTTTTTCTCACAATATTTTCTTTTAATACTGACTAATTGCAAAAACAATAATAATTTTAATATTTCTAATTTTATTTTATTTTAGTTTTTTTTTTAAAAGATATCACAGCCAAATTTTATGCGCAAATTTTTGAATATTTTTTATATTTTTCCTATTTTCCTTTTAAATATTTTTGAAATAAAGAATTTGTCATTTAAATTGATGAAATAAAAAAAATTGTTTTTTTTTATGTATTATTATACTTAAGTCAAATTTCATTGGAACTGTAATAAAATTTTTACGATTAAAAGACATTTAAGGATAAACTGTTATACCTTATTAGTTGTCTTTTGCATATTTACAGACTCCAATGTTATTGGAAATAATTTAAATACAAAATAATATGTGCAAGTGAAAAAAATAATTTCAAATGGAATTTTAAAATATAAAATTGTTTAATCAATCATGTAAATTTAGAATTTTATTAAATCACATTTGAATTTACATACATATATTAGTATGTTTAATACATTTTATCATATATAAATAATATATAATTGTTACGTAATTATTGTTGATTTAAAAAAGAACTTTTTCTGAATTAAGAATTATAAAAGAATAAAATAGAATAAATAAAATTTAAATAAAATATATTTTTCAATAAAATTTCTGACTGACGAATTAAATATTACAGTTTTTCAGAAGTACAATATCGCAAAACAATAACATATGTTATAAGTGGAAAACAGTTTTTTACTTATATGGTAAAGAGTAAATAACGCATCGTAGAATATTAAATTGCGTTAACAATTTGAATAATTCTATTGACATGCAAGAAATGTTTATAAACAAAATTTGTTTATGAATTTTGTTTATGAACTTGAATATTGTGTTTCTGAAAATCTATAATTTTTTTTTTGTAGAAATTTTTATGAATTTTGTGAGTATATGAAAATAAGTTGAAAGATTTTATATTTTGTAATTAGTAATCATTAAATAATTTTCTTTTATTCTCATATTGAAGAATTAACAAAATTATAAACAATGTAGTGTAATTACATCTATATAGACATTATTCAATCTTTTATACGAGTATTTATGATACATACATATTTGAATAAAATTTAAACTTATTTTAAAATTATAAATTTCATTCATACAATTTTAAGCGAAAAAAAAAAACAAAAACAAAATATTTTATTTATGTTTCAGAACAAAAAAAAAATATAAGTAAATTTTTTAACATAATTTTAATTTATAAAGTAAAATTTGTTTTTTAATTAACTAATGTATTAAATATATTATGAAAATATTTTAAATAAATTTTCAAAATATTTTATTTTAATTCGATTGAATACAAAAATTAAATAATATAAGAGAAGATCATTGAGAACTCGTAAATTTTATTAAAATTTTTTTTTGTTAATTTTAATCATATATAAGTTTATTATATAAGCATTGCAATTTATTTTTGCTTTTATATTTCAGATTTCACTTGAAATTCATTAAATTAATTTTTTTTTATTCGTATGTGTGTAACATAAAGTTAACAAAATATTTCTAATAGAAAAATTTCAAATTAAGGACAAATTATTATGATTAAAGTGTTATACAGTGTCATATAATTTTTTCGATTCAATTAAAAATTGCATTTATATAAAATGTATGTTGAAAATTGAATATTTACTTACATTATTTATATAAAGAATAGTTTCCATCTCGTATAATAAAAACAAATATTGAAATATTCATAAAATAATGAAACTTAAAGTTTTAAGTCCAACTTTCACTTTAGAATTTCTCAAAATACGAAAATATGCGAAGTTAATTAATATTACTTTGAGTAAATCATAACGAGTGACTCTTGTCGAAATTGAAATATTATTGCATTTTATTGTAATAGAGTATAACTAGAAGATTAAACCAAATTGAGTTAAAGATTTTTATTTCCAGGTAAATTAAAATATTATCCGATCAGTGTTGGGACTTAATATTTAAGAAAAATTTTCAATTTTTGAAAAAGGAAACTTCAACAGTTTAACAAATAAAAGAGAACATAATTATAATAAATAATTCATCAGCATAAAAAAATACTCAAAAGGCATTTAAATTTTCAGAATATAATTAATGAATATAAAGTTTTGAGTATAACTTACAAATGTCTAAACTAGCATACAAATGTAGATTATAATTTTTTTTCAGATGAATTAATCGCGTTTGGAAAATATTTTTATTTTTTTAAGTTGAATACTTTGAAATAAATTATAAGTTTTAGAAAACTCAAAAAAATTCGTTTTTGTTTTGGGAAAGAGGAGAAATGGAATAAAAATGCTTTCTAAAGAGCAAAAATCTCAACAGTGTAAATACAATCAGTTGAATTTAATTTTTTAATTGAAAATAATGTACGTTTAATATAATTTAAAGAAAATTATAAAGTTAAAAAAAATTCCTCATTAAATATTACAAAAATTTTATGGAAATTAAGAAATAACATTGAATCGAATTGACTGCAATTGTTAACACTTAATTGTAAAAAACAGAACCAAAGTGGTGAACGGCAACAGCGGAAAATTCCCGTTTTTAAGCTAGAATAATAGCGAAATGACAAAATCAAAAAAAGACTATTCAGTCAAAAACAATAATGATGTCAAAAAAACAGGGAGTGGTAAAATAAAATTTTAGGTTATTTTACCGCCGTCAATTAGTTATTTTCTTTTTATTCTGAGCAATAATACAATTATATATGTATATTCGATATGAATTTTGACATTTCGCTGCGAAAAATCGGAATATTAGACTTAAAATACACGGTTGTTTGAAGTATATTATCGGGTTGGAATAAAAATTGTTAATGGAGTTTGAATTTTAAAATTATGTAAATTAAATTATAATTATATGCCGAACATTTTAAATAAATATTTTTTTTTATTATTAGAATTTTCAAAATCGTTTCTTTTTAATTTTTTTTTTGTTTTAAATTCTTATTTAACTTAAAAATTAAATTAAAATTTTTTTTTGTTAAATTTTTTAAAAAAATTCAATTTTCAAATTGTTTTTAATTTTTTTTTTATATATTTTTTATGTAGTATTAATGTAATAAGTAATTATGTTTTTTGAATATTTATTATTATTTTAAATATCGTTAAGATCACAGATATTCTATGTTTAATTAAATTATTTTATGTATTTATCAATGTTTGTTTTGTTTTTAATTAATTAAATTTGTTTTTAATTTAATTTTGCGATTTTTTTTTTGTTTTTTTATTAAAAAAAAAGTCTCAAAAACTTTTTTTTTGTAATTATTTTTAATTATATAATTGTATGTATATAAATATGCATGTATTACTTCTTATTGTTATTAATATTATTATATATTTTTATATTTTTTATATTATTATGAATTCATTTGCTTTTTTAAAAGAAATATATATTTCAGTTATTATTATTTTTATATATACATATTCTCTAGAGTCTAGAGATATTACGTGTCTGTTGAATTAAATTCATTTATAAAAGTTTCTTTTCATTCTTTGAGGTCACTATTAGATTTGAAAATGAATAATAATTTTTTCTTTTTTTTTTGTTGTAAAATAGTGTACATTATTCTATTGGTTTTTAATTTTAATTGTTTTTCATATTTTATTTCAAAAATAGTTTATTTATTTCTGTTGTATTTCTTATATTTTTCATTTTTTACTTTAATTGTTTACTTTCATTTTTTTAAATATTTTTTTTAATAACATTCATTTTATTTCTGTGTTAATATGTGGAAGAGGAGGGGTCGGGGGAGAAATGTACATGTGTAAAAATAAAAACAGGTCTATGTTTAATCTATTTCATATATTTTTAAAATATATATTCAATATATTGAATCTGTTTTATCTATGTAAATATGAATTTGCTTAGCACCAGGTTAAAATAATATTATTGAGATGATTTTATACTACATTAATAAATTAAAATTTGAAAAAGGAGGAAAATTAAAATTAATTTTAATTGAAAAATGGGAAAAAAATTTAATAATTATTTATTAAATTTATATTATTATAATTGATATTAAAAAATATATTATTGCATGTACATAATAATATGTATGTATATATGTAAACATAAACAAATATAATAGATAACAGAATAGAAATTTATTATATTTTAAAATTAATTCTCTGTTTTTATATATTAAATTAAAATAATGAAAATAAAACATAAAGAATAATATTTTACTAAAATTTTAATATTTGGAAAATATAAAAATGAGATATTTCATTTTATTAACAATATTATAGTTACCAATTACGGTACCTGCATTAGATTTTCTCTCTCTCCGGAGCAGAGTTTACTATTTTAACATTATTATGGAATTATGGAAAAGTTTTGAATAATAATGAAAGGATAGTTAAAAAACTTTAACAAAATTTGTTAATAATAATTAAATTGAGTATATAAATAGTAAAATTGTAATATGTATATTGTGAACAAAAAAAAAAAAAAAATAAAAAAGGCTTAACATTCAAAAAGAAATTTTCGAATATTTGAATAAAATTCAACAATATTTCTGCAATTTATAATGTACATCATTTTAATTTGCTTTTTTTTTATATTTATTTATTTTTCTTTTATTATTAAAATAATTATGTACTTTTTTATATAGTTGTTTATATTTAGTATGAATTTATTTTTATATTTTACATTTATATAATATTAAATATTTTATTTTTAAATTTAAATTTTTTTTGATCACGCTACAGAGATCATTTTGTTTTAATTTTGAATTACTCCAAATTTTGTATATTTTGTAATTTTTTTTTTGTTTTTAATTAGATTTTCATTTATAATGCTTACAAAAATAATTTATTCACAATATCCTAAAATGTAATAATAATGTTTTTTTTTTTTGCAAATTTTTTATGTTTTTATTTTTTTTTTTACATTTAAAAATTTTGTTAATTTGAATTTACTTTAATTATTGCTCTCTGAACTCTTGAGATATTTTTAAAACTTTAAAAACCAAATATATTTTTTATTTATTTATTTTTTTATTTTTATACTTTTATTATTAATAATATTTTCCGTTTATTATTATTATATTTAATTGTCCTCTTTCATAAATATATAAAAATATTTGAAGAAAACGTTATACTTATATATTATAAAATAATATAATTAATTAAATATTTATATAGCGGTTAATCAGAAATTTATAATATTATTATATGTTAAATACATATTATATTATAACTGTTATATTTTGTTATATTAAGAATTTTATTGAATTATTGAAGAATTTATTTGCTATTTTTATTATTTATTATTAAATTTATTATATATACATATAAATGTATATTATTAAATTAGAAATTGTTTAAATATAAAATATTAAAAATTTTAAAATAAAATTACTTTAAAAATTGAATATATATATATATATATGTATATATATATGTATATGTATGTATAAGTATATTTTGTATATTAAAGGTTTTTATTTATTTATTTTATTTTCTTTTTAAATATAAAGTTAAAAAATATTTACATTTAGGTATCCTGCATTTTAAAAAATAAAAAAAAAAGAAGAACTGTTATATTATAAAGTATATGTTTTGTATATGTAACAAAAAAGCTTGTTTTATTGTTTTTTTTATTTGTTTTGTTCAACAATGTATGTAATATAGATAACTATGTTTTGTTTTCTTAATTGTTTGTATAGTTTTAAAGCTTTTAAACTTAAATAAAAAAAAAGTTTTTTACTAGTTTTCTTTTATATTCAGTTTGTTTTTTTTTATTTTGTATTTTTTTTTATTCAATTTTAACAAAAAAAAAATTTTTATTAATAATAATTATTATTTTTAGTATAATTTTTTTGTTTTTTACTTAAGTATGCGTTTTTATAATTACTCTATTTACTAAGTATATTTTATGTACTGCGTACATATAAAATTGTACACATGGTTTTCATTTCTTCAATTTTTTCATTCCTTTCTCTAATAATATATGTATATATGAATATGGATTATAATTATTTTTACATAACATATATATGTATATATGTGTACATAACATATATATGTATAACGTACATATGTATACATTTTAATTTATTTTAAATTAAAAATTACATTTTTTTAATTTTATTTTCATATTCTTATATACCTTAATTTAATGATATCGTACATAATGTTTTCTATATAATTTCCTGTTTTTTTTTTTAACAGAAAGAGCCTTAATAATAATATTTTTTTTTTCTCTTTGTTTCAAATTTTAAATTTAGAAAAAATTAAAAAAAAAAATTAAAACGATGTTTGGTTGAAATTCGAAAAAGAAATTTTTTTCACATTTCTTTGATTCTATACTAAATTGTAATTATTAATATTAATTACATAAAATGTTATACTTATATATTATTTTTAATATAATATTATAATTGAACATAATTTTCTTTTACATTTTTGTAAAATATATATATATATATATATATTTTTTATATTTACAATGGTTATTTTCATTTAGAATTGGTTGATATTCTTATTTCTTAATTAATTTTTGTTTTAGTTCATATGAAATAGCAACATATAACATTTCCAGAGATCCTACATGGCCTTCACCTACTATTGTGGCAATTCATCTTTTGTGTCTACAGGGCTGGTAGACAAAAATTTTCGAACATATTTTGGAAAATGAGTTTTTTCGTGTGCTTTTAATATTGTTGATCTTGAAAATGTTTTACCACACATACTACATCTAAATGGTCGTTCACCTGAAAATCAAATTTTATTTTTATTGTTTGAAAAAGAAAAAAGCAATATGTTTTGTTTAATAATGTAAAATGTTATAAAAAATACAATTAACTAAAATTTAGAAAAGTACTAAAAGATAACCGATGAATTATGTGGATGAATTTAAATAAACTGATGTCAGCAATTAAGTAGTTGCAGCAATGTAGAAGAAAAAGAAAGACATTAAAGCAGAGGGCTTACTCTATAAGCGAATCGCATGAGAGGAACAAGATAGTAAGAGTTTCTTACTAAAAACATTCATATGAATAGAAGCCAAAAACTGCGAGCTTACATTGGCGGCAGTATTGCGGATAACTATTAAATGTCGTTCTAGGGTAAGTAATGCTTTAACGTAAAGCAATATTGCCAATTCTTTTCTTCTTAATTTACCACTCATTGTCTAAAAATTTACATTTCCCCCTTGTTACACCCTATTTTTTTCCCATAAAATTTCACTTTGGGATATTTGTTATTTATACCGATAGTATTGTACTTAAATAAAATACATTATTCAGTTAATAACACAAAAATGCATTGCATTTTATATATATATATTTTTACGGCTTTTAGCTGATATTATGAGCTGCCAGAAATTTATATTTCATGCATATTAAGTATATAATTGTAAAAAACATATTTTTTGTAACATTTTACCATTTTATAATATTTAATGTTTTTTTAGCTTACCTGTATGCACCCGACAATGATCTTTCATATGATGTCTTAATTTAAAAGCTTTACCACAAAATTCACATTTAAATGGTCGATCACCCGTATGTACCGGTAAATGTGTAATAAGGGAAGCAACATCAGGAAAACTTTTACCACAAAACTTACATAAAACAACATTATTTGGATCACTAGCAGCTGATATCGATGATGAACTGGCAGTTGCTGCTGCAACAGCTGCTGCAACTGCTGCTGATGATGAATTTGTATTACCGGTAATAGTATTACCACTAAGACCACTATTATTACTATTACTATTATTAATACCAACCATTGAACAACCCGATTGATTACCACTTAAACCACCTTGACTACTAGCAGCAGCTGCTGCTAATAAACTACTTGGACTTGTTCCCATTAATATATCAGCGCTATTTACACCAGCTAAATTAACATTTCCAGTTAATGTTTGTGCAGCAGCAGCAGCAGCATATGCAGCAGCATGTAATTCCATATCTAATTGACTATGACCTGTACTATCTGTTGTATCCATTGGATCTAAACCAGTTCCATGTCTATGAGTAAAATGTTGTGGTAACGGTGGTAAATCATGTGGTAATAAATTTGCAATATGACCACTATGTAATAAATGTGCTGTTTCACGATATTTAAGTGTTTCCAATGAATGAGATAATATATGTCGTGTTAATTTACTTTGATGTGGAAACGTCGCACAACAATACATACACGGATATATTGGATTATTTTGTTCAAGAGAAGAAGAAGAACCACCACCACCACCCCCACCACAATTACCACCACTACCACTTGGTGCCGTTATAGTAGTACTGGTGGTACCTACACCTCCTAAAGCACCATGAGGTGATTCAGATGTTTCCTGCAAACCAAACAAAAATCCATAATCAACTTCTTTTGAATTATACTGTTGTGTTTTTGTTTTGTTTTTTTTTTTTTTTGTTTTTGATTTTATTAAATTCAATTATAAAATTTATTATTTTTTTGATAATATTATTGTTAATTATTTTTACTGTTAGTCATAATATTAATGACTCAAATTTTTTTTTTTTGAATTCTGAATTGTTTAATAAAAATATTTTTCTTTTTTTTTTTAATTCTAAACGCTTTTGATTGTTTTCAATAAAATTCGATCAATTTTTGTGACTTTTTCTTTTAAGTTCCGTGTTAAGAAAAAAAAAAATAGTTGAAAAATGTAACTACGTTTTAGCTATAACAAAAAAAATCAAAAAGCTCGATTATTTTCTGTTTCTCATTTTAGTAAATGAATTTTTTTTTTCATTTTTAATATACTTGTAGAATAAAGATAATAATTTTTTTTATTTTTTATGTAAATATGAAATAAATTACTAAAAAAATTAAAAAAAAAAAAGTAGTTGAAAATTTGTGAAAATATTTTTTTTTTCACATTTTATACATTATTTGTAAGCAAAAAAATTAATAAAAATATTTTCATTGTGTAAGAATTTTAAAAATAAGTTATACGACGCGAAACAAGAGGAGTAAGTGTGTCTCAATATAATGTGTACAAAATTTTTATTTAAAATCCCTTTAATACTATTAAAGATCTATAAAATTATTATTATGTTTTTTTATAATAATTTTTTTAATTCTATACATTTTATGTGTTAATTTAGTTTTAGATTTGATGAATTTTTCTATATATAAGTTATAAATGATTTTTTAATTTATTTGTATATTGTTAAATAATTCATTTCAAGAAGTTGAATTTCGATTTTTGTTTGGGCGCTGGATTCCTTAAATTTAAATTATATATATATATGTATATATATATATATATATATATACATATTAATATAAATATATATATATATATATTTATATATTTGGGATATGAGTCTTGTTGATGTTCATAAATAGTTAAGATTTCTTTAAAAAAAAAAATTCTCATTTAATTGTTATATTGTTTTTCTTTGGTTGTTTTTAGTTTATGTAAGTTTCATATTTCTCTACCTTTAATAATTAAATTAGAGCTGTTGTTTTCAATTTTATTATTTTATATTCAAGTTGTTATGATTTTTCAAAAATTTCCAAATAATATAGAACTTATTTTTGATTTTTGTAAATATTTAAAAAAAAAAATTTTGACAAAAGAGGAACATAAAAAAAAATATATAACAAACTTTACAAAAAAATATATAAAAAAGTTAAGGTGAAAAAAGAGCGATATTTAATACATTTAACCGGTAATTAATTTTAAAAACATAAAAAAAAAGACATTGATTAATTAATTAAAAAAAAAATTATAAAACAAAATTTGAGGCAGAAGTTCTTATTTTTGTTCCTTTAATTAAATTTAAAAATTTCAAATTAAATTTGAATATATTTTTAATTTTTTATTAATTTCTCATTATTATTTTTAATTTTTAAATCCTGATTGATTTTAATTTTGTTTCTGTTTTTTTTTTAATTAATTGTTTCAAGAAGTTTTTCCACTTTAAGCCACTCTTTTTTCAATTGAAAAAAAAATAATTAATTAAAATTAAAGTTCTTGTGGATTTTCACCTCAAGTTCATAGCGAATTTTTAAATTTTTTATTAAAATTTGATAAAAAGCCTTATGTATTTTTTTTTAATTTTGTAATTTTATTAAAATCTTGCAAAAAAATTTAAATTTAACAAAAAAAACGAAAAAAAAAACAAATTTTTTTTTTTTCTTTCAGAAATTATTTAACTTAAGTTTATCATTATTAATACTTTATACTTAACAATTAAAAATTATAATAATAATTATATAATAGCACAGCCATTACCAAAAAACGTAGATCAACTTCTTGACAATAATTATGAAGAAAAAGTATAATTAATTTTTTTAGTTTTTTAATTTTAATATTTTAATATTTTGAGAATAACAATTTTATTTAAGTATTAAAATTTAAATAAAATTATTATAATATAAAATTAATATGTATATATATATATGTGTATAAAAATAGATGTACACATATGTATATATATACGTTAAAATGTGCTTTTGTTTGCGAAATTTCAATTAAAATATTATTTCAATGTACAAGTATAATAAATTACTAAGATTTTTCGGGAATGGTGCTGTGAATTCAATTTGTCCATAAAACGTGTTATTTTTTTTATTGCGTCCATTCTCCAAGAAAGAAATGTCATTGAAAACCGATATTTACAGTTTTTCATAATGACTTATTGAAATTCGATATTTTATAATCAAATGAAATAGTTTTTTGTTGGATTTCAGGTTTTTACTGACCGCTTTGGGTACAATGAGGAAGAACCGTGAAATGCGCTTCATTTTTTGGGTAAATTTAGAAATAAATTGTTTTTATTGGAATGTTCGTTTGTTAGTATGTTGGCCTGTCTTTTCTGTAGTGTATACTATAATTTCGACCAAATAAAATAAAAATTTATACCAAATTACATTACTTTGACAATATGACGACGATTTGATCAACTCTTAGGGCATGTCTGGCTCAAGGCACTGAACGAATCAAATTACATTTGAGAAAATAATTAAGAAATTTTTTTGAAATATTTTATTATAAATTTGGGTATGATAATAGGACAAGCCAGAAAATTTTTGAAGTAGTCAGAGTTAGGCAATTTGATAATTTATACGGACGCATCTTACGTTTTTGATTATTTTTAAAAAAATAATCAACAGTTTTTTTTTTAAATTTTATATTCCGATTTCAGCTGCTAGTAACATATGATTATTTCTTCTGAAGTAGACTTGATTCGGGAATATTAAAGTTCGGAAACTCAAAATTAATTTGTGTTTTTTCGAGCATATATAAGCAAGTAATGAAATTTTTTTGAAATCCAATATTAGAGCATTGTCTTTAACGATATTAGCTTATAGCTAGCTAACGGCATTAGTTTTGAGTAAATTAAATTACAAAAAGTTAGCCCCTACTGAGTATCAAATATGGATATTTAACTAGTTTTCATAAAATTTCTACTAAATATTTAAATGACATTAAAGGACATTTACACTAATTTGTCGCTCATGTTCTGATCACGCATCAGATTTTTTTTCTTCAGTATAATGAATTTTCAACAGAAATTTCACATTGGTATAATTTTCATATAATTTTAAAAGTTTTATATATACTTGTACATTACATATTTTATGCATTACAAATGTTATAATTTATATTATTTCAAAATTATATTTATTAAAATTTAAAAAAAAAAACAATTTATTTAAAAAAAAAAATTCTATACACAACATTGAAATTACAAAAAAAAAATAAGAGAGTAAATAATTAATTTAACATTTATATTCCATTTAAATTAATTTAATTAAAAAGAAAAAACAAAAGTACAGAGCAAAAATATAAAATTAAAGAAAACACTGAGAATTATTACAATTTTAATAATTGTGAATAATTTATAAAAAAAAAATTAATTTAAAATTAAATTTAGTACGAATTTGTTCACGTATTCGATAATCGATAAAAATAATATTGAAGAAATTTATTAAAATTAAAAAAAAGTAATTTTAAAATATAAAAAATAAAAAAAATAACAATTATAAAATTATTTCAAAAGCGTTTCCACAGTTCGAGCAAAATTAATTTGATTTTAATATTATAAAATATTTAATAAATATAAATTTTGAAAAAATATAAAACATTTATATGCAAAAAATAATTTTTGTATTAATTATAATTATATATAAAAAATTAATTGTTTTATATTTTATTACTTTTAATAGCGTATTTTAATATAAAAATTTTATATCACAGCTGTTTATATAAGGAATTTTTTTTAATTTTCTTATTTAATGTAAATTTTTAAATTTTCAAAAAAAAAAATATTAATTAAATTTTTTTCCCCTACTAAATATTCGTAAAACAGTGAAGTGTTTATCATTTTTTTTAATCATTCAATTTAAATGACTATAGTGACAGAGAATTTTAACCCCTCTTGTTTCATTTCTATGTAAATAACTTATTATTATTTTCATGTTTTTAGTTGATTCAGGTATATTTTAATATGTTATAATATATATTTTTATATAATATAATTATTTGTTTTTGCCATATAAAATAATATAAAATTTCTCTTTTAAATAAAAAATTAAAAAAAAAATATTTATTTATTTATATTTAAAATTTTCATCCTTCCTAAATTATGAAAATTATCTAAAAATTTTATTACAAACTTTACTATATAGAAAAAAGTAAAAATAAAATAAGAAAATAAATTAATTAAAAAAAAATAATGTATATTATATATTATATATGTTATATATATATATATATATGACTTAATATGTAGAAATAAAAGTGATTTTTAAAACTTTAAAATTTAGAGTATTAAAATTAAAAATAAAAATTATAATTTATAATTTTTGGTATTAAAATAAAAATAAAACGGAAACTCATAATTTTTTTTTGTTTCTTAAAAATTTTTTCATAAATTTTCAAAATTAATTTTGTTTTATAAAAATGAAATGTTTATACGAGGGAACAAATGAGAAATATATTTTAATTTTATTATAAGAAAAAGTTAATTTGAAAATAAAAATATTTTTGGTTTATGACATTTTGTGAGATGAATTTTTGTATTAATATTATACACTAATACAAGTTTATTCTAATAATGTGTATGTAACATAATGTATTCTAATATAATATTATGTAAACACTATTTATGATACATAAAAATATACACTGTCAATTTCACTGTTGTGTGAGAAATGACTTTTGAAAACTCTCATAAAAACTGACTATTGTGATAAAAAATGAATTAACATACAAAATGAATTTGTAATTATAAAAAATATTAAAGTCATATATAAGGAAAAGAAAAGCTTCTTTTCATAGTTCCTTGTTATAATAGTATTGTTTTTGAGCTGTCAAATTGTCTCATTTTGAAATTATTTAATGAATATTAAAATGAAAATAAAATCTGCTGAATATCTTTTTAATTGCAATTTTCTAAAATTAATCATATGGAAAAAATAATAATTTTTCAAATAATTAAGAACCGCTTTTTAATAAAAGCAATTACTTTTATTAAATTACAAAAATAATGAAAATGAAAATATGACGTTTATGAACAGGCACTGTCAAAAAAACATAAATAGTTATTGTGACGTGAGTGACAACTCGCTATGTTGAATTAAATAATTAAATTGTTGAAATATTAATGTCAATTGAAAATTGCTTTTGAATAAGTTTCTTTGTTTAACGGTTAACGGTCACCTTAAGAGATTTTGTATTTAACAACGCTAAGCAAATGACAGGCTTTTTCATAAATGCAGTATATCGCGATCTATAGCGAAAACTGCATTATATAATTGTATGTATAAACACAAATGTTGCTAAATTAATTTGTTCATAAACATTTTTAATTTTTCAAAATGTAGCGAAATTAGTATAAGTAGAGCAATTGAATCATGTGAACTATTTTGATTTTATTAAAAAAATTTTATTTTTATAGTAAAAAATATATTGCATATTCATTACGCTATGTTTTTGCAATGTTGTATATTGCAGTTATTGTGTTTATAGAAATTTCACATATGTTAAACATTGCATCAAAATTATTTTGCAAACTAACTCTTTTTTTTTTATTTTACATAAAATTTCTCATTTGTTTTATATAATTTAAAGTGTATTAAAAATAATTACATAAATTTTCTTTAAATTAACATTCAAACCAAAGTAACAACAAAAAAAAAAAATAATTTTTGAAAAAAAAATTTTTTTTTTGAATTTTGAAAATTCTTCAATTTTAAAATCAATCAACAGCTCCAATAATAGTTTAATTAAATTTAAAAATTTTTTACATGAATTTTATTTTTTAATATTTCGAATAAAATTATTAAATAATTAATAAAAATTAAATTTTGTTTTTCTTTTTAATTTTATTATAATGGTATTATTTAATTCTTTTTTTTTCTCTGATATTTTTTTTTGTTCAAAAATTTTAATTATACAATCTATATATAGTTATTTTGGTTAAAATAAATAAAATATTATATATGTATGGTATGTATACGAGTATATATGAATTTATATAGCAATATTCCAAATATATTTATGATATAATTAATTTTTATTTATATACTTGTAAAAAAAAAATTGTTGAAGGGAGGGAAAAGCTGTTTTTTTTTTTTGGTCTCATACAAATTGCTTAAGAGGGGATTTTTTTCATTTCATTACTAAGTATATGTACGTTATAATAATTGTTTTTTATATATGATTCTAGTGCAAAAAAAAAAATAATTATTTGATTATTAAAATTCTAGGGCGTAGAGGTTGATACTTTTTTTTTCATTTTACTAATTTTAATTAAACAAAACATAAAATAAAAAATAAAACAAAACAAAAAAAAAGGAAAATTTAAAAACTATAATTAATAAAAAGTCTATGTAATAAGGAAAAACGAAAATGGTTTTTATTTTCTTGCCAGAAGCTCTCTATATAATTTCAAATTTATTTAATTTGTATTTATATATATATATTAAACAAGTGATTTATAATTTATATAAATATAAAATGTATATAAATATATATGTAATAAAAAATTTAGTAATTTTGATTTTTTTAGTAAAAGCTTATACAAATAAGAATAAAAAAAAAAATTAAATAAAATTTATTTTGTAACTTTGATTTGCAATAATTAAAAATTGGAGTAGCATGCATATAATAATAAAATAATATAATTGAGAAGAATATTACAATATTCTATTGTATGGTGAAGTTAAGGATTTTATAAAAAAATTTTAAGCGTATAATATATATGTATAATTTGTAATTGAAATTTGGAAATAAATAATAATATTTATGTATGAAACTTACAACTACATGAATTAATAATTTAATATTGTTTTATTCATATAAATGTAGATTATATTTAAAGCTCAAATAATTACTTTCATTATGCAATACGTAAATACATTTTTGATTTCCCCCCATTTGAACGTTAAAAATATTAATTATTTGTTAAAAAGTGGAAGGAATAATAAATTCACCTTATCATTTGTAATTGTAAGAAATAATGGTCTGAGAAATAGACTCATGTAAATTAATAAAAAATCGGTAGTTACGTAAGGAACAGTGTGGCATTTATCACAAAGTTCTTAAAATCATTCATTCGTACGGGTATCACTAAATTGGCACGGTCAAGTCTACCTATCAACGTTCAACAAATCCCGCTCTTTCTAATTAATTTACCAATATTTTAGAATGAGAACAGATATTCAAAGAATCATTAATATATTGGTTGAATTCGACGACTTAACAGATGAAAAGATTTAATTATTTAGCTTTAATAGAACTTTGAGAAAACTTACCATTTAAGGAGTCAAAGATTGAAGGTGAAAAAAAAAAATTTCGTGAAAAATAACCATGTAAAAAAAAAATGCTGGAAATTTTGGTAGCAATAATATAAGATGGGATGGGGTAGGTTAAAATTTTGTTCTAAAATAAGATTCTAAGCCATTTTCAAAATATCAGCTTTCTTTTTACAAAATTTTGTGGCAAACGTAAGAAAACTTTTTCATTTATTTACTTCTGCTTTAAGTTGAAATTAGGACAAAATACTGAAACAAGAATATTTTCTTTTCCGATATAAAACAAGCGTTATTTATTGGTAACAAAATTCTGTTATAAAAATTAATATCATCCGGATTTATAGTTTTAATATCATTCTCATATTTTGATGATATTGATTATAATGATAATTTAAAATTTTTATTATTATAATTCATTATTATGTCCTTTTCAATCAACAATTATCTAAAGTCAAAGCAAATTTAATCGATTATTTATACATCTCCATTAACAAATGCATATACCAATTATAATTAAATTTTAGAGCAAATATTATACAATGTTAAACGAAGAACAAATGAAAAAATTGAAAAAAATGATTTCACTTTAATAAAATTATAACCATTTCTCTAATGCAGACACTATACTGCCTTACTACACATAAACCGTAAAACATTCCATTAGAAAAATATGTTCAAATTTAATAAGTTTAAAGCTTAACACATTTATTTGTATATAATATCTCATATATAGGTAGCAAACACTATGTAAATAATATAGTAAACCATACAATACAATTCTACAATTTTTAATTCATAAAAATTTCTCTTCATACATGTTCAACCTGATATTTGAGTTTATATATAAATACTTATTTGATTTAATTTTTTTTTTTGCTTAGTATCAATCATCAGAAAATTATTTTATTAGCATAAGTGAGGTAAATATATGTGTATGCACATATATTCAGATATATGTATTAATATTATTATTACCACATATAGTAAATTCTAAAATTGTATTCAAGTGCATACAATAATTTTCGTATATATTAAAAAAATAATAAAAAAAAAATTGCATAGAAATTTTTAATGTACCTTAATGTACGTTAAAGTAGAAGTTACAGTACAAATAAAGTAAATTGACCAAACCACTGCAGAGAACTATTATAAAGATAAAATTTTTGTGGTTAAATTGAAATTATTAAATAATTGAAAATGATTCGTTTCTAACATATTGTAACTAGATGTAAAATACAAATTTAAATCTAACTTATATAACATTAAATTCCATATTTTAAGAGCAAATATTTCTATGCAAGTATAATTGGTATTCAGAATTAGGGCTGAGTTTTGGAAATTATAGGAAATTTGTATTGTGTGTAAATTAATATTCTAATTATTTATGCAAAATGTTTTTTCATTTTATTTGATTACCAAAGTTGATGAAACAATATATGCTTATAAAATCCAAATAAGAATTAAATGTAGTTGAACTGTTATATACTCCTTTGTAAATAATTTAAAATTTCTCTATATTATATTGTTATGTTCTAAGAACATTATTATATATATCCAATAGATGGTAGAAGGTTTGAAATTTATAATTGGACTATAAAAGGTAAGAATTTGTAAAATTTAATAATAAGAGTGTAAAATTATAAATTTTTAATAAAATTAAAGATATTTATAAATTAAATTGAAAATTTCTATTTTATATGTGATAAAATAACTAAGGGCAAAAATATTTTGACTGTTTTCTTTGACACAATTTTGAATAGGGCTTCTGATTTGCTAACAATTTAAAGGTACTTTTAGAAAATAAACAGAAATCATTATTGAATTTTCTTTGCATTTAAATAAATTTTACAAATATATGTATACGTACTTAAATATACGTTATTGAATTTGCTCTTAAAATATTATTGCTAGAACAGTTCTCAAATCCTTGAAAAATGCAGTCAATCAATCCAAATCTTGCACTTCATTCACACAAGTCTAGAATTTAAATTTATACAGATCAATGGTTTTACAAATCTAGAGTTTTTACAGGAAAATCTGGTCTTACACCAATATCAAATTGCATAGCTTTAGGGGAAGTATTAAAATTGTTATCTAAAAAAAAATCAACTTGTATTCAATTCCATTACAAGAAATGAAATTAGGTTGCAAATTAAATAAGTCAAGGATAAGAGTATTATCATTGGAACTTTCGTAGACGTGATCGAAAATTAAAAATCGAAAGCGTTTTATCTTAATTAATGAAATCTAATTTAGAATGTTCATATCTTCTCTCTGATTTTAAGGCTTATTGGGAACAGTTGGAACTGTGGTGCAAACTTACTAGAAGCGCAAATTATAATGTAGATTAGTTTTTTTATACTTAGTAAATATTCGTTCAATTCAATTATATTTTTTATTAAAATTTATTAATCTAAAATGAAACTGTATCGATTTTAGTAGAAATTTATTTGTGGATAGTATTATTGGAACCTATTCCATTAAACAATAAAATTTATGAATGATTGGATAAAAATTTAATTCTGCAAATAATATGTTCAATAGCATTGACAATATTAACTTCGATTGACAAAAAGTAAAAATCCAAATTTATTGAAAACAAAAAAAAATGGAACAAAAAGCACAAACTACTTTTCTTTCATAATTTTCAGATTCAAATGTAAATTTACCTTATAGTTTTAAAGAGTTTTGTCAATTTGTGTTCTGTTTATAACAAAAAGTAGTAAAAAATGAAGCAATATGTTAAAGTATTTATAGAAGAGAAAAAAAACGAAATATTTTAAAGAGAAAATGTGTACGTGCTGCGAGCAATTTACAAAGAAATGATTAATAACGTCAATTTAACCAGAAAAGAAAAACAAGAATAACAAAAAAACAAAATGAGTTAAACAAAAAAAAAATCTATGAATGTAAAATAAACTTTTCTGATTTGTTTTATATTTTTAGTTTTTATTCATAAAACTTAACAGAAACATAACATTCATACATACACTGTATACAATATATTGACGTAAAGTACATTGTATTTATGTAATGTGTGTATACCATGTTCGTTTTTGGATAAAATGATTTTATTTTTGCCGCACTGTCAAATAAAAGGAAAAAAAAAAACAATTTTTTTTTTATCCTTGCTGCTTAACTACTGCAATGAATTTTTATTCAATTTTATGATTTTATTTACTACACTGACATTTACTATCTTTGTTGTTTCCATGTATATATGAATTATCATAATATGTACAAATATATTTGTGCACATGATTCGTGATATTGAATTGTGTATGAACGTACATGGAATTTATTTTTTTAATGTTTTTGTGTCCAGGATTAAGAAATGGGAAAGAAGACAGCTTATTATTACTATTCTTATATTAATAGCTGTCTCATATATTTGAAAAAAAAAAGAAAATTTTACTTAAAATTGTTTGATTTTCATTTTAAGTTCTAGAATACAAAATGCTTTCCATTTTCATTTAAATTAAAAATTTTATGAAATGAACTTCATGGTTTAATACGTAATATTTTTGAAGTAGATGAAAATGTAGTTGCTTAATACGGAAGTTTAAATGTTATAAAAGTGAAATTTTTGTAGTGTATAGGGAAAATAGTTTTATCGGATAGCAGAGCTTTTCATAGTGAACCTATTGATGATAAGTTCTAAGAAAACTATAATGTAAAATACAAAATATTTTTGAGTTTTTATAATAGACCTTATTTGTTATTTATATTATGTTATTATTTTGACATATTGTGTTATATGTCATTATGTTAAAGCTAATATATGTCAAATTGATTTTTTTTTAAGAGATTGATGTGTTCAACTCTTTAGATTTCAACTAAATTATCGTGATTAACCCTGTAGGGATTGGTGCAATATAAATTTATTGAAAAAACATTTTACATACAAATACATACATGTTATCTAAAAGTAACATTACTATAGTGAATATGAATTTTATATATTAAAAGTAACAGAGAGAAGAAAAACATAAAGTGTAAGAGTAATATGCACAGTTGAACTTCAACATTAAAGAGGTTCTCAGGGATGCACTTCAAGTTAAAGAGGTTTTGAAATAAAAAAATTAATTCAAACAGAGTAATAATTCTTGAGTTGTTAAATCTAATAATATATTTAAGAAAATTTAATTTTTTAATGTTTTTTAAATTTCTTATTAAAAAATTGTTTCCCTTGAATACCAAATCAATTATCAAATGAAATTTGTCAAATACACGTGTAGTTTTCTTCTTAAATTTTTACGGATTAACAATTTTTCTGATATTTTAAGAATTAGGAATAAGATTTTTCTTTTGATTATTCAAGTTAAGGGAGTCAGCAAGCCTTGAATAAATGTTTAGAGTTTAAATTATAATTTGATTTTGCTAAGACTTAAGAGGAAATACTTGATTTAGAGCAATTTAGCTTTTAAAATAAATGAGAGAGAAAACTTGAATAAATTGAAATTAAGAAGGAAGTTCGAGATATAAAGATCTTATTGTATTTCGTATAAAATTTAACTTTAATAGAGTTAAGTTTAAGTATGTGTATAGTTTTCATATAAATATGAATATTTTAGTAAAATTATTTAAGTTTTATAGGAAAATTTTAAATTCCAAGTTATTTTATATGACGTATCAGGTTTGTATTGTATTTTAAATAATATGTTTTGTTCATGACATTTCTTGTTTCTTCTTGTGTTTCTTTGCACACATACTTACATAATATGTACGAATATTTTTTTGTTTTTCCATTTTTTTTTTGTTTTGGTATAGTGTCATAAATTTGGCTAGACATGATCAATATTATTAAAGTTAATATATTTTTCTTTAATTATCCTTTCTATAATAGTACATACTATTAAATAAATACAAAAATGTTTGTATATGAGTGTAAATATAAAAAATATTAATTGCATATAAATTGAGTGTTTGTTCACAAATGTGAGAACGTGATTGTTATATAAAATAGCTATATGAAATTTGAGCGAAAATATTTTCTTTAAAAAAATCACGATAAAAACAATAATTTTCCATAAGGGACTTTTAAAACAAAGAACAAATTTTCAAAATTCCTATGTACTAAAAATTTTGAAAATCCAAAAATTATGCAATTTAGAGAAAAATGTATACTGAGAAAAATTTTATTTAAATTAAATTTTTTTTTAAACAGAACAGACACAAACTATATCCGAAATTAGGAAAACCACACTTTATTTCAGTTCAATAGAATAATTGCAAAATAAAATATATTTTGGAGGAAAAAACAGCATAAGTTCTTAATATTGCGTTATTTATCAATCAAGAAATGAGAATTACATTGAAAAAATCAGATTCTCATACAAACATTAAATTTTCTAATATTTCAAATTAAAGTAATTCTAACGAATTTAACCATATAGTATAGAAAATTAATTCCCGTTTACAAAATCATATTTAAGGACATTAGCAAGAATGTAATACGATTATAATATAATTTCCTATATTTCTGAAGGGGAAATAAATACTTTCGAATTCTTATCGTTTTAATTATAGTCAATTTAAAACTACTGAAAGTTTTTAATTCACAATAACATTTTAATAAATCTAGCGTTAATTTACAAATATAATAGATTTTCCTGTGTTTATTTTATGAAATATTTTATAATTAAAAAATAAATAAGAACAAAATTATTATCATAATTAAAATTTACAATACAAAAACAAAAAAAGGAAAATAGAAAATTAAATTGATTTTTAGTATCCTAAAAAAAATTCCTCTTTTTTTTCCATAACTGAGTAAATGGATTTTAAATGTATTCACGTATAAACTCATACTCATTTATAATATAGTGCACATTACTAAATGACTAATGAGCATTCTGCAAATGAGAAATATGAGTGGATCTCACACTCAGGAAAAGGGAATATCAACACGTTTATTTTAATGCATTTTTCCATTAAAATGCAATCTTTTTCGTATATTTTTGTATCCATTGTCAAAAATCACTAAAAGGTTTGTTAATTTTGTTTCTATATATCTATAGCTTTCTCATATCATATGAATTTCAATTTTTTTTTGTTATTATTTTATTTGGATTTTTTACATTTATTATTTTGTAATTTTATCTGTTTTCCTTTTTTTTTTGAAGAGCTATATGTATATTTGCGAATTATTTTCTCTAAATGAAAATTGGTGGAAAACAAAAAACAAAAAATAACCTAACTAATTTATATTTCTATTATATCTGAAAATTTTCTATATATAATATGAATGGTGAATATTAATGTATAATGAGCGTAATAATAGACGTATCCGTTTCGGTAAAACAAAAGAAAAACAGAAAAAAAACCATTGCAATGAAAGCTTATAATGTGTATATTAAAACTGTATAAAATGTAAAATATGCGAAATTATAATAATTTAGTGAAAGCCTTCCAAAAAAAAAAAGTATTTATGAAAATAAAGAAATAAATGAAAAAAGAATAAAATAAAAAGTCTTACGCTTCATAATAAACATTATTGTATAATATGCCCTTGTATATTGTAAATTTTCATATAATATACAAACACATACATATACATAAAATAAATATCTAACATTAATAAGTCTGAGCCTAAAAAGTGAAAAAAAAAAATTGAAAATAGAAAAATGCGGAAAAAAATTCATTATAAATTTTGTACTTTCCACCAAAAAATAAAAAATATAAAAACAGAAGGAAAACGTACGACAACAACAAAAATTCAAGCGAACATAAATGTACAAAAAAAGAAAACAAAAAAAAAATAAAAAACAAAAATGTAGGAAAAAATTTTCGTATACAAAATGGGTGTGAGTGGTCAGGCATGGGTATGAAATAAAATAAAATAAATAAAAAAAGCAAAAATCATTCTTAAATAACGTAACAAAACAAGAAAAAGAAAAAATCACAACGCGGATAGAAAAATGATTCAAAACAAAAAAATTAAAACAAGCTCAAAAGCAAACAGAAACTTAAAAAACAAAACGAAAAACAAATGCAAAAAAAAATATAAAAATAACGGAAAAAAAAATTTTTTATTTAATTTTTGTTTTTTATTCTTTTAATTTTTCTGTTTTAGTTCTCATCAGACTTATTTCAAATAACAGTCAAAACTTGATAAGCACTGCAAAACACACAAATTATTAAAATAAAAAAAAAAATGTTCTACGGCCTAAAACTCTTAATAACAAACGTATTTCACTTATCAATCTGATTTTTTTATTGTTTTTGTTTTCTGTGTTAAAATTTTTAAAAACAATGAATAAGTAGCTATATGAAACATTTTGAAACGTTTTTGCATACAATGTATGAAATTTTATGATTTTTTGTTTTTTGTTTTTGATATTCTCTATAGGAAAAGTTTTCAATTTCTAACGCAACAAATAACAATAAAAATTATATAGGTATGTGATAATTATTTAATTTACCGTATTTTTGAAATATGTGTAGCTAACTAGCTAGCTACATGTGCCTTTCGAAATGAACAAAATGAAAAATGTGTGAGAGAAAATTGCATATTTTATGGAGTAAACGATTTTTAATAATTTTCATTATTTGAAATATCTTGAACTTGGCATATATAGATGACGTAATTAATAGGCAAGATTTCGGATATTGCGATAAATAAAGAAAACTCTTTTTCTCTACTAACAATGCAAAGAATCTTCAGTCGTTTTTACTTCCTTTTCAGTATGACGAAAATAAAGTTCAATTTAGTGTTGCGTAAATTCTCTCAGGGTTAAAGAAGTTCAGATTTCTAGTAAAGAAAGTAAATGGAGCATCGGTTTTTTGGGTCAATAAGACGTGTTCTGAGCTTCATTGGTTTTCGTTGAATTGAAGATTTGAGGACTTAAGATGTTATGCCAAAATCGTTTTTGAAATTTTTTTTACTTAAGATGTTTTTTCCTCTTTTGTTTTATAAAATTTGAAATTCATAAGCAAATATTGCTAAACTTGTTTCTTTATACAAACATTGCTGAATTATCGAAATCCTTGGCTTTGACTTTAATATTTTTATATGGAAAATAAATGATTATTATTTTGCCTGCATATATATAAGAAAATACTCAACGGAATTTCTTCTAACTTTTAAATAGCTTTTAAGAAAAACCGAGTTTCAGAAAGAGTGTATTTGATTTTCAAGAACATTAGAAAATTTAATAATATTTCCAAAGAAATTTTAAAACTTACAAGAGAGATTTTCAAAATCAATTAGCGGAAATAGATTTATTTAAATTTGTTCATATTGTTTAGAAAAACTGCAATACGGTTGAGTAATGTGTTGAATAAATTAAACTTCATTAGATTTTCTGTAGAAAATATCAAAAGAAGCAAGATCGAAAATAAAAATTTTTAACAAGATAGAAAAGAATTATTGAAAGTTAGAAGAATTATGCGATTTCTCAACAAAATTTCGAAAAATAAAAAATAATTCTGTGTAAGGGGAATGAATTTGAATTTTATAATTTGAACAAGACAATCGAAATTGAATTTCATAGATTTTTGTAATAAAACCTTTAAAATCATGAATATAATATAGCTTGCCTACATTTTTTTAAAAAACAATCTAATACAGCAGATTAATGACATATCATTTGTTAAACAAAAAATTGTATTTTATTGTTGAGTTGTATTTGTATTTTATTTGACCTTGAACCCAACTGATTCATAAAGAATTAATTCCTTATGTATTCTTTCTTAATTTTCGCAATAAACAATATTAGTTAGCTGAATTTTTCAAATTATTTTTAAATTGTGATTTAAAGATATCTTCAACTTTAAAATTACACTCAACCATATTCTTTAATCCTATGCCTGCATATGATTTGCCGTTTGGTTATTGCAATAAATTTTTGCATTGCGTGCGGTACCTTATAATTTTCGTACATGGTATACACTCTGACAAAATCTATAAATGTCTCTATTTTATTTAATTTTTTCTATATATTTTTATTGTGACGGGATTTTGATTTTCTTTTTGCCTACATTTTAATAACGACGAAGAAGGAAAATACGAGAAAGATAACGGCCATACATTTTTTTCCTCTGCATTTTTTAAATATTTTTTTTTTGCTTGTTATTTCGTTTTATTTTGGCATGTTTACGTTATACATAAATATTTTTTCTATACTTTTATTTTAGACAAAAACATTCAAAATAATTTTTTTTTATTTCATTTGCAACATACGAGTATCTCTCTCGTTGTTTTTTATTATTGTATTATTTTTTATATTTTAATTTGGAAAAAAACTGAAATGCGATAGCTTGCCACCATCTACTAACGATGTACGAATATTATATCCTTACACATTTGCAAAAGTATGATATTCAAGCTTTTTATTTTTCTTTTTGCGTTTTTATTTTTTGCCAAAATATATTTTATATCTTTATGTTCAATATGGGAATATGTACAATTACGGTATTTATACGTTTTGTATATTTATATGAGTAAGGCCAGGACATGTGTGTACTCGCGTGCTTGTATACGTACACAAAATTATTTTTGTAGGCATTGTTATACAAAAATATTTGCTTGTTAATCAACATGATGGATTAATGATAACAACAAATTCTGCAGTATATTATAAATTTGTAAGGATGGAAACGTCATAAATTTAATATTAGTGTTAATGTTTAATTTTTGGTTTGATATGAGTTGCAAGTCTAAGAAAGTATATAATGCAAACTTGGGAGAAGAAATGAAAATAAAATGAATTTTAAATATTAGACAGTTTTATAAAGTAAATTTACTTGTTAATTAATTTCAAAATATTTGATAATGTCTTTAAAATACTTATTATTGGCAGATTTCGTATACCCTTGATCTTGAAAATAAATTCAGCATAAATAATCTAACTTTACTTATTTAATTTCAACCAAATTAAATTTTTTCTGTTTCATAACATAATATTGTCGCATATCCAATGCATTTAAGGTTTGCGAATTTAGTATGTACAAGCCAATACTTTTACGATATTAAAAAACTATTTCTAATTCATTCTTAAGAGCATTAACTGAGTGAAATTTTATACCCTCAATTATTTCAATATTATTCTTTATTATGAAATATAATATTAGAACAATACGAAATATCGCACATGTATGAAACTGGAATGCGTTATAATGTGTACTTCCGAATGAAAGCTCTTACGAAATCTGTACGTTCAAATCGAGCCACTGTGATGTCTGTCATGTTAAGACACACGAATTCATATTTCCAAATTAAATTAAAGAAAAATTTCGTATTACAAAACAATTTCAGCTCTAATATCCCATAATTCAGTAGACCAACTATTTTTTTTCTTTCTACGTAATTTGTACATATACTTTTGTATAAAAAGTGAAAATCCACGTTTATTTATTTCGTCTTCTGTTTTTTTGTTTTGTTGATTCGTTAGACGAAAAAAAGAAAATATCTACTAATGAAAAACGAAAGCGAAAACGCGAAATAGGAAAAAAAAAGGAAACTGAATTCATAGAAATTAAAAAAAAACGCAACAAAAAAAAAGAAAAATTAAAATTTTTTTTTCCTTATATTTCGCGTTGCTTTTCAAATGTTTTTGCAATTTTATATGATGAATTTTTATATAACGAATATAGTAAAAAAAAAAAAAAAAAAAAGAATTATAACAAAATAATCAACTCCTTCCAAAGCGCGTAGACAATATATTTTTGTAACCGTATATTATTATCCAGGATAACGAAGAAAAGGAAGAAAAATGAAAAAGGAAAATAGAAAAAAAATGTTGAAAAAAAAAGCAAGGAACAAATTAAAAGATCTTTATACCCAAAAGAACTAAAAAAAAATTATTTACGTATTTTTGATGGTTTTTGTTCTACAGGATCACGAATCCTGATGGGTTTTTATTAAATTTTGATATTCCATATCATTTCTGTTTTCTTTTTCATTTTTGGTTTTTAAAAAGTATTTGGTATTTTTATATTTTAATATAGAATCATTTGAATGGAACTGTACACAAAATAGTTTCCGTGAAAGTTAACGAAATTTATTGAAGATAAATAATTAAAGATGAAAGCAGTTCGTAAGATGTAACTGATTATTTGGAGTTTTGCAAAGTTTTCTGTGAAAACAGACTAATTCGCTCTCGACTTGAAATCATTTTTATTACCGTTTTATTGGAATCGTTTTATTACCACTATTTTTTAGAAATGGACCTTGTCACCTATTTAAACCACTTCGATCATATTAATAATTTCTTTTAAAATGTTTTAGCTCTGGTTTTAACACAATAAGTAATTTTTCGAGAAAAAAAATAGGGTCAGCCAAGCTGAAGTTTTGCGTTTGGGGGTGTTTTAAACTAACTTTAGATAAAATTTAAACGGTAACAATTAAATTAAAATCTTTTTAACTTATTTCATCTTGAATATGCAGTTGGGTAAAATTATTTCTGAAAAACGTAAAATACATAAACAATTTCATTGTGTTTCACAATTAAATTTCATTGCAATGAAACTAAAATGAAAACTCATTTCATTTTCCTTTTTCTTCTTTGTTTTTTTATCAGAAAGTGAAATTTTAACGTGAATGCGTTGGAATATTAATTAATATATTTTTACAGAGTCTACACATATATACGTATATATACATATAGATGTATACATGTATATCCTCGCAAATACATAAGTATAGGTATAGATTTGTAGAATTTGGTAAGTATAACTTATAAAATACATAAATGGTTTGCAGTTATAAAGCGTTGTTGTTTCGGAAATGGATTTTTTCATATATGGCGTCTTTTCGATATCATTTTAAGAGAAAACACAATGCATATTTAGGCGTATAATAATAATAACAATAAAACACAAAAACAAAATGCATAAAAAATAAATATGAAAAGAAAATATATTTACGGTTCTGAAGATTTTAATTAGTTTCGAAAGTGTTTGAATTTTATTTCGCCGTTTTTATTAAAAATAATAACAACAAATAAAATTTTTTTATAATAATAGAAAAATGCAAGCAATCAATTGTGATGCATGGATTTTAATCTGAATTCATTTTTATTAAATGTTTTATATTTGAAATACGAAAAATAAAAGAAATAAAAAAAATAAATAAAACAGAACAAAATTAAAAAGCGGATGTCTGACTCTTTAAAATTATATTAAAAATTTTATAGTAAATATTGCATATTTTCAGGCGTTTTAATTATATGAAATAATTTTTTGTTTCCGTTTTATTAATTCAAAACACCTTTCTTATATAACCCTTTTCAATAGGGTTTTCCTATTTACCTTTGTTTTAGTAATTTTAGGCATAATACACGCACACACATCGCTTGAAGTTTTCGGGGACACAATGTTTAAATTGCCATGTTTTTATTTGTAATGAAACATTTCTGGAACATTTTATTGAATATTTCGTAGTATGATGATTTCAAGTTGTTAAATAAAATTTTTACATTATACGATTTTTGACTACAAAATGGTTTCCTTGGTAAAGAAACGAAACTTCTGGATGAAATAATTATACCCGACTCAAAAATTCTAAAGGGGCAACCAAATAATTTATCGGAAAATTGTACATTAATGCAATACTATTATAGATTAAATACCAAAAGTTGACATTGTTGTGAACTTTCTGACATTATTTAAAATTTTGACTATAATAGAGCAAGGAAATTTGCAATTTATTTTGGGTTATTTATAACATGTTCTAATAATTATTTGATAATTTCCATAAATATTTTAAAATTCAATTTTGCTAAATTTCATAAACACTTTATTCTCTATATAATTCTGCCATTATTCACAATAATAGTAACAATTATGTCTATCATAATAAATGTAACGCATATGACCGCCGACATCCGGGAACGGACATGCAGAAGATGAAGAAAATCATAATTAAAGGGAAAATAAAAAAAAAAATTATGAAAGTTTATATATGGGCAACTCTGTTCCTACAGGATTTAATTACAACGAGAAAAAAAGTAGAGTTGACTTTGTCAACTCTGTGATACCCGTACGAATTTGTCCTATGTGCGAATAACTAATGTGCCATAACTAACTATGGGGCAGACTATGACTTTAAGTTGCCGTATTACCATATTAATTTATGCAAAATTTCAGTACTATGTGTTTTTCAAAATACTGGTTGTGCCAAACTACTATTGAAGTTGTATGGCAGCTACCAGAAAGAGCCAAGAAATTTCAGCGAATTTTATCAAGCACATCGGCCCTACTAATATATTCACTTGTGTGAAATCTCAATATCACAGCTTTTATAGTTTCTGAGATATAGCCAAATAACTTTTGAAGTTGTATGGCAGGTACCAGAAGGAGCCAAGTAATTTCAACGACTTTTATGAGACACATTGGCCCTACAAATATATTCGTTCGTGTGAAATTTCAATACCATAGCTTTAATACTTTCTGAAATATAGTCAAATAACTTTTGAAGTTGTATGGCAGGTAGCAGAAGGAGCCAAGTAATTTCAACGACTTTTATGAGACCCATTGGCCCTATTAATATATTCGTTTGTGTGAAATTTCAATACCATAGCTTTAATAGTTTCTGAAATATAGTCAAATAACTTTTGAAGTTGTATGGCAGGTACCAGAAGGAGCCAAGTGATTTCAACGACTTTTATGTGACACATTGGCCCTATTAATATATTCGTTTGTGTGAAATTTCAATACCACAACTTTTATAGTTTCTGAGATATAGCCAAATAAATTTTGAAGTTGTATGGCAGCTACCCGAACCGATACCCCGATCACGTCCAATTTAAATAGGGTTCTGGCACTTACTACAATAAATCATTTGTGAAAATTTGGTGAACTTAGCTCAATTAGTTTTTGAGTTATCGTTCGGACGGACGGACGGACGGACGGACGGACAGACAAAGCTAAATCAACTCAGAATTTGACGCTGATCAAAAACATACACTTGAGTCTATATCTAACACCGTTATTTCTTAGCGTTACAAACGGTAAGGCAAATTTAGTATACCCTTCGAACATACGTTCGTACGGGTATAAAAATATCATTTAAGAGTATTAGTTGAATGAAAAATAAATTTTCTGATGGTATAGGCTATCAATCACCACATTTGTGAAAATTTCATAGTCTTAAATAAATACTGGGTGTATAAAACTCATACTACAATCAACTACAATTCGTATAAGATCAAATTCAAAATTTTGTATGCTTAAGTTTTCTTTATTATTCAATTTTAAAATATTCCTTTTGAAATTCAAAGTACTTTCTCCCTTTCTTTTTCTGTTTCGATTTTCTTTTAGCAAATCATTTTATATGTAAATTAATATTTTTTTGTGAAATTGATAAGATTTTCATTCATTTTTCGAAAATTTTTCTTTTTGGTTTTACGATTTTTTTGTTCTTTTATTTTTTTTTTTAAGAAATGAACGAGTAAAAAATCGCATCTGTTAATTTTCCTGAATTGCACATTTTCTTTAATATTTTCTAATTGATATTATGTGCTTCTACGTTTATACATTATGTATATAGTTTTTATGTATGCATGTATGTAAAATAAAAATGTAGATTTATGAATGAATGTGTAATTCAATGAAAATAAATTTCTTCCTTATAATTTTTATTTTCCATCCCTAAGCCAAAAAAAAAAACTCTCTTGATGAAATTACAACGAAAAAAAAATTGAAAATGATAGAAAAGGAAATTTTTTTTTTTGAATTTTTTGGTGAATTTTATGCTCTTTGAAGAGGATTTCTGTTTTTAGGTGTGCGTATTTTTTATATTCATGATGTGAAAAAAATTATATAAAAAAAATCGAAAAAAAAAACAAATTTTTGATTATCTTTTTTTTTGTTGAATATTTTTATTATGCTTGTTTAGCACATTCCTAGAAAAATTGCGAAAAAAGCGTACTTGTTAGTCTCACTTTATCGGTCCTTATGCCAATGTTTGGAAATAGAAAGCCGAAATTTTATGCACAATTTAGATTTAAAAATTTATTTCGAAAAATTTTATTTAGAAGAAATTTAAAAAGCACTGATCTCTTCTTTATAAAATTCAAATATTTTGCAAGTTTTTGAAAAATTCAATTATAATCCCATAAAGTATTAAAATTTACCATTTTTTTCTATCTGCTCTATCGAAGTCACAAACATTTTTGAAATTGTACTAACCCAAACAAAACGGTGTTTTTCTTCTTTTGTTGGCACACACCAGAAACAAAAAATATGAAGAGAAAATCGTCATTGAAATAACAGTTATGTCAAACTAGTTTTTTTTTTTCATTAAGCTTGCATAGCTCTTCTGTTAGACAGTAAGTCGTAAACGTTCGCCGAAATTAATAAATGATTTTAATAGAAAAAAATTCCATTCCATTTCTCTTCTGTTCCCAGTTTTCGCCTCTCAACATTAACAAAAATTTCAATTTTTTGCCTTTTTTAATACAAGCTTTTTCAATTTTCTACGAAAGTTAACACTAACGGTAATTTTTCTTTCTACATAAGAAGAGCTAACAGGGAATTTCTTTGTAGTTAATAAAATTTTAACTATTATGGTGTTCTAGTTTTTGTTCCGACCCTAAAAGTATGCAATAATTATATGTTGCATAAAATGGTTTTGGCACAATTAAGAGTAAATCTTCTCAGTTTAAAAAAAGTACTTTTTCTTATTCAAATGAAATGCGCTACTATACAAACCCGTGATATATTCTAAATTTACTCTTTTTTTTTTTTGGTAACGATGGTGATGTTGAAAACGATGAACCGAACCCTAAAGCTTAATTTATCCAAAAAATTTTTCAAATTTTATTTCATTTTTTTTTCTTGTAGAGCAAGCTGAGTACAATTTCATGAATATATGTATGAATAAATATTCACTAGGTACAAGAACTCTTAAAGGTAAAAAAAAAATTTCTTTTTTTCGTTTTTGTCCCCAAATTAATTTCGTTTTTTGTATAACTGAAGTGTTCATACATAGAATGAATTTTTTTCTCTTATACCTACCAACTCCTTTTTTATATTTTTTTGTAATGAAAAAAAAGAGTAAAAATTGAATTATGCATGCATGTAGGTAAAATGTATATCATAAGTACCGAGGTAAGAATTTTTGGGTCTTAAATTATGCTTTTTTTTTTTTGAATAGTTAAGAAATAATGTTGTGTACAACTATATACAGAATGCAATATAATATGGTGACAAATAATTTTTAAATGTACCCATATTTTATATTTTAATAAATAAAACTAAAAAATAACAAAAAAAAAACGAATTTGACATGTATTATGTACATATTTGTTAAGTTTAGGTTTTAGAGTTCAAAGTTGAAAATACTAATTACAATTTTTGGTTATAATTTAGGAATAGTTTGTACAGGGAACTTCCATTCTATTTATACATATTATGTATACAGATTTAATTGGCAAAAAAGTAAGCAAGAAAATTTTATGTGATTGTGCATATTTGGGGGATTTGTTTACAGAGGAGATCTTTAATAACGAAAAAAAAAAATATGAATATTTTATATAAAAAAACAAATATGTTATTCAAATATGAGGAAAAAAAAACAAACTAATTTTTCATGGTTGCCAATTTTCTATGTCTTAAAAATAAATAGGGGACAAATTGGGAAATTATTAAATAAAAATTTCCATCGTACTTTTAATAAATTTTTGTACAAATTTTTTTGAATGTTGGTTTTAATATGCAATTATAATAAGGGGGTTCAATATTTTAAGAAAACTATAAAAAAAAAATTGCGAAAATTTTTTATTTTTTATTCAAATAAAACAAGTGGAGTTAGTACGGTGTAACTACGGTTTTAATTATTAAATGGAAAAGTTTAATGGCCGTAAATTTTAAATCAACTATACACAAGGAAAAACAATTATCTAAAACCTAATTTTGGGTTTTAAATTTGTGACCAAATGTAAGAGTTTGCAGCTTTTTGAGAATTTACCTTATTGGACTCAAAAAGGACCTCGAAAATATTATGAAAATTAATTGTAATTTATAAAATACTTATTTTTAAGAAATATTAAATTTTAATTTTTAATCCCATAAAAGATGTTGAGAATTTTAGAAGAACTTAATATTAAGAAATCCTTTTCAGGTTAATGTAAGCTGGTCGGTCCCACCTAATTTTGTTTTATTGTTTCAACTGAATGAAAAATAATACTAGTGATGTATCAAGATAATTATATCATCGCTGTAACAGTGACATTTTAGAATTACATAAGAAAAAGTAAAAGACAGCACTGTCATTATAAATTTTTTGACAATCATACTCTAATTACATTTTAAGAGATAAATCATGATAAAATTCTCTAGTATGATTATTTTTGATGATTTCTTTCTATTCTAATTTATTCAATTAATTTCACATTTTTTATAAAATTTTATTATTGACAAAAGAACCTGAAAAGCGAAGACGAGGAAGCTTCAATGAAACTGCTGGGAGAGGAGCGTGGGTCTCACACCTAGTAGGGGACACAATAGATCCTTATATGCTGGTTGCGGTGCGCTGCTACGCTAACTGTACAATCTACTATCTAGTGACGAAATTTTATTAGTGTGTATATTGCTTATTAATTATTAGACTTTCTCCATGTAAATAATTACATTGTAATAGTGAAGGAATTTACATAGTAACAGTGAAGGAAATCAATTTGTTGGCCGATTTCAAAGCAATCAGGATAAATTAATTAATACCACTGAGCAGTTACTATTAAAATCGAATTAAACTCTGAAATTTATAATACTTTGGTATTTTAATTCAAATTCGTATACAAAATTAATACATTACTAAGCATACCTACATACCTGACTATTAAATTAAAGAAAAGTGAAAATAATTTTAAGAATTTTTTCTCATAAACCAAAAAGAAAAAAAATTTATTCAAATTTCATTACACAACTCTTTTACATATTTGACATATTCTTAATCTTGAAATATGAAACATCCAATTTTTGACATTATTACCAAAAAAAAAAAAAAAAAGTAAAAATAAAAATTGGAATACAAGGAAACCGGTATGAAAAATTAAACAACAAAAATTTTTTTTTTGTTTAAAAGTAAAAAAGATTGCATGATTACTCTGTACTCCTTATAAAAAAAAACAAGAAAAATAAGAGAGAAACAACAAAACAAAAGCAAAAATCTTTTGTTTATTTAAGCGTTTTCCGTTCACAAAAAATGCATAAATAAAAGTTTACATAATTTTTTGCTTTCTTTTCCATTTTTCTTTATTATTTGCATCATCATTGTAAATGATACAAAGAATATATATATGAAAAAAAACAAGAAAAATCAACTAAAAATGACAAAAAAAAAACAAGTAAGAAAAACAAGGATTTGCGCATATAATCACAATATTAAAAAAAAATACACACGAATCCTTAAAGAGAAGAAAATAAGAAGAAAATCAAAATAAACACAAAAAAATAAGCACAAAAAAACGGAATGAAATTATCAAAAAAAAAAAAAATGAAATATAAAAAAAGGACATAAGCTCCTTTATTTTTTCTAGAGAAAGTTCAAGAAACTTTTCGATAAATTTTTATTGCATTTTCGTATCCTTACAAACAGCCCTATAAGATTTTTCCATTTTTTTCTTTTTGTTGTTTTTACATTTGTATTTGTGTAAAATTTTTTCGTCGTTCATAAAGTACAGTTAGTACAACTGTAATGGTTCATGTTTCTGCTTTTGTTTCTGCCTTTTTCGTTTTTTTGGGGAACAATAAAAATAAGAAATCACAAAAAAATAAAAAAGTATAGAAATGGTATAAAAAATATAAAGAAAAAAAAAACAGAAAGTAAAATAAGAATTGTAACGAGAGAGGAAGAAGGAAGCACAAAAAAAAATAAGAAAAAGAAAAAACAACAAGAAATTTTTATTTTCTTTCTTTCTGTTCTTTTGATTTTATTTAGAGTCATTGGACGACGAACATACAAGATGGATAAGATTGTGAAAAATATAAAACAAAAAAAAAAGAAGCAAAACTTAAACAAATACATAGAAAAGGCAAAAAAAAAACAAAAAATTCAATTGAAATTTTCGGATACTACACCAATACATTCACCCGCCGCATTCATCATTAAAAATAACATTGAAAGCTTTTATTTTTTTCTTTTCGTTTCTTGTTTATTTTATCGTATTTTCCTTTAATTGATTGATTTTCCCCGCAAATTGAAATTTTTCTTTCATAAATTTTTGGCATTTTTTTTCTTTTGTGTTTCTTTTTGTTTTGTGAATCAACTCTTTAATTCTTTAACCTCTTCGAAATTGAGAAATAAAATTGACAGAATTGGCGCGTTATGATATCTAAAAGGAGTTGTGAAGGAGAATGTGACTGGCTATGGGGTAGATAGCAGGATATCGGAAGGAAGGAATGGGATATTGTGTGTGTTTAATTGAATACTTTAAAAATTCCGTTTTCGGTTATGTTTTTTTTTTATTCTGTTTTTGGTGCTTTTTTTATGTAAATCGGCTTAACTAGTTTTGTTTCTTTACTTGTTTTTATTTCAGCTTTCTTAAATTTTTTGATTTATGATTTTTAAGGTTTCAGATTATTTTCTGGTGTTTTTTTTTTTGTTTTTTTGAAACAGTCAAATATATTTATTTCATTTGGATATTTAAGCTATCCAAAATAATGTTTTGGAAATTGAATTAAATCGGTTTATATTACATGTATGTAATTGTATTATTTATGCTTGTATAGGTTTTTTTTGTCAAAAATAAAAATTCGAATTAATATCAATTCGGATTTGTGTAGTTGTAATAGATAAATGAGATTGTAGGTATGCGTATTTGAAATTAAAAGGATTTGGTTTTGTCTTGATTTTACAGATTTTAAATTAGTTTATAGAAAAAAATAACTTGCATTAATAAATACTAGGATAATTTTCTTGTATGTTGCTTTTGCTTTAAAAGAGTTTTGAGAAACATTGTGGGTCTTCACGTCATGATAAAACGTTGTGTTGTGTGGCTGAAGCCTTCCTTCATAATATTATCTCGATATGCCAATCAATAATTAGGAATTTTTGTTCGAGAAAAATTTTTTTCTAAAAAGAAAATCTAAGAGGAAATGAAGAAATAACGTAAAGGAAATGTGAGGTACGTTTAGAATTTGATTGATTCTGGTATTCCATTTTAATTTATGAAATTTATTAAAAAAAATTTAAAGTTTTAGAAGTTTTAAGTATTTTACTGAAAATATTTCAACTATTTTCCAAAAAGTGCATTGAGAATGTTGATATTTCTTCGACTTCTCGGAAATGTGCTATTGTTAAAAATTATGAAAAATCCCCATTAAAGATGGATTAAGGTATTAAAAATGTCCTTTATTTTCTATTGATTTTCTATGGTTTCTAGATCATTTAAGAAGTTTAACGAAAATTCCCGAGGAAGAAAGTTGGACTCACCTTCGATTAGTCGGAAATTAAAGCTTCGCCTTATGATTATGAATTTCTATTATTTACGTGTCTATAAATTTGTATAATTATTTGAGCTTTATTGAATTATATGAGCATAAAATATAGTTTTTGAAATAATTTTATTGAATAAGAATAAAAATAAAACTTATTGTAATAATTACTGTAATTGTAAACATGCATAAAATGGTTTCTAAATATATTGGAGGTACTTAAGGAATTATGCAATAAGCTAAGATTTATAAAGGTTTAAATTCGATTATTTTTAATATTTACATGCATTTCTCCAATTTTGAATTTGAATTTTTTTTTAATTAATTTAAGGATTTTGTTGATAAATTATGTTTTATATTTTTGTATTTTTTTTTAATTTGCATATTCTAAAATTATGCAATATAATTATGATTTAATTTTTAAATTAATATAAATGTATATATATATATAAAAAATATACATATATAATAGAAGAAGTCACAAAAACTTATTTCTAAATTAAAAAAAAAAATAATTTGTGAACATCAAAAGCTTTTAGTGGGTTTTTATTTTAATTAAATATAAATATATTTGTAATAATATATTTATACTTAATAATTATATTTAAATAATATTTAGCAACAAGATTAATAAAAAGAAGAAAAAACAGATTACAATAACAAAAGTTACTTACCGAATCGTGTGAATGTCGGTAGTCTATTGTATCACCAGATTTATCATCACTACGTTCCCAATCAATTTCCTTTTTTAAGGACTACAAATTTAATAAAAAGTTAATGAAATGTAAAAAAAAAACTTTGTGAAGATTTTGAACTTACTAATGGCACCGATTGAACTGGTCCTAAACCCGATGGTCCAGCAACTGGTTCCGTTGATATAATTGGACTACTAATACCACTACTGGTAGCTGTGTGCGTTATATTAACATTTCCTGTACCACTACCACCACTACGTGATGATGGTCTTAAATCTGATGTATGAAATGATGATGTTTGTGTATTTGACGTATTTAATGGAGGAACAACAACCGTTTGTGATGATGATGTATGACTAACACCACCATCATTACCACCACTACTAATACGATTGCTAATACTATCTCTTCCACCACTTTGTATACCATTATTTGAACTACTAGAATTAATGGTCATATTAATACCAATTGAATTTGGTCCAATACAATCATCATCATCATCAGTTGAATTATTATGTTTATCTCTATCACGTTCTTTTTCACGTTCTTTATCACCCAATAAACCACAACTTCCTGGTGAAAGTTGTTCATCATTAATAGTTGTTGGTGTTCTTGATAAACGACCACTAATTCCACCACCGCCGCCACCACTACCGCTACCACTACCACCACAGCCACTACCAATATTTGTATTACCGGCACCACCACCACCCATTGATGATGTTGATAAATCATGTTCTTCATCTAAACGCCTATGTCTATCACTTCGACTACTTGGACAACGCCTTTGATATAAATCTAATGGTAGAGGCGATGATGATGGTGCCGATGAATGTAATCTTTTTGGTGGTGAAGGACTACAACGATCATTTTCACGTTTAACGGCTAAATTAAAATTACTATTTGTTGTTGAAATTGACGCTAAAACAGAACTTGAATTTGTTGATATTTGAGTTTGCTGCTGTTGTTGACTTAATGACGAAGCACATATTGTACTACCGGTTCCACTTCCACTACCAATTAAATTTGGTGAAGAAGTTTCCATTGAACACTGCGGATCACATATAGATGAAGATGATGATGCTGCTGTAGCAGCTGAAGATGTTGGTGCTGCAATTGATACACCAGATGATGATTTAGCAGTACTAGATTGTTGTGAATGAGATGATCTTAAACGATCAGGTTCTCTTTCGGGTTCTCTTAATGCAGTATTTTGATTTGTCATTTCTGCTAAACCTTTCACCTAGAAAAATAATTTAATATTGTTAGTGAAGAAAGATGTGTGTTTAACATTATAATTTTACCTTCAGTGATTCCGCTGTCTTCAATAGAGCAGAGAGCTGACAATATTGCACGTTTACTTCGCCCTTATACATGAATTCTACTAATGTTTGCAGCTCGGATAGACGGACGTCTTTTAATATCACAATTGGATGTTTTTCGGGGTGGTCCAGAAAAAGGCTCTGGAAGTATGAGGAACAGGCCGAGAGGACCACCTGTAAAATAAAAAATAAAAATAAAAAATTATTTAGGATTAAAACAAAAATTTTAATATTAAATATTTTATGTATTTTAATTAATAGACAATTAAACTTAAATTATAAGATCATTAACAAAAGTTCTAAATAACGATTGAAAACATTTTCTTCGTATAATCTTAAAAGATTTGAACTTTTCATTAAACATCATACTTATTCATAACTAATTAGAAAACAGATACTTGCACGTATGCAGATGCTATTTTAAGATTTTTCTGACTTTTCCTGAGATTGAAGTTCGGCTATAGTATTGGAACATAAGACAAGTATAGGCAATTTTAAACAGCAAAAGTTATTTTGATATTAAATTGGTTCCAAAACTTTTAATAACCTGTCTACAAAGAGAATTTCAGTATTTTAAGATTACATTGCTAATTTTCTGTATAAAAATAATAAATGTTCGAAAGCTTTACTCAAATATGTCTATGAAAACAAAGAGCAGATAAAGCTATAAATTAGAAAGAATTATGAAATTAATCTTGAGTGTACTTGTGTCGTTCATAATTTTTGAGATAGAATAGTTTTCGAAAAGTTTTTAATGAAAATTTAATCGATCCTATTCCCACGCATAACTCATGGGCATTTATTGAACAATTAATACGATGAATACATCTGGCCCCAATATCTGTTTCCTATATCTTATATGATTAATAAATTATATTACAAAATCAATTATACATACATATACATACATATATACTGATTATTATATTTTCTATTTTTTTTAAATTTTATTATACAAATTGTTAATTATTCATACTATATTGTGTATTTAACTGTTTTATTTTTATACCCTGCACTTCGTGAAGGGTATATTAACTTTGGTATGGAGTTTGTAACTACTTGAAGGAGTCATCTGCGGTATGGACATATATATATTCTTGCTCAGCGTAAAATTCTGCGTCGATTTAGACATGTCCGTCTGTCCGTCCGTCCGTCCGTCCGTCCGTCCGTCCGTCCGTCCGTCCGTCCGATCGCACGATAACTCAAAAACGAATAATGCAATCGACACCAAACTTTCACAAGTTTTTTCTCTTGTGCCAAGGACGAGCCCTATTATTATTGGACTAATTCGGACAACGGGTTCGGGTAGCTGCCATACAACTCAAAGAGTTTATTTTAAATATTCCAAAAACTAATAAAGCTATAAATATAAAATTTTGTATACATGTGTCCAATTGTATTCTACACATGCTCTAGAAATTATAATGGGATAGCTGCACCGGTTCGGGTGGCTGCCATACAACTCCAACAGCAAATTTTTTATATTCGGCAAAATAATAAAGTCAGATTCATGAAACTTGGCAGTCATGTGTCCAATTATAGGTCAAATATACTTCTGAAGTTTTAGAGGAATTGCTTTACAGGTTCGGGTACCTGCCATACAACTTCAGAAGCTAATTTTAAATATTTGGGAAAATAATAAAGTCAGATTCATGAAACTTGGCAGTTGGATGTCCGATTATAGATCAGATATATTTGTGAAGTTTTAGAGGAATTGCTTCACAGGTTCGGGTACCTGCCATACAACTCCAGAAGCTAATTTTAAATATTTGGAAAAATAATAAAGTCAGATTCATGAAACTTGGCAGTTTTGTGTCGAGTTATAGGTCAGATATATTTCTGAAGTTTTAGTGGAATTGCTTGACAAGTTCGAGTAGGTCCCATACAAGTCTGAAAGCTTATTTTAAAAATTTGGAAAAAAAATAAAGTTAGATTCATGAAACTTGGCAGTTGGATGTCCGATTATAGATCAGATATATTTGTGAAGTTTTAGAGGAATTACTTGACAGGTTCGGGTACCTGCCATACAACTCCAGAAGCTAATTTTAAATATTTGGAAAAATAATAAAGTCAGATTCATGAAACATGGCAGTTTTGTGTCGAGTTATAGGTCAGATATATTTCTGAAGTTCTAGTGGAATTGCTTGACAGGTTCGAGTAGCTCCCATACAAGTCTAAAAGCTTATTTTAAAAATTTGGAAAAATAATAAAGTCAGATTCATGAGACTTGGCAGTCGTGTGTCCAATTATAGGTCAGACATATTTCTAAAGTTTTAATGGGATTGATTGACAGGTTCGAGTAGCTCCCATGCAAGTCTTAAAGCTTATTCTTAATATTTGGAAAAAAAATAAAGTCAGATTCATGAAACTTGGCAGTTGTGTGTCCGATTATAGATCAGATATATTTGTGAAGTTTTGATGGAATTGTTTGACAGGTTCAGGTACTTGCCATACAACTCCAAAAGCTTATTTTAAATATTTGGAAAAATAATAAAGTCAGATTCATGAAACTTGGCAGTCGGATGTCCAATTATAGGTCAGACATATCCGTGAAGTTTCTATAGAATGACTTCACAGGTTCGAGTAATTGCTACACAATAACGAAAGGTGCAGGGTATAATTCAATCGGTTTATACCGACTGAAACGTTTTTACTTGTTTTATATTAAAATTTTCAGAAAAAAAAACAGAAAAAAAAGCAAACAAACAATTAAAATAAAAATTAGTTATTAGATTTTATTCAAGGTCGTTTTGAGCACGACTTGCGTTTAAAAATATGCGCGTTCAAATCAAATTAAATATACCGTGCTCCCTCTATTTTAATAATATTAATAAATTTTTCAATTTAATCGAAAGGTATATTTAGTGTACAAGGTTAGTTTTAAAAATTTTTTGTCAAACATTTTATATTTTTATATTAACAAATCTTTAGATAAGCCTTTTTAAAATCTTACACGAATTAGCAAGATTTATTTTCGTTTGAATGCGATTGTATTCTGATTGCTGTTTGTGTATATCTAGTTTTTCCACAAGTTTGATATTACGATTTCAAACTAATTAATAGTTTCAGAATTATAACACATACAATATTTTATTAGGAAGAGTTATCAATCAGAACTGTCGCAGAAATGTGAAACATTATTTACAATTCTATTAGTATAAAAATTAGGTCTTTTCAAATTTCGTGACTTTAAAAAAGGAACAAATTTGAATTTACAAAGGAACAAATTTACATTTTAATTAAATTTTAATTAAAATGTAAAAATAAAATATTTTTTACAAATCTGGTTAGGATAGAATATTGTTGAAGTACCATATCATTTGGTCTTCAAACATGCTTTTGTAATAAAATTGAAATTCAGAAAAATAGTTCAAAGGTAATCAAACAACCAAACCACAACCAAAAATGTTTTAGTGGTTTTAAAGAAGTGGGAAAATATTAAAATTGGTAAGTCAAATTTTTAGTGAGCGGGCTTTATTTTGACGGTATACTGAAAATTGCTTTTTCAACGAATAATGCTTTGTTCAGAAATATTTCAATCATACCTCGTACTCTTTTTTTATTTAATGCAACAAAACTTCACTTCTTATTATCGATTTATCGCATCTCAAATTGTATAAGAAAATAAAATTAGAAAATATATAGAATTTTATAATAATATTTTTTTGTCTGTATGTATACGAGTAGCTTATAATAAAATACTAGAGATAATAGAGGGAATTTTGATTGTCATACAATACAATTTAATGACAGATTTTTAGTAGTAAAAACTAATAAATTTACATAAAAAGTATAAAATCATGCGCTTAAAATTGCATTATTTTTTTCCCTCTCAATAATAATATTCTTTTGTTTTTTAAAAGATAAAATTTTATGGAAGTAAAAAATATAATAATAATTTTTTTATTAATTTTAACTATAAATTATATACACATACATATACATATATATTATTATGGAGTGTATGTGTACCATTGTACAGGAGACAAACATGCATAATGTACACGTCTTTTTATTTATTTTAACATGACCGGATCTTTTTATAATTTTTGCAGTTTTTTTGAATCGAAAATAATGCAAGTAATGTAAGCTACTGTAGCACAAAAACACAAACAATCTCATGTTAATCATGATTAGGAAAGAAATTATGTAAAACCAATCGATTATAGTTTGCCTTGCCTATTAAACATTTTATTTAATTTGCAATTGTTTGTCTTATAGTGTTAATTGAAATATGGATTAACAATATTTTATATTTTTGTTGAATTAAAAATAATAAATTTTGTACTTGTATGAAATTCGAATATTTATGGTTGAAAAAAATTTCAAACCTTCTAGATTTACTTATTAATGCAAATGAGATTACAATTATTATTTTAGGCCAATTTGCTTTGAGAAAAATTCCAACCTCAAAAAATTTTACTATTGAATATATTGCATTTGTTTTTAACAATTATTAAAATATTTTAGATTATCTATATATGTACGTAAATTTAAAATTTTATAAATTTGATATTTTAAAAAATTTAAACGTGCAGATAAAATATTGGCATTGTCATTTTGTTAAAAATGAAACACTTAAAGGTTTGACATTATTTCTGGGTTATCGAAATTTTTGGGCGAAAATTATTGTTTTCTTCTAAAGTTGTTTAGTCTAAAATTTTTTGGTTCAATAGCACTTTAAGGGAATATTTGAGTATTTTGAATGGTATAGAGGTTTTGTAAATCGGGCGAAATCTACGGAGGTATTTTTGGAAAAGTGAAAAAATAGAGATTATTTATTCAAGTGATTCTCTTATTACCATATATATTTGCATACGTCCAGGAGGAATTTTAAAATTAAAACTAAAGAAAAAAATTAGAAACATTGAAATATAATACATATGTAGATTCCGTCTTAATTTACTTAAGATATTACCATGAGAGAAGATTGCATGAGAAAACAGTAGATGCAATATTTTTACTCTCGCAGACATACTTTCGATAAAGCTGGTAGTGCAAATAGACTTTCTTTCAATAAAAAATATATTGATTAATATTTTTTATAAATTATAACAATTTTCAACAAAGAAGAACTTTTCATTATTTTTGTTTGTAAGAATTGAAGTATTAAAAAAATTTTATTTCTTGATAAAATCGTATTATGAGCCAATATGTTTGAGGAACCAATTTCTACCTCTATTTTGTTTAAATAATTTTTTAATTTCCTTATTTCCTTACATAAAAACCTTTACAATCAATTTTACAAAATTCAATCCTCGATCATGTCATAATTATTAAAAATATTCAAAACATTAATTTGATTTTATTTTTTTATGACGATCTAGGGACTATAATAATTGGTCCTTTTATTTAAAATTGGAAATAAAAACAACGCCAATTTTAATTCAATTATGTTAATTAACCGGTCAGAAGCTATACACACATTTGTTGTTTCATTAATAAGGGGCCATAGAGATATAAAAATAAAGTTCATACAATAAAAAACATAGAGTTGGAAAGCTCTATGCAATAGAAAAGTTAAAAAAAAAACATTTTTAATTGAATATAAAATAGCGGTTGTCATTCTTTTATAACTGATATAGGAATAATAACAAAAAAATAATAGTAAAAGATAAAGCTGAAAAAAAAACATGGTTACATTACAATTAATGCCTTAGTTATTTCCTATTGTATGTAATTATCATTAAAACTTGAAATTTAAAATTAAAAAAATCGCGTTAAAAAAGTGTTAAAAATGCAATAAAAACAAAATAAAATGAGAAAAAAATTCAATTTTAATAAATGTAGGTAAAAAAATAAAAATTATTATTAGATTGTTAGATTTGCTTTTAAAAAGAAAATTTCGATTCGAAAGCACTTTGTATTTTAAACATTTTAAAAAATAAATTTAAAAGCCCAGAGGGTTTAAGACACAAATTGCATATTTTTTTTCTTAAATTCTTGTGAATTGTAATCAATACCTGTGTAAATATGTATAGTGTAGGTACTTTGTACAGAAAGTCATTGCGATTGTAAATTTCAATAAACTCTATAGCCAAGACAACGCTTTGTAATATAGCACATTTCCTTTATCAGTCTAAGTTATTTAATAGCAACGATTTGATTAAAGCTCTAAAACGGGCATACCTTTCCATTTTGTGTTATGTCTACAGTTCTCGAATGTTGGCCATTTCAGGGCTTTTATATACGATCATGAACTAATAATTATTTTACATATAAATTCTATTATTTACTAAAATTGGTCAAAATTTAGATTATCGAGTCTTATCAATCTTCATAAAATTCTTTCTGAATGCTTCCTCTTGCTATATAAGTCTTTGAGAAGAACAAGATTACCTCAGGAAAAAACACTGAAACAATTCAGCAACTAATACAGTAAGCTACCTTCAGGCAAAATATCGAGGATTCATTTCCTAAATTATTTAAATCTTTCGTAATAATTATTTCTCAATATAGTCTTTTTATAGTTTAGGGTTAATGATTTTCTAAAAATGTTAACAGTTTTCTAAATCAGAAATAAAAAGCGTTTTGCTCTATAAAAAAATGAAAATAAAGCCGTAGAATGTGAAAATCCCACCGAAATAGGTGAAAAGAAAGTAGTTCTGAGTAATAAGCTCTTAAATAGCATTTCAAAACCAAGTTTCTCAATATATTCTATTGCTCTAATTCAGTTTTCTATTTCAAAGGATGTATAGAAGTTTTGTAAATATACAGATAAACAGAGAAACAGATTAAAATAAATAAGTACATATTTCATACACTTTGTTTCAAATGTGCTAATAAACGTTACTTTAATCTTTTTAACGTGGTTTCAATACGAATTTGAAGCAAGTAAAGGTATGGTAAGTATACATTGTGTGAGAACTGCATGTAAATAACATACAAATGAATTAAACACTATACTAAAGAGATTTTTACAAGATTAAGTAATTATTATTAGGCCTGGTGTATTGTTTTTGATTGTAGGTGGTTAAAATTTATTTAACCTGAAATAAGTATAAGGATATTTGGTGGTGTTTTTATATGTGATCATGTATAGATTTAAAATACAACAAGATTATGTACAAATTTTTGTAAATTATTGTTTTTGTTTCAATTTCAATGGGTTACTGTTATACCCATTTATATGAATGTTATGTTTAAAATGTGCCGTACAAGTGTGTATTTAAAATTGAGATATGTAATCAAAATTAAAGAAAATATTGTATAATTGTTGAAATAAGATCTAATTAAATAAATTAGGTAATTTCATTTATAAACTGTAAAATCTTAAATAATTGGGTCTTTTTTGATTATATAAAAGAATAGGAGAAGTTGTAATGTGTAACTATTACAAATTGTATAACAGATTAAAATCTGTACAAATTGTTATATAATTTTTACAATCTAACTTTGAATAATTTATGGAATTTTTAATAAATTATAAAATTTGTTGGAATTTCAATAATTTTATTATGTGTTGATTGATTTTAATGAATAATGCAACCTTTATTAGTTAAAAATAAAATATTTGCGAGTTTGTAAGAAATTTGTGAAATATAATAATATCGAATAATAACTTTTCTACATTCTAATGATATTTTTTTCGATTTTTAGTAAATACTCGTACTGGCAAAATTTATTATGAAATTCTAAAATCACTACAAAAAGATATTAGCTAAAAATCATCAATAAAAATTATGATTGTTTTAATCGAAAACGAATAATAATTAAAGCCATTTTAGAAATACTTTATTCACACTCATCTATAGAATTAATTATAATCATGTACGTGCATATATGGTAGTCAATGAAGGTGTGGCATATTATTGTTAAGATCTCTTTCATCATTTCTAATTTAGCATATTATTTATATATAGGAAATAAGATGGAAATTTAAAATAATTCAGTATAAAATATTATTAAATTTAAATTTAATTTTAATATTTAAATGAAACAAGTAGTGAATTTCAAAAATGGAGTAAGCTAGTAAATATCACAAGAATGGGTTTACATTTACTACAATAAATTTTAATACGAATTTTGATATTTGAACAACTTGCAAAAAAATTTAGTTAATATTGCGATACAATAAGCAGCACATATACAACTTGTTGGTTACACTTGTATAAAATTTCTTCTAAAACGCAGTTTAAACAGTTAAACGGTTTAAATACTGTCTAAATAAAGTTTTTCAACAACGAAAACCTTTTAAAACCGCTGCATTGTATGAGAAAGCACTTTCAATTTGTCGGTGCAGAATAAATTCAAGGTGTTAAGAAGATTCGCTTAATGTCAAGAGCTTTTAATATACATTTTTGGAATATGATTGCAAATTTTATGTATTTATTGCGTTTTGGAAGTCACCGCTTCTGCTCTCAATTTCTGTTTTTTGATGGTTTACTTAAAGTTTATATTATTTTAAACACTGAACAGCTTACAAATTTAAATTTTTATTCTACATTAAAGTATTATTACCATATTGCATGTTGAATTTGTTCTAAAACAAAAAATAAAGTGTCTTATTAAAGAAATAATTTGTTGTTATAGCGTAGCTCGAAATGACATATTGTAATTAATTTAAGAATCAGGGAATATAATTACCTTGGTACCCCAAATATTCTTAATATGTCATTGATATTCATATAGATATTATGAATTTTAATCTAAAAAAATATTATCTCCAGTTTAATTAATAGTGTACCAAATGCATTCTTGTACTAAATCCACTTGTACTGAATTCTCATTCACTATACATTAAAAACATAACATACAGTGCAAACGGTATTACAATAAAAGAACTAAGAAGCTGCAATAATTAATCATTGTCAAACGTCTAAATTATAGCAATCAATTAACAGTTAATAATTATGTTTATTTTCATTAAATGAATGTTATACTGCAATTACACATTGTTTTGTTTTTCACTTAATAAATTTTGTATTGCCTTTATTATTCTAACGATTAAATGAGTTTTATCAAGATTCAAAGAAAATTTACGATATTTTTTCTTCGTTTTCAAGATTTTCAGCAATAGTTCCCATACTGTTAACCGGGTTCTTAAATATTCTACAATATTTGAAATAGAGGCTTTTATTAACATCATTGCTCTTTTTTTTGTTACATGTACCTATTTGCTAATAATATGTGCTACCTTGATTTATAAGAAAACAAAAACAAATAATCATTTTAAATGCAATCTGCACGACATTAAAGGTCATTAAATTATTTTTAATGGAAATTTCTTTTGAATATGCTAGGAAAATTGTTTTAATTCTTAAGACACTTTGAATCCATTAATCAGCATCTATAAGTATATAATGTATATGCACATATTTAAAAATGGTTGATAATATCAAATAAAATTTATAACGTTCTATTTAAATTTATTGCAATTGATCTGCGGCTAAAACAACAAAAAGCAAAAAAAAAAACAATATGACAATTATTAACATTTCCTTTGATAGTTTATTACATTTGCCACTAGGTTTTGAACATGAAGAAAGAAAAAATACATAAATAAACAACAATTGGATTTTTTTTTTCGAACAGTTGCAAAAACTGATTAAGTTATATAACACTTGTAAAAGTGAATTGATTTATATTTTAATTTAAATTTGCATTTAATTAAATCACAGCAGTCTTGTGTATTTCTTTTCAATTTTTATTAATTAATATTCATGTTCTGAAATACCTTGGAGGTCGCTATTTTAATTTTGAATATAACATATAAATAAAATTCATGATGAAATATATTGGTATAATGTTGTTCTATATAAACAACCTTGCCAATTACCTTGCCAGTATATTATGTATAAACATTCACATATTATGTTTTATAATTTATTAAAATGGAAAACATTATAAGTTTAATTTTAATAAAAATACTGTTATACATATTTATGTGTTATATTCATGTTGTACGTAATGTTGTATATCATGAATGATATATGAAATTCTGTTTATTATTCGAGCAGGAATTGGGGCTTATCAATCTATTTCTTTTTGTTTACGCTTTGTAAACTTTTTAAATAGAATTAGGAATTGTCACAAATCACAATAGGAAAAATTGCAATATTCGCTGTATTAGAAAAAATATACATCTGCTGTAATAGCTAGTTTTCAAGCGTAATTTATAACATTTAATCTTTAGAGGAAAATTACAATTTTTTAAAAGGATATTGTCATCGCATAGTTTTCGTCTAATAGCATAGTTTTCGTCTAAGATTTTACTGAATTTAGGGCATTTTGAGATTTCAGCTTTAGATTCAAAGGACGATAAGATTAAAGACTGACTATCACGCTATACACTCGCTCAATCTCCCCATATTGTTTTTTAAAAAAGAAGAATATTTTTCGTACATCTAATGGATATTCCGTTTGCCACAAATACGAGTGAATATTATTTACATAACGCGGTCACTTTTTCAAAATTTTGCCTCATGGCTTGAAAAAAAATTTAATTGGAAATTAGAAATTTTGAACAAATGTAAAATATTAGATTAAAACATGCCGTAAAAATATGCAAAAGTAATTTTATTTTAGCATGACAAGGTTTATAAGTGCAATTTACAATCTTGAAAATATTCTTGTAGTGAACAAAAATCTCTCATTAAAGAATGAATTTCAATAACAATCAGTAAAATATAATTTTAACGGGTTCATCTTTGTTCTGGAATCATCTGTATCTAGTCCACATATTTGCTATATTAAAATGTGCCATTTTACGATTTCGAAAAAACTTCATGTTATTCGTTATACAATTATGCAATCGAATATATTGGAATTTCTAAAAATAATAATAAATTCCTAAGTATATCAACTATAGGTAAAATGTTAGGTTTTTTTTCTAATAATAATCGGTCATTAACTTTTACTATAGACTGTTATTTAATACGCATGAAATAAAATTTGCTATTAGATTAACAATATTGTGATATCAAATTAATTGAGAGTCTTATGAAAAATAAATCTAATACAATTATCGCTCCGTTATCTAATCAAACCAATAATCTTTGAAATTTTAGGCAAAATTTACAATGTACGTCGATTCCACTGAAATAGATTTTCAAAAATATTACCGGTGTGTAAAAATTGAAATTTGTTAAATTTTAAGCTAAAAAAAAATCAAGAATTTTAAACTTTAGCAAGTGATTTTTGTTTCAATTTGATTGTGCTCCTTAATTTATGCAATGTTTTTAATATTAAAATTTTTCATTGAAATTTAAATTTTATATTGAAAATTAAAAATTTCGTATACCACAAATAATATTCTCGGATTTTTTATATTATTATTACATCTGAGACTAATGTTATAATAACTAAAGCTTTAATATCCATTACTTTTTAGAAGAGAAACTGCTACAAAGATTTCTAAATTTGCTCAATTGGGGTGAACCCTTAAGTGCGCTGCATATCTTAGAATACACGCTCGAAACCCACCCTCTTGATGAACTTAGACATCTTGCGAAGCCCGGAAAGCCAGAACTCTTCATAATTTCCCTTCTTATTATTTATAAGAAATATATTATATATATTTTAATAGGGAGTACTAAAAACCAAAATATTATAGGGTTACTAAAATTATAGAATATGTACACCCTACTCTGAAGAGCAAAATTTGATCACTACTTGTTTGGAATAGCTTGTCATATTGTTTCAAATGACAGTATGATTTTTTTAAAAAAAGTTTGGAATTACTCGGGGAAGCTTCAAGTTGAAATTTATTCCAAAATATTTTATTACAGATTAATTTTACGATTTATTATTTACGAAGTTTATTTAATTGTCTCTTTTTAAAACTATTTTTTTGCAACAATTCAGTTTTTATTGTAGTTGAAAGAGCGTTATTGAACTAATTTAAATAATAAATAACAAAATGGCAGAATAAAATAAATTGAGGCAAATAAAGAAGTTCATAAGAAATGCTTTTCTTATTTTAACAATATTTTTTCAATTTAAACTTTCTATAAGGAAGCAAAACGTTCGATACCCACAAAGAACATTAAAGTATTGTAATTTTTTTCCATAAAATACAAAATACTTCCATCTTATGTTTATACATGTGTATATATTTTATATTGCACAGAATTATAAAGATCGTGACCCATATATTTAATTAATTGGGACAATTAAGATCGTGATTCGATTTTTTTCTTCTTATTTGAGATTCTATTTCTCTTATGTTTTTGCTCTCTATATACACTTTTAATTCTCTATCGTGAACAAAGTTTTGATCTTTTATTCTTTTATTTTCTTCTATTTCTGAATTCAAGTTCAAGTCCCGACCTGATCTAGCACTATATCAATTAATTATTTTAACATTTTCAAATAATTTTTTTCACGTTCACTTACTACTCTTCTCACATATTATTATGTGCGTTATTATGTGTATAGATAAATAGATTACAAATATGGAGATTCGGAAGTTGTACAATGAAAGTAGAAAAAAAAAATTGTATTGAAAGAATATAAAAATGGAAAGAGTGAAAAAAAAAGAAATCCAGAAGAAGAAGAGGAATAAAACTGATACAAATTTTTTGTGACCATAAAAATTCACAATTTTAGTAAGTAGTTAGTCGAATATGAAATTGAATCGCAATAAGAATGCACCTTTTAATAGATTTAATTATAGGTAAAGAGCATTCGGTCGCGTTGAATATAGATTTATGTAAATGTCTATATTTTTTTAATAATAATTATTAAAGAAAATCGAGTTGTAAAATGTATTGAAACGCATTTTCATTTTTTTAATGAAAGAAGAAGGAAGAGACATTCATTTATTGTAAGTTCAACAGTTTTTACTGATAAAATCTCGGGAATTTCAAACTTCTATGAAAATTGAATTTGAGTGTTTTTTAATGACACTTACAGATGGTTAGAAGTTAGTGTGGAAGACGCGACATTCTTCATAATTTCTGTTCTAAGTTGTTGTGTTAAAAAATTTAAGAATTTGTTCACCAGCATCGGAGTCGAGTTCAAAAAATATTGTCACATGGTGTCGTCACTTAGTCATAAAGCAATTTAACATTAAATTTTAAAGTAGATAGCGGATTACTTTAACATAATTTTGAATAATTGAATTTTTAGTTACTTAAATGACATCAAAAATATTTCACCCATGTGCAGCATACGTTTACAAATAAATTTTAAATATTTAATTACGTTGAAGTATTGGAATTTTTCTTTAAATACGTTTTAATGTCTCATGTAAGGATATTTAAAGTAGAAATATTTAAAAGTTTCCAGTTAAAAGTGCAAGCAGTTTATGAACTAAAGAATAACTCTATTGCTAATTTTCTGATATTCGTGGTAAATATTGAAAACAATTTCTTTAAGTGATCGCAAAACGCATATCATACAGGATAACTGCAAAAATTTCAATCAGATTTTAAGGCCTAACACTGCAGGACACTTTGTTCTCAGAATAAATGCGTCACATTATTAAAAATAAATTTTGATATCAGAAATGGTAAAGAAAAAACAAAAATAATTTGTAAGATTACCATCTTTATTTGGTTAAATTCCCGATATCGAGATACTCGTACTAAATTAATATTTTGCAATGTGACGGTCACGCTTTGATCATCTTCAAAATATTAATGGTATTTAATTTTTATTACTTTTTTTTTATTTTTGGAACTATAAAATTACAATATATTTTTTTACAATGTACTCGTATTTGTGTGCATCTAGTTATAATGTCATCTGGCGATACCAATTTTATTGGTATCGCCAGTCAATAATTTTATAATTTTATGTGTCCGATCAATTGGAAATCTATAAAATTTAATACCGCATGTACAAAATATACTTCTATTAATGTTCATGTTAGTTAAATTTTGAAAGATTTACGAATATGTATTGGAGAAAAGTAAAATACAGATCAGACATAGCAACTTCTACAGAACTATGGAGTATCTAAAAGGTTATGTATCAGAAGTTTATGTGCAAAGTAGTTCCAAAAAAAACGTAAGAGCTTGAGATTTCGAGATTCACTTTTAACAATGCCTTGAAAAATTCAAGTAAAAAAATTAGTAACATTTTAGAAAGTACAATTGGATACCCAACTTAAAATTTTATTTCAGGTGGGTTATGAAAATCATCTTGACTGAAAATTAATTGAGGGCCAGATGACAAGATTTAATAACGCTTTCAAAAGTTTTCGCGAATCACATGAAATTGAGAATGTTGCATATGACTTTTTGGTGTCGTAACGAAGAGGAAAAAACGCAATTTTTGTGGCGTTTCAACATTTTCATTTTTCTCAAAAACTTTTGCGTATAATATGTTTTATATAGTATAATAGTTAATAGGTGTATAGGTTAGTGAATAAGTAATGAAAACTTTTAATATTATATTTGAATGCCGAACCGATTAATAATTTGTCATAAAGGAAGATGTTAAAGCAAGTGCGAAACATTTCTCAATAATCATGTTTCATAACTTATGTATATATTATAGTAGTGATCGCAGTTGTGTGAGTTTTTATATGCCACAGTTACGAGAATAAAAAGAAAAGAATAAAAAAGAAAACAGAAAAATAGCACTCTTTCCTGTGTCTCTTTTGAATTTTCTTTTTTTACTTTTCTTTTTCTTTAAAGGTGGCATTAATAAAATGATTGCTTTTAAATGATTGTAAGATTAACAGAACGATTATAAAAATTATCACCAATTCAGGAATTATGTATTAAGTACAAAATGCGAGCATTTGCAATATATTAACACCGTTTTTATATTTTATATACTCGTATGCACGTACAAAGTGTGTTTATATTTTGAATTTGTATAAGAGTTACAATAATAGGCAAATAATAGGAATATAAAATAGTATAAGGAATTTAATAATAGTATAATAGTTAATATTTTATAACTGCCTATAAAACTTATATTAAATGATATGTGAATGGATTGCCTAAGGTTACATTTTTAAATACGCAGGTTCATAATAAAAGTACTTTTGTAAATTTACTTTTTGCATATACATTTTATGTGAGTATCATTGTGTGTATTGATATTTATATTTTAATATTTATTTTGTTTATTAATTTTACCGCCAACATGTGCGCCAATTTTATATGAGCATTTATAAATGTTTCAAAAATAACAAGCAACATTTTATTTTTATAAAGAATAAAATCGGTGGCAGCGTGTGCGGTCAACAAGTTTGTTAATATATAAAATTTATGTTATATATGCAATTTTATGAAAATGTGTGAATATAATTATCAACGTATATAACGAAAGTTTTACTTAAAATATATTGTTATATCTAGCGGATATAATAAATACAAAAAAAAATATTAATAAATAATAATAATTTCGCATGATTTTAATCGTACACCAATCAAATATTTTAATAATAAATTGAAAGAATTTGAATAACGAAATATTTTTACGTATTTTACGAATAATTTTAGGCTTATAAATATAATGTATATAGGTAGTTATACTTAAAAAGGTAATAATTATTAATGAACATAATAAAATTATTGAGTGCATAATTTATTCCAATTTAATAGTAGAAAAAATATCAAATCATGAATCTGCATGACAAATGACATATGAACTTGCTTTTTTTTCTTGAATTCAAAACATACTATATTTAGATGTATGCCAGGTTGCATTCTTATGTCAATACTTTATATTTTATTCATTGATATTTCTTGAATTTTTACAGGGTGCCTTGTATACAAAATTTATTATGATTTTATAAATTATTAAGATGACCTAAAATTAAGTTAGAGACAGTACAAATAATATGTAACGCTTTCTAGTGGTAGAAAGAAGAAAAAAGAACATTCGGTATTTTTATTTGAAAAACACCTATTCTTTGAATTTTGTTTCGTAATCGCGCTTTTGAAAACATCAGTGGGAATTTACCTTAATTATTCTGATTCTTAGACAATTTTGAATTTTATATTCGACTTGAAAATTTCGTTCTACTTTTGAAACTTTAAATTAATAAGTGTTAGTAAATTAAGGATTGCTGTGTAAACTGCAGATTCGTTAAAATTGGAAGTAGTTTAAAAATTTAGGTCTTAAATTTATTCAATATTTCGAAGGGAATATTTAATTTCGAAAAATTTTTATAAAAAATTTTTTTCAAAACAGGCTGTATGGAATCGTAAATAGTAATAAAATATACGGGTTTACATATACATAAAAATTATATAATTGATTCAATAATAATATATACTTAAGTATGGTGTTGGATTTAATAATCGGTTATTTTAAAAATAGTTATTATTGTAATTGCTTTTAAAAGCCTACTTGAAAATAATTGCGTGGAATAGTAATAATAATAATACTCGTATGTAAAGTATGAAATTTAATGCTGTGCTGTGAGATTATTTATATTGGCAAAACTCCACATAATAAATGCGAATATTTTAGCTTAAATTATTAGTGCATATTTACATCACATATATCTATAATATACTCGATTTTGTCAAATTTTCGGTTTATTTAATAATTTTTGAAAAAATTCAATGAATTTTAATAGATTTTATTGCAGAAAAATAAATTTATTTCTGTTATTTTGAATAATTCATATTTCAATTAAATTGTATACAAAAATTTATAATTAAAATATGAATAATAATGTATAAATGTATACGTATGTAATTTTATACACTGTTTATAAGCTATACTGAGTAAAAAAGTTTTATTATTAAATTTAAAATTAGAATAAGTGATCGTTTAAACTTGATTCGTGGAATTTTCACAAATTTCTAGGTTTGAGCAGTTATTCATTTTCGATATTTTAGTCAGCCTTAGAAAACTGTAAATAATTGGCTCAAGTCCATTTTGCAGTGAAATTTCTTTTTTTTTTCAATCGTTCCACTGTCAAAGTCATCTATCTGTTCTTCAGTTTAATGAGCAATGACAACACAGGGATATTTCGAATAAATAAAGTCTAAAAATTAATTTATTTTAATATATTGGAATATGTAAATTTATTTTGTCGTTTTTATGTAAAATATTTGAAATGCTTTTCTATAAAATACCGATATAGGATTCGATCATTCAGGACTCCATTTATGTTATATCTTTGTCTGTTTAAACATTACCAGATTTACAATAATTCAAGATAAAGATTTTTTTAACAAATTTGGGATAATTGATTATGCCAAACAAGAGTAATTCACCAGTTTCAATTGAATGGTTCTTGTCTTTGCTATAAATAGAATGAGAAGTAAAACGTTAGTTGATCGTTTAAAATTCTAGCTGCGATTTCAGAACTTGATTAATTAACAATGAGATTTTCATAATTGATTGCGGTTAGATTAAATCCAAAATAGGCACAACGGCATATTAATTTTTTTTTAATTTTTAAGCCTTTCATATTGTAAAACTTTTCATATTCAAGAAAAGCGAATAAATATTTTTTTACATAAAAAATTATGAGTTTCCTCTTTTAAAAAAATTTTTTAATTAAATTTATAACTTTAAGTTATTTTCAATTATGATATTATGAACATTTATTTTCCATTATTAAATTCATTTATTACAAAATCCAATAAATTAAATAAAAACTCAAAGCCAAAAGGTATTAATAAAGAATTCAAAGTTACAAAACATTAATTACTTCTTTTAGGAAAAAAATAAAGAGAAATTAAATAAATGAAAAGTCCGGGCACAATTTCAGAAATAAATATCGCATTTATAAATTGAATTATATTTATTTTATTAACTAGGAAATTATTTTTTGTGATATTTTTAGTGACCACAATGCATGCAGTAAGGGAAGTATTGTTATCGCACAAACGATCATATTTACAATTTCAAGCAGAAATGCAACTTCTCTGTACTATAGTGAAATGCAAAGAAAATACTTGCTGCGCATATCAGTTCGTTTAACAGCTTCGTGTCTAATCATTTTTAATGGCTGATCGATTTGTTTTAATTTCCTCAACCTCAAGAAGTCTTACATTTATTTACAGGTATTCTTTAAATTCTTGTACTTAATATCTAAAAATATTAACAGGTTTTCTAAAAATACAATGCCCTAAGCTCTTTGGAAGAATAGTGTAATAAGTTTTTGATAAAAATATGGTTTCGATGTAGGGTTTTTATGAGAGATTGATTATGCAATTGTAGAAATTGTAGTTCTTCTTAGTCCTGTGAGGCTCATGTAAGTAAATTTAAATATTGGCACGTGCACATCATTGGCCAATTAATTTTTTAGATATTGTCTTGGATCTGATCTGGATAGTGCTATGTGTTTTAAATAAAACTACACTACTTACTAAAATACAATACTTTGCATACAATATTTAATAAACTCATATATAATTCTTTTTTCTATTTAAAAATATACTTTGCTTTAAAAAATCATACATTAATAATGTTGTGGATTTTTTTATTTAGCTAAAATTAAATCTAAAACTGAAACACAAATAAAATTTGAAGTGTACAGAGAAACAAGGATGCAAAACTGCACTTAATTTTATGTGTATTTTTTTTACTTTTCGATTTTCTATACCATAAAATGAATTACTTTGCCAGAAGTAAAGTGAACGGGAACTTATTCTATGAAATATGTTACAATTCCGCATTAAAAACTTCATTAGCCATTTTGATTTTAGATTTTCTGTTACATATAGTATAACAGTTGTACAGCAACAAACAAAAGGTAGTATTTATAAGTATAAAAAGAAAAATTTTAAAATTATTATACGGTAAAAATTATGTTCTCTAAAACAGTAAAGTGGAATGATTTTTTTGTTTTACTAATTTCACTGTAGCACACTAAAGTTAATTTAAATAAAATGTTTTATCATTCCAATAATATACAAAGTAACCAGTTGAAATAAAAGTATAAAAAAAACCCTTCTTTTGAAAATTCAATACCTTAAGGTTACAAAATAAATTGCAATTTAATTATTTGCGAGTGCAATTCATAAAAAATCATTAGCGGATTTGGTGACCAATGTCCGCGTTAAATTACAAATTTATTATTTTACTACTACTGTTAAATTCTACAAAAATTATTGTAACCAAGTTATTTTTTTTTAAATGGTATGTTTGTGACTTTATAGCGTAAAATCAAATTTATATTATTATTGAGCACGTTTATTGTAATTTAAAAGGTAAGTAGTACTACCATGTACATTATGTAAAACGAGTATAATGTGTTTGTAATAAAAAAAAATTCATAGAAAAATGATTGTAATTTTTCTTAATTTTATTCAAAAAAACTTAATAAATTTCTTTAACAATGAAGTCTCGGTTCGATTTAGTCCATTTTTATAGAATTTCAAGTGTACACTAATGATTTTTGACAAGTCTTGTATTTAAATTGTTATTTTGCTTTGAAAACTCTTCATTTTATTGAGTTAAAATAATTTTGGAAAAATTAATAAATGGAGCAGGTGAATCCTACTTATTTCAACTTTGTTCGAATAATATGTTACGAACTGTTATAATTTTCATTTGTATATGTATAACAAGCCTATGTATATGTACAAGCCCATTTAACGAGATAAATGCGTTTCAAATTGTTATTGAATTAAAGCAGCATTTAATGGTTTTCCAATAAATTATAAATAAAAAAGTATATTGGAGAAATTAAATACCATTTTCCATAGGAATTTTTGGGATACAGGATGTGAGACTTTATGATACTACCAAAATAGGGCAGTATGATGAGCTCAAGGTTGTACAAAAAATATAAGCGGATATTTTTCATTATTAAAAGGTTTTAACATTTTTTTAAAAATATTTTGCGAAAGCTCTAAGAATAGCATGTCTATGAAGGGAAAAGCCAAGGTATGTTTCAAAATATACATATATTTTGTATTTTCAGAACAGATAGATTCATTTAATATTCATGTCAACTCTATTGTGCCATGAATTTTGTAGTAATTAAGTATAATAATTCTTTTCGCTTCTAAAAATGTTAAAATCGCCTGATGTTTTATTTCTTGCTGATAATTTTTGTTATATAATCATTAGGAGATCATCAACACCATAAATTAATGTCAGTTTTGTGAAACACTAGAATTGTATTAGAAAAATACCCTATTATTACTAAAGACTTGTGTAATGTATTTATATACAATACATACAAACATTAAATTTTCTATACTGACTTTTCACCATATTTTTGATTGTTGATCTCTTAGAATTAATGTATTCTTTATAGTACCTTAGTAAATCCTAACTTCTTAAGAGATTTATTACTTTCTTTGTAATTTATATACATATTTGTATTAAATATATAGGTGAATAATATTAAAAATTTTTGCACCTATAACAGAACTGAAGGTTATATTTTATATCACATTGAAAATCTGCTACTATACTTAAGGCAATATTTTGACTAATTTTTGTTTCTAGTTGGTTTGTTTTGTTTTTAACTCAGTTTTGTAAGTAAGATATTCTATTTTTGGTTTTTTTTTTTCGGTTATACTTTTACGGTATACAATTGTATAGATTTTACTAAAATGTTTTTACTATTTTATGTCAAATTATCTATAATTTTTAAAAGTCTTAAATATTTCTAGTGTATTTTAAAAGTTTTAAATCATATTTTTGCTTATGTACTGACTTTTATAAATGTACGTTTAGTTAAATGATGTCAGGTAATGGTATGAACTGTACAATTATATAAGTATTTTAGTGAAGGAGTTTTTTTTTTGTTCTATTATTTTTAACTAAATAAATGATAAAGAAAACTAGACTTTTGTGTAACTAAGTTGTTATAAAACAAAAAAATTCTATTAATTTTAGAGTTCTTGAGGTAAAATATCCATAAATATTTATAGGATTCTTCAATTTCAAGAGCATAATTTAGAAAATTTTACAAAAGTAGTGTATTTTATTAAATGACTGACACACTAATAAGATTTAGGGCCATTTTAATGTTAAGCACATACAATTTATTTCAAGGGTGTAATAATCGAATTGACAATTTCTTTAGTATTTTGTGCATCAGCAATATTATTAAAAGGCCCGACTCTGCCACTTCTATTTATAAAATGTAATAAATGAAAAATAATAATTGAAGAATACATATTTGAATCAGCTTGTCAGTTTGTTTAATAATATTAGTACGAAAATTCGTAAATACATCTAATCCTTGAGTTGGAAAAATGGTCTACTGCACAGAATATAAAATGTTCTATTCGCTTAATTGGGTCCACAATTTGAAAATAAATTTCTCTGAATATTTAGAGTGCATTCATCTAGATGTGTCATTTTTGGGATCGGATTCGGTTAATTGTTTTAAGTAAAAAATGGTTTTCAAAATATTTTCAAAATTATAATATTAATTGGAAATTTTAATATGAGTTTGAACTAGCACATATAAAAAATCTGAAATATATATACAAAATGAGACTGTGGAATTCGTGTAACTTCACCGTTTTACAAAATTTTAATTTTAATTGTCAAGGAATTCGGATTTAGGAGTTAATCGATTTGTGCATTAAATGGCTTATACAATTAGTAGCAAAAATTATATAAAATTCCAATTACAAATACTAGCTAAAATATTTAATCCAAAGCAAATGTTTTTAACAAAATATAGATATATAGGTGTACTAAAATAACTTTTAAAATATTTTCACTTAACGTGTTTAATAAGTTCATTTATAATGACACCTTGTCACAATAGTATGCACATTATTTTCATTGATATTATGTGTAGGATAAATATTACTACGTACGTTATGAATAACTCTTTTAAAACATACGAGTATAAGAATATCAAAAATAAATGAAATGAAATTCTTTGGGTCAAGACTTGATTGAGTATTTTAGATCCCATTAATAATATTAACTTAAAGTCATTTAAATGCGTTTTTAAATTCAGAAAAAAAAAATTCAAATAAAATGCTAGAAAAAAAAAATTGTTATTAGTTTAATGTTGTTAGTTACCATTATTATGACTGCTGCAGGTATTTTAAATAACTTTAACTTCTATAGTTGTTTTGGTTTTATTTTTTGCATTTGTGCAATATTTTATATAACTACATATGCAGTTTTGTAGAGAAAGAGATAAATGTATTTAAATGGAATTTATGATTTGAAATAGTTTTACTAATAATAATGTACTAGCAGTAATAAACAAAACAACAACAGCAATAGCAGCAGTTATTCTGACATTGCGGCAACAGTAACAATAACAACTAGACATACAATTATTAATATGAAGCAGATTAATGACATCGAATTGAGCTAATCAGTAGGATTTTTGTTTTTTTTTTATTATTATTTAAGTATTAAAAGGAATTTTTTTTAAATAAAAATATTTTATTCTAAATTAAAGTCAAAAGTAGAAGCAAAAACAAAATGCAATTTTTCTCTTCTTATCTTTTTAAAAACATTTTCAAAATATCTTGCAAGCAATGTCCCCGTTTGCTCATCTGTCCATCGGCTCCCGTCAGCTTGCGCTCTTATAAAAGTTTTTTAGTTTGAGTTATAGGTTTTCAAAATTGTGAAATTGCGAACTTGGCAAACTTTAAACAGTTTACTTTTATTGCTCCTAAATGTTATGGAAATGTTATTTTTCCATTCTTTACTTTTAAAACTCCTTCAAACTTTTATAACAGAAAGAAAATTATGGTAGCCGTAACATGAATTAAATTGACTAGCAATGCAAATCAATCTTTACGTTAGCATAAAGTCTTTAAAAATTTTAGCTCAAAAATTTCGCCTTTAATTATGCAACATTCAAGAGTAAGAGAACTGTTAATATGTTAAATAAATTTCGTTATTTTCCCTTCAATTTAAATAAAGCTCCAAGATTGACTCAAAGGAAAAGTGCTCTTTTAAAATCCACCTTTTTAATGTGTTTTTAACCACTATATTTTTAATACTATGAATGTACTTATTATGCTCAATGTATTTGTGATTAGAAAATAATTTATAAACATTAAAAAAATTCGTAAAGTAATGTTGCTCATTTTTTGTTTCATTTTGAGTGATGTTGTTTATTATAAATTTTAAAATTAACACAATTATTTAAAAAGACACTTTTGAAATTCATGCACATATTTTACAAATGATTGGAATGTGAAAATAAAAATTTACTTAATATGAATTTTTTTCATATTTCTTTGGTAGGTTTTTTAATTGATTGCCTTGTATTTAAGAAAAAAAATAGTAACGGCACCATTATTTTATATATATATACTTATATGTATATATATACGTAGGTAAAGAAAAAAAAAAATTTACATTACAATGATGATTTTTTTTTTAATTTTAATTAAAAAATATTTGTAAGATATTTTTCGGATTCCAATTGTTCCTTTAAAAAATTGAATTAATTTTGGTACTTAATTGGTTTTCATTTCGTGCATTTTCGGCTTAACTTTGAATTTTCTTTTCTTATAAGTTTTATTCAAAATAATGCTTTTAATTTGAATATTTTGTAATTTTGTAAATCTTTCTAATCAGGTTTAGTTAGTATGAAAATTTTAAACAAAGTCAGGAAGAAATCGGAAACTAAAAATTGGCAGTAGCAGTAGGATTGTTTCAAACTTGTGTATCTGGTCTTAGCTGATTTATTTTACCTGAAATGAAAAAAAATATAAATGAAAATTATTAAAATTTAATTTAAATTAATTAAGAAAAAATTTGAAAAAATTGAAAAAAAAATTTGAAAATATCGGAAAGTAGTGATATAAGTAGTATAACCATAATCAATAATGCAGGGAGACGAAATTAGGGTCTATTTGAGGACCAGAAACGAACTATTTTCCGCATGCCATTTGGCACAAGAGAATGGCCAAGTAAATAAAAAAATAAGGTCTATTATTGCAGTCTAAATTTGATTACGGTAGAAAAACGCTCTAATTTTCCATAAAGTTCGATAAGTTTCCACTCTTCATTGATCTAATAAATATATAACAAAAAATATGCTCAAATATCAAATTTCAACTAATTTTTGGTGAAATGAATGAGATTTTAAAACGAAAATTATAACTTAAAACTATTTTGTTATCACGTGTTAAATTTCTCACATTTATTATTAATAGTGCACCATTGTCACATAGTGTTATAGTGAAATGCACATTTTCGTGTAAAAAATAAGATGACGAACCAAATTAAAATTATGGAGCTTATAAGTTATCAAAAGAAAACACTCAATTTTTTTTTTCTTTTTTGAATACCCACCTAATTAGAATTATCATCAATTTAACATCATCATTAAATTGAACCTAGATACCTATTGATTATTTCCCTCTATACATATAAGGTAATGTTTTTTTTTAGAAAATCAATTAAATTAATCATAAAATAATCACGATATTTTTTTTAAATTTTTTATAGGGACATGATTTATTTATAATACAAAGTAATAAAACAAAATATTGCATATCATATAAAAGTTTAGCGGCAAAAGTATCTTAACTCAAAAAAATCGATTTTAAGAAAACTGAGCGAAAAAAAAATATTTTTAACTGAACAACAATTGTACAATGTGGTGATAAGTGCACGACTATTAAACTTGTATTTAATATGTATGGCATATTCGCCAAGAATTTAACAGTTATGTACAGTAAATTAGTCAGATTTCTTTGAGAATTCAACACAAAAATTTAGCGAATGAAAATAGTCATACTTATACCAAAAGTATAAGGTTTTTAATTGTGATATAGTTTCATATAAAATACTGCCACTACTGCACAAAGTTGCTATTGCGTAAAAAAATTGGTGAGAAAATGCATTTCCCATATCAAAGCGAATTCGGTATAACTCGGCGATTTCGTCATAATGTAGTAATCATATGAAATCTCACTATAGCATTTTCGTGCAGCTGATAGATAAATATTAAAAATTTCTAATGATTTTTTGAATCTGAAAAATCGTCTATTTTATGTAAATACAAAATTTTTAATGTCATGAATGCTGTATACGTCAAAAAAACATATTCATATAGTCATGTAATATTATTTTTTTTTATAAGAACCATGATTTTCAATTGAATTCAATAATAATAACATAGAGAAATAATGCAAGCAAAAATATAAAATTTTGCATTTTTACAGTTTAATCATGATTACAATTTTTATTTAATTTTTGTTTTTTTTGTTTTTTTTCAGTAATGATTGGTAATTATTAAAATTCTACGTAATTCACGCAATAATTTCATATTTAATTATCAACCCAAATTGGTCTTCTCTTCTTCATCCTCTATTACTATTGTGTATGAACATTTTGAATTTTGAGAATTATTAATAATGAAAATTGAATATTAAATTTTATAATACTTTGTACGCCTCCTTAATGGATAATGCAACCTACTATATATGAGATATTCTTAGTTTTTTTTTCGCTTATATTAAATCTATGTAATAAATAATACTAGAAAAAAAAAAAAAAACAAAAATTTAGTCGTGAAAAGCGAAAAACACAAAAAAAAAATCTACAAAGATGCTCATCACTGTTTGCCGACGGTGCTTTAAAATAACATTTACTGCTTAAGCTTTGTGATATTCTCGTTTCTATTCATATACAAGTTTCTCTCTCTCTATAATACTAAATACTTATTCTATCTCTTTCTAATAATATTTTATATACAATATTATAATAAAATACAAAAAAAAAATGTTGGTACTTGAAATATTATGAAAACGCAGCAACCATAACAATGATAAGAACATGAGAAATGAAAATGAAAAATAAAATGCAAAAAAAAAAAAAATTATAGTCAAGATTCTATGATGATATAAGGAGCAAATTATATAGGAAGGTAACTTGGACTTGTCACGACTGACCATAAATTTTCTCAATTTCTCGATTTTTTTTCGCATATAACTATAAAAAACAAAAATATCAAAAATAAGTTGGCAAATTAGAAAAAAAAAATTGAAAATAACAAATAATTCAAAGTTATTGCGCATAAAAATAAGTTTAAACGAAAAATAACAACAACAATAGCAACAACTAAAGTTATAATGAGAATTGCGAAACTTTATAGGCCGACGAAACCTGATGAAATTCCTTTGACTCCAATTTTTTTTTTTGGTTTTTGTTTTAGCTTTATTAAATTTTGCATAGTACCTACATATACTCTAAATACACTAACATACATATATACTGAAAAAATTATTATTTTCACATTAAATTATGGCCTTTTGGCCATACAACTGCTTTTTTTCTTTTTTGCCTTTTCATACTAATTTTTGTTTTATTTTCTTAACAATTATTATTTGTTATTCTTACATTGGAATAAGACCACAAAAAAATTTCTTGAATTGTTAAATTAAAAAATATAGTTGAAAATATTTTATGGTGACAGTTATAGTTTTCTCATATTGGGTATACAAAGTTTTTTTTTATTGCTTGCTAATCGAACCACAACAATTATGTAAAGTATTTTTTGATGATTTGTTTAAGTTGGTTTAAGTCATAGCTAGCTTCCTAATTTATTTTAAAAATTTCTGGTATTATCATTAGTAAAATTCAATTCAATTTTATTTAACCGGAACTATGTATAAAAATAAATATTAAATATTGTGTCGTAGATTTTTGAATTTTTGATTACACTTGCCCATTTATAGTAAGGCAGAGAGATGAAGTTTTTAAAATTATAATTATTTTTATCAAAGAGATTCCTTAATGAATTTTTTAGTAGACAACATAGGTGCTATAGGTTAATAACGTCAAAAATTCAGATATCGTGTTAATATAGGTATATCAACCAATTGATTACCATTTAAATAATAGATCTGAAAAATTAAAACCATCTGCGTTTTTAGAGTCGAATGCTTTTGTTTCTTGAAGCCCCAAAAAGCATGTTTTTATTAATTCCATTTTAAAATAGCTAAATTAAAATAATAAAGTAATTATTAATTAAATGAATTATTTTATTACGACGAAATATCGGAATTATTGTAATTGCATACTTATGGGGGTACAATTAATTACATTATCTTCTACAAGGCACTCCATAAATGTAATAAAATTAAGAAGCAATCAACAAGGCTGTAATTTGAAAATGAAAAGGAACACATTCTTAGTTAGTGTGTAAAGAAATATTAAGTACCAATTCGAGTGACAAATCTTGAATGCTACAAAAATTACTAATTTATTGAATTTAAATACTAGCAAAAAAGTAATAAAGGTCATTTCGAAAATTCTGAAGTTTTTAACAAATTGCTTTTAAAAAACACATAATTTCAAATACGAGTTTCATCACATTTTAATGGAATAAAATTCACTTTACTCACAAAAATTAATTGTAATCTCGAAAATTTTCCAATATAATATCAATTTGTATTTGAATAATATTAATTAACAATATTTTCCGGTAATATTGCGCCACAATGTAATAACATTTTCTTTTTACTTAATTTGTTAATGACAAAAAACTAATTTTAGCATTATGCGAGCAGCATAATTTCTCGTATCTATGATTATATCATTTCTGTAGCTATATTTCCGTCATAGCTAGTAAAACACAATTCGTTGGCGGTGAGATTTTACTTAAACAATTATTACGAATTGTTATACAAATTAAAAATTTATCATGGGAAAAATTGTTTTAAAATATGTAAATTATATATTAAAACTATTAATTACTAAATAATGCTTGCACAAGAAACGAACATAGAAAAAAAAATAGAGTATAAAAATCAAAAAGCCTACTATTATTTAGTGTTTCTACCATTATTAAAATGATTGTTAAAGAATAAAAAATAATTCGCACCCATAAAACTCATAATAATTTCCCTAAAGCTTGTATGGTGTCACATAAAGATACGATAATAAGCGGTTAGATGGGTCTTTATATATAATACTTTTAGACTAGAATTAAAATAGATTCTATAGAACAGAAAACAAAAAAAAATTTTTTAAATTTTCTTCATATATGCAACAAGGTTTGCACATTTTCTGCGTTGTTTTTTTGCGAAACTTAAAATCACACAAAACTAAATCACGATTTGTACAGTTTAGCTGCAAAAAAAAAACCAAATCAGATATTTTTTTTACCTTGTGAAATACTCGGTTTGTTATTACCAGAGCAGATTATTTATTTTTGTTATTTGTATGTACGTTTGTATTCGGATGTACTTGTGTATGTATGAACCGATTATAAAATAAATATGTTACATTTAAATAACATAAGACATACATTATCTTGTTGCGCGGCATTTTTATTTCTATATATGCAAACACACAATATACAAGAACAATATATAATGTAAATATATATATATGTATTAAAATAGAACACAAATACAGACATAGTACACAATATATTTATATTTACATCATAGGAGCATCAATAGTAATAAGAACTGCATGGGCTCGGTGCATAACAAATCGGCATTGAAAAATAAAATTGTATGAAAAGTTACAAAACAACCCAAAAAAATTTTTTTTTATTTAGAACGCAAAATAATAGATGTGATGAACAACAGAACAGTTTGTATACTAGAAAATATTCATCGGAGTAAAAAAAAATATGAGTATATCAAGTGAATTCTTTTTTCGAAACTAAATTCAAACTATCTTTTAATTGAAGAGTTATAGCCGGAAATTATGGGATCTACATCATTGGCAATACAAGTGAAATAATATTTTGTTAATGAAGTTTAAGAAATTATAAAAAATTTAAGGCAAACTAGTATTTCAGGTTGCAAATCCCTAAATCAGTTTTCTTTTGTTCAATTGTTGATTTTCTACATCCTTTATCTAAATCCTTTATTTTTCATTAACAGATTAACAAAATAACTTGAAATTTTACTACCTTAGTAATTGCAGTAGATTTCTAATGAATTTTTTTAAGATTTAAGGCATTGGTAGTTTCCTTAAGAAACAAAATGATAAATTTTAAATTTCAGAATAAATTTTTTGGCTAATTTTCCAGATGATGCGTATAATGTTTTTGTTATTTGTTGAAAACTCATTAAAATTTTTATCCTTTTATTATCGAAATTGTTATTCAATACACATGCCCATATAAATTTGCAATAATTATTCGCAAAAATTTGTAGGGAGAATGACTATTTAATATGTATAGAAACGAATTATTCCGGCTACTTTTTGAACATTTAGAAATTTCTTCAGTTCTTTGTGGTGGTATTATTTGGTTTGAAGATAATTTTAATGATGAGGTATTACATGGATTATGGTTCATTTTTTCCATTAGATTACGAAGCTGCATACGAGCTACGTTTGTGAAAAAGCGGTTAGTCAATGAAATTACACTCTTATTTAAATTTACATTAATAGAATAAAGCTATAGGGTTGAGCTATATTGAACTGATAAATTTCATTATTTCATTATCATCACGATATTACAAACGTTACTTAAAATATGAAATTATTGTTACCCACGATTATTTTCAAAACAAATGTAACAACTAGAAAAAAAAAACAAAAGCAAATAAAAAAAATATGAGTCGTGAAACATAATTTGTCCATATGATAATCATGATAACATTGATGATGATAATGATGATCATATTTGATATTATGATAATGATTGAAAATTGTTTGGAAAATACCCTCATCAGGGTAACAAATTATTATGGCTTTTCTTTATAGTTTTTACATTTTTTATTTTCCAAAATTTTTTATGTTTCATGTTTATTCACTTTAAAACTTGAATTAAAGAAAAAATGAAAAAAAATGGAAAATTTCTTAAAACATAAAAAAATAGAAATGCTGTAATTTTAAAGACACACAAGAACAACAACAAAAAAAGAGTGAAAAATTTAAATTTCGCATAAAAGAGTTCCCATGACGTTGATAAGTTTTTCTTTAAAATTTTACTAATTTTTTTTTCGCTTTCTTTTTTTTCAGCGTTTTTCTTTTGTTAAGTGAAAAAGAGCAAATAAAATGTTAAAAACTTGAAAATTTATTTGTTTAACTAAATTTTGTTTTTAGCGGAAAATTTATTAAGAATTTTATGGAATTATTAACCTTTCATTAAAGGAGTACAAAAGTTGCATATTTACGGGGACTTTTATAAGAAAATTTTTAAAAAGAATAAAAAAATTTGTGCCTAATTGCATTTATGAGACATAAAATATTGTGATCAGTTCATTGTCACCAAGAAGAATAATAAAAGAAGGAAGACCACAGATACGAAACAAAAAAATGAGAGAGAAAATAAAAAAGGATAATAAGCATGGAAATGTCAATTTTGAGGCTATAATGGAATTTTGTTTTTATTTTAGTTTTTCTACATTCCTAAAGCTAAAAATATTGTAATTGTGAATGATGTGAAATGTGACTGAAATCATGATTTTTTAATTTTGTGTATGTTTTTTTATTTTTTAAAGTTTAAATTTCGGTATGGGCTTAAATGCAGCTATAAATTTTATATTGTGTACAATTTTATATTGTGTACAATTTTATATTGTGTAAAATTAACACGTTTAATAAAGTTTGCGCGAAAGATAGTAATCCTATGACGAATATGGAAGTAACGGGGAGAAGTTTTTGTATAAAGAAGACAGAAATTTTTGCAATTAGCAATTTTGCAATTTTGAAATTTGTCGACGATATATGGTCGAGTGAAATATTTTTTAAGAGCTTACATAGCATCTGTACACTACGACAATTCAAAATATCATAAAATTTAAATTATTGTGGTACGAAATTGATATACTGAATCAATTATATCGAATGATCTTTCAATTGTATCTTTATGTTTCTTTGCTATTAAACTACTGTGCACACTGAGATTTTCTTGAGAATTCCGCCGGAAATCTTAAATTTTATAAACTTTTTATAGAAAAATCAATTATTTTGCTCTAGTCTAGACTGTTCCTAGTTCCCTAAATATTAATTAAATGCAGCATGGAAATTATATTAAAAAATCGAAATTTACTATTAATACATTGCTTTGTTGATTTTTCAAGAGAATTTGCATATTTCATTTTTATAATGAGATTATCTACTTTTAGGCGACAGCTACCGATTTGTTAAAAAAATATTATTACTTAATTTTTAAATAATTTAGTTTAATTTAAGAGAAAATAATTTTGGTGTTTATAAAACATAAATAAATTTGCAAATTCTTTATGTTTCTCTTGCAATGTCAGCCGAAATTTATGTAGATAAGTCGTGTTTATGTCTAGAGATACATTTCCAATTATTTTCAATCAGAATTGCAATTGATTTAACAAAAAAACAATTATATTTTTTTAATATCATAGTAGAAAACCGGACGGAATACACAAATGTGCCCAATTCTAAACAAAAAAAAATCAAGATTATACCAACAACTTTTACACTAATTTGACCTTCAATTTATGTGTATGTTGTGAATGTCATACTAATCTAATATGATATTGAACTCAAATTTTTTTTTCACTTTTGTCTAGATCACTTCAAATTCTACGTATACATAATTCATGTGAAAATGTGTGTGTGTCGCTTTGCTAGATCTTTATGTTTGCAATATTAATTTGGATTTTCTATTATCCTTTTTATAAATTTTTTTTTTTATTTAATTTACCTTTACTGGTCAGTTAATATCTAATTCATAATAGTTGTTATTTAAAAGGTTACCCGTTTATTTTTTTTTTTTTGTTTTTCTTTTCATTTTTGTTCTGCTGATTTTAGTTTTTGTTTTTTCCTCCTTTATTTGTTTTAAAATGCCCACATAAGTGTATAAAATTCCTTTTGTTAAATCGCATATAATATTGTCCATAATTTATTTGAAATATTTTATTCCCACATTAATATTCCCAGACTAAATAAATAAAAAAACAAGCAAAACAAAACAGAAAATATAAAAAAAAAATAAAATTTTGTTGCTGTCGCATGTTCAACTTACGCAGTAACAAAACTTATAATGGTAGAAAACCAGAAAAAACATAAAAAAAAAATTGGGTTTCTTAACAAAAGGACAAACTTCTCATGCGTAATTGAGAATCCGTTTTGACTTCCTTTTCGGTTTCGATTTCTAAAACCTTTTTTTTTTTATTTTTGTTTTTTTTTATTAAAATTTATATCTAGTGGTCAGTATGGGAATTTCTATTTAATAATATTTTTTTCGTTATTAAACGAGAACAAAAGATTTTGAAATTTTGGTAAAATGTGAATAAAGAAAAAAAAATAAAAAAAAAAATAAAACACTAAGATTTCTATTCTTCTAATCTTAACTATAAGAACAACAACAACGAGAAGAAAAAGAAATAAAAAACTACATTGTTAGTATTAAACACCTTCTCAACTTTTAATAGTTTTGGAACAAAAAAAAAGTTGTTGAAATGTACAAGTGAAAGGGACAAGCAGGAAATATTTTGTAGTAAAAAAGAGTGACCAGCACACAATATTTTTGGATAATTGTAAAGTTTCCTTACTATCGAAAAAATTGCAGGTTGTCATGACAAAAAAATTTTTTTTAAGATTGAAGGATTTAAATAAAGTTTTGTTGTGTCATAAATAATAATCTGGGTGACCCAACAAAACCCAAACTAGTGTAAGGCGTTCAAATTTAATTCAAATTATGTATTAGAATTACAAAATATTATTTTGAGTAGAAATTATCTAGCATTCTCAAAGGAGAGGTGGGAAAAAATTTTGTATTTTTCAGAAAGCGAAAGGATTTAGTGTTACAAAGCTTTTCATTAAGTTTATTTCATTAGCTCTTCTTCTTGACATCACAGATAACTATGCAGTAATTACAAAAAAATTTTGTACGGGTACTTTGATCCCTATATTTAATAAGTAAAATTATAAAAAAAATTTAATTTATAATAAGATCAATAAAATAAATTCAGGGACAAATATTCATTTCAAATGCTACTAGTATAGAAGAATAAATACGAGAATTGAAAATGAAATGAAAAAGGATAACTTAAAAACACTAAAGAAATTGCTATAAGGAAATAGAAGGAGCAAGGAAATACAGAAGAATTTTTCAACTTTGTTTTTAGGCAGATTTTAATAGAATGTTTATCAAAAATTAGTAAAATTTTAACGCTTAAAAAGTTGCTCTAATTAAAAAATTAAAGAAAGAACAGGTCTTTACCACAGAAATAAATAATGTTATTGTTGAAGAACAAGTTTTCAAGGTTGACTAGCAAATTTTTTTTGGTATTCTATATTTAAAGTAAAAATTGTGTAGAATTAGAAGAAGAAGAGTGCAATTACGAAACAATATGCTTAATAATTTCGCCTGTATATAAAACTTTCACAATTTTCAAGATAAAAAGTGAAAGCCTAGATTTATAAAAAGATTTTTGCGAGAAATAGATTGTGTGAAAGATGATTTTTATGTACCCCCTACTAAACCCTTTAAAAAATTTAAAACTCTTGAAAGCCTCAAAGTGCCAACTTTTGTCAGTTAATAGCATCGGCCCATAAGTAAATGTTGCGAGTTCGACAAAACTTTAAAAATAATGAAATTTATTATCATGTAAAATAGTGCAGTCAATCTTCGTTATATGACAAATTATTCAAAGAATATAGAGATTTTTTGAACAAAACTAATATCTTTGCCATAATTTAATAAAAATAGGGGAGTAATGGTATTTTTATTAGAAAATATGTTAACATTCTTTAACTGTTTCTTAAAATTTTTTATATCCACCTTGAAGCATGCAATACGAGTACAATGATACAACGATTATTATTATATTAAGAGATTTGTTTTCTTTTTGTTCCCTTACTCCACTTTGGAGCATTATGACCTTTACACTTGACTTTAGAGTCAAGCCTCAGTTTTACATATCATTGAGTTAACTATGCAGTGACTAGCTTGCCGTAGTTTTTTCTTCATATTTATCGAAGGTTATTGATATTTATTGTTTATTTTTGTTCGTATGCAATGTCGAATGTTAGTTATGGATATATAGGCGATTATTTCTATATTATGCCCGCCGGCACCATAACCAAAATAACCGCTGCACCGTTGGTCAAATATTTAGAGATTTACATTGATCATATATGTAGTTATTAAAAATATATTATACAGCCTAGCAAATTGTTGAATTAAAATCGATTCTGCCAACTTTAGAGGGCGTTGTTATCTTCAACTTTAGAGGGAAAAAATTGACATATTGTAATCTGTACAATTTGCTTTTATATTTAAAAAATTACAATAATTGTGCATCTCCGCTCACATGTAAATAAATTAAGTATGATATTAAAAAGAAATAATCGCAACTTTGAATTACTTTAGTTATTTACTGAAATTATTGTGATTTTTATGACCTTCGGCAATCATTTGTCATTTATCTGGATATTTTATGACAGATGTCATTGAATAAAATTTGTTTCTTAACAAAAAAATAAAAAACAAAAAATTCTTCACGCTTAAAAATTCTAAATTTTTAATTACACTTTTTTATTTATAATATTGCAAAAAAAAAAAGCAAAACACAAAAAAGCGACACAAAAATATAAAAAAAAAATTATTCAAAAAAGGAAAGGAAAAAAAAATTAATAATTAGAAACGTTCATAAGTTTGTGCAACCGTGGCGTTCTCTTCACATACCTTGTTAAAGATTTTTAAAGAACACAAATAGTACAGATGGCATCATTTTAGCGATAAGCAACAAAAAAAAAACAAAAAGCAGAAAGGAAAACTAAAGAAAAAACTAAAGAAGTAAACGCAAAAATAAGAACAAAACAAAAACAACAAGAAATTAAAAAAAATAAAAGGAAAAACAGAAGCAACAAAAAATAACGTGGAAAGATGCTGACAGTCGATATGTGCATGCAGATAACATGTAGAAAAAATTAAAAATGCGACGCGACGCGATGATAAAAAACACAAAACGAAAACAAAAAAAAAATAATAAATAAATTGCTTGAATTTTATTCAAGGTCAGTTCGTAATTTATGGAACTCCTTTTATTGCGATTTTATTTATTCGCTTTAATATTTTTTTTTTCACTTTTGATCTCTTTCTTATTGGCTTTTTTAATAATGTTTTTTTTAAAGCTTCTGCAAAATTTTTGGCACATATTATTTTATACAATGTATGTAGGCATGTATAACATAGTATGTAGCAATACAACACATTTATATAGATGTATATGTATATTCGCATGTAGTACAAAAATATAGGACGTGATGTAGGTATGCATGCAGGTATGTACATAAAAATATGTGTGAAATAAATTTTGAGCGCTTGAATTTTTTTTTTCTGTATATATTTTGTATTTCCATTGTTTTATGATGGGTAATCGTTCTTCTTGTTGTTGTTGTTATTCACCTATATTTTTAACTACATATGTACATTCATGTATATTCATATCTGCAATATATTGGTCGTTTTGCGGTAAATTGTTGAACTAAACGTGTTTTATTTATTCATATACTATATATATATATATATATATTTTTAAAATTATTTAATACGTTTCAAAAATGGAAAAAATTTTGATTATGCAACTTTAATTTTTATTTTATGTGCATATTTTTATATTCAATAGGGTAGCCATATTTTCATATTTATAAAAAAGAACAGCTGAATAAGATTGGGCTAATTTGAAATTCTTGAAGTCAGCCAAATTTTTAGTTATTTTTATTAAAATATTACAGAAATGGCCATATACACATAAACATGTATTTGTATTCCCTATATAAATAAAAAGTGCGCACGTTTTTGGCTCTTAGCTGACGAAATAAAAAACTAATTGGGTTTATTAGTTCATAGCGAAAATGGAACCTCCTTATAAATGGAAGATCTTTTTGAGAATCAGCATTATGCCCCTGGAATATGTACGTAGTGACAGTATTACAGAAATAAATTGAAATTTACTTATAGGAGTTTACTTATTATCACTAAAATTAGAAATACTTTATTACCTTTAATGATAATAAAGGTAGAAAATAATCTATGACATATAAAATTAGAGAAATTGAAAAGATTTTGTGAGCAAACTCTTAGCTCTCAACGAAACGCTAATATATAAGCCAAGAACATAATGTGATATATCTTGACGTGTGGTTAGTCTAATATGCCGCTATGTATAAATAAGTATATGTACTATGTATAACACTAAAAGAACATTATATTTATATACACACAATTGCGCAAATATGTGATATGTATGTATGTATGTTATGTGTATAAGTACGCATTTGTGAGAATTTTTATTTTTATATCAAAATATTAAAATTATGTAGTTCATTTATGGGAAATAAATTATAATGATTATTTTTTTTTTGTACTATTTAAATGCAGTAGAATTGTGAAAATATGTGTGTACAATAAAATCTGTATATAAAGAAATGATCGTCCTTTATGAATTTTATCTATACTTTATTGTGTTAAGGTACAACTGTTTAAAAATTTTTTGTCGTAAACTGATTTTGGTGAAAGAAAAATTATAAAAAGCTTTTCGCAGAGAATGCAAAGATTGATAAAGATTTTAAGATTAAAATGAAATTAGGAATTTTTAATACAGTAATGTGGAACTACCTTTTGCTAAAATTGCGTTTATTCAGAGGTACTAAGGTTCATACCATTTTCGCGTTTTTTTTAATACCCATTGATAATTTTTGAAGAAAGATGTATTTTATTCTAACAATAAACCACGTTCACTTTGGATCATATGCAAATAATTTGGATAAATTAAACAAATTTATACATATACACATATACAAAATGATATGTTAATAATTTTGTAGGTTTATGTGTTTGTTTGTACGTAAATATAGTGAGTCTATGAATATTTTATTAATTGGAGAATCTGAATTACTGGATAAAATTAAAATAAGGTAAATAAAAATCAACTTTAATATTTTTATTCGCATTGTCTATAAAGCAGGCTGACATCAGATCCTTTATTAAAAATTCAACAACACGTCCATTTTTTTTTTGTTTCTTCATTTTTGTATTATAAAATTTTTGTTTTTTTTTTCATTGTTTTTGGTTTTTATTGTCATAATTTTTTAACCCCCGCCTATAAAAATTGCGAACGAATTAATTTTAACTTCCAGCTTAAAAAAGTCGACTTTTTTTTCCAAATAAAAACAAAAACAAAACAAGCATAAATAAGGAAAAAAATCGTCTAGGTTTTTTTTTCCAGTATATTTTTTTTTCTCAATTTTTTGTTTCATTTACTAAAATAGTCACCCTTATCGAATTTCTGCAAATATATTGCCAAATATATTTGAAGAATAAAATTTTTGCGAATTGGTAGTTGTGCGTAACAATAATAAGATAAGTCGTAAAACAAAAGTTAATCAATGATAATTTTTTCTTTACAATATACTTGCATATTCTTAACGCATCATACATTAAGCATCATGCGGAATAGTTGGACGTAAGGATAAGGTGTTTTTAATCTTATGCGATTGTATATAAACATTAGAGCTAAAAATAAACTTGTGAAACTAATATAACTTTTTTATTGCATTAATAGACATATAATCATTAGAGCACAGAGAAAAATGCCGGTTCGGTTTATGGCACGTCGAGTCTTAAACTGAACATTAGCTATGAACCAAAAATCAATTTTGATATTGTCGCAGGTTTTCGCAACATAGACAAATGTGTTTGGAAAGGTCTTTGGAAAATATAAATTACTTAATCTGTTTTCTTTATTCCATTTAATAAAATATGTGCTCTTCCGCAGAGAATACGGAAATCTGTAAAATATTAAATTAACATCAAAAGTACAAGTCAATCGAAATCCAAGGTAAATAAAATAGAAAATAATAGGGGCGTACAATTTGTAAAAGAAAAATTATAGGTACCTTAAAATTTTCTATTAAAGTGTTTTTGTTTTTCTAGTAAGTTATGCAGTGTATTTCTGTCGTTTTCGTCGTCGTGAGTGTAGTCATCATTGTCGTCGTTTTCTTCGTCGTCACAGATGAACAACTAACAACAGACACACTGCAAAAAATTTTATTTCTTGATTTTCTTCTCTTCTTCTCTTTATTTGTTTTTTTTCTTTCTCGTTTTTGCGCGTTTTTTTTTCTTTTTATTATTTTAATAAGAGCCTTGTCAAATTTTTTTTTCTCTTAAACAAAAATAAAAAAAATACATTTTTTCTTTCTTTTAAATTATTCTCAATTTATAGAGACGACTTCATTTAGAAAAGTAAGAATTGGTAAAAAAAAAAAATTCACAACAAATTAAAAAAGAAATGAAAAATTAAATATACGAATCATATTTTTAAGTGAAGTGATTGCGTTTCAAATATACGAAAATGAATAATGAATATTACACATTTGCTTATATACATGCATACATACATATATAAGACCTTCTACACATATATAAAAACATATTTATACTAAATTTGTATATAACTGTGTGCTGTATATAGCCTGATACTGAATTTACTACAAGCCTTTTGTTATATCAGAGGATTTAATGTACAACGCCACATACACAGGGAGGAGAGAACCAAAATTTATTTGTACAAATTCTACCTACTACTACAATGAGAATAATATTTTACTTACATAATAAGTGGAAATGTAATTGCGGTTGGTCCAAAAACAAAAAAAAAAAAAGACTCACAAGAAAACAAAACCTCAAATTAAGAAAAAAAAAGTGAACTGAACAGAACAATCGTTTGTTATAATAATGTCTGCGATCTAACAAAACAATAAAAAAATATTAATAAGTGGTAAATTACGCGAACCAAAAACTAAATAAGAAACAGGAAAAAAAACCGACGAAAAATATACTTACAAATCAGGTATGTATGTTTGTTGGTTGTACATTTTACAATAAGGTATGTATTATGTACTCAAGTATAAGTATGTAAATAAATGTAAGTATATTTAGCCAATCTAAAAATATTATACATATATACAATATAATATATCTAAATAAATATACATATATACAATATATGCAATATAAATGAGAAGTAATGGGTTATAATGGTATATATAATTAAGGAAAAGGTACCAGGGATGTGATAAATAACCTCTTATAATCAAGTAAAATGTATAGAATTTGGAAATTATCAAAATACATAAAGCGGACACAGGAAATTTAGTAATAAAATAATAGAATTGTTTTATGTTGTTAATATTAACTTAAATCTCAATTTTCTAGTCACTGAGCGAAAAGAATAATTGAATTAGAATTCACATAAATCATTTATCGTCTATCAAAATGCATCTTCTAAAATTAAGTGACTATATTTCATATTATTATTAAATCAGATTCAGAAATAATTCACTTCAAAATTAAAGATAGTTGCATAATGGTAACACGATTATTCAAACTCTAAAGAACTTTCCCTATTATGTAAGGCGAATTCGCCAAGATTTATGGCGAATATGATAGTTTAGTATTTTATATGAAAAACTCGCCATATTTCTATGTGGATAAGAAATTTTGCAAATAAAAATATAATGTCGCGAATTTTTTAACGGTTAGTTCTTATTATGACAGTTTACTGCAAAATATTATCAATATTGTACTCGTACAATCCTGCCATTGTTTAAAAGAATTTGCGAATAAATTCTTTCGTTGAATTGCCGAGAAATTACCGAGGAATTAAAAACAAGCGCCATGGAATTCGCTATAGCTCAAGATGATTCGACAAGTTGACGAAAGTAATAATTTTTTATAAATTTGCAATTGTAAGAAAAACCTTAAAAATATATGTATATGTTAGCATTCGTAACATCCCTGATATTTGCACAAAAATTTTTTTAATAAAGATAATTGCAAATAATAAAAAAATTTTACTAGAATTTTTATTATTAATACTGGTGGCGTTATGTAAATAATCAAAAATTCAAAAATAATATGCAAATATCTATATTTTTTGAATCAAGATAATCACATTTAATTCTGATCGGATATCTTCTAAAAAAAATCTTGTCTAATTTGTAATAAGCAGAACAAAAGAATTTCTTTTTTGTGATAAAATTGTACAGTAATAAGTTGATTATATAAGAAGTAGTCAGATTTGAAATCATTTAAGCGAAAAATGTAGAAATAACACACAATAAACTGTGGATTCCTGTTTTAATTAACAGAAGAAGAAGAAGGAAACAAGATTTAGAAAGTCACCAACTACGTATTTCGTCTTTAATTTCTTTTCAATAAATTTTTCTTTTGTCTTCTTTCATATTTAGAAATCCTGATATTCTTGTCACAATAAAAGATAATTATTAAATTGTTGTTGAATATGACAGCACTATAAAACAAAATTTTAAAATCAGGATAATTTAATTTTTTTTGTTTTATTAATTATTATTTTATAGCTCTCTTATAAATTTTTTTTTTTTTGTGGTTCTTACTGAAATTAATATGAAATATTCAGTTGCAGCAGCTGAATTCGTTTCAATAATAAAATAGTTTCCATTATGCAACAATATTCTAATGTGTATTTGCATACTTGAAGTCACTGTGGTTGTGCGTCTATTAACGAATTTTCTATGAAATTCTTTAGTTTTTTTTTCAATTATTTGATAATAATTTTAGTAATAAAATTATTATTGAAGAATTTCTTGGAATACTTGAATTAATTTTTAATATTTTAAAGATTAATGATGCTGTGCTGAATTTGAGGGAGTTCATTGCTCTAAATCACGCAGGATTTATATTGTTCATAAAAATTTAGGCTGATGGGAGAAAACTATCATCGTATTTCAGTGTTCTAGACAGATGGAACCTAGTCTTTTTGTTTAATATTTGTGCTTATTGAAAGGAAAATATTGTTCACAAAAAATGACTCTGATTTTTTATTAGATGACTCTGTTTGTGATGAGCAAAAAATTTAATACTTCGAATTTTTGGCGATGAGGATTTTAAAAGGGCAAAAGTGACCTTTGATTTCCAACGAAAAATTTTGTTTGAAAAAAGTTTAAATCTCTTGAACAATTTAAACTTTTAAGGTGAATTAAAGGCCTAGTGTGGGTTTCGAAATTTGATAATGCTTTATTAACTGAAGTTCGGAGAATTCGGAATACTACATTTGATGAGAACACAAAAGTTAATTTATGAGTCTTATTAAGAAATCTAAAGAAGTGTGCTAAAAATTTTTAAATTTTTATTTATTCCATTTATGCTCCACAAAATTGAGAAACTTGACTTTATGTTATCTTTGAACCATTATAATTATTAATCATTCTTATAATTTTTTCCTTTTGCTCATCCTAAATATATGCAACAAATTGAGATGTTTTGGTATATAAATAGAAGTAATTTGGACAATGTTGTATAGCCGAAGACAATTCAATTTCATATAGAAAAATATCCAAGAATATGTGATTTTAAGCGAGATGTAAAATTAAACGATGCTCGGACAAATTCATCACTGGATTTTTTTTGTAATTTCTTTTTTTCAAATTTAATTATGTGATTTTAAGCAACCGAAATTGAATAAAACTAAACATTTTGTTGTCGAGAATTACATGTTTTAAAGAGAGAGAGTGAGTTTTATGTTAAGCGAGTTCTAATATGTGCAAAAGTATATGGAGATTTATCTTGTCAAAAATTTTGTAAATCCAACCGAGTTGGAATATTAAACAAGCTTGATATTGAGCGTGTTTGACTGTACTTTAAGTAGACTGAAATTAAAAGCAGTATTTCCATTTGTTCAAACTCTATTTTTTAACAAAAAGTTTATGTGTTGCTTATATATGTATTGTATCGTTATAATGCCTTCAATTACGAAATTATTTTAGATACCATTGATAATCGTTACAATTTTTCTGGTACACATTACAATTTGGTCATTTTAAACACCCATTATGTCGAAAATAAAAAATTTTTCAAATTTTATAATAACAAGCTTGGCTATTTCAACTGTAAATTACAATAAATTTTGTAAAAGAAAAAAAATTTAATATTTTAAACGGAATGAAATTTACTTTTTTTTTAACTCATATAATTTATTTATCTATGGAATAAAATCTCTTTCATCGGTTAAAAATGCACAAGAAGAAGAAAACGCTGAGAAATTAAAGCGCATATTTTGTTTTAATCGCCTCGTTTTAATAAATTTAAATTTTTTTTTTTTTAATATATTTATGTAGAAAACTTCTTGTATTTTTTTTTTAATTCAATATAAAACATAATTGATATTAAATTATAGTATAAAGATTCACATAGCATTAATTAATTTCCACATACATATATGTCTGTATGTATTTATGTACAGAGAAAATTGTTGAGTGGGACTTTTCATTTATATTTTCTGCTTTTTTCTTTTTTGTTTTTTATTAACTTTGAAGTAAAATACAGGAAAACAAGAAGCAAATCTTGAAAAGAAAATCTTTTCTTTTATGCGTTCACATAACCACACACATACATGTGTTCATATGCACACAAATAATATCAATAGAATTTTTAATGTCCTTTGTTCTCTTCTATATACTTAGATATACACATAAAAATATGTTTGTATATGGTTAACTTTAGTATTATATAAAAAAATCAATATATTATAAAATATTCATATATAGGATAATAAAAAATAAAATTGCAGTAAAAGTAACTGCAAGTGGTTGCGTAACCTAAATTTCAATTATTATTACGTTATTAGCACCTTGTTGAAAGAATTTTTTTTTATTCAATTATTTAGGATTTAAAGAGGCTCTCTATCGTTCAATGTATATTGCTGTTATTAATATTTTAATGTATATGACCTTTATTGTTGTAGAAAAATTAGGTATAATGGAATTAGTTTTTAGTTTTTGATAAACTACGAAAATAATTTGGAATTAGAAAACTTTTATTACAATTATTTTTGTTGTTCAATTTAAAGTTTAACATTTGCATAAGTGATAGGCGTAAATGTCATCATTTCTCTAGCTATATTGTAACATTTGTCACACCTAAGCGACAAAGTGTAACAATTTTCGCTAACAAAAATTAAACACCCAAATATTGGACATAATTACGCTGGTATTTTTAAAAATACGCGCATCTTTTGGGAAGTAGATTTATTTTGGAGAATAGTAAAAGATTAAGCATCGTAATATGGTGTGGTTAATGCTACAACTAGATAACTTGCAATTATTGGTTTAGAGATAGTGACTTTTAAAGATTTAGCAATAACAAAGAATTTATCACGAAAATATCTGCTTTTGGCATTATCATTTTCAGATATTTAAGAACACTTTTAAGTTTAGATATTGCTTGCAGATGAAAGAGCATTCGATTTTATGACGCCTAGGTTAATTATCTAAAAATAAAAAATTTTCGAGTTATTTACTTGTAGCATTAACCTCTTCACATAGTTTATAAGGTTAAAATGTTCAATTTTTTACAATAAATGAGATGATTTTGTTTTCGAAATAGTTACAAAATATCATATAAAATGATGAGCTCAACTCTGCTCTATGACAAATTCTTTTATAGGAATAACAAAAAATTTTCACTATTTCAACATATTTGGTTTACACTTTTACATGCCTATTATAAATGAAGTTGAAGTTTAGAGTGTTTTACTTGTGATATGAGATTCGAAACTACGGTAGAAATTATAAGACATTATGCTTTGAATTTCCAAATATATAACACAAATGGTGTGCAAACTTATTTCTTAGCATTTTATAGAGGAACTTCTGCCGCAAAAAGCACCTTTTTAATAAATTTAATTCCATTATAACGGCAAACTATATTAACGGTACATAAAGTTATCTTAATAAAGATAGAGTAAAATTTTTACAAACCATATTGCAGCTACTATTATTTAGTATTTCATCATATGTTTTAAGTCGATTGAGACAAAATTTTCATTTAAATTCAAGTGCAAAACAAAAAAAAACATTTTTATAACATGACGTAGGATTCTTAGCTTTTGTGCTTCAACATTGAAGAGATTGCATATTAAGAAGGCAAAAATCTTTCTATTTGAACGTAAAATATAATATAAATTTTGTCCTTTGAAATAGTTGATAACGCCTTTACCTCTTTCATTTTATACAAAATCTTTTATCTGTTAAGCGTTTATGCATGAGCATACACTGTGGTTCATGAGAGTAAAACATGGAAAATTCTCTTACAGAAATTTTACTGTAGTAATAATAGACTGAGGACTTCGAAAAAATTCAATACTAATGAAAGTTCAAGTAGAAAATTCGAATTTTCAATTTTTTGCCCCGACGCAATATAAAAATGTCGATTTTTATTTTGGTTCAGTGAGTGGAAACCCTTTAAAGCTATTTTTTCCCAATTTCTCTTTAAATTCAATTTTATTTTGTTTTTAAAGACATTAAGGCCAATTAAAACTCAATGTATTTTCTCGCTTGTATCTTAATTATCTGTAACATTTCTCAAACTCTGTAGAAATAGCTATTTATATTATTAACTCCTAAAACGTAAACGTACAAAAATGTTTATATTGCAAAAAGAGCTATGTTTGGAAGGAATTTATAAATTTCTAATAAAAAATGATTAAATCTCGATTGATCAAGTTAATTCAGGTTTTATTTTAACGACTTAAGAGAGGTACAATTAGCTTTGGTTTTCGTTATCATCAGAACATTAATGGATTTTCCCTAATTTATAAGCGTTATGTTTTATTTAGGTCATAAAAAACCGTTTTCATCCAAAATTTACCAAAATTGTTACCAATCTATTAATACTAGAAATTTTTCAGCTTCCCGTGCATTGCAATGTTACGTACATATTCGATTTTCTTTGAAGATATTTTTTTATTCTTATTCAAATGAACCGCAGTGTATATACAAATAAACCATATTTATAATAGTATTTAATTCTTCAAATAGAAAAAAGGCATAAAATTATAAAGTAAGTATACAAAAATAATACTTTCATAAAATCATAAAATGTATTCACGGATATAATCCTCAAATTTCTTATATAAAAGTGAGTGTACATTATGCATTTTTTACACATTATATTTTTGAAATTATTTTTTGCAAAACAACAATAGTAAATGAAAATCTTTCAAAAATCTACTTTTTTTTCTTTATTTTCAGATACCTATCTATAAAAATGTAATTTATTTACATAATATAAAGTATTATATATAGTATAACATATATTTGTCTATACATATATATACTATATAATTTCAAGGATTTCGCAGTAACGCAAAGGCAACATTATAGAAATTTTAACCAACAAAAAGGAACGAAGTAAAAAAGAAAGAGTATCTACTAGTAAAGGATAAGGAAAAGCTCCGACAAAGTAAAGTGTGTCGAGAGGTTGCATAAATATGAGTATAACAAAAAACAAAAAAATATTGTATAAGAAATTTTTTATTTCAATGTATAGACTTTTATTGTCATTCTTTATATTTATTGTTAGTGCTGTTATCCTTATTGCACCTACATTTATATCTAAACCTACATTGTATGTATATACGAATTTGTGACGGCATATTCTTAAGTACTTCAAAAAAAAAAATTATTATACATAAAATGTTCTACATGTGCAACATCTAGTTTTATTTAGGAATAGTTAGCGGTTGAGTTTTACACACAAGTACCTTTTGTATATGTAATTTGACTTAATGCTCTTCTCACATACGCATATTTCGTTATTCATCAAAGCTTTTAAGAAAAAGGAAAAAAAAAATACTTTACTTTTTTTTTTGTGTTCTCTAAAGGATTTTCGTGTTTTGCTGTTGTTATTGTTATTATTTTATTGCTTTTATTACTTTTCCTTTGTATTTTATAAATATGGAACATTTTAATGTTGACAATGTTTTTGAAAAAAAAAAAATATCAAGGAAAGAAAGAAATAAATCATTTAAATATACATCAAATGTTCACGTGAATAACTACACACACACACTTATTGTACACACACCATTTGTATAAGTACGTGCACTTTTAAAGTAACTTTTATGAGTTGAGAAGAAGAAACACACTGGGAAAAAACAAAAAGAAAAAAGGAAGCTTGAAATTTGTAAAACAATTTTACATATAAATGCAAATAAATTTTTTTTTTTACTTCTCATTTTCATAAAAAGAAGAAAAACTTAAAGGACTAGAGAATATTATTGTCAAGATTACTTTTATTGGGATGACTTTCAAAGGATCAAAGCGAAAAGTATAGAAAAAGTAAAGAAGAAATTTGTAACAGAAATACAAGAATAATAAGAAAAGGAAAAAAATATTATAGAGAAAAATGAACTTAAAAAACATTTAAAGAGTTTCCTAAGAATCGTAATTAACTCTGGTAACAGAAAATAAAAGAAATTTAGTTCCTAAGCTGAGAAGAAATACACAAACCTATATGGTAATCATTTTTAATAGTGTATAAGTGTTTAAAGAAAATTTTCAAATTAAATTTGATTTGACATGTTCAAAAATATTGGCCACTTATGTTATAACATAGTGTGGAAGTCGGAACATGAAATAATTTCAAAGTGGATTATAGAAATTTAAAGTGGATTCCGTTTAAAAAGTTCTCTTGAACTGTTGAAAGGTAATTTTTTTCTTTCGTAAGAAATAAAGTTTCTTTTACGGGAAAAACTTCAAAGAACTCAAGTATTTTGGGAAAAATTATTAATATTTTTAATTTCGCCTTCATTATAAAATTGCGCCTTAATATATGCAAATTAATGTAATAAACGTATGAGTTTTATTAGGAAATGTGCTTATTGCAATATATTCCTTTTATTACTAACTTTTATACTAAACATTTTTTTTATTTCTATTATTAAGATAAGAGCATTTAATGCACACATTCTATTTTGGGATTTAGTAATATTACTTTGAGATTTATAGGTATATACACTTAATAAAATTGCTTTTATAATCACAGAGAGCACATAATAGTAGTGCGTAAAGGTTATCAATTCAAAACAAAAAAAATGAATCCTTTTTTTTATACTTTCAACTTTTATTAAAAATTATATACATAGAAATATGCAAAATTTCTAACTCTTAGAATTCTTTTCAACTGTACAATGCGAATTATAATGAGGATTATGAGAATAGGAATTGCGTAAATCACAAAATATTATTTTTATTGCGATCGAACATGAGTTGAAGACTGATTATATGCTTTTCCTCTATTCAATACTTACAGGTTGTAATTGACATTTTGTATATCATTAAGAATGACAGTCTATTGGGGATTAAATGATGGTAGAATGAAGATTAAAATCAGTAAATAGTAAGATATGTTCTTTGTTAATAAAATTTAAGGTGTTATATTTATAAAATTAAAAAACAATAATGGTATATCATAAGATTTTTGTATACCAAAGTTTTTACTACTTGACATCCAAAATTTTATTAAGAGAATGTTATGCTTTAGATAAGGCCAATGTCCTTACATTTACCGCAAGTACTTTTGAAGCGAAATAAAAACTAATGAAATATCGTTTCGAAAATAGTAATGGTTAATAATTTTTTCCTAATAGTGTATCTAAAAATTTTTACAATTTTCTTTTTGTAAGCTCAAGATTTTCCTCAAATTGAATGAAACTTGTCCAGACTGAATTAGATTGTAGTCAAACATGTTCCCGGTAAAAAAATGAATCCATAAATTGTCGTCATTCTCTTCAATCAGAATATAATTCTAAGCACAAGGCTTTAATTTTTTAAATATTATTGTAGTTAATAATAGTGGGTAAACATAATAACTTTGAAGGAGTTGACTTTTAAGAATTGTTTGGAAATCTTAAAATAGTTCCACTTTCAAAAGGTAGACTTGGCATATTTGAATTTGAAATCCAAATTATCATACAGTTTAAATTCAATCACGAAGGGTTACAGTTAATCAAGGCCTCATACCATTATTAATTGAACCAATTTGAATTAATTAGAATTATTTGGTTAAAGTAATTAGATTGGTTTGGAGCAAATCTTAATCAAAAATTTCATTTTCAATCATTAATTTTTTTTATAGAATTAAATTCAATTACCTACATATATAACACGAATAAAATGGACAAATTGAATTACCTGAAATGAAAAAGAAAAATTTCAATTAAAATTAAATTTAAAATAAAAATTCAAAATTATTTAAATGTTTAATTCAAAGCTAATTTTATAAAAATATTTGCAATAAACTTTGATTGACCGATTAGTCAAAAAATTTTATAATGAGTTGATCTAAATCACATGATTTTTTTTATTTCTCATACACACACAAATTGTGCCTTAATCTTTTAACATTATTCAGGTTGTTCAATTACTGTCACGATCTATGAAAATATTCAATTCAAATACTTGCAGTTTTCCTGGTTTTGTTCAATTCGTAGACAGAATTTTTGTAAAATTTTTCGTTTTCGCATAGAAACACACACAACATTGTTCTTGATGAATTCCTTTTGAAAAGCAAATAAAACATAAAAAAAGAAGGCAAATGTGTTTTTTTAATTAGATTTTTTTTTAATTCGAAAGCTTAAAATAATTAATGATCATTGATTGATGACTTGTTAAAGTTCTCAAAACGTTGTTGTCTCAATTTTTTATTACAGTCAACTAAAAAATTCATTAACGTTTTTTGCACCTTTGTTTTTGAGAACAATTTCTGTTGGACTGAATATCAAATAATAATAGAATTGCCATTTTCTTTTAAATTTTTTTTTAATTATATGCTGTGAATTCTCGGTACGGAATTAAAAAATTTTAATCTTTTCGCAACATTATTCGTTCTATTGAAAAATGTATTGAGTTTCAAAGCATAGTTACCATTTAAATTGAATCTCGCAAATTTCAAGGTTAAAACTGAGATTTAATGCATTCATGACTCTTTTGTATGCCAAAATATATTAGAATTAAATGAGTCAGCTGTCAAACTCACTGTTTTTTTTGTTATTAAAACAAATAAATTGTGAGTCATCTTTTAGTTTAGTGGTGGAATATGTGAATTTTAATTGTTGTAAAATTATGTTATACGTTAGGTACATAATACAGGTAATATTGAAAATTTTTAGTAACAATATGATCAAAAATTATAAAATTGATTTGAATGCTGATTTGCGACTTGTCAAAAAAAATGTCAATATTCTTTGAAATTTTAAGGAACAATAAAAATAAAATTAATGATTTTTGTTTTGAATTCGAAGAACCGTAGAGTTATTTTTATAGTTTCTGGTGCTAGTTTAAATAAGGACAACAATAATTCCCAATACATTCGGTCTGTGAGGTCAACTAACAACACTCTTCTGAGTTTCGTTGATAAAATTGAAGTAAAAATATTGTAACAATCTATGCAATTCGTAGATACAATGGAAATCATTAAACACTTATAATGAATACGTTGTAACTTTTTTAGATATTTTAGAGTACCTGTCACAAAACAATCTCAATTTATTTGCTTTCCGAAAATTTAATGCTATTTTTGTTGGCTGTCTTTTGTAAAACACACATTTCTTTTTTCATAAAGAAAAAATGAATTACTTTAATTTAGCAATACAAAAGCGTTAGTCTTTGAAAATGAAAAATTTGATTTACTTCATAGAACATTACTTTGAAAATTACTTTAAAAAATTATTTTGGGATTTGTATGCCGTGTTCTAAGGTTATTTCTTTTATAGTGCATTTTCAACTTAAAAGAGTAAATTTTCATTTGCGGAATGACTTATATGACGCAAGGGAAATAAAAAAGAATAATGAAAAAGACAGACGAGAAAAAAAATTATAATTAAATTTAAAGGAAATGATTTTTATATTTTTTTGGCATTGGTAATCGTATTAAGTTTGCCGCCATTCTGACATTTTTACGAAATTACTAAATTTTTGAATATTATGCCATTCTTATATTTTTACATAGTATGTTTGAAAAGACAAAAATTTGAATTCTTGAATAATACACTGTTTTCGGAATAAATGGAACATATTTTCATAAGAGTAGTCACTGAACTTCATAAAATTATTATCGGTTCAAAAAATTTGGTTTTTAACTCATTGGCAGGTATAACAGTTGGACGCTCTTGGAAAACTTGTCTTATGTTTAAGCTCTCTTTCAAACCTAGGAACGACTACTCTTGCCGCATTCCTGTTGAATACACCAGCGGTGAGAAAAATAAGAATCGCTTCCATATTGCTACTGTTGCATAGCATCTCGTAGAAGTTGCGATGTATACAAAATGCCAACCTTATTTAAATTGCTATTTTTACTTTCAAGCGTGGCAATTTCCTAACTTCCCGCTCCCTCATAACGTTCCCTGGATAACTCTTCGTTTGTTGGAAGATCTCGCTAATATATTGAAATTGATTTTTACTCTTTTTTCTTGATACGAATTTGTTTGTTATGGAAAAACAGAGTCTGTGAATTCCAAATTTTCTGTACATTTAATAGGTTTTATATAGTACACAAATTTAAATGTTAACGAGAAAAGAAATAGAGTTGACCTTGTCAACTCTGTGATACCCGTACGAATTCGTTATCCTATAACGAATTCGTACGGCTGCGAATAACTAATGTGCCATAACTAACTATGGGGCAGACTATGACTTTAAGTTGCCGTATTACCATATTATTTTTATGCAAAATTTCAGTACTATGTGTTTTTCAAAATACTGGTTGTGCCAAACTATTATTGAAGTTGTCTGGCAGCTATCAGAAAGAACCAAGAAATTTTAACGAATTTTATCAAGCACAGAATTTGACGCTGATCAAAAACATACACTTGAGTCTATATCTAACACCGTTATTTTTTAGCGTTACAAACGGTAAGGCAAATTTAGTATACCCTTCGAACATACGTTCGTACGGGTATAAAAAGTCTTCTCAACCCTTCTTTACCTTTATTCTTATTTTACTAACGTGAAATTCTTTTACGATCACCGATTTTTATAAAACATGAAACATGTGTATGCACATATGTATGTGTATACAAAATCATATTTGATGTTAATTTTCTATAGGCAAAAAAATAAGCTCTCTTTTAATTAATTTTAAAATTAACATATTGTGTATTCAAGTGTGTGTGTGTGCATCAAAATATTTTAAATTGCAGATAATTCTTATTTCTTTTGTTCAAATATTCAAATGAAATTTTTAATAAAAAACAAATTTGTGTAAAAGGCCTTGAAAATTGCTCACAAATACAATCACATTTTTTTTTGAAGTCAAATAATCTAAAATTCTGAAATCTATTTCCATTCTAAGGTAATTATTATTAAATTTATATTAATTTTCTATATAATAGTATAAGGTGTACGTGTACATACATATATATGTACATACATATATTTTTAATGGAAGAGTGTGTATAAGTACCAACACATTTAATTCAAAACACATGTACACATAAGTAAATTTTAAATAGCAATTAACAGTTTAATCATGAGCTCATTTACCTTGAACTTGAATTCGAATAGCCGATCATTTTAAAAATTTTAGAAATACAACAACAAATATACAGGAGTAGTGTAGAAATTTGATGATTTTTTTCTTTAAGCTTTAAAATAGTTACACACACTTTTTCGGTAGACAAAAGCACTTAAAAGCTTTTTAAAATTTCAAGTTTTTTCTGTTTTTATTTTTTTTTTGTTAATTTTAATTTGTGAAAAGAGTTTTTGTTGTCTGAGGTCTGAAATTTTAAAATTAAAAATAAATAAAGTGAAATAATAATAAAATAAAAAAAAATAGAATTCACAGACAGTTGTGCAATAAAAATAATTTTTTTGATGGTAAAAAAAAAGTTTGGAGTAAAAAAAAAAATTTAATTTTTTTTATTGTTTTTTTAAATGGACAAGACGGGTTTCTTTATTTTTTTTTCCGTTTCTGTCTTCATTTTAATTTAGAATAAGCACGCAACCATTGTTTAACATTATGAATCCGTTAAAAATTAGATTTTATACATACTTAAGTATTAAGCGGCTTTGTAACATTTTAAAAATGTTATGTCTTGTATGTAATAAATTTTCAGTGGGTAAGTTGGTAGGTAGGTACAAGTATTTAGAAGCATTTTGTTTTATTTCTAGTGAAAAGGTGCTAAACAAAGGTGATTTTATTAATATTCTAATATGAAATTTAAATATTTCGATGTGTACAAAATAATAGCAAGAAAATTAACATGCAAGCATACATACATATGTATAAAAAAAGGTTGTGAATGGCGACTGTATAATTCTAAGAATATTTTAAGAATAATTGTTCATCTAACCACTGGGATATTAAGTAAACTGGGTTGAATATTGGGTTTGAGACGTTTTATCTTCTCTAATTGGTTGAACATTAGAAAATTGATATTTAAATAACATATAATTTTGCCAGACGATGAATGTTTTACTATATTATACTAAATTATTCCGGTTATACTGCAAGCATTGTTTATACCGGGATAGTTTATGAAAAATTCTGGTATAAATTAATTGCAAAGTTGTTTTAGTAAAAGTTAAGACACTTATACATTTAGGTACTATCTTCTTATCTCAGATTCCATATTAGCCCTATTGTGCCGACTATTGTGCCAATGTCTATATAAAGCTGGATTGAATGTCGAATTTGTCATGATTAGCGTCAAAAGTTTAATAACTTTATTTAGAGAATATGAAATATTTTAATTTTCTCTATAACAGCAAATGGGTTAAAACATTTTTATTATCTATAGCTTTAATAGTATTAGAAAGCTTTTAAATTACTCTTGTACTTAAAACTAATCCATGCAGTGGTAATAGCGACAGAAGCTTGTTGTGAACGATTTATGGCACTTGATTTAAAAAAAAGTTAAAAAAAAAATTATGAAAATAATAAAACTGGTATGATTGCATCAAAAATAGCTTTTATATTTTTTTTCTCATTTAAGTTTTTATTTTTTTTTCATAATTTGACTTTCGATATAACCTTCAGCATTTCAAAGAGAAAGAAACAAAATAAACTACAAAAAAAAAAAAAGAAATAAAATTATAGAAAACAATAAAAAATAAATACAAAAACCTGGAAGACACTGTATACTATGTACAACCTCGCCCTATGGAAATTAATAGTAGCATAGACGGTTGTTTTTTTTATTGTTTTATAGTTGAACAACTTTTAATTTAATTCTCGTGTTAAATTGAAATCTTATTAAACATGAATTAAATTACAATAACAACAGTGTAATGATGATTTTAATTAAAATAATTTCATTTTTGGTATAATTAGAAACATTAGAATAACAATGCTAATTTTAAATTACCAGAAGTGATGATGATGATTGATGATGACAATTCCGATATTATTAGTATAATATTAAGAGTTTTTGCAATAGCAGTTTATTTAATAGAAGTAATTCGATGTATTATTATGGCCAATAAAATTTATCGAACTTCGAAAAATCTTCATTATACAGGAGCATTTGTTTTTCAGCCCTTGGTATTGAATTACTATTTACAATTCAACCTCCCATTGTAATCTCTTGCATTATATCTTGCGGGAAATGACCTTGAAACGAAAGAATTTGTTTCATTTAGTATTACTCGCAACTAATAAAGAATTTAGTTACGGTGCAAGTAAGATGGTAAGGTGTTGCTAGAAAATTATTTAAATTTCAAGCTGATTGAGAAAATTAATTGTATGACTTGTATTTTTTTTTATTTCAGAAGCTAGATTTGATTCTAGAACGTCTTGATTGAAGTATATTTTGTAAGTTCTAATATCAATTACAAACAATTGTATAAGGAACAAAAAAACACTGGAGGTATTGAAATATTAACCTCCACCAGATATATGTTTAAAAATAAAATATATGGCCCAGTTCTAACTAAAAAAGAATAGGCACCTATACTATTCTTAATATAAAAGCATTAAAAATTTCAATAAAACAAATCGTAATAAGGCAACATCGTAATTGTAGCCTTTACTGTGATCGCTTTCTAACCATATTTAATCAAGTTCCTTTCTATTTTAAAATTTTGAATTATTTTCGAATTTATTATACTTTTAAGCCTATTAGGTAATCTATCACATATCATACCAAAAACAATTCAATCGTTTAATAGTGAGTGACAATGCATTTAACAAAACAATTATCAAAAGTCAATTAAAAGCAATTAAAAAAGAAAATTCATTGCAATAAGTTTCCGTCTTTTATGTTTACTTAATGCCTACATACATGCACACTGAAACCATTTAAAATTATCACAATTTCATATACTATATAGATGTCATTCATTCACAACTATCAGTTGTAAATCAAATCAAAAACAAAAAACTGTACTGAAACAGTAGCGCAAAAAAATGATTTTTTTTTTTCAATTCAATTTTCATCTTTTAAAATTCTTTAATGGTTTGGAAAATTTTTTCAGAAAAAAAAAACAAAGAAAATCTGGAAATTGTAATGGTCATTTTTTTTTTATTCAAAGTCACACAAAAATCTTAAAAATGAAATGAATGACACTAAAATATCCTCAATAAAACAAAAAAAAAAATGAACGCCTAACAATTAAGAAACGCTAAATTAAAAAATACCAAAACAAAAAATCTGAAAATAAAAAAGTTATGCACAATATCAATTGCATTTGTATTTACAGTTATATTACACTAGTTTTTAGGCGTACAATATTTGTAAAGAAACCAAAAAATTCCGGATTTAGTAAACAAGAACACCGTATACAATATAACAGAGAAAATTTTAAATACACACAACTATATCATAGTTTTATAGTTACACACTCTCCGTTTTCAAATTTGCATTCATCAGTAGCTCTGTGTTGTTTTTTGTTTCTAAAATATCAGTGTACAAGAATGGTTAAAAATAAATAACCAAATTCTCTCAATATGTTCATAAGGCGAATGTTTGTATTTGCAACTATTTTATTCACAACTACTCCTTTGTTCACTGCAATAGTCAAATTCCAAAAATAATGTGATATTTATTTATAGCTTTTAATCCATCTATCATATCAACAAAGATACCCTTCAGTTATTACTAGGCGTATCTATACAATGTATCTGTATGTATGAAGAATTAGGTATATAGTTCTATATAGGCAACAGCAAAATAATATTAAAATTTCAAAAAAGCCAGGAAAAACTGAAAAATAAAAAAAAAAAAATTGTAAATCGCGTAAAAAAAAAAGAAAAAAATTGGTCAAAAGTTCAAATTTTAACATGATTGCCTTTGCCACTTGCACTCACTAACTCCTAATTTTTATACATACGAGTAATATAAATTGTGCGAGTACATTTCAGCATCCAACATTTAGTATTAGAGTGTGTTTGTATGTACGTATACGTGTTTGAATGATTGTATTGCGAATAACAACTATTACTGCAATTGTTAGGAATTTTTTATCAATATTTTGTTTTTCTTTTTCCTATTTTACATTTTTTTGTTTTATTTTTATTTAATCGTTTTAGTTGATTTTTCATTGTGCAACTTTTGGAAATTTGTGAAATAACACTCAAGTCGACAATATATACATAATATGTAGGTACATATTGATATATTGAGAGTTTAAAATTATAAGGGTATTCGGTTAGGTAGAAGTGACTATGGATGAAAAATGAGCTAAAACGGAAGAAATTTAATGGGAGCTCAGTGCCAAAGTATCAATTTTCACGGACTGTGGACAGTACTTAATTAAGCGTAGTTGTATAACCCTCAAGCTTTCGCTTCTTAATTAATATTGTAGACATAAACAACTTTTATAATTGCCACATTTTATATTCATTAAGAATTGAAGTTCCCTAAATGTTTTCGTGATTTCCATCATGCATAAAAGAAACCGTGAATTTCTTTCTGAAATGAAGAAAACCGAAAATTCTTCATGAAAATAAATTTAAGTCGAATTTGCTATTTTTTAAATATTTATTAAGGCTGGAAAAAATGATCGAAACTGAAGATTCAGGAAAACCACGAAGAAAAATTTTACGTAACGCAAAAATGCAGTTTAATTTTTATGAATAGCAATATTGAAATATTTTGTTATAAGCATAGTCATTGGAGGACTCTGTGTCGTGTTTATAGTGTTGATGTGAAAGCTGACCAAAGTCATAAACAATAAAGTTGGGTCAAACCAATGGTTTGTATTGTAGCACTTTTCTCTTCAACAAGTGAAAATTCTGCTTTTAAATACAGTCTATGTGTACCTGTCACACTATTAAAATTATTTTCATTCATATACAAAACTATTTCTAGGATTGCATATATTTATGATGATGCATACATGCAGTCTTTGAAATAAAGCAAAAATTTATATAAAGAGGGGTTAACATAATACTCGATTTTAAGGTTTAATTGTGTGAGCTAAGAAAAATAATTATATTTTTTAATGTCATGGAATTTACCGTTAACTTTCTGTGTTTATAGAAATTCGAAAAAGCTTGCGGTTTCGGAAATATAATGTGTTAAAAATTCGAATTTTAAAAATTTCAAGGGGCGATAACTTGAGAGGGGGTGGTAATGGAAAAAAATTTTCTTCTAACAAAATGAACTATTTGCTAATGTCTAAAAGCCCCTAAAAGTTCAAGCTTCTACAGGCTGGGATCTAGTAGAAAAACGACATTAAAAATTTAGAAAAAAAGGAATTTAGATAACGGTAAATTTGACCGGCCATTTTGTTTTTCTAAAGTTTAACTATAGTATACTGCGCTAGGGGAAGCAAGCCGCTGCCTTTCTGTGTTTGCAAAATTTCAAAAATGCTTGTGGTTTCATTGCAACAAATAGTTAAAAAAATCCATTTTTAAGGTTTTGGGTATAACTTCTAGAGGGGGGAAGATAGGTAAAAATTTTGTTCGACGGAAATAAATTTCTAGTGAAGATCTATGTACGTATGAAATTTCAGCTTTCTATCTTCAAGGATGTAGAAGTTTTGTAAACAGACACACGGACGGACGGACGGACGGACGAACGGAATGACGGACGGACGGACAGAGTGAAACTAATAAGCATTTTTTTCAAATTTTTTTTGGAAAAGTGCTAAAAAAAGAAACAAAGCATTTATGCATAAATTCGTTGAATATTTAGAGTAAGAGGAAAAATAAAGGTAACATGTATAGGTAATAAGAAATATGCAGTAACAACAAGACTTATTAGACTCTTGTAGTTGGAGTACAGGAGAAAAAAAAATAAAAACTTAAAAATTTGTCCTGCCTGCGTTTTGCATATTTTTTACTTTTTCTTTCTTTGTTTTATGTTTTTGATTCTTGTAAAAATATTTATAGATGGTGCGAAATAATGGAAAGTTTGCGTAATAAAAAAATTTTTCCCAAAATATTGCATAATAAAAGCAACGAACCTCAATATGTGACCATTATGGACTGAAATACAATGTATTGGCATTGATGCGAAATAAAATACAATAATGTTTTTGTGCATTAAGGAGTTATAGACGAACTTAAATGGTGTTGGAATTGGAATATTGTACATGATTTAGTTGGTGGATATATTCGGATTGTTTCTCTATATGGTTGATCCAAAGAAAACAAAAATTGATTATTTCTCTTTTAATTGTTTTGTTGTTTTGCTCTTATTTTTTTCGCTTCCTTATGATACAATGGTTTCTTTGTTTTGACTTTTTGTTATCCAGTTTTCATATACAATGGTAAGAGTGTGTTCATTTGTTGTTGGGCCTGTTGTTCTAATTAATACAGAGTAGGAAATGAAATTTTCATTTAACTTTTTAAAATTTTGAATTATTACCAGTATTGTTGTTGTAAAAAAAAATGTGTAAGTGAAAGGTTTCATAGGAATAATTTCGGAGGTGTAAAACATTTTTGGTTTCAAATGTGATTTTGAAGTAATTTTATGTCTTTTTCTATCATTAATTCAATAATTAAATTTTTATTTTCCAAATGAACTCTTGTTTAAAATAGTGATTCTTAACAGGTACTGGAGAACGTTTCCTGTTTGAACTCGGTAAGAAAATTTTTTATTAGAGAAATTCTGCCAGAAGGCCACTAAAAGTGAATTCCAAAATTAAGTAAATTTGATTAAAATTTGAAATTTTAAACGAGATATCTATCTATTTCCTATTAGTTTTTAAAAAATCTGATTGTCTAAGAGGTTAAATTTGCAATTCAAATTTAGAACTAAATTTGGGTAAGCAGGATAACTCTTGTATTTGAAATTCTTAACCCAAACTCTACCACAATTTAGATCAAAATACTTTAATTAAATAATGAATTCAGATTTTTGAATAAATTTCACCACTTTAAAATACTTTTAAACAACACCACTGATATTCCTTAATAATAATGTTAAAAGATTAAAATACTTCTCTTTTATTACATTATACGAATAAATTTCAAATTTATTCGTTTCTAAACCCTACACTGTATAAAATAAAAGAATCACAATGAAAACCCCACAAAGAACAAGAAATCTTTGTTAAATACAAACTATACAATCGTTTGTCTATTAGAAGAGAACAAAACAACCAAGTGCAATAATTCTAATAAAATACGCCTGTCTGTGGTATATGAAGCAATATAGCTGAAAAGTCATTCATTTAAATCGAATTAACCAGCAAAAAACCAAAAAGATAATAAAAAAATGAAATTTTTTATTTTTGTAAATATTTTTATTTTTTATTTGCAAGGACCTTTTTCAAGAATCATTTAAAGGATTTCCAAAATATTCTGCATATTTACACACAATATGTGAAGTTTGAAGGCACACAATTTTTTAACGTCATAACTATGTGTTTCTAAGAGGAAATGAACAGAGAGATATACGAATGAATGCATTTTTACTAGGAGAAGAGGATCAATTCCCTGTGTTTTTTAACTTAATAATTTTTTTTTATTTCAAATTAAGTCAATATTTTTGAATATGTTCGAAAATATATGTAGTAAAGGAGACTAAGAATTTTCCTTTCCATTATATGCCTTTTTTTCCAAATTTTTTTTTTTATTTTCTTTTTCAAATTCTATCGCGGTAAGCACCTGTGGCGAAAATATTTGTAGAAAAGATTTACATTTCATTACATGATCTATGTAATATAAGAGGCTCAAAACCACCATACACCAATATCTATCATAGAGAGCTATGATACCTTTATGCATGTGTGCTGGTAAGTGTGTATTTTTTTTTTGAAAATAAAAATTGCACATCAAATTTCTGATGAATGAATTAGAAAAATAAAGAAGAAGAAGAAATAAAATGAAAAATCAAATGTAACTGGCACAATGCAGTAACTATCGTGCAAATTGAGAAAAATTTTTGGAAAACGGTTTTAGATGTTAGTCAATCTAATGATTTTTTTTATTGTTTGGTTATTTTCTTTGTTTTTTTTTTTGTGAATGCCTACATATTGAATGTATGCACACACTTTTTCTCTTATACGTAGTATAGTTTTATGTCAGAAAGAAATAAAAAACAATATTGAAGCAATATTATGACCATTTAGAGTTTTGTAGTCTAATGGTTTTAGAACTCCAAGGAAGGAAGGAAGAAATTAATGAATTGTGGAGTTTTTATTCTGACACAAGATTTTTGCTTTTATTTTTTAAGAGTTCCGTAGAGATATTTTTTTAGATTATAGAATGAACTTGCCGGGTTTTTTTTTCGCCAGTGTTTTGAGTGCATCCTGTGTTTTGTTACTTACTTAGTGACTTTGTTATTTTAGACAAAAATGAAAACAATCTAGAGATGTAAGGAAGAGCGGACTGCAATGCAGAGGGAGAATAACAATCTAAATGAAAAATTTGTTTTTTTTTTTTATTCCAGTTTTTCATTCTATAAAAATGAATAAAGAGATTTTTTTGGTAGATCCACTTAATCGTTGAATCTATAATATAATATCGTTGCAAGAGTTAGAAATAAAATAAAAAAAATTATAAAAAGATGAACATTACTTGAAATTGAATTGTAGTTAACGATATGGTTAAAAAACTTCGTCAACTTTTATAATAGAAAAAGAAAGAATTTTTGTTTTTTCACGAAAAGCAATAAAAGTAGTATAGTAGTAGCAATAGAAGTGGCAGCGCAGCATTAGCAATAGCATAACAGCAGCATCAATTAATTGTTGAATATTAAAGGAATTTTTCTCTTTCAATATGAAAAAATGAAGAAAATTTGAATTGTGTTGTAGGCTTTTGAATTCGTTTCTAATGATAAAATGATGAAGAGTTTGGGGAGTTGAGATTTTATGAAAGTGAATTTAATATTTAGGTATAAAAGAAAATTTTTGGAAGTTAGTATGCGGTTAATATGAAAAGTACATTATAGATTGGACGAAATTTTACTTTTTTGTTTTCGATATGTACCAAAAATTAATGATGATGCCATGGAATTGTACATATAATGGGGTTTATGAGGATTTTGTGCTTATGTACCTATATTAGAAGTCAAGGTTTTTTTTGTTATTTTTAGTAGAGAGATGAATTACAAGATGATGGAAATGAAATGAGATTTGTAATATATTTGATGCATTTGTTTTTTTTTTTCTTGTTTTTTTTTCATTTTTCTCAAATTCTGTAAAAGATTTTTATGATGAGATTTTCTTTTGTTAGAATTTTTGTTGGTTATTTTAACTTTTGTATTCTGGTTTTTGATGAAGTCACAATATTATTCTAGGAAGTCTGTTGCTTTGAGAGAAAAGTTAGTATATACCTATATTTGAGGATGGTATATTGCATATTGTAATTTATTGTATAGTGCAATGGATTTGTGTGTATATTTTTGGGGTAAATATGTAGGTTTTAAAAGGTTATAGAGTGCAAATAGATTTATTGGAGTGATTTACATTTTTAGGTTTCTAGATTTTTTTTTTTTTTGAAAGTTTATTTGGGCTTTTGTTTTTTCTGCATTTCATGAATTTGTTTACTCAATTTGATGTTGGATTACTTTCATTAAAAATTTAGTGTTAAGTTAGAAAAAAAATGAAAGAAGAAAATTTTGAGAAAAAAAAAGGACGTGAGGATTTTGGATTGTTTTTTTGTTTTTTTTTTTGGTTAATAATTGAAAGAATTTGAAAAAAAGAGATTTGAAATGAATTTCAAATAATATTGAGTGTCTCTGTTTCAATTACAAGTTTTTTTTTTATTTTTGTGGAAAAAACAAAATTTTTATCTTTTGTGAATCTATTGTGTAAATTCAAAGAAAAAGAAAATATAAAAATTGTTTATACAACGATTTTTTTTTTTTTATTTTGGGTTTGGGTTACTGGATTTTCCAAAAACAAAGAAAAACAAAGAAGAAAAGGACTTTAATTCAATTGGAATTTGAAAAGTGCATCAATTAAATTTTTATATTTTCTTTGCTTTTTTTTGTTTTTGTAAACTTTCAATTAAGATTCATTTTGAATGAAATTGGAATTGAGTGAGTTAATTAAGTGTAAGAAATTAACATGTGAGTTTTGATATTTTAGTGAAATGAGTGAATTTTGGGTAATAGTTTATAAACAATAGAGTTCCTGGATTTTTGTTGAAATGGAAGATTTTAATTAAAGAGTTTGATAATGTTTTAGGGAAGGTATGGTGTAAAATTAAAAAATGTTGTACTAATGAATTACAGTCAAAGGTTAAATACAATTTTCATGAGATTTGTTTATTAAATTTTAATATAAGTATTTTTTTTTAACTTTTCATTAATTACTTATTTACTTATTACTAAAGTTTGTTATTTTTAAATAGAAATGATACAAAAAATTTGCTTATAAATTCATAGCACTGATTTAGGTAAAAGATTGTTAACAATTGACGAGTTATTTTAACCATTCTTACTTATTTGGCGTGTTTGTTGATATGTATTTCATTAAATGGATTAATTCCGAAAAGTCTATAATTTACATAAAGTTTTTGGGATTAACATTTTTGGAATATGCTGCAAGCAGAGTATGAGTATGGTAAAGTTCGCAATAATTGAGAAAAAACAAACAAATATTAATTTAGAGACTTACCACACTACCTTCATTTAAAGAATACATTTTTTTATATTATCTGGCATTATACTTTGTGTTGTAAGTATGCAAAATTAAGAAAAAGTTATTTTTTGTTTAAATAGACTTAGGATTCATCCGCCGGATTTTTAATGGAATAGTCAGTGTATGATATTATAGATAGTCATACCCCAGTTTCATTGCGTCATAGAGATTTAACTAGATAGGTGATTAGGCTGTCGTAGTTTTTTCTTTATATTTTTTATGTAAGTTTTAACTAATGTTAAAAATAAACGACAATATTATTTTCTTAGTTTTTAATATCGAATAGCTATTATATTGTACATAATTCTTTTTTTGTGACCTGACCGGGATTTGAATCCGAGACCCTTCGGTTAAAGGAGTAGTGCCATAGCCACCGCACGAATGGTCAAGTGGAAGAATTTTTATTAATATTCAAAAATCTATATATTATTTTTTTGTTTAAAATCTAAAAATTTTAGGAAATTATTACATGACACTAAAAATTGTTTATAATAAGTATTTGAAATTTGACCAGATCGAAAAATTTTTTTCATTTATCTTGTATGATATTGGCTATTTTTGTAATTTCCATTAAATTTTCGATCAAGATTTTTAAAAACGATTTTTAAATTTCAATTTCCTGTATATTTTATACCTAAAATATTTAATTTAAGGTAAGTATCTTACCACATTCAAAACATGAATAATATATTACAAGTATAGAAACAATTACGTAAAACCTACACGTATGTATAGCTATAGTAAAAATTAATGTAGAAGTAGTTTCAATTAACTTTTCCTGCATTAATTTCAGAAACGAATAATGAGATTGCAATATTTTATTACCATGTACACACAAACATTCATTATTCACTTAAATTACGTAACTTCAATATCTACGGTATTACAAAAAAAAAGTGCATTTTAATTTCAAAATTGTATAGGGATAAATTCCTTATTTAAAACCTATTGATATTTGATTGCAATTTTTTTCCAAATGCACTTAAAATAAGAGTTTATGCTTTAGAAATATATATATATATACATATATATATATATTGAATTTTAACAATAAACCTTAAATTAACTTATTTTCAATTAAAAAATGTACAAAAAATAAGAAAAAAAAATTGAATAACGCAAAAGTCGATTTCAAAACCGTAAATGAAAAATTTTAAATGTAATTTTGTCCTACTTATTCAAATTCAATGCAACTGTTCAATTTTGTTATTATTACTGTTATTGTTGTTGCTTTTTTAATTCATTTTACTGCATATTTTTTTTTTGTTTTTCCAATAAAATTGAAATCAATTTAATGACCAAAAACTATGCCTCATAAAATATAAAAATATTTACAATAATTTCCGACATAACAGTAATAATAAAATGAGGTGTTGAAATACAGTTATACGTGTATAATATTGCGTTCGTTCTTATATCTGCACAACAACAACAACAACAAAAAAAAAACCAAAAATGTAAAAAATTTTTTTTTCTTTATTATGATAATCTAAAATCATTTAAGCGGTACCATTTAATAATATTATACAAAAGAATGAAATTTAAAAATATTTCATAAACATACACATACACCTCTAAGCGTATAATATGCGTTATTTTTAATACAGGGTGTTTTCTAGAATTCGGTTGTGTAGAATATATTGTGAGTTTCTTTTAAATATGTGGTTTTTGAATAGATTTGAATTTTGAAGATTTGAATTAATGAGTTGAATACAGAAAAATATTGCCGAGAAATTTTAGATGCATAAAAAATTCTTATACGAAAAATTTCATGTTCGAAATTTGATTATGATCATGTTCGAACTAGTGTAATATAACGCTTTCTACAAAATGGTAGAAAGGCAAAAAATTAAGCATATTTATTGGGTCTTATGAAATAGCTTATGCTTTCCGGTAGTTCGGACAAAAATTTTTTAAATTCTTGAGCAAACTTATTTTTCATTTTCGAAAAAATTTAATTATAATTATAATCTTATTCGCTTAGAAACAAAGTTAGTTTTACAAGTTCTGTTTCTTTAAGTTCTAAACTTTAGAACTGATAGCATGACAGTTTCTTACGCTCTTAACATTTAGTGTGTAATTAATCAAATGTAATATCGTAACGAATGAATTGAATATCGTATCGAATTCGAAATTGAATAACATAGTGTAAAGAATTCAAAATTACGAGTGTTGTACCATTATATAAACGACTGTTTTTATTTCAACAAAAAAATTTCAGTGTAAAGAAAATTTTTTTAACAATCTTGTGATTTTAAAGAAATATGGATTGAGTTGAAGAAAACGTTTTTCATGTAGTTTTTACTCTTTCCGATAACCTAGTAAAATATAAAATTGTCAAACTCAACTTAGGAATTTACTGCTTCGAATCACAAAATTATTGTTATCAAGAATATATTTCAGATTTTCAATGAAGTGCACATTCCTACCTTTTAAAGTGAATTATTGATAAAAATAGCCAACTCAAAGCAATATTTGAATTCCGTTTTTAATTAAGAGTGATTGTTTCTGTAAGCAAAAATTTAATTTAATGTACACCCTTTTGATTTGTGTTGCAAATTCTGGTTATCCCATTCATTGCAGATTAAATTTTCTATAATGCAATTTTCTTTTTCCTAATTCAATTTTTAGTGTTTTATTTTCAATGTTCTTTCAACTTTTATTTTTGCTTTATTTTTTGTTCTTTCTCATATTATTGTTATTTTCTTAAAGATATTGCATTGCAACACAATACACCGTGTATACGCAAAATAAAATATTTTTCAGGTAATGTTGCACATTGCACTATAATATGCAACAGTACAATATTGTTGTAGGTACATGAGTATATGTAAAATTTGACAAGTGGGGCATATTTTGTACATAATCTAATGTTAGATTGCGTTGGTGCAACATTGCATACCTGTGTATTGTACAGAAAATTATGTTATTTTTGTTATTGTTGCTGTACTTTATAATGTTGTTCATACATATATTTTTGTTTTCTCTTTATTGTATAACAATATTTATTATATTAGTACTCAATATAACTCTTAAAAGATATATCTAATAAAATTGTTTAGGAAAATAATAAAAAGAAAATAAAAAATAAAGTGTAAAGATTAAAAATTTAAATCAAATTTTCCAAAACCCAAAAAAAAAAAAATTAAAAAGAAAAAAAGTGAATTTTTATATGGTTGAAAAATGAATTTTTTTAGCGAATTATCAAAATATTAAAAGAAAAAACAATTTAATTTTATTCTATTCGTCCGTCTTTACATCTTCAAGGTTGTTTACAAAACTGCACAAAAGGAAACTTGTTAATTTCTTAGAATTCTTAGAATTAGGAAGCCAGTAATTTTTGCTTTTAACATGCGACTATAAACTGATACAGCTTTGTTGAACCGACCCTCTAAATTAACCCCAAAACTGGTTTTTCCTAAATTTTCGGAAAAGTTTTTTTACTACTAGAAAAGAATTTCAAATTTTGTAAATAAATAGATGTTAATAAATATTTTATTTTACTACTAATTAAAATTTCTTTGTACCTCCCTTCTCCCTGAGTTATTATTCGTAAAAGTTTGCTAAATGGCAGTTTTCATTATTGTTATTATAGCTTGTAATCGGTATTTAGCGTAACAGTTATCAGACCTTACTCAAAAGTAAATCCTTATAGTTCAAATTTTACGATATTATACTATTATTTCTCCTCAATTTATGCAAAATCTCATGATAATATACGCAAGTTAATTATTATTGTTAAACCAGAGTAGATTATTTTCATTACTTAGACCCTATACGGGGTCAAAATTCAAATTATTAAAGAAAAATGTGCTATTTAACAAATCATTGCCCCCACTGATTAAATACAATTCTTTGTGCAATTTTGTATTGTAAATAATCACATAAAATTCGTTGGAGTCGTCGTGCGTCGTTGTCGCCGCCATCATCATAATCATCATCAACAACATCAAAATCTACATCTCTGTCGTATCACAAAAAAAAAATATAATATGAAATAGTCATAAAACATTGGATTAGACAACATACAATATAAAATTTTCTATATTTTAAGGCTGTGTATGTTTTTACAACAAATAATAACAAAAAATAAAAGAAAAAGCAAGTAAGTTGTGCAGTACAGGCCCAATCAATCGCAATATATTTTTTTTTTCTTTGTGTTTTTGCTACTTTTTAAGCGAATAAATACATGATAATAAGTCGTTTAAGACGGCAATTGTTAAGTGTGTTTAAAAAAAGAAAACGAAAAATGTGAATTCTAAGCATGTTTGAATGTTATTTTACGTATATGGACAGGACGGAAAAGAAAATGCTTGTAAGTTATCAGTAAAACAAACTTAAATCGATACGGATGGTGGTGTTTAATTTAGGACATTGGGCTCCCATTTGTTTATTTTTTTTTTTTTTTATTTTTATATTTCAAATATTTTGATATGAATGCTGTGTATTTGACATAGGTAAGTACGTATTATATTTGAGTGCCTATTTCAATTGAATAATTTTATATAGTTTTAGGCAATCTTGCAAACAATTTGCGAGTGGGTGTTATTTTTCAATACGGTTAGGATTCTTTACTCATTTATCCAAATGTTCAAGTTAATATAAAATTTTGGTGGTTATTTTTAACATTTGGTTTATAAATACTCAGTTAGCTCCTTCAGGTGATTTTATGTATATTTTTTTGACAGAATTGAGTATCTAGTCTTAATAATTAATTTGCTGGAGACTCTATTTAAGTATAATTTTTCTTAATTAATAATAATCTTACTTTTATCTTTTGAAAAATTGTGCTTATTTAAGTTTGTTGATTGTGCTGATTGAATGGGTGAGTATAAAAAAATACAATTCTTACACCTAAAAATATGCAATTTTTTTATATGCAATATTTTTTTTAATTAAAATTTTTTTATTTACCAAATTTTTAATTTAAGATAATAGTGAAAATAAAATTATTTTGAATTTAAAGATAATAGTGATAAAGTAGTTTTTAAAACAATTTTCAATGGTTTTGTTTCTCGTTTGAAGGCCCTTAAAAAATTGCGAATTCAATTTGTTTAGACGATTTTGCATGAAAGTTATTATTTACTTTCTGATTACAGTATGACAAGGTCTAAAAAAACCGTAAATTCAATTTTAATAATAAAAATTCATTATTGGGTTTAGTAACTGAAATCATTTGTACCAATTCATTTCACAGATTCTTAAACAAATTTCATATGGATTGCCCTATTTGTAAATTTCAAAAAAAAAATAGCAACTTGTTATAAGTAAGTCGGCTATTTAAGGTTTAAATAATATTGTAAAGATAAAATTTTTATTCAAAATAGGTGGAAAATTGAAATTTGTAATCAAAATACAGACACCAATTTGATTGAATGGCGCATATCAATCATATGGTAACTTTTTATAAGAAAAAAATGTCTTAATTTTAGTTAAATTAAGTAAGAAAATTTCAAATATCGTTGTAGTTTTACAATTTTTTTGTATATAAAATAACAATTTTCAAAGTTTACTAATGAAATAGCCAGCTATTTATATAATAGTAAAAAATCTTAAAAAGGAAATTAGTACACGAAATTGTTTTAAGTTAAAAATATAGTAGTTGCTAAAATATAAAACATTCTTATCTAACTTTTATCGAATTTTCTGTATTTGGTAGAATATAGTTGCATGCGTGACGTAATTTAGATATATTTTTTCAAATTGGAATATTTTAGGACCCTAAAGTAAATTCAAATGACGGTAATTTAGAGAAAATAATAAAAACAAATATTTTCTTCAATATAAAAAAATGGTTGAGTTCGCAAAGTAATTTTCGAGAAAAGAGTTTTGGAGGAAAATATTTTTCTAATTCGGCAACAAAAAATTTTGAAAATTTAGACATAATCAACTTAAGGACTAGTCAATTGATCTAGAATTTGAAAAATTCATAAGTTAAAATATCTTAGGGGCATTAAGACAAGTAAAATATTTTTATTGTATGACCATGTTCCGATTGTTGCCCTCAGGATTAGCCTTAGAAATATTTAGACTGTAAACAACACAATAGAAATCACCAAAGTCAAAGAACTATTACTTATTATCAAAAAGGTATCGCTTCTTTAAAACGAAAAACATTTTTATTTTAGATGGATTCAAGGTGCTCAATAAAATCGGGTACAAATCAGCTAAACGTACTATGATATATTTTTCTTATTTCGCCATTCCCATAGCGTTACTAAATCTCAAAGGAAGTTTTTCTGAACAGTTCGGCATTTTTTTAAATTTTCGTTATACCTTACGAAATTCCACATTTTTTCAAAAAAAAGAGATACATGCGGTAGATTAATGGAACCAAACGTTTATTTACACATTAAAGTTAAAAAAATATAATGAATTCAGAAAATGTTGCTTTGGAATTGGAATGTGGTCGCCTTAGTTCACCAAACACATACCCTTTGAGGCCGGTTCTGGTTCTAGTTGTACTACATTCAATATGTGTGAGAAACACTAATTTACAAAAAATTTTACAATTTCACTTTCAATACTTTTTTAAACGTGTACACCAGGAAGATTTTTAAAAATTTCCTTATTTTTTTGTTTTCAATTTCCTTGATTGGCTTTATTTAAAACTTTTGATAAATTTAACACATCTTAGAATTGAAGAATTCTGTATCGATTTATTGTTAAACTTTTTTTTTTTTTAATTTCGAATTCATTTCAAAATTTTGCAATCAATATTTTTAGAATTTGCCAGAAAAAACACTTGAGTTTTTATTCGAAAAATTCAATACTTGAAATAATTTTTCTATTCTATTTTGTTTTCAATCTCCACTACCATATTTTTTACTTACATTATGTAAGGACTTAGACCAATTTTGAAAAAAAAAAAAATACAATAAATGAAAATTTGACTCAATTATTTTTGTTCGTTCAGATTTTTGTTTAGGAAGTTGTTGATGAATAACTGGCAATAAAAGAACATCATCACATCACTTCTAAATCTAATTTTTTTTTTGGGTTTTTCATACTTTTTTTTAGAAATTTGATTTCGTAGTGAACATTGACGATGTCTAATTCAAAGCTATCACTTTTATTTTAGTGTTTTGTTTTTTGTAATGTTTTGTTTGTATATCAGTAAGTGCATTGTCAAAATGTTTGGTTGTTGAAGCAAATGGTATATATATATGCGATATAATGACACTATTTTGAAAAAGTACACAAAATATTGAAATAAAGAACTTTGAGTTTTAATTTTTTTAAATTGATTCGTTAGCTTTTGTATTAAGTTGTTTTATTTGTTGGTTTGTTTATTTGTTTATTTGTCAAATATAATAGTAGTGAAAATGCTGGAAATATAGAGGAAAAAACAAATGTTTTTAATTCCACTTCTAAAACTCTAAAACATCAATTGATTATCTTGTTCTCTACTGTATTGTAAAGTAAAATAGAAAACAATTCCAACAAAAAAGAGAATGAAATAGAAAGGGAAAGCAATTGGTTTTGTGTGTTTTAAGAAGAAATAAACGGAAATATAATTGAGAAATTGAAGAAAGAGGAGAAAGAGAACATTTTCATGTATTAAAAGAAAAATCTTTGATAATGTTTAATTGAATGTCCTTTTAAAGAAAAATACAAACAATATGTTAGGATTTTATCAAATTCCTTATTGTTGCCTTCAATGTTTTTTTGAAATATGTGCAGTAAAATATAAAGATTATTGCATTTTTGAATTTTCGATTTTAAATGCTTCTATTAACTTATTAGTTTTTATCAATTCTGAAATAGAAAACTGGCGTATTCGAAAAAAAAACATAATTTGCATGTAAAAGTTTTTTATGCATTTTGAAACTTTTTATTTTGAATCAATTTCGTACAAACAACTTGTTTCAAATTATTATTGCCAAATTCATTCCGTCTCTTTCAGTCAATTCAAATATTGGTAGTAAAAGAATTCAATTACTGTATATTTGCAGAATAAAAAAATACCATATGATGTCGACAGAATAATCCTTAAAAATTGCCATTTACAGAACTTTGATAGTGGCTATAATTTAATTTCTTAAATAATTTTCTAAGCATAATTTGTTTGCTTGAGAAATTAGTCTCAGAAAGACAAAGAGAATTAGTCTCAGGAGACAAAGAGAATATAATTGTCATAATTATTTTTTATTTATTATTAAAACGAAAACTGACTTTTCTCCACAGGATCACGAAGCTTATGTTCAGACTACACACATTCATAACCGGAGCTTGTTTCTTTTTGTTTTCTCAGGAGACAAAGAGAATATAATTGTCATAATTATTTTTTATTTATTATTAAAACGAAAACTGACTTTTCTCCACAGGATCACGAAGCTTATGTTCAGACTACACACATTCATAACCAGAGCTTGTTTCATTTTGTTTTTGATATTTTAAATTCTTTTGTTGCAATTTCGGATTTTACTTATAATAATTTTGTTACCTTGAAAGGGAATACTTACTAAAAGATCATTAGCTTCTAGGGATTCATATATGAGCAAAAAGTGAAATAATAGTAACAAAAACCTGAGACTAATTGGATAAACAATTCATTTGAAATTAAATTGGGACTAAGTTCATGTAGAAAATATAAAAATTTTTAGTTTTCATTCGAATAAAATTTGTTGCCCGTATACATGAGGTAAAATTAATTGAAAACTAATTTTTATTTTACAAATATCAGATATGAAATTCTATTTCAATTAATTCACTTCACTTCCGGGTTGCCAACTCACAATACATTTAAAGATTAATATAGATTAAATTAAATAAATTATAAAAATGATAATTTTTAACACGTATCTGAAAAAAAAAAAATATTTTATAAAAATTTTTGCAACTGTTTTACTTAAAATTTCGTATTGCTGAATTCGGAGTGTGTAATAAAAAATAAAAATCAATTTAATAGAAAAAAATTTTTAATGAAAAGAAAATTTATGCTTTCACATTATTTCAATTGATTAATAAAGTACTAATTTGATAGCATTTCAAGAGGAAAATTAATAAAAATCTATAGAGAAAAACACTAACGTTATTTTTATAGAAAAAAATTTTCTTTACTTTTAATTTTAATTTCAAATGAAAACGAGAAAAAAATAATTTTGAAAGAAAACGTGTTGGAAAACTCATATTTTCTTGTAATTTAATTTAAGTTTTGTTTTATTATTTTTTTAACTGTTTTTTTTTCTCACCACGATAAAATATTTTTATTACTACCATTTATATATTTCGAATTTTTTGTGGGCGGTTTTTGGTATAGAAAAACCTCTCCAGCGAACAAGAAAAACACCATTTATTTTTTTTATTTTTCATCATTACAATTTTTTAACGTAATTATAAATTTAAGTATTATAAATTCCATAATTCATCCATAATATTGATGAAATGTAAGAATATTCATTTGATCAGGACAGCCTTGTGTTAAGCAAACTAACAAAATTTTTATAATTGCAATGCTAGATTTTTCGTGTTTAATGTTAGTTTTGCTCTAATTAATATTTTGGGTATAAAAGACCGTCTTATCGAAAAATCTGTCATGTTCTGACAATTTAATTAAATTCTCTGTATTGCGATAATTTTGACATTAATTTTTTCGATAATTAATTGACGAATTTCTATGGGAAATTTTCAAGATTTTTTAAAAATGACCTTTTTCATTTTTAAGCTGTCAATTTATTGTCAGATTGATAGTTTACTATTTTTGTTTGCCATTGTGTATTCCCAATTAGCATTTATAAAACCATTAACAAATCCCGCTTATCTTAATTTCGCAATATTTACATGCTCATTATATGCACGCATACTTTTATAAGCACAAGTATCTTATAGTTATTTGAGTTGTGGTTTCTTTTGCTTAATTTTTCCGCACAAATTTCTATCATTTATATTATTTTGTATACATTCATTAAAATTAAATTCAAAGTGATTTTTTATATTGTTATTAGCCATTTTTATTGTAAATAGAAATTTTCAGTGTTGTTATATAAAAAAAATATAAATGTATAAAATTAAAATTTAGTTATAAGAATGAATATTGCATATAAAAATCACTATAATAAATATTTTAATGTCGTAAGTTGTACGTGTAAATAATTTTTATAATATACATAATGAACACAATGTGTAAAATAATAATAGTAAAAACGAAAATAATAGTAACAAAATACAAGAAAACAAAATGCCTACCGGTCATTTCATTTAAAAAATATTTATAAATACCGATAGTACACATACATACGCGCACCCATGTAAGAACCCATATAATATAACCTCATATATATAAGCATAACAGTACACATACCAAATTAAAATAATATTATCTATCCATTGCAATTATTAGAGGTTTATTTACATGTTGCACACTTAATTCTAAATATCGTAGATCTTTAATGGTTATAATTCAGCTCTATACAATTTAAATGTATATAAGTACATATATATGCACATTAAGGCGTGTAATAAATATGTAACAATATACATTATATATAGGAGCAATAATATAAATATAAATAAATTTCTCATATGTGCGAATTCGTCAAGGTGTTGTTAATTAGTAAAATATTACAACAGTACGTGAGCTCTGAACTGTGTAAGTTATATTTGAATTTATGCATTTTATTGTTTGTAACCCATAAAATATAGTTTCTAAATTTTTGTGATTTTCTGTTCTTTTTTTTGTTGTTTTTGCCTTTTCTAATCGTATTTAAAATATATTTATATGATTACTTGTTTGATTAAGATCACGTTGTGTTTGATTATATAATTTTGCGATATAAGTATATTTTCGTTTTTTTCAAATTACAAATTCACGTTTATATTGGTCAGTGATGTAATCTTAAGGAGAGAATAACGCATGATCTAATCGCGTTTTGTTATTTAAAAAGAGTTTTCAATTGTTTTAGTAAATCTTGAAAATTTCGAATTATTTAATCCTTAGAAAAAATTCAAATTGAGATATGAACGCAGTTTGTTCGATCGGGTAATTCCAATCTGTAAAGTTAAGTTAATTTATTAAATAATTTGCAGATTGTTCGTTGAAATTAAAAAATAATTGCATACTTTTAGGGAGGGTTAACAATTTTGAACTTTCAAACTTTCATATTATAATGAATATTACTATTAATTAATAATTATTAAGAATTGTTTTAATAATTATAATAAATTTTTATAAAACAACAGAAATTCATGAAATTAAGGATAACGGTAAGGCTGTTCGGAAGTGGCAGAGAGAGGACTGAAAGCAATTTTTTACAATAATTGTTTAAATGAAATTGTTTAAATGAAACAATAAAATTTTGTAAAAAATAAAATTTTGCATGAAATAAAATTTTCTTACTTTCTGTCTTTAAATTGCATTGTACACCGTTTGGAAAACTTGAATTGTATTATTTATTCAATGAATGACAGATAACTACGGTGCGAAATTATTAACACGAGTCATTTTAAACAATAATGACATCGACAGAATGGTATAGTTATTCTTTTATAGCAAGTGCATTATCTAGCTTTAGACTGATATTAAAAAACTATATTTTGTTAACAGAAATTGAGGCAAAAATTACTCCAACTCTGTGTTACATTTAATAGTATGTAGATCTAGAGGAATTTTCGCAGATAATTTTGTTGGAAATTGTGAAGTAATATTTATGTATAACAGATTTTATTATTATATAAGGTATAAAACTTTTGTCAAATAAACTTGTAGCCAATGCATACAAAAATACATACTTGTACACATATTATGTAATGTATATGAGAATGGTAAGATTATTTATACAAAGATTATGCAAAAAAAAATTTTAGCAAGATTAAATTCTTTTGTGCGGCGGTGATTTAAAAAGTTAGAAAACAATGAATTTGTTAGAGATTAGCCGCCACCATACTGTACTAGCTTTAAATAATCATAATTTTTAAAAATGTTCAAATGAATACGAAATGTTGTAAAACATATTCAAATTCTTTGAATTTATTGTTTAGTATACAGAAAAATCAGTGATTCATTTGACACATTTAACGCAAAATGAAAATATTACAGCGAGCAGATGTAATTTTCTATTTCATACAATTGCAATTGCAGTTCATATAGGATCACAGTTTTCTAATATTTACTTTGGATTATGAGCTAGAAGCGATTTTTATTATCATTTTAATGCACACTGAAAATCTTTTTGTTGCGTTATCGCATATGTGCGCAAGCCGCACACACATTTTGTTCAACATTATTGATATTTTAATTTTTTTTTCTTCTCTTAAAATTAAATTTAAATTTTTTTTTTTTATTTTCTCAAGGTTGAATAGGCTAAATAAAAAAAAACCAAAATACAATATAGTGGCCTGTCGCCTTTTCTAATAGAGACGAAAATTGATTTTTACCTTAGCTCAAGGCGATTTTTTTTCATGTTGATTTATAAATATATGCCTATATTACATGTGTGTGTGCTAGATTTAAAAAAAAATTAATGAAAAGTGCAATAATAAGAGGAAAAATTCTCTTATGCACAATTTATCCTTTTTTTAAAGAAGTTGGCTTTTTGCGAAATAAAGTTGCGGAAAAGTTTATTTTGTTAAAAAATTAAATTTATTAATAAAATCTTAATATAAATTTACTTTAATCTCAGTTAAATTTAAGTTGATAATAAAATATTGAACTGTTTGAACTCGACTCAAAAAAATATTATTTTATTTTTCTTTCCTTAAATTTATTGGACTTAAATCGTGTCATACTATGTTTGGTAATAAAAATTATTTTGTACGTAAGTAACTGAGTATATATGAAAAATTAGAGAGTAGAAGTAAAAAATTAGAGTATATATGAAACGCACCCCCATTTAATAATAGAAAATATAAATTTTAAAGGGACAACATTTTAATATTTAAATGCAAATTCGTTTACATTATTATTGCGTCATGCATTGTGCCAAGGGAATTTTAAAATCAAAATATTTTAAACAACACGATTATTTTAGCATAAATTTTTAGAATTGCTTTAAATTGAATCCAATAAATAGTTCATTATTAATTCTCCAGATATGGTGCGAAAAATAAATTGGATTATTTTGTTAAAATATTTACATATGTATGTATGTAGAATGAAAATAAATTCATAAAAAAAAATTACAAAGTTTTGTTAAGAAAAATTAATTGTCTTTTTTTTTTTATCTAACTCAAATATTATGTAGGGCAAAATTTAAAACGAAAAAATCGGAACCTCCTATCAAAAAATTTGGATTATATTTGGAAGAAAATTTGAAGAAACTGAAATCTTAAGCAAAAATTAAATATGTGATAAGAATATTAAAAGCAAAAATATTTCAGTCGCACTTTTTCTTCGCGTACATGTTTGGCAACAGTATACTAGACAATCTATTTGGATCAAGCGTTAAGAATTATGTCATACAGCGTAAAGATAAAACATAATTTTGTTGCAGTATGATTCTATCAGTTACTAAGCGACGAAATCATCATTAATTGCAAAAGTAATAGCAAACGGAGTATGGAATGAATAAATAAAAATTTCAAAACTAAAGAGATTCTTATGACAAAAATACGGGAATAATTTAATAATTAATTTTACAATGTCTTATATAATGAAGTGAAGTTTATTTAATATAGTGAAGAGCTGAAATTTATTTAATTATCACATGAGGTAGAGATTCGCCGCGGTCAATCTTTAAAGGAATATTTTGAAAATATTGATATTTTGAACAGTATTAGAATATTTTTATCGGTGTACAATAAAAATATTATAGCAAGTTGGTAGTGTGTTCTACAATTTTAATAAAAAGTTTTAATAATTTAATTTAACATTAAATCTTTTTAAAGTTTTTTAAGTAAGATATGTAATAAAATTTATTATTTTATTTTTTAAAAACTTTACATTGAAATTTATAATAAATTGTTAACTAGCAGGCGAGACCTTCAACAAAATTAATTTGTGCTTTCTTTTTTTGAATCGTAGTATGTGATTCAAATTGAAATGAGGAAGAAAAAATTTCATTATGTTTGTTTATTAATATAAATAAATAAGATTTATAATTTTGATTTCAAAATGAAATGCCGGTATTATGAAAATAAATTATTAGTGGTCATAGTAAGTATATATGTATATATCATAAAATTCGGATTAAGCATTTTTATAAGGAAACAAATTGAATTTTTTTCCCAGTCCAGCGCAGAACCGATTATACATATTATAATATTTTAAGAACTAAAACTTATGGTTTTCTACCAGAATTGAGTTGAATATATTGTTGTGTTTTGAGGTACAGTATAAACTAGAATAGATAATGTACGTTTGTAAATAATAATTCTGATGAATGTTTTACTGTCTTTTGCTCCATTTGGCACGAACTTAGCAATTTAGTTAGTTTACTGCAAAATTGGGAAAATTAATACTAATCCGTGCTTTTGCTCTGTAAAGAAAAAACAGGTCTGCAAATAAGTGGATCAATGGAAAACGTTGTGTAGATGATTTTATTTTGTAAATTTACTTGATTACTTTCGATTAAAAAATTTACTCTGATTTTTGAACCGCTAATCCTCTAATTTTGCCTTTGAACCGAGATTTATTCTAGCGCTATTATGCGAAATAAATTTGGAATTCCATTACTTATTCTAATAATTTTACAAAAAAAAATATTTGCAGTGTGGTGCATATAATTTTGAAATTTTGTATTGCCCCGCTTTATCTTAGATTTTTCACTTTCTGCGTGAACTTGCGTCTCTTAGAATTAAATCGAGAAAATATTACACTTAGGCAACAATAATCTCATAATTTTTGGAATATATTTTAAAAACTGTTTGAGTTTATATTTGAAATTTTAACATACTCTTTCATCTCTTGTATGTTCATGTTACGATCACAAGGTAGCTAATTTTTAAAAAAATTTTTAATTTTTCGCAGACAAGATATTCAGACGAATGAAATAAAAAATTCAATAGAAATTTTTTAAGCGTGATATTTGCTACTAATAGTTTCCTATATATTTCATTCATTGAAATATTTTGTACTCATCTTCTATATTGTGTGTATTGTGTACAACAAGTTGTTGAATTTCATTATCTTGTTAATTTTTGCTGCCAGTTTTTTTTTTATTTTTTAATTATAATAATTATTTATTTTACTTTATTACATAAGTTTATAATTCGCATTTTTAATTAATTACTTTCTGGTGATCACATCAATTAATGAGTCGAATCAAATTGGTAGATGAAATGCAATAGGCTGGCTGCATATCTGCTAAGCAAATTTATTTTTTATTCAGTTTTTTTTCGTTTTTTTCTGTTTTCTTGTTATTTTGTTGCAATTTTATTGAATTTTATGATGCAATACGTCAATTTCATTATCATAAAAATATAATTTTTTTTTTTAATTTGAAATTTTTAAATTGATTTTTTTTTATGTGTGTGGTAGGTAAGTATGAAAAAAAACAAAAACTAAAAAAATTTTTTTATAAGTAATTTTTTATTTCCGTCGCTTCGTTATTTTTAATTATAGTGTAAAAGCGTTTGAAATGTGATGCTGGAGCAGGACAAAAACAAAAAAAAGTGAGAAAATGTAATATGGAATGTTAGTTATTATTATGGTGTTATGTAAGAGAGTTAATTATATATAGGTAAGCCGTCTTCGAAATTGTATGATGAATTCATTGTCTATATAGAGAAATAAGCGTTGAATTTCATGTAGTTGTGGCATAAAAATGTGAATCGAAAGATTTTTCAATTATACTGTTTCTAATGTACAGTAAGTTTAAGTTATAGAATAAAAAATTAAACAATATAAAATAATTGGATTTTCTAGTTTACATATGGAGTCAAGGTTATGAAGCGTTTTTACTTATGTTCATTAAAATTAAAATTTATTACATCATACTACTTACTATAAGATCTCATATAACAATTAAATTCTAATTAATTGGGATTTAATATTAGGGTAGGAATTATTAGACGTTCTAGATAACTAAAAATATTTTCTGTTCTTTAGATTTTCATGATAATATACCAGAATTTGGATGTTGACAAAGCGTCAAGAAATTCTGTTAAAGGAAACCACGCAATTTTAAGAAACGGTTTGCAAAGTACTTTAATTTTTAGAATTCTGCTGTAAGAAAAGAAAAACACATTTACGCCATGTTAGTTGAAGGTTTGTTTATTAATATTGCCATCTTTTCATGTTAGTTGAAGGTTTTCCATACTTTAAAATTATTAGAGTTTATTAACTTTTGTATTTAAAATATTTCGCGAACACAATAGTGTTGCAATTTAATTACAACAGATTTCTGTAAATTTAAACGGTCACCCTTATATTCTATTATATTAACAATTTAAAAAAAAAACAAAACTTACCTTATGGGCTCTGATGGAAGCGCCCTCAGAACAAGCTAATGTTACGTCCACCAGACTCTCGTCCTGTAATAATTGACTAAACACCCCTAACAGGTTGGATTGATGATTGCTCCACCTCAAGCAGTAGTGCTCACTGCCCATGTCGGTGACAGCTTACGCTGCTGTAATAACATTGTAAAATAAGAATAGAAATGATTTAATAAATATATTTATATTGAAAAAATAAAGTTTATTTGTTAGGATTATAGCTACATCTTAAAATTTGAGGGAAAAATTGAAAAAATAAATATAGAATGGCTCAATATATTGAGTTGCAAAGAAAATCAGTGTAAGATGAATTTGTGAGTTGTTGTTTTCAATACAAAATGTAATTCAATTGAACTTCAAATTTCATTTGGAAATTTTTTAAAATTAATTAATAGTATTGAAAATGAGAGTCTAGGCGAGAGAACTTTGAGATTAAATTTTATTTAACATTACAACAATTGCTATTGTTGTTATTAATCAAATTCTTTTATACTTTAAATTTTACTTATACACGAAAGTTTGTTGGTATTCTTCAATTTGCAGCGGAGCAATAACATGAATAATTTCAATTAAAAGTTTTGCACTTTTTTTTACAGAAAAGTAATAATAAAATTATTAAGTACGATTATGCGTACCAACATTATCGTATATCTATATGTACGTATGTTCATACAATATTATTTTTATTAAATTATTTATACACTCAATTTAATTTTAGTGCGCATTCCTAAAGGTGTTACGAAAATTTAAACTCATTTATTTATTAATATTTTTTGTAGCGCATATGCTTGTAGTGTTGCGTGTTGTTTTGTACTATTAAAAAATAAATTCGTATACAATAAAACAAATTAAATAATTTTAAAATTAATGCAATTTTTATAAAAACTGAAGAGAATATAATTATTATCTATTTTAAAAACATTAAAGTTTTTCAGAAGTTCATTCAGAAGTTTATTGTTTTGCGCTTTCTTCATATTAGAAGGGGAATGGGACCCCCCGTATTATTTAGTTTTAGGAAGTTTTATGCATGGTTTATTATTTCATCATTACTGTTCTTGATTCTCTTTCGTAAATAACAAAATTTTATATAATAAATTCTTTTAGAATTACACCTCGACTTTGGAGGTTTAGAACTACTATAAAATTTTTGTTAAAGTATAGTTAATAATTAATTTTATTAAAATAAAAAATTCTTTTATAAAAGATCTGTTTTCGATGTGATGTTTAAGTGTTAATTAAGAACTGAAATAAATTCAAAGTTGAAATTTTAATTACGAAATTAACTTACTAATCATCAATAATTACAGAATTAATTAAGGATATTTACTGTAAATTAATATAAGTTTATACTTAATTAATTAACGAACGTAACATATTCTGATAATTTGAAAAGTATGTCTTATATTATAGAAATACATCATATTTAACCAATTTCTTGTCACTCAGTTGGTGAAAAAATATGAGGAGATGAGAGTGCTGAAGATTTGTTACTCTATTTATAATTCCTGTATTTCTGTTTTTAAAATAAGAATGGAAATTGTAAGCTGCAGAATTGGAGATTTGTTCTAAAAGTTGTTTATATTTTCCAATTTATTTATATATACAGTTCATTCGGGATATTTAATACAGGTATTGCAAGAGTAGTTACACAGGTATTACAAGAGTATGGATATTTTCAATTTCAATGGGGGCAACAGTATACTGCGATCACGTATAGGGATCTATTGTGCGCCTCCATCCGAGTGCGGGGCATGCCCCACAACGCACGCTCGAGACCCATCCTCCTGATGAACACAAGCAACTTGTGATGACCAGAAGACCGTAACTCCGCCAGCGTTAGAGCAAAGTCCCCCAGGAGGTGCACCGAGGTCTCTCCATGCTCCCCACAGAATCTGCAACTATCTTCATTTTCCAGACCCAACCGACTGAGGTGTCCCCTAAGCTCTCAGTTACCCGTCAAAATGCCGGTAAGGACCCTCACTTGGTTCTTGCCCACCCCTATAATTTTCTTAAATCGCTTCTGGTCATAATCTCCCAAGAGCTCCTTAGCTTGCCCCGGGAGACTTCTCCAGCGTTCCGACCGCCTTAATTCCCAATGAATAGTATGTGGTCCGATTCCGCAGAAAGGCTAAGGCCTAATTTTAGAATATTTGGCAATAATTAGTAAAACCAAAGGCTTACAAGAACTTCTTACAACAATTTTAGTTTGAAATTCTTTTCAGCTCAAATTGTCCATAAAATATTAGTAGAGCTAAATTCCGCATGCAACTCTCATACGGAAAATCAAGATAAATTTGTTTGCTTTCATTTTTAAAATTAAATGTCAATTTATATTTTGTAATATTTAAATATAATTCGCTGATTGGTAGATATTACATGTTTTACAAGATTACAATTTTTTTAAATACAAAAAGCATGAGCTTTATGTACTACAAATTATAAGATAATTTTAGTATTTCAATTCTTCAACTTCTATTGTGCTGTCACAAGTTTATATGGCGATTTTTCAAAATGATTGTTTTTTTTCTTAAGTACAAGAATAAGTTTACAGTGAAAAATGCTTTTAATGTCATACTGAGAAGTCGTCCTATGACTCACAGTATACTGTAGAATTTTTATGATTCATGTAGCAATTTTTATTAGAAAATCTCATTTAAAATAAATGCTAAGAACTTAAACAAAGACAAATTCGGTTTTTAATTTTTTTATTTCAATTTTCAAATGATAAAGGATAAAAACGAGTGTGTTATTAATAATTGCGTTTGTTTTTGTTTGTAGATAGTTCTTGCGTTTTCTGCTTCTTATTTTTCATTAGAAAAAAAATTTAAGTTCGTTTGGTTCATTTTTTTTTTGTTTTGTTAAACCCTTCGTACTTTTGATCAGATACACAATAATGTTTAACAAGCACTTGAAAATATTTCTGTTAAAAGAATTTCCGTTAAAAAGATTAGTCATAATAATCGTAATATAATTAATTGAATAATGTTCCGAAAAATTTTATTGGAAAATTCTATTAAACTATAAATTATTTACGTACCTATAAAAAAAGTTTACTTGTTTTTACCTTTTCAGTACTTTTCCACTGATTATTGTAACCAAACCACATAAATTTTTTAAATTTAGCAAAAGAAGAAAGGTAGCCTTTGTTTACCGCGACATAGCACCATTTAACAATAAAAATACAAAATGGCTGTTAAAATTTTCCGTTTTTAAGAACAAGTTTTTGTTCTAATTTATTTAATATTGTTTTTCTTCTAGACGGCAACATGTAAAAATCTGAAATTTCGGGAGTTTTTAGACACCAATAAATAATTTATTTCGTCTGAAGGAAAACTTTTTTGAATTTTCGTCACCTTATATTTTCGGAACTGCAAGCATTTCCAAATTTCTATAAAGGCGAAAAGGTAACGTTAAATAGCATGCAAATAACAAGTATATTTATGTTACCAGTCTATCTTAATTGTCCAATTTAACTATTACAATTTTTTTCTTTTGCTCATCCTAAATGTATGCAATAAATTGATATAATTTTTATGTGAACAAGAAATTTATATTAGTATTTAAAGACAAAATTTTTAAAGTATTCTAGTGAAGTTTTTGCCACATAATCTCATCAATATTTACTAGAAATTTCTCGTTGTAGGATAAATATTAAATACCTAATGATTTGAAAGGAAATAACTATTGTAATTATGACAGTGTTGTTATAAACGAAAGCTAAATCAAAGCATGTAAATGTAGTTTCTCTCAATTTCTATAAAAATATTTGTATTTCAGCTCTGCTACGCATTTTATTACGTGTTTTAGGGAATTTATATACATGTATACTTTCTAAGATGCATCATAAGATATCATAGGATATTATTCAATTATAATATTATATTATATAATGTAAGTGCATACTGTGTAAATCTACTAACATTGCAAGCTAAAATTTATACTTTCTTATAAAAGTTGTAATATGTTTGAATAATATCTTATTGTACTATGTGACACTTTTTAGAATATACTCGTATATGGGTGATAATTTCGAATTAATAAGATTTTCAAATTGTAGACTTTCGCCATATGCAAGTAACACACACATTTAAGTATACTATCTTACTAGAAATTGACAATACCAAAAATTAAATTTTCTATGGGTATTTTCCCATTTACACTCTTCTTTCTCATATACATCTACATTACCAGAAAATATAACATATAATATACATAAAACAGTATATAATATATAAAATTATATACTGTTACTATGTATATATAAAATTATATACCGTTACACGATATAATTTCGTTGTCGGCTAATTAAATTTTATAAAGCAAAATATTTATTTTATTAAAATTTTTTTTATCTTTATATTGGTACCTACATATACATTCACCCTCTCCATTTCTTTATAATGACTTTTTATACCCGTACGAACGTATGTTCGAAGGGTATACTAAATTTGCCTTACCGTTTGTAACGCTAAGAAATAACGGTGTTAGATATAGACTCAAGTGTATGTTTTTGATCAGCGTCAAATTCTGAGTTGATTTAGCCCTGTCCGTCCGTCCGTCCGTCCGTCCGTCCGTCCGTCCGTCCCAACGATAACTCAAAAACTAATAGAGCTAAGTTCACCAAATTTTCACAAATGATTTATTGTAGTAAGTGCCAGAACCCTATTTAAATTGGACATGATCGGGGTACCGGTTCGGGTAGCTGCCATAAAACTTCAAAATTTATTTGGCTATATCTCAGAAACTATAAAAGTTGTGGTATTGAAATTTCACACAAACGAATATATTAGTAGGACCAATGTGTCTCATAAAAGTCGTTGAAATTACTTGGCTCCTTCTGGTACCTGCCATATAACTTCAAAAGTTATTTGACTATATTTCAGAAACTATTAAAACTATGGTATTGAAATTTCACACAAACGAATATATTAGTAGGGCCAACGTGTTTCATAAAAGTTGTTGAAATTACTTGGCTCCTTCTGGTACCTGCCATACAACTTCAAAAGTTATTTGGCTATATCTTAGAAACTATAAAAGCTGTGATATTGAGATTTCACACAAGTGAGTATATTAGTAGGGCCGATGTGCTTGATAAAATTCGCTAAAATTTCTTGGCTCTTTCTGGTAGCTGCCATACAACTTCAATAGTAGTTTGGCACAACCAGTATTTTGAAAAACACATAGTACTGAAATTTTGCATAAATTAATATAGTAATACGGCAACTTAAAGTCATAGTCTGCCCTATAGTTAGTTAAGGCACATTAATTATTCGCACATAGGATAACAAATTCGTACGGGTATCACAGAGTTGACAAGGTCAACTCTATTTTTTTTCTCGTTTTAACAGGTATTAATTTAGATAAATTACTGAACTATTTCTGTCAAATTGTCAATTTATAATCATTTTAAATGTTAGTTTTTGTATATAGCTATATACATATTATAAAAATTATTTTAACATATCAATTCTGTACTGTTAAATATCAGTTATTTTAGCTTTTATTTTTATTATGTCAAATACAATTAAAAATGTTAAAATTTAAGTTTAATTTTTGCACTTATTTTATTTTCTAATCTATGTCAAATCTATTATACAAAAAAGAACAAAAACTTTTAACCTTTACTTTATTCTATTTTTTTTTATTTAATTAATTTTGTATCTCAATTTGATTTTCTAAAAAACCAAAATATAATAAAAATAATTGAAATTAAATAGAAAAGCAAAAAAGTCTGATTAATAAAATGAAAAAGAAATATAAGAATTTTAATTTTATCCAAATGAAATATCAAAGAATAAGTGAATAGTATAACACATACAAGGAATTTCAATTAGAATGACATCTCTGTCAAATTAAAATTTCGCATTATTTCGCCGATTTACGGTTGTTTTGTCTGTTTATAATATTCGTTTTTTATTTGTTTTTGCTTTTGTACCAGATTTCTTTTAAAATTTTTATCAATTTCATTCAATTTTCTTTTAATACTATAAAATATCTTAAAATTCTAGATTCATTTGTTTCCTAGTTATCCTCCTTCTTTGTTTTTTTTTTTTTGTTTTCAAAGTTTCGTATAGTCTTAATAAAACAAAATCATAGTCATATACAATAGTAGAAAACTAAGCATCTAAAGTATAATAAATTTTTCTTTTATTTTCCTTTTTTCATTCCAATCTTTACTGAATAATTAATTATACCACATCTCGCGCGTATAGTCTTTGACAAATCATAGTATGCATTGTCAGAAACCGCACACAGTTGTCATTTAGCAATATTATATAGTTTACACTATATTATATGTGTATAGTTTAATACGTACCGAGAATATTCTATTTGATGCCGAGCAAAATAATGGTAATACGAGTATAACACTCTACAATGTTTACATATACATATGTATAGAAACAACTGAACTGCTGAACATTAAAGTTAACAAAAAAAAGAGCAAAAAATAAAAAATTTAAAAGAAGTTACAAACGCATAAAAGTCTGTACAAAAAAAAATTCAATAAGCGTACTTGGATCGAACGTTCCATATACGCTGGCATAAAGCATCTATAGGTATATGAATGACTATATCTACTTGGTTATAATTATTTATTCCTGCATATATCTAGTTGAAGAAGGAGAAGAAGTCGAAAGTCAATTATCTTACAACATTTCTTAGTGTCAGTCGGTGTTAAAAATGATTTTTTTTTTGCTGTTGTTGTTTTTTTTTTGTCTTTTTTATTTTAACTATACTTGGTTTTTTACTTCAAATCTATTTACTATTCGTTGAACATACACACTTTGAACACAGAAAAAATTAGGCTTTGATGTTCAATATCCATTTTCGAATTTACCTTCAAATAACAAATTATTCGAAAATTAAAAAAAAAATTGAAAGAAGAATAAATTATAAATTTTTTTTTTGGTAGTTCTTTTAAAATTCAATTTTATTCACCTACAACAAGAGCAGAAATTGTAGATATTGGATTTTTTTTCAGTGACGATCGCAGTTTCATATTTTATTTGAATGTAAAATTTAGAATATGAAATTTGTGATGGTGCTAGCAGTGTTGAAAAATTTTAAGGACCAATGGATTTTATGTGATTTTTTTTAAGAAGCAATCAAATAAAGGAAAAAATTTAAAAATTAGTAAAATCATAAAATTAAGACGCAGTCTTAGGATTTTGTAAGAGAACAGCAAGTACCTGGAAATTTATTATTCCACGGAACAAAAATCATTCTAAAATTAGAAAATGGGCTTAATAAGGCAAAATAATTGGGTTAGACATTACAGCCCCAAATTGTTTCGTATGCTCTTTGCCAATCGATTTCTCAGATATTAGATTTGTTTTCCCTGTTTGGTAAGTGTTAGGTTGTGTTTTAGTTCAGCTTTTTGACGTCAACTGATTGTATTCAAAGACAAATACTATCTGGGATAAAGTTTTAAATGTCAGAACTTTTTCAAACTCTTATATATAGAAACTTATTGTAGGAATTGTGCTTTATAAAAAGTAACATTTTGTCACTTTAACTGCATTTACAAAAATAATCAAATTTTGTGTCGAACGTCACTGTTATTTTTTAAAAAGTAGAATTGGGAGTGATAACTGAATGCAAAAATTGAACAGATTTATCTGTAAATTGGTTTCATATGAAATGTGCACACTTATATGAATCGCTTTTTTTTTCTCAATGATATAGTTACTTTTCGAATTTACTTTTGACCATCTTTTTATAATCTGATGCTCTTTACACACGTGCATACACACATACGCTATATTCTAAATACTTTGATTTTTTTTTCTATTTTCACCTTGATCATTGCTACATAAAATATATATGTGTGTGTGTGCATTCATCTATATATATACTTTTATTTTTTCTTTCCTATTTTAATAAAAGTTAAAAAAAAAATTTAAATTGCGTTAATATTCTATAGGTTTCTTATTTTTAATGACACCCAACATAACCTCAAAAAAGAAAAACTATGTTAAATTAACACTTTTCACCTCTTGTAAATAATATAGGTCTGCTATTTTGCTGCTTCTTATAATACTGATGCTGCTAATATTGCTGCTGTTGTTGTCATTGTGCCGCCTTTATATATATTACATATAAAAAGTACCAAGAATAAGTGTTAGAGAAAGATTTACAAAATATGGAAAGATACACATACAAAGCCTACCAATATAAAAGTTGAAAAACTAAATGGAAAGCTAAAATATAGAGAAAAAGATTTTTCAATATTTATTTTGAAATTTTAGAATCATATAGTGAATGATGAATATTAGCATCATGATATCTGGGGACCATAACACTATAATAATAATCAAGAGGTTTTTGCTTTTTGCATTATAAAAGATGAATAGTTTTGTGACCGTCTCTTGAATAGATGATAAATACTGTTATACGCATATTTTATACTCTATGATTTTTTAAAAGATATTCAATATATGCATATACAAAGTGTGCTCTTATTGTACAATAATATGAATAATGTATTAATGCATATAAGTATGAGTTGATGTGTGTACGTATGCATATAATTTCCTTGAATGAATGTAATTTATAATTCCTTTGTTAGTTTTGGGGACTTCAATTACTATTGATAATTTCAGGTTGACAGAATATTGATTAGATTGAATTAAAAATTCATTTAAGGAAGCTATATAGGTAGGTGATGATAATATGTCATGCGCATGCCTAATTGTGTGGGTTGGTTTTGGTTATGGAGAAACTAGTTATACATAATTATACGTATATATGAGGAATACATGGAATAATTTATTTCTTTCTTCTATTTATTCGTTGAGTTTTTGTTGTTAATTTGATATCTATGGATAAAAATATTTTGTTGAATTATTAATTTAAATTATATTCCAGTTAAGAATATAGAATAATACCAATTTCTTGCTATTTTTTTACTCTATATGTCATCACGATTAAATATAATGTATTACAATATTCTTATACGATTTACCCAGTTATAAAAAAAGGAAATTAAAACGAAAGAAATGAAATTTACGAGAAAAACAAGAACGGCAAATACCTGCGTTAATTGCTAAAGTATAGAGGTGAGTTTGCTATAGAATGTTAAGAGTAACATAATTAGAGGAAGTCTTAGATTATGTGGGTTGAATTGTTTTGTAGTCAATGTATTACATAATTTTAGTTTAATTTTTAATCAATTTTTACAACAATTTCATAAAATGTATTTGGAAAATTTTTTACGTTTGAATATTTTCTATTAAATTTTTATATATCTTACATTTGTTTGAGTAAATTTGGAAGTAGCAAAGCATTAATTCAAAAATTAGCGTGAAAATTGAAAAATTAGAATTAATCCCTTACTATTATGTTTGATGGTACAATTATTTTATATAGACGGGCTATGGTTTTTTCTTACATAAAACTAAAAGTGTAAACGTACAAAATTTTCTTTACAAAATGTAGTTTACTTATTGTGCAAAGATTATTTTTACAGTACAATGCAGCTGTAATAGAGATCTATAATAGAAAGGAGAAGGAACAGAGCAGTTTATACGTTAACTCTGTGACACCTCTATGAATATTTTCCATTCTTACGGCACCAATAGTAACATTTTTGTTTTCAAATTTTTGTTTTGGATCGTTTACTTAATTTGTTCGTGTGAAATTTAGACTGGAGTGTTACAAAATTATTTAATTGTTTAATTATTTTATGAGTAATTTTATCGTAAATATTTTTAGCAAGTTATACAAGTACTCGTACAAACAAATGTTATTTGAATAATGATCTTATTTGTAAAAAAATGGATCGTTTTAGCTATTATTAAATTTTACCAAATATTGAGTTCATGATAAAAATTTTCTGCCGAAAATTTAACGATTATTTTTCAAACATTATGGAAACTAATTGAACCATTGCTTCCATTGAACCAAAATTACATGGAACTTATGTATTAATTAGTTACTCTAACTAAGATGATCTATCAATTTAAAAACACTACTGGATGCGTCTGATGCCATTTTTAAGGAATCAGAAGTAATCGCGGGGCGATATTTTATTAAAAGTGATTCAAACAGCAATGCTATCCAGCAGAACAACTGGAATTCGTGTTTAAAATACAGTTAAAAATTTTGTGAACAAACTTCATGGCATTTTCAAGTTATCCTAGAATTTGATTTCACATCACTATTTCTTAGTGTTACCAATTCAAATGTAAATAATAAAACAACGATGTAAGATCGATATTTTTTGTTGTAATAGTTTATTCGAACTTCAAGTAACATGTCTTTCAGGGATTCTGTAATTGCAATATGGTCAGCCCTTAAACCCTTAAAATCAATTAAAATTAAAATTTTTACAGCAAATAATCACTTATAATTATACATAAAATCAACAAACTAAAATATTTTCCAATTCAAAAAAAAAGCCGTCCTAAAACCGTCTCATTTGTCAAAATTATTATTGTCATTTAACAGATTTAATAGATGTACAAACTTGTGACATTTAAAGTTAATCGAATACCAATTTTTCACATTTTTTCTTTTCGTGCTCTTTTCCAATTTATTAGTAACCATATACCTACACACATGCGTACACATATAATGCATAAAAAGCAACAAACCTGGATATTAAAATCATTCTCAGAATAAAAGAAACGCGAATATTTTTAAAATAGGTACATAAAATGATTGTGCAAAAAATATAACATGAATGAAATGCGTTTAAAACAACTGTAAATCATAAAAAAAGAGTAAAAAATAAAAAATAGAATGAATATAATAAAAATATAATTAACATAAATTTATGTATCTATAATTTTATGTCATAAATAACGCGAATCGCATACATTTTTTTTTTGTTTTTTTTTCTATTTTGTTTAAATTGCAATTGCGATTTTATAAATATTCGTTCCGGAACCTTTTTTGTTTTAGTTTTTGTTTTTATTCACTAATGCAATCTAATAATTGTAATAGTGCAAGCGCGGTATAAATGAACTGTACATACATACATTATACACAAAAAAATATAGAATGAATGAATGATTGCATTAACAAGCTTAACACATCAAAGAAGCGGCAAACAATTACACTCTTTGACTTATGATATTTTATGAATTCTAAATGTTAAGTTGTAATATTCTTCTTGTTTTTTTCTTTATCTTCTTTAATAATATTTTTATTGTATATAATTGTTTCTTGCATTATACATACATAACTAGTTTCATTCAATGAATATGCATATACACATACATTACGTACCTATATTATATGTATACATAAATCTATTTGCGTATGCGTTAATTAACAATATTAAAAAAATCCCACGCCTGATCTATGAATTAACGTTTTCATATATGCATTCATATTCGCGCATATTTAAAAAACATGAGTTCAAAATAAAAGAGGAAAAAATTAAAAAAAAGAAAAATGAAAATTTTGCGAATTTTTATTTGATTTTCTTTTTTTCTCTTTAATTTTTTCATACTCTTTGCTTGCTTGTTATTTATGATGAACGTAAATTTACTGAATAGAATAAGGCAACAAAATGTTGTACAACAAATATTTTGATGCAGTTAAACAAAAAAACAAAAAAATTTCTGTTTCTTGGTTTTTTCGGAAAAATTTACATTTTGGTTCAACAAAATGTACTTAGATCTCCCGACTGTGTGTAAATTGATGGTGATAAATTTTTGTATTGTAAAAATTTTTCAAATTCTGTTGAATTTTGGCAGTTTTTCAAACTAGTTTAGTTTGATGGCTATTGTAACATTTCGTTATTTGCTTTACAATTCACTTCACTGCTTTTCATATTTTTATTACCAATAATTAAATATATTTGTTAAAGAATAAACCTTTAGATTTTGTCAATTTCACCAATTACAAATTTTACATTATTGAATTACTTTGACCTTAATTTCAATAAAAAATTTCGAATTGCTATTTATACCAAGAACTGAAAGAGGATTTACAATTTGGCAGTTCTTGCAAGTGAATTTCAAACAAATTAAGCCAAGATTCAAAAAAATGTTTACTGAACTAAGAAATCAATAAATTAACAGCAAATTTTATCATTTTATATATAGCTTACGTTTTAGCCACACAAACAAGAACAGTAGAACCAAAAAACCAATTTAAAATACTTTTAAATTTTAAATACTAAATATGACAATTTTTGTCAAAAAGAAAATATTGAATAGGGCATTTTGAGTATAAAACTTTAGCTTCCATAATGTTAATCTGCCATAATTAATTTTAATTTACCGTTCTGTATTAGTCTATATTATTATATTGAAAGCTTGATATTTAAATTTACACAATTGAAACATTTTAGTGTAATTTTATAGAAAAATGGTGATAAAATTGAGTGTAAACTCAATTCAAAAGGCAAAACTCAATTCAGGTCAATAAACAAAATAATGTGACGAATTATTTCTGGATATTTCTAATACCCATCAAGTTTCCATCAAGTTTAAAAATCATTCAACTAAACAAGATCCTAGAATTGTGACTAGTATGAAAGAAAATGCTGTCAAAGACAAAAGAGAACAAAAGAATTAAATGACAACCAACGGGAAAATTACGCACTTACGTATAAATTCAAATTTTTTCTTTTTATGTTGACGATGATTTTTTGTTTATGATGACGTTTTTTGCTAATGATATTGATTAAAAATAGTATATAACAACTATTACAAAAATGATTATGATTAAAATGATGACTATGGGCTTTAAGGTGAAGTTATGTGCGATCGAACGTGATGTTGGTTGACTTTTTAACTTTTTAAAGTAAAAATTTTCTTTATTTTTCTTAACTTTCTTTTTAAGAATTTTTTATTTTTCTATATATTGAGTTTGAATCCACGTTTTCAAATATTATTTTAATATTCGTTAGGCATCGTGTGAATACACAAAAACAGAATAAAAGTACATTTGAAAAGAATGAAAGAAATTTAGAATCTAGTAATTATGCTCATGTTTTCTATGCTAACATTCTTTGAATGTTTATTAATGAAGAATCGTTAAAGACACTCTTTTCATACTTATATTAGTATTATGCGAAAGTAAAGCTAAATAAGAAAAGCAAAAAAAAAAACAAAAGGAAAATAATACAAAAACACTTTATTTTTTTGTATTGTGATGCATTTTTCGCACTTGTACATGCTAAGAATGCAAAAATATAAAAATGGAAAATAGTAGAATAAAAACAATAAGAGGAGAAACAAAAAAAAAAATTGGCATTGCATAATAGGTAATCGAGAGTCGAATAATGGTTCAAAAAATGTTCAAATGTTAAGGTCTTTGTTTTATTGTATGTGCATATATAGGGAGCCGCGCTTTGTATTGCATTTTTGTTATCCGGTTATTTGATTTAAACAACTAAATATTATCGATTTTATATAATTAGTTTTTAATTGACAGAACAATTCATTTTCTGATCATGTCCCTTCTAATTTTTTCTTTCGTTTCTCTTTTTTTTTTGTAATATTCTCTAATTATTTTAATTGAGAACTCAAACTCATTATTAAATTTGTTCAGCTCTAATATTCAACACGTTTGATTACTTTGTACATTTAATAATAGAATGCCTAATAAGTTGAAATAATAAACTGACGTTTATAAGGAAATTGTGATTTATATTAATGAAGAATTATTCAAGAAAATTGCTTATGAATATTTAAATTGAGTTTTGTAACATGATTTAATGTAATTAGATCTTTTCATAGAATAATGTGTGAACATTTTGGACGTGTAAGAATAATTTTGTAATTACAAAATAAGATGTTTAAACTCTTGATATAGTTATTAGAAAACCTCGAAACAAAAGACTTAAGCCATACGAGGTTATTAATGTAAGTTTATTTAATAGTATGGAAAATTAGCAAACCGAATATTAAATTATTGGTATTGTAAATGAAACAAGTAAAGAAAGTCAATTTGGGATTAAAAGCCAAAATTACGGTACCCGACCCGGCTAAATGGGTTTTTTTAATTCAAATAATTTCCCTAGAGTAACAGATTCATGAAGAGAATTCTACCTCTTATATTGTAAAAGACAAAGAGAAGAAGATTTTTCGTATTCACAAATGCCATGCGACTCAGGGAAATGACTGCATAAAATTTTACTGTGAATAAATTATTAAATTTCTTAGATTTTCCTTGATTGTAATTCGCATAAATTCGAATTAACAGGTTGGTTGCGATATTTCCAGGGGTTTGATATGTTATGCGAGGTACCGTAACCATTATTTTTCGAAATGGTCCGTTTAATAGAATTTAATGATGTTCGTTTAACATCGAATTATTCATTGTTGCGATTTGGGGCGGTTTTTTTTTTTTTTGAAAGTTCATTTGAGGGACAAGAAATAATAAGCGCACAATATCGTGCGCGAAGAGAAGTCAAGAGAGTATATGAGATCCCATATAATATTCATGAATTTTTCCAAATTGTTTTTCCAAATTTTAAGTAAGTCAATAAGAATTCCAAAGTTTGTTCAAGCTCTTTAAAACTTTTCTTACTTTCGAATTATAACGTTATACTTTTATGATTCATTTTTGATAATAAATCATGTAAAAGAATAAAGACAAACAATAAATGCAGAATTTTATGAATTCACTTGTTTTATTTTATCTTTTTATTATAGATCAATGCTGTTTGTCTTCTATACAAATGTACAAGTCCAATTTTAATATAGGAAGGTAATCTAGTTGTAAACATGTACATTTCATTATCTTATGATTTTAATGTTTTCATTACCTATTAAATCTTCAACTACGAAATCAATATATTTTAAATGTGGTTTTGTATAAATATATTTTGTATAAATATTGTTAAGTCTGCCTAAGGTGAAGTTTTCTGAAAACTAAAATTTAAAATTTCAAATAGAATTATTGTGTGTAAATTATATGGAAAAAAATGTCTAATCGCTCATACACATAAATTCATTAAAATTAAAATAATAATAATATGTTTAGCTTATCGTTTAATCTTCACTTCATGGTCATATAAATTGAATGTTTTATTTCGCCATTCTATGAATAAATTCCGTGTACATACATAATACATATACAATACAAACATATACTAATATCTTATGAATTATACAAAAGCGATCAAATCACACAACGTAGACAGCATCACAACGGGATAGCAATTCAAATGTCTAAAAGCATTTTAAAAAATAAATTAATTCCTTATTACTTACGTTATTTTTTTTTGTTGTTGTTGTTATGTACAGTTTTAATTCCATGTGTGTGTATTTATAATTTTGAATTATAAGGATGTCAACCTTAAAACTATATCGAATTTTATAGCAAACATAATTTTAAAAAAATAATTGACTACAATAATGAGAATTATGTTTGTGGTATGTAAATTACGGGAGATTTTAATGCTCTGTGAAGATTAAGAATTTGCTACGAAATCCAGTACAGCGTTATTAAAATAGAAGCCAGAAAATCTGAATTAATTAATGTCCTTGGGCTAGAGACAATCCGTGTATTAAATAAACGTGATTGAAAAAAGAATGGACCAGGAAAAGTTATGCCCTGCCACAATAAATTTTTTTTTTAAATTTAAAGCATTCGATGTTAATGTTGCTTAGCAATGCTTGTAAGCTTGTAATTTGTCATGGAGCCCTGTTAAATTTTTTTTCAACTAAGTTTATTTTACGGAAGCTTCAAAATTACTGATCAGCATGAGTTTCTTTTATTTGTTTTAAGATATCAAATTGATTTTACAATTTACATATATTTTCATGTGAAACGTTTACAAAGCATATTATTACTGGCATGATTTACGGTTGAGATGTGCGATATTTTAAAAAATGTTCGATATATCGATTATGTTCCGCTAAATGTATATTTATTTTTAAGTGCGTTATTATTTGTTTACCAAGTCGAATCTTATAAACTGTTTAGTTATTTCAGTTAAATTTGTTTTAACTGAAATAACTGAAATTTTGTTAGGAACGAGACTCATAGAAAGGTTTCTTTTTCAGATGTTTTGTTGTTATTTTCTGATAGTCTAAAACTGGTCACATTCAAGTTAACATTTTTTTTTATTTTGGGGGAAGATGTCCTTAATTATCCTTCTTTAAATATCAATTTCATTTTTCATCAAATTCACGTTACATCTAAATTCATTTTACAATTTGGAATATGTTTTTCTTCTTTTGATTAGTAAACAACAAATATCGTCAAAAGCTCAAAGTTTAGGGTGCCGTGATCATGTTGTGCTGAGTGTATTTCTAATAGAATACAAAGATTTGCATGCACTTTGTAACTTTGAATTTGAATAAAATTTTTCTAATTTTTCCAAAGTAATCTAAAAATGCCTTTAGTATCTTTAATTTTAATTAATCTTTAAGTTAGTCTGTAGCACTTTTAATAATATTAACGCAAGTTTTTAAATTAATTATTAAACGAAACAGAAAATTTAAATTCAATAACTTAATCTTTATGATTTTTTTATGCGTATGGAAAATTTGAAATGAATAATTTTCTTGTATAATTATTCTTTAGTTTTACCTTAGCTTTTTGTCTCTTAGATCTATGTAACAATATGTAAAATAACGCATAAATTTGTGCTAGCGCCACAATAATGTTAACATAATTTTGAATAAATTATAAATTTCATATTTTATTTTTTTCTTATTTTGTAGGCGCTTAATATTTAATTTATTGTGCCTACATGAATGAGTCTAAAAACGAAAACAAAACTGAAATATCAAAATTGTATAGCTGATGTGCATTAAAAAAAACCGAAAAGACAATTTTTTTTTTTTAATGTTTGTCTAATGTAATTGTCAGAATAAATTATGACTGAATTGAAGTCGGTATATTTTGTCAAAATGTTGCCTATTGAATAAAAATTATGCTGCTATTGAAGTAGTGTGTACATTTTGGATTTACCCAGAAGTTAATTTGTATTAATTGGTATAATGTATATAGGATCACAATATGTCATATGAATATTTCTTGGATATAGAAATAATTATGAAGTGATTTTTTTATTCCAGTTATAGAGAGTTTTATTATTCTTTGCTTGCAAATAATAAAATTATAGACGCAAGCGTAGAATTATCAATCGATATTTTGGTTTTTTTTTTTAAATGTCACTGATTATGTTCATTAAATCAATATAAGAGTTCCTACGTGACCTCTAGAGAAATTGGCTGTGAACGTGTTCATATTTGGTTTTTATAATTACCTTACTATATTTAAAGTAGTTTAGGGATCGTAGAAATGTTTCTAATTAAAATTTTATTTGCGTTTTCTTGAAAATTCAATGCTTAGCTCTACTATACACAGAAATATGACAGTGATCTAATGAAATAAATTAATTAAATGTGTGTAATAATTTTATATTTAAGAACGCAGTTTAAATATAAACGGGACTATTTTATTATTCACAATCGCAGTGTAAAAACCGGATCTGCTATTATGAAATTTAAATAAACTTACGGGAAAATTTAGAATGGTTTTCAAATGAAGAAATATTAAATTTATTTAAAAAATATAAATGATCAAATAATTAATTTGTAAAATATTACAATTAGCTCAAATAATTTAAATTTGCAATATTAACATTTATTTAGGCTAAAAAATTTACATATGATTAGGAGAGGTTTTATATTTTGCATATATTTTGGAGAAATATGTGTTTATTGGCAAATAAATTTTAAAATTATTGTTGTAGAACAGTAAAGAGGTATAATTTTTAAAATGAGTAATATACCAGTATGACTCAACTTCTCAATTAAGTAAGTGAATATTTCCAATCAGCGAAAATATTGAGGAATAAAAAAGCATTTCGCAGTTACTTTTATGCTTTATTTTGCAACTTTGCTTCGTTTAATGCGTTAAGCGTGCTTCTTTTCAACACCTTTTCGAAGTTTAGCTTTGCGTTTCCAAGAAACTTATATCCGACTAACATTTTATTACTATCATGGTGAGATATTTTGAAGATTTTCATAATTTTGTATAAACAGAATCATGACGATAAACGTGAAAGTTGGGTTAACGATATCTGTCTTTAAACAACAAACACAGCGGAATGGTAAAAAAAGTGGACAGACAGGCACACATTTTTGACATTTTGTCAGCGGTTAATAATAGGAATTTATATTGTTTTATCGCCGGCGGTTAAATTCACGAAGGTAATTTTGCGTGATTTCCGGCAGTCTCATTCGCCTCGGAAAACAGCATTTATTCTGTTTTCAACTTAAAGTAAAATATATATAAATCTACATATTGTTGCCACAAACATTTTAAATTTGAAGTTGCATACCGATTTGCCGTGCACTATTTCAAATAGCTAAAACAAAATAATATAGACAATAACTGGAAAATATTTTGAGTGAAAAAAAATAAGACATCAAAACTTGCCAGTGGTTTAAAACAATATAATTTATTGACAATTTGTGTTTTGAGGTTTACAGATTGCAGGGTTGTTTAATAGTTTTTAGAAGTTAAAAATTTTCCTTACACTAATAATTTAGAAAGTTTATTCGTACAGAAAGAATGCACCAATGGAAAGAAATCTGTAACAGAGTGAAACTGTTATACATAATGTATATGTATGTATATCTTCCTCTAGTATTGCATGGAAAATTTTTAAATTAAAATTTGCTAATTTTGGCTCAAAGTTTTAAAAATATTAAGTACATGTTCCTTAAGGAATTGGATATTATATCTTTAACTTCTTTGACATTTAAACTGTGACTATAGAATATTTTTTTTTGAACAGATTTAAATCTGTACATAAATACGTTGGTAAGTTTCTTTTTTGATATTTGCATTTGACATTCAGAAATACTTAAATTGAATTTTTTACAATAAATTTATATTTAAATTAATAGAAAATATATAAAGTGGACATTTTGTATAACTTTGATATTAATCTGTTAGTGAAAATTGTCACAATTCAAATACTTTAAATATTTAACATTATTATGTAAGTGATTGACACCTATATGCGTATACACTTTTTAAATTGTAATTCAAGAAAATAATATCAAACTTACATGATTTTACTTTTGATTGAATATAAAATTCAATTCAATCATGTCGTAGAACATTTTGAAAGTTGGGTACTTTTAATTTTCATGTCATATTCGATGTAATTTTACAATTCTATTTTATTTTTTTCTCTTTTTACATTCATTGTTATATTTTGTTTTTTAATTTTTTAAAGAAACAATTTCATTCAAAGACCATGCCTATGTTATAATAACATTGGCATGGGAGTGTGTGTGTGTGTGTATATATACGAAAAATGTAAAACATTGTCGTATAAGTTTTTGTTTTTCTATTTTTTTTTGAAATTGTTATAAATGTCTGAATAAATAATAATAAAATATGGCATTCCAATTTAATAATAATATGAGAGTATCGAAGTTGTTTTCGACACTCGGATATGATCAAAAAAAAAAGAAGGAAAATTATTATAGACAAACATATCAAAAAATCGAATAAATACAAAATAAAAAAAAATGTAAAATAAAAATGTAGATATTTAAAAAACAACAAATCAAAGTTAAAAAATTGAAGAAAAGCAAAAACAACAAAAAGAATAAAACGGGATGAAAAAAGGAGTAAAAATGAAAATAAGTTTTTGTTTTTTACATTGCCTGCCGGACGTTAGCAAACGAAATATAAGCAAAAGAGAAGATCTGAATGAACGCAAAATAATTTTCTTTTATGAAATTTTAATTAAAAATTTCCCACAAATGTTTTCTAGGCAAGGAACTGATAAGTTTTTTTTTTTCTACATACACACACATTATATGAGTGTTATTATGTGTGTATGTCGTTTTATAGCTTTCAATTTTAATTTGGTTTTTCTTTTTTTTGTTTTTTTTTTTTATTATAATATTCTTTTTAATTTAATTTTTTTCCTCCGATTAAACTCTCGATATTTAAAAGTGTAGTATATAGATAACTGACATATGCTTCTCGTTTTTTTTTCTCATTTCTATAACTATGCACAACTCTAATCTATTTGGATCCAAAAAACATCAATATTTAAAAGTCTGTTATTGAACATAAAATTGAATAAAAAAGAAAAATTAAAGAGTTAAAAAAATATTATATATAAAAAATTTAGTATATATTTTAAAAAATATCGGTTGTCCGTAAATAATAGGATGCTTGTAATTTTTACTCACAGTATAATTAAGTTTAATTGTACGCATTGCACATTAAAAATTTTGATTAAATACATGAAATTTAAAATATTGAAACAACTCAGGCATTTTCACAAAATACACAGAAAAACTAGCAATGAGTAGGGTTAGCAAAACTCTTGAAGCTATTAGAAAATCACTCAGAAACAATACAAATAGGATGAAAAGTGGATGTTATAAATTAATTGAGGTAAACTGGGGTAAATGATTAGTAAAACGCAAACTACAACTGAGATGGACTCCATTACCTCTTAGGGCCCCAGCACCTCTGGGACTTTTACATTAAATAATTGATTTAATAGAAAAATTAATTCTTATATTAGAGAATGAAAAGAATCCTGAAAATAAAAAGGAATGGTTTTCCTAAAACGAATTGAAAAGATACTATTGAATTGTTCAAGTTCTACTTTTCGATGAATTTTTTAGGAATGAAAATTTAAAATATTTGTTTTTGTTTTAGGAGGAATGTCATTGCAAATTTGGGAAGAAAAATTAAAATTATAATAGTGAGTTGCCAAGTATGATCGATTACTGGGGTGATTTGTGTATTAAATTTGGCAATAGAAGTAGTTAATTAAGATTTTCAAAAACTAAAATTTTTACTACATCGATTTAATTAAAATATTTTGCTTCTTTAGTGAGACTCCTTTTTAATAATTAAAAACTTCTAAATTCGAAACTTTTCTAATAATTAATATCAGTAAACATAACGTTTTAATTTACATATATTTTGTTTTTCGCACTTTTGTTTTTTAACTCCTTCCACTCCACATATTCTAAATTTTAAACTGAAAAATTTCTTTAATTTTGAATTTTCAAAATATATATTCTTCTGTGGGTCAAAATTTCTATGTCATCATGAACTTAATATATAAATCATAACAATACTAAAAGTTTAATTTTGTGTGGGCATTAAAGATTTGGTCAACTAGTATACATTTTACATTTTACTACACACATATTATATATAAATTAATATTTATTATATGTATACGTATGTATGTATGCATAGAATTTTTATACACATGTATATCATATGTAATGTATAATGTTTACGAATGTAATATAGGCATCATAAAAATATGTGGACAAGGAGAACGAAATAGATAGACATAATCCATTAATTTTGAACATCAATAAAAAGTCCTCATAAATCGAATAAATCGTATATATGGATGTTAATAACTACTGTGCAACTCCGGTTTATTTTTAAGAACAGTTCACTGTTCTCAATGTTTTATATTTATATAGTGGTGCTGATGCTGCTATTGCTGTTATTTCTATTCTTTTTCTTTTTCTTCTTTTTGTTATTGTGTGAATATGACGTGTTTGTAACGAAACTAAATTTAACATTTGCTTTTCTCATTTTTATAAATATTTTCTATTTTTTTTGTGTTCTTTATACTAAAAATGTTACTTGTAAATTTTTATATTGGTACAGACATACAAAATGTTATACATAAGTTAAATTGCTATTATTTTTGATATTTTGTTGTTTTTTTTTAAAACTATGCTTATGTACTTCTAGTGTTTGGCGTTTGTTTTTTGTTTTATTATCCTTTAGCAAAGAACAAGAAAAAAGAACATAAAAAAAATATACATAAATAAATAGTAAAAAAACTGATAAGAAAATTAAAATAAAAAAAATATCAAAGATGGTTATTTTGTTTAAAAATAATGAATTTTAGTCAATTCTTTATGGATTTAAAAACTAAAAATTGAAGTATTAAAGTGCAGAGAGGATTTTATGCTTTAAGATTAATTCTTACTCACATATACGAAATTAAATATTCTATTTATAGTTTAAACAGTAAGTTCTCGTCTAAAAAAACCAATTTTTCAGTATTTGGTCGGTCCAATACTTCCCTTTTCTTAAGCCCGGTAGTTCAAATAGGAATATTGAAAACAAACTTTTATTTTGAATAAAAATAAATTTGCATCAAACTCGGAACTTGTGTGTAGACCAGTTCGATTTGTCAAATTAGTGTTGAGCTTATATATTGCATATGTATCTAGGTGGATATACAAGATAAAGTATTCTAATTCATCAAGTGTAGTTTGGAAATTCAATTTATTACATGCACTGAATTTTTTGGGCTGTTCGGTAATAAATTCAGATCGAAGCAATACTTTGGCAAGTTAAGCATATTTCTTAAAATACTTTTTTGCAAAAAAAATAAAAAAATGATAATTTCCTATATTATTTTCAATAAAATACAATATATCGTAATTTTTGCATACTTTTAGGATGAGAACAAAAAAGAGCATTCGCGTATATGTTAAAATCGGTTGTCTAATAAATTAGATCACTTAAAATGATTAATTATACTTTTAGTATCAAACAAATGCTACACACTTGCTAATCATACAAATTAAATTCGAAGACTTATTACTTGTAAGTTCTCTCAGCTTTATAATAATTATATTAAAATTGATTGAAATCAAATAGTTAGTAAGAGATGGTGAATAAGTCATTTTACTCTCTTGTAACTAACAAAAGTCAGTCATTAGAAAGAGAAGACTTTGTTATATTAAAAATCATATTAAGAAACTTATCTAATGCAGGTTCTATTTTCCAAGATTCTATTATGGAAACAAACAAAATTTTCCTTAATAAAAATGCAATTTTACAAAGTTTATGTTGAAAGAAATTAAACCATGTTTTAGCCTTCTTTATTGAAAATCAAAATAAAGCGAATTTTATAAGGAGTTTTTCATATTATGTAAGTATTTTTAACTATTTCAAATATCGCTAATCTTTATTGCCACCATCGATGTCAGTTTATTTTTATTGTTTTTAATTTTTATTAGATTTTAAAATGAAATTTTTTTTTTAATTACATACATATATATATATATATATATAAATAAAGGAGGTATAAGACTATGTGAACATGTACAGTTAACTAAGAAGGTTTATGTTAAGTATGATGCGTTCATAAAATTTTGTTTTACTGCAACTCCTTCTATGTTTTTGTGTCCGTTTTTTCTAAAACGAAAACAGAATCATTCCACAACCATTTTAAAATCATATTTGTAACAAAATTTCATGTAAAGTTACGCTCTTCTCTTATGTGTTTTTATTTTGGTTTTGTTTTCATTCAGCAAGTTAAACGTCATGTTATTAAATTTTTCGCTTTATTTCAATGAAAGGAGTACAATTTAGAGAGGAACATTTGGTAGTCTTGTATATTAATCGAAAAATATAAATCTTTACGCATCATTTTGCTGCAAATTGACAATAAATAGGTGCGCAAAACCCTTCATCATACTCTTAAAGCCATTATTCATTTTTGTTTTTTTTTCTCTTTTATTATTGTTTTTATTATTGTTATACAGTAATATTTCTTTTATGTTTTATTATTAGTTGCGGACTGATTTTCTGTGTTCTTTAATTTTTGCATTAATTTTTTTTGTTTTGGTCAAAAAAACATTTGAATTTTTGTTTTGACTTTATCTTTATAAAATTTAGTACACTACTACTGTGTATACAACACCAGGTATTTTATTCCAATTCTAGGATTTTAATTTTATGCAACTAGGCATCTAAATCATATATGGTGTAATAATATTTATCTATATGCGATGATGAATATTATGTAAAACGGGGCCGTCATATAAAATAAAATAAAATTTTATTTTGAAATTTTTGACATATAAGCACATACTATAGCCTGAGAAATATTAAATTTTTTTATTATAAAGGCTGGAAGCTAATAAAATGAATGATAAATATAGATTCATGTATAATACGTATAGACATATGTACAGTACATACGCATAATAATATAAAATAATAATTATACATATACACATGTATAATAATATGTAGGTTACGAATCGTATGCATTTTCTCTTAAGTTATGAGAGAAAAATGTTTAAAATAACAAAAAAATTAATTGAAATGTCGATATTTTTTCTTTTATATTTTGAATTATTGCCGGCACCTATATTAAAATCGAATATATTTTGAATCATTCGGTATAAATAATTAAGAAGAAGCTAGAGAAAATGTATAGGCCCAAATAAAATGATTTTTCTTTAATTTGTCTTTCAATATTGAAATTTTTGACAAAACATAATATTAATTATATTTTGTGCAACGAGTTTTTCTAAAAATTGTGTAGAAAAACTCATTTTTCAAAGTTGAACCCGAATATTTGCCTATAATTGCAATGGTATTTCCAATGGAATAGAAACAAAATTGATTAATTAGATTGGTTGATTGATTTATTGATATAATGAAAGCAAATTTAACAGGAAATTGATTACTTTTATTTACTAAAAAAATAATTAATGAAATTTGGTCAAAACGTTATCTTTTGGAAAACAAATGGGAATATAAAGAAATACAAAACGCGTTCATAAAATCTAAGATTAAGCTGTGATTTCATAAACGTACTGCAACTCTATGGTTGATCAAATAAGACATACAAAAAGCAAGATGGTACTTAATTTGAAAACAAAAACGAAGATTTTCCATAACATTTGTAAAAGTATATGAAATTCAAGAGAATATGAAGGTCAGTTGAAAAATTACGATATTGCTATAAAATAAAAGCTTTAATATTTCTGATTTTTTGGTACAGGAGAATGTCCAAGTAATTTGGAAATAATACGCTTGATATTTGTAACGGAAGACTTCAAAAATATTAACGCTCTAGCATTTTGTTTCTAAAATATTAAAAATATAAACTTTTCAACGGCCCTAAAAATATGCAATTTTTCACTTATTTAATAATTATTATTTTATTTTACATAATTTGCTGTGCACGGTAATAGCATATTAAAATAAATTTTTTAAATAACGACTGAAGATGAATCGTTTGAAATACAAAAATTAATAAGAAAAAAATTCATTTACTTGAAATTTTAACCAAAACATTAAAGATTCTAGTCATTCTGATGATTTGTTCCTTACCTAAAATTAAAAGAAAAAGAAAATTTAATTTAATTTATTATGAAAAATTTTATTAAATTTAATATGAAAAAATATAAAATTATTAAATTGAAAATATTTAGTAATTTTTCTGAATGTCTGATAATTCTAAATACTAAAATCTGAGAATAGTGTTCATTTAACATAAAGTTTATTGAAATTTTGTTATTATTAAAATTTCTTTAATTATTAAATTAAAGAAATTTAATTATTATTTCGTTTTTCGAATATTTAAACATTATTGAATTCCGAATAAATTTTCTAAAAACTTGGTGTGAAAATCTTGACATAAGTAAGGGTTTCGTTAAATTTTAACACATACAATTGATTTTTCAACTCGTTTTCTCTCGAACAAGCGGAAAACTGCAAGTATACTTAATATTTTAAAAAATTTAATGAACCGAAAACATAAGCTACCAATTTTTGATTTAGTTAAGCTAAAACCTTTACAACTCTTATAAAATTAATTTAAAAATTAAAATTAACATACGAATTATTTATGACTACCATCACAATCTTACATACAGTTTGAAAATAAAAACTAATTCTATATAAAATCCGCGACTGTAATTTATTTATTAGCAACTAAAAATTTTATGTGAGTAATCTAAGATTTTCGACAACTCTGTATATTTTCTTAATTCTTTAGATTTTATTGCAATCCCCCATTTCCAAACCATCTTAAAAATGTCATTTCTTTAAATTCAAACGTAAATTTAAAATTATCATCCAAAAACAAAAATATTTTTCTATTTGACCAAAAGGTAATCTAAATCTATTTTACTTTTTATACTCGTATATAAGACCACAAAATATTTACATTAGAAGGCAAATAATTTTAAGTTTCTAATCCAAATAAAGTTATCAAACTGTATTAAAATACGCATTCTGATAAAATGAAAAGTTTGTAAGGAGGAAAGCGAAGGAAAAAATATATATAAGAACTTCTTATTACACTCGTAGCGTTTTGTTTTTTTTTTGTGGTATAACAACAAAAATTCCTTACAGTTTTAGTAATAATAAAATTAGACTTTAAGTACTTGACTTCCTTTATCAGATGGGAACAGCGCACCAAAAAAAAAAAAAATAAATACTCGTAAAATAAATTAAATGTGAAGCTATGAACTAAAAATACTCGTGCATAATGTGCCATGCATAAATGTAGGTACCAATATAAAAAAGTTTTTTATTAGACAACTAAAATTTAACCATAAATGTTACCCATATATAGTAAACTCTTATGCAGTGCACTACATTAAAAAAAAAACAACAAAAATTAAAAACAGAAGAACAACTGAGCATCAAAGTCTTTGACCGCGAAAAAATAGGTTCCCACCTTTTATCCTAAACTCTTAACATAATAATAATCTTATATACTTACATAAAGGCATAAATAAATTGGAATCTTTAAAAGAAAGTTAAAAAAAGAAGACGTTATATTTAGTTAGTCAATTCGCTTTACCCAAAAAAAAAGAACATATTATTTTTATATTTATGGTTATGTGTTTGTGTGTGTTTTATAAACAGAGCAAAAGAAAAAAATTAAATTGTTTATAACCAATTTTAATATTAAAATTTATTAAGAAAATCGAAAAGTGTTGCACAATTTTTGTTTCGCGTCCTCTCTCTTTAAAATAAAGTAAAATTGTTGTAATAATAAGTAAATAATGTGCTCTTTTATTTATGTGTGTGCACACAAAATAAAATTGAACTTCCGCATTTAAAGCTGATAAACATTAATAAAATAGAAATTTCCAATTGCAGAAATTCTTATTTTGACTATAAGTTTTGAAGGTATGCTTTAATTTTTTGGGTTTTTATTAATTAAGAATAGTGAAAATTTTTATTATTTGTATGTAAATATTTTTTAAATTTTTCTTTAATTACAACAAAATTGTTTATAATAATTTGCTATAAAATAAAATTTTTCCGGTGTTTTCAAGTTCTATGTATCGTTTGCAAAGACTTTACGTCCTTAATTTTCGTTACAGTCATTAATAAATGCTGTACATGTTTCCATTTAATTTGAGGCCTGTTGGCAGCCTGATTTATTTAAGCTTGGTTTTAGAGTAAAGAATCCCAGTTTTGTAAAATTTTTCAAGCAAAACTATGAGCTATACAGTAGCGTTCATAGTGATAATATGTATTTGTAATTTAATAAAAATTTTTTCATTCAATTCAAATATTTGCAAATATCAATATCAAACAGAACTGTAACGTCAAACATTTTCTCTTTGCATGCAACTAAAATGGAATGCAGTTTTAAGATATACAAACTCTACAATATTAGGTATAAGCATGCATTTTTAAAGTTCTAATACAATTAATTATTCAGTAGTATAATGTTTAATTTGTACTATAATCTTACACAGAAAATTTGTTGGATACAACATAATTTATGTTTGATCAAACAGAACTTCCTAGAAAGTTCTGTTTAGTATAAAAATTTAAGCCTGAAATTGAGATATAGAGAGTATAAAGCATGTAAGTACCATAATTTCAGTTCAGTCTGTTCAGTCGAAGAGACTTTTGATTGACACAAGAATGAAATTCTTAGGTGGAAAATTTGTAGTTATATCTTTATTAAGTGAAAAGGAATATAGAACTAAAGTAAAATTTAATTCAAAAATTAATTTTCATTTCAAAAAATAATTTTTTATATGAAGAGTGGTATCACAAATTGCTAGGAAATCTATGTAATATTAAAAGGCTACAATAGGAACTTACCACAAATGTCTCTGCTTGCCAGAAGCAATCTTTTATAATAATTTTAATTTCGCGCTATTTTAGTTTCAATATAAACATGATAATTATAAAACTTTCTACTTCAGTAAAAAAAAATATTTAATTTTTTTCAATTTTAAATTGTACTAATAAGTTTCAATTATAATCAGATACCCTGTAGACAACATTTTGAAGAACGACAATGATTTTATAACACAATACTTTTCTAATCTCCACAAATATTATAATATTTTTCTTTTCTTTCAATTAATTGCATGAATATTTAAAAATGCACTAAATTGATTTTATCATCTAATTTAATGCTGCTGTTAAACACGACTAGAGAATAATAATGATTGATTATTGGTAATTTTACACATTATTTAAAAAAAAAAATTATAATATTATATAATTAAAAATTAGATAAGTATCGAAAATAAATTTTGAAATATAGAATGACTATCCCAAAAGCAACTAATGTAAAATGTTGTAAGATTCAATTAATAAATGCTTAGCGTGTTAAATCAATACGATATTATTTTAAATGGAATAATATTTACAATACCTTGAGCAGTCGCGTATAATACTTTTGATTTTAGTGTATTTTTTACAATCCAACTTCAATGAACATTTGCTCATGCTGAGAATTGCCAAAGGAAAAATTAAAAGTTCAATATTAATACTCGTACGCTCATACGAGTATTATGTTGAAGAACAAAATTATTAAAAATACTTGCAATTGTACATGCACTTGACTAGTATAAGTTAGTATTTTTTTATGATTATTATCATTATTATAATATGTTAATTTTTGTTTTAGTTAATGATTTTTTTTAATTGATTAAATAATGCTGTACATATTGGTTGATAGAAATACACTTGCTCTAACGCAGTCTCAAATTACTTTTCATTAATCAAAATCTTTTAAGAATTAGAATAATTTGAAATTTTTGGACCGAACCGTATTACATTTTGAGTATATACTATTTAAATAAGCATTCCATTTTAAAAAACATTTATTTGTCAACTTTTATTACATTATGTTTCAATTTGCATTACAATTTGTGATTTATAATATATGCAATATGATTCACTTTGTGTGGGCATCATACTCATACATTTCAACTATTGGGACTCAGTAAATACATGTATGATATTTGGTATTCATGTTACATAGTTTTAAGAGAAATTTTGTTATACTTAGCTTTATAATAAAAGCTTTTAAATAGTTATTCAAAACAGAATTATATTCAAAACAGAAAATATTTGAAATTATATAACAGATTTACATTCTGTATTTATAGTCAATCGAACATGTTTGAATTCAAGTAAGAAGATTTCGTATGACTCAATAGTTGATTTAAATTAAAAAGAGAATAATCAAAGTTCCGTATATTTAAAGCAATAATATAAACATTAACAGTCTTTTTCAAATATAAGGGGGTCACTTCATTCTGCTTCTCGGTTTAATGCTGATGTTAGTTTAAGCGATATGTGTTTAAAAAATGAATTTTTTTTCCGGGATTGCACATCACGCCTAATTGCATAAAAACTTTCAAATATTATCCAAAACATTTAAGAAATACACTGCGTAATTATCTTTCGAAAATAAATGATTTAAATAAGGTTTAGCCTTTCGCGATTGCTTTGAAAATAACAAAATCCGTTCTAAATAGCAACAAAATTCAAATCATCTCCAGATTGATGAATTTTGGAAAGAATTCATAACCATAACTTTAGGCAAAAATTTTTTCCAAAATTTAAATTTCTGTCACTGTAAAATTCATAAAAAATTTATTCAGTAGCCCTATGATTGCTATGAATTAACATGTTTAAAACACTTTGTTGTTTCTGTGATATTGTTAATATGATTTTTATTTTCTATCAAAGTAATAATAATAACTGTTAAAATACACGAAACTACATAAATTGAAAAAAGTCAAAGAAGTGGTTGACTATATTTTCACAAAAAAAAAAAAAAAATGTACAAGAACAATAAGAACAAGGAATAAAATAACAACAAGTATATTAAATTTTGCTCTATTATAATCGAAACGAATTATTTTCCTATCGCTTCTTAACAATATTCCAATTTCTTCGCAATTTTTTGTATTACCGCTCGCTTATACTCACCTTAATATTATGTGAACTGCTGCTAATGAGCTTTTTAAAAAAAAAAATAGTATACAGGTAGCAATCACCTTTTTATTTACTATTTTTTATATGCAATGAATTCAAAATCTCATTATAAAAATTTTGTACAAAACAAGAAGAAAAAAAAAATGCGAGTAAGTAAAGATTTTTAGAATTTTCAGATAGATACTAAATCCATTATCATCGACACACAATACTTATATAATTGTATGGTAAAGTGTATTGAGCAAATGGAACGATGGGCGAGATATGAAACAAAAAATATAAGGAAAATTAAGAAAGAATAAAATAGCGTTTTTTATTATTAAAGTGAAAATCGCACAAAGAAAATACTATTTCACAATATTATCTTAATGAAAACTATAATTCACTGCCGGTTTTTTTTCCTTTATATATCTGAAGGTAACATTTATATCCTCAGAGCTCAACTCATTTTATATAACACAAAAAGTAAATAAATATATTATAGTAGTTACAATTTATTGGTACTAAAGATCAATTTTCGTTGAAAGAACTACTATAAGCCAAACATTTTTTTTATCATTCTTGGTTTAGTACAGATACGCACACATTTAAATTTTTAATTAATTTAAAATGAGCTATGAAGCCTAAATTACTCATATACTATTTGTGATACCCTTATGTACTTATGGTAAACGACTTGTTCGAATTCCGAGAAAGAAAGAGTGCATATCTGTTAAGAATCTTGAAACGTAACGTACTAAAATAAGGCTCATATAATAAATTAAGTTAAAATGATGGCTCAATTCAAATTTAAGTAACCACAATTAGAGGAATAACCGTATTTGCATATACTTGCACATTATAACATAATGTATACGATGAAAATAAGCTGAAAAACCTATAAGATAAAGAATGAGTCTGAAAGACGAAATTAACAATAAAGAGCAATTGTATTTTAAGAAGACTTGATATTGTCCATTTGAACACACATAAACACAAATTTTTTTTAAAACTTTTCATTTTAACTTTTGAGAGTTGTTTAAAATTCATAATGGTTTCGTTACAAATAAAGTAATTCAATTGAGTTTCTTATAAACATTTAAAAACGGTTGTCGAACTTTGTATTGAATTTAGACCAGTTTTTTTTATAGATTTTGAACATTATGTAGAATATAGAAAGTCTGGAATTGTTAACTTTAACATACGAAGCTTTTTAAATTTATAAATGTGTTGAGTGCTAAGCCCTATTTGCAATAATTAATGCGTTAAAAAATTCTTCCCATTTCTCTTTTATAGAATAATTTCTGGGATATATGGTGTTAAATTAAAACTCTGAACATTTAGATCAGTATAAATCGGCTTTTTAGTCATTTCAGTAAGATGAACATTGTTTCACTGACTGTAATTATGTGAGATAATCTCATGTAATTGTTAAAATTGACAGTAATTGCTCAAATTAATTCAAGTTCAAATTTCCAAATTTCAAATTAAAATGCTGTTAATTAAAAGTGTTGAATTTAATTAAGAAGCTTGATCCATATTACTATGGATAAATTTTTCCTATACACGAGCATGCAATTAATTCATTACAAAAAAAAAATTAATGATTTTAAGTTGTTAATGGTTCTCTGGACAGAAGTTCTGTGAAAATGCAACGCAATTCTCTGCGTATTTTTTTTTTTGTTATTTATGATTATGCTTTTTATTTTTTAATTCTTTTCTATATTTTGTGAAGCTTCTTAACTTAAGAAAATACTTTGGGTTTTATTCACTTTTATACTTCTATTATGTAATTTTTCTTTCATATTTTTCTATGCGAAAAATCTGATAAAAATTTCAATGGGCCTAAAAATAATAAAATTAAATAAAAATCATAAAAATTGAAAATTGACCCATGATGACTATTAAAGAACAATATGTTGTATAAGTTAAGATTTGTACACTTTATGATTTTACTCAAGTACATAATATCTACACATACATTATTTCTTTAAATATTATACAAAGTGATGATTATAAGCACTCGAACTTCTTTGAAACACTAGCTATATAATTTTAACTGCAATATTGAAATTCTTGTGCAAATGTGATTTTTAATAAAAACCCTATATATATATGCAATATAGTATACAATATACACTAGTAATTATTATAGACATAGAAAACCTACTATTCAAATAGTATCGCCAATACTACGATGCAACTGTTCTAAACTACGATGTTTAGAAGAAGAAGAGAGGAGAGAGGCACGGTTATACAAACAGAGAGAATAATGAAAAGGAATGAGTTAAATGAATTATGTGATTAATAATACAAAAGGATTAGGTGTGTATAACTGCTTTACACAAAAGAATAATAAAAAAACAACAAAAATAATAATAAAAATATCAAATGAGAAATTTTTAATACAAAACAGCGGCAAACTACTGAGCATTATTTTTTTTTGTGCTTCTTGTCTGATTTGATGCGCTACTGATGATGATTTAATTTTGAAGGATGCAACTATTTTTTTTTTTTTGTTCTATCCTTTTATTCATTTTTCTATTTTTAAAATAATACAATTGAAAAATGAGTAAAAAGTGATTTTTTTGTAATTATATACTAAGTAGTTTTATAATATTAGTATATCGTATATATTATACACCATAATGTTTAACTATTATTGCAGATATAGAAAATATTTAAAAAAGAATTTAAGATTATTATATTGGTATTATGTACACTGTCCTGTCCTGTCCAGCTTTTCTATATTATACTTTTAGTCTATAGCTATATGAAAAATTGAAGGCACACTGGGAAAACTTATTTTATTCGTAAATAATTAATACGTTGTAAGAAAGTTATTCTTTAGGAATTTATTAAGTATATTTGCAACGAAATATAGTAACAAGAAGAACAAAAGAAAGGGGAAGAACAAATGAATAGAAAAGCAGACATTAAGGAACAATGAAACTTTTATTATTTAACAATTTTTTAAGAATAATGGATTTTGTGTATGTTGTTTTAGTAAAAAAAATAAAATAGTAAAGATGATTGAAAGGGCTTAAAGAGTATTTTTTATTGCGTTGTTGCAAGCCATTATTGATTGTAATTTTTGAGTAAGAAAAAAAATAAAGAAAAAATATTTTGAGTTTTTGGTTTTTTTTTTTTGTATTTTTGGTAACATTTTCTAACATATTACGATTAATTTGGGACGGTAAACACCAACAGTATTGCATTACAAATTGCCGGTATTATGATTAATTGAGATTTAAATTTTAATAATTTCTCTTTTGTAATTTGCGTCTATATCGTAGGATTCATCATTAAATAAAATTAAATTTGTATTACGAATTTTTATTATAAAATTTATTTTAATTTTTTTTACTATTTATGGAATTTTTTAATTCTAATAAATTGTGAAAAATTCTGTATTTGACTTAATTGAATGAATGAAGGCAAATCGCATAAATATCCACCCAAAATCTAAAAATTTAGCAAAATTATGCTAAATTTTTAATTGTAGTACAATTAAAAATTTTGCATAATTTTGGGTACATCTATTGTGCCTCCCCTGAGTACTGGGGCATTATCTACATATTTAGAATTTTCATATTTATTAATGTTACATATTTATAAGACGATTAAATGTCTTCTCAGAGGGGATACTGATTCAATTACCAAAAATGATAAAAACAAGAAGAAGTAAACTCCTCGTATAAACAATTGCATCTTCTTAAAAAGTTTAAATTGATAGCTAGTTTAAAAAAATAAATTCCATTTCTTTTATTCATAAAAATTCGGTGAAGTCACTACATATACACCTTACACTGAATCTTAAGAGTTTTATAAGAATTTACTTACAATAGTTCATATTGTGTCATGGCTAAGAATCCGACTAATTGCATCAGGTTAAGTGATGTATCATATAATTAATTTAAAGTTAATAATCGAACTTATCATCCGAAAAGAATAATTTTGGAAAAATGTATAATCTTTTACAATTTTAAAATTGTTCACATACAGCTGAACCCTCATTCTCTATTCAATGCTTATTAAAAAAAAATTCGTGTAAACGAATAATTTTCTCAAGATTTGATGTCATTAACCTCATAAATTTACACAAATATTTTTGATCATACCTAAATAAAGTGTCAAAATATAAATTGAACTTATTTAGCAGCAACATTGTATATTTTGAAAGTTTTATTAATAATGGGAAATTTGAGCTGAATTTTTTACGGTATATTGAATTTCCAATGAAAAGAAAATGTGTATAACACAAAAATGCAAGAAGCACTCACATTTCCTCCCAAAAATTATGAAATGTACAAAAATCCGAAAAAGTAGTCTTTTGTGTTGATTTTTGTTTTGCATTTTAGTTAATTTTTTTTAATTAAAACTTTGTATTGTGTGTTTGTTTACAAGTCTGCCTTATTTTTTTTTTGGCATCACCTTCAATATAACCACTTCCTTGTTAAATATCTTAAAATTTTTTTTTATTGAATCAAAGTGTTATTTGGTGCACAATAGCAGCAATTTATGATGACATTTTACAACTTTTGTTGTACCACAGCATATAAATAAGCAAAATTACGGTAATAATTGCAGGCTTGTGCTATAATTTTTTTTTAATTTAATTATTTTTCTTTTTTTTATTTATTTGCTCTTTTATAATATTTAAATTCAATTTAACGCAATAAAAATGTCCAGAAGCAAAACAGGAAATGGAAAATAATGACGCAATCGTACATTTTATTGCGGTTGTTCCGCTCCAAAAAATTTCATTTTTTTTTGGTTTTATGCGAACAAACAGAGAAAAAAACAAAAACACAAGAAAAAATTGAAAGAAAATGCATTCAAGTTCAATTTCAGTTCAACTTGTTCAACTTTGACAGATTAAATTTCCTTAAAAATAATAATAAATAATAAAAAAAAAAGAGCAATTCCAAAGAAATAAATTGAAATTTAATAAAAAAAAAAAATGGTTTCAAGTTGAATTTTTCTTTTTTCTCTCGCTTTTTAATAATGAAATTAAAAAATCAAGTAACACGCGCACAACAATTTTCATTTTTGATTGTGTATAATTAAATTGCACCTGAATAATTGTTTTATATTTTGTGAATGAACGCTCACATTCCGCTTATCTTATGCGTGTAGTTATGTAGCGCTTATCTCATACGTAAGTTTATGTTTATTTACTTAAATAAATTGCAAACTACTATGTACATAGATTAGTGTCGGATAAGTTTTAGATTTTATTGATTCAGGATGCGTTCTTTGGTTTGTTTGAGTATATCATATAAAATGCAAGGAAATTTTTTATATAGTTCATTTAAATTTTTGATCCATAATTATTTAATAATAATTAAAATTATAATTTTGTAATAAAGCGATTAGTTTTTAAATGTTTATTGTGCCTAAATAGTCAGCTGCAGGTGAACTAAAATTCATTTTATTTTGTGTATGATGTAAATTATAAGCAGAAGCGCTCTATACAAAAGTTTGAGTTTGTGTTTATGACGCAAACGTAGATTATGAAGGAAGAAATTCAAAATGATGTTGACTAACTTTATTGTGTGTGGGAATAGGTGAATCCCATTATGTTTGTGTGTGGCAACATGATACAATAGCCTAAATCGAATTTGACAAAACCAAAATCGAGCTATTACTATATTAATAATTGCATTTGTTGTAATTTTTCATAAATGTAATCCAACAAAATTTGATTCAATTTGTAACAGGCTATAGTAGGGTTAAAATAAGGTGTGTAAAATGTTTTTAAGCAGAATTTATCTTATAGTTCAAATTCGAATAATATTTAATACTAATACTGAATGCTAACGTTATTGTGTAACTGTTATATTTACTAATTTAAAGTAAGTTTACCAAAAAAATCTGTCTATGTCATTCAAAAAATAATGGACGTAATTAATAGTTTCTGTGAAAAAAAGTCAATACTGTCAATGTGTTATTCAGTCAAACTATATGAGTATTGCAAAATTTTTAGTTACATGAAATTTTTTTAATTTAAAATAACAGTATAGTGGTTTCTATTTGGTCCGAAATATTAAAAAAAAATATTTCTTAATCGTTAAGCATTAAAATTATTTTTATTTTTGCAAATCATTCGCTATTATTATGTGGGTAACAACGCTGTGATAATGCAATAAAATTTGTAATATCTCTTATAATATTAACCATAAACCTTACATTTCTTAAGTACCTATCAAAAATGAAAAGATCTAAAGAACCGATTTTATTAATTTAATGTGCAGAATTAATTTAAAATAAAATAATTAACACAAAATTCTTGAGCTAAATTAAAATGTAGTTAAATATAAGTGGTGTAATACAAGGTTGTTCTATTCGGAAGGCTTAAAATGTAAAATATTCTGTAATTATTTCATATAAGTTTAATGTAATTGAGCAATTTTTTAACACGCCCAAATGTTTCTAACCAATTATAACTCAAATTCTGTTTTTATTGGTTCTGTAATTAAAAAGTAAAAATTAATTTTGAAAATTTTTTTAAGATCCATGTAAAATTTTGGAATCATACAAATTGTAAAGTAGATATTCGAAATTTTTCCATATTCTAATGACAAAGTGGTAAATTCATAATATCTAACATATCTAGTGGCTAGTGACAATTCAAGCCTTTTATAAAATTTTCTCTTAATTAATGGAGAAAATTTTTAATTATGCAAGCACCTTAGTTTAATTTATTTAGAGAAAAATGTTAGTTCCGCTTATTAAAATTTTTTTACTTACGTAATGATTGACAATGTTGAATATGATGACATTAAAAAATGTAAAAATTAATTTACTAGTTTATTTGCATTCCATAAATTTTGGGAGATTTTTAAGCAAATTTTTTTCAGTGTAGATCTATATAAGAAATTTTAAATGTTCTCTTCTTAATTAGACGTAAATTAAAAAGCAAATTAAAAAGCAAATTTCAAAATTTAATTGAAAACTATAATATTTGTACGCTAACAACAATTCGAAATTTGTAGAATTCAAATCATTTTCCATCAAATTTTATTAAGGCTAATTGCCATAGCGTAAATTTCCAATCTTAGGAATTTCAAAAAATTTTTCTTAAACAGCATTTAGCTCTAACATCAAATTACTAACCTCTTCTTTGTATTGAATATAATAAATCTGAACAACAGTTTTCTCAGTATGACTTCAAGTAATTTTGCTTATAAGTCCAATATGTGATGGACGGAATATGAGCTCTACCATTTATATAACAGTAATTACATACTATATGTGATTTACTATATAATTTGCTCATTAACTACTGTTCAATGTTCAATTAAGAAAAATATTCTTGGAGGAGTTTCTTTGATCATTTCATTTTATATATTCTTATTGTTTTCATTTTAAATTCTTCAAAAGATGTTAAAAATGAAAAAAAAAGCACACATTTTACAATATTTTGTTGTTAAATTACAATTGAAATTTACTTAAGTAAAACAATTTCTGACATATTCACATCATTCATAATTACTTAATAAAGTTATTAAAGTATAAATTTTTTTGTTTTTTGTTCTTATGAATTTACAAGTTTTGCTCCTTTTTTTATGATTTTCTTTGAACATTTTTGTAATATACGAGAAAAAGTTTACTCAAAAACCGCCATATGATTAATTTACCTTATTTATTATTATTATTTTTTCTTCTTTTCATTATTTTTGATTTATTTGTTTTTTTAATGTACTCGTTCCAAGCTAGACGCTTAACTCCTTTTCTATTTTAACATTTTCATTTTAAATAAAAAATTTTTTTAATAATAAGTTTTGTATAAAATTTTCAATTGCATAGTGTAGATGCAATAATATTCCTTTAATGTTTTCTTACGTTATATTATGTTGGTGAATCTTCATTATTATTTTTTGTAATATCGTAATGTAAACGGGCGTATGTTTACTGTACTCATACTTGTACAGTTTACTATGTATGTATTAAAACAAATGTTGATCTACTTCAATTATTTACGAGCATTATAACAGGTTAGTAATGAAAATGTTGTTGAGTACGTGTAAAAGGAGAAAAAATGGGTAAGCAAATAGTGATGTGGTAGAAAAAAAAAATATTGTTAATAATTGTGATTTCAATGGTATAATTAAAGGTAATGTTGTGTTAATGAAATTTTTGCTCTGGTTAATGCTTAAAAATAAATTTATTTTTAATAACATTTGCTTTTTTGTTTTTTAGTTTTTTTAATTTAGATTTTGAAAAAGTTAAAAAATTTATCATTTTAAAAGGTTTTGCTTTTTTCTTTTTTTTTTTTTGAAAAATTTATTATATTTGATTCCTTTGAACTCATAATCGATGATTGTTTGAGAAAAAAAAAACATGTTTTGTAAAATCGCGCGATTTAATTATGTTGATTGGTAAACAGTGGAAATAAATACAAAAAATTAAATTATTAAATGAAGATTTAAGATTTGTTCAATTTATTATAGATTGTGTTTACTGGTCTCCTCTACATCTTCTGTTTAACCTTATTAGAAAACATAAATTTGAAATAGGTAGATGTTTTATTCTTTTTTGCTTGTAAAATAAGGGGTAAGAAGTAGGATTTTGTCAATTCATAATTTAATGGTACCCTATAGATGTGGAAAATCTTGTTCTGTGATGCCCTGCATTAATTTTTGCTTTACTAAATTCATAAATGCATAAGTGAAATGGGTTGAAAATCTTTTTTTTACCTAGATTCTACCATTATCGTTAAGAGAAAATTACATGTTGCTGAAGTAACTGCCTAAAATACTGGAACTTATAAGAGAAAGTTTTTCATAAATGAAAGAAAATATGAAAATTTTAAGGTTTTTCTAAACTAGTATTTTATTTTAATTTTGGTCCTTTTTTACTATTTACTTAAGTACTATAGATATTATAAGATGAGAAATTTAAGCATTTTCATTAGGTTTGTAAGAAAGAATTGATTGTTACTCAAAATAATTCATTCTTTCGTGCGGTTGGGCCAACAGTTTCGAAATTTTAAGTCAATTTGTATTCGTTGCTAATAAATTATTGTGTTTTGTGATTTAACCGAATATTGCGTTTAAATCATCTTAATAATATTCATGTTACCAAAATGCTGTATCCGATTTAAAGGTGACCACATTTTTCTCTTCCTTATTTCCTCTCATATTACCCCTTGATATAAATTTTATTCATGATATATAGGAAGTATGGATTGAGGAAAAAAAATTTCCTATACACAAGTTTTTAGTATATATTAGTCAAAAATAATGTACTCAAATAAAATTTCCAGGTCAAGCAAATAAATATAAATTTTAATAAAAAACAGACACACACATACAATAATTATTATTGTTTTTCATAATAATATATATAGAGAGAGGCATGCATTAAGATAAAATTTTAAAAATTCCAATTTAACCACATGCTATTAAAAATATGATTATAGCAATTTGTACATAATTATTTATAGTAGATCAATACTGTATAACAATCTATAATATGCGCCAAGTGAATTAATTATTTCGTCAGTTTTTTTGCTTTTTTCTTTAAAATTTTCTAAATGACAAGCACTATAATAACAATTTTTATAATAATATTTTTTTGTATTAAAGAAATTACAATTTTAGTTATTAAAATAATTCAATAAATAAAATGACGCGGTTCAATAAATCAAAAATTAATAAATTTTAATAGCTTAATGGAAAAAAAAAGAAACTGAATATTTTTTTAAAAGTTTCAATAAATTTTATACAAAATGTTAAATTGAATAAACACATGTACCATATATATGTAACTCTAATATTTCTTAGATTTTACTGTTAAGCTTTATGTTAGACATGTTAATTAAATTTTTAAATTAGATTTATTATAAATATTGATTTCAGAAATTTGATTTGCAATTGTGTGTCTAATATCGATAAATAATAAATGCATAATTGAAATTCTACTGCATTCATTTAAAATTGAAGTTTAAATGGAGTTTTACATTATGAATATTCAATTTTATGAGCCGGTAATAGTATATTAATGAATATGAAAAATGTTATACATATTTTGTAAAAAAAAAGTTGGTGATTATATGATACTGTAGTATGCAAGTAGTAAATACTATAAGAAATTCTCGTCAAATATTTGACAAGAAGTGTAGAAATAGAGAAAAAAGTAAGTGATTTAGATTTCACTATCAAAGCATTATTGAAAATATTTATTATCATTGTATAACAATGAATTGAGTGTTTAATTAAAAGAGAAAGAGAAATTTTTCATTAATAATACAAAATTTAGGTTTGCTTCTTTGTTGTTGACAACAGTAGAAAAATACAGAAAAATGTCGCAATGACATTAATATAGCTGTTAATCTCTTTGGGGCAATTATGTGTTGTTCATGCTATCTCAGAAAAACTATGGCTACAAGCAACAATGTGTTCAAAAGTTTTAACGACAACCAGTGCGCTTATTATTATTCGTTTATAAGTCAAGTGTATGTGGAGAAAGAGAAGTAGTTGTTACCATTGGTATAAGGTAATAAATAACAATAAAATTATTGGCAAATGAAAATGCATATTCTAACATTTAAAAATTTTAATAGTTAATACTAGGCTTATAAGTGCATAAATAAATTATTTTCGTATCATACAATTTGATCACAAACTGGTCATATGTTGTTTTACAAATTTCATCTGATTTAATATTGCTGTTAAGTAACTTTGAAATTTTCAATTCTAATTTTACATTTTTTAAAAAAAAAAATAAAATTTAATGCATTTTAATAATTTTAACAAAGAATTTAAAAAAAATTATTTTTCCTGTTACTATGACTTTTGATTTTATTTTAAGAAAATATCTAAAATCAAATAAACCATATCAAAGCACTTTACATTTTATCCCGCATTATTTATAATGTGCGTTTGTGTAAAGCGCTCTTGTAACAATGCAATAATAAAAATTCTTTAAAATCATTCAAGCAATGCAATATTTTTATGCATTTTGTTTTTTTTTTTGCAATTTCAATTTTTTTTATTATAATAAATAAAAAGCCAGTGTTATACGAATTCATTGTCAATCTCATATCGAAGATCATCTGATCTAAAAGTTTATAAATTTTTTTTTGTGTAAGACGTAATTATGTACATTTATAATTTTTTTAATTTTAACCGCATAAACTGGTGCATAATTTTATTTATTGCAAATTTTAAAGTTGTAAAGATTTGTTATAAATGATTTGTATAATTGATTACGTGAACAAAAAATAAAAAAGTATTAATACAAGATTTTTGAAAAGCACTTTGAAAATTTGCCGCCTCACATATCTACATATACCTACATAATATATCGTATTTCTATAATTAAATTCAAAACATGGTGAATAATGTTCAATATTATGTTTTGTTGATAATAAATTTTTCTTAGCTTAAATAAATATTAATAACAGCTAATTAAAAAACTTTTAATAAAATTAAATTTAACTAATTATGTAATAAAATATTGAGGATTGTTTGCTTGACAGAAATCAAAAATATTCGAAATTCAGTGAATTATTATTCTAATTTTAAGAATAATTGTGTTTATTGCGGAGAAATTTATAAATTGCTCTTTTGTAAAATTTCATTGGGAAAATGGTTACGTAATGACAACATCAATACGCATATCAAATATCAAAGAATCTGACTTTACTTTATAAATTAACTTTGCATATACCGAACAGAATAAAATAGTTTTTTAGATATTTCTGATATCAATGTCAGTGTGTTGTCCAATGTTCATTAGTGGATGTTATCTAAATATCGTATGATTAAATCATAATGACTATATATCGTATCCATTCCATATTTTCTTAATTCTATAATACATAACTTACTCAAATTCGATTAACTATATAGAAACTATTTATTGAATTCAAGTTGACAATTGAATTCTTAATTGACGATTAGAAAATAATTTCTTGGGACGATAAAGAATAGAAAGAATTAGGATTATTAGAATAATTTAATTATGCATTTGAAATTTGAAGAATAAAAAAAAAAATAAATTTTATTGGAATAATTTTCGTAGCCAGATTGTTAAAATTGCATATTTTATTTAGAATTTACTTATTGAGATTATAGATCAAAATTAAAACAAAATAAGACTTCATTTAATAGTTCACGAGAATATTTGCCATGAAAGTTTGTTCAATATGATTACCATAATTAAAAATTTCAATATTTGATAGCTAATTTAAAAATTTAACCAAATATTTGATTAAAATTAATATTATGAAAACTTGACTGTATAAAAAACAAAAAAACTTGCATTATAATTTTATATTTTTGTTTACATACACACACATATCATACAAAATATAAAATTTGTGCAATGTGCATATAGACGTTATTAGAAAGTTAAAAAGTTTATTTTCTTATAATTTATTGCTTCTCATGTGTGAATAGAACTTAAATGTCTTATTTTCTTATAATTTTTTTCTCTAACACCTTCCAAAACCAATTAGCGTTTATAGTCTAATTAACTTACAACAAAAAAAAATTTTATTCTATATTATATTTTGAATTTTTTGAACAATAAATTTTCATTGCCAGTGCAATATTTTTACAAAGTGTTTAAGTCATAATTTTTTTTTGAAAACATAAAAATCAATTTACTTTTTCAAATACACAAAAAAAAATGTTTCTAGCATATTCTGATTATGATGTGCATATGCATATATATATATGTAAAAGGTCTTTCAATCTCTATTTTATACTAGTACAATAATTTGTTATATTGAAAACATATTTGTTACAGCGTATGATAAGGATTTTTATTCAGAAAATTATTTAATACAAACAATCACAAATTTAAAGTGGGACTCAAACTGAATTTGAAAGTTTTTGAACTGCTATAATTAATTTGATTAATTAAACAGTTAAAAAACAATGAACTCATCAAATGCAACTGAAGGTTACGTTGTTGTATCCTCATATTGTTGCTGCAAACAGATCAATTGAAAATTCTGGGTAAATTGAGAGCATTTAAGGTAAGCTTCTATCTAAAATACGAGAATTAAGCGACAGTCTCTACTGTAATCAGTAATTATTTTTAAAATATAGTCTTAAAATTTCAAAGATTTTAGGTTAACATTTCTATATGGTAAAGAAATTTAAATTAGAAGAATATAGTAAGTAGCGTTCCATAAAACTGGCAAAAGAACACTAGACTTCCATCAATAGCAAAATCATGATTAAGTGGGAAAATGGATAAGGTATGTATACAAAACAGAGAAAAAAAGAAGAAAACGCGAAAGAAGAAGAGTAAGCCTAGGCAGATTCGTATTTTCCGGTACGTTTTTGACTCTTTGGATAATTCTAATGTTTTCTTATTTGATATGAAGTATAAAATGCAGAATGATAATTTTTTGCAATTTAACTATCTTTTACCATGTAAAATCCAAAATTTTTGATACAATCCTAAACAAGCCGAATATCTCTTATTTCTCAATTTTAATTTTCTTAGATAGAGCTACAATGAGCTATCATGGTAGCAAATTTTTTGTTTTAATCTACAATTTTTCGATTCTGAAATTGTTTAGCACTTTTTAAAATAATTTTTTTTTTCATTTTTCAGATATTGAGTAAACTTATCAAGGCGAATAGAATCGTCTACTACCATGATGCAGGCATATGTTTGAAAATTAGAATGTCAACTTTAAGTAAGTAGATGTTTCAACTTAAGGAAACAAATATGCACTTTTAATCTAGCAAAAAGAACAAGCTAAGTTAACTTTTTTTACAAAATTCCATTAATAGTTATTGCACTCTTATTAACCCTATCAGTATAGTAAAATAAAATTTGCATGGCAATTGTTAACACTCATATAGACAACAATATATACACTCAAACGTATCGTTCCATGCATATCTAATGTTATTTTAATTATATAATTTCATAAATGCGCTTCTACGCAATTGTGTAATTGTTTTATAAAAGTTTTTTTTTCTTTAATTCTGTTGGTTTTTCTCTTTTTTAGGTTTTTTGCTTTTACTATTCTTAATATATATTATAGAGATGTTCTTCTTCACCTTCATATTTTTACCTACATATATACATACATACATTCCTAGTATAATTCGCTTTATTATCATACTCCTTACTTACTAACTGTAAATTAGTAATAGTTTTCGTTCTTCTTTTCTCTTACTATATACGTTTGTGCAAATGTAGATATGTTTGTGCTCATAACACATATTATAAATAGTTTTTTTTATATTATTATTATATTATTGCAATTAGCTTACACAACTCTCTTTTTCACATTCAATGTTTATAAAAAGAAAAATAAGTAGCACAAAAAAATCCGCATACCAGAGTTTCCTACAATTTAATAGATTTTTGTAAAATGTGCATTATTTTGATGCTTATACATACATATACATACATATTATGTATAATTATATAGGGATAAATTTTTGTGCCCATAAATGTATGCATAGATGTGTATTTGGTCTCATAATACACGTGTCTTACTTTTATCATATGTTGTATATTGCACGAAATATACACATAAGAATCCACATACAAAAATACAATGAATTGAAAATTTATATTATATACATACATATATACATAATTATATGTATGTACTTGTTTCTGGATGTAAATATAGGCATGTGCAGCAGCAGTTTTTACTATACTTGTATAATATTGCATTTATTTATTAATACATGCAAGTCTGTATACGAATCTTCATATATTCAAACTCATGTACTCATGTAGGTACCATAAATTTTAAAATAAAAATAAAAACAGAAAAAAAAGAGAAAAAGAAATGCAAGAGAAAGGTGTTCTCTTATGCACATGATATACAAACAGATATGCCTGAATAGTCGCAGAAAATTTGAAAAGCTTTTGTGTAATAAGATGTGATTTTAATTTTAAAAACAAAATACTATAAATATTTAGATTTCGTATGTACATAAGCATGTAAATTATTTGCAAGCAAACAGAACTTATACGCAAACCGACACATGGTACGTTAAATAGCAATAGAAATACAAAATGCATACATGGTATGTATGTATGTGATTTGTGTATATACAAATGTGTTTGTCAAGTGCCGTTTTGATTTTTATGCGGTTTACATAAATTAAAATTAGTTTGCTTTTTGGTTTTTTAATTTTATACGAGGTGTGAATGAATTTATTTTTGTTTAGAAGATATTAAAAGCGGTTGAAAAACTGGGATTGCTCTTATTTTATTTTAGGAAATCTATTCTTTTCACATATTTTCTCTGAAATTTTTATTGGATTGAAAAAGCAGCAATGAATTCCAATATAAAATATTAGATACAATATCTTAGTCATCTTAACGCGAACTAAAGATTTCGAAATATTTCAACTTTTCGTATTAAAATCTGTAATTTATAGCACAAATATAATCTATTTGAGCAATATTATATGGTGTCATTTAAAAATCAAATATATACTATTATTTCGAGAAGGTGATTTACTTTAAAGTAATTTGATAACAAGTATAGAAGACAATGAAGTATGTATTTAATTAAAAAGCTCAAATTCTTGGAATTTTCCCGAAAAATTACTTTAAAAGTTTGAATTCAATTTACTTGAGAAGAGTATATGAAATTTAAGAGAGAATATATCCACCCATGCAGAAATAAGATGTTACTGTTACAATGAATTCGGTATTATTTCATAATAATTTTACTTGGAAATGTGTAAATATTGCGTTTTAATGCCACAATACAGATGAAAATTAAAAATTTACAGTCTACAATAAATTCAGTAGTCTCCGTTTTTCTCAAACAAACTATAAATCCCCTTGTATGCCAAAATTATGAAAGAGTGAAAAAAGAAAAGAAATGATTTAATAATTATTGTTCTCGGCGTTCTCTTTGCTTAATTTTAATCTTTTCTCTTTTAGACTTTTAAAATTTTTAATAATAATTAATTGTTATCATTATGACAACAATAAATGAGCATTTCAAAAATGCATTTTAATTCTGTCTCCGTATTTATTTTTAAAGTCTTGCGTATAATTCTATTTTTCAAATTTTTATCAAATTTCTATTTATCTAGGCTATAATTTTTGTTTATTCAAAAATAATATTAGGAAATATTTAAGTAATTAAAATTAAAATTAATTTTTAATTTTTATTTAATATTCACTTAATTATTATTTTTAATATTCGCAGCTCATAAATTTTCCAAATAACTAATTATTATTTTATTTTATTTTTTTCAAATAGTTGGAGAATTTATGCTTTTCAATTGGTTTGAATATTATAAATTACACATATAGGTATTGTGTATATAAGCATGCACATAAATTAATAGCATTTTAGCGAAAAAATAAAATAATAATTATTATTATTATAATATTCATAATATATTTAAAATAATAATAAAAGTAATGAATATAAGAAGAAAAAGAACAAGTCAAATAAATAAATAATCGTAAATCAAATTCTGTTATATACTCGTACTAGCAGTAGACAAGATATACTACATAAGCAACAATACTACATATTTTAGAACTCTATGCATCTCTCGTATATAAACTATCAACTATAAAATTTTATAACAACAAAATAGAATATCACAATAATAGACACATTAGAGGTCACACGCGCAACAAGTTCTAATGTGATATGCGCGTATACTTTTATTATTTTAAATATAAAAATCATACATACTTACAAACATATAATAATGTATATTCATTATTTCATATAGAACACTTATATATATAAACAATGTAATACAGTGATGCACATAATCAAATATACATAATATGCAAAATAGTGTGTTTTTGTGTGTGCATTTTAGGTGTACAAATGCACTTTTGAATTTTTCAACTAAATGCAATGTGATATTTTTGTTTTCTGCTTCTTTTTTTTTATTCTTATTTAATTTCTTATTAGATTTTGTGGTTTTATTAGGAGTTTGATGTTTTTTTTTTACATTTTGTGTCATTAGGCGTCAAGAAGCGATTCTACTTTTTGTTTCTTATCTTTGCTAAATTTAATAAATGATTTCTTTAATTGGCATCATTATAAAAATAATTGAGAGAATAAATCGATTAAATATTTTAATTTATAAATTTTTAAATAAATTTTATTTATTTTTATTAATTTGTTTTGTTTTCATTTCAGATAATTGTACAAAATTTTTTAAAAATAATTTTAAATGTTGAAGAGCGTAAGATTGATAATTATTTGTACGTGTATATGTATATGTATATTTAAAGTTGCTTATCGCAGCTACTGTTATTAGCGGTAAGTTTTATAAAGAATTTGTTCTGTGAATCTATATACATACACATACAATATTGTTGTATAATAATTCTAATGCTTATAATTATATTGCGAAGAGAAAATTTTTCTAATTATGTGTGCAGATGCAGACTAAATATAAATTTGACATAGTCAGCAATTGAAATTTTAATATTGCTGAATGTGTCAAGCAGGAAAGGGGAGGGCCGCACGGCCACCACCGCCAAGGACTTGCACTAGGCCAAAAAGAAAACTCATTGGCAACTGAGTATGTTAAACAAACTATGAATTGCATTAAGGTAGGCCCCGACATTCTTAAACAAAAACAAGATTTTCTTCTTATAAATGACATATTTGAAGTAAAATTTCATGTTATTTTAACTATTTTTAATTAATATTTATTTTATTACACATCGCGGCAAAATGAATTCATCATATTACAATATAATTAATGAATTTATGTTATTCGAACGTCAATAGTAATATTGAAGTATTGTGTTTTATAACCATATCCTCTTAATACGGCACGATAATCCTTAGGTGGTAAAATAGAATTTCCAAAATCTAATGAATCAAATACTAAATCTCTAACAAAAAGATGACCCTGTATGTATATGCGAATGTACATATTGTAAGAAATTATAAAAATTTATTAATAAAATAAAATCTAAAATAAAAATTAGAAAAATTTACCTCAAATGGGCATGTATGATTAATGTTTGTATATTTTATTAGAGTTGATTTAAAAATTTTAAAAAGTGGATGATATTTTCCGGCTAAAACTTCACATAAATCAAATGTTCCGTGAATAATCCATTGTTTCCAACCATTAAGACGAGCAAATGTATTAAAATTTATCTATAAAATTTTTAATATTTTCTATTAGTTTCAATATAATCGCTATGAAAATTACGTACATAATTCGTAAGTATATGTAAGGGTGATTCTTTGACCAATTTCCAGCAAATAATTGTACGCATGCGTACAACAGGGAGTTATCATTAGCAGCTTGTATTACAAGCAATTGATTGCATTTTAATTTTAGTCTTACAATTAATTTAATCTGAGCCATAGTTTTCGAGTTACAGCTCGTCAAAGTCAGCATTTTTGTTTTTTTTTTTTAACATAACTCGAAATTTCTCGAAAAGTTTTGTTATTATTTTTATTATTTTTAAATAAAACTCAAATAGAAAATAAATGAGTGACAATTATACAAGTGCTGTATGGTAATTTTTCTTAAAAATTGCTTCAATTATTTGAAAATTAATCATATTCTCGCATTTACTCTCACTATAACTTTATTCTTTTTCGAGGTTTTACATTCACGTACACGGACAGATCTATTATGTAGATCCCTAAACTAATTTTGTACCTACCATAACATTGGTAACCCTTGTTATAACATCACCGTCAAGAATTCCAATAACTTTATCTCTATTGACAGCTTTTAAAACGCATGTAAAATTAACAACAATTTCTGGATTTCCTTCACATTGTATATTACGTAACGTGATGCTTTTAAAGGATTTCTAAAATAAATTGTTGAGTAAAGAATAAATTTTTAAATTTAATTTTACATATAAATATAATTTTAATATTATTTACCACTCCAATTGAATCTCTAAAAATTAAAAATATTAAAAAAATTAAAAAATTGAACTTGCTCATATTACCTAAGCTTAACAAATGTGCAAAAAATATTTAGAAAATCTGTTCTATAACGGTAAAAAGTAATAATTTCCATTTAATTACTTTTAATCAAATTTCAGATAACTCTTAATGACAAAGACTTCCGAAAATTTTATATGGTCACATGTAATTAGGTATAAAAGTGACGAATGATTTTTATAGTATGCAATCCAATATGGAAATCTCGCGGTTTTTAAAATGATAATTTTCTTATAATTTTCAAGCAATTATTTTCTCATTAATAGTTGATTAACTTATCGTTTTAGTATGTTAATTTTTGTATACTCGTCAAATTAATTACTTTCTAATGTTGTCTGCTTCATAGTTCAAACACTTTCGTCATTTTTGTTTTGGGCAATTCTTATGGGCAGTAACACGGATTTTGACAACTCTTATGAGCAGTAACAGAGAATTTGACAACTCTTATGAGCAGCAGTACTTGGTAATTTCTTGAAATTACTTGCTAAGAAAATATTCTTGCAATCAGTTCCTATATATATATGTTACATTTTTGGATACAATTCTTGATTAAATGTACCTTTGCGGGTAATTAGAGGACAAGTGCTCTTAAGCGACAAAATATCTTCTCTTACATACAGGATAGATACTGTTATTGTAGGTTTATTTTATGTTCGAATTGAAATTATAATTCGATACTTCATTCGATGTACGTCTTCAATTTCGGAGTGCCTTTAAAAGAGGCAGCATTAATTTAATTAATTTAAACTCTAGCTATGCTAGAGTGCAGCTACTATACTGGTCAACTTTTATTTAAAGTGCTCCTTTTTCTCTCTCTATGAATCTTATTACAAGAAATAGACCGTGAAATTAAGTTTAGATTATAAAGTTTACATTTCACTATAATTGGCAACATTATGCAATAATAGTACCGATAAGATACTTTTTGTGTGGGTGCTATTTTCGGTTCACATATTATCATATATTCAAATATCCCTATATATATGGGAAAGCTTTTATGACATAAGCGTATCACGGAATACTGTCTAAGTACACGTGTTACATTAAATCAATTTATTGAAAGTTAAGCTACAATTATTAGAAGAGCTACTGTCATAAGCAATGATTTTTAATATATCTTCGGAACTAGGTAATAATATTTAATTTGTCTAATACGTTCTTTTAATTTGAGTTAATATTACTGATGATGATTTTAGTCAACGTCTGCTTCACCACTATAATATCAAATGATGGGAAAATCTTTAGAACAATTGCATGATTATTCTCTCTTATGTTACGTAATTTTTAGCTTACTATTTACATATTGAAATCAATGTTTTTTCAAACTGAAATTAATTAATTTCTAAATAAAAAAACAATGTATAATTCATGCACATATCAACATTAAACGCGTATTATAATAAATTCAAGGTAATCATGTTTAAAATGTGAGATATAAATCTATTAAATTTTCAATTCTAAAGCATAATTTTATGTTGTAACAAACGTCTATGTGGATTAAAACGTTATGTTATAAACGCATTTGTATTGAAACCAATTAAAGTTATTTTTTTATTGTTATATAAGTTAAAAAAGAAAACAAGGTGTGCGTAAATTTCAACGTTAGTATTATGAAAATTAATGATTTCACATGAAAATGCTAAAAAAGCTATTTAAACACTTCTTGTTCCAGATGAAATTTGTTTACTAATTTTAATCTAGACCTAGAGTATATGAATACGATTTCATAAAAAAAATTGTGTGGGTAAAAAATTTTTTTTAATGTTTGAAGCATATAGCATTAAAAAAAGTTCCTTCTGTGAATTATGAAAAATTAATTAATTCGGGTGAAAAATTAATGGTTTTTGCGACAGGAGAACGAAATTTTTTAGAAAATAATTTTTTTTTTCGCTATTACCCTCACAAATGTTGTTCATCTACGAAAAGCTACTTTTTTCCAAAATAGCTACATTGCATTTACTGTAGCTTTTGTTATTTTGCTACTAACACGCAAATTAGGAAGTACGCTGAAAAATTATTTAAAAGATTATTCTTTTTGAATATCCAATTAAATTGCATACATTAAGGGGTACGTATATATTTAATATTTCTATATTGCAATCAATAACTTTTCAATTTATAAACAAATTTAACGCTTCAAGGCAACAGCATTTATTGTTAAATTTTTTAACTAATCCTATTGTTTTGGTTTAAGTTATAAATCTCATTATATAAGAATAGAATGCATAATAAAATTTTCTAGTTTTTTCTAAAATTAAAAAAGAGCTTGATTAATATCGGTTGGCAGCCAACATTTATCTGCCTTTCAAAGCCAAAATGCAGTGGCAATTAAAATTCTTGTACTGGCATGGTACTGAATAATGACGTAAATGTAATCGATATTATGTATTTTAGTATTATTATATTAATAAATTCTGTTCGGTTTCTTATGAGAACAAATAATAGAATTTCGCTGAACAGATGACACAACCTGAGGAACGAATCAAGACAGAAAAATAAAAATACTTCATCTCCTTCAACTGTGCTCGAACCAGTGACCTACCGCTTTCTAGGTGTATTCTCTAGCAACTGATCTACTTCTGTTAAATTCTTCTATTGTTTATTTTTCGTTTTATTTATGACTTAAATACGAGACTCATTATTTAAATTTTGAAACAAATTTGCCTAAATCTGTTGAAAAAATTTAATAAATGACCATCATATTTGTAATTTTCTTATTTGTTATTTAAATATCAAATATTTTCTAAAGATCATCCAAAATTATTAAATTCTAAGATTACTAATAATTTTCTGTTTCCTTATCATATAAAAATAAACTATTGAGATGCAATTTTTTTAGTGTTATTTAAAAAGCCAACTACTCGTATATGAGTCTACCTTCCTATATAAAAATAAGAAAAATTGCAATCTAGTTTTTAATAAAACTACACAAACTTTTAAAAAGTATTAATAATCATAATAGATCTAGAGCATCTTTGTTCTAAGTAAAACGTAAGTAAATGTACTCAGCTCGACCAGCATTTAGAATAATTTTAAACTTGGTATGTGTAGCATTTTATTCACATGTATATTAGCTTTTTTTTTTGTTCTTACATGAAATAAGATTATGTGTTATGTTATATACAGGTATGTAGCAATATTTTCCTCATGCGGTGATTAGTTAATTTTTTCTTGAGGTTTCAAAATTTTTATAATTTTTTTCTTATTTAATATTTTTTATTTTTTTTTTTTTGGAACGATTTTCTTCCTCTTAGTTCCGCAATCTTTTATTATTATTTTTTTTTGTTTCTGTACCTGTATCCATTAAATATATTATAATAAGTGCTATGCACATACGCGCATAAAAACCGTGAAATTGCTTCTATAGTTAGTATGAGTTAATGTTTAAGATTTTTATGATAAAATCGTTTCATTAGTCTCATGCCTCGTTGATTTATGGACTTTAGTTTTAAATAATGTGTATCTAAATAATGTGCATAAAGATTTAAGCCACATATCTAGATAAATATAATAATATGTAAGTATATTATGTATAAATGTATGGCGAAAAGTATAAATAAGAACATTGGTATTTATTTTTTATTCTATAATAATATTTCTGGATCAAGTTAATAACTATATATAGAGTATTAATAAACGTAATTTTAATGGTTTTGTTTTTAAGCAAGAGAAAAAAAGGTATGCATGCATGCAATTTTCAAATTTCGGATTTTTTTTGTACATTTTGCCATTATAGAAGTAATGGTACTTGTTTAAAAAGTACTTGGAAAATTTACAATTATTTTCTGAAATGAACTCATTTTTAAGATCGTTTCTCTTTAAAAAGACGATTGTTTCTCTTTTATTGTTAAATTTTATTAAAAGATTTTTATAATTAAAATTACATTAAAATGCATAAAATTTAAATCAAAATTAAATTGTAATAAAATTTATAGACAAATTCATAATTTAAAAATATTAAACAATTAAAAAAAAATATTTTTTTTCTCCGCAATGGGAGTATTTAAAATGATAAAAGTACTCAATTTAGTTGCAGAATAAGCTTTCATTTACTTTATTTATTGAACGAGAGCTACATAAATTGGAATGATTTACAATTCTCTAAAAACAAATTACAATGAAAGTAAAAATGTGAAGAGCATAATCTTAAAGAATCTTAAAATCATAGTAAAGTAGGCTTATAATAAATTTTATAGGAAATTTTCTGAGTATTCAGAAATTAAAAAAACGTTATTACTACAAAATATTAAGCAAAAATAATTAATGTTAAGAAAAATCTTATTTTCACTATATTTTAAGCAAATAAAAAAATACAATATGGTTTTCTCTCATATATTAAATTTTCATTTTAAAACCGCTCTCAGTTATAAATTCTCGCATAATAATCACGAATTATTATTGAGTACAATGACTTGAGTAAACAATACATTCAGTCAATATGAGTTGTGATTGAATAATATTCATATTGTTCTATTTTACTGTCCATTATAACTTGTTTACTATTAAGCAAGTATAATTTATTCAATTATAACAGTAATAATAACTACAAATGCAGTTTCTCATGGCTTTTTACAAATATTCTCAATTTTTAATGAGTAAATAAATTTAATATTCCTCGGAACAATATTCTGGTATTCTGCTTCTAGTATTTCATACAAACAATTTCAATTTACTTTAAGCTATGTAGAAAACATTTCTAATTTGGGATAATTCTAATTTTTATTTTTCAAATTAAATAAAAAAAAAAATCTCTTTTAAATCATCTCAAATTTCCCATTCTTAATTATCCCTAAGAGGCATAAATAATTCATAAATCATTATTATATAATAATAATTCTTTATTTTTATTAAATCATACTTCTCCCTCTCTCTATCATTTTATTAGTAATATAATTTTAAATTATACTGTTATAGATCTTAATCATGTCTATTAAAGTTGGTTTACTTAAAAAAAAATTGCTTCAATTACTATAAGTTTTCTTTAGAAGCCAAAAAATTAATATTATAAAAATCATAACCAGATTCCTGCACCGATTTTGCTACTGACAATATAAGAGAATATGATGACCTTCTAAAATATGTAATTTTATATGTATTTGTTATGTATGTATATACGTGTAAATTGTTAAAAACAACAAAAAAAAAAAAATAGTTCAACTAACTTAAAAAAATTTAAAATAAAAAAAATACTAAAATGAAAAATATAGTAATCATGACATAAAACAAAAAAAAATAAAAATTATTTATTTATTTTTTTTTTACCAACTCGGATTAGAGAGACTGCGTTTTAAGATAAAGAAAAAAAAAAGTTGAAATTTTGATTCATACGCTTCATTACATCGTAATTTTTTTTCCTACATTTTTTTTTCTATTATGTTTTTTTTCTGCATTTTCTCTTATTTTAGTTTTGTTTTTATTTTCATTTTTAAATTGCATTAAGGCTCCAATCCAAATTACAACAAGAATTAAACAACAATCCACCCACATTTCTTAATGGTTTTTAAACGGCACAATGAAACTATGGTATTGAATTATACAGGATGTTTTGGGAAAATTTTTTAGTTTATAAGAGTCAAATATTTTTGATGAATTACTTTGGAAAAAGCAATCAGATTTTTTGGAATGAATTATTTGGCAAAATTTTTATGGTGGAACTAAAAATAATAAAAAGAACGATGTAACCGACAGATCCGCTTATCTGTCATAAAATATTGTACAGAAAAATTTGAGATAGACAGATGTAATTTGGTATACTGCAAAAAAAACCTGACTTACGTGCTCCTTCGCTTTTAAAAGTTATGACTCAATAAAATCATACAAAATACTATGTTTTAAAGATTTATTGCACTGAAATCATAAAAATATTTTGAAAAAATAGCGGCATGATTCTTCTTTCGAAATAAAATATAGCTAAATATAAAATGATTAAAAAAATGACAACATGAAATTAACAGTTATTTCAGACCTTTTTTTTACTATTAATACCGTTTTTTATTACTTGGTATGCTGTAGAATTCTAACACTTTAAAAAATTTTAAAAATCATTAAATGGATAAAAATTTTTTCCAAACCCCCCCCCCCCTTCCAAGTTGTCACCAACTTTTTAAAATTTCTATATGTACAAAAACCTAATATATCACCCAAAAAGCTAAATTACCAAATTAACTGTTGAACTCACCGTTATACATAATGTTTCTATTAATTTTTGTTTTACCCCAAAAAATATGCAATATTGTTTTGTTTTTTCATAATGCAAATTTTGATATAGCTATGTAATGACTAGCAGCAAATTATTAAAATAGGCGATTGTTTTTTAAAGAGAAATTTTTATTTCATTTCTTTAAGGGAAACGTATTACTTTACAAATTATTGGTTTCATTCGATTTAATAATATCCTTGCTAGGGGGAATAGAGCCTACGGAAGATAGATAGTAAAATATAAACAGAATGATCATATAGATGACTTAAGTATTTTTATAACGAGTCAATAATATTCAATGTGTTATGTTTAGATTTTTGATTGTAGACTGTGTAAGAATATCAGATATCGAATAAGAGAAATTAATAAAAGAAATGCGGAAAATTTTATAAAATGAAAGAAATTGTAGCCCAAAAATAAACCATTTTTTCAATTTCCTCCTTATTTTTAATTTCATTTCTGTCTCTGTTAAGCAAGAAATTTATTTAAGTTTGAAGTATTCAAGAAAAATGTCGGCAATATTTGTACTTCTATACGCATCACAGCATTTTGCATAATTTTACAATAAAATGTAGGTACACATGTTTTACAAATAATTCACCCTGTGAATGATTAAAACCAACATATTTTAAATTTGACTCTGTACGATCAACAAAAAAAAACGAACAAGAAAGAAAATAAATAAGAAAAAGTCTTAAGCTTGTTTTCTTAAATACATGATCATAATATAGATTTAATTTTGAAATTTTATTTTATTATTTTTTACTTGTTTACTTATATTTATATTTTTGATTCAAATTTTTTTTATTTTGCAAGTTTCTTATGTATATCATGTACATTACTTTTAACCGAATAGTCGCTACAGGTGATAACGGGATATATGCGAACGCATAACACCGCTACTTTAAAGAAAGTATCTTCATATTTTTTTTCTTCTCCTTTTTTTTTCATTATAAATGAATCAAATACACATAGAAAAAAATTGTAGAGAAAAAAAAAAGAAAAAGTAAAATATAAAATTATACCACAACAACAAAGAGAAAAAAATATAGAAAATATAAACCGCGAAAAAAAAATTCATATTATAATCCAACTATATACAAAATAATTTTAAAACAGTTTTCTTCTACACACAATATTCTCTTCCTTATAGCCTTTCTTATACACGAATTTAATATTAATAGACATCTGGTTTTGGACCATAAAAACAAGAATCATATAAAATAATAATGAAAGTATAACAATAAAAAATAAAAATACTACTATAAAGATTGGACCCCTTATACATTAATTTGTTCTTATATTGTTTTTTTTTGTTATTTTTCAATAACGCAATTTTGTTCTTTTGTTGGTTTTATACTATGAATGCAGCTAAATGGAAAATATTTTTTTAAAGTGTATAATAAATTTGACAATATAATTTATAATGTTTAGAAAAATATGACAAATCAGGGATATTGATAATGCAATATTATATAATTTGTTTTAATTGAAATTTATTTGGAATAGCTACCCAAGTAGATTTCTAAATCTCATACGACAATATTGAAAAGGACATGTGGAGTTTTGCTATAATAAAACATTTAATTGAAATACGAAATTTGATTTGCAAGAATATTTTCTTTTGTGAAGAATTACAGTTGAGTTAAACACGTTTGCTTAATGTTCTTTTTCAGTAGCATTCGAGAAATTGCATGATTTTATAAAACCCACAAAACTAATGTTGGTTCTAATAGATTAATTCTTTTAAGAAAAGTAACTTGGACGTAATACTCATTTCTTTTGTCGTTCGTTGCATATGCAGTCAAACCACTGTCACAAGAACTCCCGTCAAACAAAAATTTGTACATGTATCCTATAACGTGAATTATTCTCTATAACACAAATTGATTTTATTGCAAAAGTGTGATTTTTGTTGAATTCGTGTTGTATTCGTGATGGTCCGAGTCTATTTAAGTTTATAATTTTTCCAAGAGTAACTTCTATAATAGGAATTTTCTAGTTGGGAAAATTTTTGTAGATACAGAAACAACAAAAAAAAATTGTAATAATAGTAAATAAAAATAAAAGGAGAAAAAAAATAATAATAAGAATAATAATAAATAATAATAGTGTAGTAAGAAAAAAGAGAATAAAATAATCAAAACAAAACAAGAGAAAAAAAAATTGAAAAAGTATAAAACAGCATCAAAATATGCATAAAGAGTAACACAATAAGCATAAAAGTACAAGAATAACACAAAAAACAAAACGAAAAGGGGAAAAAATTGTTCATTGTTTGTTGCTATTTGTTGCTGCTGCTGCTGCTACAGCAATCTTACTATCATGGTTGTTGTTGTTGCTCTTGCTCTTATTAATGTCTTTTTGTTTTGCTATTTGTTTTTATTTTTATTATCATTACTGTTTATTTTGTGTGTTATATTGCAATTTTTTTGTTTTGTGATTTTGTTTTCATTTTTTTATGTTGAGAGGAGTTAACGAGCAAAGCCTTTTAAGCTTTCGCTTGAATTTTTTAAAAATTTTGTTGTTAGATTTTTGTTTTTGTATTTAGTATGGATTTTTTTTTTTGTTTAATCCGTTTTGGAATGTTGGCGGATCTTGTTCTTGTTTCTATTATTATTATTTTAAATTTTTTCTTTACTATTATTATTTTGCTTGCTGCACTTTTCAGTTTTATTAATTTTTTCGATAGAGTACGCCTTGAATACGCCACACACAAATTGCATAACATGGTCAATTTTTTTATTTTTTCGTTTTTTTTTTTGTTACTTAGTTGCTTGACTACTCGTTGTATTCTTTACAATATTATTTTTTTATTTTTTACTGTTTATTATTACTAATTCAGGATTGCACTTAAGGACAGTCATGTATGTACATCGCATGTAGAATAGTTAAAATATTTAAAATTTTTTTTTTATTTTTTAGTGCAATATAAACAAATATAAACCAGTAGTTGGATTAGAAAAATAATTCTAGTAACAGAAATTAAACTAAATAGAAACAAAAGTAGTTTTTTCATTTTGCTTTTTTTTTTTAGTTTGATTCAATTTTTTATGCGTACTTAATTTTATTATACAAAATGAAAACATAAAAATAGCTTAAAAATATTTTTTTTTGTAATGAAAAAAAACAACAATAATAAAAATTTTAAATGGTAAGGTAAAAAAAAATTTTTTTTTAAATTGCGTTGAAATTTGTGTATGAACAATATTAACATAAGTACACTCAGAAAAAAAATACTTTCTTGCACAAATAATTTTTGCGTTAACAAATTCCAATCTCTTATATTAGGATTTTGTATAATTAATTTACGAATACTTTAAATTAAAGATAAAAGTTTGTAATATTGAACTCTAAATATATTGCATATATTTGGGGGCATTTTCGAGTACATTTTTTCTGAGAGAATATTTCTGTGTTTAAGACAAAATTTATAGGAAAATTTGTATGATTTTTCGAATAACTAAATGGTAATGATCTTTTGAATTCGTTTAAGAGGTATGGGTAATAATATGAAGTCTATTGATACGGATATTATTTTAGAGCTTTATAGAAAAGTGATTGCAGGTTGCTAAAAATATTTGAAAATGTTGCTTATAAAAAATCAAGGATATAGATGATTAACTATAAAAATTAACAACAATCAGTACAGACGAGAATTTTGGATTTAATTGATTCAAAAATGAGACTCTTATTATTGGATAGCCTTATACGAGTACATCAGCTTTGCCAATTATTTACTAGAATAGATATTGAACGATTCGTCCTTTAATTTAGAAAAGCTGCAAATTAGTTTTATTAATTCTATTTAGCAGTTTCTATTGATCAAGAAATTTATTTCTAAATTTTAAAATTTAAGTACAAAATCACTTACGTTTTTCGTTGAGTAATTTTATACATTTGAAATTTCATACATAGAAGCACAATTCTTTTGGTTCATTGGTATCAATGAACCTCGTAAATTTGTCCTAAACACTTTTTGACATATGTTAAATACCATTTATAATTTCAAATACCAAAGATAATTTTTTTTTTCACAAAACAAAATAAAAAACTAAGCATATTTATTTTTCTTTTTGATTGAAAATCCTTAAACAATTTCAAAATTCAATGTTATGGAATTCAGAACAGACAACAGAAAAAAATTCGTAACATAAACTGTAAAAAAAAGAAAAGAGTTTTAGAATTAAAATCCATGTGAAGAACAGAAAAAAAAACAGGAAACAAAACTAAAATCAAAATCTTATTTTCATTATTGCATTGTGTGGTATAGATTCCAACTACGCACATTTCACCTGAATTAAGAAAATAATATATGACTAAGTACTTACTTATACATACAAGACATCTACGTATACATTTTTTATTGCTATAAATATATACAATGTTCTTTTTAATAATGAAACGGTAGCTTAAATGTGCATTTAATGAACAATTATTGTACTGGAATTGCATCGCACATCATGGAAATGACTAACATTAAAAAAAAATATAAGACATTGCTCCAAAACTATAAGTGATTGCTCTGAGTCACATGCGAAATATACACACACACTAAAGAGAGAAGATAAAAGTAAAAGAAAAATGAAAAAAATATTTCAATAATGATACCTTAGTGATCTGATCTGACCGTAGTTGTTGGTTATGCCAATATAAATAACATTCGTAAGTGAAAAAAAAACAACAACAACGACAAGAATGGCAGAATGGCGAGTAAAAAACCAAAAAAATTACAAAAAATTAAGAAAAAAAAAAACAGGATGAATGAATGCAATTGTGTCCACGAGTGCATATATTGCAATTACTTTTATTTTACAATTTTAGTATTTTTGTTTTTTATGAACGGCAGCAATTTTAGGCGGTATGCTGCGCAGCTGCTCAACGTTTATTGTCAAACTTCATAAATAATTTTATTTTAATTTTTTATTTAATGTTTTTGTTGCAGTTTTTTTGGTGATTTTTATATTATTTTCGTTTTATTTTCACTTCTGTTCTGTTTTGGTCTTTAGTATACGTTTACGTATAAATTTTTTTGTTTTTGTTACACGTTTTTCATTTTTCAAAATTTTACACGCCATGAAAGTGATGTGAAAAATCTGTTAGTCTCCCGTTTTATATACTTTCATTTATATACGTATATTTTTTTTTTTTATTAATGTCGTATCCTACCGTTAAAGTGGATGTTAATTAACTTAACTGTCATATATTTGTACATTTATTTGAAAAGAGACGATAGAATAAAGAGAAGCACAAAAAACAAAAATAAAGTAAAATTTAAAATGAAAAACTCAAAAAAAAAATATCAAAAGAAATACAACACCTTTAGAAATTAGTTATGCGTGCCATGTTCGAAAATTATTGGATGTCATCTTGGTTAGATAAATGGGGACTAATTGCTCCCATATAATATAATGTATATATACGAACATTTATGTACAAATAAAAACTTCTCTAATTCTCTAATATTGTAGTTGGCATTTGTACAAAAAATAACAGAAAAAAAAAGAAAAATGCGTAGGTTATTTCCGAGAAAGATAACTATGCTTAATCTTAGATATATTTATACAGAAACATACATACACACACTCACACACTGGCTTATAAATTGTTTTATTAAAATTCCGAATGGAAAATAATAAAAAATAATAAAAAAGCCTTAATGACAGTAATAAGAGAGAATATAGGGAAAGAATAAGAGATTTTTTGTAGAAGAACAAGAATATTGTAAAATAAGAAAATGTTGTGGGTTTTAAGAAAATTAAAGAAAATAAAAACAAAATGAACACACCTTAATTAGATTAATTTTTTAAAAAATTTCACGGATAATATTATTATTGTGCACTTTTAAGGAAGTCATTAGAAAAGAAAATAATTTTAAAAATTTTCATATAAATTCATCCGTGAAAAATTTTTTCCCCTATATCAGAAATTTATTTTAATTTTTTAATTTGATTTACGCTTTTTTCCTTTTTTTTTGATTATGAGATTTAAAATTGGAATTTTTTTCCCCACAAGGATGGCAAAGATTTTATTTTATTTTATAATTGATTGCAATAACAAAGTAATTGCGTATAACAATTTTGATTTAACAATTTGATTTTTTAAATTCAATGTGCTTATTAGAAATTAACTAATTATCGTGTCCTTAATCTTTATAATTTGAATTAATTTGTGATATCCTGGCAGTGAAAAATTTGGCAATACACAAAAAAAACGAAATGTCCCGGGAGTCAGAGTTACATTGTTAGAGATCTTGAAATAAAATTTTGGGAATTGAAGCAATGCTTATGATATTGAATTCTATGTGTCACAGATGTTAAACATAATATTCTGCCATTGTTAACTCTAGAAACTAAAAATATAGCTTTACTACAATGAAAGCTAGTATGCTAATAGCAGTTATATATATGTATTTATAATGTACATATATGTATATTAAAAAATATAAATTTCCAGAGAAATTGTCAAATTGCAAGGAAATTTTTCACTTGATTGCAAATTTATTTTTCAAAAATAATTTAAACTAAATTGAACGCAGCCTAAAAAATAATACTAAATTTAATGAGGGAGTGAATTGTCTGATCAAAAGTAACAATTTTCAACTTTTATCAGTCAAAATTCACTAAGTATAATTTTAGAAAAATGCAGATTTTCCAAACAAAGTAATTTTCCAATTGAAATTTTATTTTTGTAATTAGGAGTCACCGCTAAAAGTGAATTTTTGATTATAAGGGCCTTAGTAATTCGGTAGTGGAGTGCAGAGATGGACGACTTTAGGCTTCTAAAATTATGCAGGATGAACATGTGTGTAATGACACCAACAATAGCTGTGTTTTAACTCTGTGTCTCGTAACTTTATCGAGATTACAAAATTAATATAAAAAAATGAACATAATAATATGCATGAATGTTGTTGTCGACTACAAGCCTTCAAAACTATTCATTTCATTCATTTAAATCAGTTTTGCGATGAAGCCTGCATTCCTCAATAATTTATTACGAGACTCTGTAAGGCACATGAATTAGTAAATCAATAAGAACAAGAAGTTTAATTTTCAGTATTTGTTTAAGTGTCCACCGAACAATATGTATACCTTAAATTTAAAATTCCGGCAATATTAAACTATAAAATAGGTTCATGAATTAAAATTATAGCAAAGTGACTTAATTACACCATCACACTAAAATAAAATTCTAACAAAATGTGCACACATTCACGGAATCATTTTTTCGTTTTATTGTGTAGATTTCATAGTAATCATTTTATTTTAATATATTTTAGTGGATTACAAATGAAACTTCTTTACTATGAAGATGCCGCAATTGATTACAAAATACTAAATATTTCAAATTTAACTATGAGTTATTTATGCAACCGACAACTGGCTATGCTTGAATTACAAAAGATAATATACAAAATTTTAATATGCTTTCGTTTTATAGAGACGCAACAAAGAAGATATAAGTATGCATAAATTTTCGAAAAAAACAGAAAATCTTAAATGAATAAAAATCACCTTTACTAATAAATCAATATTAAAAAATATTGAATAATAAAGTGTTGTACTAAATCTTGGTTTAGTGTGAATAAAATAGAGTACCTATATAATAAAAAGATTTTTAAATATCGATTAGAAAGGATTTATGTACAAAATTATAAATTATTTGAACTAGATTATTTAACAAATAATATTTTTTTCTTACTTAACTTATAATATTGTGACTAAAGGCTTACATGTCATCAGTTAAAAAGAAAATTTATTTGACATTTTTCCAAGTATAAATAATTTTAAAAGGTGCTACTTGTAAAAAGAATTTTTATACAATTAAGAGAGAAAATTTACGCTTATCCAGTATGTAAATGCAAATAAGGTCGCTTCTATTCATGTTTCAAAGTAAAAAGGATTACAAATATCGTAAATAGGTGAATATATAAAGACACGATTTGCATGTAGTTGTGTGTGTATATGTTTCTCATAGTAAATTAAAATTCTAAACGCACTTTTTTTTAAAGCCATGATCATAAATTTTCAGATAATTTTTCAAAACAGAAAATAAAATGTTCTTTTCTCTTTTTTTTCTTTTGGATTTTCCATTACCTCGATTTGATCATATTTTTTTAAATTTGTAGTTAGATACGAAGTGTGGCTAATAAATTTTCAGATTATTAATAGAAAAATGCAAATTCAAAAATTTTTTCAAAAATTGTTGCGAAATTTTTCATTGTAAGTATACTATTCAAAATAGTTTAAGGGAAGCATTCAATTTGTAAAGAATTAGAGAAGGTACTAGCAATATATTGTAAAACTCTCCAAAATCGAAACAAATTTTGTGACTCGAGCTAATTAAATAAATGCATCTATGTGTGTCTGCCTCAATTTTACGTTTGACAATTGATTGACGTAAGCGTTGTGACTTGAAAAACGTACTTTAAATGTTTACATCATTTTATATGGTTGCATTTCTCACTAATAGATGGCGCATATTTTGTTCTTTTCTAATTTTATTGTGGAATTTCTTAGACAATCTGCATAACATTATTTGTTATATTTGAGGGGATTTGTTTCCAACTACTTACTTATAATTTTAAAATATTTTCTATTCTGGAGATAATTTATACATAACAAAATAATTTTGACGCATAAATATAAATACTTTGTATTTTATAAACAATAAGTTTAGAATATTTTTACTATTATTTTTAATTCTTAACACAAAAAAAAAAAAACAAAAAAATTATGCATAAAAATTGCCAACTTACAAGGCGGTAAATTCTTTCAACAATAAAAAGGGTGATAAAATAACGCGTGCAAATATTTTTAAATTGCATCATCATTGGAAGTCACTTGCTATTCAGAATCAAAGAAAATTTTCATATTTATACAAAAATAAAAGCGACACTTAAACAATAAACTAAAAAAAAAAAGAAAGCATAATATTAAAATTGAAAATGATAAATGAGCAATCAAAAAGCGTATAACATTGCAATGTTAACAATAATCCAAACTATCTAATAGAAAATTCAAGACAAGACAAGGGGCAAAAGTAAAAAGAATGAGAAAATTTAACGAATCTAAAGGGAAGAGAGAAATACGAAAACTAAACAAAGTAACTAAGAATTTTTTTTTTATTATTATTAAAATTTTTTACTCATATTTTTACTAATACTTTTTTTTTCTAACCTAAATTGTATGTATATAAAGAATTTTACGAGTATAATCGAATTGAACTTAAACAAAGTTCTGAAATTTGTTCGAAGCTGTGAGTTTGTGTCATAACCTATACACTTTTAAACATGAAACTGAAGTGCTTAAATCACAGTTTCAAACTTCTATAGTGCTGTTGTAGTTTTTTTTTTCTACATTTTATACATTTTTGCTGTTATTAATTTTATTTTTATTATTTTCTTTTATTGTTTTATGGCAGCAGCTACTTGATGCATTTTTAATATGTGTGTTGTGAAATTGTGTGCATTAAGATTAATGTCAGATTGTCAGATAGATATGACATCGGCTTTCAAGAATTTTCGCATAAGAAAAAAATTTTATAAAACAAAAAAAGAAAAAATAAAATAGGGTAACGAAGAATGATTACTAGCAGTGATGGTATAACAAAAAAAAAATTAAAAATTAAATTAAAATTAATTTTACCTTAGAGGCACAATATTTTAACAATTTTAAATCAAGTGATTTAGATAAAAACCCTGAATTAGTTTAAAGTAATTTTGAAAAAGTTGAGGTATTAGGCCGCAAGCACGAAGGTTTCGATGGCTCGTCACCTTAATTTTCAACTGAATGTCTTAACAATATTCTTGCATCGCTGTGGCCCAAGTTTTCAATTGAAAAATTAGGGCAGTTGCAAAGTAAAAGCGTGATTGTTTTCAATGATTTTATAGTATAAAAATAGTGATTGTAGTGATATAATGTATTTGAACAAATTGTGGTATAGCCAATAACTTTAACATATTACAAAAATGAACCAACCTAAAACTAGAACTGTGGAAGGGAAGATCTAATCATAATAAAAAATTTATGATAACGTTTTTTGATTTAAATATACCAGTTGCAATTACAATAAAATTAAAAAGATCAATCAGACCTATCTCTAACTTAGTGTAAATAATCGAAGGTAATATTTACTCAACTTATAAGATTTTAATACATTGATCGTCAGAGGTGGTACTCATACCGTTATACCGAATTTTATTTCATATTTTCAAGAAAATATTCGTCAGAATTCGCTTCAATAATTTTGTGAGATGAAAGAAATTCACAGAAAGTTAAATTTAATCACTTTATTTTAGGAAAACTTTGAATTAATTTAATCAAATTTGTAAAAATTAGAAAATCGATGAATAAAACTTCATTTTCAAAGCTATTGACTGGTTCATAGGTATTTAGGTATCATATTTACTCGTTCATTTATTTTTTCTCATTCTAAGATTTTTTAACAGCCAAAAAACTCAGTTTCAACTCGCAAGTAGGTAAAAGTAAGTCAAAGCTCACAATAATGAAAATTTTGTTTAAAAGCTGTAAAGTGAGATCTTATATGATTTACGATAACGTACAAATGTTAATACTAATTTTTATTTGAATAGAAATTGTACTAAAATACAATACTTTTTATTGAGCTAAAATTTTTCAACTCAATAAAAAGTGATTCCTCAATTTTTAAAGTAATTATGCAAAGTATAATTCAAATGACCTGTCTAGTACCTATTCTTTATTAAATTTTCATTTTAGTACAATTGTATGCACAATCTTATGCCAGATATTCAAATATAATTTTTGAAAAAAGAATGAGAGAATAGTTAAAAAAAAAATAAACAAAAATTGAACAAAAAAGAGGAAGAGAATTAATAAAATTCATATCGGAAGAAAATAATGCTTTGAGGTAATAAAAACAAGAAAAACGAAATGAAACAATAACAATATTGAAGAGAAGAAAAATAACGTAAACATTAGTGTTGCAAAATGAAATGAAACTATCTGTGTATAACGCATAGCAATAAAATGTTTCTAGAACTTGGCAGGCATATACATATGCACACATCATGAATGCTTGTATACAAACTGAGTAATATTTCTGAAATGAATGCAATGCAACAACATTTTTTTTTTAAATTTTTATCATAATTTTGTCTTTCTTTTGTTTTGTTCTTGTTATTTTTATTTTTTTTCACCTCTTATACTTTCCAATATGAAAATTTAAAAAAAAATATTAAAATGCGTTATTGCTCCGCTTCACTTTGCCCGCTCCCCTCTAACCATATTCACTCTTTTCTTTTCATTCCTTCATCGTCAGTTCATTCGTTCATCCGTTTTGACTGGCTCGAATATTATGATCATTAACCATATGTGTGTTATGAAGTGAATGCATTCCCCTTATATACATATAAGGATAACGATAATACGCTACTAAAATTAAAATAAAACGGTGACGGTTTCTTTCTTTTATTTATGTTTGTTTTTTTTTGTGTTTTTCGAAACTTCATGGCTTTCATATTACCTACGTATTTATGCATCATTTTATTTTTTTTTTAATTTTTATTATTGTTATTATTATTGTTACTGTGCTATGATTATTACTGTTTTAGTAGTTTTGTTGCTGTTGACGGTTTGAGGTCTACTTAAGTTGTCACACTACTGGTGATGTTGGTTGGAGAATAATATTATGAAGAAAAGATTATGCAACTTGAGATCACTTAAGATCATTATGATTATAATTTTTTTTTTATTTTTCATTTTTATTTTATTTTTACGTTTTAATGATTTAGTTTCGTTTTTTTTACGTTAAATAGTTGTTGCGTTAAATATTATGCACGCGACTTAATGATTTTTATATCAACATTTATAAAACGTTAACCATATGGATATGAAGATAGTAGTTTTTTTTTTCTTAATATTATTTTGTTGAATCTTATTAAATTAAAAGGGGTGATTGAGACAAAAAAAAAATATAAGATAAATTTAAATAAAAATTAAATGTAGTTTGGGGAAAGAGGTTTGGAGTTACAGTTAAAAGAGAATATAGAGAAAACGAGAAGAGAGACAGGGTATAAACAAGAGAATATTATAAAAGTGAGGTGAAGATAAGAAAGATTACCTTTTAATAATAATTATTTTTAACATTATTTCTGTTATTTTTGTTTTGTTTTGTAAGCTTGAGGACTTTTTCGGTATAAGAAAAATATTATTTTAATATAAGATTATCTTTAATATTTTTTCTTCTTATTTTTTGGATTTTAAAGACTTATAGAATATAAGAATGATTAATATAATATGATTAATAAAATTTAAAGCAAGTTAACTTTGAATAAGATTGTGGTATAAGTTGAATTGAGGAAAAAGGCGGTTTTATAATCAACGTATAAGTAGAAACAATTTTTTATTTTCCTTTTGAATTTTTTGATTGACAGCGATATTGAAAATTGAGGATTATGTAAAAATCTTAGATTAAGGAAGTAGTTATTAAATAGAAGTCTTTTTGTTACAGTTTTCTTTTTTTAATAAATATCGCAGAGTTTTTATAAAATTGTTCGCTTATGCGTATAATTTTAACGCAATATTTTATTACATGAAGTAATTTTCTTTTTTGCATTTTCCAGTTTTGTTTTTAGAGGGAATATTGTTTGTATGCGTATAACCAATTTTTTATTGAATGATAAATGATTAACTATAAAGCTATTTGATATTAAGAGTGCACAGTAACATTTCATATATTTGTATTTACAAATATTGGTAAGAATTGAGATTATAAATTGGAAATTTGTGGCTTTTCAACACATTCCTAATCAAGAAGAGAAGTGTTTTTTACTATATCTATTTTTTCTTAATTTGATTCAGCTGATCGGCTGTTTATTGCATTTTTTTGAAAATATTGCATGTAAGAATGGGACAGGCGTAAAATTTTATATTCATATAAGTAAATTTCATTACCAAAATATCGCCAAATTGACACATTTTGTATTAAAAAATTTTCTTTCTTGAGACTTCTGTCAAATACCAAAACAATAACTTACATTTTTCACTATGATTGTCCCATGTTTCGTCTCTTCGCGTCGATTTTAATTAAATCCGGACTTGTTTTAGATTTTAATTATATATAAGTGAGTCAATGTTCAAATTTGATATCCGTTTTAACATACGTGTTATACTACAATTATAAAGATTAAGATCTTAATTAAAATATTTTTTTTTCAAATTTATAAGTTGCACTTTTTTTATTATTTCAGTTTGATTGTTATAATATTGATCTCTAAAAATGCATTGCACTAACGTATCTGAATACAATAGAATCTTTACACAATTAGAATCATACAAAATAAGAAATTTATTTTAAGTTTAAGAAAATAAAAATAAGTTGAATTCAGCAATACCAAAATTTCCGATGTTTAGAATTTTCGAGGAAACTCTAGATCAACTCTCTTTCAGAGTGCAAACTATGATCAGAAATTTTAATTTTTGTAATAGAATTCAGAATTTTATTAAAATTATTAATTGTTATAGGAATTAAACAAAAGAAAAAAAAACTAAATTGAATTTTAATCAAAACTATATTAAAATTTCTTAAATATTAAAAGTGGGACACAAAAGTGTATGTTATGTATCTAAAAATTAAGGTCACAAATTACTTAGTAATCAACATCACGATTAAAATTAACACCCATCCTTAATTTTAAAGGGTATTGCACCTAGACAACCTGTAGAATCGTGTTTTCTAAGTTTTACCATATAAAAGAACTGGGATATAATCTTTAACCGTATACAAAAGTTCTTTGTTTGACTAAAGTAGTTATTAAATGATTAAATTAAAATTTTTATACCAGAACTTACACTTGACTGCTTTTATTTGATATTGTAATAATTTTTGTATCACGTTTGTATGCACATCACTCACCTGGAAAAAAACAAAACGAAAAGTATATTTTAGAATTTGTACAGCCAAAATATTATGTTTATTCTATAATTAATAAAAAATGTTTATAAAACCACTATTTAACAATTGTATTACAAAAGTAGTATACGAGTAGTTTCTTCTTATTTGATCTAAAATTTAGCATTGAATTTTATATGTTATCTTATAGTCCTTAATATTTCAAAATTTAATGTTAATAACTTTGCAAATTTTCCTTGATTTAACCATGTTTTATTTTCTGTTTTATGATTTTAGAGTAAAACTTCTACCCGAAATTTTATATAATCTTCAAAAAGCCATTCAATTACCTCCACATAAACAAGAATATTTATGCAAATCTTTTCTTTTACAATTAACGAAAAAATAATTATTAATTCATTAACACAACAGTATTGCATGTACATATAAATAAACATACATTTTTTTATAATTTTTACTTCTAAAAAGTAAAAAAAAATTGGAAAAAAAAATTTTTTCGACCTCAAATTTCCCATCTCTATACTCATCATACCTGTTAGAACTCATTCTCTAGGCAAAATTTTTTTCATTCTGTTAAATTTTTTTTTTTATTTCTCTTTACTTTTAGATTCACTTTCACTTTCATCTAGACTCGTTATACCTTAAAAAGAAAATATTAAAATAAAAGAGAAAACGCAACATTTACATTAATTTTTCCATCAAATGCCTATGTACCACTACTACTACCTTTCATATCATTTCATTACAAACCAGGTAAATCACATAAATATACAACCCGCTCCTTTCTAATGGATAAAAGATTTAATGAAAAAAAAATGAGTAAAAAAAGGAACAAAAATGGAAAATATTGAAAAATATTGTAAAAGTTTATAGTCAAGCGGAAATAAACGCATGAAAATTGCCGGCAGAAAGAAGTGAAAATCATGTAAAAAAAACAAAAGGAAAACAAAAATTAAATAAAGGGTAACAGACGAAAAATAAAATACAAGAATGAAAAAAAAAATCTGTTGTTTTTTATGTTAAATTTTTTTTTTATATTGAAATTTTATAATTTCAAGGACCTTTATGTAAAATTTGTATTATGTTAAGAGACAGGTTGATTTAATGTGGTAAGCAGGAAGTCAATAATAATTTCGTGAAACTCAAAATAATATTCAATTTTTTAGCTTAACACTTACTTACGGAATTATTCTGAATGAATCTTTTAATTTGGAATATGGCAAGGATATGGCTACCTAATTAAATTTTTTTTGAAAATTGTTTTTTAATAAACTTAGATTAAGTCAATGATTCGTACAGTGGAATATTTTTCTTAAAAAAATTTAAATTGTTGTTAACTTTTGACTCTCTCTACAGAGCTCAACGCCTAATAGCTGCTGAAGTTATAAAAAATATTCTTATATATATTTCGTTTTAGTAAGAATTGCCTATAAGTTGTTTCGCGATTGAAGAAGCCATTTCCTATTTATTCTATTTTTGCGAAAATTACAAATCGTTTACGGGTTTGAGAGAATAATATTATCAAACCATCTGGCGTTTATAGGATTTTCTGGAACCAGAACTATCAGAGATTTATTTTTAGAGAAAAATTTTTTTAAATATCCTCAAAAAAAATTCATTTGTTTGCAGAATTTCAGCTTTCTTATGTTAGAGCTGGTAGAAATGTTATGACCAAATGAGTGGATGGGACCGACAGAGTTCAGTTTTATTCGCAAAGTTTTTCAAAATTAATTTGAAACTTCACTTAAAAAATTTTCTAATATTTCTTGTTGAATTTTTATGAATAAAATGTGACACCTCTAGATTTGTCACAGTTTATATTAAGGAACCATTTTGAAAATTACTAGAAAATGACACAAAAGCATTATAGAACATACAGAATTTTTACGTTATTAAAAACAAATTTGTAATAGTACAAGAAAGTGAAAGGCGCTATACATAGCTAGTATAGCGGGTAGAATTGATATATTTGGCACCGGGTATTTGAAAAACAATGCTGAGGATTTTATGATAAAAATTAAGGTTTACTCAAGTAAATCACACACTAATTAATAATTATTAATGAAGTGCTTCCTTCTCTAAAATTACTGTCTTGCAATTAGTGTATGAGTGAAAAATCGCTCTTATTACGAGTACACATAAATCAATTCATTCGTAAATTATTTCCTTGCAAATTCAACGATTTACGGTCTTAATAACAAATAAAAATTTCTTAATTAGTATAATGTTCTCCCTATACGTAATTAAAGTTCCTGCCAAGTAATATTCAAGTAATATTTTTTTTTTTAAGAAAAATTGGAACATCTTAGAAAACTAACTTTAATTACGTAAATTTTTCAATCTTTTCCTTATACTTGTGTATAATTTAAAAAAGATCTAAAAGACAATTTACTTACTTTAATGTGTTAAGAGTTAAGACTAGACAGTAAAGATTATAATTAATAGTAACTGAAAATTTTCACATTATACTGACCCAATTTGAATTATACCGTATTAGTAAGGTGTTTAATTATTAAAACTTAATAAAATACTTTACTAATACACATTAATACTTTCGAGAGACTCTACAATATGTCTATAAATTGCACCTACATACATTAAAGATCTTTTGAGACATTTTTTTTTTTAAATTAAGAAAATGTGAGAATATTGAGACAACTAAAAATTTCAATTATGCTGAAAATTCTTACAGTATTAAAAATAATGACTCAGAAAATAAATTACTATGCACATTAATATTATGCATGTATAGACTGTCATAATTGCCATGAAGATTCTAAGAGAAAATAAGAGAAATTTGCTTTAAAGGGTTCATGATAGCAGACAGGACTTTTGATATCAAGAATGTTTGTAATTTTACGTAGCCTATTTAAAATAATATTAATATAAAAAATATTATAGATAAAAAAGAAATGCCTGATAGGATATTTTGTGTGAAAATTAAATTTAAAAAATTTTTGTATAATATGTTGTTATTAAATATAAGCTTATAAATTAATTGCAATCGTGTGTACTTCAGTTTTGGTAGGCGCTTTTATTTTATGAGAACTTTACATTAATTTATTTTATTTATTGCCGTGTGTGAAACGTGTCTAATTTTGCTTTTAAAAAACTCAAATTTATTAATTATTTTTAATTATATTATTGAAATTTTTGAAATTTTGTAACGTAAATTGTTATGCCCTACTTTGTTTTTAAGATTAATTTATAATATTTAATTTATTTGTAGGGATCACGTACTTATATTATTGTTCTTGATATCCTAGCTTATACCATGTTAAAGTGAACTCTATACTCTGAATATATGGGACATTATATTTTTTCAACATTCTTAAATCTAAAATATTTTACTTTCTCTACTTAAATTCAATTAAAATTATTAGATTTGTTTTATCAATTTGAATTATTATCGGTATCGTACCCGAATGCCTAAATATCCTTTATGTATTTCGCTATTATTATATTGAATATTCCATTTGTTTCAAAAATCTCTCAATGAACTTACAAAATTAATAGAAATTTAATAGAATAAATTTTAAAAGTTTTATTTATATTGTAAAATAGACAGGATAATGGGTCCTTGCATAACATTTGTTTTACTATTTAAAGCGAAAATGACATAAAATTGTTATATAAAACTTTTACTAGGTACACTTCGAATAGAAAGGAAAGGTGTAGAAAAAAGAAGTTACAAAACCAAAATGAAGCAAAAAAAAATCAGAAAAAAAAAACAACAAAACAAAGAGAATCGTGTTTACAGAAAAATTGTACACGAAAAAAGTGTAATTAAAATAAAAAGAAATTAAATGACGACGCCAACAAAATATAAAATAAGAAAAAACAAAAAAAAAAAACAGAAACAAAAATATTTTCCTATATATTTTTTTTTCACTTTTTCTTCACGAATCTAATACATAGCGAACGGGGTTACGTGGGGGGAAAGAAAAGTTTTATGACATTGAAAAAATTTTTTTTATAAAATGCGTTTTCCAAGTTTCGCACACACAATTTTATTAATATACAGGTGTGCAGACAGGTATTACAATATGTCTAACATTTTCAAGTACATATACATGTATATTTTAACCCTATATTTAAAGTGGTGGTTGGTCTGATTGTTCTGATGTGTGGTGGGTGAAAGAGAAAATGTGACTGTCTCGCGTAGAATTGAAACAGACACTTTTTTTTTTCTAATTTTTGTTTCTTTCATTTTTGTTTTTTTTTTATTCTATTTATTTTTTTAATATAGAGTACAGTTGTGTAAGCTTTTTTTATATAGAATTAGGCTGTTATTATATTGTTCCTGTACTATAGAATAATTGCACCAATACGATATTATTGGTGTGAGAGAATGAGGGATTTGGTTCTTATGCAATTTCTCTTTTTATTTAACAAAACAAAAAAACAAAATATATTAAAATGAATTTTTTCTTCTATTTTATTTATAAAATTTTCTTGTGATTTTCCATTTAGTAGAATATTTTATTATATTAAAAGTTAAAATGCATGAATGAAAGTTTGAATGTCGTTTAATGCGCGTAGGCATACGTACACACCGATATTTGTATATAGGAAAGCGTGAAAGAAAGAAGCTTTAGTCAGTCTGAGTGAAAACGTTATGTAAACTTATTCTTTTTATTATATAAAAATTTTTTTGTTATATAATGGAAAATAATATACACAGTAAAATCTAACTCATGGGACCATAAATAACTGGATATTTTAAAGAGATTTTAAGGTTTGGAAAATTTAATCTCGAAAAGAGTTTTATCAGCCCTTGTCTTTATAAAGAAATTTTATAATTTAGATTCTCGTTTATCGGAATATTATCTGTATTGCTATAATTAGTTTGATTTTCTGATTCTGTCAAGTATTTTTTACATTTTTAACATAATATTATAATTAAAGAAGGGACCCGTTCCGAGAAAATATCAAAATCAATAATTGAATATTAAAGAATTATACTCGTAAAATTATGAAACATTTTTTTCAAAAACAATTTATTTATATTTAAGGATCATATTTTGGAAAAATTTTTTAGAAATGTGATTAAAATTATACACTTTTTAATAAACTATCTTGAATATTCTAAAAACAAATTTAAATAAATTAAAATTTGATATTTATATATATTTGGTAACTGGCATATAAGAATATTATTTATGACAGTAAAAGGCATATAAATGATTGACACAAAATATAATTGCAATTACTGTCATAATAGTAAAATTCTTTTAAATTAAATTTAATTTTGCGTATACAGGGTGCATCGTTGTAACTGCTATATACCATTGTATAAGCCCTCATGAGTAAACAAAATTTTTGTATGCAGACGATGATTAGAGCTCAACAGGTTCGGAGTTACAGCAACTTAAAATCAATCCCGACTGATTTTTTTACTTTTTAAAATTTTAAGGATAACTTCGTGTCCGTGTAAGACTGTCAATTGTGCTTCAGTTTGGTGTTTGAGTCATAATGCTACCTGATCTGATATAGGAGTTATTGAGAAATATAGAGTACTGCAAATGTTATTTTATAAACTCAAAAACAAATTTTTTTTCTTCAATGACTCAGAAAAATGTACAACAACCATTAAAAATTGCCTGTCATTGATGCAGCCATATATGTAAGCTTTTATTTCAACAACCTTTTACAACGAATTTTTCCAACTGGCCAATTCATAATACCCAGGATTCAGAAAAGAGATGAATCAAGATTGATTCTTTTGGTGATCATAAGCTTTTGACCTTGATCCAATCCATGGTTTTAGAATTTATTATCCAATTACTATTAAAGCGATTTTTAAAAATAAATTGGAGCTGTTTCCCATATAGAACGTCTCGGACACAATAAAAGAGAACGAGTATTTCCGCTTATTGTTTTCTTTCACTTGTTGTAACTCTGGTCATATTAAAAGTCTTTGTTAATCAAAACATTACAAACACCCTGTATATTTAAAAAAGATGTAATGCAAGAAGTAAATTTTAAATTTTAATTTCAAAAATAATTTTGAAATTCAAGTGAAATAATTTACACACGAATGCAGATAATTCTTTTAGTGACCCCATTAGATTTTATTATACTTGTATAACTAAAATATTAATACGAGTACCAATATTATGTTTTTAATTACCGAATTTCACTTTTAGTTTTAAATTAAATTTTTTTATAATTACCTAAATTTATTAAAAAGATAATATATAGAAAACTTTAAATCACCTTATTGCATTATTACTCAAAATGGAATTTAGAATAGCTGTCATCTAAAAACTCGAAATATTTGTAGATAATTTTTGATTTTATAATGAAATAAATTAACCTTTTAATTAAGCAATAAATTAACAGTTGTCGATAGTTGAAAATAGAATTGATCCATAAACAGCTTAAGTTAATTTAAAGATAGGCGCTTAAAATAGAGAAAGATCGTGAAGAGAACATGTCGTCGTACCCGTTTCAGTATATTACGCGCTTCTGCCGCAATACCTTACAAAATATTTATTTAACGACAGTTTCCTTTAATGCTTTTAATTTCTTAAATTTGGCTACGAATTTCAAATATTTTTACTAAAAATTTTAAAATTTTTTAAATTTCTTCTTTGTGATTAAAATAAGAAATAAAATTTATTTTTCCTTCCAAAAACACATTTAAACATTCTAAAATTTACTTAACTTATTAAATTCCTAAAATAAAACTATAAGTATGCATACAATTTACGTATTCATATGTGCATGTGCATTTGTGTATAAAGTGAAACTATTAAAAATCTATCAACATCTATTAAAACAGGCAATTCAATCTTTATCACTATCATAAATATTTAATTTCATTATGAAAATTATTTATATTTCAATTATGCAATTAAAAATTTTTTGAACTCACTTCAGTTTACACAATTGCATATATTGTACATTATTATTATATTATTATTAATATGCCATATACATATAAATACATATAGAATTTATAATATATACAATGTAAATATTCATATTATGCACATATATGTAATACAAATATGCCTATGTGTATATATATATATATATATTTGCATTTAAAATAAATTTTCTTAGAGAGATAGCAAAGCAAGTAAATTGTATAGATACAGAATAATATGATATCATTTTATATATATAGAATTTCATTCATGGGTGGTTTTCTATATATTAAAGCATTCATTTATATATGCAAACTTACAATATTAATAAGTGTATATATTAAAATTTTAATACACATAATATATACATACATTATTGTGTGTACGTACACATTATTTTAACTGAACTATAAAAAAAATGTTTTTTTTTAAATTGAAATAAGATAAAGTACACCAGTACCTTAATTTACTTGGTGTTTTTCTTGGTTATTTATGCAACATACGGATTCTGACTTATATAGGACATAAATCAGAATCCATATAGGAGTGCATTCAAATTCAATTACGAACTAATGCTATGTTTAAGAGTTGTAAAGTCCAATATTTGCACGAATTTGGTATTGGTCGAATTCAGTTATTGATTAATATCAAATATAAATCTTCTTCTTATAAATAAAAGAATTTAAGATCGATCTTCCTAAATAAAACTTAATAAGAATTCTGTTGGTTTTTTGTTTTGTCAAGTGTATCAACATAATTTTTGTATTTGGTTTATAAATTTTGAAAATTCTGACAATAGTCGTTTAGTTCAACATCCAAACTTATTTGAATTTCGTTCTTGAATATAAAGGCTTTAACAATTCTGCAAGAATATCTAAAAGAATAAATTGTAATTTAAACATTTTTAAATGAAATAAAAACAGTTAAAAGAATTTTCATTCCAAAGCAAATATCTACTTAATTTCAATTATGGTCATAAGTAGGATTTTAGACCAAAATCTCAATTTAAGAAAAGTTCTTTACTTTCTAATTTATTACAGTAGGTTAACAATATTATGAGGTTTTCCGGTGAATAAGTTGAAATAGGCAACATCACAATTTGATAACATTCAAATTTTTAATTGAAGTCTGCGTCATACGCTGTGTATGAAATAATATTTAACTATACCCAATGTATAAATTATAGATTTTTTGAACGAAATATTCATATTTAGTAAAAATAATTAAAAATATTCTTGAATTTCCTACACAATTTTGTGAAAATTTTGTAAGTCTAACCAAATAAATAAGCAATAATTTTCCCGAATCCATTGTAAAGTGAGAACGTAAATTTGTGAGAACGTAAAATAATGATCAAGTGTATTATATGATGACAAAATAGAAAAGAAAAACAAAAAAATTTTTTTTTTATTTCTTGTTTCTCCATATAAAATGATGTGCATAATAAACACCACATGCACATTGGGGTGTTATAAAAGTTTAAATATTTGCATCTTTCACCAACACTGTAAATCATTCATATAACCTTGAAATTTTACAATAATTTTTTTTTCCCTCTACAATATTATTTATTATATAAAATAAAATTATATACAAGCTACATACATATGTGTAAATTAAGATACGTTAAATATTTACTTATATTTATGTTTGAATGTATATGTATCTATAATTAATATATATAGTGTTTATGTGTAATGCTCTAAATAAAAATATTATTTAGTATAACATAAGTGTATAAGAATATTTTAAGAATTGCTTTCTTTCCGATATTCTGTAGAAATTATTTTAGAATAAAAACGAAAATAATCAAAAATAAAGGCAAGTGAAAGCTACCAAAAAAAAAAACAAAAAATCTATGAAAATTTTGTGTAAAAAGTTCTTATAAAATTCTTTTGCTGTTTTTATTATTTTTTGGCTTTGAAATTTTCATTTCTAAATATAAAAATATTTTCAAAAACACATGTTAGCTATATATATATATTTTATATGTATAAATGCATGTTTTAGATTAGACACATTTTTTTGTGGTGAAAATTAATAAAAAATCAAGAAAAACACCAAGAACAAATTTTAATTCTATTAAATGTTGCACTTATTACAGTTGAATTTTCTTTACAACAACAATAATACAATCGTAAAATATTTTCTTTTGTTTTTCTTTTCGTATTTTGTAGAAAAACAAATGATGCGGGTTGTTATTTTATATATGTATAACTTATACATATGATTATAGAGAGATGCAAAAACAATAAGAGAAAAAACAAAAATTACAGCAACAGCAACAATACCAGCAGTCGTAACAAAAACAGATATTTGTGCTTAGTACAACATACAGTAGTATCTAAGATATTGTGCCTATATACTTTTAATAGCGAATAGATGAATTATTGCTAGTAGGTACCTACATAATATAATTTATGATATATGCACATTATATTCGCAGACAAATGCCCTTGCTATTGAAATCTGTATAGAAAATATTTTTTTATTTATTATTTTTCTTAATGAATTTAAGTATAGGAAGGTAAAAGAAAAAAATATGGACAGTAATATTATCAAGAATAATATTAGTGTTACTGCTATTGCATTTTATATTATTATGTAGAAAATGTTCAATCAGATGATTGTTGATTAAAGATTGTTGCTTCTGAAAAATTTTCACAAAAATTTAAATATTTTTTTATAACATAATTTATTGTTATATAAATCCTACTATAGTTAGTATATCCTATTATATAAATTTACTTGGCGTCGACAAAATGTGGCGCAGAATTGTGCCACTTTAATTTTATAATATGGCATATATTTAATAGAAATTCGGAGAATTTTTATATTTCTGTGACTACAAGGAAAAATCCTGAAAATTTTTATATGATATTCTGTAGATATAAAATTATGCTTCTTGCATTAGCATTTAATTGTACTATGATGTCCCAAGTTATAATAAATAAATAATTTTGTTCAAAAGTGCACATATACCTCCAAGAATTATGCAATAGAATTTATGTAATTTTAAAAATATTTCAACGGACAGTGTGACAGAATAAATTATTTTTAAATAAGTAATCTTAGCTCAGTAAGCTGAAGAAATTTGTTTCAAATACGGAATAATTAATTACAGAAAAATAAATATTTTTAGTACGTATTATTAGTACTAATTAGTACTACCTCATGATAGTAGATACTTTCTACTACTACTTTACTACTTTACTTTCGAGAAAAATTTTCTTAAAAAGTAAAAATCGTGTTATTTAACATTATTGTAAGACAATTTTTTATTACTTTCAAACAATATAGAAGTTTAAAGCTAAAAATAATTTAGAAATTTTAAAGTTCTTAACGAAATTTTTGAAAAAATTTTAAAAATTATTCTTTTATGAACTTGAAACTAAATTTTCCATAACAGAGACATTTTGTTATGTAACAAGAATTTACAATTAAAATTCTTTAATGAATGTAGCTATTTATTTTTTAAGTATTTTGAAGCCATGATGGCGATTAGGTTTTATAGAGTTGTCCTCTTATTTTTAATTTTTTTTTCTACTTTAACTCATAAATGTTTAGGCTTATATATCAATTTAAAATTTTAATTTTATGTAAATATCGTTTGCCAATAAAAAAAATACATATACATATGTATATTTGTAACTAAACAAAATGAATAATAAATGGTAGATAAATAAATGTAGAGAATTGAAAAAAAAGGAAAACAAGACAAATAGTTAAAGTCCCAGCTCATAATAGGATTCCCACTTATTTAATTTCAAAAATTTTATAACATTTCCAAGAATATGTGTGAACTTTTTATTTTCAAATGTGCTCTTAAAAATGATTGAGTTAAAATAATATTGAGAACCAGAAAATTTTAAATTCTCCAATTTTAATACTTAAAGTTTAAAATTCAAACTCGTTAGGGTTTAGAAATTATTTACTTTATTTACTAATTCGAAAAGTTATTTAAAATTTAAACACATTGAACTTTATTCGTTTCAAAAATCCTCGTTCTAAACTTTACAATTTTATTTTGAATACTATGATATTGAAACTTTTAACTTAAGAGTTTTTGCCTCTCAGTGTAAATTTTTAACTTTAATTGTCTTGATTTAAAATCTTCATATTTACATTCAATGCCTCTCAATTAATATTTTTATTAAAAATATATCGAATGGTTTTACATAAAAAATTCTCTTGTTCTCTTCTGTCGTTATTACTTCGCTTGAATTATAAATGGAAAATGAATGATAACAGTAACTGCACACTATCGGTAAATTTTACTATTCATATAATATTATATAGGTAGTTATAAATTTTGAATTTGAAATAAAAATCATTTAAAAAAACATATCGAATTTAATTTGCATATCAATCCTGTAATATTTTTGCAAATAGTTTCAAGTTTTGATTAGTCAATGTAAAATTTTACATAGGGAAAAAATTTTTTGCATTTTAATGTACTTTTATATATACATTATATACCTATATTCAAAAGTAAACAGCACATACTGAGTATTTAATGTTATATAAAATATACTGATGTATAAAATCTACTGATTTAGAAATAAAATGTGTAATGTAAGTTTAAAAAATTGACATTCATTTTCATAAAAAAAAATCAGTAGTTCTTAAGAAAAATGTTACCCGTATTTTACATTTTTGAAATCTATACATATTGTATGCATATATATAATTTACATGGATGCACTATCACTGCATTCTATATAACAGTGTTTATGTATAGTAATAAATTTATAACACTAATTAAAATGTAATTCATTATTACTGTATGCAAATAAATTAGTTGTGTTATTTAAGTTAACGTTTAACTGACTGCATTAAAATTTATTTTATTAAAAATAATTAAAAATTAAAATTAGAGTAACTATATGCGAAAAAATTTGTAATTAAATATTTAAGAATTTAATAGAATTAATGAAGAAATTTTGTATACCCTGTGTAAACATTATAATAAATACAAGTATGTACATATATATTATATACAGAGTAAATGTGACATTATGATGCACAAAATTTAAAAAAATAAATTTGAACTTTGGAATGTATCTATAAATTATATTATGGATTAAAATTTGAATTTTTTAAACAAATAATTTAAATTGTTATCAAACATTTAGAGCCTGATCGTGTATCCCGTATTATTTTGCTCGCCAAATGAGAAGAAAGAGAGTAACTATCATATATTTATATAATGTAATTTTCGATTGAGAAAAATTATTCCGCATTGCGTATCTCGTCTCATCCCAAAATGTATACAAAATTTATTCACTTTGTTTTTGAAGTCTGAATAACATCTCAGTCACTGAACATCTCACTCGATAATTTGAGAACAAATACAAAAATCCAATTGAAATAAAGTTGGGTCAAACCAATGGTTTGTATTGTAGCACTTTTCCCTTCAACAAGTGAAAATTCTGCTTTTAAATACAGTCTATGTATACCTATGAAACTATTAAAATTATTTTCATTCATATACGAAACTATTTCTAGAATTGCATATATTTAGGATGACGCATATATGCAGTGTTTGAAATAAAGCAAAAATTAATATAAAAAGGGGTTAACATAATGCTCGATTTTAAGGGTTAATTGTGTGAGTTAAGAAAAATAATTATATTTTTTAATTTCATGGAATTTACCGTTAGCTTTTTGCGTTTATAAAAATTTGGAAAAGGTTGCGGTTTCGGAAATATAAGGTGTCAAAAATTCAAATTTTACGAATTTCAAGAGGTGATAACTTGAGAGGGGGTGGAGATGGAAAAAAATTTTCTTCTAACGAAATGAACTATTTGTTAATGTCTAAAAGCTCCTAAAATTTCAAGCTTCTACAGTCTGGGGTCTAGAAGAAAAATGACATCAAAAATTTGGAAAAAAAGGACTTTAGATAACGGTAAATTTGAACGGCCATTTTGTTTTTCTAAAGTTTAACTATAGTATATCGCGCTAGGGGAAGCAAGCCACTGCCTTTCTGGGTTTGCAAAATTTCAAAAATGCTTATGGTTTCATTGCAACAAATATTTAAAAAAGACCATTTTTAGGGTTTTGGGGGGGTATAACTTCTAGAGGGGGGAAGATAGGTAAAAATTTTGTTCTACGGAGATAAGTTTCTAGTGAAGATCTATGTACGTATGAAATTTCAGCTTTCTATCTTAAAGGGTGTAGAAGTTTTGTAAACAAAAAAAGTGTCCACGGACGGACGGACGGACGGACGGACGGACGGACGGACGGACGGACGGACGGACGGACGGACGGACGGACGGACAGAGTGAAACTAATAAGCACTTTTTTCAAAAAATTTTTTGGAAAAGTGCTAAAAATGAGTAATCTTATTGGAAATAATGAAATATACAATAGAAAAATAGAGAATTCTGATTTAAAAGTGAATAAAAAGTGAGATGAAAAAACAAAATACCCGATAATGCTCCTAATGTAAAGAAGTGTTGACATTGAGAATTTGTGTATAGTAAGAATTTTTTAATTAAATTATTCGTTCTAATAACTGCTGTAATAGAAAGAGTAACAGTTATAAAATAGTATCGTATTAATTATGCCAAGATCAAGTTTCTATTATTTAGCCATAATTTCAGAACTCTAGTTTGGAATATAAATTTTTAAAATTTTTTCTAAGAGAAAGGTAGTTAACTGGCCCTGTTAATTATCAGATATTTGACAAGTAAAATATAAGAAGGTGTACTTGCAAATGCTATTAGCATCAAAATGTATGTGATCAATGCAGTATAATAATTGATTAAGATTGAGAAATTTTAAACATTCAAATTTAATAAAAATACATATATTGTATAAGTACTTCAGAAATATTTTAAATTAATTGGGAGACTAAAGCTAAAAAGCCAATAATATTCTGAATTAATATTCAATTACGAATTACATGCATAAATACGAATTAATGTAGCACGAGAATGACGAACATTTTATTATTTAAGAAAATCAAGATCACTATTATCTTGTCATCTGGGATTCTTAGAGTTGTAAATTTGTTGTCGATCTTTAATTTACATCAGTTTAATAACAAATCACGAATAAAAATTTCTCATTTATTTCAATTAGCAATTATAACTGCAATCACGTTGATATTAAAATTATTTTATAAATTCATCTTAAATTTAATTTTAATTGTTATAAAGTAAAAATTGTTCCCCTTAAGTAATTCATTAATTAATTTAATTTTGAAATTAAAATGAAACAAAAAAATAAAATATTTTTTTTTTAATTTTTTCTTTTAAAATTTTAATTTAATTTCAAGTTCAAGAATAAACTAAAGAAAAATAACTTGTAGCTGCTATAATTTTATAATTTTAAATTTGATCTTGAAAAAAAAATCAAATTTAAACAGAGAGAAAGAGATAAAAAATTAACCATTTGGCAACATTTTAAAAATCACATTTAAAATATGCGGTGACATTTTGCATGCATTGTTTACCACACAACCGGCGAAAATATCCCATATATGCACAGTAGATAAAACTTTTGAATAAAATTGAAGTTTCGAAAAATGTTTTCTTTTTTCTCATTTTAAAATTGTAAAAAACAAACAGAAAATCTAAAAATTATCAATCGAATTTGAATTTGCATAAATATAATATTTGCATATTATGAATTTTAATGATAATTTTTTTTTTTGTGAATTTTAAATTGAAAAATGTTTGCGCACGATATGAAACATAACTAGTTAAGAATAAATTAGATCTATAAGTAAAGTAGCTTCTATGAAGCTTAATGTGGCTATAATTTGTATGGGTCTAGTTTTTTATTTGATTTTCGTCTTATCTACATATGTATGTATATGAATATTATTATGAGATTTTAATTAATAGGCGCTTTAGTGTTATTGCATATGTAAATATGCTTGTAATATTATCTTAGTAAGAATATGCGTATAATTTAGATGTAATATGTACAAGAGTATATAGGAATAGGTGCAAGAAAACGTGACAATAAAATGCTTATACAGTGCTGTTAACAAGCAAATTTATGTTAATTAAAGTAGACGGTATAGGTATTATGTGAGTAGTTATTTGATTTTAAAACATTTTTGTTTCTTAATATTTCAAAACCAAAATATGAAGTAATTTCTTGTCACTTAACAACATGATTGTTAAATTTATGTGTGTAACCTCTCCTTTGATGCAGTAGATTTTAATTAAAGATAATATAGTTATTAATTTTAACGAAATATTGGTTGTGGGCCGCACATTTTCCTTTTTTAAACAACCAATATTTGTAATTTAAAAAATGTTCTTGGATTGTTATATACTTTGGGCAAATGCGTTATAAAAATGGGCCCAGTATCGTACCCAGTTTTATCAAAATTTTAATGAATTCCTTGCAATTTCTTTTTCTAAAAGGGTTTTATATACATAAAGAATACAATTCGTATATATTTTTATTGTAGTATTCGGCCGTTTTGATCACATTAAATTTCAAGATGACCAAAGAAGTTTATAGATGTTATTACATTATACCCGTACTAACGTATACAAGTACATACTAAATTTATTTTATAAATTGTAACGGAATGAAATAATCGTCTGAGATATAGACTCCATGTTTTTAATCAGCGTCGAGTTCTGAGTCGATTTAACCATGTCTGCCCACTTGTCCTTCCCAACGATAACTTAAAAACTAATTGAGCTAAGTTCGCCAAATTTTCACAAATTATTTACTATAGTAAATGCCAGAACCCGCATTAAATTAGATATGATCGATGTAATGGTTCGGGTAGCTGCCATAAAATATCAAAATTTATTTTGCTATATACGTAAATAGTATTTTAGTTCCTGATATCATGTTCATATTTGTAAGTTATAATCGCCTCAATATTTTGTATTCTTGCATTTTAATCTTAAAACATGAATGTGGTTAATTTTCGCACCATGTTATTTTTAAATTAAAATAAATTTTTATCATGAAGTATCTAAAAATAAACGAACAATTAATGTTCAATGCAATTAATTTTTCTATAATTAAAAAAAAACCTGCAAATTGTCAACTTTTATTTTTCATTTTTTTCTTAATATTGTCGTGAGTCACTTTATTGTTATAATATTAAAAGAACAAGTGCAAAACTTACATAACAGAAAATTAATAACCACACAATTTTATAATTATTTTTATTACTTACTAATTTTATAATATAAAAGTTTTTCAATCGAAACCAAAAAAAAAATTCAAATTCACGTCAACTTTAATAAAGGCCTATAAAGTCGATATAAAAATTTTATTATAGTTTATTAGAATAATTTTACTATTTATTATTAATAATTAAATTTTAATAAATCATTTAGAAAATAAAATGAGAAAAATTTATTGCATTCACTTTTATGTAAACAGGAGAATAAATAAAGCCTATGCGTTATGTCAGTTATGTGTCATGTTCTAATTTAACCAATCATTTATAGCATAAAATTAATTAACAACTAGTTTATTGATTAGATATGCTATTATTTTAAATAATTTGAATTTTTATAATAAATCACAGTAGTTATAAGATTAATTTTTTATAAATTATTTTTTCAATTTTTATATTATTTAATTGAGTATTCTAATCGGTTTTCAATTCAAGCAAATAATATAAAGCAAATGGATACTTCAATTTAAATTATTTAATTAATTTTGTATAAATTCTATTACAATTAATATTTTGTAGAACTATTGGAATATCTGCAATGTATACTTGTACAGTAATGCTCTAGAATAGAGTTAAGAACAAATAACGGTTTAGTTATTAACATTTAAGCATCATACTGAAATTAATGTGGTCAATAATGAAAGTAAAACGTATAATATTGTTTGTAACCGGAATGAAGCACAACAATTTGCTTTAACATTATAAAGGCAAAGAACTTAAGCAATTCAACATAAACTCATATTTTGTAGCAACTTATTACAAAATAAATTTTAAACTAAGTTAGTTCGCTGAAATTTATTAACCCCTTTACCCTTGTAGTTTATTATTGATATTGCATGAAATTCGAATTTTGGAACTTTTTCCAGAACAAAACCGAAAACTTAAAAAAATGTGGTAATGTCTCAGAAATAGCTAATAAAAATGCTTATTATGACAAGTTGCAATTGCAGAACAATAGCATAACATTCAAGAATCATTTTTGTTTCCGTACTTGGCTTTGTAAGAAATCTTCGAATATGCCAGCCACATAAAAATTTATTGATGTGATCAATTTCAGCGATAAGAAACGTGATATTTTCAACCAAAAACATTTTATGAGACTTAAAAATAAAGCTCCTGTAACGTACAATACCCGAAATATACCTGAAAGAATTAAGAGATCCGAAGTCTTTGGATAGCGTTTGTAAAACATTTCTACAATACAAACAAACAAGTATCAATACAAACAAGTAAATTTCGGATATCCGGTTATAAGTTTCCTATTATAATATTTGTTTGCAATTGATGAATCAAAACCATCTTATTTTATGTAATACAAGTATTCCTGTTGCACAATAATTTAACGTATACAAAATATTCGGATTGAAACTTCACTTATTGATTTATGATAATATTAATTTTGAAAAAAACAAAAAAAAAATGTTTACAGTAGGACATGCTATAAAATTTCGATTTGTTCTTATTTCAAGTCTTGTTTAATTTATCAATTTACAAAATGTCATCATATCAGTCCTTAAGCAACCTATTTAATATACGAGCCTACGCAAAATTCCCGTATTGCATAAGAAGAACAAGCATAGCTTTTCCAGAATTCAATAATAAAGCGAGAAGATTCATTATCATTTAGCTATTCATTTCAATAATCTATTATACTTTGTGTTCTTTTTTCCATTTCTCAAAATGCTATAGTTATTCTATTGAAGATTATAAGAAAAAAAAGTAGAAAACAAATTTTAATTGCAAATACTTTTAGTATTAATGATGAAAGTTAGCAGTTGTCATGAAAAATTGCAAAGTTAATCCAGTTTATAATAAAAAAAAAATTTCTCCCCCAATATTATACAATACACTAGATACAGACAAACATACATGTATGTCTATGTATAAATATACATAAAATGTGTATATGTATATATATTCAAGTTTTATCACTTTATTAGGCATAGAGGATCACCTTTCATCATGTAAAATAAAACTATATGGTTGCAATTTTAGTCGCATAAAACAAATGACAACTAAATTGAAGTTAAGCTAAATAAATATTTTATATAAATTACATTATCAATAAATAAAAAAATCGCACCCCGGGAAAAATATACTGGTTCTATGCATTTTAAAATTTTTACAAAATCTTCAAATGTTAAAAATATTAGTATTTGACATGGAAAACATCAACTTTTCCAATATTATATTCGAACGGCCTTTTTTTGGAACTTTTGTGTTAGTGAATAAAATAGTGATTTGGTCCGTAATTAATTGAAATTAAAAATAAATAATGACTTTATAATAGAGGTTTCATGCGCAGGTCTAAATATTAAGGGAAAGAGTTCCGATGGAATTTAAATGTTGTTTTTCAAATTAGTTTTTTCTTATATACGGCTAATTTTCAGGTCTCTTTTAGAGGAAATTCGAATAAATTGAGGGAATATAGTGCGAATTCCAGTTTTGTTTTTTTTATTCGTGCTATTAGTACTGCTAAATCTAGACTTTTGGGTTATTTAAATTATTTTTAAAAATATAGTTTATTCAGTAGTGGTTTGTGTTGTCACATTTTTCACATTATTGCCCTCTAATTTCTACTTACATTTCAGCATTTCATTTCGATCCTTGTTTGAAAGATTTTTCTTAGCAATCTAATCGCCGTATTAATTGTTGGGTCGTTTTACCATTCGTTCAATTTTAGAGTTGTATGATATAGTGTTGATGTTTATAACGTATAAGCAATTTGTCTGATATTGAATGTAAGTTTGAACTTACATCAAGACGAGCCATAATGTTAGTATAAAACACTTGTTCAATTACGGCGATATTTTTATAGTGGGGTGAAATACGTATTTTTCTTTACATATTACATTGGTTAGGCATAGGTATATAAATCCATTTATTATATTATTTAAAATATTAATACGTTTTCATAATCTAAGCACAAAATATATGAAAACTAGAAAACAAAAACGTTTATATACTAACTATAATAATAATAATAATAATGAAAATAAAAATAATAATAATAGTATATGATAGAAACATTTTTATTTATTACGTTTCAATTACAAGTTTTTATAGCCGCATTATTACTCTTGTATTCTCGTGCATATAACATGCATCACCCACTCAATTTAGTAATTGAAATGCAGTTTTGTTGCTTTTATTTTTGTATTTTATTCTATATAACAATTTTTTTTTTACTTCAGGGGTATTTCCATCTTTCTAATCATAGTAATGGTATAAAAATAAAAATTTCAAATTTAAAATAACAAAAACAAAAAAAAAATAGAATAAAAAGAAAAAGAACAAATATGGGAAACTACTACACCCCACCCATGTCATTATACAACATTATTGTACACATATACCTACACAGATATATATATGTAATAAATTATAGTGTGCATCTATTGCGATACTCAATGCACATAACATGCAGCATGTGTTGCACATTCAATTGCATAATATTCTTATTTGTACTATAATGTAGGCATATATAATTTATTTGAAAGTAGAAATTACCAATATTTTGCTTAGATTAATTTAATTTCAATATTATACAATCTGTAAGTATTATAAAATTTGAAAGAAAAACAAAAAATAGCTTTGAGTAGCTATTGATGAATTTTTTTATTTCTAATTTTCACACTAGGTTTTTCTTATTCTGAATCTTATATTCTGCATTATATTTCAATGTTACAAATATTTTGAATAACGTATTTGTATAATACATAAACTACCTAGTTATTCTTTGTGTATATAATAAATATGTTTGGTACCTAGAAGTATGCAATCTAAATAAATTTTTATGTATACTAATTATATTATGTTAAGCGTTATATTCGATTGTCATCACCATTTCGTTAAAATAAAGTTGTTTTTATAATAGTTTTGCTTTATTTTTCCTATAGCACATTTTGAACATAATCAGAAAAAAATTTGCTAATAGGTTTCATTTTCTTTTTTAGGGCTTTTGGTTACAAACCTTGAGCACTCTTCAAGATAGGAAGCCAAAATATTATAATCAACTGGACTTTTATTAATTTACTCTTTTTCTTTTAAAAGAGAATGTCATTGTAAGAATGCCATTTTTAGACAGCTTATTTTGTTAATATCGCAAACACTTTTCTGAATTATTGAAATATATAACGGGGGCAACCAACATGTTCTACCACTGAACAGCTTAGATGAATTTTCGTTGGACAAGACGATGGAAATGTTGAATAAATTTTTTTTCCAAATTTCGATATAATCTTTAGTACAAAAGTAATTTGTTTAAAAATCTGAAATTTCAACAATTTGTATTGATCAACAAAACGTTTAATTTGTGATAACAAATTAGTTCCCAACTTATTTCCCCTATTCTTCCATAATATCAATTTTCGGATTTTGTTTTACCTTAACTTTCAAATATTTCCATATTAACGGTAAATGTTCCCTCCATTGAAAATTGAAATTTTTTATATTATTTGATCAAATTACATATATAATTTGATATGTATACCACTTTTAATTCATGTCACCCTAAAAGTATGCAATTCCAGATTTGAAGGAATTATTATGATAGAAAAAAAATTCTAAACAATACGGAGTTTTTCTTAAAAGCAAGTTTGTCCATTAAACTTATTACTGAAAGGAAATATCCTACTTTCCGCCTCCATCCGAGCCTTCATCTGAGCTTATTATTAATACTATTATTAAAATGTTTTCAAATTCATGTTAAATCTATGTGCTTATATAATATGTAATAAATAACATAAATGTTAAATATACAAATATATTTGTATGTACGTTTATGTAAATGTAATATTTATAATAGAAAAAATAGAAGATATAATAATTTTTTTTTTTATTATTATTAAAATTAATCAAACAGATGAGATGCTGTTACAAAAAGAGAAGAAAGAATTTAACATATGCTCCCTCTTAATGATGTTTATGGTTTTTTTTTGTTTTGACGTTCTAATACATAACATCCCAGGAAGCAAAAATATTGAATATGAAAATTTAATAAAATAAAAAACAAAGTATGTAATAAAATCGAAATTAGTACAGAATAACTAATTTTATTTTTTTAATCTCACATGCACTTTACTTAACAACACAGTACAACTGACATTAAACTGTTAGTGTTCTTAACCTTTTATCTTGAAATATTTATAACTACGTTAATTAGAATATGTTGCGAGACGAAATTTTTAGTCATTCACGCCAGTAATAAGATACAATATCTATATGTTTACATGTTATTAATATTATATAAATTATATGTTTGAACTTCAATTAAATTAAATTAAACATTAAATTACAAATTCGTACAAATAATTAAACTGAGAAAACTTCTTCGATTTTTACAAAAAGGTTTGGTAATGATCCGGGATGTAATTATATACAGATTCGAAAAGCTCATATCTCAGACATAACTAACTCAGGGAAGTCAATATTTGAAATACGTTTTATATTATAACCATTAAATTAAAGTCGGTTTGTGGTTAATAACTAACTTCATTTATAATTTTTATAATCGGAATGGTAATTTTAGAAGGTTGTTCGCACGCGTACTTATAAATAACGTTTAAACAAAATAATTTGTAGCCGGTTATATGATTATTTTCATTTCTTATCAGTTTGAATGCAAAAATAATTTTAGATTAAAAATTATTTGAAAAAAATAAACAGTTTACATTTTAATGATACTTTAGTAACATTGCGTTAAACAATGTTTATAAATTTTTTATACATTTGTACGAGTATAAGAGAAAATTACTGCATTTTCATTTTATAGGAACAATCTTGAGTTTATTTTTAGCAGCTTCTAATTTTATAAAAGTTTGATATTTTATTTATATATGAAAACAAAGTTTATCTATATCACGAAGCCTCAGAATGATCAGAACAGAAAATAAGAAATTTAAATAAATAAATTTAGTTTATTAAATTAGAAAACATTTTGTAGTAGGTTTTTCATTCTACTATCTGAGAGTTTCAAATAATTCTGTTTCCATTTTATTATGTTTGAAAAGTTTTTTAACATTTTATCGAGAATTTCTTTTACATATGTAAGTATACACATTGATAGGGAATGTGAATAAAAAAACGTCTCGAAATGAAAATGATTTCGTCCTACTTAGTATCTGCGTAAAGATTGATGGCGTAAATACTAGAAAGAAATGCAAGGTAGGATTGTTAAATAAATTTTCTTTTAAAACTGAATTCGAACCAGCTATCAACCACATTCTTGGCGGATGGTTTTCCAGGTGAGCTACAACTGAAAAAGCTAATTTACAATAATAAGTTAGTGTAGATAGTGTTATAAACCTTTTCCTTATACCTTATATAATATTTTTTAAGTTTTTGAAATTGAAAGCTAAATTATTTCGTTATTTTATATAATCTGCCATTATTATTATTTAGTTCGTTTATTTATTTCAGAAAAAAATACATAATGTTTACGACTTTTTATACAATATACAAATACAGACAGATCGCATGTTGAGGAGTACTTTAAAATATATGTAAAGGGACCTGTTAAAGCCATGAAAAATTTTCAAGATTGGACATTTTTGTTTCTACATCACTCTGGAAGCTTAATATTTCAGTTTTATTGTTGTTGGATTTGCTATTTCTATGAGGGGATTTCTAATTTTTCGAATTGAATATTACTCTTTTTTTCCTGATTGGTTGTAAAAATTTCAAATAAATTCGTAATTAAAATGTTGTCTGTACGAAAGGCAAACTTCAAAAAAATTAACAATAAAAGTTAGAAATGAACTAAATTTACCACCTGGGTAATTTGAGTGTAATATTAGAAGTTTATATTAGTTGTGGGTATTCAGTATATATGTAGGTATTTTTATTATTGATGAAGTATCGATTCGTTAATAAAATATTTATTCAATTTATTATTCTCTTTCTATTTTCAATAAGTTTTTTTTTTGTTTTTGTAATTTTTTATGCTCTTTTTATATTCTATCTCTAGTTAGTTTTGTCATCATCATTGTATACACAATAACATTATGAACATTTAGATTTCAAATTAACATGACATATGCATAGTTCATAGTTGATAGGTTAGATTAGTTATGTTTCATTCGATTCGTTTCGATTCGATTCTGTACAATTCTCTTATGCTTTTCGAATTTTTATTTTTACCTTTTAATATAGAGTTTTGTAAATAGTATAAATTTATATATTTTTTTTTAAATATAAAATCTTAAAAAATAAAAAACCAAAAATTGTCATATTAAATAATTTTTGCTTTTTAAATTTATAGTTGAGAAAAAAAAATTTGGATATAAAACAACACAAAAATGAAAAAAAATAATCGAACAAAAACAAAATGATATGGCAACGATTGTGTTAAAAAATGTTGAATGCAAATTATTATATGCCAAATGTTATGGTATACTTAGCATGTTACAATATCCCAATGTAGTTGGTATGTGCACATGTGAGTATGTGCAATAATTCTACCCCCGCATATTTTATTTTATTTAATAAAAATTATATAAAATATTAAAAAACTAAATACATTTTTTTCTGTTAAAAAAAAATAGTCATCCTATAATAGAATAACTAGAAAATAAAAACAAAAGAAAAAAATGTTTGAATTGAATAGAAAAACAAAAACAAATAACAAGGAAAAAAAATTGCAAACAAGCATTGAATTTACCTTTTAAATAAGTGTAGCTAATTGTCAAACTGTTACCTAATATTTATCTATAAAATGCAAATATTATAGATGTATATGTACAATATTTTAATATATTTAGACATTTATAATATAATTGAATTTATAATGAATGCAAGAATTTGCATTTAAATATTTTATATAATTTATAAACATATAGTTGATCCTGTCATTATTAAAGTTAATATTGTAACACCATAAATAATTGTTAAGCACCTACAATTTTACTGAATTCTCGTATTTATAAAATTTTCATATGAATCGTTCTGACAACAATCGTTAGGCAAATATCTTATATTTATTTGCAAAAACTAAAGAAAAAATTTTTAAATAGAGCAAAAACGTCGATTTTTCATAGTATTTTCAAAGAAACCATGGGATTATTAGTAAGAAGTGGAACAGATTTTGCCACTCAATATGAATTGATATGAATTGAAAAGCGGATTTAAAATATTTTTAGATTTAAGTTATCTTTTCAAAACAGTGACAATATATACCAAATTATTAGAATAACTACGTATTCTAATAATTTGAACGTATTCTAATAACTGTGGATGAACATTATATCTGGAAATATTTCGAAACATCTTATATCGAACCCAAAAAAAGTTTTATACGAAATATTGGATTCGGTATAGTATAATTTTTAAATGAAGACTGCTAACTAAACAAACTTTAAATACTCTTCTTAATTTGAAATATTTGATAATTTTATTCCATTTACTTTATTTTTCACGCAACGTTAGTCAATTAGTTCTAAAGATATTTAAATTTACACTATTAAAAACCTAGAATTTAATATAAAATGTAATTGAACGCATTCTCTGACTACGTTACTAAAATATTTCAAATTAGGAATAAAGCTAAACTTTTAAATTACGGGACAAGTAATTACTACAAGACAAAATTTTAGCAATTGTGTCTTGTTACATCTCTAACGTGTGGCTAATTTGGTTGCATTAAAGATTTATTCAATTTATTTGTATCATAAAATTCCTAAAAATTACTATAACAATTTAATTGCGTTAATTAATACCTATTACAATACCTGGATTTGAAGAAGAGCAGACATAATTTTATTTTACTATTGATTTTTGAGATACAAATTAAAAACAAAAAATAATGATGAGCCCTAGAATTAGAACATTTGTAGCTTTAGAAAGTGAGCATTTAATTATGTAGCAGTTCCGATTTAGTTAAATAAGAATTTGTTTATTACAAAATAATTAAATATAATTTATTTATACTTTCAGCAAGCAATATTTTTTGCCCTTTACTTAAAAACTGCTTAAAGAAAATTAAAATTTTTCTCTTAAATTTGGCTTTTACACTAAATTTATTTTTTCAAAATAATTTCTAATTAAATGTGATGTGAAATTTTACATAGCTAAAAATTAATTAAACTTAACATAATAAATAATTAAAATTGGGTCAAAATAATGGTTTGTAAAGTAGCACTTTTCTCTTCAAAACTAAAAATACCGTCTCTAAATTACTTTCTTTTATATACCAAAATATTTCAAATGATTGCATATGTTTAGGATGAAACGAAAGAAAAAGAAATTAACAGACGGGTTCATGTAATAGACGAAATCGGGGATTATTTGGCGTGAGCTAAGAAAAATAATTATATTTTTTGATAGCATTAAATTTGTCACTAGCTTTCTGCTTTTATAGAAGTTTGTAAAAATTTGCATTTTCGGAATTATAAGGAGAATACAAAGCTTTCAAATTTCGAAAGGCGACAACTTGAAATGGGATGGAGGTAGAAGAAAATAATTTTTTTTTAACGAAATAAACCAACTTATTACTATCCAAAAGCTGCTTATGTCTTAGGATCTTACAAGTTATCGTCAACGATATCAAAATGTAAAAAAAAACACGCATTTTAGACCATTTAATCATTTTCAAGCCTAACTATATTATGCTCCAACAGCAGAAGGCAGCCACTATTTTTTTAAATATAAAATCTTGGCTAGGCAATTCTATTTATGCCCATTACGCACACTCTTAATAATTTCAAAAATCCATTATTCATATTATAAATAGCTGTGAAATGACATAAAAATATCGTATAATCATTTGAAGATCTGAATCATTATTATATTAATGAAATGTATGTATGTTCAATAAAATGGTAGCCAATAATAGAGTAAAAAGTGTAACAATGTAATTATTTTATTATTATTTGTGAAAAAATACTCGTAATATAATTAAATAATGTGTATATATAAACATTCCTAACGTAAAATAATTTCATAATACATTCACACAATCTGCATATATAGGTGAAACCTTATTGTTACATAGGATGTGATGTCAAAGCTAAAATAATTTTATTTTTGTTATTGTTCTTATTTTTTGTATAAAATTTGAACGTGGGAAAATTTTTTCGCAAAAATGTAATTTTCGCTATTTTAATATAAGCATTTTTAAGAATAGAAATGATTTCCCAGGTGTATACTTTTTAATGTTATATAAAATAATGCTAACACCATATGTGTGTGTGTGCGTGTTTATGAATTCAATCTACATACATTAATGTGTAACAATATGAAAATTCATTAGGCAATTTTAGTGTTTTTTTCTTGCTTTTTGGGAACAATTGAACTGTTTTGCTATTCTCAATATTCAATTGATCATTATTTTTATTATTGTTGTTGTTAAAATATTTTGATTGATTGAATTGATTCAATTTATTGGATTTGGAACTCACAAAAAAAAATCTGAGTTTATCCTATATTTTTTTATATTTTGCAAAAAATAAATAGTAAAATTAGATAGTGATTATAATAAAATTTGGAATAGATTTTTTTGTTGATGAAACAATGTTGTGTTTATTATATATGGTGCGTGTGTCGTACACATCTGTTCCAACTCAAAATCCATATAGTTTGAATCTATAGGCAACTATGCGATATGTGAAGCACACGTAAATAATGATTTGCGCCTATTTTTTTTTTCTTTTTGTTTTTTCTTATCTGTTACGAGTATTCAATTGAATTTTGATTATTTTTTGATTGATTTAAAATGAGTTTCAATTGAAAGTGAATTTATTTTTTATATTTTATGTTTATTGTTTTTGTTGTTTCGCTTTTTTTTTTGTTTTTTACCAGAGTATTTAGTGAATTGACAATAGATTTTGTATGTTTTCATATACATAGAATGAATTTAATTCCAAATAATTGCATTTTAAATTGATTGAACAGGTGATGGGACTTTTTATGATTTTTATTTAGTTATTCCTTTTTTTCTCATTGTTGTTGTTGATTTTATTCTATAATATAATTACCATGTATATAATACTATAATAATAAAATAATATTGAAGAGATTAATATTGTAGATTATTTGAATAAAAAAAATTTTAATGTTTTGGTAATTATTATTGAAAATAATTATTGTTAAATTTATAAAGTTTACCTATCAATCAATTGTTCTGAATTGTTTCTTTTGAATGAAATTTTCGAAATTAAAAGTTTATTTACACGCATGTGTATGAGAACAATACGCATGGTGATCATTTATGCAAGATTTGTAATTTAGGAATAAAATAATTGTGTTGAAAAAAGTTACTCCAATTCCTAAAATAAAACTGAGGCGTATAATAATGCTTTTTAAATTTTGGTGGTACTAATTTTCAAAAATTTTAATTAAATTTTTAATAAAATTGAAATTTTCTTCCATCAAATGATGTAATGAATCAGATAAATTGTATTTTAGAGAAAAAAGAATAATCTGTGAGCCACTTTTAAAAGTAAAAAGGCTTTTTAAAAATTTTGCAATCAAAGCTAAACACTCTTGTGTTACAATATTTTAGATTTAAAATTAAAAATTTATTCGAAATTTAAATTGAAAAAAATTGCATAATTTTCGGCTAAAATATTGAAATTAGAATTTTGACTATTATTCAATTACTGTCCCAGCATTGTTTCCTTTGTCCAATTTCAATTAAAATTCCCATAATCATAAAGTTTTGGGCTAAACGTTGAAGCTTTCCAATAATGTACGAAATGGTAAGTGAAAGAAAAGTAGAACTTAAGTGTTTTGAATTTTTGAAAATTTGTTTAATATTTGTTGTGGAGCTCTTAAATCAACTCGTTATTATGTCTATAGGATAAAATGAAATTAGAATTATGACTACATGCTACATTTATCCAATACTTTATTGAAGTAGTAATTGAATTAATTAATTAAAATTTTTGAAATAAGTTTTAATTTTTAAGAATTTTGCTAAATTTTTTTTACTTAAAACAAAGTGATGGTTTAGCACAACAATTTTAAAGCCTGGTTAATCGGAATGTACCTATGCATTGAGTCATTAAGTCATAGAAATATAATCACTCCAAATGGAATCTCTAATTAAGTATAGATCAAAGATCCTCTTTGCAAAATTGTTCCCTAATTGTTCCTAAAATTCATCTTGTGTTAATGCCTGAAAATATAAGCAGAATCTCTGCTTAAGTGAAAACTTTAAATAGCTCTTTACTAATTTATTTATTTATAATTGTTTCACCTACTATTATAATTGCATTGCAAAGCAATTGCATAAATTAAAATTGTAAAAAAAATAGAAAATTTTATTTTTACTATTAAAAAGTGTCGAATTATTATCGGCGACTAGAATATTTGATTTCGTAACACGTTGAAAACTTAAAATTAACATTTTTTTTTAGTTCTATGCAAAATAATTTTATGAATACATACGATGACTAACTTTGTCTACCGTATAAAAAGCTATTTTTTTCTGCATTCCATTACTATAACGTGGTTTTACAACATGCCTACATATCATATATAATTATAAGTATTGGTGTGTGTGTGTGTATATAAAGAATTCAACTGTATTGCATATAGAATAAGAATTTAGAATTTGAACTAAATATTTTGCAAATTGTAACGCGTATCATTTAACATGCGCATATTGCACTGATTAATTTGGTTCTGGAATTCTTATAAAACGGCACATATTTACGTATAAAAAATTAAGTGTAATTTTTTTTTAATGATTACACAGAAAAAAAATTTAAAATTTGTTTTGTTTTTTTTTACTTTAAAACGTTTAAAAATGTCAAAATTTTTAATTTAAAAAAGAATATTTTTAATTTTATTAATTTTTTTTATGATTTATGGCAAATGCTTTTATTTTATTTTTTTTAGAAAAATATTAACAGACTGATTGATTAAAATTTATTATGCAATTTGAGTGTTTGTAGTTTCTTTTTTATAGAATGTAATAAAAGTTTTATGTTTCGGAATAAAATTAATTTTAAGAAGTTTTTTTAAAAAGAAGTTTGCTATAAGGTTTTCGGTTCAAATGAACTTCGGAGACAGCTTATTACGGTGAAATTAGCAAAATTTCTTAACTAAGGTTTATAAATTGAAAATTCTTCTATTAAAGCATTTAAAATTTGACTATTTTGTCAGTTAATTGCTTGAATGCTTTGCAATATTCAAATTAATTGTCACAATTGAAAGAATTTTTTTCTCGATTATTTAATGTGCAAGTCAAATAATTGATTTAAATAACTTCAATTTCTGCTTTTTCTACAGCTCGTTTATAGTGTTAAAGATTATTGTTCCAGTACATAGAATGCATATGAATATTTTGTGTTCGGCGTTAAATTTCACAATGGTTTCAGAGTTTAATTTCACATTATGGATAATTTAAAATAAGCATATTAGTACTTTATAAAAAGTAAAAGTTATTTAGTGATCGAAGCTTCGATTCAGATAGCTCCCACTTAACCTTCAGAAATATACTGAAACTTTTCCCGAACCAAAACGGCAATATTTCAAGCATGCTCAGAAAAAATTTGTCTCAATTTCAGAAGTATGCACGACAACTATGACCGTTTTCAAAATATCCAATTCAGTCTTACAGACTATGATACCGTGCTTAAATTGAACTCCCAAAATGATCAAAATGGGTTCACTTAAACTTGATTCAAAATATGTAAACGTTCTATGTGTAAAAGACTTGTCAGTGTTACAATACTTACGTGCTTAGTTTGCTCTAAAAAGATAATTAGATTTTTCGTAATAGAACAGTTTTACTACAAACAACTTTCATTAAGAAATTTTTTGTATTAATTGTTCAATAAAAATAATAATTATTCTGTTTCTCTTAAAAAAAACCTTTATTTTTCAAAATTTATGGAGCTGCAAAAAATTAATCTCATTTATGAGTCATAAAAATTCATAAATGCGGAACAAATCTCAGTTATTCAAAATTAATAATGATTATGTGTGGTAACCGGATTACTTGTGAGCAAATAATAATCGTTTATGCATAATAATAAAAGTTTTTTTTATAATTTGACTACTTTAATCCACAGAATTACAAAACAAGTCTATTATTTAATTTTTTTTTTCTTTTTACAAGCAGTTTATTACACATAAGTATAAAATATTAAAAAATTGGTGACCTACTGTCCCACTCCTGGTAGATTAAATTGATTTATTTATTGATATTGTTATATAAAGTTTGTACAATAAAGAATAAATCGGTTTAAAAAATGAGTTATTAAAAATATTTTATTTTTTATTTTAATATTCTAAATAAACTTTTTCAATTAACATAGAGGATTACTAACCTACATACGGAATTTCGGAAGCCTTAATGCGTTAGAACTTTTAAATAATATTCAATCAAGAAATTTCGATATACTTAAGTATTATATTGCTTTTACCGTAGCTTGATTAATGACTACCGTGTGAAAATGAAATGACCATATAACTTTGTACGCAACGTGAATACCACGTGCAATTAAAGCCAATAACAATGTTAACAAAAACTAATTTCTATGAAGTTGTTTAAGTTTTTTGACTGAATGAGTGCTAAATTTTCAATTTACACTCTAGAAGAAATTCAGATTTCAATACGAGATCTATGTAAATTCTAATATTATGGAATTATGTGGTGGTCATAAAATATAAAATGTGCTATTCAAGTGGAGTGAATTTTGTTATATTAAGCCGTCATATCTTAATTATTTTAAAAATTAATGCTGAATTTCTGTACTATATTAACGCTTCTCAACTAAAATTAAAATGAACTATTTCACCAATAATTACCCAAAAAAAAAAAAATCTCTGAATTTTAATTTATTCGTTTCTAATTAAAATTCACTTTCAAATTTAATTGAAAATGAAATTTTCTAAAATTAATTCAAGAGACTAAATTAAAAAAAATATAGTAATTGTATGCATCTTTGCATATACATACATAATTATAAACTAATTGTGTACATTATGTATACATGTTTGTAACACCTAAATTTACGTTATACGTCACCTTTATATTTTAGATCAAAGTATGTTTTTAAATGTATATACATGAATTATATATGTTTTACATATATACATACACGAATGAAGAGCATTTGTATACACCTACATATGTCCATTATCTATATACATCATGTTGTATGTATGCATACACACGAAAGACACATATGAATATAGTTACAATAATGTTGCTCATACAATCTTGCTAATAAGATAAGATTTGATTGAATTCAAGATTACTTTTCAATAGGAAATAAAAAGAAAAAAAAAAAACTATTTAAAAATATACAAGAAACAAAGAAATTTACGAATGCGTACGCGTGTGTTCTTCTAGAATATTAAGAGACGTTATTAAAGCGTATTTTTTTAATGCACCTATCGGTATGCAATTTTTTGTAACTACTCGTATATATGACATACCATAATTTAGCAAACATTAAAATCAATTAATAATTAATTAATTAATAATTAGAGTAAAATAAGTATTTGCCGTAAAAAATAGTTGTGTCTGAAATTATAATTTTTCAAAAATTTCACAAAACAGTCAATTTTTCTTAATTTTTTGCATTTAATATTGCAATTGGAAAGATTGTAATTTCATTGAGCTCGAACGATATAATCAATGCAGTATAGTTCTGCTGAAAAGTTGTATTGTATATTTAAAGTATTTAACATTTGATTTCAAATATTTATTGCTTTGAACGCCAAATATTCTTATATTATTATAATTTTCATGATCCAAACCCAAAATCAATTGAAAATCCTTTATTTATCAAAATCACTTTTACAAACTGTTAAAATTTTGGATTTTGTTGAAAAGAACTGTCTCATAAACTTAATATTATATAATAATTGCTTTTAGTAGAGAAGAAAGACTTCATTATATATGGTTTCCGGAACCCACAGTGCGTTATTATGTATTTTTAGGACATTGTGGTTGCAGTTGGAAGAGAAATATAGCTTAAAGTCTCTTATTAATGTAATGTATAAATTTGTTAGAGTAACTGGTTTCATTTTTATTTCTGAAGTTAGATATTTTTCAATTTTTCAATAAAAATAATTATAAATATTCTCAATATTCTTTGAAATTAACGTTTTCATAGCCGTGACATGAAAATCTTGTAAATGGGGCGAATATTTTAAGAACATTGTCCAAAATATTTTGATTCTTCAAAAATATATCAAAAATATTTTGATTTTTATATTACAATAAGTAATTTGTTTCTCATCATTTAATAGGCGAATAAAATTTTATGTACATTTTATATGCAAGCCATGACAGTGAAGGCTTTAATTGAGAGTCATATACAAAATTAAGCTTAGTACAAAATACAATTGAAAATAACAAAAATCTTAAGAAAAACTTTCAAATTTTCTTACCAATTAATAGCTTATAAAATCTTTATCCTTCTTTTAGTTCCTTTTATTGTAAATTATGAAGCGTAAATTGTTTATTATTTTTTTTAAAACAGAAATAATTTTCAAAATTTTTTTTTTTGATTTTAAATTATTTTATAAAATTTAAATAGTATTTTTTATATAAATAATTAATTTTATAAAGATGCATCGAATATACTAGTACCCAAATACAATATGAATCAGGTGATCAACTAAATCAAAAATACTTTTACATATACTCGAATTAGAAACTACTAAGTAAGTATTTAGAAATGTAGAAAGAAATTTGTGTTTTAAAAATTTCACCTTTAAACTAGAACCAAAACAAAAAGAGAGGTTAAAATAAAAGAGAACAAAACTTATAAAAAAAAAAAAAATAATTTAATTCAAATTTTTACTTTAAAAATTTCACATTTATTTTAATTTTAAATTTAAATAAAAATTTTTAGTAAATTTTTTTTTTATTCCCAAAAAGAGAAATTTTATTATTTTTTTTTTTCTAGAATAAAACAAAGAAAATTTTTCAAATATTTAAGACATTTTAGGATTAATTTTATTTTATTTTTTTTTCTTGCTATTTTTCCCTTTTTATTTATATAAAAGGTTTTTATTTTTATTCACACATAAACGTTTATTTTTATATAATTTTTAAATAATCTTTATATACAATTTATGTATATATGTATATGTATATACGCGTATGGATGTAGAGAGAGTATGTATGTTGAATTAATTATGCATAATACGACAGTCGAACTCCACTTATTCGAACCTTTTTACTCTTATTTAAAAATTTAAATAAATTTATTTCCTCTTAAATTTGCAGTTTTTTTTTCCGATTTATCGAACTTTTAATCTATAATTCGAATTTTCGTTATTTCGAATTTCTTTTAAAATTTGTTATAATTCAAATTATACGAGATTCACTGTAAATTCACAATATTTTTATACGTTTTATTTAATTAAAAATTGAATTTAAATGTATGGTACAGTAATTATATCATATGGCAATCTTGTCTACTTAGACAAAGAAAATTTTAAAATTTCAATTATTTTTTTTTTTAATTTATTTTTAAATTAATAATAATTTAATATTGCACCATTTATTTTAAATAATTAACAAACATTAACACTCTTAAATAGCTTTTATATATTTTAAAATTATTTAAAAAAAAAAATTTATTTATTACACTTGATCGATTTGAAAATATGAAACACGCGTCCACTATTCGTTTCGCAACGCATTCTAGTACATTAAAATTTAAAAAGTTTTCAATTGCAATGAAATTGGATCATACGTTTTTCGAGCAATTTTTTTTTTTTCATATACAAAGCGTTTATTTTAGATTAAAGATGTTTTATTTTTTTCGTTATTATAAGCCGCATTATTGAGATCGTTTACAATAATAACAACAACAATAAGAGCAACAACAAAAACTATTATTATGATTTTTGCGTTTTGTTTTTTTTGTTGTTTTTATTGTTTTACATACACCGCTTATTTAATGAGCTTTTCCAATGAATATATTTTAAAAAGTTAATGAAAAAAAAAGAAAAACTTAAAATTTATTATTTTAAATATTTGTAAATCGAAAAAAAAATTATAATAATAATAATGGCAATAAATTGCAAAACGCGAAAAAAATAACAAGAACAGAAAAAAAGCAAAAATAAAAAGCGAAAAAAAAAAATTTATGTAGAATTTCTTTTTCTCTTTAGTTTTTTTTTAAAGTTTATCACTTAAGCAAGTGTCTGAAGCTCCGACAAAATGACAATGACTACTGCGAGATTAAAAAGTTTTTAAAACTGCGAGCCGTCCCGCACTAAATAGTTACACGATCTAAAAAAAAAAAAATTTTTTTTTTTTTACTTGTAATATTTTTTGTTCTTTTTAGTTTTTTTGTTTTTCTTATGGTTTTTGTAGTTTTTCAGATTTTCAATTTTAATGTGCGATATTTAGTATAGGTACAGGAGCACAGGCATGGTAAAATTAATGTTCATTTAATTGTGGGTTATAAAATGAAAATATCCAAAATTAAAATTTTTGAAAACAGAACAAATTTTACTGAAGAATAAACAAATTTTAGTGAAATCTTCATTTTGAAGTTTGCATTTTATTACGTAATTGTGGCAACCAATGTGTACAACACGAATATTACTATGATTAACTGCATTCAAACTTGTAAAAACAATTATGGTAGTTGCCATATAAAATGAATAATTAAATTATTAAATTCATTCTGTTTATTTTTTGTTGTATTTAAATGAACTTGCAATTTTCCGCCTAATATTTTTGTAAAAAAAAAATTATTTTTTTTTTATATTTAAATAATTTAATTACACATTATTATGTGATTAACTATACAGAAAATGAAATTTGCAATTCATTTTTGAAAACAAGTATAAGTGATATACGTGAGAAATAATTATTCGGACTGAAAATTATGATTGAATGTTTTTTTTTATAATGCACCATATGTGCATTCGTGTAATGTATCTAATATGAGCTTTTAGAGCAGAAGAATATTTTCATAGGCAATATGGCTGAATAACGTAAAAATAATTATAAAATAGTAATTATATTGTGTTATTCGTCAACTATATGTGAAATTGTTGGTATTAATAAATTATAAAGTATGTATTTTTATGCCCGATCGTAAGAAACTGTTTAACATTCATTCTATTCAAAAAGTAATTTTAATATCATATTATTAAAAATTATTGCAATTTAAATATTATTTTATTTGAATTGAAATGAGCTTTAATGCAAAAAATAACTATACCATTTTTAATTATTACTCCCACATCAATATTGAATGCAATTTTGAATGCATTTTACATAATCAGTGCCCAAATTGGATTGTACATTTATTTGTTCGTTACTTATGAATTTCAATATATGTATTAGAGAAATTTTCAAAAATGCATAGATAAAATTTTATCTGGCTTTGAAATTGATGATATTTTATATTGAATTTTTCAGTAGAGGTTTTTAAGTAGCTTGTTGTTACAAAATCACACAAACATCAAATATTTAGGAATTGTTTTATATAGAAAATATTGGAAGCCACATTTTTCATAATTAATTTTCAAGTCGCCCAAATATATGCAATCTATTTCAATTTTTAATTTTTTTGTTTAAACTTTATAGTATGTATGTTATAGTTAGTATGTTTTAGAACTGATTATACACACTTTATTTTTAGAGTTTACCACGAGTAATCATTTAAAATATGTTTGTTTTTGAGATAGCTTAAACCACACTGTTTTATCATATTAAATAAACAGAAATAACAGCTCAATAGCTTATCAACATATTAAATAGCTTAAACAGCATTTTAAGTAAACAGAAAATGCTGTACTGAATATGTTCTTTAATAACTTTCAAATTGACTTTTCTTCGAAAAATCAATTCCGCAAATTCAAAGTATTGACAATTTTTTCTGTTTGAAAATTTTTGTTTATTTTATACCTTCTCTTAAAATTATAATATATTTTTATAAATTTATCGGTGCTAATTTTTTAAATATTGTTCAAAACCCTTATGAATATTAAAATTTCGAATTTCTTGCAGTATTTTCAGTTCGATTTGATATAATTCTCGCAAATTACTGAAAATTGACTCATTCTAAAGGTAAATTCTAATTTACAAAATAAATTTTTCTAACAACCTTATTAAAAAATTTTTACTTCAAAAATTGTTTATTTATTTAATTATTTCATAAATTTAATTTATTTTTTCTTTTTTTTTCAAAAAGATTTTCTAAAATCTTTGGTAACCTTAACAAATGTCATTGCCAAAAATGCATCGTTTTATTTCATTTTTCCTATTGCCTATGTCTATGTGTTCATTGCAAATATTCTAAAAAATAAGAAAAAAACACAAATAATTTGACCATGTCCATGAAAAATTTTCTATTTTCTAAAATATTTTATTTTTTTTTATTTTTATTCGTTCTGTTGCAATAAAATAAATAAATGATTTTAAAGTGCTAGAAGGGAAACATTTATAAATATAAAAATAAATATGTGCACAATTTATATACAGAAATGCATAAAATCGCATATAAAGAACGTAATCTATAAAACTTACGCTTAGTTCGCATGCTCGTGATAAAAACGTTCTCGCGATTTTTATTTATTTTTTTTTCTTCTCTTATTATTTTTTTCGTTCTTACTCTAATTATTATTTATTATTATTTTTATTATTATTGCTATTTTAAATATATACAAACAATATCAGTGCTTTCTTTCAGAAAAAGCAAAAAATTAAAAAAAAAAACATTTATAAATCGGAAGAAAAAGCACACATACATAATTGTATGAGTTGCGCGTGCATTACATCTACATACATAAAAATGCATTTTGGCATAACTAAAAGAAAAAAATGGAAAAGAAAAGAAGAAAAACAATAAAATGAAAATTAAACGTTTCTGATCGTTTGTCATTTTTTTTTCTTCTTTTGTTTTTTGTTCTATTTTGAAATTGCAAAATTTTTCTAGGTTATGCATTCATTTTATGTACATACACACATTTTTACATACATTCAGAATTGCACATAAGCACACATGCACTTTTATACATAATTTCAGAAAATAATGTATGTGAAATGTGAATTTGCCAGAATTACATGTACCAATATTATGTTAGAACATTTATATTAACATAGATGTTATATTTAAGCTCAAAAAAAGTAACCCAAATCCCACACCCCCGCCACTCTTATAACATTTTTTTTGTTGTTTTTTCGTTACTCAATTTTCACCCTTCAAAAAGTTTTGGGAGAGAAAAAAGTCAGATTTTTTTTATATTTTTTTCTCTACTTTATTTTCTTCTCTTTTTTATTTTGAAACGCGCAAAATGTAGTTCACAAATTTTGCAGTAGCAGTATTGCATGCATATATGTAATTTACTTAAATAAGGTATACATGCATTAGCAAATATTATTTATGTATATATGTATGTATTATGTATATTTGTCAATGTGATCTTATGTCATCATAGACTGCAGGGCTAAAAAAAATTATTTTGTTTGAATTCGATCTATTTCTTGTTGTCTTTTTTACTCTTTTTTTTCTTCTTCTTTTTTTGTAGTTTTTATTATGCGCGAAAAGCTTTTTCTTTTGTTGCTCGTCGCTCTATATTATGTACTCAAAATATTATTGCAAGCAAGTCTCCTATATGTAAATTTAAATGTGTGCAAAAATTATAAAATCAAGCATACAAAAAAAACGCATTTATTTAAAAAAAAAACAGCAAAAAATAAATAAAATAAAAATCATTTGAAAAAAACCACTGCTGTGGCGATAAGGAAAAAGTAATTTATTTTTTTCTGTTACTTTCAAACAAGGGGTGACAATAAAAATTTGTGAGTATGAAAAATAACAATAAAAAAAAACAAATCAAAAAAAAAATGAAATGTGATAATCATAAGCATTAGAATTGCATGTGCAATAGATTGTTGTGGTTTTGCGGTGTAGGAAGGCGCAACAAAACTAGAAATCTGTTATTTTTGCGGTTTAATAATTGAAAAATTTGGGTTTATGAAATTTGATGTAGAGAAGTAAAGTTAAATTTAAACGAAAAATTTTATTTTTTCGAATTTTTATTCTTTGTTTTAGGAAATGTAAATTTTAGGTTGAAAAAGAAAAATTTTATACGTTTTTCAGATTTAATTAAAAATTGTATACTCTAAGAACTTAAATTCATAATCTACATATCAGGTATAATATGTTTAATCAAATCCAATTTTATAAAACAGTCTTCTAAGCACAGTCCGTAGTTTGGAAATCAAACAACTTTCATTAGAACCTAATTGAAAAGACTGTTTTGAGTGAATCAAGCATTATTAATATTGTTAGAAGCACGAGAAAGTTTTTAAATTAAGGGGAAAATTATGAGTAAAAACAGACAATTTGACAAGACATATAAGAGCAACTTTGTGGCACTGCTTTATATTATCTTCAACATCACTGCTTTATATTAGAGATAAAAGGAAATATTGCGAAAGGTGTTACTCTGTTAAGATTCAAGAAAATGTTGTACTAACCTGTAATTTAAATTTTGGTATTATTAAATAGCTACGTACAGAAACAAAAATTTTTTTATGCATATTACAAAAATAATATTATTATTTTAACATTTTTTTTCTTTTTAGCATTTTGCCAAATAAAAATTGCAAAAGAAGTTCTTATTATATTACCACTCTGTTCGCTCGTTTGTCTGTCTGTTTGTGTGTCTATTTACAAGACTTCTACACCTTTTAAGATAAATGTTATATATAAATTGCTCTTTACTAGAAACTTATTTCCATAGAGAAAAATGTTTATCTATCTTCCCCTCTAATAGATATAGCCCTTCATAATCATTCGTTGTAACGAAACCATAAACATTTGTTTAATACTGCAAACGCAAAAATGTAGTAGTAACATTTTTCTACCCTATGCCGCGGTAGACTATTGATCTTTAAAAGAATAAAATGGCCGTTTTTACGATCGTAGTAGTTTTAAAACAACAAAATTAACTATTATATAAAATTGATTTTTTTCCAAAGTTTATTCTTGATGATAAACTGTAGGAGTCTAAAATTTTAACAGCTTTTAGATACGAATAAGCAGTAAAATTAGAATTCTCGACACCTTAGATTTCTGAACCCACAAGCATTTCTAAGTTTCCATAAATGTAGAACTCTAATGGTAAATATCTTGCTAACCAAAATATATAATTTTTTTTACTTCAGTTGCTTAACCGTTCAATTCCACTATCATTGTAAAGCTTCTTTCAATTTTCTTTTTTTCTTCATCCTAAATGTATGCAATTGTTTTATATGAATTTGGAATATTAATTAAACTAATTAAAATAATGTAATATACTGCTTTTTGTAAGGAGTGTTTTCACTTTTTGAAGTGAAAAATGCTTCCTTACAAACCACTGGTTTGACCCAACTTTATGAATTTAATTTAAACGTGAATGATTTAAATTAAAGTATGTAATACGTCTCTACGTGTACAGATACACCTATACGTTTACACATACACCCATACGTTGAATATTATAACGGAAATTATGCTACTTCATATACATATTTTTAAGATATAAATTCTTCCACAATTTTTATTTAAAAATAACACATAAAATATAATTTAAATTAGAAAAAATAATAAAATAAAATTCCCATTATTATAAAAGTTTAAATTTATTTAAAACACCTACTACACTTTCTGATAAATATTTATAAAAATACGTAAATATATTTTTTGATCCTAACGAGATGCACCCAAAGCGGAAAAGTAAAAATAAAAACAGAAAAAAAATAAATAAATAAAATGGAATTATTTAGATTTTTAACATTTTTTTTAAATCAGAAGAAATAGTGTAAATAAATTTTACTTATCTTTTTGATTTTGTTTTTAAAATATTAAAAGTATTTTTAAAAATTAAACCTTCACGGTTATTAAGCTTTAAGCAAAAATTTTGTTAATAAATCGTTACCTCATATTTTTTTTTGCGTAAATTTTAATTTGTTTCACGAATTTGTAATAAATTAAAAAAATTTTTTTGAAATTTTCTAAAATATATTTAAGTACACACACGCACACATGTGTGTGATCAGAAGTAAATGTAGGTATGTGTAAAATATGTAAACTTGTACGTGGTGCACATGCATAAACTATTTTTTTTATTTTTTTTTTTTGCATAATAATTTTTATAATAAAAATTTTTCTGTTCTATGTGCCATAATGAAAATATTGAAAAAAAAAACCGCATTATACAAGCGTTCAAATATGAAATGCAATAAAATGAGAAAAAGAAAAACAAGAGAACAAAAAAAAAAGAGAAGAAAATGCTCCTCATATGATAATTTTATTTTTTTTTTTTTTTAATTTTTGTTGTTTTTTTTACATGGTGATTAAATTCGCGCGTTTTATTTTTGTATTTTTTTTATACAAAAAACAAAAAAAAACAAAATTATTGCGGTTTGTATAACGTTGTTAAATGTTGTTGTTGCTCTGTCGATTGTTGTTGTTGTTGTAGTTGGGTTGGTTGCAGTTTAATTTGATGTAATTTACACAACAGAAGCGGTGTGATATCATTTAATTTTTATTTATTTTTTTTTTCTTCCGTTTTTTCCGTTGTTCTGCTTGTTGTTTTGCATTTAATATTAAAAAGCATTTCAAAAATGAAGCAAATACAAAAAAAAAATCAAAAAGAAAAATAAGAAAAATAAAAAAAAAATATTTATATACGACCTTGACAATGATTTTTGCCTCTTTGCATTTCGCAATCTTTTTTTAAAATAATATGTATATATGTATGTTTGTATATGTGCATATAATTATGCATGTATATTGATAACATTATATTTACAAATTTATTTTAAAAATATATTAAGTACAGTTATAAGACGAGAACGGAACAAAAAATATATTTAAAGATTGTTTGTTGTTTTCTTTGTCGCTTTTTTTATCATTTTTTATTTTGTTTTTCTTCGTTCTTGATATCATCGCGGTTCGCGACGCGATCATTTTATTTTTATTTTTATTTTTTCTTTTTATATTATAAAAAATGCATAGACATAATGTACACACGTTTTAATATATATGTATTTATGTATATGTACCAATATTATGTACTTAAATTATACAGTAATGTTTACATAGGTGGATTGCATATTCATACGTACAATTGTACATAATATAATGTTCATGCATATGTTTAGATAATGCGCAATCATTGATGTTTTGAATTGCATATAATAATGTGTGTATGTGAACAAATACACGTGTTTCATATACTTTCAATGTAAAAATAATAAAAATAATAATAATAAGAAGAAAGAAATAAGTCATAAGAAAAATTATGTATAAATAATGTATACGATCGTAAATGTCAAAATAATGTAGTGAACGCATGCAATGTATTGCGTACATTTATAGAAAATGCGCATATTTTTAATATAGAAATGATGACAATAAAAAAAAATGTTTATGTTTCTTCAATTAGAATTTATTAAATCATTGTAAAAAATTAAAAAAATGGAAATGTGAAATATGCACTTTAGTAGCATAGTATAGTACTTACATACATATATAATATTATTTTATTGTACTTGAGTACATTTTTGGATTTTAGAAAAATTGGTTTATAGGTACTTACATAATATTGTTTTAATATGCTATTAGCTTTACATCAAAATTTACGATACAATATTATGCAATTTCATAAAATCCCTTAATTGCATTAAATGAATTGTGTATGTGTTTTCATTACCTTTTGAATTTTGGGAAATCGATTAGCATTTTGTTGGAAGTAAATTCATTTGAATTTTTAAATTTATTTAATAGAATTTTAAAAATTATTTTATAGAATACGAGTAAGCACAAACGTTAACGATAATAGTAAGTAATTATGTAAATAAAACAGAAATTCTATTACGAATTTCTACGGTAATTTGAAATTAACTGTTATATATTTTATATATATAACTTAAATTAACTTTATAATTCAATGAAATTCTGTTGAAAATAAAAAATAACCATCTCTTTGTCACATGAGATACATTATGCAGTTAGGAATTCAATTATTTTGTCTATAATATAACGAATTGGGAAAAGATTCGATTATTAAAAATTTTGCTGTGTTAATGTGGCATGCTGAACCAGTCATAAAAATTGTATTACTTGCAATATAGACAATGATTTGTAGTTAGAATTTCTCTTTGAAAAGTAGTCTCAAATATTAATTTTTATATAGTCGCAATCGATATTTCAAAGTAAATTCGTTTTATGTTTAATAAAAACAATTCTACAGCAACAAATATACTGTTATGACAATTTACTAAGTTATTGAAGCTATAGTTTAATCATTCAACTATGTTCAAAAATTTAACGAATTTATAAATTGAATCTCTTACTTATGATTTAAATTTTATAATTTTTTTTTCTATATTATGCCAAAATTATTACTCTTAAAAGGTGCTTTATTGCAATATCACGCTTACTTAAATGTCATTGACAAAATGAAAAAAAAAACGTACGAAGATCTAAAGTCGTTACTGATTCAAACCATCTAAAAATTCTATACAAACTAGCACAAAAATTCCATAAAACGGGGAATGATAAATTTTATAATATGTTTATTATATAAAATTTACTTAAATTCGACGTTCTATTGGTAATTGAATCACATGCAAGAGTAGTTCCTATATAATGAATAATTAGTACAAAATTAATAATTATTCATATTATATACATTTACATCCGTTATTATTATTACTAACATGACGCTTGACCGCTTAAATGGCAGATATACCGAGAAGGGTTTTTCGCCGAGTCTATGGAGAAATACTTTGACCCGATACTCGTTCAAAAAACTTGGCGAGTCCGGGTCTTACAATTACAAATTTGAAAGTGCATGTATGATATATGTTTTTTAACAAAATCATAAAGTAATTTTTGTTAAATTTTAATACTTAAAGCAATCTCTAAAAATACTGAGAAGTGCTACTATTTTCATAGATAGAAGAAACGGTAACAAGTTTTAGTTAATGCATAAACGATCGGCCGAAATATAAGACCGCAATCGTAGCACTAGTGATATTGTTTGTATTTCTATATTCTTTTAAATTAAACTTTTAGAAACTCCTGTTTAAAATGGTTGTAGTTTAATTTTGTTTCATTTTTGATCTAAATTTAATATTTAAACGATACATTTGTTTATTGAATAATATTATATTCTCTTTATAATTATTAGTAAGAATTTGTTTTGTTAATTAATTTCTAATAAAGCAATGGAAGTATATTAATATATTTTTTATGCATTTAATTTTTTATAAAATTTAAAAAAAAAATTAATCAAATAGTCTATCTAGAAAACCGAAGTCTATGAAGAAAACCGAGTCTTCCCAAACCGTAATAACGAGCAGTACCGCCATTTAATTAGTAAATGCAAAACTTAAATTTTTGTAATCCTAAAATCATATTAAAAATAAATCCCACTTTTGATACTTTTCCAGAAAAAATTTTAAACTTATTAGTCAATTTGTCCCTTGTTCGACGCCCGTCCGTCTGCATGTTCGTCTGCATGTGAATACAAAATTTTTATAGCCTTTAAAATGTAAAGTTGAAATTTGTTTATACAAGTAGGTCTTTACTAGGCACTTATTGTTCTGGAATAAAATTTTTACTTATCTGCCTCCTGTAGAAGTTATACTCCATCAAAGTCCGAAAGAAAAATACCATATTAAACTACTTATAGTATTGCAGCCACAAACATTTTTCAAAATCCGCAATTGCAACAAGGTAGCATGCTTCTTCTACTTTAAAATTTTTTATTAATTGCATTTACTTTCATTCTAAACGTACGAACTGATTTTATAAATTTAAGTATATCAATGAAAGTAATTCAAATAATGTCACTTAAAAGCAGTATATAGGCTCGTTCAGAAAAAAAGGTTCTTAACAAACCATTGGTTTGATCATCCAACTTTCTTTTTTGTTAATTTTTCTTAAAAATTGTTTCGTAACGTAATATCATAATGTGTTAATTCGTGATTGTATTGATCTCATAAATTGCCTTTATTGTTTTAAACTACAAATAAAATTTAAAATCAAAAAAATGTTTAAATATTTTCATTAATAAAATTTTACAAGCACACGTATAAAATATCACCTGAGAATTTTCATAATGATTTTTTAACAATTTTACATTGTAATGTGTAAAATGGTGGAGATGAAAAAAATAATTAATCAAAATTTTTATTAAAAAATTATTAGCTTCATTATTATACCCTTAGGTTATGATGATTTGTTAAAATCAATTAAAACTACACACAAAGGTTTACAACTTAATTGTAGTTTTAACAAAGTATCAAATTATGCAAATGAAATAGAAATTCATAGCAGTTATTCATATGATTGCGTGATTATAGAAAGGAATATACGAAAAATAAAAGGAAGAAATCATAATTTTCAATTGCACCCGAGAATATTTTCATTTAAAATTTTTATTTTTTTGTTTCTACAGTTTTTAAAAAGTATAAATTTAAAAGGAAAACCTCTTTCGATGGGATTCCACCTTGCCGTGGTGAAGGAGCTTAAGTAGGGTCAATGATCTTGAGAGCGATGTCGGCGGGTACTACAATTCTGTGGTATCTGGAAGGTGCAACCATGCCGATAAGGTCGAAAGTGAGACCAGAAAAACCAAGAGAATCTCACGGGCTTGAAGTAACGGCGCAAGCCAATCTTCAGCAAGTCCCACGGGCATGAAGTAACAGCGTAAGCTAATCTTCAACAAGTCCCACCCCCCCCCCCCCCCAATCCAATGGTGTTATACGACCCGTGCCTAGTGGACTAGTTGGTAGCCGGGGGGTATACTGGCTACCGCGAACGGAGTCTCTCTGATACCGGGTCGCCTCAGAGAGTAACGATGACCTTATCCTGGTAAGTCGGCTCTGGCAGGATGGACTGTTTTTCCGGACACACTCGTGGGATCAAAATGGAAGATTCGACTAAAAAAATTTTAAAAAAACAAGAGCCAATTGGCACCTCGTCAGAAGACGAGATACTAGCTTCCAGTCAGGAAGCAGGTGTATCGATTGGTGGTGATGAAACCAGTAAGGTAGCAAAACCACCAAAACAATCTACACAAAAAGCTAAAGGAACCAGCCATAGTTCCAAAAGCAGAAAATCAAAAGGACCCGCCTTCGTACTCAAGAAGAGATATTCGAAGGCCATCTTCATTTTAGGCAAGATTGCCCAAAATGAAGCAGAAGGTAAAACTTCTGAAAAAGACGCGGAGGACAAAGTCAAATACCAAAAGGTAATTGACGAGTACAATGCGTATAAGAGCACGAAGCCTCAGGAGACCACAAAAAGAGTAAGGTCTCAAGATGAAGAAAGAAATGCTCAAGAGAGCAAAAGGTCGAAGGTCGTCAAGCCAGGGACAACCAGACCTTCAACATCAAGTGGTAATCATGCACAGGGGAGAACAATGAGCGAGGTGGTCCGTGATCATCTCCAGTTTGGGGTGGTGGACAGAAAGTCTACCAACCTGAAGTTGTCCTCCGAATTATGGTGCAAGGTCGAAGCAAAATTATCGGAGATGGTAGTTGAACATCTCCTAACGACCGATGGCAACGAAGTCCTGAGCTTCGATTCATCTGAGGTAGTCAGGGGCTACAGGGTGATCAAATGCGAGGACCGGCTTTCCGGGGATTTTCTTAGTTCGTGTGTTGCTAAGATTAGCGATACATGGGATGGGTCCAAGATTGAGCTCATCCCAGCTAAGGAAATTCCTAGGAGACCCCGGGCTCGTATTTGGATCCCTAAGATGAATATTGCGGGGGACAGGTTGCTAAAGGTCCTAAAGATTGCCAATCCTGAGGTGCCGATGGATGATTGGCAAATTATCAAGAAGGAGGAACCTCAGAAAAACAGTGAGTCCTTCCTACTTCTCATTAATGAGGAGAGTCTACAGCCGTTGGACAGGAGGGACAACAGACTGCGGTTTGGCATACGGCATGCCAAGCTCAAAATATTTCGAAATGCGGACCCAGAAGGGGACGCCATAGAAGAAGCGAGCCAGCTCCTTGAACAGATGGAGGTGGCTGATAAGAGCAAGAGCGATGAGGGTAATCCAGGTTAATCTCAAGCATTCGAGATTAGCCTCGGATAACCTATTGATCTTCCTAGAAGAGGAAGACATCGACATCGCTCTAATTCAGGAGCCTTGGGTGAACGGTAACAGGATAAAGGGACTGGGCACCCAGAAATACAACCTATTCTACAGGATTGTAGATCCAGCTGAAGGTAAGATCAGAACTTGTGTCTTAACTAAAAAACATATAAAAGCCTTTCTTTGCTCTAATTTCAGTACCGCAGACATGACGGTGGTGAGGATTGAAGGAAACGGCGGGAACCTATTAATGAGCTCAGTCTACATGGCTCATGATAGGCCTGCTCCACCTCCGGAAGTTCAAAACCTAGCAGAGGTTGGCGCAGCCGAAGGAGCAAGTCTGCTTATGGGTTGCGACGCCAATGCCAGACATACCCTCTGGGGCAGCACAGAGATCAACGAACGAGGTGAGTCTTTATTTAATTTTGTCTTAGATAGTAATCTAGAGATAGCAAATAGAGGCAACACCCCTACCTTCACTTTTCCTAGCACAGACAGGTTTGCTGGCTGGGAAGATGTGATAGATATAACACTCAAAACTAACAACTGTATAATCGAGGACTGGAGGGTATCTAGCAAAAGGTCGTATTCTGACCATGCCTGGATAGTCTTCACGGTGGGATTCGAAGTTGGGAATCCCAAACCTTTTAGGAACCCTAAAAGAACAGATTGGGTTAAATTCAGAGCCATCGTGCGGGCCAAGCTCATGGTCATGCCCGATATTAACAACTATATTAAGGAAGTCGAAGAACTTGATGCGCAAATCAGTAGATTTGAGAAAGTCATGGGCGTGGCTTTCAGAGCATCCTGTCCTTTGAAATATTCAAAAAAAAAGTATCCCCCGTGGTGGAACGAAGATTTGAGTAATCTCCGGAAGATTACCAGGGATGTCTTCAATATCTGCTACAAGAATGGGTTCTGGCAACCTTATAAGGAGTGCCTGAGAGAGTATAAAAGGGCTATCCGTTCCGCAAAAAGCCAGGGTTGGAGGGATTTTTGCGGAACTGTAGAATGTACCAGAGATTCTGCCAGATTGAGCAGAGTGCTTTCCAAGGACCATACCGGTCCTTCTTTTCTGAAGGATGAGGGTGGGACATGGACAAAAACATCTATGGAAACTCTCAATTTACTAGTGGACACGCATTTCCCGGGTAATACCGGGTCGGCTCGGGAGGCTATCCAGTTGGATTCCCTTCCGGGGCAGCCTGTGTCGAGTGAAATGGTTGAAGCTATTATAACGGTGGAGAAGGTTAGCTGGGCGATAGACAACTTCTCTCCATACAAAACGGCGGGGATAGATGAGATATTTCCAGCTATGTTACAGAAGACGAAGGAACTAATAGTTCCGTGGCTTCTAAAAGTTTTTAGAAGTTGTCTTATCCTTGGATACGTGCCCAAGTCGTGGAGACGTGTAAAAGTTGTTTTCATTCCCAAACCGGGAAGAAGGGGCCATGAGGGCGCCAAAGATTTTCGACCAATTAGTTTGACTTCCTTCGTTCTAAAAGCGCTGGAGCGCGTTCTGGAGCTAGGGCTCAGGAACAGAATGAAGGAAGTTCGACTTTCGCCTTCCCAGCATGCATATTGCGGGGGAAGGTCCACAGACACCGCACTACACGAGGTAGTGAGGACTATCGAACAATCTATCCATTATAAGCAATACACGTTGGCGGCCTTTCTAGACGTGGAAGGGGCTTTCAACAATATTAGTTCGTGGGCCATAGAAAATTCTCTGACTCAGTTGGGGTTGGAAGATGCTTTGGTACGCTGGATATTATCCATGCTGCGGACCAGGATCCTGTATTCGGATCTTGGTGATAGTAGTGTCGCAAGGTACATTAGTAGGGGAACGCCCCAAGGTGGGGTGATTTCGCCACTTTTGTGGCTTGTTGTTATGAACGAGGTTCTACTGCAACTTGAAGAAAGGCGAGTGAAGGCAGTGGCATACGCTGACGACCTAGTAATCCTGGTTTCCGGCTTTGACCTTCCAACAATCAGTGGGGTTTTGGAAGGATCTCTAAATGTGGTGAGCTCTTGGGCTAAAAGATGTGGCCTTGGAGTGAACCCAGCCAAGACGGAACTTGTACTTTTTACGACTAAGACAAAAATCCCGAGCTTTGGACTGCCCCGATTGGGTGGTTTGCGGCTCAGTTTGAGTCCGGCAGTTAAGTATTTGGGAGTCATACTCGACTCTAAACTTAACTGGAAGCTTAACGTGCAAGAGAGGGTGAACAGGGCCTGTACGGCACTTTACACCTGCAAAAAGATGGTCGGCAGGAGGTGGGGGCTGAAACCTAGAATGGTTTTATGGTTATACACGGCCATTGTACGACCTATATTAACTTACGGTTCACTCGTGTGGTGGCCGGCGTTGGGGAAAGCTTACAACTGTACCAAGATCGGTAGGGTACAGAGGGCTGCATGCATAAGCATTACGGGGGCATTGAGATCGACGCCCACGGACGCTATGGATGTACTCCTCCATTTGCTTCCACCAGACATCCATATTAAGAATCTGGCCGCGGCAAGCGCCGTTAGACTCAGAGAAGCTGAGTGCTGGCACGAAAGGCCGTATGGCCACGGCAATGTCCTTCAGTCACTACCGGACGGAGTGGTTGCGGATGCTACAGACTATTGCATCCCTAGACTTGAGCTTGACAAGAAGTTTCGGGTTGAGCTTCCGTCTCGCGGGCAGTGGAAAAGAAATCTTCCACTGCAAGGCTTTGATGTTGCTCTCTTCACTGACGGTTCCAAGGATAGGAATGGGGTCGGTGCTGGAGTATTTTCGGAGACTCAGAACATATCGGAGTCATATCGCCTTCCCAACGGATCGAGCGTGTTCCAGGCGGAAGTATTCGCCATATGGAAGGCATGCGAAATCCTGGGAAGGGATTTGGTTGTGGCCCGGGAGGTCGCAATTGTGACGGATAGTCAGGCTGCGATTCTGGCTCTAAATTCGCCAAAGATATTCTCAAAGTTGGTAGGGCTTTGCTACGATGAGCTGACGAGATTGTGCAGTCATCATAGTATCACCTTACTCTGGGTTCCGGGACATAGGAACATACCAGGAAACGAGCGGGCTGACGAGCTGGCCAGATGTGGGTCGGCATTGGACGGCTCCAGGGCCGAGCGAGTTCTTGTCCCTATAAACACCATCAAAACTGATATATACCGCTTCCAAGTGGCATGTGCGGACCGCAGGTGGAGGGGCCTGAGCACATGTGCAACGGCTAGGAAGACGTGGCCGAAATACGACCATAAGAAATCAATGAGCCTCCTGGCGATGCCTCGACCGGACATAGCTAAGTTGGTGGCTGTGTACACGGGGCATTGGCCTGTGGGGGATCATGCAGCTAGGCTGGGAATTCCCTTTAATACGTCATGCCGCAGTTGTCGGGAGATAGACAAAAAAGAGACGCTTTTTCACTATCTCTGCGAGTGTCCGGCTCTTCAAGGGGCCAGGTTGTTGTCATTTGGGGAAACGGACATAATGGAACTGGGGAACATTTCTAATAAAAGTATCGGGGACGTAAATAAGTTCCTTAAAAGAACGGGGTGGCTCTGATCGCTGGCCCTGGACCAACGTACTTTGACAACCGGGTTTCACGAGGCGGTGGTAGCAAAACGGCACGTCGGTGCTAATTGGGGTGTTGGCCAGTCGGGTCGCACCGGCCACTCTAACCAACCAACCAACCAAAAGGAAAACAGTTGCAGCGGTCATATGATTTGTATTTATGATCCAGATAAATCGATTTGTATAATCTCCCTATAGATGACTTCAGCATCGAGCTCTTTGAACATACGGAAACCAATTTGTCATTATTTAAAAATTTTTGTTATTACTGTTATGTAATAATTTGTTTCTCTATACGGAAATAATATTTAAAACATAATGCTGGTCATGGTGAAATTTACAATGAATCTTCCTTTGATAATGAATAAATCTACGTATAAAGTTTATTCATTAAAATTATAAACACTTTAACTTTTTCCATTATACATCCTTTGTATACTATAATTTTCGCACGTTCCTATAGGTGTAACTTTAGAATATTGTATTTAAACAACTCTTTGTGCGCCCATTCATCCATTCATTCATTCACATATTTTGATGCCATTATTATTGTATTGCAATTGCCTAAACGCAATCTTTAACCAACATAATTTGTGTACCCTAGCATATGTGCTATATGATTTTACTGAAGTGATAGCACACACACAATATTTTTATTATATTATATTATATGTGGAAGGTAAATTGTTTAGAAAAATGATTTCTTCCTGTATTGAGCATAAAAATTACATTGTTGATTATCGCGCGTCTATATGGTACGTCTATTTTGTTATTATTGTGTACCATTTTTTGTTTTACTATTTTAGAATGGGTTTTTTTTTCCTCATATAAGTTGGACCTACATATTAAATAATGTTGACCTGACTATAGAGCTGCTAGAATATACATGGAATTTAAATATAAGAACAAATAAAAAAAAACAAAGCATCGCTGTTTCATTTAAAATACAAAAAGTTAAAGTTTTGTTTTAGTTGTTTCAACGTTCCGGGAGCAAAAGAAAAAAAGCATTTTGTTAAATTTGTAACAGAAGTAAAGAATGATTTAGTTTTTTTTTGGTATACCGTAAATGCGAAAGATTGTTGCATATTTTGTAGAATAGAAAAATTTTGTGTACGTAACTCGATGAAGATGAGTTTATGTGCATGCGAATGTGTGTATGCACTAAATTTAAAAAAAAAATTTGTATTTAATGAATGGGTTCACACTTTTTTTTTGTTTCCCTTAGCATTGTATATAAGGCATCAGTTTCTGGCATTAATAACAAAAGTAAAGAGCAAATAAAAATATAAAATCTACTACGGCTAAAGGTAAAAATTGTAACAAAAGTTAAAGAGTCATTAAATAAACCATAAAATCTATTCATTTTATTATAAAGAAGTGAATTTCTTATATAGTCCATTGACATTAAGGTACAAAAAATAATACTGGTACCATAAATCAAAGTGTACTTAAAAAAAAAACAAAAAAATTCTAAATGAATTTTTTTTTTTTTTTTTTTTTTTGTAAATTGTTTAGTAAATTTTTGCGTTTACTGATGATGCGGAAAATCTCTATATTTTATGTAGAAGATTATGTAGAGTGCATTATTATATGAGATTTTTAATTTTAGAATAGAATCGTTACTTTTTTTTTAGGTATTTTAATGTTGGACCAAGTTGAATAATCTCAAAACATGTTCAATATTATATAGGTATATAGGTTCAATACTATATAGGTTCACCTGAAGATTTTTAATATAGAGATGTTTTTATAAAATTTTGTATAGTTATAATATAGCTTATGCAGAGTACAATATATACCGTGTGTATATAAACCAGTACATAATAATATTATTAAGTTAATAATTTATAATATGGTATATTTTGAATAGAATTGTTATGACTCCGGTAATGAACAGAATAAAAACATTATTAGAATCGCTCTATGGTAAATTTTTATGTTTCCATATTTACACAAAATATTATAGAATGTAGGATAAAATGGCATTTTATATTACATAAAGGTTATGCTGCATGTAAATACCTATAAATTTCGTTTAATTTTTAGAGTTTTCAAATAAATGAGAGCCTTAAAAGATAATAGTTTTGAAAACTTGTCGCCCAAAGGGCATAATTAAGAACAAAATAAATTTTACATTTCATATTTTGTTAAATTTTTAATGATTTGTAAAAGCGTTCTTACTGCTATATGATTTATTTTTTTGTTAAGAGTTGCACAATTTTTATATCTAATTTTCTAGATAAGTTCATTAACTAACTAATAGAGTGTAAATTTTAATGAAAACATTATGAACTATAAGACTATTTAACTCTTTCTGAGCTAATAGTATTTTTTAGAGAAGTTAATAAATACATAAAATAGATATTGAAACATGTATTGTCAATTCAGAAAATAGAATTATACAGGTTAGCTTAAGTTAATTCGCTTAATTTGCTTACTGTGCTGCAGGGCAGAGTTGAACAGAGTAAACTATAAAATTTAATAATGTAACAAGAATAAAAATTTCCAAAAATTGTAAGCATGCACGATTTTCAGGTTTGAGAATCGAAGTCAATGGAATACGTTTATGGGCTTGTCTTGCCGTTAAAAAAATTGTGATAATTCAATGTACATTTATTTACCTATAAATATCATTAAGTACCGTACCATTTCACTCTAAATAATTGACGGGTATGAGTTGATTACTTTCAAAATAAGCAGAAAATAAAAACTGAAGCAAAATATTTAAGCACGTTCCAAAATCGAAATTTTTTAGTTTTATTTTCATTTTAAGACGAAAACTTGTTATTATTATTATACCAGTTACAATTTTTATTACAATAATATAGACTAATATAGCCTAAAACAGAAAGATATTAACAGATGGGCTATACTGTAATCACTTGATTTAAATATCTTTAATGAGATGTAATATTTCATCTTAAACATTTTGTACCGGTCTCGGCTGCTATTATTGTTGTTCAGGCAATATGCTAAGAAAATTAATTGAAGTAAAAAGAAAAATAAAAATTTCTCTTGCTCTTTTTTTTTGTCTTTTAAAAGTCTGCCATTATTTAACTTTATTTTGATGAGTTAATAATAATGGAAAATGCACATTTGCATTTTTTCCTGTTTTATGTTTTTTGCCAAAAATTTAATATATTTTTCTTCTTTTTTTACAGCCCGTAAATTGTCCAAACAGTGCGCGGTTATATTTATAATTATAATATGCAATTATCAATGCATCAGCTGATTTTTATTAGCATTTGGGATGCATTTTTTTTCAATTTCATTAAAAAAATTATAAATTAAAATAAACCGACCCATTAAAGTGAAAAAATTAATATAATCGGAACACAACTGTAGGGTATAAATGGCAATATCTAATGAAAGCTCAATTCACCACGGAATTCAAAATAAAACTTCGTATAATTCATGTTTTTTTTGTAGCGATGACATTCTGAAATAAATTTTTCATTTTTTCATTCTCATTCTCAGGTTATCTTTTATAGTTTTTCGACTTTGAGATATGTTGTGTTTTGAATTAATTGATTGTTGGTAAAAGAAATATTTTCTTAGCCCTCCTTCCTGAAAAACCTTGTTAGGAAAAAATTTTCAAATTGAAAATAGGTTTTGCGCCCAATATTTGTTGTATAAACGGAGTGTAAAAAATTAGGCTGAAACCACTAAGTAAATTTGTTTACCAGATATTTGGACATGGGTCACAAATATTTCTAAAATTTTTAAAGTCAAAATTTTTTGATATTTCCTTAAGAAATAATAGCATAAAATTAAAGCAATCGGATCTGAGTGCTTAATCTGTTGTTTTTTAAATTATCATAATTTTCGTTAGCTTTAACACCTTTATTTTGAACTTATCTGCATAATATTTTATTTTTTGTTTTTATTATTATTAATTATTCATAATATAAATGTTTATTCTAAAACTAGATTATAAATTTTCTTGAAAAATTAATTCCACTGCGAGTTTCATAATATAAACAAAAATAAATTTAAATTTTAAATTTTATTAATGTTAAATTAAAATAGGAAATCTTGTTCAAATGTCATTCAAGCTGCGTATCGTCCTTGAAAAAATTAAATTTATTCCTTTTTATTATAATATAAAACTAATGTGAGCATGTCATTTTTATATGTACACAACGTACTAATACAGAATAATCGAATTATTAAATTGAATCGATATTGTTGCATGCAATGTCAATTTTCTTTTCCTTGTTAGATTTTGTTTCTTTTTTCAATTTTACCTATAATCTTTCACAGAGAAGTTTTCTAAAATACTTGATATACAACTAATATCTATTTCTCCAATTTTTATTTTCTCATTGAATTGATCAGTTAAAAAACAAAATCAGAATCAAGAACATTGTGTTTTCAAAAAAAAAAACAATATTTTTATTAAATATTTTTGTATATACAATGTTCACCTGTAATTTAATGCTACATATATAAGAATAATATAAAATTCTTTTGCTTGTTCTGCTTTTTATGCATTTCTAATTTACTTTTTAATTTATTGCAAACAATTCATTTTCATCTCCATAATGTGTCATGATATAAAATATTTTTTCACGCATTCAACATAATTATTGTACTCGTAACAGGTATGTATGTTTCAATGTATATTAGTGTATATAGTGTATATATGCTGAATATTAATTGTTTTTATGTGTCATTAAAACTTAATGTTATAATAATTAATATAATAATATAAGTTATGTATATTAATTATGTTAAAAAAATAAAGTAGATAAAAGGTTTGTACCTTATATAATAAAAAAAAACCAACATAATTTATAGACAATGAGAAAAAAAAAACCGAAGAACAACAACAAAAAAAAATATCAAAGAGAATGAGTTATTCTGAATTTTTTTTTCTCTCTCTCTTTATACTCGCATTATAACAATAATAATAACTTATTTTAATTATTATTTTAATAATGATAATTGCAAACAATCATAGTAACAATTCCTTTAAAACAATAATAATTTTACGTTTGTACAATGGGTTTAAAGATAAATTTTACATATCAACTATTTTTATAATTAAATAGCAGTTTTACTATACAAAAATAAGAAAAAAAAAATGCATATAAAACTCATTCACATACAGCGATGCGTTTAGCTCATATCTAATGCAATCATTCTACTTTTTTTTTCATATATTAAAAAGATTATTTAAGACAATTAATCAAAAAATAGAATTCTGTCTGCAGTGACATTAACAATAAAAAAAAAGATACAAGAAAGATAGAATAAAGAATTCAAGGTATGTAAAAGTACTAATTAGGTATGTGTGAAGGAAAGAATGAATAGAGAGAAAAAAACTACATTTGTTCCAAACACTTATAAGATATTTTGTGAAAAAAAATTATTTAAAATAAAATTGAAACAAAATTATCGGTTCAAATTTTTTTGCATATTTTCAGGCAAAAGAAGAAGTTTCTGGGAATTGATTCCCACAAAATATTTAAATTAATCTATAGAACGAGATGTTTCGAAAGATTTTTTTGTACGGCAAAAGTTCTGTATAACAAGAAATTTTAATATTTTATTTAAGTATTCGATATTATTCAAGTAAAAGAAATAGATATCTAAAATTTCGCAATTTAATTTATCATCTTAGAGTTAGTTTTGACCGAAAAAAAAATATGTACTAAGCTCCTAAAGTTCAAATGCTTAAATTTGTACAATATAATGAAAGTTACATTTTGCACATTTGCAAGAACAATGACATAAGTCAAAATGCAGAATCGCAAACTTGCTTTTATTACTATCAAAATTTAATATATAAAGCTTTCCTGTAACAAAATATTTCTGAAATTTGTTCTATACCAACATTTTTCGATAAATATTTCGATAGAAATTTAAACTCGGTTATAAATACTTTAAATTCCGGAAGTCGCAGTTATATTTTTCAGTTGTGTCGTTATTCTTCCCAATATGCGAATAAAATTTCTTTAATTGAATTGAAATGAATGACATAACACACAACACTTAATTTTGTTGAATTTTATATAACTGAAGAAGCACATAAATTAGCTGATATTATTTAAATACAAATTATATTCATATTTATATAAGGTATATAATATATGCATTTACTAAGAACTACATACGTATATGAACATATTTGTATATATAATATATAACATTGCAAATTAAGTAAATGAGATGATTTAATAAAAATTTTACATATATACCTTTTATGTGTATGCTAAATTGCATGATTACAAATTTTATTACACACATACATACATAGGACATGTAAGCGAATAAAATATTCTCTACGCATCTGTTAAAATTAATTAATTACAGGTTTATATGAAAATAAAGCAAACAAAAATGAAAATAACGAAGATAGTAATAAAAAAAAAAGAAGAAGAAAAAAATAAACAATTCGAATTCCCCTGCCGCAATTATAGTTATCACAATCGTATTGCGCAATTATTATTTAAACACTGAACAGGTAATGTGAATTCACACGCGTCCATTACTGAAAAAAAAAAATTCTTTTTTTTTTGTTCGTTCATTTTATTGATGCTTTAGATGAATAATAAATGCGCGCAATTGCATTCTTAATTGGTTGTTTTTTTTTTTGTGATTTTTCGCTTATGGTAAAGCTAAAAAAATTATATTTTGCCTCTGTTTTGTAATGCTTGTGCTATTTAACGTTTAATTTTTTTATAACTTTACTGTTCCGACACTGACAGAATTAATGGTTAGTAGTTTATAAAATATTCGATCACCCGTTTATAATGTGCTTGAAAATTCTACTTTTCTTAAAAAATTAAATCTATCTTCTTTCTTTAACTGTCTTATAGTTGATAATTAATATTGCGAGGTTACAGACTTTTCAGTTCAGCAAATATGTGTCCGGAAACGGAAATTTAAACTGTCATTCAAAATATTTTTAAATAACTATTAAGGGAAAGAGTCTTTACCAGATAATAAGGATTGCCAGTGTTCTAATACAAATACTATTATATGTGTAGGTTCTGTAAGCTATACTAATAAAGACCAAATAATAATTTTGTCTTTCTTCATTTGTAGTTCTTCGGAATTCCAAAATCACAATAAAAACAATGTATGGTAGCTTAAATATTGTATTTTTTTATTTTACTGCCGCGAAATGACAGAAGAACTACCGCGCAGAATACTTATAAATATTATCCCGCTGATAATGATGTAATATCTTCCCAATCTATCTTGAGAATAATAATAATGTCCGAACAAAAATTGTAGAACACACTAAACCCGATACGTCGCGATCAACCTCAAAATTATATTGCTACTGTTCTATAAAAAAAGCGGAATGTCAAAATTCAGCTTAATTGGCTGCTTGATTTATGCATGTTATGTTATAATCATATGCATGCACCATGACTTTTACATATAATTAGATTTGATTACACTGCAGAAATTATATTTATTAGGACGCTCATTAGATTATTTAAGAATAATGCAAAATTTAAAACAAAAGTCTTCATTACTTTTACGTAATATTTTTAATAATTCTCCTAGACTTAATCCTTGAATGTTATACTAGACTAGAAATCCTATATTAGTAATAAAGTCAAGCTATATGAGATATCCGTTTTTCATATAAATTTAAATACAAATTTTTGTATAACAGTTTTATTAAAGAAAACCGCAAAATTAAATGGCGTTTTCTTATAGTTGCCTGTATCAAATTTCGTTCTCTCATTTACATTTCCTTTTATTACACATTTTCTTTTTTATTTTGCATTTTCCTTTAATATTGAGAAATTGATTATTATGCAATTATCACAGGTAATTAGTATAGATGCATTTCGAATGTACAATTTTATTTATAATAAATGACTCTCATATGACTATTATGACAATGACTTAAATCGTAAATAACATTGCCTACAATAATGATTATAATTGAAAATGTTTTGCTCTTCTATTTTATAAACAAACTATTTTATAAAATTTTCCAATTTAGTGTTAATTTTAATAATAAACTTAAGATTTTAAAATAAATTTTAAAAAATAAACTTACAGTTAAAATTATTGTACCATTTTTTGCTGAAATTGAAATCATTTTCAAAATATTAGACTCACCTGAAAGAAAGAAAGAGAGAGAGAAAAAAATAAATATATCAATTAATTGTGGTAATTATTTTATAATTAAACTTTTAATTTAAAGAAATTTAAATAAAAAAACAACAAATTTGAATTTAAATGTATGCAAGAGATTCAATCGAATATTTTATAATAATTTGTTAAAATAGCGAATGAAGGCGTGTTAAATATATGGCATTTAATTTATTTTCGATAATAATATTAATTTTAGTTTAGCACACGCTATTTTCCTACGCACCAATTAACAAAATTAATCAAATTTACGTAAATAAATTAGTTTAATATTGCGATCCAATCAATTAAAACCTACACATTCTATACATTTTGAATTGATCATCACATACGAATGGGTACATAGTTTGAATGAAATGATAGCGAAGTGAATCTAAATTATTTCTTTTTTACGGAATTTTTAACGGAAATGCAGAGCAGTGAATTTAATGTTGCAAATGCTTATATCCTATATAACATTTAAAGATTTGTTAGTGTTTTGTTAGTTTTTATAGTGTTTCGTAATGTATATAGGATGCAAGTTGTCGCAATATACAGAATGAAAGATATATTATACTAATTTAATTTCAAATTGAATTGCACTCGCGAATAATTTCAGATTTTATAAATAAAATATTTTAATACTTTGGTACAATGAAATAAAAAGTTTAAAATAATTTTAAGTGTCACAATGAATGAAAAGTTGTGTATGTGAGATGAGTTACTAATACCGACTTTAGATGCGTAAAATATTAAGGATGAAGCAGAAGTTGGTGAGAATTCTAATGGCTAATAAGACACTGGAAACTCGGAGAAAATTTTTTTCAGATACCATTTCAAAGAACAATAGCTTTATATAGAGAAATGTAAGAGAAGGGAATTATAATAATATTCTTGCTGAGGTTAATAAGATGACCAAATTCACTATAGGAGTACAAGTTACAGTTCCATTATGGAAATATCAATTCTCCAATATTATTAACTAGCCAACAAAAGGAAAAACAAAATTGCTCGTTGAGTGAGGGCTCTGTGAAAGTTTGTAATTAAAAATTATCGTTATTAAGCACTATTACAAGAACAGTTATTTAGCACATTACAAGAATAGTTATTATAGGTTTTGATTGACTGCAAAATTTGGTAATTTTGATAGATGAATTCATTTTTTTAAAGGCATGCTTAAGAAAAGATTTTGTTTTAACGAAATTGAACATATAATTAATACTTACAAGTAGTGAATGTATAAAACAATTTAAAACGTTGAAATAAATCGCAAGCATATGCCATAGTACACGGGTTTGAGAAAAGTCCCGTTTCAGTCAACAGTTTAATATGGAAATCTTTAAAAATTATTAGCAGAATTAGAATGAATTTTACTAAAATGAACAATTTTAAAAATAAGCACTATTTAAATGACACATTCTTTGAGTAGAACTTTAGAGTTAGGTATGTTAAAGTATGTTTAGTACCATACGAACGTCTATGTTCCTTGTAATGGAATATTGCTTTCAATTTCTAAATTTCACATTGTTTAAAAAATATTCATATCAAAAAAATGTATAGATATACTGTTAATACGTGACAAAATTTAATAGTCTTTGAAAGCTAAACATAATTCCCAAATATATTCCTATAGGAACCAATGTTGTCAATCTATAAATAAAATTATATATCTAAAATTTCTCGTATTTGGAAAACAATTGCAATAATTTTATAATTATAATTTTCATTTATAATTGCAACTGAGGTGATAAAATAGTTTTAACAATTCAAATTGTCGAATTAATGATTTAATATTTGGTTTAAAAATTTTCATAATTTTTTCAACATTTTAATGAATAAGAAATTTTTAAAACTTACTGCGCTATAAGAGTTTTATGATCTTCAAAGCAAAATGGTAATATTTCATCACTAAACCGAAAAATTGTTTAAGTCGAGGAACCAAAAAATTTATGATTTTGTAAAGAACAATAAGTTTATACACTTACCCTATATATTTATTAGTAAAATATTATTTTTATTCCTTATGCATAAAATATTTTTCATATATGGACATAAAATTATACTGCCCATGGGATTGTTATTTTCCAATTTATGTTTATAATATAAAAATAATTTTTTTTTTTGAAAAAATTTAAGAAAAAACAAGAGAATTTAAAGAAAAAAAAATAAAAAACAATATTTTGCGATTATGCATTATAAACCGCCCAGCCTATTTTTATGTTCTATACATATTGTACACACAAATATATATATTTTAATTTGAATAATTTTACCATAAAATAGATCTTATTTTTAAATTGCGTTTCAGTATAAGGAAACAATAAAATAATGTTTGTACATAAATAGTATTTTGTTATAATATATGTACATACATATGTGTGTAGTTCATACAAAACAAAAATTTATACTGCAACAAAAATGATATAAAAGAAAATTAGCATAAATATTTCATATTCTCTCAATATATCCAATAATAATATTTATGTAACAATACAATTCTATTGGTATGATAGGCAACTATTGCTATAATATTACTATTGCCGCTGTGCTGGTTGTTGTCTTTATTATTATTATAACAAAATATTGTTTTGTAGATTATTTTATAAACAGTAAAATAATAACATTTATGCTAAAATCTGTTTGAATAAAAATACCTATATTTCTGTTGTTTTTTTTTTGTATATTAATTCAAAATACTAAAATATAAATCAAATTCAATGTTTTTTATTTTTAAGAATCATAAGTTATAGTTTGATCACAATTCTAAATCAAAATACAGCAGTAGTAGCTTTTTTGAAAAAAAAAATAGTAATAAAATAAACATAGACTTGCAACAATATTCTGATATTATTCAAAAGCAAAAAAAAAAAATACGAAAACTAAAATGGTGCCTACATTTATTCTATTGCCTTATATTTTCATCTCATATTATTTTTAAGTACCTTACATTATTAAAGTTCATATACATATAAAATCTGTACTATATGCACAAAACATAATAGGCAATAAAAAACAACCAAAAAATAATTAAATTCAAACATTTATTTCGCATAAAATATCAGTAAAATAAAAAACTAAATATTTTAACTCTTCAGCAGTTTGAATAGTAAATTTTGGAATGATACCAGGGAACTATTTTATTGTTCAATAGTTTTTTTAAAGTCAAAAAATTTTGCTCTCATACATAACTAAACCAAATGTTTATGCTAATTGCAATTTATTTAAAATTGCATAAAATAAGGCGTAAATAATTTTATGTTACTGAGAAGTAGCTAATAACGAAACAATTGTGATATTATACAAAGGAACATCGGAGCAATCTAATTGAAATGATTCTTAGTAAACTTAGATGTCTCATTAGTCTTCAATATAACATTTTATTTTGTGAACTGGTTAATTAAGTGACATTTGGTTATTTTGGTAAATGTATAAAAATCAAGCTTAATTTGCTTTCAATGTTTGATTTTATGGCACAGAAAAAAAAAATAGTTTCTCCAAGCGATTTAACAATTTGAATTCAAGAATTTTTTAACTGTTTAATTGTAAAGTAGTATTGCTAAAACTGGCCTAGAGTAAAAGTGATTAAAGTTGAGCTTCAAAATTTTAATAATGTATGCTTATCAGAAATAAATTATTTTTTTACATATGACTTCAAACTAAACATTAGTAGATCGTATAGAGTTAAGTTATTGAATAATCATTATGGAATAGCAAAAGAATAAAAGAATTTTTATATAAACACAAATGAATGTTCGAATGATTTTATAATAATAACACTCCGTTTGTAGCTTTAAGGAATAGAAAAGGAAATACAGGCAAAAATACTTATTCGATTTAGTTCTATCCGGCGTTTGTCTGTCCGTTGCATTGAGCCAACCAAAGTTTTTACAAATACCTTAATTAAGGTACGTAAGAACCATGTTTGATATAATGAGATCTTACGATGACTGCCATACAATGTACAAAATTTATTTGATCATATCTAAAAAGATATAGTGCCTTCATTATTCAAATTGAACGTAAAAAATTCAAGTAAAAGGTCCATACTATTCGAATAATATTTGGTCGTAATTATAAAAGTTCTTACAACGCATTACATACAAATTTAAAAATTGTATTGTTATATATGAAACGAGTTTGATATAATAGAGTTGCAGTTGCAAACGCACTTGTATCGAGGAAATACAAAAAAAATTTACTTATAACTAAGAAATTTTAATGACCAACACAAATCTTATAACAGGGCTAACATTCTACTAAAATGTTATCAGGAATCACAGAGTTGACATGATCAACTTTATCTTTTCACTATCTTTGTTTTATCTCAATATATTTAAACACAATACTGTTTTGTTTATGCTTATGTATAAAAATAAAAAACAAAAAAATGCAGTTAAAAAAGTTGTGAAGATTACAGGCATAACTTTATTAACCTATAATTTTTAACAAAAAAAACTAGCTATTTAAATATTTGGTTACATGTATTTTACCATGTTCTTCGATTTTATTTGGTTCGAAAGGGTCTTAAATTTAAATATTTTTAATGTTAATAAAAAATTTGATAAAAATTAAGTGTTATACATAAATTGTTAAATAATTATTTTACGTTATGTTGGCGAACTTACAGTATAAGTTCAGCTGGCGTAGATTCAGTCATTTACAATAAAGTTTCGACATTTCAAGTAAGTCTGGTTTTACGTTATATAATTATTATAAAGCTATGCCAAAGAAATTCACATTGAAACTATTTGTACCATTCGAAATAAAATTCTAGAGCGCTAAAATAATAAAGTTCTAACGATCATTGGTAATAACCACAGTGCAGATATAAACAGAGCTTTCAACTCGTGCAATTCGTTTTACCATTAGATATTGTAGAAACGTTTTCTGAATTAATTTTGATATTTTGTATGATTTTGACTTTGGGAATTGAATTTCTTGTACAAACTCCCCACATGTGCTGCAATTGAATTGGTCTTTACTTCTTATGTTTTAAACCATCGAAATTTCGTTTTAGAAAAAACTAAACCTCTAGAAAACGAAATTTCGTAAACCTTTTCGTGGACTGACATACTTTATTTATTTGTAATTTGTTAAAGTTTAAGAAAATTATACAAAAAAAAATTGTGTATTAAAAAATCATTATTAAATATAAAAATCACTTTACAAAATATCACTGATTTCATTCCCAAAATTTGAAATTTTATTTTCCATATTAAAAATATCAAGTTCTAACATTTTCATTAACCAACCAAGCAATAGAATTATATAAGAAATTTTAATAATTAAAAAAAAAATAATAAATTTCTTAACGTATACAAAAAATCCCCCTAAAACATGGAACTCATGAGTAAATCACCAGTCACCACGCAATTATATAGAGCACGTACATATACAAAAAAAAATATTGTGACAAAAATTCACAACAGGTGAATTTAAGTACTTTATGTAAAACAAACAAAAACTGTGGACCATTCCACATTGACAATGTCTACAACAAAACAACAAACAAAGGAAAATTAACGTGATTTGTTAAAAAAAATTAAAAAAAAATTTTTGTCGTTTACATTTTTAGCCATTTTTTCTTTTTGTGTTTTTTTTAATCAAATTGTTGTAAGATCAACTTGTTCGTTGTTTCTTTTTGGAATTTTTGCCAATTTACAAAAAGATTATATTTAAATTCGCAGCAAGATATTTGGTATTAAAAAATTTTAAGCATTAGAAAATTGTTAAATACATTAAAATCGAAAATAACAAAAGCAATAGCAAAAAAAAAAATCCACAGCATCAAACAAACAAACAATAAGAAAAGAGAATGCATTCAAAATATTTCTGTTTTGAATAGTTTTAGTGCGAACGTCAAGACACCTCACGTTGTTGCACTTAAAGTAATCACGCATTATGCGCAATAAAAGCACGTTTTTTTTTTACTTTTAAATGTCCATTGTTTGTAAGTTTGTTTGTTTGTTTGTAAGTACGTTTACGTTTCGGTACAGTAAATTTTGTTGTAAAATTTAAAATAATTTTATTTTTTTATATTCTGCGAATGTTTCAATTCTGATTGTTGTTTTTTCTGTTTTTCCCTTAAAAATTGTGTTTTGTAAAAAAAAATAGCTTAACTCTGCTTAAAGTTAGAATTTATTTGTTTTCATTTTTTTCTTTATTGTAGTTTTTATGTATGTATTATGTGTGTTCAGGTATAATATGTGCGCCTAGGAAGAAAGCAATCTTTCAATTTGATCACCATGACTGAGGATCATGCAGCTAGTTGCGATGTAGTAAACAACCAACTAAGCATAATTTTTTTTTTCTACAATTTTATTTTTTTTTTTTTAATTTTTGATTATAATTTTTTTTTTTTCATTTTTCTTTAACCGACACTAAAAGAACTACCATCAAATACTAGAGTACAGAAGAAAAAAATGAAAATGAAAAGAAACAATCAAAAAACTTCAAGAATCTGCAGTAAAAAAAAAAAGAAAAAAAAGTCAATATAAAAATTAACATCGTGAAAACGCTCACGCAAATTGCGCGACTATAACTGATTATTGCGTTAACAGAACTATACCACGTTATACTTCTACAATAAGAAACAAGACAGAAAAAAAAATAGCGAAAAGAAAAACAACTGTAAAGAGAAGATGAAAAAAGAAATAAGAAAGAAAACTGTGTAAAGTCGTGGACTATTTAAAATATTGCCAGATAAAATAAAATGTTGAAATAAAAGGAGAATTTCCTGGAAATCATTACTAGAGCCTGCTGCATCTTAAATTCTGTTTTAAAATTTACTATACGACACACAATACAACTAGCAGTGCAACCCATAATACAACTAACTATACAACCTATCGGAGCTTCAAAATCTTGACTGTATTATCTTAATCAAACAACTGTAAAAGATGGAAATAATTCCGAAACGTTTAAAAGTTCAAATATTTTCAAAAGTTGAATTTCAAGAGATCAAGTTACAAGAAATTCAAGCTATTGAAGTGAAACTATGTTCTAAAATATTTCTTTACAGAGAATACTTTATGACATTTATCTTATGATTTTTTATAAGTTCATTTGTCGGTTAATTTTCTTTGGATCAATGGTTCTTGTCATGATTACTGGTATAAAATTTTATAAATTAAGTTAAAAGTGCAACAGAAAACGCTTCTTGTCATACCAATATCAATTTGCTATTTTAAAAGATAAGGTAAGTTAGATTACTGTTAGTTTCACATGCGGGATTTTGGACTCTTCATTTGCGATTTCTGATATTCTATAAAAAGCTCTAAGGATGGGATCACTTCATGTTTATCGTTGACAGAGCGTAAAATCTAAAATGGAGTACTTCCTATGAAGAATTGTTAGTTCAACAGACTGGCTGAATAGCTGAATCTGATAGGAGTGCTCAGAATCTGGTAACTCTGATTACTATGTTTTACTATAAGTCGTCGTCGCCGTTGTTATCGATGTCGACGTATGGAGCATTATCTTCTTTAAAAAATCGTAATTATTTTGTTTTTGTTTTTATTATATGTGTGTTGCGCTTATTGCAAGTGCGCGAACGAGCGGTATTTCTTCATTATTTTAATACTAATAAAAAAAAAAACACTAAAAATTAAAAATAATAAAAAAAAAAGGTAACGATTTTTTCAAAATTATGTTTTGTTTTTTTGCTATATGATTGCAATTTTTAAAAAAACATTTTTGTTTTCATGATTTTTCATCAGGAAAAACAGAGTTAACTTATACATCCGCATGGACATATGTTCCATTTGTTTCTATTTCGTGTATTTCGCATAAAGCGGTTACGATTATATGAAGCCATCGTCGCAAAAAAAAACAACACAAAAAGAAAAACAACAATGAAAGATCTTAATGATAAACTATGGACAAAGGGGAAAGGGTTGGATTATTGGTGAATTCTGGAATTTTAAAATTATTGTTTTATGTCCAAAAGCTAGTAAAAGCTGATGATCTCTATTCGACGGCTATTAAATTAAGAAAATAGAGAAATAATAAAATAACTACAATCTAAGTAGGCAATATAAGATTATCCATAGCAGTAAAAGTTTTTTTTTTATTTTTCTTATTGTTCTAGACAAGAGGATAGAAAATTTTGCATTGTTTTGTTTTATTCTTTTTTTTTGGTTTACTCGTGATTTTTCGAACTGAAAATTACACTTTCAAAATAATTTAGTTTTCGTTTTGAAAACCATCAAGAATTTTTATGTTGGAATCTTACCATTTGTTATTTCAACATAAACAGGTGCTTCAAAGCACTGCACACGATCAGCTAAAATAGAAACACAAAAAATATTGCAATATTTTATTTAAAAATTTTAAATATCCAATTATGGAGAAATTTTAGATTTTCCAAACTAATCTAATATTTACCAAACAACTTTTACTTATCCCGAAGTGTACAAAGAAATTTTCGTCGGGAGTGTTATATAAAATTCCTTGAATATGCACTAAAATTGTTTCACAATTTTTGTTATTGTGTTCTTTCACTGGTTTGTCATTTCATTTACCGAAGGAAGTAAGAGATATCAGACGAAGATCTATTTTATTTTTTTGACTTTGCCTTGTGATTATACTTAAATATTATTAAACTACATCGTGTTATATACATGCATCTATCTCTAAAATTAACCGGAAATGAAAATGTCGAAAATTATTTTGTTGATACAAGAACGCAGTTCATTAAAATAAATTTATCTGGACTAAAGATTTTTGAATATTTTTGATCCTCATAATGAAAATTCAGAAAAAACAATATAAACTCGGAAATATTTTTATTTATTTAAAGTCCTTCGCACTCTAGAGTCCCAGAATTGATCCTCTATTGAAGCACAACCATCAAATTATTCAAAGTAGTACAACAACCCGTATGTATTTGGAGTTTCACACACATTTTCTGCTATTACTACGGAAATGTGATTTCTTTAAAAAAAACTTTTTACAAATTATCTAAATTTGATTTTTTGCTGACTGATCTTTAAATTATTTTGAATAAATTTCATATTCCTATAAAATATTTTTAAATTGAAATTCAATATGTAAGTGTAATTTAATATTTCGAAATGTTTCCCGACATAATCTATTGTTTACTCACCATAGCGCACTAATTTGATTAGTGTACTACGAATATTTACAATGTATACATGCAAACAAATGTATAAAAAATGTTATACGATTGCATACCATTTATTCTATTCTACATAATATTATAGTACATACATATGTATATATCAGATAATGAGAAGTCGTGGATTATGTTAAGTGCGTGCGCAATAGATTAAAGATTTAAGAATTAAGTATAATAGGTTATATATAATAAAAATACACAATATGTACATACATGTATACAAGCATTATAATGTTATATAAATTTATATACAAATGAAATTTTATCCTCTGCTTTGATATTCACGATTGTGAATAATTTGATTGCATTTTGTATCTTATATCGTATATAATGCAATAAATAGTTTATTTATGTGTATATTTCTATGTCACGAATACTCACATTGCATAAAATATACGCGTTTATGTTTGTACAAGTATTCAACCTTAAATAAATTAAGGCGTATAATTTGAAAGAATGATGATGTGATGCGTTTGCGTACAAGAAAAAGAAAACGGAAAATTTGCAAATATCTATAGAAAATTTCTTGAAACTACAAAGCAAGTTATTTTTTTTTTTTTTGTTGAATTCTCTGGAAATGCACAAATAAAATATACACAAAACAAAATATTGAAGTGATGGGTAAGTAATCAATCTTATTAGATTTGTTGATACAATAAGAGTACAAAACCTGGCAGGTTTTTATCCACATACCTATGTATAAATTTGTACTTGCTATTAAAATAATTGTGAAAAAAAAATTAATTTGGAAAAAATACAGGGACCATTCGTAAATTGTATATAATACTTTATCAGACACAAAATTGCTGAAATTCTTAATAATAAAAAAATATTTTTGTTTCTTACAGTTGGATAACTGATAAATCCTGTGATTTCGAATTCAACCAGCAAATCGGAAAAGATGTGTCAAAATTAGTTTACTTGCTAGTAGGTATACGAGTATAGAAAGCAAAAATTTCTTGTCTAAAATAATTTTGTAATTCATTGTAAATGAAAGCGAGGAAATTGGTGATCTGATAACAATTACTTTTCTGGGAACTCAATAATTTTAGGATTTCTTCAAATATTTTTATTTTACATTTTGCTAATCTAAACTCAAGCAATCATTTTAATTTCACGATCAACTATTCATACTGATAATTTATGGGGAAAGCTCTCAATGAATTTATATAGTGTATCTCATTTCATTGCAAATTCATAAGTCTATTATGAAAAATATTTTCGTGGCCTATTAGATTGAAAAGGGAAATCGGTCTGTTTTAATTGTCTGCCTAATACAAGCACCATGCTTTGTGCAGTTATTTTGCAACATCCCTGTATAAGTTGCATCCTTATAAGTTTTATAATTTAGAAAAAAATTTCGTAGAAACAATTTTATTACATTATTTTAGTTAACATTTTTTATTCTTACTTTTTAGTTTTTTCTTATGTAATTTTTTTCCTTTTTCAAAACCGTGAGAAGTATGTGTATCTATTAGTATATTTAACAAAATTATAAGAAAATTCCAATTGCACACTATATTATACAAGTGAAATTTATTTATTTTTTTTTATCATACCGACTATATTCAATTGCTAATATGGAATTATTCTAATAAATCACGAGTTCTAAAACAAGCTGTAATTGTATAAGAAAAATAAAATTGTATGTTAGATAATATAATTTTAGAAAAATTTAAGAATTTTACAATAAGAAAATTGTAGAAAACAACCAGATTTTTCTTTATAAAATTGTGTAAAAATAAAAACGCAAAAAGCAATGAAATTATTTGCAGTTTTTATAATATAATTAAATACCTATATTGTGAATGTACGCGCAGAATATTTTATATTTATTGAACTAATTATCTTAAACTGTGTTAAGTATATTAAACATCCATCCACACAATTCTAAATAAATTTGCATTTTGCGTGTTGTTTAGTTAACAATTTCCGCAATATGACTAAATAATAAGTTTTAATTTTCAATCAAGTGCATGAGAAACTTCGTAAGCATTTTATAAAAAAGGCGTACCGTCACAATAAGTACTTGATCATAATTATAATTTTAGCAGTTTAATTATAACTGTTGCCAAATGAATGAATCAGAAGCACTACGCATCCGATATGTATTATTTTCATATTCAATTTTTAAAGATTTAATTAAATAGTGTCCAATTTCATTTAAAATTAATTAAAACCTTAACGTAATTACTGAAATCAAAATAATTAATAATTAATAAAAAAATAAATGTTACATTTAAATTATGCAATGGTTTCCTATTTTTTTGTGTTAATTATTTACGCAACAACAGCAACTTAATAAGCCCTAAAAAACTTAATTAATAATATTGCACATTTATTTAATAAAAAATCTATGTTTAGCCATGGAGTGGTGAATAGAATAATAAATGATTAGATTATTATATACAAAATTATATTATTGTAATTTAATAATTATATTTCAGTAATTTGATAATCATTTTTAATCACGATTGCCTGAAGATGGCTAATAAATCACCGATTACGGCTTAATTAATTCTAAATTTTTCAAATATATAGCCTACGTTGCAATTCGTAGTCATGAAATTGTTATCCTTAACTATCGAAATATAATTGAGATTTTATTGAAGTAAGTCCTTAATTTCGACTCAAAATAAACTCCTCAAGTTTATTATTTGTTATAGTTTGTGATTACATCTAAAAATACAAAATTTCCAAACTAATTTGCACTTATTCAACTAAAAAATCAGCATAGTTTGGGTTTATAATTAAAAAGATGACTTTTCAATTATAAACTTTTGATCATGGCTTCTCAGGCGTTTTAAATGGCTTCTTGAATAGTTTTCAAATATGTTTTTATTATTGTTGCTTTTATTTATTATTTTTCATTTTTGTTTTTATGTTTTACATTTCATTTTAGTTTCCATTTCATTTTTACTTTTCAATCGAATCCCTATGTAAGAGTTTTAAGAAAAAAACAACAACAACAATAAAATTTCTATTCTTATTTTGTTTTTTTCCAAGTGCTTTACATTTTGTACTGCAGCTCCTCCTACACAAAATTTTTCGACTAATGTTTCTATTTATGATTACAAATACATTAAATACGCAGTCCATTCAATTTAATTTTTCATTTTATTAAGGTGAATATTTTAAAGTAATTGAAAAATATTTTAGTTTTCCTTGAATATCATGAGATGCCTTCTCAATATTATATTAATTTATTTTAACAACATTTAGAATTGTAGTAAAGTGGCACTTATTACAATAAGTGCTAGAATAGTCCAGAAATATTCTTATAGTTTTTTTTTTAGGCACTAATTGATTCATAGAACAACAATAGCGCAAACTTCAAAAATTAAAATTTAAAAATTTTGGAATGGAGAATTAAAAACGAAAATATAAAGCGTACCAATCAAAAGACGCCAAGAATGGATGCCCTTAATGTTCCAAGTAAAACAAGAAAAATTTAATTTTAGAAAAGGTTTCTACATCATAAAAAATCAAGTAGTGGAATATAATACAATCCCGCAACAGAATGGTGTTTAGGATGAAGAAAAAGTTTATTTTACGCCTTTCTGTATCCAATTTTTTCTTTGAAAAAAATTTTACATTACAATTTTTACAGTCGAACTCGCTTAATATCACATAGAAAAATGTCCAAGAATTTGTGATATTAAATGACCTGTGAAATTAAGTGGTGCTTGGCCTAACTCACATTATGTGAAATTAATCGAGATTATAAAATGTTTTTACGTCCTCACTTTGAAAATAGCTGAAAGAATTTTTAAATGATAAAAATTTAAACAAATGCACAAACTGAAAAAAATGACAACTATAAATCGTAATTGACAACTATTTCAACGGGTAAATTCTAAAAAACTGCGTTCATATTGAGTAGTTTTGTAAAAAAAATTGCCAACAGATGTCGTAAACAAAAAGAGTTACAATTTTTATTTAAAAAAGTAAAAATTGTTCCTCTTTTTTTTTTTTGAAAATTTTTTTTGTCAAATTTTAATTTTGTTAAATTTTAGTTTGACGATTACGTGATTTCGTGAGAGTTTCTTTTAAGCAGGGTCCTAATATATGTAAAAGTACATGGAGATTTTTTTATCACAAATTGTGCCATCTTAAGTGAGTTGTGATGTTAAATAGGGTAGATATTAAACGTGTTAGACTTTTATTATTTAAACCAGCTAGATTTAAGTTCAATTGAAAACGCTTCAGTTCTGCAACCGAACGAACAAGTTTAAATGAAAAGAATATTTTTAAAAAGTTCAAAAAACTAACAATATTGACATTACAAATTCAAAACACAATTTGATAACACGTTCACAAACACATTATGCCAACAAAAGTAAAATAAGTATAATTGAAAAATAACAACAAAAAAATAATTTCGCACATTGTGAAAAATTGAAAAACAAGAAAAAATTTTTTTTTTGTGAAATTGTTACGGTTTGCTAGACACAAATATATTTAAAAGGTCCAAAAAATTAATTTCTGTGTTCTTTTTCTTTAAAATGCAAGAATAAAAAAAAAAGTAGAAAAAATTAACCGCATTACAAATTAAAATACTAAGTGTTTGCATGTGTGATTTTTTAAAGGTCTGCAAAGTGAAACACACGTACACACACATTGCGTTCGTATTATTTTTATTTGAACGTACAAAGTGAATTTGTAAAACAACAAAACAAATTGTAAGTAAAATATAAGAAACGGAAAAGTAATGGTAAAAAATGGAAAACTTTCCTTTCTTTTTCCATTTTGAAAATAAAAATGTCTGAGAACTTCTTTTTTCCCTGTTTATTTGCTATTATTATTGTTACTTTTGTTGTTGTTCTGTAAAAATAATGCAGAAATTGAGTATTTTAAGTGATGTTTTTTTTTCTTTTAAAATTTTACACAATTTTTTTTCATTTAATTTTATTTAATAGAATTATTAAGCATGTAATTTTTTATATTTATGTCCTTACAGTACAATTGTAAGCATACAAAAGTACATAAGTACAAGTACAATTTTTTGCGATTGTATAGATTTCGGGTATGTTATATTAACATCTCATATTAAAGATTTAGAAGCTTTTCCTGTATGTGATTGATGTTTTCAGAATAATTTTTCATATAATTTTCTTTGTTATTTCTGCAGTCTCATGTTCGAGAATATATTGTTAAAACTGTAGGGCATTTTCGAATTAAAATTTACTAAACTCAAGCTATCGAAGATTTTGTTTGAAATCATAGACTATAAATGTACCACCCAATTGTTACTCGAATGTAACCGGCAGTACTTTTAAAATATCACTCAATTCGGTATTCAAGTTTTAATTCTAATATAGCTTATAAAAAATATTAGCTTATATTTACTCTTTTCTAAATTAAACTAACCTGCATTAAGGTACAATATTTTCATCAAGAAAGGGAACTTAAATTTTATATTTTCAGACTATTTTTAAATTTTTTACCACTTCTGTAGAGTGTAAGAGTTTTTGTTCACCACTCTTATAATTAGTACATTCGTTGTTTTAATGTACCTATAGTCAGTTTAACTACAATGCTAACAATTTTTAAGTCAAGAACTCAACTATGTGTTTTATCTCAGAGTACCTACAAAGCTCAGAGTTTTTAACATAAAAACTATACTGCTCAGTCGATGTAGAAATTATTTTAATTTTTTTTTTTTTAATTTTTAAAAGTGAATAAAAGGAAAATTAAATTAAAAAAAAATAGGAACTCATCCTATAATAAAAGTTAAAATTGTTTGGTTACACTTCACGCGCATCACAGTTTTTTCCGCATTTTTTTTTTTTATTTTCATTTTAACATTTTAGTTGCTATTTTATTTCCAAAATGCATTTTAAAAATTAAAAAAAAAAAATTAAAAGAAAACAGGAAAAGAAAATTGCAATGGAACTTTTTTGTAAAGTTGTGATTTTCTTTGCATTCTTTGAAGTAAATGTGCATAATTGTACCATCGTTGGATTATAACCATTATTAATGTTATTACTTTGCAAAATTTGTTGTAATAAATTTTGTATTTTTGTTAAATTTTGCCTGTTTTTTTTCTTTCATATTATAGTTTTGTTGTTATAGCAAAACGCTTGTATCATAAATTTATGACCCTATTTTATTGCATTATTTTAAATCATAATGACAGAAAACTTGAAAATAATAAAATAAAATAAAAAACATTTGTTTTGGTTAATTTATTTTATTGTGAGCTATGATTTTATTTTATTGAAATTATACTTATTGTGTATGGTAATGGTTGATATTAAAAATTTTTCCATAATATTGTCTCAAACATTACAATTTTTAGAGGGAAACTTTAAAAGTTTTTTTTTTCGTAAAAATAGCACGAAAAATAATTTAAGAATAACACAGCTTATATGATGCGACTTTTGTCTCACTTGTGTATTATTAAAAGTAAATTCTACGTAGTGATCAATTCTTTATTACTACAACGTTCCTTTTGAATAACTTTAAGAGATTGTTTATTTCGTTTTTTATTCAATGAAATAGAAAAAATGTGAGTGAATATAATTTTGAAGTATATTTAAAATTAAAGTTGAGTCAAACTAATATTTTGTAAAGTAGCATTTTTCCTTTCAACAAGTGAAAATACTGCTTATGAAAATAATCTACTACATTGTTAAAACTATTCCAAATCATATACCAAAATATTTCAAAGATTGCATACATTTAGGATGAGGCAGGGACAAATGAATGAAATATTAACATATTGCTGGTATTGAAGGGTTAATTGCGCGATTTATTAAGCGTTAGTTACTGTATTTGTTGGAAATTTGGGAAAGCTTACCGTTTCGAAGATATAAGATAACCAAAAACTAAAATTTTACAAATTTTGAAAGGAGAATAACTGGAAAAAAATTTCAGACCCCTATAACTTAATGTCTAGAAGAAAAACGATATTGATTTGAATGAAACGGGTTTTGTATAACAATCAATTTTAGCCGCCATTACTTTTTTGCATTTGCAAAATTTAAAAAATGTTAACAGTTTCTTTAAAACAAATAGTCAAAAAATGGAATTTTTAGTTTTCTAACGGACTATAGCTTTTACAGGCGGAGTGAGGTAGTTTAGAATTTTACTTTATAGAAATAAGTGGCTAGTAAAGCCCTATTTAGATATGAAGTTTAAGCTCACTATCTTCGATGGAGTAGAAGTTTTGTAAACTGGTCCCTGAACGGATGGACGAACTTTTTTTGCTTAGAGTAAAACTAACTCTAGAAAAGTGCTAAAAAGTTAAAAATATAATGGTAACAGCATTGATAAAACTTCACTATTTTCTTAAAAAAAGCTAAAACAATATAAGAAATATGTTTAGGTGTTATTTTAGATGTCACACCCTATAAACTCATATTAGCAAATTTACAATGTTTTTGTACATTATAGCTTTTTCGATTTTCCGAAAATGGAAAGACTCTAACTAAAAGTATAAAATTTCATTATTACATATTTAAACTGAACTAGATTTTAAAAATCATGTTTTTTTTAAATTACTTCGTAAATTTTTTGAGTGTGGCGTCTATTGGACTTCAGATAGTTGAATGTGCCCGATTAATACTATTATAATACAATTATAATATTGGATTATAAAGTACATAAATACAAGATATAATTTTTAATCAAAGATAAAATTATATTCGATAGAATCTATGCGCATTGTTTTAATAAGGTCACTAATTTTTTATTCAACTTCATTAATCTTGATTATGTGCACCACCTTAATTAGAGACCCGAAAACTTAACCAAAAATATTATTTTTAATTTGAAAAATTGTACCCATTTGTTTACAATAAAAAAATTCTCTAGACTTTAAAGAATAATATTGTCGTAATTCAACAATATTCTTTCAAAATTGAACTTTAATAGTAAAAAAAAATAGGAGATTAAGTTTTCTTTACTTAATATTATTATCGTTATATCCTTTCAGTATTTTCTTATATATATATACCAGACATTTAAATTGAAAATGAAAGAAAGAACGAGTATATAAAAAATCACAACATGAAAAAAATAAAAAAAAAAATATTAGAAAATTAAATCAAAAAAATCATGAAAACCAAAAAAAAAAAAGAAAAAAAAGTTCTAAAATCAAAACTCCCTGTTGTTTTTTAACATTATTTTATTTTATTAATGGATTATTGTCTACCAAAACATATTATACATACATACATACATAATACACAAGTTGACTCACCATACTAATAATTTTATTAACATCTAATACAAAATACATACGCATACAAATGCATGAGTCAAATTAAAAGAAAGCAATAGCTACAACTAAATAAAGTTACCCTACAATGAGTTAAGAATTAGTATGCTTGTATATATTATTATGGAGGGTAAGTTTTATAATGATGGCAGCAATATATTTGTTGCTTTCAATTGTGTTATAAACATATGTGCTATATATATACACATATATATCACTTTCACACATAGCTAAATATATTAATCCTTTTTTTTTCCTATTTTAAAAGGAAACCGAAAAGGAAAAATAAAAATAATTGCAATAAAAAATTAAAAGAATCAAAATAAAAGAAAAAAACAAAGAGAAGAGAAGAACAAAAAATAAAACGTAAAAAATAGAAGAAAATGAGAGTTAAGAATATTGTATATGTGAGCATATGTGAAAGAAAGAAATAGAAAATTCCACCCATTATAAAAATGACTAACTAAAATAAAGTCCAAATAGAATTGCATTATTATTATTTTTTTTGTTGTTGTTCCATGCTTGTCCAATTTCTTATTGAAAATGAACGTTTTAACCATATTTATCAGTTACTCTATTTTTATTGTAATAATTACACGTCATATATACTTAAGTGATTTTCAAACATACATACATAAAGGTACGTATATCAACTATTTCATACACATATGAATGTAGTTTATCATTATTAAATAGGGATACCTATTATACAATATACTCGCGTATACCATATAGAAAACATGTTTGTTAACGGTATATATGATTAAATAAAGAGTACATTATAATTTAGCAAATGTAGCCATGTAGGTATATACCTATTATTTATAAAGTATGAATGTAAATATGTGTATATATGTAGGTATATTTAAAATTATGCCCATCCCATTTTATATTATTATGTATTTCGTTGTACAATATTAAATATAATAAATGTTAGCATATATTACATAGATTTACACATTTTGCAGATATGGATATGTGTACAAATATATTATATGTATATTTCTGTGGTATGTTGTCATGCATGTTATACAATTTGGTCACACGCAAAGTAATTGCACCTTTTATTATTTAATTTTTTTTTCTGTGTTTTGTTTTTCTTTTTCTTTTCTTATTTTAAAATTGTCATTATATTATTGTTAAATTAATTTTTTTGTTTTTTTTTCTATTTGTTTTTTAATTATTTTGTTTTTGTTTTATTTTTACTATATTTTATTTTGATTCATATGAGAATACTTGCACTTGTTAATAATCATAATATTCACCCAACATTGCTAGTTTTTATATATATTATAATCTACATACATATATGTATGTAGATTATGTATCTGTATAATATTATATGTTATTCATACAAAATACACCGAATCCATTAAATTCGTGGTATTATTACAATACTTTGTTTTTGATGCAATAATAACTTTAAAAATTATTATTAAATGAAGTTTGGTCAAACCAGCGGTACCACTATTAATTGCACAAGTAAAAACACTGTTAACAAGAGTCTTACAAGAGTCTTACAACATTATAATATGTATTATAAATATTGCTCTCTCATATACCAAAATGTATATATAAAATTATTGCATACATTTAGGAACAGCAAAAAAAATTGGAAGATATATTGACTCAATAATTGAGTTCAACGATTCCGTAAGTGAGTTAAGATAAATCTTTATAATTTGTGATGGCATTTTGTGTTTTATAGAAAATCAAAAAACCTTTATGTTTCATTAATATAAGGTAAAGCGACGAATATTCAAACGGCTTGTAACGAAATAAAATTCTTATTAGTAACGCGTTTCAGGAAGCATTTAATTTTAATGGTTAGTTTTAAGGACCTGTAGTAGAAACATGTCGCTACCTTTAGTGCTAAAAACAATATTGTATGAAATATAGAGCGTAAGGTGGTTATAATTCAAGAAAATTAGTAGGAAAAAATTATTCGATCAATATTAAATCTGCAAAATCGTCGAAATTTTAAAAGTTAAATACTCGTAAATAGGAAAACTACGTTACATTGGGACTTAGTGCTGTCTCGCAGGTAGTATAGCTTATTACCCATATTCTAGCATGATTTAGAACCCCAAGTTATATGCGAATAAGGTGTACATATATATGTGCAAAAATTTTAATTTGTATATAAATTTGAATACTTTACTAAATACATTATGTAATTATACATACTTACATTTGTATGCTTATAACATTATTTATATCTATACATATACACATACACAAAGATTATGCTTACATACATACATATACACCTATATAAATATAGCGTGTATAATATTAATTGTGCATATTATTAGGGGCATGTTATTATTGAATATATGTTATGTACCTACCACAGAATTTATATTAGCAAGTACCTATAGGTTAAATAGAAAATATTTTTATATAACAATAACATAATATTACTATTAAAATATCTATACATAAATTACATGTGCATTAATTATATATACATAACACATTCAAACATACAAACATTTGTTTAACTATATTATTAGCTAAATGACTCGTATAAAATATAAAATTTAATTTTTTGAAATTGAAAAAAAAAAAACTCTGTTATCATTTCTATTATCTTGTCTACATATATACATACATAATATACAATTGAATGTGCAATTGTACGTATATATATTGTTTGAATATATTCATATTGCATACATATTATGTATATACCCACATTATATGCATACACACACTACTCTTATGAACTTATATGTGAATTCACTAAACTAACAAAAAAAAAATGAAATTATTTTTGTTCACCATGGTCTAGTATAACTATGTTTTATTGTAATAAGCGCTCCGCCCTACATTCTCCCTGTTAGCTACATACATATATAAAAAATACTATAAAAAAAAGTACAAAATATCAAGAAAAATAAAAAAACATAAACAAAAAAGGATAGGAGAATAAAAAACAGAAAAACAAAAACACAAAACGCCATGTGAAAATTAAAATAATATAAAAAAATTCACATTTTTTTTTTCTTTCATATGGTATGGTGGTGGGGTAAAAAAGAAAGTTTCACCTACATCCATTCATACAAATGTACATTCTCCCATGCACGCATACACACATATGTATAATATTTTGTAGAACTACTATCTATAAACAGTCATGTTTAATTCATTCTATCTTATAAATGTAGCCATAAGCAACATATTCATACATACATACATACATACATACATAATATATACATTTAGAATAACTATTCTTATTATATACATACAAACAAAAATATAATAAAAAAAAATAAACTTTATAAATATTGTAAATTTATATATTAGAATAACGGGTAATTTTAATAACTATATGAGAATACATACACACACACATATATAAGTGAACGTACGTATGTTTATGCTCTCTCACATAAATTTACTAATAATACTAAAGCATCTGCATTCATGCTTATAAGCATATATATACAAATATTATGTATACATATGTGTATATAATGTTTATAACGGTATAAAAAAATTACAAATAAAATAGTGAAAAATTTTATTTTCTTTAAAAAGGGGGAAAAGAAATGAACTCCCATATTAAATATGGAAATGAACGAAAAGAAAGTGAAAATAAAACACATTTTATTTTTTTTTCATTTATTGTTGTTGTTTCCATTTTTTCCATTCTTTCTTTCTTTTCTCATATTATAAAAAAGTGTAATATACGTTTAAATGCACGTACATATTATATGTGAGTATTGTTGGTGTGATTAAAAAATATGAATAATATGTTTGTATGTACAAATGCGAATGCATTTTGCAACGAAATGATCAAGCACAACATGCATATAAATATTATGTATGTATGTATGTATGTATGTATCATAATAAAAATTTTAGTTATGAAATTTAATTTTCTTATATGTTTTTCTTATTATATTTATTAACATTTCATTTTGAAGGTTATTTCATTTTGGTTGGAAAGGATCACGGCTCAGATATTTTGGAACGGTCAACTAGAGTACGCGGTATTTCAATTTAAAGTTAAGTCCTGTAAATTATATTTTGAATAAAGTGAAATTGTAACTTGTATCAGTTAAAAAATACTGCTGAAGTGAAAATGTTAATAAGTACAATTCATTTTATTAATAAAAATTGAGAAAAAAGAAAATGAAGCTTCCAATTCAATTACTTGAATATCTGATTTGGAAATTTTAAAATTTTTTATATTCGAAAAGAAATTTAAGAAATTTGTAAAAATTAATTAAATTGGTGTCAAAATGTGGTGTTTTAAATATCGGATATATGAGGATATAACCAACATGTATAAGAGCTTTACAGATTACATTAAATATATGAGAATAGAGAAAAATTAATGGGTAGTAGACTAATGCTCTTATTTCACGTGGTATGGATTCGATATAAATTTTGCATCAGATTTCGAAAACTTTTAAAGAACTTATAGTACTTTAAACTTTAAAAGCATTTATACATTAAGACGTAATAAGAAGAATTTTTAATAAAGAAGAATTTAAGGAAATTCAAGCATGATTGAAAAAATCAATTAAAAATTGAAAGAAAAATTCAAAATTGAAAGAATCAGTTGAAAATTACTTTTCATTCAGAAAAAAGGGAAATCAACAATGAAGTGAACAGTAATGAAGAAAGTTTTAGGGAGCAAATCAAATATTGTGTTAGATATTTCAGAAAATATGGGCTTTTAGTAGTAAATTTAAAAATAGTTTCTTTGTTATGGTGTTACTATATTTTTCCTCGGGAAAAAAAGAAGTTTTATAATCTAATTAACCGCGTTACATGTCCATATATTATTTTATAACATGAGGTTGATGTAATCCTAAATGTAAACTTAAATAACTTCAACTTCAATTGCGTAAATTAAATTTAAATAATAGATTACGTTACCATACCTTATCATGCAAATATCGTTTTGACTGAAACTCCAGAAGACAAAATTTCGCTCTTACAATTTCATTTAGCAAAAGATAAAATAAGAATATTTGGCAATAACATTGTTTTATAAAAATATATTTTGATGATCAATTTTTGGCTAATTGGTAAATTTTTCTATAACAATATTAGTTTTTTTGTAAGCTTATCTTTGACAAAGTTCTAACAAAACATGATTTTTAAAAGAAGAAAAATGTAAACGTGGGACATCTCAAACCAATTATTTTATTCAAAGAACAAGCAAAAAAAATTTATAAAAATTTTAAACATACCCGAATAGATGTGAGAATTTATATGTTAGTGTATAGCTAACCAAAAGGCATAAAGCTTTAACATTAAAAAATTGCAAAGAAACTTCACATCTAACTACTTCCATATCTTTAAATATTATTATGCTTGTATATTCTAATACCAATTATCTTATTTTATAAAATCGCTAAATTTAATTTCGTTTTTATCAAGGTTGCTAATAAAAAGAAAGCTAATATAATAATAGCCAAATAAAAGAAAGCTATAGCACAAACACAACAAGTACATGAATGGTGAAAAATTAAGTTATACAAGCATTTTTGTGATCATTCAATTTACATGTTTGGATGAAAGTATGTACCATATTTTAATTTGAATTTAATCTATTGAGAATCTATACGAATATCATTAGTGCCGCCAATTATCTTTTGGTTGAACAGATCGCAGACTAATGCAGCGGCGCAGTAGACTTCCATGCTTGTTACAGTTCTTTCTTTTTGCTAAAAAATTTTAAATCAAATTGAAATTAAATATAAATTTTCGTCAATTTCCTTTTGGCGTGAAAGTAGCCAAGCATAACTCATAAAGTTTCCCTCATTCAACTTTATCTTAATTTTATGTGTAAAAATAATCGATTGTCCTAAGCAAAATAGCTGAAAAATTCCTTAAGTTTTCTAATAATTGAGCCGAAATATGTACTTACTTCCATAATATCTTCCTTATCAGAGCCGTTTTAAGCCCCGTAAATTTAAATTTACGCGACACGATCAGTACAGCAATGCAATTTACTGTTAAAAATAATGCTTATAATTTAAACATTACTCATTTGAACAATGTATGATTTTTGTTAAAACCTTTTTTGAGAAGTATATAGGTACAAAATACACATAATGTACGCATTGGGTGCTAACGTACTAATATATGTATGTAATTAACATACTGATTTACAAATAAGTTTTGTATTTACTTATTTTCACTATTTATGACTACGACAAACAATAAGTTTGAGTAAATTCAATACATACTTTCATAATCTACGTAGGTATAATAAGTAGAATATATCATTTAAAGGTTCTTACAGATAAAGTTATGTTAGATAAGACAAAAATATTAATTATTGTAGTATAATCAAAAATGCAGCTTCAATTTTTTTTTTCATTCGCAAAGAACACACAAATTTTCAATAAAATTTATTCTATTGCTTTATCTAAGTAAAAAGGTTATAATTTAAACAATCTTATATAGCTAAATAATCTACAATCTACATAATGTATATACATAAGCTTTGCAATAATTTATAAATTTTATAAATAAATAAAAAGTAATCAAAAAAATTTATAAAGTCAATAAGTCTGCAGAAAAATTTTGCAGAAAGCTTTTAAGTCAAACAATTTTATCTGGCTTTTTGATTTGCCGTTTTGTTAAAAATATTTATCAAAAGTAGTAAAGCTTTGTTATTTAGCTAAGAAACTAATTTTACAGCCATCTGTTGAGTTATGATGTTTAAAACAATATTGTGTATACACTTCAAAGTGCCTTCTAAAAAAAGTTATATAGATAATATGTTTACAGTGTTAAGTGCAATTTAAGTTGCAGCTAAATACTTAAAAAGCAAAATGAAATTTCAGGTTAATGAAAAACGCTTGGAAAATAAACACGGTGTTTCGTATAATACCCAATTATTTATGTGTAGGAAAAATCCAGTTCCTTTTTTTTAAAGCAGACTGCAACTCGAAAACGGGTTCATCTGCAGCCCCCCATCTCATAAAATTTTTGCTGGAAATTGATTAAAGAATAAGAAATTATTTGCATCATATCCGAAACAGCCTGTTTAGGATATATACTTAGAAATGTTATGCAATTTATAAAAAGTTGCAGGGAAGAGTCAAGTTCTAAGACTGCCTGGCACAATTGAGCAGATTATTCCAAATTAATTATTTGCCACTTATTTGAATGAGATTGCTTAGGTTTTTTCAATGTTATTCGTTTTTTGAACTGAAAAAAAATCTTTGTTTTCTTAGACTTTTATTTAAAGTTATTATTACGTACAATGTACATATCTGACACCAGGTTTTTAGAAATTTTCTATGAAAATTATTTACAATTTTTCAAATTCAAAGCCATTAATACAACAATTTTAATAACCTTAAAATTCTCTTTTCACAACAATGGTAGGTTGGATTTCTTTTACTCATCTCATTCCCCATTTGATTTGATATACCTATATAACAAAAACTTATTTCTTGCAAGTCCAAACAGAAAACATTATTTATTCTTAAGCTTTAAGCACTCTAGGGTTAATATGAAATTTATCTAAAAAAAAAGCTATAAAGTTACAAAAAAAAATATTTTATATTCAAAATTGTAATATTCTGAAATCATTGGCAATAATAGAAGCAACGGGAGCAGCCGCAACTAACTAAGAATTCATATTATTATAATCCATTTAATTTTTTTTAGTTAGCCTTGAAAGCTTTACAAAAAAAAACGAACAAAGAGTTTTACTAAAAGAAGAAAAAAAATCGTCAATGTCAGTGTCAAGAACAAACAAAGGCAAATTATTGTTCATCACTATACGAAACCGATTAAATAAAATATACTATAAATTTATGTATGAGTTTGTAGCAAATATTGGAACATATAATAGGCAGTTAGCTATTCACAGTACGTCTCTTCATACGTAAGCATAACTAGTTATAGAAATAGAACACATGTAAATGTGTTAAAAATACATAATGATCGCCAACCAAAAAAGCTTCGCACTAAAAAAATAAAGCTTTTTATTTTGTTATTTCTACTTTACTATGTTCTTTACTTTGAATGCATTGCGTCGTCGCGCTGTAGTTTTACGAAAAATAATTTTTTTTTGTGTTAAATAGACGTAAATAAATTAGTTAGCGAAGCATTTGTAGCGCTTTTAATTCGACAAACATGCATAAATATAACATAAAACAGAACAGACAGCTAGCGCCCAATATTATATCATCAAAATTTTTAAAACTGCTTTAACACAAAAAAAAAACATTAAATAAAAGCTTACTAAAAATATCTACAAATTTATTTGTGAAGGTAGTGATGAATATTATTTTGAAGCGGTCTTTTCTTGCCATTTCTGTAATGTAAGTAAGTATGTATGAGTATAGATACATTTATGAATAATAGATATAACGTACCTACATACACGTATTTATATTGTACAATATCAGATAAAAATCTTTATTACGTACAGTTTCTAAGATCTAAGTATGCGTGTGTTTTAATCGATATAATGTATAAGCAACAAATTGTGCGTTCAAAATTGTATTGTTTAAATATTATGTATGTAAGTATGTAGTAAAGTGAAAAATATGTAATAAGAATTCAATTTTGTACAAAATAATTGTGATGATAGAAGCGACAATATTAAGTTATTTATTAATTAATAATTTTGATCAAATAAATGAACTATCAAAAAAAAGTCGAAACAAAAATCTTGACACATCAGAGTTACGGGGGTTTCCAACCGGTAGAATTTGCTTTTTTTTTTGTAAAAAATTAAGCAATTTTCAGAAAAAACTGGAGGCAGTTTGAAATAACGGTGACTATATTTGGAGTCAAATTTATGCGAAGAACCTACTTATCTGTTTTTCTTATTTGAAAAGATTTATAAAGAACTACAGCTTAAGAAAAAATATTGACAAATAAATTAGTACCATACGGATTTATTGTATACGGACGATGCCGTTTTTGGAAAAAAGTGGAATACTTTTGTGTTTAGCGATATTTATTTATTTTCTACTCTAATGGCGGTATCCAAACTAATTGTTCAAAATTTAATGTAAACCACTAATCGCCATATTTATAGGAATGAAAAGAAGCTAAGGACTAGTATCATTAAATCTAATTCAAATCCAAATTATATATGCAAGAAAAGCGCAATTTTAGTGCGGTTATCAGCACCTGATTACACTATTTCTATGATTATTTGAAAATTATTTGAATTATAAAATGATAAACGGAATGCTAAAATAAAACAAGTTCAACGCGTAAATTTGGACAAACATCTAACTCAGAATCAAAATCGCAAAAATAAAATACGTTAATATAATATCGTAAAATGCATACATACGAGTACATATAAGTAGGTACTAATTGTGTCGTTGAATTATAAATGAAATTGACGAAAGATTTGAATGTAAGAGGAGGAAATTTTCTTGAAGTTTTCAAAAAATTCATATTTTTTGTATTTTTCTTTGCAAACTTATTCCCTTTGCAGCTATAATTGCACTAATATTATGCAAAGCAATAATATTTACTAGAGTAGAAAATGAAAAAAAAAAATAATATTTCAATTTGTGCTATTTTAATTCGTCACAGCTATTCATACATACATTCATACATTCGTCAATTAAATATCTAAGAATTTGAATTTCAAATATGTTAGACTATAAAAATTCCAAAACAGGCTGAAATTGACTAAGTAAGTATCTTGAATAATTTATAAGAATTAAAATAAATATGTACATACATACATATGTATATTGTTTGTATTTATTATAAAGAAATTATGTCATTATAGTGAAATGAATATATTGAAAAAAATTGGAAATAAAATTAAGAAAAAAATGACTTATTTTTTAAATTTAATTAGAATGCTAAGCAATTTATGATTTCATTTTAACGTAATATTAATGCATGTAAGTATATGAATGTATACGCGAAATTATAGATATTAAGATTAATTATGCGCAAAAACATAATATCTACATATGTGTGTATAATTATGCAGTCTATTCTTGCTATACCCAAGCACATTCATGTGATTTACACAATATGGGTACTAAAGAAATATTTGGAGAAATTTTAAAATGAGTCTCTTTCCAATTGGTTCTTTTTTCTTAAGCAAGTAGGTAGCTACACTACGTTTTGTATATAAATTTCAAATACTTTAATATTATGATATATGTAGGTATGTGAAAGGGCGACAATATAAATATAAATTGAAATTTTTTAATTTTTATTAACGCTTAATTTGTTCTAATAAAACATTTTGTATGCATATACTTATAAGTGTATACGTACATATGTAGGCATAAATATACGTACATATGTAGGCATTACTGTTATACAAAGCAATCTAAAATTCAAATAAAATTAACGAACAAAAATTAGAAAATATCTAATAAAAATCGCAAAAATTTTGCAAATCGCGTAATTCTGGCCTACTTTTACTAACACATTCACAATGTTAAAAAAAAAAAAGACAAAGAAAAGTGTAAATTAAATTTGCAAAACCAAAAAAAAAAAATTTTTATTTAATTTTTTTTTTTTTTTGCGAACATAAATTTCTATATTATTAAAATACGCCTGCTACAACGCACACACGCATAAATATTATGTATTTTGTGGTTATAAGAATTATTTTGTACATAATATACATACACACATGCACATTTAACGAACTGATATCATACATAAAATATTTTAGAAAAGTTTAAAAATTTGCGAAAATACGTTATACTCTTTGATAACTAAAAAAAAATAAACTTCCAAAAATAGACTCCCGTAGTGTTGTGCTGAGAATACAAAAATAAAAAATCGTAAAAAAAATACTAATACTAATAAAATAATTTTCAATACAAACGCATATTCAAATTCTTGATTTATAATAAACGTAAATGCGTGAACACATTATACACACATTTCTGGGTTATCTGTACACAAAAAATACGTTCATTTTCTTTTATTTATTGTTGTTGTTTTTGTGTGTTGTTGCTTTTATTTCCTTTAAAATCGATCGTTGTCTCTAATGATACAATATCATAGGTAAACTGTAAAAAGCTTTCAACAATATTAAAGATAAGGAAAAAAATTTAATGGTAGGCAAAAAATAGAAATAAAAAAAAATTTGCATATTTAATGACATTAAAATTTTAGAAATCTTTCTATTTAAGTACATTTTATACAGTGCGTGTATAAGAAAAAAATTGGAGTTTTTTTATATTTTGGATGTAGTTTTTCATTTTTCAAAAGTTTATTTTAATTCCACAGCTATTATAATTATTGATGATCACTTTGTAAATGGCATCATACAACGAATTATTACCAATAATTATTATAACAGATGATCGCCCACACGAAATATGTATACAAAATGTTTTTTTCAGATTCATATTGGTATTTCTGTACATATGTACGTTTTTTTTATAAATTGCATACTTAAAGGCGCAATGAACACATTAATTCAAATTGTCATCATTCATTCACATTTCAAAATATCGTAATAAAACAAAATTCGTTCAAAGTTTGTTGTTTATTCACATTCGAATTCTAAGTACAGGATATTTTAAGTCATACTTTTTCACTCGTACATTAGGTTGATACAGTCAATTTTCTTAATGAATGTTGCTTGATCATCAAAAATTATTAAAGCTTTGTCAAAATATAAGTAATCATTCAAATTTGAAATACAATTTAGCAACTAAGGGCACAGACAGAAATGCAATATTTAGTTTTGCAACTCTTGCTCGATTATAAATTCATTTCGCGCATATCTAAGCAACTAAATTATTGCAAGGGTTCAAATCAATTGTGTTAACCAAAAATTGCAATCAGTTTATAAAAAATTACAAATTGTTTTACTTCTTAATTGAATACGATCATACAGTTGCATATGCACGCGCTTGAGTGTAAACCAATGGAATACAAACAAGCAATCAAACAATTACAAAACTAAAAATTGCATGTCTGCCTGCACCCTAAATTTAATTAAATGATTTATGAGCAAACACCTTATTAAAGAAATTTTGAAGTCAGGGTAGGGTAATTAGTAATTATTATAATAGGTTGTACTCGTATTTATTTCAAACTAGAAATTATAACATTCTTCTCAGCACTTTAAAGTGGCTCACAAAGTATTAAAATAATTCAGCTACACAGTTGACAACTTAAAGCAAATGAAATTCTTAATTTTTATTAATGTTGTTAAAATCTAATACGTAAAACGGAGTTCAAGACTTAGAGACTCTGTCATATGGTACTCTTACTTTTCAAATATTTTGCTATCTACAGATCTGTAAATATTTACAAAAAAAAGCTTCTAAATTTTCTAATTGAAATTTTTGAGTACTTAATTAGTATTACACATACTAAATACATAAACATTAAAAAAAATGATGTGTTCCACTAACACTTTAACCGAATAATTTAATTGAAAAAAAAAAAAACAAATCAGCTGATTTTTACGTCACAATTTGTGCGAAAAGTGCGTAAAATTGCGTAATTATTTTTTTTTCTTCTTGTTGTTTTTCATTGATAGAAACGCACTTTTGGTTTTATTTGAAAGCTTTGGTTAGAAAAAAAACACTTAGAAATTTTATTTTCCATTTTATTTTTTTATTTTTGGCAAATTTTTGTGTAGGCCTAACAAATTTGTTTAGTTTCTTTTTTTTTTGTTTCCAATGTTCGTATATTGTTTTCTCTTATGTTGGTTGGTAATCACAACTTTTGATCGCTAGAAATCTAAGTAGGTCACTGAAAGATCAATAACTTGTAAGTAGGTTAGCAGTTTTTTTTCCGGGTTCTTATTTTTTTTTTTTGTCTTTTTGCTTTAAGCTTTCAAATTTTATTATTTGAGTTAGATTTTGAATTTTAATGTGGTTGTAGTTTTTTCTTATGCGTGAAATCAGATATTTTTTTATGATGTAGATAGGTAAGTATAGTATTTTTTGTTTGTTATATTTTTGATAATTTTCAATGCTCTTTTTTTTACGTTTTAGTAGTTCAAAGTAAAATGTCTACATTTTATATTTTAATCGTTAACGAAAATTGTAGATAGTGCGAAAAGATTTTAAAGTTTTTAAAGGTTGATTGAATAATGAGAGAGAAAATCAAAGAAAATTTTTATTTAAGAAATTCCAAACAGATTTTATTGGTTTAGGGAACATAGAGTTCAGAAAATAAAGTGTTTATTTTAGTAATCACTATGCGTCGCTAAAGTTATTAGTTATCACTAAAGTCGGTCGCTTTAAGATTATTTTGTCGTTTTTGAGATTACTTTCGACATTTGTTTTTAAAACGGGCTTACTTTTGTCCAAAGTTGTATTTCTCAACAATAGAGAATTGTTTTAAAAACATTTAAAAGATATAAAGACAGAAAATCCAACTTAAAGTACAAGAATAGTAGAACAAATAAATGACAATTTTATGATTGGTAATTGAGGCAACACTTTGGCCTTAATTATTACAGCGGCAACATAATAAAATTTTAATACAAAAGTAGGTGAAATTTCGTGATTGTTAGAGGTGTACTTATGATATGTTTTTTTTTTCAATGAAATCAGAGTTGTCATATTATATTTTCCAATTTACAGATTTGTTTGTCATGATTAACCTTCCACAATTTCAAAAGTATGATTTGAGAAAAAATTTTTAACCAATTACAAATCTATTGCGATCTATTGAATTAATAAGAAATTTGTGGTATAAAATTCTCACTATACCTACTACAATACAATCAAATCGTATTCACAATTTATTTTACACCACTATTGATTTATCTTTGCTGAATAAATGTAAGATATAAAATTCATTGTGAATTAATTTTCATTATAGTAGAATACCATCTGATTTAATATACTTTACTTATAATAATTATTAAATATACATACTTATTTACATAATGCATGTGTGTACAAATAAAATATCTAAATAAATAAAAAATATTGCTTACATTTTTTTTTCTTATAAGTTATTCATTTTATTTAATTTATACGGCGACATTTCAAAAGAAAAATAAATTTTAAACACTTGTGTCAACTTAATTTCTTTTTTTTTCTGAAGCACGCATGTCTGTTTTAATTTAATGGCATTTTTTTATATATAAATTGCAAATAATTTGTTATGCATATATGTATGGCATAAGTTTATTGAAAAGTCAATGAGAGGGTATGCAATTCAAGTTAATGATTCAATATTGATCACTTCCAATATTTTGATAATTTAAGGTGAACATGATTACAAAAGTATATTATAAATTTCATTAATTATTTTTTTTTCGCTGAAATTTTTATTCTACTGCAGTTGTTCACAATGTACAAGGGTATGATTTTGATTTTTATGTATATATTTATTTGTTCAAAATATTAAAGTTTGATAAGTAGAGATAACATTTTTCAATTTGCATACATATAGTTGCCCATTGATTTAACCAAGGTATATGCATTTGCTTGAGTAAATATAAAAACTTCATTGATAATATTTAGACCTTTATACCTTTCTGCTACATTCTAATTTGCTATTTGTTAATTGAATTAATTTGATAAAATGTTGGAGAATATGATAAACTAGGTAATCTATTAATTGTTTACTACTCAAACGTCGAGATCGGAAACTCATTTTAACAGATGAAATTTAACTGTATCACTTAAATATTTCTTAAAATTTAACTTTCACGAAAAAGAAGGGGGAACATAATTCGAACTTTTCACTTTGTATGATTTGATTAATTTTTCCAGATAAAAAATTTAAGCAGCTCCAATTTTCGTATACCCAAGGCAAGATATACCTATTTAAGGTTTAAGGTTTTATGCACCTCTTCCAGACAGAATCGAAATAATGAATAATCTGCATTGCCCATTCCTCTTTTAATATGATTTCACATGCGTAAGGATTCAGTTCCTCTATCTGCTATATGCAATAATAACGTAATTTTTCATTCCCTAGATTACTAATTACCTTATCATTACCATTATGTAATAGTCTTGATTATAAATTTTTAATATTAATTTATTAAAATTTGATTTCTCTCCTATATTTTATTTTATTATATTTGCATTTTGTTCTGGATTATAATATGATATTAATAATATTATCTCACTATGTCACACGACTAAAAAATGCACAAGTTATATTTATAAACGCCAGCAAATTAATTTGATCAACATGTCAAAAATAATAAGGTAACAGTATAAATTATAAGCAACGTGCCCATATAATTTCTGTTATAATATTCGAAATCATTAAGTAATGATTACACTTCGAAATTACAATATGAAAACAAAAATAAATTACGCATCTGTTAAAATTTTAATAAAAAGTTCGCAATTTCGAAGATGTTTTAAAAAATCAACAGCAATAACAGTAGTGAATGTTTCAACAGTAAACTCAAAAGAGAAAAAAAAATGCAATTGCGTGGTTATGTCTATAATTAATGCGGCGTATACCTACAATAAATATACTTTATTGTATCATAACAGTACAAATCATAAAAATATAATAAATACATAATAAAAAGAAGAAAAACAAAATAGATCTCCTTCAACCTTAATTATACTGTTTTGCAAATGTTTTAATATTGTTTTTGTAATGAACATGGTTTGTACCTGCCATTTAAACTGTATTTCTTTTTATTTGTATGCGCTCGTTTTTTTCTTTATATAATGTTCGCATTTTATTGTTAATAAAAAAATTAACTTTTATGTTGGTTCAAAAAATAAAAATGCATAAACAGAGAAAAAAAAAATGCACATAAAAAAATAAAACAGCAAAGATCTTTATCATAATCTTTAATACCTATAATTTGACGAAAAAAAAAAATTATGGTTTTATTGAAAAGGCCTCTCATTGCATTCTACAAACAAATGCATTTTCCTAATTGTGTCAGGCATAATATTGGAACAAAAAAACAAAGGTAACAGAAATAAGAAATAAAAAATAATAAAAAAAAATGTTAGTAGTATGATGTCAGCAAAAATTAGTTGGTGACTGTCTATAACTAATAAATTTGTAAGTATGTACGTATAACTTAAAGATTTATGCATTTACTCGCATATACAAAAAAAACGTTAAACAAACACTGCTCACTCTTTCCTGAAAATTTTTTTCTCTGATTTTAAATTATAATATATAGATCTTTCATATATTTTTAAAATGTTCCTTGCTGCAAGAAATGAAGTAAATCAATTATTTATTTTATATGTAGAAATTATAAATGTGGGAGTGTACGGAAACGTTATTACGAGGAAAATTTTTTAACAACTAGAGAGTTTACATGAAAAAACAGTAACATTAGTTTATCAAGTGTAAAACCGAATTTTTTGCCGCAAAGTAGTCTTATTCGTTATTCAATGCGGTAGCTTTAAATTTTTTGTGGTGTGATTTTCATTAAAAAACATTATTTTTGCATTAAATTTATTCAAGAATTTAGAAACAAATCAATATAATTATTATTTAATCAATGAACTTTCTATCGTTACAGAAGGGGTTTAAATTGCCCCATCAATTATTACTGTTATTTTTATCGAAAATTTTTTACGGTATAGTTAAGATTTTTGTAGTGTAGTTAAATTTAATAAAGAAACATATTGTGAGTTTTAAACTGGAATCGCATATCAACTTTTAAAACTTAATTATTTTAGTTTATAAGTTATGATTCACATATTTTTAAAATAATTGCCTCACACGATCTTATTTAGAAGAATTTTATATTGATAGTGCAAATAGTTCAATATTGTAAAAAATTTCATTTTGCTGATGTAAACGGGAGCAGGAGTAAACTTAGAAGTAGTGGAAATCCTCAATATCTCAATACTGCAATCACTCATTTCAATCAAAAAATTTTAATTAATTATGTTCGAAACAAAATATGTTCGAAAATGTTTGCTATAAAATATTAATGTATGAAGACAATATTAATAAAAAATTGGTTTGAAATATTAAAATCCCAACAAATTGGAAAAATATAAAAAAAGTTTATTAAAAATAAAATCTAGTCTTACTTAAATCTTCTTCTATATTCAAAGCGATAATTAATTTTATATTTTTATTTTATAAATTTAATGAAATGCATTCCCATTTTCATATTATTAATTTCATTATTCAATAATAATTTATAAAAATAAATTAAATTATTAGTTAATAAAAATTCATTTTAAATTTCTAATGAAACGCATTGAAAATATTAAAACACAGAATGAAATATAGAATTGTACATAAATGTAACAATGTCATAAAATATATTTTAGTATTATTCAAATTTATGGGAAGAAAAAGCTTAACTAGATATTTATAATTTTAATTTTAATAAATGATCTTAAAGATAAACAAATACAAAGAAATACATCAAATATAATTATACTTGACTTATATGTCATTATTAAAATATTTTATTAATGAATCATATATGATGAAATGTAAAAAAAAATTATTTATTAAACGAATATCGAATAAGAAATGGTACTGCGATCACTATATAACTTTAATTATTATTTTACTCTTAAGAATGATTCTGTAATTATTATCAAGTTTGTGCCTATTTATTCTCACAATCATAGTTTAATGAATAATGGGCCAGAAAGAATCTTTAAAAAGTATATGATAGAATGAAAAAATGTTTTGCTCTAGAATTTTCGACAATCAGCCCAAAAATAATTGAAAAGTGAAATATTGTACAATTTTATCTCTTATTTAGGTATCTTCTTCAGTATCTGAAATGTTAGCCTAAGGCAAAAAATGTTTAATTGGAAACTTATCTTTTTTATAAATAATTTTTAGTCATTTATAGTGATTATTAATATTCTAAAGACAACAGCGTTAACAGCCCCTGTGAAAAATTTTGATACTTTTAAAAAATTTATGTGTTTTTTCATAAAGTAGCTTTCTAAAATGGTATTTTTTACAGTTATTTATTGAAATAGCTTCAGAAATTGGAATAATTTCAGAAGGAAGGAGGAAGAAGAAAAAGGGTTTAAAAGTTAGTATACAATAATATAATGATAGAATATATTTTTGTTATAATATTTTGATTTTTGGAAATTAATAAAAATTTGGTTATCTATTTGTTATCTCACTTAAAGCTTAAATAAGTGTAACTTTCATTGTAGAACTTAGTTGAACATCAACATAGCAAAGAAAGTTTTCCAATTTTGCGTAAATATTTAAATTTATTACAAAAAATTACAAAATAGTATTGAATTTTAGGAGAATGAAAAAAGAAAATTTTCCATCTTGGTACTTACTTATTTTTGTTAAAAAATTATAATTTTACATATAAATAAATTATAAAAATAATTATAAAAATACATAAAATATATAATTGTTTAATTGTGCGAACAAAGAATGTTTAAATTTTAAATGTTTTTGCAAATAATTCAAAATTTAATTTTCGCACATTTCAACAAATGAGAATAATGAATAAATTTTAAGAGAAATTGTAGATAAATAAATAAATATTGGTTTGTACATATATATATGTATGTATATTGACTTTAAAAATACCTCACTTACATCTAATTATGACGTCAAAATATTTGTTTGTAATTTTCTTGTATTTAAAATTAAGTTAAAAAATTAAATTTAAATTAAAAATATCTAAATGCATTTTGCACATAATGAATGTGCATATGTGCACAAAATGGGAAGAAAAATAAAATTTCCCATTAATGGAAATATTTCATTTTTTTTTTAACACTAAAAATACTTCCGACATGAATAAAGTGTGTTTTTGTTTTATAAATTTCCTGTAAGCTTTCGTGATATTAAGTCGTATTTTTCTCTCGGTTATTTTTAATAAAATACGAATGTGCTAAAATTTATACTTAAAATTAATTAAGAGAGTTAAGAATCAGACAATAAGAGTTAAAATATAAGTATATAAGCTTCTGAAAATATCTGATGATATCTGTTTCCTGAACTAAAAGTATATATACATAAGTATTGCAAAAATAGTAGATAAATACGTAAAATACAGATTGATTTTGCAAAAAAAAAAATAGAAATCCCTTTCAGGGCCCGCAAAATAATCTCAAGGTGGAATGGATATTTTATATTTTGAAGTTATAGAATCCTGTAAGTTATTAATTAAAATATTTTATAAATATTTTAATAATTCAATTTAAGTTCTTTGTCGGAATTTTTCAAATAAAAAAGTTTGTATATTTTCAACTGGGTGTAATATGAACAATTTTTCTATGTAATTAATCAAATACTCCTTAAAATCAATTTTAAATAAAAGATAAATTTAAGTGGTAAATTTTTTAACATCATATAGCTACTATGAATGAGATTTTATAAGATTCATGACCATAATATGATAATTAATCAAATTCTATAATAATTACGTTTTCATATTAATTGCATTAGAAACAAATTTAAATTTACAAATTTAAACGCATTTAAACACAATAATGTTACATAAAAATTTCATGTTTTTTCGACTTTTCTTTTTTAAAATGTTAATTAATTAATTTCTCATATATACGTATGTAGGTGTACATTAATTTATTAAATTGATTTACAAGCTTGTAATTTTATTAACATTCTTTATCATTTACAAATCAATGGTGTTAGATAATTAAAATTTTAATAAATAAAATGAAAAAAAAAATATAATTTAGAATACACAATATTTGATTTAATTGTCGGATTACAGTGGTGTTGTATATAGAAACATGTGTAGATTTAAAAAAAGCGAAATTACAACACGTTTATGGCTTTAAAATTATGGTTAGAAGTTTAAAAAAAGAAAGATAATTAATAATTCTTAACACGCTCATCTTATTTATTCTCATACATATTTATTACACATACAAAAATGGAGGATACTGCGATGTAGGTACAAAAAAAAAAAATTAATTTGTTGTTTGCCAAAAGACATGAACAACATGAAAAATTTCAAACTTTTAAATTTTAATTTAACTCTTTTTTGTGAATTTTAATTAATGATTAGTGTTATATTAAAAATTTACAAACCAATATGCTGTTTAAGCAATTTTTTAACCTGTTTCATTGTAATATTATAATTAGTAAGAATAAACACAAAAAATAATCATAAAAAGAGTATGCGAATAATTTGTTATAATTTTTCCTTTTAATTGTAATTCTACATTTTATTTCAGAAAAAAAATTTTGATTATTTCAATTGAATAACAATGTCATAATTATATTTGGATCGCTATATTTACTTTGATTAAGCTATACATAGCATTGTTATTAGTGCAATTATTCTTTTAATTATGTAAAATAATTGATACCCATAACCACACACATAATAAACTGGAAAAGCATTCTAAGAAAAAATACATAAAATTCTTGTACGTATAACAAATTTTTTTCTTTGAATTAATTTTCAGATTAACATAAGAGTTAATGTTAATCGGAAATTATTTCCGCTAGATTTAGGAGAGCTGTTTTATTTATTCTAATATTAAAAATTATTGTTACTTGTATTGTATGCATTTGTGTGAGGTGTTTGAATATTAAGTTATTGTTAAGAATTATTTTTATTAAAAGTTACTTAAAGTTACAATTAGTAAGTAATTAACAAAAATGAATTTACAACATTATTGTAATTGTAAAAAATTTGTGTGGGCCGTGTTGTTGCTCTGAATTTCATTCGAAATACAAATTTAATAGTTTTATGTTATAAATTGTAAATTGTTGTTGAGAATTTGAATTTGGAAATAAATATTAATTATTGGGTAAATAAGAAAACATCAGTGAAATTTAGAATTTTTTAATAAACCTCTAAAATTTTTATGGGGTATACACAAGGTGAAACTATAATAAACAAAAATAATAATTAGCAATGCAATATAACTTTGATAGCTCGGGACAGAGAAAATTCGAATATAAAATAAAATAGAACTATTTTGTTTCATACGGAAAAAGGTGCAAAAAACAAAATTTAAAATATGAGAAGGTATAATTAAGTGTAATTTTGAGTCAAAGCGAAATAATGAAAGTTATTAAGAAAGAATTTATTCCCATACATAACTTTCTACGTCCATGAACTGGTTCGCGGGCGTTATATGAAATCCGTGCTTTAGCAAAATTTAGATTTTATTTATTCCTGAAAGTTTTGATTTTCAGTCTTTCAATGGCACCTTAAACCATATAAAATTGAAAATACACACATATATACATCATTAATATTTAGGTGCATGCATACATAGTACCTACATCCTATAATACTTGAAATTTTCAAATTGTTGCACCATCGCCTTTCTCTGTATCTAATTGTTAATTATTAAGTTCTGAATGAAATTTAGAAATTACAATAAAATTTGTATAAGGTGTGTATGGACACTATCACAAAATCGATATCGTGCCTTCATCTGATAATTGAGTCATTATTTTTGATAAATTATTAAAAATCAAATAACATTACGAAATTTTATGAAATTTAGTTTTAAATTTTAAAACTATATTAAAAATATAAATTCACCTACATAATTATATGAAAATTAAATTGAATTAAGTACGTTGACCCCAAACATTTTAACCGTTAAAAAAAAAATTTTATCAAAACATAGAAAAATTTATAGGCCTATTCTTCTATTCATGTGTAAAATAAACTATTCATTAATTCACACTAACACACACTTATCAAATATACGAGTACAAGATGGGTTATAAAATTCGCAAAAAAAGAAAACGATTTTTTTTTTTTGCGTAAAAAAATGTTCGCAAAAAAGTTCATCAACCTCATTAATAGTACAAATTTTATGGAAAAAAAAATTGGCATAGTGCGATCGCGAATTTTTAGTAGTTCTCATGTTTTTTTTTATTTTGCTTTCGAAGCCTGCTACTTTAGATGGAATAATATTGTATAGATAAATTGCCGCCTCAAAAAGCACAATCAACGTGTAATCAAAACAACAATAACAATAATAATAATAATTGTTAAATAGTTCTACACCACGCAATACAAAAACAGAAGATAATAAAAAAAAAGTTACTAACACTAGCAGAAAATCTAAAATTGGAGCCTACAAATAATAAAAACCGCGAAAAAAACTTATAAACCTGGATACACAAACACACGTACATAATATAAAGAAGAAAAATAAATAAAATTAAAATCGTGCGTAACGCACCGCATATTCTCGCACAATTCGTTAATAATCGTATAAAAATAAAAATAAAAAAGCCTATTATTGTTGTTGTATCGAACTTTGGATCACACATAAGCAAGTGAGCGGGGTATTTGTATTTAAATTTGTAGTTTATTAGCTTTTTATTTTTTGTACTGAATATTTTAATTTAGTTGTCCGTCTATTTTCAACAATAAATTTCGATATATTTTCATTTTCGACTAAATTTTATTTAAACTTAAAAGAATTTGTTGAAATTTTTCTTATTTTTTGTAAAATTTTTAAAATTGTTTTGTGATTACAAATGGAAGCATAGAATGAATTTATTTTAAATCAATTACATCAGCTCATTATGCTTATCTAGAATTGATAAATGGATTAATTTATAAAATCTTCATTAACAAGTTTTGTTATTTGTTATTCAAGCTCTAAGTGCAACGAAAAATTTTGATTGAAAGTGACGCTATTTCGTTTCTTTCATGTTAGATGACAATATATTATGACTAAAATACAGACGACTAGCACTGTCGTGTAGGATTCAGTTTGCGAATAATTTCAAAAATCGTAAAATACATGTGATCAAAATAGATTACATGTAACTATATTTCTTTAGTCTATATTTAATCAGTCAAAAAAACTAATTACAATTAAATTTGAGGAAGTCGTGCCTAAATTTTGTTCTTACTCTTTCTTTTCCTTAATACAGTTCGCGTTATTTCACACAGAGCGTAAGCGCAACCGTGTTTGGGGTTGATAGCTCATGAAAGTACACAATGTCGAAAATAATTTCAAAGTTGTAATTGTACCGTGCAATGTCATTTTTCGCGTATAAACTTTTGAAAAAAAATGCGTAAAATGCGTAAATGTGGGGCAATTTGAGTTATAGAGATTTTTTTTAACTTGATCAACCTTGAGCTCTGCCAATAACCTTTAAGGTTATTGACTTCGAGTAAAAAAAAAAATTTTTTTTTTTTGCAAATATCTTTTCTTCCCTTTCTTTCCCACAACTGTTTTAGGGAAGCCTATGTAGTCAAAGTTAAGTTATGCTATTTTTTTTAAGTTGAGCAGACAAAAATAAAAAATAGAAGAAAAAAAAATTTGCAAAAACTATATAAGTTCTAGGTTGAAAGAGAATTTGGCAAAATATAACAATTTAGTATATAAAAAGCTAAATAAGGAATACAGAAACAAAAAAAACAGAAATTGTATATAGGCCTAGAAAAAAAAAATTTGCAAAAATTGCGTAAAGTGTGTGTAAAGCATACTAATGTGCGTGTATATATGAAAATCTCGGATCTCGGCACTTTATTTTTCTCTTCATTTTCTCTTAAATTATTATGTATATTTGGACACTTTGTTTCATAGTATTTGTATATAAGAGTATATTTTAAATTGTAGGTCGATTTTAAAAGCTGATTTTGACGACAAGATCATTAAAAATTTTGGAGGCATATTTGTGTTTTTTTTTTTGCAAATTAATTATATACGATAAAGTTCATTTGTATTTGTATGCCATGCCGGCTATGATTAATAATGTGGTTTTGCAAAAAAAAGCGATATTTTGTGCGAAAATTTTTGTGTTTATTTGTTTTTTTTTTGAGGCCAATGAACTTTCAAGAGGTAAAATAAGTTTCTGTTATGAATACAAGATCTTTATATGCATACATAGATATCTATATATATGTATGTTTGTGTATGTATACATAAGTACGGCATTTTATATAGGATAAAATGAAAGTAGGTTTATAATAAAAATAATCAGATTCTTTTATGACAAATAGGCAAAACAAGAAAAAAATCAAATGAAATGAAAAAAGAAAAAAAAAATGCCTATTTTATGTAAGAGAAATTTTGTGCAAAATTTTTTGATTTTCGAAGAATATTGCTTTTGAACTTTGAATACTTTGAAAACGTAATTAGAGCGAAATTAAGAATTCATAGTAAAGTGAATTTAGAAATTGAATTACAATGCTTTTTTTATTGAATTACCATGTTGTACGTGTTAGTACGTAAGTAAGTACATATGTACATACTTATTATATTTTCATGCTATGACTTGTGAGCAATGTCATTTTATTATTCTATAAGGAATTCAAAATATTTCTTTCATGTTTTTAATTTTTATTACATATCATTGAGTTTTAAATTAACTTACGGTTACTCATTACGGTTTTATCGTATTTATCAAAATTTGCATTAATCGATTTTAAATTGACCGAACGTATTGAAATATTTAACTACATAGCATCCCTGTGTTATCAATCCATAGTTAACATAGTTTATCCGAAATAATATGATTAATACTTTTTACATTCATTCAAATTCCATTATACCTACATATGTGTTAAAACCGGTAAACATATTATGATAAAGTTCCGTAATTGATACCTTAGTTTTTATTCTTTCAAATGAGTTGTATAGGTATGATATGCCCTTACATACTAAGATAACCATCTCACTAAATTGATAAGATTTCAAATAAAAATTTTTCACAACGCAGCATGACAGCATCCTAGTTAATTCATATGTGAAATTTAAGCAATGTTCTTACGAATTTTCAAAAGAAAGGACATTTTTAAAAATTTTTCAAAAATTAAAATTCGACATAAATTGTACAGAATATTATTTCTCTTAAGATTTAGAAACCCAAATTTCACATCTAGTTTGTAGTTTTGCCATTGTTAGAGCAGTGTTTTATATATTAAATATTAATTAACCAGAAGCAAACTACAGTTAAAATAAAGAAAAGTTGTAAAGGTTAAATTAATAATTTCAGCAGATAATTAAATGCTGAAGATGACAGCGTAACATCGTATTTAAATTTTCTTTCGCAATTTTTCAATCAATTTCTAAAACCGAATCGACTAAATCTGAAAATTTAAAATATGAGTTAAAGATTTCAATTACTCACGTGGCATAAAGTAATTATTTTTATTTATTCTTAGAAAAGTGAAAAATTTGAAATGTGGTGTCGGTTTTCCTTTAAATTTGCTTATAAAAGCTCAGTTTGAATAAATTAAGTAAACTATTCTTTTACATTATTACTCTTATGTACTTACACCGTTGAAATAAAATCTTCTTACAGATTGTTATTTAATTTATGGATTATAAAATGCTTAGTAAATTATTATAGAATGTGTAAAATATTATCATAGTATCTATAAACAATTTTCTATCTAATAATAACAAAAATTTTATCCATAATTATTTTTACAGGAAATTGTGTCTTCTGAAGCTTTCGCATAAAAATTTATTAGATTACAGATTGTAATATTAATCGTAAGAAATTAATTTCAACTAAAAATTAATTTAATCGTGACTAAAATTATACACATTAATTACCATTTTTTTCCTATAAGATTACAAATCGTTATTAAAGTAATTATATATATTATAATTGCATTATATGATTCGCAATAATTTATCTACATACATATGTACATATATATATATATATATATGAAAATATTGCAGTAGTATAGGCATTATTATTCGTAGTTAAATAAAAGCTATTTATATTTATTGAATATACAATTCATGTGAGGATTATTAATTATAAAATTAATATTGAAAATGTAACAAAATTTTGATTTTAAGTGGCTGCGAAAGGTATTAAGATTTAAATAATACATTGGAATTGACAAAAGAAACTAGTGTTCTTGAAAACAATTGAAGTAATTAAATTATCTAATTAAATTTGAGTAAAAATTTTAAATACTTTAGGAAAATTATGATTTTCAAGTATTTTTTAACTTTGATTTCAGGAGACTTTTGTAAAAGCTTCTGTTGCCCTAAGAGTCAAAATACCAATGGGCTGTACTAAATAGATATGATTGATCGTATCAACTCTATAACATCCGTTCGAATAAATGATTTTAAATATTGGAGATAATTAACATACAGTTTCGTACAACCTTTTGCTTTTTACATGTCTAGTGCTATTTTACACATATATGTTATATGATAGTTACTATCTAAAACCATGCAATTAAAAAAAGTTATACTAAAAATGATGGCCAAGTTTATGAACAAACAGTACTTATATGAAGTTGTATGGCAGCTATTACAAGCAGTCGACAAATTTTAACGACTTTTATCAAAAACAACCACTCTAACATTATATTTGCTTGTGCAAATTTTGAAAACAATGCGCTGAATAATTTCTGAGATACGGCCACATAACTTTTAGGGTTGTAAGACAGCTATCATAAGTGCTCATGATATCTCAACAACTTTGCCAATTTACCATATTTGTTTTGCATTCGAACATACGTTCGTACGTGTATAAAAATAGGGCCTTAATAATTATATAGTTGTGCAATGTTTCTTGACTAATATCTTTTCTAAGAATATTGTTTATTTCAATGTGTGAAGTCCATTCTTATACAAATAATTATGTGTACATACTTATAGTTTAATTTTTATCTTTATGAAGCAATGAATAATTTTCTAATAAATTCACAATATTGCAAAAATCCTGAATAATGGATATATTTTAAAAAACGAATAATTTGTAGGGAAGGAATACAATATTATATTTAATTTAATAAATATTATAATTGAAACAGTAATTTTATTAAAAGATTATATTTTAAATTTAAAGTATGCTTGAATGTTTATTTATTAATTATTTATTATTAAAAATAGAACATTTTAAAAATAAGCTAATTAAAATTTATGAATGAAAAACTAAAATTTTACATAAAAGTTACAGAACTAAGTCTAAAATCTCCGTTTGAAAATTATTTAAAAAATTTTCTTATTTAAATAGTAGCCATGGTCACAAATATTACTCACAAATATTAATAATTACTATAAACGTTTATAGTAAAATTAGATCACCGATTTTTGTGTAAACCGAATGACTTAGAACTTTTTTGACACATTTTTAATCAAAAAGTTCTTTTCTATATTAATTAATATTAATTCCACGTTAACAAAAAGCCACGTTTAATCAATCTCTATTTCCTTGTCTATTGTTCCTTCTGTCATGTTTCCCAAAAAAAAAGAATATTTCAGCTACGAAGCAGCACAGAGCAAAAAAACTAAACGAAGTATCAATATTAATTGCAATAATGTTGCCAACTTATAAAGAATTCGTGAAAAACAACAAAAAACAAATCACAAAAAAAAATCATCTCTTCTAATCTTAAAATGAATTCTTCTAATGCAAAATTCAAAACGAAGGTAGGTAAAAATTCAATTTTTCAAATTGAGAAAAAAAAACAAGAAATAAAAAAAAATTAAAAAAAAATCTTGAAATTTCAAGGCCAAGGCCAAGGTAATCATTTTTGACATACGAGTATTCACTTTTCAAAAAAAAAAAAGCGATTTGTTTTTTTTTTGCCGAATTTATTCTTAATTTTTTTTTATCGTCAAATATTTATAAAAGAACAAAACAAAAAACCATAATGGCAATAAAAGAATTTTTACTAAACCAAAATGAGCAATTAATGCGCCTCACATTTGAATTTGGCTACAATATGAACGCAAGAATAGTATGGTGCGGCGCAGCAGTTCGGTGTCTATTAAAATTATGTTTTTTTTTTTGTTTATTTCAGTTAATTTTTTTTTATTCTACTGATTAGCCGCAGAACTTGATTTAATACAAAAAACAACAGAAAATTTCGTTTTTATTTTTTTTATTTTTTAAGCTTTGAAATCCTACTGTTATGGAACAGGTATGTAGAATGCATACCTATAATAATATCTAGACTTATGCATATGTAGACGAGTACAATATTTATGAGATTTTTATTCATTCAATTGGAAAAATTATATTTCACATTAAAGACAATTAATAAGAGGCATGCTACTAAACCATCTATACCTAACCTCTTGAGTGCACACTTATTTTTTAGGGACGTTAAGTGCACACATGTACCACTTTTGTCTCTTGTCCTTAATTTTGTCCTTCTGTGTAATAAAAACACTTACAGTCTCTTATATTCTTGAATTTTTTGCATTTGCTCTTGAGGGTTGAAAGTAAACTAATTAGATAATATTTACAAAGGATCACATTTTCAAAATATTGCTGGACAAGAGTGGAGCATGTGTGCACTCAAAAGGATAGATATGAGGCCATTATATGTATGTATGAATGAAATTGTTCCGTAACACATTCAGCTAGGAGTTGATATATTTTAATAATATTTATTGTGATTTATTTGCTAATGCAGAAATTTAATTGTAATTAATCTGTTGTCGAAGTTTATATTAAAAATATTTGCTTTAACCACTCAAATCCAGTTTACATAATTATTATTCAATAAAAAAAATTCTAATAACATAAAATTATCTGGCACATTATTTCAAATTTTCTAGTAAAGTACCTTTAAAGCACGTTTTCTGACTAGAACTTAAATTTATTCCAATTAGATTCATTTCTTAGATTTTCAATTAAATTATTAAGTTTAGTTTTTGGAAAAATAAGCGATTTTAGGCATGTATAAAGTCTTTTAGAACTCATACAATTGCGTCTTATTCGAAATCAACATTTGTATGACTTTCGAAGTAATAAATTTATTTAAAAACATAAATTAAATAGCTTCCCCTCTCCATTTCACATTATTAATGCAAAATAACTTAACAAATGTTGCTACATATTTTATATGCATGTATGTAGATCGTTTATTAATGATTGCTTCAAAGATTTCTAAATATATATCTCTGTACATTTATAGTTTTTAGAGCTAAAATTAAGCTTAAAAATATTTTAATTTTCTTCAGTTGCTAATCATTTAGAAAGTCGATTGGCTGTTATAAAGAATCAGTTATGTATCTTGAGTATCCATGCGTGACAAGAAAAATTAAAAAGAAAGAAAAGCTTTTTGTTTTGATTTCAAATCTTATTAGAAATGCAAAATGCGTTTACTTAGAATTTTTTACCGACCGTATTGTGTAAACAATAGGTATTACCGACCGTATTGTGTAAACAATAGGTAGGTTATGTGATGGCAACAAATTTTGCATATCGAGTTTTCGGTGGGAACGTACTTCTCCATAGTAGGGAAGTGTAAATAAACTATTTTTAGCAACCTGTCGGTCTGTCGGTCTGTCGGTCTGTCGGTCTGTCGGTCTGTCCGTCTGTCGGTCTGTGTGTGCACGCGTGTATCTCAAGTTCGGCTGAACCGATTTTGATGAAATTTTATATGCAAGTTTATTTCCACCATGGCACGGATCGATCAACTTTTGGTATATATCAGGCCTCGGGAACTGCACTTTTTAGCGGGCCTGTTTTACATTTTTGAGCATATTGAAGAACATATTCAACCGATTTACTTGAAATTTCATATATAAGTTTTGCTCTACCGGCGATGAAACCTCCTAATTTTTGGAAGAAATCAGGCGTCAGCAACTGGACGTTTACTACGGGCCAAATATACATTTTTGTGTATATAAAGAGAAATAATCAACCGATTTAATTGAAATTTAATATATAAATTCCTCGTATGAAAACTATGAACATATAAATTTTTTGGAAAGATCAGGGCTCGAAAACTGATTTGCGGGCCGATTTTACATTTTTCACCATTTTGAAGAAAATATTTAACCGATTTACTTGAAATTTCATATATGAGCTTTGTTTGACCGTCCGTGAAAATTCCTAGCTTTTGGAACAAATCAGGCATCGGCAACTGGACGTTTACTACGGGCCAAATATACATTTTTGTGTATATAAAGAGAAATAATCAACCGATTTCATTGAAATTTAATATTTGAATTCCTTGTATTAAAACAATGAACATGTAAATTTTTTGGAAAGATCAGGGCTCGAAAACTGATCTGCGGGCCGATTTTACATTTTTCACCATATCTACGGAACGAATTGATGGAATTCCTTGAAATTTGATATTTGAGTTCTGGTTGTTACCGAAACTAACTGGCGCGCATTTCAGGGAATTCGGGTAGCACAAAGCGAAACTCTACTAAGAGCCAAATTTACATTTTTCTAGGTATGTTAACTATAAGCTTACCAATGTCCTAAAAATTGGAAAGAAGTATTTAACAGACATTTTTATAATATTCTGTAACACTTTCACTTAACTAGACAATACACATTGAGGTCGGTTATGTGCTGACCACATCAGATTTTTTTTATTTATAATATTAATTTTTCCATGTCTTTTGTTCCATGTCTCGTAGTAAACGCTAACATTTTTATAAAATTTTATGCCTTAGTTTCTATATCGAAATTCTAAAATAGATTTAGCCATAAAAGAGTTGTATGCTGTTGTAGTGGCGGTGTTAGTTCGAGTTCTTTATCAAATTTGCGATACGATGTGATTTTTGATTATTACAGTTATTAAATGCTAAAATTTTGTTAAAAATCGTGTTAATGAAGAGAAAATAAAATGTAAAATAAAAAGCAATTGCACAAATGTAAAAATTTTGGAATAAAAGTCTTTGTTTTGTCATTCTGTTTTGCACCTTACAGTACAACAGTCGTAGGTTTTTGCAAATTCTCATTATAACGTCATTTTCAAGGGTAATTTAATTATTGTTAATTTTTAACTATGCATAAGAAAAATTGTAAATTAGAGATATGTACAAATACTTGGCTCGAATTTGACCGTTTATATTGCAGTGAAGAAATGCTTCGCCAAATAATGAAATTTGCTTTGACTGCTTGAAAATTTTCTTTAATTTTTAAAATGTGTTTAACGAATTCTTTAATAGAGAAACTATTTTAAAGTTGACTTTATCCGCGATACGTTGATTGGGTTTACCAATTCATTAAAGGTATTTATGAATAATGCCATGGCCAATACACAATCAATATACTCGTAATATTATATTTTCACTGTTTAATGTGATAAGTCTGGTTGAAAAATTACAAAATTCTGCACTTTTAAGAATTTTATAGGAATTTTAAGAGCTCAAAATTGATAAGTCGTAGATTTGAATAGAATACAGATTTAAATCTAGCGAACTTGAATTGAAAATAATATTCCGAGTATGAAGTTTTATTGCAATTTTTATTGCTTAATTTTTGGTTTTAGTGAAATATTTTTGGTGCAGTGACAATTCGACAAGAATTTATTCCTTTTTAATCACGTGGTATCTGGTGAAATCTTAAATATTAAAGTTATAGGAGCAATATTTTTAAATTTACCATTTCCGCGATGTTATAATTATCTTCTTTACTCCAATTTCAAATTTTAGTAATATTATGCATAGATTTTAGAAAATGCATATTTGTTGGAGGTACACTTTTTGTATTTTATTGAAATTCATAAATTTTACTTTAGATTTTCTTTTTATTTGCATAAGAAACGTACTTTTTGTCATATAAGATTTTTTTTCTTTTGACATAAAACAATTAATCTTTAAGTAAAAGTGTCATTGGCCTCACTTTTATTGGGATTTATAGTATTTTTGTGTATGTATGACGTGTGTCTGTTGAAATAAATCATTGTTTTTTGTTGTATTCCATAGAAAAATTAATTAAAACTTTAAAACTTTCGTAAAATATTTACTTTCACTCTTCAGTTTGATTAATGACTGCAATTTAAGATTCAAACTTGATATTGAACAAAAAAAATTTTTAATTTATAAAATTTAATATTGTTAATTAATTGTCAAAATTTGCATATTATATCAGAAATTATAGTTTTGCTCGTATATGACATTTTGTGACATTAAGAATCGAAAGTATATCAGATTAATATTTTCGATCAAGCTCTTTGTGACAACATTTTAGTTTTGTAAAAACTAACATTTAAAAAAAAAGGGTTTAACAGCACATTTTAGAAAATTTTGCGTAACACTCTCACTGCCACGTTAGTTAATACGTTACTGTCAGCAATGGCAATAAAGAGTTATTAAAACGATTTCCACTATCGCGACGATTTTTAGCATATAAAAAAAAGTATAAGTACCATATTAATAGGTGTCTAAATTTCAGAAAAACCCCATTCAACCATCAGAGTCTCAATTTAACAAAAAAATATTCCAAGAATGACTGACGAGACGATTTTCGAATAGCTCTTTGAAAGGTGGAAGTATCTGCCAAAACAATTTTTTAAGTTCTGATTCTAAAATTCAAAAAAGGATTAAAAATGTCGTGGCAGTGAAGGTTCCAGCGAGATTTGCATTTTTCAAATTTATTACCAAGTTTCATATCTTATCAGAGAATACGCTATTCTCTGAATATTTAGATAATTAGTTTAAAGGTTTGTTTAAGAGTTTTTGTAATTTTTATTTTAAGAGACACAATATAAAAGGGAAGTCACACCTAAATTAATAGGAAAAATTTCTTTCCAAATGCATACACACATCCATGTATGTATACACATATTATTATGTATGTATATTTATATATAAATTTTTTTAATCAAACAATAATATTAAATGCACAGCATGAATTTCTATTATCCGACCAATTTGTCTCATTTATGTTTTTCCAAATTTATATAGATTTTTTCTCTTCTTAAATTCGGAATAAATAATGCTTTTACTAACAAACCTATAAATACCTTTAAACCCTATATATATACCTGTGTGAATATTATATAAAACAAAATTAAATTATCTAACAAGAAATAAAAAAATAAATAAAATAAAATAATAAGTCAAAGTTAAAAACTTTTGAAATTTTTCAGATATTTGAAATCACTTTTATTATAAAACAGTGGACGACGGCAACAACAAAAATTTTAGGTTCAACAATACACGGTCTGAAACGCAGTATAGCATATACTATATTTATACATTCAAAAGAATGTACACAAACACATGCACATATTATACAAAATTATTATTAAATTATTGTGAATCAGAATCGCTAACAAGAAGAAAACCATACACTCGCTGAATATTAGCAACAACAATTTAAAAAAACATGCCTTTTTTTATACTAAAGAGCAAAAACAAAATAAAATTTTTCAAGATAATAAAAAAATAAAAGTCAGATTCATCTTAAAAAAAAAAACAAAAATAAAATTTTAAAAATAAAAAATGAAAAAACAACGAAAATTCTTATAAATTGTGCAATACAAGCAATATTGGTCATAAAAATTACGTAATCAATGCGCAACAAAAACCAAAATATTAAAAAAAAAAAAAATGAAAAAACAAAAATGTTGAATACCAAAAACAAAAAAAAAAAACGAGGACTCGCTATAAAGCTGGTGGTATTCGTTGATCTTGTTTACGTGATTTAACTTTGAGTTCTGAGCCACAATTATTTTTTATCAATTTATTCTTGTCTTTCCTTGTGTGGTTATTTCTGCTTGCTTACAACAGTAGTGTTCACCGTTCGCTTCATAATAATTATTGGGTTATTTCTCCTGATTATTTTCTTCATTCGTTCACTATATACCTGCATATATTGAATACATACTTATATTCTGTCTACTTTGTTGAAGTAAGTCTTGATTAGGATTTACTGAATTTATTTTTAGGAATATCGCAATGACGACCCTCTATTTTAAAAGCCTTTTTCCAATGAAATTAAAAATGCTCGCGAATAAAAATTTTTTCAGACAATATACGGCAAAAAAATAAGTAAGAACAAGCTACACTTTTCATTGTATGTACGTACATAAACTAAACTGTTCATCTTCCGAAGTAAAAATAATAAATTTGAAATAATATTTTGAAACTTAATTCATAAAAAAAAATTTAGATGCAAAATTTGGAGAAGATTTCAACGAGTTAAAAGTATAGTGTAAGAAACTGTCTCAGAATGTTAAGTTATATAGGTAAGCCCACTATACCCATAATGGTTAAAAAAAATAGTATAATTGTTATTTTGAAAAATTATTTAAAGTAATCGAACCTCTGGTATCTACATCCTTTGTTTGTTTTGAGCCGAATTTTTATTTTTGAAGTTAAAAAATTTATCACAAAAATTTTTATTTGTTCTTGCAACATTTAAAAAATTTTAAAAAATTATTATATTTGGCTTGCGCTTTAGAAACGCTATTGTAACATATTGAGGATTTGGGCTTATTTTCCAGCAAAAAAGTATTATCAATTTTAAAATAGCGTTGTCGTTACCGTTTCGAATAAGATAAGATCTTTTTTAATTTAAACACAGGATTTTTTATCTGTTTATTTACAGTTTCTGCCTAAAAAATACTGCAACAAATCTAAATGTCTTATTTGAAGTGCCCAAATCGTTACTTAATTTAATTTTACGTAAATAACGAATTGATTAAAAATTATTCAAACAAATTATCGCCAACCATTCATCAGTTTCACCACTGATCTTAAAAAAATATAATTGATGACATTGATTGTTGAATTTTTTTTTTGTTCCTTATTCTTTTGAGTTCCTTTTCTTAATATAATTTAAAAGACCAAGCCAGGTTAAACTGTTGGGAATTTATTGCACTTACATAACCAAATACATAATGTATGTATAATATGAATATACGAATATAACACAATTGGGTTTGCTTATGTTTAAAAGTCCTGCACTTTCTCAATATGTTATCTAAAAACACAAACAAATACAGTATAATCGCATCATGCATGCATTTGGATGGCATAATAAAATCACATACATACATACCTTTTATATAGGTTCCTCAGAAATTTATGGATTTTTAAATGAAGTCGTTTTAAGAATTTTAAATTGTTAAGAATTGGTGTTGGTCACTATCAAGACCTCTAGGGCATTCACTAAATATTCATTAAAAACATTTTTTTTTTTCATAAATATTACATTGAATGTGATTTTATGTTATAAATGAAGTTTGAAGTGATGAAAAAAAATTTAATGAATAAAAAACAAAGGAGTGAAACGAAAATATTAAATTGGTTTTTGGTGGTAAAAGTAGCCTAAATGAGATCAATAATTATAATTTATTGTATGAAAAAAGAAAAGAATGAAAGGAAAAAAAAAACTAAAAACGAAACACTGAAAATTTTGGAAAAAATTTAAAATGAATGGAAAACAGTTACGAAGAGTGTCGAAAAGAAATTTTAAAGAAAAATCTGTTGAGATTTTTTTTCAGATACAAGACCTTAGACAACAATATTTAAGTTACGTTGAACTTGCATTTCTCATTGAATACAATTTTTTTTAAAATGGTTGTGAGTGTGTGTGTTTTTTGTTCTTTTTTTGGAAAATTTTCAAGTATGGTTTAATAACTTTTAAATTTTTCATGGTTGTGTTTTTTTAAACAATATTGACGCAAGTTCAGTGTTGTAAAACGGAAATTCAAAATGTACGGTCATATAATTCGGTCATAAATAATTCGTGACGTCATAAATATTTCTTTACATTTTGATAAATTTTTTTTGCACGACCTATTAAGCATATTTAGATTTTCATATTTTTAAAATATTAATATTAATTTCAACGAATATTTCGCTTTAACAATGGTATATCGAGCCAAAAATCACAGACTTTAGTGTTAAAAAAAAGAAGACTTAGGGGGGCTTTTTGAAGCAACGACAAAATCTTGCTTTTTCACATACATTCTAAATGTACAATTCCTGATTCAAATAATTTTTATTCATAAAATTTTCTTGTCATCGGCAGCGAGCTCTTTCGGATAATCAAAGCAAGGTATTAAAACAGAGGACATAGTAAAATAAGAAGTAAAAGATTGAAAGTGAGAAATTGTTTGAACTGAACGTTTCCCAGCAATACAGAAATACAGAACAAATTTATGAAACAGATGATTAAAACAGAAGTTGTGGACACTACTCATTCCCTTTGTATTAAAAACATTCTATTCTATTCAATTCTTCTGGTTCGAAATTTGGATTTAAACAATTCGGCAAATTTATTTTTAAAATGCATTTGCTTTTGAACAAGAAAAAGTTAAATTTTAATTCTAATACAATTTTAAGTTTTATGTGAATAATTAGGTGACAAAATTTTGGGATTTTATTATTAAAATAACATTACTAGTATTCCAAAAAGTGTCACTATGATATGAGGGTATCCTAACTTACAATATGTGTTCTGTATTATTGATTTGTTTATGTTGACACATTGTCATTGACCTGTTGACATAACGTGCTAATAACAGTGCCTATTGTCGTTGACCTGTTGACATATTATGCTACTAACAATGCCACTTTTATGAATCTTATGAGTTATGACGAATAACTACATTGTGAAAACTAACTAAGCAGTCTTAAATAATAATAAAATAAAATAAATTATCATATCTAGTGCTAAAATTTTTTCCAGGAATTTTCAAAGATTTTCATGGAAAATCTTAAAATAAAGGCAAGTGTGTTTATAATTCTATCAAGATATCATTAATATTATTAGAAAATACCAAATAACCTTAATAATTTATTATTACTTGGTATCGTGTAATTAATGCTATATGTATGACTACCAATATTCAATAATAGTAGCGTACATTATATCTACACAGACAATTAATACTCCCAAATATTATATAATCCTCAATTACTTAAGAATAAAAACTTAAATATTATGAGAGAGTTTGTAGCGGCATTACGTATGGTGAATATTTCATTCATTCATACACATGTGAGAGCCATAAATATTATGTTTTACGTTTTTCATTCTCATTAAAAATATATTATTGAATTTTAATTAAAATTAATTCAAGAGAACAATACTAAAAATTAATAAAAATAAAAAAAAAACCACAAAAAAAAATAATTATTGTGTGTTGAGAAAATTAATTTTAATTAATTAAAAATAATTGATTATTTCTATCCGGGTTGTTTTAAAATATTGACGTCATCTAAGGTTTAATATAGAATAATAAAAATTGAGGAAAATGTAAAACAAATATTTTGAAAAGATTGGAAGTGAGAAATTGTTTTGTTAATTTAAGTTAATAATTACAGCTTTCACACTATTGAAATTGGGAATACCAAATTTCATTCACCTTCTTAAGATTGACGTTCCTTAAGAAATTGCGATTTAATTCGATATTACTTACTTTTATACTTAGTTGTTCTATGTATTATGCTTGATAGTGGAGAAAGTTAGAGTAGTTTTGTAACATATAAGTGCACTGGAATGTTATATTTTTATGTTATGTCTAATTTTCGCCAGTTGTACAGCAAATGCCCGCTATACACTTCGATTAATTTCGTCTTATAGAATAAATTCTGTACTTCCTAAATTTGTACTAAAAAATCTGTACTAAAATCCCTTTGGATATTTTAACATTTAATTTGTAATTTTGTTTTTAAGTATAATATATGTTAATTATTATGATTATTTAATAATTATTATGTATTTATTATGATAATTAAAAAAACATTTTACATTAGAAAGGAATTACTGCAGATATGTGTATAAGAATATAATGTAAGTTCTGCTTGAATGACTGTTAACGAAATTTCATTAATGCCAATAATTTTTCTAACTATACTAGTGAAAGAATTTCTGATATTCAAAAATTCAATTGTGAATTTTAAAGCCTATAATACAAAATTGCAAGCTGCTGTTCGCTATTATTCAATAGCCTTCCAAAATTCACAAAAATCTCAGAACAAGTCAGCCGATTCCCGAAGCAAAATGAAAACGATATTTTTTACAATGAAATAAAATTTCGCCTAAGTATTTATTATACATGATTCAGATACCATGTGAGAAAAATATAAAGTGACCATCTAAGCATGTCTTAAGTCGGTATAATTTCAATAAAATTTTTAAATTTGATTTTCTAAATTAAAACTTTTAAGTCTTTATTGTTAATTTTGTATATGTGTAAACAATATATTGTTTATAATATGTAAAATTCTTAATAAAAATTTAAACTTACCTTAAACTAAAACACTCGCCAGTCGGGCGTTACCCGTCCAGCAATCCATAAGATAAATGTTTTGTTTGGCCGTGATGCCAAGATCCACTTAAAATGGAGAAAGCACGGCTTTAAATACAAAATTTAATTATGATTTTGACTTTATTTGATTTTTTCTTAATGTTTTTCCGATTCCGTTCTGTATTAATGATTTAAAAGGCGTTTTTGTTTTCGTGTTTGCTGTTATTTTTAAAATATTTTTCTAATTTTTGTTTTTCTAAATTATTAGATTTGAACAATATGTTTTTCTTGTTATTATCGTAATAGCAGTAGTGGTAAATTTTTTTTTTTTTTTAATTTTCCTTTATTTTCTTATTAATTTTTTATTAATGATTAATCCTTAAAGTTTGTTTTCTTGTTTTTGTTAATTAAAAAAAATTTTTCGTCATGTAATTTCGAAACCGTTTTTGCTCTAATTGAATCCACTTCGTTTTATAAAATAAGAAACAACAAAAAAAATCCAAACAATGATTTCTGAAATGAAAAAAAAAAAATTCAATTATTAAAAATGCACAAATATTTTTTGTTTTGAATTTATTATTATTCAAACATTGCAGTTAAAACTAAAATTGTAAATAAAATGGAGTACACAGTGTTCCTGTATAATAAAAAGAAATTCGTGTTTTCCCATAAGTTATTGCGTTGTACGTGACAGAATGGAATATACAATTGCATAAATAGAATAGAATTTTGTCCTTACATAAAAATGTTAAGGATGTGTACAATTGTAATTAAAACTACCCTCTTAAGTTATCGCTTCCATACAATTGGACACAATTTTTATAATTTAAAATTTTTGATGGAATATTTTAGCTATTGGGTGTAAGTAATCTTAAGGATATTTTTTAAATATTTTTTGGAAGAGATGATAGTTATGCAAAAATATATGGCAAAATAAAATGTTCGCTTATCAAGGTTAAAAAAAAATTACAAAAAAAAATTTTCTTTACACACTTAAATTTCTAACTTATATATTCTACTTTCGCTCTTAAATTACTATAATTTTTTGGAATCAATGTTTTTCCCATTTCAAGTTTGCAACTCTATCAGTTAACTTTCTCGTATCTACCTTCTTTTGGTTCTTATCGAATTCCTAACTGTACTTTTTGTGTCTATTTATATGAATCTTACAATCGAACCATGAAACTATGAATTCTTAAAATTTAGTGGCATTTTATTTTTGCCGAAATCCTAAATGAATCAATATGTTATGGACCACCCGGTACACATATGAAAAAAAAAAATAAGCGATTAAATTTCCAAGAATTTTGTTTTTTATTTGATGTTTTTGTTATTTTCTTTTTCTTTTTATTAGAAGTGTTAAATTTTAATCGTTTCATTTTCATTTAAATTACTTTTGTATCAAATTTTAGTTTTTTATTTGGAAAATTTATAAGGAAAAAAAAAATTTTTTTATACTACTTGTGCTTTAATGCATTTTTTTTATTTCAGTTTTTTTGATTGTCGTGTTCAGTTTTTTTTTTTACTTTATTAACAAAAATATTTTATTGGAATTTAAAATAATGCATAAGCAATAAAAAAAAATATTTCTGTTTTTTTTTTTTTGCCGTAATTAGATCTGAAAATTACTTGCCTACACAATGTTAAATGGCCACCACATATTGAAATTCAAAGAAAATTGTTGCGTTTATTTTCGAAATTCGTAATTTTTGAAACATTAGTGTGCGACACATTTTTTGACATTTTATAACATTTGTTAAATTTGATATTATGACAAATTATTTTTATGTTAAATATTTTTTTTTTTATTTTTATTACTTATTAAAAAAAAATTTACTTGCACCAATAAAAAATGCTTTAATTAATTTTAAAGTTTTTTTTAACCAGTGGCGAAGTATTTTTGATTGTGTTCATTTTTAAAGTCGGTGGTATGAGGGAAAATTTTGATTAAAATTAAATACCTACTAAAGGAAAAATAGTTGGACTTCTTTGACTACGTCAACCATCTGTTCTGCAGTTGCATAAAGAAGCTGCCAATTGTTATTCTTAAAAAAGTAATAATTAGTTTAAGCAATTACACGTTGTGCTAGTATTGTGTTGTGTACAATACCTGGTATTGTGCTAGGCACAATACCCGTTTACATACTATGTCCTTATGATTGAAGCATCTCATATGTGAACAATACTAGGTAATCATATAGAATATAGTATAAAGCAATAAATTCGAGTTGAAAAAATTTTTTAATAAAATTTTTCTGTTTTGAATCGTTCCTTTGATTATATGTCATCCATCTGTTTTGCAGTCGTATGAAGAAGTTTCCATTGGTTAGGACTTCTTGTAGTTTTCATTTAAGAATTAATTGAGGTAAATTATCGAAACTCTAACAGAATACAAACTAACTTTAGGATGTTTGGATTTTTAATAAAGTTCTCAAGATTCAAATTTAACAGTATTGGATTAGATTTGGCAATAGTTTTTGCTTGCAACCACAAAAATTAATTTTGAAATGAAATTGTAGTCAAAATGTTCACTTGGAATTTTTCTTTTAGTATTATCATAGCTGATAAATCATTAAATTAATATTATTATCATCAGCTTGTTATAATAGAATTATTGCGAATTGTACAATTTTCATACAACTGAATGAAATTATATAATTAAAATTTGAATAATAAGTTTAAATAAAATCGATCACAATATAAAGTATAATCATAAAATAAAAAATTTCTTTTATCTATTTTAATTAAAGTTATTAAGTCTGTATGCATGTACACTATGCACATATACGCACATTTTAATGATAGGAAAAAATCAACATTTTTATTGAATTTCGCTAAAATTTTTCTTGTGTTTGTTTTTTGTTTTTACTGAAGTAAAAAGCAAGTAAATGACATGAAATGACTTTGTTTATAGCTTTCATTTTTATTAAGTGCTTTTTCTATATTCGTTTTTGTTCCCTATTTTTTCTATTTCTTTTCTTTTTTTGTTCTTCTTTTTACTATATTCATTCATCGTTCCTCTTTTATCCTTTTTAACTTCAAATCAAATATACGTAAATCCAAAAGGATAACCTTAGACTTATATTTATTTAAAATGTCTGGTTAATACAACGATGTGACTACACTCCAATACAAAAAAAAAAAACAGAAATTAAAAATTTAATTTAATTTGAAAAATGATTCAACCTAAATGTTTTTGTCTTTACTGAATTAAATTAAAACTTTATCTACTGTCTATTGAAAGAACTATTTCTTCTAATGTAATTAAGTTACTAAACGGCGAGACAGTTTTTGATATTAAAGTCAAAAATGAAAGAAAAATGTGTCAAAAATAATATTATAGAGGGTGTTTCGCATAAGGTGACAAATAATTTCACGGATGATCCTTTGATCAACATATATTGTACGAGGGGGGGGGGGGCCGTTTGGGGTGCAAATTTCTTATTATACATACTTAACTAAAAATTGCGAATGTTATGTTTGTATGACACGCATGAAATATGCATTTTTCGCACGTTTTTAAGAACATTTAACACGTTTTACTGACAAATTAATGACAAATAGAGAAAAATACTAACTTTTAGAACTCATTGTGGTTCATCGAAAAAAATAAAAAAATAAAAACACAAATTTTCGAGAAATTTCAAGTTTTAAAAAAAAAATCCAAAAAAAACACTAAAATTCTGAATTTGACGAACTTTATCTCGAAAACTATGGCTCAAATCAAATTGATTCTAAGACCAAAACTAAGCAAAAATATTAATCGCCTGTAAAACAAGCTCTCTATATCACATGGTACCGAAGTTGTAATAATTTATTTATAGGTAGGAAAAATGTAGTACATTTTGTTTCAACAGGGTGTGGCTTGAAAACGAGCTTATCAGCACCCAAATAATTTTGGCTAGAAATTGATCAAAGAATCATCCCTGAAATTATCTGCTACCTTATATAAAGCACCCTGCATAATCTTTAAGTAGTTAAAATTAATCAAAAACGCCCAAGCGCCTAGATATATGCAACTTTTTAATAATTTTTTTTTGCAAAAATTCTTAACGAAAAAACCGAATTTTCTATTTTTTTCATTAAATTTGTATAAAAAATATTTTTTTTGTTGGAATTCCTCCTTAGTATTTTTTGTGTCTGAGTGTATAAATAACACATAATCCTACGTACTTCATTCATTCAATTCATCTATTGCGTTCGTGACATTTTTTGCATCAAAAAAAAAAAAATATGTATGTACTAAAAACCTTTCATGTATGGAATTGAAAAGAAACCTAGAATTCCCTACACGAAATAATATTACTTATTATTCCCTCTCGAAATATTTATACTACTACCATAATAATATGTACATAATTACGCACATACATTCATATACATATTACTGTCTGTATGCACACAAATGTATTACACATTATGTTAATTGTATATTCATATGTGTAGGTATGTAACAGTTACAGTGAAATTCATTTATGTATGAATTTATGAATTAAAAAAATATTTATTAGTTTCGGGATTTTTTATATACTTGGAGTTACTTGGATTAATTGTAAAATTGTGTGTTTGCATAAAAAGGATTCGAAAATTTTTCGGGATTTTTTATATACTTGGAGTTACTTGGATTAATTGTAAAATTGTGTGTTTGCATAAAAAGGATTCGAAAATTGTACAAGGACAGAAAAATTATTTTTAAAATTTCAATTTAATTTTAAAAAAAATCTGATGTGGTCAGCACATAACCGACCGCATTGTATATTGTCTAGTTAACTGAAAGTGTTACAAAATATTATAAAAATGTCTGTTAAATACTTTTTTCCAATTTTTAGGACATTAGTAAGCTTATAGTTAACATACCTAGAAAAATGTAAATTTGGCTCTTAGAAGAGTTTCGCTTTGTGCTACCCGAATTCCCTGAAATGCTCGCCAGTTAGTTTCGGTAACAACCAGAGCTCAAATAAAATATTTCAAGAAATTCCATCAATTCGTTCCGTAGATATGTTGAAAAATGTAAAGTCGGCCCGCAGAACAGTTTTCAAGCCCTGATCTTTCCAAAAAATTTATATGTTCATTGTTTTAATACGAAGAATTTAAATATTAAATTTCGATGAAATCGGTTGATTATTTCTCTTTATATACGCAAAAATTTATATTTGGCCCGTAGTAAACGTCCAGTTGCTGATGCCTGATTTCTTCCAAAAGTTAGGAATTTTTTTGGACGGTCGAGGGTCGAGTAAAGCTTATATATGAAATTTCAAGTAAATCGGTTGAATACTTTCTTCAAAATGTTCAAAGATGTAAAAAGGCCCGCTAAAAAGTACAGTTCCCGAGGCCTGATATATCCCAAAAGTTGATCAATCCGTGCCATGGTGGAAATAAACTTACATATAAAATTTCATCAAAATCGGTTCAGCAGAACTTGAGATACATGCGTGCACACACAGACCGACAGACCGACAGACCGACAGACCGACAGACGGACAGACCGACAGACCGACGGATCGACAGCTTGCTAAAAATAGTTTATTTACACTTCCCTACTATGGAGAAGTACGTTCCCACCGAAAACTCGATATGCAAAATTTGTTGCCATCACATAGCCTACCTATTGTTTACACAATACGGTCGGTAATAATTTTTCTGGGTTGTAGATTCAAGAAGGGAGAATCTAAATACTCTAATATGTCATTTTGGTGTCCAGTCCTTTAGACAATTTTGTTTATACTTTCAACTATATTTAAATGTTTTTTTCTGTAAAAGCAGTTTTACGAAGTCAATTGGCAAGGCATTATATTGCTGTTTAAGTTGTTGTTCCAACGTTTCTGTTATTTATGTTCAAATTCACAAAACACCTTGTGTTAATAAGTAAAAACCAATACTACCATTATAGTTTAGTTAAAAATTATATTTTACACCGGTATCTTGAAAGAATTCAAATACATATCTTAATTCAATTATATAGGAGTTCGTAATAAAACATACAAAATGTTAAAAAATTTTGTGCACAAGAATGGTGAAATATTATAAACATCTTAATAAGCAAGATGCATTCATTGTGCGCAATATCTTGTACAATAATCACAGGTTCATTCTATTTTAATTATACTGTAGGCTATACACTGTAAGTGTGAAATCATTCCGCTATATTGACTCTGATATCAATGTACAACATACAAATAAGTGTATAATAATATTTAAGAAAAGTATAATATTAACGAAAAAAAAAACAGTCTACATTTTATTAAAGTACTTTCATATATAAGTAGATATACATACAATTTCATAAACCAAAACGAAAGCTTCCAGTAATTGTTCTATATATCCCCCTATACATACACAATATATAATTACATATTTAGAATAAAATACATACATACTTATGTTACTTTTTACTTCAGTAATGTTCTAAGTAATGTTATTGTCGGCTATATTAAATGTTTACAAATATCAACCTACATATCTATATTATTGTTATTATTACATATAAGTAGATTATTTACATATAGATATTTATATAAAATGAGTACTTATAATAAATCTGGTAGACTTTTATAGTTTGCCGCAATATAAAATAAATATACAAATGTGTTTGTATGCATATTACTTAAAAAGGAAAATAAAAAGTGTACACAAGTGCATTCGCCTCTTTTTATAGCTACACACATTGTATACAAAGTTATAATTATTTTTAGAAGGATTAAAAAAAAAAAAATAAAACAAAAACAATATAAAAATATCCTTTTTTTTTACGTTTACTTTTGTCGCTTTTGTTACAGAAAAAAAAAAAAAATATTCTGTTTTTAACATTTTTTCTTCTTATCATTTTGGAGTCCTTTTTTAAGGACTCCTATATTCATATATGTTCATACATATATATTTATACATAAATAATATGTGCTGTTAACTAGTATAAAAATTTACTTTCATGTTTTTATTTTTTTTTTTTTTGTAAAATGTTGTTGGCAAGTAAGTAAATTCAAAGATAAGAAATTATAATTTCAAGAGAAAAAAAAATTATGAATGAATTTTTTTTGAAGAAGAAGAAGAAAATTGCAAAAATGAAAAAAAAATAAAAAGCAACAAACGCATATCTTCTCTCTTTTTCGGCCTTCTTTGAAAAGTCCTTGAATGTAGACTGCTCAGATCTTTGAAGTTTTTTTTTTCCTGTTGTTGTTTTGATTTTGTTTTTTCGGTTATTTACAAATTTTTCTTTGATTTTTATTTTTGTATTTCTGTAATTGAATGTATAAAATTTTCTCTATAAATAAGAAAATGAATTTTTTTTTCCATATCTTTCAATGTAGATGAGAATAAAAACAAGTAAAAAATGAAACAAAAAGTAAAATATAGGAAAACATTTTTATAATCTATAGAAAAAATTCTTAAAGAACGCATTTCCCAGGATTTCATATACAAAATTTCATTTTCATTTTCATTTCCATATGAGCGGAAGAAAGAGGAGTAAAAGGGAAAAGTAAGATAGAAAAAATTTTTTATATATTTTTTTTTTATAAAGTTAATAATTATTTTTGCTTTCCTTATTCTTTTTTCTTGCAAATACAAAAAAGTATTATTGAGGTGTGTATGTGTGTGTTATGATATTATTTGCAAATATGATGTTTGTAGTAAGGATAATGGGAGTATTGCTTAAAGTATTCTGTTTCAATTATAAAATTGAAATAAAAGTAGATTGTAAATAAAAAAAAAAATCTGAACCGGTACGTACTCCAAATTAACTATATGGCGTTATGTATTTTATTAACTTCCCTGCGAAATAATATGAGGAACGTGTATTCCATATATTAGAATAAAATAAATAAATAAAAAATGTAATCAAGAATAAAAATATTAATTAAATTGCCAAAGCATTTAAATAGAATATATCTGATATTTTTGTGATAAATTATTAGAAAATATTGTATTAGCACCTTATTATAATCAGCTATATATAAGAAACCCTAGAATTTATGAAGAAAATAACTTTACATGATTCAAAACAAATGTACTTCTGTATTTCGGAACAAAAACACTTAAAAAATCCAGATAAAACTTAAAATGTTTTATTTTTAAAGTTTCTGTTAAAATATGTAGTGGGTTTAACAGAACATTTGCATAATTTTGTTATAAAATAAATAAAAATTATGCAAACTAACAAATATTGTTATACACATAAAAACAGCCATCTAATCGTAAGATAAGCGAAGTACATCGGTTCTAACTTGAATTGCTATAATAAAGAGTGAATCAGAAGATATGCACCGTTATAAGAAATGAAATTATGAGCAAACAAAATATTAGGCAACAAGAAGTTAATTTGATTTAAGACCTGAATTTCTAATACAACGTGTTTGTTGTTTAATTAATAAGTACAGTGCCTATTACACTAATAATGTTAACGTAATGGAAATTGATTTAAGAACTTTTTTACCTGCATTAATAATACTCTTATATTAAAAATTCACTAAAATTTTGTACGGTAAAAGTAGATTTCAGTCGAAAACTTTTATTTAAACTCACTTGCGAATTTATTAATTTAAAAATTTTTCTGTATACACCCCATTTCACTTAGTTATGAAGTTCAAAGAGAATTTTCAAAATTTTTCAAAATAGTGAAAGAGAATTAGAAAGCAATGTGATATGTTTGAAAAATATAGCTTAACCTGTGCAATGTTTTATTTTATATGAAATAAATAAAGTAAAAAGTCATCTAATGAAAAATAGTGAAAAATTGATCTAAAATACTTAAGACTTCTTTAATTCTTAAGTGTGCTCATTCAAGAAATTTTTAAGAAATTACTGCTTTTTATGACAAAATTTAAAATATTTTACTATCATTTTAATTAGTTAAACATTAGAGTAATATTGCCAAAAATTGGTCACAATTTAAACGCCGCTTTACAATTTGTAATTAAATTTTGCTTTAAGTAGAATAGCTTGTTTTACTTGAAATATTTTCCTTTTCCCACAGTGATTTTATTCACATATCACTTTCAAATTTACTTACCTTATCACACCTCTCATAACATATTTTTCTTATAGATTTGCTCGTGTTCTCAATAAAATGTAATTTGTAACTTCAATATTCTCATTGCAATTTTGTTAGAAATTAAATTTCATTTCAAATAAAAATCTAACTTATTTTTTTTTTAAATTCCATTTAATTATAAAATAAGATTTTAATTTCTATCAAATAAAAATATTTCCCAGAAAACTACCCTACACATAGACGAAAATTATACTTTAAACAAAACTATTTGAAAAAAATTAAATATTGATAAGTCGTCTAAAATTGCATTATGTAATTAACAAATTCGAGACAAAGTCAGTGATAAAGTTTAAATAAATATTGTATAGACTGCAATATTGAAAGTTCCTTTCTACGTAAAAAAAAAAAAGAAAAAAATGAAATTTTATACTTATATCTACGACACGCAGAAAAATTTATGTTTGTGCAATAGTGTAAACTAAAAAAATATTTTATATAGAGACCAACGCACATACATCCACACAAAAGAAAACAAACCTTAACATTGAATTCATAAGTTCAAATCAAAGTATGAATGCATAATGTAAGTATATACCTAATACAAGCATATATTTTTTAATATACATTATAATAAATGTAGGTATAATACATACTCCTACCTATATATATACAATAATCATAATTTTAGGGCCACCGACTGAGACACTGAAACAATATGTTTTTTTTTTTGCTTAGAAATGATAACTAACTATACATAACCGTATGTTTCTGTGTGTGCCTCTCGATTACGAATTCACAATATTCTCTATACACACTCTCAATTATAGTGCATTCAAGTACATTATACCGTTGAATCAAATGCAAAGCCGACTTTTATTTAATATTTTGTTAACTAAAACAAATGACTAGACGTAAAATAAAAAAATTTTTTATTTTTTATTTTTTTTTCCTTACCAATTTCAAATGAGACTCATGAGTATTTGAATTGAAATCAAGAAATTTGTTCGAGAACAAGAAAATTTGATATTTTTGCATCAATCAGCAAATTCGGATGAATTAAAAGTTGAAAAAAAAATTGTATAAAAAAAAAAAAAAATTCATATTTCAAATTGTGTAAATTGTTTATTTTAAGTTTTCCTGAATCCAGGCCAGGCCAGACTGTTTAAAATTCTTGATTTTATTATTTTTTGCTTGTAATTTTTTTTGTTTTTGTTGTTTTTTACGATTATTATTTTAAAGCCCGTTTAACTATAAATGTAGGTAACCGGATATGCGGCATTGAATTTTTGGTTTTGTTGGTTTTTTTTTTCTCTGTTTTAATGTTTTTATTTTTTTTTCCCAAAAATATAATAACATTAAACAAGGGGGAAAAAAAATTGCAAATTTTTATTTTTATGTGTTTTTAATTTGTATGTTTGTGTGTATTGAAAAAAAAAAACGACGACCGACCCCCTGGTTTGTTTTTGTAAAATTAGAATTAACGATTTTTGGTAATTAATTTAATGAGTACTTTTTGTATACTCACACTACTCTGTCTCTCCATTTATTTTGCATATTAAAGGCTTAAAATGTGAGATCGTATGTAATAATTCTTTTGAATGGTATGGGGGTGTGTGTATATGTGTGCACATATTTCATTTTTATTATTTCGTATGCTTACTGATTTTTGTTTTACAATATTAATAAAAAAAAGTATTCTTAAAAAATTTTTTTCGTGTGTGTTTGTGAACGCGTCTATTTTTTTCTTCTTGTTTGTATTTTTATTCCTTAATTTACAAGAATTTTACAGATATTCAAATATTTCTTTTAAAAAATAACTAGGGTGGCATTTTTTTTTTCGTCTTTTTTTTGTTTTTCTTCTCTTTTCTTTTTTAAGCTATACTTCAGATATTCAATGTCAAGTTAAAGGATTTCAATGCAATGAAATAATGCAGTCTAAGGATTTTTAGGTTTCATTTTCATTTGGCGTTTTTGGTTCTTTTTTTATTATTTTTTTGGTATGATTTTTTGTTTTATATTTTTTTTCTTTTGCTTGCATTCTGTAATTTTTTGCATATGTATTTGAAAGGGCAAAGACTTTTTAAGGAGAATACAATTTTTTTTAAAAGAATTTTTTGGTACCAAAAAAAAAAAATGTTTTTTTATTTTTGTTTGTTTGTTTTTGTTTTCTTTTTTTTTCTAAAGAGCTGTTGTAAATTGTTGGCGGCTTTATTAGTGTGAGACTTTTCGCTTTTGTTTATCATTATTCAAGAAGTTTGGGTATAACGCAGAAGCAGAAGACAATTTGACAAAAAAAAAAAATTGATTTATTTCACAGAGTGATTTTTGAAATTTAGAATCTATGATTTTGTGGATGGTAACAGCAAGTTGTTTAAATATTTCGTATATATTTGCCAAAATTCAATAAGTCAGAAAACCAAAAGATTTTGAATAGAATATATTTTCGTGTCGCAATCGTTAGGAAAAAAAAGAAAGATATATAATAGCGAATTTCCATTTTATAAGCTATGCTTTTAATTATTATTAAACTTCTTTAGTATACAAACGATTGGAGTTAAGATTTTCTGTAGATTTTTGTTTAAGAGATTCATTTCAATACAACTTTTCAATACAAGGCAGTAATCGTTTGAAGTCACAAAATTATAACAAATAAAAAATATTCTATTAAAAACAATCTTGTAATTTAAATTAGGTACTTTCATTCATATACAAAATATTTCAAATTATCACATATATTTAGGATGAGATATAAAAAAGTTGAAAGAAGTTTTAATATAATGGTCGAATTCAGGGGTTAATTGCTTGAGTTAAAATAAATAATTATGTATATTTTTTGATGCAATGGCTTTTACCGTCAGTTTGTTCTACATTAAATGGAAATAAGGAAAAGCTTGCAGTTTCGGAATGTCTTGAGATAAGATGGAGGTAGAAAAAAAATGTTTGCTAACGAAATAGATATATTTAATTTATATTACTGGAGATAGGCGAGAATTTCTTCAACGGAAATAAGTTTCTAGTAAAAATCTCTTTATATGTACTTTTTCAGCTGTCCATCTTAAACAGATCTGAACAAAGGCGGAATCAAACTAATCAAATAAAATTGGAAATATAACTAAAAATTCTAACTGAACATGGAATTGAACAGGAAAATTGATTTAAAATTAGATTTAAGCTCCCAAATTTGAACTTCATGCAAAAAAATTTTGAGTTGCATTATTATTATTTAGCACAACATGTTTGGGTATAAAAATTTCTCACAAATAATATTGGTAGTCGTTTCACTTCCAAAAAAAAATTAAATCTTTTCATTTCATGTAAAACTAAACTTTGTATGTTAAAATTTAAACTTTTCTTTTTTAATTTTTTTTTTTGTCGGCATTTCTTTTGAACTATTCCGAACTATATAATTCCAAAACCAGTGATAAGAACCTAGTTAAAATTTCCATCCTTGAGCTCATTTTCGTAATCTTTTGATGTGTGATGGTAATCAACATTAAATAGTCCGTTTCATATTCATCCCTATCCTTATTGCAATGAAAAAAATTCTGTTTTGTTTTACAACATCACAATTTAGATTTAAACAAAATTGTTTGAAATAATTTGAAATTAAGGTTATGTTAAAATAAGAAGATTTTATTTTTTATTAGATCTTTTTTAAGATTTGGATGTTTATATATGAGGACGGCTAATCAGTTGTTTAAGAATTAGAAAATAGACAGGTATTCTTTTAAATTTGAGGCCACAAGAGCAGTTTATTTGGATACAAGCAAAAGCGGCGGCATAAATTTGTTAAAATTTCGAAAATTGATTCATGCATCATTGTCGAAAATTGATTCATGCATCTTATTTAATACGGAAAAAAATGTAAGCTCAGCAATCAAATATTGTTCTTGACAACTAAAAAAAAATTAAAGAAATATTATGCAAGTCTCCGTCCGTTCATTCTATTGATGAAATGTTTATTTAAGACCAAAACAAGCTAGTGGCTTGATATTTGAAAACTTTGGTGAAACTGCACTTTTGGGGAAATGTCTTTTTCAACAAGGAACTACTTTTTACTTTTTCAAAACAAAATAGTTTATAAACCATCGTGTTTAGAAAATATTGGCAAAGAATTTGAGTTTCGAAACGGGGACATTGATTAGAATTTGAATGCATTTGAAAGATGTGAAATCAATTCAATAAATTAAACTATATATTGTTCTTTGCACGAGCTTTTTGTAAAGAGGCTTATGTAGCTAAAATAATTTTCTGTTTTTGTTTCATTTAAATTTATATAATACTCATAATAAATAGCCCTTTTAAAGGAATAATCCAGAAGGGTATAATCTAGCGTGAACTCCCAAATATTTCAGAGTAATTTGAATTGTTCGTTAAATTTAAAGAAGCATTAAACGCAAGCATTACTTTAAAATTCATAGTCTTATTGTAAATCGTGATTTATTTCAGAAACTGTTTTAGAAGTCTCAAAACAGTACTGTTGCGTATTATAAGTATGCTAAACAATAATCGTTTTTTATTTGCATTTTTGTAAAAATTTAGAATAGATCAACAGAATACTTCAGTATTACAAAAAATATTAAATAAAGTCTTTTAAGTAACGCGGCGTAGGCATCCCAATTTACTTTCATTCACAATTTATTATTCACATTTTACTGTTCACAATTTCCTACTAAACTTCCTTATAAAAAGTTCATATTCATATAACTATACAAAAAATTCCATATACGTTAAATATTCTTGTAAGAGCCTACATACGCGCAACTAATGTGTTAATTAAACTACGGCATAATATTCATTAGTTTCTTCAATGAATTACCTTTAGGCTGTAAATCTATTAAAATAAATCTATGTATTAAGAAAAATATAAAATATTTTATGGCTAATAACTATTTTAAATTTTAACTTGTTTCGCTTTTAATATTACTTAATAAAAGAAAAATTTATAAATTTTTTTTTGTTGTAATTTTTACTACATGTTATTTTTCCATTGGTTAAACATTTTAAAATTTCAACATTTTTTTTTTCAAGGAAAGTAACGAGAATGAGAATGAGGAAGAAGAAAAAGGTATGTTGTTTTCAACTGATAATAATTGTTGAATAAGAGATATCACCTATATTATGTATATAGTAACCATATACATATGTATATGGAACCTTATTATAAACGTTCATACTTACAAGCGTGTATTAATCGCTCAAAATGAAAACTATATTAGAACATCGGCTTGGTTTTTTTATTATGCATAAGATTGCATAAAAAAATATGAAAAACGAGAAAAAAAATAGAGTTGACCTTGTCAACTCTGTGATACCCGTACGAATTTGTTATCCTATGTGCGAATAACTAATGTGCCATAACTAACTATGGGGCAGACTATGTCTTTAAGTTGCCGTATTAACATATTAATTTATGCAAAATTTCAGTACTATGTGTTATTCAAAATACTGGTTGTGCCAAACTACTATTGATGTTGTATGGCAGCTACCAGAACATCGGCCCTACTAATATATTCACTTGTGTGAAATCTCAATATCACAGCTTTTATAGTTTCTGAGATATAGTCAAAAAACTTTTGAAGTTGTATGGCAGGTACCAGAAGGAGCCAAGTAATTTCAACGACTTTTATGTGGCATATTGGCCCTACTAATATATTCGTTTATGTGAAATTTCAATACTATAACTTTTATAGTTTCTGAGATATAGCCAAATAAATTTTGAAGTTGTATGGCAGCTACCCGAACCGGTACCCCGATCATGTCCAATTTAAATAGGGTTCTGGCACTTACTACAATAAATCATTTGTGAAAATTTGGTGAACTTAGCTCAATTAGTTTTTGAGTTATCGTTCGGACGGACGGACGGACGGACGGACGGACGGACGGACGGACGGACAGACAAAGCTAAATCAACTCAGAATTTGACGCTGATCAAAAACATACACTTGAGTCTATATCTAACACCGTTATTTCTTAGCGTTACAAACGGTAAGGCAAATTTAGTATACCCTTCGAACATACGTTCGTACGGGTATAAAAATGTTGCGAATGAAAACGAAAACGCACTGAAAATTCTTTTTCCAATTGAGTACGCAAAACAAGCGAATTAATTATGATTCTTGTTAATTAATACATTTTAGTCAGTTTTATGCAATAAAATTTATTATTACCATTGAAATGTCCGTCCATAAGTAACTCATATGATATGGTAACTCTATGTAAGTGGTGCTGGCGGTCTATCTTATAAAGGGGTTAAAACAGAAATCAGATGATTAGAAAGTGTTGTCCGATTGCGTTGCGATATTATTAGATTATTAGGCTTTAATATCAAAAATTGCTGTGTGCATATTTCAACTGACAAATTAATTTTATTGCATTCAATGGGCTGACAAAATTTGTTTCTTTGAACTAACGTATTAAGAGCTTGTCCTGTAACACTGATTTTGTTAATTACAAAGTAATAGTTACAATTTCATGTTTGTTTAACAAATTTATTATTTAACCAGCAATCAATAAAAAATAACTTCTACTATAACATTATAGATTTGTTATTTGTAGCAATTTAATTTACGTTAAAATAATTATTTTTAATTGCACTGAACCGAATGATATTCGTTGTACATTGAAAATTATTAGAATTTTTTTGAAATCAACATGTTTTAACTCCAATACCCTTTTAATTTTTCCATTTTTATTTTTTTAGCTTAAAATTTTATTAAAAGAATTAATCATTTTAATTATTTTATAAAGTGGGAAAATAAAAATTTGCACTTTAAGTATCTGATTAACAATTCAATTAATGTGATTCTGTGTATAACAGAAAGCAGAAAACGTGTAGAATAAAATCCATGGGATATTTTTTTTCAAAATGTTAAATAATTGCATATAGTGAAGCTACATTAAATCGGTTAAATTGTAATCAAATAAAATGAAAATATTTAATAATTGATATTAAAATTAATTAAGTACTTACATAGAATTTATAAAGTTTAAAATTCATTAAACATAGCATTAATAATTGTTAGGTGCTGCACACCTAATGCTTGTTACAATTTTTAATAAAAATTGGAACTGCTTAACATTTTAAAATCATGTTAATTTTTTTGTAATTAAACACATTATTGTTTTTAGATTTGCATGACTATATTTTAAACAACATGCTGTACGTGTGTATTACTAGCAGTTGTGTTACTTTAAATTACATTGAATATTTTAATTATCAATTTAATTAATTTTCTCAGTGAGGTGTTGAAGAAGAATATATGGGCCAATTTTTCCAAATGCTAAAAAATTTTTATGAAAACAGGTCTTTGGTTTGATTAAATGTCAAGTTTATGCTTCATATTGCTAATATAATAGAGAAATTTTCACTGCTTTAAAAAAAGGTATGTCGGGGTGACATCAAAATAGGCACTGTGAATTCGAACAACCTAAAAAATTAAAAAAGCACAAAAAGCCGCAGCTGTATCAGGTTATCTTCGGGACGTTATATGGAGAATCAAACACATATTAATACAATGGAAAACACCTTTATGGGTATTAACCCATATTGACGTATGCATTTGAAACAATAATGGACCCGTCTAAAATTAAACGAAAATTGAGGGCAACAGAAATAAGGACTGTAAGACAAATATGTTGCTATGTTTTGAGAAAAAGAGACTGTACCAACAATATTAGGGACGTATATTGTAGAGGATCGAAATAGACGAAAAAATTGAAGAGACCACACGAATAGGATGGCAGAAGATCGAATCACGAAATTTGATTAGGAATGGCCAAATTAATTTTAAACAGAAGTCAGCAAAATGGTATGAATACTGGTACTGAAAAAATGGTATGAAAAACAGGTACGAATGCTTAATTCAAGAAGAAAAACACTCCTCTCAGAAAAGAATAGTGAAAATGAAAATCCTGAATTCCTCTAATAATACTCTTCCAGAATTTTTGAAATTGCCTTTATCATAATAATATATTTTGTTTATGTTTTGTTTGCAATTTTATAAAAAAATATTTTAAGTTTTATTTGAATGAAATTGAAATAGATATTTGGAATTTTACTGTAATCCTGAATTTCATATATTAAAAATCTGTATATCAAAGAACTCGAACTAGAATCTAAATATAGATGCTTTTAATTTGTAGCAATTATTTAACTGATTTTATTTTAATAATTTTTTCAATGAAGATCACATTCTGCAATAAATATGAAATTAGAGATCAGTTTTACTTCAGTGCGTACTATATTCTCCGATAGTCTGATGCTAAAAACGCAGATGCATTTAAAACGGTGTGACATAAAAAACCAAAAGAATATCATAAAATTCAATTACTACAGAATCCAATACAATAAAACTTGTGTGCACTTGCTTTCAACACAATGTAAAATTATTTTTAAGCAACTGGTCATTACGTACACTTTTTTGCAACCATAGTCAATTAAGTTAAAAAATTTATTATAAAAAAATTAAATTTTTGAATTAATTAAAGAATTTGCAATGGAAAAAAAAAATTATATACAATAATATTCAATTAAAATTAAGAGTGAGAGAATTACAAAAGAGATTCTTTTTCCTAAAATATTAGTAATTTCAGGTTGCTTGATTGAAATGAAAGTGAATATAAGCTAATTAAATAAAAGAGAAATATTTTCGGTTTGTGTACAAAAGGCATCTGTACAGTGTTATCCAATTACCCGCTTTCATTAAAATTTATTTTATAGGTCAAATTTATAAGAACTAACATTACTATACTAATTATCGATGAGGAGGATTATGCACTTTTTACCAAGCAAATTACATATGAAATTAAAGGATCTTCGGAATTAATTCTGAAATTAAAACAGCGACATTAAAATTCTTCCGCAAATTTCTTGCATGAAATATAATTAAATATATAGCCACTAAATATGTGTGACTCATCCCAAATTCATAAAAGTTTATGTTCCCATATTTTAATTTACTAATGAAACGGCTTGTGAAAACGAAGTATATGGAGTGTTTTGCTAAGAATTAATTATAATGTAAAAGTCTCACGAAAAGCTTACATATATACATAGCTTAACATAACGTAATTCGGTGATCTATCCTTTCTGCATAGAAAGGATATGCATAAACGTATGTAACTTTTGATATGAAATTGCATTGAGAGATACTTTTTGGGAAAACGGCTTCAGTTTTAATATTTAAATTTCGTACAGGTGATTTGAATTTTATTATTAATAATTTTTAATGACTGAAGAAAATTTCAAAATTTTTATTATTTTATTATGACTTCAACACTAATTCATTTGAAACTTAGAACATCTCTCCAAAGCAAAATTTTCTTTAATAAAGTTTTGTCATATTTAGCACAAGTCTGTAAAACAACGAAAAAAATAAAAAATTTTAATTTTTCTGAGAAAAATTCTATAACTATTTTGTCAAGAAGAAGAAAAATATTCCACATAAAAACAGTGGAATAGGGTAAACTAACAAATAGAATAATCTAACTTACAAGTTACTGTAAAATTTACTTGAATTCAAGTAAATAGTGAAACAAATTCGCATTTAAACCGGGAACAGTTAAGCTACCACTTAAGTACATTTAAACTGTAAGTATAACAAAAATTTGGAAAAATCTAACACATTCAAATAATTCTCAACAACAATATAGGGAAAAAAATTACAAACGCCGTCGGAAATATTTCAAGTATAATAATATGAAATAAGGAACATTAGGGAAGTTGAGTGAACTTGATCAAGTTCTGTTCCTCGTATAATTTAGGACACTTAGTTAATGTGCTAATAAATTTGGTTATCAATATCTTTTTGATGTGAAAATTTTAAATATCTTTTGATGAAATTACATAAAGGCTTTGTTTATTCATATTGTCTTAAGCAATATTTTAGTGTTAGAAGTAGGTATTTTTTACTGCTTTGGTTTTAAAACTCTGAGACGATGACTGTGACATTTTTTGTGTTTTTGTACCCATTTAAAGCCCTAATATGCTGTTATAATTACGTGAATTATTTAAAAGTTCAGTAAACAACAGAATGAATAATTAAAACTGTATTATGCAAATTTTTTGACTGGATTACCATGATAGTATAATCAAATCCTGATTTTATAGAAATGAAGAAAAGCTGAGATATTGATTCCATTGATTCGGTCATTTTAAATTCTCAAAAACTAAATTTAAAGTTTTTATAGATTAGTTTGTACTTCTAAAAAACAAATGACCGTACAATCTTCTTCCAACAAAGTTTTATATAGAATGTGTATAAGAACACAAATTATGTCGTGTTCGTGCACTTATTCAAAGAAAAATAAAAATAAAATTACAATTTTAATTATGATAATGAATGTTTAATTAAATCAATAAAATATTATCCAATTGTAATAGTTGATTAAATTTGCCGCATTGCACTTAATTTTTAATTTATTTCATTTACTTAAAAAGTTCAATTTTAAAAATAGATTACTTAATTAAAGTAAAAATATAAAATTTTTATACTCAGTTATTAATTATAATCACCTTGAAAAATTTTGCGTAAGCTTGCGTTTTATTTTTATTTTTTATTTATTTATTTTTCTGTTTTTAACTTAAAAACGTTTTATATTGCGAAAATGTATAAGTTATCCAAAGTGAGAGGAGGAAAATACGCAACGCAACTGAACTTGGAGATTTATTTTTGTACTTTTCCTTTTTGGTTTGTGTTTATTTTTGAGTAATTTTTTTTTCATTATTTGTTTATTTTTGCATTTATAATAATTTGTAAGTATATATGCATAGATTAGTATGTACAATTGTATATATTTGACAATGCATTGCAATATTGTTATATTATTATTATCATGCACTTGCATGAACAATAATCTACGATAAATGCGTGTTTATAGTTATATAAAATTGTATGTAGCATTGATTTGCATATTAGAGAGAATGAAAATTAAACAAAGAACAAAAATAAAATATTTAAAAAAAAGAAAACGAAAAAATTCTATAATGGTATTTTCTCTTTTCGCATATTATTACATATACTTGCATGCATGCATTTAGTACAGTGCAATAAAATTGTATTCTCTTCGCATAGTTATAATATAATAGCGAGAGTAATTATTTTGTAGATATTGTGTGTACTCATAATAATAATAATTACTGAAAAAACAAAACAACAGCAGATAGAGAGCGAGCAGAAAAATTATGATAGCGAAAGGAAATATAAAAAATATATGTATGTAGCTAGTAAAGAATTATAATGAGAAAAACGAAAAGCAAAAAAGAATGGAATAAACTTGAATATTGGAGAAGTGCATATTCGCATTTCGTATACGCACGTTGCACATTTTATGAGTAATTGTGAGAATTTTTTTTTTGTTTTGGCTTTTGTTTTCTTTTTGTATTTTTGCTATTTCGCTTCTCTAGTATTTGTTTTATTTTTGTTTTATTCCTTTCATTACATTATTCTTTTTCTGTCTTTTATTCAATTTTACATACAAATAATTATGCATATATGTAATATATATATGTAATAAACCTATATAAATTTCTAATGAGAAATATGCCCATACGAATGTACAGATGTGTACTTGTATAATATATCCATGTATACTTACAAGATGGAATTTTTAAATGGGGAAATTTTATATAAAAGGAAAAGCTTTTAATTTGTTTTGATTTTTTTACTCGTTCTCGCTGTTTTTACATTTTTCTTATTATCATCATTGTGTGGTATTTTTTCTTGTTCTGATATTATTGTTGTTATTGTTGTTTGAGTGCAACGTGCATAGTATGCATTTTTTCTTATGTTTTCTTTTATTTATTATGGAGAATTATTATTTTTGTTTTAATGAAAAACAGCTGTAATTTAATGCGTAATTTATCTATTTTATATATGTACATGCATAAAACAACATATTATATGCATATGCATATGTAAATGTAAATGTTTATAAATAAATAGAGATTAATATATTAATATGTAGATGCATGCCAATATGTAGAAATATCACATGTAAATTTAAACTCTCCACGTTTGTTTTGGAACTACGTATGAGCATATGTACATACGTAAATAGAAGTATTTTTATGAATATAAGTATATGTCATATGAAATCAAGGACTTTTCTATTGTGAAAGGATTATAAGAAAACAAAAAGTATAAAAACAAAACTAGAAAAAATAACAAAAATAAAAATTTCGAAAGAACAATGAAGAAAGAAAAAATTATGTGAAAGAAAAATGACAGTAAGCGAAAGTGAAATTTTGTTTTTACCGTCGGAACGAGAAATTATAAAAATATTATTTTTCTTATTATTGTTTTCTGATTATTCCTCCTTATTAAAATATTTTTTCGCAAGTCCTCATTTTTCGAAGAATTTTTATTAAACAAATTTTTCCTTTTCAAAAATAATGCAGAACAATTTTGTTAAACTACATAAGGATATCCTTTTGGTTAAAGTGCTTACGTGAACAAGTACTTCAAAAATTATAGACTCTTGATTTTGGAAATAAAGAAATAAAACAAAAACCACTCAACAAAAAACCATAATTTGAGCATAGCTGGTTCGGACATGCACTTAATAAATCGAATTTCTTAACGATATACACATACACACATATTTAGCACATTCCAATAAACTTAATTAATATTTTTATTTTGAAATTACATTTTATTGAGTTTCGCTTAAGATTTTTTATTCGTTTAAGGGTTTTAATTATTAAATATTAAGTAATTAATAAAAACACGTACTTTACTTCAAGAAATAAATTTAACAAAAAAAATTGCATATAATGCGGGGCTTATATACGAGTATTTTAATAATATTACTTGGTATAGCAAAATAAGATAAATTTTGTAATGTGATAAACGTTATTCTCATCTTCTATGGTTTTTCATGTTTTAAATACCCATTTATATATAGGTACAATATTGCTACTCACAGAACAGCAGAAAATATTATATTATGGGGATAAGATGCAAGTCAGAAAACACTCAAGTGTCACTTCAAAAATCTTATGAGAACCATCATGCAAAAAATTATTTAAAATTTGGGGAAAAAACTATTTTGAAAGTGATATGTAAAATTTTTGATTAAATAGTTGTGGTAGCCAAAGTAAATTTAGAGAAATAAAATAAGAGAAAAGTAATTTAATTCTTTTATAAGAAATTTAATAAACTCAAATTTTAATTACTATCGCTTGGTTTTTTACATAATTTTTTGAATCACTTAATTCAGCTAATTAGAAATTTCAAAGAATAATTAAATATTTAAAACTATTAAAATATGAAAATTGTAAAAGCGTATGAACAAAAATTTTCCAAATAAGGACAGAAAATATTTCAATATTGCTAAAGTATTTTTTCTCCATTTTGAATAAATACATCACTTTTTGAACCTTAATGATACAGAAAAAATATATGTTCAAAAATTTCAAATTAATCTAAATTCTTATACATTTTTATTACTTAACGTTCTGCGCTAATTAAAATTGGTTTAATAAATTTCCATTTTGTATATTATTTTTTCTAATTTGAATTTACTTATTTTCAGTCTCGGCTTTCGAGGGAAAATTTAATGCTACCTATAAGTGCAGTAAGAATTAATTTCGAATTATTTGTAGTTTAATCTCTAATATATCAAAATTTTCGTAATGTAATTTTCTTTTGCAATCAAAGATAGTAAAACATTCCTTTTAAAAACATAATATGCCCGAAGTTTAGACTTAATTTAATAGCAGCACAGTTAATATTTTTTGCTATTCGAATTTAAATTTCATAAATTGTTAAAAATTTCAGAAATATTATCATAAGAAGCAATGTATTGTACCAGAAAGTTATATAACCTGTAGGTCGATTATAAAAAAATGCTTTGTAAGAGGTCTAGATTAGAGATCTAAAGATATACGCGAACTATTCCTTAAAATTTGTTAAACAAGCTTTAAAATTACAAGTCTTGGTTTCAGCTGAAAAATTTTGCTGAAAATATAAAACTTCCAATATTTTAAAAAAGTTAGAGAACAAATTTTTATATGAATTTTCAAGGAAACAAATGAAGTTCTTATGTTAGTTTGTATTGGAATGTAATTAGTCCCTATTTCCAAGATAAGAAATTATTAGTTCTTATGTTGGTTTGTGTCAGAGTGTAGATTGGTAGATTTTAAAGAAACCTAGTGTGAAAAGAGGACATATCCTTCGGGCCACCGTAGCCATTCACGACTTATTATAGCTTTCTTTATCCTCCCGCCTATAATATCTCTGTTCCAAGTATAATATCATAGTCTATTTATTCCTTATTATTATGCATCTTATCATCGACATAATCTAACAATTATATACGAATTTTAATAAAATTCTTAAGCATGACATTTTAATAATATTAAATTTTAACAAAAGTACCGAATTTTTTTTATTTTTTTCGAATAAAAAAAATTAAACAAAAGCAATATAAAAACGTGAATTTCTTTTATAATTCTAATTATTTTTAATAACACCATTAAAAATGACGATTACTAAATTAATGAATAACAACAAAAACAACAATAAAAATAAAAAACTGAAAAAACCCTTGAATTTTTGTAGTTGGCATGTCCCAAATAATTAATTTTTGATAATTAATTAATTGACGAAAGGTGCATTCATTTTTATTATCGCAAATTCCAAAAAAAAAACAAAAACACAAATTTTTTCTTTTACTGCATTTTAACCTGCTTGTATTCAATAAATTATAACGGGCACGTACTATAAAAAAAATTCACATTTTATTTTAATTATTTATTTAATAATAATATTTAAACATTTTGTTATTAAAAAATAATATATAACATAATTTTAACTGGAAGCTCATAAGATATATATAGAAAAAAAAAAACAATTTAAATACCTTTGAATAAATCAAGTTTATAACCCCGAAATAAAGAAATGTGAAGAGTCACAATTTTTTTTATTAATTTTATTATTTTTGTTCCGACTTTTTGTTTCTGTTCAATTTTAAATTTTCGGCTTTTTTTTTTTGTAATACATTTACATAACTTTTATTACAAAAATAATGTAAAAAAAAAATTTTATTTCAATTTTCGAAAAACATCTGCCATTTTTTTTTCATATTTTCGATTTTCATTTTTTTTTTCTTATTTAAAGCGCGTGCTAAACTTTTGTTATTTTAAATAAATGGATCGTTAATGTTATCATTATTACATTTAACGACTATATACCAATATCACATTAAAAATGTTACCAAAACTTTCTTATACATATTAATATGGATCACGTTTTAAAAAAATAATGTTGTTTTGATATTGTCAACTACATAATAATTTAAAGTCAAAATTAAAACTGCAAAAAACAGGACAAGAAAGTAGCGCATGTATAATAACAGTAACAGTAATTGTTATTACGGTATACAATTTTCGTAAAAAAAACACAAAAAATAAAGAAAATATTTGGGGGTTAATTTTCAATTATAATATGAAATTTAAAAAAAAATACCAAAAAAATTTTTTAAATAAGCCCCTTTTTTTAACAAAAAAAAAGAACAAAAAAAAATAACAAAAATTAACTTCAATTTATTTATTTTTTTATGGTTTTTTTTTCATTTTTGAATATTTTATGCAGTAATAACGTTTAAGAAATAACAAATTTTCCCGAAAAATGCACACGTACAATAAGAAAATTACCAAAAATTTTGATCTCACTATTTTTTTTTATTAAAACTGTAACACAAAAATTGCTGATCATCTTTTGAATATAACCGGAAGGTAAATTGATTGCATTTGATAAAATTTCCAAAAAAAAAAATTGAAAATAAAACAAAAATGCATAATATAAGGAAAAAGGTACAAGGTACAATGAAAAAGGGTTCTTTGGTTATGGTTTTGTTTGTTATTTGGGCATAATTTGTGTATGACATGTAATTTTGTTTAAAATTAAAAAAAAAAATAAAAACACATTTGTAATGTGCAATCAAGCTAAAATACATGATCCTATACCTACACATGCCTATACCTACAACTGCATCCCTTTATAACAAAAAAAATTGAAAGAAGGGTTACCAAAAATTTTTGAATTTGGCAATGTTTTTTTGTCATTTTTTTATACTTTCTTTACATATTAATATGAAAAGGACCTTAACGAAATACAAGTGCCAATTTTAATACATAAAAACAATTTCTTGTCTTATTTTAAATTTGTACGGCTAGTATTTTTTTTCCAATTTTTTTGTTTATTATTGCATTTGTTATACTTATAACTGTATTATTTGTGCACCAAATAAACAGTTAAATATTATCCTTTCCTCTTCTGCTCCTCTTCTCTTAAAGTTTTTTTTTCTGTATCGCAAAACGACGAATTTCTTTAATGTAAAATTAAAATATCAGGTGGTAATCTTTAAATAATATAAAAAAAAAAGCAAGCAAGCATTCAAATTAAACAAATAAAAAAAAAAACACAACAAAATAAAATGAGGGCAACAAAACAGAACAAACAACCAAAAATATTATTAAAATTTCTTATCTTAATACTTTGATAGTATTTTTGTTTTTTTTATTTTTTTTTATTTAAAATTTACAATAATACAAAAATAACTTTTTAAATGTTTTCGCTATAATATTCAAAAATAAGGATATTTTGAGTGTAATATTTGATAAGACTTGATCAGAACACGGAAAAAAAAATTGGGAAAGGAATAAACAAATCAACAAGATAATAAAAAAAAAAAAACAAGGATAACTAAAATAAATTTAAAATTTCGAAAAATTAGCATTACTTCCCCCTTTATATTTCCTTTTTTGTTTTTGTTGTTTTCTACTAACAAAAAAAAACGCGAATTTTTGTAACATATTTCCTTTGCCACAACTCTTTTTCAATAAGAATAATTTTGATACCAATATTATTGTGTGCGAGTGAATACGAAAGGTTTTAAAAGTTTTATAATTGTAAATGCACCGCTTTACTAATTCAATTCTATAAGTAATACAAGATATGCCAGTCTTGACATAAGTCTTGATATTTTTATTATAAAAATATATTAAAATTTAAATGATAAAAAGGAATGCTTTAAAGCAGACTGTATACAAACAATTAAACAATCGTGGTGAGAGTCTTCAATCCGTTCTCTTCTATCAGGTTCGTCAATAGAAAGCCTAATGTCTGTGTGCAGATAATGTCTTCTCGTCTCAGGATTTCAAGAACTTTTAATAACTTTTCAATATTTACAATATAATTCGCTTTACATTCACCTAAAAGATATGCTTAACTTCTTCGTTTTTCAGAAATAGCCAATTATCCTTGGTTTCTGTCTTGCCAATCTCTTTCAAAAAGATCATAAAGAAGTAATGTCCATTGCCCAGTGAGTAAACAAACCAATAGGTTCAAGTTTAATGAAGGTGGTATGATCCATCAACCACCAATTGATCCATCAACGCTACATTGACATAAATTTTATCTATTTATATTTTGTAGATTGTAGATGTTAGCAAAAGAAGTATCGCAGTTTCGAGTAAACACTCGGAGATATCCCTCAGGATATTGGACGTGAGCTCCCCAACACTGGCCAACAAGCCTCGCCCAAACTATACGCACCTCTTAACTGCGAGAACAGAATATGGCCGTCTCCTCGTCACCCTCAAAGAATCTACACAAAACGGAGTCCGATTTGTCCAGTTTTGTGCAAATAATATAATTGAATGAAGAAAATAAAAATATGTAAGAAGATTAATAGAAATAAAAATTATGTAAACTAGTTTTTCTTTGAATTATAAATAAAGCAAATTTACTTTTTGTTTTGTATCGAAGCCTGGTATATTTCAAATCAGTTGATTTGACATCCGACAGCTTATCAGCTAGAAAAATAGGCTTTTGACATTATTTTTTTCAGAGATGCCACAATAGAAATATTTAACAAATAAAAATAAACGTTTTTACCTTCCTCTCACAATATATATAGGTAAATACGAAATTTTCAAAAAGGTTTCCACTTGCGGTCATTAGAAATGGTCGCTTTTAATTAAATTTTGCATTTATCCGCTTTAAAATTTCTTAAAAAATGAGTTGGTTTATACATGCAATCTAAAACTAAACGCTGCTATTAATCAAAGTGCACTTAAATTATTGGCCGCTAATCGAAATATCAACCAAACAGCAATGAGATCAAGTTTTGAATTTCATAAAAAGAAAATAAGAAAAATAAAAAAAAAATTGAAAAGGCACAATATAAACATGCCATTGGGTTAGTGTTCGTAAAATCAGGTAATAAGATGCATTCCAAATTTGGTTCAATAGCTAAATATTGGTTATTGTTAAGATTTTCTTAATTCCGGTACTATATCTTTTATACTTGCATTTGAAATGGTATTGTAAGCAAGCACTTTTCATCTAACAGCTTACGTATTTAAAGAATGCTATCCATAATTACCTGGAATGGCTTGTAAATTATTACAAATATAATTACCGATATTCACAATATTACTTACATAAGTCACTAATATAAGTGCATACTTTTATGTTTGCATAAACATGAATTTAGTTTCTGTTGTAATAGTATTCCGGCTGCTATTATTGTTTTCATTTTCTTTTTATTCTTATTATTGTTATTTTTATATTTATAGCTGCTCATTTAAAAATCCGTCCATCGTTAAATGAACGAATTATTCAATTGACCTACTAACGAAAAGCGGAAGAAGAAAAGATCCTTTTTATTTTTTTTTGTGTTATTTTTACCCCTTTCTGTTGCCTTACAGTTGCTTTTTTTATACATTTAACTTCTACATATATTTTCCACTTGTTATTATTATTATTTTGTTTTCTTTTTTTGACGCGAACCATCCGGTTATAAAACTTTTGATAACTGGACAGTTTCCAGGAACATTAACCAAAAAAAAAAAATAAACAAAAGAAAAATAAAGATAAAAAGGAGAACAGAAAAACAGTCAAATAAAATGTAACAAATTACAATAAGAACAGTAATAAAAATAATAAAAACAAGAAGCAAAAATTACAATTGGAAATGAAATAACAATAAAAGTAGAAGAAAAAAATAACAAGAGAAACAAACTAATAAAAGAAAAAAGTCGAAAAAAAGTTGAAGAATGTTGAGAGAAAGAGAAAAGAAATAATACAGAAATTAATCTATAGAGAAGGAAAGGAAGCAAGAGAGTAAAAATGTGTATGAAAACAGAACGATAAGAAGAGAAAAACAACAAAAACAACAAAAAAAAATTAAACTGTAAACCAAAAAAAAAAATTTTATTTTTTGGTTGAATTTTTTTTCATATGCAATAATATTACTGCGATGCAATAAAATGCAATAAAAACCACATTCATCATCCGTAAAAACGTAAAACACGAGACGGACAACAACGTAAACAATAAGAAATAAAAACGGAATACAAAATTAAAAATAAAAAAACAAACAAAAGAGAAAAAAAAATAAAAGGAAGAGAGTTGCTCCTGCTGCTGCAGCTTCTGGTGCTTTTCTTACAATTAACTGTTATTGTTGTTATTGTTTTACTGTTATACCATAGTGTTGTTGATTTTACTGATAGCAATATCGTTGATTATGCTAATATTTCGGGAAATATAACGAAATGCGACGGTGTTTTCATTATGTTATTGAAGAATTCGATAAAAAATAATGATTGCATAATAATGATTATCATTATCACAGGATAATAAAATTGGTGCTAGTAGCAATAAAATATTGATGCTCTGCCTATTGTATGATACGTTAATGGTATAGTGATGTTGTGGAATGGCCACAAATAGCAATAATAATGAATAATAATATAATAATGATAATAATAGTATGATAGTAATTATTGTAAGAGAAAAACATAATTATATGGAAAACCAATAACATCGTGAGTTTTCATTGATAAGAAAATAAAATTTTTATAAAAATTTCGCTGCCATTGTTATTTATTTGTATATGAAATAATATTGTTTACTCGATTGCATTATATCATTATTTTACATGAGTTAGCAGTCACTTTTATTCACTGCATATACTGGCAAATTAACCCCTTATTTTTTTTGCCTTTATTCTTATTCTCTTATTTTTCGAATACACTTTCTACCTTCGATAATTTTTACGTTTGTCAAAACATTTTGAACTTTTTCTTTTTAGGTTACATTCTAATTATTATTGTTCTTTTTTTGTGTATTTTTAGGAAAGGAATAATCGTATAAGAAGTGAAATTGTGTAAGTACTAGTGATGATGATAACACTGTTTAACTGTATTCAAACAAAAGGAATAAAAATTATGCATATAGAAAATGTTATTGTTGTCTGATGCAAAAATATGCAACTGTTTCTTTACAAATTAACAAAATTTTATGTACGTAAACAAAAAAAAATTGTACCATATGTATTTGTTTGTATGTGTGTGTATGCACATCCAAAATGCACGTAAAGGAAAATGTTAGTGAAGCAAAACAGAAAAAAAAACAAACAAAAATTAAAAATCGTTAATCGCGAAAAAACGCACAAACATTGGCATGAGTTGGTCTTTTTTATTCTTCTTATATTTTTTTGCATTTCTGTTTATTGTTAAATTTAAAGGGTTGTATGTGTTTGTTTGTACACATATTATGTATATGTAGGAGGCTAACAAATAAACAAAAAAAAAGTGAATTTTTTATTTATAAAATATTTTGTGTTTTTTTTTTTTTTAGGTTTTTTACCTTCCTTTATAGGTTATGCAACAAAGTTGATATGATGATGATGACACTCTGTCGATTCCTATAGATATAGAATGAACACTGAATGAATAGGACACAAAGAATAACAATAAAAAGAAAATTTCATTTTCTGTCTGGTTTGAAAACGAATTTATAAAGGTACAAGGTATTAAATGTATGTAGGTAGGCAGGGTGATCCTCTAAAAAGGATACAAAAACAATTTTTTAAAAATAAGAAAACTAAAATGTTTTTGTAATCGAATTGAATGATGCGTTTTTTTTTTGAATTTTTTTTGCGTCATTTTTTTTCTGTATTTTTTAAGGGAACACAGGGAATGACGCATTTAGCTTGTGCCAATATTTTTAAATTGCAAAAGGGTTTTTTTTGGTTTTTCTTTATTTTTGGTTTTCTTTCGAAACGAATTTTATTAAAAAATGAAATGCCACTGGCAAAATAAGAATTAAACTAAAAAAAAAACGAATTAAATTAATAAAAAAAATATTCATTTTTGTTTTTCCGTGTTTTGCACTTTAAAATAAATGAAGAAAAATAATTTTGTATCACAAGTTTTACGACTTAAAATGGAGAATTAAAATAAATTATTTTTTCGATTTCTTTACTCAATATTCTGGAGTTTTTAAATTTAAAATTAGGTTTCAAATATTAAAAAAAATTCAAAAATAACTTTAAAAATTTTATTAATTTTATTATTTCTATAATTAGAACTTCTTGCACGACGTACTTACATGGAATTCTAATTTGACCAGCGAAAATAAATGCCCCAGTGTTGGCTGGGAGACGGTTTTGCTTTACATATGATGCCCATATTCCACGTAATGGAATTTTTCGAGTACACATATACATAAACAAAGGAGCTAAGGGGGAAATTTTTCCAATTTTTGAAGAAGCAAATCCTACTTGTTGCTCGGGAAGGCTTTACGATTCTTAATTCTTTTAGAATTCTAAATTTTTAAATTCAAATCGAACATGAATTACATTTTTTTTTTTAAATTTTATTCCATATACACAAAATCAAGTAAAATGAGCCTTTATCAAATTTATTTATTAATTCAACTTGGATTTTAACTTTATAAAGACGAAAAATTATTGAGGCAATTAAATTTCGTGTTAAAACTGCCTTAACATTGAAATGGCAGCGTATTTATCTACTATAATTTTGGTTTTCAAGAATAACTAATTGAAATTTGTTCAGACAACTGCAAAAGAAATATATGACGTAATCAAAAGAACGAGTTAAAGGCCAAAAAAATTAAAAAAATGTTCGCCTCGAACTGGCCTTGAACAAGTGACTTATCGCTTTTTAGGCGGACACTTTATCAACTGAGCTACAGACATATGAAGAAATTGCCGAAAAATTGTGCTTCCTATTTCTTTATACTATCATAAATACTAAGTAATGTTTACATGAAATACTACATGCAATTTTCTTTATGAAACACACATTTATAAGAACATATAAATAGGTATTGTCTCTATTACACTAATAACATAACTAATTACTATTCTTGTAAGAATTAATAATAAATTATAAAAAAATAATAAACAACTACAGGTTGTATTAGTAATTAGTTATTTTAGCTTTTAATTTTAAGTGAACAATTCAATTTTTCATAAATTTAAAAAATTTATTATTTAATTTAAGCTCAATGAAAGTATTATTCCAATATTCAAAATTACTCGAAAATCGTTAGGAAAAAAGTAGAAGGTGTAGAAGTAAAAATTGATTTTTCTACATCACAATATTCACTACTTTTATTCCTTGCCATATTATGCCAAGAAAATTATTTTGCCAAAAATTTAAAAAAAAGATAAAAGAAAATAAATTAATTCTATTACTCTTTCAGCATTTCATTTTGTTAATCTACTCTCTTTTTCTTTTTTAAATCGTTTTATCGATTCCATCAATGTTTGAAAAACTCACTTTTTAAAAGAAAGACTTCCTGTTTAAAACTCTATCCGCCTTACCTCAACTTACGTATCTGAAGTAGAACAAACATTTTAGCTAGGAAAGTACGCACTATTTATCTGCAATACCAACTACAATATGGACTGCAGTTCGATTAAATTAAAAAAAAAAAGAAAAAAACAAAACAAAAACTAAGAACAAAAACGCATATCAAACCATCAGCGAAAAATAATGATGTAAAAAAAAATTTAGCAGAACGGAAAAAAGAAATTTTTTTCGCAATATTCAAAAAAACGAAAAAAATATTGCCAAAAAATACAAATAACCAAAAAACAAAAACAAAATCTAAAGAAAAACATAAAATAAAAATTTTATGCGAAGGGTTGTAAGTGGAGTGTTGCATTGCAGGGTTGAATAATTCGATGTTTTTTCTTTTTCTTTTTGTTTATTTATTACATGTGCATACAAACACACAATCACTCGTATTCAGTTGCAATTTAGTTGCCTGCTTTACTTGTCTTCTTTATAAGTCTTGTTTTGTTGTTATTGTTGTTTCATTATTGATGCATTTTTGTCAAAATTTCTTTTTTTTCCTTATTTTTTATTATTCTTTTGTTAATTTTAAAAATGTTCGGAAAAAAAAAATAAGAAACAACAACACATTACTGCTATCAAGCAATATAAAAAATAAAAAATACGTAAAATTGCCAAAAAGAAAAAGAAATGCAAGAATTTTGTTACCAAAAAAAAAAAAAAACATACGAAAAAAACAAAAAAATATAAAATAGAAATTAACATGAAATATTTTTGTAACCGTTATAATATGCCGGTAGAGTGAGCAAGTGGATCATGTTCAATGACACATCAACGACTCAAAAGACACAAAGAAGGGAAAACAACTCGAAAAAAAGGAATAGAATAAAAAACAAAACAAACAACAACAACAAAAATATGCAACCATTAAAATAAAAATTTTGAATGTAGATATAGAAAGAAGAACAATAAGAACAAAAATAAGAGGAAAAACAGAAAAGGAGAAAAAAAGCGCGGAGAGATAGGAAACAACACATTTTGCCCTATAAACATGTTTACCTTATATTCATACATGTGTGTGTGTGTGTGTGTGTGTGTATTTTACATTCATTATAAATGTAAAGTTATATAACTCTCAATTTCATTTACTCCGCGCCGCAATGTCCTCTTCTCTTTATCAAATCATTTGAATGCAAAAATTCAATGGCTCTGTTTTTTGTTTCTGATTTCTTTTTCTTTGTTTTTATTAATTTCACATTCAAATGTCGCGTAATATACGCAACGGAATGAGTGCAAAATGCAAAAAGAGTGTATTATGTACGCAAAATTATAACAAAAGGAAAAAAAATAATAACAGAAAAAATGCATTTTGAAAGTAAAACATGTGAATTTTTCGATGGTTGCATTCAATTTGTTTCTTGTATGTTGGTATACACACACAATACGAACCAATAATTTTATTTTGGTATGTTTGGTCTCAATGTGCCAAAAAAAAAAAAAAAAGAAAAATTGTTTTTGGCAATAATATTGGGACGACGGCAACGACAAAAACGTAGACGACGAAAACGAAAAAGAACACACCATTAGTAAATGATGGGGTGCATAAGAAATTCGACGCAAAAACCAAAATAAAAACAAGAAGATTGCAATTCAACTGTAAAGAAAGAAAAAAAAGACCAAAAATTAAAAAAAAAAATTATTTGGTTTTTTGTTTCATTTACTTTTATTTTTTCGTTTTTCTGCTTTCTTTTATAAATTTTGTGGGGTTCTGAATATTTTTTGGCAGAACAAGTTTTTTTTTTCCTGCTTCATTTTTCTCTTTTTTTGTTGTTGTTGTTTTTGTTAAAATGTATCATCTGACGTTTATTATGCAAGGGTGTATGTATATATTGTTCTTTGGTATGCCTACACAATGCGTACTTAAGTGTTATATCTGTTTTATATTTAAGTATTTTATACGTAATTATTAGGTATATTACAGTAAAATTTACAGAGTCGTATTCAGTGTAAAGGACTACATTATAATGATATTAATTATGCTGACTATAGAATATATGAGTAGAGATATTTAAGTTAGTAAAATGGGATCATTCAAAAATGTTAGATAAAAATTAATTTAAAATCGCACGCCATACTGTTGTGAAATAAAATGCGCCTTGCCATATTCTGGAATTAAAGCATAGTGATTCTTACTACAAAATAATTTCAGAACAATATTGTAACAATTAAAACTTAACATTTTTAATTTACACCTTTATTGGTTAAAATAACATAATTGATGTTTAATTTTATTTGAAACTATTTGAATATTTTATGTATAAGTAGATGATTTTCTGGCTTCGAAACGTTGTTGAAATCTGTGCAATACAGAGACAGTAAAAATAGATTCTTAAATGTGTACGAATTTAGAGCAAGATAAAATTAATGGAAATTTATTAAAAGATTAAAATTATTTAATTTTTCTGTATATTATTCCGTTAATGATTATTCTTTCTTCCTTTCTTGAAATTATTTTACTATAATCTATTCAAATACTCTATTCAAATGGTATGTTAGAGAAAATCATTTGTATAAATATGGATAATCATTAATTTTTGAATTTTATCATATTCTTCATAAAAACCATACCTTTGAGTATTTTTAATCAGTCTGCCAAGGAAATTGGCTCTATAATTTTATTAATTAGAGAAGAATTTTTCTATTCTTGAGAAAGAGTCAAATGAATTGTCCTAATTGTTGTTTTGAACTTTTTTGTTGCTAACATTACCAAATTATATGAAAATGAGTGTTAATATTTACATTTTATTGAATAATTATTGAAATAGCATGTAAGTGCCAACAATCTACTTGGAATAAAATTCAATTTTCGTTAAGAGAAAACTATTATATGTGTAGAAAGTGTTTCACTTTCATAGGATATTACCTTAAATCCGTCTCTGTACATTACAAGTACACACACATATTTGAAATTTATGTGCGTATAGAAATGACGCAATTGTACTTTTATACTCGTACTGGTGTACGAAAATTTTGTCGGTTCAATATACCATCTTTTTTGGGGTTTGTTTTTTTTTCTTTAACAAAATTTTTTAATATCCTGCCAAAAACAGCTTGGTTTTTTCATTAATTTTTTTTTTTTGTTAGGTTAAACAAAGACAACATGAAAAAGTGATCACTGATCAAAATAAAGATAATTGATCACCATAAACAAACATTGTTAAAAATTATACTAATTTTGTTGAACAAAAAAAAAAAACAAAAACAAAAAAAAATGTGCATGAATGAATAATTACGAATATTATATTTGCAAAAGGTTTATAAAGGTTCAAATGCATATGTGCATGAGGAAAAAAAGAAGTGTTCGAATAATTATCCAAAAAAAGAAAATTTACACCTCAATTAAAAATCTTTTCTGTTTTTTTTTTCTTCTTTTTTTACTTTACGCCACAAAATGAGCCCCCTTGCTTTTCTCATATGACATTTATGATTTAATATAAGTATTAAGGTTTTATTGGGATTGTTACACTTTAACACGTCTTATTATCACATTTTTTATAATTTATAAAAAATTTATACAAAAAAAAAAAACAGACAAGACAAAAGTAAGTTAAATTTTTTGGAATTCCAATTTACGAAGTGCTCTCTGTTAAAAAATTTTTTTCGAATTAAGTAATTATGATTTAAACGTGTATAATAATTTACATTGTTTTGCAATTATAAAATAACATTGATTTTGTTGCACCTTGCGATTGTCTCAATATTATAATGACTCTATTAGGTAATTGAGTGGCCTGGTTTCATACATATACTTTGTGTATATTACGATGTAAATAAAATTGTTGTGTCTTTAATTGGAAAAAAATAGAGGACATTGGGATATCTATGCCAATTCAGTTAAATTTGAGAGATCGAATTTAAGAATTTCTTTAAAAATGTTAGTCAGGTTTTATTTTTTCTAAGAATTAATTTTAAATTGTTTGAATTTAATGATAAGAGTATCATTAATAATAGAGTATCAGTAAATATGAACTTCTTTGTAATAAGTGAGCCAAAAATAAATAGCCCATTAATGGCTTTTTCAATTTTTCATTTAATTCTTAAATTCTATAAATAAAGTAGGCATATTTTTTGAATTGACCTTGCATATTTTTATGTAAGCTTAAAATAATATAAAATACAATAATAAAAACAAGAAAAAAGACAATTTACTTAAAGGATTTAAGTGAGTCTAGTAGAAATTGTTGGTTTTTCTAATATCGTGGAATTTTTCGAATAGATTTTATTAACCGCTGTTTAAATGGCTAATGAAATATAGTAAAAACGAAAATTAGAATTAGTATTCGATGTATTTTGGATCTTAAATTCACATTGAAATATGAAAATAAATGAAAATATGACAATGTAATCTGCATAATATACAGCAATTGTTTTATTTAAAATTTAGGCTGTTTCCGAATCTATCCCACTTTGCAATATAATTTAGTTTATAGCAATTATTCAAAATAATATTCGCGTATTATTAATGATCCCTAACAAATTAACGATATGACAAGATTCATTTTTAATGAAGTTATAATTGTTAGCTAATAAATAAATATTAGCTGTTTTATCTTTATCCATTATAGCTAGCAGAAAGAAGATTGTACTAACTGAAATATAACAAATGGTGATACATCGGATGTAATGATTGGGTACTGACAGCAAAAGTAAAAAGCATATGCGAAGTAGGTTGAAAAAATTATAAGTATCTAACCAAAGTAAAAGTGTTTTTGTTTTGGTTAGAATGTCCCACAATCAATATTGTCTTTGATATAGTAAACAAATTTTTAGAGTTTTTTGTCTCAAATGTTTCCAAAAATTTTAAATATTCTGATTATAATGAACTTTTCATAACTGGTTCAGGATTTCCAAGCAAAGGTACATATCTATTGATATTTTTCAGAAATTATAAGCTCAAATATTCATAATACAAAAAATCAATAATATATGAATTTACTTATTTTGCAAAAAAAAAATAATAACAATAAAAGTATGACATATGCAATAATATGACAATATTTATCCGATTTTGCCATAACCATCAAAAATATAACCGCATAATGCTAAACAAAGAGTTTTTTTCTTTTCTGCACTGTCACAATAATTTCGACGTAAAACTAATATAAAAATATGCACTGATGCAACACTTATTCTATTCCGAAAGATTTATTAACTGTCACAAATAATAAAGATTTATTAACAGTTCAGATAATGCTAAGTTGTACAGCCTAAAATATGTTTTCTAGAATAGTTAGTGCGATAGGTTTGGAAATAGCATTAATGAAATTATTGTTGTTAAACCTATAAGTATGCAAAATTGATGTAAATAATAAAGTACTTCATATTTAGTTAAATTTACAAATTTTTGATCAATAATATTATGTATGTTAAGATCTAAAACGCAATTTTATATTTAAATGTACCATATACCTAGCAATAAATTTGTACGATTAAAGTAATTTTTTAAGTTAAAACTGATATCACCTTTGAAAGAAAGTTGTCCTTGATGTGCCATATCAAAAACCGTTTTCGACTTTAATTAGAATTTTGTAATAGCTAGTATGCTAAAATTTTTACTGTCATTATTAAGAATTTTTCGACTATCATTTATTGTTCCTTTGCCTATAGCTTTCATGAAAAATAATCTTTTTCAAGGTGAAAAAACGTTTATGAAGAAAAGCTTTAAAGAAGGAATATTTTTAAAGGGTGTTAAAAGCTGCGCGTTTTCTTTCAAAAATTTGTAATTAACATTTTTTGATAATAATTATTGTATAGTTTCTCTCTAAGCTTTTTTTTAGAAGTTATCTATTTAAATCGTGCTCATGAATTAAAACATTTACTTTTTTTTAGGTTGTGTTTTGTGTACTTATAGAGTAAGTGTTTTTGCTTCACTTTTTTTGGTATAATATTTCAACAACGTGTACCATACTATGTTGTGCATATAGGCATTTAAATATACGAAAATACTTGAATACGAAAATACATTGAATGTAAAATATTGTAAGGAAAGAATAAAAAAGCAAGGGTTACAACGACAACACGATGAATATTTCATTAAAAAGAACATTTTGTGTTTTTTTTTGTCCTTTTTGAAAGATGTGATGGTTTTTTTTTTTCGTTTTTACTTCATGGTTCCATGAGTCGTAAGTTGCCAAAATAAAACTCACGCTATTTTAGTATAAAAATATTTTATACATCCTTTTTCGCTTGCATAAATGCATTTTCGTTTTAAAGGAAAAAAAAGGAACACAAAAAAAAGTAAAAGCAGAAAAAATTTGTATGTGTTGTGTAGTAATAATATTGTGACATATATACATATATACCTATCTAAAATGAAGAAAAATAAAATGAAAAGCAGCACAAAACAAAAAATATGAAAAGAAAGTAAAATTTTGTGTTTATATGTAAATAAATTAAATGTGTATACATGTATGCAAATGCAGGTATATATAAATATGTATGTGACAAGCTAACAATGAAAAAAAACGAAAGTCTAAATAATATAAAAATTTATAAATTTGTAAAAATACGAAATTGCCTTTACATGTATACATAAGGGTTGATTACTGTTATTTATGGGATACTTATACTGCATATGGCAACTATATTTTGTATATACACATTATATTCCAATTACTTTCAATTTCCGTGGTATGTTATATTGTAACAACATTAAAATCAAGTAGCGAGGAGTCGAGAAGCAGAAGGGAATAAGCGAATAGAGGACTAGAGGAGTTGAAGAGTTTTCTAATCAAAATGTTTGAATCGCAAAATCTTTAAAATCGAAAGCAGAACCGAAAATTTAATAAGTTCCAATTAATATTTACATGTGTGTCGAATTTTTTATAGGAAATTTTTTTAACAGGGAGTCTAAAATAATTATTACATTTATAGCTATTAGAAATTTGAAAATTGTGAAAAAAAAAAACAGAATTTATTTTCATGTCTACGCGCCAAAGTCCTGGAAGTTTAATTTAAGATAAATGTAATTTTACCTTATTTAAAATCTATTTAGTCTAACAAAATCGGTACATTTGTAATTGAGGTACAAAATTTCTTTTTTAAAATTAATTATTCGAATAATTTTGTTTCTTAATGCATGTGCATGTTAACTTGCGATTCTTGTAAAGAGTAAAACTGTTTATTAAGACATTTTTAAAACACTATAGATGCACCGTCGCTTGAATTCTGTGTTCTATATTATGTTGGTTTATATTATGGACCCGAATCCTTTTTCGTAAATTTTCGTCTAAAATGTATAAAAAATAAGCCTTAATCTGAAAAAAAAACTTTACTAATTTTCTATATCATCAAATAAGCTTGACTTGCAATTCGAAATTTCTAATACAATGTGTATGCAGTACTCGTAAATGCCATTATAAACTGTTAAATATTAAACATCATAACACACTCAACAAAAAAGGAATAAATAAACAACAAAATTTAAAGAAGAAAAAAAAAGTCCTTTTAATTTTAAAGAAATACAAGAAAAAATACAAAAATTAAACTTAAACACATAAAATAAAGAAAAAAAAAACAGCAAAAAAAAGACGAAAGAAGAAAAGTATCCTGGAAAAAGAAATACGACAACAGAAAAAAATCCTTTTTTAATTTTTTTTTTTTTGTTAAAAAGGGCTGCCTGCGTTTTGCGTGCACAAAAAAATACGAAAGACGAAAAACAAAAAAAAAAAATTAAGAAAATGCATAAAAATAAAACGAATTAGTAAAAAAAAAAAGAAAAAATACAAAAATAAAATAAAACGTAAATCGTAAATTTGTAACGGTATCATAGATGCAAAGGACATACATAAAAATGCATATACAAAATGCATTTTAAGAATGAGTTATCAGTTCGAAAAATAATAAAAATAAAAGAGAAAACAACAAAAATTAATACACAAAGCACAGTTGTTTTTTCTCTTTTTGCTCATATCACGAGCCATTCACCACCATCACCTACCTATACATATTCGGTGTATTTATGCACCGTCTTCTATAACACAATATTATAAACCATTATAACCACTACCAACAATACCACCACTACTACTACTATTACGGCTACTGCTGGTAGCTATATAGCTTTACTAATTGTACGTCATCAAAAAATTCCGTGTGCACTGTATGAAAAGTGCATAAAAAGAAAAACTGCATATAAAAATTTTGGTGGCCCTTTTCTCTCTTTCTATCTTATTAATGCTATTTTACTCTCTTTTTCGTTTTTTATTCTCTTCTACTCTTCATCTCCACCTCTCTCTTTTTCTTTTTCTCTCTTTGCATATATTTTTCTCTATATTTTTTATATTTGATGCAATTTTCATTTTTTATTTTATTTTCTTTTTTTTTTTGCATTTCTTTCTGTGTTTGCTTTTTGTTTTTATTGTAAAAGAAGACGTCGTTTTGTATTTTTGTTTGTTATTATTGTGTTCATTGCTTATTTTTTTTTTATTTTTCATTTCTTTATTTTTTATAAAAAAAAAAAATTGTTGTCTTTTCTTTTCCTTGTTTTTTGGCTTTTTTGAAATGTCGAAATATATTTTATATAATTTTTTTGAATAATATAAAATATGTGTATTTTAAGTATGTTTGTAAAAAGATATGCAAGTATTTTATTTACGAGTATAAATTTTTTATAAAAATGTACAAATTTTGTTTTTTTTTAGCTAGATTTTTATATAGGTAGCTAGCTCTGTGTACATACAAGGTATATAATATTATTGTGATGTTAACGATGATGATCATAATAACATTGGTGGAGCTCTGCTCTTACACTTATTGATTGTACAAAATATGGCAATAGTAGTTGATGATGATAGTGATGATGATTTTAATGGTGATGGTTACCGTGTGTTGTCGGAGTAAAAAAAATATATTATAAAAATGCGATACCCTTCAATATAGCTTACATATACACATGAACAAAAATTAAATACAAAATAATTTTGTTACAAGAAGAAAAAAAAAAATTATTTTGTATTTTTTTAGGGTTGCATTCTGGTAAATTTTCTTCGTTTTATTTTTGGTTCACCCATACCTATACAACATATTTATAGCGTAGACAATTTACATACTGCATTTACAAAATGAATAAGAAATTTCCAAATTATGCTTGTATTTGTTAGTTATTACCAAAAAAAAAATTTTGTTATTCTCTTATTATATTTGGCATTTCTTATTTCTTTTTCTTATTATTGTATTCAAAATTCTGGTCTGTCTGACAGGGTGTTTAATAAAAAAAGATAATTTTTTTTTATATTTTTGATATTACTATTTTTCCCTTTTGCTAAACATGACATGTTGTTGTCTTATTTCAACTTTTTTCTTCTTTATTTTTCTTTATTTTACGAAATTATTGCATGTATAGCGGACTTGAATTGCAAATATTGCAATGAAATATCAAATGAAAACGAGAAATACGTTGAAATGTCAGTATTTGAATATGGTGAGAAAGTACATGAAAACTTAAGAATAATGATTTTTCTTCTCTATGAAATTTCAAATTTTCTTTTTTTTTTTCGAAATAACAATAGAACTACATTGTAAATTGATTTGCACGCAAATTTAAAAATAATCGAATTGTCATATCCCACCTATATAACAATAATGTTGAAAATATTTTGATTAGACCAATAATTATTTGTAAAATTGCATAAACTTACATAAAAAATGTATCACTTTTTGATAGTTTTTACAAACATGTAAGATAAGAGGAGAAGGAGGAGGAGTGGAATGGGTAGAACTAGAAGGAAATGCTAAAATACAAATATTGTTTTTGGTTATTTATAAATTATGTTAGATTTACCATTGTAATATGGCTGGGAACCAAAACAAGAAAAAATAAATTTAAAGTGTGAACATCTAAAACATTTTGTACTTAATTATTCAATTTTAAAAGTGATGAAGTTGAAAATTGGTAAAGGCAACAGTTATAATAAAAATTAAAATATGTTCATTAGTCAATCTTGGCAATATTGTAATTTATAATATCGACTTAATTTTTTTTTTTTTAGTTTTATTTGAATATTTTCACACAAAATGTCTAATTATCAATTTGAATTTTTCTTAAATATTACCGGCATATTGTACGTGCGAATTATTTCCTATAGTAGTTTTTAAAATCTTATTAAATAAATTTATTATGCTAATCATTCGTAACATGTCAGAATTAATAAGTTAAAAAAACTCAATCACAATTTTTTTTGTCAAAACGGAAATTTGAGTTCAAAATTTTTTAAAATAATTTCACATATTAGCATTGCAATAAAAATTTCGTTATTAGATTCCTGTTTCTCTAAAAATAAATTAAATTTGATTAATTCAATATCTTATGATTATGTGGCTTTATAATATTATACTTAATTAAGTGATGCTACTTTTAATTTACCTGGAGGTTAATTTTTGTCACATATTTTGATAATAATAGATGCACAATAAAATTATGACGTTTCTCTAATTGTATACAATTTACAATATTCAAAGAAAGGTAGATAATTGGAATTACTATATATAATCTTCTCTTAACACAAAATGAAAATGCTTTTTATCAAATCTTATCGACGTCAAATTTTGCTACGAATAATTTTTTTTAATATCGGGTTATATGAACTGCCTTCGAAAGAATGTTTTCCAATTTAACCTAATTTTAAAACCAAATAACCTTAATTTTTTTTAAATGCTCAAAAAATGGAAATCTGAACATTTTTTAAGTGAATTGAAAATTTTAAAATTTAATTGAGAAATTGCTGGTGACATAAATTTATCGAATGCCAATATTATATTGTACTAAATTATAATAATAAAGAACGAATAGTTCAGTAATTTATAACACTTTTAATACAGACACTACAAATACAATATAATCACTATGTACAACGAACACCCAAAATTTCATTAGTTAAATTTTAATATAGATTATTCGTATATACAATAATAAAGAGAAAGTCGTGAAATTGTTACTGAACACTGAATAGAAATTTTTCGTTATATAAAAATTCTGCTGAATATAGGGATTCTGATTAAGATATAAAAGAAAATTTAGCCATGTATAAAACTTTTTACAATTGTATTTGAAAACTTTTTGCACATTGCTCTTTTATTATAAAAAATGTACTTAAATCAGGAAACAACAAATCATTTAGATTTAAACAAAAATTTTATTAAATAAATCTCAGAAAGTAATATTGAAATTTTCCCAGAACTATATGCACAAATTATTATACGTGTAAAATTTACGTGTAAAATAATTATACATGTAAACAATACGTGCAAAATTTTTAAATAAATCGTACAATTCGAAATATGAGTATCTAATCTGTAAAAATGTGGAAAACTTTTCTAAATTTGACAATATTTCAAAATATTTTCACCAATTTTTAGGACGTCAAATAAAAGTTTGCCAAAATTTAAACATTTTATTTATCAAAAATTTCTGTAGGGGGTAATAAGTAAATGTAGGAATTTTATAAGTACGTACCATATGTTATACCATTCACACAAAACAACAATTGAATGAATGTAAAAATAAAGGTAAAATAAAAAAATAATTTAAAATTTTGCCGCCGCATTTTAACATTCATGTTAACTATATGCAGGTGTTGCCGAAAAAAATCTTTGATCTTTTAATTTAACTAAAAATTAATTTCAGCTTAAGATACTTTCGGATTTGACATAATTTTGTACAAGTACCCTTATGTTCCATATAAAACTAAATTATAGCAACTCATAAAAATGTTATTAATACAATAGTTACCTTGAAATTTCATTAAAACTTATGTCTTGCTTAAAATTAATATGAAAATATGAAATAAATTTTATAAGGAAATCATTTTTATGAAAAAATAAAAACGAAAATTCATAAAATATTAAAAATTTTTTATTACAAAGGCCACTTTAATAATAATCAAATGAATCCAGAGTATCGTAAGAGAATAAAAGTAATCAAATATTTTAGATTAGATCAAAAAGAGTTACTTCTTCCGCAAAATAATATAATTTTGAAGAAGTGTCACAGCGCTTTTTTTTCAATAGCAACGAAAATGAGTACGAATTATCAAAAAAAAAAATGAAATTACATAGCTAAAAAGGATTAAAAGATTTTCGCAGCTAAATACTATATAACACTAATTTGTATATTATCAAAAAATTTTGTATACTATGACCTTATAACAAAAAACATATAACAAAATATAACAAAACAAGAATAACGAAAAACATATTCAAAAGTGCATACTTAAATCACCCTGAGTGGATTGAAAGCACAATTAATACCAAATGCTGTATAGATTTAACTGTATGAGTGAGCGAAAAGGAGTTTTAATATCAGAATTTCTCAAATTTGTTATTTAATACTGTAGCATATTTTATTGTATTTTGCACTTATTTTTATTTGACTTGTTCCTTACGCTCTTTTACACAGGGACAAAGATATTATTGAATTTTAGTGGAAATTACTTAAATTTCAAAATAATGTTAACAATTATTATGGAAAATTAAGAGGTGTTAACCAAATTTTATTTGGTAAAAATATTAACAAATTACACAAATATTTTAGATGTTGTATAAAAAAAGACCTAATAATCTTCTCATATTCGCGAAAAACTAAAAACTATATAATTCGGCTTCGGCAGTTCAGCTTACTAGGGAAAAAGAAAATTAATAAATAAATAAAAATTTGTATAGGTATTTATGTTCAAAATTTTACTACAATTTTCGAATTATTCAAAAATTTTTTTATTAAAAATTTTTATTATATTTTAATAATTTAGTCATATACTCGGGAAAATAAAGAAAAGGCAATGCGGATGGGCAGATGTCTCTTTTTAGGTAAATAAAAATTAAAATTTTAGATAAATTTATACTGAAAATTCTAAAGTGTTATTAAAACTCGATTCAAATATAATAATTTACAGTTTCGAGGATACTGTAGTATTGTTAGAAGTAACTCATTCCTCGCAGATAGTGTATACTCATTACTCAATACGCACATAATTTTTCATATTGTCATATTATGTACCTAATGTTAATTACATTAAAATATTATACTTAGGCATAAGTGGAGAGAATTTATAATTTTTTTTTAAGTTTAAATATTGTCAATTATTAATGTATGTAAATGCAAGTGTAAAATTAAAAATTAAAAAAAATTTTGTTGGAATAGCGTTAACGTTACATTATCATTATAATAATGATTCAAAAAACGTTTTACTGAATTTTGTTAAAGAACTCCAACATGCTCTTATTAAGGAAACTCTGGTATCTTGGGAACTTATCAGATAGGTTCTTGGGATAGCTCCTATCAGATTAATTCAAAAAATGTATTCCCCAACCCTGTAAAAAAAACTAAGAAAACAAAATTAAAAAAGCCTCAAAAAGTGGCACCATTTTTTTTTGGACACTCATTGCAGAATCTTAAAGTAACGAATAAAAAGTAATGGATATTCATTCAGTGCAGTAACGAGTATTCATCAATACCACAAGGTAACAGGATTGCACATTTCTACAATATTTATTAAACTAAAAGTTTATGTATGTGCATGCATGTTCAGTTTTAATTCTTCACAGTTTTTAACACAATTGGGGTAAATTAGAAAAGTAGTGCTTTTCTAATTTACCCCAAAATTATTTTTAGAACATTAATATGCACATCTTAATTTCTACAATTAATAGAGAAAAAATTTTTTTTATATGGTTTAAATTTAAGGAACTTTGGGAATTTCTGAATTTAACAAGTATAGGTATAAATATTCGATAAAACTAAAAGAAAAAAGGAAGAAACAAGCAAAATATTAACAAAAAAAAAAACAAAAAGAATACAAAAACAATGCAATTTTTACAATAATATGAGAAAAAAGAAAACATCAGAAAAAAAATAGAGAAAAAGAAGAAAAAAATTCTTCGTCGGGATTAAAACAAAAGGACTTTTTTATGCTTTTTGTTCTTTTTTTTTAAATACTTTTTTGTACCTCTTATGTGCAACGAAAGAGGAAATAATAAAAAAAACAACAGAAAAACAGCAACAAAAATATGAATTTTTGCTTTTGATATTTTTTTCTTCTTTTTTGCTTTTGGAATACTAGGAACCTTAAAATTTTGTAAAATTTTGGCAGTTTTTTCTTCCCTTTCTTTTTTCGTCTTTCTTCCTTTATTGTCTTTTTGTTTTTTTGTGTGTTTGTCCTGAGTTCAGTCATTTTTTAATTTTTTTGCGCTTTGTTCGTTTGGAAAAATACGACCGAAAAGAAAAGGGGGTTTATGTTTTCCTTTTATTTAATTTTTTGCCATATAAAAATAATTTTTTTTTTGTTTCTTTTTCTTATTTTTTTTTATAATTTTTTCTTACTATTGTTTTTATTGATGTTGCTGTTGTTGTTGTAGCTACTATATACATTTGGCTGCTATCGTTACTGCTGCTGCTGCTGCTACTATTGCCCCTACTGATAGCGTCGCGCTAGTTCTTTCATAAATTTTGTTCGTCTTATAATAATTATCGTTACCAGGTTGATTTATTTTCTTCTCGTTTTAATTTTTTTTTTTGCAGCAAAAATTTTATTATGCACTTGAGCACATTGCATACAAATACCATCAAAGGATAATATTGGAGGATATTTTATTTTGTTTTAGTTTTTTTTTGTTTTTCTATTACACATCAGTTCGCTTGAAGAAATTGAAAAGATTTCGTTTATTTTTTGAAGATTTTTTGTCAAAAAAAATTTTATACAAAAATTAAAAAACAATCAAAACGTAACTGAATATAAAATAATTTTTTTTTTAAAACAATTAGCTTTATTGTTTTTGTGTGTGTGTGTGAATGTGTGTTGAAAATATCAGTATAGAAAAAATTTTTATTAATTTCGTTGGGGTGGTGATAAAAAAAAATTCAAGGGCAAGCATTATTGTTGTTTTTGCTGTTTTTTTGTTTTATTTTTTTTTTTTGTTATTTTCCCTGCAAAAAGTTTGTATTCACTAAACAATTTTAATAACAATTAAAAAAAATTTAACTTGAAAATGAAAAAACCGAAAAGAATTATGGAAACAGAAAAATTTTGAAATATTCGAAAATTTTTTATATCCCATGATATTTTTGTGATGAAAATTTAGTTTGCGATGCGATGTATTTATTAAATTTAGTAACGTGCAGTTTCGATACTACAAAACACTGCTGTTGTTAAGAATTTGCAGGAAAATATTGTCTGAGATCTTATTTCTGAATTTAGTAACAAAATTTCATTGCTTTTAAAAAACAAGTGCGGTCTAACATACGGTAAATTTAACTCTAAACTTCTAGAGAAGGTGTTGTTTTTAAAACTAATTAAGTGAAAGTATTTAAAAAAAAAGTAGAGTTGATCATGTGAACTGTGTGATACCCATACGAACTTTTTATCCCAATGACCAAAGCACCATTGAAGTTGAATAGCAACTACCACAAGAAATTTGGAAATTTCAACGACTTTTATCATACTTAACAGCCTCCATAACACATAAAAGTCTCAACTTGCTTGCGAAAAATTTTAATATATTCTGAGATAATGGCAAACAACTTTTGAAGTTGTATGAGAACTTAGTATCATAAGCATTCACGATATTCTAACAGCTTTTACTAAAAATAGTGGCCATGTTAGTATATTTATTTGCACAAAATCAGCACCGTACCTTAGGTAGTCTCTAACATGAAATCAAATAACTATTAAGTCTTAATATAATTTTAATGAAATCGTGTGTTAGTTATACAATTATACTACAATGAGTCAAGAAATTTCAACTACTTTTATTATACCCAACAGCCTCAATAACACATAACAGCCTCCACTTGTTTGTGCAAAACTTCGATATTATAGCATCAATATTTCCTGAGATATTGCTAAATAATTTTTGAAGTTATAGAGCAGCTACCCGAAGCACTGACTCGATTACATCCAATTTTAACAAGAGTTCCGGAATTATTATGAAAATTTGGTAAGCTTAGTTGAATTGATTCTTGAATTATCGCTGACGTCCGTCAGAACATACACTTATGTTTTTCTTCTAATGGGCAGACGAATAGACGCTCGTTTATCAAAAATATACGCTTATGTCTATATCTGAAACAACTATTTCTTAGCGTCCTGCGTTCCAAAAGATGAGACAAAATCATAATACCTTTCGAACATGGGTTCGTACGAGTATAAAAGTACAAAAACTCTCTTTCATTGCATATGTTAAGGCGCATCACGCTAAGGACGTATTTCATGAGTATTTTTATTCTCTCAAACCAATTTATATAATAGCATAATCCATAATGTCAATTACATACTTTTATTTCACTTTTAAAAAATTCAGTTTCCTCATAATAATTACAAAATGAACTTTGCAAGGAAAACTTTGTCCTTAAAATTGCATTCATAAGCTTTATAGTAAATTGACAAAAAAGGGCTTAATGCAATAAATTTGAAATTTTTAATGACTTGCAAGGGGCATCTCATCTTCAAAATCGGTATTCCCTGCTTTTTACAATCAAACGAAACAAAGAAGATGATAATTTTTGAATAAATTTTACTTAAATCTAAGTAATGATTTCTACTACTTGTCAACTATGTACTTCTAAATAATGATGCCCATGTAGAATATATAGTGCAAAATGCACTATATATGGATGTTTCCGCATAAAATATAACAACACTGTCATAATCTGAATTTTAACAGTTTTTCTGCAATATGAAATTAAATTGTTCAAAATTCTATATAATAAGATTTATAAAAAATATAATAATAAAATATTATTTGTATTCTTACTTACTAATATGGTCAGGTATTCATAAATATGGCAAAATTAATATTGAATGCCCAGAAACCTATGAAATTTTATAACCAAATACAATCACTGTTCATTATCACCTTTTGCAGCAGCAACAATTTTTCAGCTGTTTATTCATATTAAATAATATTCGTATAATAACAAAAACAAAAACAACAACAGCAATAGAATAAATAAAGAAATTTAAACTGAACATACTTACAAACTGATATATAAACAAACATTTTATATGAATTTTGTTGTTGTTTTAAAATGTTGCAGGAAATGTGGGGAAATTTGATTTAAATTTTTTTTTCTCCACCACTTTTAATGTTACTATTCTGTGTCTCTCCTATTGTTTGTTGATTTGTTTGTTCTCTTTTTTTATAATATTGTATGTGTGTTTTTAAAAAAGCGTAGAAACCACGCATAGAAATCGTCAAGTACTTTTAAAACTTTTTTTGCTTTTTTCCTGTCCTTGAAAATTTTTTCATTTATTTTGATTTTTCTTTTTCAATATTGCAATAATTATAATAGTAAAAATATTGAAAATTTGTAATTTCAAGAAAGATAACGGTAGCTTTATTATAATTTGAAGACGTTTTGAAGCCGAATTTGAAGTTTGGAAACCGAATTTTTTTGATATTAAATATTTTGTAATCATTTGTAAATTTTCATCAAAAAGATATTAAAGACTAATGTTTTCTTCACCATATAAGATAAAATATCGAATTCTATTTTCCTCAATTATTTTAATTTCCCCAATTAAATTTGTGTTTCGCCCTCCTTCGAGCTGAATTTTAAAATATCAATTAGGGTCGCCACTTTCTAAAGCAAAATTAGAGAATTTGGCATTTAAAAGTAAAAAATTATTTAATACTTTAAACTTTTTTCTAACTCGGCAGTTAGAACAAAATATGAAACTCATAACCCCTAACAAAAATATCTCACAATTTACACCTACTGGGTTTAATGTATGTAAACTGGTGTTTTAGACTTGCTATAATACATGTTTTTCTATGGTTTACTGCAAGAACAATTGATTTTGATTGACAAAGAGTAATAAAAATTGATTTGAATGTAATATGTAACAAACATTCTTAATAATCTAATCATGTTCGTTTTAGCAAAAATTGTCGGGTAGCCGTCGGCAATGCAATATCATTACGCGTGATTCAAATACTTTCAATGTTTTAATCTAGTTATATTCTGGTGTTATGTAGAATTTGCTTTGTATTACAAATTAGTAATAATTTGTATAAAACTTATATAATTTTATGAAATTTTGTTTCACAATCTGTAAAAAACGGAAAAAGTTTGTAACCATATTTGCTTAAATTTTGCAGCTAATCAATGTAGAAAATCTTGCAAATGTAGTGCTGAATTGCTAGCTATTTTATTTGGTAGTGAAAAGTTTAGAAGCTAAAGGAAATATTTTTGAAAGAACTTAAATTTGACATTATGTTTGGAAGTTTTTGTTTCAAGTAATATGGAACATTTGCAAAAATTATTCAATTAAAAGTTTATCTAACAGGAGTTTTTGTGATGAGGCTTCTGAAATAATATTTGATTTCTATGCTTTATTCTTGGAAACATCGTGAGAACAAAGTTATAGAGAACAAGAATTGATGAAATTTGTGAAGTAATGGCTTGTGTTAGATTTACCGTGGGAGGATATGGTTAATCTAGTCTAGTTGTCTAGATGTCTAGACAAAACAAAATTTTCATGTAGTCTTGCAGTATTGAGATGAAGCACTTCGTTTTAGTTACCATAATGGATTCCGTCTGCAACACGAAGAAAAAATTTAAAAAATTGCCCTACATTTTTTTGTTAATCATGCGTATATACAGAGTGTTTCGCATAAGGTGGCAAATAATTTCAGGGATGATTCTTTGATCTATTTCCAGCAAAAAATTGTGAGGAGGAAAGTACCGGAATTTTTTTTGAATAAAAATAAATGCTTATAACTTCGGAACCATACGTTATATAATAACTCTATGTTATTATTAGGAGCTTGTGCTACATTGATTGTTCTTTATTTTTGGTCTTACATTTAATTTACTTTGAGCATGCAAATTTTCGAGATACAGCTTGTCAAAGTCAGAAATTTTTTATACAAAATTCGAAGTTTTCTCAAAATTGTTTGTTATTATTTCTGTTTTTTTCAATGCGCTACGATGAGACCTAAAAGTTAACCCATATAACATTTTCCTCATCTCTCATAGTTTTTCCAGTAAAACGTGGCAAATGTGTTCAAAAACATGCGAAAAATGCATTGTTTTGCAAATTCCTTGTTGCTAAAGGAAATTATTCTGTTTTAGAATAAAAAGTGGTACAAGTTTGATTGAAATTTCATATGCCAAAGTTTTAAACTCTTTATTATCACCCTTATTGGTTCATTCAAAGTTATGAATTTATTATTGTTATTCTATATAAATGATGATATTACGAAATTATTGCATAATTTTAGGGCTTTTCAAAACTTTTTCTTTCTAAACTTGTAGAAAAATATTGGTTTATTTTTATGGTTAAATTTAAAATAAATTTAATATGAAAAAATACTAATTAGAACTTTATTATTTTAATTTAAATACAGCTACATGCTGCACGTTAACACAAATTTATTGGATTATAACTGGGCGAATCTTTGTTTCTCTTTTCCTGAACTTTAACATTCACTTCAAATTAGTTAGAGACCGAAAATTGGAAATTTTATTATCTAATCATAGATAAGGGTTGGGTTATTTTAGATGAAAACACTTATAGCTTTCAAAAAAAAAACATTGTAAATGACTGGTTTTTTTTACTTTCCTGCTTTTCAAATTAGTCATAAAGTAGTTAAGGGTGTTTAAACAGCGCTTTTAAGAACTTGTATTTTAGATAATAATATCAATTTAAATTTATATTTTTCCATTTATAAATTACATTTATAATTACATTTATAATTTTTGTGGCATAATTTCATACGTTTGAGCTATGAAAAATGGCAATTTGAAAAACGTTGCTGGAAAAATTTTTATTCCTAAAGTTTTGGCCGTTTCTAATTGAAATCTCATTGCTTTTGGCGTTTTGAAGGAGATAAAATTTTTTTAATGTGGAAGAAATGAACAACAATTATAGCAACTTTAAAAATAATTTTTTTTTAACAGTAATAATTATAAAAAGTGTGGAAAAATTTAGACTTCAAAAATTTTAGAAATTTTAACAGAACTATGACATTAAACTCAAGTCTCCCGCCGCATTCATTTAAGTTTTATATAACTGACCTAAAAAAATAAATTGATAACAAAACAATGCGAAAGTAACAAAAAAATGAAATTGACAAAACCAGCTAAAAGAAAAGTGGCCGAGAAGCTTAAAGCAATATGCAAGGAGGAAGCTTTATATGTCAAAAACAAGACAGTTTGTTATTAGCTAAAAATAGAATACCAACATTTTAATTTGGTATTCTGTTTTTAGGAATATAGCGTAAGCTTCTCGGCCAACAGTAAATCGCCTGTTAAACATTTATAGGCAATTTTACTTGCCTATAAATGTCAATTATGATAACATAAAAAGAAACAAAACACATGTGTTAATATTGAATGTTATTGAAGATAATAAAATAAAAGAGAACTTTAAATAAAAATTTCGACTTAAAGGCAAATTTAAGCTACGGAGAGTTTGAAATTTGAAAGTAACTGTGTACGAAAACAGTGACTGTGTTTTTTTCTGGGTCCACATAAGAAATACTTTTATGCTTATTAACTTCTCATTACAGCAGCATAATTAATGAAAATCTAATTTATTACGAAGAATGTCTAATAGTTTTCATAAAATATTTTTAATGTAAGCACTATAGCATAAATACAACCTATTTTGATATTAAAAAATAAAATAGATTAAATACTAAAATATTATTTAACTAAAAATTATTACACAGAATTACGATAGAAGTAAAAAGTTTTCCTTTCTTGGAAAAAGTTCCGGTACTGCTTTTGTAAGTAGCCATGTATGACTGAATATTGTCTACAAATTTCAACTATTTAATTTTACCGCACGGGCTCTTTTATTCATATTTTTAATTTAAAATTTTGATTTAAGGAACAAAGAACGCCGAAAAATGTCAAAAAAGTTTTATATTTGCTGTAAAAGTAAGGTGTCCGTAAATAAGTAAATAAAATAAAGCTAAAAAAGGTAAAGAAAATTGTTGAAAAATTGATGAGAGCTTCTGAATCAGTTTTCTTAAAAATAAGGCACCAAACCTGAAAGCTAAAGTTCTAACTAGTTCTACCTACATTCAGTCATTCAAATCATGTCAAATCAGAAAAAAATGTTTTCCGAAAAAAGGGAAACTTGGGTTATATAATTTCTTTCTTAATGATGAAGTTTATCATTGAATAGTTTCAATGCTATGATATAACAACAAAATGAATAGGGAGTTATTAAAATCAGAGAAAATCGGCGCAAAAGCCGAGATTAATTACATGAATTTTGTCTGATTTGAAATGATCGCATGATTTGGCTTGACATCGATTGATTAAAAAAAAATGATAGAAATTTGTCCAATTTTCATCAAATATCTTTTGAAATTAAAGTAGCGGGGACTAAAGTTTGGTTATAAAACTTTAGTAACCGCTATTATTACACGTAGTTCTGACTGTGTAATATTTATCAATTTTTAATAAATTTCAAAATTTCAAATAACATAATTCTGAAATTGATTTCTTTAACAGTTAATCATTAAAATATTCTTAAAGCGTGATTGAAATAATATTAGGAAGAAAATTTGTTGTAAAATAGCTATTACCTTTTCACACTTAATTGAAATATAAAATTCGAACATGTACATCGAATTTCTGATTAAAACCATTAATTAATTTCAATAAATGATTAATTTTAGTTTTTGATATTTTATATTTTCATATTAGCTTACAAAAACTATAAAATTATTATACTTAATTATAGACTAGGTTTAACAAATGACTTGAAAACTAAGGAAACAACAAATACTGTCACAAATCTCAATTGATTTTAGTTGAAGTTGGCACTTTGCAATTCAACAAAAACAGGCATTTGTTTCGAGGATCAAAACTTATCTATTAACATCTTCCAATTTCAACAAATTGATTGAGTTCATTTCAATTTTTGATTTTTGACATTACATTTCCTAAATTTTATTTTTGTAATAAATTAAAATGAATAAAATAAAAATAAACTAATTACAAATTTAATTTGCAAATCCTGTAAGTATTTTTAATTTTTGAAGAAAAATTTAATAAATTTACTAACAAACTTGAATTTTCGAGTTTTCATCATAAAAAAAGTAATTGCTTACGAATTTTTATAATCAGAATTTGTATCTGATAAGTGCGCGTATACCTTAAAGTAAAAAAATTATTTAAATGCGGAACTCATGAAAATGTATAAGAAATTAGTTTGTGATAGAAAATGTAAAGCTTCAGATTTAATAGGTCCAGCAACTTTTTAAACTTAAATCAATTCTTAAAAAAAAATTATAAAATCTTAACATTCACATTAATTTAAATTTAGACTTACAAATGAGTTATGGTATAACAAATAATAACAAACAGTATTGTCAGGAAATTTTAAACAGTTCATGGTTTAGATTCAATCGTGGACTTTTATAAAATTTTAAATTTATTTTGATTTATACAAATGTAGTTTACTTAATTTTATTTGTAGCCAAAATATTAATTAAATTTCAAACCTAGACCTAGTAATAGCGTTATAAGTAAACTTATTAGATGTGGAATATCTTTTATATTTGAAAAAATATTAAAAAAAATTTTACTTACATTTTGTTCGTTTTTCTTCTCCAACTTTCTAAATCACCCACACAATTTTAATAATAATTTGAAAATTGTGTCCACACTTTCATTAATAAACAAAAAAAAAAAAGAACACAAAAACAAAATTAAAATTTAATTTTTTTATAATTTTAATTGTAATAAAAGGTCCAGAAACAGCAAAAAAAAAAAATTATAAACCGAAAACGACTGGATTCTAAAAATTTTTTTTTTCTTAAATTATTTAATCAAATTGCCTTTTTTTTTTGTATTGTCAAAATAGTTTTGTTTTTCTTCAAGTTTTTTCTTTTATTTTCTGTTAGTACAAAAATGATTTTAAATTTTACCAAAACTTTTCTTCATGTACACGACAAAAAAACAATTTCTTCTTTAAATTTTTAAATCTCAATTTCAAAATTCAAATTTTCGAAATTTTATTAATAATCTTTAAATGACAAACTTTGTATTTGTTTACAATTTTGGAATAATAGCAAATCACTTTAAAGTTAAAGAGCAAAAAAAATTTCAATTTTAAATACAAAAAATTAAAAAAAAATATTTAATTTATTTTTTTTTGGAACATATACATATACATATTTTTACATACATAAGTTTTAAAATTTTATTTTAAAGTACAAAATTTAAATACAAATTTAAAATTCATATAATATGAAAATAGTTTCAAATTTATAAAACGAGAGTCCCGATAAAACGTAACATTTTTTTTTTCTTGTTATCAAAATAAAAAAATTTAAAAATATTTAACACGATTTTACATACATAAATGAAAGTAATTAGACACACATCCAAAATGTTCTAAAATTATGCAGAAATTTGATGGCAATTTAAATTTGACGAAAAATTTTTATTTTATTTCAAATTTGTTCTCATTTAGGGAAATTTTTTTTCTCTCTTCGTTTCTGTTCAAATTATGTCTCTTATTGTAATTTCCTCTTAAAGTAAATTTTATAGTATTTACAATATTATAATTAATAAATAATTATTTGTGCGAATTTTTTAATTATTTTTCATAGATTTTTTTTTGAATTTACACAAAGACGAAAATTATTTTCCAAAATTTTGAATTTTTCATCAAATTTTTTTATTTATTTTTTAAATTTAATTTTCAAAATGTTTTTTTTTTTCTTAAGTATTAAATTTTTTCAATAGTTTTTAATTATCAATTTTAATTTCTGTTGTTGTTGTTATTATTATAGAAATTGTTTAAATGGTGGTGGTAAAAATTGAGAAAAAATAAAAAAAATTAAAACACTTAAGTATATATTTATTTTTTTTTTGTTTTATTTAATATTTTTGTTTTTATTTATTTTAAAATTTTTGTTTCAGTTCCTTGAATTTTATTTAAAATTTATTAATTTTATTCTTAACAAAATTTTATTCTTTCAATGATATTTCCACATTTGTTATCCTTTTTGATATTATGTGTGAAAATTACTATTTTAAAAGTCTTATACACATAGAATTTCAAGGATTAACAAAAATTATTCTATTAAAATTTTTTTCGTTTTTTGTTGTTATTGTTATTTGTTTGTTTGAGAACTCAATTAAATTGTTAAAATCACTTAAGAAATTGAAGAAATTCAATGGAATAATTTTGTTCATTAATTTGCAAAATGTAAAATTTAATAATAATTGACTAAAAATAAATAAAAATTTTTGATTTCCAGAATTTATTTGTTACTTTCTTTTTGAAAAAAAAATTTAAATTAAAGTTCAAATTTACTTTTTAATGTTTTTTTTTTGGTTCTTTGAATTTTATTTTTGTTTTTTTTTGCCAAATTATGGTCAAAATGTTTTTTACATGAAATTTTTTACACTTTTTATTCAATTTATATTCAAAAAAGTTTTCCAATTTTCAATTTTTTACTAGCCATAAGCGATATGATTTATTTGTATGGGTGTGTATTTATAAACGTGTTTTTTTAAATTTAAATTTTATAATTTTTAATTTTTTGAAAATTATTTATTAATTATCCTTGAAAATAATGTGATCATATTACTATGTAATTTTAATGATTATTTTTCAATTTTCTTACAAAGTTTTTTTCTTTTTTTTTCGAAAATTTTAAATTTTATTAAAATTTTTTTAAAATTAATTACAATTTTTTCCTTATGGTTGGTTCTTAACTTAATTAACACTTCATAGTTTACGTATGCTCACATTTATTAAATTTTATATTAAGATTTTTGTATTTAATAAAATTGCAATTATTCTTTGATTTTCTTGTATGATTTTATAAACGTTTAGGTGTTTTGTTTTTTACTTTAATTTATTTTTTAATTTATTTTTGTCACTTTTCGTTTCAATATTTATAGATAAGTTAATTAAATTTGTATTTTTTTTTTGTTTTAAAAATTTTTAATTTAAATTTTTTTATTTATTTTCAATTTTTTGTTGTCAATTTTTAATTAATCCATAATATTTTTTTTTATGTAATTTTTATTTTGTGTTCTGAAATGAAATTAAAAAATCAAAAAAAAAAAATTAATTTTTAAAACAATATAAAAAATTTTTCATTTATCTTAAACGAATTGTTAATAATATTAAAAATATTTTGTGTCTCAAATATTCAAAAATTTTTCACTTATATTAAAGTTTTTTCACTGAAAGTTTCTTTTGTCAAAAAAAAAACAATTAAAGTCACAGTAATTATAATAAGTTCCAGGTTCCAGTTCACAATAATTTTAATGTTTTTTTTAATTTATACATATATATACATATATTTTTTTTCTTGAGAAAGTTTTCTCTATATACATATATATGTATTCATTAAATTTTTCTATATGTATATATAGAAAATATTCAACAGGAAGATTTTAAAATGTGAATTTTTTTTTTATTTACATTTTGAAATATTTTATATATACATGAATGTGCATAATATTTATTAATTTATCTATGCATACATAATATTTATATGCAATTATATACACATAATATGTACCTATATATATATACATATACATAATATATATACATGTGATTGAGAAACACTCATCATAATATGTATATAAAAATATTGCTTATTATCATCACACATTTCCTATATATAATATATCTATATATATCTGATATATAATCATATGTATATATATATATCAAATTCAAATTTAGTACATAACGTATTGTACCCCTATATCATATTGTATATACATACTATATATATAATATTCACACATTTTCATATACATATTCATCAGGCACATGCTATATATAAATATACATATATATAGATATATATATCCATACATAAATATATACAATTGCAATATAACACATGTATGCACATTTTACTACTTTCTTTTTTTTTTTTTAATTTTGCGTTCTAACTTTTTTCAAATCACAATTAAAAACAATTGAATTTTATACGCATAATCTATAATAATTGTAAATCTAAGAGCATTTCATACTCGTATACAAAATCACAAGCGTTTAAAATACTTCATTTAATAAATGACAAATTTATTTGTATTTTATTAGAAATCTCTGAAATAAATTTAAAAGCAGCATAGCAACTGTAAAATTTTTCATTTTCAATCAAATTTAGAAATTTCATTCTTATAATCATCAAAAAACAAAAAAAAAACACAAAAAACACAATATGTATAGCAAAAGTTCTGTATTGAAAAACACTGGAGGGAAAACTAAAATCAAAAATAACCAAATATAAAGAAAAAAAAAATAACAAAATTGTGAAAAAACAAAGTCCCATGTAAAAATTTTCATTCTCAACTTAAAATTCTAATTTCAATCCATAAAAATTTTTGCTAATTTTTCATCTACTTTAATAATTTTTTTTTTAAATTAAAATAATTTCATACTTAAAAACCAATTCACTTATTGTAATATAAAAAAATTCAATTTACTTTTGTATTTATTGTAAAAAAATAATAATTAAATATTTTATTTAAAAAAAAAATAAACAAATAAAATTTTTAAGTTTTTAATATTTTTTTTTTGTAATTTTTTTTTTATTATAAGCTTTTTTGTTGCTTTGTTTTTTTTTTTTTATTTTTTGTATCAAAATATGTAAAACCAAAAAAAAAACTTAGAGAGAGCAGAGGCAGCAGGCGACTTGTATCGAACTGACGACACTACTGATGATCCACCGTAGTTTGGATTAGAACGCAACCGACACTGCGTTTTGTTTTTTTTTTTCTTTTTTTATTATTTTATTTTTCTTTTGTATTATATTTTTTCTCCATACAAATTCTGTGTGTTTTTTTCTTATTTTTTTACTTCCAACAATTGTTTGTATTTAAAAAAAAAAGTCTCCTAACTTTAAAATACTACACTGCTCTTATATATTAAAATGTATGTAAAATATATATATATATATATATATATATATATATATTAAAAAAGAACTTAGTTAAAGAAAATATAAGAAAAATATACTATGAAAACAACAACACCAACCACACTATAATATAAGTGAGGCAAAAATAATACACTACTAATATTAATAATATCTGTATATATAAATTGCATACATATATATGCATATATATAACTTCTATACTATAATAATGCAATAATTTTTTTTTTCTTCTATATTATTATTCTTCTTCTTCTTCCGTCTCCTGTTTTTACACACAAAAGTTTTATATAGAAATGCCATAATAATGCAAAAATTGCGCAAATATATGTACATATATGTATATGTATATGAAATTTCCAATTCACTAATATCATTTTATAATAAAATATAAAGAAATGAAAAAAAAAAAATAAGAAGAATAAGAAAAAATTTCATTATACACATTCATATTTACTGTATATAGCATACATAGTTCGTTATGAACGTGGTACTCACGATATACTCTTAATGTGCATGCTTTTTACACACACAATATATTTATATAATATATGCTTCAAAATATAATATGAGTTGATATTGTTGTATGTCCAACATGTGAAGCAGCAGAACTTTTGTTTTAAAATTCTCACAATTTTTCCTCTTCATAATAACAGTAATAATAATAAAATTTTAGAATTAAAAAAAAAAACACAATACTTTTAATATAGTGTGTCGGATACTATACTACTACGATTACATTCAAAAATGCTAACAAAATTTCATCCTCATTGTTGTTCAGTTGCTTTTCTTACTTATTGCCTCTTTTAGCGCTAGCTCTACACAGTCTACACTATAATATAAAAACTCTATAATACTCAATCTATGTGGAATAAAAATCCAAAATAACAAACCAAAAAAAAAAAAAAAAAATTATAAAAAAAAATTGTTTTTTGTATCTTAAGATATTTTATATATTGATAGGGAAATACTAACAAATACATATGTAAAAGAGTAAAACAAAAAGAAAAAGAATTGTCAAAAAAAAATTTAAGCCTCACAAAACTATAAAAGTGAAATCCCGGCGAATTCAAAATAAATTTTATTTTGTTTCTGTTTTTCTTATTTATTTTTTTCCCCATACATTTTGGTATACTCTTATTATATTGTATTACTCTCATGATTATTTGAAAGCCGATAATAACATTGTAAATGAAATTCTCTTCCAAAATTATTACGTTTAGAGATTAATTTTTTCTCAAATATACGAGACGAGCATACTGTATAAAGAAGAACCGGCATTTTATATTAAAAAAAATTTTTTTTTAATTTAAAAAATTTTGTTAACTTATACAGGTTAGAATATAGTTTACATAATACATGCATACCCTACAACAATCATTAAATTTAATATAATATTTTTAATTCCATACCGTAAAACAAAATGCAATGCAATTAACACTTGTGTATGTGTTTTCTTTAAAAAAATATGTTGCTAATGCAACAAATAATAAAACTACAATTACTCACAATTCGCAATATAAAATAATAATCTTAACTTTAATACTGAAACCAAACAATGACAAAAAATTTTCTCTTATTTTTACTTCAAATATAATATTTCCTTTTCTCTCATTAGTATATACACGCTAATAATAACTAGTAAATAAATATAGCTCTTATTTTTCTAAATGACAATGAATGAAAAATATTGAACATTTAAAAAAGAAATGCATCTACAATTCGAATTGTGTATGTAGGTACTATAGGTACTGATCTCTTCATGTTAAATTCTCTTCATGTCACTGTTATTTAGATATTAATAATATTATTCTACATAGCAATATATAAATTAAAATTTTTATTTCAGAGACACTACAAAATGCTATCTAATATACAGGTATAATATTATATAAACTAATACTTTCACAAAATTCTCAGAATATAATCACGTATTTACGCAAATTACAATAATCGTGAAAATACTCTTTACCAATTTAATTATTAGTTTTCCAAATATTAATAACTTTAAATAAAGTACAAATGAAAAAAAATTTTAAGAGTAAAATATTCTCCTTTATTTCTCATACAATAATAATATAATCTAAAACAACATTGCAAATATACATTTTCAAAATTGACAATGTTTAGCAACATTAAGGACCGTTTTTGCACAAAATTAAAGATCTCTTTAATTCTCTATACTTTATTATGTACCACATCTACACAACTGTATTCCATAAAAATAAATTCTCTCTTTAGATCCTCACCAATACATAAATATAATATTTATTCAATGTAAGAAAGATTTCATAGCAAAACAAACTGTGTTTATTAGAAATATTTATACAGCAACATTAAAATATAGCAACATTTTTGTATATCTATAAGAAATTTTTACTCTCTCTCTCTCGTTTTCGAATCTTTGTGTTGCTTAGATTTCTTGTGTATTATTATAAAATTTTCCTATATAAAAATTATTAATAATCTTATATAAAATTATGCATTCATGAAAATGTTGATAAACGTTTATAAAAGAATTTTCTTTTATTGCATTCATAATATTTTATAATATTGATAAAAATTGTTGAGAAGCGTAAACAACGAAAAGAAAAGCAAAAAAAATAAAAGAAAAAATTTGGAAAAAAAATTTTCACTGTTTTTTGAATTTTAAATATAAAGTGCATTATTATGTTTTGCCGCCGGAAATGAGATATTTGAGAGATTTTAGAGATGTTATTTTTTATTTTAGTATGTTTTGTAATAAAATAGAAAAACTATACTATAAGCTTTATAACTATTAATGTATGCACATAGTGTGTATGTTATATTTACCCTTCTTATATACCTTCTTATTCTATTTATGTACTTGTGTATTAGGAATTAATAATTTTCATAACAAAATTTTTATATAATGTATAATTTAAATACATAAGCCTTTAAAATATTATATATAGTATTATATAAGGTTTTTGTACTCATAGGATGTTAAAAAACTTATGGATAAAGGACTCAAAGTCATGAAACTTTTTGGGGAAATTTCTGACAAAAAAAAAAAAACTTTTTTTTCTCTTTCTTTTTTTTTTTATTTTTACTAATTTTAATATTTTTCTGTTATTATTTTTCAATTTTTTTTTCTGTATTAAAATAATAATATTTATGTAATATAGAATATGTATTTAAAATATGAGCATATTAAAATGAATTCAGCGATAATTATATTAAAAAAAAACTTTAAGGGTTAATCTTTAAAACTTTATAAAAGAAAACAAACAAAAAATAAAACTTATAGAAAAAAATAAATATTTGTTTCTTTTCACAAAAAAATTTTCTTAAACGGTTTTTTGTTTCTGGGCTAAATGCTACAATATAAAGTTCAATTTAGAGTTGAAATCTTTTAGATTTTTTTGTAAATTTAAAATATATACATATATAAAACACTTACGATGTAATAATAATGAGACATTTTTGAAAAATGTAGGAACAATGTACAAGAAATAAATCTGAAAATTAAAATTTTTTAAAGAATATTTGCTTATAATTTCTGTTATAGCATAAGTTTGCAAATTAATTGAATTCACTTCAATAATTTTTTTCGATAAATATATTCGATAAATATATTCTTCTGCTCATATAATTAAGAAATATGTTATAATGTAATATACATAACAATGCAAATAATTACGCTTTATAATACTAATAATTTGTTTTGAATTACCAAATCTACTTCTAAGAAAATTTTTGATTTTCTGGTAGCATTTTTAGAATATTTATATAACTTATAATATTCGAGAACTATATAATTAATATTATTATGTAGGTAGAATTACTAGAAAAATTCTATTTTGAAAAGCAAAAGCAAAAAAATCTTTCAGTTATTGCAGATTCTTGTGTGACTATAAAACTTTTCTACTTTCTTTGCAAAATAATTCATTGATTTTTGATGTACAAAATATAATTCTTAGTCCCTTAAAATTTTTTTGTATTTCAAATATTTTTACAATTATTAAAAATTAGTATTTGATTATAGTTACGAGTACCATGTTGGCAAAATTTGAATTTCACAAATTTTTTAAAATACAAATTTTGTCTTATGTTACATTAGTAATGTATGAAATTAAATATTTTAAAATTTTATTTAGTTACCAATATCACTCATTATTACTTTAATATTTAAATAGCATTAAAAAATATAAAAGAGAAATATAATTATAAACCTAGACCTAGCACAATAAATATTTTAAGTTTAAACAAATTAAGTAAAATTATAAAATAAAATTAAGGGTAACTATAGTAAAATTTTTCCTTTTTAATTTTAAATTGCTAATGTTTTAAAATACTTTATTTATTTTTGAAATTAAGGTAAATTTTGAGTTAAAAGCACATTCATTAATAATAATTTTCATCTATTCTATGTTTCAATAAATCATTATAATCAATATTCATATGATTATATGATCATATAATTAACAATAAGAGTATAGTTAAGAATTTTCTGAAATTTTTTGGTTTATGATCACAATATGAATTGAAACGCAAAATTTTATTTGAAATTAAATTCGACTTATCTGATACAAATAATTTATAATAATACGAGTATGCTATAAATATATATTCAAGTATAAAAACAAAAGTACAATCTGTATTTGGGATAGCTAGAAGAAATTGTTCTCTTCTGGTAATATAGTTTTTGGTTAATAAAGGAAAACTTAATGTTTGACAAAAAAAAAAAAAACAAAATAACTATCTACCAGAATATTAACCTAAATTACAGAGTAACAATTTAAATGAAAATAATTGAAAATTTTGAATAACTTCTCGAAAATAGCTAGATTTAAAGAATAAAATGAAGTACTCAATTCACAAAAATTATTATAGTTAAGTCCTCTTCAAGCTGCAATTTAAATAAATAGGTCTGGGGTAGCATAAATTAACTGGGATCATATATGCATTTTTAAATACTCTTAAAATAGTTATTTATTTATTTCACTGAATTATTTAAAAAACCAAACAAATAATTAAATTCAATATTACGGTAAAATTTTCATAAAATGTAGGAATTCTTAAGTTCTTAAGAAAATATAAAATTTTGAATTTATTATAAAAATAGTAGTTCTGTATAGTGAAATTTAAATTTAAGAAAACTGTAATATAAATTATAATAAATTCTTAATTGAAAAATAAATTTTTATAATAATTTTTTTTTCCGTAATATAGGAATGTCATATTTATTATTTATATGTAGAATTACAATACTAACACTATAAAAAAATATTTCTAATAAATTCACTGATATTAAAAATTTAATTATTTTTTAAATAATTTATTCTACACGTATTCATAAATTTAGTACAATCATGTAAAAATAAAAAATTTAAAATCTTCACTGTTAAAAATTCATTCATTTTAATATTATCTTATACATATGTGATTGTTTCTTATTAAGTTTTATAAACATAGATATTGTATGAATTTATTGTTCACATTACAACGTTTTATCATAATTTATTTATTTAATGATATTAGTAATACTCATTAAATAATTAGTTTTAATCTTAATGTTAAACTATATAGTTATAAACAATATAAACCTAAATAATTTACACAAAAAAGTAAATGTTAAATTGAAAATCAAAAATATTGAAAAAACTAAATTTTATTACCCTTTTAAAAATTTCAAAATTTTTATATTTTTTATGCACTTTTTATAATACAAACATTGTACATTTATATTTCTGTAATTTTTATTTAATCAAATAATTTTATTTGATTTTTCAATTTAAAATTTATTTTCATTTATATTTTTATTTATTATTTTAATTTTAATTTTATTTTTTTCTTTTCAAATTGATTTTTTTAAGAAATTAATAATTAAAAGTTTTTTTTTTTTTTGAATTAAAATTTTATAATTGTTAATAAAAGAAAAACTTATTTAAATATTTGATTTAATAATATATTTAATTGTATAATTATAATAATAATAATAATATGTGTATATGTATATATATTTATCCCGGAGTGTTATAGACCAGACAATCAACGGACCAAAACTGATGTTACAAGTAAAAAATTGAAAAGGATTTTTCCAATTTTCATGTATGTACAAAAATCAAAACACAATAAGAGAAACAAAATATGAACTTTTTTTTTTCATTTTATTTTTTCTTATTTTTATTTTTAATGTATTTCTTGTTTGTTCATTTTTTATTTTATATTTCTTTACTTTTAAAATATTTTCTTCCTTTTTTTCTTATTGTTATATTATATCAACTCTTTTCTTGTTTTTTTTTTTGTAAACCTATAGAGCTACTTTAGAAAAAAAAAATTGTCCAAAAAATCAACAAAATATGAGTATTGTGTGTGTACCTATATAGAAACTTACACTCGCATTGAATAATATGTGAAAAATATGAATGCTTTTTTTTTGTATATATTTTGTGCATGCATGTTGGTTGTTTTTGATAAAAATTTTCCTAATACAATAGCCCATGTGTATAATTATTGTATATTTGTGTATGTAATGTTAATAACTTGCAACATTTTTTCATGATTTTCCCGCAACACAAATACATTTATAATAACAATAATATTGAAAAATAGAGATGTATAAAAAGAAAGTGTGAGATGAAAATTTTAAATTCTTTTTTTGTTTTGTTGTTTTTTCTTATAATATTATCTTTCAATACTATTCCACTGTTGTTTTGGATTTATTGTAAAATGTAACATCTATACTAGTTTATAAAAGAAACATTCATAATAATATTTTGCATACATTGCATATAGTCACACATACACATTCATAAAAAGAAAAGCTCTCTTTCTCATTTTACACAATTAAAAACATACAAAAAAAAAACATTCTTACTAAAATTTTGTAAAAAAAGAAAAATAATACTTGAAAATATCCTCAAAAGAAAAGTTAAAAATTTCTTTTTTCTTTTTTGTTAAGAAAAAATTCACCAACATTAATCTAAAACACATACAAACATTGCATGCATACATACTAGGTACATTATACCATAAATGTGCTCCTCCGTGCCTATGGAAATCAAATTTAAATTATTTTTCTCATGCGTTTTCTGTTTTCTCTTATATTATTTTCTTATAACACGCTTTCATATTGCATGCTTCATTGTTGAAAATTCTCATATGCGAGTAAATATACAGGAATATAATAATGTCATAGTACAAATATTAAGTAAATAGAATATTATAATTATAAAAATAAAATTCATTGTATATACACATGTAATTCTATTAAAAAAAAAAACAATTCAAATCCCTCCAAAAACCTATACAAATATAAATTTAATAAGAATGCAAAAAAAAAACAAAAAAACAGAAAAAGGAAAAGCTGCATTTGTAAATGAATGAAACACAAAAATTTTCACCTCATAAAATTTGTCACATACTCATATTAACCTTTTAAATATACAATTGAAAAAAGTGAGAAAAGATTCTCAGCAACAATTTTTATTTTAATATGTACTCTCTTCTGTTTAAATACGGTAACAAAAATGTTGTTTTAAAAATTTCTCGCAACACTAATGGAAAAGTTATGCAATTTTGCTATGAATATTTTAAAAGAGAATAACAACATAGAAACATGTTTTGTATTTAATTTTTGTTGCTGACTTTATTTTGTTATTAATAATATAATGAATATTTTTCAGCATTTATTATTTTATTAGCAACATAGATCTTAAGAGTTCTTTTTAGAAATATTGTGAATCTCTTTAGTGTTAATTAACATTCTGTATATACAAAATAAAATTTTCATGTAGGATGAAATTGTAGGTTTTTTTTTTATTTATTATTTTATTGATGTTTGTAAGTATATAAAAACACATATTTAAATGTTATCAATGTATGAGTATGTGAATTTAATTTTTTCAATTTTTCTTGTTTTCTTTTTTTTTTATTAAAAAATCTACTGTATGTATTTGTAAATTTATGCAAGTAAATGTTGAAATGGGGAAATGGGGAGTTGATTTTTTTTTCTAAAAAAAAATTTTTGTTTTTTTTTTTCTTATGTCTAATTTGTATTTTTTTACTTTTGCCTATTTATTTTAACAAAAAAAAAAAAATGTTATAGTTGGAAGAAAAGAAAAAGTTTTATTTTTTCTTGTTCATTTTCAAACAATATTCGAAATATGACGAGAGACTCATCAACAGTTTAAATTAAATTAATAAGTTTGTTTAAAAAATAGTTTTAGTTGAAACTTTATAGTGTGAAATCAATTTAGATTTTCCAATAAGAAATCAAAATTTTATTTGATTTTAAAAAAAAAAATTTAAAATTTTATAGAATTTATGAGTGTGATTAGAATATGAGGAATTTCAGTATGATGACTGCGTGCCATAAAATTTGTACATTTCTTTTTGTCAAAATAAAAAATTGAAAATGGACATTGAAGGCTTATTATAAATAACACTTTGATTCTGGTTATTCTGTTATCTAATTTGGTAATTAATTTTTTAATTGTTAGCGAAATTTCTCCAAGTACCATCATTAATTGAAGCCTTCTTTTTTGTAAAAAAAAATTTTGTCGGTTCAAATTTGTAATATTTAAAGTCCTATATGTTTGTACACAAATGTTAATAAAATATCTGTTATACACGCTAGCTTTTTCTTTAATATGTGTATATAATTATATAATATGTAAGTATAGATATGTAAGAGGGAGGAAATTTTTTATTTTATTTTTTTTATTTCTTCATAATTGATTAGAATTGAATATTTTTTCTTTTTTTTTGAAAAAGTGGTGTTCTTTTTTATTTTATTCTACTATTATAATTTAATTTATTATAAAATATGTGTATAAGTGAGTATTGACTGTTCAGGGTGGGATTTTTAAAAATATTATTTTTATTATATTTCTCTAATAGCAATTTAATGAAATTATATTATATTCTATTTCATAATAAATAACTAATTTTTAATAATTTCGTACATGAATATGTGATTTTGTGCCTTTTGAAGATCATTTGTTAGGCTAGATCAAATTTTATGTTTCCATATTTGATGTTTTTTCATTCATTTCCTAATTCGCTATTATAATCGAGTTTTTGTAAATTATATAAGCAGAGTTTATATTAACAAGTAGGACACTATTTTTGATTTTAAATTTTGTTTATTTTATAAAAGAAAAGTGTGACGGGAAAAATTTCTTTTTTTTCTTTGATCTTTTATTTTTTTCATATTTTTTTCTCTCAAAATATTTATAAGTATTTGCGGCACAACAAATTTCATACATCATTTATGAGGGTTTTAAATAAGGTTGTTAATTTTCTCAGGATTTTTAGTAAAAAAATGTGCATTGCATTGATGCAAATTAAAAAAAAAATAGTTTTCAAAATGTTTGTATTTTTCATTGACTTTCAAGTTTAGTATGTTCTTTAACAAAAATTTTCATTTAAGCCAAAAATGATAACGACATAAAAAATATTTTTAAAATTCAATAAGGCTTTTGGTACAATAAATATGCAGTATGTATCGTTAAAAGGCTGCTAAAGATTGTGTGTTATGTAATATTTTGAGTACTTGAAATAATAAAACAACATCTGTTCGTAATAATATGGGCAATAAAAATTTGCTCTGGAAAATATGATTTTTATACGATCGTATAAAGAATATTCTTCTAAGTCTTCTAGGTAATATTTTAAGCTTTTAAGATTATTTCTAGATTTTGTTTCTTAGTTTTTATAATTTTAATTTTTTGCTTTTTAAAATAAATTTGGACAGGTAGTTAAGTCGATAGGTAGTTAGATTGATTTCGTTTCGAATACTTACCGAATTTTCCATTAAATCACCTAATTAAAGTTAGTGTATTCGGCAAAACTATCCTTTGCTTCAGTTTTTGAAAATACTTCGATTAAATCATGTATATAATCGAGTTTCTGAGTATTTTTCTGATTCTTCTTTTTATAAAATTTATAAAAGATATTTTACTATTTATATTTTGATAAAATTTTGATATTTTTTAATTTTAAGATAAAATTTATAAAAGAAATTTATAAAAGATATGTTGTAGCTTTATAATAAATATTTTAATTTTTTAACATTATTTCTATATTTCCTTTCATTCATTATAAATTTATTTGAAACAAGAACAGATTATGTTAACCGTATCAACTCTGTGATATCTTACAAAATATTTTCTGAAGTTTTTGTTAAAATTCTAGTAGAATACTAACTCTGTTATAAGGCTTTAATATAGAATTCATTAATGTTTACTTGTTTTAGAATAAGTTTGATGCAAATTTTCCAAATCAAATTTTCGAAGCTCAAATTATCAATCATAACATTAAATTGCATACATTATGGCGTTTTCTTATGTGTATTATATAAAATTCATTTTCTCGCTTTTGTATAGCGAAAATTTAACAAAATGGATAAAAAAATTAATCTTATTGAAACAAGACCCACAAAATTCAATATTTTGTATCACTTTTGCACAGAAGACTTGCTATAATTAAGTCGAAAAAAGTTTAAAATTAAGATTTTAATAAGAATTATTACTGAACACTTATTCAATATTTACATAATGTAGGTTGTATGCTATTGGAAAAACTTTTAATTCAAATACAAATTAGATTAAGAAATTCTAAGCTAAGCAAATTCGCTTTATAGGCAAAATTTTACTTGCATATTTATTAGCTAATAATTTCTAGCTTGTGTAAGTTTGTGCAGAATTTTTCAAGTCTCAATAAATTCCTAAACTTTTTACTTTGGATATATTTTAAAGCAACCATATTTACTTTATTAACTAAGATTGGAAAGTTTATAATGCAGAATATCAACTTTTCAGTTCCAAAACTACTGTTAAAGAGTATTCACATTTTTTCAGCAAAAAAATGAAATTTAGAGCATTTACCACATTTGTTGTTGTCCACATTTATTGTTCTCGATAAATTATTGCGGTATTCAAAAATAGCTGATTCGAATTATCAAAAACCACTTTTAAGTTGAAATTACATAAAAAATATTCTAAAGTCATAAAATTTTTAAAATGCTAAAATTTCTTAAACAGTTTTTTCTTAGAACTAATAATATATATTCATTGCACGTGACAAATGTTACATAGAAACAAGCTTTCGATTTTAAAAAAATCTTTTCATTGATTTCTAATTGACTCCTTTATGAATTTTGTTAAGTTAAATATAGCGTAACTTTTATAAAACTTTTATGTCCTTCAATATTTTTAAACCAAGCGTACATTTATGTAATTGGCAACAACAATGTAACTGCCTTCTGAGCAGCTATTTTCAGAGTTTCCTGCAATAAGATTAAATATTTCTCTTTTAGTTTTTCCTAAACAATTGTCTAAAAGTTTTAAAACATTTCCAAATTTATTAAAATTAATTATGAGCACTTAAGTTCTTTTTGTGTAATAGGGGTTTTGATCTTTGAAAAATTCCTAACATTTCAAATAATTAAATAAATTTATTCCGTAACATAAGTATATAATTGCACCTAGAAAAATTTCAATTATAAACAATTTAATAAAACAAAAAATATGTGTTTCAAAGCAATCAAAATAAATGACCAAATTAAAACCAAAAATGTTTTTTTCGTTTACCGCCGGAAAATCAGCAAAGCGAAATACTAAAAAAATATTTGCTATACGATTTCATTAAATCTATAAAATATTAGAGATCTAGAAAATAGAATGTATAACATAAAAATTAATAAAATAAAAAAAAATAATAAAAAAAGAACACACAAGAAGAAAATAATTTTTTTTTATAAAAAATTAACAATAGTTATAACATTATAGTTATATTTTAAATACTTAACTATGCTTACTACTTTTAATAATAATAATAAAAATTTCTTATAACTTTCATGTATGTACAGATACAGCGATATTCTGTAGTCAGACATTATATAACAAGAGAACTACAATAACAATAAAAATAATAAATAATAATAATAAAAAGATAACTATAATGTGTTATACAAAAAAAAATAGAAAAGAAGAAAGCGTTGAGAAGGGAGGAAAGATGTAGGTACCCCAATAAAATTCAAACTTACTTATATTTTCTATATATAAAGTACATAATATCTAAGAATTCTAGGTCAATGACAATTTTAATGTACATAAAAACAAACTTATATAAATATAATGAGCTAAAATATTTGTAAAATAGTAAATTATGTAATATGAAAGTAAATAAAAATTAAATAGAACCAAGATGAAAACAAAATTTTTTTTTCTTTTATTAATATGCAAAAAATAAATTTTTCTTTTTACCAAAAACAAATTTTCCTTTCCCCCTCATTCTTTTCTTAAAATATTAAATTTTAGGTATTTTGTTCAAAACTTTTATATGGAAATTTTCTAATAAACTTCAATTAGAAAGTAAGAGATAACAATTTAACCGTCGGCATTTTATTAATTCAAAAATTAAAATTTTATTAACTTGTGCACACTTTGGAGGAACATGAAATTGGTTCTATATGCAAGATAATCAATAATACAGATGAAGCACTTAAGAAATTTAAATATTCCAGAATTTGAATGATTCCCTCCATTAATATGTAGTATCCTTTTATTTTATTAATATTAAAAAAATTTTTAATTTGAAATTTCCCAAGAAAAGGTTTATATACAAAAAATTAATTACATTTTACATTAATTTTGTTGAATATACGGTGTTTGAGGAGTTCGACCCTTACATTCTGCGTGTAGCAAGTAGAATAAAAATTTATAAGCATAACGAATCAAAAGATTAAAAATTTATTATAAAAATTTTTATTTTATTTTTCTGGTCATTTTGTTCCCAAAATTTTAAATACATATTGTATGAGTATGTTAGGCATACAATACCAATATAAAAGAATATTATGAGCGTAAGAAAAAATAAAATAGAAAAAAATGATTAAATTGAATAATGAAATATACAAAAATATACTATCCTATTATTTTATTATAGTGTATGTCATGTGGGTATATCATAATGTATTGATATACCTAACCTACCTGCCTACTTCAAATATGTTCACATATTATTGGGAGTCTATTCTACATTATTGTTACCCAAGTATGTAGGTATATTGAAAAATATTTAAAAAAAAGAAATAAAAGACAAAAAACACAAAAAGAAACATACTTATATATTTACATATGTATACATATGCATATTCAATTTATTCATCAAACAATATTCTATCCATCCATCCAACCGCAATTTTCAACCAACCAACCATTCATCCATCTAACAATCATCCATCCGTCCATCTACAATTTAAGAATACTATAAAATTGTGCGAAAAAAAATTCGCAAGCGGAACAAAAGTTTTTTGCGAAATTTTAAAAATAATAACAAGAAAAAAAAATAATAATTATTTGAATGTATTAGCCACACAAATTTATATAATATCACTTATATACATACACTTATTTTATGTATATAATCCTACAAATGTATTCACAAAATTTACACGGTTTATAAGAACAAAAAATATATACATGTGAACATACATATATTCTTCATTATCATCATATTAGTAATACAATAATAGCATATTCTTAGGTAGGTAGGTATACATACATATAAGATTTTAGATAACTACATAGGTACATATGTTCTCAAATTCGCGAATTTTTTAATTAAGATTTTTGCAAAGAGGAAATAAAAACTTAGTCAAAATGAGAAGAGAACTAACATACGTTCGCAATTTTTATATTTGGAGAATATTGAAATTATTTCATATGAGCGATAGTATAGAAATTAGTTAGATAATTTGTACATATACATACATACAGATACTTATATATTAAAATATGTATTTTAAACATACCACTGATCTTATATTTATTTTTTGTCTTTTGTTTAAAGTAATTATATTTAAAAAAATACACGCATAATTTTTTTTAATCGCGAATTTTTATTGTAGATATATTTGTGTTTTTTGTTTTAAGAGACCTTGAAGAGACATTTTTGTTTGAACATATTATGTATACACATTATGTACATTTAAATTGAATGTTAGTACTTATATTTTCACTTTTATTACGAATTTAAGTGTGAAATCTGTGAATGTATAGACCAAATATTTTTTTTCTAATAATCTCTTTCCTTTTCGGCTTTCCATTTTAAACGCTGGAAAAAAAAATTATTTTCTATTAAAAAAATTTTAAATGCCGCTTTAACACTCTCTGTATAAAATACCACATCTTTTCTATATAAAAATTATAAGAAAATTTTTGTAAAAATTACACACAAATTAAATGTATACAAGTACAAAATATATAGCAACTCATTATTATAATTAAATATAAATTATAATGATAGAAAAAGAGAAAAAAAATACAAGTATATATGCATGATAACGCGAAACAAAAAAATTCGCGAACACGTTGTGCAAAAATATTATAACAATTTTAATATATATACATACAAACAAATATAATTTTTATACCCGTAATAAATAAAAATGTATATAGAATATAAATATAATTTCTCTACATTATACATACTTATGTACATAGATTAAACACTCAATATTAAGAGAAGAAAAAATATAATAATAAAAATTATAAAAAAAAAAATAATGTGTGCGAATTTGCGAATTTTATTTATATACACAATAATCTCAATGTATATAAACATATATATAAATAAAAATGATTATTTTGTATATTGCGATAGGAAATTAATTTTAAACAATCTCACAATTTTAATTTCTCTTACCGCCTTGTGTTACTGTCATACAAGTATACAATACGAAGTTTTAATGTTTATAAACAAGAATTAAGTAGAAACAAAATTAATGTAAAAATATGCTGTATAATTATATTTAGTTGACAACACAATAAAATCTTGATTATTTAATGTTGCTACACAAAACGTAATGGTAGCAATGGTGCATTCATAGCTTTGGTATATAAAAGTATTAGAAGTTGTTGTTGCTTGATAAATATGTTTGGCTACAATATAACTTTCTAATATTAGTCAATATGAAAGTTCTTGCTTTTAATTATTATTCTCAAAATTTTTTAAACGAAAAATCTTAGCAACATTTAATTTCCAATGTGTAACTTCGCAATCCTTCTGTATACAAATTATTTGAAAATTGTTTTGAACACAATTTATTAAAATTTTCCTATCCTTTCGCATTTTCAACAATATTCGTTTTAAGAATTTATAAAATTTTAGAATTTATGAAATGGAGAATAGAATTAATAAAAAAATAATATAAAATTAATAAATACATATGATATTAAGTTATTGTATTGACAACAACTTTGTATGTTAAAATATTATTGTTTTACTATTTATTGCAATCATTTTGTATTTAATAAAATAAATTCAATTTAAATATTTCAGAAACAGAATTAAAAATACACTCTAATGCATTTCGCTCCTTATTTCTTTATTTTCTTTATTAAAATTATATTATGTAGATATACGATACATGTGCCATTGAAAGTATATACATAATGAATTTGACTTGTACTTTTGTTTCCCTTTTGTTGTAAACATGTTGCTCAATATGAACACCATTAACTAACAAGCAAAAAAAATTAAAAATATAATATGTATAAAATTTATTTTTTTTCTTGGATTTTTTATTATAATTATTATCCTTGAGATGCGCTCTGCACTGCTTTTATGAAAGATATGACTATAAGTTTTCCTTTTTGTTTTTTTTGTTTTTTTTTGTTTTGTTCATATACGATTGCGTTTTCTGTGTGTAATAAGGGAAAAAACGTAAGATATGTATATGAAAAGAAAATATAGAAAAATGGCCAAAGGATAAAAATATTGGGGTGGGTAGCGGTAGAGGTAGTATACTATTTTGATAATAATAACATTATACTTACACCTTAATATACATTAACAAAATTTCAATATGTACATATGTATGCATATGTATATAGAAGAAAATTTTATAATATTATTTTTGTAGTGCAATAATTCTATGAATGAAAGGAAAGCTTTTTTGTTATTGTTGTTGTTGGCTTTTCCTTCTTTAGTAAAGAAAATACTTTCTTTTTTTTGTTGCTAGAAAATATGCATATGTGTTTGTGTCTAAAATGATTGTGTATGTACAAAAAAGGAGCTTGGTTGCCATAACATGCTCATATAGTTTTAATGTCTAGGGTAGTATGAGGTGACTGTTTTGTCTGGAAAAACGGAAAAAAAAATATAAACGAAAATGAAAAAGAAAAACAAAATATTTTGATTTTTATTTTTCTATTTTTTGTTTTAAAAATAAAACAAGACGAAAACGTAGGAGAAAAACAAAACAAAAATACAATATTTTGTAAAAAACAACCAAATAAAAAAAAAAGAAAACAGGAGATGAATCGATTTTGGGGTAAGGACATTATAGGGCAAGAGTAAAATTTAACAACAAAGAAAATAAATAAAACACAAAAAAAAGCAACTAAATGGTTAAGAGAAAACAAAAAAACAAAAAGCTTTGTAAAATTTTTGGAAAGAGAGAGTTAAGAAGGACATTTGAAGGCGATGGATAGGATGATTAGTTTGGTATTGTGTGGGGTTTTTCATAGTCCTGTGTATATGTACAGTGGATAGTGGGGAGTAAGATGGTGTATGGTGTGTGCTTTTTTTATTTATTTATTTTTATTTTTTTTTTAAATCTTGTTTGGTTTTATGATTTTTGTGTTGTGTGTACTTGCTTTCCATTGTTCTTGTTGTATATAGTTTTAAATTTTTTTTATTTTTATTCTTTGATAAAAAAAAATGTTTGTTTTTTTCGTATATTTTTTTTTTTTTTGGGTGAATTGTAAATGGTATAGAATTATAGATGAAAATGAGAGGAAAACTGAATATGGATTATTGTATTTCAGCATTTTTTTTTTCTTTAATTCTAAATTTTGTGTGTGTGTAGTATGTTTGTAGTGTATATTGTTGATTGATAGTTGATTGTTGTAAAATGCATTTGTGAAGTTTTACATGTAAATATATTCGATATAGTTGGATAGTGTTCCTTTTTTTTCTATAGGGTTATTAGTAGTTATATATAATATATCTAGTAACATATATAAAAAATACACTAAAAGCGGTACACGCATACTATGAAAATAATGATTGTATTATTGTAGAAGAATTAAAGTGATATTTGCTTTTGTTTTCCTTTTTGTCGGTTCTATGAGTTTTTTGAGAACATTTTCTTTTTTTAAATTTGAAATTATTGATTTTTGTGATTGTGTTGGTGGAAAATACAAAAAGAAATGTTTTTAATGGTCAAAAAATAAAAATTCTGAAAAGAAGGAATAAAAAAAAAATAACAGAATTTATTTTTTCCTTCATAATTTTTTAATATTTTTTTTTCCCTACATGCATGTTGTATATTTGTTGGTGTAGATATACATCCATATATGCTCATATACCTCTATTTTTGAAGGAGTGTAAAAAATTATTTTTTTTCTTAATTTGAAATTGTAATAAAGGTTTTTTATATGAAGCGTAAAATATTATTGGAACCATTTTTTCCCAGTGTAATTAAATTTATTTTGATTTTGTTTATAAATTTTTTACTATGAATATTGTATGATTTTTTTTTTTGAAATTATTTTAATATTTTTTATTCTAGTCTTCTATTTTTCATTTTCCTGAAATTTAATATTAAAAAAATATTAAGTTTGTTCTAATTAAGCTTGTGTTGGAAAAACAATAATCAAAGAAAATTTATAATTTACGAAACTATCAAATATTATTGGACAATGAAATTGTTAATCAAAAATTTTATAAATTGCATTAAAAAATTATTTTAAAGCAATTAGCATATGGGGCTGAAAAAATATAGAATCTACAAGTGAAGGCTAATAAGCATTCTATCGTAAGTTTATAGAAATTTAAGAATTTCACGGAATTTATGTTTATAATTTATGAATAATTATTAACAATAATAAGTAATAATAATGGTTGATATTTTTATGTTTGACTAAGTAAATAAGGGGAATCCCTTATATTATAAAATGAAGGACTTTAAAATTTCGCACTTATAAAAATATTTTCTATGTAACTAATTATTTGGAAATGAAATACCGTAAGAAGAAGTTTATTTATTTTAAGGAAATGTTTTCATTTTTACCGATTTTTCATATTATTATGTGAATATTTCCGAAACATATTATTAAAAAATTTTTGAACAAATTCCCGTAATCTTCTGGTATTTATAATTATTGTTATTATCTGGTGATTTAATTTCTGTGATACAAAAACATTTACATATTTTACAACGTATCTATATCGTAATTCATGAATATATTCAAGAGTTTGAGGTGAAATCAAATAGTAAATTAGAACAACATTTAAGAATTAAAAAAATCATTGAAAATTATTATTTTAATAAACTATTTTTCATATATTTGAATTGTTATAAATACAAAAAAAAAAGATAATACACAATGAGAAATAATAACATTGTTCTTTTTAATAATATTTTTATAATTATAATTAAAATACATGATTACAATCAGCTTATTATATAGAACAGACATTCATCTCTGCGCCAAGTAGTAAGTTCAGCAATTTCCTGTAAAAAAAGACAATATACGTAGTATTAGTTCATATAACAATTTTTTAATAATTAAATGCAATGCAATTCAGTGTGAATAAGTTTTGATAAACAAAAACGATTATCAATATTATAAGAATAATGTTTTATAACTAGTAATAATATTGTTTTGTTATAATTAGGTACCTAGGTTTTCCAACAATTCAAGGAGAAAATTAATGCAAAATTTGTGTATTTAAAATAAAACTTACAATTTATTAGAAAATCTTGGAATATAAAAAATTAATAAAACGCATTTCTGAAAGAACTTGGCAAACAATAAGAAAAGTAGTTAAAACTTTATTTTTTCCAAAGCATTGCAGAACGACTAAAGCAATCATATTATTAAACTTAAATGTGTTTAAAAAACTCCCTCAAACCTTCACCCATATTCTTGATTAAAACTAAAAATAATGTATATATATGTAGATACTTGGTTTTAGTTTTCACGAATTTTTAGAAATTAATTCTAGATTATAATATTCTAAAGTCAAACTTAAAATTAGAATTTAAATTTTGATAAGAGAGAATAGTCAAAAAGGAAAATTAGTTTTAAAAGTTTTGTCTAGTTCAAATTATTAGTAAAGCAAAATATTAAATTATGGCAGCTAAAATCAGTTACTCTAGCTTAATTTCAGTCGTAAAACGATTTCATAGATGCTAATAATTTTTACCGACCTTGCTTCGTTCTACAGTACAAGAAACCACTAATTAACCTTTAAAAGAAATCAGGTGCCAGGAACTGAACGGTTTCTGGAGGCCAAATTTACATCTTTGCACATAAAAAGCTTCAACTCATTTCCTTGAAATTTAAAATATGAATTTAGAGTGTACAATGAACTTATAAAGTTTTTGGAAATATCAAAGCTCAGAAATCGAAATACAGATCGATTATATATTTTACAGCTTATCTATGGAACTAACAGACGAAATTTGTTGAAATTTTATGTTTGAGTTGTTTGTTTCCGAAAGTTACTGCCGAACTTTTCTGAGAATTCGAATGGCACAAAACGAAACTCTGTTAAAAGCCAAATTCATATTTTGCTAGGTATGTTAATTAAATGCTTATAAAGGTGCCTAAATTTGAAAGAAGTATTTAAAACATACAACATAAGAAGAGCAACATTCTCACAAAACTAAGCAATACACGTTGCGGTCGGATATGTGCTGATTACATCAAATTTTATATAATTGCATTCCTTCTTTAATAACATTATTAACGTAATTTAAAAAATTATAAGTATTTTTTCTAGAATGCTACATTTTCCAAGAGGCCGTGATCAAAGATAAATTCGAATCGACTTTCTTCGCCTAACATATAATATAAACTGCAATAATTTTATTATTATGTTCAACTATAAAAATGCTATACGTATTTTCTTTTTCAATTTCGTCAATTTATTTACAAATGTGCATTTTTATAATAATAATATTATGGCAATATTGATAGTAAATATGGAGTTTATCTTTTTCAAATATAACGTCAAGTTTTAGCAAATACGTTATGCATATCTCAATGAATTTATATACAATAATCTGATACTCGCATGTGATATGGAGTAGGGAAGTTTTTAAATAAATGGAAATTTTGATGGCCCTACGAAAAACCTCTTTATAAGTACAATAAATTTTTATATATACGAACTGCATAAAGTAAGTAAAAGTTTTGACAATTGTATTAAAGCTATTGCATCATCTCAATCCGGATATTTTAAAACTTATTGAAATTTTTCCATTTTATAAGATTCCCTGTTACGATTATTTAAATTGAATGAAAACATGCTGTAAATTTTAAAATCACAAAACAATTATAATTTTGCATTGAAGTACGAAACAAAGGAATAAACTAAATTTACCTATTACGGAAAAAGAAGAATTAGGTCCTTTAATTTTGGTAAATTTTCGATTCAGTGCATATAAATTAGAAGAATATTGTTTTGGATCATCATACTTTCCTAAGAGAAATTTCAAAAGTTTATAAAGTAAACTAATATTGAATGCCCTTAATAAAACTTTCATTGCTTTCTAAACACACATACAAAACTGTATAAAGAGTAAAGCAAATAGAATAAATTTTGATAAACTAGTGACACGAGGCTTCTTATGATATGACAGAATATAATCACATCAAACCGGTTTTTCATAAACGTTTTTTTTTTTATAATTTTATGTTGACTTTTTATGTAAATATAGGAAAATTTTTTACCTATTGATGTAAAATAATGATATAGAGAAATTTTAAATTGCATTTTAATTTCTAATTTTTTTTTTTATAATTATTTATAGATTAGAGAAATACTTTTTATATAAACCCCGTTAACTGCAGGATATAATTGCATTTATACATTTAGCTTTAGAATTTCCCCTGATTTTCCAAATTTAAATTAGGTATTTCTAGAAAATCACATAATAACACCCCATAAATTTGTAAAATAAACTTTGCAGTGTAAATCAATTCCATGTCGAATTATTTTGCATTTGAAATTGTTAATATCACAAATTTTAATTAATTTTTCTTGTTTTTGGCGCAAATTTAGCCTCTAACAGATTCCTGCCAAATTGAATAAAATTAATTCAGTTACAATGATATTGTACAATAAAATGTAGCTAAAAACGGAAAAATAAGGGAGTATCTAAATAATTTTTTTCTACAGAACATGTAATTTTTGATCTCACAGATTCCTGCAGCATTATAAACGAAAATATCGTATTTATGTACAATGTAAGTGCAACAATTAATTATTGGTATGATGAAATTTTAAAATAATGTTGGGCAAGTAGAAGGGGAAATATTTTTATTTGTAGTTTTAACGTCAGCACGTTTAACTTTTTAAAATTTAAACAATAATTTCCTTTAACAAATTACGTAAAATGCATTTGATTTTAAGTTTTTTAACACCATTTGCTGTATAAAGAAATTTTATCGTATTATTTTTATCAAATGTTTAAATAAATTAGTTATCAAACTTTTACCAACTTATAGATCCGAACCTAACTCAATATTTTTTATTAGTATCTTAAATTTTGATAACTCTTCTTGAAAAACGTGGTACTATATTTTAAATATACATTCTTTATCGAAATTGTTATAGTTCCCATAGTAATTTAAAGATTTTAATCGATAAAAATAAAAATTTAATATAAATAATCTTATTAATTTTTGAAATTTAACTGCATGCTTTTAGTCAAATTTAATTAGAAGATTAAAACCAGTGATTTTATTTTAATTTAACTAATAGCTGGATTACCTTTTTATAAGCAGATTATCAATAGCGTAGATCACAAATATAATTTTATGAGAACTAGCCTCGCCAAGTTTGGAGGCAACCAAAAATTTATGTCTAGTAATCAATTTCTATTATTACCTAAAATTAACCTTAAACGAGATGATAGAGTTATGGCCAATTTCCATATTGACATATTTTCATACAGCCGTTTTTTAAATTGATTTGAATTAACATATACTCGTCATTTAATCACACCAAAATAGAATTTTCAAAATTCCTATTTTTATTTAAGTAGGTATTTAATGAAAAATAATATTTTTTAAAAAACAAATTGCGATTAAAATTATAATAGCAAGCAACACAATAAAAAACCATTTGAATATTATACAGAGCATTAAGTTAATCGGAGAAAGAAATAACAGAGGAAAAAAAACAGGGCACTTTTAATATTTTGCAAGAATCAAAAATTTCTAAAGATAATTATAGAGTTTTTTGGCAAACACACTGCATACAGTATGACAGGTTATGTGATGGCAGCAAATTTTGCATATCGAGTTTTCGATATAAAAATATTCAACAGATTAACCTGATCAATACAAATTTAAGCTTCTTCTGACAATACTGCAAGCCACCTAGTTTTTCGAGGAAATCCGATGTCATCAAATATTAAAGGCAAAATTTACATTCTTGTGCAAGAAAGAAGAAATTATTGATCAACTTCCTTGAAATTTAATATTTAAAATCAGCATATTATATTATTACTGAACAAGTGATTTATTGGAAATATCAGGAAACACAAAACCCACTTTCACCTGAGTGGTTGTAGTGATTGAGCCGATTTTGTATGTTTTACCATTTCTGGGGAACCAACTGACAGAATTTCTTGAAATTTCATTCTGTTTGTTAGCCTAACTAGAAAAGCTTCGTGTAGTGTATTTGAAATGTAAAGAAGTGTTTGAAAAACGTCTTGTTTACTTCTTTCACTTAACCAGAAAGTAGAATTTGAGTGTCGGTTATGTGCTGATTACATTAAATTTTTTTTTCTTGTTTAATTTTTCACATTTTGTTCATCTTTCCCCGTAATAAAACAAAAAGAATGAAAGAAAATAGAAAAGTTTCAAATGCAAGGAAAAGTGAAAAGTTTTTAAGATTTGTGATACTCAAAGTTTAAGATGAAATAAAAACTTTTTTTGCAGCTTTTATTTGATTTATATACCGTTTACATACATTCATAGATTTCCATTGTTGTATAAAGTTTTCTTACATATTACAGTATTAATAGTATCAAATAATATAATATACATGGTAATACTTACAATACAAGTGAAATATATAATAAACCAAATGTATATAAGGAATACTATTAAAATTTAAGTAAGTATATAAAATGAAAAAATATCAAAAAATTATGCATAAAAAATATGCACATTACAAATTTATAAAAATATTTTTATAATATGCGAATATATGTAAGTATACATTTAGAAAATGCAAGAGTAACATTAAAATTTTCATAATGTATAACAAATAATATAACATTTTGCTCTCATCTTACGTCATATTGTTCCTAAAGTAGCGTAACTATAGAGTTGTATTTAGTGTTCATAAAAGTAAATATATGTATGCAAATCTCTATGAAAATTCATGAAAGTTAATAATTGTAAAAATTATATACTTACTTAAACAATAATAAATTAACTGTAGTAACTATATGTATAAATGTGTATAAAGTTTGTTTGATGAAAACGTGTATGCACACTATACAAATATAGCTACTCATTAATCTATCATAGATTAATCCTTATTAAAATATTATTTGTAAGTTTTATTATGCTTTATTTAATTTAATATAATTAATTTTAATTTTTATGTAGAGCTGTTTGTAAATATCATAAAGTAATGTGTTTGTACTCGTATCTTCTTAAAGCAATTACTAAAAATTCAGTAAATTTTTTCGAAATATCAGTTCGTATGGTCGTCAGAATCAAGATCAAATTGTGTTGATAAAGAAATTGTTCATTAAATAAAGAAATTTCATAATGAAAAGTGTTCATCCTATAGAAATTCCATATTATATAATGTTCCAAAATATTATTGCACAGTAATCCAATTAAATTGAAGAATATTTAGTTAAAAATTTGAGGTGAGTTACTTTAAAAAGGAAAACCTTCTCTGATAAGATTTCGATTTGCGTATGAAATAAAAAATTAAACGCGTCCGGAACATGAATTCAAACAGTAGAACAATATAGTTAATTAATAAACAGCTTCCTTAAGAAATAACAAAGTGAATTTTTTTTGGAAAAGCTAAAAATATAAATTACTGGTTGCCAAACTTATCCCTAATAGTTTTTAGGGCATTGTAGAAAAAACAAGACGCGCACCACTCTCTTCAATTCACTCGAGATAGTTATGAAAAACCTCCGATTTTTAAAATAGAAATTTTCAAAAAAATTGTTTTAAAAATTGTTTTCAGTTAACCAAAACTATAGTTTCTAAAATTGCACATTTCTTTACAGCAATTTACGCTTATAGCTTGTTTATACAAAATGTTTTAGGCTTAAAGGAAGAAAACTTTCTATTCAAATAATAATTATCTTTCTATCGTAAAATTTAGCATAACTTTAGGAGAAATTTATTTAATTTCGTAAAATAACAATTTTTGAACAAATTATTATTAATATATAGCATTATAGCACTAAGGTTTTGTGTAGGAGATCATTTTCAAAGTAAAATAAGCCTTGGGGACGAAAAAATAGCGTAACTGATGCCTTAACTAAGATTTGTGTACAATTTTCAAGATCAAAATCCAATTCACCTGTAAAGTAAATTTGAAAACTGAAATAGCTGAATTATTGGAAATTTATGTGGTTTTATGAAGTTTCAAAAAAATTGTTGCGAAAACTTGCTTTATAATACGAGATCCTACATATTTCTCGAACAGTGATAAATGGCGCATACATCCAAAACATTTTAGAGTGACAATATATGCAGTTACAATATTTGCAATAATATTTTGAAAATTATACAAGTATTTTACATATAGTAAGTGTGCATATATTAGCGAATTTATAAATTCTTATACATAGAACTAGGGAGATGTGTAATAAGTTGAAAAATAGTAAAAGTTTTCAAAAATATTTTTATAAGGATAATTGTTTAAGAAAAAAAATAGATAAGTTTCCTTTTATTATTTTCTTTTAATTTTTTTTTTTGCTTTTTTGTCTTTGTTACTATTAAAGATTTCACCTACTTTCTCTAGAAGATTTTGTTCTTGTTTCTTTATAAATAGGAAAATAAAAAAGAACAGAAATAAAAAAAAAATTTTCGAAACTTTTTTTTTTCTGAACATTGAAAATATTTTTAAAGTTTTTTTCAAAAAAATTTAGCACTTTGTTTTGCCGTCGGAAAAAATAAAATTTTTCTTTGAGTTTTGTTAGTGTACAAGAAAATTTAAAGAACAATGAGAAGAAAATAATAAGAAAAACATGAAAAAAAATAAATTAGTTAAAAATTTTAGTTATTTTTAAAGTGATTGTTAAAACTTTAAACTCTTTAATATTAAGTTTTTTTTACTGAAAATTTTGTACTTTCTTTATATTTATGTTACAGGATGTTAATTTTTAATAAAACGAAATATTATATAGAAATCTTAAAGAGAAAGACATTCGGACTGAAAATCTGTTTATTTTTGTTACTTAGTTCAAATAATTTTAGGCTACTTTTTAACATCTGTATGTGATTAAGTGTTTAAATCCAGTTAGGATCAATTCTATTTTATGACTCTTTCTATTTTCGACTTAATAGATAAGAGATTTGAGAAGAAAATTGAATATTTTTTACTCACATTAATTGTACAATTAATTTAGCAATAATTAATTCAATTTCAATTAATGAATTCAAAAGTTCCAATTCAAAAGTTCTGTGGCGCATTTTTAGTTATACATAAAATACATAAATTTAATATCGTATTCTACATATAAAAAGAAAATTCAACAAAATAACGTTTAATTTGATAATAATATTCTCGTTTTATTATTCGCTCTTATTCTTATATAAAGAAATTATTGAACTTTTTGATTTAAATGAGAATATTGCCTAATTTTAATAATGAGAATTTAAATTCTAATTATTTCACCAACTTTTGAATACCTATAATAGCCACTTCTATTACAACATTAAATAAAATCTGATTGAGCTAGAAAATCATTATTATAGACTACATTTACTTACTTTCATTTGGATTGGTAAAATTTATGAATTAAAATTATTTTAATAAGAAGACTAAATTTGTTATGATTTACAATTTCTACTGTTTCCAAAAATTTCACATTAGGAGATTTATTTTTGTCTTAATGATGACTGCTATCACAACTAATGAGGCACGCTGATTAAGATAATTTCAGGACAATTAGTTGTTTTGAAAGCTACATGCAAAATATTATATATTTTTGACTGTTTATAATTCAAATGTAATCCAGTTGTTGCCGAAGAGTAAATATTAAAACTATAAATCAGAATCGCTCGTCAAAATCTAAAAAGAATCGGAAATTTATTGATTTTTGTTATTAGCATTAAAAATTCATTTTGACTTCGAATATTTGGTTTTGAATTTGGCTTACAATAAAATATTTTAAATTCAACATAGGTACTCCAATTTCTTTTTTCATATTGTATTTCATTTATCTGATTTAATTTTAAAAACTTCTAATTAAATTGCAATTAAATTTCATGAATTTAAAAAATTTTTACGAAGCTTTGAACAAATTATTCATTTTTATTTAAATTAGATGCATATACAAGACTGTCCATTACAATATTCTTATATATTTATGTGTATATGTTAGTTTAAAATTAAAAAATTTAATATGCACCCTACGAGTTTTAAAAATAAAGAATAGAATAAAAGTAGTAAAATGCCATATTATATATGCTATGCATATAGTGATTTTAGTTATAAAAATATGTACAACTTTCCATTCAAACACCATTATACCACTATAATATTATTATTTCATTGGTATAATAGTTATTGTATTTTATTTTTTTAAAATAAAATATTCTTAGTAGAAGGAAAAAAGGAGGAAAATTAGGAAAAAAATATTGAAATTTAATTGGGGTGGCATATTTTTTTATTATATTACTTTTCTTCTGATAAAGCTTAATGTGTACCGACTGCTTTTAATTTTTGACAAATATTATTGTGGAAATTATTTGTGACGCAACAAGATTAATTGTTTTTTAAGAAATAATAATAAATTTATTGAAACAAACTTTTGACAATATCATGTAGGGAATTAAATAAAAAGTGTATGTATATTAAGTTTGAGTGTGTATGTTTGTAAGCAGGGGTGTATTTTAATTTAAATTCGATAGATTTGATTATATTTTAAAATTATACAAAATGTCTTGTAATATTTTTTGAAGTAATATATAAAAGTACAATTAATTATATCGCAGCATATATTTAATATAGTGCAAATTATTACGATATGTAGTATAGTTTATATAAATTATTATATACTTGATTATAGTTGCATATATACGTATATTTTTATTTTATATTTTTTTTATATGAGAGTTTATTATAAATTATGCCTCTTCCTACTTTTATAATATTTTTCTACATATACGAAATTTTAGCTTATACCTACAAACGCAATATTATATTTAATTGTAAGTATTATATTATTCAATTCTATATACATGTTTTATATACATGTGTACCTACATTTATGCAATTCCAAAACTTCTCCATCAAATCAACAGAGAAAAAAACCCAATAATATATGTATATTCTATACAGTATAAATTTTCTCCACCTGTCATGCTTTATTTGTATAATAACTAAAATTGTGGTGAGTGTATGCACATAACAAAGAAATGCATAATAAAAATTATTTGTAAAATTCTAAGGAGAATATTTTTAAATTTTTTCTCTACAATTTATACTTTACTTTACCATTTTATATAAGAGAGAGGATTTCAGCATTGAATTAGGAATAATAAGAAATGAGTTTGAAAATTGCAAATGAAAACAAAGAAATGAGTAAAACGAAACGGAGAAAAAGGAAAGAGATACTAGATTATGCATATTTTATATGCGTGCATTAAAAATATTATGTTTACTTATACTTTTGCAAACAAAATGCTACTAAACATATTTACGGCGAATTGCAATTTGCAATATATTGCAATTAAGAGAAATTAATGTAGAGGAATAATTGTTTTAAAATTGTAAAAAATTGACAATACACATACAATATAGTTTCGAGGAATGAAGGAGAGGAATAAAATTACAAATCTATAATAATTATATTACAAGAGAATTTTCAGGAGAATAGTGTAGACTTTTTATTGCAATATTTTCTATGTTTAATAATTTTGAGAGGAGTAAAATGAATGTGAATGCGTTTTCAATATGAAATTTTAACAATGTGAATTAAGAATTGAGTTGCATAAATGTGTTGTAAATTGCAATACATATGCAAAATTTTACGTATTTCTTTTAATATAATCTCCTGCGTAAAATTAATTCATATACTGATAATCATACTTTAAAGAAGAGAAAATGAAATTTTATATAAAAAAAAATCTTTTACATAAAGGAATTTTCTCTTGAAATTTATATGAAAAAAAACCTCATAAATAATAACGCATTTGTGTTTGTATTATTATTATTATTGCAACGTGCATATTAAATTATATTATGCAAAATATTATTATAATATGTATGTATATATGAAAATATAGAAAAATAAAATATTATAAAAAATATGCGAGAATTATATAGAGAACAGAGTGTGTGATTTGTAGTAAGTGTGTGCACACATTTTATTATTCTTTGAAATATTTTTAAAGTCAAACTTTATAATGTTATAAAAATATTTATTAATTTATTACAGTAAATTATAAACTATAAGTAAATTACATTACTTATAAATATATAGTTACATTATATGATATTTTATCATGTAAATAAGCAATAAAATAAATAAATAAATTTTGTACACATATCTTGGCGTGTTTGTGTTTTTTTTTTTATAAAAACCTATTAGACTCCAATTAGTATAGTTTTGTATTTTTTAATTTATTAATCAAAACAACGAGAAATTTAGAAAGTAGGAATGATAATGAGATAATAATTAACATGTATATTATACATTTTAATTTAATTTTAATAAAATAAATTTTAAATTGTGCAATATTTTCTATATTGCACAAAATTTTGGGTTAATTTGATAATTTCCATGAAAATCATATTAGTACCGGTTCATAATATTATAATATTAAATCTGAATTAATTCTTAATCTTATCATTATTACCCCTTATTACTAAAGCTTATTAAATTTTAAATAGTAGTATATATGTACTTTTATACACATACAGAAGTATGCATAATATATCTACATATACACGTATGCATATAGTACTTGCAGGTGTTTGTGGTCTTCTATAAAAAAAATTACTATATATAAAAGTTAAAATTCAATAGGTGAATAAAAGATTTATTTAACACAATACTTAAACCATAAAAAAAATGCATTGAACATTTCTTGTGTTTTATATTGCATATGTGCATTGTTCATATGTATATCATATTTATACATATATATAATACAATATTAGTGCAATTATAATGGCAATAAAAATTATACTTTCAATAATATATACAGAAAAAAAAATGTATGAAAAAAAATAAAAAGAAGCAAATTCAATAACATGTAAGTAAGTATGTAAGTATGTATAGAGGCATAAGAGTAAAATAAAGTGTGGTTCTCTTACTATAAATAGTGGGTTGGGTGTTACCTTTTTTATAAAATTTAAAACAAAAGCAAAAAATAGAAATTATTTTTATATGCTGCCGTAACATTTTCTTTTATACTCTTGTGTACATTGGTTTGTTGCTGTTGCATTTGTTGTTGTTGTTGTTTTTGTTGTTATTATTGTTTAGTAATACCGTATTAGTTACGGTTTGTTATTTTTTTTTCGTCTCTGTTTCTTTTATATTTTATTTTATTGCTAATATTATTCATGTTGTTTTTGTTGACTTTCTATTGCAGTGATGATTATACTTACATATTTTTTTTTATTTTAAATATTTTTTTCCTATTTCTGCTTTTTTTTTACAATATGACTTGTTTCAATAATATTTTGTTGTTATTTTATTTTTTTTTTATTATTTCTTTTTTATATTTGATTTTCTGATGCGGCGCTAAAAAAAATTATCGAACTGCAATTATATTATTATTATTTTTATTATATACCTACCTCAACTATACAAAATATGTATGAATGCATGTAAATGTAAATAAGATTGCATGTTTTATAGGTAGATGCATAGAAACATACAGTGCACATTTTGGTATACATATATACTTCAAATATATAAAACATAAATCATAATAAATGTAACTATGTGTACATATGTATGTACGTATGTATATAGTTTCTTCAATATTCTGTGCACATTGCAGAATACACATTGAAAGAAAAAACTATATGATTACTAATACTTACGCAATAAATAATCATGCTACTACTATTTTGTTTGCTTGCATCGAAATATTGCCTTTAAATTTTCTTCTTGTTTTCTTTTGTAAATTTTTTCTTTTTTTTTCCGAAATCGTATGTAACAAAAATATTAACAAAAAATAGCAACAACATCTAAACAAAATCAACAATAATAATAGCAACAACAATACCAGCAACAACAACAGTACGTAACAGAAAAGTGTATTGTCATAACAAAAAAGAAGAGAAAAAGAAAAACAACAGATTTTATTTTGTTCTCTTTTCTCTTTTTCTGTTTTTTTTTGTGTTTTTAGTTTTTTGGAATCGATATTAAGAAGTGCATACAGTATGCAATTAAATAATGTACATACAAGAAAACATACATATTTACGTTATGTAGTTGATATGGTATATTTGTATGTTCATGTGTATATTATAGGTTAATACATACTTATATTGAATATTTTATAAAAGAGTATATAAAACTTGAGTAAAAAAAGAAAATAATATTAAAATATCAATATTAATGTATGTGAAATGTATGTGTACATTATGTATGTGTATTTCTTTAGTTATTTATATAAAATATGTATATAATATAGGGAGAGGAGGTGAACAAAAAACGCAATGGACGATTGAAAAGTTTTTCACATAGAGGTCGTGTTATTTTTTTTTGTTATCTTTTTTTTTTTATTGTTTTAATTTTAGAGATTTTTTTCTTATGATTATTATAGAACGCTCTCTATACTACTGTGTTTTTTTTCGTATTTTAAATAGAAATTGATTATAAATAAATATGTGGGTATGTATAAATGTTTGTAGATTTCAGAGTGGGTGGGAGTTAACGAAAAATAAAGTAGAAATAAAAAATAAAACACAAAATTGCAATTTTTTCCTATGTTTCAGCGTTTATAATTCTAAAGAAACTTTTTTTTTATTTTTTTGGACATAATATCTAAATATATTTACACTTAAATATATTCATTACATATACAATATGTGTATGTACTTACATATATACATATATATAAATGAGTTAAACTTATTTATTAGAAAATTTGCTAAATTCTGGGAAAACTATTTCTAATGGTATAAGTAAGTATGCTAGATCAATTTAACAAAAAATTTTGTATGTACGTACAAATATAACATAAAAATGAACTTACATACAGTATATAGACTCTGAATATTATAATATCGGAGTTGATTCATGCTTTTAGATTACGTTTATATTATACATATATGAAGGCATTTTTAGTTTTTGATAAAAATTTTGAATTTTATTGAGAAACGATCGTAATAAAATAGCGTTATACGCAATATTTAAATATACGTATGTAATAAGCTTTACATTTGAATTTTGAAGTTTATTAGGCTGACTTCGAAATTTATTTATTTTATAAGTGGCGTATTATGAAAAGATTTTTTTTATATAAGTTTGAAAGAACTATGAAGATCGATTGATTTCTATAAATTATTCCATTAAATGTCCCATACTTCCCATTTCGCATCATAAATCCTTCTGTAATCCGAACTTTGAAATTTTCCTCGTATATAATCGCTTTACAAAATATTATTCTTAATACAATGCTATGAAAGTTTAATTCAAATAAATATTTTTATTATTGGAAACAGTGTTGAAAATATTTTAATTATTTTTAATATTTATTTGAAAAATTTTTTCCAAAGCATAATTTAGTTGAGTTATGACGGACTTTTCACTTTGCGCGTAAATTTCAATATTAATAATTCTGAGGTTTATTACCAATTTACTTTTTCAGCTTCATCCCCTTATAATATGTGGATATTTTGATTCCCAATTTGAATCATAATCTCTAACTATGAACACATAGCCGCACTGGGTATATTTCTAAATAATACTAAAAAAATTTTCATATTTTTGGGGGCGAAATTGTCAATAGAATTTTTGTAACAGTACTAAAAAAATTAATACACTTACACACACATGCATTTATTTATACTAAACTACTAAAATATTATAACGTTGTCCCCTTTCTTTCCCTAATTTTCCTTATTACTATTTTATTGCTATAGTTTAAGTATGATATTTTGTTTCTCTATTACTTTTATAGCTTATTGGGAAATTAAAAAAAACAAAACATTTTATTTTTATTTTTTTATTTTAAAATGAAAATGAAATAAAACCATAGATTTTCTTTAATTTTTAATTTTTTCTCTTTGTTTTGTATTTATTGCAAATTTTCCCCTTCGTTGTTTAAAAAAAAAAGAAGTTACTGGAAAAGTATAGAGAAGGAAAAGTTCATGGAAATTTAACTTTTGTATTATAATTTTGCAAAGCTATAAAATATGTGTATGTGTGTGAATGAGTATAATATGCATTGTATGTAAAAATGATGCACTATATACACGAATTCAAATACACAATCTATAAATAATACGGTTTTTATCAAATATTATGAACAAATTTTGTAATTTGAATTTTAAGTAAAGGAAAATTTTCAACACATTATTTATAAAAACAAAAATAAAAAAAAAAATGCCAAATATTATTTTCTAATAATGAAATATGATATTTTTTATGATAAAAGATTAATGAATTTTTAAAAAGAAAAATTTTTTGATAAATGATTAATTTTTTATGTTGTGTTTTTTTTTATTTTTGTTCCTTGAATTTTGTATTTTGTAAATATTGTGTATAATAGCTTAATGTTGAGTTTTCAAAATTATAGAAATATTTACATTATTGAGTAAGAGTTTCTAATTAAAATATTTTTATTGGGAAAATTTAATAATTATGTTGCTGGGTATTTGTAATGCGATGCGTTTGAGTAACGATATGGTGATCTAGTGAAGTTATTACCCTAGATTTCGGAGTAAAAAATATTTTAAATTTTTGATTGCAAATTAACAAGAAAATGTATGATACTATAAAATTTTTACTTATGCATATACAATACAAAAGAATCATTCGCAATGTCGATAATTTTGCTTTATGAAGTTGTTAAAATATTTAAATCAAAACTATGTGAATGATATTATATAATATATCTGACCAATGGTGCAGTGGTTATGACATCGCTTTTCTAACCGAAAAGCTTCTCGGATTCAAACCTTGGTCCGGTCACTATAATAATTATACTTCATATTATAATATTATAAAATAAACAATTTAATATAACAATTAATTGCTCATTTGTATCTATAATTTTCGATATTGTACACAAACAAAAATAAACAACGAATATCAATAACCTTCAATATATAGTATGAAAATAGATAACGGGAGGCTGGTTATCGCCTAGTTAACTCCAATGACAGGTAAAACCGATGCTTGACTCTAAAGTCAAGTGGTCGATAACTGGAGTAAGGATAAAATAATATTATATATAATGATTATTTAATTAATAACATTACATAATTGCAGAAGTATTGCATATCCCTAATTATATTGCAGGAATGCGTTTAATGTATATGATGTTATAATGAGATAAAATTCACGTCGCCAACAAAAACATGATATTCTAACGGTATACTCATAATTGCATATACATATACCTTTTCTTCTATCAAGAATATTAATGCAAGGTAAAATGCTTATTACTTACAATAATATTAAACAACTCATAATATTATAAAATATTTTTATACAGGGTGATTCAGAAAGCTATACAACAACATATACCATTGGTTAGAAGATCGAAAATGGGTGAAGCTTTTGTTCCTAACTGGGTGCCAGTTCTCAAGGGTTTCCGAGTTCGATGGGTTTTAACGAATTTTCACGAAATTTTTAGTTATCCAAGTTTTTTGAATTATAACTTCCTTTCTGAAAAAGATAGGAGTTTCAAACAAAAAATTTAATAGCACAGAAGATATAGTACAAAAATCAAAAATATTGTGAACCACCAATTCAATTAAAACCAAACCAGATGTTGATAAAAATAAAATTAAATTCAATTTAATATTCCATATTCAAGAAATTTCTCAAAACAAACACCAAATTCTCCTTGAAAATTCACCTCATTCGGCAAAAATTTATATTTTTCCTCTGTCAAATGTATTTCTATTCAATCTTTATTCTTAAGTTCCATCAACCGTATACCGATTTTAGTATTCGTAGAAATATGTTGAAAATTTATTGATTCCCTTAAATTATTTATTAATTATTTATTAGTTTAATAATGTTAATACCATATAATTTACAAACTCCATTTTGTGTAAAAAAATTAAATTTTCCTATTAAAAAAAAAAATTTCTTTTATTAAAATAATGTCAAAATTTATATGGCATATCTTTAAAAAAACGTTCCAGCTGGATAATTTTAATAACTTCAGATGCCAAATGGTGCCTAGATTTCGAAAATAATTTTTTCAAATTTTTAAATTGCCCCCAATGTGAGAAAAATGCGTTTAAAAATTCTAAACCATATAGGTACCATTTCTTACAAAAATTGGGAAAAATAAAAAACCTATCAATTTTTTTTACCAAGAAAAGTTTCGAAAAAAAATTTTTGGTTACTAGATTTTTTTTGTTTTTCCTTTTACAAAATTCTAGTTTTTCTTTTCAAAAATTTCAAAATTTTTAAAATCAATTTTTGGTTTTCAAATTAAAAGAAAATTTCAATGAAAACATTAAAATTCAGATTTTGTAAAAAAATGACGGCTCTGATAAGTGTCAATTGTTTTTTCGAGTGACTCTCGTCATCCAAAATTAATGATAGTTGATAGTTACAGCGCTTAAAATAAAGTAAAAATCAAAACTAGTGGAAAATAGGGCCTTTAGAATCTTAATATAGGAACGGTGTTGTTTACGTGCTAAATTTTCTGTGCCATAAAAAATTTTTTAATGTTTGAGGACTTAAATTAAGGCTTAAGCAGCTGAGCAAAACTAAAAAAAAATATTTATTACTAAATAATATAGTTAGAAGAAACTGGAAAAATAAATCAAGGGAAAAATTTAATATTCCCCAAAATTCGAATGCTTGGTACATAACGAAGTTACATAAAATACAGAATCAAGTAACATGTTTATTTTAAGCCTTTTACAAGGCCTTTCAGAAACTCTTTGTTTGAAGCTCCTATCTTTTTCAGAATGGAAGTTATAATTCAAAAAACTTGGATAAGTAAGAATTTCGTGAAAATTCGTTAAAATCGGAATTGGAAACCTTTCAGATTTGGCACCCAATCCGGAACAAATGTTTTACCCATTTTCGATCCTCTAACGAATAGTATATGTTGTTGTATAGCTTTCTGAATTACCCTGTAAGAACGTAAATATTTTTAAAATTTCAATTTAAGCTTTATAATTTTATATAAAATTCAAATGTGGTGCAGTTAAATCAACCAGTCTTTTTGTTAAAACCACAATTTAGATAAAAATCAAATACACTAAGTATTGTGCATTGTAATAATGTAAGGAAATTTCTGGTAAATATAAACAACATAATAATGTTTACCAAATTTTTTATTGCATAGTCTCTAAATAATGAACCAGCAAATAATGTTACTGTAAAAGTAAGCGTAGCACGAATTCATTTGTATAGTTGATGGCGAGATCCTGAAAATTGCCGCTTAACCATAAAAATTGCAAAATATTTTTATGAGGCATAAAAGTGCCTTTTGAATTATTATCAAAGCAAATCGATGAAGAATATTTGACAACTAATAAAATTTAGAAAGGAGTTTTCATTGTAATTTTATAGTAGTATTATTTTTATTACGATTTCATTGAAACTCTATTACATGCTACATATTATACTTACGAGTTCGTAGTTCACATATGAACCAGGAAAATATTAAGATATAGACTACAAACTCTTCCAATATTAACGTTCCTTTTAAAATAATTTTTTTTATATGATATTATTTATTTTATTTAATTAATTTAATATTTTACTCCCATTTATTCTGTAAGTCAAAAAATTAAATTAAGACTATTAATATTTTTGGATTTCAAAAGTTGAACAAAACATTGGGTGTATAGAGAAATTTCTTGTTTTTTACTTATTTTTTTGGTGTTTCATACATAAAAAATGAATGTATTCTGACATTTTCAACAATTTTACAAAAAAATAAGAAAAAAATAAAGAAAATTTTTTTTTTTTTTGTAAATTACTCCCGCATCTTTTATTTTTTCTTATTTTTCTATATCACTATATAGAAAAAGTAAAAATTTTGTTCTATCAAAATTTCTATGCCATCGATTTCTTGGCAGAAATACATAGAAATGTAATTGCATTTTAACCACAAAAGTCCTTAATCCGAAAATTTTAAGTCTATTGCGAACTTTCAAACACAACTATACGTACATAGCATTATTTTTTATACACTTATACAAAGATCTACACTTTTTTAATAATATAGATGTTTTTTTTTTTTTGTATTTATTTACAAAATATAAGAATGTTTAAAATGTACATATGTTTGCATTTATATATGTCTATTTACAGAAATAATTATTTATGTTTAAAAAAATAATAAAAAAAGGAAGAAAAACAAAAATGAAAAGAGACGAAGAAAATTTTCTTAAAAGGATAAAATCTCTTCTCTATGCAGTCGACCTTAATCTTTAAGAAAACGAGAAATGCACGAACCAAAGACTAAGAAATAGAGAAATTACAAAAAAAAACAAAATAGACGAAAAGAAAAAGGACTTTATCAAAATTCAACCTAATAAGAGAGAACAGTTATAGTTTTATATTATATAATATAATTTACATATATATATATATATATATACATATGTACATAATACATGCAGTTACTTCTATATAATAAGATGAACGAATACAATAATATAATATAAAAAAATCAATACACATACTTACATAAGACAACAACAAATAGAAATTTCTTTAAATTATCTAAATTGAGTAACCCAAGAAGTAATTTTACAAAATAACGAAAAATATTTCATAACGCTGCTGAATAATTAATCATGGCACAAAAGAAATTTGTTTTTTTATTTGGAGGGTATGGCACGAAATTGAAAAAAAAACGAGAAAAAATAGAGTTGACCGTGTTAACTCTGTGGTACCCGTACGAATTTGTTATCCTATGTGCGAATAAATATTTCATAGCTGACTATGGGGACTATGATCTTTGGTTGCCATATTACTTAATGCAATTCTTTAAAATTAAAATAAATTCTTTATGCGAAATTTCAGTACTGTGTTTTCAATATTTTCTAAAATATGGTCAAACTTCTATCGAAGTTCAATGCAGTCACTAGAAAGAGCCGAGCAGTTTCAACAAATTTTATTAAACACATTGGCCCTATTAATATATTTGCTTGTGTAAAATTTCAATGTCACAGCTTTAATAGTTTCTGAGATATGGTCATATAAATTTTTAAGTTGCATGGCAGCTACCCGAACCAGTACCCCGATCATATCAAATTTAAATAGTGATCTGGCATCTACTATAATAAATAATTTGTGAAAATTTGGTGAACTTAGCTCAACTAGTTTTTGAATTATCGTTGGGACGGACAGACAAAACTAAATCGACTCACAATAAGGCAAATTTAGTATATCCTTCGAGCATACGTTCGTGCGGGTTTAATTAAGGTTTTATTGAGCAAACTTAAAGTATAAGTCGTTATCATTGCAGATGTTTGCTTGTATTCTGCGATTTTTTGTCAACAATAATTTTCTTATAAAGTATCTACTGCAATAAAAGAACACTTATTTGCAAAATAACTCAGAATTTTTCATCTAGAGAAATTCATCGTCAATATTCACATAAATTTTCAAATTTAAATATGCATATACATACATTGATTTTCTAAGAATGGTATAATTTGTCTAAGTTCAGTATGGATTCAAGGAATTCCATAATTAATTATTACATAATTAACAAATTTTGTTGCTACAATATTATTATTAAGAACGTAAAAAAATTCAATTCATAGCATAAAGTGAGAATATCTAAAAAAATCTCATATCTAGTAATTTATTTCAAACTATAGAAATAATTTAGAATATTGATTAATTTTTTAGAAAAAATTAATAATTTTCTGTTTTTTCTGATTTAAAATAGTTTTCTAATCAATTTTATTTTTAAGTTGTGACTTTTAATGTTGTATTTGAACTAAAACAAATTTGACTAGTATTTTATAGCCACAAATACTTTAATAGTTACTTAGCCGACGAAAATGAATTTTTTCACACAATATTTTTATGCAGTCGCAGAATATTCTTAAACGGTATATTAACTTTGGTATGAAATTTGTAACCACAGTCGGCTGCGTTGTGAACATGTGTATATAACTTTGCTCAGCGTAAAATTTTGCATTGATTTATAACTGGAAAAAGAATAATACAATCGACACGAAACTTTTATAAGTTGTTTTTTTTTCTGCCAAGGATGGCTTCTATTATAATTGGACCAATTTCAACAACAGGTTTAGTGAAACAACGTGTCATACAGCTCAAAGAGATTATTTTAAATATTTCAAAAACTAAATGAGATATTACTATCAAATTTTCTAAACTTGTGTCTAAAAACCAGCTGCCATCCAACTCCTAAACCTACTTTCAAATATTTAGAAAAATAATAAGGTTAGAATCTTGAAATTTATCAGTCGTTTGTCCAATTATAGGTCACATAATTTCCGCGAAGTTTCTATAAAATGATTTCACAGGCTTAAGTAATTACCATACAATGAAAGCTAATTTTAAACATTTTAAAAACAAATTTTTCATCAGGTATCATTTTGTCGGTTTGTACCAACAGAAACGTTTTTACTTCTGAAATTTTTGCAGAACAAAACGAAATCTGCTTTGAAGTGGCTTACGTGTATATTTGATCTTAGTTTGATGAGTTGAAATTAAACATTTGTAATGTGACAACAGTGACATATTTAAATATTCATACCTTTTAAATTTCTATTTGCAACTTAATTACGGAAGAGGAATAAACTAAATGAGAAAACGCGTGAAACACAATATTGCTAATATTGTGCTATGATTAACGCTGCTCTTTCAATAGTTTACAAGCAAAAAAATGTCCGCGGAGTTAAATTTCTTACAAAAGCATTTACGCTTATAAAATGTAACAAGATTAAATTTCTTTCTTGCAATCCTCAGCCTAAACTCATTAAAAAAATTAAATTTTTATTTATTTTTTTTATTTAGGTTTTGAACTATAAAATAAAATTTAATCATAAAATGTTTACTGGGCATAAATTTTAAAATAAAAATATTTTTGTTATCAAAATAGCCAGAAAAATAGTGCCACAAGCAAAACTTACACCAACAACAGTTTTGAGTTCTGCAAAATACTTAAATTGTGTAGACGAAAATCTTCAAGAAAGTGGAATTGAGAAAAAAAAATTTGTTTTTTTTTTTTTTTTTTACAAGGATTTGTAAAAAGAAGATGAAGAGTTCAAGGATTTTCTCAGTTTTATTTTATTATTTTGTAAAAAAAAAACAAAGTCGTCCTGAAAGTTTTCTTAAGTTTCATATATTTTGTTTTTCAATAGCATATTTGAAAATTTTATTTTAAAAATTAGAAAGCATAAGATTGTACACAGTTCGTTCATTTCAAATTTCCGATAATTTACGTGTCTGGATAAGGTCATTAAAGTATGGATGGTATCTTTGAATTAAGCTTACATTATAATATTAGTACTGCGCTGCCAATTTTTATGTCTTTTCTCGGTTTATAATACACTAAAAAATTAAAAATTAAACTGGAGTGGGTGTGATTTATAATAAAGAGTGGATGGATAACTTTAAATTTTTTTTAAATTAGCTGTTATCAAAAAAATTCACAAAAAACAAAACAAGAAGCTAATCAATAGGTGAAAAATTGAGCAGTAGGGAAAAAGAGGTGACGTAACTTTAATGTAAATTTTCAGCAATTTAAAAAGTAAAATTTATTCCTTACCCTACAAAATTAATGCAGTCATTCCGTTTGATATTTAAATTTGATTAATGATAAAATCTCTAAATTTTTGTTAATGATGACAATCATCGTAAATTTATACCTTCGGCGTAAATTTATAACACCACAACCTTTTTAGAGCACATGGCTTTGTTTAGAGCTTGTTTTCAAAAACGAATACTCTTAAACAAGTACATAATGTTTTTAGGTCTTTTGGAAAAAGAACGTTAAGCTAGGCTATGTTATGTTGAAATAAAGTTTTCGTTACGAGCTGTCCACCTTCCCGGCATGTTCGACAATCAGGCAATATCCAATTGGAATTATTACAGTACCAAAATCCACCCGTCGGGGATATATCAGATAACCTGTGCGACGCAAATCGCTATATCTTTACCTCGTTGCTTGTTGTTCAGCGTAGGATGAAAATAATATTATAAGCGTAGGATGAAAATATGAGAGATTTGAAAATTTAAATAAAATTTTCAAATTAATTTGATAGATTTGGTAGAAAAACTGCAAACGGAATAGCTTTCCACGTCACTACATTGAATAAATGAACAACTGAAGAAATAATGGATGCGTTTCTTTTTAAGGTCGAATCAATTGCTTGTATAAATTTAATGTAATCTACAAGAGGAACGCTTTTTTATATATGGAAAATATTTTATACATAAAATAAATATTATGACTTTTGAAATTCAATGTCCAGTATAATATGTAGATGTAGATCGGTAAAATATTTTCGTCTAAACTTTGCTATGACTAAATTAGTATTCGTTGATTTCATGCTATAGTTCAAATATTAAAAATAATGCAATTTTATATCCAAAAATTTTTTGATATATTTAAAAATAAACAAGAAGCCTTAAAACATCGCTTTGATTCAGCACTTTCCATAACTAAATCAATAGTCAACAAAATTATACTATTTAGATTATTTGAGTTTATTAAGTTAGATAAAACTCTTCTAATCAACAATTCCCACACAAACAGAAACAACAATATTTCTTAAACTGGATTGATTTGCATTTATTTTATCCATTAGCCGGCAACTTATTTCAATGTTCAACATCAACATTATTTCAAACATTTAGATTAATCGATATTTTTGTAATATCCCATATCCCTGCTTTTGCACTGCTGAACGTGCAATGCGTTGAAATTAATATTGTAAAATTTTGAACACATTGGTTAGCATAAACCGGTTATAGAAGTAATTATCAATAAATCCCTCAATTAAATTATTTTAATTTTCTCCCATTTTCCTTATCTTGTGAATTACAAACATAATTCGAAGACAGAACATATACACACAGAATAAACAGAAGTTGAACAAAATAATTCTAACGATTGTAAAATGAGCCGACGGCTTTCGATTTTTATGCTTAATTCTTTTATGAAATATAGTAATTATTAATTGTTTTAACTATTATTTTACATTAATTTAGTCATAATCTAACAAAACTTTACTTCCATAATCATATTACATTAAAAATTGTATAGCATTATAAAATTTTCAATTGGAATTCTCCTGAATTATTCCGTATTACTAAGATTATTTTTGCTATATCGACTAGTACCCAATACAATCCCATTATTCTTTTTTACTAAAATTATCTTTCTTTATTGTCGAAAGTTAAACATATTAAAGAAAGATATAATATCAAAGTATGTAAATTATAATTGTGAATAAAGTTCATTCGCTTACTCCAATAACTAAAGTGGCCTATGATTGTCTTTGCATTCTTAAATTTTAAAAGTTTATTTTTATTTATTTTGTTTTTGTTTAATTGTGTAACTCTATACTCATAAAATTCCGAAATGTTATAAGGTTTTCTACTATACTATAATATATGAGTAATAATGTTTAAATGTTATAAGATTAACAAAAATATTTTTAAGGATATTTTTTCGATAGGTAAAAATTGATTAAATTGAAAATATAGAGGAATTTTTCGAAAAGGAAAAAATAAAATAAATTTTCTTTTTTAAGTATTGAAAAAGAAGAATAAATAAAATTTATGGAAAAATTTCACGACATAAATGAAAAACTAAAGTTTATTTCTAGATTGCATGAAACAAAAATTTTTTTTTTCTGATGTTGTTGCAATGCTAAATTTTTTGAAAAATATATTGAAAACGGAATATTTTGGGCATTTTTTTATTTCATGGCAATTTCTTTTTTTTTTTTTTTTCTTTAGTACATAGCTGGTAAAATATAGTTGTATATAACTAAATTGAAACATTACAAACAATAAATTAGGAAATCTAAACTAAACTCCATTTTTCAATTAGTGTTATTTTTTAATATTCAGCCTTAATGTATGCAATGTTTTGTAATTATATGTAATACTTACGATAACTTCCGTATTATCATCTATATGAAATTTATTAATTAATTGGAATTAAATTATTTATTTACAACACTTACTTAATCTTTTGTTAACAAAGTTTCTTATACAATCAGCGTTTGGAGATTGGAAAACTTGAAAATTAAATACTTTTACACCTTTCTATACTCTAGTTATTTTATTTGCATTTATTTTTTCAATAAATTGTGGACTTTAACTTCAATAAACACTTACATTTTGCACTATGTTAAGAATAAAATTGAAGTGTACAATTTTTGATGGGTTCTACTAGATCGATGCCTCTCTGGTGCTATGGGTTTTTGTTATATTTCTTCTGTTTACTACATCTATTTTTATTAAAACTTAACTTGAAGTTTGCACTGGAAAACAGACTTTCTGTTTCACTCTTGCGGTGTTGTTATGTGGGGCGATTTTAAATTTTGTATTCAGTTAATTAGTTTGGACGTAGATTCTAAATATCTTGTGTTAACAGTAAAAGTGAGATATTTAATATATTCAAAAAAAAGACCAAGAACAATCGGTTTGTGGTTCTTTTGTAAGTAAATTAATTGTTCAAACTGAAAAACATACCTGAGCAAGCGAGTGTCAACTGAAAAGGCCAAATGGTTTCATTTTTACAAATTTTCCGACGGCTTAAGATTCGGAGTACATGTTACATTTATATAAGCTGACATATCTGTCTAAATCTCAAATTTTAAAACACTGGTAGTCGTTTGAAACCGGCAATCTGTAATTATAGTGTAAAAGTACTAAAAACTTCAAAACTTTATGAAAATATTATGCTTTAAAAGTCAATTTAGCATAAAATTTTGGACAATATTTCTTATATTAAAGTTATGCATGTGTACACAACAATATTGCGTACTTAAATAGAAAACATCTGGTGTTATAATTATTTTATTAGAAGGTAAATATTCTGAAAATAAAACTAAACAAAATATATAGTATTGTGAGGTTAATCACCTTTAGCACCTTTTTTAAAAACTCAATTTATTTGCAAAAATTAAATGATTGTTACTTTCGCTTCAATGAATTGTTATATAATAATTAAAGGGTCCCATGTTTATTTTTTTTAGTTTTTATTAAAATCAACTTATATTTACAGTTATTCTATTATGTTACCATAATTTTATTTCTTCCGTTATAAATTTCTTTTTATCGCTTTCATCAAAATTATGTGATAAACGATACAAACTTAAAATTTGTTAAAAATTTTTCTACCGAAAATAAAAAGAAAATTAAACGCATTAAAAATATTTTTTTTTACAAATTTTGAACGTTTTTCTTTTGTATACGAATGCAAAGAATACAAAATTATTGTGGTGGTATTATGAAAGTTGTGATACGGATATAAGAATGAAAGTTAAAATATTTGTTAATCAAGCATTTTCTTTTTACTTCAGACTACTTTAATAGTATTTGTTAATAAAACTAGATTTATTAACAAGAAATCAAAGATATTAATTATAAATGTAATCTCGATTTTCTGTTCGGTCACAAGAAGGAGTAAATCAGAAATCAATAGCTACTAAGCTCTAGAAATTTTTTACAAATACTTGAAAATATTAAACAGCTAACTTCACTTAGATATTATTCGAATTCCAGGAACTTCTGTAAACAGCACTATCCTGCTCAAGTAAGCTGGATCAAAACCAGGTTCCTGCATTGTCCGGTGAAATATCACTTGCACAAACTGGGAAAATCGGAAACACTTTTGTGCAGGTTCGGTGGGGGTGATGAAGAGACGACCATACATATTCAGTGTGACTGTCCTGTTCTGACGTCCAGGAGGTGAAGATGGTGTGGACGGGGCTTTCTCAATGTTTCGGAGCTCGAGCACAATTTTCACAGATCTCTTTAAGCTCTCTGGGTATTTACATGGTAATAATCTTTGGGTATTAGTGTATGTGGGATATGATATTTTTAGGCGTTTTTCATTAGCAAGGTAATATTAGGCCCTTTGCATTAGCAACAAAATATTTTGATACATACTTTCTTATTAAGATTTTGTTAGAGACTAATGACATTTTATTATTGTTAAGTGCAGCTTGCAAGTTCTTCACGAGAAATTTGTCTTCGATTCATTTTGTTTACAATTCATACTCATAATTAGCAATTTATAGTACATGAAATAGAGAGCCGGCTTACAACACTTATCGCAACCCGGTTACATATCTTAGAGTTCTTTAGAATTTTCGCATTTTAATATTTTATTTTTTTTTCCTGTTTTAATTTGGGTTCTTTATATTTATTACTTTTTAGAATGAATTCATCAAGGGAATAAAATTGTCAAAATATTCCACTGCAGAAAGTTCCTTTCTGTTAGAACAAAATAAATTTACTTCTTATTATTTTGCTTTTATTTTTTTATTTTAATATTTTACTTTCTTCTTTCACTTTTAAAATTATTTGCTCTGTTATTCACTACAATTTATCGTGGAACACCTGTATTGTTTTTTTTAATACTACAAAATTTCCAGTTTTTACTTTTTTACACATTTATATTTTGGCTAGAAAGTGACTCGATTCTTAGGTATGTGCAAATTCCTAAACAAAAAAAGAAGCAAGTAATAAAGCTAAATTTAAATCGCTCTAAGTTCAATGAACCAGGGTTGAAGATACTATAAAATAAAATAAAAAGTCCCGAGACATTTTTTTTTCAAATTTTATTTTTTTTTCTTATTTTGAATTTCTCTCAATGTCCTTTTTTTGGATATTCAGACTTTGCTGTATATGAAGTGTAACTAACATATGTCCATCATAACTGTAGTTTTGCGAATATAATCTATCTATACTCGTATAGGTAGATAGAAATAAGTTGTTTTCCTTGAATGAAACGCAAAAAAAATTTGTTAAGAATTTTTTACTCATTTTTCATTTTTCGGTTTTTCTGTTTTTTTTTTTGCGGATTAGCGCAGGTGAGAGAGGTGTTATCTAATATATTAAGTTAATGACTTTAACTTTGTAACAATTTTCGAAATCATTATTTTATTTTAAGTAGTTCATTTTAAGGAATACGTTGTTAGACTGCGTTTAAAAGGTAAGCTGTTTTTTATTTACTTCATAAGAATAAAGAAATATTTTTGTGATTTAACTTAAAAGAATAATCCATAGTGTTAATGTTATTTGCTTTTTTTTATAAAATTTATTTTTCCTTTCACGAATACTTAGCCCTGGCAAACAGGTTTTTTCAAAGTTTGTTTAAATTTCTTTTTATTTAATAATCACTTGTAAATAACACTATAATGTGATCATGCATGTGTAAAGACTTCACTAAAAAACAGAATAAATTTTAATTATTCAAACTTAAAATAAACTTAAATTTAAAATATTATTTGAATATCGGGATATTTCAATATTTTCAACTTTTAATTAGAATAAATTTTTCAAAAAAATGTGATATTGTTATTGAAGAGTCTCTCTACTAAATGATAGATGGCGACTTAAGTAAATATTTCGTAAGTAAAATTGGGTACAATGTATTGTCCTGCGATAATTTCATCGACTGGTAAATTTAACATATAATTGATCGCTTAATATTGATTGCGCAAAGAGCGGATTGTATTATGGTTTTTAACGAAGGTTATAATAATTTATCAGTGTTCCCACTCGGTAAAAATAAAATGTATTCAACTTCTAAAAAAAAATGTATCCAAAATGTATCCAGCCTCTTAAAGTAGAATTATTATACTAATTCGTCTTATTTTGTACAAATTAACTCATAATTAATATTAATTTACTTTATTCAGCAATGTGAGCTTTGTTATTTATAATAAATTAAGAAACCCCACGCAACTGCTCTTGCATTTTAAATGTAAAATGTAAGGTCAGAAAATATATGTATGTTCTGCTGCTATTGAACTATGCGGTAAAGACGATTCACCATTAAAACGACAAATTTTAAATAATATGTACAGCTAATGCATTTTTTGTTACACTTAGTTTACAACAAAATATTTCTGGTACGTTCTTGTCTTATCGTAGATTTAAACACAGAAAGCGGAGGTACTCAATGAATAAAGTATCTTTCTTGCTTTCTTCTAACAAATTTTTAAATCTGTTCAATAAAGCCAGCAAAAACCATTTTTTTGAAGATAAAGCAATTTCGCGATTTAATATTAGCAGCACTTTAACAGTTTTGTAATAATTATTTGATGTATGCGAAAGAAAAGTTTTCAAATGTATCCAATTTCGACATTTTAACAGATTTGAGTATCTTTATATACACGCTAAATTTAAAGCAAAAGATATATCCAAATGAATACAATTCTATCCATGTGGGAACGGTGCTTTTAACCACGATTGTAAAATAAAACATTTCAATTATCTAAAGACTTAGAAAACAAAAGCGTTTAAAAAAAATGAATAAGATCTATTTAAGAGTTTAAGACAGAAATTGAAAAACAAATATCAAACAAATACTGCGAAAAAAGTTTAAGATGATAAAGCAGTTGAGGCGGCTAAGAATAAGAACAAATAAGATTTTTATTTTGTTAGTACTGAATGAAACTTGTGACCAAAAAAAATGATCTTATTCCTTTTATTTCAATTTTCGTTGCAATTAGATGAACATTAGCATTTGTAATCTATAAAATCAATAAAATTTTTCATTCAGGGATGATAAGGATAAAAGTGAACTAATAAGAATTCCTGGGCCTACGAAAAAATCATTATGCTTAATTCATATTACAAGAATTTTGTGTGCATGTGTATAATCGAAATTTTTCATATAATTATTATAAATATAAATATAATTAAAGTGATACTGAACGAAAAAGCAAAGCAACTTCAAGTTTTTCAAATTTCAAAACTTGGCTTCAAAACTACAATAAAACAAATAGGTACTGCGTTCAAAATATTGTACAAATAAATATCTTATTTTCTTTCAGAACTATTCAAACCCTCTAAAATACTGGTTCTTAAGATGTGAAATGTATTTTATAATGAATTAAAAAAAATAATTTTTTAAATATTAAAAAATGAAGAAAAGTTAGCGAATGTATCGTAACACTGGAATGACTAGATTTTTTTGATATTATTTTAAGACTTTGGTGATTCGTGTGCACTTAATTTTTTCTATATAGCAATCTTTAATATTAACTTAAACAAACTTGCACAGTTGTTATTCAATACAGCGTAATACAAATACGAAGCTCTCAAAATTTAAAATTTTTGTCAATATAATCTATTAGACAAATTATTTTACTCTGGTTATAATAAAACTATACTCTGGTTCAAAATCGAAATGATAAAGTTAAAAAGTGATTGAATTAAAAGTCTAAATTTTGACTGTAGAAACATTCCATTGTATTTGAATTACGTAAACACAATAGACATCGCGTTGAATATTGAGAAAATTTGTTGCCTTATCGTTTATAACGCTAAGCACTAATGAAATTTTTGAATAAACGAATTTGTTGATTTGATCATCATTTTCAGTAAAAAACTTTTAGTTTGTATGGGTTTTTATGGTTACTACCTTATGTAGTATTGTGTAGTAGTAATGTAGTAGATGTACTAGATTCTTTTCAATATTTAAATTCGTTTATTCCAACGGGCCCCAAAGAGTTTACATACAACTATATTTATTTTCTTTTTTAAATAATATTGTTCATACGAAACTATTAATTTTTTTTCTGCTTAGCTGTTATACGTTATATGTTTAATGTGGCGAATTTCGAAAATAGGGTTCTAGTATATTCAATATATTTCGGAAATAGAGTTCTAGTATCAAAAAATAAATTTGACTCTTGACAAAATAATCAATATAATAAGTTTGCATACGCTTTAAAAGATCCTTCAATCATATTCGTTGGTCCTAGAGACCATTGAATGTTATATAAAAATATTACTTATAAAAATTACAAAATAAATGAACTAAAGAAAATAATAATTTAAAAAATACGAGTATTAAGATATTTTTACACATACATATTATATTAATATTTATAAAAAAAATATGTACATATATAATATAATTCAAATTCGAATTTTTATAATATATGAAAATTATTAACAAAATAATAGTGCTAATTAAAAAATATTCAATATTACTATTACAAATTTGTTATTAAAGAAAATATTTAATAAAATTTTCCAATTTGGAATTTTTATTTTTATTTTGACTTATTTCAAATTTTAATAAAAATATTGTTAATAATTCTTAATTAAGATTTTTTCTTTGGACATTCAATAATTCATCATACATCTACACATATACGAGTATCAGAATAGAATGAATAGTGCATAGAATATATCTACTATAGGGTACAAACATACTCTACATATTCAAATAAAAATCATATTTCATGAACGTATTGCAGGTATAAATGTATGTACATTTGTTTTGTATATTATCAGTAACCAATGGTCATAATCAAACAGAAAAAAAAATATAAATGAAAAAACAAAAACGCATTGAAACGAAATATAAAAGAAAAAATTAATCTTTGGAAAAAGTTTCAAACACAATAATAATTTCAATACACATATGAATGTATGTGCGTACATATGTGCATAACATGTAGATGCATATTATAATGTTAACTATGTACATATATGCACATTTTTATGAAAAAAAAAAAAATTTTTTTTTCCGCCGCCCATTTTAAAAAATAAAACAAAAAGAGAAACTTATGAGCTATCCAATAATCACAAATATTCATTGAAGCTAAAAAATGGTAAAAAAACAAAAATCATTTATTTTTACTTTTTTTTTTTCATTTATACTTTCCCAAATATGTGATATGTTTCCGCACATATATCGCAATAATGTATATATGGAGGTATGTATGTCTAAAGGTATACGATAAATGAGCCAACCATTTACATCCGATGTTTTGCATTTCAAAATTTATAAAAAAAGAGAAAAAAAAATTGGATCCTTCATATAGCCGATACAATTTTGATTTTAATTTTTCTTTTGTTTTGGTTTTCATTTTTTTTTTTGCATTTTCCATACATTATTCCAAATACACATAATATGTATATACCAAAAATTTCAATATTGCACATCACCCACTCACAATATAATGCATTCATTACGTTATATCCTTTTTGGTAACATCATTCCTTTTTATTATTATTGTAGTACGCTTTATATTGCTTTTTCTGTATCAAAAAGTTTTTCTTTTTTTTTTGACTTGTTTCTGTATTTTTCGAGTTTTTCTTTTAGATTTTTGTTTTTATTTTTAGTTCGTTTTCAATGCTGATAGCAAATTTTTTTCTAAATTCGATATTTTATGGGACTATCATTTTTAAAAAATGTCATAGTTTCAAAATTAGGAATAGAATGTATAAAGAGAAACAGCTTACAATTGGAAAGACAACAGCAAAAAATTGTGATCGGAATGGCAAATAATGGTTGTTAAAATAGTATTTAAGTCGAATTATGTTTATATGTAATGAATATACAAGTGTCCATTCAATTTAAGACATCCCAACTAGTTTATTTCAAAGGCAGTTCTTAAATTCTAAAAGATTCCGAAATTAAATTACACATAATTATCTTTGAAGTCTATAATATTAAAATATTATTACTCGTGCTAAAACTATTATTATGTAATGTGGTTGCTTCAAATCACAGCCATTCCCTTAGTTTTGAAAAAAACAATAAAGATGACTATTGGGAAATAATAAAGACGATTTTAAAGAGAATTTAAAATACCTTCATTTGAGTATAAAAAAATGTTTCATATTCGATGTCTTGGCTGATATTTTGAATAAAATTAAATACGGTCATGTATTATACCGTCGAAATGGTGTCGGGAATCTATCAAATCTGTGTGAAGATTTTCTGAAATAAATGGTCATACATCCTTCCAAATCCCAAATCAGTTTTGTGAAAAATTTTAAAAATTAAGTCTACTATAGTTGTGCGGTTTGCTGACTCTATAGCTTTTATTCAGTGTCACTAATAAAAAATATATTTTCTTTGCTTGCTCTGCAATAAATCTGGACATTTCCAAATTTAAAATTAATTATTTATTTCTAATTGTTGAGTAATTTTTAAGATTAACGTAAATTTGAAGAATCTCCATTTAAGTATTCGTTTTTTATTACATGTAAAAAATCACGACAACTGAACAAGTTTTCTTTTGAAACTACTGTGCTCACATAATCTTTCTATTTTCTATGGAGCCTAATTTACTATTAAAATTAAGTCAATGCAAGACGTATGATATTCCATTATAAATTGCGCATAAACTTTACAAACTCAAATGTAATCCAATTCTGACTTAATCATCTGTTATCCTTTTCATTTTACCAAAGTTTTCATAAGTGCATTCATTACAACCAAATGATTTACCCGAATACAACCGAAAACAAAATAATAATAACAAAATTCACATAAAAATATAAACAACCTACAAAACTATATTTTTTCTCCTAAACAAAACTATAATACACACAGTAATAATGCAAACAACAACAACCAAGTAAAAGGATAATAATGAAAATTTCATTTTAAAATATAAGAACAAAAAAATTAAAAAACAGTAACAAAAAAAACAACATTCAATAATAACGACAAAAACAATGAAAGAAAAAAAGAAATAACAAAATTCTTCAATTATCCATATGTACACTCACTCATCAAATTATATTGCACAACTTCACCCATCACCATCACCATCTTATACAGTTAACAGTAGGGTACCATATAGAATCACATAGCAATATACCAATATAAAAATATAGAAGATGAGAAAAAAAATTTTTTACAGTTAAATTTTCATTCTAAATGAACATTCATTTAAACTTATTGCCAACATTTTATGTGTATACCTAAAACACACAAAATAAAAACTATACAAGTTTTATATACCATACACGACATTGCGAATCGAACCAAATAAAAAAGAAGAGCACAAAAAAAATTAAAACAACAAGGAAAAAATAAACAAAAAGGATAAAATTTGTTTCTATTTTCTCTTCGGTTTCTTCTTTTTTGTTTTTTGCTTGCAAAAGGGAAATCATTCAACCCCAACAGGCCCCTGTATGAACAAGCCACTATACGTAAGCACACCTACACATACACATATTTAGTTTTACAAAAACATTCCGTATACATTTTAAATTTTTAAGTTATTGATCTGTGCGGAAAAAAATGAATTTTCTTTTTTTTTGTTTTTTTATTATTGTACACAAACTGCATTTGTGTACAGTTGGATTTGTATATAGCTATGTAATAATATTTTTATTTCATTTTTTATATTCGAATATTCGTAGTACCTACGTAAAATATAAATATGTTAGATTTTGTGCATATCTATATTGAAATATATGTACGAACAAAATATCCTTAATATAAAATTCGTGGTTGTTAGTTCTACTCCAAAAATGTGCACATGCACGTTTATGCTGATATCTACATTATTCACGTATATCTAACATAATGTATAAACATGTATATTTGAAAGGTTACAAACACGCATACATAAATTTATATTCATGTTTAAATGCAAAATGATGTTTTCGGTCGGTTTTTCAATATACGATATAACAATATAGGCTACTGCTGTACAACTATCTACTAATTTTTATATACGATATTATTTAATAGTGATGGGAAATTTTAATTTAAAATTAAATCCTTCAAAAATTTTACTTTATGCTACGTAAACAATTAGAATAATATTTTGAATTAACAAATTTATCGAATTATTGGCCATTGCTCTATGATTTGTTCACATTTTATTTTTTACTTTAAGCAATAAATGGGCTCCGAGAATCAAAAGATATTTTCGTCTTTCTTGGTCAAATATCATTTTCCAATTATAGTATATAGTAAGTTTTCAAAGTATGTATTAAAGACTTTAGCCATAATATTATTATTAATTCTTAATCGTTTTTTTAAAAAAAAAATCCTCAACACAAATCTCGAAGAATTTATTAGATTACCACAATAGCTATGCTTAAATTTTGATTCATCTAATATTTAATAAAATCAACACAATTTTTTCCAAAATTCATTTCCAAAATTCCTAAATTTTCTGTAGACATATCATTTGCAAATTATCTCAAAGTCACTTTTAAAGAGTTGCAGAAGCCTTACTCTTATAGCGATTTATTATAGAGCTTGATAGAATAATAATTATAGAGCTGCGACCTTTTCTACAATATCTGAAATTTTTACGGAATAATGCAATCCTATTGTTTTTCATCTACCGCTTTGCCTTAAAGCAATAGCACTCCTTGAAGCTTCATTAGAATTGTATAAGGCACGTGAGTAAGCTTCTTAATAGTCCAAACCTTTTTTCAAAATTCAAATTTTTTATGAACAATAATTATATACGTAACAAAGACTAACTTGTCAAAATTCCAGATTACCAATTAAATCCGTAGCAAGAGTGATTCACATTATTCCTTCTGAAGCATCACCTCGAAATACTCAATATCAAATTACTTGCAATGAAAATTTAAAAGTGAATTATAACCTCGCTATTTATCATTGTTTGTACAGTTTTCGATGCGTTGTATTTATCATTCTTGACTTACGCGATAATAAAATTTGTTACAGCCTAATAAAGAGTGTCGTTTATTTTGGCTTTCAATAATTTTAATAACACAAAAATGAAAAGGTATAGCTTAGATATCGAGCTCCATTAATAATTTTTTAAAAGGGAGTAGTTTGACTAAGGTAAAAATAATAAAAATGATTATCAATGATGATGGAGGCCCGTTTTACTTGTAATTTTTATATTTACATTGTAGTAAATAGGACCTGTAATAGATATCGTACTTTAAAGTCATTTCTACAACAAATTATAAACTATTTTGGAATTCTCAGCTCAAAACAAATCTTAACATAAAGTTAAAATCTTACGTATTAATTTTTATTATTGGAATATTCCATTCCGTTTCCCATCACTGTATCTAGCTATTTGAATATTATTTTACGGTATATAAAAACAAGCCGTAGGCAACAAAAGAAAGAATAAAGAAACAAAAATAAAAAGGAAAAAAAAAGTATCCTTTATTTTATTTTGTTAATTTTTTATACCTTCGATTTTCTATTTTTTAGTTGTGAAGAAAGATTTGTGACTGCATTTGGATGGGTGTAGGTATGTGTGGTTATGTATTTTTCTTTTTTTTCTCTACACTTTGCAATTTCTCTATATACTTGTATTTTATAAGGTTTTAGCAGTTTCGAACTGTAAAGATATAACTAGGATACTTTCGCGTTATTCGTCCATATTTTTCAACAATTTCTTGTTTTTCTGTTGTGCTTTGTTTTAATGTGACCATCAAGAAAAAAAAAATGAAACAAAAAGAAAATAATGAAGAAAAATGAACGAAAAAGAAGAAAAAAAATTAAAATTAAAAAAGAAAAAAACAAAGAATAGGAAGAAAACGACAGGAGATTTTATTGAAAAGTGAAGAAAAACAATAACAAAAGGATATAAGCTCTTTAGACCTGAATTTTTCTTTTTTTATTCAAAAATAATTTTCTATATAAATTATACAGTGTCCGTTGTAAAAATTTTATAGAAAAATTACCATTTACGTAATGAAAATGGTTCTTGTAAGAAACGATGCAAGAAAACCTTAAGACATTTTGACTGTCAATTGCACGGGCTCCGTTTAGTTTATTCCGTTTATTTTAATTATTTTTTCTTCAATAAGATTTCAATTTAATATTCCATACACAAAACCTTAACAGTTTAGTTTAGTTAATAGCGAACTATTTTGAATACTATCCCACTACTTCTAGTAAGATGGGCTGGATAATATAGATGGACTACAGGTGTGAAATATTACAAGAATCATCAGATTTGGAAAAACTTAAGAAAAAGAGCAATATATCAACTTTAAAATCTCTAAAACTTATTATCAAATTAATATCCCATACTTAACAGTTGTTAATATAGCAGAAAATTTCAACTACTAGGGAAATTGAAAAGCATTACAACAGTTGCAAGACAGTGTTGCTTTCTTAATCAAATGCCATCTTGATATTAATACAATATAAATATTTGTGAACGTCCTTTGCGAAAATGATCTCTTTTTTTTTTTTAAATTTGTCGAGAAGATTTTTTTTATTGTGTAAGCTTTTGAAACTCAGACAAACAAATGGAATTCACAGTATTTTAAGTGAAAGAAATTTGAAATCAATTTTTGAATGTGCGCACATCACTGCTTTTTTTCGATTATAATAACAATATAGGTCCAGTTACAGACAAAGACTACAAATCATACAATTGCATTGTATTCTTTGTTATCAAAAGCATTTGATTTCGGTTCATAATCCTCATAACAGATATTTATTTTGCATTAAAAGATCCAGGAAATCCTTAATGTCAAACAATTACAATTATAAGCATGCAATGAAGACAATATTGTAGGAACAAAGCGGTACAATATCATAAACATACGATATTAATGAGGGGTTCATTAACATTCTAACGAACGCAAAGAAATGTTCTTAGCGTTAGACTAATTTTCTTTTTCATTCACAAAAATTTTGTATTTTCAAATTAAAAAAAAACAATTATTTTAATTTAAATGAATCATCCTGTACTGAAAAATTACAAAATTTGAAACAAATAATATCAAAGTAAAATTTTAAAAGAATCATCGAACCCACTCTTTTTATTTTGGTATACACACAAACGCATAAACATTTTAATCCCCTGGAAAATCTTTTTATAAATTTGTTTTTCTTTCTTTTTTTCTTTTCCTTATTTTTTTTTTTGTGATATCCCGTTTATTCCCTTGATGTATAATTTCTACTTCTATAATAGTTAAGTATAATAAAACTACCCACAAAAAAAAAACTTTTCTCATTTTACCATGCCTTATTTGAAAAATAGTTAAAATTTTACCAAAAAATTTCTTCAATATTTTCTACTTATGTAGTAATGAATTATATACGCAGACATATAAGCAAACACACACATATTTTCACTGATATTCAAAATATACTATGATTACAGTACATATATTTGAAATTTAATGTTTTCGAAAAATTACATATGTACATATAATATGAAAATATATTTACGATATAAGTAATATGATTAAAAAACCTCAATATTCATTCTACAATTTTTGGCGAAAAATTTTATAACATATGTAGACATGTGTGTGTATATTTTGCTTAATTATATTGTGTAGTTATGGTTATAAGCCTGGAATTGGCATTTTTCAAAAAAAAAATTTGTTGGGTCTAAAAAATAATTTAATCGTAAGTTTTCTATTCTGTGTCCGTATTTTGTTTTCATATTCTCATCAAATAGAAAAGTAACATTTTCCGTTTCTTCATTCTTTGTATTGAAATTGTACAAGTTTGTAGTATTGTTATATTTTACTTTACTTTTGAAGCATTTGGAGCTCGTATTAGAATAATCCTTTTTGTTTTAAATTTCATTTCGTTTTCTATTTTCCCGTTTTTACATCCGAAAAGCAATAAAAAAAAATTTTCTACATTGCACCTACAAATTTTCACAATTTGATTTTATAGAGAAAAATATTTTTTGTGTATTACAAAATCTATATAGATGAGTTTGTGTAGTTACAAGTAAGCATGCATATAATATTCAATTGAAAATAGAGTTACCATTCGAAACTATATGTACATATGTATATGTATGTATAGTAAATAATGAATATTCCAACTAGCAAATCAAAAAATTTTAAACCTATGCATTTAGTTCTTCATACTTCTTTATACTTGCAGTACATGTAAGTTATTTGCATATCCACTTGAATGTTATGAGTTTATTGTGTGTTCGATTTTGTTACATGTTAAATATTATACACATACATAATACTATAAACTTTTCTACGTAGCATAAAAGCATATAAGGAGTTAAAAATTTTCAAAATAGACTTGTTTTATGGTAAATATTGAAGGAGGAGGTACGAGCAGGAAGCAAAAAATTTAAAGGAATATATTTTTTTTGTTTTTTTTTTTTTTTGTAAAATTTTCATTTATATTGGTTATAATTTTATTTCGCACTGAGTAAAGGCAAGGAAGTTCAGTATTAAAATATAAGTTTTGGGCATGTAATATTGGAAATTTAATGATGATGATATTGAATATTGTTCTTATAGACCTTAATAGATTCAGGTGAAAAATTCTTGAATTCTTCCAAACTCTCTTTTTCATATAGTAATTAATATATTGCTTGTATAATCAAATTAAATTGAACCAGCAGTTCGACTATATTGCAGGTAACCATAACTAATGATCAGAAAGTATAAGTATGAATATTTTATGGGCTTTGTTACACAAAAACGGCGTTGCTGCAAAAATTGTAATATAAAATAATTACTATGTTTGTATTGCTGGCATAGGATTCTCTCTATAAACAATGTCGTTCCTGTGAGAATGATTTAAAATTGAAACCCCTTGCTTACACAAAGACTAAGTAAGGCCATCCTAAACTATAATATTAAGCTATCTGCATCCGCATACTTTTTCCAATTTATGAACATATACTGAAATATATTTGCCTCATCAACACTAGTCAAGAGAAGCGATGTAATGGATGTAATGTTAATTTTCCCGACTTAGTATCTCCTGACATATTTAGTATGATCACTTCTAAATTTGGTTCCCTTGCATTTTTTACAGTTCCTTTTCATTAGGATTAGTTTGTTATGGGAAACACGAATGTCGATCATGAAATGGAAAGGAACACAATTTTAAGCGCATGCCACAAACACAAAAACACATTAGACTCTACACTGATTACAGTCATGTTATCATTCTTTTATTAACTGATTACTCATATTTAAAGTAATAAAATCTTTAAAAAACTCCATAAAGGATTTATTTTTAATACAAAAATTCCTGTAAACTACAAACTTGAATGGCGTACATTTTATGGAAATGTGAAATATGAAATGTATTTCTTGCAAACATAGATTAGTGTAGACATTAAACTAAATTTGTTGCTGTTATCATTCATAATATTAAAATTTTAATAGATTGAAATTTTAAATGTTTTTGTATTGTTTGAATTTCAACTAATCCGGATATTTTCTCGTTATTTTTTTCAATCACAAAATATTAAAGTAAGCCCTCATTCATATCTTATTTATTTTTCACAAAAAACATCACTGATCTGACAGTTTGTAATCCTTCAACTAAACTTAAAAAAACAAAAATCTAAAATTTTAATTTGCAAGTAAACGTTTTTCAATCATTCAAAATATATAGGGTTTTTATTACAATCTATTGTATACGAAAAAATGTTATACTTGTCGTCCTTGTAATTAAAATGCTGCTTTACTTTATTCAGTACCAAATTTCAGGACAATTATATCAAGTTCCTTCTTATTTAATTGGACATTTTCAATTATTCGCAAAGTTATTTTTTTTGGATTAGAATCGGTAGACCCAAATTAAAATTTATCTGTCATTTTAAAGCAAAGATAGAAGTGAGTACTGAATTTTTAAAATTAATTTGTATTTTAGTATTTTGAAAGGAATAACGAAATTTTGACGTAGCCACAAATTATAAACATCGACTGAAGCCGTCTTTTAAGTTGAAATATCGTCTTTTAAGTTGAAATGGTTTTAAACAGGTTCAATTTCTGAAAATTCAATAATATGGGGTACGTGAATAGGGTACTTAAAATATTTTTACTATCGCAAATGTAATATTACTATATTACTGCACTCGAAAAGGAGTTTGACTGAAGCCGATTGTTGGACCGCTGTCCGAAAACCGTCTATTATGCTAACAGTTAGTCCTTTCGTTACTCATGCTTGATATTCACGCAAATTGGTCAATTTGTTCCTCGGTAAAGCAAAGTCTATTGTATCTGCAGTAAATATATTGTTTTTAACTTTTAATATTGTTAACACTAACGCGTATTAAGAATTACGATTGCTAAGCGTAGCCGTTTTGGATAAATCCGCTAATGACAAAATAATGAAATCTTTTGATTTTTGAAAAATATTTTTATTGTCCATATTTTGTAGTACGACTTTGTGTTACACTTAATTAATTTTGTGTAAAACTTTATTTTTAAGTTTTTCAATAAAAATCAATAGTCTTTTTTTTATATATATTTATTATTCCTCATATACCAATATTGTGACCATCTTTTATTGTCAAATAAAAATTTTTTTAATTAAACTTTGAAGTCAAAAATTTTACATACACTCTTATTCTTGATTTTTGTTTTAATTTTTATTCTGATATGTTTCGAAAATTTGGGAACGTTAACTTGCTAATATTATTTTTCTAAAAATAAAATTAAATTATCGGTAAAAAATTATTATCCAATTGAGAGCAATAAAAGGATTTGGCAACTTTTTATTACAAGTTGCAGTTTACAAAAGTATTGTGTTGCAAATCTATGTATATATACAATTTGTATATGTATACGCAACAAAATATTTATCTATTGCTATCCTTTTAAAATTTCAATTATTTTATATTGTGTTCCTGTAATAAAATTTTAATAAATGTAGCATTAAAAATTTCTTCTTACATTTGTAAGTCATATACATGTCATATTTACGAGTAAAACGAAAAATTTATAATTGAATAAAATTAAAATTATTACTCAAAGCGATATTATACTTAATCACCATTCAAACCGATCCGAGTAGAATTTTTACATTATAAAGTGCAATATAACAAAAATTTCGCTCGTTTCGCTTGAATTGTTTAACAATAACAATATTGTTTCACTTTTCAAAAAAATTTATTCTATAATATATAAGATTCTTATAAGAGTGTTTAATTTTTCTAAAAGACACATTCATTTTAGATAAAATGCTCATGTGCCTAAGTAATCACGTACGAAGAAATTTACATTTTGCGATAGTTTATTAACAAAATGTTTTCAAAAAATTAAAACTATTAACAATGTTGTTCTTTGGACATAAAAATTTGGACAGTTATATACCTTTTGGTATTTAGGCCTATTAGCATTATGTATATACTTATATGTTTTAGAGCTATACCTCTCAAAATTTCTGGAGATTTCAGAAGACCAATTTTTATGTTGATTTATAGTCACACGTTAAATCAAATGCTCAACAGTGAACATAAAAAGGACTCTAAAGAAGAAATCTATAATTAAATTGCTTACTCAGGGATGAACACAAAAAATACTTAACTTAACTTCCGTACTCACTCTAAAATTTAAAGTAATTAAAAAAAAATAACGGAAGCTATTTGCTTATCTTAGGTTTTTTTCGTTTTTTGTGGAAACGAAATTTCTTTTATCGTTGTATAGCTTAAAAGAAAGAAATTTATCGTTTTAAAAATATTTTACCGGTAGCACAATGAGTAGCATGAGAAGGAAGTCGAATTTCATTATATTTGATTTTAAAGATCCCCCGAATATATGCAATATTTATATTAATATGCCTACGCACTTGACTTTTTTTTATAATTTTTTATTGGAATAAAATAAACGAGAAGTTATTTTTGTGTAATACCTATCCTTTTCTGTTCACATTTTCACAGTAATTTTTATTTTTATGGTTCTTGATAATAGACGCATATAGAACGCAAATAATAGACGTGAATAATAGATCGCATATAGACCAAAATAATTATTCAAACCAAGTTTCCATTGTTTTATTCTCGTACATGATTTTGTTATTGTTATTAAATTCGGAATTTATTTTAACGTTATTAACAAACAAACTAAAATTTATGTGCTGTTTAAAAAAGTTTACCTTTAGTCATTTGATTTTTGTATTGAAATACCAAAAAGAAATACCAAATTCATTATATACTGACATTATTATTTTTTTTTTTTACTAGGTGAAAAAATCCCGAAAGACGAAGAAAGACGGCGTTACTTGCCTTTTTCCTTCGGCAGTGGGGGAGCGTGACTCCTACCCTAAAGTCACTTAATCTTTGAACGGATAAAGACCGTTCCTACAGACCTTTGCGCTAAATTGGTTTTTCCGTACAGGAATTAAATACTTTCCATGAGCAAATTGGTATTTTTAGTTAAATCGAAAGGTCTTGTTCGTTTAAGTCTTTCTGTGACATTCTGTGACATTAACGCCATTGTGATATTCTTATTGTTTAAAAATTGTACATTATATTTTTAAATTAATTAAATTATATTTGAAAACTCCTGTGACTTGGCCTCAATTTCAATTTTTTTAAGAAATCTTCTTAAGAACTTGGCCTTATTTCCGTATGCAGTTAAGCAAGAAACTAGTACTTCTACATTATATAAATACTATAACTAGCTCATGCTGTCATAGTTCCACTATACTAAATATTTTTATATACTTAAAACGTTAAAAGTGCTGTGATATTTACCAGTATCGAAATATTAGATGCTATTAAAAATTTTCCTAAATTCATTTTATTTTTCATATGTAGCCATATTGCAATCTGTTTTTTTTTTGTTCTTCAAATACAGCAGTAACTCCCATTTTTTTGTATTAAAACAGTTGTGTATAATAAGAAAATTGTATCAAAATATAAAATCAACCCATTTATGTTCTAAATGTGTTTGTATATGTGTACAGTAAATATCGTGCACATATTACAAGCGTCATCTCTCTTATGCACCATTCAAAGTTATTAACGAAAATTGCATTTTTCTCGGCAGAGATATCATCGTAATAAAAAAGTCAACTTTGGTCCTGATAAAAAATTAAAGAAAATGTGCACTGAATTTTTTTTTTTTCATTTTTTCCTTGCATTTTTTATTTTTAGTTTTCGGCTTGTTTTTCATTTTATGCATTGTTTTTGTTTTTTGTTCTTTATTTGCTTTCAAAATGAAAAATTCTATTTTCCTTTAGAGTTCCCAAATGGTTTTAAAAATTCCTCGAGTCAATTATTTTCTTTATATATGTTTTTGTTATTTTTTTTGTTATTGTTTGTGTTATTATGACTCGTAAACTTGTTCAGTTATCCCTGCATTTTCTTTTAAAAATTAGTTTAGTTTCCTTAACATTAGTGATAAGCAAGAATGCAACTTTAGTTAAAAATTATGAGGCCGGTGTTTTCATTGAATGTTTCCTAAATTTTTGGAAAAATAAAAATAATTCTTGAAAAGTTATTGATTATGGGTCACAATTTTTATAATAATATTGGTTTAAAACGAAATTGCCTTTTCCATTACTTGTGTATTACACTTAAAATCTATGGCATAGAAATCGTTTTTGAATGCATTTCAGTGGAGCAGAACTGAGCAATGATTTCTACCTAATTTCGTTTATAATAATTAATTTCATACTTTCATATTAACGTATAATTTATAGAGACAAGTAAATGCAAAATTTCATAGAGAATTTGTGATTCATATTTATAATTTGTAACGCGTGATAAAAATCATCCCATTCTTGTACCTGGTTATCGTTAAATCAATTGTTATTTAACTTTTATAGCTCACCTTCAGAAGTGATAACAAAATATAATGTCAACTATGGCATTTTGATTACAACTATACAAACATTTCGTCTCATAAAAATACAAAAAATAAAAGAAATTCGAAAAACAAAATGAAGGGAAAATAGTGTAAATAAAAAAAAATTTCATAAGGCTCCTCGCTAGACTTAAAAGAGTAAATGGAATTTACTGTTGCAAAACAATATTAAAAAATTCACTTTTTGTTTTTCTTAATTTCTTCTATTTAAATTATTTTCGATCTTACTGAACATTATGATGAAGTGCAAGCAGCGACAAATATTTTATAAATATTTTGGCAAATTTAAATAATTTAAGAAATATTTCTACAATTTTTGAAGAATTAAGTTTAGGATTAAGTTTGAGTTATTTAATTTAATGCAACAACATACACCATTTTCAAATCTTTTGTTCAAGCTATAAAATATTTTTCGATTTATATGAAAAAGAAGCCGTAGTTGGTCCATAATCAAAAGAAAAAAATTATATTTCAATATTTTTGTTATGCAAGCCTTTCGGAAAATTTATTTTTGCGTTCTATTCAAAACGCGCTTAACAAATCAACGCGCTCAATAAAATTTTATAAGAATCTGAAATGAATAAAAAATTTTTTCGTTGGTAAAATACTAATTTATCGCCTTATGTCATGCAGAATAACTTGAAAAATTTTCGAGATAAACAAACCTATATAAATTTCCTGTAGTAAGGCAATCAAAAATGTAAATTAAGATAAGGTAATAGTGCATAAATTTCTTGCGGCTATTATTTTAAAAGTATATAGCATAAATTCAAAAAAACCATAAGACCAAAATTATTTGGGTAAAATTAAAAGAAAATTTTTAAACCTTTCATATACCTAAAACCTTTCATATCAAGCCAAAAGAAATTGGTTTGTTTCAAAAACATTTGCCCGAATTCAATTTCATTCTTTCTCGTATTTGAGAGTGTTGCATCAGAGAAAATTTTCTTTTCAAGAAAATGCTATATAAAATGCAATATAAACACAAAAAGCACCAAAAGAAAAAAAATATATAAAAACAAAGCCAGGCACAGGGAAAATTTCATAAATCTTATAGGAAATTCGTTTAGATGCACAACAAGTACACATACAAAGAACTATAAGGATTTTATGGTCCTGAATTTTATCATTTTGAAAATTTTTTTTTTTTAATTTTCTTAGTTTTTTATTTTCTTTATCATTAGATATAAACTCGAAAATATACTTTTTTTTTTATATCCAAATATAAAAATGAAAGAACGAAAAAGCAATGTTAAGAATAATTAATAAAGGACATGTGCACGAAGTCCCATGAGGTGAAAAGAAAATGCGATCTAAAACTGAAATTCATGTTTTTTTTTCCAGAACTACATCGTAAATATACATATGTACATACAAATGTATGTTTGTATTGTATGCGATCTATTTTTGCTTGAATGAGAAATACGACGATAGACTTTATAATAACATCCGACATCTTTCAGTTCTCCTTTTTTTATTTTTAAGAAAAGAACGATTTTTGTACAGAAAATATAAATTTTTTTTTTCTATTTTTTTTTTTACAATTTTTAGGCGAAATGCATAGAAGGAAAATGCATTTTTTATTCTTATTTTTTTTATAGTAATGGCAAAAACTACTATCAAAAATAAATGGAAGAAATGAAAGGCAAAAACTTAAGTGCAATATTTTTGTTAGAAAAGATTTTCAAAAATTCATAAGGCAGAAAATCGTTCAACAAAACTTAACTACTTTATATTTACGAATTTTACAATTTTCTTTCCATTTTTTTTTATTTTTTCTTTTCATTTTTATGAGTTCATTTTGAAAAATTAATAAATAAGAAGAAAAATGAGAAATATTTTTTTTTCACTTTTCATTGTTGTGTACTGCCCCGTGCATACTAGTTTTGTTTTTGTGTACAAATTCGAATTGCAGAAAAAATATTTTTCCAGTTTTTTTTTTTCTTGGAAAATTTAAGTTGTAATTTTCTAGAAATTTTTTAACATCACAATTTACTTTCAAATAGAATTTGATTGTTTTAAATAAAGAAAAAAAAAATAAAAGAGTTTGTTAATATTTTTGCAAAATTGATTTTGAATAAATAAGAAAAAAAGTTGTAGGCATTTATGCACTTAACTTTGGAAGAATTAAGAAGAATATGGAGGAAAAACATATTAAATATCTTAATTGTACGGGCATACCTAAAAATTAAGCATGGGAACACGGAAAATTTGATCGGAAGGTAATAATATTCTTCGATTAATTTTCCCTGAACAAAGGCGCGTCTTATAGACATTTTTAGAGCGTGATTTGGTAAATAGATCAGATTTCAAAGATCAGATTTTAGATCTTAAACTCTTTAAAAACAATTTTGAAGGTCTACTTAACTTTTATGCAATAACAGAAAAAATTTTTAAAACCAAATTTGCAAAGATTGTATTTTAAATAAGAAACAATTGCCATCATTGCAATGTTATATAACCATTGACCTCAAAAGCCAATCAGATTTTTTCAATAAATTAATAGGATCTTTGACATCTCTATCAAATTCACCAAAAGAAAGAGAATTTCATATTTAACTCTTTAAAATAAGTACACCAAAATGGCTTTGCCTGTCATGTTTTTTGAATTTAAATAAAAGTGTAAGAATTTATTATCCGATTATCTGGAAGCCCAACTTTAAAGTTGAGCAGAAGGGCCTAAAATTCACGGGAATACTGAATAAGTAATTATGCACCAATTTGTCTTATCGAGAGAATTCGAAGATATCATTTTTAAAACTTAATTGAAATTAAAGAAATTTAAAGAAGCTTAATACGCTAGAAATTTAAAGAAGCTTATATTTCGTTTTAATTGAAAAAGGTTTTAAATATTGCAAAGCTTCATATTTATTTATTTGATGTAAATTTCACTACCTCAATTTTGTGTTATTTTTATATGTTAAATATCTGTCCTTCGAGAAAATGAAAATCGTATTTGCAAAAAATGTGCATGTATGATCGCCCTGTTTTACATTTTTAGAAATATCTAAAATAATCTTGCAAGTTAAAGTATGACGGATCTGAATATCACTATATAAAGTACAAAGTGTGACCAATTGTGTGCTTTTCACATTAAATATTTTGTCTTAGGAGAAAATTCTTTTTTTTTCTCATATCAATTCCAATAATATATAATTACAAGAATTGCTAATTAAACGTGTTAAAATTTATTTATTAAAACTTCATTATTTCTATTCGACTACGGCAATTATGTTAACTGCATATATCAATTTATAAATAAACAATGTCTTCATATAATTCCAAAACAGTTGGAAAATCTAGCCAAAGAAATGAGTTAGGCTGGAAAAAGCTTTCCTTCCCGGACTGAACTCGTAACAGTGATCTACCACTTTCTAGGTGGCTGTATATGGATATTGCCGGCAAATTGTACTTATATTGCTTTAATTGTCGCGATAACATGCATTGTCTAAATAATATTCATTCAATCGTCTTTGAAACAGACAATCACGAGAACAGTAATATTAATAGAAAATTGACTATAACACTAATGTTATTATTGAAATATTCGAATTGTACTTAAGCTGACATGGTAGTACAGAACGAGCATATCAATTTCTATAAATGTAATTCAAAACATTTGACTGTTTATAAAATTATAAAAAATTTATCGATATTCCTATATTCAAATACACTTGTTCATATAGCATGCATCATATTTATGCACTTACTATACACACATATAATAATATTAACTTGCATATTTATTTATCATAATAAATATTTCATTCCATTGTATAAAAATATAAAATTAAAAAAAAAAAATTACTAGATTCCGTTTTTCTTGCAAGGATCCTACAATATGTTAAAAATGTCAAAAATATTACATTTTTATATCCTTTCTCTATTTTTATACATACATAAATAAAATATATTTTCAATTAAAATAAGAAATATAAATTTGCAGGCGTATTTTGAAAAATATTTTCCATTTTAACAATTATAGAATATATATATGTATATGTACGTGTACACAACAGAAATAACATAAAAATTTTATATAGACTCAAAAAATCTATGAATATTTAGGTGGTATAAATATTATTTTTACCTTTTCCTGTTGTTACAAAATGAAAGAACGTTTTCACATATAATTTGTGAATGGTACAAGGATTAAAAATATAAAAAATAACGAAAACGAATAGCAATAATAATAAAAATAATAGGAAAAATTTGAAAAAAAAAAAAATAAAACAAACCGAAAGGAGTTGTTTTTAGGTTTCGGATGCAACATAAAATGCCATGAACCCATCAAAAATTACATGAATTTAAAACCAAACAAACATAAATGCAATTTCATTTATTTTCTTTTTTTTCGTTTTTTCTCTCTCTCATCTGAAATCGTTCTATAGCCTTACGTAAGTAAGTAAGTAAGTATATATTATGCATATAATAGCTTCGTATATGTGTCTATATTGTGTAGAACTCACGTCAGAACAATCGACATCAAAATAAACTGGCAGATTTCCTTTTTGTATTATTAACTCGCATGAATATCATAATATACAATAATATATACACATACAGTATGCATAAATGCATTTTTACATATACATATGCATACTTTTATAAACAATATGTGAAAATATTAAAACAGAAAACAAAGAAGAGCAAAAAAATAAAACAAAAACGAAATGAGAAGCAAAATAACAAAAAAGAAAAAAAAAAACCTAAAGTATATTTTAGTTGACTATGGTTGGTGGTTGGTTATGTTGTTTCGTCAATATTAATGCCATCATGTTTTATACTCAAATACAACCCCCTGGACAGGGATTTTATTTTATGTTTGTAATATTCTCATTTTATACCCAATATTCATATACTTATATGTATATACACTCGTATATACTTGCATTATACAATTGCATGAAAACTTTATGAAATTTCTGTCATGGTGATGCATGCATTCATGCATTCTGTATATGCAATATAATAATATATAATGCATTTTTTTCTATATATATATATATATATATAAATGTATGTATATATTCTTATATAATAAGTAATTACATTGAACATGTTTAGGTTTTAAGTAAATTGCGGAATTATTGATGTTGAGGGAGGTCATGTGTATATAATATATTTATATAAATATATATGTATATATTATGTGTATATTGCATAAAATGTACATTTTACACCGAACATAATTTGATAAAGAAAACAAAAAGGAAAAACAAGAATAAAAGAATACAATTTTTAATATTGTACAGCATAAAATGATGGCGGAGGATTTAACAACCAGTGTTGTATTTTGTATATTGTGTATGTGGAAAGAAAATGGAAAATAAAATTTTTAAAGGGTAAAAAGTAAAACAAAATGAAAGATATAATATATGTATATGTGTATGTAGATTATTTTGTTACTAATCGTATACATGGCTATAAAAATGCATGTGATTTGAAATGCAATAAAATTTTAACTTCAAATTTTTGTTATTGTTTTTTTATACTTACAATCTTATTTTAAGGCACAGGATATTTTAACAAAAATTTTCAATATTCGTTGTTTATATTTTTTGTTATTGTAATTTGTTCAAGTATTGTAGAATATGTAGGTATATCAAAAAATATCTAAGATTATAAAATATTGAGAATCATTTAGATTTTATTCGAGAATTTGAAAATATTTTAAGTTCCCGTCCTTTTGTTTTTGTTTTCTTTTTTTTCGAATAGCATTTTAATTTATCGGATAGGGCTAATATGAAAAATAATGTGTTTTTTTTGTTTTTTTTTGTAAACAAGTTGTAAATTACTGCAAAATTATATAAATTTGTAAGTAAGTATATGTGTGTATATTTTGTATGTCTGCATTTACGTGATCCTTATTATAGAAATTACACAATAGTAAAAGAGTAATTTATTTGAAAATTTTAAATTGTTATTATTGTTCTGGTTTTTATAAATGTAAATTGAAAAATTACCGATTTACTTAAAATACAATTTACTTGAAATTGATTATATACAAAATGTTGTATATATTTGTATATAATTTGTAATTATAGTCATTATTATCAACACTTTACACTTAATCATGAAATAAATTTTATGGTTAAAACAAATACAATTACAGCGAATATTGAATTTAAATATAAAACATTAAATGAAATTAAGGGCTCAAGTTTTGACAAATTCCTAAAATATTCAGTCTTCATTATAGTTATCCATTATAATTATTGTAGGTAATTTTCAGAACTATGTACAATTAATTTCTTCCAAGGAATTCGTAAAAATCTTGCAATGAAATTTCGCGTCTCTTTATCACCTTCTGTTTAAGAATACAAGAGTAAAGAACTTGAAAATCGGATAACGTACTAATGAATTTTTAAATTTTAGAAAAAAAATTTTCGAATTAAATTCGTAATTGCAGATCCTTTGTAGCTAGAAATATCGAAGGCCATTTAAGACCTCATTTTTGCATCATTTTTGAAACATTCCAATAGTAAACTTCAAAAAATAAGCGACTTAGTAGAAAATTATTTCGTATTTTACCTGCTAAACTAATATTTCATATTACCTCCTATTTCATTTACCTGCTAAACTAATATTTCGTATTAAATATTTCATTTTCTAGGTATTCTTATTTTTTCTATTAATTCTTTACATATTTTCTCAACAGCAAAGCTATTGCGACTAAATTCGTTTCCTTGTGATAGTTCTCTTTAACAATTTAAGACAAAGCAAATATTCATTCTTCTTATTTCAAAAATATGTACATAAAATTGATCGGACTCGGAGACTGAACAATGAAAGGTCTATAATGAAATCATTTATAATATTTTAATGAGACTGTTATGCAACAGTTCTAGCGTCTTGAATATGCATTTAAGATCAGTGAAAATTTCTTCGATACTTGGAGATTTATAAGAAAACAAATTTTGAGTATCCTTATTTGATATTGAAATTTTGTTCCAATTTTTCGTAGCTGCATTTACAGAAAATTAAATTCAAAAAATTGTAATTAAGAGAAACAATCATTTAATTCAAGTTTCGTAAACGTAAACATATACCAAAATGTCATTTGACCACTAAAAGTTTCAAAACTTCTTAGTATATAAATGAAATTAATATTGCTATCAATGTTACGACTCTAATCGGATTTGTAAACAGTTTAAATGTAGAGAATTTTATGTACTCTTGCATTTAATTCGCTTGTCGTAATTTTAGATAACTAGCATAATTGCAAATGCGTATTTTATTTTTGTGACATATTTCTATAATGAAAAATAATGAATAAGAAATTAAGCGACAATCAGCTTATAAAGTTGGATTCGACTATATAAAACTTTCCTTGCCGGCAACATTCTACATTTATTGTTTGTATATGTGTATATACACATATATATTTTTTTATATTCCTTAACAATTCGAACAGAATAAATTTTTAGTTACTATCTTGTCTATTGTTTTTTCTTCTTACTGTTTACTTTTTACTGTTACATATTGTGTTTACTATCATATTAAATTAGCTGTCATTTAAATAGATTTCAATATTTAGCTTTTAATTTTCAAATAAATTTATTGACAGTTAAAGTTATTAGCTGTCACGAAAATTATTTTAAATATCTTGAATATTTTGAAGTTAAGTCAAGTATTTAAAAATTAATTCCAATTGAGATCATTTGGAAATGTTGCATTCAAAACTATTTCAAAATATTTCGTTATTTTTACTTTATTCGAAATTATGATTGAATTACGAGTAACTCTTATATCATTGAAATCATAAATAGAAATTCAATATGATTTCAAATTATAAATTTTTTTACTTTTTGATTGAATGTGTGAGAAATTTACAGAATGTTGCTATCAAATTTTTAAAAACTTTAATTTGTTTTTACATAAAATCATTTTTTTCTGATAGTTTTTTTCAAATATTTTTTTTTTGCTCATTCAGTACGAAAAATGTGATTAAATTAGCAATAATTAGTCAAAAATATTATTATACCCACCAAGTGGGTATTCAGTACTTAGCTCGATTAACTCTTTGAAATCATTTAATTTTATCACAAATCTTTCTTGAAGATCAAAAATTTATTATAAGTTTCAGCAGCGTTTTAATGTTAGACACCGTACTACTTAAAAATTTTTAATCGGCGCATTCAATAAACAAATTATAATATTATTATAAAAGATTTGAATTAAATTCACAATTGAAATAAAAATTTGTTTATGTGAATGTATCTGATTAGAGCGTCAATGAATACTATAAAAATTTTACTATGAAAAAAAGCTATTTTAAATTCGTATATACAGGGTACTCTTTGGGGGAGAGAAAGGTGGGACAATTTCAAGAAAAAAATCGTCCTTTTTCTGAAAAATCGTCACGAGTATTTTAGCCTACGTAGGAATTACACAAGCTAAATAAAGTATATCAAAGAATAAATATAACCTGGAAATCTTCCAGTTTAGAACCGAATTATTTTGGAAAAGGGACATCGCAAAATCTTAATTATTTTAAGAGGTAATTTGAAGACCAACTGAAAATCTTTCAAATTGTATAAAAACCAGAAAATTTAATAGGGTAAATTTTTTTGCATTTGGTTATTTTGTGAAACATTTAATATTTTTTATCTTTAAGTAACGCCTCAAATGACACAATGTTTTTTTAAAAATAAAATAATATTTTCGAGCTGTCCATTGCGTATTAATTTTAATAAATCAGTTAATAATTATGGAAATTGTAGCCATTGAAGTCGATGAACCTTTTTATCGAAACCAGAAATTTTCTACTGGGATTTTGAGTGTTAAGTCACTTGCGGCCACACTTCAAGAACAATTTTTTTTATAAAATTGTCCTTTCTTCCGGACCGAGAGAATATATAATGTTGCAGGTTCTCTGAGTAAACAAAAAATTTATAGATTACTTTGATAAAGGTACCTAAAATGAAGATTCAATTTTCTGAAAAAAAAATGTTGAGGAATAACCTTATATTTGGTTATTTGCAAATATTTAAGGAACCTAAATCATTTCTTGAAGTGACATAAATTATGTCAGAAATTTCGTATTAATTATTATAGATATACGTTATACTAGCAACTAAAATAATTGAATTTTATAAAATCAAGAAAGTAAATTGTACGGGAATATAGAAAACTTGATCATTTAAAATTCGTACAATATTTTCATTAATATTGACAATTACTTCAACATTGTTAATATTTAATTTTATTATTAATTCAACAAAATCACCTTGAACATAATTGAAAAAAAAAATTTATATTCACCACCATTCTTATATATAAAAAATGTAAAAAAAAAATTCCAAGAAATTCAAATAAAAATTTTCACGGTATATACATTTTATCCTTACATTTTAATTTCCCATACTCTTTTCAATAAAATTTTATAAGAAAATTAAAAACTGGAACCATAACCTTGAGTAACTCGTTTATTAAAAAGATAAGAATCCAAGGACTTTTAAAAGGTGTTCACTAAGAAATGTTCTCATGTTCAATTTAATTCTTATGTTTTTTATAATTTCTTTTATTTTTTTTTTGTTTCCCTTAAGAATTATAAAATTATATTTCGTTTTTATACTGTTAATGACAACAAAAGTTTAATATTTCTCATTCCTGATATGAATTTATAATCAAAATCCTTTTTTCTTTTTTAAAATAAACAGAAAAATTTTAAATAAAAATGTTGAATATTTTGAAGTTTACATGTATTGGAATTGGAAATTGGGTCAGTTTATATTTTTATTTATAATATTAAATTTGTGAAGTCGAAGAGAAGGGTGCTGGGAACTAGAAAAGGAAGGATCTTAAAAGAATTTTCACAATAATGTTAAGGAAAATGAAAAATATTATTATTATTAATAATTTAAAAATGCTAAATAAATCTTATTATTGCAATAATTTAGATTTCATGTTTGTTTATTATAAATAAAATTTATTTGAAAAATCTCTTGGAAAATAAAAGGAAAATTTATTTTATTTTTTAATGAAAATTCTTCTTATTTTTCTTAAATAACATTAAATGATTATTTTAATATATGACTTTTCATGATTACTTATCAGCGGGTGTGAATTTATTAAGTGCATATAAAAATATCCTTAAGTTAATTGAATATAGCTGCTGAAAGTCATTGTTCTTTGTGTCCTATTTCTTGTCCTACTCGTATTTACTTGTTCCATTTATAAAACTAGATGTGAAATAAGATGAAAATTATCTTGTACATGTACGTTTTCGAAACGTCCTAAATGATCCTTGCATTCGCACTTTGCTCATATTTCAAGTAAATTGTTCTATTGAATCTGAAAAAATATGAAAAAAACAAAATTAATCATAAAATTTAAAAAAATTTTTAAAAGGGAATTTTAAAACTGGGCCGTATGTTGCAATCTAATATTGCTGAATGGATTTTGATTGAAAATTTGGATTTGGATTTTGTTTGAAAATTTCTGTAGACAAGAGACATGCATTCTTTGTCTATAAATAACTATAAAACAATACTTTGCAGCATTGCTTGAAATCAAAAGCTAAAATAGTTACAATAAAGTTTCTATTATCATAGTTTGTTAAGTTTCTATATTAATTAATTAAAATGCTGAGAAGCATCAGAGGTTCTTTTAAATCGCACAATTTTTGAAAACAAAATTTGAAAATTGAAAAAACTAAAATTCATTTCAAAAGTAAAAATTTTTACGTGACCACATTTTTGCCCAATTTGACGTATATATATACATACACGTGCAAAGGTTTCTGATTACATGTAAATGAACTATATAATCAAATAATATTGTTAAAATATTTTATAATTTTTTGTTTATGACTTTCCATTAAAATTAATTTTTCGTATATTTATTTTAACATCCGCGATAATATTATTTATGCCTCTATTAGAACACTTTATGTGCCAGAAATTATATAACAGTAAAAATATTAAATATACAAATCGTATAAGATTTTTGTTGTTAACTCACAAAATTTTTATTTTTTCAATTAATAATTGAAATTGTACCCATGTAAAATCAAAAACTGTAAACGCTTTATAAGAAAAGTAATTTATATAAAAAATCCAATGTCTTCAGGTATATTTTTAAATGGTATGTTTATAAAAGAGTATATTAATAGAAGCTATGCTGACTGGATAAATGTAATATTAATAATATGATATAACTGTTCAAATGTTTAATACTCCCTGAAAGTATGCAATTTTTTCATAATGCATTTGGCATAAATATGCACCCAACTCTTTTTTTACACGGTAGATACGTTCTAACGAAAACCGTGTAAACGTGTAAAAAAACATGCTACTTATATTAAAATTCAGGATGTGTTCCATAATTTTAAAAACACGTGTAAGATCAAAAAAAAGTGTTAGATTGACCTAAAAACCGTGCAAAAAAAGTATAATATCAAAAACTAACAACTATTTTAATGAAAAAAAGCATATACATATTTAATGTATATTAATATTAAAAACAAAATACAATTCAAACATATTAATATTAAATTTACGCAATAATATTTCCTTTTTGTTGTAAATAAATCCAAACAGAAATTATATTGGCACTAAAACTTATAAAAAACAAATATTGTTTTCTTAAAAAACAGACAAATATAAAGTGCGACTAACAAAATTCTGGGAATTTCCTAAGTTATATTTTTCTTTTGTAACTGGGTGTACAAAAATTTTTTTGAACATCGTGTTAGAATAAATAATTCGTGTAAAAAAAAATATTTTTTGCTTTTTGTGAACCGTGTTATTTCAAAATTGTGTAAAAAGAGAGTTGGGTGTAGTTAACTACAATTTTTTAATTAAATAAAAAATGTGTTGATCAAATAATCTAAACAGCTGTTTCCAAACATTATTTTGAAAAAATTTTAGAATCAAAATACGCGAGTTCGATTAGAAAGGAAAATATGTTTTAAACTGCTTTATTTAAAAAATCTCAATTTTTCAATCAACTAATTAAATTTTAATATAAAATAAACATATAATGAAAAAATTATCAAATAATTAGAATCAATTGCGTTGCTACATCTGAAAATTGTAATTTAATGTTAATAATTTTTATATTTAATATTTATAAATATTCGGAAAATACTAAGGAAACTGAGGTGTCAACCATATTCTGCCATATTCTCAGGGCCAATAATATTGTATCCATTGCGCTTAATAAAAAATTCTTGAAATTGGAATAAAAATTTTTAAATTTCAAAAATTGCATCGTAATTTTTAAAATTTCAGAAAGCAAAAATTATGAACATTTATTTCAAATGCAGCAGAGAAGAGAAAATTAGCTATTTTTATTCAAAATGATTAGCAATTTTTAGCAGTTTCTTCGATTATAATTGATTTATTAAATTAAAATAAAATAAATGAAACTGGAGCTTCCATTAAAAGAAATATGTAGGTATATAATTATATGTACAAGAAAACGATTTTCTAAAGTAATAACATTTGCTAATGTTTACAAAGTATTATCTTTCTTAACTTATTGGAAATTTCTAAATTAAAAAATTATTAGTGTAATAAGCACATTACTTATTAATTTCACAACTATGATGTTGTATTAGTAAAAATTCTTAATATATATTATCTTTCTGTTGAGATACACTCATAAGATACAATTTGTTTTACATAACTTTCACTTTTATACATCATATTTAAGTGTATTAGTTGCTCAAATTATAAAATTTGCTGATCACATTTAATAAAATTATTATATTAAATATGGTTAAATTATAACAAGAATAATTATCACAAAAATTATCGTACTTTGTCAAATTATATTTACTCTCGTTTAATAAATAAATATTTTTAAGAAAACTTCACATGATTTTCAATTGCACAATTATATATAATAAAGTTTCTCAAGTAATCATATCATTCAATATTTTACAAGCTTTATTGAAACACAACAATGTACATAATTATAAGATTATTTTTTATTTCTATATGAATTTTAAATAAACTTAAGTAACTAGAAGATTAAAAATAAAAATTAATTTTCTCTTTTCAAATATTTTAACTAGCTATGCATATAAAGGAGTTCATATAATAGTTTTTATTTCTAATGTGAAAAAAAGGGAAAATAAAATAAATAAATTTTCTTAAAGAAATTTTTAAAGATTCTTGAAAAATTGCATACTTTTGGGAATGTCATATATTGTAGTTATAAGGATATTAACAGCTTGTGTATGCAGTTTATCTACGCCATTATATAAAGGTATATTTATACTTTTACACTTTCATTTTAATTGAATAATAGAAGTTATCTAGACAAACTGTTTATTTTTTTTTTTATTTTTATTTTTTCTTTTTCTTCTTCGTCTTATTTATTATACGTTTATGTATATGTAAGTGGATAAATACCGACAAACCTACATTATAATGTTAAATAAATTTTAAAAGAAAAAATTTAAAGAAGAAAAGGGGTGAAGATGTTAAGAACTTATGAAAAAAAAATAAAATAAAAAACAACAAACAAGAGCAAAAAAAAAGTTTAGTATTGACGCAAAAGTTTTTCTAACAAAAACAAAAATTAAAAAATAAAAAGAAAAGTTTTATACGACGTCCTTGAAGAATTTTTTTTTTATTTTTGAAAATAAGAAAAAAAAAATAGTTTTTCCCCTTTTTCCTAACAGTTTATTTTCTCTTACACTTAAACTCTTAGAATTTTCCTCCTCTTATTTTTTTTATATAATATATAAGTAGTTAAAAGAGCAAATAGTTAACTGCTTCTCGGGATAAACTTTTTGCAAAAATAAAAAAAACTTGCATAACTTCTCATCTGGAAAATGTTTTTTTTTACTTAAAATAACTATATAAACTGGGAATGTGATAAGAAAAGATTTTCGGGGGTAAAAGAGTTTTTCTAGTTATAAAATGAACCAAAGTTTTTTTTTCTTATAAATGCTTCTTTTGTGTATGTTTTATATATTATAAATAAATATGTATGTATGTGTGATGTGTATGCAATGAATGTCATTCTTATGAATTTTTATTCTTGTAAAAATTTAGAGCAATCTTGCTTGCATCCCCCAGTTTAAAAAGTTTTTTTCTTCTTCTGAAATTTTCTTTTATGTTTTTTTTTTTTTGAATATTTTTATTGATTTTAAGATTTTCTTTGGTTAAACCCTGTACTATTTTTCTTCATCTTATAATTTTACATAATTCGTATACGTACATATATATAAATGTATAAATTTCATTTTAATTCTGACATATTTGAAAATATTTTGAGATTATAAAAGTATATTTTATAATGCGACATTTAAAGTATAAAGATATCACAATAATTTTGAAAAAAAAGTTTTATTCTTACATGTTATTAGGAAGACATGATAATATTTAGATGATATGGGTATTATTATTGCAATTATTCGTGTTAATTTGTAATAGGTTGAATAAAAATGGAAATCCGAATTTAAATGACGTGAATAATTAGAGTAGAGGGTAAACAAATAATTTTAATACTAATTATTTTTTATATCTAAAAATTTGGAGCCTGATCGTCTATCTTGCATTTTTACTCGGCAAGTGGGAGGAAAGTGAACAACTGTCATATTATATCTGAACAGAACTATTCCATTTTGCATATTTCGTTTTTTCGAAAATGCATACAAAATTTATTCACTTTGTTTTTGAAGGTAAAACGTTCAGTCGATAATTTGAGAAAAATTCAAAAATCCATAACATTCGAGAAAAAAATAGTAATATTATTTGAAAAATGAAATATTCAATAGCAAAACGGAGAATTCTGATTTGAAAGTGAATAAGTTGAATTGGTATATTTTCCAATGTAGTATATTTCACTTTACATTTTCAATAGCTGAGAGAAAATACTATGGTTTTTATACCGTTCAAATATTAAAGTACTGGCTAACATGGTTATGCTATTAGTATGAAATACAAAATTTATATCAGAAATATTTATTTAAATTAAGTCTTTAAAAAAATTTCTTCCAAATAAATTTGAGAATTGTTATAATTTTGCAATATTTATCTATTAAAGCGATGATAAAATCACATGGTTTAGTATACGATTTTTTTTTTAAATTTTATAAATAAGAACTTTAACAACTTATAAACCATAATAACGAAAATTGGAGTGCTTACCCTATTGAAGAACAATATAGGGAAAATTAATTCGCTATATTTGTAATATTAATTACAGTTTTTTATTTGATGTCATTGAATATGCAGCGTCAATAAAAATTTTATTTATTGGTTTTAGAATAGTTTATTTTAAGAAGTTTTGATTTATTTATGATTTATTTACTTGTTAAGAAAAAATCTTAAATTTAACAAAGGTTTTTCAGAATAAAAAATTTTCTGTGAAAAGTAGAGCTGCGTGATACAACGTACATACAACATTATTCTTTGGTTAATTAAAGAGAATTTGACGTCCGCAATCACTTTCAGAGTATTACTACGAAGTCATTTTTTTTTTAATTTTTTCATATTAAATTTGTTTGACTTTTTGTCTCTAAATATAACAGAGCACTAACTTTCTCCAGAATTTCAGATCTTGTATAATATATAAATTTAAAACATAAATTATATCATTAAATTATATAATTGTATTCAAATAAAATAACTAAGATTGAAAGCATATAATTATTCGAACACCATGATTTAATTATTTTAGTCAATGTTCTTTGAAATTTTCTCTGTTAAATTAAATTTTGAATTTAAATTATCGAAAGAAACGAAAAAACACGTCATTACTTTAAAATTTAACTTAAACTTTTCTCACGTGATTTCCGTGAAAAAATTTTCTGACTTCTACTTTAAATTTAGAGGTAAGTTTCATATCAAAATTACGGTTTGATTTACTTGTTATTGAAAAGGTTGCAATTTTACAAACCATTCGTAAAATTCGATACAAACGATCTTTTGTATTATTGAAGAATACAAATTTTAATTAAAGCTTTATTCATTATTAAAGTGATCTTTTTTTAGTTGCATATTTCCGACTTTAAATTCTGAAAATTTCATATACGCTCAAAATATATACCCAATTGTTGCTATAAGTAATCCCTATATGTTTATTTAATATTATTTGAATCTGTTTATTGTATTTTTTTTTATTTTACATACATAAATTTAATTATAATTTCTGTTGTCTGTTGACATAATTATAATACATGCAGTATTTACTATATATATTTATGTATATATTTTAGACTAGCTTTCATAACATGTCTGTTAATTTATATATATATAGTGTTTTGTTGATCTCAGAAAGAATCCCTACATCCATAGACACATATATATATACACAATATATACATAAATGACATATAAATAAACAATTTTTATAGTTTAAATACTTTCTTCAACTTTTTCCTTAAAAATATAAAGAATTAAATTGAAAGTTAGTGCTAAAACATTGAAGAGGTGCATCACACTTCGGTACATACATTTTGATACTACAGGATGAGTATATAAATGCATATACAAGGACGTTTCAAAAAGAAGAAGAATATTTCGAAATACTAGTATTTAAAAGGTATACTTATATGAAGTATGCATATATATATAAACTTGTTGAAAAGTAATTTTATATAAAATAAAAAATGGTGACAAAAAAAAAGAAGAAAGGATGAATAAAATTAAAAAATGAAAACCACTGTTTGAGCAAAGTACAACTTTATTTTTTTTAAACAAACATACAAAATTTATAATAAAATGTATATGTATAACAAAAACATATATGTATGTAGCTATGTGCATAAATATATGCATCATATAAAAGATGTTTCAATCGTGGAATTAAAAATCTTATTTTGGTTATATTTTTTAAGTACACAATTCTGAATTTAGCAAAATTATAAAATATTAATAAATTTTGTTTTAACTTTTTTTATTTATTGCATCATAATATTCTTATTCTAATTTAACCTAGAATAAAGTTAACAAAAAACAATGGCCTTATGGCTAAGATCAAAGTGTAATATTAATAAATTGTATCGACCAATAGTTTATAAATTAGCACATTAATTATTGCATACTTTCAGGATTAGGGAAATAATCGAATTACAATTTGGAAAATAATCGAATTTGACGGTTTCTAAGGTCAATTAACATAAATAGCTATGTTTGTTGAAAATTTTGGATAGCTACGGAACGATGAGATGCGTTCAATTAAAATTTTTCCAATTTTGATATCTTGGGAAGAAAAGCATATGAAAAAACATTTTTTTTACCGAAAAAAGGATACTTAGTAATAACTAAAAGCGACTAAAAACTCAAAATCTCCCAAGCTAATTTTATTATGATCACAATAAAATAAAAATAAGTAAAAAAAAGGCTTAAAGTAATGGTGCTCATGCCCATTTTGTGTTTATGACTGTGGCCACCCTACCTTGCATTGTGTTTCGCAATAAAAAAAGTACGCACCTTCTCTCTGGGTTTTTGCAATTAAAAGATATTTATTATTTCGACACAATAAATTGTCAAAAAATGGCATTTTTAGAAGCATAATGGCAAAACTTTTTTCCAAGGAAATAACTTTTCTATTTCAATAGATATTCAAATGTTTTATAAACAAACGCATGAAAGGGCAGACACACGGACTAATAGAGTGAAACTATTAAGTACACAATTTCAATTGTGTTCGAAATGTGTTACAAATCTTGGGCTTCTCGAATTTTTAATTTCAAAAATTTCTTTATAAACAAAAGTTTAGTAACTTTAAATGCAAATATTACGAAAATTCAATAACTACAAAGGTCTGGTACTTGATAGTCATGTCAATAAAAAGAGTTGAATACTATCCAATTTTTTACCAACACAAAATTATTTTAATGAAAAAATAAAATTATTTAAAATATTTTTAGTCTCGTTCCCTAGTGTACTTCTTTATAGGAACCTCTTAATTTTTTAATTAGATAGACCATTTTTCGAACCAGATTTACAACTTTTTGAATTGAGGATTTCATTTTCGAGTCTGAATTTGGTTACTCTAGCAAGGGTGGAGTTACATAATAGGAGGAATTTGACTTCAGACTCTAAAATTACATTATGATTTATGTGATAGTCACTGATTTTCTTGTCACGTAAATTATGAAACAAATGAATGTGGTCCTTAGTTACAGCTAAGGTTACCCTTAAAATTTTTGGCACATACACGAAACAACAAATTTTTCTTTTAGAGAACTTAAGAATTTTTTAACTGAAATATCTTATGCTTTAACAATGATACATACAGGTATATAGATGTTCAGAAATATAAATATTATTTTACATACATATATTAAAATAAAATATTATTATAATATTATACTTTTTTATGTATGTATATTATGCATATATTCGCATAATAATATAAAGAGGAAGCAATGAATAAAACTCGGATATTATGAATGAAAATAATTTTTTTTCTATTTCTTTTGTTGTTTTTCTTCTCTCTTGCATAACTAAAAGTTATATTTTATAAGTATATATAGTTATATTTTAATATAAATGTAAATGTATATATATATATAAATATTTTTTTTATTCCTTAAACTCTTATTTGATAAAAGTGAAATTATTTTTAAAGTAATGTGTTTTATGTACAAGAATTTTCATCTATAGATAACCTATATATATATATATATATATATATATATATATATATATATATATATATATATATATGTACAGATATTATGTTATATAAAAGTGTGTACAAGGCCATTAAAGTTTCTATGAAGAGACACACATTATATTAGATAACATGAAAGTATGTATTGCTATGTATTCTTAACATATAACATAGAACTTGTACATATCTACGTCTACATATATATATATATATGTACATGTATATATATATATATATATATATATATTATATGCATACATATAGAAAGTTTTTATAAAAATAGTTGCTAAATTCTTTAAGATCTTTTAAAGTTTAAGTTTTACTACTCTGTGATTTTAACACAAAAAAAAACTAGTATGTATAAAAGTTTAATTAACTTGAAAAAAAGAAAGTTATGATGTAGCGAAAAACGAAATGAACAAAATTATCAGATGAAATGAATGAATTCAAGGTGACAGTAAAATTGTTCTTTGTTTTTATACCCGTACGAACGTATGTTCGAAGGGTATACTAAATTTGCCTTACCGTTTGTAACGCTAAGAAATAACGGTGTTAGATATAGACTCAAGTGTATGTTTTTGATCAGCGTCAAATTCTGAGTTGATTTAGCTTTGTCTGTCCGTCCGTCCGTCCGTCCGTCCGAACGATAACTCAAAAACTAATTGAGCTAAGTTCACCAAATTTTCACAAATGATTTATTGTAGTAAGTGCCAGAACCCTATTTAAATTGGACATGATCGGGATACCGGTTCGGGTAGCTGCCATACAACTTCAAAATTTATTTGGCTATATCTCAGAAACTATAAAAGTTATGATATTAAAATTTCACACAAACGAATATATTAGTAGGGCCAATATGCCCCATAAAAGTCGTTGAAATTACTTGGCTCCTTCTGGTACCTGCCATACAACTTCAAAAGTTATTTGGCTATATCTTAGAAACTATAAAAGCTGTGATATTGAGATTTCACACAAGTGAATATATTAGTAGGGCCGATGTGTCTGGTAAAAGTCGTTGAAATTACTTGGCTCCTTCTGGTACCTGCCATACAACTTCAAAAGTTATTTGACTATATTTCAGAAACTATTAAAGCTATGGTATTGAAATTTCACACAAACGAATATATTAGTAGGGCCAATTTGTCTCATAAAAGTCGTTGAAATTACTTGGCTCCTTCTGGTACCTGCCATACAACTTCAAAAGTTATTTGACTATATCTCAGAAACTATAAAAGCTGTGATATTGAGATTTCACACAAGTGAGTATATTAGTGGGGCCGATGTGCTTGACAAAATTCGTTAAAATTGCTTGGCTCTTTCTGGTAGCTGCCATACAACTTCAATAGCAGTTTGCCACACACAGTATTTTGAAATTTTGCATAAATTAATATGGTAATACGGCAACTTAAAGTCATAGTCTGCCCCATAGTTAGTTATGGCACATTAGTTATTCGCACATAGGATAACAAATTCGTACGGGTATCACAGAGTTGACAAGGTCAACTCTATTTTTTTTCTCGTTTAAATTATAATTTAATTTTTATAAAGGTAACAAAAAATAGGTTTATGAGTATTAATGTTAATGCAACAATTAAAAGTTTGTATGTATGTAAAGCATTAATTATAATAACGTTAATATGATTTTGTTGAGTGTATGAAAAATTATACAGTAATCCCCGGATAATTGCATCATCTTGACTGCATTTTCACTTATTTGGCAATCTCCTGGTTTTCTAATTTTGTCGTTTAATTGTTTTGTTACCCACTATTGCGTCATGAGTGTACTTTTTGAAAGTTGAAGAACTTTTTTTTAATAAAAACATAAAAAGAAATAAAGTTGTATCAAACCAATGGCACCAAAAGCACTTCTCACTTAAAAAACTAAAAACATTGCTTTAAAAAACAGTTTATAACATTATTTAAATTACTTTTATTTCTATACTAAAATTTACGAATATATTGCATATTTTTGGGATGAGCATAAAAAAAAATATAGAACATTTTTGTTAAATTACACGGCTAAAAAAGTAAAACAAATAATTGATATTGACAGCATTTATCGTTACCTTTTCCCTTTTATAGAAATTTGGAACAGCTTCAAGAGACAAATTTCAAGAGACTATAACTTTAGAAAGTGGAAAAAAATTTCTCTTTTAATTATCTTATTGTCGCTACCTTATTGTGCTTGCGAAGTTTAAAAAACGGTTTCGTTACAATAAATAGTTAAATAAAGTTGAGTCAAACCAATGGTTTGTATTGTGGCACTTTTCCCTTCAACAAGTGAAAATTCTGCTTTTAAATACAGTCTATGTATACCTACCATATACTATTAAAATTATTTTCATTCATAAACGAAACTATTTCTAGGATTGCATATATTTAGGATGAACGATTTATGATGCAGTCTTTGAAATAAAACAAAAATTAATTTAATGAGGGGTTAACATAATGCTCGATTTTAAGCGTTAATTGTGTGAGTTAAGAAAAATAATTATATTTTTTAATGTCATGGAATTTACCGTTAGCTTTTTGCGCTTATAGAAATTTGAAAAAGCTTACGCTTTCCCAAATAAAACGTGCCAAGTTATACGAATTTCGTGAGGCGATAACTTGAGAGGAGGTGGAGGTGGAAAAATTTTTCTTCTAACGAAATGAACTATTTATCCGTGTCTACTCGATATAAAAATTTCAAGCTCCTACAGCGAACGGTGTAGAAGAAAAACGTGATCAAAAATTAGAAAAAAACTGACTTCAGATAATGGTAAATTTTAGCGGCCATTTTGTTTTTTTAAACTTCAAGTATAGTATGCCGCGATTGGAGAAGCCAGCCAATATATTCCTGCGTTTGAAAAATTTAAAAAATGCATATGGTTATACTACAATAAATAGTTGAAAAATGGCATTTTTAGGGTTTTGAGGGGGTATAACTTCTAAAATGGGGGGAGATAAGTAAAAATTTTGTTTTACGAAAATTAGTTTCTAGTAAAGGTCTATGTAAATTTCTGCTTTTTATCTTCAAAAGTGTAAAAGTTTTGTAAACGGACACTCGGACAGACGGACGGGCAGAAAGAAACTAGTAAACACTTTTTCCAAAACATCTTCTACAGAAATAAACTTTTACTAAAGGTGTTTTGCCTATAAATACACCTTCTACAGCCTTTAAGATAAATTTCAGTAATTTATCTTAAAAACTGTAGATCTTTTTTAAACAGACACACGGACAAACTAAAACTAATGAGCACTTTTTTTTCAAAAATTTTTTTTTTGAATTTTTTTGAAAAAAATTTGATTTGAAATCAGGAAACCAGCACAGTGTAGTTTTCAGAACTCCGCAAATTCGTGAGAAATCAAGAAAATAATAGGTAAAATTTTTTTAATCACATTTGCGTTAACCATATTTTATTAATTATTATTTAATAATAAAATAATTAAAAATAATAATTTACAATATAATAATATCAAGTACAATTTATTCATATTTGATGTTAGAATGGACAATATACAAGCAAAATATTACAAATAAATTCGAAAGAGTGGTTACAACCTTTTCCAAAAATTAAAAATTCCAGAATTTCTGAAAAAATTTATTTCCAAAAATAAATTCAACATAAAATTAAAAAAAAAAAAATAACTTTTTGTGTTTTTAGTACTTAATCTACTTAAAATAAAATAAGCATTTAATAGTAGTACTACGTACTCTGTTATACTGCAAAATATAAAATAATTTGAGTAGACACTTCATAATTAAAAAGAACATAATCTACTTACATATTTGTTAAAAAATTATCATGGAACCACTTTCACTTAATGGAACCAAATCTTAATAAAATTAAATTTAATTTACCCATATTAAAAAATTAAATTGAATTTGATTTTATAAATTTGAATGCATTCCTCATTTGTGTTTCGTCCTATACATAAATTTTTACTGGTGCTCAAAATAAATAATTTTACAAGAATACAAAATGTTTAAGAGCTCCTTTATTTACAAAAATTTCAATAAATGAAAATAAAATTGTTTTTGCAATATTAATAAAGTCAGTGGCCCATTTCAATGTTTAATTAATTATGGGAGAAACTACTTAAAATACATAATTTTCGGTATTGAATAGATTAAACTGGACATTGGAAGTAATTTTGGAATTCACAAAACTCTTAATTATTTTTATTACTCTTTATTTTTGAATAAATTTTATTTTTATTTTAACATAAATAGACAAATTTTGTATAAAATCAAGGGGACTCAAAATATTTCTATTGAATTGATTACAATTTTTGGTGGTTTAAAAATTTTTTTTATTTTTCATTTAAAACAAATTATTTGAAATACAAATTTCCTATTTTACAAAATTTCAACATAAGAATAGTCTTATAGAAATTATAAATACTTATTTTTAAAAATGAATATGAAAATGAAAAGCAAGAACTTTTATTTTATGGGATTTTTTTTAGTTTAAAGTAAAATTTTATGAATTTATTCGCAACAAATTTTTTTAAAAGAAAACAATTTTTTAAAAACTTTAAATTTTATTATAAAACTTTCGCGAACATATCAAAATTTATGTGAATATTTAAATAAAAATTGTATTTCACGAAAAGGAAAGAAATTATTCGTACCAAATTTCAATATTGTATGCATTTAATCAATAGTTAAAATTATAATTAAAGTTATTAGGCTTAAAGTTATGATTTGTAAAGTAATAACTATGATGAAACCCAAGCAATTTAGTTAAATATTCCTACCACAATGAAATAACCGAAAATAGTTTTTATAATTTCGTACCATGAACTCCCCAAATATTTTATACTCTCATAATTTTTATTCAGTTAAGTATACTTGAAAACAGTATCAAAATTTAGAAATATTAAAAAAAATTTTTTTTCGTGTTAATCATTACTTTCAAGAAATATTTCACAAAAGTTTGGTTACTAAAAAACATAAAGGATAATATTGAATCCTTTTTTATTTTTGTTAAATGAAAAAATTGCAAATCTAAAAAAGAAACAAAAACAAAAGAAATAAATTATAAAATAATTTATTTTCATTTTCTTATTTAGGATGGCAAGACCATTCAATAAATTTTTTTTTTGTGTTCGTATAATATAATGACAAAATAAAACGTTGATCGAGCTCTTTTAGGGTATCTAATGAGTTTCTAATCATTCTTATTGTATAATCATTATTCGAATTTGACATAACTGGGAGCAGTTTTTATCAAAAATAGAAAATCATGTAAAATAAATCATAAATGAATTGAATATGTTTTTGAGGAGTTTAACATTTTAGCATTATTTGTAATATTTCTCAAAAAAACTGTGCAAAATAATGCGGAAAGTTTATATTATTTATTCATATACACTTACAGACTTTTGACCCGCTCATTACTCGTTAGTCGTGGCTCATTATTCATGGGTAACAAGCTATGTAAACCTGAGTGAAAAAAAATATATTGTATGGCAACTTTTTTACAAATCTATCATTAATTTCAGAATGATTCACTTTTTTAATTACCGTGTCCCTCTTTGAAGCACAGGTTTTGAAATGCCATTAAATGAGTTTATATAGTTGCTTAAAAAATAAATAGTAGCTCTTAATTAACCCTTAAGTGGACAAGTTTTCGTTTAAAGAATTTTAGGAAAATATTACTTTCAATTGTATTTGAACGAATTTTCTGTTTAAATTTCCACATTGACACTAAACTGAGTTAGACACATTTTGTATTAAACTGCTTGATCAAGAACTTAAGTAAGGCATTTATTTCATAATCACAATAATTTGGAATATTCCTTTCATATTATATTACAAATGGAAAAACATAGTAATTATACGTTAATAACTACTAAAGCATAAGAGTCGATATAAGAACTATATTTGTGCATTGTATAAAAATAAAAAATAACACAAATTTTTTGATTCATTTATTATCGTCCTTATGTAATCGTAAACAACGATGTCCACTTTTATGTACAAAAACAAAAACAACAAAACCAAAAAAGCAAAGAACTGCAATTTTTTTCAGTGTTTTTGTTTTTTTTTTTGAAACAAGAAAAAAAGAAACGTACATTTCCATCTTTCACATTCATTCATTTCTGAATAAAGGACGAAACAGAAAAGCAAACGCTTACAAAATTCAAAAAAAAAAGGAATATTAAAAAAAAAGTATTAAAATGTCCTTCTTATGTCATTAATTACACAACGTCAACCCCTAAATAACCTTTTCAAGTTGAGTTTTTCTTTTATATTCTATTTTTTTTTTCTGTTATTTTATTATTTTTATTGCTTACAGTATTCATTCCCTTCCCTTGATTCTCAGTTACTAGTTTTTTTTTTATCTCATTCTTAACTGTTCTTATACACCAAATAAGAAAAATAAAATTCATTTTTTCCCTTCTCTGATTCTTCGTAATCCTTTTCAAAACTATTTTTCTATCGAAAATACAAAAAAATGCACAAAAATAATACAAAAAAAACTAAATATGAAAAAATAAAATATTTGTATATGCTTAAATGTATATGTATGTACTATATGCACATTATTTATGTATGTACAAAAAACACATAGTAATAGGACATATTTTGTATATAAATATATATGTATATGTGTATGAAAAATTAAAAAAAAAAAAAAAAACAATTTGTTTTCCTACAAAAAAAAGTAATAACCTAACTAAGAATTTATCCTTTAAAGGACGCCTAGAGGTTATTTAATGAAATCCGTATCTTTACCAAAATAACAAAAAATAAACTTGTTTTTCATTCTGTTTTTTTATTTTTCTGTATTTTTCTATATTTTATTATAATTTTTCAAATTTTGTTTTTTCAGTTCATTTTTCTCTACTCAGAAATAATGAAAAACAAAAAAAAAAATAAATAAATTCGTTCACAATAAAAATGAGAAGAACGTTCAATAAAAGTGCATGCGATTTGAAGAGAAAACAAAAAAAAGGAAAAAAAACTTTAAAACGCAAGAAGAGAAACAAAAACAAATTCAGAAAACTATCAAAAACTAAATAAAATTAGAAAAGAAAAACAAAATAAATAAAATGACAAGATAACGGTAATAGAAGAGAAATTTCTCTCTCTCTCTCTTCTATTTTTGTTATTCTCTTTTCTTACTTCTTTATTTATTTTTCTCTTCTCTTCTGCATTTCTAAAAATAAAAACATTACAAATTTTTATATTTTTTTCTTCCTTTTATTTCTGTTTGTTTTATTGTTTTTCTCTTTTTAGTTATGGCTGCCGGTGCGTTACAAAATATTGTTGTTTTTTTTTCGATTGCATTGATGTTGCAAAAAGGAAAATATGAAAAACCAACCTTCTACACATTTATTTTTTTCTCATCCTCAACTTTTTGTACACTTTTACAAATGCTCTACACAAAATGCATAATAGTACCATAGTCTCGCATACATGAGTATTTTTATTCTATTGAATGCATTCGGGGGTTTTTTTTGTTGTAATATTGAAAGGAAAAATAAAAAAGAGGGTTGCACAAACAAACGTATAAAAAAAAAACAAAACAAATATGTTGTTTTATCCATAATTTTTTTTTGTTTTTTATTTATAATGCTTTTATTATTTTTTCTTTTTACAAACCTTCCACCCTCGATATACATGCATACAAATTATTATTCACCCTATTTTTCTACTTTATTCTTTTTTTTTTGTTTTCGTTAAAATATCGCATTATATTATCGAGCTTACACAATATATAAATAAAACGTAACATACATACATTTATGCATATTGTATAATAATATACAAGAACGTGTATGGATGTGTACAGCAATATAATATAGGTACCTACGCAAACACAAAACTCAATTTGAAAATATGAAAAAGGAATATAAGCCAAAAAAAAAACAAAAAAATCTAAATTTAATAGCAACAATGCATTACAAACATTTTAATATTAGATATAATAACATGGGAACAACAAAAATTTTTAAATGAAATCAACAACAACAACTGCACCAAAAACAACAACCAAACTAGAATATTAATAATAAAAAAAGCAACAAAAATATATTGCAACCCTCTTTATAGTATGAGGTGCATTCACTTTTACATACTTTTATATACTTCACTTTTATATACAAAAATAATACCTTCATATCTTAATAATGTGGGTTCGTGTACATACTGTATGTGTAGTATAATATTTATAACAATAAAAAAACTACCCTCACTATCTTTCTTATTCTACTGTTTCAAATGTATAGAAAATATTTTTCTCTTATTATTATTTTTTATCTTTTTATAATTGAACGTTTTTTCTCAGTATATACTCACATTTGAAGGTTACATAATAAGATATTATGCATTCGGTATAGTGAAATGAAAATGAGTGTTATACCATATGTACTCGTAACATAAATTTTGTTATATTATAACATTTTAAAATTGCGTTTGTATATTTGAAGAAAAATTCATGTGTCTAACAAGAAACGCAATTTGGGGACGAGGATATTTTCGATTAAAAGAAAGAATTATAAGAATTATGTACATATGTATAGTTTATATGATTTGTGTGTTAGCTCACTTGTATGCATGCTTGTAATATTAAAAAAATGACGTAAGTTTAGCGAATAATATATTGGTATGCCATTTAAAAAGAATTTCATTCCATGATAGTATGATATTTAGCGTAGTGAATGAGAAAATATTATTATCATGAACAAAAACCAATTCTGTAAATGATTTGTGTCCGTAATTAAATTGTTTAAACGTAGTGATTTGCTTCTCAGAATTACCCCAATCACTATATAATAAATTGCGTTATTTTTTTACATTATATGCATTTCTGACATTAATTTCTCAAATCGTTACTCCGTCAACTTTTCGAAAAATCTTTTTCAAGAGATTTCAATGGCGTCCTTAAAATCAAAAATAATTTAAAAAGAATTCGATTCTTGCTATTTTTTCGTATTAATGTCCTTAATATTTTGGACATTGGAAAGAACATATAGAACAAAAGCATAATAGAATTAAGAAAATGAAACAATAGATAAGAGGCCAAAAACTTCAAAACAATTTTTCTATTTAATCATTATCATCATTGTTTTTTTTTTCTAAAGGATAACAAAAACAATTTCGTTATATGCCGGCTATAGAAACTATATAAGAATTTAACTGTATTACGCTTAAAATATAAGCGTAATGATAACGGCAAGCAATAAACATATTGTACGAAATAAATATAAAAATAATGTGCATTTAAAAATAAAAAACATAACCAAAGGAAAAAATTTATAATAGTGTAGAGAAAAAGTCCTCTAAAAGTCCTTTTTTACCGTTCAAATTCGTTTCCATACACATTTTAATTTTTTGTTTTTCTTTTTCCGTACTTGCATTCTTTTCATATAATTTTGTTTTTTTTTTTTGCATTTTTTTTTTGGTTGTTTTTTCTTTATTATAATTCTGCTTCATTCTTTCATATTAACTTAAAAAATATGAACCGAGTGTATATTGAAAATTAGGGTGCACTTTTACTCCTGTACTGTTGTTTCTGTTTATCATCATACGAAATATTCAATGTGAACACGGATAAAAAATGCAAGAGTAAGTACAGATAGAAAAACAACAACAAAAAATATAAAAGTAGAGAATAGAATGTATGCAATTTTATGGGGTTGCATATGGGGGCTGATAATAAAGACCACACCTCCAATATAATCTGATTGGTTGTGTCTTTGGTTTTTCTGTTTTTGTTTCTAGTTTTTGTTTTTGGTTTTCTTGTTTATTATTTAAATGGTCTTTACATATTACCACTAGCCTTTTCACAATATTTTTTTAATACAATTTTTTTCTCCTTGCATTCTCAGTATTTCTCTCTCTCTCTCTTTCTTTTCGTTTGCTTGTATTTCTTTTGTTTTCTTCTTGTTCCCTATACTACCCTCTTTATAAGTAGGTAACGGTATACATTCAGCCCATACTTATTCTTTTGGTTCATTATAAAAATATCCAAATAGTTTTTGTATAAAATTTAAATTGCATTCGGCAGGACATTTCTCTGTTTGGAACATGAATATAGGTTTTTTTTAGGTTTTTTTTTTGTTTGAAATATGTTGGTTAGTATTAGGAGATTTGAAGAATAAAACAAAAATATTGAATAAAGGCAAAATTTAAAGGGAAGAAAAATAGTTTCATTAATGTAGGAGTAAAGCTAAAGGGAATTTCTATATAACAGTTATATAAAACAGTTACAGTTATATAAGGTGTTCTTTCTTATGAAAGAGAGAGAATTTTTGGGAGGCTATGATAAAAGTGATGATATTTTATTAAAAAAGTAGTGGCAAGTTAGTTATTGTGGTGTCAATGATGACTGATTGAGCAAAAAAAATTAAAAGAATTTACTTGTTCTTTGTTTTTAGAAAATTGTTTTTTTTTTGTTGTTCCTTTTTATTAATAAACGAGGTTAAATTATATGAGATAAACGTAAAGTATATAAAATAATTTTTTCTCATTTAAGATATATTTTTAGGGAGAAAAGTGTAAAATAGGCAATGCTTCATTCAGGAGCATTTTTTTGGGAAAGGGGTGGGGGCGTAATTGGAGCAAAATATGACAAAAATAATAGTAGAAAAGGAAAAATAAAACTAATGATTTTCCTTCTATAAAGACAACCTTTATTTTAAGGGTTAAGGGGCGCATATAAAAAAAATTTAGCAATATATACCTATTTTGTTATTGCATATTATGTATGAACACTTTCTAAGTCCAAATCAAAATAGTAAAAACAAGATTTTACAAGTGCATTAAGTTGTTATAGTGTGGAACTGTTGGAGTTTAAAATACGCAAAATCAAGTTACAAAAGTTATTGATCAACAAAAATACCTAAGGACCATAAATTTTTCACTTTTCCATAAACAATTACTAGCGAATTGAATTTTGCAAATAAAAGCAAGACCACCTCCATAAGAGCTTCGCTTCATTTTTAAGTATAATAACTATTCTAGGCATAGGAAAAAATTTCAACTGACTAAAATATTCAATGGAATTAACTAGCTAGGTAATTGCGTCTAGCTAGGTAATTTGTATTAAAATTGTAAACGAAAATTTAAGAAAATGCGAAATGTTTTGTGTTTAAAACAACGAATTGCAATTAAATGATTTGAAATGTTAATTTACTTTCAATATAGCAAAAACATCTCCGTTGGGGTCCCAAAAAAGTTGAATATGAACTTCTTTTTATTCTAAAACTATTTCAATATATTCAATATAAATTTTCTATAAGCAAGTTTTATAAAATACAAAATCGGAATATTTTTTGTACAATTATTACGTTCACTTTGAAGAATGATTCATTTTAGAAACTTAATAATTAAATAAGTAATATTTAGAATAAAATTTGGTGTTATGATTATAAAAATTGAGTCCAATTCGATTCGTTATTAAAGTTTAATTGTATATCACTTTTATTTTTTCAATTCTTATTAAATTTCAAGAAAACTCAAATAACCTCAATTTGATTTTATTTTGATAAAACTTCTATTTTTCCTCTTCAAATAACTTGACAGTAATAACTTTTCTCGACCACCCTACTTTCATAATACATAAAAGGCAAAAAATTTTATATCAGTCATGCGAAAAATTCATTTTTCATCAACAAAATAAAAAAGAAAAAAAAAGTAAGTTTCGCATGCAGTCTTCTTATAACATGACCTAAGGATATTTTATTATATGCATAGCTATACAATATCATACATATTAGCACAAATATATTATTCTTACATATTTCCAATAATAAAAATTTTCTCTATTTCCCAAAAGAAAAACAAAATTTTTCTCTCACAAATTCACTTTTTATATGATCCTTGCAATTCTTATATATCACTAGTATAATTGTGGGAGAATATTACTTTGTATGAGTATTAGTAAGAATACTTTATAGATGAAATCAAAAAAAAAATATAAGAAAAGATGCAATGAAAAATTCTTGAGTGATATGCAACATTGCCTGTCCGAATTGAACAAAAAATACAAGGATGAAAAGGCCAAACAAAACCAAATAACTAAGAACTGAAAAACTAAAAAACAAACTATAGAAAAACTTTATGGAACATGTACATTTGGATCTACACAAAATTTGTATATATAGGTGGAAGTAAATATTCAGAAATTACAATATATTCGCACACACTACTGTAGAACAGTACTAATAAGAAAAAGTAAAATTGAATAAAAACAATAGAAAAATAGTTTTTGTTTTCTCTTGCAATCGAACCTTGTAATATATAGAAGAGAATGTGGGAGTATATAGAATATATAAAAAATTTACGCACTAATACATATGGATCGCCTTATAGAATGCCGGTTCAATAAGTTTTTTACAACGTTTTTTGCCATTTCCTTTTTCTTTTTTTTCTGTGTACAATATTGAATCGGAAAAAATATATCCGTTTTCTAAGATTGTATACGGTAATTTTGTATTCTAAGTATATACGGTTATACAAAATCTACCCAGAACCGAAAAAAATTGGGAAAATTTCAAAATAAATTTGTTTATTAGAATGATTTTGAACGCACACTTGTGTAAATTTTTACAATTGTATACTGGGTTTTGTGTACGTTACAATGTTTGTGAATTAGAATGTATGCATTGGAAAAAATAATGAAGCATAATTTTTCAATAATAAAAATAGTTAGTTTATATTGTTGTATGCATGTACACGCGTATGTAAATTTGTAATAATGAAGTTTTTTTCTGAAATCAAACGAAGTTATGTTGGAGCCAAAGACAGTCATTTATATAAACTTAAATATCATATTATGTAAGAGGTTGTTTGTGAAAAAGCACAATATGAGACTAAAAACATTAAAAAATCAATGATAAAATAAAAGATTTTTTGCTTTTATTATTTTTGAAAAAACGGAATAAAAACTTATTTTTTTATTTTTGTTAGTTTTATTTTGTTCGCGTTTCTTTAATTTTATGAATTTAATTTTTTATGCTCGCACTATTATTATTGAAAATATTAAAATCTAAAATTCTCTAATTAGATATTAGAAGTTTCATTACACACTAACATTATCCAATTGATTTTTATTAAAATTGCAAAAATGAACACGTTTTTTACGGCGTTTACGTAAAGAACGTTGTAATTATTGCTTCTAGCTGATGATTTTGTTAATTTTTTTGTGCTTTTATTGTTGAAACTTTAATGACTCAATTCAAATACGCTCGTTTAGTTTGCCCTTTCATGATAGAAGTATGACGTTTGACGACGCAGCTAGATTATTTTGTGTCGGAGTACACAAAATTTGAAAAAAATTGGAAGAAATTTTTGAAAATCACACACTAAACATATAATTAAAATTTTTCCGAAAAAGAGAAAATGTGGCTTACAAATATTGCAAATGCAGCCATTCCTTTTTATAGCCAATATCAAGTATTCAAAGTTTAATTTAGATTACAAACCTTTTCTTTCAAAGTTTAATGAGATTAGAGGAAGCTTTTCTTTTTTAAATCTCATAAGATCAGACACGTATATCAATAGTTGTATTGATCCTAATATAAGGGGGAACATTTCCTCTACAGAACGGATTTGCCTTCTAGTTTTTTTTTTACTAAAATTTCAAATCACGCCGCCTACATTGCAAAATCTATTTATGTTTTTTATTTAAAAATAAGTTTTCGTTGCACATATTAAATCGTCACATTTTCAAAAAAAAAAAAATTAAAAACAAAAAATTAATGCCGCTTTGTCCTCTCAAAAATTTAATTAAAAATCACATATACGTTATACTCGCAACAGAAATGTCCACCACAAAAACAAAAATTGAGCAAAATAAAGAAAAACAGGATACGAATTTTAAATTGGAAATGCCTTTAACATTCCACTATTTGTTTTGTTTTTCTTATTTCGAAAATTTCTAATCAAATCCTTTTCCTTTACAGAAAGAAAAAAAACAGGTTGATTTGGTTGGTTGTTAAACGAATCTTTCATTTTTTAATTTATTTTTTTGTTTTCTTGTTTTGTTGCTCTTGTATCGTTTTATTTTGCAACACCAAAGAGCTGATGCTGCTGTTTCCAATTTTTCAATTTTTTTTTTTCTTATTTTTTCGTTTTTGTTTTTTTTTTTTGTTCATTGCATTATACATATAACATTTACATGGCAATGCAATATGAGTGGGCTTAATGAATTTTGTTTTCAAAAATTTTCCTATTTAAAAATAATTTTTTGTGGTCTATTCAGCATACATACATCGCCTTATATAAGGATTACAAAGATATAATGTCAACAGTTTTTGAAGTATGTTGCAAAATACAGTGATAGTGTAGCGAAAAGAGAAAATGTATTAAGCGACACCACGAAGATTTTATAGAAAAGGAAAATTTTGTCTCTGACCACTAGTGTTTTATGCTAGTCTCTTGTGTAAATTACCATTTGTTTATGGCTGTCGTAAGTTCTTAAGACATGTGGATTTTTTTTCAAGAACAAAAAATATTTTCAAAGATTTTATTTTTTAAATGGTCGAACGTTATTTGGACCTTATTTGTAATTCAGTAGAATATATTAGTAATTGAAAATGAATATTTTCCAACCTGCAGCAAACTTAAAGTTATCCAATTATATGGCTCAAAGATTATACATATATGTATATTGAACTGTGACTTCAGCACTGCTATCCAACTAGAATTTTTCTATAAACCGCACTACACTCATAAATATTATTATTTATTGTGGAAAAGTTTTTCCGTTCTAATTATTTTTCCTAAGAAAAATTCAGATTATATTAATTACAAAAAAAATTATTCTTTATGGATTTTGCATACATAGATTTAGATTGCTTTCAATTATTTTGGTAAAACAACTCAAATTTTCATTAATTTTCAATAAATCAACCATTTTTAATTAACATCTTCTCAACTTTGTCATCAACAACTGAATATCTACAGTTCTGTAAAAATTCGCCAATCGCTATACCGCTAATCAAATAAAAAACATGAAGTTTAAACACCAATTAATATAGCTAAATGATAAAAGTTTGAAATTTCAAATAACCAACAAATAAGGAAAAATATTAAACAAATAGAAATAAATTTCAAAAATGTGAACAGGGAAAAACAACCTATTATTTAATTTCATATGTGGCACTAAAATAAATTTGAGAAATAGCAGAAAAAATGCCAAACATCTCAATAATCATCTGTGCTTAGATATTGTTATACACACTTACTTATTGTAGAAAATTGAACCTTATATCTTTTCATTCTACAATTCGATATTTTCTCTGAAGGCATGCCTATGCTTGTATTGCAGATATAAAATATTTGTATACACATATTTAACATAAGAAGCCATTAGGTAGAGGTTTAAGTGCGCACTTCATTTGAAATTTCACATTTGCATTTTAAAATCGCCAATATTATTTCATCATCTCTTTGTAAAACCAAAAAAAAAAAAACTTTAACAAAAAATAAAAAATTTGCATATAATTTCAAATAAAATTCTCTAATAAAAAATAATGATGTATTGCAGTAGATATATACAAAAAGTTTTCCAAAAATAAACTCTTTTTTTCTATATTATTTTTTAATATCTGAGTATGCAAAGCGCAATCATTTTGTAACCATCACCCACAGGAATAACAAAAATAAATAATAACAGGCAAGAGAAAAAAGTGAATACCTACAGTAGGTATACACACACACCAAAAATAACACAACACCAAATCAACAAAAAAAAAGCAAAATACCAGAATATTTCGATATTTACTATTTAAAATGAAAGTTTCGAAGATGAAAAGGATAAAAATTGCATACTCTCTATTTACATTCACTACAAATATATTAATAATTATAATGCTTTAAATATAGAAACGTACATAAATCCTTAAGTAATTATGTAAAAATTTTGTATATTTTGTAAAATATTTTGTACATAGGATAAAATTCTTAACATCATACGATTGAATTATGTACTGGTATAGGTCACACCATCCATATAGTCATTTTAGAAATAAACCTAAAAAAAAATAAATCTCCTATTTTAAATTTTACACAACAAATGGAACTATATTATGTAGGTAGGTACAGTCATTTACATAATAATATTTGCACATATAAATATAAACCTATATTAAAAACGTATTTGAATATTCCAAAAATTAACAGCACCCACATTTGAAAAAATTATATAGAAATAATAATAAAGTACATATATATAATCAGTTCTATCCTTTTCCCTATACCAAACAAAAAAAAAACATCAATGAAATTACCAAAATTATACCGTCACACATCAATATTATTATAGCATACAATATCATAGACTTAACTTTTTAGTTCTTTCATATACATATTTTTTTAGAGTAAACAGCATAGTCCAGGCAACCAGTTATTCAGGAATTTATAGTTATACATAAAAATAGTGGGTCTATGTATGTACATATACAATATAAATATATCTACATATTAATATGGAATATGATTCGTTGCTAAGTTAAGGGACATGAAATTTCAATAAAATTTCTAATATAAAGAATAAATGAAAAACAAAATAATGATAATATGACACTCACAGAGGTAGAAAGGACTTAAACAACAAAACATATAAGATAAATGCAAAAACAAAAAACACTAAAGCTAAAATATAAAATTATGTAAAATAAAGAGCCTCAGAACTAGCTACGAGTACATACAATCAACAAAACCTCATATTATTCACAATATGCTCTTCTCTATTCATTTAAAATCGCATAAAACTAACGAAATCTAAATAACGAAACTATACACAGAGAAAACTCCGATATCAAATTTTCATATACAAATATGTGAATCTTCATAGCTATAATCATTATAAATATCACAATCAAAATCATCATCATCATCTCCATCATCATCATCATCATCATCGTCATTATAATCAATAAACTATCCTTATCATTATCAGAAATATCATACAATCAACATCAATATCAATACAATCATTGTCGAACCTTTGATAAAATAGAGAAAAAAAGAAAAATAAAGAAAGAAAAAAAAAATATTCTATACGCAGTCAGTACACTTATTTTCCATTTGGTTTCCTTTTCTATTCCTGGCGATATTATAAAACTTTTTTTTGTTATTTATTTTCCCCTTCTTCTTTCTTTTTTGTATCCTACTCCTTTCCTATATTATATTTTGAATTTATTTCGTTTTGTTGTTTTGTTTTTGCTTTTTTTATGCTTGTTTTGTGGATACTCAAAAAATCCTGAAACAAAAATGAACAGCTTAAAATTTCAATATTATTTATAAATGAGTTTGTAGGTATGTACACTATTTTTATGTGTATGTATAATTGCATATAAAATTTTAATAAACAAAAAATTAAGGATATTCATAGGTTTTAATGAACAAATAGCAATCAATATGCATATGTGTGTATAACAGGGACGCGATATGGTAAAATATGATTAAAAGGATTTTTTTTTAAATTAAATACTGGGATTTGTGCAGTATTGTTTATTCATTTCATAACTATTTTATGCTGAAATACATACTTATAATGCAACAATACTTAACTTTAGCGTTTTCCGGCTAAACTAGATGTGATAGAGTTACTTTTAAGGTTTTTAATGTGATAGAGTTATTTTAAAAGGTTTTCACATTAACTGAGATTATAACAATTATATACTAAGTATTATGACCAATAATCCACAATGAGCACTTGAATTTTAATAGATTTTTGAAAAATTTTCCAAAGGTACATTAATTCAAACCCTTATATTAGGCATAGAAGTCGGTGATGGAACCATTACTTTTACTAAATTCATTAAAATTTCATGAAAACATTGGAAAAGCTAGAAAACATGAATATGGAATACACACTATTAAAGAAATATAACATTAATAATTAGGTAAAAGCTAAAAGTAACGCATGTATAGTACGTTAAGAATATTTTTAGGTGTACGGTTATATTACTATGATGCTCATGTCCGGCACTGGCGAACTCCAGGCAGAGATTCCTTGGGTCTTACTGTAATGTAAGCGTGTGATGTAAGCGTTAGGAATTTGAACCGATTTTTAGAGGGTTCGGGCTGGTTCAGATGAGGAGGGGGAGGGAAGAGATCCAGCGGTACTACAACGGGCCTAGTTGGCCTATGTGTACCCTTCGGGGAGCCGCGACAACCTAACCTATATTACTATATACTATTACCATATTGTAATCATAATATATATATATATACATATATATAAATTTCAAAATTCAACATTTTCTCAAAATTATTAAAGATTTTCAAAGTTTTATTTAGTTAATTGGGTTTCTTTAATTTTATTAAATTTAATAATAATTGCAGATATTATGAGAATGTAGTTTTAGAAAAAGCAGTTCCTAAGTAAATGATGAGAATAATCGAATTGAATTGAGCGAAATTCTTTAGAGAAATTGTGTGTTTTTCAAAGACGGTTTTAATAACAAAATTTAAGAATAAATTAATATTATTACTTAAAGGTTTTTTCGAATAAAAGCAATCCGGTTTTGATAGCGCTGTAATAAAAAATTCGTTAAGAACAAATAAATTAATTAAGCTTTGTATTAAATGGCAATACGAAGAAATCATATGTAGGTCTGAAGTCTAAATGTTTTGGTATAAGGAAATGTAAATTTTATTGAATATTTGTATTGACATGGGGATTGGTATACTTATTGTCTTCACCTGAGATAGCTGGATAAGCATAAGAGTTTTTTTTTAAATTTTTAATATTAAGTTGTTAATGAAATTCTATATTTTAAACGGCATATGTGAATATAAGCAATTTTAACTGAATAGAGCCAGCTCTTTTAATTGACGTTCAAAATGTAGAATTATATTACCTTTTTGTTGAATTCTACTAATTTGATCCACTTGTATCGCAATGGGTTTTTCTTTATTTTCTTATATTATTGATATTGATAATTGAGATGCAGTTTGCTTCGGAGCACATAAATTTTTGCACTCTTATTAGGGTTAAATTTTACTAATAGCGCTGTGTTTTATTGTTTCGGACATAATGAGACAAGGGACAGTTATTTTGTTTTTCTGGAAAATTATATTGCCAAAAAATTTTATTAAAATTAGTGATACTCCTCTGTTTTGGTCTCGGTTATAGTCAAGTATAATTTAAAGTTTTTCGACATTCATGAAAAATATTTTTATTTTTTGTAGATTTTATTTTTGAAATGTACAAGTAAATTATAGCAAACACATAATATTAACTTCAAATCCAGGTTATAGAGATCTGCATCTATTCTAAACATGACTTTAAAACGGCGGAAGATTTATTCGACAATTGAAGAAAAGCCAGAGTTAAACAAAACTTATTTTCGATATGATAGTTATACAGTTATACATTGTGAAAATGGCATCACCAGGAGTTTTTCTGTTTCATTAAACAAAATATTGTTTCAAGCTTCCACAAAATACCTTTGATGATTTTTTTTCTCGTAAACCATGTTCTCCTAATTTAGTACGTGATGAAGGTAATTAATTTTAAAAAAGTTCTAATTTCATATTTCTAAAAATTTGAACACAAGTCGAAGACCTTACGTAGGAAGAAGAAGAAGAAAAATTTATTTCTAGCAGTTTTCTATATTATATGAAGTGCATGCTATTTATCGCATTATTTTACGAGTTATTGAAATTTCAGGTCATTTGGTCGGCCGTAAAAAATATAATGGGTATTGACAGATAGATTAATAAATTTTATAATATATTGTTAAAAATACACTCACATTGTAATACTGAAACTAATATCTAATTTTAATCTTTATCTGCTGACGAGAAGTTTGGGTGATCGGACGATTTTAAAATATCGAATTAGCATAGGGACCGTTCATGTTTTTTTTAGGTTTCTATAATTATATGCAAGAACTTATAAATCTTAACAGAAAGAAAATAAAAAAATTAGAAAAAACTAAAAATTTTTAATTATATTGCATAATACTTAAGTCTGTAGGACCAAGGTAAAGGTAAACAATAATGAATTTTTAATAAACTTATTACTTTTTTATTAATCTTTTGTCTTTCTTTAGATTTATTGTACGATTCATGACAGCACAATTCGAATTTAAATGACGAATTCATTAGATTTTCTATACAAAGCACACATGATTGTATACACTGTCAAACTATCACACATGATAACAATAGCAATAATAAACTATGTAATTGCTATGTAATTTAAATTATTCCATGATTTTAAAATTCATTCAATTCTGTTTAACAAAACATAATATGTAAGTATAATATCCATTAAAAGTATACTGAAGAAAGTTAATATTGAAAATAAATTAAAATTACATTTACAGGTACAATTTATTAGATATTTTCGTGATAACAAGAGTTAAATAAACGCAGTTAAGTAACAAGTTTAACAAATTGATCAATAAATTTTGTTATTTTTATCAATTTTATAATATAATTGGTTAAACGTTGAGTTTACATAATGTATTAATAATTTTTTTTCTAATTTATCAAAATTAATTGTAATTGCGTGGTGGGGATTCTCATCGTAAAACGCTTAGACTTCTGAGAAACTAATTTCAAATTTGTATAAAACGGCTCAATATTTTTATAAACTGTTAAGAACATTGAAAACTTTCATTAAAATAATTGAAATTAATTATCATTTGTTTTACCCTCTTTGAATATTTAATACACATACATAGTTGTAAAAAATTTTTAGTCGTATCATAGAAATTACAAGTTGGAACATCCAATCATAAAAACATTAGAAAATTCATAAAAAATATTAAAAACTTTATCAAAAATAGTATGAAGATCCGATAGAAACTAAATATGCGTCCCCTTAAAGTATGCAAAATATTTAAAGTATGCAAAAAAGAAATTTTGGAAAAACGGTTTGGATTTTTCAAAATTTCTTATTTTAACATTTTTATTTCTTTAATAATGCAAATAATCGGTTGTTGCTTCATATTAAGGTATTTATTAAGTAATATAAAATTTTAGTACCAAGCTTGCCTCTGAAATAAAATTAACTTAATTACAACAATTTATTAAAATCAACTCAAATGATTAATAATTGATTTGGTACTAGAATTTCTAACCGCTCTAGAAACTGAAAATTAATGTATTTTGAAAAAAACATCATAAGCTAAAAAGTGTAATGTCTGGGGAGAAAGTGAAAAACGAAAAGAAATACATTACGTACAGTCAGAACAAATTTAAGCCCAATCTAAACAACTATTTAATTCTAATATAGTACTGAACATTTTTTTGTAAGTTCTGATTATATGCACCTTTTTTAAAGCTTTTAGAACAATTTATTGAAAACAAATATCATGAAATACGGACAGAATATTTATTACAACTAAAATTTTAAATACTATGACCAGGATGGCAATTCAATGGCACGGGTACCAAAACTGGCACGTCTTACATTTTCTATTGCACATAAGAAGTTGTGAACTATTTACATGATTCTTACTTAATTTTTGGGTACACTGAATTCATTTCACTGAATTTGGTTCACTGATAAGTCGAATTAGTTTAAATTGGTAAGTATGAAATATTACAAAAGAAGAAAGTAATTTTCATGAAAATAATGCTGAAATTGAAATGTCGGAAAATCATTTTAAGGAAACACTTACTGAAATTTGTTCTCTGAAACTCTTGGCACGTTTGAAAGTCAATTTTAATTTTTTTTTTTGAAAAATTTGCACGAATATACCAAATAATAACTAAATAAAACCAAATATTCTAATCAGTTTTAGTTTTCACTTGCTCATACCATTTTTAATTACTTGAACGTGCCTTTCAAAGTTTTGCAATTCTTCAAAAGTAAATTGCTTTCTTGATATATTTTGCAGCTATATGGTTATAAATGCATAAAACTGTAAAATAATTTGTAAAAAAAAATCCTAATCAATATGTAATCATTAAAATTGCTTTTTTAACCATTTTTGAGTACATCAACTAAAAAATCATATATACAAAATTAAAAATAACAACAACAACAACAAAAAAAAAACAAATTCTTTCATTTTGGATCCATTATGTAATTAAGAATTTTCTGCAATGTTGTATTGCACTTCAGATGATAAATAAGTATTTGAAAAACTTTATTCATTCTGATGTTAGTTAGATATAAAAGTATGTATACTGCAGGCATACATATTTGAAAACATTATTATTATTGAGATAAGGTGGATTCTGTTGTGAGATACACGAACTAAAAGTACAATTTCAAAATAATTTAATCACCAAAACAAAACAAGATGTCTAAATATTTAGCCAAATGAAAATAAATTTACTTGATTTTTTTCTTTATTTTTTTTATGACTTTTTCCCACTAAAATAATAAAATTTTATGTGCATAAAATGTATTGGCAGGAAAAAAATATCCTTTTTTATTTTGATTTTTGTTTGTCCTTGTATATACGTAAGCCCTTTTTTTTCTAAATTTTCTAGTTTTGTGCACCAATGTGCAATTTTTATCGAATCAAAGTTCTGCATTGTAATCATGACTATTATAATCATTATTTTCTTCATCAACATCATCATCACCACAACTATCATTATTATTATCATTATCATCGTTGTCAATTTCCTGCTGACTATAATATTTTTGGTTTTGTGTTTATTTTTTTTTTTGTTGTATTTTTTGTTTTATATTTTGAATTAGGTTAGCTGGTTCGATAAGAACAAAATGGTGTTTAAGAAAATATTTTGTAAATTATTTGCAAATTAACAGACGTGGTCAAAATATTCGAGGTTTTATATTGTTGAATTGAGAGAAATGCAAAAATTAATATTGATTGTGAACACAAAATGTTTGAGCGCTTCAAAAAAGAATAGAACAGATAATTAATAATACAAAATTAATTTAAATATACGAATTTTGTGCAGTACATTTTAAGATTAATCTCATTTTAAAGAATGTTCCATACACTCTTTGGAAGCATGTAAACACAAGCTATTTGTAAGCACGTAATTGTGAACCACTTGACATCCATTTAAATTAAAAATATAATTAGAATGAATTTTTATTTTCTTCCCATATTTTATTATCTTTCAAAATTTTCCATGAAACATTATAGAATGTATAATTCTTTATAAATCAACATGTTCATGAATAGTATAATAGAATAAGTTTAACTGAGAAAATCGATTAAACGTAAAAAGAATTCACAAATCGCTGACAATTTTATTGTAATTGTAGCGAAACAATATGTAAATTAAGTAATCTGGTACATACTTTAACTTAAGCGTTATCTAATAATAAATACCCTGTAATTATGGGACCAACTCAATTATCTCGATTATATATGTTTTCCTGAATAAGAAAAGTTTATTGGAAAATAACAAAACCTGTTACTGAATGTTAGTAATATTTTCTACAATAAATTTATTTTCTACTAGAAATAAAACTAAAACATCTGTGGTCAATGATAAAAAGAGATCCGAAATTGTTAATATTCTTCTGTTAGCATTAATGGTGATCAGTTACTATAATTACGAAAAATTTCATTTTTTATTGAGAAAAATTGCTTGGTCGGAAATTCTGTTTGCTCTATGGCCGTTAAGATTTTTTAATAAAAGCATCCAATAATTTGACATTGTCAATTCTATTCATCTGTACTAATATTTTGTCTTTTGTAAACACCAGCCTGTATTAGAACAATATATTCAAAGTAATTCTATTCCAATACATATGCAAGCACATATTTTTTACAGAGACGTGTATCGTACATTGGAATATCCTGTATTCCAATTTTCGGAATGCATATCTTATACCTATGGGTGTTATTTTTTTATTGTTTTTCTTTTGTGTTTTGGTACATAACTAATTCTCGGAAAGAAAACCTACAAACAATGAATGTGTACAATTTTTAGATAATTTTTTTTAGCTTATTTTTTCTATTTCTATTTTAACTTTTTTTTTCGTTTTGTTTTTCCTTTTCTCTTCTATACTTTTTAATTTGGTTGGTCTTACATTTTGTGTATTATTTTTGTTTTTCGTTTTGTGTTTCAGTGCCAAATGTATAGAAGCCAAAAAGCAGAAGAGAAATACAACACAAAAAATAAATTTCTCTTATTATAACCCAAATTACCTCAAACTCTTTTGCTCCGCTTTCAGCTTAAACTGTGAGTTCCCTATGATAATTTTTACATACATACATTTTTTCTAATGCAATATAATTTTTTTTTAACTGTTCTCTCTACACTGTACGCTATATTATGTATATACGTATATATGTATTGCGATTCAGTTATACTATAGAAAAGTTCGAATGATTCTTTTTATTTTGTATTATGTGCATAGAGAGATAACCAGCCAACCAACCACCCACTTATCAGTTATTGGGTTGGAAAAATACAAAATTATCTCAAATACAATTTTGTCTTTTCTCTTTTTGTTTTCCCTATTATTATTATAGCATTTCTCTCGTTGAGTAAAATGAGGGGTAGAGCGATGCGATGTAGTAACATTCGTTGTGCATGCATCAGGCAGGATGCTATTTTTGTTCCACTTTAATTTTCTATAGATTTTTTTTTCGTTTTTATTGTTTTATTGTTGTTGCCGTTTTATTTTTTTTACGTTTCCCATCTGAAGGATATTTTTTTTTCTGATTTTTTGTTATGTTTTTACTGCAAATGAATATTGAAAATTTTGAAAAAAAAAGGAGAAACAAAAAATAAAAATGAAAATCTAAAACATAAAAGTGGAAAACCTAAACTGAAAAATTACAGAGAAAAAAAACAAAATATACAAAAAAAAATTTATTTCACATCCATAGGAAAAGCGAATGAAATTTTCGCCTTTTCACATAGGATGCACTAAAAATTGATGAGTGGGACGAAACAAAAAAAAATTTTTTTTTTCTTTTCCCCCGAAATCAATGGTTGAGATATGAAGTTGTGTAGTTTTTTTGTATAGAGTGCACACGTACCTATGTACAAATGTATTTTGCATGTACAAGCAATAAGGGGGTTATGTAAGCAAACATTTATAAGAAAAAGAAAGAAAATAACAATCTTTAGATGATATTGGCTATTAGTTGAGCTGGAAAATTCTAGTCATAGTTTATTTTCATTTTCCAATTTTCATTAAAAAAAAATGTGAAATTTTTTTTTTTCTTGTTTTGATTTTGTTTATCTTGTTTCTTTTTTTTGTTAGATTTTTTGCATGTTTTGTTTGTTTTATTCTTGCTTTTCCTTTTTTGTTATTGTTGTTTTCTGCAATTTGATAATTTTTTTTTTTATGTTCTTTTTTTTTCGTAGCATCCTCATTGTTAATAAGAACTTTGTTTTTTATTTTACACTAATAAGGAAAAAATTAACTCCCTTCGTCTTTCAGTTTGGTAAATTGGATTTATTGATAGTAGCCTTGTTCGAAGTACAATTGATAAGATTTGAAACTATGAAAAGACTTAAGTAACTATGAATCCAACAAATTACGAATGATTGAATGCATCGATAACACAAATAAGCAGAGTCAAATACGAAAAAGCTTTAAAAATTCTAATTTTCTCCAACTTCGACATTTTCCTGGATATTAATACGAAGTCATAGGTATTCTTCCGAGTAATTTTTATAAGAAATTTAAGAGTACAATATGAATAGCGACAGACACTAAGTAAGAAGATTATTGGACTAAAAATACTTTCAGGGGAAAATATAACTAATTCATACGCCATCGTGGAAGTTTGGTCTATAATAAATTTTCATGAGAATAATTGCAGGCTGATGACAATTAAATTTCGATGCACATTTTTAGGAAGTTTAGGTAATATTTGCAATCTCTAAAACAAAGATTTTATTAAAAATCTTACGACAAAATGAAATGCCGTCTACTTCTGATACGAAATTCAGCTTATAAATGGCAATTGCTGAATTGTATAATACTGTGTTACTGTAATTGTGTTGTATGGTTTTATCTAACAAGTTTTTTCAACAATTAGGTTGATTTAAGAATCGAAATACCATAATAGGATCTTACAAACAGATTATATTTTTTGGTTCCAATAATAACTATCTATGAAACAAATGTTTTATAAACCTTGTTCTAGTTCACAATAATCATTGTATTTCTTTAGATCGTAATAAAAAAGCTACGTGAATTTTTTCTCAATTTCACTTTACGAAAAAGTTAAAATCTAATGGTATGAAAGGGTTAATATAGGATCCTGCAAGGACTCAAAATAGGAAAATTATGTTGTGTAAACAAAAACACAAAAAAAAAAATTTTTCTTATTTTTGATGTATTTTTGATTATTTTTTATTTTTTCCCATTTTTTTTTAAATAAAAAATTATGATGGACATGAGTTGATTGAATACGATAAGAACTTATTGGAAATGAAATATGTTTTCTGATTGGAACCAATTTTTCATTCCCTTTTTCTCTATTTTTTAATATTACTTTTGTCTTTTTACAATTTTTTTAATGAATATATTCTTAAAATCCCTAATGATTTCGTGAGTATAGGTGATTCGAGAGAATAAGTTTATATGTATATATGCATATAGTTTTACGAAACTTATGAATATAGGATCCTCATGCATGTAGAATAAATATTAGAAAAAACTGAAAAGTTAAAATGGTGAATATCTGAAATTTTTCATGTATGTATACTTATATCCTATAAATATAGTTGTTGTAACCACGGTTTCTGATTTTAAAAGTGGAAATCTATTAATGAAAACTGTATGAAAGGTAGAAAAAAAACAAATATAATGAAATCATATTGAAAAAAACGATGCTATTTGAATAAAAGATTTGACAAGAAAGTTTTTACGGTTCAGTAGAGCATAAGAGGCAAAAATCATTATAAATATTATTTGAATGAACTAAATACACAAGAAATTCAAATTACAAAATTGGAAAATGAACTTTTCTAGTATCATTAACAAATTAAATATTATTTTAAAATGTCAAAAGTTGAAATTTTCTAATTAATTAATAAACTTCAAGTATACTAATAAATTGAAAGGAGTAACAATAGTTTAATTATATTTAATAATTAATACTTTCGTTCTATTTTACTCGCATTGCGTATGCTAAAGCCTCATCATTTATTTATCACTTGTGTTTCTAACTTCGTCACAAAGTGATTAGAATTCGCATATTTTTACTCATATCTCTTTAAAAGCTTGTAATTCTCAAAGAATCATGAAATACTTGAATGCACTGAAAATTTCGAAAGAGTTTGTTTAATCAAAGCCAATAGGTTGCTTCCAAAAAACATAATATTCATTCGACAGTTTTGATGACTTCACTGAAAATTTGATTTCCGTCTGAAAATCGATTGATCTAAATCCTTTAAAAAAATTCTGATGTGATCAGCATATAACCGAGAGCTAGGAATTTTTAAGTTTAGAGAAAATGTTGCACAAGATTAACCAAACAAGCTTTAAAAACTTCTTTAAAATTTAAATGACCCTAGTAAGCTTTTAGATAACATATACATAACAAAATGTAAATGTGGCTCTTAGCAGGGATTCACTTTATTCCATTCGAAAAAAAATCGTCAGGTAGCGAATGAAACTCAAATATTAAATTTCAATAAATACCATTCATTAGTTGCTTATATGTGGTAGGAAATGTTAAATCAGCCATTAATGAAAGTTCGGTTCCATCGCCCAAAAAATTAATTAGTTCAGTGCTTAAACATCCTGAATTCAAATAATTCTATTAAGGAAATTTTTTTAATACTTTTCTTCATATGGATAAAAATTTGACTCGTGGTAAAAAACCAGTTGGTAACACAATTTCAGTGAACAGTTAGACTTCTCGTACTATTGACAAAGCTTATATAAAAAATTTCTAGTTTATCTGTTGAATATTTTCTTAAAAATGATCAAAAATCTAAAGTCAACTCGCAGTGAAGATCCAAATCCGAAACCTGGCATGTCACAAAAATTGATCAAACCGTGATATAGGCAAACTAAAAGTCGGTTCGAGGCACACTAAAAATGAGATTGACCGACAGACATCTCTCTAAATTTAAAACTCGACATGCAAAATTTGGTACTATCACCGCCTAACCTACCTTATTGTATTGCGATACGTTCAGTAAAAATAACACGGAAGTCAAAAACTAAATGTTAACAACCCTCATATAGGCGGATATTTAAATACTAGATGCAAAAATCGTAACCAATTTTGTTTACATGTGTATACTATAGAATAACATTACAAACGTCTACATTAACGTCTTCAGGAACACTTGTAATTTGGGAATCTTATACATTTATAATTATTCGAACATTACAATAAAATTACAAGTGCGATTAAATTAATAATCAAACACATAGCGAAGAATTTACATTAAGATTTTAAGGAATTACATAAGATGTCTTGTAATTCTTCATGTAAAAAGACATATTGGTAAAAAAGAATCTAGTTTTCCATTATTTCTCATTTTTTTTCTTTTTTTGATAATATCAGCCATACCCATTACGGGGTGGACAAAATAATTCCCAAAAAAGCTCAGCAAAAGTATTCGGTTTCTTTTTTTCTAACGAAATTCATTAGAAATTTACATGCCATACAAGTGCTTTTATAACGCTTTGTTATAGCATAATATAAAGCATAATAAAATAATATTTTTTATGTATGTTTGTGTGTATAAGTAAACGATTTATCGTTATTTTGTTAGTTCCATGGATTTCAAAGGAGAAAAGTATTGTTATTACACAAAATTTTTTAATGTGCATTGAAATTTTACTATTTTTCTTTTAATAGCTAATAGTAAAGAATTTATTTTATTGTGTTTTTCATTTTCCACCTAAATTTTTTTATTTTTATTCACTTTTAAGACAGGTATCATAGCGCTCTTTTAAGGCAAAGCTTTTGTGTTTTATTAGTCACTAATAATCCAGCAATTTGGCGTACTATGTAGGCTAAACTAAAAATTTGGCATATGACACTTATTAATTGAATAATGAGGCATTCAAAATGCGAGTGTTTCGATGATTTTTTGCAGCCTTCCCTTACGTTAAGGCTGTACACAAACGAACTGTTTTGTCGCAAATGAACTGTTACTTGTCTGAGAACTTTTAAAAGAATAATGAATATATTCAAATAAACAAATTTTGGGTATAGCTAAATGTTATGTATTTTGGATATGTTTTGGGTGTGAACTGCTTCAACGCCTTCTGAAAAGTTTAATACTCTTTTATTAAATTTTGTTTTAGTTTTGTTCACGTGATCCATTTGCAAGAGAAAATCCATTAACTTAACAGGTATATTAACCGAGATATTTAAATTAATCGAGCTAGAGTCGGCAAAATGTAGCATTGAAGCCGATTGCAAGTAAGAGCGAAAAATCTTATCAAAATGGAACTTAAATCAATTTTTCAATTAGTTTTAAAAAATATATTCGACTACGTGCAAGCAATGGAAAAACTTAAAATTTAAATTATGAGCCCAATCACCTTCTCCTATTGTAGTCACGACATGTTTTTCAATTTTTGTATTATATTTTCATAGTGTTCTTTAAAATCTAATAAAAAAGAAATACACAAAAATAAGAAAAAAACATTGGCTTATTGCACCACCATTTCATATCATTTTACAGTTATCTTAAGCCAATAAATGACAAAAGTAAAAAATGGCAGTTTTCACATATGTTTATGTCAGCTTTTTATTTATGCGCTAAAATAAGACTAAATAGAAAAAAAAATTAATGTTATATACCGTTAATATTGTACATACCAAACGGGCATTTAGTCGCATGTTGGTATGTGTGTCCATTTACGTCAACTTATCTTTGATAATGGTTGTATTGGCGAAGGCTTTTTTTAATGAACACCATGGGCTATTAAAATAAAGTTTTTCGTTTTACACCTTTCTTCCTCCTTATATATGAATGCAACCAAAGTACAAAAAATATTACAAATTTATTTTATTGGTAAAAAACAACGGTACCTGTGGTAAATTTTTGGCAAAAATATTAAAAGTCTCTTTCTTTGTTTTATTTTTATTTTAATTTTGTTTGTTTTGTAATTTATATGCAAATATTTATAGGAATACGGAAACCACTAAAAGCTAATTTATTTAATAAATTTTTAGTAAAACACATGCAACCAAAGGACACTTTTATATCTTTAATTTTTTTTAGAGTACAAGAGCAGTACGATTGAAATTCAACACCAAAGTTTTATCATCCAAAACATTACTATCTTGCTGAAGCCTGTATCATTGATCTGAGTTTAAAATGATATCAGATGTTAAAAAATTTATGATGGATGAAATATTCATGGAAAATATCTTGTTCCAAGCTTTCTTAATCGTATATAATAATTCGTCTATCTGATTTAAAAAGAACTGAATCATACAAAAAATTTACAATCCTTCGTGTATCGGGACCTGCTGAGCTATGAATATTAACATCATAAACACAAGGCTCTTCCTACTAATAACGATCTCTACTGATAAGATCTGGTATGATAATAAACATTAAAAAATAATCATAAATTATATTCTATTAATTATAATATGAAAATATTCATAATTAATTATAATCATCAAAATTTTAAAAATATTGAAAAGATTGAAAACAACCTCTACTGTTGCAAACTAAATTCAGAATTTGCAAGTATCTCTGAAAATATTTCCTTCCATATGGCACTACAATATCAAAGCAAAATGTTTTTATCAAAGTAGCGTTTAGTTTGTGTCGACAATTTAGAAAAAAAAATTTTTGAAATAAAATTTACTATATACAATTCTATAAGTTTATTACACACGAGGCTAACATACGATTTTTTTATACTCGTCATCAAATTTATTATATTTTTTTAACTTACTTTTTTTTTTGTAATTTTTCCGTAAAAATAACAAGAGTTAAGTATGCAATTAGAATAGTTTATGTAAATTCTTTAACAGCCTACCCTAAAAATTATAGAAATAATAAAAAATTATTTAAATATTTCATAAAAAACCGTAACACAATTAATAATAATAGAGAGAAAGGAAGAAAAAATTCTATTTTGAGTTGGGCACAAATATCAAACAGACCAATAATGGTTCTAATATTTCAAATTTCATACGTAAAATTCTTTAGTTAAATTAAGGTATATGAAATTAATTAAGGTATATGAAATTTGCATATTTTTAGGATGAAAACAAAATTAAGGCTTAATGGTCTAATTCGACGGTTATGTTCTTGATTGATTATACTTATTTCATGAAAAAGGTAAAAATTTTACTTCGGCTACGTTTTATAATATTGAATGTTTAACAACATAACATTGGATAACACACCCTTTTCCTTTCAACGAAATGATTTTCTTCCAAATTTTAAAATAGATAACATATGATTCATAAGTGGCACACTACAGAAAACGATTTGTAGGTCCAATTTTAATATTATTAAAAAAAATGAATAAATTATTAAAGATTTACTGAAAGTACAGATGAACAGAATGATGTTTTCTCTATGCCAATACTAAGGCATATTTTAAAGCTTAGTATATAGTGTCATTATCAATGTCTAAACAACACATAAATCGCTGCAAAGCTAACATGTAAAAATTGCATTTTAAAAACAAATCGTATCTATTTAATTAAATATAAACAATTTAAAACTATGGAGGAAATTAACGCCTTGATAGGCCTTTCTTCTTTAATTATTTAATAAGAATTTAATACAAAATATTTGGTATGTACCAAAACACAAAAATTTCTTAGTTAAATGACTGGTATCAGATTTCTTCTTATAGAGTAATTTTTCGTTAATATTGCGGCATTTTGATAAACACAATAGCTTTCCAGCAATTACTTTGCATTGCAAATTTAATGACAACATACGTCCCTTGTAATCTCCCACTTTTGTATAAACATATTAACTTTTAAACCTTCATATATACAACAGAACTCTCTTACCAGAAAAGACTATGAGAATTCCAATAAGTTAAAATCAATACAAAACTTTGTTATATGACTATAGTGGACTCTACAATCCCCATTTAAAAATAAATGAAAAATATTATTAATAAAGTTGGGTCAAACCAATGGTTTGTATTGTAGCACTTTTCCCTTCAACAAGTGAAAATTCTGCTTTTAAATACAGTCTATGTGTACCTACCACACTATTAAAATTATTTTCATTCATACATAAAACTATTTCTAGGATTGCCTATATTTAGGATGACGCATATATGCAGTCTTTGAAATAAAGCAAAAATTAATATAAAATGGGGTTAACATTATGCTCGATTTTAAGGGTTAATTGTGTGAGTTAAGAAAAATAATTATATTTTTTAATTTCATGGAATTTACCGTTAGCTTTTTGCGTTTATTAAAATTTGAAAAAACTTGCGGTTTCGGAAATATAAGGTGTCAAAAATTCAAATTTTATGAATTTCAAGAGGCGATAACTTGAGAGGGGGTGGAGATGGAAAAAAATTTTCTTCTAACGATGTGAAGTATTTGTTAATGTCTAAAAGCCCCTGAAATTTCAAAGCTCTATATTATGGGGTCTAGAAGAAAAACGAGATCAAAAATTTAGAAAAAAAGAACTTTAGATAACGGTAAATTTGAACGGCCATTTTGTTTTTCCAAAGTCTAACTATAGTATACCGCGCTAGGGAAAGCAAGCCGCTGCCTTTCTGCTTTTGCAAAATTTCAAAAATGCTTATGGTTTCATTGCAACAAATAGTTAAAAAAGACCATTTTTAGGGTTTTGGAGGGGTATAACTTCTAGAGGGGGGGAGATAGGTAAAAATTTTGTTCTACGGAAATAAGTTTCTAGTGAAGATCTATGTACGTATGAAATATCAGCTTTCTATCTTCAAGGGTGTAAAAGTTTAGTAAACAAAAAAAGTGTCCACGGACGGACGGACGGACGGACGGACGGACGGACAGAGTGAAACTAATAAGCACTTTTTTCAAAAAATTTTTTGGAAAAGTGCTAAAAACTATTGACAAAATGAATAAGAAAGACCCTAACAGTTTCAATACGAAACATTAAGATGCGGATGAAAATTTAAAAGCTTCAATAATTCAACTAAAAAAACCTAAAGTTATGTGTGAGAACCAAGTGTTTTTTTTTTTTAATTAATTGAAAAATATGACACATTTCTTTTTTTATTTTGGTATCTTGACACCCGGTATTGATTTATGAGAATATAATCTTGTTTCAATCCTAAATTTTTTTTCACATATATATAAACATAGTTTAAATGTGCAAAGTTATAGTTTAAATGTCTAAAGAAAATTTATTTTGGAAGATGATATTTTATTTTTGTTCTTCCTCATAATATACGCTTTGTGCAAAATGCTTATCTTGAGATTTATCTTATATCTTTATAATGTTTTGAAGATTATAGTAAGAAAATATTGTCCAAAATATTTATTGTTCTTATTTTCATTAAAAATTATTTTGGTTTTTTGCTTAGCTAACTGTGAAATTTTTAACACAGAGAGAAATGAAATCGAAATCGAGAAAAAACATTTAATTAGATTTTTTTTAATAAACTGTTTATTCAAAGAATATAATGAATTCAAAATGTGCTGAATGCAAAAAGTCCACCGCACCCCATTTACTACAATTATACCGTCTTCCTGCCACTATCCATCCCCGGAACACTTTCTCCGCCCCAAGAATTTGTATTTCACAAATTAAATGATAAGTCGTTAATGTTTTTGAATAATTTTCTTTTCCTTAATGAAAATTAATTTAACTTCATCTGCTCCAAATTAAAGCACAATTTAATTAAAATTTAGATGCAGATATATAAAAAAAATTTATTACACACTTATGCAGGTTAAGAATATTTTGTTTAAAGTTTTTATATTAAAAATCGAATATTGTGCTATGAAAATGCTTATCATCGTAATCCTTTATTTCACTAATTGCAGTCCTATATTTCACAAATCGCAATAGATTGCAATTATCATCGCAATCCTGTATTCCACAAATTTATTCTATCTTGAGCCATTTCGCATTAGAAGTTCAAACAAGATTCACGCTTATTCCTTTAATATATTTAATAAAATTTTAACTAAAACCTATACTTGCAAATTTACTAAACCCTTTAATTAGCGAATTTTTCTATTATTAACGCTAACAAGTTCTAGCTTTATTCTCAAGAGTTTAATGTGAACTAAATCTATAACAAGTGCATCACATTCTCATGCAATCAATTTTAAAATGAAACTGTGACATTTCATTTACATTGCATATTTATGTTATATTGTAAGTGAAATATCATCATTATCACCGAGTTAAATCAAAATTACCCATTGGAAATAATTTATTTTCATATTATAGTTATGATGAAAGAATTTATTTTCCAATATGAGGTATTTTATACTTCTGCTGACTAGAACATGCTATATGCTTTTCAAAAGCATAAATAAAAAAAAATGTGAATCGCATTTAACGCAAAATAAAATTATTGTGTGCAATCGTAATTACTTATGCGGTGGTAATTAATTATTACGAAAAAGTAAACGCAGGCTAAAAAGCAGACCAATTAATAACGAATGAAACAAGGTAATTGCATTGCAGAGTATACTCATAACAATTAGAAAATTAATAATAATATTCACTTAATATTTACCTGTGATTTATTATTAATGTATATACGTTAATTATTCATTTTTAATTTAATTTAATTAGTTAAGATTTTTTTTATTTAATTTATATTTTTTCGCATTTAAAGTGATTGATGGTCTGAAAAGAAAACGTTAATATGATTGGCTATATGAATTTTTTTCACGCTTTTTACTCTTTTATAAGTCGATTCAATAACAGGCATGCCTGTAGGTTCTTTAATAAGTAGAATTATTTTTATTACACTTTATTCTACTCATCTTTTTAATTACAAAAACAAAATTTGTTAATTGCATATGCAAAGAATTTTATTTCTCTTACGTAAAACAATAAGTAAATTAAATCTAAATTAGAAATTAACTTTACAATGAGTTTTTAAGGAACTCGGGTAAATTTGTCATAAAATCTGTATTATAAAATCTACAGATACAGATTTTATAGCAATATTTTTGTTCTCAAACTTATTTATGTTTTCATTTCATTTTATAATATTCGCTATATTAATACTTAAGATTCAAAAGCCACAATTTTCCTAGTTTATTTCGGAAAAAATAAAAAATCAAGCAAAGAATTCAAAGGTCACCTATTACTGTATTGAAAACATTCACTAATTTTGAAAAAAATCCATACCTTTCCACAAGGTTACTTACTGTATTGATCTATTCAAGAAGTTTTCAAAATGCACGCCGTTTTCCTAATTCAACTAATTTTAAACTTTTCAACTCTCAATTAATTTTAATGACATAATCAATATTGATCCCATTTAGAAATAAAGTGTTGTTGTATTGATGACTTAAAAGAAATCAACCACTTATATTTGAATATCTTACAAATATTTCAAATTTTACAAACACAGTCGATTACATTATTAATTTAAATTAGGTACTCGTACCTTAGCGCTTAAAGAATGTTATAGAGATGACAATTTTTTTATGTAAAGAATTCAGGTAAGGAATTAAAAATCAAAAATTTAAAAAAATTACTAGACCTATGATTACTATCAATAGTAGCCACCTTTTTAATAGAAAATGGAAATTCTTATAAACCCAAATAATGTTTAACTATATAATTAACTATAAGATAAAAAGAGTTCCATGTTATTTCATACAAAACCATGTTTTATATAAAATAACATGGAATGTCTGAAATAGACTGAATATTTTAAATAATGTAGAATAATAAAATTTACAATAAAAATAATTGTATTTATAAAATTATTAAATGAAAGTACTAAGTAAATTTGTATTTATTAATACTATGTTAATAACTTCAAAGTCACTATTTTACTGATTAGGAAGTGCTACTAAATAATAATAATAATATATTTTACCAGACCCGGCTATATTCTTGCAACTGATGTAGACGTACACTTTACTAAATACCTTAAAAATAAAGAAATTTTTAATTATATAATATTTAGCATGTAATTATTATAAACCCGCCGTAATAGTTCTTGAAAAACTTTCCAAATTACACAGTCTCCAAACCATGATATATAACATGAATCACTAATATAAAATATAACCTGTTATTAAGGTAATTTTCATTTAAATATTATTTTGCTTTCCCTGATTAAATTAATAATTGTAAAAATTAATGAAAGATACTTAATTGTAGTCGGAAATAATTTACATAAGCATACAAATATTTGCTTAGACGAGAATGTACTCGTAAACAAGTAAAAACATTTCAGTCAATATTATACCCTGCACCTTACTTATTTTATATTTATATCATTATTAATTTTTGAAACATTTAGAAAAATATCTTTGAGTTGTGTGACAGCTCAAGCTTGAGACCCGAACGCGAATTGATCCAACTATAATAGCGTTCGTCTTTGGGACGAAAGAGATAACTTGCGAAATTTTATGGTGTTTATTTTATTCGTATTTGAGTTATTTTCCGAACGGAAAACCGTCGGACGGACGGACATGTCAACTCAGAATTTTACGCTAAACAAGAATATATATAAATGTCTATACCAAATATGACTCGAACCTTTAAGTGGTTTCAAACTTCGTACCAAAGTTTCACAAACCTTCACGAAGGTGTAGGGTATAATATAAAATAATAAGAGAAAAATAAAATCTTTTCAGACATTTAAAACATTTCAAACAAATTTAATAACAAAGTAAAATTTTTATAACTAATATTTATTTATTGGAGTTTGTTTATTGCAGTTTGTAATACAAAAGAAGAAATGCTCCGTTTCAGATCATTGCCAAGAATAAAGTAGAATTAAATCAAAAAATTTATGAATTTTCTTAGAATTTTTTGTTCTTTGAAGCCTCTTATACTAAAACAGTATGACCAACCTTACAAAATTATATTGCAACTTGAAGTTAAAAAAGTTTTCAAATAAGAAAGTTCGAATTTGTTGTTGAAATGAAACATAAATCAGTTGAGGAAGAAAAAAATTGTTATCCTTACTTTTAAACCATTCCATTTTTGATGTGAAACACATTTAGTTTGCAAAAGCCTTTTCAATGTGATAAATTCTCGGCTCCGATTCGAAGTCGGAGATCATTAAATCCAGTTCTAAGTTACTACTCTATATGCAATATTTTCGCAGCAGCAATAGTGTTTGGATTTTTTATATTTCCAGTTATTTCAAATAATCACACTAACAATAATACAATAGTGTTAATTAGCGTCTTCATGATACGTATTGTGGGGTGAATGTGAATGTCATCAAACCTTTCATGTAATAAAGTTGTTCCATTTCCTGTTGGCAAACTGCGCAGAATGGCGTGTTGTGTCGTTTTGTTGAAGCTATATGTCAGTTAAGTGAAAGTCATTTAGCTGTAAACCAGAGATCAATAAAAGACATAATAAAGCAGTAACATTTGGTAGTAGCGGATTCGTCTTTCTCCTTTTGAAGAAAATAAGAATCGATTCCGCCTTACTATGAATAATACTATTTATATTAGATTAGATTTTATTAATTAGCACATTTGTTTCATTCCAATAATGATAATTTTATTTGTTAACCGCCACACAGAGAGAGAAGATGTGAATTGTTTCAACTCCTACTGAAAACACCACCATAAGAGTATGCATAATTTTGAGATCTTTATTTAATAAAGTCTTAAGTCTAGGGATTTTTATCATTTATTGAAATTTCTTATATAACAGAATTTCATTTGTCTTTGTTATGTGCCATAAAATGCCTGGTAACAAAATGTATTATCTGTAACTCTCAAACTCTTTTATTCTTAGAACGAAAATTTTACATTAAAATATGTACAATAAAAATTTGCTTATAAACACTTTTAATTCTATCTATGAATTTTTAACAGAATAATGGGCGTAACGCTTATATTCATGTTAATTGTTTAAAATGTAAAATGTTTCTAATTTGTAAATAAGAAATGTAAACTTAAATATTATGCAAGTTAATGTTTATTAAAAGATTTCTTATTGTTATGATTTGTAATGAAAATGAAATTATCTCAATTGCATAATCTCACGTGCATTCAAAGATAGTGTTAAAGACAACATTATAAGAAATTTAAACACGCATGTACTAAGTATTGTTGGAGATAATTTTTGCATAAAAAACATTTTAAAATAAGGAAGTAATGAAAATTATTCATAAGAATTTAATTTCAAAATTTTTTTTTATTTAAATTCCTTTGGTTATTTCTGCTAATCATTGATTCAGTTGAATTTTTATTCATAGTTCGTGTTTTGTAATGATTGAATAGATAAGAAGTAATGGTAACCTTGAGACTAACGAAATAAAGTTCAGTGTAATTTTGAGAACAAAATAATTGTCTGATATAAGACTTTTTTCTTAAAACTACCTATGACTAAAAATCAACCAGTTTTAAGAATATAATAAAGAGATATAGATTTAGTTTTAGAAGAAAACGCTGTAGAGAAAGAGAATGAGAATCAAGTCATTTCGCTTTAAATTTGTTTGAACTTTAACGTCAAAGGAAAGCATGTCGCTATAAGAATTTTAAACCGATTTTAATGAAATTTTATATGTGAGTTTATTTTATATTTAATATTTAGTTACGAATTGATCAACTTTTGAAATACATCAAGCCTTGGCAACTGGACCTGTGTACGGGTCGATATGTTAACTTAACTAAAGTGAAAGAAGTGTTAAACTAAATAATACACATTGCGGTCGGTTATGTGCTCCCCACATCAGATTTTTTTGTTTTTGAAATTTCAGACTATGTCTAGTTGCACTAACACACTGAGTATATTTGATCTAGATCTAAGTCAATATTAATAATAATAAGTATGCGATATAAAGCGTATTTTAAAATAATTCATTATGCATTGAAATTGATACGGTATAATTTTCACTTATCATAAATTTTAGCATTATTTTTGTTGGCCAGTTCACTTAATTTTTGCTCAAAATGCTCAATTTTTCTCAAATATGAGATTATGTTTGTGTACATGTGATTAAAGTGGAATTATTATACAATATTTTGTAGTAAATTAAAACACTCTTTTCAGTTTTAGAAATCTGGAACAATATGTAAAAAAGACTTATAACACAATAATATGAAAATCAACGATACGTTCTGTACGTTTTTTGTTGTTGTCATAAAATAACAATTAAAAATTTAAAAAACTTAAAAGTAAAATGTGAAATAAAAATCAAAAATTATCTGAAAATGCACTTAACCTCCTTCCATTTTACCTATCAATTACAATTAAAATGAAATGTATACTCTTGTAACAAAAAAATTGAATACAAATGCGGTATATACATGCAAATATGTTTGCACATTATTCAAATTGTGCGAGGTTATGAAAAAAATTTAGTAAAGAACACAACAAATTAAAGAATCAGTAAATTATTAAAAAAAATTTTTTCATTTTTATTAAATTTTTAATTTTCATAACAATTTTCGTGTTGTAATTGATTTTTCGTTTAATTTAATGAGAATCTACATGAAATATATAAGGGAAATCGAATGCTAACCGAAATAAAATTAAAACTAATCGAATAAATTCGTAAAAATATGTTAAATAATTTGTATAAATGAATTTAATGTGTTTCCTTTTATTACCCGAATCAGTTTAAACCGAAAAAATTACAAGGATAACAATTAACATTCCAGGTAGGAGGAAATTCCTTAATCTATTTACCTAATGTTCACACAGCTTATTAGCGAACTAATTTAATTAATTTTTATTTGAATTTAAATAAATATATCAAAAATTTTGGATGTTGTCAAATACTTTAGCTTGAAATTAAATCAAATGTATAGCAGTGTAAAAATAAATATGATGTGCTAACATACCTAGAAAAATGTAAATTTGTCTCTTAGATGAGTTTCATTTTGTAGCGTCCGAATTCTACGAAATATTTTTTAAATAACTTCCGGTAACAAACTAAGCTCAAATATTAAATTTCAAGAAATTCCATAGATTAGTTCAATTGATATGATAAAAAATTTAAAATCCTGGGAGCCCATTTCGGTTTTATAGCTCTAATATTACCAAAAATTTTATGAGTTCATTGTTTTTATACCTTGAATTCGTGTATGGAATTTCAATAAAATCGAATTAAGTGGTGTGCGATAATTAAGCTACAGTCTGTTGAAAAAAAAATGGTCCCAGATTTTTTTTTTCATATAAATAAAAATGCTAATATATTCGGAGTCGTGCAACATAGAGTAGCCATTAGACACTAATTGTTTTAAAAAAATTATTTTTAGTTCTAGAGTCAATTATATCTGACCTTTACTTTTCGAGTAAAAACTAACCAAAATAAGAATTTTTTTTTAAACCCGAAATTTCTCGAAAACTTTTGTTATTATTATTATCTTTTTTTTAATGCGCTACAATGAAAGGTAAGAGTCCTGCATACATAATTTTCTTCTGTATCTTATGCTCTTGCCAGTCAATAAAGTCAATTATTAAAATCATTTATATTAAATTATTCCACCCCAGTTTGTGTTGATTAAGTCACTAAATAATCTAGTGAATATCTTTTTTATTGATTAAGTAGAAACTAATAATATTAATATTGTACAAATTTCAATATTTTATTAAAAACTCGATTTATATATTGAAAATAGTTTTAATTTCTCTTTGAGGATTATAATCTGCAAAGTCTCCCACTTTATTTGGTTAATAGCGAAATACATAGATTTTAATAAAAATTATGAGCATAACTCAAATTAAAAATTTAATGTCCATATTTTAAAACTAAATCCGCCTAAAGGCATTACGATATATTTAATATATGATTAATTTCTTTGACATTCTGATCTGTTGATTACTGTGTATCTTAAATGTATTTAAAATTTATATTAAATAATTTATTAATATAATTGCTTCTAGTCTGCTTAGGACAAAATTTACCCTGTCCATATATACAGCATACAACAATCAGAAATATAATATTATGTAAGTTCTCCTTTCAATATTATAAACCGCCATTCCAATTTAATAACGTATTTTAATGCAATAGTTTTTAATCAAAAGAACGAGCTGAAAATTATTGCAATCTAATAAATTTTTTTGCTTTTTTTTTTAATTAAAAACACTTTTTATTATTTTTAATTTAAAATATGGCATTATTCTCTTCTTTTTAGGACATTTCCAACGAAATCGAAATTCGATTGATTTCACTCTTTGCGTCGGTCCGTGCATCCGTGCAAAACTTCTACACTGCTTAAAACCCTGAAAAGCAAAATTATCATACATATATAAAATAATTTTTGTGAGAAAATTATTTCTCTTGAGGAGAATGCGTGCGTCCTTTTAGAGCAGTGATCGTCCAAAATTCTAAAAATACAATTTTTTACAATAAATAATTTTAAGGGACACACTTATAGAACAACACTGTAAGTAAACATTGCAATGATAGAATTGCGGTTGAAGTTAATGATTATTTTAAACACGTTTTTTTAATTAATATTTTAAAGGTACCTTATTTCCCTTTAAAGATATCGTCTTGTCAAAACTAAAAAAGTTCGAAATTCTTGCTACTTATTTTTGCCAAAACTGTAAAATATTCCTTGTTTCTACGAGTATAAATATTTATATTCTTACAAAAGTTGAAGTTAAATGTCTTACAATCAACTATTTATCTAATTTGCCGTCGAATTCCTATACTTTGTAAAGGCTTCTTTCAATTTATTTGTTTCTAAAAGTATGCAATCGCGTCTGCATAATACATGCAATTTCAGTATGTTAATAAGAACAGTTTAAGAAGATTGCTTTTCAATGGAAACGTGCTACTTTATAGGCCATTGAATTTAATCTGAATTTATTTGAATTTTTATTTAGCTCTGCAGTTGTACAATTTTGCGTACTTTAAATATTTTATGAATTTAATTTTATATTTTTATTATTTTAAAATCAATAAATCATTTTCGCCTTTCTTCTAAAATTTTTGTTTTTTTCTTTTTGGATCTGAAAATTAGTATGTAATATAGTACATATATTAAGCAAAATTGAAGCGTATATGCAATCTCATACTTATTTTATATGGTGAAAATTCAAAATGAAAAATATTTTTACGAAAAAATTATTAAATGAAAAGTTTTCGTTCTAATCAACGCAATATAAATCTTCGTTTGGGTATAAGATTGAATTGTGACCTAGGGCAATCGATAAATTGAATTTTCTAACATAGATCACCAATATAAATAGTTAGTCACAAAAACAAGCGAGAAAATAAAGAAGAAAATAGCAAAAAAAAATAAAAACGCTTGAAGAATCATAAACTATTTTACCCTCAATTCTTAGTATTATACTAAAGAATTTATGAATGTATCGTATATATAGAAAAAATCGAACAATTTATTAAAGAAAACTCGTGAATTCAACAAATAATAAAAATTGCAATTACAAACTACAACATTATATTATGTGTATATGTACAAGTATACTTGAATTCCACAAAAAAAAAGTAAGTAAATTCAATTAACTAAATAGCGCCAATTTGAAAAATACAGACTTTTTGTCTATAACAACATAATTGAAGGCAATGTGGAATCGAAAGCAAAATATATAAAGAGAAATCTTTCTATTACCAAAATAAGGAATCCCTTAAATCTCATCTATAAAAATGTACACAAGTAACAAAAAAAAAAGTTGATAACTGATTATTTAAAAATTACTATACAGCATTCTTAACGTTTCTCTCTCTTCTTTACAATAAATTTGTTATATAATCTTATAACCTTTAAGTTACTCGAGTATACCTATTTATGTGGGTACATGTGTGCTACAGTATTGATTGTAATTCAAAGATGATATTAACTTTGGTACCTTATTATTTAGCAAGATAAGTTTTTGTTATTTTTTTTTTTTTTGTTTGGAATTTATGATGAAGAATGGGTTAAAGAAGATGATAGCAAAAAAAAATCGTGCGTCGCCGATCTTAGATTTAATATCAAGTTTTTTTTTGCTCTTTTCTTATGTTATTTTCAAGTAAGTTGCTAATCCGATATAATAGGCATGGTAAATAATCTAATTTATGGAAAATAGTAGATTTAAAAAATAGAAGGAAAATTTTTAAGTAATATTCACTCGAAGAGAACTTTCAAGTATGAAAAATAGATGAACTACGATGATTCACATAAAATAGATTATCATTCAAAGATGCATGAAGATATAGATATAGATTATTGTATTGTACAGTAGATTGTTATAGATATAGAAATAACGAATTTAGTGTATGATCATGAAATCAGGAAAATATTTTGCTATGATATGAACTCTTTGTGCAAAATATGTAAATAAGAGCGTTGTATACGTACATTTAAAAAGCAAATTTTTTTGGGGTTATTGCAGTAATAATATTGTGACACTTTACTTAAAAATTTTTAAATAGTCTATAAATATCAAAAAGATATAAAATTCAAAAGAGTTTCAAGAGAGAAACAGTTTAAAAATCCTACAGGCTTTTGTAGGACGCAGGATTTTGCGTAAATATTGCTTTTTAGCATAATTTTAGCGAAAAGAAACATTTTGTTGCCACATTTTGGAGGATTTTAAAATTTTATGCAACTTCAAGGAGCTTAAATCCCTTTTAATTGGTAAAACATTCAAAAATCTAACAAAAGTAACTATTTGACATTATTTTACAGTTATTCGATATTTGTTATATAAGAGTTTTTTTTCTTCTTGAATATATTTTTAGTAATTTTTAATAAAAATAATTAAAAAAATTAAAAAAAAGTGCTTATTAGCTTCACTTTGGTTGTCCGTTCGTCCGTCTGTGGACATGTTTACAAAACTTCTATACACCCTTGAAGATAGAAAGGTTCATATGTACATAGACCTCTATTAGAAACTATTCTATATTTATTTCCGTAGAAGAAAATTTTTATCCATCACCTTCAAAACCCTGAAAATTCATTGTAGCGAAACCATAAGCATTTTTTTGATTTTATAAAAGCGGAAAAGTAGTGTCTGGCTTCTTTTAACGCGGCATATTATATTAAATCTTTACAAAACAAAATGGCCGTTAAAATATACCGTTATCCAAAATCCTTTTTTCAAAATTTTTGATATGGTTTAAGACACTATTAAAAGATAATTTCGTTAGAAGAAAATTTTTTCCATTTAGCACCCCTCTAAAGTTATCGCGACTAGAAATTTGTAAAATTTGAACTTGTGACGCCTTATATTTCCGACCTTTTTCAAATTTCTATTCAAATTGCAGAAAGCTAACAGTAAATGCCATGCCATATAATTATTTTAGTTAGGTCATAAATTCGAGCATTATGTTAACACCTGTTTCAGTTTTTTTTTTTATTCATCCTTAAAGTATGCAATTCTTGAAAAATTTTTATATATGGACGAAAGTAATTTTAATAACATAGTAGCTATACATAGATTGGAATTGTGCTACAGTACAAATCATTTGTTTATTCCAACTTTATTTTAATATAATATGATACAAATAAAAAAATTTCAAACTAAATACTAATAATTCAGGCAGAAAATTTTCTTATAACTACAAAATTTAATTGAATTTATGGAGATTGACACAATCGAAAATCGAACGTATAATACAGTTAATTGTTGATTGTTTAAATCTATTCTAAAAATAACAACTGAATAATTAAAAGAACGAGTAAATATCAAAAAATTTTCTTCTAGAACCCTAATTACACATTTAGCTCTTCAGTGTTAAGTGTTTTCCTAATTAATATAATCCATCCTTTTCTAAAAATGTAAACTGCGTTAAATTTATTCAATTCATTGTAATATATGAAATTAATAATGAAAATATATGTATGAAAATTCAATCGACTTCTTAAAACTACTTAACACTCTTTATAAACTCTTTTTATTTCATATTTTGCTTCTATAAGTAAATTTAATTGCCGATACAGCTAAAAAATTGCGATAAAGTTTACATACTGTAAATCTTATTGAAAATTAGGTGATTTTGAATTGAAAATATTTTTACAAAGCTGAAACGCATTAGTACATACAATTTTTAGTAAAATTCCAAATATTTCATTTCTAAATACTTTCATATTCCTAAATTCGGCAGGAATCCAAAATTAAATACAATATATAAAAAAATATTGTATTATTGGAAAATTTTCAATAAAAATATGTTACAAAACTCTTACACTATTTCCTAATAAAGTTAAACAACATAGCAACAATAACAACAAAAACAATAATGAAAAATAATTCTAATGAAATATAAAATTTATGTTACATATGTTAAAAATAGCGTACAGGTAATTTCAATCTACTGTCCATATTCGATAAAATTCAACATGTTAAAATGTAAAATAAAAAATTTTATATATATGAAAAAAAAAACAAAATTTTTTTCCAATAATATACTTTTTCTTTCAAATTTTGTGCCATATAGAATGCAAGAACAAACACGAAAAAAAAAATGTTGATAACATAAAATGTTCGCGTAATCTTATTGTTGCCAAAAGACTATAGAACATAATTTATCGCACAATGATTTTACTTATATGGAAGTCTTGAAAACAAAAAAAAACACTTGAGATGTTACGCAAATTCTCACATATTTGTGCTCACATATTATAACTAATACTATGCATAAAAGTGTATTTTAATGTAAGACACTAACTCTATTTAAAATTAGATGCAATGTACATATATGTATGTACGTCTATATAGAATAGTGCAATGTTAAGCAAAAATTCAAGATGCATAATTTGTGAAAATACTTGTACTTAAGTCAAAAGTTTATCTCTTATGATCTAAGTAAATTGTTGAATAAAGAAAACATAAAAGAAAACTGAAACAAAGGTAAAACAAAGGTGTACACAAAACATGAACACAGTAAAGAATATAGTTACGTTTACTCATAATAGTACGTATACACGTACCTTATAATAGCATAGATTTGAAATTTAAGCAAAAACTATGCCTCTATTGTGAAACAGCAACAAAAAAAGAAAAGAAACGGTATAAAAAAATTCTATATACTAGAAAATCTTGTACGCAATTTTAAATAACGAAAAAGATTACAATTTAATAAGGCAAATTGATAGAATCGAATAATAAAGGCATTACTTAAGATGAAAATTAAGTGAAAGAAAAAGGTTACAATAAAATCTAAATAGGTGCACTATGCTAAAATATGTAGATAGGTATAATGTAAGTAAAACCATAATGAAAGTAATTGAAAGAGTTTTTATGCTATGCCATAAGAATACGACATTCTATCTATATATTTTAGAAGACAAGAAAGAAAATATTTGAACAAAAAGTTTTTATTCATACCAACATATAAAAATTGGCGAGTCAGCAAGTTTTTTTTCAAATTATTATGCGATTTTTAAGCATCAGTTAGGGGAATATTTAATGCAATTTTTTTGGCTTCTTTAAATTCAATAATTTTCCTTCGACTTTTGTGAAGTATTGAAAAAATTTTGAAATTTCTCCAATATTTTACTTATATTGGACTAGTTTCGTAAATTTAAAGATTTATTCGCAACGAAAACTCTGCAACTCTTTTTAAATATTAGGTGAAACCTGAAGATGGAACAACTATTTAGAACTAAATTATATTTAGTTTACTTCAATGTTGTACGATTAAATTTTTCATTTATTTTACTATTGTATAAATATTTCTTTATTCACTTATTTATGCTTCATATTTTGAATAGGATTTTCACAGACTACAGCTATAATTTATAAAAATTTTAAATAGTGCTTGAATTCACATAAACTAAACTTTAATTTGACATTCTAGAAAAAATTATATTGAAAAATTATGAAAGACTGTTTTGATCATGAATATTAGAAGAGATTCCAAATAATGGACTTAAACAACAGATATTTGATGTCAATGCAATTTCGAATAAAGAATGAAATTTAACTCTCTAAAATGTAATTTGAATCTCGCTCAATAGATTCGATTTTCATATCAGTTTTCATTACATACTTGGAAGCATCATCAGAATTTCAGTTAAATGTATGATTAATAACAATATTAAAAAATATATACGAAACAATAAAGTATTTCAATAATTTTATATTACGCCTATTATTTTCAATCTAATAATGATATCCGAATTTTTTAGTGCTATCATAAGACTTTAATTAAAAAAAAGTTTAAATCAACACCATTGAAGTTTATTAGACTTATATTTAATAAATCATAAATTAATTTTGACCCGTACACTTCTGTTCAACGCTAAACTATAATATATGAGTATTTTTGTACATATGCAATTTTATAATCTGTAAAAATGCTCAAAATTATTTTACTTCTACGTTAGTAGGAGCATGTTAAAAAAAATCGATCACCTTCAGCATTAAAATATTATAAGATTTTTTTTTATTTTTGTACACAAATAATTGTTAAGCGTTACAATTGTTCCATAACTTCTTAGTTTTTATTATTCTTTTCATTCCATAAATCACTATTCCATATACATACATACCTATACACACAATTTTTATTTAAAATACCTGTCCAATAAAAATCTTCCCAAAATCAATATAACATGCTAACTGCAATCACCAGTCATTATTATTTTGCTTATAACATTCTAGCTATTAGCGACCAATATATGCTGTTCTTTTATTTTTTTTCCTTAATTTTCTTCTTAATTTTTATTATTCATGATCAGATTTCATAATGATTAAAGCAATATTTTAAAACTTGAATATAATTTTTTCACACATACTTATTAAACCCACAATTCTCGATTCCCCTTTTTCATCCATCTATATAACATGAATACATATACACATATCTGCACATAAATGCAATCTAGATTTAATAATGTAAAAAGAAACATCAAAATATATGAAAAAAAAAAATAATAAAAAATGAAAAAAAAAAATTTATCTCAATTGAAAACTTAGTAAAAATAGACTCGTTGTAAAATCTGGAATCGAATAACATTCACACCATAGTAAACAATTTGTAAATCACTAACAATTTACCTTTAAAAACAATTTAGTCAAACATATTTTTAAGCATTATTTCAATAAACGGATTGCGCAATCATGCAAGTATTCCTTTTTTTTTATTTTTTGTTGTTCTTTTTCTTTTCTGATTTAATTTCATTTAATTTCCCATTTTTTGTGTATTTTTTTGTTTTAAGTATAAGGTTACCAGATAAACTTTTACCAGATAACTTTGTATTAGTGTATATTTTTTTGTAATTGCAATAATTAAGATAATTTTCTCCTAAAGAGAAACCGCAATACGAACAAATTTCTTAATTTTATATTCGGGATTCTTTTGTTTCAGTTCTGATAAATCTATTCAATCAAATTCCTCAAGCTATCGGAACATGGTTTTTTTAGACATTGTTTCCACCGATTTGATTAAAATTTTATTAAAACTTGACGTACGAATGTTCGTTGTTTCGTTTAATTGAAACCATCCAATTTATAAGACAATTTCACATCGTATATTCCAAATTTCTCATTTTATATAAACATTTTTCTAAAAAAAGCAACTGGAAATGGGCTTACTAATTCGAAATATGGAATGGAAATTTGTAAAATTCGAATGTTCGACACCATTTATTTCTGAGACTGTAAGCTCTACTGAATTTCTATCAAAGTAAAAAGTTAAATAAATGCCAAGAACATAACTAACATAATTACTAATTTTAAATTACCATTAAGTTAACGTTTTTTTCGCTTTCTTGTGTGGTCATCCTAAATGTATGCAATAGTTTTGAATGTTTTCATATCTTAAATAAAAAAGTTGAAATAGGTATTAGATTGCTTTGTAAAAAGAAAATTAATTGTTTAAATGAAAAGTTCTACTTTTCAAACCATCGCTCTAAACCGCATTTACTCACTTCCCGAGCTATTTTATTCATAATTTCATACAATAAAATTTTTTATCACTCAAATAACGGGGAAATTTAATAACTTAAGCTACTACTTTTGGCCCAAATTGAATTTTTGTGAGATTCAACCGCATTTTCACTAAGGATTTAGTGAAATGAATCCTTTTAGTAAATCCAGTGTATCTATTTTCACCCTTTTGCAAATATTACTTTAGAAACGTAATGCTAACATGTTCGAAACCAATTCCTATTAGAAAACTCACAAAAATACACTGTTGCTTAAGTAAATTATTGTATTTTATATATTGCCAAGTGTAACTTAATTAAGTTCCACCGAAAAATTTTACTAAGAATAATTTGAACTTTCTAGGACAACATATTTAATTTAGTTCATCAGGTGACTCCAACACGGCCCTATGACTAAATAAAAATAATTATAACTTACATTATTATAACTCAAAGTACAAAAAAAAATTAAAACCAAAATTAATCAGTCATGTACATCTATTCAACAAAAATTTTCAACAGAACAGGTAAAAAAATCTCCTACCAAAGTATCCTATAGATAGATATTTCTAAATTTTATTCTAAAGGTACAAAAATAGAAAATTACAACCAAAATACCAGTAATAAAAATACTAAAAAAGACAACAATTCAAAGCAGAAAAAAAACACATGATCAAAATTTGTGTATTTAAGAAAAATTCGAAAAAAAAAACAAAAATAAAAACTCATAAAAAATAGTATAAAACAAAATCTTTAAAACGTGTAAGTTAACAGTTAAGAATCGTGTTCCCAACATGATTCTCCACCTTAATTATCTGCAATTTTCTCCTGAGACTTACGAGAAAATTTTTACAATTTATGCAGCACTACATACATAAAAACATATTATTATATATACCTACACCGTGTAGTATAATGAATTTCTTGTAACATTTATAATTTTGAAATTGAAAATTCACCTTTACCGCTAGCGTCATCAGCATTTTACATGATATCTATAATACCATAACCAACTGCTCCACATTCTGATGCTTTAAATTTTTCTCAAAAACAAGTTGATTGACACAAAAATAACAATAACTTCGCATAGATATGTATATAAAAACCAAAATCTTCAAATAGCTTAGAAATGGTAAATACGTAAAACGAGCAGTATTGGACCAATAATATTAATGGTCCAGCAAAGTGTCGCCTTTAATGAACGGATTTTTTTAATTTTTTTCAAAAAGTTTTTCCAAAGCAATATTTTTCTTTAAGAAATGCTTTGCTTTATACGGCTAAAGGAAAAGCAAAAGTGACTAAAGTAAAATTTAATAACAAAGAGAGTTCAGAGGAGGCGGACCATCACCAAACGAAACTGAAAGAGGCTCATATAAACCTGCAAATTATCGGAAATAAAAAAAAAAACTTCAAAATGAACTGGTCAACATGATAAAAAATTATTTACAGTTTTAAATTAAATTTATTATTCGAAATATGAGTGCCTCAAATAAAATAATATCACAAAATAACCTTATAGTTGACGTAGATAACTCTATTAATCCTTATTTTACTTATTTGCTTTTATTTTTATGGCAAATCAAGAAATTTGCACGCTTTTTTCACTCTTTTTTTATTTATTTGATTCTTTTAATATCCACTTTACTTGTTCATGCTTTCCATTGGCTAAATACACCAATATTCACATACATACATATTACTTAAGTATTCATAAATTGTTGTTAAAATCCGTTAAGACTTGCGCAAAAAAATAGGTTGTTTTTGTTTTACCATTATTTTGATTATAGTTGACTTTAAAGTCTAGTTAAATCCTTGTTAACCTGTTTTGCTCGAAGATAGACAATAGATTATTTAGAAAAATTATTTAACTGGTCATATATGAGAACAATATGAGGAATTTAATTTTTCTTGTTATTGCTTTTATATGCACATATTGCAAACTTATAAATTTTATTAAAATAAATTAAAACGAATTTGAATTTATTATTTAAAAAAAAAGTTAGTTTGAACATTATTATATTTTTTGAACTTTGGAAAGGCTGTAATTTTCAAAGCATTGGATATTTCGTGAATATGTGGGTAACATATACATTAAATTTTTAAAGCGAATTTATGTTTAACCATGTAACTTATTAAATCAAGTTCTACTGAAGTTGAGAACATTTCGAAGAGATAAACTAGCCATTATAGAATAGTTTTTTATACAAAATTTACAATGTGTGGTTCCATTTTGTGTTACTAACCCAAAGATATTAGAAATTCAATAAAATTGCATCTACATTTAGAACAAAAATTACTAAATAAATTTAACATGATTAATAACTGTAAGCAATTAAATTTAAAGTACAACAAGAACCGATAAAATACAATAATTGTATTAAGATGGATTTAGAAAGAACTGCTATACGTGTCAAAAGTATTTCAGGTTGAATATTAATTCTCAGGAAATAACTATATTTAATTACGAAAACGTACAAAAAGAACGCTTATTTAAAAAACTCTTGCTTATATAAGAATAAAATGGAGAATTTGTTTTTGTAAAAAAAAACAGCTTTAAATCATGCCATATAGAAGGTCTATATAAGCAGTATAAGTGAAAAAGAGTGATTTTTCAATTACACATTACATCTAATAAAAATCAAGGCAGAACTAATTAAGAACTTCTGGTATTCTGTTAAAAATACTATAAATATTAAGAGAGAATAACTGCCAAAATTGTAATTCACTGGAATTATAAAAAAACATAATAATAATATTTTTAAATTACCTTTTAAAAAAAATACAAAAACAGTCCTCCACCTTATTCACATTTAAGCTTACACTAATTTTTAATAAATCTTAATTATGGCATTGACTGATCATTTTCTAGATTTAATGTGTAAACATCGAATTTATGCAATTTTTTCTAAAAAAAAATTTGCAAAGAGAAAACAAAATGGTGCTAAACATGTACAAAATATACACAATTTTACTTACATGTACGAAAAAAAAAGTAAAAAATTGTTTTACTTCTTCAGTTCTGCGATATTTTACGAACATTGTAAAGCAAATTAATAACCCTACACCACTGTTTTGGTATATTAACCACAATTTTTTTATTTCTTATTAGAAATTTATGATTAAGAGTCCAAAATAGACAACAATTTGTCATTTAATCTGCCATAATAAGTTCAAATATCACATATGTTTAGTATAAATAATTTAATGAAGCAAAAAAACAACAAAAAAAATCTGATGTGGTCAGCAAATGCCTGACTGCAATGTATACTACTTTTGATTAACATACCTGAAAAAATGTGGTTCGGCTCTCACTAAAGCTTCACTTTATGCGACCAAATACCATGAAAAGTCTGTCATTTCCGGTAGCAAACTCAAAAGTTCAAGTATCAAATTTCAACATATTTCGTCTCTTAGTTCTTTAGATATGCTAGAAAATGTAAGTTTGACGCCCAGTTAGGTTTCCGTGCCCTGATATTCCTAAAAATTTGACGATTTCATTGACATATCCCATAAGTTGATTAAAACGTCTTATCCTCGATAAAAACTCAGATATCGATCCAACCGAATTTGAGATACTTATCCACACAGACAGACTGATAAATAGGCAGACCGGCATCTCTCTAAAAATAGTTTATTTACACTTCCCTAATATCGAGAAACAGATTTCACCGAAAATGCAACATGTGAAATTTTGTTCCATCACATAACCTTCCTTTTTTGTATGCAAGACGGTCGGTAAAAAGTGACAAAAGCAACTTACCAAGAGCAATAAACGCAGCTGTTTTCTCTATCCTTTTAGGCGACAAACGTTTGTAAAACAAAACAACTATACAATAATACGCGTGTATTAGTTGCAATAATTTGTCTTGGACGTACACTGCAATAAATTTTTATTTTAGAAAAATAATGCAATAATTTAAAACTGAATTTGAAGTATTTAAAATGCAATATTTTATAATAGAAGTTGAAAATATTGACAAATGACAGTCTATAAGCTATAAATCACATTCCATATAAATTTTCAATAAAAAAAGGTGTGAAAACATTTATTATGTTCTCGTTTATATGCCGAATTTTAAGTACACATATATGTATGCCTTCAATTATCCATTGTTGTAGTAGGTGGAAAAATTGTTAAGCGTAAAAAATTTAAAAATTATATTATGTAAAATAATATTTTGAAAAAAATTACACAATTGAAGGTGACGTAATGACAAAGTATTAAAGAAAAATTTTCTGATTTGATCAAGTTACACCATAGTAAGATTAAAAATCTTATATAGTTAAAGAAATAAGTATTCGTATAACACATGTCTATAAACTAATGATTGGAAAACTTATTGTTTGAAAGTAAAGTTGACAAATTAAGCGTTAATTATAATTAAAATACCATTATGGGAATATTAGAAAATATTTTTAGGTCAAAACTGCGTCAATGTTTTGAACAACTTTTTTTTTACAATAACAAGATTTTCACTTTCATACTTTGACACAACCGAAGAGTTTTTTAACTGGAGATAAATAGAAATGCTTTGTGGAAAAAATGGAAAAAACTCAATACAAAACTGAAATCCATTATGCCAAATTTGATATTGAAAATGCCAAAACTCAAGCTTGACATTGTAATGTAATAATGTAATATTGAATTTTCAGATATTCAAACCTGAGACTGTCGAACTATGTAGGAAGTTGAATAAGCTATTTCATATTACTCCATAATAAAAGATACCGGTATAGCTCTATACAAAATTCATTGAAATATTCAATGCTGTGCTAAAAATGGCGGGTGCTATGAATATAATCTTTAATTAGCTGCTACCAGGTTTTATCGACCACAGATATAATCGAAATAAAAGCCTTCCAACAGCAAAAATATATTGAATTTCTTTGTGCTTATAAAAGATATTATACACTTTTGCATATGCGAGAGGTTGCAAAACATTTCATTATCTAATATCTGAGCCTAGAAGAGCTAGCCACACAAAAGTAAAAATACTTGAAGGAAAAACAGCACTGAGTTATAGTTTTGGCTTAATAAAAGAAACTCACATCTATATTATATCTCTTTGAGACATAATAAACTTGATTTCATCAAATTTTTTTCAATATTTCTGTGAATTACTCTGATCGAAATCTTTAATTGCGAATATAGTAATATAGAATACCCATCAAAACAATCATAAAAAATATTGCCATATGCATTCCATTCACTCCAATTACATATCATTACAATTTACAGAAAATTCGCAATACTTCAAATATTAATACAATTCTTTCATATGAATATCATTTGGTTTCTAAGAACTGCCTAATTAACAAAATCTTTTTAAATTATCGATGTTGTTATATACGTATATACACATATGTATGCATATGTATACAACATAATTAATCGACTTGATTTTGTGCACATGAACAATTTTATTTACTTACAGAACAATAAGTATAAGCAATAAATTAGAATTTGATAGATATTCCGTAACAATATTTCTTTTGAATATTGAAATTGCAATTTAATATTCATTTAAATAATTGCGATCATTTTCATACCGATTTTTTCAACATGATATGTAGAACAAAAACAGAAAGGAAATGAAGAAAAGAAAAATACTAATCCAACAAATAAAACAAGGAAAAGCAATGGAAAGCTAATATAAAAATATCGCATGACCTGCAACTTAAATACATCACGATCAGAGCATAAGTATAAGTAGTTTTATATAGGACTAGTGATCTCAATGTGACTTTTTCATATTATTGTAGATGCTTTTCTGTTCTTTATTTTACTCTTTTAATTTTTACAGTATAAAAAATACACTGTTCTGTTACATATTCACATTACGTTCATTTAGATATAAATCATAGCAATATGAGTATTAAATTTTGGATGAGAGTTAAATTTTGGCGTCAAAGAAATTACCAAAACGCCGACAGTAGCTATGAAGAAATTTTTTAGAATTTAATAAAACCTATTCCTAATTAGAATTCACTATTGTTTTCGTACGTTACTTGTTCCGGAAACAAGAAAAGATAGAACTGGTCCGGTCAGCTCTGTGATACCCAATGAATGCTTTCCACGAGCTTTTAAATTTTTTAAAGAGTTATTCATAAAAGCATATTTGTTTGTATAGCTTTTGAACACTGTAACTTTTAGAAGTCGTGAGAGTTATACATACCATCCATAACATTTAAAATTCTTCGAACACTATTTCAATATCTTAAATGCATATTGTAGCCTCATAACAATAATAGAAAAATTTCAATTTAAAATAATTTAAAATAGTTTTAATTTGAAAATTCGCAGTTCCCAGCTATAGGATTGCAATTCCATAAAAATTTTACATTATCATAGCAGGTTTTTTTTTAAAGAACGGGAAAATTTTTACTAAAATTGAAGCATGGAACACTAATAGCATGTACAAGTTAATTTTCAAATGTATATATTGGCTGATCTGGATAATAAAAATTATTTAGAGCAAGAAAAGAACCAAGAAAAGAAAAAGAATTCAATTTCATTGAAATAACATGAAAATATAAGGACACGAAAAACATAACAACGACCGAAAAATAAAATATTCCGACTCCAATAGTTAAAAAATTTAGATGATGTGACGAGATTTTTTATGTTCGGAAGTAAAATTCTTCTTACCATCATCTAAAGAATATTTAATATTGAAATTATTTTAATTTCACTGGTTTTTTAATTTACACCCTCTAGTTCGGATACTACTTTATGTACCTTTTATTTTTAAGAATAATTGAAAATCATAATGAAAACAATAAAAACAAAGATGGGTCAAACAAATGGTTTGCAATGTAGCACTTTTCCTTTCAACAAGTGAAAATACGGTTTTTAAAAACAATATGGCGATGTGCTACATTATTAAAACTTCTTTCATTCATATATGAATATATTTCAAAAATTGCATACATTTAGGATGAGCAATTACACTTTCGGAAATATAAGGTGCCGAAAATTCAAACTTTTCAAATCCAGAAAGCGATAACTTGAAAAGAAAAATATTTTTTAAAAAAATATCTAAAAGCTTCTTAAATTTCAGATTTCTACAACATACACTCTAGAAAAAATCATATCAAAAAACGAGAAAAAAGCGACTTAAGATAACGGTTAATTTTAGCAGCCATTTTGCTTTTTTAATATTTAACTATAATATACCACAGTAGAAAAAATCCAATACTATTTCGTGTAAACACAATTTAAAAAATATTTATAGTTGCTTTAAATTAAGTACTGAGAATTTGTTAACTACTGACTTGCATTTTTGGGAGAGCTGAAACTTGATTATTAGAGGGGGTACGTAAAAATTTTAGTTTGAAGCAATAATTTTTTTCTGTTTGGGTATAAAAATTCGACTTTCTATCTAGAAGCTATTTAAACAGGCTAACAGACAAATTGAGGCTATTAAGTAAGTCTTTCCAATTTTTTGTGAAAATATTTTTATATTGCTATTCAAATAAATATTTAGTTAAAAATGTAAAATGAAAATTTAAAATTCAAAAATGATTAAAATCAAATACAAGGCTCTATTAATTTGTTAATTTTTTAAGATAAAAATATTGTCACGCATAGGCACATGCAACTAAATTTCTTTTATATCTGCTATACAATAATTTGGGACTAAAGTCAGATGTGAATTTATAATTAATTTTAATATTAATGAAACGAATCAATTTTATTGTTTTATTAATTAGAATTAAGAAATTAATAATCATGAATTATCAATATTTTTGTCCAAGAATTTCTCATACTATTGACTTTGTTACGTAACTTGTCGAGTAAAATTACTTTTCACTTCAATGTGATTTTTGATTCTGAAAACTGTATTGTATTTCAAATTTATTTATTTTCTATTTTATGTCCTATTTATTATTTGTCAAGGGGCAAATATTTCCTTATAGTTGATGTTAAAAAGTGTCCTGGTTTTCAATTCTAAAAATCCCTCTTTGAGTAGAAATAGCTAAATTTTTAGTCCAAATCAATTGATAAGCTCATATCTATAATGAAACTAATTTATAATCAGTTCACATATTTAAAGCCCCTACACTGAACTATATCTTTATAGCTATATCTTTATAACTATATATGACTTTTGTTCAAAATCTGTAGTTCATCTAGATTCCAGTGTATATTTTCTTCATCTGAGATTCTTTTACGACAACATTAACCGACTGTATGTATTCATAACAATTACAATCAGAGTAAAATAAGAAGAAAACAGAACATTGTATACTTGCAACTGACAAAATTTCTTTGAGTTTACTGCTACTGCTTTTTTTATTAAACGATTGTTTCCATTGTCATTGAATTAACAGGGGGGAATTACAAAAACTTTGATATGACTGCTCTACTATAAATATTATTTTATATTGAGGAATCTAGTGCACCTCAATCGCATTTAATTTACAATTTTTGTTTTTAATTTGAGAGTCGCTGACTCTAATAATACCTTTGAGAAACTTCATGTTTTGAAGTCGAACTGAACAAAAAATTTAAACTTAAATTTAAGTATAGACATGTTATTTGAACTTAAGAGCTTAAACAGAAAAAAATTATCTCTGTCATTTAATGCTCAAATATGCTCACACCAAAGATACATACATGATGTGTATATGTATATGTATTTATGTACATATGTTTCTTAACATTATTATACATAAGTATTAAATACCATTTTCTTCCACTTACACAAAAACTCTTCTACAACTAAAAATTTTTAGCCTTAAAATCGTTCAAAGGACTATTCATCAAAATGTTTCTTTTTTTTATTTTTTTTCTTAACGTTTGCTCATCAAATTATCTTTTCTTTTATTTTCAATTTGATTGTTTACCGGCTGCATTGCAAAACCATATTATAAAAATAAAATCATAAAAAAGTTTCAGTATTTTTTTCAGTTTTCCTTGAATTTGGAACACTAAAGTACTTTCTACACACATTTCGTTGCCTCTTATATTGCAGCATTCCTTTTTTTGTTATTGTTATAGTTGTTGTTGAATTTGGTGTTGTGCACTCTTACATACATATAATATTATTATTTTGGAAGTTTTCTAATTTTTCAAAAATGACGTAAGCCTTGCGTTATTTTTCTTTTTTTACCGCACTCCCTCAATTTCCACCCTCTTGTAATATAAAAATTTATTTTAACAGGCGAAACAACTCATATATAAATTGAAAACCAAAAAAAAAAAAAAAAAAAAGAAAAAAGAAGAATAAATGACTGAAGGCTTTTCTTTTGGAAAATTTTAAGAATAAAAATTTTTCACATTTATTCTTCTTCTTGACGATTGCAAATCGTACCTAAAATGTATTTTTCTTAGTTTTTGTCATCATTCTTCGTCGACCTCATAATTTATTTTTCTTGCGAGTTTTGTTTTTTTTTATTTATTTGCGCTGCTATTATTTTTTAGGTATTCTTTGCTTTTTTTTTCTGTTTTTCTTATTTTACTCTCTTTGTACTGTAATTTTTTATAGAAAATAAAAAATGTACAAATCCTTGTGTATTCATCCGTTTGAAATTGCATCTTCCAAAAAATAAGCTTCATAGTGCACTACCACCCATATTTCTTTTATGGTATTATCCCACGAAAAAAATGTGCAGCAATAAGAAATACAAAATTTAATAAAAAGAAAAGCTGTTATACGCCGTAAAATGCAAGTCATAAGAAAATTTCGAAATTTATATTCGAAAATTTTTCGTATGTTTGTCAATAAGATCTGGGATACGAAATAAACCTTAACTCATTATTAAAGAAATTATCAAGAATATGGTTATAAGGCCTTAAGGTTTTGATACGCTAGCTTTAACACAATATTTGTGTAATATAACTAAATGAGAAGTGGTGTGATTGATATAAATATTGCTAAGATTAGAAGGCTAAAATGTACAATATATTTGGTTTAAAAGACTCTAGATTGTAATCAGAGATTTTCCTAAAATTCAAAGTTAAAGCTACATAGAAAATTTTTTCAAAGCGTATTTGTAGAACATCGGATCAAATTTCAATCACTCAGGTATTAAAATTTCGCCAACATTAGCCACACGTTTAGCCAATCAATTTAGTCAACCAATTTTAAGCTTTTCTAAATCATGAAATTCGAAGAAACAGTGCAGTACCTCACTACTTGGCTAAAATCATAAGACTATTTTCAAAAATATTTTTATACATAAGTAATATTCTCCTTAAACTTTTGCCTTATCATTGTAATCAACATCAATATAATCAATGTCATCAAAATCATAATCAATATCAATGTTTCTCATTCCATTTTATTTTATAATTTTTTTTTCTTGAACATTTTACGTTTTATACTTACATAAGAACTTAAAAATTCAATACGTACTCTTTCTCGTTTTCCTTTTTATTTGTTGTAAAAATGCAAGTATAATATTTCCATTGCGTTTTTGAACAAAAGATAAACTATATTATGCTAACAACTAACACAAACCACCACCTTTTCAAATAAACCCACCCTTTCAACTCTTTCCAATTCATCTTCCTACATATTTTATTATTTTATATCCTTTACGGCATTTACATCAAATCTCATTTCATTTTTCTTTTGCTCCTACAACAAAACACAAAAATCCAAAAAGATTTTAGCTGTAGAAATTCAAGACGGGCAATTTTTCATCGTCAATGTTTTGCCATCAGCTTCACGGATAATACAGTAGCAAATACAAAAAAAAAACAAAAAAACATAGAAAAATTAAAAAAGTACGAAATTGTACATTATATAAAAAATTTTCACAAGGATCAACACACCAACAACACATAAAAACAACAAAGGATGCACAAATACGAAATAAATAAGAAAAAAATAATCTTAAACTCGTAGGACCTCAGATAAAGAAAATTTTCCCAAAAAAAACGAATATAAAATAAAAAATTAAGAAAAAAAAATTAAATAAAATAAATGGAATATAAGATGAGGCGAAAATATAAATCCATAAAATAATATAGAAAAAAGGCGAAGATCTATGAAGCAAAAAAAAAGAATCGAGAAAAAAATAAAATAAAATAAACGACTCAAAAAAACTGAAATGCATTGCATGCACAGCCAGAATGACGGCATTACTGTACAAGGGAGTAAAAATAGTTTAAAGGATGAAAAGAAAAAAAAAATTACCACAAATATAAACAGGACGAATGAATTTTAATAAAAACGTGCCCATTTTTGTAAGCACACTTCTATAGGATACCTGAATAAAGATTTTAAACGATTTTAAACGAAAAAATAAGAATTGAGTTCGCACTCTCCACATTAAATGAATATTAAGTATTTCATTTCGAATAAATAAGATTTGAGATCACACTTATTTGAAACTGCAACTCTGATCAAAAATGCCAATTTAAAATTCTAATACTGATTGATCACATTTGGCTTACTTGTAGAACTGAAAAAAAAAATTTGAAACTACATAGATTGCCGTTTATAAAGAGACAAAGGAATATCCTAAATTTTTTTTTTTTTTTATTAGTGTGAAAAGAAAACTTCCTTTTATTCGGAATAAAATACTTTTATTTTTCGCTAATATATTTCGTGCGCTACATACGCACTTTATCAAAGCTGATTTTCTTCTTGATAAAGTGCGTATGTAGCGCACGAAATATATTAGCGAAAAATAAAATTATTTTATTCCGAATAAAAAGAAGTTTTCTTTTCACACCAATTAAAAAAAAAAAAAATTATATTTCGGAAAAATTATCAACCATTGAAAAAAAAAAAATTTTTTTGAATATCCTAAACTTGTGCAATTAAATTTCGTCATTGAATTTTCCAGATTTTTCAGGATGTGCATAATTGTACATGATGATATTCTTCTTTATATACCCCTTGCACGGAAGTGTACCAGACCAACTAAGTAGACAATAATATTGTCGATTTAGCGGAATTAATTTTCCTAAATTTGTGATTGCCATTTCAAAGAGTATATGCATTTTTATGTTTGATAATTTTTGTGAAATCATCTGGATCGAATACGCTTCTTAAAACACTGTAAAGACTAACAAAATTGTCAGCAGGATATTAAAAAAGTACAAAAATTACTTTGGCGACACACCATTTTATATTTGTTTTGTTTTGATCACAATTGATTCAATTCACATTCTTCAACACATTCTTTTAATTCTTCTTCGATTGAGTGTTCTTATTCTTCTTGTGCCAAAAAATTATAGAGAAATGAAAATAATAAAATTCGTTCAGTTCTTTAAGACAAAAGATTTGAGCCTTGAGTTAATTACCAACCAATTTCAAATTGGTTTACGATTGTCCGCAAACTGGTTATATTTTCAGTGCTTTTCTAATAGAAGTAAAATAATTGATTAATTTTTTTCCAAAACGTCACCATTTTATGAAACCCAACCTATTTCTAGGGATATTTGTTAAAAGTCTTAGAAAATGCTATGGAATTCTTAAAAATTGCTTTTTCTTAGAAGAGTTTCCACTTTATTACATCAAGATTCATATTACAGGAAAATTACAAATCCTGATATGCAAATTCATTGCTTCGAAACCTTAAAAACAGCTCAAGTGTAGTGATTTTGAAAGTAAAAAAGCCGCCTTTGACAAAAAAGAACAGCAAACGGAATTCAGCTCTTTTTTTTGTCAAAATATATTATTGACTAATGGAATCTGCAAATGAAATTCAATAATCTTGAATTATTAATACCGTTTTTGAACAGTTTCAAAAACGGTATTAATAATTCGAACGGAAAAGCTTCTTATTACGTGGCATTTCAATTTTTCACTTACCTATCTTAAGATAATTTGCTTATTGCTCAAACAAGTCTAAAAAACAGGTTGAATTTCCAAAAGCTTTTTGCTTGAACCGGCTGGAGTTTGTAATACCAAAGAAATAATAATAAATGCAAAATTTTACCACACGACCGTGTTGGCACGACACCTCTAACATTTATTCACACAAAATTCCTGTTTATATAATCGATTGCAACATAAGCACCGAAAGTTCTTCAATTTGGAAGATTATTTTCTAGGCCAATAATTAACAAAGCAACAACAATTTCAAGCAATTTTTGTAAGCTAAAGAATTTTCTTAATACCTTCTTGTAAAAGTTTTTCCTTTCCTAAAATAAATTTTATTTATTTTTCATTCTAGAAAATCCCTCTTTAAATTATTGCACAACATCAAACGAAAGAAAAAAAAAAAATAAAAAAAAAATGCGAAAAAAAATTTGCAATAAAAATAAAACTGAAGAATTCGCGTAATTGCTCTCATTTCATATAATTGCCATGCGAATACAATTTGCTATAAAATCGAAAGATAAAAATAATGTTTAAAACGTTGCAATGGTAAAGAAAGGGAAAACTAAAATAAAAAAGAGAAAAAAAAATATCAGATTTTCTTTTCCGTTTTGTTTTATAATTTGGTTATTTTGTTTTTCTCCTCTTTTCGTTTCGCTTTTTTTTTTTAATAGAGAATTTTCCTTCGCTTAATCGCAATAAAATCTTTAGAACATTATATTCTTCGGCACTTCATTAACGCTTTTCGTGGCTTCAAAGTTTTTACCTGAATTTTGTGTTTTTTTTTTTTTGTTGTGAATTTTTCCCTCCTGTTCCTGTTATTAAATTGCAAAAACGATCAGATTTCATTTTTTTTTTCGTTTCTTGCTTAAAATATTATTTGTTTTCTTTGTTTTGTTACATTTATTTTTTTGTGTTTAGTCAGTTGCCTATAAATTTTTAGTGTCATGAAATAAAATCTTACTGTACTTTTCTAGATTTTGTGTTGGCATAAAGTGTTCGCCTATTCTAGCGCCTACCAATAATATTGAAATAAAATTTTTATAAGTGCCATTTAATTGCTACAAAAATTTCTTGGTCAGTAGAAATTGGTATGTAATGGATTACTAAAGCGAACTAGTATTAGATAATTACCAACAAATTGGAATACGTAAACACTATTAATCTGTACGTAAACACTAGTTTCATGCAGGTTTCTAAACACATGCTTCAGTTAGAACAACCCAAGTTCATAAATTTTATAATCATAGGATAAAATCATAATAAAGTAATTTAGTTATACAAAAGAAAAATGAAATCAGAAAATATGAAAATATTAGCCCAACAAATGTTGTTCAACATCAGTTCTTTGATTACTTTTGTCCAATTCGACCTCAATTATTTATTCCAACATTTTCAAGCGTTATCACATATAAATAATTGGTTGATTCGTAAGAAATCGTAAATAAATTTTTAATTTTATATTAATCATTCAAATTTATTCTACCTATATCCAAAATTATAAATTAATAAACGAATTCTTATATTTTAAATATCCTGACAATTTTATATTACATAATTTTATGAAATTTTTCATAGCTCCAAACTTAATACACATAGATAATATTAACCATGATAGTAAAGTAATGGCGTTAGAAAAATTCATAAAAGCGGCAATATGATGACTTAAGCGTGCAATAAATGAGTTAACAGAAATTAAAGATTTAAATGGATTTAATGTATTAAATTTTGAACAGGCACCATGTTATTATACACAATATAATCTAAAGAATATATATATGTATGTATATACAATATGAATAAAATTCGTTTTCAAAATAAATAAAAGTATAATATTATTATAGGAGAGAAATTATGTTTTGCAATAAATTTTTCACATTGCACGAAAACTATTAAACCATGACTTCTTCATAGTTGATTTTTATTATTATTTTTTTTTTGAATTTAAAAAAAAGTTTGCGCCCTGTTGTAAAATCCTATTCGAAATAATTTTTATTAGCCTTCTTCTTCTTAGCCTTGATGTTGAATTATATTAAATTTATAATAATAATATAGAATATACACCAAATAATTGATAAAATCCTAATGTAATTTGATAGTATGTAAGTAGAAGGAATCGGTATATATTTTACTCAAATTATAGCTATATACATATATATACACTGAAATATATAAAAATTTTAATAGAATAATTTCTGAATTATTTTCTAATGATAATCAATAAATTTTATTTTATTTTTTTTTGAAGAATAAAATTAAAAGAAAATCAAATGAAAATTTATTCAACATATTGCACACGATTTAAGATTATATCAATTTCTTTTAACACCAGGAGATTTAAATGGATCATGCTGCGAAAATTATTAAAGTTTCAATTTTTTTTTCTATATATACACACACGTTGAATTTAAATTTACGCATCTTATATTGCCAATATATATAAAAAGTGCAAAATTTAATTAGTTAACAGGTGAAAATAATCCATTTCGCTTCATTTTAGGATAGTAAAAGGAAGAAAAAACTGTAAGTTTTATGATGTGTCCGAAACTATATATCCCAGTTATATATAAAAATATCTATAGTTTTTTTTTCTTGGAAAAATATACTTTTGTTGTGAACCGAAAATATTTTATTGCAGTTTTAGTTCAGAACACCTTTTTCCAAGATTATAGTATAAAAACTTGCAGCACTACTTTAAATTTTATTGATTAAGCCGAGATTTATTATAATAAGCCGACATATATTTACAATTTTCTTGAAATTTTAAATAGGATGTTGGTTTTTCTTCTAATTTAATTTTTGATGGAATACTGTTAATGGTTCTCAAAAAAGTAATTGGGTTTATACCTCATAGTTTAAACCTTAGAAACATTATGTTTGGAAAGCTGTTAGCAATTTCTCACAATTTGTTTCAAATTTAATTAAAAAAATTTAATAAATATTATAAAGCTGTTTCCTTAGTATTTGGAGACACATTTTTATGATTGCAAACTCAATTATGAAGACACAAATTATGATTGCAGTTTCAAATGCATATTTTGAATATTGAACTTGCTATAAAATGAAATAAATATTAGTTTTTGGTACTTAAGTAAGGCAGCAGAATTTTGAACTTACAGAATACATATGTTTTCTAGAATATAACTTTAATTTTTAATTTTGACCATTTTTAACAAAAAGCTTCTGAAAGAATACCGGAGATGAGCTCTAGAAAAATTTAATTTCTTTTATAAATTAATAAGACATTAAGACGTAAAATTTTCTAAAATATAAATTTGACTCAATTCTTTACATAAAAACTTCGATCATCCGATTAACTTCAATAAAATGTAAAGTGGCACAACAAGACTTAATATGGAACAAAATGATACGACATTTTTCCATATATTTAATTACGATATTAAATTTGAAATTAGATCCTAGAATGGAATATTGTTTATTAAAGTAATAATTATTTCTTTGAGTCAATTATTTTGCTGAAAAGTTTAGCACATTTTTTTTTCGTCCCCTTATATTAACATGTTACCTTCAATTTAAAAATCTATTTACGAGGTAAATGTAGGAGTAAGATAGTAGGAGTGAGTGTGAGAAGTGTAGTTTATTTTCTTTTTACTCTACTTGGGAGCATTAATGCCTTCCATTTGACTTTAGAGTTAAGCATCAGTTTTTCGGTAACCAACCTATCGTAGTTTTTCTTCATACTATATACGGTGTACAATATTGAATAGTATCTATAATATAGGCAATCAATTTTATATTAATAAAATTTTCTTGGAGTGATCTGATCAGAGTTTGAATCCGATGCCATTCGATTGAAGAACCAGTTATTACAAAACAGGAAAAGCCAAAAAAAAACTTCTTACTGTCAAGCTTATCTTCTTTAATATATGGGAGTACGTTGTCGGTTAATCTACAGAGACATTTTTTTTAATCGGAAAACGGAATGTTTGACTGGGAATAACAACACGTTATTTAATTTTCAAATATTATTTACTTCAGCGTAATTTGGTTTTCAGCAAAAAATTTATTGCAGCGACCCAAAATAATTTTGACATGAATGCGTTACTCGCTTTAATTTATTTTTACATTTTATCATTAACCGCGATGAAAACGCTCCTTTAAAATTTTATTTTTATTTTAATTATTAAATGAATTTTTCTTTAACTCTATTCAAAGACCTATATACATTAAGGTGTTAAAAGCTCTAGGTGGTAATTTAAATGTGTTTTTGTTTAATTCTGAATTGTTTGTTTGTTTGAAAAGTTTTTTTTTCTTTTTATATTTTTTTAATGTTTTAATTTTTTTTTTTAAAAAGTAGATAAAAACACCGCACACTTTGAAAATTAAAGTGTCTTAATTTTTGTTATTTTCTGCTCATCATTCAACTTTCAAGTTTTCTTTCTTTCCCTTTCAAACAAAAATACTAACATTTTACTCATCACAATAACACTCTAACCACCCACAACCCACAATATATACGGTATATATTTTAATGTCTGATCACAATCGTAAAAACATGGCACCAAACTTAACTGTCAATATTTTTTTTCTCACAAATTTTATTTCGTTTTTTTTTTTTAGTTTAAATTTTTTTTTTTATTGTGCTGCCATTTTTATTTTATAAAAAATTACAAGAGGGATTCCGTTTTATATAATTTTATTATTATTATTTTTTTTTGTGTTTTGTGTTGCTGTTCTTCATCGTCTTTGTTCTATCGAGAAAACGTAGGAAAAGCTAAAATATACAAAAAATATTATGTATAACAAAAATAAAAAAAAAGAAGTATAATAAAAAGAAAGTATAAAACATTTTCACAAATAAGTCTAAGGGCGTTTGAAAGTCAAAAGAAAAGCTAGAATATTTTTTTTTATAAAGTGTATATACACTAACACACGCACATAGACACCTGCACTAGAATTAAAAAATATTATTATTTTATCCATGATTTTTTATTCTTCAATTTTGTGCATACACACGAACACATCTACATATATCTGTTATAATATGTCTGAATGTGTATGAAAATGTGTAAAACGAAATGCTTTGTACCCACGCTATACATATAAAATGTTTAAATAATAATATGTATGTTTGTGTTCTTGTAATTACATTGAACTGCATTGAAAGAAAATACGTAAAATACAACAAAAAAAGAAAGAACAGTTTTAACAAGGACAAAAAATAAGAAAAAAGAGAAAAAGAAAAAAATAACAGAAATAAAAATGAAAATGAAAAAAAAAAGTTTTCTTTTACTTCTTCTTTCTACTTTTTTTTTATTTGTATTGCAACAAGCGTAAAATTCCGTTATTATATAGAATAATATACCGTTATAATATAGAATACAAAAAAAACAATAAAGTATAAAGGCAAAAAACAACAAAAAAAAATAAAAAACAACATCAAAACGAAGAAAACGAAACCACACAACATAAAAATAATTATGGTAGGTCAGGCAGGCGTTACTTATACCTTTTTGCTTTCTTATACTTTGTTTTTGTTCTTTTTTTTCTCCATATATTTTATTGTTATAATGGTGGTAAAAATCATTCTTTAAGCGCTCTTTTTTATTAGGATAAAATGTGGTAAAAGACAACAACAAAAAAAAAACAGCAATAAAATATTGCAGCGGGTTCGTTATAATTTCAAAATACAATTGCGAATATTAAAATTGAATGATAAAAAATAAATAATGACTGACATTGAGATTTTCATTAAAAGCGAGTGATTAAAAATTAAAAGTAATTGACTTAAATGAGTCGTGCTTCTAATAATATTATAATATTCTTACTCCAAAAATTTAAACACATACCAATTCACTAATTGAACAAAGATTTACAAGGAATAAAGACCGACTATTGAAAAAATTAGACCGTTTCAAATCAGGGACACAAATTGAGAATTCAAAATTAAATAATGTTTTTTTTTTTTGTTCAAATTCTTGGCACAATCAAAATAAAAAAGCTTTAAAGTGAATTGAAGTTTCACACAAAAAAATCTAGTCCGTTAAAATCTAATCTAATATCGTTATGGGGAAAAACCATAGACACATAACATAAGCAAAACAAAATTTGGTAAATCTTGTCACGAATAAAAGATTTACGATAAAAGAAAAAGTTGTAATAAAATTAGGATAAAAAAGGATAATAGAGTAGAAAAGTGTAATAGAGTAAATATAGATACTAGAAAACCATATTTTTGAAAAAAAATGTAGTTCATATATCAAGGCTATTAGGGTCATATATCAGCATAGCTCTTACATCAGAAAAATCTAATTTTTCGATCCGGTATTTAATACTTATATGCCTACAGCTTAAAAATTGAACAACATCTAAGCAAAAGTCTTATCACCTAAATGAAAGTGAAGAATATGAGTATTTTGAGAAATAACAACAAGATAAACTAACAAATAGAAAGGCACATTCAAATATTTAAAAAACGAAATTCAAAGAACTCTTTTACTTTAACTTAAAAATCGAAAAATTTATACAAACAGAAAAGAGTATCTCACTTATTGACATATTTTTAGCAAAACCGCTTACATGATAACAAAAATAGAAAAAACCAACTGATCTCAAAGTTGAAAATTTCTTCGCTCAAAATGAAATATTTAAATAACCAATAATTTAACAACACCATGTTAAAAAGTATAATGTCTAGAAGCGCATCTAACTGTAAGTTCTGTATTATAATATAAGCACTCCAATTAAAATAGTTTAATTAAACTACTTGTTTTAGTTGGCTTTGTTATCCAAAACGGTCCATGAGATTCAAATAAGTTTTAAAAACTTTGAAAAATTTCATATTCAAAAATTATTTTTTTGTTCTTTTATAGACTGACCTCATTGCCAAATTCCAGAACAATAGTCTGTCTTACCAATATAAGCTACAACATTAAAAATAATATATTCAATTAAACTGCTTAATAGCACATGAATAAGTAAGAACTCTGAAAACAGAACCTAGATTTATAAGGTTCTATTTTCACAATAGACTTATGCTTTCATGAAAATGTCATATATGAGTCAATTAAATAATTTGTGTCAAATGAAATCTTATTCTTAAGTAAAAATTATATCGTTATTTTATTTATGTATAAAAAAACTCTATGAAAATCTATGACCAGCAACAAATTACTTCATTAACACCTACACGAACATTATAATGCCAATATATACGAAAGAAGTTTAAAGATAAAAAATTATAGCCTTCCCATGTCATAACTGATATTATTAATTAATTGAAGAACTCTGTATAACCGGTAATTCATTTACAGCTAAATTAACTTACGTGAATTCATAAATGCCTACGTACATACACAACATAATCGCATTAGATTCTATTTTCTAGAAATGTTTCAAACTAAAACTAAACTCTAAATTTCAATAAAGCGAAATAAAAAAGAAGAATTAAAGTGAAAACAAATTCAAGATGTTTACAATAAATTATTAAAAGTTTTTCCTAAGATTTTTATATTTTTCATCTACACAAAAGAAAATAAATAAAAAGTATATATGTATGTGTATATGTAATAAAAACTTGTTATTATAGAAGAATTAGGAAACTACACGAAAACTTGAAAGAGCTTATTTGGCGCCGAATAATGTCACTCCAACTAAAATATGTATATATCTACATATATGCCAGAAATTATTGGAAAATTGGAAATAACATGTGAAAAACAGGATATTATAATTTACTAAGAGTCAAAATATTTGTAAAAAAAAACCTACATAATATATTGGATGTGAGAAACAACAATTGAATGAATGTGTATCTTTCTTAGCTGATTTTACAATAATATATTTTTATCCTGACTATAAGGTTGCTTCCCCATTCAACTGACCACACTGGTCACATACATTAATCCGTAGAAAACCAATGTGAATTTTAAAAGTACCTTGATGAATTCTTGACTTCATAATTTTATTAAAAATATTAGAATTTTCATAAAAATTGTACTCAAATTTAATTAACACCAGCTATCAATATTAAATGTATTTTTTGCTCACTTGAAAATTTTTAAGTAAAATTCTTAAGTAAATTTGCGACAACTTCATGGAGAGTACAAATTTTAATATACCATTAAGAACTACTAAATTCGATTAAGGTGCTTGTTGTTTTTAACTATAGAAATACACATTACATATTGTGAATTAGATATAAAATTTCTGCCCATCTAATAATTTTTTACTTTTAAAAAGATATTTTAAAATTCTTCTAAATTTTGCTACTTTTCGTTTATCGCTTTACATTTAAAACCATGTAGCTTTTTTTCCATAAATCCCAGTTAACAATTATTATAAATATGAATTTGTCATTTCAAAAATATAACCGGAACAACCGCTGTTGGTAAATCGTCAACACAGCATTTTTACATAATACTAATTTACTTGATTGCACTTTAGTAAGTCAAAATAATAATAAAAAATTATTAATTTTTTTGCCTAGCCTTTTGATATTTTGTGATACCTGAAGGCTAGAAAAATTCATATGAAAAAGCCAATATGTTACAAAGTATTTTATTATAATGTATACTGTACAGAAATACATACATACATATTTACAATTCACCCCCCTACGGAGATGCATTGATTTATGTTTTTTCTGAGTAGAATGAGCATGTGCAGCAATATTATTATTTTTTTCAAGTGAATTCTGTTCACTGATCTTATTTGTTTTTATTTTTTGCTTTATTATTAATATTCCGAATAATTGTTTTATTGTTAAAAAAAATTCATCATCTCAAATTTCAATATTCATATTGTTTTTTTTTTAAATAATGTTTTTGTATTGAAAATTTTTCCGCAAATTAAATATGAAGCGCTGAAAATGGTTTGCAATATTATTAAAGCTTTCATCATCATAAATTCGTTTTTACTACTATAGCTATGAATGCATTCATTACACATGATGTGTGCATATACTCGTATGTATGTATATAGAATTGGATAAATTGTCTAAAGTTACAATTTTTATGTAAATGCTGTTTCTGCCTTATAGACTGACGCCTTGATGGGTATTTTTCATAATTTATGCTTAAAAATAACAAAACTATGAATCATTCGATTAGGTAATTTGCTTTTTTATTTACAATAGGCAAGTAAGTATACATAAATACGAAAAAATTATGTACATATGTATATATAATACCTTCGTAGGTATTACAATCTTAATGGAGTATTTGACAGTCATAATTTAAAGAATATATCATAGAATGTGAGAGTTGTAAGGTAGCAGTAACCGAAGGTTTTTTTATCACCTTTATTTGCAACTATTTCATACTGCTTACAAATAGGCCAAAATTTAAGATTAAATATACAATAAACTGGAAGATGGCTTACGCATCAGACTGAAATTATTTAGATAGGGCTCAAAATTTACTTCAAAATTTAATAATTTTATAACTCAAACTGTAACCAAAATAAAAATCCACTAAAAGGTGTTCCAAACTGTCGAAAAAAATTAGTTACCTCCATTTTACTTTTAAAAAATCTAACAGTAAATCTGATGAGAATAAAGTAATTCTATTATTTTTCCATCAGATTTTTTTGTTAAACAAGGCCTACATACATATACGACTTTCATCAGACTCAGATTAAATCGTAGATACGTTTTTGTCGTATATGTAAAATATAACTAAGAATGTATGTATGCATTCCATTGAAAAATTCAAACACATGTTAATTTCTAGTGCCTACAGACATATTTTTCATCGAAACAAATGCATGTTACACCAAATACATGGCATGAATATTAGTAATCATCTAATATTAAACTACCTCCAAAAATGTAAATATGGTTCATAGTCACAGTTTCATATAAACCCAATTTATTTTTGTTACTAAATTTTTTGATTATCTCTTCGTATGTCGACATACGAAAAGATGTAAATTTTACCAATAGTAAAGGCCCAATTCAAGCCAATCGATTTCTCCATAACATTTTCTTACTCTTAATATTTTCAGATGAGGGTTCATATACAAGATTTCAGCAAATTCCATTAGTTATTTTTGATTAAGTAAAAATCCAGTTGCTGAAGCCTTGATTTAATGTAATACGGTTTGTAATATATTCGATGCACTAATTAATGGCGTCAAATAAAATTTTGTATAAAATAATTGGGAAGTTCTTATCAGTTGTTTCCAAAGTCTTTTTTATAATATAAGCAAGTAAAATCAAAACGTTATAGATTTTATTTTGTAACGTAATATGCATATGTACGTACGTAACTAGCACTGCTTGATATTGGTACTATAATAAAATTTTCTCATATATACTAAAAATGCATGTTAATCTTAAAAAGTAAAAAACAAAATAAACAGATCCACAAAAAATTGTAGAATAATAAAAATTAGAAATATCGTCTCTGTCTGTCGCAATTGAAAAATTATTTGTCTGGTTGATTGTTGATTTTTTTTTTATTATTTTTGTTCTGCTTATAATATTTTATTGTTTTATTTTGATCTCTATTGTTGTTATCCTTTTTTCTCCCCTTCTGTTATTTTCTTAAACTCTCCTCGAAAATAACATTAATTTCTCTATTTTGTTTCGGTACTTGTTTTCGTGGTCATGTTTAAAACGACTGTAACCATGTCTAGAGAGATGTAACAAAAATTTCAAATAACTTTATACCCATCTTTTAGTCAATCTTTTAAAAAGTATATTGTTATACTAAGAAAAATTTTAATAAAGTAATTTATATTAGCGGATTATAAATAGTTGAATGATTTTTTAGCCTTAAAATAAAATTAAATTACAATAAGTTCAAATTTTATAAAGTTCTGGTTTCTTGGCTTTGGGAATTTAAGATCGTCTTAAACTTACTAAAAATAGCAAAAAATATTAAATAATTTCAGTTAGCAAAATTCTCACTTTAATTACAAATCCTTACTTATTTTGACGAATTGTTGTTATATTTCATTTAAATAAACTGAAGCCCAGGAATATGGAAGGCCTTTGGTCAAATGTATTATACCTAAAATTGATATTTTTTATTATTAGCTTCACATATATCCTTTTCGTTTTTGTTGAAATCGTAGGTTTTCGACTTAACTTAAAACAATAATTCTGTAATTAAAAACTGTAAAAATTTGCGTTCGATAAATTATTTTATAATGACGAGTATTGAAGATCTGTTCAAGCTTCAACTAGTGTATTATGTTATGCTGCCATATTTGTAAAAATATGAATCTAATGGAAATAATATATCTATTCATTTTAAGAACAAAGTCCAATCTTATTTCATCCTCCAAAACAGAATATAATTCGCGCAAACTTTCATCAAAAATCTTTTCTTCCTCATTTTCCATAAAAATCTTCAAACATTCTTTTGAAAATTTAAGATTAAAAGGACGGACAGTCTAAAATTTATTTACATTTCAATTCATGAAGATCCATAAAAAAAGCCAGAATTATTCTTTTTTGTCCTCAATTTTGAGGTTGACAAATTTTTACTAGAATAGAAGTAGAAGAAACATTCTGTTACATATAAATCTACAATGAAAATATTACAAACCACGATAAATTGAAAATATAAGAAAAAAAATTTGTCTTTAAAAAAAAGTTTTGCAACCTGAAAAAAAAAACAAGAAATAAGTACACTTGCATCTAGAAATCCTTTTTGCTATATGAAATTTCGTCTGATTCTCTTTATTTTTTTTTTATTTTTTAACCATATTTTTCTTATTTACTATTATATTTTTAAACTTTATTTTAGTTTCGCTTTTTCTTTTTAATTTTTATTGTTTTCTGTTTTCTGTTGATCACGAATATCATCTAAGCACGACTATTTTGCGTGAGCCGTGATCACTCCTGCACCATCAAAATAACTATTCGCCTTTTTTTACACAGCATTTTTAATAGTTTCTTTTTTTTTTTCTTCTGATATCTACGTAAGGAATGCCCAGATTTTCTGCGAGAAGATCACAAAGTTACGAAGAAATTATTTAAAAAAAATAAAAAAATAAGAGAATAAATAAATTTAGTATAGAGAAAAATAAAAGTAAAATAAAATCAAAAGCTGTGAATCTTGCGCGTTTTACTATATATTAAATCAATTCGCAATATGATTAAAATTATCCCATGTAGCACAGGATGAATTATGAATAGAAGAGATTTCGTTCATTTATTGAATACCTAACTAAATTTAATATATAACACAAAATATAATATCTCCCTCCTTATGAAAATTCTTTATAATTTTATGCGGAAAAAATCGGCTTATAACTGATTGAAGTTTTTGCGATTGTCTGTAAATTAGTTCACATTTTAAGTACGTAATTGTATTTAACGGCAAATTATGTAATATTTCTAAAAAGAACGAAAAGTTTTCTACAATCATAATTATTTACCATTCGAATTTTAGGTTTATTCGAATTTATTAACACTATCAAACTTTCATTGTAGTAAGTTGGCAACAATAAATTTTATTTCATCGGAAACTAAGCTTTCAATTTTTTATATGATTTGATTGCCAATTTAATACGAATTATGCAAGTTTGATATTTTTTTTTAATTTTCCTCTATTATTTCTCCTAAATGTATGCAACAATTATTTCTTGTTTAACTAAAATTACATAATTTTGAATTTAAAAAATTTTTTCTGTATCTTCGGTTCTATAAAATCTGTAAATTTTTATTTTTAACTTAAATTTTGATTGCAGCATTTAAATGTAAATATATTGGAGTTCGAAAAATTAATGACGTCAAAAATTTTTTTTCCTCAAAAGATATTTTCAAAACAAATTATGTATGCAAAAATTTTTTACTTTCTTTGCTACTTGGGCACTAGAAAAAAATATAGTATAAATAATAAGTATGGCACACAATTTATTCCCGAAAAATTTATTCAGGAATCACAAGAAGATCGAGGAAATAGCAAAGAAAAAATTGTACAAGAAAAATAAAAATAACTGAAATTGTAGAACAAAATTGAAAATAAAAAAAAATAATACAATCTAGAAAACAAGACACAAAGCATTGTTGCCATACTATCACGGACAGTTAAAATTACAATAGGACACCTTTTTTATAGTACTTGTTTATTTTTGTTCTTTATTCTTTGTTATTATTATCATTGTTGTTGTTTTCTCTTACTATAATTATTTTTTTTTCTGTTTCTTATTTATTATGTTTATTTATTATTATTTTTTTGTGATTCACGTCCTCGTATGAACTTATGTATAACTACATAAATATGCAATAAACTTGTAAATAGTGCTCTTTTTTCATGTCTAATGCCCCAGAGGGATCATTTTTATACATAAATATGTATGTAAGTATACAATATGCATTTTCAACTGCATATGTATGTATACGTTATAATATAGTGGGAGGGTAAAGAAGAAGCTTTGACAAGTTAAATATAGTTATGCGAAACGTACACAGAGCAGAGTAAGTATATGAGTGAATAGTCATGCGGTACGTTACTTTTCTTATTGTTTTCTGTTCTTGTTATGTTTTACTACTCGTACAATCGGATCGCGTATTTTTTTGATTGTTTTTTTTTTGTTTTTAAGAAAAAATAATTGTACATGCATGTATGTTTGTATGTTATTAAAAAAAAAAAAACAAGAAATGGAATTAATTTTCTTTCTTTTCTAAATTTTTTTTTTGTTTCTCTGTACAACATATACAAGATAATTCGTTGGAGGTCACCGCACGAAAATTAAGGCGCGTTACCTTCGCATCGCAAAAAATAAAAAATTTTCATTTTTGTTTTCTTTTTCGTGTTGTTATGCATTGTAATGTAAGTAAGTATATTTTTGGGCGCTGATGAACTAAAAATGAAAAAAAAAAAAACAAAGATAATATAGTGAAATTTTACCAGAGGTGATGGGATGTTCTGTTACAAAGGAACATATTATAATAATAATAAAAAAATATACAATAAAAATAAAAAAAACAAAAAAATAAAATAAAATTGTAATTTCTATACTTTTCTAATTCTTAAGATTCTTGACGCCGAGCATAGATCGTAAATTCGTAATAATTCTGTATGAAATGCAAACGTACATACATACATAATAATGTAGATACAAACATGTTCTTTGAATATAAGTGAATTTATATTATTATTATTTATTTCTGTGGTTTATTGATTTTCTTACATTTTTTAACTATTAAAACATTTTGTACTATAACTTTTACCATATGGTACATTCATTCACATATGTATGTTTGTTAGTTCCATATGAGTACATGCATTATGAAAAAAACTTATATTGTTAATGGTCAGCATTTTATTTTCAGGCCTATCGGCAATAATATTAGGGTGGATTCTCTAAGAAAAAAAAATATATTATTAATTTTTCTTTTGTACTTTTCTTATAATGTTTTTCAATATTTTGTTATTTGTTTCTAAACTTTTGTCTATTTACGTACATATGTACATATATTAAATATTCATAATTTTATATTTATAGAGAGGATGAGGTGAGTTTTTTCATATAGTAAATACATATAATGTATTCACATATTATTATGAGTGTATAATGTAGATACATATAGACCTAATATGCATTATTTTCGTGAACTCTTTGAATTCCTGTAAGGCATTCATATTATACACACGAGTATATAAAATTTGTAATAGAAATTGACCTAACCCAAAATGCGTGAGTTTGATTTTTTTTCAATTATTTTTATTTTTCTAAATTTTACATTCTAAGGGGGTAATAGAGGCAATATATGTAAGTATGCAAAATAATATTGTACAAATATATTTTATTGGAAATATTATAACTACATTAAATATGAATAAAAAGAAAGAGAGGGAGAGTTGCAAAGACAACAAAAGAAAACAATAATAATGGAAAATAATCGAAAACATTATTATTATTAGCAGTCATTTATTAAGTCTTCATATATGGTTATCGGAAATTTTTATACATCATAATATTCTATTTTATTCTTTTTTTTGTAAGATATTTTAGTTAGAGGCGATATTATCACATATAGTATCTTCCTACTTACCTACCCAAAAAAAAATTTCTTTTTTTTTTATTTGAAATATTACAAATTATTAAGGTAGATCATTATATTTTACAACCATACTCGTATGTACGTAAGTATATAGATTTACAATCTAAAATGTATGACATTATGAGTAAAAAATGAATTGTAATAAAAAATTGTAGAAAAATTACTGGATATTTTTTCTCATTTTTTTCATAAAAAATTTAGTTCAAATTTGTACAAAGTTTTTAAATGTTACCAACTGACTACTGTAATGTTTAGACTAGTGTACGTGTTCAATAAAAACCTAGGCAATTATTATTGCCTTTAATTTTCAATATCGTGTAATATAAAATTTATTTTGCTTATTCTTTGAAACCGTATATATTCAAACCGTAAAATAAATTTAGACAATCCGAAATTTGAAACTGTGTTCCAAGAAAGTGAGAAAAGAATTCTATGATGTTACACGCCTTTCTAGTTATGCGCTTCTATTTTGATACATATTATATTTCTCTAAATTTGTCTCTGTAAAACAAAATTTATTACGAAACAATAATACTTATGGCAATTAGTATGGGTTCTTATTACTCATCAGAATTACAACAAATAATTTGGATAAATAAGCTTAAGAATAATTGGCATAACAATTTCATTCCAAGTGGAGTGAATTTCTTTCAATATAGTCTAAAAAATATAAAACTTATTTTGAGCAACACCACGTTTTAAATTATTATTTAAACGGAAGGTGGAAAAACTCAAATAATTAATCAAATTTTCTCTGCTTTCTTACTAATACTACTCTATGGTGCTATATAGCTTTTGGAGACAACTTGATCTTCAGCATATCTTATCCAATTGTCAAGCCCCAACTTCTGGACATCACTTCTTACATTATCCAGCCACCTTGCCCGCCGTCTTTGCTTTCTTACACGATAAAAATTTAAAATTTAAGCTGTATATCGAAATAACGGATCAAAATACAATAAATTTTTAAAATCTTTCAAAGTTCTCGGGTATTGGTCATATTAAATATTGAACTTTAATTTTTCGATATTTTGAACTTTTCTGTTTTGTATTCATTTATCACGATTACTCTAAATAACCAAAATGAAACCAAATAAAAGGTCCAGAAAATTGATTTATAAAATTTGACTGTTACGATAAATTAAGACATGAACGCTTTAATAAAAGCCATAGTAGTAGTAACCTTGACTAGTCTGAATTAAAAGGTATCCGGTACAGTATTTAACAACAAAGAATTATTTATTCTTAGGATAATTTCTAAATCTAGAGAAATAAAAAGATTTTTGAAGTATTTCGTTAAATCTTTTTCTTTTTGCCTTAAAACTTCAATTTTAAATTAATTACTGAAAATAAAAGTTTTACAAAATCGCCTTGAATATCAAAGGAAAATCCTTATTTTACTAGAATTTTCACAAAGGAATCAATTTATATTCAAATCATACACAGAACATTCATTTGAGCATTTACGCGTTACTTTTTTTAAAGCTTTTAATAATTACTTTTTTTCGCTTTTTTTCTCTAAATTCCTTAAAAATCCATTGCTGCATTTTTTCTAATTGGAAAATATAAGTTTTGTGCTTTTTGGAGAGAAAAGAGAAATGTTTTCTTCAAAAATGACTTTGGTCTTAGGTCTCCCAAAGAAATTAATCACAATCATCTTGTGTATACATGCACTCAAACAAATACATAAAAAAAAAAAGAAAGAACGATGAATAAGGATGAATTTTAGATTATTCTGAAAGACATTCAAAATAGGATTTTTCAAAACAAAAATGAAAAGGACAAAAAAAATGGAAAAAAGAGAAAAAGAAAACAACAAAAAAAGTTGGTAGCTAGTCAGAAAATGCATCAAATCTAGTAAAAATCCTTGAAAATTTATCTGACATCATCTCACAATATCCAAGCTTTTTACTTCAGGGCTAAAGGCAACCAACAAATTTTCTTCTAATAATGCTCCCTTTATTTTATGATACCATCCATGTTTATAATATCATGTGCATATTTCGCAGTGCAGTTTGTTGGTAGCAAAGTAATTGCGTATTATTAAATGGATTGCAAAAATCTAATAATTTTTTCTTCCCTATCACTTATTGAAATACTAATGAACTTAATTAAACTGTTTGTGGTTTTAATACACATATTATAGGTGTCTTCACTGATTAGTGCAAAAGGTCGTGTATTATTGTAATGATGCCGTGCCAGAGCAAAGATTTGCACTGCTACAACAAGAATTCCTATGTGAAAAAAAATCTTCATTACTTCATAAGTGCTCCACAAAAACATAGTGAATAATATTTGTTCCTCGAGCAAAAGATTATCAATTTCTTACGATTTTACATGGAAAATTTTCTTAGGTCGTTCACTACTTGGCTTGGTGGAAAATTACTTTTGTTCCTTTTTTTATAATTCACTTACTCTCTTTGCATTAAAGTTGAAAAAAATAATGTTCCAAAAGAAAAAAAATGTTTCTTATTTTCTTTTAAAGTTTTCTTACAAAATTTGCAAAAAAAATCAATATAGAAGAAAGTCACAGAATTTTCGCCGAATCTTGCACAATAACGCCGAAACAAACCATAATTTTGGAAAGAAAAAGCATCCTTAGTTTATATGATGACAGAACAATCACACAAGACACACTATTGAAGAAATATTAACCAAGCGAGTGCTCTCCTTTTCTTTAAGGCTGCTTTGATATGCTGTCACGTATGAATTTCATTTGGAAATTTCACACATATTGTTTTTTTGCTTTTTTATGCTTTTTTTAAAATGCCTGTAAATTACGCGTAACAAGCAGCAAACGACGTGAATTAAAATATTTTTAACAATGATTTGCTCAAAATTGCATTTTTGAAGTTAATAAAAAAATTATTCGCAATTATTTAGTTGCCAAACCATTTTATCCGTATACGAGTAAAAAATAATGTAGATATAGCTTTACATAACCCGTATACAATATATACATAATATATACAACGGTATATAAAACTGAATAAATGATAAAGAACCCTAAAGCATTGGAGCGTGATAAATAACATTACGTTTTATATGCAGGAAATTTTCTTTTGGGAGATTCATCTTATTTTTAAGCTCGCTTCTTCTTGTTTGTTGTGTTTGCGTTTTTCATTCTTTTTTTTTTCTTGTTTGTTTTGTTCTTACTATTTTTATTATTTTATCCCATCATTTTACTAAAAATTTTCATTCCATTTGAAAATTCTTCTCACAACTAATAGCGTTTCTTAAAATTTTCTTATATTTATAAAATCATTTTTTTTTTTTTAATTTTTATTGTTTTTCTTCTTTCTACTGCAACAATATCACTGTAGAACTTAAATAGCAATCGAAAAGAAGCACAAAATACAAAAACAAAAAAAATTTTATGAGATGTTCTTACATAAACCTAGATAGTGTAATACTAGACATAAAATATCTACGTACATATTATATTTGTATGCATGTTTGATCATTTAAATCCTGGCAATATCTTTATAATACAAAAATACAATGACTGAATACGTACAACACACAAATAAACACGAATATTAATTTTATCACCCACATCAAACCTAATATGTACCCATAAAAATTATATGGTTACTCTACATAGGAAAAATGAAAAATAAAACTAAAACTAGAGTACAATATGTATGACAATATCGTCTTCAAAATCTAAAAATTTTTCTTATACACGTTACATATAAATATACACACACCAACGTATATATGTGCACTTATATAGCTATACCTTTATTCATTACGTTCTAAATTATTTATATAGTTGTACAAGCGAAGCAATGCGATGCAATGCACATTCATTTTCATTTTTCCTGACCAAAAATTCTTCCTTTTCATATCCTTTTTATTCTTCATATTCTGTTCTTGTTATTACTCTTGTTTTCAACTTTGACGTTTTTTTGTTTTCTTCAAATTATTCTCTCTTTTTCGTTCTCAGACATTCGCACATACATAATATATAATAATATGTGTAACGGTATATACATGTATATTCTCATATTTTTTGCTCCTTCATTCATTCTATACATCTTATTACGTATATCCTTCAAAAAACGTTTCTAATTTTTTATTTTCTTAATTTTTTCTTCGTTTTTTATTTTTTATTGTTTTATTTAGTTCGTGCGATTTAACCTCTTTTGTTTTGTCTTCGTTAATGCGATAGGAAATTTTCTTGTCGTTTTCAAATGGTATCTATTTTTGTCTTTTCAGTTTTAAGGCAAATTAATATTGTACATATATAAATTTTGCACTCAAAAAATTTACAAAGTAAAAATCAATTCAAATTCAAATTTAATTTTTTATTGATGATTAATTTGTAAATCAATTCAAATTTGATTAAAACGAATTGTGTGTGCAATTACGATTACTGTGAACTTATTCGAGCAACGAGCATTATTTTGGTAATTGTGGACAATTTGTTGAATCATAATATAAACGGGAATTAGAGCTTTATTAAGGATATTTCTCATTAGGAATTTTTATTAGCTGTTAGAGTTTTATTATAACATAATAAAATTATAATAAAATTTTAACAACCTTAGCTGCTTGATAATTGCAAAATTTCCAAATTGCTTTGATTCAAGCTGGGAATTAATTTAAATTTGTTACATACAAATTGGAAACACAAATTGAACCAGAAAATTAAACCAGAAGAAAAAATTTATTTGAAAATTTCTTGATTCTTTTTTTTAGTGACGTTAAGGCTTTAAATAGAGTTGGTCGTCATTATAGGCAGGTTTTCGATAAAGATCAACTTATGTATATGTAAACCTTCAATTATACATCAATTTAAACAAAAGGAATTTTTACATGTGGCACTATGACTAGGATATGTTCAAAAACTTTTCTTTGAACGATTTAAAAGAGTTCTTGAATAATAATTTTTCTCTGTGTAAGCAGCTAAGTGAACCATTCAAAATTTATCATTATTCAAGTTAACCATAGCAGAAGGAATACTTATGCAATACATGTTTACAATAAATCTATATGTATACATATGATTTTCAAAATTCTAGTAAGATTCATTCATCAAGAATATCCTTCGATGGGCGAATTTAATATTTTATCTTCTTACACTATGCTGTTTGTTGCCTGAATATTTTATCAATACTTTTTCGTTGCATTTTTCTTAAATTGTATATTTGTTCAAAATTTGAGATTATTTGGCACCATTTTGGCTGTAGAGTTACACATTAGTTTACACAATAGTTACAATACAAAATTCGTCTTTATTTTTCTTTCTCCTTGTTATTGCACATATAAACTGTAAGTATATTTTTGTTAAAAGAGTCCATGATGTCCTTGGTTCTATACTGATAATATTTATTTAAATATATAAAAATGGGTATGGTATGCTGGTTGCATAAAATTTTACAAAAACAAAGAAAAAAAAAATATACAAACACATATTTTATTTTATGTTTTTATGATGGTAGCGTGCTGCCATTCATTTGCTGCTCTTGACAACTTTTGTAATGTGTTTTTGTTCGCGTTTATATAGATGTAGTTGACATAAGACGTTATCGAAGGATTTCTTATCCACAAAAAAGGAAGACATAAAAAAACAACAAAACGAAAAAAAAGTAAAAAATAAGCGAAAAATAAAAAAAATTATCTAAAAATAAGAAAAACATAGAAAAAAGTCCTTAAAGAAAATATGAAGAAAATCCTTATAGACTTTTTTTCTTATATTTTTTACTACTAGTTTTTATTTTGTTATTACCAGATAAATTTCAGGATGCAGGATCATTAATTTTCTCTGATGAAATTTTAAGTTTTTTTTATTTAGAATAGAATTTTCATTTCATGGAAACCTTATATATACCTAAAATCTACTAGATCGTAATAGTTTTACACTTTTCTACCGCATATTCAAGAAAAATACAGCGATTATTATTAAATGGGTCGGCATTGAAGAATGTGAAATTTTTTGAATTTCATTTTTGTTTTGTGTAAAGATTTTTGCTTTTGCGTTGTTAAAGGTAAATGCAATGTAATAATAAAAGATTACCAAACCACAATAAATATATTTTCAGAAAAAAGTATGATCATAATTAAATGTGAAATGAAATATTAAAATAAAAGTTTAAGAACAAATAGGTTGGCAGAGAGAAAAAATATAAAAAATTTTTATCAAAGTCCAACATCGAAGCAATACAAACGACTATATCGTAATTCCCATAAAAAATATTAACGGTCTAATGTTAAATCTATTGCAATTTTCTGAAATTGTCATTAAATTCTTTATTCATTTCTGACTTCTCATTATGACCTTTGTTAGATATCCATGCGTGTATTATGTATACAGTATGGACGGAGTACAAGTTCCAAAGACAATAATATGGATTTAGTAGCTTTCTATAGATTTCACTCAAAAGTCCTGTCTTTATTGAGTAAAATAATGACAAAGGAATGTTACAGAAATAATTTAGAAAAGTTATTAATCATTCGAGTTAACAAAAATAAAATAGTATTCTTATAACATGGCAATCTTTGTCGAAGAAAAATGATTTTTTAGAAAATGGTGGCCGAAATTAAATTTTAAATGTCTTTTTTCCTCCTTTTTATTTTTATTCTTTTTTGTTGTCGAAAGATAGACGAGTTTCCTTTGTTTTTAATATCAAAATTTTTGCAAGTGATAGTTAAAATAAAAACGCATAGTTAAGATTAAAAAAAAAAAAAATAAGTAAATGAAGGAAGCATTCAAAATGACTAATGATCCAGCACCTTCAGAAAGGTTTTTTTTTGTTCTTTTTTTTTGTACCATTATATAAACATGAAATGAAAATGTTGTCTGAGAAAAAGCAACAAAAAAACTTTTATTACAGCACGTTTAATTTTTGTAACGAGGTTTAAATTTCAAAAATACATTAGTACTTTTTATTGTTGCATAGTTGTAGGCTATAAATAGTCAAATGTAAATCTAATGTAAGAGTATCTATCCTTAGATGAAGATTTTAAAATTAAATAGTTTGAATTATGAAAGGCGTTAAGTATGGGTTGCTTTCTATAATTGAAATATACGAAATTACAATAAAAAATATAAAAAATCCGGATATTAAATTTATGGATTATAAATATATGTACGTTAAGTAATCATTATCACGTACACTTTGAATAGGTAAGTTTTATTACATTTTGAAGAAAAAAAGTGCCCGAAAATAATTAATACTAAATTCACTTTCGCACATTAATTGCATGTTATCTTTTCGTAAAGAAATAAGTTTTACAATTTAAAATTGCATACATTAAGGCTAAAATTTAAAATTCAAAAATTTGAATGAATAATTGGTCCAACAGGCATTCATTCAAATCAAAATAACACTATTTTAAAAAATGCATAAGCCGGAGCACTCTTCAATTACAGGTTGCAGTTATTATTAGATCTCAAGCAAACGAAACCCTTTGGAAATCAATACTATTCTGCAAGATTTGTAATTTAGTAATTAACCTTTAATTAATGTTTCAGAATAACGAAATTATTTTTAAATTGCATTAAATAATACTTCCTGAAATCTTGTTTTCCAATAGAAATGAAATTGAATATGTACAAATTATTTTAATTTTCAAATTTAAGCTATTGCTAGAATAACGAAGCAATTATAAAGCATATAAAAACTATCTTATCTGGTCTTGAAAACTGAGCCGTAAACTGTTTTCTAAAATCTATTTTACGATTAAAGTTTAATGTACAATCTGTCTTTTATAAATTTTCGTAACTTTAATTTGGAGTAGCATGATATTCAGTTTTTTATGCGGAAAACGAATGGAAATTAAAATTTTTAAAATAATTCAATTAAAAATTGCATATTTCAAAGCGCAAAATTACTTTTAAATCAAAAACGAACATTAAATCTTTTATATTCAATATACTTACAATATATCAGGGAAATAATCCGTATCTTTAAAACCCAAGTTAAACTCTATTGTTCCAACAATATTTAGCAATTACAATTCATAAGCAGAACTCTGTGTTAATACCACACTACCGTAATTTTTAATTAGAAAATCTAGCAAAAACTACGAATTTACTAAATATAATTGATTCGAAAATCAATAGTTGTATAAATTTTGGAAAACAAACGCTAGTAAACAATTTTAATTAATTACGGTAACAACAAAATAAATGCGAAAAAAAAATTTATTCATTAACTCTGAAACATATTTTACGATTACATTTCCTTTAAATACCAACAAAAAACAATTTTTTTCAATGTGAAAAGAAAATTTTGTCATTAGTACCGCGTAATAAATTTTCCCATTCGGTGTTTTTCTTTAATAAATTCTGAACAACAAAAAAAATTTAGGGCAAATCGAATCAAAAACGAACAACACAAGAAAAAGAAAACCCAATAAACGCAAAGAAAAACTATGAAAAATTCAAATTATGTACAAGAAGTACAAAATATCTACATAAATTTTAAAGTTCTGAAGGGCAAATAGAGGTCGAATTTTCGATATTTTTCTATATTTTATTTTTAAATTTTTCTTTTTTCTCTTTATTTTGGTATTTTTCCATCCTAATGACTTGCAGACATTTATGTAACTTAAAAATACACAAATACATACAAAAATCAAGATTTTTTTTTATTTTTTTCATACTTTGCTTTTATCCTTAAAATTTTTTTCTTTCTTCTATGCACCAATATGAATGCATCCTTTTAAACTACCCATGTACATGCAAAAACAAAACAAAATCAAAATAAAATGAAATTTTACAAATTTTATTTTATTGTCGTTTTTTTTTCATTTTGTACTTTATTTCCCACGCCACCGTACACGATTAACATTTTTCGAAAGGTGTGAGAAAAAAGAAAACGCCGGTTTTCCACAATTGTACCCCCAATATTATTTTTGTTTATCTAAGAAGGTTTTGTGTGGGATGTTTAAAGTGCTTTTTGCTTTATGAATTTAAAGGATAACTATATATAAAACTTTAAAAGGATAATAGTGTCGCCCCAAATTTTTCTAAATTTTTAAATAAAGGAAAATTTTTCCATTATATTTTAGTGAGATAATGAGATATTTTTCATGCAAGTTGTATTTATTTCCAATGCCCCCATAAAGTTATTTTTAATCATTAAACTCCTTAGTGGTTTATTCGAAACTCAAAATTAAAAGTTTCAAAATTAAATTTTAAAACAACAAATATTATTTTTTGCGGCAAATACACAAAAAAAAATAAAGAATAATTGCAACAATGCAAAAGCCTATGCAAAATTTCATGAAATAATATTTTAGGACATTTAGAACAAGCAAAGTTTCGAAAAGAGGGGCTATAATTTTTGACTTAATTCAAATACCAACCATCATACCCGCAACTTAACGATATAGATATTTCTACCCTCGCAAATTAAGTAAGAGAACTTAAAGTAACTCTAATTAGAGTTGCGATGTCTGACACAAGCGTTCTCCGATAACTGGGGCTAATAAAATTCTGAGAAGCATATTGACATAGAATAATAAAATTCAAATAAATGTGAACTATAACTCAGTTCATAAAATTAAAATACATGTGTATATAGCACTAAAATAATGTTGAAATAAAATATGTTGAGTGCTCCTGACTAGGAGTCGGTGATAAAAAGACGAAAAATTGAGTATGAAGCAGTAGTATGATTTATAAGTGAGGTTTGGATGTGTCCTGCTTCAGGACAGCTTTAATACTAAATTTGTTATTAAAACTTTTAAAGGTTTAACGGACCTTAGTGTTGGCTCAAAAGAAATGGTATTTACATATCAAACCACTAAAATATATCGAATTTTTATTTATTTTAATTAACAACTTGCGAATTTATTATTTATTTTGTGGTCAACTTATTTAAAAGAGCAATTGCGGATAAAAACATTCTTTCTGTTGCATACCATATTCTGGCTTCAAAAATTCATCGCCATATTAACAAGACTACGAACATTTCTCAATATGTATAACAAATAATATATGATATGTATAATGTTTAATGTAAGAATACAAATAAAACAAAATAATATTACGAAAATTTTGGAAATTAGCCCAATGCAATTTTTGTTGAATCTTGTTAATGATGCACTTTAGGTAAATATATTTTGTGGTAAATAAGCATATTTTTTTAATGTCCCAAAAATTTAATGGCTTATGTGCTTTTAGCTTTTCTATATTTCTTTTGTTTTTATTTTTTGGCCATTTCAATTGTAATGTAATTAGAGTTTTTCATATGTACGTGATTTAGAATGTTCCAAGAAAAATAAGCCCATATGTATACGTATACAATATGTACCAACTTTATTATTGTATACTCTTATATAAATTAGATTTTGATGGGAGGAATGCAAAATCTATATTTTAATAAATAGTAATGAATCACAAGCCAAAAAATTAAGTATTGAAATTAAAATTAAAATTCTATTTTAATAACGTTTACATTACAATTAAATAGAATTACTTAAATGCCTCTACAGTGTGTGACCTGTCAAGCATAGCTTTTCAAAACGACAAATGAGGTAAATATTTCCCTACATATTGTCTTCACAAATTAAAATAAGTCAGTACTCAAGTAGCCGGAAAAAATTGGATGCAACAACGCATTAAAAATATTTATGTAAATCATGATTCTATAAATTTTTAAAGGTGGTTACACCAAATTAGAGACTTTTAAATCAAGCACTTTTTCCAACATATATATAGAGAATTTTAAAATTTTTGATTTAAATTAGGTTTCATGCCGATGCTTTGGTATATTCTGTAATAAAATAATTTAAAGTTTACTAACATTTTTACGATATTTTAGAAACCTTTCACTTCAAAATTACTAAATTTCCAGTTAGACAAAATAAATTTCTCAAAATTTGATCAATTATATCATCTTATCACGTATAGATTAGGGAATATTGAAGAATTTTTTCCCTCCAAACAGAGCCATGGCGTATAATAACCCTTTCATATCCCACTTACACTACCCCGGTCACAAGTAAATACCCAGAGATATATTTAGGAAGTTGGACACGAAACACTGAGAAAGTCTCGCACAAACCATCTGCACCTCCGGGCAGCAGGACACTCACACAGAATATGTATGGTTTCCCCCCCACCACCCCCGCAAAACCTGCACAAAAGGGAATCCTAATTGCCCAATTTATGCAAGCGATATTTCACCGGGCAATGCCCAGAAATGAAACTCGTAAGAGCACGAACTCGATTTCGTAAATCTACTGACGTAAATATTACTTAAACATATTAGATAATTTCAACTAAAACGTAAGAAATCTCATATTTTGGAAAAAAAAATCTTCTTTCGTATTTAGTAATACAAAAAATAACAAGCTGTCAAGTTCAGTATTTTATGAGATTTTTATGCTGTCGCAACTTTGAACTTCATTACATAAGCCCAATAATCATATATAACAATAAATTTATAAACCTAATTTAGAATTTTTAAAATTATAAAATTTTTTTTTTCGTTCGTAAATAATTCTAATTAATTATATTATGAATTTTATCGCATGACCTTTTTGTGTCATCGAATATTTTATAAAAGAAATTAGTAGTCCTATATTTCATTTCTTTTCTTGACTAATCGATTGTTCAATACCACGATATTGCGGGGAAAAAAAGGTAAGTAAATATTTAATTTTTTTGCAATATAACGGTATTAAGTTTTATTTCTGGTCTTTTTAATATCACTAAGCAGAGGAAAAGCCTATTATAAACATGATGCTATTTATAGCAGTGGTAGAGAACCTATGGTGCCTAAAATAAACTCTTCTGATTTCATCATTTTTCTTAAAAAATACAATCTTTCAAGTTGAAGGATGAATAAATTTTAAATTTATTTAAAAAAATATTAAAATAATCGCAACCAGAATTTGGATATTTTGTAACGAAGTTCATCACTTAGACCGAATATCATGTCAATTTAATGACAATTTTTTATAAATAATATTTTATCAAAGACACAAACCATATTTCTCATATTTAAGCTCTTTTCGCTCAAATTTGTAATGAAACTGAGGAAATTCATATCAATTATTTACTGTTTGTTGTTTCAACATGGAATTTTTCAGAACATAGAATATAGTTTTTGAGTTTTTTCCACAGCAACTACAAGAAAGTGTTACTCTGCTCTTAATATGAAAAAATATTTTTTTAATTTTTTAAAATTAATCGAATCTTTAATCCAAATTAGAGCAAAATTTTGTTTTTAATTCCCTAAAATATTTTTGGGTTGACAATTACTGCATTACATAAACAATAGATAAAACTTATGTTAAAAAAAAACAACTTTAGCAAAACAAGTAAAAAATCATAATTGGACCAAAAAAAATAAAAAAAGACAATAAGTTTCAGAACATCTCACCGCTCAAATATTTTAGAGAAAAAAAAAATAGAAAATTAATTTAAAATCTTCTGTTAACGCTTAAGGTATTGTGAACATTACAGTAAAAAACCATAATCCCAAAAAAAAAACAAATTAAAATAATACAGCCAAATGTATGTTTGTATGTTGTAAAATAGCAGCAAAACAGAAAAATTTTATCCTCACGACTACTAATTTCTTAAATAAAAGGCAACTTCTTGAGCATTCTCGAAAATTAAATTTCTCAGGCAATGAAAAAAACATGAAAAATGAAAACAATAAAAAAATACAAGAAAAGCGTGGAAAAGTTTTTTTTTTCATTTTGAACCAACCTAAGCAGTCAATGTTTTCTTTTTAATTTTTCACTATATTTTGGGCTTCTCTATTTAATTTTGCCCACTGCAACCTAAATTAAGACTCTATGCATAAAAAAGATAAGAATAAAAGCAAATAATAAGGAAAATCAAATTCAATAACTCACTGATCTTATGTTTTATTCTTCTTCTTAAACCTTAAACCCAGTTAAAAATACTTTTTGAATGATATATGCCCAATTAAATTAACCATTTTATAAGCGTATAATTTTCATTGTAAAAAAAAATCAACCCAAACTACATAAAATGAATTTGGAGTGGAAAACCTATACTTATAAAAATTTACATTGTAAACTTGAGTATTTTTAGTGTATAATAAACAAAAAAGAAATGATTTGTTTTTTCTTCTTCTTGGTTTTATTTGAAACCGTGATCTTGTGCATAAATTTCACAGTTAACTTATACTGTACTTATGAAATAATTATAACGGAATTTTATATATATCCTCCCGCGCCTATATTTTTTGTGTTCTAGTATAAATATTTTTACTGAATTTTCAAACTATTTCGTAGGGATGGTGGAATATTTAAAGTACATAGTTACTTTTGGTTTTCTGTTTATAAAATAACTGACATAAAGAAATTTGGGAAATTCGGAAAACAGCTGTTATGTTTTTTTAACTGGTTAATTTAAAATGTGTATTAATTTATGAGCTTTAATTTCATATAGGTATTGCTTCTATTTTCTTACCATAAAATCATCAACACATTTATAAATTTTAGTCATAGTTATTATGAGGGAACTGTATATGTACATTTTATATATTATGCAGAACAATACTGCTAAAGTACCATAAATTCATATAGTAAAATTGGTGACATGCTATATTTTCAGCTATTTAGTGTAATTTTCCCTTTGAAAATTGTATTAGAAAATCTCTATATAGTAGAGAAACAATACTTGGTTTAGAAATTTTACATTTTCTATATGAAAATTAATACTGAAAGCAATGAACGGAAAAGGAATAGTAAGCTCCTTCTTACAATATAATTATGCTAAAATTATATAATTATAGTTTTTATACAGGGTGATTCAGTAAAGATTACAATATTATATGTTAGATCATCAAAACGATCATAGGTAAAATTTTTGTTTGGAACTAACTGTCAAATCTGAACTGTTTCCGAGATACAGGGATTTTATTTTGATAAGAAACTACATTTTAAGATTTTTATTGAAATACAATAAATTTTAGAGGAAAATTTCCATATTTTTTTTCTAACTTTTAGCTGCAAATGCTCAATTGCTCCAGATGTTCAGGTATTCCAGTATGAAAATAATTGTTTCTGGCTTTATAAGCGTTTTGTAAATCCGCATCCGTGCTTTTCACATGGACTTACATTTGACAAAATCTCTTGAATAAATAAGTGGATGCAAAACACCACTTATAAATGTTTGACCTAAACTAAAGTCTTCTAATTGTTTAAGTTTAAAATATGAAAATTTTTCTTTTTCAATGAAAAATTATACAAAGCCATATGATCGTTTAATAATTTTCAAAATAAGGAAGTATAATTTACTGAATGTAAAGTTTTTTCTAGAAATTAACTGAATCAGCAATTACAATTTACTTGATTTTCACAATTAATTTCAGCAACGGACACTATATGAAATTTTATGTATTCATATTTATGTGCATAAACATACGTACACATGTGACTCTGTTTAGTCATAATATTTTTAATAAAAACTGATTTAATTTGATTTTTATTAAATTTAACGTACACATGTATGTAAAACTGCAAACATATAACGTAATCTGTTGGTAAGCAGAGTTCAAAGGAATGAGAGCAAAACAAAAAAAAAATTATAAGAGTAAAATTTCAAAATAAGATTAAAAGATAAAATGCACCTGTAAGGTGCCAAGTATTATTAAAACAAAAACGATCAAATATGGCACAATAAAAATGGCAAAAAAAAATCAGAAAGAAAGAAAACAAGCAATAAATAGCGATCGCGCGCGCGCCCTATCGAATCGAATCAATATCAAATCTTTCCTGTTCAGATATTTTCATTTTTTTTTTTAATTCTTTCAAAAAAAAAATGCATTTAAATTTTATGGCAATTTTAACTTTTGATTTTGATTGTTATATTGTGATTTTTATTATTCCTACACCTTTATTAAAATATACATGGAAAAAATATGAGTACATGTATAAGCCGTCTGTGCACTGTACCACTTATATGTTGTGTCGATGAGTGTGTGTTGAATTGCTTTAGGCATTTTTTATTTATTCATTTGATTTTTATTTTATTTTTTTCACATTAAAACAGTTGGTTATAAACAGTTTCAATTTTATTTATTTTTATATTTATACCATATAGTGAACAGAGACTATAAGACTCGTGAACGACTCAGTCACAGGAGTAAATGCCAATAATATTTTATTTTTAAAATATTAAAAAGACGGCCTATGGCTTATTTTTTTTATTTACTTGAAAGAAAAAAAAATAATAGCAATTTAAAATTATCAATTTTATATTTAATATTTTGGGGGACGACCAATTGAATCAAATCAATATTTTTTATTGAACAGGTTTTTATTGGTGGCAAGCCGATACTTATCATTCTACAATATATAAGTAGTTGCAAGCATGCTTATATGCACATTTGACATTAATTGCTATGCACTTTATTTCAATATATAAAATGTACATTTAAAATAATTTCAATTTTAATTGAATTTGAAATGTTAATATTTTACATTATTTTTTTTACTTTGGACTAAATGAATTATGTATTTGAAATTTAGCTTTTAGAAAACTATTTTGCAATAAAGTTTTGTAAATCTGAACACAATTTCAATTTAAATATTTTCTATTACTAGCCATACAGTAATCACGAATTCAGGTAAAAGTTTTTAAAGAAATATAGTCTTAGGATTTTTTAAAATAATCAAGGCAAAAATATTTTTGATTTAACAATATTATTAAAAATGTAATTAAATATTTAATTTTGAATATGTTTTGTAGATTTAGGGTGCCTCGCATAAGTTCCGAGATTAAAACTTGTCTGGTACCTTTTTTTTCAACAGGCTTATAGCTTGATAATTAGTTTATCTGAACTCCTACCCATACACTTTTTGGCTGAAAATTGGTCAAAGAATCATCCCTGAAATTATTTTCCGGCTTATATGATACACCCTGTAATGCTAACAAAAATATGCCATATATTTAACCTATTTAAACTAAACCTGTCCTTAAAACATGCTAAACCTACTAAAAAATTTGAATATGTATATTAAATAAATTTTCAATCTAAATAATTTGTTTAAGCATTATCAACTTATACTTAATGTCTTATTACTTTTCTCTTACGTAAGTTTTAATTTAAAATTAAAGCCGTTTTTACTTGGACTACGTCTAAATTAATAAAGTTGTTACAAGCCAAAAATGGGGCACAATAGATCCTTATACGTGGTCGCGGTGCACTGTTGCCCCCGTTGTACAAATCGACTAGCCAAAAATTGTTATTATTATGTATGATAGCTTTCTGTTCATTTTGTCACAGTTTACTTTGTATGTTTTAATTTTTCATCATACTGCAAATAAAATCATGCTTCTTGCCAACTAATAACGATATTATTTATTTAAATGAACATAATTTTTCGTACTACATACTTAATTACGTCAACACAAAATAAAACTTTATTTGGCCGAGATTTGCTGTAATTCAAATTAGAAATACTAATTGGTCGCTTGATTTTCTGCTATTAGAATCAGTTAAAGTTTTGGAAATAATATTAGTTTTCTTAATATTACAATACTAAAATCATCTACATTATGTGTAAACTTCTTGGAACGTGTGATTTGTTAAGAGCTAAAGTCAACAGCAAAATTTTTAAAGCTGGTATTACTGAAAACTTAATATCATTCCATATATAAGATTAATAAACTGATCTATCTAGTTAAAGAATACTTTAAGCTTCATAAAAATTTCATTTCTCCATTATACTTAATCGCATTTTTAATATTAAAATAAAAAAAAATATTATCTAAAATTATTGATGTAAGAGTAGTCAACCTAATTTCAATAATTGTTCCTTTTTTTTTTCCAACATCATACAATCTATTATAATAGATTTTCTTTTATGAGAATAAAGGATCCTGTGTATTAAACAACGACAATAGCACACTCAATACAAACCATTAGAAAATAGAGAAGTTGAAAATTCCTACATTCATATACACCCAATTCATATTTAATAGACTATAACTAAAGTACTTATGTATGTATGTATGTATATACTTTTTTAGAAAATAGGAGCATACTTTTAGGTCATTTCAAGGATAAAAACACATTCGCCTTTCTTTATGACTTCTCATAGATTTTTATGTGCTTCTTTATACTTTATTTTTTTTCTGTCTGTTTTTTTGTATTTTCCTTAATTTCAGTTGCATTTTCTCAAAGTCATTTTCTTTAAATGTAGTAGTGAATGCAAAACAAAAAAAAAAATAGAAAAAAATTATATGAGAAAAACAAAAATTTTTTTTGTTTATTTTGTTTTTTAGATATTCAAAGAGCAGCCCGTATACTAAAAATGTACGTAATATAGCAAATAAAAAGGACTAAGAAAATTTTTATAGATGAAATATTTTTCATCTTACTCTACATAGATAGAAAATCTCATATTACACATTTACACATTATATAAAGCATAAAAATAAAATACATAAGAATATATACGAATATATATATATATTAATGCATTTTATATACTTATTCTAATATACTTAGTACATAGAACTTATTTTGTGTATAAAATTTTAACTGTCTGCACCTAAACAATGCTATGTTCAATGTAAAGTCTTAAAATACAGTCGGTAGCTTTATACACTTAAAGGCTTTGATATAGAAAATGCCGGCTTAAATAAAATAATATTCCTTTTTCATTAGGAAAATTAGAAAGTTATAAAAGTCATTTATCAACATTAAAAGAGGAAAAAGGTTTTTTCTATACAAAAGTAAACGATTTTAACAAAAATAAAACCCTTTGTTTCTTTTCAAAGAAGAAAAAAGCAATTGTTCCTTCTATTTATTGTTTAGTCCTCTGTTGCAAAAAAAAATATAATAATTGTGTATAATTGCATAAGGTATTGGCGAGAGAGTTCGTAATATTTACAATGAACCTTAGCATAATTTTCCTACATTCCTCTAAAACATTGCAAGCCCTTGTAATCAATTATAAAAAAAATAAATAATTATAAATTTGCTTCACCTTTTCATGCTGATTTGCAGAAGAATCGGGCAGAATATCAAATAAAATAAAATTTCCAGTACCGCAATGGAAAATAAAGAAAATTTCTTTATATATCTCAAACGTAGATAATTGGCATACATCTTTCATAGCAGAAAATCGGGGAAAGGAGAATGAGCCATACAGTGGGCTTGAAGATAACGCATGACTTAGTTTCGTACCATAAGTGATACCCGAAAGTGCAATGCTGGTTAAGAGTAAATTTTAAAGTACTCAAGTATTACCCGATACATATATTTGAAATTAATTTTATAAAAACCTGGTTAGCAAATTAAACCATATCGAAATCAAAAAATTAAAATTAGCATAGGACTGCATATAAAACAGTAGTGGTTAACTCTTTCACGCTGGCAATAGCTAGTGATTTTAAAATATTGTATAAGTTATTCAAAATTTAACAAAATAAAAAAATTTAACAAAATATGGGGATTCATAATATTATAAAATTAATAATGTATGCAATATTTCAGAATTTTATGCTGAATCAAACAAGAAACTACTCGTACTATAAATACTATACTAAAATAATTTATCACAAATTTATTTCATATGAAACATTACGTATTACGTACAGCAGTTTTTCTGTGTGACATTCCCGGGCTAAAACAAAAATATTTAAGAAATTTTAGTTTAGAGAATTCCACAACCATAACCAAAATAAATTTCCATAAAATTATTTAATCATCTGTACACCACACCACAATTAGCACAACCTTCATTTAATAAATTATTGAACGCTAAGAAGCAAATAGATTACTAACTTTAGCCTTCAACCAAAATTAATACTTAAAAATTAATTTAAAATTAAATCTCACTTAACATTTCATGTTTTATCATTAAATCTTACATTAACATTGCCCCTAAATCCTTCATCAATCAAAATAAATTATTTAATTTTAAAAATCTCATTTAGACTAACTTCCAATTACTTGTTATCGTCTTCTTAATGAACCAATTAACTTCTACAATATTTTTTTTTTTCGGAAAAAAAAGACAAAAATTCCCAGGCCAATATTTAAAAATACAAACATTTTGCCTGCATCCCTAAAAAGCTACTTATCGTAATCGCAAATTAATGTTAAATTTCAAATTAGTTAAAGAGTATGCATTCTTTAGGAAAATTTTCACAACTTTTCTTAAATTTTTTTTTTGCTTTTGTCTGAACAAAATTCCTATTAAATGTCTTAATTTTTTTGTTTAAAAAATTTCCCATAGCAAAATAAAAATCAGAAAAAGTGGAAAAACGATTTATCATTTTCAACTAAATTTTAAAAACCTATATACATAAATAAATTAAAATTCTCGTAAATATCCTATATAACATCATATACGAATCCATTAAATCTAAATATTTTGATCTTGAAAAACATAACCGACCGAAAAATAGATTTCCTCTTTTTTTTGATGACTAACGATCAGTTTTTGAAGTTATTCTGAAATGTTAATAAAAAAAAGAAAATAAAGAAAAATAGTCGGAAATTTACCACCGATCGATCGATCTTATTCACAGGTTAATATTATCAGCAGAATAATGATGTTGATGATCATCATCATCCAATAGTCATCAATAAGGTAATTCAATTTCATTTCCACTGAATAAAATTCTGACGTAACAGCACATAATCGAAAATGTTATATTTTAATACAGAAAACTTTGAACCGACAACATGAGACACTTACTTCAACTCTAATTAATCTTTTAGAAAGCAAGGCTCCAAAACTGTACATTTGGTTCTAAGGTATGAATTGCGGAAAATAGTACAAAAATTAAATTTTAAAAAAATTACCTATTATAATCCGTAACGAGTTCATAAAATGAACTTGGATATAATTTTTTCTGCAAATCAGTTTAATCAAATAATTCCTCTGAATCGAGATTGTTGATTTAATAAAGTTACCTCTGATTTAATAAAGTTAGGTCAAACCAATGGCTTGTATTGTAACACTTTTCCCTTCAACAAGTGAAAATACTGCTTTTAAATACAATGTATACCTACCACACCATTAAAATAATTATTTTCATTTATAAACAAAATTATTTCTACGATTGCATATATTTAGGATGAATGATTCATGCAGTCTTTGAAATAAAGCAAAAATTTATATAAAGAGGGGTTAACATAATGCTCGATTTTAAGGGTTAATTGTGTGAGTTAAGAAAAATAATTATATTTTTTAATGTCATGGAATTTACCTTTTAGCATGTAAGCTTTTGCCTTTATAGAAATTTGAAAAAGCTTGCGGTTTTGAAAATATAAGATGCCAAAGATTCAAATTTTACAAATTTCAAGAAGCGATAACTTGAAAGGGGGAGGAGGTGGAAAAAAACTTTCTTCTAACGAAGTAAACTATTTGTTAGTGCCTCAAAGCTATTAAAATTTTAGGCTCCCACAACCTGGGTTCTAGAAGAAAAATGACATCGAAAATTTGCAAAAAAAAAGTACTTTTGATAACGGTAAATTTGAACGGCCATTTTGTCTTTTTGAAGTTTAGCTATAGTATATGTTGTAGAAGAAGCAAGCTACTGGCCTTCTGCGTTTGCAAAATTTCAAACATGCTTATGGTTTCACTGCACTAAATAGTCAAAAATGGCATTCTTAAGGTTTTGGAGGGGCATAACTTGTAGAGGGGTGAGATAGGTAAAAATTTTCTATCTTTAAGCGTGTAGAATTTTTATAAACACGTCCACGGACGGAAAGATGGATAGACAGAGTGAAACTGTTTTTTGGAAAAGTGCTAAAAACTAGTAGTGCAGACTGGAGTGCGCAGAAGGGTAAACAACAGATGGACAGTTGAATAGACTAATAAACATTTCCTAAAAAAGTAGTTGGTAAACAAACTTCCTCAGTAAGCAAAAGTGAAGTCAGTTTTCCCGTTCAAAAATCAAAATTTATAGTTTGGTACGATTGCAATACATCCCTTTCTACATTCAATGCGGTCGGTGGTAAATAAAAAAAAAAGATTTCCCAGGATTGGAGAATAATCGAAATAATCGCTTTAATAGCTTTCATTTTTTTGTTGTTATGCTTTTATTTTTTTTGTTTTTCTATTATTGCATCAAATATCAGTAAAGATCGTTTTGCTTCTTCATAGTTAAAATGACGCGGCGGCTGCTGTAGCTGCCGTTTTTTCTTATTTTTTGCTCTGCATTTGTCTTATCGTTGCTCTTTTTGCTCACAACATTTCATTTCAAAGTCAAGTATGTAAATGTGTGTATGTTCTTGTTATATAGAGACGCAAATAAAAAAATTTGTTAGTAATGCATATTTTTATTGTACTGTTGTTTTCTTTTCTTTTTTTTTTAATTTTATAGTGTTGTGTTCTTGTAGATTTTTTTATCGCCGATGATCCGAAACAGTTAAAAGGTCTTTCCTCTCTCTCTCTGTTTTTGCAAATGCATTTATTACACATTTTGAAAACTTCGTTATAATTTATCTCTTGTTACAGATTAAAAATGCGCATATAAGGGAACGTATACATAGATTTTAATAAATTTTAAAGTTCAAATATTGCATGCATATAGACATTAAAAAGAACTTTACATGTTTTCTCATTTAACCCTTGACGTTCTCTTTTAAAACTTAATTTCTTAATTTTTTTTCTATTTTCTTAATTTTTAATGATTGCTCATTTAGTAAAATTGATGCAAAATTAAAAAAATAAGTCACTTTGAATAAAAGAACCATTTATTGCACTCATTTGTGCATTATTAACGTTGTAATGTTTAAAAATCGTTATTCGTAAATAGCTAACTGCAACCGTAAATCAATATTATGATTTTCCAAACTCATTCTACAACTTCGGGGTTCAGCATTGGGTCAGCATGATTACAAAAAATCATATTCAAACAAATTCATCTAAGACAGTCAAGTGACGATTCTATTGATGTACATCATTCATTTTTATACAATTTTAAAGAGTTAAAAGAAGCAAGGAGCTATTCAGAAAAAAAAAAACACTATAGTGCACCGTGTTATTAAATAGGAAGTAAAAACTAAAAACCAAATCTGTAATTTGGCTTTTCGATGATTTTATAACTTTCACAACACAAACATTCACATATTGAATACTGTGTATGATGTGTGAATTACACAGACCTACATAATATATGTATATTCTAAATTTTATCAGCGATATAAAATCAGATCACATATCGTCCATTGTGAATAAGAATGGCTTAACTCAAAAAAATAAGTTTTTTATTAAATGGGTTTAAAATAATATATTAGCCAATTGAATGTTAATCTTAAATGGTTTTAAAAAGGTTGTGTTTTACATATGGTCATATTTTAAAAAACGTCTTTTATTTAAGAACTCAGCAAATATTTTAACTTACCCAACGAAACAAATAAAATTATTGTGACACTATTATAGCGGAATCTGCAATGGCCCAATATCCTGGTGTTCTATACTATTTCAAAATTTTATACCAAATTAGAGTCAAATTGTTTTTTGCCCCACTTATTACTGCAACAAGAATTACTAAATTTTCTTATCAAATACGTTGAAAATTTTTCATTCACGTAATAAAAATTCTATATAGTTTTTGACTTACGCCATTTCTCTCGATAATGGGCGTTATAAAAAAAATAAAGAAAACTAATAAAAAAACTGAAATTTCACATGAAAAATAAGCAAGTATCTTAATATGGAGATAAAAATAACAAGAACAAAACAAAAGAAAAAACTAATTTGTTTCTTTTTTTTTGTGCGCTTGTAACATATTAGAAGCCACGAATGTAATCTTTAGGAGGCAAAATAAAATCTAATTTTCTTATATATAGGTGTTAAGAGGTTACTAGTTCCTATTATAGTAGAAAAAAAATAAGAAGCATTAAAAATTTCATCTTCATAGTTCAAGAATCCGAAAATCCAATTAGTAATTTACGACCATGGAATTTGAAATTAAAAATGTTAATGTTTGGCTTTGTTTTTTTTTTTGTTTTCAATATTATTTTTTTCGATTATTTTTTTTTGTTTTTGTATACGGAAATACTGAAATTTAAAGTGCAAATTTTGTTTTAAAACTTCTCCTGATCAAAAAAACGAATTCTTGATATTAGACAAGATTGTGTACAAAGATGCATAATGTTCTTATTTATTAGAAATTTGATAAAAAATTCTGATAGATGGTGTATTTAGTCTTTATTTCTAAAATGCAAAATTTTTAACAAAAATTAACAGTGAAAATTCGCTTCCGAACGGTTTATTATAATTATAAGATCTAATAGATTTAATTCAATTGAAAATTGTCAAAATATTCATAATCTATGACCCTTTAAGATATAGATGCACGATTTGCCTGGCAGTCAGCCTAAAAAGGGGATATAAATACCGTTCTTATGTGTTCTCATAACGGGTTCTTGAAGAGTAGGGCACCTCTGCTGAAGCTCCAGTTGTCTCAAGTTACGTTCAAGCTGGTCTGGAGCTGCCTTGCAGCACTCGTGAAAAAAACTCATTTTGTTGATGGATGAGTGATAAAAACAGAAATTTTCAATATTTTACCAAAATATATTGTTATATTAATTAACCCTAAAATATTACGTATAATATACAATTCTTTAAGATATTTCAAAATATCCAAAATTAGGAGGCTTTAATTTTTGCCCACAAAAATTATAGAAGCTACAAATAATATTTAATCGTTAAATATGTAATTTATTTATATCGAACTTCATTGTATAAGATGATAGTGTTATAACTGTGAACATTAAAGTACGATTTTCGAATGACAATATTAATGTTTTTGAACCGCTTTGGTTGGTTATGAAACTAAAAGAATAGTGTATAAATCAGAAGAGAGAGACCTAATATTTGAAATATTATCCAGATTTTCTTTGATTTAATTTAAAATATTATTATAAAAAAAAAATTCATAATTTTTCTGAAAAATATTCAATATTGTTCACAATTATGTGAACTATAAAATTTTATTGCATATGCAATATTAAACCATTATAGTTTAAGAGATAAGAAATCGATAACCATTTTTAAATTAGGTATGGTTTTTTTTCATTCCACTATCTTATGATGCATTATATACAGTTGCAATAAAAATTAAAAGATGATTTTCAACTTTGAACATGATAGTGGCATTAACACTAAACACTTGAATTTTTTTGTTTCTTATATAATCAATTCGTTTCACTTAGTCATAAGATTTTTAAACATTTTGTTAATATTTTTATGTTTCTATAAATTATTTTGTATAAGTGAAGTTTACAACAAACAAACCATGAAACCTTGAAGGTAAATCAAAAAAAAAAGTCATTAAAATAATTTTCCATACCTTTTGCAGAATATCACATGTAGCTACATAGAATAGCTATTTACTGTGCCCAGACAGAAGTTTAACATTCGAACTTACTTCATTTTAATCGAAGATGGAACAAATTGAGTTATTAAACGGTTTTTAATCATTTTTTATTTTAATTTTTCTATACTATATAAGCAATGTTATTTACCGTACTTATGCAGTATTGAAGACAGGAATTATCGTTTTTGTAGGAAACAAAACGATTATGAAGCGTAAAAGTGACTATAAATACTCTTTAAAATTTATTTCGCAAAAAAAATCTATTTTGTAGCAGAAATTGAAAATTATTACATAATATTAAATAAATTTATTAATTTTATTATGAATTTATTAGCAAAGATCTTATGTGAATAAAAAGGGTCGAAAATTTTTCTAAAATGATTTAATGGAATGGTTTAAGAAATTCTACACGAAAAATTAAATTAATAATTCATTATTTTTAATTAAATAAAAACAAATTTTATGCAATTGATAGTTTGATGGTCTCCAATTTTCATGAATTTATAAAATATCTATGTAATAGAATAGATTCTTACTGAATTTTTTAAAGTACGTTTATAATTTATGGTACGTTTTAGTAATAAATCAACAGAAATGGAAAATTGTAATAAATATTATAAGATCTTTATGTATAATTTGCTATCTTTTTGTTATTTTCCCAATTTTTTTTTTGCAAATCTTATAAAATTTTATAAAAAGAAGCACATATTTAATTATTAAAAGTATTGATGCCCTGATATTCAAAATTAACATGCTTTTCTCACCAAATTCATTTAGGACTTTTGTAAATTGGAAATGGATTTATTTGGAAATTGAAAACAGCTCTCTATTTGTTTGTTTTTGTTTTTTTTATGAACATTTTATAGAAAAATAAAATTTGGAATTCGTAAGAAAATAGACACGAGAAAGAAATTAGTGGTTATTTCCCAATTTACCTGTAAATCATGTGAAACGCATAAAAAAAGTAAACCGAAGAAAAGCCTAATATTTTGTACTTATTGCTCTTCTTTTTCTAGAAATTACATAAATATTTCGATGGTAAATATTTCACCCAAATATGCAAAGTAGAGCAAATTTAAAATTTTACAAGGAAGCGTTTTGAAAATTTCCAAATTTCCAAAAAGAAACCAGTTTAATAGAATAACACGGCATAGTTAAATTTTTATTCTTCGGTTTTTTCTAATTAAACTACCTTTAATTAATTTTTCATATTTGTTAAATATATTGTTCAGAAAACGTACGTCTCACTGAAACTTATACTATAAAAAGAGGGCCGTTCGAAATTAGTATTGGTGTAAAAAAACGCATTTTGAAAAATTTGCTACTTAGCATATCTGTGCACTTCATCGTCGATTTAATAATTTTCAAATTTTATTCAAACTTTAATTCAAATAGCGCATGCAAATTCGTTTCTCTCATTTAAAACCGTATAAAATTTTAATAAAAAATCTTAAAAACGAAATGCAACTTTGTAATAATTCAGCGCATACAAAACACTCTCATATACTAAATAGATTGATAACCCTTCTATAATCAAATTTTATAGTTTAAAATGATTAATGATATTTTAATATTTATGATATGTGTGTTGATTTCGTCCTAAAAACGCGATGAATTAAAAATTTTAAAAAATACTTATACATTTTATTATTATTTTTTTAACCCATCAATTTCGATTTCAGTCTTTCTAAGTATCTATAGACACCATGTAGTATGAAAAGTGATGAAATTTTAATTTAACATAATCATAGATTGATAGATAAAAAATATAAGTACATGCATTATTTTTTTATAATTTGGATATGCAACACTATATACAAATATTTCAATTTAAATTGAGCAATTAAAATCTGCATGAACAATCGGATTGAAATTTAAAACATGCAACATTAAGAGTATTTTTTTTCATATTTCGGTAGGACATAATATTTTTGTTTTTTTTTTTTTTTAACTAATCATGAAATCTATATACTTTTAATAATTAGTTTTAAAAAAAGAAGCGCAGCTAAAAATTTTACAATGTTCAAGTACACACCAATATTATTTTTTTGTTATAATTTGCAAGCAATGAATTTTTGCTTCGGTTATTAATAATTAAATACATAGTTTTAAGTTTTTTTTTCTTCTACTTGAAATTTTTAGAAATTACTTTCAGAAACGAAAGACCTCACATTCTATATATGTATATAGTACGAAAAAAATGATGGAGTGTTGTTTTGCAATAAAATAAAATGCACAAAAAAAAATAGCGAAAAATAAAACATGAATTAAATTATTGTACGATGTTATTTAAAATCGGTAAAATTTCTACCGTGGGATTGATTACATTCTAAAGGTTTGGATATTTCATATTCAAAAATGCAAAAAAAAAACAAGATTCGACATTCAACATAGAAGCTATAGATAGATTTATTACATTTAATTACACGTAAAATAAATTTTTAACGCTCGCAATATCTTCAATTCTTTAAACAGCATGTAAATAATTATTGACAGGTATATTAACATAATTTTAACGAGGGGTGGATTGAAAACAAAAAAAAAAATTACGGGGTTTTTGTATGCGAAAATTGCTGAATATAAATAGGATCCTTTAAGTTCTTGGAACTTTTCTGTACTAATGCAGGAAGATCGATCATAAGAAAAAGTTTACTTATACTTTCTTTGTTAAATTGATCGTGTTTTAATAAGAACATCCTGACCATGGTTTTCAAAATAGCACGTACCTCTTATGAAACACTGTCTAATTATCATTATAATTTTTCGGAGTAATAATATAATAAAAGAATCAAAGCAAAAATCAAAAACATAAATTACAATTCAATTGGCATAACGGCAGTATTTTTCGAAAAACCACATAATATTTAAAATTATTAAGTTGTAACTCTGACACAAATTTGAGTTATATCTTATTGTGTCATATAAATAGATAGTCAATAAGGGATTTGGAAATTTTCTTCTAACAAAATGAAATATTAAATAAGCTCACCAAAATTCGTGTTTCCTGTTTAATTACTTGAAATTCGAAAAATTAAATAAATTCCGACATCTGCTATCAAATAAATGACCGACAGACCAACTTCTTTCTAAAAATATTATAGTTACTTTAGTAAAAACCGAAAATTTTCATCAAAATTCAGTTCCATTTCAAAATACTCCGCTGTCGGTGTGCTGTTTTTCATAAAATATGTATAAATTTAGACAAAACTCAATATTTTATGCAACTCACAATTTTCACTTCTAATTTGATGCTACATAGCACTCTAATTATACACCAACTAATAAAATTTATAATTATGCACTTTTATTTCAATAGATGACTTTTATGAAAAATTAGGAAAATTAACTTCAAATCTTCAATATTTAAATGTATGCAGTTTTTATCCAAGGATTTTACCCTTAGCACCAGAGTTTCTAATACAAAACCTCAACAACATTTACAAACAGCTCCAACGTACTCCATATTATTTTAGAGTGTTGAACTAATTTAAATGGAATGCAAGTAATATTATAAATGCTAATTCCAGTTATCTATCAAACATTTCTCGTCTTTCAATAATAAAGACTCTCCAAAAAAATTTGTAATCAATTCTATAAAATGAATTCAGTATGTTTTAGTCGCGTACAATTTAAAACATCAAAGGTAAACATGAAAACAAAAATTAAAATATAAAACGGTGTAGTAAAAAAATTAATAATTTTTTTTTCTTTTTGTAAAAAGACGGTGTAAAATTTTTCGTGACATGATCGTATTAATTTATAAAACAAGAATATATTAATTTTCGTTAAAGTTTTTAATAAAAATAAATAAAATGAGAAACAAAATTTCTACATCAAATACAATATTATATAATGGGGATCATCATAATCTACACTAATCTTCATTATAATACCTAGTTAGTAAAATAGAAAAGAGAAATTTTAATTGAATCTTCTATGTATGCATTTAGAAAATAAAAAAAACAAAAAAAAAAAGGTATGAGAGGGTTAAGCCAGAGGGGAAGACGACAGGGACTTTTTTTTTTGTATCAGCTTATAAACAGATAATAATTAATTCTCATTTGAAACGTTTAAATCGTTTAATTGACCGAAAATATTAATTTTTTTTTTCACCACATTCTGTTTTTTTTTTAATATTCAGAAATAAAACAGGATGTACTTATCTCACGGAAAAAGAAGTGTAATTTTTCTTTCGATTTATTTTTCAAAAAAAAAGAAAAAACCCGAACATATTTGATAAAATTAAGATTCTCAATTGCAATGAAAATAAGTTTGTCTGTGAATTTTTCATACTTAAATTAAGATAATTAGAGCTGGAAAGAAAATTTATATTGGAAATTAAATTGAATAAAAAAATAATCATTAATTTTGTTTTTCTATAAGAAGATCAGCTCATTTTGTTTTTTAAAGAAACAATGTATTTTAATCAGAATTAGCGGTTATAATTAAAAATTAACTAGTATATGTAGTCGAAAATCCATTTATCGTTTATTCACATAATAACATGCTTTTAATACAAAAATAAATTGAATAAATAAATTGGTTTGTTGTTAAGAAAGCCATTACTAAATTATCCTCCCCCATAAAGTATAATTAACACTTTAATTTTTAAGAAATCATGTATGAAATTCACAATTTTGTTAATTTCAGCAATTAATATAATAATATTTATACACTCTGTTTATTTCAAATTAATAAAATTTTAATGAATTAATTTATTAACTACAATATTAAAAATGGCGAAAATACGAAAAATGGTTAATGAAAATAAAGTGAATTGAAACGAGTCTCGTAATTGAAAAAATCTTATGAAATAATGATTTCATGTATGAAATAATGTGTTCGGATGATCATATAAATAATCCAATTTTTCTCTCTTCGGATATTTTTAAATTAATTTGACTCTAAATGAAATATAAATTAAGTCTATTTAATTAGATTAGAGTAAAAATTTAAAATTATTTGTATATATGATCTCAATAAATTTTTTTTATAAAGAATGTCTAAGTATAGCGAAGGCTTATAAGGACCGTCTATATCATTTTTTAAAAATTCTTTAGAAAATTTGGAATAAGTCTGAAATTACTATTTCACCTATAATTACTAGAAGTATGTAGATTGTAAATTAAAAGAAAGAGATTGAGTTCGCGTTTACAATTCTAACAAAAATCTGCAATAGCAGCAAACTTTTGTAATTTGCTGCAAAAATCAATCGGTATTTGTTGATAGAACTGCAAAATATCTTCTGTCAAATCGACAGCCTAAAATTTCTTTCTGCTTTTGTATTCCTAACCTCAATTAGTAGAGAACTCATTATTGAATTGGTAGAAAGACTTTTTTATTTTTCGTCAATTTCTTTTTAAACTTCTTGTTTTCATTAAACTTTTGTTCCTGTCCTTTTTTTTTAACAGACGTATATGTATAATTTTTTTGAACTATATAAAATTCAAGTTCTTCCAAGTCCTGTTTATGAAAGGATTTAAAGGGTTAATTGTTTATGTTATGATAGTTATTCGGAACTTTTTTATTTCTCTAAAACTTTAGTATTTTCCATATAAACTCATTTATAAAGTTAATTACGAGTAGCTCGATGATAAATTATTAATATGAAATCATATTAAATGTAATAATATGAAATTTCGACAAAATTTCACAGAAAGTTCTGATACGAATTTTCAGAGTTATCAAATGTTATTTTATTTGTTATGTAAGAAAATATTTTAACTATATTAGAGTTAATTTTATACTTGCTATTAAATACGGCTTTTCTATTTTATTCTAAAAAGAAAAAAGAAAATAGTCTTAAGTTAACAATAAAATAAATCATCAAAAATGAGTCGCAAATAGTATATTCAAGGATTTCAGGCTAATTTAACATAATACTAATATTTCACTCACATTCTTATTCTTCCTTTATTTTGATTTTAATATCCAAATAAAAGAAAATCAAACAATTTGGTTTTTTACTAACTTGGTTATTCAGGTAACCAACCTTGGTAATCAAAATAAGGGCAAAACGTAATCCACAAGCATGAATTAATACGAAATCGCATATTAAATAGACTTCACTTTTAATTTTCTCATTATTATTTATTCATACCATTATAGTCGTAAAGATAATCTTAATCCTTGGATTACCTTAAAATTTTTCTACGTTATAGTTGTTTAGTTGAGCACCCTTAGGTTAAAAATCAAGTAAATTATAAATTCCGCCTCATTGTAAATAAAAGTTACCATAGTTTTAAAACAATAAAAAAGAAAAACAAAAACAATATTTCAAATAAAATCAAATTAAAATGCACACGTTGATGATTCCAATTTCAAGATTCATCACTTTAACGATGTTCGCAAAACAGATCAAAAGTGTTTGTTATAAAAGGCGAAAAATAATGTATGAAAATATAATAAAACGTAAACGCATACTTACCGTTATTGATATTGATAATATTTAAAAAAAGCAATAACGTAAATTGGCTTTTCCCGTTTGTGGCTGAAAAGTTTCAAGAACAGAGCCAAGATCCATCGCTATATACAAATTAAGGTCAACGTGCTATTTTATTGCTCCTATGTATGTATCTAGCGAAACTCAATTGTCATCGTGTTTTCGACGAATTTTTTCTATTGACTTTTGCATCTCACTGTGCGGATATTCAATTCAAGCTTCTATACATTTGTAATCTTAAAAATAAATTTGTAATCTTAAAAAATAAATTGTGTAATAAAACTAATCGGGAGACAAATTTCCATTAAATGTATTTGTGTAAAAAGGGAATGAAAATGCAAATATAAATTTTAAATTTTAAATATATTTTTATTAAATATGTAAGCCACATTTTTTTATGAGTGTGAAGGGGGTTGAACAATTTAAACTACCATTGTTTGTATTTTCATGCATGAAAAATTTGAATGGGAAGCGAAAAATAATACCCCCGAGGTATTAATACATTAAATAAGTATACGTCTACATGCATTAATTTTAATATACACACATAATATTGTAAGTATAAGCATATAGTGAGAAGTTCTTCGAATGATATGATCATTGATATTGATTAACAGTAAAGACGAGATCGTATACGTTTTCAAAAGACGCTTCTTATAATATAGTATGTTTGGTACGTCATATAACATTTCATTTTGTGAATGCTACACTCTATTTTACCATATGTTTTTATAGATTATTTATTATTATTAGTTGGTTAATGTTATAACACTGACTTATATAAAATAAAAACAAAATTTTATAAAATTAAATGAATATTTATAAATTTATATCTGTGTTTTTAAGTTCGAATCTTTTTAATTTTATTCCGAATTAAAAAGTTGAAGAATATCAAATAGAATCAGACAAGAAAAGTGTGATATTATAAGAACATTGAAAATTAATATGATATTTACACGGAAAGTAATTTATAAAATTTTAATTTGTCGACTCAAAGGATATAAAATTTATGATGTGTACATTGTAGACTTCAATGAACTTCAAAAATATTAAAATTATTTTATTAACGATGATATTTTAATTTAATTTGCGTGTGGCACAACGGAAATGTGCTTACGAAGACGATTTTGAAAATTTGATTTAAATATTTGGTTTTAATATATAAAATATTTGTTATTAAATTAAAAGAATTTATAAAAAAAAATTCTTTGAAGTGCAAATATTTTTTTTGTGCCAACTTTAAAAACAAATTACTATGAAAAGCAAAGTTTTATACCGAATATTTTCAAGCTATTTTAAGTCGCATTCGCATTTTTTGTAAACGACGCCTTTATGCAATACACCATACTTTTAATTTTATAAGAATTGCTTTTAAACTTGTCAGAAAGTATGTAATTGCAATATAACACTTTATATATGGAAAACCTACTATTAGACCTGATAAGTAATTAGATAAAAGATAAAATTAATTGTGACCATCCTTTGGTACTCGTAGAAATATCTTGTGGTACGCATACTTCGCATGTCATACCAGTTTATCCAAGAAACTTCAACCATTTCAATTTTTACCAATTTTACTAATAAATTTATGCCAAATTTAATTTGGTGGATTAGCTCTTAAGAAACGATATAATAGAGTTCGAATTACTATTATAGTTACACAAACAATTCTAAAAACTTAGAGTGGAGTTTTATAGATTATTATTATAATCATAAACTACGATGTTCAACTCTTAAGAATTGTATTTTGAATAATATTTTGGGATGTTGAATGTGAGAATTATCGTACAGATGAATACAGTCACAAAATTAGTGATTTTAATAGTATACTCGTAATAGTAATTATCCGTACAGAATTTCGATACTGCAATTGTAAAATTTCTTAAATTTGGTGAAATTATTTTTAAAATTATAAGGTAAGCGCATGAACTACTATCGCAAAATTTTGGTGTTAAAAATACGGTTTTGACACTTATTTTCTATTTCAATTAGATTAGCGAACAGACAGCAATAGTTAAATCTTTTCAGACTAATTCAAAAAATTACTTTGTAAAGCATGAACTACGCAAGAATTTAAATTGTTACATGACTAAAATAATATTAAAATATACTATCAGTGGTTAATAATTTAACAGTAATATAAATAAAATTTAATTTTTGATAAAATCATTCTCTTAGTTTTCAGTTCTACTTGAAATTGAAAAAACATCAACATCTCATATATTGTAGTAGCTTACTTTCGGTGAAAATATTTTCTCTAAAATAATTTTTTCCCACAAATATCATAATTTTAGTCTATTTAAACGTGAAAAATGACTTTCTTTTTTTACAAAATGACTACCATTGCAACCATTTTGATTTCAGAAGCTTTAGCAAAATAAAAATTCCATTTAATTGGATATTCACAATGCACAAATTGCATACACGAAAATATATAAAATTTATTTAAAAAGCCTATGTGCACATTTCCATTCATATACAATAATTACACCAAAATAAAGGAAAAAAAAATTGCATATTTTCTCTTAGATTTTTGTTTTTGTTATTCTATTTTAAAAGTATTTATTGCAAAACAATAAATACACAAGGGGAGCAACAATAGAATAGAAAACCAACCAGCCAAATACAATGAAATAATAAAAGTCGAAATTCATCCACCATCATTAAAAGGTACAAAAGCAAACCAGAAACCATAACATGGCAGCTCGAAGAAAAAAAATGAAAACAAAAACAAATGAAAAATTTCACCAATTAAGACGTTTAAAAAAAAAATAAAAAGTAACTTTCAACAATTGAAATTAAAAATAAAATAAAAAAAACCTACATGCATAATAAAGCATTTTTTTTTCTTCTTGCTACTATTTGCTTCTTGATTTTGTATAATACCTGTACAATCTATTCACCAATATGCATTTTTTTTTGTGTAACAATTCATAAGCACACATATTTATTTATTTATTTATACGTATTTGAATGTGAGGTACTTATAATATGGCGTATTATCTTGTACTCAAATTGCCATCTCATATAAATAAAAATTTTAAGTTTTTAACATTCTTACATTATGCACAATATACAATACATACATACAAGTACATATAAATAAAAACATATACATAATTTATTCAAACATAATGTGTGCTTAAAATGCAATACACATAAATGTAAATTGTGTGAACACAAAAGGGTTAGAAGAACAAAAAACCTACCCTAACAAAATAAATGTTCTCTTATTCAAGCTTTAAGTATTATGCGAACAAACGTACAAACACAAGTATATTGATTGTATTACATGATATACTATTATGCATTTGTGTGTTTGTGTATATATTCTTAGAAAAGTTGAATTTTTACATTTTTCCTTTTCATATTTTCTTTATAATGCTTTTAATTTTTATGATTTTTTTCTTTTATTATACTCTTTGTCATTTTGGAAAATTTAAGGGGTTGAAGGTGGTGACGAAAAATATTTCATATACATTACATATTATGCACATACAAAAACGTGATTTTTTCTTTTAATGTGAATTTGTGTGTATGTTGACATAAAAAAAAGCTTAAATCATTTTTAAATTTTTAATGTTTAAAACTAAAATGAATAAATTTATAATGTAATGAACGCATCCATTTTGATTTGTGTACTTACATATATGAATATTATGTAATATTTATGTATGTATGTGCGATTTATTATAATATTAGAATCATAATAAATATATTGTATGCACCGGGTTATCTGCTAAAGTCATTGAATATATACGAGTAAAATCTATATTTGTAAAATTAATTGATATAATTCCAAAATTGATTTTCCTATATGCAGATCAGACAGGCATATTTAGTGTATATTAAAATTAAATTCAATTGGACAGCTATCTGGCTACTATAATTTCGTTAGATCTAATAAGAAGATTGCATTTTTGATCTTTATACCCGTACGAACGTATGTTCGAAGGGTATACTAAATTTGCCTTACCGTTTGTAACGCTAAGAAATAACGGTTTTAGATATACACTCAAGTGTACGTTTTTGGTCAGCGTCAAATTCTGAGTTGATTAAGCTTTGTCTGTCCGTCCGTCCCAACATCTAATTGAGCTAAGTTCACCAAATTTTTACAAATGATTCATTGCAGTAAGTGCCAGAACCCTATTTAAAATGGACATCATAGGGGTACCGGTTCAAGTAGCTGCCGTACAACTTCAAAATTTATTTAGCCATATCTCAGAAACTATAAAAGCTGTGGCATTGAAATTTCACACAAACTAATATATTAGTTGGGCTAATGTGTCTATCAAAAGTCGTTGAAATTACTTGGCTCATTCTGGTACCTGCCATACAACTTCAAAAGTTATTTGGCTATATCTCATAAACTATAAAAGCTATGGTATTGAAATCTCACGCAAGCGAATAGTGAGATGCAACTACTAATATAGTGCCAATGTGTTTATAAAAGTAGTTAAAATTACTTGGCAGTTATGGCATATTTATTCGCACATAGGATAACAAATTCGTACGGGTATCATAAAGTTGACAAGGTCAACTCTATTTTTTCTCGTTTTTATCTCAATTTCAAATACTTCAAATGTGGAAAAAGTATAAAATTAAAAAAATTTTTTTTTGATTGTATTGAAAGTCGTTCTTTGATTTTGGTAATTGAATGTGCAACAAATACATTCTCTTATTAAGAATAAGTAATTAATTGTACAAAAAGAAATCACAATTTTAATAGGTAATTGTTTTTTGGTTTTACAAGTAATTTGTTAATATTTTGTTTTTTCAACTGGACATTTAGCTATATGTGCATTCTTTAAATATTACAATTAACAAAATTCTTATAAAAAGTATTCAGATTCTTACAGTTTTTTATGTCCGAAATCCAACCTAGTGTATCAACCAGCTTTCAATACAAAATCCAGCAGCTGCAAGGGGTTCAGCCTTATATATTCATATTAATGGATTTCATAGAAGAAGTGTAACTGCTCCAATTTTCTCTAATAAAAGAGGAACATTTCGCCACCAGATGTAAAATTGTCCCGTCTCCTTTTAACCCACCGAATTACCAAAAGTGCAAAATTTAGTTAATTGAATGACATCAAACAAAAAATTACCTTCGGTGACGAGCTTCAAAATACATTGGAATGAAAAATAAAATCCTACTAATATAATAGGTAATAATGTATACCTACATTAATTACTCTATCTCCTGTGTGATTTATTTTTTTCAGTACTGTCGTTTTTTATATATATTGAAGGAAGAGTGTAAAAGAACGAATTTGGTTTTAAATTATTTTTTTTTTGATATTTTATGAGTTGTGAGATTTTTTCAGAAATACTCAACATTAGAAGTTAAACAATTTTTAAACAGCGGTAGACTCTCCACCCACCTAGATTTTTTTAACCCAACGACACAAGAAACTGGGGCACAGTTATCTACGATATCACGCACTAGCTCTATAATCATCACAGGGGTGAAATACGATAAAAAAGAAAAAAGTTATAAAATTTAAAAGAAAAAACTGATATTGTTTATTTATACATACATATGTGTGCAGTGCAATATGTTGAATAAAGCTTATTTTATAAAAAAGAAAGTGAATATTCAATACGAATAAGAAAATAACACTAATTGATAAGTATTCTTTAATTTATTTCTAAAACAAAACATGTAATTGTAAATGTTTTTAGTTTTAAAATTTACAAAAATTACTTTGCAGAAAAAAACCTAGAAATAGCACTGTATACATTTCATGCATACGCAGAAATTATTTTACTTTTTAAAATCTATAATTGAACACACAATGACCAGCAGATTTCGCTACGGTGTTACCTCAGCACACTTCTGATAATTTAAATATCATGATTAAGCAAGAATAATTTTTTAAATATCTACACAATTTCGCAGACAACTTAATCGCAACATTGCTTATTTTTCTATGGTAGCTATATGTATTTGTATAGTGCTAAAATAAATTGATACAAAAGTGCAGCTATAAAACTATGATAAATTAAATTTCCAACTTTCCTAAAATAAAATTTAATATTACACAGTATGCACATAAATAGTGATTCTAACATATCTAACATACAAATAGAAGGCTCCTTCTGACTAGTCATATAATATTACCATTACAAACACCATTATTTAATTTAAATTGCTGCGTGTTTCTATTCTATAGAAAATATATTATTTAAACGTCAGTTCCATGTAATATTATGTATATTCCTACCAAATTTATTTATATACATACATGAATAAATAAAACACGTGAAGCAATATTCAAAAAAAAATTAATTTATTAACAGTTTCAAAATATATGTATACATATGTTCGTATGTGCATAATTCAAGTAAAATTTTATATTATGCTTTATTCATTTTAATAATCTATTATTCGGTATAAATAATCCTTAAATGCAAAAACAATTAATAGAAATATTTTGTGGACACAGACTATACGTTTACATGATACTTTCATACATTCATAATTCTTATAATTCTTACTTATTATGTATGAATGGCTTGGTTTATTTTTCCAACTTGTTGTGTTTTTCTATATGTACATAATTTAAATAAGTAAAGTAAAAGCTTGCATTTAATAAATTCTTAAAATTTTTATTTAAATTAAATTTTATTCACCTGTAAATTAATAAAAAAACCAAGAAAAAAAGAATGAAAATGAAAACTACAATATTGTGATGCTTAATTGCTAAGCGTGTTCAGAAAACAAAACAAAACGTAAAAGAAATATAAAAATACCGAACCGAACCTAAGCCCAGTGGTGCTGCATATAGTTTTATATTTCATACATATAAACAAATGATATTCCTGCTATACACGTTAACGGGAACACCAACAAAATTATATTTCAATTTCGAAAATGACTAACTTTTTATTAAGGCGAAATAAATAGGATGATATCTAGTTGTTATTATGATGAAAATTATACTTTAAAAACAATCAACCCAGCCCACAAATATACGAAAGAAACAGTGGCACTTTTATGCTTCGATAACCAAATTAGTCTGATGGAAAAATGAAAGGATATTAAAAAAAAAAAAAAAAATTTTTTTTTTTTAGTGTTTTTATAATAAATTCAAATTTAAAGAGCAAAACAGAAAAAAATTTCGGTTTTTATTTTCTGTAGATTGTAAAGTGTTTTTTTTTTAATACAAAAATAATTGATTTAATCACCAATTTGTTCTTTACTGAGATGGTTATGTAAGACGGAAGAGTAAAATTTTAATTTGCAAAATTATAAATTAATACAAAAATTTATTTTATGGAAATTTCATTTCAGCGTGGAAACTTAATATTAAAATTTTCACCAAAAAAAGAAGAGGATGGGAAAGAATAATTAACACGCAAAAGGGATTGCAATGGTTGTAGAAAATTACAGTATTTTTAAATGATAATTATAATGCAATATAAGCCGATTAAAAGAAAATTATAGATTTTGAAAACTTTAAAACAACAAAGTTTTACTCTGTTAGGATGACGAAAACAGAAAATTTAGATTGAAAATAATTGAACTTGCGGCGAAATAACAATACTAATTAATTTTTTGCATTCGACTTGTGGCGAACTTACGCATTAATTTTAATGTACCATTAAAAAAAAATCTATAAAATAAGTAATCATTAAAATAAGCAATCTTTAAAAGTGTATTATTGAAATTACAAAGAGATTATTCCCGGAACTAAAATATGTTAAGATATTGTTCTCCAAAATTCGAAATATTAAAGTTATTCGTGACAAAATATGTAAGGTGAAAATGGAATCTCTACAATATTATGATGCCTATCTTCACTCAGGAAAGTATTTTTTGAGCAGTTAGGAAAGTATTTTTTCAGCAAACAAATGTAAGTTTGTTTTGATACAGATCCTCTACAACAAGAATTATCTACAACTGATATACTTGATTCTCCAAAGAATTTTCCGAAATTATAATTGAAAAATAAAAATACTTATCAAAAATTATTTTTATAATTTACGCTTTAAATTTATTATTGTATACTAGCAACTCCAAGAGCAATATTCATAAATCAATTCCTATATCTCAAACTCCAAATACACAGAATAAAAAAAAACTGCAGAAGAAAGATTTAGATTGTGCATAATTTTATCTTTTCATATAATATGAAAACTGCGTAATTGCGAAAGATTAAAATCTTGAAAAATTTCCGAATCTGATTTTAAACAAAAAAAAATAAAAAATAAAAAAATACAGTGGCAATTTTCAAGTGCAGTAAAAGCAATAAGCCCAATTATAAATTATTGAACTTCAAAAGATCGGATCTTTGATTCATAAAAGTTTTTTATTTTTATTTATTTTATTACTATTGTTTTGTACTCGCTTTTCATGAACTACACAATAATATCAATGATAGCCTTAAAAATATATTATTATTTTCCATCTCTTTCGATCCTGTTTCCTTTTAACATGTGTTACTTTACAATATGTTCTAGTGTAACTCTGAAATTTCTTTTTATATTTCTTATATTTTTTGTTCCATTGAAAGGAATATTATTATTGTATAACTTTAATGTTCTAGTTGTGAAACAGTATAACTGCATATAAATATGTACATATAGTATTAAACACTGAAAAGAAAAGCTGAAAATGAATAAAAAATAATAAAAAAATATATAAAAATAATAATAGAATAATAAACAAAAGTAAAAATCCTTATACATACAATAAAAGAATCAAACATAGCAATCTAAGATAAGGTAATTGGTCCATTATGTCCAAGAAGATCATATATATTTAAAAGTGACATGTGTGTAACTCTTCTTCACTAAATATGTAACCCTTTCTTTTGTATGATTCTCTTTTTTTCTCTTTAGATTCTTGTTTCTTTGTTTTTTTTTCTGTTTTCTGTTTCTATACAATATTCCGATTCATTCTGTTCCACCTTGAAGTTTTTCTGTGTTTCAAAAACCAAACTTAATCAATGCATTATAGAACAGAGTATCTCAAACCAAATACCGGCGTATATCGAACCAAAAACATTCAATTTAAGCTGCTTTCTTGTTAAACGAAACATATTCACTTTCTGTGAGTATATCTTTTAATACTTATGTATCTATGTTCGCCGTCTATTGCACAAATTCTGTGTTTCAAAATAGAATTAAAATTTAAAAGAAATTTGAGATTTAGGTATTGTGATTTTTCTCTTTATACAACAGATTTCTGCTTTATTAGAAATATCTTGTTAATGGAATATTCTTTCTTTATAGAAATTTTATTGTGCAATAGTAAAATTAGATTACAAATTTTATTATTAAGATTTCCGGAATAAATAGGCCATATAACAAGTGTTATATGCTCTAGTATATAAGACACAATACTATCTGCACATATAAACACAAAATAATTATTATAGAAAAATAAAGATAGTATAACTCAATTTTAGTCACCTTGTCCACTTAAAAAAAGTTTGAAAATTTCAAAATTTCTAGTTCAACTATATCCACTTGCAATTGGTAAAAAATTGCAAAAGAAATTTAAAATGAACAGAAGGTCAAAAACAAAGAAATCAAAACACAAAAGTAACAAATCCAAAAACACTTTTATCCTTAAAATATAAAAATACAGTAAGTTATTTTTGTACCAAATAATGAGATTTCTACGTGAAAATGAAAATGTTGATCGAGAGCCTAAAAAACATCAATATTCTTTAAAAAAAAAGGATACATACATAAGTACCTACTACATTACATGGATATAAAAATCTGGCGGTCTTTCTTATAATGCCCACAATATAATAATAACAAAACATTAACGACACCTCAGGGAAAATTGAATATTAACAGAAAAAGAAAAGGATGAATGAATTTGTGTTTTTTTGTTATCTTCGATTGTTTTTTTTCTTCTACAGTTCTACTTAGTTCTTTTTCTTAAATTTTATTTGTTTATTTTTTTCTCTTCAATTTTTATTGTTCTATATTTTGTTTTTCCCTCTCTTGCTTTTTTTTGTTTAATTGAAGGCTCAGAAATGCTATATAACAAGTTTCACATCATTATAATTGTATATCTATCTCATATTATCCGATTTTATTACAAAATCGGATGATAAGCTTTTATATATGCTTTTATGTACACATTAAATGTAATGTGTATGTAGGTCTTTATAGACATACACATATCAGTTGGAATTTAATTTGAATGTCGGCTTTTACTAATGGAAATCAATCAAAAATTACCTGAAATATCAATCCTCCTCTAAAATATAATATAAATATAATATAATATATGATTTTAATATATGGATGGTATAACATTCTAGAATTTATAGAAAAAGTAGAGGAAATATCGGGCAAGGTTAAAAAACAAAAAAAAATTTTTACAACTCCTTTTCAAATACGAATACTTATCATTAATAAAAAAAATTTAAAATATTCTTTCAATAAATCTCAACTGAATATTATGATTATAGAAGTAATGATAAATTGAAGGACAGTTTCAGTGTAACGCATTATTTTATTAAATTCACAAATAAACAAGTTATGGCATCAGTTAATTGCAATTTTTAAATTTTGTGTAAGATTCACACTCTATAATTTTGTGTGAAATTTAAAAAAAACCTTTTTTTTGTGGTTTGCATAGAGATTCTAATTGCGTTAAGTCAAAATTTAGTAATCAACATTATTATATTGAACCGGTTCCTCAACTAGTAAGCCAAGACAAAAGGCGAACAATCTTTGTTGAAATTAAATAGAGTTCGATCAGTTGTTTGTAAAGAAGCATTGAGTGAGAATACTGCTTGCAATACCAATCTATTAAATTATTTAAATTAGTTTATTAGATATACCAAATTTATATAAAACTATTGCATACATTTGGTATGAGCAAAAGAAACTAAAAAAAACTTTAAAATAATGATTAAATTGGACAGTTAAGTAACTCACGAATCTACGAATCTAGCAAGGTATTTAATATTAGCGTTCTGCATTTATAGAAATTTGGAAATGCTTGCAGTTTCGGAAATAAACGGCACCGAAAATACAAATTTTACAAACTCTGTTGAAAGGGGATCGAGTTAGAAAAAAAATTTATTCTAGCAAAATGAATTATTTAATAGTGTCTAAAAGCTGTTAAAATTTCAGGCATTAGAAATTATTGTCTAGACGAAAATTTGGTATCAAATTTAAAAAAAAAAGAAAAGAATTTAGATAACGATTAATTTTAACGAAAATTTAATTTTTTAAAGGTAAACAAAGCTATCCCGCGGTAGAAAAATTTGACTACTACATTTTTGCGTTTGTCGAATTTAAAAAACGTTGGCGGCTTCTTTACAATACATGATCAAAAAATGGCATTTTCAGGACTTTAAGAGACTATAACTATAATATGGGGAGAGACAGGTAAAAATTTTCTTCTAAGGAAATACTCGTATGTTTCTGCTATCTTGAAGTTTTAAAAACATACACACGGTCAGATGGACGGACGGACAGAATGAAACTAACAAGCACTTTTTTCAATTTTTTTTTGGAAAAGTGTAAAAAAAGAATAGTTTCACTTGCATTATTTAACCATTTCCAAGAGTAACAAAAAATTGCAACAAAACTAGAGTTTTCGTGTCAAATCTTCGACTGCTATTAAAATATATTTTTTAAAGTGTTTTACGTAATTTTTGGAAAATCTATTTAAATTAAATATACTAACATACATAATACGTATATAAAAATTCAAACTTGATTTACAAAAATCGATATAATAATGACGTCCATCCATCAAAATGAAATGAAAAACGCATTATTAAGATAGATTTGCAACATGGCTATTTTTACTATTCTAACTCGATATTGAAACAACTACAATACTATTATGCTAAAAGCAGTGTACCTACATTAATTCTTCATGATAATGCATTCCAATATTAAATAATAAAAAAAAACATAAAATTAAAGAAAAAAATTTTTTAATTCAGAAGCGCATGGTTTTACGCCAACTCTTAACTAATATCGATCACACTCATATATTCACGAACGCATTCATCAACAAAACTAAAGTACTCGTATCAATAACAAAAAATCAAAATTGAAAAAGGAAAAAGAAAAAACTATACTTAGAATAAAGGAAAATTAAAATTACCGTACATGTAGCCAACGTATGATGTGGTTTCACTCTTCTCATATTGGATACTGGCAATCTGTCTGTCATTAATGTCAGCTCAATGAATACAAATGTCAATCAAAAAATTGAGACTGTGAGTTTAGGTATCAAGTATTTTTTATATTCCGCTGCTGTTTTGTGTTTTTCATTTTTTTTTTGTCAATTTTAAATTCTGTTGAACAACGAAATTTTTAATCTATGTGAACATTTTTTAACTTTATATTTTAATGAGTTATTCATTTTCAATTTAGAATGTTATATCAGAATATGAGTGTGTATGCACTTGCAAATGTGAAATGATGCAATAGATTAAAAATTAATACACGTTCCATCAATTTTGATTTCAACATAACTATGGTATTTAATGATTTAGTTCAAATTAAATTTGCGTATCTAGCTGTTTTACTCGTCAAGTGAGAGGAAGGTGAGTAACTATTGTATATTTGTATAATGTAATTTTCGAGTGAAAAGAATTATTACATATTGCGTATTTCCTTTTTTTGAAAAATCTATACAAAATTTATTCATTTGGTTTTTGAAGGTGAGAGACCTTCATTGGATTATTTGAGAATAAATACCAAAAACCAAATATTGCAAAATTAGTAATATTATTGGAAAATGAGTATCCATTAGAAAAAAAGAGAATTCTGATTTTAAAGTGAAAAAGCGAGATACGCGATTAGGCTCAATCACAGATCAACTTAAATTATAATTAAATAAAGAATTTAAATCATTTTCTAATTAATAATTTGTTTTTGATATTTACTACAAAAACCAAATATTGTCAATACGAAAAATCGTAAGATTCATATTTGTACTGCAATTGATTGCAAGCAATTTCAAAGATTAATTATGCCAAAAATCACGGCAACAACTTGTTTAATATAATATGTAACGAAGTTCTATTTCAACTAATTTATGCTTCAACATTCAAAAAACATGCGTATATATTCATGTTTCTTAAAAACAAAATAGAATGCACTAAAATATGTAAACGCCAATTACTTTACAGAAAACCCCGGTTAAGGCTTATCAACATGAACTATGGTTTTTTTTTAATCGTCTTAAGATTCAAACATGAATAATGGTTTTTTAAAACATTAATTATAATTATTATATAAATATTATCAGTAGTTTTGGCGCCATAGTTAAACTTCTTTAATATCTTTACAGTAAATAATATAAATCATTATAATTACAAATACTTAATTTATATTCAAAACAACTATACGGATATAGAAAAAATATAGAATGTAATAAAATTTAATCAGCTTACGAGCAATTAATCAGACCACTAACTGAGATTGAAAGTATTAAAATGTTTTCTTCGGCCTTGTTACACAAAGAATATCTCTATGATATATTATGTACTCGCATATTTTTCATTGCAAAATATATAATCACTTAATTAAAAAAAAATAAATTAAAGTATAATATGTAAAAAAAAAAAAGAGAAAAAATAATAAACCTGTTTACTTCTTGTTTAGAATTGTAAGAGTAGAAATGTCACTACTTTTTCTAATACGCAGATTTGATGAAAACTTTATTTATACATAACTAAAAGCAAGTTGAAAAACTCACCAGGGGCATCCATATGTTCACTATTAAAATACAAAATACATAATTCATTTGAAACTCAAAACATTTTTAAATTTACTTTTTCTCATTAATTTTTTATACATAATTTTATTTTACGTTTTTTTAAAATACGCACTCATAACACAACATGCAAATCAAATAAATAAATATATTGGTTTGATATAGAAAGTCCCAATCGGAAATTTAAAGTGAGAGAAGAATTTATTTAGATAAAATTAAAATTTTAGAGGCATGAGGAAAATTTATAATTTTAAAGCAAATCATTGACGATAAATTTAAAAGCTAACTGATAAATTAATAAGATTTCTGTTCGTTCGTAGCCTTGAAATTCAGAAAATTACAAATATCATATTGTCAATTCGGAATTATTAAAATTCTACTTCGACTATTCGTAACAAAGTAATCACAAATTACATTCGTAGTAAAAATACATGCCAAAAGTCTGTATTTGTCTAATTTCATTAAATTAACAAAAAATAAGATAAAATTTTTTCCAAATAACATCCATTAACACTTATGTTTAAAACAAAAATTTAATGTTAATGATGTCAGTAATATTGTTGTCTTTGTCGTCGAATGAACATAGTTTGACGTCTTATGTCTTATGTTTTATAAACTGAAATTTTAGAAATTTAAGAAAATGCTTAGTTACATATTGTTCTGAAGATCAAATTTTAATGTTGCAGTAGAAGTTACTAGAGCTAAAAGATCAAATTTTATAAATTGTTTGCAACTGTTTGATTCCTAATTTGTATTCCATGGGATTATTTTAATTCGCTTCCGTAGGGAATTGTAATAACTGCTTAAACCAAAGTGCTCATATTTTGAGAAAATTTTATACACCCTAAAACAAAAGTTAACAAAATAGTTTCGCTAGATGCGAATTTTTTTGATGAATCTTGACACTTTGTATATTATGTGTACATACTATGTGTATATCGTTTTTGATATTGGATTGGTTTTTGCATTAAGAAGCTGGGTTCAAATATTTTGTTATTTGCATTATATTAAATGCAAATTTATACATTTTAGAAAATTTCAAAAAAAAAATCTGACTGGGAAAATTTTTCCATTATGAGTTCATATACTTAAAAATGTGAAAGTTAACCTTATAATGTATAATAATCTCAAAATATATTAAAAAAATATATAAATATGTAAATATAAATATTAATATTACATTCAACTATATTATATACACATTATATACCTTACGTTAATCAAATGTTTATTAACATTTCAAAAAAATTTCTGTGAAATTTAACTATGCTGGCGGCTTAGTTTAACAAGCTGTCATTATTTTTCTTGAATGGCGATACAAAAAACAGCAAGCTACCTTTTCATATTTCCTATATACACTGGTATACATATAATATGTCATGTGAATTCACATAAAATAATGCATATTCACATACGTTCACAATAATTCGCGAATTAATATGATTATCCGCATAGTATCGTATATAGACTTGAACGAATTTTCTTTTCTCTATTTACAATAATAAAAATATATTGTAATAAATAAATGAAGAAAAAAGACAAACAAACATACAAATCTAATAAACATGATAAAATTTTAAAGTAACAAAATTGTTCAAATTGCGTGCATGAATTCGATGGACGACATTCTAATAACATATACAAAATCTAAAATAAAAAATAACATAAAAAACGTATAGGTAACAATTTTCAAATTCAATTTATGTTACCTATGAACGCATGTACATGTACATAATTTTTTTTTGCTTTCTCTTTAAACTTGTTATTTTATTTATATACACTACAGATGGAGTGTGTGTACACATTTTAAGTACCGCCATCAATTAAGAACAAAATATTATATGTAAGTTATGTACGCAAAATATAAAATAAATAAAAAAAAAGAAAATATAAAATCAAGTAAAAAATTCGAATAAACTTTATTATTAATAAAAATATCCTTATATGCAAATTTCAATGTTACTTTTAAATTTCAACTTATACAAAATATTATGCAAGATATTATACAACAGAATTTTCATAACAATATTAATATACTCTAAGAAATTCTTCCACTCTATATTCAATTAGAATAATATTTAAATACGTACGTATGGTGTAGATGAAGCATATATGTACATACATGTACCACGTATGTATATATTGTATTGGAGAATCCAATATAATTTCCCAAATCTTTTCATTTTAGTGTAAAAATTAGTTGAAAGGCAGTAAAAATTTCTACATAAACACACATGTTATATAGTTTTCATATAACGCAGTATAATATTTATATGTCAAGCCAATATAAGTTATAATTTAATGAGAGCAAAAATGTTTCGATTCTATAAAATTCTATATATGTATTATAATACAATAAATTTTATTTTAAAGCAGGTGTAGATAAACTTTTGATAAAATATCGACATTCAAAATTTCTAAGATATTCATGGTGTTTTTAATGGGAAACATGTGTATAACTGAATAAGACTGAAAAGTATTTGAAAAACGAGATAACGTAAGAGTAACAACAACCTAATTTTATCGGAATAGTGAGGTTAATATCAAAATCGTTTATAAAATATTTAAATGCTCTAGCCCCTATAATTTCCGTAAATTGAAATTCTTGTGTTATTAATAATATTAGCCAACAAAAAAAAATTGGGTATATTTTTTTAATCTAACTCAATTTTTTTTAACTTGATTTTTTCAGTTATTAGTATAACCGATGAAGGAACAGTCTGGCATGTGTATGATACTATTCAAAAGTATGATATATTGTTTTGTATAAATGCACATATATGCCAGGCATCTATCCTTAACTGGGGTTAAAACTGGAGTAAAAAGTTTTTAATATTATTAGAATTACTAAAATTCTAATTAATAGATTAAAATTAATTTGTACGGATACAACTCATAAGTTTTATGAAGTTGAAATTGCTGAAAATTGTCTATCGCCAAGTTATTGAAGCTGGAATTGAAATAACATAAAAATTGACTAGAATTGACAGTTCAAGCAAATAGACCATTTTTTCGCACCACTTTTACATAACATTCATAGATTGCATAAAACAAATGACAAAATATTGTCGGCCCGCTCTCTATAGTTTGCTAACCAATAATATTTACGAGAAGATTAAATGCTTATAGGCTTATACACAAATATCTTCTTATATTATTATTATTTTTATTTTATTTCATTCATTTTTATTATTTTGTTTTTCTTTTTTTTTGTTTTTATTACATACAAGTAGAGAGAATGGTGTGCTGCTGGATGCAGTGCGGCGTCGACTTGCAGTGACAAAATTTATGTTTATGCTCATGTAATTGATATATATGCAATGCTTAAAATCATGAAAATAGGCAATTAAAATAATAAAAGTAAAATGAGAAAATAAAAAAAGAGAAAAATAAAATAAAATATAATAAAATCATAAACTTTATATTAAATGTTAAAAAAGAATTGATGATTATAGAAATTGCGAAAAAATTTTATTAAATTTCGATTCATTGCGAATAATATTCGATGTTTTATATAAAAATATGTGTTGAAATATAAACATATTAAATAATAACATAAATATTGCGCCTATATCAGTATAGGCTTATGGTTATAGTCACTCAAACAGTTTCTATTATTTAGACAACTTGATCAAATTCCGTAATACGATTTTATGTCATTTGGAATTCACAATATTAGCCAATAAAAATAATTACAGAACAACAATAAATTAACGTGATTATGGGTAATTTTGAAAATACAATTCTTAAAGTTAAAACAGCAAAGTTTTAAAAGCTTTACATATAATTTGTACATGAAATTTTGAAAACTTTGCAGTTCTATCTTTAAGAACTGCGTTTCCAAAAAAAAACCTATTACTAAAAATCGAATACCTAAAAAATTGCATATTTTAAATTTTTTAAACTCAATTTCAGCTAAAACTTAAAAAATTATACAAAACAAATTATGTAATCCGAAATCCCAATCGATTAATTTGAAAATTTATGAAAAATTTTGAAGGAGAAAATACAAACCATTTAAATACTCGTAATGGGAATTCAAATTTTTGAAAGAATTATTCAAAGTTCGAAATGATAAATCAAGAACAATAATAGTAAATAAAGAATATAACAATACTGTCTGATAGTTTCGCACAAAAATCTAATGATCAAACATTATGCAATAAAATAATACAAAAACCTACTGATCTGATTTAGAAGATCAATTTCTATGACCAATATGTTATTGACATACTATAGGGTATCAATACTAAAAACTAGAACACTAACACAACTAGAACGTCGACCTTAAACATCTTTCTTCATATTAATGTTTTAATTATTTAAGGTAATAAAGTTCAAAGTACAAATCATATAACTTAAGAAATTTAAAATGTTCTAATATAAACGATTCACGTATATGTAGATTATTTGTTTCTAGCTTAATTCAATTCTATATTGACTACATCTATAATTTCTAGCCTATAATGGTGTACAAAGTATTTAATATCACATTAGTTAAATAAAAATATATTATTATTTTTAAAAATCATACGTTATAATACCAGCATTTTCCTTTTTTTTTTGTTCAATTTAACAAGTTGCGTTTTTATAGAAATTATCCTCTAGGCTAAAATATGGTTATATAATATGAATAAAAAACAACAATAATAATATAAAAAAATAATAATAACATCAGTAGTATTTATATAGTAGTGAGTTAGTGTATCCTAGTGTGATTCTATCAAAATATCACATCATGATTATCATTTTTATATTCTTATAAAAGATACGATAGTTTAAGATAGCTAAGTTAAGTATAATAATTTTTTTTTTAGTATTCCGCGCTTGTTCTTTAATAAGAGAACCGCTCAATTGAATTTATTACTGTTTTTAATTTTTCTTTTTTTTTTTTGAATTCTTTTTGCTATGTTCTCTGCTCTTTTTAAATATTTTCGTTTTACTTATCTAGTTAGTAGAGAATATCAATATTAAGATTAAGTAAGATTTTGTTTTAAAGATAAAAGACAACTTACGAGAACATGGACAAATGTAATTTCATAAACATTATAACTATTATAAAACAAAAATAAAAAATAATTAAGAGAAAAAAAAAAAAAAGCAAAATGTAAAATGTAAGTAAATATAAATCGAGTGTAATAAAAATAAAATAAATATGTTCTAAGCGCACGCAACTTTAAAACATTTTTTTTCCTCTCTTGTTCTATATATATATATATATATTATCGTAATATTATATAATAAATGTACATGCATAAGAATACATAATATATTTTAAAGTAAATAAATATACTTTCTTATATTATGTTATCTATATTTATTGAATAAATTCTTTCTTTATTTTTAATATACACGGTCTGATCAACAAGTTATTGATAAAATAGAATCTAACTTGGAAAAATTTGTGAATATTTCAGATGCAAATTGAATTGAATTATTTGATATTCAAAATGTGACAAAAATTACGATTCAATAACACCATAATCCGAACTGTAAATGAATTATTTCTCACTATTATAACTTAAACCATCTCCATGCGGATACGTTCCTTTCAATGATGTATACAACAGCAATTTGCAAAACTAGTCAGTTGGGGGTTTATTAATGAAACGCTATTTTCTGTGGAAATACTTTTTAACAGTATTGCAAAATAGTCATTAAATTTATAGTATATTAAGAAATTATGATTCAGTTACTGCACAAAGATATAAAGAGATCTATTATTTTATGCAGGTATATCTATTACTTTATGCAGGTTGGTATAGTCAGAACCAGAAAAGTGTTTTCTAAAAATTTTCAATTAAAACTATTCTTTTATGAACACGGTTTTCCTCTAAAAGAACAAACACCATTTGAAATCAGTTTTCTGATCATCAAAACATCTGCGTGCTCATTTGCATGTGCGAACTCATAAATAGACAAAAATAAACACAAGTAAACCAAATTGAAAAAATGAGTACATAATCGGTACATTTACGTTTTTTTGGTTTCGTGAAAATGGAAATAGTAGTTTTAACTTGCAACAGGTTATACATGTGAATAAAAGCCACCAATTTTCATCCGCATTATATCAATTCAGCTCCAACTTTGCTATCTAAAGGTAAGAAAAATTCAAAATAAAGAGCAGCGTTCGATATAACAGTATTAATAAATCTAAGATTACGAGCCGATTACTAAAATAAATTTTATTGTCTGAGATGGTTTAAAATTTTTTATTTGAAAATTATTTGTCAATTCCAATTTTTGATTGTTTACTACTGTATAACAGAATTTCGGTTTAAAAAGTCACTGTAAATTTTTAAATTAGTCGTTAGTATTCTGAAGTAATTTTCTATTCTTTTACAAATTTATGGTACGTGCTATGTAATATTTTGAATATACGTGTACCCATATTTATGAATACATAGTATTTATTTTTTTTTCATTTTATATAAGATCCCATTTATTTCAAGGTGGTTTCCTAGTTTGTTTTAACAAAAAAAATAAATTAATATTAAAGTTCGTTTTTCTTTAAATTAAAAATTATTACGACTAACAACAATTGTAATAATATAGTAATGAGGTGTTTGTAATGGAATAATTTTAAAACTTATTTATGTTTGTTTAAAATAAAAAAATAAAAAAAAACTATATATATTTAAATTATTATAGATACTAAGAAAAATATTGTTCTTTTCTTATATTTTCACTAGTTTTACACAGGTGTTATTTTGAGATATTTAAATAGTTTGAATAAAAGAATAAAACGAAAATTACGTAAAAAAAAATTCCTGAAATAGTTTTTTTTTTTGTTTGTGATTAAATTATATTTTACATTGTTTTCTTGCTTTTAATTAATTGATTCCATTAATTACCAACATATTAAAATGGAATTAAAAAATTTACATATAGATTCCATAATCTTGTGAAGAACGTTTTCTCTCATTCTATTGTTATACTTTTTCATCACAAACGAAAAAAAAGTTAAATAAAAAATAGGTAAGGTTGGTCTGGCTAACTATGATGATATCATAGAGATCTTCCTTTTCGGGTGCTGAACAAAGGTTATTTATTCGAATGCAAAGTAATCTGCACTAATCGCAGTGATGATTCAACTATAGGTTTCCTATATGTGAGCTACACCTGATACGAAAAACAACTGTGTAAGGTTTCTAAAAGTTTTCACTTATACATATTATAAAGTCCATAAAAAAAAATAAACAAATGCGATATATACTTATAACGTATTTTTTATATTTTATTCCAAAAAGTTCCTAAAAAATTTATACGCTTTATACATACAAATAAATAATACAGGGTTTTTATGAGTATAAGGTTCTAGTAAAAGAACTGGTAGGTACATTGAAAAACATGTAGAGTAAATTAATCATGTAGTTAAAAATTCGAATATCCGATTTTATTTTTCAATTTCTTCCCACTCGTATCAAGTAATTTGTAACTTTGCAATATAAAAACCGATTTCCACATTCTTGTTATGCATAATGTTATGCTTGCACGCGAATATGCAGTATGAAAACAATTGACTCTGCCCCTAATTTTGTTTTACATAGTTCAACATCAGGATAACTTTGATAATAAAATTTATTTCAAATTCATGTTTTCTTGATAAATTTAAATATATTCGTAAAGCAGATTAAGTTGGAATGAAGAAGGTGAATTATTATCGTACTGAAATTTTACTGGCTTAAAATTTGTCAATAGATTGGTATGCACACTGAATTTTCAAATTTCATCTCTCGATTTATACATTTCAAATGGAAAATCAGATCATTTCTTTCAACTCAACATGACTTGAGATACGTGAGTAAAAAGTTATTTAAATTAGCGATTTATTTACGATTTGTGGTAAATGTTGTTAACATAATATAATTAAATTTAATCTATACACAATATAATTGATTCCAAGAAATTTTAAAGATACAATGTAAAAAACATCAATTTTATATAGCAAGTAAATTAGCAAATAAGACAAAAAAGTTACAAGAACAAAAAACAAATTGCGATTTCTAAAACCGATTTAAGTTTTTCTGCTTTTTCCTATTTTATAAATATTAAAAGAAAAAAAGATAACTTTTATAGAAAAACACGAAAGGTGAAAAATAAAATGCTAAGAAAAATTTTAATATTTCCAACGAAATCGAAAAATTTCAAGTAAAGGGGAACACAGCAAAATAAATGAGACAAAATTTTTAAATTGTAATCATAGATTACTCGAACCTTCGTTATGGACATAGTCATTAACTGGGAGATAGCCAAGTAAGATCAGAATCGAAAATTTTTTTAATGGTAATGTTGTATTTGTCCAACCATTACAGTAGTCAAGGAACATAGTTTGACTACTAAATACCTCAAAAAAGCTTAAACTTGAGGATGAGAAATTTCTAGTTTTCACATAAGCGAGAAATAATAATAATAAAAATAAAAATAAAAAAACAAATATTATTTTGTATTATTAGGATTAAAATATTAGAAGTCGGACTTGATGACCACATACCCGGTCACACTGATTATTTGTAATTATTCCATTACAAACACCTCATTACTTAAAAAATATTTTTGAATTCCAATAAATCTGTTCTTATTAACGCAGCTACTTGATAAAAAAATTTCAAATTTCTAATTAATATAATCTGAAATGATAAATATAATCTTTAATAATTGAAATTAAATTTTAGGAATCCGAATTATAGGAATTTATTGATTTAGTAATCGTCTCAGTTTCATGAGGCCTTACATACCGAATTGGTCTAAAGGAAACGTACATACGCATAAAACTGTAGATCGATATCTAAATAAGAATAGTTTAAAAATAATATTTATAAATTATTAAGAAGAGCCAAAATACTGCATAAAATTTGGCTTGAGTAGGAATTGGTGTTATTACAATACCTCGCTTATTCTGTAAAAATGTCAATATGAGATTAAGTTTGATACCGGAAAATAAAAATATTTTAAATTTTTCTCATATACCTCAAATAACAGCTTTCATTTAAAATATTTTATATAAAGCCCAAATTCATTATGCATGTAATCCAAATATTATAATATAACAGCTATACATTACACATTGCCTTTTTAAAACAATTTTCAAATTCATATTCAAATATTTTTTCAAACATAGAAAGCATGTGAACCTACAAGCCAAAAAATTATGAAATTTTCTTTTTTTTAAAGGTTTCCTATTATAAAAAATACATACATACTTACAAACAAGAATTTCAAATCTATTCTTTAAAGGGTTGAAAATTTCAATTTAAATTTAATAAAAACTGTCAACCAATTTTAAATTGGCATGAGTATACTCTGTAAGCTATTTTACAAATTAGGAAGATATAATCTGCATAATTTGAAGAAATGAATCGATGTAGATCTCTGATATTAAAAAAGCAGAAAAAAATAATAGACAATCATGTGAAAATAATTTATTTGGTATGTTCATGTAGGTGCCCAAGAATTTCTATACCTATAAGTCTTTACCACTAAATATGCATTTAATATATTTATGTATTGAAACGAGGAAGAACAGAGTATAGGTGAAGCATTATTTATTTAGGTAATTGAATCTTCATATATGAAATTTAATTCTGTTGACATTTTTCAACAGAAAGATCTGAGAAAATTCGCTGAAGGAATTTGCAAAAATTTAATTCGACTCCTTTTGAGTCATATTTTTATTAAGGGTTAACGTAATTTATAATATACTATTTTTAGTACTATTACAAAATAAAGCACTATTTTAAAAATTGGAGAAAGTAATTATTAGTTTCATTATTCCCGTCCGTCCGACAATTTGTGCATGCGTCTTTTTACAAAACTTTTGATTTTGAGCAGAAATTTTCTTGAAACTTAATCTAGAACAAAGTTTTTACCTATCCCTCTCCCTCAAATTGTTGTAGCCCCTTAAAAGCCTTAAAAAAGCATTTTTGACTCATCGCAAAAACGCTTTTAGTATTGCAATCATAAAAATTTTTAAATTCTTCAAATACAGAAAAGTAAAAAACTTCCTTTTTCAATCGCGATATAGTGCAAATCAACCGATATCTAAAACCCGTTTCCTTCAAATTTTTGATATAATTTTCCTTGCAACTTGTAGAAATCTATTTTTATCAGCTTTAATAATAAATAGTTTGTTTCGTCAGAAGAAAATTTTTTTACACCTATATTGCCTTTCAAATTATCGGTTTACTAAATTTATAAAATTTTAATTTTTGGCCTCTTATATTTCGGCAAGCTTTTCCAAATTTCCAGAAAAGTAAAAACTAATGGACAATTTCATTCGATTGTAAAATATAATTTTTACCATGAGTAAATTACTAAATCGCCTAATTCGGCTATTATGTTTCAACTTCCTTCTTTTCTTCATCCTAAATGTATGCAATCTACGCATATGAGTTCATAGATATACAAATTTTGGTAAACGAGTGAAAGTAATTCAAATATTGTTTTTAAAAGCAGTATAACAGTAGATTGTTTTTAAAAGCAGTATTTCCCCTTGATCAAGGGAAACATGCTACTTTAAAAAGTTTCTTGATTTTGTTAAACTTTATTTAAAAAAAATAATATAAACGAGGTCGATAAAATGTATAATATAGAGTGAATCGCACAAATAATATCAAGAAAACATTAACCGGAGTAATATTAAAGTAGAACGAAATAATTCAAAATAAAGCAACAATTTTAGCTTTTTCGGCCATGCCCCTAAAATGCATTTTAAACATCTACGTCAAATAATATATTTTCATAAGATTTAAATATCGTAATCTCTAATAATTATCAGTTCATTGATATTAGACAAAAGAATATTGATTAAGAATAATTTATTTTATTTGCAAAAACAAAAAAAAATAGAAAAAAACAACCAGAAAACTCATTTAAAGGATGTGTCACTTTGAAGTTCTCGTGGAATGCCCACCACCACCAATGTGAATATAATTTTATTGTGACAGAAAATTATATTTGTAAATGCAACATAATTTTTAGGATTAATTTTAAATGGCGACAGATAAACATTATATCAGAACTATTGCTAGTAGACAATTAATGATTTTAACATTTTTTATTATAATTTTTTTATTTGTTTCTTGTTCAGTTCAATTTATTTACGAAGTAAAATATAATTTGAACCCCAGTAATTCTTTTGTTGTTTAATATCGTATAGGCAAAAGATACTTACGACTTTAAGATAAAAGAATTAATAACAAATAACAACAACAAAGCAAAAGAAGAACAAAAACTATTTTGTATGCAACGCAAAATCAAGAATTTTTATTTTTGGCCTGTTTGGGTGGTTAGTTTCTTTTACAAACTAATCTGCAATAAGATAAAAATTGGAAGAAAATAAAATTATCTTTACATATAATTTTAATACGATTGACATATTAAAGAGATTACGCGACAAATAAACAAAATGATCAAAAGAACAAGAAACAAAAATAACTACAAAACTACAAAACAACAAAATTGAAAAGGAAAAACAAAAGCGAAAGGTGAATCAGCTAGACTTTTATAACATTTGAATTACCTTGGTAAAATCTAAGTGTATAATAGTAGCTAGTATGTATAACTTTATTGATATTGTTATTATAGGGTACTTAAAATTAACTATGAGACTCTTGTTTCTTTCTTTATTTCTCATTAAATAAAAATCTATAATAGCGCGGTTAAGATTAAAAGTAATTCTTAATTACAATAATTTCAAGGAGGCTGCTCTCCATGACAATTATTACTTAAATTGCTGTCAGAGAAATAAAAATATGTCAACATAACAAATTCGTATATGCATGTAAGTACAATTATTTGAAAGATTTGTTTTGGATTCTCAACTAAACAATATAGAAGAATTTATTTGACTAAAAATATTCTTGTAACCATAAGTTTTTTTTATGGTGAGGTAATTATATCATTCATAGTATGTATGTATATGAATATAATATGCAATATGTACATTTCAAATTAAGGTGTAGGTATACCTACATTTTGTGCATGAAACATTTATTTTATTCAAAAATGTTTACTTCATTTAGTGATAATTTATTAAATTGTTTAATAAATTGATTTTAAATAGATTTTATCGAATTAAAATATATGAGTGTCTTTATTCAAAAAATGAAAAATAAATCACTGGAGGTTTTCAAATTGCTATTTTGTCAATATTTTGTGGCAAAAGTATTTTATAGTTTTATACACCAAGTATAGTCGCTTTTTTTAAATTTTAATGCAGTTTAATAATTAAATAATAAAATTCGTTACACACAAAAATAAATATAAACGAGAAAAAAAGTAGAGTTGACTTTGTCAACTCTGTGATACCCGTACGAATTTGTTGTCCTATGTGCGAATTACTAATGTGCCATAACTAACTATGGGGCAGACTATGACTTTAAGTTGCCGTATTACCATATTAATTTATGCAAAATTTCAGTACTATGTGTTTTTCAAAATACTGGTTGTGCCAAACTACTATTGAAGTTGTATGGCAGCTACCAGAAAGAGCCAAGAAATTTTAGCTAATTTTATCAAGCACATCGGCCCTACTAATATATTCGTTTGTGTGAAATTTCAATACCATAGCTTTAATAGTTTCTGAAATATAGTCAAATAACTTTTGAAGTTGTATGGCAGGTACCAGAAGGAGCCAAGTAATTTCAACGACTTTTATGAGACACATTGGCCCTATTAATATATTCGTTTGTGTGAAATTTCAATACCATAGCTTTAATAGTTTCTGAAATATAGTCAAATAACTTTTGAAGTTGTATGGCAGGTACCAGAAGGAGCCAAGTGATTTCAACGACTTTTATCAGACACGTTGGCCCTATTAATATATTCGTTTGTGTGAAATTTCAATACCACAACTTTTATAGTTTCTGAGATATAGCCAAATAAATTTTGAAGTTGTATGGCAGCTACCCGAACCGATACCCCGATCGCGTCCAATTTAAATAGGGTTCTGACACTTACTACAATAAATCATTTGTGAAAATTTGGTGAACTTAGCTCAATTAGTTTTTGAGTTATCGTTCGGACGGACGGACGGACGGACGGACGGACGGACGGACAGACAAAGCTAAATCAATTCAGAATTTGACGCTGATCAAAAACATACACTTGAGCCTATATCTAACACCGTTATTTCTTAGCGTTACAAACGGTAAGGCAAATTTAGTATACCCTTCGAACATACGTTCGTACGGGTATAAAAATTAATTGTCTTAAAGAATTTTAAGCAACTAGATTTTTTATTTTCAAAATTATTTCTAAAATTTTAAGTAATTAATTCGAGTTCAAAATATTTGCCCTTTAAAAGAAACTGCTTCTGGTGTTAGGCAATGTGATATTGTTAAGAAATTCAAGCACATATTTCAAAAATAACTACTACCTCATCTAAATTTTTCAACATTAATAAGAACGTTACAATTTTTCACTTCTGATTAATAATTTTGCACAAAATCTGCTAAAATGCCCAAAATTCGGATTTTACATATTAAAAAATCATTCAAATACTAACTAGACCAGTTTTTAAATATTTTTATTATTCAAATTAAGATTATTTTAATTTCATTTAAAAAACGAGAAAAAAAATAGAGTTGACCTTGTCAACTCTGTGATACCCGTACGAATTTGTTACCCTATGTGCGAATAACTAATGTGCCATAACTAACTATGGGGCAGACTATGACTTTAAGTTGCCGTATTACCATATTAATTTATGCATAATTTCAGCACTATGTGTTATTCAAAATACTGGTTGTGCCAAACTACTATTGATGTTGTATGGCAGCTACCAGAAAGAGCCAAGAAATTTTAGCGAATTTTATCATGCACATCGGCCCTACTAATATATTCACTTGTGTGAAATCTCAATATCACAGCTTTTATAGTTTCTGAGATATAGTCAAATAACTTTTGAAGTTGTATGGCAGGTACCAGAAGGAGCCAAGTAATTTCAACGGCTTTTATGAGACAAATTGGCCCTACTAATATATTCGTTTGTGTGAAATTTCAATACCATAGCTTTAATAGTTTCTGAAATATAGCCAAATAATTTTTGAAGTTGTATGGCAGGTACCAGAAGGAGCTAAGTAATTTCAACGACTTTTATCAGACACGTTGGCCCTATTAATATATTCGTTTGTGTGAAATTTCAATACCACAACTTTTATAGTTTCTGAGATATAGCCAAATAAATTTTGAAGTTGTATGGCAGCTACCCGAACCGGTACCCCGATCATGTCCAATTTAAATAGGGTTCTGGCACTTACTACAATAAATCATTTGTGAAAATTTGGTGAACTTAGCTCAATTAGTTTTTGAGTTATCGTTCGGACGGACGGACGGACGGACGGACGGACGGACGGACGGACGGACGGACGGACGGACGGACGGACGGACGGACGGACGGACAGACAAAGCTAAATCAACTCAGAATTTGACGCTGATCAAAAACATACACTTGAGTCTATATCTAACACCGTTATTTCTTAGCGTTACAAACGGTAAGGCAAATTTAGTATACCCTTCGAACATACGTTCGTACGGGTATAAAAAGCAATTGCGGCAGTGAAAGTATTTGTTTTCAAATCATTATTCACTGTTAAACGCTTAAATAAAAACTGCATTTAATTTAATAAAAATTAAGTAAAATTTTAAATTTATAATAATTAAATATTTTAAACTATTGGAAAAAAAAAGCAGCAGTCAACTTTAAAAATATTCATTTCAACTGAAAAGTTCTTTTAATAATTGCAATACAGTGGAATTCATTCGTGCTTTAAATAGCCTACATTTATACAACCCATGATATTTGCATCGTTCAATTTATCTATATATAGATATATTAAAATGATCTTTCTCTGTTTGTTTAGGGGCTTTAATTTAAGGGACAAAATATAAACTTACAAAATGCATTATTAGTACAATCAACTTGATTTTCGTAATTTCTATTTCACCATAATAAAAACTTCCCTTTTATCTAGGAGCGTTTTTATTTCTTATTTTTTCGCTAATTTTAAATGTAAACATCATTACGAATATGTAAATTATTAATTATCGTTCTTCTTTCCTTCATTTTTATTTTTATTTTTTAATTTTTCAATTAAATAAATTTTTTTTTTTCTAAACATCTTTTGTATTACAAAATATAAAATTGCCTACAATTAAATGTCATTAAAAAATAGAGTTACAACATATAAAGTGAATAATTTATAAAATCGACTACAACAGAATTTCTTGTGTTCACTTGTTGTTCTTTTGTTAAAACGCAACACAAGTCAGTGTTAACTTTAATCAGAGATCATTAATTAATTGGTTCATTAAGTGTTCTATAGTGCGTAAGCCCTCGTTTAAATTAATTACTCAACATTTTATTATGTATTTCCTAGATGAAAAACACATACACATACCCAAGTGTATTAGATCATTTTATATTTTATATAAAATACAAAATAATTTTTCATTCATTTATTGAAAAATCTTTATAATAAACATAATTTGTGTACACAATGTGCAAAGGCATGCTAAAATTATGTACTTACATAAAAAAATACTAATGAAAATTACAATGAAATATTTTTTACCGTCAAGTCTAAATGCGTATGCAAATCAGTCAATCACTTTTCCGCACAAAAAGCGTTAAATAAACACGCACATACAACCGTATATTTTATAAGTATGAATATAAAATAATTATAATAAGTTAATAAAATGTAGCAATAAATAAAAATATGCATAAAATGATTGGATGTTTTTGTATGCATTTTCATGCAAGGTGGTACATCTAAGTAAATATATTTTTTTTGACATATGAGTCGTATAAACATAATTATGCATATATAAATTCACCTGCATTAATGTTCAATAGAAAGCTGCTATGAAAAATTTTAAGAGAGTTTTTTTTAATTTTGATTTATTTAAGTACTACTCCTTGTTGTATGTTGAGATTTTGGAATTTTAAAACCTTAATTTTTGCAATCCAGAACTATTGACAAATTTCTTTATTTTTAAGAGCAAGAGTTTCTGAAAATAATAAGAAAATAAATTAATTTACTTCACATTTATTAAATATACATTTTCAGAGTAATCCCTCACAATTAGAAATTCAAGAATCTCAATAAAAGTGTAGTTACATGGATGTTTCGTGAGAGTTCGTGAGAGGAATTCGACGTTTCGTGATAATCAAACTCCAATTACTAAAAATACGCAGTTGTCCAAAATTTCCTACTTTTTCATATCGGAATCGTGCCTGGTGGTAATATATGTACATTTTCTGATACAAATGTACTTACATACATAAATTAATATTTTTGATGTTTGTATAAAACTGCCACGCAGAAATTTTAAAGTTAGATGTTCGCAACTTTTGGGGATATTTCGTATATAAAGTCATTAAAAAATTGCATATAAAGTCTTCCAAAAATATTTGTTCAATTGGAAGCCAACACCATTTTACTGTTAAAATAATATTTTCGAGTTTGAGAATCATTTTGAATTAAAAAGAACAAATTTTTTTAGTAAAATATAATCGTAACTGCTATGATATAAATTTTTATAATGAATACATACATAAATCTTGTTCATATTTTTTAATATGTCAAAATAAGAAATTTTTTAAGGATACTTCTTACTAAGGATTGTCGATTGAACTTAAACCTTTCTCAATTTTTTTTCTATAATTTTAGAGCCACAAAATTTACAGACTCTCCTGAAAATAGGCCTCTACTGAAATGTATGTGGTCTTAAACAAAATTATTTCATATATATTTCATATATGAATTACTCTGAAGTTGCTATACGTCACAACGGCAACGAAACTATGATTTGTTGCAAATGAAAAGTTTTTTGAATTTTCTTAGTTAGTTTTGATAATTTTTTACTAACACATAGCATTGTCGGACAAAATACTAGCATTATATACATATGTACATATTATTTTGAAACAACTTACTTGAGTATAAAATTTATCACTCTGTATATTTATTTTTCTAGTACTGAGTCCATGGAATTAACTGCATTTTTCTTTCTTTCTTTTTTTTTCATTTATTTTCTCTTATTTTTTAGAATTTTTATGCATTTACTTATTAATTAAGTCAACCAGTGCAGTGAGCATAACTAAATGCAGTGGCCATACATCAATTATTAAAATGTAGTGAAAAGAATTCCATGTGGAAAACGTTGTAACTGAAAATTATTTTTAATGTATTTTTATTTTCTTATTATTATTGCTTCTATAATATGATGGAATAAAATTTATGCTAATTCATTTATAATTTCAATAACACTGATAACTTAGTGGCTTTTTCTTTAACATTTTTTTAATTATAGATTTTTTTCTTTATCTGTTGAAAATAAAAAAAAAAAAATTTTTTTTTGAGCTATTAAGAAACCATCTATAAAGTTTGATTAAAATCATACCTCTGTTAAACAACTCTATTAACATATTTTCACGAATGAAACAATGTTGAAATTATAAATTGTAAAATAGTGAAATACAATAAGTAAAATGTAGATTTTCATTATAAATAATTATTATACTTATATTATAAAAGCATACAAGTGTTCCAATATATTTGAATGCCTTATAGTAGTTATTAACAAAAATAAATATATATTTTGTACATTCGAATTCATATATTGAATAGAAATACAAAACATGCAGGTTTATATTAAAAAAATCTATTCAATGTAATTTTATATGTACATACGTGTGTGTAATATTTAAATTTTTAATTTAAAATTATTTAAAATTTTCCGCTTTTTTATTAAATTTTTACACAAAATATGCCGATAAAGATTATTTTTATAGAGGAGTTTTTAAAATATGAAAACACTTCAGGTGTTACAATTCATTGTATCACTTAAATCGAGTCAATAATTTTAATTTTTTAAGTTTAATATGAATAAGTTTACGGAATCAGGAATTATAGAGTTAGTATTCAGTTGGATTTGGGTTATTAATATTATATTAAATTAGATTTTTTTTAATCACATATATTGTAAAGATATCATCATACCACGGACACCTTTTAAATTTAGTTTATTGCAGCAACAACCTAAAATAAAACTTAACACTTCTGTTCTCAAACTCAATATTTGAATAAAGGAATGCGATATTAGATTAAAGTAAATTTTCATAGTCACAAAATTCAACTTTAGATTATTCGCGAAGGCTTTGTATGACATCTTATTGACAATTAAACTTTCGGTAAGTCTACATTCGCTACAATCTGAATGTACCATCATGTTCTCTGCAATGAACATATCCGTTTCTTATACCAAATTCAGGGTCAATGACCACAATAACAGATAATATACACAATATACACAACGGTCTTATCTCAATTTCACAAAATAAAACAAACAAAATACAGGTTGGCTTCTCTATTTAGAAAATAACGGCAGAATTTACAATATTTAGTTAGAAGACCGCAAAAATTTAAGGTCTTGCCTTCATTTTTTATAAAATCTTAATGCCACTGTTCGGTTTGTTGAAAGGCTTGACATCAACAAACACCAAAACGTTCCAAACCTTGCATACCTTCTAAAGTTTCACGTCTAAAACGAGGCAAAGCTGCTTATTGTAATAAGACATTTAAGTACTTGCTATATTTTGAATATTTTTTTAAATGTCTCCAAGCTTTAATAAAAAATGGTTTTTAATGAAAGTGGTTATCTAAATTTTATTCTAATTTCCATCTCAAGATTCTTTTTATTAGAAGTTATTGAATTCTAAATCATCATTATGCTCCGTCAACATCATACATTCAAATTCAAAATTCATACATGGAAGCACTCATCCTATAATGCTCTATTACAAATTCGTATTCCTTAAATTTCGTTAGTTCAACTAAAAGAAATTTTAAAACGGGAGCAAAATTAAATCTTCATACTAACTTCTTTCTCTACTTTTCGCCTTGAATTTCACATGTACATACATTTCATATGCTCATATTTGTATGTATAAGCACATATTTTGGAGTACATTTCGATTAGAAAAATTGCGTGCACTTAAAGAGTTTTAATAAAATAAGTTTTCGCAATAACGCGATTTAAAACACAAAAAAGAAAAGAAGAAATTACACGGTTGTAGCTGTTCAAGCGTTTTAAATTTTTTTCTTGTAAAACGTAGACTAAAAAAAATTTACCATTATTTTCTTCTTACAGAATTTTTTTATTTTTTTTTTATTTATTCAATTTTTACCTTTGTTAATTTTAATTATGATTTCAACGCAAGTCCATTAATATTGATATAAAAGCGATTTATATAGTGGTAAATAGAAAGAGCGAGAGGGAAAGGATTAGTGATGATGAATACAATGTTGTTCTTCATGATAGTAATTGTTATGATGAAGACGAGCATGATGGTGATGATTATAGAAATAATTGATGAAAATTAAAATAATCGTAACAACAAAATACAAGAGAAAGAATAATATTTGAATGATTCCTATATACCTTTTAACAGAAGAGGAGAAAAGAACAGCATAGTTTTCTTATATTTAGACGGTATATGAGGGAAGTGTACCTACACTATACTATATTGCCACGAAATGTATAACAAAAATGTGAATTAATTTAATCTATTAATTTATGCTTTTTAATAATAATACAAAATACAATCAAACATAGAACCTAACTTATTCTATAACACTGCTACATATATAGCTACACATATATTAAAATGTTGGAGTGCATATAATTTTATTATGAGCATTAACCGTGAATTCAAAGGTCCAATTTAAAATTAAACAATACACATACTTACGCTCATACAAATTCAATATAATATAGAATTTCACTTTAAGTTAATTTTATTGTTTAAATTCGAAATATGTACAGTATTTATATTAAATTGGCTTAAAATGCATCTATGTATGCAAATATATTCAAACTGTAAGAATTTGATGTAAATATGGCGCATATACAGAAATAATATAAAGAAATATCCATACAAATGAAGGGAAAACAAATTTTGAATAACATGCCGAGGGCTTAGAAATTATTAATTTTTTGATAGTAAGTGATACCATTAGTGTCATGATTAATTAGAATTATAATATATTGTCCTATATTTCATTTTGAAAGAGGTTCTTGTGAAAGAAAAAAAATGTTAACAATATTTTTGAAAATGATTTATTTCTCAATAATTCTTTTCTACTAAGAGGTTCTCTAAATATTTTTAATTTAATATAAAAAATGCATCTTGGAATCATTATAAAATTAAGCCTGCGTCTAAAACCCTTCTGTATTTATTATTATACCACCTATCTGTATTATTGTACTCAATGAACAATTTGGTTGATCACGAATTACAAACATAACCTGTTTGTAATTCTGTTTATTTGATTTATTTTTGAGTCTAAATAATTAACTTATTGGTTCTTTCACTACTTTGCAGTAGTACTTATGTAGTACATTTATTTGACAATGGGCAATTGAAATGATTGTGCATATAAAAAATAATTAAAAAATAATCGAAAATTTTGGATTTTCATTAATATTCTGAATAACCGTATTCTGAATTTATTTCAAGAAGACACATTGAAAATAGGACAAAACTGAAAGGAACTGGAAATGTTTGGAAGATCGAATCTTCAATTTTTAGGTAATATGAAAAAAATACTTCTAAAATGAATAAAACAAATGAAAAATTGTTAGCCAAAAACTGAGATATCTTACCGGAAGAAAAGGATGTATTTCAGGATGCAGCAATGACAATCATAAAGAAATAAAGTGTATCATAAAATTTGAATCCTTTTAAAACGTAGATCATCTTTATCCACGTATAATATCTAAGCATTCACAATCGTAAATATTTACAACTTATCACACAACAATAACAATTGCAACTCACTTTAATAATGGGAACTTCTCAGAAAGACAAAATTTTAGCCTTTGTATAAACTTTAGAATAATACGAAACAACTTTGTTTATTAATGGCTTGCCGGGCTCTGCCATGGGTGACTTTACTTTCCCGCGCTACTCGTGGGACAAGAAATGGAACATAACAACAACAACAACAAGACAAATAATAACAGTGACAACAACAACAACGACACTAAGGACAACATACAACCACTTAGTGCTCAAGGGTCTTCGGAACCAGAGCTTCTCTTAACTGACGCAGAGGAGGAACTCCTTCTCACGCCAGTGGAGGAAAAGGCGGCGCCTCCGATGGAGACGGATAATCAGGATCCTCTTGGACCTATTATCCAAAAAACTGAGGAGGACCTGAAAAGGTTGGACATCAGGGGAAAAAAACAATATTTCTCTGGTGCATCCAAGCGGCGTATCGCGGCTTATATCAGGGATGGCATGTCCCCAGAGGAAGCTCGCAGATACGAGAAAGAAAGGCTGGAAAAGCTGAAGGCCTGCGGATCGGTTGTTGTGGCCGACCATCCCCAAAAGAGGGAAAGGTCGGAAAGCAACACCCCTGATGCAGGGCCCTCAAAGAAGAGGTCGATGAAGGGCAATGTTGAGGAAAAGGTCCCTGGGAACATTCCTCAACAAAACCCGAAAATGACTTCTTATCGGGATGCAGTAGCACAGGTCAAGGTGGCCATCACTCATAGACTGCATCCAGAGGAAAGGCTATCCGAAGTCCAGATGGGGAAAATCAAAGTAGCCATCATGGATGAAATGGATAGGGTTGTGGACTCTCATCCACAATTCACTGCAGCGTTGCAAAGAGACGGATGGATATCCGTAACATGCAACAATCAAAACACCAGGGAGTGGATGACCAGTGTCTGCAGGAAAATAAAGCCTTGGGACGGTTGCGATGTCGTGGTACTGGATGGCGACAGCATGCCCAAACAGCATGTCTGCGTCACCTACGTACCAAAGGACGAGACAACCGTCAGTCTCTCCAGGGACAAATTTCTAAGTAGGATAGGGAAGCAAAATCCCAGCCTCAAGATAGGTTCCTGGAGGGTGCTGAGGATGGATAAGGAAAAGGACGGGGGCTGCTCCATCACCTTTTCCGTGGATGATTCCGGATTGGAAGATCTACGGAAAGCGGAGTTCCGACTTTTCCTGAATTTCTTCCGTGTTACCGTTCGGGTTAAAGGAAGAAAATCCTCTCAAGGTGCTGGCGGCAGGGCAGGACAAAATAAAAAACCAGTGCCCACCGCAACAACGACGAGCACTTCAGGCCAACCAAAAGAGCCAAAACTCATTGGAAAGTCTGAAGTCGCTCCGAAAATGGCGGCAAGGGAAACGGAAGGACCATCGACCAGCACGCCAAATACAAGCGTCCCGGGGGAACCAAAAGGGCTCAAGCCCATTGGGAAGCCCGGAAACGCTTCGGTATTTGCTGTTGGAGGGGCTAGCGTAGCACCTGGGGCGGCAAAAGAGGCTGTGGCAGGGCAGGCGCCCACCAAGATGGGTAAAAAGGCGACAATGGGAGGTAAGGCTCATGTAAAGCCTTTGTCTAAAGGGCCAAAGCCCATAGACAAGAGCCGGAGGAAATAATATGGCTGTGAGGTGCATCCAAATAAATCTACAGCATGCTAGGGCATCTACTGATGTTCTGGCTCATAGATTTATGAAGGATCACCTCGATATCGCCCTTATCCAAGAGCCTTACATAGTGAAGGATCAGGTTAAGGGCCTAACAGGTGAGCTATTGTATGATAATACAATTGGGGGCAGGCCTAGGGCTTGCATCTTGTTTAGTAAAAAGCTAACGTATTTTCCCATTCCAGATTACTGTTCTAAGGATCAGGTAGCTGCGTTGGTGAAGGTGAAGTCCTGCGGGGGCTGGACAGAGTTCATTGTGTGCTCATCCTACCTCCCGGGGGACTGTGCCCACCCGGACGAGCAACTGAAGGATCTAGTGGACTTTTGTGGAAGGAGGAACTTCCAACTTATAATAGGAAGTGATGCCAATGCCCACCACACCGTCTGGGGAAGCAGCAATATAAACAAAAGAGGTGAGTGCCTACTTGAATTTATATATAGCAATAAATTAATGATTATGAATGAAGGCAATAGGCCGACATTCATAAATGCAATTAGGGAAGAGGTCCTTGACATCACCCTTTGCACTGAATTTATCGGCAGTAGGGTTGGTGGATGGCATGTCTCAAATGAGACATCCATGTCCGATCATAGGCAGATTAGGTTTGATATCATGGTCTCCGGAGGCCTGGCAGAAGAAATTTATCGGGTGCCCCAATCCACAGATTGGAGTCAATTCGAAACGCTCCTCATGGATGGGATGAACTGGCCAGCGAGGCCCTGACGGCGGCTATTACTAATGCCTATCACGGGAGCTGCCGTGCTAAGCCGAGGCGGAGCAATAGGAAGTGCCCGTGGTGGAATGAGGAGCTTTCAAGGCTTAGACTAAAGACCAGGAAGCTATTCAATAAGGCCAAGGCGTCAGGTTCGTGGGAAGAGTATAAGGACTCACTCACAAAATACAATAAGGAAATTAGGAAAGCGAAGAGAATCTCGTGGAGGGCGTTCTGCAAGGGCATTGATGAACTCCCCAGCAGTGCGCGTCTTCACAGGGTGCTTTCCAAAAAGTATGCTAGCAGGTTGGGCCTAATGGAACGTCCTGATGGCTCCATGACTGAGAACGGAAGGCAGACGTTGGAGCTTATGGCGTCAACGCACTTTCCTGACTCGGAGATTCTTCGGAATCACTCAAATGCAGTCATCGAACCGGGGGCACCCTGGCCCAGGAGGGATGACTGGCAACGATCCCGTCTAGTCTTCACGATGGGCAGGATTAGATGGGCTGTTTTCTCTTTCAGGCCCTTCAAATCTCCAGGTGATGACGGGATATATCCTGCATTTTTGCAGAGGGGTTTCCAACATATCGCTAGAGCACTGTTGGGAATTTTTCGCGCCAGCTATGCGTGGGGTTACATCCCTCAGGCATGGAGGGTGGCTAAAGTGACGTATATTCCGAAGGTGGGTAAGCGACCAAGCAACCACCCAAGGTCTTTCCGTCCAATCAGCCTTACTTCTTTTCTATTGAAAGCAATGGAAAAAGTGATTGATAGATTTATACGGGACGGTGCACTGGGAAGCAATCCCTTGCATGAATCTCAATACGCCTATCAGTCGGGAAGGTCCACTGTACTCGCTCTGCAGAGTCTGGTGGGGGTCCTTGAAAACTCACTGGAGGTGCGGGAGGTAGCAGTTGGCTGCTTCCTTGATATAGAGGGAGCTTTTGACAACACCCCATATCATGTCATCTGTGAGTCGTTGCACAAACGAGGGATTGATGCGACGACTAGCAGATGGGTCAATCGGATGCTACAGGATAGGATTATTAAGTCCACCATAGCTGACGATATACTCTTCATCTCCGCTGCAAAAGGATGTCCGCAGGGCGGGGTTCTTTCGCCCCTCCTGTGGTCCATTGTAGTGGATGATCTAATAGCTGCTCTCAGGGGCTCCGGGGCGCGTGTCTGGGGATACGCTGACGATGTGGCCTTCGTCGTGCGGGGAAAATTTGAGAGCACTATTTCTGATCTTCTACAGCAAAATTTACGTGTTGTGGAAAGGTGGTGCAAAGGCGTTGAGTTAAATATAAATCCAAGCAAGAGCACTTTGGTCGCCTTCACCAGACGCAGAAGCAGGGACAGGTTAACGAGCCCAATTCTGTTTGGTGAACGTATTCGTTACTCGAGGGAGGTGAAGTATCTGGGGGTAACCCTGGATGATCGTCTCTCTTGGAATACCCATATCGATAGAGTTATCGGGAGAGCTACGGCGGCCTTGTGGACGTGTAGGAGTTTCATCGGGGGGACCTGGGGAATTAGTCCCAGAATAGCACTGTGGCTATATACGGCCCTTGCTAGGCCCATCGTCACCTATGCGTCGATTGTATGGTGCCGTAAGGCTCAGCAGGCGGGTGTGCGGGCCAAGCTGGAAAAGCTACAGAGGCTGGCCTGCCTGGGAGTGACCGGGGCGATGCGGACGGCTCCCACCGCTGCATTGGAGGTGATGATCGGATTGCCGCCACTGCACCTCCATATATTGAAGGAAGCTCGGCTGGTGACTTACCGACTTCTCTCTGGCGAGGACGGGGCAGGGCTAAAGTTGGCCCACAGAACTCACAGAGACTTCATTGAGGGCGATCCGATTCTAAGGATAACCATGTCAGATACCTGTCTGCCGCGGTACAACTTCGACCACAAGTACAGGGTTCTGTTTCCTGATCGATGGACGTGGGATCGGGGTGGTCCGGTACTTAGGTCGGGTTCGAGCGTGTGGTATGCGGACGGGTCCAAAACGGAGTCGGGGGTGGGCTCGGGCGTATACGGTGTCCGCCCGGACACGCGTGTATATGCAACCCTTGACCCGTATTGCACAGTGTTCCAGGCCGAAATACATGCAATAGAAATCTGTCTGAGAATCAATTTGGAAAGGGGGTATAGAAACCGCACCATCTATGTGTTCTCAGACAGCAGGGCTGCGCTGCTGGCGCTCCGTTCAGCTCAGGTTACATCCAAGCTGGTCTGGAGCTGCCTTGCTGCACTTATGGAATTGGCATCGGAAAACAGAGTGATGCTCATTTGGGTGCCGGGCCATAGTGGCCATGCGGGCAACGAAGTTGCCGATGAGTTGGCGCGGAGGGGATCTGGGGCTGCCTTTGTGCAGCCGCTGCCTTTCTGTGGTCTGCCTTCTTCCGCCGTGGGGGCCAGGCTTGCCTGCCTACTCGCGGCGGAATGCAGTCGTCACTGGCGGGACACGAAGGGGTGCCGTCATGCGAAGGTGTTTGTTCCGGCGTGCTCCGGCGGATTCGCTGCGGAGTTGCTGGGGATGAGCAGGGGCCGGGTTCGCACTATTGCGAATTTCTTCACGGGGCACTGCCCGGTGAAATACCACCTGCACAGGCTGGGGAAGTCGGGCTCCCCCCTGTGCAGATTTTGTGGGGGTGGCGATGAGACCGCCGTTCACATTCTCTGCGACTGTCCGGCACTGGCTGTTCGGCGCCGCAATTGTCTTGGACATGGGTCCCTAAGTGTTCGGGAACTATTGTCCAACTCCCTTAGGGATATCGCCGGCTTTGTGATTGGGACGGGGATATTATAGACGGGAGAGTGGGGTGGCTACAATAAGTCAAAAATGGCTGCGGTGGCTTGGGGGGATGCTCCTGTCCCACTCGGTTCCCTTAGAATCTACGAATCTACGAAATCTACGAAATGGCTTGTGGATACTTATTCTAGCGCAACCCATTTTAAAGGTGGAATCGAACCTGCTACACTTTTGTACAATATCGCTTAAGTAACATTTGTAAATTTTTCAATTATTATTATAGACAATGCACATACATAAACACAATCAATTTGTTCCGACATTTGATCAACTGAAAAAGAAGAAGTTCGACTTTAATGATTTTTCCTTATGACCACAGATTTTGAAAAATAAATTTTTTTTTTATTATTTTTTGCCTTTTTTCATAATTTATGTTTAATACTTTTAATATAATTTTTTTTCTCTAATAATAAATTTAATTTAATATGTGAAACTGAGGAATTGTAATCTTTTATTACAAATAAATAATAGTGTTAATAAGATGCAGAAGAAGATTGTGAACGAATTGTTACACAACAAATTATACAAAACATTTATCGTTTTTATGTAAATTTTATATAACAATTTCTATAATTTGAATTAAGGTAAAGGCAAAGTAAAGATAAAATAATATTATCATTTTACAAGAATTCCAATAATAATAAAATGAGAACGTAAATTTATTAAATTAATATACACTTATTTACCCATACTTAGTACATAACATTTACGTACGTGTACGCTTTTATCATATTGCGTTTTAAAACAAAATATTAATTCGTAATGAATATGTAAAGAATGCCAGTTAAAATAAATAATAGGGTGGTTATAAAAGAATTTAAATGTGAACACCTTTTTTAAAATGCAAACAAAAATCCCATTACGCCCATTACATAAGACTTTACGATTAATTTACTGTTGTATATGAAATTGAAAATGATTATTTAAGATTCATTTTTTAATTGATGGGCGAAATAAAATTAAAATAATTATGAAATGTAAATTTAAAAATTCTTTAGAATATTGTAGAAAAAATTTTATAGAATAGAAATTTTGATTAGTATGTTAAAAAAAGGTTAAATTTTTATGTTGAAATCAAAAAATTATAAAAATATTTCTTTACTTAAAATCACGTAAGGGAAATTATTAAATTATCAAAGATTAATATTAATCTCACTGATTTGTTGAAAAATTGAAAAATGTTTTGAATCACAAACTGAATTAGATTTTGTAAAGAAGCAAAGAATCATTGTATGTCATTGTAGAGTGACTACTGAAAAGCTCTATATGGAATTTAACGTTATTGAACTTCGAAATTGAAAGCATAATTTATTAAAAAAAGCTGCATTAAAATTATTGAGGAAAAAAACAAGTATATGATCGATTTTTACACAAACTATAAACTTTTATTTACATAAGAAAAGTTTTTTTGATATTCTTAACAAATTTTCAAAAAACCGAACAATTTTATTTGACGAACAAAATTTTACTATTCAATTTTACTTTTTAATTCAAATATTTATTCAAGTGCTAAATGAACGAGAAAACTGGTCTTATTTTCAAACAGATTAAAAAAAAATCAATATTTAATTCAATCTCAAATTAATGTTTAAAAAATTAAAATTGCTTGCATTTGTAGTTTTGTAAAAAATTTAAAACTAATTCATTTAGATAGAGTGGTAATTAAAGACTATACATAGATTCATTATGAGGACATTATTTAAAACAAAAATTAAATTTGAAAAATTGAAAAATATCGGTAGAAATATTAATTAACCAGTGTGTTTCGTATAATATTGCATTGATATATTAGTAAGAAAAATAATTGTTCAACAATAGGCCTCTTAATTTTTTAAATGAGAATTTTTTTTTAAATAATATTTATGCTTTTGCAAAAACGTGAGTAAATATACTGCAAAATTTACGCACTTTCTTTTAAATTTGGGCTACATTTAGTAATATTATTTTTAAATATTGAAGAAATCAAAATTTTTAACTCGAAGTTTTTCTTACTGGCTAACCAAAGAATTGGAAATAGAACTTATACTAAAAGCGACATATTGTAAAATTATCATTTTACTCTCGTCTTTTGTAATTTAATGAGTTTTAAAATTTCGTAAATAAACATTAAAACTTAATCAAAAAAATTTTAACTTCAAAATATTTCACTTGTTCAAAATTTTATATTGATTAGTAAATTTATGGGCAAGTTTTCTTTCTGCCTTTTTTTATTAACAATTAAAACTTTAAACTTTTACCTATTTTAGAAAACTTCGAAATAATTTTCAACATATTATTAATACAATTTTAATATTCAAGATTTTTTCCGCTATAAATCATTCCATTCAGAAATTCTTTAAATATCGAAATACTACGGAAATAAGCGAGCCAATTAAAAACGAAAAAAAAGAAACAGAACCAAAAATAATATAATCTTCTTAATTTGAAAATGTCATTTGAATATATCAGATTGTCAATTTATTTAAGAGAAATTATCCAAAAATAATATAAGCAATTATATAATAAAAATCTGAAAAGTTACATTTTTTTTTTCTATTTGCAATATTTTATTATGAAAACAATAATTTTCTTCTTAAGACTAATAGCAAAAAAATATTCTTTAAAATACCAGACCAGCTACATTATTGCCTATAAAGACATTTTTTTTCTTGCAAAAAGAAAAATTAACAATAACAGAAAAATCAAAATTGTATGTACAATTGAAAACAAACGTTATCGATACGTCGTTACAACCCTGTAAATAAACCTACACAAAAATCTATAGATGTCAACAAGTTGTTAAAATTATTATTATTTTTTGTTTTCCTTTTGGAATCATTTAAAAATAAGGAACGCAACAATTCTCATCTTACTAGTGTTCCGATTGTTTTTTTTATTTGTTTTTGGTTGGATATTGTTGCCCGCACAAAATTTATTTTGTAATGAACTATTGTAATTGAATCATCGTTTTGAAGGTGTTTATGAACTGAAAAATTAATAGTTATAAATGTTTATAAACAAGTTCATACTACAAAATCGGAATAACAAAAACTTAATCAAACATGTTCGAACAACGAAACTAATTTCAAAATAAATATCGTATTACTCACCAAACTACTGTAATATTATAAAAATTAATTTGAGAAATCAACCATAATATTGCTTAAAAATTTCTTCCTCTTCGCAAAGTAATAATAAAATAAAGCTAATGTTACATCTCGAACATGTTCCATGATTTGGTAATAATTCGCGGACCAAATATTTACAAAACACTTCGACATTAAATTCTTCCATGCAGTCCGTGATTTAAAGGTCAACTATACCCTTTGCTCCGTAAAATAGACAAAATATCGTCGGTTAAAAAGCAGAAAGCACTAAGTGCATTTTTTGAGAATTTGGATTTTATAGATGAATTAAATCATAATAATATAATCTTTATTGTGGCAAAAAATCATGCAAATCCAGAATGTAGTTTATAAATCCCGAAGTTAAAGAGACCAATCCCATTGCTCTTACTAAACTAATCAAGTTTTACAATTTTACGATTTTTTCAAATTGACTTTACTCAAAACACAGTTTAATGACTTAATGCTTTCTGCTTTTTAACCGACGATATTAAGTTTCAAACTAAATCAAAAGAACTTCCAATAAGAATAAGTCCCATAAAATATATTTCTAATATTCATAATGTGTCCCGCTTATGTTTCTTTAATTATTTATTTGATTTTAACTAAAATTAAGTTTGAAATTATTTAATAAAATATTCCCAATATCGTAACTCACAACTAAAATAAATTTCTCATATTTTTACAATATTTATGATAGGTGAACTCATAAAACTCAATTTTGAATAAAATTAAAAAAAAAAGAAAACAGGCAACAAAATGAAAATAATAAGAAAAAGTAAACAATATTCCTAACATTTAAAAAATAAAAAGAAATAAATCGTAAAAAAAAACGAAAAAAAAAAGAAAATCAGATCAAAACATAAACAAAATATCAACAATTGTATCTTAAATATCTGACTATTTTTTTGTATTTTGCATAAGGTTTCTCCTGATTTGGATTTTCAAAATCCGTTATTAACTAAGAAAAAAAAGATATGAAAATTTGCTATATGTTTTGTTCGCAATGAACGCAATTCAAGATAAAAACTGACTAAAAAACACAAAAAAAGGAAAAGCAAAAAACCATGCAGTAAAAATGAAATTTCCATATGGTATTCATCCCGATACAAGCAAAAAAAAAAACAGAACACGGCGACGAAAAGAGATTGCATTGCAAAAGTTGCAGAAAAATAAATTTGTATTTTTTTCTTCTTAATTTTCTTACTGATGTGCATTGTACTAATACAGTTGGTTTACACACATTACTAAGGTTGTTTAAAAAATTTTAAGAATTTTTGTTATGACAAAAATATACTCTTGATTAATAAGATCTGGGAACAAAAAAGGGAGAGTTTATCTCATTTCAAACTCTCTTTTCAATTCAGAAAGACAATCTGATAGTTTGATATCCGTTATACGACCTTTAAAGATAAATGGAAGCAAGCACGTAAAACAATTTACAATTATTATACTTAGTAGAAGTTTTGGTTTAAAATAAGATAATAAGTTCTTGTTTCCAATTAACGGTAAAAAGTAGGATAAATAGTTTGGGAATAGTTCAAATTGGAATAAAAGAGTGTAAAATTAGAAAGTGTTTGTGTTCATTATTAAATTAATAATAATTTTATCACAAACAAGCATAAGAGAAGTTATAATTATCTCAAATACTCTTGTTATCTCTTCTTCTTTCATTACGAAAAAATTTAAATAATCTCATAAAATTAATATAAATGATCTTAAATTTTCTTGTCGTATATTAAAATTTTTAAATATTTTTCTATTCAGCACGATTATCCGATATTGTGATGATGTTAAGCTTCTTGATATTAATTGAGAATTTATTGAACATCTTACGTATACTTGTACATATTATTATATAACATTCATACATCTACATATTTACATCAAGTTATTATATTGTTACTTTTCTTATTATATAAAATTTACTGAATGTTTTACAATATTGCAATTGAGCCTGTTCAATAATGCTACACGCTAACGATACCTACATATACGTACATATAGCACAATAAAAATAATATATTGACCGCTTATTTATTTCTTTTTTTATTTTTTGACATATATTTGTTAAATTTTGACAAGTTGTAGTTATTGAAAATTTATATCTATTGAATTTTGAATGCCATAAATAGTTAAATAATCAATTAGTATTGGCTATTTTAGAAAAATAATACATGATCTAAACCTACATACTCGTATACCTATATGCACATAATGTATGCAGTAATTGTACAAGACTCGAAACAACTATTCATACTATATTATATAGCAACTGATATATAGCATTATAAACGTATAAATATAAGCATGTGGATTTGCTTCTTATATGAATGTTTTATGATATTATTCAATATTATCGTAGGTTATGGGAGCATAATAAATTTAAGGAACCAAAAATAGAAAATTTGTTTTAACATTATTTACAATACAAGTGTTTAATATTTAAACCCAGTATTGTATAATAAATATATACTTATATATATCTGTATATTGTTATGTTATGTGTATGCAAAAATATTTTGTATTATGCGTAAAAATTAAATGTAAAAGCAAAGTAAACATGAAAAAATACAAAAATTTAATAATAAAATAAAAGTTATGATCTTGTTAAGAGACGTCTTGGAGCGCGTTTGGAATTATTTGTTAAGTTAAAAAATTTGTTTAAATTTTATTCGGATTAAGAGGTTAAAAAAAAGTTCGAAGTACCTATAAGTAAAAAACACGAACAAAAAAAAGCAAATTGGCTACAAATCTTTTTTTTTTTTTAATTTTAAATTATGAATTAATCTTATAGGCATTTTGGTTACGTAAACGAACATACGTTAACCATTTAATATTAAAGTTGATTTTGTTCAAATTTTTAAAACATTATGCAAATAAATATTATGAGGTTGTAAATTTAAAATTAATCTTTTGATGATTGTGTATTGAATAATTTACAATCGAAAATAGATGGGTTTAAATATTATTGTTAAATTTTTTAAATTTAAGTGGAGGATATTAGGATTAGATTTTACATGTTTGATAATATTTGATAAAGAAATTCTGATTTATAATTTTATGTTTGAAAACAAGGTTTTTTACCTATGTTTGAACAACAAGGTTAATTTTTTCAATAGAAGACTAAAATTTTGGTAATTTCTGATAATCTTTGGGTTTTCTTTAATCATTCCGAATAAATGAACTATACCAGTAATGCAAAAAAATCATCACTACACTGTAGTAGAACAAAAAAAAATATAGTCTAAACAAATAAATTATTGTAGGTCATCAAAACCTTGTAAAACAGATATAAATCAATTTAACAATTTAAATCTAGTTCCTCTACAAATCTATAGCTTCAGCTCTACATAATAAAATCGATGGCCTCTTTAAATAATTCTTTTACTTATTCTATACTCCCGAAAGTATGAGGCAACAAATTGATTATAACAATGACGTCTTTCTTATGATATAAAATTTTGGGTTTTTAATAATAAAATTAAGTTTTCAAGACATGATAAATCATATGTAGTATATATGAGTTAACTATTGTCATGACAATACTATGAGAGAAGTCATCATTGTCATGTGTAGATTCGCAAATGGAAACACCATATAAAATTAAACCAATTAAAATTTTATGTGTGTCGGGACATCTCCTTTTTATGGTGCGATATATAGAAGAACATTTTTTAATATGTATGTATATTGTTCTATGCGACATAAAATTTAATATGAAAGTATTTTTCCTAAATAGTATAGGGTTTTCGATCTAAAGATGAGCAACTGATTAAGTTATTCATATTTTGGTTTATTTAAAGATCATAACAATAAGTTGTTATTTTTCGTGTCCCGGGCCATAAAAAATATCGCACAAAAATTTAAAAAAAAAAATTGAGCTAAATCGAATGCGTACTTTAATATTTGAAGTATATAGTTACAAACCAGTTAACTCATTTCCTTACCTCACGTGAAAACGCAATTTCATTTTATTTACTATTATTTTGTTATTTAAATTTGAAATTTGAAAAGAGAGTTATTATTATTGTACAAAATTTGACTTGTTAGAGAAGAACGCTAGAGAATTATTAAAACAAACTATTTCAACGAGATATCGGGGTGAAATTATTTATTTTGACGGGTAATATAGATGCAACTGACGGTTTAATAATGAGGTACACTCATAAATTTTTTACCAGAGATTAATTGTGGATATGCGATTTCTAGAGTAATGTTTTCTATACGAATATTCTTCAAATTTTACAAAGCAAAATAACCTTTTAATTATATAAAATAACTCTTTTTAATTATATAAAATAACTAAAATTCGATCTATGAGGTAAGCGTTTATTTTACGGTTTTAAACAAAAATAAAGATGCGTCAAATCAATGGTTTGCAATGTAGCCCTTCTCTACTCAACAAATGAAAATTTTGCTTCAATAAACAATAATAAAATTACTTTCATTCATATACCAAATTATTTTAAATATTGCATACATTTAGGATGAAAAAAAAAACAAAAACATTTAAGGAGGCGCAATATGCTAAATTTTACAAATTTTGAGAATTGATAACTTGAGAATGGGTGGTAAAAAATAAATTCAAATATTTTCGATAATAAATTTTAAATAGACTAACACTTCTTATTCATGTTTTTCGAATAATTTTAACATTTTAACACTATTATGTTATTGTTCATTGAATTACTCACAATTTAATATAATAAAAAGGATCAATAGAAACAATTAATAATTAAAGGGGATCAATAGATTTACTTTTATAAAAAAAATTTTCGATGTTTGAAACTGCACACATTCACACATTTAAAATACAAGTATTATAATAATTGACATTTGAAAAATCAAAAACAAAAACTGAATAAGAAGTCATCTATTACCGAGAAAGTTAATCAATAAAATTGCCCTTGAATTATATACTCTCAATATAATAGATTTTTCTCATTTCAACTCAATTTTCACTATTACTTTGTTGTTAATTTATTCAATGAAAGAATGAATATTTTTTGAAGTTTTAACGTGCACGAATAATATTGTTATTACACACGTAAATATGTAAGTGTTCTCATATACATAATATATAAGATTTGTGCAATTTTCCAATTCATAAAGCGCTTCTCTTTTTCTTTATTATCTCCAAAAGAGGTTATCATTCTATTTCAATTGTCTTGTCAATTAAGAAGCAATTAAGAAAAACTCCACCCTTTCACTTGATTCAAAAAAACAATTTTTCTGTTTTTTTTTTTACATCTTTTTAACAACGTGCAACCTTCTCTCTTGCTTTCAGTTATTAAAAGAATTCTCTCTAAAATTGTATTTTGTTTTCATATTATTTTTATCAAAAATGTAAAAATACAGTAAGAAGCTAAGAGAACATCATTTTCATAAAATTTGGAAAATCTCGAGAAATTGAATGCATTCATCAATATAAACTTCAAAATTTTTCTGGCGCATCATTTTAAGTGAGAAGCTTGTTTGGAATTGTGAAATATATTTGACTTATTTCAAGAATTATTTGAAAAGTTTAAAGTCTGTAAACAAATTTTAAGAGTTCCTTTCTAAAATCATAATTTCCAAAATTAACTCCTCCCTTTTTTTAATGCCAACCAGCTTTGCGGTTTCATGAATCGAGTTCAAGTTTAAAACTGTTGCTCTTACTCCATAAATATTAGGCCTGATCATATTATCGAATTCAATACAAAAAGAATTGAAAAATTATCTTCCTAGAACATGGGGTTCAAAAAATCGGAATTTCACTGTAATATATTAAACAAACTGCAACTAAAATAAACTTCAACAGCTATTAGAAAAAGAATTTTGCATCAAATTTTTAAAATAGGACAAAAATTTTATAAACGCTTCTGCCATTTAAAAGCCTAAAACGTTTTCCCAGAAAACTTTTTAATAGTTTTTTAAAAACTATGGATTACATGGTAAAAGCAATTACCGCCAAATAAAAATCAAAAACCGAAACAAGTAAAAAGAAAAAACTTAATACGGAGGACCATCATAGAATCAAAGATCATTTCACTCTTCTCGTTCTTTTCTCCCTTCGCTTCTCTTTATATATCTGTAAAATAATATGTGTGGTTCATCCTGTCAAATTAAAATGAAATATTTTAGCCTAACTTTTATCATTTCTTTAATAGCTTTATTCCTTTTTCTATAACTTTATGTACACAACTTTTAAATTATCGATTCTCTATCCATTTCTTATATTCTTTATGTACCTACATTTAAGTCACTTACTTACTTAGTTCTCTTTTTACAATAATATTATATAAATTCTTTGCTTATTATTTTTTTTAACCTTTATATTCTTAAATCAAAACTTGTCTTCTTTTGTTCCGAAATCTTCTTATCAATTTGAAAAATCTCTCTTATTTCACCATTCCATTGTGCAATTATATATTAAGTATAATAATATTATTGTACATCTGCACAATTCATTCGTAATGAAGTAGTATGTGTGAATATTATTTATACAATTCGCATTTAGAATCCTTTCAAATCTGGTTGCAAAAGAACTTTGTCTAAGACTTATATATAAGATTGTTATGCCGCTTTATCAATAATAAAATGAAAAGAAAAACAAAAGTTACAATAGTGTAAATGAAAGTAACAATCTAAACAATAGTGAATGAGTTTAAGTACAATAGTGGAAATAAAATTTGTAAAAATGGATTCTTTTTGGAAACAGAAATTATTATGTTTTAAAAATTGGTGTTAGCTATAATTTGAATCTCACAATAGCTCATTGTGATCACGATAAATGAGTGACTTGAATTCCGACTGGAATAATAATAAAATTAAATTTCAAATTCGTCACAAAACTAGTAGATTTTTAATATATTTCACTCGTTAATTATTAATTGTTTTTAAGATCTTCACATTCAGAACAAAATTTAAAAAATGAGCACTTACAGTTTCAATTTGTCTTTAAAATTGTGCTTGCATATTTAATACGATTTATGCAATAAAGTCATTGTACTGGCATATACGATCGCACATAGCGAATCTGTAAAATTATCTCGTCTAATATAAACATTTAAAACCTAATCGAAATTATGATCTATGGAAGTTCCTCGGAAGAACATAGCTTAAATAATATGTTAAAAATTGCTTTTCAAGTATTTCAAAACTAAAATTTTGCAAATTCAAGTGTTTGGCAATTGAGACGATATTATTTTAGACGTACGTATACTTTCAAATATATGTACTCGTACATTTCTATGCGCACACCCATAGATTCACAAGTATGTTTCCCGATGAAAATGTAATCCCACTGTTTAAAAATTATTTTAATTTTCCAAACAGTTATAAAACCTCAACCTATCCAATGCTTTACTAGTATAGCTTTGCAGACATGAAAATTCCATCATTTGATTTTCGTTAATATTGACTGATGGAACTTCTGTGAACATTTTTCGATATTTTTTTCACCGAACTTAATTCAAATAAGTAAGACCTGCAGTAAGACCTGCAACTTGTCCATATAATAATTAAGTCGACAGTGATCAATTTATTCTCTTAGTTTGAACTTATTTTCATATTTACTGTTAATTTACTTTAAACAAAATATTTTTACGTGTTTTTTGCCTGTTAGTGTACACATAATATGTAGATATGTATATAGGTATATGCAAGCGCAAAATAACGTCTATAATCAAAAGCAGTAAATAGATTGGACATTCATTGAAAAGGGCTAGGTTAATAATAATAATAATAGTAATAATAACAATAATAGTAACAATAACAATGACAATAATAATAATAATAATGGCGTTTATAAATTTTCATCTATAATTGTCACAATATCATTCACAATTATTTTTTAAAGGTTAAATAACAATGGAAGACGGTTACTTGATTTTCTTTACTATTATTAAATAAAAAAGCTAAAAAAATTTTTTTAAGATAAGAAATTCCGCCTTCTGTATAGGTGCATAATTAAATTAAAAGAATTATTAAGAGAAATGAATGAATATCAAGCTTTATTGTTCTTACAAGTTTGATAACGTAACTGATGAAGTAGTTTTAAAAGAATATTATAATTGACTTAAACAAATTCTCAATAATTAAAATGAGTAGAGAATAGAAAAATTTCAAATTTTCTATTTAACCAAAGATGAAGTTTATTTTCGAAGAAATATCTTGCAATACACAAGAGAAGTTTTAAATCATACGGGAAATCGTATATATTTATATTAATTAGAAATTAAATTCATGTGTCTCAGTTAGAGTACTTGTATTGCAACGGGAACTGTTGTATCCAATATGTAAAAATAATGTAATTGAAGTTTTCACACCTACAATATTTTCTATACTTTTGTTTTAATTTTTTTTTATTCTTGATCTATTAGTAACCCTTTTTTCCTGCATATCTCCCATGAGTCTCCGTATATTTACTTGAATACACATTTTGGATTTCTTTTCGAATTTTCTAAACGTTTAATATTTGAATACTTTGTTTAATCTTAAGAAACCTCACGCATTTTTTCAATTTTCGCGAATGAGGAATACTTTCAATTTTTGTTAGCTTCTGCATCCACTGTTGACCAATCTATTTTGCTTTCACGAACACGTTTTACTCTTGATTATCGAAAAGAGTATGTAGGCGCATATTGTGGAAACTAAATATGTTTATACATATTGTGAGAGTCAATAACTTGCGTTTTCCACTTAACTGAAAAAATACTACACATTAATAAGAAAAAAAAAGCCAAATTATTTAAATTTTTACCATTAAAGAAAATAAAAAAAAAAATTTTTCTTTCGTGATCCTCCAAAAATTTATGCTCACCTTTTGACAATATATTAATCAAACGAATACGCTTCAATTCATCAAATAACCGGGAGATCAAAGAATGAGTGCATACATACAACAACAGAAAAAAGAAACAACAGGCAGAAGTAGCAAAACTAATTTCAATTTTGCGCTTGTTTTCATTTCTTTTGATTCAAAAAGAAACAACAAAAAAGACAAATGGCACGGGTTATAACTATAATAAATATTGATATATTATTATAAGCAGCTGTTTCCAAAAATTAGTTATAAATTATAATAATAGAAAGTTAGATGGAGAATGGTTTTTTTTCGATAGTAACTTATGAGGCACCAGCAAACTCCTTGTATGCATGCTTTGTAATAAAAATGTAAGGCAATCGTTACGCAATAAAATATTTTGCGAATAAAAACGATAAAAAATAAAGTGCAAAAATAAAAAGGACATCCTTTTAAAATTCAACTATACTACAACACATTAGAGTGCATTAACCTTGATTGTGGGTTTGATATAAAGAAAAAAATATTATAAATGTATTTTTATAATATTTTTATTTTTCTTGCTAAAATACAAGAAAACTTTTTGGTAGGGTCGAAAAATTTCAATATCAATAATGAAATTCTTATGAAACGCTTTCTATTTCTCGACAGCAAAAGAAATTTTTAAATTTCTGTAAGAAAAATTTCTCTATTTTTTTAAAGATAAAGTGAAATTTGAAATTGGTTTAATAAATGAGTAACTATTTTCTTTTAATATGGTTTCAGAACAAGAACACTTTATTCTTCTACCAGTAACATGTGTATTCTCCCTAATGTGTAATGTGTACAAAACTGTAATAGATAATATCTAAATTAACTGTAAAGACAATTATGCTGGTAATCGGTTTCATATTTTGAAAATCTGGTTTCTATACGATTAGATTTTTGCTAAAAATTTTTTGGCTATTTATTGTATCGGAACCAAAAGCATTTTCTAAATTTAACAAATACACAGAAGTAGCGATATATTTCTTCTACCTTGAAACAGCATCACAAAGTGGTCGTTGAAATTAGCCATTATCTCATACACGTTTTTATTTTTAAAAATTTAATATGATTCTTCTCTTTGAAAGTTGCCTGTAAATGTTCGAAATGTTCGCAGCAGCTTTTAGGCATTATTGAATTAATAATTTATTTCTTTAGAAGAAAGTTTTTTCGTCACGCTTTCCCCCTTCTATAAAAACGAAAAGCTATAAAGATAAAAGCTTTGTCAAAAAAAAGAACATTATTTATCTTAAGTTGCTTACTTAATCCTGGAATCCGACAATAATGCTAACGTTTCTTTAATGCTAATTTTGTTCCTTCTCCTAAAACTATGCAATAGTTTTATCTTCTTCTTCTTCTTCTTCTGCCTCTTCGTTTTCGAATGTTGTCGATCTTTATACACATACTATTTAAATTATGTTGTTGACAATTTCTTTGTATTTTGCTCGGTCTCTTCAAGATTCCATTAGAACTGTTTCTCAAAGCTGTCCAGTTACTAATGTTTCTTAGCCAGGAAATTTGTTTTCTTCTGATTCCTCTTTTGCCTTGAAATTTTTCCTATATTATGAGTTGTAATTGTATTTTGAGTTTCTCATAACATGTCCGAAGTATGCTACTTTTCGGTGCTTAATGGTGGTAAGTAACTCATGCTCTCTGTTTATTTTTCTCAGTACTTCGGCATGGAAACCCTGTTTAATTTTGTATTGAAGCAAAAACATCTTTTTAAAGAAATTGCACAAATTTTTTTGCCGTAGGGTGGTTATTGTCTTATTTAAATTTGTTTATGTGATTTAGTTTTTACATCTGCATAACAGAATTCCCATACAAAAGGGAATTTTATTTCCAAACTAAGTGCAAATACTCCCAAATAACCAGATATTGTAAAATGGAACTAATTAATTTGTTTTTGCAAAAATTTATTGAAACCATTCAATTAATGATAAGGATTCAATATAAGTGACTAATAATTTTTAATAAATTAATGTTAAATAATTTGGAAAGAATTTGTACAGTTGTCCAAAAAATGCCAGATCCACACAGTTCACTACTTATTCCCCATTCCAATATTGAGCAACAAACAATTTGAATTCAGAATATTTTTGTTATACATTGAACAAACAATTTAAACTTTCATAATATAAAATTTCAAATTTCATTCCTCAATTAAATGTCATATAACCCTAAAAGAAACTGAAAACAACTAATCGAGAAAATTACGCAACATAACTGCATAATAACATTTTTTTTTATATACAAGCATATAAAATAAATGTTCTAAACAAGAGAACAATAACCTCAGAATTTCAAAAATAAAAAGAAAAAAATTTAAAAAATATAGAAGAAATATACGGTCTCCTGTTATTTACTTACCTACTCATATGTATTTATGAACAATTTCCAAAAAGGATAACAATAAATATAATAATAAAAATACAAAAAATAACTCAGGTTTCGCAATAACGTGCCATATCGCTTGTAAATTTTTCATTTCTGCATTTTTATTTTTTGTTTAAGCCTTACCTGTACACTTACTACTTTAAAATGTATATGTTTATGAAATTGTAACATATATATACAAAAATGTTCAAAAGAAGAAGAAAAAAAATCGATTAAAAGTGTTCCTTTTTTGGCAATTTTTGATGACTTTTTGTTTTCCACACAAAAGATGTGTGAATGACCTTTTTGGTGCTTACACAAATGCATTCTATTGTAATTTACAATAACAACAACAAATAAATAATATTTAATGTATGTACATCAGGTAAGAAAAAAAATGGAAAATTTTTTCTTTGGTTATCCTTTTTTTCCTTATAATTTTTACTGTTTTGCCATTAGTACTAGTAAAATTATTTTTTCACTTATTCTGCTCAATTAGTTTTTCGTCCCATAGCAAAAATTTTTTATATTTCATTATAATTCAAAAATTATCTCAAATATTTAACTAGACTTAATATAAATAATTATTAATATTATTGTAGTTAGTGAACAAAAACACCGTCAATTAATAATTGTAATAGTACTGTATAGCAACGCAACTCATTAATTACACCTCACACGGTAAATTTGATTTTTAATGCCGTATTACTTTTACTTTGAAGTCAGGGATGTACTCATAGACATATATAAAGTTTTTATTAATTTATAGTTATTATATACCATTATGACGACCAATTAAATGTTAATTAGTTTGATTTTACGCTGTTTATATATAGGCTCATAAATAGCTCCGACTTCTGTCCAAAACTATACAAAGTTTAATTACATAATTATTATTTTTACATATCCTTTATTATGAAACTCCGGAATTTAATATAAAAAATTTCGTTCTTATAGCAATTTGAAGTGTCCTTAAATAAAAAATTTGTTCTTAATTTTATTTTTAATTACAAACTATAAAATTTCAATAAAATAAGTGAAAATGAATAATTAACACGAGTATGTATTATAGGTTTTTAAAAATTTTATTCGGTTCTCAACAATATTACGATGGTTATTAATTTTATGTACTTATTAAAAACGGGTGTAATTGTCAATGAATCTTGTTCACGAATGCTCATTTCTGCTCACATTATGCAAATGAGAAAATATGACTTACAAAATCAAAATAATTGACTTATAACTAAGAAACTAAATCTCAATTTACGAAAATTTTTGCTGGTCACCGATAACCGATAACTATATTGAAAAGTCGAACAGAAATTTGTTTGTTACTTAAAAACTCCGCTAGAATATCTTATTAATTTATACAAACTTAAGAATATATGTGTTTATCGTAGGCTCTTCATTGAGGTTAAATAATATTTTGCTTCTTAAATTGTACAGATGTTATTCAAAGCCAAAAACCTATTTAATTACATGTATGAAACCTTTGCGTAAATACTTGGCACTATAAACATATGTACATCAGACTCTTAATATGAAGCACATAATTATATTAAATTAGTGTTTCCAACTTTTCTAATTCGTATAGTAGATTTACATTTGATATTAAAACAAGTAAAAACGTTTCAGTCGGTATAAACCGATTGAATTATACCCTGCACCTTCCGTTGTTGTATAGCAGTTACTCGAACCTGTGAAACCATTCTATAGAAACTTCACGGATATGTCTGACCTATAATTGGACATCCGACTGCCAAGTTTCATGAATCTGACTTTATAATTTTTCCAAATATTTAAAATTAGCTTTTGGAGTTGTATGGCAAGTACCTGAACCTGTCAAACAATTCCATCAAAACTTCACAAATATATCTGATCTATAATCGGACACACAACTGCCAAGTTTCATGAATCTGACTTTATTATTTTTCCAAAAATTTAGAATAAGCTTTTAGACTTGTATGGGACCTACTCGAACCTGTAAAGCAATTCCACCAAAACTTCAGAAATATATCTGATCTATAACTCGACATACAACTGCCAAGTTTCATGAATCTGACTTTATTATTTTTCCAAATATTTAAAATAAGCTTTTGGAGTTGTTTGGCAAGTCCCCGAACCTGTCAAGCAATTCCACTAAAACTTCACAAATATATCTGATCTATAATCGGACACACAACTGCCAAGTTTCATGGATCTGACTTTATTATTTTTCCAAATATTAAGAATAAGCTTTAAGACTAGTATTGGAGCTACTCGAACCTGTCAAGCAATCCCATAAAAACTTTAGAAATATGTCTGACCTATAATTGGACACACGACTGCCAAGTTTCATGAATCTGACTTTATTATTTTTCCAAATTTTTAAAATAAGCTTTTAGACTTGTATGGGAGCTACTCGAACCTGTCAAGCAATTCCACTAAAACTTCAGAAATATATCTGACCTATAACTCGACAAAAAACTGCCAAGTTTCATGAATCTGACTTTATTATTATTCCAAATATTTCAAATTAGCTTCTGGAGTTGTATGGCAGGTACCCGAACCTGTCAAGCAATTCCTCTAAAACTTCACAAATATATCTGATCTATAATCGGACATCCAACTGCCAAGTTTCATGAATCTGACTTTATTATTTTCCCAAATATTTAAAATTAGCTTCTGGAGTTGTATGGCAGGTACCCGAACCTGTATAGCAATTCCTCTAAAACTTCAGGAGTATATTTGACCTATAATTGGACACATGACTGCCAAGTTTCATGAATCTGACTTTATTATTTTGCCGAATATAAAAAATTTGCTGTTGCAGTTGTATGGCAGCCACCCGAACCGGTGCAGCTATCCCATTATAATTTTTAGAGCATGTGTAGAATATAATTGGACACATGTGTACAAAATTTTATTTTTATAGCTTTATTAGTTTTTGAAATATTTAAAATAAACTCTTTGAGTTGTATGGCAGCTACCCGAACCCGTTGTCCGAATTAGTCCAATAACAATAGGGCTCGTCCTTGGCACAAAAGAAAAAACTTGTGAAAGTTTGGTGTCGATTGCATTATTCGTTTTTGAGTTATCGTGCGATCGGACGGACGGACGGACGGACGGACGGACGGACGGACGGACAGACGGACATGTCTAAATCGACGCAGAATTTTACGCTGAGCAAGAATATATATATATGTCCATACCGCAGATGACTCCTTCAGGTAGTTACAAACTCCATACCAAAGTTAATATACCCTTCACGAAGTGCAGGGTATAATAAAATTAATAAGTACTATTAAAAATTTCAAGTTTCTCATCGAAGTTGTAGTTTTTATAATGTATGCGTTACACGTTTAAATAAAACGTGAATAAACTTAAATAGCTTTTTTTGCTCCCATATATTTTGCTCTTTTTCAGCCCCATAAAAACTTTTTGGACAGTCCATTGTTTGCTTGTAATATTATTGAACTAAAAATTTAATTTTTCCTTAAATTTTCAATAAATTAACTACTTTTTTACTGCTAGTATAGTAAAAACGAATATTTGCGCTAATTGAGTATAAGAAATTTTTCTCATATAAAATAACTCGATTAGCTTTTCAAAAATCCAAATTATTTTATTACAGTTGTTCAGTTTGTACTCTTTCCTAGCGTATTGAACTCAAATATTAAATTAAAATGAAATTGCCTGTATGTAACACCCACTCCAATTGAAATGAATTATTTTGATTTGGATGATTTCTAATCTAATTTAATTAATAATTAAGTTACATAGTGATTGTTTTTTTTTGTATAGTCATTTCATGTTTAATTGTTTTTCATTTAATCATATATAAAATCAAATTGCAATGTCGCAAATTAAATTCTGTTTTTTTTTCTCTGTGTGCTTGCTTACTCTGTTTTTATTTTCTATAATAGTTCAATCCCCTCTGATTTTCCCAACACATAAAATTCTTGATTTCAAATTGATATGACGAATAAATTGAAATAAAAGGTAAAAAAGAATAAAAGCAAAAGAAAAAAAAATTTACCTGTTAATAAAAATTGACACCTCATTTTTAGACTAATTGCGCGATTGTCATTATTTTAATATAAAAATAAAAAGTAAACAAGTAAAAACGTTTCAGTCGGTATAAACCGATTGAATTATACCCTGCACCTTTCGTTGTTGTGTAGCAATTACTCAAACCTGTGAAACCATTCTATAGAAACTTCACGGATATAACTGATCTATAACTGGACACACAACTGCGAAGTTTCATGAATCTGACTTTAATATTTTTCCAAATATTTAAAATAAGCTTTTGGGCTTGTATGGGAGCCACTCGAACCTGTCAAGCAATTCCACCAAAACTTCAGAAATATCTTTGACCTATAATTGGACACACGACTGCCAAGTTTCATGAATCTGACTTGACTATTCTTCCAAATATTTAAAATTAGCTTCTGGAGTTATATGGCAGGTACCCGAACTTGTCAAGCAATTCCACTAAAACTTCAGAAATATATCTGACCTATAATTGGACACATGACTGCCAAGTTTAATGAATCTGACTTTATTATTTTGCCGAATATAAAAAATTTGCTTTTGGAGTTGTATGGCAACCACCCGAACCGGTGCAGCTATCCCATTAAAATTTTTAGAGCATATGTAGAATATAATTGGACACATGTATACAAAATTTTATATTTGTACCTTTATTAGTTTTTAAAATAATTAAAATAAACTCTTTGAGTTGTATGACAGCTACCCGAAGCCGTTGTCCGAATTGGTCCAATAACAATAGGGTTCGTCCTTGGCACAAAAGAAACAACTTGTGATAGTTTGGTGTCGATTGCATTATTCGTTTTTGAATTATCGTGCGATCGGACGGACGGACGGACGGACGGACATGTCTAAATCAACGCAGAATTTTACGCTGAGCAAGGATATATATATATGTCCATACCGCAGATGACTCCTTCAAGTAGTTACAAACTCCATACCAAAGTTAATATACCCTTCACGAAGTGCAGGGTATAAAAAAGAAGAAAACTAAACTATCAGAAAGTTTCAATGCTCGTAACACTTTTCATAAAGAAAATTTAATATTATAAATTGTCATACATGTATAGTTAAATGTGTCTATATCTACATATATTAAACACAGACACCTCATAGACATAGTTATAATGATTTTTATTAAGAGCTTTGAAATTTGATTCATGAGAAATTTTGTTACAGCAAAAGTTCGTAGAATTTTATTAGAAAAAAAAAATCATTCTTCTCCTTGAGAACTAATTTAAAGAAAATTAAACGAAAATGTTAGTGAGTAGTTATAGTTTTCAATGGAATAATATTGAGGTTTTTTTCGGTGGAATGTTTACGAAATCTTTAATTCAAACAATTTTTAACAGAAAAAACGAAGAGAAAAACAAAATTATAATAATTTATGTTGAGTGGCCAATATTAGTATTAACATTTTTTTCAAATATTTTATTGTATCATCCTCTTTTCAGCACAACGTTACTACAAGTAAACCTAGTAATATACTAAAGAAGATATACGATTACGTCGTCATTATCATTAATAATGGAATACTAATGAAATTTGATACAATGTTTTAATATGAATACTGTCCTCATCATTAACGTATCATATCATCCCACGCATAAAAGGACGCTACTTATAAAAATTTTCTTTCCACACGCCTTATATAACGTTTCCTAAAGCTCTATTTATGACCTTATTGTTTACACAACAAAATAGGAAACTAGAACTTATCAATGAAAAGTATACAAAATTCGCAAATTTGCCGTTGTGGAATGCTGTGCTTATGAAAAATGTAAAAAATACGAAAATATGTCTTTTTAGAACGTAGGTTTCACAAAAAATTAAGAAAACACGAAATCGTGTCTGTCTGGAATGCAGTTTCTACGAAAAATGTATATAATATACGAAAATATGTCTATCCGTAACGAAAAAGTGCTTCATTTTATGAATATTACCTTAAAAATACCATGAACATACGTGATGAATATACAACAATTGACTGTGCTCCTAGTTACAATTTTTTGAGTTTATGGAGAACTTTTAGATTCATTTTCTTGAATTTAACCTAAACTTTAAATCTAGATTTAAATTGCCGAAAAATATGATAAATCTAAAAATATTTTATCAAAATACAAAAATATTTTCGAATTAAATGTGAATAAATTTTTTTTCTACATAGGATTAAGAAAATCTAACACAAAAAGAGAAAACCGAATAAAATTCCTCTAAGCTTTACTCACTGTTTGCGCATAAAGTATCTTACAAATATGTTACGCACATACATATATCAATAATTATATACGCCCTTTCAAAGACTTAAACACAAACTCATTTTAAATTGAAAAGAAAACTTTTTAATGATTGCCTGTCTCATATATTTAACGAAAAATTTCTTAAAAACGTCTAAAATTTATTCCCTTAGAGTCATGAAAATTCAATTCCTTTGACAAGAAAACACAAGAAAAAAAATAAGAAAGAAAATCAATCTAATGCAGCAGCTGTTCCATTACTTAAATTTTATAATAATGTAGTAAACAATAGAAGAAAATATACCAAGAAAAAAATAAAAAACAAAAATTCTATATCAAAACATTGTTTTTTTGTTTTTGTTATAAATTTCTTCGAAGTATACAAAGTTGACTGACATCGTACAATGCACTCACTTTTTTATAATACACATACATATCATATATATATAGGTATACTTTCCGTACCAGCTCAATATCAGAAGCCATCACAAAAATTCTAACTTCTCATCGATAATAAATGTCTTATTGCGAAAAATAAAACTATAAGTCGAAAGGAACCCAAAGCAATATAAGAAAACAGCAACAAATGTACAACAAAATTTCCAAAGTAATGGTTTGCTGATTTCTATATTTTTTTCTTAAAGTTGCTTTTTACCTATGTAAAAACTATACGGCATTATCCTTATGGCGTACAAAAAAAAAACACAAAATTTTTAACTCAACATGCATAGACCAATTTCTATAAAATTTATGCACACGTACCGAATAAAATGTATGAATATTATTTGTATATAAGTTAGTATATAATATACGATAAAAATTATCGGTTTCAAAGTTCAACCATTTTCAATTTTTCATATTTCTTTTTCGTTTTGTTTTGTACTTTTTATATATGCACTAAAAAATATTATTCCACTCAGTTTTTTAATAGTTTGTCTTATATACATATATCGTTTACAGCAACCATCAGTCTATACCCTCAGATCAAAAACAATCCTACTTATATCGTATTCCTCCCTCTCTATTCTTACAAACGTATTTACATAATTCATATACATATATAATACATATGTACATATTTATAAGACGGCCAACGCGGTACCAACTATACACGAAATTAAGAAAAAATACTACAAGTAATAATAACAATAACGAAAAAAAAAACGATAACACGCACGCACATCAAAAAAAAAACCGAAAAGGACTTTTCAGACAAAACATATCGATCCGTTATATTGTATTTTACCTCGACCTATCCTAACAAACTCCTGTTTTTTCTCTCTTTTTTTCCTTAACTTTTTTATTTTACTGTTATAATTTATATTTTCTCTCTTCTTTTTGATTTTTTCTTTATAAAACTTATAAGGATTTCATTGCCCTTAAAAGTCAAAAGCAAAACAAAAAAAAATAATAAAATTATACTAACAACATTTTGGTAGAAAATATAAAAGTCTATAGGAAAAAGTTTTCTAAACTCAGAAAATATAATACTTTAGGATAAATTTATAACATTATAATATAAGTATATTAGTATAAAAGAAATGAAAATTTCTTGAGAAAAAAAAATCCACCACATTACACCTCCTCCTACTAATCATCAACATCATCACCATTCACCACCACCATTTACCATAATCAAAAATAAAAATCACCATTGAAAATGTTATATTATACAAATACACAAACGAAAGAATAAAAAATATTCAAAACGGTATAATAATTTCCCTTAAGAATTTATTTCTCCTTTTTTCTTCTTATTTGTTGTAATATTATACTTTTATACTTCTATCTTATTTATTATTATTATTATTTTTATTTCACCACCCCAATATAAAATAATAATATTGTGAGAGTTGAGTGACATAGGCAGGAAAACACAGTTTTTAGAATTTCGTTTTTGAGTGAGAAATGAGAATGAGTTGAAGAGAAGCAAATAATATACTGTCGTAAACATTATTATTATGAGTATACTGAGTAGGTAGTAGCTACACACATGCATATTATGCATTATGCACGTAAGCATGAACATGACATACGTATGTTTAGATATAATTATTATATTTACCTTCCCCATTTTCATAATATACATATTTCATTGTTATAATAATAATAATATAATAAATTCGTATTATTTTGTGAGTAAGTAGGAATGTATTTATGGATTTCGGTAGAAATAAATATTACATTATCCATGTGTGTACCATTTGTAGGGTAAAAGTCTTATACCATTCCAATTCAATATTATTTTAACGTGTACCTATTTTCCCTGTTTTGTTATTTAATTTTTATAACATTATGGTAGGATATTCGTACACAAATATTTATATACACATTATATGTTTTTCTCATAAGAATTATCCAGAAAATTATCCCCTTTCCCTCCCTTTTTCTCTATTATTCTATCATTATTCGCTTTCCTTTCGTTTTCTTCTTTATTATTTTCCACCCTCGACTATTATAATCTGCCTTTTATGTAGGTATTCGTTTCTTCTTGGTTTTTTGTTTTTTTTTTAACTCGTAAAAATTGTTTCTATTTATTTTATTTTATAAATATTCTACACATACATACTACTACTATAAATTTATGTAGGTATTATTAATATATATGCACATATAATAGTTATACAGATATAGGATTTATTCCATTAGTATTATATAAAGAGAAAAAAAATATTCGTATAACGGTTATAAATGGTGTCGACGTACTTTGGATGCGTTTTTTACCTTGTTTTTCTTTAAGTTTTTTCTTTTGGTTTTTTTTTGTTCTTATTGCCTGCTTTTATCGTTATTATTATTATTATTTTTGCTTTCAGGATCTCGATTTCTTTCTTCTTTTGGAGTAAAAAACAACACAAAAATAAACAATAAAACAGAATGAGGCAGAAAGAAAAGGCCATACTTTTTTTGTTTTTTTTTGCTATATTCCTACACATTGCTATACAAACGTGCAAAGTATATTTTATTTTTAGTCCTAAAACAAAAAAAAAGGACTGCCATGTTGTTTGAATTATAAATTTTATTATTATTATTATTGTTTTTGAAAAATGTTAATATTATTTTATGATTATACAATATACATACATTATATACATCACATTAATGTATATAGCAAAATATTAGTTTATATAATGCATTTGTATGAACATACATACATATACTTATTTATTTTAACATATTAAATAGGTACCCAAATAAATATAATAGTTTATGTGTATATATTATAATGTTTGTGTGAATAATTTATTAGATGTATGTATGTAATGTATATATACATAAATATAAAAAGAAATTTCACTTCACTATGAAATTCTATGAAAATTACGTTGTCAAGCTGTTTTTGCTTTTTATAATTTGACTATGAGTATACGAGTATAACGTAAAGGATAAAAAGTGAAAAGTTTTTAATTTTTTTATTTTTTTGGACAATTTATTTTATTTTAGAGAATGACATGAAATAAGAAAAAAGAAAGGGGGCTCTGCAAAAGTTTTATGATATTTTGTATAATAAATTATAATGTTGAAATTAATACAAAATGGAACTAAGTATATATAACAGAATTTATAATGTGTTTATTAAATATTATGCATAATTATTTAATAATAAATAATATCACATAAATTAAAAATAATATTTTTCATATTATCATTAACGCCATCTTTACTATTATGATGTTGATAGTTATATTATTATTAAGAAATTATTCTGGGTATTTTAAAAAGTTATTTTACATAATACTAAAAGCCATGCGGTACCGATATAATTGTGTAATTAACATATAAAAGAAAATAAAAATGTACCCACATTTCGCAGTTGGTTGCAGAGATGAAATGTCATCCCTGAAACGCCAGAAAAATTTATAATCGAAATACTGTAATAAACTGTCATACGAGTATTTATCGTTAGCAATACCAACTTCAATTATGTCGAAATTAATATACGCTAAATTTGATTTTCATTCAACACATAACTTGCGTTCGTGTACAATAAATTTTTATGAAATATAAAAATGAAAGAAAAGAGAGCTTTCATTTATCTAATTTAGATTAACTATTATTCCAGAAAACTTAATATACTCATTTAAAATTATGTTCATTTCAGAAAGATGATTTCAGTAGCACGTATAAATTATTTAACTGCATATACAAACTTGCATACTTTCAAAGATATAGTTAAATGTTACCATACATCTCCAGACATAATCAAACCTTCTTTGTGGTAAACTATTCCACATTTCTTGAAGCATCTGTAACCAAAAATGTTTCTCACTTTAATTATATAAAATAACTAATAATATTGGATTTCCCCAAATTTGGTGTTATAGAAAAATACACAACTAAGCTAATGGGTATCATCTCGTACCATTCATTTATAGATCAGTTAAAATATTAATCCTTACTAAAAAATTTTGTAAAAGCATATTTTTTTTTCTTTTTTTTGTATCAATCATAACGGTAAGAAAAGTTGAAATACCTCAGCTTGTAATATTCACATTTACTTTCGTTTTTTTTTTTGCCTTTGCCTCGTTTATTTTTTTTCCCCCAATTCTCTTTCTCAATTTTTTCATTTTCTCTTATTTTTTCTCCCTCATTCCTTTCTCCCTTTGGTGTAGTTTATTTCTATACACTTTAATGTTAATCCCGTTATATTTTTATTTTATTTTCCTTAATTTTTGTCATTACTTTCATTGAAACCTTCATGAAAATTTTAATTTTCACTTTTTATTTCACTTTACTTTTCAAATTGTATAATTTGTAGGCGTTAATTATGATTGAAAGAAAGAAACGAAAATGAAAAAAAAAACTAACAAGTTTCAATAGAAAAGGTTCAAGCGTTTAAAAAAGTTTTTTTTTCATGCAAATATTTGCTCCCCTTTTCTAAGTTTATTTGTGTAAGATTTTAATAAATTTAATAAAAAAATTTAATGAAAAAATTAAAAATTTAATTTGGTTTTTGGTTTTTATGGTAAAACATTTTTACTTACTATAATTTTATAAGTATTTAAAATAATTTGTCAGATCACAATTTTAATTATCAGAGTAAATTAAAAATCACGCTACATAAAATTTTTTTTAAATTACTTGAAAAAATCGGATATCGGCTATCCGGCAACTTAGTCTAATAATGTTCACAAAAAATAAAAGCACTTATGAAGGCGAATAAATTATCAATATATTTTATGTGTTTTTTGCCGAAAGTTCATTAAGCTAATGTAGAATCTTAATTATTGATTTCTTTATTTTGATACCCAATAGATTTTAATAATAAGCCTTTTAATTACAGCCCTTCTGAACCCTCCTGTTAGGCTAAGTCTCGTGGAAAATTGTGGACCTACTAAATAACTTCTTTTTATCTTATGAATTCTTAAAATACTCTTGTATACATTTCATTTTATTTATCTTCAAATTTTGTGTCAAACTGTTTTATATAATAAAATCGACATAGTTCAATCGATTAATTTTGTAAACAAATCAGATATACATAAAAACTTTTTATTATGTAGTTGAGTTCAGTTCGATTAGATAAATCAGGCGCAGTGAATGTTAGCTGACCAACATGGATTAAATAAAAAAAAAATTTGGCTAAAGACGTCATATTTGTTTTAATTTTTTTGTATTCATCCGGGGATCGAAGGTTCATCTACATTTTGTCCCTTTAATAATGGTATTCGGCAAAAAAAACTTGAAATTTAGCTTCATTTTCGATTTAAAAAATGGAGCAAAATAAATTTTAATTGTTTAACCGAACCAATATTTGGCTATATTATTGTAAAGTATTATCTTTACTAATTTCCTGCTTTCTAAAATTTAATTTTAATATTGCTACAATTTTAGTGTAGTTTTTTATACTTCCCTATGAGCTAAAATATGAGTAGATTTTCTATATGCAAATAGATAAATTTAATTTTCATTGCAATTCAAATAAGAAAATTATTCTTTAATTCACTTACTTTAGTTATTTTAAAAATAATTTACATATGAAAGACCATATTTATTCGAAATTGGGTTTTATTAGGCTACCGCTAGTGCATTATTTTCAACATTAAATTAATAGCTGCGATCTGGAAAATAAAATTACACTTAGGTGACAATTTTAATTCAAACTTAAGTTTAATTTTTTTATTTTACTCGTATTGTTAGCTTAAATCATGACAGAAATAACCGCCTTGCAAGAAATTTTTTGATATTTTGTGAAACATTGCTAGACCAAATAATTTTTTTTATTTGTAATTTGATAAAGAATCCGTGGATTACCATTAGTTCTATATTTTATTAACAGCTATTGCGAATTATTTTTTATCAGTGATGAACCTTAAACATTTTAATTGTTAAAATAATTTCTCCATATTTTACTTCATTGCAAGCTAATCTAAGAAAATTACATTGTCATAAAACACGCAAATAAAAAAATAATTACAATTGACATTGTAAAGACTTGCAGACAAATTCAACTATACATACATAATTATATTCATAATGTACCTATTTAAATATGTATGTATCTATGTATAAAAATAGAATTTAATGAAATTAGCTTTCTATTTCATTAAAACATTTTCAAATTATAGGTATACATTACGATTCATTAATTTTTATTCAAATAGAGATTATTTAAAAAAAATTCTTCAAATAACATTCTTAATATTTTGGTATTCATTCTAACATAGACTAAAGAAAAAAAATATTCTTTTTCAATGCCGCACTTCATTTACTTAACTTTGAAAACATAACCTTTCATTTTGTAATTAAGCCTCCTGTTCCTTTACCCTGACCTTCTTTCTCAATATACTCGTATACATAGTACCCGGTTATCAAATTCCCTACACCATTTTTGTTGTTATATTTTTTTTTAATAAAAATCATTTCGATTCTATCATTGAACTTACTATTAGGTTTTTCGTTTTTCCTACACATATGTATTTCCTTTTAGTGTATGACGAATCAAATTACAACTGAAATTTATAATAAAAATGATAAAAAGAACAACAAAAAAAAACTAAATAAATTTTATAGACGAATTCTCATAATAATCATCAGAAAGGTCAATATCCCACCCGTATTATTATTAGTATGTATATATAATATTATAGCATATACATTTTACCAGAAAATTATGTACTCCCAAAAAAAATGAAAACAAAAAATAAAATCAACCCAAAATCCATATTCAAAGGAAATTCTTCTAACTATTATATTCCATTCAACTTACTCATCCTTTTTGGAAACCAAAAACAAAAAATAAAATTCCAAAATCCTTAAATACGTATTATTAGGTATATTTATTTTTATACTATGTATATGATATATGTATATAATGTATATAATTAAAAATGTATTTATAAAAACACACGAACATAATATACGAATGTCAAACTTAAAAGCTTTAAGGTAATGGCTTCACTTTCTTTTTTTTACTTATTTTTGTTATATTACATATTAACAATAATTATACGGCATATATTATACGTATAACAACATTTAAATATATATTTATACATACACATCTACACACACAATGTAACGCATTATAAAAAATATTCCTACGAAAAAATACATTATGTATAAATATTGTATATTTACCACCCATCGTCTGGCAACCCACCTATCTAACACGCATACACTTATTATTATCATCATCACATTATTTAAAAATCCGTCAAAACATTACACAAAAAAAAAGAGAAACAAACAGAAGAAAAAGAAAAACACAAAAATTTCTTTTAGTCTGGCTGTGTTGTTACATACTTACATATTTACATATTTACATAGAAATTTTGTATTCTGATTATACGTACATTTTTATTTATATAATATAGAAAAGCTGTTTTAACAAAATTTTTAAAAGAATCTCAGCCGACCGGCTTCAATCCAACTGAACTTTCTTATTTTTACTATTTTCTTCTTTTCTTTTTTAATAAATTGTATTCAATATTCAAATAATGCTTTGATTGTTTGTATTATACGTATATTTGATAAAAATAAACTGAACTCTAAATACCTACACACACAAATAAAAATATCTAATAGTAATCATATTATTGTATTTCGCTCTTTATTAATGCTGCCAAATTGTTTAAACAATATTTGTATCTTAATTTTAGCAAATAAATCTTTAGTCTCTCTATTAACTAATTTTATGGAGAGATATTCTACCATCATAAGTATCATCAATTCAATATTTCTCTTATAATTGAATATCTAAATATATGACTTCGGATAAAATTGCATAAATTTAGGGGAAAATTAAAAGTGTTAATAATTATTAGACTATTAAATTATTTGCGTAAAACATCAAAATATTTTTGGGTTAGAAAACAAATAGTTATGCATTCTGCTTTTACAGAAGTTAATTGCAGCTTATAATGTCGAAAAATTAGGAGAAAATTATTATTTTGGAAAATTTTAGAAGGAACTTGGTTCACCTTTCAAGAGGTAAAAAAAAATTAATTATATGCAAATAAAATATTTATGAGTTTACAAAAAGAGTACAAAAAACACTCTGAAAATTATCGCAAAAACCAATTTAGTCATTTGATCTTAGTTGTTTATGACAGAAAAAAAATAATTCTGACCTCTTTTCATTTATTGAAACTACAACTTCATTTCTTTTGGAAAGAGTAAACTGTCAAAAGTTTGCATTCTCACAACTTTGATATGCTATAGCTTGAAGGTAATCCAAAAATATAAACCGAAAAACATTAATTTCAAAAGTAAATCATTACTCTTGGCAGCACTGTAAAATTTACATGTAAATTTTGCATTCTTTTCCTCTCTCTTTACCTTTCCTTCTCTACATATTTACAAATTAACATTATTATTCTGTCAAAAATTTCTCTTCATCAATTTTTCTTCTCTTTGTTATACACAAAAATCACTCATTATTATAAAAAATTTTTAAGTAGTTGAATATTTGAGGTCATTCATCTTTTTTGCTTCCTTTCGGGAATACACAATATTTATATATTGTGAAAAAAAAGAAAATTATGAAAAAGAAAGAAAAAAAGAAAAATAAAAAAAATTCTTTTACACTTTTTCTGTTCTAAATTTTATTTTACGTATTATCCTTGCACGTACCAAAACGTATATGGTTAATATATTCATATATATATCTATTATGTATATATAAACAAATATATTTATGTATATGATATAATAGGTATAGTTAAATATAAATAAATATTTTGTTAACTTTTATACATTTTATTTTTCCTTTCTTTTTTATTTTATTTTATATAAATACGATTATTTTCTTATACGTATGTACATAGATTTCTATATACTAAGAATATGTACGTACACATTTAAATATACATATAACACACAATATCCTTCAATTTAATGTCAAACAAGTCCTTTGATAGCTTTTTATTTTTTGAATTTCTTGTTTTCCTTTTTGTTATAAAAGTTTTTGTGTTGTTTCGTTTTTGCCAAAAAAAAACAAGTACAACAACAAAAAATACACATTTTTTGCTTTATATTCCCTTTTTATTATTATTATTATTCTTCTTTTAAGGATATCTTAAAAATATAATGTTGTAGTCCTTTTTTTAAGTACAATATACATTTTTGTATATATATTATATTGTGTTATACATATTTTATACTTGTATGCATAAGTACATGTACAGATACAATTTTTTGGTAAATGAATAAAAATTAATATATAACAACAACAATAACAACAAAAATAATAATAATAAAAATGAAAACAAAAATATTTCTTTTTCAAGTTCAATGCTCCCAGACAATGTTTACATTCAAGGCATAATTTGTATAAAAATAGAAGAGACGACACAAAAAAAAATAAAAAGAAAATAAAGTTCATTGCGTAAAAATTCCGCACGCACACAAACACATTTCTTCTTTTTTTTTTAAATGGAAAAGCTTTTATTTTATTTGTTTTTCACGCACATACCACGACAATTTTGTATTGGAAATGTCTACCGAAATAAGGATATTTTAAGTAAAACCACCTGTCACTTGTTTTCTCAAATGAAATGAGTTGGAGAAGTAAAATAAATTTTGGTAAATAAAAAATTAATGGGTTGTAGACATGTCTGCCATCTAAATAGTTGTTTTTTATAAAATGCGTACATATAATTGCGTGTAGATGTGTAAGTATATGATAATAATGTAATGACCTTTACCTTTTAAATTTTTATTAATGCATTTTTTGCGTAAATTTGCTCTTAATGTTGCTCAACAACTGCTTATAAATTGGTAGGCAAAAATATTTCATAAACATTTTTTTATTTTCTTTGTTTTTAAAAATTATTTGTGTAAATATCATTTGTTTAGCAACTTTATTGAAAGTAACACAAAAAAAAGAGTCAAATTCACAAAATGTTTATACGCAATTTTTATGCGTATGGGTATGTCATTACAAACTTGTTATGAATGTGTTTATTTTGCAATTACAAGAATGTATTTGGAAGGCAATAGTATATGTACGCAAAATTATAATATATGAAATTCATAATAGTAATTTTTGGTGTAAACAAATTTTAAGAGATTTTTTATTAAGAATTTTTATTTTGCCAAATTAGAGAAAGATTGTCTTAAATTTTTCAAATCAAAATTGTTGTGATTCTAAAATATATGTATAAATCTACATTATTAATTGAATTTCGAATTATAATGTAGAAATTATGAAGTACTTTTTTATTTTTGTATTTTTGGTATTCATAATGATAATTATTATTGTTATGCTGCTATCAACCGTTAAAATTTAATAAAATAAACAGGAAATTTGAAAATAGAGAAAATTTAAATGTTGCTGCTAGAAAATTTTCTTACAAGAAAAAAAATTTAATTCGTTAAACTGGAAAATACTGATTGGTAATTATAGTATTTGTTATTCAATTTAACACAACACAACGAAATTATTGTAATAGAAAGTATAATAATAACTCGAATATAAGAGAAAATACTATAGTTGCTCAAGTTGAACTATGAGTAGAATTTTATCACAATGAAGACATTGACTTCTAATTTCCACAAGACTATTACGAATCTTTAACTATCACTTTTATCTAATTATATTAAAGTAATTACAATATGAAATTTCGAAAACTCTCTTGCCTTTTTCTAGATTTCTTGATTTATATTTATTGTTTTCAATGAAAATTTGACAAAACCTTAAATGCATACTTTTGTATGCATTAAAGAATATTTTATTAAAATTTCAATAGCATCATATTAAAAAGTTAAAATTTGGGAGACATCAACCAAGTACTCAACATAAATTGAACTTAAGAATAATTTAATTTTTAAAAGAAATTCGAAAAAATTTTTCTACAAAATTTTTTTTGTAATTTAGATTTTAATTTAAGTCATCATATCTTAAAAAATCTTTTATGATTCTGGATACATTGCAAAAAATTCATGTGAATTACACGATTCTAAAAGTTAAATAAACTCGAACAGATGGGCACCTGTTTTTTACTTTTTATTGATTTTAATTACTGTACAATTTTCAATTATTACTAAATTTCGGTAAAAATTGTAATTCTAAAAAATAGTATTGCATTTCAGAAAAAAAAACCTTAAAATTTAGTTTTCTTCCAAAATAACAGTTCCTAAAGATGCCTTGTCTACTACTATAATTATTAGCTTATAAATTTTATTGACTGAAAGACAGAAATGAAGTAGAATAGCATATTCATAAGTCTATAAGAAAATAATTAACCGATTCTGAATTTTTACCAGCTAGACTGATACTAGCAGTTATTAATGAAACTTTTCTGAAAAATATTACTTTCTTACATAAATTTTTCTCTTTTATAAGAACAAATAAACTTTTTAATTATAAATATGTTTAATTACATTTAATTGGAGAAATGAACTCTCCATTTCTATATGAAATCTGTTATAAAAGCGGAATATGCTCTCACTGTGTGCGAAACATGCGAATTAATCATGAATATGGAAAATTGATTTTTCTTCAAAAAGGGCAGACAAAACCATTCTCAGAGTAAACATTCATAATCAATTTTATTAAAAAAAGTTTTTTGAATAAAATTTTAAATTTGTTTTTTTTTTCTATCTCAACCCTTAACCATGTGTAATTAATTACAAAAAAATTTTGAATATTTCAATATAAAGTAAAAATTTTTTGTAACCAACTATTGTTATTTTACATATTATATTCACACATATATTCCCAAATTATATGAACACATTTTTTTGTTGTTCTCTATACTTTTCATTTCAATTCCTTTCTTACTTAATTCCCAAAATCCAAATAAAAAAACCAAAAAAAAAAAAAAAACTAAAATAATTTTTATGCCTTGACCAAATATCATTTACACAATTGATATTATAAAAAAAATATACGTACGTACGTATAAATATTTTGTACATTTGTATACGCTTTTTTTGTGTATCTACACATATACACACACGAAAATATACAAAAATTTACGTACTATTTCGCAGACGGTCATTGTCCTTTTCGGTAGTTTGATATCCTAAAATTTTTATATAATTTTTGGTTTTTATTTTTTCTTTTTTATTTTATTTTTGGAAAAATATATAAAGCAATAACAAAACTAAGGCAAAATAAAGACAATAAAAACAAAAACAAAAAGAATACCGAAAACAAAAAATAAAAATTTAATAAGGTTCTTGCCCTTATTCTCTTTCTCTTTTCATCCTTATTTTCTATAGATATTGAAAAAAAAAACAAAAACTTAAAATACAAAATGAATAAAATGATCTCATATGTGTTACCTACCCCAAAACACAAAAAAAAAGAATAATAGCAATAAATACCAAAAATATCAAATAATAAAAAAAAACGCACAGCCGGTGTAATTTTCATTTTATGGTTTTACCTTTACATTTTATTAAATTCAAGCGACCGGATAGAAAGGCATTTTTGTAATATTAGTTTCTATGTTAAGAACTTAAAAATTCCATAGAATTGTATTGAATGTATCCAAAATACAAAAGGATTCTTTAACAAGAATTAAAACTTTTTTTTTACTTTTTTCTTTCAAACTTAGCCAGTAGCGAGGATTTATGCAAGTATATACATTTGAAAATATGAGCCTGTTATTGTATACAGAAGCATGCTATATGATTAACAATAAAAATTTGACTATTTTAGTGTTAAAAATTTCTATTATTGTATACGAAAGAAAATAGTGTGTCGCATAAGGTATTGAAAGATAATCACCTGAATTTTAATTCTATCATTAATATTAGAGAAGTAAAAATGATTTTTTTTATACGATTCGACATTGGTTTGAGCGAAAACGTAATTATTTTTTTTCTAATAAATTTAATTTTAACATTTATTTGGTATCCGTTTCACTGGTTTGAAAAAATCGTAAACTAAATACGAGATTTGTACAGTGAAGGCTTAGACATTGGGGTTCTACATACTCAGTTTTCTCAGTTTTTCTCAACCTGTTGGCGGCAAAATTAATTTTGTGTGTAAAATATTTTTTTTTCATAAACGAAGAGCATATCATTTTGTTTTTCTATTTTATAATACATACTGTTTAAGAAGAAATAAATTGGAGCGAAATACACAAATAGTTTTCGAAAGAAATAGATGAAAAGAAAAATAAATACCAAAAAAAATTTTTTTTATAAGAGTTTTGTAAGTTTTGGTAAAGTTTTAAGTTCATCAATTAGAATCCAACTGATTTTTCTCTTATCTCATTAAAATTGCATATAGTATGGCCTTCCAAATGACACACTTCCATGAAAGAAACTCTTCAAGAAGTTACAGTTATGAGAAACCATTATTATTAAGAAAAATTATAGGATTGAAAATCACCAAAGTAACTAATAAATTTATTTAAAAAATTTTTAAATTTTGCTTTCACTTGCAATGTTAATCAAAATATTTGTTAAAAATGTGTTTAAAACCATTGACCACCGAAAATACGATCTATAACAACATCAAGAAAGAAATTTTCAAATTTAAAATAGCATATTCTTTAGTTTCTTGATGTTATTTTCCATCTAGTCAGTACGACATGCCTTTAAATGCTCAACAACTAATAGATATTAATAAATATATTATTTTGTTAGCAATTTTATAATTTTCATAAATCTCTTACTTTTCCCGAATAAATTATAACATAATTCTGGGCTCTGCAACTTATTATTCTATTTCAAAGGTTCTCAATTTTATAATGTACAAAATTTCAACTTTCTATTAATTTAATTTTTAATAAAATTAAATATCTATATTATCATAAATTCTTAAACACTATATTATCATAAATTATCCTACATTTTTAACCAACTCATACATTCCGTGAACATTATTTTTTCTATGTTTGAATCTCTTATAACTACACATTATAACTATATATGAATACTGTAATCTTAAAAGATTAATTTCATGTCAATTTATCGAAATGATTATTCAATTAAAATGTAACGCATAATATTATACATCTTTAATTTACATATTAAATACAAGGCACATATATGTATCTATATTATATAATATTATGTACATATTTTATGATAAATTATTTATTATTTAATAGACATTCAGATGACATTCATTTAACATTCAATTAACCATTTCCTTTCCAACTTAATCAACACACTTTTTTTTTTATAATCAACACACTATGTCGTTCAATTATACAGATCCGTAGAGTTAACCGCATATGAGTATAACAAATATCCATAATATTTAAATATATCAATTATCACCTTTGATAAAATTACCTTTACATTTATAAAATGCATTCGAGCACATATGCGTATATGCAATTATTTGTAGTGTGGTTGTATGTATGTGATTGACATGTATATAGCTATATAAAGAAAATATTAATTGATTCTTTCTTTAAACTTTTATTATCATTTATTCTTTAACACTTCATTACCAAACTACATATATAAATTCATCTTTAATGATCTTCTTAATAATAACAGATGGTATAAAAAATGCTGCAATATAAAACTATTTTTATTCTGTGTCTATAAAATATGCCTATGTAAAATTATGTATGTAACATTTTTAACTCAATAGCTTCTCAATAAATAATAAATAACTTCATTAATTCATCATAACACTTGTGTGTAAAACAAAATATTCTTTAAAAAGATTTAATGCAGCGTTATACATACAAGATATTACGAATACTGCATTTATAGGTACAAAGCAGATATTTTTGCAATATCCGTTGAAGCACATTATAACTAAAAAAATCTTTTTGATCGTATACGCATATTCAATGCACATGTTATTTTATACACGTACATATTGGCACGCTTTCATTATACAACAATGTTAATTTTCTGCCCATCGGCGTAAAATAAAACAACAACAAAACAAAAAAAAATTAAAATGTTTTTTTTAAATTGTCATTCTTAAAATAAATTTAATCTTGTTAAAGAGAAATCACCTTTAAAACACGTTTTAATTTCAATCTTTACATTTTATGTACAAAAAGTCAACGCTTATACTTGTTCGTATTGCAGCGTTCTTGTATTTTATTATGAAGAAAAACAAAATGCAAGGAAAGAGAGTGTACTATATCTGAAGCACATTTTTTATATTTTTAGTAATTTCATTTTATCATTTATGTATAATACTCGTATGTAGGCTGATTTATAATGCAATTACTGAAAATTTAAAAAGGAATTTATTTAAGAAAAAATATTTTTTATCATGAAGTTGCGGAATTTGATATTAAATCGCATTTAAAAGGCAACAAAACAAAATTCGTCAAATTACAGAGTCTCACTTTGGCCGAAAATTTAAGCCTAACAAATACATAATAACAGGATAAAAAAAGAATAAAAAATATTTCAATAATTTGGTAAAATTTAAAATAATTATTGGCAAGTCCATGCCAAACGCGATTGATACAACAATATGTAATTAATCGTCGCGAGTTAACTAGTCGGTCGAATAGTGATCTCGGAAAATTAACATTTATAAGATCATTATCATCCTAAAAGTATGCAACTAATTATGATTTTTTTGTAAGGAGTAAAATGGCTCACATAAATAAAATTTAAGTAAGAAATTTTATTAAACAACAATAAATTTGAGAACGTTGAATTGAAATTAAAAGTTCTTTCATTTTCAATTCAACATCCATTCAGCCGTAATTCTAAAGCATCTGTTGGAAAAATTCATTTTGTAAAGTATTATTTAATTTTCTAATTCACATTTTCAAATTTTATTATTATTATGAAAAATATTAAAAACAACATAATCTCAAATAGCTAGCTATAAATTTACGTGTATTCTCAAATTAGATTGATCCCACATTATTTAATAAACCTCCAAGTAAACCAGTCACTTCTTCAATTACTGGTGGTACAGCGTCTTGCACATCTTGAACAATTTCAGTAACATCTTCAATTATTGGAGATAAGATTCCCCCTAAGTCACCTAGTCCTCCTAATAAACCACCTGTTTCTGGTACTGCGGAAATAGTAGGTGATTCAGAAATGCTTGAAGAAGAAGAACTTGTCGGTAAAGATATTGAAGATGGAGAAGATGGTGGTAAACTAGCTGTAATAGGCTCAGTAGGTGAAGTTGCTGCATTAAGAACGTCAACCATCACACATACGGAAAGTAACAACAAGCCCTGTGAAAATAGTTAGAACTATTATTTAGACACATCAATTGATTAAATAAACATTTGATAAAAATACTTACAAATTTTATAAACATTTTTTTAGATTTATTTATATAGATTTTAATTAAACAACTTTTAAATTTGTCAAAGTTTCTTTTGAAAATGATAATAAAATGTAAAATTCGAGGGGATTTATATACACTAAAACTCTTCAACTTAAATTTTTTAGCCAAATATTTTCGTAGTTAATAAACACGAAATTGTTGAAATCTAAACAAAAACAATAAAATTTAATTTTCCATAAACTTCAAAATTGATTTTGTTATTTTAGAACAAACAAATTTTAGAACAATTGAAACTCAACAAAACAAAGTAAATGTAAATATTTGCTAGATCAATATTCGTTGAATAAGTAGTTTTATTTGAAATATACGTAATCAGTAACATATTTCGATAAAGTAATTATTGTTCAAAGAGAAATTCACTTCTTTTCAAAATTTGTAATACGAGTACTTACGTGTGTTTTATTTTGAAATAGTAAAAATTCCATTACAACAATTGAAGGAAAATTTTAATTATTTTGTTAAATAATTTTAATATTTAGAAACATTATGGTTTGGAGATGTGACTAATAAATAAATTTCCTACAAATTTTTCATTCCAGCAGAAAGAAAAATATTTCTGTATTTTTTTTTCTATTGTTTCGAAATAGAAACGATTGAAACCGAATTATTTGTATTTCAAGGTTTTGAGGTTTATGTGTAAATAAATTTTGAAATAATGTAAATCGAAAAATTTAAGGCTTTTGCCGTTATTTAAATTTGGAGATAACTAAATGCATAACTAAAATCTTTTCAAGAATAAAGGATATTCAGGAAGAATTGACAAACATGTTGGTCATGTTGGTTTTTAATTCTATGCAAATTTTATTTGCATATATCTGAAAATTATAGAATTTTGCTACTGTTTTATACGATTTCCTCTTCTAAGAGGAGGAATATGTTTGTAACCTGTATCTTTGTGATGAATCTCAATTATGTATATTACTGGTGAAAAAATCCAAATTATTAACACACGTGGTTACCCGTGACCAGAAGACAATTGACAGTATGTGTCACTTGTATTACAGATTTAAAGAATGTTATAGTAAATGAAGCTATGAAATGTTGTTTTTCTATTTGGAAAAAGCTAATCTTATTTTTCCGTTTCTTAGTTACGGATCTTTAAAAAGTAGTTTGGGTTGTTTTAGATCTACAAGTGAAAAAGTAAAAAAATAAATAATTGATAATTCGAAATGAATTCTCTTAATTTAAAAGTCATCGTGCCTTAAAAGACAAGAAGTTCAAAAGAAATTTACTGTTATACTTCGATCAGAGTATTTTTGTGCCCCGTACTACCCATCGCCCCTGTTATGTGTACTTCCTTCTCGTATTACCTAACATAACGCTAAATTGCTTAGAAGAAACTCGAACGTTGGTCTACGAAACTATTTCTAGGATTTCATATATTTAGTATGAACGTTTTATGCAGTCTTTGAAATATAGCAAAAATTCATTTAAGGAGTTAAGGCATTGACGCAATTAACCCTTAAAATCGACTTAAATGGTCGATTTTAAGGGTTAATTGCGTGAGTTAAGAAAAATAATTATAATTTTTAATGCTACGGAATTTACCGTTTATAACTTTTTGCGTTCATAAAAATTTAAAAAGCTTACAATTTAGGAAATATTAGTTGTCAAAAATTCAAATTTTAGAAATTTTGAGTTTCAAGTAAAAATTTATTACATATAACATTTCAGCTTTCTATATCTTCAATGATAGAGTGAAACTAATAAGCACTTTTTTTCAAAATTTTTTGGAAAAGTTCTCATAACAATAACCTTCAATATTTTATAATATGTTGAAAAAACTGTGAGGATTAGTTTAATAAAGAAAAAAAAAATTTTAGAAAATAACTTTGAATTTTGAGTAATTTTCTAAATCTAGGATCACAAAATTTATCACAAAATTTAATTTAAGCCGGAAATTTTCAAAACCAGTTATCGGAATATCTTGCAACCAGAAAGCAACAAATTTCGTTGATGCTATACTTTAATTTAATGAAAGAGTTTACTTCTCCTATATTATCCAAGTATTTTAAAATTTAATTTTCCAGTGAGTTTCCAATTGTTTTAATTTTTAATGTTTTAATTATTAGATAAATTAAATCAACATTTTTCTCTGGTATGGAAATTTTTAACAAGCACAAAATACCATAGTCAGTGTTTAACTTTATATTTTTTTTACATCAATTTTATTTGAGCAGATTGAAATATTTTAAATAGTTGGACACACAAAAAATTTTTAAGTTCTACTGTAATACAAGACCAGCTTTTCACAATTTCCTGTTTACTCAAAGACAATATTCTTTTTACTCAAGTAATTATTTTTGAAAATTTTACAATATATAAGAGTCGTCGTTTTGATCGATCAATATCACTTTAATCACATCTTTCAAAACTTGTTAAATTGAAAACTAAAATTTTTAAAATAAAATGTTTGCTAAAATTGTAAGTGCATTTCAAATATTTTTTGACATTTTGAATTGATGTTAAGAACTTTTTTTAGCTTATGTTATTGTTGGTTTCTGCATGCATGATGTTTAATGTCATAAATGCGGGTCTTACTGTACCAGCAGTTGGTGGTTTATTAGGTGGCTTAGGAGGATTAGGAGAAGTTCTACCACCCATAGTCGAAGATGTAACTGGATTAGTTGAAGATGTAGGAGATGCTGTACCTCCAGTGATAAGTCAAGTGACAGGTTTACTTGGGGGCTTAACAGATGGATTAAATGGAATTTAAAACTTTAAACCAAAATAAAAAATTAGTATTAAAGAATCTTTTGCTATTAAATAAAAACTAATGAAAATTTTAACACTTTTGTGTAATTATTTTTAAACTTAATTTATTAATTTTTCATAAGTTGTATAGTAAATGTTCAAATACGTTAAAAAAAGTTTGAACACTCCGTCAGCCATTAGAATTAATTTTAGTTTTTCAACTGAATCCTTCTGCAATCTTTTTTTATCAGAAAACACTTTTATATATCCCTTACTTGCTCTGTAATCTAGTTAATAAAAGAAACCGATACATTTTAACTTTTTTTTTATTTTAGTTTTTGCACATTTAAAAATCATTTAATTAAATCCCAAGTCGCCAAGAATCATCAAGTACAATAAATGGACTTGCACTGAATTAAAGAGATTCGCCAAATTAAATAGTACGAAACTTCGAAAAGTTTATGCTTTTAAATTTAAAACTTTTAAATCTGTTATATTTTGAATTTTCTTTATAAATTATAAGGAACTCACAAAATTGTATTAATCCACTTATTAGTATATTATTAAGCTAAATCTGAAAAGAGTTTTCCAACCTGCGAAAGAAACTTTACTTGAATTTGGTTTTAAAAATACATTGTGTTTCAGTTTTTTCGTATAACTGTTATGATACTTTACTGACATAAAGAGCGCTGCTCTTATATATGTGAAAAGTGCGAAAGTTTACACCTGCATGACCAAGTTGCTTAATCGCAATCTCATTGGTAAAAATTAAATATTATCTTTATTTATCGCCTTTTAATTTCTGTTTATAAATAGGATTCGGAATATTTGTTTATGTATGATTGCATGCACGATTAGGACGCTTCTATGTAATTCGATTTTCGTGAAGCGAGTTACGTATTCGGAAAAATGGTAAGGTGGTACTAATAAATTTGTATGGTACTACCTTTCTATTCTGCAAATATGAAAATCGAATTACATAGAAAGGTTTTGTGGATCTAGACAGCAGTGTTTTACAAAAAATGTGTTTGCATCCTGAACTTCGTTCATGTTTTTTTTTAAAACATAATTGAGTTTTCTATTTGTTTTTTTTTTTTGTAGCAAAATGCATAATCGTTAGTGCGGTATGAAGAACAACGGGGATTTATTTTTGTGAACGTAATTGAAATTTGTTTTCGGATATTAAGAAAATTAATCGTGAAACAAATAAAATAATTAAGCCATGTCTCGTACAAATTACAAACTCCAAGTCAAGAAAGGACACAAGCTCCTCCTACATCTGAATTTTAATTGGTTGAGATTTGAATTCGGTTGAAAAAAATAAATAGTTCACCAAATTAACATCGCTAATTACAAGGTAAACGCAGATAATTTTTAATCTTTAATATGACTAAACTTTTTCAGATTCTTCTTTTGAAAGGAAAAAATCTGGCATTCTATATTGCACTAATATAATCTTTAAACAACAATTCCTTGCACTATGAAATTCAAAGGTATTTTCGACTTTGTTGACAACATGTTAGAGGGAAGTATGATAAAAAAATATTTTGTAAACTTTTTTTTCAAATTTTATTTTTATTATGATGTTTTATAACACACAATATAATCTCAAATAATTATTGTCTTTCATATACTTTTATAATAGTTATTATCTTTCATGTAGTTTTTTTTAGATTGATCCTACGTTATTCAATAAACCTCCAAGTAAACCAGTCACTTCTTCAATTACTGGTGGTACGGCATCTTGCACATCTTGAACAATTTCAGTAACATCTTCAATTATCGGAGATAAGATTCCCCCTAAGTCACCTAGTCCTCCTAACAAACCACCTGTTTCTGGTACTGCGGAAATAGTAGATTCTGTGGGAAGTTCAGGTGATTCAGAAATGCTTGAAGAAGAAGAACTTGTCGGTAAAGATATTGAAGATGGAGAAGATGGTGGTAAACTAGCTGTAATAGGCTCAGTAGGTGAAGTTGCTGCATTAAGAACGTCAACCATCACACATACGGAAAGTAACAACAAGCCCTGTGAAAATAGTTAGAACTATTATTTAGACACATCAATTGATTAAATAAACATTTGATAAAACTACTTACAAATTTCATAAACATTTTTTTTAGATTTATTTATATAGATTTTAATTAAACAACTTTTAAATTTGTCAAAGTTTCTTTTGAAAATGATAATAAAATGTAAAATTCGAGGGGATTTATATACACTAAAACTCTTTAACTTAAATTTTTTAGCCAAATATTTTCGTAGTTAATAAACACGAAATTGTTGAATTCTAAACAAAAACAATAAAATTTAATTTTCCATAAACTTCAAAATTGATTTTGTTATTTTAGAACAAACAAATTTTAGAACAATTGAAACTCAACAAAACAAAGTAAATGTAAATATTTGCTAGATCAATATTCGTTGAATAAGTAGTTGTATTTGGAATGTGCGTAATCAGTTCATATTTCGATAAAGTAATAATAATATTTAAAGGGAAAATTACCTCTTCACAAAATTTGTAATACTTACGTGTGTTCTATTTTGAAATAGTAAAAATTCCATTACAACAATTGAAGGAAAATTTTAATTATTGTTTTAACAACAGGTGTATTTTTTGGAGAATATTTGGTAAACTTAAGCATTGGCATTGCATGGGCAAATTGGCGTAGATTAATTAAAATAAATTTTAATTACTTTTTGCCAAAGTTCGAATTTTTTATATTTTATTAATATCTGCCCCAGAATTTGAAAATTATTATTGAAGGCAGCTATCGTAAAACATTTTGCAAATTTTGAGAATAGACAGAAAAGCTCATTCGTACTAAATTTCAGTACTATTGTAATAATATACATATTCTAACACCAAAGGTTTTAGAGATTTGTTATTATTTTCCAAACTATGGAACTTTGAAGAGAATTATTGAGTCGCATCTAAATTTAGTATTACCTTAAAGATTCTAAAAATTTGGTTTGCTTAGCCAAATTTTCTAATAAATATTTTAATAACTTTTTTAAAACACTTCAAAAACAAATATTATAATATACAGCATTCGACTTAAAATCCAAAACATTTCAAAACAGCTTTTACAAAATGCCAACGTTTTATAATAAGGGTATAACACTTTCTCTGTCAATGGTGCCCTTTTCTTTTATTTAGTTCAGCAAGAAACGACATGGTAGTTAGATATACTATTGGAGGCTGCTGTGTGAATTTGACCCAAAAATTGACGCTTTTGGAATTTTGAAAGAGCTATGGGCGTCTAATTGAATAAGGAAAAAAAGGTTTAGAAAATAACTTCGAACTTTTGAGTAATTTTCCAAGTTTTAACGTAACATAACTTTTCACAAAATTAAAAGCCTCAGGTTGCCCGAAAGCGTTTACTTTTCTTATATTTTTCAAGTAATTTCCAATTTCATTTTCCAATGATTTTCTAGCTGCTTTCAAAATTAATTGAAACAAAATTAACACAAAACTTTTTTCTTAGCTATGGAAATTTTTAACAAGCACAAAATTCCATAGTCACTGTTTAACTTTGTATTTTTTTTACATAAATTTTATTTGAGCAGATTGAAATATTTTAAATAGTTGGACACACAAAAAATTTTTAAGTTCTACTGTAATATAAGGCAATCTTTTCACAATTTCCTGTTTACTCAAAGACAATATTCTTTTTACGCAAGTAAAACGAATATTGTCTTTGAAAAATTAACAATATATAAGTGTCGTCGTTTTCGTCGATCAATATCACTTCAATCACATCTTCTGAAAGCTCAAAACTTGTTAAATTGAAAACTAAAATTGTTAATTAAAATAAAATGTTTGCTAAAATTGTAAGTGCATTTCAAATATTTTTTGATATTTTGCAATTGATTTAACAACTTTTTTTTAGCTTATGTTGTTATTGGTTTCTGCGTGCATGATGTTTAATGCCGTAAAAGCGAATCCTGCTATTCCAGCTGTTGGTGGTTTATTAGGTGGCTTAGGAGGATTGGGAGAAGTTCTACCACCCATAGTCGAAGATGTAACTGGATTAGTTGAAGATGTAGGAGATGCTGTACCTCCGGTGATTAGTCAAGTGACCGGTTTACTAGGTGGATTAGCAGGAGGTTTAAACTAAATTAACATGATTAACTTTCATTATAATAGACATTATATTATATATTTTATTATTTATAATAAAAACCGAAGTAAAAATTAAATTTTAAGTGTTTTTTTCCTATTTGTAAATTGGATCTTAATACATTTCTTATGGTTAATATGGTTTCACAAAGGCATATAACGAATGAACACATGCATTTGAGAGGATTTAATGACACAAATCGGTTCTGTCGAGCCTAAAAAAATTTTTGGGACACATTTAAAAAGAAATTATTAAATATAATCATGCGACAGGATTAAGAAAAGATTACAAAGGATAAAGAGGGATGTTAAATACAATCGCGAAGAATGTTTTCAAAAAGTTCTGAAAAAACTCAAGAAGTTGCTTCCCGAAACTTTTCAAGCTCTTTCGATATGGTTCTAGAAAAGATCTGGAAAAAGAACGTTGAATTTAATTTTGCGGCATATCAAAAAATTTTGTTATTTAACTTTCACACATTTTGTTTCACCATCGAAGACAATTTGAAGTTGTTTGTCCCGTAAATTAATGATAATTTTTATTTTCTTTCACTTACTTCAACATTAACATTAACATATTTAATGAACTAAACGAAGCGTAATGTATTGCTTTTAAAATTTATATTGAACAACAATGCACTAGTAATTAAAATTATTTTAAAATTTTGTCCATAGGCTTAGACAAGGATACAAAACGTGATGCTTATATATGGTTTGTTTGTTCAAACAAAATTTCATTGGCTTTTAAATTCCTTTCATCTAATTTCTCATGTTAAATTTTCAATTAAAACGCACTTGTCTAGGTTGCCGAAATGTGAATGAGCTATTTTTGATATTATTAGGTATTTTTTAAAAATAAACGTTATATAATTAGTTACAGGTAGCCCTCGGTTAAGATAGCATACGTAATTTCAGTTTACCTAGGAGAATTTTTTATGTTTACTTTTTCGCTTTATAGAATTTTCCCCTCGTTAAACGAAATTTTTTTCTTTTTGACAAAGTAAAAATATAAGAATTAGTAAATTCCAGAATTAATAAATTTCAATTAGTACAAAAATAAGAATTAGCAACTTTTTAAGAATTAGAAATTTTTTTTATAAAGTTTTGCCCAACTGCTTAAGCTTTAACTCCTCAAATATTAAAAAATTTTTTATGGCACAGAAGATGTAGCACCAAAACCATTTCTATGTCAAGATTTTAAAGACCCTATTTTCCTTTATTTTTATCAACAATCATTAATTTTGGATGACGAGAGTCACTCGAAAAAACAGTTGACACTTATAAGAGCCGTCATTTTTTTACAAAATCTGAATTTAATGTTTTTGTTGAAATGTAACAAATAATAATAAAATTGAAACGAAATTTTATACAAACTTTTAATTTGAAAAACAAAAATTGATTTTAAAAAATTTGAAATTTTTGAAAAGAAAAACTGGAATTTTGTATAAGGAAGAACAAAAAAAAATTTAATTTTTTTAGACAAAATGGAGTTTGTTACAAAATGATATGGTATTAACATTATTAAACTAATAAATAATTAATAAAAAATTTGAGGGAATCAATAAATTTTCAGCATATTTATACAAAAAAGAAATTCGGCTATATGTTGTTAATAACAAATGCTATATGTTGTTGTATACCTTTCTAAACCACCTTGTATATTAGGAATTCTTTGGGAAAATTCTATTCGAGGAAGCGGGCATTGGCATAGAACATTTAGATTTTAGAATTTAGATTTAGAAGAACATTTCGATTTTAGAACATTTAGATTTAACACAAACCTAACTATAAAGTTTTTTTATTTTTATTTTAAATTTGAAATAAGTGCACAAAAGAGTTTTTTCTGATTTTGTATAATTTCTTCTTGAAACTAAAAACTGGATTTGTTGAAATTTGTGAATAAAAATGTACATTGCGTTCGATTATATTCCGTTTCCCATCAAGCTTTTTGCTTAGGTTTTAATAATATTTCGATTTCTAGTCATTACTTTTTAGAACATCTGCAACCAATGTTCTAAAAATTAATTGAAATTACTCTATTGAATATAAAAAATATATCAATTTTTGTGATTTATTCTTTAAAATTTATTTCTTATACATATTTTTATTTTCATGACTTTGAATTTTATACAATTTTTTATACAAATTAAAATAATTTTTTTATTAAAATTTTCATATTGCACTATTCCTATAATAAGTAATCTTAGTACAAGGAAAACAACTTATTTCCGAATAATTATTGAATCTCTTCTAATACATCAAATCCTGATAATAAATTTACATGGTAGGTAATGGTGGTAATGTAGGAAGTGCAGGTACCGTTGGTAATGTAGGAAGTGAAGGTACCGCAGGTACTGAAGGTATTGAAGGTACAGCTGGAAGAGAAGGTAATGTAGGCAATGTAGGTACTGCAGGTACTGAAGGTAATGAAGGTACAGCTGGAAGAGTAGGTAATGTAGGCAATGAAGAAACTCCTGGTAGTCCATCAATTATGCCACCAAGAATTCCAGTAACTTCTTCAATTACTGGTGGTACAATATCTACTACATCTTGAACAATATCTGTGACATCTTCGACAATCGGGGGCAAAACTTCGCCTAATCCACCTAATCCTCCTAAACCTCCTAATAAGCCACCAACTCCCGGAATGGCAGGTTTTGCATTTAAGACATCAAACACCATGCATGCCGAAATCAATAATAATATATTCTAGTAAAAATATTTTAAAAGATTAATAAAAGTATTAAAAATAATGTTTTAGAAAATACTCACTTTAGTAAACATTTTTATAGGATTTAAGTAGAGTTTTTAATTAATTGAAACTTTTTAACTTCTCAAAAGTGCTTTTCGAATTGATGATTACTAGACTAAATCTGCGGCATTTATATACTGTAAATTCCTTTGAAAAAACAATTTCTTGGACAAATAATCTATTGGTTCTTGAATATAAACAAAACAATAATTACAGTCTTGAGTTTGAAGCAAAATAACAATATTTTGTTTTCCGTATAAATTTAAAACTTTATTTATTTGTTCTAAAATTTATTACAATATGTTCAAACAATTTTTCACAAATAAACACTATAGATTACGTTTGAATGATTTACACAGCAGTTGTTATCAAAATAGTTTTGTAAAGGAAAATCACCTCTTTTAATAATTTAGTACATTTACGTTAATACCAATATTTATGTTTGTTAAGTATTTAAACAATTATCCATTTTTAGTTCTGGAAAATTTTGATTTATAATTTTAATAGGTCTCCTTATATGTATGTATGTAAAATCTATTTCTCAAGTTAATTATAGACTTATTTAGACAAAATTAACTTTAGAAGGAAAATGTCCCGATGATTAAGAGAAGACAGGATTAAGCTAACATTGTATACCCTTAATTTTTTTGTGTTTTTAGGAAAATATATTTCTATTCACATTATTCAAAAAACCTCCTGTATTTTTATTATGTTTGCACTTTACCATTTTTCCAACAAAACTAGAAAAAAACTTATTGGTTTAATTTTGTTCATCTGTCAGTACTTTCTTTTCTCTGTTCTCTTGGAGTACGCTTACAAAATTTCTACAACTTTATAAGGTGGACCTTATAATAATAAGCATAATTCTCTAGAAGAAAATCTTGTCTTCCTCCATCTTCCCCTCAAATCACGGAGCGGATGTCAAAAAGCATCAAAAAACTCGACGAATATAAGCAAAATTCAAATAGTTTGTTTTAGAAAGTTTTGTAAAAAGAAAAGTCTAGGAAATATTTTTATTTTTCCTTTCTCCGCCCCCTTAAAAATTATGATACTTCGAATTCATAAAAAAAATTTAGCCAACTTCTTACTATATCGGAAACACAAGTAGTTATGGAATTCCGCAAATGCAGCAAAATATTGCTTCTTCTATCGCAAAAAAGCATACTCAAATATTATATTGGAAATATAGTCATTTTGTTATTTTAAATCCGTATTTGTTTTAGGTGTACGACATTGAAGTCTAAATTTTTAACAGTCCCTTCAACATCAAAATTATTATAAGAATAGTTTATTCTAAATAAAATTATTAATACGAGTACTAGACAAAAAATAAAATTAGTTGGTTTTATGAGAATTGGCCAATAACATTCTAAAAACAATTGCAGCAATTCAATGTCTCAGTGATTTTTTAATTATACTCGTATACCTTGGGTTTTCTTTAAGTTCAATATTTCCTCTTTATAAAATGTGCCCGTTTGCAATTCATTAAAATGTTAACAAAGTTAATTTTCCATTGCTGTTACAATATTATAAATTAAAATATTAAAAAATTTTTAATCTAAATTTTGCTACCGTTTTTGTTTTCAGTTCTTTTTTTTTTGTCTTACGAATTTTTAATCACCTTATTTCTATATGAATAACAGGCAATGCCGCCTACTTAACTTTAGTAATAATAATATGATTACAATTTAATTTTTCATTATAGATCTTGTATGTAGTAAAAGAAAAATTCGTTTGGCTCATGTTATTAAAGATAAAAACGCAAAAATTATTAATTCTTGATAATGGGTGGCGCTGTAAATCCATAAAAATCGTATTAAAATGTCTCTGTCGCATTGGTCACATTGGTCCCAACTTAACATCACAATTATAATGTTATACAAAAATATGTTTGTTTTTTTTTTTATTTTACTCATTATGTAGAAATGTGTGTATTATTGTTTCTCACATATTTCTGGTTTTTTTTTGTTTGTTTCATTTTTGAAATCGTTTGGTGGTTTTAAAATTCTTTCATTCGCTTTGTAGTTACTTTGTGTGTTCCAATATTAATAGTCCAGTTTTTATATGTTTCTTTTTGTTAGTTTTCACCCAACAGCGATTAAATGTATGTAATAATTATGTAAGTATGTACACACAGTGCATATATTATGCATGTTTGTGTGTATAAAAAGTGAAAACATAAATAAAAAGAAAAATAAAACATTCATGTGAATTGCATAAGAAATGCCGTTTTAAAACGTCCAACCAACCAACCAAACAACCAACAACCGACCAACCAACTGGACATTCAACTTTTTTTTTTTTCTCTTTTTATCTTTTTCATTTATTGTTAATGCACTTTTGTCTTTTTTCTCTTTATTTTTCATATTGTTGACTTGTTTTAAGTGGTAGGTACATATATGCTTTTACACGCATGATAATAGAAAAAAAAATCCCAATCCCCAGAGATTTAATCACAGTCGGCAGCAGTACGATATTTCTGCTATTTTTGTTTTTGTTAATTTTTTTCTTTTTTATTTTTGCCGGGTTTGTTTTTCATGTTGTTTTGTATAACTTTTTTTTCGAAGTTTAATTTTCTCTTATTTTTATTTTTTCTCTGCACTGACATTAATTTTATCCAACAGATGCACATTTTATATATACAAATTAATATGTAAAGCTACACATCCTTACATATTTGTATGTATGTACATATGACGAATATTTGTATATTTGTGAGATAGTATGTAGTAACAAGAACAAGATATAAAGCAAAAAGGATGAATAAGAATGATATTAGCTTGTTGAATGGCATGCTGCTTTTGCAGATGATGAATTAACTCGTGCACACATCATTTAATAATGATATACATAGCTTAGAATTTGTTGGTTTTTCTGTTTTTTTCATCACTTTAAATTCACAGAGAGAAAAAACAAAGTAAAATTTTAAAATTTCGCCTTAGACAAATAAAGAAACATTTTGAGCTTTTCAGAAGCTTATACCAATCACATAATTTTTACTTTACATATGAAGGTGCAGTAAGTTTTAGCTCGGTATGAAATGTGACCCGGTGTTAGGAATATATTTTAAGTGCGTATTTGCATTTCAAAAATATCAGCTCTTTTAAAATTGACAAATAATTGAATTGTTATTAACCCATAAATTTTTTTCCTTGAACTGGACTCGAGCCAGTGACATACCGATTTCTAGGCGAACACTCTATCGACTGAGCGACATAAAGAAATTGCGGGCAAATGTTTCTATATACATTGCTTTGTACTGTAATCCACATGATTAAAAAGTATTTTTCATAAGAGATGCTACATAGAGTCATCCATTGGAATTGATATTCCTAAGCAACGATACAGTTCGAGTCCAGTTTGAGGAGAAAAATTTTTTATTAAATTTTTCTGCATTAACTCATTACTTTAATCACGTCATCCATCTGTTCTGCAGTTGTATGAAGAAATTTTCATTAATTATTCTCAATTATTTAATAATTAATTTAAGAATTAATAATAAATTTGAACAACTACACGTTGAATTGGTAATTAGTAATATCGTTTTAGTTTCTTGATTTCTTTTTAACGCACTAGCACTAATTTTTTTTCCAGTGTAATGCACTTAATATGCACTATATATGACGTGCCTATAAAATAAAACACATAAAAAAAACACCAATCTTCAATTCCTTTCAATTATGTTATGGAATTTTACGAATGCGATCACTATGGCCTTTTGTATAAAAAAAAGAAACAAAATAAAATAAGAAAAAAAAGGTGTTGAAATTGGACTGATTGGCGAGTGCCATTCCACTCAATTTGACATTGTAATATTGCTTATAAATTTTTATGTATAAAACATATTTTTTCTCTGTTTCTTTCAGAAGTATTTCTCCTTTCAGATCACCATGTAATGTAATGTATATATACATATATATATAGTACATACAGGTATACATACATATATATACATTTATATTGGTTTCAGCTATATCACTATCACATCTGTTATTGTTTGTGGTGGCCAATTATGATATTTCAATCCATTATCTTTTGAGAGTGAGATGTCAAACCAAATTGTTGCACATTGATTGCTTTTATGTTGTGACTGACAATTATTATGGTGCATTACAATATAGAGCATAAATACAAATATCATGAGTACACAATATTATATAGAAACGCATATATGTTTGAATGTTTCATGGCATACATAACGTACACATACGTAAAAGTGGTGTAGCGGCATTGCCTAAGTACGTTTGTTTATATCTTTTTCTAAAACAATCATAACTGGTTTAAATGTCAAAAGTGATTTCAATTCTACTGTAGTCATGTTAGATGAAAATATTTTGATTGATGGATTTTTTTTTTTGTTGTTGTTTTTCTCATTCTGAAAGCGATGGTGTTGAACTTTTATTCAATTGCAATGTTATTGCGAAATTTTAGATGAAATTGAAATGCTCCTTTATTCCTTTTGTATTCCTTTGTCGTAACCAGATGTTGCAATATTAAATTATTTCGATATGTGACTGATAAAAAGAGAATTGCTTGGAAATTGGAATTTATTTACGTAATTATTTATTTGTATATCTATAGGTATAGATACTTATGTATATAAGTATGTGTATAGTATTGTATACACAAAGGCATTGGAATAATATTTCAATTAAAATTATAAATTTAAAGAAAAATTTAGAAAATTGTCTCCGTTATGGTTAGTTAATGTGTAGCATTTACAAACAATTGTATGTATTATGAGCATATGTATATATAGGTGTGCATTTAAAAGTTCGAAGTATGCTTATTTCTTTTTAGAAAAATAATGGCAACATTGTAATACCATAATAAAAGACTCTTGTACACCTACTTGCGGATCAAATTTCCTGGATTTAAAAGGAAAAACAAAAATCAGATTTATTAAGAAATGATTGAAAAAGAACAAGGGATTAATTACATTGTAATTTAATTTAACCAAAAAAAGTAATCAAAAACGGTATAAAGTTGTCAGGTTTCTTATACGCTCTATGCGTACATACATACATATATGTATGTTATTAGTTAACCTGTATGTGAAAGTAAAATAAAAAATTTTTTAAACATCAAGTGTTAATATAGGAAATATTTTAACAAAAGTGTAATTTCAATTGTTAAATTTCGATCTACTTTGATAGCAATATTACAATTTTTGACCAATACAGTTTCTATGACGTTAGAAATAAAATTATATAATTTAAATGATTGATTGGAATTGATAAGGGAGTTACAATAATAAAGATTTCAGATTTATGATTAGAATGGAGCAGTTACAAGGAAAGTAGTTTCCAGTATATTTTTAATATTTGCAAATATCTATAAGTAGTAAATAAATATCCAAGTTGCTGTGCTGTGTAGGAGTAAAATTGCTTCAGAAATTATTGAAAAAACACTATAAGATAACGCTTAATTTGGGAAGTCTATCCGCCAACAAAATATTTGCTTAGAGTTTATTATGATAGAAGAGTTAATTATTAATCTTTCTCCATGTTTTTACAATTTACAAAAAATTACTGTTGGTTATCATGCACCAGTTTGTCAAAAGCTTGCTTAAAACTTTGCGGGCGTTTAGAAGACGATCAGAAATTTTGCAATTAAAGAACTTTTCTCTTGATTTACTAAAATTGATTAATAATTTAATCACGTTCACAAGTTTTAAAAAATTTTTACTGTTGCAAATATTTGAAAAATAATTACACATCTGTACGAATTTCTGTTTTTTTTTTTTAATTATAATTAAATAATTTCCATAATGTTATTTTTGAATTAAAAACACATCCGCGTATGTATAACATTCGCGTAAAATAAAAGAATTAAATTAAAATTTAATTCTTTGTACATACGAGCAGAATTTATAGGAAAATAAAGTAGTAAAATATCCGTAAAGAAAACGATAAAATATGCCTGAGAAAATTCACAACATTGAAATCGCAAGGGAAAAGCAATTTTATATTTTATTTTCATTTTTATTTTAATTTTTACTTTTTTATGTATACTCGTAGTTAGGCCTGACTTGTCTGTCTTATAAATACAACGTGCATTTAACCGTTTACAAAATAATAATCAGATGTTAAACTGTTGTCTGTATTCACCTTTGAAAAACATTAAAAAAAAACAAAGAAAAACATGAAAAGTGAAGCAAGTGAAAAATAGGTATACGACAATAAATGATGTACTAAAAAGGTGCGTGATGGGAACACATAAAATATCTTTCATCCCTTTCTTTTTTTAAAAATGTAAAAACTTCACTTAATATATTTTTTTATAAAAAACAAAAAATTGACTGGCGCTTTTAAATGATAGACAACTAGTCATAATATTTTCATTTAACATTTACGGCCATTTTAATAACAGGTATTAATAATTTGTTATAACGTTTGAAAATTTTAATTGAAAACTACGTTCAATTCAATGACAGAATAATTTTCTACCTTACTGTTCTTTATGCACCAGATGAGAAGAATGAATGTTACGTTTTCCTATAATATGATGTTTGGTTGAGAATAATGGGTTCCGTATTAATCATCCCTGATATTAAAAACTCAATAAGTATATCCAGAATTTAAGAACTTTGTTTTTAAAAATTTTGTAAAATGAAAAGCTTAGGAAATATTTTTACGTGTTTTGCTGAAAAAAGAGTGAGAAGTCTTATTAAAAAAATTGAGGAAATCATATTGAGGAAATCATATTGAGGAACTCTTCTTCTGTGAAAACCGGGCTAGAACTTTTCTGTGTGACAAGGGGCCGAATCACGTGCATCGACAGGCGAGAGCACTTTTGAAAGAATATGATCCAAAGCGATCTAATAAAATAATAGGAATAAAACCAAATTGGTATGAATTTTCCAAGGATGTAAGTTATATAAAACTTCAGAAAGCAATGTGGTTCAGAAAAATTGTTATAGTTGCAGATTTTATATGGTAGAGAGGGAGACCCAAGCACACGAGAAGTTTTTGAGGGGCTAATTGACAAGAATTATTAAGCTCAAACGGGTGCTATAATTGAATGGAGTTTAGAAAATACCACATTAGACCCGATCGCGACGTTATTCAGATACAACATGCCATAGCTATTTAATACCAACAATGAAACAAAAACCAATTTTATTTTAAATGAATTCATCAACTCGTCCATATTCACAATACAAAAAGGTTCATAATACAATACGATGGAATTCTTAAGTTTAATTAAAAATTTCAAGAAAAATTTGGCTGCCGTAAGTTACGTAGGCATTCACTCAACTTTAAAATGCAGACATCTAATATTATTTGTAAATATTTGAAAAAAAAATCCTATAATTTTCAATGTTAACTAAAAATTTGTTTGCATTATTTTATGTAGCAAACCATAATTTTGATCTATTAAAGTTTAAATAAATTATACGCCAATTTTTTTTAATATATATTATTTTACTTAACACATCTCTATCAATTATTAATAACCGAGAATATTCTAAATTACATACTAATATCTAGTCTAATTGAATTTCTATGGAATAAAAATTTATAAAATTAAATATTATCATGTTCATAGGTAATATGACAACATTAAAGGTTATATGCGGAAAAGTAATGAAAATTAAACAGGGTTTTACATGAAAGGAGAAACTATAAAAAATGCTATTTTATTCAAAATATGCTTTAACTATTATTGAAAATAATTTTTGCGACTACGTAACATTTCTTTACGGTAATTCATTTACCTTCATTATTTTATAATTATTGGCAATAGAGTTTTTAAGGAATACAGTGTATTTTATAGGCACAGGAGAAAGAATTTCATGTGATATAAGATTAATTTTTATTAGCAATCTTAACAGAGAAAATTTGTACTTTAAAGACAACTATAATTGACCACATTATATATAGAAATATTGTTGCCTTTTAAATCTAGATGCTTTACTGAGTTATTATTGGTAAATTTCTAAAGAAGACGACTGAATTATTCGAATATGATTTTCGTATGTCACACTCTTGAATTTGAACAAAAGTAATACCAAGGAAGCGGATTATTTGTTTTATTTAAATATTAAGGTTTAAAATTTTGAACAGTTTTATTATCGATCTAAATTTTCAAATACCCAGTATTTTCGGATATACTTATTTCCCAATTGGTTAGTATATTTTCAAAACTAATACAAGAAATGTGTAAAAGCACTTATTCAAATAAATTTAATAGAACAATTATCTGGTTATGTGAGTAAAAATAAACTGAATTACTAAACAAAACTCAAAATATTGAGAATTCCACTAATACAGAATTTTTCTGCTATAAATAAAAAGTAATCACACCGAAAAAGTGAATAAATAAAAAGTATTCACACCGGTATAAAAGTTGGTTCGACAAATTTTTGTACAGTACATGCAACAATTACAAATATAAAGCTTTTTATTCTTAATCGGCACTTAATGGTTATGACAGAGTCCTGACAACAAAATAATCAAACGTTATCAGGTAAATTAAACAAAATTGAAATTTCTTCTCGTTTAATTAGCAAATACCTTAAATTGCGTTAAAATGCAATTTGTTTTCATTGTTCGTGAGTCAGCTTAGATAGGTCAGGCTAAAAATTTTGTAAGTTTTGAGTAAAGATTAAGAATAAATAATTTTGAAACGCGATAGTCGGTACTTTGCTTATGTTTTTCAAAAATTATGAAATTATTTGGATAAAATTTAAAAATGTTGGGTTATTTCACTGTTATTTACTGCTAAAATACTGCAAATTTAAAAAAAATATATATTACAAATATTATAAAATATTAAAATGATCTGTACTAATAGTAAAAAAATTTCATAGTGTTACAAAGCTGATTTTTCCCATAAGCCCTTTTGATTTAAAATAATCTATATACGAACGATTTTCTCATTCATTTTGATTTTCATATTTTTGAAATATACTTTCTTATTTTTTAGTCACCCTAGCGAAATCAAAATGTCTAGCGATGTCAATCAGAATAATCGGATCTGCTGCAATTTTAAAATCTCCTTTATCGCAACACATTGTTTTATAACGGTAATACTAAGATCAGTCATTCTGATCTAAAATTTTAGAATAGTTTGCTCAAATTTCATACTTAAAAACTACAATATTGGATAATATTAACCAAGTAAATAAATAATTGAAATACACAACCGAAGCTGTCCTTAAATTAAAATTTAATTGTCATTCAAGTACCTAATAAATCAAAGGTTTAAGTAATTAAATAATGCTTGTTTGTGTAGATAGTGTTGCTGTTAAAATTTTCTGTTCAGTTCTAACTTTTGCATATTATTCCTTTTGAACTTAGAAGCTAAATCAGATACTACAATAAAGTTTTCAAAGAATATAAATATTAAACTAGGGGAAATTCGTATATGCAAAAAAATAGAAAATTATACAAAATTCGAATTACCAATTTTGCCTCATAACCATAAAATAAATTTTTACATTAACTTTTAAAGCTCGACCAGAAATATCAGTTTTTTTGATTTAAACTCATTATACTTTCATATTCATACATTCATGTAACTAATATACTAATTCAGTACGATTTTTAAAACCAACAAAATTTAAAATTATAATTTTTATTTTAAAGTAGTGAAAATTATTAATTTTTGTTGAGGAAAAATACCTTATGGTCCAACAGAAAAATCTATTCCACTTTACATTTTAAATTGAAAATAAAAAGAAAAAATTAAAAAAAAAAACAACTAGAAAATTGCTTTATTTAGAAAAAAATTTTCAATTCACAATATTGTGAGTCCTTCAAATCAATTCAAGATTTTCATATTATAAAAACGTTATTTTTTCTATTTAAACAGTTGCATGTGTATTTTTATTTTTCTCTTAGTTACTTTTCATGTTCATGCTTATGTACACTTATGATTTTCGTTGTGTTTACATTACTATCAAAGATACATACAATAATCCTTTAATTCAATCACTTGTATAACTAAATAAGAGATGAGAAAAAAAAGTACTTTGAGCTAACAAACGTACTATAAAAAAAACACGCTGGACAAGCATAAGAATTTTTCTGTTATTCTTTTAGAATTTTTTGTTTTTTATTTTTGTTCTTATTATATAATAAAAGTAAAAGATATTGAGAGGAATATTGATTAAAAAACGAATTAAAAATAAAAAATTCCAAAGATAACGGTAAACTAAAGAAAAAAAAAACAAAACAATCTCGCTTCAATCAAAGTAGTTTTCTCAATTTTCATTTCAAGTAAAAAAAAAAACAAAAAAAAAAAATAAACAGAATAGAATTTGTGAGAGGAGAGAAAATTTCTCATACCCTCTAAATTTTTTTTGTTTTTTTTTTCTTTTGCTTTTTAAAGTTTCTAAAATGAATATGTGAAATGAAAATTCCTGCAAAGGACTTGATTGCCAATTCAGTGAAGCGAATTCTTTCTCTCCCTCTCTCTCCATTTAATTTTTTTTTATTTTTGACAAAGCTTTTGTTTTCTTATTTTTTTTGGAAAAAAAAATTAAAAATAAAAAATTTCTGGAACGTATACATGCGATATAAATAAAAATCTATGTGAACCTACCTATACACACGTGTATAACATAAAGATGGTTAAATTCAAAAATCGAAATAATAAAATGAAAAATAGTAGCACAAAAGAAAAAGGGAAAAAACAAATGAAAAATATGAAAAAAAAATGAAAGGATATTCTAAAATGATAAGGAAAAACAAATATACACCCTCAAGTGAAATTTTGTTGTTTTCTATTTTTATTTATTTAGCGTACATTTCATATGTACTTATATCCTTTTTCCCTGACAAAGCGCTGCATAAATAAAAAAATAAAAAAAAAAGTACAACTTAACTGTATAAAAACAAACAAAATATATGAGAAAAACTGAAAACACAAGAATCGTAAGCACACGGACACTAAGGATTTTCAAATGGTTTTAAAAAATATTGGGAAGGTAAAATATACATCATTCTTATAGAAAGAAAAAAAAGAGAAGAACAGAATTTTTATGAGTTGCCATATGATTGAGAAATTATAAGAATAATTTTCTCTTCTCCTGAAATCACATTACATGTAGTGAAATTTCCATTTCCACTTAAAAATATTTATATTTATCCGATTTTGTATTTGTAATATTCAAATTTTGGTGAAATAACTTTACAGATTTCCATGTTCATTGTACTGACCTCAGCAAACATTCATGCATTTTGACAGCCGACTTGTTCAATACTTTTTTGTTAATATTTAACTACAAATCCAATTCTATAGCAAGACGATTTCGAGAAATTGATTTTATTTTTACTTCTCAACTATTTTAAACTAAGCTCCACTTTATACTTTGGTTATACAAATATTGCATGCCGCTCGATATTAGTATAGCAGAAATCGCTTCCATAAGGATTGCCGCAGTTAGAGCAAGTTAGATTGGTATAAAAGATTTGCAATTACGTTTAGAAGGTGGATTTAGAATCAAACTTTTTGAAGTAACCTCATTTGTGATTACGATTTTATCTTTCTTACATGATAATTTTAATATGCTCGTATATGGGAATAGGACTAATAAAAGTTGTAATTTTCCTAACAGTTTTTTTTACTAATTTATATTATCTCAGTTAAAATTGTTACAAAATTTCATAAAATTTTAAAAATTATTATATATTTTATACTCGTAATAAAATTTTTGTAGCACTTATTTCTCATATAAATGTCTTCTATGGGGGAGTCTCGTGTCTAAGAGCACTACTACCTACCATTGTATAGACCTTCATGAGTAGGCAAATTAAAATCATTGTTAAAATCAAAGCTGACTACGGGGTTGTATCAACGAAAGACCTAGTGACCAAAGCTGACGTAACATTTGCATAATAGAAGGGATACACCATTTTGAACAGTTGATGTACATTTTTTTAACCCATTGAAAAAAAAAACAATTTGGTATAAAATAACATATGCAGTACTCTGTTTTTCTCAATAATTTCTAAACCAAATCAAGTAGCATGATGACTCACATGCCAAATCAAAGTCTAGTTGGCAAAGATGTCAGCTATGCTAAAATTAGAGAAAGCTCCAATGTTACGTCACCTAGAAAATTAACGTTCCTTAAAAATGAATAGTTAAAATTTCAAATTTTTCGAACTTTAAAGTCATGTGATGTAGATAAGTGATGTTAATAATCTTTAGAAAACTCTTATTCTGAGGCTTGTCCTACACAAGCACGGAATTATATATAAAATTTCAAAAAGTGAAAAAATACGTCGAGATTCATTTTAAGTCCCTGTAACTCCCAACCCGTTGAGCTGTAAACATCGCCCCATGCAAAAGTTTTGTCTACTCATGAGGACTTATGCAATGGTATACAGCAGTGCACTTAGATACACCCTGCATATCTGAATATAGTATCGTAGAAATGGTAAATTAGAACACCTTCAGTTGGTTTCGTACACTTAGAAAATTTCAAACAATTTTTCGAAAATAAATCAAAACGTATTTACACATCAAAGAAATTTTTGTTTTAATAATTTTCTTAAAAATATTTAAGACGATTAGAAAGTAAAATAGTGAAAATTTATTCTTTTTTCAATTTTTTAAGTATGACAAACAATATTGTACACAGATATGCAAATAAAAACTCTAAACTGAGGTCATTAAAAATATTCGCAAATGAACAAATTTCGTATTTTAACACATTGTCGGAAAAATTCGTTTGAGGTTTAAAGTAGCCTCGTATTGAAAACAAAATATATTTCCATATGTATGTATGAACTTACACAAAATTAATACATACTCGTACATACATAAAATCGATTGTCACAACAAAAAGAAAGAGAAAGAGGAAAACATAAATAAAAAATCGATTTACATACGAAATTACAGTAGCAAAACCAAAAGTTATAAAAATTTTCTACGAGGTGCCACGAACTTAGTGCCCCTTTCATAATTTTGGTCATCATAATTCCAAGTGCATTTACCATTGTTTTAACTGCAGTTATTATTTTATCAAATCAAACAACAGACAAAAAACCTAAAACTTTGCAGTACTTGTAGAATAAATACAATTCTCAACTGCTTTGGCAACACTGCGATGACCACTGTTTTAGTTCTGAATAAAGTATAAAACTGATAGTTAATAATTGATTGTTCTCAATTTTAATATTTTTACACTTTTCCTTTATAAAAACTTGAGTTAAAAAAGAGAAAAAGTGAAAAGAGCCACAAAAATAATTTCAAACTGAAAAAAGAGAGCAAAAAGATCGTGTTCAAAAAGGAGAACATGCTCCGTTTTTAAAGAAAAATAGAATATTTTGGCAATATTAAAATCTAATAGAAATTCTGTACAAATGGTAATCCTAAAATACTTTTAAGTAGGTAGATATAATACGAATTATTTAATGGTAAAATCCCCTGAGATATTCGTTTTTATGAAGATAAAACATCGTTTTTCACAAATGACTATAAATAAAATCATATTCTCATAGCTTCTGATATAAACATAATATTTTTTATGTATACATATATGCATGTACTAATGTTGTACGATATTAGTGATACATAAATATATATGATTGTATACTAAACAACTTATTCCTTGAAATATCCTGATCTAGCTATAATTTCTATTATAAAACATTACCCGAAGGATTTATTGAAGGTATTTTTTTTTTGTTTTTCTCTTTTAAACCTCACAATTTTAGTTATATAGTATAGTTTCCATAAATGAATAACGATAGATAAATTCAGTTTATTAGCCCATACCCATAATATTATATATGTACATTCAAAGACATATCCGCCTTTATAGTCAATGAAATAATTGTCCTTTTTAACTATAAATTGCATATATATATGTGTTCGGAACCATTAAAATGAAAGCTATAACGATTAATAATTCTTTTTCTAAAATATAAGCGAAAATAGAGAAAAAAATAAAAAAAACATCAAGTCTTATTTTGCATTTTATTTTCAAAATTGACAATTTAACATTCAAATTATATTTTGAGAAAATCATTGAAATGAAAAATTTCAAATATATGTGCATAATCAATGGTTTTTTGATTACTAATTAATAACCTATCAATGTTCAGATTTTATTGAAAATTATTTAAAAAATATTCGAATTGCAAGTTAAGCACAAAGCTATTTTTACTTGAGAACATTTATATTTTTGTTTATGCTTCCTTTTTTTAATACAAAAGGAATAATTAATTGCTTTTTATCCTAGAAACGAAATTGAAACGTAAATTATTAATATTAATGACTAAATAGCAAATTTATTGCATTTAAAATTATAAAGTGGAAAAATGATACGGGACATGGAGTCCAAATGAACTTATTGGAATTTGATTCACCAAAAAGTACGTTGAGTTGATGAATAGCTACAATATCAGTCAAAGCATTGTCAGAAATCAAATAACATTGAATTCCAAATACAATTTTTCAAATAAAGTGCTCTTTATTTTCTAAAGATTTAAAACTCATCTTAAAACCTTATACTTCATCCATAAATATTTAATAGAAATAAAAACGAAATTCCTTACATCATACGTTCAATATTACGTTCAAGTGAAAGCTAAAAACTAGAAAGCGATTAATCTTCTAACACCGTTCTGAACACCGTTTTTGTGTAGGAGTCTGAAATTTTAATAGGTTCTTATCACTAATAAATAATGAAATTCTTCCAATTTCTTCAAATAATTTCTTTGAAACTATGTAAAAGCTTTACCAAATTTTTACAAAAGCAAAAAGAAACGAAAACTGACTTCCCATCAGAAATTATGATTAAATATTTTGAATGCGCAAATTAAACGGGCAGTTAAATCAATTTGCTACAACTTCTTTTATTTTTGCTCTTATCCTAAATATATGCAATTATAGTGATGCATTAACATGGTATACAATATAATATATTATGTAACTTTTCCAAAAAATTTTTGAAAAAAAGTGCTTATTAGTGTCACTCTGTCCGTCAGTCCGTCCGTCTGTCCGTGTGTCTGTTTACAAAACTTCTACACCCTTGAAGATAGAAAGCTGAAATTTTGTACGTTTATAGATCTTTACTAGAAACTTATTTCCGTAGAACAAAATTTTTACCTATCTCCCCACCTCTAGAAGTTATACCCCCCCAAAACCCTAAAAATGGCCTTTTTTAACTATTTGTTGCAATGAAACCATAAGCATTTTTGAAATTTTGCAAACGCATAAAGGCAGCGGCTTACTTCCTCTAGCGCGGTATACTAAATTCAAACTTTAGAAGAACAAAATGGCCGTCCAAATCTACCGTTATCTAAAGTTTTTTTTTCCAAATTTTTTATGTCGTTTTTCTTCTAGACCTCAGCTTGTGAAAGCTTGAAATTTTAGGGGCTTTTAGACATTAACAAATAGTCCATTTCGTTAGCAGAAAATTTTTTTCCATCTCAACCCCCTCTCAAGTTACCGCCTCTTGAAATTTGTAAAATTTGAATTTTTGACACCTTATATTTCCGAAACCGCAAGCTTTCTGAAATTTCTATAAACACAAAAAGATAACGGTAAATTCCATGACATTAAAAAATATAATTATTTTTCTTAACACACACAATTAACCCTTAAAATCGAGCTTATGTTAAAACCTTATGTTAACAACACTTTATATTAATTTTTGCTTTATTTCAAATTGCATTAATCGTTAATCCTAAATTTATGCAATCCTAGAAATAGTTTTGTATATGAATGAAAATAATTTTAATGGGGTGATAGGTGTACATAGACTGTATTTAAAAGCAAAATTTTCACTTGTTGAAGGGAAAAGTGCTATAATACAAACCATTGGTTTGACCCAACTTTATTTAACTCACAACAGATTCAAGTTTGTTTTTAACCTCAGAGCGTTCAGAGCAAAAATAAGCGTGTTTTACACGCTCTACGTATTCAAAAACAATTTTTATGTCTCACAGAGCTTTGAAAAAAAAATATTTAGCAGAATAAGATCTATTCGTGATTACTTTTATTAATTAAAGGAAATGATGTACACACATATATGCATTTTTAAAATCGTAAACTAAAAGCATTAATTAAACCTCTTATTTATATTTTATTGTTATAAATCACTTTTTTATATGCTTTTCTATTTTCCACATATAACATGCCTTTGTATTTTCATTTGCTTTTTTTTTTGCTATCGATATTTTTAGCTTTGAAAACAACATACAAATCCCAGACGGTTTACATCCTACATCCAAAATCTTACCATTAACAAGTTTTAGTTTAGAATTCTCAAAAGCAGCAATTGGGAAACTAATGAAATATAAAGCTTTATTCGACACAGACGCGAACCCGTAATAGATGGAACGGAGACCGAAAAATTATTGGAACAAAAAAAATTACTACCATTTGAAGCAGAAATGTGCCGACTTGGAATTTTCGTCACAGTTCTCTTATTTTAATGTCCCTCTTAAGGCAAACGGAAGCAATCTTTAAAGAAGTCTTCGAATAAAAATTGCTGAACCGTCATTAATGCAACCTTCTTCAAAAACGAACTGCAGGAATAAGATTCAAGAACTTATTTTAGGTTTTTCAAAGAATTTTTTTTTATGCTCTTCTTTGAGAAAGATTGTAGAATTCTTCAAAAACCCTTTGTATCCTTAATATATTCATACATGGCAATCTTCGATTATAAATTGTTTCAGGCCCTGCATCTCGAGCCATAATAAATGTCTTCGTTCCAAAAATTTACTTTATCTTAAAGCACCGGAATTTTTTGTCGAGTAAATATCATTCAAAATTACCGAACGCGCTACATATGAAACACATAGGTTTTTAATTAAATGCATCAAGAAAACTCCATAGAATGACTAAGAAAAATAGATCAATATAGAAATAAGCAATACGCTAAATTTTTCCAGTCACATGTTGTATGAAATTAAACAAAATGGCAAAATATTTTTTTTAAAATACTGAAAAACATTTAAATTAAAAAATTTATTTCATGCTCTAATTTAATTCGTGTACCGCTTATTTAAACTCAAAGCATATTTTTCTTCTAAAATAAAATTACACGCAAAAACTTAACCATATTACTCCAACTCAATTCGGACTTATGCAAATATACAGAATTACAAATAGAAATGGAAAATTTTGAAATAAATTCGCACACACATTCACTATAGTAATTCAAACTCATTATATTTTCTTAATCTCAAGTTTATTAATTCTTTTATATACTCCCCCTGCTATAATAAAATCTTCTCCTGCCACCTTCACTATATACTACTTTATAATGTGTAATATCACACATAGTAGTATTTGTTCAGTCACTTTATTATGCGGTTATGCAATCCATTTACAATCATCATTATTTCCTCTTTCTGTTTTTTACACCCTCAAAATATGTGATGCAGGTACACTTAAATTTATAAATTGTAGGTAGTAAAATATTATTTTCTTTATTATTGTGTAGTGACAACATAATGATAAAGGACGCAACAAAACAACATGATAATAAAAACCAAAACAAAAAAAAATTAGACCCTCTCAATTCATAAATGCATTGTAAAACTTTTAACACCAATCGTTTTCTTGTATCTGCATATTTTGTACACTGTAAAAACTAAATAAAAAGTAAAGAAACAAAGCGTTTAATTGTAAATTTTGTATGTTTTTTTCTTCCTCCTTGGTTTCTTGTTTTTTTTTTTTCGTTTATGCTCCGTATCTTTATAGAACATTTCTGTGGGCTCTTTTCATTTAATCACTTAACTATAGTTAATGTTTTATTGTTTCCATTTCACTACGTAACTGTATACGTTTGTACCAATGTAACTTACCAATTTACTATACTAAATGCTACTGCTAAATGCTATTTGGTTAACTGGTTTGGTTTATGTTTTGGTTTGCGTTAGCCTGCTTTCTTTGTTTCTTGTTCTTTTTTTTTAAAGTGTTATGGAATTGTTTGTTTTTTCGTTTTCGCAATGAAACACATAATAACAAAATCACCACACTCTAAATATACATGTATTACCTGCCATTATACAAATAGACTAGCATTATTCAAATATATAAAATATGGCATTATTATGACATAGGTTAAAAGAATCATCATATTTTTATTAACTAACAACACTAGCAGAAAAGTAAAAACAATAAAAAAAATTTTTAATATTCTTTCATATTAATTTTATACGCTCAGTGCATTCGCATACACTCAAAATTTTCTGTTTTACTGCCATTTACCGCATAAAAATATGCGTTCTCTTTTTTTATTGTATATTCTCACATTTTATTTTTAAAATCACCACCAACATAATTTACATTATTATCATCATATACACAATTGTTATTGTTGTTAATATAACACTTAAATACATAATTAAATATTATTATTGCAGTATCCGAAATAATATGGATAAAACATATGATTTAAAGGAGGAACTTTAAATACAAAGATGAATGTTTGTGAAAGAACTGCAAATTGGTATAAAATTTGATACTTACAATTTATAATGAGAGGATGCTAACAGTTTAACATTCACGTACCGAAATAGTAGTCAAAAGTATCTAGTATTTCCTGTATCTAGTAATATATTTTAATAATTACTAGATACAGGAAAACTTTAGTGTAAGCTTATTTTAATTTTTCACCGCATTATTTGAAATTTAACTAAAAAAACGAGATCTCATGGTGTAAACTAATGCATATACTACAATACTCTGAACTCAATTCCAAATTTGACAATACGTCAACGTGAGATTGAAATTTGACATCTTAAAAAAGTGAGCAAAACCCTTTCTTGTAAAAAGTTTCTTAAAGAGCAAAAGTTCCAACACTAAAAGTTAAATTAATTACTGAAAATTTATACTAATACCATTGACTACCGTTATGCATACGCAATAATATTTTTATATTCACAATAGTAAATTATTGTAGGCGTTCTAAATACAAAGTTGCATACAAGTTTTTATTTGTAATTTTCTTTCTTCCAGTTCTGCTAAAATGAACTGCAATTATACAAGAAATTTATTTGCCCACATAACCACACATACTTTCATACATAATTCATTCTTCCTTAACACCATAACTCATAAAATATTAACAAGCCTCATACTTAAATATTTTATTTACTTAATTTTTATAAGTTATATGGTTAGAAATATACAGAAAATTTACAGAAAAAACTCTTATATTGCTATTAGATTTTCATAGACTCCATTTAATATACGCAACTTTTGTTGCATAAGTTTTTTAGTGAAACTAAACCGTAATTGTTTTTATTAACTATTGTAAGTATACAAAGAAAATATGAGGGCTAAAACGTAAAATACCCTTTTATATTCTCTTAATTCAAATCTAAAACAATTTTTGTGCTCTATTAATATCGCATTCAATTGTATTACACCTACATGCAATAGTCATCATACATCTTGTTACATGTATATTCAAACATATCTTAATTTACATCAAAAATTCATATGCAATGTAATTTGAGTTCATTTGTTTCTATTTGTATAAGAAAACAATAAAATAAGGTTTACTATCACGGCCGTTGTTGAGATGAAAGAGCAAAAAAATGTAAAAATAATGCATATTTGATTTTTATTTTTTTGTTTTGAGAATTTTCATTCTTTACACTTTAAAAACAATGCAAGTGAATTTAAAAAAGAGAAATTTTAACACAATATTTTCGTAATGTAAATAGGAAAAATAAAATAAAAAATCAATTTAAGTTTTCCTCCAAACAACATTCAACAATCATGCAATGTATTGTATGAAACGAAAAAAAAACAATATGCAGAGAAGTTAAAAATAAGACACAAATAAAAATTTTTGTTAGTAAAATGAATATGTATGGAAATTTTCATTGCGTTTCATTCACATTTTACGAAAAAAAGGAAATCCAAAAATTTTCTAATCTCTAATTTGAGTTCCCTCAATTTTGGAAAAGTTTACACTCACCTCATATGTGAAAATTTCGTACAAAACTTTTACGAAAGTTTTTGTAAATTTTTTAAGCCGATACGTAAATATTCTCTAAAAGTATATTTCCGAAAAGGATATATGCTTAAGGCTATCATTTACTACTGTTATACTACATTTTTTTCTTTATTTCTCATTGTTTTTTTTTTGTAATTCTTATTATTTTGTTTTATACACTGCTATTTATTCTTTGTTAATTCTCAATTGCTTTACAATTGCTTTTACCGCACACTATTTATTGTCAGTTATGCGACTTTTTTTTCACTTTTTTTAAAAACAATGTTACTTGCTTGCCGTTGCAATAATTCACTTTTATTTTGTTTATTAGGCACAAATAACAATATTCCATATACAATCATACATATTATACGTTACATAATCTGTACCAAAAATTCAAATAGTGATAATCTTTGAGGTTCAAGTTTTAACCACAGGCTATTTTTCAATTGATGTCGTTAATCACTTTACGATTACGATGCAACAAAATAGAAGAAAACCAAAAACAAAAAAAAAATAAGTTCAACGAGAAAACGTTAAAAGTGTTTTGTACCAAAATCCAATTAAACCTAATAAAATGTTTTAATAGTTTTTTGTTCTTTTCCCAGATGAAAAAAAAGAAGAAACCCAACTTTTATTGCCTTGATCGTATGAATTTTTGAAGTTCACATTATAAAGTCAACAACATTTTGTTTTGCAATAAAGAAATCGAAATTAAGCGAGTTAAGGTCAGACAAAAATTTAGTGTTGAAAACAAAAAGAAAAAATTTCAATGAATTTTTAAATTTTCTCATGTTTCAAAGTCGGCAAAATATCATTGCTTAGATTTTCGAATTATAAGGAGTGAGAAAATGAAAAATATTTTTGTTTTTCTAGTTTTCAGTTTTCTAATTTTTAATGAGAAATGCAAATATTGTGACACGTACAGTTTTTGATTAATACTTAATGAGCGATTTTTGAAATAAATTCAGAACATAAAAATTCAAGCAAAAATTCAATCAGAAATTGGGCATTTGTAGTCATAACACTTGCATAAACAGTCACAATTCTATAGTAAGCGTAAATTAGCTAGGCGAAAAGAGTTTTGTGTGAAGCCTGACAATCTAATATTTGACAAATTCGAATGAAAGAAAAGGTATTTATGATCTTGAATATAAAATTTGTTAAATAATAGAAGTTACTAATCTTCAGAGTTTTTAAGCAACAGCGTTTAAGGGTGTTTAAGCAAAATTTAAATAAAAGTATCCCAAGTGTTCAAATAATAACTAAATGTTCTAAAAAACCATTTCTTTTCGGCAAAATTTTTAATATTGAAAAAGTTAATGTTAAATGCATTTGGTCGAAAATGTGTAATTTACTTGTATAACTTTAAAAAATGGTTCAGAACAGAACTTCGTTGTTATACATTTTAGATGCTTATCTTTGCTTATTTTTTCTTGGAAATTATGAAGTAACATATTTTGTAGTGCGCAAAGCTTACCATATATTATAATTAAAAAAAAAAGTTGCACACAGTCAGCTACTGTTTTTTACTCAGAAATAAAAATTAAATCGATATTTAATTTAATTTCATATACAGGCTTTAGAAATGGAAAACTTGATATATTTTTGAATAAAATATTCAACATGAAATTTGGAACCTTTTCTTGATTTCTTTGCAATCCACATCAAGTTTTTAATTTCAAAATGTTCAAATTATTATGCAAGCAAATAACAGTATAAAGGAGTTTTCCTTTTACTTTTAATCATTAAATATTTTTAGCCTATCCATTGGTGCTCATTAAATGAAGTAAACAAGTTATACATAAAAATTTTCAATTTCAGAAAATTCTTCCATAATTCGAACGAACATAAAATTTCCAAATTGTCAACATTTCAAATTCTTATTTTGTATTTCTCAAAACAATTCCTAACCCTTATGCACTTTTAAATTTTCCAAAAAAAAATTAAATAAACTGAATGAGAAAATTTCAAAATCACAACTGAAAAAGCTTTGCCTTATTGATTTCTTTACTATACAAATATACCAGTAAGTTAAATGTATCAGAAATTATTCAAAAACAAAAATGAACACAAAAATACGAGGAGAAGAATACGGGAGTAACGGGAATGCTGCATTCCCATAAAATATGTATATGCAGATTTCCACATATTTTTATTTTTCCCACTCCAATACCTTACCAAAAATCGGAACAACTGTCAAAATAAGTAAGTTAAAATTTAATAAAAGCATTTTCCTGTACTTTATATTGTATTGTGTTTTCATTTATCAACGCTCTCAGTTAACTTATTCACTAGATTTTGTTTAAAATCTTTCTTTTTTTTTGATTTCTGTATGATATTACTAAACGGAATTCAGAAAAAAACAAAATAGGTTAGGCTTGATATCTCAACAAATATTTTTAATATTACTTTGAAAAAGTAATAAAATAATTTTGCGAACAATGAAACTGGTAATTATCCAAATTTGTTAATTTACTTTTATTCTAGCATTTATATCGACGAGGCATTGTTAGAATCAATCTCCGATATTAACGGCAATTGAATGTAAAATAAATGTATATAGTCAAATAAATCAATATGTTTATTATACCTGAGGTTATTTCACCTTTTACCAAGCCTGAGTTCTCAAATAAATAAACTAATTAAATACTCTTAGGCAATAAAATTCTTTCGACCACGGTTCGAGTAACTGCTAACCAAAGCTGAGATAAGTAAGGTAAGAATCTTGGTAAGCGTAAAGAATATTGAAATAAGAAAGAGTTTAAAGAAGATGGAATAAAATGTTTAAGACAATAAAATATGACGAAACTTCTCTTAAATTTTCTCATATAAAAAATAATTCAACAATATTGGGTTGTAGATTTTGTAGGGCTGGATCCGTACCCCAACATATTTTGCAGATGAAAAGAAAAAAGTTGGTAAAAAGTATTCTAAATTTTAGACTATTTTAATTTGAGATTTCATACACGTAATCGTAAACTCAAAATGTGGTTATTAAGACCTTTAAATGATTTCCTAACTCTAACAACAATATTATAAAAAATCAAAATAAATTCATTTTCATATCACACTAAAAGCGCAACTACTAATTTGTATTTTGATCGTTTTGTATACATTTTGCAACACTATCATACCACTATCCTGTACATTTTATTCCCTGCACTTACTTAAACTTCAAAATAAATATCAAACTGTTGAGTGTATTGAACAGTTAAATTGTATATGATTAAAAAAGAAATTAAAAGAAACGAAAATTAAAATAAAAAATTAAAAGTGAAATGCTGAATTTTACCAAAAAAACCAAACGAAAGTCGTCCCCCCATACACACATAAATCTCAAATTCAATATCACTTTGACTTGCTCATATACAAAAATTTATAAACGAAAAAATGCAATAGTGAAATTTATGTTGCTGACTGATGCTTATGCTTTTCGTACATTAACCGAAAAAATAGTTTTGCTCTAAATATCTTCCTTATTTCTATGTTTTTTTTCTCTCTTATTGCTATATTTTATTACACCAACTTACACCGAGTATTCTCATACCACTTAATTTGAACCGCTAACTGTATGCCACTATGCGAATCTTTTTGATTCTAAAAACTGAATAACAGCATAATGTAATCAAATTTGTGAAACAAGAAAAACAGAAAAATATGCAAAAAAAAATGAACAAAATATGATGATGAAAGAGAAAAACTGCATTTAACATTCACAATATTTACTTTTCATGATGACTTAATCAGTGCGGTGCTTATCCTTTCCACTGTACACAGGAATAGTACGAAGGCAAAACAAGAATTGCAAAACAGAAAAAAAATTAAAAAAATTCGAATACAAGCAATAAAATAAGCCAAAAAGATTGAGAATAAAAATTGAAAAAATTGGAAAAAGTGTTGATGCGTTAATGTTTTGCATTTTTTAAAGGGAAAGAACGTATAAAAATGTTGGAAAATGCCGTGGCAAGCCTTAGAACGATACATATGATGTCATAAGCCTAAAATACTCTAAAAATACAAAACGAGTGCAAAAGAAACATAATAAAAAAATGAAAAGAAAAATAACCGTTTTTAACACTTTTAGGTCCAGCTATTTCGACTTCTTAATTTTTCACTTTTGCTTTGATTTCGCTTTTTTTTCGCTTTTTTGTGCTTCTCAGCTCAGATACGTGTTGCACATTGCGATGACTTGTGATACCACAGGATGTAGGTAATGTAATATATGGAAATCTTTTCTGCATATTAGATGACTTTCAATACGCTATTTTTTACTTTTTTACTTTTCCGTACAGTAAAAGTAAAATAATGTTGAATATGTTTAGGTTTCTATTGCGATACAAATGAGTGTATGTGTTTCAATATCCTTTATTCTTAACGATATTGAGTTAAATGAAAACTTCCTAATTTGAAAAAAAGTAGAATTGAAATTTTTTTTATTGGAGGTTAGTTTTTGTTTTTTTTTTGTACTGGTTAAGGAAAATCGTTTTGTTTCATTTTAAGCAGAAAAAATTACTCCAAATGCAATTTGATATTGATGAGTTGATTAATATTGCAACTATTTGTACAGCAATATTGTTCAAGATTTAAGATTTGTTAAATAAAAGCCATTAGAAATATTTGCAGTAGTTGTTATAAAAGATGATTAATTGGAATGATTAATTTAATTATTCGAATTTTTGAAAAAATGCTAGTCGAGAAATAAAATTTGTGACTCTTAAATTGCAGAAAGTTAAAAGTGAAAAATAGATCTGTCAAAAAAAAATTATCTAAATAGTGTATGCGTATATGGCAAAGAGCGTACAACAGAAATCATTTGTGAATTATTTGAAAAACAACCTCACATTTCTGTTTGATTTTTTGCTTAATGTTGACAGTTTCAATATCGTGAGATTATGTTTTCGACAAGGAGAAGTACAAGAAGGGTATTGATATACACGTATGACAACAAAAATTTTGGAGAATTGTGTACCTCTCTTCTCTATTCTTGTCTCGGAATCAACTGTCTTAGTAATCGCGGGCATTATTCACGTTTACTTGAACTAGCAAAAGTATATATATGAGAAATTTAGGCAACAACAGAGAAGAAACAGGCAACACAGACGACAACAATGAAGAAAAGTGAAGACTTCTGAATGTGGGCACTAAAAATAAGAAAATACGACTTTCCACAATTTTTTCGGGTGAAAAGAACGTTGCAACATCGTGAGAATAGCATTAGAGAACGAGAATTAATAGAATATGATAGAGAAATATACAGACACTGTGCCTAGAGCAGGCATAATTTAAATAAAGTTGGGTCAAACCAATGGTTTATATTGTAGCACTTTTCCCTTCAATAAGTGAAAATTCTGCTTCTAAATACAGTCTATGTATACCTATCACAGTATTAAAATTATTTTCATTCATATACAAAACTAGGATTGCATATATTTAGGATGAAATATTTATGCAGTCTTTCAAATAAAGCAAAAATTAATATAAAGAGGGGTTAACATAATGCTCGATATTAAGGGTTAATTGTGTGAGTTAAGAAAAGTAATTATATTTTTTAATGTCATGGAATTTACCGTTAGCTTTTTGCGTTTATAGAAATTTGAAAAAGCTTGAGGTTTCGGAAATATAAGGTGTCAAAAATTCAAATTTTACGAATTTCAAGAGGCGGTAACTTGAGAGGGGGTTGAGATGGAAAAAAATTTTCTGCTAACGAAATGGACTATTTGTTAATGTCTAAAAGCCCCTAAAATTTCAAGCTTTTACAAGCTGAGGTCTAGAAGAAAAACGACATACAAAATTTGGAAAAAAAAACTTTAGATAACGGTAGATTTGGACGGCCATTTTGTTCTTCTAAAGTTTGAATTTAGTATACCGCGCTAGAGGAAGTAAGCCGCTGCCTTTATGCGTTTGCAAAATTTGAAAAATGCTTATGGTTTCATTGCAGCAAATATTTAAAAAAAAGCCATTTTAAGGGTTTTGGGGGGGTATAACTTCTAAAAGGGTGGAGATAGGTAAAAATTTTGTTCTACGGAAATAAATTTCTAGTAAAGATCTATGTACGTGTTAAATTTCAGCTTTCTATCTTCAAGGGTGTAGAAGTTTTGTAAACAAAAAAAGTGTCCACGGACGGACGGACGGACGGACGGACAGAGTGAAACTAATAAGCACCTTTTTCAAAAAATTTTTGAAAAATGGTTAAAAAAACTCAGTAAAAAAATTTTAAAAGGAGGTAATTTTGATGATCCAATCAATAGTAAAGCGAACAACAGCCCCGAGTTGCGTTCAATATGGAATGATTAGTTTATAGAAAATATAGTAAATAGATACAAAAAGTTGAACATTGGAACTCACTATATTGCCCAAATCAATCTACAGGATCTCACATACCGATCCACGCGAATCAAATATAAAAGTGTAAGTAAGAGATTGTATATAACTTTAAACTTGCCGTCTTTTCTTTGCTGATACTCAGCTGAATTATTGCTGTGTGAACATTGTTGTGTTATTTGCTTTAACAATGCTGTTCTTAAAATATTTTGTAGAGTAAACCAAATGTTAAACCAATCTAATTGTTCCCAATTCATTTGAAAATTTATTTGAAACACAACACTGGAATTAAATCAAAAGATTCCACGAAGTGAAACAATTAAGCGAAGTCAAATACATGAAAAAATTTATAATGATTGCAAACTTAGCATCATAATATATAGAATTATTGAATTAAAGCTTCATTTTACTAAATTATTGAAAAAATTAAAAAATTGGTTAATTATTCCCCACATTACTACAAATAAGTACCAAAAGAGAAAAACTATTAATTATGAAAAATTTCACAAGTCATAGCGAAAATTTCCGATAAATGAAAACTTAATATCTATTTTAATGTAAAATTTTCAATTTACCACAATCAAATTAAAAATAGTTTCTTAAATTAAATGGTATTAAAAAACATACATCTAAAATTTAAATTTCTTTTTTTTTTTAAATTTCTCTTAATTGAAAAATAGCCACCATGCAAAATTTTAATACCAATGAATATTTAAACCCAATAAATAATTAAGGAAAATTTTTCTAGCCACAAAAATAAAAAGTAAAACAATTCATAAATTCATTCAAGAAAACATGATATTTTCCAAAACATTTTTAAAATTCAATTTGAATAGAATAAACTTTGTAAAGTAACCATTACAATAAACGTAAAATTTTTTCAAAATAAGTTTATAGTTATAGAAACAATAGGAAAATTGCCTGTATTTTTAATTCATATTCGAAAAATGTTCGACTCAGCTATCCTTTTTTTTATTTTCTATTATTTTTGTTATTATTATTATTTCCTGACTTAACTATTATTCATAAGTTTTAATTTCCTTCTATATACTTTTTGTATTATGTTTTTGTTTTTATTATTATTATTATCCTTGCTATTGTATTTTTTAATGGACAACGACAGCTTAAATATTAATATATTTTCTGTACACACTTGCACACACACATATAACAATGTTGTGAACGTTTCTATTTACTTATTTTTTATTTTTCTTTTTTATAATATGCTTATATATACATAAATGAATATAAACAGGTAAGTACATATTATACATTTAGGTTACGGTTGTCTGTCCTATTACAAATAAGTAATAGCATACAATATTCTAGTTTAATAATATTTTTACTGTCATGTTACTGTGTATATACTTTTACTCAACCTTCATATCAGTAATGGGCTCTTTACTATTCGCATTATACATGTTTGGTTAACGAACTAATATCGTAATTTTTCTAAAAACAAATTCAAGGGAAACAAAATCACTTTTTGATAAGTAAACATTTCATTTTTATGATTTCAATTTTTGTGAAAGTAACTACAATATTTCTGTACCTATAAAATGAAAATATTAAAAGTAAAATAATATCTCCGAAAATTTAATATTCATAACATGGCAATTAAATAATTACAGGTAAATTTCTACTTTTTAGCCTTTATTTTCAAATTATTTTCATCAAGTTCATATGATTTAAAAATTCAACACAATGGCATGATGCGTTAATTAAAGTAAAAACAAGTCTTAATCTGCAATATCCGAAGACTGTTAGAAAGCTATAATGAAATTAAATTGCACAAATGCTATAAGTTTTTGATATACACTGAAAAATTTTAAGTGAAGTGTATGACCAATTTTTTAACATGCGTCTAAACAAAAACTGTAGAACTTTGTAAAATATTTTTTAATATTATGCCGCTGACTAGGCCCATCTTCAAAATAGTTTAGAAACAAAAGCTCTGGAATTATTCAAGATATTTCTATCAGTCTTCTATAAGACCCATATATGGTCATCTCTTGCAAAGAGATTATTTCGAAACCAAAAATACCTTTCCATCTCACCCCAAAGCAAAAGTACTTACTCCCTTTAAAAAAAAAGACATCTTACTAATCGACAAAACTATAAACCAGCTATATAGCCATTTGAAATTAAACTTTTTCAAATATTTACTCAGTTTCGGGAAAATGGTGTTTTTCAAAAAACTAAATGAAAATCAAACTCTTATTATTAAAACTCATTGATTAATAATACTAATTCGAAAATACGCAGTTATTAAACTGCTCCCAAGTATACAACATTTGCAGAGATTGAGACAAGTTACTATACCGTAAGAAATTCTATAATATTATCAAAACATGTTACTATACAAAAATATGTCTATTCATCTAATCCATGTCCTGGCTGTCTTCTCTTTCTCTTAATTTATTTGATTTGATTATAAAGAAAATATATAAAAGTATATGAAGGATATAAATTATTCTATACTCTTTTGTCCTGTGTCTACATAACATCACACAGAGCATAAAAAAAAATGAGGAAATAAACGAAAAATAAGAAAAATAAATTTTCTTTTTTTATTTGATGAGTTAAATGAAAATAATAGAGAAAATCAAATTGAAAGTGTGGGAGTACAAGACCAAATGAGTAAAAAAAAGAACCACATATTCAATATGATTTTTCAAAATAAAAATAAAAAAATCCTTCAAAAATTTTTGTGAAAAATCATTTTAAAAATCGAAAAATTTTAAAAACAGGAAAAAAATCCTTTTCTTATCTATATTTTTTGAGTTATTTTCCATTTTAGAAATTAAAATAGAAAAAAAAAAAACAAAAAATTGCAAAATTTAAAAATTAATAAAAATAACAAAAAAGGGTGCCTTTATTTTTTCCTTGTTTGTTTTTTCATTCTCAAACAGAATAATCTTTACAACTACTATCCTTTATAGAAACCAATCTTATAACCTTACTTTTATTCTACGAATGGAATCTTATGTGTCGAATACACTTTTATAATATACAAAGAATAATAACACTTTGCTATATGTTTAAGTTAAAATAAGGAGGGTGTCTCCTAAGAGTTATGTTTCAATTATCGCCTTATTATTCGCTTATTGACATTTATTCACTTCACTTCGGTTTCTGGAAATCTTCAATTTATAAGCTAAAAGGGATTATTTAATAAAATCAAGTTTAAAATTTTATGGGACTTAGGATTATGATCTCAGCTTTTAGTGTGAATTTTAACTTAATTATCGCCAACCTCACCGAAATATAATTAAAATACATATCTAACGTTTAATATTATTCAAATCGTAGTTTTCATATTGGAGAACTAACAAAAATTATTATCCGAATGTTTATCTGTTATGTAGGGTAATGATTAACCAGTTTTTTTTTTAGTTTAATATTTCAGCTGTGGTTTTTGATTTATAGAAAATTTATAAATTTCTTAAAGAAGTAAGGTCATAAAAACCCGAATCGCAACTAGGAGCTTATAAGGCATTTCAAGATGAAAGACTAGTAAGACATAAAAAAATTTGAAATATGGTCTTTAACAAAAAAAAAAAATTAAAATTGTATTTTTAAACAACTGGCCTATAAGTTCATTAATATTTTTCTAGTATTTAAAATGAGTATTCAAAAAATATTTTTACCATTTTACAACTCTTTTGTTGGTATATGAGAAACAAGAGAGAAAGTCTATTTAAATTTATAAGTATACAACACAAAAGATAGAAACATTACGTTCGGAAATAGTAGGCAAAATCAAATAATAATTTTCATTGTTTTATAAGGCTTTCGAATTATGATCATGTCAACTTTATTTCAATCATACACCCTGTACATTAAATTTATTTACATAAATGATACAATCTAAGTTATGTTATGTTAACGTCAATAATTACATTTTCTCGGTAGGAGTTCCAAAAGGATTCAACAAAATTACTATATCTATAAATTTTCAATGCTCAAATTAGAATTTAATTTTGTTTTATTTTTTTGTTATTTTTTTTTATTATTTTTCAATTTTACTTACGTGTAGTTTTTCTAACATTACTAAACAAGGTAAGGTAAGCTTTATACTTTTCTAAATATCCTTTTTGCTTTTTTACTTTTTCTTTGATTATTTTAGTAATTTTTGAAAAGCAGCCGCTCATAGGAAAATGTAAAAAAAGAAAAAAATCCAAATAATTTTCAAGAGATGGGTGAAGACGTTTTGAAATTAGAATTTATGCATATCTATTAAGTTTTTTGGGCAAAAACAATAACAAAAAAGAAAATAAAATAAAAATAAATTAAAAGTAAAATTCTTTATGAAAATTTAAAATACAAAAAAAAGGGACTTTATAGATAAAGAATGGTTGATGAATTTCGAAAAAAAAATGTTTAGGTAAAATAACCATTTTTACTTGGTACACCATAGAAATTTGAGGCAAATAAGAATTTGTGTAATTAATACGGACATTTATGCGAAAATCCTGGTACAACTTCAAACTTCAATGGAGTACATAAATAAAATTCTAGTAATTAATAGAAAAACTTGATGTTTTGATAAGAAAACAAAAGAAATATAATAAAAAAGACGATTTCTTAAATAGTCAGAAATTACAACGAAAAATAAACCGAAAGCAGGAGTTTTTCAAAGCAAATTTAAAGATGAAAATAGTAGCATACTAAGTAGATAGAATTAAATCTCAAAATTCTTAAAATAAAAATGCAAAATAACAAATTTTACTCATTTTGGAGATTAAATTTTAAGAAATTCCAAATTTATTTCATTTTATCTTAAATTCTTCCTTAATTTACACTTTTAGGTTATCTTAATTTAACGTTATATCAATCAAAGCCTTGCCTTAAAAAGCATTAAGAATTCTAAACTATGGGAAAGTAGAACATGTCAGTAAATAAGTTCTTGGAATGACGAGATTGAGACGGGGTTGGAAATTTCAAATGTTTTTTATGTATTCCCAGTTCAATTTCTACTGACACAAACATAAATCGACTTTATTTGCGAGTATTATTTAATAAATGAATGAGGCAAGAAAATGAGTTTAATTTCATTGGTTACCTCGTATTATAGACCATCTCTATAATAATAGTCATGGGCATATATGGCTGCTTTCTTTTCTACAATTAAAAGGAAAACACAAAAAAGCATAAAAATTTAACAATTCTTATATGTGACATTCATTTCGTTCTTTATCCCAAAAACAAAAATAGAAAAGCATCATATAAGTAGTATGTGAAAAATATTGTAACTCTGTCTGAAGAATAAAATGAATAATAAACAAGTAAAAGTAACAAAAAAGTAGAAAATAAGTTCCGAAAACAACAAAAAAAAAAAAGAAAATAAAACAAAAAAGTGAAAAGACACAATATTTACCATTTGACGCGAATTTTACGTTATAAAAGGTTTTTACCATGTTTTGTCAGCATAATTGCGTACCTATAGCTATTTTAAACCTTGTCGGTACACTCGAGATTGATTTATTTTATTTTTTATATGCTTGTCTTTTATTTTCTCGTATGTTTAATATTTCAAGAAAAAGGAGTATAGGTATAACAAATAATACAAGCATGTATGTATATGACTATATATTGAGAATTTTTTGGCTGATGTTGGAAAAATAGACAAAATAGACTTTGCTACATTGCTTTGCATTCAACCTTATATGTACTTTAAATTTACTTCCTTCCTCTTAACCTTCGTTTTTTAAACATTTTCTTATTTCATTTTTTTTTGTGTTTTTGTTCTTTTTCTATATTTCATTTATTATTTTCATGAATTTGATGGCTGATATAAAATGCAAAGGGCATGTAAATTCATCAATATTGAACAGAAAGAAAAACAGCAGAGAAAAAAAAAAGAGAAATGATCAACAAGAATTTAAATTGGCGACCGTCCATTGAAGCGTAATTGGAGTTTCATCAATTAAAAAATCAAAAAGTAAATTTTTGATTAGAAAGAAAAAGGACTTTTCGTTCGTTTTGTGTGTGTCCTGTTTTTTTGTTTTTCGTGTACAGTGATAGATGAATAGAAAACTTATATTGAACTGCTTATACAATAAAGATTTTAAATGTTTTACGGATTGATTAAATCTTTAAAACTTTAACGAACAATGTTTTGAAATTTTGTAATTTTTTCATTAATATTTTAGTGAACTTTATTATTTGCTTACTTTATTTACAAAATCCTTGCTTCACAATAATAAAACAATAATTGAAATTGAAACTTATGTTGTTTCAATAGCTTAATAAATAGACTCTTAAGTATTTAAACATAGTCAACTAAATTTTTAATTACTTTAAACTAGACTGTGCAATACTTATTTAAATCACTTTCAAAATAAACCCTCCTACTACGTGTTATTAAAATAAGTAACAAATTGTTTACGATTTCAAACAAAACTAAAATAAGTGCCCTATCAAAACAATACCAAACGCATCTAATTTTTAGAAAATAGAAGAAACTCTGTGAAAGAATGTTTTTTCCTTCAATTATGATTTGATATTTTTTTAAATAATTTGTAGCTCAAAAATTAACGGCTTAATTTTGTTCCCCTACTAATTTCTCTTATTGAAATGGCCCAAATTTTTGTTTTTTCAAATAATTTAGCATATTCATATTAAAATAATTTAATGAAAGTACTATTTTCTATTTCCTCATAATATCCAAATGCCATTCAGAGAAATGAAATTATAAATTCCAAAGGTGACATTTTCGAATTGATATTGTTTGGAATCCTATAATTAGATGATCAGCATGAGCCAACAAAAATTCAAATTAGTTAAGTTTTAAACCGAAATAATGGAATTTTTAATTTTTAATTAAATAATTTATTACCATTAAACGGTTTGTATCTAAACCGCAGCTTTACTGACATATGGAACTCAACTGTTACTGGAAATTGGGTAAACAAAAATATTTTGTTTTTTTTTTGTCAGTTTAGTTCAACTGTTTTATTTTTTGTTAATCTTTCTGGTGTTTTGTTATTACGCACCTGTTTATTTAATCTAATTATATTAAATTAAATTTTTTATTAACAAAAAATTATTTTGAAATACATATTTTATTTATTTACATTTTTATGTTTACATTATAGTCTCGTTTTTGATAAACGTCACAAAATTTATAAGGTTTCATTTTACAATAGTCTACTTTATTGTAAATATTTTTAGTATTTTAAAAATAGTTTTGAATTATATTTAACCAGAAATAAGAATATTTATAAAGACTGTATTTATGAAAATTAACTTTAAGTTAATAATAATTTGGCAGTTTGTTCGAAAAATAACTATTTTTTTCCAGCTGTCAAAAAAGTAATTTTGAAAACGCCGATCATGTTAACAAATCAAAATAACCAACTTATTGTGTACACAATACGGTCGGTAAAAGTGCTACCAATTTTTTGTTGTTTTATAAAAGTGCTACAATTTTTCAATATTTTAAAATTCCCACCCCGTCGTCTTTCTAACTAAGAACTGGGAATATAGTTCTGTGTTTTCGAAAACACTTATAAACTAATGAGTAATGACTAAGTGCTCTTAAAATCAATTTTTAATATCTAATCAATTTTTATCTCACTATCTCAGTTTTATTTAAATTTAGAAAAAAAAGTTGTTAAGTAAGTAAGAAGAGGGTGAAATAGTATAGAAAAAGTTCTAAAATTTAAATGTTATGCGTATGCTACTGAAGCTTGTAGTGCTTAAAACTTCTTTGACCGGCCTTTATTGCATTCTGAAAACAACTAAATTTGAGAATCATTGTACCCTTTCAGTGTTTTTCCAAAAAAAATTTGGAAAGACTTTCGCTCTGTCCGTTCGTACCTCTGTTCATCTGTCTACATATTCACAAAACTTTTACACACTTGAAGATAGAAAGCTGAAATTTCATACGTACATAGATCTTTACCAGAAACCCCCTCTAAAAGTTACAGCCTCTCAAAACACTAAAATTGCCATTTTTCAACTATTGGTTGTAACGAAACCATAGACATTTTTCAAATTTGCAAACACAGAAAAATAATGGCCGTTAAAATTGACCGTTATCTAAAATCCGTTTTTTACAAATTTTTATTTCCATTAGCTGTTTAATTACTGTTCCAGCACCGTTTTCTTAATCTAATTATATTCAAATTCCATAAGATAATTTCTATAATATTGAAAGGATACCAAACTTCTTAAAGAAAGAAATGGGAAATGAAATGAAAAAAATTGAAATTATGTTATAAGCGATGAAAATAATTTTTATTACCGTGACATGGTTTTCAATTTTATTTTTACATTACCTTTTTATTTACACCATTTAAATAATTATTATGATATTTTAAATAACATTTATTTCACATTTTTCTTAGCCACACATTATGCATACGTACAGTAACTTTTCTGTTGTAAAGTATCACCTATTAAATATGGCTTTTATTGCATATAATTTAAAGGTAAAAATAATATTTTTTTATTTTAACGCTTCGCGACCAAAAAGGTGATTACGAACGAGACTTCTTTGATTTTTATATAAGCTGTTAATAAATTTTTTATTAATAGTATTGATGATAATCTTATTCATTTCTCTCTCTTTTTCTTTACTTCGTGCACTCTCTTCATCTTTTTCATTTTTATCCAATGTGTTAACTATCTTCTCTTACCATCCCAATATCGTTTTAATATGATCGGCTTTTTACAATCAATTTAAGCCGATATTTTTATCTTTATTTTTAAAAATATACGAAAAGAAAATGTGAAAATACTAAAATAAAAAATTAATTTATTGAATAATTGAAAAAAACTTACCACATAATTTGAACGTTAAAAAAAATAAAATAAAATTTACATAAATGTGTTTGCATAAATAAATTTGAGGAACAGGTGTTTTAAGCGATGAAATCATATTACAAAAAAAAGTTTATCAAAAAATATTTGTGTATGAACAAGGTTATTTATTTTTTTTACACAAGTTTGGTTCAAAGTTTTGGTAAGCATGACTTACAAAAAAATAAATTTTTTATAAACAAAATATGATCCACGTACCATAATGGAATTTTACTTTTCATTTTTATCCGGTGAAATCTGGAATATTTTGAAAATAGAATCAAACCGCTTTATAAAACAATTTGTTTTATAATTTATTGTGTAATTTTCCCAAGAATTAATTTATCTGATGCTCTGATCCCAAAATTTGTGGGGAGAAAAATACAGAAGCAAAAGTGCAAGTTAATACAAAAATATTTGGAAAACCTCCATAAAATTACACCAATTTAATGCGCCTTAAAACCAATTACTGCATAGAAAAAAAAAAAGGCTTCGTATCATAATGAACTTTCTATGTTTGTTGAAAACAATAAGTAAAATGAAGAACTTTCTTACTGGTTTCGAAGCAAACCTAAATGTAGCCCAATACTAAATGAGAAATCATCAAACAAATTTAAACTCATCGAACTAAACTTTCTTCAATATTCTACAAACTTCAATAGACTTAACATATTTGTAATTCAATTGATATTGGAGGGCAATTTCCGTCTTATTCACACGAGTTTTATAGCAAATTATATGTTAAACTAGCATAGCAAGAATTCAATATTGTGAAAAAATTATGATTGCACTCTAATGCATCTTCCAGTATCATAAAGGACTTCATTCACTATAGCCATAGTATTAAACATGGTTAATAAATATTACAATTAGTATGGATCGCAAATATCTTTGAATAAGTGCTTCACTAAAAGTAGACTTCGTTACTTTACACCCAATGGCACGTTCTTAGTTTTCTGACCTTACTGAAGAATGAGGACCTATTCGATAATGATTGAATTTATTAGTGTAAGCACCTGGCAATGCAGTTTTCGAGATCGCTGATCCTGCTTAAGCTGGCTCACCAAAACCTCTATGTGGTGTCTTATATCAACAAAATATCTCAACTATTTATGCTTGATGGATTTATGAAAACTGGCATTTTGACAAATTTATCGTTTCGTAGGTGAAACGGAACTGAATAATCCAATCTAGAATTCTATTTAAACATTTTGGAACGGTTATTAATATAAGTTATTAATATAATAATTTATTTCTACGATATTGATGACTAAATTGAATTCTAAAATATTATTAAGTTTATTGATAAATTAAAAATTGTTAGTGAATTATAGAACTTTTAAATATTTTTAACTATAATATAAATCTATCTGTATCAAAAGGCAAGGAACAATCAAATACTAACTGCCCCATCCCATACCCTTTAAGGCACGGCAATAGTTTTAAGCTATAAAATGAATAATTAATATGACAATATTATGCTTCATTATTTTCTATATACACACAAGAATTATGTTCCTTAATATATAAGATCCTTTTGTTCTAAAGATTGTTATACATGCTTTTATATGCAAACGGTTGTAAAAGGATAAAAATATAAAATAAATTTGCCACATTTAGCACAAAAAAAATACCTTTTTTGTCTCTCATATTATGTGTATTTGCCCACACTCAATACTTTTCTGTACTATTATAATATGAATTGTTGACGGTTGGTTGTCTCATCATATCGTCATCACGATCTTTTTCATTAAATGAAAACAGTAGTTAAGAAGTTGAATGACCTCCAAAAAAAATATATAGAAAAAGAAAAGAAAAATAATAAAAAAATAAGCCACGAAACATGAAATTTCAAGAATCCAAAAAAAAATATATAAAGAAGAAATCATTCGCAACAATGGCAACCCTTAAAACGGTGAATCATTTTTTTTTTTGTTTTCATAATACAAGGCACTAAATCATAAGATATGCACATGGTAAAAATCTAACAGTATTGGTATAACATTTTGTAAACTCAATAACAAGGTATTGTTGTTGTAAAGTTTACAAAACCTTAAACATACTTATAAATGTTTAAAAGAGTTTCACTACAAGAAATGTATTTTGTGACAAAGTAATCTTTAAGAATTTGTGACTGAAAGCACCATAATCATAATTTGTCGAATAACACATTCGAAATTTAAATTAACTTAACAAATTCTTTTTGTAAACATTTTCTGCTCTAGAAGTTCAATCTGCGTGCAGAAAAAATAGTATCTGGTATAGTCTATTTCATTTTGAAATGAGTACTGTAACAATGGACATTTTAGGTGGTATCTGGAACCTAGATAAACATATTATATTATGGCATTATGCATTGCTAAAATTTACAACAACCTTAAAAATTATGTACTCGTATATGGGTTGTGATTACCACATATAATTGTAAAGGTTGTTATTTATTAAATCTAAATCTCAATTATTTTTCTATGATTACACAATCTTTTTGGAACTCAAGCCCGGTCCGTTATATTTGAATCCAAATAAAACTTTATTTTAATATTTCAAATAAATCAAACATGGTTCTTAATTTCTTAGCATTTAGCCATTGTGATGTGGTGACCATAAGTTAAAGATGGCCATATTGTTCTTTGTTCTTCCCATAACCTGTTCCGTTTATACAACGTACTCATATTTTCCTACTCAATATTTCCTTAGTAATATTTTTGCACCTCTCAAATGACGAACATATTTTAGTAAATACAGTATTTTTTAATAGATGGCAACCATTTTAATAGATGGTTTTTGGTTGCCAAAACAATTTTATCAAAAGTGATTCTATGAAATTTTAATAAATTTCAATTTATTCCATTGTGAGACACTCACTATTTCTTTACGTGCATTCAAAAGGAAAAGAATGTTCGAGTACAATATTTTCGCTAAGATATTTGCTATCATCCCTCTATTGGTGAATTTTTTATTCTTTTATAAATTCTTTTTTGTTTTTATTGCTTCGTTCATAAGCCTTTTCTATAACAAATATTTTAAGGATTCTTATTTTTGAATACTGATTTAAAGATAAGAATATTTTTTTTCAGTTCAGCATACAAAATATAAACAAGTATGTATGTATGTGTAAAATATGTATGTATATAGCATGAACTAAAAGAAGGTAATAAAAAATAAATTCTTTTACAATAACAAAAAAACAAAACACTTTCTCCTTTAACGAAAAGTAACAAATTTTATTTTTTGCTTTTAATAACAAAACGCTCATTAAAGGAACGTATTAATTCAAGCACATATGAGTTCATATATTTATATTCGTACAGGTATATTATTGCAGTATACAAATGCATGTACATTATATATTATATATATGCTTACTTTCCATCATAATCCGTCATAAAAAATTTAAATTATGCTCCGAAACTCGAAATAAAATGGAAAGTAAAAGTTTAAAAGGACCGCGTCTTTAGTTTAAAAAATAATGTTAGCCTTAGGAAGGTATGAACAACAATATCATTCATTATTTTAAATACGTACAATAATAAATGTTGAATAGGAGAAAAAATGGAATTGAATTGGGTAATTCGTGTTTCAGAATTCAATTTTAAATATAATACCCCGGTTAAACGAATGCTGCAGAGAAATATTCTGAAATAGTGAAAATTTGGAATTAGAAACAATAGATTGAATTGACTGATTCACAATTAGTATAAAAAACCTTCCCGATTTGAAGTACTCTCTTATATCTTTTTCTTTCAAAAGCTTCCACCTATATTGTTTCACTAACTCTCAAGCCCGAATATTGTCATTATTTTAATGCGATTGTAGAAAAACCAGCAGCAGTTGTTTTAAATTCTATTAATCGGCACGACCAAATTTATGCAATACAAAAAAAAATTACCCATATCAGAAAAATCTATAGATGGTACAATTTTAAAATACAAAAAAATCCACTCCACCAGAATTGATATTTCTTATAAAATTTATTGCCAGTAAAAACTTAGTTAGTTTCGACTATCAATAACTTATTAGTAGAAAATTTAGAGTTTAGTTTTCATAACCGTTGAAAATATATGCAACGATTTTCTTTACTAATTTGACATCATAACATTTACGAATATAAAATGTCGATCATAAGATTTCTGGGTACACGACATAAGTACTTCTCTCTTTTTCATAAATTGGCAACTCACAACCATTGTAACAATTGCAAATAACATCAAATACAATATAGTAAAAAAAATTAAACTCTTCCCGAAAAAAAAAATTTTTAAAATTTTGTTAATATTTTTCTTTAATTACCATTTCGTACAAAAATTTTTTTAAAAATCTCTAGATCTTTATTATTTGTACTTCAAATTTTTTAAGGAGTTACTTTCTTTTTTTTACTTACATAAAAATTATTACTAACTGCCAAAAAAAAAATTTTAGCAAAATAGAATTTTTGGGGTAGTTAAAAGTAATATTACTTTAAGATTATAAGATGAAAAAATAAACAAAAATAAAAATATATTTTAAATAAGAAAAAGAAAAGGTTTAAGCAATTTATTCATAAATTGTCTTTGCATGCACAAAAGCTAGTTATTCAAGAATTAAGAGTTTTTCAAATTTTTTTTATTTTTTTGTATACATAGTTATTATATGTATATCAATCTTAAAACAAAAAATTCAATTTTTTCAATATTCATGCAATACAAAGGTTAAGTGTTAGGAAGTTCAAAAACCACACTAAAAATAGAATCAAATTAAAGTGAAACATAAGGTACCCTCTATAATCAAACCCTCACTACCTATTAGAAAATCAAAATATTACACTTAAGTAAATAAATAAGAAAAAAACAGAAATAAAGAAAATAATAACAAAATAATAAAATTAGAAAAATCGAATTTAGAAATGTCAAAATGCTCCAACAAATATAAAGTATTCCGACACAAGATTTCCTGAAGTGAAAACTAGAACATTAGGTTTCTAAGTCACTAAGGAAAAAAAGAAATTTTTTTCCCTAAACCAATGTGAAATTTTTAAACATACAAAAGTACTTACACGTGTATTGATTAAATATCGAATTTTTAAGCAATAAAAAAATTTTGTTTAATCCCTAAATAAATATTTATTTAAGATAACTAATTAACATGCAAAATATTTAAAAATCCTAAAATTATGCAATATTTTCATAATACGAATTTTCAAAATATAAGAAAAATTTAGTTTTGAAATTTTAAGAAAGGGTAAAGTGGTACCAGATTACCCCAATTTAAAAACAAAACATACCTGGTTTAAATAATTTCTATTTTATATTATTTAAAATGAAATCCAAATTTTCTCCCCATTTTGAAAATTTGAAAAAATTATAAAAAACATTTTATTAAATTTGAAGAAGTTTTGCTCATTAAATTTTATTCCATGATTTAACACCCTTAAAATAATTGCTAAAAATCACTTGATTTTGAATAAAAACTAAAATTTGTAGAATTTATAAGTGGTTAAAAACTTACTGCACTTAATGATAAATAAAATTCAATATTAAATGATAATTTGCAGGGGAGAACCCTTAGTGACATATAGAAGAGCTTGTAGAAAAACTATTTTACTATTAAGTGAAAATATAAATTGATGGGCTAAGAATCAAAGTGACCTAACCCTTACTCCCAAAACATTCACTTTTTTGTTTCATAAAAATAAACTCTTACTATTTTCTTTTTGGAAAAATCATAACATGAAAGATTTTATGAAAAATTTCATTTATTCCAGTAAAAAAATTATGTGGATTAAGCCGTTTTACTTCTGAGCTCCTCAATTGAAAAGTTATAATTAATTCTGTTAATTTAAGGTTTCAATTACTGAACTTGTTTGGGAGCAAATATTGGATAAGTTTAGTTTTGCAAATTTCATAAGTTCATTTCAGCCCTATAGCTGCTCCCGAGTTAATATACTACTACAAATCTCTTATTTCTATTAAATTCTCTTATTTTAATCAACTATTTCAATAAACTTTTATAAAATCATTAATATAACAGTAATTATTGGAAAATTGAATCAAAATCTTTAAAATAATTGGCAATAAAATTGAAACTTTATAATATTCCAATTTGTTTTTACAAATTTCATCCTAAACATATGCAATCGCAAGGTTGTGAAAATAAGCCATGGTCAAAAAAATCCATATTATGTGAAATCTACAATAATTTAAAAATATCCGCGCACTTTGTTTAATTTCATTTATTTTTGTAAAAACCACTTTTAAAATTAAGAACTTTTTAGAATAAAAAAATTTCCGTAAATATGCAAAAGATTTATACGTTATTCTTTAGAAAATGAGTTGTTATTGAATGAAATTACACATTTTTGTAATCGAGAAGTTTAATAACTTTAAGAAGTTTATGGAGATTTTTCTTATGTTCAAAAATATTGCGAATATTACCGTAGTTTTACTATTTTACAGTGTTGATTTTAAGCGGATTCAATGTCTTTCAATAGATGGGAATTAGATAAATATTTTAATTATTTTAGACCCATAAATTATTAACCGCATTTTCTTAAACGACTCTAATATTTATTTATTAAATACCTTATGAATAGAAGACCATAGACATAAAATAACAGTTCTCATTTAAATCCGTTCCAATCACGAAAACGTACAATTGAACAATTAATCTCAAACGAATCAATTTCAAATTCATTTTTTAGAAAAAAAAAGGAACAAAAAATTTGTTATAATTTATTTAATCATATTTAATAGACAGACAAAATCATGATAATTGAACTTCCACCAACAAAACTTAATTTTTATTTTTCCATGAAACTCACTATAGTGAGAAAAAAGTATCTTTTAGCTTTCATAAATGAAATCGTTTTTAAAACAACAGGGAGATTGTACTACTCACCATACAAATTAAAACGAAAGAAAATTCTGAAAACCAGGTCAACTCACCACAAATAATTCCAAAGAATAAAAATTTTTTTAAAACAACACTTTCAAAATAAACTTTCCACTTAAAATTACACTTTAAGGATTCTGTTATAAACCGAAAAAAATTAAAATTATATTTTTTCATATTCAAAGGAAAATTTTAAATAAAATTAATGAACGTTATTAAAATCACATGAAAAATATAAAATTAAAAAATATGTTAAGGGAAATCTCAAGGAAAATTTATTTCTGAAGAAAATAAAAAAAATTTTTTTTTTAATTTTATCAATTTATTTTTTAATTATATTTCATTTGTTATACCCCTTTTTGAAAATGATCCAACAAAATTCTCCAGTACTCCAGTGCTCAAAATTGCAAAACAACAAGAAATCAAAAGAAACAAAATGCAAAATAAAAATTTTAAATATAGAAATGAATAAAGTGTCCACATTACAGAGCAACGATGGAAAGAGAATAATTTTTAGGGTGCTCCAAAAATAAAATTGAGGCACCCACAGAAATTCATGCAAAATTGTAAGCTACACCAAATAAGGGAATTTTTTTTTAATACTAAAAATATTTGAAATAAAATGAAAAAAGGGGTAAGAAAAAATTTTCTTTTTTTTTTCTCTTTCTATTTTTATTATTAAATATTTTCTATACTTTTAATATAAATAAATTTTACATTTGTGCTACTTTCTTTATATCCTTCGATCCCTAACAAATTAATTTTGTTGAAAAAAAAAATTTTAATTTTATTTTTTTTTTTTTGGTTTTGATAAAAATTTTCGCCTTAAAAGTGGTTTAACAGTGTCGGATAACAAAATTATTGTTGCAGTTAATAGCAAAAAGTCAAATTCAGTTTAGCTGTTGACTAAATTAATAAAATTGTCTATTATATTATAAATTATAAATGTTATAATAAATTTGAATACCCATTCGTCACTTAAATTTGCATGGAAAAAACCTCAGTCAATTATAGAATATTTTTAAACAGCACACCAAGACTCCGCATTTCTAAACAATTTTCCTTTTGAATTCAAAGAAATTTTCGAAAGTTTTCTGTTGTACTTAAGGGTCGTATTATAATTTTAATTTGGTTTGATTTCTCATGTTTTCAATTTTGAATGTCTTGAAATATGTACTGACTAAATTTATCATATATTTTGAAAGAAACTGTGTGTGGTTCGGAAACCATTCTCTGCACATCCCAAATAAATATGAAAAATGAATATAAAAAATTTCCCGCAGTTTTCATTCTATATAATTTAATTGAAGTAATTTCAAAATTTTTAAGTATTTAAAGCATTTCAAAAATTAGCCATCTTTGTATTTTAAAAACAAAATTTGTAAACACTGACTTGTTTTCGTAAACTAATAATATCCGGTCCGACGCTGATTTTATATCATATTTATTTTAATATTTTTATAGTCCAAAGGGCGATTGCATAATTTTATTTTTTATGCATTCTCCATTTGTTCACAAAAAAAAAATACAAGACAAATATAAAAAGAATGCATTTTCAAGGATAATGTTTTTTTTTATACTCAAATTTTTACCATTTCTGTTCTTCTGATTTTTATAATAATTTGGTTTCATAAGTGTGTACACATCAAAAATTATATAATATTTACATACAAAAATATTCTAATATCGTTTCTAATGTGTTCCTTTAAAGTGTATACGTGTCATTTTGTAAAAAAAAAAGAGAAGTTATCCTTATTATAGTTTATTTAAAATTCAGTTTTGTTCATCCCATAAAACATATTTAAGTAGAACAAAACATTTCGAAGTCCTCATAATTTTTACAATGATAAGTTTTATCAAAAACCTAGAAATATGCTATAGAAATAAATTTAAAGTTCAATGTATAAAAATAGAACCGTAAAATTTTGCTTGTTAGAAAAGATTATTTAAAATAAAATTGATTGCAAAAATCTAGAAAACTATTTTGTTAACCTGACAAGAAACCAAGGATTTCGATTTGAAAATGCTTCAGTATCGACGTCACTTAGCAAAAAAATTGTTATACTCTATACCAAAATATGTACGATATATTTCAAATAAAGATTGTTGCTACCTTATAAAATATAGAACCTTAGAAAAAATGGCTACTTATGGGTTATAAAAACAGAAACTTAGCTAGATTTCCGCAAAAAATTTCCAGAGATTTGTAAAAATTATATGGAAAATGGATGGGCACAAGAAGTTTTAAAGCTTAATAATTTTAGAGCTCGTAGAGATTCAATTTCTTCAGAATCACTTATCGTAGATATTATGAAAACTGAAATTGCATTGTTACTTGTTTTTAAGTAAAATTTCCCTTAAATTCTTAATTTATTAACCCCCTTCAATTATATTTTACATTTATAATTACCATTTAATTTAAATAATTGGCCTTTTTTTTCTAAACGGGTTACTTAACATTTTTTTGGAACTTATTTTATTATCATGTAAATAAAAGGATATTATAAATGAACAAGTTGTTTGGCAAATAAATCCCATCCAATAATTCTTTCTCTCTCTATATGACTTAATATTAAACCATAAGGATAACGCCAAAATAGAAAATCATGTATATAAGAAAAAAAAACAACTGAAAATTCTATATAGGACAATGTTTTATAGTTATAAAATTATAATTTATTTTTATTAGCATTATTTATTTAAACAAACATGCACACATGCAATAGAGATAATAAAAAAATATTATTATTGATGTTTCCTTAAATTACTCATAAACACAAGTATGTACATAGTTAATCTTTATATACAATTTGTATATATTTAATATTAATAGCCATTATTAAGCTTATTTAGATGATTCTTAATTTATGTATTAAAATAAATCTTAAGAATAAATTAATATATTTAGTAAAAGTTGGCGAGATTTTTCGCATAAACAGGAATATTTTTTTGTATAAAAAATAATGTAATGTATGTAAAAATAATTATATCAAGAATTTAATAAATTGCCAAAGGTTAATGGGCCATAAATGTTACAATTCTTGGCTTAAATTTTATACTAAATTGCCAAAAAATTTTAAAAATTACAAATATGAATAAAATTCTCTATACATGTTGGATTTGTATATTCCTCTAATTAAGTTTAATATAATGCAACCACTAATAACAGATTAGTAATTTTACCCTAAAATAATTTATTTAGTTGTTTTGCAGGGTACTTAGCTAGTCAATTTAATGATTAATACATAGTTGGAGTTGTAATAAGAATTTCAATTAACATTGACAACACATTTTCTAATTGAAATTATCATGTCCAGTTAGAAAAATAATATATAAACCACTTAACTATAAATTTACAATAAATTCTTAAAGTACTAAGCTCAACAATTTGCGATTTCGGTTGCACTAAAACTTAAAACTGAGTAAATTTCGTTATAGTAACTTTATAAAATTAATTTCTTTCCCATAAATAAAAATATTTCAGAAATTTTACTCATTGCTACCCACCGTTTTATCAATAATAATTGAATTGGAAATATAGTTTATAAAATGAAGATTTTACATAAGTATCTTGAAAAATTTTACTGTGCGACTTAAAGTAGCTGTTTTTTATTCCAACAAAAATTGTTTCAGAAACCTTTCAAATTATGCCGCCCTAAGTTAAATATCCGCCTATTTTAAGTAAATAAATTTAACCTTTTCATGTAAAGTTTTTTGTAGAGTTTTGCAACAATAAACAGCACAGTCATGTTAGCCCAATTTTTCAAAAAAAATCTTTCTCAGAATCTATGAGAAACGAAACGAAAGTCTGAGAGATTTCGAGAAACTTTTCTACTATATACCGCAAATCTAGTAAATTTTTTTTAAGCGGCATCTCGTACGGGAGATTCCAGTTCCAGTTGGGAAATATTGCTCATTATCAAAATCAATCTGCATGCAGTAAAAGCGTCCGTTTGTGTCAAATTTTAAGTCTTTACTTTTTTCAATTCTCAAATGAGCGCTGCAGCAGCAGAATGACCGACTGATAAACGTATAGGTCGACTCAAAATCTGACCCCGAGTAAGAATATATGTATATTCGTCATATATGAGAAAGTCAACATATCTTCCTATTTAATTCCTAAAAATTAAATATTCTCGGACTAAAGCGTTTTCATTTAATCAATATTATAATAGCTATAAAGGAAACATAAAAATAAATTTGTCTGCCTGTTGCGACTAAAAATTTATTCCAGACGAATAAATTCTGTAAAATTTTTTTTTTCTATTATTGTATTGGCCAGTATAAAAAAAAACATTATTTTATGATGAAAGGTTAGTCCTCATCAAGGAAATTTTTTTTTATCCTTTTACTTGTAATGCTAATGTAATTCAATTAAACTGTTTTGGCTTTGAATATTTCTACCTTTACGTTGGTTTTTCTATAATTTTTTTCACTCTGTATACAGGAATACATTTAACACCTTTGCAATTGCATTCAAATTTTTATAGTTCAGTTCATTTTGAACCTACCGAATAATTTAATTAATAAGAAAAAAGAAAATAAAAACGGTGTAATGGTGTTATCCTTTGAAAGAATTTTTCCTTTTTAATGCTCATTTACAAAAGAATCTTTGGCTTTATGTTTTTATTAATTACTGACACCTAAATAAAGTTTAATAATTTTTTTACCAAATTGAAATAAATAGAAAAAAATTAATATTGCGAATATTTTTTTTTCCTTAACATAAAATATTGCTTTAATTTTATTTAACACAAAATTACAAATTCTTTGTGAATTACAATTAAATGAAGTGTTTATTATTGTGAATATCAGGTAGTTAGACTATGAAAATCATATCAAGTGAATTGTTAATAACCGAATTTTTTAGACGGCTAACTATATTCAATGATATAGCCATGATAAATATAAACTTACAATGTACAATTAAATATGAGCTTACAATTACACAGTTCGCTAAAATTTTCATATCAGGGGTATTTTGAATTTTTTTATATAGCAAGAAGAGAATAAGTATTACCAGACTCGAACAGCCAATTAAATGAGGGTAAGGGGCTAATCTCGAACCCTCATCTTTGCTTTTAATAAACGTCGATTCTTTCTAAAATGCCATCAAAGATCTTCTTAAGAGATCCGCTATCCTGGTTCCGTAAAACTGAATTTGAATTGAAAAAGGTCAATGAAAATAAAAATTTCTGAGTTCCTAGTTTTTTAATATGAAATTTAAAAGAAATTTGTTTTTAACAAAGTTATTAATTTTATTCAGATAATGAAAAGATTTCAGCTATCGTCTATTTTCTGTCAATATTTTAGAATTTATTTTGGAAGCAGTTGAAATTATTGATTATACCTTTTACTGAAAAACTAAACCTAAATTTGAATAGAAGTCAATTAACATTTTTATTGCATTTATTAAAATCTTTTGCAATTTTTTTTGGAAATAATATCAAAGAATACGAGTATACATAATTCAATTCTAACATAATAGCTCAAAATTTTAATCATATAAGTAGATATTTGAGATTCAACTACTTCCACATGTTAATGCCTTCTAATTTTAAGTACATTATTAGTATCCTTTGCAAAGGCTTTTAATTCTTCAATGAAATCATAAATACGTAAAAATTAAATTTCATATTTACAGAATATTCGGTAACAATTTGAGCTGGATTTAAACCAATACACAATCCAAGAAATAAGATACTTTATATTAAACTCAAGTATGTGAATTGTACCACAATACTTCTGCTATAAAAACAATAAAACATATTAAACAGCCGGAAATATATAAAATAAATGTTCCCACTAACATATTTACAGTAATTACTTCTGGATCATTATTTTCTTCCTTAATTAATTGTAATGCCTTCGATTTTAAAGTTTTCAAATGATTTACTGATAATTGCCAATTTCGTAAGAAACCACCTTCGAATAATGCACGAATAACATAATTAAATTTTTCCACATAAGCTGAACCAAGTTGAAAGAAATGACTAAATGAACCGGTCCATGGATAATCTGGTATTCTATGATAAAACGGACGATTATCAATTCTTTGAATTGTACGTATCATTAAATTTCTACAAGCATCGCTACGTAACAAAAATCCTTGTTTTGGAGGCCATAATGTAATATCTTCAGATGCATCTTTTAATGTTAAATTTTTTATTGTCATTTGACCTAATAAACCCCATAAATCTGGTTCATATTTGTATTGTTCTTTAATGAACGAATCCATAGTGTCATATGTAAAAAGTTTTATTTTTAATTTCTTTAAAAACATTAATTTATCAATTTCTTTCCCATATATTGGTGTCACTGATATTGAACTTAATTTACCAAGATATGCTGTAGCTAAAATATACGTGAAAATTGACCAAAAAATAAATATTAAACGTAATGTTGTATTTGTTGGTAACCTATGAACAGGTTTACTTAATAAAGTTTCAAATAAAATCGTAATTGAATGAATAACATTGTAGTTTTCCTTAATTCCATAAATTTTATTAATGCAGTAATAGACGAAACGATTTATTAAAGCTATAATTGCAAGACTTAATAATAAACTTATCCAAAGCCGATATTTAAATGCTTTATACAATTTTAAGGAATTGGAAATCTCTTTTGCTTTTGGGATCATTACACACATTTTAACTTGATCAATTTGTTGTGCAATTGTATATTTTGACATTTTTACTTTATCTAAAAGTCTTCCATTTGCACCTGAAATAAGAATAAATAATTGTATTAATACGTAGATATTTGAAATTTTTAAAACATTTCCAATTATTTTCTACGAAAATAATTTTCTAGTAAAGATCTATCTACCTCACATTTCAAAGTTCTTTAAGTCATAAAAATTACTTGTAGAGCTTTTTATACGACTGTTTGAAGAAAATATTGGCTTTGTGTTGGATGTTGATTGGTTTCAATGGGTTGTTTGGAAGTTTTTACTTTTTTAGGTAACTGTTTTTGATGTGACGGCTGTTAAATGTTTGAGCGTTACCAATTTATCTTCTTGTTATTCCAACGTATGAGTGTTATGTGAGTGACGGGGCCAAGCAACCCTCTGTCACTAAAGTTACCCAGTTTTTTTGACACTTATTTCGGAACCACTAAAACCGTTTGAGCCCAGGTAACGAAGAAATAAGAAGGCTCTTTTATTCTACTTTTAAAAATAGAGGAAAAGGTATGTATGACCAAATAATTGACTAAATTAATCATTATCTTAAACAAATTTTTTGTTAAGCTTTTGATTTCAATCTGGTCTTAAACCTTGAACCGTAGAAATTTCAATTTTTAACAATTTGTTGTTACAAACAAATTGTTTTTTCATTAAAATAAATTTCCCCCTCCAATTTATTTTCCCTCTCTCCATACAGTTTTTACTAACTTGTTCATCTGTAGTTATCATCATGAAGTTATTAAAAAATAGTAAAATTTCGAAACTCTAATTAACCGTCGAATGTGTAAGCCGAATATGAAATAATATTTTAATAATTTTTGCTGCTCCTACACATATGCAATATTTTCATATAACATCAAAATAATTTTACATAACTCAAAATTGTATTTTATCAAAAAGTTACAAATATTCTAACTTCAGACTTACCATACAAAGTAATATTATTAGAGATATCTTTTAAAACTCCAGTCGTTGTATTATCACTTAATGCTACACCATAAGTTAAATTATCAGTTGCAAATACAAATCTTAATGATGCATTAAGAAATTTTAAAAATGTTCTTGATAATCTTACATCAACCCCATCATAATCTAAAGTTCCATTTCGTTCTATTTGAAAAAATCTTATAAAATCTAAATACGCTGATACAGGAAAATCTCTATTATATAAATTTGTTAATTTATTATAAAATAATTGTGTTAAATTCAGATTTTCATTTATTTGAATCATATCAAGTGTTGCCATATTAATATGTAATGTAAAAATTTCCATTGATTTTTCATTGATTTCAGATTGTATAATAATAATTACATCAATAATTTGTTTAGAATTCCATAATGAATTCAAAAATTTTTCCATTAAATATTTTTGTTTAATTGTAGTTTTTTTCAATAAAATAATTATAAATTTATATTTAATTTTATCTATATATGGATTTATATAAAATGTATTTACAATATCATATTCATTTAATTCATCTACTAAAAATATATAAATAGTTGATTGTTCAGAAATTGGTTTAACAAAATAATATGATATTTTAATTCTATTTAGAACTATATTTACCATTAATGATTCTGATAAACATTTAATTATATTATTAACACATATTTGACAATAATTAAGATTATCACTTAAATTTAAATTAATTAAATTTATTTCAGATTTTTTAATTAAATTACATATTGAATTTACAAAATTATTACAATTATTATATACAATGGTTTCATTTAAATATGAATTAGGAAATTTCAATTTCAATGTATTTTTACAATGAAATTTATTAAATGTAATGAAAATAATGAATAAAAAATAAATTGTAAATATTTTAAACATAATTTTAAAAATTTATTTGGATATCTTCCAAAAGAGAACCCTACACAAACTAAAATTATAATTTGTATGCATTAAAAATTTTTATTCACTATTTACGGTATTGTTAACAATAGTTAATATTTTCATTTGAACCTACTGCTCACTATAATTTCTATAGTGAAATTTTATTATTATAATTAAATTTTAATCCTTTTAGTTTAAAACCGATAATTGTATATTGATTTAAAATCACTTTATTCATTTTGAAATTATATATTAAATATTAAAAGTAATAAAGGTCTTCAAAGCAGAGCATTTCACGTTTATGTGATTTTAAATCAGTAAGTTGTACTGATAATATTAAACCTGTATCAGCATATACAAATAAGAAAAGTGTATATTATATACAATTAAATATACATGTTTTTACGTACTCAAAAACTATATTTGCAATACTCTAAGACCGCTGACGATTTTAGCAGGCATACATTAGCAATATCGAGATTGTAAATTTGCCCAGTTTTTTCTGTAAATACAGTTACGCTGGTTAAATTTTTAATGTTGATCATTATTTTATTTTTAATAGAAAAGTTTCATGTAAAGGCAGAAATTGATAGAATGAAATTTTGTAAAAAAGTAGTTATTTAACTGTTCGTCTGTCGTTCGTCTTTTGCAAGTCCTGTATTTCAGTTTTGATTTAATAAATTTTAAGTTTTTCTCAAATTGCAACTAAAAGGCAACTAAAATTTATTACTATACAATTAAAAGTATTTATTTCGTTATATTGTAAGCAAAAACTCGACTTGATAATGTAAGTAAATATACAAGTCGGTTTCTTTGACAAACACAATTCAAATATCCATATTTCAAAAAATTTCGTCAATTAGTTCCCTGAATATGTCGAAAAATGTAAAATCTGGCTTCCTACTCTTTATATTCCAAAAAAAATTCGCTGATTAATTATTTTACAAATTAAAATACTAAATTCCAAGAAAACTGGTTTATGATTTCTCTATATACGGGAACAAATGTGAATAAAATAGTAAAGGTCTTGTTGGTGACACCTGAATTCTTTTAAAAGTTCTATGGCTCGTTAAATAATCCGTTGGTGATTTTATTAACAATAATATTTAAAATGTGAAACTTGGCATACCCCAAAAGTTGGGTAAAACCCGGATTTTGGATAAGTGCATTTTCAGCAAACTGGACATGCGAAATTTTGATTTATCACAGAACCTCTCTTATTGTATACAATGTGATAGATAAAAATATTTACAATGGCTCATGACTGGTGAAGTGCATTTTTATTCCTTCAAAATATTTTCCATTTATAAAAAATCGAGTTGGAAAGCAGTGATCACACCCAAATTTCAATTTAATTACACAAGTTTATCAAATTTCCTAATTAAATCATTATTCTTTTATTTATACATATACTATGTTAAATCTTAAATATTTATACCTGTTAAATAATGAATAAAATAAATAAATTTCATATGTACTAACTCATATGTACATCTTCATTAGACTTATACCTACATACAAGTATAGTATTATGCGAGCATACCAAAGTTAAGAACCCTTAAAAATATACGAATTACTTGAATCCTAAAATTTTGGCAAAATCCTTATAGTTTTTTTTATTTTTTTTTTCTCTTCCCCTGTTCTTCTAGTTCTTTTTATGTTTTTTATTTTGTTTCAATTTTTATGAAAGTACTTGTAACGGTACCAATCGTGTAATTTGGATATAAATTCAAATTCGCGGTTTTATGGATTCGACAGAAATAATGTAATATAAAAATAAAAATTAACAAAATGTAAAAGAAAATTATACAAACATTTATAAACCGAAATAAAAAAAATAAATAGTAATAATAAAAAGAATGCCACCAAACATCTCTAATGAATAAAGTCGGCATATTCGTCATTCAATATTGTATAAATGCATGTATACCTCCAATACAAGGTTACCAATTGCGGTTTAGATAAAGCAACGATCCGCCATATTGCTTTATTTTATAAAAGTAGCTCATATTTTTTATAAAAGTAGCCCATTTTACTATAAAACAATTTCTTTACAGTTAAGGTACATAATTTACTGTATCGAGCGGTCTAAAGAAAAACTTGATAGTGTCGGTTAAAATATAAATTTAATTTTCAATAAATGGTCAAATTTTAGTTAGAATTATAGTTCATTATATAGCAAAACTTTCAACTTACACATAATCCGGTGTGAGAAGCTTCGATCGTAATTTAAATGTAATCCGTAGACCGTCCTAAATCAAAAATTAGGTCTAGATACTAGATTTTGTTCACATCATAACTAAAATGAGTTAGCCAGTTGGGAGAACATTTCAAAGAAACACATACAAATGTAACATTATTTTCTATAATATGTTCACCTCATATATACAAACCTGCATACATAAATTTCATTTAGGTTTGAATTATTTACAGAATGGGTTCCCATAAAGTGGATTAAAATAACATTTTATTTTTTTTCTACATCGAATTTACCTGATATGTTTATACGTTTTACAATCATTCTATTCAATAAGAGTTCTTTAGCTATACTTGAATAAACTTTATATACATAAAAAATAACATAATTCAGAAAATGTAAATCACATCATTGGCGATATGTTGATTAAAATAATTTACATTCTAATCGTAAGAAATACCAGAAACATAATTTGATTAGTTAGTAACATAATCCTATTTATATTAGACTATGAAATTATAATCATGTAATGTAGTTGATCAAATCCGATAATTTATAAAAAAGCACATTTCTCTTTTAAGATGTAATTCTAGAGATTGCATTTAAATAAAGCTTTTGATCTCAATAATGAAAACGATATTAAACTAAAATCATTCCCTTATTATCATTGCATAAATTTATGAGAAATGTTACTGTTATAATTTTGAAAAAGTTTATATCTACCAGGGTAACCGGTAAAATTATTAATAATATTAAGTGTCAATAATTAAGATTAATTAATTAGAACCGTAAATTAAGAAAATTAAGAACCGTAAATTGACATTTTTCAATGTTTTACGGGTAATCACTCAGGAAAGGCAGATGATTTAGAGAGCCTTGCCAAATACACATAATAGATAATGCACAGAAGCTATATTCGAATTGAAAACTGGAGAAACTAGTGAAAATTTTAATTTACAGATGACACCACTGGTACCATTGTAGTACTACATATGTATGTAGTGCATTTGTGCTCATATGTACTGATATATGTTTACTTTGCTTACCTTTACAGGTAGATAATATAAAATAGAAAGAAAATAGGGGTAAAAAAGAAGAAAAAATTATTCTATTTTGGATAAGGTAAAAAAAAAAAAATTAACAAAAATAGAAAAAAATTTCAAAGTTGAAAATCAACCCTTTAAGAAATTTTCCCTCATTTTTCTCTTTCTTTGAATATAAATGAGAATAGAAGAGAAATAAAGAGAGCGAGGATGGTGAAAAATTGAATTTCGTTTTACGGAAGAAATTGTTTTTTTTTTTCATTTTGGTTTTTTTGTTGCTGTTGTTATTTTTCATATATTTTTAATTTTTTCTTTAATATTTTTCTTTTTATAATTTTTTTTTTTGGCAACCGGAAAAATTACCAAAAATATTTTTTGGCAAAATAAAAACACAAATTAGTACAAAAGAAATGAAAAAAAAAAATTACTACAAGAGAAAAAGTACGAAGAAAACGTTGCTTTCCGTTTTATTTTACTTATTCTTTCACTAATATTTAATGGGGACCTCATGACATACGTACTGTACATGTCTCTAACTCCGTTAAATAACGGAACTGTTTAGGTTTTTCTATATTTTCTTTTATTACAATTTTCGGTTTTTTTATTTAAAATTTCGTTATTTTCGGTTTTTTATTCATGTATAGTTTGTCCGAAATTTTATCGGAAAATGTCTGGAACGTTTTTTTTTTGATTTTTAAATTTTTGTTGGTGTTTTCTATATTGTCTTGGAGGATTTTTTTAAGCTTAAATGGAAATCTAAGTTCTAAGTTTGTCATGCATGAATCATTGCTTTACATATATACACAGTAAATAAAGCGTAAATAATATTTTTGGTTTTGTAAAACTTTTTAAAATAACAATACAAAAAGGAAAATATTATGTATGATAAAAACAACTGAGGAAAAAAAAAGAAAGCAAAGGATTAGATTTTAAGACCTTTGTGAAAATATGCCTGTTAATGGATTAAATGTTACTTTGTTGTTTTTCTTTTTTTTTAATTCTTTTATTTGGCTATGCATGTTGTTGTTTTCTTTTTTTATTAGCTAAAAATTTTCCAGGAATTTTCCTAATATTGTTAAAATTTATGTTTTTTGACAATTTAAATTGAAATTTTTCCATAAATGTTATAATAAAATATAAATATTTATGTATAAGGATATTGAAAGAAAGTTTATATAGCTTTTGAAATAGTAAGGAAAATTACTAGGTGATTTTACTCTAATTAGTTCTTAATTTAAGCAAATTTACAAAACGGACAGTTAAATCCATCCCTAAACGAATGCAGAAAGCAATTTTAAAAAAATTCATCCTTAAATATGAGCACACTTAGAAATTCAACGTGAAGCCCTTATATTATATTCAAGATAAAAAGTCAAACCTTCTTTAAAATTAATGTTTTAAATCTCAAATTTAAAAATTTTCATTATTAGTTTCACTCTTTGCCCATTCATCTGTGCTTCCAAAAAGGGTCCCATACCTTCCCTATTGTGTAAGCAATATATTTGGTAATATGATGACTAATTGTAGAATTATGATTTTGCCATTGAAATACTCATTCAACTTGTACAGCGTATTAAACCAAATCAAAATACGTTCCATGGCAAAGAACTTACATTATCCCTCACTCTTTAATGGTAATATTGCTATCATTAAGATAGAGTTTAATTAAATATCATATAAGTGTTCATATATATATACATACGCATCTACCATATGCATATGTACATAAACATAAATGGGGATATTCCAATTTATATTGTATAATATTCTTCTATTATATTATGCACATGTGCAACAATATAAATACATATGTATGTAAATATAATTCGAAATAAAATTCACAAAGAATATACGTAAATTGAATTTAAATAAAATCCATATGCGTTTACATAATCCCATATGACGTTGAATAACATGAACATTAATGCGGATAACTAAAAAGAGCAAAAGGAAAAAAGGCAAAATCCAGCGAAGTATGTTTAGTGCTAATGGTGTATGAGATTTGTTTTTTTTTTCTGTGCTTTTTAACTTGTTTTACTTTTTTTAATTTTTAACTTTTGACTTAAGACTTAAGATTACAGGCTGATGAAGAAGTTGGATTGCTTGCACGGAGGTGTCAATTCCTGGTATTCTTTACACAATATCTGTTTATTAAAATTTAAATATATATATACATATACGCATTTAAATATCAGATAACAGCAATGTGCAGTCATTCTTATATACTTTATGATATTTATTCATCGTGCATACAGTTTGATGCATTTTAAAAAAATATTTTAAAAAGAAATTTTATTTTTTGGAATTCTTTTTTTCTCTCAAAATAAAATATTAATTAAGTAGAAAAAGACTCATTTTTAGCACTTTTCCAAAAAATTTTTGAAAAAAAGTGCTTATTAGTTTCACTCTGTCCGTCCGTCCGTCCGTCCGTCCGTCTGTCCGTCCGTCCGTCCGTCCGTCCGTCCGTCCGTCCGTCCGTCCGTCCGTCTGTCCGTGTGTCTGTTTACAAAACTTCTACATCCTTGAAGATAGAAAGCTGAAATTTTATATGTACATAGATCTTTACTAGAAACTTATTTCTGTAGAACAAAATTTTTACCTATCTCCTCCCCTCTAGAAGTTATACCCCCCCAAAACCCTAAAAATGGCCTTTTTTAACTATTTGTTGCAATGAAACCATAAGCATTTTTGAAATTTTGCAAACGCAGAAAAGCAGCGGCTTGCTTCCCCTAGCGCGGCATACTATATTTGAACTTTAGAAAAACAAAATGGCCGTTCAAATTTACGGTTATCTAAAGTCCTTTTTTTGCAAATTTTTGATGTCGTTTTTTTTTCCAAACTACAGCCTGTAGAAGCTTGAAATTTTAGGAGCTTTTAGACATTATCAAATAGTTCATTTCGCAAGGAGAAAATTTTTTTCCATCTCCACCCCCTCTCAAGTTATCGCCTCTTGAAATTTGTAAAATTTGAATTTTTGACACCTTATATTTCCGAAACCGCAAGCTTTTTCAAATTTCTATAAACGCAAAAAGTTAACGGTAAATTCCATGAAATTAAAAAATATAATTATTTTTCTTAACTCACAAAATTAAACCTTAAAATCGAGCATTATGTTAACCCCATTTTATATTAATTTTTGCTTTATTTCAAAGACTGCATAAATCATTCATCCTAAATATATGCAACCCTAGAAATAGTTTTGTATATGAATCAAAATAATTTTAATAGTGTGACAGGTACATAGACTACATAGACTGTATTTAAAAGCAAAATTTTCATTTGTTGAAGGGAAAAGTGCTACAATACAAACCATTGGTTTGACCCAACTTTATTAAATTCTTTTTCGTTTTGGTATTTCTTAAATATAATTTTAGTATGTTACCTAAGTAGATAGAATATGGGGATACTAAATATAATGACGTCAGATTAGAATATATTATAGAAAAAAATAAAAACATAATGACGTCACATCAGAATGTATTATTAGAAGTAAAAAATATTTGGGGTAGGTATAACGGAATTGATCTAGAATTTATAATAACATCACTTAAAAATAAAGCGATATGTAATAGAGGGAGGTTGTGAGAGTAGTTGAGCTGCAACAGGTTGTAAGGGTTTGGGGGGATCGAGGTGGCGATGTAGGAGCAAGGTCGGCGGCGGGCGCGGCGGCGTTGCGGAGGCGGTGGCGGGAGCGGTGGCGGGGGCGGTTCATATTTCATCGCAATGACATAATTATCGAAACAACAAACATTTTATATTTCCGAAACTGCAAGCCTTTCCAAATTTCTATATAAGCAAAACGCTAGCAGTAATTTGCATCTCATCGAAAAATTTAATTATTTACTTCCCTTACACCTATTAACTTCCTTCCCTAAGTATCGAATTCAATCATTATGTTAACGGTTCTTTAAATTTTTTTCTTTCGTTCATCCCAAATGTATGCAATAATTTAATATATTATATATTCATTATATAATAATTTAATTTATTTAATTGGTATGTGAATGAAAATAATTTAAATAGTGTCTAGCAGATTGTTTTAAAAAGCTCACATGTTCAAGGGAAAAGTGCTACTTTACAAAGCACTCAACTTTAAAGTTTGACTCAACTTTATTTTCAAATCAAATATTTCGAAATTCTCATAAGTATTTGTTCAAAAGTTTTAAGAAATAAAATATAATTAGAAAATTTTCATATTTCTTTTAATTCTTTGCCAATATATCCCTAATGCTTATGGTCATCTTGATTGGCATGATTTTAATTCGTCCATTTAATATTTTTTACATACATATACAATCTGTACTAATATTAGATTTAGAAGTAGCATTTGTGAAGCATTTCCTCTAAGGTACTCCCTCGAAACCTATACTTTCTTGAAAAATTCGAGTAAAATTGTTAGACTCAATATAGTATCAAATCAATGACCAATATTCTCCCAGATTGTATTATGAAATTTTTTAAAAATTTACAAATAAATTAGAAAATTGATTTGTCCATATATCCTAAAATATTATTAAAATAAAACCCCTTTAGAACTATAAATATTGATCAATGCAATAATCGTAATTGGTTTTAAAAAAATTGACATCAAAAACAATTGAGGTATAGCATAAGCTGTGAGGCATCCGTATTAAACATAATTTTCAATAATTTAGTCTGACTAACTTAACATTATCTATTTTGTATTTACATACACATTATACAGTCCGAATAATAATATTACCTTATATTCTTATATAAATCAATATAAATAGCTTATAAAAATATTTGCATTTGTACATTGCAATTGTATTTGTACTTTACATTTTTAAGCCACAGAAAATAAAAGAATGAAACAAATCTAATTACATACATACATATATAATCAATTACTAACATTTTATTACCAATTTGCCTTTAAACAAAGTTCTAATAAAAATTGAAAAAAAAAAATTAAATTACCCAATAATAAAATGTACCTGCATTATAATACATTTCTAAAATCGATTATTGCAATAAAACTAAGTCGCACCTCTAAATGTAAACAAAAGTATTTTTTTTTCAAATATATTAAATTTCAAATATAAAAAATTTTTGAGCTACTTACGAGTATGAATTTCATCACGATTTCAGATCAAACATAAACTGCTCTTTTCTGATCTTATCAAACAAAATAATCGAATAAACTGAATAAAAGATGGCCTAGTAAAATAAATTTGAAGTTAATCTTGGATGCTAATTGAACAGTAAGCGATTTTAAAGAATAATGTTCTCAGAAGCAGGGCTTCAGAAGCAAAGTGGCCTAACCATCATTTCCCAAATTTTTGATTTTTTGTTAAAAATTTATAAAAAATTATGTAAAAATAATGACATCTCCATAAAAGTAAACGACTCCTAATCTCTTCCTTTCTAAAAAAAAATCATAACGTGAAAAATTTCATAAGTATTTTAAGAAAATAAAATATTAAATCTCAATTATATCGATTAAAAATTTATGTGGATTAAGGCCGTTTTATTTCTGCACGCCTCATACATACTATGACAAATACCACTTTTTAAATTTTTTTGAGAAATTCTGTTTCATTTCATATAAATTTTTTGACATATTATGCACAAATATTCAAAATTCACCATAAAAAATGGCGACTAAAAATAAAACGAATGTATTCTTACTAAATTAATAACGTATTTCCGTTTACATTTAGATGTGCGATATAAAATAAAAATATAGAAGAAATTAATTTATTTAAAAAAAAAAATAAATAAATAAATAAAAATACCGATACGGTAATTAATACCGTAATCACTAATAGGTTTTTTAATTTAACTTTAAATTTTGTACAAATATTTTTATTCCTTCTATTTTCCAATTTTATTCTTGGGTTCTTTGTTTTGCTTTCATTTTATTATTGAAAGAGTCAGTCGTCCGCATGTTTTAAACAAATTTATTTTGAAAATTTAATCAAAATTATTTTCATCCTATTTATTTTATATTTAAGTTTTTAATTGCATTAAATTCAAATTTCACTAATGAATTGTTTTAACCTGATTTTATTTCTATGATTTCAGCAATTTTTATTCAAACGAATTTTCTTATCTTTCTTTTCCTCTTTTTTTTTAATTTCATTACCTTTATAATTTTTGTTATGTACCCTTGGCATGTCTTTTCTCAATATTAAAGCGTGTATATGTATGTATGTATGTATGTGCAAATAATCGTCTCAGACTTGAAATTCTAACATTCTCGAAGACTTTTTCTTTTCTATACTCTTATTTCAGCAATATTTAGTACAATTTTCATTATATTATAAAATTTTTGTTTTCTTAAAAAAAATTCAAACCAAAAGCATTCAATGTAATTTGAATCTATCTTAAAAATTTTCAACTATTTTAATATATAATGAGATTTACTACAAAAACTAATCATATATGAAAAAATTGGTAATATTGGGTTTTTCGTATACATTTGTATGTATATTTAAATAACGCACCGCGAAAAGAAAACAGAATAAGGTATAAGAAACAATTTTTTTAAATGAAATAAAAATTTTTTTTTCTGGTTTAGATAACCACGATTCAAATTTTCTTAAAACTCCCTCTAAAACTTTTTTAACTTCTTTCTTATCCATTTGGTGGAATTTATATATATATATGCATACAAACACACGTTTTATAGAGTAATAAAGGGTACACAATATTCTGTTCTCATATTATTATCGTTATTCTTCAGTTGTACCTATGGTTAATTTTAATGCTTTGACTGAATTGCAAGTTCCTTTTTCGATTTATTATCGTTTAGGTTTTTAAATTTTTTTAATTTTTCTTTGTTTGGTTTTTATTTTAATTTTTTTTTTTTATTTTTGGTCAAAAAGACATTGGCAAGTAATTTCTATTTGTCACGAGAAAGGATTTCCCAAAGATTTAGCTGCTCTTCAGTGATGCAATTTAGTGTTCTCAAATTAGATAAGAGGAATGTTAGTTTTCATTTTTAGTTAAAAACATTGTTAAATTAACGTAGGGAAATTGAAAAATACTTGGATTCAAATTTTATAAAATCATTGATCATAGTTTTAAATCTTACTAAGTTTGCTTCTTTTCTTTAATAAGAAATTAAGAATCAAGTAATTTACCCTTGCAACTGCATTAAAAACTTTTATTAAAATTAAAAACACTGTTATGATAAAAAACAGTTTTTTGTTATTGTATAGAATTTGCCCCCCCCCCTCTTTGCGTTTTTATTAAATAATAATGAATTTGTAGTCTATTGAATTACAAAAAAAAAAGTTATTTATTTAAAAATGTTATTCAATATAAAGTTAACATACATTATACATACATATTTTTGGATAATTTGTCAAATATGTATATGTTATTATTTTCTCACTTATTCTTTTAGTCATATATGTAGATATGTATAATATATTTTCTACAATTTTTTTGATCAGCATTCGTCAATTAAATTATGGAATGAAAACTAGTTTAATGGGGATTGTAATCGATTTGCTGCGAAAAAAAATTAAAGCTATTTAGTCAGGCGCGCAAATATTCAACTCTCTATTAGTTTTTCATAAGAATATTGGATAATAAAAAAATAAAAAGCGTAATAAGAAAATATAAGTAAAAATTGAATTTCTTTGAATTAAAAAGCTGCAAACTATATTAATTAAATTACACATGCTATAAAGTTTATTCAAATTTTTAATTCAGTTCAAACTCGTACTTAAAAATACTTTTGTTTCATTTATACAATTTAATTTTGGTAATGAAAGGCAAGTTTTCTCTAAAAACGGATCTCTATAATATAGTCACGAGTAAGAAAACAGTTCATGTAGATTGCATTCCATTACTATATAGAATTGTATATTGCAGTTATAGAATTTCTGTTTCAAGAATATTTTTTCAATACTTACCAAAAATTTTCATTGACTGAAACATCGACAAACATCTCTGAGTAAAATCTTCTCAAGTATCATGAAAGAAATAACTTGAAAAATATTAAGTTTTTCAAAATTTCCTTCAAAATATATTTAATGTTCAATTTCTTAATATTCAATTTTGAGATTCGTATTAACACAATATCATGGTAATTTAAACAGAAAAGGAATGTAAGTAATAAGTTTTGCATTTGTTACAATTTGTAAATGAAAAGCCATTTTGTTTACAATTTTATACAAATTTATTGATTTTTAATTTATAAAACCATGAGATGTTAAATTAAAATTAGAATTATTTTAAGGCCAGGCCATACAGGCCATACATTTCATTTCACTCCAAAATAATATGGCTAATAATAATGAATGTAAGATGAATACATTAGCAATACTTTCCATGTGCAAAACCATAGGAAAAAATCTCTTGTAACCAAAATCAAAAAACACAGTCGGAGCCCGGTATCACGATTAACTGCATTGCATCTCACAGAAAAGTATGTATTACAGGAATCATTAATTTAATGTACACATATGTATAACTATTTAAAATAAATTCATCTTTCTTTCTTATTTTAAAGGATATTTTAAATAAGAAAAATCAGTGCTTTCCAATCATTGCTCCACTTAAAAAATTATTGCGTTTAGCTTGAATGGTTATTTTTGCCTGTACTCTAGAAATAAATTTTATAGGACCGTTCTTTTAAACAAAATTGCAACTAATGTCGATAAAACAAAAAAAAAATAAGCAAAACAAATTCTTGAATTTTCTATTCCTAATTCATTCAGTCAAAACATTCCCAATATTCTGAAATCACAAAATTTTAAAAATTGGACACAAATTTTTTTTTAATCAAGTTTCCATCTCTTTATTTCAATAAATTTTTGCCAATACTTCAAAATAAAACATTTTGATGCATGTATATTAAATTATATAATATTATACATATTTATATGTATATATATTATGTAAGTATATATTTATGTTTAAAATAAGAGAGAGAAAAAATGATACACGAATGATATGAACGGTGGGAGGATAAAATGCGAGCACGATTTTTTCTTCGTTTTTTAAGAATTTAGAAAAAAAGCAGAAAATAAAAAATAAGTAACCAAAACTTTAAAACTACAACAAGTCAAGATTTTTTTTTTTAAAAATTGCAAGAAAAGTCGTCATCAACATTGTCATCATCAACATCATCGTGAAATATAAAAAAAAAACCAAAAAAATCAGAAACGTTTTTTTAATGTTTTTTTTTTTTTATTTTTGTGTTTTTCATTTTAAGTTTGACGATGATTTTTAGCTCATACATAACTTGTGAGTTTTAATATCACAACATTTTTTACTTTTATTTATTTTTCTTTAATTATTTTATTTTATATTTTTTTTTTCTCATTTTATTAGCTGGAAATGTGTGTGCTTCCAGATCATTTCTAATCTGATCGAAACATTTATAACAATTAAAGCATGGTTGTTGAAAAAAAGGCCTATGATATTGAAATTACCTTTTAAAAAGAAGAAAAAAAAACCAAAATTCTAGGTAATCAAATTAAAAAATCTTTTAAAAACTGCTGCAAGTTGAAGTCATTCTCGACATGATGAGGAACTCATTAACACAAAACAAAAAAAAAAAGAAGGGAAATAAATGGAGGCCTCCCATTGTGAATCGATTTTTTTGTGGATTTTTTATTTTTATCGATGATTTGTTTAAGTTTGTATGTAAATTGTTTAAAAAAAAAACAAAAAAAAAAGCAACACTGCGTGTTTTAGTTAATGAATTTTTTGAAAATTTAAAGCAAAAATTATCAAACGCCTAAATGTTCGAAAAAGGTAATTGAAAACTCAACACAAATGTATGCCAAATGCAAACGTTTAATTACTCTATTTACCTTTATAATAATAAATTTTGTGTTATAAACGTTAAAAGAGAATATTAACGATTATTTTTTATAAAAAAATTAATTTTCAATAGATGTATATAAGAAAGATGTATACTTCCCTCTTTTATAACAATAATAAATGAATTACAATAATTGTATAATTTCTGCAATTATTTTTTCCATACATTTAGGAGAAATTAAAAAACCGAAATTTAAGCGTATTGCAATATTTAAATTAATGAAATTTCCACAACAAAAATAAATAATTTTAAAATTCCTATAATTATTGAATGAACAAAAATAATTAACAATTAGAATAATTCCCGAAGCAAATGTTAGTTAACGTTATAAAAATCATTCAGTAGGAGTCAATAAACATTACATCGTTTGCGCTCACAAATTTAGTTTGATATCAAGTTTTGATATGAGTATACTTTTACCAAAATTGTAATGGAAAATCATACATTACACTACTTTAATTTTAAAAAGTTTTGATATCTGATCAGTTCTGTGAGAATTTTCAACATATTGCAATTTAAAATAAAATTCTTTATAATATTTTTGTTAAATTCCCTTTCTTATCTTTTCTTCATATTCTAATTCATATGAGATAGGAAACTAAAATGGCCTGACACTTGAGAGAGTTCATCAAAATACAAATTTAATGTCACCTAATTTAGGGTAGTATACTTTAATTGCTGTAAATAAGAGAGATAGTGTACTTGCTTTTATATAATATAATAAATAATTTGAAAAATTAACATGATGTAATCTGAATGAAATTGGAATAAATTAGGCTACTTAAGCTATAATTATATATTAAAAATTCCATTTTAGAAAACCTATAGTAACAATGAAAACTTAATTCTTAAATAAATATGTATTATGAATACAATTAATACAAAATTAGATTTGGTATGCAGAAATTTTCAACAGTACATTCTGTATATAACGAATACTTAACATGTTCTGTTCGTTATACAAATATTTCTTAGCGTAGATGTTTATGACAACTATAAAATAAGCATGCTTCGGGGCAAATAGTTGCCTAAAAAATGTATAATAAATTATTAAGGAACAGTAAACCGAAGATTAACCTCACTTACTTAAAGTATAAAAGAGTGGTGGTATATAAAACCAGTTATGTATATATGAAAAGACTATGTATGTAAAAATTAAGTTCTGGTATAATTCGAAACTTGTCAAAATTTTTTTAATATTCAAGCCGAATGAGCAGCTCAAAAATATCTTTAATAATATAACACTTTTATTTTTTTTAAGTTTTTGAATTATCAATTTATTTTTCGTCATAATAAATAATTTTTTTTTTCTATTTTTTTAATATTTATTATTTATACCATGACTACCGTTTAAATTTTTGCATGTCTGTCAAAAAAATTTTATTTCTTTTGTCTACTCTTATCTGAAAGTTGCACAATTTATCTTTTAGTTGAAGAAACATCTATATTTTATAACATTCTCTTTACGTGTTTATATACTATAAATTATATATATATCAAAAGAGTTGCCAGATTTTTTAAACTAAATAAAATAACAGACACAAATTTTGTCAATTTTCATATAGTGTGAAGTTTTTAACTATTCTTGTCAATAAATATGTAAATAATAGAATACTTTTGAACTGTTAACGAATTATATACTTTACAGTACGCTATTTTTCATACATATATCAGAAAAAGCTATTAATTTCAGTACTGTATAAACCGCTGCACCAATTCAAAGCTATTTTTGTCTCATGTCAAATTTTCGTATGTCGCTATTCTAAATAATTTGAAGTTATCACTATATTCGATTTTTAATTACTTTAAATAAACTCGTATACGGTAATGTAATAAAAACAAATACGGGAAGTAAAATATTTGTTTGTTGAATTGACAAAACCCAATTCAATGTAATTTTTGCCAATATTTAAAAAATGTGAATAAACACTAAAAATATACATATGTGACTAAAAATATACATATGTATTTAGACATCTTAAATTTTTCAGACATGCCTTTTAACCACAAAGAGCTTAAGACTGATAACTAGAGGCTTCTTCGAAAATTCATCACTACCCTGACTTAACAAAATTTTTTAACTTTCAGCGAATATTCAAATAAAGTGTGAAAAAAGCTTTTAATTTTCGAATATAAATTTTCGAATAAAATAGTCAGGGATCTAACTGGGATCCAGATAAATTTTGTTAAAAAATTTTTTAAAAAATAAATTTTTCAATTAACTATTCAAAAATTTCGTCAATATTTTGCAGAATTTTAAATATTTTCTTCAATTTTATATAAGAATACCAGCATCCTTATTGTATTAATTAATTTTAAAGTAACGGTGAGTATACAACAAGTACGAAGATCCATTTGAAATTTTCGTAAAAAAATTATAGAAAAAACTACTAAGTATATGTATGGATATTTGTGTATCAAAAAAAAGCAAACACATTAACACTCAGGCACACACATACAATTATATAAATAAATTTAATTGTTTTATTTTCTTTGTCAGCTTATATTTTGATTCCTTTTTATGAACATATACACACACACATGAATCAAGAAACGAAAAAAATTATATCTGAATAATGTAGAGCTCCTACAATAACTTTTCTTCTAACAGTTATATGTTATGGCTTTATAGGACATTAAAAGAAAAAAAAAACAATGTTTTCAAGCCGCAGGACGGAGAAAAATCAACCTCTTTACTTTACAGATAAACTGCTAGTAAATAAGTATATGTGTGCTGTAAAAACTTGTAATAAAAAAGAAAGGTTTATGACCAAAAATTTCAAAATATATTTATTTACGTTTTTTCATTCTTTGTTTTTTTTCTGTATTTTTGCCTTACAGATAGATGGATTACTGTATATATACACACATACGTATATATTTTTTTTGTAATAAAGGTAAAAAAGAAAAATAATTCAAAAATAAAATTAAAAACGAAACAAAAAATAGCGAAAAGAAATTTTCTCAATTGAGATTGAAAAAATTCTCATTGCCCCTTCCCCCCTCCCCTCACTCAATCTCTTTCGAAACCTAAAGTTCTGATTTGTGCACATATGTGAGAATGTTTTTTTTTTCTTAAAATCTTATGTAATAGGAAAAAAGTATATAATTTAACTTTTTTGTTTAATACTGAACAATATGCATGTGTAATGGAGCCCCTGCGGTGAAATTTTACATAAGTTGTAAATTTTCATAAAGAATAAACAAAAAAAAGACTTTTATAGTGTAAAAATTGAAAATCAGTGAAAGAATTTCAAATGGAATCGAACAATTTTTTTTTGTAGTTTTTGTTTTTACAACAGCTACATTAAACTAAAAACTAAAGTTTACCAAAATGTGCAATATGTTGAATGAATTTGAAATTACATTCATGTACTCGTACTTAATATAACTGAACATAAAACCTATATAGTTTTCTATAGTACAAGTACATAAGTTTTATGGACGTGCTCCCGATATCAAACATGTATTTACTCTTATACATACTACATACATACATATATATATGAGTAAATTTGCTCTAAAATAAGAAAATTATTAAGAAAAGCTACTGGTCATTAAAAAAACTTTATGTAAAATTTGAAAAATTCGGAAGATTTTTAAAGAAATGATCTTTTCAATAATTATAAATAAAAAGTGAAACAAATTGCAATGGAATTTAAATATTAAACGTTAAAGTGTACTTGAGCTTACTGTTAAGTTCAATATCATTAACAGTATACGCAAGAGTTTAAGAATAAAAATTATTGTTTCCAAAATTGATTTAGAAAAAATGATTTTCTTTCACTTTTTTCTCCTCATCTTTCTGTCTGTTAACAAAATTATTTACCATTCGAGATAGAGAGTTAAAATTTTGTACACCAATATAACACAATTTACAATAATTACATACTTATTGGCATTATTTTTCTATTAGAACAAAATTTTAATATAACCTCTCCACCCCTATAATTTATAACACTTTAATTCCTAAAGAAGTAATTTTTTGAGAAAATATTTTCCCTCTTTAGTTTTTTTGCATCTCTATTTATTTTCTTCAACAATTTAAGTTTTACCGTAATCGGATAAAAGTGCGGCTTAAAAAAATTAATAAGCAAACTAATAATTCATTCTTCTGGTTAAAGCTTACTTACTCGTACTTATTATATAAGGTTTTTTGAAACTAAACTGTGTAAATTTTGCAATTACTCACAAATATATGCAAAATTATGTGGTATTAAGTGTATATACTCGAACTAAAATTTGAGGATGGAGCAATTTATTGAAAGTGAGTAGAATTTTTGCGTGTAAGTATGTTAATAATATGTAATGTATATATGTATCAAATTTTAACTATTTGCGTGAACCATAAAGGAAAGTAAAGATAATTTTAAAAAATTCTTGCTTATTAATTATTTTTTTAATAAAATATCCGTTTTTATCCGAAAGTAACTTTTCCAAAAAAAAACCGGCTCTTTATCAGTATATGACAATAGCAACTTGTTCAGGTCCACAAATTCGAATCATTCCATATAATTCATCATTTAAAATCAAACTAGTAGTAGTAGTTTTATATGAGCTTCGAGTTGTTAATCTATCAGCTCCATTTACCATCCAATTCCAATGGAAAACTCACACTCTATTGTGAGTTTCACACGGAAAATTTTTACGTAATCGATGCATATATAATAATGTATTTATTACATTATATATCTGTTATAAATTAAGTCATTTTTCATTACCATTATTCTTGGTTTATGGATTAAGAAAAAAAAAATTATTTTTAATATAAAAATAATCTTTCAGAATAAATTTTATGCTTATACAAAAAAAAAACAAAAGAAAATTTATTTTTACAAAAACGTAAATGACAATTTCTCAACCATCAAAAATCAAATTTCAATGTTGTCCAAAGAGTAGAAAATGCAAAATATTAAATGTAATTCATTTCATTTATTTTATTATAGACCAATACCACCAGAAACAATAACTTCCAAATGTTTTTTTTTTTTTTGTTTTTTTTCATTTTCTTTTTGTTTTCACATCAATCCACCTTCTCACTTCAACTATATTCAAAAATGCTGAATATGAATTTACTTTGTATATATGTATATATTTATATTGTGTATGTTTATATGTAAGCTTCTACCTTTAAAGTATACCAGAATGTATTATAGTTATTTATGTTAATATTATATGCAAATGCACATATTATGGATAAATGAAAGACAATGTAAATTCATAAATTGAGATTGCCATCTTATCTCACTTTATTAATTATTGTCAACACAATTCGCAATGTGCACATTTCAATTCTTATCTTATACCCAAGAATAATTTCATTCTCTATTTTGTATTAATATTATAGAAAGGCAGCTAACATAACCATGTTTCCTTAACATGATTACTTAACAATATTGAAAAACTTGGCTTTCTCATTACTTTTACTAAATGCCTATACTCAAAAATTTTTATTCATAACTAAATGTTTATTTTTAATTGGCATAACAAGCTTTAAAAAATTATTTTTAAATGTCCCAATTAAAAAAATTAAATAATCTTTTATTTAGTTCCTCTTTTAGTTCCAGTATTCAAATATTTTATTTTTTAAAAAAAATGTAGCTGATTATTTATCTATATATATATGGATATGAAAAATTGTAAATTCGGCTAATAGTAAGAGACCACTATTCCAATATTCTTGCAAAAATAGGTGACTTGTGAAAATTGACCTGTAGTAAAGGACCAGTTCCCAAAAGCATCTCATATATCCCAAAAGTTGAATAATCCATGGCATAACCAAAATAAACTCAGGTATAAATTTTTATGAAATACTTTTCAGCCGAAATTGAAATACACAAGTGCACACAAACACACTGAACTATAGCATTTATTTACACTTCCCTATCATGGAAGAGTGCATTCAGGGAGAAAAATCGACATCCGAAATTTCTGAATCTCTAGCAATACAAAAGTTAAAATTATATCCACCACATGGACATTAATTATAACACTAATTTTAAATTGATGGCAATCCTAATTCACACATATTCTACTAAATATAATGCACTATGCATTCTTACATTCTATATAATATATGTGCCTACATACCTACAGATGTATATGAATATATTGTGTAAAAAACGAAAATGCTTCAATTTTTCGAGATTTGATTAAAACATCAAAAACGACTTCTTTTCTTGTTAATTTCCTTGTCTTCTCTTTTTTTTGTTTATTTTATTTTGATTTTTAATATGTTCGATTCGAATACGTAAATTTTAGTCGCTTTGCATATTTCAACGTAAATGAATGATTTGATTTAACGTTTTGTCGTTTTATTTTTTTTTTTCTATAAAAAAAACAAAAAAACAAAAAGGAAAAACTGAAAATCTCAATTTTAGTTGTTTTCCATTTTTTCTGTTTTTTTTTTTTAACATTTCTTTTCTGTATTTTTTTTTTTCCCCAGATTTTTCAGAAGAAGTATGTAATACTTTTCTCTATGCAAATTTTATGCAACATCAAAAACTTTTTTTACCTTTCTTAATAAACACAATAATCTTTTTAATAAGTAAGTGTTGTTGCGCTAGTAAAAATGTAAAATTTAAAACAGAAATTAAACTCAGAATTTGTTTTTGAATATAACAGAGGTAGTCATTTAAACAAATGGAGAGACTATAGTAAATCCGTAAGTTTTCCGAATTATTTGCCTGAAAATTATTATAAATGTAGTCCAAATATGCTAAGTAATAATTATTTTTGGAGAAATTTAAATTTATAGAGAATATGCATTACAAATTCCCGATTAAATAAATTGTGTGAACTTCAAAATTGTTTATCTAACATAATAAGCTAAATATTGCAATATAAAACCAGGAATACTCAATTTTCGATTTTAGCCTATTTTCATGTACTTGTGGCTGTTACTATATATTAAATACTGCGAGACAGATATCTCAGTCCATTTTTGATGAATGCCTTAACGAAATAGTCCCGCCTTAACGAAATAATATGACATAACAAATGACGGAAGCTTCTTTATTATTTTACACCTGATTAATGACGCCTTATGGACTACTTCTAAGGAACTTAAATTAATAATGGAAGAAACACAAACTCAACAAAATGCCCTCAAAAAAAAGGAACTCATACTTGCTACCATACAAATATTTTTCTTACATCTTGGCTTTTACTTATTAAAAAAGATTACGATTATCTGAAATAGAAGAAAATCTTGTAACTAAAAGTCCATGGATTACTTGTCATTTCCATTTTTTATTTTGATTCTATTTAGTTTTTTTTGTTCAGAATTTCGATCTACAATGTTATTTGCAATCTCTTTACAAATATACAAAAATGTAACTGATATGAAAGTATATATGTACACATAAAAGCACATCAAGTTTACATACCTATCTTCTTTTCTTTTCTATACTTTGACTAATTTTTTTTTTTATTTTTATTTTACTATTTTAACATATGAGTAATCTAAAGATTTTTCTAATAGTTTTATTTTTTTTTTGCAAAATTTATTTTTATTCTTATGCTATACGCCACGAATTTTTCAACAAAACATTACTTTTCTCTTTTTTTTTTTGTTTTATTTTTGTTCTTAAATTTCATTTTTAAAGTAATACAATTACATTTTAGAATAGTAAATCTAACAAAAACAACCTGCTTTTAAAAAAATTCTTAATAAAAATTATATAATGACAGTGGAATACCATCAACTCAGAGGTTAAAATTGGAAAGCACAATAATAGCGAAAGATCTCAATTCAAAATAGTATTTGAAACTGTTATACAAAAAAAGCAGAATTTTAGGCGTTAAAATATTTTTGAGTTTTACCAGGCCGCTTATAATATTTTTTTTTGAAATATTTTTTCTTAAAATATTCAAGCAGAAAAAACAATGCGAAATGAAAAAAACAGACTTAGCTACAACTTACTTAAAATAAAAATAAGATAATTAACAAATTTATGCGATTAAGTATGCTGTACGTAACTTTTTTGAAACTCTGAATTACAAATTAGTTATGCCATATTGTTGCTTACGTTTTTTGTTTAAATTTTTTATAACAGAGAAAATAGCGATTTCATAGCGATCTAATAAAATGTTATGAAAGCAAAATCAATTTTAGGATATTATTTAGAAAATTTACCCATTCTACATTACAAGTGTTTCTCTTTCTCGGTTTTTGGATTATATAAGTGACGTGCGATCACTATTGTACATAGAATATGCCATATCCCCCTTGAAAATTTCTCCTTTGCTATGAAAAATTAAAAATCTTTTTTAATTTAAAGAAAGGAATCTGGAAAAAAATTTACGAATAATTTCTTAATACCTCTTCAGATCAGTTAGTAGAGCATCCTGGGCTCGAATTCAGTCCCGGAAAAAACTTTTTTTAATTTTACTACCTTGACTCATTGCTTTGGCTACGTCATTCACCTGTTCTGCAATTGATGATTTGTACTATAAAATCTACCGCACGTCACTGAATATAATATTTAATTTACATATGGTCGTACATATTAAGTGAAATGTTCTTATGTACGTTTATATTATTATAAAACTTATACCTTAAATAATGCGAATGTTTAAAATAAAAAATAAAATTAAAAAAAAAAGCAAAAAATTGAACAAAATTTATATGAATGGAAATTTGATGTGCCCATCCAGGAAAATTCATCATTCAGAAACAGAATCCATCACCAATAAATAATGTTGAGAAGCATATATACAAATCTTTGTGTGTAGGGAGTCTAAATGGTCATTCTATTTTAATTCTTATTTGTTTTTATTTTTACCATTTTTTTTATAGGTTTTCCATACCAATTTGAGCTCACTATTCTTTAACTTTTGTTTTTGATTTTGTTATATTTTTTTTTGTACCTTCAATAGACATTAAACTTAACATATTGTACTATGTATGCATATGTTATATAGATATGTAGGATGCGCAGCCCTACCTTTTTATATATGTGCAGTTATTCACATATACAAAATAAAAAATAGAAGAAATTTTGATGGATTTTTTTGTATAATTTTTAGCTTTACTTTTTTTATTCGTATATAGTTAGTTTACACTAATAGTAAAACTCTTATATGCATACCAGTAGTATTTGTAATAATTTGATTTTATAGTAGTAGTACAGTTGTATAACAACTAAACGTATTATAAACGGTATTTGAAAGCGTTGTTTTTAAAAAAAATTTGTTTTGGAATGGTGTTCTTCCTTTACTTTATTTGTTAAGACAAAAACCAATCATGAATTTTTGGAAAATTCTTAAAAAAAAAACTGATATATTCAGGTATAAGAAAATTTGTATTTTTATGATGGAAAAAATAATTTCGTATAATAGTATACTCGTTTTTTTTTTCAATTAAAACAAAGTGGGGCTTAAATGGAATGAAAAATTTAAAACAAAATTTTTAAATATTCGAGTTGTAATAATTGCAATATTATTACTTTATAGCTATAAACGCATGAGAACGAACCCAGGCCACCAATTTATACACAGCATTATTTTGTATACTCGGACAATTATAAATTGTTTTTAAAAAATAATTAAAAATCATAGAAATTCCATTACATAAATGATTATTAAATAGTTTTGAACAATATTAATTTCTTTGAAAGATTTGAATTTTTAAATTTGGGCAACAGATTGGTCGTCGAGTTGCTTCATTAACTTTCTTCTCATTTATTTTTTAAATCTATTGTAAATTAAAAATATAAATTTAAAATATAAACATGTTATTTTTAAAATAGATTCGATTGGTCTTCAAAGTAAACCATATTAATTTTGTAAAATCTTATTGTTCCAATTGAATTTTGCACTAGACGTATTATCCCAATTTTAATATAACAATACAAAAATTCCAAGATTTGCTCAGAACTAAATTAATAAGCTGGTTTCATTTTCAAGGAATATAACACTTGAAACTAGTCTGAAGTTATTGGGAATATAACTTTTATACTGTATGGAAATCTTGTTAATTAAAAATAAAAAATTGATTAAAATTGATTACGTATATAATTTTTATTAACGGAAAATATTTACGTAGCTACTCCTTCCAATTATTTTTTTATATATAGAGATGAATATATAAAGTGTTATATGCATACATACTTAGAGTTTTATTATACTTTTAAATAAAAAGTAAAATACTTACTGCAAGTTGTATAACACTTACTAAAATTCCTTTCATTTAACAAAACTTACTTCGGCAAATGCGTAGATCAAACATAATTAATTTTTTTTAATAAATATTAAACAAAAATTAGTATAAAAGAAAATCTCAAGCTTAAGATTTTTCTATCATCAAAAAATAATAAGATTGCTCTTATATACAATAAATATACAAATTCCTGTTTAAATAATTCAAGTTTATTTAAATAAATTCCTTTTGAGAATTAAAAAAACCCATAGGGCACATATGTATATATGAAAAAGAAAATAATGCTGTTATACCAGTTTGTAATGCCAATAACATTTTAATATTTTCATTTTATTATTATATCTGTATACCTATAAAATTTTATCTACATATATATATGAAATATTATCTATAAAAGAATATAGAATTAATTATTTAATCTTAAATTCAGTAAAACAAATAACCATTTATCTTAGAACATAATGCGTTCTATTTGAATAATGATAAAGTATTATTGTATATATACATAAATATACCAAAAAGATCTATTTAATGTTTAATGTCAAAACAAAAAAAAAAAATATTCAAATAGGTACTCGTACATGGAAAAAAAACTTCTTTCCTTTCTCCTAAAATGGATTAAGACAACTGAAATCCAAAAAAAAAAAAAATGCAATTTAAAGCAATTTTTATATATGATTTCTTAGAATAAAAGAAGAAAAAGACATCTGGAATTTTCCTAACTAGGAATTTATGTTAAATATTTTATCAATTGATAAAATATATTCAAATCGTTTTATGAATATAACCAACTTAATCTGGACATAGACAAACATAAATTGCACTTTTATTTCATACTCCAGCTAAAAAGATAAAAAAAAAATTAAAACATGCAAAAAAAAAGAAATTTTGTTATATGAAAATCAATACCATCTAAGTCTGGGGTATCAAAAGAAAAAAAAAGACAAAAAGACTGGAAATGTAAAGATGCGCAAATTAAAATAAGTTCACGCAACGCATAATTAGATTTTGTATACAATATTTATTTCCATAAAATCTGTGGCCCCTGAATTACACTTTGACTTTTTAATTGAATTACGACTATTTATGTTCGAACAAATCACTTAAAACAATAAAAAGAGCCTACTAATATCTGAACTAATTGTAAATTTTTCAAATAAGTGTTATACATTTCTTGATTATCTTTGACAAGCATTAATTGCGAAGTTTGCTTAATTTCGCAAAATTTTTGCAATAGAAGCTAATTAAGTTTAAAGTGATTAAAGTCAAAACAATCAGTGGAAGAGTGTTTTTAAAAATTCAGTTCTAGAATAATTTTAATTTGTAGTACAGTCAAAAATTGTACTCTGCACATTCTGAAAATAAAGGCTTTTTGGAATTTACTCACGATACGTAAATTACGTTCGAAAATTCATTCCATAATAAAGAAATGTCAGAAATGTAGCAGGCATCTGGTTCAAATTTTTTCGCTAAATTAAATAATTTTAAAAATTCAAAATTTTAATTTTTATAAAAATTGGCACGTTTATATAGCAGCTTGAATACTTAGCATGAAATCATCTCGAAACTCAAGCTGCATTTTTCCTATGTCAGTTTAAAAACTCGAATATAGCATTTAACTATTACATTCCAAGTCAATATTAACATATTTCAAGTCAAGTAAAAAAATTGTTTTGATTGACTTGTATGAACTTGCATGGACATAAAATAGGCTTCGGATATGCTGTATGTAAACGGGGTAAATGTTATTTATGTCGTTTTCGAAAAACTGATTATTTAGATTTTATGCAGAATTTTTTGACTGCAAAAATTAGCTGAAATTTTTGCATTCTACTGCCGCTTAGACATTTAAGGTCTAATGTTTAACTTTCAGCACTGCGTGCATAAATGAAACCTTCCCGTCTTGTTATTTGCAGTATGTACTTATTACGATATTATTTCAGTACGATATTGAAGCTGTATGTTAATATTATAATTTAAAATTATATTATGGAACACTCTGAGTATAATTTTTATAATATCAATAAAATTAAATAAAAATATCATAAACGTTATATAAAAATACTGTATTGGTTTCATAAATTTATAAAAAACTTCAAATATTATACACACAATAACTTGCTAAAATAAAGATATAAATAAGCACGCGCAATTCGCGCATTACGTTTTTTATATCTTTCAAGATAAGTTTTCATTTCTTTTTTTTTTTTTATTATTATTGTCTTACTTAAGTTTATTTATTTTTATTCTTTTTGAAATGATAATTTGCATAATGTGCCAAACTAAACTAAAAAAGATATAAAGTTAAAAAATACGGAGAGAAAGATTTCTGATATACAAGTAAAAATATGCACATATCTCCGAGCAAACTACTCTTTTTAATATTATTGTAGTTGATGTAGATATGAGTATGTATATTATATGGATGCGCACAGTCTATACACATTTTTCAAAGCAGAAATGCATTACAAAATATCAACAAAATATCAGAAAAGAATAAAGGTTATTTTGCATGTAAAATGACCCTGAATTCAAAATTAGGATATCTGCGAATAACATTTTCAATAAATTAACATAAATAAAACGCACTAGCTACTCACTTTATATTATATTGTTGTTGTTGCTGTTTAAGTCTCATTTCTTTTCACATATTATTATTATGTCCCAATATTATTTAAGATACATCATAATATATTATATTCAAATGTACTTATACAATAAGGTTTAATGTCGTTGAAAACTAAGAAATTGCTTGCTGGATAACTATTCCTAAAAAATTAGAATTATATATTATATTTTACATACATGCATATCATTGTCAATAAAATTGAAACTTCGACTAAGCAATCTGTATAAAATAAGTCGTTACTTTCGAATTTTTTTCAATTTTCACTATAATATAATATGTATGTTGCGAAGAACATTCTTCTTGAGCACGCTTCTAAAAATTATAGATAACACTGACAAAATCAATTGACAGAAATTAACACACATTAATTCCGCTAGATTGTATCAAAATTTTCTTCTTCAATATTTAAACTAATAGAATACTTTTTACTTTTTATACATACGAGTATGTACATATATGTATAACGGTATTTTCATATAAAACTGCATTAATTTAGAAACTACTTCCAGTTATATAGTGTAGTTTTGTGTTATTATATTCGTTTAATTATTACAAATTTAAGTATGATTACATTCATATAAGAGAAAGATACTTAAACACGCAATAACTTACTTGCCAACTATGAATTCATATTATGTACATTTTTCATTTCTTTTTTTTTTCTTTTTTCAATTCTACCTTGTGTAAAGAGCAAGTGTTTGTTACATACAATTGTATTTTATTAAATTTAAGATCATTGGTTATGTTAAACAAATTTATTTCACCTTAACTGATACAACTTAATCAGGAGTTAAGATAATTCAAGTAACAAAAAGAATAACCACTAAACTTGTATATTATTAACGCCATATATGTATACACATACCGGAATCTATATTTTTTAACACGAGTTATAAGATATTATTTTCATGGATGATAAAAATATGGATGATTTTTAATTTTGGAACGTTATAGACTGAAATATTTGAGAAAAAAATCTACTATGTATTTATTTAATTTAGATAAGTAGGGTGATTGAAATTATATACAATTATTTAGGAAAACGATATAAACAACATGTATGCATGTATTTTAAGATATTGGACAAAATTAAGAACATTATTTAAAAAAAAAATTGATTAAAATAACTTTAGTAAATGCAGAACATAAAACAAGAACAATAAATTTTTTATTTTTACAATCACTCACATATTCTTTAGATTTTTTCTATATATTTAAAAACAAATTATATATGTATGTATACAAATATGTATTTTTAGATAAATATAATGTAAAATTATATTTAAATAGTGGGACCATGCAAAACAACCAAAAAATTGTATGTAAACTTATGTTTTCATTAACGTAAAAAAAAACGTCGAAAAATTTATTTTGATGTCCAAATTTTATAAATTTTATCTCTTAAATTAAAAACAATATTAAAAAATATATATATCTACATATACTCGTATTGTATGAAAATAATATAATGAATTTACATTTTGAATCAGAAATTTGTAAATGTCAAAATTCTGCCCAAAAGTATACAAAATTTTTTAACTAAACAAACTACAACATTACGATATTACTTCGATGTTACTGAATACGAAACCTATTGTCGCGATACTTATGTAGTATATGTTACCGAGAATTATACATTACACCGAAATTCCGTATTATTTGTACTTTTATAAAGACAACCATTAACTTGTGCTTGAACGAGAAATTTTTGATAATTTACTTATGCTTTCATTTTTAAAATTTTCATATATTATTTCTTAAATATTATTACAATTAAATACAATTACACAATTACATTTTAAATTAAACAATTTATTTACTCACTGGTGCTCCTCAAAAAAATAGTTGTGTAGTTAAAAAATTTGTTTTCTTCTGTATACCAATATAAACTACGTATGTATATGCACAATGACATTATGTGAATTTCAACAAGAATCATATATTCATATACTGAAGGTTTTAAATTAAATCGTTAAAGTTTTTCCAGTTATACTCTCAAATCCGCAGAAACTGAATATTTTATATTTGAATATTTGTAACATACGCGGTAAATGCTTTAATATCCAACATTTTTCTATTTTGCTCTTCTAATTTACGATATTTTTGCAGTAGTTATAAAAAATCTTAAAAATTCCTTTAGAACTTTAAGCACCACTGTTATTTTTGCAGATTTTGCAGTTTAGATTTATCAAACGTGCTTTATATTAGGACCTAAAATAGAACTGAATGATCGTAAATCCCTAGCTCTTTCAGCTAATTTTTTATTCACTCTTTCACTTAAATTTTCATATTCTTATAATTTTTTTTTTCATACTCTTTTTCACAAAATTATTTTCAGTCAAATTTTTCGATATTTTACTTTCACAATATTTTATTTCAATTCAAAACCTTCAGTAATCGTTTCTCTACTAGCCATAGAAATATCTCCATATGCATAAGTCCCTTTTAATTTGCTCTTATAATAATTATTATTTAATAAGAGAAAAAGTATTTATTACCAAATAATAAACAAATATATGTACAAATTAATTATGATTCTAAAAAGTCACGATTTTATAATGAAAAAATACTTTTATTTTTTCATTATTCCAAAGTTTAACTTTTTAACAATTTAAGAGCAAAACACCTGTACCATTTCTAATTATTTTTAATGTCAATTTTTTTCGAAATTTTTATACTTTAATACTATGATCTTTTTGTAAAACACCAAATTAATAAAACGGTACAAAAATGTTTTTGAGTCATTTTGTCTTGCAATTATATTTAATGAGTGAAATCAGGGTTGCCATTTTGGTATTTTTATATTCAAACTTTCTAAAATATTTTCTTTGGTTTGAAAACATATGTATACATATGTAATTAAAACTTTAATTTTTAAAAAGTTATTCTGTTGCAGTTGAAAGAAAATTTTTACATATGGTCTTTACATTAAGAGCTTCATTTGAAGAAAGATTAATATATATACATCATACAACATGTTGTGTCAGCATTGGATATTTACCGATTCCACTCCGTACAATAAGGGAGGTTATGTGAAGGTACTGGAATTCACATATTAAGCTTGCACTTTTCAGTGATAGAGAATTGCTAAAAAAACTGAGCTTTAAAAATTTTTTTTTATTAAATGTGTTGTTTTTCTTCAAAATTTAAAAAGTGTCTCAAAAATATTTTCGTAATCCTGTATGACACTTTCGCAAAACAAAAAAATAAACATATTTTATTACTTACATGCTGGCCACATCAGTATTTTACACTTTGTGTAATATGGTGTAGCAAGACCTTATTATTTTGAAAAGATTTTTTCTTAACTTTTTTTAAAACGAAAATTATCATTTTTAATTGCTTTGCTTATGGCAACCCTAATTGTAATATAGATAGTGTAAAATAAGAACAACAAAACTTATTTTTTTTTGTTACAAGCATTAAATTTAGAACTTGACCTAATCTCCATTTTAGTTACTTCTTGGCTTTCATCAAAATAATATCATCACTGCATTTAAAAATTATAATTTAATTATTGAAACACTTTATTAAATGTGAGTACATACATACACGCATATATATTTAAAAATACGTGCATTATGTAAGCCCGCTAATAAAATAAATTTTTGAAAAAAAATTTTATATTAAACTTTAAATACAATAATCAATTAAATATTTTATTTTTTTTTAGAAAATTATTAATTTTTAACTTAATATCTTTTGTTTTTTTTTTTTTATTACAGGGCTAAAACTGAAAAAATTTCCACATGTGCTCGTTTAATTTTAATTATTTATTTATTAAATTGTGATAATTGTTTTGCAACCAAATATATTGAATGTAATTCCGATTTAGAAAATCAATTTCAATGTGTTTCAAATAAAAAATGCATAGATTCATCAAAAGTATGTGATGGAAATAAAGATTGTGATGATAATTCTGATGAAAACGATTGTGGTGAGAAATATATAAAATTTTAATATTAAATAATTAAATTTTTTTGCATAGTTACTTGAATAAAATATTCAAATTTTTACTAATAAAGCGATTTAGCTAATAACATGTGGTAGACAAAATATTGAAATTACATAAAAAAGCTTACTTACGTATAGAAATGGTGCTTAAATAAAATGGAGGAAGTGCATTAAACTATTGATTACTGTAAATTTTTTTTATTAAAAATAATGGAAGTTAGCAAATAGCCAAATTTTAATTTGAGAAATCAAAATTTAGAATTTCTTTTACAGAAAAATCACTAAAACACAGAAGAAATTTATAAATTTTTTGTTCACAATTTTTAATATTTGAAAACTAAAACGTTTAAATTTAAATAGTGTTAGATTAGGAATCGCGTTCCGTTTTCAAATATTTTAACTAAAATAGATGTTTTATAGAAATATTGAAATTTTTTGCAAATTAAAATTTTCCCTAAGCTAGGTGTTTATTATGTAAGTATTACCTTAATAAATCTTTAGTAATTAACTTACTTCACTTAATTCATTCAATTTTTGAAAATTGTGTAGAGCATAACATAACGTGTGCTAGGTAGATATTAATTTTTTGTTGGAGATAAAAAACGATTTACTGAAAATACATAAATTCTATGGTTGGTTCCAAATACATAATTAAATTCTTAATTTTACTGTTACTGACATTTTTAGTCATTCCTATATTATGCGATAAGAAAATATGCAAATAATAAAGCTTTCATATGGTGAAAATCATATTGGAAAATTCTCATAGCGCTATAATGTTAATTCTATGTTAAATCACGGTTGTATATTAAAATAACCCTAGTGCATGTACGTGAACCCTAGTGTATGTATGTATGTATGTATATATGCATGTATATATAATATATACACTTTATAATGATATTTGATAATTTTGTCATCAATTTTAATATAGGTTCTAAAAAATGTCAAAAATCGTTTTAAAACCTTAGTGTAACATAAAAGGCTAGATAACCACAGTATGCGATGATTTAATGACATTTAATTTTTAATAATAAAGAAAAAAACAATATGAAATATTTTATAAAAATTATATAAACCCTTTTTATTAATTTTCTCAGATACTTGTCTTGCACCAGAATGGTTTGATTGTAAGGATTCTTTTAAAACATGCATACATCACTCATTTGTTTGTGACGGTCAAGAAAACTGTTTAAATGGCGAAGATGAAGATAATTGCCCAGATAATGTTAAAAAAGTGCCTCAAGTTTGTGGTAAAACTGAATTCACTTGCAAAGATAAAACTTGTATTCCGATGGATATGGTCTGTGATGGAAAAAATGACTGCCGAGATCATTCCGATGAAACAATAGGTTGTGAACACGCTGAATTGACGTGTGAAGGTTTTTTCTGTTTAAACAAAAAATGTTTAGCAAGTCATCAATGGGTTTGCGATGGAATCGATGACTGTGGTGATAATAGTGATGAGCATGGTTGTGGTATGTTTTGAAATAACAGACGTAAATATGTATGTATGTATTACGTAATTTCATATTTTTTCATTTATTTTTAGCTTGGAATTGTAAATTAGAAGAAGGAAAATTTCTCTGTAAAGACAATGACACATGCATAGATTTAAAAAACGTTTGCGATAATACACCACATTGTGCTGATAAAAGTGATGAAAACGGTTTATGTTATAATAAAGAAAGCTCTTGTGAAAAATTTAAATGTCCAAGCGATAGTAAATGCTTTCATTTACCAACTGGGCCAGTTTGTATTTGCCCTAAAGGTTATACTTATAATCATGTTACGCAGAAATGTGAAGACATAAATGAATGTGATCAATATGGAATTTGCTCACAAATTTGTACTAACACAAATGGTTCATATGAATGTAGTTGTTTGGATAAATTTCAATTGAAAAACGACAATAGAACTTGTGCTGTTGAAGGAGGTGAACCACTGTTATTGTTCACAAAACTGGATTCTATTATTGGAATGCATTTACATTCGAAACATGTTTACAAAGTAGCAGAAAATTTAAAACAAGCTGTTGGTGTTGCATATGATGGTGAACGTATTTATTGGACTCATATAAAATATGGATACGAGAGTATTGTTAGAGCTAGAGAAGATGGAAGTAAACAAGAAAGTTTAGTAACAACTGGCTTAGAAGCTCCTGAAGATTTAGCTTTAGATTGGTTAACCGGTAACATATACTTTTCAGATAATATCAAACGCCATATCGCAGTTTGTACAAATCATGGAGATTATTGTAAATCTTTAATTCATATTGATGTTGATTCTCCAAGAGGTGTTGCATTATTTCCACAAAATGGTCAAATGTTTTGGACTGATTGGGGTGAAAAGCCAATGATAGCAACAGCTGAAATGGATGGTTCCAATGTAAAGCAATTAATTACTACTAAAATTCAATGGCCGAATTGTATTACAATTGATTATCCAGCTAAACGTTTATACTGGGTAGAGGCAAAGTTAGGAATTATTGAAAATTCAAAATTAGATGGAACAGACCGTAAAACGGTTCTTTCTGGCATAGTCAAACATCCATATGGAATTGCATTATTTGAAGACAGTTTATATTGGTCAGATTGGTCAACAGAAACCATAAATGTGTGCAACAAACTTAATGGAAAAAATCATGAAGTAATTTTTAAAGATAGTAAACCTATGTATGCCGTGCATGTTTACCATTCATCAATTCAACCAAAAGCGAATCATCCCTGCAAATATAACTCTTGTTCACATATTTGTTTATTAGCTGGCAAAACTGCTAAATGTGCCTGTCCCGATGACATGGATTTGAATTCAGACGGAAGAACTTGCTCTAAAATAAAGAAATCTCAAAAGTTATATGTTAGTGTTAGTAATAATATATATGAAATTGAACATAAAAGTTTTGGTCGGCATAGAGTCACTGGAGCATATCCACTATCGATATATGCTAGTAAAATGGAATATAATAATGTAAACGGAACGATTTTTATAGCTGACAATAAAAATTTAGAAATACTTGAGTTTGATCCAATTAGTAAAGATATTAAAACTTTAGTTACAACACATTTGGGTAATGTGTCAGCTTTGGCTTTTGGTAAGTTTTTCAATTTGAATACCGTGAATAAAATAGTTAATAATTTTAAATATAATTGATGATGTCTTTTAAGATCATTTGTCGCATAATCTTTATTGGGCTGATTCAAAATTTCATACGATTGAAGTTATTTCTTTACAAACATATAAAAGAGCTCTTGTCCATTTCTTTTCTGGGCAAGAAAAACCAATAGGATTAGCTATTAAACCAGAGTTAGGACACCTTTATGTTTCTGTATTTTCACCGAATGGTACACATATTGATACTTTAACAACAAGCGGTCAAACATATCAAACATTCAATGGAAACTTTGGTAAAGGGGAAATACAATTATATGCTCATGAAGATTACCTCTTTTGGCTTGACCAAGAAATGTCTAGAATAGAATATACGAAGTATGAAAATATTTCACGCAAACTATTCCGCAATGATCTTTCAGATCCGCTTACAATGGCTATAGTAGACGACGACATTTTTTGGAGTCAACAAAATTCCGGAACAATTTTTTGGACTCATAAAAGCGGTTTAGGGGCTATTAAGCGTTTAGAAGTTGACCAGCCATTTTTAAATATTCGTTCAAAGCCATCAGACCAAATTTTTGTAACATCAAATAAACAAATTGTATCGGCTTCTTCTGATAAACATAAATGTTTAACTAGAAATGGAGGATGCTCACATATTTGTGTTTCCATTGGAACATTCTCTTCAAAATGTATGTGCCCACCGGGACTTGTTTTTAAAGATCCTTCAAATATGACATGTATTGAATCAATTGACTGTGAATTCCGTTGCACTTCTGGTGAATGTATTACTCTATCAAGACGTTGTAATGGAAAAAAAGATTGTATTGATGAGTCCGACGAAGTTCAATGTGAAGGAAAATTAAAAAAAATTTGTCGATTTGATCAGTTTCGATGTCATGATGGTACTGAATGTATTGAAAATAATCAAAGATGTGATAAAATCAAGGATTGCACTGATGACTCGGATGAACAAGACTGTGAAAAATATAGTAAATTTATTTAAAGCCTTTTAATATTTCGTTTACATACTTACACTTAAATATTGAACAATTACAGATGCAAAAATTAAATGTCGATTCAACCAATTTAAATGCGATAATTCTGTCTGCATTGATGTTACTTCCGTGTGCGATCACTTTAATGATTGTGGCGATAATTCAGATGAAAAGAACTGTGAAGTTAGAACAGATAGCAAGAACAAAAAAGGTTGTAGTAAAAATTATTTCCAATGTTCTATTGGTTCATGTATTCCACATGATTGGGAGTGTGATGGCCACATAGATTGTGTCGATGGATCTGATGAGCATGAAAAATGCGGTAAATTTTAATGTTAATACACCAAAATGCAAATTTTGTTACTTTTATCAATATTATATTGCAGTTATAGCACATATATGTCCAAAAGGCTCTGTTCAATGTCGATCGGGACAATGTATAGATTCGAAGCTTTTATGTGACGGAAATGATGACTGTGGTGATAATTCTGATGAAATTAATTGTAAAGAAGAGAAAAAAGAGAAGCAATCTTGCGGTCATGAAGAGGACGCTTTTGGAAATTTAAAAAAATTTCAATGCACTTCAAATCTTGATATCTGTTTAGATGCATCGGCGAGATGTAATGGTACAGCAGAATGTCCGCGAGGGGAAGATGAAACTGATTGTTCATCTTGTAGCATTTACGAATTTAAATGCCTTTCGACAAAACAATGCGTTCGTAATGAATGGTTATGTGATGGTATAAAGGATTGTGATGACGGAAGTGATGAACTAAATTGTAAAACATCACAAAACAAAACCTCTACAAATGCACAATTTCATCATCAAGATACATCGAATTGCCATGTTGATATGTTTTCTTGCAAAGATGGTTCATGTGTTGAAAAATCTAAAGTTTGTGATGGTATCACAGATTGTACAAATGGAGTTGATGAAGGACCACTTTGTGAAACATCATGTAGTAAAAATAAAAATTCTTGCCAACATATTTGTACGCCAACCCCATATGGATCTGAGTGCAGCTGTAAGCAAGGATATCATTTAAATCATGATAAAAAAACATGTAGTGATATTGATGAATGCCATGCACAAAATCCATGCGCACAAATATGTGAAAATTTAGATGGAAGTTTCCGATGCAGTTGTTATTCTGAATTTATGTTAAGACCCGATAAAATTAGCTGTAAATCAATTCAAGGTAACCCATATCTATTATTTTCATCCTTTGATCAAGCTAGAATTATAAGTGAAAATCCAATATCAATAAAATTGGCATGGTCAGCGAACGATACCAAAATAGAAGGATTAGATGTTGATGTTAATAATTTAAAAGCATATTTCACTTTAAAAGATTCAAGTAGCATATACGAATACAATTTAAATACAACTATTAATGGTGCAAAAAGAATTTTAACTGATCCTGGTAGAAAGAAAAAAATCGCTGTTGATTGGATAACAAAAAATATTTATGTTGTATCTAATACAGGAATAGATTCAATTAAAGTTTGTAATTTTGACAATAAAAAATGTGCAAGAATTATAAAAATGCGTTCACGTGATTCTATAAAATCTATAGCTGTTGATCCGATTAATCGTTATCTATTTTATTCCGTTACATATCTTTCAACATTTGGTCAACCAAAAACAACATTAAATAAAGCAAGTTTAGATGGACAAAAATCCATAGCTTTGCTCTCAAATGAAATGCATATAACAAGTATTGAATTGGATATTTATAAACAAATTGTTTATTTTATTGATTTTCATACAAAAACTCTACAATCAATTGGATATAATGCAAATGATAGCAAACCAAAAATTTTAATTAAAAAAGAAAATGCTATTAAATATCCAACAGGTTTGAGTATTTATGAAAATATGGCATTTATTGTTAATACTGGATCATCGGAAGCGATTAAATGTGAATTATATGGTGAAAGAAAATGTCATGCGTTCAATATTAATGTATATAATGCAGAAGATATTGTTGTTGTTGGTGCATCGCGTCAATTAAAGACGAAAAATTTATGTGAAAAAAATAAATGCAATGTATTGTGTATCCATGCTGAATTAGGATCCAAATGTATTTGTTATAATGGTGAACATGCTCAAGAAGGTGAAATATGTTCCCAATCATTTCAACAACAAACTGAATATAATAGCTTTAATGATGAAGTACAATCTGATCAAATTACATCATCATCAAAAACATCACCAACATTAATAACATTTTCATGCATTACAAGTTTGTTATTAAGTAGTGTGGCTGGTTATATTTACTATCGCAAAAAATATAACCCAGGAAACTTTTCCATTGATATGCATTTTCAAAATCCCTTGTCAAAAAATAATAATTTACTATATAATAATACAAACAATAACAATACAAACAACATGAGCAATCAAGATGATACATTAGGGAATAACAATCATCATCAACAACAAAATTCATATTTTAGCAGTAGTCCATCAGTTTCGACACGTTTTTATAAAAATGATAATAAAAGTAATATTAATACATTAGCTAGTAAATTACCATTATATGGTCCAATTCAGAAATTTTTCAATTCAGACAAATACAATGAGATGTCCATGCAATCTTCAGAAAATAAAAGACAAATTATTGTAAGTACCTAACATATTAAATTTTGATATGTTTCTTAGTTAGTAGTAGATACATGTAACTTTTAAGTATATAGTAAGAAATTTTAATTGTATCTATAGCAAATTTTAAAAATAAATTGTTTCTCTAATACTACATGTATAGACGCAAACATTTACAAATTCAATAAGTATATATATACATATATATAAAAACAAAAATTGAAAATAAAATATAATAATATTGATTTGAAATATAAAATATTTTCAAGTTTAAAGTTAAAATTATCGATTAATTATATTACAATAACGATACCTCATCTCAGTTTAGTATTTGCATATGAGCTATGTTACAAGTTAGTTTTTTAATTAAAATATATTTTTATTACAGTATCAAAAATATAATTTAAAACCATTAATTTGTACATCAGTAACTTCTTTTTTGAATTTTAAAAATCATATTTATATTTCTAAAAAAAAATCTTCTCCAAATACATAGTATTTATTCATATCGTGCTATTCTTGTTGTCATATTATTAAATTATAAAACAATTTCAACAGAGGTGACTAATAAAAAAAAAATTACTTATTATTTTTAATTCGCACATATATTTATGTATATGTTAGACTACAATACAAACGGTTAAAGGAAGAAAATCTTTTACATATAAAACAGGGAAGCATATGGAATCAACAGAACATGAATATGCATCCAGAGATTTGGGAGATTTCGACGATGATCCCAGAACGCAATTAGTGCCATAATAGAAGAACAAAAACCTATTTTTTTTTTTTGTTGAAACTTAGTATGTGATGTAATTGTAAAATACGTAATTTTATGTATACAGCCTGTTAAAAAATAATTTACAATTTAATTTTTATTTATTATAAAAATATTAGCAACAATTTTCATTTAATTTATTTTCACTTACATAATGCACATAAGTTTCTACACAAGTTTCAAATTTTTTAAAAATATTTTAATTGTTATTTACATTAAAATAAGTAAATATTCTAATTAAAAATTTATATAGAAAGCAAATAAAATAATATTGAAACATATTTTACCTACATATTGTAAATTGTAATAAATGAAAATTAAGTTGATCCAAACCAAATCCAATATATTGTTATATAATATTGTTTTAAGAAAAATTAATCTTCTGTACTATTAAACAAATTTTTTATTGCTAAGATAATAATAAAAATTTATTGAATATTTCGGTATAATTAAACATGTTTGGATTGTGTGTAGAAAAAAAAAGTTTTTATTAACTCTTAATCAGTATTGATTTGTTTTTATAAATGAAAATATCAAAAAATTATTTGTTAAATATTATATTCTATTGTTACGTTTAATAAAAATCTTATATTCTTTTTTTACATTGTTAAAATAAAGTAAATAATCATTAAAATCATTGTTTTATTTATTGAACCTCTTTACTACTTATAAATATCGTTAAAGCATATTATTGCTTATTACCTGATCTTAGCTTCTTGATATGTTAATTTATTTGCATCTAATAAGTTATCTTCGTTTGTTATATATTTCACTGCTCGTTGTTTGCAATTCTGCCCATATAAACAGCAATAATACATTAAATATACAAATATAGTTACTTGAAAATTTTCTTGTTTTATTTGCCAATGAATATTAGATTTACACTTCACTTAAATGAAAGGTAGCACCTCCTATATATTCAAGCTTCCTAGTAAAACTTCACCTACACTCAATAATATAACAAAAATACAGCTGTGGATCTAATTAATTTTATCACTTTGTTTATAAAATTAATAAAAAAGTATTTTAATTATATATTTATATCATGTTAATATAAAACAGAAAGTAAGAGTAAAATAATATGACCGAAACAGAACCCTTTTTATCGAAAAACTTTAAAGAAAATATTTAATTTTGTGTATTGTGTTGATATTGCATATTGCCTTGTATTATTTTCATATACATATCTTTGAATGTTACAAAAATCAATTATTTAACAACATAATCCAAAAGTAAATCACGCCACTTTAAATTATTGGAACAACACATGTAAAACAGGAACACTTACATAACATTTACTTACATAAAAACTATTTTCAAGAGAATATTTAATAATTGATCGTAAAGCGTAACTTTGACTATGCCATTTCTTTTCGAGAAATAGTTCTTTCCAAATTCTTCATTTCGTGATCATACAATAATTGTTTAAATAGGCTTCCGTCCGCTGATCGGAAAATTAGTTTATTTCACATGAATTTGTTTGTAAATGTAATATATATTAGGCAACATTTTCTTTTAATTTATAAAACAGTTCTTTCATAAATTTTTTATTAATTTTAATACAATATGTAAAATACATAGACAATAAAAATATTTACCTTAAAAATGACAAAAAAAATTATGCTGAAAACAAATATAATAAATGTATGTATATAATATGTATGTATATGCAATAATAACAAATATCAATGAAAATTATATATACTTTAACATTTACAAATTACAAAAATTAATCCTAAGTTATTATGTGGAAAGTTCTTCTTCTTTTTTTTCTTGAAACTAAAAATATATTATGTAGAGTTATGTATATATAGTAAACCTAATTATTTTGGTATAAGTATAAATTTTTAACAAAAACTTTAAGCAAATAAACAAAAAAAAACTAAACCGAATAATGATAAATAATCCTTAGTGTATGAAGATGCAACTTTTCGATTTCACTATTTTAAAATACAATTTCTTAAGTGATTAAAAATATAAAATATCAAAACATTATAGGATTATCCTTGCACTGTTCTATCACGTATTGCGTATAACGTTTTAGGAACTTAGGATATTCGCGTTTATAGACGGCTCTTAGAACTGTTGCTGGTGCCCAACCGCCTGGATTTACAACTGAACAATATGTTATTTTACATGTAAGGTCATCTCTTGTAATTGGTCCACTTTTATTTTTATCTTTATTCACATATGTGTTACAAACTAATATAACTGTTAAAAATAACCTAATACATTTGCCAGTATTGGCCGGATAATTTGGATGTTCCGTAGAATTATTACAGACAATCCAAGTATCATAAGCTCCTTCATCTTTCTTATCAGTAATTTTAGTCATATGTGACCAAAATAATGCATCGCGCTGGCTAGCTGGCCATACCCGTTTATGTGTTTGCAAAAATATTAATGTATCGGTTGATACTCTTTCAATAACAGTACATTCTTCTAGTGTAGTCTCCCAATCATGACGATATTCAGGGAAAAAAAAGAAATGACACATTTCTTTTGCTGTAACACCTTTAACCATATGACATGCTTTAAGTGGATCAACAACCATACCATTCACTTCTTCTTCACGTTTATACATTTTCATTTCACCTTCATCTGCAAATAATTGCCAGCCATTTGTACTTTCGCCAACACCTTCTCTAGCATAGTGAAGTTGTTCTTCACAAATTCTATTTATTTCTGGCCATAATGGATGATCTACTGGCTTACTTTCTTTATTTAATTCTTCCAGTAATTCTGTATTATCTCCAGGTAGCGAGCTTGATGTACTTGTATGAGATTGTTGGGTTTGAAATTTTAATTTTACTCGTAATTGACGATCTTCTTCGATCTTGTCTAAACCAGTTTCAAGGGCATCAAAAAATTCATCTTCTAAAATAGTGGAATGCGGTCCTTCTTCTAAATCTGGACCAGGATAGGAAGAATTTTTTATTTTTTCCAATTCATCTTTAAATTTTTTACAAAGCTCTTCCACTCGCTTTCTTTTTTCAATTTCTTTATCTAGTTTTTGCTTCCAAAGTTCTTCTTTTTGTGTAATAATATCAAGGCAATGTTGCAAGGTTATCATAACACCAGATGTTGTCGCTTTGAATGTGATTGATTCTCCTTTAAAGTCAACTGGTTTTATCCCGTTTTGAGGAATAATTTTGTCGTTATTTTCCATAGTTGCACAGGCATCAAAATATTTCTGTAGATTTTCTATTTGTCCATACAAAATATCTTTAAATGTTTCAATTTCATTAATTTTTTCTCTTAAATTTCTTTGGGTTCGCTTCAAACTGTTGGTACTTTCTGTTGACAAATTATTAGATTCAATGGAAAGTGTGCTACCATGACGTCTCAAAGAAACATTTTCGGGAGTACTGCTTTCTGTTTTGTAAGATTGTAAAACTTCAATCCAATGAATTTTATCTTCAGGAGTTTCTGCTCTCAAATACCATACGCAATTATTAACAGCAATATCAAATCTGTTTTCATCGAATTCATGACTGGTAATAGTAGCCTTGTGAAGACCTATGGCACCCCGACAACCATAATCGCTATCACTTTCACTTTTATAATACGATAAAGTGCCGTCTTTTAAAACGACATATCGAGGCTGCCATCCGTGAATATAATTTGTCCATTTAGATAAATATCCTCGAAGCTCCGGGGTATTATCTGAATCAGAATCTTCACCACTTGACATTATTTACTTGAAAGTTTGACAGATATATTTCACAATTATTTTATTAACGCTATTAAATTTTTATCAATTTATCAATTCCTTCTAAATTGGACGATTCAATAAAAACACTTCATGTAAAATATTTATAAGTTGGTATATATAACCCAGTTTCAGACCAGCATTTTTAGGCAACAGGAAAAACTTCAATATGCTAAAAAAATTACGTAATTAATAATCTAGCGAAAAAATTTCCATCAAAAAATATATTTACCAAAACAATAAAAAAATGTAAAAATCTGAATAACTTTTAATTTATAGAATTAAACGCAAACCATTTGTAAGGCCAATAGTTCAATATTTTTATTTTGACAGTTTATTATCACCAGCAATATTGTTTGACAAATTCTAAAATTAAGGCTAATCTCCATATTACTTTAAACTCAGGCAAAATTTTAATAAGAGTAAAAGTTAGAAAAATTAAATTTTACTCACACTAGTTTTCATCATGAAACAATATATAATTATGAATGAAAATAACAGAGTTTACAAATATTACATAAAATAACCAAAATTTTCCTACAACAGTTAGTGTTTTAAATGTTTATACATGCTGGACATATGAGAATTTTTTCGTAAATAAACCATTATGCAAATTTTTTCATTTTTGAAATCATAAAATAGCTTGTTTTACCGATATTGAAAATAAAGGAATAATTTCATATCATTAAATTCTCTGAAAACGACTCATATGTAACTTAAAAAAATGTTTGCGACAAACATATAACATATATCTTAAATTGACTAACACCTTAATTGGTATTTTAATTATGCTAATATTAAAATTGTAGCTGTAGTCGTCATAATTAAAATAAAATTTCGATTACAGATTAGTTGATGAAAGGACTTTTCATGTACACACTATATCGCAATATATAGTGAAAATTGGATTATATCTATGTTCATAAAGAAATATTACTCATTTACATTGTTTATAAATTTTGCTAAATTTTAGGAATATAATAATATTATTATGTGTACCGCAGTTAAATCATATGAACTGCTTTAATTTTATAGAACTGTTAAAAATATAACGTATATTCCTCACGTTATTGTTTTTACAGTATTGCATATCTCTTCTATAGCAACTATAGTTGTCATTATAGTCAACTATAATAATTTTTAATAATGACCAACTAAGGTTAAAATAATTTTTAGAGTTTATATAATAATAATCCTTTTAATCAAAGCTTATTTTAATTTTACTTTCGAATCAAAGATGTTTCGAGCTATCTATAACTCAAAACATAGAATATAGCTAATTTCTGAGTGTTAAAATATTTTATTTGTAGTTTATTTCTAAGAAATCAAATTTTTTAACAACCATCTACATTTTGTTTCCGTCGTCATTACAAAATCACAAATTCTTTTGCAATTAAACGGCAGCACTATTTTAAGCTAATAAGTAATAAATTTTGAGAAGCATTGATACCAGAAGTTTGAAAGCAATGGTTTGTCAAGTGTCAAACTCAACATATGACACATCGGCTGAGGCTAAATATTACTTGCTCGGAATAAATAATACATATTATATTGTTATAATTTCAATTTGAGCCCTAACCATGGCAAACTTTTTGCAAGAAAGTCCTGTAAAATATGTATGTTCGTGTGGTATACTTAACCCAATAACGAAATTATATTTTTGTCGGCATTGCCTTAGTTTAAGGTGTGGCTTTTGTGTTTGCCATGAAGTAAGTATGAGAACTTTAAATACTCTTATTTGTATTGAAGTACGTAAAAATCAAAAATTTTTTTTTTAAGGTTGATTCTCACTTTTGTTCTAACTGCTTGGAGAACATACCTTCAAGTGAAGCAAGGCATAAAAAATTTAGGTGCAACAGTTGTTATGTTTGCCCTTCTTGCAATCACACTTTATCAGCAAAAGCAGCTACTGTAACGGTACCGAGGTGACATAGTATAACAAAGTTTGCTAAATATTTTTTACATTTCGATATATTTTTTTTTATAGAAAACAAGATGAGCCAGTAAAAGAAGGTGAAGATCCTAAAACTCAACAAAAGAAAATGTATTTTCTTACATGTTTGGCGTGCCGATGGACTTCGAGAGACGTCGGAATTCCGGATCAAAGTTCTAGTAGTAACAGTTTGTTTACCTTTATTTAAGAGATTACACTTTCTCTTTTCTAGCTACTGGACATTGGCCTGATCTTGAATATTCCAATCAAGCCAGATTTACATCAATTTTTGAATATTATCAAGCAGTTGTTCTTCAAGAAAAACAGGAAAAGCGAGAATTTTGGAGAAGAAAATCTCCGAAGGCTCATAAATATCCTTCACTGACCGTAATACGATAATTTTTATAAAATATATTTCAACACGTTTGTATATGAAAAATTCGATTTAGGATCGCACTGGATTGACAGTCTCGATGATTAGAAGACAAATTGGTTGGAATGACAAAAACCCAATTAAAGCCAAACCAGCATCTATAAGCCCTTCTATAGCATCTGAAGAGGTGCAACAGTTACCTGAAATCGTTTTTACGAAGCCTATTAATTTAAAAAATGGTATGTACATAATCTTTTAATTCATACAAAATGCATTGAACTTGTTATTACGTAGACAAATTTCTACAATAAGTTAAGTATGTGATTCGTTTTATTGGTTTCTAATTCAATTTAATTTTTATTTATAGTAACTACCATTAAGCAGAGACATGGCCAACCAGCTGAGCAACCATATACTGTTGATAGGCTATATCCACAAAGAAAATCTCTTTGGATTAAACGTTCGCTTCGTTGTCGTAAATGTGAGCACAATGTCATTAAACCTGAATTTCATCCTTGTTCAATTAAGTATCGTATTCAATTGTTTGCAAGTTATCATGTTCCTGAAGTTCGTTTGGTATCTTTAACTAATGTAAAACTAACACCCGGAGAAAAAAATCAAGTTATTTTAAAATTTTCGAATCCAACCATGCAAGATATGACAATTACAATTGAAGATTTACCAAGCGAAAGCGAGGAAGCCCAATTAATCGATGAAATAAAACATGATTTTGAAAAACAAGTTCAAATTTCGGAAACAGGGCCGACATCAACTCCAGTAACCTTAGGCACTAGCCTTTCTAGACAACCTTCCTTAAACGAAGAACCGAGACCAGTTGATGTGGGAACAAATACTACTTTAGAAATTTTGGATTCATCATTCATATTAAATCACCGTGACGACTCTGCCGAATTCGATGAAGAGGTTCAAATTGAAAAAGAAGAGCCTGAGTGAGTTGACTTGCGTTTCTCAAAATTTTTTCTGTACAAAATAAATTTATTTTTGCACTTTCAGGTTTATTGTTTGGAGAAAATCAAACAAAGTTTCGATTAAATTAAATTTTACTCCAAATGATGATTTAGAAGTTGGAAACGATGTAATATTAGGATTTACTATACAATACACTTATGTTAATACAGTAACCAATACTCCAGAGAAGAAAAAACCGCAAACTCATGCATTGACTTGCAGAGTATATGTAAAAGTAGGAAGCATTGAGTGAACAAAAGTGTTTATTTGATTATTTTTCATATTACAATTTTTATATCTCAAAAGCAACGTAATCGGAAATAAATGGCTGTATTATTTTTGCTTTTATTATTAATTAAATTATATATAATTCTCAAGTATTATTTAATTTGCAGCTTAATTTATATATCATGTTTATTATTAAATAATGTCGAGGTAATTTTGCAATTATATGTATACTCTCTTAAAACTAATAAAATATATAAAGGAAATAACACATGCATATATTTTTTTCTTCCGATGATTAATCGTATAAATGTGTAAATAATAACCTCGTTATGCATATAATGTTCCGCCTGCAGCGCTTCCTCGAGACCCGAGCTAAACGAGTTGAAATAAATAATTATATTTTTTCATGACATAGCATTTACCATTAGCTTTTTGTTTTTATAAGTTGCAGTTTTGGAAAAATAAAAACCGAAAATTCAAATTTTACGAATTTCGAAAGATTTCGATACAGTCTGTGAACAGTCAGAAAATGGCATTTCTAGGACTTTGATAAATTAAAATTTTTCTTCTAGCGGAACAAGTTTCTAGCAAATTTCCTTTTGTATACAAAATTCTAGCTTTTTATTTTAAAAGGTATAGAGGTAAACATCACGATTGACGGGTAAAGTGAAACAAATAAGCACTTTTTTTCCTATAATTTTTCGAAGTGCTAAAAAAAGTGAAAATTACAAACAAAAAAATTAAGAAAATTCATCAGCTTATTGAAATAATTTTGTTTTGGCTAATTAATTTTTAAAACTACATCTAAATAGCTTTAAAACAAAACGCAAACAGAATTTAATTTTGAAATTTTAAAAATTTAGAAGAATTTTAGTAATTATACTAAAAATCTGAAAAATAAGATTGTCGAGAAACAACTAAAACGTAAAGTAAAATTTTATTACACAGTAAATTTGTTTTGTTATGTAATAGAAAAGAAATGTTCTAATGTTCCTAAAAGTGAACCTGTCCAACAAAAATTTTCAAGTAAGAGGTAGTACCATTTTTGAATTACAGTTTCTTTCTCTAATCGCTAAAAAATGTAATGTAGCCTTTACTTATAAGACTAAAATTATTTTCGTGTCATAAAAATAGGCTTTTGAATGAATTTCTCTATTCGTAGTGACAACCTTTCGATACGGTCTAACCAAATGCAGAGCCATTTCTATGCATTTGCAGAGCCATTTCTATGCAATGCTCACAAATTACCTCATATAACAGTGAATAAAAATTATTATATTGCAAAAATTAATTTAAACTTAATTTACTACTAAATTTACAAAAACAATTCTAGTTTTTTGTTAAGATTTTTGTTTGTACGTACACAGAAGCACCCTGCGAAGATTTTACGCAAAAGAAAAAAGCATTTTCATTGTTTTCAAATTATTATCGTAATCTAAATAAAAAGATTTATAATTTTAAAAAACTTGTAATATTTACATTTTGATAATGTTTTCTTTTTTGTTAAAGAACGCACACCCATTAAAAAAATTTATAAAAAAAACAATATGCAAAAATTTTGGCGTCATCTAAATTTTTTTTAAGAATTAAAATTTGTGCTTTTTAAATAAATATTCAAGTATGTTCTCGAATCTAAGCAGATTTTTCTAATTATATTTAGCAACAATATTAAGGTATTCGTAACTCCATCATATTTTTAAAAATTTTATCTTAAATTGATACTAACGGAAACAAGTGGTTCCTTGTATAATGCTTAAAATTGTTTCGGATCTCAACATCCCATTTCCGATACTTGATTTAAATTAATTTTTGTATTTACAATTGCTTTTCGAATACGTCACAGGTCCTGGAAAATGTTAACAACTTATTGAAACTTATAAGGTTGTTAACATTTTCCTAACGTTATACTTAAAACTTATTAGTTACCTTAAAAATAGAAACTTTATATCTTTGAATAACTAATAATCTTTGAATTATTAATTATAAAAATTTAAGTAAAAACGTACAGTTAGGCACATTTTATCGGAAATCACAACTTTAATATGCAAAATTTTTTTGTGTTACATAAGGTTTTGTACTTAGTTTTTAAACAATTTCGGAAATAAAAAATGTTATTAATAATTAATGTAAAAAATATTGTCCATTGCTTGTATGGTTTCTTGTAGAGAAAGTAAATTTGAAAAAGAACAAGATTTAATCAATACAACGTGAATTTATTAAAGTTAAATGAACTCTTAAACAATACTCATTACTTTCTTACTCGGAAAATTTAAAAATTAATTAATAAACTTAATTTCTGTAATTGAAATAAAATTCAATTTTAAATCAAATTTTTTGTTTGAAAATTTTTAGCATTCATAAAAAAATAAGTATGTATATATTTCGACAATAGCATTAGATTAAGATTCTAGGTGGTACAAGTTACATATAATTTAACTTCAACTCATTGAAATATTAGTTTTAATTCGATAATCTTATTATGTGATTAAGTTTTAATATCATGTTAAATTTTTATGTAAATAATTAAATATTTCTCATATTCTAATGCAGTTTTAATTTGTTTAGCATACATACACAATTCACAGTTCAAACTCAAAACATTTACATACATAGGTATAACAATAGTTATCGATAAAATTATATTAAAATTATTTTTCGAACAATTACACAGATTATTGTTTTGATATAACCACATATGTAAATGTAATTTGGTTTTTATTTCAGGATATTCAAATTATTACAATAATTAATTGTAACAATAATTATGTACCAAACTACTGAAATTTTCATAAGGAATGCTCTTTCATTTTGAATGTCCTATTTTATAATATTGTATAACTAAAATATTCAAGGAGTAATATTATTACAAGAAAGAAATTTTATAAAAACAAGGATTTTGAATAACTCAGTTGTAACTTAGATCTTAATATAAAGTACGTTCGATAAATCGAAACGATAAAATTTGCAAAAATAACATGTTCTCGATACGTTTCTTGGACAAAAACAGTATGTTCGAAAATGACAGTTTTGACTTAAAGTTCGAAATGAATTTGTCGTAACTACGGCAAAAATATTATAAATAGAAAAATATTGAATATGGAAGAAATTCTGGAGTAAGTTGAGTATAATTTTTGTGCCATTTTATAATTAATAATTTTAAGTTCTCAGACAGATATGGAATTTTTAGTTTTGCTGTTTGATTGTTTATTTGTATCCATAAGTTTAAATTCCAATCGCATACACATGCAATTCTATTATCGCATACTAACAATTTAATAGTTAACCCAATCGATTTGATTTGACACAATAGTTTAGATTTTTAGATATTTGCCTAAGCCCTAAAATTTCGTCAAAATTAATATTTATTAATACTATAAAAAGATGACAAAGTGCAAAGCTATAAGTAACAAATTTTTCAAAATGCGATTTTTTACACCAATACTAATCTCGAACGATCCTCTTTGTTGGAGAGATAGGTGTGATTCAAATGGCTTAAGTAAAAGCTCAAAGTAGCAGAAAAAAGCTAAGGGGTTTCTGTTACAAAAACCTATAGCAAGTTTAATGTTATTATAGCCATTTTATGCTAAGTTCTCTCCTTTTCCTTTTGTGCAAAAACTCAAATTTTATTTAAAATTTTTAAAACTTTACTACTAATTTAAGTAGTTTAATTAAAAAGACAAATAAACAATTAAAATTAAATTTTAAAAACGATATTCTAATAAACAGGTTTCTTTTCGCAAATTTGGAAACTTTTAAAACGTTCTCCTGCAAAATTTTAAATTTACTACTTAGCATATCTTTGCGCTTCATTATCGATATGTAAACATATGCGTTTTAAATAGAATTTTTTAAGTTAGAAAAAAAAATTACAATATGAAAATAACAAAACATGTCTAAGAAAAACATATTTGAGAAAAATGTGTTAATTTTATCTCTTAATTACTATGCCAGCAATTGTTACAGAGTCTATGACACAGAAAGATGTTAAAGTAATTTACAATTTAATTGCATTCTAAAGATTCAAAAATCAATATTTAGAATAATCAATATTCGTACGTAATACTCGTATTCAAAAAAAAAAAAGATTTAGCAAATGAACCTTATGTATATCAACCCTAATCATCGACTCGTTATGTTAATGGCTCCACATTTTTGGGCTTTTGTCGTTTTATTTAAATTTTTGTGGGATAGTTGGCTGCCTTGTTTTCGTATTATATAACAATATAACACAATGAATTAGATGAATTTTTAAAATTTTTTGTAATTTTATTAGAGCAAGTTAAACGGAATCGACAAAATTGATTAAGCCACTTTGGTTTATTAAAAGAACTCAAAATAACAAAAATAATAACATTAGTTCAAACATCTGGGAATTATTATGTAGGAAAAAACTCCGACCGATTACTGGTGTATTCAATAAAATTTCAAAATTTGAACTGATAAATAACTTTGCTGACAATGCACTTCTTCATAATCAGCAAATTATAGAGTTTATTTATTTAATTATAGAGTTAATCTGTGAGGTACAGCTACTAATCAATAATCGATGAAATACAAGTGTTTGTATTTCATCGAAGTGTGAGCTTCACATGTATAATAAAATTTATTCAATTTCCCTTGTAAAATTACCCAGAATGTATGACTGTATTTTCTTTTTTTTCTCTTAATTCTGAATTTTACAGGTGGATATTACAAAATTTATGATGTAAAATATGAGGTCTTACATATATATACAGGGTGATTCTGAAAGATATACAACAACATATTTCATTGGTTAGAGGATTGAAAAATGGGTAAAACATTTATTCCGGACTGCGTGCCAAATCTCAAGGGTTTCTAAGTTCAAGGGATTTTAACGAATTTTCAAGAAATTTTTACTTATCCAAGTTTTTTGAATTATAACTTCCATTCTGTAAAAAGATAGAAACTTCAAACAAAGAGTTTCTGAAAGGCCTAGTAAAGAGCTTAAAATAAACATGTTGCTTGATTCTGTATTTTATGTATCTTTGGAATACAAAGCATTCGAACTTTAAGCATTTCCCTTGTTTTATTTTTTAAGTTTTTTCTAACTAGATATTTTCGTAAGAAATTTTTTTTAATAGAGTTTTGCATAGCTGCTTAAGCTTTAATTTAAGTCCTCAAACATTAAAAAATTTTTTATGGTACAGAAGATATAGCACAGAAACCATCTCTATGTCAAGATTTTAAAGCCCCTATTTTCCACTATTTTTGATTTTTACTTATTTTAAGCGCTGTAACTATCAACTATTACCAATTTTGGATGACGAGAGTCACTCAAAAAAACAGTTGACACTTATAAGAGCCGTCATTTTTTTACAAAATCTGAATTTTAATGTTTTTGTTGAAATGTAACAAGTAATAATAAAATTGAAACAAAATTTTATACAAACTTTTAATTTGAAAAACAAAAATTGATTTTAAAAAATTTGAAATTTTTGAAAAGAAAAACTGGAATTTTGTATAAGGAAGAACAAAAAAAAATCTAGTAATCAAAAATTTTTTTTCGAAACTTTTCTTGGTTAAAAAAATTGATAGGTTTTTAATTTTTGCCAGTTTTTATAAGAAATGGTACCTATATGGTTTGAAATTTTTAAATGCATTTTTCTCAGATTGGATGCAATTTAAAAATTTGAAAAAAATATTTTCGGAATCCAGACAGCATTTGGCATCTGAAGTTATTAAAATTATGCAGCTGGAGCATTTTTTAAAGACATGACATATAAATTTTGACATTTATTTTAATAAAGAAATTTTTTTTTAATAGGAAAATTTAATTTTTTTACACAAAATGGAGCTTGTAAATGATATGGTATTAACATTATTAAACTAATAAATAATTAATAAAAAATTTAAGTGAATCAATAAATTTTCAACATATTTCTAGAAAAAATAAATTCGGTATACGGTTGATGGAACTAAAGAATAAAGATTGAATAGAAATAGATTTGACAGTGGAAAAATATAAATTTTTGCCGAATGAGGTGAATTTTCAAGGAGAATTTGGTGTTTGTTTTGAGAAATTTATAAATTTTTTGATAAAGGAATATTAATTTGAATTTAATTTTAGTTTTATCAACATCTGGTTTGATTTTAATTGAATTGGTGGTTCACAATATTTGTGGTTTTTGTGTCCTATCTTCTGTAAAATAAATTTTTTAATACTTGACGGCTTAAATTAAAACTTAAACTTAGGCAAAATTCTTTTTTTATAAACTTAGAAAAATTTGATTTTGCCTAAAGTTCAAATGCTTTATATTCTAAAGATACATAAAATACAGAATCAAGCAACATGTTTATTTTAAGCTCTTTACGAGGCCTTTCAGAAACTGTTTGCTTGAAGTTCCTATCTCTTTCAGAATGGAAGTTATAATTCAAAAAACTTGAATAAGTAAAAATTCCGTGAAAATTCGTTAAATTCGGAAACCCTTGATATTTGGCGCACACTCCGGAACCAATGTTTTATCCATTTTCGAACCTCTAAAGAATGGTATATATTGTTGTATACCTTTTAGAATAACCCTGTATATATATAATATTTACTTTAATTTAGAATAATAAAATCTAATGAAAAATGTGAGAAGTGAAAAATCTTATCTATCTAATTGTATATAAAAAGTGCAAAGCCCTACTATTATTCGAACTCATATATTCAAGGTCATTTTATTTTTCATTCTAGTATTCTAAAGTACATTCCTTTTTAGAATAAATTTGATTTCATTCTGTAATCTATTTGAACTAACAAAAAAAAACATTAAAAAGGCTTAAATGTAAAATATTTACATTTATAATAATGGTAATGACCGAAATAGACTGTTTTCATTTTAAAATTTATATTATGACTTCATATTAATGAAAAATAAAAACATTTATTTCTAGAAGAAGAAAAAAAGTCCGATGTGGTCAGAACATAACCGACACCTTGTCCAGTTTAGCGAAAATGTTGAAAAAAATTATGAAAATGCACCTTTTAAATTTTGAGGACTTGATTTTTTTAGAAAAATGGAAATTCGGCTCTTAGAAGGGGTTCACTTTATGCCGTCTGAATTTTTTGAGAAATTCCACAATTAGTTGCGGTAGCAAACAGAACTCAAATATTGAATTTCTTAGGTACAGTGCAAAACATAAAGTCGTCTCCAACTCAGTTTCTGAGTCCTGATATTCCCAAAAAATTTATATGTTCGTTGTTTATAACAGTCTGAATTTCAAGAAAAATGGTTGATAATTTTTCTTTATACTCGTATGCACAAAAAAAATGTGTCTGTAAAAACCCAGAAGCAAAAAAACTCAGCTTCTATGACGCAGTCAAAATAGACTCATACATAAAATTTTATTAAAATCAGTTTAGACGAAATTGAGATACGATCGAACACACACTTGCCGGCAAACTTACATCTCTTTAAAAATAGTTTATTTAGGGTTCCCTACTAAGTTTCATTTCCGCCGAAAACTTGATATTCGAAATATAATGTCATCACGCATAACCTCCATTATTGTACGCAATGCGTCAGCTATGTCTATGTCTATTTGAAATTCATTTGTAAATAAAGTTACTACAATGTAAAAAACTGAAAATTGCATATTTCGCGGCACCACCATTTTTACATTAATTATGGCGTGCATGAAATATTTGAAGTTTATAAAAACTTTACTATAATGAATTTATAAAAACTTTACTACCTTTCATTTTTATTATGATTGACCTGAAAAAATATTTCAAAATTAGAAAAAATAAAATATACTTGTATACATAAATAATAATTATAAAGCCCATTTAAGTAATATAATATAATAATTATATATGCTTTGCATTTAAGTTCTAAAATCTATAAAATATTCCAGATACTTGCTATAGAAACTCAACTAGCTCAGATTTCTATAATAACTTGCAAATAAATTTTTCTTAATATTATAAAATTTTTCTTAATATTACGCAAATACGAATAAATTTGAGTTATGCTATGCACATTTTGTAAAAATTATCACCAATGACAATTAAAATCGACAATATTAAAATTGTTCATTATTAGAATTTTTATTCATCATCAATTTATATATCGTCAGTTCGGAATAACAATCGAATGTGAACATTTCTCGTCCCAATAACTATGTAAAATAATGAAACAATAACTGCGATAGTAAATAAATTTAAGAAAAATGATTTTGGGTGCGCCTAATCTAGATTGTTGTATCATAATGATATCTAAAATTCTTAATTTTTTAACTTAGGTTTTCTCAATTCAGAAGAACAGAATTGAACAGAATTAAAAACCTTATATCCACACAAAATATTTCGCACTACAAATGATTTAAAACTTGCAATAAATGCTATACACTTGTTGTTTAAATAACAACAGCACTTATATTAGCATAACAATTTCAAACTTAAAATATAATTAAACAAAAAAACAACACTAGCATAAAAATAATGCCAGTTAAAAATAAAAGCTAGTTTTTCACTTCTATTTTTATCAATAATTTTCTATAATCTATACGACTTGGTTATTTCCGCGAAAAAGTCATTTATCTACAACAAAAAAAAAAAAACTCTCAGGAGAGCAAAACAAATTTAAAAAAAAAAATATTGATGTAAAAATTGGGTTTTTTTAGACAATTCAATTTTTTTAAAAAAATTTTTGAAAAGAAAATAGCTTATTGGCTTATCTCTGTCTGTTTATCCGTCCGGCTCTCAATACTTTTATCCATTAAGAGAGAAAAATAAAATTTTATATATAAATAGATTTTCAGAAATTTTTTTTCGTAGCAGAAAATTTTCATTTATATTCTTCCTCTCTAAAAGTTGTAGCCCCTCAAAGTCCAAAAAAAAATGCCACATTTATTGACTATTTTTTAAATTCTACAAACGTAGAAAGATAGTGGCTACGGTTCCCTCTATCACGACATAACATATTTGCGCATAAAAATACCAAAATGGCCGTTAAAATTATCAGTTACCAAAAATCCCATTTTTGGTATCGTTTTTCTTCTAGATGTAGGAGTTGGAATTCTAAATAGTTTATTTCATTAGAAGAAAATTTCGCTTGTTTACTCTAATATGTATTTCATTGCATTCAACTTTGTCCTTATAAATGTATGTAGAATAATTTGCAATAATCATTGATTTTTTTGGAAATAATTACAACTTTTTCATTATAAGCACGTGTTGTTAATAATTACGAAGCTGATGCTGCATATTTTATTTCTATAATTAGAAGTTTTTCAATATAAACACGTTTTGTAAATAATTGCATGCTGTATATTTAGTTAAGAGCGAACTGCTTTAAGCTAGTTCATTTCTACACCATAGTGCATGTTCATAATTCTATTTATTACGCTAGTTGGAATTATACAAATAATGTAAGGTCCCTCTTATGTATCTTCCTCTCTCTTATATAAGCTCTTTTATGTATTTCATCCACAAGTTTTTTATATAAACATACATATTTTAGGAAGGTCGCACGTAGACAGTCTCTAAAAATCATGGGACATTCAAAGTTCATTTTATTTATTCCACTGACTTATAATGTTTCTGGATGTTAAAGAAAGCTAGATCAACCTCAACTCTTTAGGAAACTACTTTTAAAATTTGCGCATTGCACCATTCTGAGTTTCGCATTGAAAGGTGAAAAGTATAATAGTTTTGAAATTAAATTTCATAATGTTTCAAGTAGCAGTATAGGCAGTATATTTTGATTTCTCTCTTGAAAAATTTAAAGTGAGTGTCGTAAAGTTTTATTTTTCATTAAAGGAAAATTTTGCTTTCTCAATTTCTTAAGTTTAAATTTTTCTAATAAATTTTCTTTAGAATAATGCGTTTTTTCAGAACGTGTCCACCGCATAAAATGAGACCTTACAGTATACAATGTTTAGTTACATCATATTTAAGATCCATTAAGAGGTGATTCTAAAATTTTGAAGTTGATTTGGAGATCTGATTATAAGCATACTATTCTTTAAAATGTTGAGATTATCTTGGAATTTCACAATAAGATTTACGGTTTTATTTTTATTAAAAGTGATTTTGAATTTTCTATAAAGTTAGAAAAAAATTTTATAGAACATACCCTCATGGTATCAGGTTACAAATAATAATCTGAATGTCTGGTTTCTGTTTTGTTCCGCGTATTCATAAGGAAATAAAAGTGCCTCTTTAAAATTTTTTGCTAAATCGTTGAAATACTTGTTCAGAAACTCACATGCCTCATTTGATAACAGTAAGAGTATATAAGAGTCATAATTTATAACCAAATACGCGTATTTAATTCCTCTTAAAAAGGCCATAAATTCTAGAGATGGCAATTTTGCAACTAAATTGAAAAAATTCATTTTAAAATTAAACCATTTGTAATTATGTTTTTTTTTTTTGTGTTTAATCATGGCAGATTGTGCGTCTTACATTTAATATACATTCGAACTATGTAAAAAGTTGTTAAATTTCTTATTTCTTATATCTTAAAGAAACGTAGTCCTAAAATAGTGTTAAATATAAACCTTCGCTTGCCAGAAATAAATAAAATTTGTATATATAATTCTCAGAACATGTCTTGCCAGATAAAACATTAAGAAAAATTAAGTTTATTCGCAATACCAACTGTACCTTCCCGAATTCCGATAATATACAGGTGTTCAAAAAATTCGTGAATATAAAAAAATTTCAAATTTCTTTATGTTAATAAATGCGATTGATTATATGCTGAACCCACATTAGTTTTATCTTCATAAACAGGAAGTTATGCACTTGTTTAAAATAATACACTTGTTTATAACAGGAAGTTGTAAACAAGTGCATTATTTTAAAACAAATATGGAATTTCAAAAACAATCCCACAATTGTTCGCTTCAAATAATTATCAAAAGAATTCTAATTTAAATAAAATTTAGATGTTTTTCTAATATAACTAATTACACGAGTTTGATAGTGGAAACAACTTGTAATACTAATATTTAAAAATTTGAATTGAGCACACAAAAAAATTTATATTTGGGGTGATGCTGGCTACTAATTCTTGAAAAAGGAAATAATCTGTTTTAAGCATAGATCTTTCTAAATTTCACAAATTCTAACATAACTAACTTGTACCTAAATAATATTCTTATTTCAAATATTTAAGCAATACAACACACTCTATGAGAAATTATAATTTAACAGTAAATTCTAAATCATGTAAAACTTTCAGTTCAGACTTTGCGACATGTGTAATCTGCAGTAAAATTTCTATATTTTCAATAGCATATTGTACGAATACGAAGCGTTATTAAAAATTCAATGAGAAACGAAAGAAAACTATGAGCAAATGAAAAAAACTATTAATGAATTCGGGTCCGACTGAATATATTTTGTAAAGCAGCACAATTTCGTTGTATATGGCAAAATGATTCTTTTAATAAGCAATCTTCTAAGTAAATTAATCCCATTAATTTACCAAAATTATATTATACAATAAAGAATTTTTGCATACTTTCAGGTGTCAGCAAATATTAAAAGAAACCTTAGCTTAATGTTCAAATTTGGCTTCTTAATTAAAATTAGTAAACTTAGTTATTGTAATTTAAAATTAGTAGAAACATAAAGAATTTTGAATTTCTTCCTATTTTGAAAGGAAATAAACAATTTTGTTCACTTCTAAAAAAACTGTTGAGGTCTTAAACTTACATTTCAAAAAATTTGTATATAAAATTTCGTAAGTATAACACTATGTATTATAAAACTTCAACTCTTTAGAACTCTTTGAAAGAGTGTAAAAGTTTTGTAAGAAACCGCACTTGTAAAAGGACCCACCAAAAATTTTGTCCAATTCATGATTAGAAAACAAGATTTTTACTATATCATCCTCCTCTAAAAATTATAGCCGCCCCTAAAGTCTTAAAATATCTTTTTCTGACTATTTATTGACAGAACGACATACTTGCTATACCTCATAAAAGTACAGTTAGGCATTGTAGTGGCAAAAATCATTCTAAAACTTTTCTTTTTCAAATTTTTGATCTTTCCCTTTTATTCTTGATACTAAGCTATTAGAAGTCTGAAATTTTAGCAGTTTTTAGTAATTATTAAATAATTTTGACGCTTTGTTTTCCTGAAAATGTAATCTTTTGTGAATTTCTGTAGAAACAAAAAGCCAATCGTAAATGCCGTACAATCCCCACGAACAATTTTTTTCATAAAATTGTCCCACTTTTCTGCCTCCCCCCCCCCCCCCCAGAGATTATACCACATTACAGGTATAATCCTCTATATTGATACCAGGGAATTGCCATAATTTCGAAATTAATGTATAAGTATACTTTTAATTAGTAATTTTTTAAAATATTCATAAAATTTCTATTTACATAATTCATAATTATAATAAAAAGGAAAAGTAATTATGAAGGAATCGCAAGTATTTACTTAATTTAATCCTATAATTTTTGAAAATTATATTTTCATTCGAGAAAAACTGTTCAAGGATCTTTTTATAAGCTAATTACAATAAAAATCTAATTTATAAATAAAAATCTTTCTATTCATTAAAATAATAAAACAAAACATCTTTATCACATATTTATATATACATTATATACTTATAAATAAAAAACATAATATATAAACATATATATTTTTATATATTATGTTATATACATCGTTAGACCAATACAAAAATAATGTGCGATTATGTGACAATCTACTAATTGTTTATCATATTTTAAATTAAAAATATTTATTTAAATAAATAATAAAAAAAAAAATATATCTACATATATACGTTATATGTATAACATTATAATTTTAAATTTTCATATATATATATATATTTTTTTTTTTAAAGTATAAAAGCGAAATTAATATTAAAATTTAGAATTAGTAATAAAAATTTAATAGTTCGACCAAGATGTGAATTTGTATAATAATATTAAATAATTTTTCTTGATTTTTTGTTATACATATATATGTATATATACCTTATATTTGTTATACCATTAAAACAACGTTATATATATATTAAAGCACATATACACAAGAAAGAATAATTTTCAATGTTTAATAAAATTTTATTAGAGTGAAAGTGATCATATGATTTGAAGAAAAAAAAATTTTCCTTTAAATTTTTTATAAATTTCAAATAATATTCTTTTAAAAGTAAGTTCAAATAAAATGGAATATTGTTTAATTAATAATTAAATGTTATTGAAATTAATATATTATATAATATATATATATATATAGTGCAAATATGACCAAATAATTTTATTGAAAAAAATTACAATAATTAAAATACTTTTACTAAAATAAGACACACTGCACAATGATAGTGTTCTATAGGAAAATAAATATAAAAATAATAAAATTTTTTTTTTAAATTAATTTGCATCGAGTTTTTGTCATATTAGAATTTGCAAGTCGGGAAAACTCTATTAATATTATAGAGAAAAAATTTAAAGAAACACTGAGAAAAATTTTATGCAAATTAGATATCTTTTTTTTTAAAGATAAAAGACACCATAACCACATTTTATACTAATTTCCATTTATTATGTACTTCCTACCCCTTTATTTTTATATTGAATGTAATTCAAAACAATTTTAGAAATATACTACTATCAAATTAGTTATACTTTTGAGCCGTTTATGAAAATAAATTATCTAGTTAGAATAAAAAAAAAATTTTCAATGAGCTACAATAATTTCGTATATATTTTTAATTTAAAATTTAAAATATTTTTCGAAGAATTGAGAAATATTTAACGTGCAGCACACTTACAAATATATTCTCTTCTCTTTGTTAATGTTTTTATTTTAATACGAATAAACTTGTATCCATCAAATGCCGGTAAACTTATGCCCATTACTCAGCTAGATTTTATTTTGAAAAACAAAAAAGGACTATTACAAAACGAGCTATTTATGCAAAAATTTTGTTTGTTGCAAAATTTTTATATTACAATTGGATTATCAACGAAATTGTTATACAACGTATTATATATCTTGTAGTTTTATTTTACCCACAATTGAAATAATTTTGGGGCGCTAAAATAAAAATTATTTCTATACTTTATGTAAAAATATTACGAGTTATCAAATATTTTTTTTTTTCACACAGCAAGAATTTTTCGAAATAGTTCATGACCACTTTAGTAGATATGAGTTTTTTTTTCAGTGAAATTTAATTTTTTGAGCAATGCTTACTAAAATTATATTCTTAAATGGCACAATAGTACTGCTTTTTCGAATTAAGTTTTTATTTTATTTTTTTTGCCAGTGTATATATGAAAATTAAAAAAGGGAAGTTTCGAAAATTTTTTTTAATTTGAAACTTGTTGGTGGAAATATAATACTTGCAGTTCTTCATTTTTAAAAGAATTGCACACTGCAATCTAAGTACATAATTATAGAAGTCAGTTTTCAGAAGAACCCTACATTTATTCTCATTGTCCTTTAGCTTAAGAAATTATTGTTTTAAATTTTCATTAGAATAAAATCTAAATATGTTCTTGACTAATTTGCAAATACTGCTTATATAAATTTGCATTTACTTATGACCTTTTATTTTCATAAATAAGGAAATCATAAAATATGAAAAATGGAACAAATTTCCATAAGAAAAAAGGAACGATTATCATAATTAATTCACTTAAACGTCCAAATGAGTTGAAATTTTTATCTTTAAAACAAAAATATCATTCAAATTTTACTCACACAATAGATTTGAATAACTAAGCTAGCTTAATACAAAATATTAATATATTAAATCATCGCCTAAATATATGCAAAAAAAATCAAAATTAGGAATATATTATTAGAAAAAATTGTGCATATTTTTATTATGTATTTATGTATGTATATACCTATATATAATATATATGTAGATGGCTGCAGCTTTAAAACTCTCAATAATCGTTATTTTAATCCATTTTAAAATTAGAAAATCACAAATAAACTCGCCACTCCAACTTGTTCCTTAATACATTCTGAAAAGATGAAAAGAATTTCAAATTAATATCAGATTATTTTCTATAATATGCACGAGAAATAATGTAATTATAATTTTTGCACAAGAAATCCTGATGTAATTTTTAAAAGAGTAACACTGGTTTCAATAAACTTTGTTTAACTAATAGGAAAAAAATATGCTGTGCGATCTGTTAAACACATCAGTAAAACACATTGCAGTTCCTTTCATAATTAACTACTTCAATACTTAGTAAACCTATTTTACGAAAATAAAATAATAAAGCTAATATAAAATGTTGAAGCATGAACAAAAACAGCTGTGAACACTGTTATATTTAAATCATTACTTGTTGTAGAATTTTCATATGTTTATAAAATTTTCCAATTCATCTCAAATAGAGTTTTCATTTTAGCTATAATTTAAAATTGCATATTACAAAATTTCTTTAAATTTTAGTTGATTTAAAAAATCAAATTGAAAAATGGCAATTGTTGATAGTACAGAAAGAAGATCATCTAAACCAAGAAAAAAGGGACTAGCAACATTTGAAACAGCATTATGTGAAACAAGTATAAGAATTAAATATTAATCTTTTATATAAATTCATATTTAACCATTTTTTTTTTCTTTATTGCCTTGCAGAATTCGGAAAATTTAATTATATTTTAATATTTTTATCTGGTGTCATATTAGCTAATGTTCTATTAGAAACTTTAGGAATTAGTTTTGTTTTACCAGTGGCACAATGTGATTTAAAATTAACAACACAAAAGAAAGGAATTTTACATTCAATTGGCTTTGCTGGTATTATAACAAGTTCACATCTTTGGGGTTTTCTAGCAGATACAAAGGGTCGACGTAAAGTTATTTTACCAACTCTAGTTTCTGGTTTTATAGCATCATTTTTATCGAGTTTTTCAAATGAATTTTGGTCAATGGTTATATTCAGATATATTAATGGATTTTTGTAAGCAAAATTATTTAATTTTTCATTAATTCTATAATTAATATAAAAAAATTATAATATATAAATGTAGTGTATCCGGAGGTTCAGCAACAATATATGCATATTTAGGTGAATTTCATACAGCTAAAACAAGAAGTCGTGCTATTATGGGTGCTTCAGTTATATTTGGTATGGGTGCTATGGTATTACCATTATTAGCAATGGCAATTCTTAATTATGAATGGAGTTTTCATATTGATTTACTTGGTATTGATTATAAACCATGGAGATTATTAATTGTTGTATTAGGTTTACCTGGTTTATTAAGTGCATTATGTTTATATCAATTACCTGAAAGTCCAAAATTTGTATTATCAATTGGTAAAGAAGAAGAATCATTAAATATATTAAAAAATATTTTCGCAATTAATACTGGAAAAGATAAAGATGAATTTAGTGTAAGTTAAAAAAAAAGATTTTTATTTAAATTATATTTTATAAACATTCATAATAAACAATTATATATACCAATATACAGATAATAACAATAGCACCTGACTTAGAAAGTACAATACAACGTCAAAATATTCCAAATCTTAAATCAAATCCATTAACATTTGTTTGTAAATCAATGTGGAATCAAACAGTACCATTATTTTCAAAAGAATTTGTTAGAAAAACAATTTTAGCATGTACAATACAATTTTCAATATTTTTTACATCAAATGGTATGTACATGTGGTTTCCATTCATATTAAATACAATGATGGAATATTCAAAAAATCATCCTGGACAATCAGTAAAAATGTGTGATGTTGTTCATGAAAAATTATTAAAATTACCAATTGGAGAAACATTGGAAGTAAGTTTGAAAATTATTTTAAAAATATTTAATGAAATTTACATTTTAATTAATTGTTAATAAATTACAATCAGACAATCATATAAAATTTATAAAATAACGCAAATCAAGAGCGTAACAATCCCTAGACTAATTTACATTACATAAATGCGTAATTCGCCACAAAAAGTAGAACCCAAGCAGCATTAAACAGTGCTGATAGCTAGAAATTTTTTACTAGATTGTCTTCTTCACATTTCAATTGAATGAGATTTGAAAATCATATTAGTATACTACTGAACTAAATTAAGCTATACAACTTTTAGCACCTCATTTTTAAAAATATTTACGAGTACTTTAATATTATGATAACTTAATTAAATTTTTATTTCTGTATAGGATGATAGCGAACTTACTTGCAGTGGGAAACTTGAAATCGATACATTTTTACATTCGCTTACTTTAGAAGTTATGTATTCTGTAGGTTTTGCAATTATTGGATTTATAATTAATACAATTGGAAAACTTCCAATACTTTGTAAGTAATACTTTTAATATATAATTGCATTAAATTCGAATATAAATGCACAAAAACAAAATTTAAATTAATATTAATTTAAAATTTAAAAATATTTCAAAAGTTTTCATAATGACTGGATGCGGTTTATGTGGTATAGCAAGCATATATGTAACAACACCAATTATAGCCGTATATCTTTATATTGTATTATTAGTATGTGGTTTAGCAATAGCAGTTGTTAATGCTGCTACTGTTGATTTATACCCCACACATTTAAGGTATGTCATATAATTTTTTACTTATCTCTTTAAACAATTTAAATTTCTATTCTTAAAATTTTATAGAGCTATGGCAATATGTATTTCATTAATGTTTGGACGTCTTGGTAGTGCTGTAGGTGCTAATGTTGTTGGATCAATTTTAGATTATAGCTGTGAAGGAACATTTTATGTTTCTGGATTAACATTAATTTTAGGGGGATTTTTAGGTTTTCTTATACCAAAACCACCAGAAAATATGGAATTAAGATCAAGAGAAAGTAGTCTTGTATCAATGACGGGAAATTCTCCACCTTAATGTTAATTAATATAACGTATATAATATGGATTAATATTTATAATATATATTCATTTCAAGTCTGCTTAAAAATTCACATAAATAGTCTGCATAAATACAGTAAGGTATTACTAATTTTATAATCACATACATATAATTTATATATAATATAAAAAGATTTTCCTGTTCTCAATTAATCATATAAAGTGCATATATTATAAAATTATATGATGGAAAAAACAATCAAACTATAAAAGTCTGACTGATATCGACATTATGAATATTTTTTTTATATAAATTTTAATTTAAGAAAAGTCTGTAATTTATTATGATTGTATATAAATAGTTAATTAAGAAGCTGAAAATATAAAAAATCTGAACCATTATCATATAAAAATAGAAACCAAAATAAATAAAAACTTGAGAGTTTTAAATCGATATACAAATAATGTTCTACTCATATAATAGTTTTTCCATAACAAGAACCATTTGAAAGAAACTTGATTATAACAAAATATGGTATGGAAAGAATATTATAGTTTTGAGAATATTTTATAAATAAAATTAACCTTTTTTTGTTATCATTTGTTTTCAAGCAACTAATATAGTTTCTCCTCTTATTCAGCACAAGTTTGGCGAAAATTTTCTTTTGCATAAGTTTTTAACTATTTCTAAGAATTCAATTGTTTACATTTAAGGAGTAAAAAGGAAAAACGTATCGGAACATATATGTATGTTTTTGATCAGCGTCGAATTCTAAGTTGATTTAGCCATGTTTGCTTGTCTGTCCGTTTGTTTGTCTGTCCATCTGTCCGACCCCATGACAACTCAAAAATAAGTTGAGCTAAGCACACCAAATTTTCAGATATGATTTATAGTAGTAAATGCCGGAACCCTGTTTAAATTAAATGTGATCGAGACAGTGCTTCGAATAGCTGTTCTACAACTTTCAAAGTTATTTGCCATTTGGCTATATTTCAAAATATTTATTGAAATTGATATAATCAACTCTATTATTTTTTCTCGTTTAAGTATATGTATATTTTTTTTTTTTCCTTCTTCACTCCTTTTAAGGAGTATAGAGCTAATGCATGATATCTATCATGTTCTAGTTTCTATAATCATAGAGTTAGCTAGGTAGGTGACTAGCCTACCGTAGAGAAACTTCAATAGAAAGAAAATAAAATTCATAAGAGTTAAAGTACATTTATAACTGCAAAAGAAATCGCTAAAAATGATGTCTCTAATGGACAAAAAAAAATCAAAAATGTTAATATTAAAGAACAAAAACTCGTTTAACAATGAAAAGGATTAGGACAATGAAAAGTTGGAATACCGTTACCCCAAGGTGAAATTTGTAAAACCCAAAATGTCAATGTGACTATCAACGAAATTTGACAGTAAATAGCTAGTCGTTATTTTAATGATAACAAATCATGCAAAAGAAATGATAATCTGTAACAAGTACACTTATTTTATCTTACTATACCCTTAATACACATAGTTCCACACAGGCAACTGATTGTTACCCTTAATGCCCATAGTTTCCAACAGGCAACTGATTATTATCCTTAATACCCATAGTGTCCATAGGTAACTAATTATTACCCTTAATACCCATAGTTTCCCACAGGCAACTGATTTTATCTGACTAACCCTTATCAATTCCAAATATACGTTTTAAAAATTTTAAAATATAGACTAAACTTGTTCTCTTTGAATATTAAATACTAGCAACTGAATTTCGGTTATTTTTGGAGAATGGAGAACACATGTACATAATTTGAAGGACATTCTTTTCACTTGATATTTACATTATACGAATATAGGATACATATTTAATGATTTTATTCTCTCCGTTCAAATAAAATAGAATAGTTCAGAGTGTACATGACGTGACAGTGCATATTTTCCAAAGTAACGCCAGCAGAAGTAAAATATATTCAATTACTTCTTTCATTTTATTATTAACAAAACATTTTATTTCTTTATTCTTATTGAAATTTGAAAAAACTTCAGAATTTCAAAAAAAAATATATTCCAATTTGCTAAAATTTTAAAAAGTGTTTGTTTTAAGAAAAGGCAAAAACTATGTATAGCGTAAAAATTTGGGTAGTCTAATTCTCTCGGAAAATTTTTATGTCATCCTAGAAGAATTGGAAATTATTTTGACTATTAAAAATAAAATATGATAACTTGTCAGCAAAACTAAAAAGTTATCAGCAAAAAACTTAGAAGTTATCAGTAAAACAACTCGGGTAAGTAGAAATTTCATAGTAATTGCTTAAAATACCTATATCTTGGAAATACTTTACATTTGGGATCCACTCTTGAACAAAAATTGCACCCATTTTCGATCCTCTAAGCCATGGTATATATTATTGTATAAATTTCTGAATTATCCTGTATATATATATATATAGTTATGTTAATGCCTTCTTTTACCCTCTTTTAAACTGTAGTTCTTATGCATATTTATAATATTGCATTTGAGGAACGTAAAAAAAAATCTGATGTGGTCAGCACATAACCGACCGCATTGTGTATTGCCTAGTTAATTGAAAGTGTTACGGAATATTATAAAAATGTCTGTTAAATACTTCTTTCCAATTTTTAGGGCATTAGTAAGCTTATAGTTAACATACCTAGAAAAATGTAAATTTGGCTGTAAGTACTTAGGCCGTTAGACCGAATTCCCTGAAATGCTCGCCAATTAGTTTCTGTAACAACCAGAACTCACATATCAAATTTCAAAAAATTCCATCAATTCGTTCCGCTGATATGGTGAAAAATGTAAAAGCGGATCAGTTTTCGAGCCCTGATCTTTCCAAAAAATTTATAGATTAATTCTTTTAACACCTCGAATTCAAATATTAAATTTCAATGAAATCGGTTGATTATTTCTCTTTATATACACAAAAATGTATATTTGGCCCGTAGTTAACCTCTAACTGACCGACAGACCGACAGATCGACAGACCGTCAAACCGACAAACCGACAGACCGACAGACCGGCAAACCGACAAGTTGATAAAAATAGTTTATTTACACTTCCCTACTATGGAGAAGTGCATTCCCACCGAAAATTCAATATGCAAAATTTGTTGCCATCACATAAGCTACCTATATTGTATACACAATACGGTCGGTAAAAAAGAAAATCGAAGAAGCGCAAATATTCAGAAATCGAAACTAAATGTAATTTTCTTTGGCGCAGTGTGCATTTGCCTATGTTCAATTTTTCCGACTTTATTAATTCTTTTTAAATCCAAAATCATATATGTACATAAACAGATGTGTCTTAAATTAACCTAGTTGTTTTCTTATATAAATTCTAAAAGTGTACCATTAATTATTATGATTGTTATATGAAAAAATCCACTAATGTTTTTTTAACCAGAAATAAAACTTTAATATCATAAAGGCACAGACCTAGCAAAAAGAAACAATATATATGTAAATAATTATATTACTTTATTTATAACATAATCTATTTATTTATTATGAATTATTTTGTTAAGAATTAAAGTTACTTACGTATTTGAAGATTGCCTAAGATTTTAACGGTAGTAGATAATTTTTTTTCCTTTTTTTTTTGTAAAAAGTAATACAGTAATCCCTTCTATAACGTATATTTTTCTACGTTAAATTACGTTAAAAAGAGGTTTGGAAAAAAAACAGAAGTACCATGTACCATATTACATTTTACCAGGTTTATTAAGGTGTTTTATGGTTATAAAATTAGTTTGACTAGCAAGAAATCGTATGAAACGTATTTATATTACAATAATATTTGCCGATACATTAGCATTTTAAGATAAAAAATAATCCTCTAGCAGTGGGTAAAGTACTGACTATGGACAACATGCGGCCTATTCAACTTTAAAATGTAGCCTATCATTCTGCTCGCAAGAACAAAATTATATTTGATTGCGATTGTTAAAATTTTTCAAAAAAATTTTAGGAAATCAATCATAGATACTAGATATAGGTCTATTCTCTTCAAATTTATTATTTGTTAACACAAAACAATCAATAAAATCAGGTGGGCAAAAACTCGAATGACTCTGGTATTCTTTGATACAATTCCAAATATTGATTACAACATTTTGGGATCTTTCTGAAACATAGTTTCATATTTTTGAAATATTTCAACCTTTGAAGTAATTTAACTAAATGATTCTCCTAACTTCAATAATTTTATTTTCTTGAAAAAACACAGTCATGCACGTTGAACGTCGTAAAAAAAACGTTTAGTTAATGAGGAAACGGTAGTAATGGTAAACGTTATAAAAGGGGTTACATTTATAAAAAAAAAACATTTTGTATTTATGTACAAGACTGTAATCTTTACAAATATAGAAAAGAGAAGAAAAACAATAGAAAATAAAAAACATTATAAAAATGTCATCAATTTATTCTTAATTACTATAAAATATTTTTATCATTCAGTTTTTATTAAAATGTGTTCTCAAAATTCTCTTTGAAGCGTAAACTATTAAATTTAAATTTATACATATATACATACATATATTTTCTTAATTTATCTGTTATTCAAATATTTCATTAAGTATATTCAGTTTTAATTTATTCTTCACTGAAGAACAATCACTGGAAATATAAAAAGTTTTGTCAGGTTTAATGTAAAAATTGTTTTTGTTTTCATATTGATTAATAAGAAATTTATAAAATATAATTATTTAACCAAAAAAAAATTATTAGAATAAAGTAAAAATTATGATAACCATATATGTATATACAAGCATATACCCACTATTTTTCGTAATATCAAAAACTTAACAAATACAACAGAAAACAAGAGAGATTTTCATATACGCAAAACATAACTATACGAAGTGCAATACTGCAAAAACATAATGTGATGAATATGCAATATATTTTTGACTATTTTATAAAATTAAAACAGTTTATATGATTTAACTGCCCTACTTCTACTAATTTCGGTACAAAGTAAAAATTTAGCAATGTTTATAAACAGGTTAGGTTTGGACCATTTGCTTGTAAACATAAATATAGCACAATTTTCACTATATCGTGATATACTGCATTTATACATATATGACAAATTTCAGACGTTTTCTAAAATATGTATTTGAAACATTAAACATTTTTTCGTAACATTATGTTTTATTATTAAAAAAATTTTATAAAAATATAATATAATGTAAATAAGAGAAAAATTTCTAAAAAAGAAAAAATTTTAAGAAAATAAATTTTACCAATAATTTATTTGAAAGTTTATTCAATTTTAGATTTAAATTTATTTTAAAATTAATCAATACCCAAAGATTAGTTTTAACCGTAATTTTCTATCTGCAACAGAAAATTAATTTTGCATATGGTTAAAAACAATAAATAATGTTGGGTTAAACCAATGGTTTGTATTGTAGCACTTTTCCCTTCCACAAGTGAAAATACTGCATTTAAAAACAATCTATGTATATCCACCACTCTATTAAAATTATTTTCATTCATAAACGAAACTATTTCAAGGATTGCATATATTTAGGATGAACCATTTATGCAGTCTTTAAAATAAAGCAAAAATTAATATAAAGAGGGATTAAGATAAAGAGATTAATATAACATAATGCTCAATTTTAAGGGTTAGTTGCGTGAGTTAAGAAAAATAATTATATTTTTTAATGTCATGGAATTTACCGTTAGCTTTTTGCGTTTATAGAAATCTGAAAAAGCTTGCGGTTTCGGAAATATAAGGTGTCAAAAATTCAAATTTTATAAATTTCAAGAGGCGATAACTTGAGAGGGGGTGGAGATGGAAAAAAATTTTCTTCTAACGAAATGAAGCATTTATTAGTATCTAAAAGCCCCTAAAATTTCAAGCTTCTACAGGCTGAGGTCTAGAAGAAAAATGACATCAAAAATTTGGAAAAAAAGGACTTTAGATAACGGTAAATTTGAACGGCCATTTTGTTTTTCTAAAGTTTAACTATAGTATACCACGCTAGGGGAAGCAAGCCACTGCCTTTCTGCGTTCGCAAAATTTCAAAAATGCTTATGGTTTCATTGCAACAAATAGTTAAAGTAAGCCATTTTTAGTGTTTTGGGTGGGGGGGGGGGGGGGGGGGGTGTAACTTCTAAAGGGGGGAGATAGGTAAAAATTTTGTTCCACGAAAATAAGTTTCTAGTAAAGATCTATGTACGTATTAAATTTCGGCTTCCTATCTTTAAGAATGTAGAAGTTTTGCAAACAGACACACGGACAGACGGACGGAAATAAGCACTTTTTTCAATTTTTTGGAAAAGTGCTATAAACTACACTAATCTATAAGAAATAAATAGCCAATAAGCTCAATTGTTTATGTTCCGTTTTTACTCGCCGGGTGAGAGGAAAATTAGTGAGTATCACTTATTTGTATGCGTAATATAATTTTCAAGTTAGAAGAGTGTTTATTGTTTTTTTTTTCTCAAAAAATATACTAAATTCCGTTAACATTTAAGCATTTTATTCTTTTTAAATTTGTCTCTTTGTTCGGCCAAGCTAAATAATATTTTTATTGTTTATATATTCCAGGAACGAATCTTCATTTATGTTCAAATTTTAAAACAAAGTATGACCATTCCGGTGAAGCAAATTAATGATGCTGAATTACCTACTCAAACTTCATCGTCAATTAATTTTGAAGATGTCTTAGCAGAGACAAGTAAGATCTTTTTATAAAGTATATAATTTTTTTACTAATCGACTTTACAGTTACAAATTTAACACATATACATACATACATACGTAATTTCTTTTATTTTCATGATAATATGTGTGTCGGCTTAAAGGTAAAACTCATTAATTACAATTTTTACAAAAATTCAGTTGAACGTCCTGATTAGACATTATTTTTTGTATACATATATCGTTTAGAAAATTCATTAAACCTTCTTAGAATTCCTTAAATCAGGTTCCTTGAAGCTATTTGGAAAATGTTATACTTAATAAGTTTTGCCTTTCAATTAACAATTTAAAATTATTAAAAATTTATACCATTATAAGCGATTTTTTTTTAAACTTTAAAAAAAGCTATATATATCTATATAATATTTTTCATAACAATACCTAATACAAATATAATATACTTGTACTTATGTATATGTACATACAAATACATTTAAAAAAACTTTCAATTAAGTTATTTGGTTTCAATTTTTTGCCTTAAATTTTTTTTTCACACTATTTTGATGTTACACTCTGTATTATTGTTTAGAATTACATAATTAAAAATTAAAAAAAAAATTAATTATTTCTGAATAACAGAATTGGGAAAATTTAATTATGTTGTGATAATTGTATCAGGACTTGTTTTGGCAACTACTTTAATAGAAACTCTTGGTATAAGTTATGTATTACCAGTTTCAAATTGTGATATAATGTTAACAACAACTGAAAAAGGATTAATTAAATCAATTGGTTTTATTGGTATAATAATAAGTTCACATTTTTGGGGATTTTTAGCTGATACATCTGGTAGACGTAAAATTATGGCACCAGCTTTATTTAGTGCATTTATTTTTGCTGTTATATCCAGTTTTTGTACAAATTTTTGGATGCTAATTATATTCAGATTTTTCACATGTTTTTTGTAAGAATATTTAAAAATTACACATACATATATTATATATATTTTAAATAATAGACGGTTTCGCATACATGTATATACTCGAATATAAAAATTAAAATATTAACAAATTGGACTTTGAAATTAAAATTTAACCATTATTTAATACAATTAAAATTCATGGTGTCTATAATATCAAAGTCCGATTTTAATGTAGGTATACGAGTATTCGAAACCAAAACTTATATTTTATTAATACCTAAGAAATTAATCCGAATCATTTATGTATAATGTTAATTTTCAACTAAAACTTTAGTTTTTAAACAATTTTTGCTTTAGTGAACGCTTATATATAGGCGCTCTGGTTTTAATTAAGAGTTTTTTCACTAATTAAATCCTTCAACCGGAAAATAAAAGTATACATACTTTTATTTACGCTGTAAAAAGGAAAAGTTCGAGAAAACGAATGTTAATAAATAGTTTGAAAAGAAGGGTGAAAAAAAAAAGAATTTAATAGATTAGAGAAAATCAAAATCGTTTTAATTTAAAGTCAAAGATACTAATTTAGTTCTAATGAACCAGCACTAAAGCGTACGCAGGGTAATTATAATTGAAACACTATAGTAAACAGTTGAAAATTAATTTTTCTTTTTTAAATTTATTTAATATTGGTTTGGTTTAATATTCAAATTAATAAGCCCCAATATTTTTTAAAAGAATATTTGACAAAAATACAATAAAAAAGCTGAGGAATTATTAAAATGCTTTAATAATAAAATCTTTAAATGAATAAATTTAAGTATATCAGCGGGATCTGCTACAATATACGCTTATGTTGGAGAATTTCATTGTAATAAATTGCGAAGTAAAGCAATTATGGCTGCATCAACATTATTTGGTATAGGAGCTACTTGTTTACCATTATTGCCATGGTTAATTTTAAATGAAAAATGGTCCATCGAAATTGATGCAATTAACATTACGTATAAACCATGGAGATTACTTATTATAATATATGCAATACCAGATTTAATTTGTTCAATTCTTTTATGGATATTACCTGAAAGCCCGAAATTCCTTTTATCAATTGGCAAAAAGGAAGAAACTTTAAGTGTATTAAGGACAATGTATAGTTTTAATACAGGAAAAAGTAAACATGATTTTCCAGTAAGTTTTATTTTGTTTAAAACTTTTTATCAATATAATTAAAATTAATAATTTCAACCATGTTAATCTGGCTATGTTTTTTTTTTTGGTTCTATACATAATTTTTTCCGGGTATGAAATTTGAACTGTAATAATTTTAATAACATTAAAAAATCTCAAATTTTAAGGTAAAATTTTAATATTGCCAATTTTCCTCGGCCAACTATTTTCCTCATGCTTTGTATACATACGTTTCATATATATGTACATAATTAGTTATTAGTATAAAATTTACATATAGCTGATAGCATTGTGCAAAAACCAAAACACAAGTAGCTACACGGTTATGGTTTAAAACCCATTTTTAAAAACTTAATTTTTGCTTTTTTATTTTTTTTTTTTTAGGTTAATACATTAGAAAGATGCTTTGAAAAAAATCACACAATAAAAAAACTACCGCCCTCATTAAATCCAGTAATTAAATTGCTTAAAATAATTCAAAGTCAAACTACACCATTATTTTCAATTAAATATTTAAAATCAACTTTACTTGCATCCACTATGCAATTTATAATATTCTTTACAATGCAAGGCTTATATGTTTGGTATCCATACATTTTAAATACTTTGAATGAGTTTGAAAAAATTAATCCAAATAATTCATCATTAATTTGTGAAATAATGTCTTTTAAAGAGAATAAGATCATCTTTAACGGATATCAGGTAATTAAGTTTTGTCATTATATTTTAAAAATTAGAACAAAGCAAAATAATTTCGAACTATGTTGTTTCAAACGAAAAACTAATTTAAAAAGCATAATTAATAATGGACACGTACATATCTACGGAGAAGAATGCATGTGATCATAATACTACTAGCAACATAGTTTCAAAAGAAAAACATATGTCAACATCAAAAATGAATAGTTGTCACTCATCATTAAAAAAATGAGCGATACAACCTTTCATCATTCACTTTTTTGTGACAATGATGACAGAGACCATTATTTTAAAATCTGTACCTTTAAAGTTCTCAAAAAATCAACTTTTTGTTTATTTAATTAGCTGCAATTCAAATATATGCATATACATATATGTACATTTTTTATTCAAAATTTAATAACATTTTCTTGATTTTTCAGAAAGATTCAGAAATAAAATGTCAGGAAGATTTTGAAATTAAAACTTATATTACTTCACTTATACTAGAAATTTTTTATGTAGTTGGTTTTACGGTTATTGGTTTTTCGATCAATATCATAGGAAAAACTTATATTTTATGTGAGCGAAAAATAAATTTGTTATGTTTCAATATTACTAATAATTATTATTGCTATAGTAATAATTTTATCAATATGTGGTATATCTGGACTATTATGCAATTTTATAACATCTCCTACTATATCAGGTTATTTTTATACAATTTTATTAGCTGGTGGAATAACAGTCCCAGTTGTTAATGCTGCCACAGTTGACTTATATCCAACAAATTTAAGGTACGTATATTATATAATATATTAAGTATTATTTGAATAAATGATACAATATTACAAGTTAGAATGTACAAAGTTATTTTAATATATAAAAATTTGTAATATGTATTTGTATTTTTAAAAATAGAGCAATGGCTGTTTCCATATCATTAATGTTTGGACGTTTAGGAAGTGTAGCAGGATCAAATATGGTCGGTTTTCTTTTAAATGTAAATTGTAGGATGGTATTTTACATATCTGGTTGTTCTCTACTTATAGCTGCTTTTTTTGGTTTTTTTATACCAAAACCGAAAGAAAATATTGTGATATGATATTTATATTAATGAATTAAAATTAGGGAAATCAAATTTCGTTAAGATTGAACATATATTCATAAAAACTAAAATTAAAATGAATTATAAATAGCTTTACTAACTAATTTAAATATATGAATAGGAAAATAATAAATATGGTGGCACTAGTTTTTTTAAAAAATTTAATAAGGAATATTATGGAAAATATAGATATTTTAACATTAAATAATGTTTTTTCTTCATACTATTCAGTTGAAACCATTTATCGATTGGAAACCAGAGAATTCAGACGAACTCAGAAAATTTTATAATAAAATAAATATGTATATATACTTCCAAATTTTTTAGAAAGTATATTGTAAAGCACAATCAGTGATATACAATATCAGCAGAAAAGATGTAAATATTTACTCCTGATTTAACTAACGTGACAAAGTCACTCTTATGTGGGCTTCTGGCCATACAGGAATACCTGGAAATAAGGAGGCCGATTATCTGACGAAGTTGGAAGCAAACGCCTTCTTCATTGGGCCTGGTTCGAGCGTGGGCCATTCTATGAGCTATCTTAATCAGGTGGTGGCTGCCTGGGTGAAAAGGCACGCTTCGGAGCTGCAGTGCTCCCAAGCGGGGCTGCCGCGATCCAAAGACTTCTTTGATCATTAGGGAGATTACTTACATTTTAAGGCGGAGTCGCTCTTCATTCAGAGTTCTATCGTGGTTTGTAACTGGACATTTGCTCTTTAGCTCATATTTACAAAAAATTGGCAGATCATGTACGCAGTGATGTAGATTCTGCGATCGGGGCACGGAGGACTCCTTTCATGTCCTTGGATGTGAGATGCCTTGGCCCGCTCTAGATATAGATTTCTCCGGGCCTTGGATTCTCATGAATTGTTGTGCATGGTGGACCTGATAAAATATTTCTTGAGTTCTAATGATCTGGCGCGGGGATGCACAAAAGACCTTTATGGCCAAGATGCTGATTAAATTCGCCCCATACGTAACATAGCATAACATAACTAAACTTGTTAAATACAACTTATATGCAATGTTTAAATACAACTTATATGCAACTTAATGTTTTTAAAATACTGTGATGAATTATGTATTTACAATTTTTGAATAAACTTCAATGATATCAAACATTAAGCACATTAGCTTTCACGTCCTTCCCAAGTACTTCCAGAAACTCTCGCCTCTAGTTCTTAAAACTTTGAAGATTTGCAAAAACAAATTTAAAAATGTGATGTACAGCGTATCGAATAAAATAAATTGTTCGGTATCTTCAATGAAAACATAGTTATTATGTATAAGATAAAATTTTTAAACTTTTTACTACAAAAATAGTATATTAATAATATGATCGTAAATTTATGAAAAAATATTTTACTTTTTATATTGATTGTTCGCCCAAAAAGGTTCAAAAAAAGCTGAGTCTTATTTCTTTACATTATTAGTAAATATTTACAATTTTAAGGGAAATTTAAAACCATAAAATATGAAATAAAAAAAATATTTTATTTTTAGGAAAAAGGAAAAAGAACTATATATGTATATCAGTACTTTTTTAACATATTTTTTTATCATAAAAATTTTCAAATTCAATATCAAAATGTTTGTTCTGTATTTCAACAAAAAAAAAATGGAAGGAATTTTGAAGAATTATTTGTATTAAAGTATTTGTTGTTTATTATACTGTTCTATCTTACTTTTTTGGTTCAACATTTTCTTTTTTAAGAGCAGCAAATCGAGTGGGTGTTGAAGGCTAAAATTAATAGAGTTATTAAATTAATCCAAAAACAGTATTTAATAATTTACTTTTTTTAGTCTATTTATTATTTTTGGAGCTTCCATTGACACTTTTGAACCAGGAGAAGTCTGAACAATACTTCTGGATTTTCCTGTCAATTTTGAAGAACCTGAAAAGGAATTTCTTCGATTTCGTGGGAAATTGCCTGATACATTTAAAGAATTTGACTGAGTTTTCGAATTTGGTGTTACTGAAAGACGTTGAGCATTTACTTTTTTATTAACAGGAGAGCTTGTTGGAGATCCATTCATTGGTGTAGAACAGGCTATTGGAGGATTTTTTATAATGCAATTTCCGGTATTTAACGAAAACGAATTCGTACCGAACACACTTTTTCTTCTTATATTAGAATTTTGAATTGGTGTTGAATGAAGTACCTTTGTACTGGATTTAACAGTGTTTATCTGAAAAGTCGCCTTGATTGGACCTTTTACTGGTATATTTTCACTAGACTTTAATCGTAAGTTTTTTGCATTAAACTCACTTCTTGAAGAAATATATTTTGTTCCGGTATTTTTTGAAGCTCCAGTAGAATTTATTTTAGATGTTATTGGAATATTATCAAATACATTAGCGTTCTCATTTGATTTTTCAATATTAGTATTAATATTTTCATAAATAGATCGTCGAAGACGCAAATTTTTCATATCGCTATGCGGAGTTACACTTGAAACGGAATTACGTCTACTTAAATAACTTCTAGTAGGTGTTTTGAAAAAATTGTGATCCCTCGAATGGTTTATGTTTTCTTTTGAATGACTGTTACTTTTAAGTAACCGCAAATTTTTATTATCAATCAAGGTCAAAGAGCAACTACGTCTACGAAATTCTTTTTGATTAGGGGAAGCTAAAATTTCGTTGAATTATTAATTATAATTATTTGTGAAACCATTATACTAACTGCTATGTAAAAGATTTAACTTACGCATCATAACAATTATAGTTGGTTTTGAAGTCATAGATGACAAAGAGCTTTTTAATTCGACTTGTTCAATACTATCATTTTGATTCTGCTCTAACATTCTACTTATTTGCTTAACCATATAATTAATTTCATTCGGTGTCTCGGACTGTACACATTTATCCTCTTGTTCCTCTGTAACGTTATATAAGCAAATTTATTAGCGACGAATAGTCGTAGATAATTATATGCATACCTGTTTGAATTTCTATATCAAGAACTTCACGTTCTCCATTTTTTTTAGTTTCGCAAATATTACTTTCTCTATCATAATTAAAAGTAGCTTGCCGAACAAAAGCGTTAACAGGCCTTGAATTGTCTAAATTTTTAGTTTCTGTCACTTCAATGATTTCACTTTTACCGAGACCATTTTCGTTTTTTAAAAGGCAACTTAAAGAATCTAAAAGTTTTTGCGCTTCATTTTTTTTTTCAAGATCTGTTTCGCTATTAATAACATAGTTTTTAAGGTTAAATATCAATTGATCAACATTTTCAGCTGATTTTTTATTTTCTTTGTTCTTTAACTTTTCTTTCAAAACACTTATGCCAAATTTCTCAGCATCTGGTTTCATAAAACTTAATTCTGCTGCTGCGGACAATTCCTTTTTTTTAAGATCTTCTGATATTTTATCTAACATAGGTATTTTCAGTAATTCAAGATCTTTTGAGATATCACTCTCTGACATAGAATCTACCCATTTTGGGTTGATTTGCATTAAATCTTCGCATGAATCATCCGAACGCTCTTTAGGTGAAGAATCAAGTGTACTTAAACTGGTTTGGGATAATTGTTTAGCAATTTTGGCAGCTTCATTAAAAATAAGACGCTCTGAGGATGTTTTATCCTCTAATGAGTTTCTTCTACTCACCGGTGATTGAATTAAGGCGTTTGAAATGCTCAACTTTAGTAAACGATTTTTCATATCACCCTTATTAATTTTACTTCGTGGACTATTTTTCTCAATATTTAAGGCGCTACTATTTGTATCTTTTTGATAATCTTTTGGGGGTGAAGTTTTTTCTTCAAAATCTATTAACAACGCATCTTCACACTTATCCTCAAAATTTAATGACTGCTTGACTTGTTTTTGCTGATTATCTAAAGCATATTTTTATATTTAATAATTTAAATTTATAAATTTAAAAATTTTACCGTATGTTTTATTCAAACTGATCGGATTACTATCTTTACTCTCTTCATCAAAAAATTTTACTTTTGATTTACTACTATTTTCAGACTTGGAATTCCAAACGATTTTGAATTTGTTTTCTGATGTTTTTAAATCATTCGCTCCATAATTACTATTTAAATATAATCTCTCTGTTGCTATCAACCTGCTTTGTGAACTTTCTATTAGCTGTGTTTCAATAGGAAAAGTAAGTAGTTTCTCGAATTCATCTGAGTTAAAAAGACCCTTTTCAACATCACACTCTTTCAATTTATCTGAAAAACTTTGAAATTTATTTAAGGTTGATTTCTCACGATTTTCATTAATCTGCAATGGGCTTGTATCAAAGTCTATTAAATTATCCATATTGCAAAATTTTCGTCAATATCAATGTTTGGCCATTTACAAAATCACAAATTTCGTCTTAAAATTTTATGAAAATTTCTTTGTAAGCAAAATAAAATAGTACAAAAGCAACTTTATTAACGCATCCTATTTTTTAAATTTAAATTCAATTTTTCACCTACTTAGAAAATGACATTTGAAACTGACATAAAACCAACATCTTTTGAGCATAATTTACACGTTGAACTTTGAATATGTTCAGCACATTAAAAAGCTTTATGGCTTAAAGCATAAACTCCTATAAGATATCATGTCAAAGTTATCGCTGAAAAAAATACACAACATATACATTTGACAAATTTTTGTTTGTGTATGATAAAAATATATATGTACGTCATTGTGCCAGCAAGTTTTCGGATATCGACATTTTTATTCCCTTAACTGTATAATAATACAATTTTCCGAAAGTCTGAACATTGTATTGAATTTCACTTTTAGGCAGCGTTTATATGACAATAAGATATTGAAAATGATGATTGTGAATGATGAAGATGAGTTTACGTTTACATTGCAATCAATCTTTGTTAATCTTTTTATTTGACTTTAAAATTAAAAATTTAAAAAACTGCCACTCCACTATCAAATAAAAAACCGCAACAAATCGAAAAAACATTAATACAGCCATTCGCAGTTTATATCCTGTCAAAAATAATTGACAGATACAAAACCGATATCTATTTTTTCTTTGATCAAAAGTTTGCTAAAAATGATAAGTTTGCTAAAAATGATTGATCGATGATGTTTACATGTTTAATCTTTAATATTTTTATCAATCTCAATCATTAAAACTTTATAAAAAATATAAGTTAAGGAATTACTTGGGTAACAATTGCTATCTCATAAGACTCTTGAAGATATATTGAGAATTCTTAAAAAATATTACTCTTATAATTTCAGTCTAGTAGAACATGGATGGCAATTAAAGGGCACGCGTGCCAAACTTGGCACGGAAAAAAAATTTGATGGCACGTTATAGTTGTGCCTCGACAAATTTTTATATAGATTTTTTTTCTAATAAAAAATCTAAAAACTCGTTGAAAAATTGATTGAATGAAAAATTTCCTAAAAATGATAATTTCCTAATAGCGAAATGACAAATATTCAAAACCAAACATATTCAAATGTTATATTCTTTTTATTTTTGTTTTTTTTTCACTTCACTAAGTAAAGTATTGAAAAAAAATTGAAAACGAAAAAAAATTCAAACCGCTTTGAAAATGCATTGAGTATTCAAAAATTTCAAAAAAGAAAAAACATAGTAAACTTTGAAGTTTTCTTTTTAAAACAAAAAAGTTGTGGTTTTTAGGGTATGAAAAATTATCCATATTTCATTTGGAGCGAAGTTAGCAAGAGTGAATGTCATAATTGTTTTTCTGAGTTTACACAACACGTGTCGTGTTTAGTTTTTTACCGTTATTTTTAATTGAAAATACTTCTAATAGAAAGTGAATGAAAAACATCGACCAATTTCTAATGCTAAATATTTTTACAGCTGTAAACTTGATTTCGGTAATGAACTAATTTAACAAATAAACATTATTTAAATATATATAATTTTTATCGTGTAATTTTAGATTTAATTATTTACCCCATTAACATGTCACCAATAAAAAAACAAAAACTACAGGATGTTCGCAGTTTTTTACCATCTTGGACAATTGATTACGGCTTTATTAAACATGGAGATAAGAGTCGTTGTGGTCTGTGTTCCGAAGTTATTGTATGTCGAACATCTTCTATTAAACGACATTTTGAAACTAATCACATGGAAATTTCTGAAAAAAATATTGCCGAAAGAAGAGAATTAATATCACAACGATTAAAAGATGTTGAAAAACAATCAAATTTGTTTTCAAGATTTGTGAAAACTCCTAATAATATAACAGAAGCGAGTTTTGAAATTTCTTATTTGATTGCTAAACACTCGAAACCATTTTCTGACGGAACGTTTATAAAAACACTTATGTTAAAAGCTGCTTCCAGTTTGTTCCAAGATTTCAATAATAAGGAAAAAATTCTCCAAAGAATACAAGAATTACAGATGAGTAGAAATACTATTAAACAAAGAATTTTAAAAATGAGCATTAATATTTCCGAACAACTTCAAACCGATATTAATAGTTGCGATTTCTTCTCAATTTGTTTGGATGAAACAACTGACATAAACTCGTCTGCCCGATTAGCAATTTTTGCACGTTATTCAAAAGGGAATGAAATACGCGAGGAGCTGTTGAAATTAGCAAATATACCGGAAAGAACAAGAGGTGCAGATATTTGTGAAGTTGTTGTTAATGAATTAAAAAGCCTTAATCTCAATTTAAAAAAAATTGTTTCTATTACAACGGATGGAGCACCTAATATGACTGGTCCGGCAACAGGGTTTGTTAATTTATTTCAAAAACATGTTGGACATCCGATTATAAGATTTCATTGCATCATTCACCAGCAAATGCTTTGTGCAAAAGTAGGTACTAGCGATTTAAAAGAAGTTTCAGAAAAAGTTAATAAAATTATAAACTTTATTGTTGCACGTGATATGCACAAAAGACAATTTAAAAAACTTTTAAATGATGTCGATTGTGGATATGACACTCTTTTAATGTGCAATTACGTGCGTTGGCTGAGCCGGGCCATATCGTTAGAAAGATTTGTGAGCTGCTTGGATAAAATACGTCTGTTTTTGCGTGAAAACAATAGGGTCGATTTTAAAGAACTTGATGACATAGAATGGCTAACAAAATTAATGTTTTTCACTGATTTAACATTACATTTAAACTCTCTAAATAAAAAATTGCAAGGGCGTGGGAAGACGATTGAAGTTATGTTTGGACTTATAAAGGGGTTTGAAGTTAAACTAGATATTTTCATTAGAGATATCGAATCTGGAAAATTTGAATATTTCCGAAAACTAAAAATTTTTTTTGATGAAATACACATTTTTGAAAAAACTAATTGGAATTTCACCTATGAATTTACAAATATTCTTGTTTCTATTAAGCAACAGTTTGCACAAAGATTTCTCGATTTTAAAAGGATCGAAAATATTTTAAAAATTATTAATTACCCAAATTTATTTGATATGCAAGATTGTAACAATAACCTCCTTAATTGGATGCGATTAGATAATTTAGAAATGCAAATTATTGATCTGCAATCCAATCCAATTTGGGTAAATAAATTTGTGAATATGCGGAAGCTTGTTGAAGATTTAGAAAGCCATCGATCCCAAAATGTGGAATCAGAATGTTTCATGGAAAGTAAAATTTTAGAAGCTTGGAATAGTATGCCAGATACCTTTTATTCTGTCAAAAAATTAGCAATCTCGTTGTTAACGATTTTCTCTTCCACTTACTCTTGCGAAAGTCTTTTTTCCGTTTTGAATCATGTACATTCAAAGACTAGAAACAGATTAACAGAGGAAGATTCGGCAGCATGTATTACTCTGCAGTCAACAATGTACCAGCCCGACATAAAAACTCTTGCAAGTAATATGAAACAAAAAGTTTCTGATAAAAAATTAAATTAATATTTTTTCTATCTGTATTTATTAATTTTTATACCTTGAACTATAATATGTATAAATAAATATTATTACAACTTGTCATAATATTGTATTTACCTAACCATACCTGTACTTGGTACTGTGCTGGCACGGGAAAAAGTGTGACAATAAATTTCCCCAAATGTTGGCACTTTGATCAAACCCTATTTGCCATCCCTGTAGTAGAACACTAAAAGGCCCTAGTGAGATCTTTATAAGAACAAAAGAGCTCATTTACTAGAGTTATTAATTCTTGTAATGAGAGTTAAGCTCCCATCAAAAGAGTTTTTAAAGCATATAACTCTCATACCAAAACTAGTATGAGAGCTACAAAAACTCTTACAAGCCTTTTGTAATAGTGTTACTAGAAGGAGAAAGCAACATATTGTAGAAAAATATTGTCGGTCTAACTTCAAATTTTATAAAAAATATATCTGTTCCATTTTTAATAATTATTTTTTTAACAAAAATGAAGCAAAATGTACATATGTTTACGTATATGATATGTAATCAATAAATATTTGTATTCAAAAATTTAATAATATAAAATTATAAATATGGGAAATTAAAATAATTTTTTTGCCATGATTATAAATAAAAAAGTTGCTGGCATTAAAATTTTATTGATAAAAGTTGATATTGTACTTCGAAAAAAAAAAACGCCAACTTAAAAATTTAAAAAATTTTTATGCATATTTTTTAACCCTATAATATCTTGTTTCTTTTTTTTTTTACATAAATTTTAAAATTTAAGAATTGTTAAACAAAAAATAAATATACTAATGTACAAAAGTTGCAACTAAAGCTTTATTATATTCAAATAAAACTATAAATTTGCATTTCATTAACTTTAATTTAATAATTTCAGTACAATAAATATTTTTCGGATTTCTTTCCAAAAAAACAATTCTCAGTCAATTAAGGTTTAAAATTTAGATAAGGAAAAATTACAATACTAAAATGACCGTGCCTAACAACTAGAATTATAAAGGAATTCTTTTAAAAACAAAATTCTATAAGATTTGACATCTTATAAAAAATACTTTATGAGAATTAAAATTTTTTATGGTTTGCTGAAAGTAGTTCTGCTATGAGAGTGGCTGAATTTTTAACAATACAAGTGCTAAGTCGTTATTGTAAGAACCTTACGAGAGTTGCATAAAAAGAAAAAAAATTATGAGTGTATTCGAGTGTGGTATGAGAGTTTTATGAGATTTTTGGTCAATTTTTTAGAGTATTATTCCTGGAAATTGGAATTAATTGATATACTTGATTGTAAATTTCTTGTTTCTAAAAATAATTTCAACATGTTACCTTGGTGGGCATTAAAAAATATAATCAACGACGATGTTCGCTGTTTACTTAAAACAACAGCGGTACTTCAAAATCAACTGTGTCAAACTGTGGAAACAAATAATATCAAAAAAAACTCGCAAGCGGTAAAATAGTAATTTAGCTTATTTTAATAAATAAATTGGCGGTATCTTGATTCTGGGCAGTCAGTCCCATTTAAATATGTGTATTCTATATGAATTCTGACATTTCACCGCGCAAAATAACTCTTTTTCTGTTTTCAACTTTAGGCATCAACGTAAAAGGACGTACATTTTAAATGTACAGATATGTATAGATTTTAAATGACCTATGCGCATACTCAGCGTATTGGATTTATTGATTTTGACAAACATTTTTTCTCTGTTTTTTTTTTCAATGTCAATGATCTGCTTATTGGGTCTTTGCACATTTGTGTTGTTTGAGCATTATTACTCTCTATTCTTCCCCCTTTATAAGCCCTATTTAATTTAGAAATTAGAAACTTTTTAGAAGTAAAAGCTTTACAAAGCTGATAAAAATAGAAATTTACATATATTTTTATGGAAGCCATAGAGGGCACTTTTATAATCACAAATCTCCCACAAGATCAATTTTTTCGAAATTTTTAATAAGAAAAGTTAACATTCAATTTTTTCTACTTTAGTACTGCTTACATTCTTAGTACTGCTTACATTATCAATTCTCATAAGTAACGAACCTAAAATTTAGCAATATTAACTTCTTTGAGAAAACAATATTGAATTTTAAAAACCCAAAAATTTAAGAATATAATACATAAACGTTAGACTACGCGACGTGCTTAATTCGGTTAGGTTATGCGTATATACGTATCTTCCTATCTACCTAGTAAGTGCAACGCATCCATTGGTGTTGATCTCTTAAATGAACTTCAAATAATAAGCATATTTAATGCATTATTGTTCTTCAATAAATAAGCAGGCCTGACGCATTTTGACCTTGTTGTAAGACTTATTTCGACCTTTTTTCTTATATTAATACTTTTTAGTAGGCTTTAAATCCCGCAGAAAAAGTCATATGCTTATGTGCAGAAATAGTATTTTTTTGTGAAACTAAATTTTGCATATTATATGCATTAACCCAGCATTTACACGTACAAGTTACTTGCAAGAAAGTTGCAATACATACAAAAATTTTAATAACACATTGAAATATTTCTACTTGCTTGTTTACTTGCAGTTCAACTTGCAAGAAAATTTTGCTGCCAGTAATTTGAGCAAGTAATTTGACATATTGAGAAATTCACAAAAAAAAATATGTTGTTTTGATTTTTTTTTTTTTTAATTTAAAATTTTTGAATTTTGTTTTGAAAAAATTAAACTTAGCAAACTTATGGTTTCTAAAATTTATAAACAATTATATATATTGCTAGTTGTTTTCTTCTCAAAGACATTTTCAAAAATTAACTTGCTAAACGCCTACGTCATAATAGCAAGTAATTTGACATTTCGAAAACTAATTGACAATTAATATTATACAAACTTGCTTGCATGTAACTTGTATGTGTAAATGCTGGGTAAGCCTAAAGGAAACACAATTCTTACACAGTTTTAAATAAAAGTAAAAATTTTCGACTGTCAATGAAAGTAGCAAAACGATTTACGTTTACTCACAAATTAACCAACAGATTTGATAATAACATTAAAGAAGTAATCGGGAATGGCATAACCCTGTTAATGTTATATAAAATGCTACCACTTAGCATTGAATTGACATTTGAGTCATCATCTGAATTATCAAAAATCAAAACAATCAAATTTATAATTAAACAGAATATCTGAAAACGGGATTTCACCTTTTATCAAAAAAGTCTTATCAACTTTAGTTATAAAATTTGTGTTCAATAGAATTCACTTAGCCAAAAATGGGAGGTAAACAGCTTAGAATGCAATTCATAATTTCTTGTTAAATTTAGTTAATGTTTTTAGATAATTATTTTGGGAGTTCAATAGAGGAGATTTACAGAAAAGCAGCTTATTTACATGAATTTGATCATATTGAGGATATAAGGCCTTGGAAAAATCATGCGGTTTTATTCCAATATCCTTTTGGCGATTCAGTAATACCACAGCCATATGGCAGAAAAAAAGAACATGAAGACAAAGACGGTGTGCGGTTACCATTTTACCAAACTTCAGTCATTCAAATTGAAGACGTAAGCTTATATTGGACTGTTTTTGTATTATACATACATACATATGTATATTTATTAAAAAAATGGTTAAGAAATATAAATTTCCCTTAAATGATATTCAATTTGCATTCTTGTTCTCTTTTGTTTTATAGACAGAAGGTAAAACTACGCGAGAATTGCTTTGGATGAAAATTTTATTAGCTTTAGAATCAAGAGATTTTGATTCAAGTTGGGAATTGGAAGAAGCGATTAAGTCTTATAATAACAGAATTGGGACGCTTTATTCACTCCATGAATATTTTAGTGAAAATTATGAAACATCAACGTACTTTTTCAAAGTCCTATTAAAAAGAATTATTTCGTTAGCTTTGGATTTGCCTCATCATATTAAAACTGGCATACCTTTATTAAAGCAAGGTCATAATCAGTCTATAAGTTTAAGTCAACAACAAATTGCTTCTTTATTGGCTAATGCATTCTTATGTACCTTTCCAAGTAGAAGGCTTCAAGAGCAGAATTGTCCGGAAATAAATTTTAATAGGTAAAATGCATTTTTCAATTTTAAAAATAAAATGTTTATGCATTTTTCATTAGGCTTTTCGAGTCAAGGGGCCCCCAAGTTTTATCGAAAATTGAATGCCTTATAAATTACTTTCGAAGGGTTTGCATAAAACCTCCTACCGGGGTTTTAACATTTTCACGACGTTCAAGAAGATCTGCAGATTTTCCGAATTGGAGTACTATAAAAGAACCATTTTCAAGGGCTGTTATACACATAACGTCTGCTGGAACAATTGAAGATAATGGAGTCGGTTTGCTTCAAGTAGACTTTGCGAATAAATATATTGGTGGTGGTGTTCTTGGAGGAGGTTGTGTTCAAGAAGAAATAAGGTTTGTGATTTGCCCTGAACTTATAGTTAGCAGATTATTTACAGAATTTTTAAAAGATAATGAAGCGCTATTTATGGTTGGAGCAGAACAGTTTAGTAGTTACACTGGTTATGGATATTCTTTTAAATTTTCTAAAGATCATAAGGATAATATTGAAATTAATCAAAAAAATAGACGTCGTTTAACCCATATTGTTGCCATTGATGCCTGTTATTTTCCAAATTCATCTCGTCAATATGAACCTCGTTTTATTAAAAGAGAGTTAAATAAAGCATTTGTTGGTTTTTTCCATTCGAATGCCGCTTTATTACCACCGGGTGTTGCAACAGGAAACTGGGGTTGTGGTGCATTTGGTGGGGATTCGCAATTAAAAGCTTTAATTCAATTAATGGTCTGCACAATAACAAATAGACCCTTATTGTACTTTACATTTGGAGATAAAAAATTGAGTAAAGAAATCCATGAAATGTATGTATTCTTAATTGACAATAATATAAACGTTCGACAATTATTTAATTATTTATGCGAGTATATCGAACAAGCGAAGCAAGCCGAAAATTTGTATGCATTTATAAGGAGGAGGCACCAGGAAGATAATAGTTCATTTTGTAATTATGTAAGTAAAAAATTCAAAAGTTTTTGTTTTAGTGAAATCAAAACTTTAGCAAAATATCTTGGATTAACATCTTTTGTATTGGGGTTTAGTGCACTACTAATCATAGCTTTACTTCTTAATAGTAGTTATAGAGTACCGCGGTACAATGAAATAAAAAATTATGAATATGCATTACCAAATAAAATAAAAATTGAAAATTTTCCAAGAAAACGAAATCCATTTGAGCAATTCTCATTTCAAAAAAATGAGAGAAAAAAGAAAAATTTGGTAATTTAGACTTTTTCTTCAGCATTTACATTTTATTTTGTTTGCAAATTCAGAAAATATACATAATTATTGTTTTTACTTCATTTTAATTTAATTTCATTTTATTTGTTTTGACAAAATTTTTGTAAATTTGATGCAATGAAAATAAATTGAATTTAAATGGTTTTTTTTTTGTTTTTATTGATTTTAATCTAATATTTTATAGTTGTTAAGTTAGTTAATTAAATATTTAGTTAATTTATTGCGGAATCGAAATTAGATTATATGTAATCGAAATATTTTAGTAGGTATTTTCTGTCAGCAGTTATTTCAGCACACTTTCAAAATAATTTCCCTTCAAAAACAAATAAATTTTTTAAATTCTATTTCTTTTAACATATAAGTAACCTACAAGTGACGCACATAGACAATTAATAAAAAATTTATAATAGGTTAAATTGTTTAAAAAATTTTTTGGTTAATTATAATCACACTTATAATTTTACTATATATGTAGGTATTGACGCATATTGAAAAAATAATTTTAAATTTAAAACTTTTTTTTTGCAAATTCGAAAATTGGTCTTGTAATATTAGTTTCTATCACAATAATGCAAACCATATTTCCTACTCATGTATTTTAAGTACAGCAATCCCTCCTATAACGTAATTTTTGGGACCGAAAAATTTTTACGTTAAGTGAAATTACATTAAAGGAGGTCCAACTAAACTAATATGACTAATATGTATGTATGTACTTGATATTTGTCTAAACTAGTAAGTTGTCTGTTGGTAAAGAAAGAAATTTAAATGAAAAAAAAATAGATTATTGCATATTAAATTATTTTAAAATTACGTAAAACGAGGTAAAAGTTACATTAAGTGAAAATAGGTAGGAAAAATAAAATTTACATACAGGTATCCCTTGTATAACGCGATAGTTACGTTCCAGGGAAATTCCGCGTTATGTGATTCGCGTTATATAAGACTTAGTTTTCATATAAATTTGGGGGTTATGTTCCAATAAGTTTTTTTACAAAATAAAATACATATTTAATAAGAAATAACATATATTTCAACTCAAAACTAAAATTCAGATTTTGTTTTAAAATTAAAACCATAAAATAAAAATAATAATTCAAAAAATAAAATAAAACAGATTCATACATATAATTAAATTTAAAAAAAACTAAAACAAACTTCATTATAATTAATCTGTTTCGCTGTCTTAATGTAACTTAATAAACTTAATGTAACTTTAATATTATCTTATTATTCAAAATAATTTAAAATTTCTTAGAGGGGACAATGGGGCTCTGATATACGATCAAAAGATGTCAATTGTAATAAAAAAAGTGCCAAAAAGAAGCGAAAGCGTAAATAATTTCATATAAAAGTCGAAAGCCGTTTCTTTATTAAGAATTGCTGCTATTTTTAATGAGTAAAGGATGTGAAAATCGAAGTATTTCATAAAAAAATATTTGCAATTAATTTTCTTAAGTAATTCGAGCAGATGCACCTAATAAGTATAACAATTAACTTTGTTTTTTTTTTCTAAAATATTTAAATTTTAAAATATATAAGTTTTTATTAGCTTGAATGCGTAAATTATTTTAGGTGAAATTATTAAAAAACATAATTCTTATTTACATAATAAAAAAATTAAACTAAATTGTTTGTAAATTAAGTTATTGGGTCGAAAAATGTAAAAGCAGTATGGAATAAATTTCATATGTATATTTAAAATACATAAAAAAAATACATAATGTAACAATTTCTCCATTAAAATAAATTTTTTCACCATTTGTCCGATGTGTTTTATAAATGTATTTATTTTTACTTTTCCTATATAACAAAAAAGAAAAAGCAAAATCTTCAATTCAAAAATTTAAAAAATAGGGAATTTAATTTTTAGTATGACTATTTAGTAGACTTTATAGTAAGATAAAAAATTTTTATGAAAAAATAATATTATTTAAAAAAATTATGTAAAAATTGTTCATAGTCTTGTAAAATATTTTAATTATGTATTTTAGAATTATTAAATGAATTTGAAACAAGTATATATTTTCTAAAAATTATTAAAATAATTATTTTTTTTAATTGAGTAATAAAGTTGTATAGCATAAATTCTTTTAAATACATTTTTGAATATTCTTTTAATTATGCCAATATTTCTAAAACTCTATAAACCTTTTTAAGTACATAATGAATTTATGTGGGTAAAAGTTAAGATTATTATTTTAAGGTAAAGGGATATTATCACTGTTGTTTTGAAATTGATATTCTTTAAAATTTATCCGGAGTCAGCAAACTTTTTCGGACGAAAGGACATTTTCAAAATCAAATTTGTTTTGCGAACCCGTTCATTCAAATGTAACATAAATAGACTTTTATTGAAAATAAATATAGAAAAATTTTATATAACATGCAAAATATACAATTTTTATATATGTATTTAATAAGTAAATATATAAATATCAAAAATATAATGTATATATAATATATAATTAAAATATATACTTGAAAAATTAAGTTATTAAAATTCAATGAGGTTGTCGTTCTTGAATATTGTTCGATAATTTATATAAGTCTGCATGACCCGCATCACTTTAAATACTTATAGAATTATAACGTTTTTATAAAATGGGTCTTAATAGGTGATTCAAAAACAATTTTTTAAATTAAGTAGGTAATTAATTCAGTTTTTTACATAAGATTAATATATTATAATTATAATATGTTTATTTCCGATTAATTTTTGTTTTATATTTTTTTTTATAATTATTCTTTTTTTTAGATACTAGGTTGTCTAGCTAAACTGTAGAATATTAATATGCTCTTCAGCCATCACAATTATGTCTTGCATGTTTATTTTGAATATAAAATTTTTCCAATATGAGTTTTTGTTATAAAACAAGTACTACAAATTTATATTTTTTAATTATTTATTAGTTAAAAATTATTTTTTTTAAATTTGAAACACGAGAACAAACTATTCATTTTTGAAAAGTGATCAATGTGAGTATGCAAAAACAAACTACTTACATATAAATATACACATATGTACATGCATATACCTAGATTTAAATAAACTTTATAATTTTTATCAATGTAATTTATTATAAAAGTGGAGATTGCTATAAATTGGATTGTTATTTTTAAAGTATGTAGATGTTTCATTTACTTTAAAAATGATAATCAGATTCACTGTTTGCAGAACATTATAATGTAGAACAATATCATCATACAAATTATACAATAACCCAGTATTCGTGAAAAGTTGGATTAGTTTGGCTGCATTTTTATAATGGATTGCTTTTTTTTTCTTTTATACTTTTATACTTTTTTATATGTTTTATATTAATATCTAATTATAAATTTAAATTATCCTCATATATAAGTTAAAATTCATTAATTAATAACTATTGGTTAAAGTTTTTTAAAGTAATACTAGTACATATAATAACACTTACATACATTAAGTAAATAATTTTCTATAAATTAATAGACCTTCCTGGTTTCGGTTTGGTATAACCAAAAAATATTTGTTTACATTTGATAAATACTTTGAAATTTTATGTTTATCACCCTATTTATAAAGTTTTTAAGTTTTTATTTTCTCTTTAAGTGAAATTTTTTTTTCTTTTTGCGAGAAATTTCATGATTATTCTTCTTAAAGTAGTTTCAAGTTTTATCCCAGACATACCTACCTAATACGTACACATACTAAGAAGTAATTTTACCAAAAATCTCAAAAGTTTTGTAAATTAAATAAAAATCTTTTTATTCTAATTAATCTAATTTTCAATTTGTTTTACAAAATTTTGATATTGAATTTATTTGTTAAATGATTTTTTTATAGGAATAAAGGATATTGCTTATTCCAAGCCATATACATATGTATTTATTTGGCTGAAATTAAACTTCTTTTTTTTTTTTTTTTAAATCAAAAAATTAATACTAGACCAAATTCACATTAAGAGAAATTTTTTAAAAATACATTGTTGCTTATATGTATATGTATTTCAAAAAATTTAATGCAGAACTTATTTTACAGCAGTCGTGCAATAGGAAAAATGAGCAAAACACCAAATCACATACTGACAACGAAATCAATAAAACTGAAATGGAAAATGATTTATCGCCTTCGGAAATAAAATTAATCCAAGAAACAGTATTGAACAATGAGATTCAGGATCCATGGCCTATTCCCTCTTCAACTGATCAAGAAAAATGTTATAATGAAAACTTACAGCAAAAAGATTTTTATGAATCACAATGCGAATCTACTAAATCTATTTCCAATGATTTAAAATTATCAGATCACAAAACTTATCCAGAATCAGCACAAGACAATGAAAATAATTTTTTGATACAAAGTGATAGTAAAAGATTTAAATCTGAAAATGAAATTATTGGACAAAACACAGCGTCAACGAGCGCAAAACCTAATAAGAATCTTAGCAAAAACACAAAGTCAGAAGTCGTACAGGTTCACAGTTATGGTCGATCATCTTAGATTTTCTTTAAAAATATTCTAACATAAGTAGATCGTTAGAAAATTTATTGAACATAATTATTACATATTTCTTTTTGAATTTTTGTTATTTACAGGTTTATATTTTGTAAATTTTGTACTAGTATAGCTTAATAAGTTTTACAACCCGACTAGAAGCGGGACAATGGAAAATATTTTCTTACAAAAATAATTCATCTAAAAATTGTCAATCAAGTTAAATTTTTTTTTATCTTTATTACTTTGAAATATCGTTATATACCTATATGCATTTGTTTTAAGGTATATGTATGTATGTACATACTAATTGTAAATTAATAGTATTGAAATAAAAATAAATTGTAATAAAAAAAATTTGTAAGATAACGAAATTTGCGATTATATTTTTTACTAACAATGCTGTGTCTCCAAAGATAATGTACATGTAGTTCAACTTTCCCGTTCAAATAAATATTTAACAATAATTCTTCGCCTTGAATTTTTCTAAAATTTAAAGTACTTTATGTACATACACATGTAGTAGTAGACAATTTTATATTATGGTTGCTAATTTTTACCAATGCGAAAAATATAAAGAAAGCGTGTTTTTGATGAAATGCAGCTTCTAAGGCTAGATTTGCAAAGCTTTACTACCTCTACATTTACTTTGTACATGAAGCTTTAAAAACTTAACTGCATTGTCAAAAACACCCAAATAACCTTTAACATTTTAATGATGTTAAGAGCCGTATTATATTAAACCTTATTTATTTTCCTCAAATTGAGCAAATCATATTTTCACTTGGGATCTCTTGTGGCCTCCGTAAGTAGTTGAAATGAATAATGTATTATAATGAAACATGTTTTGCAAATGTTTTTGCAATTATATATTTTGAACAGAACTATTATTTCAATTTGTACAGTATATGCCTATGTATGTATGCAAATAGAAAATTCAAGTCAAATACTCGATCACAGACATATTTATATTATAGAAGTTTATAACTCAATCCACCATACAAATGAAATATACGTACATAGCCATTTAAAAACATTGTCTGTTCCACTTAACCAGGGCTGACAGAAATACAGATTTTTTGTAATTTCAAGTCTAAAACACATCACTATTTTTTTTTTTTTTTTGGAATTTGTCATTTCTAATGAGTGCAGGCTTTTAAGATTTCAAGTTTAAGTTCAAAAATGGTATGTACCTACAATTTTTTTTGAACAATCGACAAATATTGATTCCTTTTCACGCAAATTTATGTTGAATTTAACTTAGACAAAGTAAATCTATTTTATAAATAGTTCGACTCTCCGTTCAAGATAATATTGAAAAAGAGGTTATCCAGTATTACAAAGTTACATTTCCAGATTAAAAACTATATGATGTTTTCGTATAAAATCCATCTTTAACCTGAATTGTACAGCAAAAACTTTGGATAAACACACGGCTACATGGTAATCACCAAGGTATCACATGTTTTTTTGTCAACATAATATTATGTACATATAAACAAATGCAGTGTTGGCGCATAAGTTTAAATAATTTTTATGAAAATTTCGATTTGAAACTTGAAATCAACATTAAAACGAAAGAACAAAAACATATTTATTTCTTTTAATGGTAAATTAAGAAAATTGTAAATTATGGATGCAAAAAGCTCCTTTTAATAATGAATATTTTATATCCAAGCTTATTCTTGAATTCATAACTTCCGTGATGTTTTTTGCTTTATAGTACAGAAATGTTTTTGTTGTGTTTGAATATGATGAAAAATTCCATTGATAATATAATACGTGAATATCTGCAATAAAACGCACTGTACCTTTACGTCAAATTTATGTTTTAGCAAATATTAGCGTTACCAAAGTGTCTTGCTTTTAATGCAGCCAAAGTGGAGGCTTTATTTCAAAATATTTACATTTTTTGCGAATATTAGGAAGATTTTCTGGAAAAATTAATTTTTACTTTGTGGTAAAATCACGAACTTGGATTTACCAGTAAATAATCTAATATTTTGCTTTAAATATTTTTAAAGTTATCTATTGTTGTACACACATTAAATTTCTCCTTTTAAAACTTTACCTGTTAATAGACTAAGCAAACAAATATTTTAAAAATATTTAACAACAACGATAAATAACCACAAAACTATGCGATTGAATTCATATATGTTTCTTAAAAATGGAAAGCTTATTAGATGATATAATTCCCTTTACAGATAGCTTATAATTCTACACGTAGATGCAAAAATAATTTCTTAAAGGTAACTTGTTTGTTTTGTTTGCTAAATAGGAAATAATCGCAACAACAATTCATTTAAGGCAGTTATGATTTAAGCATTTTGTGATATACTGTACTTCCAAGACCCTGATGTAACTGTAAACGAAATTCAAATATTCAATGAGTATGTTTTATTACACTAGCTTATATATACAAATTGGCCTGACCATTGGTACAGTGGTTATTGCACCGGTCCTTTAACAGAAGCGTCTCGGGTTCAAACCCCGGTCAGGTCACTATAAGAGTTATATTCAATATTATAGCTTCAATATACAATACATTATAAAAATAACAAATTAGTATACAAGTATTTTTTATATATATAAAATATGAATATTCATAAAACTCGATATTGAAAGTAATTTTAAATATTTAAATATAAAAAAAAATGTATAAAAATTATAGCGTTTTTGAGGCGACTTATATCACGCCATACACAGTGACTTTATTCCGTAATCCCTTTCATTTAATTTTTTTAAAGTTTTGAAAATATTACGTTCACAATTTGGATATTTTATATAATTAGAGATTAAGTTTAATAAGAATTATAACATCTGATTACGTAAAAATTAGATTTTATCATGAAGGAAATTGTTTAACATTAGATTTAAAAAAAAAATATATATTAGCGAACATCTAACGAAAACTATTTTGTTTTCCGGTCAAAAATTTAATGTAATGCACATAAGCAATAATGAACAGAAATATTAAGTAAACATAATTTGTTTTAATTTTGAAGAAATAATTATGTTTGTCTATAAATAGAAATATGTATACATTGCTGAAATGTTATAAATTTTTTGTTGAAAAAATAATTCACATCAATTTCTAACTATATTCATATTTCCTAACTATATTTTCAAACCATTTCTGGCAACACTTTTCATAAAAAAAATTTTTTTTTTTTTTTTTATTTCAATATTATATTGCAACTAAGTTAATGTAACCTATCTAGCAATTTTATGTTCTGATACGTTGAGGAGGAAGGGGAGTAATACCCAGTGGACAAACCCCTTAATTAATTTAGTTGTTTATTCTGAACTTGATTTATTCAATCAAATCAAACGGCTTCAGTCTTTTTAATCTTCTTTTGTGATTTGGAGTCTGAACTAAGCTCCTAACTTCAATATTTGGATGGCGAAGTGTTCTATCTTTGTGTTTAATTGCCTGGATTTTTATTTCTTCTGTTACTAAATTTATTTTTAGATCGCGGTGGATCATATTGTTACGAACGTACCACGGCGCTGCTGTTATATTTCTCAGTACCCTATTTTGTAGTACTTGTAATGTAATTGAATACCGTAGGTCCATATGGGTTTGATTATTTGGTTGTATATTAATAATTTGTTTTTATGTAATAATAAAACAATTTTTTTTCATATTTTGTAATATTTAACAGCAGGTATTGAAACATGATTCATCGCAAAGTTCTTACGTTTAAATCGAAGTATCAGAATATCAAGGGCTTTGCACGTAAATGTAACAATGTTAAATTTTATTGCTAATATTTGTAAAAACAACGTGAACGAACAAATGCAAAATTTCCATTGCAAAGTAAAAAAATTGCAGTTAATTTCATATATAAATGTCTAGTATTCCTTTTCTGAGATGTAAGTATATCACTTGACTTTGAAAAGTCAATCGAATTGTTGAAATAAAATATCGGTAAAAATTTATTATAATACAACAACAGTAATGTCTTTAAAAAATTTGCGCAAATTACAATATTTTCAGCATAATAAGTATATCAGTCTGGTTGCCGTTCATTTTAAACTAGAATGCATTTTTTTGCATAATATTCTATTCTGTGATATTTTAAAACGGCAACCCTGAATCATAAATAATATGAAGTACAATGTTTACACTTATGTATGATGAGCACGATTTGGATCGAATGTTTGAATATTGAATAGTTGTCACTATCAAAGAAACGAATATTGATTATATTTCAGTATCGAATATATCGAACAATATTTGTAATGAATTTGTTTCTTTATAATAGATATTATATACGACATAATGGGTATATAGTATAAATTTAATTAGGATAACTAAAACAAACGTGATAATTTAATTAGGATAAGTTACATTTTTGATGTAATATAAGGTATATTTGATATTGTACAATAAAGTATACTTATTAATTTGAGATTGTCACGTTTTTTTTTTTGCAAATTTATCAGAAATTTTAAATTTCACAGATTTATACTATATGCTTTCTGTCTTGTTACAGTGTTCAATCTGTATATTCAATATGTATATTCAAATGAGAATTCCAACGTGCGAAATATGCATTATATTGTACGTTGGATTTTTGAAATTTAAAAGCTAACAAGGTGTGGTGTGAAAAGTTTTTTTTTTTTTATTTTTTGAAATTTTGGTTTTTCTTATTCAATAAATAATTTTTATATTGTCGGAATATCAACGTATTAGCGTATAAAAAGTAGTTATACGCGATACGCGTTTTTTCAGACATATACAAAAACAAAAAAAACTTTCGGTGTGAAGTTCCTTTTAGAGGAGTGCTACTTTGATTTGCATATTCGAGAATAATGTCAATTTGAGTTGACAACTTTTATCTTTTTGTGATGTTTTTATGTTTATATTATCGTGTTGTTTCGTGCGAGTTTACATAAAGAAAACTAAAAATGTTTAAGGAAAAAAACAAATCTCTTTTAACAAAAGAAAAAAATTAAAAATATTTGATAGAATAAACAGTATCGAATATGTTGAATAAATTCAATCTTACCGATTTAAATGTCTAAAATGAATAAATATTTCGTAACAGTTCGAATAATTCAATAGTGGATATTCGATAGTTCCCATCACTAACATTTATGTAGATAACATTTCATTTCGTCATCGAAATTGATAAGTGATTAAAAAATGGGAATTTACCGAAAAATAAAAGAAACATTTAATTTCATTGTCATCCCATCTTTATTTTTTTTCTATTTCTTACACTTATTTTGTCTTGAGAAGTTCAGAATTACAATTTGAAGTTTGATCGGGATTTGAGTTTGATCGGAACTACAAACTTACATTTTTATTGGTTGTTTACGATTAATTCTTGTAAGGCTACAGTTACGAAGTGGATAGTTTTTGTTTTTGATAAAGTGCAAAAAATATTAATGGCAGGTAAGGTGTTTTGATAAATTGCGTACTTATCTACATACGCATGTATTTAGTTTTACAAAACATATACTTATGAAGTACGTACATATGTATGTAGTGGTACAAAAGTGCATTTATTTAAGTTACTGTTAATAATTTTTAGGCCAAGAATATACAGGAAACCAATATCCGCAGGAATGTGAACCTATTGCAGCATCAAAATTTCATAAAGTTTTATATGAATTACCATTTAAAACCAGAGGTCCACCAAAACCATTTGACGGAAAAAATGGGATTTCCCGGAATAATGACTTTGTTCTCTTACCTTTTTCACCAGATTGTTCAATCAAAGAAAACTATGTAGATTTGTTAAATTTAAGATTTAATAATAAAATGATATGACTTTTTACATATTATTTTTAGCAAGGCGGTGGGGTATTCAAGCAGCAATTGTGGAATGTTATACATGAGTCATTATCAAAACCAATAAAGTCTAGTAGTGATTTTGAAAACGCAATAAGAAAATATAGTAATGGAATCGGAAATTTTGCATTACTTCATAATTATTTAAATAAACACACTCCAGGTTTAGAAGATTTTTTCGATGTTTTGTTAAGAATTAAAAAACTGGCCTTAGAATTGCCCAATTTAATAAAAACTGGAGTGCCATTTTTAAGAAAAGGTTCACCTGAACAAACTTTGGATTTTTCCATAAGCTTAAGTCAACAGCAAATTTCTTCATTGCTTGCGAATGCTTTTTTATGCACATTTCCTAAAAGAAATTTTTCAGATCGATATCCGGATATAAATTTCAATAGGTTCGCACTATAAAAAGTTAAAAATTAAATTTACATATTGATTTTTCTTATATTTTTAGACTTTTTGAGCTAGACACTCCTAAAGCTAAAGAAAAACTTTTATGTATATTAAATTACTTTAGACGAGTTTGTAGTCGCACACCTGATAATGTTGTTACATTTACACGTCGTTCTATTTCAAAGAGTGATTTTCCAAGATGGGACTGTAGAGAAGATGCTTTTTCAAGTATAAATATTGCTGTAAACCATAAAGGTAGTATTGAAGATAATGGGAAAAAATTTTTACGAGTTGATTTTGCCAACAAATATGTTGGAGGTGGCGTTCTTAGTCGAGGATGTCTTCAAGAAGAAATTCAATTTTTGATTCACCCCGAACTTATTATAAGCAGGCTTTTCACGGAATGTTTGCAGGATAATGAGGCTTTGATCGTATATGGTGCTGAAAGATTTAATTGTTACGAAGGGTATGGGGATTCTTTTAAATTTATCAATAAACATTTTCAAGATGATTTGGAAATTGATAGTAGTAAACGTCGTAAGTCATTTATAGTTGCAATCGATGCTATCGAGCTCTCAGATTTTGCACAACAATACGAGAAACAATCCATTATCAGAGAATTAAATAAAGCATATGTTGGTTTTTATAACAAATCCAGCAGGGTTTTGCCTGTTGCTAGTGGTAACTGGGGATGCGGTGCATTTGGTGGAGATGCTGATTTGAAAGTACTTCTTCAATTAATGGCATGTGCAGTAACGAAAAGATCATTGTTTTTTTTTACTTTTGGAAATAATCCACAAAAAAAAGGAATTGATTCTATGCACAAGTTTTTAATAGAAAGTAATATAAACGTAGGACTCCTTTTTAAGTATTTAACACAATTTAGTCAGTATTACGAAAAAAGGAACAACTTATTTGAATTCATAAAAGGACTTCATTACCAACAAGTTTTTTCTGTGAGTATTACAATAAAGTTATAATAACGTAAAAGATCATATTTCTTTTTGAAAATAGGAACCCATTTCGCTAACGCCACCAGAAGAAAAAAGAAAAAAAATTGAAAGCGCTTCAAATCAACGTAATGATGAAATGTATGCTACTGAATACAGGGATAATTACAGGGGAAATGCTCATTACACTCATCAAATAAGTAGCCAATCTCAAATTCATTTATCAGATCCTAAAATTAGGAATGGTTCTAATTTTTCACAGACTGTTGGTGCTTTTAATAACCAAACAGATTTGGAAGCTATGTCATATGCGGATAAAGTTAAGCTTTGGGCAGAGCGATATAAAAATTAAATCTAAAAAATGTTGCCAGGATGTTCGTAATTTTTCAACAATGTAAAATGTCGCCAGATTCATATTCCTATATTTTCAACATTTATGATTGTATGTGCATGCATACATAACTATATTTTTTAATTGTTTTGTTTTTTTCAGTTGGTACTGATAAAAATATCAGTACCAATTTGTGAATTTTAAGAATTGAAGAATTTTGCATAAAAAATATGTATATGGATGTGTATAATTATTATTTTAAAATAAACTTCTATAATTTTATAAGTACGGTTTATCAAAGTGCGTTGAACTTACAACATATTTTTTTTAAATAGTAGATCCGTATTTCACAATTTTAATTTGTGGAATTTGATATTTGATCCTATGCATTCAACTTTAACCCGTGGCTTCAATAATGCACTCACGACGTAAATTTTACAAAGTATCAAGTTCCAAAAAGTTTAGTAAAAGCTCTTGACATTGTACATTTTTCCTAAATGCGTTTTATACGTGGTGGAGACGTAAAATAAAAGTAAATCGAGTATCGAAAAAATCGAGCACTCTTTTCTTATACCTTGTCATATAAATAGTGCCATAAATAACTAATTAAATAAATTAAATAATTTGTTTCCTAATTATATTCTTTTCTTCTTTTTTATATGTTCTTTCAATTTGCACTTGCAATTCAAAATCATACCTAGATATTTCACTATGTTTTGGATTGATACTAACACCATTCAAATTCAAATATGGTGGTTTACCAAATTTTTGTTTGTGAAATTTACTTATATAGATTTACTTTCAATTAGCTTTATTTTTCATGTATTTGTACATTTACTAATACTGTATTTTTTTGTCGATTCTTTAACATTCTCCTACTGCCAATATTGCTGTATCATCGACAAATATAGCCATAGTAACGTAATACCCTCTAAATCTGGCAAATCTTATCGAACTTATGGGCGATGTATAGGAATATTGTGGAATATATCTGCCTTTCTTTTAACGGCGTTTCCACAATATTTCTTGTTCTGATGCATGCTTTGTTCTAAAACCAAACAGATGGTTTGGAACCAATTTCTTATTTTCTGTTATCACCTTCAACCTTGTTAACAATAAATTTTAAAAAACTTCCGATATGGTAGCGGCGAAATTTTCTTAATATCTCAGCAGTTATCAAACCTGGTTCCTTATTCGGTTTAAGTCACTTTATTGACTTATACTGATTTGCACAAAATTTGACAATGTGTTTGCAAAAAAATATGCATTTAGGGAAGCGCTGCAAACTTGAAGTGTCAAGTAGTAGGGACACTTGAATATTCGCAAAAGTTAAATTCTGTCGGCAATTTTTGTTTTGTATTTTCAAAATTTACTAAATATACCATAAAATACTGAATATATAATTAAAAAATAAATTAAGTTAAAACTTACATTTTTTCGCTATATAAATAGTGTTACCATGAGCGAATAATTTACTTGAATATTCGCCAAAATCATATTATGGTACGTGAACAATTAAATTCGCTAGGAAAAAATTTTGAACTTTAAATAAATTAAGACATTGGTTTATTTAAGGAGTTTCGAATCATTTTTATTGAAATTTAAAAAAAAAACATTTTTGAATTGTAGGAAATAACAATATTCGTTTTTATAATTTACATATATATGTATATCAAAATAATAGAAGCCATAGAGGCACTTAATAGTGCATAACCATAGTGCATATTTTGTTATATAATATATATGAATTTAGTTATATTATTTATCTCGAAATGTAAACATTGCATCAAATCCAAATAAAACGCCATTAATAATTGATAATGATGCTTTAATCATGGCTAAATCTCTTGTTCTCGTTCTAAACGCATTTTCCCAAGCTTCAATTAATAAAACACCAGAACAAATGAACAATGAACATCCGACTACACTAAAAAATACATCTATCCTTTTGTGAATTGGAGCTTTCATTAATACGCCTGCAAATAGAAAAAAATATTATGACATACTTATATTATATTATACCTACTTGTATTTTTAAAAATAATTAAAGGTTTACATATACGTACATTTTAATATTAATTTTAACACTCATTTTCTTTTAGTCGAATCACTTGAATTGATGGGTTATTATTCAAAAATATTGGGATTTCCTGAATAAAATCAATTGCAAAATTTGAAATTCTATACTGAAGTACAAAATTCTTCCAATAATATCCCATCACCCTATGTGATACGGCTAACAGAATACGGGTATTAATAATTTAAAATAAGTAAAATAATATACTCAAGCCGTTAACATAAGTGAAAGTTACAGACGATTTTCTTTATAATAAATTCGTTAATATGTATGTATTATACAAAATTAATATTTTCATTTAAATAAAAAAGTTATCAAGAATTCAAACCATATCGTTCTTTTTGCGCCACCCTCCCTATATATCATATGTATATTTGTATCTATATATTTATATAAATAAAACTTGTTTAGATAACGCTTTTCCAACCAACAATTGTTATTTCACCATAATAAATTTCTACTGTACATATCCGTACATAAGTTATATTTGTATTAAGCAGATATTGTATTATACCAGCTTTTAATATTGTAAGTCATCTTATAACAAATAAGAAATTTCTTATAATCGAAAATTATCACCGATTGTATTAACAAATTTATGAAATTTGTAAAATTTGGTAGCCCTATATGTCGCGTACAAGTCATTTAGAAGAGACAATAGTATTTCCTTAAACTTTCTAAGAAACTTGATACTTTTTTCTTTTAATACAAAAGAATCGGGTTTTTGGAAAATTTAAGAAAATTTTGTTGTCTTTCCTCAAGAACTTGTAATGTGTATATTAAAATATATTATATTAAGAAACAATTCAAATTCTCTTTCATTAAGAAAGCTGAACACCACTTGTAGAGTAAAGCTGAAGCTTTATATACAAAGAGCTCTAGTTTCATTTATCTAAAAGAAAATTTGCTAACTCTGACCCCTTGCAATGACAATACTGCCATTTTAATAATTCATCGAAAACGTTTCTTAATTTTAGGCGTTTATTAAACTCCAAATTATTTCACGATTTCTTATTTTTCTATAAAATATCCAGAAAAAATGAGACCATGAACTTCTTTTTACATTATATTGAGCATATTATGTTGTTATAAACTTATTGAAGTCGTTAATTGGCGAGTTATTAATTCCTAAAACTTAAATTACACAATTGGTTTATACAGAAAAATTAAATTTAGTATTATTAATCCTAAGATCATTAAATATTACAATATTAGCATTAAATACCTGCAAAAACACCAAGCACTATTAAAATAAATCCAGTAAATGTTCCAGTTGCTAAAAATGAAGTCATAATATCACCATCATTGTAACTATAAAAATGTAATGTTAAACAAGTTATTGAGAAAGCCTAAAAATATGCAAATGCATTGAAATAAAGAAAAAAAAATTATGTCCCGATTAATATATAATGTTTACGAAGATCGCAAAAAAAAAACACGAAAAAGGATATACTAATAGAATAAATTTTCGAACCAATTCCATAAATTTTAAAACAGATAGTCGAGATTTCCGTTCTTCTGTTGACATCATATCAATGATATAAATATAAATTCGCCAAAATTCCAGATTTGCAGTTATATTTTTCTTATTATTTCTGATACGCGAATCAATTATTAAATTCAAATTTATTTCATTATTTAAAGTGCTAAAACATTATGAAAATTAATAATTTCTTATTTTAATTATTTATTTATTTTATATTGTATTATTTATTTTTTACTTAAGAATCGGAACTATAATAATTTAAAATACGATACGGTCTGATACAAATCCGTTAATTGACTGATTTGATCATAAATAAAATTTGTTAAAGAAACAAATTTAAAAAAAAAAAATCCAAGCATAATTTCATGCATAAAATATGTATTCGTTAAATTCATGTTGTAATGTGCTTAAGTATGTAATACAAAATAAAGAAAGAAGAAAATAAAAAAATATAGACGCATTTATGTATTTGGTTTTTAGGGAGGGGAATGATATCATTAGACTTGCATCACAAACTCTTATTATATTTCTATTTTCTCGAAATTGTCTTTGATTGTCAGTAAAACCACGAAATTTGTAAAATTTTACGATGTGTCATGTTCAAAAATGTTTTTTTAAAAATTCATGGCCTTACTACATGTTATTCCCACTCCAGATCTTTGTTAGAACTGCAAATGTTAATTTAAGCTCCTGTAGCTAAAACCATGACAATTTGATAATATTACGAATAAAATTTATGAATAATGATAATAATAAAATTGATTGGGAATCTGTTTTTTTTTTAAATTAATTAATTTAATTTATACAGTTAATTTTGTAAAAAAATTCCTAATTTAATAATTTAATATAGTGCAGTTTTCACCATACATGTTTTTTGTACTGTATTTTTGAAGTCACCTGTATATTTTCAGTACATATTTGTTTACATTTTTATACTTATATACCATCGTAATGTTTGTATTAGAGGAATAGATCTCCTTTTTTAAAAGTTTTAAGTTTAGAATACCAATATAGTTGACTATTCCTAGAGAATATTAATTATACTAAAATATAAATGTATTTCAACTACAAAATGAGGATTCTGTGCTTCAAAACTAAAAACGAGTTTCAATATTTGTGAGTAAAGTTCAAGTTTACGTAGATGTTTATATGATACATGATGGATGTTGTATGTTTCTATTAAGATACTAAATGTATCTTAATAGAAACATACAACATCCAAGCATTGAACGAATCTTTAACGTTAAAATTTGGATTAATTGTTTTAGCAAGCTGCACCTACGAAAATATGGGAGCGTAAGGATAAAGATCTAAAATTAAAAAGAAAGTATATTTTGTTTAAAAGACTCGAAAAAAAAATTACTCAATAATAAATGCATGAGTATGGTGAAATTCAAGTGTAAAACTATTTCTGAAATAGTGAAAATAGAGGGAAAGTAACATTTAAAGTAATTGAAAAGATGATTTATACAGCTAAAACTATTATTTGAACCCAATTTACTCGAAAGCAGATATTATTCTGCTTCATTGTGTGTCGGTATTATTTGTAATTAATTCCCTTACCCAGTACAAAATCTTTTACATATTCAAAAAAAAATACAAATTCTAAGTATTGTAATATACTATATATAACCTCTTCCAATTAATAAAAATATATCAACTTATCTATAATATGTATAAAAGTTTTGAAGTAACACACTTGAAAATATTTTGAAATATTTTTTAATTAAGAACTTATAATTTAACATTGTATAATTTATAATTGAATATACGAATTTTTTAGAAATAGTGAGGGGCTATTCTAAAAAACGAAAAATATTTGTTTTTGAAGAAAGAAATTAGAAAAAAAATGTGCTTGATAAGTAAATTAATTTTTAAAAAATTGCTTAGACATTTAGGCTCAACTGCAATTTCTGAACTTATTTCTTTGGAGTAGATATTTTATTTGCCAGTTTTATTTTACTATAAGTGCTTAAAAATTTTAAAATTTCTGTAACGTATGTAGAAAATTAAATCTATACCATGTTTCAGGTAGAGAGAAATTAAATTTTTAACACAATTAATTTAGAGCTAAGTATCGTAAATTTTTAAATAGAAATTAAGTATAGAAATAGCTAAGTATCGTAAATTTTTAAATAGGTCTAGAAAACTTTTCTCTTAACAAATTATTTTTATTAATTGCAATTTACTCTGATTAAATTAGAAAATTTTTCAAATTCAATTATTTTTTCGAAAACTATGATCAAATATACTTTCTTTTACATATTTAAAAAAATTTTCTTATTTATTTTAATTCTGGTTTTCGGTTTTAAATTTAAGTAAAATAAGATAGTCCAAGTTAGATATTGTTAGTAGAACTTTGTCATATAATAGGATTAATTTTTATATTTTACTAAATAGAAAATTAATTTTGTTTACTTTGCGATTTTCATCTCTCATTTTTATCATATAGACTATTAAATTGGGACTAGAATATTGGCTACCCCACATAATATCTAGATTCTCCAAATGTATATTGAACAAAAGTAAAAAGCGTAATATACTTATTAATTGTGTAAAAAATTAAAAAAAAAATTTTCAGCCATTTGTTAATGCGTGCGATATTTACAGAATACAAAACATATTTAATAATAATGGAACTTATCAAAATAGGTCCATTATTAATTAATTTACATGATTTTCCTTTATTTAGAACGTGTGTTTAGTATGTATATATGTATGCATAAATACTTATTATAAAACAGAAAGTAATATATTAAGTTAGGTCGTGAAAATTTTATAAAATATGTAGATTTTGATGTCTTCTTTATGTATGTATGTATATGTATGTGTTGATGAAATTTTAAATTAAAAAAAAAAATTTTTTTTCATTTTGGCGCTCAAAGTGTATCATATGTATGTATGTTCTGTATGAAATTTTATCTCACAAAACTATTAAATCTATTGAAAGAATGAAATATTCTGTAACTAGTTCATACTACATTTACACAATGTTTATTGTGAATATGTTTAGAAATTACAATAGCTAAGTTTAATGTTCGATTAGCAAATAAATGTATTTATAATGTATAAAATAGGCTAAAACACCTATTCATTTAATTTGAGTTTAAATAATTATTGTAAATTATTGTATTACTATTTGCTTCTACATACTCGTATATTGTGTTTTTGATAAGTCTCTATATATATATTTATAATATTAATTATTAATTCTTAATACACATAAATTCTCTATGCACTTAGCACTTAAATCATCTCTATGAACATTGATCAATTGGGTAGTACCATTCACTATTTAAATTCTGCAATTATATGACATTACTTATTTACTATTTTCTCTGATTCTCTGTTTTCTCAATAAATCTCATGTAAATATTAAATTAGAGTAAGTTTTGATATTCGTACGCATTTTCAAAATTTCATTTTTTTAATATAATTTTTTTTTTTATTTAATTAAAATTTGTGATTTTATTTATCTACATTAATTGTCATAATTTTTTTGCATGTTTTTGTTTTCTTCTCTTTCATTTTCCCTTTATGAAGTTTATTTTTTAGCCTGTAAATAACTTCGTTACAAATGAATATACAAATAAATAATTCTAGAAATTCATAGACTACACATGATCACTGACATCCAAGATACTGTTTAAAAACTGTATTGTACCACAGAATTTAAAACGCAAGAAAATGAATAATTTTGTATTCATATTAAATAAGTAAAAAAAAATGGTGGTAATTAATTTTTTTTTGTAGACTAAATTTTTGAAAAACCAGACAATATTTTGACATAATAATAAAATTATTATTTTGTTATATCAAAAAAGAGTGGTCAGTTGTACTTATTACCTGAAAAATATCACATGATTTAAGTTTAGAGCTTATATTTTTACCTTTCTTTAAGCCTAAGTAATGAAAACGTTCTATTGAAACAGACAGATCTATTACACGATATTATGTATTTTGCATAAATTTAGGAGAAATATTTTTGTAATAAAAGTGGATTTCCTTGTTCGTATAAAAGTATTACGATATTCAATTTTGACAAAAACCAAAATATTAATATTTTTACTTTGTTTGTGTTTTAAAGAAAAAAAAAACAAAATATTTTTAATTTTATTGCAATTATTTGCATTTTGGATGTCAGGGTATTGTTTTTTATTCATTAAAAATTTATTATTAAAAAACAAAAACACTTAATAATCTCTAAATTGTTTCATTTTAAGCCTCTAATCATTTCAAATTTTAACAATTTAATTGAATAATATTTCATTTCTTTACATAGGAGACCTGAAAAATCTATGTGTGATGGTATAAAAATTAAAGTTTCTTTGTAAATGGTGGGATTCAATTATGTTATTTTTGCTCTTCTTTTTTGTTTATTATTATTTTCTATACATTCCCATATACGCATTGTTATTTCATAATTATTGTATAATTAATTAATTCTGTTAAATTAATTGCGAACAGAAAATTTTTAAATTGAATTCATTCATCCCATTTATAAGTGAACCCTGATTATATGGTATGTTATATACATTATGGTGATTGATTAAAATTTTTACAATTTTATGGGAATCAGGTCATTTTCTTATACTATGTTTGGTTATTATAAAATTTTTCTTTTATTAAAATCAAAAATATAAGTATATAAATATGAATTTAAGTCAAGTTCGTTAATTTACTTACATATGTGTACCTTATATTGCGTATACTTATCTAGATTTATTATAAAAGAAAATGAAAATTCGTTTTAGTTTTATCGCAGAAATTATATAAGTTTTCTTAATTGGAAGGGGGTCGCCTAAGTAGAAAAAATTTTTCTTTTGATTTTCCTTCTTTTTGTTTTTCTTCTTTTTTTTCCTTCTTATTGTTCTTACATTATATATCTACTTAGATGAATGTACACATATCTCAATTATATTTTCACCGTAGGCGATTTATATAATAACATATATACATATAAGTCTGAAGAATTTTTGAATATATTAAATCAGAATTAATTGGAAAGGAAAATAATAACAGAAATAAGAAAAATTCAAGGGAAACTTTATTGTATCTATATAATAGTATAATATATAGTTGGCACGAGTGCTTTTAATTAAATTTTAAGATGGTTGTAGGGCATTTTAAAGTACCATCATTGATTTTGAGAAGCAAAAAAAAACAAAAAAAAAATGTTAATAACACAAAGTCAAAAACAGAATATAAATTGCATTCTCTATTTTATTTCTTAATCATTGAATATTGAATTGAATTAAATGTGCACTAAACATTGGAGAATTTTTTTTAAGAATTAAATTTTATGATCTCTACTTAAAGAATTACGATAAAAGAGGTTTTTTTTTTTGAGACATTGCAACAAATTCTTTATTTTGTATTCATGATTTTAATCAATTATTTTTTACAAAAATATAACAAAATTCTGATGGATTTAATTCAGTATAGAGAAATAAAAATGAAATGAAGTTATAACAATAAAATCATTTTTTATAAAAAATGTATGAAAAATAAAAACTAACGAAGAAAATAATCATCGTGGTGCGAATATAATACCACACCACGCATAACTATTATATTTTTCAAAATTTGTATTTTTACTGAAACGGACTCAAAACGATGATAAAATACCAGGAACAACGAAAAATGACATAATTAAACAGTTTTCAGTGTCTCCTGAATATTTAAGAAATTACGAATTGTTCATAAATATTTTCACATATATTAATGTGAATTTAATATTATTTGCTTAAGAGCTTGATTGTCTATCTCGGTATTTTACTCGGCAAGTGAGAAGAAAGTGAGTAACTGTCATATAACGTATTTGTATAATGTAATTTTCGAGTGAGAAGAATTAATCGGTATTGAAATATCTATTTTTTTTTTTCTAAAATGTATTTATTAACATTGTTTTTGAAAAATTGAGAGGTTCAGTCGATAATTTGAGATAAGATGCAAAAATACAATTGAACAAATGAGCAATCTTATTGGAAAAGTGAAATATAAATTAGAAAAATGTAGAATTCTGATTTAAAAGTGTATAAAAACTGAGCAAAAGAGCCAGATACACAATTAGGCTGTTAATTACAAATATATAGACTTAATTAATAATGTGCAACTATTTGCAATACTTACGAAATTCCAAGATTATTCAAGATCTTCATCTAATATAATCTTCAATCATTTAAAATAGAAAATTGCTTTATACTGTAATTTAAGAAAAATATCAAAGTACACTAAAAAATTTTGATAAAATCCAAAAGATTACTCGTATAATAACTTTTTACAAAAAAGAAAAAAAAACTGTTATACAAATTACTCCACAATAATGTGTATCAAATAAAATATGTGTGTCATGTACGTCCAACATAATATGTAGTGTGTGTTAATTTTGTATATTCAAATTGAATATAAACATTTAACTTTTAAAGCCTTCACTTGTTCAAGGGAAAAGTGCTACTAAGCAAATCATTACCATTTGTTTTATCTAATTTTTATTTGTATAACTCTTTTATTTGTATAACTCAATATTTATGATTTTTGAGTATAGGGCTTATTTCCATATTATAAAAATAAATAAAAATCATTTTTTTTCACTCAATATTTCCAAAAATATCATAAAAATATTAATTTTTGTAAAATATATCTTCTGTGTTGTAAATGTATTTTTTTGTAATTTATTATTTGGCATATATTTAATTTATAAATTAGTTGATAATTCTTGTTTTACATATAATGATACTTTAAAATATTTATTTTAATTAGAAAATTTTATCTTCAAGCTGTTCCTTACATTAGCAATCAACTATATAGTAATCTTTTGACTTAACAGAATTATTTATGAAAGAAAAAAATAAATTAATTTATTAATAAATTTCAAACGATATCAATTACCTTGGATGAAATTAAATACACTTAATTAAATTAAAGATAATTTTTATATTATTCTGTAATACTATAATAAATTTAAATTTAATCTAAATATAAGTTAATAGTAGTATAGGCAATGTATAGAGGCTAAGTGCGGTTTGTTAGTTCTCTTATATTTACTGAATAAATTAATTTTTGATGTTAGACTCCAAGGTTTAGTTAATCATAATTATAAAATAACTGACTGAAAAAATAACAGAGATGAAATTACAAACGGGTCACTTTCGAAATAAGAATTCAGTAGTTGAATATCCTCTTTTTTAAGTGAATTCAATCAATTCTATTTAGAGACTCAATTTAATTGAAATGTTACTAAAGGTATCAACAATATTCACATATAAAATTTACATTAAGATTCATTTGTTAATAAAAAAAGAAATATAGTTAATAAAGTATGGGAAATTCGAAAAATTGATTTAAAATTTCGGAAAAATTCAGAAAATTTTCGATTTGAAACAATGAAACTTTTGCTTAATTTTTTTATTAAGTTTTCTGTATCACTTCCCCATTATTTTGTGTTTTCTTCAATTGTCTCTTCTTCTAACTGTTAAGCCACGGAATTTCTTTAATAGAAAAACCAATTACATTGTGATTCGAATTGAATTTCAGAGGAAACACTATTCTACCATATTCTAGGTTTTCAGTTAAAGATTTTTATAAAAGAAATTGAGGTTGTAGACCTTTCTAATTTTTAATTTCTAATTGCATAATTTACTGTAATTTTTTGAAATTTTTTTATAAACACAATTTACAAACATTAAAGTTAATTTTAAATTTAAATAACTTTCTTTTAAAAACTTTAATCCTTATCGCATTGAAGAATTTATGTAATGGCAACATGTTTATTTTAAGGGTTAATAGTAAAGTTTACTAAAGTAAATTTCTTTAAAAAAATTGCTTTTATAACTATACTATCATCCATGTGTATGTGTTTGTGTTTAGTTCGTTGCAAAGCGTTTTTTGCTTAAAAAATTAAGAAGTGTTTATTATATAAGGTGATATATTAAAATAATACAATTGTGCATGTGTTAGCCTAACATATCCCTTGTCTAATCTTTTTGCAAACAATGTAAATTTGTAAAAGGATATTATGTTCAGTGAAAGTTTTCTTTAATATTTAAATATATAGTTTTAAATTTGAATTGATGGTGTAATATTCGCTTTCATACACAATATTTTTAAAGTTAAGTGAATGGATGATAGCATCCTTGAACAGAATATTAGTTGAATAAAAATTTTATTTTCACATTACATAAATAAAGTCAATTTTTTTTTTTAAGTTAATTTTGTAATAATTTGTAATATTAAATGTGTAAAGGTAAACTGAATTAAAGCAATATAATCTAAAACAGCAATGTACTCGTAAGTGAATTAAATTTCAATATGATTTGCTGCAACTGAATATGGTGCCATTATTGTGACACTCTTTACAATTCGTACAAAAAGTGTATATTACTAGAGAGTGAATACTTATTGTGCCAATTTAAATTAGTTGTTTTAATTATATTAATATTGGAAATTTTTCAGTTACCTTGAACAGCTTATAATATACAAGTTGTAAGTTAAACATAAAAGTAAATTGATATGTAAGTGGCATAAGTTACACGTAAGTAACGTATAATTACTTTATTCGAATTCAGTTTTAAATTTGGGACATGTTCAAAATGAACTCCAAATTATCAAATTATCGCTGTCCAATATTGGGTGGTGCTAAAGTGAAAATTTTGTACTAATAAAACAAAATTAAACGAGATATTAAAGTATATAGAGTAAATCGTGTCATTGGGGCGGATATTTCTGGATAGCGTTAAAAATGGAATGGTAAAATTGGTTTTTACGGGTATAAAAACTGTACTATAGGAAATCACAATTATTTTTTCCAAGCTTTTCAAATGAAAAATCTGCAAATTTTTGAGATATTGTGAATTGTCATAATAGTTTTAATTAATTTATGAAATATGCGATTAAAAAAATTTTGAGATGAATAAATAAATTAAAACAATAACATAGAACTTATTTCAGTACCTTATTGAGCCATTTTGAAATTTATTGCAATATAATTTAAAATAGTAATGTCTTTTTATTATCTTCATGCAAATTCTACAAATTCTATCATATTTTCAAATTGCCTAGCAAATTATATTTTGAAATTTTTTGTACATATTCCTATTCCTATATATATATTGGTATTGATATATTGGAATTGAACAAAAATGAGAGCTCTCGTATGAAAAAAAAAGAAACTCTACGATTTATCAAGATTTTATTTTATTTACAAGTTCAATGGTGTACATGGAAATTTTGAACGAAATTTATTTAAAAAAACTATCAATTGTTTTAATAAAATTCTAAAGAGAATCTTGTAAAATTGTAAAAACAACTTGTAGCATTAGCAATAGTAAACGATTAATTTTGATCTTGGATTTTTTGAATGAAATGAAATTACTATAATAATTAATAATAGCTTTTAATTATATAGTCATTGAATTTGTTATACATACTGATACATGTAGGATAATTTCCTAGATAATTAAAACAATATAAAATCAATATGAAATTTAACAAAAGAACCAGGCATATTTGAAAATTGCGAACAAATTCTTATACATCTGATCGAATTTTATTGTTTGACATTCCTTTTTATGTGCTTAATTAAAATAATTTAGAAGTAATAATAATATTAACAGTTGAGAGAAATTCCATAAATTAAAGAATTTCCATAAATTTAATATTATAATTTTGTTTTATTATATTATGTTATAAAAGGAATGACAATATTTTTGTAAAGATCTCCTTTAATAATAATATTATACGCTACAAGTATTTATAATAGTATTAGAAGTATTACTGCATGAAAATTTCTTGAATTTCAATTCCTTGATTTGATCAAACCAATCTACATACATACCTATATACGTTATTATGTATATATATACTAGAAGTTTGAAATTTTTTAATTTAATTCTTAAGATTTTATTATATAATGCTTAAAATAATATATCACTAATAAATGACATATCCTGCCTAATTATGGTTACTAGTTAATCCTTGAGTAATACAAAATAATATATTTGTGTAGATGTGTGCTATATGTAATACGTATATTTATAATATTATAATACATGATGCAGTCAAGACGAAATAACTTTAAGCGTAGGTATAGAATACTAATTCACTTCATATTTTCCATATATTATATATATACGTCATATATATCAGAAAATATTATAAAACTTTTACACCATACTTACATATCGTGGGTATTAAATTTAGTATATAGTGCATATATATATGTATATATATATATATATATATATATATATATATATATATATATATCATTATGAATATATCCTTTTATTTTATATAAAATAATATTTATTTAATATTATCTAAATATAAATAATTCCTTTTTTTATTCTTCAATATTGGTTACCCTTTATTTGCTATATAGAGAGTATTAAGAATGATGTTTCATATATAATGCATAGATATACGAGTATATATGAGAAATGCAATATATATTTATATATAATGAAAACGTAACATTGTGTATGGTGTACTTACATATATTCTATGCAGTCCCATCGGAATTTCTCTTAAGTTACAAGGATTTTTCGAAATTAGAACAGAAATGTGGAAAATATCAAAAAAAAAAAAATATGTGTAAGTACATGCATACATTATATATATATAAAAGAAAAGAGAATAAAAAAGAAAAGGAAAAATTGAAAATTGAGTTTTAGAGAAAATCCTTTTAATACGGTAAAAGCGATACCGTAGAAATAAAATGTTATGCCTTGGTTTTACTTGTATTACCGTATACTTTTTACCCTATTTTAATTCTGTTTCACCATATTATCCTTTTTCTTTGTTTTTGTTTCTATTTTTGTTTTAAGGTTTTGATCTGAAATTCTAGTGCATTTTGTTCTTCGTTGGTTGGTTTTTTTTTTTTTTTTGTTTAAATTATATGTGAAAATGACTTTTCAAGGAAAAAATCGACGAAAAGTTACACTTTTTATTCAAAGCATAAATTGCATTATGTATGTACACATGTATAATATGTGTGTGTTGTAATATACCAACCGCGTGTTTAATATAAAAAGAATATATTTACTAATTTCATATTTAAGGGTAAAAATATTTGATAATATTTTGCTATGTTTAAAAAATTCTTTTTATTGTGTAAACATTTTTAGTATGTTTTTATAGAATATAAAATCATTGACTTGTGTTTAAAGTCAGGGGCAGTTCTAGAATTAACATTAATCTGTTAGTATATTGAAAAATTAATTTGTGCATAGAGATATAAGAAGAATTGCAAATTATTAAGGTATTTATATTTGGAGAAGAGATTTATAACATAATCAGTTTCTGTGTCGGTTGGAAGCTTCAAAATAAAGGTATTTGCTTTTTGTAATTCTCTTTTTTTAATAAAAGCAAATTTACATATAAACACACACTTTCTGTTATAATAAATGTGAAAACAAAATGTATAAAAAATGCCTTATTATTGCATACTTTTAGGAAGAAAACAAATACAGCAGTACAATCTGGTAGAACCAGTAGAATTTTGTAGTTAACATAAAATCAATTCACTATTTTTTGACGCTTAATAGATATTTGATGATATGAAACGAGTTATTAAAATGGAGATAAGTCGAGAGTTAGGTATTGTTTCAACTTCCATAGTATCCTCTGGGCGAGCGATAAGAGAGTGCTCTTATATCTTATATTTATTATTTTGTTATACCTTTTACAGCTCTTATACCTTAAATTTTAGTGATATCTATAAAAAATACAATATCTACATCTTGAAGCTTACAATATATACATCTTAAAGCTAAATTTCATGTGTAATTTCATCTGGTAAATTTTTATGTGTAGTATGAATAAAATTTGTACATATCAAATAATAAATTTTTAACTTTATTGAAATGATTTACTTGCCACTGATTGTATTTGTCGATCAAAGTTCGCAGCTTTGCTTTTGTTTTTTATGTGTGTATTTTTATTGCACACCTTATTTCAGTGGGGAATCTCTTCAGCAGAAATTGTAATATTTTTAAATCACTTCTTCAAATTACACAACAGAATGCAGAATGATTTATTTAACTTTGATTTTTGATCGTAAATATTGAAATTTTTTTGGGTCGAACATTTTAATCTAGAATTTGTAATCGAACTCTGCCTCATTATATATGTAACTATGTATTTGCTAAGTTTCTGGTTCAAATAAAATAGCTAACGCCGTAATAACTGTGTTCAAATTAAAGCGTGTGTGCAAGTCTATTTTATGTTTCGCGAATTTTTTCGATAAATATTTGTTAAATGTTATAAAGAATCATTGTAGTGTACACTTTAAAAGCCTGCTATATTATACCTTATTTCATCGCTGGCTTATATGTACATCATTATGTAATAAATGATATACTAACACATAATCTAAATTATTAACATTTTCTGTAAAAGAATAAATTCATGAACAATTTTCTATTTATTTATGTAAAATAAAATTTTATTGTAATATTTGGTATAAAATTTATAAATGCAAATGTGTTAAGAAAGTTAAAATGTGTTAAGAAAGGATGCAAAATATTTTTCTCTTATTGTTAAAAAAAAATTTAAGGATAAAACGAACAAATAAAAATGAAAATAAAATAAAAAGAAAATTAAAAGAAGGAAGGGGCGCTAAACTGAAAAGCTCTTTAAAACTAAAATTGAATTTCGTGATGTGGGAACATTAAGTCAAGAATAAAATTTATGATACAAGGATAATGTGGTTGGCTCATTTTCCAATATTATATTTTAATATAGCTGTTTTTATTTTATTAATAATATTAAAATAATTTTAAAATAAATAGGAAAAGAAGTAAAATGAAAAAGAAAAAAATTATTCATGCATTACAAAATGTTACTGAAATTTTGTAATTTTTATCTAAATGCATTTTTGGAATTTTGCAAAATTGAAAAAGAAATTTAAATTTTTCGAATTTTAGATGAAAATTTAATTGAAAATTGTAAAAAGTAATGGAATATCAAAAATTCTGAACCCAATGCTAAAAATATTGCTACATGTATTGTAGAATTTCATATTATGGGTTTGTTTTTGAGAAGAAATGGTATATGACATAATGGGCTTTGTCCTTATTAATATTTTGTAAAATTGCCAATTAAAGTGCCTTCACAATTATTAAATTGAAAAGAAATTCCTGTTTTGAAATTCCCTAAAAATTTATACTTTTAAATTATTTTAATTAATTATTTTAAATAAGATTGTAGATATCAAATTAATTATTGAGTAAGAAAAATGATCACTTCAGTATTCTTCATCCCGAAGGGCATTCTTAACTTGAAACTCTTACATTTTTTTATGTTTTTAAAATCTTATTTTTCAATAATATATGAAAATGTACTATTATAATTTTAATTTTGTCCGTTGTCTCTCTTTATGTCGTTTTGAATCAATAATAAAATTAATAAGGAGTTTTCTTTTACCTTCGATATTTCAAATATTTTCATTTAGTTTCATTTTTGTCATTGAAATTAAATTGTGAATTTTTCAGAATATAGTTTTGTTCTTAGTAGCTAATACGAAAATAAGCTAAGCTCGAGAAGAAGGAATAACGTAGTAGCATTAGCGCCTAAATATATGCAATTAAAATTTTTTTATTTTGCAAATATTTCTTTACGCCTCAGTTAACAGTGGATATAGTCGTATAGGTATATACTTACACATATAGCTTTAAAACAATCATCTACATGATTTTTTTTTCTATTTAATGTTTACCCACATATATTTTTATTAAATTTTATTTAATTAATTAATTATCAAATAATTTTTTCAAAGGTAATTTATTTATAATAATATTTAATTAAAAATTCCTGTGGGTACTTAAAGAGTAAAAGTTTATCTATCGTTTTTTTTTTGTTTTTCTGAATATTTTATTTAAAATATTTTGATTTTGTACTTTGATTTTGCTGTTGAGAAACTGTGGTCCGTAAAGTTTTCATTAACTCTTATTTAACTTTTAAAATAAGTATAAAGTTAAAATCTAATTTTCTTTTGGTTTGGTAAATTAATTGTGAATTTTGATTTTAATGTACCAAAATTTGTAAATGATGAAAATTTCATAGTGCAATTATTCAAATTTTTGTTTTTAAAATTCCAATTAAATTAAAATTTGAAGGCTAAACCACCAAAATCCAATTGTATTTCAAATACTGACCTAAATTATAATAATAATATATTGTATAACTTTTTAGATTTTCTAGGAGGAAGGCTTCTACATTTAATTTTTCAGTTTATTACTTTCAATAGTTCCGCATATTTAAATCTAACACCAATTTATCTTTAATAACCATTTTTTGGTTATTATGTTTATTCAATTTTTTGAATGCAATATTTTTATGTTGTATAATTATTGCATGCAAATGTGGATTTAATTTTGTATACCATCATTATAGGCAATTATACAGTCAAATATTTTACTAATAATAAAATACAATAATTGAAATTTACAATTTAAATGTAAATACATAACCTCAATAATTTATTTGTAATATATTTGGTCAGTACTAGCATTAAATGGAATTTGATTAGAATTGGAATTTTACTGATTGTAATTAGACCAATAACAGAAAAAAATTTAACTATTATACAGTAATTATTATTTTTTAAATAGGTTGAAATTAACCAACTGATTTTTTATTTTTTTATTTGTTTATTTGCAATGGTGTAAGAAAAATGTTTAAAAAAAAGCCCTGTAACAAATTAAATAAAATTATCGTAATTCTGTATGATTTGTGTTTGAAAAAAAAAAAACAGATTATCAGGAACCATTTCGAAAATTCTAAGATTTTTGCTTCATTTATTATAATTGGCTGTACAATTCAAATAAGAATTTCATTACAATTTTAATCCTCAAAAATAATAGAAGCATAAAGTACTATTTTTCAATGAATACTGCTAAAATGAATACAAATCTGTTTTAGTTTTTGCTAAAATTTTTCCGAATACAAAACTTTGTAAATGAACACTTTGTCTCAATGGATAATTAAGAAATGTAATTAAATTTAATAATGAAATCATTCTCTTTTATTATAAGTTTAATAACGTAAGATTATTTGTTAAAATAATAAATAATTAATAAATTTTTTCTAATAAAAATATGTTTTCCGCAGACGGTTTACCAGGTATACTTTTATAAGAATTTCATCTATATTTGCTATAGTAAGTGAAGGATGATGTAGGAATTAGTAACGGTAAGGTTTATTATGCTTTTACTTCAAAATTTTTAAACCAGTTCTTGTGAAATTCACTCTGGTGTAGCAAATAATTTTATAATAAATTTTCTGAGAGTTGCTTTGGAACCTCAATTTTTTAACATTGTGGTTTTATCAGTTATTATAACAAATGTTCATATAACAGTTTTTAATTAATTTTATAGAAAAAGTTTCTAATAAATCTAAATGTTTAAAACTTTTTAAAATTTTTGAAACGTAACTACTCTTGTAGATAGAACAATAATTTTCTAGCAATAGTACTTAATATTTGCCATTTCTGTTTTTCATTTCCTTAAAAATCCTTTATATTTTTGTACAGTTCGATTTTTTTCAATTATGTTTAAAAATTAATAATTTTTTAACTGTGTTGTTTTATTTCTAAATTCTTACCTATATATATTTTTATTTAAATTAAATTAAATTTAAACTAAAATTTTATTAAAAAAAAAAATTCTTAAATTTGAAAATTTTGTTCACCTTTTTTACCATAAAATATATTTTAGGTTTTTACATGTTAACCACAAAGGTAACCTTAAATAACAAAAATACAAAACGATAAAACAATTTTTCATATACGAGTATAGGTTTTTATCGTATGTGCGTGTGTGTATATTGTATTCTAGGCATGACTCTAATAAATGTAAACACAAAGAAAGGATCTCTTTTTAGCACTTTTCCAAAAAATTTTTGAAAAAAAAGTGCTTATTAGTTTCACTCTGTCCGTCCGTCCGTCCGTCCGTCCGTCCGTCCGTCCGTCCGTCCGTCCGTCCGTCCGTCCGTCCGTCCGTGTGTCTGTTTACAAAACTTCTACACCCTTGAAGATAGAAAGCTGAAATTTTGTACGTACATAGATTTTTACTAGAAACTTATTTTCGTGGAACAAAATTTTTACCTATCTCCCCCCCTTTAGAAGTTATACCCCCCCAAAACCCTAAAAATGCCATTCTTTAACTATTTAGTGCAATGAAACCATAAGGATTTTTCAAATTTTGCAAACGCAGAAAGGCAGTGGCTTACTTCCCCTAGCGGGGTATACTAAAGGTTAACTTTAGAAAAACAAAATGGCCGCTCAAATTTACCGCTATCTAAAGTCCGTTTTTTCCAAATTTTTGATGTCGTTTATTTTCTAGACCCCAGCCTGTAGAAGCTTGAAATTTTATGGGCTTTTAGACATTAACAAATAGTTCATTTCGTTAGAAGAAAATTTTTTTCCATCTCCTTCCCCTCTCAAGTTATGGCCTCTTGAAATTTGTAAAATTTGAATTTTTGACACCTTATATTTCCGAAACCGCAAGCTTTTTCAAATTTCTATAAACATAAAAAGCTAACGGTAAATTCCATAAAATTAAAAAATATAATTATTTTTCTTAACTCACATAATTAAACCTTAAAATCGAGCATTATGTTAACCCCTTTTTATATTAATTTTTGCTTTATTTCAAACACTGCATATATGCGTCATCCTAAATATATGCAATTCTAGAAATAGTTTTGTATATGAATGAAAATAATTTTAATAGTTTGATAGGTATACATTGACTGTATTTAAAAGCAGAATTTTCACTTGCTGAAGGGAAAAGTGCTACAATACAAACCATTGGTTTGACCCAACTTTATTTTTTGTTCTTCTTCTTTGAATAAGCAATTTATTACCAAGTGAGTTTATTTTGATGTTAAGATTGACTTTTTTTTTCTTTCTGTGGTTTTTGGTATTTTTTTTTTAAAGTTATTTTTGAATATTGATTTTTATTTTAGTTTTTCTTGTTTTTTTTTTTAGAAAAGAGCTTATTGTTTTACCGACCGTATTGTGTAAACAATAGGTAGGTTATTTGATGGCAACAATTTTTGCATATCGAGTTTTCGGTGGGAACTTACTTCTCCATAGTAGGGAAGTGCAAGTAAATTATTTTTAGCAACCTGTCGGTCCGTCGGTCTGTCGGTCTGTATGCACGCGTGTATCTCAAGTTCGGCTGAACCGATTTTGATGAAATTTTATATGTAAGTTTATTTCCACCATGGCACGGATTGATCAACTTTTGGTATATATCCGGTCTCGGGAACTGCACTTTTTAGCGGGCCTGTTTTACATTTTTGAATATTTTGAAGAAAGTATTTAACCGATTTACTTGAAATTTTATATATAAGCTCAGCTCGACCGTCCGCAAAAATTCCTATATTTTGGAAGAAATCAGACATCGGCAACTAGACGTTTACTACGGGCCAAATATACATTTTTGTGTATATAAAGAGAAATAATCAACCGATTTCATTGAAATTTAATACATATATGAATTTCTCGTATTAAAACAATGAACATATAAATTTTTTGGAAAGATCAGGACTCGAAAACGGATTTGCGGGCCGATTTTACATTTTTCACCATTTTGAAGAAAATATTCAACCGATTTACTAGAAATTTCATATATGAGCTTTACTCGACCGTCCGTGAAAATTCATAGCTTTTGGAACAAATCAGGCATCAGCAACTGGACGTTTACTACGGGCCAAATATACATTTTTGTGTATATAAAGAGAAATAATCAACCGATTTCATTGAAATTTAATATTTGAATTCCTTGTATTAAAACAATGAGAGACCAGAGCTCGAAAACTGATCTGCGGGCCGATTTTACATTTTTTGCCATATCTACAGAACGAATTGATGGAATTTCTTGAAATTTGATATTTGAGTTCTTGTTGTTACCGAAACTAACTGACGAGCATTTCAGGGAATTCGGGTAGCACAAGGCGAAACTCTACTAAGAGCCAAACTTACATTTTTCTAGGTATGTTAACTATAAGCTTACTAATGTCCTAAAAATTGGAAAGAAGTATTTAACAGACATTTTTATAATATTCTGTAACACTTTCATTTAACTAGACAATACACAATGCGGTCGGTTATGTGCTGACCACATCAGATTTTTTTATTTACCTATATACACTGGAAAAATATTGGATGGGGTCAACGTATATCCGATAGCATGGTTTAGAAAAGGTGTTATAAAATATCTTATTAGGAAAATGAAATTAAATTGGCTCTTAGGTAAGGTTCACTTTCAAGAACAAAAACGCTTGACCTTGCTAAACATAAAATTCAAATTCTAATATCTTAGAAAGTGTCTTACTTCTAATTTTTATTCAGTTTTAAAAAAGACATTTCGTTAAGAACAATATTTTCGTTTTTCTAATACAGGGGAATGCATTCACTTCGAAAACAATACTTCTCTTATTACTTCATGCTGTCGTCAGTAAAAAAAACAAAAAGTTAAGTAAATGTAAATTTTCTAGTTTATTTCTTTTAAATTGGTAAGGCGTGAGTAGTATAAAAGTTTAATATGAAAATATCTTAGTATATAAGAATTTTCTTTAGTTCAATATTTTGTTTCTTTTTTCCTTTACTATACCTAAAACCCAAAAAAAAGTCGATTTAAAGTTGATTCAGTCATGCAGATGTGATTTTTATGTTGTAATCTAGAAGTAATTTTCTTACTACGATGAGCATGTACAGATTTTAGATTGTTCTCTTTGTTTATTATTTATTTGGCTTATTGAATATTAGATTTAAATTAGCTGTTGTGTATTGTATATGTACCCTTTTTGAAATTTCAATGAAGTTTTTTGTAAAAAAAAAAAAATAAATAAAAGTTTATTCTAAAGTATTCACACAAGAATAAAAAATTCGAAAAAAATATTCTTTATTCATATAAAATGTAGAGAAATCATTAGACATATGTTGACACATAAAAGTTTTACATTTTGTTTCTTCATAATTGGAAATGAATTGCTATTATATTATGTTAGTTGAAGATTTGTTGGGAAATGAAAAGAATTTTCATAAGAATTTGTTTAACATTTTGTTTTTTGTTTTTTTTTTGTAATGTTAATTTATTTACACATTTTAGTATATAGCTGGCTACATAGGATTTCAAATTAAAATCACATTTACAAATATGTCAGAATAGAATATTGGAGGAATAGCGTTGAAGTAATATTAAAATTAGTTAGCTACAACAGGACATTAGTAATTAATTTAATAGCTAACTAGCTAGCTATTGTTGAAAAATTAAAGTATACGTGCAGGGGTATTTAAATAATTGCATAACATAGATTATAGTTAGCTAGTAATTAATTTTTGTAATTAATTAACATAAATACTCGAAATCGAGATCTCCATAATTCTATCAATTGTGCCATATCGTAGGGTAATAATATGTATTTAGTTTTTCAGAGAAAAATGGGACTATTTACCGTAATGGGTACAACTATTGACAATCTGATAATTCCGTACAATTATTAATACCCTGATTTTCGAGTATTTATAATTTTTAATCCCAAAAAATAATTATGGATTCTCATTATTTGCCTTTTTTTATTCTCGGTTTATTATATAGTAAACTTAAAAATATTGCTCAGCTTTGAATTTATAATTAAAATTAAAAAAAAATTATTAAATACCTATAAAGTGGGGATGTCAATTATTGATTGAATATTCGCTGAATTCTCATTATTGACACGGGGTGGCTACTACAATTATATCAATAATCAGCTAAAAATTGCCCATGTTGCAAATTTTTGAGGAGAAGTAGCTCGACAAAGAGAGGAGCCACAAATAAACTTAACATTTTTTTCAAGTGAGAAAGGCATTATTAAGAGAACTCATGAATTTTGAGGCATATTTTGATGTTATCCGAGCTTTTTAACGATAGTTTTTTGGTTTAAATCAAAAATTAAGACGTTTTGGCTTGTGGTTGCAGTATAACTATTGAGTAAGGATGAACACTGGAGAAATAAATAAAACAAAAATTATTAAAACAAATATAAGCATAGACAAGAATTTTTAATGGTGTATGCAATTAAATGTATAATATAACTTAATTTAAAAAAAAAAATCCATAGACTTAAACTTCAGGACGTTGCCCAAATCAGTTTATAATGCAAAAAATAATATTGTTATTTAATTCAAAGCAAAATCTAAAGTTAATTATTATTAATAATTTATTGAGAGAAGAGTTTAAAATTTCTATGATTTTCATGCAAGAAACATACCCAAAAATGCGAGATTTCAAAATTTTAATTTTATCATATGTATTATAATTTCTGCGTAACGAAATAATAATAGAAGAAATTATAAAATAAATCTAAAAGTATTGCAAAAATAATTATTATTCCTTTTCTTTAAAAATCTCATCTCATTTTCATATGATTTCATTTTATACTTTAGTATTGATTCTCGTTATTAGAGTGACCAGACCCCATTAGACACTCTTACTACAGATCTATATTCAAATTATTATAAAATTCTATGGTTATGTGAATTTTGCTTTTAAAAAGTCGGAAAAAGGAAAATATGAAGATAGCGTCGAATATACGAATAACATGCTTTATTTGCAAGATATACAAGAAGATATGTTTACTTCGTAAGATACGCGAAGAAGATACGAGTTAGAAAAAAAGAGACACTGAGATTCGGTCTCCAAATAATTGTAAATATTAAATTTATAAAAAACATATTAAAAAAGAATTTGATAATTTTCAAAATAGAGAATATCTTCAAGTTCCTTTGTCTATGGTAATGTAATAACTATAGACCCAGGTATGAAAAGAGATCATCGGGAAAAACTTCGGAATACAATGTACATGTTGATTGTCAGCGTAAAAGGAAAGTGAGAATACCGAAAATAACGTAGTGTAGGATGAAATTGAAAAAAGTTGCAAGACCTAGCTATAAATAAAGCTCTTGCACCAAGTCGAATAAAATGAAGGGCCTTTCAAAATACTCTAATGTTTGCAAAGGGAGTAGAAAAGAATAAAAGAAATTATTGTATTTAGTACATAATTTAAAAATTAAATCCGAACAAAGAGGTTTTAGAAAAAAATTTTAAAAGAGTCTGGTTACTTTTTATTTAAAACCTTGCTAAAGCCTTAAACTTTAATGTGATTGAAGTCGTTAAATAGATTTAAATTTACATTTGAAAATGAAAGAAAGGAAAAAAAAACAATTTCAACAGAAATTTTATATTTTTAACACAAATATAAAATTTGATAATTTTTACTCCATCCCTCTTTATATTCGTTACTCACATTTTGACAATTACATTTCTCCTTCCATTTTCACATCTCTACACCAGCGTTCTCATGTTGCCAGAATTATCTGATTTTTCAGAATTTTTAAAGGACTTCTTATCCAAAATGCCAGATTTTTTCAATTTTACCAAATTTTTCACTTGGGAAAAATCTGACAAGTCAATTTTTTTTTCTTGTTTTGTGAATTATTATTACTCAAACGGTAATCCAGTATTTCAAAAATTAATATTTAAAAAAATTTAATTTTCAAATGAATTGACACATAGGTGACGCGTAAGCTGGGTAATAATTATATTATTATGAATTCTGGTAGACGGCTACTGTCTAGTTGACTAATTGAGTACTGATTTTGATATTTTGATATTGTATGTAAAGTAGGGTTGATTTTATTACAAGCATACAAGACATAAACTTCATTTTAAGTGCAGTTTTGTACTGATACCTTACTGAATTGGTGCTGAATTGGTTAAAAAAATTAAGTATAATTATTTTTTTTAAATAATTAATCAACAAAATAATTAATTTTTTCTATTTAGAGCTTTTTTTTATTCTATTTAATTCAAATTTTTCTTGAAAATTTAATTCTAAAAAGAATATTTCATGAAAAATATAAGCTATATGACAATATCAAAATAAATATAAAAGCTGTTTTTTTTATTAGATTTTGTACCAGTTTTCTTTTTCTATGTTTTCAGTTTTTCAAATTTTTTGCAAAATTTTCCAGATTTTCTGTGAAATTAATATGGTAACGCTGCTCTCCACTACTGGTGATTGTCTTTTAATGTTTACAGTATTAGTGCTCTTTTTTAGCACTTTTCCAAAAAAATTTTTGAAAAAAGTGCTTATTAGTTTCACTCTGTCCGTCCGTCCGTCCGTCCGTCCGTCCGTGGACACTTTTTTTGTTTACAAAACTTCTACACCCTTGAAGATAGAAAGCTGAAATTTTATATGTACATAGATCTTTACTAGAAACTTACTTCCGTAGAACAAAATTTTTACCTATCTCCCCCCCTCTAGAAGTTATACCCCCCCAAAACCCTAAAAATGGCCTTTTTTAAATATTTGTTGCAATGAAACCGTAAGCATTTTTGAAATTTTTCAAACGCAGAAAGGCAGTTGGTTCCTTCCTCTAGCGCGGTATATTACAGTTAAGCTTTAGAAAAACAAAATGGCCGTCGAAATTTACCGTTATCTAAAGTCCTTTTTTTCCAAATTTTTGATGTCGTTTTTTTTCTAGACCCCAGCCTGTAGAAGCTTAAAATTTTAGGAGCTTTTAGACATTAACAAATAGTTCATTTCGTTAGAAGAAAATTTTTTTCCATCTCCACCTCCTCTCAAGTTATCGCCTCTTGAAATTTGTAAAATTTGAATTTTTGACACCTTATATTTCCGAAACCGCAAGCTTTTCCAAATTTTTATAAACGCAAAAAGCTAACGGTAAATTAATTGAAATTAAAAAATATAATTATTTTTCTTAACTCACACAATTAACCCTTAAAATCGAGCATTATGTTAACCCCTTTTTATATTAATTTTTGCTTTATTTCAAAGACTGCATATATGCGTCATCCTAAATATATGCAATCCTAGAAATAGTTTTGTATATGAATGAAAATAATTTTAAGAGTGGTAGGTATACACAGACTGTATTTAAAAGCAGAATTTTCACTTGTTGAAGGGAAAAGTGCTACAATACAAACCATTGGTTTGACCCAACTTTATTCTTCTTAACAACGAACTATACCTCACACATAAACGTGTTTTAAATCACGTCTTTATTTTTCTCTTTCATTCTGTATCTTCTTTTAAACAAAAATTTTAATGCTGTCTTTTGTTAGTTTTCTTCAAGAAATACGAAATGAAATAAAAAATGTAGGTACATGTAGATTGAAGTGACTTTTATTTTTTCAGCCGAAAAATATGTAAATCGCAAATAGAAAGAAGAAAAAAAATAATGTAAACACGACCATACAAAAAGTATAAAAAATGTTTGCAAATGGAATGAGAAAGGTTCACCTTTTTAACTTAGGGTGGTTGTATAACAGTGAAGAAGGTGACAAAAATTTTAAAATTAGATTAAAGGTAAATTGGTTTTTTTTTTCTCAGTTTTCATTTTTTTTTAGTTCACATTCTTTGGGAATTTATTGAAAAAAAATTTTCAAATAAAATAAAAAAAAAAAATAAATTCGATTGAGTAAGTTTTTGATTTAATGCATAATGTGTACATAGAAGGAAACTAACAAAAATATAAAAACTTTTCTAACGAATGGTATCCGTTATAGGTGCATGCTTTGTATATTTAAAAGTTTAGGTATTATACCGAATAAATCATATAATGAAGTTCGCGTAAATAATTTAAAAATATAAATTTTAACTTTTAAATCGTAATTTATTTGGGACTAGTGTGTACTAGCTGTAACGTATTTGAATTAACTTGAGCTTCTTATAGAGCATAATAAATTATTAGACTTACATTGGGGTGTTTTTTTTTACAATTCAATTTTATAGTTTGTTTTAAATGTTCCGTTTAAAATAGATTGGACTTTTACGAATACTGCACGAAGTATCAATTAGGTTTGAAAATACAAGTTTGAGGCAGCATTGGTTTTCACTGAAATTATTTGGAACAATGGGATTTCAGTTGCAAGTTTGTAGTTTCAATTTTACGCCGCGAACATCTTCCTTTTTTTTCCATAAACGTCAAATTTGAAATTTTTGTAGAGGTAATTTGTTGTACTGCAAAAAATGTTTTTAGTTCTAAATTTTTGCATTTTTATTGCATTTAAAAAAATACTGATATAAAATGTTATTTTAAATCACAAAATAATTTCGGTATGTTCGTGTGTCATCAATACGAAGTTTTGAATATGGTTCAATTTTTAGATTATATGATCATGTCATGAAGGACACTATTCAAAATTCTTAAACAAAATCTCAAATTGATGGAGAGAATGAAAAATCTCAAATTATTTTATTACAATAAAATTTTTTGAATTTTTTGCAACTCCCGAGTTATTATCGATGAGTATACCACATTTGCCTTAAATAAATTAATTATACCAATACAGTTTAATTTTTGTATTTATTGGTATATATACGAGTATGTAATACATATATTATTGGTATTTTTTTCAAATTTTCATTCCAAGATTTCTTCTTAAATAATTCAAAACTGTATAGGAATTTATAAGGAATTATTCTAATAGATAGTTTATCATCATTTTTATCTAAAGCTATGCATTTACAAGCTTCAGACTTGGATATTTTATTCTCTCTGATCGATTATTTTATTAACATAAAATAGACATCACCATATTGGTCAAGCACACAATCATGTATTTCTTCTTTCTTTAGAATTTTTCACGTAAAATTTCCTTACATTTTCTTCTAATGACACGCATTATAGTTGTATTAAATGTGTACATAGTCCACATAGAAGAAAGAGTAATGAAAGAAAGAAAAAATCATTATGATTGCTAAAATATATACGTACCACATATTTTGAAAGTTTGAATCGCTTATTTTCATACAATTTATTGGAAAATTTAAAAAAAATTTGAAAGAAATCGAAGGAATTGATAAATTGTTTAATAAACGTTTATTCTCTTGATGTATTGTGTATGCATCCTTGATTTATAACATAAATAATATTGTAAAAGTTCAAGTTTTAATAAATTTGAAAATGATTTTAGAAGCTATGTATATTTCATGAATGTTTTGTAATCTTACTATGAAAACTGCTCTGACTATTAAAATATGAATCTTATTAATAATGGTCCGTAAAAGTGAACTAATAACATTTTATGAAACTAATGCCTTAAGTTCGTCTTAACTTACATAATTTACTTTAACTAATTAATTTTCGGTTGTGTTGAAGAAATATTACACAATCAATTATTTTGCAGAAACTGGGAGTAATGGCGCCGTAAAAGATGCAATATTTTATGAATTTTAGGTAAAGTTCATATCCAAAAATACTATTAATATGCTCCCGAGTCTAATAGAGAGAAGTATTTGTGGATTTTTAAGACTTCAATGGTGGCGTCCTTAAAAAGCATTTTGTAATTTAAGATACAAGTTAATCTTTTTAATAAATCATATTTCCGACACGTATAAATCAGGTTTATAACGCTTCAATTTTATTAGTTATTGAAATGTTTTTCGTATATAACTGCACCACTCTTCAATTTTTAAAGACCCTTTGCTTAAAATCCAATTTTAATGTTCAAAATTACTTTTTCATAAGTTCTTGCTTCTACATACAATGTTATATATTTACTTCTTCCTTAACAATACTTTATGTACTTGTATATATATACAAACACATAACAGTCTTCTGATAAAAAGTTTTTATTTAAATTTTGAAAGCAAAAATTGATTTTTTTGGTTTTTTTTTTGGCATTTTCCATTAATGTCCTTGCAATATTTTGTGTAAATAATTTTTACTATATACATATGTAAAGTATGTAGAATCTCTTGGATTTTGTGTACATTACTCTTATATTTTGGATATGATGTAATTGCATATGATCCGTACAAGTACAAAAGGGAGCTACATACATATTTATTACAAAATTTAAAAAAAAGAAAGAATAAAAATAAATGCATTTTTTCATATTATTTGTTTTGAATGCAAATATATAGTATGAAAGTAGGTTGTCTACCGGAAATTTAAAACATAAAATTGAAATTATGTTTGCAGATTTCTTGTTTTATTTGTTGAGCATACTATGGTATAAATATATATAAAATACATTTTTATATAGTTACACAGGAGCCAATACATACAGTAATCACTATTGGGGTATTATGAAACAAAGAAAACAAACATTTGTGAAACAATGCAGTGGTTGATCACAACTTATTATTCTTAAGTTGATATTTTATGGTGTACTAAGTAAGTAGAAGTAACTTTGCTTCGTATTAAACCCCAAAATCTAAATAAAACACATACAGTGTGTAACAAATAGGTTAATCTGTGTCTATATATTCGATTTATTTTTTGATATTTAATTTTAAAATTTATTTAAGGAAACAATATGGAAAAATTCTTAGACAGCGTTTGCACATTCATAAACATTGTTCGCTGCTTTATAGGAAAATTTCTAACTCGTGAACTTTTTTTATGGGCGTAATTCTGGATCTTCACCAGATTGGAAGAAAATAAGAGTGTGAATTAGATATTCTAATTAATGAAATTTATATAAGAAGTGTTTGTCGTATTACGCATCTCACCTTTTCTCAAAAAATACACAAAGTTCAGCTAAAATTCAGTCAATTTTATTTTGGATAAATTGACAGGTTTGTGTTTGCAAAATTCTTGCACGATTATTAAAAAAAAACGACGCATTTTAATTAAAAAATACATTTCTGAAACTTTTGATTTCGAAGTCGAAAGAGAGAGAAAAAAATTTAGGTTATTGGACCGAATTTCAGCATTTTCAAGAGGATAGCATTCTGAAATTGTTTCAGTACTTGTTGTTCAAATATTTGCATTTAAATGTGATTTATGATCTTAAAACCTATATTGTGTATATTTTTATTGAACATATTGAAAGTATCGAAAGAGTTCGGTTCTTTGTTTTTTAAAATTTTATTTAGCTAGTCGAATGTTTAATATTGTAAACTATAATATATGTATATGTAGGTAGCCTGTGAGAAACCTGGAATAAAATCAATCATCTTCCATTTTAAGTAACTTACAAGTTTAAGAATATTGTGATTCAGTTTAGAAAGATTGTAGGTTGGTGTAAAAATATTAATTAATTGAAAGTAAATTCATGTTGCACCATAATATACAATGAAAATTGAATTATTATCGTTCCACAAACTATAATTAAGCCCTGATTAAAAAAAGATTGTTGTATTAGTTAAGCATCGTGATTGTGGCATCGTATTTAATAATTTTAAACTAATATTTTTAGATACGCTAATGGAATTTTAATATTAAAAGGACTGAAACGCTAATGGTTTCTGAAATAATATTTAATTCTGATATCTTGTTGCATTTGCATACGTTTAGGAGGAGGAATAAAAGGGTATTAGACTGCCAGTTAATTAATTGAAGCTTTAAAAGAATGTAATTTGCGATTATTAAATTTTCCGATCATTTGAATTTTGGAGAATATTGATAAATTTGTTATTTTCGGAGATTTAACTGATCGTAAATTGGTGTTTATAAGATTTCAGTAGTTTGAGGGATAGTATAACTGTTTTCATTTTTGGCAGAAAAAACGGACACTCATTAGACAATTTTTGGAAATTTGGCTTGCCCGTGTCAGAAAATTGTGCTCGAATCGTGTCATTTAATTCTTTTCAATTACTTAAATGTTCCAACTTTGAAAGACAACTTTACATATTGGTTTTAAAAGGTAGAACATGGAAAGAGGAAAAGTAAAATAAAAAAATGTGAGTATTAAAATATAAAAATTTGAATTTTCTTACTGTTAATACTTTCAGTTTAACTCAGTAGTCTGACTATTTTAACAAAAATTTTGTTGATATCAGAAATGCAAATTGATATTAAAGAATGTTATACGCGCACAGATATAAAAAACTTAGTGGCATTTATATTGTAAAGTCAAATTAATTTATTACAACATTGTTTACTGTTATTCCCGTATATTGTTTTAATGTTCCTATTAAAGGGTATAAGGATATTTTATATATGATTTTAATATTATTTTAAATTGTCTGTTAAAATATGTATATTATGCCAAGTTATGTTTATTGGTTCAGTTGCAATTTAATTTACTGCAAGTTTACAATGTTTCGGATTTTCTCTATTTATTAAAATGTGGTGAAACAATATTATTTTCATTTAATATTAAATTAACATTTGATAGCATATTTAAAGGTACAATACAGTTATGTTGAGTAATATAAAGTGGGAATAACAAATTTTGTTAATGGTATGTTTGCGTGTTTTTTCTTCTTTTTGAAACATTAGCATATGAGGTTAAAATGATTGTAAAACTAATAGGTAAGAGCGTATTCTAAACCAAACTCTCTCTTGTAAAAGTTGTATCCCCCTCAAAGCTCTAAAAATTTCATTTTATTAATTCAATAAACATTAAATGGTAGCGACACACTTTTTCTACTGCAAAATAGCTTATAGGTGAACATTGCAAAGGCCAAATGGCCGTTGAAACCAACCGTTATCTCAAACCCGTAAACATAAATAAACAATTTATTTCGCATAAAAATTTTCAACAAAAATTGCTCAAAACTTTGCTATTAGTAAAATTTCACTTTTTGGCGCTAATTTGAGTTTCAGAAACTTTAAGCTTTCCAAAATTTCTATAAAAGAAGAAACTTACCGATAAATGTTTTGCCTTAAAAAAATATGATTACCTGTCCTGTAAGTATGCAATATTTACCGACCGTATTGTGTAAACAATAGGTAGGTTATGTGATGGCAACAAATTTTGCATATCGAGTTTTCGGTGGGAACGTACTTCTCCATAGTAGGGAAGTGTAAATAAACTATTTTTAGCAACCTGTCGGTCTGTCGGTCTGTCGGTCTGTCCGTCTGTCGGTCTGTCGGTCTGTCGGTCTGTGTGTGCACGCGTGTATCTCAAGTTCGGCTGAACCGATTTTGATGAAATTTTATATGTAAGTTTGTTTCCACCATGGCACGGATCGATCAACTTTTGGTATATATCAGGCCTCGGGAACTGCACTTTTTAGCGGGCCTGTTTTACATTTTTGAACATTTTGAAGAAAATATTCAACCGATTTACTTGAAATTTTATATATAAGCTCAGCTCGACCGTCCGCAAAAATTCGTGTGTTTTGGAAGAAATCAGGCATCGGTAACTAGACGTTTACTACGGGCCAAATATACATTTTTATGTATATAAAGAGAAATAATCAACCGATTTCATTGAAATTTAATATATGAACTCCTCGTATTAAAGCAATGAACATGTAAATTTTTTGAAAAGATCAGGGCTCGAAAACGGATTTGCGGGCCGATTTTACATTTTTCACCATTTTGAAGAAAGTATTCAACCGATTTACTTGAAATTTCATATATAAGCTTTGCTCGATCATACGCAAAAATTCCTAACTTTTGGAAGAAATCAGGCATCAGCAACTGGGCGTTTACTACGGGCCAAATATACATTTTTGTGTATATAAAGAGAAATAATCAACCGATTTCATTGAAATTTAATATATGAATTCCCCGTATTAAAACAATGAACATGTAAATTTTTTGGAAAGATCAGGCATCGGCAACTAGACGTTTACTACGGGCCAAACATACACTTTTGTGTATATAAAGAGAAATAATCAACCGATTTCATTGAAATTTAATATATGAATTCCTCATATTAAAGCAATGAACATATAACTTTTTTGGAAAGATCAGGGCTCGAGAACTGATTTGCGGGCCGATTTTACATTTTTCACCATATCCACAGAACAAATTGATGGAATTTCTTGAAATTTGATATTTGAGTTCTGGTTGTTAGCGAAACTAACTGGCGAGCATTTCAGGGAATTCGGGTAGCACAAAGCGAAACTCTACTAAGAGCCAAATTTACATTTTTCTAAGTATGTTAACTATAAGCTTACTAATGTCCTAAAAATTGGAAAGAAGTATTTAACAGACATTTTTATAATATTCTGTAACACTTTCATTTAACTAGACAATACAAAATGCGGTCGGTTATGTGCTGACCACATCAGATTTTTTTTTTTTGTTGTATGACAGCGTTCTTTGAAACATTTATATGTACGTACGCAGTGCATTATTGCTTAAAAAATATGTCACTTACTTATATAACTAAATTAAAATTATGTGGTACAGACGCATTTTCACTTGTGGGATTAGGAAAAGTAAACAAATTAAAAATGAAAAAAAAAATTGAATTTCGTGAAAATGGGACGTCTTTTAGTCGGAAAATGCATAAAATTTTACTTACGATATTATTTTGGTTTCAAGACCTTTATTAGATTTTCCTATTGTTTTTTCTTTAGATCCTTGTCCTTGATAAATTAATATCAAAAAGAATTGTAATATTCTGATGCCAAAATCCGATTTTAAGCGTTCGAAATTAAAATTTTTCATAAAAAATTTCTGGTCAAGTGAGGCGCTCAGAACATTAGAGACCTACTTGCTAAAAATGACATAACGAGTAAATTGCGACTAAAATATTTAAACATTTAATTTTTAAGAAAATTTTTAAGAGGCTAAAACGAACTTATGTCAAAATGGAGTGAAAAGAGGAGTAAACTAAGCTTTTTGACAATATAGAACAATTCTTTATGCCATTATAACTCATTTTTACAAATATGTTTGATAGACCACTAATGTTCTGAGTGCCTCAGGTAGTTGTTAGAGATCACAACTAGCTTTCTTTTAAGTAGCCTCAAGAAAAATGTTCGACTACAATTAAAAATAATGACACACCATAAAAGTCTCATAAAGCAATTTTATAAAAGTTAAAGTTACGATTTAATTTTATGCATATACACACATACATACGTATTATTGGAGTACATATTTCTTAAATCTTGAATCATTTTATAGTACGTACATAATAAAATATTGTTAAAATTTTAGCCTCAAGACTAAATTTAGCAAATCAATTATATTTAATTGTTTTAAAATTAAATAAATTTCTCCAAATTCAAAGGAAACAAAAAATAAACAATTTCAAAAATATGTTGTACAATAATGAAAAATTCTTTCAAAAAGTTTATATTCTTAAAAATGTCACAAAAAAAAAAAAACAAAAAAGTTAAAAAAATTCCATTTATATTAAAGAAAAACTTTTGTAATAAAAGTACATAAAATAAACAAATTCATACTAAAACTGATAACAACTATAGGATATTAAATTAAACAGATTTTGTGAATTTTGTCTTTAATGACAAATCAAATGCAATTTGAAACGGAAACATTTTGAACCCAACCAAAATAGTTTATTCGTTTTCATCCAAAAATAAATATGATATAATTTAAAAATTCAGGTTGAATTATGTATTCGAAGTAGAAGCTACCAAATTCAAAACGGGTTTTGTATTACCTATGCATTCTATTCAATAGATTCTACAAACACACACCAGTTTTTGATCTTCCCATAGGTTTCAATATCTCCTGACATGTTGAAAAAATTATTAAAAACTATTAAATCAGTGATAATATTATTTAAAAAACTTAGGCTTAAACTGGTCACATTTCTGAAATGTTCTGAAACAACTTATGTTATCGACTTCTAGACATATACTGTTGTCCCATCTTATTATATTTTGTGCTGTGCCTTCATATACCGCTTATTAATAAGCGAGTATTATACTTCTTATTTAAATTCATTTAATTGATTTATAGCAAACTTTATCAACGTTGGAGATAGAAGTATAAATTTATAATACTCTACGATTTCTTCACTTGTAAATTATATGGTACAAAAAAAAAAGACGACGACTTTCAAATTAAAGTACTTATAAATTATTGGAAATAAAAAAATTTCAAAAAGGGTTTGTATTTCTTTATGGGAGTTTATTTAAATACAACAACAAATAACATTTATAAATTTAAAAAAAAAAACATACATATGTTGAAATTGATTTGGTTTTAATCGGTCCTACTGAATTATTGTGTTGCATTGGTTGGTATTTTTGAAAAAAAAAAATCTGATGTGGTCAGCACATAACCGACCGCAATGTGTATTGTCTAGTTAAGTGAAAGTGTTAAAGAATATTATAACAATGTCTGTTAAATACTTCTTTCCAATTTTTAGGACGTTAGTAAGCTTATAGTTAACATATACTTAGAAAAATGTAAATTTGGCTCTTAGTAGAGTTTCGCTTTGTACTACCCGAATTCCCTGAAATGATCGCCAGTTAGTTTCGGTAACAACCAGAACTCAAATATCAAATTTCAAGAAATTCCATCAATTCGTTCTGTAGATATGGCAAAAAATGTAAAATCGGCCCGCAGATCAGTTTTCGAGCCCTGGTCTCTCCAAAAAATTTACATGTTCATTGTTTTAATACGAGGAATTCAAATATTAAATTTCAATGAAATCGGTTGATTATTTTTCTTTATATACGCAAAAATGTATATTTGGCCCGTAGTAAATGCCAAGTTGCTGATGCCTGATTTCTTCCAAAAGTTAGTAATTTTAGCGTACGGTCGAGCAAAGCTCATATATGAAATTTCAAGTAAATCGGTTGAATATTTTCTTTAAAATGTTCAAAAATGTAAAACAGATAAGTCGGTCAGAGAAAAATGTCGGTTCTCTGGCATGTCGGTCAGAAAAAAATGATATATCCCAAAAGTTTATCAATCCGTGTCATGGTGGAAATAAACTTACATATAAAATTTCATCAAAATCGGTTCAGCAGAACTTGAGATACACGCGTGCACACACAGACCGACAGGTTGCTAAAAATAGTTTATTTACAGTTCCCTACTATGGAGAAGTGCATTCCCACCGAAAACTCTAAATGCAAAATTTGTTGCCATCACATAACCTACCTATTGTATACACAATACGGTCGGTAAAAATATATATGGTAATTTTTGCAATAATAGATTTGTTATCTGTACTCATATCTCTTGCGGAATCTGATATTTTTTAGAAAATTATGCTGAGTTCTGACAGCGCTATTCAAAAACTTTCTAATATTACTTATTCAAGGGCGTATTGTTCTTGATGACCTTCTTTCGTAATAATATTTTAGTACTTATTCAAGTTTATGTTAAATCTTTTGCGATCTAATCAAATAATATGTGATAGCCAAAAAAATAAATATTATTAAATAAAATGAGAAAAGATGCGATTAAGCAAAAAAGCTAAGGAAAATTTGGTATTTTCACAATTTCTTTCAATAATTTTCCTTAAATATAAATAATTGATTGCGAAATCTTTTTACAAAATCATCGCATCAAATTTCATTCGAACTTGACAAGGTACTAAAATACTTAAATTCTTAAAAGAAACGAGAGAGAAAAAAAAACCACATGAACGTGACTTTTTAAAATTTTTACCTTGAAAAAGAACGGTAAAAAAAAATTACGGTAAATTAAAAATTCTTTGGAAAACTTTTCTTTTTTTTTTATTGCTTTTAAGAAAAATATGTATAAGGACTAAAGGTAAATCAAAGTAAAAAAAAAAATGTGAATTAATTTTTATTTTTATTACAGTTATTTTATTACATTTATAAATTGTGAAAAAGGTGCAAGGTGAGAAACCTTATATAAGCTACTGATTTGCAATGAATATTTAATAAGATAAGGTTGGAGAGAAGCCATAGATTGTAAACATAATATACAAATATACATAGAAGTATGGCTCTTTAATGTTTTTAAAAAGAGGACTAACTCTACTTTTCGTGTTATAAATTTATCATTGAGAAATTTTGGGATTAAAATATGAAAAAATATTTAGAATTAATAAAAAAATAAAAATCTATGATATCTTATAAAAGGTAATTTTGCAATGCAACCTTAGAAGACATTGGTTCAAATTTTTTAGTTTGGCAACTTATGCCATGACAAAGGTCTTACAAAATGTTATTAATTTAGAAAAAATTTAATAAAAATGTCTAATTTTTAAAATTCAATTTTATTAAACGATTCGGATTATATCAATTAATTAATTAATTTTAGAAAAATATTTCATCGTTAGTTTAATAATATAAGATGCTTGCTTATTGAAAATTTTTCGGAGAAGACCAAAAATTAAAGATAGCATTAGAAAATTTTGATTATAAGTTAGTAAAAATATACCTACTCTGGTAGTTTCTAAGACGCTTTACATTATTGTGTGACATCATATTGTTCTAAACGGGTAATATTTTCTGATAGTAATTTCCCGTTACTTTTTTGCTTTCATAGAAATTTCGTTTGGATGGCATTATTTTAAAGAAATAAGTATATAAGTAAGTAGCCATTAATTGAAATTTTTCCAAATTTTATTCATATGGGGAGGCAATATAATTTTGAGACGATAGATCCGAAACAAGAAACTAGTAGGTTAAAAATAGAATATACCCAATTCTTTCTTCATCGGGAATAAATGCCAGGTTAAAATTGGAAAACGAAGTTGATTCATGATAATAACGAGTAATTTCGATGGCCTTTTTGTTTTAGAGCGAAATTTTTAATCCATGCCATTTAGCTACTAGGGGATTTTCGTTTTTTTTACGTTGACGAATTTTAAAAAGCTTTTATTTTTAAAAATATGTTAATTTTAAAATGTTGGGGTATTATAGATTTTACGGATATTTTTTTAATAGTTTAGAAACTTATAGAAATAATATTTGTTTCTGTAAGTTTCAGTGTAGGGAGGGAGAATAGATTAAAATTTTATATTTCGAAAAAAAGCTTCTCATACAAATCCCTCTGCATTAAAAATATTGAACTTTTCAATAGAAATATGGTTTTTCAAAATTTATAGAAAGTACGGTAAAAATATTCTTTTCTTTTCGAAAATAGAGAACTAGAAATAAATAATAGAAGTCAATTATCATATTGTACGGTTAAATTATATGTATACATGTACATATAGGATTGATGATTAATTTCTTTACAGGTCAATAACATTTTAAATATTTTAAAATAAATTTTCGTTTACCTTTATAGAAAAAATAATAATAAAATCATTTATTTGACAGCGATAATTAATTGCAATTTCAACAATCATTTTATTTTTAAGCCTTATTCACTTGTTACGACTGTCGATTGAATATTAATATAAATTATGTATGTATGAGTATACAATATAAAAAGTGTTATATATCTATAAAAAATATAAAACATGAAAACAAGTGTACGTACTTATGTACATTGTATAATGTCATATATAAAAATTTTCAAATCTCTGGGAAATATTGTACTCGTAGCATAAAAACGATTAATTTACTTGAAATCGTGGGCAAATTTATTTTATAAAAACATACAAGATATTGTTTGCATGTGTGTATATAAAAATGTTATAAACGGAGCGGAAATACAATGTTTCTCATGTTTATATGCAATTTTGTAAAAATAAACTTTGATTGAAGAAAAATTAATTAACAAATTTTCAACAATCTGACAGTTTAAGTTCATTTACCCGAACCTAGAATGAAAACAAAAAAACACAATGTAAACCATGTAAAAATTTTTATTTTCTTATTTATATTTTCGAACATATAACAGGGTGTTTTATTTATTTTTACATAATTGAATTGGTCAATAAATTACGACATTTTTTTTAAGCGATGGATCTTTCGCCTTATTAAAACATAGTGTACATTTAAGAAAATCTCATTTTTCATAATTTTTTTACTTTTTCAAAAAGGTCAAATCTCAAATATTTAGAGCTCAAAAAACTTATTAAAATCAGAATGTAAAAAACTAATTTTTTTGGAAAATATGAAAATTTCAATCAGTTAATTTCAATATTATCTTGTATGTAGTGTAAAAATGGAATTGTTTCTATGTACGAATGAATTGTTTTGAATTTACTTGCTTTCTTTAAATAATATATGGATTTGGAGAAGAAACTTTTTTTAATTTTCCAATTAGAATGTCGTAATTTTGTTTTTACAAAATGATATTTATTGTTGTACAATTTATTTTTATAGGAGATTAAACTCTTATAAGGGCATTTTTAAAGTTTTAATATCTAACTAACGATTTCATAGTATTCAGTCATAAGCCCGCAAATGAAATCGCAAAATAGGCTATCTGATGAGGGCTGTTAACTAGTTCAATTTAGTTTTGCACAATGTTGGAATGCTAACAAAATTTATCTTTTTCCCTTTTAATTATCGTACTAATTTTTTTTGTTGTTATAAAATATTGAAGGTAGTTCAGCATGCTTTCTCAATTCAAAATTTTTTAATATAAATTCGAATAAAGCTAGTTATTTCTAAATAGCATATTTGCTTCAAGGAAGTGTAAAAACTGTTATAGAAGGAAATTTTAAAATAATCATTCTTTAGTTTCCATTAATATATGTAAATATGTCAAAATTTTGCATATTTTCAGGATTAGAAAACAAAAAGTGAGTAAAAATAGCATTAAAAATAATGGTCGAAAAAACATAATGACGTTGAACGTAAATAAAAATTTTCTTCTAAAGATCATTGTTTCAATAAGGTCTATTTATGTATAAATTTTTAAAACTTTTATATGTTTAAAAGTTGTAGAAATTTTATGAACAGAAGCACAAAAGGAAATGTGGTAATCGAAACGAAACAGCGGAAATTTGTATAAATATTACAAAGATCTCCCAAAATTCATTTAATTTCTCAAAATAGGATCTCTTTTGTTCTCGTTCGGTTGTTAAACTTTAGTTAACAAAATTCTTTGCATATTTAAATAATTATGTATATAATTTTTTAATTGTTTGACATTATTATTTTATTGAATTTTATAATAAAAAAATCTCCTGTTGTTATTCTTTTAATTTGATTGACCCTATCTGAAAAGTTCAATAAATGTTATTTTGAATTTTGAACATAATATCGTAATTTAAGTATTCATATAAGAAAGCATAATAATGTAGCAAAATGTTTAAATAATGTTGTGTTATGTACTATATGGACATTTAAATGCATGTGTGTGTAAGTTGTTAATGCAAAATTAAACAAAAATAAGATTAATACATAATGGATTATAGATCAACAAAAGATTAAAGCAACTTTTTAACATATGTGGTTTTATAAGTCCACGTGTGGTATAATAGAATTAAATGTGTATGTAAAAATGTAAACAATATTTTTAATATCGCGATTAAAAAAGAAATTTATTTACCAACCATCTGTGTAGGTATGTACATTTTTCAGTAAATATTTCAGTAAGGTATTGTTTGCATATTTCATGCGATAGATTTGATATTTTCAATTTATATTATGAATAGTTAATGTTAAGTTTTTATTAATAAGTAAAATTATTCGTTTGATTTTTGACTAATTCGTTTGTTATTAAAATATTTTCATATTTTAATAATGGTTTTTGTGGTAATTTAAGTCACAATTATAATTGCAATCAACATGCTTTATGTCATTAATTAAAAATTTAAATAGAAATATTAAATTCAATTGTTCTGTTAAATTTTTTGCACTTTTCAAAAAAAAAAATTAAAAAAAAAGCGCTTATTAATTTCACTGTGTCCGTCCGTCCTTCCATTCGTCTATGGAACGGTTTATAAAACTTCTACACACTTAAAGATTGAAAACTGAAATTTTATATGCAAATAGATCTTATTGTGATTTGTTTTACTTATTTCTGTAAAACGAAATTTTTACTTAACTTCTCCATTTTAAAAGTTATAGCTCCTCAAATATATAAAAATGACATATTTTGACAATTTGTTTCAAAGAAACCATAAACATTTTTCGTTTATGGTTTTCTTTTCTTTTCAGAATTCTGTGTTTAAAATTCTGTAAACACAAAAAAGTAGTGCTTAGCTTCTGCTACCACGTATGGCATAACTTATCTTTAGAAAAACAAAATGGTACGATAACCCGTTTTTTTCAAACATTTAGTATCGTTTTTCCACCTCAAATTATCGCTTCTTGAAATTTGAAAACATTGAATTCTCGCCGTCGTATATTTCCATGAATGCAAGGTTCTCCAAATTTCTATATATTCAAAAATCTGACGGCAAATACGTTACTATGCCATCAAAAAATTTTTTTTTTTTTTAACTGACGCAATTAACCCTTAAATTCGAGCATTATTACATCTTAAATTCTGGGCTATTTTAATTTTTTTTATGTCTCATCCTAAATGTAGGCAATCTTTTAAATATTTTGGTAGGTGAATTAATGTAATTTTAATAATGTGGTACATTGCTTTTAAAATCAGTATTTTCACATGTTGAAGGGAAAAGTGCTACTCCACTTTGGTGATTATCACTTACAAATCATTTGTGTGACCCGATTTTATAAATTTACTTAATTATTTTGAGTAAAGTTATATACAAAATATACGCACATAATTTTTAAGTATTTTAATGTTTAATTTTAATAAATCAAAATAACTTTGATAATTAAACAAAAAATTTGTACTTACTTTTTTACTTAATTCACAAATTGGAACTTGCCAAGTTCTACTTGTAGTGAGAAAAGAAGAACCTGAATAAATTAAAAATTTTTTTATAGATTAAAATCGAATTGGAAATTTTGTCACATGTTACAAATCTTTTCTGCCTTCGCTTTATTACTAGTTCCACACATAATTTTGTATTAATAACACTGTTCAAATACGCTGAATTTAAAATTCGCAATGACAGTTAGTTTTGATTTCTATAGCGAAAAGAAGGATTAAAATTTGTATACTTAAAAGGCGAATACTTACTTGTCTCAGCTGATTAATCTATTTATGCAATTACCTATATATCTATTATATTAGCCAATTACTTTTCAGCTAGTTAATATTTCCGATTAGAATATAAAATAGGTATAAGGTAGATTACATTTAAAAAATTCTCAATCGAACGAACTCTCAGTTACTCAATTTTTGTTTAACAAAATCATCAATTGTATAAAAAAATTAGTTTATGCTAAATGAACAATTAAATATAATCTAATTTGGTTTTGACAATGTTATATTTGATGACATTTTTTAAGTTAGAAAACTATTTTGTTTGACATAATTAGTTCGAAATTATCTACTGTCCAAAATAAATTTGTAGTATGTTTTTATTCTTTAGTTTCCTCTTACCGTTTCCTTTTTTTCCATAATTAATTCAACTAACTCAATTCAACTTTTACATCAAATCAGAAATTGCTGATCCTAAGTAAAATTGTTTTCTAAATTTTGTAGCCGTTCTGTTAATAAAATGAAATTATCAGATTTTAGAAAAGTATGATTCTAATGTTTCCAAAAGATATTTGATAATTGCTCTTTTTTGTTAGAGGCGAAACCTTCCAAATTCTTTCATAATATGATACTGGCATTAAATATATTTCGAGGTTCCAGGTATAAGGAGGACAGAGTTTATAATACCACACAAACTAGTTAAAAATAATAAATTAGCCATGCGACTTACTGTCGAAAAAGCATTAAAGGGATCCACAACATTCTGGTAAACCTAAAAGGCTCGAGGTCCTAAAAGCGGTTCTGATATATCTGCAAAAAAAGTTACAGTTTGGAATACCAAATTTTAGATATTTTGTTTAAATGCTTAATTATCGGTTTCGTGTGTATAGAAACAGCAATAAAGGCTATTGTTGTCACCCTCCCAATTATCTTTAAGAATTGTAAAATGAACCCTGTTTGACGATCAGTTTCATATTACTTAAAGTTAGATAATTGGATTTTATTGAATCTCAATATTGTGGTTGACATTTTGACGGAATTCTCTTTATTGGAATATATGGTAAGGTGGCTGGGGATTTTTTCATATTATGTTTGCTGAAGATGCCGAGACATCGAGGCGGATAATTCATAAGTTGCAGCCTGAAGAAGCTTTTGGGGAGCCTATTGGTGATCTGTTAAACTTTGTCAAAGGACTTGAATGGTTTTAAGTTAAATAAGTTTGTTGTGGAAGGATGTCAATGGGCTTTATATTGGCCTAATGCTGGGTGGCACCGTTGGGGATGTCGCCACATCTATTTAACTAACTAACTAGCAAATTTTGATTGAGTTTGAGAAGTGAAATAAAAGAGTGTCATTTTAATTAATTTATATAATTTTTTTTTTATTCATTTCATTGAGTTTTTTTTTGTTGTTTTTGTTTTTTTTTTCATAGAAGTTTTTTTTTGTTTTAAATTTTTTTTTTGTGTTAACAAATTTTGTTTTTACAACCATTTTTAAAACTTTTTATTTATTTTTTTTTTTATTTATTTTATTTATTTATTTTCTTATGTTTTATATATTTTTGTATTTTTTGACAGATTTGATTTTTCTGTTAATTTTTTTTTGGCTGATAAGAGAAGAAACGAGTTTATTTCTGTAACATTTTTGTTTTTTTGGTAATTTTTTTTCTTTGGTTTGTTAAAATTTATAAATTTGATAAAATTTTGAGTTTATTTTTTTGTAGTTTTTTCGATTTTTTTTTGTTTTTTGTATTTTAATGTGCTGAAAAACAATGTGAATTGATGTTTAATTTTGGTTTTTGTTCAAAAATTTTTTAAAGGTTTTTGTTTTTTTTTTTTCATTAAAGTGGAATTTTATAATTTCGGTTTTGTTTTGCAGAATCTTCTGTTTCTAAATAAATTCATTCAAATAGTTAATGTTCTTTTAGTAAGAGTAAGTATTGTAATTTTTTTTGTTTGTTTTGGTTGATTGATTTTGTTGATTTTTTACATGAATGTGTTTGTTTTTTATGTATGTATGTTTTAAATATGGTTTTAAATTTTTTATTTATTTATTTATTTTTTAAGTTTTAATTGAATTATATTTTATGGTTTTTATTTTTTTTTTTTGTTTTTTTTTGGCTTTTTTTTTTTTTAAATATAATTTCAGAAACTTTTTTTAACTGAGGTTCAATATGTCTTATTGTTATGTATACAAATAGTAAGTAAACGTCTAAATGAAATGGTAGTAATTTTAAATATTCTTTTGTTTTTGCTTTTGTTTTCTTATATGATCTTGTGATTTTTATTTTAACTATTTCTTGATATTTTCTTTTTATTTTTATATTGGCTTTTTTAATATGGGTTTGGGTTTATGAGTGTTTAACAACAATAAAATTTAGATTTTGTAAATGTTTTATAAAGTTTTCCAATTGGTTTTCAAGTGTTTTTGATTTCTTTTCTTTTTCTAGTATTCAGCAACTTTTAAATTGCCTACAATTATTGCTTCTTTTTTAAGCGTTTCATATTTTTACTTTCATTTTATAAATGTTGAATTAAATTTGATTATATTGGAAGTTCATTAGAATAATAACAAGTACTTTGAGTGTACTCAAAATTTATTGAAGAAAATTTTTGTGTTAGCCTTTCGAAAATTTAGTTTGAAAATGTTTTTTTATAATTTTATACTTTTTATCTCTATTTAATGGAGTAAAGTACAATGACTTTTTTAAATTATAAAATCATTTAATTGTAAATTGTCTTTTACAATCATTTTTTGGTTTCTGTTCCACAAATTTTGGCCAAAACATGGAAAAATCAAAACATAGAAAAACCAAAACATGGAAAATGAAATAAACATTGGAACATTGGAATATAAAATATGTTTAAATGTATATATTATTATATGTAAGGTGTGCAAACAAATTGCAACTGTGTCGTAATAAAAAAATTTTGGTTTTGGGAATTTTTAAGTCTGAAATTACTTTTTCTAGCTCTTCAACATTCTCGTAAAAACAAAATTCAAAAAAAAAAACTAGTATATTAATATTCCAATTTTTTTTTATCCAATTAAATTATTGAGTTTTTTAGCCATTAAGCATCTATTAATATTTAGATGCTTTTTTTAGCCATTAAGCATCTATTAATATTTGAAAACTACCGTATAGTTTCGAAATTGTGATAATAATATGTATTGCTACATATATAATTCAACAAATCCAGCTTATAAGCTAATTTGTTTATCAATATTCTTTTATTTTGATATCGAAGTAGGGATTACAATAGGACAAGGCTCGACTCGTATTTAGAAGTATGTTTACATTCAAATGTATTCATATTCACAATTATTGGCTAGAAACATGTACTGGATTATTATAGAAGAAGACAAATCGAGTACATATTAGGAATCATAATAATACACTTGAATCTTTGAGGAACAAGAAAATATTTAAACAATTTGTTATTATTCTAATGTAGTAAATTTTAAAGGAGTTGAGAGAAAACAAAAATTTTTATAATTGGAGAGAGAGGAATGAAAATTTTTTGAGAGAATTTTTTTTTCTGATTTCTGTAAGTTTTTTTTTTTTTGTTTTTTTTTGTTTTTGTTTTTGTGTTTTTAAAATGATATTAGCGTTTCTACTTTTGTTAGATATATGAAATATATTGTTATATAAGTATATATAGTATAACAAATTCCATTTATGGCATATTCTCATTTAGTTTTTATTAATATGTAATTTAATGTAAATAATTTAATTATATTTAATAGTTTTTTTTTTGTTTTGTCATAAAATAGTAATTATTGCTCTTTTGTAGTGTTTTTTTGTTTTTTTTTTTTTTACATTTGACATATTTTTTGTGTATTTTTTTTTTGTAATTTTTTTTTTGTTCTTTGTGGATGTGAAAGAGTTTTAAGAGATAAAGAAAATTTGTTTTTTTTTTTTGTTGTTGTTGTTTTCGTTTTTGTTTTTGAATTAAATAACTAAAAATTGGAAAATTTGAAATGAAACAAAATTTTTATTTCATTCATTTGAATTTCATTTTTTTTGTGTTTTAATTTTCTTTATAAATTTTTATTTATTAACAATTTTTCTATATATTATAATTTTTTTTTTACTTTGAATACAAAAGTTTTAGATTTAAACGTTTTTTTTTTTTTGGTTTTGTTTTAAAAATTGTTTATAAACTATAAAATATTATTAAATAAATTTCATAAAATTAGGATTTATTTTTTTTGTTTTGTTTGTTTTTTATTACAATTTTGAAATATTTTTTTTATTTTTTCGAAAAATTATTAATTCTAATTTTTTTATTAATAATTTATTTTCTTAAAAATGTAACAAATTAAAAGAAAATATTCAGAATAGTAAATTTCTAGAGTATTTGAATTGGTTGTTAATGCGGTATAAATTACAAATATGACATCTGTCATAATTGAAGAATGATAACTGACGTAAAAGTGACAAGAAATAAATTTAAAGTTCCTTTATGTTTTTTTTTTTAATTTTGCAATTAATAATTCATTTGTTTACTAAGAAATTTTTTCATTAATTAATTTAGGAATAAAAATATATATATAAAATTTAATAAAATCTGTTCCAGAAATTAACTATTTTGAATATTTGATTTTTATATAATTTCGATTTTTTTTTTTCATAATATTCTAAAAATTTATAAAGTAATTTCATTTATCAGTTGTTTGTTTTTACTTTAATTAATTTATTTTTGTCTAAATAATTAAAAATTTTTCTTAAGGTTAAAATTTTAATAACGAAATTTCATATATTAATTTTTTTAATATATTATTAATAGTTTTTAATTTGATTTTAATAAAGAATTTTATTTTGTTTTTCTTTTTGTTTTTTATTGGAAATAAATGTTGATTAAAAGAATTTTAATTTTATTTTGAATTTAAAATTGAATAAAAAACAAATTTTTAATTATGGCGATAATTTTTGAATTTAATTAAAATTAGTTTTTGTATTTTGAAGTTAATTTTTTAAAATTAATAACAGAGAAAAACATTATTTTATAATAATAAATTAATAAAATATTTGTTATTTTTAATTCTATAAATTTAGATTCTATGTTTTTATATAAATCAAAATTTTAAGAATTTTTAAACTTAATCAATTTTAGAAATAAAAATTTTTATTATTTAAGAGAAAGCAATTTCCATGATAATAAAAATCAAGCATTTCATGCCCATTAAATTATGTGAATATTAAAGTAGCAGAACTTTTATTTTAAAATATATTGAAATTTTTTCACGATTTCCATTAAGAATTGCTAATTTTTAAAAATATTTTCTGTTCTGATACTAAAATCGATTATGTCATAAATTTAGAATATGAAAAATATGGGGCATTATGTAATATTTAAATATTAAAAATAAAATTTTGTTACTAAAAAATTTCATACTTTTATAATATAATTTTGATAAAGCAAAAAAAATGTTATTAGATCAAAATAATTTGTTTTTTGAATTTTAAAATTAATTTAAATTTTATTGTAGAATTGAATGTTAAAATTAAAACATGTTATTTGAGAATAGATAAACTCTAACTCAAACAATTTGTAATGTTATAATGAAAATTTAATTAAATTACAAAGACAATTCTTCTTAAAATTTTCGTTAAAGTTTTGGGAAATAAGTGAATAAATTTTGTTTCTGAATAAAATAAAATATAAAAATAAAATTGGTTGAATAAAATTTTTAATTTGAATTTCATTGAGAAATATTAATTTTATCGCCATAATTTTTGTGTTATGTTTGAATTTAAAGAAATTTGTTTAGAAAAATTTAATAATTTTTATTGTTGTTGTTGTTGATTGCAAGATTGTGTGAAATTTTAATGATCTCTTAAGTTTTCATCTTTGTTTTTTTTTGTTTTGTATATTTTTAGATATTTTTCTGTATTAATTGTTTTTTATTCATTTTATTTTTTAATTTATAATTTATTTTTAAGGTTAATTTTTAAATATTTTAAAATGGAATTTAGCAAATTGTTTTTTTTTTTTTTTTTGTTTTTAAATTTCATTTTTTTAATATTTTTGTTTTTAAATATTTTAATTTTTATCTAACGACTTTAAGTTTTCTTTTTAAACAATTTTTTATTCTAAATATGTTTTTTTTTTACTAAGTTTTTCTTTTTTTTCTCAATTATTTATGTATATAATTTTTAATACTATTTACAAAGTTTAACAAATTTTTTTTTACTTATATTCTTATTTTTTTTTTCAATTCTATATATATATATGTATGTATGTATATCGAAATAATATATAAAAAAATTATGTTTTCAATTTTTTCTTTTTCAATTATTTTTAAATTTTATTAAATTTTTTTATATTATTTTTTCTTTCTTTGTTTTGTGTTTGTAATTTTCTACAAATATAAAACTTTTTTTCTTTGTTTTTTTATTTTTATTTTTGTTTAGATATTTTGCTTTACACATTTTCGATTGTAGACCATAATTTTTGATCTACAATTTTTATAAATTTTTGTAATATTTTTTTTTAATGTTTTGTCTTTAATAAAAACAATTTATTTAAAAAAAAAATAATAAATTTTTTAAAAATTAAAAGAAAAATTAATTATAAAAATGGTGGATTTTAGATTAAGTATGCATAGTGCAAATTTATTTATCGTAAAATTTTGTATTACAAGTGTGGAGTTAAAAATTATATTATTATCAATTCATTAGATTGTTGTGATTTTGAAAAAAGTGGTAACACTGTGTTGTTACAAAATTCGACAAATATAACTCATTCGTAAGCTGAATTGTATATTGCTGAGAAATTTAAAAAAATTTAAAATAAAGGGAAAAATATAAGATTTGTGAGAATGAAAATTAGATTTGTTAGAAAAGAAATAAAATTTTGATAAAAATAAGATTGAGTAGATTTCGATAAACAATTAAATTTCGTTACGTTTCTGTATTGTAATTATAAAAGCATTGGTTGAAAATAGTTTGCAGCAAATATTTTAGTTTATATTTTTAAAATTTGAATTTTTTTATGGAAACATTCTATATATTTATAAAAAGCATGTAAGTCGAGAAATAATCATTAAAAAAATGCTAAATTTTCTTAAAATTGTAGGAAAATTTAAGAAGTAAATATTAATTTCAACATCAAAGGCATATCACAAAATTCAGATTATTTTGGTGTTAATTCATTTTAAAATTTCTAATGAAATACAATAAAATTTTGTAATAAGATGTTTTTAACTAAATGACAAATAATCCTCAATAAAACATATTCAGCAATTAAAAGTATATAGCTGAATAAATGAAACATTCATATCTACGTTTTTGTAAAAAAAGATTAGTTAATAATTTTCTGCAATTTTCTTGTAAAAAATTATTACTACTAAATTCACACTATGCTTCTTTTTATTCCACAAATGCAGTAACTTGGCTTCCAAATTCAATTCAGCTTATAAACTGTTGAATTCAATTTAATTATATAATTCTGAACTAGATTTAAAAACCGTATTACTATATTATATATATATAGAGGAATTCAATGGTTTGAGAGGTAGAAAAATAAATAAAAAAAAAAAAACAAAAAAATTTTAAATAAAAAAAAAAATATTTGTTAATTTTAGCAATTATGATATTTGAATGGATGGAAGAAGATATTAAGGAAAATGTAATGTTTTTCTAAAAATATTAATTTTTTTTTTTTATTTTTTTTTTGTAATTACCAATTTTAAAGATTATTATTACTGATTTGGAAAATTTGAAAAAAGTTTTATGATATATAATATTATTATATCAAATGTATTTATTGATTTATTTATTAGAATATATGAGTATAACAAATATTTTTTATAATATTATGTTTTATATTTTGTAATATTATGAAATGCATAACAAATCTAAATACCGAAACGTCAAAATTACATTAATACTGATATAATACACAATTCAGCAATTAAGATTCATAAGCTGAATTCAATATTAACAATATGATAATTTGAAATTTTGAAATCAGAAATTAGGTATTTCAAAATAAATTAAAATAATGTTAATCTTTTTTAAGAGGAGGAGAAAGAGAAAGAGAGGGAAAGAAAGACTGAAATAGATAGTTACGGATTTTTTCAATATACAAAATGATATTCAAAACAAAGCGTTGAAAATATTTAGTAAAACCTTTTTACTAAATTTTATGGGTTTTCCAATAATTATTCCTTTTTTATATTGAGTAAAAAAATGTTGATATATGTGAGTTAGTTTTAGCAATTTTAATAATGTGTATTTAAACGGATGTACTAAGACTCCGTTTTATTTTTTGTAAAATATTTTTGCTTCTTTTATTATAAAATATTTGTTATTTTTGTAAAAAATTTGAAACCAGATTTCTGAAAAGGTCAAATTATTTAAATTATAAAAAAACACAAAAATACAGTTATTATCAAATAAAGAGTTATTTATAAAAATTATGTAAGATTATATAAATGTTTTTTTTTTTCATACAAATATTAAAATATTTTGATTCATTTAAAAGATTGTCAAGAAAATCTATTATATTATATTATAAGAAATGTTTTGAACTTATTTCTTTAAAAAAAAAAATGGACAAAAATAGAAATGGCGTTTTATAGTGCAATTGTCAATATGCATGAAATTTGCCATACATACGGCAAAGCCCAATTGAAATCAATCGTATACCGATTTATAGCGTTCGTTAAAATAAATTCTCAAAGCTGAACGCATGGTAATAATTTAAAATTCAAAATATTTAAATTTTCAATAATCTTCAATTATTTTTTATTTAAAATTTATTTTTAAAATAAAAAGAAGAAGATTAAGATAGGACGAACATATTTTTGTTTATTTTCAAATTATTTGGGTATTTTTGTATATTTAAATTCTGTTTTGAAAACATTTGATTACTAGTATTTCGAGGTTATGTATAAGTTTTATTATTGTATATTGATACTTGTAGAATATTTTGGATATTAAACTATATTTAAGAGAATATATTTATAATTTATTTATAAAATTGTATATATATATATATTCATTATATGTATAAACATATATATAAATTTTTATATGCATATAGAAAGAGAATTTAAAAAATTTTGTTCTGAAATTTACTATTTTTTTTTTGTTTTTCTTGTTTTTGTTGTGTTAAAATTTATATAATTATAATATTAATTTTAAATATTGTTAAACCATGTTCTTTTTTTTTTTGGTTATTTTTATTTTTTTTTTGTTGTAATAAAATTTCTAAATATACCCTGTATATATTGTTAATCAAATTTATTTTATTCATTTTTATTTTGCTTATTTTATATTTTTTATGTTTTTATTAATGAAATAAAAGAATGACAAATCAAAAGAAATAAAACAAGGAAGATGTTTAAAATGTTGAAAAATTTCTTTTTGTCTCTTATGCAGATGATCATTTATTAAATTATCACCCATATTTTCTAAGACACATAACTTGATCTGATGCGGTTATTATTAAAAAGCTCTGTAATTCTCAAAATAAAATCAATTTTAAAATTTGAAATTCTATAATAAAAACCTAAATACTTTGGAAAATATTGCGTTACTTCAAGTAATTGGTCTATAGTAAAATATGGGTGCATTTATTTTAAATGTATAAAAATAATAATATGCAGTGTATACTGTTTCTGTTTGAAAGGTAGAAAGCGTTATAAATAAATGAAATAAAAATACAAAAATTTTAGATTGAATAATAAAGTTTGGATTATTGTTTAAACATTTTTAAAAATTTTTATAAAATTCCGTTTTTTAAAATTTTAATTAATTAATAACAACATGCTTTAGTAAAAATTGCATATATTTAGGCTTACGAAATTTTTCGGAGTTTGCCATATGGCAACGATAGTACTGAAATAGTTGGTTTTTTTTTTTCCAAAATAAGAATTTATTTATATAAAGGCTTTCTTTTAAACTGATTTTTAATTACTATGATAGGTGAATGCTTTGAAATTTGAATGTAATCACGATAATACCAGGATGTTTATCAGAATAATAACATTTGATACAAAGATTTTCTGCATAAGTATATGTAAATATAAATTCTAATAGATTTGGTATATAATTGTCGATTTTATGAAATAATATGAAAAAAAATATTATTTATTTTTTTTAATTAATTCTAGATTTATTAAGTTTGTATTTTGCTGTTTTTTTTTCATGTAAAGAATATCTAAAATTATTTCCACAAAATAGATTTAATTTTTTTTTTCTTCTATTATTATTTAATTTATTGCTTCTAATATTCTTTGTTATTTCAAAAAATATCTAAGTATATGTGTATATAATATGAATGTATTTATTATTATGTATATTCATTATTAAATTTCTTGCTATGTAAAATGTTAAGGTAATTTTAAGTATTTAACTAAATTATTATTGAAAATTATATAGTTCTTTTTTTCTTTGATTATTAATTTTTTTATATAATTTTGTATAGTTTTCAACTTCAAATTAGATTTTTATGAAAACTTAGGCGTACATAGGCGCGGTATGTTAAAAGTTTAATGTTATTAATTAATTTATAAATCTTTTTGAATAATAATAATGGAAAGAATAAAAGGTAAGTGATAATAAATTTTAAGTAGAGTGATAAATTTCATTTTTAAAATTATTGTTTTAAATTGACTGTTGTGTTATTGACTACTGTTAATTTCGAATAATTTGTTTTTTTCATATTTAATCAATAATTGTTTAATATTTAATACTTATATTTTAATCATTCAAACAATTGACTTTATATTTTCAATTTGTTAAAATTTATTGAGCATAAAATTAATATAATGATAAATGATAATCATAATATAAAATAAAAAAATTCATAATTTATTTGAAACAATTGAAAATTAAAATTATCAAACATGTTGTTTCTTAAATACAATAATTCACTCGTATAACAGAATGATGTTGCCAACATTCATTTGTTTCAAACATTCATTTTGGTTATTTGCAATAATTAATTAATAAGAAACTACAAATATATTTATATTATTGTTAATATTTTACTAACTTTGTTCTTGGTTTAGAATTCAAGCATATTTTAGTGACTGAACTATTTCGTCAATTCAAATCGAAAAAAATTACAAAGTGTTTGATTGCTTAATTACATGCGATCATACAGTTTGATCAAATCGCTTGAATATTAACCTAGTGAATACAAATAAAGAATTATACAGTTGAAAAATTAAAATTTACATGTCTGCCTGTGTCGTTAGGTATTTTTGAGAATTCAGATTTGTTTTCATTAAACTCTAATTTGTAGTTAAAAAATTTTAATCATATAGTGAGATCAATTTTTTTTTCAGTGATATTTTTTGATTTGATTTTGTATTGTTGTCTTACTTATATTTGAAACCATTACTAAAAAAATTTTAACCTGTCATTTTAATCATTTGTTTTTTTGTTTTTTATTGTTATTTTCTAATTGATTATAAATTATTAATAATTCTAAATGGTTTTAATGTTATTTTAATTTTATTTTTCTTTGGTTTTCTTGCTAAGCTCTAGTTTAATTGATCTAGATAATCGTTTATATTATATAAATATTTTATCTATTTTTACTGGAATTTAATTTTCACACGATGAATTTTTATTTGTTAATTTTTTTTAAATTCATCAGAACGGCAGTTAAAAAAATTCTTTCTTATTTTTATTTTAATTTTAATAAATTCTTTTTTAGATTATTTTTTTTAAAAAATATTTTCTTTTTGAGAAAATTTTTACATTTGAAATTATTATAATGTAGTTTTAATATTGTATAGTTTAAATTTGGACTTGAAAAATTACTAGAGTCCAAATATATACTAATAAGTGGAGTCCGAATACTAAAATATCTACCATATTGATTTAAGCAAATAGTTTCTAATCAATGTCTATACCATTTGATATATATTTTCATTTCTAGAATGGAAAAAACTCATAGACAGAATTTTTATTTCTGTTTTGATTTTTTTAATGTTTATAATTATGTGTATATGTAAATTGAAATGTTTGTATTTGTATGTTATTTGGCATCTACATACATACAATTTAAAACTTTTTTATTATACTGTTAAAAATTTCGATTTTAATATTATTGTAAGCTTAGCTAATTTTTAACAAATATAAGCCTTCTAAGAGATATTATTTTATCTATGCGTATTGCATTTCATTTTCTCTATATATTCTATATTTAATTATAAAAAAGAACTTTTATATTATATCGACTATGTTAATATTATTTTAATGTTATGTTTTCATGGTGTTGTTGTTTTTTTTGATATAAAAGCAATAGGGTTAATATGAAAATCTTATGCGATATTGTAGTAGTACACAGTATGACATTTTTGTATAAAGCCAGAAAAATTGGCATTTAAATTTTGTTAAGCAATTGTAATTGTCACAAAATTTTTAAATTTCCATCCTATACTGAAAAAAAAATGCAGTTTGACTTCAGAACAAAAACTGTTTTACTGCGAATTTTGGCAAGTTAATAATTAAATTAATAATTTTTTGGAGATCTAAAATGTCTCAGAAGTAATGTTTTCTAAAGCACAATAATATTGGTATTTCAAAAAAATTACGATACAAAATTCTTATAAATTATTGTTATACATTTTTGTAGCTGAATATACTAAATAATTTATTAAATAATTAACAATTTACTTGATAATTGATTAAGTCTATAAATTAACTAGAGAATTCTTAAATGTTAAATTTTACAGCTGTCTTAAATAATTTTTAGAAATTTTTCCCCTAGTTCTCTAGTTAATTTATCAGAAATACTACAATAGTCGCATATTTAAAAATAAAAATTGTTTTAAATTTTAAATATTTTTAAAAATATTTTTTTTTTATTAATTATTTAAGTTTTTCAAGTTGTTTTCAAGAATGAAGTTAATAAATTTGATTTTTCAATATTTAAACGCTTGTTTTTTTCTTGTTAATTCTATTGTATAGTACAGGGTTATTAAACAAATTTTATATGTATATTTACATATATATATATATATGCGTTAACATATACATAATATGTGCAATATATTAAATTTAATTTATTGTAAAAATTATTTGATTTTATTTTTATTCGTACGTATTTATAGGAAATGGTTTGACAAATTTGAATTTCTGAATTGTTTTTTCTATTATTTATTGTGTATGTGTACTTATGTATTGTGTGTCAAATAATTTAGTGTATTCGTTTGTGTACCTTAAACATAATATAATATATGTATGTTGGTTTATTTTAAAAGTGAATATTTTTAATATAATTACATTATAAAGAGAAGTGTAATTATTATGTGGTTAAATATAAATTAACAACGAATAGAAGGAGGCTTAAAAACTTTTTGATATTAATTTAAATTTATATAATATAATTTATAAATAGTATAGCATGAGCCTATACAAATTAATATGTAGAATATGTTTCGGATGAAATTAAGATATATATATATAAATAATGATATATTGTATTTTGTTGTTCAAATTCGTACAGATTATGTGAAAAATGAATTGAGTTTTCATATGAATATTTAAATTGTGATGAAGGATTTCAATTTTAATAATGTGAATAATTATGAAATATATGTATAATATTCGAATACATACACGCGGTAGTATATTTTTTTAATGCAATCCAAGAGGAGGAAAACAAAGGACTTACATATTATGCAAATTTAACTTTAAGAGAAGCGTTAGAAATGTAAATTCTTAAAATAATTAATTTTATTTGATATAATTATTTTTTTAGGTTTTAATAATTTTTCATGAGAACTAACAGTTTTAAAAAGTAGCCTTCATTTGAGCTAAAAATTAATATTCTTAAGTTCTTAAAGAACCGAAATTCTTATAATCACATATGTAGCTTGTCTTTCATAATTTTTCATATTTAGTGAAATTGTTATCAGAGCAATATTTAAAATAATTGCATTAAATTGTTGAAATTTGCCAAGAATTTTAAGTGTAAGATCATTTTACTTTTTTTGTCGTTATTGTTTGTCCAAAGTTGTGGTATTTCGTTAAGAGTTTAATGACATTCACTAATTAAAATTAAAAAAAGAATTAAAAATTATCGAAAAATGAAATTTGGAACCAAATTTGGGAAAAAAAGAAACTGATAGGAAATCAATTTATTTAAGTAATAAAAGTGGAAAATATTTTTTTATTTGACAAAACAATAAAGAATTTCAAGAACGTTTTTTCAAATCGATTTTTATTTACAAAATTTGGTATATGACTGAACAATTGTATATTACTTTAATTTTAAATCTCATATAAATATTAAAAATTATATGAAAATCTCTTGGATCTTAAATAGGTCTGTATATGATATGAAATTTATATTATGTTATTTAAATTTTCAATTTTACTCAAATATAATTTTATTATAATAATTATATATATAGTTTACATCTTAATATTTCATATATTTTTTGAATGATATTGAAATGTATGGGAAAGAATATGTGAGATATACCTATATGGAATTGAAATTTTGAAAATTTGATTATATTATTAAAAAATGAAAAAAAAAATATTATAATTCTTTTATAACAAAAAATACAAAAAAAAATAAATTTCAATTAATTAATTAAAAGAAAAATTAATATATGTAATAATTATTCATAAATTGACTGTAATTCATATGTATATGTATACCATTATAATAAATTTTATATATAATATTTAAATGAAGCAATCAATTAAGTTTATGGATTATTGTAGAGAAAATATTTTTGGCTTTGTTTTTCTCTTGTTATTTTTCTAATTAAAATTTTCGATTTTATATTAAAAATTTACTATATTAAACTTTAACATATTTATATTTTACGTATATATATATATATATATATATTACATGTATATAATATACATTTGACGTATTTAATTATTACATATTATTATTTATTATTTATTATTATTATTGTTATTATTATTATTACTATTTTTTTTTAATTTTTAAATATTTTTAAATATTTTTAATAGGATGAATAAAATTATTATTACAGTATGTCAATATGACATAATAAATTTTTCTTATCTTTGTTTTTTGTTTTTTTTTTCTTTTAATATTTTACGAAATATACGTTTATATATATATATATGTATGTATGTATAGATAATTAATATTAGTTAATAATATAACAATTTTTTTTTTATTTGATTAAATTTTTGTTTTTTGGTTTTATTTAATTTTTTTTTGTTTTTGTATATTTTCATATTATATTAAATTTTTTAATTTTTTATATTTGTTGCTTTTTAATTTTAATAAATCTAAAAATTATTAATTGAATTGCACCATTAGTTTTTAAATAATTTTTTTTTACTTATGTATCATATAAGTTATCATCGTTATTTTATTATTTATATATATATAATTATATATATGTATATATATCATTTATATACAATATATTTATTGTATAATTTCTTTTTATTTATTTATGGTTTGTTTTTTTCTTCTTTAAATATGTTTCTAAATTATTTGAATTGTTTTATATATATTTTTTTATTTAATTTTTAATTATTTATTTAATTTCATTTGTCTAAAAATATTTTTTTTCTGGTTTTCATTTTAAGTGTTTGTTTTTTTTTTTTTTAAATTTATTTAATATTAATTTTCTAAATATTTCTAATATATAAATTTCATTTTTTCTTTAATTTTATTTTATTTATGTATTTATATATATATATATATATATATGCTTGTATTTATAATATATAAGTATATGTGTATATATGTATATATATAGATTAAAAATGTTCTTCATTTCAAATCCCGTCGCTTAAGGTATTTGTCATTTCCATTATAAATAATATGCAATTTAATAATTAATTAATAATTAATGTAATATATGAGGGTATATTATATAAAATCTACAACATTTTGGTTTTTTAATATAATTTTCTAATAATATATTTGATGTTTTATTCCTATATATTATAATAATATTATAATATGTATTTTTATGTATGTAATGTAATAAATATTTGTAATTTTTTTTTGCAAATTTAAATGTTAAATAAAAGTTTTAATTTTATTTACAAAATTTATTTACGTAGATAGAAATTTAAAATTTTACAAAAAAATAATAATAAAAAGAAACTATATTTTTTTGAATGTACTTTGGAATGTATGCATTATTATAAATATAAATTTTAATCAATAAGAGTATTTCTCTCTAAAAGTTGCTTATCTATTATTATCATTATATCGGCACAGAATTATTTGTGCTGATATTTGTTTTTTGCTGTTCGCAATAATTCTTAATTTTTTTTCATGTGAAAATTATTATTACATTAAAGATTAAGTGAAAATATAATTTAGAAGCAAAACTTTTAAGTTGAATTGAATTAAATGAGGTTTAAAACAGAAAATTAATAATTAAATAGTTCACAGATCACATATAATTTCTGTATGAGTCAAAAGTTCTTTCGTCTTTCTTAAAATTCAACTGAATTCAACAAAATCCAAGCACAATCCAAGAAACTTTCTTAAAATACAACGGATCTTAACAAAATTCGATAATCGACATTTAATTTTAACGAAAAAGTCATTTATCCGAAAAGTAAGTATGGGACTGTAATTCTGATCGAAATTCACCAGACTCGAAATTAATGATTCTCAGATTATTTTAAACAAGTCAAGAATAAAAAGTATATTAAATTTTTAATTTATTAAGTTTAAAAGTTCAGATTTTAGAAATTCTCATTTTAGAAAAAAAAAAACTTCAGATTTTAACTTAAGTGATGAATTATTGTATATATACACATACATATACATCATAATATTTTAGATGTAAAATAAAATATAAAATAGCCTTTTTAGGCAAAAATATTTTTATTGATAAGCTGATAAATTCAATTTTTGATTTATTTGTGATAAAATGACATTTGCAAAATTAATAAGAATAATTTCATATTATTTTGAGTTAATGTAAGTACAATAATTTATTAATAAGCATACTTCCATTTCCATAATATTTTTCAAAATATTTTTCATATAGTATATTTATATTAGTGAAAATAAGAATTACAAATCTGAAGAAAGGATGTTAAATGTAAAGGACATTAAATTAATTATTTATAGTTAATTGAGATTGAAAATAAAAGAAAACTGATTTTTTCATAACCGGTCGTAGTCATAATTGAAAGTGTGACTAACATCCTAACAAAATAGGACAATATGAAAGAATTGTTTAATACCTTAATTCGAAAAGTAAGAAGGAACAAAAAAATATTTCTGATATTGCAGCTTTTTTTCAGTAGTGTAACATAAAACTGAATTTTAATTCTAAAAATTTCTAAAAAGTTCTAAAATAATTTTTTGTTTAAGACTAAAAGTTATAAGAATTTTTTTTTATGTTTGTATGGTTTGTAATTTTTTTATTTTGCATATTATTTCTATTTATTTTTTTTTTTGTCATTCTCTAATAAATATCACGTTTTTCTTAACTGCAGTTCTAACATTATTTATTCCTTTTTTATAGACATTTTAATTGAAAATAATTTATTATTGAAAACAATTAAAGTTTTAAATCAGATCAAACATTAAATTTTGTTTTCATAATATTTTGCATTATTAAAATTTATATTGTTATTATTATTATTTTTTATAAGATTCTGTTACTATAATGATAATTAAATATAAATTTTTTTTCAATGTCTTATAGTTTGCTGAATAGATTTTATTTTACATATAATTGTGGAAAAGTGTTTTAACTTTCATATTAAATTTTGTATTTCTGTTATTAAGTATAGTTTTTTTTTGGTGTATACCAGTGAAATTTTCATTGTTTTTAATTTAACATGTAATATAATTATAAAACTTTATATATATGTATGTTTATATAGTCATTATTTGGTAATTTGTTATAGGTAATGATTATGAAATCAAAAAAATTTAAAATTAGAGGGCTAATAATAGAATGAAGAAATATTAATTATTATAGCTGGCTTGAAGTGATCATAAAATTTTCATTTATTTTATTATTTCTTTTATTTATTTTACGTACATATTATACTTTGAAATAAAATAAAAATTAGATATTGAAGATCAGATATTTAGTATTCTTTTACATAATTATCAAATATATTATTCAGGTTTACCATAAACCCTACATTCATCGTACGGCACACATTAATTTATTGTAAAAATAATGTTCTGGATTTTTTTTTAGGATTTTTTTGAATGTGTGAGTTTATGATCGAATAAATATCGTATATTTTTGTATAAAATATTATCAGGATTTGAAACAGAGACTTTAATAAGCCTGTAAAAATTAACCGCTATCCTGATCCGTTTTTTTCTCAAATTTTTGATACCGTCTTTCTCCTAGTCAGAAGCAGCTACACAAGTATAAAATTTTAATAACTTTTAGATACTATTAAATTATTTATTTCGTTAGCGGAACATTTTATTCAAACCCAACTCCCTTGAAAATTATTTAAATTTTCTAGAAAACCGAAAATTTAACGGTAAATGCTATGACATCATAAAGTATTATTATTTTTTCTAACTCACTTACTTAACCACCCAATTTAACTATTATGCTTTTGTCAAAGTTTCGCTCATCCTAAATGTATGCAATATATCAATATATTTTGGCATATGATATAAATGATTTCTAAAAGTAGCATTTTCATTTGTTGGATCATTTACCTTAGATACATACAATTTTAAAGAAGTTGTGTTTTGAATTGAATTTTCAATAATGAATGAATTATTGAATACTGAATTATCTTCTTGAATATTTTTTGCATGACTTTAATTAAAATGTACGTATTTTTTTACAAAATTGTAAAAAATCAAAGAAAATTTTATGATCTGATTGTATTAAAATCATTTTTGCGCAAACTTAATATTATAATTTAATTAGAATACTTAATAAGTTTTTAGTATATTTAGTATTTTTCTTTTAAGAAGTTCGTATTTATTCATTTTGAATTAAGTTTTGTTGGCTTTTTTGTCTTGATTTATCACAGCATTTTACGTGATTTATTTTTAACTATATTTAAATATTTTTATTACTTATTTTTCATTTTTCGATTCATTAATTGAAATATTCAAATAAATTAAGTAATTTTATAAAAAAAATGACAAAGGTTTAAATTTAAAATAAAATTTGCTCAAAAATCAATATTTTTAATTGCAATTTGATCGATATTATCAAGTTTTTTTATCGATATTATCAATCGATTCTTTATTTCGTTTAGAAAAGGAAAATATTAATTTTATACAAATAACAATTTACATAATGATGTAATAAATTTTAACAATTCTTTAATAAATAAAAAATGGTAAATATTTTACGAATATATCTCTATAAATAAAATTTATCAAGGTATATAGGGTTCTAATAAATAGTTTTATATTCACTTGACATAGGTAAGTAATAACTTCATTAATTTTATTTCTTTTCGAAAAACATTGACGAGTTTGGAAGAAAATTTTTGTTTATTTTATAAAATATTGGATTATTTTTCAAATTTTCTGTTAGTTTAATTGGAGCAATTAATTAAAACGTTTTTTGTTTTTTAGATATTTTCACTTACAATAAGTGAAGAACCTAGAAATAATTAAATATCATTATTGAATTCTAAAACAACCAAGTTTTATATGCTTTATCAAATTTGAAGTCCAAACAAAAATTGGCAATTATATATAAAAAAATTTGAGTTTACTATGCGAAATTAAATAGTTTTGTTTTTGAGTAGCAGTTTAAGATTAATTCTTTAAAAGGGTTCAATTCTTTTGTAAAGTAAATTATAGGAAATTTCTTTTATTATTATAGGCATTTCACCATAAGAATGGCTTTGTTTTTAGCATTTAATAATATATTTATCACTAACTCAGAAACAATAATATTGGATGGAATGTGTTATATGAAATACAAATAAATACTGAAAAGTTGTAGTTTATTGGGCGACTAAAATTATAAGTTAATTTTAAAAATTTTTGCATTACAATATCTATTGTTTACATTATAATATGTGTATGTAAAATAGTTTGGTTATTTTAGTGTTTTAATTTATTTTTTAAAATTTTGAATGAAAAATTTTTAAAGCAAATTAATTATAAATTTGTTTTGTGAAAATATTGTTAAAGAAAAATAATTTTCAATTAAAAATTTGTACATTTTATTCCATATAATAAATTTTTTTTAATTAATTTTTATTTAAGAATTTTTTAATTTCGCGTATTAATCTTTTCGTTTTTTTGAAAATTATTTTGGCAGCTATTATAGCTTACTTAAAAAGCTGAACAATTTTGTGTGTGTGTGATTTTTTTTTGCATTATTGTATCTGCAATTGGAAGTATAAAACATATAAGTATACATGCAAGAAGTGCGGTAATTAAATTCCAGGATTGTAGTAATGCTACAGCATTCAAAAGATTATACCTATTGAAATTATGAATATATAGTAATTTTGAAGTTTCAACTTTAAAGAACACTTTCAAAAAAATTTTATTAAAATTTATTTTGTTATAGGAATTTTACGACATGCATAATTTTAGTAAATGTGAAATAGTAAACATTTATAAGCACTCCTCAAATTTTATTTTTACTTCTATTGTGTAGTAGTTGCCCAATTATAATATTATGTTGTGTATATATATTAATATTTTGTCTATTTCACCTTTATGTCCTTGAGTCTAATGAACAATGTAAGTGACACAAAACTTCAGAAAGTAGATATTTAATTTGAATTTGACAAATATATTCTATAACTGTTGTAAAATTTTTTAAATAGATTTTTATATAGAAAGTTAACAGTAGATGAGATTTTTAATATTAAAGAAAATTGTAAATATTTTGAAACTGTGTTAACTTTTGTTTACTTTTTCAAGCATGAAATTTTATTTCCATAAAATTATGTCACATAATATCATTGGTTGACTATTGTATACAAATATTTGATCTCATAAAAGTCTTGCAAGTGACTGCGTGTTTGTATCCGTCATTGTGTAAAATGAATGAAATATAATATAAGTATATGAATATTGACAATCAATTTCAATTGAGTTATTAGGAAACGTTTAAAGAGTCAAAGTTTTAATAGTTAGTTTACCTATAATTTCAATAAATATAATATTACTCTCGCCTGGGTCATAACTTTAATTGCCACAGTATTGTTGTATTATAACATCTTTGCATATATAAATATATTTTTTAATATTATTGAATTTTTTTAATGATTTTTCTACTTGCTAATAATTATATAATAAATAATACCTAAGAATAATAATGAAAATAGTAATTTATAACAATTATAATAATAATAATAGCAGCAATGATAATAATAATGATAACAATAATAATAATAATAATAATAATAATAATAATAAAATTTTAATATTTTTTTTGTTTTAATTTTAAAAACTATATTAACAGATTTATAGTTACCGTTAATTATTTTTATAGCAGTTTTGTTTTATTTTAGATCTTAATTGAAATTTTTGCGCTTTTGTGTTTTTCTTTTGGTTTCTGTTTTTTTTTTTCTTTTTGTTTAAATTTATTTTTATACATTTTTTTATAATTATTGCCCCTACATTTGTTATAAATAATGTACCTAAATGTATTGTATATATATATATATATATATATACTTGTATTTCTAAACTTAGTTTTAATTTTAATATTATGAATTCACTTTATGTTTTGTTTTATATTTTTCTTGTTTTGTTCTATATAATATTTTAATTTATATAATTAAATCTTCATAAAATGCATATTCACATTTTCTGATACTTTTTATTTTGAAATCACATTCTGGTTTTCTTTTACTTATTTATTTATTTTATTTATTAATTATAATTATTAATTTTTTTTAATTTACTTATTAGTTTTATGGTTTGTTTTTTTTTTAGTTTTTTTTTTGTGTTTTATTATAGTTGATTGTTAGGTTGAAATGTTTCTTTATCATTAGTATATATATATATATATATATATATATATATATATATATATATTTTATTTAAATTATTTTTTATTTCTAGATTATTATTATGGATTTTGTTTTAAATTTAATTATTATTATTTTACTTATTTTAAATATGTATTTTTCATTTAAAGGTTTTTGTTTTTATAAATTAATTTTAATTCTTTTTTCTCTTTAATTTATCTGACATATTTGATTGCTTTTGTTCTGGTATTTTCATATAGAATTTTCATTTTCTTTTAAATATTCTCCTAAAAAAATTTCTTTATAATTATTTATTTTAGTTTCATTTCTATTATTGTTTTCAAGTGTTTGAATTTTATTTGATATTTTATGTTTACAAGTTTTTTTTTTTATTAATAAAATAATAAAGTAATTGCTTTTAATATTTTAATTTTTCTACTAAATTAATTAGAAAACAGATAAAAGATATTAGATACAGAATTAATTAAAAAGAATACACTGAACGAATAGTGTAAAAATGTATTTTACTGGACGTATTTGAATTTATTAATATTTTTATTTTTGTTCCGAGAATTAATTATTTTTAATATAATTTTATTTTTGGATTTATTTCTATTTAATTAATAATAAAACTTAAGCTTGAAAATATTCTTTCATGCAACTTAATTTGTTCCAAAAATTCATATAATATTTTAGAAGGTCTACAGATTTGCTGTATGTTATAAGTGAATGATTTTTAATCTCTCACAGAGATTGTGGCATATCTATACTAATTTAATTTAAAATATTGTAAAATTTAAGTAAAACATTTCCAAATCAACTAGTAAAGTTAAAAATTTTAAAGTTTTGTTTTTTTGTCTGATATGACAAATTTTAGTAAACAATGTTTTAGAAATGATCACAAATAATACTTATCACTTAAATTCTGTTCAATGAAATGTTAAATTTTTGTCAGAGTATCGCTTCACGCAAAATAATATATTGATCTAAATAAATCATAGGGTAAACAATACTAGAAATTAAGATCTAAATATTATACTGCAGTGTACAACATTGTAGTATAATATTGAATTTTGAAAAGATTTTACATTTCATGTTAGTATAACAGTTTAGATTTGTTGAATTTAATAAATAAGTGTGCCATTTATTTAATTAATTCATTAAATATTTTTCAAATGAGCAACATAGAAATTGAATTTTTGCATATTATTAGATTTATAAAGTTGAATATTTATATCATTTTTATTTTAAATTTAATTGACAATTTTACATTGTATATCTTTAATCAAGGAATTTAAGATTTCTTTAGTTGAAATATTCAAAATCTTGGAAATATTTTAAGAGATTCAGTAATATTTTGTAATTACATTTAGAATTGTATTCTATACATAATATCTTAATTATTAAAATTATATGCAAGTTAATGTTACAACTAATATTTTTGAATACAATATTAAGAAATAGAGAGTGTAAAATGTTGTTGTTCATCATAAAATGTATACAAATTTTGTATTTGCGAATGAATCATTTAAATAATATTACTACCGTTACCATCGCAGTCATTTGCGAGTTATTCAAGCCTCACTACTCTTCTGACTATAATATCTCTATCCCAAGCATAAAGCTTGAAATATCCCCAAAGGAATTGGAAAAAAGTTCCCGAACCCTGAACAAAACAATATGAATGACCTGCATTTTGGGATTGGGATAAATAGAATTTCGGTATTTTAAACTAATTTGAAGATAATCGTGTCACTTATGTGGTTTTTTATTTTGAGAATTAGACATGTTATAATTTTTTGAAAGTATTTGAATATTTATTTTTGGGCATCAAATTTAATAGTAACTGCATTTTAATTACATAAAATATTTTTAAGGTTATCTTTTACCTGTTTTGTTAATACATTTTTACATAGTTTTTTTTTTGAAAACATACGCTATTTTAAATATTTTTTTTTTTCAAAATGAAAAACAAAATTAGGGCTGAATTCAATAGCTTTAAGAATATTTTAAAAATTATATTAAATCAAAAAAAAAAATATGAAAAATACTTATAAGTTCAATTCAGTCTTGTCATTTTTCTGCAAATAATAGGTGAAAATTTCTTACATATATTTTTTATATACATATACGTTAATTTATACATATAAAAATGTATTCCACATTTTTAAAACAATTTAATTTTTTTTTTTTTCAAATTTTTACAGTATTTTTTTTTTAATTTTTTTATTATTATCGGTAATATTCTGTTCATCGTTGTATTAAAATTATTTTGTTATTAAATAATTTCTCCATTTACTAAATGTTGCAAAATTTTCCCGCCAGATGTCATGTGTTTGGTTTTTTTTTAAGGTTAATAACGATATCGTGGTATACATTTTAACATTGTATGTAAGTGTGTATGGTAATCATATAATAATAAGCGCGCAAAATGTCAATTCGTTTATAAAATTAAAATATTTAATTTGATAACTAATTTTTTTTTACTCTCCACATTTTAGAAATATTTATTATTATTATATAATTTGAAAAATCGAACTAGAATATTTTTTTGTTATTGAAATATTTTCTATAAATTATTTTTTTGATAAATTTTATTATTATTGTTTCTTTATGTTTATTTTTCTTTACTGTTTTTATGTTTAATCGAACTGAAATTAAATAAATTAAATAATTGTTGTATGAATATTTTGAAATTACTATATACTTATTTTATATTGTTTTCTAGTAAAACAATATTTTTTGTATTATTTTCTAATTTTTTGTGCTTACCAAAAAATGTGGAGCTGAAATTAATACAGCAAGTGTTGCAATTATTGTGAACAACGTAAATATTATAAGGCACAATCGGTCCACTACCATTGCAGCAAATTTCCAATCACGTGTAACGTCATTACTTTCGTCTTCTTTTTTAAGCTTCAAAGAAGAAATTCGAAATTAATAAGTAATGTGGTTGCTTGTGATCGTAAAATATTTGTGTGTAATTTCGAAAATATTCAAATTGAAACAAATGTAATTTTTTTTTTTTTTTTACAATTTGTAACCATTTAAAATATTTTTGTTTTATATTATGCCATCCAAAGTTTTAGTATTTATATATAAAAGGCTGTATGTAAAAAAATTAAATTATAATCTGCAACAAACATATTTTAAATTAAAATTGACCATATACAACATAATTATCACATTTGATTTTATCACAGTTCTAGTTCGATAGTAAGTTTTCTTCAAGCATTCTTTTAGAGCAATGATTTTGGGAATAAAATATTCTCGGCACTATAAAAAATTTTTATTTAAAATTACTACAATAATTTTTAATTTAAGATTTAAAAAAACTCCATTAGTGCAAATAATTATGCAATCAAGTAATTAAAAAATTCTAACAAAAATTTAACTTGTATAATTAAATTAATAACTTGTATAAATAAATTTGCTAATTGATCTCATGTTGAGTGAATTTATCATTCCATATGTAAATATCGTAAATTTTACTGTAAAATTAGTAGTAATTAGCAAAATTTCATATTCTCCATTTTTCCAAAAATTTCCATTCTGGTCGAGTAAAATTTCTAAACAATCCCGTAATATTTACTTTACTATATTTGGAAAATTCGACTGAACATTACTTTACTTATTGTAGTAATTTTCAGACAATTTTTTACAGTGCATATATTTAATTATTATTATTTAGAAATTAAATATTAATTCAAAAAAAAAACTGTACCAGCAATTTGAGTTGATAAATAATTTAATTTCAAATTCTGGAAATTCAGATTGGTTAATATCAAACTATTTATTCGATTCAATATTTTTAAAATGAAGATAAAATTTGATATAAAAATACTCCAATTCATGTATATACTCCTATATATTATTCTTAGGTGTTTGTTATTAGATTAAATAAATATACTTATGTACTTTAAACACATATTAAGTGAAAATAATGATTTTTCTTTTTAAATTTTGAATTTTTGATCACAATACCTGATCGGTTATCCACCTTAATTCTTTTAATATAAGAGCTAATTCGTATTCAGCTGATGAACTTAGGCAAGTGTGTGAAATCGCTTCATGCATTCTTGGATCAACATTTATAGGGCCAACACTTCCTTCGTCTCCTTGTCTACATAGAAAAAAAAATATATATAATTTTAATGTTTATGAATTATAAAAGGAAATTAAAATAAAATTTATTTAAAAAAAATTTATATTCTTATTAATTTTTTTAATTGTTATTTAAATAAGCTCCTCTTATAGTTATTTTCGTATCTGAAATATTATTTGTACCTGTAAACTGTACGATAATAAGTTGGCTGATGTGGTAACGTTGCACTTGCACATCTATGATTACATCGGTAGTCATCATCAATGTCTAAAACGTTAGCTAAAAGTGATTTTGATGATCTGCAAGCGTGCGATTGAAATATAATTAATTTATGCCATGGTATAAGTGACACAGGAAAATTTATTATTCATAACAACAACGGCAAGTCTTATTTGCTTTCAATTTGTTTTATGTGAATCAATTATGATAATATGATATTCGATTATTTTCTTATTTTCTTTTGGATATATTATTTAAATTTCCAATTTGAATTTAAAATTTTGAAACGATTACTTATCTACATTTTCTGTTTAATTTCTTTAATTTTATGTAGAGAACAAGATTAAAAAGAATGGTTAATCAGATAATTTCTTTGTTATTAAAAATATTATTTTATATCTCATTTCGAATGTTTATGGAATATTATGGAACCAAATTCTTAATTTCAATTAGATACATGTATCATGCATGTTTCTTAAATGATGTTTAAGATTGACCCCTTAAAAGTGTCGTGATATTTGTTAAAAATTTTTGATAAGTAATAATATACTATGTTAAATAAGTAATTATAGGCATGTGAAATGTATTGTTGCATTGGGATTTACTACACTTGGGGTTAATTTGCTTAAAATGAAAGTAAAACTACTCAATTATAGTAGTTAATAAAACCAATAGAGAATAATTTATTTTATCAATATTACTTAGTAGACCAATAATATTGTTTTAAACATAAGGGTCCAATGTTATTTTTTCATACATTTCAAAACCGCATTCATTGTACAACATTTTCCTTTTTGAGCAAAGAATGTAAATTTAGTACTGTAAAATAAAAGAAATTTCATTTATTTTACAATTTGATCATGGTAAATTATGAGAATGTATGAGTTCGATTACATTTTGTAATTAAAAAAAGTGTACACAGAGTATTAATAATGATTTCAAACTCTAAAATGTACAGAATGCTAAGTGTTGTGTTCGAAATGGTATACGGATAATGATGAATTTGAATTCATAGCATCATTCTGAATGAATAGCATCATTGAATAAGTACAAAATGTATAATAGTTACCTAAACTATTAAAAATATTAAATGTACAAAATTTGAGTACATATATTTTGTATATTTACGTTATTGTTCATCTATTTCTGATCGTTTACGTTTAACTATACAGAAAATTCTTAATTTGTAATAAAAGAAATATTAAAATAACATTTTATACTTACAAAATTTCATAATATATACGTATGTCAAAAATCTTAAATTGTGCTATATATATATACGTATGTACATAATAAATTAAATATTTTGTGAAAATTAAAAAAAAAAATTAAAGAATAAAAAAAATGTAGAAAGTATATAGAAAATCTGGGCGGGATATTAAGTGAAGGTGTTTTTGAAAATGCAATTGAATTATTTAATTATATTTTTAATATTAATGTATAACCAATTGTTGTCAAGAATATAAATTATCTAAGAGTTGCTAAGTTTTTGCTTATATCAGATATAATATAATATATAAACAACTAAATGTCAACTAAGAAAATATGTACGTCATACATAATTATTGGAATTAAGGAGGGTTTTAGTTTTTGGACTCCTCTAGCAGAAGCTTTTAAATCTAGAAAAAGCTCTTCTTACTAAAATTTTTTCGAAAAAAATAATTTCAAAATAATTTCAAAATTATTATAAATTTTTGTCAATTAATAACGAAATTAAATTGAAATTTTCTGATTAAATTGCATTTTCATAACTATTATATAAGAAACACCTTACATATATAATTGTAATTTTATTCTATATACAAAAAAATAATCGATTATCATAAGATATTTTAAAATATTTATTTAATAAAAGAGTTTTAATATGAGAATAAAAATAAAAATTTTTAATAAAACTTTAACATGTTATTTTTTCTTAATTTAAAATTTATATTTAATAATTTATATACATAAGGCTATTATAATTATCGTTATTATTTTTGTACTGTATGTATAATGTTTCTTGTATTACAGTATAATGTACATATATATAATATATAAAAATTTTTAAGCAAGAATATTAAAATATAATTTTGGATATATTTTATTATTTTCTTTTACTGTTATATTGTTGTAATACTTAAAAAAAAATTTTATACATTTTAAACAAAACTAAAAAAAAAATTTGTAATTTTAATTCATTTATAAAATTTAAAAAAAAATAAGAAAAAAAAAAACAAAGTAAATGTAAACTAAAAATGTGTTCAAGTGTTCACACAATACTCTGCTACAATACCTTTCTTTTAATTCAACTGTTTGAATTTGTTGCTTTTTTTCAGCTGATGATCCTAAAGGTGGTGGCGGACAATCATAAGTTTCTTGTCCTGGCCTTGACATGCGTAATATACATGGAAGCCAGTATAAGAAAACTACCCGTATCTGTGATTTTGTTTGTTTGTTTTTTTTTTGCAGTTTTTATTTTTTTTTTTATTTACGTTTTGTTTTTTTTTTTAATTTTGATTTTTTTAATGATTTTAAGGTTTATAGGGTGATATTGTTTTCAACAAAAAAAAAAATTTAATTTTTTATTTTTGAATAATAACAAAACAAAAGTGGAATATTTTTTGGGAGGAAATTTTTAAGTAAAAAAAAAAATTTATTGGGAAAATAAATTGAAAATTGTTACACGAAAAAAAAAATAAAAAAATATATATATATATATATTTTTTAAAAATTATATATATACATAGAAAAAATATAAAAAATGAAGGTTTTTAAAGGACGATGCAATTCAAAAATTTTGTCAATAATTAGGCGCATATAAAAATAAAAATTATTTTTTTTTTTTATTATTAAAAATTGATTTAAAAATCAAAAGACAAAGGAAAACATTGAAAAATGTTATTGAAAAAAAAAAGTTAAAACACAAAAATAGAAAGAGAAAAATATACATATTTATATATTTATATATAAAGGGTGGTAAATAATGAAATAACGGTGAAATAGAATGTTATTATCGGTGATATTTTAAAGATGAAGAAGAGAAGAAGAACATAAATAAAAAGAAATTCTATATTAATAAATTTTGTATTGATAAAATTTTTGTTTTTTTTTTTTTTGTTTTTTTAATATTAAAATTTTTCTTTTTGTGTAATATAAATAAAATTAAATATTAAATATGTATAATTAAAAAAAAATCTATTTAATAAAAAATAAATAAAGAAAATTTGATTTTTATTTTTTTATTTAAATTATTTGTTTTTTTTTTAATTCTTATTTTCTCGAAAAAAATATTTCTAAGGCTCTTCTAATATTTTTTCCTTTTCTTGTCTGTTAAATTTTTCTTTATTTAATTTTTTTTTTGCCAAAAATTTTTTTTCTTACTCCAATATTTTGTTTACGTTTTAAATTTTCGTCAATTACAAAATTGATTACTTTTTATAAATTTTTGTTTTAATGAGGAAAAAAAGAGAAAGAATTTTGTTTTTGAATTCAAATTTAAAAAAACACAGAGAGAATGAGACAAAGAGAAAAAGAATGAGAGAGAGTGAAGAAAAAAATAAGAGAAACCAAATAAAAATATGTAAAAACAAAATTTTTTTTTGGAAAAAAGAAAAGTGGTGAATTTCATTTACCAAAAAAGTTTTTTTGAAAATTTTTTTTTTGCAAAAACTCCATATCAAATTCAATTTAAAAATAAACATATTTTATTATTCAAATTCGTAGAAAAAAAATAATTGAGGAGTAATTTTTTATAAATTTAAAGAATATTTCAAGAAGTAATTTTCGTATACTTGCAGAATAATTTTGTTTAGAATGTTTTTATATAAAACTTAAAAATATTTTGAAACTCTCGAAAATCAATAATATTTTTTTCATTCTGCCTCGAAATTTATCACAATTAAATGAACATTTATTTCCGGCAGTCTATGACCTATTAGAATACCTATTACATAAAACTAAAGAAAATTTCAAATTAGCGATAATTAATCAAATTTGGACATTTAATGAAATTATGACCAAAAAAAATTTATTTAATATTGTATTTTAAGATCCTGAATTTTATAATAATTTTAATTTTGCTATTGAGCGGGAATATGTTAAAAATAAATCAAATATAACGGCATACAAGTTGTTCTCAATATTATCGATATGGAGTACTTTGGTGTCGAATTTTCCGGTAATGAAATAATTTTTAGTTGTCTTCATATTAACACATTGAGAATGAAAAATAGGAAATTCTAGAAAAAGTTATTATGATTCGAAAAGTTATTATGATATAATTATTAAATCAGCTTCAAATTTCATTCTGCTGCACTCTAGTGTGCAAAAAATTTGTTAACTTCAAATTTATTTTCTTATTATTTAAATTTTGAATTGAATGTGAAGTTTGCCAACCCGACACATATTTTGACTAGCGTGTAAACTGTAGTAAATTGGAGATAGGAAGAAAACTGTTTATTTTAAATTTAATTAAAGCTTTAAATTTGTAAGTTTTATGACTAAAATTGTTTATTTGTTTATGAAAAAATTAAGTAATATATAAAGATTGAATTTTGTATGCATAGAATGTATATGAAAAATGTTAAATGTCAAACACTTTAAATGTCGAAGAATTCAAGTATGAATGACAAAATCTTAATTTAAAATTTTTAATTATAAAATATTGAAGAACTTAAACATTATTTTTTATATTAAATATGTATTACTTAATAAGTCAATAGAATTGTATTTTTTTTAAAGTCAATGTACCATAATAAATATTTTAATTAGTACAGTATTTAGGGGCGCAAATATATGGTCTGTATTGTATAAATATCACAACTAATAATTATTATGTTAATTAAAAGTAATTATAATAAAAATAATTACATGTTATTAAATAGAAAAAAAAACTATCTGTTATAAATAACTAAAATAAAATGCGTAAATAATAAAAGAAAAAAAATTTAAAGAAAAATTAATGAAAATTCAAAAACAATTCTTTTCTCTTTACAACAGAAAATATAATGATTTTTCATACAAATTATATAATTAATATTCATTCGGTAAAATTTTTTCATCAATTTGTAATTTGAAATTTAAATATTTAAATATATATATAATAAATTTAGAATTTATTATTAACAAGTTTTTCTATTTGTTTTAAATTTGTTTTTTTTTTTTGTAATATAAATATAAAATTATAAATTAAATAAAAGTATTCTAATTGTTTTGTATAATATAAAAAAAAAATTTTTTTTTTTATTTATTTTTATTTTATTACCCATTCAGACATCTCATGAGTGTCTGGATTTCTGTGATGGTAATTCAGAATTAAAATAGTTGAAACTACCGAGGATGCCACCTTCATTCAACACAACAACGATTTATATAACAGATTTTTTTATTTTCGGTTTATTTTGGTTTGAGTTTTTTTTGTTTTGAGGTAGATATCAGGAATATATTTTGTTTTTGCAGTCAGATCGATAAAAGTGAACAAACAACAGAAGAGAAGAGAACGAGAGAAAAAGATTGTATATATGAGAAAAGAGAAAAAGAGAGAAGGGGTAAGAAAAAAAATTAGATTGATATTTTTCAGCATAATTTATTTATAGTTTTATTTTATTTTAAAATTTCAGGAAATTTTTATATTTCATTTTATTTAAAAAATTATTATATATATATTTTATAATAATATATATAAAGAAGAAGGTGTTCTTACCATAAACATTATGCAGTTGAAATAGGTTCCTGAAATCAATAAAACACACAGGGAAACCAATTTAAATACATATGGACATTTATGGAAGGTGCAAAAAAATATTTTGCCCAGTATTTATTTATGTTTCTTGATTTAAAACCTTCCTTTTTTTTTCGTTTTTAGTTTTTATATTATCATATATTATTTTGTTAATATATAATTTATTATTATTTTTCAAAATTAAGTACTATACATTCAGTATAATTTATATATATAAAAGAGATAATTAAAATTTAAAAAAAAAAAGAATTGAAAAGAAGGCAGTATTGTAATTATTGTATTGTATTTATATACACAAATCAGATTTATACATAGATTTAATAAAAGAGTATTATAATATGTGAAGTATATAGATATTGAAGTATTGAAATTAAAAAACAAAATATAAACAAAATATAAGTTTAATTAATATATAAAAAGACGATATAGAGAGAGGAAAACATAGTCATAAATAAGTTTAATAATAAAAAGAATTAAGAAAATATTATATAGAATAAGTAGATTTGTTAAATGCACAATATTATAAAATTAAGGAAACAAAGTAGAGTTACAATTATTCGAAGTTTTATTTATTTTTTTCATTCTAATTAATATTTTATTATATTATTTTATATTTTATAGTGGTTATTGTATATTCTTGGTTTTTAAATCAAGGAAACGTAAAGAAATATATGTTATTTTTTTCGATAATTTTAGAATTTTTTCAGTTTTTCCAGTTTTTATTTAGCTATTTTTTAATTAATTTATCACAAAAAAAAAAAAAATAATAATATAGAATAATAATTAATATAGAAAATTTTTATAGAAATTTAAGAAAAAAAATATTTATTAAAAGTTAAAATACAAGTAGGTTATTATATTATAAGACTTTTATTTTACAAGAAGACAGACACAATAATTATATATGCATAGATATAAGATTTTGAAATTGAAAAGTCGGAAAATATGCGTGCATTTAAAGAGATCGAAAAAAAATTACAAAAAAAAAAACCAAGAAATTTTCTTTTTATTATCATAATAAAATATTATTTATTTCTATTAATAATTAATTATAGTATATCTAATAATATTTATAAGAAGCCAAAAGAATATAGTAATAAATAATTATTAATTTACAATTTATTGTTATATTACAGAGAGAAAATCCATATTTGCCAAGAGAACCAGGAAAACAGAGAGCAAAGAGAGAAAAATTACAGAAACCAAAAAAAAAAAACGAGAGTAATAAGAGAAATATTAAGAAATAAATTGCAATCGGTTGTACTCTACGACGACAAAATAATATAAATGTACATATAGAGAATGAAATACGAGTAGAAGAAATAATCGAAGAAAAAGAATCAAAATTGAATCAAATTGATTGAATCAAAACATTAATCGATAATATTGTGCTAAATATTAATTATTATAAATAATAATTATAATTTATAAGATAATATTGTTGTTTCATAGCATTTTAAAAATCAAGATTTAATTTATTTGATTAAAAAAAGCACAATTTTTTTCGTTTCAACAAAGAAGTCTTAATTGTACGACTTTAAAATTAAAACAAATATTTATTGTAGAATAGAAAATAAATATTAAAAAAAAATTGCAAAGTTTAGTTAAGAAACCAATAAACTTTACTTTATAAAATCATTTAATTAGAAGCCTAGAGAGAAATAGTTTTGAAAATTTTAATAATATTCTAAAAACATTAAAAAGAACAAAAATCCTAATTTATTAATTTTATAAAATATTTAATATTATAATTTTTTTTTATTTTTAATTTTTTGCCTGTTTCATTTCACTTTTATGAATTCCATATTTATTTAGTAGCACTTTTTAGGTAGATATTTTTTAGGTAAAAATTTTTTTGCAAGCAGAAGAAGTTGATTAAAGTTTGGAGCTTGAAATTTTTTAAAGGCTTTGTTTTCAAGATAGATTGAATACTTAAAATGTGTTTAATATATCATAAACTTTGTTTGTTTTTAACTGTGTGCGTGTTTCATATTATAATTGTTGTTTATGTTATTCGAATTTGATATTTATTAAGAATTTTACAATGAATTCATGTAAATAAAAGTTATTTGACGTAGTAAATTTTTGCTAGAGTTATAGCGTAATTATTGCTTGAATACAAAAGATGGAGTGGTGTGCTATAAGAGTGGTGGTAGTGTGCAAATTTTTGTAAATATTTTTGTATTTTGCATTTAATTTTTTTATTTCAATGTAATATTTTCTCATATGTAGTTGTGAATCAGAAAGCATTTGATTTTGTTTTTCTCTGCCATCTAGCGTGATTATTTTTTTAAATACACCTATCTTCCGCAATCTAGATATTTTTTTAAATATCATATTTTTTTAAATAATGCCTATTAAATGTAATGCAATTCAAAATAAATTTGTTCATTATTAAAAATTTGGAAATATAGATTTTTAAAAGATTTATTTTGATTAATAAATTTTTCACTACTGCAATCTATTATAGTTTATTGTTTTTGCAATTGTTTCGAAAATCTTGTGTAGAATGTAGTAGAAATTTCAGTTTAATAAAAATATTGCTAATGAAAATGTTGTGTTAGTGTTGTGTATTGACTCGTTATACAAATAAAAATAAACTGATTTACAACATCCTTTTACAAATGAAAACTGTTACTAAAGTTTTCATTAAATAAAATTGAAAAGACATTTTCATTTTTGTGTTATTAAAAGTAAAATACATATTTAAGTTTTACATATTGTATCGAAATTTGAGTGTCATACATGATTGGAAATTTCTAGTTTATTAGCTTTGTGTTAGCTTCTTACTATAGTATATACACTATAGTAGTGTAGCAATCATTTAATTTTATTTATGAGTCCGATTCACGCTATATATGACGCATACTAGTTGTATGAACTTGACATCAAACACGGAAAATGTATTCATTTAGCCAACAAACTAACTTATTCTTTTAAATTATGTTTCGATTTTCGCTGTTAAAAGTGGGTTTAAAATTGTTTCGTATTGAATTAAATATCTTGAAATATGAAAATTCGTTTCAAATTATTTGAGAAAATCGAAATGCTCAAGAGATAATTTTTCCGTGCTTTTTTTTGGTGTATTTCGGAATTTTACAGAGATAATTATGCGTACATATGTATATATGATTTTTCATCAAACTTTATGTCGTTGATACTCGTAATATAGTTTTGTTGTTATTAGATTAGGGGCCTGATCGTCTATTTCGCTATTTTACTCGGAAAGTGAGAAGAAAGTGAGCGTCTATCTTATACTTGTATAATGCAATTTTTTTATGAGAAGAATTATTTGGTATTGCTTATCTCATTTTTTTTTTAATATGCATACAAAATGTATCCACTTTGTTTTGGAAAGTGAGACGTTCAGTCGATAATTTGCAAAAATCCAATAAAAAAAATGAGTAATCTTATTGGAATTCTGATTTGTATAAATAGTGAGTAAAAAAGTGAGATAGACGATCAGGCTATAAAGCTTAATTGAAGTTTGTTAGCTTTTAAAAAATAAATAAAGCATTTCAATGAAAAGAAGCGGCAATGTAAAATTTAGCTAAGCTGCTTTAACAATAAAAAAACGCAAGAAAAAATTATAGAAAATGTACAAAATTTTAAGACGAGCAAAATCAGAAATTGGGAACAGTTTATATTTATTTCCGGCTTCAACCTTCTCAATTCATATGCATCGGAAATAAAATGTTTTTGCATTTCGAATTCAAAATTAATTAAGAGATTTTAATATTCTAGCTTTATAAAAATTTTGTTGCGAACATTAATATATTTTTCACACATAATATTTATTGTCATTAATTTTCATATATTTAAGACATAGTTTTCTTTTCTTGTGCATTCGAGATGACGGTAATGAAATTCACGCAGTGACTTTCCTGTAATTTAGGTGTGTGTACATAATATTCAATTATTTTATATAAATTTGAGTAGAAGAAAATTAAAAGAGAACGTTTTATGTGCCATGAGTGTATCTTCACAGTGTTTTTTGTCTGTGTCTCAAATTTAAATAATGATTACTTTGAAAGAATTATGAGTTATAAATTTAAATATTCCATTTTTACATTTTAATTATTAAAATATTTTGATTTCAATTATTAAAGTTTTTAATTGTTTTCGTACATACCGCTATACTCATAGAGTTTGATAAGAGTAATTATTTGAGTAGAAGAGAAATATCAATTAATTGTTATCTTCCATTTCGTATTATTTCGCATTCTTTAAATTTTCAAGACATTTTTTCAAATTTTGAAAAAAAATAGGTTTCAGACCGTGTTGGAAAATACATTCGTCACACACAATAATTATTATTCCTTCGTGTTGAAATTTTAATTTATATTTGAAATATCGCATTAAAATATTATTTTAGATCTCTTAATAATATAATTAAAAATATTTAAATTTTATTTTATTTTTTAAGCAAATAATTGTTATAAATTATAGAAACACGAATTAAATTTACTCGAATTTAAAAAAATGTATAAAATATTTTTCAAAAAAAAATATTTAGCTAGTTATTTGTATTTTGTTTTAAGAAAAGTTGCAATACAGTATTTTAAAAATTGTTGCTTGAATGTGATGAATAATATAAATGTGGTGAATAATATAAAATGTGGTAAATTTGTAATACTATTTAAAATATATTTTGTTGTTATTAAAAATAAAGCAAAAACAAAATAATAAAATTATGTAAAAAGCTAAAAAATGTATGCAAATATTGTTTATGAATTTATTTATTTAATTAGTGTTTAATTGTTAATTAAATTGTGTAAATATTGTTAATGATTAATATATAAGATATTTATAATTTATATTTATATGGTGATGGTTATTGTATTGTTAAGTATTTTCAATATAATTTCACTAAATTTTGTATATTTTATAATATTTTTAAAAAAGAGAAAATTTGTGCTTTGAAGTTGCAAAATAGTATATAATCATTATTTAAAACAAACGGTATATATGTATGTATATATATATAACTTTTTTATATAAAATTGTATGAAAAAAATCAACTTGCTCCTTTAATATAAAATTTGTAAACAATATTCTTTAAAATATTCTAATAAAATTGTAAAGCTTAATTTATTTATAATAATTTTTTCTTTTGTTTAAATTAAAATGCAGATTAATTTTATCAATTGTTGTCTAATAAAAATTCTCACCTTAAAATAGAAAATTCAAAATCCCTATAATAAAAATTATAATTTAAGCAAATTCAATTTTGTGTTTCAAAATAATTTTATTTTCTAAAATTATTATTTAGAAAATTTTTATTTCATATAAAAGCTTCTTTTAATATTAAATTTAAAATGAAAGTTAATTATTAAAAACTAAATTATATTAATTATTTTTTTTTAATATGGTATTTGAAAATAACTTTTTCGTTTACCGTATAAAGCATACCGTAAATTAGGGTTAGATTTGATTAAATTTTTAATTTATCTAAATTAAGCTTTATTTATCGAATTAGTTTTTTTTTCAATAGTTTGAATTTGACGTAGTTTTAAAATATTTATTTCATTAAATTTTATGATAATGCGAGTATGGTGCAACAGGTAACTATCAATCTAACCCTTTGTTACGGTGACTGATTTACAACTATTTAATTGCAGATATTAAATATTGTTTAAGTAAATTACTAATATAGTTCATTCGCTCTCGAAGAGAATAGAATAATATCCTAAGTTTTTAAAAAAAAGCTGGAAATTTCAACAATGTAGGAATGATTTGCACAAATTCTTATTAAAATTGAAAAATGGTCAAGGTATTGAGAAATATCGTCAATTAAAACAACTCAAATTAACAAAAATTTAAAAAAGTTTCTATCAATTCTAGTCTGGTTATAATCCTACATTGTTTCAATTTTTCATATTAATGTATATTATTAAATTTCATGTTATATAAATGTTTTCAGATAAAAATATCAACTATTTTTATGCAATAATATTTTCTTGTCATATATAACCTATTTTATAGAAAACTTTTGATTTCATGTCACAATAACATTATCAAAAATTTATCAAGAACCAGCAAAAAAAAAAAATCAAAAAAAAAAAATCTAGATTTATAAATATTATGATGAATTAATCAAGTTTTTAATTTTATTATTTATGTTTTTGTATAATGTAATAAAATTTGTAGCAATTTGGTAGCAAATTTATTAACAGTTTCAAAAAAAAAATAACAATATTATATTTTTAAATAAGAGATACAAAAACAAAAAGTAATTAGTCTTGCAGAACAATTCGAAATCATCTACCCAAAATGTAAAGTATTCAAAAAAGATCCGTTCACAGGCAATTAATTTTTATATATTAAATAAGTATGTAGGAATATTTTATTTTGTATATGTAAGAAATATCCTATTATTTAATAAGGATATTTGTTAATATATATATAATTATAAACATGTAAAGAAGGGCATCCATTTGTAATAATATTATGTGCATATATATATTATATTTATTGTGAATAGTATAATACATAAATATTATGTACATTTATTTAAAGATTTAATAAATTCTGTAAATCATGAAATATTTTTAGTAAATTTATTAATTTTTTTTTTTTACTTTATGCTTTCTATTACAATAATAATTGTCTAATGGTATCTTTATATTTTTAATAATTGTCTTTTTCATCTATTCAAAAATTAAATTACTTATGGTTCATTATTGCCACATTTGCCTTGTATTGTAAATTTTTATGAGAGCTCATCTAAGTTAATAATAACTTAGAGAAATATTCAATGAATATACTTTTGCATACTTTTAGGGGAATTAATAGTAAACAATATTTTAACAAATTATAAATTAATATGAGAAATTTAAGAAATTCCGACAAAATGTAAATTTCTTATTAGTATTATATATTCTGGGAGCTGATTTCCTCAACAAGTGCAATATATGAATTATTTAAACAAACAAAGTAGTAATTATTTTCTTAGTATGATAAAAAAAATCTTAGTATGAGCGAAATAATTTTTTCATACCATCAAAGGCAGTAAGCTTTGGGAGCCTGAATTTGATAAAGACATTTAATTTTAACATATCTATATTCTTCTTAAGTGAGATGCACTAAAATGTGCAAAATGAAATTCAGTTGTTGACTTTTTGCATGTTAGAATTCAAAAGGTATTGTTTGAAATAAGTTCCCAAAGTTGAAAATGAATGGAGTAACGTGGCCATTACCCCAGAAAATTTGGTATTAGTTTTAACAATTGCTGTCATACAAATTTAAAAATAATTAACATACTCGTATGTATAAATAATTTACAGGAAACTACAGATATCATAGAGTTGGCACAAATAACCCTATTTTTTATCGTTTTCTTATATACTATGTATATATAAATAGATACATAATATATATGATATATTATATATATTTTAAATTTAAAGTATTTACAGAATTCATTAAATTAATTAACAATTTATTCTGACAAAAAAAAAAATTTATTAAGTGCAGCAAAATTATTTTCGTAATGTAAATTTTATACAAATTATCTAATATTGAATAAGACAAAAACAAAAATATTAGCTATTTTACAGAATTTTTTTTTCTTTTTTTTTTTTGCACAAAATTATAACATATTTGAAAAATAATTTTAAAAACAAAATCTGAATGCCCATCCATTTCTAATTTTATATTTTTATTATAATGTACATAATTAATTGAAATATAAATATATATTGCATATTTCTAGGGATTAACTTATTTAATAGATTAAATTATATTTTATTTTATTTTTATTATATTTTATTGAAATTTATTAAAAAAATACTGGAATCGAATAAAGATATGTTTATTTTAATATTATTTATTAATTATATTATATTATTATCGAATAGAATAAATGAAAAAAAATTTAATATGGTATATATATATTATAATATATAGAAAATCAAACTTTATTTACGACCTCTACAAGTCAAATGAAAAAGTAAACAAATCAATTCAATTCAAAACTGAAATCAATTTTATATAATTTATTATTATATAAGTATAATATTTTGTTTTAGTATTTTGCATTATAATTCACATAACCCAATAAGTATATTTTCATATATATATAGAGAAAAAAATAAATTTATATATATAAATATTTGTTTTATTTTTATAAATATATATAGAAAATTTAAGTTTTTGTTTTTGGTAAATAACATACTCTCTTATATATTTTTGATATAAAAATTCAAATATTTAAAATAAAGAAGACAAAAAAAAAAATAATTGTTTTTTATTTAAAATTATAAATACTGAGCGAAATAAATTTTTTTAAATTAATGTACAACGGTAGTTAATGACAGACCAATTTTAATTAACTGAAATGCCATCTCAAATTTAATATTTTGATTATCAATTTTTTAATATTTTTAATAATTTTTTATTTTATATAATATTAAGTGTTACAAAATTAAATGATGATTGTTTTTTTTTTTCTATTAATTTTCCACATTAAATTCAAATATTTTGTATGATTTAATATGTATATAAGAAACGATATTTTTTAAAGTTTGTTATATTGTTTCATAAGATTTTATTTTAAAATATGAAATATAACATTGTATATTGTCCATTTAAGTATATAATGGTTAAGTATAATGGTTTAAAATGTTATTGGAAAATGTTTTGTTTTTTTCAAGTATAGTATTGCATATAAAATGTAGATATAAATAGGTTAAATGTATATATACATATTGTAAATAATATATGAATGTAATATAATAAATGTAAAAGAGTAATTAATTATTTTTAAAATAATTATTCTCATTTCATTTTGTATATAAGTGTATATTTATGTAGAAACGAGAAATTTATTATATTTAATAAATTTTAAATTCATACTATGAAATTTGATAATTTCTTCTAATTGTTTTCTATTTTTGTTTTTAATTACTTTATTAATTACAAATAGATTTAATCGGGATTCTATTTTTTTTTATTTTTCTTTTATAAAATATAGTTATGTATTTATTATTATTATATGTGGTTTTTACTTTTTGTGTTCGGAAATGTGATTTAGAATTATTCAATAATAAAATATTGAATGTACATATAAGTATGTAAGTATATACAAATTATGTATATTTATAAAAAAATGGGATTTTTGTTTCTTTCAGCTAATTTTGTATTATATATTTTATTTTATTTTTCTTTTTGGAAATTTTCCTAAAAAATTTTGTAATGAAATTTTTATGAGAGATTATGAGGGGTGGAGGAGGATTTGGCGAACGAGATAATAGATATAATGAAATGAAAATATAAGGGATTATTAATAAAAATTAAAATAATTTTCCGATTTTATGATAAATATTATTGTGAAAATAATAAATGAATAATTGAATAATTTAAATGGATAATAATATTATTATTAAACATATTTGTATGGATATCAAGAGCGGAGATTTACAATTATATGTGATTAATTTATGATATAAAAGAATAGAAAATAAAAAAAAATAATACAATTAAAATAATATTAAAAAGCTTTTATAATATAGAGTTTTACGAAATTTTATCATTGAAATTGTGTTACGTTTTTTTTTTTGCTCTTTGTAATTTTTTTTTAAAATAAACCAGTTAAAGATTTACCGTCAAATAGACAAGGTTGTCTCTTCGTTTCGTGACAACTAATTATTTTTCATTAATTCAAACAATAAAACTTTATTATAAATGAAATTTGTTGTATTTCGAGCGACAGTGTTATACGGCCTAGTTAAGCTAAAAGTCTAAAACTACATTTGCCAGAATTTTGCATTTTTCTTCAATTTTTTCATTATAAAAATTATTTCCACATTGTTTTACATGGAAATCGTTTTAATTTTAATTATTAATATTTTCAATATTTGATATTTTTCCGAAATTGTAAAAATTTTTTTATGTGTTAAAAGATCTCCCTTTTGTTCCGATACGAAAATTTATTTCCAAAAATATAGGTACCATTTCGTGCTCTATATACGAAATTTATTAAAGCTGATTTTCTTCTTGAAGAGCAAAATGTTAAAACATTAACAATTAAATCAATCGCTAACTTTTATTTCAATAAAAAAAAAATAGTTTTTTAATCTTAATTATTATGAACAATAAATACTAACGCCTGAGTATATGCGATTTTTGCTATGCAATACTAATTTAGATATTTTTGATGAGTAATTTTATGTTTTAACATATTAACACGTAGTTATGCGTGCTAGAATGAAGATTTATTCATTAGAATTTTTTATTAGAAAATATTAGTTAGAAATAAATGAAATTCATATTGTAGGATAATGAATTTTAATAATGAAAGGAATAGCAAAATTAATCAAAAATTTTCTATACCACATTGTCCGAATATATTCGGAAAGTAGAAAGAAATTTGGTAAGCTCAAATTTTTTTAAATAATATTTATAAAAATGTTTTAATATTAGAGATCACTTATTTTGTAATTAAAAATTTTGCAATAATCTTAATGGAAGGTTCTTTCTGAAATATTTTCAATATTTTCCATATGATTAAATTTCGTAAAATCATAAAAAACGATTAAAAAAAATATATTTTTTTTATATAATGATTATGATACAAACACACAAAGAGAAAAATGATTCAAGATTTTATTTTTTCTATTTAAAATGTGTGATAAATTTTCAAAGGTGTTCATAATTTGAAATGTATATAGATGCAAAAGTATAAAGTGATTGTAATATTAATATTAGTATTTAAATAAAAATTTTGAATAAAATATTTTGTTTATATTTTGAATGGAGGAAAATTTTGTTGTGATTGCAGTAATATGTCGTTTCTCAAATTACTGTTGTGTTTTTTTTAAATATTTTAAAAGTGTAAGTAAATATTTTGAAAGTTCCTCTTTTGTATAATATTATATTTGTGTAAATTTAATTAGAATTTATTTAATATACTTTGTATTTTATTGAATTAAAAGTTTAATAAAGTTTTAATATGTTAGAAAATTAAATATAATCTGTTTGAATTAAAAAAAAAAATTAATAAAAAGTATATAATTATTTGAAAAAAAGTTTTAAAGTATTTAACTTTAATAAATCGTATAAATGTATTGTAATTAATTATTATATATAATATATAAAGTGTAATTACAGTATATAAGTGTAATTAAAGAATAAAGATTAGTATTTTGAGTAATTTATTATCGAAAATTTTGTAAATTTAATGGTACATAAAATTTTAATTAAATAATTATATTTTTAGTAGAAATTAATGCGAATACAAAAAATTAAGAGAAAAATTTTATTTATTAAACTATAATATATGAAAATAAAAATTATTATTTTAATTAAATAAAATATAAAAATTTTAGGGAATTAAATTAAAATATATATTTATGGTGGGAAACAACGAGTATACTATTTTTAATTTAAAAAATTCAGTTTTACTTAGGAATTAAGTTTAATAAAAGTTCCATATTTGTATCGTCTAATTTTTACGGATTTGGGATTTGTTTGCCCAATAACAGAGGAATAAGATTTCTTTTCGAGAACTTTACTTTGAAATTAGCTATTTATTCGTTTTGATTCAGATATCTTTGATTTGGCAATATCCATTACTTTTCAAAATATGTAAATTTTGCACACTTTTAGGGGCGCGAAAAAAAATTTTAATATACAGTATGTGGAAGCAGTGCTCATATTAATTTGTACTACTATTTGTTAGTTAATATTTGAGCAGAAACGCTCTAGCAGTTAGAAAATAAAGAAATAATTAATTTGATAATATTTTGTTTTGTGAAATTATATATTTTTTGGAATTTTTTGGGACTTTTGTACTAAATTTACATATCGAGAGCTTAATTCGATACAATTGAATTAAAACACCAATAATATTAAGTTTTAGTTTAGAAAATGGATAAAATGAAAAAAATATTTTAAGTGATAATTTCGTTTTATTAAATTAAGAAATATCAAAAACATTTTTTAATAAAAATATTAAAATTAATGAAAAATGTTTCTTGTAATAATCTTGTTAATCATTTTTAATAATTAATGTATACATTTTAGAATACCTCAATTAGGTGTGGAAAAATGCTGTTAATATTATGTTTAATGCTGTTATTGTAGATTTGTTTGAATTTGTTAAAACAAAAATGTTAAATATGTTTATATGAACGAATATTGTATTAATTGAAAATTATTTTGTTAGTTAAATAATTTATAAATAATTATATGAAAATATTAATATAGATAGAGAATATTTTATGCAATAAATAAAAAAGAAGAGGAAAAATTTTAATAGATAATATAATTAAAATTATGGGATCACAATAATAAGAAATGTGTGAATAACATGCAATTCTTAATAATATGAATTCAATTTTAAATATTATAAATAAATATATAGATTTTTTTATTTATATATACAAATTATTCTCGAATAGCAATGTTCATTTATTTCTGATTAACCCAAATTTGTACAAACTGTATTTTAGTTCAAAAAGGTTTGTGTAATTTTTGATTTATTAATATACCTTGAAACAGTAGAATTAATATTGATTAATGTTAGAATCGAATTGCTTTGGTTAATTTTGAGTGTATTCTATTCAAAAGTCACTTGTATTTTTAGATTAATGCAAATAGAATAATCTTCCTTATGTATATATATATTAAAAATTTTCAGAGATTCTATTAATTTTAAGTATAGTTTGGGAAATTTATTTAAAAAAATTTGAATTAAAAGTTATTTAATGAATTCTTAAAAGTATTATAAAATTCATTTTTTGTTTTTTTACTAGTTATATCATCTTCAATAAAATATTTGATTATCTAAGGTTTGACAACAATACTTATGTTTGTGTAAATGAAAACTGTACTATTTAAATTAAATTACGTAAAGTTACGTAAATGAGTGAAAATATTTAAATTCTTTGAAAACTCGAGAGCGAGAAAACCTGTGAAAATAAATTGAAAGGAAATAATCCTAGCGTTTTTGATAAAAAATTGGAATAGATGGAATTTGAAAAAACTTTATATTGTTAAGATTAATTTAAAATAAAACAAGTGGTCTGACTCCAAGTATAATAACGCATTTTTTGTAAAATTTCATTAAAAATTTCGAAACCCCATGTGATTATCTCATTCTTTCCTCTAACATATCAATTTTGAAAATAATGTGTGATCAAATTTAGTTTTGAATAATTATAGGGTCTACAGTTCTATGGAACGATAAAATAACTTTAACTTAATTTCAACATCAAAAAACTTTGCTATTCGAACGAAATTTGTTTATATATATGTAAATAAAAATAAATAAAATAAAATTTAATAAAAAGGAAATGATTTTTGTCTAAAATTATTTTAGGAAAATTATTTTTAATGATTATATTAATTTTTTTGTGTAAATAAATAAGGTGTGATTTTGAGAGCAAAAAAATTTTTCTTATTACAGTTTTAATGAATGTTAATTTTTATTTAAAGAATGTATAATAAAATTTATATTTTATTTTGTATATATGTTTGTGTTTCGATTATATTGTATATATGTAGTTATTTGAAATTTTTATTTTAAAATAATTAGAAAAAAAAATTCTATTTGTATTTTTTAATACTATGTGTTTTATGTAATAAAATGTTTACTAGATAAGAGTTTAGAAAAAAAAAATAAGTAAAATAAAAGTTTTTATTGTTTTAATTGTTTTTTTTTCTGACTTTGATCGAAATTTCATGCAATTTTAATATCTTATAATTCTTTGTTTACCATAAGTGTTGTAATTTCTTTTTATTATTTTACTAACATTTTTCACTTATATTGAAAATTCAAAAAAAAAAATAAGAAAATGAAAATTATGGCAAAATGACAAAAATAAAAATACTTTTTATATGATATCTTATTTGTTTATAATGTTTTTGTATATATGTTTTTTGTCTATTTCTGTGCCGGTAAGTGGCAACAAGGAAAGCCAACCAAAATCGTAATTCGACGATTAGTTTCGACAAAATCCAGCATTTTCAAATTTCATTTATTGCTTGTGTAACCCTGTTATTTGATTTTTTTTTAAATTACGAAAATTTTTAAAATATTTTTAAGTAAAATATTTTACACATTAAAATTGTCCGAATTGAACCAAATTTCACTGTATTCACTGTATAGATGGAAAATTTAAATATATTGCAGTATTTTAATAACATACGTAATCGATTTAAGCGAGTTTCCCTTGTTGCCACAGAATTATATATTTTTTTTAATAATATAGTGGAAAATATTTTATAATTTTTTTTTTAAATTTTATTTAAATATAAATAACAAAAAATATGTATAATATTATATAAATATGTATATATTTTTCAAAATTGAATTTAATGAAATAGAGAGAGAGAGAGAGAAAGAAAGAAATGAAAAAAAAATCGAGTGTACATATATTTTTTATTTTTATTTGAATCCATATGTAAAATAAAAAAAAAACATTTAATTATTATGTAATTATTTTTTTTGGTTTCTATTTTATTTTTTTTAAAAAATAAATTTTAATTAAAATTGTTTTTTCATTATAAAAATTTTTTAATGTAATATGATTATATTTTTATTTTTAAAAATAAATTACAATATTATATAATTAAAAAATTTGCAAAATATTTTATTAATATTATAAATTTATTGTGAAAAAAAATATTGAATTGAAAATAGAAAATTCTTACCTAATAGAGGCACAGCATCTGAAGTGGCCGGCATTGTTTCGGCCACCATATTAAGGAAGACGGTTAAAGATAACAAAATGGTTACTCCTAAATGTATAGAAATATATAAAAATATTCATAAAGAAAAAACAAAGAAAAAAAAAATTTACGATAAAAAGAGAGAAAAAGAAAATATTCCTTTCTCTTTTACAAAAATTTTTTTTTCTTGTTTTTTAAAAAATATTAATAAATTATTAAAAATTTTTAATACAAAACATTTATAAGAAAAATATTTTTATAAGATTAAAATATTTTTGTTTTTTGCAATTGTACTAGTAATCAAAAAGAAAAAAAATAAAAATACACAATTATTTCTATTAGTGAATACACACACACATAAATGTACAAACAGTGATTTTAATTTGTTTTTTTTTTTGGGAAATTGTTGAAGGAAACTTTCATCTATTTATATTAGGTGGAGCTTTAACAAAAACTAAAGGGTAAATTATTAGCCTACAAAATATTTTCTAATGCTTAATGCTTTTTATATGCTACACGTATAATAAATAATATATTTTGAAAATTTATTCACCACTATGAAAATTTCTTTTGAATTTTAGAAAATTTCATTGTAATGTTTTTTTTTTTAATGAGAAATTTTGTAGCATATCAATAATTGTTTTAGCAAATTCTATAATTTTGCATATTTTTAGGTAAAAAAAGGGTGCATATACAAAAATATTAAATAAAAAACATTCCCATAGTTATTAATTTCTACTACTTTTCCGGTTGCTTCCTTTTTCCTTTATAATTCTTGGAATTTTATAAATTTAAATGCTAAATAATATTAAATGAAAATTTGAATTTTGTCAAAAGCAAGGACCATTGCAAGATGATTCAAAGGCTATATGACGATTTTCGATAATTAAATTCACATAATTTATTACATTTCCCGATGCACTAAAAGTTACTAAATTTGAACAGTATAAGAATAATCATGGTATAAAACAGTACTAACAGAATTGAAATTATAATCTTTCTTCAGTCAATCTAGTGTAATTACATTTTAGTAAAAGATCTATCATATATAAACAGATATTCGGTATAAAGACTTTGAAAATTTCCTTTAACAATTTTTTTTAATAAAAATTATTTTACAAATATAATGATATTTTTGATAATTATATAACAATAATATAACAATAATAATTAATATAAAGACGGTGTTATTAAAAGAAATATATATATATATATATTTATATTGTAGAAAAATAATTGAAGTTTATCCAGGTTGTTGTTAGTAACATGGTAGAAAATTGATCATCATCCCTTGTGCTTGTTGTTGTAGTTGTTGATGTTGTAGGAGGTAGTTATGTTTTTTTTTTTTGATTTTTTGATAGGTGAAACTTTGTTTTTTAAACTTTTCAACATTTTAAAATTTTTTTCTTTTCTAGAGGAAAATTTCATGTTTCTTGTAAGTTTAAAAAACAAGGTTTCTACATTTTTTTTTGTATTTTTTTTCTAATATGGTATAGGTGGGTATAGATGATTGCGGCTCAAAATTTTTATAAATGTTAGTTTATTATATTTTGCTGTTGTGGTTGTTGTTGTAGTTGTAGTTGTAGTTTTTAATTGGACTGTTACATTTTTTATATAGTTTTTTATGTACAAGGGTGGTATTCAGAAAAAAGAAACTTTTTTTTTTTAAAATTTTTTTTAGTTTTAAAACTTATTTTTAAAACTTTATTTTTTTTTATAATATATATTTTTAAAAATGCATATAAAGAGGAAAAAAGCGGTCAAAATAGAAATTAGGTAAATTAATTTTTCTTTTTAGAGTTATTTTTGTATATTTTTTTTTTGTAATATATTTCGTTAGATATAAGAGTTTAAAAGTGCGGATCTTGTTATTATGGTGTATAAAAATGCCATTTTGAAAGCATAGTAAAAATGTCAACACTATAATAATACAAACTAAGATATAGTCTGGAAAATATCTGAAACTTTTTAGAATTTTTATAAAAATTTAAAGAAAATATTTGATAAAATTTTTGGGAAACACGCAAAATTTCTCAAAATTTAATAATTTTGCTTGTTTAATTCGGTTTAAGCACCTTGTGTGGGCTATTTCGTGATAGTGCACGGCAGATACAAAAATAGATGAGTCTAAGTTGATTTTATGACTTAGCCAGTGTTATGGATTTAATCAGATTTTTTTAATAGCACAAATATCTGATATAAAATTATTTATAAGTTTTCATATTATATATTCTAAGAAAACAGTAATGTAATAAAAAAATTAAATGGAATTAAAAATTCTAGTACTCAGATATCTTAATAATCGGAAGAAATAAATAAAAAATGATATTTTAGGAGAATTTTAGAAAAAGCAATTAAAGGCTTTAAGCTAGTCAATTTGATATAATTGAGTATAATTAATAATATAGTACCGCATAAGGTACAAAATACTGCATATTTATGCTATAGCCAATAACAACAACAATTATATTATATATTATAGTGTTTTCGTCGCTGTCTAAGTTCTTGTCTAAGTTTGCATTATAAGTGTTGCCGTTGTAATGAAATCAAAATGACGATTAATTTATAATATTTGTGTAATATTTTGAATATTCTTGTGCCTCTAATAATAAATTAGAAAAAATTTTTTTTTTTTCTTGTATTTTGTTTTGTCTATGTGTTTATATAAAATAATTTTACTTAATTTCCATTATAATTTACATATTATATATATATGTATATGTATATAAAAATTGCGTTAAATCACGTACATACGAATTTGCATATTATTGAAAATCAAAAAAAAAAAAATCAGGTAGCGATTTTAGGACAGTTTATAAAAAACAGTATAAGAACAACAACAACAAAAAAAAAAAAACAAATAAATTAAAGGTCATATAAAATGCATATTACAAGCGAAAAAAATTTATTTATAATAATAATATAAAATTTATTATTTCTTTTTTCTGATTCACCCTGTAGTGAAATTATTTTCAATTTAGAACTAATTGCTGTCGTTGAGCTTTGTGTTCCTTTTGTTTGATCAAAACGTTTTCTTTTGTAATTTCATTTTTTTTTGTTTCTTTTTGTTATATATTTTTTTTTTGTTATTTTTGAATATATAACGGGACATTTTGCGTTTTAATTAAGTTTAAAAAGTATTATCATTTTGTTGTTTTTCATTTTTTAAACATTAATTAAAAAAGTGTAGGCATATTTTCTTTTGATCATGAGTATTTTCATATCATAATCTTTTGAATTATGTTGGCGACAACTGGTCTCAGAATTATACAATAATACATTAAAAAAAAAAAATGATAAATTGTAGGTATAATGTTCTAAAAAGTTAACAAAAAAAACAACAAAATTAAAAAAAATATTCAAAAATTTTCACTATATAAATTATAAAAAAAAGTATAATGGTGTGTTCTAAGAGGATTGTGTTATTATATTTTAAGCATAACTTACATAAATAATTATTACATTATGTAAACGTGTAATATTTTCGTGTAAACATTTATATAATACATATCTATATTATAGGGTAATAATAATGTGATTAAATGTTTTTATATGTATAAAAATACATATATACATATATAAATAATTTATAACAGTTTTTAGATTCTGTTATATTTGGAACCAGTTTAAATTAAATATAAATGAAAGTTATAATTAAAAATGACAATTTTATTTCATAAAAATTTGTAAAATATCTAATTTGAGAATATTTTATGAATTCAAATAAAATATTTGAAAAATAATTGAATTTTTTTGGTAATTAAATAGTCGAAACAGAAGTATATTGAAAATTTTGATGTGATTTCAATGTAGATTTAAATTATTGAAAAACAGGGTTTTTATGTTTTTACGGAAAATTGACAGTAAAAATTATTAACTTTTGTTGGTTTCTTTGTTACAGACACTGTTGATCATAATTAAATGTCCTTGTTTTCTTTAAAAAAAAATCAGGCTTTAAATATGAGCTATGTGAATTGGAATGTGTAATGAATAAAGGATGATAATGAATATTATTGCCATGTTTTTTAATTAAATGATAGTTACTTTTATATTTTCATTTCGATAATGGAAGTATTGATTATTAAATTTAACCTTTTTAAAACCTAGCAATTAATTTCTGTAATTTTAAGGTATGTTATTTGTATTAGACAATAGAAAGGATTACTAAAAATACACAAAGCGCCAACACTAATATATTTCTAAAGTATCAGAGAAACTGCCAAAATGTCGAAAGTGCACTCATAAGTCTCGTTCATGAACATTATCATATTCATTGCTATGTTCATATTGGAAGCTCCGACTAATTGAGGAAACCGGTAGCTACATTTCTCCCTTCTGTAAGCTGATTCGCAGTTCTTATGTTCTTATTTATTTGACAATGGCTGGGGATCCATCATAAAATAAACTTAAACAAAATAAAGCCTAAGTCAGAGGACGCTGTTAAGTCAGAGGCTCCTAAGGGACATACTTTTACTTTGGTCAATTTTAGCGCGATAAGAAAATTTACAATCGAAAATCCCTGTGTGCGAATAATATTATTAGTACTTGAATTTCTAAATTCCCCTTAAAATATTGTCGGGTTTTCATTCTAAGGAAAATTGCCAATTTATTTTAAGAGCAATAGCACATTTTTATTATGTGTTCTTGTTTCTGATGTTAATAAATTTATATTAACATCAGTTACTTCTAAGACTTATATTGTGATCGATATTACTGATACACTACAATATTCAAAATTATTTGAAATTTTAAGCTACAATCTGGTGTAGAAAATCTACAATCTGGTATAAACGCATAACCGCTGAATAACAGAAAGCTGAAGTGAAGCTGTATATAGTTCAAAGCAAAAGGAAGTTAACTACTGTGAAAGGAAACATAAATGAATTGAACAAATACAATGAATTTGAAGTTTTGAGTTTCTATGACAATTGAAAATATTCAATTATCAAAAATGTGTCAAAAATTTTAATCTTTAATAAAAATTATTTTCCTTACAAAAAATCTCAATTAAATTTTTTTCTTCTCCTTCTAAAAAAATTCTCTCGTTAATTTGATTTAATAAAATCAAATGCATTTGCTAGACGCGGTTGACTGATTTTTTTCGAATCTTTTCGTTTATCATTGCTTCTTCCCTTTGCGTCTAACTCTGTCGTTGAATTTAGAATGTTTATGAAGCAGAGTTAATCAGCGATAGTCTTACTGACTTCTTCTAGTCATTATTGGTATTTGAATAACCAACTGAATACAAAGCTTTGTATTTTTTGTCGTGATTTTTTAATTTTAGATATGCTTCAATATTGTTCCAAGATCAAATTTAAGATCAAATATTTTTCATTTTGACAGCGTAAAACAACCACATATAAATGTCTAGAAATTTTTGGATACGCAAATTTATAAATCGGGTTGCGAGAATAGGTCAAAAATGAAATGGAAAATTTTTTCATTTATATTATTATGATCATCTCTGTTCATAAAGTTGTAAACACATTTCCGATTTCATGATTCTTTTTAAACATATTTTAAACATTGAAATAAATTATCGATATTTTTACTTTCCTATTTTCATTTAGTATTTTACAATTTTACATGGATTATTCTATTTTTAAAATTTGCTTTTCTTACATTAAATTTAGAACTCCATTGTTATCGTACATATGTATCTCATATATGGAGTACATTTACACGACGCCTGCACATGTATGCAGGTGTGTTTTTAAAAAGTGCACAAGAATTTTCAGCACTAAAAATCTGGAACCAGTTTTCACTAGTCTAGTAATTACTATAGTACTTGCCTTCATTTTGAACTAGTTTCTACATAATATTAGAAATTCTAAATATTTTTGAAATGAGTGCTGTACACATGACTAAAATTTGCCAATAAGATTGTTTATAAACTTGTAATATTCCAATTACCATGATAATATCAGAATTCTAATAAATATCACGCATTGTTAGATACACAAAATCAATTAAATATTTAGAATATCAACTGCAATCTCTTCTTCTTTGTAATTATTCTATTTACTATTATTAAAATGCTTAATTCACATGCAGTTGTGTATAGTGAGAGCAGATAATTGTTAAAACAAGGTCACATATTTTTATGTTCTCTAGTTTTCATATTATACATAAATGTGTGTATATATTTTAATTCTTCGTGTACGTATCGATTGTTTCAAAAGAAAACAAATGAGTTTAAAATTTGAATTGTAATTGAAAATGAAATTTCAAAGGAATTTTTTTATTAAAAACAAAATAATTGCTTTGTTTAGATTTATTTGTGATTGTTATTATTATGTGAGTATGTGTATGAAGAATAATAAATATTCCAAGTTGAAACAGAAAGCTATTTTATTTGAAAACTTCAATATTCTAAAAATAAATATTATTTTCGTATATAAGAATTTTCACTTTTTATTCGTAATTCAACAATTTCGTCACGTAGTGTGGCTCACTTTTACACAATAATGAATCCTGTACCTTTGAAAACGTGATTTTCTTTTTTAATTAATGTGATTACAGAGAAATAATTTGTGGCGTAATTTCGTATTATGGGCTGTAGATGAGGAAAGTATTTGGTTAATAATTGTAGAGTGATTTCTTTAATGCTCGGTTTTCCGAAGTTTTCTATAACATTTCACACGTGCCCTAACAGTGCTTCCGAATTATTTAACAATTTAATACCTTAATTTAGTAAACGTTCTATGAATGCGCAATTTCATTTTCTTGATACTGAGATCATGAGATTTACAGCCATAGTTAAGTGAAATATGTGAAACCATGTATATTTCAATAGTTTCAAATCATCGTTGTTTGATGATATTTCGACCGAAAGCATTTACTTTTATTTTTGTATTACCTAGTCTTTAATTTTAAAATCGAAACGTTTGAAGTAGTTTCCATCTTGTCCTTACAGAGCTAATTAAACATGTTTTGTACTAAAATTGTTTCAATCCAAGAATTGAAATTTATTTTATAATTAAAGTCTTTTCTAAAGCAAAAGTATACTAATACCTTTCTTATAATACAATTAAGGCACAGTTAATGCCTGTAGTATACCGCAGCATTAAAAATGTTCACAATTAAAATAATCTCGATATTAATTAAAAAAATATTTTTAATATTCTTTACATCAAATTCATTTTGTCTTTTATGTGGGATTAGAGTCAAATTTATTCCAGAGTATAAAATGCTCAACTAAAATTAATAAATTTTAAATAACATTTTCTTCTCATATAGCTGAGTATACGTGTAGTATGTAAATTTATTTATATATATAAAAATATCTAAATAATTATGTATATTTACTTTCAATCTGCTACATTTTTATAATAACTCATTTTATTTTAGTCATCAACATCATATCAAATGAATATCCTGATTTGAATATTAAATATCTATCATTTACATTCACGATTATTATTAAATTATATGTACGCTGTAATATCTAACATATATATTTTTTGCTTGTATATATAGAGGTGTCTGTATGTTGCCATCATTAACTTTATGTTAAGAATGTACTTATACTCCCATATATTGTAGAATCTCCAAAGTGATTTAGTCACGTGCGTTATATTACAAAATAATGCCTACTAGCAACAACACATAAATTATTCGTATAGGCATAGGTTGCTCTCATACATATTATATTATCTATACTTATTAGTATATACTCGTATATGTATTTGAAATAAATTAACTCTTAAAGTAGACTTTAGGATGAATTGCGTGCGTATTGTCTTGTATGATTATATTTTTATATCTATGCATGCGCATATAAAAAATTTAGTATAATGATCTTTTGTTACCCACAGACATTTAATATATGTACATATATAAGAGCTTCTTGAACCATCATCATTTTTTATTAATTTTATGGTTGCAAATATACGAACAAAAAAAAAGTAAAGTAAAAATGCAAAATAAAATTTCAAAACTCCTTTTTCTCTTTTTAATAGTTCAATTTTGTTATCCTTTTTCGTCTCTATCTCACTTTCTCTCTCTATAACATTATTAACTATTCTTATTTTGATTCCTTTCTTGTAAATAGCCAGCTAGTAGTACCATATTCATAGTTTTATTGTGATAAAATTTGTGAAAAAAATGAAGAAAAAAAAACAAAACACGATATAATGAAATAAAAGAAAAGTCAATTGAATCAACACACTGGCTATTTACAAAAGATATTCCATTCACGATTACCACAATGGGGTCATATTCGCCTTAAAATTAGTTATCATTAATTTTTATGATAATGTTAACATAATAACGATACCGTTATCTACTTTTACTCTTTTAAAATTTTCCTTCTCTTTCATTCGTATAGTATTTTAGTAAATTCGAGATTTTTTCTAAATGTATTCGATATTTTTCTGGCAATTTATGTAAAAGCACATATTTCAGTTCGGAAGGGGTTTCTAAAGTTGTCAAATAAGTTTTAAGTATATAATCTTCTACTTCTGTCATGATAGTTAGTTTAATGTTTCTGTAAAATTTTATCATATTTCTCAGATTCTCAAACAAATTTCTCGAGTCTCAGTGAAAAATGAAACTGATAAGTCCGAAATTAGTTGATATTGGGTACAGAGTCGGGAATTTTGAACTTCAACTTGTCTGTAAAACAAACAGCTTCTTTTTTTGTAAAGTCAAGTGGGAAAATTTTCAGTCAACTGGTAAAAAAAACAAATAATTGTAATCAAGGATTATTTAGAGTTTCCTTCAAAAATTGGCCTCATTTTTTAAGTAATCATCATTGTATCTATTTATGTTACTTAAAGTTTTTTCTTTGCACGAGATACCCTTCGAATTTAATGGATTCGGAAATTGGCGTAATATTGGATGAAAATTGTGCTCTCAATATTACATCAAAATTGGCTCATTTTCCCTTATCTTTACAAATTTTCCAAATTTTTTGTTGTAAAGTTGCAGTATTAAGACGCCAGCGCCAGATGAGTCAGCATAAAATAAATGATTAGATGTGGTTCATAAATAAATTTCTAAATTATGTGTGGGCTTTGTTGAACTTAAGAAAACTAATTAAATTAATATTTCTCTGTAATACAAAGTAAAAATATTTTTAACCCTAAATTTATTTCTTAATAATTTAGACTCCTCTATAGCAGGACTTTTAATCGCAGAATTTAATTTAAAGGCTAATTGTATAAATTGCTCATTTATAGCTCACTTGTTCAGTTATAGCTCTAAAGCCTCACTTGCTCATTTTTGATCTTGAAAACCATAAATCTAAATCAATAACAAAAATTGCTGGATTGCCAAAAACGTTTGCAAAATAATAGGTTTTGTTAGAATAGCGTTAAAATTTCCAATTTCTATTCCGATAATTAGAGTTTTTGCAACAAGTCGCTGAAATTTGCTTTAGTCTGGATATTCAGTGCTATAAGAAAATGTCTAAATTAAAATATTATTTGAATTTTTTATGTTGAATTGCATATTGCTAGTAACATTGGAACATTCACGCATACATTTATGATGACAGTAAAAATCGATATTCTGACTTTGATATTTAATGAATTTTTGTTTTTATTTTTTCTGCAAACTCACAAACGTATATGTTCCTTACTGATTTTGACCATTAAATAACGGAAGTAATTTTGTAACTTTTGTTTTGCATTATTCTAGTTTACTTATTTTTTTTTGTGCAATTTTTTTTTTAAAGTGCAAAAAAGTGTTTTATTTAATAATGATTTTGGGAATTTGTTACATGCTTTTCCACTATGTGGTTTCATTTATTCTATATGTATATAAAACACTTACCTAATCTACCTGTAAATAAAAATCTCATGCAGTTAAAGTTTTAAAGTTCATATTGTGGTTTTAATGCTGTTGAATGGTATGTATTGAATTTTAAAATTTAAGTCTCTGTAATCGTATTTCTTCTTGATTTGTAAAATATTCATTATACAATACCCGAGGTTTAAAATTAATTTACTTTGATACTTCTCATCTGATTAAAATTTTTCGTTTTCATAATTTATTGCCGACGGTTCGTTAGTCGAAATTTAAAAATACAACATAAAATTTTGCAAATTGAAAAGAATTGAGCAAACAGCTTTTCGTTTTAAATAAAAACTATAATATTAAAGCAAAATATTTACGAAGTCTTGTTTTTCAAGTTCTAAAATTTATTAGCCAAGTGAAATAAAATTTTATCTTACGATATTGTGACGAGAATCATCTAAATTGCATTGATTCTTAACAAAAACACGATATCTCGTTCTTTAGTTTTCATTTGAATTTTCATTTATTTTCGTATAATAATAAAGGTTTCTCAAACGGCAGTTTTGGATAAGCAAATTAAGTAACCCAATTTAAAATTATTTCTCTTAAAAAAATCCATTAAAAATGCAATACTTCTAGGAGCTGATAATTTAGGGAATTGGTTATCTTGTCTATATTAATCGTTAAGTTGTGATTGAATTTTTAAGAAAATGCTAGTTTAAACTTTTTAAATTAATAATCTTCTTAGTGATTCTACGCTGTTTCATATTAAAAATACAATATGTGTGAATGAATATTAGAAATTGTTACGAATTTAAGCAGTGTTTTTGAACTGCATTAAGTAAATGCTTCTTTTGAAGAAAAACTGAATTAGTATGAAATTTGAAATTTTGGTACTCAACAAATATCTAAATATTAGAAAATTTTTTATTTTCACATATAGAATTCAATTGATTTTCTCCATTTTTTTTGCATTGTTGTTAATTAAATAGATTTTAATGTGGAAAACTCACTGTTTTAAAGCTAGTAACAATTTTGAACTTCTTAAAAGTACCACTGGTTAAATATTGTTGACAAAAATGCTTAAAGGTTAATTTGTTAGCAATTATATTGAGAATAGAATGTGATCCATGTATTAACTGGTATACTATTTTTAATAATATTAGAATATTTTATAAGTTAAATACTTAAATTGAATATTTTTGCATTTTGTTTCATGGAGTTTGTAATTATTTGTTCATTAATGGATATATTCATATGAGCATAGTATTGAAAATTTTTGCAAAATTTATTGTTGTATTATATTAAAACCACGAATAGTTTTCAAACAAATTTCAATATTGTAACTAACGCAAAAACGTACTGTGAATTGCTCGAATGTTAGCCTGTCGCGAAATACGCAAATGTAAATGAAAAGAATTCCAAAATAACTTCATGATTTAATCTTAAATTTTTGGAAATTTCTCATTTATAATTTTTTTTCCGTGATCTACAGCTCAAATTGTTTTAAATAATTGTACAGCACTTGCTAAATTTGAAGTGTATTTGGCGATTTGAAAGTATTTCATTTCAAATTTGTTCGACTTTTTCTGAACGAAATCAAAATATCAATACACTGTTGGAGTAAGTAACTGAAAAGGAATAATGGGAGAATATCAGTGTGTAACTCTATTCGAAGGAAGCAAAAAAGCTACTCTTTCTTAATTAAAAATATTCAAATGGAATAAAAATTTTCAATACCAATCAAAATTTTTATTAAATTTTGAAAATAATTGTTACAGTACTTGCTTAAATTGAATGAATACTTATGTATAAAATGTTATCCATGCTCACATACTTATTGTATGACATTATACATACATCATACATTACACAATATTTTTCTCACTTTACTATGTAAATGTACATGTTTGTTATGTTAAATTGGTATTTGATACATGTAAATGCCACAAATGTTTGAAATCGGATCACGTACTTAAGAGGTTCCTTTTCTTGTTTGCTTGTGATCCTTAATGTTTCGGCAATAAATTTATGTTTTCTCTTGCTTTCAATTTCTTATTTTTTTACTTTTTCTTTTTTTTACTATATTTTGTCGATTCAAAATAGAAACACACATAAATATATGTATATGCATGCCTAATAAATATACACACATGCTCACACAAATAATATATTTTCAGAATTAGTAAATATTTTATTTTATTCTTTTTTTTTTGTTTGTCCTTTTTAATTTTATATAGAATTAACAAAATGTTCAAGTTTATAAAATGAAAATAAAAAGAGAAATACAACATATTGGAAATCCTATTATTAAAGTGAAATAAAGACGAGAGAATGAGATGAGAGAATCGTTATACTCTGGGTTTTACTTATGAAATATTAAGGTTAAAATTTATTCAAATAGTGGATCGGTAATAATAAATCAAAATAACATTTTTATGTGATTAAAAGACATGAAATATTTGTAATAATTCATTTTCAAGAAATTGATGCTTAATGATAGAATTAAAAAAAATCAAAAAGAAAGAAAATGATGGAAACAAAGATCGTATGTGATTTGAAGAATTATGAAGAGAACAGGAACGTGGTATGAGATAACAAACAGCCGACGATTAATTCTTAAGAGAATCAGTTATAAAATGCTCAAAATTCTCTTACTCGATAATTTTGTATATAAGGGTATAACAATATATAATCAAGTTGTTATACGAGTATATGTATGCATGTATTTAGATGTATATTACATATGTATGTATATGATTTGGGATTTCATCTTTATTTATGTTTTTTAGCTTTTTTTTCTCTTTTCGTTTTAATAAATTGAAAATTCTCTTTTAGAGATATAATATACAAGTAAATAATATGTTCACCATATGTTTTCATGTAATTTGTTTCGATTGTTTTTTTTTATTTTTGTTTCGTTTATTTGTTTGTTTGTTTATTTAAGATGGAAAAATATGTGAAGGACATTAGATATTAGCACGTACCATTGCCAATATGATACACCATTACACAACTATATTACGTTATGGTATGAGAACAAAATATAACAATATAAAACACAAACAAACAATCGAACAAGAAAAACACAAAGAACATGTATTATTGTAAGTTAACAAAAGAAATTATTATTTAATAATAACATACATACATTTAATAATATACACATAGCAAACATAATATAATGAATATAAAGGGTGGAAACAATGTAATGTACAATTATTAGCATTTTGTAAAAAAATATTTTTTGAAATTATTTTAAATTTGTGTGAATAAAGTAAAAATTTTATTACATCAGAATCATATTAATATGAGTTTATATTATGAATAACGGTGTTAAAACAAAACTTAATGACAATTTCTAAAAAAAAGTATTGGTTTATAAAAGAAGTAATACAAAAACATTTTTTGCGTTTAAAGAGCATTGAACACCGAATGAACTATCTAGTCTGGCATTTTATATGGTTCGGGAAAAGTTCGTTTCAATTAATAATACAATAAAATTAAATTCAGTTTAGCTGAATCAGGTGATCTAGATTAATAAATTAAAGTTTTATTTACAAAATAGTTTATTATAAAAAAGTTTATTTTGTAATTTTGAGGTTTCGCATTTAAACCAAATTCAGATCAGCTGAATACGTGGGAATTAATAGAAGAATATAAAAACTTAATTCAGCTTGGGCATAAATTTTTTAATAGTTCACGCCGCAATAATACACAATTCGGGTAAAATTCAACTAATTCAACTAAAAATAAATTTTTAAAACAAATTCAGCCCTTCGTACTGTAATTATTTGAAATTTAAGGTTTTGATTTTTTAAATTCCGTTAAGAGCGTATAAACTATTACACTAAAAATTTTAATAAAGGGTATTTGTTTTCATATAATATGTAGTAAATAATTAATTTAAATATTTTGAGCTAATTAGGTTGATTAAAGTATACTAGTAACTTTTTTAAATAACTATGAAATTTTTTTTTAAATATTTTAATCACTATCAAACTGTAACATATAAAAACTAATTTATTGTAAATTACATACTTTTGGGGGTTTTAAGTATAGAGGGTCGGAATAGATAAGGAATGGAAGATATTTTTGAAATTTGATTTACAGGAATATACTAAAAATAGTATACGATAATTTATATTAATTTTAAAATAGCAATGTTAGTTGTTCTTAATTATTTAATTAGGTATTATAAAATTGAATTAATAAAAAAAGTTATTTATATAAAAATGTTTAAATAAAAATTATCGTTTAATTGTTTAATCAAAAAAAAAATATTACTAAAAATATTTTAAAAATATTTTAATTCAAAATTTTTCACATTTAATGTTTATAATTTAATAATTTAAAATTTTAATTTGTCTTTAATTTAAAATTTATTTTTTTTTTTTTGTAGATCAATTCGCTATAAAATTCCAGTATTAATACCAATTATCAAATTTCAAATTTTTCAAATGAATAACTAAAATATCCTCAATACTCACCAATACCCAAAAATAGATTAACAGGAATATTATCACACTCTATCTAATCTATATAGGAGTAATCTTTTATTATTAAAAAAAAAAACAAAAAAAAAAATTTTAAATATTGAATGAAAAAATAATTAACTTAAAAAAAAGTTATTAAAGGCTCGATATTCCATTTTGTAAGCCACATAAGATACTTTTTTATTAAAGTCCTTAAGACGTTCGTTCCACCTGGATCGGACCACTCATGATTACTCCCGATGAATATTATGATAATTGTGACTCTGCATATTTCGACTTAAATGAAAGCTTTCGACAGTGTTCATTTTTTTCCGGTTTTGTCATGCGCATTTTTTTTTTATTGGCTTAGTTCGTGACATTAAAGATATTATTTTTATATTATAGTAATTAATTAAACCCTTTATTTAATGATTTTTCTTATTAATAGCTTCAATTCTACCCACGGTTTTGCGAATGCCAGCACACTTAGTAGCTTTCTATATATATATATATATAGATATTTTTAAACAAGCGAGTGAGTCAATATTTTATATATATATATATATATGTTATTCTTATGTCTCTGATTTTGTCAAAGATGCTGTGAATTTTTTTTTAATTACTAATTATTTATTCTATTATTATTAGAAATCTTAAATTTTAGGATTGCATTAAATTAAATAATATTTGAATATTTAAACTTTATATTTGATTTGCATATTTGTAATCGAAATTAATATTGGAGTACAATTCATATTTGTGGACTAATCTTATACAGATGAAAAATTAAATATCATATTTGTTATAGTAAACAGTACATTAGATTATTCCCACCCTGTACGAATATATGTAACATTACAAAATGTCGTTATACTACTAAAAGAATTCTAGTTATTTTTAGTGAAATTTTTTCGTTTTTTTTTCAGTTTTAAAAGAAATGTTAATTTTACCAAAACTTCATGTGGCGGCTTGTATATCGTATATATTAGAATGTGTTCAATTGAAATTATATCACGTAAAATATGCTAGAAAATATTTTGAAATTGAAGTTAAATTTGATAAATATTAATATTTTATTTGTTAAAAAAATAATAAGAGAATAATATTTTTGTTAGGATATATAATTGGATCATTGAGAACCTTTTCTATTTATAAACAAATCTGGTAATTGAGAAGTGAGGTATGATTTATAATAACTAAATTTCATTTAATGGTGACGCACACCGGATGTAATTATATTTTTTGTTTTCTATTTTCAAAACATAAATTATTCGAAGAAAATTTGAGCTCCATATGGTATAGTAATATTGTTTTTAAATTTAATTCACAAATTTATGATTAAGCTAAATTCAGCAACTCATGTCTAAGCTGAATCCGATTTAAAAACGTTATTACTGTAATATAGAACTCAGTGAAAACCTAAAATATTTTTTATGATATTTTAACATTTTTTATGTTTAACTATATATAGGAAAACGAATGTATTAAAAATACAAAATAGCTAAAATATAAATTTAACTAGCTTAAATAATTTATTGAAAACACAGCAGGGGGGGTTTCTATGAGTATAAAATTTTGTTTTAATTGTTTTTTTTTTTTAATTTAAAATCTAAAATTCTGTGTATTTCATTGTATATAAAATTGCTATTGCATATAAACGTTATTTAATAAGGATATTCGAAATATATGTATATATAGGTGGGAGGATATTATAAAAAGGACAAAACTATATATATGTATATATATATATATGTAATATATATATATGTGTATATTTACTATTCTACTATATATATATATTTCAAATATTGAGGAGGAACAAGAACTAAGCAAAATAAATATTATATACTATATAAAAGTGAACATAAAAAAACTATATATATATGTATAACTACGTGTATATATGGCGTTTGTTTATACTTTTTGGAAACTATATATTTATATATATATATATGTATAATATTTATATGAAAAAACACACAAAATAATTTTTTTAGGGAATCTGCTTAAAGTTGAAACTTCTTATGAAATTTGTTATAAATTTTTAATTTTAAATAAATATATTTTACCTTTAAGATCATTTGAAATTTGATGAATTTTTGTATATATATATATATTGTTTGTTTTGTATATGTAGCGATAATGCAGCGGGACATAATGATCTGATTATTTTTTTCTTATAATTAAAATTAGGTTTTGCATTTTTTGACTATACGAGTAATAAACTATGATTATATTAACCTACATAACAATGATATTGTGTTATAATAAAAGTTTTATATGTATATATAAAAATTAATGAAGCGGTGGACGGGGGTCAGTAATTTGAACGAATGAAATTGATATTATTTTGAAAAACAAAAAAAACATACAGTTTGAATCACGATTGATTTTAAAAGTATAATATTTAATTATACTAGTATATTATGTAAAAATATTAGGTATATGTTGTATATAAGTGAATATAAATTTACTTGTAATTTCGGCATATAATTGTACTCCGGTATTTTTAAAATTTTGTAAACACTATAGAATATTAGAAAAAAATTTCTGTATTAAAATCCAAATTTTCTAATAATTTTTAAAAATTGGCTTTAGTACATTTTACAAATTTTTAGTATAAATTCATAAAAAAAATTTTTAGTACAAAAAGTACTAAAAATTGTAGTTTTTTATTACAAAAATTTTGAAAAGCAAATATATTTAAATTTTTTTTTTTAATAATTTTATTTCATAATGAAATAAAATTTTAATGTCATTTTTGATTATTTTTTATTATAACTGGTTATGTAATACTATTTATATATATATATATATATATATTAATTTGATATTCTATTATTTATATATATATGATTATGTTCTAAAATATTCTGAGAACAGTTGTTTATTTGCGCGTTATTTCATTTCTAACATAAGCTATTTGCATATTATATTTGATGTAAATTTATTTGGTTGATGGTATAAAATATTCGAAAGAAAGAAGAAGTAGTAAAAAGTGAATTTGAATTGATAGTTTTGAAGTTTGAAATTAAAAAAAAAACCAAGATATTTATGTAGGATTTTTTAAGTTAGCGAGTATTAAATAATTGGTTTGTTTAGCATCTTATTTGGAGAATGGATATTTTATGACTTTAATAATATTCTAACGTTTATTCATGCAATATTTTATAACTTTAATAACATTTAACTATGAACATTTAAATTTACAACAAAATATTGTAAGAGAGAGGTAGTAATATTTAGTAAGTTGGTAGTATTTTGGTATTTGCACTGTATTTTTTTTTCTGTGTGATTTAAATTGAATAATATTGAATCGGAAAAATTGTTATAATATTAGAGTAATTTTTGTTTTTGCGTATACTTTTCTTTGTTTTTGGCTTTTTTTTCGTAAGTCTCGTTAATTATAAAGGAAAAGTGTTTATGAAACCTATTTTATTTTGGACATTATTATAAAATTAATTTTGTAGTTTAGAGCAAAAACTGATTAAGTCAACTTTCATACTTCTTAAGCTTATTTGAAATTGGGATTTTTATATACTGTTGAATAACACTGAAAATAGGTAAGTGAAAAAAAAAATTAGCCAATATTCAAACCAAGTAATTTTATTTCCATTTAATTAATCTGTACTCTATTAAAATTATTAGACTCGGAATCTGTCTATATTTATTTGTATTTATAAGAATTAAACAAAAATTATGTGTGACTGCTCTTAACTAATAAATTTTAAAATTTACTATCGAAATTGGTTTGAGAGTTATAAGAAAAAAATCGATTATAAGAGCCCTGTGAGGACCCAGTTTTCAAAAACGGGTTTGAGAAGAAAATGTATAATATAATATAATTCTATAAAAAGTACAGATTTTGCGTGCCCTACTTTAAATTTATCTTATATATAAATTTCAATAAATTTGAGAAGCAAGTCATTTATTTATTTCATTTTTTAATTAGGGGGGAGACGAAATAAATTCGTAAATAAATTAATATTACAGTTTGTATTCTGTAGTTTATATTGTATTCTGTCAAAATTAGTTTTGTGATACTAAATTTGTTTTGAATTCTGATTATTATCTCATTTTAATGAATGAAATCCAAAATTTCAAATAAAATTTATTCGACATACAATTTTTTGACTTAATAAGTTATTGCTTAAGGCCACAGATTTTGACAACAATAAAATTATTGTGTAAATTGTTGGTATAAAAATTTTCATTAATAATTTTTCATTTTGAGGTTCTAATTGATAAAGGATTTTAAGGTAAAATTGTCAACATTTTAATTTTAAACATTTTCGAATTTTGAACATTTTCAAATTTAAACTTAATAATGACATAATTAGCCTTAATTAATGACAACAATGTCTATAGTATTAAATATAAATGCAACAATTATTTAAGTACAAATAACAAAAATCTAAAATGCTCTTATGTTGAACAATAAGCTTTAATCATGCATTTTCATTAACAACCATATTCAATATTCTATGTATAATAATTGTATTTTTTCATATAGTTTTTTTTTTTAACAAAATAATGTTAAGAAAGTTCAAAATTGGAAAATTTAGAAAGTATTAAGGAGGCTTAGTTAAAATTGAGATTTAAATACGATTAGAAGGGAAAATTATTGATAAGGTTATAAGATATTAGTGTTATTCAAAATGGCTGGATGAAATCATAATATAGAATCATTGAAAATATTAAAAATATTGTAACTGAAATTGAAGTTGTAGTTTTAATTAAATTGTACAAGATCTAAGGATGGATTAGTGAAATTACATAATAGAGTAGGAAAATTTTTTAACATAACATTTTTTTGGAGATTTAGTGAGTACAATACACGGTGTATGATATTTGCTTACATCAAATTCGTATAAATATTGAAAGGACTTTGCATCCTTAGTTTGGACCTAAAATTTATACTGAAAATACTGGTTGAGTGAAAATTATTTTAGGTTTCATGAAAAATTAATTTTTCCTTAAACACTTTAAACATTCAAATGTAAATTATTGATAAAATGAATTCATTTTGGAAGAATGTGAGAGGGACATTGAAATTGATTCGATATTTTATATGAGTAAGGAACAAGACTTACAAGAATTTTGTATACGCAATTAAAAAAATTCGTTGTTATTTTTAAGAAAATTTGTTTTTTTTTTGTACAAAAAAGTTGTTAAATTTAAAATTTTTTTTTGTTTTTTACTATTTTTTTTATTTATAGCTTTACTATATTTTTTTAATAATTTTTTTTAATTGTCTTTTTTGTATAATAAAATTTTTTTTTGGGTGAGTTTCTATTTATCGTGTTAACGGGGAACAATTTTATTTTTGTTTTTTTTTTTTGCTTTACGAATCTTTGTAAATAGAAACAGTTTTACTCACCCAGTGAAAGCTTTTCACCAGAATCTGGTGGCAGTGTAAAACCTAGGAGAGCCATTGATGCTATTAAAACGCATGGCACTATCAAATTGAAAAAATAATATAAAGTTTTACGTCGAATTAATATCGCAAATGTTATATCGATATATGGCTCTGGACAGCAATTGTAATAAATTTCGTTACGTTTTCCAGGAACACCTGTAAATGAAACATAGAGAAAAAGAAGAAGAAGAAAAAGAAAAAAAAAAGAAAATGTTATAGAAAAGATATTAAAAAAATAAAAAAATAAAAATAAAAAGCAGAAAACAAGAAAAAAAAAATAAAATTAATTCAATTTAAAAGTTAAGATTTTTTAAAAATATTTTTTTTTATTTTTAATATGATTTTCTAATGAAAAAATTAAAAATGTAATAATTGAAATTTTATATAAAAAACTCTGAGTTGTAGGGGGAAATGTACACAAATATATCAACGTTTCCAATTAAATTACAACAGAGCTGGGCAATGATGTGGCAATTATGATAAGATAATCAAATGTAATTTATGAAATTCTAGAGTTGACATTACAATATTGATATAGTATTGTTACTACAATGTACACAGTATCAATTAGTATTTTACAAATTTAAGAAATGCCCCGGAAATACATTTTCCTTAAAATTTATAGCTTAAAATTAGATTTCAAGATAAGTCCACTTTATAATTCTTCTGTGTTAAATATATGGCATTTTATTGCAACATCATCAATTTGACGATTATATCATATGTCAAATGATAGTCTTATATGTATGCCCTTACATATATGACTATCAACACTTTTTTTTCAAAATTGCTCCTACAAAACGCAATGTCATATAAAATAAATCCAGAGAAAAATATCAAGACCCTAGAATTCTTAGCACTAATGTCAAATTGTATTGGGGTTCATGACTTTTACTTATGATCTGCAAGTCACGTTACAATGAGAAAGAATAATTGTAATTAGTAAATATTTTGAAAACATTTTAATCACAATGAATAAGCCAGCTCAACAAGAATTCAGATAAATGGCCTGAAACTTAGTGAAGAATAAGGTTTAATTAAATTAAAAAAATTTCAATAATTCTTAAATAATTTTATTATAAGTTCTTCATTTATTCAGAACTAATATTATTATCCTAGTTTAAATTTAGTTATCTATATTATATTTCTATTCCATTTTGGGCTTATTTAGCTTGATTTATGGTTACGCAAATATTACTAGTGTCACCAAAAAATATTATTGAAAACAAATAACACATATATTGCAATGAATTTAAAAATTAAAAATCGAATTTTGAAACCTTACGATTGGCGGGTGCCTAGATAATTAAGAATGTTAAAAATCATTGTTTCTATCAACTTTGGTCAAATATGGTTAGCTAACTTACATATTTCGCTAAGAATTATTTTAATAAATGTAGTCGTACGAAAACGTATACACAAACTAAATAAGGATCGATTAAGACTAAATAAATCGATTTACAAGTTCTAAGAAAATTGAGTAAAAAATCTGTAGTTTTTCTATATTTTTAAATGTTTTATTGAATCATGTAACAAGATTTTCTATTTCAAAGAGAAATTGCCAAAAATTTCTAAAAGTTTTAATAATATTATGTACGTACTTTTCTTATCTTATAATTGTATTGCACGTAACTTAATTAATTTGATGGTAATTTTAATGTACAATCGTACACTCCCAATTAAAATAAAATGAGAAAATTTTAAATCTTAATTTTGTTTCTCTCGAATAAGAATAAACGATTCAAATTTTTCGGAACATTGACATGCTCCATTTTATGTTAAATGTTATTTACTTGATAAAATTAAATTTTTTTCTAAAATTATATTGAAGTCAAAAGGAGAACTTTTTAAGCAATTCATAGCATTGAATACTTAAATATTTTGCATGGTTTTTGATAATTTGAAAGAATAATTTTATTTTGATAATTTTTTAATCGATTTCATTCTTAAATATTTAAAAATACAAAAAAAAAATTAGATATGATTATCAATTTGTAATTTATGTATTCGCCCACTCTTTGATTACTTCTGATGTCAAAGTAAACATAATATTAACATTTTCCTCCTTTTATGTAAAAAGTATTAGACCTACTTTGTTCTGCTTTGAAGTAAACGAAAAAATTTGTTTTTTGTTTTGATCTTGACTTTGTGAAAAATGACAAAAATTTAAATGAAATATTAAAAAATATGTACATAAATTATTTATACATATTATAATAATATACATACATTCCTCAATAAAATTTTATACATACATACATATAGACAGAAGAAATCATTACAAAATTAAAGTGCTTCTTAACGTTTTTATCCTTTGAAAATTTTCATCATTACTTTAATAAAAAATAAGTCATTCGTAAATATCCTTAAATCCTCGGAAATAAGAAAATTTTGTTGGAATTTTGTTGCGAAAACAAAAAAACTATATAAAATTTATGATATTTTTTTTTGATGCAAACAAAAAACTTTCCAACGAATTATGAGCTAAAATATTATTATATTTATATATGTACAAAATATATGTACATATATATACATATGCATATTAAAATAATTCAGGTTAGGAGACAAAATTATATCCAAGAATAGTAGAATATTAAGAATTGTTCTTGCGTAATTCTTAAAGGTCCAAAATGGAACTAGCTACTTTATACCAAGTAAGTTTTTGGAACTAGTGCTTTAATTTAAATGGTTTAAAATATGGCGTTCTTCTTGATCATAATTCCTTAGGAGTTATATTATATAACACTAGGTTCTTTCGGTGGTCGGTAACTTTATCTAGACAACTTTATATTGGTTTCATCAACTCTCTTTAATATAATAAAAGGGTGTTATTACAGACTTTTGATATTGTTCGGGTAACAATCTAATTAATTGCATATTTTTAGGTAAGTCTGTACAATAATCAAATTTAATATTTAGGCAATAGAGTTTGATAGAGTTTATGAATTATTAAATAATTATCGAATTGTTCATTAACTTAATTAATTAAAGTAAAAGTCAGCCACATATTTTAACAACAGGATTAAATCCTCCATTGTATTGTTTGTTTTTTCCTTAAATTTTGTTGTAATATTGCTTGCAAAATATTTCAAAACGTAGAAATAAATTTGTGATACATTTCCAAAACCAGTTAATATTTTATATAAAATATTTTTAAATCGTAAAATCCATAAAATGACAGTAGGTATAATGTATATTATATAACAATAACAAAACAATGAAAAACTTACCTAAAAGTTCCCATTCACCATTTGTTATAAAACTTGATATATCACCACCGGCTTCATCCTGCAACTGAAGGTCCAACTAAAATCATATAAAAGAAAATGAAAAAGCGGAAAATTAAAAATGCAATATTTAAGAAAAAAAAAACAAAAATATTAGCGTATGTATAGAAAAAATATGAGTGTTGAATTATATATAATTCCTTTAATACATGTTGGTATAAAATTATAATGCCATAATATTTGAAAAATTTTAAAATTGTAATATAAAAGAAATATTATACGGGAGGAAAAATTTTAATGTTATCGGTGCTTCGAGGTTTAGCAGCTATTTCATTCTATAATTTATACTCTATGAATGACTACAAAATTTCAGAGTAGAGGTAAAAAGTCTGTTTAATAGAGTCTGGTTAACAGATTATTTATTTGTGTCTTCGATCTCTTATAACGGTTCTTGCTTTATTGCTTCAAAATATTATTGATTAGTTTCTAAGAATTCGATACATTTCAATTAAATATCATATTGTTTATAAACTCATTTAGTTTAGGTGTAATGATATGTTGATGATTTCCTTGATATTTTTAGTTTTTATGTATGAAAATTGAATTAAATTCATTTTATTTACAAGCATTTCTAAATGAATGGTGTAAAAAAATCAGTTAGTATAAATGCTCCAAAATTTCGATATTTTTGAAAAAAAAAGGAAGATAAGTGAAATTTTCTACAAAATCCCTAGAAGTATGCAAAATTTTTATATAATTTTCATAGCTTAATTATTATTTCTTTTATATTGTAAGGGACATCAGATACTTTTTCTAGGTAAAATATTCAGCCAGTTAGAATATACTTTAATATTGTAACCAGTTAAATATACTTTACGGATGTTGTGCAAATATGAAATTTATATCACTAAAATAAAATTCATTTAATTATATTATAATGTTTGATATACAAATGCGCTAATTCAAACTCAATTATTACAGAGCCAACTCAATTATTAAAGGAGCCAGAGAATCATAAATTTTTTTTGGTGTATATAATTAACTTGTAAACGATTTTATTCCTGCCATTTTTCTTAATATTAAATCAATTGATGGAATTTTGTATGACACTGTAAGAAAGTTATTACAAAAGTGATTCTAATTCTTTGTTTTTTATCATTTTTTTGAAAGATTTTATTTTCAGTTTAATGCCAAACTATTATATTTCTTTATTGTCCTTGTTATTGTTGTGTCAGAGTAAATAAATATATTTTGGTGATGAACAAAAGCGAAAATATTATATCATATACATCTATATAAAAATGTCAAAAAAAAAAGTTTTTTTCATTACTATTTTCCATTATTAATTACAAAAAGTAAATATATGAAAGAAAAATATAAAAATTATAAATATAAATTGCATATTTTTTATATAAATATATTTATAAAATGTAAATATTTAAAATTCTTCTATCTTTTGACAATTTTCTTAACAGCAAAAATTTTTCAATTTAAAATTATAATTTTTTAAGTTAAAAAACTTTTAATGAAATCAGCTTAAATATAAAATGAATTGGAGCAAATATAATGATATTAAATTTTGTATAACTTTGCTATAATTAAAAATTTATTTTGCTAATTATATTGTTATATTATAGGTAAGTGTTTGTGAGAGTATATTTTTGTAATAGTGGTAGAAATTTTGTAAATTAATTATTATTTTGATAGGATTATTTTTTTTTATTTATGAAAAATTGATTGAAATTATTGTTTTATTAAATGTGGGAGTATTTATTGAATTTCGTTAAATTGTCAAAAACTTAATTTTTGGTTTGTGCCTATGAAAGTACTTATTAAAATGGAATTTTTATGTTCCTCTCTATTAACGGAATAGTTTTCCAAAATATGTTTACTTTACTGAAATTATTCCTGCATTTCTGCAACTCACTTTTCAATAGAAATTTTGGACATTTGAAGAAAATTATGAATGGAAATGTCGAAATATATTATGAAAATGAAAAAAATGAAAAATGTGTATGCGCATTGCGTTGAGTATGCAGTTCTCGTAGTTGTAATTTTTCCTTTATAATTTTCAGAAAATTACTAAGCCTAGCTTTATTTTGAATTTATCATTAATTGTGTTTTGTTTTAAATACATCAGTATATCAATAATGCGAATTAAAAGGCGTTGCTTTTAGTTTTACTAAACAAGTTGAGTCTAGATGAAAAATTAAGAACCTGTTTGTTTTTCACCCGTAGAAGTACCTTATCATAATATAATGAAAGATATTCGTATCTGAGGGAACCATACCTTAGATTCGTATTTTATTGGGATTTAGCTATAGGCATGTCAGTAAACAGTTATAACAATTTACAAAAAGGCAATACTCTACTTAAATTTTTAATTCGCACAAAAAAAAACCGAAGCTATAAAATTTTGTATTTGAAAAGATTGCTTTTGAATTTAATGTGAAACTGCGGCTGTGATCACTTAATATATATGGCCGGTATTAAAATAGCATTTGGAATGAAGATATAAGTATATTTGTAGTGATTAACATATTCCTTTCACATGAAAATTTCCCAAAAAAATATTATTTCATAGAATATGTAGCTGGTTTTTCACAGAATTATTTTAACAAACGATAATTACGTTATTTATAAACAGACGCCTACTTGCGTCATCACTTACGCGTTTGGACTAAAGTTTTTTGGACAATTCTAAAATGTTTTGTTTTTAATTTTTATAGTATAAATAATAAGGGACTGTAGAGAAAAGATAAATAAAAAATGAGAAATTTAAAGAATGCGTTGCAAAACACTCTTTTTAAAGAAAAATTTATTTCAATTCATTTAGTTTTAATTTATGATTGTAAATTAAAAAAAACATTATTTATTCTTTCAATTTTTGAATTACTTAAGTTTTGAAAAAATATTTTTGTTTTTGTTAACAACAACATGTTAAATGCAAAAAAAAAAAATTCAAAACCAAGTGTTTTAAATAGTGGCTTTTTTTCAATGCACTAAAAAGAAAATTATCGCATTTTTCAAATTTTCATTTTTACTGTATTTTTGAGAAACAGTAAAATTTTTGTCAGTGAAATCCACTGAAGGCGAAAATATTACCTACATTTTACATATAGAATTTTACATATAATTTTTTTACATATAGAATTAAGCACAATTATGAATAATATTTTATTAAAAAAACAACAACTAAAAATTTTTCCTTAATTTTCTAATTCCGAAATTTGGAAAATCATATATAATTTTTGGACAACTAACCAGTATAGATAATGTGATCAAACAGGCAAAATAAAGAGAGAGATAGGAGTTCCCCAATATAGCAATGTTTTTTAAGGAATTTCAAGAAGAAATCTATGATATGGATTTTGTAACGTCCTCAATTAATTTGTGTTTGAAAATTAAGATTCACTTTTATTATTCAGTAAAATTATATTGGACTATTCACATTTAGGTAGAATAAATATTTTATGGAAATTAACATATAGTTAAAATGGTGAATAGGCACTTGACTTTTTTTTACAAATATCAAAGAATTCTAATAGAATTCTTGCTATGACAAAGTTTGCAAGGCAATAAAAGTAAGAACAGCAAAATTTGAAATTTCTTAAATTTACACACAGTTTTATTTGTGAATTATTTCAATTACAAATTCATTAAATCTCTTTTAATTCAATGATTTAAAATTTGATTAAATTTTAAAATTGAATTGAGATTATTGAATGCTCAACATTTATTTCATTAATTGTAGAGAACATTTTCAATACCGCAGTGTAATAATATAGAAACACAAAAAATGCCAAAGCTTACCATTTTTATGATTATAAAATTCATAGTGTTGTAAAAAAGAATAAAAACAATACTATAAAAAAAATGTAAAATCACGAAAAATGGTTAAAAATTGTCTTAAAAATGTCAGTGTTATCGAATTTGTCTCATCTTAATTCAACATTTTTTAAGGATCAATACTTCTGTTCCGTACTGTAATAATAATTATTTAAAAAATATTTGTCTTTCGTTTTTAATAAACATCATTTTGTCAAAGAAATTCTTAGTTATTATCAACTTATATAATACATGTATGTACATAATATTATGTACATATTATGTATATGTACAAATAAACATACATGTGTAGGTAATTTTGTTTTTTATATAAATACACAGTAAGAAAATCAAAGGCAAAAGTTTTCTTTATAAAATTTTTTATATGAAATTCTTTTAAAATTTATTTGAGAACAAAACTTATTTTTTATTTTTGAATTTCATATAAAATTAAAAAAAAAAAATAAAGATATTTTTTAATTTTACTCTTATTATTTATTGTTATTTATATTTCATAGAATTCTGGGAGCAAGATGGATGGGTGGTATGTAGGGTAAACTTCAAGGTTTTGCTGTATAGATGCATGGTATAGTTAAATGAAATGAAATGAATTTTTAGTATTTGTGCAATGTACTTAATATTGTATCTTTGCTTTTGAATTTTAATATTTTTGTTTCAAAATTTTTAATACATTAATGTTATATAAAAATTAAAATTTTTTTCCTTTACTTTATTCCAAGAAAAATAAAAGAAATGTTTTGAACTTGCGAATTGTTGACATTTAAAAATAAAATTATAAAAGTGAATAAAATGATTTTTATTAAAAATTATGTTGTTAATTTTTGCGTTCAAGAAATTTCTTCAAAATGTACTTGAAATAATTAATATAATTAAAAAAGAATTTTTTCTTTTTTCTGGGACTTACTCTTACCAAATGGGCGATTTAATTAATTAACTACCTTTTTTGTAATTAAATACAAAAGATTTTACCAAATTTTATGCAACTAAATAGATTTATTTCAAAATAAAATCGCTCAAATTACATTTTTCTTTATTAAAGGGCCAAATTGTACATTTAACAAATTCGTACTAAACCAATGGTATTCAAATAGGTATATCATATTTCCTTTGAATTTGTTGAAAAATAAGTTTTTAATAAAAGTTAAATTGTGATTAATTTTTCGCATCAATATAACCAAATTACATAATGGAATAATTATTGCATACTTTTATGTTGAACAGAATAATTAGGTGTGTCAAAATAAATAAAATCGAAGTTGACTATACAATTTCAGCCCATATGAATAACAAAGTTACTATATGAGAAAACGTGGAAAGTCATGTGGAACAAACTGTATATTGTCATACAACTCTTAAAATTATTTATCCGAGAGGGTATTACAGAAATGAGGTGGCTACTTATTCTTCTTCCTTTTAATAATTTTCAATGAATCCTATAGAACAATTAGAAAAACATTTAAGTTAAAAAGTTCGCAGTAGGAAAATTTTATTAATCAAAGAAGATTTTATTATAATTTAAATTCACGCTGAAATACTTTTAAATTGTGCAGTTTGCTTCAGAATAAGTACCGCAGTAATTAATTCTTAAGCAAAATGCACTAAAAGTTAGCATACTTTTCATAGTATATTGCTCTGCCATTATTCAATTTTCCTATTCAGAGAGTTTAATTGGCATCATATTAAAATGATTTACATAAGCCTTTTTTCTGCATCTTTCCTTAAGATTTAAATTATATTGTGACATCAATGTGATTTTTCCTGAATTTGAAGTAATGAATTTTTGAATGCTCGTGTTCACTCGAATGTTAATAATTTTTATATCTACTATAAAATTTATTTTATAGAATTTTTTACACCTTAAAACTGAATTCAGTTTAATGGTATTTTTGTGTGATGATTTTTGTTAATAATTTAAAAGCTATTAGAATGTTATCTTTTTAGCATATTTATAGTGGAAAATTTTCTAAATATTTTATAGGGCTTAAAATGAGATTAAGAAAATTTCTTTTGAAATAAATCACAACAGTTCAGCTATTCATTCAATTTCTAAGAATATGAATGCTCAGTAAATGACTTTAACCAGTAAAAATTATTTTTCATTATTTATATGGTAGGAAGCAAGTAGCTGGGATTTAATATTTTCTTAAATTTATTTATAATGATCGAGAAAACGTCTTATGATTTGAATTATACAAAAATTATCTAATGTTGTTCGTTTAAAAATCTTATGTTTGTTCGTTTATTGCAACGAAATTTTGAAAACCCATTTTTGGTTTCGTAGCCTATGATGAAAGCAAGATATATTGACAGTAATTTCTAAGAAATTTTCATGTCAAAAGAGATAATTTTTTTCGAAATAATAACTTTAAGTAGACCATGAGAAATAGACTCCTCAAAACAACTTGAAATATAATAAATAACTACGTCATTTTTGAAAAATAATGCGTTATTTCAAAAATTGAGTTTCTAATTTTTCAAGAATCTCACGGTCAGTCTTTTCTTGAGATTTTCAGAGATCACGGTTATACTTTTTTTTAAGAAAAATTTTCTTGATTGTCTCAATGGTTTTACTTTGATGAACGTTCTTATCCTTTAACCTTTTGTACACATGTTCCATTTTTGTCCAGCAATATTTTAAAAATGATATCATTTGTAAATTATCTAATTAGTTTACTTTCATCTCTCAAGAGCGAATGCAAAAAATTCGAGAATATAAGAAACTGTAAGTGCTTTTATTACAAAGAGATATTAAAAAATAAAAAATTTAAGCTCGTTTTTTACAAATTTAAGGACAAGATGCAAAAGTGGTACCTGTGTGCACTCAACGCCCCGAAAAAGTAAGTATGCACTCAAATGGTTAAAAGGGTACTTTGCTCTTCTTATGAATTCCATAGGTTATTATATTAGAAAACATCGACATCTGTAATATGAATAGGAAGAGCGTAGTCCAAACGAGGTGGAATAAAATTTGATGAATTGCAAACGTGACTGTATAACGAACATTGTTAGAAGTGAAAGTTATTTAAATTTTTTTATTCGTCTTCTAATGAATATAATTCACACTATCAGAAGGTATTCAATTATTTATATTTAATTCAATACATTCATGCTAATAAAACGATTATAAATCGTGTAGTCAAATTGAAATTTAAACATTTGAATTACATTTAAATTATTTTTTTTTTTGAAATTCTTGCAAAGACATTTTAGTTTAGGAAGACGTAATATAATTTCAAGAATAGGCTGTCGCTTTCCTGCACATAATCACATTTATTGCACATTCATTCATTACATATTAATAGTAATCATAGTAAGAAATAATAATCATAAAAATATACACAAATTTTATACATGTTTAAAATCCTTTAATTTCAGTTGTTGAATTCATTTTGATCTCCTTAAATATATTTTTTGAAATTGAATAAGAAATATTTAAATTTTGCAGTAAAATAACAAAAAATTAAAAAAAAAATTGAGAAGCAGATAAAAAATAGAATATTAAGCAGGAAGGTGTAAAAAATCATAAAAGTTTTGCTAAAATCCTTAATATGAAAAAGAAATTATGAGTAATCTAGATAAAAATGCCAGGATATTGTAGAAAAAAGAAATGCATAAATAAAAAATTTTCATAGAGCTTACTATTCTAATCACATATCTTAAATTTTCCTGACAAATATTTCGATACCTACTCCAGGTGCTACCAATTTTTTAAATTTCACGGATGTAAAAAGAAATAGATTCGTATCTTCTACTGAAATAGTACAGGCCGATAGAAAAAAATGGCGAATAGAATTGATCTTTCTCTCTATTATAGTTTGTTTATACATTTTTGCTCTTAGATAACGAATTCTGGGATTCTTAACTTTTGACATTTGGTAAATGATAATAATCCGACCTTTATAATTAGCAATATTGTCTTCCAATAAATAGCCTAATTTCAATTTCCGATAATCTGTTTTCCTCAAATTATAAGCATTAAAAAATTTTTTATGAAAGCTAGCTTAAAAGAATTTTTGTGATAATAACAGTAAACGACTTCTTATCAGAAAATGTTATTTAATATTTTTTTGTGATTAATACGAGTATATTGATTAATTTTACTCTAATAATTCATGGTACATTTAAATTAATGTAATTGCCGTCCTCCTAGACATATGCAATAAAATAATTTTTAGGTGAATTTATGCTATTTTTTTGAATATTTCGCAATAAAAAATATTTTTTGCTTATGTTTATTCTAATTTTAAATTTTTATGTATCATTGTATCAAACTACCCTTCTAACATATTTAAAAAAAATTTAAGTCTTTTCCTGAATTTTTTTCCGAAAATATTAAAAAACGCGAACAAGTACATCTAACTCCTTCAATTTTTATTCATTAACAAAATTTATAATTACGAGTATTAATTTTATTTATCCTAATATTTTGAACTCCATATCGAGACCTCATAAATTTAAAATGATATTTTTAAAGTTTATTATTAAAAAATGTAGAAAATTGTGTCAAACCTGTTGATGATTCAATAAAGTAGATAATAGCGCAAAAAAATATGCTCGTTTATACCTTATAATGATTCTCCTTTAATTAATTTATTAAATGAGAGCAAATTTTCCAAAATTACCACCACGAATGAGAAGTGTAGAAATAAATTCAATAAAATAATATTAAGGAAGTTTATTTATGGAAGGCATCTACAATTCAAGTTTATTCACTTAAATCTAAATTAGTATTTATTGTTCACAAATTGATTTATTCCGAAAATAATGGTATTCACAATATTATTATTCATTTCTTAAAATAATATTGTGGAATGCACTGAGAATGCAATAAATAATATTCTATTTAAAGTGTAGATTTTATTATTACAAATTATTGTATTTGTAAAAAATTTCTTACTAAAAAATGCTTTTATCTTTTAAAACAAAAAAAAATTTATTTGAATTGCTTTAAATAATGTCAAGGATTGCGCCATTTAAAATAGAACAACGGAAATTATTATGCCACCAAAAGATTTTTAGTTTTTTTTTTCTGTTTTTTTTTTATACCTACTCTATTTTAAATACATAACACCTTAACTTTTGTGGTTTTATATTTTATACGAGTATGTAATTATGTATGTGTGTTTAAATCTGTGTATTTAGCTACAAAGAAGATTTACAATTGTTCAAATGGTAGAAAAACATTATAGTGGCAACAAAAAAAAAAGGAAAAAACAAAAAAATAATTTTCATTTCAAATCTTAATTAAAACGCTGCGCCAAACTTGATTTCTTTTTCTCTTGTGGATTTTTTTTTTTGGGTATTCTTTCACATAGGTTTTTAAAATGGTAATAATAGAAATAATATGTGGCGATGTGGGTGTTCTTGATAATGCATATATACTAGCATTTTGTACATTTTATTTTATTTTATGACTTTATACTTCATGTTTTTTTATGTGGTATTGCTGATTAAGTTTATGCTTACAAGGTGTTTTCAAAATAATTTTTATTGAATAGAAGATTTTATTATTATGCGAATTGCAATTATATTTATGAATATGAATATAGCCACTCTAATGTTGTCAAATTATAGTTTAATGTTATGTATTCGGATTAAATTCAAAGCAAATGGATAGAATAGAGGCATCCTGTATCAAGTTTGTTACCTGATTAGTTTATAAAGTTATTACTTTTATTGTTTAAAAGAAGTACTAAGCAAGTGAATTTAAGAATTTTATGGCTCCGAGATGTTTTAAATGTATTAGACGCGTTTCAAACGTGTAAAACTTCTAATTTCTCCAGTTTGTATAAAAAGGTTCCAGAATAGAGGTTATAAAAACACTTATTTCATTAGTCACGTTTACATTTTTAAAATGCAAGGTGAAGTGATTAGATTTTGTTATTGAATGATGGGAGTTAAATGCAAAACAATCCGTTTATAGACTATGTAACTATAATAATTGTGTAATATAGATTTAAACGGAAAATATCTGTTGTCGGTGTTGGTTTGTGTCATAGTACGAGTTTTATAATTCAATTATTCAATTTTAATAAAATGTGAGATTTTAAAAGTAAATTATGCACTCTAAAAAATATAAAAAATTTTTTAAATTTTTTTTGTTTTAAATTCTAAGCTTTATGGTGTGGGTTAAAACAGAAACTTTTTGGTTTAGAATTTAAAATTTAAATAAAATTTTTTACAGTGTGCAAATTTAATCTTTCAAGGTTTTAATTATATTTATAAGAATCAACACTGAAAATAATATTATATTAATTTATATACATTTATATAATATAATAATATTAAAATAATATTATTATATTATATAAATGCTTAGATACTCTAAAATTTTATCAACTGAAAATCAAATTAAATGATCCTGTAGAAATAATGTAATGCATTCCGTATATAATTATTGCCTTTACTTATTTACAAAATGTATACGAGTGTGCTTATAATCTTAAAATTAACGTAAATAATGACGTATAAATGAGCTATAACAAATAATTATATACTTCTCAATTTTAAATTAATTTTATATTAAGAAATTTTTTCAGAAACTCAAAAATGTTCCTTTAAGTATTGTGTGCCTCTCTACTAAAAGAGATTTTCATTTAATTTACAAGAGGAGTGAACAAAAAATTCAATTTTGAATTCAAACTTTGTGTAAAATAAAATTTGAAAGAATTATATACACGTGTATATATTTACCATCTTATGTACGTTATAAATTAGCGACGAAGGTGATTGCAATGTTAAGATTGAAAAATGTAAAACTGTTTTAGGTCATTGTAATGTCGTGATATTAATATTAAGATATTTGGTCTATCAAAAAATATTATTAATTTTTAAGGTAATTTTCAGTAGAATTTAGAAAATATAGGAATTAAATACTAAGTTATGCACATCAAGTGCATAATTCAATATTAGTTAATTGATTGAAGAGCAGTTGAGATGCAAAACACAATCCAATTCATATTGGAAAAATTAAGCAAAAAACAGAAGTCGGATTTGCAATTTATATTTAGACTAAGGATACTTATGTTTGACAATTACTCAATTTCGTAATAAACTTTTAAATTTTTAAGTGAATGTTAATGGTACAACAATATTTGCCAGTTAAAGAGTTCACTTACGTTGTATGTGCAGTACGGTCCGTAAGAAAATGCATTGTCTCGAATAGCATATTGTATATAATATGTGTACGGTTTTAGAATAGCCCCTACAAGTATGCTATGTTTTTTTTTATATTCTGTATTCCTCATCATTCATATCAGAAGTTCAGATGAATTCAAATTGAAATTTAATGAAAATAAAAAAAAAAATAGAAAATTTTATGCATATGATTTGCATTATTTTTTTTATCATTTCCAATTTTAATTTTTTTTTTTTTGATACCACAAAGAGAATGCAGTCATCGTTTTTCCTTTTTTGTGCATTTATCGTCATATTTATGCTAAAGAAATTGCAATAATAAAAATTCAAATGAAAAAAAAATTGAAGTCGAACCTCTTTTATGTGATTAAAAAAAAATTCATAGTTGTTTTTTTTTTGAGGGACGAATTTTCATTATTTTTGCTGGGTTATACAAACATACATGTCTACCTAATGCATTGAAGTCATACAAATTTAGACTTTTAAAATATTTTAATTAGTTTTTTTATATGAAATTGAAGAAATAAGACAAAAAAAAAATTTAGAATTAAAATGGCATTATTTGTTGTTTTTTTTGTCTTAAGAAGAAAATTGTAATAAATGAAAACTTAATTGTAAAGAGAGCAAAGATTTATTTTTCGAAAAAAAAAACTGAGTAGCTATAACGATCCTTTTGCAAAAAACAAAAAATAGTAAAATCCTTAATTAATATGATTTTGTCTGTGTAGAGAAGCTATTCTTTTAGCCTTCAGTGTTATTAAATATAATGAGAAAAATATAGACAATGAAATATTGTAGACATATGGAGGAGGCTTATGCCTATAAAATTGCAATGTCAAGTTACATTTTGTGTAAGCAATTGAAATGCTCATAAATTTTTTTTTTCTTTTTTTAATCCCTATTGAATTTTTAAAATTAAAATAATCAAGAAAATAAATTGAAAGCTGAAAGCATCATTAATAAAAAAAAAAGATTTTGTGTAATTTGTTTGTATATGAAATTTTTTTTATTGATTGTGAGTTTTAATTATTATTGATTTTGTTGGTTTGGTTCAATCAAAGAAGAAATATTTCGAAAGTTTGTAAAGGAAAAATTTGTTTTGTACTGTAAGTTTTTGAAGAAAACAAGTAGTAATGGTAATTTTTTTTAATTATGAGACTAGATCTTTAGACCATTTAAAATTTTAGTCTTCTCTCATATTCAAAGAAAATGAAAATCGTTCTTGAAATTTACTGCTATGCGTTACGAGTATTAAATTTTTTAGTTTTTTCTATCAGAAATGTTTTTTATAATCGTATATCGGTTTAGAACACTAATTTGCAATTTGATGTGACCTACATCCGAGTTGAAGTTGTGCATAAAAACTGCAGTATAATAAAATATACAATATAAAAAGAAGTTACACAAATTAAAATTTGATTTAAGCTAACTAATAAATATCAAGTTAACAGCAGTGCAGCGATAGAAAATTATTCAAATCTTAAACTTCTATAGATCGAACAAGTAATATTTAAAATTTTCTTAAATTTTATCAAATGCGGTTTAAAATTTCAGTAAAATTTACTTCTGAATTTAATTCTGAGGTGGTGAGCAAACGGCTCAAATGTGCCGTTTTGCTACCACCTCCATATGACCATCAGGACGAAATGATTTTAATTTTTAAACACTCAATAACTAATAGCCATAATGGTTTAAAAAAAAATTCTCTTTTGCCCATATTTATTTCATGGAATGGTATATTGAAAATTCTTGATCAAATTATTCAAACATTTTTTTGATTTTGAACGGAAAAAAAAAATGCAGAAAATATTTTATAAAATTGGATTAATAACTAATGAATGACAATTCTGATCTAAATCCTTAGATATTTATAAGACGAATTCTCCCCATAATTATAATTTTAGACTCCTGAGAATTTGTAATAAGAAAATGATACTGTTTTGAGCTGGGACTGTAATCTGATTAGTAATTATTTCTCTCTTTTGCATTAATGAATATTTGAATGATATTGAACCTATAATATTCAGGTATTTTAAAATATAGATTCGCATAATTGTAATTAAGTTCAAAAATATTTTATTTTATAATTATCATAGCATTTTGTCTGTATTAGAAAATTATCCTGTGTTAATATCAGAGATTTTTTTTAAAAATTTATAATATAAAAGTTTTTAAATTAAAAAATGGAAAAGTTTTTTGTTAATTTTTTACTTATGTTTTTCAGTATGCATTAATTTTTTTTTTAATAAAATTTAAAATATTTATTTAAACTTTTAACCCGCATATATTGAAATTCAAAACATTTGTGTTTGATGCTTTAAAATGGATTCAATAGAATTCAATTATACGCAGAACACAAAAAATATCCTATATGTGTGTTGAACAGACGCTATATGAATCAATTCTAAAATAATTATTGAATTTATGGGTCAATAATTTTAAATAGTAATTTTTATATGTGTATAACAAATTTAATTTTTTTTTTAAATTTTATATACAATAATAAATTAATGTGTATGTATATAAATGTGTTTACATATACTTATATGGAAATGAACTTGATTGAAAATGCTAATTAAATTAGTAATTCTTTAATTCAAATACAAATGAAACTTTTTAAATAAATTAGTTCAAGGTTTGCCTATGGCAAGGACATAATCTAACATTTATATTTGCCTATATAAAATAAATTCAAGTATATATTCACATATAAATACGTATGCAATCAATAATAACAAAATAATGTACTTCAAAAATTGTTTAATAAAATAATATTTATGCATAAAAGTATTTTTATTAAAAGAAAAAAAAAATATGCACATAATTCATAAAAATGATAATTTCAATTTATTGGATTTAGGCAAATTATTGTAAATGAAATTGGTCTCTATATACGATCTCTTGTATTAAATCTGTTTTGCTCGAAGCCATGTTTTTATTATACAACAAGGAAAATAATGTAAATTCAATGAAATTATTATTCGAATTATATTGTAAAATAAATATAATTGATTTAATTTTGGCATCACTTAATGAAGCCTTCTAGGATTTTATATTATTAAATTTAATACATCAAATACGTATAATATTTCAAGGTGCAACACCTCCGTACCCTAAATTAGAAATCTCAAGTAGGTATAGGGAATTAAATTATATAAAATACAAAACAGTAACAATTAAATTAATTAAAATTAATTAACAATTTTCTTCAAAATAACTACGATATTATTTTGTTAAATTTCGGAATTTGAGAGTAGTCAAACTTAAAAATTTTGGATTGTGATCAAGTTTTAGCAAAATTTTTATGTTGTTTCTGTGATTTTAATATTTATTATTATTATTTTTTTTATATAATTAATATTTTCCGATTTTTCAAAAATTTAAGGAAAATATGGCAGTTTCAACCGTTTTCATACAATATCAAATATTAAAAATGCTACAGTACTCTTTAAAGAGACAGTGGAACATGGTAAGAATTTTAAGTAAATAAAGTTAGGCCAAAGAAAATAAATTTGAGTTTGTAAGGTAGTACTTTCCCTTCAACAAGTAAAAATACAATTTAGTAACTAACATTCTAGTTAAAAACAATCTGACTGTTACGATCTCTAGTTAAAAACAATCTGACTTTTAGTTAATTTTAGTCATATATGTACTGAAATATTTCAAAGAGGGGGTCCACGGACGAATGGGAAAACGAACGGGGATGGACTGATGGGCAGACGGATGGACAAAATGAAACTAATAAGCAATTTTTTTTCTGATTTTTTTGGAAAAGTGCTCAAAATTGTTCACTCCCTTTTGGACTCAAAATAAATTTGAAAATAATTATTTTGAATGAATAAAAAGAAAAAAACGAAATTTTATTTTAAAGAATTCCCATCGGTGTAGCTGGAAATATCATCAGCAATTTGAAAATTTTACATCAGCAAAACCAAAAGCAGCATTATTTGAAATGTAATACAAATATTGCGCACTGTTCAATTACATTTAGATTTTGTTGTCTTTGAAAATGATGATAGGCCAGGAATCACGCCATAGTTTTCATTATTTGCATAATATGGAAAATAATTCAACTAATAATAAATTAATTTTTCCCACATAATTTTACTAAATTTAAATGAAATTGTTTTGTACAAATTGTAAATGTTCAGCGGTGTATTGAATGAATTTGAAAATAATGGTCACAGAATACAGTTAAAAAAGTTGATTGAAATTGGAAGTTCTTGTATTAATGTTTCAAAAAATTTCTGAATCTGTCCGTTTTTTTAGAATTTGTCATCAAACTTTTTACAATTCCAATTTCCAGTGTCCCGCTACAAATTTTCATCCATTTTAATCTTAATGATTTTACGAAAAAAAATATTTTATTTTCCTTTTTGGAAACTGCGATTATAAAATTAAAAAAATTCAACAAAAAAAAATACTGTTACAATATTTATTTTTTTCGTTTTCTAACTGTTTTGAGAAGGAATGTATTTTAAATTGAAAAATATGATATTTTGGCAAATAAAAAAATTTATTTTCAAAAAATTTTCCAAAGAAGGAGAAATAATAATGTTTTCGTAGATTTTTGATGTAATGGCATTTTGCCAAAGTAATTTTAAAGAAAGGACTTGCGTTTTTCATTACGTAAATAAATTTTTTGAATTTTATATTAAAAATTTTCTATCGCTGTTAGTTTGCTTTTACTGTATAGCAATATTAATTACTTCACAGTAACGAAAGTTAAATATTTTTGAAAGAAAATTAGGTTAATATTTACGGTTTGTAAAATTTTAAAATTAGAAAATTTTATACGAAGCAAAATTTAAATAAATGTGGATTCAAAGGAGTTCAGTATAATACTTGCGTCATTTGATTCGGAAGTGATTCACCGGGGATTTATTTAATTTTCTGTAATTACGATTACTTAAAATAGTTTAATTTTTGGACTTTCTCCAATATGATTTAGTTTAACAGCTTATGAAAATCAGAAAGTGAATTAAATTAAACAGTCAAAATCTTTAATAATATTCTAAGACGTTTATGAATGGGGGGGATCAAAAGATTTTAGTAAATTTTCTCATATTATTCAATTCAAGAAATTTCATTCATATTTATTTTGGTTTGTGCTTGATATTTTGTATAAATGACATTTCATACCTAAATAGTATTAATGTTTAACATATTTAAATTAGAAGTTAATTAAATTAAGTAATTTATTTTTAAAAGAATTTCCGTAATCCCACGTCACGCAACCTGAATATTTATTGTTAAAATTTTTTTATGGAAATTTTATAGAATTTTTTTTTTAACATTTTAACAACAACAGGAAATTAGATATTTTAACGGAAATTATGAATATTAATATTTGTAAGTTCTTCATACAAAAAAAAAGAAAACCATTTAATTTGTGATGTAGAACGCACACACACAAGGGACTATTATTTTGTTAACAGCTTTAACACATAACCTTGCATTTCATACAAATAAAATAGAGGCAAAAATATAACCAAATTTTTTTCTTTTTTTTGTTATTGTTTATATGAATGTTTTATTAATTTTATTCGGAAATTAGAATCTTTTATCAAACAAACCATTTGTATCCTGTTAGAAGTATTTTTTTCGTTAGAATCAATTAATTTAAGGTATGAAAATTTAAGAGAATATTTATTATGTTGTATAATAAATAATATTGTACGTATTTAAATGAAAATTTTTCAATTCAGTACGAAAAGTTTCACTTATAAGACTCTGAAATATCGTTTAATTGGACCATGTTATTGGTATTTAATTTCAAAATTTAATGTATTTTACTATTATCTAGCCATTATTTTAATGGCTAGATACACGAAAAGGTTTTGTTTAACTATTTTGACTTAGAGGCGAGTAAATATGAAATTCGTTATGAGGCTCTTATTTTAATTTGATTGTACAGATTTCGATCTTCACTAAAATTTTTAAATAAAATAGTTGAAGTTTTTCTAACCATAAATATTTCAAGATATTTTTTAATATCTAAATTTCAGAGCCCTATATGCTCGAATATGTTATTTTATGGTTGAAGAAAACAAACAGGCAATAAACAGACAGACGGGCGAATCTTAACTATTAATTGCCCATAATAAATTATGCAATCGCAGTAGAATTATAAAAAGTCTCAAATCCATTTCCGTACTCTACTTCTATTAAGATACAAAAAGTTTGAATCGAAATAGAAAAATTCTTATGAAATTCATAAAATTTTAGGATTTTATTATTGGATTCTTAAAATTTTTTATTGATTACAAAAATTTTATTTGTGATTGAAATCGAATCCAATTATTAATTTTAACTACGGTTTATTAAGATGTTGTGTGCGAGTATATTGTGACACCTGTGCTGTAAATAAATACGAGAATTTTATGTATAATCTAAATTAATTCAAACAAAATCGAACTAGCTTATTACAATAAATCTATTGCATTATTTTTGAAACCATTTTAGAAACCATTTTCTTTATAACATTTTATTCGTTTAAAATTGCCAATCAAACAAATTAATAAATAAAATGGCATACTCTAGAATTTACAACTTTTAATTGTTTTAGACTTAATTTAATCATGTATGTAATTATTGAGCAAATTAATTTTTAATTGATTTGTATAATTTGTTCCTTGTTTCAATTATTTTACTTCTGTGTAAGATAAATCTTATACCATTATTGCATTGTAAATAACAAATAAATTGATGAATGCTAATATTATAGGATTCAAAACTCCACTTGTATGAAAATTCGAAATATAAAATTGAAACATATAGATATTGTGATTTGGCGGTATCAGAACGATGCCTACGTGTACCTTATACTAATCGTGCAGATTTCACTGTTCACAAAAATAACACTTCGTCACATTTTTAATAAAACCATGGAGCAAAATACGCATATTCCTGGAAAACATAATTTTTTTTTTTCATATCTATTTATCTGTGGTTTGTCTTTGAGATTAATGTACCAAAAAAAAATAATCTTGAATAATACACAAAAAACCAACCGAAAAAAATAGATAAATATTTTTTCGCTTATTTGTAATGAATAGCAAGTAGAATTTTCTTCTTTTTCCGCAAATTTATTTCTCTTTTTTTTTCTTTGAGGTTGAGCATGTTAACCACAATCAAAAACTAATAGATAAAATAACAAAACAACAATAAACGAAATGAAAAACTCTCAAATTCTGCGAATTGTATTTTTTTTTTCACATACGCTCGCATAAATAATAATGGATAACAAAAATATATTTAGACGCGTATATCCTTTTGTGGCTCCAATAATACTCAACTAGATATAGAAAAAATGACAAGTTCAAAAATATTCAAATTGTATAGAAATATTTTTTGCTCTTTTCCGCAAAAAAATCCAATATATTTGTATATTTGTATAATCAAAATCACATTTTCACATAACATTTTATTTTTAACCTTAAACCATCTGATAAGATATTAAAAGAGAATTCAAAAGAGATTTACTTATTTAAGAGAGTGTGATAGCAGAGAAAAAATGAAAGAGGAAATTTTACACTGGCATGATAGTAGGTTAGGTAGGTATAGAGTAGATATGAGAAAACGAATCATTTTTTGAATATTATAACAAAAAATAGGAAATTTTCAAGTGAAAGCATTAACCTTTGAGAGCACATTATTAATTTTGTACAGATCAGACGTTTTATTTACTTGATTTTATTGTTGTTTTTTTTATTGTACTCGTATCTTTAACTTTTTAATAGTCATTCTTTTTGATCCTTGTGTCAATCAAATGTGATTTGAAATGAAAAAGTTCATTTCTTTTACCTTTTATAACCAAAAAAAAAAAAACAGAAATAAGCAAAGTTTTTCCTTTTTGTTAAATTTAAATAATAAGAATTGAATAAAAGAATTGATTTGTACTCGTATATGCTTTTGAAGTTTATTTCAAAACCTTATATTATGAGAGATTTATTAGTTAAAGCCGAGTATATCACTTTGAATGAGAAATATTCTTTGATATAAAATCAAAATTAAAAAGAATTGGTTTTTAATTAAGACAATTTTATTTACATAGCCCTATACACAAGAAAATTTCTTCGAATTACGTATATTATGGTATGAAAGGATAAATTGATGAATTGTGGCTATACTAAATAAATCTCATCTTTCAACTCAAAATTTAATTTATGGTTTTTGCTGTATGACAATAGCAAATTCTTTTTTGTGTATGTGTACTTCAAATATTCAGTTTTCTTATTTTGATAATGAAGTATTGTTTGTTTATGCTTCGTATATGCTTTGATGAAATCGAAAAAATTGTTTACGGATTTGTTAGGCAAATATTACTGAAAATTTCATACAAAATTTTTATTTGAAAGTAAAATAATTAAATGCAGTTTCCTTATCACAATTTTCGAGCAATGAGTGATTTTTTAAGTGTTACGTTTTAAGTTTGAGTTTATGTTTGAAAGAAAAGTAAAATTGAAATTTTTATCAATAGATTTCAAAGAGCTTTAAACTTTTAAAAGCCGGAAAACTATGATTAATGACCGCTACGGAAGGTCTTTAGGTATGAGTTTTAGAATGAGCTGCTTTTGTTACACACTACAATTACAATAGTCAATTCACAAAATGGGAATTTTCACTACCTCAAACACAGTTACGCATACATATTTTATTCTATTCACATGCTACACATTAACGTCAATAGTTTGATTGCAAAAAGTAGCAACAAAGTTTCATTCCAAAAAGTTTTGATCACTTAAATTGTTTGCTCAGTGTGTATAAAATAACAGAACGCATGCAGTTTGTGTTTTTCATAGATCGCAAAGATTATTAATTAAATTCAATACCGATAATAATAACCTTGTTCAGGCGCCAGTTTCTCAATGATGAAATGGCAAAACAATCTGCGTCAATTAGAATTTTGTTTAGAGTTTTTATAGTTTTTCTATGCATTCTAAACATTTTTAAAATCTGCTATTGTAGATAATTTTGTTCCTTAAAATTAACATTTTAAATTCTATGCGGTTAAAAATAAGTAAATTATTTGAAGTTAATTTAAACCATTCAAATAAAATTCTTCTAAATAACTGCGGATTAAATTAATTTCAAATTTAATATTAACAAGAATAAACTTTCAGAGAAAATATTTTCAAATTAAGTTAACAATAATAAAACTAAAATGATTCTGGGAAGCAACATATGCGAATAATTTTTTGCAATAATATTTTATGACAAAAAATTAAATTAAATTTTTTAACTTCGAACCTTGTGAACTAAAGAGCATAGAAAGAAAAATTTTATATAAATTTTAAATAAGTGCTGATATCATCAGTAACTTCAATTAAATGGTAAGTATTATTGTCTTTAAGTAATTGAAATTTTCAATTAGTATGAGAAAATCAAATAATAAAAATCATTGTAGAAAAATTTCATTTTAAAAAAAAATCATTTGAATTATAAATGAAATTTCCTTTGAATTTTTCATTTGCTGAAAATTTTTTTTTAAGATTTCATTGTTATTTTTCTTATCTTTCCATGTTCCATTCTATGAGCTTTATGTTTAATAAAATATTATGGCAATCTTAATAATTATTGCTAAAATATATGTATAGTTAACTTTAAATATGGACTATCTTGATCTGAATGGGTTTTTTAAGTAATTCTGAAACAAATTGGTAGGAAATATATTAAAAATTTAATGAGTTTTTAAAAGAGATTGAAATGATGCATTAAAAATGAAGTAAAAAAAAAATTAGTATGAGCTGAGATTCTATTTCGTTTCACGACTATGCACAATTTTTTCTTAACTGCTAGTAAATGCTGCAATTTTAAGGTTTCAGTACTATTATTTTTATCGAAATTTCTATATTTTAATTGGAAAATCATACTCGCCCCTCCCCCTTACTCCACAACAATATTTTAAATTATAATCAAAATTTCAATAAAAATTTAATCCCGTTTATTTTTAATATATAGAAATTAAAGCACAACCACGGATTTTCGTCTATTTTTAAAATTTCCTTAAAGTTTTAAAAAGATAGATAATTATGCAAATATACCAACTTGAAATATATTAATCCAAGGAAAAGGAACAGGAAATAATAAATTCATAAATCATTGGGAAGAATGGAAAATTTTTACTTACAATTATTATTAGAAGTTTTTGCATTACATTCAAGTATACATGTGTGTATATATATTATACTTATAAAGATAAAACAAGTATATTAAATGCATGTATATATATATATATACATTTTATATTATATGCAATTATAAATAATTTGAAATAGGTTTTATTCATAAAAGTATAGTAAACCCCGATGCGTACTAAGTGACCTGTAATAAAGATAATATTGCACTAGCAAGCAGAAAAAATTCATGAAATGGGAATCAAGTGTTGAGGAGAGACAATTTTAGAGAGTTTTTTCTAATTTTAGTGAAAAGCAAGAAAGAAATTAAAAATAAAAATTATAAAGCAAAATACGAAGTTTTTGCAAAAATTGAAATAGAGTTTCCTATATTACCTCCCAGTATATAACTCCCACCATATCTTATGAAAAACTTCTGAATGTTGTATGGCCTTTTTTATTGAATTTGCTTGTAAAAAAGGACAGTTTCATTGAATAAAATAAATTTTTGGGTTTGGTTTTCAATAACTTCATAAATAAATTATGAACGAAAACTTATATCAGGAGTTAAAACCATTTGTTTACAAAATCTCTATACTATTTTAAGATAGAAAGCTGAAATAATATGATACAAAATTTTTATTTTGCAGAGAAAACTATTTCTTAACAATAAAATTACTAAATATCCGTTTATTTATAAATTTATCACCCTTCATCTATAATAGTTATTGGCCCCCAAAACCCAAAAAAAAACCCTTTTTTTTAGCAATCTAAGCTACAAAAATTTAAATTTTTTATATATAGAAAAATAAACCAAACGTTGTTTATGTTGTCATGAAAAGATCACCGGATCCTTTTTTAAATTTTTAATATTCTATTGTTTTTGCTGTATAAAATAAATTGTATAGGATTCTGGAATTAGCAGCTTTCAGACAATAATTAATAAAATATTTCGTAATAAGAATTCTTTTTTCTCTGTTCTTCATTTCTTACAGTTAAATTAAATAAGTAATTAGAAAATATAATTAAATATTTTAAATTATTATTTTCAATATTAAATTTAATTAATTTTATATTATATTATGTAATTAAATTTATATTATAATTAATATTTTAACTATATTTGTGTTCACAACATTTTAAATAAATATTTTTCAAATTAATGTTTTTCTCATCCTAAATATATGCAATATTTTTAAAATAATACATATCAAGAATATGATATACCTAGAAGAATAATGTGAATATTTTCGCTTGGAAATGTCCCAGTTTAACATTTTTATTTTAAATTTTATTGAAAAATTGATAAAATTTGGTTTGGTCAGAGTTTTTAATTAATTTTAACTTTAATATTTTAACTTAATTTCTTACATAATTATTATTTCTTTTTCACTAGCTCTTCTTTTTAAAATTAAAAATTGAAATGTATAGTTGCTTAATGCAATTTATTTAACAGCAAAAACCTTAAGACTTTGAATAGAAAAAATTTGCAAATATAATATTAAATTTTACAGCAATATTAAAGTTTTATTTTTAACTCATGTGTGTGCATATGCGCATTTGTGTATGTAAATTACAGAAGAATATTCAAAGTCCATAATTTTCTTTTAAAATATTTTAAAAGTTTTGGTTCTTTCTGGTTTTTTAGAAAGAAAGAAAAATACATGTGCATGTGAAAAATTCAAGGAAAAATAAATAAGAAAATATTACATGATTTTCTTTTAAAGAGAAAAACAAAAACAATAATTCTAAATAAATAAATAAATAAATAATGTTATATAATATTGCAAGTTTTAGGTTTTTCAAAATATACATTGGAAAAATTTGCCTTGTAAATATTTTCTAATCCGAATAAAATCATAACTTTTCACATAAAGATTTCATCTTTGAGTAGTTGTTCTTTCTCTACTCCCTTTACACACTGTTATCAGACAGGAATAAAAACAAACAAAGAAAAAAGTAAGAAACCAAAAGTTTTATTGTTTTTGTAAAATATTTTAATTTTTTTTTTGTTTTTTTTTTTTCAAATTTATTTTTTCCTTACAAAAGGAAAGGAAACTTATTTCTGATTTTTATCACGAACGTATGCAAGTGTGTGTATAAAGTTTTGTAAGGACATACATAAGTGATATCCTTCTGTGGGTATCAAAATATTATAATATAAAATAAATGGGTGGAAGGGGGGGGGGGGTGGGCTTATAAATATTTTATATACATATTTGATTTAAAGATTTTATGTAAAAGAATTATGGTGAACTAAAGAATCCATTTATAACGGATAAACAAAAGGCCAAAAAATATCTAAATCAAGAAAAAAAAGGTATTTTTTAATGGGCCGAAAAATGTACGTGCTCATTTTTTTTGTAAAAGAATACTTATAATATGGCTATTTATTATAAGGATTCTTATAGGATTTTGTAAATATGTTTTTTTATAAATTGGTAGTTTATGTGTACGATTTGTGTTTTGATTGACAAAATATTAATTGGTTAAAAGTGTCTATAATGACATTTTATACTTTCTATTATATTTAGCATTATTCGAATATTAATAGGATAGCCCCTTAAAAAATATTGAATTGATTTTCTTTACTAATTTTCAGTTTTTGATTTCATTAATTTGCGCGTGCAGATTTTTCACATTTAAGTTCGAATTTCTTTATCATTTCTATAATATTAAAATGGATACCCATTGATGCAATTTAAGGGCTTATTAATAATATTTATTTCCTCAAAAATTGAGTAATTTATTCCTATATTCATTTATAACTTGATTATAACTTAATAAAATTATGAAGTGTTACTGGTATTGTGTATTTTTAATTGCAATTTATTAAGGAAATGGAACAATTTCTTGCGAATTAATTTTGAAGGACAAACACTATACACCGCAATAATGTTAAAAATGTTCAGACTCTGCAAAATGAACTGTTGAATTATTATAATAGAGGAATAAGGTAAAACTGCTTAGCTCAGTATCAAGAACTTCGAGAAAATTAAGTTTACAAATTATGAGTAATTTTTTTAGAAACTTAAGAGATCCATACTTAAGTCGAGGTTGCACAGTTGCGTTTAATGTTTTCATTTTTGGTTGGTTAAGAAAAAACTGTTATCAGTTTTTGTTAACATTTTCCTTAAGCTAAATCAAATTTTCGAAATCATTGTAGGTTTTTCTAAAAAATAATTTTGTCAAAATGTTAATCTGACTACGGTAAAATGATCCAAAATTCAAATTATGAAAAATTTCTAAAACTTTCATTTTTAAATATCCTAAAGTTGAAACTGATTAAAATTTTTATTTTTCTCTGAAACACTTTTCATTTTTATTTTTAGAAATAACTCTTAAATAACATCTTGTAAGAATTTTGTTTTGTGAGTTTGTGTTATAAATATTTTAATTCAAAAAAACAACAACAGCCATACGAAATACGAAAATTATTTGAATGATGAAAATAGTAACAAGTAGAAACAACAAGAAAAGGAGGTAAGAAATTTTAAATCATAGCTAAAAAAGCTTTTTTAATCCTTCATCCGTTTAATACATTGGATTTAAATATTAAGTAAAGGGGTTAGCATCCACCCTAAATATTTGCAGAAATACTTTTTTTTTTAAATTTTACATGTCTTGTTTTACAAGTCTTGTTTACTCAAATTTTACTTGTTAACATCTCGGAAACTAGATGATATAAACTTTTCTTATTTTAACGCCCCCCTTTTTTATATAAGTCGATAAATTTTGATTTATACGTTGAATTTAATGAAATGATGAAGCATATTTTTTGGTTGAATTAATTTTTGTGGAAAAATTTGATTACTATTATTGCCCATGTCATCAGCGACGGATCTACCATATATGCAAAGTAAGCATTTTCAAAGGGCGCTGCAAAACAGGGGAGCCATTGAGAACTTAAAAAAAACTAAATTTAAAAAAAATGATTTTTCTCCCTTATGTGTTTTCCAAAAATTTTTTTCATTCTACAGTGAAACTAGCTTGATAACACTATATATATACAAACATTGCATAACAAAAAGTTGAATATTTAATATTCTAGGCTTTATTTCTATGACTAATATTACATTCACCATTATAAAATAAGAAAAAGTGTTTTTTGCGTAATGTGCAATATTAATTAGTTTGATAGGAGGGGCACAAATTTGAAAACCGAGTATGGCGCTATACAAATCATAACCGAACCTGCATGCTATAAAAATAAAAATTTTATGCATTAGGATGGCAAAATAATTTGCACTTATTCCAGAAACTGTAAAAGTAATTGTTTTGTAGTAATGCGTTTTGCCATTAAGCATATTTTGGCATTATTACCGCGTTTATTGACTACATACATTTTCACATTAGCCATATAAAAATTTACAATGTTAAATATGGTAATTTAAAATTTCTGCAATTTATAGCAAACAGCAAGGCGATTTTTCAAAACAGAAAGAAAAAATTTATTGGTGTTGTGTAACGCAGAACCATTCAAACGCTCGTATTTAAATTACACGCCAAAAAGTTTAGTTAGTTTAGTTAGCTACGGACTTTATGAATCAGAAATCTCTACAACATCTATGCTAATTTCACCTACAAAAAAATTGTTTTTTGTTAAAAATAAGGGATTTTCAATTGAACTAAACATTATCAATATTTTAAGCCCCCAAGGAAAGATCTAAAAATAATTCTGTATTTGTAAGTGGTTGTAAGGACTTTTTCAATTATGTTCGATATACTGCAGCTAGAAATTGTCGTCTAATGCTCTAATATGATTCATTATTAAGAATATTTTATATGCCTATGCGCGTGCTTACATTTGAAACTATATGTGCCCTTGTATTAATTCAAAAATGTTTATCATATTATAAAATGCCACATTTGTGTGCTGTGTATGATCAAATTTAATTTCTGATCAAATTTAAAGTTTATTTCTCTCTATATTTCAAGTTATTTTTTACGATCTTAACTATAGCAAAGTAGTTTGTGAAAAAAATTCAAATTTTTCGATTTTTTTATAGAATTTTCTTCCTTGAATGTGTAAAATACAACATAACATAATTCGTGAGAGTGCTTATGAATGTGTGTATGACGCATATCTTTGATTTGTAAAATTTAAAATTTAAATTGAAAATAGGGTAAGAGATAAAATTTTGTATTTCAACATTATGTCCTTTGAACGATGACAAATATACGTTTTAGTACGTTTGATTTTTACTTCCTTTTCCTGATCTTTTGTCAATCTTGTGTACACTAGAGCTGTAATATTGGTTTATGATTTGATTAAAATGCTCTAAAATTTTAGAAAAAGATATAAGGAAAGGAAAAATTTTAAGAAAAGATTTTTAACATTATTTTTATATGAATATTTTTTTTATTTTTGGTGAATTGAGGACTATAAAAATTTTAGTGTATATTTTTATTGCACCCACAAATTTTCCCCGTCAACATTATAATAGAATTTTTCGTTTTATTTTTGGCAAAAGAACATCCTTTTCCTTATTTGGTTTTAAATATGAAAAAAAAAACTTTTTTTTCTTTCCTGCCGATTTTCATATTACAAATTCACATATGAAAGAAATATGCATAAGTGAGATTACATTTGATTTATGAAGAACATAAATATTTTTCCTGCATATATTCTTTATTAAATTATTTTGGAATTGGCAGAGAGTTGAATGTAAAAAGGACATTCATTACTTTATTTTGCAAGTCTTTTTTTTTTTGTTTTTGTTAGTTTTCATGTAAAAATCTTATATGCATTGAAAGATTTCTATTGTTAAATCAAATTCATATTTTGGCATGATCAAAATGTAATTTTTTCGTATTATAAAATATTTTGCGGAAAAAAATATTAGATTTTAAATCTAATTCCCTTAAAAGATTTTGTGAAAAGTGAAATTTTAAAAAAACTTTTTTAATAGTTAAAATGATTTTGGCTTGTGTTTTTGTGGACAAAGCATTAAATAGGTGATTTGAGCATTGTATTTGTAATTTTGAAATGATTAAAATTGACCTGAGACGGATCAAAATGGCTACTTACTTTTAAAAGTTTGAATAGAAATTAAATTTGTTGCAGCAAGCATTTCGAATAGAGGTTAAATTTTAAAAGCGATACATAATTTTTAATTATTGTCCGAAAGATTAATATCTTAATTCTGTAGTGGTTAAAAATTAAAAATGTTATGCTTAGAATTTAATGCTTAATGCTAAAATCTAATAATTTTCGAATTCCTTAATTCAAATTCTAAACGGTTTATTTCAATTTTTGTAAAAATTTTGTTAATATACTAATTCCATATAGTCAAAAAAACTTATGTGCTTAAATGTAAAAATTTACAAGTTTTTCCGGAAATTTTTCAAATATTTTTGATTTATTAAGTCATTTTTGAATTTATTTTTTGGAGAGTATTCAAAAATGAATTTCGTTGACGAATTGAAATTTTTCAAAAATTTAAGATTAAATTCTTCACAGTTTTAGCAATTTTCTGCCGTACTTTAATTGTATGAAAGTACTTTAATTGTATGAAAAATATTCACGTACTGATATACTTATGAATACCTGCCTAATTAATGAAATTGGCGTAATATTTTAATAGTATTTGTGCACACAGAATTTTCTTTGCCATGAAATGTCAGCAAGTGCTTTATGTCATGCGTAATTCAGCCAATTTGTTTAAATAATACTGTCACTTGAATTTGTTAGAGTTTTTAGTTATTCATAAACAGTTTATTTCATTTGGACCTAATTGTTCTAGAATTTCTTCAATTTATCTCGGAAAAATTGTGTTTCTTTTCATAATATGACATTACAATTTTTAAACACAATTTATTTGTAACACTTATTCCCAAGAACGCTTGATTGATTTTCGGTAATTTCAAGGACTTTGCGAGAAATAAACCGAACTCGTACGCGAAATAATTGAAAACGTATGTGAATGTATTATGGATATTATAAATATTTGTGCAATAACATTTGTCCACATATCTACTCCAAACATATTAGAGTTATAAGTGAAATTAATAAAATATTACAATACATAATGTGCAAGGATAATGATTATTACAAAAAAAACTGATTAATTTCTATGATTTAAACATGATGATTTTAATAATTGAATACTTTGTATATAACAAACCCTTCAATGTAAAAACGTTCTTCTCTCTTTTCTAATACAAATAATATGAACAGAAGTCCTTCAATTTTTAATAAAACTCAAAAAACAATTAAGATTTTTAATTTATTTTTTTTTAAATCATGCAGCTGCATTATAAATGTAGACATATTAATTATTATATCAATACAATGTCATTATTATTGAATCAATGGAGTGCAGTCTATATTTTCAATTGAAAATTTAAATATGAGCACATAAGAGAATAATTTACAATATTTTAAGAACGCTATTCACTGATTATACTGAAATCTAAGAATATTAATATAAAAAACTCATCAATACCCTCATATCAATTTAAAATAATTACAGAGTGTGTATAATGTGCATAAAAAAATTATTAATATTTGAAAATTAAATTAAATTTTTGCTTATTTAAATAATGTTCTATTAATAAACTTCAGCTTATATCAACTTATACCCGTATATCAAAATTGTAATTGTAAAGTCAAGAAATATCTTCCAATAAATCCTTAAAATTCAATTTATATTTCTTTTGTATTTTGTTTTTGCATATTTTTTGTTTTTTTAAATATATCGACAACCTTGAAAGTAATCACTTTTAGGTGAAGGTAAAACAAAATGACACCTTTATAATTTGAATAAATTTATAACCGCACCATCACAAAAATTATCATTTCATTGTATAAGAGCAACAGTTTATCAATTTTATATGATCTTTTAACAGTTACTTTCTAAACTACAATTTTCTTTTTTTTTTCTTTGATTTTGTTCTCTTGCAAGGATATTATGTACAGAAAATAAAAGAAAAAAAAAACAAAATAAATGATGAAGAAGAAGAAAAAAGATGAAAAACCACAAACAAATACAATGTAAAAAATAATTTTAAATGGAAAAAATATTGTGATAAGTAGACAAGATAATGTATAAAGACATGCATAAACCACCAGTTAAAAATATTCTTAAAGGAACGAAGAAAGATGAACCACGAAGAATGTAAAATATAAGAAATATAAATAGGGACCTGTAGATAAGTATAGGTATTAGGTACCTGTATTTTATCCACTTATAAATACAGTGTGGATCATAAATTATTGTGAATGAATTCTGTTAATCCGAAAAAATTCGTGATATTTATATGAAATAAAATTATATGGAAAAAGTATTAGTAAAGTTTTGTAAGAATACAAAGGTTGTTCAATTTGAATAACTTTTTTGCAATGACAATATGATGACATTAAAGCCATTATTGCGGCAATGTTTAAGTTTTATGTTGAATAATTAATTTTGAATGGTGATATTTTATAGGACAAGACTGTTAGAATAAAACTTTGAAAATAATTTCGAATATTAAAGAAGTTACGTTTTAAATTTTCGAATAAAGAAGTTTGAAATATAGCACATTTCCTTTAAATAACGGGATTGTTAAAAGTACAAATTTTAAAAGAAAATTCCATATAACAATTATTTAAGTTAAATACTGCAAAGACATATTGTATTAAATAGTTGTCGCTATAAATCGATGAAGCTCTTAGTGTCCAGTACAACGGTTGAGTCCATTACCCCCATCGCTACGTAAGAAAACCACTAATTACCCCACTTCAAATTTTTAAAAGAGGACTTGGTTAGCGCAATAGGACCCAGATATCAATAGTTTGCAACACTTAACGGAGTAATAACTCGGTTACGGGATTTTGTAGAAAAAAAATTTGTTATACTAAAGTTAAACTTTGGTCGATATTAAAAAAATTTTGTTTATAAATAAATCAATGGAGTGTCACGTAAAAAAAATAAGCATGAAATAATAATGAAAAAAATAATGAAGAAGGGAAATCATCGAATTTTCGCAAAATTTTCATTTTAAAGAATTGTAGCTTGAATAAAAGCGGATGTTTTCCATGAAGACCAATTTTCTTGCAAAACTTAAATTTTTAACTTTTACGGGAATAGAATTTTCGTAAATGAACCGAATTTGACTAAGAAATATATTTTTACAAAAAAAGTGGAAATATGAAACCTAAGAAGAAAAACTTTTTTATCATGCTTACGTTGGAAATAAGGTAAATAGATTCGCTTCCCCCCAAAAAAATATGAATCCCTTGTTTAATTTCAAGCAAATCAATTGACATACCGATATTTTGACGGAAAAATGCGTTTCCGCTAAAATCGATGCAAATGCTATTTGGTCTAAATTTGCTTGAATATTAATTTTGTCCCTTAAAATATCGATTTGATGTTTTAAATTCTTTTCAACTGTAAACGTGAAAATTGGTGTACACTCTGTCAAAGTTTCGATGGTTTTGAGTTTGTTCTTCGTATTTTTTATTTTTATTTCTTATTTATTTATTTTATTGAACTTGAGAGTAATCCCAAAAGTGTAGCTTAAACAAAATTTATAGTTTATGAACTCAATTCTCTGTCATTTTTACTTAAGTTTGTTTTTTTTGGTCTTGTGTGCTCTGTTATTATTTCTGATATCAACCTACAGTATTTTGTTTTTTATAAGTTCAGTTCCGAGAAAAAAGAAGAAGAAAAAAAAAGTAGCAACATCATATTCATAACAAGACTTTCAAGTATTTTTAAGTACCACCTGAGCCTTACTATTATTATGATTAAGGTAAAATAATAATTTGTAAACTTTTATATTGGTTGCGATCAATATCCTGAGTACATGAATGTTTTGTTATTTAAATTATTTTCATATGTGTGTCTGTGTGTGAGTGAAAATGAAATTAGTTTTTATCTATATGTATATATATAATATTTTTTATAATATAAAAAGGGTGTGTTTGTATATTGAAACTGATACCATGCCGAATAGATACGAATCACCAGAAAGACAAAAAAAATGAAGGGAAACTTTAATGTTAAATTAGTTTTAAGGTTATTATATAAAATATTTTATATAATATTACGTAAGTATGTATTGGTATTGATAAATTAAAGTGGAGAGAATGTGGTTAAAGAAAAAAAAAATTGTTGAAAATTGTGAATAAAACTAATGAGAATTTTCTAATGAAGCGTAAATAATTGGATTAATTTCTATGCAAACGACAGGTACAAACAAATATTTATATATATATATACGTAGGTACCTAGAACATTACGATATTTACCATGAACTTTAATGAAAATTTATCATATTATAGTTTCGAAAAGCAATAAAGGAAACTCTTAATTATATATGTATATAGAATTTAAATTAATACATTAATTTTATTTATCATCATTAATGAGATTATTTGTCATTAAAAAGGATATTAAATGAGAGTGTTGCTATTCTAGTATTTATAATTAAATAAAAAAAAATAAATATATTTAACATTAAATGTTAATATTATATTTAAGGAAATAATATTGAATTATAACGTAAATATTTACAAAGTGATAAAACTAAACTTCAGTTGAATGATTTCGGTATATTAATAAAGGATACTTGAGTATAATTAATATGGAAAATATTTTTATGATTCACGAATAAAGTATTTTGAAAATTTTAAATAAGATTTTAAAGAAGTTTTCCGTTTCAAAGGTGCTTTGAAAAATTTCCATTTAAGGTGGTAAAAATTGGAATACCTATATATAAATATTAAGGATACATAAAACAGTACAAAGAATCGTGATAATGAATGAAAATGTATGAATTCATTTAAGTGTGATAATGTACGAAAATTCTCATTATATTTAATTTATTTTTAAGAAATTAAATTTCGATAAAAATCATAATTTTGAAATAATTCGTAGAAATAAGTGTTCTAAGAATATTAATGCCTCTCTTCTTATATTTAATAATTATTTATATAGGTAGTTGAAGAATTACTATAATCCTATAATAACAGGGAAAACAAGTATAAGTAAGACTTTTGTCAAAATAAGATGAGTATGCAGATGAATTAAGGAACTTAAAACACATATTTGGTAAAAATATCATAAGTCTATAATAGGTAGAAATCCATCTGATACTATAATTGTAAAATCTTCTTTAATCTGATTAATAAAAGCGCTACAAGCCATTGCGTTTTTTATATAATGCAAAATGAATTGAAAATATTTAATACGTTTGGCACTTACTATAAAATCTTATCTATAAAATCAGACAAATTAATATTTTTTGCGTTTTTAATGAATTTCGTGAGTGTTACGAAACAATTTTAATAAAGTCTTTTCCTTCTCCTGAAAAATACATATTTTTGATTTATACTTGTTATCTCCGTTATCATAATGTAATTATTATCACTATATAACCTAACTTTTTAAAAAAAGTGGTAAAGTGCAGAAAATCTCCTGAATGTGATATTATAAATTTCTTAAAAGCTAGTACAGGTAATTGGTTAAAATTTTGTAGTATTTCTGGCAAAAAATTTTTTTCAAAGCAATTGAATTCACATGGAAAATATTGAATGACCGCATGAAAATTTATATTCAAATTATTAGGAATATATTTTTTTTAATTTTTAAACACTGAGTACACATTTTATAATATTCATGGTAAGTTTTTAAATTTTTATGTTACCCAGATACACGAAAATACACACAAAACAAAAAAACCTAAAATCTCATTTTAAATTAAAGGAAGCTGGTCATAAAAAGGGAACCACAATTACCCTAAGGATTTTCTCATAAAGCTTTTCTTTTTCTTCTTTTTTTTATTTTGTGAATTTTCCCACCTTTAATAACTGTACAGAGTATATTTTTCTTCAATTACAATCACAGTTATTATGTACGTGATAGATGAAAATGTTTTAACAATTTATTTTTGTCACTTTTTATAATCACAAAAAGCAAAAACAAGAAGAAGAAAAAAATAATAATATGTCCTTTTTAAAAATGGAATAATTCTGTTTTTATGGTCATTATGATTGTATTGTAGGAAAAATTTTTGTTTTTACAAAAAATTAAAATTCCCTTAAGTATTTTTAGATTTACCACAATACATTTTTCTCTTGACTCGAAGAAAATGGTTTTTTTCACACTGACAGAATAAATTAAAGACAACTATGGTGAAAAGTGTGGTACTCGTAAAATGGAGATTAAATTATAAAAAAAAATGAGTTTAAAACACTTACATTACTTTATAGTTACATAGCGTTTTTCCGATTGTGTTTGTTTTTTTTTTTTAATTTTTTAAACTTAAACAAGCTTTAAATAAAATTTTTCATTTAAAATGCAAAACATAAAGGAGAGTATTCCATATTCTATAGAATTGCTCTTCTATTCATAAAATATTAAATATTTTATGGTATCGAAATTTGATAAGCTCATCATAAAATAGTTCCATTCAAACACAAACCGATAAACTGATGGGGATTTTTTTTGCAATTTCAAACTATAAAACGCGAAAATAATATATTTTATGGATTAAAAGGTAGAATAAACTAATCATTTGCATTTTAAAGGATAAAATGTCCTTTAAGGAATTACAAACTCAAATTAACGTCACTATTTCGCTTTACTGCTAAACTTTCTGGTCCTCACTCATCGCTATTATTTCTTTTAAAAATCTGAGGTAGTCAAATTTTAGCAATTCGCTTAATAAATTTATAATTCGAATCTTATTTAGTTTCAATTTGCTTGAAGTATTTTGCTTGAGGTTCGACTAGCTGTCATACAATTATAAAAATACTTTAGTCATAGCGGTTATAAAGCTACTAAATTTAACATAAACGATTAATTCGTATGAAAGTTCCTAAACGATCAATTAATTTTGATTCTTTTCATAGTTGTTATAAAAATTTGAGAATAAGTTGGCCACAAATGTTGGAAATTGAAGGGTAAAATGTTTAAATTTTTGATAAAATACTGTGCCATTAGCTTGTAGTTTTAGAAATACTGAATAGCTTAATAACAGGTCCAACATTCCACTGCAAGTTACAATATCAATAGGAAAAAGTTCGAATGAGTATCACAGAGCTGCACAGACATAATGTAGAATAATATTAAAGTTAAAATTAAAATTACATCAGAAATTTAGAAATCAGAAAATGGAATTAGTAGAAAGTATGAAAAACCTAAAATTGGGTAATGTTCATGTAATTAATTGAATTTTTTATATAATATGTGATTATACGGCTAATAACTAATTTATTTGTCATATAACTTATTTGAAAAATTAAGTACTTGTAAAGCGAATGCACAAATATGAAATGCTTATAAAATCATGGAAACCTCAAAGTCTACCCTCTAATTTTATTTTCAAAAATTGTTCCTTTTTAGCACTTTTCCAAAAAAATTTTTGAAAAAAGTGCTTATTAGTTTCACTCTGTCCGTCCGTCCGTCCGTCCGTCCGTCCGTCCGTCCGTCCGTCCGTCCGTGGACGCTTTTTTTGTTTACAAAACTTCTACACCCTTGAAGATAGAAAGCTGAAATTTCATACGTACATAGACCTTCACTAGAAACTTATTTCCGTGGAACAAAATTTTTACCTATCTCCCCCCGTTTAGAAGTTATACCCCCCCAAAACCCTAAAAATGGCCTTTTTTAAATATTTGTTGCAATGAAACCATAAGCATTTTTGAAATTTTTCAAACGCAGAAAGGCAGCGGCTTGTTTCCCCTAGAGCGGTATACTATAGTTAAACTTTAGAAAAACAAAATGGCCGTTCAAATTTACCGTTATCTACAGTTATTTTTTTCCAAATTTTTGATGTCGTTTTTCTTCTAGACCTCAGTCTGCAGAAGCTTGAAATTTTAGGGGCTTTTAGACATTAACAAACAGTTCATTTCGTTGGAAGAAAATTTTTTTCCATCTCCACCCCCTCTCAAGTTATCGCCTCTTGAAATTCGTAAAATTTGAATTTTTGACACCTCATATTTCCGAAACCGCAAGTTTTTTCAAATTTTTATAAACGCAAAAAGCTAACGGTAAATTCCATGAAATTAAAAAATATAATTATTTTTCTTAACTCACACAACTAACCCTTAAAATCGAGCATTATGTTAACCCCTTTTTATATTAATTTTTGATTTATTTCAAAGACTGCATATACTCGTATGCGTCATCCTAAATATAGGCAATCCTAGAAATAGTTAAATATGAATGAAAATAGTTTTAATAGTGTGGTAGGTACACATAGACTGTATTTAAAAGCAGAATTTTTACTTGTTGAAGGGAAAAGTGCTACAATACAAACCATTGGTTTGACCCAACTTTATTCATTTTCCAAGCCTCTTTACAGAATCATTCTACATAATTGTATTCATAGTACTTCTGATCGTTGAATTTTAGAGAATGTATTCTTAATTGAGAAATTTATTCATTTTCGCCAACAATTTCTATAAATTTATCATGATTGGATGAAATTTAGTTAAGAAAGTACAAGCAAAAATTTATTTAGAATTCACGCCTTGTATTTTGAAAAATTGGTCAGCGTACAGTAGTTCTCTAATTTTATACAAAATGATTTAGTAGTAAGCTCAATTAGCAAAAAAAATGTCCAAATTTACAGAATTTTCTTTATAGTTATTATGCAACCGTAACAGATCGTTGAGTTATCCATTCACCTTGTATAACACATTTCATTAAAAAAGTGATATCCCACTTACAATAATAATTTCGATTCGGTATAAATACTTGAATTATATTTAAATATTATGTAGAAAATATTTTATGGTTTTACAATTTTATTATTGGTTCAAAAAGCATAGAAATTTTTTAATTATTTTGGAAAAATTTACAATTAAAAATTTATACAATAATTTTAAAAATTTAAAAACAATATTTTTTTATTCCACTAAATTTAGGTTGAAAATATGGTATTTTATTTAATTGATAATTTAATAATGATATTGATTGTTTGTATGATTATGTATTTAAATTGATTTATTGCACTACTTCAAATTTTGTTTGTAATTATTATAAAAGCGGTTTTAAAACAATTAAAATTTATTTTAATTTGATAAAAATTTTTGCGCTCTCATATAATGGGACGGGTAAAGTAATGAATTTTTAATTATAATAATTAAAATTTTGTTGAAAAATTGTTATAATTAGTAATTAGAATTACCTACCTATTGTTATTGCAAGTAATTTGTGTTTTGTTTTTTTTTTTTATGATAAATTGGTCACATTTATTGAATTGATGATTTGATAATGTTTTTTTTAGTCAAAATAATTAAAATTTAAAATCTGGGTAATATCGAAATTTGTGTGAATATTAAAAATTTGAATAAATGCATCTATTGTCCTTATTGAAAACGTCGTTGCGAAAATTTTATAATTATTATAGAGGGTTGCACATTTGTAACTTGTTTTAAAGTAATTTAAGTTTAAAATTATTCTGAAGTTAGGTTTAATAATTTCCAAGAGTATGTGCAATCAACTAGAAAAAACCTTTATAAAACAATATGGATCTAATCATCTAGAGTAATTTTTCCAAATTTTTTGGAAAAAATTACTCTAGATGATTATTAGCGTTTGTATATTTTTTATAGAAGCCAAAGCTTATAGAAACGAAATTCTAAAAATATTCTTACATTTTTGAATTGGAATCGAAAGCTTATATTTAATATTAGGCCCTATATTTTTGATGTTTTTTTTTTACAACGGCAGTTCTCGCTTGATTCACAAGTTCAAAAATATGCACTGATAAGAAGAAATTTGGGAACAGTTAAGCTGTTCTGCTTTCAGTAAAAACATTTATGATAAGTCAACTTATAAAATATGCTAATAATTACTGTAAATTTTTGTAGCGAATTGAAAATTATTTCAAATTAATTGAAAATCAACCACATTTTATTCATTATAATTTATTCAGCAAAAGTATGTAATACACAAAAAAATTGCATACTTTTAGGTAAATATTTTGATACAATAAAAATAAATATTATTTATTTTACCTAAAAAATTAAGTTATTTTTTATATAAATGATTTTTAATTAAAATTTTGCTAAAATGTTTATAATGTGCTTCTTAACCCACGCTATGCAAATGAAATAAAGACAAACCAGCGAATAAAACATATAAATTTGAAATTTTCTAGATAATCGGATACAAAAACAACTAAGCGATACTAGGCTAGGCAAAAACAAATTACTAATTTTTATTATGGACGAAAAATATTTAATTTTTGCAACAGAATATTCAATTCGAAAGAAATTAAATTATGAACAAAGAGGAAGAGTGATTGAAAACTATGATAAGGTTCACTTTATCGGGTAAAATCAAATTTAGTTGTAACAGTAAAAGTTTCTTAAATTTGTAATTTTAAGTCTTTAATTTAAATTTAAATCTGAAAGAATGAAACAATGAATTTGAAAGTCAATAAAGCTTACAGACTGAGTACTTAGATTAGCTAGAAATTTTTAATTGTGATAACCGTTTTCTCAGTTGCAATTCAGTAACAAATCAGAATTAACAGAATCGTGTCTGATGCACTGCAATAATTGACCAATTTTCGGGCCCGTGATTTTTTGATTAAAATTGTTTTTTTTTTCGGAATTTTATACCATTTTTATTTTTTGATTACACTGCATTTTTCCGATTATTACGTAACTTTGAAATGAAAGTATATACAAAAATTGAATCAATTTGTATTTTTACGAGTATTTGTTTGCGTGTTAATTTTAGCATTATTTGATTTTTCTTGTCAAATTTTTTTTGTCGGAATTCAAATTTTTGAATATCTACTCGTATATTGAATATATAAACAAAATTATTTATTTTCTACTTTCAAAAATAAATATTTGAAAATTTGTATTGTTCTCTCAGTTATTTGAATTTTTGGGTTGCATTCTCGTTGCAATAGAATGCAATTAAAATAATGGTATTTTAATATGAGAAACAATAGAAATTTTTTCCAACACAAATTTAAATGTGTATACGTAACGTATGTATGTTTATAAAATGGTGACTATTGTCATTCTTAGTGGGTTTTTTAATACATTTGATATTTTTGAGAGGCGGTATGGTGAAGTTTGGTATTTCAGTAACTGGAAGCAAAAAAAAAAAAACAACATAAATTTTTTTGTTCAATTTTTTTTATTTTTTTTTTGCCATTTTTATTTTTATGAACAAATATTAGAGTTTTAGAAAAATGATTTATACGGAAATTTTATTACTTAGTATAATGACCCAGTTTTTCCCTTTATATAAACATTGAATATAAAAATCTCTTAAAACAATGATAAATTTTAGATTATATTTTTTTTTTTTGGTAGGTAGGTACTTAGTTGTTGTATGGTTTTACATTAAATTGGAATAAATAAATATACGGTTTACTTTTTTACTTGAGTAAAAATATTTGACATTTTTTTCAAATTTACATAAAATTTTTTAGTTTTTTTTAAAACGCAAATTGAATATTTTAGAATATTTCATGAAAAATTATTAGAAAATTTTGCGTTACGTTATGAAGTATTGTCGTTCGTGTAATTTTTATTCTTTGAATTTTATTTTGTTAAATAACTGGAATTATTAGTTTATTGCTTATGAAAGTGCTGTAATGTCTCGTTTTGTGCGTTTGATACGTTCTACTGGCAAAACAGGAAAGTGCATATATAAAAAATTCGCATTGAGCGTTCCACGATTTTCGGAGATTGTCTATACACTGGTTTGTTAAACAGATATAAAACCACACAAATTCGCATAAAAGAAGATTAAACAGTGCTTTCTTTATGCTATAATTTGGTCGAAATGAAAAATATAGTAAATTACTTAGAGATAACTTTAAGTTTTACAAATAGAGAATATAATGAATTTTACAGATTCCTAAATGTCGATTTTCGAGGCCAATAAGGAGCAAAAAAAATGGAGCCCTACTTACTTCCCCCCAAGAGCAACTGAATAGATGGCGAGAACATTTCGCAGAAACAAATACCCAAGATACAGAAATAGAAGAACAACAAGCGAATATTAGAAATACTAGAGAAGATACGTCAATCGAACAGGGACCCCCAACCCTTAGAGAAATTGTGGACGCCATAAGAAAATTGAAAACAAATAAGGCAGAAGGAATTGATGGTATACCGGCGGAATTGTTGAAAGCAGTAGAAATCACCTCTGCCAATGCACTAAAACCAGTCATTGAGAAAATGTGGCAAGAAGAAGAGATCCCGCAAAATTGGAAGAAAGGAATAATTATAAAATTACCGAAGAAAGGAGACCTGACAGAATGCAGGAATTGGAGAGGTATAACAGTGCTAAACAGTGTAACGAAAATTATAGCACTAATAATACATGCCAGAATAGTGGGGAAATTAGATCAACACATCAGAGATGAACAGGCCGGTTTCCGGCAGGGCCGGGGGTGCACCGAACATGCGAACACATTAAGATTAGTAATTGAGCAATCAGTGGAATGGAACAGCCCATTATATGCAACATTTATAGACTTCGAGCGCGCATTTGACACAGTTAAACGAAGCGCGATTTGGGCTGCACTCAGAAGACATAGAATTCCTACCAAAATTATAAATATGATAAAGGCTCTATACAACAATGCAGAAACAGTTGTGTCGCATAATGGAAGACTAAGTACTCCATTCACAACAACAACTGGAGTCAAACAAGGATGCCCCCTGTCCCCACTATTATTCATCGTTGTGCTCGACAAGTGCATGAAAGAAATAGCAGCACAACGCAAAGGAATCATCTGGCACCTCTCACAAAGACTGCAAAGCCTGGAATATGCGGACGACATTGTTCTACTAAGAAACTCAGCAGTCGAAATGCAGACCACCATCAATAACCTGGCAGAAAAAGCGGAAACAATAGGTTTACGAATAAATACCACCAAGACCAAGTGCATGAGAATCAAAACCACAAACGAAATACCGATGAACGTACAAGGTACCCAAATTGAAGAGGTATCAGAATTTGAATACTTGGGGAGTACGCTCACAAAAGATGGTGGTGCAGACAGAGACATAGAACGCAGAATAGCGAAAGCCAGAAGTGCATTTGGAAGACTGTGGACGGTATGGAGATCAACACACATAGCTCGAGGAACCAAAGTTAGAATCTTCGACGCATGTGTCAAATCAGTGTTACTGTATGGAAGTGAAACGTGGCTAGTATCAAAGAGTAACATACAGAAACTGCAAGTATTCATAAATAAAAGTCTAAGAATAATATGTCGCATATTCTGGCCAAGAAGGATAATGAATGAAGAACTATGGGCCCTAACAAAACAAGAGCCGGTGTGGGTCCAAATAAGAAAGAAAAAATGGAAATGGATTGGTCACGTTCTAAGACGCCCGGTATCATCAGTGGCGCGCCAGGCACTAGAATGGAATCCCCAAGGAAGAAGAAATATTGGAAGGCCAAGGACAACTTGGAGGAGAACAGTGCAGAGAGAAGGTGACTTAACTGGAAAAACATGGCCGGAAATTAAGAGATTGGCCCAACATAGAGAAAGCTGGAGAGGCTATGTCGAAGCCCTATGTTCGCTAGGGGAATAATAAGGAAGAAAAAAAAAAAAAAATGTCGATTTTAGTCAAGCGCACAACTAAATGTTAAATTAAGTATTGCGTTTGATTTCATTTCAATTTATTATAATTATAATACAAAAAGGGTAAATAGAATTATATACCAAAGTGAATATGAACGTTTTGAATTTACAAGAACGTACACAATTGGTCATTTGACAATTATAAGGCTCTACGCCAGGTTTTTTGTATACACATAATGAATATGTGATAGTAAGATACAAGATTTTTTTCTAAAAATAAAAAAAAATAAGAATTGTAACAACTTGTCGAATTTCTCGTCCCCGTAATTTTAATATGTTTTATATTATAATAGCGTCTTAGGTTTCATGCCTACTACTACTTCGAAATCGAAATACTTAACTGAAAATTATTTTTATTCAAAATAATCACACAAGCCAGTCAAAATCTCAAGAGCTGCAATGCGATAACATTAGTATTCACTCTACATTTAGTATATACTCAAACCTATGTGAATTGTAACGATACGAAATAGCAAGAAATACTTCTTTTCAATTATTTTATTTTGAGAAAACTCAAAACTTTTTATAATTAGGCAGTCTCAATTTAACATGCATACCATATTGTGCATTAGTGTAGTAGTAACTGAACTCTTTGGAATAACGCCATTCTTAATTGCACGTTAGTATCATACTCTACAAAAGTCTATACGTTTGTTAATAATATTTGACATAACGCAATCCGTCTTTTTATTTTTATAATTTAAATTATTAAAAAAAAATAGTTAGAATTTTGTGATTAAATTTACATGAGTTTTCTTTTTAACCTTAATCCTTAAAATACATATAGTTTCATGTATTTGCAAATTGTAGTAAAGGAAAACAGTGATAATTTCATAATTTTATGTATTTATTAATCTTATACATTAATCAAAATATCTTAACGTCAACATGAATGTTGACACTGTTGTACATACACATAGTTGTGTATATATGTACGTGTATTTTTGTATGTCATCTTAAATTCAAAATTCTATTATTCAATTTATTTTCTATACAATTACAAAAACTATTATTATAGTAGTGTCTAAATAACATGCATGTTTTTTATATACTGGCGGTTCTGTGTTTTAGTTTATCAATCTGCTGTTCACCTGGCGAATATTCTATTATTATATGCGAAAATTTAATCAGATATTTGAATTATTAAATTTTATTATAAATAATTACAAGATAATAATGCACATCTTAGATTTTTATCATGTGTTTATGTTTTTGATTCGTAAATTTGTGATTAAGGACATTAGGAAGATTTTAAAATTAAATGAAAAATTCTATATGCACTTGTATTAAATTTAATTATAAATTATAAAGTAATCGTAAAAGCCCAGTATTTAAGTAGTAAAGTAGTAATAAGCAGTGTTCGATTGGAGTAAATTTTGAAAAGTTTTTATTGAAAATTTTTAGAAAATCCTGCTAACCTGACCTGAGTCTGATAACCATAATCTTTGAAATTAAAAAAAACATTCTTAGTCAAACTTAAAATTAAAGGGATAATATCAAATCTTTTATTAGCAGGTCTTTTTGAATTCTTACTTGCACTATTAAGTTTCTTTTTTATAACTTGAAAATATTTTTATAACAGAAATGGAATAGTAATATAAAAAATACAACCCACAGTATTAGAACAATTACACAGTATATAAGAGAAATGCATGATCATAATAATAGTGGTTGAAAAGAACGGAAGTTGTCTCAGAAATATAAGAAGAAAAAGTTTATAAATCAAGTTGGTAAAGTACAGCATACAAAAATGCTTTTATAAAAAATATCTCTAAAATATTTTCGTTTAAAAAAATGTGATGTGATCAGCACATAACCGACTAAAATGTGTATTGTCCAGTTTAGTGAAAGTGTTACAGACGATTATGAAATTTTGTTTTAAACACTTCTTTACAATTTTGAACACACTAGTAAACTTTTAGTTAACATACCTAGAACAATGTGAATTTGGCTCTTAGTAGAGTTTCGCTTTGCGCCAAAATGCGCCGAAAAATTAGCCAGTTAGTTTCGGTAGGACTCAAATATTATATTTCAAGAAATTTCCGTTTAACAATTAGTTCCGTACAATTCCGTCAAGTACACCGCGAATTCAGATACTAAATTTCAAAGAAATCGGTTGATTATCTCTTTTGTAAAGATGTATAATCGGCCTGCAAAGAAGTCCAGTTACAGAGTTCTGGTAAATTCTAAAAGTAGATCAATTCGTGTCATACCCGAAATATACCCACATATAAAATTTCATTAAAATCGGTTAAAACGAACTTGAGATTCACACGTGCATACACGGATAAACGAATAGACAAACAGACCGACAGACAGACAGCCAGACATTTCTCTAAAAATAGTTTATTATGCTTCTCTACATAGAGCACTGCGTTCCCTGTGAAAATTGGACGTCCGAAATTTAGCAACATCACATAACCTCCCTGTGGAGGTGCTAAAAGTGATGTGGTTGGTAAAACTCTGAGATAATTTTAATAGATATTTACCAATAAATGGCTCTACGAAAGACCCTATAGGAATTCTATACAATGAAAGACTCTATGAAGATAGTATACTAATAACCTATTACAAATTATTGTATTATATGGTGTAGAGGAACAGGTATCCAATTCTTGTTATTAAGAGCGAAATAATGAACATTTTTCGATTTATATTAGCTTAAAATAGGAAAATAAAAATTTGATGAACTTTTATGATTTATTTTTTCTAAATGCATCAAAAAGCTAAAAAAATTTGAATACTGGTTTTAAAATTAAAGCGTGTAGAGAAAATTAATGAAACTCTAATATAAAAAAGCTATAAATTTTGTTTATTTGTACAAAAATTAAAAAAATAAAAATTTAGAATTAAGGCCAATTGAAATGTTTGAAAATTTCTAAATCGAAGAACTGGAACTGGTACCAGTTTTTAATGAGTTAAATAAACTTTTACATGCTCACGTAATTCCTACTCTAAACTAATGTATTTTACTGAAGAGTTGTTATGAGTGCATGTTATGAGTGCATGAGTTGTTCGGCTGCATGTTTTGAGGAAAGCATGTCTTTAGCTTTATTTAAAACGACTCAGCGGATCAAATCAAAATTAGGTTTCGTTAAAATGTGGTTTTGTTAAGTTTAATTTAAAAACAAAAAATATTACAATTTTCTTATATGCAATATTTTTTTTGCAAACCATTAACAGAAACTAATATAAAGTACCAAAAACTGCAATTATTTACAAAAATAATTTTTCCACCATCTTCGAGAGAGGCCAATAAAAAATCCTTTTTATTGTTTTAATTTAGTTTTCTTTCCTTTCCATTTTGTCAATTTGAAATTTTCACATTTTTCCAACAATTTTCTTCTTGTTTTCATTTATTTGATTTTCCTAATGCTGTGTAACAACGCTTCGGTATAAAAGAATGGAACAATAAATTTTAATTTCGTTTACAATTTTGTCATGCACTTTATTCTTTGGCGTGTATAAGGATTGAAAAAAAATTAAAATAAAAAGGATCTTTAACATTTTTTTCTTCTTCATTTTATTTTTCAATTCTTTTTTTTTTCTTTCTTTTGATTCTATTTTCCTGCTTCATACTTATGTGTATTTTTCCAGCTTTTAGCCTTTACGAAAATTCTTATAAGTGAAGTGATGATGGTGTGAAACTGTGTTATGTGAATTAATGGTATACTTGCACGTATATGTTCGTATTGGGTGTTACATTACCATTATTTTAAAATACATTATGGTTCTATTTTAATGTAATGCGCTTTTATTGCATACATTTCCGTTTTTTTGGTCTTTTTGTAAATTCCCAACAGATATTCCCAAAAATTTTGATTTCTTTAGATTCGTTTGAATTCAGATGAAGTCTTCGAAAGTAATTATTTTTTGAGTTTTTTACATTTTCTAATTTTAAAGGAGAAACTTTAAATCTAACTAAGTTCGTTACCACACCAATTGAGGAAGCCATTTAATTTTAATAGGAAGCATTTAATATTTAGCAAACGAACTTTTTCGAAATTTGGTGCAAAACTTTCTGCATAATAGAGAAAACAGCTCATATTAATCTAATGCTTAGTTGTGTTATGGATTTTCATTTTATAGAGCAAACCTCTTATGGCAGAACACTTTAGGTTATAGTCGTGCATACAGAACTATATACCTTTGGCTTATAAAATAGTAATGCTCAAAAAAGGGCTATTAAATTGCTTTGATCAGAATAAAAGTTTTGGTTCAGGATTATAGCGTCTATGTTAGTCTACTGGCATTAAGTTTTTATAATCTTTTAATATTTCGGAATATTCTTTGATTACTATTAATTTGTAAATGCAATTAAATATTTTATTAACAATAACATTTATCTGACGGGTATTGTAAGCAATAGTGATTTTGTAATGAAAATTGATACAGAAAAGTAACAATGTGTTCCGACATTTTGAATATCTTTCTGACTTCCCTCATCGCATACAATATATAACACTAATACATATGAGTATGTATTACAAATGCATTAATATTCATACATACCGGCATAAATATAATATTTTATTTTTATAGTTATCCTTTAGTTAAAAATAAATTTACATTATACGTTAACACAAATCAGGGCAAAACGAATAATAGAATTTCACCCAGAATGAAAATGAAATTTTATCTGATGCTTAAATAATATTTGACAATAGAAAGACAGTAATGGATGTTTCTTAATTGAATATTTGGATATCTTGGAAAAAAGAGAGATATGAATTTTAAGTTTCGAATATAAAATTATGTGAATGTCACAGAATGTCGGCAAACAATCGTGCACATAAAACTTACATACATATATATAATAATTATATTATGTATATATACAAAGAATTCCACATAATGTTTAAAAAGAAAAATGTTAGATATTACTTTCATTGTATGTAGGAAAAAAGGACCTTCGTCGTAATTTATTGAGCATAAATTTGAATACTGGAATTTTTCATTTCATTACAATTTGTTTAAACTTAAAAATGGAAACCATAATGCCTAATTAAAAGCAAAGTAACAGTTTTATTTGATTAAGGCAATAATTTTGAAATTTTTGAAGATTTTAAATAAACGATGAGTAATTAGAGAAGGATTTATTAATATCGTCCGTAATTATTGTTGTTTTTTTTGGAAGTTTATGATGACTTTGAAAAATACTGGAAATTTTCAAATCTTAAATAATTAGGATTTTCGTTTTAACCTTGCCATATTGCATCATTTGTAGTATAGCAGTTTTTTAAATTAGTTTGGTATTGCAACATGTGCATATGTTCAAATGAATTTCACTAGATCATTTCTTTTGAAGTGGAAAAAATAATGATAAACTTTGCCTTAATTGCAATAATGAAATTAAAGTTCCGCATCTAATTTTTTGAAATCATGCTGTATTCAATGTGCAAATTTTGTGTTTTGCAAATATTTAAAAATCAGAAAAAATAAATAATTGGTAAATAATTAAAGTTGAATTTGAATCAATTGGTGCTCTGCAAATTCGAGTTCAATAATATATCATCAATGTTTGTTATATAAACGGAGTAGTATTTACATATTTTGTGAACCTATACACCTCAATTCTCAAATTAAAGCAAAAGTGTTAATTATTTTTGTAAGAGTTCACCTTGAATTTGATAATTTTCATGTTTTTTTTTATATTAATCAATCGCCATTCAATGACCCTAAGAACGGAATATTGTTCTTGAAATTTCAAAAATCAAAGTTCAAAATTAAAGCAAATTTGCTGCTTTTCATTTTCATACCAAAGTTTTTATTTTTTTTCTTTTTTAGTAATTTTTAATTTAAATGAATTTTTCAAAAATACTTTTGCATCCGAAAACTTTTGATAAATTTAATTAGAATTTTAATATTATGCTAATAATATTTTTGTTCACTTAAAGAACATAGAAAACTTCGTGGAAGGAAAATATTTCAAATTTCAGTAAATATTACAGAAAAAATTCTTTTGGTGAATGTTTTTTAATAAAATATTTGCATCAACAATATTTTCTGGTGACCTTTTAATTATTTATAGAAATATAATTGTTTCAACTATTAGTGCTATAAAATAAATTCTATAATAAGTGGTTTATCATCACTGATTGGAAATTTTATAGAGTAAATTTCAAAAACTTCTTAAAATTACTGTAATAATGCGTTTGACAGGGAAGGTTAATTAAAAGTACTTCAAATAATCAAATAATTTGTTATAGTGTATAAAAAGTTCGCATTTTTAAGTTCACGCATCGGATTTTTCCACAAAAAAGCGTTTGTTTATTTGAATTATAAACTTGGATTGGACTCGAATCTCGGGTCATTATAATATTTTTAATGTGTTGAGGAGTACAGGGTATTTTTCTAAAGAGCTGTACTAGACAAGGAAATTAATTTTGAGATTCGTTCTGTATGAAGTAATTTTTTTAAATATTTTTATATTAAATATACTCGTTGAAAGCCTCTGTCTAGTAGTCTAGCATTTATCATAGGAGGAATAGTGCTTTTGGACTTCAATTTTTAATTTCATTCCAATAATTTCAATCTCCCCCTCTTTTCTTACAAAATTGATATGTTCTATATTAACATTGACATTTTCCAAAATTATCACTAAAAATTTAATCATCTTTTTGCTCTCATTCAATCACCTTTAAAAAAAAAAAATTTCCAATGAATTTTCCAATGTTTCCCACGTGTCTGTCGCCTTGATACACACTGTCGAAAAATTATTTTCAATAATTTGAATATATAAAAAAAAAAATTTCAAAGTAAATTTGGCCGCCATATAAATTTATGTTTCATGTTGGTTTTTCTCATTTTATAAATCAAAATAAATTTTAAAAAAATTATTTTTTAGAGGTCACCAATATGAACACAAAAAGGGAAATAAAAAAAAAAATTTATAACGATAATTGGAATATTAAATATTTTTAATTGTATTTGTCATTAGTGCATTTTTAACTTTATTTTCATTTTACTGTTTATTTAAGCCCCATTATTGTTCATTTTTTTATTATTTTTTTGTTAAAAAATAAAAAAATGAAGTAAACATTTATAAAAATCATTAAAACAAGTAGAAAATCAATCATGATTTATTTTCCAATATTCTTGTATGTTCAGTTTTCAATTTTATAGACAATAATAATTGCGCAAGAACGTTCTATTGAATTTTTCGAAAAGGGGGCAACCTTAAATATACTTTGAGATATTAAAGCGCTTATCGAAAATCAAAGATTCAAAAATAGTTTAAACATATCGAAGGAAACTGAATTATTAAATGTTTAACTTACACTTTCTTCCAGAAGGGCTGTAGATCCCGGTCCTCGAAGAAATATGGAATCAAATTACTTTAGTAAGTGGTATATGCAAATATTGGTCAAAAAATTTTAAAGAAGTGTAAGGCTTACTTAAACAAACTTAACAAAACAAATTTAAAGAACCATAAAACTCATTCCATTGATTCCTCCTTGGATTATCTGATTACTTTTCAAAAAGTATTGTTTTTTGTATAATTCCAGTAAAGGAGCATTTCTTGTATAATATAAGTAGTGTGACTGTGATAAGATAATTTAGTACAGATTATTGGCTTTTCTCAGCATAACAATAGCCTTTTCAACCATAATACGTAAACATAAACTTCTATTTTGGGAGAGTTTATAAAATTAAGACCTCTTATAGGATTCGATTTGCACTACCTTTTTCCACTTTTATTGGGGCAAAAACCAAATCTTAAAATATTTAAAAATCACAATATATTTCGAAGAAATAGAAATTTGTAGACTTTTTTCCAAAGTGATTATTGCCATTTCAATTAAGAATTAAATTCCGGTTTTTTAAACCAAAATTCAGTTCAGGTCTGTCTTGAGACGCTCATGAATTCATTATAATTGTATACCCATGCATGTATTATATAAGTCTATACATAAAAAAATTCACAATATTTACGATGATATTTGCAGAGATGAGAATCTTCTTATAATATAATCTTTATATATGAATATATATATATATATATTATACGTAATATTATATAGTAATACATAGCCAATCAATAAAAAGATAAAGAATGGCGAAACATAAAAATTGAACAAGAAAATAAAATCAAAAAAAAATTGCAACTCACCTGAAATCCATCGTACGTCCATGAACCAAATTTCATTTCACATCGTTGATCATCGAACGGAAACCATGTAATATCAATTTTACACGTTGATTTAAATATTCCTGGCGGTACATATAAACAGGAACCATTATTACGGACGACAACATTTGTTTGATAGGTTCCATCGAAACCTTCATCAGCACTGTAAATATTTACAAAAAGAACAAAAAAATGAGAAAAAATTATAAAAACAACATTATAACAATATAAAAATAAGAGAAAAAAGGAGAAATGAAATAAAAAATTATTCGACAAGAGGGAAAAAAAAGTAATATTGAGAAAAAATCTTGCAGGAAATTATAAAAAAAACAAAAACAAAAATGGCGATGGATAAACGAAGTAACGATACAGAAAGAGAATGGAATTTTTTTTGTTTCTCTTTTTTTTCTTTTGTTTTATATTGAAATTAAATTTTTTTTTCTTCTACCATTCTTTCTCTTTTTCTTATTTATTATTAATTGAAATTATCATGCGATTGGAACAGATTTATTGAACTTGCTTGTATGTATGTGTGTATACTTGTATTAAGTATTGGTTTGTGTGAATATTTTATTGAAATGAATGCATTATTATGTAAGAGTTTAAATATGTGTTTGTACCTTGATATTTTAAGATAAAACAAAAAGAAAAAACAAAAAAAAACAAAATGAAAGAAAATCGTTTAACTCGTTATAATGCGATTAAATAAATTGAAGTAATTTTCAATGTTTGGTTGAATGATTGCATCAAATCGTTCGAAATAAATTATCCTTTTATAATAACAATATAAAGTTAATTGATTACGTAATATGTAGGAGATTGTACTTATCGCATAACACTTATGGGGGATGTGCGTGTGTGTGCCAAAATAATAACGAAAATAAGTTGAATTTCTTAAGTTAAAAAATCTTAAAAATATTTGATTGTATAATTATATCTTTTACTGTCTATGTATGTAAGAGCTAGTAATTTTTGTCCTACTGTCGAATTTGTTCATACAATTAAGTATCTGAAAAATAACTGTAAATGCGGAATAAAATTTATTACACAATTTGTGAAAGTCTAAGTAAAGTTAGGTTATGATCAATCTATACTTAAATAGATTTAAACTTGTTTAAAAAATGGTATAAGAATGAAAGAGTGTTTTGAAAAAATTCACTTTTTTGAATTAAAAGACCCCATAATTTTTCAATTGTTTTATGAAAAATTCTTGGGTATTAGCTATATTTTGCAGCATATTGTATAATTTGTCTCAATTCAAAAATTCTTATTTCTGAACAATCCGAACTGATGGTAACTGTTGTTTCAAAATTTAGTAGGGCGGAAATTATTGCATAATAGTTATAAATTTATTACTACAGTTTTAGCGGCGTATGCTTTTTGTTAAGAAGTTCTGCACGAATTTATATTGTGAAGAATTCTGCAATATGAAAGTAAAGTTTATGCAAAAGTTATATGCAAAGATGTCTTCATTTGTGGAATATGCAAGTTATATATTCGCTTACGCCCGGAACACCAAAATAAATAAAATTTAACTATAACTAAAATTAAATCGAACGTTGCGATCAAATTTCCATACTTTATTACTTAAACCTATTCTAAATCATTTAATCGCAACGTGATTTGACAAAAACAAAATATTTATTTTAAATTAAAATTAAAATTCAACGTTGCAATTAAACTCCTATATGAAATCATTTAATTGCAACGTGATTGAACTTTTACAGACAAAACTAAAGCAAAGTTCCAAATATTCAAATTACAATATTAAAACTTTCCCATGAGAATTATTCTAAACAATTTTTTGCTTACTAAACAGTTATTTCTTATAAATAGAGTAAATTCAATAGCAACTTGGCTTGGTTGGTAATTCAGTAGCTCGTTAGTTATTAAATCGTTTTGCCGTTTAGAAAATAAAGATTTAAAAATAAAGTTAATAAGTTTGGAATTAGAAATTAAAGTGTAATTAATTAATAAATGAAATAAAAAGAACTTTTATAAATCTTAAAATATTTTTTGTGTAAAGTAAAAACTTATAGTTTAATTTAATAAGTTTGGAATTGGAAATTAAAGTGTAATTAATTAATAAATGAAATAAAAAGAACTTTTATAAATCTTAAAATATTTTTTTGTGTAAAGTAAAAACTTATAATTTAATTGGCGCAGTCGGTAGGATACCGACTCCGTCTATAAAAACAAAAAAAAAAAAAAAAAATCTAAACAAAAAAAAAAGAAAACACTAATATTTTTCTTAAGTCAATTTAAATGAACAAAAAACTAGAAAATAAAATAGTGTAATGCTCAAACCATTAAGCAAAATTAAATAATAATAATAAAAAAAATTTTGTGGTGAACTGAGTGATAAAAGTTTAGTTGTGTAAAGGCGGAGAACTTTTTTCAAAAAGTTAATTCGGTAAATAAACGAACAAAAAATTATAAGTAAAACACAAATAAAATATCTATTAAAAGATCTTTAATCAAATCAAATTTTACAACTAATTAAATTGATAAAACAAAAATTATAAAAAGAAAAAAAAAAAACCAAAATATTTTTTTTTTTAACATTTATGAAGAAAAGTGAAAAAGAAAAATACTTTGATAATCTAAAAAATATACAAAAAAATTTTAACATGTCACTTGCTGCAATTACATTAAAAGACTTGATAGGCGAAGCTCGTTCAGTACCAATTTTTACTGGACAAGACGCCTACAGTCTAAAATCCTTCATCGAAGAAGTCGAAAGTTTAATTGCCTTAGCAGCGGATGCCGATGCAAAAAACTATCTATACAGAATTTTGTACAGCAAGATCCAGGGTCCTGCAGCGGCAGCAATCCGGAGAATTCAGAAAAAAACTTGGGACGAAGTAAAACAACAACTGAAAGCTACCTTCGGAGTACAGAAATCTTATTTGAAATTAAAAGAAGAAGCAGACTGTATAATTTTTAGAAATGTAAGTGATCTTTATGTTAAATTAAATTCCATATTAAATTTGTTAAATTTAAAATATGATTTGGATGACAATAAATCTTCAGAATTTAATCCAATTAATAATGAAAATTCAATATTAGAAAAATTTTTGAATAAATTAAATAGAGTAGACTCAATGTACCTTAGAACTAAAAATGTAACAACATTAGAAGACGCTTATAGAAGCTTATTAGAAACCAATATATCCGACAGCAAGGTTCCAAACACCAACTCTCAGTATAGGAACAATAATCATACAAATTACAGAAATAACCATAACATAAATTCTAGACATAGTAGTAATAATACAAATTCCAGAAATAACTATAGAAACGCAAATAGAACTTTCAACAATAACAATTACAATAACAACATAAGAAACACTTACACAAATAGACCAATGGACAGAAACTACACTACTAACGAAAAGTTTAGGAATTTTAGGCCCAACCAACAATTTGGTGGTACAGGTAATAATCTACCAGGACCATCTTATAACGAAAATCGGTCGAGTCCAGTTCCAATGGATGTGGATTCGGGTTCCACAGAAAATTTTCACTGTGGTCCCCCTATCCGACATTACCCTTAGTAGACTTAACAATGGAAGGCAAAAGGCTGACCTGTCTGATCGACACAGGATCAGTTACTTCAATTATAAACGGCAATATTTTTGATCGATCTAAACAAAACAAATTAGAAAATCCAATTCAATTAAAAACACTCGCAGGAAACCAAGCCATTAAATACGAAATAACTACAAAAGTACCTGACGAGTTCAATGAAAATTCAACTATGTCCTGGAAAGTAATGGATCTTAGCAATAAAAACTTTGACGCTCTCTTAGGCCAAAATATTTTAAAACCAATAGGAGCAAATATTAATCTTTCAAAGGAGCGGTTAGAAATTAACAACCGTAATATTAAATTTAATTCAGCTTGTCCTTTTGAAAACACTTGTCAAATAGAACCTTTACAAATCAACCATAATGAATTATTTGAAAAATTATTAAATAAAAATATGAATAGAGAAGAAATTAAATCATTAAAATATATTTTAAACTCTAATAAGGATCTTTTCTATAAAGAAGGAGATCGATTAACATGTGTCAAAAGTGTAAAACATCAAATAATTACAACTACTTCCCGACCGATTTATAGTAAAATATATCGGTTTCCAAAAATACATGAAGAGGAAGTAAATAAGCAAGTTCAGGAAATGTTAGAGCAAAATATTATTCAACCATCCAGTAGCCCTTATAATAGCCCTATATGGGTAGTACCCAAAAAATTGGACTACTCAGGGAAACAAAAATGGCGCATTGTCATCGACTACCGTAAATTAAATGAAATTACGGTTGATGACAAATTCCCGATACCGAATATAGATTCTATATTTGATAAATTGGGTCGCGCTCAATATTTCACCACTCTGGACCTCGCAAAGGGGTTTCACCAGATATTAGTGGATGAAAAAGATCGTCTAAAGACCGCGTTTTCTACACCGCAGGGTCACTTTGAGTTTGTACGGATGCCATTCGGACTAAAGAATGCTCCGGCAACTTTTCAAAGGATGATCAATTACGTTTTAAAGGACTTTATCGGGCGAATTTGCGTTGTCTATCTAGATGACATCCTTATTTTCTCTACATCACTACAAGAACACCTCTCAGCTATTAATAAAATATTTTCAAAATTAAGAGAGTTCAATCTAAAAATCCAAGTGGATAAGTGCAAATTTTTCTCTAAAGAGACAGAGTATTTAGGACACATATTAACACCAGAGGGAATAAAGCCAAACGAAGATAAAATTAATGTAATTAAACAAATCAAACTGCCTAAGACTCCCAAGCAGATAAAAAGTTTCCTAGGCATTACGGGGTACTATCGCAAGTTCATCAAGGACTATGCGAAAGTAGCTCAGCCTATGACTAAATATTTGAAAAGGGGAAATAAAATCAATGAAAATGATATACAATATAAAGACTCCTTTCAAAAATTAAAAGAATTGATTACAACTTATCCTATACTTCGTTACCCTGATTTTAAAAAGAAATTTGTATTAACAACGGACGCGTCCAACTTTGCAATTGGAGCGGTCCTATCACAAGAAAACCACCCAATCTGCTTCGCTAGCAGAACCCTTAATAATCATGAATGCAATTACTCTACTATAGAGAAGGAACTTCTTGCCATAGTATGGGCCACTAAATATTTTCGGCCATACTTATATGGTACAAAATTTTTAATAAGAACAGACCACCAACCCTTAAAATGGTTGCATTCACTAAAAGAACCGAGCGCCAAACTACAAAGATGGCGAATCAGATTAAACGAATACGACTTCGAAATAGACTATGTAAAAGGAAAAGAAAATCGTGTTGCTGATTTTTTAAGTAGAATGGATTCTACAAATAATGAAATTAATCATATAGATGACCCTAACGAAACACCTTCTAATAATTCAGTTATAACAACAAACCATAGTCGCCATGAAAATCAATTCCCAACATCCGATATAATAATTAATAAATATTTGACGCAGCTTTATTTGACAAAAGAAAAAGAAAGGGAAATAATTATAAAATATAAAAAATTTAGACAAATCTTTATTAGTGAAAATGAAATCAATAATAGCCATTATTTAAATGACATACTTAGACGATTCATTAGAAATGGAATAACTGCTATCTATTCCGAATTAAATGATGAAAAATTTGATATAGTAAAACAGAAACTCACGGAACTCTTTTCTAATAATAATAAAATGAAATTCATAAAATGTACTAAAAAAGCAATAGACATAGAAAATGAAGAAGAGGCCTTAAAATTAATAGAAAAAATTCATAAAGAATCAAACCATCGAGGTATCGTTGAAAATTATACAGAAGTGAAAGATGAGTTTTTCTTCCCTAAACTTAAGGAACTATTTCATAAGTATATAAACAATTGCGACATATGTAATCAATCAAAATATGATCGCAAACCAAATAAATATAGATTCGAAATTTCCGAAACCCCGAGCTCTCCTAATAAAATAATACACGTCGATTTATTTTTCTGTTATAAGGAAATATTTCTTACAATAATTGACAAATTCTCAAAGCATTTAATGGTCCAACGTCTCAATGACCGAAATGCAACTACTATTATACAAGCACTTCGCAACAGGTTTGCACTATTCGGTAGGCCAGATAAAATCGTTGTCGACAATGAGTTCGATAGTCTTAATATCAAAAACTTCTTTAGAACAGAAAATATAAACGCTCACTTTACGTCACCCAGAAGCCATACCGGAAATTCTACAATCGAACGAGCTCACGGAACTTTAAGCGAACACCTTCGTATCTTAGATACACAAAAATCACATTTAACACCGTATGAAAAAATATTATTCGCAGTCGAAAAATATAATAATTCCATTCACTCTGTAACTAAAGTTAAGCCTATAAACTTTGTAAATAACGAAATAACCGATATTGAAAAAATTAGAAAATTAATTGATGAAAATAAACTTAAAACGATTGAAAAACTAAACAAAGATAGGATAGACCCTGACTATAAAGAAGGAGATAAAGTTCTTGTAAAAAATCCCGAAGCTCTAAGATATAAACATAAAAAGAAATATACGTATATTAAATCTAAATTAATTAACGGTAAATTAAAAGATAACCAGAATAGAAATATTCACCCAAGTAGATTAAAAAGAAATTTTAAATTTTCCTCAGGTAACCCAGAAACAAACTCCACTCAACCACTACCACAACAAACTTAAATTAGCACTACTAATTCTACTCCTCACTTCAAATACTTGTTCTGCAAATATTGACGTTCAGGTATTGGAAAATCAAGGTGGATTCCAACTAATCAAACGGGAAGAAATTCCTATAATTCAAAACTATTCTAAAATTCTTCACTTTATAAATATTAGCGAACTAGAAAATACTTTAGCACAAATTGAAAATAATATTTACAACACTTTTAACCAAGACAATACCACATTAAAACAATTACAAATTCAAATCGAAAAAACTCGACATAACATTAAAACATTACTACCACACAGACAAAAACGAGGACTCATTAATTTAGGTGGCAAAATTTTAAAATGGTTATTTGGAAACTTAGACGATGATGACAAAACTGAAATTGTAGAAAACATAAAACTTATTGAACAGGGAAATTACAACTCCATTCAGACCATAAATAAACAGATTAAAATAAACGACCAATTTCAGAAAAACCTAAATATTCTACAGAAACGAATTAACGAAAACCAAGAAATTTTAAATATTACACTGAGAGAACAAAACAACACCTTTAGCAAAAGCATAAAAAGTTTACAGTTTCTTTCTAGTTACACAAATATTAACTTACTAAATTCAGAAATAGACAAAGTCCAACAAAACATTCTTTTCGCTAAACATGGTATCATGACTCACTCCATTTTATCCAATGAAGAAATTGATGAATTTGAAATCGATGTTTTTAAATATAAAGAAATAAAAAGTTCACTTATTAGTCTAGATAATAATATTATTTTTGCCATTTTGATTCCTAACGTTGCAAGGGAACTTGCAGTTGGATATAAAATTATTCCAGTACCTAACAAAAATTTCGAGGAAATAAACATTGAATCTACTAATATATTGAAATTTAAAAATGAAATTTACTTTAATAATAAACAGAATTGTGAAAATAAACTAAAAGTAATAAATGGTTGTATAAAAAATTTAATGAATAATAATTTTAAGAATTGTACAAAAAGAAAAAATATTAATTTTGAGATTGTGGAAGTTTCATCTAATATTATCTTAGTAAAAAATGCAAATAATGTAATGTTAGAAAATACTTGTAATAACATACAATACAAACTAATTAAAACTAACTTAATTACATATTATAATTGCACTATAAAAATAGATGACGTAATATTCAAAAACATAGAGAGAAAAATTAACAACCACATAATAATACCAAACTATTTAGAACCTTATAATGTTAGTTATATACCAAATTTAGAAAATATTAATTTGAAGCAAATTGAAAATTACAATGAAATAGAATTTGTAAAATTTGAAATTAAAAACCATTATATTTTAATACTGTCAAATATCTCTATTATATTGCTTTTAATAATTTTTATTACAAAATACTATATGAAAAAATTTTATAAATGTAAAAAACGGCCAAACGATACAAATGAAAATAATAGTAAAGGAAATATAATCTCTGGAGCTCAGGAGAGCTTCCAGCTTAACGAGGGGGGAGTTATATATTCGCTTACGCCCGGAACACCAAAAAAATAAAATTTAACTATAACTAAAATTAAATCGAACGTTGCGATCAAATTTCCATACTTTATTACTTAAACCTATTCTAAATCATTTAATCGCAACGTGATTTGACAAAAACAAAATATTTATTTTAAATTAAAATTAAAATTCAACGTTGCAATTAAACTCCTATATGAAATCATTTAATTGCAACGTGATTGAACTTTTACAGACAAAACTAAAGCAAAGTTCCAAATATTCAAATTACAATATTAAAACTTTCCCATGAGAATTATTCTAAACAATTTTTTGCTTACTAAACAGTTATTTCTTATAAATAGAGTAAATTCAATAGCAACTTGGCTTGGTTGGTAATTCAGTAGCTCGTTAGTTATTAAATCGTTTTGCCGTTTAGAAAATAAAGATTTAAAAATAAAGTTAATAAGTTTGGAATTAGAAATTAAAGTGTAATTAATTAATAAATGAAATAAAAAGAACTTTTATAAATCTTAAAATATTTTTTGTGTAAAGTAAAAACTTATAGTTTAATTTAATAAGTTTGGAATTGGAAATTAAAGTGTAATTAATTAATAAATGAAATAAAAAGAACTTTTATAAATCTTAAAATATTTTTTTGTGTAAAGTAAAAACTTATAATTTAATTTGCACAACCGACAAAAACCTGATATCCTCAAAATTACAATTTGTAGCATCTTTTGATCCTGTTTTTTTTAATGGGAAGGTTTTAAATTAGCCTCATTGTCTTTTGACGCAATAATGGTTTGCTATTTTTCTCTCAATATCTACAGTGATTTAAAATTTCTTAGAAGGAAATTGCAGGATTTTAGCAAATTTTCACTTAATTGTACCTTATATTCAATTAGACATATTTTGCATGTAAAAAACCTAATTTTAATAGAATTTTAAAGAGCTCCCCTTAATACTTTAATAGTAAAAATATAGTTTAATGAAATTGTTGAATGGAAAATTTCCAAACGTTTAATTAAAAATACTACCTATAAGGGTAACCAACCCCTTGATAAAGTAATGGAATTAGAGCAACTGAAAAATTTTTATTACATATTTAGTTTATTAATATCATCATAAAAAATAATTTATTTTTGAAGAACATTGGAAATATTGCTGTTGCTCTTTTTCAAAAATGTCATCTACATATTTATACTAAATTTACCTTAGAGGAAGTTATTTATGTTTTTACTTCAGCATACATTTATTCCTTCCCAAGATTTTGATTTTAGACGAAATAATTTTGAATGCAGTACACGTATTGTTAAGTTTTTTTGACATTCATTTTTACTTGTACGACCGTACGTATATTTCAACCGTATTTGTTTACTATTCTCAGAATATTAATATGAAGTCGTTGTTCTCTAAACAATATCACATGTCATCCTGCCAATATTCAAAGAACTTTTGATGTTTTTCGAAAAAAAAAAATCTTGCATACTCCATGTTGTGTAAAATCGTAAAAAGCTTTAAAAAATAAACAACGTATATGCACTCAAATTCGCGTTTTATAAAATTTTACAATAGAAAATACAAAATTGAATATTTCTTTGTTATATAAAATTGCTGTAGTACAATTTACATATGTACATTTTGTTCTTTGAATGAACTTTTCGGGTTTTTTATATTTGGTTTTCAATTTTATATTAGATTTTTTTTTTGACTATTTGTATAGAATTAAGAGATATTATTTTATACGGGATATCATTTGTGTAGGATTTGGAATTGGAAGATATTGGAATAAAATTTGTACGTTCTAGATCCGATGTTGTTCAATTTAAGAACGCAACTTTTGTTATTTAACGTATTCGTTCATATTATGATAAAGTTTCGCACATGTTTCCATACGTTATAATGGTTGAAAAGAAATATGTGAAAATTCATAATGTACACCTATGGCAACATGGAAAAGTTTCCCGATTCAGAATAGTTACAATAATTTCAGTAAATCAAATTGAATTTAAAAATTACGAAATGTTTTTTTGTAAAACATAATTTTTAAAAATAATAATTCTGTAAAAGTTAATTGAAATATTTTTTTCGAAATACAATGTGATTACTTTAGAAACATTTGAATTAAACCAAATTTTTCTATATATTGTAGATTTGAAAGCAAGTAATTTAAGTACCACAATAATTCAATTTTGAGAAAAATGTTCTTAGTCGGTTTTGCTTTATTGCAATAAATTTGTTCTTATTTAGAACCAAAGCATAAGTTGACTTCACTGCTAAAAGTTTTAAAATATTCAACCAATTAATCGGTGGTCACACAGTTCTGAATCTCTTCCTTTCAAGAAATTTTTTTTGTACAGAAAATTTATTCAAATAAGGCAGGCATTTCAATTTTAGTAAGATAAAAATTTATTTTATTATTTTTTTTTTAATTAAAATTTTCTTGCAACTTCATTGTTAATGTTATTTTTAAAAAACGCATAATTCCAAATTTTCAAGTTACTATATGAGCAGTTCAAAAGCATAATTGCACTCTTAATATTTTTATTTTTTTTTCTTCAAACAAATTTATTATACTTAAAAAAATTTTAAATTAAGAAACAAAATAAAGTGAACACTTTCTCGTCTCTCTAAACAAAAGAGTATGGACGTTTTTTTTTTTTGCTTTACGGTTAAACTAAATTTAACATAGAAAGGTTCTTTTAAAAATTTTTTGTATAAAAAGTTTATTTTTACACTAATTGTATGTATGTAATATAGGTACGTATGTAAATATAATATACGTTTACATGCACCTATTATATATTATACACATACAAATAGCTTTTGAAAATATAAAGATTTCAAAGAGAAAGGTGTTGAACTTCTATACACAAACAAGTATTATCCTTTTGTTTAGTGTGGTAATTAATTATTGTACCAGATTGGCTCATAAAAACAAACTCTTTAAGAATAGATTTTTGAAGTGAACTTTGTATGATGCTGTACGAACACTCTCTTTAACAAATAATATACATACAAAAGTATGTATGTATATTCATGTATAATGTATATACATGTGTAAATCAAAGTAAAATTTTGAAAAAGTTCGTGCTTTAAAATATTTTAAGAGTTATTAAACTAACAAGGAAGCTGAAAAAGGAAAGAAGCAGTTAAATTATTTTTTTTGTTTTATTGTGTGAGTCCTTACATAAAATCTATATTATTGCACTATAAAAATAGAAGTATATACAGAGAATACGCTTCAATAAGGATTAAAAAGTAGAATCCTTGCTCTAAATAAATACAACAATATAAAAAACAAAAAAACAGTGCAAATTTTTCTATTCTTGTTTTGTGCTAGACTTACTCATCTTCCCTTTTTTTTTAAGAACAACAAAAATAGATAAAATTTCGCTAAATTATGTATGAAACAATGTTGTAGTTTTGTTGCAACTTACATGCATCACTATGAACATATCTATTCGACGTACGTACTTGAAATTATTTGTAAAGTAAATAAAATTCAAGGTAGTCAAAATTAATAATTTAAAATTTCTCTATTATTGCTTTAAGTAAAATAAGAATTTGTTATATAAATTTTTCTCATATACACATATTCATATATATTTGTATATGAGTTCATGGATATTACAATTTGTGTGAATATTTTACGAGCTTTATGAACTCGTACAATTTGCCAGTCTTAAATTAAATACAATTATTTTGCCATCTCATAATTGTTTTTGTTTTCTTCATATAGTAATAAAAGTGACAAAGAGAACAGGTTTAGTAAATTCAGAAGTAACAAATGTAAGGGAACTTGAATAAAAAGAGGAAAAACAATCTTGTTCTTTTTTTTCATATCAAAAATTAAAAAGGACATTCATTGTACCCATAATTGAAAAGGAACACGTGTATTTTTATATTAAAGACCTTGACATTTGGACAGAAGTGAAAAGAAATATGAAAGCGAAAAAAATAAAATAAACGCATTTTTAAATAAAATTTTTTTGTTAAAAAATTAAAAATTAAAACAAGTAAAAACGTTTCAGTCGGTATAAACCGATTGAATTATACCCTGCACCTTTCGTTATTGTGCAGCAATTGCTCGAACCTGTGAAATTATTCTATAGAAACTTCACGGATATGTCTGACCTATAATTGGACATCCGACTGCCAAGTTTCATGAATCTGACTTTATAATTTTTCCAAATATTTAAAATTAGCTTTTGGAGTTGTATGGCAAGAACCTGAACCTGTCAAACAATTCCATCAAAACTTCACAAATATATCTGATCTATAATCGGACACACAACTGCCAAGTTTCATGAATCTGACTTTATTATTTTTCCAAATATTTAAAATTAGCTTCTGGAGTTGTATGGCAGGTACCCGAACCTGTCAAGCAATTCATCTAAAACTTCACAAATATATCTAATCTATAATCGGACACACAACTGCCAAGTTTCATGAATCTGACTTTATTATTTTCCCAAATATTTAAAATTAGCTTCTGGAGTTGTATGGCAGGTACCCGAACCTGTAAAGCAATTCCTCTAAAACTTCAGAAGTATATTTGACCTATAATTGGACACATGACTGCCAAGTTTCATGAATCTGACTTTATAATTTTTCCAAATATTTAAAATTAGCTTTTGGAGTTGTATGGCAAGAACCTGAACCTGTCAAACAATTCCATCAAAACTTCACAAATATATCTGATCTATAATCGGACACACAACTGCCAAGTTTCATGAATCTGACTTTATTATTTTCCCAAATATTTAAAATTAGCTTCTGGAGTTGTATGGCAGGTACCCGAACCTGTAAAGCAATTCCTCTAAAACTTCAGAAGTATATTTGACCTATAATTGGACACATGACTGCCAAATTTCATGAATCTGACTTTATTATTTTGCCGAATATAAAAAATTTGCTGTTGGAGTTGTATGGCAGCCACCCGAACCGGTGCAGCTATCCCATTACAATTTCTAGAGCATGTGTTGAATATAATTGGACACATGTATACAAAATTTTTTATTTATAGCTTTATTAGTTTTTGAAATATTTAAAATAAACTCTTTGAGTTGTATGGCAGCTACCCGAACCCGTTGTCCGAATTAGTCCAATAACAATAGGGCTCGTCCTTGGCACAAAAGAAAAAACTTGTGAAAGTTTGGTGTCGATTGCATTATTCGTTTTTGAGTTATCGTGCGATCGGACGGACGGACGGACGGACGGACGGACGGACGGACGGACGGACGGACGGACGGACGGACGGACGGACAGACGGACATGTCTAAATCGACGCAGAATTTTACGCTGAGCAAGAATATATATATATGTCCATACCGCAGATGACTCCTTCAAGTAGTTACAAACTCCATACCAAAGTTAATATACCCTTCACGTAGTGCAGGGTATAAAAAAAAAAGGAACAAGAAAATTTTTTAAATGGGAATTTTTTCACTCGCACTTTAAAGTCATTTTGAAATTTCTAAAGAGGAAAAAAAAAAAAAATTATTTATTAAAATTAATAATAATTTTGTTCAGGTATTTGAAAAGAAAATGCGAGCATAAAATAATTCTTATGGGGGTATTTTCGTTGTGTAAACATGCACATAACACTCTTGTATAAAACTTGTAATTTTATTATGTGTGGTCGACAACAGCAGCAATACTTGCAGAATAATATTTGAAAATTAAAAAAAAAAAGAAAATTATTTCATTAAAATCAAGGATAAAAGGTAAAAAAATTAAAATTTAATATTTTTTATTTAACGAAATATTCTTGAAATTTTTCAAAATGAAAATTAAGGCTTAGCGCGTATTATTAATCTACAGTATTAATTTTAAAGCACAATGGTTATTCAATTATTACATAGATATAACATACGTTAGGTACAGACGTACAGTTGTTAAATTAAAATTTTCTTGCATAAAATTGATAAATTTTTGGACTACAAACTGAAATCGCCAGATCTGTTTCTTTTATCCATTAGTTTTGAATTTTATTCCAGTTGTCTTATCAAGAAGTTAATTTAGGAATTTAAGGAGATCTTATTTTTTTAATTAAACGTGGTTACGATAAAAATTAGCGCTTACATTATGTTTTAAATGAAAACAATAATAATTAACATTTGCCGTCTAGCCAAGTTGTTGAAATATGTTTGAAATTAAAACGTGTTTAACTGTGTACTTAAATCAACTTTATTTAACGTGAACATGCCAATAAAATACTTTAAAATTTTTACTTTTTAAAATTTCTGTCTAGGAAGCTCATTAAAATTCTGAAAATTGTTGTTATTTCAATTCTGGAATTGTTGGAATTAAAGAGCAATCACCCTTTTATTCTTCTCTAGAATTTTTAATTGTAATTTAAAAATACTTTGTGTTTTTTGCTAAAGAAATTGTTTTACTTTTGTAAGAATTTCAGTATAATTACCAATTAATGGATTTTTTCCTCTGTTCACAACTTTTTAACTATTATTATAAGAAAGAGTTAAGTTTCAAAAATGAGAAACAAGTTTTAAAAAAATTTTAGTTGTGTATGAAGAAGGAAAAAAGTCATTATCATATGACATAAAAGAAGCATTAAGAAATCTTGTTAAAAAATCTTTGTGGGTTGCATAGAAAAAAAAAATCGTCAAATCTAAAAATAGCTCAAGAAACCAATTTATGTCAAATGACTGCGTTCCATATATAAAATTTATTTTTTATCATAATCTGTATGTTACAATATAATTGTGCTATATGTCTTATTTTTTCAAACTGAATACTTCACAATAGGGGGGCCATGCATTGTCTTGATTAAAGTGAAACTGTTATTGACCTCTTTAACTCAAAAGTTGAAATTTTGTTTAAAATTTTTCAATTAACATAAAATTAGATTTTCATTTAAACGAACAATAGTTCGTTTAAATGAAAATCTAATTAGAAGTTGGTTCAACTTACATAAATATTCGTATAATTTCGTGATAAATCTTTTTTTTTCCAAAATTATACTTAACTTTTCACTAAGAGAACTTAATTTTTCATGCATGTTACGCCATTGAAATGTTAAGCGTAAAGTGAAAAATTATGCTGTTCGTAAAATTTCTGTCGCATAAAATTTCATGTAGTACGAAATGATCATGTGACAAAATCACATATTCCGACAAAGTTACATAATCCGACTTAGTCACATATTTTCAAGAAGCGTCACAAACTCATGTACAGTTTGTGAATTTTGAATTTTTTAGAGTGAAGGAATGTTGAGATCAACATAAGATCTGATAACTTTTTGACAATGCAAGTCATATAGTTTCGTTTGATTTAATTCCACGGATTTTTACGGCTTTAACAATTTAAAAGTTTAATTTAAAAGAAAAAAAAATTAATTTAATAATTTTTGAGTTTAACTGTTCCTATTAAAAAAAAATCTTTTCGTCTATTAATTTGTGTGTTTCTTGTATATAAAACAAAATAATGGCAAAATTTTTTTTCGGAGAAACATGATTCTCTAAGATCTTCAAAAAACCTCAACAAAATAAAAGAAAATTATTTTTTAAATTTGAACTGGCTAGAGAATACTGAATAAATGAAACATGAGAAAATGAAAACTACATACAAAAATATTTTTGTAGCATAGACAATACAAATGCATCTTTACAAATCTACTATTGCAAGCGTGTATAGTAGAAAAGAAAAAAATGTTTATTTCACTATTTTGACTGAAGATTATAAGATGTCAGAAATTATTTAATTTTTTTTCTTATTCCTTTTATTATTACATACATATAACGTACATATATTTTTCCTCAACTACTCAACTGCTATAAAATTATCAAATAAATGAGAAAAAATAATTTTGCTTTTTTTTTTATTTTTAAAAAAATATCAAAAAGGAAAATTTAATAAAGGTAACAAAAACAAAAGAACGAAAAAATAAGCACAATTTTTATAATATTATGTGTGATGTTATAATCCTCAGAGGATCAGTGAAGCTATACCCAAATCGAAAAAAAAAAATTAATAATTTAAGAAAATATGGTTGCTACTCAGACTATACGGATTCCACGAGGAATTCTATTATTTAAGGTGTAATTTTATAATTTAGAGTCATTATGGTGGAAAAGAGAACGTTAAGAATTATTTTGTTGTTATTTGGGAAGCTTTAATAAAGATTGGAATTTTTAATATTTAACATTTAATAATTTTTAAAAGAAAATTTCTAATAGAATTAAAGTGTTTCGATTGTGGGTCCGATAGTTCTAATTTGCTCGTGACGTGATTTTATCAATAAATTTACTAAATAATTTATATTATTGTTTTTAAATATTTAATTAAAAAATTAATAATATACTTTTAGAAAGAATGATTATTTTATATTTTACATTTTGTGATAAGTAAAAATTTTCAACTTTGCAAATTTGAGCTGAACTCATTTAATGTTATTTAAATAAAAAATTTTTTCTGATTTCATATCAGTCAAATATAAATAATAAATGCAGTAGAGAATAACAAAAATCCATAACTTGCGATTTTTCTTCTACATTTTGTAGTAAAGAAAAAATGATTGCCCCTATAAATATGCAATTTTTCATAAAACATGTTAAAAGTTTTTTTAAATTAATTTAAAGAGTTAATGAATTTAAAGAGAATTTTAAGAGGCAAAAGAAATTTTGTTGATAAATCTCTGGTCCTTAATAGGTAGATAATTTCATTTTTCATGTTTTCAAAACACTTAAGTCCATTTTAAGCACTTGCAATCTTAAATTATCATAAAATTTCTAATATTGAAAAGTGAATTAAAAGGAATTAATTGATTGGCCAAAAGATTTTTTTTTAATTTAAAAAATTTTCCATCACACCTTATAGAAAAAATGGAAAAAATCATAAATAAAATGGATAATTTGTATTAGTGTCTATAGTAATTACTATTTTAGCTTTAAAGGAAGAAAAAGACAATAATGAGTAATCAACGTTCAACTTTTATAGCTGTTGAAAATCTTATTAAATTAAAGAGGTTAAGAATTTTTTTTTGCCTCCCTAGTTTTATTTTCATCGATAAAAAATCAATTCACTTACTTTTTGAGATGAAAACTGATAATTAAAATTGAAAATGTTTTTTTTTTTAGTTATAATCTTTAAAAGTTTTTGTTTTTAATAAAAACGTGAAATATTTCTTTATATGTGCAATAAAGTCGAAGAGATTCGCAAGGTTATTCTTTGATTTTTAAAATTTAAAAACTTATTTTTTATTTTTAATAAATTGAGTAGTAGCTTTGCAATAAAAGTTTTGTATTTTTAATCTAAATAGAATATTGTTGTAAAATATTTAAAAGAAAAAGACTTAAAATTCAAGTGTTTTTTAAGTGTTATATTTTTAAAATATTGAAAATTTGTTCCATTTTATTATTCTTATTAATAAAACATTCTTTTATAAGATCAGAACTTTCAATACAAATGCAGATGGCATGATTTTCAAGTTAGCTTAAACTTTTTCTTACTATGGTGTTCTATAATATCTTTTTAAATAAAACCACTTCATCTTATTAAAAGAAAAATTTTGAGAATCGAATTCGTATTTAGAAGAGTAAAATTCGTAATAAAGTAAAAATTCGCTCCGCATCCGTTGTCGAACTAAGTTTACTTTCATAATTTCTTTTTGAAGAATATTGAAAGAATATCCCTTCCCGTATATCTCGCAATTTAAACCTTCTAGTACCTCAAATACAAAAAATATGTCAAAAAGAATTCAAGTTAATTTAATTTGAATTTACTTAAAAAACATCAAGAAGTAAGTTCAACTCTTCAAAAGTGAAAATTTCGAAAAGTCTCGATCTTACCCACTATATAATTTTAATATATATAATTCTTAAATATTTAGTGAGATATCAAAGCCATTCCACAAAAAATTTCAGCGGGAAAAAAATTTGTACGCCATCCCACTGGAATTCATTAATCATATAGGTTGTATACAAAATTTCTTAAAATTTCTATCTATTAAAAAATATGAGAAATATTAATCTTTCATGATACTAAAATCTTCTCGAAAAATATTTTTACTTTATATCTTTAGGCCGGTACATACGGCAGAGAATTCGTTTCCTTTTCTCCAAAAATTTAATTCTCTCCATGTTATACGAAATAAATTTAAATAAATTTGTTTCCCCTGTATTCTCTCCAGGGAAATTTATGTTGTTTTTTGTTGCATATTACATGCATATTATTCTTTTAAAATTTTGATAAATTGTAAATTTTCCAGACATACATATAATATATTTTAATATTTTATGAAATTTCCATTTCATGTTTTATTGTTTAACACCTAGCAGACAATTTACTTATGTTTGTGAATGTATACGATAAAGGTAATAAATTATAAAGTATTTAATCGCAATTGCATATATTTATGTGTTTAAGTCAATACTTAAGAAAACCTACAAAAGTCAAGATAATGGATTTGCGGAGCAGATAATTTTACGTAGAATCAACACTGTTAATCAGGTTTCTTTTATGAATATAAAAGCCATACTCTTTACTTTATAACACAATTTTGTCGAGTAACATTTCTTTCGTACTGTATAGTGTTGAAGTCACAGAAAGAAAATTTTAAACTAGAAAATACGCTAGTAAATTCACCAAAAATATGGACCGATATTTGGTCATGAATAAGGACACCAATTTCAATTTAATAAAGCTAATGCATAGCAGGTTTTTTAGTATAATTCTAATCTAAATATGGCTGGTTAGTATTATGAATTGGTAAAAAAATCTTTTAGTATAATTCTAATCTAAATATGGCTGGTTAAAATTATGAATTGGTAAAAAAATCTGGCAAATAAAAATGTAATGAAACCAAGGCGTGATTTCGACAAGTCAATTCGTGATAAATATATAAAAAGTTTTGTTGTGATACTTTATTTGAAAAATAAGAATTTTAAAAAAAATATTGCCATTCAATCTATTGAATTGCTTATGGATCATGTGCAAGCGAATTGGCAGTTCAAGAAAATATAGTATGATGTAATTAGAAGTTAATCTTTTTCATTTTGAACTGATCGATTAGAAATTTGTAGGCAAATGGATGAAATTTTTCAACATTTTAACCATCTCTTATGAAAATCAATATGAAATTTGAAGTCTTAAAATTGATAAATTGGAAATACTTATTTTTCTTAAAAAAGAAATTCATCCCCAAATGAAATTTATTGTCGGATTCCACTTCCTTTCTCTGATAACAACAATAACATGTATAAATTATTAAAAATTGAAATGAAATATTAATTATAATTGAAAATTTTTCGATCTTGTAAAAAATTGTCATATACACCAAATAATTTAATGTTTATGTAAAATATTGTTTTATATATGTATAAGAAAAATGAGAGCGTTTCCTTGAAAATTTCAACATTGTTTATTTGAAAAGGAAGAGTTCAGAATAATATTATGAAAAATAAAATGTTATAGACACAAGTCAACATAATTTGCATACAATGCACATATGCAAAAGAATTCTTTTCCTTTAATTTTCCTGTTTTCGTTATCAACAGAATTCTTAATTTGCATTTTATTTTAAACTACTTATATAGCAAAACTTTAAAAAAATAAAATAACAAAATGTAAAACAACAAATCAATTATTCCATTTAAATTTTTCTTTATAATTTTATTATTGTTACAAAATGAATATTCATATTAATATCTTTTGTTTTTCTATCTATAGTTTTAAGATTGTAGCTCTGAATAAATGGCTTAGTAATTTAAAATTTGTAATACATAACTATGTAAATGCTTGTATTGTAACATGTTAACCTACATGTATAACACACATGTTATAATTTATATATCAGAACATTATTTTGAATGTACCCTCATATGAACATGTAAAATTCTAACTAAAGTGCCTATTCTGTATGAATAAGAAATTCTTGTGTTTGTATTGTAAGACACAAGCACTTATCAACTCTTTCTTACTTATGCATGTGTGGAAGTATGTATAAAATGTTATTTACGAACCAAATTATTTATAATAAGGAAGGTATAATTTTCATTCCAAATTTGGTTAATATTATTTTGTGCAGACCATGAAGTCATTCTATGTAAATTCTGTTTTACAATTGCTAATGCAATAAAAATATTTTGGTACTCGTATGCTAATTTTTTTTATAACAATTGAGTTTATAAACAAATCTACATATAATTTACTATTAATAGTTGTCTATGGGGTGCTACTTTATGGTATTCCTTACCCGCAACAAACAGAAATGACGTTACGAGTTCTACAAATTCTTGTTTACATGAATAAACTGTAGTATTGCCAAATATTAAAATATTAGAGTGGATTATATAATAATGCAAATAATTGAATAATTTTAACCACATATGCATTTATTCAGAAGTAAGTTAATGATCAAATTGAATATTGTAAATTAATCTAATGGTCTTGCAATGAAGGCATCTTTTAAATATAAATCGGCTATAGTATAGCCCACATCAAAATTCTGTTTATTATTTTTAAAGATTTACTTCAATGTTGCCATAAAGTATTATGAAGTAAAATATCGTTTAAGGATTTATTTTATTCATTTTCCATAAAGATGACTTTAATCTATAGTTTTACTTTTATAGTAATTATCGTAAAGCAGCTAGATAAATCAAAGCATTATTGAAAGTTTAGTTGTATTTTTTATGAAACGTGTAATTTATATTCAATTATTTGAATTTAATATGCAATAATAATTAAAATTTAATCATAACATTGGATTTGATTGCATAAAATTAAATTGATTTTTCAATTCACGCTGAAAAAACATTCGACTGAAACAAATTTATTCGCGAATATTTTTTGCAATCTTCAAATTTTTTTTCTAAAGTTTTTAAGGAACAACTAAATTTAATATAGAAATGAAATCCCCGAATGTTGTGTCTAAGTATTTGTTTTATTTCTAAGAATAATTTGTTATCTGCTTAAAAGCTTTTTAAATTTAAATGCTACAGACTAAATGTTATTTTTACTTTGTTTCTCTCCCTATTTGCATGTGACATAATTGTGTTTATTTACATATGTATGTAAAATCACATTGCAACTATATGTATACATTGTACTCATGTTATTATGCATGTAGATTTATGTGTAAGTTTGTTTGTTGTACAGGAAATTAATTAATGGATTATTCATAATTAGTAACTGGTTGAGATTAAAATATGGTGGTATACACAAAAATAATAATGTAATAAAATTAAATTGTAATAAAAAGTAATATAAAACCGATAAAATATGGTTTTCTTGTTTTTCATTTTAATGCTTTTGTTTATTTTTAATTATTTTTATTTAATACCAACTGATTAATTGAAAATAGTTGGGGTGTCATATTGGTTAATGAATTAGATTTTTCAATAAATTTAATTTTAAGTTTTTAAGTAGTAGTTAATTGAATCTTATTAAAGCATATAATCGAATTAGTCATTTTGATTGATTTATTCCGAAGGAAAATAGAAATTTGTGAAATATTAAGAATTTGGCAACAAAATTTAATTTGCGTTTTTAGTTTTCATAGAGAATTTAAAAATATTTTTTAAATTCTCTATGAAAACTAAAAACAATAAATTTTCACTTCTACCTGGATTTCATTGTGCAGTATAAAACCGAAATGAAAAGTATGAAAATAATAGCAACAGTATAAAACAAAAATTTTATTTTAAAAATGCCCAATAGATGTCACTTAATTCCAATAATATTTACGCCTAACAATATTCTATTGAAGTGGTTTAAACTTTTAGTGTGTGTATTTCAGGGACAAAAACAGCCTGACTTTATTTTATGAATCTACTCGTAGTTTTTTAAAATTTCTTAATCCTTGTATTAAAAACTCAATGAATATCAGAAAAAAATTTTCATTATTTAAAATTATTCCTTATTTTAAAATGGGTTTTGTTAATTGAACAGTTTATTTAATTTCTGCTTGCCAATTTGGATTTTTTCAAATCTTACGATTATTATAAACAACGAATTTCTTCGATACCATAAACCTCTTTGAACGGCTATTAAAACATGCCTTGGAACGGTAACTAACAATTTTTCTATTTTTTATTCTTTAACTCAATTTATAATAATTAATAAACTTGCATATATTCTTTTGCTTAACGTTAAATTATGATTTGATTTAGGTATGTCTAAGCATCACAAATGGTTAATAATGACAACCAGAACATTAGAATATAATCGACGCCAGAACATTATTTCAACATTATTTTATAATCGACGCCAGAACACCAGAACATTATTTGATTTGAATATAATCGTCGCAACGATCCAGGTATCGATCTCATTTAAATAACTTTAAAAATTATAAAATATTTTGGAAGCTTTTGAAGATGTACAATATTAAAAGTCGAGTATATGGAACTGTGCAGAAATTGGGCCATTATTTTCATTACTTCAATAGTTAGATTAAATTACTTAACATAAACCAAGAAACCATTCATTTGTATGGGTGAAGTAGCTTGACATAGTCAATTACACATGTATACTCCCGTTTCACTTGTAGTTTAATTAATTAACGTTTCTATTACTTTTATTTAGTTCCACATAAAAGTATAAGTGCCTCTTTACAAATTTGTTAGTTTACACGATTGAATTTTATAAATTTTATAATTATTTTTGGAAATGAAATCTTTCTGTTTGATTGAATTTTTTAAACTTGATACAAATTGAAATTTAATTTCTTGCTCTACTTTATTCTTTAAAAAAAAATTAAGATTTCAGAACAGCATTACTATAAAACCTGATTGTAAACTTTACAATGATACTGAATAAATTATATTGGAAAATGTTAATTTCGCTCTAGAAGCGGCTTAAAGAACAATTAATAATAAAATTTCCGAATATTTTCAAACCTACAAATTTCAGACAAATACATACCATTTTAATAAACCATTTATATGAACGAGAAAAATTCCCCATTAATAAAATTAAATGATTTTTTTCCTTAAATTTTTTAATTTCTTCTGAAGTCACTCTGTCAACATATACATACAATGTCCAATATAAAGCTTATCGGTTTTTTCTAATCTATTTTATGGTAATTGCATTAAAAATGTAATTTGTTAAACTTTTCACATTATTTTCTAGTAATTAATTATTAAAAATAATTTTTCATTTAATTTTACCACCGTTTTGTCGATATTTAATTTTTTATTGTCCTTACACATACATATGTATATAAGTATATTATAATCGCATAACTAAATAATTCTTGCTTTATTTTTAATTTGTTCAAACTCAATTTCATATACAATTGAATAAAAAATGTTTCTTTTTATGTACGTAAATTTTTTTTTGTATTATTGTATTAAAAATTTTATTTCACATTTTAACAAAAACAATTTCCTGCTCCATTTAATTTAATATATTATTAAATATCTGAAATGGTATATAAAAAAAAAACAAAGAAAAAGGAAAAAATTTACAATTTATAGAAAATCTTCTACTTATGGCCTAGAAAACTTTATAAATTTTTACAATATTAAAAATTGTAATATTACAAAAGAAAATTTTATTTTTAATATGTTTTGTATATATATTATGGTATTATTATGGTATACGTATGTATGTATGTGTATATGTAAACATACATAATATATTTTAATTGTTTACGCTAATAAAATGTCATCAATTAGAAAAATAACATTTACTTTAATGTTAAGATAAAAAAAAAGACAAAACACAAAAAAAAAATACAAATAAAAAATATGACAAACCAAGAAAATTTTATTTTTCCTTTTCTTTTTCATTTTTTTTTTGTTTTTGCGAAATATTGTGCAGGAACGTTAAAGAAATGCCAACCATTTTTAGCTTATGAAAACTTCAGTTTTTTTTAATGTAAAAATAATTTCATGATGGAATATAAAATATAATTTTCATAGGAAAATTTTGATAATAAATATAGCAAAAAAACAAAAAGTAAAATCATGTCAGGGTTGCAATTTACATTTTTAGCAAGTTGTCAGTTTAAATAACTTGTAATAATAGGGATATTTTAATATAATTGTACTAAAATAATAATGATATAAAATAAATGTACTAAAATAATGAAAATATAAATTGAACTAAAATAGTAATGCCAAAGATTTGTCAGGCGGAGGAGAAACAAAAGAATGGCTCTGAAATTGAAGAAATTATTACAAAAATTTTTAACAGCTTTGCTTTGTGAAATTTAGAAATTAATCGTCTAGTTTACAATTGGGCAAGGGAGCGTCTTTTTTATTGTAATTGACTTTCATAAAATGAAAAATTTCATAAAAATGGAAAATTTTAATGTAATATCTCAAGTTATCGCATGATGGAGTTTATAAGCAGACACGATTTTGTCTACTATTTTGTTACAAATTTTACCAATACTTTTCATACAATATTTTTAATTACTTTTTGTATGATCGTTTATACAAATGAAATATTTAAAAATTTCAACAAAAGTACTAAGCTAGCACAATTGCAATACAAAATATCATCCCTGACTTTTACATTATACAAATATATCAAAATAAAATGTTAATAATATAAAGAAGAAAAAGAAGAATGAAAAGCGTTCAGTTATAACATTTTATTATTATTATTCTTATTTTTCTTTTTAACATTTTTATGTCAGTCAGCATGTCGGTTTAGTTTCTCATTTTAAAAAGTTATTATTTTTCTAGTATTTAAAAGATTTTATTATGTCTTGTGTTTTAATATTTTCCTAATAAATTTTTCTTTTCAATTTCAAAAAAAAAAAAAAACAAAGAACAAAAAAAATTTTTGTATAACAAAAAATGCAAAAGGCTAAATGTACTATTGTTAGAAATGAATCCTTGACATCAAGGACGAATTCAAAGAAGTAAATACGTATACGATATATTTTGTTGTACTAAATGTAAAATATGAGTTCAAAAAATTTTAAAATATGCAAAAAAACAAAAATAAATGAATGCTAAATGGAACTATAAATAATTTTATATACATACATACATATAAATATTGTAGGTAACCTGTTATTCCCCATTACTCAACATTACGTACATTTTTGTTAAAATGTTTATAATAAAAATTGCTCGGAATTATAATAAATAAGGTGCATTAGTAATTAAAATAAATAAATTTTTTTTATATTAAAATAGACAAATTTAATTGCTCAAGAACAAGTTATTAACATAATTGTTAAGTAATTAAGAAAATGTATTAAATGAGTTTTTCCAGGGTGCTAACATTGAGATCGACTTTTGAACAACAATTTGAGTCGAACAATTTTCAATTTCGATGGTTTTTTTAAGTGATTTTAATTTTACACAGCTATTCAATAAGTAAAGGAAAAAGTACAGTCAAGCTAATAATGGATAGTTGTAATGGCGAGTGAACTATTTGTAAATGCTAATTAGAGGTTAGAGGATTTTATATTCGCTATACTTATATTATATATGAGTAAAAAAGAAAAAGAAACGCCTAACAAATTTGAACTAAAATATTTAAAAAAATTATATAATTTGAAATTTTAGATTCATACAAAATTTTCTAGAATTTCAAATACCTTTCTTATATGGTAAACTTCTTTAAATGAGGTTTAAATATGGAGAATAAAAAATAGTAAAACTATGTATGCAACATCTCCTAGCTCTGTTACCTTTTCATAATGATTTCATTGTCTCTTAAAATAATGATGCAAAATTAATTGAATATTGAAAATTATTTCTGTCTCTAAAATTAAACTTTACAGATTTTGTATTATTAGTCAACATTTTAAATGTTTCTCTTTTTGAAAATTGTCTGCTTAACATGCAATAACGTTATTAATTAAGATTTTTCCCCAAGAGATTTCCACATTTTCAATACATTGAAAGAATTTTTACATCATAACCTTAATTCAGAAGCCTATACAAAATTTTTTATATTTTTGCGGAAATTTATTGACTAGGGAATCTCTTAAAAATTTTTAAATAATTAAATACATAATTTTAACTAAATGATTTTTAAAAATTAAAATATTAACTAATATAAATGATAATAAAATTACGTTCTTCAGTAAAAATTAAAATTTTATTAATTTTTTTTTTGAAAATTTTTTCCTTTTCCCAATTTATAATAATTTGCAATCGTATATTTTTAATTTTATATGAATTCGAATAATTTTTTTTCTTTAATTGGTTTTATATATATTTTTAGCCAAATTTAGTATGATAGTGAACATTTATAATTGAATGAACATTTAGGCCACAAATGGCGCGAATAACGATAAAAAAATTGCAGGAGAAGAAATGGCAATAAAATATCGCAGAAAATAAAAAATTAAAAAGGGAAAAAAATAGGATGTTGCGCTGTTTTTCAATCATGATAATGAAAATTATGATGTAAAGATTGTAATTTAAAAAGAAAAACTATATTCAGAAACAACAACAACAAAAAAACAATCATTTCAACAAGTTATTAACAAGAGAATGCAGTAAAAGTGAAAATCAAGGACGTTATGCGGTTGAATATTCAATTTTATGTGGAAATTAAAATGAAACAAAATATGAGTGGAAAATGAATTTTAATTTTAAATAAAAGTAAAAATATAGATAAAAATTTATTTATAGTATTTTAATTTTAGTCTTTAAGTGTTAAGTCTCTTGTATATGAAATTTTGTATTTATGTATACTTTTATTTTTTTATGAAAGATTTATGTTATGCTAATACTATCTCCTCTAATTCCTCACTTTTTATACATTTCTGATCGCTATTAGTTACTCAATTATATCGCTGCCCCAGCTTATACTTACTTGAACAGGATTTTCAAAGATTGAAATATTTTTGTCTTAATGAAAATTACTTCCACTTGTTTTGAAGTATTGTCATTCAAAGGAAATAATGTAGTCCATTGAACTCATGGATCGTACGAAATTGTGTATTCGTCTTTGACAATTTAATTCTGGGCATGTTTGGAAAAAAAGGTAAACAAATAAAAAAAACATAAAATTTTTTCCAAATATCGAATGTTTGTATTTCCGAAAGTACATTCATAACCAAAATAACATGAAATTTTTTTAGACAATTATGTTAAAATTATCCGAAATTTTCTTAAAATATTTGTATTCTAGCTATTTTTGATATCCTAACTAATGTAGTATATAGTTACATATACCTTTTATTTAGTCACGTTTCTGATGTAGAGCTTTCATTTGCCTAAAAGTGATTTCAATATTCCAACGAAATATTGCATACGTTTAGGATAAATTTTTATGTAAATATTTTCAAAAACTGTCAAAGTGAAATAAATAATGAATTAAATAGCTAATCAATTTGCAGTGTGTATTCTTCGACAGAGCTTTTAATCCCCAAGAAAGTGAAAATTATATTATTTGTGCTGCTTAAAGAAGATTGAATTAGCGGGCAATCGATTTAAGGTAATCCCTAATTTGAAGAGTTAATGTAATTCGAAATTCGGTTATAATATTTTATAATGAGAGAAACGAGTCTTCAAAACTCTGCCCTGGGTTTACAAAATTTGCGAAATTTGACACAATAATCTAACTGAAATTTTGATTTAGAAGAAATAATGTAAGATATGGAACAATAAGAAATATTGCCCACACAATTTTATCTTGCTAACTTTATAATGATACGGGTACTTTTGTTCCATAATTTTTTTTGAAACATGTCGAAAGTACAGGATTGTATCTAATTGTGATTGATCAAAATTTAAAAATATGCTTCAGCGTCTTCTCAATAAATTTCTAATTAATGTTTTTCTTAGTTAACAAAATATAAAAATAATGTCACTTTTCTCATTGTAAAAAATTAATCGAGAAATTTACAAACGCAAATATAGAGCACTGTAAAATATAAAATTGAGTTTTCATCAGATTGCGCATACTTAAATATCTCTCTTAATAAATTGAGCAAAATGTAAAGAGAAAAGCAAAAACAACCACAAATGATTATTGATAAATTTTTTAATAATTTTTTAACAGTATACAAAAGTTTAACAATAAAAGCTACAGAGAACTTATACCGACAATTTTTTATAGTCAAAATATAAAAATGCGAGATGTGCTCAAAAAAAACTACTTTCAAAATTTATGATTTATAATTTTTTACGTCACTATATTTTTACATTAACGAATCTTTATGGTATATACGATTTATTTACATGGTAATACATAAAGGGTACACACGCAAATATGGAAATTGCAATTATACGGTATGCAGTTAACCTACGCTATCAAAAAAAAAGGAACTTTGTGATATTTTTGGCTTTTATCGTAAATTTTTACGCCCACACTTTTTTTTCACTCACTTCAACAACAGTCAAACATATTTTTTTATGCACATTTGAAAATCAAACCGAGTGCATAAGAAAAGAAATTAAAAAAACGTGTGTGTGTGCATTAAAACATTTTATGAACTTTTGAAATTTTAAAAATTAAAAGAAAATTAAATTTTATTTTAAATTTTTTTTTCATTTCTGTTTTTTTGTTGTTTTTAATTAAAAAGGATAATGTTTAACTATTTAGAAACTATAGCTATAATGTTTTTTTTTATTTTAAACTTCAGTTTACTTTCAATTTATTCAACTCAAGTATTTTTTTCCACCATGATTTTCTTTTTTTAATAGTTGATGTCCGTGCACATACAAAATACAAAAAGAGACCAATTTTATTTTAATTATTTTTTTATGGGAAAACTTTCTTCTGTTTAGCACATTTAAAGAAAAAGTTTAAATGTTTACACGAATTTTATTGCATTTATGAAAAAGAGATCTTAGTTAGAACCTACATGTCATTTAGAGCAATATTTTTATTCCCACCATTTGCTTTTTATTTTATTTAATGTATGGTCGGTATCAGAAAACTACTGTTAAAATTGCAAATTCAACAACGTTCATCTGTCATCTTACAAGGGTTGCCTTTTGATTATTTCCTTGAATGATTACACACTATACCTCAAAAGGAGGAAACTGTAATAACAATTTTTATTAAAGTTCTTCTAAAAAGTTACGGGAATAACATTAGATATCTTTTTACAAAAGAATATAATGATTTATTTTATAGCATTTAATTAAATATTTAATATTAGTGAATATGTATTGTAATTTAAAAAATTTCGCCTACAAGTATGCAATAAGAGACAAATTTAATAGGAAATGCGCTGGTTTAAAAATCATTTGATTCAATTTTTTTTAATTTTTATGAATATTTCTGCACCCTTAATAATTTCTCTCTAAACAGGATAATTACATCTTTAATTAAAATAAGCAAAAAAGAAAAGAAACAACAACAAAATAGTGAAAGTACATAAAAAAAATTTATAAAGAGAACAAGAAATAGAAAAAGTTTGGAAAGCTTTAACTTGTAACCTGGCTTTGTTTTTTTTTACATTTTTGTTTAAGTTTTTTTTACCTCAGAGAATTTCTGTACTTTGTTCTACATTCTTGTAGCGCTCTTCTTTTCTCTTTTGCTAATTTACAACTAAAAGCAATGAAAAAAATTTCAGGCAAAGGTAAATTAAAAACAAAATTAAAAATAGAAACCTTAAATAACAAGATAAAAAAGAAAAGCGAATAGAAAAAAAATATTGTAGAAAACATGCATATACAAAAAAAGGAGGAAAACGGAAGATACACGAAAGGATATGAAGAAAAATTTGCACATCTCCATGATAAGCTAAAGAAAAAAAGCCATATTTTGCTATTTTAACCTTCTAAAAGAAGTTATTTGATTCAACAAAACCGCCCAATTTTTGCACTTTCCTTCAGTAGTCCAAAATCAAATGGATGTAATTCATTACTTTAATTATATTTATCATATTAGCGTTTTTAAATTTCCATTTGTTTTTAGAATTAAGTGTGACATATTAAAAAACTGAGCTTTATTCTCTAAAATTTTGTAAATATTTGCTTGCTAAGGGGAATTGCGATTGGTCCTTTTAAAAGTCAAATGTGTTCGTGATAATGGTAAAATGCGAATTTTAATAAGTAAAGGCGAGTATATTACACAGTTTCGACCAATTAATTAGATTTACTTAAATTAAAAACGTAGAAATTTATCCCGGTATTTCACGTTGTATATTACTCGTACGCAAATCTAACATTTTATTTTAGTTCGTTCTCAACGAAGGATACAACAAAAAAACAAATTTAAATTAAAATTACGATAATTGTGTTACCGCCAAACATTTTAAAAGAGAAAAATTTTTTTCCTAAACGTTCAAAACTGCGCAAGTTTAACTTCTGTCAAAGAAGTAAAAAACTGTAATACACAATGCATTTATAGCTTTTTCGAATTAATGATGCAAATAGAAGATAAAGTTCAGTAAATCGGGAGCTACAGAATTATTATATCTCTCTGACACAATAAAAAAAATTTATAGATGAAAGTTAAAAATGTAATTTAAAGCCGATTTTGTGTTATAAGATCCTATACTGTTAGAAATTTTAAAAATTTTGGAAGAAAAGAAGTGAGAATGGTTGAAATTTGCATATTATTCTTTACTTAAAATTAATTCCAGTGTCATAATAAAAATTTTGGCTATTGGTCATTTTCCTTTTTGAAAAATAGGGGTAGCTTTTAGGTATTTACACCTAAATGTTTCTGCTCATATTAATAATTTTTTTACATTGTTTTTCTTTTAATGAACAATTTTCATTTATTCCTGGAAAGTCCTTTATATGTTTACGAAAATATATGCGGAAATATTCTAAATAACAGCAAAATAAATGTCATTCTAAGTGTATGTTGATATAGAGGACCTGTTTTATTAACAATAATACATTTTGTAATGCTACATTGAAAATCCCTCTTGTCATATTCTGTTTACAAATTTTTATAATACCAAGCTCTCTCTTCTTTAATATTACATAATGTATTCACGTATATACATAGATATGATGTAGACTACGCGTAAATTATGCATTTAAACATGAGGATTCCAGGTAGTTATCTTGGTTTCTATTAATTTTTGGATAAGGTGTTCTGTTGAAGGTTTATTAGTAAATATTATAGAAAATTTTAAACAATTTTGGTAAAATTTTCATTTAAGCTTACTGTACTTTCACATATTGCTTGTAGTACTAAAACTTTAAAATATTTAAAACAAAAAAACGGAAAATCTTTACTTTAATCATAATTCCGGTCCCCGTTAGAATTCTATTCCGGCCTTGGAACACTTGGTCGTTTAATGCTTCATTTCACTTGCTTCGAATCTACGAATTAGAACATTTACCTTAGTAAATGGTTAATGTTTGTTAAATTGTAAGAGCTGAAATCCGTTTTAGAAATGCCTAGAACTTATAGATTTTTTTTATTTAAGCAATCTCAGTTTGGAGCTGAAATCTAGTTTTGCCGCTGTATTGATTTATATAATCAAATACTTTCTTGATTATTTTTGTTTAATTCTGTATAATTTTGCTGGGGAAGACTGGTGCTTCTAAAGTATTTTCCTCAAAAAGCCCTAACATTTTATTTCACTAGTAATGGTTCTATTTTTAAGCAAGATTAAAAGCTGTTCAAGATTGCATTTGAAAATATATTTAATTTATGCATATTTTTAGGCGAAAATTTTTTAATTTTCATACCTGTGACTTTACCAAATCAAAAGAATTGGCTTTTACCATTTCATTTGCTGAAAGTGCTTTAACAAACTTAATTTTAAATTAAAATATTTTTAACGTTCCATTATTTGGTAATTCATTATAGGTTTCTTAGAGAATTTCTTTTCAGGCTTTAAACGATGGAATATTAAATGGGATTGAAACAAGAAAACTTTTAGATTTTGGGACATAAAAGCTTCAATTTTAAGTATAAGAGACCAATTGTATTAAAATATTTACTGTTGAACTCACTTGGTCACCTGTACTACTCATTTTTTTAATATTCACCACAATATTTTAATAAACAACAATGCTTTTTAAGGAGCACACTGTTTTTTTTAACATTTTCTTTTTATAATAAATGAAGTAGTATATTAGAGCACTGGTAAACAACTTCAACAATAAGGACCATATAACAAAATTTTTCAAAATGCAAAAACTTTATGTATACATACAATATAAGGATAAAGCATAAAAAATAGTGAAAAAAAAACTTAAACACAAGCATAAAATCAAACCAAAATATGTAGTGGAGTAGTAATAATAGCACTAAATAGAGCCTTAGTAGAACGTCAACCTATTTTTGAATATGGTATTCACGTTTTTATAATATAGGAAGTTTTAATGAAAATTTTTGCTTTTGTCTTCATTTCTATCTTTGGTCCTTTTCTGTGGTTTGAAGAGCTTGTTTAAATTGGGATTATGTGGTTCTTTTTCATTTTAATATTTAAATACATGTTTATTTTGTCTCTATATCATGATATATGCCTAGTAAGTCAGAAGATTTTGTTGTTTGTATAAAATAAATTCAAAAACTTGTTTATTAAATTTTAAAGGTGTGTTAATGTGTTAAGTATACTGGTAATATTTTCAAATTGATAGAAAATTTTATAAAATATTAATGAAGATAGCAAGATATTTGAGACATGCTAGGAAGTAATATTGTAGCAATGTCAAAAATATAAATAAATTTTGAATAAATTTTAATAAACCTTATGAAAATTTACGAAAATTAAAAATTTTATTAAAATATCGCTTTCAACTATGCACATCAAAATTTATATTTAATTTTGATGTTTCCCTGATTCAATTTCTATCCTATAAGTTTACATAGGAAGGACTTGTTTCGCGTTAAAATTATTGATGTGAAATGAATATTGAAATATTAATTACTTCACGTAAAAATAAATATATACGGAGTACATAACGTTCATTAAGGTTTCTAGAAGGGTTTAAGCATCTTAATAATTTTATAGAATATTAAAATTTAGTTATGAAAACACTAAATATTTGAAACATTATTCGCTAGTTAAAATTTTTAGTAAAAATTGAAATTTTTATTTCACATTAAGTAGAGGCATTCAAATGCACAAAAGCTCAACCGCAACAACACATTTAGAGATAAAAGTATTTTAAATTTTTGGAAAAAATTACTTGGGGAGTCGATTGTATGTGTAGAATATTCATATTTCGCAGAAATGTCTAAATGTAAGTCAAAATGAATAATTATGCGATTTTTACCAATTAAAATAAAAGAATGATGGCTGTACCATTTTTCCAGCTCAGAAGCTGGATTCATAAAAATCTTATCACTCTCTCCAAATTCAAATACTTAAGCAAATGCACAATAAAAAAACAGAAGGATAAATTTCTTCAAATGAATTTTTAGTTTATAAAATTAATAACTTTTTTTAGAATATTTTTCTCTATTATTTTTGAAAACATCAACCGATTTGTGTACGTCTGCATTGCAATATTAATCGCATAAACGAGTTATAATTTTCAAGTCTTGTATTTTTATGTATGTGTGTTGTATTTCGCTATTATGTTAAGTGCAAAGATATATAATTTATAATAGAAAAATTGTTTTTTTTTACCTGTTGTACATAAGGACGTCTGGTTTCCACAGACGATGTGGCGGTATCCTTAAATCTTTAACACCTCCATAATCGCTAGAATTCCACCGAAGATTCATATCATTCCATTCCTGTAATAAAAAATAATAATTCAATTTTTTCTTCTAACAAAAAAGAAAATATAACACAAACTGCAATAGAGGGGGAAAAATTTAAAATAATTAAAAACTTTTCTTATGTTTGTCATTAAAACAACAAAATTACAGTAAAAATTGTAGACACTAATAACTAAATTACACCTTTAAACATTTTATAAGTTTTGTTTATTAATGTCGTATAATACATTATAAATGCTCATACACGTTGTTTATATGCATGTGTATGTAGAATAAACGTAAGTTAACATGTGAAATTATGAAAAATTTTTCTTTAAGAATTTCAAATAAGTTTTTCGGAAATATTCATTATGCACGAGATTTGAACTTGAACTTTAGTAAGAAAAAATTCTGAATTAGTTTTTATAATTTTACTTACTTATTCTGTCATTATAAACAGTGTATAATTGTAAGAAAAAAAGCAAGAGTTATAAATTAAAATTTCACTGTTACAAGGATAGTGTTACGTTACTTTTGACAAAGTAAATATTAAATGGCAGTAAAGATGTAAGTAAAAGCATTCTTATGAAACGGAAAAGGAGATTTTTATGTATAAGGACTTTGAATGGGCTGGTGTTTGAATTATACACGTCAAGAGAATTTTCCTCACCCATTCTTTTTCTATTTTATCATATTTTGAAGCGAAATTTCTTTGAAATATGAAGTAATAGAAACTTTTGAATGTATACATAGTTCAATACTAATGAAACAGTGTTGAAATTCGTTCTTCTGTTCGGCCCATATATTGATGGTGAATAAGAACTTATTGATTTCTTAACGTTGCAATTCAACTATAATTCTATGTCCAATAATACAATAACTAAAAATTTAAAAGATTTTAATTTGATATGAAACCTACATTTATTTTCTTTGTTATCTGAATTCTGAAGATTTGAAAAACTAATAATATGCTTAGGAAATTCAATACATGTCATAAAATAGATCAGCAATAGAATAGCCTACAAAGGCAAGCATCATTTTTAACACTTTTCCAAAAATTTTTTTGAAAAAAGTGCTTATTAGTTTCACTCTGTCTGTCCGTCCGTCCGTCCGTCCGTCCGTCCGTCCGTCCGTGGACACTTTTTTTGTTTACAAAACTTCTACACCCTTGAAGATAGAGAGCTAAAATTTTATATGTACATAGATCTTTACTAGAAACTTATTTCCGTAGAACAAAATTTTTACCTATCTCCCCCCCTCTAGAAGTTATACGCCCCCAAAACCCTAAAAATGGCCTTTTTTAACTATTTGTTGCAATGAAACCATAAGCATTTTTGAAATTTTACAAACGCAGAAAGGCAGCGGCTTGCTTTCCCTAGCGCGGTATACTAAATTCAAACTTTAGAAGAACAAAATGGCCATCCAAATCTACCGTTATCTAAATTTTTTTTTTTCCAAATTTTTGATGTCGTTTTTCTTCTAGACCTCAGCTTGTAAAAGCTTGAAATTTTAGGGGCTTTTAGACATTAACAAATAGTCCATTTCGTTAGCAGAAAATTTTTTTCCATCTCCGCCCCCTCTCAAGTTATCGCCCCTTGAAATTTGTAAAATTTGAATTTTTGACACCCTATATTTCCGAAATCGCACGTTTTTTCAAATTTCTATAAACGCAAAAAGCTAACGGTAAATTCCATGACATTAAAAAATATAATTATTTTCCTTAACTCACACAATTAACCCTTAAAATCGAGCATTATGTTAACCCCTTTTTATATTAATTTTTGCTTTATTTCAAAGACTGCATAAATCGTTCATCCTAAAAATATGCAATCCTAGAAAGAGTTTTGTATATGAATGAAAATATTTTTAATAGTGTGATAGGTATACATAGACTGTATTTAAAAGCAGAATTTTCACTTGTTGAAGGGAAAAGTGCTACAATACAAACCATTGGTTTGACCCAACTTTATTATAATTAATATTTCAATATTGATTTATGTCCTAATGTTCCCTTAATATTTTACATATTGCAACTATTTCAGACAATTTTTTTCGGGCACTGAGTGATGATTTGAGTGTTTTTTCTTTTTCCAGGCTTAAATGGCTTGTTTCATTTTATAGCGGTTGTAATAATTAATCTTATAATATAATATAGTATAGTGTTTTTTTTCATTAAAGACTAATTTAAAAATTACTTCAAATAAATTAATTTAAATCAAAATTTTTAACAATCTAATTTACAAAATAATGTAAACCTTGAGGATAACAAAATAAATTCCCCCAAAAATATAGAAAAATTGCATATACTTTGGCGTAGTTAATATTATTTGCTTTACCAAATTGAATTTGTGCCAACATGGTGTATTTTCAGAATCACAAACATTGTAAAATATCAAGAGCGTTATCGAACCTTTTTGAACTCTTTTTTTTCAATTTTTTTTTAACTAACATTTGAGGCGGTCGGCGTATTATCCAACATTTTTGCAAAAGTAAATTATTATATTCAATAGAACTGAAATGGCCAAAAGAATTTTAAAATTTTCTTAAAATTAAATATTTAAATATTTTAGTCGCAATCTGCTCGAAATTTTTGACAGTAGGCCACTAATGTGCTGAGCACCTCATTTTAATGTTTGAATTTCGAACTATATTCTTTACCATGTATTCTAGATACAAACCGCATGCTTAATGTTTTCGGCACTCTTACAAAAAATACAAAATGACTATTTCCTAATATAAATTTGAAAGGAATTTGACACATATTGAACGTATTACATATTGCATTATTAAATATGTTGTACTTTATTATTGTTATACTCCCGTAAGAGGAACGCATCAATTGAATTATTTAAAAAATTCATTATTTTCAAATAATTTAAAATAAAAATATTTCAAATATTAAAATTACTTTATATACTATTTAGTACTAGTTATGTAAAACTTTGTCGAGAAATTCTTTTTCCTTTCAATTTTAATGTTATAAACGTCAAAATTTTTAAAATCTGATTAAAACTTTTTTTAAGACTACCCTGTTTTATGAATATTTTTTTTTTTCTTCATTTGAAAAATTTTTACTAAATTTAAAGTTTTTGAAAATATAAACTGATGATTCGGTATAGAACTCATTTTTTTCCAAATTAATTATATTTTAAAAAACTTATACAACATGCATAACTTTACATATATCAGTCTGCTATATAGAAAAAATTTTATATAAAATTGTTGAAAAAATTATAGGAAAATGTATAGGGAAACTTATGTAATGAGTAAAAGAGAAGAAACCAAAACGAAACGAAGAAAAAGCATTTAATGTGAAAAACTTTCGAGACTGTTGCTTTCACAACTTTACTTTTCATAATTCATAAAAAATAAAGTTAAAAATGAGAGAAAAAAAAATTCCATTATGCTACTTTCGCAGTATAAAGTAAATTTCTACTTTAGAAAAACTTGTATAATGTTTTTACACTGAATTGAAAATGACTAAAATTGAGTTTTCCTCTTTCTGTTTTTTTTGTTGTTTTTTTTTTGTATGTTAAAAGTTTTCACAAAGTATTATACATTTTCTCTAATGCTTACTAATTGAAATTACGAAAATATTTTAAACGTTAACATTGAAATTTTTTTTCTCTTCTTTTTGATTTTATTTTTCTCTTTTTTTGAAAATGGTTTGAAATTTTCCACGTGATTGAGAGTTCGAAATGTAGGTATATTTGTATATTTTGAAAAAGTAAATTATTAAGTTAAATATTACAAGTATATAAGGCAAGGAAATATGTGTAAATTTTCGAGGATATTATGGAACAGTTATGTTAAGAGAAGGAGCAACTGCAAACATATGAATATTGTATATAAAACGTGAATTGGAGTGAGTAATTAAATGTAGATATAATAATTTCGTATAATAATTTTTAATAGACTATTGCTCATGGCGAATACAATATAAACGTTATATAAATGTGAAATTCTTTGAACTCGAAGTAACACCCAACAGGATTTTACTGGATTAAAAAGGTTGAGTTTAATCTTTGACTCAACTATTATAAAGTCAATGTTGTACTGCTTTTCTAGAAAAAATATTGTTCATTTTATTCGTAATATAATATTTGGCTATAATTTAGCAGCCTATATTCGTGAAATAAAAATTTTCCTGCAGTATTATATTTCCTATAGTATCCTATAGTGTATAGTATAACATATTGCAATAGTTTTTTCTGTTTCAATAATTTCATGAATCTTTACTTTTAAAATCAGGTGCACTTGGTGTTTCGAAAGCATTTTAGACTGTCAATTTAACACATTAATTGTAAAATTAAAATCGTACATATAATAATTTATATAAGTAAATCCAGTTAAGAAGAGGAGTAACCAATAATTAATCATTCTTTGTTCGTACTCGCTATTTGGAAATTATAAGACAGAATTCGCACAATCGTTATCGATTTGAGAGTTTATAATTTTAAACTCTAGTTTTAATTGAATTATTTAACGAATCTTGAAAAGATCTTTGAAAAATTCAATTTAATCCATCAACTATTTTAATTTTACAAAAAAAAAACATTAGTTTTGAATTGCGAAAAATTATGTTTTCGTTGTATTCAATTTCTTAACACCTAATACGAGTACAAGTAATTTTTTTTTAAAGTAGTCATGGTAGAAAAATTTCTACTTTAACTGGAATTCAATCAGGGACCTAATACATTCTAACAGGATAATCTTTCCATTTTCGTTACTTACAAAATCAAGATTACAGAAAATCTACAAAATTTTATTAAGCAGTGAAAACCATTTATGAAAAATCTCCAAAAAGTACAAATAAATCTTCAGTTCATATTAGTTCTTGACTTCCATCTATGATTAGGTGGCATTGCATTAAAAGTTTAGAAATAATTTTAAAGTTAATTAAAACTTTGAAAATAATTCAATAATCAGTCCTTTTGTTTCAAATTTCTCCATGTTTCATTAACTGCAAACACAATTGTTTAATTGTTATTTATTCGTAATTTTATTAAAATTAAACACATGATTTGTCTGAAAACAACCAGGTCTTTGCAAAAATTTTAAATTTTTAAATATGTACGAAAAATATTTTTAAAAATTTATACAATTTTTTCTTGATTAAAATTTTTTTTATTAAGCTATTTCTTTAAAAAGTTTAGGAAACTGATGATTTTCGTTTTTATTTTTAAAATGTGGAAAATTTCCTTTTAGGTAAATTGAAAAAAATTTGCACTTTTTTTTAATTCTAACCCAATTTTATACTCAATTTCTCTATAGTATGCAAATAATTTTTTTGCCTTCTATTTCAATTAAAAATATTAAATAAAATTCATAAACTTATTAAATGTGAGGTTTTTATTTTATAATTTTTATGACGGTGAAAACATTTTCTAGGAAAATTCGAGATAGAGAATTAAAAAAAATAATAAAACAAATTTTTATGCACTTTATGTTTGTATGTTTCTACTAAGCTTAGATCATAGAAAATGTTGTTATTCAAATGATTCGGAAAAAAATTCGTTACTATTTTGAAGAACAAATCTTGAATTATAGAATTACATGTTTCGGGTACATATAACGTTGTACTGAACAATTCCACAACAAAATATTTGTAATATAGTGTAATATAGGATGTTAAAAATCCATAATTATTCCTTGGAACTTTTGTGGCGGAGGGAGCGGGAGGTATTGTTGGTGTTAATATAAATAGTTTTCAGAGTTTAATGCGACGGATGAGTATCTTACCACTCAGTTACCTGGCGCTATAACTAATCATTAATATAATACAATTCGATTGTTCCCAAAATCGTTTAAGTAATAAAATGTTACAATCACAAAACATTTTCGAATGTAGACTTTGTTACAAAAGTTTCTTATGACATTCCCATATTAAGCCTTCACAGGCTGAGAATTTTTAAAATGTGTTTATGAAAATTGCATATGTACCAAATTTTTTAATAATCATGTTGAACTTTTTTTTTTAAATTTAACATTATACACTTATCTTTTTATGAATCAAAAAATTTCTTTTAGATAGAAATTAGGTTAGGCAACTTCACGATCTTTTTAGAATTTTTTATTAAATATATGCAGGCCATAAAGGTTTTCTGTTTTTTATTTTTCTCTAGAATATAGAAAATAATATATAAAACTAGTCTCTATATTGTTATACAAAATATTTAGAATTAATGTAAAGACCTAAAATATTAGTGCATCCCTTCAAATAATTTTATAAGAAAAAAAACTAGAATTTTTGATAATTTAAATGCAAATAAAGCTCTTAAACATAGAAATGACTTTTTTTTTGTTTGTTAGATTAAAAACTAAAATAAATAATAGGGAAAATGGCATCTACATGGCAAAAAGGATACCCTCAATTTTTGACCTTTATTTTTATTTAAAAATTTATTTAATTTTTATTTTTGTTTTTTTTTTGTTTTACTTTTGTTGGAAAATATTTTCAAAATTAAAAACCCCAATACAACTTTGTAAATATTATGGGGTTCGCGGTATATTTTTTATTTTCACCTGTATACAATGTTCACCTAATTTTCATAAATTGTACCATGTTTATATGTTTTTATATGAGTAAAAATTTTTATTAATTTTAATTTATCTGCAAGATAATTTTGGCAAATCATATAAGAAAATTCTTAGAATTTTTTTTTGCTTTCTTTTTCTGTTGGCATATTTATAGGGGTTCTTATTGCAGAGGTTGACTTCATTATAAGGTTTTTTAAAAATTCGTGTAATTTAAAAAACGAAATGAAATTTTCTTTGTAAGAGCTTTGATATTTTATTTACTTTATTAATTCAAAGTAACGAAAATGTAAATGTTGATGAGCCCAATGAGCACTTTTACAATATTGTGAGCTCAATGAACGCTTTTAGCATTTATGAATGCTTTCATTGTTGATAGCCAGTTTGTGTAGGCTTTGTAAATAGTGAAAAATAATATAAAAAATTAAAATATGGTGAGAAAATAAATGTTTTCAATTCATTTGAAAAAAATCTAATATGCTAGTCATATAACCGACCGCACTTTGTTTACAACAATAATCAGAGCTCAAATAATAAATTTCGAGAATTTATATCAATTAGTTCCATAGATATGGTAGAAAAAGTAAAATCGGCCTCTTTCAGTGTCAAGACCATGACATTTCCATAAAATTTAAAAAAATCAAGTTCCCGCATCCTGGTACATCCCGAAATTGGTTAATCTGTGATATAGCCGAAATTAACTTTCTTACAAAATATCTGCAAAATCGGTTCAGCCGAACTTGAGATACACGCGTACACACAATGACATCTCTCTAAAAATTTTTATTTACGCTTCAGTACTAAGATGCCATCCAATAACCTCCCTTATTGCATGCATTTTGGGTCGGTGATAATACTATATTGAATTTGATTTGAAATATTGAATGGTTTTAAAAAAAAAATTTATGCTGTGCAATGTTTAAATACAAACATACATACATAATTTTATGTATACATACAAAGAATATTATTAAATTTACTTACATTTCAATTCCCTTATATAATATATTTTTCGATTCTATATGCACGTATATCTTCGCAAAGAACATTATTAGACGCGGTACACATTCCATTTGGGTCAGTCAACATTATTTATTGATAATTTAAAGTATATTATTTAAAGGTATTATTAACGCTTATGTTTTATAGATTTCAATTAAATACATTCATACATGTATATACATAAATAATAATATTTTGTAAATAAAATTATTATTAAGCAAAGTAATATGCGTAATCAAGAAAATCAATTTTGCCTTTCTATTCAACAAACAAATAAGTGACCTTAATAGAAAGTAATATAAGCAACTGTTTAATAATGAGGGCTTAAATATTGAATCGCAATAATTATATTAAAACTATAATGTCTACTATGAAATAAAAAAAATTGTATTATAACACTTAATTTGGGTTCCTTTGAATTCTCAATATTTGAGTTTTGAGCAATAAATTCGTAAAAGTTTTGTTTAATTTCAAAATATAGGTGCTATGATGATGGCTAAAATGTATTCAATAATAGCCATTTAAATAGTACAATGCAGTACAAACTTCTGTGCTCCATTCCATTATGCATTCTACGCAAGAAGTACATACTAAAATTATTACTAATAGAAGATTTAAAAATTGTTTGGAGCAATTAAGAAAATAAAAAAGAATTTTAAATTAAAAGCGGCAATAAAATCGCAGATGAATGAAATCGTGTATTATAAACGTTAAATATACCATAATCTATTTTATACACAAAAAATATTTATTATAGCTAATGTGCTTCTTGAATTTAAAATCTATTTACTTTTAGAACAATACAAAAGAAAGCACCTACTATATTAATTGTACACAATGAAAATAGGTTCTAATACTCCCCTTAATTTCAATTTCAGATTATTTTCTATGTTATAATATAACACATAATATGATTGTATGCATTACACACATATATACCCACCTACTTTACAAAGTAAAGTTATAAGCTGACTTAATAATTTTTAAAAAAAAAAAATGTAGAGCGAGAAGGATTAAATTTCTATGAACTTCTTTTCTTTTTGATTTTCATTTTAATTTTATTTTCTTTCAGAAAAAAAATATACCATAAAATAATTAAATAACGTGAAATCAATAAAATTATGAATGAAAATTTATACAATACAAAATATTAGAGACACAATGTAAAATTGAAATTGTATAGGGTGTGGCAGTTCAATTTTAATTATTTCTTGAGATTGAATGGCAACCCACTAATGGAAGTTATTTTGAAAAGCATTTTTTGTTATTAAATTGCAAAAATATTTTCATTCGTATAAAATGAATTCCAATGTACTGCGAACCTAAAAATATGTAATTTTTTCATACGTAATCAATTTAGTGAATGTGATAAGCAGATTTTGTTTGTAAACATGTTAAATAGGCTTTACTGATCGCGCAAGTATTCTTTATTTTGATTGAGATCCACCGCTGCTCCAATTAAAGTTTTTATCGTTTTTCTAACCGGAGTGTTCTACCGAATTTTAGGCAATGTCCGAGAAATGAATAAATAGTGAGTATTTGTGAAAATTGGTATTTAAATACTGGTTGTTGAGAGAAGAAACCATAAAAGATTTTTCAGGGAATTTATTAGTTTGCTTTTTTGATCATCTCGAAGGCAATATTGCTCGATTTTTTAAAAAATTATTCAAAGCAGGTCAGTTGATTTGAAGAAAACGCAGTAAATTGTGTGAAATTCTAAATAGCAAAATTGAAATTCACATTTTCAAAAATATATGAAATTTGGCTTTGTTTAAATGTGCCATTAATTTGCATTGAATATTTTTCGGAAAATTTCTCTTCTCAAATGTTTGTATGCATGCACAATGTACCCTGGAAAATTCACACTGTATCTCCAACAGTATATTTAATAATAATTAAAACATATATTATATACACATACAGATAAAATATTGTTTAGTCTTCTTTGTGTTTTATATTTATCTTTAGCTTAACCAAAATAATAACCACTTACTTTAGCAATTAAAAAATATATTCAATGTGTATGGCAAAAAAGAACTTGCAAATAAATGTACATATAAATACGTAGATATATAGGTAATGTGAATCACACATATTTAAAGATTTAAGTACGAATAGAACACTAAATATATATTTTTTTAAGCATCTATGTATGTGCAGTGTAAGTATAACGTGCAAACCAAAAAATAAAATAATTTTTTTTTTTTAAAAGAGAAATCTTAAATTTAGCTTGCATTCTGCAGTAAATAATAAATTTATTTTCAAATTGTAATGCTCCTGGCACGTTAGATATATAAAAGGACTCATTGAAAATCTTTTCATTTCTATGAAATTTCTTCTTTAAATATGTATGTATATGTACATATATTGGAGAATTTTATAACACTTCAAGAAAAGGAAGAAGAAAAGAAGTAATAAAAATGAAAAGCAAAAAAAAAATTTCTTGTCTATTATTCTATTCAAAATTTTTATTTTACTCTAAAAATACCACCAAAAGATTTATCAATGATGATGAAGTTTTGTAATCCTCAAAATCATTCTAATCCTTTTCCTGAATTCCTATAAAGAAAACGAAAAACTAAAATGAGTTTCTCTTTCTCTATATTAAATTTACCTGGTAAAATTTAAATTGAATGGTTTTTCTTTTTAGAAAATAAAAACATTTATTTTCCATCAAATTCGGTTTTAGCCTACTTTTAGAAAATTACCTTTTAGTTTCATTTGAAATAAAATTGGGTACTGACTGTCGGTAGCCGGTAGTGTAATCAAGAATAAAATATACATGTAAATCATTCCTTTTCCGTTTATAACAAAATCTATTTAAATATTAAATGAATCAAAATTACTCTTATATATTAAATTGTGACTTCAATAGTTGGTTAAGTTTTCTATGATAATACTGATTACTTAAATGACTTCACTTATAGCTGTTAAGTTAATTTTCTCAAGAAGAAGACAAGAAAACTATAAATTTTGAAAATTAAGTTTAACCATAAAATATTTCGAAAATTTAATTTGTTCTCAAAATTGTTCAAAATACCAAGCTTGACCAATATTGTAGGGAAGGAAGCCACTAAGGCATTATTTTGGCAGATATTTAAAAAAAAATTGCTTAATGTATCGAAAGGTTTTTTAAAAATTACCATATTATTGAATATCCAAAAATTACGTTTGTATGTTCTTTGCATTAGTCTATAAGATCTTTGACAATTTGTAAACAGTCTTCTGCAATTTGAACATTTTATTTACTTTTGTATGTACACTAGATATTTCAAATAGCTGTAAGTGCAGGCAATGTAATCATGAGCTGAGTTTAAAAACAGCTTGGGTTCAATTCTTTGATTATTATTGGTTTGTTCTCTGTTTATTTCTCCCATAAAGTCTTGTGGACATTGAAAAATTCGATCAAAGTTTTTAATACCATATCCTTACTTTAAATAATTTAAACCTCACTAAAAGTGATTGTTTTAAAGATAATCATTCAAAGAATTAATTTTTTCTTATGTAAAAAGTAACCCATAAATTTTCGCTCACAAAGACGATTTTAATCAAGAGATTACTGAATTTAATTTTGGAGCTCAACATTATTTACACTTTCATTCAGAATCTTATTTCTTGTATATAATGTCCAAATAAATTGTACTAAAAGAGTAAGCTGAACTTTTTTTTTAAAAAACAATCGTTTTTTAATATAAATTTTGATCTTAATTTATGCGACGCTAGATGATTGCTTAGTTGCTAGTTGTATGAAAATTCATTAGAGAATATATAGCACCAACGCTTATATATATTATTCATTAAAATACCTTTTATACGTATAAAATAAAAAAAAAGAACTAAATTCCGGTTTACTAAATTTTGTAAATTTTTTTAAGCATTTTTTATACTTTAATCAATGAAATTTTCTTTTTATTAGTCACGTGTGTATAACATGTATTCTATATGTTTACCGTTATCTTTCATTTATCTTTTTATAGTGTTGACTTTTCCTATTTTTCTTGTTTACTTTTCCTATATGTCCCGCTTTTGTTTTTAAATATATTATACATATATAATGCATATACACACACATATGTATAAAAAACTATAAGAATAATGTTAAAAATTTATATTGTGTAACTAATAAAGTCTTTTAATCTACAAAACGTTATTATGTAAACAAACTTCTATATAATATAATATATACATGTATACACATACATTTTAATATTTTATGTTCAAAAAAGGTAAACAGAAGATTGCATAAGACTTCTAAGTTTATATTTCATATACATACTTTGTTTTATTTTTCAATTTTGAAAAAAAAAAAAAAACTAGATTTTATATTACCTTGAAGGTTTTACCATGTGACATAAATTGGAATTTAACTTTAATCTAGTATAAAAAAAAAAACAACAAAAAAAAAGAAAAAAATATAAGAGAGAAAAATTAGCGTGTGCAAAGATTGGGATGAGATAGAGGTGAAAATTTTTTTCAAGTTAAAAAAAAACCCAAAACTGAAAATATAGAAAAGTAGTCAAATCACATACAGTGTTAGTTAGGGAAAAGGATTTTTGAACAAAAACAACAAAAAGGGCAAAAAAATTTTTGTTATACGATAAAGATTTTCTTTTTCAAATATCCTTATTTTTCGCTTTTGTTAGTTTTAAAAAGGATGGCGAAAGTAAATAGCAGTATTAAGGAAAAAAAACAAGAAAAACAAAAAAATTAAATTGAATTTCTTTGATAAAAAAATAATTTTTTGTTTTTTTCTTCATTTTTTTTACAGTGCAGTTGAAGATTATAATTTTCTTTTCCATTTTTTTTTTTTGAAATTTACATAGCACTTGATTTTATAAAATAAATTTTAATTGATGATGAAGTGATTTGAAATTTATGCTATTGATTTTTGGAAAATTTTTGAGATGAGATGTGAAAGCTGATGAAAACAAAATTTTATAGATTGCTTGTTGTCAATTCAACTGCTTTGATTTCAATTGAATTAATTTTTGTTGTATTTTATTATTATTTTTTTTTTGAAAAAGAAATGAATATTCGAATTTAATCTGTTTAAATTATTTTTTATTTAATATTATATGTATATGTAATATAGGTGTAAAAATTTTATTTAAAATCAAAAATTTAGAAATTGAGTGAGTTTTATCCAATAATGGATTTAAGTTAATTGTTTTAAAATTGAAATTAAATAATATAGAATGATGAGACAACAATTTTTTTTGTGTAAATTTTATTCAGAAAATTTTCAATCCATTCGACTCAAAAGAGAAATTTTCTTATACAAAGGTTTGTTTTAATTTACACGAATTGCTTTTTTTAAAGAAGAATCTGTAGTAAATAGATCAATTTTCGGATATTATGTATATACAATAAATAGTAATTAATTTTTTGTTGAATTCTACCATGACGATTTCCTTTTGGCACAATTGGTTTATTCTAGTTTTCATACATTTGGTAGTTCTATATGAGATTTTAATTTGAGGTTCTTACCTTAGCTTTTGTTTTATTGTATTGCCAAAGTAAGACATGGACAAAGGAATTCCTCGCCTCCAGCCACTGCAACCAGTTATGGCTTATTGAAGCGCTGCCGTATCAAATTTAAACTAACCCGCTTCCAAGCAAATACCTAAAGATATCCTTCAGGGAGTTGGACGTGAGCTTCCTAACATTGAAAAAGCCATTTGCACATTTCTTCCAAACCTCCTGATAGTCAGAGCAGTACAGTCACACAGAAAGAATTCTCTGTTTCATATTGAAATCTTTAAAAAATAGTAACTCCTAGCACTGAGTTTTAGTGTTTCGAACGTTCCACAATTCTGTTTTAGCTTTATTATAGTTTTAGCTTTTGATCTTTGAATATATTACATAAACAGTCAAATCGGACCTTTGTAAACTCTTTTTCAGTCAAAAATTTTGTCCAATTTACGAACGGTTCTTCCCTCTGTATACAGTTATAATCAAATATAAAGTTTTTTATGTTGTTCGTCATTTATAATACATTATGACCGTAAAGATAGTAATATAACATTTATATTTATTTTAGGAATGTGCAAGCAACTCTTTATAACATCTTCAAAGAAAACGTCTCATAATAACTTCTAATTTAGGACGGCCAAATCTTCACTAATATTTAGGTACTATTTTATACAATAATTAGTTGTGATATCGCAATAAAAAAGAAATCAGCTATGTAGCTTTTGAAAACGTTATCTTAAGTAAATGACATGTTCCATTAAATTAATACTATATATATATATATATATATCTTAAATTTTCTGCACACAAATTATTATTTTTTTTATAATAATTTGGTACATGATTTGATGTTAGTTTTTGTAAAAAGGCAAATTCAAATATTAAAAAATATAACAAATACATATATAACAGATATAACAAATTTATTAATAAATTTAAATTTTCACTGCAAATTTTTTTTGAGTATGTGAAATTTAAGTAAATTTAAGTTTCAAGGTAAATTTTAAAAATACATTTACATTAATTATAATTTTAACATTTAACATTAACATTAAAATTTGAACTGATTTTAAATCTCACTTATTACAACAATTATAAGCAACCTAATAATATGAATCTATATCATTAAACACTATTGCTAACATTAAAAGCGGAAAATTCTAGAAACATTTATAATTGTGCAGCACAATATTAACATATAGTCAATATATTCCCCGAAATGTTAGTAGTCAATATATTCCTAAAAATGCTAGGATAATCCGAAAATGATGTTCAATTTTGTAGTTCTCTCAACATCAAAAATGATGAATACGAAAAGTTAACAACCTGAAAAATTTACAATTCAATTATTAAAATAAACTTTCCAAAATCTTCCAATTGAAACCTTCATAAAAAAGTTTAAATTAACAGGCATCCAAGCAGCATATATGTAAAAACCTTTTTGCGATCTTTGCATAAATATAATCAACAATTTACGAAATTTTTTATCCTTATTTGTCCAATTTATTGAGTATAAAGCATCTGTTAATTTTTCACTTTCCGTTTTCAACATTTCGGCGAAATATGTTGGTACAAACAAATGTTGAAGAAATGTTACATACAATGCTATTATACTTAGCAATTCAGAATTTGTGTTTTTAACTTGAAGAAAATATAAAGCCATAAATGACATAGTAGTTCCAGCTATAATGTTTTGCACAAACATTTGCAAACCAACCAGTTTTCCAATTGTACAGAAAACTCTAAAGAAAGTTTTGAAAACTTCAATTATGTTTTTCTTTTATTGTAACATATCTTACCTCTGTAAAATCTTATGAAAGCGAATGCATTTAATCAACTTCGAATATGAGCTTTTATTTGAACTTTCAGAAATTTTTTCAATTCTCCTTAGAAGTATATGGAAATACCCTTTTAGAATATAAAGATAAATTGGAACAAAAGATTCGCCCACTATAAATATTAATCCAAAAAAGAAGGCATTGAAATAATTGTGAAAATAGCTGAATACTAGCCATTTCTTATCGGTTTTGTCAAATGGATACCAAATTTTTAATAAGACTTTCTCGGGATCATTATTAAAAAAACAAATTATTACTTTTCCAATTACATTCATGAAATACAAAAATAGAACTGTTTTAAATATACGATCACAATTTTTAAAAATTTTATTTTTCAAATATGATATTTCATCTTCGTCCTTAATATAGCCATTGAGTATTTGAAAAAATTTTGAAACATTTTTTAAATTATTTCTTAAGAAAAATATTGTAGCTAATTTATTGTAGTAAGCTAAAGAGAATAAAACTAATGATATATTGTGAATAGTAGTTGTTGGATCATTCTCCAAGAAGGGATAAAGTGTTGCACCAATGTGATAACAAAAACAAGAAATAAATAAAATCATTCGCGAGCAATAATAAATTAATCGTTGTCGTATATTCAATTCAGACGGTGGATTAATACCAAGTAGAAAACAGATTTTCCACATTCTTTCTACCGAATAAATGTTTTCTAAATCCATTTTGTTTAGAATATCGAAAGATACTGACTTATTTAATTTGAAATTTGCAATTAAATAATGGCGTCTTGGAACTTAAAAATTGTCACATTTGTTTTTACCTTCATTGAATGTTGTAAAAGAATTTTTAAAAGAATATTATAAATTTTGAATAAATTATGACTATTGGTGGTCTCATTTATATTAATGACATGAAATTGATTTTAGATATGAAATTTGCTAAAAACTTAGCTGAGGGAAAAATTCAATATGTTAAAATGAAGTTTATTAAAAGACAATTGGAAAATTATATTGAAAAAAATAAAACAGGGATAGATATTCTAATTTACACAACTAGTTCGTAGATATCAAGCCGAACACTGAAATTATGAAATTTCTAATTTGTTTGGAAAAATCTGGGGCGTTGTAACTTGTAAGAGCAGCGCTACCGACTGTAGTTTCAAATTCCTAATTTGAAGTTTCATTTTACACAAGAAGACGATTACATTTTCAATTACCCTATTCTTTTAACTACCTTGCTCAAGATCTTTGCGATTATCGCTAATCTTTACCAATTTTACACTATACCATATTTACTCGAATGTAAAATTAGGTTTGATACCGAATTAAAATAAAATATTCGCTAACTATTGTTAGTGTTGCAAAGGGAAAGTGTATCACTTATAGTCTGTAAATTAAGGTGACTGAATAGTGACTGGAATTGCATTCCTCTCTAATTTTTGAGTGCTTTAATATGTGGTAAAATTAAAAATAAATAGCAAGAATTTTTTCATTTTAAAAAATTGAAAATTTATAACAGGTGGTAAAGAACGTACTTTTAAAAAGTTTTATGTAAAAAAATTACTTTTAACACACCTGTAAATGCAAAAATTATTTCCCATTTTCTTTTAAATTAAAAAATTTTTTTAAAATATAAATTTTTAAGTTTGCTGCACTTGCATAAAATTAAATAAAGTTGGGTCAAACCAATGGTTTGTATTATAGCACTTTTCCCTTCAACAAGTGAAAATTCTGCTTTTAAATACAGTCTATGTATACCTATCACACTATTAAAATTATTTTCATTCATATACAAAACTATTGCTAGGATTGCATATATTTAGGATGACGCATATATGCAGTCTTTGAAATAAAGCAAAAATTAATATAAAAAGGGGTTAACATAATGCTCGATTTTAAAGGTTAATTGTGTGAGATAAGAAAAATAATTATATTTTTTAATTTCATGGAATTTACCGTTAGCTTTTTGTGTTTATAGAAATTTGAAAAAGCTTGCGGTTTCGAAAATATAAGGTGTCAAAAATTCAAATTTTACAAATTTCAAGAGGCCATAACTTGAGAGGGGGTGGAGATGGAAAAAAATTTTCTTCAAACGAAATGAACTACTTGTTAATGTCTAAAAGCCCCTAAAATTTCAAGTTTCTGCAAGCTGGGGTCTAGAAGAAAAACGACATCAAAAATTTGGAAAAAACGGACTTTAGATAACGGTAAATTTGAGCGGCCATTTTGTTTTTCTAAAGTTAACCTTTAGTATACCCCGCTAGGGGAAGCAAGCCACTGCCCTTCTGCGTTTGCAAAATTTGAAAAATGCTTATGGTTTTATTGCAACAAATAGTTAAAAAAGGCCATTTTTAGGGTTTTGGGGGGGTATAACTTCTAGAGGGGGGGAGATAGGTGAAAATTTTGTTCTACGAAAATAAGTTTCTAGTAAAGATCTATGTACGTACAAAATTTCAGCTTTCTATCTTCAAGGGTGTAAAAGTTTTGTAAACAGACACACGGACGGACGGACGGACGGACGGACGGACGGACGGACAGAGTGAAACTAATAAGCACTTTTTTTCAAAAATTTTTTGGAAAAGTGCTAAAAAATAAATTATGTATGGAATTGACAATTTTATTGTTGAAGTAAAAAAAAAAATTAATGAATTTAAACGCTTCAATTTACGAGAACAAAAGGAATTCAATATCGTTTTTAAATTTTGAAATTCGAACATTCTACTAGCTCATTAAGTTATAAATAAGTTTCTACTTTGTTTAGAAATTTGTTGCTAAACAGAGAAAAACCAAAATGCATGCCACCTAGTTCCATGAACAACAGCAGCAAATTGTTATTTTTGGTAAAATTAATAAATTTTCTTTTTTGTTAGTTTGTTCGGTAAGTAATCACGGCCTACCACTATTAAAACACAATTCTTATTGTATGCTCACTAATATGATTTTCTTTGTAGAAGTCTTTTTATATCATTGATGCTCATTTCATATATTACGTTAAATTTTATTATGTTTGCCAAACCTAAAAAAAGAAGTTTTGATCTCGAAAGAAGATTTGATGTGATAAATAGCAAATCTAATTCATTTACCCGCCTATCATGGGCAAATATCCTTTTTTATTTAATAGTATTAATCAAAATCAAATCTCATTCTATCCTAAAATGCTTATGAGAGGCAGTAAAATCCCACCTATACTCAGTTCATTTGTGCCTTCATTTTCGTTAAGTTCATGTTTCTACATATTTTCCATATTCTTCCTTTTAAAAGATTAGATGATCAAAACTAAAGCATTCCTCTCTTTGCGTTTCAGAAATTATGGCAACCCTGAGATAACTCAATTCTTGAAACGATGTGCAGAATAAGTACAACAGAACCATCTCAAAACGAGTGTTTTCTTTTATTATTCAAGAACAGAAAGATCATCGCAAAATATCGTTTTGATTCCAAGCTAGATACATAATAATATTTTCATCAGGGCTCTATAGCTTAGAGAACGCTAAGAGTCTTATCTTTTACATTGCCTTTAAATGTGAATATTATTTATTCACTTTCAAATTAGAATTCTTTTCAATTGAATTTTCTAGCACTTTCTTTCAAAATATCCACTGAACTTGAATGAATGGTGAATAAATTTGGAATACATTTTAGAGAAATCGAGAAATGCAATAAAAAAAAATTTTCACTAGTAAGTATTTATTTATTTTTTTTTAATAGAAATAATTTTGATTTCTTGATTCATAATTAATTGCCGCTATTAATTGAAACAAAATGAAAAAACCGTAAATCAATTTTTCAAATTAATAATAAAAGAATTTATGGGATTAATTATTACGGTTTAATTATCAAAAATATCTAGATAAATTTTAATCTTTAATAAATTATTTAATTTTAAAATATTTTTATAATTAATCAATTCTATTAAGTTCAACTAGTTACTCATTCATAAAAATTGTGTATTATGTATATGGTGGTCTTCAATAACATGATTTTAATGTACACTCTAAAGAGCCTCTTTTTTAATAAAGAAAGTTGAATGATTAATGCATATTGCGGTATAATGAATTTATTAAATTTTGTATTAATTACTATAAATTATATTTCGATTGCAAGTTTATATTTCTATCTCATTGTTAATCAATAATTGAATTTATCAGATAATTCTTCTAATCTTCTCGATTGTGGTTAAATTGCCTTGAATCACATAACGCCTTAATATGGCAATTTATAATCTTACTCTTATGGATGTACGTAAATATGTTCTATTAATTTAATAAGGGCTGTTATTTCACTTACACTACAGTTTAATTAAAGAAATATGGTGTAATCGGCAAATGATCAAACGTTACAATTTTTTCAGCAATTAAAATTAAATATTTCAATTCTAATTTAACAAGAAGAATTGATAAATTAAATTTCAATGTCGATTATTTTTTTATGCAACTGTACAAAAAGTGATAAAAATGTGAAATTGACAATAGTAGTTCTAGCTGCTGAAATCTAGTCCCAAAATTTGTATACAAAAGCTCATTTGTATACAAAATTTTCATCAAACTTAACCACAATTTAAGACGCACGAGTGCACATGACAGACACACTCTTAAAACAGGATATTTACTGTTCTCTATCATTCAGAAATTCATTCCTCTTGAAAACTCGACATGTGATAGGTAATATGATGACAATACCTCCCTCATTACGAGCATTTGCAATTCTTTGGATGCTGCATAAATAGGCGTACGAAATATAATAGATTGTTAATAGCGAATGGAAGAAAAATTGCAAAATATTTTTTTAGTCTTATTTGTAATTCGGGTCAAAAGTATTATTTTAGACAACAATAATTTTCGTGCTCTTTAGCTGATATTATGTTTTCATGTCTTGTTTAAATTTTGAATAGAAATATTCTTTAATAACATCGTATGAAATTTTAACAATGCACAGCAATAAATTAAAGAAAAAATACTGAACGTTTATTCTCTAATTTTTTAACTGAAAAATTAAAAAAAAATATGTAATTAAATTAAAATTTTCATTATTTAAGTAAAAAATCGTGGGTAATTTAAAAAGAGAGAGGGAGAGAGAAAATAAAATTTATTTTAGTTTGTTTATCAAGTCAGAGAAAGAAGCAATTTTCATTTAACATTTTTCTTCTTTTCTAATAAATTACAATTATATGAAATGTTAATTTGAAGCCCCGTATTTAAGTTAACGAACGTTTTGCATGAGAGTTCCATATGAATTGCAAGTTTGTTATATAGTGATTCTACCGAAAATTCTTTTATGCATACCTTCAGAGTAATAAATATTATTTTCATTTTTAAATTTTTAATTATGCTCTTAAAGCTACCATGCTCGTATGGAACTCCAGTTATGGAAATTTTCGATCCACATTACATTAAGAGATTTATTTTTTATGCATTAAATCATTAGGAAAATTGTAGCTTAAGCACTATATTAAAATTCATATATTTTATTTAAAAATTTAATAATTTCTTTAGTAAAGGCAAAATTTGTCATATTGTGACTCTAAGTTATAATTTATGAACTTCATGAAAATTCTAGCTTAGCTCTACATTAGCTTAGCAATGTTTGTTCGTTGTGACTAGAAAAAGACAGTGCCATATCAAAATTGTAAATTATGAAAATTTTTACGATATTAGAAAATTTTTTGTGTTTTGAAATTATCTTGCTAATTAATAAAAAAATACTAAAATAGTAAATACTAAATTTTCAACAATGTATTTCAGGACAGACAAGCTTTAAGAAAGAAATAGAAAATTTAATAAATTTTATATCTCTATTTCGTCCTTTGTGATGACTATGTCGGAGTGATTCCGAGCTGATGCTCAGGCAATAGTGTCTATTTTCAAAATTTTTGTTTTAAAAAGTACTTGTAAATTACAATTATAGTTTAATAAGTAAGAAGTTGTATTAAGCACATTTTTAACAGTTTATGCAATTCTTCCCTTTTTGAGGCAAAAATATTAACTACAAAATTCATTTTAGAAAAAAGTGAACTAAAAAAGCAACCTTTTTTTGTATTTGCCTTTTTTTTTGTGTTATGTATAAGGTGGCAGCTGTTTTGGAACAATTTTAATCGACAATTTTACTTAATGATATTTTCTTTTTGTTCCATTACGGCTTTGTTAGCTTAAGAAGTAAAAAAAAAAAATAAGAAAAACAACTTTTGTAAAACCCAAAGCCGCAATTCAACCAAATTTTTTAATATTTATTTTAATAAATTTCGTCTTATAAGTCAGGACTTAGTTACAACGGAAACAATAAAACAATTAAATAAAATTTATTTTCAAATTTTTCTAACAAGGATTTTTTTCTTGTCCCTTTTTTTTTGGAACTTTTTATTTTTTTTTTCTTCTAAAAATAAATTAAAATCTTTATTGTATTAACAAGAGAAATTGTATGGTTTGAAACTGCTTTTTATACTTTCTTTTTTTAAGGGTTAAACTTTTTTTTGGCAAAAATTTGTGTAATTAGCTTTTCATAACATTTATTTTTCATTTTTCATTTTGGTTTTTGTTTTTTTGACTATTTTTGCCAAAAAAAAAGTGAAAAGGGGAATTAAAATATTTTTAAGGATAGAAATAGAATTTTTTTTTTATTTAATTAGGTTTCACGACGACTTTTAAGGTAATGTGAAATTTAAAAAACAAAATGTGGACTCAAAATGGCGTACTATGAAGCAGTTGATGCAAACTGAAACCTTAATCGAGATAGTTTTCGAAATTTCTTATAGTTCTGTCTAAAGTTTTCATCATATTGTATATGAAAATGAATGTATGAAAATTCAAGAAGTATGAAATTGAGTTTTTATAATGAAAACACAGTTCGAAGCTGTTCAACGTATTTAAAACTTTGTCATTCTATTATAAGGACATGTTTTTAGAAAAAATTTTGCTTCTTCTTTTCTTTTTTTTCATATTAAGAAAATAACTTTAATTATTCTCACACCTTAAAAACCGATTGTCCAATGTACATGACATTGTACTTTGACTATTTCAGAAGATTTAATTTCTAGTCAAAATGTGTGAGGAACTCTATACTACTCGTATACAGTAAAACTGCTGCAAAATTTTCATTAGCAGATGCAAGAAAATGTCGAAATAATATCGAAAAAATGTTGCGAGTATTTACGAATGTTCAATGTTATTCCAATATGTTTGAATAATATATCAAAATATTCTCCGACTTTCAATGGCAACAGTATGTAATACCAAATCTTGCAAATATTAAGAAATAAATTTTCTATTAATTTTGAATTTCAAACTCCCAACTATAATAAAAGTTGTTAAAACATTAAAAATTAACGCCATAAATCAAAAATAACATAAAATAGATGAAATTAAAAATTTCAAAAATTTTTCTTAAGAGAACAATGTAATTCTTTAATCCATGCTTACATACATAATAAGGGGAGGAAGTGTCGTTTCACATTTTATAGACAACAACAGTAGATTATCAGTAATAATTGTCGATAAAGTGAAAATATTAAAGCAAATGCTAGAATTTAAAGCAATAATAAAATTAAATTGTGAAAGCAGTAGTCTCACTTTGTTCAATTTCATAATGCATAGCTTAGATCACCCCACCTCTTTTTCCAAATGACATTCTGTTTTATTAATTGCAGTTACCAAAAGAATTGTGACCACATCAAATTTTGTGTGTCAGTTTTCAGTGAAAATGCTCTTTTTGTGCCGGTTTTTCTTTACACTGTAATATTGGCATAGAGATTTATTAGGTGAGTTTAATGTAAAAGTAATAACAATGTAAAACAAATTTAAGTTACAAAAAATTCGCTAAGTAGGAAATTTAAAATATGTTTATATATTTTTATCTGTTGGAAGGAATTCTCGCTAGACTAGTGGGAATAGGGAGTAATTATTACCCGCACATTTAATTTCTTTTCAGAAATTTACAATGTTCTTCTCCCTCAAATTTCTTCTACACCTCTTTCATAAAAATATAATTTTAAAATTCGATTTAAAATATTTAAAATTTATAGAAATTTTTGTATTCGTCTTTTATTTTAATAAAACAAATTTTACATTTTTAACAATTTCTTTAGTCTGAAAACGAAAGCAAATTTTTTTCGTACTCAAAGGAATAAGGCAGAAATAACAACGAAACAATGACGAAAAAAAAAATGAAATATTACAAATGTTAAAAAATAATTTTTTAAATTTCTATTTTGTGTTCAGTGAAAGTTTATTGAAACAAAAAATTAGTTTTCTGGAAAATTTAACACAAAATCTTCTTCTAACTTTTAGCTTAGCGAAATACCAGTGTTCAAAACTATACGTTTATTTATTTATATATTATGGTGTCGTGATTTCTCTTTTTCCAAGTCCAAAATAAAAAATTATTAGTCCTTAGTAGAAGATGAGACGCCATTAAATTAAATGAAAGTTATTTTACTGTTTTCCTGTGTTTTCATTTTTTATTTTGAATTTTCTGTTCATTAATTTTTCTGCTTTTTTTTTTTTTTTATGTCAAATCGTTTTTAGATTACTAGTTCTTTTATTTTCATGTTACGTTATTTTTTTTTATTTATTTCGTATTTTTATTGCTTTATACAAAAATTTTTTGCTGATGTTGTCAAACACCTGTAGAATCGAGTAAAACTAAAGAAAATTGCAGACTATTGTACAGAGTGTCGTTAATATTATAAGGAATGTTTTTATAAAATTCTAGAATGTTTTTCAAAAATTGAAAGTAATACCTACATAAAACCTGCAAGAAATTTTAAAACTACTAAAAAATTTATCATAAAATTTTATTTATAAAATTTTCACATTTAATAATACACAACATAATTTTTACTTTTAATTGCCAATTCCAGCTTCCCTTTACCGGATACTAGTTATTTGTTATAATGGCAACATTAAAATACACAGCTGTTATAACAAAGCAGATCAATCTTTCGTTTCAAGTTAAAATATTTGTATGAATTTTATTTTATCACACATATTTTTACTATACGAAGTCAGAGGAAAAAATTCGATATTTAGCATCCTTACACAATTATTTCGTTTATGAAAAATGCGAAGAGCACAAAATTAGTCTATGTTCTCGAATTTTAATATTTTGAAAGCAGCTGTTTTTGTAAGTACCATTTTTAATAGAATTTTGAAGAAGAATTAAAAATCTAAAATTTCTGAAATATTCTAAGAACTTAATATGATCGGGATTTGAAAAAATGATTATGATCTTATGGTGTATCCTTAACATTTTGTAATTTGTGTTGAATTAGAATCTATTTAATTAACGAGTGGCTTACGACCTATGTGAATCGAAGGCTCATATTTCGTCAGCTTTGCAATTGTCGTCGAGAATATTACAGAATTAAACATTAAATACGAGTAGCAGCCTTTACTTAAATATGGGCAATTTTCAATTATAAAATAAAAAAGCAAATATTTACAAATAAAATTAAATATTACAAAAATTCTAATATCAGGTTGATTGCATTTAGGGTGCAACCTAAAATTAACAGAACTAAAAAAGGAATTACGTGAAAAAATTTTATTAAAATGTTTTAAAATTTCATTTTTATTTTTTATATAAAAAACGTGATAAATTGCAATTTTCCTTTTTATTTTTTTTCATCTCTGTTACAAATTGGAATGTTTTGATTTTAAAACAATAAAATTGTCATAAATTTTACACGTGCTTTACTTAAGGGTTGCATTTTAATTTTTCTTTTGTGTTTTTTCTTTTTTTTGTTGATGATCATCTATAAACCCTTTCCAGTTATACACTGGAATTGTTTTTATTCAGTATGATTAAAATATTATTTGTTTTAAGGATTTTCTATATTATTGGAAGGTTTTTAATGAAAGGAGTGTAACCGTACATTACTTGTAACCGTACTTTGGTATTTTATTACTTGTGTATATTTTGGTACTAAATTAAGTAAATATATGCATAAAATTCTAGTAATTCTAGACAAGAAGGAATTATTAAAAATTTTAGATTCTAATCAAATTTGGGCTATGCTCTTTTTATATGTAAAATTTACATTTACCTGTAGTTTTTGGACTCTCCAATACAACAAATTTCGAGTTTAATATTTAAAAGCTTTCATACACAACAAAAATTCTTTAGAAATAAAATTTTTCTCAAGAATAAAATTGAAAAATATTTTATTAAATAATTGAAAGTGTTTTGAATTTGAATTTCATGTTAACTGTTATCATGTTAACAATAATCTGTTAAAACTTTAGTTTAGTTTTTAGTTAAAAGTTCTGAGATTTACAAGCCAATTTATATTACATATTTTAAAATTTAAATTTTTCTTTAATAATTACCGACCGTATTGTGTATAGGTAGGTTATGTGGTGGAAACAAATTTTGCATATCGAATTTTCGGTGGGGATGCACTTCTTCATGGTAGAGAAGTATAAATAAACTATTCATAGCAATCTGTTGGTCTGTCGGTCTGTGTGTGTACGCGTGTATCTCAAGTTCGAGTGAACCGATTTTGACGAAATTTTATATGTAAGTTTATTTCAACCATGGCACGGATTGATCAACTTTTGGGATATATCAGGCCTCGGAAGCTGCACTTTTAGCGGGTCTGTTTTACATTTTTGACCATTTTGAAGAAAACATTCAACCGATTTACTTAAAACTTCATATATAAGCTTCGCTCGACCGTCCGCGAAACCTATCTTTTAGAAGAAATCAGATATCAGCAACTGGACGTTTACTACGGGCTAAATATACATTTTTACGTATATAAAGAGAAATAATCAACTGATTTCCTTGAAATTTAATATTTAAATTATTCGTATTAAAAAAATTAACATATAAGGTTTTTGGAAAAATCATGGCTCGGAAAATGATCTGCCGGCCTGTTTTACATTTTTCACTATATCTACGGAACGAATTGATGGAATTTGTTGAAATTTGATATTTGAGTTCTGGTTGTTACCCAAGCATCAGGGAATATTCTATAACCACCCATGATATATCATGAAAACAGAAAATACTGTAGAAAATGTTTCAAAACTCAATTAAGATAAGTGACTCTTGAGAAACAAAGTAATATTCAAAAATATGAATTTTTGTTAATTTTAATAAATTTTTAAATAAAATTTCTATTTCAATATTAAAATCAAGTATTATTCGTCAAATTTAAATTTAATTAAGTGTGAATAAATGAGAATATCAATTGTTTTACTTACCAATTTCAACCAGATATTCGTTATAAGAAGTTGATTTTTTTCATCCTGAAAAAAAGTAAATGAAATAAAAATTTATTACAGATTAAGAAATTTTATGAAATTTCATTATAAAAAATAATTATTTAAGTAAATAGTACCAATAAATGTATTTTTATAGTTCTTTAATGATTTTTAAGGTACAATGTCTTGTAAAAGTCGAAAAAATATAGTATCTATTCAGCAGATAAGCTTACTAAATCATATACAGAGTGCTTCGCATAAGGTAACGAACAACTCCAGAAATGATTTTTTCATCAATTTCCAGCAAAAAATTCTATGAGTTGTATGAGGGAGGAGATGCAAATATACCTGTTTTCGAGCTGTACAGCCTGTTGAAAATAAAAGTACCAGATTTTTCCTGTATATAAATAAATGCTTATGGATTAAATATTGAAGTTTTCTTTTACTGGCGCGTAATTGCTCTTCATTTTCGATTATTTTAAAACAGAATTTTTGCTTTTTTTTTTGAAATTTTCTTAAAAAAACACGACGTTTTTCGAAAAATTTTTGCTATTTTTTTGTTTTTGATGCGTTACAATAAGACCTGAAAATTAACCTATACAATATTTTCCTCTAAATATTTATTGATATAGTTACTGTCTTAAATAAGAAAAAGAATTTTGCATTACCGTCTGCCATGTAATTTTATTTCTTTACATTTTCTCAAATCCCACAAACTGAATTCATTCAGTCTTCAATTTGGATACTTAACACTTATAAAAGCATGAATGATGAAATCTTAACATTAGTTACGCGTTAAAACCACTTACATTTTACAATATTTGAATATTTTCTAAAAAATATTTTTATATTATCAGGGGATGTCCAACTTAATTAATAATTATTTGATTACAAAAAACATGTAATGCTAGGGATTAATACAATTCTCGTTATGCAACTTATAAAATTTCCCTCCTTATAAACACAAAATGTAGGTATCCTTAAACAAAATAAACCTAGTTTTTAACCTACCTAAAATTTACGTTTAAAATTTAAATGAAGAATGTAAATAAAATTATTGTTATAAATAAAAAAAAAATTATATAATTTTAAATTTAGTCTAAATTTATTTTTTTTTATTTCATTATCACTGTTAACTAAGTGTTATATAAGCGCAAATTTATATAAAAAAAAAAACTTGCTTTCATTAAAAATTTAAATATGTTATTCTATTAAAATCAAGGTCTTTTCCTATTAAGTAATATTATAAATAAAATTCACACTCACACATATCCACATGTTTACACACATATATGTATATTTATATATTTACATTCATATGGTATATACCAATTTACAATTGAAAACACTATAATGACACCATTTTAAGAATGCTATAAAAAATTATTAAATAAATAAATGTAAAATGAAAAGATTTCTATTTAAATAAAATAAAAAAGCAGAAAAACAAAACAGAAAGAAAAATGGGAAAAAAATAGGAAGCACAAATAAATAAAAAGAAAAAGGAGAAAAGGATCCCTTTCAATTAAAATCTCGTTTTTATTTTGGTTTCTTTCTCTTATTTTTCCTAGTTTTATTGCATTGAAATAAATTGAAAGTGAATTTGTTTTGGAAGATTATCAAGAAATTTTCCACCGTTTACAATAGTGTTTCTTGTATATGAAATATGAAAGTTTTTTATTTCTGGCCTCAAATGATATTGAAACATGTGCCTTGTGTGTAATAGTCTTGTAAGTATTTTTTATTTTATTTTTCAGCGAGTACTTTGTCAAGGAAGATCGTAATGAAATTGTTTATTTATTTGTCACAGGTAAACTGTAAAATATCGCCTTAAAATTTTTTTAATAATTCAATTAAATTCTTTTTTTTCTATTTGCAAATTTTTGTTTATAAAAGTTTATTGATACTTAGAGAACTTATTCGCGAATAATATTTGGCACTAAATAGATATAATGCAATAAACTCCCTAGAAATGTGATGCCTAATACCTTCTAATATTAACATAGCGAAATTGAATGCATTTTTACTCATATTTCTGTAAACAATAGCATCCATTAATAATATTATTTTGCATAGTAATATACTCAAATTTTTAAGTGCAATTTTAGTATTAAAGTCTATTGTTTTGCATGAAATTTTAAATCCTGTTATTGAAAATATTTTTTTAAAAATCTACAACTTAAATAAAAGTTTTTAGATTTTTAACTTATCTAATGTTACTATACACAATATGTACATACACATTAATTATAAATACAGCTTTATTCCGACATATCCTAAGGGCATTCGGGTCAACCATGAAATGTACTTCTCACCTATATAGTTTTCCCAGCTTCAAAATGTTCCTTATATACGAATATCAAATGAATAATATGAAAGAAATAGCTTTCACTAATGCATTAGGCAGTTGAATTTCTCACCATCAATTTATAATTTTGTTAAGAGCGAAATGTTTTCTATTTTAACATTTCAACATAGTTTTTAAAATATTTTATTTTTATTTTTTTTAAATAACAACCTTTCATGTTATGTTGATTTCAACTAAATAAAAAAAACAAACAGAGAGTCTCATTTTTGTCAAGAGATGCTAAAAAAAAAGAAAAAGCTTAAATACATAGGGAAGGAAATTTTATTTTTTTTTTTGTTTCATTACCGACGCGTTTTATTTTTTTCCAAGAAAGGAGCAAAAAAAAAAATTTCGTATTCACTATAGAAAAAAGAGATTTTGAAAATTTTTTACCTGTGAAAATATAAAAATTTCCGTTCTATAAAGATAGGAAAACATTATGAAATTAGAGCAAAAAGCGTTGATGGCGTTAGAAATTATACAAGAACATAATTTGCCCTAATTTAAAACTATATGCTTTGCCATCACCTTCAAAAAGGCGTCATATCGGAAGAAGTGAGTTAAAGTCTACGACCCATATTTCTATTTCGTATATAATATTTTTTTTTTTTTCTAAAAACGAAAAGTTTTTAATTATTATTAAATTTTTCCTTTATTAAAGAATTTAATATAAGGTTTAATACCTTCTCGAGTACTCCCATGTTAGAAATATGGGTTAATAGTAAAATTAATTTCAAAATAAAAATCCTAAATGCTGTTTGACTCAATTTGTATTTTGTTATTTAAAAGAAATTTGATTATCAGCAAGACAACATCCAATTTTACAACATGCTAAAATTGGAATGAACTTTAAATTTAAGAAGTCCTAATTGTAATAAAAAAAAATTAATTCTATTTAATGAAATTCTCGATTAACGATAGAGAAAACAGGAAATGCAATTTTATAAGCTTCGGTGTCGGCATTACCAACAATAATAGATGAGAAAGGGTCGCAGTTAAAAGCAAAGCTTGCAACGGTTGTAAAAAAAACCGTTTTAAGCCGTTTTTAAAGCGCCTTTAAACATGAGCTTTGAAGCTTTTTTACAAAATAGCCAAAATAATGTTTAAATATTTAACAAGCATGAAAGATTTTAATAAAATTTACATTCAGTGGCAGCACCGTTTAAACAAAGTTTTCACAAAGAATCGGGAAATTTTTTAAGCTCTTTTTTTTTCTAAACGGTTTCTCTAAACGGCTCTTTTTTTTCTTTGTAACGGTTTCTAAACAATTCGCAGCTTACTATATCGTCGAAAGCTTTTGAAATACAATATAGAACACAAAACATTGCAGAGTAAACGTTTGTTTTACAATATGGAAGACAGGGTATCTTATGTACTTATGATACATTTATTGGGTATTTTCACATACTCAGTTTGAGTATACTAAACCCAGCCCACATTAAAAATTATATAGATTTTTCTTACTTTTTCTCTCTCCTTCTCCATAAAAGTTGCCGATTTGTTCCATTACCAAAGCTCATTTTCTCTTCGAACCCCAAATATTTGCACTTATAATTAATTTATTATATTTTTAATTATCCTTACAAGTGTAAAATTTTAATTGAAATTTGTAATTTTCAATCGACGTAATTTGAACTCTACTTCATTGTTCGAAGTTGAATAAATAAAAAATTCTTTTTGGTATAAAATCAATTTAAACTTTATTCAAAATCAAAACAAAATAACAAGAATAACATTTGAGTATGCAACATAAAATGATTGGTATCAAAAGATTAGCTTAGTCCTAAAATCAATCCATTGAAAGAGAATAGATCCAATTTGATGTAAAGAATTTTCTGTTGTTTGGTTAAACTGAAATTTCTCTGTAAGCGTATTAAAATTTTGAATTTCGATCAGTGTTGCTTTTTGTAATATTTTTTTCATTTTTGGGCATTTCCAAGAAATGTTAGAACAAATGAACTTATACTAGTTTCACTCTATAGATTCATTTGTGTATATAAGTGCCAGTTTACATAAGTTGTTTATCAAGAGAACAAGAAAAATTTGCGCTGAATTACAAAAGATGTTTTGGTTCAGAAAAATATTAATCTGGAACAAAATATTTACTTATCCCCCAGGCTTACGAATAATTCTCCTTTAAAGTCTAAGCATATTTTTGATAACTAATTTAAGTGGTTTTGGCTAAAAAAATTGTAACAAAATGTTGGTATGCCAAATTAATTTTTCAAGTTAACACTTTTCTGAGTTATTGCTTTTCAAATTTGGGAATATTTCAATGTTTAGTTTCAATAGTACAAATTTTTTTAATCAAAATACCTTTTTTGTAATATCTCCCCTAAATATATGCAATATATTTGATTATAAAAATTCCCACGCGTAGTGTACTGAAAATGTAAACTTTCAATTTAAATGGTCGAAATGAAATGTGCTTCTTTACAAAACCATTGATTTGATAGATTTTTTAAAAATCTTCCAAACTTGCATAACGTTTCCGATTGACTGTTTTTTTATTTTTCTTTGAATATTTTATTTGTGTTCTCTGTGTTTTGTAGTACTATTGTATACATAAAAAAATCAAATATAAACTAAGTTAGTCTGCTTGTTTTATGATTGAAAAGACTTCCTTAAGTATTATACTTAAAGATGGTAATCTTATGAAAATACAATACAGAATGGTCCAATTTTATAAAATAATTTTGAGGAGGAGAAGTTAATGCTAAAGATTAAGATAAAATTGGTAGTGATATTGTGAAATTATAATCAAATTATAAAATTTCCTCTATATATTATCGGTGCTATCAAGATCTTATAAAATTTACAACTTGAAAAGGCAAATGCGAGTGTAACAAAAAAAAAATCAACAAGAATATTAAAAAGGTTATATATTAAAAAAAAACTCTTTCAGGATTTTTCACAGGTTATTCTAGCATAAGATTTTAAATTTTGAGGAAATGTTTAAAATATTAAGTATAATATTTGAGTATAGTAAATGTGCTAAAAATATAAGGAATTTAGGATTTTATATGACATAAAATGTTACGAAAATTTTACTGTTACAATAATTATTCTCTTGAATTTTAAGTTGTCTTTCCTTGTAAACTCAAAAGTGAATTTTTATTTTCTTTTTTCGTTGAAGTTCAAAGTTTGAACATCTTAAATTGCAGAATAATTCAATTCCCTAGAGATATTTTGAAGTAAATAAAAAATGTGGTATCCAAATTCCATTTATGTTTAAACCTTTCTGTGATCACTGCAAAAATATGTGGTCCAGAGATACAAATGGAAGGTCGATCTTATAATACTCTTCAATTATTAATATCACTGGTTTCGTTTAATATTTCGAAGTACCATCTAACATAATTTACTACATTTTATTGAAATTTTCTATTTACAGTTTTGTTTTCAAATTGCCGCTTCCATTATTTACTGATATGAACGTATTAACAGCTAGAATTTTGACTATTTAAGACAAAGCAGATTTTTTGAATTTTTTCAACACAGCAGAGATTTTGAACTATTTATGATTCCTTATTTGATTTGTTTTATACGGTAAGAAAATTTTCATGGCAATATTATTTATTTTGTTATTATGCCGAGCGCGACAAAAATCTGATTGTTTCAATTATTATTTAATGTAAATTTTAATTATTACAAAGTTGAATAATTAATTTTTTCGTATATTTTATTGCTTCACGTAATTTTCATTTAAATTTAATAATACTCTTGCTACCAATCGCGCAAATCGAACTTTTATTAGCAATGTTTTGTACAAATTTTAGAATATAATTACTTTTACACATGACATTCCTATATATATACAAATTCCTTTACTATTTTTACAAAATTACGTTCAAAATATTCCAGATACAAACCCAAATGTGGTGCAAAATATTTCAAATGAAAAATGGTTATAATGTACGTGTTCAACAACATTATTTAAATTGGAAACAGTCATTTTCTGGGGAATCACTGACTTGATTTCATAAAAAATTACCATTACCTCACATATACATACATAAAATATGAAAAATATTATTTTGTTTACTTCGAGACTACAATCACTATATTTAATTTTTTTCTCAATTAAAATTGCCGTCAAAAATCTTATTTAGTAATTTCTTAAAATATTCAGAAAAATGTATGGCATTCCGTATTATTTAAAAAAATAATAAATGTATATCTTATATATATATATCTAGATATATCTTAATTTCACTGTAAAATACGCTATTTACTAGAACCCGAAATGGTAATATGAAATAAGCAAAATATTGCATACTTTGTGGGGAGAGAAAAAAATTTACGAATTTTCCTAGAAAAAGGCTTGAATTTCTAGTTTTCAAGTGATGGATATTTTATTAAAGGATGTTCTTGTACTAAAAACTTTCTACGAAGTTAATTTAATAATTTGTTATGAAAATATGGACCTTAATGCCAATAACTTTTGAATAAAAGTATATATTTTCATAATTTCTGAACTTGAAATACTAATAAAATATCAATAAGCCTGTTAATTAGATTATAATAATAAGATAAATATCAATAAGCCTGTAAATTAGATTAATAAGATTAAGAAATTTGGGAAACATTGAATTTCATTCTTTTATTGCTGTTGATGCAAAAAGTTACGTGAAATTTCATAACTCTTTTTTTCTTACATAAGACTAAGAGTAATAATATTTTATGTTATTATTACATCAATTTACTACTACATAATGACTAAATACGGCTTCAACGTTCAAATATGGCGTCGGCTTTCTCGGAATAATATATTTGATGTGTTAACGCTGCCTAAAATGTGATCATAAAATTTTAATAACAATATTTCCCAACCTTATGTAATAAAGTTAGGAAAGTTTAACATTTTGCAAATATGTTGCTCAGAAATTTTTAACACTAATTACAAAATTCTTAATACTTTTGAATGCATTTGTAAAATAAAGCGTAACTCCAATTTTAAAGACTTAACACAAAAATTTTTTAATGATTTTTAAGATTCTAAATCAGCACAAAAAATTTCAAAATAAAAAAAAATATTTTTAAATTTCTTATATTAAAATAAAATGTAAAATTACAACAATAAAAATAACAGAAAAAAAGTCTTTTGAGAAAAACTTTAACGCCATATTTGGTTTTTTAAAACTTATTCCCTCTCTTCCTCTCTCGTGTATTTCAAGAGAGCTCGTTGTACGTGAAACGTGATTTTAACAAAAGTTTTTTATATTTTTTCATTCTATTTTTGTTTTGCTTGTTTCTGGGTTAGTAATTTTTCAATGTTGTAGTAGAAGCAGAAAATTTCGTATCTTAAAAGTTATTTACCTATTGTTATATACACATATTATATTGTTATATTGTATTATAAGCGACTACTATATCTATGTGTGCAAATAGAATAAGTAAAATATTGTATTTTAAAATAAATAAAAGTAGATTTTCACTAAATAAAATTACATAAACATTGGATTGTGGTTGAAAAAATATTTTATTGTTCTATTAGTCTTAACCATTAGCGTTCTACGTAAGACTAACAGTGTTTCTTTTTTAACAGGATGTTGAAAAATAGTATCGTTATTTAAGATGTTACGTAAACCCTATACACACAATTTTAAGAATTTAACACAATATTAGAAATATTCTGCTTTTTCTCTGTTATTATTTTATAAAACATACAATATTTACGAAAAACAAAACTTATTTTAACTGAAAGAAATAAGAATTAAAAAAAAGTAAAAAATAATATAACAATTTCTTTTATTTTATATAAGATTTTCATATTGTTTAACCTGATTTTATGTAGGACAATTTATGGAAAAAATATTAAAAAATTATTAGCTTACTGTATATAATGTAATTGTTAGGACAATATTTTGAGAGAATTGGTTAAGAGTGATGAAGAATGGGTATTTTTAAATTTAGTGAATATATTCCGGAGAACTATTTTTTTCTATAAATTTTAATTTCATTGCATTTTTTTGTAAAACAAATTTATGACTTTTAATTCATTTTAAATACTAATATCATAGGTACCTAATTTAAAAAGTTTTTGGTCATAACAATTTCGTCATAAATTCTAAGGGATATCAAAGCAAATTGATCTTAACATTGGAAAAAATTTTAATTAAGTGAATTTGTGAGAAACATAGCGTACAGTTTTAGGGTAATTTTGCTCATTAAATTAAGTGAAAATTTTAATTATGCTGAAATTACAATTGAGATTTTGTTTATTTAATATGGTTATTTACTTAATCCAATCGTAATACATAATAAATTCTTACAAAAAATAAGAATATTCCACTTTGTAATAAACAATGTAATGATTTTGCATAACTTATAAGAAGTTTGCATACATTTTGCACACAAAAATTAACGTCGAGTTATTTAAATCAGAAATTTTTTAAACTCAATGTTTATAAGCTGCAAAACCCAGTCGAGCATGGCTTTCGTATTTATTGACCTCTAATGAATTATAATCTATTATTTTTTTGCCTTTTTTCATAAATTTTTTTATTGTTATTGGTTTTTTAACACTCTTATAAGTTGATATGGTAAAACTACAAATTAGTCTTACAAACCCTTTCAATGTTCACTAACAATACTCGTATAATGCTGAGGAATTGGCATAATCATATTATTTAAGTATTTTCCTACCTTTACAAATGTGTGCGATTGGGACATTTCAATTTATATTTTAAAAGATGATGCAATGGTGGAATGTCGTGAAGGCAAATGAAGTTTAAGCTTTTATTAATGAAATGAGAGAGGAAAATTTGATGGTAAGAACAACAAAATAAAAGAAAAAAATTAGGGGAACTGTTATTTATAAATTAAAACAATTCTAGAATATTATTTTTTCTTACATGCACTGTTAAATAGGCATAGGGTAATTTATCTCATTAAAAATAAATTGAGTTAATTGTTACTGACTACATTGTGTTATTACTGCTCTATACATTCAATATACAAATAATTAAATTATACTAAAAACTAAAGGATAGCATTCAAACTACGTAAACAAAACTGAGATGGTCTAACTCGCAAATTATCGACTTCAAAATAATTGCATAGAACTTAATTATTTTATGTAAACGTAAAAAAGTAGCTTATATAAAACGGTTCAATTTTTGTACTTCCATTGATACGAGTACAAACATCACTTGGTTCTAAAATAAGGGTAATTGAAAAAATTAACTCGTTCGCATAAGTGCGTTATTTTTTTCATTCTAATTTACATTTCTATAAATTGTAATTCTTTAAACACATGCAAATGAAAATATGAATGTTCTACACATAAAATTGATCCCAAAATTTAAAGACAAATTTTTTAAAAGTTAAAATGAATTTATCTTGAATTGTAATTTTTGGCGTTAGCCCACTTTGTTTTTGAGCACCTCATATTTGATTACTGAATAAAACGATAATGTCCTATTCGATATTAAAATCGTATTATTAAATTTATGACATCACATTGTCAAAGTTTTCCCAAGATTCACTTTAACATTACTCAACTAAAGAGTTATAAAATTTTTTAACCTAGTTTTGGTATACTAAAAAAATTTTTTTTTTCGTCGGTTTTAAATTTATTTTTTGATTTCAAATTTATTTTATTGTTTTCCTTATTCATTTTTGTATTTATTTTGAAGAGAAAAAAATATTCACATAAATTTTCTTTAAGAGAAAAATGTTTTGTCTTTATGACATTGAAATTATCTGCATGACTATTAAAAGACATAAAAAACAGAGCTTGTGAATCGTGTTCGGATTAAATTATTTTTTCTTATTTTACTGCAGAATTGAAATATGATGGTAAAAATGTATTCAAGAAATTTTAAATATGAATTATGAAAAATGAAATGAACTAAAAAATTATGATTTTACATAATTTATTTTTATATTAAATAGACCTTTGAATCAAAATTATGTCATTAACTTAGGATAAAGAGACGATTTCGGGCATTGGCAATTAGTTATAAGAAACGAATAATTTCTTTGTTAAATGCAGAATTATTGCACACTAAAAATATTTTTAAAAATAAATGGAAAAAAATTTCCAGGATACAGAAACTTTGAACTAGTTTAATAATAATAATTGCAGTGAATTGACAAGTCGAATTTTAATACATGAACTATTTATGTTTAATTAGTTTTTCCTCTTAACTCCTTCTCATTCACCCGTACAAAACTTGACATATTCGATCAACTTTTAATTAAGGTTCATAATTAGAATTGTGGGAATGTAGACCTAGAGACTTGTTCGTTTAAAATATTATATAAGTTTCCTTAAATGAAACGCTGCAAATATTTGCAAATAAATTTTTGTGTTGTAGTTTGTTACTTTTGAAATGCAGCCCCTTTATCTTATTATAAAGTTAAAGAAAATTTTAAATTTAATTTTACTAAATTTCGTTTATCAAAATGATAGTTGATTTTAAAACAATAAAAAATATTTTGGACGTAAGCCTAATTGAATTTTCATACAAATTTAAATTAAACATTGCAATACTCACATACACATATTACATTTGATCCATTTATCTATATACATATACAAGTATAACCTTTGAATTATTTAAATATTATTCCTTTGAGTATTCCATTTAAAAATTTATCATTTTTGTATTCCATTTTGAATAATCAATAGCTTTTAAATAATCAATTGCTAATCCCCTTTGTGAAAATCGTTTTCCTATAAGTATCCTTTTATGTGTGGCACTAATTCATATATATGAGTTATTTATGTATTTAAATTAATTGTGAATAAAACTCTAAAATTTAAATATTATTAATCTACGATTTTTATATTTTTTATGGTTTTTAAATTTGTTTTTTTTTTTAATACTTTTATAAGCCTCTTTGCAACAAAATAAAAAAATTTTTCATGTTTTCTAAATCAATTACCTTAGTGTCTATATTATATGTATATCAAAATGTATTTGAATTATATAGAAAAAAATACTTGAAATGAAAAGAGTATCAAACGTTAACACTTTTAGACTGAATTGTTCTTTTATAACAAAATTTAGCAAAATTATTCAAAAAGAAATCATATTCAGTTTTGTAAGAGCAATTGATTCTAAAAGAAGTAAATTTGTATGTAAACCATTAATGGAATCGAATGTTTTGGGTTAGCATTTTTATTTAAGAATTTTAATAATTTAACGAAATACGAGTAGTGAAATAGCCAAACTAAGTGGCTATTACTGTCAGAATTTACGAATTTGAATTTTTATAATAAAAAATTTTTTTAAAACTGCTTCTTTTTAAAAAAGATAATTTTGCTTATAAAATTACGCAGCCAATATTAATCTATTATTAAGTGAAGTCAAAGGAATTCTAAGTTTAATTCCTAAAGTTTTCGTGCAGTTCCAACCTAGATACTATATACCTACATAACATCAAAATTTTTACTAAATTTAACTCGTTGCTATCTAACCTGACCTTACCTAATCCTACGCAACGGAAACTGTAGCAATAGCTTTTTTTCATTAAATTACAATATAATTAAAGCTTGATAAAGTTTTCATTAAAAATTCAATACATCACACAGGAAAAACAATATACATATAACAAGACTATCTTTGAAGTATTAATATATAAAGTTGGGTCAAACCAATGCTTCGATTATTTAACTTAATTTCATTCATATGCTGAAATATTTCACAGATTGCATACATTTAGGATGAAGTAAAATTGAAAAAGTAGTTAATATAATGCTCGAATTTAAGGGATAATTACGTAAATTTATATAAATTTGGAAAAGCTTGCAGTTTCGGATGTATAAGATGCCAAAAATTTATATTTTCAAAATCTCAAGACGCTATATTTTGAGAAGGCGTGGAGGTGGAAAACACTTTTCTTTTAATGAAATAAATTTTTTACTAATATCTAAAAAGTACTTACGGTCTAGAAATTTTTACAGTTACACAGCTTACGGTCTAGAAAAAAAAACGATATCAGAAATTCGAAAAAGGAAGGTTTTACATAACGGTTAATTTTTACAATCATTTGGCTTTTTTAATATTTATTTATGCTGTGTCGCGGTAAAAAAAAACCTGACACTACTTCTTTGTGTTAACAAAATTTGAAAAATGTTTATGGTTTTCTTAAAATATGTAGTCAAAATGGCATTTCTTGGTCTTTGAGTAGCTTTTTAACTTTTAGAAGGGGGAAATAGATAAATTTTCTTCTACGGAAATAAATTTCTAGTAAAGATCCTATGTATATACGAAATTTCAGTGCTTTATCTTCAAGGGTGTAGAAGATTCGTAAACGTGTCCACAAATGGATGGACAGAGTGAAACTAAAATACTTTGTTTTCAAAATTTCTTTGAAAAAATGCTTATAGTTAGTTACATTATAGTTTTGTCTAAAAGAATCATGAAAACTGCAAGATATTTCAAGATAAAAATTAAAAAATAAAGCTTCAAAAAAAAAGGGAAAATAAGACAATTTTCTAATTAAAAAAGGCTGATAAAACTAAAGTAGGCAGGTGGCAAAATGTTAAGCATTACTCTTAAAAAATAATTTATCTTTAACAATTAAAAGTAAAGTACGTATTTTTAGTGGTACTATACCACTTGCTCCCCAACTCCAAAATAAAATAAACATTTCCAAAATAAAAATTGTTTAATAAACAAAGCACGAGAATAAGAATTAAAAGAATTAGATTACAAGAAAACCAAAACAATATAAAAAAGAAACACGAGAACATTAAAATGGCTGTGTAAAGAGAATTTTGTGCAGAGAAAAACTCGAAAACTCGTAATCTAATTTCATTTAAACAAAGAAAATAATCACCAAATAAAAAAATAAAGTAACTAACAAATTTCCACCAATACAATTTTTATGTAGTTTTTCTGTGTGTCTAATAAAATGTTAAATGTCAGACAAAATTACAGAAAGCAAACGCGCGAATACAAAGTCGAAAAAACAAAATTACAAAACACTACACAACATAGACAACAATGAAATAAGATACAAAAATTATTCAAGTTTGTACAGAATAATTTCGTATAGAAATAAAATGTGTAATTGATATGACACACAACTATACTTACAAATATATACCGTTAGATATTTCACTTAGACATTAAGTTGAAGTTTTGTAAAACAGAACATTCAGAAATTGTTAAAAATATTTTCGTTTTTGTAATTTCTCCTCTTTGTTCTTGTGTTTTTTTCATCCTTTATTAAATGTTTAACCATCGAATTAACCATAAGGATACAAAAGAATTAAAAAAAAGACACAACACCGCCTTTGAATCCTTTATATCTCAAAAAGAAGGTAAGAACATTTGGTAAGAAAGAATTTACACCCTTTTTGTTCCCAGAACAAAGTTTTCGCTTCACTTTACAAGTAAATAAGTAAAACAAAAAATAAGTAGGCTAAATAAAAGTTTTTAAAGAAAAAGAAGCTCAGAGAATTTGAAAGAAAAACTTATAATAAGGTAAAAGGTATTAAACATTTTGACTTTATTATTTTACCTTACAACAATAAATTGGGGTTATTCAACTCGGCAATTAACATGTTAAAATTAGTGCACAGAAAAGACAGAATATTTACAAAGAATATTGATAAATGGTGACTTCCATATTATTAAAACCGATTGAACATTACAGACATTACAAGAGTGTCAGTGCATAGAATTTATTACAACTTTTTAGCGTCTCTACATTTTTTATGACAGTGACAGTGTACGATATTAATTCTCTAAATTCTTTGAACTATTTCCCTCTAAATTTAAATTTTTCAAATATTAAATAAATAATTAGGTTTCAAATGTATTCGACATGCTATCAAACAATTTTCATACCTATGAAAACTAATGGGAATTCCACATATAACACGTGCATATTTAAATGAATAGAATACAAGGGGAAATAATTTAATGCCCAAAAATAAATAATCTGGTAAAATTTTTAGGTCTTCTCTAACAGTATCTAATACATCTAAGACATTTGACTAGCAAAATTTTGAAAAATTGTGTTACAAAAAAAAATAATGTTGTAGAAACTTTTTAATGTCTCTATAATTTAATCTTAAGACAATGACAGTGATAGTGAGTGTACTGCTCAGAATTCTTTATATTTTTACGCTCTATGCGTTTTTAAGCATGACATTTAAGAGTAAATTATTTGACGTATATATTGAATATGTTGTTCGTAAAGTTATTATAAACGTAATACGAGTATAAGCCAACATATTACAAGTATATAAAATTTTAGAAGATAGTAGAAAATTCCAGTAGGTGGATAATTGTTTGATACGCCTTATTTGTGAAGTATTTGTTTTTTCGATATTATTATTTAGTTGATTAACTGATAATCGTTTACCGTTTTTACGCCTAGTATTATGTTATTATAAGTAGAAACAATTTTTTCAATCTGTAATTTGAAGTTTTATATAAAAAAATTAACTAATCTTCATTGAATCTATTCTTTTTAATATTTAATTTGCAAACAGAAAATTCTACTGAATTTAATCTGTCATTTTGGATTTGTATTCCATACTTGAATAAAATGCTCAATACTATAATGATGAACCTTTATTTCTTATTATTTTTTGCAAAAACGCATAATTCCATGATTTTCACCAGATGCAATGAATTAAGTGCTTTTTATAATCGCTTTTAGAACTTTAAGTTGGTAAGGATTTTCATGATTCAGTTTGAATAATTCCGCAATAAGTCATCTCCTATGAAAGTTTATTTTTTGAATTTATTTCTAAACCGAAATATAAAAATCTTTATTTGAATCTAACATTTTTTTAACCACTATTTCGTTACTTTTCTTTAAAATCAAACTTTGAGTAGGAGCACTGACATTTTATAAAACAAGAATGTATTTGAAATTTAATCCAGTTCAGTTTAATATTCCAGAAAATTTTTTTTATTCTTTTTCACTTAATCTTCTGCATGTGTTTAACAAGTATTTTCATTGAAAATTTTCTATGTATTTTTTGAATTATTTATCATGTTTACCTGATGTTTAACTATTTCTCCCATTTTACTATAATATTCTAATATGTGAAAGTTGTACGAGTATCTAACCCCTTTGAGTTCAAACTAAATTATTTTTGCTCTAAGCAAACTGTTCCATATTCTCTATATATATTTAGGATTATCTATATTTAAAGATGTACGTAGACAAATGAATATTATTTGGTTCAGAAAAAAAAATAGTTTCTATCCTATATAGTAAATTTATCGCTGTAAAACTTCTAATTTTCATATACATATTATACATTTATAGTCGCATTATAGTTACGGTAAAGCAGAAAACCGGTGTTTTCTTAATGCTGTCGTGCTTATTAATTGTGAGGGAAATTGAGATAAGTGTAAAAACAAAAAAAGAAAAAAAAATGCCCTGAATTTTCATAAAATCAAAACTCTTTCAAAATAAAATTTTATTTAAGGATGTTATTAAAAAATGAATAAGAGATGAATATAAGAGAATTGAATTTGTTCTGAAACTACTCAAAATTTTCATAAAATTTACAATATATAAAATCTCTCGCTTGTATTTAATTAGGTGAAAAAGGAAATTTAAGTTTTGGTATTGGACATAGTTGTAACAAAACATACCAAAATTAATCCAAACTCTAAACAGAGGCACACAGGTACATTCTGTCAGGAACTGCCTGAAAAATGAGATTCTTATTATATGATCTATGAGCATATAGAATTTTCAATAGATTTTTATATTAGTTTTTTCTTAATATTACGGTATAACTTACATTTTGCTACTGTTCAGATTCGATTACATAATATGTCAGAATAGGCATCTGCTCAATATCCCCAACAAAAACGATTTAAATTATTTTTAAAATATACTGCGCCATATCATCTTATGTTTCTAATACCAAAGCACTTTTTTTTTGCTCATAAACTACTTGATTTCATTGGATTCCAATATATTTTTCATTATATAGTTTAGTTCCATCACAATGCTAAAATTCTGCATCCAATTTTCAATGAACGTTTACACTTTTGTACATTATTATGGTCCACAATTTTTGATATTGCACGATTCAAAGGTAATTATCTAAATTTTTGTACACACAGGCTTTCAATTCTTCTTCCCTTTTGTTTGCTTATGATTACTTGAATTTCCTTTCAAATAAAGATTATTTATTTTTAACATACAGAAAGAGAATTATAAATTAATGGATTTTAATGGCTGGGAAAAGTACGAATTATATTTTACCCATAATTTCTTGTGAAATGAAAATCACATCAGTTTTATGGTTAATTTAGAAAATTCAACAGGTATGTTAAAGTTCATTAACCTAAAATATTTCTTTTTTATATAGCTATTGCAGAGGAACTGTAGTTATTTCACATAGAGGGATTTAATATGAAAACGAATTGTTTTCCATATGGATATGGATAATATTATTCAAAAATAGGTTATTTAAATAAATTTGAAAACCAAGCAACCACGTAAAGATTTTCACATAATATTTTGCATATAACAAAATAATTTGAAAAATTATCATTAGTATGTCAAAAGGTACCTTCATAAATCGTTTACTATGTGGATAAGAAGATAGTTAGATTCAGTATTTTTAGTTAGAATCGGTATTTTTCGTACTTTTGAAATTTTATGTTTATTTCAGTCAATTCGCAAAAAGTGAAAAAAAAATATTGCTAGTTCTTAATTCATAACAGTTAGTATGAATTTGACTTTTGAAGATGACTTTGCTCCGCAATCTGAACAAAATCTAGCTAATGTAGATATTTTAATAAGGAGTTAAAGTTAAAATTTTAAAATGTTAAAAAAAAACAAACAGTCGAAGTTGATTCTAAGTCCCTGTAAATTGCAAACTGTTGTCCCTGTAAATTGCAAATTGGGAACATTGTCTTCATACAAAAGTGTTGCCTAGATGTGAGACTCTATGAAATGGTATGTAGCACTGCACTTAAATACGACCCACCCCGTATATAAAAAATTTGAATTAAAATTAAATATTTTGAATGCTAAAAAATAGACTTTTTAAGCATCTGTATAATCAGCTAAGATTTACGCTTAAATTTTTCATCTTCGACATCAAGTTAAATCTGACTGAAAATAGGTACAATTTCTTTAATATTTTGGAAAAGGTGAAATAAATAACGCGCAAAATGTTATTCTTACTTGGAAACAAGAGTTATTAACTGTTTCTTCACCCGCTGACTAAAAATAAAGCATTTTTTTTTAAATCTCGCACGAATTCAAAACGAATCCCGAGGTATTTTATTTTAAATCGCTATATATAGAATCTACTTATAGATTCCTTAAACTTTAAAAAGAAATATTTTATTACATTATTAACAGTTTGCTATACACAACAATTATTGTTCTATTTCATGTTAAGAATTCTAGAAGCATTACATATCTTTAGAAAATGGGCATTTTGTGCTAAAGAACGTACAATCTTTACAAAGAAACACTATAATAGATATTGCAAATTGAAGATTTCCAACAATTAGGTTCCAAAATTTGTTCATTATTTTAACAAAAAATATTTTCTGAAAGCATTCGTACATAAGTAATTTTAAAAATTTTCAATAACATTTCCGATAGCATTCTGAATTCTAAAATCAAATGAAAGAGAAGAAAAATAAAAAAAACCAACATATTTGAATCCATTACTTTAGAATTCCATGAAAGAGAAATACAAAATTTTTTGCATATTATGCTGCTCTCTTTTTCTTAATTTTCAAGGGCATACAAGGATTTAAATTTTTTCTTTTCATTTACACAAAATATGTAATAAGCAAAAAAAAAAAAAAAAACGAAAGAGAAAAACCTTTCAACCTCTTTTTTTTAAACTTTTTTTTTGTATGTGTGTTGGTTGCTTCTCAGTAGATTTTTGTACATTATTTCACTTGTTTAACGTTTTACAAAAGATTTGAATTAAATATAAAATTTTTATGCTGTTATTATTGCTCAACATGATTCATTAAACACGAACATAGACAAAAAAAAAAACGGGGGCAGAATATGAATTTTTTTTTATATTTAACTTGTTCCTTGTATAGAACCTTTAATTTTGCTCTTTACTTATATTTTTTGGTTAATTGAATCATCAAAATCACGTTAAAGCCTCAAAAAGGATTTCCGATGATATATTATTATATTTAATATAAAGAAAATCTAAAGAGATAATAAAATACACCTATAAGCCCTTTTTTCATTTTATATTTTTAACATAAAACCATTTTTCTCTCTTTAATTTACAGAGAGCATTTTCGTTTTCGTAACCAGTTTATAAGAAGTTTTTCATGCAGTTTGTTACCTTTAATAATATTTGACTGTAATAAAATTTATTTTGATTCAAATAATTTGTAATATTATAGATATTTACACTAATGCCCTATTAATTGTGATAAATATTCCGACGAAATATTTTTGAAAGAAATTTCGAATATTGCTATTATAAACATAATTCTGAATTGATGTTCGGGGAGAGCATTTTCCTTCAAAGAAGAGTCTTGTCTTAAATGCTTTTTCTCGACCACATTGCGTACAATACTGGTGATTATGTGATAGCACCATGTATAACGCGTCGATTTTTTGGCGAAATTGTATTTCTGTGCAGATCAGTATTTTAAGTTCGGCTATGATTTCAATTTAAATCTTAGTTTACTTCGAGGATAAGAGAGTTTGATCGACAATTACAGCTCTACATATATACGGAATCCGTAAATACTTTTCGGACCGTTCAATGCAATCCAGTTACAAACCAATTTTGAACAAATCTGCTACGGTACAGAGAATACAAAACTACACCTTTTCAAAAATATGTGACGACGCTTGTTTAATGTTAATGGAATATTGAATTTTTTAAAAATTCAGTATTTTTTTAAAGTTAACCAGCTTTGGAACGTAGTCTTAAAATATTAACTTAATTTTTTTGAATTTTTCATGGATATGCATTAGATCTTATAGATGCACGCTACCACAGCTTTCCTCTACATTTTTCTGTGCATACATACATATATATATATATATATTTCTTAACTTTTCTTCCAGTCACGAAACATTTTTTGTAACACAATAAAGCTTTTATTGTATCCAAAATGTTATATACAACAAACTATCAGCAGATTTACTAAAAAAACCTTTCATGAAATTAATTTATTGTTATATGAGGGCAAGCAACTAGTATATACGAATTTTATTAATTGATGTGTTCTTTGCAACATGAAAAGAAAAATAAAAATAGATTATGTAAGAGGAAAACAAAGCAGTTATTAAGTTTTTTCAGTAACTAACTAAATTGAAAAAATTGGACAGCACAAAATGTTCTCAAATATTATAAAAGCATTCATTGTTAAGAGATTTATAAAGAGCTTTTCTCTTATACTTTAAGGATCTGTAATGTTGATAAGATTTTAGTTGCAAAATAAAATTTTGATATGCTATAAAAAATTTATTATATAAAAATTATCATAAATTTCAAACATGTTATGCTATTAGTAAATTAATGGAAGAAATAATAATGTTGTAAGCAGATAAAAGGTCAGTATTCTATTTACTAGTACAGATTGATTGATGCTATTTGAAAAACTGATTTGTTTTTGGCTAAATTATTAATATAAAGAATAAAGTCAGGTGAGAGTTAATGAACAGATCAGTTTATTATCATTAAGATAAGTGTATATTTATTTGCATGCAATATATTTTATTATTGCAATGCCTTTAATTATGACAGAAAAATTGTGTCTCGAAAATTTTAGCCAACATTACATTTTTTTTTAAATTTTGTAACTTAACGTATTGAAAATGTTGTGGTATTTTTATTTAGTGGACAGTCCAAATCCTGTAAGTATTAAAATACAGTAGAACCTCTATGAAAAACAGTAGAAACGTCAAAAACAAAATTCAATATCCAGTTGATTTTGTTCATATTACACTCTTGATAGATATGTAATATTGATATTAGGATGTTATTTATAAAAGTTTATTACCAGAGCAATCTGGTGACAAATAAATTAATAATTTTTTGAATTTGTGGTTCTTAAAACTAAATGATGAGAATTTAAAGTTTCTTTAATTCCAAAAAATAATGCTAAATAATGTCAAACAATTAATTTCTCATCAAAATTGAAATTTTCATTATATGGCAAATTTGTTATTGAAAGAATCTAAAGGTAATTTTAAATAATGGAAAACTGCTGATAATCACTATAACGGTTAATTATATTAACTGATTTAATAAAATTTAATGTTACCTAGTTTCAGAACAATTGAAAATTTTACAAAGTTTCTAAACTTTTTGATTCCATTTAATTTTTGATTAATATAATTTACGTTTCTCTATAACACATGGATAAATATTATTTAGCTGAAACATCGAAATTCGAAATTCAGTGGAACCCACAATGTTTCCATTATTGTATGCATAATACGGTCAGTTGTATTCTGACCACATCGAATTTTATTTTTTTCTCGTAATTGTGAACTTAACAACATAAAATCAACCACAGAGAAACCTCAAATCAAATAAAGAATAACCATTTTATATTGGAATTTCTTGTATTTTAATTATTTTAAATACCAATTAAATCATCCCTTCTTAATTCCCATAAAATCTGTGTTTTTTTTTTATTTTATTTCAAGTAATCCTTAAAATATATCAGTTTACAAATAAATTAATTATATTACTATTAAATTTCGATTCCCTTTCCTTTTGTTTTTTGGTAAATTAAAAAACAAAATGAAAAAAAAAAAACCAACTTTGTTTTACAACAATAATCGCTCGTTACACTCTACTTATTTTGATTGCATAAAATCGGTTGTCACTTAAAAGATTTTTAAATATTATTTTGTTTGAATGTGTTTGCATATAGGGGTATTCATTTATCTTTATGCATAGAGGTACTCATGTTCATGGACAATACTCTATTTATTCGCTATTTATTCTCTATTCTCAATATCATCCTATTGCTGCCCTAACAAAAACAAAAGAACCAAAAATGAACTTCAACTACATAATTAAACATGTACACAAAATTTACTTTAATTATAACCCTTATCTACAATACTTTTATGCACCTACATAATATAAGCATATTAAAATAGTTTGGTTTGAATATTACATGTTATCATGTTATTGTTACCACATGGTTTGAATTTTGGTATAGTTTTCAAGTTAATTTCGTAAAAATTTGACACTGAAACTTTTATAGTCTTAATGAATTATGTTAAGATTTTTAATTTAAAGATGCTTTAAATTTTGTCAGATTTGTCTTGATTTAATCACTATTACTTATACCACAAAGCAATTAATAGTTGCTATTCACCAGCTGGAATGATTCAGCTACAATTCAGATACAACGATCATTAATATAAACACAAATTATCAAGATCAGTCGTTAATTTCCTGGTAATACTATTTAGTACTTGGACTTTTGCATCCTTTTTTCCTTTTATTTTGAGTCAAAGGATTTTTTGAATGGAAATACGTTTTCGCTCCCTCCAATATTTTAAATACAAAAGAGGGGGGGATCATAAATCAATTATTTAGGTTTAAGTGAAATTGTGCTGACTTAGAGTGTATACAATAAAACATGGAAAAAAAGCTTGCTTTCGTGGCAAAACCTTAAACTGAGCAAAATTATTACAACATTGCTATAACGCGATTAGGGCGAATATATTTCATTTAAATATGTTCCTTTGTCAAGATTCCTCTCCCATTCACGATTTTTAAATAATTGTTTGTACAATTTAATTAATTTCCTTCAACTGTAAGACAACACTGGTGAGCACTGTAACATTAAAACACTTTCGAAGCTCTAGTTATGTAGTCAATTTTTCTTAGTTATATGGTTGCTGTTACGATTTGACGTGCTATTTTTCATATTGGGTAATACTAATAATAGGTTGTTTTTTTCCAGATTAAATTTTTTTTTATATGCATTCACTGTCACGTTATTTTTGCAATTCTTTTTCTAAGTATATATACATATATAAATATTATTATATTCGGTCCATTATGCATTGCAAAGCCCTTATAGTATGTATATTTTTTTGTAATTTTTAACAAAAATGTTTAGGTTATAATATGGAAAAAAAAATGGCAACAATAGCTGACATTGAATTTTCCTTCAACATTTTTCTTTTCTTACATTCGTTTTTTGTTTTTATTCAGTATAAGAGTGTATATGCGATGAGTTGTTTAAACACATGGCCAAAAGGCTTTTTAATGATGATAATGGTATAATGGTGATGAATGCACCTGCATTGCATAATTTATAGATTTTATTTTATTATTTTTTCCATTTATTTTTCTTTTTTTTTTCATATTTTTACGGGAATTTCTCTATTTGCAAACTTATAGAATGAATAATGAATAGATGGAAAACTTAACAAGAACAAAATAAGAAAATAAAGAACCAAGAGAATAAAAAATGGCGTTAGGAATGCAGTGGTAAAATGGATGAAAAAAGAGTATAGGAAATATTTATGTATTTGTGTGCATTGTACATATACATGTATGTGTTCAAAGTTATTTTTAAAAAAGTCACTATGCATTTATGTTGATGTCACTATACCTTTTGTATTGGAAAGCTTGAGGTTATTCATCATGCCCATCATAATCTTATACACGTACAAAGAGATTTAAAGTACGTTTTTTTTATGACAAAAAAAAAATCAAATTTTTTTTTTTACTCTTATATGATCGTTATTTTTAAGAATAAATAAATTACAGAAATTTTTCAAATGTATGTGTTACATTTAAGTCCACGACATATACGACATACCGACACATGAATTTAAACCCATTTATGCCATACACATACATATGTACGAAGGAGTATGAAAAAACATTTGAACTAAGTTATTATGTATGACAAAATAAACTTCTACATAGGACCTTGCAAACAGGTTTATTAATCGTGTAAACGTAAAAGCGTTGATTACTAGCAATAGCTAAAAAATAAAATTTGTAAAGCTTGTCTCCACTATTATTACTTTCGTTTCTTGTAATGTAGGCAAATATATTGGATTTTGTAAATAGTTTTAGGTAGGTCGAAAAATTAAAAGTCATTTTTGAAAAAAACGTTGAGACTCAAACGTTTTGAAAAAAACGTAGAGTTTCCAACCTAGTCCGCAATTTTTAAAAATTAATTTGATATTTTTTTTTGATAATTTTAATTTTCTTTTGAATAATAGAGTCTTTAACTTGCTCCCTTTGAAATCTTTAAAAATTTATCTAAGTCCGAAGGCGTATTCTGTTTTTCCTTCTCATACTATATTGCATGCTGTTTTGCTTAGTTTAATTTAACCTGTTTAGAAAAGTTTGATTTCAGTCAAATTTACAGAATTTTAGATTAGAATGTGGATAGTTACTGTTTCCATATAGTCAACTTGGCAATTTTTCCCATGTTATTACGAACAACACTCCAAAGCAGATGTTATATTTTTTAAAGTTATATTTGTTGAAATTATTAATGTAGTATGGAAACGAGCGTTTGGGAATTCTCAAAGAAATTTTTTAATAAATTTTAAAGATTTTTTCCACAAAATTTTTTTTAAGCTACCAAATTTGACGCACTCACTCCAACATGTTTTTAATATACTAACTTTCATTTATGTTCAATTTTCTAATATTCATTTTATATACAAAAAGGAAAGAAATCAAGAACAGAATTAAGTGTATAAAAAGTGAATCGTTATTTAAGAATAAAGGAATAACTTAACGCTAAAAACTTTTGAATATAAAAAAAAAACGTTAATGCGATTATGTCACATTCGCAATTTCTAGTTTTTTGTTGTTGTTTTTTTGTTATTTAAATTATATCTTTTTACATCATACACAGAAAATATAAAGATGCACTCATGTGTGCATCATATACGTATAAATATATTGTATGTACACTTATATAAGTATGAGGTAAACTTACTATGGTATAATTTTTAAAGTTCACTTCCAGATGATAATTGTAACGGTATCACTTACAATTTTCAAGTTAAAAAAAACTTTTATTTTTTGCCAAATGGAAATTTAATTTTATTTCTTTTACTGAAACAACAACATTTCGTCTGTTTCAATTTTATTTCAATTATTTTTTCTGGTCAATCCTTAAATTAGTGTTCGAATTTCGCATGAAAATTTATTCCCCTTTTGAAAATACTATTAGAACTTACAGAGGCGGTGATGATTTACTAATTCTGAATAGAAAATGGCCATTTGATGGAAAAATTACACCTGCTAAAATTGTTCATATTTTGAAATATTTGAAATCTACAACATTACAAGAATGTTGGTTTTCTTCCTACTAAAAAGATTAATGGCAAAATTTATTTGAATAAAAACAAATTTTTTAAGCAGAAATATTGGAAATGGAAACGGACTAGGTTGAGTGAAACATTGTCTTCAGAGGGCCCATTTTAAGAAAAGACAAATTTTAAGTTTTAAACAGCTTAGGAATTTGAATCCCAACTTGGAGAATTTTTCAACTTGTATAGAGTTTATTGTGTACAAAACTGAATGTTCTTCTTTGCCCAAATTTTAAAATTTAAAATTTTCTTCCGACATCATAGACTACATTCCTACATAGAATGAACGAATGAATAAATTTGGAAAGGCAAAATTGCTATAATAATTTTTATAGAATCCAAATTAATTCAAGTAAAGTCAAATAAGATTGATTATGACTATTAATGATTACTATTAAGGTTTTATGACTACATTTTGTGTGTGAAGTTTTTTGTATGTAGAAGAATTTGTACCAAAATATAAAAAATACAAAGTTTATTGTTTAATGCGCACGCTATTGTTTTTAAAGCATGAGTGCAAATATTTTTCTGCAATTGCGAGCTCCATGAAAACTAAGGCTTAGTTTGCATTCATTTTTCTTATACTTTATATATGTAAAAGATAAAAGAAATACTAATTATTGCAATGACAATAACATTTCAGAAAGCTTCTGCTGTCATGAGTTCGTTCAACGTTATTTGGGTTACAATATTTTATATTTTTATTTTAAAAGTCTCAAAAATTCTTATAAAACTAAAAACTTTTTTACGCAAAGTACAATTGGAAAAAATTCTTCCAATTGTGCTTTAAACAATGTCTAAAACAAATTAAAACCACTAATGACCATCGAAATCTGAAATCGTATAACAGTTAAAACAAAAACAAAAATATTGAGTGTCTTACATAAGGCACCAATGTAAAAGTTTTATTAAAATTATAAAAATAAAAAGAAAGAAGAGGAAAAATTTAAAAAATATTTAGAAACTTTTACATTCATTTTAAAAAGAAACTTCAAAATAACAAAGAAACTTCAAAAGTTCTAAAAATTTTTTCTTTTATTTTCATTTTATAGACTACCTAAATTTATTTTTTTAATAAAAGATTTCAATTATTTGGGTCAAAAGGCGGCAAATTTTATGGTACAACTTAAGATTATTTGACATTTTAACCTTTTATTATATAAGTAGTATATTGTTTTTCACTCTACCTTATAATTTTATTTGTTAAATATACAATTAAATGACACCTGAAGAAAATTTTCATAATTTCTTGTTAAAGAATTTTAGGTACAGAGGCGTCATTAGAATTCTAAGAAATAATTTTTTACAAAGAATTCTATTTTCCATTTTAAAACATGCTCTTAACGGTGAATTTTTTTTTGAATATCAAATAAAATCTTAGTTGGATTCTATAATGTTTTTTTGTCCATGAACTTAATTTTCTTTTATGACATTAATATGAAAATTTTTAATTTTTCCGAGAAAAATTAAAGAGATTTAAAATAGAAATAAAATAAAAAAAGAAAATTGGGAAGACTTTTAAAAAATTCGAACATTTCCGAGTTTTATAATGGATTTTAATTATTATTATTTTTTTTTTTAAGAAAAGGAACAATTAAATTTAAAATTTAATTATAATGTGAGTCAATAAAAAAATTTATATGAAATCATAAGGATTCTGAGTGATTTCTTTGTAACGAAAGAATCTTGAGTGATTTTTCGAAAATAAAAGAAATCTACTATTAAAGTGTAAATCGCTTTCAAGTCTGTTGTATTTTCGCCTTGTTCTATATTGCATTAAAATGTATTTTTTTATTATATTCAAGTACCTATAACATATATTCTTAGCAAATACTTATTTAAAATAAAGAGAAAAAGTGGAAATTTACAAAGGATTGGTGTAGAATTGAAAGCAAATTTAATGCAAAAATTTGTGTCACCTTTTTATTTTATAAACAAGTTGATCTCAATTTGTAGATATTAATTATGGGAGCAGTAACAAAAGTTTTTTTTAAATTATCTAAAGTATTTTAAAATAATTCCAGAAATTTTAGTTCCTGTTATATGCAACGGTTGGATTAAATCAGTATGGGAATTAATAGGACTTACTACTTACATTTATAAAGTTTCAAAAAAAAATTGTTTGCTTTGTGTAGCTTTGTTGCATATAATGACATGTTCTCCTACCGAAGTTGATGAATAAAATTTTATTTATTCCCTTCAAATATTGTGATAATTAATATTGAAAAAATAAGCCATTTCTAATTATCCCAAAAAAATTTCTGAATTTTTCATCTTGGTTAAAATTTTCTACCATTACTATAATGTTAGTTTTCGAATAATTTTTTCCATTGAATTGCCCCAATTAAACAATTTTACATATATTTTTTCATTAAATTGACTTTTTATGTATTTTTTATTTAATTTTCAGCAATTGCCATTCATTGCATCGTGCATATTATTCTATAAGGCTAATGCGAAATGTTGATCTGCATTAAGTTTATTTAAAAACAAAAATTTTATTTAATTTATTATCATAAAATTCACAACTTTTTTGCATATGACATCCTCTGACATATTTTTATTTTGAGTGATTTTTGTTCATTTCAGTTAATTTTTTTTTTGTTTTTTTGGAGAATATTTTAAAATATTAAAAAGAATTTTTACAAATTTGCAATGTTTCTGAATTTCACAGTTGAATTTTACTTAATAAAAATAAAAATTTATTCAACTTAAAAACTTAAATTTAATTCAGTGTCAAGTCAATTTTTTGTTAGAAGAGAAAAATTATATGATTGAATAAAATTTGTGGATTATTTTAAGAATGAATAATATAATAATTACGAGGAAATCATTTAATTTATAGAACAATATGGTAAGAAATAGAGTAGAAACTGTTTTTAAAAGGGAAAGTTATGGAAATAATAATAGGAAAAAGTTCTTTCAATAAAAATTATATATGACATGAATAAAATTAGGCTAATACTAATGAAAGTTGAAGATTTAATATAAATGAGCTAAGTAATAGTTAAATTTAAGTAGTCATCTATCTACTGGCTTTTAACTTATGCAAAGAGATTATTAAACTATTTTTTTATTTTCTACCATTTCGATTACTAGAGAACATAAATTTCTCTTTCTATTTCTACTCAAAGCAACAATAGAAAGAGAATTTGAATTTTTGAGAAACAAACAGCGTATACAAAGATAAGGAGAAATTTCATTTAATTGGAGATTTGAGAGGAAAATGTGTGAATTTCATTTAAATATGATGTGAGAGGAAATATATTTACGCTATACATGAACTTTCTATAGAAATGTGGAGCAAGTTGTATATTTAATATATTAAATGAAAATTTATAACCAAAGACAATATGAGAAATAACGCTATATAAGCAATTCTTTCAAAAAATTTTGATAAAAGTGTTGAGTAAATATGGTAAGGGAACAAAGATTGAAATAGATTGAATTTACCGAAATCGTTGTTTTACATAGAGTACCAAAAATTGAATTTGTAGCTGCTAGCACATATAGTGTTATATCATAAGTGCATAGCACAATATAATATAATGTTTAGAAAAGCAAAAATTGGTAGAATATAAGCAACCCGAGGCTAATTGTTGTTGGTCCTGAAACGCAAATTACTGCCAACTATTCCAAAATAATTCAACGGTCTAACAAAAATAATTACCTTATACGTTGGAATAAAATAATGAATGATATAAAATATCAAGTATTTTAAAAAGTGTGTATAAATTGGAAAAAAACTTGCTATTTAATAATAATTTATAAAAAAAAAATATTCGGCAGTAAAAATTATTAAAAAATGGCATTTTATTGCTTGAATGAATTTTTTTCTCCATTTTTGTTTTTTTTTTTTTGTGGAATGACCCTTGAATCTTTATATTGTTTATGTGTACCAAAAATTTTATAATATTATGCAGATAAGTGAAAATTAAATTTTTTTTTAATGCCAAAACTATTTTTTTAAGGATAATGGAACATTTTTTCGTAAAGAAAAAAAAAAATTATATACAAAACATTGGAACTTGTCCAATATGTTATTTAAAAACAAAATCATAGAATTTAAATTTCAGTTTATAATTTATAATGTCGCATTATTTTATTTATAATGTTCGCTTAATAAACTACAAAAAGTATTAAAAGAAAAGTTCATGGTTTTTAAAAATTTTCTATTATGTAGTTAATTTTTCTAAAATTTCTTATTATTTTCAGTAGGTCTCAGACAATGGTATTTTCAATATACTCATTATGCGCCTATAATTTAAAATATATTATATACTTTAAAAAAAATTTCAGTCGAACAGACGAACGATAATATTATTAAAAATAGTTTCTTTAAGCTTCTCTAGCATTACCCTTCTTATGCTAATCGCATATTTCCACCGAAAAATTAATGTGTGAAATTTGGTATCATCATATAACCGCACTTGTTGGCCGTATATGTATTGCGGTCGATAATAAAAGAAACTTCAAAATTTTGATCAAATCGAGCCTTTCTCTGACTTAGCTTTACATTTTTTATTTAAAATATAGTAAAAAAAAAATCTTTATACACACATATTCATATACAAATACATAACACATAAAAAAATTTCAACTTAAAATTCTAAATCGACAAATTGTATACTCCAAATAGTTCACATAACCTACTTTTAACCACCGTCTGGTGTAGGTGTAGGAGTAGGAGTAGGTGTAGGTGTAGGTGTGGGAGTGGGAGTTGGAGTCGGAGTAGGTGTAGGTGTTGGTGTTGGAGTAGGTGTTGGTGTAGGTGTTGGTGTTGGTGTAGGTGTTGCTGTACCTGGAGCTGGAGTAGTTGTACCAAAAATACTTTGTAAAGCTTGAGCTGTAGCATTTAATTGTGTTATTTTATCTGTTAATATTGTATTTATTAATGCTGAAAATGTTGTTGCTGATAATATTCGCGGTTGTCTTTGATCTGTTCCTTCATATCGATTCGGTAAAACTAGTACTGATGCAGCAATTGCAATAATAGAACAAATAATTAATAACTTTTTTAACATTTTAAATACCAACTCGAGTTTCTAATAATATTTGATTACAATTATTGTAAATTTATGAATGTGTCATCTTTATTATTTTGTTTTACTTTATATACAATTTTTTAACGTTTAAAATTCTTACAGTTATGTAAATATTATTGTATTTGAATTTTCCATTTATCTCTTAGACCTTGAATATAATTTTCAGTTGATTAAATAGAAGTTTTTTTGAAATGATAATTGAATTTTCAATATTACAAATTGTCCCAAATTTAATAAGTAAATATTGTAATATTTTTAGTATTTTATAGATGATTTTGTTGACATGTTGTGTAAAATGAACTTGAGAGAAATTGAAAACAGTTTTTGGAATATCCAAAAATTTATAAGAGAGTATTAAAAATTTCTATTAAAAAATCCAATTTAATTTATAAGAAAAATAAATTTGTAGAAGAATTTTTTCAATGCAAAGGTTAACATTTAAAAGTGTTGACCTAATAAAATCTTATTAACATTTTAAAATAGTCAAATCTAAACAACTTTTCAGTGGATCTAGAAAAGGCTGTGTGCTATTGCTATACTTGCGTAAATATTTATTTAATCTTTAGTAAAATTTTAGTGGATGTGAGAATAACAATTTGAATAAAGAAAAATTTTCGTTTTTGTGTACACAGAAGAAAAGACTTTCCTACTTTTGACAGCTTTCGCTGAGTTCATTAGACTTTTTGTGTTATTTAAAACAATTGATATAGTATACATTAGTTTCTTTTCAAGGAAATTCAAATATAAAATCAACTTTTTAAATAAATATCAGAAATTTTTGGAAATAGTAAAATTTTTGAAAAACATTTAAAGTTAATTGTTTAATATTGGATTTTAGTAATGCTTGTTAGTATGTTAGCTGTATATGAGTCCAAATAATACTGTGTAAAAAAGAGCAAGATAATTTCGTAGATGAATTTCGTAGACATTACGGCACAAATTTAAGGAAGAAATATTAGATTAAATTTCATTCTTCTAAAGTATAGTCCCGACTTAATTAACACTGGTTTTCTAAACGGGTATTTTACCATTTGAATTAGAGAGGAATGAAAAAAATTTGTAACATTGAAAACATAAAAATATTTGAAAAATCTAAGAAAAACATTTGATTTTCGAAAAAATTAAACAAATTACTGATGATTCTTATAAGCACTCATGTAGTATGTAAATGATGATGCAAAATCGAGTACTTTTAAAAAATGAGAATAAATTGGGGGAACGCATTGTCCAAAGTAGTTACTTAATTAAAATTTATTAAATTACTGTGAGAACTGAATTTGTTTTATATTCAGCAGCCTTAAGTTTAGTGAAATGATTTGCTTTTTTTTTACACTTCTTTGTGTAAACTAAGTGATCGTATAACACATTATTGGATTATTGGATTTTTTGCTAAATTTTTTTTTTTAAACCTAATTTAATTTTCAAGTTATTCTAATTTGCCTGACCAACAACAATTAAGTAACTAAAGCGAAGCCGATTATTTTATGTAGAAATCTATTTTTAGCGATTTTTCAAGAAGATTGGAACCTTATTTATTAAACTTTCAAGTAAAAGATTAGATTCATTAAAATTTCAAGTAAAATCGCTAGAGAGAAAATAGGAAGAGAATAGTGTTCTAGTTGTCTATAAAGATATTTTCTCAAGATTTTCATATTAATTTTTATTCTATTTATTTTTACGGTAAATGCTCTTTGTTAGAGAGGTAATTCTTGTTCCCCCGCCCCCGCGTCAAATTCAATGTTTAACTCGGTTAAACTATTTAACTATTTTAAATATTTTACTAAAAGCTCTTACAATAAATTTAATACTTTTAATATTAGATCGTATATACTCAAAAATGAGTCTGTGTTCTTAAACGTAGTATAAAAATTAAATTATTTGGAGGTTTTAATGTTTAAATACCTGAATTTGGTGAATATTGTGAATAAATAGAGCATTTTTCTTAAATTGAAGTTATAAAACTAATCCTAACGTTAATTATTTTCAAATATTACAGGCGTTCTTGTATAAATCATTCACCTTATTTTAAATATTCAATACGTATAAGAATATAACACACAAATATAATCTATATAAGAGATTAATTTTTTCTACCATTTTCCCATTTTTTTAGGGTTATTTTCCGTTTTGTTTTAGATCATTTAAACGAAATATAAAAACAATATAGAAAAAAAAACTGCAACGGAAGCAAAACAAAATCCTCACATATCTTAAAAAACAGAAATAGATTTTTTTTTTTTCTTGGAACAGATGTTTTTAATGGACATCTTCAAAAATTTTGTTAGAGTATTATTCAAAAAACAGGGAGAAAAACGAGAAAAAGGACCTAATATATCCTAAACTAAAATGGAAAGCAAAAAAAGAAAAAATTTCCTCTTTTTCTTTTCATTCCTGTTTTTTTTTTGTTCCTTTCTTCTTTTTCGTATTATGACAAAAAATTCTTTCATGGTTTTTTAATATTTTTCTAATGTTTAGTAAATTCACTCTTGTACAAACACCTATGTGTACATTATATGAATATCGTAACTATAAAAGCATAACAAGATAGGAAAGGAATAGAGGTAAGCAAAGAATTCAATTCATTGCTGCAATATATAGGAAAAAAAAAACAAAACAAGGAATGATATAAAGCCGTATATCATAACTTTAATCATTTGAAAAATAGGGGATTTATAAGCTTTTCATCCTTATTTATATGTTAACCGAAATCATTCCAAAAGGATATGTCAAATATATGCATTAGTTTTTGTATATGCGAGTATATATTCACATTTATTATCATTTGAATGCGTGTTTATTATCGTAAAAAAATATGCAAAATTTTGGCAGCTTATAATGAAGTTCTGCTTCCATTCGGAACATCAACAAAATCATTTATATAATAAAGCATCGTACAATGCAATACTATTTTCATTCACAATCAATATTATGATTTGACAGGATTTAAATTTATTCTAAATGTTAGAGTGGTCATCGGAACATATACGAATGTAATATTCATCATATTAATTAAATCAGTAAATTCATCATAATATAATGGAATATTAGAAAAATATTAAAAAGTGCACCCGTATGCACTATACTTTTCCAAATATCTTTTTGAAATATCCGCAGCTAAACCCAATTCGGTTTGAAATAAAACTAGTCAGATGCTAATGTATTTTTAAAATTAAGCTGGAAAACTATACCTGCAAAATTAATTGTTTTACTGCTGCAAATGTCGCTCTGATTCTTATGTTCTGGAGCTAAATCATACATTTTCCTGTAATCTCCTCCTTTTTTAGTTATAGAAGGAACCCGAATAAAATTTTATTATTAGAGTTTGTTTTCCTTTGCTGATATCTCTTGAGAAGGTGCAGTAAAAGAGATTTAATTTACCACTCGAAGCTTACTCATATCAGAAATACAGCTGCGATCCACAAATACAATAAATACATATACCTACATGCATTTTTCTAAATTAAAAACTTTTTGCTACACGAAATACTTCACTAAATTTTATTATTGATCATACTGCACACATTCCCATAGTTGCCTTTTCTGGCTGTGAGAAAATTCTTTTTAATTTTCTCATTATTTCACATTGTTTACGAAAAAAAAGGAACATGATTTACTTTATAGATAAAGATTCTTGACATAACATTTTGTTTTCCTTCTTAATTCATTTTGCTGTTGTTTTTTCTACATTTGGATTTTTATAGAAATTTAAAACTATATTTAAGTATGTTATAGCCGACTGAGTACTTCTTTTAAAAAATATTTTATTTTAGTTTTGCGCTTCAGACTGTTACACATTTTTTGCTTAAATAAAAAAATTTTCCATTTAAATTTTTGCGTACACTTATGTGTATACAACAGTAAATTTGGGAAACTAAATGCGGGATTATAGCTTATATAATTAATAGTTTCATTATAATTTTTCCACGAAATTTAATTTAGCAACCAAAATCCTGAGTCATTTAGATTAGCTTAGAAAAAAGCTTCTCCGTATCAGAAAAGGACATAGGAAACCATAAAATAATTTCAAAATTTAAGAATATCGAACAAATTTCCTTTTTCTCTAACAGAAATTAAGCCAGTGCATGACGTACAGAACTCTATGAATATATTTGAATAGGTTAATGCCCATCACAATCATACCAGCGTTAATTTGACAAAATGTTCGAAGATATTGTAACTATTCGAAGATATAATATCGGTACAATAAAGTAATACCTATAAAACAGTATATCGATCCAACACCTTAGGTACATTGGTATTAACATTATTATAACAGTGTCACTTACCCCTTCCAAAGTCTAAATTATTTAGTACATATATTATATAGCTGGTTAAACATTATTGAAAACTATAAATCAAAAATCTCAAAGAGAATTTAAAAATTATTTGATTATCTAAAAAAAAGCATCTACTTAATTTTGCATATCGCAAGGCGAATTTTATTTTGCTTTCAAATTGCATAAATTTTTCATATTATTAGAAATTCTCAAAATATTTTTATACTGTTATTTGAAGAGCGAAAATATTTCGGTTTAATTTCTGTCTCCTTATTTTTTCTTCTCTTCTTATTATCATTATTTAGCTCAAGGGTTTACAATAATCATACCAGTAATAATAACAATAATATGACAGTATTTTCGTACTATGATGAAGAAAATTATTAAAGATGTTTAAATGACAAAAAAAAAAAAAAACGCAATTCAAAGGATTTCATTTCAGTTTTGTTTTTACACAAACGAAAATTTCAAAGAAATTTTTTTTTGTGCGATAAAATATTCGAGTAGTAAAAGGGAAAAATATATAGTTATGGTACCCCTAAAAGTATGTTTGAAATTGGAAATATTAATATAGCTAGAGCTTTTGCTTTTTTTATTATTTTTGAATTAGCTTTTATGAATTATTCATATTAAAGGCTAAATCTAAATTTTGAACTAAATTTAAGTTTTCTTATGACAATATTTTTAAAGTATTCTATAAAATCCAGTAACATTTTCATTTGAATCAAAATTAACGAAATCCAATTAAAATTACACAAATATTTTACAAAGGATGTGCATTAAGATTAATGTACTATTTTTGTATTTTCCTATACAATGGTGGCAACTTCATATTCATTCAAAATGCATGATTACTTTTATAATAAATTTTGATCAAGTCAATAGTAGTCACAGAATGTTTTCTTCGAAATAAAAATTTTGCAAAATTTTTAAATATCATTTTGGTCCATCTTATTTTAACTAATTTAGAATTGTCCGATTTTATTATCGAAATAAATTTCGTTCAATTGTTAATTTTATTATGATGAATTTTAATATTTCAATGTTCAAATTCCAAGATATTTTAAGTAGTTTTCCGTTATTCTCATAGATTTTAAAAGGGACTCTCTTCAATTTATGAGATTTTATTTAGATAGAAAGTGGGATTTAAAACGTTTTTAATAACAAAGTAACAATTTGAAAAATTACATTTTACATAACCAATAATCAAACAGGATCTCATTTCAATAACAATGCCTTTGTATTATTGTTAAATAATTTTTATTTAAACGATATTTTTTATTCCATCAACCTCATTCTGTTATTTTTTTGTTCACAATATTTTTATAAAATTTTTTGTGCTATTGTATAAAATATTTAAGAAGCTTTGAAACAAAGGAACTTTGACGTAATTTTACTCATTTTCTAAAATAAAACAAAAATTTATAAAAGACATTATAACAAAACATTATAAAAGTAATACATTAATGCCGTGTTATATGAAATAAGGGTCTACAGTGCAATCAATTTGAAAATGTTGTTAAAAAATAATTTTATTCACAATTATTCGATAAATCTATTGTGTACCTATGAACTATCAATTGCGAAATTTTATTGTCCATCAATAGTCCATGCTGAAATATCAAAGTTTTTTGGGCTAATATTTAATCTTGTCATCTTGCTAGAAAATCATTGCTTACCTTCATATGAAATATTCTTAGAAAAAATTTATTTTATTGAAATTACTTACCAAAAATATTTTACCACCTTAATTATTTAAGAAAATTTTAGAAATTTTTGACCATATTTCCCTCTTATCCTATTTCTTTAAGAATAATCCTTGAATTTAATATTACTCATATATATGCAATATCTTTTCCGCTAATTATAATGTAATACTCTTAAATATTTAGAAGATTATTAATAATATCTAATTAAATAATTTTACTTTATTTTATCTCGCTTTGAAGAAAATAACATTTTATTAAAATATTCATGTATATAAAATTATTTAATCCATGCTATTATTAAAGATGCTAAAACGATATTATTAAGGCAAAACATACAGTAATCATGACATATGGGTAGATAATTTGAAAATAAAGTATAAAATTAAAATATTCTAATAAATGTAAAGGATTTTCTTAATATGTTTTATTATTATGATTAAGGTTTCATATAGCTTTTTCAATTTATTTTGTATGTATACAAAATATATGGAAAAAGAAGAGAATTATGAAAACTACATAAGAAAAAAAAGGAACTGTATAAGAAAAGAAATTCTAAGAAAATTTTCTAGGACTTAAGACATGATATAAGAAACTTGTATTATCTTTGTAATGCTTATAATATGATATTATAATGGTTGATTATATAAAGGATAGGGGTGGTTATGAACATCTTTTATTCTAAGTTGTTTGTTGTTAGTTATTTGCTTCAGATGGTTTTAGTGCAGTATTAGATAAAAATAAAAAATAATGTTTTATATTAAAATTTTTGTAAAATTAAATTAAAATATGGCGACTAGCGTGTGAAATGTGCATATAAAAGAGATTACGGAACTTTAAAAATATTATTTGAATTAAATTGAATAAATGGTAATGTTAATTTTTATAACATAAACATTCAATATAAGTAAGCAAGTAAAGAGCACTAAATAAATTTACTGTTTTCTTAGGTTTATGCAAGAAATTGAAATGAAATTGAAAATAAAGTTTTTACTTTTTGTTGCAATCACATAAAATGTCAGGTTCCGATGGATGTTTAAAAATATTGTATTAAACTTATTTTAAAAAAGTTCCCGACAACTTTTTAAATGCTTACAGAATCACAAAATAGGATATGTTTGTTTTATTGTGTAAAATTTGTTACTGATTAATAAAATGGGAATATTAATAAAAATAAAATTCTAATTAGATTAAAATTTTACAAAGATGTTTTTTCTTGTCCATTCTTCTAGAATTCACCAAAGATGTTTTGTTCCATTCAAATATAATAGAAAGCCGGGGCTCATTTAATTTTTCTTTCAACAAAATTATGCATCAATAACACAGGGGTGCCAATTCATTTTTCAAGCACTCTAACCAATTTTCACATTTCAAATAAAGCTCACATTCTATTTAACTTTTTGGTTCATATTTCTGGATTCCTTACTTTAATTTTTTATTTCATATGCAAGAATTTTTTTTAAAGCAAAATAATAATTTAAAACGACTAACCCTTTAGTTGTATAAAAAAATAAGAAATTTAATTTAAAATACTTCGTTTCAAAAGCGTGTAAATTTAAATATTTTTATATATTCCAAAATTGTACAAGACATGCATTCAGAATTATATTGTTCGTACTATGGAAGTGTCACGAAACTGCTTTTTTGAGAGTTTTGAACTATATATGTAGAAAAATTCAGAATTTTTTAAATCTGTATAAAAAACCTACGTAACTCCAAATTAAAATTATTTTTCATTAATTAAAGAAATTAAAATAATAATAGACCCCTTGGTAAATAAATAAATTATAAAATTAATTATTCTTTCACTTACAAAAGTAATGAAATCTTAATTAAGATTTTTCTGTTTGTAAGCAAAAAAAAATCACTCTATTTACAATACATGATTTATAATGTGTACAATCCGATGTATAAAAAAAGTAAAATCACATAAAATATCTTTAAGACAACCCTTTTAATGGGACATTCAAAAATCATATTAAAAATTAATAACATCAATTCGTATTCAATTAAAATTTCCTTCTTAAAAATTCAATTTCATTTCCTATAATAATATTGCGTTATTTTTTTTACTATACCCTTTGTATTTTAAGGATTTTTTTTTTTAAAACCATAGAAAAGAAGAACTTAATATTCCTTTAAAATATCTACTCATTTTACAAAACAAAAAATTTAAGTTTAGAAAAACGAACTAGGTATATGAAAATAGTATGCAAATGAAAAGGATTGCAACCAAATGAGGCCATTCTTAATAAATGGCATATGGCATATTTATGATGAATGGACCATGCATAAAAAGGAATAAAACAGAGAATAAAGGGGCTAAATAATATTCCCTGTTCCTGTTTCTCCCTTTTATGGTTTTTTTTTCAATGATTTATTCACAAATTTTATTTTTTTTTTTCTGTCCTTTTTCTCTTTCTTTCTTTTAAAAGAGAAAAAATTCAGTTTTTTCACTCTCACTTATAGAGTTTTATCTATTTAGTTTTTCTGTTTCTGTCGTTTTTCTTTTTTTTTGTATAATTAGAAATTTCTGTAATAATTTATAAAAAAATAAAAGCTTTTTGTTAGCTATCATCGTTATCATTACGACCGTTATATAATGTTCATCAACTCTTTTAACCAGCTTTTTTTTTCGTTATTTCAGTGTGATTTTGTTATCGTTTTTATTTTTTGATTTTTCTTTAGTTCTGAATCCTATGATGAAAAATGTAGGTAATGAAAAATAATATCTGTTTGTAATGCTTTTCGTATTACAAGCAAAAACATAAAACAAAAAAAAAAATTCTATGTTTATGCGGACATTTGTGAAAAGCGATAATTTTCATATTTTCCTTTTTATTCCTTTTTTTTTTGAATATTTTTTTTTACCCGTTCAGCAAATATTTCTCCTGTACAAGTAATATTAAAATATTTCTTCCCATTTCTTTGTAAAGAAAAAAAAATGCATAAATATTATGAAATATGTAGTTTAGAGGTGATGGTTATTTAGAAGATGAATTTACAGTAGAATCCGGATATAAATATATAATACGTTCTAAAAACTTTGTTGGATGCATTCTTGTGCAAAAAATGCTAATACAAATTCTATTCAAATTTACTAATAAGTTACATAATTAAAGCAGTAATGGATTTTAGACTGCCAACAAAAATGTTAAATTTTTGGTCTCAGTATTTCAGTGTACACATACGTGAAATAAATTTGTATGAAGTAGTAGGAGAATTCTGATCAATATTTGCTCTTCTCTTTAAAAACAAAATTGACTTTGTTTACTTTCAGGCATTTCTTTAAACGCTGGAAAGTAGGTACTTCTCCATGAACCGGAAATTTTGTCGCTAAAATATTTCTTTTTACAATATTCGTCATATGCATATCTGTAACTCTTCTGATTCTTGAAAGTGAAAAGTTTTTTACTTACTACCCTGAGCCGTTTTAGTGAGGAGCGAAAGATAATGATCATAATAAGACAATGTTTGATTAAAAATTCAATATTTTTATTTAGAATTTTATTTCATCAGCCCGTTTTTTGATTAAGCATTTTCAGAACCATCGTTCCAAACTATAAACAATCAAAGCTTAGAACTATGACTATTGCAGTTAGTCATTAAGTATCATCATTTCTATAAGTCGAATATTTTGAAGAAAAGCCAAAGCTTGAACAACATCTTACAAAAATTGGAATTATTATTGTGAAGGACAGTTTGTTGTAATGCTATTATCATTTTCCGGCTTTTTATAGTTCATCTTTAACGGTTTTTATCGTAAAAACTATTTTTCTTCTTTTTACATTCTACATTTCATTATTTTTTGTAAACAAAACCTAAAGTTGTTTGTTATTGTTTTATATAAATTGATATTACAATACTCATTAAAGACAACTATGATAATTGATATTGATTGTTATAATGATAATATTTCTATATAATGAAAATATTCACTATATTTGGTCGTATTTAAGTAGTAAGTACGTGTATAGGGAATGCATATTAGTAAATATTATTATTGATGATGATAAAAAAATGTTGACAACATGTAAAATTAGAAAAGAAATGGAGCGAATCACTATTATATACAAAAATTTCTATTATGTACATACATGTGTATATGTTCAGTGAATCATATTATAGCCACAGAAAATATGAGAATTTTTTTTAACTATTATAAATGAATCAAAGAAGTGTGAAAATATTGTCATTAAGAATTCTGGTATCCTTCTCTTTTACTTTTTATGGGAAAATTTGTGGTTATTCTTCATTTCTTTATTGTGGTTTTTTAATTTTTTTTTGTATTTAGAAAAAGAGGAAGGGGATTATAAATTGGTAAGACTATATTATTTATATTCATCTTTGATATATAAATTAATATCGCATTTAAAAATATTTTTACTGCAGATTTTTTTTTTGTTTTATTAATAATGTAGTATACATATGTAATGTGTATGTCGCGAAAACAAAAGAAAAATATTTTGCTTAATTTGAAAATACAAGCAAAAGAAAAAAAGAATTTAAACTAAAAAATTAGATTAATATTTTATGTGGCATATATATATAGGCTGTACAGGGTACCTCTTTTGACGGTTTTGAATAGAAGAAGTTAAAAATTTCAAAAGATTGTTTAATGTGTAAAATTTGTTATTCCTTTATTGGGTCTGTAAATTCGTAGCAAAGACAAAGCCTTTGGCTAAAATTCAGGAAATATAATAACTAAAGCACGAAGATGAAAAATTCACTTTTCCTAATTAATATTATGATAATAATGAATATAAAATTTTCTGACATGACAGAAATAGTGAGTTTTAAGCTTTGAACAGGACTCTGAGCAAAAAAATGCCATATAACATATTTTTTTGCCCATTCAGTGAATTTTCGCATTTGTTGTCATTAGTATAAAGAAAATTCAGGTGAATTCATGTTATGACTTATTATTATGCGACAAACGTTATCAAATCATCCTCGTTTGCCTTCTTACTTAAGACGCAAACCAAACTTCAGTTACCAAAAGCTTGACGTCGCAATTAGATTCTTAAAAAATCTTTTAAGAATTTTTTATTCTTAAAATAAAATAAACAAAGCAAAAATTTTTTCAAAAACGTTGCTACTTGTAGTTTATATAGTTCTTGACTTGGATGGAATTGTATTCATTAATTCATAATTGGATCCGATCTCAATTTTCTCAATATCAATGAAATTGATAAATTTAGTAAAAAAAAATTGATAAAAATTTCTTTATATCACATAAAAAATTTCCAGTCACTTAAATGAAACACCTTATTTGAATTTATATTTTGCGTATACAATGAAAGAGATAGATTACACTTAAATAAATGGTTTTTACTTTCTATATTTTCTATCTCTGTTTAAATTAAAGGAGAACAAAATTAAAAAACAAAAAAAAAAAATTTTTGCTGGTCTATTTTCGATTTTTAAATGTGATTCATATTTTTTCTTATTGTTTTTATTTTTGCCTCTTCCTTCCTTTTATTGCCCTATGTTGTAATTTAGATAATATCTTGAAGGATTTAGGATATTTGTTTTCTTCCTTTTTTTGTTTTCATATTTTATTATTTATTTATTTACTTTTTTTTTCATTCTTTATCTTTCAAAGAGCTCTACATTAATGCTTGAAGAAATCTTTTTCATTTTAATTTAATGCTGACTGTCACATAACTTTTAGTGATTATTTTGATATATGATATCCCATTTCAGAAATTCGGACATAAGACAAAAAAATAGAAAAAAACAATCCAGAACAAGAAAATTGCAAAAATAATATTCCAAGAGAAATGAAAATGGAGAAAACAAAAAAAAACATTTTACAGTTAACTTTTTCATTTATTTTTTTTACACTTTGTTTTATATTAAATACAAAAGTGGAAAAAAGAGAAAACAAAACATGAAAGACAACGGGAAACAAACATAGAATGGGAGAGTAACAGAGAGAAAGAGATATTAAAAGAGAAAGTTTTAGCAAGCTCATCAAGATTTAATAATATCACATTAACAAATAATAATTATTAATAAAACCAATACATACACACAAGCAAGTACAAAAACATTCTGAGTGCAACTTTTGTCACTTCATTTCACTTTCTTTATTCTTCTTTATTGTTGTTTATTAATTTTTTACTTTTTACATCATTTATTCCCTAAATGAACACAAGATTATCTTTTCAGATTCATTACACTGATGTGATTTCAAAAATTAATTTTGATTCTTTGTTGTAATCAATCAAATGAATCATATAGTTACGTACCTATTAATTATGTAAGGCTGAGTTAGATATAAGATTAGAAAAACCATAGATTACGTTAACTAATGGATATAGATTACTTTTAATCTTCTTATTAATCTAAGATGTTAAATAAATTGAGTATTTTTGAACTCGATTTTAGAAATTTCGAGTTTTCAAATTTAACAAAACTATGGCTCAAATGCAATTATCTAAAATTTTCTGTGAAACAAGCCCCATGTTGATTACTCTATATCGCATGATTCCGAAATTATAGCTTTTACTTATATGCTGAAAAAATTTATTACCTTTTTTTCAATAGTTCCCTTCCTTCCATCTTCCATTCGAATTTTTGCTGGAAATTGATCAAATAAGAAGCCTCGCTGAAATTATATGCCACATTATGGAAACAACTCTGTATAAAGCAAAGACATTGTCAAAAATAAAATAGGTATCGCGACATGAAAATCTACAAGTAGCGGTCAATGCATGTACCCTTCCATTTATGCATTGTAAAATTTTGATAATTTATCGTTGCACGTTTTATTAGAAGTGGAATACCCAGATTTACTATTATTTACTCACTTTATATGCAAATATTTATACAAAATATTAATGGTATTTCTGAATAAATTCAACATTATTTCTATTATTTACATCAATTGCTAAAATCGATTATCCAGAACATACTTAGTTAAAGTTAGAATTTAAATAATAACTCCAGTCGAAGAAAACCTACGCAATTCTTTTAATACATTATGAGCAATAAAAATAGAAAAAAATTAATATGTACATTCAGTAATGATTTTCTTTATTTCTTTTAAGATATATGCAGCACCGGATTTACCATATATGCAAAGTATGCATTTGCAATAGGCGCCAGAAAACAGGGGTGCCATTAAAAATTTTGAAATAAAAGATATACAAAAATTTCAAAAAAAAAAATCTGGAAGTTTAATTCTGCGCTTTTAATTCTATGACTAATCTAGCATTCAGCATTGTAACGAGAGTGGAGGGCGGGGGGTACCATTTTTGAACCCGAACCAACTTAGGGCGCCAAACAAGTCAGAATCGGGCCTGGATATATGATACTGTAAATAAGTCAAAGGGAACATAGTGTTTGTCATTTGGGATGTTTGAATAGGGTAACTTTTGTTTGTGTTAGATTTACCTTAATTATTGGTAAACCTCGGTACCATACTTAGTTGCTATCGCAGGAATAAGTTCATAATTATTTCTACATTTTCAGACTATATTATAAATTGTATAGAATAATGATTTTAAAAAACTCCACACAAACCACTAAACTTTTAAAGGCACCTTCACGGAATAATTAAAACTTACCGTTGACGGAAAAGATTTTTCCATCTTCATTGTCAAAGAAATCAATGAGTTCAACATGCTGTTGGTCAAATTACTGGTTATAAAAGTTGCTCATGAACAATTTGTGGATTCTGTTCAGTAAAATTATGGAAATTCGTTTTTTGAAATGTTAAAGAGACCGAAGCAACCATTAATTTGGTAAATGCTTTGTTTGATTAAATGAAATTGGCAATCACAAACCGATCTGTCATTTTTTGTATTGCCATAGTTTGAAATTAGACTCACTCCTATTGAAGTACTCATTACTCATAGAAATATGAAAATAAACTTTCATTATCTTTTTTATTAATTCTACCGAACTAACACATTAGGATTATATTTTTCTTGGTTTTGTTGTTTTTTTTTTCTAGAATATTAAATCTATTTTGAATTGATGTAGTTATATTGCAATGACATTTCAAGAATATAATAACATATTCGATTATAACATTTATTTAAGGCATTTTGACATTTTCATTAAAATTTTCTATATATACATATATATGTGGCCCCAGGATGTCTTTAAATTTGTCCTAGTCATAAGTCATTTTGTGGAAAAAAGAATATTTTTATATTTATATTTTATTTTTTGTATAAAACTATGTACGTATGTGAGTATAAGTATAAGTATGACACATTCTCATACATGCTTATAAATAAGTATGTAAATTTGATGCCGTGATATAGAATTTTTTTCTATTTACTTTCTAGGAGAAAAATCATTATATTTTGTAGGAAAATTTTAAAATATTTTTATATGCTCTTTATGATTTGATTTTGTTTTATAATGCCTGTATTGAGACTTTGTCAAGGTGAGAATGAAATATCAAAAACAGCTCATGATATGATCGATTTAATGGGTCGAAAAATATGGTTAAATTGAGTTATGTTTGTTTTTTAATTTTCTTTCGATATCATCCCGATCAGGTGTCTCTAAAGTAATTTTACATGTAAAAAAAAAAATAATAAAGTGTTTATAATTTAATTGAATTTCATCTTTGCCTTGTAGTTATAGATTGTATAAATGGATCCGGTTACATTTTACATAATAAATCGGTTAGTGAACATAAATATGTTTTAATTAAGATTCAGTTTATATTTATGTAGATTTCAACGTAATTGGCAACAATGAATGATATATATCAGCTTGACGATCAATAACAGAAGCAATTGAGAATAAATATTTTGCATTTAAATTAACGCATTAATAAAATAAAATTTGTGAGGTAAAATGAAAACAAAATCAAGTGACTTTTTCACTGTTATGTATAGAAAATAATTTAAAAGCACCTTTTAAGCAATAAGTGTAAAATACGAGTATATTAAGTTCAAAATTACACAAAATTAATAAGCGAACAATGAAAAACAAGAAAAGTTTTTTATAAGTATAAGTAGATCTTCAACAAGTTCTTTAAAATTCATGTTTTAAAACCTCTAGTTCTACCTAAACTAACCACTAACTTTCATTCAGAAATAACTTTCATTCAGAAAAAAGAAATTTTAGAAAAAAAGTAAAAATTTTACAAAAATTGTACATTTGCTTTTTCCTAAACAAAATTTAAGCAACATAATCACTTTTGCATTGTATTTAATTGGTTTAATGTAATATTTAGTATATGTATATAAATGATTTGAAAACGATTATATTCACATGCACTCTACAAGAACTGGTATACCTATGTCTTGCATGTTTTAGTTTTTCATAAAATTAATTGCAATATAATCAAGTAAATTTAATGTTTTTATAGCATGAGGAAAAGGGAATTGCACAAATTAAAACATTTCTTTCAAAACAAAATTTTTACTCATATTTCATACCTGGTGTATTTTATAGAATTTAAAGCACATAATGAAATCGACCAGCCTGGCAAGCCTAATAAAATAATTGAAACTGATTTATGATTTTTTTGGTTTGAAATGTTTTTTTAATTTTCAATGTAATTTTATTATGTAAAGTAGAAATTTAATAGTTATGAAAACTATTAGCAATTTAATAATTTTTATAAAAATTTTAGGCAATTAAAAAGCTAAGTAATTTCTTATGACCATAAATAAATTGAAAGAAATTTATTCATCCAAACTGCAACTGCAGAACAGATAAATATATAAGTTCTTGTTATTGTGTGTTTCAATAGTAGATTGTTTGTAGCAGTCAATGTAAACAAAACAAATACTTAGTAATCATATGGATTACAGTATAAAGCAATGTAGAGAACATTTCGTCGGCAATTTCTTCATGCCTCTGTAGCTCAGTTGATAGAGCGTCCGCCTAGAAAGTGGTAGGTCACTAGTGCGAGTACAAATCGAGGAGAAAAATTTTTTAATTAATTTTTCTGCCTTTAACTCATTCTTTTGATTACGTCATCCATCTGTCCTACACTTGCATGAAGAAATTTCCATTAAGTTAAACAATTTTTGTTCTTGTTATTAAAATATATTTTAATTTAAAATTAAAATATATTGTACCCATTCACGTTGGCGGAAGCAGAATTGAAACACCAAAGTTTAATAAAGCAACAAAAAACAAAAAACCAAAGTTAAAAACATAAAATATAAATTTATTTTATACCAAAAAAAAAAAAAATGTGAAACAAAAAGTACAAGTGGCATTAAGGCCAAAAGGGATATTAATTTAAATAAATAAACAATAAACATTAGAAAAAAGTCAAAGGCAAAAAATAATTTTGCAGTTAAAATCCAAAAAAAAGAGGAAAAATAGAATTCCACAAAAAAATCAAATATATGAAATGAATTAAACGGGATTTTAATAGCATAGAATGTATGAGATTATCAGAGCATCTGCAGAGCTTATACACCAAAATTAAATGTATATGAAATGTTTATAAGCATGATATATACAGGAATACCCATATGTACTTCACATTAGGTCCTTATTTCTATTTACAATTTAATTCTCGTATTTATTTATATGATAATTTTATTATGTACAGCAAAATGTACAACATATCATAATCTAAAAATACAAAAACAATGAACTTTATAACATGTTTAAGCAGTATTATTTTGGTATAACAGTTTATATTGCTTTGTTTGATGAAGATGAAGGAATTTAAGAAAGATTCACTTTTCTTAATTAACACTAAAGCGGCCGTATGTTTGTTTACAAAAATTCAAAGACTCATTGAGATAGAAAACAGAAATTCGATATACAAATAAATTTTTGCAAGGAAGCAAAATTTCTCTAAAAAAAAAATTTTATCTATGTACCTTGCACCTTTTAAATGTAATGACCTTTCATTTTGAGACAGCTTGTTGCATTGAGACCCCGCAAGATTTTTTAAAATTGGCAAACGCAGAAAAATAGTGAGTTGCTCCTATAATCGTGTAAAGTTAGTCAAATATTACAATCACAAAATCGCCGCTACAATTTACTCTTATCGTCAACAAATGTTTTTTTTTATTTCTTAAACTTATTGTTTTCTTAGACAATATATTTGTAAGAATCTGAAATTTTTTAGAAAACAGTAATAATTCGATTATTACTTAACGTTTTTTCTAATTTTTATGTTTTTCTCCGAAAAGTATAAAATTTTTTTTTTCGTAATAATTTTAATTTTTGTATAGCTATTAATGAATAATAATTTTGTTAAAAATAAAGTAAATCTCAATATTCACTTGTTTAAAAAGACTTTACAAGTCGTTAGTTTGAATTTATTTTATTCATTTATTTTTAAGAAGAAAGAGTTAAAAATTTTATAGAATAAATTTAAAATCGAACACCATTAATATTTCTGAGAGGTGAAATAACGCTGATATTATAAATTTTGTTGTAATATCACATAATCCGAATCGTTTACTGTATGTTTTTACAGCGCAAAATAAGAGCTCGTATAACAAATAATTTTCTTTTTGGTTTGAAAATAATTTTCATTTCTTGAACTATGAAATCAACTGAAAATTATGATTGAAATCGCCATTTATGAGCAATGCCTTCTGCTTGCTTTGACTTTTATTTGGAATTAGCTAATTTTATTTATTATTACCCACGTAGTGCATTTAATTTACCATATTAATATATTATGCATTTTTGATATCAGTAACAATTAGTTGCTTTTAAATAATGCGAGTTAAATTTTCTTTATAATTGTAAAGTTTCAATTATTATTGTTCAAGTTCAAAAACAAAAATGTTATACGCTCCATGCAGTTGCCATCAGTACTCATAATTTACCTAGAAAGAAATTTCAAATTTTACATTGAAATATTGAATCATTGAGCATAATACAACAGGTTGAAAATCTTTTTGTGTCAACTACATTACAATATAAAAATATAACATGAAATTTGACACGTGGTAGGTTTTATTTGAATATAATTTGAGCATTAAATTTAATATTATTGACAACATTTTAGAATTAAATGTGAATACTTGACATGATTATTTTTCATGTTATTGATTATAGTATTATAGAGTGATAAATATGAACATTTAGGTTAATTATTATAATTATTATCAGTTAGAATTTAAGTACATTAATTAATTAATGAAATGTTACAAAACTAAAATGATATGTGCTAAATAATAAATGGTGTTAATCGTTAATAATTGTTTCACATGGTTATAATTTAAGAATAAAAAACAGGTTATTCTACTCAGTATTCCAATATCTCCAGATTTTTCTAAGGTCTGCTAGATGACCAGATTTCTTACCAGAAATGCCAGATTTTTCACTTGTGAAACATTTATGCCATCCATTTACAGAATTCATTACAAATTACAATACAATATTCATTACAAGGCAATTCTCAAATATATGTCATATATTGTGGGAAATTTCCCACTTGTTCATTATAATTTTATATACAAATATTATTCTATTTCTACAAATATAATTCTACTTGATAATATTATATTTAATTAATGAAATTTAAAATGATTTTGCACTCTAACCTTAATATCACAATATACAAAATCTAAGAAACATTCATTAAACAATATTAAGTTCAACAACTTTTCTCAAAACAATGGGCTGCCCCGTATACCACCTAAAGAAAAAAAAAAAAAGGTTAAATCAATTATTCTCATTTACAAAACAAATTAAATGCGGCTTATAATAAAAAAAAAATCCAAGGTTTTGACAATAATTTATCTTATAAATAGCTAGTTTGTTTTTAAGGAAAAGGTGAAATTATATTTAAGGTATTTTCCAGCAGCTCTTATTTATGTGTATACCTATGTATGTATAAATACGTTTAGAGATAAATGGTGGGTGTCGTTATGTTTAATGTTTTATTCTGCATTTTTTTTTTATAGCATTGTCTATAATATTTATGCATTCTATTTTTATATATAAATATAAATGAGACAACAAAAAAAAAATGAATGGCAAAAAAAATAAAAAAAAAACGAAATGAAGATGAATTCTTTGCTTTGTTTTGGTTTATTCTTGTTTTTCTCTCTTGTTTAATGGAATCAACCTCTTTTTTTTTGTATTGGCTATAGTTCTCAAAGTATATACGAATAACACTGTATATGTATACATTGTCACCTGTATAATAATATAATATCATAAAGAATAAAATAATAATATGTAATGAGCATAAATAGGTTAAGTATAATATGTACATGTATATGTTTAAACATATTAAACATAATAAGTATAGAACATGGTGGTAGATTGATGCTTTGAAGAGCAATCACACGTATAAGTCATTTCAATTATACAATCATATTATTATATATCTATATGTATGTAAATTTCTTTTTCTTACTCTTGTATTATTTATGTGTTTTATAATAAAATATAAAAGACACCGGTCGTAATTTTTTATATTTTAGGAGAATACACTTATGCATACTATACATATATTATAATTTAGATATAAATGTAGACAATATTGTGAGTAATATATGAAATTTATACAAGTGTGTACAAAATATATTTAAATATTTACTTGAATATGCAAATAAAATAAGAGTGTAGGTAGGTATACCAAAAAAAACAAAAAGGAAAAGAAAATATATTAAAAACACTCAAAAAGTATAAGGAGTAAACAAAAATATTTCGGAGAATAAAAGAGATTTTTTTCAGAGAAAACCATATATACATATGTATTATGTATGTATGTATATGTACATATCTTTATTTAAACTGTACACCTGTTTTGTTTTATTTATTTACTTTTGTCATTGGTTTTTATATTTTTCTGTTTTTATTCTGTTTAAATTTTTTTTTCTTATGTTTTCTCTTATCATCATGAGGATACCGATTATTTGTACTTTTAAGGATATCCACTTGTGTATATTACGAGTATACTAAAACATTATAATATGTATATGTACACAAATTGTATGTATATATAATTTTCGCATTCTAAAATATCTCATGTGTTTTTTATGTTCTGTATACAAGTAGTATAACATTTATATACAGAATGTGAGATACCAATTATATTGTTAGTATGTATATACATACATGTTAGAGATAAAGATTGCTCCTTGTTTTTATTCCAACTCAAATACAATTTTTTTCTTGTTTTCTTTAATTCGATGTGATGTCCTTTTATTTGTTTTTTTCTTAATGTTTCGTTTCCTTTTGATTTGATAAGCTTAATTGTTATATTTAGTTTTCTTCTTTTTCTTACTAGCTATATACATTCCATTAAAAATCATTATTATATGTTTTTTGGTGGTAAAATGGAAAGAATACATTTGTATTGTATACAAAAAATAATATTACAAAATAAATTATATAGGCATAAAGTATGACAATATACTTTTATTATTGTATAACTCATTTTGATTATAAAAGATAATTTCTTATATTATAAAAAAAAAAAACCGAGAGTATGAGAGAATGCGAACTGATATGAAATGGAAATGGATTAAAAGTGACATTATGACTATATATACGAAATACTAAAGTTAAATTGTTATTTCTCGATCATTCAGAATAATTTGTTTATAAAATATATACAGATAAATGAACAGATATTTAGGTATGTCTATAAAATAATAAATGTTGAAACCCATGGTTTCTGGAAAAGCACATCTATTTAATTAACACGTTTATTAATTTTAGAGCTCATGCGTTTAAAAATCTTAGTTCTACAAACTTTTACCGAAAATAGCTACTGTATAAAATAATTTTCCTATTACAATAAAATTTTGCATAAATTTAGGGGAAACCTTAAAAATAATTCCTGAATAAATTTTAATCTTTATTGTTATTAATAATTTTCTATTGAGCATGAAGATTGAACTTTTTGGTAAAAAGATGATTTACGTTACAATTTTCTTTTTATAGAAGTTCGATAGATCTGAAAACGTCGAAGAAATAGGGAACTCAAAATAGACATTTTACAAACTTATTATTTTTACGCACTAAGGACGGAGAGTTTTTTCATAAACTATATATATCCATTAAATATTTGTAGATATAAAGTACATAAACTCATAAATTTCGATATTAATTTGCGTTGCCGTGAAGGAGAACATTTAATTTAAAAATAATGAAAAATTTGTTTGGTCAATTGTCAGCCTGAAATTTATTTGCAAATTTTTGTTATAGAAGAATTATTATTTTCTGATCTTCCTGGCTTTACAGAATTTTCCTGGTTTGAGCACTGTAGCTTGTCAAAGACATGCATTTTCACAGCTTTATTGAGCTATAGGAAAATAATGTCTGCATTGAAACGTATTTCTGTCGAATAAAATTTCGTATTTTTGTCTTAGCGGTGTAGAAATTTTGCAAACAGACGAACAAAACAAAACTAATAGGCACATTTTTACTGAAATTTTTTTTTCAAGATGAGCAGAACAAAACTATTATGACTAATCTTAATTATAATAATAAAATAATGATAAATTATTCTAATATTATTATATAGGAAGAATTTTAATTTCTACATTGTTCTGTCTCTGTGATTTAAGGAAAATCAAAATTTTTTAGTAACCAACACATACATATTATTATGTACCTATATAATATTTGTGTATTTTGTGTAATATAGTTATAAAAAATTTCTTTTATTTTGGGTGGAACACCTTTTCGATTTTGGTTTTTTATTGTTTTTTTTTGTCTGTTTACTTTTTCTATGTGTAGAAAATGATCTTTCTAAGTCAATAAAAATTAAGGTAAGTTTGGTATTTACGAGTATAATATTTAAATTACGGAGAATGTTATTTATGGGAGATTTTTCTGTTTTTTTTTTATGATGATACCACATTGTATAAATTGTGGCTTTTAACAGTTGAGGTTTATGACTTTAAAGAAACAAAAAATAAATTAAATTCAAGGCAAATACTAACTTTATGTATGTGCGGTGTTACATTTGGTATGAGGACCTAATGATGCGGATATGATGATACTGTTTTGTATTTATTTTAAATCAAAGGGAAGCAAAATATGGACTCTACGTACATTAAAACTTTTAAGCATTAAAATTTCTAATAAAAAATGTAGATAATCTTTTCGGGATCAATATGGTACATATATTATTAGAGAAGAATTGTACTAGGTGTTGGTTTATTTTTATTTAAAAATTTAGATAACTATATCTCATCCTTAATTTTTGATCGTTAAAAGAAAATTATTATTAAAATTCTGCATAATTTTTTATTTTTCACTTAATTAAACTTTTTATGGTCTTCTGAAATTTTTGAACCTACATATAAGGAAAAAAAATGTTTGTCATTTTGGGTTTTTTAAAAATAAGGGCGCCTTAATGCATATAAAATTTAGAGGAATATTGACTTATTCCTTACAAATTGTTTAGTTAATAATTATAGAGGTTGGGATTGCTCTTCAACACAACGTGTTGCATGTGCCGGAAATGGACAAGAAGTAGATATTTTTTTATTATCCCTGCTAATATAGACTTTGGGCGGAACCAAACTCGTTTCGAGGGATGGAGAATGTGTGACACGGCTGGACGAGATATCGAAAATTATTGTCGGGGATTTAGATATTTTCCTCAAGAGAACTAGGTGGCTTAGACAGGCCACCTGTAATTATGTTCTGAATGGTGACATTGTGATCACGGGGTAGTGGTAGCAAAACCACACATTTGTGATAATCGAGGTGTGGTGGTTCTGCTGCACCTACCACGTTAACCAACGAAATAATTTTAGTATAATTATACGATTATCCACAGGAATATCTTAAGACACCTTAAAAAATTCTAAATTTTATTTTGACTTAGTGTAGAAGTTTTAAAGTTCTAGCTTAAACTCGACGGCTAAACTAATAGCTTAGTATTTTCATAAAGCTTTGATTTGGAAAACTTTTTTTGAAATTACATATTTTTAAAAATTCTAGCCTGTGAAATTAAAGCAAAAGCTTTACAAGTCATTAGAAGAAATATTTTTAAATTAAGTGTGAATTAATTCAACATTCTATTTTCAGATAGGAAACAGTTGAAATAGATATTTCTATAAGTTTTTCATAAATTTTTCGTAAAAGAAAACTTTTCTTATTTCATTAAAAAATTTACATTAATTTAAAAAAAAGATTGCATAGCTTCAGGCGAAACTAATTTTTCTTGTGATTAATACACCTACTTCTTAATTACTTCATTATACTTAAAATATTGGTTTGATCGTTGCAATCAAACATGCATGGGAAATTCTAGTGAAATAAATGAGAATGATATTGTTTTTATGCCTGAGAGCCTAAGTTTCATTAATAATTAAAAATAATTGAAAAAATAATATTTTTCATTTATGGAAAAATTTAAAAAGCTTTTCGTGTTTTTCTGATTTCCAAAGTCAGTGTGTCTTATTGGTTCATAAGCTGTCCACATTTCTTAAAGTATCTATATAACATAAAAATCTTTTCAAAATTAAGTTCATTTTCAATAACATGTGGTTTCTTAGTTAAAATTCATAATTCATGACACCTCAATCACCTCATTAAAATGTTTTAACAATTTTTTAAATGTTTCCTTATTAAAAATACAAAAATTTTTAACAGACTTTTAACAAAGCATATCTATGCCAAAAATAATATGCAAATTAAAAAAATTTCTGTATTTTCCTATTTTTTATTAGTATAAACATTTAGATATTCAAATGTGTTAATGCCATAAGAGAAAATCATATTGCCCTAAAACAAGATAGCATTTTAATTTTACTACTTGGATTTAGTAGCGAAAAGTGCTAATAAAATTTGAATTTCTTCAAAACAAAACCAGACGACATTAAGAATTTTATTTATTTTTTTTTTGTTTTTCGTATATCTTTTACTATTTTATTATGGAAAGGGGAAGGATAATTTCTGATAAGGGAAGGAAAAAGATTAACCTTAATGCAAAATAATAATAGTTTTTGGTTTTTTTTTTGCATTGTTAAGAATTATACCGTAATTTGCATTATAATGAGTATAATTGGTTTTCGTTTTGTTCTTGCTAACTGGATTCTAATATACCATTATTTTTTGTTTTTTTACTTATTTATGATTTTTTCTGTTTACATTTATATTAATGGGTCAGTTTATCATTAACCTAAAGAACAATAACAAGAATAAATTCTTTTGAAAGGATTTTCCATTTAAAATTAGAAAAGACAAAGAAAAGAAAAATGTTTTTCCATTTATATGTAAATATAAAAAAAGTTAAACCAAAACTTATACTCGTAGTTAGAAATAAAATTTTACTGTTATCTAGCATTGTAAAGCGAGATGTACTTTCAAACTATAGAACGTATAAGAATGCTAGTACAGATTTTATTTCTAAGAATAATTATTTTCAACCTTTTACTGAAATAAATATACAAAACAGCCATTTTAATATTTTAATAATAAATAATACACAATAATCCTAACCATAATAATAAACAATGTCCTTATGTGTCATTCTTAAATTCGAGTTGTATATAATGCTGTAATTGTATTTGTTGCCAATATGATAAGATTACAATGTCAGTTTTATGATTATGATATGAAAATTTTTATAATTTTTGGACGAGAAGAATGTTTTTTGTTTGTAAATGTATTGTAAATTAAAGGAAAAACATTTCTTGAAAGTTGACATTTGAACAACGAGCTATACATCAAAAATAAAATTGTTACACCAAAACGATTAAAATTATGTTTTACTCGTACACTGTAAGGGACAGTTCAATACAAATTGCACATATAAACTCATAAGTAGTTCGAACATGCAAATGAAACTAAAATTGTTTAATTTACTTTATTATTGCAGCCTTGAGAAAAGACAACTCATTTGATTATAATCCCAGTAATTCTTTTTGAGGACACTCCAATTGCACAATAGTACCAAGCGTATTTATTCTCAAGTACAACAACGCACATAAAGGCTTAATATTTGAAAATGGAGAATAAAGATGACAAACTTCACTCCCAACACTCTAAAATTAAGTTCTAAAATGAGGCGCTCAGCACATTAGTGGTCAACTTGCAAAAATCACATTTCGAGTAAACTGCGGTTGAAATATTTCAATATTTAATTTTCAAGTAAATTTTTGAAAGGCTAAAACAAACTTATGTCAAAATAGAATGAAAAGAGGGGTAAACTAAGGATTTTGGAAAATATAGAAGAAATCTTGAGGCCATTACAGCTCTATTCAACAAAATAGCTCATTTTTGCAAAAATGTTGGATATGTCACTAATGTATTTAGTGCCAAAGATAAGATTTCTTTCTTCCTTGATTACGCCATTCTTTCACAAGTGGTCTAATACTTTAACTATTTTCAATTTACTACTTATAAGTAATGGCGAATTTCTAATTATATAAGTGGAAATTTCAGAGCAAAATATACAACTTAGAATAATATTACAATTGTCAATAGTAAAAATTTGTAAGAGAAATTTTTCTGCCAAATTTACAACACTTTATGTTTATAATCAAAAAACTATTTATTTTCAAGAGTTTGATACTACAAATACGTCCTAAATTTATAAAATTTATAATAGAATACTTAAATTCTTTTTCTTTCAATAAATCCCAGTACTGTTCTGTTCTCTTACAATAATCCTTTATATTATATAACTTATATTAATAATCTTATAAAGTCAAACTAAAATAATTTTCTAGCAAGTTTCCATATTTAAAATTTTAAAATAAAATAAAATTTTCGCTTGGATTGCTTTTGTACTCATAGTGTAAAGAAAAATTTTATATACAGCTAAAATAAAAGCTTTTATTAAATTGAGTACAAAAATATAATAGAAAAATAGCCTCTTATGCACTCAACTTTCCCATACACATATACATGTATTTATTGTACAATCAGAGATCTTCTTCAAAACAAAATTTTCCAAGAAATGCACTTTTTCGTTGCATCTTCTTTTTCATGTTTATTGTGTTTTGTTTTCAGCTACGGAAATTCATTATGGAATTATGATTAGAATAGGTGCAAAAACAAAAAGTAAAATAAAATCAAGGTGAATTAGCGCAACTTCAGTATATTAGAGCTACAAGAGCGAAAAGTATACAAACCAGAAAATATATAAATTTGAAATAATAAAATAATTAAGAAAAATGAAACTAAAATTTCATAAAGCAATTGTATTAAAGCTGTTGCATGAGCTCATTGGCTTTTATTTTATGTTTGTATAATCGGCAATAAGTTATTTTTTAAAAGATATATAAGAAAAAATTAAGAATTTGTAAAAATGATTCGATTTCATAGTAGAATATTTGATTGTCGTAATAAACATAATTTTGTCAATCGTTTAAAAGCTTAAAAATAACTCAGAGCAGCTGATCGTCGTTGGTAGTATCGAACAAAAAATTTAATATATTTAATTTACATTGTATAATATTACGTAACTTCTTGAAAAAGTAAGGATTATTATAAAATCTTAATATGAATAACGTAAGGTGTTTTCATCTAATATAATTGTATAAAATAGTGTCGATTAGCCGTCAAAAATGTCAAAATGTGCATTTTGAACGGCGGCATATATATATATTATAATTTTTACAGAGAAAAATCAGATTTTTAAGCTATAAATGGAATTAGGATGTGAACATATACTTCAAAATTCGGGCCATTTGAACAGACAATTACAAAATAAACTGTCTTTCAATGTAATTCAATTGCTTTGTATGGAATAAAGAGAAAACTTTATAGCCACGCTTCACATTTATTTTATTTCCTAATTATGAAGCTACTTTTTAAAACATACAACTGGACATCGGATTTAAGTCGTTTCTGTTTGCTGTTTCATTATTAAATTTTTTTTAAACAGTTAAATTTTAAAGTGTTGTTTTACACCTTAATCATGTTTCATTCGAAGTAATTAGAAAATATTTTCACTTATCAAATTTTGTGTGCAATTGTACTTAATTTTTGAGTGCAAATATTTTGTGTCCAATTAAATTTTGAGTGAATAGTTTCAGTTTATAGTTTCGTGCTCGTGTATCGTTATAGATTTAGCACTTACAAATGAAAGGAACATTTAAGATTTCAAAACGATTTAACTATGCCATATTTAACTTAAGAGAGCTTTAGTGGTGCAAGTTTTACATAAAAAAAATTTGACATTAATTGCTATTTCTATGTAGATTGTACAAAAGTTTCAAAATCTTTTTATTAACTTTCTTTTCAAATAATTTTCATAAAATAAACATTATTACCTATATATGGTTTTATATACAGACAAATAGTTTTATTGATATATACATTGTCCTTAAATAAATTTGTTTTATCAGAATATTACAACTTATTATTATTATATATAAACTTTTAACTAAAGAGTATAATGTTAAAAGTTTCGAATTAAAACTACAAATTTTCCTGTATCAAAACATATACAAAAATATAATAGGTCCATATGGATCCATGTATATAACATTCTAATATCACATATGAATCAAAATTGTTGAAAAATAAAAGAGTTAATAGATAAAACTTTAAAATTTTTGAAAAGTTTTCATTTCCTTTTTTTTTTTTTGAAAATCACCTGATTGAAAATTTTAGTTATATAGAAAATACACATAATATTTTCAACAACTTTTCATATTTACTTTCAAGAGAATAGAATAACTGGAGTATTGTTAAAAATATATTTTGTGAAAATAATATTTTCATTGTACTCTAGGGACAAACAATATGTTATCTATATACATACATATATGATTTTAATGAAAAAAGTCAAAAAGTTTTTGTTTTAAAACAATTTCAGGTTATAAAAATTTCAAAAGAAGAAAAAATCTAAAGAAAAGATTTAAATCTGTTATACTTAGTTATTTTTGATCTGTTCATTCTACTGTGAATAACATGAACTTTATAATACTTTTCTGTATTACAAAGGTAAATGTTTAGATGAGTATATGTAGAAAATAATAATAATATGAATGTCATTCAAAGAATTTCAAAAATTTAAGGTACAAAGGTATTCGGAGAATTATGTACGTATATTATGTAGATATAGACAATAATCTTTGGATGCTATATAACATGTTAGTTTTAAAAATTTTTTACATTTAAACTCGTACAATTTGTAGTTCAAAAGATTAACCAAACTTCTATAATCCTTAAACTACAATCTTAAGTATATTCAAATTTTATACTAATGTGCCCATTATTATGACTTAAAAGGCAACCTTCATTCTAATAATGGTTAAAAATAGTAACTATCAGCATATTATATAATATAATCGCTAATCAACACTTCGTTACACACAAAATAATTTTAATCCATTCAAAAAAAAAAAAATAATCAATTTATAGTTCAAAAACGTTTAACATTTTCAAAAAAAAAAAGACAAACAAACATCAACACACCTGTTGACATTGAACATGATCTGAATTAATTTCTAAATTAATTAAATAATCTAATAATATAAAAGATACAAAATGGTTTCAAATTTCTGTTTATTTACCATCAACATCTATATATATATATATATATATATATTATATATATATAAATATGTGGTATGTATAGATATTTTGCCTTCTATTTTTAAAAGTCATTAATTCTATAGAATTCTAAGAAAATTTATATCAGAATATTTCCAGTAGAATATCATATTCTTAAGGCCACAAACCATCCTTAACCATCCCATCAAAATAAATAATCATCTAAAAAAAAAAAATAAACTGTGTATTATTATAGAATTATTAATTAACTGTTTTAAATAATTATAAAAATTAATCAAATTATTAAAATTGACTGAATTTTTTTTTTTTATTAAAATGAGTTTTTATAGTAGATTTTACAATAAATTATAAGCTTCTTAGAAAATTAAAAAATTATTATTCATTTAATGATTTTTCGCGACGAAATTGATAATACATTTTCAAAAATATATTCGGTATATATACCATAGACATATTTGAAAAAGGACTTGTTGAATTAAAGTTTCTTTTTAAATTGAGTAGTTCGCTCGATATTAATTTAATGAATATTGCCTGAATAATATTAAAGTGCTTCTTATATAAACTCTAGCTTGAATATTTGATTATATTTTCGTTCTAAAGAGTAGAATTAAAAAAAATATTAGCTGTATTATCGGAAATTCTAACTGCGAAGGATATAGTTGTTTCCACTGAAGACTCTGGCAGGCAATGTAATTTATAGCTTAGCAACTGTTTGATTGCCTATTTGTATGCTTACAGAAAACATATTTCAAGGTTCTTTCCACCTTCAACTTAATTATAAATTATTTTAGTACAGTAACAATTATGCTGGTAAAGTTCCTTATGTTTTAATATAAGCTTAATTAAGCAAGTACGGGTTCTCCTACTAAAGTTTTTCTTTAAATGTATAAAATACAAGAACAATGTAAAGTTGATTATAACCAAAGGTTTGTAATGAAGCACTTTTCCCTTCAACAAGTTGAAATACTGCTAATATTAAAATGAAATTACTGTTATTCATACACGAATAAAATATTGCATACATTTAGGAGTTAACATGATGGTCGAATTTAAGGGTTAATTGCGTGAGTTAAGAAAAACTTTTTGGAATGATATTTACCGCTATCTTTTTTCATTTATAGAAATTTGGAAAATCTTGCAGTTTCGGGAATATTTGACACCCTTTATTTAAATAATAATTCAAATTCACTCCCTCTCAAGTTATCGTCCCTCAATATTTGTCAATTCAAATTTTACAAATTTTAAGGGGCGTAACGAGATGGAAAAAATTTTCTTCTAACGAAATGGATTATTTATTACTGCCTAAAAGGTAGTAAAATTTTAGACCCTTACAGCTTATCGTCCAAGAGAAAGACAATATCAAAAATTTGAAAAAACGGGTTTTAGATAACAGTAAATTTTACCAGACATTTACTTTTTTAGAAAACAAGCCTCCTTTTTCTTTTTGCGTTTGTAAAATTTCGAAAATTCAGATGCTTTAGTTACTATTAATAGCCAAAAAGTGGCATTTTTAGAACTTTGGGGGAGTTGAAAATTTTCTTCCACAAAAATAAGTTTCTAGTAAAGATCTATGCATATATGAAACTTCAGCTTTCTATCTTCATGGGTGTAGAAGTTTTATAAACATGTCCACGGACGGACATGTTACTTGTGACACTAATAACAACTTTTTTCAAAAATTTTTTTGGAAAAGTGCCAAAAACTACTAATTTGTTAAAATATTTCGGAACCTCTGACAGAATTATTCCGTAAAACTATTTAAATTTTCGGGAAAAATTAAATCGCCTGTATCGTCGACAATTTTGTTGTACGACATACTTCTGTTTTACGCAGACATAATCTTATTTGCAGTTATATAAAATTAAAATGAAACAATAACAATACCAACTGGATTAAAATTATTTTCTAAATAAAGATAAAGTACATAAGATCTGTATATATATGTATGTATAATATGTTATGTGTATGGATATGCACACATAGATAATCTTCACATCTAGCTTTATCATTTTTATTTTATTTCATGTATAAAGTTTGTAGAGTGGGAAAATTTTTTTTAACATCATCTCTCATTCCTTTTTATTATATAATTTTTTCTCTTCTTCATTTATTTTCTCCCCAATATTCACGAACGACAGTAAAAGGACAAAAGGTGTATGAAAAAGACAGTTATAACTCTTGATAAAAGTAGATGAAATACGTTCTTATGAACCACGAAGAAAATAAGGAAAATTTATAAAAACATAAAAAAAAATTAATCTTTAAAAAACAAGGGACGTGCCTTAAAGATTTTTAAAGAGAAAATGGAGATTTTTTTTATCTTAAACATAAAATTAAAGTGAAAAAAGTATTGAAACAGAAAAATAAGAAAAAAAAGAAAAAGAAAGTGGAAGCAGAACTTACTGTAAATAACATTTTCAAAAAATAAAGTTTTGGAGAACAAAAAACAATTTATGAATTCTAATAGTGAAATATTACCCTCCGACTTACTGGTATTCTTTTTTGTTTCGTTCATAAAACACAATATTTAAAGAATTATTCTTGTTTACTTAAAATTTAAATAACGATTGTTGTTTTATTAGAAAACGAAACGACTTTGTAACCTTGTTTCTTTCCTTGTTTATTCAAATTTATCATGAATCGGTGAAAAGCACATGAATTTTTCGAAATCACTATAAGAAAACGTTTCTGTCTCAAGAATTTTGTTTAGAAATTATGAACCTTAGAACGTACCTTATTGTTTATATTTAAAATCGCCAGACATGAAAAAATATCCTAAATCAAATTGAAAGAATTTTGTATTCCATCTGCTATTTGAGGGAAATTTTTTTCTTGTGAAAAGATATTAAACCCATTCTCATCAACGCAGTTATATATGAGTTATATTTGATCTGCTATATCACTCATTTTTATCTTCCCGATTCTAAGTATAAATCGTGTACGAGTATTTCCGGTCATATTCTTAAAAGAATTTCAAGATTGGAGAAGTTTTTTTTCTAAATTATTTGCGGCTTCTTGTAAAGATTAGATCCTTCGAAATTTTATTAGTAATATTTCTCTTTCTCTACGAAATTGATATTAAAAAATGTCGCATTTATATTAAGAAATTGATATTAAGAAATTTATTTAAAAAATGACTAATTAGAGTTACCATATAACAATCAATCAAAGTTTACAACTTTTTGAAAGTTTGTCGCATTTATATTTTGAAACAATTTAGGAAATTTGTTATCGCGACTAAAACTATTTAAAACACATAAAAAATTTGAGATGCCTTCACTAATTCAAGAATAATCTTTGATTATACAACATTTTTTGTTAGATTTTTTAGTTATTTAATATCAAGATTTTAATTTGGAAGTTCTGATTTCGTTCATAAAAATTACAATTCCGTCTAAGGACATTTTAAATATGAAATTACAAAAAAAGCAATTAGCAACCTGATTTTAGTTTCTAATAGTTTTGTGCTGCTTTTCTTGTGCATTTACATAATAATACCCAAAGCTCATTTGAGCATAATGTAAACTGAATGTAAAATTTGTTTTACAATAAAATTTTCATTTGTAACCAAAAAAAAAAAAATTAGAAAATAAAATTTTTGATGTTCTAAATTTTTGTCCAGACAAAATGTGCCAAAAAATATAATATTCTTTTATATAGGGATCCAAGTATATTATTAAAGAATCTGGTTTACTATGAAAAGAAAACAAAAGTTTTGATATGAAAAATATGAAAAATTGTGTTAAAAATACAGTAATCTTAATAATGAGTTTTTGGGATTAAGGGAGACAAAAAAAAAGAAGGAAACAGAATTTCTTTTATCTTCATTTTGTGCTTTTCCTTTTTTTATTAAAATCTTTCTTCAACTATATATAGAGAAATTTTTACAACCATATAAACACAAACAACATCACTCCATAAGAACTTTAGTTGCCTTCATAATATTTTTTTTCTATTTTTCTTTATTTAATTTTATTTTTATAAAAGATTTATTTATTTATTAAATTATTATTTATTTTAGAGCCGACTTCAGAATATCGTTCTGGAAAATATTTCTCATCAAATTAAATTAAGGGAGCATTCAAGCATTTTCTTGTTTAAATTAATCTGTGAAAACAATGTCAAACAGTAGATGAATTTATATGATGTATGTACGAGTATAATATATGTATGTATATTTCATAAATATTCATAATTTTATGAATTCTCATTTATTGTTATTTAATTTAATTTTTTTTGTTTTTTGTTTTTAAATAAAAAAAAAATATTGAATAAACATCACTTGGGAAAAATTTCATTTTACATAGGCAATAAAATTAAATTTACAATATTTTACTTTGAAAAATTTCAAAAAAGTTTTTGATGTTTTGTAAACAGAGGTAGGGATGTACTTGGAATTACTACTTGGAACAATTTCAACAACTTTCAAGAAATTTCAATGAAATCACAAATTTATTCAAATATTTCAAACAAGATCTAAATGAAAATCCGTATTTAGTTACTTTCAGAGTCTTTTCGGTCAGTTGCCTTTACCATGCATTTAACAAAAAAAAAGACACCGTGTTTGGTTGAATATTTCTTCGAAAACTGAGCGGGGGCCTAACCCATAATAAAGTTTTGACAGAAAAATTTAAAAAATTCGCAAACTATTTCTTAAACTTCAAAATATAGTTCTTAGTAATAAGATAAGTTTTGTCAATTTTTTTGGTGAAAAAATTTTTCTTTTAATGCGAGTTATGTTTTATTAAAAAAATTTCAGAATTGTAGGTCCATCATATCATTTAACCCCTTATTTCTTAAATCAACAAACATGTATATGTAAACTAATTTTTAAATGTTAAATTTTTAAGTTCATTAAATTTTTTTTTGATATTTGTAGACCTTTCGATACTAATACTATACATAATACACACATCCTAAAAATCTAGTGTCAACGACGTTTCAAAAGAAAATCTAAATTTAATTTGTTCTTTAATAATATAAATTCATAACCCCGGACGAAATATTCAGTTATTCTACGTTAAAGTAGAAAATAGATTAAAAATTATTTTTAGAAGATTTTTGGTGTAAACAGTCGCATTTGTTTTGTATACATAAAAGAATATTGTCTTTGACAAAATAATACAAAATTGCACGTTAAAAGAAAAATTGAAATGATTGTAGCACGAAGGGTGTAAGTCTATTGTTTAAAAATAAATAATAGAAGTGCTTAATAACTTTTACGTTAATCTGCCTATAAACATTTTTAAGACAATACAAATGCAATATATAAGAATAGATCATAAGAAAGTCAAAGCACTTTAAAAGGCTTTATATTATTGTTTCCTTAGAAGCATTGTCTTAGCTTGAATAATGTGTTAAGCATTAAAATAAAAGATGATATTGTAATATTCATTTATATTGTTATAAAGTTAAAGGCTGCAATTTGTTATTTAATATTGCAAAAATGAAACTTTGAAATTTTATAAAAATTTAGGTTTTTGATTTTAGGATTTGTGAGAGAACATTTTAAGAAATAATAATATTATTATTTTTTCTCTTTCTATATGGAGTATGACCTTTCCATTTAATTAATGTCTAGTATCTTATTTTATTTAAAATAATAAGTTCACGATTTTTCATTATTGTAATTGCCAACCGCGTTGCATACAATAAGGGGACTTATATGATTACACCAAATTTCACGATTTTATGGGACGATTTTATGTTTTTTTACTTAATATAAGAAAATAGTCGTCGTATTTTTCTGAAATTTTTTGAAATCGTCGTAAATTTTTGGGAAAATCAGGTGCAAGGTAACTTTTACTGTGGGCTGAATTTACACTGTTGCTCATATAGAGAGAAGTAATCAAAAGTAGAGAGAATTAATTGAAATTTTTATATTTAAAATCTGGGTACTAAAACCATGAACCAGTAAATTTTTTCGGATTATCAGGACTCGAAAACAAAACTTTCAATAGGGGTCGATTTCACATATTTGACCATAGCTCAAAAATTAATTGAGGGAATTTTTTAAAATTTAATATTTTTGTTCTAGTCTTTAACGAATTTAACTGGAACACCTTGCAGTGAATACGGTTCACGGAAAATTAACCAATGTAGAAAGAACAAAATTTACATTTTTCTAGATATATTATTAGATTCTAGATTGTTTCCTGTTGAATAATTAAATATCTATACATTTAGATTGTTCTTGCGGTTATTAATAATTAAACCACGCGACTTCTTAAAAATTTTCATAACAACTTCAACGACTATAAGTTCATGTTTAATTTTTCTGCATTTTAATTACAAAATTCCTTTGTTAGATTATTAAACTTTGCAATAATTATTCTTATATTCATCTTCCAATATTATATTACATCATTTTTTAAAAATTATTCAAACTTCATTAAAATATTGGAAAATTATTTATTAAATCATTCTATTACTTGCAATTTAAAAAAATATTTACGTTGTTTCAAATAATACACTATTCAGTTATAAAATTAGAATACACAAAATTTCGAACTTAACAATACGTACAAGAGACTTCATTTCATATAATTTTCAAAAGAATAGAAATGGATTTAGAATAAAAAGTCATATTAGCAAACAATTGATAAAATAATAGAGAAGACCAAAATATCTGGAAAAAATAATATTTTTATGTCATATCTGAGTCCATTGAACACCAACTATTTTTATTTTTATGCGTTACCCTGAAACTCAACAGCACTCTTCACCACTCTTAACAGTATTCTATTTTTATGTATACATAAATCATTAAATTTTGTGTTCTACATAAATTGTTCTAACACTAACTAGATTTTATCCTATATATGTATGTGCAACATAAAAATAATAATAGAAAATTGTAAAATACTTCTTCATAACCTAAAAAGCAAACAAACAAAGAAAATATTTCTAAATTTTTACATTTTTCTATTTCAAAACACAAAATTCAAATATTTTTGAATTAAATTCTTATATTATTTTTATATTTTTATTTTACTCTATGTATGCCAACAAAACATTGTAATATTGACAGGATCTAAGCTATTTATTTGAATTTATGAAACCCTAATCCGTAACAAAAAAAAAGAAACTGAAGAACAATAATAAAAACAAGTGGAAAAATAAAAAAAAATAAAAAGAAAGAAACAAAAATTGTAAAGGGTTTTCCTTTCTATGTCTTTTCACTCTCCTTCCCTTTTCCAAGAGTAATTTAAATAGAATTTCAATAAATCAAAAAAATATTTTTTAACAATTTATTATTATAGAAAGTAAAATCAGAAGAAGAAAAACAAATAAATTTTCAAAGGATCATTCAACTAAAATGTTTGTTATGACAAAACATTTTCAATTTTTTTTTTTTGAAGAATTTATGAGTCTAAAAAAAATATTTTAAGTGTAATTCTTCTAAGTAATTTTATTTTATTTTCAGAATTTGAGAAGAAAACAAAAAAAAATAAATATACCTTATAAAGGATATAAGATGGATGAGAAGCCTAAAAGATGAATTGGTTTACAATGTTTTAACAAGACAGAAAACGTAAGAGAAATGAAAAACTGAAAATCTTTTGCATCATCAATACAAACTACAAAAATGACCATATATATATAAGATAATATCCTTTTCAATTATAATGAGATGTTATGTATAGCATAGAGAATTTAATTTAGGCCTAAAATTTACAAAAAAAAAAAACAAATGTTCGTTATCTCATTAATTTTGAATGCTCATTATTTTTTGTAATGACAGCCCCTTAGATTTCATTATTGTAAAAAAAATCAAAACATTAATGAAAATTACAATTTATCACTTTCGAAAGTGTTTCTAGAGATTTTTTTTTTCAATTTAGAATAAAGATGTTCTAAGTATATTAATTATTTTTCAATTTTTTTTAAATATTTTAGTTTTGCTCACTTCTATATTGTAAAAACTGCATTTACTTAACTACTTCTTATGTTCCGCTATGGCTGGAAGGAAGTGGAAATTCCTCGGGTCATTTTCCATTTTGGGGACTTGGGATTATTTGGAGACTTCTTTTATTTTTCAGCTATAAAATAATTAATTATGATTTTTTTTGTTATTCTGTTCAAAAAAATAAATGTTACAAAGTTGGTAAGTTTTTAGAGAAGACATTAAAATCATATGGACGTTAAATTTGGAATTCGTAATACAAATACTATACTCCGTTTACGTAAACTTTTCACGCTGCAGCATTGAAATAAAAATAATAAAAATTTAGAGTCAGTTTGAATGCGGTTTAAAAATTAATTTCTTTACTATCTGGAACCAAGGGTTATTATTTTTTTTGTAGTTTAATGAGCAATTAATTGCATAGAATTTTTTCAATTCTGTTTCAAAAATAGAGAACAACAAATTGCGGCTGAATTTAGGTTAAAATCTGAGAGGCATTAACCAAGCATTTGTATATTTATGTAAAGAAAATTGCAAGTAAAAAAATACCAAACTAATAATTAAATTTTGTACTCTGAAAGTGAAAATTTTTTATGTGTATGGTTTAAGAACTTTTCAACTAGTCTTAGTCAACCAAATATTTATTTTAAAAGGTAAACCAAAATTTTTGAATATTAAAGTAAATTTAAGTTACTTCAAAAGTTATGATTCAGCTTTATGACCGATTTATTTGATATTAAAATTTTAATCATATTTGGTTTTGTAATTCAATCAATAAATTTTATATAATTTATTGAATTTCAATGAATTCAAATAACTTAAAAATTCTTTGACAAAATAAGGAATTCCAATTTTAATTTCAAAGAAACGCTAATATTAATAAATCGGTCTATCAAATCAAAAATATTAAAGTTAAATCAGGAACTTCACTTCAGCGAGGCAAATACTCACTAGGAATGATAAAAGAATGTTATGTATATAATAATTAGAAATATTAGATTATAGATAAGGCAACACAACACAGAATGGGTACAAAAGTTGCAGTTTTAGAAAAAGAATTAGTTTTTCGCTACTTTTTCTTTAATAAAATGGCAAAAAAAATTCAGAAGCCTAAATGTTTCATTTTAAATTATACAGAAACTTTTACTACGTCATTTTAAAATGATATAACAGAAACACATTCGAAATAAAATTGCAGTTTGGCCTATTTGAAATTCAAAAGAAAAAATTTTCAAGAAAAGCCTTTTGAAAATTCTCCATTTCTTTCTAATTATTGAAAATCCTAATTCAATTTGCCTTTATTTCTTGCACTTTTCATTTTATATAAAAACCTACCTACAAAAATTGAAATATAAAAATAAACTTTTTTTCAAAATTGAAAATACTAAGAAAAAAAAAATTTTTACTTCTAGTCAAACTTATCTAACTTAATTACAATATGAAAATTTGAAAAGTATTAAATCATTCAGCACGTGATTTTCACTGGTTTTCCAATTCCAAAAAGAGAAACACCAACGCAAATGATGAAAATTTCACAAAAGGAAGAAACAAACAAACAAACATAAAAGAGTAAGAATGACAAACTTATTATTTCAATATAACTGTATTTCTACTTTATATTCAAAGAAAAATCTTCCCTTAAGGCCATAAATATATCGTTTCGAAGGACTCATATAAATACTTTTATATTTTTTTTTTCTGGCAAAATAACAAAACCAAGTAAAATTAAGGAGAAAACCCCGAAAAAATAAAAAAAATGAGAAAAAAAAATTAACAAATAAATGACAAAAACGCAAAATACCGAACTAAAAAAAGACAAATATTTTATTTTTTTTCTTCTTTCTCTTATTTTGGAAACACAAAAACAGAAGAAAGCAATATGCAAACAAACACACTCCCATATACATTATATATTTGGTATTTGTACTTGTTATATTTATAATAATAATGTTAAGGACATTAACAATAATAAAAAACAGAAAAAAAACAAAAATACAAATTTTCATCTGCTGAGAAAAAGCCTTATTACCGCGGAACTCAATGATACGATATCCTGCTGTGTATCTGCTTTTCATCGAATTTCTGAATAAAAACAAAAGAAAATAAAATTATCATTAAATACCTATTTTAAATGTCTTTTTCATTTTAGGTGGCATATACAAGGGTATTTTGGTATATTTTCCATTTTTACAATAATTTTGTATTTTTCGAACTTTTAAAATTAACATAACACTCATGTTGGAGTGAAATTATCTTAGGCGGGAGTATACCTTGCTTTTTTTAATTAGAGTGAAAATTGGGCATTCATTCCAATCCATACCTATTTCTAGCTACGCAACGTTCTAATTTAAGAATTTGAGAAGAGTAATTTTAAACTTTTACTCAGACACTTGGAAAAAATATTTTATTAATAAAAATTCAATAATATATTCTTGATGTGACTCAGATTTTATACACGGTATGACAAAATTAAATAGACGAGCACTTTCCTCGAACTATAACATTTGGTGTGCCCTCTTTTTCAAATTTTAATAATATTTCAGCTCATTGAAGCTAGGAGCAAAAGATATAATGTACCATAAATTATTCATTTTCAAATTTATCATAAATCTGGAAAACAGTCGGAAGACACAATTTTTTTAAATAATCAAATTTCTCTACAAAATTCAGCCAAAAATAGATTTAAGCTAGAATAAACCATCATGTAAGAAGCACATCTCAATTAAGAAAATGAAACAGCTGAGTGTATATAAAACGTTCAACTTAATGTAAAAAAATTTTTCATAATGAAATTTTGAATGGACACATTTGGCCATTACGAAATTTTGATTCGCCTTGGCTAAAATTTAAAAAAAAACCAAAATATATTTTACGTCAATTCCCGGAATCTTATAAAATAACTTACCCAGACGACAAAATTTTTCAATATTATAAAGTTGGATAGATAGTTTTAAAAATGTTTGTTTTTTTTTTTAACTTTATCAAAGACGAGAATATTAATTTAGACTTTAAAAACAACCAAATAAAACCAACTTTTTAGTAATAAAAAAAAATAAAAACAAAAGTTTTTAGTTAAGAAAAACCTTGCTACAAAAAATTTTTTTGCCTTAAAGAAATTTCCAAAAAATTTGTATTTTAAAATCATTAAACGTGACGGATTTGATGTTTGTGTTCTTACGTAAAAGATTTTTTTAATTTTTTTTTGTTGTTTTGCTTTTTAGTTTTTTCCCAAACAAAAATTTTTTGAAAAATTGCCATTCCACTCTCGTATATTTCATATTTTCGTCACACTATATACAATTTTTTTTTATTATTATTATTCTTCTGGTGAAATTTATACTTATAAACGCACACATATACATAGGCATAAAATACACCCCAAGTGTATATAGAATATGTATTTAAAAAAATGAGTCAATTGTGTATAAGTTTTATACCTTTAGCTTCTTCCTTCCTATGAGAAAAATTATCATTCAGAATGGGAGTCCTTAAAATTTTTATTTAAATATAAGAAAGAAAGAAAGAAAACAAACAACAACAGAAGAAAGAAAGCAAAAAAAAAATTAATAAAAAGATAAAAAAACAAAAATCAAATAGCTTTCTTGAATGAATGAATGGTTATATATTTATAAGTATTATTCGCTTAAAAGCACAAAAGACTTACAAAAAAAAAACAAAAACAAAAATTTAATGAAAAATTAAAAACAAAAGTCCTAAAGGAATATGAAAAACGCGAAATTTAATTTGACTTCCCGCTAAATAAAATATAAAGAGCTTCTCTAATTAGAATGATGTTATCGTAAATTAAGAAGATCACTGAAAATACCAGCGATAAGCTGTACACATCAAAGAAAAACACAAAAAAAAAACAAGAAAAAAAAACGAGAAAGAACCATTTAATATTAAAAAAAAAAATAAACGAGAATAAAAAGAAATTAAATTCGCCTAAAAATATGCAAAAAAAAAAGAAAATAAACAAATTGATGTTTTAGGAAACTAATTTTAGAAACTGACAAATGAACAATTATAATTTGTATCTAACCATTTCAATCTAATTATTTAGAAAGGCAAAAACAATAAAAAAAAACAGCAAAAACAAAGAACACAATTAAATAAGAGAAAAAGGACATTTTAATAAGGATTCTTATTTCTTTTATTCTTTACAATATTAAAAGTAAATTTTAACAAACTTTAAGCTATAAACATTTTGATATTATCATGGCATTAACAGTTAATTAATGTCGAACAGTTAAGTTCGTAAATGGCTTCACATCAATAAAGGATCTTTTGTACTCGTATAGTGATAATGTTTAGGCATCGATTTGTGAATATAGATTTCGCTACAAGCTATGACCACTCATCATAATGGTGGATATGCCAATTCTGCCAATTTAAAATTAAAATTGGTAAATTGATTCAAGTTCTTCAGAACGTACGTAAGTAGTTAGTTTTTTCAGTTTTTTATTACCAATAAGTCTCATTTTTACGGTTTTATCAACTGGAAATCATCTGTTTTTTTTTTAAATTTTTTCAAAAAATTTGGACAGATCCTTAATTTAACAAAAAATTGCCAAAATTTCTTTAAAAAATTAAAAAATTCAAAAATCATCGTTCACAAGTTCATAGTATGAAATCACTTCCAGTACAATTAGGAAGTGAATTTAGAGTTCGATCCGGCAATTAATGTTATACATAAATGATTAAAGATTTTATTAATTAATGAAAATTCGGTTGTTCTCATATTGAGACTAAAACATTTTTCACTATGAATCACTTCGTGCGTTTTGACTATTTTTCTATATTAATCTTCTACAACATTTTATTTATGGTTTTCTCACAACCCGAAAAAAATACACAAAATTAAATTCGCTTTAACGTTTCCATTTTCTCTATTTTAATGTTTTCTCACTATATTATTATAATTTCATGTACATGTCTATGTATATGTAAATGTGAATGTAAAAAGAAATTAGTTCAATTTATTCTCTCATTTTCTTTTGTATTAAGGAAAACCTCTTAGTCATTAGATATCAATTAGTTCGCGAAAATCGTAAAGCAAAAACAAAAAATAATTAAAAGAAATTAACTAAGACGCTTGTTTTAAACGAATATTAAAGTTTTTCAGCTTACAAAGATTTCACATTGAAATTTGTGCTTTGTTTTTTTTTGGTTTTTGAGGCTTAAAATTATTCTACACCCATATTTTAAAATAATTTGAAATTTTTAAAGCTTAACATTAAATTGTGTTTTATAAGATTTAGTATGAATAATTTCAACTATCTTTTAATTTTATGCTGTAAATCAAAGACCAGATTAAAATAATTATTCATTAATGGTATTAAATTATCAAGGATTCTTTAAAATGATGAGAAATTTCGATGGGTATTTAAGGTTTAGTTAAAAGTAATTCAAAACAGAAAATATCGTAATTTAAACTCGAAATAAATTGAGTTAATAATTAAAAATTTTGTTACTATAATTGCAACCAATGTTTTGAATTTCAAATTGGAAATTTAAGGAATTTATCAACTTTTCAGTAGTAAGATTCTATTGTGAATAATTTTAAAATATCATTTACAATAATCGTATTTTAAATCGAACTAACAAATTTTTCACTTATATTATAAGGAAAATTGTAGAAAATTATTCGGAAAACAACCCACTGATTTCAAATGTATGTTTTTTTTAATTGCAAAAAATTTTCAATCGAAAAAGTAATATTTACGAGCCAATTATAAATAATTTCTGGAATCATGAACTAAATAATTTATATTTTGGATACAAGAAAAAGTAGAGTCAGTTTGATGGGGTCAAACTAATCTCACTCAGTATTGGCTTCTTATCTTCGTAGAAAATTAGTAGAGGAATTCGAAAAATGGGCTAACAATTTGTTGTGCTCAACCAGCCCCGGATTTATCATACATGCAAAGTATGCATTTGCAATGGGCGATAAAAATAGGGGCGCCATTGAAAACTTAAAAAACCCCTAAATTTAAAAAAAAAAAATTTTCACCCAAAAAAAAGGATTCCAAGTTTTTTTTTATACATCAATTTATAGCGAAATTAACTTAATAAAATCTACCTACATGCAAACATAATATTTTGTTCCTACACATATTTTCTATTTGCACCATATAACAAAAAATGTTCATAGAATTAAAATTACTCATACATTTCTTTACTCTACACTACTCTTTCATTCTTATTTTTTATGTACTGTATATGCCTATAAACACAGAATATTATTTCACACAGCTGTATACATTCAAACGTTCATATATATAAGTGAAATCGTCTCATATAATATACATACATATATAGAAGCAATGTACGCAACAAATAAAAATATTCAAAAATACACATGTACACATAATTTATATTGTCTAATATGAATAAGATCAACACTCATGCGTACACATATAATTATCTCATAAAGCAAAGTTTTTATTTTGCTGAGATTGCTCCCTATCAACACTCGCTCGTACACATATAATTATATCACAAAGCAATGTTTTTATTATGCTTAGTGGCTACACTCTTTCGTACACATTATATTTAAATTGTTTCATACATGCAAAATTTTATTTTTGCTTAGTTGGCGCCCACTCACCAAACAAACAAACACATTATTATAATGTATTACTTTTCTGTATACTATTGCATTAGTAAACAACAAGAACAAAACAAAAAAAACACAAATTAAGAATGAGAATAGAAAGAAATTAGAAAAAGAGAATGAGAGCATTATTCTTAAATGATGGAAAGAATAGCTTGATATTGAGATTGTGTATACCAATATTTTGTTTTTGTTTAACAACAAAAAATTTTGAATGAATTTTAAAATTACATGATCGTTATGAATTTCTACTACTATGTTCTGCTTTCGTTTTTGAAAAAACTGTTATCAATCACAGAATTAAATTTTAATTGATAAAATCTACTACTTATATTGAATTGAAAAAATGTTGTTTAATAATCAAGTGAATGTTAAGAATTTTTATGCTGAATTGATGTAGTGTAAGTCATCCAAAAAATAAGAGTAAAATGAAATGGCGCATAATTTGCTTCATACATTTATCTCCAAAATTAAAACAGTTAAGCAAAACGACATTCTGAAATTTCAAAACCACGAGCCTATAAATACCAGTAAATGCATTTATTTTAATAAAATCTAAAAAATATAATGAACAGTATAAAAGCTTATAGCTATGTACATGAAAAGCTTAGTTTTTAAGTCACAAATTTTAGAACGAAACTTTGATTTTCCTTAAATTTTTGAATGCAAGTCGAAACTTTTTTTATTCTCAGGCGATTTGTGAAATAAAAAGCCAAATTTTACGAATAAAAATAAAAATAATTATAAAAATAAAAATAAAATTACGAATAAAAATAATTTTTTACTTTTTTTCATATTCAAATAAGCTGTGAAAAAGTTCATTTGATATAATTTTCATAGAACCTTTTACAATAAGTTTCACTTACGTCAAAAAGTAAATTTTTTGGTTGTTAAAATCAAAAAATCAAGTTTAAGTGATTGATATAAATCTGATCATAACTTCATAAAAAAACGTACAGTTAAATAAATTACCTTGTTTTTGAATTTATAAAACAAAAAATTGAAAGTTTAGTTCCAGACTTTAATTCTATAATTCAGCACAATAAGGTTACAAGAAACTGCTTTATGATGCACAATGTGCAATGCCTATTAAATTTTGCTCACAGTAATAAAATAGGTGAAAAGGTTGAAGGGGGGGGGGGGGGGCGCACTTTTTAGGAATCGCTTAGGGCGACGAATACATCAGAACCGCGCCTGTGCTCAACTATAAAAGAGTCTCTCATAACGCAGCAGTTTTTAAATCAATTCAGAATTTTTGCTAGTGCAGTTAATTAATTAAATTTCATTTTCACAATAAATTCACCCAAAATGTTTAAAGTCAATTTAATTTAACACCAATATTATTCAAATTCATTCATTCTTAATAAAAATTTTAATTCAATATTTAAGAAATGCGATCTGTTTAATTAATACAAAAAAATGTTCTATAAATCATTTACAGACATAATGTCTATAATATACACAAAAACAATATGGAAATTTTCCACTTGGCTAATTGATAACATATACTAATTATGTGTAAGTTAAAATATTCATTAATTATTTTTCAATATGAGACCCTAATTTATAAAAGACAATAATTTAATTTATTACATTTAGCATTTTGTCTAGCATTTAAATATTTTTCAACACAATTATGTACTTCAGTTACTGCTCACATGAATAAAGCATTTTCAATAAGGATTTTTCTTATTCCCTCCCTCCTCAAAAGGGAAAATAAAGAGAAAATAAAGAAAACAAACCAAAAAGCATAATACCACCAAGAGAATAAATAAAAGATTATTGGGTTTGATGATGTGGTGTGCCAAAATTCTTTATATCTTATATTTTTGATTAAAAATTAGGAAATTAAAAGATTACTTCTTCAAATTTATTGCTACGACTAAGAATTTTTTTTTCCCGCCTACTAAATTATAATATTAAAATGAATTCAAAAGCATTTTGAAGCGGAAATTAGCTTTCTTCCTATTTTTTCTTCTTATTTTTTCTTTTCTTTTCCTTCCTTGATATTATTTTCATTTTCATTTTTTATTTTGATAATATGGAAATGGTTTGAGTCCTGATTCATCTAAAATAAGAAAACTTTATACTAGTATTTTATATTGAAACGAAAATTATTGTAAAAATATAACATAATTTATAGCTTTATATTCTATCAATTCGTTTGATATCGTAAGCCTATAATTAATGGAAGGAAATGGATTCTATTTTTAGGAGAGGAAAAAAAAAATAAAGAATATTTAAGGCAATTCAGGAAACAAAATATAATTTTAATTTTTTTTCTTCTCTTTCTCTCTCTATCTCTTCAGTTTAAGTTTTAATGCTCAAAATTCTCCAGAAATTAAGTTACTTCTGCTTGATTTTCAGTCAAATGATGTTTACAAAAATACAAGCGGAGTGAAACAATCACTGTTATGGTTTTTACAATAATAATACTCGTATAACTCTTGTGTCTGACATTAGATAACATTTTGTATATTATAATTTAAAAGAGGGAGAGTATAAATGAAGTAACGTCTAAAATATAATGTATAAGAAGTTGTGACAAGGAATAGAATAATGTTGTAGGTGTATATGAAAATAAATTCTCAGAATTTAATTTCACGTAAGTAAATATTAAATACAGAAAGGTGAAAATTATGAATGAATTACAAGAATTACAAAAATTTCATATTAAAGTGTTTAATTCGCATAATTGAAAATGAAATTCGCGTTTTAATACTCGTATTTATTATGTTTCTCTATTTCAGTCTCTATTTATACTTTAATGCATGAATATAGACTGGAATCGAATTCAATTAATAATAATGTTTTACGGTAATAAATTTTAGGTAGAGGAATAAGAATTAAAAGATTAATATTCACAAAGTATTAAAAGTCTGAGTATTCTAAATTTAATTTAGATTCTCTTAAGGTGTTAAATTTTGAAGCTAAATAAAAAATATATTGAATTTTTAATTTGAAGGATTTATTTATAGTAAGAAAAATTTCAACTTTCTAAAAAAAAGGATCTATACCAAGAAATTTTATTAATACATTAATGCTTCTTTAGTTTCTTTCTTAATGAATTATATTTTATTTTTAACATTTTTCAGAGAAACCATTTGAAAATAAAATATTCTAAATATTTAATTCCTTATTTGTACATATACAATATTCGGTATTGCTGCGTTAATGTACTCCTCTTACTTTTGGTAAGAGCGATAATATTACGAATAGAGAGATTGTTATAAAATCAAATTTAGTAGGGTTTGTAATACGACAGATCTATTTTAATTTTTTTAATATCTCTTATGTCTACTAGAACTTATGAACAAGTTGTATAGCTACATAATAATTATATTATAAGACATTAATTCTTAAAAATTTAAGAATTGATAACTCGAGAATATTAAGCAGATATTTATAAAAATTAATGAACTTTTAAAATAAAAGAATTCACGAAATTGCTGCGAACAAGTATAATGATTTTAAAAATTTTCTAAAATACAATTTAAGATTACATTCAGTTTAAAGTGCTCCTTCAAAAACCCCATTTCTGTATGTAAATATTTGAGAGACGAGATTTTGAGAATTTTAATTTAATATAAAACAATATTTAATCGTGCGTAGCAATCGCTATAGAATATATTATAACTTCGGCAACCTCCCATAAAAATCAATTTATTAACATCGCTTGTCGTCCCTAAAAATACTCAAAAAATTAAAGTTTATAAAATTTAAATTTAATAAAATTATTTATTTTAATAATTACCGGAAGTTTTAATAAAAAACAAATTTATTTATTAAGTTTAAAAAAATCAAAACGCCTGTATTTATGCAATAAATTTTTAAATATACCCTAAACGATTAAAAATCTGTTTACTTACGCACTGAAGGGAAGAATCATTTTTAAAGATTTATTTTTTATTTCTTTATGTTACTTTCTTTTACGTAATAAAACAAGTAAATAAAGAATAGATTTATCCTTCCATTTTATGCCCCAAAATTCTTAAATTTATTATTTTCATGAAAAGCTATGTTAATGTTACAACTTAACAAATATTAATCTTGTCAAAAACATGGTGTAATTATAATTATTTTACATTATTATAAGGAACAAATATAGAAAAAATCTTAATATGTACATATATATACATATACATTTATATCATATGTATATATGGAAACGTACAAGTATTATGTATGTATATGTATTGGTATCGATGTTGTTTATGTGGACAACAATATAAATGGGTTTTCTTAATCATTCATCTGTAAAATCTTTTAATGTTCTAAAAGAAAAAAAAAAAAGAGTTTTTCTTTTTCACTTTGCTTTTCCATTTTCTTTTGTTTTTCTTCTTTTCTTTTGTTTTTACTTAAGTTGATTCTTTATTGCTTGACGTGCTTCAGGCCAGAACCTTCATTTAACAACAATACAAAAAAAAATATCAAAAACTGTAAAAAATAATAAAACAAAAAAAATAACCAAAAAGGGCAAAATGAGGAAAAACGATTTTCACAGTTACACACACACACACAGCATCCCTCACATAATAATATTTTATTTATATAGGCTTAAAATAATATTAATATTTACTTATACACAAACTTATATGCATATTACAATATGTTTAAGAGTATATAATATTTTTTGGCATTATTGTATATACTATAATATTACTTGCATGTGTATGTAAATGTCATTTTATATAATAATACGACATATAACATGTTCATTGACCGGAAATTTTGTAAGGAACAAGCTAAGAAAATAACACCTTAATAAATTGTTTTTCACTTTGCGTATTAATTTCTAATAATATATATATATATATATATTTTTTATATTACACACTCATGTATGCACCTCTATACCATAAATGAAGGTACAAATTTTTTCAAGCATTATAAATTTTAGCGTCTATTTGTTATGGGGTATGACATAATAAGAAGGTTCTTGTTAAAGTATGTGATTTGTGGATTAAGAAATATTGTTTGTGTTGAAATTGGAACAATAATAAATTTTAATATTTGAATTGGCGTTGAAATATTATGTAAAAGCTTAATTCTGCGGAGGAATTAATTGAAGTATGAGGCTATTTTTGTTCTAATTAAATTATATAAATAAATTATTATTTACTAATGGTCTTATTATATAGTGATATTTCCAAAACGATATTTATCGTTTTGAAATACCTTTCATCTTCAGGAATATTGGTTGCACGCTCCGAAGCAAATGTTGTTATTACAATTACGAGCAATTTTAACTATTTCAATAAACTATTCTACTTTTATAATTTGTGCTAAGTAAAAATATTTTCTTTGAGGTATAATTTGTTGTATAACAATAATTTTGACTATTCCAATAAATTTATTCCGCTTTATAAATTTACGAATCAAATCAGATTTCCACTTTTAACTCTTTACTATTTTATTTTAATTTAATTAAAATTGCTGAATTTTCCTTTGAATTCTATAGAGTGTTCCATAAATTTTCCAGAACAACTTCAATTTTAACACTTTACTACAATAATAATAAAGCAAAAGCATACAAAATTATACTACAGTAAACGCAAAATATTATATTAATTAATTCTATATTATATTTGTACACATGAATGTATGTGAATGTTCTTGAAATAATATAATATAAAAAAATAAGATTTATTTTATACAAGGTAATAAAGAAAATGAATTGAATTTAGAAATGATTATACCATATTCATTAATTCTCATCTATCATAATAAAAAACGAATAAGTCATTGTTTCTTTAATGGAACCAATTCATTATGGCTTTATAATATAATATTATGACATTAAGAGATTAAAATATCATATGAACTAGGGTCAAATAATTGAAATATTGTACATTATGGTACAAGTTCTAATATGAATCAAATAAATATAATATAATTTGAAGACCGATTATAAACGATTAAAGTTTATTCAATTATAATTTAATATTGAACAGGGATCACAGTTTACAAATTTTATTCGCAGAATCTAATCGAGTACTCTTAAAATAGAATTTATAATCAATATAGTCAATTTAAAATTAAAAAGAAACTTAAAAATTTCATGGTAAATTTAAAACGTTTTTTTAATATTACTTTATTTATTTCAAAACATAGGTCCTCATTTATATTTAATTAACGCAAAAAGATCTTACACATTTAATTAAGAGAGCAAATTGAGAAACGAAATGTAGGTTTATTTTTACAAAATTCTGGATCTTTTTTTTTGACCCTGCTCGTAATTCTATTGGCTCAGCATTGAGCACTATAAATTTCTTCCACGAAATTACTTTTCGGATAACGAAATGAAAAAGTTTATAAAATTTGCAGAATATTTCGTCTAATAAAACTAACAAACTTGTCAAATTTTAGCCACTAGTTTTTGCGCAGGAATAAAATTATTTAAAAAATTATTTTATAAAAACTAAAAACGTTCCACATAACAAAATACTTCACATTGCATTTCTCTTCTTAGATTTCAATTACATATTTTTTTATTTTATTCAAAAATTAATGCAAAAGATTTATTTATTAAAATATTTTTTAAGATTAGTTTTTTTAATCTACTTACCACATCTATAATTTGCATTAACGTTAAACCGAAACTTAATTGTAAAGGATCTGATTCGTTAACTACTGGACGTTCCAGTGATTGATATCCTTCTAGTAAATGATTTAGTAAACGTTTTTCGTGTGGCCCAGCTAAGCATACTGAAAATTAAAAAGAAAAATTGATTTATTAAGAAAATTTATAATTTCCTTTTTTTTGGTAGAAAATTATAGTTTATGTAAATTGAATTAATTTTGTTTTATTTCATACCATAGAATATTTGAATGGTTGTGCGTCTCTTAGTTTTGAAATAATTTTTGCATGAGAATATTTCGTTTTCTAATAAGAAAATGAATTATGAAAATTTCTATTTTGTAGAGGCTCTTTGAGTCTTATACGAGCTAGTGGGCAAGTGTTCAAAGAATTGCGTTTAATAATTTTAATTTAAAGCTAAGAAGTAACGTTTTTACAATAATTCAAAAAATGAAATTATGTAAGAGACTCTTCTTTACTAAAAAACTTTAATATTAATTTTTGTTTATTGTTATATGTAAACTGTTATATAGTACAGATATTTCCAGATTATTCTTAAGGAATAAATTTGAAAAATATGCAGGAAATACCTACTTGAATTCAACAACAGAAAATTTAATGCCCCCAAAACTATATAATATGTATGTACGTATGTAATATTTTCTCTTATTTACCTATACCATTTTATTTTCTAGGAAATTAAACCTAATTTCATGCACGAATTAACATATGATAGTTAAACTTAAATAGGGTTCTCACTATACACAGTAATAGTTTAATAAACAATGTACATATTATACAAAAAGTATAAAATGGAAAAAAATTTCTTTCATATAAATTAAGTATAACAAATAAACCGAATTCTTTGTATGATTACTATTGAATAATGAGCTTATGTTTAAAAATTTTAAAAAAGTAATTGACTTTTTCATAGTCATATAAGAGTTTTTAAGTTGCTTTGAAATTTCAATTATATAAAAGTAATCGAATAATAATCAAAATTAATATTATAGTTTAAGTGTTTAAGTGCACTTGATCTATTTACATGATTAAATACAGAGTCACTAAATTGTTGATGTTAAATTTAATATTCAGTAATAGGAACTATATTAGTTAAAAGATATTTTTACTAGTAATAAGTTGTATAAGGACGCGAGTGAGCAGAATAATGAAATAAAAATTTTTATAAAGCTTGTTAAAACCATGTAAGTATGACACTTTATTTCAATACTTTAAAAGAAAATGAATTTCTTATTAGTTTTCTCTGTTTCTTTTCTTGTCCGTTCGTGGACATGTTAACAAAATTTCTATACCCTTGAAGATAGAAAGATGATATTTCTCTGTATATAGTAGATTTCCATACAAGAAAATTTAAAAAACCATTAAAATATCATTTTTTAACTATTTGTTGCACCGCAACTAAATGCATTGCTCAAAGTTTACAAACGCAGAAAAGAAGTGGCTGCCTTCTTCTACCGCGACATACCACATACTTGATGTTCAAAAAAGCCAAACGACCGTTAAAATTTACTGTTATCTAAAATCCTTTTTTTTCCAAATTTCTGATATCGTTTTTATTCTAGGCCTCAGGTAAAAAGAATCCGAAATTTTAACACCTTTTAGAAATTTATACATAAATAGTTTATTTTGTTAGAGGAAAAGTTTTTTCCACCTGCACGTCCTCTCAAATTAACACATTTCCACCTCTCTTCAAAGTTTGTATTATTTGAATTATTTGAAATACTGCACACATAGCCCATCTTAGATGTGTGCAATTTTTGATATAGCCTAGTATATGAATGAAAGTAAATTTAATAATGCAGTACACAGATTATTTTTAAACGCAGTTAAATTTGTCTTCAATACAATTTAAAATTCTTCTGGCCAAATTCAATAACTCGAAATCTCACACTTGTTTAATTTTTTGAAGTCAACAGAACTAATCATACGTAAAAAAAAAACATTCTTATATAAATTTAAATTTTATAGTATGCGCGATTCCAGGAAACATTTTGATCAAATAATTTAGACATAGTCAAAATTAAAATACAAAATTTTTAAAATTTAATTAAAGATTAAGTTCAGACTCCAAATTCTTATTGTTGCTTGCAACATTTTTTAATCTCAGGTGTCAGTGGTTAATAAAATTTTGATTTCTTTTGAAGATCATCACCATATGCACTTGATTCCAATTCAAGAATCTTTTACTTGCAATATTAGAATTAAACTAAATCCAATTATTTATAAATTCTGTTCAGAATTCTTTTACTTTACTAGCAGAATTTAAATACTTTGAAGATAAATCTCGAATAATTTCTTAAAAATTTTAAACACTGTACTTAAGGAAACAAGCTGTAAAGTAAATTAATTATTACAGAAGAGGGTCACTATGATAAAGACTTAACTCTAACTTTTAGAAAAAAAAAAAATAATTAATAATTTTTTAATAAACAAGATTTTCATTAAAGAAAATTAAAATTTTGTTAGAAAAAAAAAGTTTTAATATTACTTTAAACAAAATAAAAAAAAATTTCTTCTTTTACAGAACGTGGCGTGGCGGTAAAGTTTTAATTTTTTACTTTCATGGTCAAACTATTTTTTTTTCTCTTTGGATTGTGTAAAGCATTAAAAACATTAGTTTTAATTAAGTCTAAAAAGTTTTTAATTTTTCACTTCCATCGTTTTTTATAGTAAAATTTTCTTCCATTTTTTTTCTTGTATTTAATTACAATCAAAAAAATTTAATTTATGAAACTATTTTGCAAACGAAAAAAAAAAATTAAGTCACTTGTTTTAAAGTCAGTTAAACGGAAAAAAATTAATTAAATAATGCCAATCTACAGAATTATAGCGAAGAAAAAGAATCACAGCAGCTCGTTTCAGTGCAGAATTTTTTTCTTTCAAAAACAAATTTTTGTACTGCATTGATGAAAAGCATATCGACACAAACTATGCTCAAAATTGTACAAAAAAATTTTTATAGTAAATAAAAAAAATTTAATTTTAAATGGGAAAATAAAATAATAATTTCACCTTGTGATGATTTTTAATTTTTTGTTTACTGAAAAAATATTGTTACTTGTATTCCGTTTTGACGACCGTATTCCAAAATTTAAACAAAATTTCATTATGTTGGTAAACAACAGTCAATCACTAAATTCATTCAACTTTTAAAAATTACACAGGATACTGCAATGAAGAAATATTTTTTTTTGTTTTGGATTTATGGAATAAAATCCTTTTATTTTTTTTCTATTTTGATTAAATTAATAAAGTTTAAAATTACGTCAATGTTAAAAACTTGAATTTATTTCAATTTGATTACAGGTTTTTAAAGAAAAAGCAATATTATTATTTAAATTTAAAGTGGGTGTGAATATTATTTAAATTGTTGAATTTAATAAAAATTTAATAAAAATCCAAAACAATTTTAAGGTCAATTAAAACAAACACTAGAATGAAAGGAAATGATTTGAATCGTGATGAGAGTGAAGAAATTAAAGAGAAAATGTTCTTTTTGAAAGGTATAATAAAATACATGGAATTGATACTTTTTTCCCAAGTGCATTATTGCTCTTGAGTTTCCTTAAGTATCAGACATATGCAAATGCATATGGGTATGTATATGAATATTAATAATAGCTTTAAGTACAATAAAAATTATAAATCGAAAAAATTATTTTAAGCTCCCGTATTGTATCAATTAATATTTTAATTTGAGACTCCATTCACATATGTAAATTTACATTGAAAATATAAAAATGTGAAAAATATACTAATTCCCATGTAATTTCTGTGATTTATCACCAGACTGTATTGGTGAGATATTTAGTAATATTGAAATTGTAGAATAATAACCTTAAATTTTACCATCTATTGTATTGAGTACTATAATCTATAGTACATTCAAACTATACATCAATTTTTAAAATTTTCGCCCATTTTGCTAGACACCGACACCCTCACTTTTTAAGTTTCTCAATTCTTTCTGAATTTTAACATATAAAATAATTGAAATTATGGAAGTAAATTCATGCATAATTCGATTAAGAGAAAGCAGAATGCAAGGGAATATTGACGCATAATTTGTAAGGAATATAACACTAAAATTATTGACAAATTAAGTTATTAACATTTTGTTGATTAAATTTTAAAATAAAGCATTCGTGTTCTAAACAAACGACATAAAAAAAATTATATTTGGTTTTTCCGCCATTTATAAAGCTTCTTTTCTAACCAAATTATGTTTTGCATTTTTTTAAATCTATTACAGCTGACTTTCTGTCTTATTCAATAAGCTTTAAAAAAAACTGAAATGTATCTTTGGAAGCTTTCCATCCGCATTACTCTTTTAATTTTTTCCGGCGGATTGGGCTACGAAATATCCGCAGTAAGGTATGCTTGTGGTAAGAGTCCACTATAATCCAAATGAAAATCCAGACGCGACAGACTCACAATGAGCGGCTCTCTGGTCTGCGACTGATCACTGAGGGACGGCAGAAATTATATTTTCTCTTTCAATTTAACATACCAAGATTGGTAGAATTTAAAAATTGAATTCCCTTTTATTCTGTCTGAATAAAATTTGAACTAATGCATGAATAATTAAAAAACTTTTCTTTCATAAAAATAACGGAAATAGCAATAAAATTCATTCGATTAAATTTATTATTTCAATCATTTTATATCCAAAAAAAAAAAGGAACTTTCCCATAAATTTTTTTCATCAACTGCGTTGGATCCAATAAGGGAGGTTTTGTGATGGTGTAAAATTTCACATATCGAGTTTTAAACTTCTCCATGGTTTGCCGACGGTCTGATCGACAATCTGTTTTCTATCTCCTTGTGCACTCGAATATCCAAATTTCGGCTGAATCGGTTTTTATAAAAATTTTAGGAATCTTATGTTTTTGTAATGTTGGATGTTGATAATTTTTACATTTTTGATAATTTTTAGAAACATAAATAAATTTTTGTTTTTGAAATTTTATATATAGCTGAGCGTCTGACACTTACATTTTCAAAAGTATCAAAATTTTACTACGCGCCGAATTTACATTTCAAACTACGCATTATTTAGAAAATTTTTAATTTCACAGTATATAATTATGTAGATATGAATTATGTATATAAACTTCAGTAAAACAATGACCAAGAAAATTTTTTTAAGAATTATTTTTTAAGTAAACCTCTAAATTAAAATTTGTATTTTTCTAGATTTATTAACTTAAAATTTATTAGATTCTTTAATATTAAAAAAAAAAAATTTGAGAGACATTTTTATAACCTTGTGCAACATTTTCGCCAAACCAGAAAATACTCTTGGTAGTCGGTTATGTGCTGATCACAAAAATTTTTACAATATTTAGCATACGTAAATTTTAATGGCTAGGCCCATGTGTGTAAAGACATCGGAAATAATATTGTACATAATATATACATATATGTAAAATTGTAAAATATTAAGAAACACATGAATAATTTTTATTTATTTTTTTTTTAAATTATGGCCATTTTGTCATCATTTAAAAAAAAACTCTTAATATATTTTAATTGTATTCAATGTTTCACCAATACTTTTATTAAAAAAAATATATATAAATATATATAATTATGTAAACAAAATATATAAGAATTTTATTGAAACATTCAAGATTTTGTCTAATATTTAAAACAGCACTAAAAATTTACATACAAAATTTATACATAAAATTTCGGAAGAAATTGTGTTTTGGATTTATAAAAGGGAAATTGTTAATTTTTAAGCAATTTAATTGAAAATAGAAACAAATAAAATTTTTTTTTTAATAGCATACAAAGAAAATATACGCAAATTTTCATAAAATTTTTTTATATAATTTGTTTATTGCCGAAATTTTTAATTTACTGCTTGCCATTGTCAACTAAATTTCCTTTTTTCCAAATATTTTTTTTTTGCTATTTCTATTCTCCAGCTTAAACTTTTGTTCTTTAAATTTTTTCGAATTTTCCTTTACAAAAGATTTTTCAAAATCATTGATTTTTATTCAGAAAACAAAAAAAAAACCATTCAATATCATTAAAAATATATGAAAAAGTTAAGGAAAACTAAAAGGCAGTAATAAAATAATAAGAGGAAAAACTTTGGATTTTTTTGTCCTTATAAGATATGCATAGGCACACACAAGGTTTTGTATAGAAAAAGCTTCGGAAAAGATTTATTCTCTGTCTTGAAAATTATCTTTTTAATATACACACACGCACAGCGTTTTATACATTTTATTGTATTTGTATAGAAATAAGAAATATCAATACCAAAAACAAAAAAACTTAAAAAAAATAATAATTTACTTAATGGTCATTAGTAACAGAACAGGCAAAATTTATAATGAAAAATATTTCAATCTACAATTTGGCTACATAGACCCAAAATTCTCTAAATGAATCCATCATAGCAACTCTAATAAATATTATTTTAATACTATATTATAACAAATACAGGATGTCTCACTGTTTTCGTTTTATTTAGAATCAGTAGAAAAAGATTTCTTATAAGAGAAAAAGAGGAAATTATTAAGACAAAATAAAATGTGAGTAAGAAATTGAGTGTTTTTAGAATTAATTTTAACTTAGTACAAAAAAAACAGCTGTAAACTGAAACGAAAATTAGTAGTTTTTGCATTTTACCACATTTTTGTAATAATTTTACTTAGAAAAAATTGAATAGCTATTTAGACTTTAGCATCACCACCTATAGTTTGTATATAAACTAATATGCTCAATAATAGGCCCCATAATTCGGTAATCATATTTTAATTAGAATTAAATATATAATACCTGTGCTATCCAAAATAATTACGTTTACTCGACTATTTATTATTCAAAACAGATATTGTTCGTCCTAATTCAAAACGTCAGCACCCATTTACAATAATATTTTGCTTTAACGGAGATGTAACTAAGTGAATTACCCTGTACATTGCTTATATATAATAGTTATTCAAACTGGTTCATTTTATATGTAACCACCTACTCATATATTATGTTGAAAACTTCTAGAAAACATTATTTACCCACATGAGTAGTGACTATTTTAAGACAATTTGTCAGGTAAATAAGCCATAAAATTAAGTCTCTATAAGATTTCATCCTAACAATTAGTATTTCTAGTGAAAATAAGGCACATTATTATATATTTATTTTTAATTTTTTTTTTAATATTTAATTTGAAGTGACAGAAGATTTAATTAACTTATAACGAAGAAAAATAAACTTTGCCAATTTTATTGAATTTTATAAAATAATTATTTTATCACTTTAAAAAATTTTTCTAGAGCTGACATGGAAACACACTTGAATCATATTTTTTCATATTTTAGCATTAATATTAAAATTTAAATACCTAGTTAGTTTCAAAAATAAAACATTTGACTAAATTGATTAAAATCGCCAAAACCGAAATTGATCCTTTATACAAAGACTTCCAATTATAAATAACACTATAGCCAACAAAATTATAATCTTGTGTTTATAAAAAGTGAAGTACTCTGTAGGAGAAGACCAAACTATATTTTCACAATAAACCAACAAAAAAAAAGGCAAAAAAAAGAAATTAATTAAAATTGACAAGATATAATTGTAGAAGAGCAAAAAAACTTACAAAAATATTTGGAGTAGAGATGTGGTGAGACATCCATTTCAAAAGCAATTAAGGTTAAGAATGATAATTTCATCAATTTACAAAAAGATATCAGTTATTTTATAATATTGTGTAACACATATATATTAAGTGAAATTATATTTACTAATGTATAAATATTTTATATTTTGTCGTATGTATACAGACATGTATATACGTATCTACACTATACATACTATTAATGTGTTACAGTAAGAGTACGAAATTAATAAAGTCGTACATTAAAAGTACGACTTATTGAATTTAATAAATAAATTTTTAACTTAAAAATTGTTGTTAGCATATTTTGAATTATTACAATTATTTTGTTTGCAATCTTACAAAATGCATACAAAATTATTCACCATTCATATAATACTGCTCAAACATTTTTACCACACTCACTTTTTTTCACTGAATGCTTATCATAAAAATGAACACTTAATGTTAAAAATGGTTGTATACCTAAAATTTTCAAATGACAATCTAATTTTCATTTTACAAAAACAGACCCAATACGAGTAGAAGCATTGCAATTCTTATTTAAAATTTTGCTGAACGAACACAATCTTTTTCTGATTCTGATTTAGACCTTTTGATTAATTTTAAATTTTATGATTTTTCGTGATTTTTAAAATTTTGTTTTATCGAAGTAAAAATACTATTTGGCAAATTTCAAGTGTCAAACACCATCTACCGGAGAAAGTTTTCACTACTAAAACTCTCCATTCATAGTTTTCCATTGACTTGTTAAACGAATTCAATCTTTCATCTAATTTTACATGAATGCATTTATTAGAATTTTGTAAGTTACACAAACATTTCCCTATAAAAACTCAAATATAAACTTCTTAATAAATTTTTGTCATTAAAATGTAATAATACGAGTATAAACACCCATAATCTACCTTATCGTAACAACCATAATGGTATAATCAATAATAATGCCCAACATCATCAATAGAACTAAAATTAACTGCTATATTTTTAACTTAATTCATCAATGCAGATCTGTAATGTAGATCCAGGGTGAACTGACCTACATTCATCATAAATACACTAACAAAAATACTACCAAACTGTTAGGTGTGATTTACGCACGAGACTATTGCAAACAAAGTTCACCTTAATGCTTATAATTTTCCAATTAAATTAATTTTTTTCACAAAGTGGAACACTATATTAGATTTGACCCTGCATTTAAATTATATTACAAAATAAGTATGATATTAGATCAGATGATAAGCCCGAACGATATACAACAAATTATTAAAAATGAATTAAAAATAAACTGCAAAATGAAATTTACGTTGAAAAAATGAAACATTAAAATTCTACTATAATATTGTCGTTGATTTCAACTCTCAATTAATTATTTAATTAATTAACTATTAATTTTCAAAAATAACCATATGTATGACACATACTTTTTCGCCTCCCACCAAATCTCCCACATTTCATACATTATATAGCAGCTTTCACTTTAATATCACTTAAACATAAAAATAAAATTTCTAATTAGTTTATGGTATCAACAATAATATTTTGTTTATTTAAGATTTCAAGGCTTCGGTTTTTTATACTAACGTATAATATTATATAAGAGTACACACATGTTTCTATATGTACACGGGGATCTCCTTGTAAAAAAATAATAATAATAATGTTTTATAGTGCTTTTTCAGTGAATGTATTAATTATTATATAATTTGTAAAAGGATATCTTTTGATAACAGTAAACAATTATAAAAGAAAAAAAAAACTAGCATATATTCCTTATACAATGTCTCTGTGAGCTTGTTTTTAACCATATTATATTTTTATATTCGCTTACTTATACATATATGTAGCTATTTATTAAAATAGGACATTTTTTCACAAATATAGAAAGAAAAAGAGAAAAACTTTTTTTATTCATACATAATTCATTATTTATCATCAAAAGAAGTTTCCATGTTGGTAAGTTAATTAAAAACAAAAATAGTGTAGTAAAACTCAAAGACACACAGAAATGAGTACAAAATATGTAAAATGTGTTCAGTAATACAAATAATTTTTGTAAATTCGCGATAAATTCAAATTGCGTATATTCGGAGTGCACAAATCTGTTAAGTAAGTTAGGAAATTATTAGTTCTAGGATAGACTGAAAAATTAAACAGGACAAAATCTAATTCAATTTTGTATATTAACGTCTTTCAGATCAAAACTTAAAGCATTTTCTTTTTCATTCCGAAAACTCCTTCTTTTCAAATTCGGATTACATTTCGGAAAAGAAATTTGCCACGAATTAAATTGAGTTGTAAACTTACGAAAAAATTAATTCCAATTGAATTATATTTTCTTTAAAAATCAATTCAGAAACACTTTATAAGGAACTCCGAATTTTCGGATTCGAGTTTAGATTATACTCGTATTTATTTTATTTCCGATAGAAAGAAGAATTATTCATCAGTATAACCTACAGTAAGAACCTATAGTAAAAACAAACACTCGCAACACACCGAATCAATAATAGTTAAATGTACTGAACCTTATAAAAAATAATATTATATAGTTTAGCGTGTATTTGAAATATTTTATAATGATTATTTCATTATTGCTCGTAATGTACCCCATTTTCATTCCATATATGGTATTTGTTGTAAAATGAATTTTACAAGAACAAATACTTTCATATATATTTTCCATAAAATATAAGTTTAATTCTGTGCTATCGCATGTTTAATCTCTAACAACCTTGATGTAAAACTCATTCTTTGTTTGAATTCAGTTGTTATAAGTTGATTTTATATGAAAAATAAAACAAGGAGAGTGGAAAATCTTTTGAATTTACTAATCTAAAACAATAAGCAAAATAACAAAAATGGAGGAAAATTTTAAAAAAACTAGTAAATAAGGGAGGAAAAATTCAATAAAATGGAAAATGAACAGGATAATTATGATTTAATGAAATAGAATATTAACTTTGTTACTAGAATTCAAGAAATATACTTATTCTTACATCCAAATATTCAGAGATTAACATCACGAAATAGAACTGCTCCCTGTCTCTTCTCTTTCTCTTTAATCACAAACCAATTTAATGCAGCAAATTTTGAAATTTTGTCTTGACATTTTCGAATATTTTTGAATTTTCCTTTTTGAATTTTTATTTAATTAACCATTTCCTTGAAAATGAATATTGCTTCTATGGCTTTTTTAAAATATATTTGAAATATCTTGAAATTGTGAATTGTTTCCACAATATATTGAGTTTTATAATTTTCTATTAATACAAGATATCCAGTACAAGATATAAACTAACTCAAACTCCAAATTCTTTAAACTAAAAATGTCAGTAAATTAAGTATTTGAAAAACTTAAAAATCGCAAATAGGGTATGACATTTTTGAGTTGGTAATTATTATCCAATATAAATAAAAATAATAAAAAAATGGTTCAATTATTTTCTTAATGATCGGGCACTCCAAAACTGTTTTAAAAGAAAACAAGACTTATACGTCTCCAAGGGCTGAATTTCAATTCGTAACTCCAAATTAAAACCGTTTATTTAAACCCAATTAGTAGACCTCATTTTCAATTTTAAAAAATAAACCAGTTATGTAGGATACAGTGAGAAAAATTAATTGTTGTCTTCCTAATACGTCAAATTTAGTGCTTCAAATAATTTGGTTTCGTTCTTTACCATTTTTAATTTATACCGGAGAATTTCTTTCATAAATTTCGGAAGTAAAAATTTTTCTGGTTCCCAAAACAATTTGTACATAAACCACACACAAATTAATAATACTATTAAGGTTCGCCATAAGAAAACTAACTGCACAGAAAATTTATTAAAATATTTTGGCCTTAAATCTAGTAAAATTTCTAAAAATTTATCATTCTTATTTTAATTTTTTTTTATTTCCTTTCTTTGTGTATTCTAATAAATTTTAAAAATTATACAAAAAAAACTTTTTTCAAAATTTTAGTTTTGTTTTCTTTCAAATTTTTCAAAAAGAAGAAATTGGAGAGGACAGCATCCAAATTCAAAATAATTTTTCTTCGCCAATTTTATATAGTATCAACCTATATTGCACAGCCTGATTTTATACTTTTCTTCGTAATTTCTGGTTTAGTTGGGCCAAAAATAAAAATAATTGATTTCAAAAGAAAATTTTTTGGTAAAATTTATAATTTCTTTTTCTTATTATTTTTTTTATTTCAAAAGACCGTCCTTCTTTCTCTCTCTTTCTTTTCTGCTTAAAAATAAAGAAAATATAAAATAATACTATGATTTAAAACCGCAAAAACGGAAAGGTCGAGCAATTCAATTAAATGTTGTGGAAATTTGTGATAAGACTTTAATTATTATAATAAATTTGCTACCCATATTATAGTTAACGCAGTATATATATAAGGAAAAATCTTAAGAAGAAAAATCGTTCAACAAAGCAAATGAAAGCAAAGAAAATTAAAAATCGGAAAAAGAAAATATAAGTCAAAAAGAAAAACTTCCAATCTTAAATGATGTAATAAATTTCAGTTGTAAAATTAAATGGAAAAAGTTAAAGTGTCGTACTGAAAGCTGAAAAAACAAAATATAAAACCAAAACGAATGAAAATCTAAAATAAATAAAAAGAGAAGAAAAATAAATGAAAAAAGCGATGCCCGATAAAGTATGAAACCTTTTAATTCCCAAGGCATCATCAAAGAGAAAACTTACACAATAGTTTTTTTTTTGTGTTCTTTAAGGATAAATTCAACTTTTCTTTATGTTAAAGTAAACAAATTTTCATTAGAACTAAAAATCGAATCAATATTTTTTCCAAATGTTAAGATTAAAATGTTTACTTAAAAAATTTAAAAATGTTAAAAAAATTAGTGTTATAATATTAAAATATTCTTAATGTTCTATTAATGTACTAAAATATTTTTAAGGATTGTTATTTCAAACAGGTTGAACTTTGCAAAACTATTTTTTATCGCAATAATAAGACCAGATCAATGCACAAATCGTCTATTCATCTAACCAATAAAAGTTTTATTTTTTTTTTATATGTTAAAGCGCAGATAACTCTAAATTATTCTGTTATAATAAGAAAATCTTATCTACATTTTATCAGCCATAAAGTGCGCTCAATATAAAATAAATTTGGAAATAAATTTTACCAATAATATTTTCTGTTAAATTACGCTAAAGATTCAGCTTATTTTTGAATGAGATGAGGTACTAATATTAATTTCGAGAAAAAAATTTTCAATTTCTAGGAAATCCTTTCTAAAATTTTTATTTTCTTATTATAGTGGCTATAAGCAAAAAATAAAATAATATCATTTAGATGTTTGTGAAGTGTTATTGTTAAACTATAGTTTCAATCTTACAAATTGTTAATATTTTATTAAAATATCAAATGTATAAAATATCTGATAGGCAAATTATGAAAGAAAAATAAAAATTAAGTATCTGAAATTAATAAAACCTGGTTTCTCTATACTAAAGATAAAATTATTTCGAAGGTTAATTCAAATAGTAAGACATGGCATAATAATAAACACCAATCATCTAAGTAAAAACGCAAAAATCTAAGCATATTTTATTTTGAAATATTTTCAAAAATTCACACAAATACAATTACGAGTATCAATTTCAACAATTTTACCCATAATATCCTCAAATTCATTACAGTGTCGCTTTGTAGAGTACCAAAAATACTTATTTTCGAATATTTGTGGAGAGTAAAAGAAATTTTTTATTACTTTTTCAGCCATACATTTGAAGAGCTTATAATGTAATTATCAGTGCCAACTACGTTATAATTAGCTACGTAAAGAGTAAAAATTTAATACCGAATACTTTCAACAGTCACTAAGAATGTTTGAAATATTTTCATTATTAACCACGGTGAAAAAAACCAGTAAAAAAATTGTTCCAGAACTATAAGTACTTTTATTTTACGCAACTTAATTAATAACGTAAAATGTGCTACTCAATATACCATTAATTCAACCCAAACTTCGTTTTTTCACAATTTATTTAAAATCATTCTTAGAAATGGATATGGCAAAGATATCATTGTGTACATACACATTCATTATATAATTTTTTTTCCTTTGGTATTAAAAATATCAAAATTTTAGATTTTATTTAAAGTCCAACATTATGCACACATACATACATTTATATAATATACATTATTGATTTTACTTTAAAGATAAAATTTCAATTAAAAAGATCTCAAATATATGGAAAGTAACAATTTTTTATTTTTATTATTTTTTTTTTTTTGATTATCACAAAAAAAACACATTTATTAAAGTATTAAATACGGAAATAACGTACGTTCGATATTGTAATTGCATATAGGGATGCCAGGTTGCAATATTTTTTTAAAGTGATCCAAAATTTTAGCAAGAAGAAGTGCCCGAAATTAAGATTGGTAGTAGAAAGAGTATTAAATTTCAAAGTTTTATGATTTGCAAGTAGTTTTTTTGCTTATTATATTTCCCATTTTTTCTGTTCTCTACTTCATTCCTGAGAAGAGTATGGGGCTTGTGCAAAATATCGTACATAACCATGCTCCAGTTTCTTTCGCCCTTGGGTTTTTCAACTCGGTGGGTGAATTTATAGTAAGTGTAATTGACAATACTAAAATTTAATCCTGTTCTGTAACAATTTCTGTGGAATGTCAAAATACAGAACGTCATTGTTATACGTACAAAATTTTTTGTTTACTCAATTGCATAAACTTCCATTTTAGTGAAAAAATTTATGAAAAAATAAACCGTATAATCACAGAAAAAATATAAACAATTTCAATACGACTGATGTGTAAAATTGTAAAGACCGAATCTCACAATCTTAGAATGACATCTCACTAAATATTTGTTTTATACGTGAAAAATTGTATTGAAAATTCGAGAAATAAAATTTGGTGTGAGATCAGTGTACGTCTCTAATACTCCCACGCAAACACCCTCAATGGAGAAATAATATGAGGAAATAATACTAAAACCGTCTTCTTTCTATTTCTGCTATCAAGATCAATACTGTTTCTAAACTAAATCATCGCTTATAAAATTCAATTTTCGTTAACAATAAATTGGCAATTCTTAAATTCTAAATCATTTTCATTTTATATTTTGTATAAACATTCAAAAATTTTCTATTATACATATTTTATACCTTCGAAATGACATAAAAGGTTCAATGCCTCTAAGGGGAAAATATTAAAATAACAATGAAGTTATATAAAAATATTAAATCCCGAACAATATGAGCATAAAAATAAAAAAAAAAATAAAAAGCAAAAAAAAGACAAAGAAAAACAAAAATTAAAGTAAAAATAAAACAAATATAAAAATATATAAACACAGACACACAGGCATACAAATAGAAATTTTGCCTAAGCTTGTTCATGTTTCGATAAAGATATAGAAAGTACGTATGTATGTAAGTATATACAAAGAGTGTTACAATTATATATTAATAATTTTTCTAAAAGTTTAGGGATTTTGAGAGAATTTGATAAATCTCCAGGTGTGATTTCTTAAACTTTATATAGGTATTCACAATATTATTTTAGTGATTTTAACTTCATTCATATGCATACAATATTTATTTTAAAAAATAAAATGTGTCTGTATGTAAATATGTGTATATATGAAAAATTGAAAAAAATTTCTATAAATGAAAATTGAAAATGCTTTTAGTAAAGATTGAATTGAGAATAATCTAAAATTTTTATTATTTTTCTTTGTTTTTTTTTTTGTGATTTTTTTTTTTCTATAATAGAAAAAAAGTTTATTTAAAATGGCTTTTATCTTTTTCAATAATCATTTCTCTTTGCCCTTAACATTTCAGTTTTTTTTTTTCTAAGGTACAAGTTCAAAAACAATTTCCCATTACATTTTTATATTTTTTTGAAATTCTATAGAGAATCCTTATTGAATTGAAACCAATCTTGAAAGTTATCAATCTTTGCTGTTAACTTATGCGTATATTTTGTTTAAAATTACACTTAAAAATTTAAATTTTTATAAGAAAGTATCTTATTGCTTTTACAACATTTTTATTCTTCAGTGCTCCAACCATTATCGGAATTAATTCGAATTATAAAGTAGCAGTTTTCCCTTGAACAAGCGGAAATACTTTTCTTACGAAATCTACTACGCTATTTAAATTACTTGCATTGATATATCAAAATATTATCTATAAAACTATTGCATACATTTAGGATGAGAAAAAAAAATTAAAGAACCCGTAACATAATTTAAACCTTTATCATAACCGTTACTGTAAGCTTTAAACTAAAAATATTATGACTTTTTGATGACATGGAATTTATTGTTAGCTTTTCAGATATAATTTTTAGCAGTGGATGTTTGGAAAAGCCTGCAGAAATATGTAAGATGTCGGAAATTCAAAATTTCGTTAGACGATAATTTGGAAGAGATAGAGATGAAGAAAATCATCTTCTAATGAAACAAATTATTTAGTAGTGTCTAAAAATCGCTACATTTGTTTATGGAAATGAAAACTTCAGCTTTCTACTTTAAAGATTGTAGGAATTTTGTGAACAAACAGACGAACAAACGGACAGAGTAAAACTAATAAGCATTTATTATTAAATATTTTTAGAAAAGTGCTAAAAAGAGAATTTTAATAAAAAATATTTCTTTGTCATTTTGTCAATTATATCCATTGATTTTTCAAAAAAAAAAAAAAAAAACAAAAATTTAGAAAAACAAAAATCTTATTCCCATAATACAAATATTTCGTTCTCTTTTATAGTTTATTTAATATTTAAATAAATTTATCTACTTAACAGTTTATTGTGCAGCTTTGTACCAACAACAACAAAAACATAGTACCCTTTTAAAAAGTTTTGAATTAAAGAAAAAACATTAGATTTCATTCTCAGCTGTTGCAGAGTAACTTTAAATGAAAGTGATTTTCATTATTAATTCGTTATAAATATCATTAAAAATGTTTTATATAAGAGATCAGAAACATAGAGAATCAGGATTTATTGAAAATAAAAATATTCAATGTAATTTTCTAAATACTTAGTATAGAATTTTGAATTTTTTTTTATTCGAATCTATGACATTAAATTTTAAAATTGCAATAACATTTTCTCATGAAAAATCATTAGAAATTGCACATACAATAGAATTAATCGACCAATTTTTTGATTGATTCTCGAATATATTCATAACTTATGATATTGCAAGGAACTTTTGCTTTAGAACTTAACTATACTGTGCCTTCTTTATTTATATTTCTATATAGAATTCTTAAGATAAAATCCTATACTGTAGACAATGTAGCATTGAATAAAATCCTATACTGTATAGCATTGAATTGCAATTAAACAAAGGAATTTGCAATTCGATTTATACTTTCGCAGTAATTCAGGTAATGACGAGAAACTTGGGAGTCATCAAGTCATAACTATTTTGTTAGATAGGTTTTTCTTTCTTGGCAACCATATCTTTAGCATTACTGAGCAACAGAAATCTACTTAAGAATTAATTTTCACACGAATAATAATTTACGAATTAAGTAATTATTTCATATTGGAATTCTCTTAATAATGGCTGAATATTACGAGTAATATTTCTGAAATATGTTAATATTAATATTATATTCAAATTTGATTAATACTATAAATTTTATCAAAATGGAAAGCAGTCAATTAATGTTCAAACAGATTTCCTTTTTTCTCTAAATAAACATGCATTTTTTATGTTCTAACATAATAATAATATTAAATCTGTACATACCATTAAAAATCTACTTCATAAAAACAGAATTATTCTTGCAATAAAAAATAACTAAGATTAATTGTAATAAAAATTGTAACAGAACTACGTACATAATTAAGTAGAAAATTATAAAAACCTCTTTAACTACACGCTATTTACATTATATTTATACAGTTATTTTGCAATAGAAAATCATATACTTAATGAGAAGTTCATTTATTTAATATGATTAAATAGCGAGAAAAATTTTATGTACACAGTGTTATTAATAATAACATTAAATTTCTTTTATATATGAATAAGATTAATAATGTAACTTTAATGATCTATCACGCTCATAAGTCATAATTTGCAAAAAAAAAAAAAAATTCAATGACATTAAACATTATAACAAAATATCCTTGAAAAGGATATTCAAGGTATATGTGGAAAAAACAAATTTATATTGAAATAGTGACATTTATAATAAGGACTTTGAATTTTTTTTTAAATAGATTTTCTATACCAATAGTGACGTATAAAGGTTCTTACTTCAAAAGTAAAAACTGTATAATTAAATTAAAACATGTAGATTCTTCAGGAATTTTTAAAAAAGTTAAAAAGTTTTTGTTTACATAATTTGAATGTGTGCAAATGAGTGCCACATAAAAATATTTTCCATTAAAATTATAAAATGGGAAAACTATTAAAGTTTCTTTTCAAAGATATCTTAAACTATTGTTCTGCGTCAAAGAAATTCTTTGTTTTTTTCCAAATGATTATTTAACGTGACTTCCGGAAATAGTAATCGTTGAACAAAAGGGGCGAATACAATTAAGTTTTAAATGTTTTGCAATTTTTTAGAATAAAGGGCATTTAAAATTTAAAATGACGTCAATGATTATCAAAAATTATATTAATTCAGAAAGCGAAAACAAGTTAAAACGATTAACTCTTAGATTTATCTCCCCTATGGGCTATACAGATAAAAAACAATTGTTTTAAAATTAATTTTTTTTTTTCAATTTTTTAGGTCATGTGATTTTAACATTCGGTAGGCCATTTCAAATTCATAGGTCTATCTCACACGAAAACAAATCTAGACTCAAAAATGCAAAAGATTACAAAGCAAAACACAAATTAAATATCTCAAAATTTATTAAGCTGTGAACCTTTGTAGCGCATAAGAGTTTTACCTGTACTCATATAGCTTTGTGCCTGTGATTGCCAACCAGCGGTTACAAACGTTTGAAAACATAAGGTATGTAAAGATTATTATAGCACTAGCTCTTAAAAAGCAAACACCTCGTATAAAAGTTTAAGCTTATTAATTAGTAATAATATTTTAAAATAAAAACAAACTAATTACAGACAGTTTTCTAACAGTGCATAAAAAAGCTTTTTCTTGAAACTTCTACCGAACTCAACTAACAGAATAAAGTAAAATATCAACGATAAGGTTAAATTTAAAATGCGCACTTTTAAAATATAATTGACAACTTTTACGGTTATATTAGTAAAACAGATGTTTTGTTGTAATATTAAAAACCAATTTTATTACATAAGAATTTTGTTGTTTTAAAATTTACTTTTAACACACTATAAATGAAAATTATTTTTAAATATGCTTTAACAGCACGTTTCGTATAGTTAAAATAAAAAACTTTTTATTTATTTCACTCTCTCCGTTCGTCTGTCCGCGTAACCGGTTTACAAAACTTCTGAATCCTTTAAAAAAGACAACTAAAATTTTTATATAAATAGATCTTTACTAGAAATTAAGCATTATAGTCCCCCTAAAAAGCCTTAAAAGAGTAACTTTTTTTACTATTTATTTTAAAGAAACCAATTTCAAATTTCGCAATCGAAAATTATTTTTGAATTTAATTCTAAAATTTTAGTAGCTTTTATGAATTCAAAAATAGTTCATTTTGTATGAAATTAAAATTTTTTTCCACCTCCACCCCTTCTCAAATTATCGTCGCTAGAAATCTGGAAAATTTGAATTTTCTATAAATTTTTCTATAATTTCTATAAATTCAGAAAGCTAAGGTTAATGCCATCACAAAATAAAATTTTTTTTCCTAACTAACGCAATTACCCCTTGAATTCGTACATTACGTGAAAACTTCATTAAATTTTTTTTGTCGTTAATAATGTTTTGAAAAGAGTATTTTTACTTTTTGAATGGAAAAGTGCTATTTTATAAAACATTGGTTTGACCCAACTTTATTATTGTGATTTTGACTTGAAATCGAAAAACAAATAAAAAGAAACGTGAAAATTTTTGTTAACATGTGAATTTGACAAGATTTTTTTTAATAAGAATAATTTTATATTAACGAAAATATCCTTTCAAAACAATATGTGAGCCTTTTAAAATTTCAATTCTAGTCACGTCACAAACGAATCTTTAAATGATTTCTTAAAGAGATTGAATTGCCAAAATGACATTTTTTTAATATATACGAATATTATGACACGAGAGCATCAGAATATTCAAAATAAAAAATTTTTGAATAATTTTAATTTAAACTTTCATATTAATTATTTTAAATACAAAAATACGGGTGACATGTTCAGTAATTAAAAATTATTTCACGAAAATACTTAAGACTTCTAAAAAAAATAAAGTTTAGTTAAAAATTATAATAGTTGCAACAATATTATTAGTTTTGTAAATGCTTTGACATTCGAATCTTGTGTCGCATAAGTTTTCATTCGAAGATTTAATTCATATCTACTAATAATTTGTTGAAGTCTGAAGAGAATAAATATGCAATAGCTTGAATTTATGAACGCAATTTTTTAAAAGAATATTTTTTGTTCTAAGTGTAATTAAGCACAATTGCCTAAAAAAATTTTTTTATCCCTTATTAATTTTTTTTTATTTAAAATTTTCTAATCAAATTATTTAAGTTACAGTGGGTACATTAATTTTTATTTTTATGTTAACAAGGTCATATACATAATTATTTTTATATTCCGTCCCATCTTATTATATATGATATAATTTGTGCCTAATTCATTTAAAAAGATTTTCATATACAATTAATTTAATCCAAGCTCCAACAACAATATTATTTAAAAATACGCCAAAGGAAAATTCAAAAAATTCACGAAGAAATTTTTTTTTTCAAAAAGAAAAAGCAGAAAATTACCATTTTGAAATTGCACGCACTTACAAACATAGACAGGCGCGGTTCTGATGTATTTGTCGCCCTAAGCGGTTCCTAAAAAGTGCGCCCCCCCCCCCCCTTCAACCTTTTCACCTATTTTATTACTGTGAACAAAATTTAATAGGCATTGCACATTGTGCATCATAAAGCAGTTTCTTGTAACCTTATTGTGCTGAATTATAAAATTTAAGTCTGGAACTAAACTTTCAATTTTTTGTTTTATAAATTCAAAAACAAGGTAATTTATTTAACTGTACGTTTTTTTATGAAGTTATGATCAGATTTATATCAATCACTTAAACTTGATTTTTTGATTTTAACAACGAAAAAATTTACTTTTTGACGTAAGTGAAACTTATTGTAAAAGGTTCTATGAAAATTATATCAAATGAACTTTTTCACAGCTTATTTGAATATGAAAAAAAGTAAAAAATTATTTTTATTTTTATTCGTAATTTTATTTTTATTTTTATAATTATTTTTATTTTTATTCGTAAAATTTGGCTTTTTATTTCACAAATCGCCTGAGAAATGAAGCAGCGTATAAAAAAAGTTTCGACTTGCATTCAAAAATTTAAGGAAAATCCAAGTTTCGTTCTAAAATTTGTGACTTAAAAACTAAGCTTTTCATGTACATAGCTATAAGCTTTTATACTGTTCATTATATTTTTTAGATTTTATTAAAATAAATGCATTTACTGGTATTTATAGGCTCGTGGTTTTGAAATTTCAGAATGTCGTTTTGCTTAACTGTTTTAATTTTGGAGATAAATGTGTGAAGCAAATTATGCGCCATTTCATTTTACTCTTATTTTTTGGATGACTTACACTACATCAATTCAGCATAAAAATTCTTAACATTCACTTGATTATTAAACAACATTTTTTCAATTCAATATAAGTAGTAGATTTTATCAATTAAAATTTAATTCTGTGATTGATAACAGTTTTTTCAAAAACGAAAGCAGAACATAGTAGTAGAAATTCATAACGATCATGTAATTTTAAAATTCATTCAAAATTTTTTGTTGTTAAACAAAAACAAAATATTGGTATGGTATACACAATCTCAATATCAAGCTATGCTTTCCATCATTTAAGAATATTGCTCTCATTCTCTTTTTCTAATTTCTTTCTATTCTCATTCTTAATTTGTGTTTTTTTTGTTTTGTTCTTGTTGTTTACTAATGCAATAGTATACAGAAAAAGTAATACATTATAATAATGTGTTTGTTTGTTTGGTGAGTGGGCGACAACTAAGCAAAAATAAAATTTTGCATGTATGAAACAATTTAAATATAATGTGTACGAACGAGTGTAGCCACTAAGCATAATAAAAACATTGCTTTGTGATATAATTATATGTGTACGAGCGAGTGTTGATAGGGAGCAATCTCAGCAAAATAAAAATTTTGCTTTATGAGATAATTATATGTGTACGCATGAGTGTTGATCTTATTCATATTAGACAATATAAATTATGTGTACATGTGTATTTTTGAATATTTTTATTTGTTGCGTACATTGCTTCTATATATGTATGTATATTATATGAGACGATTTCACTTATATATATGAACGTTTGAATGTATACAGCTGTGTGAAATAATATTCTGTGTTTATAGGCATATACAGTACATAAAAAATAAGAATGAAAGAGTAGTGTAGAGTAAAGAAATGTATGAGTAATTTTAATTCTATGAACATTTTTTGTTATATGGTGCAAATAGAAAATATGTGTAGGAACAAAATATTATGTTTGCATGTAGGTCGATTTTATTAAGTTAATTTCGCTATAAATTGATGTATAAAAAAAAACTTGGAATCCTTTTTTTTGGGTGAAAATTTTTTTTTTTTAAATTTAGGGGTTTTTTAAGTTTTCAATGGCGCCCCTATTTTTTATCGCCCATTGCAAATGCATACTTTGCATGTATGATAAATCCGGGGCTGAACATAGATCTATACTTATTAGAATAAACCCATATATACATTGGGGTAATTGTATTACATGGCTGTACTCGTATTGCAAACATTATATGTATGTATGTTATTTAGGTATCGAAGTATATAAAATGCGAAACAATTTGAAACATGGAGAGTGTGTGATTTTGTTTAAGAAAAATTTTTTTTTTGTTTAAATTATTACTGAAAATTAAAATACAAATTTTATTTAATTCATGTTCATCCCCAAATTTGTTTATGTTCTGTTCGTATATACTTAACAAAAAGTTTAAAATACTTATAATACAGTGGTGGATTAAGAAAAGTTGAGAAGCCTTGAGCACTTTTAAGTTTTTAATAAGCTAATTGAGCTAATCGAATATTAAAAGCATGTTTATTTCTTAAATTTAAATTAAAAATAAAAAAGAAATCTCAAAGAAATACATTTTTTTCTGATTATTATGAGAAGTTGTACAGAAACCTTTCTTTTCAATTGCCTTTTGTAAATTTTAGTAGAATTTTTATCCCGAAGGTTAACTTAGAACTCAGATGGATATACGATTTGCTGGAATTGATTGTACCATCGTCGTGCGCACATCTAACCAACTTAATTTTTGGGTCGATTCAAATCGGATGTGCCAAATAAAAGTTGCAATCAGTGCATTTATAGAATTTCTAAAATTTTATATATTTATATAGATGTATACGTACGTTACTGAACGGCTTATTTTGCTAGACCAAAAATATTTTTTAATGAAATTTATAGTGAAATAAATATTCCGTATCCTTTTATCTGAACAAATTTATTTAACATAAGAAGTTTCGAGTACAATATATGATCATAATTAAACAATTATTGTAACATATTTTCATAATATCAACAACATTTTTGCGAGCTTCCAAATTTTCCTGAAGCAGGAGTCACCTCTGTAGACCGTAACAATCTATATACTATACAGCTTGACGGTGGTTTTTCTTCTCGAAAGTAGTTTTCTCAATTAATAAAATTAATGCCTTCATATCGGGCCCTAATCGAAAATTTTTCAACTTACTTACAAATCCAACCCTTTAGATGTACACACGTTATTTTACATGCTTATATTATTTTCACGTCACAAAATTCAAGTAGAACACTTATACACATGCTTAAAAAGAAAATATATTCTTAACAAAAAAAAATTTAATACCGTTAAATTTGTTAGACGTCTAAATTGAAAATAAACTAACTCTTCTTAAGTTACTTTCCATTTGAAAGAGAAAGAAAAAGAAACGGAAAAGCTAAAGAAATTCTTCATATTCATTCACTTATACTCATATACACATTATGATTTTTAATACACACGCATTCACACTTGTTCCTATTATACCAAAGCAATTATCTGTTTATAAGCGTTTGTTTTTTACTGACATCTTAATAAAAAGAAAAGAATACACGTTTTTTCTTCTACATATTTTTTTCTTCATAAGCAAGAAAAAAGCGTCATTTGATTTTGAAAAATATATTAAACATTTTGACTGTGACAATTTCTTCATTTACATTTTGTATATAAGGATTATTATATAGGAGTATAATCGGATCTACATAATATTAACGAATATAGAAAAAATGTTAAACTAATTTGAAAATTTCAGTTGTTTTTTTTTTTTTTTGGCTGTACCCTAAATTTAACCATTTTAAAGTAAAAGTAATATTTATAAAATATTTTGGACAGCAGCAGCTTGAAAATGTCAACTCATATGTCACGTACCTTTAGAATAATTTTTTTTTTGTTTCCATTTCACGTTAAATTTCAAAGAATTTATCATAAATCTTAAGTTGAGAAGGCAAGAACAAAATACATAAGTCAAAAGAATGTTTACTAGCATGAATAAAATGATATGCTTGACAGTTTTTTTCAGCAAAATTGGTGGTAATGGTAAGATACTGATAAATCTTGGTAGTAGAACAGTTTTCCTATAATATGCTTACGTTTTTTTTATAATTCTTACAAAATCATGTTATTTTAAATAACTGATGCAACAAATTTATAAAATTTATGGTGTCAAAGTGCAATGTAATGGAGTTTTCCTTTTGTAAAGGTTTAAAATAATTTATAAAGGTTTTCAGTTTAAAAGTCAATTCAATTATTGTTTTATTATCGAAATTTGATTGATTAAGTAATTGAAATCTATAAAGATTAAAGGTTATTTAAAATACAAACTGAAATATTTTATAAAAGCAGAACACTTATTAATATTAAATTTTGCAGCAAAAATTACCTAATTATTACTAAAATGTAAAACTTTCTCCTAACTTTCTAAAATATTCTCTTATAACCCAAGGGAAATAATTAAATTCGTATATAAGGTAATGAGAAAAAATTGTACTAATTATATGAATTAAACTACAAGAGTAAATTTTTTTCTTGCTAACCATAGGATATTTGTTCCGTTACCTCAAATATAAACTAGTACCAGTATTTTTTTTCTAACTTAGATTTTAATTTAATTTTATTTAGAATTATATTTGTTTAAAATATTTTCCAAAATAGATTGCACGGAGGCAGCATCACGTTTCTGTACTTGAATTCGGAACCTGCTTCAGTTTGTCAAATTTTCGATTTATATGTAATTTCGATTTATATATAACTTGTAATGTACATCACCAGTTTTGTAATTTTCTTCGAAATGACATTAATATTAGCTGAAGTAATATTAGCAGAAGTTCCACAAAGGGAGCAAAAATTTACAGAATTTTTATCAGTTTACTTAGTCGACTTACGAGTACGTTTCAGTTAAACATTTATTTAGTTATAGTTTATACAAATTTAATTTCAGTAACATTTTGTTATTGAGAGACACTTCTTGTTCATATCTTTCATTACTAATGAAGTCTTTTTAGGGTAAAGCCCCTATCTAGTGATCTGTTTATGTTGTTCAGCTATGTTTATACTTGCACAACACTTTTAACCGCAAAACTATATATACAAAACTGAAAATATTTTTAAAAATTTTTAAAAATTAATTAAAAAAATTTTATATTTTTTGAGATTAAGAACAAGAACGCCAATTTTAAAATTCAATTTATGGATGACGTACTGCTGGTTTTTGCTACCGAAATAAAGAAATTTATTAAGAACACATCATTGACTAGGTTATGAAATATTAATGACGTCATTAATTATGTTATAATTCGTTTCTATCCGTATACCTTAAATTATATTCGTATAGCATGAGTATCGAACAGTTGTTAGGATTCACAAAACTTTTCTTCTAAAGAATTTTTTTTTATTTTCCCCTTTTCTTTAATGTCTTTTGGATACCTACATCCATAACAACATGCTACCTGTAATTTATGGCATTGCTTTTAAAATAAATAAGAAATAAAAAAACATTATGAAGTCAAATGTATAGGCTTTTGTATAACATCTACATATTTATACATAATGGGTAAATTTGTGTTTACAATATGAGTACAACATGTATTTAAAATGAAGAAATTATTCAATTCCTGTTCCAGAAACACAAATTCAAAGTGAATTCAGGGAAATTATTGCAAAAGCAAAAAAAAAAAAATTATATTAAGTTTTTCTATATGCTTTTTTTTGCAATACACGCAAGGTTTTAAAAATTGAATGAAGGCAGAATTTTCTTTAGGTTTTTAGAACATTTTCTTCTCTCACTGTTTCTTATCCTTTAATTTTTGCATTTTGAACAGAAGAAATATGAAAGTTTTAACAAATGCTACAATGAGTGAGTTTTACTTAAGCATTTAAGCGTTTATGCATGGTTTTTATTGATTTTATCAAACTTGTGAAGAGAAAAGGTTATGCATATGTGTTTGTTTTTGTTTTGCTTTCATCGCTCTTTAGTAGAAACTTAAACTTCTTATGTAGATTAAAGGTATATATTATAGTCTGAAGAAAATGCTCTTGGGTAAAATGAATATAAAAATACAAAAGAAATAAAAAATTTATTTAAAAAATAAAATTTTTTTTTTCTTTTTATAATTATTTTAACATTTTAAATTTGTATAGCAAAGAAAATAAATTGAAATCGGATTATTTAAAAGAAGAGCGAATTTATTTAATTTTTTATAAATTTAAGTACCCGTATAAATTTTCTATAAAATTTTTTTCATTGATCTGAAAATTATATAAAATACATAGGGGGCCAAACGTATTTTCGACAAGAGCTTAAAATTGCAAATCTTATAATTGCCGCATAATTTGCAATACAATTTCAATTGTATGTTATGCTGACAGAAATGCAAAATAGGGGAATATTTAAATTTTATAATAATTACGACAGTAATGACCAGCTTTTCTTATATAAAAATAAAACACATCTTGAACTTCATTCAAACGCATTTCATCTATTCCTGAAATGAAGCTTGTATAAGGATAAAATGAAGAAGGCGCAAACCAATAGTTTGTAAAGTAGCACTTTTCCCTTCACCAAGTGAAAATACTGCTTTTAAAAAATAATAACATTCATATTCCGAAATATTTCCAAAATTGCATACATTCAGGGTCGATCTTTTAAAGATGGAAATCCACCAAAAAGATGGGAAATGTGAAAGAGGGGTTAACATAATGCTCAAATTTAAGTCTTATTTGCTTGAGTTAAGAAAAATAATTACATTTTTAATGACATGGCATTCACCGTTAGCTTTCCGCATGTATAGAAATTTGAAAAGTGTAAGGTATCAAAAGTTTAAATTTTCTAAATTTCATGAGGCGATAACTTAAAATGAAGTGGGGGTGGAAAAAAATTTTCCTCTAACGTCACAAACAAATTTACTAATATCTAAAAGCTGATATAAATCGAAAAGACACGGGTTTTAGATAACGGTTAATTTTAGCAGTCACATTCGTTTTTAATATCGTTATTCGCTTAAGCTAAAATAAAACCAGAAACCTTTCTTTACAATTGTTCTATGGCTCTACGAATAGCACCTCAATGCCGACAAGCTCAATTTACTCGTTGGAACTTGTGCAAGAAATTATGCCTATCCTATCCCTTCTGTTATTATTTAATTACATGTTGAGTAATACAATTTTAACGGAATTGCAACAATTTTCGATAAGCAAAAAAAAAAATAAAAATTATATAGACGAAATTTTTAGTCCACAAACATCCACGTATTCCCAATATACAAGAACATTATAAAAATTATTCTTGAATTGTAATTCATTTGAAATAGGACAATTATTCTATAAATAATAAATTGGCATGCATGTATACCCATATGTATACACAAATTCATATACGAATTCCTACTTGGTTTACATAATGAAGAAAAAAAAGAGCTGATAAGGATAATTTCATCTCTTATGTGTTTTTTCTTTTGCATTTGTTTTTTTTATTATTATATTGTTATAAGATGTTATGTTGGTCTCTTTATTATTATATTGCCTTTTCCTGTAATATTTTTCTTTTTTACTTTTGATTCTGTAGCTATTCTCGTCCCGACGCACATTAACTTAAGAGAAGAAAAATTGGATTTACAAAGATAAATAAATATACAGTCTCTAAATACAAAAGAGCTTATAAAGATTTTTACACAATTGTGCCGTGAATAAAGAAAAACAACATAACAAAAAATTATATATAAAAAGAAAACAAAAAGGGAGCAATCAAATAGTGGAAGCAGTTTCATATTCTCACATACTTACACTTATTTATTTGTATGTATGTATATCTACAAATATGTCTACATAAGACAATAATTGGGGTAGTAATTATATGCGATTACGAACTTATACTTGCTTTGCTTCTTTCGAAAGTAAATATAAGTGTTCTTTGAGTTTTTGATGTGTAAATCTCGGAATTTATTACAATTGTAAGTAATCTTCACTTGAATTATATTAAGAAAAAAAGTTTAATATAAGTTAGAATTAAGAACACTTAAGTATTCAATTGACTATTAATTCAAAGTTTTTATTAATTTGAAAAAAATATAATTAAAAAATTATTCATTTCTTACAGAGTGGAGAAGTTGGCTGGCTTAATTAAATAGTACGGCTACTTAAAGTAAGGTTAATAAAAGTGTTATTATTATTATTTGATTTAAGTTGACTATAGTTTGGCCTAGTTCGACAAAACTGGTCGACACTCCAGTTAGATGTATTGAGCTATAAGCTAGGTTTTCGTTGTGTGTCTCTTTATCTAAGTAGCTTATATAAGACAATTTCGACCATTATCTTATAATAAGACATTTATAAGACAATAAAACACCTTATAACATTCGCAACTACTTCTAAATTTGATATTTATTAATCGGCAAAGTAAGTAAATTCGGCTAAATAAATGAGATTCTTGTGCAAGTCATTGCAAGAAACTGCTTTTAAAAAATGTTAATTATGTTAGCTCCTGATTTGTCCATTAAAGAACGCCGTACGAATTTACTTTTAAATATTTTTGTTGTATTTTAAGACTTAATTATTTTTTTGAATGCTTCCAAATATATAAATATTTAATTTGAAAAATTTTAAGGTCGTTATTGAATATTCCTGATGATTATAAGGAGAACCTTTTAAGTTAAAATATATAAGGTTCTCTTAAATACAAGTCATCATTATTATCCTAAATTACAGTTTCTGCCAGCTTTCGAAAAAATAATATGATTTGATGGGGGGCTAAAAAATAGTCTTTTTAGTACTTTCCAAAAGAAATTGAGAATACAATGTTTGTTTAATTCAATTCTAGATGTAAAAAAAAATTCTAAAGACTTTTTGAAAATTCTGTGACATTTAAGCTTGCCTATGTAACAGCTTAGTAAACTATAGAAGCCCATACATACATATATTGCATATATTATAAAAAATAGATTTGTATAAATTGCGTAAATTGATTTTTTATATTTTTATCCTTAATAAAAATCGGAATTCTCAATTTCATGTATGAAGTTTTCATTTTCTATACAACATGTAGGCAGAAAACAATGTCCATGTGTTTTTTCTCTGTTTCTCATTTTTGCTATTCTATACTCATTTCACTTAAATAAAAAATGGAATAAGGTCTTTTATATAAAAAAAAAAAATAATTTTATTTTGGTATCCGTTCCGAAAAAAAAATAAAAATAAAAAAATGAAAACTAAAATTCGTTATATTTGCCGCTTTCCTGTACTTTTTTCCCATTTTTTTTTTATTATTTTTATTTTTGTTGCAGGAAACTCTGGAATCCGTTCCAAAAATTGATTTTCACAGAAAATAAAAATTGAAATAGGGAATGCATAAAAATATGTGTAGGTATAAATATGTGAACAAAAATTAGGTTATTGTAAAATAATAAAATGAAGGCATTTATTTTGCTGACGTATTAAACGTTGGTAATTTATAAACCAATTGTTAAGAAAATTCTTATTTTCATCACTATTTTTAAAGGGGCAATTCAATTTCATTTTATAAATAAATGTATTTAACAGGATGTTGTGTTATTTGGGGAAATTTTTGGAGTAAAAGGATGTTTTGAACTCAAATAATGGACAAACAATACAAATCAAAAGTGGTAAAAAGCTTTGTATTAAATAATGTAGCTACTCGACTTTTTCAGTAAATTGATGAAAAACAACGTACAAGATTACACAAAATTACCTTCAAAATTTCAAAAGACATTGAATTTTGATAAAAAAATATTCCTGTAAAACAGCATTAATTATATGAATGCATTGAACTCCATTCCCGCAAAACTGTAGCAACTTATGAAAATGTCATTTGATAGATATACATGAGAAGTTTTGCCAAGAAATCGTTTTCTATAGTAGCTTAAATATTCGGAGCAATGAGCGAAATAGTTCTCAATTCATAGCAGAAAGAGGCCAGCACGAAATTACAAGTTTGTTGCATAATACACGAGGAATTTGCTGCATAAACATAAAAATTCTGAACACTCATAAAAAGTCAATAAATCTTTCTGAATGAAAATTTTTCTGTTATACTTTTTCTATCGGATTGCCCATCAAATCCTAGAATAATAAAAAAAATTGTATATGTAATTATTTTCCTTTTTACCTACCGCATTGTATACAACATGTGAGGGTATGTGATTTCACCAAATTTTCCATGTCGAGTTTTCAGTGAAAATGCACTTCTTCTTAGTAGGGAGCCGTAAATAAACCATTTTTAGAAAGATACCCGTGTTTTGGTCTGTGTACGCACGCTTGTATCTAAAATTTGTCTGTATCTGCGGAACCGAATTTGATGAAATTTTATATGTCAGTTTGTTTTGACTATGTAACGGATTGCTCAACTTCAGAGATATATAAAACCGCGAGAATTGAACCTTTTCTTTTTCAGGAAAGTATTTAAGACTAATTTGATATATTTTATATCAGTTACGTTTGACAGTACAACAAGCCAGTCAAATTTTCGAGAAAATTAGATAAAATAATCAACCATTATTCTTTATAATGAAAAAATATTTTTTTCGGAAATATCTGGTCTTATTACCCTTCGAAAACCGAACAGTCAGTATCTAAGGAACTAAGTGACGAAATTTCTTGAAGTTAAATATTTGGGTTTAGTTTGGTACCGGACGAATTTTTTAGAGAATATCGAATTAAAACCTCTTCTAAGAGCCAAACTTGCATTTTTCAAGATAATATGTTAACTAAAAGCATTATGGCGTTCTTAAAATGAAGGAAGTGTTCAACTGATATTTTAATAATCTTGTACAGCACTTTTGCCAGACCAGAATATAAACTTAGCCGGTCTGTTATGTGCCTACCAAACCAAATTTTTTCTTTCTGGTTTTTCTTATTGAGCAAAATTAAATTTTTGATACAAAAACACAAAAAAAAGTAAATAATATCAAACGTTAGATATAAATGAGGTTACTCCACTCTTCCTATATAAGTATAAAAAGGAAATTTATAAAAATTTTATAAATGAAGTGAAACGTGATAAAATAGTACTTCAAACGTGCGGGTTCACTTAATCATATATGTACTCGTATAAGATTACATCGATAACAATATTTTGTAAATAAATCACTTGTATTCGAAGTTCTACAAATAATATATTTGAGCTGATTTTCTTTAAGATTTAAAAAAAAATAATAATAATTTGTGAATTTCGGAAAAGTATTTTTAAATTGAAAAATTATGTGATATCATGTGATTAAGATAAATAGAAAATTAACTATATATAAATTGGAAATTTCTATACCATACTTTACACAATTTATAAAGGAATTCAAAAAAAAAATATTTAAAATGTAATCAATAATGACCTCAATTAAATTGAGTTTTTTTCGATAAAATCATTATTAATCACCATTAATCTTTTAGATGTTGGTACTTGGTACATATAGTGTACCAATCAAAATCTAGTTGAAAATATAAAATTTAAGATTAAACTTGAAATAGCTATAATTTTGCATGTATATATGTAGAATTTTTTAAGAATTTCGCTTGTATTTAAAATGTATTTTAATTTTAATTTTTACCTTTATTAATTACCTTTATCTTGCTATATTGAAAAACCAAAATATTTTACTTGTTTTACAATCTCATTGTCTTAATTATATTGTAGTACTCATTACTGAAGGACGCAAGATATCAGATACAGGAGCTATTTTTATAATCAACAATATTTTAACATTATTATACAATACAAATAATCAACCCCTAAAACTATGCAATTTTTTGTTTAATTTTTAAATTTTAAAATTTTTTCGAGAAATTTTCAATTTATTACGAAAAAAGGTTTTCGTAAATAAATCTAAATATTTACTACTGTTATGTACACATAAGAGAGACATAAATAAAAAAATAATGATATTATTTGAAATTTTTAGTTCGTTTCCAAGCCTATCTCATTTAACCTCAGAATTATTTTTCAAAATTTTAAGAGTTAGAGAAATTATTACCATATATCATGCTTTTATAAGATTTTTATACCAAATTTATTGTGAAATCTTGTGAGAAAAATAGTATGTTATTTTAGTATTATTCAATCATATTAATGCCATTGCAATATTGACAAATGTTATTGTCATAAAAACTTAATAATATACAAAATGAATTTAAGATACGTTGAATAATATTAAAAATAATATTCATAATGAAATACTTCACACTATTCGGAGCAAAATAGTGTGATTAATTAGTATTTTAGTGCAAAGTATGACAGGTTTAGAATTGGAACTTAAAACCTTTTAATTACGCTTTTTATTAAACACAAATCTTAATAAAAATTAAAGAAGGAGTCACGACACTACTCTGAAAATAGTAATGTATTCTATGAACTATCCATTAATATCCTTAAATTATTTGATATAAGACAACATTGACAAACAGAATAGAAAAAATACATAAACCGGAAGACACAAAAATTTCTTTTTATATTTCATTCAACTTAAAAACTTTAAGAAGAAACAAAAACTTTTAAATGAACAAGATACCAATAAAAAATTTCTTTCAATGCCTTTTTTTCTTTAAATTTAAAGCTTTAATTTGATGCGTATTTGTTCCAAACTTAAAATTTTGTATTAAGTTATGTATAGATTTCTTTAAGTAACATATACTTAAAGTCACGACAACACAAACGAATAATATACTAAATGTATATGCAGTACACGCCAACGATTTTCCTTACGCCATTAAAATTTATGTTCGATGCTGTACTTTGAATATATTAACACAAGAATATTGTAATAATTTTTCTATTTGCGATTATCGATTTTTTTGTTTTGTATGTAAAGGCAATAAGACCCAAAAATTTTTTTAGAATGAAAAATATGTGTATACAATAAGTAGCTACTACACCACTTAATAAATTAAGTGACTTTTGAATATTTCAAGAGAGATTGGGTAAAAAAAACAAATAATGTTTTTTTTTTATTTCGTATTTATTATTACCTTGCTATCACCTCCAATCTTTATGTTTTTCCCTAAAATAAAGATAAACTTGTTGACAATATCGACTGTCTTTTTTTTTTTTTGTTTTGTTTTTTTGTCTATAAAAACCTGTAGATTTTATATTTTATTTATTGTTGCTACATAATATATAAATTTTTGCTTATTATTACAAATGTCATTGGCTTCTTTTATATTTAAAAAGAAAAACAAAAACTGATAAAAAAAAAAACGCCGGAAAAGTGGAAATCAATATTCTTAAAAAAAAAATTGAAAAATCTAACAAAAATAGTAAAAATCTAATAAAAAAAGAGAGAGAGTGGAAAAATTTAATAAAATGAAATCTAACTACAAGGGTCAACGAATTGTCTACTTAAATATGCACTAGTGTATTTTGTGTGTGGATATTATTTATTATTTGTATATAGTAGAAAAACCGCTGGTATGTTTACATATACATGTATGTAAATATGAAATATTTATTTAAAACATAATAAATTACTACAATTATTTGTACAAAGTATTAAAATACTATATTATGGGTGACAATTAATTTTGGACAGTTTGTGGTAATTTATTCACCTATAAACCATTATTTACCAAAAATTATGTATTAAATCACATACATATATTATGTTTTGTACAAATGTATAATAAATTATAATTAATAATAATAATAATAAAAATAATAATATGAATGATCAAAAATGTGTTAATTATTATAGTGGTATGACAATAACAGCAAAAGGATAACAAAAATGTGATAATACAAATTCTTAAGTCTTAAATATTTTATGATTTTTTGTTAATAAAATAATATTAATTTGATATACATATGAATAAATTTAATTATAGTCGAACGAACGTATGTTCGAAGGTAATACTAAATTTGCCATACTAATTGGTTTGACGCTAAGAAATAATGGAGTCTGAGATATAGGCTCCAGCATATATTTTTAATCACCGTTGAATTTTGAGTCGATTTAATCATGTTTATCCGTCTGCGCGTCTGGCCTTCCATTCAGCCGTCCATATAATAGTATGAAATAACACTAGAAGTATAAAAAGCAAGAGGTTTCATGAAAGTATACGATCATTATTTTTTAATTTTAAGAATTTAAATTATTTATTCGTACGAATGATATGGTTGACATACGGTCAACCATATCCATTCTCGTTTTAATTTAAAACTCAAAACAACCTAAATTAAATCAAGAATTTATATGAAAACTCTCATAATCATTAATATGTATCTTTAATCATTAGTTGCCGTAGAAATTTGAGTTTATTAAAATATAATTTTAACTACTCGTTTTCTAGGAGTTAAGCAACTTAAATGAATATTTAATAAAAAATGTTGATTTGGTGTGTAGTTATTGTACGAAAGCGATATTAATTTGACTATGGTAATCAAATATTTTTTACATTTTGATATTATAAATTTTGTACTATGTGAATTGTAATATTAAAAAAGTTGTCGAACAACTAAATTCTTATATAAACCCTATTATTTTCAAATAATACTAGTGTAGCAAATAAAATATGTATATAAATACAATAAAATATTAAATAATAAATAGTAAATAAATACGCAACCTATACATAGTTAAATTCTAACCAAATTATAATTTTGGTATTTTATTTGAAATATTCGTTCATTATAATTCCGGACGGCACACTTCAATATGCAATTAGATTAATATGCTGATTACAAGTATTCTACTTATGGATATGCAACAAAAAGTAATATGAAATAGTATAATAAGAATGCTCAATTGTTACAGCATTAAGAATTGGGATATTGTATAGCAAGAATTGCGTTTAATTGTAATAACGCTCTTTGCGCTTTAACAAATGATAAAGCATTATCTCTGTACTGTGAAGTTTATAAATATGTACAAAAGTGAAAGATATAAGAATATATTTCAGAGTTTATATTAGAACTGCGCCGCGTGTAGTTAAATTTAATACGGTGAAAGCTATTCTGAACATTTTAAAATAATTCTTATATCTACTCCATCACAAAAACCTATGCAGCAGAATATTGTTTCCACTCTTATCTCGATGAAAATCAAATAATCTTTTCATTATAAAGGATTAATCCTTTTTTAATAAAAAAAATATCATGTAAATCAAACTGCCATTTTTACATTAAAATTTCTTATTAAAAATTTTAAAATAATCCTATTTTAATTTTTGATCAAATCAAAACGAATGTACATGTTCCCTGTTTAAAAATTTAATAAGAAATCACAAATCCTTGAAAACATATAAAATTAAAATTTTATTGTCCTAAAATAGAAAAAAATAAATAAATATAGCATACAATTGTACAAATGTACAATGTAATATTCATGAGTATAAAATTCCAAAATTAATAATAAATTTTATTTCATATAAAAAAAATCAAATGATTGCGAAAGAAAAAGGAAAGCCGCATTTTTTTCCCATTTCACTCTATATATGTATAACACTTACTTATGTCTGTAAATGTAGTATGTACTTGTGAACAAAAATTTTAACTCATGAAAATTTTACTGCAATAAAGGCAATTAATTACAACTTCTCTACTCGTATACGATTGCTTTTGACAAGTAACATTAAAACATAAAATTTTCTGATATTTGAACAATATTTTACAGAAAAAATTTATACATATATATACATATATTATATCAAGTATGTAGCACACGTATATATGCTCTTAAATTTATATAAAAAAATTAAGAAAAACATGAAGGCTCCCACAGTGGTTACATGTTACTGGCATTGTGTAAATTTAATAATAAAACGAAAATTTTCTAATGGTACTTTTTATGTAAATTATTACCTGCCAAGATCATTTTGAACAATGTATCTCGATTGTTGTTGATTTTTCATGATACACAAAATATTAAAATGGATTAGACATTTCTTTCCTTTTTATTATAATGGTATAAATGACACAAATTAACGAAATTAACATGTCAATTCATTGTCAAATACGATTTAAATAATGAAATATTTAAATAAAGATTTTTTAACTTTAAAATATAGAGAATTTTTTCTTTTGCTATACAAATAAATTTAAATAAAATTTTCAAAACATCTTTAAGAATTAAATTTTCTAAATTTTATTAAGAATCATTATTGATTTGATTTTATTCCTGGTTATAATGAAAATTATAAGAGAAACACAATTAAATTTTTAGAGGTGTAAAACAAAGGACGTATTAGGGATAAAAAGATAAGACAAAAGTTTTAGTTCCAAATTTTCAATATTAAATAATTTAACATAACGCCGAAAAAATTACAGTTTACTGGTATTTAATTCACACCTCGAAATCAGAAATTATTTTCCAAGTTTCAAGTTTATTTTCCAAGTTTATCTTGCATTGCAAACCAAATAAATCTTTCAGATTTCGCTAAAGCTTATATGTTCTGTTCAGAATAAAATTTTTAAAACAAACCAATTCGAAATTGAAAATTGGAATATTCAAAAGCTTGGAAAAATAATTTGAAGCATTGAATAATTGAAAATTCATAACAAAAATACTATAATAAAATATCTACTAGCAATAAAAAATCTGAATTTAATTTGTCAGGTTGTCTAAGACTTTAAAATACTTCTAAAGTAGGATTATGGAACTAAACCAAATGATCTAAAATTTAAATTAAAGACGTTCTCCATTTTTTTGCCTTCCTTCTCGAATAATTGAGTGTGTCCTTGAAATGTCATTAGACTGTGAAGTGAAGATGAAATGCATCATTAGACTGTGAAGTGAAAACATATGAGCTCAAATTATCTAAAACAAGATCATACGAATTTATCAATTTAAAAATATTTCACTTGCGTTTTTTATATTTGCTTATTTCACGCAATTGTCACTACTTTAAATTATGAGTGAAAGTAACTTCTTATTTGCTTGCCCACAAAAAAAAATAATAAGATAAAAGGTAAACCCAAAAACTTTATGATTACTTGTGTCTTGACCCAATAATATTTTCGTTCACTTTTACATCCCACAACCGAATTGTGGTTTTAGAAGTGTTTAATGACCTCTTTGATTTTATTCTTTCCGCTTTCTTCTTATTTTCGCTGTAGATTATTTTTCTGTAATGTTCATTAATTCTTTAGTCCCCAACCATTTTAATTTTATTCTTTTTTTTTCGTTTTGTATATTCTTTCTCTTTCGGTAAGGTACCCCAAATTCATAATTTATATGAAATTTAATAAAAGGATCAGAAATTAATTATTAATTTTCGTTTATTTTATTTTTCTTCTTTTTTTTTATGTACCTAAAATTGCCTTGTTACTTTTAGTAAGAAAATTTTTGTACCTTTCTAAAATAAATTTTTATTATATAAATTGTATCCATCTATGTACATAAGTACACTCACTATATTTATATATAAAATATATAAGAACTAATTATTATGTTATGCTGGTACGGCGGTTTTAGACTTATATTAAAACGATAGTGTTCTTTGTGGATAAACGATTACGGTCGGAAATCATCGACCGTATTTTGAAAGAAAAATTCTCCTTTTTCTTGTTACTTATTTTTGTATTTATAATAATAATGTTGAAATATATTTCAGATTTCCTGAAAAACGATAAAACACCATTCAAACCGGAAAATATTCCTAATAAATTTATTTTATCTTTAATATTATTTTGGAATAACTTTAAATTAAATTTAGAAAAAAATTTTTTTCATAGCTGTTAATAAAAAGAATAATAAAGATTTAGTGGCTTACATTTCACAATTCCGGGTTATACACTTTTAATTTAAAAATGGTAAGATTATGTTTAGAATTTGTATAACTTCTCCAATATTGCTGATAACTGAATAACAAGGAGATCAAATTAATTTATAACCATTAAATTGAGCTAATAATTAGGTAATTACATATGTACGTATGTATAAAAGAAACCTATAATCTAGTAAAATTATTATGAGTGAAATCTAGTCTTAAGGTATTAAAAACAGTTGTTTACAGCTGACAATAATTCAATAGAACAACAGAATCTACATTTGACGAAATAGAAGTAATTTGGCACAATTATTGAAATACAAAAGTGTTAATACAGATTTAATCATATTTTTCGATAAGAGAGTGTGAGAAATATTATAGGTTATGAAAAATATTTTTGCTCGTTCAAAATTTATGAATTTAAGTTAAAAGTGAAACAACAGTCCTCGTTTTCACTTGAGAAACAAGAATTTCTTATTTTTTAAATTCTACTCAGTTTTAAATTCAATTTATAAATTTAGTGAATTTGTAATTTTGTTGTCGCTTTTCAAATATAATTACACTGAAATATTTAATTTTTTAAGATAAATCAGAATTTATTTTATCAATTAATGCATATTAATTGATAAAATAAGCTTAGTAGAGAAAACAAGCAAAAATCGACCAATAGAACAAGATTTTGGAATTCTACAGTTGCCGACGTGTAGCTCATCTTCTGCGAATTAATTCCAAGGTTTTCGATTTCTACTTTATGAATAATTCACTTCACTAGAAACAATTCTAAAGTAGTGAGTCTTCAAATTAGATCAGGATTCATTCCTCTAAGAAACATTTAAACTCATCAATATTCTCTATATTAAAATTATCATTGCCAATATTTCGATAAAATTATTTTAAAAGATAAATATTAAAGTTTAATCAACGGGAAACCATAACGACAACAAAATGCTTCGTAATTACAGGTAATCTTTTTATATTTCCAATGAAATTTTTTAAATGTAAATCCGATTATTTTGTAAATTTTTTTTTAAGTATCTTTTCCATTATATACATACATATATATTTTATATTTTAATGACGGTATATTGAGGTCAGCAAAGCGAATTAATATAATATTAATGTTTAAAGATTTATCGAAAAATGCAATTAAATATAAAATAAGAAGAACCGGATTAAACGAAATAAAATTTAAAAAATTAATAAGATTAAAACTGCTAAAATATAAAATGGAATAAATTTTTTAATATTTGTTTTACATTGATTGGAAAAAGAAGTTTTCAAACAAATCTGTGGCATTCAAAAGTAGTAATTCTTATGAATTGGTAACTTAAATTTATTTTATAATCTTTAATAAAATGATGATTAGCTAGTGTTCAAATATAACTTTAGTTTATCGAAAATCTTGCAGACTACATAAAAAGTTAATTTTCAAATACTTATACACACCCTTCTTGTATAATTTTCTCTTGTGTATCTTGTTTTGAATGAAGTAATTAACCCTATCAGAACAAGTATTAGATCAGCAGTAAATCAGAAATTTTTAATTGTGATTTTCGAATTTAAGACTTTAACTGCACAAAAGCTATTTGATAAAATGAATCGTCTCGAAACTTTAACTTCTACCGTGAAAATTTCCCAATAAATTTATATAAATTTCAAATTTAGAACATGGACATAAGATTCTTATTATTTCTTTGTACTGGTTGAACATGTCAAATTTATATTATTTGAAACAGAATTTTATAGGCAATATAACCTTTGTACTAAAAATTCTCGCATTTTGATGTTTCTATATGATGATCAAGGGATTGAATGTAAACAAAGCCCCCGTCTGTGTTTCATTCAATATCGTTATTTGAGTATAAATTTTTGACTATTTACGCATTGTCATCATTATAAGTTGAGAAAATCCAATTTAAAACAAATAAAACGTAATGTCATATACATATTTATATTTAACTCATAATAATAATGAAAAAGGACGCAAATTATTAAGATTTAGTTTGTTATCATTGTTTAGGAGGTATAATGTTACTATTATCAACATTATCCTTGTACATAACTCGCAAGCTATGCTAAATGATTTGAACAAAAATTATTAACTTAATTTCTTTCAAATTATGTAGCGTACGCTTTCATGAGATTGCTCAAAAACTTTTTTAAGAGATAAGGACCATATGACTTCTTCTGGGCCGCAATCAATTAGAATATAAAATTGAGTGTGTTCTCCACACAGAACCAATTTTTTCGTTTTCATATCAAATTGTTAAATTTTTTAGTTTGATATTTAAAGATCTAATTTCTTAATTTAAAAATCTAAAAATTCGCAGTTAATTAAATTTCCACAAAAAATACGAATTTCAGGAATTCTTTGAAATCTCGTCTCATTGATTTTTCTTGGTAAAATTTCAACATTAAATTAGCTGCCATCTGTACAAAATCAACATAGGAATCAATTCACACATACATACATAAGAAATATGTTCATAAGTACTAAATTTTTAAATTTTTAAATTTTTAATAGACAAGAAAATGCTTATTAAAATATACAAAGCTAATATCGATTACTTGTTCGCATGTTTTTCAAAAATTTACAAATATATTGTGTGGTTGTCAAAAAATAATACGAATAAGAGAAGAAAAAATCATCATGTGAGAAAGATTAATGATGTAAATTAAAATTAAGCGAGATTTTTTCTCACTTTTCTCTGTTATTGCCATCGTATCTCGTTCTTCCAAGTTCTCTTATAACTTTTTATTATTTTTGCTATGTCTCTGCTAGTCTTTGAATTTTTAATTTGAATCGCCGAGCAATATGGAACAATTAAATTTTTTCTTAAGGATAAAATGAATGATATTTTTTTCTTTGTCATTTTAAAGTGACTCTAACATTAAAGTAAGAAAATAAGAAATATTTTAGAAAATACGAGTCATTTATAGTACGTTGAACATTGTATAGGGTGCTCAATGGAAAAAAATAAATAGATAATAATTATTACACAGGCAGTTGATATGAGAAGCTACAAACAAACTTTTCTCAAAATGTAAAATTTTATTATATTTTGAATAGCAATAAACACGTCTTACACCCCAAATTAAAAATCCCAAATTATATTTAGTTTTATTAGTTTGATAGAGTTTTCTCTGTGGCATCAATTCTAATTGAAATTTCATATATAAAGTATAAGGAGAAAAGCATGTCCTCAATGCTCTTTAAAAATAAATTTAATTAACATTATCAGATAATAACGATTTGCATTATTTGAATAGCATTGTCTGATCACTCGTATACACTCCAAGAATTTTTATCAAATGATTTCCAACTTCAAAAGTAGTTCAAATATAAATTTGCTGTTTCAATTGTAATACCATAAGTGAAAAGCCATGGTATAAGAGCGTAATGTACAATTGTTGAATTTGATTCTTGTGAGAGTTAAAAAAAATTAGAAACTACATGGAAAAAAAGGAAAATAATAAATATTCAATAAGATTAACTCTAATAACTCATACATTTTTAAAAAATATTAACAAAGCAAAATTAATATTTGTTGCAATCCTGATTTGTTGTACTGAAATTCAATTTCCAAGGATTTTTTGAAGGAACGATCTTAAAAAAGGGTTGTAATCTTGTTAACTGCGTTCAAAGCGTATTATTCTTCAATTTAAACACAGTGTCATAAGCTTAAATAAGAAATGAGTTGAAATCCCTAGTTGTACGCACATTTATCGCAATTTAATATTGTCTTTATTCTTAACAAAACTCTTAACAAAATTAATTCCCTCTTTGAACTCAAATAGAATGCATCATTATTACCAATACTAATATCCTATAATTGTATATGGCCTGCCAACTGTAAGTTGTTTCAATTTATATTAAAAAATTCTAGTTTCCTTTTTTTTCGTATTCGTTCCTGTTTTAAAAATCATTTTATTAAAATATTGATTCTAAATGATTACAATGATATTGATGATGATTATTATGCTATTTTTATTTTGAATGATTAAACAATGATTTTTAATGAAGAGAAAAAATATTTTTTCTTGGGAAAAGAATAAAAAAAAAAGAAAATGTGGGGGGAAAAAAAGGTCAAGTAAACTGGAACAAAAAGATGATTTGACTAACAGTTATGTGTTAAGTGACATCTTCGTCTACATATATACTAACATAAATATAATATGTATAACAAATTCATAGAATATAATGTAGAAATAAAAGAAGAGGAGAACAAAGTAGAGATACGAAATTATGAAGAAAAAAAACATTATTAATCAGGATGATATTCAATTCGTTTTCAAGATCACGTTCTCTTTCAGTTATTACATTTGAATTTTTCTTCAAAATAAAGAAAAAACAAAAAGTGGACGAGAAGCAAAAAATGAGATTCCATAGAATTTAAAATATTGTATAGGACGGAATTTATAGAAAATTTCTATCTTATTAAATAAATTTTGCTTATCTTTAAAGACAAAAAAAAAGTAAATTTCAATTTTTTAAATTTCAATTCGAAAATATTTTATAATTTTTAACGTTTCTTAAGGATTTCAAAAGTAAGTGTAGTCTTAACACAAAGAAGCACATTTTTTTTGAGCAATTCAAATTATTCAAAATTGTAGTTTAAATAGTCATATCGGAACAATTCATTAAATCCTTAAATAATTTCAGTCATTAAAAAATATTTTGAAAAAAATAATAATAAACAAGCAGTGTTTCATAAGTTTCATTTCATATTTCACCACATTGCATACTTTTAGGGTGAAAAAAACAAAAAATTCTCAAATTCTAAAATTAAGTAATTGTGAAATTAAATTTTCCTAAGAGGAAATATTTTTATCGTTTTTTTACAGATATTGAGGAAGGACTCTCCATTTTTCATTTTCTACAGTTTGAGCAAAAAACTTCTAAAAAATTTGAAAAAACTTGTTCAAAATAACAGGTTACATTTAAAATTACAATCGCCATTATCGGAATCGAGACGGCAGAATTTCTAAAGCTTCTATATGACCTAAGAAACTAGTAATGTGCAAAATGTCATTACAATATTTGAATAATTATTACAGCACAGTAAAGGATTTACTGAGAATACTATTTCTAAGATTTAAAAAAATAAAACTCAGGTTCCATTATTGTCTTAAAAAGAAATAATACACACCTAAATTCCTCTTAAATAAAGATAACCATTCCGTTTGAAATTTCAGCTTTATGGAGCCACTCCTAGAATGTAGCAATTTTTTAAGCTGATTTAAGCAAATAGACTAATAAACTAACAGCCGCAGTAACAATTGAAAGTAAATTTTGTGAAATTTCATTACAATTAGCTTAAAAAGTAGAAAAAAAAAATGCCAACTTTTCATATTAATTTTAATTAAATTACTTTTTAATTAACTTTCATTTCAGAATACCACCATCTTATTCATTATAATATTATATAGAAGACATATTAAAAGTACCAATGATGTTGATCTATTAAAAACAAAAACAAACAAAAAAAATGTATACCCAAAATAATTTTTTAATTCCATTCATTTTTAGAAATGAATCAGAAAAAAAAATAATAAAATTTGTTCTGAGGGAATACTGAACCTTTTCTCCTTTATTTTTGAAGGTAAAAGTAACAATAATTTGTTGTGTAAACAAAAAAGGTCCTACGACAGAAAAAAAAAAAGAAAAAATATCAAAAACAAGAACAAATAAAATAAAGAGAAAAGGACAAAATTTATGAAATTTAAATGCTCCCGCATTAGAAAAATGAATAATTTAAAGTTAAAATTCCTTTTCTTTTTTTTTCTTTAATTTTTCCTTTTATTTATAGATGATAAATTATGAAAAGAGGATTATAAAATTTTGAAAATTTTGTGTTTGCTATAGCAATCAAATTAAGATCCTTTTCTTAAATTTACATTTTATGTATATAATTGTACTTATATGTATATTTTTAAATTATATTTACATTCAGAAATATAAGCGTCTGGTTTAAATTTTAAATTATTATTTCAATGATCAATGATGTCTATGCAAATATACACAAAATATTATTCATAAGATTTGTATTTCAACTTATTTGATGCTGTCATAACAGTATAAAGCATCTATACATGTTCATATTTACAAATATTGTATTAGTATATTATATTGGCATCAATCTATAATTGTATGTAAGATATAGGCATAAATTAAGAAATTTTAATTTATTCTATCAATTAAAGAACCTATTTGGAAAATTCAATTTCATTACTTAAAATATATTATAAAATTTGTATATTTTTAATTTTCTTCTGTTAATTGTTGCCATACACAAATATTGAGTTTAATGAAAATGTTTTTAATCAGATTATTTGTAATATTCTTGTAAAGGCAATTAAATTTTACATAATTATTATGTAAAATTCAAATCATAAAATTTATATAAGAAAACAATTACAAGATTAATTTTGTATGTACACATTAATCTTCATAGGTCGATGGTAATCAAAATTATCAAAAATGCTTGCTGACTTATAAAAACTTCAGAAGCATATTATAGAAATTCATTACATTTCCTTTGAAACATAGATTTGATATTAACAAATTATGAATAACTAATTCTTAAAGCGATCGGCACGAAACATGTTCATGAAAATATTTCTGGGAATCCTTAAATGTCACGCATTTTTTCCAAAAATTTTGTTCACGAGCCATCAACTTTACTGTGCTTTTGAAGAAATAATTCTTTATAAAAATATTATTTTTAAAACTTTTGGAAATTAAATGCCAACTTGCTGGTATATTACCCGAAAAATCCGAAAAAAGCAATTGACTCTCTTCAAGTTTGTGAAGGAAATTAAATTTTCCTTATAAATTACTTAATAATGCTTCTGTATTGACCCACATAACAACATTGAAGTTTTCGCAACGTTTCTTTAACATAAATTCTAGGAACTATACTTGTTTCAATACAAGTACTTTGCCACATAAATTTAAATTGTTGTAAATTTCCAATTGAACTTTAAAATAAACCTTAAATTTTATTAACTTATTACATATTGTCTTTAAATTAACCAAATTAAATTTATATTTAGATAGTAAATTAATTTAAATATTTTAATTACAGTTTGAAATAATATTATTGATAATATTATTGATAATAAAATAATTACATTTTTGAATAATATTATCAAAGCAAGGTTACATGTACATAATAATTAATTAAAATGTCAAATAATTTTGTTGATTTAATTCAATTATAATATTGACACTCACATATGTTGAATATATTCAACTGAACATATCACATTTTATAATTCTTGTTCACGTATGAATATTGTTATATAAAGAAAAATCCAATAAAACGGTTTAAGCAATACGTTAATTGCGATTTTATCTTAAATTTTAAAAAACAAAATAATTGCATAAAAATTTATTAAATAATTGAACCGTATTCAAAAACAAACAATTATGTAGTAACGTATATGATTTAAATAATTTGTATATAAATAAAAATTCCTACTCAAATCTCTTATATATTACTTGAAAGAATATAGAAAATCTTACTAAGATTTTAGCATCCCTATGAGTGTAATTACACGCTTCTACTTTATATACTTTAAATTCAGTACTCAAACCCTCATTATTATTAAAACACCATTAAACAATGCAAATTTTTGAATAATTCAATAAGTCATGTGTAAGAGCAATTTACGAGACGTACAAATTTGAGTGGCGTTGGATCAACTCTACTGTTTGAATGTTCAATTGTCCAAACTATTTTAACACTTCAGCAAGTCTTCTCAGATATCACATGTGTGTAAAATTCTTAGATAGTAAATTTTGTTAATTTAAAATTCAAAATACAAGTCAAAAAAAAATTTATTCTGAAAATGTCGAAAATATTAATTTTCCATTAAACCAGTAACAGAGCTGCACTAAACTTTTTCATTTCAAACATAATGATAACTACAATATGTATGTATCGCTGTATTTAAGTACCATGGTCACTTTAAATTTAAGCATTTAAAATTAAAAATTATAAGTCATATTGTCTGATGTACTACTATTTCTGCAAACTACGAATTGTGAATTTAAATATGAAATATATTTAATATATATCGTATAATTTTTAGTATTTCGAATTTTTCATAGTTTTGTTTTAAGGTACCGAAATTTGATGAATGTACTTTCATTAGATTTTTAAAATTATAAATAATAAAGTTGGGTCAAATCAATGCTTTGTTAGGTAGGCCTTTCTCTTCAGCAAGTAAAAACACTGTGAAAAAATGCAACAATAAATTAAAAACAATCTACTACCTAATTAAAACTACTTTCATAAGTATAATAAAATTTTATAAAAATTGCATACATTTAGGGTGAACAAAAAAAAAAATTGAAAAAGCATGAACATGATGCTCAAGGGTTAATTGCGTGAGTTATGAAATATAATTATATACTTTGATGGTATGACATTTACAGTTATATAGAAATTTGAAAAAACTTGCTGTTTCCGGAATATTGGGGGCTAAAAATTAGAATTTAAAAAATTTCTTATTGCGATGATTTGAGAGGGGGAGTATGTGCGAAAAAAATTTCTTCTTCCGAAATAAACTTTTTGTAAGCATCTAAAACAGCTAAAATGTGAGCCTTCAACATGTAGCAGTCTAGAAGAAAAACGATATCAAACGGGTCAATGGACAGACAGATGGACAGAGACATATTTTGTTTTAAAATAATATCTAAACAGATAAAGCTTAAATTTACTCAAAATATTTTATTTCGACTTAACAAGTTTTCCATTGAAACCGCAGAATTATTATTATATGCATATAATTAAGCAAAAAGATTTTAAGCAAATGGGTAATTGAACAATTCACCAATAATATCATCAAATGAATATTATTTAAAATGTCAATCAATTCCTAAAATTTCTTCTAAATAAATTAAACATTAAATAACATTAAACAATTTTAAATTATTTTAATTACTCAATTTAATATTAAATAAGTTTTAAATTATAAACAATATTGACTCCAATTTTTTATCCTTTATAATCTGAAACACTATAATATTCTCATAATATCGTCTATTTCAAAAAAACCCTACCGCTATTATATAAAATTCAAAAATGAAAGCATATCCGCATTAACATTATTAATTAGAAAACCATTAACGATTTATTGTATTGTTATTGGTATTCTGATTTAGGAACGAAAAATTATACATATGTATAGATAATTATCTACATATGCAACATACATACATTTATTATTTAATAACAATAATTATTGTATAATCTCAAATCTATGTATAATGAATGTGAAAGTTTTATTCATGAATGCTAATTCAGGATATTTTTAATGCACAGAAAAAAAAATAATACATAAAATTAAAAATAAAAATTGTGACCTGAATCGATATTCCATTGATGATTACATAAATACATATATAATATTTAAAATAACATAGTGCAAAGGTCAAAAACCCACCAAAATTCTTTAAAGTACCCATATACTAAAAGCGGTATATACAACATCTATAATACTATAAAAGTGAAGAGGAAATCTGTTAAATATGCATAATATCTGTTAAATATGCATGTTACGTATATGCATAGCATACTTAATGCAGGTAAAATTTATTATTAAAAATGAAACAAAAATCTAGGATGCCAACTAATCAATTTGAAATTGTTTCAAAGCACAAGAATTAAGGATTTCAGTTTTGCAAAATAAAGTATGTACTTTTAAATTATGTGTGAATTTTATTGAGTGGAGTTTTTAGAAACATTTTTTATCAAATTATCAACAAGATTTTTATTGATCAGTAATATAATACCATTAAACAACAAGTTGATCTATAGATAATTTAGAGCTAGCTTTAGCCGAATACTTATGCAAATTTAGTTTGAAATACTCCTTTTTGATTTGATCTAACAAATCTTTAAAAGTTTATCTAGAAAACGGATTAAATGTAGAAAGCTTTTAAGGTTTTCAAACCCGGATTACAAGTTGCGTTCAATATTTTCTTAGAACATGATCGTTTTAATTAGATTTCAAGGCTTTCAATATTTAGTTTAAATTTAAGTTTTAAACACTATAATGTGGTAAGCATGCACTTAATAATTTTTATCAACTTAAAATTTAGCACTATCAAATTTTGTTTGATTAGCTGAAAATTGGATTTGTACATACAACCGTGAATTAAGTGTACATACAACCGTGAATTAAGTGTACATACAACCGTGAATTCGACGTCATTTGTATTGTTAACTACTGGAAAACTGGAGTGTCATTCAATTCTCCTTACATTTTATTGACATAAAGGCGGCTAAAAACTGATCTTCATGTTCAGCACTTGTTGACATTTTCTTTTTAATTAAATATCATTTTAATGTCAGGCATTCTTAATTGTTATTTCTCAATATTAAATAAGTTGTATGACAGTTTTAAAATTTAAAAAACAATTTGGTTTTCGTGAACAATATCTGAGACAATAATAATAGATTTCATCATTTCGCAACACTTAAGTACCGATTTCATATACATACTTAATGCACATGTGTATGAACATAAGCTTACGGAAAATAGACTATAAATTATTTTAAAATTCGAATAACTTTTTAATCTGTTCCTACATTTCGCATACAATATATTATAAATTAAAAATACATGTAAAATAAGTATGTACCTAAATAATTATATGAATTAAACACTGATTTTGTAATGAATGGATCTAATTCCGAAAAAAAAAAAATTAGCTCATTAGAATTATTACCGTTTCTTTTTTCCAATTTACGAGTATTACAATGAAAAAATATTATATGCATTAACAATAGACGGACGATTATTATAATATGATGATGATTCGTGAAGTTCAATGAACTTATTTTAGGCAATAAATTAAAAATGTATCTATGTATGTATGTGTGATATTGTATTTTAAGTGTTATTTCGGAATACGAGTGGAAAAAAAACATAAAAAGCAAATAAAAAAAAATTTTTTTTTCTTCTACATAATATTGTTCATGGTGTATGAATTTTTCCGGAGCTATACCTAGATGCATCATATATAATAATAATATCGACAACAAGAGAAGGAAAAAGCAAAAACAACAGAGCAACGATAGCGTGGGATAAAATGTAATTAAAAACTTTTCTTTTTTTTTTAGTTTTAGTTTTATTTACAGATAGGATGATGATACATGTGTACGTTAAGGATTTAATTTATACAACAAAAAAAAAAATAATGGTAGTAATCACATCCTCTCATATATAACATAAAAAAAATTGAAATGGGAAGGATTTTAAATTCTTCATTGTATTATGAGTTGGTGGATGTAAATGATTTTCTTTCTGCTATCACAGCTATAGCAGCAAAAAAAAGTGCATTTTTGCTAAAAACTTCTATTTTGCACGAAAAGAGAAAAAATGTTATCGGTTTAAAAGATTTGCGGGGAAACTATAAAAATTCATCAGTGCGGTTACGAAACTGCTCACAATACGTGAAATAAATTTTTTTTGATGGAATAATGTTAGATATTTGTGCCTATATTAAGGATGAATTAAAGATTCTTAATGTAAGAAAGAAATTCAAAATAGAGAATGTTTGAGCATGCCAAAGCAGCAAGTTCAATTTAAAAGAGAAGTTTAAATTAAAGGAACTGCGAGTTTAAGAAGAATACTGAATTGCTACTGAACTAGAAATGAAAGTGAAAATGTGAATAGCAAAAAATTCTTTCGGGTTGGCTTGACACCGCATTTCAATAAAACAATTTCTTTTCATTTCCCTGTATTTTGTATACGATATAATATTTTAGCATGTTACACAAGATATTGTTCTTACGTTCCTTAATATTATAATCTATTTAAATAAGTAAAATGAATTTGAAATTACACTCGTAACATCTAAGAAAATAAAATAAAACGCTTTCAAAGATTTTCATATACTTTCTATGTCCATCTGAAGTTAAAACTACCATAAAATTATTAAAACACACCAAAATCAGCAGTTAAACCCATACCATACATCAAGAACAATTTATTGAATTACTTTGCATTTTAATGTAAGCAATCCTATTTATCAAATGCATTACTTGTGCTTCAAGCAGTCCTATTACTAAATTTTATACCAGAAGTTCAAATTCAAAATTCAAATAATTTTTAATTCAATTTAATTTCGCTAATAGTATACAGAGACGTATTAAAACCATTTTTAATACGCCTCTGATTAACTTTTCTCTTCCCTGTCTCTTTTATTAACTAGAAAAGATTATGAAGAGATTTATTTAAATTTTGATGAATGACGAACGAAAAAAAAAGTAATCTCCTTTCTATATTCCCAACAAAAAAAACAAAAAAAAAACTTTCTTATTTCCATAAAGTTTGCAGTTTTTCATTTAAAATCCGAAAATTTCATTCTATTCATAGTCGAGGAATTTAGCCTAGATATACATATACAAATATTATATAATAATAATTTATATATATGTATGTATGAACGACTCCTGTTTATTGCAAACTCAGAATTGCTTTTGACAGAATATTAAAAAATTATTCGTTTTATAATGAATTTAGAAACCAAATAATAACTTTATAGTAGAATAATAAAAGTTTTTCTAAGTAGATATCAAGATAAAAGGAATATTTTATCACTGGATCTCATGCTCTCTCTCCATCTCTCTTTATAGAATTATTTTATTTTTAAAAAAACATTGAGCTAAAACTTTAAAAAACCAGTGATGAAAAATATGTTTTTCCTCAAATTAATTTTTATTTTCCCAATATTTTTTTTTTTGATGCGAATTCGTTTTTCATACAGATTTACATATATTTTTATATATAGCAATTTATATGGAAATTATATTTAACAAAATAATATTGGAATTTAACTTCTTATACATGAGTAAAAACGTACATTATGTACATGATGACTCAAAAATCATATTACGAGAAAGTGATTTTTTTTCAAAGGATTTCGAATGAAATTAAAAATATGTACGTAACCTCAATGTTCTCTTCGCAAGTGTAGTTTTCATATTGCCATAAGCATATTTTTATATTATAGGTAACACGCATATATGAAATAAGTGTGAAGTGGAAAAACCATTTCAAAAAGTTTACACCTCTTAAAACAACAGAGGTCAAAATGTATGCATATATTAATGTATGTAAGTTGTTGTTTTTACAACATGATCAATATAGCGATTGTAATAAAGGTGATAAGATGATGGGTAAAGTGACCATATTTCCAGAAAAGAAAAACGTATAAATTTTTCAAACAATACTTAAAAGAATTTAGTTATATTAAAAACGAACTATTATAAACAAAGATTATAACAGTAACAGTAAATACGAGCACTTATTTGAGAAATGTATAAAATCCCAAAATATTCCTAAAGTATGTTAATTGGGAGTTATTTTCTAATCTTAGTATGATGATGCTATTAACGTATATGGCATTATACGTCTTTAGGTCACTTATCCTCAAAGCGAATGTAGGAAAATTCATATATAAAAACAACTCAATCAATTTAGAGTATTATTTGAACGACATTTCAATCCATTATTGAAATTTTGCATCTCACAAATTTTCTTTATTAAAAATTTTAGTTTTGTTTACAAATGACTGATAGAATTAAAACTTTTTTGTGACCATTTTCCAATTGTGAATTACTTTCCCAATTAGTATTGACATCTGGGATTGCAAAACATATTTTTGAACATTCTTAAGAATTCAATAATCTCTTCTTCTAAAGTATTATAGTTTTAGAGTACATCTACTAGAGCTGAGAAAATTAAATAGTTAATTAATAATCTCGCATAATAAATACGACTATTTCATTAACCCGAATTTCCATTAATATGACTAAAACTGTTACTATTGATAGTCAATTTTTCAGTTTTCTACTTAAAATGCCACTAGATTTTTTTGTTTTGTTAATAAACCAAAACGAAGAGCAATTGTTACAAGTATAATATACAGACAATGCCGGATTGTTATTATTTAGCAATTACAAAAGAGGAAAATGTAGACACGTGGCCCTTTTTTTTATTACTATCATTTAGTAGGAATTTTAGGCACTTATAATAGATTCAATGAAAACGTAAAAAAAATGTATAAAACCAAAATTTGATAAATATTGAGTGTTAAAATCTTTTCAAAACAAATAATCCTTACAAAACTCTCTATGTCAAAGTATTTAGTGTCAAGATAATAGAAAATTTCGAATGTCTACCTCAAAATACTCTCTTAATACAATTTAAAAATAATTTTTGTATTCAAACTATAAATTTAAATTATTTTTATTTAAATAAGAAAAAAAAATCTTATGTGATAGCAAATAAATTTTTGGAAAACTTGAAATAAATTGAAAATATTGGTTGATTGGTTAACAAAACTTTTCAAAAAAAAAAACTAAATATCAAGAATTTTGAGAAAATAAAAATTTAAATAAACATTTTGTAGAATAAGAAAATCTTCGAAGCATTTTTTTAAATTAGAAATTTTATATTTAATTTTTTATTTAATAAAAATAAACTTATTGAATCAACGCTCTTTTACATTTCATCCAAACAATAAACAAAGTGACTTTGCCAAAAAATTTTTGAAAATTTTCTTAGTAGTACTCGATGGAAAATAAGAGATTTTCTTATTATAGAAAGTATGAAGAAAAAGTAGTATTAATACCGGAAATTAAAAATGTCTTTCAGAATTTTCATGATTTTGTTTCCACACACCGAAAAAAAATAACACGATATCTAAAAGAAAATTTCTATTTCTTTGAAGTTGATTTAAAGAAAAACCAAAGTTTATTTAAAAGATTTTTTTTTTTCGAAAACATCACAAAGTTCAATCTTTTCTATGCTTAGATGCATGATATTCCTTAAAAATAATAAACTTTAAAATTATTGAATTAAATTTTACAAATAATAAGAAGAAAAAAAGAAATAGTGTTGAAACTTTAAGGATATTATATAATATGCATAATAATGAGTTTTCAAAAAGGACCTTTGACTTAAAAGTTTTATAACTAAAAAACGCATGTTTCCTGCTATGCTTTTAGGTTTTTTTTTTAAATTTTAAAAATAAAATTGCTATTCTATATGCATTGTATATAAGCATATTATACTTAGACTATAGTAAAAATTTTCTTTAACTTTCCCTATCTTATTAAAATCGTCAAAATAAAAAATTATGAATGAGATGAATTTAGAATGAATACAATTTGAATATGAAAAATGCAGTAGTATAAGTTTTGAAATTCTATGCGTACTATTGTAATAGTAATTAAGATTCTAAGATAACGTTATCATATAAACCAATGTTTAAGTAATTTGTTTGAGTTGATGAGAGTTTGTTATGCATTTACGTTCTTGCCTTTTATTGGTTAGGCGCAACAGTATCAGCGAATACACCATTATATTATATTATGTTCAATTTTAAAGCAGTGTTTCACTGGTAAACGAAATTTAGATTTTGTTTTCTGAAAAACAATGAACAATTTGATATCTAAGCACTTGTAAAGAAAATATTTGTGTTGGAAGTAATATTATTTCAACCCGGAATTTATTAACAAAAGTTTATTGGAAAAGTTACTGGTAGAAAATATTTTCCTAAAAAGATGAAGAAGAATCGAAGTTAAAATAATAGGCGCAACACTCAAAATTTAAAAGAATATTTTAGAAGTGAGAGTTCTGATTTCAAATTTTTTAATAATTTCATAATTTATAATTTATTATCATATATTCAGAAAATTTATTTTTGTACGAAATATTACCGGGGATTCATTTAATCAATTGAATAAAGAAAACAGCTAAAAATTTTGCAAAAATTTTGGGGATTGCAACGGAATTAAAATACAAAAATGTGCATTGTTTTGCGTATCTGGTGTATAAAGAAGAGGGAAAAAAAAGGAGGAAAATTAAGTAATCAATGTTGTTTTTATTTTCCCCCAACTTTTTATGTCTAAAATGTCTTGGGATTTCTGGAATCGCGATTCGCGAATATTTTACAAGAACTTCTTGAATTTTACAATCAATTTATATTAAGAATTTATGTACAGGTAATTTAAATACTTTAATTAATTCTTGAAGCAATCAGTTAGATCAGAAAATTGTTTTTTTTGTTTTAATTCAGTCCAACGAGTTAAAGAGAATGTTATATAATTTTATTAAAAATTTAAGAAACTATAGTTAGATTTGTTCTCAAAATAAAATTCTTACAATGCATAAAAATTTTATTTTGCAACATTTAATGTGCAAAATAAGAATTCTCTTCATTCCTTTGCTATTGTTATTCTTCTTGTTTTAGGTTGTCTTTATTGTCCCCACATATTATTTTTTATTCCTACGAAATTTATGGAAGCTTTAAGTCATAAATTTTAAAATATTTTGCTTAAAACTTAAAAACAACAAATTCATACGTACATGTTTGTGTCTGTATAGTGCGCTCTTCCTTCCTTTAAACTCTTTTATTTTCGCCTACCAAACTTCTGAACTGAGTAAAAGAAACCGTTCTACTATAGTTTTATAAGGATAAGAGAAAGAGAATAATAAAAGTTTATGTAAATCGAATCCACTGTAATGCCACTAATACAGTATTTAGCACCATAAATTGTAAAAAGAAATTTAAGACAAATAATATATTTTTGTGGCTTTACGCTCTAAAATATTGGCACCTTAAAACCTGAATATATATTAAAAGTTTTTGTTAAAATGGTTTTGTAAAACTATACCTGTACATTTTTGGAAGAATATGAAATAAAATAAAATTTAAAGAAGAATAAAGAACTCGGATAATTTTGTGTGTATGTTATAATAGTTTTTCTCCTTCGAACGCAGAATAGAGAGGAAGTAAAGTATACAAGACCATATATCATTGTATTGGAAATGTTTAATTTAGTGATTTGTGGTTATGGGGAACTTATCTTACATATGTGCAAAAGTATGCTTAGAAATTTAAAGCCAAATTCATGAAGAATCAGTGTATCTTATTGATAAGAGTTACAATTGAAGTAACATGAATTTTAATATCAATGAATTCTCCCATATAATGGAGATATTTATACCAGATAGAGAAATTAAATTAAATCAAAAAATTTCCCATTTAAAAATTTCAATAATGGAATACAAATTAAGAAATCTGAAAAATGAAAATGTTCACATATGAAATGAGGTTTTTATTTCTGTTTTTATACTCGAAACTTCACAATTACGGCTAATTTGATTACGTCTGATTCCATTTTTTGGGTTTTTTATAATCACCTTTCAGGCAACATTACAAATTAAAAATTCAATTAAATATTGTATCGTATTGTTCAGTTTCTGGTAATTTTTACTACCCATGTTAAAAAAAAATCATTGTTATTCGCATGCCTTTAATACTACTGTCATTTGAAAATAAATTAGATAGTGGACTACCAGTTTTTTAACCAACGTAGACACAACGATTAAAAAAATTTAAGGAAAACTATCACAATAGATATTTAAACTGATTACAACTATAATAGAAACTTCATTTAGGAATTTCAACAATAATCCTGTAAAACGAATTTGATAGCTTATGTACAGAAGGTAAGAACAAATACATACTGTTAATACACATAATTATAAAAATTTCTGGGATAAATTAAAATTAAAATTTGGTTAATTTGCTAAGAAAAACAGGGCGTCCAAAAATGAAGTTGTGTATGCTTCAATTAAATTTGTTTACCTAAAGAGAATACAACTGATCAACAGAATTTATGCTCATTAATTATCAGGATCAGGATGATGATGATTTTTAAATTTTATATTTTATATACATAACTACAAAACGAAGTGAAAATTTGTAAATTTCCTTATTGAGATTTGATTGAATTATAATAAATTCATTGAAAATTATTGAATTCGAAACAAAAATGGCAAACAACCTGGACAACAGAAGAACTGCTTCCTGATAACTAACGCAATGGTATTTGTATAACTAACTGCTTACATTTTTTTATTTGAATGCTAAGAAAACAAATACCAATTCGATCGAAAATATTCAACTCGATTGAAATTAGAATAAAATCAAAAAATTTTGTTTAACGTTCCATACATCAATAAATATGATTTCATTATTATTAGTCAATTTTCATATATCTAGAGAGTTAGAATTCCACTTTTCATATGAAAATCATAAAGTGAAGTGAAACTCATTGTAACCTACATGTATTTTTCGACTGCAATTTATACAACAAATTAGTGGCATTGTATACGAAGAGATAAAATAGTAATAATAAACTTTTCTGTATACATAAGTATAATAAGTAAGTATACTATAATTGTAGCCTTATTACAAATTTACATGCACAAATTTGAACATGGTATTTCTTAATATACCCGATTCAAATTAACTATTAATTTTAGAGTACCAGTGAGCTGTTCACTAAAATAATTATAAAAATAAAATTTTAAATAATATTATTTACTTACAAAATAGATGTATTTAACACGAATATTTCAAGATTGTTCAACTTACCTGAAATTAAAAGAAAATAAAAAGAAAATTAGTAAATTTATTAATAAGAACTAATAATACTACTTTGATTAAAGAATATTAACTATAAAAGCTTTATCATTTTAAAAGATTTCCTAGAAAATTCATCATAGAACATTTGTGAAATATTATACAAGAAAAAGACTATGAATATTATGTAAGTACTTGTGTCCCTCTTTAAATATTTGTGGCAAATGTGGTTCTAACCTATAAACTTTGTACCTCCTGCTCTAAAATTTTAATCTCCTAAATATTCTCAGAACTTAAGTTTGTAAAAATTCCAAATTTAAAAGCAACTGTAATTTTTTTACAGTCTTCCTTATTACTACGCAGATCCTGAAGCAAAAAATAACGCCACAACAATAATTGTTATGTCTTCATTTAATCAAAAAAAAAAAAATAGTAAATGCAACTTCAATTTTTCAAAATAGTTCACAATAAAAAACACAAAAAGTAACGTCAAATATTTTAAAAACGCATATTCAGCTTTTTTTTTTCTTTTCTACGAAAGTAATAATAAAAACTTTTTAATTTTAGCGATCCTCGTAGTATCCTTATGGCGACCAATTTATGATAATGTCTGTGTAATTTGTACACTGTTTCAAATAAGCACACTCCTTGGGTGATTAAAAAATATAAGAGAAAAAAAATTTTTTTTTTATTAAAACAAATTTCAAACACAAAAGAATAACTAGAGAAAAAAAAAAGTTTATGAAAATTTTTATGGTGTACAAAAAACAATGTTTCTTTTTTTAGAAATTTTCTTTTGGAAATGTTTCCAAAGTAATCTATTTCTAATTGCAATGGGAGAAAATAAAAAAGGAGCTTTACTTAACTGTAGTTAATTAAGAACTTTCATGCATAGAAAAATTTTTAAGTTTCCTAATTTCTCTTTAATTGCCTTTTTTTTTTGCTTTTTTTGATTTACTTTTTAATTCAAGACAATTATTGAGACTTTGAAGCGTTATAATTTTACTGCTAAATTAATTTTACATACATGTACACTCCTACATTAATTACAATACTCACTTAATTGGAAAAAAACTAAATGAATAGAAATTCATTCCTTTACATTCATAACAGTGTTTTAGGTTCAAAATTCTCTTATAAGAGAATTGCTTTTGTACAAACTATTATTGCAAGTTATTCTAACAAGCTAGACACTCAGTTTTTTTTCGTGAAGTGTTATAAATATCATTATTGGAAACACAAACAATAAAAATGCTTCTGCGTCTACACTACAATTTTTAAAAATTTTACGATAACATGACTGATTACGATAACTTACTGATTTGTCTCATAGAATTATCACTGCTATCGCAAAAATTGAAGGATATTAAATACATTCTTTTAAACTTCAGACCGAATGCTGTTTTGTAAAAATATAATATATAACTGTTTACAGTAATATATACGATATTGCGTTTAATGATCACGATGTTTTTGTATTTATTCGTACTCAATATATGTACTCAATTTTTAATTTGCTCAAACCCTTAAAAATTAAATTTCAAGCATTGTGTGACGTCAAAATTTGACTAATATCGAAATTTCGAGATTACGTTCAATAAGACTAAATTGTCACTAGCCGCGTTATTGCATTATTTTAATATTATTTCAATAGTAGATTGAAAATTCCTAAAAATTGAATAACACTTTATTTTCTTTTAAAATGCCATCTTATAACTTAATTGAATTTTACGATAAATAGAATTAAAGGAATGTACTCAAAGTTTAAAGTATAACTTTTAATTTTCTAATTTTGTTACATACAAAAAAAGTACTGGGAATGCACGTTTTTTTTTTGTCATTAATTTTTCTGTTACTGTATTGTGTTTTAATTACCATTGCAGTTTGGTAAATTTGAAATTAAGAACAAAAAATAAATTTTCTTTTGCATTTTTTCTTTGTTTTTTTTTTTAAGTCCCACGGACAGAATTCAGACAATAAAAAATAAAATTCATTTCTATTTTGCAACAGAAAAACATTGAAAATAAAAAATATTTCTCATTTTGGTATGCTTAAATAAAAATAAAAGTTTTGTTGGGAGAGAAAATTATTGTAGAAAATTTTTCCACAAAGAATGCTTTGTTTTTCTCGCATACAATGTAAGAGGCCGAAACAAATAACAAAAAAAAAAAAGAAAAAAATTTAAAAAGTAAAAATGTGGGAATGGAATTTGTTTTTTGTTTCTTTTGTTTTACTGTAAATATTGAGTAAATTTCCCCTAACTTAAGATACACAGCCAAACAAAAACCTTCAAGCCTTCTGTTTTTATTTTTCATCTTCTTATTTTATGCAAAATATGTAAAACTGAATTGAAACAGAAGCTAAGTAATGTTTACGAGTTTTGTTAATGATTACAAACATACCAGGCATAGTAAACTTATATAATTAGTTTGGTTGTGTGAAAATTTTATTGAAAATATTTTAAATCCAAAAAATTGAATTTTGTTATAATTATTGTACTCATTTAGATTTAATTAAGAAATTTACGTTTTAGATGACCCCGGCATGTATTAATGAAACTTTGGCATTATGCTGAATTTGGAAACTCAAATCATATAGCAATACGAATAAATTACGATAAAATAAAAGCATATAATTATGAAGACGTAGGAAAAAAAAAGCTCTTTTAGCTTACTAAAAATTACAATTCACGCGTTCAAAGTGTTAAAGAGATTTCAAAGAGGAACCAAAGTTGATCTTCAATTTATACTACTAAATTTTTAATGCATCTCAAATTATGAACATTTAGGATAAAATTTTTAGTAATGTTATCCCTTTGACAAGTGAAAATACTAATTTCAAAAACAATCTATGTAGCTACTATATTATTAAAAATACTTTACTTCATAAAGTAATATATTTTAAATATTGCATACATTTAGGATGATAAATCTATACAAGATTTGAAATAAAACAATAAAAAAATTTAAAGAGGCGTTAATATCATGCTTGAATTTCAGGTTTAATTGCGTGAGTTAAGAAAAATAATTTTAATTTTTAAAGGCATGGTATTTACCGTCATCTTTCTGCATTATAGAAGCTTAGAAAATCTCGCGGTTTCGGAAATATAAAGTGCCAAAAGTTAAAATTATTAAAATTTAAATTAAAATTTAAATCAAAAATTTCGAGATGTCCTACAATTTGAGGTCTAGATCATTTTGTTTTTCTAAAACGGGCGCTAGAAAAAGCCATCTGTGTTGCATTCGCGAGATTTGAAAAATTATGGCCTATGGTTTCGCTACAATAAATATTTGAAAAATTTTTATGGTTTTGAGAAGCTATAGCTTTTAGACGGACGAAATATGTAAAAATTTTCTTCTACGGAAATAAGTTTCTAGTAAAGATCAATGTGCATATAAAGTTTCAGCTTTCTATCTTCTAGGGGTAGAAGGTTTGTAAACATGTCACCCAACGAACGGACAGAGTCAAACTAAAAAGCCTTTTTTTGAAAATTTTTTTTGGAAAATTGCTAAAAACAACAAGGTATGCTTTTATACAAATACACTGTACCCTATATAATAATAAAAAAAAATGAAAAATGTCTTACAATAAAATATCAAATTTATTGCAGGAACCTTGTTGCAAACTGATATAAGTGTGTTATAATTCATTAAACTGATCCCACCCGTTAATTGAAATTTTTTCAAAAAAAATTATTGAACAATAAAATTTAAAAAAAAAGAATCCATTTACGTTCTTGAAAAATTATAAATTTACTTACTCTCTACACAAATTCTTTAAAGATAAACAAAAGATTTCAAAATACTTCATTTAAATTCTGCTTTCTTACATAAATATTTACAAAACATTATACACAAATTGTTTTTATGTCTGTTGAAACGATTTTCATAAATTTTTACGAAAGGAAAAATAAAAAAAATTATAAGTTAAAGTAGAAATAATAAGTGTCTTGAGAGAGTAAAGAGGAGAAAGAATTGCCTTTCCTGTCAGGTTTCAAAATTTGTTTATAGAAATTACGATAACAATTTTACAATTTTTTTTATTTTTTAAATTTATGATACGATTTTCTTTCTAAATTACTTAAAATTTTTGAAAAGTAGTTCAATGGCTTTTCAAATAAAACTTTTTCAAAGAAGAAAACAACCGTACTCCAATTTAAAGTTGAACAATAACATAAAATTTTACATTATTATAAATTTTCCAGGATAATTTAAGCATTATTCAATTAAAGTTAATCACAATCTAAAAAACAATGTAATGTTAATAATTAAACATTTTGAATTTAGATATGTAAAGTCCTTTTGATAAATAATCAAAAATAAGAATTCAAAATTAGAAACTTTTGTGTATTTGCTGAAGTTAAGGTGAATCAAACTGAAGTTTAAAACTTGTTGAAACACAATTTTCAAAATTAGATCCTTTAGTGAAATAGAATCATCTGTACTTCTCTTGATTAAGTTTAAGGAACGGCACCGACAAAATGAATCACCGATTTTCAGTCAAAAAATTCATGAGAACTCTCTAAGAGCCCAAACCAATTATTTTATTTTTAGTCTTCTTACTGTAGTCACCTACATGCTTATTAGATTGCAGCAAACCATAACGATTCCTTTACATAGTTTCTATATTACCCCCTCTTTAATTTCCATGCATGGTCGTCTCATGGAATTCCAATACCAACTCGACTATCCCTAAATAATACCACTATTCAGGGAAAGAGCACCAAGTTTTTTGGTTTTTCCTCAAAATAAATTTTTATATTAGCGCGAAAGAGAATGAAAGAAACATACTTCGAATCGAATAGTAATGCAGATCTAATAACTTAGTTCAAAAAAATTGTCTTAAAATGGTCTAAGCATTGTTTGAATTTTACATATTTAGTTTTTGCTTCAGCTTCAAGCAGGCTGTTTTTTCAAATTTCAATTTTACAGACACGTTTTCAATTTGTTAACGCAAAATTGAATAATTTTGACCAATACTAATCTTTTTAATTCTATTAAATATTCCCAAACCAAATTTTTTGCATTTTCATATAAATTTTTTTTAAGTAATGACACAAAAAAAAATTTTTTTGATATAGTGTGAGACATCAAAGTTGAAATTTGTTCCGATTTATCTGTTTATATTGAAATCAATGATATTTGAAATCTGTTGCTTATTCTACCAACCACATTATAACTAATAAGGAAGATATAGTAATTGAACCAAAATTAAGTTAAGTTTTCATTGAAAATGCGCTTCTTTTTATTAGAGAAACGGAAATAAAATATTTAGTCAACTAAAGTGGCCTTTTTTTACCTGTATGTCAGTCTGTTTAGTGTATTTTTGGTGTATCTTCTAACAAAATTGACTACTTATTGAGTTTCAGGCTCCTACAGCTTCTGTTTCAATTTCTGCTAAACCAATTTTAATGAAGACTTATATCTAAATTTTGGTGACAGTATGATGAATTAAATGGGTTTTGCTGTATTAAATTATCCTTTTTTTTCAAAAAATCATAAAATATAAAGGGAACTTTCTCTAACAATTAAATTTATATTTCTAGGAGCTCTGCATAATATGCACATAAACTAAGGTTCCTAGTTTTTTTAATATTTGAAATAATTTATGCACTATTGATCGCACATTATTACTATGCTGTGTAACCATTTTGATAAAATAATAAGAAAAATTTTGAATTTTCAAATTTAGAAACTATCTCTTGGAATCGTTTGTGTGCCGACCACATCTAAGTTTTTTGTTTTAAAATTATTACAAAAAAGCTATATCTATGATCATACTAAATTTATATACCAATCAAAAGGCAAGAACGACAGAATAAATTGAAAATTTGTTTTTGTTTTCATCTTTTTTTTTAAGTTTTTTTATATAGAATATTTTAAAAGTTTAACACTTATCACAAAATATTTTTGTTTTGTTTATTCTTTTATTCACAATGGACAAGATTGTATGAGAATTTTTTGATAACAGAATTTGTAGAATCTATATGTTTACATTATTTTACAAAAACAAACAAGAATTAGATACATTAAAATTCAATAAAATTTAAAAATTAGATTTTCATAGACTTGTGGTCTTAAAATTTCAAAAACATATTTGGAACAAATCAGAATTTTTAAAAATTAAATAAAAATTTTTGAATACAAAATAAAAAACACATTTATAGTGTGAGGTCTAAACAATTCTCTCTTCTCAAAAATAAATTAAAAAAATCTTGTTTTAAATAGTTTGAGAATTGGAATGGCAAATATTTGTTATTTGTGTCGGTATTTTCGAGCTACAGTCTTTTACAAAAAAAAGGTACTAGATTTTTCCAGCATTTAGACAAATTCTTATAGTTTTGGAACCATATTACGACATACGACTATCGGAAACAAGTATATCTGCAGTTACCCTCCCTATAAAAGTTTTAGCTAGAAAATGATCAAAAAATCATCTCGAAATTATTTACCACTTTATGGGAAATACCCTAATAATTATACCCGTACGAACGTATGTTCGAAGGGTATACTAAATTTGCCTTACCGTTTGTAACGCTAAGAAATAACGGTGTTAGATATAGACTCAAGTGTATGTTTTTGATCAGCGTCAAATTCTGAGTTGATTTAGCTTTGTCTGTCCGTCCGTCCGTCCGTCCGTCCGTCCGAACGATAACTCAAAAACTAATTGAGCTAAGTTCACCAAATTTTCACAAATGATTTATTGTAGTAAGTGCCAGAACCCTATTTAAATTGGACATGATCGGGGTACCGGTTCGGGTAGCTGCCATACAACTTCAAAATTTATTTGGCTATATCTCAGAAACTATAAAAGTTATGGTATTGAAATTTCACACAAACGAATACATTAGTAGGGCCAATGTGTCAGATAAAAGTCGTTGAAATTACTTGGCTCCTTCTGGTACCTGCCATACAACTTCAAAAGTTATTTGGCTATATCTCAGAAACTATAAAAGCTGTGATATTGAGATTTCACACAAGTAAATATATTAGTAGGGCCGATGTGTCTCGTAAAAGTCGTTGAAATTACTTGGCTCCTTCTGGTACCTGCCATACAACTTCAAAAGTTATTTGGCTATATCTCAGAAACTATAAAAGCTGTGATATTGAGATTTCACACAAGTAAATATATTAGTAGGGCCGATGTGTCTCGTAAAAGTCGTTGAAATTACTGGGCTCCTTCTGGTACCTGCCATACAACTTCAAAAGTTATTTGGCTATATCTCAGAAACTATAAAAGCTGTGATATTGAGATTTCACACAAGTGAATATATTAGTAGGGCCGATATGCTTGATAAAATTCGCCAAAATTTCTTGGCTCTTTCTGGTAGGTGCCATACAACATCAATAGTAGTTTGGCACAACCAGTATTTTAAATAACACATAGTACTGAAATTTTGCATAAATTAATATGGTAATACGGCAACTTAAAGTCATAGTCTGCCCCATAGTTAGTTATGGAACATTAGTTATTCGCACATAGGATAACAAATTCGTACGGGTATCACAGAGTTGACAAGGTCAACTCTATTTTTTTTCTCGTTTACTTTAATTTTATTCCATATATCAAATATGCTCCCCTTTGCTATTTATGTCTATTCAAACTTGCTTTTTAAAATTAATATCCGCAGAGATAATGAGTCAATAAGTGTCGCTCTCTTAATAGTATATAATAGGAATAACATTTAATTTATAACGCGTCCTAATAAAATTTTCATTTATCGCCTACTATAATTCCCTTGCATATACAGATAAAAATTTAGAGCAAATTTTTGGAAATTTGTTATGGACCTCAAAAAAATGTAAATATGTCTAAATGTCTCATATTACAAACTATTCTTAGATTTTAAATAAAAATATCTGCTAGCTAGCTCTTACTATTTCCAGGTGAGTCACTGTACGCCAATTTTTTGGTTTTAAAATTAACATGGAAAAATTAATACTAAAAATTGATCAAACAAATTTTTATAATTTTTTAATGTTCGTTAAGTAATAAACATTAATGGTATAGAAGTGTTATTCAGGCGAAATAGCAAAACTTACTAAATTGATTTTACGTTGTCAATAACTATGAAAAATATGCTTCGCGTTGTGTTTCAAAAATAAGTAATGACACAAAAAAATAAAAAGCATCTGCTAAAACACAAGTGTTAAAATAATCAAATAGCAGTCTGAGTAACATCATCGAGGATCAATATTATGAAAATATTTTTAAGCACGGACTGATTTAAAATACATAACAGTCGTTTTGTCTAGACTTTGTCAATTATTTGAATAGGCACAATATTCATCACTTTTATAATCAAATAAAACTGCAGTATGTGTAATTACCGAAATCATAAGCAAGATTGTTTTCAAAATACCATAGAATTTTTTAATATTTTTCAGTTTAAAAAATGAAAACCATTAAAAATAATATGCAGATTGTCATTTCAAGCAAAACACATTAGAATCAACAGAGCAAAAATTTTTCTCATCAATAAATTAAATGATTCATTCCAGTTATAAATTTGAATTTCTATACATAATATTCAATTTAATTTAAAAATAGCCTAGAATTACAATTTTCACTAAACTGTCCTTCTATTATAAAAATATTTAATCTAAATTTGATCAGTTCAAGCAATTGTCCTTTTTCTCTCTTCAAATGAAATTTCACATGAATTTTTTTTTTTAAATTCATTTAATACGTTTTCATTAATTCAAATCAAATTTTTTCTTTTCTAAACGTAAATATTTTTTTAAATATACACACACACAATCATATTAAAATCTTACATAAATATGCAAATATAAATTTGTGTATCTGCACAGATTTTTGAAATGTGAAATCATTGCACCCATGCATAAAAATGCATAAAATGATAATAGAAAAAAAAGAGAGAAAAAACAACTCATTCTTATAAATTACAATGATGACGATAATGAGAGGGAGGACTTGAAAGTTTTTCAAGTGTGCTTTTATTTTCCTTTTCATCACTCTCCATAACATTACGTACGGTATAAAAAAAAAAAGTATGATGTAAACTTTAATACCAGCTGTGTTTGTGAACGCCTAAGCAAAAATTTACATTACAATATCATGCAATGCAACTATATAATAATAGTAGATTTATAATATTCATATTTGGTGTATGTGAGTGTATATAATTTATATTATTATGTGCATACATTTTGCAAGTAAAAATCACTTCATTCATCTTATTTTTCATTTTGTTTTTGCTCTGAGCAATAAGATTACACTACAGAAAAGTAAAAAAAAAAAAACACAAGTACAAAAAAAATTTTAATTTATAGATAAAGAAAGTAAGAAGAAAAGAGACAGACAACACTGAGATTTCAAACTGTATATATTGTATACATTGAGTTAAGAAACTTATTATCAGGACGATGACTTTATTGTCTAGTATTCGAAAGGATAACAAAAGAAAAAAATTTACTTTTATATTCTGTTATTCTCAATATAACTAAGTTATACTTTTTAATATAGGAAAAATTTTTAATAAATTCGTATCCTTTATTAAAACCAACTACATACATATTATAATAATATATACATAGTTTTATTTAGCAAATATAAGAGACAAGACATTTACTTGATTTTGTTTTTTTGAATTTGAACTGTTATACATGGTTGTTATAATATGTTTAGGTACTTGTAAATATACCCACTTTATTTTTCTAAACTAATGAACTATTCAAGAATATTTACAATGTGGTTACTATGTATGAATTTGATTCAACATCTTTATTGTTTTAAAAACTTTAATAAATACAGAAAAAAATAATTTTTAGAATTTTGTTATGGTTAAATGGTAACTATTGATAAATAGAGAAGAATAACTTTTTTTTCATTTTATTATAAAATATAAATATTTATAGATGCCACACATTTAAAAGTTAACTAAAATTCTTAAGACAATCAACCAAAAATATAAAAATCATTTTACTAGAACTCACTAGAAAATCACTTTTATAATAAAATTATTTTATTACCGACCGTATTGTGTAAACAATAGGTAGGTTATGTGATGGCAACAAATTTTGCATATCGAGTTTTCGGTGGGAACGTACTTCTCCATAGTAGGGAAGTGTAAATAAACTATTTTTAGCAACCTGTCGGTCTGTCGGTCTGTCGGTCTGTCGGTCTGTCCGTCTGTCGGTCTGTGTGTGCACGCGTGTATCTCAAGTTCGGCTGAACCGATTTTGATGAAATTTTATATGTAAGTTTGTTTCCACCATGGCACGGATCGATCAACTTTTGGTATATATCAGGCCTCGGGAACTGCACTTTTTAGCGGGCCGATTTTACATTTTTCACCATTTTGAAGAAAGTATTCAACCGATTTACTTGAAATTTCATATATTAGCTTTGCTCGATCATACGCAAAAATTCCTAACTTTTGGAAGAAATCAGGCATCAGCAACTGTGCGTTTACTACGGGCCAAATATACATTTTTGTGTATATAAAGAGAAATAATCAACCGATTTCATTGAAATTTAATATATAAATTCCCCGTATTAAAATAATGAACATGTAAATTTTTTGGAAAGATCAGGCATCGGCAACTAAACGTTTACTACGGGCCCAACATACACTTTTGTGTATATAAAGAGAAATAATCAACCGATTTCATTGAAATTTAATATATGAATTCCTCATATTAAAGCAATGAACATATAACTTTTTTGGAAAGATCAGGGCTCGAGAACTGATTTGCGGGCCGATTTTACATTTTTCACCATGTCCACAGAACAAATTGATGGAATTTCTTGAAATTTGATATTTGAGTTCTGGTTGTTACCCAAACTAACTCGCGAGCATTTCAGGGAATTCGGGTAGCACAAAGCGAAACTCTACTAAGAGCCAAATTTACATTTTTCTAAGTATGTTAACTATAAGCTTACTAATGTCCTAAAAATTGGAAAGAAGTATTTAACAGACATTTTTATAATATTCTGTAACACTTTCATTTAACTGGACAATACACAATGCGGTCGGTTATGTGCTGACCACATCAGATTTTTTTTTCTTGTAAACAAGACCAAAAATAAAAAATAAGATCAACGCGTCACTCAATTGGTGCCTCCAATAAATTATTTTAGAAGTAACATAATAATTACCAAACGCATTCGTGCCATTTTAACTTAATTATTTTCCAATATATAATTTAATTACTTTTGAAGTTAAATAATGGAAGCTTGCATTATTACGTGTCAAGTCTAAAATTCTTTCTGCGAATCTTCATTCTGTAATAAAGTTCTAGTTCTACTTAAATTATCTCTCATGAATGGTTTATATGGAGCTTCCACTTAACGTTAAGTTTATTGCCTACATATACTTTATAATTAGGATCAAGATATTAAAAAAAAGTCTAAGTAATATTTGGAAAAACTTGTAATATTAACGAATTTAAAGCTTTTCATTTTCTTTTTTTAAATGAAATGATATTATTCATTTAGCATACTTCTCCGAGAATCTTTGCATACTTTTAGAAAAATGAAAAAGTGCTAGTTGAATCAAGGCGTACTCGTATAAAGTTATTCAAAGCGTATATTGAGTTATTCAATAAAATAACCTCATTAATTTTTTCAGAATTTTAGAATTTGTTCTTCTGGTTGCTAATTGTTCTAGCTGACTAAATTAAATCCTTAAACAAATTTTTTTGTGATTTTCAATAAAAATTTTAAAAATTTTTCATTAATGATGACAATTTGAATGTAAGGTCTTTTTGCTTCAATAGTTAAAGTCAAAATAAGTCCTACCACAAACTGTGTATACAATTCTGAATAGTAAAAAAAAATATTCCCAAAAAAACATAAAAATTGCTCACCTTATAATATTTGAATTGAAATTGCTATTCGAAATATCTTAATAATTCCTATCAAATATGTAGAATCTAAATAAGTTCTTAGTTATAAAATTCATCAAAATTTAATTCTTCGTATAAGACTGCATAGGTGTTGAAAAAATATTGAACAATATTTTGGATTTTAATTTTTCAGGAACATAATTTATCATTTCAACAAAATTTGATTTAATTTTTCCATCGGGACCGTTTTCCATTATTGAATTAGAATAAAGTTTTCCACAAAGACACCCCATATTGTATTATAGCACAAAAAAGACTAGCCTTGAAATATTTCGATTATTAGAATAAATTATTGAATGGGAATTCACGTTTTCAGTATCCTTGTATGTTATTCAAGCTCGATTTTAAATTAATAAAATGTTTGGACTCCTTTACGCATTCATAATTTAATTTTTTAAAATTTTTTAAAAAAATGTTGTAATTGTTGAAATTTTAATTTTGAAATAAAATTTTTTTCCGAATAAAAATGGAAATTAATTTATAAATGACTACTAAGTAAAAATTTTTTTTTTTTTTTGAAATTTTAAATTTACTTAAAAATAAATTCATTCGTACTATTTCCTTATTTTCTAATTATTCCAACTTAGTTATTGCTTAAAGTCACTAGGTACATCAAAAATCTTACAATGCATTCATCTACTTTAGTCCTCTCATATTGTTTCATTGGTGTTCTAATAAGTCTGGATTTCATTACTGTAATTAGTGAATATCATATATACCTAGATTTCTAATTTCTTCTATAATCACTCGCAATAAACAAGTATAATTTTTATCACTGCAAACAGAAGTCGCATTCGCAACTAACGTTCAAAAAAAGAAATGATTGTAATGAAATATAAAGACTTCAATTAACTCAAAAGAATTTGAAATTCTGTAGCGCCTCGAAATATAATCAAAGTTGAAGGAATAGAGTTTCTTTATATCTTACTTTTAGAATTCAATTAGAAAGGAACTGTAAATTACACAAAGTTAGTTATTCTATTTTTTCCAAAATATTTTAATTATTTTAATGAAGTCGAAACTAGTACTCTTGTAATATTACAACCCTCTCTAAAATTTGAGTTAGCTAATAACACAAGTAGTTCTGCACGGTGTCAACTCCATAATTTTACAAGCAGATTTTTAAATTAGGAAATTTTCATTTTATTTTCCGCTTAATACTCTTTAATTTGATATCTTTTGTTACATCTATTTTTATCGAAATTTTTGTAAAAGGATAATAGGTCGAAGTGTAATATAAATTCTAAGTAATTAAGTTTATTTTCATCCACACCTACGTTTAGTATGGATCATCATAATATTTTATATAGTAAGCATTTCCCTAATCGATTTTCATCTTTTTTTAAAAATAAAAAATGTTCCTTTTTTAATTAATCAATTGTCTGCGCCGTATTCCGTCGACCACCATATGTGTGTTTATCAACAAACGAGTTTCATACCCAAAGAAAAAAAAACAAATTTAAATCAATAATATTAATATCGGTTTATCCTATAGCCAAAAAAAAAACAATATGAGAAGAAATTTAAATATGTGTGCTTTCATTTGGCATCACAGTACCTAATATTAAAAGGTCAATGAACATTGATATTCGGTCATATGGAATTTTCAGTCCTTTAAGCATTTTATATTCAGAACATTTTTAAAAATTTTTTACGTCCCTTTTTTTTTTGCAAATAAATTTTGTTTTTCTTTTATTTTTTTGCAAAAATTGATTTTTTTTTAAATACCAACCAGTGATTATAATAAAAAATTTTTTCGATTAAAAGTGTAATTGGGACAATGTAAAAATTTAATTTAACGTTTATAAAACGTTATTATTTAATTGTCAAATTTTCCAAAATTTTAATTCCAACGCGTTACTATTCTTACCTTTAACTGAAAAGTTAAAAGTTAGTTTATTTGAAAATATTAAAACAACTTTAAATCTTTTATAAAACAAATTTGTTTTTTCGAAATTGATTATACTGTACGGCATAAATACACTCGTAATTTTCTGAACGAAAGTTACGAGTTCATTTATCCAACACAAAAAGAGGCTTATTATTTGATTTTACACACTTACAATCCTGTATCCTGTATAGTCATAGTAATCCATTTTCTAAATCTTGAAATTCGCATAACGAAATGATATTTAAAAGCAAAACTCTCATAAACATAATTTCATTCGGGTTTCCATTGATCTTCAAATTAAAATTTCATTAGAACAGTATAAGTTAAACTATAATATTCTTCAATATTATTCGATATTCTCTTTAGAGGAATATTATGAACAATAAGTTTTACTATTTGCATTATTTTTCTAATAATAATAAAGGATCCAAATAAATTCTTAAATTAGATAATACCTTGACAAACTCATTGAAAACATAATATTTATGTAGGTATTTCGTATATGTATTTATAAATACCTGGTAACCGTGAATTACAGTAACCTGCTTGCCAGAGTAGGTCGCAGAAACTGTAATTTTTTCCTGATACTTTATATTTTTACAATGAAAATTAAATGTAAGATTTTCCAAAAATGCCAAGCCAAGTTTCTTGCAGAAATAATTTAAGAATAGCTATGGAATTTTTCAAATTTCCTATTTCCTCCTAATATCAACATAAAAATCCATAAAGATAACACATGATTTTCCGGCAATATTATTTTCATTAAAACTATTTTTAACCGCTTTCATTATTGAAAATTAATAAATTGAATTAACCAAATTAATAAATAAATTTATATACAAAATAAATTTACCACGAACCCTTTAAATTTGAAAATCTGGAATTTTAGAGAAGATTTTGAAAGCAAAAAAAATGATTGGGTTATTAACAATTTATTAAAACTTTTTCTCTATTTTAAAGTTTAGGATACGTGATCTAAATTGCAAAACAAATTTTATTGAAAATTAAATGATTTATAAAAATTTTAATAAATAGAAATTTTTTTTTTTTGTTTTTTTAATTTTATTGATAAAATTTTGATCGTGCTTCAAATACAAATTGCTGAAAAGCCGTATACTAATAATTGCGGTTTTTCCATTTTTGTGTAAATATATACTAAATGAAATTATTTGCTATCATTGTTGTTGTTGTGTAATGTATAATAAAATTTTACATAACACCAATATTATAGGAGTTAGTTATAACATAGCTGTGCTCGTTGGTTTTTCATAATAATTGCATATTTTCGGGTTTGTTTTCGAGCACAATGACTGCATACATTTGCCATATTCCAGTAAAAATTTGCCATTCTTCAAAAATGCGGAAAATTTAAACAAAACACCTATATACTTGCACCTATCGCTCTTCCAGTTAAATATATCATTTTTAGTAAAGTACATCCGAATATGTGAATTGCATATTATTAAGCACCGTTTGACTTACCCGAATCTAAATATAAATAACTTTCATTTTATCTTTTCATTATTTCGAACCAAAACCATAATTCGATGAAACCAAATTAATTTAGTTAGAATACGAGCTTATTTACAAAACTGACAGCAGTAGCATGAAAATTATTATAAAAGTTCCTAAGTTAACGACTTCTGAATTTTATTTATTTTATATTTATTATAACTTATTTTTATGTACAAAAAAATTATTTGTAGTTTTTCTTCCATTTTTCATTAATTTTATAAATAAAAAATCTGATGTGGTCAGCACATAACCGACCGCATTGTGCATTGTCTAGTTAAGTGAAAGTGTTACAGAATATTATAAAAATGCCTGTTAATTACCTCTTTCCAATTTTTAGGACATTAATAAGCTTATAGTTAACATACCTAGAAAAATGGAAATTTGGCTCTTAGTAGAGTTTCGCTTTGTGCCACCCGAATTCTCTGAAATGCTCGTCAGTTAGTTTCGGTAACAACCAGAACTCAAATATCAAATTTCAAGAAATTCTATCAATTAGTTCCGTAGATATAGTGAAAAATGTAAAATCGGCCCGCAGATCAGTTTTCGAGCCCTGATCTTTCCAAAAAATTTATATGTTCATTGTTTTAATACGGAGAACCTAAATATTAAATTTCAATGAAATCGGTTGATTATTTCTCTTTATATACACAAAAATGTATATAAAATATCCCAATCCCTGATATATCCCAAAAGTTGATCGATCCGTGCCATGGTGGAAATAAACTTACATATAAAATTTCATAAAAATCGGTTCAGTAGAACTTGAGATACACGCGTGCACACACAGACCGACAGACGGACAGATCGACAGACCGACAGACCGACAGACCGACAGGTTGCTAAAAATAGTTTATTTACACTTCCCTACTATGGAGAAGTACGTTCCCACCGAAAACTCGATATGCAAAATTTGTTGCCATCACATAACCTACCTATTGTATACACAATACGGTCGGTAAAAATATTTTAGTTATAAATAAAAAGAATATTATAGTTTCGCTGTTAAGTACAAAATGAGACGATCAAACAAACATAAAATTCTAATCAATAGGCCGCAAAATCGCAATTAATATTCTCTTTCATAACAACTTTACACTTATTATCCTTTAAGCAACAAAATCAAAGATATGACAATAAAAAAAGGAAAAATTATCTAGACGCTTTCCTTTAGGGTATTTCCTGGGATATGAAAAGAAAAAACTGACAGAAATAATGTAATTATGGCGTTCCCCATATCAGCTGTAGTACATAATCTACTTTTGATCTGAACAGTGATTCCGTCTCTTATTTACTTTATTTTCTTATTCTTTCATTCACACTATATATTTAGGCTTATAAATACAAATTCTTTTTCGGAGCTCATTCCCTCTATTCCGTTGACTTTAATAGAATTTTATTAAAAAAAAATTCTATATCGATCTAAATATCGCACCCGATATAATAAAAAAAGACATAAAAAGTAGGCAACATATCTGAAATTTGAAAAGTTTTCTCTTTGAACTTTTTTTTATCCCATAAGGCAATTGTAACACCCCGATAATTTTTAAAGTACGAAAAAAAAAGCGAAAAGGAAATATTTTTTTATTGAAAATAATTCTGCAGAAAACAAAATTAGAAAGAATATATAAAAAAAAATCTACCATCTACCATCAAATAAGGCTGTTGACCCTTTAAAGAAAATTTATTTTATGGATCATATAAAATATATACCACAAGCCATTATAAGCAAAGTACCCAAGAGGTACTTAATTTTTCTTTATTTCTACAAATCAAAATTCTTCACAGGATATTGATATGACATTTACAACAAAATATTTTGATGATTTATATTGATAGAATAATAGCACCGTTTCCGCAATCACGTAAAAACTGAAGAAAAATAAAGTTAACTCATCTAACTTAAAGATATCCGCAACAAAAACTGAAATTATATCAATCGGGATGTTTTTCTGCTAGCTCAATCAATAACCTTTAACTTAAATTAACTAATCAAAATAACCAAATAAGAATTAAGTAACTATGGGGCACCAAAGTAAAGACGAAGTAACAAATATACAAAGCATAATATGAAATTCGCTATTCGCCTGTCAAGCGAATGTTAAAATTTTACAAACTGAATGAAGGGAAGTTTTAAATCAAGCAAATTTAGTATTTTACAAAATTAGAAACGAAGATGATGTAAGAGTTTTAATTTGCAACTAATCTTATTAAACCTCATTATTATAGTCCCAAAAATAATGAGACAAATAATTAATTTCAAATTCAATAACATGTCGAAATTATTGTGAGAAAATAAGAAGACTCCAAAAAAATCTGAGATAATATCCTGTAAAATGATTGTTGGGATAAGCGATTGAACGGGGAATCTAAAAAAAATGTGTTGGAAATTACTTTTAATTCATACTATTCATATTCATACAACAGATAGTTCTGCCATTTTTCCAGCAAATTGGGTTTTGAACCCAAAAATATTGTTATCGTTTAGTATTTTATGAATCTTGTCTTGGAAAACAAGATATATTTCAAACGATAAATTGACACTTTAAACTTCTTAATACACTTTATAAGAAAACTTTGACAATTATTGTTTTTTCGAACTCAGAGTGACCATTCTGTCTTTTGAATTTAATGTGCCGGCGATAAAATCTGAACGGGGTCAAAAATTTGCATCTATCGTTGTTTTTTTTTTCAAAAAATTCGAATAATTGCAGCAGCAGATGTTCAAATTTAATATAAATATCTTATGATTGCCTTAATCAAAATTTATATTTCCACATTTATATGCTTTAACATTCATATTATGGTTCTCTTTTTAGGCCGACAATGGATAATGTGGTAAAAAAAAAAAGTATAATACAATTTTTTTTTCTCCTTCCAACCGATTGAATTCTACCCATAAGGACAAACAATATAATATTTCACTCAAATTTTCTCTGTTATACCAGTTATAGAATATGAAAAATAAAAATGGCGTGGGTTGCCTCGAGATATACATTTGTATATGAATACAAGTTTTGTGTATGTGCAAGAAGAAAGCAGAAATCTTTATTACAATCCTTGTTTTATTTTATTTTTTTTTCTTAAATTTCTAATAATATTCATTTTTACAATACGAAAAAAAAAATGTGAAAAATTAAATCGAAACTTTTCAAAAGTTTTATTGAAGTTTTGAAAAGAAAAAGAGTTCCGTTTTTTTTTATTTTGGTACATTTTGGTAAAGGATATTAAATAAAAATATTATTTTTTTTTTGTTTTTTCTTGTACATTTCGAATTAGAAAGTATTTATCTAATGTTGCAGAACATTTCGTATTAAATATTCATTGACTCATTTGTATTGCTTAAGGACACATTTAAGAAGAATAAAGGAAGTGTTTTAAAAAAAAATTTCAAACTTTAAAATTTGAAATTCTAAAAATGTTCAAAAAAAGCAAATGTCCTTAAAAAAGAAAATTTTTAACAAATAGGTTTGTAACTATTAAGTCATAAATTTTATTTTGGAAAATTATTTAATAATTATGTTTTGTAACTATCTTATAATTGTTACTTTGATAATGCATTTTCACTTACAAGCATATTTAATCAAAAACAACACATATATACACATTGTATTATTTTATTAATATTTGATTCACAGAAAACATTTTGCTTCCAATCCCTTTTTAATACAAAAACAGCTTGCAAGTCTAAAATGCAGATCAATTACATAGGATTTCTAAAAAAAGTCAAGCAAATTTTCTCGAAACACCAACAAAAACTCCGTAGAACAGCAAAATTTATTATTCTACCTTGTATTATTTAAGCTTATGTGGTTTTTGATTAAACACTTGTTATTCATTTAGCATAAAAATTACACCACAAATTCGAGCGTAACGAGCGTAAAACTTCTCCAATTGTGATACGACATTAGGAATACTTATTGTTCGCAGATCGCTTATAACAGCTTAGTCATTCGAGTAAAATTCATATAATTTTAAAGGTTCTATTCGCATTAAGCATCATAGTTTGTGGTAACAACTTTAGAAAATAAAAATTTTAGGAATAATTAAAAATGATTTTAGCCAAAAACATTGTTTACATACATTAATGTATACACGGTATATGAATGCAGGATAGTTGTTGAAATTGGTCGAATGCTAACCGAATGTTAACATGAATTTAATCACATAGACGGTTTGCTCTCAATATAAAGGACAATGTAAACAAAAATTGCAAGAGGATTGGTAATATGGAGACTGAAAAAAAATTCACATTATTATAAATCATGTTTTTTTAGGCAAAACTTTCTCACATTATAAATAAATTTCAAATTAAAATTTTGTTGAGATTGAAAATTTTTTACATAAATTTTTATCATATATTTTCAGAAAATTTTTGGTTTTACATCCAAAATAGTTTTACATCTTACAAAACAATTTTTGTTTCTACTAAAACTTTTGAGAACTTTTACATAAAATATAGAAGTTTGATATTCTTTTGTGGTACTCTAACAAAAAACTACCCGTTGCGTATAATAAAATCAAAACGTAAAGAATGAAGTCTACCCGCTGCGTATAATAAAATCAAAACGTACAGAATGAAGTATGCCGGAATTATCTGCGGATCAAAATTTTAAATATTTACTCCTGTTATTCAATCATCTACTTTTTTCAATCTATTCGATTAAATATCCATTTCAATTTTTATCTTAACTTTCATTCAATTCTTAAGAATGCGAAAAATAATGAAAAGTCTTAACAAATTTTGCTCATCCTAAAAATATGCAATATTTGAAATAAATTCATATACGAATGAAAGTAATCTTAGTAATGTTAGCTGTTAATGCAGCTAGATTGCTTGTAACGGTATTTTTACTTGTTGAAGGAAAGTGCTACATTACAAACCATTGATTTCATCCAACTTGATTCAATATGATATTGATTTTTCCTTTTTATATTGTTTGCGGAATACGTGTGATTCGGAAGTGATACAGGTTCATGTCGAAAACTGAGTGATAAAATTTTCATTTTAGCCACTAAATTTCAAAAAACAACCTGGATGAGAGAAAACCAATGAAATTTATTGTCCATTCCCTAGACTTATCAATTTTGCTAAATTTATTCTGCGTGTGCACAGTGGTTTTTGCCATTTTGATAGGTTAAAAATAAAAAATTTGTACAAAGAAGGTACTTTACCTAGAATCCTTCGCGACAGTTTTCAGGGTTCAGCTATACATTTTTGTCATTTAAAAGTTATGCACCATAATTATTATTATTTTTAAAATTTTTTTAAATAAAAGTAAAAATTCTTTATTTTAATAAAAATCGGAAATATATTGCATATTTTATTAAAAATTTTTTTATATAAAAATTACAGTAAGTTTTAATTCTTCCCTCTGATAAAAAGGATTTTCGGTTAATATCGTAGGAAAAGCTTTAATAATTTAAAAAAGAAAAAAAGTGTTGTACACAGAAAAAAAAGAAAAAGAAATATTTTTGAAAAATAAACAAAATTAAAACCAAAAATCGATTATCCCTTTTTTCTTTCCATTTCGGTAAAAATTTTTTTGCTTTGTTTGGTAAATTTTCATATTCAGGCAGGATGAAGATTATATGCTGCTTTTTTTTGAATTAAAATAAAAATCTGAATCTCTCCGTTCTGATTTTCACAATAAAATGAAAATTCCAATTTTTTTAGCTTTAACATTTTTGTTTTTTAAATTTTTTTTTTTTAAATTAAAATTTTCATTCTTCTTACAACATAAAAATTAAATTAATATTATTTTTTGTACATTAACGGAAAAGTTAAAATGATTTTATGAAAACAACATTCATTCACTATAGGTAGTTTTAACGTAACCCTATCTGTCTAAGTACATGTGTCTGTAAATATATGCGGTAAAGCGATATAGACACAAGCACACATAAACAATCAGTGTTCCCAGTAAGTTTTTCTGTTATTTCTTATGAAGTTGTATAGTTGTTATTATAAACTTGGGAGTATTTGTGATATTTTACTCATAAATTTTCAGCATTTCACATTTCGCATTCTATAAAATTTTATTAATAAAAACACACAGTGTATATTCTATTATACAGGCTCTTGTTAAAAGTAAATCGTTCACTTGCTATTTAAAATTAAAAACGATAAAATTTTCTAATATTGTACTAAAATACATTTTTAATTCTACGACATTTTGCTGCTAGATAACCATATTCACTATTATCTACCGATATTTTTACTAACATAACTAGAAAATTTTTACTTCTACTACAATATATAAAAATAGCACAAATTCATAAAGGTATAAAAGTTTTTATGATTTTTTCTAAAAATACTTGAATTAAATCAGCTTAATATTCAATACAATTATTCTAATTTAAAATAAACAAGTAAAAACGTTTCAGTCGGTATAAACCGATTGAATTATACCCTGCACCTTTCGTTATTGTGTAGCAATTACTTGAACCTCTAAAATCATTCTATAGAAACTTCACGGACATGTCTGACCTATAATTGGACATCCGACTGCCAAGTTTCATGAATCTGACCTTATAATTTTTCCAAATATTTAAAATTAGCTTTTGGAGTTGTATGGTAAGTACCTGAACCTGCCAAGCAATTCCACCAAAACTTCACAAATATATCAGATCTATAATCGGACTCACAACTGCCAAGTTTCATGAATCTGACTTTATTATTTTTTCAAATATTAAGAATAAGCTTTTAAACTTGTATGGGATCTACTCGAACCTGTTAAGCAATTCCACCAAAACTTCAGAAATATATGTGACCTATAATTCGACATACAACTGCCAAGTTTCATGAATCTGACTTTATTATTTTTCCAAATATGTAAAATAAGCTTTTGGAGTTGTATGGCAAGTACCCGAACCTGTCAAGCAATTCCATCAAAACTTCACAAATATATTTGATCTATAATCGGACACACAACTGCCAAGTTTCATGAATCTGACTTTATTATTTTTCCAAATATTAAGAATAAGCTTTTAGACTTGCATGGGAGCTACTCGAACCTGTCAAGCAATCGCACCAAAACTTTAGAAATATGTCTGACCTATAATTGGACACACGACTGCCAAGTCTCATGACTTTGACTTTATTATTTTTCCAAATATTTAAAATAAGCTTTTAGACTTGTATGGGAGCTACTCGAACCTGTCGGGCAATTCCACCAAAACTTCAGAAATATATTTGAGCCATAATTGGACACATGATTGCCAAGTTTCATGAATCTGACTTTATTATTTTTCCAAATATTTAAAATTTACTTCTGGAGTTGTATGGCAGGTACCCGAACCTGTCAAGTGATTCCCCTAAAACTTCAGAAATATATTTGACCTATAATTGGACACATGACTGCCAAGTTTCATGAATCTGACTTTATTATTTTGCCGAATATAAAAAATTTGCTGTTGCAGTTGTATGGCAGCCACCCGAACCGGTGCAGCTATCCCATTATAATTTTTAGAGCGTGTGTAGAATATAATTGGACACATGTATACAAAATTTTATATTTATACCTTAATTAGTTTTTGAAATATTTAAAATAAACTCTTTGAGTTGTATGGCAGCTACCCGAACCCGTTGTCCGAATTAGTCCAATAACAATAGGGCTCGTCCTTGGCACAAAAGAAAAAACTTGTGAAAGTTTGGTGTCGATTGCATTATGCGTTTTTGAGTTATCGTGCGATCGGACGGACGGACGGACGGACGGACGGACGGACGGACGGACGGACGGACGGACGGACAGACGGACATGTCTAAATCGACTCAGAATTTTACGCTGAGCAAGAATATATATATATGTCCATACCGCAGATGACTCCTTCAAGTAGTTACAAAGTTAATATACCCTTCACGAAGTGCAGGGTATAATAATAAGGTTATATTATACAATATTACTCGACATAATTTTAGAATAAAAAATTTCACAAAAAAAATTGACACAGACTCTAAGAAAAGGTATAAATAAGAAATAATATTGATCCATGATGAATCAAGAACTAAAACAGTTGAATAATTACTTTTGCAATTTATTTAAGATTTATATTATAAAGATTTATAAAGACGGGTTTATACAAAATAAACGACACACTAATGATCTTAGCAAAGTGTTGACAGAAAATAGATAGAAAAACTTCAGGGCTTTGAAATAAAAATAAAGTCTGTATTAAGCGCGATTGTTAGAAATGAACTTTACTTAAAAGGCTTTGCTATTTAATCTTCAAAAACTAAATTCTTAAAAGCAGATCCTTTTGCTCTGTCATGTTTCGATGGCAGTCTCGTTAAATAGATTTTATAAATCCAATACTTTTTTAAAATAAATTCCATCACATTCCATTCCTTAATTTTATTAATTTTTAATATTTTTAATCGCATAATTTTTAAGGGTAGTCTGTGCACTGAAAAATAAATCCTGCTAAAAGTCTGCCTGGGTCAAAATTTAATTTGAATTCATATATTAATTTCCAGATCACTATATAGGATTATATTTTTGTCTATACTACAAGAAAAAATAGAAAAAAAAACAATAAGGTTTTGTTAAAAAAAGATTTGTATAGACACGTTATATAATTAAATAAAATGCACATATTACGTATATAAACTCACATGTATATACATATGTACACATACATATGTATATGTGTATGAATTGTAACGTAAAATATAAAAACTTTTCAATAAGCTTTCCTATGTATGACTTAAATTTTTTTTTCTCATTTTATATTTTTAGTTTTTGTTTGAATTCATAAAAATTTTGTTTTACTCCAAAAATTTTAATATTTTTTTTTTGTCTCAGTATGTAGGACACAACATATACCGAGTGTTTCCTTTCGAATTTAATTATGAGTATACGATATATAAATTTTCAATATAAATATATAATATATGGAGCAGAAATACACGTAATATAATTATAATGGCTTTTATAAAAAAAATTAATATTTTCAGATGATTTAATGAACTTTAATTCATTTATTTTTTGAAAAAAGAACCCGTCACCGATGTTTTTCATGGTTTAATTCATTTATAAATGTTCATTCTTCTTTTATTCATTCGTTAAATGAAATATTGTGTAATACGAATACCTTCAGATTCGATTTCAGTTCGGATCAATTAATATTTTTAATAAAGTTTCATTAAATAATTTTTTTTTTTATAAAACGTATGAGTTGTTCACCTGCAATAATTACATTATGTTTGCAATTTTACTTTTTCAGTTAAAATATTGCAATTTTATGTTATTATTTTCCATTATGAAAAAAATAATTGTTCCATTTATTAATTAAAATGAAATTATTTTAATTTTTGCTGTTTTTTTTCCTTATTTTATATATTTTTGAGTTATTGATAAATAATTTTTAATAAAAATTTAAGTTTAAATATGACGGAAGAAAAATATTTTATTAACCAATGTTTGCGAGATTGGATAAAATGACAGAGCACCATGATGAACACACATAAGTGGAAATACTTGTGATTATTGGATTGTTAAAATATGAGTCTGATGGCATGAAAATTTCTTTATAAAAAAATGGAATACTTTCATGTTTTGTTTTCAATAAAATTTTAAAGAACTTCCTCAGCATTTCAAAATTTCAAAAAATACGTTCCAATATAATAATTATAATAATTGTGGAAATATTAAAAATTTTCCAATATTCTATTTTCTTCAAGAACTTCCTGACTGAAAACGAACTTTTCAACTCTAAAATGTATATTGAATGGAATACCTATATGAAAGAAAATTGATTAAACTGGTGCACCTTCTATTGTTTTCCATCTTTTTTTCTCTTATCATATTAAAAACTAATTTTTTTTTACTTCAAACTATAAACATAACAACAAAAATGGTAAATTTTTATATATAGAAAATAAGCATATATACGGTAATGATATAACTGGTTACCCTATATATAGGTATATTATTGGTACATGATGCCGGTATGTACATGCATACATATAAGTTCAACAACCCTTTATTCCACAAATTTATCTATATAAGCTCATATATTCATATACACACATATGAAAATAAGAGAATCTTTTATTTATGTATATACTTTGCCAAAAAAAAAAAAAATAAACACTTAAAAACATACATTTATAAAATTATTTTATTATAACATGCATAATATGTAAAAAGATATACACGGAATAGATACCATAAAACGATGGCATTGTATATACCTACTACAGTATATACATAATATAATATTTTATGTATAAAATATATACATATGTACTCGTATATAAGAATTGGGTGGCATATTTTGATAAATATTTACTCAGCCCAGGGAAATCTTTTTTTATCAAAGCGCAACATACAACATATTGTACACGTACGTAGCTACATAGAAAAATACATACATATGTACATACACATTTATGATATTATAAAAAAAAATAAAAGTGTGTTATGCTTATTGTTTGTTGTATTTTGTTTGCTGTTATTATTTTGGTTTATTTTTGTATGCCTAAAGTAACTTTAAATATAATAAGAAGTAAATATACTACTTACTATTAACTTTATTATATAAATATAATATTATAATCTAACTCTTTTTTTATACATACATATTTAGAGTAAAATATGTAAATAAGAGTATATAAAATATTCACTCAGCCCCTTTCATATACATTAATGCTTAGAGAAGCATAATGGTTTGAGTTAATTAAAAAAAAAAAAGGTACTACGTATTAGTAGGGCAAATATAATATAAATTTACTCCACATATGTATACAATGTATGTACATATATTATCCACCTACGTAAATATGGATATTATATGTTTACTTGTATACATCAATTACATTAAGTAGTAAAAACCATAAATGATGAGAAGTAGCTTAAATAAACATCACACAGACCTGTCTATTTTTATAAAGAATAAAATAAAAAACAAAACCATAAAAATACAAAAAAAAATTCTAATAATATTTTATACATGTTTATACATACATATTTGAATTATGTTGAATAAAAATATTAGGGAGGTGAATAGTTTTCTCGATCATTTAAGTAGAATATTTTATATAACTACCTACATTATATAAATACAAAATTTATATGTAAAGTTAATAGAACATCGGTTGGAATTATTTGACATTAAAATTTAATTTTTCGTCTTTTCTAAAATTGAAGCTGTTTTGTCTAATTCATCGGATTCAGTTCAAAAACGTATATAAGGTAAAGGAATTTAAAAACAAAGTTAACTCGAACCATTAGACCATTAGATAGGAAAACTAATGTAAAGATGTTGTTTTTGTAATATTATTCATTAGACAGTAGCCTTAATCAGGTTAATCTAATGATTGAAAAACGGAGTTGAACAAAAATATTTTACTCCTAAGTACGAAGTACAATATCATTTATATTATTATAGGATAAATTAAAGTGCAAAATAATGTTAAAAAATGGGTTAATAAAAAATAGATAGTAAGAGAAGATAGTCTATTAGATCTTTTCAATCACGGTGCCTCATCGTTCCAATAATAAAATCACAATATGAATTAAAGTAATTTTTTATTGTTCTATATTTTATTATACAAAATTAGCCATTTAAAAATATAATAATATTATAAGCTAATAAATAATATAATAATATTATATTATTTATTAATATTATTCTATATTCAAATAATATAAAAATATAAAATAGAATACACTAACTTGAGGGATAGTTGAGGTAGTTCCTACTATAAAATTTAATATTACGTAGAATAAAATCTGAATTGCATATGCGTGTAATACTAATGCGACCTTTAAAACTTAGTCAATACAATTAAATGAACATCTAACTTCTATAATAAGAATTGTATTGATGAATAACGCTCTTAGCTTAAATGTATAAGTTTATATTTCTCCTATTTGACTGCTACAGTACGTCTCAGAAATCTAAAATTCCCAAGTGTGTATACAATATCTACCATCAACATACTATGTTTAGACTCAAATTGTCTAAAGCTCAATTTACTAACTTTTAATTCATTAAAAAAAGTACAAATTACAATATGTTATTTTTTTATCAAAGAAAATATCTAGAGTCATGAGTTTTAAGAGAAACGTGAGAAAAATATGAAATATTCTTATAATTAAATTGATATTCGATTGCATTTAATTTCCTCCTACATTCGAGAAAATAATATAAAAATATGTACATACATTATAACTATATACAAAATGAATGAAAAAATAACAACATACGAGTAAAGCAAGAAAAGTAAAACTAAATACAAAATTTATTCTGGATTTTAGATGATGCAGATGTAGATGATCATGATAATAATGTTAGTTGAATTCATCAACCATCTCCACCATCAATATTATTATTATAACAGTAAAAAGTTATTTATATTGGGCTAAAGGTGGCTAAAAAGCACCAAAAATATAAAAAAAAACATTATAAGAAAGAAAAAACAAGAAGACCTTTTTTTCCCAAACCTCCACATTATTTTCATTTATTTTTGGTATTTTTTTTTTCACATTTTTTTTTTTTTTGATTTTTTGGTATATTTTCTCTGTATGTTTTTTTACGGAGGCGATCCAAATTCTTTATGATTTTTGCTCAAATAGCAGATTTATTTTACTTTATACACATATGTGTGTTATAGAGAGCACATACAATATATGGGAGGAAATTACTATCAAGTCTTGCATACATATTGGCGTTTTATACTTACAAAAATAAGACGAGAAAAAACAAAAGGACAATAACACACATTTTGAACTAGTTCATACACGAAAAAAAGGATTTTTTCTACAATTCTAAAATTTTAATCAGAATCAGGTGAAATTAAAAGATTAAATAAAAATTTTATAAGAAAAATTCAGGTTGAATTCATTCACGTTTTTATTGCATTGCAAACTTCGTTTTTTTTTCTACATATATGATAAAATGCGAATTTCCAAAAAAAAGGAGACCACTATTGTGCATAGTAGTGTTCTCAATACAGTGTATTCACTATAAACAGTGAATTACTTTAAGCAAATCTTGATTTTCTTAGTTTGTGTATTAAGAAACAAAAAAGTTTTTTGAAAAAAGTCACCTTAATTAAAAAGTTGCTCTTGAAGGAATATGGAAAAGTTTTAATGTAAAAAAAAAATGTCTTATAAAAGATAACAATATGGAATACGTAGCTAAAAAATATATTTTGAATATGAGTGGCAATTATAAGTGTAATTAACATAATTTTAAAAATTTAAATGTGAAAACGAAAGAAAATTCTTATAGATACTGGCTAAACTTTCTTTCTCTTTATAAGTGTAAGTAAATATGGATGAAAAGGAAGTTTTTTACACGTATAATAGTGTAGGCCGTAGAGAATTAAAGAGATTTGCAATTCAAACATATGACGAAAAATTTTGTGTAAAAGTTTACATACGTTAAGTTTATTACAGAACGTAAGCGTTCCCCTTAAGTTCATAGCATTTTTTAAAAGTCGAGTGTAAATTTCGAGTGAAAAAGCACAAAAATAAAGAAATTAACACTTTAAAACTTAAATAAATGAAAACAATATTAATGCGTTATAAAATTGAGAAAGTTGTCCCCTAAATTTCTCATTAATTTTTTCTAACTAAATTTTTCATTTCAATGAAAAAAACTAAAAATTTATATTCTATTATTTGTGAAGAAAAAATAGTAAATTTTGCATACATTTAGGCGACGGTGTAAATTTTAACTTTGAGATTGTCGCGTGTCTATTGAATTAGATCCTTACTAATAGAGAAATCATATTTTGTTTTGATTTCTGAATTCATATAATGTTGTTTTCTCAAATTTTAAATCTTTTATCTAATCTTTTATCTTAATTTTTTGTAACATTAAGAAAGAAAGAAAGGATCATCTTCGACCACATAAACTATAACAAAAGTAATTATTATTCTTATTCGAATAGGATTTTAAAGATCTATCTTTTACTTGTTAATTAAATTTTTATTGGTCATGTTTCTATTATGAAATTTCCAGTGTTTTGAGTTCATTTATTTTCAAATAAAGTATGCCTTAACTATTTATTTGGCCGTTTTTCTCCGTTATTCATACAAATGTATTGAACACAATATTAAAACCGAAAATATAAGTAACTTCACTGAGAAAAATATTGTATTGTTAATGAACCATTCTGAATGAGCAGGAGAAACAGAGGGCACTTCAAAAAATATCTCGATATTTATTATAAACTTTTAGAATGCTCTATAAACTTGTCATAAAAATATAATTTCAAAAATATTTAAAACTAAATTTAATATGAATTAAACTTTTGTAATAACACACATATAACAGTTAGTAAAAACCATTAAGCATTATATTATTACGAAACTAGGATTATTGAACCTATTCATCCTAAACTATTGCTGTATCAGCATCAAAATAGCTATTTATCAACTTAAACTTTATAAGTGTATGTTAAATTTTTTATCTGCATAAAATCATTTTAATATACATTTATTATATTCGTAGCTGTGTATGTATATTTAATCCAGCATATGTATAATTTTATTCCCCTCTATTATGTATATCGGTATCGGCCGATAAACGATAATTTATCGGCAAAATTTTGTGTTTGTATTACCAACATTGTTTATCGGTAAATTTTATCGGAGTCGGGAAAGCTTTTTTTCCTGTATAGGAAACGTATTAGCTGGTATTATGAAAACGATAAATTGTCGGATTTTCACCGATTTAAAAGCGGGTACAAATTTTTAGACGACAGATTTTTTTTTTTTGTAAAATCTTTATTTTATCAAGAAAACTGGTGTAATTAGTTGCTTTTTTAAAATGTAGGCATTTTTTCTAAATTATTTTCTTTCAAAATGTTATTCATATATTTTATTTAGGAGTAAAATCGTAAGCAACAAAAAACAAATTGCGCGGTTAGTAGAAAAAATGGAAGAGGACTTAAACCTGGCAAGGAATGATAATCTGAAATTCTGGATAAACCTAAAAAATGTGTACATATTATATAAATAATAAAATAAAATAGGTACCTAAACATACATTTTGTTGTCTAAATCCAATGGATTAGTTGAATCTCTTATATGTCGTCTTTGAATAGCTTGCGTTTCTTCACTTTCAAAATATAATGCACGCGACATTTTCCCGATATATGTATATTTTTATTTTACAAATTTAACAGAAAATAATTTGCTTACAACAACTTTTTAGCACATCAAAGCCAAATTCAAAATAGTTTTAAAAAATTTTTGAAAATAACTTTTGAAAGAAAACAAATGTCATTAGAAAAAAAAAAAACTTTTTCTCCAATTTACAAAAACAAAAATTTGTATGAAAAAGCTTCTTTTAATCGGTTGAAATATTTTTATCGGTATCGGTTCATAATACAGAAGAAACTTAAAACCGATTAGAACTGCCGATAATATATCGGCCGATACCGATGTTCATAATAGAGGGGATTATAAAATAAATAAAAAGGAAGAAAATAAACGTAATTTTTTAGTTTAGTTTAGAAAAATATAAAATGACTTAACTGATGTTGTTATAATAACATTTACCCAGTCATGTTTTTTTAATATAATATAAAAATTGTAGCAAAATAATTTATTTTTTTCTTTATTATATGCTTTTATAAATGTATGTATAGGACCCGTATTCTTGTGCACATAATATCTGTACAAGTACCATTGTATACAACGTTGTATATAAAAGTAATCGAGCACCTTATATCAGTTATGTAGAACCTTTTCAAGAACTGGATTAAAAAGTTACAAGACTTTAGAAGGCAGACTACGTTAGTTTGGACTGATACGTTTAGAGGACTAAAAATGAGTAAAAGCTTTTCTTGGAAAAGTGAAAAAGGTTGATAGTTTCCAAGGTACATATATATATATTAAGAAATTTTGAAAAAAACTCCCCTTCCTTTAAGAAAGGCACACGGTCCAAACTCAATTATGTTTGACAATAATTCTCGCTGCCAATTTACCAATTGGCATTTTTAAAAACCATAATTTTAATCAAAAAATTGAATTTTAAGATATTGATGAACTTTTGTACAAAAATCTACATATTTTAATTCTCTTCTAATTTGAATCAAAAATATCCTTATCAACATAAAATCATCGTTGCCGAAAACAGTCTTAGGACTATATCGGGCCAGATTTAATAATAATTTTAAAAGTTTTTGCAGATTTCATAAAATAATGCCCATAGTGAGTTGCACATGCCTGCTTTATTCCACAAGCTCATACATTATTATAAAATATTTATTTAAATATAAAGTGCACACATACAAATTCCTAAAATGTAGATTAGAAAAAATTCACATACACACATATACATACATAAACTTTCAAATTTAAGTTATTTCTCGGTTAAAGGATAAAATAAAAGAAGAATCACACAATAAATATTGTTCCCAGACATAAGCCAGATTTGTAAAATAAAATCATTATAAAACACACACCTACATATTGCAAGCACATCAAACATTGAATTTATTTATAAAGTATATAGTATAACAAATATATTATAATGTATACATTGCAATATGGGCCTGTATATAAAAAGAATCTAAATATAAATCATATGGTGAAATTTCTCTTTATACTTGTCCACTTAAATAACCTTATATACACCAGTCTGGTTAAGTTGAATAAGAAAAAGAGAAAATAAGTTTTCTTTTTTGGAAACTTTTTCAATAGAAAATCATATATAGGCATTATAAAGCCCTTAAAAATTGCTATTTTAGTGGTTCGAAAAAGAAAAATAGAATTTTTTCCATTTTCGGTTTGTTTTTCTTTATTTTTTTATTCTTATGCTTTCTGCTTGCTTTTCTTTTATAAAAATAACAAGAGACGAAAATTATTAATAGGAAAAATAGAAAAAAAATTTATTTTATAACATTTTATTTCGGATTTATTTATATTGTTGTTTTCTTAGGTTTATACCATCTTCTCAATGGGTAAAAATCGTCTATTATTATGTAGGGGACCCAAAATTAATGGGAGACTTTTCTATTTCAGAATATTGTGTGAATAAAACTGGATTTTGATTTATTATTGCTTGAATTCGATTTAAGGTAAAACTATTCTTTTTTCTTCGCAGATCTATATAGTATTTCTTTAACCATCGATTTAAAGGGGATATAAAAATTATTTGAAACTAGATTTTAGAAATGTAACCATTGAACTTTAATTAAACTAGGAAAATGATAGTGTTTGCGTTTATCCGAATTTTAAGTGCCTCCCATTGTAAAATACTGGTACGAGAGAAATTGTATAACAGTTTGTTTAAAACTTTAATATTTGCTAAATTTAATCACATAAATGTAATATTATTAATCAATAATTTTCTATTAAAAAAAAATATTCTACAAAAGGTATGCAGCAATTTCCATTATATATAGCCATAACTATATATAATGGAAATATATATATTCCAACTATAGGCATAATTCATCAAAAAGAAGTTATTTGATATTATATTTGACATCATTTGAAAATTGGAAATAATTTTGTTATTAATTTCAAATTGCTCTAACTTATTATACTCGTACTAATATACATATGTTCAAAAGTATAAATATTTGTCTTACTGTTTGTAAAGCTAAGAAGTAATGGTCCGTCTGACAACTTCGAAAGTGATTTGGTCGCATTTAAGGGAAATTATTGAAATTACAGTGTTGAAAATTTGCATAAGCCAATATGATTACATGGCCATTATTTTCAATAAAAGTTTACCATATATCGCACCTTGAGAATAATAATGCAACGAGTCACATCTTACTCTATAACTTGCTTCAAATAACGTAACGATGTCTCAAAAATAACCGCTTTTATTCAAAATTTTCTGAGTTCAAATTTTGGTTTTTTTTACAGTGTGTTTTTTGTTAAATACAATGCCGCGATATTGTGCGATATCATCCAAACTCAAAAAATATCTTAATTTAATAATACGACATATTCAAATAGTACACGATTTTTCGATATCCAAACTTTTTGGCTTAATGCACCAAACGATTTATGTCAACACAAATTTGAATATTCAAATTTGAATCCAATACATAATAACAATGCATGTATGTTTTGAATTAGTTTCATAACTTTTTTCTTTAATTCAGAAAAATAATGCTTTATGCAATTAAAATTCAATTATAATTGTTTTTACAAAATTTCACAGCACTGTCAACTGTAAAATACTTGTGTGTATACCAAAACTTTTAATTAGTTTGTTTATAATCCTTGTACAAACATTTTATGCACTTAACACACTAGCTAATAATCTAAAAGTTTTTGTTAAAAATTATAAAATAATTAAGTTTTAGTTAAAGTACCTGCAAAATTATTTTTGAATAATGCGATGACGTGTTTATTAAAATGTTTATATTCCAAAATTTTAAAAAAAAAGTTTTAATTAAAACATTAAAAAACAAAAAATTTTCTAGAATGAAAGAAAAATAGAAGATAAAACAAACAAAACTCATATATTCCGCTATAAAGCACTATGAACATTGACTGTAAAAGTTGCAGTGTCATACTAAAAATTTAAGTTTATAAGTTTTTGTACAAATTATGTATTCAAATATATTTTTCTGAACGTGAATTAAATATTTTTCTATTAAAATTATTTTATTTTTATTTTCAACAGCGACAGCAGCAAATAAACTTAAATTTCAAATTTTGAAAAAATTAAAGAGTGACAGGGAAAAATCTACTTGAAATATTTAATTTTCTCATTTTTAAAATTGCAAATTCAATAAATGTTTTTTTAAAATAATTATGGTAATTCAATAAGGAAATACTAAATTTATAAAACCACAAACAAAATAGAAAGACTATACAAACATTTTTGCCTCTACCTTTAAAAAATGCCATAAAAATTAATTCAAAAAAAGAATTTGAATTTGAAAAAGCTTCTGTTATCTCATTAAAGTTCTAAGTTTCTAATTTTAATTAAAAAGTGAAGTCATCTGTTGGTTAATATGTAGCATTAAGTCTGCGATAAGTGCTTTGGCACAGCATTGCATTCTTTTTTAGATGATTTTAATTAAAGTGTTGAAAGTTAAAATCAATCAACTTTTCTGCAAAGGCAATTTTTCTTCTGTTAAGATGGAATGTAAGATAGTATTAGATTACCTATATGTGTCCCAGATAAATAAATTCGTACCTTAATATGACATCGCATCTTGTTATGTACAAAAAAAAAATTTATTCTACCACATTGAATATAGTTCCGGTACTTAAGTTTTTATACAACGCGTTAAATCACTCAATAAAACAACATTGCGAGGCTGCAAACAACCAAACGCCAAGCTTGAATTCAACTCTTAAACAGATTTTGAAAGTTTGGTTACAAACAGAATACACGTGATTGGTTATTATTTTAGGTTATTCGAACGGCAACCAAACAGCAGGGGTGTTCGCTTCAAATGGACACAAACAAAAATTATATTCTATGTATTTGCTCATGTTTATCCAATAAACTTCACTGGGATTTTCCCACTGGATTGAAAATCATTCAAATTAAATATATCCTTATCACGCTTATAAAACTATTTTACTGAAAATTCAAAGTTATATTTAGCCGTGTCTCAATATTAACTCCTTCTACAATGTTAGTAAAATAAATTAGACTAACGAATGTCTTATTATATTTTTATATACACATTATAAACACAATCAACTCTTCCTCATTTTCTCTACAACTCATTTTTGATCTTAGACACCGATAACTCTCATACCTTAAATATAACAAATAACAATTTTCAACAATATGTTTATGAATTGTTAAAATACACAAAAACATATTAAATTTTATGTTCTGCAATAGCTATTTCTCACAATATGAAAACTTTTCATAATTTCTATGACGTATTTATTCGTAATATAAGCCATAAGTGACTTTTGTGATAAAAAAAATCAACTAAATTGTTTTCTCTTTTAATCACAAGGAAAAAAACCAAAACAGTAGTGCAAGATATAAAATGAAAGATGAAACATCAAATTCTCAAGTGCTTCCGCATAATTACTTCGTAATAAAAAATTAAATGAATAGAACAAGATATTCTTCTAAAAACGAACGACACCTGAATGACAAATTTTTATTACCCTTAATTTTTTCTTTCATTCTTTCAAAATTCTTTCGTTTTTCGAATTGACTTTCTCATTTTTACTTTCCATAACCTTTAACAATAATAGTTAAGAATATGATTTTTTTTTTATGCCTCATAGCAAAAATCTATTTGCAAAATTAAATTACCGGAAATTTTTTTAAATTACCATGAATAGAGTAGGTAAGGTCTAAGAAAATTTTTTATAAGAAAACCAAAAAAAAAACATCAGTATGTTGTTGTTCTTATGGTACAAAATATTGTAAGCAATTTTTTTTTTAAATAACATTTTTCCCTTTTTTTGTCCTTTTTGCATGAAACACACATTAACATGGCGGTTTTTTACATATGTATGTGTATCTAAATTTACAGTTAGATACCCGTATAATAATATTAAAATTGATTTTTTCCTTTCATATGAACATTCGACAGACTAGATTTCATTTTGAATCGTTAAATATACAAAGAAGAAGATGAAGAAAAAAAAATATGTGAGTTAACAATTTTTTTTAGTGGTTTTGTACAATTTTTTTTTCTGTTTTGTAACGCCTTAGTATATATGTATGTATAAAAAAACAGGCATCCTTCAATATTTTAAATATAATTTTACAACCCCTGCAAGATCATAAACAACCTTAGTAATAACTTATAGTCAAAAAATAAAGAAAAAGAAGAGAAAACACAAATCACCACATGAATAGTCTTTAATGATATTTTCAAAGGTAGTTATGCACAAATTTATAAATAAACTTGATGTTTATGCAACATATTTGAAATATAAGAACCATAGACTTAGCATTTTATGAACAAAAAATATAGAAAATTCAGAGGGTAGTGCAATTAAATTTTATAATTTTGCTGAAACTGCTAAATGAATTAATTAAAAATTTGTAAAAATAATAAAGGAAACTTGATATGAAAATTTTGTGTTCCGAAAAAAAGTTTGACAAAACGGTACAGCTTTTATGGTATTTTACTAACTCATTTTTCATTCCAGTGTTGAAACTTACAATTAAATTTTAAAATAGATTTTTGAGTTAATTTTGTTCGGTGCAACCTTAAAATCTTCGAATACACTGAGAAAAAATCAGAGTATAGGTCACAATTACACTTGTGAATTGAAAATTTTTTATTTATTCAACATTAATTTTCCACATGTGTCTTATTGTACATAATAGAGACTTAAATAATTATATCAGATTTCGTTTTCATCTTACAGCAGTAATTCAAAAGAATATTTTGCGAACCAAATTCTTAATTCCGAATTCATTTCGAATTAAAGAATAAAATATATTATCAATTTCGAATCATTAATCAAAAATTGAGTATATACCATTTCAGTGTATTTTAGCGAAACACGATATGAAAGGGACTTAAAAATTACAATATGAACGAAACTTAAAAAGTAGGAACGGATGGTAAATATTAAAAAGTACGTTATATAATAGGTTGTCAATCCCTAATAATTATAATTTTTGTAAAATTTTGGTTTAAGCAAAGCTTACAGCTTTAAAATAACAGACAGACAATATTCAAATAACATTATTTTAAAAATAAATTCATATGTAGGCAGATATATTGTCAAAATTACGATGAAAATTAATGATGAAAATAAAAATAACCTGATGAGGAGAATTTTATAGCAAAAAAAATTTTTTTTTATTATTTTCATGCAATAAAAATAAAAAATAATGAAGTTCCAAATGGGAAACTTCATCAGGATATAGTATAACTTTTTCGTATATAATATATAGGAAACTCAAATAATACCGCTGTAAAATAATAACAACAAGCAAAAGCGAAAACAAAAACACCAAAAAACAAAATGATTTTTTGACAGCTGTATAACGTATGGATTATCGGTAGATAGTTCATTTACCGTAGTAATTGTATTGTTTATCAGTATTGTTATAATTCTATATTATACTTAACGCATTATACATACATAATAACATAACATATTAAACGCATAAATAACAAAATATATTAGTGTATACATGGGATGTTATAGCTATTAATGGTATTAAGTTTATGATTTTTCGAACATAAAAATGGAATACCAATATTAAAGATCTAATGTGGAATTTCAGTTTTCATATAATATGAAAATGTGTACCTCATATTGAAACTGTGACTTGATTTAATAGGAGGAATTTTATGTTTGTATATATACATAATATGTTTACATGAAAACTACACCAAAAAACACAGACAATTTATAGTATATATAAGATTTGAGAAAAAAAAATTTTCCAATGATTTATGAGTAACCTTGACTTACCGGTTACGGATGTAATTCGTTTTTTGTTTTTTGTTTTCCTGCTTTTGTTCTTGGTAGAATCAATTATAATTATGTATTATGAATTATTAGACCAAAATATTAAATGAAAAATTTTCTATATTGAAATGAAAATTCTTATACATTTTTAGAAAATTATTTAATATTAAAAGTTTTTATAACAAAATTTATTGCAGTGCTTAACAAGTTGTTTAATATTATATAAATTTTTATTTTGGTCATCCCTTTTTTTATGATATGTTGATCAATATGCATAAAATCTAGTATAAATTAGTTCAGTTTCCACGAAAATCTTCAAATATGAACTTTTTTTTTTTTAAATCTGTAAAAGAAAATTCATAAAAATGAAGGAAATGAGCATACAGACATAACATATACAAGTTTTAAGTAGACTTTAAAAAGGGCGTAGTTGGGTATAATTATTATCGATTTGAATGGAAGTGGTTTGTAAAATATGAAAAAAATTAATAAAAAATTTGAAATATTTTTTATGTTCAAATATTGCATATGGGATTCAGTTTTCTCAATTGGCAAAAAAAACAACGATCCTAGACTTATATTTGGTTATAACATATAATATGTTATATTACGAAAAATATTTATGAAAAAATCAATTATCTACTTACCCTATATAAGAGCCGTAAGCTACATGACAATATTAACGAAAAGACTCAACTTGGACGTACTTGTTTTGCGTACTTAATATGACTTTATACAAATTACAACTATTACGTAATAAGGAGTTTTATATTCACTACCAAATTTTACTATACTTCGACTTATTCATATTATGTTATTTGAATCATTTCCGAAATATGACCAATTTATTTATGGAATTATATATGGGAGCCATTACAAGAACTTTAAAATCACAATCAAATTTGATCTTCAGAATCACTATGGAATAGTGATTCGTCCGATTATTTCATTTAATTGTGAGTAATTTTAATATACTGCTAACTTTACAGTTCATGAAATATGAGGAACGTTGTGTGGAAGCTATTCGAACCACTGCTTTGATCGAGTCCAGCGGTAACAATATTGTTAGTAATTCGAGAAAAATTTGTTAGCACATCTCAATAAATTAGCGAATCCTGAAATTGGAATGTACGAGAGAACTGGCAGACAAATCTAAATCAATTGCAAAATTTATTAAATTTTCTGTTTTTTCTTTAATAATTTCAGTATTTAAAGAAAATTCTTAAATTTTGTGAATAATATTATATCATTATTCTTGTAACCTTATATTCTTAGAGTACTACCAAAGACGACGAAAGGCTTAAACCATAACAACATCACATTAAAGAACCAATCCCATATCTATATTTCATTTATTGTATACCGTATTACAATATACACATATATTATATATATTTTCTGTATATCAATACTATTTACATAAATAGTATAAAAATGGACAATTATCAGTATGACAAGATGAAATCCTTTCAATTAGCACCATGAGAGACACAACCCATTTCATTTTCTTAATACCACATATATAAACATATACAATAATAAATATTTTATTATCCTTTCTGAAAAAAAAGAATTCATATAATTCATATAAATGTATATTTTATACTTGTATATACAAATTATGTTTAACCCTTAAAAGGTACTAATGTGAGTAGGAAATTAATATAGAATCAAATATTGTTTAACAAAAAGGCAAAAATGATGTTATCAGCTTCATTCCGCTATAATAAAAATCACTTTAATTATTTAAAATATTCATAAAAAGATAAGAAAATTTATAATTTTCATGGAAATATTTTTTATAATTTTTTAATATCCTTTATTTTTTTGTTCATTTTTAATATATAGAATTTATGAAATAAAATTCTCAATTCACAGGAGTGAAGTCAAGGACACGTAAAAAAAATTTTTTTTGTGACTACATTACATACACAATTTTATCTTTTTATCATTTTAGATTTCATACCTTAAGGGTTAAATTCTTATGCATAATAATGTGTACATACCTACAGAGCTACAGATACATAAATTTTTATAATAATGGAAAATCTAAAATTTACATATAAAATGAATTGTAATCTAAAATTAAATATTTACTTTGAAATAAATTTTATATAAAAAAAAAACCTTGTCCATTTCCTTTTTTTTTTATTTTTTAATTTTTAATATATTTGAAAATATTTTCTTTTTTGTATTATACATACTTTCTTTGTTTCCAATGAAATGTCAACCTTGACCCTTTTTTCCCCCTTTTATTTTCCCCTATGAGCGATTAGGCATATTGAAAATATATATATATATATATATATACACATATTTTTTTATTCGGCTTTTTACTTTAAAAATTGCACCAAAAGAGAGAAAGAGATCGGGACACAATATATTTTTTTAGCATTTAAGGAAAGATGTCTTTGTGTCTCTGTGTACATAATAAATTACAAATCTGCATACAATATACATATAGATACATGCACATTGCACACGTACATAAGTATGTACTATAAAATGTCCTCGAGTTGAAAAATTTACTTTCATGAATATTGAAGATTTGTTTTAGGCAATCACAAATTAATTGGATCTTCTGTAATTTATAAAATAAAAAATTTGGTTGCCAAAAAAAAAAATCGAATCAAAAAGTGTTGTGCAATAATATTTTTTATGACAACATCTCTTCATCCAGAATAATTGCATGCAAATTGAGAAAATTTATTTCTATTGAACAAAAATGAAAGTTTGATTGCATTAAAAATAATTTTAATTTTGTCAAAATATTTAAATTGTAAGTACATTTTCATGAAAGCAAGATCAAATACGAGTAATTTACATTATGTAAAAAAAAATAATTTCTTCACTCAGATTGCAATAATAACAAATTTTGGTAAATTTACTAAAATCAAATGAATTTAAATGAATTGTTAAAATTTCTAAATCTTAACACACCATTAATGGTTAAATGGTGAAAAGATGGTTTAACACCATCTTAAAAAATCTTTTCATATGGCACAATTGATCAAATTCAAAGAGAATTTGCCATTACGGCGAAAATTTTTTTAAAAAATTACTTACGTAGAATAAAATTTCATCATCAAAACTTTTAAAAATTCCGACCTGCGATGAAGTGAATAATCAGAACAATGATGGGCGCTCTTTCGAATCATTCACTATGAGAGTGAATCACTATCAGACAACAACATTGATTTTCATGACAACAACATGAAACAACTAGTTTATTACCTAACATTGCCTATATTATTTAATGAGTGGTCCATACACTGATTCTAGTTAAAAGTAAAATATCTTAGAAATTGAAAAAATAAATTTTTAAAATGTTTAAATATAATTTATTATGCAAATGTCATTAATTTTTTTGCCATAATATTAAAAAACCCACATTGTAAAATTTTTATAGAACTGAAAACTCAATTATCTTATATTACAATATTAACTAATAAACACAACTACGTCAATTGAATAATTTCTTGTTGCTTTTTGGTAGCTTGAAAGTTTTTTATCTTACTCTTTTACATTACCTAAACCTAACGATTAGTTCATTTATACCTATTCCTTTCCTACCACAGCGACTTAAGTGTCCAATCTTTAAAATATTGGCATATTGTGTAGCGAAAAGTATATTATTATAATAAAATAAATATCAGAAAGGAGGAAGTATCGAAAAATATGCATCGAATGTATTTTCATAAGAAGAGTATAATTATTAAGAAAAAATGATGATGCCATTATGATATTGCAAGAAGTTGTGATAAAAAATGTAAAATGGGTAATTTGGCTAGCCATTGGTAGGTTTAGTTTAAACAAAACTTCAAAATCAAAAAGAAAGTTCATTGATGAATATTAAATTAACTGTCGCAAAAATATAGCTTTCAAAATTTCAAAAGTTTTTAGCCAGTTGATTAATTTCCGATTATAACAAGCTCGGTATACAAATTTTTATTTGAAATCGCACGTTAAAATAAGAGTTTAAACCTTTAAAGTTTTCCGATTGTTTTATGACTCCAAATTATGTTATATTTAAAAAGTATAAAATGAATTTTGCAGATCATTACGATTATTTTGAATAAACATAATTTGATGGAAAAAATCTTAAACATCTCAAAAATCTTGTGTCTTTTGCTACTTTGAACTGGGACTATCTTATTCAGGCCAAAAAAATTAATAAATTTAATGAAATCAACATGTTACTTACAATACGGCTATGAAATATTTTTGGATCAAATTAGTTACCTGCAATGAATTAAAAGAAAAATTAATTAGTAAAATAACACTATGAAATTTATTTATAATTAAAAAAATAAAAACGTCATATACGAGTATGTATTTATACTTGCAGGTGTGAAGTGTTGGTTTATGCAACTAGAAAAATTTTATAATAAATTCGCAAAATGGTTTCTAGGCAACCGAAAATATTAATTCTTCTTGTACATTTGGAGGACTAAATGCACACTAATTTTAATTTCCTTTGTAAGTTCAAAATGAATATTTTCTTATAAATTCCAACTATATCTCAGATAATCAATTTGACGATCATATCAAACACGTCGATCACTTTTATCTACAAATAACAATCATTATGGAAATAAAGCACCTCTTATCAATTTATGTTTTTGTATTGCATGAATAAATGTAAAAAAAAATCAAAAATGACAATCACTTGCGTCAGTAAAAAAAACTCGAATTCTTATTACGCTTTGCAAATTGTGACATTTTACAAAAATACCATCGCATCAAACTTAGGCACAAATTCTATTCTTGACAAAATTTAACTGATCTCATTGAAAAAAAATTTGAAACTCCCGAACTTCGAAAATTCGAAACAAATATGAATATAAATTCTAAGTCTTTAAATTCAATATAGAATCTTTTAAAAAAAAAAAAAATACTCTCCTCAAAAAATAAAAACCTTCACATTTCTTAATACTGATCTGCATGGTTAATAATTTTGTTCATACATTTGTGATAGACGCCAAGTAATTAATTAGCCTTAGCATATATTAAAATTATATTTAAAATAAGCAAAATATAACGAAAACTATAAAAAGGTACTTAAATAAAATTTTGGTCATAATTATTAAATTTTTAACATAATAACAAAAATAAATTTAGCATGAAATTCTGACTAGACAATTTTAGTATTTCCGGATATGTCGTACATGTCTATATCAAATTATGGAAATTTAAGTTTTGCCGATTCTATTTAATTCTTAGTAAAATAAATTATTAAAATATGAACGAGTGGTTCACAAAATTATTCGTTAATATCTCTTACTCGTTTGTTATTAAATATTTTTATGTTATTATGTTTTGATTTATTTATGTATACATATATGTGCACATTTTTCTCAATTATTTTCATTTATAGCATCAGAAACCAATATTTATTCGAAAACTTAGAAAATTGTAATTTAGAAAACCGCAAACACATGGTAAAATACTATCAAATAATATTTGGGAGCATTATCCTTATGTTTACGTGTTTTGTTTATACAAAATATTATGTATGAACATTTGCATCTACATACTAGATTCAATATACTAGACTACTATTGAAAAAAAAGAGCTAAGTAGAACTGGAAGAACATGTGTTAATAAAGAAATGAATAAAAAACAGAAATTGATCCCTAAATTTGTGAGGATTTAAAATATTTTTAGCTTGGATTGTAATTATTTCTATTCATACAAATTAGTGATATTTGTAAGTCATGAGTTGATTTTTCTTTTTGATAATTCACGAAATTTTACTTCATAAAACAAATTATCGAGTCTTTACTCCAAAACTGCATCTAGCGCTTTCTTTAAATGTTTCATGGCTTCAATTGTAAGAAAAAAAAGTGAAAAATCAGATTTGACTTCTTTTTTAGCACTTTTCCAAAAAAAAAAACTAGAAACAGTGCTTTTTATATTCACTCTCCATCCTTGGACTCATTTAGCTATAAAAGCACAAAATGGCCTTTAAAATGAACCATTATCTAAAAGCCGTTTTTTTATTTTTTATATCGCTTTTCTTCTTGGCAATAAATTGTTAGGCGTCTGAAACTCTGGCAGTTTTTAGATATTAATAAGTAATTTATTTCGTTAGAAGAAAAATTTTTTCATTTCCACCCTCTCTCAAGTTATCGCGTCTCGAAATTTGCAATATTTGAATTTACGGCACCTTTTATTTGGCAAACTTCAAACTTTTTTAAAGTTCTTTAAATACAGAAAAGTACAACAAAATAACAAATACCATTCCATTAAAAAATATAATTATGTATTTTTTTTTAATGAACGCAACTAATCCTCGAATTCGAGTATTTTGCTAACGCCTCTTTTATTTTTTTTTGTTTTTGGTTCATCCTAAAAGTATGCAATTTTTGACAATTTTCCTATACGATTAAAAGTAATTTTAAAAAAGTGGTAGATTTTCAAAAACCGTATTTTCACTTGTAAAGGGAGAAGGGCTAATTCACAAACCATTGCTTTGACCCAAATTTACAATAATATAATAGAGAATTTAAAAAAACTAATGTGAAAAATTTTGTGAAGGAAACTGCAAAAATGTCAGACTAAAAACATGTATGGATTAACATTGGTATATTCTGGTACTTCTTTAAAGCCCGTTGAAAATCTCGTTTTATGAAAAAATACATATTTATACATTGCCAAATTCTGAACAAAATATAAAGTGTTTCGCTGTGCCATAAATTGACAACAGAATATAAATACTATTATTTCCATCTCGAATATGCACGCTAATATATAGATTGACTTGTTTAACGCATTATAAAAAATTGTATAATATAATTATATTAAATAAAATAATTATTTTGAAAGTATTTATTAAAAAAATTTTTTCTGCTTTGCATTCTTTTTTTGGTTAATGAAAAAATTTATTCTTATTTTGCATGAATGAATATTGAAAATCTGAGTTTTTTTGAAATTTTACTTTTTTATTTAAATATAAGAGTCTTCTATGCAAAATAAAAATTTTAAAAATTTTCGGAAATTAAAGAAAAGAGAAATTTAAAACCAAATATTTTTCATTGAAAAATTTGAAATTTTTGCTAAAGCAAATCAATTTTTTTTTTCTATTTTGGTTTTATAAATAATTTTGAAAGGATATGTATTTTTTATTAATATATTATTTTAGCATTCAATTATGCAGAGATAAATTCGAACTTCTACATAGGTAAGTGTTATATTTTGATTTATTTCGGAATAACATAAAAACGGTCTTTTTTGGTATACCATTTTAAAATTAATTATGTAAAGAGATTATAATATCACACAATAGGACTAAAATCTGATATTATTTTTAGCTTAAAAGATGCGTTAAGATGAAATTTTTAATTTCTCTCATGCAATTGTTAAACGGAATTAGAAAATTACTTGGGCGAGTTTCCTTAATTACAAATAAAATGTTGAAATATTCAATCAACTCATTAATGAAACTCAAATATTAAAGTCCTATTGTATCATTAAATCAACTACTTTTTGTAAGTAAATCTGTAATTGCAATTCAAGCGAAAAGATATTAAAATCTACAATCTTAAATTTTAAAAACATTACCATTTTTACCGATCAATGATGTGAATGCATTATTAATTTATAATATAAAATTAAATTAATATTTCACTTACAAAATTTCTCTCAAATAAAAGTCAATATTTCTACTATTTTAATTATGCATGCATAAATTCGAATTAATAAAATATGATCATAAAATATAATCATAAAATGTAAAATTTATAGCAAAAGTTCAATATCCTTAAGAGCTCATAAATTTTATATGTACGAGTAAGTTTGTACTTTCTAAGAAATTAAAATGACGTAAATGGAATGAAGAAATATTTAAAATTGTTGAATTAATAATTTAATCTCTATAGTAGTACTTTAACTTATAAATTGATTTAAAGCAAATATCCTTGGAGTACCGACTATTAATGTGCTTCAAATTATCAAAATATGAAAATTATACAAAACGCACATCCTAACTATTAAAAATATATATAGATAGATGGAATAATTTTGCATCAAATACTAATTGCATAAGCATACATAAAATTATAATTTATTCAAAATATTTAATAAAATATGTAGGGAATGTTATTATAGTATCCTTTTATTCAAAAATAATTGTAACTTAAATGAAATCGTTTTTCTAACATTTTTGTTTTTTAATTTTTTTTATTTTTCCGAAATATTTGAAAAGAATTCAAATATATTGGCATATAAATTTATTTATTGAAGAATTTTTACATAAAATATACTGGATATTTGCCAAATTTTCATTATAAAATTCTATTCTATATTCGATCTCATTATAGGTTATTCTTACATTGCAAAATAATTAAAACAAAATAGGGTCTGAAAAATATAATTTCAAAAAAATATTAGAGCGAAAATTTTTCTAAAACTTAAAAAATCAACATTTCTTCTAATATTTTACTAAGCATTGAGTGTAATATTACAAAAATTCATTCAGGGGACGGTTTTCTTGATTAAATTTACGAAAACCTATTTATATTTTCCAATATTTTCCAATATATTTTTAATCCAGATCTTAATCTGTACCAAGAATTATAACAACATTATTTAATTAAAAATCAATTTTAATTAAAACGAGAAAAAAATAGAGTTGACCATGTCAACTCTGTGATACCCGTACGAATTTGTTATCCTATGTGCGAATAAAGGTGCCTTAACTGACTATGGAGTTGCAGTATATTAATTTATGAAAAATTTCAGTACTGTGTTTTTCAAAATACTGTGTGTGCCAAACTACTGTTGAAGTTGTATGGCAGCTACCTGAAAGAGCCAAGAAATTTTAACAAATTTTATCAAGCACATCGGCCCTACTAATATAATTCGTTTGTGTGAAATTTCAATACCATAGCTTTTATAGTTTCTGAGATATAGCCAAATAACTTTTGAAGTTGTATGGCAGGTACCAGAAGGAGCCAAGTAATTTAAACGACTTTTATCAGACGTATTGGCCCTATTAATATATTCGTTTGTGTAAAATTTCAATACCATAGCTTTTACAGTTTCTGAGATATGGCCAAATAAATTTTGAAGTTGTATGGCAGCTACCCGAACCAGCACCCCGATCATGTCCAATTTAAATAGAGTTCTAGCACTTACTACAGTAAATCATTTGTGAAAATTTGGTCAACTTAACTTAATTAGTTTTTGAGTTATCGCTGGGACGGGCGGACGGACGGACGGACGGACGGACGGACAGACAAAGCTAAATCAACTCAGAATTCGACGCTGATAAAAAACATACACTTGGGTCTATATCTAACACCATTATTTCTTAGCGTTACAAACGATAGGGCAAATTTAGTATACCCTTTGAACATACGTTCGTATGGGTATAAAAACAAAATTAAGTCTTGTTTGTACATTATAACTGTGTAAGGACTCTTAATAATATTGTAAATCCAATATTAATTATGTTAAAAAGAGTTCAATGTTTTAAAATTTCCTTCTCTCAATTCCTTAGTTTTAAACTGAAAAATATAATTTTAATAGTCTGTTAATAATAAAATTCAACTTATTACTAACAATCTGCAATGTCCGGCACTGGAAGGGGCTTGATTAAACACGTGCGGCAGAACAAGTATGGCGCAAGGGATTGGATGAAATATCAAAGATTAGCAAAAATCTTTATCAATTATTTGAAATATCAAGGATTTTGACAAAACGACATATTTGTGCTAATACGGGTACTAATTGAGTCATGCGAAGCTGCTACAGCAGCCACGTCAGCCAACCTACCGGTCAAAAGTTTGCAATTTCGATTAAACTAATTGATTACTTTTATTTTTAAAATTAAGTGTTCAACACGGTCATAACTAATTAAATTATAAGCTTTTCAATAAAATACTTTTCAATAAATGATATACGAACAACCAACCACAATAACTGAAATTTTATATTGCGAATATTCATACCTTCCATAGCTTTGATCTACTTTTTGATCTTCATCTCTTTCAATTGCAAAACAAATATTTATAAAAGATTGTCATATGCGGTACAAAATTTTTCACAAAAGTTTTATAAAAAACAAACCACCAAATTAATATTTTCATTTTTTTTTAAATAGTTGCTATTTCTTTTAGGATATTATAAAAATTATAATAACAATTTAATAATAAAAGCTTTTTCTATAATTAAAAAAATTTGCTGAAAAAAAATTTTAAAAGAATATTCAAGAGTTGCCAAAAAAAAAACAAAGAAAAAGTTACACAAAATGAAAAAAAAAATAGTTGTCCAAAAACACATTATACCCTTTGGCAATACACTCTTGTCAAATACACAATAAAACGAACCACAATAAGAAACCTTATTTTCTTAAAATGAAAAACAAAGAAGAAATACGTATGTATGTAGTTGTATTTTGTTAAAGTGATAACAAAGCAAATAAATAAAAGTTCTGTATGAAAATATAAAAAATATGAATAAAATATTTAAAATAAGTTTTTGAAATAAAAAGGATATAAAATGACATTTCAAAGGAATTTGTTTAACATTGAAAATTAAATATTATTTATAATGTGATATTTAACCGCAACAAAACTAATTTGATTTCAAAAAAGTTCTTTAAAATTTTCAAAAACAAGAAAAAATTTTTCCTGGTATGAGAGTAAACTTGACCTATTTTAAAACTGAATTCATTTTTAGGCAGTGATTGGTGCAAACTGTTAATAAAAAATTGTCAATGACGAAAATTTCATTTTTAATTTTTAAATTTTAAAATTTCATAGAGAAACGTAATGAAAATTGTCCCAACCAATTAATTAGAAACATTTTGTTAATGATGAAAGCAAGCTATCATCGTATTCAATTCAGTTTAATGTGTTCTATTAAACTCAAATGTCTTTCATTGAATAGTTTACGAAATTTAATGCTCTACTGTTTATTTCAAGAATTAATTCCAATTTTGTGTAACGCATGGCAAAAAAAAGTAATTTTTATTTAGTATTTTCAAATATTCTTATTGTTACTAACAATCAAAGTATTCAATGCTTTTAACAATTTAACCGCAATAATCTCGAGGATTCAATAGAAATTAATTTTCTATACCGCAAATTATTGGTCACAATTAAATCCTTTTGTAGTTATTGCTTTTCTATCATATTAAAGGAAATTACCTTGACATGCAATCTATTTTTCCAAAAAGCAAATCATAATTATCAAAGTAATAACTTCTTTATTTTTTTTTTATTTTTTAAAAGGATCACATGATACTTATAATTCAAAAATAATAAAAAAACATATAATCATCATTTTGATATTAAAAATTTTTATATTTTACAATAGAGGAGGAGGCGGACCAATAAAAACTAATAAAAATGTGTCCTTCACTTTTTCTATATTTATAACAATTTTTTTTTATCATTTCAATTTTTTTTTTGCATTTCAGGTTTTTGAACCATTACAGTTTTCCCTTCAATTACAGTTAAATAGCGTGGAAAATAAAAACCGCCAAATTATACAAAACAATCCAAGGATTTGATGAAATATAAAAGAGTTTTATCGAAAGAAACATTAAATTTTTAATAATAAATAGGCAATATAATTTTCAAATATTAAAAAATTTAAGTATTTTTAAAAATAAAACAAAAAACTCATATCTCTGTTCAATGAACCGTTAAATACAAGTAATTTTACTTATAAAAGATTACGTTAAAAATATTTTTGTATTTATACGTCATGTGCATATAAACAATATATGAAATGCTCTTTAATCAACAAATTGAATATTTTGATTGAAAACTTAATCCTATATCGAATACATAAGGCTCTCTCCCTCTTTCTCTTTAGTCCACTTTAATTTTGGTATATTCATAAACTTTAAGTTTTAAAATTTTCCTAAAAAAAAAACCAAAAACAATTTTTGTTTGTTCAAAACGCTACATAAAATCCTAATACCATATGATAGACATTATTCCATCCTTGTTAGTTTTTTACAATTGAAATCCTGCAAGTAAAGATTGAAATCCTTTATTTTATGTTGCTGTTGCTACTATCATTATTTTTTCTATTTTTTTTATTTATTATTGTTGTTCTTCTTTTTCATTTACAATCATATTATGAATGATGATTATGATCATATTTTCAACTGATGATCCAAAAATTTGATGACTTTTACGTGATGATGATGATTCTGTTGATGAGGACGATAATAATGGTAATGATGATGATGATGCTGAGAATAATGGTTTCTCTTCAATATTGATTTTCATCATATTTGTGCATATTTTTAGTTTTTGAAAATAAATTAAATTTTCTTTTACAGCAAGAACGTCATGAATTTTATACAAAACTAATAGTGCAACTTACAAGTTCAAAATAGAAAATGAATTACGATTGTTGGACAACAGAACTTATCATTTTTGTTTAGCTTAACTTAAATAATTCGTTTCCAGTTTTTCATAGAATTTAAAATAAGTTTTCTCAAATTGGAATACTACTTTTTTTTCTGATTCGGTCTTAACCACGTTAATTATTCTTATATTATGTTGCAGCTTCTAGTATTTCAATTATCTTTTGCCTTTTCTTGAAAATTAAACTTATCACAACAAAATTATCTTAAAAATCACAACCTTTTGTCTCTGTTCTATCCAATTTATTGATCAAACTTCCAAAATTTGAATAAATTTCCAATAAAAACTAGTACCATAGTATGAATCGCTCTTTTGGTTTTATCGTAAAACTCATAATGTACGATATTTTAACAGTAAAATGCAATACTGGCATTTTAAAATACATATATGACGTACTTTTTAAACCATGCTCCTCTCGATATCATGCGATGAAACGTTAACAAACATAGAATATATCAAATTTTGAAAAAAAAGAAAGGAAAAAAGCAATTGTACATAAATCATATTAAACTTTGCATATGCTGATTCCTTTCTATCGCTCTGAAAATGCATTACGTATACGAGCTTTGAGGCAACTGCTAATACCCGGTTTTTATATTTTTTCGAAAATATTAAAAAAAACTGACTAAAAAGTATTAAAAACTGCAGCATCAGTATACTATGTAAAAACAAAAAATGAAAAACTGCAAAGCAGAAGAAAATTGAAAATAAAAAATAAATTGATTATTTGACCGATTAAAAGGATTCATTGAATCATCAATATAAATTTTCCTTTGTTTTTTAATAAATTTTCCAATAAGAAGAGAAGACAAAAAAAAAACGTTAAACGTTGCATTTCTTTGCAATTAGTTTTACTCTTGCATTCTCATATATTTATAAAATTGAACACTGAAAAGGTCATGATGTATTTCAAAAAAAAAAAAAAATACTGCTATAATTTTAATTCAAAATTGGATAACAAAAGATGAAAATCTAAAATAAGACCGGCAAAGTCAATATAATAAGAAATTAATAATATCAAAGATATTTTTAATAATTGATAATTACATTGGGTGCAAAAGAAAATTAAATTTTCCTTTAAATGGAAGGTTTTGTGATAGCACCTAATTTTATATGTCTAGTTTTCGGTGGAAATGCCCTTCTCCGTGATAGGGAAGTGTAAATAATCTATTTTTAGAAGGAAGTCTGCCGGTTTGTCAAACTGTCGGCTTATCGGTCTGACAGTAGGTCTCTCAAGGTTGGTATTTCAATTTCGGGTAAACCAATTTTCATGAAAGTTTATATTCGAGTTAATTTTGGTTATGTCTCGGTTGATTGATAAAATTTTACGGATATGGCAGTTCTCAGTATTTGGATCTTTACTACACTGGCCGATATTATATTTTTATCATTTTTAGACGACGGATTTATATAAAAACTTCGTATGATTTTATCGGAAACCCTCTAACTTCACGAAGAAGTCAGACGTCAATAACTACACTTTTACTGTGGGCCACATTAGCACTTTTGCGCTTATAAAAAAAATATTCAACCAATTTTCTTGAAATTTAATATTTGAATTCATGATGTTTAAACAATGAACTTTTTTTGGAAAATTTTTTTGGAATATCTGGGCTCGGATAATGGACTTTGAATAGGGCCGATTTTCAGTTTTTTACAGTATCTACGTAATTAATGGAATTTCTTGAAATTTAGTATTCGGATTGTGTTTGGTATCGAAATCGAAATTAACTAACAAATTTGTCAGGGAATTCAAATTGTATAAAATACACACCTACTGAGCAAAAATCACGTTTTTCTAAGTATCTTAGCTACTTACTAGTGTCCCTAAAGTTTGTGAGAAACATTATCATACTACTAAAACTTCTTCGTACACGTTATTCCAATACAAAAAATAGCCTTTAAGCCACCACAGCGTTGAGATTTGTTCAATAAAGTTTAACTATGGGTAGGTGTATGTAGTTACAACTGATATAGTTAAATTTCAAGTATTTATTTTAAGTGTTTAACAAGTATTTTTCAAAAAGTTAATTCCCGTTTTTTTTATTCTGGTTTTTAGTTCTATAATTTTATCAAATTAATATTTTGATAAAAATATCAAATTAAACAGTGGAGCTTTAAATATGGTGGTACATCTACTTACCTAATAACTTAAATAATTAGTAATTTTTCATAATAGTTACAGCGATAGATATGTAAACACTGACATGTATGGCAGGATTGTGTTCTGATACCCATTGAGCTTTCGAAACACACCATTTCTTTAAATTCAACACGAGTTTTTAAATTAAAATACATGAATTTTTTTTCTTATCAATTCTCCTTCATATATAGCAATCAATAAAAATACCATTTTGCTTCATTTTGTTTTGTCCTAGTTCATTTAGGTTAAGAATGATAGATGAATTTTAATAATTTTCTTTATGAAGCATTCAAGTAGAGCAGAAGATCTCATTATTGGTTATTAAAAAAGACAAGAGTTTAAAAAATTGGGGAAAATTAATAAAGATAAAAATATAGGAAGAAAAAAATAAATATGAATTGAAATGAAAAGACCGTTCCCTTTGTAATCGAGCTACATCTATGTATTTTGTGTACGCAATTAATATCAAAATCACCTAAAAAATGTGCTTCAAAATATTTTATTAAAAATATAAAAATGATCTATTAATAATCGTGAACTCAAAATTTATATTAAGTGAATATGTTTAATGAATAAGTTACTCTTAAGAAACTCATTTATTCTATACCTTCTTTTTTGGGTATAGCATTGTTTGGGAAAATTACTATTGTAGAAAAAAATAGCTATAACTAATTTTCTTAGTGATACATAACTATTCTAATACAAATTCTTCTGCATTTTGAATAGCTGCCAAATTAAATATTAGTAATAACTTAATTTATACTTAAAAATTTTTGCAACTCACCTAAGTAGGTACATAGATACGTAATGTACATATATTAAAATTTTATTCCAGCTCTTAAGTACTTTTTATATTCTGTACTTATTAAATTTCCACTCTATTTCAACTATCACTCTATTACGAGTATCAGAGACTTATTACTTAAGCGAATGGAATTTTATTCAAAAATTTATAATTTTCAGAAAAAATATTATTTTAAATTTTAAATTTTTGAATTACAAAATGCTAAAATAAATTATGAACTTTCATTTAAGTGGGCCGAATGGGCAGGCAATAAAAAAACGAAAAATTAATAAATATGTATGTATGCAAGAATAGAAATTTAACCACTAAGCAAAAATTCCTTCTATGTCAATAAATTATTCATTCTGTTTGATAGCGATCGAATATTTACAGTCCACAAATAATGTAAAATTTTCAACATAAAATTAAATAAGTTTCGTTTAAAGATACAATAAGGAATATTCAGGTAAAACAACACAAACAAGTAATAGGTGTGATTTTAGACACAGCAATATGCTATATTCAAAAGAACTCAGGTTTTTAGTATTGTCTGTACGTAAATAGTTACGTATTTCAAATTATTAATATGTTATATAAGTTATTTATTATGTAATTTTTGCACATTACTACAAAATATAATTATATTACGCTAATTCTAAGATTTTGCAAACGTAGAACCTAAAAAATATGTTTTTATTAAATAAAAGTTTCTGACAATGAACCCATTTTAAATAACTTTAATTAGCTTTAATAACTTTGAACTCTATTATCATTATGATTTTTTTTTTGTTCAGAAAAAGTTATTTTTTAATTCAGTTATCTTTCTTATCAGCGAACTTGCCATATAGCAGTTTCAAAGGCAAAAGAAAATTTTAATTTTCAAAATACTTAAAAACACAAAAAGTAAATTTTGGGTACAAAAGGATTCAAACAAAAGGAATGGAAAAAAAAAATTCAACTGAAAATTTTTTTTTTGTTTTTTCCTTTGTGTTCGTGTAAATTAAAAATTAGTTATAGAAGTTGAATTGAAATTTTCATTCATATAGAATAGAAGACATACAAGGAATAATAAGATTAAATTTAATTTATTCTATATACAATATGTCTTGCATCTAAGTACACTAAGACCTTCATCAATACACAAAACTTTTGTATCGAGCTAATGTTCACAGCTAAACAGGCTCTGAGTTATAGAGGCTTAAAATCAATCCCGACTGATTTTTTTGAATTCATGAAATTTTAAGTGTAACTTTGTGCCTGTGTCAAACAGACATATTATTTAATATGATTTGGAAACCCAAGTGTAAGTGCTTTCTCATTAATATCTATACATTAGCTGTAATCTGTTCAGATTTCGAAATCACATTACTTTGCCGTTCGAAAAATTTAAAATTTTAACTTTTCCGCTTTAAAAAACGTTGTTTTTCTAGGTGACGTAACATTGGTAGACCTTTCTCAAATTTGAGCACAGCTGAAAACCTTGTCTACTTGTTATTTGGGTCATTTCCCTATCTGTTCTAGTTTAGGAGTGATTAAGAAAAATAGAGTACCGCAAATGTAAAACATACGAAATTTTTTTCTACAATTACTTAGAAAGTCAACTCTCAACTTAAAAACGAAATTTCACTTACATTTGCAAGAATAATTACCGTCTTTCACTGATACAATCATGTAAATCTACGTAAAAAAGGTTTTTCTACTCGTGAAGGCCTATGCAATGGTATGAAGCAGTGCACTTAGATACGACAGACCCTGTATATGGAGGACATAATATATTAGAAGAGTAGCAGTATAAAATGCATACTTTTATATACAACTAAAAATCAGTGCAAGTTTTCTAATATTTTTTATAATGCTATAAAAAATAGTGTTCCGGCAAATAAATACACTTGTTATATACGTGTATGAAAAATAAACAAACGAAATACAGTCAAAGTTCATACTCACATATCAAAATACATTTGTAATAAAAATCCTTGTAGAAATAAAATATTTGAAAAAAAGTCAACCTATTGCTTGTCAAACTCATGTTTTTAAAACGCTAAAATACTAAATTGCATTTTTAATATTTGGCATTACTTACAATTTTTTTTCTTCCAATATATCATCTTTGAAATTACAGCAAAATTAAACTAATAAAAATATTAGATTTAGATAAAACCTAGGATTTCTAGGTGAGAACATTTCTCCTGAAGTAATGCAAACATTTTTATATTACAAAATACACAATGATCTACTATTCATGATTTTTTTCATGATTATTGCATACTTTTAGGATGAAACCAAATATTGAAATAAGTTATTAACGTAATTTTTCTTTTGAATGACCGTAAGGCTAAATATGATAAATAACGTAATGAAACGGGTAGACGACGGACAAGCGGTTAGAAATAAACGTATTAAATGAACAATTTTGTTGGGTATATGTGCTAAAAAATATATTTTCTATTCTATAGAATTTTTATAAGTTAACCATGAACCACTATATAGAAGAGTATAGAAAAATAAAATCTTTGCTACCACCATTGTAGAGGCAAGATTGTAATTCACTTTAATATTTTTATCTTTATTTTCTTGTGTTTTGTTACATATATATATTAGATGAAAACATTTCAAGAGACACTTCCTCTTACATATATAACCTGAATGCTTTTAACATGAAATAAATCAACGTTACCATATATAAAATAAGTTATATACTATATAAAATATTATCAGAAGTCCAGACAAGTTAACATACATAAATACAAAATTAGATAGAAAACAAAAAAAAAACAAGAAAAAAAGTTGCTGAAAGGATGAACATGTCTTGTCTGCAATATTCTTAGAGCGAGCACATACAAAAAAAAATATTTTACAAGAAATGAAAATCAGAAATAAAGGGTCTAAAAATATTAATAGTTGTTTAACTCAACATTGGGATGCCACTTAAGGTAACAGAAAAATTATAAAATTTTTTTAGCAGTCCTAAAAAGTATTGAATTCTACCAAAGCTATTTATGTGTTTTTTTCTTAAGGTTTTAATTAGGGCACGAGACATCAATGAAAATTACAACAAATTAATTGGAAATTTAAATTTTAACCGCGATATTTAATTCGGAGCGCCGATTCTCTAAAATATTATTTAAATTTATTAACATAGCTTTCACAAACATAGATGAATATTTTAATTCTATTAATAATAAACCTTAAATTTATTCAAATCCTTATATAAAACCTTCCAATTGACATTACAAATTTCCACAGAAATTTATAATATCCTAGATAACAGTTAAATTATAAACTAAAGTGATATTTTCTATTACATTCCTAGCACTCATATTCCTTTTCATATTCTTACACATATATTTCTAGTTCAAAGGTTTTTGTAAAACAACATTACAAAACGAAAAAAAAAAACAAAAAAAAGAACACAAAAACAAGAACGAAGGAAGACCAACTTGTAGTGTTCTGAAGGCAAAAGGAAAAAAAAAAAATTAAAAATATAACGGAAAAAGTTCAACCAAAAAAAAAAAAATAAAATGAAAAAAAAAATTAACAGTGATGTTGCATCATTTCGGAAGTCCTCACGCCTCAACAGTATATAATAAAGCAGTGGCGAAGCGTGCTGTTTAAATTAAGAAAACAAAATTTTTGTCATAAAAATTGCAATATTTCTACTCAATGGAATTAATGGCGGAGTTACAAGACGATATCCCCAAATTTTATGTATAAATGCTCTAAACGTTATTTTCGAAAAAATTTTTTTTTGGTATATTGTTTATAGCGTCAAATCTAGCAAATTAGTAACAGTTTATGTTTAATCTTCATTTTTTTTACTATACTTATTTAATTCTTTTCTTTTTGTTCAATTGACAATGCTATCATGTCAATTGCGTTACAAAGCCACGTTAAATAGGTTTTTTTTTAAATCTATTCACCTAATTAAAAGTTACCCAAATCTTAAAAGCACTAATCAAATCTTAGAATTTCAATCAATATAATTAACGATTTTAATCAATATAATATTAAATTAATTAACGATTCTTTAAATTTAGTAGACTCTTATCTGCTAAAATATGTGTAGATAATTACAACTATATTTAACATTTATAAACAACAAACAACAAAAGGGAACAAAATCTCGATTGAAAATCCGTACATATTTAGTCTAAATTAAAAAAAAACTTTTGCAATATTATTATGTTATCCCTTGAAACTAATTAATCCGGCAGGAGAATTAAATCATCAGCCAATTTTTATAAGGTAGAAAATTTGTGAAGTAATTAAATTAATCAAATGAGGGCAATACAAACAAAAACATTGTCATCAACAATGTGGATTTTTTAGACAGCTACTAGCAACTAATCACTTAACTAAATAAATCGTTTAATTAAATCAAGCATCAAATAATTTAACTGGGTTCATTCAATATTTTCACAGTTATAATTGAAAATTCGGAAATCTGCATAACCACAAGAGCTTGTCTTATGCCAAAAAATTTTTTAGAAGAAGAAAGAATATTGCGTTTTCATTTAATGTGCATGTGTGCTTTCTTTTTAGAAAATTAACTGAATTAAAACAAAAAAGAGAAAACTGTAATGAAAATTAAATTTTCACAAAAGGACACGAAAAAAAAGTGATTATTTTGTAAAGTGATTCATCATGTTCAGTTTTTATTTTGATTTTGTTTTTGTTTTCCTTTTTTTTTGGTATTACTCACTATAGTCTAAAAATTATAAAACACAAAATCTTTTTCTCTCTCTCTCTCTTTCTCTCTATTTTTCTCGATGATGTTTCCAATTAAAGAAAAGTTTCGTCACTGACATTAATGTTCATATTCTATTATTAAAAAAGTTTTGAAACCACTTCCTTAAAAACACACAATATTCTGATGATATTACAACATTTTCATTATATCTATACAATACATAACTCTAACATACCTACATATAGGTTCTCCTTATGATCAAGTTCGTGTATATATTGTTATGGGTAAAATACAATACACAATATAAAATAGTATAATTGTATTGTGTTTTTTGGGGGTTGTATATGTGGCACAAAGCATCGAAATGAAAATATGAAAAAAAGAGTAAAAAAAAATTTAAAGACAGAAACAAGCTAAACGAAAAAAGTAAAACAATCTCATCATCGCACAGCAAAAAGACAAAAATATTAAAAAAAAAAATAAGCAAAATGAACAAGGAAAAAAAAAACAACATTTAAAATAAAAGTTCATTGGACCAACTTTACACCTGATGACTAAATATATACATTTAATGTTTTTAAATACACACATACAATCAAATATTTTGTGTACCATATATTTGGATTTATATGTATAAATAACGGAGATATGGGGTACCTATACCTACTAACCTACCTACATAATATTTTAATGGGTTTAATATTTATTTTTTGTTTTTTTTTTTTATTTTTTTTGCTCTGTCCTTTTAAAAGATTCATCCATTTTTATATGCTCGTATTACACATAAACCATTGTTGTTACATTATGTATTATTATTGTATTTGCTTTAAATACATATGGTATATACATACATATAAACATACATTTGCGCATACCAACATATATTAATAAAAAATATAAAAAAAAAAGTTAAAAAAATTTATGAATAATTTATCTTCATTTTTAGTTAAGTAGAAAAAAACCGTTTTGTGTATCCTTTTTTTTTTTTATTTAATGCTTGTCGCTTGTATTTTATTTTTAAAATAACAGCAAAAAAAAAAAAAAATAATAAAAACAAAAAATTTTCCATATTGTATGACACAAAAATTTTAATGTTTTAAAAGAGCAAAGCATCACTCTTGATACCAGTTATCTTAATGTTATTTAACGTTATTGTTATTTTTTACATTGTGTTATCAACACAAACAAACAAAAGGAAAACTAAAACAGAAAAGCCAAAAAAATAAATAAAAAATAAAAAATTTTTTAACTTTCAATGACTGACTAACTTACCAGACTGACTTTTATATTGATTATATTAAGATACTTTTTGGTATACTGCCAGAGAACAATAATAAAAAACAAAACAAAAATAATAATATATAGAAAGCGTAAATGTGGCAAAAAAACCACCGCCGCCGAATATTGTCTTCCACCATTATGTTTGTTTATGAACAAGAACTTTACTCTTTTTTTTACTTTGGCAAAAAAAAAAGTGGTATTAAAAAAATTAAAAAAAGAAAATAAAAAACAAAAGGGAAAAATAAAATGTTAAGAGTAATGTTTTTTTTTTACAAAAATTTTATATATTTTACACTTTTAAGTAAATAATTATTCTTTTTTAAAATGTTAATTTTTTTTTGTGGTATACAGAGAATGCATTTTATATAACAGAATTTTTTAATACAAAGTAACAATATACATTGCCATATCATGTTCAAAGTATAAAATTGAAATGAAAATTGAAATCGAGTTGACCATGTTATTTCAGTGATAGCAGTACGAATGAACAATTATAAGAATTGAATGATTATTGCCACACTGTTTCATGTAACCTTTTGCTATACCCGTACGAACTTATGTCCGAAGGGTATTATAAATTTGCCTTACCTTTTGTAAAGCTAAGAAGATATAATGTTCTGAGATAAAGACATAAAGGTATGCCTTTGATCAGCGTCAGATTCCCAGTCAATTTAATCATGTGTGTCGACTGAATATGCAACTTTTACTGAAAATAATGGCGTTATAATTTTGAAATTTTGAAAGTAGATATGATAGCTACCATAAGATCTCTGCCAATTTCAATGTCTTTAACTGAAAATAATAACCATATACATTATATTTGTTTATACACAAGTTTTTTTACAATAACTTCAATGGTATCCATAATCACAGTCATGTAACTTACAATTTCAACAATTCTCAAAATCATTTATTTTCTTTTGTATCAATTTTTTTTTTAATATGTCAGAAATTTAAATATTATAGTTTCAATGACTTCTCGATATATCTTTACAAGTAATACGGCAACTGACCTCTATCTAGACCTAGACAATAATTAATTTAAAAAAGGTAAAGCGATTTACTATTCATTTAATATTCATAAATATTTATTAAAAATTTGAATAGATTTGAAAATGTTAAAGTTGAAAAATGTTACTAAATTCATATAAGAAATTTTCAATAGTCTTCAATGGGAGAACGATGTATATAAGTGTTTGAATAAAGGGCTTGTAAAATGGAACTGAAAATAAAATAAATATTTCGTAAATTTTAGCATTAAAAATTTATTTTGTGGTTTTATTAATTTTTTTGTTATACTTTTTGTTCTATCACTGGAGACATTCAGTTACAAATATCTCTATTATATATGTAAAATTAAATTTGATACAGAATAAGAACTGGAAGGAAAAGTTAGTGCAAATCCGAATTCAATTATTATAAAATTGTAAATACGCAATAATCACTTTTATTAATTTGATTTTTTTTTATTAAGGACGAAAACTTCTGCAAATAACTGAATAATTTTTAAAAGGTGGAACAAGAAAACGAATTGGAAATTAGTTTTTTTAGAACTCTTTTTAAATGTATTCGAAAATAAAGGTGATCGACTTAAATTTCGCATAGTTTTTATAAGTTCATTCTTCAAATTTTCGTGTGAAATCTAAAATGACATTATATCGTTTTCCGTCATCTTCATTCTACACGACTGTTGTCATATTATTTCAACATTTTCTATTTATAAATAATTTTAGCAATTCATAAATTAAAGCAACTTGAAAAACAGAAAAGCATTATTGAACCATGCTTTCATTTTTATCCTTCTCCTTGCTCTACAAGAACAACTTTAAGGTTTTATGTATTTTTTTTTTGATTCGAAAATTTGTTAAAACAATAAAAAATTGACAGAAATTACAAACAAAAAAAAAAAACTCAAGGTTATTTATGAGTTAAAATTTTATAAACGTTTCTTAAAAACGGTTAAAAACAGTTTCTCTTGAATACTCTCACACACACATACGAATTTTGGAATGCCACCTGCTTTAATATGTTTAAGCAAATAACAATAATTTGAATATTTCTTTACTACGAGAGGATAATGAAAAAAAATTTTCATTTTGTGACGCATTGCAACAATGGAAATCGTTTACATTAACAAAAAGAAAAAAAAAATAACGAAAAATTTTTCATAAGAACCCCAACTTTTTAAATTTACTTACCTTTTTTTTCATTTTTTACTTTCTTCCCTTCTTTAACGACAAATACACAAACATACAGAAAAAAAAATATTTTAAATATTTGCACGATCCGAATTCTTTGCTTTTTTTTTCGTTTTTCTTTTTTAAGTTCCAGAAAAAGAATCCTTAAATCTTTTGGTCCTTTTAACTTTAATAATATGTTTTGGGTAGGTAAGAGCATACACAATTCGCATATTTTTGTGTATGTATGTATTTATGAAAAAATTCTGAATATTTACCCAATGGGAACATAAAGTGATACCCTTTTTTAATGGTTCTTTATGTTCCGTTTTTCATATTTTTCTTTTTCTTGTTTCTTTTTATATAAAAATGTTGTCTTTTAACCCAATTTTTTTGTGTTTTTTTTTTTTTGCTTTTTTTTCTTCGTAATATACAATTTATATTTAGTAACGCTCTGTACCTGTATAAATAAATTTTTCCATATTTGATCCTTTCTACTAACTTAACTACAATTTCTTTTTTTTTTTAATTTTCTTTTTGTTGCCTTTTCTCAATAATTACGGTTATTCTTTTTTCGATTCGGTCATTTTTACTGTTAATATTTTAGATAGGTTCCCTTAATTTTATGCAACCCTCTTTACGTTTTCTTTCCGCTGAGTTAATCTTCTCACATATTCTATACATATTGTATTTGTATAATAGCATTGATGACTTGTGAAGTTACAAATGAATTTTGTTAGTTGACTAGGACTTTGGGAGGAATGATAAATGACAATGCAGAAATCAGGAGATGAAAATAAAAAATATTTTTTTTGTAGTGTTAAATTAACTACAAATATTGTTGTGGAATTTTTTTTTTCTTTGGGAAAAACTGTTTTTCACTTGAAAGATAACTGATGTGAAAATATTACTGATTATATGAACTAGGGAGAACGAAAGTCAAATTACTTTATTACACCTTTTGTCCGGCAATATGATGGTGGAGAAGAAATACACCATTTTTAATATTGAAGCAAAAAATAAAGAAAAAATTATTTTTCAAGTGCTTTGGATTACTGTCATCTTAATAATTGTGCGGATTTAGAAAAGGTAAAATTGCTAATAGTATTGATATAATTTCGTTTTATTGTTGAATAACGTGAGTAACAGTGAATTATTATAAGTTAGCAAAAGTTGATTAGAAGAATCTATAGCATGACTATTTAAATCCATACAATTGTGCAATAGAATCTTGGCTGAAAAAACTGGCCAACATTTATTGTCAAAACTCCTGTTTAAATTATTTTAGTCAAACTACATTACAATCCAAGTTTTTATTTAATATCTTTGAAAATTTGCTTACAGCTATATGTACTACTTCTCAAACAATAAAAATATGACAGAACCATTATGGCCCCTATTGGACCATAACGGATTTTAATGGGACAACAGAAAGAAAAAGTGGAATTAGGCGGCCGGAAACTTTCTAGTTTTTAATCTTTTCCCACAGCGATCCTAATTAGCATAGAAGTTTAAATATTTTTACATATTTATATATATAGTGCGCACGTTTGCACTAACCTTCCTATGTTAACTCAGTAGAATCAAGTGTTATTGGAACAATCTCTGAAGCAATTAGGCTTGGTTAAAGTAAAAATAATAAAAATGTAACTAAATCATTAAAACTTGTGCGATGTGTACTACAGAGAACCTTCACCATTATTTCTATCTATAATAAACAGCTGCATGTTAAAAACTCGTTTTAAAGCTTACAAAAATTTTACTTTTTATTATAGAGCCAGATGTAAGAAAAGTGGCTTATTTAAATCAAAAAAAAATTCACTAAATAAAATTTCTCGACAAGATTCAAAATATTTTTATATGAAAATTTATGATAAAAAGCATTTTGTTTAAAGTGGGAAGTGATTTTCAATTTCTTTTTTCTTCCTGCGAATAAAATAGGAAAGTATTCTCATTTTTAAACTCAAATTTGGAGATCAATTCCGTTTTAAAGTTTAATGAACCAGGACTTTATATGTATGTAAATAAAAACGAAAGCATGTGAATACGATTACATCAAAAGTATTGAAAAATTCAATTTAATGAAATTTTTAATATATTTTTTTTTTCATTTATGAAAATTTAATATTGAAAAACTGTTATGATTAATTTAATGACATTTTTCGAATAGAAAATAAGGAAGATAAGCACAGGATCTACAAGCGGTACAATTTTTTGAATATTTCCTTAAAGGAAATTTTCTTTTTTCTACAATAATAAAAAAAAACATATTATACACATTTTAAATTTATAATAAGCAAAATTCAGTCTGTTTTCATTTTTCCTTCCGATAAAACCAATTACAATATTTCTAAAAATTCACGTTCGAGTTCATTATTTTAAATGAATAACTTTAAATGAATCGAAAATTTTCAAATTTTCAAAAAAAGGTGGATGAGGGAGAATCAATAATTGATTGAATGAATGAACGAATGAATGAAAATGAAAAAAAATATAAAAAAGCAGAAAATAATTTTTCTAAGAATTTTCTTTTTATTTTTGCTTACTCTTCTTCTTTTTCTTTCAAAACGTTATTCATTTTTCTTTGCTTTTCTTCTTTTGAAAAAAGCAAATTTTCTTTTATAACTTACCTTATATATGCTAATGATATTGTCATATACTTCAGAGGGTAATGTATTACAAATTTCCTTTAAATTGATATTACTTCCATCTAGTATGTCGCAATTTTCTTTTCAAATATCATTTTTTTCTTCTTCTTCTTCTCTTTTCATATCTTGTTGTTTTTGTTTTTCATATTTTTTTTTACTCCTTCATCTTTTATTTTTATGATTTTTTTTCCACTTTTTTTGTTGCTATTTTTTTTTTTTCTGCTGCTTATTTTTGCCTTATAATGCCATTCAATGTAAATACATCGATAGGATTTGTAAACTTTTTTGTATATCAATATTTTGGTACTGTAAAATTTACATCCCATTTCATATATTATAAGCCAAGACAATAAAACAGAGGTATGAAATTAAAATTATTTCGAGGGCCGAATAAAAAGTTATATGTATAATAATTAATATGATTAAAAATGAATCGACCCCGAATACAATAAAAATTAAAGTAGCCTTATGTAGTTTTGGCTTACCATTCATCTTAAATTATCTATATACTTCAAGAGCGAAACTGTTTTTGGATAATTTTATACAAAGCTTTTGAATTAAGCAATTCAACAAAATTAAATTTTGTTTGATTGAGTTTAAGTTCAAACAATTAAAAATAAAATTTTTTGATTTCAACAGTATTTCTTGATTTCATCGTTTTTGGTCAAATATTAGGAATACTTTAATTTTTACGCTAAGCTCTAATTTTGTAAATTTTACTTAACTTGTAAATATGAGTAGTTAATATTTGATTTTATGAACAATCTTCGATATGTATTAAGCGAATAATGGTAACCAGTCAATTAAACCACAATATGACACTCACTAAAAGGCAGTACTGATAAGCTATAGCAGAAATGCGATCTCTGGGTCGATCTTTATTCAATGCTTTAATTTATGTAGAATTTGGAGCAAAATTCAATAAGAAAAAATTCAACATTCATTCTCAATATAAATTTTCCAATTTATAGTTCAACTTAAAATTTTTACTAATCTATACATCAATTTTGCCGATTATTTAAGAATTTCATTTTTTAATAATATAAAATTGCATATTAAAATATTATTTTATACATTTATTTTAAGTGAAATTATAATCAAATTAGGTTATATATATGTTTGTGCAATTATCCTTCTCAGTAATACACAATTTTAATATACGCCCTTTCCGAAATATTATACGTGCGTATAAGAAAATTTCATATTTATTAATATAATTAAAATTAATAGTTAATCGTACAACAGTTGAATTGTGTAATGTAACAGTGTTGTATATCACTGGTATCGAACAAAACTTTTATATTTTTATTTAGATATGTATGCATGAGCGTATTCAATATATTCTAATATTATATTATTTTATATTAATAGAGGATTCAATATATGTAAATTTTTAAATCTTATTTGACTCCTTATTCAACAACAAAAAAAAAACATCATTATATTATTCTTCATGTGTATCAACATAATATTATGTACGTATTTATATGCATGTGTATAACTATTACATAATATAACTAATACATAACATAAAACACATTACTTGTATACAAGATAAGTTTCTCTGTGTATTCAAAAGCAAAAAAATTAAACTAAATTATCAATATGCAAAATACCATAATGTATGTGTGTATGTACGCGTATTTTTTATATGTAAAACAGTTAATATGTGCATAAATAAATTTTAAGTACAAAAGTATATTATATCATTTATAACAGTTCAATATTATATTATTATAGAAAGGGCTCTATATCGACGATTTTGTCGATTAGAAACACAAAAAGAAAGGAAATATTTCAATTCCAGACTTTTTCTATTGAAATATTTTTTTCTTTCCTTTTCTTGCTTTATAAAAACGATAATGTTTTCTATTATGTATACATATATTGCCATATATGGTTTAAGAATATTCAATCTATATATAAGTTTATGCATACATAAAATGTATACATGTAAGGATGTGTATACGGGGTTGTATAAATAGATAACTGTATAAATATTTAAATTATATTAAATAATACTTGTCTCGAAGATTTTTACTTAACTGTACCATATACACATACATTAATAATTGTTGTATAATTAGATGTGTGTGAATATATTCACAAAGTGATCCATTTTAATTAAAATAAGAAATTGAGAAAAAATGGATAAATTTATAAATTTAAGAAAAAAATGATTAACCATTTGATTAATAAGCTTGTTAAGAATGGGCAGTAACCGTACACAGAGCATAAACCAAATTGTTGATTGAATTTCAATTTCTTGTAGTAAGTTGTAGGTTTAGTCGCAGGCGAAGTGATTGTGTTGCATTTATATACCTATTCAAAATCATAATAAATTGTAAAATTCCAAATACTTTTTATTTATACATTCTCGTTTTGACAAAAAAAAACTTGTCAGGTCTTAAAAAAAGGTCTATACATGAATAAGATCAGAAACTAAGATCTATAGGCAGTTTTTGCTTGCAATCTCAGATTTGTATGAATATTTTATTGAGTAAAAAAATTATTAAATATAATGGACTTGAAATATATTACAAGAGAGAAAAAATGCCGCTATTCCAAATTAATAAGGCCAGTTCACTAATTAAATCAAATTTATCGACTCGTAATAGAATTGCACACAAGACACAATATCAAAAAACAGTATTACTTACAGAATATCCGATAGCTTTATATAATTCGAAGATAGCCAAAATTTAGTCTTTCTATAAAAATTCTTTTGAATGTTCATTATGCATTAGTTGCTTTCATAAAACAAAACAAAGTATTTTATTTTACTGAAAAGTGAGTACATTTTATTAAAATTTTCAATATTAATTCAATATTAATAAAATTCTAAAAGCGTGCAGGAATTTAGTTTCAACAAAAATTTCTGATATAACTCTACTCCTGCACTATAACCAACTAATTATTCAATTGAAATGTTGATAGCCCAAAACTTTTACAATAAAATCATTTTAGACTGTAAAATCATTTTAGACTGTAGTAAACGTGATGAGTTTTTAACATTTAATAGCAAAATTGAAACACCATGTAATCATACATGTATGTGTATGTAATATGTTTGATATAAACGACATTTTGGCAAACATGTTTATTTATACTTAGCTCTATATATTTTATTTATTTCGCGTGTATTTTATGTTTCTTATATTTTTCTTTTATTTTTGTTTTTGTTAATTCTGTAAATATAGGTTGCTCTTAATATGTTAAGCATATACAAAAATATGGTTAACTTAGATTGCTAGCTTTGCATTATTATTATTGAAAATATTATAATTCATCAGTGTATGCCTTCATACATAACTAGTAATATATAGTTTATACAAAATATATACCTATTTACTTTTTATATATACCATAATATGAGAAAATTATAAGTAATACATGTTATTACTATTTTCATACGTTGCATATACTTATACACATATAATTATGTATATAAACAATATTGATGTCTATGAATAATTGGGTATGTATACGAATAATATTGTATGCCTACATACTTACACGTGTAAACACTTGATATTTTTCTTTGCAAAGTTATTACCGCACTTTTCGTATATTTTCTTTTTTTTTAAGACATTTTAAATATAAAATAAGCATTGTGTTGCTATTGTACAGAGGAAAAAAATAAAAAAATTTTATTTACAATGAAACCTTTTAAAATTATAAATTTTTTTTTTGCTTAAAAATCATTCTATAGAATTTGAATGATTCATAAAGCGGTATTAAAGTCATGAGAATGACAAAAAATTTGAGACGCGACATCGCACTGTCGAAAAAAAAGTAATAATATAAAAGGATGGATGATATTTTTTTTTGCTTTTTTGTCTGAAAAAATAATTTTAGTACAAGTAAGAAGTATGCTAATCGTTAATTTTTTTTTATGTACATATACATTACGTAATTGAAATGATTAATAAATTAAATATTTTGAAATTTTAATCAAAAACTATTAGAGAAGAGGGATTTTTTATCGATGTCGATTTTATAATTTTAATATTTAATTTTAATATAAATTATACATGTCCGAGTTGCTTAGTAATAATAATACTATTTGGAATTCTAATATTGTTGCTAAGATTGTTTAAAATAATATAATTGCTAGATAAAATTATTTTAATTTTTTTATAGCATTATAAAAAAGAAAGGTTACCATTTTGATTTAATAATCAAATAAACGATATAATGTAGATCGCCTTTTAATGAACAATAATTTGGCAGCAGTAACTTTTATGCTTATTTTAAACAGCACAATAAATTCATATTCAATATCGAATAAAATTTAATTATTTTAATTATTGAATTGCTGTAGGATTTTGCAATAATTGGTAATCATTCTAACAAGTAGGAGTAAAGTGTTTTCATAACAGTTTAATGAAAAATTATAAATTTCGCCCAAATATATGCAATTTTTCAAGTTATTCACCTTCCTTAAATTTTTTTTTTCTAATTTTTACCCTTTTAGCTATTTTTTTATATTTTAACAATTAATTTTTGTTTTTCAGTAAATTATTTTTGTATTAATATTTTATATTTTAACATATGTAAAAGCTACGTTTAAATTTTATTCTCTTTAGTTTGAATATACCTAAGGAAACATTGAAAATGGGAATTTAGCTATAACTTTTCAAGCTAATACCTTAATGAAAAATATAACTATATGTATATGTACAGATAGTTTCCAGTAGCAACTTTAAAGATTTTTGCCCATAGCACTAATATTCACATGCACTGAAGTATCAGAAAATTTCAAAGAATACAATGCATGCATATTATTCATTTATACTCGTACCTACTGTATTTGAAACATTAAGTAAATTGATATTAAAGATAAAAAGGATTATGCAGTATGGTATGTGTTTATGTATATTTGTAAAATTTTTTCATATTAAAAATTAAATTCATTGATTTCCTGATATTTTACTCCTACAACTTCCCTTTATGCTCATGTTCGTTTTTTATCAGTCCTTAAGCTATAAAATTTTAAAGATACTACGTGATAGAGATATAGTGAATGTTAATTTTTTTTTTCTCCTACTATATTATTTTTTCTTATTATAAATAGAATATGATTTTAAAATTATATTTTTACATGCTATTTGTTTCTGAAGACATTTTTATTCTTCTTTTTGGATTTTATATCCAGACCATTGAATTGATAGGAAGAAATAACATCGCAAGAACAAAGAGATATAATAATATTAAATTGCAAAAATTAAGAAATGAAAATTTATAAATTATAATAGCATTGATTATTTCAGTTACTTTCGAAAACAAATTTGGTTCAAAATTTGGGTTGATTCAGATTTCAGTGCTAGAGTATTTGTTTTCCTTACAATCGAACTTACGGCTTAATTATTACTGTTCAACCAGAATTATAATAATAGTATTATTAACATACTTATTCCAGGGCCGGCTAACTCAAAGCTATTTTTACAGTTATGTATTTAGAATAGATTATAACAGAATGAATGCTCTAAGTATAGAATAATTGCAGCCTACTTTGCATTTCTATCTATATTATTATTACCTAAGATAGGCGTAAATATGTGCTTGAATAAAATGAAAATAGATTTAATATTATACAAAAGAAAGGATGTTGATTAAGGTCTATGATAAGAAAAAGAAACGTGACAAAGATGAAATTTATGATATTTTTCGTTCAGTTTATTTCAAATATAAAATTCGCATTTTTATTCTTCAATTATGTAACATTAATATTTTTAGTTCGAGTGCGTATACAGGGTGATTCCATATAAATATTGAATAACTTGGAAAAATTCTTTAAAATTTTCTTTTGTAAATATCCGGGATTAAGAAAACTTAAACAGTTGAAAATGGAAATAAATTCAATTTTCCTAAAATTTGAATATTTATTAGAAAGTATATAAATTAAAAAATTCGGTAATATATTGTCAATTATTGCCTTCCACTATTCCTTATAAAATTTCCCGCTTGAATCATCTATTTTTGTATGAATATGGGCCATTCGAGTTTCTTAAATTACCTACATAAAGCAGGAATGATTTTACTGATTATTTTGTTTTAATAAATAATAAATTTCTATCGAATTTTGTCTACCTTTATCTATATTGTCTATTATTGAACTCTTAAAATTTTTAAAAAAAAATATTTTTAAAATTTTTAATATTCACAATCGAATATTTTTTTATTGCAAGTAGAATGATGTTTTGAAGTTGAATGAACTACGTGCTGCCCGTTGCCGCACTTTTCCGACAACTGCCGTAAAGAATTATAAATGGTAAAGCACATATTAATGAATCATCTTGTATTATAAATGAATAATGAATTAATAGAGCAATAGTTTACGCGATACATTAGGTGAATTTAAATGTCGAGCAAGCAAAATTCAAGAAATTGTTATACAAAATTAGAAAAAATAATTTTTTATTTAATTTATAATTAGCAGTGCACATAACAAAAATATATATATAGGGTGTACGAGACACCCTATGTATAAGTGATATATTCAGGTAGTATAGGTAAGCAATAAAGGCACATAACAAAATATTGATCTTTTCAAACAACTTTAATTATTTCAAAAAAATAAAATATTATTTTGCAAAGTATTAATTTGATTGCAGTTTATTTTGTGCATATTTGCATTTTAAGTGCAAGTGTACTAGCTACTTGAGGGAATTGATTATGTATTTTCACAGAATACGAAAAAAATCTAGTTTCTTGAAATGCTTTCCTAGTGTAAAATGTAATGCTAACTGTTATATTTCGAAATATTTATTTAAGTTAAGAAAAATACTAATTGAATATTATTACTTTTTCAATGGAATAGTGAGAGAATGCCCGATACTTGGAAACAAGATATTATCGTAAAGCTTCCAAAAAAGGGGGACCTTAGAGAGTGCAGTAATTGGAGAGGTATCACGATTCTCAATGTATTGAATAAAGTCCTAGCAAACATAATTCTCTGAAGAATAAGCTCAAAAATTGAGGAAAGTTTGCGAGAGGAGCAAAGCGGATTCAGGAAAAAGTGGGGGTGTATAGATTAATCAAACACCCTGCCGTTGATTGTAGAACAATCGGCAGAATTCAACTCTCCATTATACATTGTATTCGTCGACTTCGAAAGAGCATTCGATATGCTGGACAGAGAAGCTATATGGAAAGCACTCGCAAATAAGGGGATTCCTGACAAATTAATCAAACTGATAAAGGAAATGTACAGCAATACAGACACCAGAGTGCTACACAATGGAGTACTTAGCGACCCAGTAAGAATAGAAAGAGGTGTCAAACAGGGTTGCCCACTTTCGCCCATACTGTTCAATATCGTGTTATATGAAGTAATAAGGAAAATATTAGCGCCTCCAAGAGGTATACAATGGTCTCTTATGAATCGCCTAGAGGACCTTGATTACGCAGATGGCATAGCCCTACTGTCTCATACTTTCGCAGACATGAGTGCGAAGCTGTCAAAACTCAGTGAACAAGCCGAAAAAGTAGGTCTAAAGATCAACCAGGCCAAAACAAAATCACTACGAATCAATGCAGCTAATCAGGGCAGCTTTGTAGTCAACAGAAGCCCAATAGAAGATGTCACTAACTTCAACTACCTGGGTAGTGTCATTAGCACAAGTGGTGGGGCGGATGAAGACATTAAGAATAGGATTAAAATGCCAAGAATGGCATTTGGGCGACTCTGGAAGATCTGGAAGTCATCCCACTTGGCCAGATCAACAAAGTTAAGAATACTCAATAGCTGCGTCAAATCGGTCCTGCTATATGGGAGTGAAACCTGGTTAGTACGAAAAAACGACATGGAGAAACTACAAACAATGCTAAACAAATGCCTGCGAATCATTTGCAACATACACTGGCCCAGACGAATAACAAATACAGAACTCTGGGAGATTACGAATCAGGAACCTGTGGAGTCCACCGTCAAAAGAAGAAAATTGAAATGGATTGGACATACACTCCGAAGGGCGTCGAATACAATAGCGCGGCAGGCGATGGAGTGGAACCCACAGGGCAAAAGAAATGTGGGAAGACCGCGACTAACGTGGAGGCGAACAATTGCAAAAGAACTAGCGACAGCTGGAAAAACTTGGGCAGAAATAAAAATATTGGCGCAAAATAGAGTTCGATGGAGAAGCTTTGTGGAAGCTCTATGCTCTCAAAGGGAATGAAGTAGGAAAAAAAAAAAAAGAAAAACTTTTTCAATAATTGCACAAATAAATATAAAAATTTAGTCGAAAAAAAAAGATCGTAGTTAAAAATTTTTAGTTTGTCATTATGTTGACATTTTGACGTGACCTAAATCTATAATTTTTCTTTACTTTTCTCAAAATTCAGGACTACTTTAAAAACAATTTTAGTGTAATTTTTTAAAGCTCATATATTTCCCAATAACTTTAACTCCATTTTTTTATATATTCAAACTCTGCAGTCATTTTATTTAAGTAATCATCGTAATTAAATCATAAATCAACCAAAATTATTTTTACATAATGTTCAATCCGTATAGATCGAAACTCTCAAAAACACCAATTATTTACAAAAAAAAAAACTGAAAAAATTGTCTTAAAAGTTTAAAAAATTTTATATTAAACGGAGCGTAACCTGTAAGAAGCGAAAAAACGAAAAATAAAAAAAACAACAGTTAACGCTATGTTCATTTTGTTCCTCGTTGCAGTGCCTACCATTTATCGAAGTATAAAAAGTACATACAAATATATAAGTGCTCTTATATTCGTCTCATTTCCCTCCATTGAATGATTAAAAAACATTTCCAATTATTACAAAATCCTCACGAATAATGTAATATGTATTATAGTTATATAAATATACTCATGTATGAATATTTATAATTTATACATAAATCTATACAAATACGAATACAGTTAGATAATACATTCACTTTTCATTCACAATATTTCATGACAACTTAAATGTAATACAACTGTTATCCTGCTGTTTATTAATAATTAATGGGATAAATTAAATATGATATTCGCATGTGTGAGTCTACGTGAGTATACCTATAAGTCATAAATATGAAGTTTAAATTAAAAATATATTATGGGAATGTATTAAATGCATTAATGACATATAAAATATAGTGCTATTTTTACATAACACTATTAATAAGTAAAATGAGTGCATCTGGTGGGTGTTATTTAAAAAATTAAATTAAAAAACTTTAAGTAGATTTTGGAAATTTAAAATTTTTTAGTAAATAATTTTCTAAAATTTAAATATTTAAATAAATATAATTAGAAATTTTAAATGGAAATTGTTAATTTTCAGACTGACTATTCATTTATGTAAAAGCAAACTAGGAAGAATGTTGATCATAACAGACCTAATTTGCTTGTTAAATTTTCAAAACTATACTCTGAATAATTTCTGCGATACGATCAAATACTTTTGGGAATTCTATAGCAGCAGTCACAAGTGCTGGTGACATCTCAAAAACTTTTAATGACTATAGCTACGGACTGTTGTTTTTGCAAAATTTCATCAGTACCAAATAACTTTTCAAGGTGTATGGCAGATATCAGGAGGAGCCAAGCAATTTTGAAAGACTATCAAACACAATAACCCTAATAATATATTTGCCTGTACAAAATTTCAGTACCATAGTTTCCATAATTTCTGAGAAATATTCAAATAAATGTTGAAATTGTATGGCAGCTGCCCGAACTAGTGATCGATTCGATCATATCCAATTTAAATAAGATTCTGATATTTACTATAATAAATCATTTGTGGAAATTTTGTGAGCTTAGCAAAATTTGTTTTTGAGTTAACGCTGGAACGGACGGACGGACGGACAGACGAACAGACATTGTCAAATCAACTCAGAACTCCATGCTGATCAAAAACAGCTGATAAACTTGTCTCAGCGCTACCAACGATTAGGCAAATTTCGTATACCTTTCGAACATACGTTCGTTCGGGTATAAACAGGAAGTACTGCACTTCTCGAATTAATAGTTGTTTCATAAGAATAGTTAATTAATTTTTAAAAAGATTACATTGTGTTCATTTATATATGTATTGTTAAAATTTAAATTAATAAATAAATGGTGTTTTTATTTAAAAATCATTGGAATGATTTTTTCAAAATTGAAAAACAAAATAAAAATATCACCCGCATTAAACAAAATTTTAGTTCTTTTGTTCACTTAAAAACAAAACCCCGAAAAATAAAAATATTTAATAAAGCCTTGAATAAGGATAATAAATATATATAATGGCTGATAGTCCTTGAATTTTGATAAAAATGTTGTATGTACACGTTTTCCATTTTATTAGTGGTTGAATTATTATTGTATTTATATACAATATAATATAAAAAGCTTGAATGAATTCTCCATAATAATGAAAATGATATTTTCTTTGTACATTTGGGAAAAATTATTTACCCAAAATAATATATAAACTTCTTATTATTATTATTTTTTCTTCCTCCTTCTTTTTTGGGCAATCATAAAATAAAATGTTATTCTTAAAGAACTGTAAAATTTAATTTAATCAATAAATACAGAGGAAAACAAGAGATTTTACTGGCTTTACAGGCAAATGGTCTGCTGAAAATTTTCTTTGCTTTTATTATGAGTTAAAAAAGTTTGTTTTTCAATGACAGACATCGAAGTGGTCATTGATTTGTGAAGTTTGAGTTAATTTGAAAATTTAATAAATTTTAAGCATCCGATCGATATACTTAACATCCTTTCCATATATTGTAACCTGATTGGGTTTGTCCGAAATCACTACTCCGAAATCCAAAAAGGAGTTAGTCAAATAAATTTATTACACATATTTATTTTTCAAATAATGACAAAATATTGATTTATTTTAAAGAATCGGTGTTGATACAAGTTCGCGCAAATTTTAAGAAAATGGAGCATTCCTCAATTATTTGTGAAACAAGCATAGTGTAGGACTTTGATATTTTGACTGCAGATATTGTGCTATGATTAGCTTTTCAGATCTATCCCGGTTAAAATGAATATTAAGTCCAGTTGCAACATGTTTGTATGAGCATGGGTATTGCATTGTATTTAAAATTGCAGCTAATATGATTATGCTTAGAATACCTTAGCTGTCAGATCTTTTAGAATATCGAGATGTATTAGGCATTAAAGTGATGTTATTGTAATTGTTGCAGTAATAATTATTGGTAGGTGCAATTGATGTAAATTTTAATTGTATCCCATTTGTAATTTTACAGGTAATTATGATGAAGGTTAAAATATCTATAACATGTAACAGTATTCCATTACAACATTAATACCAAAGATTATAACAATATATTGAAACAATCGTGCGCATTTGAACAAACCGGCAAGTTAAAATGTCAAATATAATAAATTCGCCTTTTCAATTTAAAAATTAATAAATTTCCTTTCTCAATTTCTATTTCATTCCTTTATACTAACACTAACTTAAATACTAACTAAAATACTAACACGATTTGCGTACACATACGGAATTATACACATACTCGCACATGTATAATAAATAATATTATATTGTGAAAATTTTTCTCCCAAGGTCAATGTCATCGTTTTAGAAAATTTAGAAAAAAAAAAAAAAAGTTTATTTCTAAAGAATTTCACATACATAACGTACTTATCTCTGTACAAGATCTGTAATAATTTTCATAATATTTCTCATAAATATTATGTTCGCATAAACATTGTTTAATAACCCATACTTTTTTTTTTTAAAAAATATACCCATACAAGGATTTCAAAAAAAAAAAGAAAATTCTTAAATGATGGCCTCGTTCGCTGGCTGCTTCATTTTTTCATGAAAATTTTCCACATATGAAATTAAATTTAAACAAATAAGTTATTTAAAATTGCATGAAAACTAATTATTTTTTATAATTAAGTTCTTTTTTTTTTTTGAGCTTCAACTAATATTTATAAATATAGTCGCAACATACAAATTTAATTTTGTGTGAAGGAAAAATTAAAAAAAAATTTTACCTATAATTTAGATTTAAATAGTAAATAAAATTTTATTAAAAAAAGTAAATAAATATTTTACACCTTAATTAATTTAAATAATTAAAAATATATTGTAGGCTTATATTATTATAAATGTATAGGGTGTGATTATCATGTTTTATTCAATGACATTTCATATTGGTACATTTAAAATTTTGTACATTAGCATGATTTAATTTGGAAATACGAGTATAATTGGATATGCACCATCAATAAGTATAAACTTCAGTTTACCGCTGTCTTCTCAATATATTTTCGGTATACCGTCTTGTATGTGTCATTAGGTGTTAATAATTGTTAATCAAAAAAGTAAGCGAAAAAGCTTTGACAAAATAGAAAATTCCAATACAAAAAAATTGTGTTTTATTTTTTATTTTCGCCACTAGTTACTACGTAATGAACAGTATAGTACCTCAAAAAATTTCATAACCGACTGAACAATTTTGGACTTTAACCAGACAAAAAAAAAAATCAAATTTTAGAAAAAATAATTCAAAATGGTAACCCTATTTTTACAGCCAAGAGTACACAAACAATATGGTTTAGAATGACATTATAAATTTATTGCCGTAAAAGCATACCCATTACATTAAACAGTGTAAAAAAATATATTTAAGTAAGACATATTATATGTATACAGCAAATAATATACAGGGTGTTTTCGATTAGGTGGAAAAAAATTTCAGCGATGATTCTTTGAATAATTTCCTGCAAATTGGACGCCTGTCACCTGTAACACAAGCCCTCGGTGGATACTGCCTGTCGCATGGTTCCGAAGTTACAAAACTTTTAATTATATGCAGGATAAATCTTGTATATTTTTTCTCAAGAGGCTGTAGTCCTTGAACTACATATTCATATAACGAACTTGTCTATCAAAGAATAATTTATTATTGAGTCCCCAACAAAATCTTTTTTTTATTTCATGATTTCGAGACAAAAATTTAGATTTCGGTTCGGTATTTCGTTAAATGGAAATTTTAATGTTAGTAGTATTATTCCAGTATTGTTTAAGTATAAATACAATATTATCATTGTTCTTTTTAGTTAAAAAAATAAACAAGGTTTAAGAATATTTCTGTAACAGGTTTGTAACCTTAATGTGCCTTACTGCTATTGAATCGAATTCAATATAATTTTTTTTTTGCTATTAAATTTGATAATTTTATACTTAATCTAAATTTTTTATGGATTACTTAAATTTATCTTACAATTGGACGGAATCAAATTGAGCATACACCATATTAGTAATTTTTAATTAAAACAATATTTTAACAATTTATTAATTCGGATTGCAAATTAATTTAATATAACTTATTTGGAATTAATTTATTATTTCGAAAATTAAAAAGCTTAACAATTATTAAGTTTTTGATAATAAAAATATTACAATATTAAATTTTTTGAAATATAAAACATGTGAATTTATTTTAAGTATAAAATTTAATATGAAATTTTTATTTCTCATAAAATAATTATTTTTATATTTATAAGGCGATAAATGCAAAAATAATTTCAATAAAGATTAAGTTGAAATTGGGTATGCTTTTACGGCAATAAATTTATAATGTCATTTTAAACCATATTGTTTGTGTACATATCAGACGACATTTCCATTCAAATACATACATATGTGTATACAAAAATATATGAAAATGTCTGATTCTTGAAATGTTTTTTTCTTACAAGATATTTTTTATATAAATTTTAATAGATTATCAACTTTATAATGCTTTATTAACAGGAACATAAAGAAAAGCGACCAGAAAAGAAATTATAAAAAAATATTTTTGTTAAAATTTAATTTTTCTATTAAATTGGGTAACAAATTTTAGAAAATTATTGTTAACAAGGAGTTTATGATTTGTTACAGTTTAATATCGAAGTGATGAAATAGTTTCTAAACATTCATATGAGACAGAGTAAAAATTTATGTTTGAGACATTAAGACGGTAGTCAAGATGGCAAAAATATTTTTCAAATTTAAGAAATAAACAAAAAACAAAAGAAGAAGAAAATAAAAAACTTTTTGAATTTCTGAAAGGAAAATTGGTCCACACGATGCAAAAATTTCGTATTTGTTTTTAATTTACAATTTTATCGAGTATACTGTTGATTCCAAAACTATTCAGTTTCAGAATAAATTTAGAATGAATTTCCAAATTTCGCATTTCTTTAAAAAAATTTAAAATCTTAAGTTCTCAGTTTTTAATGGAAATTAATTTAGCGAAAAGTTTTTTTTTTTATTTTACGAATTTTTCGATTGTTACAAGGTGTTATACAACATTTGGCAATAAAAATTTGTACTAGTTTTTGCGAATTAAAAACGATCATTTTGTAAAAATATTGACAATATTAATATAACACAAGGAAATACTATTAGTTAGCATAATAATTAATAGTTAAGTAATATTATAAAAAGATCAATTTGATTTTTAGGATATGAGTTTGCACTATTAATGGATGCGAATCCTGAAAGTATGTAATTTTCACTAATTTCAAAATTTTACTTTAGAAAAATTTAATGCTAGACACTAAATTTGTTATAATCACATACTAATTAGAGAAAAAGAAAACTTGTTGAAAGCAATTGTATATTAGGCTTTTTCACTATAAAATTATTACGAACACTTGGAGTGAAATTTATAATTTTTGTGCTATTTCTCCTTAATACAAAGCTTTGTATTATAATTTAATAAACACTTCAAATTTATTCGTTGATATTATGGAAAATTGTGGATGGTCATTTTATGAAATATAAAACTCACCGAATTTAGTGCAAAAAATCCTGATAGCTTTTTATATATAGAACTTTGTTTGATAATCTGTCTCTCTAAAGAGCCGAAAATATAATTTGGAATGTAGAGCAAAAGAAGAAAAGGCATTTTATAAATTTTGTTTTTCGCTAAAAGCTTATACCATTTTTATAAAAATTTTCTTCTTAATATTATTATTTCATTTACAATATTAGTGGAATCTAATTCACAATAACATTGTAGAAAATAATTGACTTTTTGCGTTTTTTCAAAATTTTCTATTCTACAATATCGTGCTAGCCGTTATTTTTATAGTTTTGAAACCTCTAAGCATTAGTCAAAAATATTAAAACTCAATTTTAATAAAAAAACTCAACGCTAAAATGATACAAGAACTTTAACAATCGTTGATGAAAATTAAAACCGTGCGAAAATTTCAATTAGAAAATAGCGTTAGATGAGAAAAATTTTCAATTTTCCATTTTCTACTAAAACTGTTTCAAAAAATTTTTTTTACTTTCATTTTTTCTTCTTTTGTTTCTGTTCTAAATTAGTCTTATCTTGTCAAAACTCGGAAAAAGAATTTTACTTTTTTTTTTGTTTTTATAAGAATGAATTTAATTTGAAAAAATTTTCTTTTTTATTCTCTTCTAAAAGTTTATTATTTATGACTTTCAATATAGATTTTAATATTATGCAAGTTTATAATAAGTTTTACGATTTCTTTAATAATTTTAAATATTTTAGTAGCATTAGAGACCGTTGTATAATTTGACAGTATGGATCACGATTTTTTTTCCAAAAAAAATTTCTTTATTTAACGAGATCAAAATTTCTTAGCAGCTTTTTTCTATGATGTTATGAAGTTAGTCAGAGAAAATTTTCAAGTAAACTTTTTAAAAGATGAAAAAAATTTTATTTGATTTTATTAAATTTGTGTGATATCTAATAAATTTCTAAATTTTTGTTAGATAATTTACTAAAGAAATGAGAAATTTTTATAATATAAAAGAATTTTTATTAATTTAAAAGTTTATTAATTTTTAAAGCGCAAAATTAAAATGTGCAATTTTTTTTTTTAGTACAGGTGTTAAAAATCATCAAGGACAAAAATATGCCGACCCAAACTGTAGTCAGACCTATGAATAGTGGGGGACTTTAACCCAACCCATAACTGACCAACCATAATTTTTACTCTTTCGTGCTTTTGTGTCTATATTTCGTGAAGAAAGTCTCGGGAGTGCTGTCACAGCACATTAGGCTAAATCATAAGGTCTCGTTCGCTTAAATCTTTTTGCTCAAAATTTTTTCAGCAGTTGCTATTCTTTAGCACTTTTCCTAATTTAATAAACAACCCGCTTTATTACAATATTATAAAGAAAGCTCTAAAAAAACTAAATATTTTTTATTATTAATTCAATGTCAAAAATTCTATAAATTCAATTAATTTAAACAACAATTTTCTCAACCATATTATCTTCCAAATTTTTAATTAACTTCTTTTATATTAAAAAAAAACATTGTGTTTAACCTTCCTTGTGTGTTTTCTTTACCAACATATTAATTATGCAGGTATTTCTTACATATACATATTTATTTAGAAATGCATACAAAAGCCTAATTATGAAAATTTTTTTTTAATTTTTTTAATATAATATGCGTACATATACACATGCATGTATATAATAAATTTGTATACCAAAAATTAACTTAAATTTTTACATACCAACCAAATTTTAAATATAAAAGAAAAGTCTACATTATGCATATTTTAACTTAAGAAAACATGTGCATAATAAAACAAACCTTGAATCTGACATAGACAGAAAAGTAATTTAACTGAAATATTTTTTTTTTATTTTTTTTTATGATTGCGTGTAGAAATTTAGGTATAGGGTATTGTGGGTGGTGAATATTTTTGTGCTTGATATGCGATCATTCTTCATTTTCTTTTTATTTACTCATAAAGTAGCTATTTTTTCGTGTTTTTTTCCTAGAAATTTTTCAAATAAAAATTAAATATAACTTTCACTTTTATATTAACTGCATATATGTACGAGTAGTGATCACACAGGCAATGTATAGTGCAACCATATGGTTTTGTAATTGTGTGTATAAATATAAATATATCCTTTTTCTAATATTAATAGTATAATTCTTTTCATTCGAAAGCGTATATAAGTAAATATTTATGAAAGAATAGTATATTTATATGTACATATGTATTATATGTACTTAATTTCTAAAAACGTAACCGTATAAGTTAAAAACCGATATTTTTGAATTGAGGAGAAATTTTCATATTACTTACAAAATTTCATAATCCTTTCTGTAAAAATAACTCAACAAAATGCTTGTAATATTGAATTTTAATCTGTTTTTCAATATAAAATGAAATTTTGCTTCCATAAAATCATAGTACCATATAGTACTGTTGGTAAAATAGAGGTAGTAAAAGATTACACATTTTGTTGTTAGTAATGCTAGAGGTACTATAAACCTACAATATGTACAATGAAAGATTGTTTGTTTTCATACAACAATATTACAATTTTATTCATAAGGTTGCTATTTAATATTTTTGGCTATATTTATGGAATATTTATGTTCCGAATCAGGTCCTGCTAATTATTTTTTGCAACATAATTTTTAATTAATTTATAAAATTTATTTTGCTAATATTAAAAATATTACGCACTGTAAAGATAACAAAAAAGAATAAAGTTAATTTAAAAATTCAAATTGATTGACAAAAAAGTTAATCTTGTAAGATTAAACTTTTACCACAGCCAGATCGGAAATATGAAATTATCAGTTGCATTATCCCTCTCTAACAGAGTCTATATAACAGCAACGATTTAATTGACATATAAACACTTGTAGTAAAAAGTCAGAATTTTTGAGTTACCTCGGTAGTGTTCTCAATAGATAATGTTAACACACACCCCTACTAACATTGGATATGCAATACGTTTCTTTAAATGTGAAACCTCCCCCAAAACATATTTTTTTTCTATACATTGCATGTTTATCCTTGCACTTCAGACTTTAAATTTTTTTTTGTCCTTTAAATTTATCATACACGCTTACACATACATATAAATTTCTTCTATATAATATTAAATGTATCTATAATATATACAGGATTGTGATGTTATATGCACAATTAATACACATATATAATGAGTATATTATATATATGCATTTCATTTACATAAAATAATAAAAAAGTTTCGTTTTAAATTTAATTCACCTGGAACTCTTACAAGTTGTTTTTAGTTTTTCTATTTTTTTTTTTGTAACTTGGTATATGTGAATACCATATTTTAGAATCTTAGATATATTTAAAATACATGAAATTTAAGAAGAAGAAGAAGAAAAAGAAGAACAACAGGAAGAAGAAGATGAAGAAAAATGTTAGCGTTATTTTAGTTTGAGGTTAAGTACAATTAAGAACTTTTCTATCATTATTTGAAATAATGTAAAAATATATGTATATACACTTGTATACATAGGCATGTAATCACGTCAAAATTGTTAAATCTCATTGCCAAAAGCTATCTAAATCTATAACAATAATATCGTTATTATGTAACCTGTCACGATTAAAAAGATGTTATAAAATTTTCTCTCTTTTTCTTTTTCTTACCATAATATTTAAATTTTTTCTCATTATAAAGATAAAAAAAAAAATTCTTTTTAATTGCAATATATGGTAAAATAATTATAGTAAATATTAAAGAGTTTTAGTTTGCAATGTCTAGATTTAGATGATTGTATCTTATATTTATATATGATCTATATAATTGAAAAACGTAAACTTTATATTTTATTTAAATATTTTTTTACTTATATTATGCAGCACGTAAATACATCTAACATCTTGTACTCATAAAATTTTTCTTGGTATTAAGATCGAAACATTCATTCATAATAAATATAAAAATAATTTATAATATAAACGTAGATATGGAATAGACTTCTAATTTGTCTGATAGCATTAATGTGAGTAATGTATTCAATTCTATATTCAAGTGCATACTGCACAATATATTAACAAGTAACATATGTCATAGATTATTACATAACAGAAACTTATTATTCTGTATAGCGTATAATTTATATTGTGCAGAATAAATAAAGTATATAGTTTAAAATTATGTCATAATTGCTATTTTTTACTTGCTAACACTTATAATATTTTTAGAATTGAGTGATAAAAATTCTTAAGAAATTCTTTCAACGTATATTAGTCAGCATAGGCAAATAAATAGTGCAGGAAATAAAGGAAAAATAATTGAATTCGTTTTTATTAGCATTATGATTGTGTACAATAATGTGTTTAGCAAAGAAAATAATTCAATTATCTTTACTTGTTATTAGAGATTTATGTTCCCGTTTACGGAATTCCGAAATTCATTTGTTTTACAAAATTCGAAATTCCACGATCCAAATAAATCGAATTTCGAATTATTTGAATTCCTATATCATTTGTTTTTTCCTTTCTAAAAAATTATACGGAATTCTAGCAAGTGGCATAAATTAATTTTTCCTTTTGATTTTGTCCGGTATAATTCCGGAATTATTCAAACGCTTTGTGCACATATACATAAAATGGAGGCCATAATTTTATGAATTTCTTTTATGATTGAACACTCCGATCAATATTGAAGAATTTAGTATATTTCAAAAATAAAAATGGAGTTCGTTGTTGATCGCTAAATAAAAATTCTAAATAATATTATTTTTTGTAATTATGTACAAATAAGATTGCAACTTGAGCAGGTTTCATATGATTATCACTTAGATTTCAAACGTAGTAACAAACTTTAATAGTCTTAAAATTTAGCAATCTAAGACAACACAAATGAGATATAAATTTACTAGGAATGAAATTTTGGTCATGACCTATACTCCTTAAGCTTATTCGTTAAGTATTGGATTAAACACTTTATTTTAGTACGTATAATGTGTACTAAAATATGTCAGAACTCAATTGAATGAATTCTTAAAATGATTAGAATTCTTTACAAAAGCCGAATAAATTTCAATAATTTACTTAATACTCTGTGCGAAACACATTGAAAATAAAATTACAAAATTTTGAGTAACTTTCAACTATAAAAAAATATAAATTCATAATTCTATCTTTAATCTTTAGATGAAGATGTTTATAAGTTCATTGCTCTCTATTATGCTCCATTAACATCAAATATATGTACATATCTACATACATTATAAACATATTATGTAGAAAAATTGTTCAAAATTTTCATAAAACATTGACTTTCCATCATTTTAACTCTACAATTTATTTCTTTTTTCTTCTTTTACTATGCTGCTATGCATATTTGCTTTCATCTATAGTGTTTTAAAATGAATTTGCATACCAAATACCGTCTAAATTACAGTTGCGAATAAATTATGTAAACACAAGTACTGTGAAATGGAAATTTCAAAAATTATTTAAAAAAAAATCAAAATGAGAATTTTTATTTGAAAGGCTTTTTTTTAAATTAATTAAAGATGCAAGTTATAACCTTTCAGTCATTAAAATTTTTATTTAGTGTAAATGATAACGTTCAATAAATCAATAAACTATTGAAATCAAATAAAATAGAATATTGTTAAGCTATAAAATCTGTCTTATGATCTGTAAACTGCTAAAAAATAGCAATTATGGAACATGATAACCAAAAACATGTAAATATTCTCTTAATCGTAAAATTTTCTGATTTTCATATTTTGTCTGTAATCGTAGCAGAGAGTTTTGATAGTAGCTCTCAAGAAAGATTATGACTCTATTGCATTTAGTTGTGAAAAAAATTTGCCTTGTTGCCACACTATTTAAAAATCTATAAAGTGAATGAAGCAATCATATACAAATTTTGCAAAATCCGAATCCACTAACGAAAGTGCATCATGCTAAATGCATAATAATTCTAGTTTAGATTTTACTGTTACATAAAAACTTGTTTTTATTTAACAACTTCAACTTACCATTCTATACACTTATATGTATCATCTTTATTTAACCTAATTTTTAAAATTTCAAATTTTATAATAATTGGTTTACATTAAAATACATACATACTTCAATCTCTACTCCATAACTTCACATATCGCTTGAAGTCACAAAAAGTTGAAAAAAAACTTTCTACAACTATAAAACAACATTTTATATTTCCCAAGTATTATATTTTAGGATAAAAAACAGACTATACTATAGAATTCTAAATTCTATATAATTTGAAAAAATCTAATTAGCAGTATATTTTCCATATAATATTACTCACAGTCTAAAAATTAATGGAAAAACTTCACATGTAAAATTTTTTTTTTGCAAATCTATGTACTATATACAAAATTATGAATGTACATATCTATATATGTTAATGCTATTTAGCATCTACATAATATGGTTGTATGCAACAAAACACTTTCTAAATTAATAACAAAAAAAAAATAAAATTACACTATGCCATCCATATACTAAAACAAATTTAACGCACCTACAAAATAAACGTTGAAGTGCCCTTCATTAAATTTCTACCATTTTTACAGTACTTAAAAAACAATTTGTAACACGAAATGTAAAAGATGGCAAAAAATATAAGAAAACCAAAATAAAAGAAAAAAAAATATAAAAAACGAAACAGGTAGGTAGGTAATTTGTGAAAATTTTTTTATTCAACTTTTTAATTTTTCCATTTCTATACATAAATATTAACATTATTTTATGCCTGTCAGTCTATACTTAGACATCAAGTATTATGAATAAAAAATTCTAAAATTAATAGACAGTGTTAATGTCTGAAATCAAATATGAATATAGTAAAATTTACTACAATTATTACCAGTACATTATTTCTTCCCTTTAAACATTCAGGGAGTTAAATTTTGTTTTGTTCTAAAACATTTTGAGCAATCAATTACACATTATCAAATTCTTTCGATTTTCCGTTTGTCGCCATATGAAGAAACTAAATGTAGCTATAGTAATAAAAAATTTTATAAAAGATAATCCAAATTTATCAAAATTGTAAAATTTATTAAGATTATGTGCTTAAAAATGTATTTGTCAACGCAATTTTTTAAATAATACTAATTAATGAATGTTATTATAATATAATTATTAATTAACATGTAAATTCATAATAAAGTAATTCATGTTAAATAATTATTTAGGCATTAGAGATATTCCTGATTTAATGGAACTCGTAAATATGAAACCAAATTGCTAATTACAAAATTTACAAAAAATTAAGAGAAATAGAAAAAAAAAACTGATTACTAAATGTAATTGCAGTATATTTACTACAATTTTGAAAATTACACTAACACCAATTTAGAAAATATGTGCACACTTTTTAGATGTCTATATACACATAATACTAACACTCGACGTATGATTATTTACAAAGGAAAGTGTTTAAGTTTATGTAAATTGCACTTTTCACCATTATTTAGATAAGTGAAAATTTAATAGAATTGTAATGTTCATGAGTATATTTGTACTTGTACGTTATGTTAATAATTATTTCATTTTTATTCTATAAAAATTTTCACATTACAATATTAAAAACGGATATTTTCATTCATAAAATTAGAAGAGAAAAAATTACTATGTATGTATTATTACAAATTACTTATAGTATTATTATATACGATCATAAAATGTGCATACGTATACACATATAACTACAACAATGCAATGCAAAATATAATAAAAATGTTGGTCAATTATAGTAGAAAAATTCACGGCTTGACTTTAGAACAATTCTGGAGATTGACTCTTATATTATTATAATCAATTAACCTTCACTTGTAAATATTTTGTTAATGATAATTTGTATATTTGAATTTTCATAGAAAATGTAATGTATATTTATGTAAATGTATTATGAATATTTACATATTATATAGAGGGTTTCTCTTAACACATTATATTTGCAGAGTGTATGATTTTATAATGTATATTTGCAGAGTGTATGATTTTATAAGTTGTTTTACTTTCAGAATGGCAAGCGGAATAAGTTTATAATAGGTTGTACAATACGAGGTATACTTAAATAGTATGGCATACACTGTGGTAAAGTATAGATTTAGAAAATCGAAGACATTAGAAAAATACTGAAAAATTCCAAATTTTATTTTTTTTTAGGCAATTTTTTGAAATGAATTTTCGATCTGATTTATAAATTTAAAATTGTTGAAATGCAATAGAATTTATGTAATGATCTGCATACTTATTTTTTAACCTTCAAAACTTTTTGAAAATTATTTTTGGCATTAATTATAAAGTAGAAAATACGTTATTCTTTATAATAGAAACTAAATATCTTTAATAATAGTAATTCATTTCAACTAAGGGGGTTCAGTCCATCTTTAATAGTAAATAACATTATAGTAGAAATAACATTAATATAGTGTCTATATCTATGTTGTAAAATATTTTCATATATACAATCTTAAATTATCAAAAACCACATACCACGATTTTCCAGAAGATTTGTGTTTTTTTATAAATTTCTTAACAAATTATGAAATTGTTTTTATCCTTCTATATTAAGCATGACATTATCAATTGATTGTTAACTTTTATCTTTAAAAGTAATTTTCTATTGTTAAATCTATACATACCTATATATTTATACATATAATATACACTTATAATATTTAATTTCAAAGAAAAATACCATTGATTACTAAACAATAAATCGAAAGAATTAAGACATTTCTGCCTTAAGGTATAATGAAAAATATTTTCCCTTGAAATATATGGTATCTTAATTTATTATATCTATATAATATATAGGCATATTACTCGTATCTATATAGAGATAAATCTTTAAAGGGAATTCTTCTAAATTTATAGCTTTAATAGCTGCTAGTAATAAAATTACTAAAATGTTTTTTTATTCTTTTCCCTTATATACCATACAAATTTATTAAACAAATACCTTAAATCTATACAAAAGTATTATCTTCTTTAATTTGATGAGAATGTTTAATTTTATTAGACTAACAGAAGTACAAATTAATTAAGGTAAGTAAGGTTTATTGAAAATGAGGGAAAAAATAAACATTTCAATGGTATATGATCAATATTTAATAATATAATTGTGTTGTAAATATCTTAACATTTATGTTAACCTATAAACAGGATGTTTTTGAAGTTAAATTTAGAATTTTAAAGTAATCTGCTAAAAATTAAGTCCGCGCGGTGCGGTTTTTAAAGATTTAAGGCACAAAATTTTAAGTCTTTAAGACGGAATTTCAGTCTCTAAACATGAACTTTGTAAGGGACAAATTTAAATATTTCTGCTTTATAATTTTAATTGCATTCGAAATTTAGAGTCAGAAGATGTTCAGATAACCGAATTTTTATTACAAATCAAAGAGGTATGAAATAAACCACTAGTATTACAAAGAAAAATTGAATAGATAATATTATTGATTTTCATAAATAAATTTTCTTTTTTATTCTTAACATGTTTTCGTACATTTTCTACATTATATAGTTTTAAATTTTATGTCAAATTTTGTATTCCTCAATTTCCAACAATCCAAAAATATAACTTCGACTTCCGGAATTTACAGTATTTATAGCTCTAGAGGAATTTAAAGTATTATTATCCAAAGCTAAAAAACGTTGGTATGAACTATTCTACAAATATATGACCAAATTTTCTATATTATTTTGTGACGGAAAAGCTTTCTATTTTAAAATTTAATAGTTATAAAAGCAAGTTTGCGAGGATGTGAGCCTTAACTAATCCGTTTAAATATAATAAAAAACGTTTTTATGAGGTTTAATAATATCCGAAAAAGAAGAGGTGTATTTTAATATTTTAAATCTAATTCTAATTTCGTACAATTTTCAATTTTTAAATTTCATTCACAAAATTACACTGCTTCCCATGCTACTATCATTGTAATGAAACCTGAAGACAAAGTTCTATAGAAAATTTTTCCTTTTTTAAAATACCCTGCATAATTTTCCTTATATTATATAAGTAAAAGTTGTGATACATATGTTTGTATGCAATAAAAAGTAAACAATATAACAATTTAATGAAATTTTCAATATTAAATAGACCAACATGATATTATTTAACATGTATTATTATATTATTAACATGTATTATTAAATTTGTTCAAATATTGAAATTAAATACAAATACGAGAAGGATACGAAAAATATAGGCACGAATCCAAAGAAAACCTAATTTTGTAACCTAAATAAAATTATGGTGAATATTCTTTTAAGAAAATATTTGGTATTCAGGTATCTCATAACAAATAATATGTTATATAAATACATACATATATTTTTCAGTTAATAAAAATTTATATACTTTCAATTAAAATGAGTAATAAACTACCGGTCATCATATCGTAAGTAGTTTATAGATTGAGGTTTGAGTTTATAGTGTTTTTGCCAGTGAAAAAAAATTAAATATTCCTCTGATTTTTGTTTTCTAGAAGATAATCTCCACCGGCTAGAGGAAGTTTTTCCTCACTTTTCTTATTTCGCTTTAAAATGTAAAATCTTACAATTACAAAAGATTTTCGTACCCGAAAATTCCACACGCTCACAAAAACTACATGAATTTTGAGTGTTGAAAAACTCATTTTTATCTGTCTTACATGAGTGCCGGCTTAAATAAATAATGAAAAAATACAACAATGATCATAAAATCCATATAATGCTACTACGCTACAAAATTACCAATAGTCTTGCAATAATCAGTAAAACCGATTTTAATTTTGATATTCCTACAGAAATACTACACATGCATTTACACATAAGTACCTTTTGTATCAATAGAAATTTTATTTGAATTGCAAAAGGATGAGATGAATTATAACTAAAAGGTGGTTTTCTTGAAATTTTATGGTCCATTGAGATTTTACAATGTATTGTGTATATAGAATTAACCAATATGCAATGTAACATCTGTCCATAGAATAGGTTATACATAAAAAATTTATTATAAATGAAGATACCGCAAAAATGTCTTCTACATGTGCATGTGACATTCATTGTATTTTCAATAAAATATATTTTTGAAATTTTAATATCTTTGTTATGGTGAAAGATAATTTTAATTTATAGTTTACACAGTTCAATTGAAATAAATTTGTGGCTACTACAAAATGAAAATAAAATCTTAATAAAATATCAACAATTTGAAATAATGTGCGCTAGTATTTCAAAATTATATTATTGTATGAAATAGTGTAAATAATTATGTTTAGTATGTAATGAAGTGAAATTGGAAGATTAAATTTGAGTGACAAGACTCCGGTAAGTTTTGTCAGATAAAAAAAATTTATGTTGGATTCAGGATAGTCTTAATGTTAAAATAATTAAGAGAAGCAATTTGAAAATATTTTAAGGAAGCAAATTATTAACATGAACAGTAAATTTTCGATGCTAATTTAAGAGCAGATTGAATTTATTTCAAATAATTGATTTAAAAGAATTTTTTAAAAATAATTTAAAAACTTCTCCAAATTAAGTATTTCCATTTTATTCTATTGTTTACTTTAAATTATGATAATAATGCTTTAATGCTCAGTTAGAAAAAAATTATAACAATTCTGCAATTCGCACAAATTTCTGAATTCAGTAAATAACACTTTATTGGTAACAAAGCCATTCTATTTGAAATTTCTAATAGCGAATAAAATTTAAACTTAATGTTAATCAGCCAAAAAGACTACAATTCCCACAACAAAGTCATAAAAATCTAAGTCATATATTTGAATATAACAATTAATTTCTTAATTAAAGAGGCTTAGGGCTTTTTTATTTAATTTTTTTTATAACCATTTACAATATTACACCATTCCAATAAAACCACGTTAATATTAGTAAATGTTTTTAAAGAAATCTCTTTATTTTGTCTTCTTTTATTTAAAAACAGAAAAAGAAAATTTTATTTTATTAATCAAATTTTTCTTAAATTCCCTTAAAACCAAGGGAAAAAACGAAATTTCAATTTTCTATTGAAATTTTTGACAATACAAAACAATATGGCCCATTTCATAAAACACACAAAAATAAATTTTTTTTTTTAATTTTATAACCACCATTAACCATCAATTCATGAGTCTTTAGCTACGGATATAAATCTTAAATTTTAATAGACAATTTTTATTAAATCATCTTAAATTTTTATTTTTATTAAATGCCACAGCATATTAGAGTACAAATAAAGAGTGTTTCAATAAGAAAATTTCAATGTAATTATCTCGAATGTCAACATAACAACATGACAAATAGACAAATTTTGAATGGAATGGAATGAGGAAATTTCGAAGATGTTGATTACTTTAGTAATTTTAGCGATTTTTATTAGAATTTTGTATAAACATGGTAATAAAGTGCGGAGAAGGTGTGCGGGCCCTCATAATTATAAATAAATTATTGAATATAATTTTGGTATTTGCTGTCTTCTGTTAATTTTCTTCTATAAGGTGATGATAAATAAATAATTTAAAATTCCAGTATGACGAATGAAATTAAGAAGTTAGTGCAAAAAGGTAGGATGAATAAAATGATAAAATCTTTAAGCCTAACTCATCTAGAAATAGATGACAATGATGATGTAGAGCATTTCGCTTGGAATCATTTTGTAATCCGTCAAGATACCATGATACGAAAACATTTTAAGACGAACGCTTATCTACTCAACACCAATATTAAAAGAGTGAATACGACAGAAACAGTGTATTTTCCCTTAACTCCCCCCTAATCTAGCTAGAAAATGAGTGGTAACACCTGGAAATTAACAGAAAAATTGATCTTCTCATATTGGCTATTGCCGGCTTAACAATCATATGCACAAGTTGAGATATATTATTGTCCAGTAAACAATGAATGTTTACTGTTAGCTAAAAAAAGGTTCACGTATATGTAGTCTTGGATTTAAGATTTTTTTAAGACAAGCGGAAGTCTTGTAATTTTATGGAATTTTACTATAAACAATAATTTCCGTCTGTTTGTGAACCTCTTGGAATCTTATTTAAAATCGATTATTCATTGCAATAATTAATAAAGAAGAAATTTTTTTTCAAAATTCTTAACAAAGAACTGGCGTTTATTTTTTAAATAAATAAAAACCCTTAAATTTTTTGTTATTATACCTTATGTCATTATATGTATAAATATAAGAATATGTATATCTTAAGATGCCTTCATAAATTATTTAATTTTCAAAGTAAAAATAATAAAAGCTTTCTATTTATAGATTTCTCTTGATAAAGGTCAACATTCTTTACTTTTATTTTTTTTATTTTCTTCTTTGTTATAATTGTGTTTTCTTACCCTACATTTACCCTTAATTCATTTTTTTTTTGGGAAAGTAATTTTTAAGTCTATTTTTATTTGAAAAAAAAAAAATAAATCCTTATGTCCTTTTCTTCTTTTGCAATTAAATTCCAACACTTCCAAATGACAATTGTATATAGAGAAAGAAAAATACGCGAAAAAAAAACTTAATTAGTAATCTAAACTTTTTCCAATTTCAATACAATAACATTGTCATTAAAACGTCCTTGCCAATGTATATCACATCACTTAGAGAGCAAATTAAGAACCGAAATTTACAAAAGATAAAAAAAAATAAAACAACTAGCAAGAAAAAAAAACGTCAATTCAAATTATTTTAATTTTTTTTTTAATGATTAAATTTTCCATTCGGTTTTCTTTTTGTGTTTATTTTAAAAATATTTAAAACTGAATTGGAATAAACATTTTCGATTTAACCTCACTAATGTTGATCCTATCGGTTCTTCCTTATATTTTATATACGTATGTCTGTATATATCAGTCAGATGTCATATTTTATTGACATCTTTTAAATTTGTTTTTGTTTTTCCGCTTTGCTTTTCAAATCATAATAGCTAATATAAAAGTAGTTAATTTTTCTTCTTTTTAACTTTACTTTTAGAAAAAAAACAGCTTTGAATGACAAAAAAAATATTAGAAAATAATTTAAGAGTATCATGACCTCCTAATTTCCTCTCAGCCTTCGTTTCACATAACACTTTTAATATTATTTTCGCGTACCAGTGATTATCAACTTATAAAATTTTAATCAGAAAAAGAATAAGAAATTTTGTTATAATTTTTATGAATAGTAATTTTTCATATCAATTTATTGGTACGACAACTCAAGTGTCAATATTTTATGAAAACCATTTAGAGTACCTATAATAAGATAACATACTAAAAATTCCAAGAAATTTAAGCAAAATTTATTGGAACACTTTCAATTATGACGGAAAAACTCGAATTGTGATCAATTTTGTTTTATACAAGTAGAATATTGTAATAATTGTGATTGCCCTTCAATAATTTCAAAGAATTGTTATTCTAATTATAAAAATTACGATTTTATTATATGAAGACCCTTATTCCAAAAATCTCACCACAAATCTAGTGCCAGGGGTCCTATAATACCAGCGGTCCTATTTTAGCAGTCATAAAATAAAACGCAATAAGTCACATATGCTGGAAGTTCTAAAAATTTTCTTAAGTTCTAAATTGTCCTATTTTAAATGTCATATTGGAAGAAATAAAATAGTTTTGTGTCTGTCCGTTTTTTTTAAGAACATTTTCTTCGATTTCACTGCCCCATATTTATTTATAAATTTTTGCTTAATCTGAATTGCAATTTTCTATTGCTTTTATAGTTTATTCCTCATCACAAAAAGTCTTAGCAACCGTCTAAATATACAATCTATCTCCTACAACTGCTTTTTTACATTACGACAAAAAATGTCATATTTGAAACTAGCATAATTTTTACTCCATATATTTAAATTAATTAACTTAATTAAATTAACTCCATATATTAAATTAATACTTTATTAATAATAATCAAGTTTACCACATGACGGTTCACTCATTCGACTTTGATCTCAAAATCTGGCAAAATTCATGTGAAATTCAAATAAAGTTTTTTCCATAATTCTAAAGTGACTTTGAGAATAGTTTCCATTGTAAATAATTACTATTTAACTTGAGTTTAATTAATGCGTTAAAGCAATTTTGGAAATTCTGCCCCTATAAGTATTCAATTTTAAAATAATTTCAGTAAAGCATCATTTTTAACAAAATCGCTAAATTTTAGTAAATTTAATCGTTTAAGCGATAAAAGTAAGGCTTTACTTGTTAAAAAATTTGAACAGCAGTTTAACTACAATTTTTGCTCATAATATTTCGTTTTCATTGACCTGAAACAAGACCCATTATTGCAATACATCTCTTGGTTAAGGTTTTCTCCATTTTCGCGTTTTACTACCGCTGATATAAGACCCTAAATATTGTTTTTATTACAATGAAAGAAAATGCTAACTATAAAATTTTTTCAAAATGTTATAGAAAAACTTGAAATATTTTTTTTGATATAAAAGAGACACCAGTCTTATTTTCAATTTTTTTTTATCTTTTCTAGGAGACAAAAATAATTTCTTTTTATTCTTCTCTTTATTTGTGTTATGTTTTATTCCTCTTTATCACGCATATATCATATATATCAATAGATAACTACAAATGTCGTCTTCGTATATATTTTACATTATAGATTTTAGATATATAAAAAAAAGTCTTAAATGACAAGACTTAGGATTAAACATCATCCCAATATATACATATATTTGTACATAACCTACCATGGATCGACAATGATGACGCCTGTAAAAGAATTACACAGGGATAAATCAATTTATGAAATGAAATGTTAACGAATTTTTTTTTCCTCTTTTTATACTTTTTCACTTCCATTTACTACTAAAATTGGGGTCTATTTATACATAGATCTATAGGTATATGTATGTTTTAAGTGTACTGTAAAAGTAAATTATCATAACAATTTTTATATATTAAAATTTATTCGTCTCATTATTTTGTATATACACGCACGTATACATGTAATATATTATTCATACATAAATAGGTTCTCATATATCCATATCATTATTTTTCTAAATATTTACATAATATATAAAATTCAATTTGATATTATATTTGATAAAAATATATTTATGTACACTGAATATCGTAACAAGGGAATAGATTAAAAAATATAAAAATGTAATATAAATTCTAATCTGACATATTAATGTTCTTACCGGTTACATGCGGTCTCTGTTATATACTTTGGGAATTTTTATATTATGTTAAGTATAAAAGTTCAATAAAATTTTTCAAAGTTCAAAATAAAGGTTAAATTCAAAAGAAATTCTAGTATTACACGACCATTTCTCAGATAAAATCAACTAGATCTTTTGTATTAATATGGAAGTATGCAAATAGTAATATTGACTTTAATTAGTCTAGTTTTAAAATTCTAAAACGAATTCAGTAATCCGCTAGATCTGACGCATCCTAGGCGACGCCTAGTTTTTCACTAATAGTTTTTCAATTATTTAAATTTTATAAAACAAAATTTAAAAATAATAATAATTTCATTTAATCCGAAAATAATTTATAGTTTCAAAAACAAGCCTGACAAGCTTGTCTACTACAGGCTTCGAAACAATCAAGTGTGTTTTTAATGTTAGAAAAAATGTTTAGACTTTTGTTTAAAATTTTTGTAAGCAAAAATTTTATTTATATTGAGGAAGATTTAAAATGCTGTAGGTTAAACTGTGAGTTATTTGGAATTCTAATAATATTGAGTAGCGTAAAACTCTGCTTAGGTGAATGCAAGGGAAATTCAATTCAACTGAGAACAAAAGAACTTCGTCTGTAACCTAAACACTCATAAAGTTTTGAAGTTGTGTTTAGAAAGGCAGAATTTTGGAAAACTTTTACATATTTTTAGTTTTAAACTTTCACTTTTCACTAAATGAAAATGGTGTAGCTGTTGACTCGTTCAGCTTTTAAGTTTCAATTAAATCAGTTACAGTGTCTGTCCAATGCAAATTAAATAACCAATACTGAAAGTGATTGCACATTTTTCAAAGTGGTTCATATTCTTTGACACTACTAGTGTAACTTCTTATGATGTTTCCAAAATTTGGTATAACTCTGAGTTTTTTCCTAATTTTTTAATCATAAATCAAAAGAAAAAATTAATACATCATAAATCAAATATTCTGTGTGTTGTAGGTGTAATTTGATTATTCTCACATTAATTTAAAAAAAACAAAAGATGAAGTCATGACTAAATTATACCAAATCGTGAAAAACATCAGGCGTATGATTTAATTTGGGGTGACGTTGGTTTATAATTTATTAAAAATAATTTTAATTCTTAGAATTATGGCATTTTTAAAATTATTTAAAACAAATTTCATATTTAATAGAGAATAATGAAAATTCAATGGAATCGGCCAGCAAATCAGTTTTCGAGTCCTGGTCTTTCCAAAAAATTTATATGTTCATTGTTTTAATACGAGGAATTCATATATTAAATTTCAATGAAATCGGTTGATTATTTCTCTTTATATACATAAAAATGTATATTTGGCCCGTAGTAAACGTCTAGTTGCTGACGCCTGATTTCTTCCAAAACATAGGAATTTTCGCGGACGGTCGAGCAAAGCTTATATATGAAATTTCAAGTAAATCGGTTGAATATTTTCTTCAAAATGGTCAAAAATGTAAAACAGGCCCGATAAAAAATGCAGTTCCCGAGGCCTGATATATCCCAAAAGCTGATTAATCCGTGCCATGGCCGAAATAAACTTGCATATAAAATTTCATTAAAATCAGTTCAGCCAAACTTGAGATACACGCGTGCACACACAGACCGACATACCGACAGATCGACAGACCGACAGGTTGTTAAAAATAGTTTATTTACACTTCCCTACTATGGAGAAGTGCATTCCCACTGAAAACTCGATATGCAAAATTTGTTGCCATCACATAACCTACCTATTGTATACACAATACGGTCGGTAAAAATTGATATGATCATCATATAACCGACCGCAAGCTTTATTGTCTAGATAAGCGAAAATGTTGTACCAAAATTATGAAAATAACCTATATATACTTCTCCCAAAATTTTAAGACAGTTCTAAGCTTTTAATAACTAAGTTTGACACTTGGTAAAAATTTATTTAATGCCTTCCAAATTCCCTGAAAAATTCGCCAGTTACTTTCGCATTCTCGATAAAAACTCAAATACATATTTTCGTAAAAATCAATCCAAACACCGAACTGCACAAACAAACTGACAGAGTGACAGACAGACGACAGACATCGCGCTAAAAATAATTTAATTACGCTTCCTTGGCATAGGAAAACACATTTCCGTCGAAAATTCGAGATGTGAACTTCGGTGCCATCACATATCCTCCCTTATTGCAATAAATAAATACATGCTCTTAAATGCAACTGCATCAATACTCAGACTGCTATTACATTTAATTACATTTAATTTCAATTTCGTTGATTTATTAAATTAATTTATCATTGGTCTTTAACTCAAATATCTACTGTAAAGCAATGTATTAGTTTACTGATTCTAAGTGAAATAAAATTTTTAAATTGAAATATTTTAAGTGAAAATATTATACTAAAAAGTATAAAATAAAAACAAAAGCAAAACCGAAAACCTGTCAAAGACAGGAAGAATAAGAAACAAAATTTATCACCAAAAAAAAGGAAGCAAAAACTGACCAAATATGAAGAGGAAACATTATGTAATGTCCTTGATGATTTGTTATTGTTTCCTTTTTTGTTTGGCCTACCCCTCTTATCTAAATTTAGTGTGTTCGTTTGTATATTGAAGATATTTTTCATTTTATTTTTAAATTTTGAAATAAACATCTCATAAAATAAAGATACGTCCAGTAAAAATCACATTCATCACAGAAAAACAAGAACAAAACACGAAATGTTAGAATCTTTTTGTATATCACTACACAAAATATATGTACATGTGCATGTATACGTACATACCTTGAACACTTTTATAAAAATTATACAAATTACATACTCAAAAATATTATGTTTAGTTGAGTATACACACGTATACAAATAAAATGGGCGAATAGGATGAGGACAATAAAATATTTTCAATGTTAACATTAATTTTTATTTCTTTGAATAACACAACAAACAAACAAAATAATGAAACAGAATCCATTTTTTGTTGTCTCTGATTCTGGTTGGCATAAAGAAATTAAAAATTTATATTATCCTCATAATTTATAATGTCTTATATATACGGTGGAAAATTTATTATGTTTTATAGTAATATTTTTATCCCTGATAATAATTAAATGCTATTTTACCATACTCAAAATTGAAAAATATTTCTGGAATAATAAATTAAAACAATTATTTTAAATATTAAATTAAAGTATTAGTTATTATGTTACCTTCCAAATTAATTTTCATAGTTGACACCATGTAAAATTAATTATTTTATTCTAGAGTCTTTAGCTTGGAGTCAGGTCATAAATGCTTGTTTAATTTTTAAATTTATATTTCTAATTTTGAAATGTTATTGAAATACTGCCGACAACAGAAATGATTTAGGCTAACTGGGTAGGAAAAGTGAACAATAAATTTTTGAATTTAGCAATAAAACGAACAAAATTTAACAAAACGATTTCATATTGCCGTCAGTAAAATAAATTTAAAGCTAAACATAATTCATTTGATTAACGATGGCATATACAAATTTAAAACTGACACATAACTAACCTTCGGATCAGTGTAAAATTCTAGAAATTAAAGTTTTCCTATTTATACAAATTTTCAAACTGTAACTAATGTCATTTTTATGATTCTTATCTTTATTTACTTTGTTATTCACTAAAAGAACTTAAATAAGCTCAGATAAATTGAAATTTATATCACAGTATTGTTATTTTGTTATTCTGCACCTCTTTCTAACCCTAAATATGCCTTCTATTAGATTTAATTCTTTTAATTTCGAATAATCTGCATTTACAAGCAAACACAACTAATTATAACATTGCATATGAAATTTTTTTTTGTAAATTTTAAATACCCATTCAAATTTTTTTAGGATCAATACTGCACACATTTTTTGTATATATTTAGGAGTATATTCAATTATATTGCTTGACTGAGTTTTTAAAAATATTACAAGAGGATTTTCTGAAAACAAGGCAAAACAAGACAATCAGTGATTTCGATTTTGTTTTTAGTTTTTTAAAAAATTAATTTATTCAATTTTCAGTCATATTCGATTGCATAAAAAATAGTTTTTTTTAATAAACCAAGCAGATAGATTCATTTAAATTTACATAAAAATTCGAACAAATAAGGTATATATATACAATGTTATCGAGTTATATACATTCAGCCAAAACTTGAATAAAAAATCAATTAAAATTTCCAATTAAAAAAACACTTAATCAAAGTAAAATTGTTTGCATTGGAAATATGAAAAATTTGCAACTTGATATTGTTAGAGGCAATATGTGTAAAAGATATTTGAATAACTTAAACAAATAGATCAAAACTTATAAACCTAATTCAATATTATCTTAATAGAACAAAAACACAGGTAACCGTCTTACAGATAAAATATAAGTGTAATTTCAGTCAAAATAGAAGTAGTGTAAAGAGAATGTCATTTGAAATCACATTCGATACGAAAATGAGCGTAATATAAAGGTTTTTACAAAATTACACAAGTTCAACCCTTATTGCATGAGATTTACTCTGGAAATTACTCTCATCCAGCTATTTGTAACTGATTAAAATAGTAGATAGTATAATTATAGTAAAATTTCATGGGTCAATTTTATGACTAAGTTTTGAGGGTTAATGAACCCAACTGATTTATTAATTAAAAAATTAATAAAACTACAAAATGCACATTGATTTATATATAATGTTAGAACCATGACTACATTGATTTGAACTAAATTTTATTATAAATCATTGATTAAATGGCAAGGTAAAAAACTTATAACCACAAGCTAATTGAATGCAAATTTTTATCACATTTAACTATTTCTTTATATGCAAATCAAACTATCGAAAAAAATAGGGTAAAACTACCAGCACCTGCAATTACTTTGAAACAAAACTAAAGCAAAATCTCTCTGAATTTCAAAATTCCATTTAGTCTTTTTGTCAAAAATTATTTTAATTTTTTTTATTTTCTTCTTTTCTCGGTATTCGAAATAAAATTATGGAAAAAAAAGAAAGAAATATAAAAAGTAAAAAATGAATTTCTTGGGCGTAATACAAAAATAAAATTATTATAGTGGTAGTGTATGTATTTTTTAAAAAGAATCACATTGCTTACAGTAAAATGCTCTTGGGTGTTATATGTAAATTTGTATACCATCACTATAAAATTTAACAACATTAATTTAAACAACAAAATTTTAAACACGTGTAAAAAAAATATATCCTGTAATTGAGACACACTGAAACATAAAAAAGTTTCTTTTTTCAGCAATTTTTCTTTCTGTTCCATTTTCTTCCTTAGTCCTCTATTTCCTTTTTTTTCGTTTCTTTGAGAACCAATTAGAATTCTGTTATATAGATATTGAATACGTGTTACTAAAATCTAACCAGATTTAAGATTAATGCTATTAATTTTTAAAATAGTATTGTGACAGTATAAATTTAATGACATCAACGTTACATTAAGAAAAAATGTGACAATTTGTTAATGTAATTATGATTATGAATAGAAAATGTTAATTTAAGATAATTTGAATTTAAAGAGCCCATTTCTGAAAATTTTCTTTATTAAATTTTGAATGTACTTAATTTTCAATATTTTATAACGGGATACCTAAATATTATACGATTATGTACAGACATACTAATTTCCACTAATTTCCAATTTAAAAAAACTAATTACAAAAATTACTCAATTTTGAATTTTCAAATTTGAATTTACTCAAATTATTTGAATTTGAATTTGAATTTTTTTAGATATGATTCGATTAAATCGCTCTTAAAATTGCTAAACAGTAAATATCGAAATATTTAAATAATTTTCCAGGCCGTAGAAAAAGTTGACCGAAATCGCTTAGAAGTATAAAATCTTTTGTTTGTCTCACCATTCCGTTGCAATGTTATGGTAATAGCGTGAAAATAATCGATTTTATCTCTTTTTCTTTTAAGAATTTTTTCAAATTTTATTGAGTTCCAATATTATAAAGTATTTTTCTGTTTTTTTTTTTATTATGCCGACATTTCAAATTTTTGCATTTTTTATTCATAACATCTTCGGGGCATAAGAAATTGCAGAAATTGTTTATTGTTTGCAATGCAAATTATTTGTTCTTTACCAGAAAGTTTCATTTAACCTCTATTTATAGCTTGAGGTTATGGAACAATAGAGAACTATGTAAGTTTAAAAAGCATTTCTTTTTAATCAATATAACAACGCTTTAATTTGGTAACAAAAACTTTTATCACAATATTTTTATTCTTTTATAATAGAATTTTGCAGATTTATACAACAAAAAATCAATGAATTGTAAGACATTTTTTTTGTTGGCATATACAAAATGATCACCCTTCGATATAAAAGGAAAAAATTTGTAATTTTTAAAAAGAAAAATATTTCTCACTTGACTGATTGCTTCTACATCATCATTCAAATTTCTAAATGTAAATAAGTATACACAATTATATTAACACACACATATACATGTATGTACTGCAGTATAAACGCAAATATGTATGACAATTTCATTAATCATATTTTGTTTCTTTAAACACAAAAAATGAAAAAACAGAATTAGATAAATATAATCTCTATATACATACACTATGTAAATTTAACAAGTGAAGTTAAGGTACATATAAAAATAAGTATGTGCATGTGTTTTTTTATTATACCCGCACGAATCGAGTGTTTGTAGGGTATTATAAATTTACCGCCCTGTTTGTAAAGCTAAAATATAGTTTCGAGTCAATTTAGTTGTATCTGTTCGTCTATTAATTCGTCCGTTCCAGCGAAAACTCAATAAAGCATTGAGTTAGGCTCTTCAAATTTACACAAATTGCTGTGACAGTAACAGAAGGAAGTCTGTTTAATTTAGATCCGGTCGAAGCATCTGTTCGTTATATAACTCCCAAAAAAAATTTACCGATATCTTAGGAACTGTAAAGGATGCTAACTAATTTTGTATAAACTACAAGACCAATAATTTGACACAATTTTGTTGTTACAATTTTGTTCTTACAAAAGTTGCAAATATAAAGATTATAAGATGTTCAAATTTTGCAACTTCTTTAAATAAAGGAATTCGTTTAAGTGGTTAATAGCCTGATAAAATTTGAATGTAATTGCATACGTTCTTATAATAGTTGCCATGGATTTTCAAAAATTAACAGGTAATTTCTTGGAACCATAAAGTCTATAATATATTGAAATTTTTAAAATAGTTTAGTAGCTTGGCAAATATTTCAACCCTAAATTGATCCTTGTTACATAGATACTTTAAATTTTAAAGGCTCAAATTTGAAGAAAACAAGCTTAGTAACAGAGTTCAAACACTCATTAAAGTGTCAACAGAAATTGTACCATCAGCTCTTATCAGATAACTCTTAAAAAAAATCGTACAAATATCACAGAATTAGCACGATCAACTCTATTTTTTTTTTCGTTTTTTATATTTACTTAAATGAAGAACAGTTATGATTTATAGTCGACAGTCAACGTAACGTCAAAGATAACACAAGAGTATAGGAGCGACAATCTACTTACGCATACAAATAAATATTCAAGTGTGGGAGCACATAGTATTGTATCCATTTTAGTATACAAGTATATATTCATAAAATGTCAGGTTATGTACCTGAAGCCAACCGTTTATTGTAAATTACCGTTATTATTCTTTTTTTATACATTTTAATATCGATAAAATAATGAAATTTTTTTTTAATCCAAACCCCACCCTTATTGTCTTCTTAATATTTTGCACAGAACATCTATTTTAAAATCAAACAATGTATACGAGTATAAATTTATTTTTTAAAATAATTTAAAAATAAATTTTATATTATTAACAGTAAGAAAATGATTTTATGAAGAAAATCCTTAACTCTTATACTTTATTTTATTATTTTACAGGTGACTAATTTTCTATTTACTTTAAAAAAATTAATTGAGTCAATTTATATAGAACTTAATTCACCTAATTTTTATTAAGTTGGATGACAGCAGCTGAAATTCTGAAATAAATTTATTTTATGTAATAAGAGTGTTATTAACCTCTCATTAAAATTTCGTACCCTTCAAAGTTATAAGCATCTACTATTTTATTTGTATTTGGTTATAAGTATATCAAAAATTTAAATGTACATTTATAACATTATGCTATTTATGTTAAGAAAATTTTATTAATTATAAATTTAATTTATTGTGTATTATAGCTAAATCCATAAATTTTTAACTTAATAATAACTTAATAATAATCAGCAATGACGCTAGTCAGATTGTTTGCAGAAATAATTTCGGTCATAGAATATTTGTTTCATTACCAGTGGCAATTATGTTTTAATATTTTAGAGCAATTCAAAAATTAGTCTGCAGATTGCATTTATTGAATATCCATAAGTCAAACTACATAACATACCTAATCATCTTGTCTTAACCGCGAAAATTACTGAATTGTCATTATTGGCTGTATGAGGAAATTCCTGCAATCAAACATTATGCTTGCTATAGGTTCTAACTGTGTTTGAATTGCAGAACCAAAATAGCATCTACAACAATAGCATCTATCAACTATAGCAGCGTTCCTACCAAATTTGTGGAAAATATTAGTTTCTAAATTTCATTGCATGCATCAATTCGTTTGCATGCTCCGTTTACATTTATGAATCTTTCATGGAAATTTTTAGAGATCTATTTGGTCGAAATAACAAAGAAAATTTTAAATTTCGGATTCTTTTACCATGAAAATATATGTTCGACAATTAGTATACAAAGATTATTGAAATTATCATTCGTCTTGAAACAATTTCGTTCATAAAAAATTTGCCACAACTTTACTTTTAAACGGTAAGTTTTAAATAAAATAAATAAAAATTTAATTAAATAAAATAAATTTAATAAAAGTTTTAAATTCTAGTAGTTTATTACGTATAAATTTCAAACTATCGCCTCTTAAAAATAGAAAAACAATTCAGGTTTAGACACTTTTTTTATGCTAGATTTCTATTAAAGATTGACAGCAAATTTTCTACCGGCAAATACGATTTTTATTGATCTTGCTCCTGCTAACTTTATGCAAGGAAAGAATATGTGAAATGTACTGATTTACAAAACTATTAAATTGGTTTAAATTTATTTAAAATTAATCTAATTAGCTATATCAAATTGAAATGAAGAAACATTCCTTAAGTAATGTGAGTAGTTGTGAACTTTTCAATAAGCATTCCTTTTAGAAAAATGGACTTTTAACTCTTCTCCCTCCCCTCCTAATTTATAAATTTTCATAAGGAATCACACTGTTAATATTATTAGATCACCAATTTAATATTCCCTTTAAATGAAAAATATTATAATTTCCTTTTCCATAATATTGTAAATTAATGAAAACCAAATATTTTAGTGGTTTTTCCTTTTAAAAATTTATTGACTTGATATGCAAAGTAAATTCTTAGCTTTTTTCTCGTTAATTTATTGATTCGCATTAATCTTACTTGTTATTTTTATTTCGTTCTATTTTTGTTTTCTTTTTCTTCTAATTGGAAATATTATGTATTTTATATAATACAAAAAGGAGAAAGAAAATGTAGAGTGAAAGCGAGAGAGGAGAAAAAAAAATGTCAAATATTATCTAAAAAGATTTATGAAAAGAAATTTTAATTTAAGTAAGTGAACTTGGTGTACTTTACAAAGAAAGAAAGAGAAAGAGTAATAGAATTAATTTACATTATTAAATTTTTTTTGCTGTTCCTTCATTTTCTTTTTATTCTTCTTCTTCTTCTTATTCTTATTCTTTTGCTGCTGCTGAGCTGTCAGAGATATTTTTGCATAATCAAAATTGAGAGTATAACTGTAAATAATAGTTATGAAAAACGTTTTTCCTTTTTATGGTAACAATATCCGAAATCCTTGAAATACGCAAGGAAGATTTTATTTAAGAAGATATACTTAATGATAACGTTATTTATCTAATATGACAAGCTTTAATCTGTTTAAAATTCGTAATTATACAGAATAATTTGACTTAACCGATTAGCCGAAATTTGATCTTGTTTCAGTAAAATTGTTTTCAAAGTTTTATTTTTTAACTGACACTAATATTTATTGAGAATATGCCATTCTTGACATTAATTTGTTATTGAATTCAATAATTCTTATAAATCAAGTGGGAATAAAAATGTTATAATAATATTGATAAACTTAGATCAGAGCAATGATTGATAAAGTATCTGAAATTTTTCTTTTAACAGTTCAACAGAAAATACGAGTTTGGAAAACAAACTTCTAATCGCATTAGCTATTCTCATTAATATACAAAAATTATTTTGACACAATAATAAAATTTTGCATACTTTCAGGGGAGGAATGGAAATTATATTAAGATAAACGTTAACTCACGACAAATGGTGGAATTTTTTTATTAACTCAGTTGAGATGAATAATTATATTTTTTGTTAGCAAGATATTTGCTTTTATAAAAATTTGTTACAGTTTGCAATTTTTGAAATATAAGCTACTGAAATTTTAAATTATACTACTTTCGTGAGGTGATGGATTTGAAGAGAATAGGGTTGGAAAAAAAGTTCTTCTAACGAAATAAGCTGTTTATGAGTGCCTAAAAGCTGCCAAAGATTTAGATTTCTACAGTTTACTTTATTAAAGCAAAATTATATCAAAAAAATGGTTTTCAAGTAACATTTGACTTTAACAGTTGTTTTGTCATTTCAGTACTGTACTATGTGGTTCTGCGGTATGGATCTGTAAAGGGGTAAGGTAGGTAAAAATGTTCATTTGGTGAAAGACGTTTTTAATAAAGATTTATTTGTGTATAAAATTCCAGTTATTTATCTGAATGGGTGTAGACAAACACATGGGCTGAAGGACAGAAGCGTATAGCATTACTAAACTTATATATTGAGTTTTAAGCAATACTATGATTAAAGTTAAATTTTCTTATATAAGTCGTAAAAATAATTTTCGCATTAAAAATCTAAGTTATATTTTTCTTTTCTTCGAATTGGATACGTTGTTTTAGTTCGATTTCTTTGAGCATAACTCAAATACCTTTAGATTGTAACGCTTTCTTTCCTTTTCGATTAACATTAAGTATAATGAAGTTTTCTTTAATGAAGTTTTATATATCTTTGAAAATAAACTTTCATATGCAACATTGTATTACTTCAAGTAGTTTCTTCTATACAGAATAGAAGAAAAAGATGTCAATATACATATATACATACATGTATACATCCAGTATATTTACCATAAGAAAAAGTTTAAGCCAGTTGCAAAGAAAGTTTTCTTTGATTTAAGATAACGTCGTATAGATATTACTTAAAGATTTGGTAAAAATTTTAGAAAAATTACATTAAATATTATTGCATAAAATATAAATGTATAGTCAAAAAGGTATAGAAAAAGGTAAGATACGAGCATAAAAGGAAAAAGTTTCTTAACCGCAATGAGAATTTTTAAGTTTATTCGATAGATAAAAAAAAATAATTTTTTTTTATTATTTTTTAAGAAATAATTTACATAAAGGTAAAAAAAACTTTAAAATCCTTGAGAGCTCATAGTTCCTATATCCTGAATTTTTTAATGTATTTTAAAGTTTAAAAAAAAAACACAAAATAAAATAAAAAATTTTTGTACGAATATTATTTATTCATTATTAAAATGCTTAAAATTTTAGTTATGAAACTTTGTAAACAATTTATTGATGGTACCTGATTTTATTTGCGTAAATTTCACTTTTAATAAAAATGGCGTTCGATAACTTATTATTGGTAACCTTATTTTAAATCAGGTATTCATTTCAGGTATTCTCAAACTTAGATATCAAAGTAAAAGTTTCAATTATTTGAATCTTTGTGATTTGAATAAAATCGTGACAGGAATTTATTCATTTGCCCTTAGCCCACATATTGAATATTAAAAAAGAAAAATTTAAATTTGAAAATTAACTAAATTTTAAAATATTTCAGTGCAAGTGGGGCTTTTTAAAATGTAAAAAAAATATTATGACCTCTTTGTTTTTTATCTTTTAAAAGGAGTAGAACGTAGTCATAATACCGAATAATACAATTGCAAGTCATTTGAAAATTACTAAAAATCGGATTAATGAAGCTGAAATACTATATGGAGTAAAGAAGATTTGCACTACTTCTTAAGCTTTCATGAACACTTAAATAATTTTATTTAGTTCTAATTACTCCAATTTGTGCCTAAATTAAATTTTAAATTTTAATTTTCCAATAATAAGGCAGATTTATTTTAAATTCGATACTTTAACTAATTAGCTATGTTTAATTTTTCTAAAAAATTATTTTATAATTTTAAAGCAAGGAGATGAAAATGCTGTGTCATGGCATACAAATTCCCAAAATTAAATTATAAAATATTTTCAATCGACGACAACACTAATAAAAAAAAAAACTAATTGACTTGGTAAATCATACTTGCATGAACGCATATTGTTGTAATACAAAAAAAAATATTATTTTAGAAATGTATAGAGACTTCAAAATTGCACTTAATATACTCGCTGCCTTAATAACATCCTTATACAAAAAGGAAGAATTTATTCAAAAAAAAATATTTTTGAATACGTTATGTATGTAAATGTCGTTGTTATTAATCAATCAATCTCATATGTGGAAGTATAAAAATATTTTCAAGGTTTTTTTTTTTTGAAACACATAAAAATTCTTATGAAAGGAACGTGATTATTCAAAAAAAAAGTTCATATTCATAATAGATAATAGGTAGCTATATAAGGAAAAGTTAGAAGATGCTAGAAGGAAAAGAATATTATTTTTATTTTTAAATTTTAACTTTTGGAACTATTTTTTTTTTTTTTTTTGCAAATGTGGGTAGTTACTTCTAAATATTTCGAATTTTTGGGTATTGTGTTTTATTGTTGTTTCCAGTAATTTGTCAAAAATTTAAAATTAAAAATTGTTTTTTTTTTTCTTTTTTGAGATATAATGTATTGGCTATACTATAAGTACATATAGAATAAATTATGAAGGACATCTGGTTCAGTTCTATTGTAACCATTGTATACCTTTAAACTATTAAGGATCTATTAAATCATAATTATACTTAAAATTAATTTTGCATCTTCATTACATGGACAATATTATAGAATCAAAACATAATTTTGTTATCCTAAAGTCAAGGACTATAGGCTAATTGAACTTATAGAATTGAGAAAAATGTATTCAATCTGAAATTATTATCTTAAAGAATATCTTAGAGAATGACATTTTCAATTTGCAGAACATGGTATGATATTTATATTGTATACCAGTTAGTACGTATATGTTATGAATATATCATTAATTTTGATTAAATTTTAAAGAATTTGTAATTAAATTTGATCTAAATTTGCAAATTTCTTTCAACAATTGAAAATATTGCATTTTTTTTTTTAACAATTTCTTTTAACAATTGAAATTATTTTATAACTTTAATAGCAAATATTATGCTACGGAAAAAAATTATTGCATACTTTTCGGAGAAAAAAAAACGATAATTACTGTATTAACATAAAAATGGAGTTCGACCGTTAGTTACGTGAGTTCTTAATCGCTAGAAGTTTTGGTTTTATAGAAATTTGGAAAAATTTGCAATTTTGGAAAAGCGAGAATCCAAAAATTTAAACTTTACCAATTTCGTGAGGAAAAATTGGAATTGCATAAATTAGAAAAAAGTATGTCTAAAAGAATATAGACAGTACATAAAAATGGGTTCTTGCTAATTTTCAAAATGTTAAAATTTAAAATTTTAAAAATAGTTTATTTTGTAGGAAAAAACAGTATATATTTCTTGACGTTATCGAATTTCTCCTAATTTTATGCAAAATTAAACACTTCACTAAGTGGCTTTCATTGTACTTGTCTAAAATCATATGAATAAAAACTCTTAACCTAAAACTAGAAAAATTGTTTTGTACAACTATTGGATTAGAAAGCCTTCATTTCAATTTTTCCATGGACTTTTTTGCGACTAACTATATAAAACTTGGTTTTGTATAACAGATTGCTCCACATACGTATATGTTCCTAAGTAAGACACAGAAGTACTTAGTTAACAAAAAAAATTTTTAATGTATGTATAATACGAGTACAAAAAATTCTAACATAAAATATTAAATATTTTGTAAGTGAAAAAATTCGCAAATAAATAAACTCAAATGTACTTAAATATTAGTTGTTATAATTTTGCCAAATGAAAAAATATAATGTAGTAAAAAAATTCATACAAGATACAATCATTACAATCATACAATTTTAATTTTATTTAAAAAGAACGATGACGATATTTTCGGCTTCTTCTCCGGATTGTATGTGATTTTTTACAACATGATAAACAAAACGTTATGCGCTTATGACGTCTTTTATTACGTGAACTTAGCTGTAAGAGATTCAAGATTTTTTTCCACTCAAATTCTTTGAATAAATCACCAACACTGTTCGTAACTTTTTTCTGAATATTTAATAAAGCCTTAAGATCATTCACATATGGTTCATGAAAAATATCTCTTTGAGACCATATGTTAAATACTTCAAAAATTTTTACCCAAATCCCTTCATTATGAATTTTTTCATCATGAACAATTAATGTAGCATTTCGTAAGGCTACTTCCCAACCATGAACAAATTCATTATGTTCTCGCTTACTATTTTGTATAATATCATTTGCTAAATAAAAAAGAATCAATTTTTGTTCTAATTGAGCCATTGTGAAAACTTTAAACCAGCAATCAATTATTTTTTTGTGATGTACTCTTTGCTGTTGGCACCAAGATGATAATTGTTCAATTTCGATTTGGGTATTGTTCATTATTGACAAATGAATTTCAAATTCTTCAGCATCAAATTCTTTATTCATTTTTCTTAATGTGTTTTTCATATTTTTTTATAAAATATAGAAGAAAATATGTGCGCTTGTGTATGTAGCTATATGTTTTGAATTCAATATTTAAAAATAAAAAATACAATTTTCCTTTAAAATTCTCGAATAACAATTTTAATTTTTCAATCTGACGTTTAAAAATTCTATAAATTTCAGAATTTTGAAATTTTTATAATAAATTTTAAAGCAATGTTAACTTTCTGAAAAAATAATAGCGTAACAGGTACAACTACTGACACTTTGAAAATTCGGTAACATTAATTACACCCCAATTTCTAGTATTTATTATAGCTATTACTCACAAAAATTAATTATGGATTCTAAGTATCTGACATTTTCTTCATTTTTTGTTTATAAAATAAATTTAAATGAATTTTCAAAAAAAGGAATATTACAAAATTTTTTTTAGGCAAAAAAAAATAGTAAAAACCACTAATAATTTTCCAAAAAAAAATATGAAAAAAAATACATGCTTATTAATTTCACAAGGTTTGTCCGTTTGCCCCTCCGTCAACATGTTTACAAAACTTCTATATCATAGGAGATAGAAAGCTGACATTTATGCACGTAGATCTTTAAGAGAAACTTATTTTCGTAGAAGAAAATTTTTACCTATCTGTAAAAGTTATAACCACCAACACCTTAAAAATGCTATATGGTAACTATTTATTGTAGCAAAACAATAAGCATTTTTCAAATTTTGCAAAGGCAGAAATGTAGTTGTTGGCTTCTTCCACTACTATGGTACGCAGTACCTTAAATCTTAAACCTTTTTTTAACCTTAAAAAAACCAAATGGAAATTAAAATTTACTGTTGTCCGAAATTCGTTCTTTATTTTTTCAAACTTTCAATATCGTATTTAGACGTCAAGTTGTAGAAGTCTGAAGTTTAAGCAGCCCTCTATATTTCCGAAACTGCAAGCTTTTTCAAATGCCATCGAAAAATATATTTATTTCTCTTAACTCTTGCAATTAACCGGTAAAGTCGAGCATTATGTTAACACCTATCTGAATTTTTTATTCCTTTATTTCAAAGATTGCATATATTATTTTTCATCCTAAATGTATGCAATCTGTGAAATATATTCATATATGAATGAAAATAGTTTTTATAACGTAGCAATATTTTCATTTGCTGTAGGGAAACGTGCTACATTGCAAACCATTGTTGTTGCTATGAGTCAACATTATTTTTTATAAAGTTAATCAACCATAAAATCAAAGTAAAAATTTTTTTTAATAAATGTAATTAAACGAAAATTTAATAATATTATTAAATTTATAACAAAGTTATTTTATATATATATGTTTTATATATATTCACTTACCTGGTAGTAAAATAAAAAATTCAAATCCGATAATAATCCATGTGGAAATTATATTAAATCGTTTACAAACCATACTGCCTAATAAAGACCGCATTTTACACAATTTATATTTATATATAAATTTTTTATTATATATATATATGTGTATGTATATATATGTCTTCAATTATTCAATGTACTTTTTTATATTATTTAATATTAATATAAGATAATAATGTTAAAAGTCAGTTAAAATTAAATTTAATATTTTCACTTTGCTAAATTATTTTTATAACAGTTATCTACACATAATATTTATGCATATTTGAAATGAAGTTTTTTCTTTAAAAACGAATTTAAAAAATAAAAAAAAAGTTAAATTTTTAATTTGACATTTCACTAGTAAAAAATGGAAAAATAAAATTTAATTTGTATTTTTCTTTTTCAAAATTTATCTTTTCTTTATAACAATTTGTTTAAAATTATATGTATATTAAATATAGATCAAATGTTAATTATAAAAGTTTAAATTTTAATTAATTTAAAGAGAAAGAATATGAAAATAGTCATTTTGTTTCTGTATGACTGTATTTATTTGTTTCTTATTTTTTACATAAACGGTCACACTATTTACGTTAATGACATGTATCAAATAAATTTCAAATTAATAATAATGAAATCGAAATGAGAAAATCGAATATTCGATAAATCGATTAATTAAATATATAAAATTATTTTTAATTAAACAATTAACAATCAGTTATTTAGTAAAGAACTTAATTATAGCTTAATTTTTAGGCGATATTTGGATAATTATTGTAGGTTGTTTAAAGTTTTTATGTTTACAACAATAATTTCACAATTTAAAGAAACAAGTCATGTAGTTTTTTTTTTTATGAATTTTTAATGAATTTATTTAATATACTAAAGTTGTTTTTTTATTTAATTTTTTAAAATTATTAATGCCATCTGATCTGATATTTATTTTTGTAAACATAAAATAATTTAACTTATTTTATATATTTTTTTTTCTGTTATACATATATACTTATATTATACTTTCTTAAAGAGGTTTAGGGCACTTTTAATGTTCAAGTATATTATGTGTTGTTTTAATTTATTTTGTGCTTTATCAAGTAGTATTACCTTATATTTTTAATATTGTTTCTAATTTTAATTTTTATCTTTTCAATTTATTATTAACACATGATATTTTTTATTAAATTTTTATTTTTAATGATTATACAATTGCAGAATATACGTGGGCAAAAAATATTGTCAAAATTAAAAATAAAATCAAGTAGTAAAATAATATAAGTATATACCGTTATAAATTCGATAAACAGTTAGCAGAGGAGTAGAAATAGAAGAATATAAAATTAAAGAAAAAAAAAATAATAAAAATATCAACAAATCTTGTTGTTGATAATTAAAAACTCTTTTCGTTTTTTCTTTTTTTTGTTTTTTTTTTTTACTCAATATTTATGAATAATGTCTCAAATATTATCAAGTATTTTTAAAGAGATTAAAATTCTCCATATGAGTACATTGTAATTCAATTATTTTTATGATTGATTTTGTTTTTGTTTTCTCTCAATTATTTTCGATTTTTAATTATTTTGTTCGTAATTGTTGTTTTAATTTTTGTTATTGTTATTATTCTATTTAATGTATTGTTGAATTTCTTCAATGTTAAATATTAAATCTACAATATTGAAGAATTTCTCTCTTATAATATCCAGTTTTCCTACTATTGTTATTTTCCTCCTATATATATATATATATATATATATGTATGTATATATATGATGATGGTGAGTATATATAATGAAAATATATATAGTTAAAGATATAATATAATTATATATAAATATGTATTCATGTATATTTATCTTTGTAATTGATTTTAGTTTTTTAAATAAAATTTAATTTTATACTTTTTTTTTTACTTGTATTTTATATTTCTATATTTACAAATAAATTTTTTAGTTGTTTTTTTTTTTATCAATTATACAACAAATTTTTTACTGATTTTTTAAATGTTTTAGTATTTAATTTTAGTGTATATTTTTAATTCAATTGATTGATGATATTAGGTTTTTGTTTTGTTTTTTCTTCATTTATTTTACTTGTAATATTGTATTTATTTTAACTATATTTTCGTTAATTATTCAAAATATTTAATTAGAATTCATTTAACAAATAACCATTCGGACTTATAATTAAAGGGAAATTTATTTGAATGTGTGTGGGTGTGTGTTAAATCGCTTAATTGATTATTTCGTTATAACCTTGTTCTTTTTTTTATTCCTATTTATTTATTTTTTTGTTTTGTTAATTTAGTATTTATTTTTTCAATTTATTTAAATAAAATTTATCTATTTCTACAATATTGATTTTATTTTATTTATTTTATAAATATTTACTTATATAATTTACGCGTTTTCTTTTTATTTTATTTATGGTATTTTTTAGTAAAGTGTTTTACTTTTTAATTTATTTATTTAAATAACAAATTTTAATATATAATAATTTAATTTACGGTTTATTGTTTTCTTTTTTAGTTTATTTTTTTTTTTTAATTTTAATTATTTATTTAATGCTTACGTTACTGTTTATTTACTTTAAGTGTATTTAATTAAATTTTAAAATTTATGTGTTTTTGTTTTTTTATTTTTTTAATTTAAGAAATATGTAATGATTTTTCTTTTTTTAATACTTAATTTTATAATTTTTTTTTACTTCGGTTTTTTTTTTGTAATTTAATTTAATGTTAAATTTATAATTATTAGAATAATTATATTACGGAATAGATTGCCATTGTGTATGTTGCTGCTGGTGCTGCCGCTGATACGTCATATTTTTAACAGATTGCTTAAAAATGGTAGATACTAGCTATAAATTTTTGTTTTCTTTTAAAATGATGTTGCTGTAGCCGCCTTTATTTCGTTTTTGTTTTTTTCATTAAATTCGTGTTTTAAATAGATAATTTCCTGTTTTCGATTGTTGTGTTGTAGAAAATAGTTGTTATTGTTGCTGGATGTATGATGTTTCTGTTAAATTTCTTGTTGTCTTGATATAAGAGTGTGTGATTTTGTTTCTTAAGAAAAAAAGATAGTTTGTTTTTTTTTTTGTTTGTAGGTTGGTAAACTTTATTAAGAAAATTTTAAATATATAGTGATGGTATTTTGAATATAATAGTGTGACGTGTATTTTGTGTTAATAGGAAATACGTCAAATTTTTCTGCAACGAGATAAAAAACAAATTTTTATTATTATAAAAGTATATCAATATTTTTATTTAAAATATTTAATAAAAAATAATATTTTTAAAATTAAGAGACAAGGCTATGCAATTAAAAAATACTTTAACAATACATACAAATTGTTTCATTTTATAGTCGAACATCGCATAAAATAGCGAAACCTAAAATGTATCCCGCCAATTAGATGAAAATGGTTTTTGTTCTTCATATCAAAAAATTTTAATAAATTAATTAGGAAACTTAATCTCAAGTAAATACACTCGATTTTATTAATTCAAAGATTTAATGTCATGCTCGTTATTAATCAACTTGCTAAGGAATTATTACCATGCATTTTCCCTCAAGAGTGTAATTCATTATGCATTCTATTAAACTTTTCATTTTTCAATATTTTTTCAATACGAACTTCTCCATGGCAGGAGCGAATAATGTATTCAAATAACAAGAATTAATATGTTCAAAATAGATATGACAACATGTTTAAATAGTAGGTAAAATTAATTTTTTTAATATTTTTGTGAATCGAAATAAATAATTTGCCTGTAAATAAACTATTCTAAGCGAGATGTCGATCGGTCGGTATGTCGAGCTGTCTGCTTGTCTATGGGTGCTCAGGAATATTAATAGTGTGCACAATTGGCAACTACTCAAATCGATCACCACTGTCTCCACTATTTATGGAATATTATTTACGCACAGTACTGTATTAGTAATAAACTTCAAAATTACATTGTTCATATATTAAACGTGAATATTATATAAAAATTATAAATACTTAAATTAAATAAAAACAAAATCGGGGGAATTGTTTTTTCAATTGACTAACTTTGCTAAACTTTTAAAAAATTATTGTTTTCCCAAGGGAATTTCAAATGTATAACTTTTTCTCCAAATACACATGCATTTTTAATATTCAAAAATAATTCTTCTCCTCCTTTAAAAATGAAAACATTAAAAAAAATTAAAATATATACGGTTTTAATAATTCTCCTTGATTATCATTATTTAGGACTTTTTTTAAAAAAATAATCTCGAATATTTAAGTAAAAGATTAATTTTTAAACAGATTTTTTCAAAATATGCGTGAATATATATGTACTTACACATGTATTTACAAATTTATAATAAATAAATAATTCGCAACATTACAAATAAAATCCTTTGTAAAATGTACAAAAATAAAAGGAAGAAAATACAATTATACCCTTTTAATAACTGTAAGAAAAAATTGAAAAATTCTGAATTCTAAAAAATCCTATGGGAATAAAACTTGTCACACACATAAAACACATGCTTTCATAAAAACCTTTATCAAATTTAATTTTAAATATTTAATAAGGTTTCCCCCGTCCTATTTCTCTTTTAAAATTATTTTAATGGTTCAATATGCAAAAGCATCGTGTCACACATAATTTTACGCTCATATACTATATTCATTTAAGTGTATGTTATGTAAGTGAAATATGTAAGCAAGTATTTATATTAAGTATGTAATAAAGTAAAATTTTGTATAATGTAATGGGAAAATTCAAGCTTTCTCAAATTAAAATCAATCAAAATCAATAATTTTAAATACTTAATAATTACAAAGTTCATTAGAAACAAAAATAGCACTGCTAAGTTAAAGATTTTATAAAATAATTTTTAACTACTTTTCAATTAACAAATCAAAAATATTAAAGGAAAACAAAATAAGGTATTTGGAACTAAATATGCACAATATGTAAGTAATGTTAAGTGAAAATATTTTAAATACGTATACACAGGTATATTTATTATACTTTATTCTATATAAGTATTATACACACTGTATAGCACTTATATGCAATATATTTCCGTTATTACGAATATGTGTTGCATTAAAATTCCAATACACATGAGTGAATCTTTTAAAATAATGTTATATGGAACGTGGCATTGAACTGTTTTTGAATTGTTATTGAATTTTAAGAATTTTTATTCAGTACTTCTCATACCATCATGATATTATTATTATTTTAGCAAATAAAATTTATTTTATTTTTAGAAGAATATTCATATATAATTAAATTTCGTGAAAAATGTATTTTAAACGAGAAAAAGGGGTTTCTAGAATTTTGTTTTGTGTTCAAATTAAATATATTAGAATATTAGAAGAAAATCGAACTGTATTTATAGATTTAAGTAATAAATAGAAGACGAACAGCGAGTAAGTGATTATAAGAGACAGTTCTGCAAAGTAGTTTTAATAAAAATAAATTTTGTGTTTGATATTTTGTTCCTACCAGGTTTTGAAGTATTGAAAAAATTAACAGTAATCGATTTTGTATAAATTTTGTGTTTCATTCAATAGAATGGAATTTTTACTTTCAAAAGTTTTGGGTCTTGTCAACCTGGTTTAAAAGTCTCCGAAACCCTATTTTTTGAAATGTATTAGAATGAATTTATTTCGTTAACCTTGGTAACAATGAACTTCATAATTCGAATAATTCATTTTTATTTTCAAAACCATATTGTAAAAGTGCGATATTTTTCAAAGATTTTAACTCAAATTAAGTGATACATTAAGGTTTTCAAGCAATATATGCATACTATACAACTCTCTTAACAACTATATTATAGAAAATTCTTGCAACACTATATTAGTAGTAATAGTAATACCCAAACTAAGTGTGTACATAATAAAATTTGCAAATATCTTTAAATATTTTAAATACAATGAAATTCTATTCTAGCAAAAGAATATGAAATGAATTTTGTCATTCATTAAAGTGTAATTATGATTTTTTGAAAATTTTTAACTAAAATATGCCATTTAGAATATGTTTGAGAACAAATTCATTTTGAAAATAGTACTGCATTGTCAAAATAAGAAAAACTTGAAAGCGCGTGTACCTACACGTATATAATGTAAAATATTTTTATAATATTTGCTTCTGAAAATTTTAAAATAATTCAATTTATATCCTGTCAATATTTTTGTAAAAAAAAATATTAAATAAAAATTCTTATTATTATTGATGACTAAAAATTTGACATACTCGTAATAATTTTAATATTGAATTTTTCACAGTTGTCTACTAGTGACACATTATTATGCCCACACTTGTGAATTTGTAATTATATTTTTAGAGAAAAATTTAATCATATAAGTTTGTGATGTTATAAATAGAATGCGAATACAAAAAATTGCAAATTTTACACAAATTCATAAAATTTACTTCCTCGAATAATTAATCAATATTTTTGAAAGAAAAAGTACGGCGTTATAATAAATTATAATAACAGAGGCGGTGCAAAAGCTATTTCTTTCCGATAGAAAATTCTTTATGTTTTAAAACTTTCACTCTTTAATAAAAAAAAACAAAGAATTTATTAAGCTGCAAGCAATTTGAAATTTTTGTGGTGTATATTTTTGCATTACAAGATTATTTTTCTAATCGCCTACGCAATATAAGCCAGAAATCTGAGTCATTCTTTCACCACAGAACTTTGTAAAATCAAATAACCAAAGTTATTTCGCAAAGTTGTACTTCTGTAGTATTTTTTATATAAAAAAAAATCCTTTCATTCCATTCTAGCACAACAATTTCAGCTTATTATAATCGAAATTTGGGCCGTCTCGAACAATCGTATAATCCAATAAACACAATTCCAGTATACTTTTCGAATTAAAAGCAAAAAACTTTTCAAAGTTTTAGTTCCAACATTTTCTAACAAATACTTCTATATTTTCTAGCTATAAAAATGTTAGAATCCTCTGGCATCTTTTTAAAGTTTTCATTTAAATTTTGTTCCCCTCCTTTTAAACTTTTTATCCTAGTTTTAAAATAAAATCACACATTGTACTTTCTAAACACTCGTATAGGAAGCCGTTTAAATTTTTATTTCAAATCATCGTTTCCCTTATATAGAGTTTCCATTTTAAAATCATCATAGAAAAAAAAAAGGAAAAATTCCATTTACTCTAAAATTAAGGTTATAGAAAATCATCAAAGTGAAAATTTCTATCAGAAAAAATGCCATTTAAAGTTCTTTGATTTTTCCCTCTTTATTTCGAGAAAAGTAAACTCTTCAAAACATAAAAAAAAATATAATAAAAATAAAATTAAATGATTTTTTTAAAAGTATTTTTCTCCTGAAATCTCATATTACTATTTCTGTTAAAAACATTGAAAAATGTTAGAAAAACACAAAACAAATAAAATTTTTCTGCTCTTGCCTAGCACAAAGCATCTCACTTTAAATTTCGAGTTAATAAAAGTACTAAAAATTACGATTACAAGCAATATAAGGCGATTAGAAGCAGAAATTATTTTGAAAGGATTTTTTCCTGATTTTCTTTTTTTACTTTCTTTATTTTTTCAAATAAACTTTAAAATAAATTCTACCTTTTTTAAATAAACAACCCGCACAAACATGTTATACGTTTTATATAAGGTTAATCGAATACCCATATTGGAATTTAATCCTTGTAAACTTTTGTGTAAAAGGAAGAGTTTAGAATTGACGATACACTTTACTTTTAATATTGTGAAATAACTCGGAATGTGCTAAAGGATAATGTGGCAGAATCAAATTTGTTTAGTTCAATGTACTCATTATTATTAATAATTTTTGTTTTCTTCTTCGAACTGAGTGAAAATCATAAAAATTTTTTCTTAAAAACAAAATTTCTCATTAATATGAAAAACGATTTTTGTGTTAATTGAAAAATTTGAAGAGAATTAATTTTCTTGATAGCTTATGGAAACTTGAAGAGGGTTGAGTGTTTAAGTCTCACGTTAAGTAAATAAAAAAATACTTAATCAGGCATTACTTAATTTTTATGCCACAAAAAATACTTAATAATATTATGTTTTGAATAATTTCCTGCAACTCTATGAACTTGATAGTCAAAGAAACGAAACAATGTAACTTTGACAATTTTTCAATTTACACTATTAATCTAAATTTTTTGTCTTATTATCAAAACCTTACCAATTTGAAATAAAATGTGTCTATACATTTACGACATATTTTACTTTCAAGATACGCATGGAACCTATTGTTGACTTCAACTATACAATTTATAAAATTTTTTGTTTCTTTTTTCCTTTCTTTGGATGAAAATGTAGCAAAAACTTTTATTTTTACTGCTCAAGAACATTTTAAATACTTGGATACAATATTGGAAAAACTAATTGTCTTGGGACTTTTAAAATGTATAAGGAAGAAAAAGAAAAAAAAAGGTAAAAATACAAAAGGAAAGTTTCTAAAATAAAGTTTGTTATACATCAACACATAAGATCGTAAAAAATATTTTGTCTACTTTTCGTATGTATACACGTGTAATTCTACACAAGACTACTTCCATACCTATATGTACTTAGACATGTATCAAACATGTATAAATTATTTTATTTATAAATATATGTAGGCATTGGAATTAAGTCTCTTATAAAATTAAAATTTTATAAAAATATATACAAAAAAAATCCAGAACGTCTTCTATCATTTTTACCGAAATCGTATGTGGCATTATGATTGTCTAAGCCTACAAATATGTATAATTTGTACAGACTATTTTCGTAGGAGTACAGTAGTCCCTACTCGTTATATGAATTAACATTAGGCAGAAAGAGTTTTGCCCGTTATTTAAATTTAAAATGTTGTGTGGTGAATAATTGCAAATTTTCATTCAAATAAAAATTTTTTCTGTCTATAAAATTTTCTATTCATTTGTGTGTATATGTTATTACACTTTATATGCGGTTGACTGTATTTGAATGCAATGTAAATTTTATTTAAATATTTATGAATTCTCCTTATTCTAACATAAATCTAGTTAGAATTGCAATCCTCATTTCTATTCTGGCCGAACTTGTTGCTATTTTCACCCTTTGTCCAAACTCTTTTTTGCTCTTCAAAAAGGGTAACAGGAAGTTTTTTTTTCTAATCAAATTTAATAAATACCCACGGTTTTCCGAATTAACATATCTTTCGTGATAGAATTGTTAAAAATCGGTTTTTAAAATTACAAAATGCAATAAAACAAAAATTTTTAAAATATCCTAAAATTGACGTGCTCAAACCTTAAGTTTCTTCACTTTTCCCAGTTTTGTTTCGTTGTTATTTTTATTTTTTTTAAATGTTTTTCGTACAAGTTTGAATGATTTTAAGATATTTTTTATTTCAATGATTTAGGAATTCTAAAGTTTATACTTAATGATCCGATAATGTACAAATATAGGATGTGCTACTACTATATACATGTCTCAGTATAAATACTCTATAAGATCTATACAAAAAGAAAAACAACATCAATTTAAAAAAATTTATCTTTTAGGTTTTTGTTCACAATAAAAAGTCATTTACAATTCAACAAACATTAAAAGTTTAAGAAATAAAAATTAAACAAATTCGGTCAAATATCTATGTATATGTTACGTATGTTTGTATGTGTTCTGTGTATATGTATTTTAAATTGTCACCCTTAAGATAATAACTCTGAAAAATTCAATTTTAATATAAAAAAATTCAAAAATTTAATACTTGTTAATGAAAATTTCGTTTATACTGAATAAATTTCATTTATAAAAGAGATCTATAATGTAGTTATAGCTATTGGTATACATATTTTGATTTCTTTAAAAATTTATTAAATTGCATAGTTTTAGGGATTTTTCATTTAATCGATGCGCATAATTGCAAATTTCTACGGAGTACCTTGTAAATGGGGCGGTTGTTATTATAACGAAAATAATATCGTAAAATCTTATTCTCGTAGCGTCCCCACGAATAAGTGCCTCTAGGTATATTTTTTATAATAATATTATAATACCACAAGACTAACAAAAAATTATAGAAAAATAATTTTAACGTAATTTTTGAAGAACTTCTCTTTTAAAATGATAATATTTTAACCAAGTTCAATTCTCTAAGCTTTTCATTCATTTTATGCATGAAAATATTATAATTGCTATTATATGATAATAGCAATTATAATATTTCTGCTCAGTTAAGACTCTTTACCCATTGGGCATACTATTCATATGCAATAACATTGATCCATTTGCCACTTATCTATATTGTTTCGAAATTGTTCAAAAATGTGGTACAGTGAACGAATTTCATCTCTATTTAGAATGACAAATAATAAAAAATTTTTATGTTATTTAAAATGTACCTGAATTAATTATAAATCTATTATTAATTATTTTCGAATTTATATAAAAATTTCCTGTATTTCCAGTTTCGACCTCAAAGTTAAATTACTTTTATTATTATGTAACTTTGAACACATCGGTTTCAAAAGTTAAATCACAAACATACATAACTGTGCGCATACACAAAGGAATATGAAAAGCAATTTATTACAAAAAAACCTGAATTGAAAGAAATTGCTAAGAAAACAAAAAGAAGTAGAAAACTTTTTTATTTTTCCAACCTTCCAATTCCAGATGCTTTTTTTTTGTTGACCTTAAACTTTAACCGAAAAAAAATAAAACGCGCGAAACCCATAATTTATCAACTTAGTTTTTTGTTGTCCTTTTACTCTTTCGATTGTATTAAATGTACTGAAAGGTAGCTAAAGCAAATTAGTGTACCTTTACAAAATATTTTCATATAGCAGCCATAATTGATCTCTCATATCTATAACATTAATAACAAATTTGTTAAGGTACGTACAACAAAAAAGGACTTTCAATTTAGTGAATTCATTTAAAGGTTAATGTTGCGCACATTGAACACAAGGAACACACGTGGATCTAAATAAAAGAACTTGCAGAAGAAAACTGTCACATATCGAAAATTTACGTAATAATATTTTTATAAAAAAAACTTATTAATACATTTAAACGTTATTAGGAAACAGAAAAATATTTGAAGAGAAATCTGGCAATATTCAAAGGACAGTGGAGAAGTGTAATATGACGAATAAAATAATATTCTTCTAAAAAATTGAAATTTGTCAGTAAATATAAAAATTCATGTGAAAGCTATTTGGATTGTCCTCTTCATATCCTCTTCATATCATTTCACTCTAACTTTTCGAATTTTTTATATTATTTTATATTGTAAGCAATAGTATGATACGTGTTCAGTATATTCATAATAACAAAAATTTAATTGAGCCCGAAAACCTTTAATATACTTATAACTCCTAGCACATGAAACATAGTGAATTTTCTTAATCAAAAATCACTTTTATAAACATCCTTCATTTTGGATTTATTGAAATTTTTCGAATAGCAATAAAGGAATTTCAATGTCACACATTTGGCTCCAAATTTCTCTATAGGACGAAAAAACAACCCTGTTATTAGAAAAATTACTGTAATCAAAACCGCAGTTTGTTAAAATTATAAAATTTTTTTTTTCCATTTTAGCCTCAGACAAAAATTCCAAAATATCCCACCAAAGAATTCGACGATATAAGCAATAAAGTAAAAATAAATGAAAAATTTTCCAGAATGAAAGCCAAAAAACAAAAAAAAAACAGGATAAAAATCTCGCAAAATAAAATTACAAAAAAAAAAATGGATTAAGAGAAAATTAAAAAAGGACGCCTATCCTTCCACACAACTGAAGAATAAGAAAAAAAAACGAATTTTTTTTTTAAGATTTTTTTTTCTCTGGAATTAAATATGATAATAGCAAAAATCGCGATAAGGTACAACGCACCACACACTAACTCAGTAAAGAGAAAATTGTTTTGTTTTTTTGTTTTTATTTTTTCTTTTATAATAATCTCTTTGTAGTCATACCAAAGAAAACACTGAAAATTTTTTCCAAGAAAAAAAAAATTCCATCGCACAATTAATGACTTCTTTCCGTGTTCCAAGAATAGTTACGAAGCCATATTTAAAAATGGATCGAAAAAAACGGGGAAACAAAACAAAAAAAGGATATTTTATACATTTAATGTTGTGCGGTATAAAGGAAAAAATTTGTTTTTAAAATGGAAAATTGCATATATTTTGATTCTATGAAAATTAACCATCAAAGGAAAAAAAAATATTAAATTAAAAATTTCATTCTTAAATTTTAAAATTTAAATGAATTACGAAAAAAAAATGTGAAATGACGTGGAATACGAAAAGTACAGTGTTAGAGATATGAAAATTAAAAATAATTTCTAATAAAATTCTTTAGTTTATTGTTACCTCCTTTAGTTATTGTCCATTTTCGTTGGACATAGCATTTATGATTCTCAAATTTAATTATCCCTAAAAGTATGCAATTTTTCATTAATATATTTTTGGGATAAAAATTGATTCCTAAAACTTGGATTTTCAAAATTCTATGTAAACTTGTAAACAAAAGTTTTAAGTACAAATATAGAAATCAATTTGAGTAGGATTTTTTTGAATTACCAAAAACTGCAAACAGAAAAATTAATTTTAACTTTTTACCTTTTTTTTTGTGAGTATTGCTTTAGAGTTACAATTTCTTTTCAACCATCTTGTGCCATTTATTTATTAACAAAGTTATTTTTGATTAGCAAAATTATTAGAAAATTGAGTTGCACCTATTAATTTTATATAAGCAACTGATTTGATAATCAATATTCTTGGATATACCTTGAAAAATTTCATGAAATCAAAAAAAAAGTGAACTCATATTTTTAAATGTAATCCAATTCAGTCGCATGTGCAAATATTTTACATAATTTTCCTATATGCGAATATAATAATTATTTTCTTATTTAAAAAAAAAAGAGTATTTTGTTATTTATATTAGAGACACGTAGGATAACATGAATATTATATAAATTTTAAGGATTTTTTCTTAAGGACATTGTATAAATATTGTTTGCCAAAAAAAAAATTCAAGGAATTGTTTGGCGTCTCCTCATTGAATTTTCTCCAATATAAATTTTGAATATTAATATATATATATATGTATGTGCATAAATAAAATCATGCATGATTAAATAATTGAGTCACTATATACTTTATTTATATGCAAAACATTTTAACTAGACTTCACAGCATCATTTTTAATGTATAAAGCATTTGCATATTTTATATATAAGAATATTATGACTATATTATGTAAAAGTATTAAATTATAATCAATAAAATTTTTCTCTTTTTTAAATACAATTTTTTAAGGAGTTTTATATTATAAAAAAAAAGCAAAAAAAAAGAACCAACCACAACAATTAAATTGGCAATGAAAAGATGAATTCCTTTTTTTTTTCTTTTAAATGTTTAAAATTTTTATTCTCATAATATGACCCCGAATCTTTTAAATGTTATAATAACATACAAAATTATTATTATATTTTCATAAATGCCTTATGTAATAATAAAATAAGAGCACACAGTATGCACAGTAATAAATGTTTACCCTAACGTAAAATAAAATTAATCTCATGAGAGGAGGTGGTAGTATAATATAGGGATGAGATTATATCAAAATTACGCTGCCTAAAATAAAAGTCCTAAATATAATATATATATATGCATATATATATACATATGTATATATATATATATATATATATATATATATATATATATATATATATATATATATATATATATATATATATATATATATATATGTTCATAAAAATCCCAAAAACTATTTCAAGGCAAAATATTTTCCTTTCTGTAGATAAAAAAAATGTTGTTTCATTTTTGTACCAGGAACATTTTTTTTTAGTATGAAAATTTTTGATATCATCTTTGAATTTGATATGAAATCTATTTTGTTCTTCTTTTTCTTTTGTTGTTGTTCATATTTTGCTCTACCCTAAAGACCAAAAAATACAACAAAAAAAAATTTTTTTTACAACAAACCTTTAACAATGTTTTGTACAAATAATTAGATTTTTTAATGGTTCCCCATTAATTTTATTCTATTTTATTATAATATTGGATTTTAAGGGGCTTTTCATTCATTATATTTGCAGTGAAAATATTTTTACATAAAATTTGAAATAACGCAAAAAAAAAACATTATTTTATACCTCACTCTGAAGGCATATTGACATTTTATATAGCTAGTCATGAATAAAATATAATTTCATTATGAGTATGTGTGTATAAAAGGAATATAAATTAAAGGAAACATACATATATACATATTCATATATATATAAAGTATAAAATCTATTCGGTATTCGCAACATGAAATTAAATCGCTTTAAATTTTTAAGATTCTTTATTTAAAAAAAAATTTACAGTAAAATTCATGAAAACTGTTAAGTAGGGCAATGAAATTTATACAAAAAAAAATTGCATATGTTTAGGCTAAGAAGAATTTGATGTCAATATTATCTAGCTATAAGAGCTTGAAATGTTGCACACAAAGCGTGCTTTAGTTTTTTAAAATTTTAAGAATTTCAGGGAATCAATGAATTTTTTTAACAAATTTTTATAGTTTTACCAAAATTAGGAATTTAATTAAATTTTTAGTTAAAAACTTTGACTATTTGTTACCGATCGCATTGCGTACAAATAGACCAATTATTTTACTTTTGATTTTAATTTAACTTATAGATTATTGTGCTAACTATTAGATTCGCAGTTGAAAGAATGTGAAATTAAAACATGTTAAATGAATCGGAAAAAAAACTTTAAAATTCAAAAATTAAAATACATCAAGAATTGAGATCAAGCAGAGATGTCATAAAAATCTTATTGTTGCAATTATACAGTAAATTTTAACATTATATTATTTATGACCAGTTAAAAATAATTGTGAGTAAGTGGCTTTTTGCATGTTTAGAAAAAATTTAGTAAAAACCAATTAATAAAACAAAAAAAACATTTAAATAAAATACGCGAATTATGATAATTAATGGTACAAAAGTGATAACTGCATTACACAATAGTCATGTTATGTCATTAAAAGCGGAAACGTTTCGTAACTTTTAAATTTTCCGAAAACGTTAAGCAACATTTTACAAAAATTCAGTTCTCCAATGAAAATATTTTATTGAAAACAAAGAAAGATTATTAAAATTTCACACACGCATATGAGCATCACATTGTAATAGCAACATGACAGAAAATTGTTTATCATTAATTGTGTGTCGTTTAATTTTTAATCTTTGCACAAGAAACTGAATGTTGTTCTTCATGCGCAGCAAATTGATTTGCTTTTTCTTAAATTAAAAGAAGGAATTAACATCATCAAATTTTTCAAAACTTACGAAAAACGCCTATTAATCAATAACGCAGCTCGACACTAATTCATTAAAGAGGATATTCGACTGTATTTTGCAACAAAAACAAAATATTCCATTATACTATCTCTTTTTACTCAAGCGGAAGCCACGAAATTTTTATACCAAAAAAAAAAAATTCTTTCGAATAAAATAAAGAAAAAAGTCGTGAAATTCGGAAAAAAAATTCTTTTTACCAATTTAAAAATTTCTTTAAAGAGGTTTCAGTTTAAAACATAATTATTCCAAAAAAAAAAACAACAAAAATAACAACAATAATAAAAAAAGAAAAGGGAATCCTTTCGTTGTTACTCATTGAATAACTAGCATTTTATAGACCCACTATTTTTTTATACACATTTTTTCTTTTTGGTTTTATGCGTTTTTTAATTGAAAGAAGAAAAGAAAAAAGTTAAAGAAAAGTTTTTTTTTACTCTCTTTTGCGTTAAGTATGCATTACACCGCAAATACAAGTCAAAGTAATTTCCCCGGATAGATAAATTCTTTGGAACTCATGCGTATATGAATAAAAGTTATTTGCATATTAGTGTAGGTTTTAATAAGTGTATATCTTAAAAAAAAGGCGAAAAGTTTGCCTTCTGTTTTGTTTTTTTGTTTTATTTTCACCCGTTTTATTATCAAAATACAAAGTGAATGTATAAAAAATTGGTTAAATTAAATATCGTAAGTAGAATTGCAGAATAATTAAAAAAATGTTCAAAGCAATATCGTACATCTTGTTTTGACAACTTCGCGATGGATTAATTCTAAGTTAAATCAACTCGAACCTTATCTTTGTTAAGATAACAAGGACCTTATCTTTATCCTTAACAAAGAAAATTTTTTTTAAAAACCAAATTTATTATTTTCCATCTAATATTTTCAGTATGTAAGCAATTATAAAAAAAAATAAACGAAAATTAATTTTTGCAACTAAATATGGCAAGTCCATTCACTAATTATGAAACTAATAATGTTTATAGTAAACTAATTTTCGGCACAGTTCCTTTATGTATAATTAATTTTCAAATAAAGTCATATACTTGATTATTTCTACCTTGGCCTGTTAAATTTTTGTGTCTTTTTCTTAATATTCAAAGCAAATAACACTAAAAATTTTATTTTAGGTCAATTATTTTAGAAGTAATTGATAACAGTATAACAGTTTAAGAATAAATTAAGAAGAAAAAATTAAAAATAGCATAACAACTATCATAAACCACTCTAAATAGTTGCAATAAAATTTTCGAATAAATGGAAAATTTTCCAATTATTGTTCTTAAAAACGCATTCTTATGTTAAGAAAACTACTAAATCCAACTCAATGTAGTATATTACTAGGTTAAATTTTACTTTTTATTCATGTTCTCCTTTTTTTTATTTTATTTTTATATAACTATATTATATAATTACTTTAATCTACAATTGAAAATAACACAGTGCTCTAAAAACATATTTTCAAACTTTTCATTATTCAGCCGCATATTATTCATTCAACCATTGAATATAAAATTACTTTACTAAACTTAAATTCAATACATACACATAAATAATACAGTTTGAATATATTTGTTCATATTTAATATATACTATAGCAAGATATTACGCATACAAAAGAATGAAATACATATTTTATTTTTGAAATTTACACTTTGCATGAGTACACAAGCATATAAAAGTATTTTTGAATATTGATTTTAAGAAATTTTTAAGATATTTTTAAATAAAAATCAAAAATATTATAAATAAAATCTTATATTATACAAAAAAAATTTATTCTTTTCAATATTTCTATAAATTCTCAATAATTTTTTTCAATATTTCTTATAACTAAACTACATATATGAACTGGAATATGTTCTATAAAAAAATGTGGTACTGAATTGTTAAAGGATCTGTCAGAAATTTGAAAGTGAAACCAGAGAAGTATATAAAAAATGGATAAAATTTTCTTCCTCCTATGGAAAACATTTAATAGTATATAAGATGTGTACACACTCTTCTCAAGAAAAATATTTTAAAGACCTGTATTCCATACATTTGTTTCAGTACCTATTTTGAGGAGTATTTTGTCTTTATCAGCAATACCAGGAAAATACCCAAAACTTCAAATTTATTTTACCGAAATAGCTCCTGGACACAATGAATACAAAATAATTTTATAACAAATTACTATGAACGTATCTGAACTTTTAGCGAAATTTGAAAGCAATTTTATTTTTAACTCTCTCTTATTAACGAGGCAAGTATCTATGATTCGAAAATCATCGTTAATATTCTGCTCACAACAAATTTTTCAATTTAAACTGTTATATAGATTTTTAATAAACTTTCTAATATAGAGGCAGGCATGTTATTTAAAATATTCTGTATTTTATCTTACTATAATATTTGAATTGCATAACGAATACAATATATTTGTATATGTACGTGCTATACGCAATGCAGAGTAGCAATTTAACGTTTTTAATTCTATATTTCTATATTCTCCTTAACAATTTTTAATTAAAGTCTTATAACAGTAAAAATTTAATTATTCACTTTTATGTGTCACGTTTTCTGTTTCTTTTTCACTCCTATCACTCTTCTTTATTTGTTTGCACAATATTATGTATATATAGATACATAATATGTCACACATATAAAAGAGGTAAAATATTTTGAATTTTATAACGATAATAATTTTACGAGTCAAAGAATGTTTCTGTTTTTTTAAATGAATTTCCATTATTTGATATTATTTGATGTAAACTTGTGATTAATCTAAAACAAAATATTTTTTTTTATATACAAACATGAGTAATTTTATTCACACAATATTTCGAACACATAGAGAATGTGAAGGGTAAAGCAGTGGCTCTCAATATTTTGCAGAATATGACGTGAGAGTAATTTTTTTTAAGTTACAGTGACACTTCAATACCGAACAATAGGAAAATTCAAAAACACGGTGATGGCCGCAAAATGTGGATCACATTCATCATTGTGAAGTTTCAAATTTAAGAGATCTATATAATAGATGCAGGTGATGATGCTTTAGTGAATTTTATAATTAAAATTATGTCAAAAATATAATAAGAATAAATTGAAATAAGAAAAAAAATAAAATTTTAAAAGTTTAAATAGCGCTCCGAATATTTACTCAAGAACGACATTTTTTAGATGCTTCCCGGGCCTAAATTTACAATAATTGGTGGATGCCAAGGTTTAGTAAAAAAAATGAGAAATTAAATGAAAAATCTGTTGAAACACTTCTTAACTTTCCAAAATCTATAATTTAATACAATTTTCTCATTTTGTGTTCAAATTTTAAAAATTAGAAAAAATTCTTAGAAGAATTTCTCTATATACGAGTAACCAAAATAAAAAAGAATAAAATTTTCAAATTTATAATGAAAAAATTTTAAAATAAAATATATTAACAACATAGCCAGCCACTGTCTCAAACAACACTTAAACAGCCTTAATTCCAATACCATTTGAAAATTCTTAATAAATAAATTGATTACCGAAAGCAAGTGGTTTCGGAATCCGATTTAAGGAACACTTCAAAGCATTTGGTGCTGGAAAACTAATTCACATTCGCATTTTATATTTTTCATCTTCATCAGGATAAATTTTATTTTAGAAAATCATTGAGAAACAATAAAACAAAAATTTTTCTTATTATCTCCTAAATATATGCAATTAAAACTTATGCTATTTTAATTTTATTTTATTTTTTCGCAATAACAACATGCTATAATAAATTTTATTACCCAATTATTACATTATTTAATATAATTCTAAGCAAGTCATTATGCGTTTAGTTTAGCAAATTAGATGTATTAATTTTATGTGTTTAAATTACAAAGCTATTATACTTAAAATATTTTAAAGACTACAACAATTTAAAATTTGTCATATAATCAATTTAATTATCTAGAAGTTATACTATTCAATTAAGTAATCTTTCATATGGAAATGCAAAAAAATATTTTTTTTTTAAATAAAATAATAATTTAAATCATAACACATATTTTTACATGTTTGAGCCTACGTACATACATATGTGTGTATGAATTTACGTTTTTCAATAAGCTTTCTTTTAATTTATTATGCAAATTCTGCTGATTAAATTGGAATTAATTTAAATCTCATAATTACAAAAATTTTGTATAAAAAATAATTTTTTTTTTATTTTTGCAGTCCTACATAGTAAATTTCAGTTGCAGTTTTCATAAATAAATTTATTGCTATTTTTTAATTAATTTTTTACTACCATATTATGTGAAGTTAATTAGGGAAAAATTTTTTGTACACGTACAGTTTCATTATCACAATTGATGATTTTTAGAATTAAAAAGAAATTAAAAATAAAAATTTAGAAAATTTGTACTTGGTCTTCGAAAATTTGAAAAATTTGATAGTGATCAATTCTTGAGGGAATTCGCGCCCTATTTTGTTTCAAATTTAGATTAAGTAATTTATTTTTAATTTCAAAATTAGATAGAGATATAAAGCTTTTAGAATAATATTGTCAGAAAAGGTATATATTAGAGCTGAATAAACTTCCAATTACCATACTAACGTTATTTAGCTGCTGTTGAGATATAATAGGGCTGATCTCAGGACACTGGTTGGGGTCCTGACGAGGCATTGCCTTCTGGGGAAAATGCCCAGGAAGCTTGGGATTGCTATGACGGATGTATGTCGTGGGTGTCGGGATGTGGCGGAGGTGGAGGATGTAGAGCATGTCCTCTGTGCCTGTCCGTTTCTGATGTGGAAGAGAAGGCGTGTCTTGGGGGCTTATTTTTACGATAACCTGGGGGACCTTTCCGAGATGTCTCTTGCACGGCTTTTGGGCTTCGCCAGGAAGGTTGGGTGGTTTGGATAGGGGGGTCTTGTGTCGAACTGCATGGTGGTCGTTGGGTGTTTTCTGGGGGTTGCCGATGGGCCTTTTTCTGTTGGCCTAGTGCATGGGCTTTGCGCGGGTGTACCGGTTGAACCCCCCCACTTACTACTACTACTACTACTACTAACGTTATTTCAATTTAAATGTGACATACTGGCTGAAATATGAACAAAAAAATAAATAAGTTGATATAAATTTGACCACTTTTTACTAAAATGTGTGCAAAATACAAACAATAAACGATATAATTAATATAATAAACGAGTAAAACGTGACCAAATATAAACGAGTTTAGATTAAAGAAATCAAATACAATGGAAATTTTTAATGAAAAATGGAAAGAGATTTTAAGAAAATAAGTGAAATTCGAATTTCACAACGCTCTTATCCAAAAATAAGAGCAAATTTACCAGACAAAGCGAAGACAATACCAATCATATGGTTTAGAAGGATCAGTATAGGAAACTATTGAAGTCTCGTTAAGGTAGTAAATATCAAAAAATTATCTATTTTCAATTAAAATTAAAAGCAATATTATTTGACCATTTTTCTATGATTACTCAAAATAATAATAAACACTATACGAGTACACTAGAACAAGCGACTAATAAATAAAATTTTCATTAAAAAACAATGAAATTTTATTTTTAATTTTAATTTTGGCTATATTTTTTTTTGTTGATTTTAGTGGATCCGAAATTAGAGCAATAAGGTTATTCGTCAACAATTCTTCTGTATAGATTTATAAAATCAGTCTGTCCCTGATTTGTATTAAGTAGATTTACATAATACGCTCTCCAATAAATCATGTACAAAATCAGATAAATATTCAAATAAATATTTCACGTTATAGTTTTATAATAAAAAATGGCATGCAAATCACGTTTTTGAATACACAATTTTTTTATGCAACCACTTACCACAGTATTGTAAACATACTTCTAACCAATATCTTCCGAAATACACCCTTTTATATTTTATGTGTTAAATCAATTCCGATTCCATTAATAATATCCCATTTCCGAATGAATTAAATCAAGTTACATATATTGTGGGAGAAAAAAGGAAAAAATTGAAGTGTAATAATAAAATTTAGAAAATAATCTGGAGAGAAAGAAAATACAAACATACAAAAGTAGAACAGAATGACTGACACACAGGCTGATTTTAGACTTTTATCTCTACTCTATTGAAACTTGAAGCTTTTATTTTTATGGTTTCAGTTTTACACTTCTTTTTTCTGCTATTTGTTTTTAGTTTTCGGTTACATTTCAGAGTACATAAAAGTTTTATAAAAAAGAGATAAATGGGATTGCTCAAATATTAAAGAAAATGAGAAAAAGAAAAACAACAAATAAACTTGCCGGGACTTGGATTATGTGTTTTTCAGTCAGATTTAGAGATCTCATGCAGTTAACAATTTTATTTTATGAAATGTAAAATTTCTATTTTTATTGTTTTTATAGTGAGAAAAATTTTATTTTTTGACATTTACATTTTTCCTAGTCCTTTCATTTTTTATTTGATTTTTGTGTATTTTTAAATTTCTTTTTGTTTTTGTTTTTCTTTTTTATTACTATCCAGTTACATGCTATATAATTTTGCTTTTCCTCTCTTTCTATTTTTTTTTTATTGTATTAGTGCGAGTTGTAAAATGACAACATACACATAATAAAAACAGAGACATAAAAAACTAAAAAATTTACTGTACTCATGGCTAATTTTCTACATTCACACATACATATGTAATTGTATATGTATGTAGAACAGTTGTTTTCACTATATACATATTTACATTAAACTAAAAACAATATAATAAATTTTATAGTACACATATAAATTTATTAAATTGTAATTGGATTGCCATCGATCTGGTCTCATATTAAAATTCGGAACAGAAACATTGTGCAAAAATAATTTTACGAATCAATTTTAGACCTTGTAAATTTTTTCATAAAAGAATAGTATATTCAAGTGAGTGTAAAAAGCGTTCATTACAGATTTCCCAAATTTTGAAGTTCATGTGCAAAAGTATAATATTTTGAACTGTAACAGTGTAACTATTTGGAAGAAATGTGTGGGTCTTTGGGGGGATGCTCTGGACAGGCCATTGGGCGCTCTTAATGAAGCGCACATTAGATCATTTAGGTCGCAGTGGTTCACAATAATAACAATTTAATAAATTTATTTTTAGGGAGGCTATATGGCAATCCTAATGTATATAACAATATTTCCGCAATAAGAGACATGAGTTTGTTTTTTTGCTTTGCAGTAGTAGAGCAGATAAGGATCATGGTAATCGCAATGTTTTTCCTGCAAGGGAATTTTTTCAGTGCCCATTTTTTTTTTGTTTTTTCTCTATTCAAATGCCAAAAAAAAGTAAAAACGAGTACGAGAATTTTTTTTTTCGATTTTTTTTTTCATATTTGATTTTAGTTTTTTTGTACTGCTCTTGTATTGCTTTCCATGCTGAAGTCAAGTTGAATCGTTATTAGTTTTTCTCATTTTTCCATTTTTTTTTTTCAATTTTAATATTTATGTTGGTTTCTTTTTTTGGCTGTTGTCCGAAAATTTTTGACCTAATTTTATAGTTAGTAAAGAAAACAGAATTTTTTTTTTATTTTAACTTCATTGAAATTTTTCAAAGAAAATTCCATTTTTTTTATTTCTGCTCAAATTTTTTTTTTTTTGCGAAAATCCAATAGGGTAACGATGTATAAAACATGAAAAATGTACAAGCTATTAAATAATCGAAAAAAATATATTATTCATAGGGATAATATTGTAAAAACGGATTAATTGAATTTCATTTGAAGCTAGCTGATAACTTTAATGGAGAACTTTTCATATATACGTTTATTTTATTCTTTTTACGAGAAAATGTAGATCATATACTGATTTTAAAGGATAAATATTAGATTAAGCTTTCAAGGATACAAAAAGAAAGAGAGTAATGCTTTTAAAATTTTTTTGCATGTGTACTTGCATATAAATATAGGTTTATGTTTCAAGATAACATAGCGTATGTATGCATACATGATATTTTGTTTTTATTTTAAACCAATCATATTGTATAAAAGTACACGAAAAATGTGGTATTGTTCTCGCAATTTCAATTCATATGTTAAGATTTTTGTAAATTAGCATCACTGTTAAATACATAATAATAAAAGAGATTGTGTTGATGAAAAAATAAGGAACTATATTGACAGACTGAAGATGTTTGGCTTTATGAAAGAACAAGATTAAAATTATTCTTATAATTGTTTTTTAAAATTTTCTTTTCTATGTTTGCAGAAATTAAATGGATAGTTTGATAACTGTACAAATTTTAAATTAAATCTATTCCTTGTAATTTAATTTTTTTCATTCATCCCTGAAGTATGCAATTGTACATTATTTAATTAATTTTTACATTATTTTCATTTTATATTCCTAAAAACATAATAAATAATTTACAATAAGGATAATATTTCGTTGGATATTTTTACATGAAAACGTTACGTCTACTGAATTTGAGCAAAATTGTAAATTCTAAATGACCTCAGGTGTTTTTAAAAGAGTTTTGTTGTTAAAAATTTAACAAAGAATTTTAAGGAAATACTTCAAATAGAAAATTCAAATAAATAATCAAGGAAAACACATTTCCAAAAAGACAGAAACAGCAGTTTTGTACGGTCCGTAATGATACTAATTTATTAAGTTTAAGCGTAATCAAATAAAGGTTTGCAGTGAATATAAAAATTTTTGAAGCTTAGACCATTTCAATTAAAATTTTATTTTAATCGGGATACTTTATGATTTTTTGAATATTATGAGTGAATGATATTTAATCCTATCCTATTAATTCTGAAGACAATCAAATGAAGAAATTTCTTTTTCCAAATATATTTTTTTCCAAAAAATTTTTTTAAGCGATTGTATTTATTTTTGTAATGTTATTAAGTTTAATTTCTTAAATTTTTTATTAGAATCTAAAAATACCAATTATTATTGTTATTTGATAAGTTTTGCGTGTTATATAGAATTATCGTAATGTTTCTGAAACCAGAAAAAAAGCAATTCTCCAGCCAAGGAAAATAATTCTCTAAACAAATACTTCATTCTTTGAAGTCAAAATTCTAATTTTCAATTATTTTAAATTCAAGCACGAAACGTAAATATTTAATATTTACTATGGAGGTTATGTTGGCATAAGAAATCTATTAATCCTTTATATAAAATATCCTTTCTATATCAACTATACAATATTACACACAAGTTGTAAAAAAAAATTTATCCACCATAATCACGCTTCAGATGTTGCAATTCAAAAGAATGTAATGACAGCATAAATTATATAGTCAACACTTAAAGGTCTCGATCAACAAAATCATAATGAGATAAGTTTACATTGAATTCTGTGGCAATAAGCCAAAAGTGACTAACTCGAGTTATGACAAAAACGAGTTGACGTTATTTTTGAATTCTACGTATTAAAATCTCTATACTGACAAAATTTGGTGTAAATACCTCTACTTTTACACAGAAAATTTTGTCGTGACTAAAGTGCTTAACTTTTATTTTTTCCTGTCAGATTTTTCCAAAACGTACTATCTCAGTTATTTGCTTAATTTGCTTATTTCAATAACAGGAAGAATAACCAAAATTAAGTTAAGTTCTTTTTCCTGATTCCATTAAAAAACTTGAAAATAAAAACACATTGGAGTTCAAAAGTTACAATCTCGACTTTGGTCGTTTTTCCTTATTAATATTGTTGCATAAACAATTCTATTTCGACTTATGATGTTCTTCCTGAAAAATTTATGAAACGGGAGAAAATATAACTCAGTTATGCACTTCTGCCGTATTATCGGGCCTAAAATTCCAGTTATAAGTTTACTTAGTAAGTTATTCCAAAATCAATGTTCAGTCATTAAATGAACCTAAAACCAAATGTAAGTGTAATTTACATATACATATATAGTGAAAAATAAAATAAATATTTTAAGTGAGTGAATAACTGTTAAAATAGTTTAATAACAAAAAATTTTTTAAATAAAAGCAATAGTAATATAAAATCAATTTGACCGTTAATTCAAAAACTTTAAATATTGAGTTTTGTTGAAAAAATTAATTATGACTGCCCGTATATTGAAAATAATTCAATTAGCTCGGGAACAAAACCAATATAGGGATAAAAAAACTCCGGAATTGAAGAAAGGTAATTTAAATTTACAAATTAATCCATAGTTTATAAAAATTATATAGTTGAACTTTTTTAAGCTTCACAAGAAACTGCAGATTCCAATACATTATTTGAGCCAATAGTAAAAAATGAAACACGCTCAATATTAAACGGGTTTCCTTTTAATGTAAATACATTGATAAATCAGTTCAATAAGAAAAGTAGCAAACAAAATAATTCACCTAATATGACAACAAAATGCATTGTAAATGCTAATAGCGTTGTATACAGTGATCCAGATTTTGATTCCGACGACACTGTAAGAGATCCAGATTTTCACATTCATTCAGAACCGGAAAGTAGTTCAAGCTATGAACACTTTACAAAAGAAGAATTAGCAAAAGCAGGACTGCAAATTGAACAAAATTTGTTAATTGGTGAAATATCAGATTCTAACGATATCGACTCAAAAGCTATTTTAAATAGGAAGCGTAACTGTGGTGAAGCCTATGTAAGCAAGTCCGGACCTGTTGCTGCGCGACAGTGTAGTAAACTCTTGCCGAAAAGAGTGCAAAAACAAAATTTCTTTTACCATTCAAGAAAAAGTTTTCCATCAGTATTAGTTATTGAGTTCATATGATAAACGAATACTATATATGAGTGGACTTATAAATATTGAAGACAAAAAACACAGAGTTTATCTAAAACGAAACAAAGAAATTGGCAACATTCAGCAAAATATTATGTAGAATTTGAAAAGCAGCGTATCAATGTTTGTCAGAAATTTTTTTAAACAGTGCTTTGGGGAATCTTTAGGTTTCATTAAAAGTGTTCAGAGGAAAAAGTTAAATTTAGTTTTATCTGATCAAAGAGGACACCAAACACCATCAAATAAGTTAGCCGATTGCATAGTTCAATCTGCAAAAGATCATATAATGGCCGCTATAGATCTTTGGTGGTTTGAATTTAAGGCCTGTGCCTAATATTAATTATTCATTTAAAATTTTATTGCTATCTAAAAAACAAAAAATAATACTTACTCTGAATAGCGGTCTTAAAAGCCAAATTGGAAGTCGCCAAAAATGATAATGCATCATTAGAATTAAATACACTTCAGGAACAGCTAAGTGATCATCATTTAAAAGCGAATTTGGCGTACAAATCCAAAGAAAATGACAAAATTTTATCAAGGGAAAATAAAACTATAAAAACATACAGCTTTGATCTGCAACAGTGTTTACTACACCCTACTAAGTTTATTTGGCGTAAAAAATCATCCAGCTATGAACCTTTTCGATGCACTGAAGTAAAGTGGTTAAGGTATGAGAAATCACACTTTGGCCAAGCATTCTATAAAAAGTCTTTAGATGCAAACGAAGATTTCAAAGTTTTAAATATATGTAAGAGAGGATGTACTTCAATGAATTTAAATGATTTACAAAATATAAGAGATGAAGTATTTATTTCCAGTACAAAAAAGAAAGACCTTATTGATTTGCTTCCATTGATAAGTACCTGCTATCATCAATTTTATAAAGATCTCAAAGCGGAAAATATGGAAATGGATGAGGATCCAGATTTGGAGACAGAAAGTGAGTCTAAGGACTAGAAGATGGTTATTTAGGTATTATTTTTGTACTTCCACTTTTGATTTCGATTTTATTATTGAATTGTCCAATGTTTTCATTTATTTTTGTATCTGGCTTACTAAAATTTTTTTATATTAATAAAAAACTTAAAAATAAATATTGAATTAGAAAAATTAAAATTGTTATTATTTTCTGACAAAACTGACTAACTAGAGATAATATTATTTATACAAATTTTACAAGCAGGAAAAAATACCTAGCTCAAATATGATTTTTGCAAAGTAAAATAGCATTTTTGCAAAACGTCATAAGTTGCAAAAATTATCACTACTTAATTATTCATGAATATTTTTTTGATTTGTATAAATTAAATAAATTATTGATATTTATGCTGCATCCTATCTTTGATTTATTTTCTAGAACTTTATGGTTTGTCTCAAAAATAAAATCAAACTTTAAAATTTAAATTACTCAAAACTTGTTTTTTCAAGTTAGGCAGTTTTGGCTTATTGCCACAGAATTTATTTTCTCTTATACATATAGAAAATATAAATAATTGTTGTTATAATTTTTATTCTTGTTGTGTTTTTTTCTGTTACATTACAACCATTAACCAATTAATTACAATCTTTATGCGCTTTACTTATTTTTATCACCCAATTGTTCACTTTTACTTATAATTTTTCTCTCTCTACATTGTATACCTATTTCTTTCTATATATAAAACTACTTACTTATTTACTGCCATGCTAGTATAATATATTTTTCTTGTTATTCCTGATTTTATATAATATGTACTTAACTACATTATTTCTTTTAATATTACATAATATAATTTTACTAAAGAAAAAAAATACTTGCTTCCGTTATCTTTAATATCCTTAAGGATTCTGTTTTTTTCTTTCTTTTTTAATTTTTCCTATCTATCTACTTCTATTGTCTTCCCTTTAATTGAACATGTAATACTTAAATACAAAATTACATACATATTTGTGTAATTATTTATTTGTATGTAATATTTTATATATTACATACAAATATATATAAAATGTTTGTATGTATGTAGATATTTTACACATGTAACAAAATATAATTGTTTTTATTATAGTATTTGTGTATATTTTTTATTTGTATCATTAATAATATGTAAGTATATGCATGAATGTATATATAGGTATAAAATATAAATTTTCTATATTGTTTGTACTCAAATTGACATTTATAAATGAGATGTACTAAGCAACATTTTTGGAAAATTTGAAGAAAGTGAAAAAAAAAATTTTTGGCATTTATATAATTTTTTTTTATGAAATTTGAACTTTAAATTTTTACTGAATAAAACTATGGTGCTATCTGGAAAAATAATACATAAAGTAATTTTTTTTTTCTTTGGTACTAAATTTATATTTCTGCTGTTGTCCGGTTTTGTATGTATTTACTACACAAGTTTCTGATATTTTGAGATTTTGAGGACACAATCAGTTCTAATGTGTTTAACGTCTATGGAATATTTCCAGTTTTAATTCAGTTATTTTTTATTTTTTTGGCAATTTGTTCAATAATTTTTTTTTACTTGTCATTACACTCTAAAAGCAATTCTCAATTCATAATATAAGCAATATAAAAATCGCTGGAGTGAAATATTTCTTTTTTTTGTAACAATACTGAATTTTCTTTCTCAATGCATCATCCTCTTCTTAAATCTCAATGCATAATTTTTACTGCTATTCTTGTTCTTATAAATTTGATTGTACTGAAAATTGATCACATTACAAAAAAGTATGCTGCATTAGCCCTTCTGCAAATCTCATTATACATATAACTTTAATTATTACTTATTTTAGGCGAAGCCGTTTTTGAATCCATACGTATTCCATAATTATATATTACTTCAAAATATCACAGAGTAATGCAAAAAACAAGAACTAGTTCAAATTTATTAAAAAAATTATTTCCCCCTTTTGTAAAACTAAAATTTTCGCAATTTGAACATACGCGAATTCAACAGACGCTTTATTATAATAATGTTGAACAACCCTGATTGATAGCGAAATCTTCTGCTTTAACTGATACTTTTTAATTACACTAGTAAAATGGATACACACATACATATTTACATATTTATGAATTTAATGTTAACGTACGTTTTATGTGCAACAGAAGCAAAAATTTTCTTTTTTGGTTAATTTTTTTGTTTCTGTTTTTTTTGTCATGACTAACGAGTTGTTGTGGCAGGTTTTTTGTTTTCCAAAAAAAGAGAAAAAAAAAGAAACAAAAGTTCCTTGTGTATAAGTTTAACATGCATGCTCAGACATTTTTTGAGGTTTATTATATGCACTTAAAGGATAATTCCACTTTAAGTATGTTGGCTAAGTTTATATAAGTTTTAAAACGCTGTCAATATGAATATTGTATTGTGTGTATGTTAAAAACAATTTAATGTTGTACAACATAATAGAACTACATGCGAACTACTGATGTTTTCTCATATCCTACTAGGTTATTTTTAAACAACAATACTATTATACAGATACAAATGTTAAATTTCTATTCTTCGTGTATTTTTTGTTTTAAAGGCATTCATTATTCGTGCACAAACATGTGTACACATACTTTTTTTTATAATTTTTTTTCCTTTTTTCTCAAATATTATTCTATTCTCACATGATTGCACTCTTATAACAATATTTCATTGTAGTGGTAACGAATTTCTTTTAGAAATTGTTGCGAAAGATCTTTGAATGCCACTTTTTCTTCGTGTTTTTTTCTATATATGGTTATAATATAATTGTATATTATTTAGCCTCTTTATATATTTAATAACAATAGAAAAATTGTGTTAATAATAATAAACAATTTGTTCGTTTATGGCGGTTTAGTAAGTAAATAATAAGCGAAAGGTAACATATTGCATATGACAAGGGTTAATTCATTTATTAAGTTAACCTAATACCGGTTAACTTAATAATCAAATTGAATAATTAAGAATAACTAAATAATTTACTTCATATCTTAAGAAATTTTAATGTGTTCACATGAAATTTTGAAAATTTTATACATTTTTTATAAAATATAAAACAAACCTTGTCGAATGAAAAGATTGCATAAGTTTAGGATGAAACATAAACAAAAATTAAAAAAGGCGTTAATATAATTGTCAAATTAAAGACTTAATTGCATGAGTTAAGAAAAATAGTTATATTGATGTCACGGCATAATTCCGAAAATATAAGGTGCTGAAAATTGATGATTTTTTATTTTTTTATTTATTTATTTATTTATTCAATGTCTAAAGAGAATCACATAATATACTGATTCTCATTCTCAGACTATATAATGTCAAATTTGTAGATTTACAATGTAATATAAAATGATTGTCTATCTATTTAATATTAAATTTCCTGAAAATGGTAGAACAAATGAAAAAAAAAAATGATAGCAGAAAAGAAAAAATTTTGCTTCTAACGAAATAAACTATTTGTAAATATCTAGTAGCTGCTAAAATTTTAAACTCTTATGACTTATTGTCTAGAACATTTTTGACGATATCAAAAAATTTCAAAAAAACGGATTTTGTATAACAGATAATTTTAACGGCCATTTTGTGTTTTTTAAAGTTCGCCAATTTAGTTTTGCGGCGGTAATATAAACTCACCATTACTTTTCTGCGTTTTGCAAAATTTAAAAAATGTTAATGATTTTGTTATAAAAAATATTTAAAAAAGGGTTTTAGGGGTTAAAATTTTTAGAGGAGAAAAAAGGCAATATAAGGGCTATCCAGAAACCCCATAAATTACAGAGAAATATTTAAAAAAGCCTAGTCAGTTTAAGATTAAAATTTTAAATCAAATTAAATTTTAAAAACAACCATAAATTTAAATTAGAATAATATTATACATGTATTTTTTTTTAATTATTCAACATTTGTAAAAGTATATCTAGAATCTAGTATATACCAAAGTAGCCTAAAGTCGATTAGAATAAACATATTTTTGTTTTCCATTTGTTCCATTTGTATACCTTTGTTTTTTTTTATTTTTCTTTTCACATTTCTATTCTTTTTTATCCTTTCAAGTTTCCTGTTCTTTATAAAGAGTCTAGTAAAAGTTGATATTCTCATTTTTTAAAACTTTGTTAAAAAGAAAAAATTTAATTATATTTTAGAGTTGAAAATAATTAAAATAGTTTTTAATTTATTTTAGAAAATTTCTTTAAATGCTTTTTAAAAAATTTACAATTTTTTTCTTTTTTCTTTTATTAAATTATGGAATTTCATGGACATTTTAGTTTTAAAGAATAAATAGTGTAAAGACTTAAATAGAAGAAAATGGGAAAAGGGTTTTAATTTTAATGTTTATATTGTTATTATAAAATTTATGAAATATTTATAATAAAATTTTTTTTTGTAATTGAAAATTTATGGAGGAATTTAGTTTATCTCATTTCATTTCATTCTACCGTTTCTAATGTTATTTACCACCCATTTAATTAATTAAATACCAAAACAAAATTATACTTTTGTAATTGAAAATGGCCTTCATTTAAAATGTAAACTGAATACCTCTACTGAGCTTATAAATGAGGTTGAGATACGCTTAACTGTTAAGATATATAATAAATGTTCAAGTTTCTCAAATGTTTTCATTGTTTAAATTAAAATATTTTTATACAATTTTCTTATAATACTATAAAATATGCATTCTGTAATAAAATAAATAAATAAGAATAAGAAATTCAGCATAGAGTACATTTACATAATATATGACTTCAAGCACATATCCTTATTTTAAAAAATTTGAGAATTTACAGAGCAAAATTTCGAGAAAATGAACCTACAAATATATACAATCTACATTAAAATTCTCTTTATTATTCTTTATTTACCATGATTAAAAAAAATACACAAAAATGTAGTCCTTATTGTGGTCATTTACTTTTAGATGTCCACAGTAATAATTGTTATTAGATAATTTCAGACCCATACTGTGTTACCTCTTATATTTATACCAAAACAAATGACGATTCTATTTTCTTAAAATTTTATACAATCAAATTTTAATTTATAAATTCCAATAAACATTAATTACTTAAAAGAAAAACAAAAACCCATTATTTGCGTGATGCAAATTATCAAGTTCTTAACAAGTTGGAAACTGAGTTCCTAACAAAAACCCAAATTCATACAGCCTACAGACATTCTACATTTAAATACCAGCAAAAATATTTTCTCAAGTTATACGTTAAATTTTCCCAAGCTGACAATTACAGTAATATTTTATAGTGACCCCAGATTTTCTGTAAGTCAATATCTGTGTTTCCCAACTTTATCTCAAATTTATTCTTTTTTCAAAAATTTTCAAATTTAAAAAATACAATTAGTTACGTTCTTATTATTACTTGGCTAGTAATACCTAAATATACAAAAAAAAAAATAGTTTATTAAAATTAAAAAAAAAAATCATTTTTAAAAATATACACAATCTGCTCTGTTATTATGCTGATCACAACATGTTATTAATATCGTACAATTTTCATCTTGTTTAATGTAACACTTATATATACAAAGACTACTCATTAAAATATTAAAGGTTTTCTTCTGTAATATAAAACAAGAATTTTCCACTATACGCATACCATAAAACTAAAAAAAACAAACATTTTAAAAAACAATTAATAATTTCTGCAAACATTAACAAAATAACAGAAAAAATAATAATTACCATTTCCATAAATAATATATAACCGCTTAAATTTTACTTTATATATTAAAAACAGTAAAAAAAAACACCCAATGTATACACAGTAATATTAATAAATTTTATTATTAAATCAACAAATTAAATTATTTTTATTAAATTAATATAATTTTTTAGTAATAATGTACATACATATACGAATATATATGTATATTTAAAAATGTCAATTTTTTATAACCTATGTACATACGTTTTACTCTCCAAAACATTATGAGCGTGCCTTACATTAATAAAAATTTTCCAAATTAAATTCCATTCATTTTCTCCTGTATTTTTATAATATGCTGTTAAAATTAATTGGCATAAATTTCAAATAAAACCTTAGCCAATAATAATATTTATTGATATAAAAAAAAAAAAAAAACAAAACACAAAAAATAAAGAGCTACATTAATTTATTATAACCTGGTGTTGGTACATAATGTAGGTGTTTATGTGTCTGTTTCGGTAATAATATTTATAAGTTCATAAATATTTATGACTTAACTATATACCATCATTTTTAAAAACATTCATTTTTGGTGCAATAAAAAATTGATTTCAATTAATTTCATTTAGTGTCGTATTTAATTTAATATTGAAATTAAGTTTTTATTTAAATTTTATGAAATAAGAGTGAATGTATAGTATACATAAGTAGGAAATAAATATTATATATAGGTAATATAATTAATTGAATATTTTAAATTAAAATAAATAAGTCTTTAAGTGCGAAAAATGGGAAATTTTCGATTAATTTGGTTAAGAAAATAATAAAATTTTTTGATAGTCGAGTGAGATTTTTATATTTCAAAGTAATTATAATATAAATTTGAATTTCCAAATATGAAATAAAATTAGAATTTACATACAAAATTATATTAAACATAGTCTGTTAATATTCAAAACATTGAATTTGTCGGATATTTTTCTTATATTACAGCTGTAGAAAATTTTAAATTGGTTCTTGAATATCATTGCTATATATCAACTCATTTACAATTAATATAAACTGTATTCATTTAAATTATTTTGAACACATAATGAGTACAAATTTTAATAAACACAAAATATATACATTAAATTTTATAAAAGGGGGTAGAATTAAGGAGGTATAATTATAAATATATAAAAATTTAATTGAATATTGTTAATAAATTAAATATTCTTAGCTCTAAAACACATTTCATCAATAACCATTTCAATAATTAAAATTAACGTTTATCCAATAATATTTGCAAATACCAGAAGTAAAATATAAATTTTTCTTTAGAAATGCATTTCTCATATTTTAATTAATTAATTTTGTAATTTCTTAATAAAATGTCCAATACATCTACATTAATAATACTTATTTATTATTCACAAAACATAAATGGTACATAAGTCATATTTGATTGAAATTAACAATGAGTGGTTTGTATTTGCTTTAGTTTGTATTTCAGTACTGTATTGAGATATCATACAGCAAATCGATACTTATCAATTTATTGTATGATTCCTCACTGTTATACTCAATCATACATGGATCGTTTTTAAAATTACTGTGGCGTGATATGGGAATGGAAGATATTTTTTGACTCTTATATATTCTTCTATAAAATTCTCTAATCGTAAGTTTCCTAATAAATAAAATCACTAGTACATACAGAATATTACTCTCAAATGCAATACAATATATTATTTAACTATAGGTAATCATAAAATATATAATTAAGATAATATCAAAATTTCTATTCCTAACTTTATAACATTAAACTCAGATATCTTAAGAAACAAATTATCATAACTCAATCATCCCTGTACACAAAACTCTTATAATTAATAAAATTATAATTTCTATTAGAAATTACCAACTTTTACAAAGAAAGATGATACAAAAAAAAACCTTTTAAATTAAGAAACTTAAACCAATTTCTTTTATTTTTATGTATGTATAAGTAAAATTGGAAAATTCATCAAAAAGTTCTTGAAACTCACATCGTTTTTCTGGAAATAGAAAGTTTTTGTTTCTGTGTACTCTAAAAGAGGGATAAAAACTAAAAAGAACAACAATGACCATGAGAAACTTTAAGTATAACATAGTTAATTTAATAAAGTGTTAGATATACTAAAATATTTTCCTTTGAAAGAAGTGCATACAAAAGAATAAATTCCATTTAATCTTAAAAGTAATTTTAATCTGTATACTTTGCCAAAAAATGTCCTTTTTTTCTAATAATTTCAGACTAAAAATATAAATAATTTTGTTACTTGTAATAAAACATAACATATGTTTAACAATGTAGATTTCAATCAGTTTTAAACTGTCATTGAGTAGGTTAGTTACCTACCCAGTTGAAAATTATATGACGCGATAAAACTGGGGCATAACTGTCTATGCTCGTACTAAGAGAGAACAGAAGAGAAAAAAACATCATCAAATACAAAAATTTATAAGATTTTTTTTGTGTGAATCACAAACCAAGATAAGCAGGCTTTCACATAAAAACTTTCACAGATAAAATTTAATACCTTCTTACGTTAACAGTGCATAATGTCGGCCTCTTTAACTCATCCAAATTTCATTGTGATTATGGTATCAGCGTATTTTTCTAGACTAAGTTCATTTACAGAAATAAATGAGCGTTATGAATATTCTGAAATTATTTTGGATATTGATTTTGATTATCAGCAAACTGTTATGTCACTTTCTCTCTGCGTTTGCAGAATTTCAAAAGTATTTCTCATTTCGTTTACAATTAATAATGAAAAAATTGTACTTTTGGAATTTTGTGAGGTTAAAAAATTTAGAGGTGCGATAGTTAAAAATTTTCTTCAACAAAAATAAGTCTTTACTAAAGATCTAATTGTGTAAAAACCTTCAGCTTTCTATCACAAAGTTTGTAAAACGATGCACCTTCTTCATATACCGTCGAAGTTGATAAATTTTCGTTTGGTTTTCTCACTATTCAACCAAAAATGATTTTATATAACACTTTCTTTTTTATTAAAACTCTCATCCACCAGTTATTCTACAAATTAGAAATATAGGAATTTAACACTAAAATATGGTTGTCCTTCTACTCAATTAATGTTCTTTTCCTTCTTAAACTTTTTTATGCTTCAATTTTTTTTTTTGTTTTAAAAATTTAAATTGCTCCTCGCTAATTACAATCAGAGGTAATTAATATTCAATAAGTTTAATTAAAGAAAAAAAAAATTCTCATTCTATAAATACATTTCAATATGTGTATATATAATATGTATGTATTTAAGCCTAAAGGCTAATTTATTAAAACCGAATGAAATGGAATTCAAACAAATTTATTCATTATTGAATACAAAGAAAGAAATTAAAATTTCTTCTATTTATTTAGAATTTTAAAGCAATATAATCAGAAATTTCCAGCAATTTTTTGAATTTCTGCTATTTATACAATAATTTGACAAAATTTAGTTTGAATTTGGAAATTGGCACAATGTTACGTACTTAAAAGGCTTTTGTGAAATAATAAGTAAATTTATTTTGCAATTACATGAACTATATCATATGTAGAGCGGTTTCAATAAAAAAATGGAATCCGAAAAAAAACTTCTTTAAGAAAAGAAAATTGTACCTTAATTTTACTTTTCTTGCATTTGTTACTTGGTATATTTATAAACTCTTCAAATGGGCATTTAAAAAAATTGAATTAATTAAATTTTCCAACAAACTTTGAAAAGCTAGTTTTAGAAACAAATGTTGCCTATTAAGAATTCGAGCTTAATTAACCTCATATTTAAAATTCTTACTCCGTTTTAATAAAGTAGCATTTTGTTTAAATTTTGTTTAACAAATTTTTGATTACAAATTCTTAGATTTATTGAACTGAAATCAGAAATATTCACAAAGAAAATTAAATATAGCCACTGAAAAAAATATTGGCCTTTCATTGCTTTGAAAACTTCTAAGTTATTTTTAGTTTTTCGAACAGTACGCCCAATAACTGGAAGTATGAGTAATTGTAGTGCAGAATTTAATTTTAAGGCCATTGCACGACTTGAAAATATTTTAGGGTGATGATTAAGCAATGACATACAAAATTTTTAGAATTGATTAACAGAATTTTTGGGATTTTTCGACGTCTTCAACATAATTGTTTACTATAGTTTACATTACAAAATTTTCTACATAGAAAATTTCGACAAAAGCTGATAAGTAATAATATAAAACAACTGCACATATAAAATATCAAAAATATGTTTTTATATAACTAGACATTACCTATTTTATTTTTAATTTGTAAATTAAAATTTATGTTTATATATTTTGTTTTATAAAATTCTCTAGTATTTTATTAATTTTAATGCTTAATCTTATGAATATAGATCACAAAAATAGCTAAGAGAAGAATAGCTAAGTTATTTATCCTTGCCTTGTACATCATTTATCGTTAAATCGTATCCAATATTTTACACAATCAACCTATCTATCATTAAAACTTTTACAGTAACTTTACACTCAATTTAATTTAAATAGACTTATTGCAAATGTGTTTTGTACGGTTTACGTGAATAAAATGAAATATATTGTGTCGATAAATATTGTATGTACATATATATTATTAAAATCCTTACATGCTTAAACAAATTTTAATTATTTTCTATACTCTTTATATTATTTTCATCTTCTATTATGCTTTTATTTAGTACAATTTGTCTACTCAGTATAGCAGGTGTTCTAAAATTAAAATACGGAAAATATTTATATTTAAAATTTTTTTAGAAAAAATTTATCCCTTACATGCTATAATATATTATATACAGGGTGATTCCGAAAGTTATACAATAACACATACCATTGATTAGAAGATCGAAAATGGGTAAAACTGTTGGTCCGGACTGAGTGCAAAATCTCAAGTGTTTCCGAGTTCCAGGGATTTTAACGAATGTTAACGAAATTTTTATTTGTTCAAGGTTTTTGGATTATAACTTCCATTCTGAAAAAGATAAGAACTTCAAACAAATAATTTCTGAAAGACCTAGTAAAGGGCTTAAAATAGACATACTGTTCGATTCTGTGTTTTATGTGTCTTCGGAATACTAAGCATTCGAACTTTTTAAAGAATTTTGCCCAGCTGCTTTAATTTAAGTCCTCAAACATTAAAAAATTTTTAATGTTACAGAAGGTGTAGCACCAAACCCATTTCTATGTCAAGATTTTAAAGACCCTTAAAGGCAAGGATTTTAAGCGTTGTAATTATCAACTATCATTAATTTTTGGTGACAAGAGTCACTCGAAAAAGAGTTGACATTTTGAAGAGCCTTTATTTAGATAAAAAATCAGAATAACAAAATTGAAACGAAATTTTATACAAACTTTTTGATTGATAAACAAAAATTGAATTTAAAAAATTTTAAATTTTTGAATAGAAAAACTAGAATTTTGTATTACGGAAAACAAAACAAAAATCTAGTAATCAAAAAATTATTTTCGAAACTTTTCTTGGTAAAGAAAATTGATAGTTTTTTTATTTTTCCCATTTTTTATAAGAAATGGTACCTATATGGTTTGGAATTTTTAAATGCATTTTTCTCAGATTGGGTGCAATTCAAAAATTTAAAAAAATAATTTTCGGAATCTAGACATCATTTGGCATTTGAAGTTATTAAAATTATCCAGCTGGTGCGAATTTTTGAAGACATGGCATATAAATTTATTTTAATAGAAAATTTTTTTTAATAGAAAAATTTAATTTTTTTACACAAAATAGAGTTTGTAAATGATATGGTAATAACATCATTAAGCTTATAAATAATTAATAAATAATTTAATAGGATTAATAAAATTTAAATATATTTCTGCGAAAACTAAATTGGCATACGGTTGATGCAACTAAAGAGGTGTTCCAGTAAAGCAATTGATTCAAAATATGCAATTGAATAGAAATATGAAAGAAGAAAACCATAAATTTTTGCCGAACTAGCAGAATTTGGTGTTCGTTTGTGAAATTTGTAAAATTTTTAGATAAAGAATTCGAATTTTCTCAAAGTTTTTGATAAAGAAATATTAAATTGGATTTAATTTTAGTTTTATCAACATCTGGTTTGATTTTAATTGAATTTATGGCTCACAATATTTATGGTTTTTGTACTATATCTTCTGTAACATAAAAATTTTTTTAATGTTTGAGGACATAAATTAAAGTTAAACAGCTGCTAACGAAAATTTATCTTAAACTTACGAAATTATCTAGTTAGAAAAAACTGAGAAACTAAAACAAGGGAAAAATGTGATTTTCCCTTAAGTTCGAATGCATAGTGTTCCGAAGGTACATAAAATACGGAAACAAGCAACATGTTTATTTTAAGCCCTTAACTAGGCCTTTTAGTTTCAAGCCCCTATCTTTTTCAGAACAAAAGTTATAGTCCAAAAACCTTGAATAAGTAAAAATTTCGTCAACATTCGTTAAAATCCTTGGAACTCGGAAACCCTTGAGATTTGGCACGCAGTCTGGAACAAAAGTTTTACCCATTTTCGATCTTCTAACCAATGATATATGTTGTTGTAGAACTTTCTAAATCACCCTGTATACACACATGCATCCATATTTCTACGAAACCTGTAAACTTCTTTTTTTTTCAAAAACCAAAAAATTAATCAACATTTTTTTTGCTCATTTGTTACAAAATTTTTAATATATTACCCAGAAATACTCACTGATTTTATAATTTTGTACTCTTATATTGTAATAACATTTGTAATCCCTGAATATTTGAAAATAATTTTATTTGTTTAGCTCTCCCGTATACAACCGTATACAACTCAGAACATTTGTTTAAATATCTTCATTTAATTTTTTATTCAATTTTTATTTCTCCACATTGTTTGTAGAGATTTTTATTTTATTTTCCCCACTCCAAAATTTTTCTCTTTCCCCTACAAAACATTTAATGTTAATATTATTTAAGCTTTACGTAGCAATACTTTTATGTACTCATCCCATACACTCTTCACGCATTCCATTTCAAATTTCAATTCCATTACTCTCCATTTTATTTGTTCCTTTCATACTTGTATAATATTATTGTGGTTTCTATTCTTGACACTTAAAAAATGTCTTTATATTTTAGATATTCTCTCTTTTTTTTTTCTTTGAAAATTTATTTCCTAAAAATATCCTTAATAAAATTAAAATTTTAAAAGGGATATGGCAAAAATAAAAACGGGAAAAATAACTGTAATATTTATTATTTAATACATTATTTTATTTTTAATTTTCCGATATGCTCTCTTTACATTCATACTTATATTTTGATGTTTTTCGCACTTTTCCAAAAAGTTTTGAAAAAAATACTTATTAGTTTCATTCTGTCTGTCCAAGGACATGTTTACAAAACTTCTACATCCTTAAAAGATAGAAAGTTAAAATTTCATATGTACATATGCAGATCTTTACTAAAAACTTATTTTCGTGGAAGAAAATTATTACCTATATCCGCCGTCATAGAAATTATACCCCCCAAAAACCCTAAATATACAATTTTTTAACTATTTATTTCAGCAAAATAGTGACTGGCTTCTTCTACCGCCGCATACCATACTTGAACTTTAAAAAACAAAATGGCCGTTAAAATTTACCGTTATCTAAAATAAGTTTTTTGCATGTAATTGATGTCGTTTTTCTTCTAGACCACAGGTTTCAAAAGTCAGAAATCAGCTTTTTGATACTAACAAATAGTTCATTTCGTTAGAAGAACATTTTTTTCCACCTCCACTCCCTCTCAAGTTACCAGCTCCTGAAATTTGTAAAATTTTAATTTTTCGCAAATTATATCTCCAAAACCGCAAGCTTTTTAAAATTTCTATAAAAGCAGGAAGCTAACGAAAAATTCCATGCCATTAAAAAATATTATTATATTTCTTAGCTCACGCAAGTAACCATTAAAATCGAACATTATGTCAACACCTCTTTAAATTTATTTTTGTTTTATTTTAAAAACTGCATAAACCGTTCATCCTAAATATCTGCAATCCTTAATGAAATAATTTCGTATATGAATAAAAGTAATTTTAACAATGTAGTAGGTATACCTAGATTTTTCTTAGAAGCAATTTTTTCACTTGTTGAAGGGAAAAGCGCTACAATACAAACCATTGGTTTGACCCAACTTTATTATATAAGTATTTATCTTGAGTACAATGAAAGGCATTGTAAAAGAATATGTGCATATACGCATAGACATTATTTCTGTAAATAAATATTATTAATCCTTATATAAAAAGGAGCAAAAAAAATATTTTTTTTTTCTTAAATACACTTTGAACGCACATAAGAAACCTTCGAGTATTTCTTTCGAACAAGAGAACAAATAATGATAAAGTGTGAGTACATAATACAATATTTTATGTATAATTCGCACCGAGTACATACCAAATACACACACAAAAAAAGAAGAAATAAAATAAAATCAAATTCTATAAATAGACACTTAAGTGTTCCTTATATACGTTTACAGTTTGATATAGCGATAGTGCTTTCATTCATGCATTTAAGTCCTTAAATTATCTTTTTCTCTAATCAATCTTATAAAACTTTTTGAATAAATTTCTTTAAAACTTTTTTTTTAAATTCAGAGGACAATTTATTTATTGAGAAATATTTTCAAGCGGTTTCAAGCGAATTTTGCACTAGTTTATAGTTAATACTAATAAATATTAAATACTAAAGTGCTTTTACATAGATTAAATTATAAGGTGTCTACACCTTTAAACACATTTAAGTTCATGCCTAAATAGTTTATCCACATTTAATTGCTTTCCACTTATAGTTAAAACGCGGATCACTCTAATTTCTGAATTGCAAGGTCATAAATAAGTGGATGAAGAAAATTTGAATCTACTAATTCGAATATATGAGAATGCCAAATGAATAAAAAAAACATTCGAATCAAACAGAAATTCAAGCTAGAGTTATAGCGAATTCGACCATCTCACTGTATTTTATTACATATTATATATTACATATATAAATAGTATTTTTTTAAGTAAATCAGATATGAACAAATGAATCAAAAGCTCATACCAGAAACAGGACTCCAAGTTTGCTCGTTTCATCAAACATTTTAATTAAATTTGATTATGGAGAGTCAGAACATCTTCAATAAAATTTTACAACACTTATAATATTTTTCTTAAAAAGTAAACTATAACCGGATATTTCACTTAAAAATAATTTTTTTTTCAACGGATGTATTTTAACCGGATATTGGTTTAATTTCCTTTTTCCTAGTTTTTATGTACTACGCCTTAATCATTTTCTCTTTTAATAGTATTTAATGTAATCAGTTCTTTGATAAATTGAATTTTTTTTATTTGATTAATAAATTTTATAATAAATTTTCAATATTCATATTTATAGATTCGAAATTGCAAAATTGTATAGCGCGAAAATTTAATCGCTAATAAATTTTTTGTCGAAATTTATCGAAATCATTGGAGTTGAAGCTACAGACTAGCTCCAAATTAAGAATATCTTACACGATAAAAATGAAAAATAGATCACCTTATTGTTATTTCATTTTTGAAAAAAGACAATTAATTTGTCATTAACTTCCTCCTTACTTGTTCCACATGTACATTAATATTGCTAACAATTCACTTACTTTATGTATGACCAAAATTATTTCTCCAAATGATAATTATTTTCCTACTAATTCAACTAAATGTGTAAAATTGCTAATTTTTTAGAAGAACTTGAAAATTTTAGTAATTGTTTTAAATTAAATCAAAAAATGAATCTAAAATTATAGAGATTTTATACATGAAAAGTGAAAGATATTTAGTGGACAAAAAATGGCGGATTTTTAATACCGTGCTTCATTAAAACTTATAAATATTCTATATTCTTGCGTTTTACTTCCAAGGCTGATTCTTTCCTTTTTACCGATTTTCCTTCCTTCGTCAAATAAATTATTTTTCAGTTCAAATAATTTGCCTCTTCATCATTGGTGTAAGTGGTTTAAAATGTGTAGGTTCCGTATAAGAAAAAACCAACCTTGAAAATTTCTATAAAATATCTCCGAAATCATTAAGGAAAATAAATAATTTCAGAGAAGATTCGAAAATTTTAATAAAATTGCTTATTTTACATCAAAAAGAAAACTAAATAACATTAGACCGCAATATAAGAAAAAATTTAGAATTTTTTAATTTATTCTTTATTAAATATTTATAATAAAATCAATTGAAATGCTCTAAAATATTTTCTTTCGAAATTTTTCATTAAATATACTTTACGAGCACATCAATAATCACGTACAATATAACATGAGTTGAAAAAAAATTAAAAAATTTGAAGAAAAAAAAATCGTTTGTACTGCATTTTTCCATTTATTATACAAAATTCAATTTTAGAGATATTTGAAAACTTCTTGATATAAATTACATTAAAAGAATAACTTTTAATTGATTTGGAAAAACGTTCCACTCGTTTGATTATTTCAATATTTAAAAATTTAAAAAAAAAAAATTTAGAATATTACAATTTTGCATACTTATAGGATCAGGAAATAAATCAACCCAAAATTTTCATTTTTTCTTATATACAGAAAATAGGCCGATAGAAAACATATTTAAAAAACATCTTTTTAAGAGATTAAAAGAGGTAACTAAAATAAGAAATTAAAAATTCAATAAAGCAAAAATGAGCTTGTATAAATTGTATTTATGAAATAAAATATTAAATTCAACTATTTACGAAAAGTAGGGCTCTTATATTTTGGCTTCAAAAAGCGAAAAGCGATTTTAATTTTGTTAATCTTAAATTTTATTAAAACATAACTCTTAATCATTAATTATTAAAAAGAAATTTAGAGCATCTTTACAAACATTTGTAATATCATCCAAGAAATTCACAATAGTTTTTATGAGTAGAACTTATCAAATCCTATTAAAATGTGAGCGGAATTTTCATTAAAATTCTATATGTTTTCACTGAAAACAATTATATGAATTTTACACTGACTGATTTTGATTTACTTATTAAGTAAGTAAACACAAAAATTTATAAAATATTTAGTTAAAACGTAAATTTAATGCCCAAATTTTAGATTTTCCGAATTAAACTTAAAATAATAACACTAATCACAGAATACACCGGTCTGCCTAACAAAATGGAAACTTAATGTAAACTAGGCTTACTTAAAAACAATGAGTAGGGGAAATTTATACTTATATTCCCGATATTTCTGGGAAGTTTCACGAATCATAAAAATATAAAAGTTTGGAGAAATATTTTGAAAATCCTTATACTTTGCTGAATTTTTACATGCGAATTAGTACAAAAAAAAATACAATTTTTTCAAAAATAAAATATTATTAAAAATTACATTGTATTTGAAAGCTCTAATAGAATTAGAATGTTAAATTCAAGAAATCTTTAAAGAAAATTTTAACAATTAAGATCTAAAGAATCCTATTCAATTAAATAATTAAAATCCGTAATTATTATATTTATTTATTTGTGTGTGTCATTCGCATACATAAAATTTAATTAAATTTCAAATAAATTAAAAATAAAATAAAAATGAGTAAAGAATAATTGTAATATGAAAGTAAATTTTTTAAAAAGGCAATTACTGTAACCCTTTTAATTTATTAAAATTAAAGAGCAACATTTGAAGCGATATTTCAATGTTAAAGAAATTATCTTCTGACTGAAAGCCTTAAAGACTAATGCAAGTAATCAAAAGCTTATTGCTCACTATTAGTTTTATTGGTTAAGGTAAATATGGACTATATGTAAAACACTGTGGGTTCTAAACTAATTTTCTTAATAGCTTTAATATTTTAAACAGTAAGAAAAATCTAAAACGAATTATTAAAATTATTAAAGAATTATTAGAGCAGTCACGTAACATCCACATGATTAAATGTTAAAAAAACAATCCGATTTGAAGATCTTTATCGCCTCCGTAGTATAATTTTACTTATTCTTATGAAATTTTTCAAAACTCATTATTACACTACTATTTTGAAAAATTTTTAAGTTTCCAAATAAAGATACGACATGTTTGTATTACATCTCGTGTTAAAACGAAAATTGCCGAAAAATTTCGATTCTTTGCGACTCCATCTCTAACCGATTTTACTCTAATCTTATTAAGTGTTAAGATATTATTAAAATTTACAGTCCTACATAATTTAAAAATTTCAAATAATTATTAATTATTATCAATATTAAAATAAATTCTTATTTCATCGTAAATAAAAAAAATTGAGAAACCCTGATTTTAAATATCCTAAATTAAGAAACCATATTTTCTAATTTTATATTATTGAATTAACATTGTATTATGTCTGCATTTGAAAGAATTTTATTTTATTATTTCTTATTCAATTAATTAATTTTATTCAAAGAAATAAAATTTTCTTATTAATTTAATTTTTCTTTTACCTGTATTCGAATGATTTTACTAATTAAAAGCTCTGATCATGTTCCAGATAATTGAAAATCTGATATGAGTGTATATGATATGAATATTAATATACCAATATTTTTATATTTTTAAAGAATTCCAAATTTGGATTCTTCCAAATATAGCTTCAATAAAAATTGAATTAAAAATAATTTAATTCGATTGGGCATATCGGTATTATGATTTCTTTGGCATGGTGATATTATACTTGTGATATGAAATTTTATGACTGTACTCATATTTTGATTCCTATGTTCTTTTAATACATTTCTCACTCGAACAACTTAAATTTTACAAATATAGTTTTTGATAAATTATTTTAAGGTTGTAATTTTTTATTTCAAGGAAGTTATAATACGTAATTACTGAAACGAAATCAGTGAGAAGTCAAAATTAAAATTGGAATTATTCCAATATTAATTTTGACTTCTATTTCCAAACATCTTAATTTAAAAAAAAATCTTTTTAGTGTTACTTTTAACACAAGATTCTGATCTTTTTCGAGCTAGCAAATTATTGTAAGAAATATTAAGAGTAATTTTTACTGAAATAACATTGAAATTCACAGGCTTTCAAATTTTAAAGTGTGTGCATGTAAATTTTCAGAATCAGTATTTAAATATTCAAAATTTAATTATTGAATATTTAATTAGAAATATTCGAAAATAAAAAAACACAGAAAATTCAAAATAGAAATTTTATACCAACATTTTTTAACTACGCTTAATAATATTATTAAAGTTATGAAGAATAAAAAAAAAAAGAGAAGTTACAAAATTTCCTTTTTGGAATTCAGAGAGAAAAAATTTCATTTTTTCTTTTATTCCTTTCTGTGTTCCCAAATCCGTAAGTAGGTATAAGTAAAGTAGGTATAAACCAAATATAAGTAAATAATATTTACATAAGTATTAAGAGAAACAAAAATTTTTTTTTGTTATCTCTTTCTGCTATTATTTTTGATTTTTTACTATGATTTCAAGAAAAAGTATATGGAAAATGATAAGAAAAAATCTCCTTAATGGTATTTATTCAAAACAACAAAATATACTTACATAAGTAGAAAATAAAATCAACAGAAAATAACAAAGAATACACAAAAACTAAAAGATGAGAAAATTATTAAGAAGGATTTATTATCCTTTATTCTTAACCCTTAGATACTATGATTTCAATTCAATTGAATAATATATTGTATTTTTTTTTTTGATTTTGAGATCTATTTGTAGATTTTGAAACAAATTGTTTGGACTTTAGCCTGTAAGGTGCATACGTAATTATTTAAAATTTTAATTTTGGGCGTTTGAACTTAACAGTTTACAAGAGAACAAAAAACTTACGGTTCATCCAGATTTTTAAAATTACATTTTTTTATTATACAAGGGTGTTTTAATTGCTTACTATAAAATAATAGTCTAATAAAATTACAAAAATGTCAAACCTGTATTAATTGCAAAGAAAATTTTTTCAGAATTTGAGAAAATCAAATTTTAGCTTCTAGAATGATACAGCAATTAGGAAAACATATTGCAAAGAAATTTTCATTAACTAATTTACTGTTTTCTTTTTATAAAACCATTATTTTTCTTATTATAAAACCATTGATTGAATTAACTTAATCCCACTTCTAACAGAAGAAATTTCTTACAACATTATACAGAGATTAAAGCACAGACAGAAAACGCAAATATGGAAGAAAAATTTTTACAAAAGTCACAGAGCAAATGGATGAAAATAAGAAAAGTATGAAGTTCAGAATGTAAACACTACCATGGAATAAAGAATATCTTCTATACTTTTTGAACAAAATTTTGTTCATTTTTCGATTTCATTATAGGAAAACCAAAACGATGAAATCTCGAGATTACAGTAAGAGCATACTATAATTTTAGTGGGTATATATACACGTGGATGCGAGAAATTTATATCTGCTATATGTTTAATATTTACATTAAAAATTTCAAATATTTGCAACTCTTTTTATTCTGCCATGGTAGAAAAAAATAGGAACAAATTTTTAATTATTTCTCCAACTCACTTTGTTTCAAATTACTGTTTAAAAGAATTTTCTGATTAAAAAAATATTACAAAAAAAATCTTATTTGATTTTAAAGAAACTTTACCCTTGACAATAATAAAAAAAACACTTGAATAATCTTATATCACTTGAATAATCAAGTACGGGTTAATGTTCTGTATTTCATATTCTTGTAATTCTCATTTTTACATTTTTTTAATAAAACAATATCCAAAAAAAATGAAAAATATAAATTCCATATAAAAAATATCAACCCACATTGAATAATTTTTTCGTACGTCAATTATTCGAACAGATTTTTCTCCCATTACTGTCTTTTCTCTGTCTATATATTTTAAATGTAGGACTTTTAACTTTTATGGGTTCTTTTCCATTATTTTTATTTAGGAATAATTTTTCCTAAAAGAAAAAGAATTTTCTCGTAATTTCAATGTTTTCTCATACTTTCTCTCATTCCATTTGTCAGGTTATAAAATATTTCTCAAGAAAAATGAAAAGGGAAAAAAATTGAATAGATATCATTAAACACACATAATTGTATATATGTAAATTCGTAATTGTGTTTGTGGATATGTAAATACTATATATATCTTGATTAAATTTGACTTTATATAAACATAAGAGAATTAAGAATGTATCAAATTATATCTATGCATAGGCCGGATCACAATACAATTTACAGGAAATCTACTTTAATAAAATCAAAACTTTTATATTTTAATCTTATGATTATTTCGAATAAGTGGAAATCTATAAATGTTCTCTGTTAAATTAAATTTGTAATGGAATTTTTTCTATTTAAAAAAAATATTATTTAAGTCAGTTTTAAATATTAAAATAAAATTTAATATTTAACATCAAAAATATTTAATACCAAAATAAATTTTCTTTTCAGGTGTATTAGTGTATATTAACAATTTCGCATCATTTACACGAATTTGGGCCAAATTCAAGATAAAATAGAAAATTTAATGATATTACGAATTGAGTTTTGCAAATCATATTCTTTTTATTGTAACCAGATACCTTGATTAAATTTGACTTTATACAAACGTAGAGAATTAAAGATTGTATACCAATCATTTTAAATTTTATTTTTTGTCAACTCGTATGCAATTATTGTATGTAAAGTATATTTATTCGAAATTATTTCTACAAATATATTCTTTGACTTAATGCAGCTAAAATTTTTTTCGAAATTATAGGCAAAATTTAAGTATTTTTATATTAACTTTGAGCTTATTTACTTCAAATTTGAAATATCCTTAAAAAGACAGAACAATTGTTTTAAGATATTTAATTTCTAAATTGCTTATTATCAGGCGTTGATATTTAATTCACTTTAGACAACGAAATTACACATTACATTTTATAAAATAACTTTCACACATTTCTCAAAATTTTTAAATACTCTTGTAACTATTGTAACTGTTAATATTGTTCTTTTTTCTTGTCGTCAAAATTTCTAAACTCTAAAAATTCTACTTTTACATACGGGAGCAATTTAATTCTTTTTTTTTATACCATACTCAGGGAGGGAAACACCTAAAAACCTCTCCATTCTTTAAAAATGGCATTGAAGATGTTACGAATGTGCATGGACATGATGAAAAAAAAATAAATTTTCGGTGTGTGAGCTTTTCCTTTCTACTTACGCAGTACCCATACAAAATTTAAAACTTCAATAACTTCTGCAATAGAAGGCTTAGTGAGTTGGGAGAGGACTCACTGCAATGGTCTCGTTGCCCATTTTAAAAATTAAAAATTACTAATTTTATACTATAAGAATTGGCTGCATCAAAATTGCAAAAAATGCAGCAAAAATTGAGCAGTATATAACGATATTTGTTAAAAACGGACTCTCTACTATATGTAGTGCATAGTTTAACATACATATTTCATGTGATAAAAAATATTTCATGCTTATTTCGTATTTAGCCAATGCTAAAATATTTTTTTGTAAATTTTTCATTCTACTTTTATATCAATATTAATTTTAAATTGATTTGAGCATAATAAATTTTTGACAGAAAATTAATGTTGAATTTTTATCGCTTTATTAAATATCTATCTAATATTTTTCGAAATGAATTTATTGAATTGGGCAAGAAATATTTTCCTACATTTCAATAAAATCAATAAACTCTAACTTTCAATACCACTTGCAATACGAAAAAATTTTATGTATAGAATATTAGTTTCTGTTACACGCACGAGTACCTAATACACCCACATATAGAATAAAGATCGTTTTATAAATTAAATAAAGTTTAAAAAAAAAAAACATTCTTTTTTTACCTTTATCCATTGGTATATCTGTAATTCGTTTTGTTATGTAGTTTATTGAGAATGAGAAATCTGTCAAAAGAATATTATTTTTGAGTGTTCGAATTGTGAGAATCTCAAAAATCCATTAAACTAATAATAAAAATTTATTAAATTCTGTTTTAACAATGATTAATAGAAATTCGTTTCATATCATATATTAAAGAAATATTTTTAGAATTTTAAGTTTTTGTGATAAAATTTAGAATATATCTGTTCTATATGTAATAGATAACTGTGAACTTATGTTCGAAGAAAATTCTCAGTAAAAATAAATAAATATTGATTGTAATGGGCATAACTGACAAGGTTAATTCCATAAAATTTCAAAAGTTTAAAATAATACGTATGTATTGAGATATTTCTGGTTGCTACTACATTTTGATGCATACGTTTAGGAAAAATTTTAAACAAATTATTTTGGAAATGGTTCAATTATGTGGCTTCCATTATTTTTCTATTTTTAAAGAAATTAAGTTGCTGCTTTGCTATATTTAAAAAGCAATAAGGTGAAATTGATGGTCTTAAATTTAAAATGCAATAATATGGTAGTGATGGAAGAAGAAATTTTATTTTTATAATATTTAAATATAATTAATAATATCTGCCAATATAAAAATGTTAAATTTTATAATTGTTTAAACTAACCGTTTCAGAGAAAATTAATGTTTTAATTAATTTCTTAAAATGCTTATGATTCCAATATAATAAAATGTTAGTTAGAAAATTGGAAACAGTTTTAGAGTTTGTATGGCTTTTTTAAAAATTCATAGAGGGAAGTTGACTTTAATAAAAAGCAATTCCGAAATAAAATAATATTTTTGAGCTGGTCAAATTTAAACTGTAACTCTTAAAACTTATATACAAGTAAACGTAGACAAAGGATGACTTGCAATTAATAGCCGTATTAAAATTTCCTACATAAAAATAATACGATACAACCCAGATTTCATTACTAATATTAATATAATAATTATTAGTTGTAGCCATTGATGATCAACTTTGATTTTTAAAACTTTGAGCTCATAAATTTCCCTAAATTAAATTTATAAATTTATTTTATATTAGATCAGTTTTTTATGGCTATAAACAATATCATAAAAGAAATGTTTCATACAGTTTCTACTTCATTAATAACATTGATATTGAATCAATATTTTAATTATATTTAACAATGAAAATTCTTAAAATTTTATAAATTAAAATTTAAATTTAAAATTTGATTCATATAGAAAACATTCTTATCATAGCGAATTCTATAAATAATTTTTTTTAAGTTTTATTAATTGGAAAAATTTTATTGTAAATTGCAAAAAAATTGATGTAAATTGTAAAAATTACATAATATTTACATGTAAAGAAAAAAATAATAAAACAAATGTAAGAAATAAAAAATATTTATAAAAAAAAAACAAAAAATACTTGTTTTTGTTCTTGTGTTTCAATTACATTTTTTCCACCATAATAACTGTTGTATAGATTTATCCTTCTTCCTATTATATTTCATTGAAATGAAATATTTTTATATATTTCATAATTTATCCTTCGGAAATTATTTGTATATACATACATATGTATATCATGTATTTATAAATTTATACATGAGTTCCTTTATTCTTTATTTTATAATTTGTTTTTTTTTTTGTTTATTTTTTTTTATTTTATTATTTTATAAATATTTTAATGATGATTGTTGATGTTATTTGCTACTTTTACTGTGTACTCTGGTACTATTTTATACTTTCTACTATTTTAGTTTTTCTTATTGTTTTTTTTTTTAATTTTTCTTATTTTTGTTATTTTACTCTTATTCTTTTTCTAATTTTTTCCTATTATTTTCATTTATTTGTTATTGTTATTTTTTTTTTTTGTTAATGTTCTAATATTAATGTATAAAATGCGTGATTTTTTTTTATAAACACACGAACATAGATATAAAAATTGCATATTATTATATCTATACATGTAAATATATATTATATGTATATATATATGTATATACATTTATATAGAAGTAAAAAGAGAATTTTGTAAAATATAAATTTCATATTATTTAAAATTAAAGTGAAAAAAATGAAGAAAATTTCTACATTTTCTTTTCTTGTTTTTTCTCTTTCTTTCTACTTTTAATTGCGAAGGAGTAAAACTTTTAATCTTAAATGTTATTTACATTATATATATAGGTAAATAATTTGCTGAATTTGTATGTATATATTGTATATAATTATTTAAAGATGTGAAAAAATAACGTTTAATTCTAGGGATTGCAATTCCAGAAAATTTATTTTAAAATGAAAAATATTAAAAGTTTTTATTTGTATTTTTCTAGATTATTAACCATAATTTTTAATATTTAAATTTATTATTATAAGTCTTAATAGTGATAGTAAAGCGGCTAATTTCTGTTAATTGGAGTACAGTGGGCCTGCTGAATCAGCCGCGTCAACCAGCCATAGGTCTTATTCATCCTATAATTTAATTTATTGTACCAGAAAATAAAGCATAAACATTATTCCCACGTTTAAAAGGAAACTAAATGGTTACAAAAATTTCCTTTTAAAATTTTTTGGGATTTCGCATCGGATTTTTAAATAAAGACATTGATGATATCTTAAATTTGAAATTAATTTTATTAAAAATTAAATTTTATTAAAGATTTTTAATAAAAGTTTTATTTAATTAAGAAAATTTTAATAGAACGTCTAGTAACAAATAAAAAATGCATAAATCATATTTTTATAAATTCATGCTTTCCTCATGATCTAATCCCCATATTCGGTCAAAATTTAATTTCTATATTAGTTTCAACTTAATTTTAAATATTTTAAAGGTAGAATCGAAATGTGGTGGTGCTTCTAACGAATTTGAAATTTTCACAAATTTCTGGGATTTTTTAAATTCAAACAAATTAAATTAAATAATTCAAATCAATCTATTCTCATTTTCAATGCTTACAAATAAATTTGCTGTAAAACCCTGAAATTATTTGAAAAATTAAGAAAATAAATTTCACTGTACAATAATTATGGCAAAATTTTCTTTAAATAAATGCAAATTTAAATTCATTTAAAATTTATTAAGATCTTTTTAGAGTAAATTATTTTACTTTTAATGATTCAAACTTTTACAACAAAACATTTTTGTGTTTTGTATTTTAAATACTGCACAAAACAGAATATTATTAAAATTATTATTCTTCTATCAATTTCTTTGCGATGCACACAATTAAAAAAAATAAATCTTCCAATTTTATTACAAATCAATGCATTAACGAGAAATGTAAGGAAGACATAATTTAGAATAAATTAATCAAGTATAATTAAGCCATTTATTGTTTAATGCAGAATTGGCGTGAATAAGACCATCTCATTTTAAACAAATAATTTTAAAACTTTACAATTAATAAAAATTATTTTCTACTATATGGAAATAATAAATGATTTGTGCTGACTTCACTTTATTTTCTAAATTTTATGACAAAATCATCTTAAATTTTTAAGCCAATTTGTTCACTTAAATTTTTAATAATGTATAAATGTCCGGTAAATTTTGCAATCCCTTGAGTATATTAATATATACTTGTACATAAGTATTTGTATATACACACATACATACCGTATATAGCGTATGTACAAATATAAATAGAAAAATTTTATTTTTCTCTATATATTTATTTTGAATATTTTATTTTTTTTTTTTATTTTCTGTTAAAATTATTTTATTTTATTAGAACTGTTATTGTTCGTAAATATTCCATATATATATATATATATATTATTTTATGTATGCATATTTGTATGTGTTTTTTTTACATATAAAAACAGGAAAAACTCTTCTATTTTTTTTTATATAATTTTTATTTTTAATTCTTCTTTATTTGCTTTTATTTATTATTTCTGTTCTTAATTTAAAAAAATTTTCTTCATTTGTTTTTTTTTTTCTACATACTTCAAAATAATAACAATAAATTATTGTAGAACCTTATATATATATGAATGTACACACTTATATGCATACATACATGAATATATGCATATGAAACGGAAATACAATAAAATATGTACAAGGAAAGTATGTAAGAAAACGAAAACATTTAAAAAAAAAAAACAAGAAACCAAGAAGAAAAAAAAATTGGGATTTCGAAAGAGCTTACTATATATTTCCATCTCTTTCTAACAAGATTTACTAGATAAACACGAAAATTTAATGCAATTTAAAATTTTTCTTTCTGTTTTTCTGGTTTTTTATTTTAATTTTTTCTCTTTTTTTTTTTTACTTTTCTGTTATCCTTGTTTAATTTTTTTCGCTTTTCTTTTTTTTCTTCTTAGTTAGTTGGTTGGTAAATTGTTGTTATTCTTATTATTATTTTTTTCCACCTTTTTTTTTTGTTTTGTTCTTATTATTATTTTGTATGTTTTACCGGTTATCAACACCGTTGATATGATGGTGATAGTGAAAATTATATTAACGAAAAGCAAAAAATAATAATAACAACAACAATTTTTTTTTCCTGTTTTTATTATTTTTGTTTTGTTTTTTCTTATTATTATTATTGTTATTGTTTTGTCTCTGACTTGATGCTTCCGCTGATATTGAAATTCTTTTTGAATGGAAATTTTTTTTTTCTTGTTTTGAGAAAAAAAATATTATATTTTTATTTTTACATTTCTCTTTATATATTATGTTCGTGTGTAGATATTGTATTACGACATATACTGTGCAAATATATACGTATATGAAATATACATATTTGTGTACATAAATATTTTTATATTTTTTGAAAAAATGTATAAGTAAGACAAGAAAAAATTTAAAAGCGTGATAGAGTATAATTGAAATTGAAAGAGACAAAATTAAAAATTCAATTTCAAAGAAGAAGAAGAAAATAAAATGAAAATTTTCAAAAAAAAAATTATTATTTTATGTTTCTTTTTTCTTTAAAACCAGTACGTGTGTGTGTTTGTATATGGAAAAGGAAAAAGATTTTGTCTTTGGTTTCTTCTACTTTCTTTTTTCTTATTATTTTTATTATTATTGTTATTTATCTTGTTTTTTTGTTTGTTATTATTTCTTTTATAAAACAATTTAATTTTAGTTTTTTTTTAATATTAATTTTCTATATAATATTTTTTACATACAAACATGTTAAATGTGTATTTGAATTTCGGTACTTCTTATTTTTTATGCTATTTTTGCTATTTTTATTCGGAAACGTTCACATATTTTTTTATCATTTTTCATTTTTTTCCTTGAAATTATAATTTCACTTCAATATTTTTTTTGTAGGAGACAAAAACAGAAAAAAAGGGAATAAAATTATAAGAATTTTTTTCGTTTCTTTTTTTTTCTTTTGTTTTTTTGAGCGATGGTTCGTATTATACACAAATACTTGAACTAAAAATAAAAATGAATTTTTTTTTGAAAAGAAATCAAAAAAGGAAAATTTTTGCAATTAAATAATTTAGAAAACAAAAAAAAAAGTACTCCAAATATAAATTTTGAATTATGGTTAATTGTGGTAAATTGTTTTCTGAATAATTATTTTTCTGTGTTAACTTTTGTTGAGTTAATAAAAGCACTTTTGTTTTCTTGTTAAAATATTATAACTAAAATTTTTTCTAATATAGTTTCCCTAGGCTTTGGAAAATAAACAAAATTTCCATAAATTGTATGACACTGTTAGACTATTGCAAATTAATAAAGGAAATTTAAAAACAAAAAATATTTTAATTTAAAACTTTCTTGTTTCTAAAATTTCGATTTGAAAACTTATTTATAAATATTGTAATGTAATTAAAAAATCCTATTTTTTCACTCCTTTTGCTTTAATCAGAAATCCTTTTCTTCTTTTTTTGTCATTTTTCTTCTTCTTATTAATATCCTTTTTCTGTTTATGAAGAAAAAAATTTCTTTTTTTTTTTGTATTTCAAAACATATGAAATCTACTTTATATACATTTATTTTTCAATCTTGAATAAATATTTTGTATTCTATTTTAAGCTCTATATATTTATGTATACTTTTTAAATATATATATATATATATATCTATAAGCATATATAACAAAAATTAATACTTTTTAGAGAAAAATTTAAAGAAAATATTTGTTATTACATTTATTTAAAAAATCTTTTTTATTTTATTTTTAAAGTTAATTAAAATAAATTATTAAATTTTTTTTTCGGAAAAAAAGCAACTCAAATAGAAAAATAAAATGAAAGAATTTTTTTTTTTAGATGCAATTATTTTTTTTTATTTTTTATAACAATTTTAATTTTATATACTGATACTTTTGTTTTTTTTTTATTAATTTTTTTTTTGTTAAAGAGATAAAATTAATTCGAGAGAAAATACGAACCGTCGCGTCCGAATTATCGTTCTAAACTAAAGATTTTCTCATTGTATACTGACATTATAAATGATACTACAGAAAAAGCAAAAAAAATAAGAAGAAATAAAAGAACAAAAAAAAGCAAATATAAGAGAAAAATAAAAAAAATAAAAATGCCTAGGTTAATCTTTTACTTTAATAAAAAAACTAATATACATTCATATATACTGAAAAACATGTAGATAAATTTATAGATACGATTATAACACGAGTGTTTTATACATAAAAATATATGTATTTAAAAGAGATATGAAAACGTATACATAGTATTCACATTCACACATAAATAACGACATGAAACTCTCTCAATAAAAATGCAAACAAAACGAAGAGAACAATAACAGAAACTAAAAATGAAAAGAAAAAATATGATAAAAACTATAAAACGTGTGTATGAATTGTCATCGTCGTCGTTGTCGTTGTTATCGTCGTCGTCGTACTTCCGGAAAAACTGCAATAAAAATCATCATACTAAAATCTATGTATATATATCAGTACCATCCAAGCACAAAAAAAGAAACAAAAATGAAAATTCGGATGGAAAAAAAATAGTACAAGAAAAAAATTAATTTAATACTAAAATTAAATTTGAAATAGAATATGTGAATTTTTTTATTTTTTCAAAAAAATCTCTATTTAATTTATAATTTAAATTTGTTGTATTAAACTCGTATAGGATAATATATGGTCGATGCTACTCTCGGTATACTTATGATACCAAACAAAACGACAATAATATAAAAAAAAGGAACAAATGAATTGGAGTGAAAATGAAAATATTGTACAATGTTATATAGTAAGTAATACAAGTAAGAGAAAATTTTCCGAAAAGAGAATATTTTTGTTATTCTAAAGAGAATTTCAATTGTAACTCTTTTTTATATTTTTTTTCTTCTTCTTCTTTTACTTGTTTTTGCATTGTTATTAGGTTCTTTTGTTATAATAATGGTGATTCTGGAATAGAAGGGAATATGCTGTGTGTATCGTACAAGGTCATGCGCTATTTTTTTTTAGTTTTACTTCTTTCCACCTATATTCTCTTTCTCTCTTCTATATTCTATTAAAAAAAAATTATGCTAAATTATTGTGAGTTGTGATTATGAGGGTATATTTGGGGTGAAAATAAAATCAACAAAAATTTTACTTATTCTTCTTCTTATTCCTTTTTGCATCATTTTAACACAACAAATTTTTTCTAGTTTGTACTCTTTGTTTTCATTTATATTTTTTTATTATTCTTTGGAAGATTATGATAATAAAAGATTTCTATGTTTTGTTATTTTACTATTCAACCTTTAATATATATACATACATGTTAAACTTTGAATAATATGTAAAATAATTGTTATACAATAGAATAAGTAATAGTTATATAACAGAATAACAGTTTTTGTTCTTTATAAAACTGAAAAAAAAGGATCTTACAACCAAAAAAGTAAAAGAATAGAAATGTCATAAAACAAAACAAAAACTAATTGGAAAACACTGGTTTCAAGAATCTTTTTCGTACGAATATTTAGAGTAAACAAAACTACTGTATTATTTTTAAGCTCCTTAACATTTCTCAACAAAAAATAATTAGAAACTCAAAATGTTATATGTATGGATTTCTTCACATTACGTTAATAAATCCGTCAAAATGTATTATAAATATCTTTTCTAAAGATTTTACCATAGTCAAATGTTTAAACATTTTATTGATACGGTTGATTTTGATTCAGGCTTTCGTATAAACATTTTTTTCAAAATTTTAAATAATTTTCATTTTACGAAATTAATATTATACATGACCGAATAAATAAATTTCAATTCATTAAAAGTTAAGTTTTTGTTTTTTTTATCTAACAATATGAACCAAAAGGGTGTTGCCCCTAATGGTATGCCATATTTTCCAAAATTAATTTTTTATATCTCCAGTTAAAAATTTGCTATCTACATTTAATTTAAACTATTATATAATAAAAGCAAACGCAATATTATTTTAATTTTATAAAATTTTTATTTTAAATTTGTCCTTGCTCGTTTTCATTTTGAATTATTTTGAAATTAATCGGAACAATACAATTTTCTTCCTTGTCATTATTTCGTTATTGGAAAAGAAAATCGGCTGTCTTCAAAAACATAGTTTCTAACAAATTTAATAATGTTAATTGGTTTGTACAAATTTACAAATTAGAATTTTTTTTCATATGAATACACATATGTATGTATGTTTTGTATGTATGTATTGAAAGATACATAATAATAAATTATGTTATATTTTATAATGTATTTCGCATAGATTTTGTTTTTATTTTTTTTTTTTTTTTTGTAAACATAAACTGACAGTCTCCTTGACCTTCCCCAACATTCCCTTGATAAATACATAAAAAATATTTCCTTTTTACTTTTAATTTTATTTCTTATGTTTTTTTTTGTTATGTTTTGTTCTTATTTCCTTGCCTGTTTATCTCATTTCTTTTTTTTTTTGTAATTTATACTCTCTTCTTCTTTCTATTGAAATTCGTTTCAAATACAAAAATTTTAATATGAAATTTTCCTTACACTCTCACGCAAAATAAAAAAAAATATAATACATGTACTTCCCTTAACATCATGAGTTAAATGGCAAAGTTTTTTATAAGAAAAAATTAAAAACCTAGCATGAATCTAATACACCATATCTACATTCAACCAATTTTTTTTTCATATTATGTACATAATTATGCACATGGTGTGTAGATTTAAATATCCATTCATGAATACACATTTATTTTATAAACTATATTATATGGGTAATGAAAAATTTATATTAGCATTTCTTTAGCAGCATAAAATTTAAATTAAACTCTTCGAATAAATAATAAACATGCTAAACTTATAAGGAATAGTTTGAATTATAATTTTTGTATGTACAAGTGTATATAATCACAAAAAATAATGTATATTCAATATTTATGAAACACAATCATTTTGCTATTGATATTACTTTCTTTAGATTGCTTTCATAATACTCTAAAACATAGAGTACCATCAAAAATTTATATTTTCTGCTGTAAATGGTCGTGAATCACACATATAATTCCCAGGTGAACATATTTATTTTATTTATATAATGCTACTTGCATACATTTTACAACAATTTTAATATCACACAACGAAAATATATAGATCCTACATATATATATATATATATAACAGTTAAAATTACCTTTACTCTTTCAAAATATAAAAAAAGTCCTTCATATGTTTCTAAGGAATTTTAAAAAAAAAATCTCTCAAATTTAAAAACTTTTATGCTCTCTTTAATTTTATACTCTTTATACATTTCTTATATTCTCTTAATTTCTCTCAATATATAGTAAAATACAGACTCCAAAAAAACAACCAAATTCTGTATCTAATTTAATTTTTTTCAACTGTAATTATATGCTATCAGGATAAAAATCATGCTTTATCATGCTTTCGTTCCATTCCACAATGTTTCGTACTCAAATATACTCTGACTGTTATATTTTCATTGACTTTCATATTATCTATACACTGCCAGTACTCTCTTCTTTAGAGAGAATTGAGAAAACAGTAAAAATAAAAAAACTAAAAATTTTTAGCATTCATTATCTTTAAATTGGATAACTGGGGAATTTATTCTTTGATAAAGAAAAACAAAAAATAATGCAATTTTTAATTTCATTACTGAGAGTGCGTACGCACGTGGTTTCTTTTATTATAATCATTAATAAAACTATTTATTCTCTCATCATATTTTATCAAATTCTCTCAGTAAATTCACTCATTTTTGGAAAGTTTCATTTAAGAATTAAAATAAATTTTAATATTACATTCGTTTAAAATATAAATTTGTTTGTATAACATAATAGTTACGTCTGCTCACAAGGACAAAGTATTTCATTCATGGTTCATTCATGTTTACACTCAGAAAAATAAGTAAAAATAATTATTATATTATGAATTAAATTCTAGATATGAAAAACAATGAGAATTTTATTTTCTTGAAAATTGCATTGCGTGCAGCCACCTTAAAACTTTTTGAAGTTTATGGTTGAATTTTGACACAGTGTTTATGTATTCATTAAATTATTCAAAAAATTTTTCCACTCCCAAGTGTATTTGAATTAGTACATAAGTCGTATAATTTATTTATTGAAAGAATAACAGATAAAATACTGCAATTCTTAAAATACATTAATACAAAGTACAATTTTATATGAAAACTAAGTTTATTATAAGATTCACTTATTTTGCATTCTTAAACATTTACGATAAACTAATAGTAAATTAATTTATAAATGTCTAATATATTAGTAATTTTACAAAAAAACATTGCATACTTTAGGGGACATTCTATGTAAATAGCTGCAAAACTATTTATTTCAAATAATCAAAAATATATTTTTTAGGCTATAGTCAACTTATCTTTGTATTTTTTAGGCTACTTATCTTTGTATTGTTGAAATAATAAAAAATTCTAATAAACCTTAGTTGACTATTAGTATTACTCGTCCAGAAAATTAGATAAGATCATTAGCAGTTAACATCATTTACAGTTTTAAATTTCTTCTCGGAGGATATACTCCTAGCTTTTAGTTCAATTCGATAAAGAATCACAGTCAATCTATTGTTGTAAAACAATATTTAGTAAAAATGTCATGTTTAACTAATCAGTCCAGTGCAATTTCCAATTTAACAACTAATTAAGCTCATATAAATTACTATTTCAGCATTCAACAACTTCATAAGCATTTTATTTTGGGATCATTAATTATAAATGCGTTCTAATATTCTAAATCTATTATTATTCTATTATTCATCTACACTTAAGAATAAATTTGATGACAAAATAGGTAAAATGCAAGTTACAGAAGTGTCATTTTTTATTACTATTCGAAAATTTATTTATATTATAATAGCAAAATTATAAACAAACAAATTCTGTTGTTCTAAAATAGAGTTACATTTACAAATCTGATTTATCATTATTATATGTCGTACTATACACACATTGTATAAGAAATCCTGTTAGAAATTATAATTTCTATTCGCTCGAAAAAGTTAATTAACTAGTACATTATTAAAATATCTAAAATGTAATTATGTGAATGTTAAGATGTAATCATTTTCCACATAAGCACACTAGAAACCGTCATTACCAAACAACTGTATGAAGTAAAAATTAATTTTTATTTATAATTTTATTTAAGGTTATTAAAATATCATTTATATACTTATAAAATATTCTGAATTTATTTTATCTGGTTATCAATTTCGCTATATTTGCCGCAATGTCCTCGAAAACTTTCTGATTATGATGCATTATAGTTTTTCTCATATATTGAAATTGTGGGTGTAACTATATTAATAGCAAAATAATAACAAAACAATTCACATCCCAAGATTTTTTTACTAAAAATATTCCAACATAATATATATACTCGTATTGTGCCTACATCTAGGTAGATATGTGTGTATATGATTCCAAAATTATGAACTTTTGCAAATTTTCAAAAAAAAGTTCTATCTTTTGGTATATTAAAGAAATTTACATGACCTGCATAAGATATTTATAACAAAAAAAAAAAACAAACAGATATGTGGCAAAATCAAAAACAGAGGAAAAAAATTTATTCCTTAGACTGATGCTACCCATAGGATCTGCTAAACAATTATACATACACTAACATTGTATAAACTCATAGACACACAGTGTATACCTAGCTTAAGTTTTCTGATAGAAAAACTTTTAACACTATTAAGATTCATTAACGTTAAATTTGTTTTTAACTAGCTTCACCATGATTTTGTTGTCAAAATACACTATACTCTAACAAAGTAATTTAAAAAATAATTTACGAAAATGTAAGAAAAAAATGCTTATGTTGAGGAAAATTCGATTTTTAATGAATATTGGCAACTTTTCATAAAATTCTGCACATAAAATGACTATAAAAAGTATAAATACAATTAAAAAATATCAAAAATTAAAGATAAAAATTTTGTTGTCTTTTTTTTTGGGTAATTTCCTAGAAATGTTTTTAAAAATTTCTTTTACTTCATAAGTTATTAGAGAAATAATATGAAAATTTTAATACTTTTAAAGTCAACCTTCTGAATACATAATTTCATAGTTACCTCGACCTTATATTAGGTTTAAATTTTTAATCACTCTAAAACTCTTTATATTGATTACAATGAGAAAATTATGTATGTTTCATACTAATTTGTTAGAAGAATCCTTGCATCTTAATGAATGACGTAATATTTTGTAACAAATTTCAAAGTTTTTTTGTAACAAATTGAAGTTTTTAAGTTGGCAACATAACCAACAAAGCAAGTAGAAATGAAAACTAAAAAATTTAAAAGCTAAAACTAATTAAAAGATCAAATTTTGATCTTCTGTTAAAGTTGTTTAGTTGCTTATTCATGGTGCATCTTATGAGAATAACAAATTCACAATAAAAGTATTATTTTGCATATTCCCATAAAATTATGAAAAATTAAAGAGATTTGTTGAATTTTGTTCAAAAGAAAGTTCAATGCTATTTATTAAACTGGGATTGAAGAGTTTTTGAATGTATTAAAAATCATTTAAAATATAAGTGAAATCTAAACGTTAATACCGTAGATTTATCATGAGATTTTTAATAAAATTTCCAAAAACTCCTTAGTACTTTAAGAGTTTTCTAGTAAATTATTTCAAACTTTAATCGTGAGAAAAAAATTAAAGAAGGTTGTAATATGTATATGACGAAAATCGAGCGAGCGAGGTGTTAAAATAAAAATTAAATACCATAACGGGTACAATTATTGACACTCTCAAAGATGGTATTATTGACACCCCACCCCAATTGCTATAGTACTTTGCTTGTGCTTAACATTGTATGAAAAATAAACAAAAAATTTTACAGAACTTATTTTAGACAGAAAAATAATAAGGAGTTTTATTATGCAAATTTTGTCATTTAAAGATTTCAGTTTTAATTTTAAAATAACTCTAATAGCTTTCAAATAAAAATCTGTTTAATTTTTTATTTATTTAGCTAAAATTAAAAAGAATACAAAAAAACAATTATTACAAACAAACCCTTATATCAGTATAATTATGTGTATAATTATACTGATATAAGGGTGCCAAAAAATGATCTACATTTCGCAATATCCACATGAGGTGTCAACAATTATACTATGACAGAACAATTATTGGCACTCCATAATTATCGAAAATTTGTGTATATTTTTCAAAATTTTTTTTTAGAAATTACAGCTGAGGAAGGAGAGGACCTACAAAGAAACTTAGAGAAATCGAGATTTTGATAATTGTACCAAATTTTCAGAGTGTCAATAATTGTACTTGTTACACTACAATCATTGCGCGTTTAATAAAAGTAGCCTGATAAAATTGTATAAAATAGAATTTCGATATTAAAACTACAGTAAATAATAATGTATGTAACAGGTTTTAAATTCTACGAACATATTTCCATCTTCTTCAAAAAAAGTAAGTACAAATTTAAGTACAAGGTTCATTAAGTACAAGGCAGTTAATGATGTACGTAATTGTCATTTCTACCAAAATTAAAATTTATCAAAAAATTATTAATTTCATCCCTAAAAATTCGTTCAACTCTTAAAACTGTAAGGACATTTATTATGTATTTAAGCTTTTTACACACTGGTCGCGAAAATGTTCTCACAATCTAATTTTCAATTAAGAATAATGTTTTGCATATTATGTACCTCGGTGCTTCCACAAATATAAAAACAATTATCAATCGCCATTAAATATTTTAAAAATTTCGCATTGAAGCTATCCTTCAAGCGAAAAGTATATTTCAAAAACGTGTGATCCCTTTGAAAAATTTCATGTAAAATAAAGTAAATTGTGTTTTAAGAAGTTAACCAAAAAAGGTGGGTAAAAAATGAATACCTAGCTGGGCTATATTTTGACTCGTTCATTTCGATGAATGTGGAAAGAATTTGAAAGAAAATTATTTATTATACCCTTACGAACGTATGTTCGAAGGGTATACTACATACCGTTTGTAACGCTAAGAAATAATGGTCCGAGAAATAGACTCAAGTGTATGTTTTTGATCAGTGTCAAATTCTGAGTCGATTAAGCTTTTTCTGCCCTTCTGTCTGTCAATCCATCTATCCCAACGATAACTAAATAAATAATTGAGTTAAGTTCACTAAATTTTCACAACTAATTTATTATAGTAAATGCCAAAACTCTATTTAAATTGAATGTGATCGGGGTACTGATTCGGGTAGCTGCCATACAACTTCAAAAATCATTTGGCTATATCTCAGAAACTATAAAAGCTGTGATATTAAAATTTTACACAAGCGAATATATTAGTAGAGGCAATGTGGTTGATGAAATTCGTTAAAATTTCTTGGTTCTTTCTGGTACGAGCCATACACCTTCAATAATAATTACTTAGAGGCATTGTCAGTGCCACCAGCTATGGCATATATTCGCACATATTCGCAGATAACATATTTGTACGGATATATTCGTATGGTTCACACGGTCAACTCTATTTTTTCTCGTTCTTACATAAATTTGTTGTTGATGTTGTTTTCTATATACGTTTAATTGCAATTCTCACAACCATGTTAATTGAATCTCTTAAAATTTATAACAATCAGATCTGAACGAAAGATCTATTCGTATGAGAAAAATGAAGTTTTTAATTATTCCTGAAATTTTTACAAGAAATTTTGCAGCAATATACGAGTATAATTGAAATTAAATATGTTCAAAAAAAATTATTTATTCCAAAAAGTTTTTGACAAAATAGAATAAAAACAGCATAATGCAAACACATTTTTTTTTCCTTTCTTCCGCTTTTTTTTACATTATTAAATATAAAAACTTTAATAATATGAAAATTTTTAATTTTTAATTTTATAACTTTTTAAAAAGTTTTCCTATCATGTAACGAGTATAGAGAAAAACTGAGCCAATGCACCAATTTATTTTACAAAATATTCGATTTTTTCCTTGAAGTTTGCTATATGATGGGCTCACATATGCTGTTATATAATTTTGTAGTGCTGGTATATATTGGTATAATATTAAAATTTAAGTTTTTTTTTCAGGTCAATGAAATGGATCGAAATAAATATATTATTCACAAAATAGAGGAAAAAACCTAACTAGGTATCAATATTTTACTATCTTTATACTTTGTACTCTACATATATCTATTCATATAATATCTATACATAACATAAATTTGGTGGTAACCTTGTCAAGTCGATTTCAATAAGGTCAAATATTTTATTACTAGTAAATATACTGTAGAGTGAAATAAAATGAATTTTTAATACATGTAAGTACATAATATTATGGGAAAATATTTCTCATAAGAAAAAGAAAAAAAATATATTTTCCTTAAAAATTTCATCATTTTTATAACAATTTTTAGTATATTTGTACTTATAAGCTATTTTTTTGTCTTTCTAATATGTGAAAATTTTAGCAAATTTTAAGAAAGCAGTTACATTTTTTGCAGATTTTTGCAAAAAACAAATTATTCTGCAAACCGGAATATTGAAAATATTTGAGATTATAAGGGCAACAATAGCTATGAATAGCAAAGATTCACCAAATGCTATGCTTATAAAATTTCTAAATAATTGCTAAAAAATTTATTGAATTAATATATCATATTCAATTAACAATTGTGCATAATTATACTGATAATCACAAAGTTATCTTATATTTTTACAAAAAAAAAAATAAAAATTGCATACATTCAGGGGAATTGAAAATTTTATTTAAGTTTTTTGTAAAAAATTTGCCAATTTTTTAAAAATTTATACGTTTAAAGAAATTTAATTTTTTATTCTCAAAACTATTGGAAATTTACGGATAAATTAAAAATACAAAATTGAAACCCTTGACTTATATGGATCAATTTGCTAACACTTTACAAAACTAAGCTTTAACTTCATTTTATACTCTCTTTCTCATAAACTCTTATTCTCTTTTTAGGGTCTTTGAAGAGCGTTAAATGAGGGCCAAAATTTTCAATATATTTAATAGCTCTTATATAATTTGGCGAATACATAGTTTTTACTATATTTTTTGTAAAACAAACAAAACGCGCTTCTTACAAATTTTCACTTTGTCTACTCACTTATTAATAAAATTTATGTTATTTTAAATGTAATATTTTCATTTTTTCCTTTTTAATCAATTCCTTATTTATTTTAAATAGTTGGTTAAAACCTAAAAACGGAATTCTCTTATACAAACATTGTCTAAAATTTTTTTATATAAAAATAAACTTAATTTTGAAGATATAATTACGAATTCTTAAAACATGACATACCAATATACCAAATATACTCTATGTATATAGTATTGAAAACCTTAAAAGCAAGTGAAGCTGGTGATACAAAAAAAAATTTCTTCTGTACCTACATATAGATATATTTATTGAGAATTCAAATCACGTTTTAAATTGGACATGAAATAAATATGTAATTGTAAAGCTTTTAAATCTGTTCTGCATCAAATATGCTATAGAATATGTTAACAAATAATAAAAAGAGCTCAATATGTCCAGATATTAGATTTAGTACTTATATAATATGTTCATATTTATATGTGTAAGTTAGTATTTTTGGGTTATGCACGTGCATATTATAAGAAAAATAAATCATATGGTGCATATTTGAAAGCATATACAAGTGTAAAACATTTATATGGTTATGTAAGCATTCTAGATGAAAAACATATATTGTAAAATTGAAGTCAAAATAATTAACAAATTATAAAAATCAAAATAATGATCGTATTGCAGTTTTTTCTAAAATAAATTACATTTTTTTTTCATTTTATTAGCACTTGCCTTTTTCTTGTCATATAGCTTAGTTTAAAATCTCTTGAAAAATTAAGATTTTTTCTTCACAACTATTACATAATTTTCTTTGCAGGTTTTAATAATAAATTGATGCAGAAAAATATTAATCCAATAAAATTGCATTACAAATTATTTTTTTTTATATTATGTAGGTTTAAAAGAAAAATTATTTTTCTTTTTTGAATCATTTGTTTATAAAAAGAAAAATTACTCATAATGTCGTAATGCAGGCCTAGTTCTCAAATAATTGAACAATGTTTTTAAATTTTTATATTCTATGTTTTGAATTAGATTGTATTTTGGTGTTATTTTATTATGTGTTTTATATATTATTGTGCACATGCAAGCATTTAAGAAAAGTATTCCTACTGTATTGATGTAAAAAATTGTAAATTGTATTAGAAAACGCTTTCTTTTAAAATTTTATTGAATTTAAGATAAATGTTATGTTTCATATGCCATTGTTAATTTTTTGTTCAGTTTCGTAAATAATTTTCAAATGGGTCTCACATTCTAAATAAATTAAAATTTTCAAAAATTTAATAAAAATAAATTAAAACCATATTTGAAAAATTTTACTAGGTTAAATTTCATTCGAGATATTTTTGTGTAAATGCAACAGACTCAGTTAATCTCAAAGAGTAATTACTAAGAAAAGAAGTAACACTAAATTCAACCCCCTTATTAAATTCAAAATAAAAAGCTATATGTAAGCTTCCACTAAAGGATTTTCAAAGTGTTAAAGTGGATTTTAATAAATTTCCAATAAAAAACCTTTGAGCGTCATTACGAATACCCTTATTAGTTTTTACCAATTTTACGAAAAAATCAACAAGTTTTTTGATCAAAATTATAAATCAAAAAAAAACTTATGGAGAAGAAATAAAATTCCAGTCAAACCACACAAGTTTCACTTTAAAATTTCACTGATTAAAGTTTAAATTTACATTTTAATGAACTGGCAGTCAAAAGTTTAATACACCCATTTGATACAAACAAATTTCCATTTCTTTTCTAATATTATACGAGTATTTGATGTTACTGTAATCGCTTTCATAAATAAAATTAAAAGAAGCAGTGTGAAAGACACTTGCAATATTTGTAAATAATATTTTAATTATAAACAAGTGCTCAACATATTTTAATTACAATCCAATTAAATCAGCTTTAAAAAAGTCCAAGCATCTTATAAAATCGTGTTATGGACTATGTAATTGGGTAACTTGGAGTCAATTTAATTTTTAGTTAAATCAAAATAAATTCACTTAGTTGTACATAAATAATTTGGAATTAAATTCCTCTTTAAATGAACAAATAAAATAGAATCAATCAACAAATTATGAAAGTACTTCAAAAAAAAATTTAAGAAAACATGGACACAAAAATTAATTGTGAAAATTCGGATTCAATAATTTTATTCTTTTGTTTTATAATTTTTTATCCCCTTTAGACTTATATAACATAAATTATTTTATTCGCCTCATTTTCCTAAGTATTGCAAAAAAGATTCAGGTTTGATTCAGATTAATGTTATTCGTGTAACACGGGTCAAATTTAAGAGAAAACTATTGTATTAGTGCACTATTGCGTTTAATTGTTTCTAAGATGAACCCTTGGCAAAAAAATCACATTCTAAATAAACTGAAAATAACCTGAACGAAATAAAGACAAATTAAATTGTAAAAAAATGTTTTTTTTTAAACAAATGCACAGACAAGAGATTTGATCAAATTTTTAAAGAATGCGTAAATAAAACTATACAAGGTGATTCAGAAAAGTATACAATAACATATACCATTGGTTAGAGGATTAAAAAAGTGTAAACCATTCGTTCCGGACTGGGTGCCAAATCTCAAGGATTTCCGAGTTCCAGGGATTTTAAGGAATTTTTACTTATCCAAATTTTTTGGATTATAACTTCCGTTCTGAAAAAGATAAGAACTTCAAACAAATAATTTCTGAAAGACCTAGTAAAGCGCTTGAAATAAACATTTTGCTTAATTCTGTATTTTATGTATCTTCGAAATACAAAGCTTTCGAACTTTAGGGAAAATCAAATTTTTCCCTTGTTTTATTTTGTCAGTTTTTTCTAACAATTTTACAAGACAATTTCGTAAGAAACTTTTTAAAACCTTGAAACTATTTTTTATTGAATTTCCCCTAGCTGCTTAAGCTTTAATTGAAGTCTTTAAATTTTAAAAAATTTTTGTGGTTGAAAAACAAAAATTGATTTTAAAAAATGTGAAATTTTTGAAAAGAAAAACTAGAATTTTGTATTACGAAAAACAAAAACAATCTAGTAATCAAAAATTTTTTTCGAAACTTTTCTTGGTAAAGAAAATTGATACGTTTTTAATTTTTGCCAATTTTTATAAGAAATGGTACCTATATGGTTTCAAATTTTTAAATGCATTTTTCTCAGATTGGGTGCAATTTAAAAATTTGAAAAAAATATTTTCAAAATCTAGACAGCATTTTGCATCTGAAGTTATTAAAATTATCCAGCTGGAGCGAATTTTTAAAAACATGCCATATAAATTTTGAAATTTATTCTAATAGAAAAAAAGTTTTTTTTAATATGAAAATTTAATTTTTTTCGTACAAAATGGAGTTGGTAAATTATATGGTATTAAAATTATAAAGCTAATAAATACTTTAAGGGAATTAATAAATTTTTAACAAATTTTTCAAAAACTAAAATTGGTATACGGTTGATGCAACTAAAGAGGAATTCCAGTAAAGCAATTAATTTGAAATATTCGATTGAATAGAAATAGATTTGAAAGAAGAAAAACAAATTTTTGCCGAAATACTTGAATTTCGTAGGAGAATTTGGTGTTCGTTTTGAGAAATTTGTAAAATTTTTGGATATGGAATATTAAATTGAATTTAATTTTAGTTTTATCAGCATCTGCTTTGATTTTAATTAAATTTTTGGCTCACAATGTTTGTACCATAAAAATTCTGTACCATAAAAATTTTTTTAATGTTTGACAACTTAAATTAATGCTTAAACGGCTAGGCAAAATTCACTTGATATTTCTCACCTAGTCCGGAGCAAAAGTTTTACCCATTTTCGATTCTCTAACCAATGGTATATGTTGTTGTATACCTTTCTGAATAACTCTGTACAGGAATCTAAAATTTTGACTAGAATCAAAAACTAATAAACTTGCCTTCGGCTGCTTTTGTTCGACACCAAAGAAATATTTTATAAAACAATATTTATTTTACCTTGTTTCTTCAGTTTCTTATTTTATTCACATAATATGAGATGATTTGTTTTTAACAATAAGGACCCTGTTTAATTTTTTTCCCATACTATGTTTAGGTTTCATGATTAATTCACAAATTTAAATCATAATTCAAGACTAGTGTGGTCTTTCTACCACACCTACGAAATTTGTGATTCGACTGCCTTTCTCACTAGTCATCGAATTCGATCATTATGATATTAATACTACTTTTTAATTCTGTAGTCATCCTAGAAGTATGCAATACTTAAATCATGTAGTAATAATAAATCATGTAGTTTTCAATAAAAAAAACCCAATGCGCTGTGCAGTTTAAAATTTTTAATTTTCTCACTATTAAAAAAAAAGTCTATAATTAAAATAAAAAGTCCTTTATTCAATTTTCCCACTATTCAGATTGTTTTATCATCCTTATATATCACTTGCTTATCATATGTGTCATTTATGTGAATTATTGTATTTTGATCACGGTCATTTTACAACAAAAAAAATATAAATTTTAAGTAAATTGAATCAAAAATCTACACGCTTTAAATTATTTGTGATCAAAAAAATTTAATAATTTTCAAAATAATTTTTTTTTTTGTTAATTTCATATCTAAAATAAAATCTCCTTTTCAAAATAAGTTTAAAATACAAAGCATGTTATTTTAAAGTATTAAAACATATTTTTTATAATCATAACCATATTGATGTAAAAATAATAATGAAATGAATATTAATTTTGTTTTTGTATACGATTAAATATAACACATAAACATTCATAAACAAATTTGTCATTCTATTTACTTTAAAGTACGAAAAAAAAAATGATGTAGTCAGAACATAACCGACAGTGGTTCAGTCACGTTGTTGCATAAAATTATTAAGATGTTTTTTGAACATTCATTTTAAATATTAAGGAAGCTAGGTGATTATCAAGACCTAAAGAACCTAATTTTTAGAAATATTAAATTTTAAAAATTGAAAACTTGGTTTCTTTATTGTATTAACAACCAAAGTTGAAATATTTAGTTTTAAGCAATTTGGTTGATTCTCTGTATATCAGCATAAATCTAAATTCAACCCGTAGTAAATTGTTTAGTTACTGACACCTGGTATCCTAGAAAAGTCAGATGGCTTCTCATATTATCAGATATCATATATAAAATTTCAAAAAATTCTTCAAAATGTTTTCTAAAAAAATGATCAAAAATTTTCTGACACACGATACGACATGTCCTACAAATTGGCAAACTCATGACAAAGTAATGCTTATTCGAAATCGATTTACGCGATTCGCTAGTAAAAAACAGACAGATCAATAGAGTCATTAAAGATTTATTTTCCTTTTGAAAACTTGATAAATAAAGATTAATGCCAACCTACGTAACCTCTCTTATTGCATACAATGCAATATGATGATGTCATCCATGTTTAAATCCTTATTATTTAAAATTATTTCAATCTAGCACATATTAATTGGATTTTGAAATGGACAGTAATTATCTTGTTATGAGTTCTATTATTATATTGGAACTTACATTAAGTTATACAAATTTATTAAGTTATTAACAAATTACAACAATCCTAAATGGTAATTTCAAATATTTGAAAAACTATAATTGAGCTAACTCCATGAAAGAACATGCAAAATGATAGTTTGTAGACACCTCAAAAATTTTGTTCGTTAAGGTTGACTCAAACGTTTTTGCTTGGTTAATTTTTAACCAAACTGGAAAATCAGCTCCAGAATAAATGTTTCAACTAAAATATAATTCGATCGAATTTTAATTCAAATTAATTTCAGGAGTTCTAAAATCATTAACAGTTTTCACATATTAAAAATAAAATTTAATGAAACAACAATTTTACAATATTAAATCAGATTTTATAATATCTTTTAAAATTCTAAATTTATTGGAAAATTATTGTCACTATTCTGTTGTGCATAAAGTCTTACTATACTTATATTTATTTCCACAAAAATGAACATTGAAATTTTTATTAAATATTAACTTTTTTTTTATTTAATATTTTCCATTTAAATTTCATTTTATGCATTCATAAAAACTAAACTACCATCGTGTAATTTTAAATTTACAGTGAAAAAAATGTTGCATAATATCGTATTTTTCCCCCTTATTTCATAACATAATGAAAATGAAAACTCTTTTGCTAAAGAAAATTTTTGAATTTTTTAATTTAGAGTAAAAAAAAAACTTAATATTATTATAAATAATAATAAAATACTTAACAAAAAAAAACCTATTTATCAGAATTCGAAATAATCCAATCAATATTCAACCCAACAAAATTTCTGTCCTAAATATTTCATTCTCTTTTTCTATAGAAAATTCTCTGTACCGAAATAACAAAAAAAGAAAAACGCAAAAAAAATAAAATAAAAATTTCCATCTTATTATTTTCCTTTAAAAGAAAAAAAAAAGAAAAAATATTCATTTTTAGAAAAGAAAATTTGTTTCGAACTAAATTTTGGCTTTTCTTTTTTTTTCTTAACTCATTGAATTCTTTTCTAATGATTTGAAAGCTTCTTTCAATATATTGGATAGAAAAAAAAATTAAATATAAAAGGAAACTAAAACAACAACACAAAAAAAAAATCAAGTACCAATAGTACACAATAAAAGTTGGGTAAAATGGTATTGTGGCAAATGAATGGGATTTTGCAGTAGCAAATAGGTCTAAACATAAAATGTCATAAATGGTATACATGTATATATCTCTATATTAATATACATATGTTCATTTGTATATTAATTTGTTCGATCGATAATAAAAGATTCTGTAAATTCTAAACTCTCTAAATATAAATATTTGTCCTACAAAATTTTTGTTTTTTTGCCGAATCCTTTTGAATATTCAACATTTTCATAATTATTATGTTCCAAATTAAAAAGAAGAGAAACAAATTACTTACATTACGTAATTTTTCAATAAATTTTCATTAAATTTTTTCTTTTGTTATATTGTTTTTTTTTTTTTTGGACTTTAATATTTTTACTTCAAAATTACAATTACACCTAAATATAAGAGGAGAAAGAGTTTTTTTCTTAAGTAGCTATCATTGATTACACAAAAATAAATAGTATTTCTGTACAATTTAAAATTTCTCACGATTTTGCGGTGTGATGCAAATTATTTAAGGAAATTTCTTCGCAAAATGTAAACCTGCAGATGTTGACAAAAACTAGACCCGGGAATTTATTTCTATTGTCCCACAAAAATGTTTAGATAACCACATTTAATTTATAAAACAAAAAATCATAAATAATCACCATGTCACTTCTTCTTTTTATTAAAATATATAAATGAGAAATTAATTTATAGAGAATAAAAATGTTGCTAATAAGAGATGTCTTTAACCCTTCTGATAGATCCTCATCCAATCTGAAATCAGAAAATTCTTAAGCTAGTCTTGCACTACTTTCGAAAGTTTTAATTTAATGCTAACTATAAAGGTCAAATTTATTTTTAATAAAAAATTTTTTTCCCTTGAACTACAACTTCGAAACTAAACATGCTAAATTAATTTCATTCTAAAACTCTGCTATTGAACATAATGTAAAGTTCAAGTCCAACTTAATTTTGAACACATTATTGAAATGAAATTAATTTTGAACACGATTTAGTAAAATTTGTTTATTATAGTTCATACATTCTTCAAGAAAGCTTCTGCTTTCAAGAAAGGTTAAAGGTAAATTTTGCACTTCTATCCACAATTTTGCCTTTGATTTTATTTCAATATTGAATTTGGAATAAAATTAAATACTACAAATCTTTACTTAATGTATTATTTTATATATTTTACTTCAGTGTCTATCATATTCAAACACAATAAAAAGTTAAAATATATATGGACCTGACCGTCTCTCTCTTTAATATACTCGATAGGTAAAATAAAGTGAGGAACTTTCGTATATTTGTTTGAGAAGAATTATTCGGTGTTGCATGTCTCATTTTTTTCTAAAATGTGTATAAAATTTATTCACTCTGTTTTTGAAAGTGAAACGCTCAGCCAATAATATAAGAAAAAATGCAAAAATCCAGTTGAAAAAATGAATAATGTTATTGGAAGATATCCCTAAGAAAAATAGAAAATTCTGATTTGAAAGTGAATAAAAAGTGAGTAAAAAAGCGAGATTCACGATGAAGCTGTACAACTGTAGATTAAAGAAATTTAAAAAACAAAATTCAATTACAATTCTCTTAAACTTTTTCAAGAGAGCGCGAATAGTTTTGTAAAAATTTGGACTGCTTATGCACCTGTACCGTAACATATTATTTGAAATAAGAAAAGTTCCAAATATATGAAATTAATTCAAAATTGTAGAAGTAAATAGAATATACAAATTTGTTTCCATAATCATCAATAAAATTCAAGCTATTCTTTGAACAAACAATTTGAGTTCTTTTATAATAAAAAATTAAATGTTTGGAAAACAGTTCAAATAATAAATTAAAACTATAAAGCAAAATACAAATGATTTTAATTGCGCTGGCCACGACTATTTCACTATTTTGTTATATTTAAGAAAATTTATAATTCAAATTGTTTATAAACAAAATTTATTGGCCACATTTATTTTAAAATCTTAGTACATGCATCGCAATTAGGACTACATCCCTATGTATATCACAATATATTTTGTTTATAATCAACTCTAATGAAAGAGAAATCAAAATTAAAGTCATATTTTAACCAAAGCGAAATTTTGCTTCATTTGCATTAGCGATATGCGAGAATTATTGCTTTTATTTATATACATGTAGATTAAATACTTTTAAAATAAGACCATACTTGTATGACACCAAAAAATTGAATATTTAGAAATTTAAGAGAAAGGCAACCCCTACTTTCAATAACATTACTTTCCTTCTTCTCATTAAAACAAAAACAAAAAGGAACTAATGTTTTATTCAGGTTTCAATCAGAAAAACAAGGGAAATACCCTAATTAAATGGCCTATTTAATGATTTTTTACATACATTACCTATGTACGTATTGAATATTTGTTAAGAAAAAAAAATTCTTTTTAACATTTTACTCCCAGCATATGCATATATTCAGTGTTAACATGAATATACGGTGCAAGTTAATTATGTCATATATGTATGCAAGCTAATTAGGGTATAGGGTTATATTTTTTGATATTTATGAAAGCCAGTTCAAACTAAAAATAAAAGTCTAACTAAATAAAGGAAATAAAAAAAAAAACAAATTTAATTTATGGAATTTTTTACAAATTTGTTACAAGGTAACACGAATGAAGCACAAATTTCCTATACCTACAAAAGATATCCTTTTGTTAAATTATACAACAAATTTAAGCAGGTCACTAGTATGTGTATGTGCAAATTAAAATGTTCATATTGGATGCTGGTAATTACGATTAAATAATATACTGTCAAACACATTATTTAAATATACTCGAAAAAAATTTAAGAATACCTTTTTTGTATAATAGTTTACTAATATTACGAATGCATAAATGTATGGTTTCTACAAGGTTCTTTGAATTTAAATGTAATAAACTAATTTCCGAAGAAGATACAGAAATATAAATTTAATAAATAAATAAAAGCTCTTTCAAACAAATTTAACTTGCCTGTTATACAAAAAATTAATAAATATTTCAAGACCCCCGCGGTAACTGTACGATTCCTATTCTACAGAGAATATTCACCGAAATCTTGGATTAGGAACTAATTAATCATAGTTATGCAATGGCATTATAAAACAAATACATACATAAGTGAATTTGAATCTGAAATATACATAAAATACCTTAACAAATTTAAACGAGAATATTCGTCGAAACAATTAATGGACAAACATCAAAAGAATAAAATTGTAAACGTACTACAATGACAACATGGAATTTCATAGATAAATTAATCTTGCATATGGACGAAACCTATACAAAATTCCATACTATTTAAATTTAAATTAGAAAAATATAAAATTAGAATGCTTTCTTTTACATAAGCTATAATATCATTATTGCTAGTTGTGAGGCTCAACCAGGAAATAACTTGTAAGAAACTAAATAACCTTAACCAGTTATAAGAAAAAAAGCTCTATTTTGCTATATTTGACTGACTGGTTATTTTCTTTATTGGATTTTTTATGAACATAAAGCTGGTCAACAAAATTTTCAATTTGACGTTAATAGCAATAAAATAAAATACCTGAAAAAAGGTTCTTATTAAAAATAAGAATCTGAAACGTCAGTATGAAAGTATAATGTTTCACGAAAGTGGCATTAAACTCTTTGGTTCCGGTAACGTCATTCTTTTGTTCGAAAGTTAAAAAAAAGTGCGATTTTTATATTATATTTGTAAATATACTTTTAAACAAATCATTTTTGTATATATGTAGATTTCAACTTGAAATATCAGGCAGTATGAACAACCCAGGCTCTCTTGTGAGCATTCACACACGTATCGAATCAGACATCATATACAAACAACGCTTCATGTAGCATTTCAACTTTATTTTATTCATTAATTTTTCATCTGTTTGCAATTAATTTTTTCACGTAAAACCTGCGAATAATCATATAAAATTCCTCTTCAACATTACAATTCCATTATGGCTTTCTATACACTTTAAATTTAAACAATATCTTTCATAATAATTTTCCACCTTCAACCAATTTACCAATCGACAAATAATTTATTATTATTGTTTCATCATATAGATTTCAACACTTTTAAATTGAAAAACAAAAAATTATTGATTTCATTTATCTTAAATTTAGAAAAAAAAAATCAAAAATAGAACCATAACAAGAAAATAAAAATTCAATTCTTATGTAGTTGTAATTTTCACGAGGTTAACAAAAAAATAAAAAAAAAAAACAGTTTCTAAATTTCACGAATCAAAAGCCAAAAAATATTTTGTAATTTTTTTTTTTGCTGCCGTAAAATTTAAAAAGTTTATCAGCCGAATTTTTTGTTTTATTGTCTTAGAATTGTGCCAAATCAGACAATATAAATACCAGACGTGTAAGTATATAAATAAGAAAAAAAAAAATAGAAAATATTTTCCAATGAGTTTTTTGACCCAAAAAAACCAACTACTCTAAAAATTTTAAACCAAACGATTTAAAAAAGAAATTTATTTGGCCGCCATCTGTTATATAAGAATTTCAGTATAGACAGGTAAAATGTTTTTCTATAACAATCATTGCACAAAATATTTTATTATACACATATACACAGATAGGTATTTTAATATAATATTATATAAACTGAAGTTTATTCAACGGATTCTAAGGAAAATTACAAATATCTCAATCTTTTTGTATATGCCATCACAAATAATAAATCGAATTTAAAAAGGATACATCACCACTTATTGTCATATAAAATGTTGAGAGTGTGTGTACTGTTAACATTATCATGACACTTCAATCAATTTTAATTTGATTTAATTTCTCATTATAAGGTCTGGGATGTGGTGAAAAACTTGATCCTTTTTTTTTATTTACTTTTTTCGTTTTTATACATGTATGTTTTTCATATTAAAATATTTTTAACGTAACTACTGAATCAAATGATTTTAACCTTTTCTTGTTCTCTTTGTTTTTTTCTTTTGTTTTCGGTTTTTTAAATCTCATTTTAGTCACCTTTTGATATAAATAAAATAAATTCTTAGAATTGACATAAAGCTCATGTAATACCGGACAATATTAATATGGGGAAAAATTAAAAAACAAAAATGCTTAAAGAAATTTATGATGTAAAAGAAATATAAGGTTTCAAATTGTTATACAATAGCACAATCAATAACAAGAATATTTTCACAAAAATGACTGGTGTTATTTTCGTTGTGACTCTCGAAAAACGCTTCAAAATAGTTAATATTTAGGAAATACGAATTAAGAATGCCCTCAGTCACTAATTAATTTCACGATTTCTGGGTGTGTTAATTAGCCACCGAGATTATGTGATTTGCCATTTCTACATTATTTTCTTTCAAAAAAATTGAAACAAAACACATAAAACATGTACCAATACAAGTAGCTACTTAATCATTAATTTTTAAATTGAAGAGTTGTTTAATTTAGACGTAACATTGCTAAACAACAGTGACATAAAAACAACCCAGCTAACTCCAAAAGCTATGAAATTTAATGAAAAAAGTTCAAAGAAATTTCAAATAAAAATCAATTGGTGAAGAAAGAAGAAGACGTTTACTTCTTTTCTTATAAATAATCTTAATTATTATCTTGCTTCGATGACATTTAAAAAGGAATTTTGGGAAAGTTATTTTTTTATTCAGATTATGATTACGAGCCCCAAAACTATATGAAATTTTTGATAGGAATTACGATTCACAACATTACAAGCGTAAAAACAGATTTATTACAACATAAAATTCAAATTCATTGTTTACGTTTATAATTATACGTATGACTGCAAAACGACGTATGACTATTACTGTATCAGGAACAGAATATACTATTATACATTATAGAACATAAATACAAGCATGTGTATAAATTATATAATATATGAAGAAATATATTATACATTTTGTAATAAATTTTATTACAAGCCTATAAACTTTGAGCTGGAGCCCGTACACACACATATGTATAATATAATTGTATATATACTATAATAATACGTTGAAACATACATTTTAAATATATTTTTGTATACACAAGTTAATGTAAAAGGCTAAATAAAAAGGATTTTCTCAATAAGGATTTGATAAGATCAGGTATTTTTAATATGACTCATATTATTGTTGTTGTTATTGTTTGTTTTTTTTTCGTTTCTGCTAGTGTTATTTTTATTATCCTCTTTTAGTATCTATCATTTGCTGTTTCTCTTCTTTTTTGTTTGCCTCCGTTTTTCTATTACCCTTTGTTAGAGAGATTCGATAGTAAACAGATATTGAATAAAGCCCACCACCACCAAAATAATAATATATAGAAACTTTTTTTTATTTTATGTTTGTTTTCAATATTTCTATACTATTATATACATAGGGAATATAACAGTATAATTTAAAATTTCTTGTATACCAATACATACGTGTGTATATGCATAATATATTTTTAAAGGACTTGCTATTATTTTTCCTTCTTTGAATTACAGTTTATCTCACTTGTTATGTGATACATTGAAGATAAAATAAAAAAAAAAAACAAAAAGAATGTTGTTACAATTATTTATACACTTATTTCAATTTGTTTTTCTCCACTTGAAACCACTTGATTTTTAAGTGATTTTATAAGTGATATTGATTTATTGATAGAACACCAATTTATTCAAATGATTTACTACTTGATTAAGTATAAAGAATTTGTTGATTATTTTGAATTCTTTTTAGAATAATCAATTGAAAAATACTTAATAAAAGAACAATAAACTAATATACTGTATAACTCATCTAAAATATCACTATTTAGGGAGATTTTCTTAAAACAGGAATTCTTCTCATTTAGTTTCATTCAGTGTTCAAAAAAAATATTGGTATATTTAAAAGTGGGCTTTACAAAATCTCTGTTTTACAAATCTTTACGTATTTTTTTAAAGAAATTTGTTATTGTACGCATCTCTTATACTTTTTTATATTTCAATGAAATAAGAATAGCTTTATCATAATTATATGCCCAAAAATTTCAGCTGCGTCATATTTTATAATAAAAGCGAAATAATTACAGCAAGTGCTAAAAAGTAGAGTTTTTCTTACTGCTTACTGAGAAACACTTAAGAAAGAAGCAAGTATCTTATATGCAAGGTGTCTTAAGTTCATATTTAAATAAAATAGAGAATTCATTTATACTTTTCATTATTTGACTATGTTTTTTTTTTAATTCCAGGGTTTTCGAATATTTCTTAAACACTGTTTGACAATAGACTTTCTCTGACAGCAAAAATATATAAATTACTCAATTTTCGTAAGAGTTACTGTTAAATTTTTTAAATGTAAAATGTCAATAATTAATTTTATACGAGACTGATGAGATTTTAATAAGCAATGATGAGATGATTTTTATTTTGATTATAATTCTCATATCAAATTATTATCAGATAATTGCAGTCCTTGATGTAAATTTAAGCTTAATAACTAACCTTGCCCCAAAATTTTACCCTAATCAATGAAGACTATTAAAAAATAGAGCAGCCAGCAATCACATTAGAAAAATCAAGCTCTAGAATTACAAACAACAGAAAAACAATAAAAAATTATTAATATAATTTTTAAGTACATAAATACCTTGGCGCATATTTGCGCTAACCTACATATCCCGAATTAAATTAACTAAAGTGTTATACAGAAAATAACTTTGTATATAAGTATATAATGCAAATGAAAACAAACATTTTTTAACAATTTGCACAGATGCTAAACTTTATTTACTTGAATATCTTATCATCGCTATAAAGAGGGTTTAAGATCTCATATATTTTCGACAAACTAATTTATAAACACAAAAAAAAAAATAAAAAAAAAAAACAAAGAGTCTAACGATTTACCAAAATGATGCTGCTGGTTATGCTTTATATATTATTATCCTTCTTCATTCCACATATATTCTCCATATATGCACAAACAAACAAAAGCAAATTTTACATTCATCCATGAATGGTTAAAGAATAATAACAATAAAAAAAACAGAAAAGAAAAAAAAAATTACCTAATTTAACCTTTGCATTAACATTCTGAGTCAATCACGTTATATAAGAGAACTTCTGCACCATTGGAAGCAAAATATGTAATCCTTGCTTGTAATATCATTACATAGCGTATATCAATATGTGTATGTATGAACATAAAAATAAAGAACTGAAAACAAAGATTTTCTTTATGTTTTCGTTCTTTACCATTCCCCTGTTAAACTCGTATGCACACATATATAGATTATTACATTTAGTATATATTACTAATCAAGAGGAAATCTAACAATATAAAAGATATTATAATATAATATATGTAGGCTCTAAATATATAGGAAGTAGAAATAATTCTCATCTCATTAGTTCATTTAATTCATTCAGCTTAATAAATAAATCTTATTTGCAAAGAAAACAATTTAAAAGTTTATAATTATTATTGAGCTATAAATTAATATACCAGTATTATTTGTAAGTCTTTTGCATTTACATAAAGACAACCATATATACACTTATATAAGGAAATTTCTGACTTGTATGCCGCATACATAATATGTACCTGTACAAAAAGGTTCTATTGAAAATTTATGAAGAATTTTTGTGATAAGAAAATTTTATACAAATAAAATAATTTGATCACGGTTTTTATAGGTTTAACTTAATACTTTTGATCTTTAAAAGGTGTAACAAGCATATTTTAGAATTATATTTTATAAAATATGTTCGTATGTGTAAAAGATTATACATTATTATTGGATTTAAAATATTGGTTAATTTAATATTGGAATAAGAAACTATATAACTAGGTTAATATTAGTTTTATCTGCAATGAATATTATTCATATAATAGGACAAGTGGAGAAGTTTTTATATAATATGCAAATTAAGTAATGAAATGCGGATTTATTTTAAGGTAATATTAAAAATTGGAACTTAAATGTTTTTCAAAATATTTGCTTATATTAAAAATTGATATAGAAGTGGGTTTTGTGATAAAATTTTATAGTCGAATTTTCAATTAATTTCAAATAAATTTATGTTAAGAAGTGTAGGAAATAAAGGTCTGTCATTTTGTATGTTTGCGTTTGGAAATAGGATTCCCAGTTGGACGGAAAAGAACTCGCATGCCAACTTATACTATACTTAGCTTTTTATATATGTATATGACATATTGAAAAATTCTTAAAGCATACTTAGTATAATATTCACAGCCTATACACAAGTTGTTTCTTTTATGCCAAGAACGGCTGCTATTGTAATTAAATCGATTCGGACAGCGGGTTTGGGTAGCTGCCTACAATGAAAGAGGTTTTTTTAAATATTTAAAAATCTAATAAAGATGTTGACATCAATTTTAGTAAAGTTGTGTTCAATTACGTTTTACATATATTCTAAAAAATTTAATGAAATGGATACATTGATTCGGATAGCTGCCATACAACTCCAAAGACTAATTTTAAATATTTGGAAAAATAATAAAGCTAAAATCGTGACACTCGGCAGTCTTGTGTCCAATTTTAGGTCTGATGTAACTCCGAAATTTTGGTGGAATGGCTTGACATAATGAAAAATTTTTAAAGTATATTTTGTGTAATATTCACAACCTATACAAATTTTTACTATAGTAAAAATATCCCATATTTTTGAACATATTTTTTTAAATAAGGCAATCAACTAAAATTTTGTGCCTCGCTTTTTGTTCGATTTTAAACTCAAAAATTAAAATTATCTTGTTTTTATTTTTTGATGGTTCAACAAATTGGTTCTCAAATTTGTGTCTTTAAATACTTATACTTAAATCTAGTTATTAAATACAATAAAAATACCCAGCCCTTAGTGTGACTTTCCTCTTCCTGAGTTCCCTCGAGAAATATTATTGCAATGATATAGATTAATGAAAAAAAATTAGATTAATATTGAACTGTTTTTTTTTATATTTCTTAGAAAGAAAGAATTTAGAAAATTTTCAAATACGTATTTGAAAATTAACTATTTTTAAAGAACATTATTCCATGGCAATGCCAACTCTAAATTTTTAATTTTAATGCAAGTTGACGCCTACGCTTTTCTACTATAAATAAAATTTGAATTCTTTCAAAGTTTTTCCTCTTTTTTCAGAGTTTTCCCATTTTAACACTACGAATATATATATATACCTTAAAACTTTAAAATATAATTGAATTTTGTTGTTAAAATTCTTATTTATAAAGAGTTTTATAACATTGAACAACACTTTTGATCAATTAGCTAGAAACTTTAAAATTTTCCAACAATATTTATTATTTAAAACGAAAATCAAAAAATCAATTACGAAAATGCACTTTAAAAATAAATATTATATAAAATGTATTTTATTTGACATTTATTAGATTTCAAAATTTCCATCAGAAAACTGTTATACAACAACGCAATTAGTCTCATTTAAATTAAAAACTTTCAAGTAAAAACTTTTACTCACTCAATTCTAAATTGAAATTAAATTTTATTTTAACAAAAACAAAACAGAAAAAAAACTAGGAAAAGTAATTGTTTTTTTTCTAATTATTTTCCATTAATTTTAAATAATGCATTAAAATAAACTTTTGATCATCACTTGCAGCGATTTCCAGTAGGCAAATCAATAATTTTTATATACAGAATATCTTTAAATTATACCACCGTCATTTTAATTACCAATGTAAAATCACATGAAATTTCTGTACCATTAAAAAAAAATGTACTTCTGACTCAATCCGTCCAACACCATTTATGAGTACAGAACAAATTGCAAAATATTTTTTTAATATCAAAAATTAACCTGAATAAAATTAATTGTTTAACTATTCCATAATTTATTGAAATTAAAAATTACTCATTTGTAATAACAATTAATTTATGAAATAAAATTTTCAATTAATTTAAATTATGAAACTAATTTCTTACGTCATATGAAAATGTAATTTTTATCATAATTTTTCCGAATTAATAATATTTGTGCATTAAAAATATATGAAAATGATTTGAGAAATAATTCAGTAAATTCAATTAAATTAATTGAATTTTCGATAAAAATTGTCAACTTTTTGAATTTATAAATGCATAATAAACAGTAATTAAATTTTAATCCTTTATAAGACCTTGGCAACCATAGAAAACAACATTATATAAAATATAATGTTTTTTAAGATTTATAAACTTGATTTAGTATATAATGCAATTTTTTACAGCGAGTCTTACTTTAGTTTAAACTACTTTGCGATAGTTTACACTTTACCTTACGGCATATGCCTCAAAAAAAAACTCTGATATGCGTTGTTTGGTATATAAGTTACAGCATTTTCACCAATCCATGTAAGATTTTTAATTAAATTTTTGGAATGAACTAAATTGTCTTCATGGTTAATATAATATTGCAAACTTCTGCCGAAAGTTACAATAGAAATGATACTTTCAATGAAATACTGCTTCAAATTATTGACTGAACGTCTCACCTTCAAAAACAAACTGAGTACATTTTGTATACAATAATTTTCATATACTTGTAATACGGAAAAAAATCTTCTCACTTGAAAATTACATTATACAAATTTAAAATAATTACTCACTTACTTCTAACTTGGCGAGAAAAATAGCGAGACATACAATCAGGTTCTAAATCTGCCGACTATAGAATAAATAGCTATCATTTTATTAAAATACTATTAAGAAAATATGTGAACTTTTGCATAACATGCAAAATAACTTCTTTTTGTATTCAAGCAATTGTGCAGTACTTTAAGAAAACACAATACTAAAAACTTCACGATACTTGCACACGTTCACCACATTCCAAACATTTTTTAACTTTTTAATGACGCAACATCAATGATTTTTCTAAACAATTCAAATAGATAGACAAAACTTTTCAAATTAGTTCACATATTTTAACTGAAAACATTTAAAATTCTTTTACAACAATAAGAATGGAAATTTTTTCCTCGCACTGAATCCATATATTATGCATATACATAAAGGCATATATTAAGGTAGCCTATAGGATAAAATGAAAATTTAAATTTCAAAGAAAATTAATTGAAAAGTTTTCTATGATAATTGAAATTTACGAATTTAAGGAAAAAAAAATACTAATTAAAAAAATTTTCATTGAAATTTTCAAAAAAAAAAAGAGTAGTAGCAGAAAAAGATAATAAAAAAAAAATAAGAAAATCATGTCAAATAAGTTAAAATATTCTTAAGGCCAATAAAAGAGATTAAAAAAGAAAAAGGAAATTTGACTATGAGTTTTAAAAGCATTTTTTATTCATTTAAGAGAATTTTTTTTCCCACATTTAAAATGATATTTTAAAAGGCTACCAAAATCGAAATTAAGAAATTTAGTTTGGTAACAAAATTTAGTTATGCAAGTTATTAGCTTGTGGACCTTCAAGAAAGAGGCTTGTTGTAGAGAGAAAATTAAATAGATATTACAAATTAAATTATGTAATTTTTTATGAAATTGCATAATTATAATCAAAAACACAAGTTTAATAATTTAAAACTGTTCACACCGAAGTCATTTTGAATAAAACAAGAAAAGCATTTCATAACCATATATAACTATCTACTTTTTAGATTAAAATTTTAAGAGTTTGCAATAACATTATAGTTTCCGTACCTAAGGCGAAATAAAGACACCGAAATTAACTTTCAGAATCTACAGTCATCCAATTTTTTTTAAAAGTTGTATAGGCATACTTTGGTATCTAGCCGCCACAATTTCAGGGTACTTTGAAAAATATTAACTCTGAAAAACAAAGTATAAAAAGTCAAAATATTCTATACAATTATAATATTAAAATTGACATATGGTAAATACCCTCAGAAAACAAAATTCAAATTCGACTTGAAAAATACACAGCTTCCTACTCCAATAAAAAATATGTTTTACATTGGCAATATAAAAAATAATAGTAAAATATAGGTAAGTCAACTCATTTTACCATATCTATATATCTGTCTTAATTTGAATTTTAAATCACATTAAGTCAAATTATTTATCTTAATATCAACATCATCTTATATTGTTGTATAGATAGCATGAAGCAAAATAATAATAGCACGCGGCCTTGATATAATTTTCTTTAATCAAAATTTTTATAATTAAATTTTAAAATAATAAGAACAAAATTTGTAAATCTGCAATACAAATACGATGTAAAATTTCATAATAATATCTTTAACAATAATTGAACTTGAAAGATCTTCATGGGCTTTCCTGTATAATAAAATTTATGTGTTTAGGCATCACAAATTCATCGAATAAAAATCTTTCAACTAATTTATATAAAAACTTATAGAATATACCTTTACCTTTCCTTCATCTTTATTTGTAATACTTCAACTGTTAGGTCGATTGAAATGGAGAAGAAGTTAGCCTTGTGGAAGTATATCTGTCCTGAATTCAGATACAAAAATATAATGTAAATAGAGAGAACACAATCATCTTCAAACCTTCTACTTTGCAATTTCCAAAGGCACCTTTACAAGCGAATGATAAAATTATTTTATATTAAAACTATTTTATTAGAGAGTTGAAAAATGAATTGGAAACTTTATTCCTAATAAGTTTTACCCCTTATTTGGTAATCTAAATTAACTTACGGTTTCAAATTCAAATAATTCTTTGAAAAGGTTTCTAACAAAGCTTTGAAAAACTTTACAATTCCTACTTATAAATTTTGCATAATACAACTTTCATTCAATATGCATAGCTAATTCAATTTGATTAAGTAATGAAATGAATGAAGCAAAAAATATGTCAACAATCAGCTACATTTGCAATTCTAAAGTAAATGAGAAACTCTCATTTTAATTAACAAGTCTATTAACTATTTTGCCCATAAACTACAGAATATCGTAACAAAAATCTCATTCAAAAATCAAAAATTTTATTCAATTTACTTTATTAATTAAAAGAAAGATTTTAATAATTTTCTTGAGTTTAAATTGAGTTCTCCTACACAAATCTCAAAGTGACAATTAAGGATTATCCTTTATACATGCAATTTATTTTTAGTGTTATAAAAAAATTTATTTTATATCTTTTTCACAATTAGAAATTCCTATATATGTGCACCTACAATCAATCGTTGATATTTTGTTCTTAATGAACATTTTGGCATCATTTCTGTAAAATCACGATTTTGCCTTTTATATTAAATTGTTGATGATTTTGCTCTTAATGTAATTCCGATTTAGTTTTTCATATTCTGTTATAATTTTTTTTTTTTTTGCAACCTCTTTCTTCACATTAATCATATCAGGAACTAAATTATATTAAAAACTTGAATTAAATATTTTTCTTTTTGTATCTTTGAAATAATTTAACACAATCGTTTGTTTCGAAACTATTTTTTGTTTTATAACGATTCAGTTTTTTACGTGCATGATTTGATTAATATCTTAATTTATATTTCGTTCTGTAATCATCATTAATTTTTAAAGTAAGATTATTTAAATATATGCAACAAAAAGTATGCAAAAAAACAAATATAGTTAAAAAAAGTTGATGTAAGTGAAAGCATTTAAATGATTCCAAATCCTTGAAATTCAACCTTATTATCAGCTTAGCTTATTACATACACTTTATTTAGAGAAAGCAAATAATGTCACCTTCTTAGCTCTTACTTGGAATTTAATTGTCCGTTAATTGTTTATAAGGCCGAGATTAATTCGATTCATATTTTGTGTACATACATACATTATACATTATACATAGCCTCATGAAAAACTTTGCGAGCTAAATGTATATTTTCGAAAATATTTCATTTCACCAACTGTCAGAAAAACTGATTAGTAAATTTGGCCAAACCGATTTAAAATTGAATTTTGGAAAATATTATAAGTACTTTATGGGACGCAAAAATTTTTTCTTAGTAGTATTATATTATTTATAAGCGAATACTGAAGACCGAGACCGGACTTAACATTCAAATTTTACAATAAATTTTAAACACTGACAGTGAAATAAACATTTTGTATACAAAATCTATTGCGTCTGTATAAGTATTTCAATTATAATATTAAAATTAAAATATTCATTATTATAATAGATGTGGTAGAATATTAATAAGTTAAGCATTAAATAAAACCAAAAAAAAAAACAAAAGATTTATTTTTAAAATAAAATCTTATGCCTAAATGTTAAAATTTATTGCGATAGACATAGACGATCATTAATTTTAAAGTGTTCCATTTTAGAATATAAATGAACAGTGCTAATATGAACACAACATTAATCAGATTTAACAATTATTGCAAAGGCAGCCTTCCACAAATGTAAAGTATATCTTTTTTTTGGACTAAAAATATGTATATAAAGAAATGAAAAAAAAATTATACTTTTATTAAAATTTTTTGAAAATTAATTTTATTATAATTTTCAAAAGTAATATTTAAATATAAATTTAATAAATTTAATGGATTTTGTATACTATTAATAAAATTCTATCCAAATGTAATAAATCTTCAAATTACGCTAATGATATATGTACATCATAATGTACACTTATTTATTTAATGTTGGCGTACATATCTTCAGAACTAATATTCATTAGAATAAAAGATAGATGTATCTCAACTTTACCTAGTATAATTCTTAATGAAACTTTTGAAAAAAACAAATTTCCAATATCTTAATAAATTGCAAAATGGCTTTCATTTCCACACTATATCATATATCGTTGTATATACTTCAAATGGAAAAGAATTAGTTGTTTGTACTTAGGTCCGAGAGGCTGATTAAAATTTCAAAATTTTCTAAAATCTTTAAATAACATCACATAAATTTCAATAATAATTACGTAGCAGCATTTCTATAGTATTTTATAAAATTTTGGTTTAGACGAAATTCCCAAGGAATGTCCAAAAGTGGGTGATTTAATGTAATTTTTTGATTATCATGATTTGTTTGAATATGATTGCTAGTCACTTACTAGACATACTTGCATATTTCCGAGCCTCCAGTCTGAATCTTCATAAATAAGTAGACTTAAGTAAACTTTTACAAATCTTAATTCTTGGGGGATTTCCACAAAAAATCAAATTAGATCGTTCTAATTAAATAATTTTCAACATACCTTAACAAATATATTATGATATATTGCTTTGTGATTAACTAAAAGAAGTGTTAAATCATTTTAAATCATCTCCAATATCTGGCCAATATTCACCCCCCTTTTAAAAATATACAATGAAAAAGCAAATGATAAACCAAAATAATTTAAAAAAAAAAAGTTTCAAATTTATAAAATCATAAACAATCTAGTTTTTATTTTCTCAAAATAATTTAAGAAATTCAACAACAAAGTTATTAAAATGGAAATAAAATTTGAAAAGACTGAATATTTGAACAAGAAAATTTAATAATTTTCAATAATTTTCTTTATAGTTTTTCTACATAGTGCACAGAAACAAAAGCAATAATAACAAAAGAAAACAATAGAAAGGACATTTTAAATTGTGTAAAATTTTTGAAAACTTTTATGAGCAAATTATTGTTGAAACTAATTTTTACTCTTCCTGAAATTATAAAAAACAATATTTTTCCAACAAAATTATATTTTTTTCTTCAGAAAAAAGAAAACAAGTTAATATTAGAATAAATGTTCTGAAATAAGCACTATTTCGTCTTTAAAAAGTTAATCATAAATTTTTTTCTTTTGTTAAATTATTTTGAGTTTAATTTCAATTTTTTATTCTTGGGAGTAATCCATTCCACTAGCCTCTGTAAAATACTAAGAAAGTAAATAAATTTCACTACAGCTTATAGAGAAAGGGGGATCAAATCGAATTACAAAAGTAATTGAAATCAAAAATAATTGTACAAAATTTAGATCATTGATTGCAAAATCTAATTGTCAAAAACCTGTAACGTGGTATAATTTCTCTAGGGACAGAAATTTGGGACAATTTTATAAAAAAAATCGTTCTTGGAGGGGGGGGGGGGGCATATGAATATTTAACCCGAAAATCCCCAGTAGAAAATTTTTGTTTTCGACAAAAAAGTGTATTCATTTAAATGGCTCTAACTTCTATAATTATTCTGGCTCTGAGTGATTATACCGTGATACAGGTTCATCCTGTATATAAAAATTGTTGATGCGTCACACATTTTGAGAAATTTTAATTTATTTAAGTGTTGTTTTAGTCACATTTTACCTTAAATTTTACATACAATGGCACAAAACATGTAAAATATCTTCTAAATCGTGTCCGTAATACAATAATCTAGTTATAATAATCTTTTTCCATTCAACTATACATAGTATAATATAATTATTTTCAAAGTTTCAGTTCAACAAGATCCGAAACTAGTTCGAAAATAATTTGTCTAAGTTTTTAAAAATTCTCAACAATTCATATAACGCTCAATCTTAATAATCTAATTAATCAACTTATTTTGAAGCTCAAAACTTCTAAAAGAAATTATTTTAAATGGACAGACTGGTATTTAATTAAAAAAAAAAATCATTCCCTTATCATTTTATTGTTTTAAAAATATGGCAAAATAAAAAAGAAAGCATAATTACCTAATAGGAAAATAGCAAAAAAAAAAAACTTCGTAGAAAAACAAAACAAACGAGAAATTAATTTTATGAATTTCTTGTATTTCCCCTTTCCCTATTTCACTTCCCCTAAATCTGAATTTAAAAATTATTTTATATTTATATTTTTTTAAATAACCATTTCCAAGGACATTAAATTAACTAACTAACTAAAAAAGCAAGCAAATTTTGAACACAAAAATTGAGCAGAAAACGAACATAAACGAAGATAACAAAAAAAAAATAAAATAAGAAATAAGAGAAAAATAGGAAAAAAGAAAAACGAAAACGAAAATTATTAAAAAAGAAGCCAAAACCAAAAATAAAAAGAATAATAAAACAAAAACGAAATAGAATTTAATAAAATTGCTATAAATTAGAAAGTTCATCCTATATAATATCCTTGAAAAGTAGCTGTAAAACTAAATGAATCAAGTTATCAACGAAAAAATCTCAAGATATTAACCGAACGCAACAAAATAAAATGTTAAAAAATTTACTTTGAATTTTTTGGCTTTTTCTATTTTTCGTATTTTATTTTAGAAAAGTTATAATAAAAAATAGGGAAAAACAAAACAAAAATCAAGAAAAAAGAAGAAGGAAAACTAAAACCGAAATTTGAATTTTCATTTAATTTTTGTTTTTTTTTTCTTTCCACATTTTCACTTTATTTCAAGAAAATGCGAAGGATTCTATTTTTTCTTCTTCTTCTATGGCATTCCTGTTCATTTCTTTCAATATTTTTTTTCGCTTCTTTTTTTTTGTACTTTTTCGTCCTTTAACCAACTCAAGTGGATTTTCATTTCTTTTCCACTTTTCTTTGAAAATGACACAAGTAAAAGTAAAAGCAGAAGCAGAAAAAACTAAAGATGATGATGGAAAAGAAGAAAACCGAATCCGATGATGAATTCTTCTTCATCTTAAGGGTATTCTTGTTTTTGGTTTTTTATTTTTTTGTTTCCTTTCATTTTTCTCTTCTTTCTAGCGTCTTTTTCTATTTTATACTTTCCTTTTTCAAACCAAACCATTTTATTCATTTTTTTTTTGTATTTTTACTTTTGCATGAATTTTTTTAAATTTTTGCTTTTTTGTTTTTTTTTTTATTTTTCTAATAGAAAATAATATTTTTGTTTTATTATTTTTTTTACTGTCCTTTAAACATTCATTGCCATCTTAAATAACATCAAAGCTGCTGCCATTTATCTTTCTTGGAATAACGCTGGTATTAAATGTTAAGTAATAAAATACAAATAGAAAAAAAAACAGAAAAGAGAAGAACAAAAATGTTAAAAAAGTGAGAGGAGAAAAAAAATCTGTTGTATTCACATTATTTAGAGCGATCCTTCTCAATTTGTATTTAATGAATTGAAATTCTTCTGAATTTATGGAGAATCCTTTTAATTCCAAATTTTCATCCTTTCTTATTTTTTTTTTGTTTTGTTTCTTTTTTTATTTCCAAAATAAAAATGATTATTGAGTGAACTGTTTGGCATTTTTCTCTTGTGATCTCTGTATACTTTGCGTTATTTAAAATGTTTTTGATAAAGGCTATTGAATTAAGTTGAATTGAAGTTCAGGGATCTTATAAATGTTTATCTTTAAATAATTGTGTTAAACCGTTTGAACAGTTTTGTTTTTTGAAAGATCCTTTATGTATTCAGATTTTTTATAAGATATATTTTGAGTAAATAAAAAATTGTTTTTTTTTTTACAACATGGAAATGGTAATGTTAATACTAGACAACTAAAAATAATAATTGAATTGGAAATGTCTGTGTTTTCGGAACAATATTATGGTTCCGTTCAGGGTAGAGTATTTTATGTTTAACTTGTATATGTATTAACAAAATTTTTATCGTAAGCCTTAGAATGTAAACTTGCGTTAAAGTTAAATTATTTTAAAAAAGTATAAAAAAACCATGTGCTTTAAATATTTTTAAATATCTTTTCACAATAAAAATGATTTTCGATTCTGTTAAAGTTTCTTGTGCCAATTATTTCGTCCCTCGTAACTCCTGCTTTTCAATTGTCCCGTTGAGTTTCTTTTAAATTATTTCAATATTTTTGAAACAGAATTACGTTTATACATGGTTTTAATTTTTTATTGTAATCTCTTATTGTAATCATTATTATAGTATTAACTTCCATTAACATTGCATACTTTTAGGGAAAATGTTCAAATTTATTGCACTTGCTCTATTGATATGGTTTTGTTTAGTCAGTTATTTTGCGTTTTAATCATTTTTGTTTTACTTCTTAAAAGACAATTAATTCAAAAACTCACAACTGTCAACATCGATAAAAACACTAAATAAAAAGTTTAACAAATATTTTGAACAAAAACAATTTTACATACAATTTTCATTCAGTTTATATTCTCTTGCATATTATAGTCGAATAATCTATAAAACAAAATTAATTTTCCGAGGATCGTCCAATATACTCAAAAAATAAAAATTCTGAAAATAAATTTTATATATAAAATATATACGTTCACATATAAATACATTTATATTCTTCAATGATATCCTTTTGGGAATAATTAGTAAAAAAAAAATAGAAAAAAGTCACAAAGAAGAATTTGAATTCAACCGAATGACTTATACGCTTTGAAAATGTAAATGAAATAACAGAAAAAAAATTCCCTTAATAAATAAAATAAAAAAAAGCATTCATTTTATTTTAGAACTGACAATTGACATCGACTTATGATGAGTTTATTAAAAAGATATTTGCACTGGCAAAATATAAAATAATATTCAGAAAAAAAAAATTTGTTTTCTTTTCCAAGTTTTTATATTAAATTTAATTTATAAAATAATTGCAAAACAAATTACTTTATATTTATAAATGTACTATTGAAAAATTATTGAAAACATGCCAATTATTAAAAAATTTAGAACTAATTATTATTTTAATATGCCTGTCGAACATTATTATTGAAATAATTAGGTAATTGGTATATGAGAGCGTAGATTGCAATCGAAAAACAACTCATTAATTTTTTAGGTAATTTGAATAATTATTGCAAATTTCGTTTAATAAAGATTAACTAATAATTACGATTAAGGAAACTTTTCTAGCGACACTAAATTAGAATTATAATATGAAGCAAACAATATGGTATATTAAAAAATTTCTTAACTGTCGTAGTTTTAGACATTAGAGGAGGGAATACAGAGTACAGATTATTTAAAAATTTTGCAAAATTTCGCAATAATTATAACTATAAAATAAAATAAATTTAATAAATCTAATCAATTCCATTAAGATTGAAGTTCTACAAATTGAAAGCTGAAAAAAGACCTGATTTCGAAAGAAGAAGTTTTTTAGAAATAGAATAGAGGAAATATAAAACATAAAAATAGATAAAAATTTCCAAAAATCTTACTTATAGCTATTCTTGAAACGCAAATGAACATAATATTATTCTCTCGCAGCCCCCATAAATATACAAAGCTACAATTTCTGTATAAAGTTTTATATTTTGAAATCTTTAAATTGTTCAACTTAATTTACTAATATAAAACAAAACCAAAAATTTATGATAAAAATTTAATTAAAAAAAATCCGATAATGTCAGCACATAACCGAATAACCGACCGCAATATAATATTTTCTAGTTTAATGAAAGTGTTACAGAAGATTATGAAAATGCAGTAAATGCGTTCTAAACACTTCTTTACAATTGTAAGAACAAGAGCAAGCTTTTAGTTAACATTTCTTGAAAAATGTACATTTGGCTCTAAGTAGTGTTTCGCTTTGTGCCATTTGAATTCTCTGACATCCAAAATTCGGTGCTATCACGAAACCTGTCTTATTGTGTGCGATCTGAAAAAAATTATACACAACCAGCTAGCTGTGTAGCTTATTTTTACTTTTGTTCAGAGCATCGGAGTTTGATGAAATTTTTTAAACAAATTCAACCTTATCAATTTTTGCTTCTATTCAGAAAAAATTGGAAATTTTAAAATTAATGAAAGTTTAAATATGCGTAAAACAATTAAAATTTTTCTATATAATTTGCAATTAAAATATTTTTTCTTATATTGTTATATAATGAAAAACAACGGGGTTAAAGTAGAATGCTTTTAAATAAAAATTTTTATTTTATTTCATTTTTTACACTTACTTACATTTAATTTGAAGAAATTTTCAATTTAAAAAGTTTTTACAATATTTTTTTTTTCGGTTTATTTTTACTTTTCTCTTGTAAAACCGAATTCATTTGGGGAAGAAAAAGAATAAAATAAAAGTTTTTTATTTTGACTATGTACAGTGCAAGTATATATAAGTACAAACATATTATTTAATATAAGAAAACAGAAGTCTCAAAAGAAAGGAGGAAAACTAAATCATTTTCTTAAGAGAATAAATTATTACTATACTTATTTCTTAAACATACATGAGATCTCTGTTCAATCCAGAAACGAAAATTCCCATCTACATTAAAAAACTCAAATATAATATATTTGTTAAATTATTGTTGTATAATATTGTATTTGAGAAACGGTCGGCTCAAGAGTTTTTAGCCCAAGAATGATATATATTTAATATTATATGGCGATCTCTTTTGATAAATGGTAACTACTTAATTTATAAATATGGTGTAATATAGTGGATACAAAACTAAAAAAAACAAAAATTTAAAAAGAAAACACGTACCATCAAAACAATAATGATAAAATAAGCAAATGTTTGGAAAATTTTAATGTCACGACCAAAATTTTCCCTTTTCCTTCGTTCAATTTCGTTTTAATATTGGGTACGATACTAAATAACTAGTAATATACTACTACAAGTAATATATAGAGAAATATGTATATGATTATATAAATGTTTGTTTAAATGTTTTTTTGTAAATAATATCCGCTATTATACTGCAAATTTCCAGATGTTCTCCCATTTTTTTGCTGTATTTTAGATTTATGAGTCAGTGTTTTTTAACATTGTGTTTTATTTTGAAAAAAAAATTAAAACATTGAAGGTGATTGAAGTAAGTGATTAAAAAATTTTGTTAATTTTTTTCATAAATACTAAAATAAGTGTAAAAGTAGTTGAATAATTAATAAAATATTGTTATATATACGTGTTGTATATATATTAGGAAAATTCATCTGTTGTATATTAGGCGCGCCTGGAAGTTTTCATTAATATAATTAATAATTTACACCTTATGAACGCAATGCAGAGGAAAGAAATAACTATTTTAAGAACGTTTGTTTTTGCTTAATTTGAAAATTTGAACTATTAAACTTTAAATAGAATAAAAGGAAATGTTTAAGTTTTTAATGAAGAATAAAAGAAAATGAGCAGGAGTAAAAAATTTGTGAATTGAATGAAATTTTTTGATTAATCGTAAGTATTTGACTTAGTTTTTGATACACTCACTCATAAAATTATTAGCTATATTTAAATTAAAAGATTTTTCTAAGTGAATATGTTAATGGAAAACCGGTTTTTATTTTAGTATAGAACTTAAGTCATTAGATTGATTCAGAAATATTTTCAGATGTTTAAATTAATTCTTTTGCATCAGAATCATACGAAACCATCTACAATCCATTTGTAGATCAATAGAAACATTGATTTCACATCATTTTATCACTTTTCAATATGTTCAAAATATAAGTTGATAAAGCGAGAGCATATTATAAAAGTAAAATTAAGAATTATTTGTAATCTGTTCAATTTTTATCCTTACTTTTATCCCATATTTTTATTCAATAACTTTTAGCAACTATTAATTGCACTTAAAGCAAAAATTTGTAGAATGCCAAGGCAAAATATCGAAAATATATTAATACTTTCGTTAAAAAAATATCAATATTTTCATAATATTAAAAATCTGTGATATTTGCAAGTGAAGCTATTAATTGATAATAAAATACACAGTTTTAAGAATGTTAATCAAATATGTATCATAAAACGTTGTAATTTTCGAATAAAATATTTTAAAAATTCCATACATAAAAGTTTGGGCAAATTGTTTTGGTGAAATCCACAAAATCATCATAATTACCTAAAAATAAAGTTAATGAAAAATTGAATTTCAATTTTTGTTACCAAAATTTTCATTTCTGAAATATTTCATATTAAGAAGCCATACAGTGTTTTCAAATTAGCACACTACACCAGCTTTAATACAGGAATACAGGAAATCTATTGTTGAAATGTGCGACAAATTTTCAAAATTTATAAAATAGAAAATTTCACTTTTTAAATAAATATTTAATTAAACACTAAATATTATAAAGGACAATATTTTTTTAACCTTGTCCCAAATAATAAAAATTAAGTATAATGGAGTATATAGTGGTATACGGTTAAGTATGTACACATTATGATGAACGGTCTATAAATTTAAGAATAAATAAAAAACTATTATAAAATATTGGTTTTAAAAAAAGCAAAAAAAAAGTCCAAACCAATATTGAGGATTATTTAAATAAATTTTTCAAAAAAAAATTACTGAAACATGAAGAATTTTGTAGTTTATTTTTCTTTTTATCCTCAAATTCTTTATATAACTTTATACTACAAAGCACTTACTACAAAAAATTACGATGCAATGAATTTTTGATACGGCATTGGATGTATGTATATATGTATGTATAGGCACTTAAAAAAATTTATTTATACCAAAAATAATAATTGCTTTTCAGAACGATTTCTGTGTAAAAAATCCAGGTAGTTCACATATGAGTAATCGAACTAAGGTATTTTAAATTTGAAATTGATCTCTATGTATTTCATCTACAAAATTTTTTAATAATTTTTTTTTATTGTCATGCCTCATCCTTATTGACTCAATTTGAAATTGACTGTTAATTTCATAATTAAAAATCAGCAACTTTTAACCACAATATTTTAATTCAAACTGAATTTAATCAAGATTTCTTATAGAAGAGCTCTCAACTCTTCAGCAATGAAATAAAAGCAATATAGTATTCCCATAGTACATTCACAAGTACTCGAGATGGAAAATATACACAAACAAATGTAATATTTAATATACAAGATATAAAAAACTGCATTTCAAAAAAAAAAATATGCTGTCATATTCCAAACGAAAACTTGTTTGCAAATAATTCGAATTTATTCAAAAACATGAGAACTTAAAAAAAAAACTAAATTAAACTTAAAATCAAATTAATAAATATTGAATTGAAATTTCCGTTTTCAAATAAAAATTTTAAGAGTCTGAATTGAGACCCAGATTTTGTCCCATTATCCAAAAAAAAAAGAAAAAATAAATAAATAAATAAAATATTTTTATTAAATAACATAAAATATGCTACCAAATTTTTGTTATGTTAAACGACATTATAGTCATTTTTTACAAATTTTCTTTTATCCTCTCTCTATGTGATATACCCTTTTCTCTATCCACTATATTCAAAAATGTTATATATAGTTTATGTGAAACGTAAAAATATTTTATTTCCGTTTATAACAGCTTTAGAAATGATAGAATCGTTTTGATGTTAGTTTTTTATAGTTATACTAATTTATAAACAAAGAGATTTTATCAAATTTAAGAGAGAATTATTAGTGACGTTCTATAATATTATAAACAAAGATGATAGCAAACTCTAGTGAGCTGTAATAGCGACAATTGCTCGAAATTTCAAAATATTATTCAATATACTGATTTAAGTATGATAATCTATATTGTTACGACATGTGACAATGAAAATTTTAGAATTTTTCGAAAGTTTAAAATTTGTTTCTACAATATCAAAAATCAATTGAATAAGAAAACATTGAAATTAAATTACTATCACTCTTACACCAAAGAAAACTGTATTGTAACTACAATGCTTTTGTGACGCCCTGTACGAGACAAAGATTAATATATATTTGGCCAAAAAAATGTTAATTCACGTACAAACAATTTATTCATAGAATTTTAAGAAAATGAGATAAATGGGATTTGATAATGATCAAATCTATAAAATTTTGTAGTAGATCAAAAATGAAGATCAATTTTTTCGGACAGAATTTTCAAGAAAGTTATTAAAATCTAATTTTGATAATAACCATCATATTTTGTATATTTCGAATTGTTCGAACTCTATAATTTGTAATTTACTTAATAGAATTGCTCTTTCTAATAGAGTAACTTAACTATCCTAGATTCAAACTGGAAGCAGAATGTTTGATGAATGATCGGTATATAAAAGTATTGGAGGTAATACTTTTCACCTAAAAGCTTCAAAAGAAGTTTGAAATACAATTATGCACCATTAATAGTTTAATATTTTCATGGTTGAGTGGACCAACCACCTTATACGTAGGCTCTCATACTTTTTTTTTCTTGTTTTTAATTCTCTTAGGTTACTTGATTTTCTGTTTTTCTTCTTTTTTTTTTGTATTTTCTGTATATAAAATAAAGAATAAAAATGATTTATGAAAACTCTATGACTTTGCGTGTACAAAAAATTCGCAGATTTTATTTGTTTTTTCTTTTTTTTTCGTCCTTTTCTTTTATGTCCTTTATTTCTTTTTGAATTCATTTTTTTTCGCGATTTTCATATTGGTTTTCCATTTAGTTTTCATTTTTTTTTCTGTTTTTTTTTTTATTATTTTTGATAATAGCAAAAATAAATATTAAATATTTTTCTTTTTTATTTACATACAGAAAATAAAAAAAATCAACTTAATATATTTTAGCATTTGGTAAAAAAACACCAAATAATCTCATACACTCACGTATAATACTGGGAATTTTGGCTATAAGAGTAACAAAAAATATATAAGAACTTATCAAAAGAGAACAGTTGACAAAATTTCAACCAGTCTCCAATTTCAATTTTGATTTATTATTATTTTTATATCAGCAAAATGTAATGTAAAAGATAGACAAAAAACAACATCTCTTACTATGTCTTCCAAATATTAAAGAACTATACACATTATGTAATTTTAGTGGGAACTGGAAGTAGACAAACTAAGAAATTTTAATAGAAAACTAAAAAGAATTAAAGAATTAAGGAAATTCCAGCTAAACAAACTTTACTTAATAAAATTTACTTTAGAATGAAAATTTAACTTTAAAAATTAAAGTTTGCCTTTTTATGTGCTAAAACGTTAATTAGAGAGTGCAACAATTTTTTTATGTAATTCTATGAAAAATTGTTAATTCAAACCATTATGGAATACTTAAGTAAAAGTTTAAAATTTGCAATTTCATTAAATGTGGATTACTATGAAATTATACTGTTGTTAACACCACAACTTTAGAAATACAAAAATTTATTAAATTCACCAATTACGTTTTTAGTATTTAATAATTGATTGAGATCCTACCTTTAATACATACATACATGCGTAACTCATGTAATTTCAATTGCCGAAACTGATAATCGCATTTAAATAAAAAGTATTCAATTACTTATGTATTAAATCTTAAAAAAAGCTGTGCTTATTTTATCTTAATTACTGCTTAATATTTTGCAATACCAATTAAAATTTTTGTAGACCTAGATCCAAGTGTACTGCTTAGATATAGAGTAATATGTGTGCTATAGGGATATGATAGAGTAATATGAAGGGATCTTCCACAATAATTCCAAGTAAGATTCAAGCTATGGTTTATCGAATGCACGATTAAATACTGTGAACAATTAAATACTATTTTCATTCAGAATTAAAATTACAAAAGTGTGCTGAGTCAAGTTCTATTTATTTCATAAAATTAATATCTATGTACCATATTACCAGTCAAAGATTCCATAAAAGGTAAAAATATACTATTAAATAGCATATTAAATTTATTGTGAATAGAAAAAAATTTTTAAAAATAAAATTAAGAAATTTCAGACCCCAGGAGTTGAGATTTAATGAGAAATTATTAAAATTTAACTTTTTATCATTAACTGGTACATAAGTTATATAACACTTAAATTAAGAGTTAATTTGGCAAAATTAAACTGCAAGAATATTGCATTCTAATCCCCCATATAAGCAATGAACTTTTCGTTAATTATTAAATCAACGACTTCTTCATGGTACTGTATAATTATCTTTAGAAAAAATGATTCTTACTTGACATTTAAAAATTCCGGCGCGGGCTGAAATTCACTATTGCTTTATTTTTTATTGTTTCCAATTTAAAAAAAATATTGTATGCAATACAGCTGGCTTACATACATAATTATTATGTATTAACGTTGTTTGAAAATTTAATATGCATATGTCGTATCTGTTGCTGCATATTTCGCATCCATAATATATGTGTTGAAACCAAAAATTTCATATTAATTTATTTTTATTAACTAATGACTTGTTTAGACAACATTCAAATCAAAAAGAAGACTGACAACATAACTACAATCACCTTTTTATTAACTTCAGTAATGAAAATTCGATTTTATTCATAAAATTTTATACTTTAAGCCTATCATATGAGCTCCTCAACTTTTTAGAATTACACGAAAATTATTGTTTATAATTTGCAAAAAAATAATATTATTTGTAAATCAGAAAAAAACAAAAATTTTTCTTGCAAACATTCTTTAAAAAATTTTGAAGATCTTACTTTAAATCTTACAACAAAAAATTAAAGAAATTGTCAAACTAAAAAAAAAAATTTTTTACTTTCATTCAATACAGACGATATTCTTTACGAATGTTTTCATAAACAACCAAAAAAATATTTTCAAGAAGTTTTGAAATATTTGTGTTGAAAATTGTTTTGGGTTTGGTTTCTTAATATTATAAAAAAATTAAAAACTTTGTCGTGTTGAACTTTTAAAAATTTTTACCCAAAAGCAAAAGACATACTTATGAGCACTGCCTATAAGTGCATTTAAATAAATAAATAAAAATTGTAAATAAATCGATTTACATACATAAAAAGTAAGAGACATTGTCATCTTTCTTTTAAAAAATTTTTCAGATTTATAAAGAACATTTTTAATATTTTGTATTTTTTAAAAGTTTTGAAATTACAAAAATTTGTGTTGCAATTTACTTACTATAGTTATTTATTGTACTTATCTGAAAAGTTTTAAGTTCTACAATTTAAATATTGTACCTATTAAGCCTGTTTTTAAATAAAAAGGATTTTTTAGTAAAAGGATACTATACTAGTATGTAATGATTTTAAATTGGAATTTATTATAATTGTATTAAATTATTAAGATAATAGGCTTGATTTAATTTACCTAATTAATATCACACGGTGCTAAAATTAATCAAAATTTAAAATTGGCTTATTACAGAAATTTCAGTACAATTAAAAATAATGCAAAAGAACATGCCAACGAACAACACATCAGAAATATATGCATAAGGTATGCAGTTTTCTACTATAAACTGAGACTCATAGCTTTTAGTCACATAATATAATCCACTTATTAAAAATTTACTCAATCGTTACTCTTTTAGGTTTTTCTGCATGTAAACAAAGACAATTAAATGTGCCTTTTCCATGCTTTCCAAAAACATTCTTTAAATTTTTTCCTTAAACAAAATATTTCTTTTACTCTATACTTATTTTCTTATGTTTTTTCCATAAGTACCAATACACAAATGCAAAAAATTCCAAATAATTTTTTATCAAAATCTTCTATATCTTCAGTTTTCATAAGTGTACACCAATTCCAAACATTTCTTGAAATATATTCATTGAACAATGTCCTTAAATTTTATGCAAAAAAAAATATTATGTATATATTTTTTTTAAATTTAAAGTACAACCTTTCTCTCTTGATTATTAAAGGTCAAATAAACAACTAAATTCATAATAACATATAAAAATCAAAAAAAGAAATAAATACAAAAATAATAGAAAGAAAATTTTTTTCTTTCATTTTCACCTTCACCTACATATACTGAGAAAGTGTTACAATAATTTTCACCTAAAATTTAATATTAAAAAAAATTAAATGAATGCATGTAGAAAAATAAGCAGTAAGGAAAATTAAATAACACTATAAGAATGAATTTTTCTATATATACACATAGGCAACTATATACATATATAAAATCATATACACACACACATAACACAGTTATACAAAATACAAAAGCTAATACGTATAATTAGAAGAGCAAATAATCAACGTCCCGTTAATTTTAACGTGAAATTTTTTTTTAATTCACCTCCTGTGCATTTTCTTCTCAAATGTATATGGCGCATTACAGAAATACGCGAATTCTAAAAAAGAAATTTAAACTTTGAATGGTCTCGTTTCGATCCTTTTTATTTTTATGCATATACATAGATATATATTCGAATATATAGTGTTAATACATAAGTACATATTATATAAATATTTTTTTTTCGTTTCTTCCTGCTTTCATTATAAATTTAGTAGTTTTCTACTATTATTATTACTATTTATGCTTTTTCTTCATCATTTCCCTTTTAAAAATTTTATATTTTCTGTGACTTAATTATATCCGAATAACTAATTGTAGAGTAAAAACTTGAGACAAAAAAAAAATTATACACGTAGAACATACACGTAGCATACTTGATGAATGAACATAGATTAAAAGATTTTTTAAATGCCTAGAAGTATGCATATTTAAAATTTTTAATGAAAGTATGCAATAGAGACAACTTTTTTTGTTTCGTGTCCATAACACGACGAAATATTTGGTATGTTAAAATGCAGAATATTTTTTTATTTTCACAAATAAAGTAAAATCCTATAAGTAAGATAACACAAATAAGTTCAGAGTAAGAAAATACAGAACAATAAATAACTCGAATCTCCTCGTTTAATTACGGACTCTCTTAAAGTCTAAAATAGTTCTAATTTCCATTTGTTTGCATAGAATTTGTTATATTTGCACAGTCTGGACAGCTATATATCCTGCCAAATTTCTAATTTTTCAAACTCATTTTAGAGTAAAAAAAACTTTAAATTTTTAGGCAAATTTCGGCTTAAAAATCAATCTTCCTCACTAAATAAATGTTATTTATTTCCTCCTCTCATCTTATATTATGCGGTACAAAATTATTACTAACAAAGGTAACTATTGTATATACACAAATTTGCTACTTTGTTAATTATCTAACATAAAATAGTTGTATTTAGTTTTTCAAATAAGCAAGTAATATGATAAATAAAAATTTAAGAGCAAATAAAATTAATTAACAAATAAAATGACATTTGTGTAAGATTAATGAGAGTAAAATTTTACCATCGAAATTAAGTAAATTTCAAAACGAAGAGTAACTTGTTTTACATATTTTATCCGATTATTAAATTTTAACTACTTATATAGAAGATACCCTAGAATTGTATATTATAAATATATTTTTCATCTTTTATATTAAAAATATTATCAAGGATATTTTGCCTCTATACACTTTTACTAAAAATATCAAAAAATTGCAAATAGAAAATTTTTATAATGATAATTTTTCTGCAGTTAATTGCAAATGTCGAAAAAATGAGAAATTAAATTATGTTTATGCACTCTTACTTATTTGTACATAATAAAAATAAAAATAAAAAATTAAATATAGAAGACCACAATAAAAAAAGTTTCAAACTCACTTTAGCCATTAAGGATAAATTATTAAAAACGATAATTTTATACATACCATTTAGTACATAAATATGTATATACTATATATGTGTATATTCACGGCAGAATGCGATCTATAATATGAATAGGGGAGAGTATAAAAAGAAAATTTTGTTTATTTGAGAAACCACAAGTTCTAGTGTTTTGAATGGTCTTTTTTCCATGAAAATAATTTTTGTCACTTTATTTCTAATAAAATTTATAGCAACAACGAAATTATTAAAATTATTTAGAGTTTATATTTGATCCAAAAATTTGGCATTGTAATTAAAGTATACAAGAAGTAAATTCGTATACGGCAACATGAGATTGAAAGATTTTTGTAGCCGCAGTTCAGAAGTTAAAAATATTCTGGGTTTCAATATAATCTTCATTTTGCCTTCCCTTAAAAATATAATATAAAACATAAAATTTCATAAAAACGTTTAAGAATTAGTTGACTGGAATTGAAATGAACGAATAATGTGTATATGAGAGGGGTAAGATATCCTCTAAACATCTTTATTGTCTAAAATTGCAATTAATAAAATTCAAATCAAACAATTTGGAAAAACTTTAAAATTCAAAAATGTGTAATGGCCGTCAATTCATAAAATATTAAGCTCTCTAAAATCATTGATTTTTGCCATATTTTACTAAATATTTATTATTATACGTATAGGTACAAAAACTTTACTTAAAAATATTAGTAAGAGCTAACTTTTCCATATACAAGCACTTACTGCATATTACATAAAAATTTCTATACTCCAAATAACTTTTCTCACATTTTCTACAAAATTGAAAAAAACTATAATTGTTAGTTAAACTCTGTCTGTCCCTCAATGCAAACATAAAAAACTGAAATTTCGATACACAAATTAATCTTGCTGAGAAACTTATTTCTCTAGAATTAATCTTATTCCTACACTCTTCTCTTTAAAAGCTATGATCCCTTAAAATATTCTTTCAAACAAATTCTCAAATATTTTTTAAAATGAATAAAAATAGCGATTTGATTTTTCTACACTTGGGACAGCGTAGGCAAACATTATAAAGATCAATTTTCGGTACCTTAGTTTTTGAAAACGAAAAACTAAGTCTGGCCAAATCCTACATTAAATATGTTAAATATTCTATTAATTTTTCTTCTAGTCCTAGAACTATGCAAGGATTTTTTTAATACATGCAATAAATTTGTATAATATTGTTAAGAGTAATAATTCAAGTAGAAAAAGAAATGTGCTTCATCACAAACGAAAGGTCCAATTTGAACTTATTATTAAAATTTATAATTTCAACATTACTTTTTTCTGAAGGCATTTTAAATTATAACGGTAAAGTTTTAAAATTAATTTATTTGTAGCATTAATTGAATATTGTAATGAAATTGAATAAAAAATATGTTTGTCGTCCTAATTTTGAAAACATTCACAATTAATTTCAATTGAGATTTATTAAAAAGTTCACTATTATAAAAATAATTATAATATTACAATTGAGTATAATTGTATACATATGAAAAAATAGGTTATGTAAGTTTAATATCATGATTCCTTTCAAATTGATATTGGTTGTTAAGTTTTATATTTTTATTTAAAATAAAAAACTAATTACGAGTAAAAGTACACTCCTAACAAAATTAAAATTTATAGCATTATGTGATCTGGATTTCATTAAAAACGCCTGATTCTGAATGCAAATAGCCAAAAAATCCCAACTGTTGGTAACGGACTAGCACCTAAAATCATTAATCCTTTTAAAATATTAACGATTATTGGTTACGGTATGAAATTTTCACCATATCATAATGATTTTTTCACAACTCTCATATAGTAGAGCTACCGCGTTATTATACCCTGCACTTCGTGAAGGGTATATTAACTTTGGTATGGAGTTTGTAACTACTTGAAGGAGTCATCTGGGGTATGGACATATATATATATTCTTGCTCAGCGTAAAATTCTGCGTTGATTTAGACATGTCCGTCCGTCCGTCCGTCCGTCCGTCCGTCCGTCCGTCCGTCCGTCCGTCCGTCCGTCCGTCCGTCCGTCCGATCGCACGATAACTCAAAAACGAATAATGCAATCGACACCAAACTTTCACAAGTTGCTTCTTTTGTGCCAAGGACGAACCCTATTGTTATTGGACCAATTCGGACAACGGGTTCGGGTAGCTGCCATACAACTCAAATAGTTTATTTTAATTATTTCAAAAACTAATAAAGGTACAAATATAAAATTTTGTATACATGTGTCCAATTATATTCTACATATGCTCTAAAAATTTTAATGAGATAGCTGCACCGGTTCGGGTGGCTGCCATACAACTCCAAAAGCAAATTTTTTATATTCGGCAAAATAATAAAGTCAGATTCATGAAACTTGGCAGTCGTGTGTCCAATTATAGGTCAAATATATTTCTGAAGTTTTGATGGAATTGCTTGACAGGTTCGGGTACCTGCCATACAACTCCAGAAGCTAATTTTAAATATTCGGCAAAATAATAAAGTCAGATTCATGAAACTTGGCAGTCGTGTGTCCAATTATAGGTCAAATATATTTCTGAAGTTTTGATGGAATTGCTTGACAGGTTCGAGTAGCTCCCATACAAGTCTAAAAGCTTATTTTAAATATTTGGAAGAATAATAAAGTCAGATTAATGAAACTTGGCAGTTGTGTGTCCAATTATAGGTCAAAGATATTTCTGAAGTTTTGGTCAAATTGTTTGACAGGTTCGAGTGGCTCCCATACAAGTTCAAAAGCTTATTTTAAATATTTGGAAAAGTAATAAAGACAGATTCATGAAACTTGGCAGTTGTGTGTCCAATTATAGGTCAAAAATATTTCTGAAGTTTTGGTGGAATTGCTTGACAGGTTCGAGTGGCTCCCATACAAATCCAAAAGCTTATTTTAAATATTTGGAAAAGTAATAAAGACAGATTCATGAAACTTGGCAGTTGTGTGTCCAATTATAGGTCAAAGATATTTCTGAAGTGTTGGTGGAATTGCTTGACAGGTTCGAGTGGCTCCCATACAAGTCCAAAAGCTTATTTTAAATATTTGGAAAAGTAATAAAGTTAGATTCATGAAACTTGGCAGTTGTGTGTCCAATTATAGATCAGATATATTAGCGAAGTTTTAGTGGAATTGCTTGGCAGGTTCGGGTACCTGCCGTACAACTCCAAAAGCTAATTTTAAATATTTGGAAAAATAATAAAGTCAGATTCACGAAACTTGGTAGTTGTGTGTTCAGTTATAGATCAGACATATCCGTGAAGTTTCTATAGAATAGTTTCACAGGTTTGAGTAATTGCTATACAACAATGAAAGGTGCAGGGTATAATTCAATCGGTTCATACCGACTGAAACGTTTTTACTTGTTTTTAACTTAAGTATGAAAAATTATGAATTTAGCTATTTTCCAACTTAACACAATTTTGACAATTTAAATTAAAAATTTTTCAATAATATCGGTTCTTTATTGATGATTGTTATTATGAAGTTTATTAATTTCAAAGTTCCATTTTTTCTATAAGGACCAATGATAAAGATTATTATTTTGCATTTATTTGATCCACATTATTTATGCAGAAGTGTATGCACCTACATATAAATATATATTTAAACGCCAACATAATATACATACTTGAAAAAAGTAAAATTCCCAATTTTAAACTATGTTTTTATATGCATGATTTTATCGATAATAAATAGGGTGATTTTTTCAAACTAAATTCATAGAAAATTCATGGACTACGTACATAGAAAATTTTAGAGAAAACAAGCATTTCATTTATTCTTACGCTCATGTAGATAATCAAAATTTTAAAAAATATGCTGTTTACTAAATTTAATATACCAAACTTTTGCTAATGAAGTTAAGCTGTTTAAGTTAAAATAAAAAGCTTCTGATATTAAAATTAAAAGATTTAAAGTAATTTTGAAAACCCTAATTGAACCAACTGAAAGAGTAAACCGAATAGTTTAGAACTTATTACGATTACCTTTAATTTTAATATTTTTATAAGCTTAACAAATACTTTTTAATTATAGAAGGCTTTCCTTAAAAATAACTTGGTCAAATTTATTGAATAACGTTTCCCTCTCTTTCTAATATGGATTTCTTTTAATTTCTGCTAAAAAATTATATGTACAATCTATCCGCTCTTACGAACAACGAATACTTGTGATTACCTTAACAAGAACCTTACTCCCGCAATGTTCAATTAGAGTTTGGTCATTTTTTAAAAAAAATTTAATCATTTTTAAAAATTATCACCCCGTGTAATTGTATTATCATAAAAACAATCTCTTTTACCCAATATAAATATCTATATTAATAATTTTTGTTAAATATAAAAACTTTATTTCCTTTGTATAAAACATTTGATCCAAAAATAAATTTACAGGAAAGTTATCGTCTTATTCTCCTGTAATAATTTTCTTGATATAGAATAGAACTTTACATATTTAATTAAAAGCTTAGCCAAGAATTGACCTCCCTAAAAATTGAAAGAAGATTTTAATATGAATTTTTGCAATTTATACTTTGTAAAGATACGCTCCGTGTATTATCGTTTAATGAAAACGGCCGAATTATCCAAAATAGCAAAAATCCATAGGTGGGAAATCCCAATATTTAATACAGATATGAAACAATTTTTCTTATTTTTAAATTAATTATAATTTTCAGTTAAATCTCATCAGAAAACAGAAAAAACAAGTGTTTTAAATATTGCTTTCGTATTATAAATAAAATTTGCAATTAATTTACAAAATTTGTTTAATTTTGTCAAGTTATTTTCATAATATTCAAATGGCAATTTGTAAAGCACTTTTATATATTTGTATTACAACTCAATACTTCATTATAAATTAAACGAAAATAATATTGTAATTCTAAATTGAATGAAAGTTTTTGAACAAAATCACAATATTATTGAATGTTTATTGTTATAGATACGTACACATGTCAACACGAACTTAAGAATACTCGTATAACTCTTATTTTTCAACAATAAAAATATTGTGGAAAAATTTTTATCCAGTTTGTTACATCCACACAGTAACCACCTTTTAGTAGTTTTTAACCTACCGATTCCATTGCTTAGAGCCATTTTGCGTATTTTAATCAAGGATATTTTTTTTCTCGACAATATTTTTAAATTTCTAATTATAATATACTTCAAAAACATACTAATGGATACTATGAGTTTTGCACATGTGTATGAATTATTTTCATAAAATGAACAAAATTAAGGCGTAGGTTAGTAAATCATGTAATAGGTAGGTATTACATGTTACTTACCTAACTTTAGTTAATACAGTTAATAAGATTAAAAATATTATATTATAATAATATGTTAAATCCAATAAAATTTCAACGGAATGCGTCCACAGGTACTTGCAGTTAACAAGTACTAAAAGGTATACTTATACACTTCCAAACTTTATCTTTTGTATAAAATCAAATTAAATTATCTAACAGAGTACATTAACAAAACTTTCAAATTTTAAGACTTTTGCAACAAAGTATTCCAATTTTAAGATCATAATATTATAAAATGAATGTAATTTATAGGTATTTTTTGAAAATTTCATAAATTAGAATTAAAATTGTAGAAAATCGAAATTATAAATAGAAATAAATAATTATTATTAATTAAAATATTTCAATTAATACTCAATTCTCACATTTTTTTTTCTTTTAAATTTCTTATGTCCTTTTTATGTCTGTGTTAAAATGGGACTCAGCCTATTTTTCAGATTTTGTTTCTTTAAATACATCAAAACATTTCGTTAAATCAGTTACATTACATCTTCAAAATTTTATTATATATAAAAATGAAACAGATTCCTTTTAAAAATACGAAGGACCCTGAAAAAAAAATTTGTATATTTGAGACGCATTCAATTATACAAAAATTCTTAAATTATATTAAAAATTTACCTAAATTTTATATACATACACAATGCATATGACTAATTTTTAATTAGCAGTCTGGCCATGACATTTACTATTATACTTGCATTATCGATAATCATGATTAATGATTAAATCACACTTAGCCTACAATACATACTCTACTCTACACAACGAACATTATTCATTTTTGTATAAATTTTAAATATGTATTTAGATATGTAATTGTTATGCCCTTATAACATGCCCCATGCATTTAATATTGAAATTACATATGTAAGTACCTTGTAATTTTCAACTTAATAATCTTATGATTTCATTTTTGAATTTTACATTTTCTATTACTTACATTGTTTCCTTTCTATATTTATTTAATATTAGAGAAATATTTTTTTTTTTTTTTAGATTTCATTGGATATGAGCCAATTCAATTAAGGAAGAAATAGAAATAAAAAAATAGAAATGTGAAATGAAAAAAAAAATTGTCATTCTTTTTGGTCAAAAAGGATTTATTCTTGTGGGATTTCCTACATTACATGTAATTTTTTTAGATTTTTGTGTTTTTTTATTTCCATTTTTTTTTCTTGTATTCACTTTAATCCCATTTAGCGCGGCTTTTCATTTTGTTTTTGTTTTTTTCTTTTATTACAATAATCGAATAAAGAGAGTGTTAATATAAGTAATTGTAAAGTGTATTGCATTTCAAAACAAAAATTTTTTTTCTTTTATTTCAACAACGTACACTACATGCAATTCTCTTAAGACGATATAAAAAAATATGTTAAAGTTTTTTTTAGAGAAAACACATATTGTTTTTGTTCTCTCCTATTTTAAAAATTAAAAGAAATGGTGGACATTTTCAAAAATAATAAAAAAAAAACAAAAATATAGTAGAAAAAAAATGGAATTCTCAAAAAAAAATTTTCTCTTTTTCTTCGGTCATTATTTTCATCTCAAAAGAAAAAAAAATTCTTGTTGAAAGCGCGCCCTTCAAATTCTAGATTTTTCTATTTCAATTTCTTTTATTTTTAACTTTATATACGTGTATTATACTATTTATCTTTAATTATTTTAAAATAAAAAATTAAATTAAATTAAAATTTCTTAAAGTATTCTTCTATACAAAGGACTTGTATTATTAAAGAAATAAGGATTTTTTAAATTATTAAAGAAAAATCCTGAATTGTTACTCTTTAATTTTAACAGCTTTGAATTTTTGTAGAAAATTTTTTTTTCAAAAAAAAAAAGAATTTTCTAATTAACAAGAAAATAATAAAAGGAAATCATTGAAAATTTAATTTAAAATAATTAATACTCAAAATATTGATTTTATGAGGCTTCTTGTCTATTTCTACAGTAAGTGCGAGCCTTTTTATATACAAACTTATCTAGAATAATTTTAAATTTATTGACAATTAAAACTTATTGTATGGCAAGAATCCGATTTCTACGTTTCAAAATATTTTAAAACACCTTCAATAAATTATTTTATGCACGTGTTTTTTTTAAATTAGAAGTGACTTGAAATTATCTTCAAAATTTTCGTGAATTAAACAAATTATACTTAATCTTTATTGACTTTCGTAAGGTTTTATTTTTGAATGTAGGAAAAATTTTTTTTTTAAAATTATACCTACTTACATTTAAGCTCAGATTTCAATTCTAATCTAATAAGTTTAAGAAAAGAAGTAAAAAGACTGTAAGCTTTCATTGAAAGAATTACAAGTCTTTATTGCAGTTTGGTTATTGGAGGTGGGGCTAGCGGGATGGATTAAACATAAATAAACATTGCATTACTGAAAGTATTGATGCTTCCAATACAAATAATATTTTTTATACGAGTACATTATTGCACAAAATCCTTTTTATACAAAATATCCATAATAAAATTTTCATAAAAAAACTATATTATAAATTTTGGAATATGAATTGGATCTTAACAAGCAAATCTTCACCATAAATGTGAAAGAATAATAAAAGATTATTCTTGAAGTTTTATATCTCAGTTGTGTTACGGGTAGATTCAATTATAGTGCGAAAGCCTTTTTTTAATATTTTCATTCAAAACTATACACAATGCTCCTGTCATCGCCATTTGTTCATACCAGATTTAATGTAAGCTTGTACTTTCTTTATGTTTGTTAGCTTGCATAGATTTATCATACCTTAATTATTCACACATATCCTGACCTATACTATTTCTTACTATTCATAATTAGCTATTTTCGCATACATGCACATCTTATAACAATAACTCCCATAAAATTGTGTAAGCTTTACATGACTTTCTTTTTATATTGAATATGGTAAAAAATGCTTTGTATAACTGGATTTTTTGTAAAAAAAAAGCCTTCTCTTTAGACATTTACAAAGAAGAGAAACGATTGTTTTGTTGTACCAGCAGGTGATTTTAATTACCGGCATAGCAATTTTTTAAGAACAAAAAACTTCTAATACAATCACTTTAATAGAGGAAAAAATTTAAACGTACAGCTAGTTTGCATATGCATATACACACTATATAAATACGCACTCAATGTATAGATATAATTATATATTGGTATGTATAGAAATGGCCACTACAGATTACAAAGGATATTCTTCTATTGTATAGAAACACAATTGAATGTAAAAATAAATCATTATTAAAAAGTAGAATTGTAATGCCTAATTTATCTGTTGATATACAAAAGATTAAATCATACACCATTACATTTTGGTTAGGTGTTTTTGGTTTACTAGTAGATATTGGTTTCAATAATTAAAAACATGAAAAATTAAATGGAAATTCATTTTACATTTTATCATTGTTTAACCATATCAAATCGGCAGACTATGTGTAAAATTTAATATAGTGCAATTTACATTATATACATATTTATACATTCAAAATAAATGTATAAATATGTATATGTGGCCCAGATATGTAAATAAAAGTGACCCACATATGTGAATAAATATGCATGTATATGTACGAGTACATTATAAATTGTTCTTCTTAAATCTCAAAAACACGCATACACACCTATATAAAGTGCCTTAGGTACTAGATCAAACATCAAGGAATATTAAAAATGTTGTGAAGATTAATAATATTGTATACGCTTTGCTTTCAATTGGCGGCTTCAATTGGCAAGTTTACGAAAATACATAAACGCAGGACATGTAATCTCATAGAACTATTTTTAAAGCCTGCCTATAAAAATCACATAACATATGTATAAGACTTCTCAGTAATTTACACCATGAACATATTTATTAATTTTTTTATCATGTTTCTTAACAAAAATTTGAGGTTTTGCTTGTACAACATTATCTTGAACCTTTCGTACAATACCCAAAACAAATCTTTTTGTTAAAGGTAAAACAAAAAAATTCAAAGAGTCATTTCAAATCTTATGGCATAATTACAGAAATAATTATGATGTTTAAATTTATCTTCTGTCATAGATCCTTTGTTATAGAAGCTTTTCATTTGCTCTTAGCCATAATATTAAATTCCGAAATGATTTTTCTACAAGCAACGCATTTCTTTTATGTTTAACATAGCGAATTTTTTTCAAGAATTATTGAGCTATTCTTGTTTATTAATAAATAATCCCTCAGCCATAAGTCCTCTGAAAAAATCAACAAGGAAATTCGATACATTGAATCTCTATTCGAATCTATTCAGTTAAATTCCATTCAGTTAAATTTTATAATTGTGGAATACTTGCATTTAATCAAAAAAGTTTTTATGCGCATTATGTAGGTACAAAATTCAGCAAATCCTTAGATTTTTTTCCATTTTTTATTAAGAATTTTAAAATTTTTTACTTTATTATAGGAATAAATAAAATATTTGTGACGTAATTAAAAACATATCTCAATATTATTTTCTATATACACACATTCCTTTACCAACACCACAATTATAACACTCAATTATTATCAGATTTAAAGATTTTATTAGTACCAGGATTTTGAATCAAAAAAAAAAAAATTTTTTTTTTTTCTCATTTTTTAAATAAAAAATTTTTACACTTTCCTTTTTTCTTTTAATTCTTTCAATTACAATTTTCCATTAAATAAGTTTTAAAATCGCTTTTTAAGCATTCAACTAATAGCATCAGTGGGGGAAGAAAAAAAGCATATGTGTGAAAATTTTAAAGCAGCATAGGTAAACAAAAAAAAAACTGATTATTTTCAAGTACAGCAATTTTCAACCTTCTTAAATAAATTTTCCAAATTTTTTTTTTATCTTTTTCAAGTTCCTTTTTTATTAGTTTTTTAAATTTGAAAAAGTTGAAGAGTTGCTTCAACAGCAGATAAATGAAATTATTTCAAATATTTCAGAAACAAAAAGAAGAACAAATAAAAATTCAAAATCTTTCATTTTTTTCTTTTTAATATTTCCTTTAATTTCGAGAAAACTATTATTGGTCTTTTAAGGTAAATAGCATACAAGTATATTATCCTTAGATATTTACAAATGTTACCTTTCGGTCTATTGAAAATTTCCAAACAAAAAATAAGAAAAAATAATAAAACTTTTGTACAAACATAGAAAACCAAAAATTACAAAAACTTCTACAAGGTTTCCACCGTTTTAATACTTTACATTGTAATATGTAGTGAAGGAATACGTTACATATTTATATAGACTGTCCTTACCATTAAACCACATTTTACCTTTGAGCAAAATTAAATACTAATATAAGTACTTCTGTAAATGAAACCTACAATATTATATGAAAACTTTATTACAATTCTCATAGGATGCAATCCAAATTCTTTTTTGTTTTTTTATCATTTTTTAATGATTTTGTTTCTTTTTTTATTTCCAAACAGTATATGACGTATGATCGTATCTGACAAATACATATACATATCGAAAATCAACATTAGTGTCGGAAAAAGGGAAGGTGCAATGGAGTTGATTTGCACTTTTGTTCAAGTATTCCTACTTAGACAATTGGAAAAATAAAAGAGTTCGTCTCTGTGATTTGTCAAAATATCATATATGTTTTACTTTTAATACTTTTAATTTTAGTAGTAATTTAAAATCATAATCTAATTTTCTAATTTTTATATGGCTGTATAATTCTTTTATAGCCATAAAAATCTTGCATACGTTTAGGAGAACTTTAACAATAATTGGATTAATGAAAACGATTAATTTTCTCTTTTATTTGAAAAAATTCATAGTTTTAAGAAAACATAATATATGAAATAAAAACTAAAAAAAATTATATTTCACCAATTTTAACTAATAGAAATTCGGAAAAGGGATGAGATAAAACTAAATTTCCTTTTAATCAAATAAAATACTTTTTGACATCTGGTACAATCTGGATGGTATACATGACGTTCCTCCTAGAAAAAATTTAAAAATTTCACGCATGGGTATAGACAAAGTTTAAGATGCAAAACCTTTCTAATTTTTTTTTAAATCTGCATAAGAGTGATATACAAAATAGACGGCAAAAGCTCGAAAATTTCAAAACATAGGTATGGAAGAAGTTTTGTATGCATATAGGTAATAAAAAAATTTTGAAATTAAATTTTGAAAAAAATTTCCTTAAAAATACCAAAAAATACAAATTTTTCTTGTATAGTAGCAAAATAAGTGGATAAAATAATAAAAAAAAAAACACAGACACGTAAAAAATTATTTTTGACCTGATCATAAATTCTTTCTCGTTATTTCTTTCCTTCCACTGATACACGCTATCCTAAAAATTTTTGTACATAAACACACATGTGTCTGTATATTTTATTATTGTTACACAATATTATACGTTATGTAAACTATTTTAAAAAGAATATATTATCAAGGATTATAAAACTACATACATATATAGATGTATACGTGCCTACAATATTTAAAAATGAAAAACTTAAGACATTTTAAGAAAAAGAAGAATTTTCTTTAATTCACATCAAAAGAATGCTAAATTTTTATGTGTACTTTAGGTTTTGGTATATGCAATAAAAAAAATCAACGAGAAGAGAGAAGAACAAGTTTTTGTTTCTCCACTTTAAAGTAAAGGAACAAACAAAATTTTTCTTTTTCTCTTTTTCGAATAGATAAAACTAACGTCATTGTTCTCAAAGGTATGAATTAAGCATTAGTGTGAATTTAATGTTGAATTTAAAAAGAAAAATCGGCAATTTTTTTTTAAATATTTTATGTGCATTATCCTTTTTTGTTTTTTTTTTTTTGCTAAGTACTTGGTTATAAAATAAATGGAAAATTTTTATATTACATATAGTCTGTCGAAATTTGTCCAATGAAAATAATCTTATGTAATACAAGTTAGTATGAAATAACTTCAATTATTTAGTAAATTAATTGCACATAAAATTGAATTAAAGTAAATTTATCATATAGTAATAAATCCTTAAATGCAAGTTTGCATTAATTTTAAAAATAATATTAGTTACCTATAGTGCTAAAATAAAGTGACGACATGGAAACATTTTTAAAGTCATTTGAGTCATTAAATCCTCATAAATTATCATCTGTCCAAAATAAAGCATGGTGAAAAAAATTGTGTGTATCCAAGTTCTTTGGAAAGTCAATGGTATTTTCGAAACAGTAGGATAAAATCGTGCAAGACGATCCAAAAGTAATAAGGATATTTTTCAAAATTAAAATAAAAAAATGATTTACACCAACGATTTTTCATCAAAAGAATTCCATGAACTTTAAATTTAGTTCACTAAATTGATTCTAATCTGTCTTATTTCTCAATTTATTATAAGGAAAAATAAGAGATTTACTTTGAGGGCGAACCTTAGTACAAGTTCTGGTATTACTTATATCATCATAAAATATTATTTTTAAGCTCGGCTGGACATCCTATATACATTGAACTATCTATTCAGAAACCAATAAGCTTTTTCATGATTACTAACACTTTATTGCCGAATTTGTTATTCAGTAATTTTCTTACATTTTGCTTTTACAGCGTCGTTTAAGGAATTATAATTTTTAATAATTGGGCAGTAAATTTGATGGATTCAATGCCATTAGGCCATTCAAATTAAAAATATAATTTTTTGTATTATTTCATTTGGAATATTTTTCCTTTTGAAATTTAGTCACTCTATACAGTAATTTGTAAGTACAGTGATTATAAACGCAATATCAATATTAAAAAATATTTAAGTAAAAACTTTAACATTATCCAAAAAAAAAGAATAAGAAAATTTTAAAAGAAGTTTTTGTAAAATTTAAATAGAAGAAAAGGTTTTGCAATATGTTACAAATTTAAAAATTTTTAATTTATTTATTTAAATCTCAAACTTTATTCATGAATTTTGCATTTTAAAAAAGATAAGTTAGATCTTTGTGTACGTAAAAATGAAGTTAATGCTTTTTTTTCACTTCTTAATTATGTACAATAAGAAGAAGAAAATTTATTCTTTTAAACCTTAGTATATTCCTTAGTTCTGTTGTTTCAAACCAATTTACACAAATCTTTCAATTGCAGTAAAGTGATCAATTAATTAAATTAATAAATAAATGAATCAAATTAAGCAATTAAAGTTATTAAGTTCTAACCTTACAAAAATAAAGGTTGATTGATCAAAAGCAAATAGAGAACAATTGTCATGATAAAGTGAAAGTCTACAGCAACCAAGTCACTAAAAAAACAACTAAGACGCAAAGAATTTTTACGCATTTTACGCATTGTAAGCAAATTATAAGTTAGAAGCAAATGGTATCAGACTAAAGCTAAGAAGTCGGGTTATTAAATTAAAACCAAACAATATCTACCCGCAATGGTATGAATTTAAAAAAAAAATGCTCTTGGTAAAACATTTTTGGAAAACCGCAATCACGCATAAAACTATAAAAAATAATACAAACCATGTGTATTGCCCCGACTGTCGCATATTCGCTATATGTTTTCGTCTTCTAAAATCTTTTCAAATATGTTTTCATTTATAATTTACTTGTATAAAGTACACTCCAATTGTATGTACACATTTAACGTTTTTCGTATGTCGTTTATCTCCTATGGTATATTCTGCAAAAAAAAATATCACCTTATATAAGGAACACAAAATATTATAAACATACTCATATTGAACGTTCTTTTTTAATTTCTAAATTAAATTATCAGATGCTATATATTAAATTAAATATTTCAATTAAATTTTTGAATAGGCAAATATAAAATAAAAGAATATTTTAATATTAATAATTTCCATATAAAATACAATAAAAACTTTTATATTTTATATAAAAAATTTTAAATGTACAAATTTATTTAATAAAAATTAAAAAAAATAAAGTCTTTCCCTTACTCAAAATTCATTAATAATACATCAGTTTAATTGAAGGTCAAAACTATACATAATAGGATATGAAAATTATCAAATTTCTTATTCAAATATTTCAATAAATTGAATAAACTCAAATATGATTGTATTTCAATAAAATCAATAAATTTTAAATGAACTCATGGTCATTCAATTATTATTGACTAGCTATATGTAGTGAAATTTTTCAATCAGGAAAAAATTACTTATACGTATGTTGATAGATTATGTATGTAACGTACATATGTAGAAATATATGCATATACTCGTAATATATTTTTAATATGAAAAAAAAATTTTTATTTTTATTAATTTTTGCTGCAAAAATTTGCACACAAAAAAAAATAAAATAATAATTTGCTTTCGTAAATATTCTTTTTATTTAAAAATAATTATAATATTATATATTTATATGAATATATTGATATATACATATATCTATATACATATATGCATATATATAGGTGTATGTACAAAAAGAAAAACTGTTATGTTTAAAAAAAATGTTTTTTTTTTTGTTTAGTTTTTCAATAAAAGACTATTTTCCATTATAATTTTTAATATTCATATTCAAAAGGACATCAGTTTTATTGTTAATATACGGCTTTTTATCACTAATTTATTATATAGAACACGGACTTCATTTAGACTGAATTTGTATAACAAATTCTACCAATTAACATAATCGATAAATAAAGTATTACAAAATTATTTTATCTCTATTAAGTTTTAAGTGATTTTTAAATTTTTGCAAAATATCTTCAAAATCAAAAGTACGCATCCGAATAGACAAAATCTATCACAAAAACCTCCATATATAAAGCATATAAAGGCCTATGCGCATAGTAAGTACGATCCAGCGTCCTATTAATTCGGTCACCTAAAAATGTTTACTTTAAAAAATGGAGTTAACTATGTATGTATAAAAATTTTTTTTTTGTTTATAAATTAAAAAATTCGTATAAAAAAATGATTTCTCCACAAAAATTTAATATTTTGAAAAATTATTACAGGTAAAAATACGTCAACGAAACAGACTAGTTTACTGTCAACGAATAACATATTTAAGTTCGACTACCATGTAAAATTCTTTACTTGTTCGATTATACATATGTATATGTTTAGACTGCAGGGTTTTTTTTTGTTACAAGTACATATATTGTGCAGCTAAGGAAATATTTCACAGTCGCTGTTTAATTAGTAAGTTTAGAACAGAAAATTTTGCGTAAAACTAAATAGTAATTTAAGAAAGAAAACTACTATTCACATTGCAGGAAAACTGCATTTCAACTGTTCGAATTCGAGTTACATTGAATAAATGGGTTCTTGCGACAGTAGGACATGAGTTTATATAAAGACGAGCTTGAGTATAAAAATATATTCTAGCCTTTTCTTAACATAGTACAGCTTTTTTTATTTACATCTTAAGCACCGCATTCTCAAAACTTGAATGTACCATTAACTTATTCTCATCGTATTTATTGTATGTATATACATACATATGTATGTATGTAGAATTTAAAAAAATATCAAATCTCAAAAGTCAAAATATAAGTATCTTAATCTCAGAGGTTAAGAATTTATGTATTGTGCAAACACTAACACTTCTTAGACACTTCTTTTTAAGAACAAAAAATATTTCCATACATGACGTCATTATTATGTACTTAGCAGTAGTGCGCGGCAGTCACGGATGATTTGAGATTCAAACTACAAGCGTTTGGAATTTTAAAATTTTTTGTAAAATGTAATTTTAATTTTCGTCTTTATAAACTCCTTTCAAAAACTGTGCTTGTCACATTGTGTTTCCACAACGTTCGTTATTTAGCTATAAAAATTAGGGTAAAAAACAAATAAAAAGAACTACTTTTGTAGCGGGAAATTTTGAATTCTTGTTAAATTAAATTAAAAGACATTACTATTACAAGAACAGAAAAGCAAAGAAGTACCTTTACGCAATGCTCACTATAGACATATATAAGATGTATTCTAACATTTTGGTAAAACGAAGAAACTTTCACTTCCCATATTCACTTTTTATTACCACTACTAAATTAGTAACAATTAATTAAAAATAATGAAAATACCATAAAATATTTTTTAACGTTTAATGACTTAAATTAAAGCTTATGCAGCTGCCTAAAATTCCGTAAAGCATGTTAAAATGGCTAAATCACCCTGTACAAATAAATAATATAAGCAATTTTTCAGTGACACGAACCGACATCTATTGACTTTCAAGCTAATTTCTAATAACATAAATTATAATTAAAATTCATATACATTTTAATGTCAAAATTTCTACATAATTCACTATATACACATTTCTTTCAAAGGAAAACATTTCGAATTACATGCTTTAATAAGCAATAATACATGCACGAATTTACATGCATAACTTCCAGATTATATCTAAAAATAAATTAAATTAGCAAAATTTATTGCAATGTAATAAAAAAAAAGTTATGTCTTGAAATGTATCAAAAGTCTATCTGTTTATTTCACGTAAATTCGGAAAACTACCACTAGGTTTATATTTAACGTCTAATACGTAGCTAGCTTCATTTCAATTTTCTTAATAAAATTACACAATGGCAACACAATACTCGAAAATAATTTTAATTTTTTGACTTCCATTGTCAAATCACCTGACACTGATGTCAGACTTTTTCGTTATGTAGAGAAAATTTCGTGAAATATAAAAATACTTAGCAATTTGCATAATCTGCTTTTAGAATTAAATAATTTTTGTAGTAACAAAATTGTTATTGTTATTCTAGTATTATTATGATAGTTTTATAGAACGATATAATTCACAAAAGATAGCCATTTGTTTTTTTTTTAATTTCAAAAATTTCGGGATCGTGCAGAAAAAAAAATTAGTTGAAGGCATACATCAAGAAAGGTAAAAAAATTTATATTTTAATTTTTTTTTTTTTGCCTAAAATAAGTAAATTAAACATCAAGGGCGCACTACAAATATTAATCAAATGTCACAAAGACCGCCCTCGCCTATAAATTTGGAAGCAAATTTTAGTTATTTTTGTAAAAACTATTTGCAAAAACAAGGTGGAAAATAAAACTTGCAAAGCTAATATTAGTGGATTTCGATGAAAAATATTTTTAGATGTACTGTGCGATGAGTCATATAAAATTCATTAACTGATATTGCCTTTTAGTTTTTGTGTTTTCTTTCTGCTATTGTATTCAATGTTTACCATAAGGAAAAGCTATAAATTTAGTGAATGACTATAATATTAATTTATAAAATTATAATCACATGCTAAAAAATATTTTAAAATGAGCGCGCATTGAAGATGTTGGTATTTCTATATCTTTACTTGTACATAATAAAATTTACTTATCTATTATAGAAACAACGCCTTATCTAAAAAAAAATATCTGCAGTATTTATACTATTTGACATAATTTATAATCAAAAATGTCCTTTAGTATTAGTTATCTTGTGATAATAAGTATAAGATTAATAAATGAAAAAATATGCTGAAAAATCTATTTTATAGCGCAGTAAAGAAGTTACAATAACGTTTATTCAGAGGTCAGATTTCCTGTAATAATTTTAAATAATCATTAAACAATTAATCTTCAATTTTTAGTTTAACCAGAACATTAATATTTATTTTCATTATACTTACTGATTAAAGTTAGTGTACTAACTTATAGTGTAAAAATATAAATAGGTAGGTAAGGATAAGGAAATTAATAAAAAGTATTAACAAACAATACATACATTATGTTACCGCTATGATTTCGCGAATTACACACATGTTTAGCATTGCCTTTTTATACAAAACGTGTTTCTCTTTTTAATTTTGAAACATATGGATAGAAACACCTTCTAACGTAATTGCTTTTGGAAGGTAAGTTGTTAGTTATGTAGGTATACTTACCTACCTAACAGATTTTGTGGATATACCTACCAACATGTACCTACTTAATAGTGTAGCGCTTTTTAACATAAACCCGAATACTTAAATGTTTATTTAAATATACATATACTGATTAAAATACAATTATTTCTTTTTATTTGTTTAAGGATTCCGTAAAATCAACCAAAAATGGCCTTGAAGGAAAATTTTATTTCATTAATTTTGTTATTTATAGTAACTGTTAATGCTGAACTAGTTCCAAACTACGATAATGTGGAAAGAGAACTGAAAGTATATGACATTAAATCTCCTCTCGTTCTTAGTTGTAATAATACAAATGGTGATTCAAGTGACCTCACATGGGAAAAAGATGGTATTGAAGTATCAAAAGTTGATAGTATAAAAGATCGTTTTAGAATTATTGCAGCCGAAAATAAATTTATTATAGAAAGAACAAATGAAAATGATAATGGTACATACACATGTTCAGCAAACGGTGAAAGAAAAAATATAACGGTTGTAGCTAATGTTGTTGTACGTGTTCCATCAAATGTTAATGTCGTTGAAGGTGAAAAATTAACAATACATTGTACAGCAGTTGGTACCGACGCTAAAATTGTATGGCAAAATGGAAATTCAACAATTACAAATACAACAGACAAATTCATTGTACAAGATGATGAAACTGGCGTAGAAAATGCTATACTTATGATCGATAACGTTAGTTTAGAAGATGCTGGTGAATATAAATGTATTGCTAAAAATGCTGCAACAGAATCTGGTATTAAACGAGAAGCAACTGACACATCAATGGTACGAGTAAAAGGAAAATTAGCAGCATTATGGCCATTTTTGGGTATTTGTGCAGAAGTTTTTGTTCTTTGTGCAATTATCTTAATATATGAAAAACGACGTAACAAAACTGAACTTGAAGAATCAGATACCGATAATAATGACCCCAAAAAGAAAAGAAGAAATTACGATTAAAATTTAAACAACTTTACAAAAATCTAAAAAAAAAACAAGGAAGAAAAACAAACTAAATAGAACGTTTGCTGCTTAAGCAGCAAGATACACAACTTAAGTAGAAAGTCGATAAGTAAAACTAAAAATTTATATACCTTTGTATTTTTTGTTTTTATTTTACTTTTTGGTTATTTATACATATGCATATATAATATGCATATTTGTATATACTAATTTTATTTTTCATTTTAATAAGCACAGTCTTTTTTTCATTTGAAAAATTTCAAAAGAAATAGTTTTATGAGAATAAATTTAACATGTTGAAACCAAATACCTAAATTTTGTTTAGGTAAACGTTTTTTGTAAAGCAATAAAATATTAAAAACGAGATACCAAAAAAAGTGAATTAAAATTGAAAAATAAAAGTGTAAAAAAATAAGGAAACTTAACATTTTTAGAATAACTATATCTTTGCTATAAGTTTATTTTACAACTTAAGTATTTATAATATGTTGACATATTTTGTTCAAATTGAAAACAACTCATTAAAAATTTAATAAAACTTTCAACAAAAAAAAAATCAAATCATTTAATTATAGTATTTTCTGTTTTGCATTAATTTCAATTTTTTTTCTGTAGCTAACACAAACCTACATATATTGTAATGTAAAAATATTTTGTATACTTTAATTTTATTTTCAAATAAAGCTTATTCTTTACTAAAATAAACCGCATGTTAAAGTAAATTTTTATAGAAATGCTTAATTAGCGCTTTTATAAATACATATAATATAATTTACACAATATATTAGGTAGATGATAGAATATTAAATTTCATATTTGCAAGTTGTTGCTCATGAAAATAAGTTAAAAACGTAAATTATCAAAACAGGTAATTTTTTTCAAGGGAAAAACGTTTCTTAATTTTGTTTCAAAACTAAAATTGGGAAATTGATACCTAATTTTATGAAATAATATATAAGTATCATAAGGCTATATTTAATTTAAACTAATTTAATAAAAATAGGTAGTTTAACCTGGTTTAACTATAATCTACAATGAAAATTCATTCATAATTCCAATTTTTTATACATTTTCCTATTAAAAATCTACAATTGATTAATATTGCGATTATTTTTTGTTGCTTTTTTCTTTGAATTATGGGAATATACTTTTAAATCATATTTTGGTCAATCATCAATATTTTGCTATTTCATTATTTTAACTTTTTAATCAAAAATATTTAAAACAAAAGAAATATAAGTATTGCTTATTTAATTATATATATCCATACATACGATATGTAATTCTCATAAATATAATTCATTGTTCTATTTTTTTATTGTATACGAATAACATTTTATGAAAACTGATTTTTCTATATTTAGATTTTTTACTTTTCAGAGTTAAAATCCGTGAACACCTGTAATATGAATAAAGAGAGGCAAGCATGTGTTTTTTATATCAAAGTAAAGATTTTCTTTATTTTCCTTCATATATTATTGATTATCTTAAATTGTACGTACTTACAAATACACATTTATAAAAGTTATTACAGGATCTATATAGAAACATATGACAAAATTTTTATCCAAGGGTTTTGAATTTCGAAAATGTTTTAAATAAATTTAAAATGTATATTAAAAGAAACTACAAATATGCATTATTTACATAAATATTTTAGAAAATTTTTTTTTTGTATTTTGATGAATTCCAAAATATAACTAGCTTATATTATTACTATGTTAGATATCTTAAAAATTATAGAAAATTCTATACAAAGGCAATGAAGTTAGTCATCCTAGAATGTAATTTATTTGTCAATGAAATCACAGGTCCAAGTATAAACATCTGTTTCTTTGTTCGCAAAAGTAATAAAGACTAACATTCGTAAAAATCATAAAATAATTTCTATTTGAAAATTAATAATTGAGATTATTAACATTTTTTACGTCCATTGTATATTTATAACTTAATATTTATTTTTTAAATAAACAACACATCTTCGGATGAAAGTAAATGATTGGAAAATATTTAGAAATAAGAATCTTACATTATTTTATTTTTATAGATTATATATGTGTACATATATATGTACCTAAATTTATATGAATGTTTAATTTTTATAATAAACACAAAGATGTTTATTGAATTTTTCTTTCCAAACATTATGACTTATGCATGTACATACATACATAGGTATATGTGTATATTAAAAAACCCAGGCCCAAAGCTCTTTTTTCTGGAAAAGAACATACATATTTTTATCGTTTAATTATTTTATATACGTAAATACATAATGTATTATAGTTTTTCATTCAAATATTTAATTTACAATTTCTAAATAGACAAATGACCTCACGATATATGTAATATGGAATTTACATACATACTTTAAAATAAACTAAACAATTTAAAATAGTTTTTTTTTTTAATTTATTAGACAGTGTATTAAGTAATTTCAAAAAATTCGAAAAATCTTTTTTACGTGTGTTCGGACTGAGGTTCTTCCTAATCTTAAAATAATTTTTGCTCGATAGTTTTTGGGTTCTTTTTTTTCTTTCTTTCTATTCAAAGTGTAGAATTCTATCATGAAATGATATTTTGCATGTATAATTAAGTAAACAATATTTTATTTAAAGAATAATATAATAAGTAAATTTTAATGAAAAGATTTTCATTGCGTCAGTCTGACGTTACTTTTATAGTCTCAAATTAAAATTTAAATATATTACGGCCTAAGAACGTACAACTACTTTAGAAAAAAATTTGTTAAATTTACTTATATTTTTTTTGAAATAATTATCAACTTGATAAAATTTATCACAATCATGCGTGTTAATTGAATTATGAATAGTTGAAAAGTTAAATTTAAAACAGTTTTAAAATAATATTAAAAATATTGAATATTATAATAAGCTATCCAAGTTTTAGGGGCTATATTTTTAATATTAACATATCTATGTATGTAATTTATGTAAATGTATATAAATACATTCTCGAATGTTTCTTTTTTGTAATAAACTGAAAAGTTATCCGTGCATAGTATACACGTGTTTGCTGAATTCCTATTATAATATTGTTATACATTGAGAATACTACCTAGCAAGTAAAAAATGTTGTTAAGCAATATTTAATCAGATTATTTTTGCTATTAATTTTCTAAATACCTATAGTACTTATCTAAAACTATTGTAGATAATATTTTTTCTTACTAGTTAATGTTAAAAAATCTGAAGTATGTATGAATGCTTTAAAGCTCACCTAATTTTTTATTGAAGGTTACTTTTTATTCAATTTGGTTACATAATATAAAACCCATATGCATATATTAAATTTCAAATAAGTAAAATATTATTTAAGTAAAAAATTCAATAAAGATTTTATAGTTACTAAAATAATTATTATATATTAATGGATATTAAATATTATATTGAAATATTTTTCAGCTATTAATTTTTGCTTTCACATAAATTTTGGAATTCTTTGATATGCATTTGATACATTTTATAACAACATCGATAAGAAAATAATAAAAATTGTAATCAAATGTAAATATAAAATTTTGATAAAGTCTACAATATTTTAAATTTTGTTATATAGACACTTATAGTTTCTTTCCCTGATTTGTTTTATTTGATATCTGTATGCATGTATAAAGTTTGAAATTTATGCGTTCCATTTAAATGAATCTTTTAATTATTTAATAAATATTTTACTTTCGACTTGATTAATTTAAAAGATCAAAAAGTACATAATATGAAAGCTACAACATTAATGCTTTGTTATTTAAAACAAAAAAATTTATTTTTATTATTTTAAATGTAATTCTAGTAAATATTTTTATTTTATCTGTTTATTTATTTTAATTATCATACTTCATATATATTTTTTACTAATACAATGCTTAAATTTAATTTTTTGGGATGCCATACAACAGTAAGAGATAACAAAAGAGAAAAAAAAAGATTTTGTTAATACTTTGTACATAATTAATTAAGTAAATAAAATTAAAAGTAAGTATAATAGTATTTATTAAAATTTATTCAAAAAGATTATTATTATGACGTACTGAGTACGTCTTTTGACGCTTTAATATTATTAGAATTAATTATAATAACTGATGATGTGACAAACTTCTAGAAAATAGAGCTTTTAAATATTAAAATGTTTATATTCGAGAAATTAAATTGAATAATTTGATTAACAAAGAAACAGAGAAAATTTTCAATTATAAGCAACCTTCTAATGAGAAATCGTCGTTGTTTACAGTCGTTGAGCGCAATGAGAAGGTTATTTAAAATTTTAATTCTTTTTGAATGCCGGAATTACCCAAAATCTAATAGAAATTTTTTTAAGGAAAAATTTGTTATTACTAGAAAGTTTTGTTTTTTTTTGTATTATTAACATGAAAAGAGTTTAAATGAGTAAGCAATTTTTTTTTTGCGGTAACAATAGCATAGGGTTCATATAGGGAGTTTCGCTAAATTAAAACGTTATTTCAAACACAAAAAGGTTACAAAATTATTAGAACAAATTATATCATTTGAGCTTCGATTCATTGAGCGTTAAGTGACCAAATTTTGAAATTATTTTGCAAAAATCTCCAAATACTATTTTATTTCTATTTAATACAAATATGTAGACTGTATGTTAAAAGAAAAGTACTTAATTTACCAAAATATAACAGTGCAATTATACTAACAATATGAATTTGGTATAGATTTTTTCCATAAATTTCTTATGTTAGATAAAGAATTTTCTCCATCAATATTTACTTCTACTAAAAGATAAGTTTTTTTTTAATTAGTCTATTTGTTTAACAAAATATTCTGAATTTGTAACATGTATAATAAATTAAGCTAAAACCATGAACCAACCTTCACTATAATTTATTGTAAACTATTTGTATATAGTGTAAAATGTAGATCTTTATTTAAATTTTTCTTGCCTTATTTCAAAAGAAAAATACATATATAAAAAACCTCATATAATACAAAATCGGACATTGTAATTGATTATGTAAAAACTATAAATTTATGTTTAATTAAAATATAGTTCATAATTTTTTTAAAAAAATTTTTATTTACTAAAAAAATTATGAGGGGCAGATATAAATTTTGTTATTGATAGATTAATTTTCTTTCATACATACGTTTTTTGCCATTTTATTTCAGTTCATATTATGTTTGTATGTATGTACCTACAAATGTATTTTTGTTTTCGCTGTAATGATTATTTTGACATCAATTATTTACTTATTTTATTATTTACATATAGATTAAATAAAATAATATTTACATAAATGTTAGTTGTTCTTCATACTACATATAATATTTTAATTTAATAAAATTTTTAATTATCCAGGGAATTGGATCTTCATTGTACACAAATACAAACATACAAACATGCATACAAACATACATACATACTATATGTATGTATACAGTACATTTTATAAAATAATTTATTAGTTTTCTATTTTAAATTTTTATTCAAAGAAGACATTGCACTACACTATTGCTAGTGATAGCTGTATATTATCATCTAAAGCTTTTATTAAACTGCGCATGAATTTTGATCTTCAGAATTATATACAGTCGCCTATAAACGTCTTATTATGTAGGCAAATACATATAAATATGTATATATGTACATACATAATTATTTTACATATATGTATATATAATATAATAAAATTTTGTACTATTTATACATAATATCTTAATTGAGTTCAATGATATTATATTCTACAATATAAAATAAAATAAAATTTTTAAACAGAATTTTTATAGACTTTTTACAAAAATAATCAATGAAAATAAAAAGAAAAAGCTCATCAGAGAATAATATCGATTGCTGTGTAAGTTATTGGTTTTATTACAAATTCAACACGAAGTAAGCAAATTAAGTAAATTAAAGCAAATTCAAAATATGTAAGTATTTATGTCGAATTTACATATAAAAATTGAAGATTTTCCAAATAAAATCAACAATATAATATACGATAAAGAAATATAGGCATTTATGTATTGTAAGTTTGTCAGAGTCCAAAATAATAAACGTATTTTAATTAATAAGGGTGTATTTTTCTTCAACAAAACATTTTGTTATTTATTATATACATGATATAAAAATCTCTCCCACTTTTTTGATACGCACGTCATACCATCAAATACGATAAGAATCATTGAAGTGCTGCTTTGTTTATATTATGAAAATAAGAGAAAATTATTGCTACAATCATACCAACTTGTCGCATGATATTTTTTGTGTAAGCGAGTAATACGGAACAGTGGAACAGAGTTCCTGTACTGGTACCCTTGTGTTCCCAATACTGAACTTATAGTGTATATATTAAATTTTACCACACTTTTTTAATAGAATTCAAGCCAGATTATTTTTGTAAATATACATAAATACTTTGTATTTAAAATAATTCACATTCATTTAGCAACAGCATGCTATTCTACTCATTATTTGAGAGAATACATTTTGGATATGAAAAATTTAATAAATTTTAATTAAAATGTTGACTCTTTTTCCTGCACAAAAATAGGTTTTGCGTTACACTCTCTTTTCACAAAGAAACACATGAATTATGCAAATTATAACTCCATCTGATACGGTTTTATCGATGTAAGATTCGATATACAAAGCTTATAATATACTTGTGTAACACCAAGTACAAAATTTAAGTTTTTTAAGTTTAACATACATACATCTCTTAATAAAAAACTTATTTCTTTAAAAAAAATGAATATTTTTAAAGGAAACTAGTACAATTCTAAGAACTACTACACCTGGACCTCTATTTGTGCTATCTTTTCATCCTTTTCCATCCAATGGTTTACTTCTAGATAGCATAAAAATTATTCTTATTTTTTTGTTCGCTGTATCTATTTTCTTGTTTAAAAAGTAGCACATAACATTGAAATAAATTTGTAAAAATATGCTTAAAGCTCTTTATTCATTGATGTATATTAAAAATTCAATATCCGAAAGAAATATTAATTTTATTACTAAATTACTGTTTCAGTTTTTTGAGACCAAAATAAATAAAACAAAAAACTTTACACTGAAAGATCCACTTTACTTGTAATTACAAAAGGCTTTATTGAATTTCCGCTACAACTTTGTAAATTTTATAATTCAAATACACATATGTTCATATCTATTAGATGTAAATATGTGTATTTCACGCAAATATCACTCAAATACAGTTTAACTTGCATAATAAGGAAATTTTAAGCGACAAATATAATTGTTTCAGTTATAGAAGCTTTTCAATATTAGTTTACGTGGCAAACGTTAATCTGCTTCAATTGTCATTTTACCAATATCCTGTATTTCTTATAGCAAAAGAAAACTGACGTATGCTCTGATTAACTGAAAGTGACAGGCATGAAAGTAATACGAGATTCAAAAAAATTGTGGATTTTCATTAAAAATTTCAAGAGATTTCGAAAACATATTAAACAATTAACTTTCCTGTTAATCAAGTACCACTTATCAAGATTCAACTGTTTATATTTTTGCAATTTTTACTATGTTAATTTTAAAACGTTCAAGGTTGCAATATATAATAAAATCCATACGGATCCATGCATTTAATAAAAGTCCAAAAATATAAAAATTTCTCGCAGTTGAATCGGTCATGGTTCAACAAAAGCTATACGTATATACCAAAATGTTTTCGAATTTTTATTACAATATCCCACTTTAACTTGCTCGATACTTAATTTCTCAAATTTTATATTTAGAGGTTATAGGTAGTATCAATGCGAAAAATTTTGGCAGGTTTACAAAAAATTTAATTGTACTCGTATGTACATATTCATTTCTTTATTCCATTCTGTCGTCTGTACATTCTCCATTCGTTCCACTCAATATTGCTATTTTGTTCTCTTACTTTTGCTATTTGTCTAATAGTTTAAAATTAAAATAAATCAGTGTCTAATAGTCATAAATTAATTTAAAAATTCATGCATTTTGTGTATTTAATATAGGTTGTCTAGTATACATCGTAAGACTTTTTTTAAAGATTTTTCTTATTACAGAACTTATAAATTGTCTACACAAACTTTATTAATTGAAATTTAATAATTAGCGCTTATGATAGAATTAAAAACAAGTTTGTCTAATTATATATACATATTAGGTATGTATATGTAAAATCAAGATTCCATTAAAATTCAAATTGAGCAGTTGACAATTTCCAAATGAGCCAAAAAGGAATTATACAAATAGAGGGTGTTGTGTATGCAGCAGAACATCTTTTCTCATTGGGTTAATTGAAGTGTTGGACGAAAGTATGAAACGACTTACAAATTTTAGAGTAATTAACAGCCTCTTTACTTAATGGTATATGGTATGTGCATGTATTTGCAAAAATGAAAAACGTATTCCTGATAAAAACCCGGCACTGGAATTTTTGGATAAAAAAAATACCTCCCTAATAATATGCAATGTGGTCTGCTATAATTTCATAAAAATTATTTGTATTCAAGATTGTTATGAATCTCAACAAATGCAATGGTTTATCATAAGTTTAAATTGTTATTTTAACATGTGCCATTTTACGAACCATTTCTGATTTTTGAATTGCCAGAAATATATAATAATTTTTATTTACAACGATACTCAATTCTCACTTTCTACAGAAAAAGTAAATTTGGTTTTCATTATTTGCGAAGTAATCATCCAACATTTTCACACATTAATCCGCTACATAGACAATCATTACTTTTAAATATATAACATTATATGTTTACTTTTATCAAAATATCAACATTTGTATAGTGTCTATGTGAAATTTTAATCTACAACAAAATAGAAACATTAACATTGCGAATAGAAACATTAAGTTGTAAGATACTTGTACTTATAGCATAGTATATAGAATACTATGAGAATATAACCTAAAATGCAACATCAAATATGCATAAAGTACACAAAATTGCTGAGATTCTATTAGAGCATACTTACTGAAGTCTTATATAGATTCATATGTAGACACTTACTCAAATTTTAATCATATTCAAGTAATTTTTCTTAATTAAATTTGAAATATTCGTTTTGCTTCATTTTATAAAATTGAATATTTTAAGAAACCGAAACTCTGTATACACGAAAGCGCTATTAAACGTAGTCATTGATTTTCTCTGAATAAATATTTGTTCAGCATTACATTTGGGATTGCCGGTAATTCAGATATGAAATTAAAGTTCTAACTTAAATGATAAAAATCGTTTTTGGTATCATTGCAAATCTACACGAGATAACTAGTTTACTTTTTCAAATTTGTTCTGTTGTAGTATAGTTTTTTCGAACATGCCGTAATATCAATACAGAATAATTAGCTTATTCATTGAGGATATTTATATAACGGAATTCATAGGAACCTAATGGTTGTTAGTGAGTATGAAAATCATAGATTCTTTCAAATTAAATTTAATTCAAATATTAATAAAATTAGGGTACAAATCTGAATAGTAACTTTTTTCCAAAATTTTCATTTAGCCAAATTATTATTTTTCATATTCTACCAGCTTTTTTAAAATCACACGGAGTTTTCTTGCTTCCATACCAATTGTTGGTATTTCATTATCAAAATCATGTGGTATTATTGGAATACTTGATGGTGTTAACAATCCTTGAACTAAAACAAATTTTTCCAACATTATTTCAAACCCAATATAAATAAAACAAAATTTTGTATGTACTTTCACATGAATGAAGGAATGTTAAAATTTCTTGTATTGCTGGATATGGTAAAACAATAATTTGTTTTGCCATACCTGTTAATAAACCCAAAACACAACGTTTTACATGTATCCATGTATCAGCACATAATCTTGGTCCAGAACCACCTTCTAATGCATGTGCAATTCTTGATAAACCAAATTCAAAATTCGATTTTGAGCAATATAAAGTACTAAAAGTAAATCAATTGTAATTAAATAAAAAGAGCCAAATATAAATTGATTTTATGTATATTTGTCCTTTACCCAACAACCAAATTTACAATACAAAGATGTAATAATTGTTTTTCTGCATTCCCCTTGGCTTCTTCAGCTTTTTCAACTTTTCTCATTAATTCTTCAGCTTCTTCATTTTGAAATGTCATAATATACGACACACATAAATTTGCTAAAACTGCTGCAGAAACATTAATAATCTAAAATTATATAGGTGGAATAAGTTAACTGATGAATGTTAAACATTAACTTAAAAATCTTGAAAATTTTCAAATAAATATTGGTTTTTGTTCCTTACCTCGTGTGAATATTGTCTAACAATTGGTTCATAAAAAGCTGCTGCCTCTTTGTATTTATCACCTTGCATAAATAATACATGAGCAGCATGTAATCTCCATATTTGATTTTCTGAACAAAATTCAGCACTAGTTCTAAATTCTTTTTCAGCTCCAATAAAATCATCTTCACGCCAATATAACCAAGCTCTTGCCAATACTACAGGTAAGTAACTTTAAAAGAGACAAATATTTTTTACGGAGGAATTCTTTTTTTTCCAAAATTTCAAAAAACATTTACTTTCTCTCTAAAATCTCTTCATATTCTTTTAATGCATTTCTTAAAACATTTTGATCTGTATTACCGCGTGCTTCTTGAACTTGTGCTGCCAGAGTACGTAATTTAGCAGCTAAACCTGATGCTAACGTTCCCAATTTCTTTTCAGCATTTTCTGTTGATGTTTGAGCTGTTATTAATGCATCCAACAAATCATATAAATACTAAAATAAAATTGAATAATTTCCAAGTTAAAAATTGTTCTCGAAAAATTTTGTGAAAACTTTCATATACTTGAGATAAAAATTTATAAGTTAAATGAGCATTTTCAGCTAAAATATCAGCAGCTGTATCATACATTTCATGTTTACAACATAATAAAAGAATATTTCCTAAAGCTTCTTTTGGGCAAACCGATGGTCCCAATTCTAATAGAAATGCTAATCTTTTTAATCCAGCTCCTGGTCCTTCTGGATCAGTTAAAGCCATATTATGTAATGTGATAGGATCAAGTTCACTTTCCATTCTAGGTGGCATATCTAAAAGTGCTTCTCTAGCACCTTCAACTAAATAAGTATATAGAGGAAAACATGAAGATTGATGAGGAAGAATGATGAAGATTCGAAAAAATTTAATTATTTTATTTTATTACAAACCATTCTCATCTTGATATTCAATGGCTGCTTTCAAATTTAGGGCTTGTGTTAGAGCAGATAATGAAAGTGTTGTCAAATTAATATTTCCTCGTGTATCATTGGTTTCTAAGACATGTTGCGATCCAATTCCAAGCTCCGGATAATTTCTTATAGCTCTTTCCATTATGTCACCTAAAATTTTATACAAATCATGACGATTGGATATTAATTATTGTTAAGGAAAGGTTATTTCTACTTACTAATATAATTCATTGACTGGGCCTTCTGTTTCATTCTGTAGTGACATAGCGCAATATTATAAGCAATTAAGGGATTAAAACCGCCCATTTGCAAAGCAGAATGAAATTTTTTTAACGCACCATCGTATATTTCAGCCTATAGAATAAATAAAAAGTCATTGCAAATAATTAGCGCAATTATATTTCTGGGTAACTAATAAGACCATAAAGTTTTAGGTGCACAACGATCGAACTCTGGGATTTGGTTATTAAATCTTAAATTTAAAACTCCAATTATATTTTATACCTGATATAATAGGCAACCCTCATCATTAGCTGTATCAGAACTATCTTGTGGTCTTTGGCCCAGTGTTGCCTGACACATTGAATATTCTTCTTCTGAATATTGTATTGTACTTTGTAATTGTAGCACTTGTTGCTTTAATTCATCGGATGTTATTTGTTTTAATATTTTCAATGATTCTTCGAAAATTCCAGCCTGATATAATGATTGAGCATAATAGAACCTTTTAAGAGAAATTTAACTTAATAATAGAATAATTTTAAAGCTAAAAATTGTAATTTATTTTTACTTACTTATATTTTTCTTCTTTGGGAGCTAAATCACAAAGTATCTCATAACAATTGGCAGCATCAATAAATTTTTGTAAATTATAATAGGAATGGGCTAAAATCGATAATCCAGCTCTTGATGTTTGAATATCTTTAAAATTTGATAAAATTTCAACTACATCTTCAAATCGTTTCTCTTTTATCTAAAAAACCATAAATAATTTTTTAAACTAAATAACTATATTTGAAGAAGAAGCTAAGCTTGCCAATGAATAAATAGTTTTTGTGATTCCACCTTTTCTTGAAATTTCAAACATTTTATATTCCAGTTGTGTTATTGAAATTGTCATTAAAGACTGAATAAGCTGTATAAAATTCTAACTTGACATAGGAATGTTAGAAACAACTGAACCACAACAAAATGTTGCCTAGGCATTACCAATATTTTTAATAAATTTCAATCATGCGCAAAGGAATGTAACAGTTTTATCTTAAAAATTTTGAATTTTTAAAATTATTTAAGATATAAGGGTCGGCCGATTAAGCTTATACCAGAGCAAACTCCGCTTAAAAATAACATGAACTTACGATTCTTTCTTCAGTACTTTACTTATAATACAATAACATATACTCAAAAGAGCTTTATTTATGCGAATTTTATAAAAATTGGAAAGAGGTGTTGGAAATTATTTGTATGAAAGAAATTGTCTAATATTTCTACATATTTTTCAAATATTTGACGTTCGAATTTTAAAAGAATCGGTTTGTGGATTGTAATTGCGCTAAAATTTTAACTGCATCCAAAATTTCCTATCTTCCAAATAGAAGTATGTATACCGAATTACAGAAATAAATTTTTTGTTGAAAATTTAGAAAAAAAAGCCAAAGCAACTTCAATCAATTGTGTCAAATAAAAAACACATACATATGTATGTACTAAATAAAATGAGATTACTAAGAAATTAAACAAAATTATTTCAATCGGAGTACATTGGAACAGAAAATATTAAGCATTGTTTTTGAAAATTTTATACTTTGCAATAATTCGGAAAATGATGTCGGCTTGGTGAATTGTGGCCTGATAGATTTAATAAAACATTATAAATAAACTTTATAGAGGGCAATTTTAATTATTTTAGTTCTATAGACAATGTACTGTGATCACAAGGAAAAGAAGCTAATTTGAAATACAAGCCTTAGTCAAAAATACAAGTCACAATTTTGCTATATATGTATATATATAAGCTGCACAGTGTCACCTCCAGGATTTTAGCTGATCACAAAATTGCAAGAGGACAAGAAGACTTACATAATTCTTGTTTAAAGCAACAATTTATTTTTAAATTTACCAGAACTCGAAAATCTTAAAGATATTTTAAAAATATTGTGTGATTTAAATAATATGTCATCATCGTATAAGTGTACATACATATGTACTTATGTATATATGTACTTTTACCCTGTTAGTATTGATTTTAATTTAATTGAAATAAAACTTCATATAAATGTATGAATTTTGTAGCTCACATACATACATACATATTTATATTTTTAATTTGATTTTATATTGTTCAATATAGGGAAAAAATTCTAAAATACAAATAAAAGTTTATTTAAAATAAAGGACCTATTACTATGAACAACCTACATTCAGGTTACAACAATCACCATTTATGTACACATTTTATGTAATGGAATAATTCATGATTCATTCAATTTATGGTAAAAAAGTTAAACTTTTGAAATGAAAATATCCTTTTATTTAAATGCTATACAATACAATATACATATAGTGAACGAGATTCCAATATATGATACTGTACACTATTGAAAAAATAGTCCGCCATATACCGTCAGTACTTTTTGAATTCATATAATTTCAATGAACAATATTGATCTTTTACTGTTATTCAAACAAAAAAAAAATTATTGAATTAACAATGAATTTCACTAGCATTTTCAACTTGAATTTAAAACAAACTAAATTTTTTATTCCGAATATTATTAAAATAGCCAAGTGAACAACTCTAAGGACGTATTTGAATTGAAAATTTTGATTCATATGTTTTTATCGGAAGTAAAGTATGAATGTCACCATAGGGAAGAAGATACTGGACAAAACCCATAATCACCAATATTTTACAATAATAATAAAACATGCAGCAAGCAATTAATATTAAGTTTTGGATCCGTGAAATATTTAGTATGGTCAACACCATGAGATTTTAAACTTCTAGACTATATTTTATTTGTGGGTATACGTGGAACTTTCTGGGTGGAACTTTATTTATATGCGTGGAATTTTCTGGTTGTATCGATGATCCGATCCGGTATTTATTTCTGTTTTGAAAAATAACCAATTGAACCTTTAATTAGTGAGATTTCAAATGAAGAGAGCCCCTCGAATGGACCCCTCAAAATTTTTAAATATATAGTATAGACGTTTCATAAACCGAAATTTTATTTTATAATCAACATAGTCTTTTCGAATTCCAAGCAAATTACATCCATACATAATAGGTAGAAAAGCAAAATTTTTAGTTTTTATTCAATATTTCTAAAACTTTTTAAATTTTTTTTTAAATTAAATTAAATCTTATTTTTACTTTTATTAAAAGAAAAATTTTTATTGTACTTTTTGTCCGCATAACTATTATAAAAATCAATTATGAAATATATTTACATAATAAAATTTTTCAGAAAATTTATGTAATTGCAGTGGTTTTCAAATAGTTGAACGCGATCCATTTTACATAATACGTGTAAATTTTATGGCAGACCCATTGCATAGTTCGTATAATATTTGTTAAGTGGTAAAAAACAATTCTGGGTGAAATTTGAAATTCTTTTGGAAGTCTGATTTGTTTAGCAATCATTTTAATTCTAGTAATGAAAGGAATAGAAATTAATATATATATATTCAATTTTGAAGAAGTATAGCTGATTGAATATATTGAAAAATCAAATGAGTCTAAGTGAACCCCAAAAAAATTGCATTATGTAGATGCATATGTATTTAGGTGTATCTGAAAAAGATATTGAATCTATAGTAAATTGAATTTCTTTTAGTAACAGATCAAAGTTTAAAATTTTGTTATAAAGCCATTTTTCATATCGATAATCGGTTTAACCATCATGTTAACAGCATCTAAATATTTCAAAATTGAAATTAATTGACTTTGTTTTGATAATATAAATATATAAAATAATTTACTGAAATAAATGTGCTTAAGTACTTCTCGAGTTGAAGTCTCTCGTGAAAAGATTTCAGACCTAGAGTGCTAAATATGCTAGTGGAGTACTATATACAAGTGGAATGCAATTAAAAAAAATCAGTTCAAATTACAGAGATCAATATGATCAAACGTTAGTAAAATTTAATTATTCAACTGAACTAGGGTAACAAAAGTTCGATACAAAAAAAATTTCAAATTAGAGCGGCTATAATTGTAACTAACTGTCTATTTCATTTTAATTTTTTAAATCTAAAAATTTTAGTGCTCAAGTTAGCAGCAATGGAAGTTCGTGTTGTATGGCCTTATACACATAATACAAGTGTATCTATGTAAATGTTATTATTCTATAATTTTATATATATTGATGTACTCGTAGATATTATACCTAATTACACATCCAATTACATAATTCCATTGAAAAATTTATAATACTTCATAAGAATTCATAAAGACCACAACAAAATTAAATACAAGAAAAAAACAAGCCGTACTATCTTAAATCCATGATGACCTTTAAAAAACATTATTTTCAGATTATTTTCTCTTCTTTCATTTCAAAGAGAAATTATTTACAAATTGTATAAAAAAAAAGGAAAATTGGACAAAACGAAAAATTCTTTAAGAAAATATTTTATCAGTTTTTTTTCAACAAATTTAGAGAAAACAAAAATATCCTTGCATATTTAAAAATATTTGATAAAGTACAAACAAAAAATATTAATAGAAAAAGATTTTATTAAAATCAACATTGTACTCGTATAGGTAGATTGTACAGAAATATGCAGGACCTTCTAATTTTTTAATATTTAGATAATTTTAAATGATATTTTTTTCTTATGGTTTTGTACACTTGTTTCCGAATAAAATACATATATATAGATAGTACATAGGTATAATGAAAATGCTATAATAATTCATCTACTGAAGCATTCAGCAATATCATAGTTTATTTTGTACTAACTCAGAAAATATCCAATTAAATATTTAAGGAAAAAATATTTTTAAAAGCAAATGAGACTTTTAGGCAATATAACTGAGTACTAGAGTTTAAAACTGAACAAATGAGATTGCTACATCGCCTAATAATTAGAATTTTTCACGAAAATAGAAAACTTTAAAAAGAACTGTTAAAAACGATTTCATACCTAGTTACTCGTAGAATATAAGATTTGTAGCAGTAAAATCCATAAACATTAATAAAAACTAAAGAAAACAAAAGCAAAATTTTGACGCTCATTTTTATTTGGCGGTCTTTTTGTGGCTACATTAGCAAAACAATTCTTTTCGAATATCAAAAATTGCAAAAAGGTTCACAAAATTAAATTGGAGGCCATTCATAACGAAACAATAAGCGTAAAATCGATATCCTTTTTGTGAAACATTTTCCGAAACTTACAGAGTAGAACTATATGTTTTCCCTTGTAAGAAACTCTGGGACTATTTGAGAGAATTCTTAATTTCTTTGCTCCAATCAGGTTCCAAATCTCAACACAAAGTTATACAAAGCAAAAGGAAATGCGAATAAAATACATATGTTTTTATTACAATATTTTTGTACGTTCAATTTAACTGAGGATGATTCAACAAAGTTTTCAACACACTGTACTACAGTTTACGAAATAACAAACTTTTCCGATTATTATTTCCGATAACTTCTTAATTAATAATTAATTTCTAAACTCCTAAGTTCTTATAGATTGTAGAGTAATTTTTCTATAGAACATTTTTTATGGTGAAGTTTAGAATTTATTGTAACAATATTAATTGTAATACCCGTACGAACGTACTCGTATTTATAATTTAAATTTGAATTCAATTTAGGAGTATAGGGAACTTTCTTAAGCACATCTGATTCTAATGCAATTTCATCAAAATAATTTTATTTCGACTATTTGCTTAATATTTATAATTTCTCAATATTATAAATGTATCCTTTATGAAAGCGACAGTATCTATATTTATAAAAAATGTTCAGATGCAAGTTTTTAATAAATTCTTTTATCAAAAAATGAAAAAAGTTCAAAATCAGAAATTGCAATATTGATTTTTTGTTTTTTCGTTTTTAAATTTTATTCATTTATTTTTATAATATGATCATGGGGCTTTTGACACAACATTAAAGAAACTTTATGTTGAATACTTACATAACTTTATTTAAACAGTTTTAAATTTATTGCATTAGTTTGGAAAAAGTTGAATAATGTAAACTTAGTTACCACAATCTATAATAACAATGATAAAATGTAAAATATTGGGACTTATGAATAGGTTATGTAAAATTATACTAAGAACTTAAATGTAAAGAACTAATTTTTTCTAAATCTGTATTTATGTATGTATTAATAAGCATCAATAAAAATCTTTTTTACATTGTTGTTAACGAATCCTGAAAAAGCTCTGATTTAGAAGTTGTCGTAGTTGTAGAATGAATAAATATGTAATCTTTGAAATCTGAGCAAAATTACATTAAATCCTACATTATTCGACGGCAAAAATTTCGTGTGTCGGTTCAAACAAAGCCGTTGTAAAAAATTTCCTCATTATGCATCCACTAAAACCGGGGTTTTGTGATAAACTGACTTATCTATTGAAGTTACATGTAAAATAAAGATAATCAAAACGTCTCACAGGCGTTTGTGTTTATTATAATTACATACATAAATCTACATAATATATGATTATGCGTACATACATATATACATATATACATATGTATGTTAATCATACAGGAATCAATAAAATAATGTATGTATGTATGTATGTATTATTATCTTCAGGAAAACTTTGAATAGCAATTTTAGTAGCCCTTTTTCATTTGGTTAATGTTGAAGAGCCTGTTGTATTGTGTATGTATGTATGCATTTCGCAGGCTCTTATAACAAAAATATTTTCTATAGTAAGTAGCCTAACTGAAATTTAATAAAATTTAATAAAAATAATTGAAATTTCATTCTAGGAAAATAATTTTGAAAATAATTTTGTATCACAATTTAACAAAACAAAATTTATTTATTTAAATAAACAAAATTTAGATTGCTTAGTAACAGACAAATCGAAAAATCTAGTCCTTTGTTTATTTTTGTCATATATACAAGTACAATATAGTTATGTAAACTTCGCTTCATTTTGAAAGTATTGAAGTAAAAAAATTGAAAAATTTTGTATATTAAATATTTTAATATTTAAAACAATTCTGAAAAATATGGTACGAATTCAGATTAAACATGGAGATGAAGATCAGTTTTTATATGAAGCATCTGGATCTGAAAAAATTGAAAATATAATTAAAAATATTTGTGCAATTTATAATGGACGCCTTAAAATATATCGGATTTGTGCTGAAATGGAAGATATTGCAGAACACGGGCTTATATTACCACCAGAAATGATTGGTTTAACTGATGAACAAGTAAAAGAATTGAAATTAACTGATCCATGGGCTGATAAACATATTCCATCTGGTGGTTATGACATTAATCCAGATAAGATAGGCCGTCGAAATGGACGTCGTCCAAAAGAACATATGCAAAAAATTATAAAGAATACAATTAATGAAGCAAAACAATTAATCAGTAAAAAATTGATACGATCAGATAAAGTACTTAATTTAAAAATTATTGAAGAAGCAAAAAGTATTTTAAAAGGTTGTATGACTATAGTTTATCCAATGGGATTACCACCACATGAACCAGTAAGAGCTGAATTCACAAATACTGAAGATCTTGAAGGAACATATGCATCTAAAGAAATTATTGATATTTCAAAAGCTCAACTTTGGTTTGCTGGTAAACAAGTACTGGAAGAGAAACAACTTTCAGATTATTGTGGAAAAAATGAAAAATCGAAAATTATTATGAAAATAAATCAAAAAGGTGATGGTCCACCAGGACGTGAACCATTTATGAGCGAAGAAACAAAAAAGATGTTAATGGCTGAGTCTTTTAGACGTCAAGAACAATTAAAAAAATTGGAATTAGATGAGGATGACAGTTATTTGAATTCAAAATGGGCTGACAATAAAAGTTTACAAAAACATGTTCATGGCCTCGATGATATTAAATTTCGTTTTGGTAAATAATTATAATTCTCATGATTATATGAAATAAATTTTGAATAAAATGAAAATGAAAGTGTTTTAATATTATTCAAAAGCTGCTTAACGCAAAAGCAAATCTATTTTGAGAATAAAGAAGTTCATCCAAAACTGATAATATGACTTCTCTTATACCATCAAACGAAAAAAGTTTGAGTTTCGGTTATTTTGTAAGAATAAAGTATTTTTATACCCGTACGATAAAGTATGTTCGAAGGCTGTACTAAATTTGGCTTACCGCTTTTCGCTATGCTTTTGGTCAGCGTAGCATTCCGAGTCGATTTAGCTTTGTCTGTTTGTCCGTCCGTCTGCCCGTCCGTCTCAGCGATAACTCAAAAACTACTTGAGCTAAGTTCACGAAATTTTCACAAATGATTTATTACAGTAAACGCCAGAACCTTATTTAAATTGGTTATGATCGCGATATACAACTTCCAAATTTATTTGGCTATATCTCAGGAACTATATAAGGTGTGGTATTGAAATTTCGCACAAGCGAAAATATCAGTATGGCCAATATGTTTCATAAAAGTAATTGAAACTGTTTGGGTCCTTGTGGTAGCTGCCATGCAACTTCAAAAGTTATTTGGCATCATCTCAAAAATTACTGGAGCTATAAAATAGAAAATTCGTAAAACCAAATGTATTATTAAGGCTGTTATGTGTCATAGTCTTACGTCTTAGGACTGTTATGTGTCACAGTGTATTACGGCAACTTAAATTCATAGTATGTGCCATAGTCATGGCATATTTACTCGCACATATGATAACAAATTCGTGCAACACAAATAAAAATAAATAATTCGTTAACACAGTCAATTCTATTTTTTTTTCTTTGATTCTTAATTTCCATATAATCATTTTTAAACCACTTTCTTAAGAAGTTCTAGAAAACACCAAATTCTCTAACATAATAAAGAACAAGTTAAATGAATCAAACATATTGCAAAATCTAAAAAAAGCTATAAATTAAGAATTTTATGATTGGTCTAAGGTGTTGAATATTTTATGAATTTAGAGTTAAGTATAATTTAAATTTTTTTAAAAAAAACCTACGAGCAGTATACTTATAGGCGCAGATCTAACATGACATTAGCTTAATCCGTAATATAATTTTAAAGCCCCAGCTAAGAAAATATTATGAGATTTAATGAAAAGCAAAATATGTACATACTACCAGAATATTTAACATACCAATAAAATAAAAAATTAAAATCTAATTGATTCCTTCAAAACCAAGATTAACAACAATCAATGCCGCCATTAATTTTCCTAGTATTTCTGAATTTAATGCAACTTTATTAACACAAAAAATATCTACTTCGGCAATAAACTCTTAACGATTTTTAACATTATTCTAATTTATTTTTCTCATTTTTAAAAAATATATACATACATAGTTACATTTTTAATATATTTATTTATATTTAATAAATTCGGAATATTTGATCTAAGTTTACAAATTTTTCATTCTTTTATTCTTAAATTATTTACATAATTTTATAGTTAACAAATTACTAAAAAAAAACTATTATATTTAGTACAGGTCACAACCCATCACGAGCTAAATTCAGCTTACGTAAAAATTTATAACAATATTGTACATTTTTATTATTTTCATAAATTTTTAATAACTTTGTAATATAATTGTGTTTTTAAATTGTATACATATATTATTTGGTAACAAAATATTTGATTTTCAAATTTAACAAGGTAATTTAATTGTAAATTTTCTAAATTATTTTTTTCTATTTATATGTAATTATATAAAATGTTTTCGATTTTAAAAATATCACTCAAGATTGGCAACAGCTGGAATGAGTTTTTTATAAATTTCAATACCGTTAAGATAAGTATCAGCTTTTAAAAATTCATCATGATCATGTAATAAAATTGGTGTGTTATTCATTGGAGAAAATCCAATAGCTGGTATTCCAACCTAAAATGAAAGAAAATCGTTTGCATTAAAAAATTGTCATATTTAATTGAGCTGTAAAAATGTAAAAGTATATTTTATGAATTACACTATTATTGGGATCGCATTTATAAATTAAATTCTACATATAGTAATGTAGCGCTACTATATGATTACGAATTATGATATTAAAAAATTCCTTGATTTTTGTGTGCTCTTCATTATTTAATTCATTTTGAAATTTTTGACCCAAAAAAAACGAAGTTCGTTTCAAAATAACCAAGACTGTAACTTTCCAAAAATTTGATATTTTCAAAATTGCAATATTTGAAATAAATTTCGAATTCTTATATTTTTTACCTTTCAAATTTAATTTTTCAACATAGAAATATTCCAATTAAGGTTGGCCCGATTTTGACACAATAAAAATTGAATAATTTGCTCTCTATCAACTGAAATTGGCCTAAATTGAATTTTGAAATTTTAGCAAGATTCAATTGATGTTATCATCATATTATTGATAAGTATACTCGTAATAAAATAAGGGGTTATCATATAATTGCGTTATTTATCAGAATTTTTATACAAATATCTTAGGGAAAACTGAAAGTGCAACAGTAAGGATAAACTACTTCGTTTAGCAATTACGACATTCAACCAATTACACAAATTTGTATTTGCACCACATATAAAATTGTGGTTGAAAAGTGCAAATTTCAATTCAGTGACATCTACCATGAGAAAATAGAAATCACTCAATGACAAAGTACATTTTTTTTAAGGAAAAAGTGTGGTAAGATTTCTAAGTGTGGCTCTATATTTCTTAGAAAATATTTATTCTATTAGTTTTCGTCATAATAAATTTTTCTTATTCTAAGAAAGCCATAAAAATTAATTGTCAGATTCTTTTTTCGAAATTATTTAAATTTTTTATTTTATTTTTTTATTTTAAACAAGAAGCAGCAGGAAGGCTCATTACTAGAAATTTATGATAGTTTTTGGTTTGGCAAAAATAAAGCTAAAGAATTCTAAAACTACAAATGTAGTAGATTCTAATTTGATTAATCTTATTGCAACTGGAACGAAAATTACTATGTAAGATGATACACAGTCCTAGACTTGCAAATAATGAATTATAAGAGATAGGAGCAAATGCAATTTGTTCAAGTGAATGTATATGCAAATAAATTTAAAATGCTTGATGTGTAAAATAATGAAAAATATTTTCAGCTAATTTTGAATCCATTACGATGATCTATGAATATTGATTCACATCATGGAAATGAGGGCGGCTTGAAAAAATTTAAGGTAAGAAATAGTGTTACGTAAATTTTTTTATAAGTCAAAGTAACATAATTATATAATTTATATTTTGTGCAACACAATAACGTAATTAATACATATACTGGAAAACTGGTATATAAAGTAATGCTAATAACAACCAATCTATAGTGTGTTAGCAAATATTGTAACGAAATTTCATTAGAAATATTAGGCTCATATTTTCAGATTTTTAAAATTTGTAAACCTTTTACTACGAGTATAAATTTAATTAGCAACAAGGCAAACAAATTTCTCTTATTTCTCTTCGATTTTATGTAGGGACAAAATAGACATTTAATGTATAACAGCATGGTTTTTATATAAAAAATAATTTGACTTATTGCTTTAATATACACTTCCTATAGTCTACGGGCTATTAATTTTCAAATTTAAGGAATTAATAAATTTAACAAGCTTTAATATTTTTTTAAAGAATTGTTATTACCTCTCGAATATAACGACTGTCAGTGCCTCCAGGAAAAACTTGCGGTCTTGTTTTTAATCCACTTGAAAAAGAAATAAAATTTTATTACGATATTCACATAATTTATTTAAAAAAATAACTTACAGTTCATCAACAGTTTTTTTAAAAGCAACCCAAAATTTATTCGATGAATCTATTTTAGTTGGTTCAACACGAACTTCTTTTTGTTCATATTCTAATTCAATACCGCCACCAGCTTCTTCGCACCATTGTTTCAACTACAAATTCAATATTTATTGTGAAAAGTTTATACATAATTGATTATTTTGTATTTACTTGATTTTCAAATTTAATATGATCAACATCAATTGCAATACGAACATCAAAACAAGCAACAAATAATGGTGGTACTACATTACTTTGTACACCACCTTTTAATTGTGTCAAATTAATTGTTGTAACATCACCAATTGTTAATTCTGGATTATTTTCTAAACGTTTTACTTCATGATCACGTAAGGCAAACATTTTTTGCATAATATAATTTAATTTTTCACCAGCAGTATTTTTATGTAAAAGGGATCCATGACCGGTTGTACCAGATATTTTGAAGAAAACATCTAAAAAAATTTTTAAAATTATTTATTAAGTATAGATTTAAATTAAAAAAAAACCAGGAAATTGTAGTATCAATTATAACTTACGCCATATACTACGTTCGGCATAAAATACTGGATAAATTTCATCTGGGCCAGCAACACCTTCATCGAATGAAAAACCAGCATTTAAAGCTTTAAATTCATCTTTGTGTACAAACTTGCACATTCCCAATTTTCCTCCAATTTCTTCATCTATAAAATGTAACATAATAAAAATTAATGAATAAATTAATAATAAATACAAAATTCTTAATAATTATAACACTAAAGGATTGAGTTATTTTTTGTCACAAACATGTTCGCAGGTTGCAATGTATTATGTGAATATGAATAATATGATTTAAAGTTGCCCTTTGCAATATTTAGCTAAACCATGGAAGACCATGTTACTTTAATATATGTAAATAGAAACTTGAGGCATATTTACTTAGAACATGTTAATGCACAGGTTTTATTCCTCATTTAAGTATAGAGCATCTACCGTGAATAGAATTAAGTTCAAACTATTGATCAGTTGCGTTGTTTTTTTTCTACTTCTGAAAGTTTCGAGTGATTTGTATAAATAGTAAGTAATTATTGTTTAAATTTTAAGTAATTATATACTTCCCACAAATACTCCTCTCAACTCTTTTGTAAGGGCTGGCGAGAATCTGAGTGTTTTAAATAATTTGTCATATTTGAGTGTCATATATGTACTTTTACATATTAATCTACTTAAGTATGCATGAAGTTAATTTTTCAAATGCAAATAGGAATTCCAAATACAGTAAAACTAGATATTTTTTCTGTATTTAAAGTAAAACAAATCGCAAATTATTAGTGTATAATATTTTAATTCATGGGTCAGTTTTCCTTCTTATATATATATAATAGAAACACAATATGCTCTCAATAAATCCGGAACGTCACATACTAATAAACAGAATACTAGAAATAAGATGTATTTTTATCTACCTCTCCGGTGAGCTAGATTGTAAGCCCTGTCGTATTTCTTATCCCTTTGTCACACTGTTACTTAAAATAAGGGAACTCATCTACTCATTTTCAATTAGAATTTTAAAATTGTAAACTTTTTGAAATAAGCAAGATTTTATAAATTTTTCTAGCACTAAATTATTCATTTTATATACAGATTGCAATAAAAATTTAAATATTTATTATTTTCATAAATCAAACTGCATTAAAGTTTAATAACAATAATCTCACTATTTAAATATAAAAATGTCGCCATAAACGCTGTAAATTTTTTTACAAAAATAATTGTATGATATTGAAATAACCTCTATTATTTTGTATTGTAAATAACATAATCTTATTCTGTAGGCTTTTATATATGTATATACATATATATATATATATATAAATTTTAATAAGATAAACTCAAAACAAACAATTTAAGTTAATTTAAAAAAAACATAATGTAAAAGAGACAATAAATATTTAGATGAAAGTGTCAAGAGCCTATTTAACACCATATAATAAATATATGTACTTTAAATTATGTATATGTACATATAGTTTTTAAAACAATACTGTTAACATAATGATAAAGCTATTTTAGATATTCTACATTGCTATAATGGGCAAGTAAGAAATAACAAATATTAATGAACCTTGGGATAACTTGCACGACTACAAAATAGAATTTAGTTTTTTTAGTATCTAAAATGGAAATAAATTCAAATGTTGCAAATAGTTTACACTTTTATAAATTATCACATATACTTGCACTTAAATAAAATATTTGTCTTATATATTGTTATTTAAGGCAATAAATATAATGCACTAATATTTAATATAATAATTTAATGTTGCAAATAAATAATTATATTAAAATTAATTGAATCCTTTTTGGTTCATTACAATTGTAAAATACGTAATGTTTCAGCTTTATTCAAAACAACTACGTACTATCTATACGTGTATTTGTAGATTTCAATTTAATTTCATTAAAACATTTCATATACACCCTGTATAGCATATATTTTATACTAATGGAATCAAAATTCTAAGTAATTTATATCAATTATATACATATAAGACATAATTTTAGGCGCAATTCGTGGATTGAACACCATCTATATCTTTGTAGCAAAACTTAAACTATAATACCTATTCACATCCATACGAATGTTTGTTCATAAATTTGCAACTCCTTTTGTAAGAAATAGAATGTAAGCTAAAGAAATAATGGTTTGAGATATGGGCACAAATACATGTTTTTGATCAAAAGCCGAATGAACTAAATTTTAATTTTTATAAAATATTTATAATAATAAATGCCAAAACCCTATTTGAATTGAAAGTATTAACCTACAACTTCATAAGTGTAATATTATATGAGTTTATGGGCTAATCTTCCTTGTTTGTACAAATTAGCACTGTACATATAAAAAAACAAACGGTATATGAATCATTCTGGCAACTCTTAAAATCATTCATTTGTACGGATTAACTCTACCTAAGGGTGGCTACTCTACTTTAAGCTAACAAGGTTAACCCACCAATTATTGTGAGTTTAATTTTCAATAGTGAAAAACTAAAATGTTCCCTAGTCTCGCCTTTTGAAATATTCATTCACTCTTTTGAATGAATTTTTCTTAAATTTGTCAAATCATGTTAGAAATTACTCAAAATACCAAAATGAAAAACACTTCTAAAGACACATTTGCTTTGAAACAAAGCACACAGAATTGTGTTCATATTTAAAAAAAAATATATATATTTTTCAAATAAAATCAATAAAAATTATAAAATTTTGAATAACATTAGTTAAAAACTAAAAAAATACCACATAAGTCAAAATATTTCCAAATATATTAACCTGTAAGGGGTCCGTTATATACCGGTATATGTATGTATATGGTTTCAGTCCACTATGACGTCACTAATAATTAATATAAAATATTAAGTACATAATATGACTTGATTGCATAAATAAATATTTTAAAATATTTTATACACCTACGTAAATGTAAACTAAATAATTAAAGGGAAGCCACAAAATGTGTGAAAATCTAAATTCCACTGAATTTTGTACATAAGAAAATTCGTAATTTATATGTTTAAGTGTATATAAGTAAATAGTTTCGCTCACATTATTATTATTTTTCATCCGTAATATATTTCGTACTCATAAGTTATTGTGACCACCCATAATTATTGTTTACAAAAGGTCACTGAATTTTGCTTCCATATGTAAAGCCATAAAACTTTATAGGACCAACACATTATGATTTACGCTACACTTCTATTAACAACGTAATAACATTAACGGAAATGTAAGGAGTTCAAACAGTTTGATTTAAAGAAGACTAGATTGGAAAGTATATTGAAATTCTATGTATGACATTGTCTAATGTATTTCTTGAAACAAAAAATTTTTATATCAGAGGAGATGCGGAAAAATTTAAAAAAATTAACCGAAAACTTCGCCGGTAAAAATAATTGTTTAGGAATCTATAGGTTTATGTATGGCAAAGCGCTTTAATTCATCATTTCAAATATGTTCAAAAGTAATTAAGTATTTTGAATTACAATAATTAAATTGAATTTCTAGTTCCGACACAAAACTGCACTAAGTTTGAACTTAAAATTTTATGATACTTCCCCAACTAATCTTCCATTAAATTTACAAAAACATAATGAATTGTACGCCTACTATTTTATTTTTAACATAAACGCGTTGAAACAAAACAAAAACGATCAATATATTGTAGAAATAGAAACATAAAAAAATTCAAAGCCAAGCTCAAGACCATAAGAAAAAATCAATAGCAGCCGTTGTTATTTATAACTAGTTTGCAATAAAAATTTTAAAGTCGCAAAGTATTAAAAATAAAAATAATTTCAATTTCATAAGTTTTTATACGTTTTCTATTAAATAATAATTTTCTGGTAACAACTGAACAAAATATAATACCATTATAGCGAAAATTAAAAAATCATATTTTACTATAAATGTCATATACATAACACTTACATATTTATTACGGAGTGATTATTACAGAGTGATTCAATGCAGACAATAATATATTTTAAATAAAACTCAAAAAGCGAAATATTCAAAGCGAAAGCCGAGGCGTTTGTAATACTAAGTTTTGAGTTAAAAACTAAAAACTGCTATTAAAAAACCTTACCTTCTGAACATTTTTTACAATACCTATGTAGGTCAAATCTAATGTGCTCTGTCACAGAAACACCCTAATCTACGAAGTCTCAAACCTTAATATCAAAATTTTCTATTCTAATTGTTCATAACGAATAGTACTTTCAATTAATATGTTTCCGAAAACCGTAATTAGCTATTACTTAATTTTGCGGTTGGCGTATTTCAGTAATGACAGGAGTTCATAGTTTTAAAAAATTCAGTACCCTTCAGTATCGTATTGTTTACATATTTAATTTTAGAACTGCTAAAGGATTGTGTCCCTTTTTCTATTTTACATACATTTTCGAATGTAACCTCCAACATCGTTACTTTTAAACACGTCTGGTCTAAGTGGCAATGTAAAATATTTTATTTTTTACAAAATTACTCTATATATGCTTAATGCAACACAATATGTAAAATTAATTCACGGAAACAATAAACCTTAGAGTTCTATTCTGTGTATGCGACTTTGAAATATTCAAACGTGGGTATGAAAATTTTAAGACAATAATGTAAATGCATTGATCAGCAAAATAATTTTGCACTCAAGTTTTTCTAATAAACAATTTAAATTTCGTAATTTCAAACGAAGTGTAATTCGGATCTACTATATGTTATGATTTAGGATTTCATTGCGTAAATAATTGCCATCGCATTTTGTTTTTGTATTCACGTTGCATGACCCAATCATTTAAGTTAATTTTTCATATGTATATTTCTTTAGAAATTATAAAATAAAAGCTATAATGAACATAGAAAAGATGAAGTAAAAGTCTTACCAGGTACAAAAACAATATGAATTGTTCTTTTAAATTTGTGTCCTTCTTTTTTTAATGCTCTTATAGCTGCCAAATATTGCATTCCTACACATTTCATATCTTGTGATCCACGAGCAAATATTCTTCCTTCACTATCTATATCAGCACTGAATGGTGGATGAGTCCAATTTTCTTCAAAAACCGGTACAACATCCATATGAGAATTTAATATTATTGATGGTAATTCTGGTTTAATACCAGTCCATGTTATAATTGCAATCGGTTTCTTTGGATGAGCTGGATAATATATCTTCATTGGTAAATTTAAATTATCTGCTTGACTTTTAATAAATTTTAAACACGGATCTGAAATTAAATTTAATAAGTTTTATTAGTTGACTTAGTGATAAAAACAAACAGCTTATTATAAAAAAAGTTATAAGATATTTTGGAAATATGTAAAATTAATTCAATTAGGTTTATTTGTAGAGATTCATTTTTTTAAACATTTTAATAAAAATCTAAAAGTTGGTGACTCTGACGACACAACATGTTTCAAAATAATTTTATTGCTCTGCTTATCTATGTCCAAAGACGTAGATATAGTCATAGAGATTCTCCAGTTAATATTATAAACTGACTGCACCTTCCCTAATTTAATATCGTAATATTTTGATGAACTTTTTCAAATCTTTCGGATTGTAATCGCCAGGTTTATATTTTCTGATTTTTCCCAATTATAAATTTTCCTCACATTTTCCTTTTTCTGTTTGCCTGTATTTCTAGTTGAAATGTATGACATACAGAAAATATTTTAAAAATATCAAATTAAGTAATCAAAAATTCAAAACAAAATTCATCACCTCATAATTTTCCAAATATCTCATGTATTTTGGAATTTTATTTACAAAAAAAAATTTAAAATATTTTTAAGATGAGTTAATTTTGTGTACACCTATCCCCCATATTTAACACTCATTGACAAGTTTTGCGTTTTCAATTTTTAAAATTAAAAAATTTTTCGTTTTCAAACCAATTTTTACTTAATTTGGCCATCTTTTCTATTTGATAATAAAAATTTAACAAATGAAGCTTTTAAAATTTTCAAAGTATATGATCATATTATTTTTGACGCGTTGTTTGGAAACTATTATAGTAGCTTAACAATCAAATCCAATTTTTGTCGCAATATACTGGCTGAACTTCGAACTTATTGACATAACAGTAACATAGATATGGCTTGAAATTATTTTTGAAGTTTTTCATGAAAGCCATTTGCTCTTTCAATTAATGATAAATTAAATATGATTCGCGTGCTGTAATAAGATAACTATGTATAAATTATTTGTAAAAATTTCGATTAGCATTCTTCCCAATTTAATTGATTATACACTTTATCAACTAGCTTTAAGATTTTATTTAACTAATTTGAACAGTCTTACGCATGCGAATATTTACTTAACCAATCACAGCTTTGAAAATCACCCAACATATCATCATCTCCAAACGAGTGGTACAGGTGTGTTTATACCTCACATATATATAAACTTTTATACATATTTAATAACATATTTAATAAATGCATAAAAATACAATTTGAAAAACTTTAAAAAAATATTCAATATACCTAAAAACACACAAGGTATAGATAAAAATCTAAATTTAGGAAAGTAAAATTTAAAATTCAAAATATACCTATAGCTATAATATAACATCTTTAATATGTTGTACAATATACAATATACGTACATATGATTAAATTAGATCTATGTCACCCCCGACTATATAAGTTTTGATGACAGAGAGAGCACAATAAAAATTAAATTAAAGTTAAGTGTGGTATATTTTTTTCTTGTTTTTATTTTTATTAAATGCAATTGACCTAAGAACTCATTAAATAGATTTTACCTCACATATATATTGATCCAATTACAATTCTACATTTATATAATGTTGTGTTTTATACTAAAAGCATTGCATTGCAATATTTTTAAAAACTTAATTCTAGAACTTGAATGTATGTACTTATGTGCATTTTTGTATTTTGCTCGCATTAAATTGATTTTACAGAAAGCATTCATGGTGCATACTTTGCTATAACCTCCAAAGCATATAGATAATTAGTTTTAAATAAATTAACAAAATTAAATTTCAAGCATTATTAAATTATGAATTAAATTTTGAAAATTAATTTAAATAAAAATATTTTTAAAAATTTGAAGTATACAGGATGATTCAATAAAGCGTACAATATATAAATAAATCTTTAATTCGCAAAGTAACGGTTTTTACCAATGTCAACTGCATTAAGAATAAGTTTTATGATCAAAAATTAATAATAATTAAAAATTACAACACTTTAAATTAATAGAAATCAAAAATAACAACAATTTTTTAATTTATAAATTTTATTAATCTCTTTTAAGAACTTGGAATACAATTATGTTTTTTTTGCTGTGACTTAAATTAAAGCTTAAGAAATTGGGAAAATTCTAAAAGAAAAAGTTTTATTGATTCAAATATTTATACGAATGAAATCGGATTAGAGACAGTTATAAAAATTAAAAAAGGAAAAATTTGACTTTTCAAAATTAAAAAAATTCGGAATACCAACCATTCCAGTTTCTAAAATTAGAATGCTTGGTATTCCGAAAGAATAAAAATACATTGCCACGAAAAATGTTGCTTCCAAACTTTTTACAAGGCCTTTTAAACAAAAATGTTTTTTGTTTGAGGCTTCTATCTTTTTGGGAGTTGAAGTGACAATCTAAAAATCTTTGGTAAAAAGAATTTTTTTGAAAATTCATTTAAATGCCTATATATAGGAAATTGTTGAGTTTTGACATCTAATTACATACAAAATACCCATTTTCGATGCCTTTTCCGATGATGTATATTATGGAACTCTTTACTGAATCACCCTGTATAGAGTCAACATTGCTTATTAATTTATATAGTCAGTATATTCAGAACTATTTCTGTGTTAATATTTTTGAATTTAGATTTAACAAAAAGAAAAAATTCCCAACTTTTGCTATCTTATCTTAAATACCTCTAAGAACTCAATTTGTTGGTAACACAAAATAATATACATATTAATCAATATTTGTTAAGACATTGTTATCACATAAAATATTGTTTCATACAATTACATACTTAGGTATATTTAAGTACACTTTCATTTGTGATAATATTTATATTTTTGCCATTAAGATTAATATTTTTATTGAGAAAATTAAAATAATTAAAAATGTATAGAAAAATAAATATATACATACATGTGCAAACATATTAAGCATATTAAGACATAAATACTAAATTTCTGTTCTTAAATTATTAATATCATATTTTGCTGTAAGGTTGAAACTTTAGTCTTTCACCAGTTTAGAGATAATCTAATAACATTTTTTAAATATTTTGAATAACAGAGCTAATAAAAATTGAACGAGATTTTAGAGTTTAAAATTTCTTTATATAAATGGGAAATTAGAGATTTTTAAATAGACTTCTTAAGAAGTATATTATGGTAATTACCATAATGTGATTCCAGTAATCCATAGAGCATCAATAGTAGGTAACTAAGATATCTATTTATAGATGGCTGCTAATGTAAAGATGCTACTATATTTTAAAAAGTTTTTTCGATTTTTCAGTTTTTAGGTTGATATTTTGAAAATATTGAATTATAAAATACATATAGAATTCATCTAACGGAGTAAACGGATAACATATTTATTTCATGAACTAATTAATGGTAACATTTTTACTTAAATAACTAATCGCAGTGTTGCTTAAAGAGTTCAAAATAATGTAAGCAAAACTGGTATGCAAGAGGATGCGCGCGTATAATGTTCTTGATCAACTTTAATATATTATTTGAAATAACATTTTTTACATTTATTCACAATTTAAAAATTTACAAAAGAATCTGAAATGCTTCCCGCAAAAAAAAAATTATAAATTAAAAACAAATGTTTTCTAATAATTTATAATGAAAATTGCAATTGATGACAAAATATTGGCTTTAGTTTTTATTTTTTTCTTTTTATTTTCAATTTTTTACTGTCAATGAAATTATGAATTTGTAAAAATATAATATGTTAGATTAATTTAAAAATCAGCACCTCAAGATGCAAGTGCACAATATATTTTATTTCGATACTTAATTTTAGATCTTGTAGTATAATTAATCATAAAATGAGATAGGCATATGGAAATGAGGAAAAACAATGTTATTAATAAATTATAAGGTATACTTGCATATAATTTTTACAAAACCACAAATTGTAAATAATTTTCTTCAAATAAAAATTTATTAAATATTTGAATTTTTCTTTTTATTCAAGTAAACGATTGCCACCAGCTTATTGTTTCGAATTGAATAACTTTTCCAATTGCGAAGAAATTGATCAAGGCCATACGATAAATTGTAATTTTGAATGAACTTTTTTATAAATATAGAAAATTATTTAATTTAAAATTTTTAAAAAATTGCATTAATTTTAATTTTTTTATTAATATCTAAATTCTTTGTAAAAATTTTCGAAATGCACCTTTATGCACACCTTATATTTGAAATTGATAATAAACAAAAACTGAAGTTTCGTTTGAAATATAAATCAATATATGTATACTTATAAAGAGTGCAACAAAATAAAAATTACATTTACCTACACAGTATGTATAAGGATGTATATATAAATGGTGCTATTAAATTAAAATATTATACTATATTAGATATCTTTATTTGGTATGCGCTATTCGAAGAATTGCCTAAGCAAACAAATAATTTTACAATGTGAGCAGCACATAACAGAACTTATCATATTATGCCGGTATTATATTTGTACAGTAGAGTGAAATATTCTATATGCACTTATTTTAACCAGTAATTCCTTATTAGACCTCCTGTTGTCCCATATCTGTAGGTTTATTAAATAACTATTAATTAAATATGTCTTAAATATTATAGAAAATATAAGTAAAAAATAAAACCTAGATAAAGGCCGAATCTCAATTTTTTAAATCGTCATGGTGAATAGTTTCAGTTAAGAACCTAATAAAGTTCCATAGTTACTTAATTATTATAATTAAATTACTTAAAACCCAATTCACACAAACAGTTAACTAAATTGAAGAGTAAACAGAAATTTTTTATTTCAATGATTTTCTAAATCAATATTCATCTGACACTAGGGACAAGAGTGCATAAATAGAAAGGTCAGCAGATAGAACACTAATGATGCCCTGACGAGCACATCAAAATCTTAAACATTTAAAATGTAATTCTTTGCATTTCTCTATAACACACACTATAAAAAATGAATTTCAGTTTGGTGCAATAACAATACCTTCCTTTATTTGTATGCAATCCAGTCCAATATAAAAAAATTATTTCTCTTTCGTGATTTCGTAATTTCTTTCGTATAAATCAATATGAATTTTATAATTCAATAAATCCATTGATATAAAATGTGCAATATAAATTCAATTATAATTTGTAACTTTGTTATCTAAAAATTATTGATTTAGATTATGATTTGCAATATGAAAGGCTCTATAATCTAATTTTTTACTTACAATAATGATAAAATTTAAATTTATACCTACATATATGTATATATACATTCGTAGATTTTATACGATAGTTTTTGAATTTGGGTTCACAAAATTAAGGTCGTCTCTATGTTTAAAGAATATAATAACAAAATTAATTAACAAAACATACGTGTTTTCTACCCTACTATTAAACTCATTTTCTCTAATTCAATGCCATTTTGCAAACTTTAACTTAAACTTGACTTTTTAAAAACCATGGAATTTATTCAGAAATATTATGTTACATTCACTCAAATTACCTATTTTTTCTAGTTTTTTTTTTTATTTTAAAATCTTATTAAATAATTCATTTTATAATTTTTTTTTTATTTTTGGAATTTAGTCAAGGTTAATTGAATATTTTTATACTTTTAGTCTCTAATTTTACCATTTGATATTATTTCGAATTGAAACACAAAGTGGATATATACATATACACATTCATGTATGTTTAAAATTCAAGAATTCTGCAGTAAAATAAGAAAATTCTATAGGTCATAGTAAATAAATTGCAACATGAAAATAATCACAAAAACAAACATTTTATTCAGATTCATTTAAAATTTTCATATAAATGTAAAAAATTTCAACACTGCACTATGGAAATTTCCATAAAAATTTCCCTAACATAATAATACGAGTATACACATAATATACTATAGTATAATGGAAATTTCCTCAAGCATATCTACTTGCATATTATTATACAATTTTCATTGCAACAAGTTTACCATGTTACAAACAAAAAAAAACCTTTATTCACTTGAATTATTTCATTCAAAGTTTATTAATTACATTTCATTAATTATTATGTGCATAATATTATGATTGTATTATTTGTAACGAAAAAAAAAATTCATTCATAAAAATTTCATAAACACACAAATATTAACCTACAATTATATATTTTTTATATAAATAAAAACTGTACTCGTATATGTAATATTAGTGACGAAATTTTTCAATATCATCAAACAGAATTTCCTTAATTATAATATATACATAATTACATATGCGTATATATACAACTCACTCATAAATCAAATACACACACAAACATTTCTGTATTACATTGTATATAGTTGTTATTATGACATATTATTAATTTACGATAATGTAAACAAAAACAATATTATATCTGAAATTTTCTAATGAAACTCACCATAATCAACATCTGGATGAACACTCGGTATTCTTAAATATTCACGGAAGAATTGAATTTCTTCGTTATTTTCCCACTTGTTTGACATTATTTGAATTTTTTTTTTTAAATTATTTTAATTTTAAAATTTCTTTTTACTTAATTTAATAATTGTTTTATATAATTTTTAATATTATTTATTAATATTAATTTTTTTTAAATTTAAATTTTCTAATAAAAATTCAATATCAAAAAATAATAAATTGTTATAAATTTTGTATGTGTGGTAAATAGAAAAAAAAAATAATTCTTAAAAATTATTTTTAAAACAATAAAATAAATTTTTCCGCTAGTATGTATCTACCGTTTAGAGTCTTATACTAAAAAGTTAATTTATTTTACTGTTAGCTAGACGACTATACCGTTTTTCATTTTACTCAAAAAAAAAACAAAAAAAAAAAACAACTACAACTAAAACAAAACAACGTTTGTTTTAATTCAAAATGAGAAGCTTATCACAATTGACATTATTATAATATTATTTAAGCTTTTTATCGTTTGTTTTTATATTTTAAGAAATAGTGAAAATTTTATTGGCATTCGAAATTTGATATTTCGTTTGTCATATATTTTGCAAATTGAAATTTTTGAATAAAACAATTTTATATTCATTTAAGAATATTATAGTTTACAAATAATTTTCGAAGATGAAAATTTGTTAAGAATTAATAACGTGAATATTTAATAAATTTAATGACAAACAAACAATTATTCAAGGTTGGATTAATTTTGAAAATATTTAAAACTGGAAATAACACTTGCTTAATTTTAGAAGTTTTTGTAAGATTCTTAAAAATATTAATTTACTGCTTATCAAAAATTTAGGTTTTATGATTTTCGGAAAATTTTTTGTTTTCCGAGAATCGTGCAAACGTAAATAACAACATATTACTGATTTCAAAGAAAACTTTGCAATATCAATCTCTTAACTTCTCTAAACTTTTAAACGTTGTATATGAAACTTTGTCTTTGAAGGTTCTATTCATATAGTTTCTTATCCTATACCTAAGGCTATTAAGTCGCAAAACAGAAATCGATATCGAAAATATAGCAATACGACTTAATGGAAATGGGACGAAATCACAACTTTATTTTCTAATCTTCCAAAATAAGTGACTGATAGTACATAATTAGCAGATATTTTTGAATAAAAGCTATATTGCTATTATTATATTACTTATGATATTGTAACTAAAAAGGTATATTGTATATTGTAACTAAAATTTTCAGTATTATTGTAACTAGAAGCTGTTCCATGTAACACAAGATATTCTAACAGCCATAAAGAAAATTAGCAAAAGAATATATGAATGTAAGAAATCTGCAAATATTACTCAAGACTTATTAATTAGAACTATAATCCCCCGAAATCCATTTGAGTAACACCAAATACAAGAAGACATTGCAATGACAAATTTGATTAATTTAACAAAAAAAAAATTTAACAACAGTATAGTATCTTACAGTTAAGATGCTCAAATATTTTCACAATTTTGTTTATACATTTAAATACAAAATCGCGCTAACATTTCATTTTCAATTCATTTCTTTATTTTTTTTTTCGTTTTGTTTTGTCATTTTCACACTTTGGTTTTTATAACAAAATAACGTTACGCACACGATTTGATAATAGTTAGTACCATAAATAAGATCTTGTTTGTTCATTTGTATGTTGGTAGATTTTGTTTTTTAACATAATATGTACATATAGACTATAAATTATAATACATAGATACCTTCCCACTGATTATAGATTGTCTTTTTTATTAAAAAAAAAATAAAAAAGAAAAAACATAGATGATAAAACAAAAGAATAAATAGAAAAAAAATAATGTATAAATTAAAGAATAAAATTAATAAAAATGTATTAAAAATGTAACAATGTAAATTTAACACAACATTCTACAAAACGATGGAAATAAAATAATACAAACTCAATTTATTCTTTTGTATAATGTAAAAACAAAAAATAACTAGTGTAAATAATTTAATATGTATATTGGATACAGCAGCTTTGTACCTTATAATAGCCAATAGTTATAGTATAAACCATCCTACTTAAACTGAGATAAAAAGAATGTTTGAGTGCTTTGATAACATTATATTAAGCTTAAATCTGCCTAAGTATGTCGGTATAGCCTTGCAAATTAACTGTAATTTGAAACTGTATGCATTTAGATTTGAATAATTTTCTATAATGTTCCAACAAAGTATATGTAATGCTAAATTAAATTAAATAATATTAATTTTAGTTAAATTTCTATGATATTACTGCAAAACTCATATGTATATAGGTTACCAGGTGATACTAAAGGTCAACTTAATATAGCAATTATTGCAATCTTGAAAAGAGATTCAATTTTTTTTTTACTTACTGACTTGACTTGCTCTAAATTAAGACTTCGAATATACATAAGTAAGCTTTTTACTTCAATAAATTTTTAACAATTTTAAAAAAACTGAAGATTATTTTTCAGATTACTTGAATTACATTTTATATAAATATTCAATTTCCTTTTCAAATTTTAGCCCCCGACATGATGGCAGGCCTCTTTACTATTTTATTATGCATCTATTATAAGGTTAAGTCAAATTTAATAATATATTAGAAACCTATTTTATGATAATTGTATGGAAAAACATACAATAAATAAAAACAATAGTTTTTAAAGCAACTGACCTTTACAAATTAAAAAATAGAACAATTAAAAACTATATCTAATATCTAAGCTACGTAAAATAAATAATGAATCTTATAATAGCATTGTAAAGTCATAATTATATACGACACATTAAGATAATTTAAAATAAACCAACTTTGCTTAAGTAAAGCTTTATATGTTTCTATGATTATAAGGAATAACTGCTTAATAATAATAAACTTTTTCTAAAATCAAATTTCAAACAAAATTTTTAAAGCTAATCTAAATTTTGTAAAATTTCTTTCAAACATTTTTTGGTTCCAAAATTACGTGCTTTATTTGTGTTTATTAAATTAAGTTATAAAAAATATAATAATTCTTATGGTCAAGCTTGATTTTACTTTAAACAAGATTATTAGACTCAGAAAGTTTTCCCTTAACACCACAGATAAATCTTAATATTATATTTATATTTTATTAAATAAATTACCCTAGTTTTCAAAACAATTTTTTTTTCATATTTATCATCATTATCTAATTGGTTCTTTTAATCTATTTTTACATATTTGTTCCTTCTCTTCAAATATATTCAGAAGTATATAATATTATATAGTATAATAAGAAATATTACAAATTTTCCTTTTATAAGAAATTTATAATTAAAAGTTATAGTATTCAACTATAAAAGCTGTGGTATTGTGTGAAATTTCAATACCACAGCTTTTATAGTTTCTGAGATATAGTCAAATAAATTTTGAACTTGTATGGCTGCTACCCAAAGCAGTACCCAGATCATATCCAATTTAAATAGGGTTCTGGTATTTACTACACTGAATTATTTGTGAAAATTGGTTGAAATTCTCTCAATTAGTTTTTGAGTTATCGTTGGGACAGACTGACGGACGGACAGACAAAGCTAAGTCGACTCAGAGTTCGACGCTGATCAAAAACATACACTTGAGTCTATATCTCAGACCATTATTTCTCAGCGTTACAAACGGTAGGGCAAATTTAGTGTACCCTTCGAACATTCGCTCGTACGGGTATAAAAAGTATAGCCTACATGGATGTTACTCTTGAATATTACATTCCAAATTTCACTGTATGAAAAATTAAATGCTCATAAATAGTACCTTACTAAGAATGCAAAAAATCAACTTTTTTCGACTTCTACTTCAAATATTGAATAATTCTTACAATTTTTCTCTCATTTATAGAACCTACTGTATGTTTCAACAATTCTTGTTTAAATTAAGTAATTAAAATTGTTAAATTCTTAAGTTTTTTTTTAGAAAAAACTTTTTGAATAACAATTTTACTTTTTACCAATTTATGCATAATGTAACAAAAAAACTTGTTAAAAAACAATGCGTTAGCCTTATATTTTATAAGTTCCTTATGCTGTAACAAAAAATTTGCAATCGATTGACTTAACAAAGAAAAACATTAAATTGTTTGGTTTCTTTCAATTTCTTATTTGATTTAAAATATATATATTTACATATATTTTGATATTATTTCTTTAAGAATTTGTTGCTAAATTAGTGAAGTATAATTAAATTTTTCGTAAGTTGAAAAGTTTTTTATATTATAAAATTTAAATTCATCACAAAAATCGATTAACTTGATTTTTGCAAAAAATTTTTTGTGAAAGTGTTAAAATATGTGTATATATAGGCATATATGAAATTTATTTCCAAAAAATTAGAAATTTTGTATAGTAGGTTGAGCAAAATTCATATTACAATTTTAATTAAAGTATCTCATACTTACAAATAAAAAACTTCCAATATTTTTGTAATATTTAAACAAAGTAGTACCAATCCAACATCTCATTCCAAAGATTTTTTAAAATAATAAGAGCGGGGATTTATCAAAGCAATCAAGAGTGCAATATGAGAAACTTATTTAATTGAGAATAGCTATAATTTTATATCAAGTTAATCAAATTTTGTAGAATTTTTCATGCAAAACCAACTGTGTTTAAAAGAACATAACATAATTGTACCATTTCATATAAGTAAACATTTCAAAAAAATAAAAATCCCTAACTTAAATACTGGAATATTTATTTACTAAATAATTAAATATTGCAATATTTATATTTATATTTTACATTTTTAATAAATATTTAGTTTCCGGAATTTATTGTGCAGATTTCTAAAATTTAAATTAATTCATAATGTGTTTTTAAGATTTGTTTTAAGCTGCTAAGCACATAAAATCATTAATAGCATTTTATTTTTGCCGTAATACTATACAAGACGTTTAGTTAAATAAATTAATTTATATTTTACGAAGAAATCGAATAAAAATTCCCACTTACTATGTAAATAATTCATTTAAACGTATTATTTTGTAGTAATAAAAAATTATTTATTAGTTTGAAATAAATTATATATTTATATGAATGTAGAATGAAATCTTCATCATATAATAACGACCAGTAAAATTCAACAAATTTAATTTGCAACATAAAATTTAATTTACAAGTATGAAGTAAACTATCTGGAAACTAAGGATTATTAGTCATACAATTGTGGATTCGTTATTTAGAAATTCAGTTGTATTTAAAAAAGTCATGCTATCTAAATTTTACATAAACAACTATCACTGTTTATGTAAAATAAGTTTTGTTCATTCATCGAATGCGATTGATTACTTAATCAAATTTTCAAATACAAAGAGCCTTATTCTAGTTGTCGAAGTAGAGCGACAATTGTCGTCACGACTTGAATTTAATATTCTAAATGGCGATTAAAGTGATACGTGTAGAGTGACACATGTCGTAGTGAAACGACGTTTTTTGTCGAAAAGTATTAACAAGTGACAAGCGAGATGAATACACCAAAAATGTAAGTTTAAACAAAACAATTTAATAAAAATATAAAAAATAATAAATTTTGTAATTTAATACATAAATTAAACCAAATAATATATGGTTTGAAAGTCTGTAATAGCTTATAAATCTGTGAATAAAATAAAATGTTTGTAACTAATGTATTTGAAAAAATTATTATCTTACACTCCATTTGGCAAATCCAATGGATTAGAGCTGTCCCTAATCTTAAATCTTTTGATCCTTAATTGTTGTTTTTTTTTCAATTTCATCACTCTCGGAGTCTGATGAATCCATAAACCATAATGCAAATGACGACATTTTTTATTTCCCTCGTATTTAAAAAAATAAATATATACACCGAATTTTTTTTTTTAGTTTGAACTTTACTCGCCAAAATTTCTTTTTAAAATGTATCAATTTCACTTGAAACGTTTCATTTTCGTTTATTTCTCGCAGTCACGTCACTCGACAACTAGAATACCACATTTCAAATGATGTGACAACGACAACGACAAATGGCACGTAAGTGACGCGACAACTAGAATAAGGTTCAAAATTCCTGCTTATAGTATATAGTTCAAGATTATAGTTTAGGAACGTTGTCTGCGACAGAAATCGTATTCCGGCGTTTTGTCAAGTGACATGATTTTGTTTAATGGAGTGTTATGGAGTAAATGTTTTGAATAACATTAAAAATCTTTCACCTGATTTTAATTTTACTCATACGCTTTTAATATTCCAAATAAATTTTCAGTATTTTTAGGTGTCACACTACATTGTATAGTATAGTTACAGTACAGGGGTTGTAGTGAACTTATCTGCACGCACCATACTCACTTTTGTAGATTGTAAAAACATGAACTCAACCTTCTATTTAAGTTGAGGGCTTAAAGAATAATATTTGTTGCTGGAAAAGAATATTAAGAATACTTTAAATTTTGGTAAATAGAAAAGATTTTTGTTTATTTTCTCCTTTTTTTCCTTTTTTTTCTTGTATCTTTTTTGTTTCTTTTTTTTGTTTTAGATTACATTAAAAAATGATTTTTCTTTTTTTTTATTAATACATTATTTTGTAGCTATTTACAGGTTTGAATTTTTTTTATATTCATTTCTTTAATTTTATTTTCTTGTTTACTGTCATATTTTTTACTCATTTATTTTTTTTATTTGTTTTTATCTTCTTTTTTTTAATTTATGTTCTATATTATTTTAATCCTTATGAAATAATTTACCAATACACATCAGAAATGATAACCGATATTGATTTCTTAATATAAAAAAATTATTTAATCCAGTTCTGTTTTTTTCTATTTTTGTTTATTTTATTTTTTTTTTTAATATCTTGTAAATTAATATTTTATTTTCACTATTTTTTATGGCTATTTCCTTCCTATAATTAAAAAATATTATATTTTGTTTTTGTTTGAATTGTAGTAATATAAAAAAGAATTTGTTTTTTTTTTTATTTTATGTTTTTACCAAGACACCACTGAATGAAATTATGTTTTATGTATTTTTCTTAAGATTAAAAAATTTGAGGCAATTTATTTTACAATTTTCTGTTTCTATTTTTTCATTTATTTCTTTGTCAAAATGAATTTTGACCGAAAAATAGATGTTCTAAAATGTGATCTTAAATAAGTATATTTTAACTAATCTTTTTTCTTATTCAATATGAAAATATAAATGAAAAATAAAAAAAAATTATTCTTAATTTTATTTTCACTTTGAATAAATAAGATAAGTTAAATTATATTTAACAATTTAGAGCATTGTGAAAAAAACAAGTACAATATTGAGTAAAAAATGAAGAGAATTTTAAGAAAAATTAAACTAAAAAAACTGTTTTTATTAACTGCTATTTATAAAACCTACTTTTTTTCAATTTTAATAATTCTTATTTTTCTTCATTATTTTGTTTTTTTTTTCGAAAATATTTAAACTTTGAACAGGACTTTAATTTTTTAGTTTCTTTTGAATTTAAGCTTTATTCTATAATATAACTTATAATAAAAAAGCTAAAATCAAAAGATAAATTTTTAGATAATGCTCGTATTTTTTTAGCTTTAAGAAAAATTTTCAATTATATAAAAAAATTAATTAATTTAATATACATATATTATATTCCTTATCTGTTTATTGAACATTATTTTTAAGAATAATAAAAATTTTTATTTAATAAGCTGTAGTTTAAATTCCTGTAAAAAATTTTTAAGAATTTTAATCTGTAATCGCGATTAAGGTAAGGCATTAGATACAAAATTTTATTAGTATAAAAAAAATAAAAAAAATTGATATTTTATATTCTATAAAACTTATATAAAAAATCTACTGCAGTTTAATTATTTTCGAAAAAAATTTTCTTTTTTTTATAATTACTAGCAATTAAAATTTTATTATGAATAATAAAAGAGGACAGATATTATTTTATTTATAATTTATTTTAAATAAAAAAAAAAATATTTTGATATTTTTACAAATATAATAATAAATAATAATAAAAATAAGTTATGTACAAATTTAAAATTTTAAAATAAAAATAAGTAAATTTAATTCATATTAACATTTAAAAATTCATTAATTTGAACATAAAAAATATAACTAAATACATTTTGCTTTTTTTTTGCTTTTTGTCTTATTTTTTTTAATAAAATTTATTCCAAAATAATATTTTTCAAGTGAAAATTTCAAATAGTCAGTTGAGATTTCGTTTTTTTTTTGTATCGGTTTACACTTTCCAATCAACTTTTCTATCAATTTTTAAATTTTTTTTTTTAAATTATCTAAAACGTTCAACTACACTGAAATGTAATGAAACTAATTTCAAATTTTCGATTTCACTATTTATGACTATATAAATTTAAATTAATTTTCGAGAATTTAAAATGGTTTAAAAACATATTTCTTAAGACATAAATGAAAATTAATTTCAAAAATTTTAAAAATAACCATTTTAAATATATTTCGATCCTTCTTTTTTAAAAATTTTTTTAAATAACTCTATTTAAAAAAAAAAAAACAAAAATTGGATTTTTAAAAATATTCGAAATTTTATATGCGTTAATAAATCTTTCCAGTTTGAAAATATTTTAAAAAAGAAATCATATGTTTACAAATATATATATGTACAGATTTTGTTAGAAATCAAAAATCATCTATGTTATTAAAAATTTTTTATTAACTGTTTCAACTTCATATTAATGAAAAATTATATTATTTAAGTAAATGAAAAAATTAAATTTCTGAAATTCAAACTAAAAAAAAATACGTTCCCACTTTAAATCTACTATTTCCTTCTTAATTTCACGATAAACAAATCCATATTTAAATAATAAACAAGTTTGAATATTTCGAGCATATTTTCTCAATTGTGAAATACAAATACAGACAAGATAATTGTACATCTGCACAAATAATATTAAATCATTTTTTACTCATTTTTTGTGTCATTTTTAATACATCTTAAAGTTATTTAATAAATAATTTGGTTATTACTATTTTTTTTGTTGCATTTAAAAATAATTGTCAATATCTTCGTTTCAAAATATTATATAACATAGTAAGAAATTTAATAATGTATAATTATTTAATATTGGTTATTTTTTGATTGCTGATTATTTGAAAAAATTAATTTAAAACAAAAAATATTAAAATATTTGATCGAAAATAAGTCGCAAGTTTAAAATCGATTTAACCTTGTACCATTTTATTAGATTTTGCTTCATTAATTTATTTCTGATATATTTAAAATTCAGTTATGTATATTATATTATATTAAAAACAAAATATTCAAAAATATTTCGTAAATTGAGTAAACGTTGCTGGAATTAAAAAATATTTGATAAATTACGTTGAGAAAACAAAAAATATATAAAAAAAAAAGTTCGTTTATGCGTTTAAATAAAAATTTTACAGTAATTACTTAACTTTTTTTTAAAAATGTTGTTTTTCTTTCATAAAAAAATACTATTTTATTAAGTTTCACCTTCCGGTTTCATAAATACTTTTTATAAAGTAAAAAAATTATTCGTATTATTTTCGTCTTGTTGTTTTTTTGCTTATATATTTTGAGTCAAATATTAGTAAATTATTATTTCGTACAAAAAGAAAAATCGTTTTACATTACTTAAATTCTATTGTTTTAATTTAAGTCTTGTCTTATATGTATTTATCATAACATCTGTCTATATTTGTGTGATTTTTTCTAATTTCATTATTTAATGAAATATGTATGTGAATTTGTTTTTTTTTTATTTTTTATTCCTTAGTGAATATTAAAATAACATTTTTTTAACTTTATTTACAATGAAGAAAACCGACTTTAAGTTTTTAATGTTTATTTAAAATAAAATGTTGTTGGTTTTGTTTTTTTATATTTTAACAAATTCTAAAATTGCTTCTTCTTACTTAAGATATTTGATTTTCAATATCTTTGGTTGGTGTACTATTCTAAAAATTAAATGTATGATAGGAAATTTTATGAATAATATGTCTTTTTAATTTTTTTTTTATAAATATTTATATAAGGATAGCAATTCAATATTAAATTTAAAATGCTAATATAAGCGAATATTCGAAACATTTTTATTGAATAGTTATAGAAAACGTAAAATCTTGTTTGAAAATTAAAAAAATTCATTATGAAATTAGGAAAATTATTTAAGTACATTTGCAAGGATTTTCTGTAAAATATGGAATTCTTTAGAACTTCACATGAATATACAAAAAGTTATATATCCATTAAGAGCACACTGAAATGTTAAAGATCTCAAAAAAAACATTAAAAATTAAGAAATATCATACCGAAAAAAATATAAAAATTTGGAAAACAAAATATTTTTTGAAAATTATATTGAAAAAAATATTAAGATACATATTTTAGTATATTTAGAATGTTCTGCTTTAAATTCTGTCAAATTGACATGTACGAACGCTAATTTGGATATTATTTTCGATTTTGCTTTTATTAATTTATTAAAAAAAAAACTTTTTCTATCATTTTACATCAATTAGGAAACTAAAAATATTACAGAATATGTTATAATAATTTAATTTTATGTCTAAACATATAATATAATTATATACAAAATCATTTAAAATGTCAATTTAAGTGCATTTTATGTTTAAAAATAATCATATAGATTATATTTAATATTAAGAATTATAATGTGATAAAATATTTCTTCTAACGTTTTGAATAACAACTATGGTTAGTTGAATAGTTGCTAAACTACAGAAATATTTTGTAGCATTTTTCTATTTGTTAAATAAAATATTAAAAAATAAATTAATGGAAAACTACATTTAAAAAAAATCAACTTCCGTTTACTTAACGTACTTTTCAAAATTTCTTAAAATGTCCAAATATTAATGGTAACATTATTATTCACTATAACATGTCGCATTTCACTTTTGCATCTAAGATTAAATATGTTCTAATAATGGAAAAATTTTTTTTAAATGTGTATGATGTATGTGTAAAAAAATTTTTACAACAGTATGCATTTTTAAGCAAAATTAGAAATAAAAATATGAATTAAACTAAAATACTTATGTTATATAAATATAAGTTAGCAATGTAAACTAGAATTTTGTTACTAAATATAGTATGCTGTAAATATATACATATGTTTATATATATATATATATTATTTATTTTTTGTTGGTTTTCATATTTTGTTTTCTTTTCCTTTTAATAAAACTTTAAACTCGAAGAATTTCACACGCTTTATTATAGCAAATAGCAATCCAATCTGGTTGTGTAGCGCCCCATTGAATTTGATTAACTTCACCTTCGGCCGCTGTATAAGCTAATATTGGATCTTCAATTGCACGCGGCATTTGTTGAATATCCCATATTAGCGCTTGGTGATCATCACCGGCAGTGCATATATGACAGGAACTAAAACATAAAGTATATTTCAAATAGTAGTTATATACGTTTGCATTCATATACACTTTTACCTGTGCGGCGCCCACGCTATACCGTTAACGCACGCTCTGTGATTGCTCAGTCTTGCAACAGGTGTACAAGGAACTCGAACATCTAAAATAATAACTTCACAGGAATCCATTGCAACTGTTGCCAAATAATTCGGATCTTGTTTATTCCAAGCCAAACGTAACAATGGAGTATGTGCTGTGTCCTTTTCAAAATAGAAATATAAAAATAATATAGAAATTATTTAATAAATAAAGATTTATTACCTCATATATAATAGTAGAATGCTCTAAATGTCTTAAATCAAACATACGCACAGAACCATCTGCACCAACAGATGCAAACATATCACGACCGCCGCCAGCCCTTGAAAAAGCAATATCATAAACCTCTCTATCATGTGCTATCAGTTGAGTTTTCACATGGCCTGCTACATAAACTCGTCCATGAGGCTGTAAATATTAATTTTTTCTTTAAAAAAGAATACTTTAATTTTGTATGTAATAATATATTAATTATACAAAGTATGTGGAACTTTTTAATATTCGTTTTTTTTATAATATGTGCATACTATTTTATAACTTAGTTAAATAATTTGTATTAATAATGATATCTACTTGTCCTGTTTCTAATCCCCAAATTGTACAAGTTGTATCAATAGATGACGTTCCAACTAAATTAGGATCAACTTCATTCCAATCAAAAGACGTTAGAGGAGCACAAAAATCACTGTTTTTATTATTATTTAGAACACATTCCAGTCTTGTATCTGGTTCACCAGCACGCCAAACTCTTAAGTAATCGCCTTTCATTGAAAAAATATAATGCACAACTTAAATTCTTTTACCAATTATATCTTTGCATTTATGTATATATGTAAATATAAGTCACATATTTTAACGTAAACTAAACTCAAATTGCATTTTGAGAATTTTAATGTAATATGAAATAATATATTTACAAGGTATACCAATTTATTTTCAATTATATTAAACTTACCGCTGGTAGCTAGTAAATCTGGATAAATGCCTTTTGCATCTGGTATCCACATTATTTTAGTAGTAGGATACGGATGATCGAAAGTGCTGGTAATTAAATTTATAATGCCAAAATTTTTTTTTTTATAATTGCTTTTAAATATTCACCTTTTTGCACTAAATTCACTCGTATCCTCATCTAAACTAATTATTTGGACCTTATTATTGTACTCTTCAATAAAGCTTCCTAAGGCTAAACGAAATCTCTTGTCGGGACGTACACTCCAATTCATCGAGTACAAAGGCCATGGTGCCAAATACTTATAAATTTCTTTACGTTTGCTAGCGGTGGATGACATAACTAAAACATATGAGACTCATATTATTACAAAAAATATTTTATCTTCAACATTTTAATTCATTAATGTTATTTTTCAAACAATTCTTACTTAGTTTTCAAATTTATAGACAACTAAGTTTGAAGGGGGATGTAATTTTAGTTCAGGCGTATTAGCTGTCATTTAAAATGAGTATTAATATTAGGAGACAATTAATATTAAAAATGATACGTAATTCAAAATAAAAACTATTCCTTTTTTTCATTAATGAATGACACTAAAAATATTTTAAGGAAATTTTTTCGACACAATTTTTACTTCCTAGTTATTTTTACACATAGATATTTATAAGTATATTAGCACTTGTAGTGTTCCTAAACAAATGCAAATGTCCGGTCAATGGCATAGGTGACAAATAATTCTTACATACTTAAGTAGTAAATAACTCAAGCATCGAGACATTCCACATAATTGATTTGTTTAGAATCATAATAAAGTTTTTTTATATAAAATTTTTAATTCAAAGTGTATTTTTTTGTTTTACCTTTACTTTATGTAATATAAAGCTTAAATAATGGTTATATTTTAAACTAAAACTCCGATCGGATTTCTGGTTTTGTTTATACAAAATTTCTCACAACATGGTTTTTCTTTATAAAAATCTCATTAATATTTTGATATTTCTTTTATTTGAATAATTGTAAGTTTTCTTATAATTGTTTTACATATACTTCCTCGTTCTTTTAATCAAAAATTATAAAAAAAAATACTACGATTAAAATTAACAATCTTCTTTTATTGCAATTTCAAGTTTAGAGTAGGGATGAGTGCGGCAGGTCGCGATGTCATTTTCTTAATCATTGCCAATATCTTAAAAATAATAATATGTAGAAAAAGAGCGTGTGCTGTAAAGAAAATTTGCGTACGCAAATGCTAATAATTGCGCCGTTGCGTTAACAAAATCTAATAATGCGTAAAAAATAGAAATAAATATTGCATTAAATAAATTTGATAAAAAAAATATGTTTTACATATTTTTCTACTGTTCAATAATGTTTAGAAAAAAATTATTTTAAGGAATTCAATTTTCTTTGATACGGAACAACGAAGGAAAGGACTTGATGTATATACGAAACCAAATACTGAAGTAAGAACGTAACTGTTATGACGTTTACGCAAACTTTTTTAATTTACACTCTGTTGTACGTATTTAGTGCTAATGCAGGCTTCTGAGCAAAACATTTTTAAAAATGGTTAACAATTTTTGTACTTTATGTATAATTCTTCTTTGAAATAGGTATGAAAAATTCATTTATAAATTTGCTGTCAACCTATCAAAACACATTTAACTGTGGAACAATATCAAAAACAAGAAATTTTCTGACGGCAAATAATTGAATTTACTCTATTCTCATTAGATTTATTTTGATGGGAGTTTTGAACAGCGATCAGTTAATTTTAACTTTGTTTATAATTTTTTTGAACAAAATTGTTAAATTTTGACATCACGTCATAGCTCCATTAGATTATTTCAGTCTGATATTCTATAGAAAACTTTATCTTAGATATTATCCTGGATTTTTTCGAACATTACCTCGTATACGTACTTGCTTTGAAATCATCCCTAAACTCAAGCTGGGTTTCACGATGTCAGCTTGGATGCCCGAAAATTAGGTTTAGCTATTACATTTCAAGTCATTATTAACATTTCAAGTCAAGAAAGCAAAATTTCTTAATTAGCTTGAATGAAGCCGACTTGAAGTTAAATAACGTTTGTATAGGATTCAATTACGCCTGAAGACGCCAAATAAAAGAGGACCACAAGACAAAGATGAGACAGAAAAGTTTGATTAAGTTATATAGCTTATACATAATCCACTTCAATGCTTAAGCTGGATTCATTGGTTCTTTGTTTTTGAGCTGAGCTATTTGTAGTCGAACTATTTTTTTTCTTGATGGTTCATTGGTTCGTCTGAAAAAAGCTGATCGTTTTTTTTATTATGATGCATTTATTACTTTTTTGACAAGACTTTATGTAAATTTAATAGTTCTGTATACGTATTTTTGACGTTTTAAAAAATATCCGCACTAAAGTTGAAGTTGACTCAACTTCTTGAGAGAAAAAATGCTGCTTTAAAAATAAAGAGAATGTCAAAAATTAAAATTTTCATGCAAAACTAATCACCTCGTTGCGAAAACGACAAACCAGTGGAATCCAGCTTTAATGATATTTTTTAAATATGCTTTACATGTTTAAACATGTTTTAATCTAGTTTCATCAAATATTCGATAAATTGGTAAAAATAACATCCGATGTTTTTCCAAAATTAGTAAGCGATATTTGTCGATATCCGATAATATCGACGCATGTAGGCTAATCCTAATTTAATCTTTACAGGGTAAATTCAACGAGAATGATAATATAATAATACATGTATGTTATGTAGGTACACATGCACTCAAAGATAATTTTCTTATTTTCTTTTATGAAAAAAAAAACAGGATCTATGCGTTTAATATTTAATTTACCTATTGCTAAATGCACATGTGCATACTATAAATTTATATTTTATGTAACAATTTGTAATAAAACTAAATAAGAATATAAAAACAAAATGTTTTTGACATTAGTTTTTTTAGTGCAACTAAAGTGAAGAACAAATTTAGTCATCATGCTTTTACTTTACATCCATATTTTGTGTATTTTCTAATTGCATCCAATATGTAGACGTAACTCTGTGAAACCCAACACTTTTTAATAAATTTTGTGATTGTAAGTTATCATGAACTGTGAATGCTGAAATATCAATGTTTTCATCTGACAAAGCAATTTCTTTAATTAGCATCTGAGTTAATAGAGAAGCCAATCCTTTCCTTCGTTGTTCCGTTACAACGTGTAAAATTCTATATTAAATAAAAAATGCAATATTATTTATATGTACATAACCAAATCTGAAAATAAATACATAATTACATATGTATGTATGTTTTTACATATGCACATATTACCCTATTCCCAAAAATTCATTTTGAAAAATCCAAGCTATCAAAGTGTTTTCCAAAAAAATCCCAAAACTTTTATTTAAAAATATGAGACCAAGTAAAAAGTCAACGGATCCTTCTTTATTATTTGGCCACAAGTTATGAATTGTTTCCACATTTTCTTTTCTTATTGGTTGAACATTATACATGTCATTTATCCTAAAAAATCGGTACATACATATGTATGTACATATGTACGCAAATGATCCTTCAAATTAATTTGCAATTTTCGAATATTGAATCTACATACTTGCTTAAATTTTAATTCCTTCCTACATTATTTTCGATTAAATGAAATATACATTCTCGATTACGTTGTATAATAGATCCTTTTTCTAAAGCAATTTTTTCAACTGATTGCATAATGGAATTATGTAAACCGGCAAATAGTGGACCACATTTCCATGGTATAAGTTCAGTTTCTCTTAAACATTTTTCTAAATCACCCAGAGAGTCCTTGAAAGAATGGCACGATATAGTTATTTTCTGAAAAATAAGAAATATTGCATGATTTATAAAATTTTCTATATTAGTAGGTTAAATTATTTAAATTTATAAATTAAAAAGAAAATTTAAATAATAATTTTTAGCTGCTTGATAATTTTAACGATCTAAAGCACATTTGAAAAAGTTGCATTTCAATTTTCACCATTCTTAATTGTTTCTGTAGTTTTATCACATTTTTACAATATTGTTATATGGCTTGGAACTTAACATTGGTAAGTGTCGGGTCATGAGCTTCTCGCGTAGGAGGGAGTCTTCTACTGTCCGCCATGACTATTGCCTTGTAGGGTGGTATTGGAGAGGGTGAGCACTTTTTGTGATTGGGGTTATGCTTTTTGTGATCGCAGGCTGGATTTTGGTGCTCATTTGAATATGATCCTTGGTAGGGCTAATTCGAAGCCGGATTTCGTAATGAGGTGGGCTAGAGATCCGTTTATGGATCCGTATGTTGCGAAGCATTTGTATGTGTCCTTTGTTAGGCCAATTCTTGAGTATGCTTGTCAGGTTTGGGCGCCCTTTCGTGTTATGGATGTTTCTCGTATTCAATCTGTTCAGAAGAAATTTTTGTGTTTTGGTTTGAGGGGTTTGGGCTGGTCTGATCCTTTTAGGCTGCCGTCGTATGAGGCTAAGTTTTTTGTTAATCGTTATAGTTTTTTGTTGTTATTATTATTTTTATTATTATTGTGCTCGTCATTTATTTTACTTGCCCTTTTGCTCTTCCCCCTTTTGTCCTACATATTCCCCTTTTTTCTCCCTTCCTTTCCTGTAAATGATGACGCTGTTGCTTGATAACTGATAGTTGGATAGTTGCGACTAAATTATGTTTTTATTTGCGCCTGTTGGCGATATGCTTAATGCTTAATCTAAGCATTAATTAGTGGATGTCTGATATAAAATAAAGTCATTGTTTTTATTATTCACATTTTTGTGAAACTATCATTCATTTTTAATGTCGTCATCAAAAAAGGAACTATGTTTATATGGAAAGAATTTGGTGTCATCATTAAAAAATGATACAGCCTTCTATCGCTCATTAATTTTTCTTTTCATTCTTTTTTGTGACAATGATGATAGGGGCCAATGCCAAGTTAATTTTTAAATACGTCCATATCCACGTAATGTAATTATTTCCTATTGTACGTACAGACATATGTAGGATATAATAAAAATATGTATGTATCAATATTATAAATGTTAGAAATAAGAATCACATAATTGAAATTTGTTGATAATCCCATCATATCACTAAAAAAACCCATCGAGTATGAAATATAAAATACCATGTATAAAATATTTTTTATGATAAGTACTAATTATAAATTATAATTTTAACGAGTTTAATTAAGTATATGTATTATACAACATATTGTTAACAACATATTGATAAAAATATCAAAAAAATTGTTATTAAAACATTTATCTTTATTAAAAAGTGACGTATTAAATTTCAATTATACGATTATGATTCCGTTCAATAAGAAATTTCTTTCATTTAAAATATTTATGCATGCAACAAATTATATAAAAGGAAACGTACATAAGTACATTATGTAGATTTACGATTACGAAACTAATTGAAAAAATTTATGCAAGGTCAAAATTGTTAAAGAAATGCACTTTTTCACTTCTAGACTGTAAATTTTTCTCTACGAAATGTTTGTTGCATTTACTTAAATTAATTTTATACGATACGAAAATCTTAAGTTTACATATATTGTATAGATAGGTATGTACATATAACACAAATTAATTATACTAATTTATCAGTTTAATAGAATATGTATTTCTATATTTTGTACACAATTACTATAAAATGAGTATATATGTATGTTATATAAATTGTATGATTTTTCATAATTTCAAAATTATTAACGTAAATTCGCTAAGCTAATGAATTCTCTCGATTTATTACAAGCAGGGTTGCCGTTTTAGAATACTTCTTTGAAAACTAAATTATTTTGTTATACTCGGAAAGTCTTTCTTATTTTGTTTTATTTTGTAACTAATTTTTGTATCACATTTCATATCGTCCATTTTTAGTAATTTTTTTTAAATATTAGTAGCACAGGTATATAGTTATAACTTTTTATATATGTACTTCAAAAATGGTGTTTTTTTCATTTTCAGGACGCAACGATCAGCAGTTGTGAGCTTCTTTAATGTGACAATTAATTGTCAATCAATAGACAATGTCACTGACAAATGAATATGCTTATTCTCATAAGTTATGTACTGTAACTGTAAATTGTTTTCTTGTCAGTAGAGGTGCAGATAATTTGGAAAATATAATATGAAAAAAGCAACAGAATCGATTTTTGTTATAGGTAATATTAAAACCTTAACTTCTTGTAAAATGCATTACTTCTCGATTCGGATTAATTTTTTTTTTGGCGAAATGGTTTAAAAAGTTTTTTTTGACAAATATACTTAAAATACACATATTATATATGTATATTATTATTCTTTTGTGTGTATGTAGGTAGATCTTGTTTAAAGTTCAAAATATTCTTGATCATTCTCAATTCAATCACAATAACTCTTTTTATTAAGTATGTACATATATGCAAGTAATTAACTGTATATTATACGTTATAAAATGTATGTATACATATGTTTAAGCTATAAACAAGTACATATTTACAATTTATGTAGTTACACAATTATGTTTTTATAATTAAATCTTAAATATAAAATATATAATAAACATTTAATGAAATTTTATATAATATTTACACAATCAATAGCAAAACTAAAATATATTCCATTCATTTGAAAATTTCCATTTCGATATGTAAAAAACTTTTTACGTAAAGGTTTAAGATTAAAATCAAATTGCTTATTCTCGCTGTTCACACTTTTTCCTTTATCAATATCAATTAATTTTTTATCCCAAATTCTTTGATTATAGATTAATAGATAATGGTATTTTAAATCTTTGGATTGTTTTTTATATAAATTTTCTAATTCTAATAATTCTATTTCATTGAGCTCACGTAAAATATCATTTGTTTTTGATACGAAAATTAAATTATAATTCATCATAATTTCGCGCGCCAGTATCAAGCAGTAACTGAATGAATCTTAGAAACATAAAAACTATTATTATTATTACGATGTTTATAAATAAAAAAACTTTTTTTTTAAACTTGAAATTTTCAATATGCATATTGTATTATAACAATAATAATATAACGCTTTGTATATGTATGTACATGAGTACATACTTCATACATATATAAATATATTATAAGGCATATTATATTAAAATGTATTCCCGGGTGACAAAACTTTTAAGACTACGTGCCAATAATCTTTCAATAAATCTTTTTTTATTTAATCATAAATGTTTCAAGAGATTTTTAAAAATGCGACTTTCTTCAAACATTAGTTATTAACTACCTAAAATATTTATTTGTACTAGATACTTTTGCTATTTTCAAAAAGGGATGCGTTATTATATAAAGCGTTATTTTGAACAAAAATATTAAACTAAATAAATGCAAATTTTAGTTAAACAATTTACTAATTTAATAAATTTGCTTATTTTATATACGACTTGAATACAAAACTACCATTTATTGTGTGAACAAATCCCGCTTAGCGTAGCAAAAACTCTTTTTTTTTTAAATAAATTACAAAAGCTAAATATATATATTTTGTGGCAAGCTGTTATATGGCGCAGAATAAAAATGATTTTACCTGGTTTTGCTGTGTTAATTCAACTTTAAATTCCGTATTTTAAAAAATTATTATTACAAGAAAGGAACAATGAAATTTAAAATTTTATTCATGATATCTATTTTAAAATATAAAAAAAACGAAATGTAATTTTATACTTTATATGCCATGGATATTCTAGTTATAGATTTACTATTACTGAATGTGTCAATATGAGTATTTAAAGTAATAGAGATTTAAATGGTAATATGCGATGTTCTCATAGAAAGTAAATTCTATAAAAGATAAAATACAGAGTGTGTAACCAAATTCTTATCTAAAAAATAAAAAGCTTTAATGAAGTCGATTAAAAATAAAAAATGATTTTATGAGATCGACGATAGCAGCTTTTAGGTCGAAAAACCTTTAAAATTAAATGTAAAAAAAATTTTGAAACATATTTTTGACAATTTACAAATAAAGTGTTTTCTGATTACTAAGTTAAAGAATAATTACCTACTCCCTTAAGTCCAAAGTTTAGAATAAGTGATCATGAATTTACCACTTTTGTACTTAAACAGATTTTCATTTAAAAAATACTGGGGTTTCTGTCTACTGACGTAGACAGCGAAATTGTAAAAACAGAACCAAGGCGGTGATCGGCAACGGTGGACAATTTCCGTTATTAAGTCAGAACAACATCGGAGCGACAAAATCGTACAGTATTTTTTTTGTCGCAATACACATGCAAACAGATGATGTCAAAAAAATGGCAAGGAATAAAACAAGAATTTGGGCTATTTTATTGCCGGCGGTTACATTCACTTGATTCTAGGCAGTCGCATTTATGTATTCATGTTCTATATGAATGTCCAGATTTCGCTGTGGAAATTACTCTTGTTATAGTTTTTTCAGATGTTAACATAGGGATAGTTTTTTAAGTAGTAAACATAACGGCTTTACGTTTCTATCCGTAACTAAATTCTTACTGCTTCAACAAATTGAAATAACTTTATAAATTGTATTTGTAAGGTTTCGTGTAACTTTGCAATTCACCCTTTAGTTTAACCTTTAAATTCATAATTATTAAACTCATTTACTTCTAAAATGCAGTATTATTATTGAAACTCGTGCTAAAATGTGTATTATCTACCGAATATTCACTACCAAATTACAGGGTTATTCATATTTATGTATATTAAGAACATGTATATGAAAATGAGTATACAATTATTTATTAACAACTTGATACATAATAATATACACATTGCATCTATATCAGTATATGCACATATGTATGTCAGATATAGCTATGATGGTTAACGAAAGGCCATTCCGTTGCATATATTTTCAAAATTTATTATTTTGACGTTTTTTTTTAGATAATACGTACATACATATCTACACATTCAGGTTTTAATCCATCCAAATTAGTTCATAGGAACAGTATCATGGCTTTAGAGCCGAATACTACTGATGTACTTCAATTACTGTCGAAAAACGATTTAGAAAATATTTTTGAAATTTTAAAAGCGAATTTGCCGAGATCTATTCGGGATCATCATTATTTATTTCACTACTTAAAAAATTATAATGCTATAAAAGATCCATGTATTGCAAGGGACTTATCAGCCACTTTCAAACCTACATTTTACGGTCCTAGAAAACGTACCGTTGGAAATTGCACATTTATTGCCATTGGCGAAAAAACACCAACGGTAAGAAACATTAAAGATTATGTAACATCTTTGATTTTTAATTTATTTAAATTTTCAAATTAAAAATTCATAAAGTATAAACATTGACTTTGTAAAATTAGATGTTATAAAATTAAATCAACATTATTATTATTTATTCACAATTCATATGATTCATACTTCATACGTATCACATATACTTTATAATAAAGGGATGCACAATTTTCAATTTTTTGACGAATGTTTGACATTGGCTTGATTTATAGTTACGACATTTTAAAAGCTTCATGCATCATTCCGAAAAATTTCAAGCAAAGCATGTTCATAACGACTGTGTGATTTATTTAACCGTATTGTTATTTTACTAATATAACAAACAGAAAACAAAAATAGATGCAACAGAAATAAAGGAAAAATCGAGTAAAATTCTTATCAATAGAAAAATTGGACTATATCAATAAAAATTTATCAAGGTTGAATCTCCTCATTTGACATTTCAATCACTTTTGGATTTCGTTGAAAATAAATGTCATGAAAGCTTTACATGAGCTGCTTTTATAAAAATTTGATGAAACTTATAGTCTCGAAGAAATAAAGGTTTAAAAAAGAGTAAAAACTTATATTTTTCAAATTTTGAGTAAAACAACTTGACTAAGACTTTATAGACAAAGTAAAACAAAACAACACTTTTATTTGGTTAATGAAAATGAAAATTCGTTATAAATAAAATTCCAGTTAATAGTTAAAAATAATTTATAAAATAATCAACATTTATTTTAGGATTATTGGATATTTTTATCAACCCAGGAAGAGAATGGAGAAGAGCTTATCGACTGTTTAAAAAAAACTAAACTGATAGATTGGTTCGCTGAGCCCATATATTTTAGCTGTGATAAGAAATACTACGACAAAATCTACGAAATTTTAAAAATAAATTCCAACAAATGGATTGTTGAAGAACCTGAGGGCGTGTATTACCTGTCTAAATTTAAAGTTAATCTTTTTCCAGATGCAATGTATATACCTGTTCACAATACTATTACAATAGAGTTAGGTTGATCTATGGCAAAATAAAATTTTTATTTTTTTTTTGTAGAATTCCTAAAACTTATTGTATTAAAAAATTGAATGCAGAAAACGCAAATGTTATTGACGATAATTGGTCTGCAAAATATGCGGGATCTTTAAAACTAATAACTAGTTCAATACAGCTTAATGGTGGCTTAGGACTTTTCAATGAACGCGATGAGATGATAACATGGATGGTAACAAATGAACTGATGTGCCCAGGGTAAGAGTGATATTTATTGATAATAGTGAGATAAGATAATATTTATTAGAATAATTTGGTATCGTAGATTTTTGACAGTTATTGAAAGCGAACGGCGAAAAGGATTTGGAGAGCTAATAACTAAAGAAGAATTTAAAAGATTTGTATCGCAATACGATATTGACATATGCGTTCGCGTTCTTCGTAACAATCTGGTGTCATCCCATTTAATGCTAAAACTTGGATCTCAAAAAATTACTGAAGAAATTTGGATTGGAAAAACTTAATTTATAAATATTAGTTGTTTTAATGTATTTTTAACGGTTACAATGTCAGTTAACAAATAAAATGTTTAACAATATCCTTATTCCTAGTCCAAAACCGTTATTTTACATTAACGTTGTGACACCTTTCATTCTAGTGACATTATCACTCTAGTACTGCAATAATGATTTTATTAATTAAATATAAAAATATAAAAGAAAAAAATACCCTTTTTTATCTTTCAAGAATTTTTAATCGTTATATTTTCTTTTGAGTGGCAGGAATTTGAAGTCGGTACCTTTTTTACACTATAGTTTTCGAATAAATTTTAAAAATAATACTCAATATAACTGATTATAACGTATACTATCTTGGCTAAAACTACGAATTCACGTTTTTTTAACGCGCTTTGTGCTTCAGTTATATCAAAACCTCAATTTGCACATCGGAAAGACTTAATAATTTCATGTGTCAAAATTGAACGAAAGATCTTTATCGTCTTTCGGTTTTCGACATATTCTTGGCCACGTATTTTTTAATTCAGGTTCTCTTTTCAATTTCAAGAATTCATTCGGCGATACAAGTTTCACAATAATACATAAAAAAATGTTAAAATATTTGCTTTTGTTAAGTATATCTATATTTGCAGTTAACTCTGCAGAAAGTGATGTCCAAGAACTAGGTGATAATGATTTCGAAAGTAAAATTGCTGATCAAGAAACAACTTTGGTTATGTTTTACGCACCTTGGTGTGGTCATTGTAAAAGGCTGAAACCGGAATACGCAAAAGCTGCCGAATTATTAAAAGATAACGAAGACAAAATTATTTTGGCAAAAGTTGATTGTACTGAAGCCGGTAAAGAAACTTGTAACAAATTTTCTGTAAGTGGGTATCCAACATTGAAAATATTTCGAAATGGCGAATTTTCAAAGGACTATAATGGTCCTAGAGAAGCTGATGGAATAGTTAAATACATGAAAGCGCAGGTTGGACCCGCCTCACGGGAAATTTCTAAATTATCAGACTTCGAGAAATTCATTTCCAACAAAGAAGCTAGCATATTTGGTTTCTTTGAAAGCGATTCTGACTTGAAAAAGACTTTCTTTAAGTTTGCAGACAAAAAAAGGGAGAAACTTAGATTCGGTCACACTTCAGCTAAAGAAATTTTGGATAAACAAGGTGAAAAAGACGCTATATATATTTTCAGACCACATCATCTCAATAGTCAATTTGAGGACTCATTTGCTAAGTTTGAAGGCTCCACTTATTCTGAATTAAGCGACTTTGTAGCTGAAAAAATTCATGGTTTGGTTGGACATAGAACAAGAGAGTCAGCATCTGATTTTTCACATCCAATAATCATTGCTTATTATGAAGTAGATTATGTTAAAAACAATAAAGGAACTAATTACTGGAGAAACAGGATTTTGAAAGTAGCAAAAGAATTTGAAGAGTTAATTGATTCTAAAAAAATTAAATTTGCTATTAGTGCCAAAGCAGACTTCCAGCATGAGTTAAATGAATATGGATATGACTTTGTGGGTGTTAAGCCTGTTATCTTGGCTAGAGATGAAAAGAATCTTAAATATTCAATGAAAGAAGAATTCTCAGTAGAAAATTTACGAAACTTTGTGAACGCATTCTTAGAAGGTGAACTTGAGCCATATATAAAATCTGAACCACTTCCAGATAGTAATACCGCTCCAGTAAAAGTCGCTGTTGCTAAAAATTTCGATGAACTTGTATTAAATAATGGAAAAGATACTTTAGTTGAGTTTTACGCTCCATGGTGTGGACATTGTAAAAAATTAACTCCGATATATGAAGAAGTTGCCACAAAATTAATTGATGAAGATGTGGTTTTAGTAAAAATGGATGCAACTGCAAACGATGTCCCACCTCAGTTCGAAGTAAGTGGGTTCCCAACACTATTTTGGTTACCGAAAGATTCAAAGGACAGTCCAGTTTCTTATAGAGGAGGTCGTGAAGTTGATGATTTTATTAAATTTATTGCTAAGCACGCCACAAATGAACTTAAAGGTTTTGATCGGGATGGCAAAGCTAAAAAGACCGAGCTTTAAATTTGTTTAAAATGTGCGTTTATATTTTGCAAATAAAAAAATTTTATGTAAGAGGTTGCGAGAAAAGAAAAAAATTATTCTAAGTAGTAGTTTTTACAAATTTATTTTAAGTCATAATCAGCATTTAACAAATTGAAAAATTTGATCATTCCCCAAAAAAACAAAAACTGCTTAAATGGAAGATATTATATTTATTTTTAATTTTAAATATCAGATAAGCAGTAGATAACGTGTGCACGGAATTAAGTAAATTAAATAATTTGAGAAAATATACATAGTTAAAAGAATTCGATTTCTAAGCCTGTTTTTTTAATATTTAGAGAGTAAGCGATTCTTTTTTTATAGAAAACAGAAATATTGAATAAAACTTGAATTTTTGTCTGAATTTTATGTTTAATAATTTGAATAATTTTTGTTGGAATTTCTATTTACAGCAATTAAATTTATCATATCATAAAATCATGTGGAAAAATTGCCAATTAGAAATGGCAAATATTAGAGCTCTTGTGTTTTACCATGTATTTCATTCCTAGCTTTTAAATAGTATTAAAATCTGTATTGTGGCAAATTAAAAAAATTTTTTTTAATGACCGAATTTTATTGTTTTTTTTTTTTAATTTTATTTATTTGCAATATTTTTGCCCCTTGATAACAAGTACATAATTATGTACATACATATATTATTTCCGTTTCACTGCCTTTGGAGAATTCTTATCACTTTAATATTTGTGAATTGGCTAAAAAATTTTAGCTTAAAAGCTGTGCATAATATTTTTAAGAAATGGGGCCGGGGGGGTATTTTAGCATATATTCCATGTTGAAACATATTGTTTGTTATATAAAATGTGTAAATAAATAATATGTATGTATACTTAATTAATTTATGAATCATACAATTTTGCATGTACAATATTTGTGTAATAAAGAGATACTTATCTCAATATACTATCTCAAAAATCAATTTATTTGTTGAATTTTCACATTTAGTAAATTAGTTATCAAATTATAAAACGAAAAATAATTACACTTATTTGGGTTTAAAATTGATTCACTAATTAACAATTTTTTAATTTTTGTTGGTTTTTATTTGCTAAATCAAATAAAAAGTGACGATTTATTACTGTAAGAAATATTGAAAATGTGCTAATTTGAGAACACCATCTCCAAGAAATTTTATTTATCTCTTTTTGCTTTGTTTCTTATATTTTGTTTCCTCAACAACCCAACATTACTAGAATTTATTTAAATTCATAAAAAAATATTTCAAGAAGTTTGTTTTACCTTGATTGGCACATATTTTATTACTTATAAATTTTTATATTAATATTAATACAAATTAAAATATGTCGATATATGTAGGTATTTATATTTTTAAATACTATGTACAGGGGCAAATATTAGAAAAGCTATTTAGTTTCTATAAAATTTTCTATTATTTATTTTCTTTAAAAATAAACCTGTCCTTAAATATCTAATTTAATATTGTTTAATAAAAAGAAAAGATTTGTGATCTGATATATAAATAATTAATTTATTATGTTCTTTTTTTTATATATATATTTTGATATTGAAAATAAAAATATGTATTTTATTTAAGTTTATATTGTGAGATTTGTACAAAGAAAATTTACAAAATCAGTTTTAAAATTAAAAACAGACAACCCTAGTTAAAAACTAATTCCTTAATACATTTTAAACAATCATCATATTACTTAATCATCGTCCTATTGCACCAGCCATTTTTATTTTTGCCTTTACTTCATAACTTTTCAAAAAACTACATCTTTTATTAAAATAGTTCATCAGTCTTTCGATTGCTGGTGCAACAGAAACGCTAATTGGTCAAAAATAAAACATTGTTGGTGAAATAGGTGCCAACATAATTTATAATAACCAAATTCTAAATACAATAACGTATCATTTGTATGAATTTGCTTTTACTTTGTTCTTCTGTAACCAACAGAGTTGTCTGTCATATTTAATAATGCTATTAAAAGAATAATGTGATCAATTTTAGATATTTTTTCTTTAGCTTTTCTATAACTTCATTTTTACGTTTAAAAATCCGTTTTCTCTTTGTTATGTATTTTATGTACCACGTTTTTTATTGTTTACATAATAAAAATTTTCTAATTAAAAAAGAAAAGAATCACAGTTTGAAAGAAACCTTTACAATATTACATTAGTTATGAATTAAATTTAAAGTAAAAATAACATTCTGTAAATTAATTTATAAAAATATTTAACAATAATTTATTATATCATTTGTTTTTAACAATTAGAAGAAACGATAAATAAAATACAAATATATAATTATTTACGTAAAAAATAAAATATAGATGAAAGCTTTGTTCTAAACATATTTTATAGATTTATTCTTTGAATCAAATATAATTTGTAAACAAATTGTTAATTTTTAGCAAGTTCATTAATGAAACACAAAAAAAGTCTTCTTTGTTTTAATAGTATGGCATAAATAATTTACAGATTTTTATATAAAATCTTCCAAATCAAAACTTTATCCTGAATGAATATCATTCATAAAGTTAATATAATATGATTTATAAAACGTATTAAAAAAAATAATTTGCATTATCAACATTATAATCAAGAGAAGATAGTAGTTCTAAAATTATTTGTACACAATTAAAATTTTTATGTCTTAAGGATACTAATCCATCGACTAAAAAGTGTTTACTTCAACAAAAATAAATAAGTTTCTAAGTTATTTAGTTTTCCAAGATTAAGTTTTGATTTCAGAAGACTCAACATAATTTAACAAATTTTTTTCATTGCAAATCAATCCTCAACTTTAAAAAAATTTTCAATAAATTTAAAATAGTATTAGCTGTCTGAATCCAAGAAATAAAGGATGTTTATCATTTTAGTACAAACAATTTGTTTGGACTGTTTCGCTTTAATATTGCTTTATAATTTCTTTTTCATTTCAAAATCTATTTAGTTTTCGGTTTTTTTTTTGTTTCTTTATAAAATACTGTATCAAATTTCTGTATATTTTTTCTAATAATTATTTTGCATTAAACAAAAAATAATTTATTTGCTGGAGCTGTATTATTATTTAAATTCAATAGGATATTATTATTTCCAGATTCTGTTTTTGTTTTACTATGTTCATTTATTCCAATATTATTATAATAGCCATTTGAAATTTTTCCATTTACATTATTATGATTTATTTTATCATGATAATTTGGATCAATATTTTCCTGTAGTGGTGAATATTTTGTCCATGGTGAATTTGTAGCATATGGTAATATAGTTTCTTCGGTAAACCTTGATATATGTTTTGCCTGAAATAAATTTGATTGATTAAAGAAAATTATGAAAAATTTTATCTTTTACAATAAAATTATTTTTGAATTTTGTTTAAAAATTTAATTAAAATCTATAAACATATTTGACTGTGTAAAGTAAAAAAAAATGTTTTGTTATTAATTTTTTAACCTTCAATCGAAATTTACAATCAATTTTTTAATTTTAAAATTAATTAAAGTGATAGCAATAAGGAAGAGATAACAAAGTCTAATAATACTATACATTTATACATAAATAGTATAATATTTAAAGAAAAATAATTAACATTTTTTAATTTGCTGACAAAAAATGTGAAAGCAATTATATTTTTCATCTTCTTATATGATCATTTTTCAATAAAATTTTTTTTTCGAAATTTCGGCTTATCATTAAAATTTTATTACATACCTTTTAGCTTCTATATTTAATCTTTTTTTTTTAAAAACCAGTAAATTTGTGTACAATGATAAATGGAAATAATTGTATTGTTATAATATTTGAAAAATAATATTTACTTTTCTAATTCTTGAGCCTTTAATATTGTTAAATAATTTCTTTCAATTTTGATTAGGCGGCTATAAGGAATATTACAACCTAAACAATAATTAAAAAATGCAATTTTAAATATTATTTTCTGTTGTGGAAAGCACATACTTTTGAAGCAATTAAAGCAACAAGTACCTATATAAATAAAACTTTTACGATAAATATTTTAAATATTAAAGCTTACAAATATCTGATTTTTATTTTTTATATAAATCGAAGTCTTAAAATAATATTGTTGTAAAATGTAGATGAAAATAATTGATTTTATTTATTTAAAATGCAACACATTTACATTTTTAAGCACAAACAACGGATTAGCAGCACTTTCTGATTAGTTACATTAAAATCAATCGTTGCATTTTCTTTAATATATGTAATATATAAACTTTCTTTGTTTTACAATAATTGATAAAAATTGTGAGAAAACATATGTTTGTAATTATTTCCGGAAATCATTCAATTACAATATTTGAAAAAATTAACTTATTTTGGTATCAAAGTTACCTATACCGTGGGAAAACATTGCGATGGGTTTATAAGATAAATTTAGTTAAAAGATTAAAGTTTTATTATATAAAGTTAAATATAAATTTAGATCGATATTAAAGAACGATTAAAACAGAAGTGCATACATACATTATATTATCACACATAAAATAAATGTTAGGAATTTTTAAAAATAACATTGAATATATTTTTAGTAAATGTTTTCACTCACTCTATTATAGCATAGTACTCCTAAAATCGCTAATGTCATTCCAAAAACATTAATCCACGTTACAGGGTTGCCTAAAATGAATAGCGAAAGTGCAATAACAAATATTCGTTTAGAAGCACTTGCTACAGCATATGTTAAAGGTGTAACTAAAGACAACACACTAAACGCTATAATATTTTGTAGCCAATTTAGTATTCCATCAGTAAAGAGAAGCAAAATTGTTTTACTGTCAAGATTTGTCTAAAATATAAATAATTATAGAAATCATGTTTTCAACCTTTATATAAATAATAAAATTTGTAAATTGCTGTTTACTTACAATTACAGGATGGTGAAATATTGAAAAGGCATCAAAATAAAGCCAAATAGGTAAAAATATAAATAATGCTAACCGGCCTAATAAATAAAGAAGCCGTAAATGATGTATTCCCGTATCTTTAAGTACCTAAAATTAAAAAAAACTTCTTTTTATAAACCCTTAAACCGGCATAATATAATAAACAATTGTTTACCTTTTTTGAATATATATTTTGTAGAGAGAAACCCATTGTTGAAATAAGTGCTGCTATTAAACCAACTAAATCAAAAGATAATTCGGTCATTGTTGCAATTCCTACGCCACATATGATAGGTATTAAACTAAGATACACAAGTAATGATTGTTTCTCTTTGAAGAGTAAACGTGTCAAACAAACCGTAAAAAGCGGCATTGTAGCTTTTACTAGGAAAGAAAATTTGAAAAATAGAAAAAACAAATTATAAATTTAGAATATTTTCCAACTTTTTTATATAACATGCAACATCTAATAATGATTTAAGGCAATTAAATATCTATGTTAAAAATTTAATAAGAATAGAATACTGATTTTTAACAGGTTTTCCTCAAAAAACGATAATTAGATTAAATTTATGAAACCAGTCTATGAAATTAATGTATTTTAAAGCAAAATACATATATTTTTATAAGTTAAAATACATATATATTATCATTTGAAATAATAGCTAATTTTTAATTTCCAAGTACTTCTAATTTTCAAGTATGTACCTACTTAGGTAAATAGCTACCGAAGCTCTTAAAAAATATAGTGTTCTTTCATAGTGATTCATGTACACTTGTTTAAATAACATGAATACGAAGCGAACACAGAAGTTATATTAGACAAAAGCTATTACTGAAAATCTCTTACAAAAAATATTAAAGAAGTTTTTAAAATTATCTTAAACCTTATTAAGTGTTATCAAGTTTTATACCTAATAAGTTTTACGTAGGTATTTTTTAAAAGCTACTTTTTTTTTATAAACAAAACAGCTTTACGTTTGTCTGTTAGAGAACTTCAATTTCACTTCAACACTTATACGATTCTTCACCTATGCAAATTAGATATCGTAGATTAAGAATTTTAAAATGCCATGTGGACATTTATTATGATTACTTTTTATCAATTTTTTTCTTTTCTAATGTATAGAAATTTATTTACCTGTATGAGCATATGATACGGGAACTTTATAGATGCTTATATGAGATGTTAATGATGCTAAGAACTTCCCAAATGCCAAAGGTATAATGAATTTCAAGTAGTATGGCCAAGGAATGTCGGAAAACTTTCGTATGCCCCATAGATTAAAAAATGGTCCACTAAGGACTGTTATGCTTGTTAGTTGAACCATCGTTACCGTCATTGGATATGGAAAGTTATTTAGCACCTTGAAATTTAATTAAATAACAAATATATTTTTAGTGGATTCTTTTTATATGGAAAAACTTTTTAAAAATAGACACTTACCATTTTACCAACTACGTTATTACTTGATGACACAATATACCACAAAATACATAAGAAAAATACAACTAAAACTCCTCCGGAGCCTTTATTTGTTACAGCCATACTTATAAATTTTTAATTAATTATTAATTTACTAAAAAATTAAATTTTCCTAAAATATATGAATTTTTTTGCTTTTTTTTTTTGGGGTGAAAGTATTTCAGCCCCTCTTTATTAATAGCCAATTCCTTGAAACGTCATATCACTACTAGCACTCCAAGTTTATTTTTCTTATAGTTTTCTTGCTATTTGGAAATATTTTTTTTTTTTTTATTTTTATCTAAAAACAAAACAAGTCAAATGTCAAAAAAATAAATTCAGGTAGCGTTTTGTATTATGAAGTATTGAAAATTTAAAATGGACTTGCCACAATATTTTTTGTAGTATACAATTTTATATGCCAAAATTTTGTCTCATTTTAAAGGAGCAGAATTTAGTCGTTTTTATTTATTGTTTTCCTAATCACTGTGGAAGATGGCCTGTGGAAAATATGCCATATTATTTTATCTGTGACACGTTTACTCAAGATAAAAAAGGATTATTAGATTTTTAAAGCAGATAAAATAAAATATATATTTAATCGACTTGCAACTTAGTTTTTGACGTGTACAACTTTTTGTTTTGGTTCACTGATTTGTTGTTCGATACGAATGTTCATAATCGTCAAAAATTTCATTCGCTTCGCCAATCACAATAAGGACCTAAAATGTTTTTGTGTTATTTTTGTTGGCAATAAGTCATGTATAATTTTGTTTTCATATTGTTAGGTTTTTATTTCGACTCAAAATAAATTGTAACAAAATTAGGTGAAGTAATTCTGTACGAGAAAATTCTAAGCGACCTGCTTGGTTTTAAAAATTGTTGTAGTATTTGTAAAAGATTAGTTATTAGATAAACTTGTTATTCTTATAAATTTAGAGATATCGCAACACACCTAAAGTTACTTTATGTTCTATTTGATGATATTTTTTTTGCGTGTTTTGTTTTATTTTTTATTTAATGAAATCATATATTTTTACATACATATACTATTTGTGTAATTTGAAATGTCTAACTTGATAAGTTGATTGTATAACTTATTTTAAAGATTATCTTGAACAAATACTAATTATATTATTTAGAACGAAAATTTTCTCGAAAATATTTAACAATTTTCTTGATTCTTTTGAAATATTTCGAAATTTTGAAATTGCATTAAAAATATATTGATAAAGTTTAGTGATTTTCTCACTCTAAAGAGAATTCTTATTTACTGGCATTACGTTTGCGACATAGAAGACTTGGAGAAAGTTCTCTTTAATTGTCACTGTCAAAAATAAAATATTTCCAGACGAAAATTTGCTCACTTTGTTTTATGTATTCATTCTGGTTTTGCTTTTCTCAATAGTGTAATTTTTGAAAAGTTCAAGTTAAAGAATAACAATGAGTTTTAACAATGACAAAAATGAAAGCATTTCTGTGGACGATTGGAAAAGTCGTCTAGAAGAATTTCCATTTAAACATTCAGACATGAACAAATTAATAATGAATTATTTAGTAACAGGTAAATTGTTTATTTTCTTTTATGAGACATGATTAAGAGAAATACTTCTACTATTTTAGAGGGCTTTAAAGAGGCTGCAGAAAAATTTCAACAAGAAGCAGGATTGGAACCTTCTGTTGAGTTAAGTTCTTTAGATGATAGAATATTAATCCGTTCAGGTAAGTTAATTAATTTTTTGATAGACACATTATTATTGCCTACTATTGAACTTAGCGGTACAAAGTGGACGAGTTCAAGAAGCAACGCATTTAGTAAACCAGTTACATCCTGAATTACTTGATAACGACAGATACTTGTTTTTCCATCTGCAGCAATTGCAATTAATCGAACTAATAAGGTAAACCACTTACTGTTTTATGATACATAAAATAATATTAAATTGATACAATATGCTAATATTTTATACGCATTAATGTGCTCATATTTTTGATTTTAGAGCGGGAAAAGTTGAAGAAGCATTGACATTTGCTCAAACAAAACTTTCAGAAGCTGGAGAAAACATACCTGAAGCATTATCTGAATTAGAAAGAACTATTGCGCTACTAGCTTTTGAAAAACCTCAAAGCAGTCCATTTGCAGATCTATTAGAGCAATCTCACAGGCAAAAAGTATGTACACATTCTTATATAAAAATTTAATTTCATATTTAATTTTTTTGATTGTAAATTGCAAAGGTGGCAAGTGAGTTAAATGCTGCTATTCTCAAAGCCGAACATCAAGAAGAGTCCACACCAAAATTAATGTATCTTTTAAAAATGATATTGTGGGCTCAAAGCAAACTGGATCATCGTGATATAAGTTATCCAAAAATGAAAGATTTGGCAACGGCTCATATCGAACCGAAGTAAAATTTTGAAATTTATATGAAATATACTTTATTATTTTATAATAAATGATGTTCTGTTTAAGTAGTTTGCTTTTAAATTATTTTTAGTTATATTAATACAAATAAAAATAAATGTAACTATTATTTTCGATTATTTGATAAAATTAAATTAATATTTAAAAGATTGTATGTATATATAAGAGTTTATTAAATATTAGCGTTGAAAATTTTAAACAAATCTCAATTTTTATTATGCAAAAAACAAAAATATGATATGTAGACGGTGAAATTTCTTAATATTGGAAATATACGACCTACTTTTGCCACCCTTATTTCGAAAATCTCCTGCAAAATATTTCCTAAATTTAAGACAGTTTGGTAAGCTTACTTCCAAATTTTATCAATTGGACAACTATGGTCAGAGTATGGTAGAATTACCTATATAGTGACAATAAGCTTGTTTCTAAAATGTTATCAAAATCAGCAATAATTACAAATTTTTGGAATTGGAATTAATATAAATTTAGATTTTTTTTTAAATGATACGAAAAATTTAATTTTGATAATCAAAAAATTTTATTTTTGTTACAATATTGGTACTGTTTGTATATTGTGTATTCTATTGTCAAAATTATGTTTAAAAACTTTGAACCAACCTAAGAGTTTCATAATAATGTTTGTTTTTCAAAATTAATTTACTTAAAATTTTTTCAATACAATTACTTAATATAGAATAAGTTCCCTTACAAAAATCATATTCAGCTTCCTATTATTTATTTTACAGTTTCTCATTCATTTACGCTGATGTGCAATTTGATTTTTTTTTTATTACCATCCAAAGAGTAGGTCCATTGCTTTATTTACTAAACCTGTACTTCTTTGGGGAGCATTTGGACTAGTAATTACAGCAGATTCATTTTGCGCACTATTATAAGCTAATTGCGAAAGCGGCCGCACTTTTGTGGATCTAAAAATAAATAATTTATTTCAAACAAAAATGCTTTGAATTTTAAATTCTTTTTCTTACTGGTGATTTTCACTATAATTTTCTTTGTCAATTACATTTGAATCTTTACATCTGGTTACTCCTATCATAATATTATTTGCAAGAATTTTTTCATTATAATTTAAAGCTCGATCGGCTTCTAAGCAAGAAGAAAACTTTAAATGCACCCAGTTCCCGTTTTGTGATGGGAACACTTTATCAACTATACTACCGCACTGAGCAAAATGTGTTAATATCAAAGAAGTTGCACTTTGTGGGAAGCCATAAACTGTGACCCAGAAGTCAGAATAATTTTGTGGTGGTTGGCATTGATTTAAAAAATTTGTAGGACTTTTGTATTCATATACATTAGGTGAAATAATTCTGTATGAGAAAATGAAAAAAAATTAAAAACAATTTTATCTCAATACCTTTTCATTACCTTGAATTACTGAAGCTCCCTGAACTTAAGTAAGAATCGTTACATACGGACTGATTGACTGATTGGTTGTTTATTGGATATTGATAAGACTGGTTTTGTTGATAGTTATTTCGTATTGGTGTTTGAATTTGATTTTGTTCATTGTGAAGAGAGTCAAATAAACCCTGTATACATATATGCGATTAAATTTAATATCTTTTAAATGCATTTCATATTACACGTACCTGAATCGGCGGCCCAGATATACTAGCATTATGAGAAAATATTGATTTCTGCCCTAAAGTAGATCGATTAAATTCTGGAGCGGGAGATGTTACTGTAGGTGATGTTGGAGACTGAGCTACGGAAACATTTATACATAAATTACTTATAAAATAATGTTTTGTTTCTACATACCAAAAGTTAATGAACGCTTTTTAGGTGAATAGGATGAAATGTTTCTGGGGCTTGGCGAACTTGGATTGTCACCCATTAGGAATGATGGAAGATATGGGTTATTTCCTGCCGCAGGACTATTATTTGGACTGCCTAAACTCATTGGTTCCATTCTTGTTTATACAGTAAAAAATAATATTTTTTATTGAAGAAAATTTGCAAATTTTCCACTTTAAAATTAAACCACACTTTAAAATTTCTAACCCGGCACATCCAAACTATTACTATACTAGTTATTGATGATTACTGGTAGTTTTTGTCAAAATTGACATATTTCAAAAGCAAAAAATTTAGTTATAGATTAAAGTTTTGCGCCATCTATTATAATAAATTTCATTCATTTTGAATGAAAACACATTTCATTCAAAAAATTGACATTTTGCGTCAAAATTTATTTATGCTTATTTTGAGATAAAATAATTAAAAATAGTAAAAAGTACTACTTTTCTCAATGTAGTAATATTAGTATTACACTCTACATATTTGAAAATTGTACTTCAATTCAATAAATAGACAACAAAGGTTATATAAAACAATGTATGTTAGGTCTATAAAACATGGTTCGTCAATCGGAACTGCTTTTATTTTTTCCACTATGACGACTAACTAACAAAAACCTCAAAAAAAGTTTGATGCAAAGGTATAATGTGTGAATTGATCCTACAAAATGCAGCTTGTGTACTAAATTTTATGAAAATCTATAATTATTATTTGTTACTAAAATAGTAAATTTGTATAAATTAAAATTTGGAATCATATTTGATATGAAAACTACTGTGGAAGAAAATAAAAAATTTCAAAATTATTTAATTAATTACCCAGTTATTTCGTTAAAATATTTATCAATGTTATTAGATTTAAAATTTTTCTTTTTTCTATTATTACCACTAATTAAAATTAATTTGAAAATGAAAAGTAGTACTAAAAATCTTACACAATAATTTGTGAAAATAATTCGAGCATCAAATGATCGAGTATCACTATTACCTTTAATAGAGAATCAAATTGTCATGTAACAAAAATAATATGATCTTTTGTTAATGAAATCTTGAGCACGAAAATTTTATAAAATATTAATGGAAAATAATAAATATTTAATCAAAAATCTGTCATGAAAACATTTCAAAAATAATAGAATGCACAATTTTATATCTAAAATATTTGATTTGTAATCTTTCTTGAATAAATAATCGAACACTTTGATAATTGTTTATTACTTTCATCAAATCATTTTCCGTCTCAAACTTTCTACAGAAGTATATAAAATTAGGGTCGCAGTAATAAGTAAATTTTAATAATTATGCTTTTACTAGAAATAAGATTTAAATATTAATTATGTGAAAATTTCATATTGTTCAACCAGATCAGTAATAATGTAATAAAGAGTCGTTATTGAAGAAAAAGTAGTTTTATTTTATTTCAAATCTTTAATTTTCGAGTTCCTAAATATATGCAATTTTAAGTTTCCTAAAATTGCAAATTTTTGGTTTTTTAGTTAATGATTGATTATTGACTAATTAGTTTTGCACTGTGCTATTGCACATTGCATAACTACTGCACATTTGAGTACTATGTACGTATTGTAAAATTATCTATAGCTTCTATGTTTTAACACAAAAAAATTCTTTATTAATATATCAGATAACATCAATACAATTTTAATTAACGTAACGATTTTTTTTTATTGAATTCTCAAGAAAAACATTCCTTAATCCACTATTTTGCAGAAACCGATGCAAAAGTTGTACAGACATCACTCTTATACATAATGTAGGTATACAAGAATGTTCAATATTACATTGTATGCAAAATATAAATCATTCCGTTTATTTTAATATTATAAACTTGGTTGGAATTTATTTGGTTAATTTTTTAAAATTTAATAATAATAAAAAAATTGATGTAACTGTAAAATAAAATACCTGATCAGATTTATTTAACGGTTATGTCATGAAAAACAAAAAAAAAACAATGATAAAGCAGCTGATTAATATTTTTATATTACTTTCGTTTTCTGGTATTTCTTTTGTTACCTTGGCCGCACTATTGCAAGAAACAGAATAAAAATTTACCTCATATGTGAATTTTTACTGAATACTATCAGATATACTATTTACGCATTATCTTTACGTGATGTGAAAACAAGTACATATGTACCTAAGTATTTTGAGGGTTGGAGAAAAGATTTTTAATTGTTGGATTTTATAATACACATCTATTTATTTTTTTTTTTTATTAATAATAATGAATTTTAGAAATGAAGTAGTTCATGTGGTTATTTGTTTGTGTTAATTATTACCCTTGAAATTAAACCAGCCCGCCTCAAAAGCAAATCGCTTTCATAAGGAAAAAGTTATATAAGATTATGGTAAAGAAGTAATATATGGTAGGGAAAGGAGTGTTGGGGGGCTACAAATTGTTAATGTTTTAAAAACATGTTAAAAAAAGCACAATAATCGAAAAGATTAAAATATAATTGAAAAGGATTGAAATTATAAACCACAAACATCAGATTAATTCTATGTTTTTGGACAAAAAAAAACAATAAATGTTCTATAGGACGGAGACGAAATCTTATAGAAGAAATCGTTATTTGAATAATACAGAAAGAAAAGTGTGTCAATTTTGTAATATTATAACTTCTATATAAATACTAAACAACATTTAAAGTCATAAAACTTTGTGGAAGTATATTTTTGTTATATAGGATGACCTAATCTCATTTGGAATAGGTACAATCTGTGTTTTAAAGAGCGTCATTCTAAATATAATTGTTATCACAGTAATTTCTAAAAATAGGTAAAAAATAGATATTTCAATACCAATAAAACTACCAGCTTATACCTTTTATAACAATAACGGTAATCAACACCACATAGAAATTGAGAACGTGTTAATACAAAATAGAAGTTGAGGAACCAAAATTATCCTCTCAAATGGCTTTAAATATTTTTATATGAAAAATAAATTTAAAATTTTTGATATATAAATTTCTATATAACAGAATTTACATATAAGAAACCGTTCTTCCTATTAACTGCGGTAGTAATTTGAAGAAACGTTGAAACAAAACCATAATACCCAACATTTTAATGAAAATTTTGTTTATTATTGTAAAAAAAAAAAAGAAAATGGCAAAATGTTAAGTTCAATTAATGTGTTGTATGTATGTACGCGTATATTATTTTGTTTATGTTACATATATAGCAAAATACTTGTAGGTATGTACTGAATTTCTTACTTCTTTTTTTTTTTCTTTTGAAAAGGTACCTACCATGCATTTTAGCTGGATGAATTGCAAAATATTTACATATTTATAATAATAATCATAAAAATAAAAATAAAAAGAGAAGCGTACACTAAAAAATTAATAAAATTGTCAAAAAATAAAATTGGATCATGGTCAAGCATGTTAATATATCTGAAATGTAAGTATATATACATAATATATATATATATATATATATATATATGAATATACTTAATTAATGTATATAGAAATAGAATTTTGCTTAAGATTAAGCGTATTTTTGCACATTTTATATTTTTTGTGTGGTTTTGTTATAAACTTACACAATATCTCGTAGTTTAATTGAACTTACGTTATAAATAATTTTAACATGGTCAAATAAATAGTACAGGTATTGTTATGAAAAATAAATTTTATGCACATGAGGAATATTAACATGTACATATATGTATATGTAGTTACACATGTTATATAAATTTCAACCAAATTTTATAGTTTTATTTAAAAAACTCTTAATTATTTCTCATACATACACATATATATGTATTCACATCAACTATGTTATACAACATGTGTGTTTTAGTATAGGGAATCATATACAAGTAGGTGTATGAAAGTTTTATATATTAGTCATAAATATTTATTTATACACAAAAGGTACTTGTAAAAAATGTAAACAAATTTTAAGGACAAATTTGAAAATATTTAAGTATTTTATTATATAGTATAAAAGTTTTAAGTAATTAATTTACCTTCAGTTATTTTATTTACTATACGAATAAAATATCATTTAAAATTATATTACGAAAACAATTTGATAATTTATGTATTTATGTAGGTAAATAAAGAAATTGTCAAAATATTTTCATTGCATATTGCAAGGGGAATTTGTTTTTATTTGAAAAATCTTAATCTGGAATTTCGACATAATAGCGTGACAATTATTGACACCCCAATTGCTATAGCGATTTTCGGGTATTTATAATTTATTAGACACAAAAATTATTTATGAATTCTTATTTGACCTTTTTAATTTTATTACTTAATTAATTTATTTAATTGGTAAAAATTAGTGAAAATCATTAAGAACTTCAATATGTAAATTTAGTAATTTTTAAGGTTCCTGTAATATTTGTAATGTAATTGTTGCATCTTTTGAATAAATATACTCGTATGTGTGTCTAATTTTATACTTGTGAAATAAAAATTAAAAAAAAAATATTAATCAATTGAACAAAGGAGTTAACTTACATTTGCGTCTTAACACATTTTTTAATTAACAAATTATAAAAATATTAATTTTTTTGTTACTTAACTCTTATGTACACTGTCAATCTCGTCTTCTATTAAGTTTCTAACTATAAGAGTAATTCTATTAAGTTTCTATATCTGAAAAGCTCGATTTTCGTAAAAATGTTAGTTAACCCTTTAATCCACTTACCTCTACAATTGTCAATAATGACTAAATGGGGGTGTTAATAAATGACCAAATTTTCGATGAATTCCTATTATTAAATTGGAAAAGTACAATTATTGACACCACCACATTTTGTAAATTTTTTAAGAAAAAGTAACTGGGCAAAGACTAAAGGGCTACAAAGAAACTTTATTTTATTAAAATACTTACACAATTTAATATCAATACTTGAAATTTCCTTCAATATTAAAAAATATTTTCTATTAATTTCATCATCAATTTCTTGGTAAATTCTAATATTTAATGAGGATCAAGCATCCAAAAAAGACTCTTTTTTTTGATATTTTTTCTTTCTTTTTCTTCTTTTTTTTTTCTTCTATTATTAAAATATACTTGCATGTCTATACATGTTTTACTTTAGTTTGTTAAGAATAAAATTGCTTATTTCATAATTTTAGATAAAAATTTCAAATGTTATTTTTTGGTTTTGTTTTCAACGCACCTGCCTTCTTACTCATACGGTACAATTGAACGCCATAAGACCACATAATATCGTATGTACATATGTATATAGAGTGTCACTGTCAATATTAATTTGTTTTATTATAAGGGATCAAGTTACATATTTTAATAGGTAGGTAGAGTAGCGTCTCTTTTTGTCCGACATTTATGTATGGAAGCATATTTTATATGTTTATGAATGCATAGCTAAATCTATATACATAAAATTGAGTATAAACACAAACATATACAATGATATTGTAATTTGGATGCTACGTGCATTTACCAAAAAATTTTATTTTAATATTTGAAATTAGAAATTCTTTTTTTTAAATTTTAACTGAAAAATAGGATTTCAAACGATTTATAATGTGTATATATGTATATGTAAGTATATGTATAAACAATTGAAACCATTTAAGAACAAAAAACTACAAGTTCATTGAACATCTAAGAATATCACTTTTCCCGCTCAAAATAATGTAGGTCCAAATATTATTAACGAAATAAAAATGAAAACAACTAAAATATACAAGAACATAACACCAACAAAAGTCTTAAATATAAAAATATCGATAAAACGGGAAACCGACCTAAATGTTTTTTTTCTTTTGTTTGTTTTTTCTTTTATTTTGTATTATTCAAGGATGATAAACTGTTTCAATGACAGTGATGATTTTGATGATGATGATGGTGATTATAATGATGCTCTGATATGATGCTCTAACCATTTCTAGGTAAAACAATATATATAGGTATTATTTTAGGATTCAAACGCCGCACGAACATCATAAATTTCGAGAATAGAAATTGAATGCATTTTTCAAAATATTTTTCTTGCTTTTATTTTTTTTTTTGTTATTCTTCTAAATTCATTCACATGAGGAAGGTCATTGATCTATTCAAAGGTTCAATGTAACTATTCTTGGAAATTTAAAATATTCACATACATACATACAAAATATGTGTATACAGCTATATATATGGCGGCAGTAGCAGCAATAGCAACAATTAATGATAAACAGTAAAAGGTTATTGAATTTTTCAAAAAAAAAGGAATAAACGAATCCAAAGAGAGACAGAAGATATTTAAAAATGAAGAAAAAAAAATATATGAAAAAAGGACCGATCGGAAAGTAACAAAACTAATAAAAAACAAAAAATGAGTTCAGACAACAGATGCGATATTGTTGCTAACTTATACACACATTAAAAACAAAAATAACAGAAACAGAAATGCACTCATCGCTTCTTCTACTATATTGAATTTTATTGATTGGAATTTGTATTTTTCCATTTAAAAAAAAAAAAATAAATAAGAAAACTGTGACACCCAACAAATACGGTAACCTATTAGGATAAGGGGTCAATAATTTATTAGTTCAAGAAAAAGAATATTTCATTTTTATATAAGACGTAACAAATAGACATGTGAGACACCAAGTGCTTTAATGCAAAGGAATTATGTATAAAGAAGAGTTTATGTGTTGCGGGCTCATAAAAAAATGGAAACCTTTAAGCAAAATTTATTTATATACATAGACATGCGTATGCATTTCTATGGAATTTTTTTTAACCTAGATTACTAGAAATTTATAATAGATTTAAAAAATTCTGAGAAATTTTAGTCGATATTTTAGTACTTATTATCGAATTTAAAGATGTCACAAACGAACAATTTATTTTTCATATTTATATTAAAAACACAAAATAATTGTATATGTATAACAATTTCTTATATAATTGCATTCATAACCTAAAATAAAAGCATTTATAAAATTTAGTCGACATTCAAAAAGGATCCCACAATGATAATTCTCGTTCACATCAATAACAGTTAAGAAATTAAGGTAATCAAGAATTGTACAAGTTTTAGATTGAATTGTAAACTACTGTTAGTTAAAGTAATTACCTTTGAATTTGATTAGCTAGTAAATTTGATTCAGATATGAAAATTTGAGGGCATTTAATTTAAATGGTTGGGGTGATTTTCGCGTGTTTTTTCAACACATTTAATATGTAAAACTATGAGAGTAAGAGTAAAATGTTTTAGATCTCGTTGCAACGTAACGGAAAAAAAACAAAAAAAAATAAAAAGAAAAGTTTTCGAAAATTCTAGTTTTTAAAAAAATTTCAAAGAAAAAACAAAAATTCTAACTTTGACGAGATCTACCTGGAAAACTATGGCACAGATCAAATTGATTGTTACACCGAAAATTAAAGAATAATTAGTTGCTCTGTATTGTGTAGTTCCGAAGTCATATACATTTATTTATATTCAGGAAAAATCTTGTATTCTTTTTTTTCAACTGACTGTAGCTCGAAAACGTATATTTGCACTCTCCTCCTACGCACCCCCTTCCCCCTGCAGGTTCATACATTTTTTTATTGGAAATTGATCAATGAATCATCCCTGAAATTATTTGTCACCTTATGAGAAACATCCTGTATAAATTTAAAAATTGAATGTTTGATGGTAATTTTCCATATAGAAATTCGAAGCCATTTATTGCAATAGATGTGCGTAACTATTTTCGAGTATTCTTTTGTACAGTTTGGTACAAAGGTTCTAAGAATGTCTTACTATTATATTATTTTTAATAAATTTGAAAGTATGTCCTAAATATACATTTTTTAGATAATTTCGCTAGAACGATCCAAGTATTTCATTTTAAATGCCCTAGAACGCTGTAAGTATTCCATTTTTTATTATATTTTATAAATATATATACACATATTTATACTTACAGAAATTTATATTTAAAATTTCTGTATAGGTTTTTTTTTGAATTTCAAATACAGATATAAAAAAATCACCATCCACAAATTATTCATAATATTTGTAAAAATTTGAAATGTAGACAATATAAAAAATATAGTTTCTATTCATATGAGAGAGGCAAAAATGTAAAAGGATATTTATTTTTAAAATTAAGTACGCACAAAATTTTTAAAGTCGAAACCTTCTATAAATGCGAATTAAATGTTAAGGTCTATTGTGATTTGTGGAACTCTCTTCTTTGACATTAAAATGTTAAATGAAAAATTTTGAATAATTTTGAATTATTGTGAGCAATTAGAGCTTGGAATATTATAAATTTTTGTCACATTAGTATATGTATACTTAAATTCGAAGTAAAAAAGCACTAGGATAAAATAATTTAGAATTAGTGTGCTATAAAATTACGAATACGTGAATTGTTAATTTACAGAAATCTGTTCAAAGTAATTATAGCTCTGTGGAAAATTAGCAAAACACGGTAAGATAAAAATTTGGTCTACTAGAGCGATTTAAATATTTTGGGATTCGGTTAAATCTAATAAATAAGCTTTATTGGGTTTTGAATTTTATAACTAATTAAATTTTAATATTTACTGATGATTAGTTTTGCTTGTTAAGTGCTATATATGCAAATTAAAAATTATAAATGGTTTACCGCAAATAGTAGTGACTACAATGAATAAATATTTTAAAATATTTCGAAATATTTTCTTTACAAGAATTGAATAAATTATCACAGGATACAATATTTGATTATATTGAATTTAAGCAACCAGTTCCAGTACACAATTCGCAAATATGATTATTTCATTATAAGAGTAAAGTGAGTATAGAGAATAAGACCATGTAATAATTAACAAATAACGGCAATATAACTCTCATGAAAATTATTATTATCTATACAATCTAAAATGTTCCCTAACTTTCGGTTAAATAATACCAAAACTAGAAAATATCAGAAGATAGTTTAAGTATGTATGTTACAACAAGTATTATGATGTGTTATTGATCCTTATATAAATTACAACACTTTCCATTAAAATATAATGAAAATTAAATTTGACTGATAATAATGTAATGTAAAACAAAACTATATATATAATATATATGTATATATATATATATACATATATGCTTACATAAGAATATGCATAAAATTGAATGATGAATAATGAAGGTCATTGCTTCTCATTTTTTGTTACAATTGGATAATATTTTTGTTTATCTGTTTGTTTTTGAAATCGCGTCCACGTTCTTTTAATTTCATCATTCATATTTTCTTATACGTATATACGTTCTTATGCATTAGCTTACGATATCATTCTTGTTTACAGAGGAAAAACAAGAAGAAAATGAAACATCAGATCATTAGCATCTCATTCAAAACATTTTACAAATTAATGAAAACTAAAGTAAAGCAAAAGCATCAGAGGATAAGAACTTTGACCTTTATTTTGATTTCGTTCTTAATTTTTTTGTTTTGTTTTTCGCTACAATATTTAGGATATGATTTGGTTTAATATACGGAAGATGGTATAATGCATGGTATTATACAAGACTGAGGAGAACAGAAAAAGTGAAAAAAAAATAAAAAATAAAAAGTACAGGTCGTTAATTTTTTTATGCTTCCATAAGATTCTAGAGTATAGCTAACACGTGTGTCAACTTATTTTTGTTTTCGTTTTGAGTTCTGAGAAAATTGGTTAAAAGGTGATATTAATCTAGATTTTTAGTGAAATAAGAAGAGCTGTGTTTCATATTTTTATTTATAATATCTAAGATACGAAATTTGTGTTTTGTTTTCAAATATTTTTTAATAAAGAAAAATAAATTTTTGTTAATAAACTAGGAAATGCGGTTTTTCCGGCTTCATAAGGTGCTCGAGTTCATCAGAAGGGTGGGTTTCAAGTGTATATTGTAATGTATCTCAAGTGTATATTACTTGGTCGAGATACATTTGGTAGTACAAATTTACAATCTACAACACCGGATATTCTGCCTACATGGTTTTCTCTTCCATTTTCGCTCAATGTCAAAAATATTATAAATTAATTTATATTAATTGCATTTCTACAGTTGGATTAATTGTAACCATATAAGATTATCTCAATTATACTGGTTTCAAATCCCACACCTATGAATATCTAAGAAATTAAATGTAAGACTAAAAGAACTAATCTTTTTGGAATTATTAGCTGAAATGATTAGCAACATTATGAGGTACATATTGTGTCCTTTAAAGACCGATAACGATAACGACTTAATCTCAATGAATTAATATTGAAATCCATATAACAAAAATTATATTTTTAGAAATTAAAAGATTTATTCAAACTTTGAATATGTATACAAAAAATAACAAAAACATTCAAGGATTTTCAATTTTGCATTTAAGTATTAAATATTATTAAATTTGGTATGTATACGAATTGCATATCATAAGGCGAAAACAAGATTAGTAATACGAGTAATAATGAAATTGTCGCAATATTATATTATTTTTAATAAAATTGAAAGTATGACCAAAATTAATGTCTTCTACCTAATTAAATATTGCAACGTGTGCGTTTTTAGTGTATAATGTAGAATGATTTGCTTAAATGATTCATAGACATCCTGTTAGTCGCATCACTTAACCTGATGAGTTGTTATTAAAAAATTTTAAGATTTTCAGAATAATATCAATTAAGAAACTTAAAATTCTACGCTGAAAACCGCAGAATAATTTTCAATAATACCCCATCACTTCAAGTGATGCCACTAACAGAATATTGGTGAATATAATTTCGTGTGTACACAACATATTTTTCCATTCATTCAACTATTAACATTACCATTCCTGTGAAAATAAAAGAATTTCGAGATGGCAAGTGGATACTTAAATCATTTTCAAAATAAACGATTTAATTAATCCTTATAATTTCAGTATTATGTACGAATACTTTCTATTACTGGGACGCTGGGACCAAATCATAAATTGAAAAACAAAATTAAATAAAAGCTAAAAATTTTCAATAGTTCTGAATTTTATTTTACTTTTTTTTTCTAATTTTTCTAAATAAAAATTATTTCATAAATTAATTTTATATATTGTGTATGTATGTATGTATTTGTATGTAAATCAATGGTTATATTATCAAATATAAAATGGTTTGTATTTGGAAACGGCGTAGTTTTTCACTTTTTTTCTTATTTTTATTTTAAATAATTTTTTTTTGTTTTTTTTTCAAAATTTTCTCAAGAATTTTATTTTATTTTTTACTTTTCACACAAATACACAAACATTTATTTTTAATCATAATATAGCAATATGTATTTTCATTTGTATGTGTGTATATTAATAATATTTGTTAAATAGATATTCTCCGGTGAAGGCCACTCTATGGAGATGGTTACTGACCTATGATTTCTATAGAATATAAATGAAACAAAATCACTTATGTACCTAGCTATATATTTTTATATATACATAGGTGTTTGTTTTAAAACTATTTAGAAATAAAAACAAATTAAAAAAATAAAACAATACAAGACAAAAAAAGAAGGAAAAAAGAAAAATAACTAGCTTATAATATTTGAATTTCTTCTTAAATCAGTGCCAAATAAATTCAAATGGAGTAGATTAAAAAAAAAATATGTACAAAGCTTTAAATTTAAAATAGGTGTATTGTAAAAAAAAAACTGGGTGAAGTTACTCCCCACGGCAAAATTTGGAATTAACAAAAAAATGTTTTTATATTTTTGTTTTATTATCACATACAGAACAATTAATAAAAGAAAAAAAAACAGAGGGAAATTAATCTTCGACTTTGCGAGCCGGGAAATCTTACTATCAAAACAGAATTTTTTTTTTTCGTTTTATTGCTATTGTAACAAATATTCAGTACTTACTTCTATTGTTAATTTAGTATTAAGAAAAAAATATATTAATATGTGTACATATGTGTATGTATGTTATATAACAAGTGCTAAAATATTTAAGCTTTGTTTTCTTGTTATCTTCAAACAGTAAACTAAAAAAACAAATTGTTTTAACATTGTCGCCTTTACTAATGTTTTTAGCTTTAGAACATTCTTTAAGTATTGCAAAATAAAATGTTCTCAGATTTTTTTTTACTTGAAGTATTGTAGAATGTCAAAATAAATAATTTTAGAATTCTATAAATTTTTTTATTTGAAATAATTTTAAATTAAAAATTAATTTTTAATTCATCGAATTGAACAAAAAATACTCAGAATATATAAAAATAAAAAGCAAGTAAAAACGTTTCAGTTATACCGAACTATACACTGTCACTCGAACCTTCCATAGAAATTTCACGGATTTGACTGACCAACACGATTATCAAGTTTCATGAATCTCACTTCATTTTTTTTTCCAAATATTTAAAATTTGCTTTTGGAGTTGTATGATAGCTACTCGAATCTGTTAGGTGATTCTAACAAAACTTTAGGACCTACAATTAGACCTACAATTGGACACATGACTGCCAAGTTTTCTCATTGTAGCTTTATTACTCTTCCGAATATATAGAATTAGCATTTGGAGTTGTATGGCAGCTACCCGAACCCGCTGTCCGAATTTGTTCAATTACAGTCGTTCTTGGCAGGAAAGAAACAACTTATGAAAGTGTGGTGTCGATTGCATTATTCGTTTTTGAGTTATACTGCGATTGGATGGACGGACAGACTAACGTATCTGTCTAAATCAATGCAGAATTTTACGCTGAGCAAGAATATTTATGTATATATGTCAACATCATAAACGTTCCTTTAAGTGGTTAAAAACTCCATACGAAAGAGACTATACCCTTCATGAAGGTGCAGGACGCTGGGTATAATAAAGTTTATTGACTTTTCTTCAAAATATTTGAAAATTTTTAAAGGGGCAGTCCAAAAAATCTCAATATTTTCGACTCTAAAGGCAATTATTTAAATCGGCGCCATTTTTATAAAAATATAGTAATTAAATCAGAATTTTTTGTAGTTTTCCTAGTCGTATTTAAAAATTAATTTGCTGTTTTACTTCCTTTTCTCAATCATTCTTAAGAAAAAGATTTCTGTTTTGTTCCTATTCTATTTCTTTTCCAGAAATTTCTATGCTTACTCACTTCATATGAATTTAATACCTTTTTACTATAACATTATATTTTTAGTGAAAAATCAAAATTTTAAAATGATAAAAAAAAGGGATCATATTTTACTGCAAGAACTATAATTCATATATGTATATGTACAAGAAATCTTCAAATACATACAAATTTACAAAAATAATAGCCGATGAAAATATATACATAGAAACGTTTATGGTAGGAATGTGCAATAAACAAAAAGTAAATAAAAAATTGAAAAATTCTTATGACGTAATTAAGGAATTTTTTGTTTGTTATTCATGTTGCAAATACTTGTTTCCATATAATATAAAAATGTTTATCAACATTCATAGGCATAGGAACTTGTTTTCAATAGGTATACAATATGTAGCTATGTAATTTAATTTTAATCCTGCTTGTAAATATTATGGTTAAGAATTTTGCTGAAGATAAAAATGAATCATGAATTTTCCTTTAAAATAGGGACCCGTATAATAGTTAATGTTAACTGATGAGTAATATTGTTTTAATGATTTCTGATTAAAATTTGTTTGTTAATTTTAGTTTTTTCGCTATTTGAAGTTTCCAAAGGGTATATGAGTCATTATATATGAAGGGAAATAAAACTATATAGTATTTTTTAAAGTAATGTGAGAGAAATACATATAAATTTAAAATTCATGATATGGTGACTACTCCAGAAATGCTCAAAAATATAGGAAAGTAAGGCTAATAAAATATGTTATGAAAAAGATAATTTCATGTCTTACAGGGTTGAAACTCTTTCGGAAACACAATCCTTTGTTACTTGTGGCACGACAAAATGTAAGGATCCTCCCTACTCGTTGTCGTTCAAGTGCCTCAAATCCAACCAAAGTTTTTTTTCAAAACTTTTCTCGCAAATACTCCCACGTTGAGCTCTAAAATTCAGAACATTTTGAAATTCAAAACATAATATAACAGATATTATGTATGATCCTGAACAGATAATATAACAGATTGTTTAAAATACTCGTATACGATTGGTTGTTTCGAGAAAGATACACGTACACATGCACACAATATACGCACACATAAACTTTATTATATTTATCCTTATCTAATTCTATTTTATTTATTTATTATTTTTTTAATATTTTAAATAAATTAATAAAATAAATTTTGTGTGTGATTATTGTTATACAAAATATTATTATTGCGAACAAAATTATATTCCATTTTAGAGATACGAATTTTTTTTTAAGTGTGTTTATCATTATAAGAAAAAATATATATGAATGTATATAACTGGGCTCGTGTCTGCTCTAGACTCGTTTTATATCAACTTTAATCATAATTCTTATAATTAAAATATAATTATTGTAATTTTTGTTTATTATTATATTATTAATTCTTTAATAAAAGCTTAATGACTTTTTAATATGAATTTAAATAATATTTTTTCTTTTACTATGTATAAGAGATTCTGAGTGTATATTAATTAAACGAATAAATTATTTACTTGTGTTTGTAATAAAATGTAAACGAAGTTTTTTTAATAAAAAAAATTATTATATTTTGCGAAATTATTCATATTTAAGGGTACTTTTTTTTTAAACATTACGATATAATTAAAATGTACGAAACTCGTGTAGAAAACTATTAAAGTAGTTGAGTTTTACAAAAGGTGAACTTAATGGTTGATATTTTCAGTGGAAGTAGAAATAATATTGTAGTAGAAAATATTTTTTTTTTTAAATGCAAAACTAATTCATTATTTCGCATAATAAAATTATCTAAATCTCTTGTTAGAGCAGTTGCTGTTTACAGAATTTTTATGCTCGTATACAGCTATATTTAATGTACTCGTAATATATAAATTTTTGTATGCAATCTAGCTTGGGATTTTCTTATCTTTTCAATGTCAGACGAAATTATTAGTGAAGGAGACTCTTTAAGTTAGCTCAAGTCCAAAGACTTTTAGTGTTTTGTGAGTTGCTTATTAATTTTTCTCATTCTATTTATATGTAAAACGAATTATCCTTTAAAGTGCTCAATAAAATTAATCAACAATTGTTAAAATTTTGTTAAGCCTGTTGCTTCAACGTTTGAATCTCAAGCAATGGTTTGCTAATTAATTCAGCTTGTTAAATTAACCATTACAACTTGGCAGTGGGATGATTCTAAGGAAACCTCTGAATTCGTTGGAACAATTAGAATTTTAAATATTTTATATATGTTTATAATTACCGATTCGCAAACTACGAAGTAATTATTTGTAAGATTTGATCGCTTTGTAATAAATTGAATTCGATGTAAAATATTTTTATAGGTTCCAGTGATTTCATTTATATATTTCCAATTTATATACACAAGTTAAAATACATTTTATATTCTTAATCAATATTTGATTATAAAATTAATATAGAAAAGTGGAAAAATTTTAATCATATTTAAAAATTAAGAAGAATCCTATATATTTAAAATTGGTAAACAAAAACAAATGAGGTCAGGTGAATTGTAAAATAAAAATGAAATGAGAGTTTTTATTTTTTATTTTAGATCAAGGCCTTTTCTTTTCTTAAAAAATTTTGTAAAAAATAAAATTTTTGTGTGTGTGTGTATGCTTTTTTTATTACTAGACTAGTATGATCTATTTTTTGTTTATTTAAATCCAGTTTATATGGAAAAAAAAGGAAAATGTGTGTCGATGACCTGAATTTTATATTTTACAGGCATTTAAAAGTATACGAGTTCTGGGGGTGAAAAAATAATATGCAAAAATTTAGTTCAGATTTTCTCATTTCAGATTGAATTCAGATTTTAGTTCAATTTTTCATTTTCAATAATATTATCAATTAATTTTTAATGTTCAATAAATTAATTTTGTGTTGTTAATTTTCCAATTTCTTTTTATTGTGAATTAAATTTTATTATTGATAAAAATTGAAACATGTAATTAAGAGTTAAATATTATGCTGGTGTATAAATTTGAGTCTGTCATATTATAGTGTAATAATAAAATATTTTGTGTCTCAAATCATTTTATGTTCAAAAGATTATCGGTGGTTATCAGACTTTAATAGTGTATCAGAATTATGGTTTCAATTTTTTTTTTGTATTACGACTAGTATTAGTGTTGAATCACTATAATATTGTTCCTGTTAAACTCAAATCCAATTTTTTGTTCTTAGAAAGACTCATACTCAATCACTTGGATATTAGCTTTCATCTTTTAAAAGTAAAAAAAATTATTAGAATTTTTATGAGAATTTTATGAAATTTCATATTTTACACTTATCTGACCATTAGTGCAGTGGTTATGGCATCGGTCCTTTAACCGAAGAGTTTCGAGTTCAAACCCCGGCCAGGTCAATATAAAAATTATATTCAATATTATATAACTATATGGAATACTAATAAATATTATATAAGTAATTTGACTTTGCTACCCAAAATAAATGTACTAAAAAATAATAGGTCATTTTATAAGTCACATATAACTCGATATTCTTAATCCAGTTTGTTCATCAATATTATGTTAAATTATCAGCAATATAGTGAAATTGTAATGAGAAGGAACAGTTAAATGATATCATATGATTTAACTTTGCTTTTGAAGAGCAATTTCATATTGCATATCCATTATGTTATGTTTTTGCAGTAATGGGTTAATGAAAATCTTTAGTGTGCAACAAAAATTTCAAATTTTCATTTTTATTCGTTATTTGCTTTATTTTGAATTTTAGAATTTTATAAATTCATTAGTCGATGACGAATTGAAGTTCAGTATCGTTATGCCCAATGATATTCCTCTTTTCTATATAAGGTTTTCGGTGTCAATTATTACATATAAACAATTAGTTCTATAATAATAATATGTTTACTATATTTAATAATCAAAATAAAAAATACGTGCAAAATAATATTTTCATTCCAAAGCTGTTAAAACTTTCTAGAAATTTTATTTAAAACCATTAATTTGTTTTTATTCAGGTAACACAATCAAAAAAAAAAAATTTTATAGTTTTTATTAAAATTTTTTTTTGTTTTCAAAAATTCTTGACACGAAAAATTTCAAAATTAAGTCAAGGAATGTTTACCGATTTCATTTGTTTAAATGCGTACAAATTATTTTTATTTATTTATTTTACCAAAAATTATACCCTTCTAGGCAAGAGTAGTGAGTACTTTATCACCTTTACGCAATTATCATTATGACAGTATAATAATATAAAAATGACGTATAATAAAAAAATTTTGAAGCCGCAAAAAAAAAGAATAATAAATTTTATAAGTTCAATAACTCTACAAAAGCTCGTTTTTTAAAGACAACAACAAACACAAGAAAAATAACTTATTTATTTACAATATTTTCGTAGTTAAATTCAAAATAATAAAGAAAAAAAAAAGAAAACAAAAATGTTATGATCTCATATAGTGTTTTTATTCTGATAATATTTTTACGCAATCATCCAACTTATTATTAAAATTGTGATCATTTTGTCAAATATAAAATTTGACGTGTTCCTTAATTCCTTTTAAATTCTTTAACGAAAGCGAAAAAAAAAACTTCATTTATGCTTTTTCATCTTCATCATCACTATGGGGCAATCATTATTCAAATGTTTAGGTGTGTTTATTCATGACAGTACTTTGTCATTTTATGTGAAATAGAACAATATTAAGTTTTATAATGAAAAAAACCAGGTAGTTTTGATTCCAATTGCATATGCTTAAAATACTCAAGATTTAAGCTACATAAAATTCAGGAAGTTGTAATCTTAAAATTATAATATTATTTTTTAAAATAATTTAAAAATAAAAATTATCTGTGCCGTTTTTATTGATTTAGACATAAAATAGAATCAAAAACAAAAGCATTTCCACAAATATAAAAAATTATTTTGGAAATTTTTAATTAATTTTGTAACAGTGTCCAGTATAAAATATTAAATGTTAAGTTTTTCTATGACGTTCATGAAAACAATGTAAAAACGCAATTGATCAAAGGTTGCCTTTTAATTTTAGCGAGTTCGTAAATGTCAAATCGAAACTTTTGCTTTCCATTGAATAAAGTTATTTTCAATCTAAGGTCAAATTCAATTCATTTCAGTGAAATGTTTCTAAAACATGTGTTTTATTAAAAATTAACTTTTTTTTTCGGAAAAGTGATTATGGCTCTTAGACGTCTCTGTCTGTGAAATGATGTGCGACATATAGAAGTTGCTTCCTGTTCAGTCATATAACAAATGACTTGAATGACATTTTTTTTCTATTTCTATATTTTGGATCCAAATTTAGGATTTTTAAACTTATTTTTTTGATTTTGAGAAAAAATTTATAGAATATACTCTTTTTTTTTTTAATTTCCATTCAAAACTATAATATGTACTTAGTTTTCAATTCAAATTTAATAAAATTAATATAATATTAAAAATAAATTAATTATAAACAAAATTTTTCCAATAACAAAGTGAAATGGGAAGAAGTGAAGCATATTTATCATTAGAAAAATTGCGTTATGTCAAATTAAGGAATTGATTAACGAGTCAATGAGCTGGTCAGGGAAATGATTTCTAATTCGAAAAATATTCAAATTAATTTTTTTTGACACTGTACGTATCTTATATATATATATATATATATATATATATATGTGTATTGTGTATAAAATTTAAGAATTTCTGGAAAAATTTTTCCTAATACAGAAATTATTTTATATAGATAAAGTAGTATTTAGTCCTAAGTCGCCAATTAATGAAATTACGATAATAAAAAACTATTTTAAGAGTTGGAAATTATCAATTAAATTATTGTTAATTTGTAATTTAATAAAATTTATAATGTCATATTTTGTAATACTTACTTATTAGAAAATATGACATGAGCACCATATAATATCCCTCACCGCATGCAATTCGGTTGGCAATAGGTTGGGGCAACAGAATTTTTTATTATTTTAAGACATTTTAAACTTTCTTAATTTGTTCAGTTTTTATTTGAATTTCTTATTTATTTTTTATTTATTTTTAATATGTTATTTAAGATTTCTCTTTGAGTTTTTATCAAGTCAGTAGAATATTCATCTTAGCAAAATTTTCTATCAATATTATAAAATTTTCCTTTTCTCAAATAAAAGAAATTATTAATTTTAATTGTCAAATCAAATATCAATAATGATCACCCCATGTAAACCAAAATTTTGATTTTATACTCAACTTGAAATCGAGAGTTTTACGTGTTTAGATTCTTGATGTTTTTTGTTCATGCATATACGTACCTATACATAGATACACATAAATTAAAGGAAAAAAACTTTCACATGATTTGCAAAATAACAAAATTTGCAAAATTTATTTTTTTGATTTCTTTTTTTTAAAAAACACAATAATAGTATGGCCATTTCTTATTTAAATTTTCCATAATATTCTCATAAATATTGTTATTTGTTTTTATTCTTATTTGAAATTTTTTTTTAATTTATTCGTATACGCAAGGTTTTGTTTACGACATAAGTTTGAAATTAGTTGTAAAAAAGTTTTTTTCTTGGGAACGTTTTGTCTTTTAGTTCAAAAAACTTCTTCTTTTTTGTTCTTTCGTAGTTCTTTCAAAATATTGATATAGGCATGAAGAATTATTTTGTTTCAAACAAAACATAATTACAAAAGTGAAAAAAAGAATAAAATTCGTTTTCTAGTAAAAATATTTAGCATGAAATCGAAATTTAAACAAAGCTAACCACGCGAATAACTTGTAAATCAAGTTTATAAATTTATCTATATAATATTATTCAAATATTTTAAATATATTAATAAAATAATCTTGTATTAATAAACACATAATTGTATAGAATATTTGAATTTTGCTTATCAAAACAAAAATATCATAAATAATCAGATTTTTTTTTGTTTTTTTTTTTGGAAATAATTAAATATTTATAATTTAATTTGAATTTGAAAAAAGGATAATTTATTAGTGATTAAGGAAGCTTTAAAGTGGTGTGATATTTGGTATATGACAATTTTGTAAAATGATGAAATACTATCTAAAATTTTCTGTATCACACAACATACGCAATAGAAAAAACTGTTTTATGGGATTTGTAAATTTTTATTTCAGTTTTAGAATTTATTTATTAAATAACTACTTTGTTAAAAATTATACGTTTATAGTTGTAATAATATTAAACATATTTAAAAATTTTCCCATTTTGAAGTTCTTACGAGCATAATATGTCCGTTTTTGCTAGGTCTGAAAATTAATCAAATTCCCGCAAAAAAAATATGTTCGTTAATTGAGATGATTAAAGTGTAGTCTACAAAGTTGCTCAAAAACAAACAAAATAAAACAACAGAAATGAGTAATAGGCGGTTCTATTTTTAAAATCATTTCCACCATTATTTAAAAAAAAAATTTTTGGCTTTAAATATTTATTAAAATTGGCTTATTTTACTCTTTTATTTTATTGATGTTTTTCCTCGACCATGTCAGATTTTTTAAATTTTTCGAATCAAAAAACAGCAAACGATATACAAGAATTTTTTTTAAAGAAAAGTTCTCGTATTTTTTTGAGATTTGCAAATAATTTTGCAAACAGCTAAAAATTATAATATTCTGCTCTATTTCACTTGAATTTCGAATTTCATCTGCTTTTTAAATTTTTAGAAATAAAGTGAACGGATATTTTAATGAATAAATTTGAGCTAATATTTGAATCGAGTGGGAAAATATAAATAATTTGTGTTAGATTTCATGAAAAATGAGTATTACCTTTATTTTTCTTAGCATTTTAATTGAATGTAAAAGGGCATCATTAAATAAATTTCATTTGTGGGTACATCCCGTAATTACATAGGTTCGTTAACCATGAGGTTCAATGATAATAATTTTATTTATTTATTTAATTATTTAGTTCAGTATTTTTCACAAATAAAATTTTTTCCCAAACGGTAGCGTGATTTGAGGAAAAAGGATGTAAAAGAAACTCAAATGTTTCTTTTTATTTATAAAATCAGTGATTCCCAAAGTGGTCTATATAGACCTCCAGGGGTCCATGAAGTGTTGCTAGGGTTTATAGAAAGATATGAATTTAATTAAATTTGTTTTTTATTTAACTTTCTCACATCATAGTTGTACCCTGCTACTCTTAAAAATTTACATCTATCAAAGAAAGTATCACGGAGTCTATCAAAAATTGAAAAATACGACAAGGAGTCTACAAGAGAAAAAAGTATGAGAACCTCTGTTCTAGATCATAATATGCTCACATTGTATCTAAATGTTTAATTAATTATAAATCAATCACTGGATACTGGAGAAAACAAACAAGTTACATCCATCACACAATATAGCGCAGACCATTCAAATACAACATCTTAGTTTAACATTTATGATGCAATTTTAATTATGCATTTTTACTAAGTTTTCTATTGGGTTTATATATATATATATATATATATATATCATATATATGTGTATATATAACATATTTTAACTATTATATTTTCGATTACTTACTAAATAATTCTTTTTTTTTTGTCATGTTTGCTTCCATATGCAAATACTTGCTATAATTTTATGAAAATTTGTTAAAATATTCAATCACATTTCAAATTCTATTGCAGATTTCCATAAAATTTTTGTATTATAATAATACAGCTCTATTTAACTTGTACGCTATAAAACAATGCTATTATGCAATTAAAACATCCTTTTGATTTATTTAATAAATTCAAAATTTACACCATTGCTTGTTGGTAATTAAATTGAAATAACAAAATGACCTTCTGTATTAATTTAAGAATATATTTATAGCAATGTAGTATAATATAATTTATTAAAAATAAATTTACATATTATTATATTAAAGTATTTCATAATTAATTTTTAGATTCATTTTGTGTATGACACTTTCTTGGGAACACTGAAAATTTTATAAAGATAATTTAAAATAAATTTTCTTTTAATATTAATTTATTTATTTTATATATGTATACATATATATATATAAAGAGAATATGCCATTGACCTAAAATTCATACATATTACCAAAGAGCATCATTATTTATCCATCATACGAAATAACTACTCCAAATATAACTTTTATATTTTTTTAAACAAAAGTTTCTTTTATAAATTTTTTGTGTGTTTTTTTTTTTTAAATTTACAAAAGAAAAAATAAAATTTCTCAGGTACCCACTTAAAAAAGTATGATACCTGAATCATTTTTTCGGAATAACTTACAATAAGACAAAAAGTAAAAATGAAATAAAAAAAACAATAAAAAATCAGAATAAAAATAAAACTTTTAATAATTTGTTTCTGTTGTTTAATTTTTCAAAAACAAGACTAAAATAAAAAAAGAAAAATAAAAAAATTGTAATTTTTTAAGTTAAACAAAGCAAATTGCAAAATGGTCAGCATATGACCATAAGCTAGGTAACCTTGAAATTCGTTATCATCATATAGGGTATATATATATTAGTATACATATATTGTAAATGTATGTAAGTATATATACCGTTTTCAAAAAGAAAATCGCACATTGTATACTATTTTTTTTTTCAATTCAAATTACATTGTAAACATTTTTTGAACGGTATTTTACTTTTAAAATCCAGTTACGGACTAACACAGTAAGTGGTGCATTATACATAGGTAATTGTTCAAAATTAATTTTAATTAAATTTAGTTATTTTTTAAATATTTTAAATTGAATCTGTATTTTTCTAAAAGTAAGTTAAAAAATCTAATGAGTTGCCGCAAAAACTGGCAACTATATTTGACAAATTTATTAGAGAATGGGTTGTTGTTTTCTCATTTTTTCACTCCAATTTAGGAGCATAGGGCCTCCACATAGCCTCTCAATCGCACTCTGTTACTTGCTAATGTTTTTATATGGGCTCAAGACTTGCCGCTGTCGGCGATTTCTTTGTTTATGATTCTGCGCCACGTCATTTTTGGCCTGTCCACTTTTCGTTTTCCTTGCGGGTTTCACTTTAGTGTTTGACATGAAATTGCACCTTGAGGCCTTCTTAATGTGTATCCCAACTAATTGAGCAATTACTTCAAATTTTAAGAAAATTAATAACCGTTTAATAAAAATAACATCAAAATTTATATTTTCGAAAATGTAAAATAATTTTCGCTTTTTGATCATTTATTGATAAAAAGTGTAAATATAGTAAACGTTCACTGCCTATTATAGCTGGCATATTTCTAAAACTGCAAAAATAGCAGAACCTGTCATCTGTAAAGTAAATTTAAATTTTTAATGTAATTGTCGAATTCTGAAAGTCTAAAAACTCATTGCAAATAGAGTTATTATACGAATTTACTAACATAGGAAGTTTCACATGTTTTACGAAATCGACATAGGAAAATTGATGCGTTTACAAATTACATTATCTCCTTTATTATGTGAGAATAAGTTTTGAAAAAACACGTGCATTTCTTATTATACACCATGCTTATTCGAAATAAATTTGGAATTCGAAAACATGGATCGTAATTATATATGAAATTTAAATATTAATGTCATCGCTTATGACATTAGTAAAGAGAGATCATTGGAGAGAAAAATTTAACATTATTATCATATACATATAATATCATGTTCTTGCACATTAAATCTGTGATATGCTCTTCTATCTTATGTTTTTAATAAAGGTTTTGTAGAAAATGATAATTTTTCTAAAATTCCAAGATAAATTTACTTAATTGACTTTTAGACAATGGATGGTTAGATTTCTTCTACTTTTATACTGTAATATTAAGGGTTATAAGAATATACAATACAAAAATATTGTTTAGTCTCGTTCATGGGATAAATTTCATCCTGTGGTACAATTGAAAGTTTTTAACGTTATAACAAAAAATTTATAATAATTTATTTCAATTTAATTTCAATTGTGGGATTTTGTTTTTTTTTTTTTTTTGTTATCAGATCATACAATCGAACCGACTAAAACATATTTTTGTTGAATCATATGTGTTGTGTTGACATTCAGAAATTATTGTGTGTATTTTTTTTATGCGAAAATTAAAAAACAAAAAAGAGTATACAATAAAACAGAGAAATAAAAAACATTGTAAAACAATTCCAACAACGTGCCAAAAATGTTTTGTTTCTTTTATTTATTCATTTGGTTTTTTTATTTTTGATTTAATAGAAGAAAAAAAAATTACAAATTTCACACCAAATACGAATGTATGTATGAATGTAACTGATTGATGATTTTAAGCTATAAAAACGCGTCGCGTGTTCTTTCACCTTAAATATTAATGCCAGCCAGTCATTGTCATTATAAGAATTGTACGTCATTATTGACACTAACAGCATCGCAATCGCGGTCGGTGGTAAAAGATCCACAGTTTTTGTTTTATTTTATAATGTGCGCTTGTTTTTTTATTTCTATTTCTCTTTTTGAAATTTGTTTTCAAATTTGTATACCAAACTAAGCGAGGATGTAGACACATATGTATTTGTGTATGTTTCCATTGGAATAATAAAATGAGAAATTTAAAGAACGTATGTATAATTGATATTAATGAGAAATTAATATTATATGTGAAACGTGTTTCATTTAAATTCTTTCAAAAACACAAACATTTTTATGAATAACAAAATGCTAAAGTATAATTGAGGGAAAATTTTCATATAATTTTCAAATGGTCAAATTTATAAGTATGTTTTTTTTTGTTTGACTTTGATCAAATTTAAATGAAAGCATCAAAACAAGAAATTATTGACCTATAAGTTAATGCGTGTTAAGCTAATCATTTCTAATTAATTAAAATAGTTTTGGAATTTCTTAAATTTTTAATATTTTAACAACGATGCTCGTAAATTAAATTGTTTGTTTCAAAATGAAAACTCTTTATAGAATAACCATTTTAATCAGTTTAGAATAATTTTTATTAAATTAGTGTACACTGAAAAGACATGGTTTACTATATTTTGGTAGCCAAAAAATATAACTACATTTTTGAAGTTGTTTAAAAAAATTTACAGAATTAAGAATATTTCTGCCGTCATATTGAATTATTTTTTATTCTGTAGCGGTATCAATAGCTGATTTGTAATATATAAAATATGTAGCTAGATTTTAAGACTATAATTTCAATTGATCATGGTGAGATTCTTCATGTGTACATGACAAACAAAATATTAATTTATTCAAATAACTGTGTAACATTCAAAATCAAGCTAAATATTATGACAGTTTTTGCAATCTGTTGCATGTTTTTATTTGTGCAGCAATAGAACATTTCTGCAATAGCTAAAATATATGCTGACAATTTGCATAATTTAGGTAGCTACTCTTTTCTCTATGTGAAATCGGAAAAGAGCTTAAGTCAAGTTACATTGCCGTACCTGAAATAAATAATTGCAAAAACAATGAAATTTTGTGCTGTATCGGCAATAATAAACTGCAAAATAAATAAAAAATACAGTCAAGAAAACGACTCGTATTTTTCGTAGCATAAGATGAAAAATATAGCAACTAATGTTAAGAATGTTGTGCAACAAAACATGGCAGAAAATATTATTTTTTTTGGATCTATCCCCATTTCTACCAGTTTTTATTACAAGGAGCATTCAAAACTATGGTAAATATAGTAATGTTTTTTAACAAGAAATAAGATAAAATAAATTTTATAATTTAATTTTTATTATTCCTTAAGTGTTTGCGCTAAACTTCGTAGTATGTTTTTAATTATTTTTGGAATTTTCAATCAAACACAAGTTTGAGAATTTTAGTTTGATGCAAATTATTTTATGTATACATTTTTTGCTTTTTTATATAACACAAAACATTATAGAAATTTAGGTTGTAATTTAAGAAATTTAGGTAAAGAGTGTAAGCAATAAAATGAAATGTAATTGTTTTTAATCACGATATAATAAAAATGGATTGAATTTTATGCATATTCTTCCCATATGTTTCAAATGTTTTCTCTAATATTACAATGTTATTTAACTAATTTCGGTTGGATAATGCAATTTTTGTACCGAATTTCAAAAATTTATTTAGATCTCATATCATACTTCTTTTTCAAATCGATAGAAACTGGTATTCATTTATGTGTGCATTGTCGAAGATACTCATTTATTAATTAACGCCTAGAAATAAGCAATTTTAACTTTTCATATTATAAAACCAATTTTAATTAAATAATAAAATAAAATGGTAATCAAAACTGAAATCCGTTGAACTTGAAATGAATGATGAAATTTTTTCTAAAATTGTTAAAAAAAATTGGTTTAACGTTATCAATAAAAAAATTTCCATAATTCCTTTCCATAACAAGATTTTATAAATTTCTTTGAAATCGAATTCTAATAAAAAATAAACAAAATGTTTTTTACTTTAACAAAATCTTCTTTGATTCTTATAAATTATTTTGTTTATTATGAAAAATGTTAATTTACCGAACTCGCATGTTGTGCCTTTATTTTGATTATTTGCTTTTGTTTTTGTTTTTTATTTTTCTTGACTAACTTTTGGACTTTATTCCTATTAAATGAATCATTTAAGTTTTGGCGTATATCTGAATAAAAAACGTATTTGATTTTGTTGTTTTTCTTTTTGTTTTCTTTATTATTTTCTTTTCTTTCCATCATATTAAAATTTTTCTCCAGAAGTATTCCAAGTTTCAAGAACAGCAAAACAAAAAATGGAAAAAAGAAAAACAAAAATATGAAAATCATAATAAAAAAAAAAAAATATAAGAGAAAAATAATGTAAGGGTAGAAAGCCGGCGTTTTGAATTGTTTACGAATAATTTTGTATGTAAACAAAAACAGTAACCATTAACATCAACACCAGAAAAATAAAAAAAAAAAATTGATGTTTTTTTTCTTTGTAATTTTTTTTTGCTTTTAGAGTTTTTTTTTTTATAATTTGCTTTTACTACCATTTTTCGTAAACAAAATTTTTTAAGGTCAATGTCACATTTCCAATTTACTTTCATTAAAAAAAAAAAACAAAAAAAAAATTTCCTTGTTAAAGGGGAAAAATTTTTTCAACAGCTGTTCGGATGAGCCATGGTTTCTTCATTTTTATTGTGACTAATTTTTAATTTTTAAAAATATTTTTAAATATTTGAATTCTAAATATTCAAATTTTTAAAAATGCGGAAAATTTTGTTTTACCGCATATGGAAACTGTACGTGATTTCATTCAAAGTTTTAGAAATTTCATTTGAATTTCTATTTTTATTAATTTCGCGAAAATGAATGTACGCATACAATTTGAACTTATTAGACTTAAAATCTGATTTGTATTCATGTTTGATTAGCTGTTTTTCTGTGATTTCCACGGTTCCTGCAGTTGCAATTTGAAATAATTTGAAATTTCTGAAGTTATTTAAGAAAAAGATTATTTTAAGTATACATTGAACGAATGTATGAATGATTTCAAAATCAAAGGAAAAAAATTATTACTTCACCACTTGCTTCATGCTTAATTTAGATTTAAGAACAAAAGACGTGATAAATTTTGATTACACAAAATTTTACATTAACAAATTCCGGAATTTTAGGCGTTTAATTTCTGTATGTTGTTAACGAAATAGTGAGTTAAATTTTTAAATTAAAGAAAAACGGAAAATAAAATAAATTTTCCGAATTTCGGACAATGAAAGAAAGATTTATTGTAAATAAAATTGAAAATGTCAATACCGAAATTTTGGTCGGTAACTTAACAATAACATTTTACAATTAGTTTCTTATACAAATTAGAATTATGTTTTTAAAATTTCTTCTGTTCTACCAAATTTTGAAAAGAAAAAAACAATTGAATTTTCGAGTTTAAATTTCATTATTGAATTGTAAAACAAATTGTTCATTCAGCCAATTTAGCCATATTTTCTCTTAAATTCGTATGTGCTATTACTTAACTGATTGCAAAACATAATATTATAAAAGTGGTTTAAATTACCATAATTTAATTTAAAGAAAATAATTTTAAAATAATTTATTATAAAATAATTAAAATGAATACTTTAATATTGATTTAAACTAAAAAAAAATTTCAAATTACTTTTAATTATATAATATGCATTTAATTTATGCATGCTCATAGCACATTTTTGCAACACTTATCGCAATAGTGTTATACATTTATATTTTAAACATCAGTTTCGTACATGTGAAAACATTATTATTAAAATCTATTTTATTGCAAATAGTCATATTACCGCAGATATTTGTGTATTTATTCTATTAAAATAATATCTATTTAAAATATTTATGTTATATATTACAAGAAATTTTATTAAATCAACTCCATAATATATAAATGAGTATAGATACTTATGCATGGGAAAGAAAATTTAGGCACATATTTTTCCATGTGACTTGAATAATAAAATGCATAATTAATGTCTTTCAATTAATTATATTCATAGTCTATTCATTATAAACAAAGGTATCTAATAATTATGTGTTCTATTTACGATGATAATATTATATTACAAATATAAAAGGATCAGTCGACATACCAGTTAGATACGTACGTATATTATGTGCACATGTAACACTGATGACTAAAATAGTGTAAATAAAATATTCTTAGAATGTATTCTGAGCTCTTTTTTAATAAGTTTAATTACATTTTAATTTCAATTACAAAATTTAAATTAAAAATAATAAAAAATACAGAATATCTACAATTCTAAATTGAAATGAAAGAAGTGGAAAAGAGAGAGAGAGGAAACAAAAAAGCATGCAGAAGAATTTTTTTTTTAAGTTTTTTTTTGACATATTTTATATTCGGTATTTCGGTATACCATATATGCAGTTGTGTTAGCTACTTGTCATTAAAATATGATTATAATCTCATAAATTCAACCTTGAATAATATCAGGATTTATTTAGAGTCCATTCAACTATATTACTCGTATTTTATAATTGATGATTTTGAGTAAAAAAAAAAGTTTAAGTATTAAAATGACACAAACAAAAAAAATACAAGCAGCAATGAACAAACAAAAACTTTCAAGTAAGCATATTTTATTTTTTTAAGCTTTTTAAACACTCATTTTTTTTTGTTACATAAAACTTTTTAATTAGTTTGTTTTCTAGATTAAATGATGCAGAATTTTTGGTTGTAAAGAATTTGATGCTGTCATGAATTTGATGACAAAAAATTTTTGTTTTTGTTTTGCTAAGATTTTAGAGTTTTCTTGTATACTTTTAATTAAAATAAAATGCTTGCAATAAAAGTTTATCAAATTATTCTTTTTTATGTAATAAATCTAAATTTCAGGGAGTTGTGACGCTGAAAGAAATGTGACACCTATTTTTAGTTGAAATATTTTTGAAAATACCAAAAAATTTTATTTTTTTTTTAAATAGAAATATTTTTATGCTGAAATTTTTGGTTTTGAACGCATGCAATTTGGTTTATAATTTGTGAGGTCTTTTATAGTGTAAAGAATTTTTGTACAATAATTTTTTTGCGATAGGTAATCAAATCACAATTGATACATTAACAAGTTCATATACTTTAATTTCATGAGATTTTGGTAAGGTTCTAAGATTGCTAATCAAATAAATTCAAAAATTCGTTATTGAAAAATAATTTTTAAACTAAAAAGTAGCAAGTCAAACCAAAAACAAGAATCACCGAATTTTATATTACGAATTAGCCTGGATTTGTTCTGATAAAATAATTTTCACATTTCATTAAATGTTAAAATTAAAATAGAAAAAATGAAACTTTCAATTTTGTAAAATTTACAAAATATTTCATTCGAAATTAAAATTTATATATGCATACCCGAATAGTCATGGCAAAGTTCTTATTATGAAATTTTATTTACAATTAATTTTAAAAATTTCAGTTTCATATTGAAAGGTGACTGACTAGGTGTTAAATAATAAATTGTTATCATTTAAATGGAAATACAATGATTTTGTTTACATTTTACAATTTATAAATCATTTTTGGTAGACAATGTCCAAAAAAAAATTTTATGATAACTCGATTATTAATCCCTCAACTTTGTAATATTTAATCAAAAATAATATTTAACTTGAAACGAAATTTCCGAATAATTATTATTATTTTAAGAATATTGAAATCCAGTTTAAAAAATCAAAACAAAGTTTTCGTAAAAAATTGTAAAAGTTATTGAAAATGTAAAGAAAGTCATTGCCACTTATTAAAATTTTATATATAATTTTTTTATATTCGGAGCACTGGAACTAATGTAAATTGTTGTACGAGACAAAGATATTTTGTTAAAAAATATGGGGAAAATGGTCTGGCAACAATTTGGAAGAAATTAGTACTTGGGAAAGTCAGAATTTTAATTTGAAGAATGATGTGTACAGAAATAATTTAAAAGTTAGGCATATTTTCTGAACAATATAATTTTCAAGTTTATATTATAAAATTTTAAGAAAATTCGTTTAATATTATGTTAAAAATGTAAAATCGGCATAGTTCCCACCCTTGAAACATGGCATATTTTAAATGTTAATCGACTCATCACAAACTTATGTTACAGAAATTTTTCACATAAATTTTTACATTAATTTTTATCAATATCGGTAAATGCATTTTGCTTTTCCAATTAAAATTTTACGCCCGACAATGAATCTATTTTTTAAACACCATATTAATTTTAAATAATATTTTAGCTGCGGATTAACTTCTGCGCAATCATATAAAATAGGATCTGAAAGCATTTTCTTCAAAGTATTCGATTAAATTTTCATATTCATTTCTGATCTCGTATAATGTTTAGTAAAAGCTTACACATTAAAAATACCTAATCAGTTAGAACTAATTTAAAACTAGTAATCACTAGAAAAATTTCTTCTTTACTAATAATTTCAAATTAATATACAAAGTGCGTTTACATATACATAAACAAATACAATATATGCATACATAATTATATCACATATTTTATTTTTAAAAGCTTTTAAATTTGTTGAGAGATTAATAAAATTTAATGTTTATACACCATTTTAATTCCAAAGCGAAGTAATAAATTTTTGATGTAAGAATAATAAGTTTTAAAAGGCGCTTTTCAAATATTTCAAATGCATTTGTCATGTATATTTTGGGAGTTTCTGTTGTTTGTCATGGTCAAGTTGAAATAACTGAAAGTCTAATCAGAATGCTTAATATCTTTTAACAGTTCTCTTTTCCATGTAATCTTTTTTTATAGACCAACATTCGCAAAATATTTTCACTATATTATTTTATATATTTATTTAATAATGTTTATTAAATTTATCTTATTTATTATTTTATTGAAATAAATCTCAATTTAATTTTGAATTTTTAATTAAATTCATTTTGAAATTTTCGGAAAACTGAAATAAATTAATAAGCAATCGAATAAGTTCAAGAGTAACTCACTACTGTAACTAGCGTGCACCTGGTATGCGGCTAAGAAAATATTTAATAGTTATTAATTAACATTAATTAAAATTAATTTTATATTTCATATTTTATATATATATACATTATATATTTTAGTGTATTTGTGCATGTATATGATTCGCAATTTTTTCTATATATAACAACATACCGTACTACACACAAAAAATAAAATGTGTACAACAAACAAAATATAAAATTGATAATTTATTTTTTATTTCCTTTTATTTTATTTTGTTTTTTTTTTTTTACTATACGGCCCTGAATTCGTATATTTACCTATGAGCAGTGGTGAGCTGCCAAAATTCATGAAAACTAGTTTATAGAAAATTGAATTAAATAAAATAAAAATTTTAATAAAAAGAAAAGCAATAATATTTATTACATTTAACGGTTTAAGATTAGATTATTTTTGTAAAGCAAATTTTACTTTACAGCTAACGGTTTATTAACAATTAAAAATAAGTTAAACAGCGCTAGAGTTATCAATTGCATTATGTTAAATATAATGGCTGTGTTAATTGTGAAAATTATAACAAATTTTGAGAGATTAGTTTGGCGGGAGTAACATAATGAATGCTGCAAATAATTTTGATTCGGTATTCCACTGAAGTTTTTTTTGAATTTTTCAGAAAAAAAAACCGACAAAAAGTAATAATTATTTTCATTTGATCGCTTCTTCGTCCGTGCGTGTGTATGTTTGAAAAACTTCTACATCATTTATGATAGAATTAAAATTTTATTCACAAATAGATCTATCTCCTCTCCTTCTACAGGTATAGCTCTTCAAAGTCCTGGAAATGGAAATTTTTGATTATTTATTGTATAAAACCTCAAACTATTAGGTCGATAAAATTAATCGTTACCAACTTTTTTTTTAATTTTTAATTGTAGAAGTCTGAAATTCATAGCAGTTTTTGGATATTTGAAATTTGAAAAATTTGAATTTTCAGCAAAATTGCAAGCTTGCCATCATGTCATAAAAATATATAATTATTTTTCTTAACTGATGCAATTAACCCTCGAATTAGAACATTATATTAATGCTACTTACATTTTTTTTGTCATTCTAAATGTATGCAATAATTTTAACTATTTCGGTATAAAGAAAATAATTTGACGAATTACAAATTTTTTTTAGATAAAGAAGAAGTATTCGAATTTTTGATCCTTATTCTGATTCCACCTACTTAAAATCCTAATTTCAATTGTCCGATTTCCAGTTCAATTCCATGCTTCCACTTCAATTCGATATTTTAATTTTTAATTTCAGTATAATACCGTTGTAAAGGATATGAAACTCAATTATTTTAATAATAAATTGTTAAAATAATTGAGTTTAATAAAAAAATAATTAAACTGAATGATTTTTTATAATATAGTATTATGGCACTGAAAATACATTAAAACCCAATTGTTTAGCTTATGACATTAAATATAACTTTCGTATTCAGTATTTCTGGACAATTGAAGAGTACATACTTAGCAGTACCGTTACAAATCTGTTGATCATCACTGATTTTCTATACTATTTTACCTCATCTATTTTATTTATATTCTTTGGAAAACAACAAAAGGAAAACTAAAAGCGAAAAATATTAGGTATATTCAACAAAATAGAAATCAAATTTCTTATCACCATATTTTAAATATATTATACATAATTATTATTTTATTATAAACACACTTATATAATATACTATTTTTAATCATATAGTATTATTAAAGTAAGCTTTTCTTAAAATTTTTTACTATGCCATTTTAAAACACTATCTTTCTAACATTACAAACATATCCTTTAGACAACATCATTAACCATAATAATAATAAATGAGAATAAAAATTAATAATAATAAATATTAATATTTTATTTTAAATATATACTTCTAAATAAAATAATATTTGTATTTATAAATGTATACATATAGTATGTATATAAATATATTGTACGTTATGCATGATTATAATTTAATAATAAATTCAAAAAGTTTGGCTATTTCCAGTATAATTTTTGTTATACGAGTACATGTACGTATATATATGTATATACCGAAAATATGTGTACGGGTATATATATAATTATGTATAATATGTATATGAATAAAAAATTAAAATATATTATATTTATATTGGCAATAAAAATACATAAAGATCAAGGTTAAATAATTCTATTTTTCATTCACAAAGAAGTTAAAAAAAGCAGTAACCAAAAAATGTTTTATTTTATTGTTGTTGTATGTTTTCATATATTATTTAAAAAAATTTCATATACAAAAGAAATATAATATTTATACATACATTAATTTTATAAATTAAATCTGCATTAGGCTAGCAACAGAATTATTGACCAAAACAAAAATAAAACATTCGAAATTTGAATTTAAATTTAATAATATTAACAAAAATTTACTTAATTTGCAATTTTATAGCACACGAGTTAAATAATAAATAAACATATAATATGTATGTACATCTTATACATGGTAGTATACATAATCTACTGGGAATGTATTAAATCTGAAAATATATAAAGTTTGATCAAATCAATGGATTGTAAAGTAGCACTTTTCCCTTGAACAAGTGAAAACACTGTTTTTAAAAACAATCTTTTCTAAACCAAAATAAATCAAATTATTGCATACATTTAGGATTAGAAAAATTCAAAGAAGTGTTAATTAGACGGTTAGTCAATGTTTGAATTAGACAGTTTAGTAAGCGAGTTAAGATTAATAATTACATGTACATATTTTTTTAATGCATGGCATTTAACGAGCGCTTCTTGCTTTTATAGAAATTTGGAAAAGCTCGCATTTTCGGATATTCAAATTTTACGAATTTCAAGAGGCAACAACTTCGATGGCCCGGGGTTTCTCCTAAAGAAATTGAACTATTTATTAGTTTACAAAATTATTAAATATTCAGACTTCTACAATCAAATATCTAAAAGAAAAGCAGAAACTCTGAAAAAAATAGAATATTTTGTCGTTTTAATGTTCCAATATGCTTTAGAAAAAGCATGTCGCTATTTGTCTATGTTTGTGGAGTTAAAAAAATGTTTGTTGTTACAATACAATAAGTATCCAAAAACTTTCGAGACTTGTAACTTTTAAAAGGTTTTAAAAGGTTCTAAAATAAATGCTTCTATATTTGAAATGAAGGAAATTACACAGAATCTAAAATTGAAAATTTCTGGGTCAGTCTATCTACGCGTTTCTTAAGAATATTTCGGTATACTGTTAGGATGGAAACTGATGCTTTATATTCAAATTGATCTTACTAACAAGGCTTTTTCTCTAGAAGGAAATTATTATCTCCCGCGCTCTCCCCGTCCCACTCTCCTCCCGCTCTGTAGCCTTTTAAAATTCCTAATAAAATATTTATAAACACAGAAAAGTAATGACTTACTTCTGCATAGGCGATAGTTCGAATTCAACCATTATATCCAATCAGAAGTGGTACTTCTTTTATTTTGTGTTCGCGTCTTTCATATTTTGTAAATTCAGTGTCAAGCCAACTTATAAAACGAATTGTTTTATAAGTTTCAAAAGTGTCATTTTTAATTTATGTATGTTAAGAATATTGTTTTGTTATTATAAATAAAAGCTTATAAAAACAAGCTTTCAAATTAAATTATATATTACCATATTAGTTAATTATTATCATATATTTTTACATATCTTTGAGTTTTACAAAACGCTCTTTGAGTTTCTTTTTAATGTAGCGTAAAAGAAAATTAATATTGATAAACCATTTTAATTTACGCATTCTATAAATATAAATGAATACATGAATGTAAAAGTAGTTGAGGTACAAGCAGAAACATCCGATTTGGTCGATACATAACTAACTGCAGTGTGTATTGCCTGGTTTAGTGATAGCACAAGATTGTGAAAATGCCTAAAATGCCTATTTTAAACACTTCTTTAAAACTGTAAACGTACATAAAAATATTTATATTTGGTTTTTTTAAAGGCTCGCCTCATGTTATCCAAATTTCCGGAAAAATTCATCAGGTAATTTCGTTAATACAGAACTCAAGTATTTAATTTCAAGAAACGCCGTTGATTATTTTTATACAGCACCAAATATAAAATCGATTTCCGAACTCTGATATTCTGAAAAAAATTATAAGTTGATTGTTTTAAAATATTTAAATATGATTTCGTCATGGGAGCAGTTTAAATTATTTAAAATTTCAAAACAACAAATATTTGATCATTGAAATAAAGTGGCCATTTTTTAAATAAATGTTGTAATGAAAACTCTATAACGATAGGTAATTTATATCTTAATATAATGGCAAAATAAAAAGGAATATTTAACAAGGAGTTGTTTTACGATTAATAATTAAAATGTTCATATTTATGCTTTTTACAAAATCTTTTACTTGTGGTCAAACCAAGACTTGTTGCTGTAAAACAAATAATTTTAAAACAAATCAGAAAAGAAAGAATTCAGAAATTTTTAAAGAATCACATAGCGAAGGAGGGAGAGGTTAAAACTTTGTACTAGAGGGAAGGCTTTGTCTTTGATTCAAAAAAAACTTTCCATTAATTCTTTACTTCTTCAATTTCTGATTATAAAGGAACGAGAACAATCAAATGTACGATTATTTTCCAACTCAATTTTAAAATTGCCATGAAAACAACAAATCACAAAATGTTAGGAAGTTTTGGTATAAAAATAAAAATTATTTTTTTTTCTCAATTTCCATTTTTATTGTAAATTTTAAATAAGTTATAGTTTTTATTAATTTATATCATTTGCATATCAAACACACATCTGAGCTCAAGAATACTTGTACATTCAAACTTACATAATATAAATTTATAAATATGGTATATATCTAACGTATACTAGGAGGGTATGTACACACACACATAGTGTTTTATAAAATTTTTTATTTACTTTCATTCTATTAAATGTCTTTTTGTTTTTATTTGATGCAAAAAACCTTCAACTTTTAAAGAAACTCGCGAAAATATAAAAACAATAAATAATAACAAAACAAAAAGCTTAAAACATTCCAATGCTTGTGCAAAAATTTCCTTTTTTCGGCTTGTTTTTATTGTTTTTATATATTTTATTTTTTCTTTTTTTGTTTTTCATTTTTATTCATGAATTTATTAAAGTTAAATGTTTTAATTTTTTTTTTCTAATTATTAAATATATCTAATAAAATTCCTATAGGTGTATGCTTGTATATTGTATATACTTCTATTATAAAATTTTTATTTTTAAGTTGATGAAAGAATAGATGGCATCAGGCGCCAATACATTTAAAGACAATAAAATCATATTCTAATAATATAATTTTATAGTGGGGTGATTTAAATTTCTAATTGTTCAAGTAAATTTTTCTTAAATGTCTCAGAAAATTCCTCCAAAAAGCAGGTAGAATATGAAATAGTTATAATATAGAATTCAAATCAAATGCATTTAAAGTCGAAAATGCTGCATATATCTATAATATCTTTTATGAAAAATTAAGGGTCCCCAATGAAATTGCTTATGCAATTTCCAGTAATCAAAATTTGAAATTTGTCAAACGTTTTGAGATTGACAGATCTAGTTATACGTTCATCACGAATTTATATTGATATTTTTAAATTATCATGCCAATTGTTCTACAAGCTCTTTTTTCGCCTTTCAACTTCAACAATTATTCAACCATAAATTCGAGATTGTCCATTAGAATTTTTCACTAAGTTCTGTTGTCAAAATTTATGATGAGAATTTTTGCGTTCTAATTTAGCAAATTTTTGTTTTTTTTTTTTTTATTCTAAATTAATTAACTATGTATGAGCTTCTTTTTTTGGTGATCTGTCGCCTGTTTTCAAAAAAAAAAAGAAAACAACACACAATAATAATCATCATCAATAACTTGCAGCTTTTTAGAAAAAAAAAAAACAAAAAATTATTAAAAACTAGACAAACTATTATATATTTTAATACTTAATGAAAATGTTGAGGTGACCTCAAACGGAGTCATTCACTTTTAAATTCACAAAAAAAAAAAAACAAAAAACTAAGAGAAAAATTATGAAGTATAGAAAAACAAAAAGAAAAAATAACGCAAATTTTGATAATTTTTCTTATTATTTTCTTCTTGTTTTAAAAGAACATTAACAAAAAAACTATACTAGAATTTGTATAAGAATTTTATTGACCTCTTTATTATTATGTCATTTAAAACAAAAAAATCTACTATTTGGTTTACGTGTACATTATATTACTACATTACTACATAGAAATAATATTATTGGTATATGAAAAAAGACCGAAAATATTATGTAATATTATTGAAATTATGAAAGAATTAAAGAGTTTCGTAATTAATACAAATAACAATTCGAATTATGTAGTATGTTTTATAAATTATAAAATATATTAGAGTCATAAACTAATAATTTCTATATATTTGTATATAGGTTATATTATTGCCGCAAAATTCCTAGTAGTATAGCTTTTTGTAGTAGTACGAATTTCAAGCATACTCAGTAGTAAATTGTTAACTGTTCTATATAATTTAAATGCCCGAAATTTTTATATTATGATTAAGGAAACGATTCCTTCCCTTTTTCCTTTCCCATCGCTTACCATCTACAAATGATGACGGGTTATAGTTATATAGTTTTTAATTATCACATTGTTTGCTAAGTGTTGTTTGCTATACTAAAATGCTTGTACTAAGCAATCGTCTGATATATAAGTAATACAAAATTTATTACGTATGTTTTCTGCATCATACTTTATAATATTGCGTTTTCAGCATCATCAAATACTAAGTATATATGTTGTTGTATGCTATTATGAACTAAATTCTATCTTATCGGAAAAATTACAAACGAAAATTCAACCAGTTCTTTAGAAAATTTAGTTCCTGTTCTCTTTTATTTTAATTTATGTAATGAATACAAAATTATGAAATTTACCATGTCCCTCAGTTAATGAGGATAACGTACTGTGCTTAAAAATTTAATAAGCAGACAAAAAGAAGTTTCTTTTATAAATGGTTTTGCGAATTTGTTCATGTAGTAATCAACTAATTTGTTCATGTAGTAGTATTTTATGCTCATCAAATTATCAATGATTAAAAATATTTATCTATGCTCCACATTCGAAATACCTTAAAGCTAATACTTTTATTTTATAGCATGATTTATAGCATCTTTAGTAAAATAAACATATAAAATATAATTTAAAAATTTTCCATTGCACATTGGACACTTTATATTCTATTACTTTTGGTTTAATTTCATGAAGCTTAAATTTATCTATTTTGGCGGTATTTCTTTCATACAATATCAATATACTTTTACTACTATTCTACGATGTTATTCTATTTTTGGTTTTATATATGCATATATATATATATTTGTATATACATAAACTAAAAAATTATAAGAAAAATAAAATAATAAACCAATAAATTTTTGGCGCAATAAATTTTAACAATAGAATGTAAACAAAAATTGGGTGTTTTTTTTATTTTGCTAAAATTTTTGTTAAAAAATTACATAACAGCAATAATTTAAATTTAACGATTTGTTGTTTTTTTATTATTATTATTTTCATTTTATATTACTACCATATTTTGTTATTGAACTACCAGGCAAAATTAATTTTATTATGTGAATAGAGGACAATAAAATAGGATTGGAATAATTTTAAATGCATCTTAATTAATTAACCTTCATATAGAATTACATAAGATGTGATCGTTCATATTTTATTTTACTTGTCGACTATAGGAATACAAAAATTTTAGTAAAATTCGATTCAAATGAATGAAATTCCTAAAATTCTCTGATAATATTCATCTCTAAGAAATATTGAATTGTGCTGTATATATGGTGGTTTCCCATCTATTGATTATTTTGCATATATATTTCAATTTCGACACTTAGATTTTGACTTAAATTTCTTGACTCTGACTTCGCTTTTCTTGATTATTTGAATTTATCTTCGACTATTTAATTCTGACTAAGGCTCCGCAGGAATTTATATTTTAATGTGAAAACATTTTTTATTTTATAAGAACCTTAGGAATTTTAAGATAAGGAATTTATTTGATTCAGATTCTTCTTTAAGAAATAACAACAAAACCTATCACTAATTTTGTGCGAGAATGACATAAACATTAACCATTAATTAAATTAATTTTCTAAAACTCCTGCAAGTATGCAAAATTTTGAAAAATTTATTGAAAAAATTTTGATTTTCACGAATGACACGTAGCTAATTACATAAGTAATTTGTAAAAGGCAATTTAAGAATTCAACCAGCAAAAATTACTTAAATATTTTTTTGTCAATTAGTAAGTTGCTATATAAAAAAAATTATTCATTGTTTTAATATTCGTAATAATTAATTATATATTTTAAAAACTTATTCTTATGTACATTAATTAATTAATATTTTAATTTTCTCATATTAGCTATTAATCGATTAATTAATCTAATATTAAAATTGATTTAAAATAAACAATTTTGTTTATGAATTTATTATTCATAAATAGAATTTAATTCAATATTCATGAAAAGAATTCACAAAATACTAAAATTATATTATAGCTAACTAGCTATGTTTTCAAAGGATTTTTATTAATGTTACTAATAGTGTAGTGTCCTTGAAAAATTTGGTTTATTGTGAAACTAATTTCTACTTGCTATATAATAGAAAAGCAAACAAAAAATTTAGAAATTGAAAAATATGTTTTTTTCAAATCATTTATATTCATTGTGCATAATATGAATATAAATTTTTTTTTCAAAAGAATAAAAAGCCAACCAAACAATTTAAACTTTAACTAATGAATACAAAAAACTACAGATATTTTGTTGTCTTTATCATTATTATTTTGTATATAAATTAATTTCATTTTAATAATTAACAAAATTTATTAATAATTATTAAGAGAATAATCATAAGATTGTTATTTTTTAGATTTTAATAAATTAATTTTTGGATTTAATTTTAATAAAACATAATTTGGATTTTAATATTAAATTGAATTTGATTTAAAGTAAAAAAACAAAGTTTAGTAAAAGTTTTTAGTTATAAATCGAAAATACCAAAATTGTAATCATGTTACAGCTATCGATTCAATGGATCAATGGAAATTTTATTGACATTATAATTATTCTAAAAACAAAAAAAAAACAAAAAACAAAATTTAAATTTAATATTAAAGCCACTTTAATAATAAAAGACCATCAAACGATAATTCACTTGCCAATATAGAAAATCTAATAGAACAGTTGTAAAATAAACTAAAAAGCCAAGCTGTGGACATAGTGTATTTTTTTCTAATTAAATAAGCATATTTCAACTTTCATCTAATTGTTTAAGAGACGATAACATCTTTCAAAATTTTTAAGAGTTTCTTAATCGCACCCATAAGTATGCAATTTTTTTACTTAACATTTGTATTTGATAGTAATGTACAAATATCTCAATTAGAATATAAAAAATACTCACTCATTTTAATTAGGCATAGGAAGTTTGAAGAAAAATTCGTTTTTGTTACTTTTTGCCAGATTTATCGAACTTAAATTAGCTTGCACAAAAGAATATAGCTATTTTTTACTCACTTACCTAAATAAGTTAATTGAAATAATTGAGTTTAAAAAAAAAAAACTTACGAATTTAGAAGAATTTAAAATGTCTTATTTTGAATCTTGAAATGCTCGTATTCGATGAATGTCGTAAGCCAAAAGTAAATGAATTTCTTACTTTAATTAAACATCACATTTCTATGATAGACTAATTCGGATTTTTTTTCTCTCATTTGAATGAGCGTACATTTCTGTTTTATCAAAAATAAAATTCATTGTCGTACGACTTTTGTTTTTTTTTTTTTGTTTAACATCGTCAAAATTAGAAATTTTTGTATGCGTCACAATTTACTATCAATTTTTTGAAAATATTTTCGAATAATCAATTTGGTTTTTGTTTTTTCAATGTATTAGACAAATGAATTTTGTACAATAATAGAAGTATTGTTTATGTATCAAATTTTTTCCACACTTATGTTAACAGTACATATGTAGATGAAATATCTAGAAGAGATATGGGAAGAAACCAGACGTCGTGGTTACGCAACATTAGAAAATGGACAGGTATTAGGAACATCGGGGATTTAATCCATTCGGCATCTGATAGAAACATATTTCAAGACGTTGTTGTCTGAATCATATGACCGCCAACATTCACTTATGAATAGGCAATAGAAGAAGAAGACGTACATATCTAAATTTTAGTGAGATAGACAATAAGCATTTTTAACTTTTGGAATGTCTTGTTTTTGGAATTTACAAAGAACTTTTCAAAATTTCATATGTAAATTTAAATTTGTAGCAAATTAATTGAAAATTTTTAATGCAATTAAAAAAATTTATCGGTCATGTGCTGTTTACACCAATTTTTCTTTTTAACAATGTAAAGAAATAGCTGTAAAATTAAGATTAGAAAAAATAATTAATGGAGAGAAGTATGTATAGCCTATCTATTTAATAATTTAATTAATTTAGGAAGTCAGGTGTCAAAGGTTTCTAATATTTGATCTTGCATTAATAAATTAGAATTTTTGAAAGTAAAAAAATCGTTTTTTATTCAATTCATTCTAAGATTTGATAATTTTTTTTTTTTTACTTTTTCTGAAATTTTAATTTTATTTATTTATAGTCAACGTACTCATATTATTGTTTTAAACACGTATATTAATTGTATTTTAAAAGTGTATAGGTGAGAGAAGTAATGTATAACGTGATTAAAAAAATTAGAGTATGAAATTGTGTTTGTTAATGTTTGCATTTTTCTTATTCAGTGTAGCATTATCAATTTTAAACTTTGCAAAAAAAAACATAGTTTTGTTTGTTTTAAGAATAAAATCTATTTTTGAAATACAAAAAAAAAAATTTTTTTTTTGTTGTTTTCAAGGAATTTTTGCGAATACTTGCTGTACTCAAACAAAATGTACTTGAACTTGAAAAAAAAAGGAATAAAAAAATTGTTTGTTTTTATGAATGGTTTGAATTTTAGTTCAAAAAAACTCATTAATTGTCAAGTGGGAAATTTTATAATAGAAAAATATTTATGAAATTAAAAGAATTGTGTATATAGAATTTTTATATAAAATATGTATGGTTGTTTTGAAATCATTGAAATAGAAAATTGTATTTTAATTCTTCAAAGGTTTTTATTCTTTATTTCTTGCTTATTTTGCATTATGATATGCAAAATAAACAAGAATATGGCGTTATTTGAGAAGAAAATTCTTAAAATATATTGAAAACATCATAAAGACAAAATGTATAGTTCTCCGCAAAAAAAGGAATGCTATTCAGAACAGATTTATTTTGAATTTATTTTGAAATATTTAGGGTAGAATTTGTGAGCATTTATTCGTAATTTGGGAAAGCGTCTACAGAGGCGGCTTTGTTGGTTAGAAAGTTAGTTGTAATTCAATTTCTTTACTCTTATAATTATTTTATCTCAAAAAATTATGTATAAGTTCTTCTATAAGAAATGAAGTCAATTAATGTATTTTAAAAATTAATAAAAAAATTTAGAGGCATCCTTCAACAATATTTAATTTCAAATAAACTTAAAAACAAAAAAAAAAATTAAATTCAATTAAAATAAATTATTTGTTTTGAAAAAAAAAAAATAAATTATCAATTATAATGAAATGCAAACAGTGGTATAAGTCAAATGCTATTTAATTGATAATTTTAATTTCAATAAGTTGAAAACAACTTTCTTAATTAAAATATAATACTCGTAATTATAGAAATTAAGTCATTTCTAATACTCGTATTTACCATTCTAATAGCCAATTTTTGCAGCTGTATTCTTGTTTCACTCATTCTAAGACAATAAAAATAACATATGTATATAATGCGTATTTAATATTTGCTTGTACTGTATACATAAAACACTTACAGTACAATCTGAATTTATTTAACAAGATTTTACTTTAATTTTACTCAAAGAATAGAACAGCAAAATAAAATTAATTTTATATGAAGAATAAAAATATGGTTTTTTGAAAAATTAAGGAGTTTAGTTCATTTTATTAAAAATATTCATTAGTCTCTGTTTCGATCATAGTTCTGATTAAATTCTAAGGCTTTAAACATAGAAACTTTCATTTAAAGATGATATTTTTAAAATAATTGTTGCTCTTTAAAAATTGCAAATATAAAAACAAAATCATTGCTTTTTCTTTCACATTTACATAAACATGTGAAATGTTTATTTGAAGTTACCATTATAGTAGGAATTTCGCTACATATAAGAAAAACTATAAAGAAAAACATGTTCCAAACATCAAAATATGTACATATTTTGGGTTTTTTGAAATCTTGGGGTTAATTTAATGCAACAATACAAACATGACTACAAACGAAGAAGCTTTGATTTAATAGCGTTTCGTTTATTATTTCTCCGTCCACTGTTAGATTTACTACTCGTATGTAAAAAATAAATAATATTTTTTTAATTATGATTTCATAAAACTTTTGTATTGCGTATTTCATTTTCGTAGGTACCTTTAAATTAAGAAAAATATTGCAATTTTTCATTGGAAACATGTTATACGTTAAGCAAAAAATATTATGAAATTATATTTTGAAGATAACAAATTTTGAAAGTAAGAAACAATATTGAGATAACTGAAATAATTGTGCTGATCTAATTTGAGTAAATAATAATGTAATACGTATTTGAATTTTATACTTATTACAATTTTTTTTTCCTTAGTTCGCCCCCTTTTAGAACATAGACTCTTCTTCGCACTCTTTTATTTACCAAATTTTTTATTACCAAATTTTTAATATGTTTAAGTTTTGATGTTTTCGAGGATTGTCTTATTTAATGTTTTCTGCCAGGATAGTTTTACTTTTCTTATACTTTGGGGCTGTTCTATTGTATTTCTTGTTGCATTATTATTTTGGTTGTTGTTAAGTTTTCTGTGCATATATTTGGGACCAGTTACTTATCCTTGATTGTACAGAATCTGATAAAATTATAAGTCTAAAATTTAAGATTTTCTTATAAATTTATTGAATATTTCATGCAAGACTGAGTCTGATTTTGATTAAATTCAATTCTAACCTTATCTTTAATACTTACCTTCTAAAAGCTTTAATCTCATAAAATTCTAAAAATATCATATTTTAACCACTTATTATATCCAAATCTTATTTCGTAAAATCTGTAATTGAGTTAAAAAAGTAAAATAAACTGTTTCTTCTACCGCCAAATAGCATTATAATTAAAACTTAACAAAATTTCAATTGTCGATAGTTCTTTTTCGAAATTCTTTATAATCACCTCAGTTAAATTAATACATGTAACTTTACAATTTCACTGTGAAGAGACTTAATCTGAATAATGCTTCCAAATTATATAATAAAACATTCAAATAATATAGTACGAATACATTCATTTGATTAATATTATAGGAGTTCGTATAAAACTAATTTTGAAATTTGGGACCCATAATTTAACCGCCGACGTCTTGCAATTTGAAGCATCTAGATTATTTTCTTTGGTGTACGTGAACTTAAAATTTTTTATTTACCTCGAACTTTTGGCATCTTTATAGCATTGGAAAATAATCTTCAGCGCGTTGCAATATTTCTTCCATCGATTGGATATAAAATATGCTGTGGCAAATTGTTAACATAAAATTATATACAATAAAGGAGCTGTACATAAGACTAAATTTGTTAATTGAATCTTGTATTAGTTAATTTAAAAACAAAAATTGCTTTGCGTATTAATTTGTACTTAATCATTTTTAATATCAAATTCTTACATTTTTGTCATTTTTTCTACTATTAATAATCAGAACTGCTTTTTCACACCATGTGGTCGTTGTGCCCTAAATGTTTTTGTTCTAAAAACCTAAAAAAAATAACATTTTTTATTTTGAATGAAGAGCATAAATTTGTTTTTATTTTTATTTTTTTTCCTGCTAACTTAGAAACTAAATTTTAGTTTAAATTTTTTACAAAAAAATTCATCGAAATGTGAAAAACAATTTTTTTTTTCCATCATAGCCATTTTTTTTTTTATTTTGCTTTTGTATGAAAAATTTCATTCTAATAAAATTTGGAGGCAAAAACATACTTATAAAGAAAATAAAATAAGAAAAAATTGCAACATTTTTCTATGGCAGATTATTCAACTTTTGGCCATGAAATAGTTCGGGTTAACAAGGTTAATTAGATTAATCGTTTGAGTAGCGTGTATGCTCCTAATACATAAATAATAATAATAAAGTATGGGCACATATTTTTCTTTTTTGTTAATTTATTATATTTTTCTAAGAAATTATTTTTCTCTCTCTCTTTATTTGGGAGTTGTTTTTGATTGTGTGTTTTCTCCGCTTTTATAATTTTTGCCAAAAGTTTTGAGAATAATTGGCTAAATTCAAAATTTTGATAGTAAAATTTAGTTCAACAACATTATATAAATAAATAATAAAATAATTATGGAAAAAAAATTAGATCAAGTGAATTAGGCTATCAAAAAATCCAAAGAAGATTTAGAAAAAAAAATGCTTTTTTTTTTTTAATATGTTCTAGGTTTTGTAACTTTTTAGGGCAAATTTGTCTTCATAATCATTTTAACAATTATTGTGCGTGAATTATTTTCCAGTTTTATGATTTTTGTTATCTTCTTCTGATTTATTAATAAAATCACAAAAATAAATAGTCTCTGTTTTTATAATTTTTAGTTTATTTTGATTTTACATTTCTTACATTTCTTAGCTTAGTTAAGAAAGTATTAAAATATAGACCAAATAATTAAATTGGTAGCTCCCATTTCAAGAACTTTATGAAAATTTATTTTCTATTTAATTTCTTTTATAATTATATTGAGGTTAATTTTGAGCAAATCGCTAAATGAAAGTTAATACTAGCAAAAAACAATTCATACTTAGTGCCTAAAATTATTAAACTTTTAATATTTTTGCAATACATTTACATATAATGACACTGTAACTTAAAGTACAGGCCATTTTGCTTTTTCAAAATGAACTACTAATTAAAAGTGAAAATTTTTAGGTTTTATTTTCTTAGCTAATACTGTGAATATTTTGTCCATTTAATTATTAGAATTTTGTTCCAGCTACCAAAGACTTGAAAAGAAAAAATGAAAGATGAAACTGTAGCCAGTATGCCTAATGATTCGCGTCACAAATGGGCTCTTTGAAAAGTTATTAAATATAAGAAAATCAGTTTTAATTACAATACAAATGAGTTCGTAAAAGTAAGGTTTTCAAACCTTAAAAATTATATGATACCAATAAATGTTGAAATATAACAGTTAATCATTTTATTTTTGAAATAATTATATAAAATAAATAAAAATTTACTTAAAAATTTCTGCAATTTATAAGGATTTATTAAATCTTAGCGTAAAGAAATTTTTATATATGAAATTTTTTAAAATTTAATATAAGTATTAAATAAAATATTTGTACCTTTTACAAAAATTTAGAAATATGTATATAAGAAAATTTTTATATATATAAATGAATTGATAAATTTGCGAATATACAATTAAAACATTTTTGATTAAATTTTTCCTGAGTTTATTCATTAAAAATTTTATTTAATTTTTGGTTTATTGCAAAGTTAATGACTTTTACCATGGGGAAAAAGAAATTATACAGGGTATTTTGCTCAACAAGTTCATTTACTTTCAATTGAAGATAAAGAATTATTTTCTATAAATAATATTAGGGCGGTTGAATACCGCAACACGGAGAATCTTAAAAAATGTCATATTGGCATAAATGAAAAGCATTCTTTTATCTGCTATGTTTTTAAATAGCCAGATTGATACTATATATAAAGTATTTTGGGGATTTTAGGGAAACAATTAGTTTTTGTATGAAATTCATTAATTTTTTATGAAATTCATTAATTTAATTTAAAGAATTCTGCTGAATTGTTTAAGTATATTTTGATTTTTAAAAATGAATTTTTATAAATAATATGTAAATAGTTTTATTTCAAACCATTTTTGAAACACTTTAAAATATGGCAATACTGTTATATAGTTACAATTTAGATAATTTTTAATTAATTTATAATGCAAAACTGAATAATTAATTCCGTATAAATTACTTATATGTGAGCAGATGTATACGGATCATATTTTTAAAAGGTTTGTAGAGATGTTTTTCGAGAGAGGATATACAAAAATTTGGAACATATTTCCTGCAACTGTGGTTTACTGAAGCAAAAGATGCAAATTACTATTACGAGGATTTCGCTTTTGAGTGCTCCAAATATTGCAACAGTTCTTTATTATGAGGGTGAACCCCTAGTCAATTGTTAACAGTATTATCTAGTCAATCTAGCCTATCTAGCCTGATAGACAATAAGTAATATTCACATCTGTACAAATGCCGGTAAATTTTTATTCAATTTAATAAAATCCTGGAACTATACTGAACCTTTAGTACAGATTTAATACAAAAAATCTTATATATCTATATTAATATTTGAGCATAAATGTAAATTTCAAAACATCCTGTATATAAATATGTAAATATTTTATATGTGTTATATTAAAAAAATAAATGTGTGTTTATTCGTTAAAATGATTCATAAAATATACACTCTTATGTAGTCATATAATTTGTTCACAAAATATGATCATGATTAATGATGACGATGATCATAATTATAATAATTTTTATTGTAACAAAAGAATGCAGTTGATTGACCTGCAATTTTTAAGGCACTACTATACGAAAAAAAGAAATCATAATATTTAGCTATATATGTGTATTTGGACAGAGATTTTGTGTATAAATTATAATGATGACCATTTTGATTTAGATTTTCTTTAAAAGATATAAAGAGAAAATTATTTATGAAGAGAAAATTTTCAAATCACAATTTTGATAATAATTATCTGTAAATTCCAGTGATTGGACTCGAATCCATATTATTGTGCTCAACAAGTATATAAGAGTTACGACTCATAAGGTGATTTCTCGAGTTATAAAATTATGAATTTGACTTGTTTTTTGTATTTAACTCCATTAAATTTTAGCGAATTGTGTTAATTTTGATTTTTTCTTGGGAACACAATTGTTTAATTTGATTAATCGCTAAATGAAATCCCGAAATATCGTTATATGTATAATTTGCAGTCTTTTATTTTTTGTTTAATATTTAATTTTGCGAGTAAAATGCAATTTAATACTTATATAGATTCTGAGAGATTAAATGCTTTTGATTTTCATTGTCTTTTAATTTTCCCTTTACTGATTTTTTTTCACTGTTTAATAACGACCCAAGTACTTATCAACAAAAATAACTAATACTAAAGAAAAAACTTAATAATATTTAAAAATATCAGCAGCTAATTTTATTATATCATAGAGATATTTCGAAGTTCACACGAATATCAATTTTCTAATCAAATGAAATTGAAATTGAAATACAAATTAAATAATATGGTGGATTTAAAATCACCTCTTATTAAAATCATTAATTTTTCAACATCTTCATTCAATATTTTCAAAATTCTGAACATTGTTACACTTACTAAATTCTAGTAAATATAAATGTTATAGCAAAATTTAAACAAGTCGGTACGATCGAACGCAATTTTAACCGATTTCCTTTACTATACCGTACAATTATACAAAATCAAAACAATATCAAATATTATTTAATGATTTTGCATTATTTCTCTAATTCATATGAGTTCATAAATACACACAATGCAATTTGATATTTTTCCATTCTAGAATGAATATGGCAGTTTATAAGATTCATTATAGCCTGTAGAATAAATAAATGAAAATAGTAATTAGAGACTATCACTTTTAAATTCATTTTAAGTAAACAAAAAAAAAATAAGATAAATTTTAAAGGTTTTTTTTTAAACTCATCACAAGATAAAATGCTACTGGTGGTAATATAAGAAAAAATGATGAATTTATCACAACAAGAAGTTGTAAGAAGCTTTTATAGCTTATAAAAGCAATTTTCATTATACTATTGTGCACTTATATGTGTAAGCATATAGCATGAAAATAATCATTATTTAGAACACAATGAATCAGAGAGTATAGGGCAAAAAAACTTTTGATTTTTAATAAAAAGCAAAAAAGAAGGCACTTGTTTGTTTTTGTTGTTTTAATTTATGCATATTTTATGAATTGGCGAAAAAAAAACGAAAGTATTAAATTACATTGGAAATTTTTTTTTTGTTTTTAATCTTTGAATAATTTAATATTAAAAAAATTGTGTTTATAAAATATTTTTGTTTTTTATTTACACCTGGGAAAATTATTTTTATCATTCATTAAATGTATGATTTTAAAAAAATTTTTTAATTTATTTTTTTTTTCGCTGTTTTTTTTTGTTAGCGATTAAATTAATATTTCATTGTCTGGCCAATGATTTAAGAATGAATGATTATAGGAATTCATTACATTTTCAGGCAATGTAAACGTTACGTGATTTTATGTTTAGAAATTCACTAAAAATTTATTAATGGTTAAGAATTTACATACATATAGAATGACAAGATTTGAATGTATGCCTATTGTGAAAATTAATTCTAAATCTTCAACTAACATAAGTTATCCCGGAATAATAAAATCAAAGTTTTCTATTACTTGATATATGGAAACTTTTTAGAACACAAAATATATTTTGTATATTAAATTTACTCTAAATCAAACTTATTCCATATAGTAAGTGTGATGGCGTGTAAAGTATAAGATATAAAATAAATATTCAAATTTAATTCAATAAATCATTGCTTTATTTTCCATTTGATTGAATAAATTTTGGAAAGGAAGTGTCATTTATCAAATGATCAAATTTTAAGTATAAGTTTTCAAAAAATTTTTTTTTCTGTGTTAATTAAAATTTAATAAATAGCTATGTGCTAATATTAAAGTTTATGTGTACTCGTATTATATAAATTGAGAACTTCTTGAATTATATAGAAAAAATTTTATTTAAGTAAAATTGTGGTTCAATGTTTATTACGCTCATCTTTTATTTATAAAGACTTTTAAGGTTCTCAAATTTTGCTAAGATAAGTTAAACTTTATTGTTTTTAAAAAGAAGATCTGTAATAAATTTAATAATTTCAATTTATTATAAAAATATTCGAAATTAATTAACTTCGTTTTAAATATTTTCGAATATTTTCTCTAATAACAATGAAAAAATGAAAAAAATTAAATTATTTTGCTGATTTGTTTTTTTTTTTAATTATTAATTTTGACACTCTATGCGTGATTCTTAACAATTGCTAACGTAAAATCTACTCATTATGACGGTTCTCATTTCAAAATGAAAAAACTTTTATGCTATCAACACTTTCAAAATTTTGAATTATTTAAAGTACTAATTAAATTATTGAAAGTTCTCAAGCGGTACGTTAAGCTTTAAAAAGCAATATTAAACAAATAATAAATTTCCAGCGTGTGTTGCAGCTGTATTTGGCAGAAAAGAAGTATAATTTCAGTTAAATGACTCCAAGAAGTAGTTACGAATTTCATAGCAAACCTCCATACCTTCACTCTCGCGTGTAGGATATAAATAATTAAGTTATTGTACTAAACAATTATCAGTTCTGATCTGCAAAAACACTGAATTTGGTAAAACTGAAGTTATTTGCAAAATAATTCAAACGTAAATTTGGCTAATCTCCTGTAATTTATAAATTTCTTCGTTTTTAATTTAAAAACCGTATTACAGCATTACGGAATGCAAGATCAATCAAAAATGTTTAAATGAATCAAAACAAATTATGTGTAAATTTAAAGTACATTTTCTTAAATTCGATAATTTAAATCTATTAACTCTTATTATTAATAATAATTATTAAATTTCACAGTGTTTTGCCAAAAATCTTTTGAAAAATTGCTTTAATTTACAACAATGCTTTGTTTATTTTTTAATATTTGCGTATTCATAAAATTTATTTACAATTTTTAACAATTGCATCGAAAATTTTATTGATAATTTTTTTTTTTTGTTTTGTAAAGTGAATGGACTCAAAAAAGGAAAATTAAAAAATATGAAATTGAATGTTACTTTGGGGATTAACTGACCTGTGACAATTTAGTCAATAACCTTAGTCTTGAACAAAAAAAAGTCTTTTTCATATAATAATATTATGGTTCATAAACCTTTTGAAACAATCCGAGTCCACCATAACTTATTTACATTTTAAAAGATTTAAGGGCATTATATGAGTGGTCTAAAGAGTATAGCGTTAATTTACTTAAGTTTTATTGTAATTAAATTTGAATATGAATAAGTTTATTTTAAATTAATTTTTATATATCGAAAATTTTTTAATTTCAATTACAAAATTCAAATAACTTTTAAGCAGGAAAAGTTATATGGTCGAAAATTTTGATATTATAGACAACAAATTATGTGATAATAAATTATATTTTGAGATTTTTTCATCTTTCTCTCTTGGAACTGATTACAGTATGAAAGAAAGAGTAATGTCAAAATTGATCAAATGTTTCAATGAAGTGATAAAATGGCGCCCACAATGTTACATCATTTGAGTTATTCGTAATATGTAGATAGGATATTCTTTATCTGGGATCAAAATATTTTTTGGGTTTCAATTACCATAACATTGTCAAAACATATAATCAACATTTTGATTATATTTACGGTAAATTACAAGTAATTAAGATTTTAAATTACAAGTAAATTACAAGCAAAAAGATCTTGTTTAAATTACTCTAAATTATAGTAAAAGTAACAAGATCTTTTTCCACCTAAAGAACTCTAAACAATATTGTTGACCTTGAAATATTTTTAACAGCATTATCCTTTTATTTTAACATTCCATACACAAATTTTATCCTTTTTGTTTTCTTATTCATAAAATTAATAACAACTTTGTTGCTTTTATGAAATCTTCAGTTTATGGTTGTTACTCTGTCTGCTCAGGTATTTAAGAAAAAAAAATTATGATAATTTTATTCAGAAAATTCAAAGAAAAAAAATTTCATTCGAATTTTTGTTATCACAAAAAAAAACTTTTTATCACTTGTTCACTAAGATTTTAAAAAATCATTCAACTTTAGAGAAATTTTTTCACTTTAAATGAAATATTTTACGAAATTCATTGTTAGGCGAGGGTTCATTTAACTCATGAAAATGAAATATTTTTTTTTTTCACCGATTCATATAAGATTATCTTTGTATTTCCTTAAAATATTTTAAGGAAGTATTCTTAGAATTTTTGCTTTTTTTTTGTATTTTTTCTTTTTAATTAAAATTTACAACTTTTTTTATTCAAAAAGACTGTGAATCTTGTCTTGATTTTTTTTTTGAAGGAAACTGAAACCAGACAGATTTTATATTTATCAAAAAAAAAAAAACAAACAGAATTTTTGTTTTTTTTATTTTTTTTCATTTTTGATATTGGACCGCAAAATTCAATAATTCACACAATATAAATGTTTTAAGATCCGCCGTCTTATCAACAAAAAAAAAAATTATAGCTTGTAATGTGTAATTATTATACAATAAATTGTAATTTATTTTAATTACTAATTAAAAAATCTTTTTAATAAGTAATTAAATTATTTGACTGTAACTAAGTAAACTTTTGAATGGAGACAAAATTTTTGTATCGTAAACGTAAAAATGAGCTTTGAATATTACAATAAAATAAATTTAATTATGAATGCAATTTGTTCATCATGTGTTTCTGTTTGTATTCGCATACATACATACATACATACATATATGTGCAGGTTCTTATTTAGCAACAAAATAAAAATTATATATGTATACTTATCACATAATTTTAATGATTAAAATTCAATAAATTTTATGATTATTTGATTTTTTTGAATTTAAATTAGGATTTCTCAAGAAATTTGATTTATAAGTGGAAAAATATGACGTGAACTTTGTAATTGAGATTAAGTATTTATGATTTATAAACAAATAAGTTTTCAAATAAGTTTAAGCAGTATTTTTTGTAAATCTTCTCAAAAATTAAAATTTTTAGAATATTTAAAAAAATGATTTCTTAAATTATACCAGTGTTGAAAACTATAATTAATTAATACTATTAATAACTTCGACTCTTGCAAAATTCATGTAGATTTTGAAAATGACAAACCACTGAACGAACTTATGGAACATGTTTCTTCTGTGAATATTATTAAAGGATTATAGCGCATATACACATATTATTATATATGACAGCTTTTGTAAATTAATTAAAAAACTTCAAATTTCTATAGCATTACTTTGATTATTATTTAAATATAAGCTATTTTAACTGTATTCTTAATGGTTTTCCCTATATTTGTTTTTTTAAGAAAATTTTTGAAATTTTTAACATAAGTTCTAAGATTACTGTTGTAAAACATTATAAATTTGAAATACACTAAAAATTTTATATTTAATTTGTTTAAATGGATATTGATTTTATTTTAAGTTCTAATATTTGTATCTTACGTGCTTGACTTTTAATAATAAGCTTTAATATCGTATTATCGCAAAATTCAGTAAATACAGCTCGTTAACTAGATTGTACAAAAACACTGTATTACTCCAATTTTCCAATGAGGATATTTTAATAAGAGTCAAAGTAATGAGAGCTATAATAACAACTGTGTCGTAAAATTAACTTTCATATAGTCCAAACCCACATTTAAGTAAAACACGATTTAAATGAAAATATATGGTTCGACATTTTATACATATTTTTATTTTATAAATTATAGATTTTGAACTTAATTAAAAACTATTTAAATTATTGGCATATTCAAGCAGTTTCCGAAAATATTAGAAAAAATTTGTAATTCAATTTATAAATTTATCTAATTCAAAATTGTATTGCATAATATATTTAAAATATTTTATTCTTTAATAATTGTTACCAACATTTAAAAATATCAAATATAACAATATTCATATACAAATTCCATAAAATTTTCTTCTTCCTCATTGAATTCTAATATGCAAAATTAAAATATTGATTCGTTTATTAAAACGAGAAATATCGTCAAAAATGACGTTCATATTATAAAATTATTGCAATCTATTTGCATTATGATTCATTTTACATTGTGTATTGACCTCGCTTAATTTATGTTATATAATATATTCAAATACGTACATATATAAAGTGTGTGCGAACACATAATATACAATACATATTTTAAATGCATGTATTTCTGGCAAAATTTTTTAAGCAAAATTTCCTATAATTTTACCGTAATACATAATTATTTCCTAAGTTAATAATTAACTTGATTGACCTCTAATAATATAAAAAGTATGTATATATGTATATGTATATGTATAAGTTATTAAATACAAATTACTTTATGTTTTTTTGTGATGCATAAACAAAACAAAGTAATAAAAACTAAGGTTATGTTTCAAAATTTGTACACCGTTACTTTTAAAGAAGCGTGACAGCAAGTATAGAAAAAAAATCAAAGTAAAATTTTAAAGTACAATGAACTTTTACGGAAACCTGACGTTTCTGATAACTAATATTCATATGGCAAGAAAAAAAAAATTATAAAATATTGTTTATATTTAATTTTTTGACATTTGATAGTCCAAGTTTATTTTTAGAATCAATAGCTTGAAATATAAGTATACCTAGTCTGTAAATAATCCGGATATCTTATTAATAATCTTTTATACATATTTTATTCTTTATATATTTTTTAATTATTCTTCTAATTTATTGGATGAAGATCAAAGTCGAATTTTTATAATTTGAGTTCAATTTCAAGTAATATTGCAATAATTTATTTTTAAATCAGAATTTTTAATTTATACGTATGTATATATATATATATATATATATATATATATATATAAATGAAATACGAGATAAGTAAAAAATTTTATTAAATAAAATAAATAGAAAATTGCTTTCATTTCCAAATGAAATCAAGTTTATTGCAGGAAAGATGACTTTAATCGAGAAATGAATTTTTAGATTGAATAAATCAAATTTGTAGCAAAATTTAAACTTTTTATCACTCTTCTCTACTAATTTCGCAAATAAACGGGACCATTAATTAAATTTTTGCAGATTACAGATTAAACTGCAGACTCTTGAGATTTACATCGACTTATCCAATTTTTGTTTACAATATCACTAAAATATTTTTAACTTATACAATTTAGTCAAGTGACACATCTTTAAGAATAAAGCTGAATATTTAAATTACTTTTAATAAAGCTTTTTGACAGCTATTAAGTAGTTTCTACATTAGTTTGCAAAAATTTACTTCCCTTAATTTTAGAATAAATTTTGCAATGAAGTTAAAAATTTATTGACTTTGTCAATTTTAGTACACCGCATCATTAAAAATTACAGCACTGAATGTAACTTATATATGGCTGTATATTTACTTTCTGTATTGTTCGAAAGATGTCATTTTTACAAATATTTTTATGTTTTTGAACGATTAATTATTTATGTTTCATATCTCGTATTATTATTGTATCAATTTAAAATTTACAGGAAATTGTAAATTATGTATTTATATGTGTATAATATTTTTTGATACTACATTAACATTTTATACCATCCTAAAATAATAAAGAATTTAAATTAATTGTTATTAACAAAAAAATGCAACAAGTTTTTTTACTATTAACTCTTTTAGCTCTTTATTATTAGTATGAAACTCGTTTCCCTATTTAGTTTATTATATTTCGTAAATTTAAAGTTATTTATTTAAAATACAAATTAGAATAATATCAAAATATAATATAAAAACCAATTTAATTTCAATTTTATTCGTATTTCTTAAAAAAAAAAACAAAACTTGACAATTTTAAAAGTAAACAATATTTTATGCACAAAAATATATTTAAAATTCCTATAATTTTCAAATTTAATAACAAATAAATAAATTTAAAATTCTATTATGTTCTTTTGCTATATACGTATGTATTTTTTAGGTGATATTATTTAAATTATGTGCATAAATTCGCTTTTCTAAAATTTAAAAATTTCTTTAAATTTCCGTTGTTATTATTTATAATAAATTTTATATAATAAGATAATATAAAATTAAATTAACATAAAATTATAAAATTTTGTATAAATGATTTAAAACTTGTTTAGAAAAGTTATCATTATAAATTATGTATAACAAAAATAAAAAAGTGTCGAATAAAATCACAAAATTAGTAAAATAAATAATAAAATTTTCAACTTGGCAATGAGAAAGTTTAATTAAAAATTTTATAAAGTTGAAGATGGTGAAGATCAATGCCAATTTTTTTAGTTTGTGTTTTTTTATTAATAATCATCTATATATGTAACAATTACATTTTGTAATAATGTTTTTCACTTTTCATTCATAATGTTCGAAAAATTACTTTTCATTGCAATTTTTTGCATGTATAACAGTAAAAATTTTGATTATGTTTTCTTCAATATAATTTTGCTATTTAAGTTTTAGTCATGGCTAACAACAATTTCATGTAACTCGACATTATTAATTTGAATAATATAGTAAATTTAATTAGTTACAAATAAAGAAAGCTTAACACTGATTTAATTTTATTTATATAAATTTATTAATAAACTTGATTTTGAGAAAGAAAAAAAAAATGTTACTAGAATACCACGCGTATTCTAGTAATATTTTTTTATAAGTCCTAAGCACACTCGTATTTTCTTATTTAAAAAACTAGAAATCGTGAACATTTTGTTGTTTTAATATGTAAATTAATATTAAATTAATTAAATCTATTATTAAAAAAAATCTTCGTTAAATTTCTATTAGATTGCACAATTCTCAAAACTTTGTTATTTATTTAATGAATTTGTTGTTAATATTGTTGTAAATATTTGTAACTTAATAAATCAATTCAAGGTTTTTTTCTCAGTTTCTGTTTATTTTCTAAATTCTTAGTACAAAATAATACATTATAAATAACAAAAATTTATTAATAATTTATTTAGGGAAGTCATATAAATAATGCGTTTTAATTAATTTTGTGATTTTGGAGAATCTTTAGACCAGTTATTTTATATAAATTTTTTCAAAAGAAATTATTATTAATTTGAATGTTCAAGGACCTATAAAAATTTATTGAAATAACTAATCATTTTCCGTCTTATTTTGAATATAAGCGATGAAAATTTAAATATTTTTGAATGAAAAATATTTGTATGTGTGTATTTGTAAAAATATTTTTCTTTATATTTGAAATAAAACGAATTAATTTACATTTTCCATAAATAGGTGAATCAAATAGGAGTTGATTTGTGAAAATAAAATAAATTTATTATAATTTATAGTTAACTATTTCAAGTTGCTTCAATTAATTTTGTTTGTATATTTTGACTAGAGTTTTGCTGTAATTAAATAAACAGATGTATCTATAATAAAAGAAACAGATGGCGCCTATCGTAAAATATTTTGATAAGTTGAAGAAATTTATTTTAATATACTTACATAAATGTTTTTAAAAATAATTGTGTTTTTTTAAAACTTAGATTATTCTTAGTATACAAAGCATATACATATGTTTGTGAGTCTGATTATGCAGATTAAAAAGTTGATAAATAATAAAGCGTCGTGATGAGTAAATATGCTTTCAATTAAATAAAAAATAATAAATAGAAATTTACGACGAATTTAGTAAAGCAATTAACTTGCTAGAAATTTAATTTAATTTCTACTATAGATTTAGTTATTGTTGTTTAGTAATTTCAAAAATTCAACGTTTAGCTTTAAAATTTCCGAAAAATATATATGTAAATTAATTCAGAAACTGACATTCTATAAAATATCACAGAATGAATAATTTTTATTTCAAAATATTTTAAAATTTTATTATTTTCATTATTTTCTTAATTTTTGCTTTCAACACACTACATTACAATTTCTTATTTTGTTTTATGTGTGTATTCTTTAATTAAAGTAGAGCTTATAATTTATTTTCGTATTCCATAATTTAAAATACGAAATATTATTTCGTATTTTCGTATGCCATAAATTAGAATTCATTCTTAAGCTCATACATATTTGACCTCTGTAAAATTTATATATTTTCGTATGTGATGCAGAAAGGATATTAAGATTAAACTTAAAAGTTAAAATTTTTGAATTGAGAAATTAAAGAAAATTTTTTTTTAAAGTAAAAATAGAAAACAGCAAAAATCTCTTCAAATATTTTGAAGGAAAATTTTCTATTTCTCTTAAAAATTATCATCTCCCAAATACATTCAAACAAAAAAAAACTCACTCAAAAAAAAACAAAAATGTAAAATTCTCTTTAAGAAATTTTAAGAGAAATCGAATGCATCAGTAATAATGATCATTTCCACTCAACGAAATGAGAGAATTAAAAAAAATTAAGATGAAATTGCAGATGAAATTCTTTATAAAGTTAGGTTTTTTTGTTTGTTTGTTTTGATTTGAATCGAAACAGAAGAGATTCATAATGCAAGTAATTCACCCATATATATGATCAGTTTAATACTTAAGAAACTTGTTCAACATTTAATAAGAGTTATTAGAAAAGCTTTTATCATATTCTTTTTTGTGAATGAATTTGATTCAAGAGCATAAATATAAAGTTTGCAATCAAAAGAAATTTGAAAATTTGTTATTGCTTTTGTAAATAATACTAAAATTTTAAAGTAACGGAGAAGAGCTAGCCAAAAATTTTAAAATTATTGAGTAGTAAATAAATAAAGAAAGGAGAAGAAGAAGTAGAAGATAATGAAGAAAAAAATATTTAAGAAATAAAAGAAGAAAGAATAGCATAATTTGAACTAAAAACAAACTGCTTAGATCTTTATTTGTAACTCGTGATTTTGAGTTTTTTTTTCTTTGTATTCTCAGTTTTATAGTCGGAAAAAAAAAAACGCATGTTTAAGAATATTATTATAGTGATCTTGTTTTTGCTCTTTTATTTTTATGTTATTTTTTTTTTAGTATCATTTTATATTATGCGCATGTTTCAATGTATTGTTTATTGCGGTTCTCAAATTATATATTATTTTTTCTTTCTTTATTTTTTATTCAGTTTATCTTCAAACAAAACTCAAATACTGAACATAAACTATTTCTGAAATAATAATAATGTGCGTTTATGATTACATATATATGCATGTGAGTGAGTAAAAAAGATAGAGTGTGTTTTTGAGAGGGTTTTATTTTTTTAATATTTTGAGAGAAAATCAGAGAATAATTTTCATAATTTATTATTGTATTTAAAAAAAAATCCCCTCTTCAATGAATATAATAGTAAGAAGAAAATGAAGAAAAAAGAAAACGAAGAAACAGAAAAGTTTACCGGCAATAAAAGTATAAAAGCAAACGCAAGGACATGTGGATGGTCAAATTAATTCAAAAATTTCGAGTCGGTAGAGCTCTTGGAAAAAAAAAAATTTTTTTTTATTGTAAAACAAAGTAAAATAAAAAAAGTCAAGATTTAATTTTTTTAAATAATATTTTGTCGCAAAAAAGTAAAGAAAAGTTGTAAAAGAAAAAAAAATATACAAGATAATCTGTTTTTTTTTTTTGAATTTATAAAATGAAAAAATAATTGGAATGAAAATAAATTGTTTATTAACTAAAATAAAATTATCGGAAAAAATTATATTTATAAAATAAAAAGTGCATATATGAGTAACATCAAGTTAGACTAAAAATCAAAGGAAGTGAAATAAAAATTAAAAATAATCATAGAATTGAATAAGAATTAAAAAAAAGGGAAAAATTAAACATTTTAAAAAATAAAGACATAAGTGCTACAGAAAATTTTTTTTATATTAAAAGTAGTATAAGAAAAAAATTTATGAAAAATTTAATTATTAAACTGAAATTTATGAATCATTATTAAAAATGTTATAAAATTAATGAAAATATAAGAGAATTTTATTTATATTGGAAGAATATTTAATTGTGTGTGCAATTTGAAGGAAAAATTTTTTAAATTCAAAATATTATACAAAAATATTAAAAAATAAAAGAACTGATAATAATTGCTTAGAAAAAAGCATATATAACAATAAAACAAAAAAAAAAATTAAAAAATTTTATAATTAAATTTTAATTGAAAAATACAAAATGTTTGCAGATTCATTCTTTGTTAAATTAATGATAAAAGAAGTAAAAAGTAATGATTTTCATAATACATTACTTGTATTTGTTACAATTTTATCAATAATAAGTTTAATACAATGGCTATTAAATACATATAAAGATATAAAATCATTACCGCCAGGACCATGGGGTTTTCCAATTGTTGGATATTTAACATTTATGGGACATGAAAAACATACACGTTTTATGGAATTAGCTAAAGAATATGGTACATTATTTTCGGCACGTTTAGGTAGTCAATTAACGGTTGTTATGAGTGATTATAAAATGATAAGAGAATGTTTTCGTCGTGATGAATTTACTGGAAGACCGGATACACCATTTATGCAAACATTAAATGGTTTTGGTGAGTTTCTTTTATTTAATTATTTTAAATTTCAAGTAAATTATTGCATTTTTGTATAAATTTATTTTAAAATGTGTTGAAAAAAAAAAATTCCAAATTTCATTAATTATTCAAAATTTCAGTAGAAAATTGCAATTTTAATTATTTTAATTTTTTTTTGTTTTCTTCTAATTTTTTAAATATAGGAATAATAAATAGTGAAGGAAAATTATGGAAGGATCAAAGAAGATTTTTGCATGAAAAATTACGTCAATTTGGTATGACGTATATGGGTTCTGGTAAACATTTAATGGAAAAACGTATTATGGTAAGTTGAAGGAAAAAAAATTATATATATTCTTTTTTAAAAATAATTTGTAAATAATAATTTAATTATTTATTAAATATTTTCATTTATTTATTGTTTAATTATAGACTGAAGTACATGAATATTTACATAATTTACAAATATCATGTAATGAACCAATTGATATGGGACCAGCAATATCAGTTGCTGTTAGTAATGTTATATGTAATATTATGATGTCAATACGTTTTTCAATTGATGATCCAAAATTTCGTCGTTTTAATTATTTAATTGAAGAAGGTATGCGTTTATTTGGTGAAATAACAACAGTTGATTATATACCAACAGTACAATATTTACCGGGTAATTTAAGTGCTAAAAATAAAATAGCTAAAAATCGTGAAGAAATGTTAGAATTTTATCAAGAAGTTATTGATGATCATAAAAAAACATTTGATCCAAATAATATTAGAGATTTAATTGATATGTATTTATCAGAAATTGAAAAAGCAAAATTAGAAGGACGTGATGAAGAATTATTTGATGGAAAAGATCATGGTAATTTTTTTTTTTATAATTTTTAGTTAATTGTGAATAATTAGGATTTTTTACAAAAAATTTTTTTTGTGGAATTTAATGAAATTTCTTTTATGAATAAAAAATTTAAAGTAAATAATTTAATCTCTTAAAAAAATTGTTTTTCATAATAAATAGTTTTTACAATTTAATTAAAGTTCTATTGCTGGAATAAGTTTGAATAATTAAAATTTTGAATTGTGATTTTTATAAGTTTGAACAATTAAACAACTAAATAAAATTAATCGGAATTTTCAAAAAATTAATCGGAATAATTTAAAATAATGCAATAATTTTGAAAAAATAAATAATGCTGTTGATCTTTTAGTCTTAGTTAATTAAAAATATCGACAATATTGATTATGTATAGTTTTAAAATTCAGTATAAATAAAAATTTAACTTATATTTATGGTTCTACTTGCAACTATGTATGTATATAATATAGAACCTACTATTATAAAATCAAATAAATTTTATTCCACTATAAAAAAATAAATATTAAAATAGTAGGATTTGAAATTTCCTTTTCGTTTATTTTTTATAATTTTTTACTTTATACTTTAATAAAATTGTATGTACATTATATTAAATAATTAATTATTTGTTTTCTCTTTATTTCTCTTTTAAAATATTTTACATCAACATCTTTAAATTTCAAATGGAATGAATACTATGTTATTTTGTAAATATTTAAATATTAAAATAGAACAACAAATAATGCAAGTTATTGCTGATTTATTTTCTGCTGGTATGGAAACAATTAAAACAACATTATTATGGATAAATGTATTTATGTTAAGAAATCCAGAAGAAATGCGTCGTGTACAAGAAGAATTAGACCAAGTTGTTGGACGTCATAGATTACCATCAATTGAAGATTTACAATTTTTACCAGTTACTGAAACAACAATATTAGAATCAATGAGAAGATCAAGTATTGTACCATTAGCAACAACACACTCACCTACAAGGTAATTTTTTTTTATTATATATTTTTTTTAAATTAATATTAATGACTGTTAGTAAAATAAATGAGAAAAGTGGTACATAAATATTAAAATTTATATATGAGTACTTAACAATTAGTGGATGATTATAATGCGATAATTTGCAATAACATGCATATTCAAAAAAAAAGAAGTGACAAACTTGATACAAAAATCGTAAAGTGCAAGAAATTTTAATAAAAAAAAAATAATTTAAATGAAACAATAAATAAATAAATTTTCAGCAACTATTCATTTTAAATATAGAGCTATTTTATACTGAATTCCAATTTAATGGAGAGAGTATAATTTCTTTTAAGAAAAAATTAATTGAATGGCTTAATATTAAAGTATGTGAAACGCTTTATGAATATTTTATGTAAGAAGAAATTCTTTAAAATTAAAACATAAATTCACAATATATCTTGCATTCACAAAAAAATGAATAAATAAATTTTATTCAATTTGAATTGTTTTAAAAGGCAAAATATATAAGAAAAACTATAAAAAAAACTATTAAAAGAAAAGTCATAAATTTTTTGTTTTTAAATATTTCGCGATTTTTAATTCTTTCCCTTATCGTTACGCGTACGCTATTGTAATTTAATTATATATATTAAAATATTTACATATCTACATACATATTTAACTTTTAAGTAATATAACACATTATTTTAGTACATCGTGAACTTAAATTATTTAATGAAATTTCGTAATAAAAGGTAAAGAAAACGAAACGAAAAATACGTTAAAAAAATAAAAGAAAAAAAAAATTTTTTTTAATTCAAAGTGAAATTTACTCTTTTATACGTTTTGTAATTACATACAGTTACAAACGTGTATTACAATGAAAGCATCTTAGTTATTATTATTAAATAATTACGCGTTGTACATTACCTACATACCCAAAAAATTAAAAAAAATTTTTTTTTGTCATTTTTATTGCGTATGTACTAAAAAAAAAACACAATTACAAAATATTGTCACAAATTGAATTGGCATTTTTGAAAGAAAAAGAGAGAATTACAAATTGTCAAATAATAATTTTCACAAGTATTGTCAAAATTATACTGACAATTTACTCGTCAACTTGATCGGAAATGTTTCAACTCTTAATAAATTGTAATATGAGAGGAAAGTTGTTGACTTCTTTATAATATTCAGTTGATTTTTTTAGAATTTTTAACATTTAAAATCAAGCATATTTAAAAAAAAAAATTATTTTAATAATGTATTAGACCCAAGATTTACAACAATTTTCTATATACAATAAAATATTGTTTGTGATATTAAAGATATTTTCGCATGCGTTTCATTCAAAATATTTTCATATGATTTCACATAAAAATGTTTTCATAACTTTATTATTTTGTACTTTCAAATGAAAGTGATATAAAATTATGTAAAATTTATAAAATTAAACTCTATTTTAACTATAATATAATAATGTAACAAATTTTATTTTACGACATCTACATACAATATTATAATAGCATAACATAAGCAAAATGAAAAAAGAGCATTAACTATTTTGATGATGTCATTTATGACAGAAATAAACAAAAAACATAAACACTATTATTTTTATAGCAAACTCGAGTAAATGATTTTTCTTTTTCTTCTTTTCATTATGTTTTTTCATTAAATTGACACTGATAGGCGAAATTTATGACGTATTAAAAATGTTATTATGTCACTTAAATAAAGTTCGTTCACCTCAATATGCGCGCGGTATATAGATAGATTATAATAATAAAAAAAAATATTACATAGAAATAAAAAAAATGTCAATTGCATGACAGGCGAACTGACATAATTTTTTTAATCTTATAAATTTTTTTTTATACTGATTGTACATATATAGTTTTCAAACTGTTTGGTTTCTTTTTAGTACAATAATAGTTAATTGTGCACAAAAATAAAAAAAAAGAAAATAAGAAATAAAAAAATTAATGAAATTTTCAAAAATTTTTGAAGGTTTTTTTATTTTGGCAAAAATTTATGTTTTTATTATTTATATTAAGTTTCTTTTTTGTAATTTTCTTAAATTTTAAAATATGCTTTGGATAAAAATGTCCGTAAATTTTTGTGCAAGATTCATTTTGATTGTTGTTTTTTTTTTTTATCTTATTACATAAGTTTAAAAACGCCAGACATAAATTAGTTTCATATTATTATGACTTTTACGATGGTGCGTTTATTTGTAGTGTTCGGTTTTTATTTTTCTTAATTTTTTTGATAGTTTTGATTTTCATTATGATTTTATTTTTTATATTATGTTCAATTCATTTTAATGGTTTGCTTTTTGCTGCTGCCATAGGTTTATAATAATAATAATATAGAGGCGTGTGATGAATATTATTATAAACAATAAATGAATGAGAGAACGCGCATTGAAAGAGTGACGATAACGATAATATACGACCGGTAATATTATTTATTATTATTGTTATTATAGGACGCCTGCAAATTTTAACTTTTTATTAATTTTCTTTTTACGTATTCTTTTTCATAAATTATATACGTCTATATATATATACATTATGTTATATGCTTACTTTTATAATTTTAAATGTATAAATATTAAATATGTATATATACATAATAAATTACATATTAAAGTAAGTTGTATATAATTTATACATAAATAAATGTCGGTAACTATAAATATATATGTATAAAACTAATAAAAGAGTTTAAGTTGCATTAACAAATCGTCTTTATTTATTTACATATAAAATATAATCATATATACAATTATGTATGTAACAATTGTACATAATATGTAAGTATATTTAAATGATATGTATTTTGCGCATGTTTATGCAAATAAAAATTATTTAAATGCCATATTTTAATCATAAAATTTCTTTAATAATTTTTTTAATTTGCCAACCTACATACTTTTGAAAACCAAAAATTTTGTGGTTGAAAATTCATACAACATGTATGACCAAATTTAAATTGTAGCTGTGTGTATGCAATTGTTATTGACAATAATTATTATTGTTATTATTGCAACTATTCGCAAAATTTAAATTATTTAAATTTTATTTTTCCATTTTATTTTTGTTTCGAGTATATAAATTAAATTTATCCATTTATTTTATATTATTGTTACATTAACTTTCTTGTTTAATTTTTTATTTTATTATTTTTTATTATTTTGATGAAACAAAACTGCTGAATATACACTTATAATTTTTTAAGCATAAAAATTGTAGTTAGCGTAACATTTATGAAATTTTTATAATCACGTGATTTTTGTATACAAACAATATTAAATGAAAGTCATAATTTTATTTAATTATTTTGTATTTATTAAATGAAATAATATTTATATTCAATATACATACAAAAACTTTTATACTTGATTGCCGAAAACCTGAATAAAGCATTTAAATTTTGAGTGTAAAATTAAACAGACTGTGTTTAATGATGTTCAATTTTAAAAATAATCACGAACAAATTGGACTGTATAGAATAGTAAATAAAATTTAAGTAAAGAATTGATAGCGTAATATACATAATTGGTTGACATTTCTTATTTTAAATTATACACAATTATATTTTTGCAATGATATATAAGAGTTATTGATTTTAATATACCATAAATTGACAAATAAATTTATTTTAACAAATTCTTCAATATCATAATATATGTATATGTTATACCAAAATAATTGTCAAATTTCGATATTTATTTGTTATACATAATGTGTAATTTCAATATATTTATTTAAAAAATATTCATTATTTAAAACTTCAATGTTTTAAGTATTTAAAGTAACTTTTATTTGACACTTTATGTTTACTTTTGTATATATTCATATAAACAATATAAGAAATAAATTTCAACATGTAAAATTAAACAATACATATATATATTTTTATATTCATATACACAACTCTTAGGTTACATGGTTATTTAGGGAAAATACTTAAAGTGTTATATTGTTAAACAAATTAGCAAAAAATTAATTTTGTAAACATAAATCTGTATGTGGATATTCCGCATATGTATATTTATTTTTCATATATAATATTCACATCTTATTTTAACATACATGTTATTATGCTTTGCATAATGAAAACAATATGAATATAATATTTTATTTTACTTTAATATTTTAATTATTGTGTGCACAAAAAATATGCACATGCATTGCATAATTCATAAACATATATGTAGTTTCAAAAATAATAAAACCTACCTACCTATCTATCTACCTATCTTTTGTTTTATACAGTTAATAATAAATGCAAATAATAATATGTAATTTTTGTGTAAATAATAGTTATTTAATATATGGAATAACAAAATTGTTATTATGCCCTATTATTGAAATTGACATTTTTAGTGTATGTTTAAAATTTTTCAAAAACTACCTTATTTACATTTTCTATTTGGATTTACATACATACATGTATAACATAATATAATATTTTTATTTTTTGTGTATAATTTATTTAAGATGACAAGACGCATTTTATTGTACAACGTAATAATTCTAATATATGAAATCAGTCAATGCGCTTATTTATATTTAAATGCAATTTGAAAATTAAAGATAACAGTGAGTGCTTATAGTATATAGTGTACATACAATTTAAATTTTACTATATTGTCTTTAAGTGACGCATATAAAATGTAAAGTATACTGTTATGTTCGGAACATCAACTTTTCATGTTCCAATTCTTTTATTGTTATATTAATGGAAATTTTTTAATTTAAATTAAATTTATCGTCTTAAATCAAAATTTGTAAATAATAAATAAATTTTATTATTATTGGTAAAAACATTTCTCAAATATTTTCATCAATTAAATTAGCAAGTCATAATTTTATTAAAACAATTATGATTATTTATTTCAAAAGTGGCATTACAATTATAGAAGCAATAGAAATAATAATTAAATAAAAATGATAATAAAATAATTTTAGAATCAAAAAATACATTTTAGGGGGTATGATTATTTTGTGAAAAAAAGATAATATGAACACTCTATGTATAAAAAATCTCTTTCTTCTTCATAATATAAGTCAATCAAGACATAAAAATGTCAAATTAAAATAATCTTTTAATGTTCACAAAAAAAAAAAAAAATAAAGGGGTTGAGATTTTCATCTAATAAATTAAATAAAATACACACTTCTTAATTATTTTTATTATCACTTTACAATTTAATTATTATAAGAAAAAGAAATGAAAACCATTTAAGCGTATACATTACAAAAAGAAGACAAAAAGTGTCTACATGTATTGATTCGTACGCTGTCGTACAGGATGACAAGAAAGACAAAAATTTATTTATTTCCCTCCAATTTTCGTTTAATTTTTTTTTCTAATTTTTAATAAATTAAATATACATATGTATGAAAAGTTTATTACGTATTAATCTGAATGATCTCTTGTCCATTATTAATTATAAAATGGAATAAAAAAAGATCAATTCCACATTATTAATTTTTTATTCTTTCCGTTTTTCATTTTTTTTCTTTACACATATCGTATTATTAAATTATTAGAACGCGTATTAACGCGAAATTTAAAGTCACGTTTCTCTTCTTTTTTTTCCAATTCATTTTGTTGTAGCGTTTTGTATTTTTTTTTTTTGTTTCTTTTATAATCTTAAAGAAAACGTTATGCATTGTGTATGGTGTGTAAAAAAAAAAAACTATAAACTACAATTACAAATATACAATATGGTGTTATCAGCTCCGCGTACTCTTTAATAAAAAAAAAAAATCAAAAAGCAAAGGAAGAAGAAAAATGAAAATTAAACAAAAAGCTGATGATTTTTCAATTATCTGTAATTAATTACAAATATATGGGTCAAATTGATTAAAAAACAATAAAACAAAACAATAAAAATGCTTTTTTCACATTTTTATAATAAATTTTTTCCATAAAGATCTATCTCTTCATTATTACAATATGGTTGAATTTTAATTGACGTATGCATTAAAACAATGTCGTGATTAACATAATTTATAATTTAATATTTATGTACACTACTTACTCACATATATACGCATATATATTTAAATACTTAAATACAATAAAATTATTTATTTACTACAATTTTACATTTAATAATATGTACAAATTATATTAAATATTTACTTTATATTTTATAAATTTTTTTTTACAGAGATGTTGAATTGAATGGTTATAGAATTCCAGCTGGTTCACATGTTATACCATTAATTAATAGTGTTCATATGGATCCAAATTTATGGGATAAACCAGAAGAATTCAATCCAAGACGTTTTTTAAATAATGAAGGTAAAGTACGTAAACCAGAATATTTTATACCATTTGGTGTTGGACGTCGTATGTGTTTAGGTGATGTTTTAGCACGTATGGAATTATTTTTATTTTTTGCATCATTTATGCACACATTTCATATGAGTTTACCAGATGGTCAACCATTACCAAGTTTAAAAGGTAATGTTGGTGTTACAATAACACCAGAATCATTTAAAGTATGTTTATCACCTAGACCATTACAATTATCAAATACAGATTCAACGCCATTAAGAAATTTCGGCTCAAATTGAAAATTCGAAAGAAAAAATTTAATTATTGAAAATAAGAAATTTTTTCAATAAAAAAAAGGATAATTTAATAAAGTATGAAATAAAATGGAAGACGTTATTAAAGCATTATACATATATATATATAAAATATATATAGAAACGAAAAAAAAATTATAAGAAAAGAAACAAACAAATTTTAATTTAAAAAAGACAAAAAAAATAAAATGCAAAAAAAAATTTTTTAAAATAATAAAATAGAATAATAAAATGTCAATAATAGAGCAGTCTATTAGAAGTCAAAGGAAAGTCTAAAATGACAATATTTCAAAAACTAATAATTATTATAAAAGTAAGGAAAAAAATAACATCAGAAAAAAAAATCCAAACAAACAGAAAGGACATCTTAAAGAGAAAGAATTTAAAAATGATGAAAGAGTACGATTATACGAAAGAGAAGATGAAGAAGAGACAGAGTGGCCGAAGTGGTGAGCGAAGATGTTAAAAATATTCAAAGTATAAAAAATTTTTAAATGAATATTTTTCTAATGGATTTAAAAACAAAGAGATAATTTTTGAGCCTATTTATACGTACGTATATGAAATAGTAAGGCAAGCTGTTATACATTTATAACAGTATAAAATATCTCTTCTTTAAATGAAGTAAACTGTATAAATAAAGAAAAAAAGACGTTAAAATTAAATGACAAATTGTCAAAAAATAAAGTTTGTTAGTCCAATCAATGGACACAAATTAAAGTTTACTTCAAGAGCACGGTTTTGTTCCTAGAAACCTAAATTTTTTTCTTTTTAATTATAAAGTAATTATTAATAATATATAATTATGTTCTAAATATTTTTATATTATTATATAATTTAATTATGAATATTATTATTTTAATTATTAAAATTTTGTTTGTTTTGTTTTGCTTTATAATTAATTTTTTTTTTTTACTCAAAATTTTCTCTTTTATTTACAAGAGAAAGTATGTATACTAAAAAGAGAAAAGAATAAAAAACAATAATATTATATATATATATATATATATATATATAAAATATATTGTATTATATATGTATGAATAATATATATACGATATATATATATATATATATATATTGTGTTCAGAAATTATAATTGATAAAATATTACAAAAATAATATTTTGAAAAACAAGAAAATTTTAAAAATATTAATAAGTATTATAAAACATGTGTTTGTAATAATATTAAAAATATTTTACAATAGAACAACAAAATGACAAGTGTTATACGAATATAACAGTTTTCATTGTATTCTTTTAAAAATTATAAATCAAAGAAATCAATCACCGTATTACAGTCATGAATACGAACATTTAAAAAACTATACATTTAATACGTACAATAAAATTTGTACGTAATAATTAAGTAAATTCGTTAATGAATATTAGAACTTTTCATTTAGATACAAAAACAAAGCTATAAATTTTAACTAGCTTGTGAAACCAAAAACAAGAAAAGTAAAAAAAATATCAGAGTAATTAGAAAATAAATTATTAATTTTTACCGAATTTGCTTAAACATCAAATACAATAATCAAAATAAAAAAAAAGACAATAATGAAAACTTTTTGTTAAAGGCGGACCTTTAACATTAACTTTTGTTTTCAATATCTACATTAAATACACTGAAATTTATTCTTCTTTATAATGCCAAGTGTTCAAATAAATGTATGCGTTACAACATCAAATATATGTTAATATATAAGTAAAAGTTATATATTATATATAAAACTATAAAAAAAGCAAAAAAAAAGAATAATATTAAAAAAGAAATAAAAAATAATTCCACCCCGCGCTGTGTTCATCAATATTTGTAAACAAAAAAAAAGCAAATATATAACATATTTATATAAAATAAAATAAAAAAAAATTCGTATATGTATATATTTATATATGTACATATATATATATATATATATATATATATATATATATATACATATATATATTCAAAAAATTTTTCTATTAAATGAAGAATATATGAATATTTCATTAATTTCTTAATTTTTAAGAAGGATTACATTAATATTTATGTTTATTATTAAAAAATTAAAAAAGAAATTTAATTAAATTATAAAAATTGGCTTTTTTGAAATAAAAACAAAACATACACTTTTAAAATGTTAAACTCATTGTGTATTTTTTAAACTTTATTATAAAAATTAAAACATATATGAATTTATTTTACCATATTACAACGCAACAAATGTCAAATAATAAGCCTCCAACAGTAATTATTTTAACTTAACGAAAGTTAACGAAATTTCAAATTCAATAATATTGTTAATGGCAACCTTTGTAATATTAGACAATAAAACACAAATCTGGGGGGTAACTTTCGAATTACTTTCAAATTTATTTAATTTATAAAAAAATTCATTAAATGTGAAATAAATATTTTGGTATTTTATTGTAATATAAATTCATAGGTTAATAATTATTACTTTAAACAAATTAACATTAATACTATTAAGAAAACACTTAAATGGACTTGTAGTCTTTATATGTACGTAGTTTTCACGAATAAACTGAAGTTTTAAAAAGCAAACTAAAGAGCAATAAAATAAATTCACATTGTAAGAATCAAATGCCAATTTTTATAATATAAGAAATTAAAAATTCGAACAAAAATAACATTCATTAATAATCAACAAAATAAGAAAAGTTATTAGAAATATAAGATTTATGTAATAAAAACAAATATATGTATATATATACATATATATATATATTTCTATATATATATAGAAATATATAAATTAATTAATTTAATAAAACTTATAAATAATGTATAAAAAAATATTTTTTTTTTAATTGTTACAAATTTTACGTATTTTATGTAATTAAATGTTATTTACGTTGAAGAAAAAATTAATAATGAATAAAATGAGTTTTATTTATTTAAAAAAATTCAATTCTTTTTTCTTATTTAACATCAGTCTACGTTTTCTTGTTTCCTTATTCTTTCTTTATGTTAAGACCACGTAAAGAAATTTTACCACGTGTTACGTCATATATTTGATATTGACACGTACATATATGTGTATCTATGTTCAAAAGTACTAAGTATCGAGAATGTATTAAATATGACATCTGTAAGAACATTATTTTAATGCTTTAAGATGTTTTTAGAGTGGGTCTCTGAAGGGACTCAGGTTCAAACTCCGGGCAGGTTGCTTTAAAATTATATTCATATAACAATTATATTCATAAATTATATACATAAATTACATATTATATTGCAAGAAATTTTTCATATATCCATAATATTCGATATTGAAAACAAAGAAAAATAAACAATAAATATTTCGACAATAGTTTATGGTTAAGTTTCAGCGAAGTATAATTAGTATAATAAAGAGAAGTAATATATGAAAATTTAAAATTTATATAATTAATTATTGAACTACAAAAAAAATTTGAAAAAATTTGAAAATACTTTATTCACAAATTAATTCCTTTTGCTACATATACATTAAAAATGACAAATGACAATGTGATTATTTATTTTAAAATTACGGAAATTTAAAATTATAATTTTACAATAATCACCTATTAATCTTTTATTTCGCGAAAAATAAATGTATGATTTGGTGGGGTTAAGGTGATTCCACATTCACCTTCGAAATTAATGTTTTCAAATGGTGGCAAACTTAAATTAAAATTTCTTAATATACTTCCAGCATATAAAAGCAAGATCATACGAGCCAGTTCATCTCCCAAACACATTCGTTTACCTACAAAATAAAAACAAATCAAATGATATGTTTTTCATAAGAAAATTTTGAAATTTTGAATTAATTTCTAGAACGTATTTCACTTCACCTGTTTGAAATGGAATAAAATTTTGCGAACTAATATAATGACCTTCTTCATTAATAAATCTATATGGATTAAATGTTTCTGGATCATTCCAAATTTTTTCATTCATATGGACAGCCCATTGCAATGGAATTATCATTGAATTTTGTTTTATTTTAAGATTACCTTGTATAATAGTATCCTATTACGAATAAATTTGTAATCAATTTAAATTTTTTTTTTAAATTCGAATCTTACGTACTCTAATAGTTCCATGTGGTATACCAAGTGGTACAACTGATCGAATACGTTGTGTTTCCGATATACATGCTCTCAAAAATGGTATATTTTCTAATTTTTGAATGTCAAGGCAATCACATTTATCTAAATACATCAGTTTCTATAAATAATTGAAGAAAAATAATATTTAACTGAAATTTTTTAGTAAACGAAATGCATATGATTTATAATTCTAAACTAACTGATCTTAGAATTGTCTGGTAATTTTGATATTTTGCCATATATAATAGAAACCATCGTAATGTTGTTAAAGTTGTATCAACACCAGCGCCAAATAAATCAGCTAATAAATGTCTTAATTGTTCTGATGAACAAAATTTTGTTCTTTCATCATTATTTAATTCTCTTTTATGTTTCTCTTTAAGAAATAAATCTAAAATACATAAATTATTTAAATCTTCAATGTTGTCATTCATTTCGTTTGTTTGATTGTTAGTTTGTTGGTATTGAAATTGTTGTTGTTGCTGTTGTTCATCAAAATTTTGAAATTTTTTCAAACGATTTTCAATGATCTCATCATATATGAGATGAGTTTTCCTTTTACCATCTAAAAGGAATTTTATAATCTTTTGGTTTCCTGGAAGAAATCTGTAAAAAAATAAGGCAAAAAAAAAGGTAATAAGAATTTTTTTTTTGGCATTTTTGAATAAACAGCATTAAAAATATAATGAAGGATATAGGGAATTAAAAATACAAAATATAGTAACAATAAATTATATACAAATGTGGTTGTATGCATAGAAATGTAAGTGTATTGTATTTACTGATAATACGAGGTATTGCCAACATTTTTGAATTGAAAAATATTTTTTTTAATTAAATACCTTAAGTGTCAACTCCGAATTCGGACATTAAAGTTATTTAATCAAAATACAAAAAATAAATTTTGAGAGAGGAGGAAAAATTTTTGAATTAACATGTTTTCTAATTAAAAATTCATATTTTTCTATTCTGATTCAGAAATTGAGCCTTTTTTTAAATTCTAAATAGATTTTACAACATTGGTGTATAATTATTGTCACTTCACGTTCGTAAAATTGATAATATTCTAGTTTGAATTAATTTTAGATAAAATTAAAATTTCTTAGAAACACCAATTTAAGCAACTTGTTATAAAATTAGAAGCATTTCTTTTGAAAAGAATTAAATTTTTTTGATATTTAATTAATTAATTTAAAACTTAATTTAAAATTTAAATGAAAAATTTCATTATTAATTCGCATTCAGTTTCGAATCATGCAATTTAATGCAAAATTTCAAAAACTTATAAATTATTAAAAGAAAATCGTTGTAAATACATCTGGTAACTCTACATAATATGTGTATATTTAATTTATGCAATACATTGTATATATTTGTGTATGTTTAAAAAGAAAAATGTTTTTCTTTTTAATTTTTATTTAATTATTCAAAGAATTTCATTTATTCACCTTAATATGGGTAAGAAATTTACAACACCGGACACTCCAATATACTTAACGCCTTCTTCCTGCAAATATTGTAAATATTTCCAGGTCGAATCATCTTTTGAATATATTCTACCGAAAACTAAATCATTAAGAATATTTCCCACAGTGTGATGAAGTGAATCCATTGGATTGATTTCAAGATTTTTAAAGGAATCATTTCTTAAAGTCTTTTTTTTTTCATTGTTGTTTTGCGGTAGTATTGTTGTTGTTTTATGATGATGGTATGTTATCGGCAAATTTTTGATATTTAAAGAACATTTTTAGAGCGCAGAATTTTATTATTGTCGTTATTGTTGTTGTTTTTGAATATTTCATTGTGTTGTGTTGTTGATAAAATAAAAACGAAAAGAACCAAAAAAAAAATTTTTTAAGAATAAAAAAGAACAGAAAATAAAGTCAAAATTTAAAATAATAATAAGAAAACAAAAAAAGAAGAATAATAACAATAAAATGAAGAAGAAGTACAACAAAAGAAGCGAATCACTTTCAATTTTTAAGGTATTCTCATTCATAAAAATGAATCATCGTTATCTTGATATCTCCGATATATTATACTAAATGCTAATAGCATAAAAATAAAAAATAAAAAAATTAGAGGAAAATACAGATAAAAAAATTTACCTTCAATTATGTCTAAATATTCACATATATACATGCACAGAGCACGTATGCCAAATTTGTATACCCAAAATAATATACAGATGGGTTCAGGAATTTTGGTGAATATTTTACAAAAACAATTTATTGGCCATATAAAACAATTATAATTTTTAATATTATTGACTATTATTACTATTATGTTTTCCGATTTTCTAGCAATACTCATTTCTTAGACCTCTAATTGAAAAAATTTCTTTTTATATTTTCCATACTACAATTTTAAAAGCGAATCGCTTTTTGAAATGTGAAAATTATATTTTTTGAAATTGATAGATTTATTTTGAACTACAAGTATTTTTTTGGTTGTAGAATATTTGAAAAGGCATAATCCAGTCGGAAAACCTCTGTATTTAAAATATTTGCTTTATCAAATTTTATTTAACAAAAAATTATTTGATATTTTTAATACATACCGTATGGCAATACTTTTCTTATTAAAGGAATAATAGAGTATATATGGAAGTATTTGATGAAAGAAGAGAAAAATAATTAAAAATTGTAAATTTTTAAGAAAGAGACAAAAAATATTTCTTTTGAATGAATGAATAGTATTGCCAATAATTCACAATGTTAAAATAAAATAAACTTTTTTATTTTCAGCTTGTTTATAACTTTTTGCAGTTTATTACTTTATTATAATAATTTGCCATTTAATTTAAACGATTTTTTCACATTTTTTAATATTCCTTCTTACTTTGTAATTTCATTTGAAAAACATATAGATTTTTACAGTCCTATATTTTCATAAATTCTCGCATATTATTGCAATGACTTGAAATATTTCTAAACAAATTCTAAAATATCACAAAAATATATGTAGAATTTTTTAAGTATTATAGAGATACAAAAGCAAAAAAGGAAATAAGTATATGAGAAACACCAAGAAGGATTCTTAAGGGCATTATTTTGCACGAACGTTATGGGTGAACAGTATACATATGTGATTCTCATTATTATTCATCACAAATCAAATGAAATTTTATTTGCGTTAGGCTTGATTTTATGGTTATTTTTTAACTTGTATTTATAGTAATGTATGTATATAGTAGAAAAAACTATACCTTTAAAAGTGGTTTGTCTTTTATATTCCAATTTTATATTATATTAGAGGGCATTTGGATAGTAAAAAATATTTGTATTTCTTTCTTTTTATTTTATTTGAAATTTGAAATTTTTTTTTGTTTTTTTTTTTATTTTGCATTCAAACGATTATTTATTTATTTATGAGTTCAGAAATCCGGTGAATTTTGAAATTTTTAACTTGAAAATTTTTCACGGACAAAAATGTGACTTCTTAGAAACCAGAAAACAAAAAAAATATAACAAAAAAAGTGTAAAAGTGCAAAAACCGAAAAAAATACAAGAAAATTAAACAAAGAAAAAAAATTTTTTTTTCCTTTTTAATTTTTTTTAATTTTTTTTTTTACCTAAGCATGATCGTTATAATGTTATTTCGCAGTTATTTATGATGTTTTTTACCTTTAAGAACTTCACTCTGGCACTTTTGATCAGTTAAGAATATTTTAATGTTTGCCCGTTCGATTGTGTTTTTTTTTAGCATATTGCAATGTTTATTAATATTTTGTATAACATATTCGTATTAATATATATATATGATATATTTGTATATTATGTACATGCATATATATACGTATACAAATATTATATTGAAAGTGAGTTCAAAATTCTTTAATCGTCACACTTGACTACATTATTATTTCAGGATAAAATAAAAAGAAAAAAATCATGCATACCAACTATCTGTTTGCACTTGAAATTTTAAAATGCTCGTTTCCGGAATAGCATGTTGTAGTATTAATATATATATGTTATTTATATATACATGTGCTTTTTATATATATATAAGAATGTACATATATTGTGCTTATTGTATTTATAAGTTATATTTTATTGTATTTTTTTAATTTATAATTGATCTTGAACTTTAAAAATTATGCAAAAAACTGATCCGATCAGATGTAAGATCAAAGTGTTATTGGTTTAAATGAGTTTATTGTATAGAATACAAAATTTAAGAAAAAATTTAGGTCGGAAAAATTGAAAAATTTTTTAAAAATTCTTCCTTTTATAAGGTGTAAACTCTTGTTAGTCAAGTTATATTGGTATTTTTCCATATAAAATTAACAACTACATTTAGTATTTAAAATTTAAATAATATTTTATCTTTATATAATTAAGAAAAATATAATCTACATAATAGATTGAATGAACTTCTAAATATTAAATTTTGGTAGGTTTTCTAATATTTTTCAATTATTTTTTTTTCTTGAAATCTTTTTGTACTTCTGATAACAAAGAGTAATTAGTATGGCTAGTAAAAATTTACGAAAGATTGCAGCGTGAGTAATTCTTAGTCTTCTTTTATTATTATTATATTTATTTTTCAATTTTTCAGCATGTATAAATTACCTGAATAAATTCGGTAACTCCATTTTCAATGCGTTTTATTAAAAAATTTCTATTTGATCCAAATTTAATCATTCCTAAATGTTTAAGCCATTCAATTGATAATTTTCTTTGATCCTTCCAAAGTAATCCCTCAGCACAAATTAAACCTTTAAATATTTTTAAATTTAGATTTCATATAATATTAAAACTATTAAAATTTATTATAAAACATAAACTTAAAGTTTCTCACTTAAATCTTTTGATTTTTTTTTTGAATATTTTGCTTTAACTAGTTACGTTGTATGCTAATACTTATATAACAAATTAGAAAATAAAAACTTACCATAGCCTCCCATTATACCATGAGTTAAAGCTAACGGTGCTCGAGCTGTAAATTCTTCTCTTTTTAATATATCACGAATTAAATTGGCATCAGATAAGACGATTGTATTAATTGATCCAAGTTTTATTTCATAAATTGGTCCATAACGTTTTGATAAATTTGTTAATGTTTTATATGGTACTTTCGGATCAAGAAATGGTAAATAACCAATAATTGGTAAACTAAAAATTGGTCCTGGAAGATTTGTCCTTTTGAAATATTTCCATAGAAATATTATTAAAATTGTTAAAATTATTAACTGAAAGATAAATTTTGTTTAAATAAAAATTTGGATATGTACGTTTTGTTTTAAGCACGTTTCAAAATTTGGATATGTGTTACATATAAATGATTTTGAATTATTTAAAAATTTATTATTTGATTTACAACTTATTCACTTCTTGAGTTGCATTTGTATTTTAGCGAATCTAAGGACAATAAACATTTATATTAAAAATATCAAATAATTTATTTTTAAATAATTAACAAATTTACCTATAAAACTATAAGTTATTTATATGTGAATATCTGAATTCAAATGAAGCAAAAAGATTTTTACTAGCTGGTATTTTTAGATTTTCATTAGATTTATGCAATTTAAAAGTAACTTTATTAGCATTTTATAATTTTTTCATTAAATAATTATAGTTAAAATAAAAGATAAAAATACTTATATTCGAGATAAAGAAGTGAATATTGGCATATTGTTAACAAAAAATTTATAATTTAATTCAATTTATAAGCCACTAATTCTCCGGTTTTATTCTATACGTGCAGTAAACTTAGTATGAGCAACTTAACAGTATTTTAAGCTTCATCAAAAAAAATTACGAATATTAGAATATTTAAGAATTATAAATCTCCTCTGATATTTATTCACTGTTAATTGTTCTTCGTCTATTTACATCAAAATTAAAAAGCAAAAGTATTTAAAAACTATTCATAGGAAATTTTATAATTTTAAATATGTGTGAAGAAATTTTGGATTCGATGCAGTTTAGCTTTCAAAATAATTGCTTATTCAAGTTAGCGAACTGGCGAAATAGAAAATGGCAAAATTCTAGCTAATTTTAATATTAAATTTGTCAATAAATTTAAGTTCGTGCTCCATATACATAATAACTACACACATAATATTTTAGAACTTTATGCTCAACTACTTTTTATTGTATCAAATAACTCAGTAAATTGTTTTTTCCTCTAAACAAAATGTAAAGACATATAATGCTAATTTTTATTTAAGTGGTAGATTTTTTAATAGTATTGCCATATAGAGCAAAATTGAGCAATAAATTAAAAGAAGATTTAAGTAATCCAGAAGTTTTAACATAAATAAAATATGTATACTCCATGGTTTCGGAATTCTTATTTCTATAATTAACATTTTAATTAAATAATTAAACTTTTGCTAGTTTCAATACAGATTGGTAAAATAGTTGAATAATAATGTAACACTGTTACAATTAAAAAGTTGATATTTCAAAATGATTTCTCAACTTCCCACTTTGAATTTTTAGTATTTTCAACATTTTTGTTCTTATTTCAACTTGTTGTAATAAATGATTTTGACAAGAAATTTATTTATACTTTTTAGTTGGCAACACCTTCATAATTTTTTTTTGTTCAGTTTCTCCATAATAACATTGAATTTAAATTTATATTCTTAAACCATTATCTTAATTGACTGTCAGTTAAAGCTTATTATTAATTATATTTTATAAAATATATATATTTAAAAAATCATCTGTATAATTATATTATTAACTCACCATTAATATGTCCATTTTTATATGAGAGTAAATTTTGCCTTACGCAAAATATAATGAAAAAAAAAAACAATAAAAATAAGCGGTTAAGGGAACAAAACAATCCATCAAACAAAATGTCAAAATTCATACTAATCGAAAAATGAGAGAAGAGAATAAAAGGTCTCCACTAAAGGAAAAAAACTGAAAACAAACCTATATTTGTATAAAATCATTATATATGTATATACATAGAACTTAAACGAATTTGTAAATTCTTAACACACACATTGACAATTTTTCGAATCTCTGCTCTTAATAAAATTTGAATGAGTTTCGAGTTGTCCCTTTTATATTTAAACACCCAAAAATTTAAGAATTTTCCTTAAATTTATGCAAGTATATTCATAATTATTTAACGTTTATAATGCACGTTTAGATTTTATAATGCATTTGTGTTATAGATATCAACCATTATACAAAACACAAAAAAAATTAAAAGAAGGAGTTTTACAAAAAAACTGTTTTTGTTTTTTTTTGTTAAAGATATACTAAGCCTATTAGTATGTGTATTAGAATGTGTATGTGAAAATCACTTATAAATTCCATAATATATAGCAATACTGTATTGACTTCAAAACTGCAATTATTTCGTATTAATATAAAATTCCGCTTATGTATAACAATTATTGGGTAGGTAGAAATACAAGATTACTGCACTTTTGGAATCAAGATATTTCTTTCATTCCGATGTCCGAGAATTTATTTTATTTTTTTCATTATATTACCTGATTTTTCAATTTTACTCCGTAATATCCTATAATTGCCTGGGAATTATTAATAAACATTTTATTTCAATATAATTTTGTAGACTTTTTAATATCCAGAATTTTTTGAAAATCAGAATGATAATATGCTTTGATTGAAATTCAAAAGTTCGTTCTCATTCATTCTCGTAAATATTTATAAAGAATCAACAAAACAAAAAAAAACTCTGGAATATTTTTTATAACGACTTTAAAGCTACAAACACTCACTATATACGTAATAAAAAACGAAACAATAATAAAATAAAAAAAAAAGTTTTTTTTTTCATGAAATAAAAAGCGAAAAAAACATGATAAAAAATTATTATTCAAACGCCATTTGGCTTTTAAAATTTGCTGTCTTAGCATTTTGAGTCTGTAAAAAGGTAAAACAAAAAAACAAAACAATTTTTTTTTTGAATCTTTAATTTATATTTTTGTAAAATTGTTTTTGTTTTTAATTTAGAATATAGAATGAAAGGAAATTTTGACAATTAATGACCCGTCGACATAATTGGATATTGTCAGCAGGGTGCTTGCACTTGATTTTTATTATGATAAAGTAAAATAATCAGATCAAGAAAAGTTATCATATTTGGTTTGTGAGTACATGTGCTCTCATATATGTACAACCGGTCAAAAATTAATTGCATTTGGATAATTTTAAAAATTCAAGCTCATTTCATCAAAACTGAATTTGAAAATAAATTCAAAATCTAATTCGAAATTTTGTTTATATATTCGAAACGATTTGAAAGAAATGACAAAAACACCATAAACTCGTACAACAATAATAAGAATTTCTGTCAATTTTCCACTAATAGTCGTCTCTTTAGGAGTATTGTTCGAGACTAAGAGTATTCGAATAATTTTTACAAATCTCATGAAGTTTCGGTAAATTTTCAAATAAAAAGACAACAATAAATTATTTCGAAAGGGCAAATAAAAATAAAATTTACTCAAATTTTCTAAAAATACAATTTCAAAAGTCTAACATATAAATGAGAAAACTCCAGTCAGAAATTTCGAGAAACAAAAAAAATTGTCGTGTCGGACAAAACAAAAATATCTCAAAAGAATAATTTTTTTGTTTTAAGTGCAAAAATATAAAAGATAGATTTATATCTTTTTAAATTCCTTTCTTAGTATTTACTTACCAATATGTACGTTCATTGTATGTACATGAACACTGTGTAGTTTATATGTATATATGTACGTACATTTATATTGAGAAACTTTACAGAATATATAAACGGTTAGGTTAGTTATGATGAAAGTGAATGTCAGTCAAAGGACGTTTAGGTACAAAAATAATAATAATACTTTCGTTTTTGAATTTTTAAGAATGTTATGAAAATTTGTGTTTGAAAGTGTTCATTTTTAATGTTATAGAATTGATGTATGATTTAATAACGATTTGATGAGTTTTTCTTTCATTTTATTCATTTTATATTCAATATAAAATATATTGAAAATAATTTTTATTTTATTTTAGATTGATAAATGGACTGCAAAGTTTCAATAAGCGAAAGCAAGAATGATGGTTTGATTAAGAAATAAATTAAAGTGAATTATATTTTTATAGTAGTATTTCATATAATTTTATATAATTATATATAGTAGTATGTTTTGGTGTACAAACGAAACTGATGTTACATTGATGACGAGATCGAATAGTAAAGCATTTGATGTCAAAAACTTATGACAAGGCGAATGGTATATTGCAGAAGAGATATTTAAATAAACACGAATAAATGGCGAAATAATTGTACAAGAATTATGAAAATTATCATATAAAAATATTTTAAAAATGTTCTAAAATTGACCAAAAATTTCAATTCAGTTACTTGTACCACAGAAGTTCAATAGTTTTTCATAAATTCTCATTTAAATTAGCTGAAATCGGCTCAGGTGAAATTATGAGAAAGGCAAGTTTAGACCATAAAATACCCCGATTTCACTAAGATTTGTATTTCTTTTGAGTTTCTCTAACACATAAAATTTTACAAAAATATCTTATATAAAATTCAATTAAAAAAAAGGCAAGGAGTAATTTCACATTTTCCTGAATGAGAGTAATATTACACCAATATAAAAATGCATACAATATATGTACGTATGTGTTTGCATGTAATACTGAAATATTCAGCAACATTGAAACATTGTAGTTTTAATTACATAAAATTAACAGTTTTAACAGTTTTAACAGTTTAATAATTTTAACATTGCTTACGTTGAGGCACTTTACGTGCATTATTAAAGATTTTCATTTTTACAGTAACATTTTTTGAGTTTTGTATGACAATGATAACAAAGAAAGAATTATAATTAAACATTTTTCTCAATTTACTTCAACTTAAATAATCTTTTTAAAAAATATTAAGTATTTGTATAATTTTTAATTTTGCATTATTTTTATTAAAATTTTAACACAAAAAAAATTTCATTCGTGTTTCATATTCTTAGAATATTAAAGTTTTTTATAATTTCTTGTTACAAATGTAAAAATTTTTAACAAAATGTAACAACTGTTATGGCATAGTATCCATAATATTTGCTCATTACAATAAGAATTGTGTACATGGAATATGATTTACATATTCTTTTTGCTGATTGCTAATCAGCCTATTGCTTACAAAAGAAAGTATGCAAAAAAAAGAACATTTTTTAGCATATAGATTTAAACCAAATTAATAATTTATATACAGGAATTTGTATATCTGCCTCTCTTTATTTGAGTATTCAGAAAAACAAGTACTTTATGTGCTTTTAATATTAGAGAACTGTCTTAGGAAAAGTTGTCTACTTTGAAAAATATTTCAATATATGGAAACTAAAATATTAAGCATTTACAGCAATTCTCTTGAATTCCTAAATTATCTATATATTAACAGCACATTAACGTTAAAACAGTTGTAGGTATATGCATATTATTAGTAATCAATTGGATCATCATGTATTTGAAGAATTTAATTCGACCATTTTGCATTGGAAGATCATATTTTTTATCCGTCTAATTTGATCACATTGATGAATCGATCAGCTGAGACGATGTAGAATTGAATCTATACCACAAGAAACAGATTTGCAGAACAGAATGAAATTTTCTGGGTATTTCGTATTTCAAATTGAAAAAAATGGGGAAATTAGAACTCCAAAAAAAAATCCTCCACAAATCTTTTCTTTTATTTATACAATTTTGATACAATTGATTTTCATAGATTTATTCTAAAATTAAAAAATTTCATTTTTAAAAATAACTTAGTGCCAAAAATGGTTTCTGGTTTATTTTACGGTTTTTTCCTTTTGCTTTTCTTTCACAAATGCGAAATTTTATAAATTTTTAAAAAATAAAGCAGAAAAATATAAAAAAAATACAAAAAATCGAAAATTGAACTTAACGTCATATTTATCTAAATAAAAAAAGAACAATAAAAGAAAATCTCTATAAAAAAAAAATAAAACTAAAAATTAATAAAAAATGAATTATAAACCAAAACTATATTGTAAATATCTTGATCATAGTAATCTAAACCTGAATTATTAATACTGACTGAGAGCTATACTAAAAATGGTGCCTCCTTAAAGTCATAAAATATTAGTGTAAATAGTTTTGCAATTATATTTATAGTTAAGAAGAAAAAAAAAAACAATAAAAATCATTTCAGGATGTACTCTTGCACTCACGCACACATAAACAAGCACAGTCCAATATTAATAAAGAATTTTACAATATATTTAATGCGTGTGCTTATGGTATGCATATAATCCAGTGGTATAGCAACAGTATTACTTAAAAAATATCATATGAAATAAAAAAAACAATATCACAAATTATAAAGAACAAAATATAATATCTTATGTGATCATAAATAAATATGTATGTATGTATATGCATATTATATAAATATAATATAAATGTATCATGTGCATTTTATTGTATTCCTTTTTTTAAGAAAAATTATACTCATATTTGAATGCATATACTTACATATTATATATTATTATTATTATAAACTGTATTGATATTATAGTAAACCGAAGCGGGAGCAAAACCTTTTAAGTCAATGACTTTTTAGAAAAATTAAAAGCATTGACCTTTATATGACTAGACTTGAATACTTCTCTTTAAACAATATTATATTATGTATAGTATTCTCTGTAATAAGATTTCTTTTCTTCTCATTTTTCTTTCTTATTATTTTATTTTCATTTTCATTTTTATTATTGCGTTCTGCTGTTATTGTTATTTCTCATAGTTGTCCAGTTTCTCAGAGTCAATTCAATATTATGTGTCTAAACGCACGTTGCTATAACAAAAAAAAAAAATTCTCACAGAAACATTGAACTTTTATATAAACATAAAGTCCAATAATAATACAAAATGCTGATGGTAACCCCATCAATGTAATAATAATCATATAATAATAATAATAATAATAATAATATAAATAAAAAGTAAAAACAGAAACAAAAAAAAAAACGGCTAAAGATAAAAATTAACAAAAACAAAAATAAGAAAAGAATAAAAATAAATTCCACGCGGTTTATCACTTTTATAATATTTACTCGCATTTTACATACATATATATCTACACCCATATATTATAGTCTATATCCATTGCATTGTACTCCTAAGATATTATATACAAAGATTTTCATATTGAGTATAGTGCTTATAGCAGCACTGTTATTGCCCTGTTTCTGGTGCTTGTTGCTATTCACTGTCATTTAGCCAGTATTGGATATTCTGTTATTTTGTTCCTTTTTTTTATTATTTTTTTTTGTACTCTCATATTCAATAAAATTCTGATGTTGTTGCTAGGGACTCGAGTTTTTATTGTACATTTCCTTTTTTTTCTGTTTGTTGTTTTGTTCTTCTACTCGTCCATATAATAAAGAAATACAAAAAATAAGAAAAAGAAAAATTCAAAATTAAATAAGAAACCGAAAAAAGTAAAATGAAACAGAAAAACATCAAGCCAACAGCAGCAGCACATTTAAAAAGGCTCCTTCTTATGGACACTTCTCAACAACAGAAACCAAAAAAACAAGAAAAACAAAAAAAAAAAGGAAAAATATTTTAAAAATGAGTGTATGGTCGTAGTTTAGTCATAGTTACAATAAATATTTTCTGTACTATTGTACAAGAAGCAACAAAAGAGGAGTCAGCAGATTAAAATTTTATTACCTTAGATTTACAAAAAAAAAGAAAAACAATAAGAAAATAATAATCACGAGGAAAGAGAAATGTCTTAGAAAAGGAAAAAAATATTATTGTTGCCATAAAATTTTTTGTTATATTTCTTTTTTGTTCCTGAAATTTTTTATACATAGTGTAGTGTTGTTTATTTGTCATTGCTCTGTTTTATATTTTTCTGTGTTGTTTATGGTAATTTTTCTTATTATAATTTTTATGTACATAATTCAATTTAGTGAAATTCAAAGTCTTGAAATTTTTTTAAATAATTACTTTTGCATTTACATAATAAGAGCTCGTGCATAACTTCAATTTTTTTCGAAATTATTATTTAGAACTCTTATTTTGTACTCCTTAGCCTTAAGTATTTTACTTCTTTGATAACACAGTTGAATCTGAATAAAACGAAAACCTATATTAGTAAAATCATTTTTACGATCCTTTGAAATTTCTAATCAAATATTAATTTTCTAATCGAATATTAGAAATTCTTCTAAACATAATTTTCTATAAGTACTAATTTAAATACACAACAAGATTTGGTGAATTTTATAAAAAAAAATCTGGTTTTCTTCTTTGGCAAATGATGGGTTATATGTCCAAGAAGAAAAAAATCTATGTAAAATTACATAAGTTTAGTAAAAAATTACAATATTTTTGTTACGAGTATACATGCTTTTATTCTCATAACTGATATTTTCAGTAAATTTTTGACTGTCAAATCTTACGTATGCAGTTATGAAAAACTTCTGATTGTGTAGATAAGGTAAAATTTTCTATAAAATTAAATCAAAATTTTGGTTCCTTAGAGTTCCTTGATCTCTTCAGGTTCAATTGTATATAAAAATTTTAAAATTCTAAATTTAATTGTTTAATTGTATGAAGATAACGTTTTAATTAAATGAAAAAGAATAAATAAACTAAAAACAATATTTTAAAAAATCAATTTACTTTTAAAATTTCTATATGTTTATGAAATATAGTAGAACATATAAATGTTTCACTTACAATTATAGGATAATATCATCATCAATTACGTATGTGTTCTTAAAATACAATTTTACTAGTTAGTTTCAATGTGATAAACGTAATTGGTTGAGGACATTAATTGTGGCTGAAAATGAATTTGTGAGTATTCTAATTTCATAAACTCTACTGATGTGTCAAAGAAAATGTACTATGATATTCTTTTTAAAAATTAATGTTATGTTTAAAAGTTTCTTACTTTCAAGTTTCAGGCCTTATAGACCTGATAATCTATTGAGTATTTTATTTTAAAATTAAAGATTAACAGATCCAAAGCCGGTAGAATCATTTTAGAATACCACTAACTACAGTTACTGAATGAGATACTGAATATTTGCAAATCAGATCTAAGCAGACTCTCACTTCTATGGCACATTTAAAATTCTAAAACAACACTCATTTTAACTAGGCTTTATAATTTATGTAATAAATCTTGTTAAAATGTAAGAATTAAATGTAAGTAGTAATTTAAAAATACTTTATTTAAAAAATTTTATTGTTACAATTATTAAAATCATTAATTAAAAAATTTATATTTTATTATTTTGATTCTATATTCTTCTTTTTTTATTAATCTGTATTGTATCGAATATTCTACACAATAGGTTATTTACCTTTATTTTGTATAAAAAAAAATCATATTGCAGTATGACATGTCATTAAGGAATGTTGATACCTTATATACAGTTTAATTTCTGAGGTCATTGTCAATGAGTTCACGTTCACTTTGTATATTAAATTATATATATAGTTATATGTATAGCCAATTATTTTTATAAAGAAGAGTTGAGAATTATTATTATAAGAAGAAATATATTGATTTGGGATTATAAATGGTAAAATGAATAAAAAATCAACATAAAATCAACATAATTTCCCTTTCGTTTCAGAAATTGAAATTTTTAAAATTGTATTATACACTCTATACTAGAATATAAATATATACATTTATCCTTCTATTTGATTCTTCTATTTCTTAAAATTTATTTTAAATGAGAACAATATTGTTATAACTAATAAGACAAAAATAAAAGAAATACAAAAAAAAAGACCAAAGAGTGCAAGTTTGTGAAAAAATATATGATTCTAAAAGAGCACATTTCTTATTAAAATGCTTTATGTAAGATAATATGAATATTCTTCGTAATCCAGTGTTAAACGTATTTTCAAAATAAAGAATTAAATTAGTTTGAATTCGCAAGGAAATTGTACGCTTCTTTTAAAAACTGTTACGTTACCGATTTTTGGGATTGAATTTGGGATTGAACTCGCGAAGAGAAAATATTAAAAAATGCCTACACAATGAAAGTTTACAGAAAAAATTTTTAACAGAAAGAGAGTACAAACGAAATGCAGTTAATAAAAACATTTTTCGATATTTTCTTGAAAATATTCTAAAAATGTTGAGTAAAAAAATACAAGTGTCATTTCAAAAGACATCAAATAATCTGCAACCGCCATTCCTGTCTGCACCTAGTAACAAAAAGCACAAAAACAAAAAGCTAAAATGAATTGATCTGTGGATACTTTTCCTTCTGTAGCAGACGTCAATACGATGATGACTGGGTAGCAAATCAATGGCTAATTTATTTTGACTTTATTTATCCCAGTGGATATTTTATTATTCCTTTCTTAAGAATTTCATCTCTTTATTCAATTTAAAAATTGAAAGTAAATTCTCTATCAGCAATCATTTCCAATTATGTTTTTTCCAGTTATGTTTTTAGTTGTCTCGTTATTGTTTTGACAATTCTTTCCTTATTTTTATGTTATTTAAGATTCATAGTGCATATTGGGGGAAAATGTTCGAAATTTAGAAGGTTTTTAATTCTTGTATCTTGGAATTAATCGAGATACTATTAGACAGCTTAATTGTTGTGAATGCTTGCAGACTATGAATAAAATTTTCATGTTTAACTGAATTCAGAAAAATTCGGTTATTAAAGAAAAGCATATATACGAATATTAAAGGGGTCATGAGTAAGGAGAAAAGTTCTCAATCGGGTATAATGCAATAAAAGATAAATTCATTAAGGCAAATATAATAATAGAAAATTAAGAGATTTACACCTAATATTGAGTATTTATATTAATATATGACATAAGAAAAATATGAGAGTGGGTGCTTATTTAAATTATTTTTTGCTTCTTGGGTTTCCTGTTTTTTTTTTCTACAGAAAATATAAAACATCCTTGCGCGAACGCTATTTATAACCATCTAAAAGAGAGAAAAAAAAAAGATTATCGTTACATTTATATGCAATCACTTGTACAATTGTGTACATTTAAGTATGTAAGTACGTATTAATAAATTTCATCATACCAATAATGTTGTCTTGATATACAGAAACACATTTTTATTTAGTTAATTTTTATAATTCCTTTGCGATTATATTTATGCATGTGTGTATGTATGTAGGTATAGTAATATTTTATTTTTTTTTATTATTTTTTTTTTGTGTGTATATAGAGTCGCTTTGGAGCCAATTTATGCAAATGTCATTATACCCATTCAAATCTGTATTCACCATACTTTTCAATATATAATATAAAACAGTCAGTCTCTATTTCAAAGAGTTCGAAGAACTGTATGTAAGTATGTACAATATAATATGAGCGAGAAGAGAAAAAAAGAAACAAAAAACACTACAGCAACAATAACACAAATAAAAAAAATAAAGATAAAATAAAAAAAAAAGCATATCAAAATCAAAAAATCGAAAAAAAAAAACGAAAAATAAATAAGAAAAAAAAAAAGAAGTTTTTCCTTGATAGTTTCTTAACCCGCGCAATAAACCATTGATCTTGGTGCTTTTTTAACTACTTTACTCTTATTGGAGGTTTTTGGTCACTCACTTTGCCGGTTAATTGTATAAAATATTTCTATATACCATTTAAATTATATTCGTATATACTTACTTGTAAATAATATGTGAATATGTGCAATATTTATGTATGCATTCAATAAATTGATTTATATGTATGTACTTAATATAGGCAACTTGTATATTGTATAAATACAACATTTGTTTGTACATAAAAATTAAGAATTATATGTGCATTTTATTTTACAATATTACGAATAAAACAAAAAGAAAACTTACTTGCATAAAATAAATATGTTTTACATATCAGATTTTAGCTAGCTGGGGTATAAAGCAGCTCTAAACGTTACACAGTTTATTTTTATGAATATAAAATGAAAAATATAAGTATATATGGGTAAGTGTATATGGGTACTTCATGTTTTGTATTGTTTGTATATATATACATATGTAATATGTAGAGATATATTAGTTCCGCGATTTGATGTAATAAAATCTATATTTCAACATGTTATTTGGTTTTTGTTTTTTTTGCTTAATTTTTTCTTGAACTGGGAGTTTGCAGAAATAAGTTGTTTTTTTTTTTGTTTTAGTTTTTATGCACTTCTGAATATTTTGGGCAATCACATACCTTTTAAAATGTGATGTATGTAATTTGCAAATTTTAATATGGTATAAAAGATTTTTATTGAATTTTTATGTCTAATATAATTGGGGTATGCTCGTTTATAAATTTCTATTTCCTCTTTTTAATCATTGCTGGGATCATATATGAGTTTTCAATTTCATTAGAACCTTTTGTTTCATACAAAATTTAGCTTTGTTTACTATATACACTTAATATTATAAGAAAAATTTTAGATAAAAATTAATAATTTGAGACTCGGAATTCTGGAAATTTAAAAAGTTAATCAAAGAAAATAAATTTCTTTTTAAATAATTTATGTGATTGTGGGTTTCGAAAAGAGGATTGTATGTAGCAATGTCATGTAAATAATACTTGGTAATCATATACACTATAGTATTAAGCAATGTAAAGAACAATTTTCTAGTAATTTCTTCATATCTCTGTAGTTAGTATAACGTCCGCCTAGTTGGCTTGACTCGTTTCTTTGATTACGTCATTCATTTTTTCTACAGTTGTATGAACGAATTTACATTAGTAATATTTTTAAATAAAATTAATACGAGTAAAGTAATTTAAATTTTGTGTTCTTAAAAATGGGATGAATTTACGCCAAATGTAAATTGTGTACTTTACCACATTTGGTATACCTTAAGAATTCGAACAGTACAAGTAAACACAATTTTTGTAGAATTAAATTACAATTAAAATTTGTAATTGCCTTCGAACATTATTCGTACGGGTATAATTGTAGATTTTTAAAGTTCAAAATATATTAATAAAAATTTTTTAAAATATTTTTCGGTTTTATTATTTTATTTTTATTGTGTGAGTTATTTTTAAAAGTTTTAGAATCTTCAATTAAAAATTTTATTATTAATTTTTAAATAATAATTTTTATATAAAACAATAATTACATTTTTATAAATATAAACGCACACTTAAGATTCTGTCTTTTAGTTTCTTAAAGGTGAGTTTATTTAAATTTAGCAATTCTCTCTTTAAAATTGATTTTAAAGAGAGAATTGCGAATTTATTTTTATAAAGTTTTATTGTTGACGTAAAACATTTACATTTCAGAATAAATTATTAAGAGTATATTGAGTAGTAAACATAAATATATTTGAAAATAAATACGTAATATGTATATAATATAATAAGTTAATATTTTTTGAGAGAAATTTTGAAGAGATAAGGAATATTACGCGAATATTTATTTTGAATTTCCTAATATTTTATAAATTAATGGACATAACATTTTTTATTAAAACTGCTCTTTGTATAATTCTAGTTGCTCTTTTTTCTTCTTGTATAATGTTTCGTAATAAGATCGCCCGCAATCGGGAAATGGAGAGGTTTAAATTTTGGTTTTACTTTTTTTAATTTTAGTGTTTTTTTTTTTGGAAAAGATTTATCAATCATAAACTACCAAAAACAAAAAAAAATATAAAAAGAATAAGAGAATATAAGAAAAGATTATGTTGTTGTTGGTTTTTTGTCATTTTTATAAATTAAAATAAAATCAGGAAGTTTAACTTTTGTTTTTTGCTTTTTTTTCTGTTTGGTTTTTTGGTTATATTAATCTTTTGTTGCATTTTAGTTTTTGGTTTTTGATTGAAATCGAAAAAAAAATGAAAACGGTAAGTAAGTAACGGTAATGCAATGTAAAGTTAAGGGCAATAATTATGCTGTTGTAGCAATTGATTATTTTTTTTTTGCTAACTGTTAATATCAGATTTTTGTTTTTCTCCATTTTTTTTTTGTATTTTTTCTTTGTTTCTTATTTATTATTTCTGTTAATTCTTTCTTATACAATAATACTTTTTTTTTCTTACATATTTCGCATTACAACAGAAATATAAAAGTAAAAAAAAGAGAAAAACAAAAATGAATTGATAAAAAATAAAAAATTCACTTATTATTTTTATTGTAAATGTTGTAGAGAATTTTCCTTCCATGATATTTGTGTAGGTTATGACTTTAAACGATGTCAAGGAGCTCAAATCTCATTGAATTTGAATCAATGATCATATTTCAAACTTTAAAAGATATACACATTTTTTCTATACATTTATATGTATGTATATCTAAATATGTAAATTTAGACATATTTATATAAATATGTACAAATATGCATGAGTATGTATGCAGAATGTTTATACATATACGAAAATAATATGCACGAATGTGAATTAAATAAATTCAATATGAAAGAAAAATAAAAACGAAAAAAAAAAAAAAACAAAATGAATCTATAATATGCAAAAATTAAATTTTTTTTTTTTTTTTGATTTTGCATTTGAAAGAGATTTTTTAATTAGGAATTTAATTCAAAATGAAAAAGAAAAAGAAAAAAGAATTTGTGTCTAAGTGTCCAAGTATGTTAATTAAAAAATAAATTAATTTGATTTTTCAACTTTTTTTTAATATTGATTTTTTTTTCATATTAGACGTAACTAACATTTAATGAGAGAACCGTTCCCATTTTACTTTTGAAATTTAGTCTAAAATTGAAAATGTTCATTCAAATGTTTGAAAGTATAACATTTCTTATTTTGAATTGAATTTCATAAAATTAAAGAGTTTTTTCAAAAATTTCTCCTGAAGTTATGCAAAATAAAATATAATAAAAAACCTTGAGGTGGAGAGCTGAAATTATGTACATAATACGATTCTTATGATAATTTTTTTAAATCTATATGAATTTTTTAAACCTTCTACAACCTTCCCTTAAACGTTTTAGCCCGTGAAATTCCTACAGATAATGATTATTGTATCAAAACTATTCGTTGAACTCGTAATAGTTAACTAATGATTTTGTAATTAGTAGAACTTTGATTTTTAACTCTTTATTTTTAAGGTGCCGTGTGTTTTGCTTAATTTAAAAATGGAATTATTTTCCTTGCGTCCTAACTTATACTAGTTACATAAGATCCTTATATAATTTAAGCATTACATAGTATGCTTCTTTCAATTTTTGTTCCCATACAGAAAATATGCAGTAATAATAAGGTGTTCATGAGGTTCCGTAAATTCATCAGATGGATGATTGCTTTTTAGAAAAATATTTTGTCTTGTTCGAGGGATATAACAATATAACTCGAGCAAGACATGTAATAAATACATGTTAAAGACATGTTAATAAATGAAACCACAATCATTAAGAAAATCGGATGAACATTTTACAAATACATCAATGTTTATGTTTAGCCATGTAAACTAATACATATAGTCATTCTGACTACTACCCAGATTACGCAATATAAAACAAAAAATTTTAAAAATAATCCGAAATTCACGCCACCACAATTGTAAAATGTGAGCTACCTTAAATGGTAAGCCTTATATGTAAGATTTTACAAATAAAATATTTTTCTTTGAATCAAAGGAAAAGTTTAACAGATTAATTTGTATTAATTAAAACTAGTATATTATTGAATTGAAAATATGAATGTAGATGTAAAAAAAAAATTTAATTTATACACGAAATTTAATTTAACAAGATTAAAAAATTGTTTTTAGGAGTTTTTGTTTCTTTCTTTTTTCTAAAGTCAGACTGGTTTTTTAAATTTTAAATTTATTTTTTTTCGGCTTTTCGATTTTTCATATTAATAAATCTAATTAGATCGCAATCTAAATTTTCTATAATATTCTCATTTTTATTAAATATGAAATTTATTTTTTAAATAAAAATTTCAATTTAATTCAATTTACAATTTTGTTGCAAAGTATTGATGTAGACACCAGAAAAAAAAAATAAAATAAAAATATACAAAAAAATTAAAATTAAGAATAAATTTGCATTCGAATAGATTTTTAATGCTAATCATCAATGTCTTCAAAGAAATTATAAAACTAAAAAAAAATTTTCTTAACGGCATCTTAAATATGATCGGCCGGTCATCTTTTCTTTTATTTTATTAATATTTTTTATTTTTTAAAAATTGGGTTTTACTTAAAATTTCGTAATGTGCATTTTTAAAATTATTGTAGAATAAATTACATGAATATATGTATATATGGGTATGGACATTTTGCGTACGTCATTCAAAAAACAGTTTTACCATAGAAAAAAATTGAAGAAAAAGTTAAAAATGTCATTTCATTAGCCAAAATTTTATAAAAATTAATAAAATTCAAAAATATAATTTAAATTTTTCTCTTATGGTGCTCTATTCGATTATTACAAGATTTATGAAAAAATTGTAGTAAATAATTTTTATTAAATTTTTAAGTACATAATTGCAAATTACTGCTGAAGACCAAAAATTATGAAAACTGGTTTCTATGAGAAGAGTTTTAATGAAATATAGATGTAGATTTGTAGATTTTTAAAACCGAAATAATAGTGCACCGCAACGCTACCACGCATAAGGATCTATTGTACATTCCCTCCCCCTAAATACAGGAAATGACTCTACATACACTTGTGAGGCGCGAAGTACAAATAAACTTATGCAATAGATTTACAAAATATAAATTATTTATAAAGTAAGAAATGTAAGAAATGTAAATTTTAGAAAATATTGTTAAAGCCAGAATGTAAATTACAGGTATTGAACAAATTAATCCTATTATTAGGCTTTATAGTTTTCAAGAATATCAAATATATTTGAAATGTCAACATAATTGTTGTTATTATGCAGATTCCATACATACACACTACTAATTACCCATTCAAAAAAAAAATTCCCTTCAAGTTTGAATTTAAAAACAATAGTGTTATTTTATTAAATAAATTCTAGTTCTGTTCAAGATAAATAATTTGTTGTAATACATTGTAATGCATTATAATGAAACCTGTTCAAGAAAGAAATATGACAGTATAAAATTAAGAGAAATATATGAGTTATTAATAATTTTTTTACAGGAGAAGAACATACCATTTAAAAAATTGTCAGGAGAATTTTATCTTAGATAGATCTTTCATATGCTTCAAATCAAAAGGTGTATTTATACATTAAAGAATATACGAATATAGGTGAATAATTCAACAGCAAATCCACTTGAACAATAATTTTCATTAGTCCAATTAAATTCTTTTAGTATAATAAACATAATATTAAAACAAATTATACTAATTCCTAATACTGTTAATTTTTTAATTAAAAAGTGACTAAACTCATTAGAGCTTGCTTATATAACATTACAGCTTATATAATTTTACAATTATTATAAATTCTCAATTCTCAAAACTAAAATAAATTCAATTACACATTCCTATATGGAAATATTTAATCCGCTTTTACATTTCAGTCAATTTGACAAATTGACGTTAATTGACAATTGCAATTAAACTTAAATACACGAACATAGCTACATATAGAGTATAAATTTTAAATTGTTTAATTTTTTACCATCGTTAGTGTTTATTTTCTCAATTTATTTTATTTGTTTTTGTTTTTTATACAAGTAATTTGTCAAGATATAAAATCAACAGGAGTTAAAATATATTATTAATTTAGTCAATTACATATACATATATAAAACTGCATATAATTATCTATATCATTTAAATTGAATATATTAGCATGTTATATAACACTAGTAATATTTAATTTTAAGAAAACAAGTTTAATATTTAGAATGTGGTATGAAAAAAGTAATAAAAACTAAATGAATTAAACACCCGAAAAAATGGAATTGTGAATCATCAATCATTGCAGTTTTTGGATTATGTTGAGAATGTGACAAAAATTATTTTAAATTGTTGTGGTGCAGAGAGTATAGAGACTATGAGAATAATTTTCTTCAACACTTATAATTTCTTAGTTTTGAATAAATTAAGTTTGAAGTTATGTGATATTTATATTACGATTTTATACTGCGATTTATGTTATAACTTTTTAATGTTGCAGTTTAAGCATTTCGAATTATTGTGATTTAAATTTTAAGCTTTCCTAGTTTAGGTTACATATATAGAAATCGGAATGTTGGTGTAGTTTAGTAAAATATGCTTGCCCTTTTTATTATTCGACTTGTTTACTAGGAAATATAGTAAGTATTTTCTGACTATTGTAATAAGTTGTGGTTTAAAATTAACAGGAGTTGCAGAATATGAACGCTAAATCAAAATTTTGCCGTATTTAATTTAGAGGAAAAAAAAACAAAACTGGATGTAGAGAATTTCTAATGACAGTTGCAGTTTTCGAGTCATCGACACGGGATTTAGAGCAAATTTAATGCGGAGAAATATTTTGTGATTCTAACAATATGTCTAAAATTGAAATTGAATATTTACAGTTGTTGTGGCACTATTCTCATAGGTGTGAATACGTTGTGTTGCATGCAAAAATGTTTGTCGAATATTTTTATTATTCATAATTTTAATTAAATTACATTTATGTGTAAAATAAATAAAAAAAGAAAAAAAAATTAACACTCAATTTTAATGTGAATTTACTTGCAATTTTATTTTCAATTTTGTTATTTTTAAGTGTTAGGTAAATTGACGTCATTGCAGTTATTGACGCAAATGTCAAAGATATGCTCATATTATGAGTTTTTTTAATGTTTTCTTTTTCTTTTTGTTTTTTTTTGTTGTAAATGTAAATCTTTTACTTAATGAACATAATAAATAAAATTTATTTTTTTTTTATATTTAAAATAGTTAAATAAAATTTTTCGGTAGTTTTTCTTGTATATTATTGCATAATTTAAAAGATATCGATGACATACTTTTACTTAATAGACATATTCATATCTGTTGATATATTAATTAAAATTAAAAAAATAAAAATAAAATAAAAATTAAAAAAAAAATGCATATCTAAAGTAAAAAAAAATTTAATTCTGGTTAGGCTACATTGAGATTTTATTTTATTTAGAAAGGATCGAGTAGACGTTTTTGTTTTGTTTTTTTTTTATGGTGAATTTTCATTTTTCTATCTTGCGATTGTCATTGGGCTGTTAATGAATTTCAATTATATATTTGTATAAATATGAATGCATTTAATTATAATTTTTGTTACAAAATAAAAAAATATTATTCATTATAATTTTTAATAATTTTCATTAATTTTGTCCAATTAATATTCTTGTTTGATTGTAATCAGTGGATAGTTAGCGCGTCACTTTAGATAAGAATCGTTAAAATTAATATTAAAACTTTATTTAGCTGTAATTTTTGCTTTGCAAGATTTTTACGCTTTTTAAAAAGTTTTAATTTAAGAAATTTTGCAAAATTTTGAATGTTGCATACTTCTTGGGGTTGACATAAAATTCGGAAAGAAATTATGAAAAATTTTTGAAGAAGTCTTAAACCTTCCTTCGAAGACTCTTAGAAATATTTGTTTTTCTTTCAAACATTTTGAATCTTCAATATTTTAAATAGAAAGTGACAAAACATTAAGTATACGAGATGCAAATGAAATGCAAGCAAAATTTTTTGGGAGCTTAAGAAAAATTTTCTAAGCTTAAATTTCCACCTAAACTTTCTATTAATTTACAAATTACCTCTATTTATATTTATTTTTTAACAGTAAAAATATTTTAAATTGATAAATCTGTACTCTTGTAGGAATTCAATGAAATCAAGAGTTGTAAAAAATATTGGCGAATTAGCTTGTGTTTTCTTCGCCATTTTTACTGAATATTTAAAGCGCTTTAAATTCAAAGTAAGTTTTGCATTACAAAATCTGGTGTCAATTTTTTTGCAAAAACTACTAAAAGTGTGTGAAAATAAAATTTCAAATGAAATTCAATATAAATGGATTATTTGATAAAAATTTTATTGCTCTTGTTATCTATTTCACTCACAAATTTTTTAGTAATTATAGCGCATTTTATTGTACTCTTGATAGTGGAATATCGATGGCCAAATTTTTTTGCATAATTAAATTAAATTAATTTTGGTCTAGTTATAACTTTATTTTTAAATACGAGTGTGCGATTATTTATTGTACCACTTAAAAATTTTATTAAGATTTCTGCCGTTTTACAAATTTTCAAAAAGTGGTCACCTAAAATACCAAAAAAAATAAAGTTAAGATAAATTTTGAGTGATAAAAGTTGTAAAAGTCGAGCTATTTACTAAATCTTTTTTAGTTTTTTATAAAAAAAAAAAATTAAAATAAAAAATTTATGTACTTGTAATAAAAATAAAAATTCTGGTAAAAGGTGGATATTATATTTAAACTTTCAAAATATTTAATCAAAATAAAACAAAGTAAAAATAAAATTAAATTAAATCACAATAACAAAGGAAAAGAGACGAGTTTGAGTTAAAAAGCCAAAATATGTTACCAAAAAATAATTGTTTTTTTTTATTCCAAAAGTATAAAGTTGTAAATACATTAACGGTTGTGCAAGTAAATTGCCATAAAATTTATATGTACGTACTTCATACAAATAGACACAGTAAATTCTCAACTCTGCGAACTAAATTGCCTAATAAATTTTGTAAAATTAATTTCAACATACTAAACTGTTTTTTCTGTCTTCAACGTTAGAAAGAACGTAAAAAACTTACTTATGCGAATAAAAATCGGAATAATGTTCTTCTTATAAAAAGACAGCGTCTTTAACTTTGAAAAAAATTTTTAATCTTTCGAAGAAATAAGTCACTAAAAAATGAAATTTTACTAAATTTTCTAAAGGAGTAGAGAGTAGAAATTAATTTTGTTTGTAAAATTTAATAGCTTCCACTAAAGCATACAAAATTTTTTTCCAGTCTTATCTTAAGCAGTCTGTTTTCTAAACTGATACAATTACGAATAGAAGGGAGATAAACGGGCAGAGATGAGTTACTAACAATATTCTCTTATACGTTTTTTTTAACAAAATGTTAATAAACCATATTGCGGGCATTTACAACGTTATACAAAACGGAATAAATAAAAAAATTAATTGTTACTATTCATATTAGCATCATAAATATTACAATTCATGTATTTTTTTTTTTTTCTACTAGGTGAAAAAATCTCGAAAGACGAAGAAGGACAGCTCTATCTGCCTTTTTCTTTCGACAGTGGGGGAGCGTGACTCCTACCCTAAAAAATCACCTAAACTCTGAATGGATAAAACTTGTCCTACAGACTAACTATTACCTCCGCGATAACTTGGTTTTTCCGTGCAGGAATTAAATACCTTCCATAAGGAAATTGGTATTTCGTGTTAAATCGAATGGTCTTGTTCGTTTAAATATTTCTATCATAACGCCATTGTCTAGCAGCTGAGCTGCTTCCATATTTACATGCTGTTCTAGACGAGCCCTATTCTTTGTAGCACAACTCCTAATTTCATCCACAACCAAAGGAATTCCTAAGTCCCTGTGGATATCACTGTTACGTATATACCATGGCGCATTTACCATTCCCCGTAGAACTCTTGGCACAACCCCATAGCTGAATGCCATATCGCCATATTGGTTTAATGATTTGGTTATAAATTAAGATCTTATTATCAATTGCCAAATTGGACTTACGACCTAGGAGCCAATAATTTTCTCTATATTTATTTTCTAATTCTATGTGTTTCTTCTTTACATGCTCTTTCCACCTTAGCTTGATCTAAAGTCATTCCCAGATATTTTGCTGAGTTATGGATCGCTACGTTCGTTCCATTTACGTTAATTTGTGATGGATTTACTATTTTCCGATTGGTGAAGTTTATGTGAACCGATTTTGCTTCTTTCAACTTCACCCTCCAATCTCTAGTCCACTGGCTTATTTTGTTAATTGCCTCCTGTAATTTTTTTGTCGAATCGTCAATGTTCGCTCCTACTGCCAATATTGCAGTATCGTCAGCAAAAGTGGCCATCGTAGCATTTTCTATTTTTGGCAAATCACTCTTGTAAAGCAGGTACAACGTTGGGTTCAATATACTGCCTTGAGGCACACCTGCTTTTATTTCTCTTAGCGTGGAGTATTCAGCATCTTGTTTAATTCTTAAAAATCTATCAGCTAAGTAAGATTTCAAAATTTCTACAAATGACAATGGTAGCATTTGCCCTTACTTAAGTATAAGGCCCCTGTGCCACACCTTGTCGAATGCCTGTGCTATGTCGAGAAACATGGAAGAGCAGATGTATTAAATCTTCTATGTCAATTATAATAAATTTTTAATTCATGTATAATAATCAATTATAATAAATTTTTAATTCATGTATTAAAAATTTATTATAATTGACAGAACGTTAATTTATTTTTCAGTAGTGGTAATGTTTAGGTTTAGAAATTAGCTGGCTTTTACGTTATGTCGTGTATAATAGTCGGATTGCCATTGGAGCTGAAAGAATCAGAATGAGGCGGTCAGAGCACTGCAGAAGTTTTCCGAGGCTGCGGAAATAGTTTTCGGGAAATTACGGTTGGAAGCATTTTAAAAAAATTATAGGATTGGATGAGAACCGCAGGATACCTCAGTAAGTTGGATTTAAGATAAGATACTTGCATGACAATAGAAATATTAGAGAACTATACACTTACAGTGGCGGAGTTTCGATCTTTCGAGCATCACAAGTTGTTCGTGTTCATGAGCAGGCTTGACTGCACAATAACTCCAGATATGTTGTCACGGTGCAGTGTTGCACTGGTTATACGAGATATCTAATCACGCCACAAAAACAAAAACCTTACCAAGACTACCTCTACTTATCATTGACTAATAGCTGTTGTTTGCTTTTGCCTTTGTTATTTCATAAAAACAAATATACATAGGCGCAGCTATTTTTCAGTGTTCGCGAAATTCAAAATGAAGCTTGGGAAAGTAATTGCATTAAATTTAGAGACAACCTTGCTGATATCTACAAATTTTTCTTTTATTAAAGCGATAAAATAACTATTTTAATTCAGGGTTTTACTGTTTTTTTTTATATTAAGCTATGTAGCATTATACCGTTGTTTGTGTAATACAGTTTTTGACTTCAGGTTTAAGTACGCGTACTGATAGTTGCCTTAGTACTGGCTACTGCAATATATTGGCATTGCGATGCATAATTGCTTTTTTTTTATTATTTTATTTCATTTTTATTATTTTTTTTTCTGATACGAATATTACAATATAAAGCGTACAATTTTTATATTTTGTTGCTGGTTTTTTTTTGTTGTGGAATTTTTATTTGTACATTTAATGCACACCAAAAAATCATTAAATTGGTCAAGATGTGGAATACTCTGGTGTAATATATTAAAGAAAACAAAAAAAAAAGAAAGAAATAAGAAAAACCAAAACTCCGTTCATTGACCGTAAATATTTACAAATTGTTTTTTATTTTCGTATTTTCATACTTCACTTTAAAATTGTAATTTTCTTCTTTGTTTTTTTTTCTTTTTTGGCTATCAACTTTCTCAAATGAGAGCTTCATTCAATACATACATATATATATAATGTGCATAAAATATAAAGTGTTTAATAATGCAAGAGTATTTTTTAAAACTGCTCCCAATTATCCTTCTCTATATATACACATATACACACATATAAACATTTATACATAATTCGTATACTAAAAATAACACAACTATGTATTATGTTGTAATTTTATGTACGATAAGAGGAAGGTATCTTATATTGCATGTTGAGGGCAATCTTTATTTCCTGCTAATAATTTTACATAAAAAACAAAGCAAAAAAACAAAAAGAAGAGAAAACAAGAAGGAAATTCAATTTTGATGACATTTCCGCAGGAATATAATCTGACAGAAAAATGCAATTTTAATTTTTTTAACACTTCTTATAAAATATTTGTGATAAATAAAAATTAATAAGTGATTCACATTCGTACTTATAAATATAAAAGAATTAATTTATTTTCGTATAACACTTAAATATTTTTCTAATATGCACTTGTAACACACATAGAGGAAAAAATTGGGTGTTTTATTTTATATTAAATTTAATTGTTTAAAGTCTTAATCTTAGAAAAGGTATGAATAGAAAATACGTATGTAGATATAGTTGCATATTTGGTGCAGTGTATTTGTATTTCTAAGCTTTTATTATTGATAATGAAAGCACAATTTAAGATGTGTAAATAACGTCCCGTTATGTGAATGAGCTTCTATTTAAAAGTATTCAGTTGCTATCATTTAAATAATTTTAGGGACGGACCCCAGTTACATAATAAAACTTATTAGAATGAACCTATTGTAACTTACTTCTAATTGAAAAAATTAAAAAATTTAAAGTAAGAACTTAGTAAAAAGTTTTTATAGTCAGTTTAAACTTTCAGTTTAAAATCACTTGATATTGGGTTCAAAACTATTTGAATTTCTTTTTTTATTTGATGTTTTTAAAAATAATATTAATATTTCGAAAATATGAAAGAAAATATCAAATAACTTGAATTAAATTTTTTTATATTCTTTTAATTTCTTGCAATAGTCATACAAACAGTCATTCAACTCTAAATATACTCATAATGAAAAGGTGTACCAAATTTATACACATTTTGTAAAAATAAAAGTATTACTAATTAAAATACAATTAAAAATATTAAGAAATGTTTGAAATTTTAAATGAATATTTAATTTCAATATAATTGTTAAATAATCAGTGATAAAGCACGGAACAAATGATAATTAGACACAAAGTTCAATGATCCTGAGATTATAATATAAAAACGCGTTATATTTAGTTCAAGTGTACTGCGCAAAAAATGAAAATTGAAGCTTGAAGAGAAAACAAACGCGATACATTTCTAATGCATAGTGTCATTATGCAATTTCGGTGCCAAATCGTTTTTGATAGCATATCCGCCGGATTTTTAACAAAAATTATAGAATTGATGATATTTATACGTAAAAGACTTATAATTATGAAGTCAAAATATTGGAAAAAAGTGTTGGACATTGTTGGAAAATTAAAAAATATTTTTGCATACTTTTTGGGGCTTTTGCATATTTTTGCACAGTTAAGAAGGTTTTTAGTAAATTGAGTGTGAAAATTGTTGAAATTCTATTCAAATGATCATCTCTCTGGGAAAATAGAAAAAAAATTATAATACAAAAAAAAATAATATAGTAAACATATTAATAGAATATTGAAATAAATCATAAGCCTGTTATGTATTCCGCCTCATAATTAAAAGAAGATACTTGATTTTAATACACATTATTTTTTAACGACAATGCCAATGCTGCATTTTATTATAAAAACTGAAAATGCAAGAACATACAACAATGGTTTTTCTAAAGTTTGAAGCTCGATCATTCCCGATCAACGTGCAACTACAATATCACAAATCAATTTCTTGGACAATTCATTTGAAGTGAGTATAATAAGAGATTGTATGAGAATAATAAATTACGAAATATTTTACACAAAATTTATTATTTAACATAGAAAGAATTAAATAAATTAACGCAGTCTTATATTCCAATGAAAATAATATCGTAGATCAATTAATTAATTGCTTTCATATTTGCTGTAATCAAATCACGCCCACAACAATACTAAATTAAGTAAACAGAACACAATTTGGGCTTAACTTGCTTAAGTACATTTATTTTATTAAATTTTTTTTTTTCTAAATTACATGTGTATATGGATACATTATATAGAGGTATATATTTTTACAAGGTATATATGAAAGCTTAATTTTCAAACTATTTCTTTAATTTTTCTTATATTAACATATCATGGAATATTATTAACATTCACTTTAACACATCCGGTACAATATGTAGTAGAATTTTATGAAAAAAGAGAATGAATACATTACGCAGCAATTCTACCTCAATTTACGTACATACATATATATACAAGTAATATTTTCTGTGTCATTAAAATATCTTTAATATTTATGACAAACAAAATAACAAAAAAAAAATATATTAAATAAAATTATTGCAATTCTCTAGAATTTTTCTACATATTTTTCATACACATATAGCAATGCTCATATTCACATGCATATATCCACATACATTTATAAAAACTAGAAAAAAAAACATTTTTATTTAAAAAGTATAATATGAGAATCGCAAAAAAAAAAAATAAATAAATAAATAAAATATTCGCATATATTAAAAAGTGTGAAAATATCACAGCTTCAATAATGGTTCAGAAAATATTAAAGAACATATTATTGTAAAAAGAAGTAATAGAAAAAAAAATAACATAAAAACTGTGGTAAGTAGTTGTAATAGAAATATTAACTATGATATTTTATAGTATAATATAGCGATACTGAATAAGAACTCTTACAGTTTAATGCTTAAGCCAATTTATATTATATATATGCAATTCGTCGTCATCATTACATTCTTAAAGAAAACAAATAATAAAATACATTCAGGTATTGTGCGAGGTATATTTCTATATATGTATACTATGTATTTTTTATTTCTATATATTATTTGATTTTATTTTTGTTTTAATTAAATGGCAACGAATAGTCTCTTAATATCATTTTGAAAATACTTATAGATGGGTGTGAACACACACAATTCATTTTTATATATATATATATATTTTCACCGTATACGTATATGTATAGAACAGCTCTCATAACTATTGAGAGCAGTGACAACAGCAATTCATAAAATACAATGAAATGACAACAACCGCAGTATGTACAAATATAGCAATAATAATAATCATAATAATAATAATAGTAATAATGATAGTAATAATAATAGTAATAATAATAAAAATAATAATGATAATATGATAACAATAATAACAATTATAATAACGGCAGCAAAAATAAAAAAAAAATGAAAATAAGAAAAACAAAACTAACAAAATAGAAGCAGTAAATAGCAATAGCAGAGTGCGCGCTACAATCTATAATATTATTAACTTGTACTGGGTTACCTACATTCCCGAAAAAGTTGTTTCTTGTTTTTGCTAAGTTCATTGACTTCTTTTTTTTTTCAAAATATAAAAATGTACATACACATATGTAAACATATAGATATACACATATTTACTGAAAATATTTGTATATTTGTAAACTCTATATTATGTATGTATAAGCATGTAGATTAATGCTGGAATAAATAAAAAAAATTATACATGATATGTGGAATGAGCTTATGTTGGAAAAAAGAGTATATGTATGTATATATACAAAATAAGAAAAAAGCATTAACAAACCAACAACAAAAGTAATCATAATTTGTACTGATGCAGTTAAATGCATCTTTTTTTTTTGTTTTTCTCTTGACGAGCATATATTTGCAAATGTCTTCATTTTCTTATTCTTCTTATTATTGTTCTTGTTTTATTTAATTTTTTTTTTTTGTAATTTTGTGTCTAGAGCTAATTTAAGATGAGTTGTGTATAAAGTTAATTAATAAAATAAATTAAAAAATAATATTACAATAATATTTTATAAGGATAGTAATAAGAAATAATGGCAATATTGTAATAGTAATTTTGTACGATAATAAAATGAACAAAACAAAATTACAATTAATTAATACTCAATTAAAATAAAAAAATAAACAACAAAAAATTCAGAAGAGAATTACAACTTAGAAATCAATGTTATTGTGATCAAAGTAAATAAGAAAAAGAGCGGGGGAGTAATTTATTGTATCGTGCATATAATAGTGAGCACATTAGATGCAGATAATAATAATGGAAAATCAAAAAGAGTCATAATACAAGAAAGCTGTCAAGATTTGCTTATTCTTTATTGCTTTATTCTATTGATTGAATTTTTATTGAAATGCATTTCATCCAATCACAAAAAGAACTATAGTAATCCAAAAATAAGAATTTAAACTTCTTTTATTATTATTTTAATAATAATATTATAATTATTAATTATAAAATAAAGATTAATACTGATTATATAATACATATATAAAGAAATAATTATTAATTATATTCTCATTTGAATAAAATAATTTTGCAGTTGAAAAATTTAACAACCACATATTTCTGATTGAATAGACCTACCAGTAAATATTATGCTTGAATATTATATGAAAGTTAAATATTTTAGTTAAACGTTCAGAATTCAGAATTTGATAAACGTTTAGAAGACTGCATCATTATATCAAGATATCAGAAAAACTGCAAATCAAGATATTTGAAAAAAATTATATTGCAATTTCTATTTTATTATTAATTCCTAATAGTCAATTAAAACAAATCTATTTATTGTAATTTGTATGTAAATATTTCAAACTAATTTTAATATCCTAATAATTGGGGAAAATGGGCTAAAAAATCGCCTTGCGTGTATTTACAATTAATTACTATATTTATATCTAATATTATATATATAGTCATATCCATACGCACGTTGTCATTTGCATTTAGCATAATTCAAAAGTTATTAAAAAAACTCATTATGATCTTGAGTATTTAAAATGTTATTAAAACATATAATATAAGCCGAATATTCTAAGAAATGCTTTCTCCTATGAAAACATTTGCCCTATTAGTTTTCTAGTTGAAAAATATTCATTTGTGTAATATCAACAAGCATTTTGTGTAGTAAGTATTATTTCGGGGGAAATCAGAAAACGAATTGAGGTATTAAAGTTAATAATAAGTTGACAAAATTTTTAGTTTCTTTAAAATGATGCGATATTTCATTTAAAATGGACTTGAGCCACTTTCATAATAAACAATCCAATAGTAGCAAAATCGAGTATCTGCACTAGAATACCAAATATATTGTTTTAAAAAAAAGAGAAGATTATACATATTTGTTTAGAGCACCTGCTGTCGGTTAGGGTTTCAAATTTGTGGGATTCTGTTCTGCAATTAAAACAAACTAAGTTCATCTTATCTGAATGATTTATTGTATAATATTTTATAACTAATTTTAAAATGTTAAAATTTTAAAATTCATATTAGTATACGTTTGTATGTATAAAATTATTGTTATTCAGTTATTTTTTTTTTATAATAATAAACATTTGTATGCAAAGAAAAATTTTTTTTATTGTTAGTTAATATTTTAAGAATTTAGAGAAAAAAAAAAGAATCGCGTATAACAATGACTGATTTTTTTTTTTTTTTCAAAATAACTAAAACACCTTTATATCAAAGTAAAATTACTAAATATTTGAACTCATTTAAACTTTACTGGCATTATCATCTAATATTTTGATCACGATCAACTGAATGACTCTATTATTTAATAAGATCGTTCAAACTATCAAATAAAATAACAAAAAAAAATACACTAAAAGCTTATCTATTATAATATTTCTGCGTATATATATGTATAAATTATATATTCAGTTGTAAGTACAAATATCTGCATTTTAAAATATTTAATATATGTACTTGTATACACCTATATGTACCTGTAATAGTATAGTATACTATAAGTTCATTCGCCGCTAATGACCAATATACGCTATTTTTTTTGTTTGTTATTTATTTTCTAATATTAAAATAATTTTTTTTTCGTTATTTTTGCTTTTTGTTTTTATTTTTTATTAAATACTCTGTTAACTTGTGTATATATCTACTGAAATATCATTATGCTATTTTGATTGCATAATTTCAGAAAAAGAAAATAATAATAAGAAAGAAAATATAAAAAAAAAACTCAAGAGCACTAAACTTTTAAGTTATCATCGCAACTAATTGACAGCAGCGGCGGCAGCAGCACCAGCAGCAAGCAAAAATATTAACCGCAACAACACACCAGCGCCACCTCCATAATAATCACACACAAAAAATATATAAAAAGTAAAAAATAAATAAATAAAATAATTTTTGTTTTTCCTTTTTTATTGTTATTTTTATTTTTTTTTTAATATTATTTTGTATGAACAAATTGTATGATTGTGAGATAAAAATGTTGTATATGCTTAGTATAGTTTCGTTATATTATTTGTTGTATAAAATATTTTTGTTATACTTACTGGTATACTATTATATTATGTTCGATAATTTTTATTGAAGTTTGCAATGTTTTTATTTTAAAATTACCTTAGATTTTTGTTTTTGTAATCAATAGTAGTATTCATTTGGGTTTTTTTTTCTTTTCTCACTTTTTTTTTGCTGTTGCTTTTTTTGTAGCTTTTTTAAATTCCAAAACTTCTTACTTCGTGTCCAATTTGACAAATACAGTGGGAAAACAAATTTAAACTAATATAAGTATAATATGTGTATTATATATACCTATATATACATGCACATATTTTTATAAATGTATATGTGTATGTATGTGAAGTTTTGCATTCAAAAAAAGCTGATAAGAAAACTTAAATATATAAGTTTATATGTATATATGTACATATAAAAATAAAAAGTATAAGCAAATGAAAGAAAATATAACAAAAATTTGCAACACCAGAAGATGCGGCCATTGACCGTACTAAATGTAAATAAATAAGAAAAACGAAAATAAAGAAAAAAAAAATAAATAACATTTTTTTTCCAACTAGATATTTAAATATTTTTCATATATCTACCATATTATGAATTTGATATGTGTCAAATTTTTATAAAAATCGTGTATAATATTATATGAACGTATAAAAGAAACGATAATAAAAAATCTATACATATACATGTATAAAAAAAAGTATACAGTTGACCTAGTCAACTCTACGATTTTTATATAAATATATTAAATGCATATATTAATGTATATATATAAATATATATATATATATATATATAATATATATGCATTGAAAAAATGCAGTTCAGATTAAATCTTCAAGGATTTCATAAATTAACAAAATAAATGGAATTTCGCTCAAATTTAAAAATTTTTAAATTAATTTCTTTTTATTTTCTTGTAAAGAATCTATTAAAAAACAATTTTTTTTAAATATTTTTAATATTCATTTAAGAAAAAATTCATAGTAATTTAGTAAATGTTAGTCATAGTATGTTAGTAAATAATTTTGGTAGTGCGCAATCTTAGTAGATGGGGTTAAAATAAATTTATCCTGTTATTATTATTAATGATTGAATTTGCAAGAATTTTGTTTACATGCAAATAAAATAATATTTCGAATTACTTTTTAATTAATGTATAATAAAATATTCAATAAATGCGATTTGAAAATTATTTATATACATACATATATAATATTTTTAAATCACATTTTATTTTGTTGAAGAAGTGGAAATTACAAGAGTGACTCAAAGAAAGTTGAAAAAATAATCAATATTCATGATATGCAATAGATTAAAATACGCAAAAAGAGAATAAAATTAAAATTACAATTATAAATAAATTAATTATTTTCGCATTATAAAAATAATTAGTAATTAAAAGAATAGGTTAAAATAAAATTGACAAAAAATAACAGGCATACACTTTACTTATTTAAATTCAAATCCAGAATTTTTGTAAGCAGAATGTTTGTTGTATTATGTATGCATATTACTTCTTCTGAATTATTGTATGTGTGTGAAGTATGCAAATATAAATTGAATTTGATTAACAATATAGCAAATTGGGTAAGGATTTGTAAAATTAGAATTTGTTTTTTTGAAAAATAGTTATGAAAATGAAAATATGAATGGGGAAATAAAGACGTCCCCAGAATGAAACAAAGGAATTCTCTATTAATCTTAAATACTATGAGAAACATCATGTACATAATGTATGAGGATCTATATGGAAGAGAAAAAGTAATAATTCGAAACTAAATGTTATTCCAAATTAATTGTCTATCAATTTCTTTTAGAGAAACATTTAAAATCCGACTTAAATATTAAAGATCATCTTAATCACACAGAAATTTCATAATACCCAATTTTTTTTAAGTAATTTCCATTTTAAAAGTTAATAATCTTTTCTATTTATAAAAATTAATTTTATAATAGAACTTTTTTTTGTATTTCTATTAATAAACGGTAGTTAATTTTTTTTTTTTAGAAATATTAACAATTATTTATTTACCAATCTAATTATTACAATTTATTAAATAATTTGAAAAATTTATAGTATAGTTACTTAATAATTTACCTTTTTATTTACTTGACTTTTTTTTGTAAACTAAATAAATAATAAATAGAAAAATTTTGCGAAAATCTATTATTTCATCTCTTTCTTTTTTTAATTTTGATAATTTTAAAAATTCTATTAAATATAAGGTATATTGATAATTTTAAAATGAAAATATTTAACAAATTAATACTAATTGAAATGACAAATTATCTACATACTTATTATATATTATGTAAAAAGAAACAAAAAAGAAATCAAAAGATTGACAGCAAAAATTATCACACTAAAATACAAAAAAAAAATTACTAACAGCAGCAGCACCATCGTTTGCCTGCTGTCTTAATTTTTTCTCTTTTTCTTATATTGCTCTCTATATTATACAAAAAACAACAGCAATAAAATAAATAAAAAGAAAATAAATAGCCAACCAACACGTTGTTTCCTTAAGTTTTCGCATGTGATAAAAATTAAATCAAAAAGCAAAAAAACAAAAAAAAACATAAGAAAGAAAGAAAAAATAAAAAATATAGGTGAATTCCATTATGTACACATATAATTAACATTTTATATTTATATAAAAATATTTATATACTTAACGTTATATACATATTTCGTATATAATTGTAAGCAATGAAAGCTTCCTACATTGATTACTACTCTCTACATATTAATACACATATAGAGTATAACACTTATATTTCTTATAAACATTCATATCATATGCATACATTCACACATACAAATATACACAAAATGTATAATGAAAAACAGAAAAAAGAAAATATACAATATAAAGCCGCGGCGGAAAGAAAAAGAAGAAGTAGAAGAATTAACAAAAAAAAAAAAAATAACAAGAATCAGAAAAATATAAGAAGAAACACAAGAAGAAGAAAAAAAAAGCTATAATATATAAAGTTCGTGCACCTTTGAAAGTGAAAGTAAAGTGAATTGGAGAGAGACCTACTAACACATACAATAAACAAATTATAATGTTTACTATCTATAGACCATATATGTACATTTATATATATAATATATATATATATATATATTTTAGAAGTATATTTATTACAATACTGGATTGTATATAAACACCTTACCTACCTATATTATAAGTATGTATATTGTAGATATTTTGAATTTACATTGAATGACTACAAGCCAAGTATATTGAATGTGTTGTTTTACGTTCTTATAATGTATGTATGTATGTACATATTTGTGTATAAACTTAGAAATATGTTAAAATAATTTTCTTGTTTTTCTTATTTTCCTGACAAAACTGTGATTTTTTTTTACTTTGTTTTACTTATTTTGTTATTTGAAAAGAATATTGGAAACCAGAAACTTATGATCAAAGATATTTTCAAACATGAATTCTATTTACAAAAACTATGTATGCAACTACTTATAAGTACATATATATAAAATATAATATATTGGATGTTGATATAGAACGTACGTATCAGTTTTATATAGAAAAATCTAATTTATATGCCTATGGTAGGCTGGAAAAAATTTTTTTATTTTTTCTTTTACTATTAGAAAAAGATAAAAATTTATTAGAATTTTTTTCACTGTTTTGTCTTCTTTTGTTTCATGAATTTTTCGTTCTGTTGCTTTTTTCCATTGTTAAAACCTTAAATTTACATAGATATGCAAACACATAATATGCATGCATATATTAGTATATAAATAAGTACACAAACATACAATCATTTTAAAGTAGGATTATTTGGAAATTACTTCGGAAGACAAAAAAAAAAAAATTTTCTTCTTTTTTTAAATTGCAAATTATGTGGAGAATTAATTAATGGCAACAATAATAAAAATAATAAGAAATAAAAAGAGCAAAAGTCAAAAATGATCACCTTAATTTAAGAAATTGTCTAATTTATGTTGTTTCCGTTGTTTCTTATTATAAGATACCGGCGATTAAAAACTTTCGAAAAATTTAAAATTCTTATACTGCCATTATATGTTCTGATTACACATACAAAAAATCCTATGATTGGAACGGAAGAGAAAATTTGTGTTTTTTTTTGTTTCAGTATTTGGAGGAAATTATGTGTTAAAATTGTACCGAAATTGGAATTATTTTGAATAAAAATCAATATTGTATTTTTAATATTTATGAATAAAAAAAATTGAGTAGAAATGGAAGGTATTGTAACATCCTTTTTGGGTGTTATACATAAATGCGTAATTCCTATCCATATTCAATTTAAGCTCACAAAGAAAAAAACGGAAGAGAATATATTTCACGCGTTGATTTTATAAGGAAAATAATTTGTCGTATATCGAATGGTTGGTTATATGAACTTCATAGAGCGATGAAACTTAGATATAATCTAGTTAGAGATGTTTTGATTCTGCTAACTTAAAGTCAGCTAACTATTAGTTATATTTAGTTATAGACTGCTTATTATCTCATGTTGTTGCTGAATGCGTTTACGACCCCGATACTTAATTCATTCATTTTGTTAGGCTTACTTGAATTTCTGATCTAAAGCGTTGCAAAATTGACTATGTTCTTTTGAGATATTTGTTCCGTTCTTTGAAGTCATATTACACACATCTTCTTTGCAATTGATTCAGTATTGAAAAATTTTGAATTTTATAGAAATTATATTTAAAATTAGTCAAATTATATGAAGTAAGATGAAATTCATTCAAATCATATTCATGAAAAATTCATTCAAATCATATATTTGATATTTTCTTTTTGTGAAAAAATTAAAAATACGTTTTATAAGTTTAACATTACGTAAAAAAACACAATTTTTAATTGAAACCTAAAAGTATGCAATTTTTTTTATGTAACAAATTTTGTAAAACTTGCTAATAATCTTAAAAAATTACTTTGATTCACTTTAATTTTAGTGCCTTAGCGGGTGCGTAAGCTCACATTTTTATAATTTATTGACTAATCTGAATTGTATTAAATTCAAATATTTTAATGAAATTTGGTTAAAATTAATTGACTTATACATATTATTAATACATTTATACAGTCAATTTTACATTTTGTTAAACAAAACTTCTTTTACTTTTTAAAATTGACACTTATAAGAATTTTTCAACATAAAACCATTAAATATACTCAAGTGTTGCATTACGTTTGTGTATGTATGTAAGCTAATTTAGGTTAATGAATACGAAATAATGTTTTATTATTCATACATGTATTTTTTTCTGTTATTTGTGTTTGTTAAAAATGTACGTTACTTTTACTGTATACTAGGAATACACAATTATGCACAAACATATTCTTCCAAAACAGGGATGAAATTCTATCTGTTACAACAAATTGTGAATCTAAAAGTGAGTGATAGAATAAATTTCGATATTACACAAAATTTTTATATTTAAATACAACAACTTGTTAATAATCTTATAAAGACAACTTGTATAATAATTTGCTTAAAATTATCAAAATTCACGTTTGCTTTATTAATAATTTAAATTTAGGAACTTTTTTAATTAAGTTCTTTACAATCTAAACTTAATTACAATTTTAAAACAAATAAAAACTCCTAATTTTCTTAAAAATATATTTTGAACAATTTTATACCTAATTGTATATTAAAACATTTTACAAAAACCTCAACCATTTAAAACAAAGATTTTAGTATTTAAATTTACAAACAGTAAGTACATATAGGTATTTAAAATAGCAAAAAAACAATTTGATATCTTAATTTGTAATCTGAACTCAAAAATTGGCAAAAGAAAAAACAAAAAAAGGGAAAAAGGCACAAAAAATTTATTGAAATTTTTTTTTTATTTAAATTGCTATCTTTTTATGTAATTATTTTTATCTTAAATCATAATTTATTTTCTATTATCTATTATTTTCATTGTCTTTTACCGATATTATTTAATAATAGTTAAAAAAAGAAGAAAAATTACACACACAAAAAGGCAAAAATTTATAAAATCTTTATCCAAAAATGAAAAATGAGAAAAAGAAGAAAAATAAAAAAAAAAAAACAAAATGAAAATTCCAATTCATTCACTTAAACTATTTTTTTTTTTTTTTGGGGAGTGTCAAAGTATGTGCACATAATATTACATAGTTGTATGTAGGTATAAAACATTGTAAATCTGTTTGTATGTAATAATGTGCGCATATATAAAAAATTCAATCCAAGTTTCTGGTTTGGATTTTTGTCGTTGCTATTTTTTTTTTGTTTTCATTTCGTTTTTTTTTTATTGCTTTTATTTTTGTGTGCTTTTTATGTAAACACAGAAGTCATTCAACTCTTATTGAAAAATAGGAATTGCATTATGGTCAAACTGCAAAACACTCATATTTTCCTTACTATTTTATGTAAGTATGTTTGTTTGCTTATTTTTTTTTTTTCATATATATATATTAAATATGTTAATGTTCATTTATTGTATACACTTATAATAAAATATGAAATTAAAATGAAAAATATAAAAATACAAAAAAAAAAAAAAAAATAATAACAAGAAAATAATGAGAAAAAAAAATTAAAGTATCACGTGCAAAATAGTTTATACATATGTATATACAATCACACACAGTCACATACTTTGTACATATGAAATAACAACATTATTTTTGTAATATTTATTTAATCTATATATTATGTATGTATGTATGTATATATAGTATTTCTCTATGTAAAATAACTTGTAAGAAATACAATATAAAAAACTTTTACGTAGAAAACTATATACGTATGTATGTATATAAATTAAACAGCAACATAAAAAAAACAACAACAATAAGTTAAAAGAAAAAATTATAATACTGTTTTAAATAAAATTTAAAAGTAAGTTACAAATTTAATAATGACATAACTCCCATATATTAAGCACCAACTTTAACCTTTTAGTTGTGGTGCATAAAATATTAACAGAAAAAAAAATGAAACAGACAATTATAAAATTTGTATATAAATTTTATTAATTTTAGCATTAATTGGTTAATGGTAAGAATCAGAAATCAGGGCTAGATCTATTCCGGTTCCTCTGACTGAACAACGAAGATTTTCTGAGAAAGGAATTTTTTTCAAAATATCTAAACAGAAATTCTAACTAAAAATTAATTGATTATAGTTTTTTAAAAATTAAAAAATTAAATTGCAAAAAATGTGAAAAATAAATCCCAACGTATAACAGTTGATAGGGAAAGGGCATTAATTTTATATTTAAGTAAATTATAACCTTAGATATTTTGCGTTTTTATTTTGATATTGTCGAGCCCAAAATAAAAGAAATTTCCTTTTTATTCTTATTCCCACATATTTATTAAATTCAATGAATAAAATATTTTAAAATAAGAGCAAATGGAATTTGAAAGATTGTGGGTAAATGACTTTAGTTATTGCATCTTAATTTCAATTAAGTAAGCCTCACTAAATAAAACTGCGAAGCAAAATGTTAAGTGCTTATTCTAATTATGCTTAAATAAAATTTAATTTTAAAATATTTTATTAAATTTCAAAATTAAATTAAGTTAAAATAAATAAATTAATTCATTATTAAGTAAATAATATTTACTTTTTATTTTACGATTTTATATAAGATAGGAACAGTGTTTTACTTGCCTTTACTAATTATTTATTATTAGTGTACGTACATTCTCTTGTAATTATGGGTGGCATAGCTAAATATGAATTCAAGTAAATTTCTGCATTTAATTCAAATTTTATTCTCTGAAACTGTTTCAATTATTTAAAATTTTTCTGTAATGTGAAAAAGAATTCGATTTCGTTTCATCGTTTTTCGTAATATTTCGATCACACTATCGTTATTATAGTCAAGAAAATAATTTGAAGTTCAAGTTTTTATTTTTTTGAATTCATGTATAAAATAAGGGCTTCATTATAATCATAATTTGTTTTAGTTACTAGATAAGACTTTAATTTATTTCAATCTCACTCAATTTCTGTAATTATTTTGAGTTCTACAACTTAATTTTTGAGTCTAACATTCTTTAGCTGCAATTGTAAATTTTCTTTTTTGCATAATTTTCATAAGATAGAAATCGTATAGTAAATTAGACAAAACTTGAATTTAATTTTCCCAAATATTTTATTATATTTGAAACATCAAAAAATTCTTCGTTTTTCAGTTTAATTAATTTCTGCATTAGATTATTTATTTATTCAAATTTAATTAAATATACGTAAAAATTTTAAAGAAATTTTAAAAATAAATTGCAAATCAGGAAAAAAGAAATATGCATAAGATTTTATTATCAAAATTTTGATTTTGTATTAACCAAATACAATAGAAATTAAAAATTAAATTATGTACTTTGAGAGTTTCCCATTTCTCTTGAACTAGAAATAGTTTATTTTTCAATAAAAATGTCAATAAAAAATTTTTCTAATAACCATTTAATAAATTTTAATTTAATTTTTTATCAATCTTAGCATACGTTATTATTATTGGCAGAGTTTTTGATGAGTCAACATATTTTAATTGAAAATTAGAATATTAACTTTTTGCCTAAAACTATGCTATTTTTTAGATTATTATGAAAATTGCAATACCACAAAAATTGCACTGGTGGTCTATTTAAATGCTGAATTAAAGAAGGAAATTATTCCACTTGAAAAAAAAGTATATGTAAGTAATTAATATTGTTCTGTCTTACTGTGGGATAAATTTCATTTAGTCTCTTAATCTTCATGTTTAAAATAAAAAATTAATTGTGTATTTTTTTTCCGTTTATGTTATGTTACAAGTAGTATAAAAGTTAGTTAAACTATTATAATAGTTGTTATATTAGTTTTTGTTTTTCATTTTTTGCTTTCTTTTTTTCTCTTCTTTTGTTTTTTTTCTTTGCTTCTTTATATCTTAAAATTTATGCAATTTATTTTCAGTGTCATTACCGATAAGATCCACATTCTCGTTAATAACAAAGTAATAAGATTTTAGTAAGAGAAGAAGAAAAGCCATTTGGAAAAAGAAAAACAAGAGAAAAACTTAAACACTGGCTTACAAAAAAAAAATCTAGACTTTATTCATGACTTGGCGTTACACCAATTTGGCATATAAACTAAAAAATTTATTATTGTTGTTGTTGTTCTTGTTGTATTCTCTAATTTTTTTTTTTCAAATATTTTCACATAATTAAATTGTTAAAAGTGCAACAAGAAAAATAAAATGTTCTTAAAAGAAACATAAAAAAAAATGACGTAACCTTATACAAAAATGTTCTAAATTTTTTCTAACAATTTTTTCTATTCTTTTATTATTTTAAAAATAAAAATTTTTTTTTATTTAAAAATTGGGTATGTCATTTGATTTATAAATTTTTACCAGTTGAAGTCATTAAAAGCAAACTGGATAAACAATTCTGAGCTACTTGTCTTGTGTTAATATTTAACATTAAATTATAAAAAAATTTTTGTTTGTTGTTGTTTGTATATTTCTTTAGTATCATAATTACTATTTAATTTACAACATACTCTTTTCCTTTACATAATAAAATTCATATTTAGGTACAAATTAAAATACATTTTAAAATTTATTTTTTACATATTGCACTATGCTTCTTTTAAATTTCTTTAAATTATTTTCGCTTTTAATATTGCTAGGCAATTCATTAAATAATTTCAACCCATTGTATAACAGCATATTTTGGGCTCTAGAATTACAAAAAAAATTTAATCTAAAGTCTTGGTTGTTGCGCAAAGAATAACCATGAATCTCCCCAGAGTAAACCAATCGCTCGGTCAGATAAGATGGTATCATTCCATGCTTTATTTTAAAAATCATTATAAGGACATTCATGTTTACTCTCTGTCGCACACTCAGCCACTGTAAGGTATTCAACATCATTTTTATTGAACTATATCTGTTAAATTTCAATATGATTCTCATACCTCTATTCATTAATTTCTGAAGTCTGTTCAACATTTCAGTACTGCTCATAAAGAGAATTGATGAACAGTATTCAAAATGTGGTTTTATTATTACGTTAAAAATTTTTATAGCAGTCAAAACTGATAAATTTTTTCTATTGATATTTGAAAAAAATGTAGCTTTTTTGAAATTTTTTTACAAATAAAATCAATGTGACTTCTAAAATTTAAACCATTATCAAATATTATACCTAAATATTTAATTTCATTTACAAATTATATTATATTATTAATAAAAATTTCCAAACAATTTGAAAAATGTTGCAGTATAGCTATATGAAATATGTTAAAGTAGATTTTAAGAGATTTTAATTGTAATGAGTAAAAAATTATGAGCAAAATTCTGTGGTTAAATACAGAAAATACGAAGTTTTTGAAAACCCACGGAATGATGTTACGAGTATGTTAACGGAATCGCAAAATATAAATATTTTTAATTAGAAATTTGATATTTTAGATTAGATTTTAGGTAATTCAGATTACGTAGATAAGTCAATTTCAATAATAATTCTTAATTATTGCAATCGCTATAGTTTATAACTATTTTTTTAATATAAAAATTTCCAAAATTGCAGTTTTATATATTTACAACTAATTGCATATAATGATGAAAAAAATACAAATTATTAGACATAAAAATTGTATTTTTCTGTTTCGAAACTAGAATACTTACAAAATTTTCAGCGACATAGATTAAAGTATAGAGAATCTTAATATTAACTAAAATTAATTAAAAAGAACAAAATCGAAATTTGACTTGATAGATATTTAATCTAGTATCCATAGAACTCAAAACAATAAATTAAACTTGGAAAGTATATTTGGATCAATAATAATTACAATATCTTTGAATTTACATTCTATTATAAAGACTCACTTGTTTGGCAAATTTCTAAATGAAATTCTCTCCTATAAATATTTTGAATAGAAACAAATAATTTCTCTTACACAAAATTAAAAGAGAAAAAAACAGAAAAATTAGATATTGTTTCGCATGCAATTTATCAGATTTAAAAGAATTAATTAAAAAATTTTTACATCAACTGAAATACCTAAATAACTAGAAATATATGATTAATTTCGAAATTGTTTAAGTTGATCAAATAAAATTACGAAAAACGCCACTAGCAAAATAGTTGAAAAATATTTTTGGAAGAACATTTTATTTTTAAGAGAATCCAGCTAGGTTTAGGTTTAGATTGACGCGGCTATCCGATGATACACTTAGGCCATTAAGGCGCGTTGTAATACTGTCATATCCCCACCCTCAAACGAACCAGTTCGAGTCCTTTATAAATCGGTTTAGACCCATGACATTTACATTCGCCAGGTTTTTGGGTCACAAAAAAAATGCGATCCAAAGAATCCCCGCCTTTCCCGTGCAAAAGCGAAAAATTCTAGTAGCGGTTAAATATATTATTCATGTTGAAATATGAGAATGTATAACAAAAATTTATTACAAATTTATTATTTAAATCCAAATTATCTCAATTTTCTTATATTAAAAAACAAATATTTTCAATTCTGAATGGCTACGGTATACAATGTTTGAAATGTGTGCACAAAGTACAAAATTTTCGTAAGTCACATATTTCTATTTTAAACTTTGTAATTAATTTCTTGCAGAACTCGTAAATTTGCTTTAAATTTATGGTACAAGCAATGTAGCTACTCATAATATTCTTATTATATGATTTAGTAAAGTATAAGGTTAAAAAACGTTTTACATTAAACTACTTAAAATCAAAAAAAAAAAAAAATAGAAAAAATGCACAAATAAAATTAAAATGCTATGTAGAAAAAGTATTTCAAACAAGACTTAAGTCACGTAGTGCTCAAAGTAATTAATCTAAACTGTTATAGAAAAAAAATCATTAAAAATCATTGAAGTAATAAAATTGAAATGGAACTTTAGTAATTAAAACTGCACAGAAAATTAATATAGGAAATCCTTCTAAACTCATATAAAATTTAAGGCTCGACTTAATTGACGAAAATCCAATTATTTATATAAGGCTAACAAAATAAATAACGATTGAGCCTTATATACCACTAACTTAAAATTTAAATTCTGAAAATAAAATTTTATTTATACGATTTGAGAAAAATATCTCACTAATTTTATAGAAACTTTTTTAAAAATTTGGATTTTATTACCGTTTTAATTTCAAAACGTTTTTCCGTTAAAAGACTTCTATATAGTTAAAAATTTTTTACACATATATATATCTATGTGAATATATATACTTAAATTGCGGATATATGTGCGCATATATTTTATGATTTTCTTACTTTCATTGGAGGCAAAGTTCTAAATTTAGAGAAATTTATTATAAAAGTTATAACTTTCACCTAGATTGTTGTGTTTTTTTTATTCTTTTTTTCATGTCTTTATTTCAGGTTGGCCAAATTTTTATAACGTTAAAATATAAATAACTAATGTTAACTTCCTTCAAATAACGAAAAAAGAAAAAATCTCGTCATAACTAGAACATGAAAAATAATAGATAGACGAGTAAAAATTCATAGTTTTGATCTGCGATACTATAAGATTATGTGTTAAAATATGGATAATGAAAAATGTAAATTATCTTTAAAGACATATTTTAGGTAAGTTTCTCTAGTAATTTATGAATTTTTAAAAATTTAGCAAAAAAATTTTTATACATAATTGCATACTTTCAGGATGAAAACCTCCAAAATTTGAAAATGCTGCAATTCAATAGTCCAATTTAGCTGTCGCCTAATTAGATCAGGAGTCGGCAGCCAACGGTCATTTAGAATTTTTTGTGCGGCCCGCTAAACGTCGACAATATTTTAAAAAAATCTGATGTGGTCAGCACATAACCGACCGCATTGTGTATTGTCTAGTTAAATGAAAGTGTTACAGAATATTATAAAAATGTCTGTTAAATACTTCTTTTCAATTTTTAGGACATTAGTAAGCTTATAGTTAACATACTTAGAAAAATGTAAATTTGGCTCTTAGTAGAGTTTCGCTTTGTGCTACCCGAATTCCCTGAAATGCTCGCCAGTTAGTTTGGGTAACAACCAGAACTCAAATATCAAATTTCAAGAAATTCCATCAATTTGTTCTGTGGATATGGTGAAAAATGTAAAATCGGCCCGCAAATCCGTTTTCGAGCCCTGATCTTTCCAAAAAATTTACATGTTCATTGTTTTAATACGAGAAGTTCATATATTAAATTTTAATGAAATCGGTTGATTATTTCTCTTTATATACACAAAAATGTATATTTGGCCCGTAGTAAACGTCTAGTTGTCGATGCCTGATTTCTTCCAAAGCATACGAATTTTTGCGGACGGTCAAGCTGAGCTTATATATAAAAATTTCAAGTAAATCGGTTGAATACTTTCTTCAAGGCCTGATATATACCAAAAGTTGATCGATCCGTGCCATGGTGGAAACAAACTTACATATAAAATTTCATCAAAATCGGTTCAGCCGAACTTGAGATACACGCGTGCACACACAGACCGACAGACCGACAGACCGTCAGGTTGCTAAAAATAGTTTATTTACACTTCCCTACTATGGAGAAGTACGTTCCCACCGAAAACTCGATATGCAAAATTTGTTGCCATCACATAACCTACCTATTGTTTACACAATACGGTCGGTAAAAAAATTAACAAACTTATAGAGTGTGAAAGTGATGAAATGTGGTTGGCGAAAAAAATTAACTGTAACAGAAGCATAGTTGAGGTGAAACCTATTATACTGTGCGTAAGCTTAATCCCCACTCTTCTTCAGAAAGTATAAAGCATTTTGCATTTCGCTACTTTGCAGCTGTATGTACATTTGAGCATTTTGCTCATTAAACACCTTGAAATTTAAAACCGTATGACGTTTCACTACAATTAGTATTGAGAAATACATGTTCTTTCTAATTAATTGGTAAAATAATTCATATTTAATCGTAGGAATAATTAATAAAATACCAAGGAAAACAAGAATTTAATGAAAAATGGACTTAATACTAATTTTTTGGTAATGATTACACAAAAGTATTTTAATTGTAATTGCACCTTATTTGCAAAGAATCTATAAGACGCAAAAAAATATGTTTGTGAGAATAAGAATTCTATTCGAAATGAAATATTTTATTTAACCCTGTAATTCCATTATCCCACATAGAATACTACTTCCTAACTTATCTTAAAATATAATTGACATTTTGGAGGCAACTTTTGAAATAATGTACTTACATTTATAACCTTAGTTATTGTTACGCTTTCAAACGGAAACACAAGTATTCCATAGCTCGTAAATTTTAATTTTCAAGTTTTAACAAAACAAACAAAGAGTCATGCTGCGAACAATCAAAATTATAAAAAAAAAGCAAAAAAATTAGCCAGAAAATAAAAATTTATCGTGTTCATTAAAGAATTGTTCTTTTTCTATACCTACTATAAATTTTTTTCCCCCAAATTTATTTCTCCAGGGAATAGACACAATGGGCGAAAGTAAGTAATCTTAGGAATTAGCTATTTTTTTTATAGTGTATGAACACACAAACATACCTAGGTACCACATACTCGTATAATGTATGAAGGTATACAAAAATGCGTATAAGACAACTGAGACGAAAACAAAAAAAAATTTTAAATTTTATTTGTACGTCATCATTTTTGCAACATACAAGCAAATATAAAGAACGTACAACTATTGTTCTACTTTCGTTACATTAAAAATTAAAAAAAAAAATTACAAATATAAGAAAGCAAAGAAAAAAAAAAAACATTTTGGGTAGGGAAAAAAAATTAGGTTTTGCCCTAAATTTTTTTTTCTTTTCTCATTTTGTTTTTTATTTTTGGATGCTTTTTATAATGAGAAGATTACGTGAGTAATTTTTTCTCTTTTGTCTGTGCTGCTGCTTTTGTTCTTTTTTGCTACATTGTAAATTTTATGAAAATTTTATTATGGTCAAAAATCAACTATTTCCGAGGTCAAGATTTTTTTTTTATTTCTTGACTTTAATATTATTGATATATTGTGATTGTGTGTTGTATGTTGTATGTTTTTTAATGCACACATATAATTTTATTTTAAATTTAACTGAAAAAAAGTGATTGATGCCGATTATAGACGGTGATAAGTTTGGTTATCACCCAAATAGTTTAACATTTTTTTTTTAAATCTTTTGTTTTTTTTAAATCTTCTTTTCTATTCAAAAATGAAATTGTAATATTATAATATTTTCTATATGTTGTACACTTTAATTTTGAATCAGAGAAAATCTCAGTGAGGGATGGGATCAAATCAATTCTGATTCTGTTAATGATTTTAAAGAAATTTATAAATCAAAAGAAAAAATACATGTCTTTCTTGTACTTGTGTGTAGCAACATTCGAATATTTTAAGAATTGTTAAAAAACTATTTTTAATTCGAAGGAAAGAAGAAGAAGAAATTGAGTACTTGGACATAAAGAATATTGCGAGCCGATATTTATGGTAAAGAAATGAAATTCATTTTTTAGGCAATTTTTGTTTTTTATTATAACAAGATTATTGTTAAAGGTAGGAGTGGTAGAATATACAATTATAGAAATAAAATATTTAGAAATTTTTTAATAATGAGAATTTTAATTCAAATAAACTGTGCCTATATAAAATTATGTATGTAATTATTTTGGTGAAAATCTTTTTGATATCCGCAAAATTGTATAGAAGAATAATTTTTTTCAAAAACAATTTTGACCATTTACAGTTTTGCAATATGATCGAAATTGTAACAATTTGATTTAATAATAGATTGATGTCAATATAAAGTTTCAAAGAAAACTTGCTATGAGTTGAAAAATCAACTTTTGAGGTCATTAACATTTGCAATTATTTAACAAAATATAAATAGAATATACAGAAAATTATAAGGAATACAAATATGAGAAATAATAAAAATGAAATTGATTTATTTGTCGCCACAAAAGTATATTGTTAAAATACAAATCTTCTAAGTTCATTGTATGCATATGGATGTGCATAGACAATCATATAAAGGGCATTATAATATCACTGAAATATCATTGAAACAAACTGGAAAAATATATTCGAAATTATTACCGGAGTAATTCTTTGGAGTGTTTTAGAAACAAAATTGTTCATGTTACAAGAAAACACTCGGACTTTTGTAAGTAATTTTGTAAGGATTCCCCAATCAAGGAAAATCTGATTGAAAAAATTTTTTCTGGCAAATATCTATAAAAGCTTCGAAACTGTTAAATCCTTAGCAATATACTATTCTAAATTTTCTTTTCAATTAATAGACCTAAATAACGGCAACAACAATCAGATATATAATTTTCGAGTAATAGTTGCTTAAATATAAAATATTCAGTTAAAATTTTTCAGAAAACCTTAATCATTTCAGAAAAGTTTGTATATTTTCTTTTTTGTGATTCGCTACTACTATGTGGTCATCCACAACTATGTGGTTATATGTAATTTTCACACCCACAAAAGCGAGGAATTCTTTTTTGCGTTCTTGGAAATCTCTTAAATAATACGCTAATTCTTCAAAGCACAATAAATTCATAGAGCGGAACACGAAAGTTCAGTACAATTTCTAACACAAGTCAATTATTTTCACATTGTTAAACTTGTATCATTCGTCATAGAGAGCGAATTATTCAGAAATAAATTGTTAATTGAGAATACTAAAAAATAAATACGTTTTTTAAATTGCATATTTATTTTATTATCCCTAGAAATATGCACATCTATTGTATTTTACCAAGAAAAATTTTACGTAGTTACGTAATCTTTATAAATTAAAGATTAAGATTAAATTATAATTAAATTATAAAATCTTTTATAATTGTAAAATTATGACAAATATTCACCGACTTTCCCAATGTTTACTCGTTTTAACAATATTACTAATAATTCTTTAATATGAAACCGAGTGAAGTAGAGAAAATCCAAATTTTAAAATCAAAATTTATACCATATTTGGATTCTGGATAAACAAACAATTCTTTCTTTTTAATTAATTTGTAGAAAACAAATTTATTAAAAATTGCATTTCATTATTTTTAATTAAATTTCAGATAAAACCTTGCATTATTTGATTGCAGTTACTATATGGTAGCAAGCACTTAAATTGCGCAAATTTTAATATTAATAATAAAATTTAAGTACGAAATTTTTTGCTTTAAAATCTAAAAACCAAGAAAAAATTTAGTGAAAAAAAAATTATAATAAAAAATAAAAATGAAAAACTAAGAGTTTAAAGTAAGAAGGAACACGGTAATAATCGTAAAATGCAAAAAGAAAACCTTCTAAAATGAAAAAAAAAAGAACAAGAAAAAAAAACAAGATATTTCAAAATGAGGTATTGTTAACATATATATTTATGTATATACGCTTGTAATACAAATTTAATTGAATACACAAGCATATTATCTGAATGTTTATACGAGTTTTGAAAGACTTTCGCCAATTCAAGAAGTGAAAAAAAAACTTCACATATTCACACTCATATACAAATAAACAATACTTGTATACCCTAAAACTCTGCTTAAAGTTAATATTTTAGACCTGAGAACCTGATCTTTTTTCATAATATATATATATATGTACATTTATAATGTATGTTAACAAATATAGTCAAAATATCTGATCAAAAAATCAAAAGAAAAAACAAAAGTAGGTAACACACTTTTATAATCTCCAAAAAGTTCTTCACAGGTTTTTATTTTTACTTTAAAAAACCACAAAAGAGATGGAATTTGAAAAGTTTGAAATTAACAATATTTTTTCTTTTTTATTTTCTTGTTTTTTTTTTCGTTTTTATTCCTATTTTTGTTTTTCTTTTTCTTTGTCTTTTAAATGAAAATCAAAAATTAATTTTTTAAAAATATAAAAGATTTTTTGTTATTGATTTTTCATCTGTAATACCCTTAATTTTTTCGTAACCAAATGCTAAATTGGACTTATCACATTCCCTAAAAGTTGATCGTTCCGTGACATAGGCAAAATGAACTTATAAATAAAATTTCATAAAATTCGGACGAACTATTTTCATGAAAATCATGAAAAGAGGCCGACACGCCGACAAACAAATAGCCCGACAGCTCGACAGACCGACAGACCGCCAAATCGACAGATCGGGAAACCAACATACCGATAGACCGGCACTGACACCTCGCTAAAAACAATCAATCGATTAAAACATTGCACCGCAAAATAATATTGAAATTTGTATTAGCAGAACATTTTCACTTATTTAGAAAATTGATGTCGTGTTAATTGTGCAATGTAGGGTCTATACTTGATGAAACAAAAATTGTGAGCCCCAGCATTAAAAAATTAAGATTAATGTAAGAAATAAGTATAGATGTTACTTTTTTTATATAAATATATTTTTCAATTAATTTCAATACAGATTGAAAAATCCAAGAAGTGCAACAAAAATTACATGGGGCTCTACACATTTGACAGATGTCGCAATATTCTATACATTTAACAGAAGTCGGACATGGTCGTAAATACATCAATTAAATTTGAGTTTAAAGGGAAAAACATGTATGTAAAATATTCTTGTATGCATTCAAAACCATTTTACATAAAAGTTTGCCTTAAAGTTGACAGTCATATTCTAATTTTCCTTATTGTTCATTAATTTCTTTTCACTTTACACAAAAGAACTTTTATATACAATATATTTTTGTTTTGTTTTTTTTTTTCTTTTTTTTTTGAGTTTCATTTGTGCCATTGAAAAAGTATAAGAATTGCTTTTTCTTGTATAACATAACATTTAACATAACATATGAGTTAAATACTCGTATTTACAGAAAAAATATAAAAATATAAGTATAAAGTGATCAACGTTAAATATTTTTTTTAGTCATGCCAATTGAATTTGAGCAAAAAAAAAAGAACAACAATAAATCAGAAAAATAAAAATGAAATATAGAAAATCAGAACGAGAAAAAGATCAAACGATTTTTAAGACAACCGAACGATTCATTCCGCAATGGTTTTCCTAGACAAATTTTTTAAGAAAAATGCTTAAAAAAGGTAGTCATATTCCAATTTTTTTTTCTGTTTTTCGGTTTTTCTTCTGTTTTTAAAAATTTTTTAATAGAAAATAATTTTATGGAAAAAGAAAGTTTTGTAGAATGATTTTTTTGGTTTTTTTGTTTCTTTGTTTATAGTTCTCTTGTTAAGATATCGTTATTTGTTGCCAAAAGTCTCACTTTCTTGGATAACTTATCAACAATTTCATTGTAAACAACTATGTATGTTTATATGTATATGAATAACAACAGAATCATTATATATATATAGTTGATATACAAATATTTGAAAACAAAAAGAAATATTATGAATTGGTAAAGTGAATATTTTTTTAACGATTGCCAACAGAAAATCAAGCGTTTGAAAAATCTTATTACTATTAGGATGTTCAAACGATGTTCTTAAAAAATTGTTATTATTTGTGTGCACTATTACACTTAGCGTACATTATTACACTTAATAAATCAAATTTTTGAACCGTGTACCAAACTCTCAATTTTACCCCTTTTGTAACATAATGAACATATCTAATATAAACCACACGAAATTTTCCTTACTTATTTTTAATAAAAGAGTCGTTTTATCTATATTATTCGCATTAGAATAGTTACGCATTGTTAAATCTCAAGGAAAATTAATATCAAAGAATGTTCGACACTAATAATAACTCTCTAAAAGGTGAATTACATAAGTCTTAAAATATGTGCACGAAGTTAAATTTGGTTGTCATATATCTCATGTCTTATATAAGAGTATAAATAAAAGTGTAAAATTTAAACGAAATTTTAGAAAGACTTACTTTAAAGCCTCATAACTCAAGAAGAAAGCCCTAAAAAAAGTGTCACTTCGTGTTTCTTCTTTTTGTCAACGCATTCTATGACCGTGCTTCTGAAGTTCTTATGAGCTTCTTCACGAGCATGGTAGCTGAAGTTCAATAAAAATCTGTTTAATATGATTTAGAAATATTTTGTTGACATCTCTTTGAATAATTGATTAAATTGAAAAAATTTTAATATTTTGAATAAATTAAGTTTATGCCATAAATTGAAATACAGAACATGTTCGCATATAATATTTACAAATAATAATAATGATTGTTCTAACCCATATAATTCTAATTTTGAACAATAAAATCCAAACAATTATACGCATATTTGAAAAATTCGGGAAATCCAGAGAAAAAAATTTCATAACAATAATTTCAAATTAAAAATATTAAAAAAAGTCGACTAGTTAAACTCAAATTCTAATAGAATAGGTATTAGATTATAAGAAATTTTAGTTTAGAATAAAATTAAGAAACTCTAAAGAATTTTCTCTGTAACCATTGAGAATCTTTTAATGCACAATATTCTTGTAATAGGGGTTCTAATATACGAGAACACATAAACATTTTATGTCAATTTGATAAAAAAATTTATTTTTAATGAACAAGTAATTGTAGGGCAAAAATTTGCATTAATTGCGTATGCGAAGGCATAAATTTATTATTAATTAAAGTTCAAAAGTGTTCATAAACGGTTTCAATTTTATAACATCTCTTAATTTTGAACAATATGATATATATTGCTTATCAACGGAAAATTACTGGTATCATAGCAAATTTTAATGAATATTTTCCCAAAATTAACCTTTATTATGGTATGCTAAGCATATCTGTAGTTTAATAGAAGTACAGTATATGATTTAATTCATATGTTATGGCAGAGATTCGAATCTGCATAATGATCTGATGATCTTATCATATCTTATCTTATACATAATAATCTTTCTATACATTTAAGACTTCAAGACTTTTAATATGCAATTTGCAATTCAATTTGAAACAAATATATGGATTCTTATAAAGTTGTTAACATTTTTGTGTATACAAACCTAATAATTATAAATTTATTTAAAATTTAATAATATTTTCATAATCTATATTTATTATAATTTACAACAATATATAAGTATATATATATGGAATATTATATAGCATAAAAGAAAAGTTTCTATTTTTAACCTAAAGAACTAGAAAGTTGAAAGTTTTTTTTTATTTGTTTGTTGTTTTTTTATTTAATAGACAAAAATTATATTTAAAGGTGTATATATATTTAGAAAATGAATGAGATTTTTTACAATTTATTTTTATGATTTTTTTTGTTGTTGTTTTTTTTTTTTTTAGTTTTTCTATATATACAAAAATCTGATATCATGTACTTAATATTTACTTCACTTTCTTATGTGATTATACTTTGGCTGCTTGTTTGGTTACTTGCCTGCCTGATTAGTATAACTTGTGCCGGTTAATACCTGCATCTATATGCGATTATCATCTTATATGTATATTGAAATCGTGTACGTGTGAATGTACTTACCAAGAAGTATAATAATATTAAATTTCGCGATTTTTCTTTCTAATCTTAAAAATACGAGTATATATATGTATGCATATATTATATTTCTATAATTATATATATCTGCAATATACATGTAATCAATGGACTCAAACTTTTCATATAATATATATATATACATATGCATATTATGTATATTACGATGCACTATAAGTATATTTTTCATCTTCTGAAAACGGAACTAAAATTCAAATATGATAATCTCAGAATTTTCCATTCAATTTCCTTTTTCTTTAATTTCTTATGATGATATATAATATACAATAATAATAATAATAATAATAATAATAATAATAATAATAAAAGTATAATAGTAATAATAACATATAGCCTTAGCAATGTAATAAAATATAACATTTGAAAATTTCTCCGCATTTTAAAATGATTAGGCAATATACGTATGTATGTATTATGATGATGATATTTTTGTTAGATTTCAGTTAAAAAATTTTCTAATAACATTTAATCTAATATAATTATAGGATTTTTCAATAGGTATGCTAATAAAACAAAAAATACTGGATTAAAGGAATTATTCTAGAACATTATAATTGTAAATTGTAAATCAATTATTTGAATTTTATGTTATGTCTTTCACGTCAAGTATTATTCTCATTAAAACAGAAAAATGATTTAGGCACTAAATAAATATTGCATACTTTTAGGATAAAAAAAAAGCAAAAATCAATAGAAGAATTAACTAAGATATATAATAATGGTCCTTATCATGAGCGGCTAAATGACTCAAATAAACTTGGCAAATTCACAATCATTTCAAGATGTTATTAGTAAATATGGTAATAACGTCGTCCCTTGCTGCTACAACTGATATTATCATACCCTAAAAATAGTTTGTTTGTAATTTTAAATTTATTTCATTTTCCAAGCCTTTCATACAGAATTTTAATTTAACAGTTTTGATTCGCCTAAAATTTGGGCAAACTTACAAATCATAGAACCAAAGATTCATAATATATTAGCCAAAAACATCTTTCGCTTTGCAGATCGTGATAAGAAGACATTCGCCAAAGGTTAAAGTAATTATAAGTTAAGTTAAGTTCAGAGAAATAAGAAACAAAAAAATTGATATTTTCCTTATTTTGCCAATAAAAAATTTGGAAAAATATTGTAATAAAATAAACCATTTACATAACTATTCGCCATTTACGAAAAATACAAGAATTTCAAAAATTTTGAAAGACGGTAATTTTAACAGTGATTTTATTATTGTAATATTTGTTTACCTTTTATATAATTATTTTGTGACTATATATTTGGAATATTTGCATATTATTTTCCACCTTTTAAATGTATGTAAAAATTTGGCATCACAATGATTATAAGATTCGTGTAAAACCTTAACATGACAATTGGCAGAAAGCATTCAACTTACTGCAATTAAAATAATATCAATTTATGTTATAACTACCGATGAGTTTTGTCGAGTAAAGTTAAACTCTTATACCACATAAAGTCATATTAAATGTTCTAAAACAAGATAAAAGAGAAGGCGAAAGAATTCTCTTAAAAAAAAAGAATATCAAATGAAATATAGGAGTATATTGAAACGTTTTGAATTGAATTTGAACTTCAGTCCAGAAAATTTGAACTGATGCTAGGCTTTTATTAATAGATAAATGCCATTCATTTCGTATTAAAGATTAAAATTTCCTTATCCTTCTTATTGTAAAACCTTGTAATAAATATATATATATATAAAAAATACTAAGAAATTAAATATTTATGTAGGAAATAATGTAGACATTTTTGATTAGCCTAGAGAGATCTTTATATTTTTTTTTTATTTATTATTTTTCACTTATTTAACTGTTTTGCTATTTTTGTTTTCTTATTTTTGCACTAAACCATGAGATTGATTTAAGTTCCGGCCCAATACTCCACTTTCAGATTTATTTATAGTTATAAAAATTTATATATATACAAAATATCAATAATTCTATATGCATATACACGATCATGAACATATACATATTAACAAATATATTATATTGAAAACTAATAGCACCGGCTTAAGTTTAGTAACGAAAAACTCAGATTGTTACTCAGTAGTTTTGCATCTTAATGCAAAATATTGCAGTTGGCATTTAAAAATTTTCATTTATTTTTTTCTTTTTTGTTGAAAATAAGAATTTCTCTGAAAAGCAAAAAAAAAAAAAACAAAAAAAAGAGAAATATATAAAAATCTTTTTTTTCTGTTTTGCTATTTTTCTGATTTTATTTTGATGCCAAAATGCATTAACCACGCAGTAACAGCATTAACAGAACAACTAATATAACAACTTATATTGTAAAACAAGGAAAAGCTGTAATATTCGAATTACATTTATATATATTTTAAAGTGCTAATGTTATATAAATTTATACATACTTATATTTGTATGAATGAAGTATGTATGTATATATATCTTAAATTTTTGTGGAAATAAAAATTAAAAAAATGAAAGAAAATTTTTAGTTTTGTTTGTAAATTTTTTTTCTTCTTCTTCTTTTTAATGTGTTTCATTGTATCAAAATGGTCTATACTTTATATTATATATGTACTTATGTATATCATTATATAGTTTTATTTATTTGTACATAGCGGTTTAAATATTGGTTACGGAAAAATGGTTAAATTGTCATGAAAATTTATTACAGTATTACTCCTACTATTATTTTTTTTTTTCTTATACATTATTGTTCTTTTATATTATTTTCTTACTACTATTAAATTGAATTTTAACAAAGAAATATACTTACATGTATACATATAGTATGTGTATATGTTTGTATTAAAAATTCAATATATATATATAGATATAGTAAGAACAAAATAAAAATTTGTAGTTAAAAATTGTAATACTGACAGGTTAACAATCTTTTAGAAATCTTGTTAAAGAGAGTAATATAAGTATATAGCATTTAAAATAAGTAAGGCATAATAATAACAATAATAATAATAATAATAATAATATATTTAAAAATATACATACATGTATATATATAATATAAGATGAGTAATTTAAAATTCTATTAAGAAGAATATTTAATTGAAATAATATATAGAAAGATATACTAATGGCATATTTTATATATGATTGTACATACATAAAATGCGGATTTAATAGAGTGCATAAAACAAGTTAAATATACAATATGTAAAATTTATACTTTAATTTATATGTATGTAAAATAGAAAATACGACAATACATACAACATATAAAAAATTTATTCATTGTAAAAATTTTAAAAGGAAATTCAAATATATTTTTGTATTGCAAGCAGTCAGTAGTTTAAGAAGGAGTAACGAGTTAATGATTTCTTAAAATTAAAAGATATAATAATACGTATATGATAGAGTTTTTGTATGTACATATATATATATATAAATATAACCTAATTTTTGCTATTATTCTTGCAAGAGGACTATCTCAAGATGATGATTTAACATAATTTTCCATTAGAAATTATTTGTTGTCTTCATCTATATATCAAGAGTTCATTATTTCATCAAATTGACAACTTGAATTTATATATATATATATATAGAACGATATCCTTTCCAATTTCTATATAATAATTATTTTAATTTTATTTCGAAAAATTAATATTGAAATAAATGTTTTTTCGGCATTTAAAATTTAATAGGTTAAAATTATTAATTTCATATCGTTATTGTATTCTAAATTCTATATCCAAATGATATTATATAAAATAGAAAATAAAATTATGCTCTTATATGTATGTCAAAATCCGGTATAGCGCTTTGATTGTCAAAAATTTCCTTGATTTCATGAAATATTAACAAATCCTATATAGCTATATGTCTTAATAATTCACTATAAAGATAATAGTTAAAACTTATTCTCTTATAATGTACATTTGTTGCATACCTTTGGGAGCACAAAAGTTAAAAAAGAAGTACGTTTTTTCCCTATAATACTTATAATAACTTTATATTTCCCGTAATTTTAATATTCTAAAACAATTAATTGTCGTATAAATGGTATATTATTTTTGTCAGTTTTCTAGTTGTAGGTGAATCCCCTTACACTTATGGGGAAACATAATGATTTGAATACCCGCGAATAATTCAGCTTTTTGAACCGTTATTACATTGTTCAATAAGGAAATTTTACAGGAATCGCTAGTTAGAATTTGTAACCCTTATATAACTTATGTATAAGTAAATATGCAATATGCTTAATGCTTATATGAGAAAGGAAATATAGAAAGATATTTCATTTCAAATAAGAATATAATATAAGTAAGTGTATATGAAATAAAATTATAAGCTCCAACTCCGTTTATGAAACGAGTGATGTCAAGAATTTTAAAAATATTAATTAAGATACCAATAAAATTGAGGATATAGTTATACAAAAAAAAAAAAAGAATACGTCTGCTTTACGCATATGAGGAATTTAAAAATGGTAACTAAAGTTTTGACACAATAAAATTTGATAGCTTTTGGTAACCGTGTTTGGTAACAACTCGAAGAGAAGAGAGGAAAATTTGCAAAACAAATTTGTAAAAGGGAAAAATTTGCAACTCGAAGAGCGAGAGAGAAAAATTTAAAATTTAAATTAGAGAAAATATATAATAAGAAGAAATCCCGCATAATACAGATAAGCAGTGGATGAAAAGTGGAATATAGGGTTAGTGTTTTCTTTTAAAGCGTCATGATCTAAGCTGACAATCTTTTTGCTTCCATTACTAAAAGAATAGATCCTAAAGTGAGTAGAGTGCTTTTAGTATTTTATTATATAATTTTCAATTGCCATTTATTAAAAATAGATTTTGCTTCGAGTACAGTCAAAATCCTCCGCAATTTCCATACTTTCATATTTTGCGAAAATATTTCTTACAAATTACTTATGTATTACATTTTGGCCCTAAAATAATCCCCTACGATGGTATGTTTTAGTTACGAAAGTACTGTGATCATTACTACAAAATCATACGACAATTTCAATATCAAAATCAAAACTTTTTTTTTTTTCATACATGTTAATTTTCTGATTTCCTTCTTTAATAATGCTTGTATGTATGTAGATGTGTAAAAATATTTTAATTTTGTATTTCCAATTTTATTGGTTCATTGAACTGTGCGTATATTCACGAACCAAATTTTAAAGAAGAGAAAGTGACAAAACGTTGATAAATTTATAGCAACAATAAAAATAAACACAAAAAAAAAAATGTTGCAATTTAATTTGCACGTCTTTAACACTATAAAAACAAAAACTGTAATGTAACCGTATAGGCTCTAAAATTATGTTATTTAAAATGTTAAAAAAAATGTAGGAAAGAAAATGTTTTGAAAGAATATTAAATAAATCCAATTGGTATATTGGAGTCTATGCCTGTAAAAATTTTTATTGTATTATTTTTTAGACTGTATAGAAAGAATTTAGTGCTGCGAAAATAAAAAAGGTGTTGTAAGTACCTGTAAAAATGTCAGAAAAAAAAACTTTTTTTTTGCATTTCTTTATTTTATTATTTCTTACAGATTTCTAATTGTAAATATATTGAATAGAATTTTTTATAAGAATTTCTTAAAAAAAAGCAATTATGACTCATGAACGTATTGCAATGCACAGTTCGTTCTTGCAATTGAGAATTGAGAGAAAGTTGACCTTCACAATAAAAATTTAAGAAGAAATTGTTTACATAAAATTTAAAGTATAATATTATTGTCCTGCAAAAGTATTCTATACTGATTATAAAAATTAAAAAAATTGTAAATAAAAAAAAAATTATTTTATTGTAATTTACCCTATCAGATCATCTTTCAATTATAAAATTAAGAGGTATGAACAAAGTGCTTTTTTATTTTACAAGAAATAATAATTTGAAATTAATTGTTTATGTGACCACGTACATAAATTTCAATAAAAATATGGGGAATTTTTCCAAAAAAATGAAAATGGGATAAAGAGCAGAATTTTTAAGACCAACTTCAAATATTAAGTCAATAGTTTTGTTATACGAAAGCTAATATTAACATATACGCTTTAAATATAACAAATTTAAGATCTAGACGATCTTAAATAACCTAAAGTCAATCTTTTTGACTTAAATAAACTTAAATTTCATTCCTGAAGGGTAAGTATATAAAATAATTGCACATAGGTTCAACAAGTGTCATAACGAAAATTATTAATACAATATTTTAGACATTCATGTATGACAAAAATTTAAAAAATTTGGTTTCACGCATTCTATTCAAATAATTGAAAAAATTTTTATGGATCTATTGATGAAACGGTAACTCTATTCTTTTTTTTTTTTTTTCTTACGGTAAATTCATGTAAAAAAAAAAGTCAAATTATCATAATTGACCTAATCTTAATTGAATCTGGGGCATATTCAAGCATTATTTTAATGCTTAAATTTTTGTTCTTATCCTGAAAGTATGCAATATTTAAAATATATTTTTGTTATACTAATGCGGGAGTAATTTAAATAGAAGTTGATTATATTTACTAATTTAGGTCTATTTTATGAACCAATGTCTTTATTTAATTTTCATTTACATATCTTATATTTTATCCTCTACAAAATAAACAGCAAAATATTTATTCAATTGCATACAACAAGGGATAGTACTTTTATATATATATGTATATTTCAAGCTGATCTGGAATATGATTGGCAGATATTTAAATTTTGATACGAAAAATACATAGTTGACTAAAATGAACAACGGTTAAAAAATTTCGATGGATATGACCGTTTAAGTTCAGCGATAGGGCTGAAAAAGATAAAATGAAAACATTTTTATTGTTCACTTATTTAAAATTTTAAGAAAGGTTGTAATCTTTCTAGATTTAATTAAGCAAGAATGCAAATTTAAGCCTCATTATTCATATCAAATTTCCGCCTTAAAATTTATGTGATACATTCCGTATTGTATGCAATGTTTTTCGGCAATAAAAATACTCCAATTGTATTAAATCCGAATTGTTCGAAAATAATTACAATAACTATTAAAACAAAAGTTCTTTTCACTCCAGGAAGATGTACTCCAGGATTAGTTTTTGTAGTATATTTCAACCTTTTATGTACTCACGGTTATTAATTTGTAATTTGTGATCTTATGTTGTATAGTTTGTGCAACGCAATGAAAAAATTTGTTCATATTCCAGAATATGATCAAATGTAAATAAGGCACCATTTGGTATGTAACACACACATATTATATACAAATATATGAACATTCTCTACGGCACATGAATTTACTTTAAGTACAAAATTATTTTAGGAAATTGAATATTGAATACAAAATGAATTTTTGATGATTTCTCGAAACAAAAACAAAAATTATAAAAAATTTTATTTTTAATGTGATTTTTTACCATCTTGTATGAATTGCACAAATGCAATAACTTCATTACGTTTTATTATCGCAATTATTGTGAAATTGTAATTTAATTTTTTTTTTTTTTGTATTTATTTTGAAATTTTTTTAATATGAAGTAATAAACAAAAAAATTAACAAAAATTGTACATGAAATTTTTTTTGTGTTGTTTTACAAAACTCTGCAGTATTTCTCTTGTTTTATACGCATAAGTCTATACTACATTGGGTAAATGAAATAAAATAAGAAAAAAAAAAAGAAAATTGAAAATCCCCCAAAAATATTAAATAGGCATGCCAGTATATACCAAATATATATATACAATATATAGAAGGCATTTTATGCATATAATATAAATGTTATGTACAACATGCATTAAAAAGCAAATTACGACCAGTCGCATAAAAATTTCAAATCTTTTTTTTTTTTTAAAAAGCAAATTTACGAAAAATAAAAAAGAATAAAAAATAAAAAAATTCTGGCTTACAAATAAGAAAAAATGAAATTAAAAAAAAAATACTTATATATATTTACATGTATATGTAGGTAGGTAGGTGTATGTACTACTATTCAGCTCATCAGAAAAGAAGAAGTAGTATAGAAAGAAATAAAGAAAAATTTCAGACCTATATACGAGGTTTCCATCAGACTCTAAACTAACTTTATATGGGCATATTTATTTACTACTATTATATATGTGTGTTTGTATGTATATTGTTTGTGTACATATAATGAAGTACATACATTTAGGTATGACGATATTCTCATATAATTTTGTATTTTTGTGTTTTTTTTTTGTTTTTGTTGTAAAATTATGATAATCTGTGATAGTAAGTTAGTAGTGCCATCACGGCTGGAGAAAGTCTGGTCGCAAGCGCAACAGTGTTATTTTTTTTCTGTTTGTTTTCTTATGAATGTTTATTGTTTTTATTTTTTCTTCTTTTTCTGAGTTGGGTTCAATAAACTCCATGTCGTTCGCCAAAAATTATATTTATATTTGTTTTGTTTTTGTTATTACTTTATTTTTATTTTAATTTTTCCTTATTTTCTTTCTTTTTTGTTTTTTTTTTTTTTTGGTTGAATGTTTACAAATTTTAGTCTACACACTGTACTTGTATAACATAATATTATAATTTTTTACTATAACATTATTGTAGCGGTGGGTAATGGGAATTAAAAAAATTAAAAAAATGCAAAAAAGAAAAAAATTAGAGTTGTTCTGGATAACTTTATAGTTGATAAGTATGTATATTATATTATGTATATGTTATGAGTATGTATGCAAAGAGTAGAAATATAGGAGTAAGAATTAATGCAAATATGTGCCTACAAACGAGTAAATATTCATAGTTAATTCAAATTTTATAAATAGATAATGAATTTATAATTATATAGCAATACAAGTACTTTTTAATATTTGTTATAAAACTTACATGTCTTTTAGATAATAAACTGTAATTTATGCAAATAGATCTTGTTAAGAAACTTATTTCGCTTGATAGAAAATTTTACCCACCTCTGCAAAAGTTGTGAGCCTCAATTTATCCTAAGGATGAAATTTCTTGAAAGCTTTTTGTATCAAAACAACAAACATTTTTCCAAAGATGTTTTAATGAAACCGTAAGCTTTTCTGAGTTTCTATAAAAGAAAAAAATTAACGGTAAATGGTTTTCTATCAAAAAACATAATTGTTTGCTTTAAATCATTTAATCAATCATCCAATTCGACTATTATATTATTTTTTTATATTTTGTTTTCTTATATCCTAAAAGTATGCTATAATTATGAAATATTTTGCAAGATGCTCTCCATTCTCTCAGATTGATTCGGTCGATTTAAACACTGTTGGCATTATCAGAATTCATTTATTAAATTAAGGCTAATAAATTATCAATTATTTGGGATCTAAAGATGAGATCTAGTTAATTCTTAGAAATCAGAATTTGGCTATAAATCGATTTTGTGAAATTCAGCTAGTCAGTTAACTCCAAAGCATATATGAATTGAATATTAATATACACATTTTTGTTATTAGATTTATTGGTATTACAAATAAAAAATCAAATTTTCCATACTTTTTCAATTAGTCAAAAATGCATATGATTGAAATTAAATCACAGTCGGATCAACTACTCACCAGAATATTAAAAAAGATTATAGCTACATATATATATATATATATATATATATATATATATATATATTAATTTATGACAATATGAAAAAAGAAAATCAAAAAAAAAAAATAAAAAACAAAAAAGTTGCAAGATGTCTTAATAGTTAATTAATGTACGAAATTTATGGCTTCAAAATGATAACAGTGTATCTCACATAATATCTAATTTAATGCAAAACCAAAAAAAAATTTTTATTGTTCTTTATTTTTGATAAGTACATGTTTTAATTGACGTATCTTAATTTAAATAATTTCTTAACTCCAAAATTTTTTAAATAGTTATCCTGTAAGAATTAAGGTATAATTATTTAACGTACAAGTTACATCAAACATATATGGAAGAAGATGTTAAAAAACAATCCTAATGTTGCTGTGACAAAATGAGAGAATTTTTAAAAGTTGAGTTGTGCGAAACATTGCGAACGAAAATAACCGCTATAATTTTGTGATAGTGTGAACGAAAATTAACCGCTGCAGAAAACATAGTTTCAGAATTAAATCTATATTCTGTAAAATTTAGAAAATTTCGTATTATGGATTTCCTACATTACAAAACAAATTTTTTCATATTGCAAAAACCAGAGTGTAATATTGTAATACTGAAGTGAAAGCGAAGACTTCACAATTTTCCAAAATATCCTATCACATAAAAGAATACCGATGATGTAATAGCCAGTAAAGCCAGAACTGCTACAACCCGTACCAAAATCCGTGGAAGGTGCGCTCGAAACGTGAATAGATAGAACATGGAAGATAAGCTCGAAAGCATGGATGTCGCAATAAAACGCCTCTACAACAACCTTTCAGAACACATCCACCTGATAAATTCAAATAGCTTGAAAAATCCGGCAGAACTCAGCAACAACTTAGTATAGTTCAACGAAATTGTCTTATGAATTCTAAAAATCATAAAGTACACCAAACATTTCTTAGTCTTTAATAATATGTCACCGGCCTGTACTCAGATTACAGAGAGCTTCAATCAAATTACGTTTCGATTCGATGAACTATAGTAAATTAAAACGTACATTTGTTGTTAAACCATTTGAGAGAACTTCAAAAATCCTTCATTGAAAGCTTAAATTTTAAATGAACTTCTAATTGAAAGTTTTTGTTTTTTAAGTTTTAAGAATTTTGTCATGTTGTCATAGTAAATTTGTTTTTTTGGATTAAATTAATGTTCATTATGAAAACTCCAATTTACTATATCAAACAAGACATTTAAAATTTTTTTTTTAATTATTTATTATTCATTTAAATAATAGTTTTGTCCAAAATCAAATAAGGTGTACACGCCTTTAATGTAATATGAAATAATATTTTAATTATAATTTCACAAAATCTACTATTTTTAGAGTTATTAAGCTTTTGATTTGATTGAAACATTAACAGAAATAAAAAAAAAGAACAAAAATAATAATAAAATTTTAAATGATTATTACAGCGCGCTTCATATTAAATATACATTTTATGTGAACATATATAATATATATACATATATACATACTACATTGTATAAATGAAATTTTCGGAGGGTACCTACATATACATATATATACAAAAATTGTGACTTTATTTCATATTAAATATAGATATGTTTATATGCCCACATATAAACAACCACACTACATACATATATAATATTATAGAGTCTCTTTTGTTTTTATAAACTTAAAAATCATATAAGTTATTCGCGAAAGAGTTTGGGATCAATGATCGCAACCGAAATATATTATACAAAAAAAAAAAAAAACAAAAAAAGTAAAGCAACTGACCACTACCCAACAAGAAAAAAAAATTCATTTTTTTTTTGTTTTTATACAATTCAAATCTAGCTCTTTAATATGTTAATCATCCATTAAACCTTGTAGGCCTATTATATTTTAATAGGTAAAGTATCTCTTGTTTTATTTTTATTGAATTATTATAACAAAAGAGCGCGCCGTGCAGACACACCAAATATTTATGCGATTATGAATGCTTATAAATATTTGTATGTATATGTATAAGTGTGTGTGTAGGTATATTGTATATACAAGTATGTAAATTTTATAGTAGATTTTGTGTCTGAGTTTTGAAATTTTTAAATAATGATTTTATTAATTTTTTTTTTTTATTGATATGAAACTTTTGAACAGTTTAGCAAGTATTAACAAAAAAAAATGCATTGACACCAAATTATGTAAAAATTAGACACGATTGTTTTTTTTTCTTCTTCTTCTATGGATTTTTTAAGCTTTTTTAGCATAGAAAATGTTCAAATTTGTAAAGTGTATGAAAAGATATTGAAATTTTTTTTTTTGGGTAATCAAAAGGAATGATCTTTTTGTTATTATTTAGAAATAGTAATTATTATGTGTGAGAAAGTCAAAGCGGGAAATTATAATAGGGGCTTATGATTGCGTTAAAAAATTAAAAATATGATTTTGAATAAATTTGTTTTCGAATTTGAAGAGCATTGCCCTTAAAATAACAATCGATTTCGTTGAAATTTGTAGTACTTACTGAAAATTTAAATAAGTCTAGCAACCGAAATACGATGATTCGTAAATTTGCTTAACAGGGAAACTTTTTGTTGTTTTTTTTGTAGAATTCAAACTTCTTTATTATAAAAGAAAAGAGGATAACCCTTAATTTATAACACAAATATTTAATAAATAAATTTCTGATTTTTAAGAGATTAAATTTATACAATACTTAATATGGAGGCTTGGCTTTCTTTTCTTATTATTTAAAAGTTGACTGATTATAAATTGTTTTCAATGTACAATTGAATGTGATTTCATATATGAAAGGTCATTGCATTTTTTTCTTTGTTTCAATTTATTTGTGTAATAATTTAAATTTTTATTTGCGTACCATAAAATTTTATTAAAGGGTACATATGTACATATATTATGAGTAGAAAAGCATAATGCTAATCAATCAATAAAAATATTAAAAATTTGCTCTTACATAATCGAATTAAAAATGTGTTATAAAAAATTTTATTTATAATTCATTTATAATCGATATGATTTTTGATATAAGAACTTTATACAAAATTAAAAATGTTATATAATATTGGTGTATTTGCGTTATATAATATAATATTAATATTGCAATTATAATTGTTATAGTATGGGTCTTTATAACTAAAAGTTAATGTGGTTTTGAAATTGATCCCCACCTTAGATTGTATGATATTGTTGTAATACTGTTAATCATATAATTAGAAAATAAAAAAAAATTTTAGCTTCTAGTTTAACAGTTAATTTTAAGGTATTTAGCATTTATAGTACAGTTTTACAGTCGCATCAAATGTATACTATCTACATTTCAACAATTGTATTTGTTTGGCATTTGTATAAAAGTATTATAGTTACCGCAACTTTGAAAAAAAAAATTCTAAAAAGATCAAAAATTGCTTACAAAGACAATTAAACACTCTCAATTTTTTAGCGAATCATTGCAACTAATTTTTAAATTTTTTTAAATTGGAAATAATTAATTCATAAATTTAAATGTAATTGAATATATTAGCGAAAAGTTTCAGAATTCGTGTACTTAATCACACACTGATTTTAGCTAACAAGCAGACCCGCCGGCACAAAAAATATTGTGATATAACTTATAATAAATAGACGATTCCAAAAACGATAACATAAGAAATCTAAAAATCAAAATAAAATGAAATTACTAAGAAAATATTTAAGTAAATTAAAGCAAATATTTAAGGTTACTGCATGCAATTAAATTAAATTAACGTTAAATTACCATATTAACTGCCAGACCAATAATTAAATGCAGGTGAATGCGCCTACAAACATTAAAACTCTTTAAGTAAACATCAGTATTTCGGAAATTCATTCTATTCGAATAATCCACTTGATTGAAAGTTCCACAAATTGAATATCATTTAATCTAAAATCAAAATAAGACTCTACATTACTTTGTTATTCTAGAAATATTACGAAATTCCAACACTTTATATTTAAATTTTGGTGCGGTTTTTCTTTTTTTAAATTAAACCTAAATTATAAAATTTATTTAATTATTTAAAAAATGGTTTTTAAATATTTTTCATTAATTTCGATAATAAAAAGAAAATATAATTAGTACAAATATTAGCATTAAATTGAAAGTAGATTATATGATGTGCTAATCATGTTAAAAAGAGTCATATAACAGAAGATTATGTTAATTACAAAAAATTTAAATTAACAATGTAGCGTAACTTTCTCGTTATTGTTTTACAAATAAAAATAAAAGTTTAGAGCAGCGACTTTGTAAGAATAATTTTTTGTTTTTTCTAGTCTTGGAATATTTGCAAAGTTTTTAAATCGAATAATTTTCACCAAAAGAGGTGCTACGTACTTTGATATTGAAATATTGTGAATTTGTGAACCTAAAGAAATATTGTGAATTTGTGAACATGATGACGTTATTAATAATATTTGTTATTTGAATTGCATGCAGGAAAATGCATTTTATTATTTTCCGCCAAAGGCCAATGAGTAACAGTAGAAATATTTTTGTTCTACACTATTTTTTCTGGATTAAGCTAAAGTATTAAAAGGGTAGCAAAATTCGCAAAAAATAATATTTTAAAAAAAAATCCAAAAAATTTAGGAAAGAAACAAAACAAACTAAAATTAAGACAATTGAAATCAAATAAGAAAACTTTTTTATAATTCGGTTATAAATAATTCACAATCAGGTTTTGAAGAAACATGGAGAAGCAGCAAATTCCAGAACTCCATAGCTAAAACGATATGAGCTGAAAAATAAATTTTTTTATTCAATTTAATATGATTCTCCCCCATAATCTCTGCCAATGAAATTGCAGTAAATTTGTATTAATACAGAGTTCAGACTTATGAATTCAAACTCCTGAATTGTGAATTAATACCAGTATAACCGAAATTTTTATAGTCAGGTGATGTCGATGTAAAACTTTGACAATCTAAATAGCGATCATTCAATGCAGTTTTAAATATTTTTATTACATATATCTTTTTTAGCCGAAGATTACATAGGTATCGAGAAAGTAAAATTAAAACAAAAATTAGCATATTAATTTTCATTCGTTCCAAAAAACTAAAAAATTTAATTAAAAATCTTAATATTTCTATAAAAACATACAAATGTATATATATACAAACATGTTTTATATCTAAGCATCTATATAACATTAAGACATAGAAATATACATAAATAAATTTTATTTAATATCTATAATTTATATGCTCATATAATGTGCATTTAAATGAACTTATTATGACCTTTATATCTGAAAATTCCAAACTGAAATGAAAAGTCATCATTTCCTATATTGCGTACGTTGACCCGTTAAATATGCAATTAGATAATAGGCATTAGATTAAGCAAAGTTTTTCCTTGAAAATTATAGAAAAAATACAGTTTTTTTTTTCTTTAATTTTTTTCTTATTATTATTGATCTTTTTTATATTGTATGTATGTATATATTTATAGTATACTCATATTTCAATACAATATTTTGTTTTAATGATTTTGAATGCCCTAGGTCATGGTAAAATATTAAAAAAGTTCATATACCTAGAGATAACGTACATTAATGTTTTTATTATTATCATAGGCTTTATTAAATGTAGATATGTGTGCATGTGTGTGTGTTACCTACATTATTCATATAAATATAAACAGTTTTAACTAACTTTATGATATTGTTATAAATATTATGGGTATTTAATGATAAATGAATGTGCACCTATACTATATAGCATGTATATTGTTAATATGAGAATTAAAATCTTTATACTTTATTTTACGAATAAAATATTTTAAAATTTTATTGTGCTTTATGAACAGTTATTGAATTAAATAAATGTAGGTATACACACTATTATCTTACATTGTTAAAGTATGTTATAATATTTGAATTCTTGCATATTTAGATTAGTATACAATAGAATTTATATAGGGTGTTTTTTTTGCATAGAAAGAACTAAGCTATAAAGTGGCTTTGTGCTATCTATGCAAAATTTTATGTGAAAAAATAAAAACAACTGAATCAGGTAACATGATTATAGAAGGTTTGTTGAAAAATATATGAAGTGATACCAATCTAAAAGAGACTATGAAATTATTTTTAGAAACCTTTCATCTGTTTGGTGAAATTTATGCGGCATCATTAGATTTTCCAAAACTTTATCAGAAACAGCTTTGTATTCAAAGAAGATCTTTCCGATATTCAAAAATATTTTGTTTGAAAAGAAGAATGATATTGACCCACAAGGAATGTGAACATTGGAGACAAAATTATACGCTCAAAATTTGTTCCATCATAACAACTAATGCAGTGATTCTGTCAAATCATTTTTAAAAGTGCACGCCATTTCGTAAAGATCAAATGTTGATTGAAAATTTTATTGATCTTAGAAAAATACATCCTATGTAAATATTGTAGTCGTATGTACATCAAATATTAAGTGAAAATTTAATTATTACTTGTACAGTAGTTTAATTTATGTAATATTATGCCGGAGTATAACATTAAAACATTAAAACACGTGGAACAATTAAAAACTTTAATATTCACAAACATATAATATATGTTTATATGCATTTAATATTAATAATATGGCAATTATACAAATATTAAAATTCAATAGAAAAAATAATAGATTCATTACACGTGTATGTTTATCAATAACACTGCACTTTATATGCACAATAAAAAGCACGTGTACATTTATTAAGTATGGGAGTTTTTTAATTTATTTATATAGAAATTTCTTTGAGCAATAACAAAAATATGATCAATATTTTTTTTTGTTAATAATATTATATGAATATTTTGTTAATCCTACATACATATGTACATATATAAAAAATAAACTTAAATAATAACAAAAAATTTATAATAATAATTTACAATTAAATAAGCAATTAAATATTAAATCATCAATTGGTGGCGCTACACTTTAAAACTATGAGCTGAAAAATAAATTTTTTTATTCAATTTAATATGATTCTCCCCCATAATCTCTGCCATTGAAATTGCAGAAATTCGGCGCAGACCATAGGTACATTTATATTGAAAAGCGTCTCAGTATTTAAAGAAAGACGATTGATCAAGAACTTTAAATATGGAAGCTAACTGACTCATCTTATACTGAGTTCTTTGAAAACCTTTAACGGGCCTTATTAAAAGAACGGGCCTTAAGATCTCCGAAAATTTCAAACAAATATTCGTGAGATGTAATCACGTGGTTTTAATTTATTCATGTAATATATCAAGAGATGCCATTTTATTTTTTGATCGCAGTAGCGAGCTTGTGACGCTATATATATTCTGCGTAATTATTTATAGCTCAACATAGTTAATTCAGCGATGTGCGTGTGTAATATGATCTTTAAAAGAACATGGCAAATAATATACCTTATTAAACTAAAACAATATACTCAGAACCCTCGGGTTAAAATAGACTATATGAAGAGCCCCTAATATTTATTTTTCCTTTTATAGTAATAAAATCGACAACCACTTATTTTGTAAATCAGAAAGGTCATAAACACACACTGTACGCTATTTAATTGTTATAAATATTTTATTCATGAAACAAAATGTCACCCAACTATAATAAATTATTTTTAATTTAATTAAAATAAATAACATGCATATGTAATGGTGTGTATGTAAATAATTTATTTGAAAAATTCATATTTCGCGAATATTATCATTTATTTCAAAATCATATATATATGTTGAATAAACAAAAAAAAAATTTGTTTTTAATTTATTTGATTTGATTTACACTTCATATTTTTTTCTATAATAATATTGTCCATGACGAGATCATGACGTATGTAGTGCATTGTATTTTATATATAAAAAGATTTTGAAGATCTAATTCAAATGGAAATTTTTACACATAATAATAATAATAATGGTGACCTATTGTAAATAAATTGTTGAAGGCTATATGAATACTAATTTAAAAATTGTCTGCGATATTATTAATTAATTCAAATAAAAAAATGATTTTAATTTAATTAAATTCAAAACTTTTACAATAAACCAAAAAATAAAAAACAAAATTATAATTTACACTACAACTAAATTTTTATATGTGTATATATGTGTAGTAATAATCGGCTAAGAATAGACGAAAGGAATGCATATAGTTTTAATCAAATAACTTGTGTTGCTCAACAATTTCCGAAAAAATTGTATATAAAAAATAATCAAACTTTTCCTCTAATTCAAATGTTTTTGCAATGCTTCAATTCCACTCTGTCAGTCCGGGTCTATCTACTTACAAAATTTCTGTCTTCAAAAATTTTATAGGAATAAAAGAATGAATCTTTGTGAAAAATTTACATATCTAGAAGAAAGTTTTTTACTATCTTTATTGGCCATCCCATAAATAATGGAAATATATTAAAATATCAAAATAATTATTGAAATTTGTTGTCACTTAAATAGATCATAAATTATACCAGTATAGGAACTGAACAGTTCTTTTGTAGTATTTAATTAATAGTTGATTTTGTTGAAATAAAAATATTTCTCTTCTCTTTCCTTTTAAGATATCGCCTATCGAAATTAACATAATTAGAATTTTTTCCTTTTATTCTTCCCAAAATGTAAAAAATTTCTAGAACAGCAGGACATATTAGGTCTTTATCTAAACTTATTTATGTAAATCACAAGCAAATTCTGCTATTATGTGTACATCCTAAAAGTATGCAATAATATAATTTTGCTACAAGAAAAATGTTTTTAAAATAAAAAATATTCTCACTTCTCATTTAAAAGAAATGCACTTTTACAAACCGTTTTATTTTTATTAAATCAAACAGAGTCAAAATATCTGCGAAACTAAAATAAATAAGCATTTACAAAAATGTAACCAAAAAAACTCTAAAATACTTATGAATTTTACTAATACAACATCATAGTTGCGGAATTAATAAGAATGTGCTTATTACACTACTACGTCATCTATCTGTTCTGCAGTTGAATGAAGAAATTTCCATTAAGATAAATTAGTAGTGTAATAAGCACATTCTTATTAATTCCGCAACTATGATGTTGTATTAGTAAAATTCATAATTTAATTAGTGCAATAGGCACAATCCTATAAATATATATGTTCTTGTTATTGTGTGTTTCAATAGTAGATTGTATGTAGCAATCAATGTAAACAAAACAAATACTTAGTAATCACGTGAATTACAGTATAAGCAATGTAGAGAACATTTCGTCGGCAATTTCTTCATGCCTCTGTAGCTCAGTTGGTAGAGCGTCCGCCTAGAAAGCGGTAGGTCACTGGTTCGAGTCCAGTTCGAGGAGAAAAATTTTTTTAATGAATTTTTCTGCCTTTAACTCGTTCCTTTGATTACGTCATCCATCTGTTCTGCAGTTGCATGAAGAAATTTCTAAAATACTCTTTAATGTGTAAGTACACTAAATCAAATATTGTATTTATGCTGCAGACTAGTACTTGACCAACTATGATGCCTAAATACTTTATAACACTTAAATATGTTGTGGGTTATAATGCAAAATAATAATAAGGTATAATTTCCATATTATTAAAATAACAAAATAGTACAAATGTTAATGTAAACTGTTAAAACTTAATTAAAATTTCAATATTATATATATATTAACATAGGTATATATATATTAAACATTGATATTAGCATGAATAGATTTTACTTAAATCAAAAATGAAATTTGGTGCAGACATTTATATTGAAAAGCGTCTCAGTATTTAAAGAAAGACGATTGATCAATTAATAAAAAAATACTAGCTACAGCGATTTAAATTGCTAAAATAAAAAAAAATCTTCGATTTCCATTAAATTAACATAAAATAAAATTAATATTCCGATTTACAGATGATGCGAACAATAAAAATTCACTATGTAATATAAAATTTGATAAATCATTTTCGTCTCGCATTTTAATTGACAAAAAAAAAGTATAGAAAAGATAAAATTTTTATTTTAAAAAAAAATTTTTAAAATTTCGTAAAAACTTTTTAAATCGATATCAGGTGATTTCGAATTTAAATTTAAAATAAAATTAATTGATTCATTGATTTTGTTCAATAAAATTTATCAATAAGTCAGATAAATTTTTTATTTTCGTTTTATGTAATTTTGTGAATATTTTAAATGATTTTAGGCGAAAATTTTGCGTATAAGCTATCAAATTACCAACATTGATATGTTATATACTTAAATAAAAACTACCACATTTTACAAATACTTTGATAAATGCTCTATACCTACTTAACTTTGTTTTAGGTACTTAAAATTAAAGAAAGGATTGAATTAAAGAGTGTTAGAAAATAAATTCGAGTAAAACCAGTGGTTTACAGAGCAGCACTTTTACTTAATCGTAAAACTTTTTAAACACACCAAAGTAAACAGTTTGGCTTTTTAGTCAGATATTAAATAATATTATTTTATCAATGATATTCTACAATTTACATTATTTACTTTATTCTGTCAACATTATAAGCTATGAATTTGCATACTTTTAGGAGAAGAATAGAAATTAGAAAAATATAGTCAGAGAACTGTAATTTTATACATAGGTTAATTATAGAGAAATTAAAAATTTTAATTGAATTCAAATTTTTTTATTATATGGTAAAAAATTGAAGTTGCTTCTTTTCATAAAAATTTCATAAAACTTATGTTACATTATTCAAAAGAAATAAATTGCCGAATCAAGAAATTTTACTGATATTATTAGACGAAAAGGAAAATAAAAACAAAAAATCTAACATTTTTTACTGAGAGAAGTATGCAGTTAAGAATTCGAAATATGTCCATAATTACATAATTTTAAAAATGCGTTTATGATACTATGAATGCTTTAAAAATTGATACAGGGCGAAGTAAAGCAAAAATAATTTTCTTGTAGAGAAATTTTAAAATTCATTTGTGTACACAATTGAAGTTTAAAATTTTAAGAGAATTTCAAGAGATTTGAAATTTTGTGTGCCTGAATTGACCGACAGGGTAAAACTAATAAGCACTTTTCGTTTTAGTTTTTCATTTAAATGGAAATTTTTGCTAAAAAATTGCAAAATTAAAAATTTTTTTAAAATTTTATTTCATATTATTCAAAAATTTAGGCTTAAAATTAATTTTTTTTTTTCTTTCATGTATTTAAATTAGGTGCTGCTAATTAATTATTATTAATTGATAGTATTTAAAATGACAGAAAATTTTATTTAACTATTAATATATGTAGTTCATTGAAAAAGCGAAAGAAATACATCTGAGTAATTTTAATTGGAAATTATTTGCTATACTTATAACAATTTTCTTAATATCCTACGACAATCGTTTTTTTAGATTGAATTGTATTAGAAAAACATAAAAACTACTCGTATTTAAACCTGTGATTTTAGAGCACATATTTTAAAGGGCAAACAAAATTTTCATTTTACATTTCCCATCAATTTTATTCAAGACTCTCATGTTATTTTTGAAAATTTTTAGAAAAATATGAATTTTTTCAACTAATTTAAAATAATTGATAACTTAAATAAAATATATATATATGTAAGTATGTATTGTAAGTTATATAACAGTTTACAGTTTTATTACGAATTCTAAAAGTTAAATTTGAATATTAATCACTTTTTTTCATAATTTTTATTTTTTGTTGTAAAATTCAAGAAATAAATTTGTTAAAATTTTAATTTTAATGTAGAAGAGAAAAAAATAAAAATGATAAGAACTTTTAAAATGACATTATCAATTGCGTAAATGATAATAATTTTTAAAATGTATTTGAAGATTATTAATTACGACTTTTTTCTAATATTTTGCATTTTTCTTATCATAAAACTGCATATTATTTATTATACATATTACATATACATATTGTATAAGTATGTGTATATACTTCAATATTATAACAGTTTTACGCAGTTTGTAAAACAATATCATTGATATTCATGAAAATATTTTATTTTATATAATAATACAAAAAAAAATTAATAATAAATTTTTGAAATTTTAAATTTTAATTTAATACTCATATTCAATATATACATACAAACATACATATTATATGTATGTTAATAGCAACATAATTAAAATATTTAGTTTTTGATTTGAATTTTATTGAATATAATTAAATTTTTCTGTCACCAAATTAGAATTTATGTAAAATATACAGTTAATTTACTTATGAAAGTTACCTAATTCCCAATATTAGAAAAAAATCACTGTCTTTAGAATTATTTATAAAATGTAGTGTATATAAGATATTGAAACGTAAAAATTTTAATTTATGCAAGATTTTGAGTGAGATTTAACTAGGAGAATTGCCATAATAACTTCAAATAAAAATTTTTTAATTGAATTTAGAATTCAGGACATTGTGGTATAATTTTTTAAACCAATTGAACATATTGAGTCCTTTTAACATTTAGAAAAATAATATTATTAAGAAGAATTTAACGGGTCAAACTGCAAAAAAGAAAATGAAATCTTAAAATTCTTAATTAGGATTTTTTTTCGTTAATTTAATTTTATCTTGAATTCAGAAATTTATTACCCCCCATCTTCATTTCTATTTTGCAATTAAATACATAGATATAAAATATTTAAACCATCACAAAAATTTATTTGAAATTAGTAGATGCTTTCTTAACATTTGAAAGATTAAAAAAAATTAATACCGTATAATCATAAATGAGCATTATTTATTAATTCCGAAAATATTCAAAACTTTATTCTATACAAAATTCTTTTTAAATTATTTCTTATAAAGCCTTGACCATCAGCCATAGCTTTAAACGGAATGTATATTATTCATTTAAAAATCTGTTTATTTTAAAACTTATCAAAATTCTACTGCTCGTGAAGAGACCATATTTTAATGGTAAGCAATAATCACAACCAACCAATGTAGATATTATATGCTTTTTTGCTTAGAGGCTTAAAAAAATAATATCATTACCCTTTGACTTCTTTTATAGTAATGAAGCTATGATTGAAATAAATTTTTAAATAAATAAAGAAAAGCATAATAAAAGCAAAGCTTTTTATAATGTAAATGTACCATATTATAAGTTATTTTATTACATTTTCTTTTATTACAAAAAGCTCTAAAATTTTAACTCTTCAAATTTTCATAATTTTTTGATGAAATGTTTTAAACTCTTACATTCTCTTTTTAAATATAAAAACAAATTTGTGACTCTCGATCAACATTGATTCTTATATTTTTTGTATTTTTTGTATTATATTAATTTCTCTTGAAATTTTTTGAGCTCTTGCAATATATTTCACTCATTTTGATTAACTTGTGTCATGTGCTCAACTTAATTATTCATCTTTATACAATATAGCGCATAATACAGACTCAATAAAAGAAATATATACGTTAATATGCAGCAATAAAAATGATCAGAGAATTAAATAATTAAATTTTTCCTATATTAATTATTTTCAATATTAATGTATATAAACATCAGAACGACAATAATTATTACAATAGTAAAAGCATCACTCATTTTAGTAGAATGATAGAACTTATATTATCATTCTCACGAAATTAAAAAATTATACTGTAAAATTAAAATCATTCTTAACTCTCATACACTCATAAATGTATTGTAATTGCAATAATTCTCTCTGTAACTTAATTAATTCAATTCAACATTTTTTCTTTTTTAAATGAGCGTATACAATTATATTTATTTATTGCATGATTATTCTCTTTAACTTCAATATTTATCTCTTATCAGTGAGATTAAAAGTTAAAATTATATTATGCCAAATAAAATGTGTATAGTGCAATAATATGTGTAAAATATACAAGAAACCGTATATAAGAATGTAACTTACAATAATCACGACCACGACAATAATGCTTTTATGTTGATTAATAAACTAGTCAACATTTGAACATCTTATTGAGTTGATTTTTTGTTTTTTTTTTTTTTTGGTTTTGAGTATCTCTTACACAAATTATTTGTTCGATATATTTTTTAAATAAATACAAATATTTGTATTCGAATTTGTATTTTACTAACATATGCGCAACAGTAGAGCATTATGTATATATAATATATACATTATGTATCTAAATGTCACACAAATATACACATAATATGTGTACATTTAAAACTTTATTTTTTGCTCACGTTTTTGTCATTTATTTTACTTTTTTTTACCTTTCTTCTCTGCATTTATTTTCTTTTTTATAAATTACAATAAAAGTAATCAAATGTACGATAGCATACATAGCACATATATGTATATTGTACAGCTATATAACACTCATTAAATTTTACTCAATACAAACATGTAAATATTTACAATCACCCAAAGTTGTTAAAGAAGTAAATAAGAAATAAAAAAAAAACAGAACATCATTATCATCCGCTCTCCGTTTACATTAATCGGTATTTCATCCATCCAGTCCAGAGTATAATACTAAAATATTGATAGGTTGTAGTCGACAAAAAGCTAAAACCAGTGATAGTACATTATATAAAAATGACAAACTCATAATAAATCGCGCATATAAAAGCGACTAAGACGTCATTCTTTTTTTTCTCATTTTCTTCTTCTTATTACACTTTTTCGTTCTTCTTTTGTTTTCTTACTTTATATTTCTTCTGTGCGTATATTTTTTACTATCATGTTTGTATATAAAATAATAAATGTATATACACAGTTTTGTATATAATTTTTTATTTTTCTTTTTTACACATAGAGTGCAAGTGAGAATGAATTGCTGATAAATAACTGTATGTGCAAGCGGTCATTCACCCACAATTTGACCTATCTAAAAAGTGGAACACTATGTGACAGCTGATCGGAAATGTTGTGAATCTTTTACGTTTTTTCTTTTGTTTTCTTTTTTTTTTTGCTTCTTTTCTTTTTCTTAATCTTTGCGCATAATTTAATTTAAGAAAAGAAAAAGGAAAATAAAAGAAGAAAATGACTTTTTTTTCATGTAGAAAAGGTAAAAATATTGTAGGTAATATTTGTTAGGTAGGTTGGTTTAGTATGTCGATAGGTAGGTAGTTAGGTAGGCAGGGTAGTAAAATATAGTTTTATTTATATGAGTTCTATATATTATGTATATATAAAATTGTATTAAATGTAAATAGGTATGAATATAGAAAGATTAGATTAAATATTTTTAAAACAAAAAGCAAAATAGAAGAGAATGAGAAAAATTTTGTAAACATTTTTGACTACACAAGAAAATTATCGTGGTTTTTATAAGTGCCACAAATAGTGAATAATAAGAGGAATAGCAAATAAACTAAGTAAATATAGAAATTATTCACACAAAAGATGCATACATTTAAGCGATTCTTATCACTCTTATATTTTTTTTCTCAAAACTATTTTCGATACATTACTGTGTGTATAACTGAATGTATGTTAACAATATCGGAGAAGATTAGAAAACGCTTATTAAAGAAACAAAGTATAAAAGTCATTTAAAGGTTTTAGAAATAATTGTGTATTTATTGAGTAGAAAAGAAGAATAAAGGCTTCTAATAAGTTTTATTATAGAAATTAGAAGGTAAATAAAGAGATAAAATTAAAATGTATATAGAAGAGCGTAAATTGAGTTTTAATTTAATATTTGAGATAGATCATTATTTATTGGTATATATATATATTTGCTTACATAAGCACACAATGCAACATTAATATTTTATTTTAGTTGCAAGAATAATTTGTTTGAAAGTATGTAAATTTTATACATAAATATTCTGAGAATATAATATGTTGATCGAGTAATATATGTATATTACTAAATTGTGTTCCTAATATATACCTACATATATACACATTCAACCATTATATATCATATTATACCTTCCTACATTATGTGAATTACGTGTAAGTAATGTAAATCATCAATATATTTTGTAAATAAAATTGTACACACATGCGCATGGTGATATGCTTCGTTAGAAAATTAATACTTATGCTTTATATATGCTATGTGCATAGATATGAAAAAGAAGAAAATTAAAAAAAAAACGAGAAAATATTAGTTAGAAAAATGCAAGATAAAAAAAAAAGTTAAATTATATTTCTCTTCTTATGTCTGTATATAGTTATACATAATTTTTTTGTTGTTGTTATTTTTATTATTGTTATTGCTTTTTTTTATGGGTTTTAATAATTTTTGCGATGAGAACCAGTGAAAGTACATCCGCGGAAGTAACTTGTTGCAATTTTTTTTTTCTTTTTGTTTTTTTTTTGTTGTTATTAACTTTTCTTATTATTATATTTTTGTTGCATTTTTATATATTTATACTTTTTTTTTATTTAACTCTACATATCGTATAGCATACATAATATACAATGGATATATATATATGCATATAAATGTATGTATATAATAATATTATAGATTTTTTTCTCTTACAGTTCTACATTTAAATAAAAACTATAAATTTAGTAGGTAACTTTCTTTTATTTATGAAATTTGAAATCATTAAAAGAATATATTCATAAGTTCGTATATATGTGAACACATATTGTACATATATTAATTAAATTTATGAAAAACTGCACACATACAATTATACATGCTTTGATTGGCAATTAGTGTTAACATTTTTGTTTATAAATAAAGTGCATATTGTTGAATGCACATTTGAATTAAAGAAATTTTTATGTATTTTAACTTTTAAGTTTTTCTTAATAATTTTAAAATTTTCTAAAATTTCTCGGTCCTTAAATAATTAATATAAAAAATTTGAATCTTGGTTTTGGTTAGTCACTTATTTTTCATCAAATTTTATTGAATTCTAAAATTCTTCATCATTTTATTAAGTTAAAAGTAAAATATAAGAGCTTAGAAACAAAATATTGCATTTTTATGAAAAAATATCAAAAATTTAATTTGATTTTGCAGCTTTATCTAAAATATGATAGGCCAATATTATTTTATTTAAAAACTCGTACAATTGTCAAAAAACAAAAATCCAGCCTGCAGGGGATTTCAAATCGTTTTTTATCCTTTTTCTCCGCATTAATTTGTAAGATAATATGTGAAAAGTGAAAAGCCGAATTATTTAACAATTATTTTACCAAAAGTAATACATTTAATACAATATTATATTTATTATACTCGTAAGTTATAAATTACTTCCAATGTTCTGTGTAACCTCACTGCCATGCCAGTAACGACAATTTTTTATAATTTAATTTAAATTCTAATATTATAAGTTTACATGCTCAAAATGACTTAAAAATAAGCAAAAATTTATTTTAAAAGAGAAGAGAGAATTAAAAACAAAGTTCATGCAAACAATTATGGATTTCACTATCAATATAACAATAAATTGTCTCCGTAAAATTTCAAATGTCAGAAGAGAAAGTTTGAAAGTAAATAATATAAGCAGTGTTAATTAAATAATTTTGAACTTGATTTTAATTAAGAATCTCAAATTCAACTAGAACTATATTAACACATTAATAAAATATTCGGAAACGTTATATGCCCATGTTCTAAAGCAAAGTTGAAACATAAAATGAGTTTATTTAATTATAATAATGATTTTTATGTGGTTGATTTTAATACTCCTAATCTCTCTTAATAGTTCAATATTGAGTTATACGGCACAGTGAATTCAAATTTTACAATAGAAAATTTTCTAAAATTTGTATAAAATAGAATTTATTACAAAAATATTATTAAAATTAATCTAGAAACTTCTACTTAATATAACAAATACAGGCATAATAACATGTTATATAGGCTACTACAATTATATTAAAATACCATCAGATTTATCTATGTTCTTTTGTCTATCTTGCAAATGTACAAACATGTTGTTCACAATTAAATATATACGTATATATATATGTATAAATATTTGTATGAATTTTTAGATTATTAAGGACAAAATACAATTACTTATTCACCCACAATTTTGTACAATCATTCACAATGATATTATAGATACGAAAATACAGAAGCATACAATTTATTTGTGTATAGAGTTCCAAAATTTTCTTATTTTTAATCTTATTGCAGAATATTTTATGTAAATGCACTTATACGTATATATGAATTGAATCTATACAATAAAAGATATTTATTTGACATATTTATGACTTAAGGTGTTTCCTATTAAGGTATGCAATCATTTTATCTATACATAATATGTACATAACTTCTTATATTCGTTATAAGTGAAAAGGTACTACTAACCTTACAATATGTCAAGTTTCCAAGAGTTTATTTTCATTCATTAAGAATAATGTTAAGGTAAAAATAAAAAAATACAAAATGGTAAAATCATTTATTTCTGAATTTAAAGAAAAAGAAAAAGAAACAGAACAAAATAAAATAATAATAATAGTAATATACAAAGAAGAAATTAAAATTTGTAAAATCTACACTTGTATATACACATATATATTAAACGTGCATATTATTTATAAATGTACATATCATTATATATATAAAATATGTGTATATGTTCATCTGCGTTAAGTATTAGTGTAACGAAACTTCAGCAAATTCGAAAGTAGGACACAAACAAATTGTTATATGTTAATATATGAAAAAAAATAAAGAAAATACAATGAAGGTAACAATAATATGATAAATAATAATAATAACAATAATAACAACAGAATCGTAATATAAAAGAAGCACAATTCAATAAAAATGCAATATACAGAAGATGTATAAAGCAAATTGTACGCACAGAGTGTTATCGTAATATTTGTAATTCTAATCAAATATGATTTGCTTATAGAACAAACTTTGTTAAGTAAAATCAATCAGAAGTATGTTTCGCATTAAAAATTAGACTTAAATTATAATAAAAATTATGTACATTTACAACTAAAATTAAAATAATCGAAATGCTCCATTGAAATAATTTCCTTGTTATATGACAAAATAATTTTGCATAATTTCAGGGGAAATCATAAAATAATAATTTTCAATAATAATAATAAAATAAAATTTTTAACAATAATAATTTATATGTCCAATTTTTTATTCTTTTGGATAAGAAGACGATATCTACTACGATTACGGAGATAATGTAGATTTAAATAATACAAAAGCTATATACAATGGAACTATGTTGCAGAAGAAATAGGGGACCGATGAATGGCATAAGTTCTAGAGGAATAGTGATTCCATTAGAAAGAAGAGAGAGAGCAAATACAATATTTTTTGTTTTAATAAAATAACACTTTTATCAATATCTAACGTACACATACATACGCACATATTAATCGATATCTATACGTAAAGCTCTATGACGCAATGGAACTGAAACATGCTATCTATGATACTCGTAGCTCCGTGGTCCTCCTAGGGGTGAAAAAAGGAAAAAAATTTTTACATATGTATAAAGATATGTGTATATGTACAAAATTTTATAATGTTTATAATAAAACAATAACGGTAAATATTTAACTTTATGCAAATATACACTTTGATTGGCTCGATTATTGAATCCAAATAAATCTTTTTAAATAATTTTTTTATGTTAAATCTTTTCATATTTGGCTCTCCTCCTGGAAGTATGCAGAAACAGGATGATAAGGAATGTTTGTCGATATGGCTATTGTATATTTAAAATAATTATATTTAAAACTGTTATCAACAATTAATAATTGAATATTTGACAATGGCAGTACAGAATTTAAATAATTTTTTTAAAAATTAGAATGAGCACAAAAAATAAAGATTAGATCAATATTGTACAATAGCTATGAAATTATTAAAAACTTAAATAAAATGTTAATTTAGAAAAAAAATTTAAGGTTTTGTTGCAAAATTTAAGGTATAATGAGCAGTAAGTTTGCAAATAAAATTTATTAATGAAAAAAGAAAAAAATGCAATTTGAATATTTGTTAAATCCGGTTAAAAATTATGGAAATGGTTGAACAATATAGTACAAACTATAAACACAATCTACGTAGGAATTCTTTAATGTTTGGAAGAAAACAGAATTCCCTTAAAATTGCATATTAGATTATTGTTACGTTATCAGTTAGCTTTTGTGTTTAGATCACGTAAAATGTAAAATATTAATGAAGTCTTGCCAGCAATCAGAAACAGAATGTGATTTGCATTTATAGCGTTGCCTATTATTCAAAAATCTTCAAGACGCAATAACTATGCTTTACAAATTATAGTTTAATACATTTTTTTTCAATTGAGTAAGTGCACATATTAATGCAGAACAACCTGTAAATAATATTGAGAAAATACACAACATACATACTTATATAATTCTATGTATTCACATACAGCAAAAATTGCTTTTTTTTTTTTGTGTTCAAGAAAACACAAAAAATTTCCTTTTCGGTATTTTTGATTTGAATCGGGAACAACCAAGCATTTGTTTATGTTTTTGCATAAAAAGTATGCGAAGAAGACGGTAATGTCATTGAACTTTGCAGCGCCACAATATAGACTGATTTTTTTTTAAACAGCGGATATTATAAAAAAATAAATTGTAAAATATTCAAACAGAATATCAAAATAACAAGAAGAAAAAAAATAATAAGAGAGAAAAAAGAAAAAAAATTCACAGATCTAGGTATTTTTATATTGATGTGTATGCATGAATATTGACGAAAAATTATCATATGCATATTATACGTACGAGTAAATTTAAGTATGTGGGCTATAAAGTAAATGAAATCTAGGTATATTTGAGATGTATACATACGAATTTGTATGAATATTTCATATTTTGTTTAACGAAATTAATGCATTTTTCTTAAATAAGAATTAATGTAGAATTTTAAAGAAATTTGAACGTCCGTCATAAAATAATTTAGTGGTTATAAAATTTTTTATGGCAAATTTTCACAAGAGGAGCTTTATTAAATTTTTTTTTTTAATGTACTTTGAATCTTACTTTTAGGTATTGAATTTTTGGGGAAAAATCTCAAAAATTAATTGAAAAATTGCAGAAATACTTGAAATGTCATTGCATCAATCTTAATTGTAATGATTCAACCTCAATTGGAGAATTGAAGATTGAAAGTGCCAATAACTTACTGACTGATTGTCAAAATACTTCTAGATTATCACAATTCATTATCGCCAATTTATTAAGTGGCTATAATTTTTGGTGAAAACTTAAAGATTTTTGTTTCTACATTTAATATGATAGTTGATATTTTCAAAAATGTTTTTAGTATAGAATATGGAAAAACTTAAACGAGATATTTACCTATAAATGTAACATAAGAAAGGCATAATACACACACACAGCATCTGTACGGTATAAAATAGTCATGCCTTATTTTTACTCGTACATAAAATATGTAATAAAGATTAATATTAGAAAATAAAAGTTAAAAGCATATTATAAGAAGCGCATTCTATTACATCTGTTGAGTTTGATTGTAATTTTGTATTTTATTGGAAAATTAAATTTTTTTCTTCAAATACATTTGGTTTATTTGTTGATTGAAAAATTCAAATAATAAATTGTAAAATATTGTTACGAGTATTACTTTTCTTTAGAATAAATTTTAAAAATGCCCTTCACTCAGATTTCAATAATTTTGTGTCATTTTTGTATCAAAATTTTCACAAACTAAAACGTCTATAGAAAAATGAAAAGTAAACAAAATAAAGTAGATGAAATCACATATTTCGTTCTACATTTTTTTTTTCTTGTGATATATTTTAGATTGTGGGAGCATTATTTTTTAGATGCGGGTACATAAAAATCAACCGTAATAGTCAAAAACTTGCAAATTTATTCCAATATTTTCGAAGCATTTTTTATGTATTTTTTGGCATAAATGAATGGGGGTCCTGGAATCTCGTGTTTGGTATTTTGTCATGTAAAAGATATTTTATTAACATTTTATCGGTAACATTTTACAATAACGTTGACTCCCCATATGACTGCCAATAACAATCCATTCGTGATAATCAATAGTAAATTTTAAAATTTAACTAAGGAACTCATGGAATTTCATATTAAATAAGAATGCAATTATATTCGATAGGATAAGCTTGGCGTATTATAACACTATTTTATAAATTTTAAGAGCTTTTATATCAAACGAATTTAAAAATTTATATAGAAAAAAACATTCTTATTAAAATATAAAAATGAGCTCTTTTTTTTCAAATTGCAGCTTGTAGCTTCCAGCCTTAATTAATCTGGCAAACTATATTATTAATTCAGTAAAGAATAATTCATTCTGTGATTTATTATGTAAAGAAATGGCATAACCTAAGTTGAAAATAAATCATAGAATGCATTCTAAACTTGAATACTTTTACTGATTCCGCAATAGCAAGTCCATAAGATTTTTTTAACGAAACACTTAATTTATTATGTAAGAAGCATTTTGCATAAAAGATAACACTTGAATTGAATACTTTTTTTCTATTATTCTAATATGAGCTACATTAATTGATAAATTGGCTTGAAAATGTTCTATACGAATTGATTTATTTTATTTTATTCGTACAATTTTAATTCAAGTGTTGCCGTTATATTAAGTATAGTGTTGTATAGCAAAAATATTTAAATGTAAGGAGGAAAAGTTGCAAAACAAAAATTTTATAGACTGCTATGCGTAATGATAATTTTTAATCTAAACTTGTATGTTATGTATGTTTGTATGTAGAAAAAGAAAATAATTTTTGTGAAAGCTTCTTAATTTCTTTTTTCCGACTTTTTCGGAGTTTCTGCTTTTTTTGTTGTTTTTTCGTTTTTTTTTTGTCATAAAACAAGAATATGATGATTTCTTTATTCTGTTTTTTTTTCTTATACTTATTGGTTGTTTTTTTTTGCTTTCTTTGGTAAAGATTTTATATTTTTATATTGCTTATTAATTCTTTTCTCATATACAACATACATACATAGTTTGCACATATATACACACACACACAACCTTATCTGTAAGTATACAATCTGTTTATTTAAGGTTTTCACTGAAAATATACTCAATTTAAATATGTAAGTATGTATGTATATAACTAAAATTAACCGCTAAGTTCATTGTAAATAAAAGAAAAAATAAATTTTTGGAAAAAGTTGCAGGTTTTTCTGATCTAAAAAAAATAAATATCTATACATACATACATACATACGTACATAAGATATAGAGAATTTGTGATTTCCCTTTTTTCCTCATTATAGGTGAAATTAAATTTAAATTTTGCTTGTTCAGAATTACAAAAATTTTAACACTAAAAATTTTTGATTCTATCGTATAGCAGAATTTTGGATATTTCAGTTTTAATGAAATTGTAGTAAGTAAAAATTTATACATACATAAAAAAATGCAAATGTAGAATAATTAATTTTATTCTAATGTTTTAAAAAATTAAAAAATTCATTAAATCGCATTCGAAAACCTTTAATGGAGTGTGAGTATGAAAATCTTAAAAAATTTTGCTAGTATAAATAATTATTATATTCGTTGATGCAAACGTATTTTGTGACGTAAGAGATAATTCCTGTGATATAAGAAATGATTCCTATGACATTAGAGGTGATTCCTATGTTATAAGAGCTGATCCCTACAAAACCTTGAAATATTTTACATATTTTTGTTTTCATTGTGTATTTGCAGCAAACACAAAAAAAAATCTGAAACTATAAGAGTTACGTTATTACTAAGAGGTAATATTAATTCAGGATATAGTTTTTACTGTTTTATATATGAGAAGAGTATGGTGGACTCATTACCTAGCTAGTAAATATCGATGACGCAAAGAACTGGTTCATGGTTATGGTTATTTACTCTACAATATGATGCACCAGCCCTATGCTCCTCCCAGGAGCGAGGTAGGTTAAAAAAAAGATTTATGAAAAGAATGAATTATTCTCGAAAAACAAAGGAGAAGAACTAAGTTGTTAAAAAATTGAGAAATGCTGACAATACCAGAAAATCAAAATCGTACGGGAAATTTGTTTGTGTTCTTTGGCAGCATAATTGAATTGGATAATATTTTATATAGGATATAAAAATATATAAGTGTCGTAGATTTGTGCAAAATTCGAGCTATTTAAGACTTGGTAAGATAATTAATTAAAAATCATAATTTACTCACAACTTTCATTAAATTAATTTCTTGTAATTTTTGCTTTAAAAAAAAACTCTGAAAATTTTTTATCAGAATAGAAAAGGAATAAAATTATTACCAACTTTTTTCCTATAAATACATTATCGTATTGTTCTAATAGTTCGTACTGTTCTCTAAGTAGCTATACTATCATTTTTGAAAAATGCTCATTTACTGACAATTAGTTATATTTTCTCTCTTAATTCTTCTAATAATTTTCTTTTTTTTCATTTTATAGCAGTCGTTTTTTGCTAATCGGTAGTACGGGTACAACATTATCTGTAGCATTTCCTATACATGATTTGCCTAATTTCATTTCTATTTTTTTTTGTTTTCCTAAATTACACTCAATTTTGTCAATATTGTTTAAAATTTTCCAAAAATAGAGAAAAAGTATAAGGAGAAACAAGCAATAAAAGATAATTATAAAGAAAAAGCTTGTTAGTTCTGCATAAACAACTTTTTCTAGAAATGTTTAGAAAAGTTTACAAGCTTTTCTTTTTTTTTATTTCATCTTTTTGATTTCATTCACTTTATCGCTATAATAGCTGTGTACCGCGTGCTGCTAATATTGCATTTCTCTCGACTTAAATTTTAATTTCACATATAGTGAAAAATATTTTTTTTTTTGTTTTTTTTTTTTATGAAAATAATTTCTTATTTTATGCATACAGCTGCATATATATTAAGATATATATATATATATATATAATATATATTTGTTTTAATATATTATGTATACACAATATGTGTATACCTGTATGAAAATTGACAAATAAAAAGCAGAATAGGTGGAAAAAAACAACAACAACTTATTTAGGTCAAAAAAAACTAAATATTCCAATGATATATAAAAATAAAATCGACGTCCGTTAATATCGGTTAATACCAAATTTCATCTTTTTTACACGTTTTACAAGATTTTCAAAACTTTTCACATACTTCGAAAAAAAAAATAAAAAAATAAATTCAATTTTTTTTTTTGCTTCTTTTTTTCTGGGAAAACTTCATCTTTTTCAATTGAAAAAATTAATTACAAAAACAACAACATCTCTAAAACATTAAAAAAAAAATAATATAATTTTTCTAACTAAACTAGCGAACTCTATATTTAAAAAATAATAATAATAATGGTATAGTAAAAATATTAAAAAAATTGAAAAAATGATTAAAATAAGCAATGAGCAACTTAAACCAAATCACAATTCTGTTTAGTTTAAAACGTGAATTTTTTTTTCTCAACTTAGATACCTATATACCTATAATATCTACATGTACACACCTACATAATACTACATATATCTACATAATACATTTTTTTAAATAAAATATTATAAAATTTACGAATAAAACCATATTTATATTTTGTGATCTTACACATGCACGCATGTGCAACACACTATATATTTATCTCTCCATATGTATATTAATGGATGCATTCATCTAATTCAAATACAGCAATATTGCAGATCACAACTAAATATACTGCCATATATATATATATTTGTACATACATATTGCAGGCTTACATTAAACTCTATATTAATATAAAATGTTAATAATCAGGTAATTGGATTTTATATATTATAATCATATACATATATACATATATGAGTTTCATTCATATACATTAATTCATCTATATCTGGTTGTTAATTGATTCCGGAAGGAAACTTACCTGACTATACAAATATTATTATACTATGTTCACTGTTGTTTCTACCTGTCTACTTAATGTTTATGCGAAATTAAGCTCTTTATTGCGTTATATGTGGAAAATTGTGATGCACCAATCGCGGCAAAATATATTATAAAAGAAAAAAATGTACACAAAATGTAAAAGAAATTAATATATAGCAAAAAAAATAAGAAAGAAAATAAGAAGAAGAAGAAGAAAAAAAGCATCAACTTTCGCAATTTGAAGAATTGCCAGTTACATTTTTTTATCATCTTTAAAATATAAATAATAAGTACGCATATATGTATATAAAATATTATTTACTATTATTATATACAAAAATCATGTATGTGGGGTAATCTTATTTTTAATTTGATTATAAAAGATGTGTTCTTTTATTTAAATTTATTTTTTTTTTAAATTAATTACTATTCGACTTCCGATCTCTTTACATTTCATGTAGTAGGCGAGTTGACACACATATACACTTTCTTGTTGAGCATATTGCAATATTCTAAAATAATTTACACCAATACTTTTACAAATTTTTCGTATTCAGTCATTTCACTGCTTCTTTAATCATCACTTTCTCCCTTTTTTAATTTTTTATTCTGTTTATTCTTTTACAATAATAAAATGATATTCATTTTATTATAACTACTAGTTTTATTAGTAAAATGTTTAAATACATCTATATATCAAGTCATGATGTCGCTTGCATGTCAAAAACTGTTATAAGAGAAACATTAAGAACAATTATCTGTAAGTAATAGGAGAGCGACAAATCAATATTTCTGTTCTCACCAGAATTCCCTAAAAATTTTTTAAATTTTTTAATAAAAAAAATTTAGCAAACTTAAGTGAACTACTAATCAAATTTAATTTGAAGCTAGAAATTTTATTATTTATGTGAAGATTTTTAATCTTCATACCAAATTCGAATAATAATTCATTAATTATAAAGTTATCGTTTTAAAAAATTCTTACCATCTCATATATTCTAATCACCATAGAATAATGCAAATCCAAGCGATAACAATAAGAAAATTTAACTTGAATGGCTATACATTTATATATACTCAGTGTTTAAGTATACACAAGTTCATGCATTAATAACGGTCAACATTTTTTGGATATTTTTATATTTACGAGAAATTTTTTTCAATCATAGCGCCATATTGCTTTATAGTAAATAAGGATTACTATAAAGCTTAATAACGCAATTATAAAATGAATTTTGAAGATTAAAAAATTATAAATTTTATTCATGTAAGAATTGAATCCAAAAAAAACTAAATGTATAAGTATCATATAAATTGATACTTATACAATTAATGAATAATAATCAAATATAAACATGGAATATTTTTTATACAAAAGTATTATGAAAGAATTTTATGAATTCTTCAAAATTATAAACCAAAATATAATACAAAAAAAAATATTAAACAGTCCTCAAATGTCTACGTTATTTGAGTTCACTCTATATGCAAAAGCCTTACAGAAATAAAATAGGTCCTATGACCCTATGTTATACATGAAAATTTTGTTAAAATAATTGCTAAAACAGTGGAAAAATTATTTTTTAAAAACCAATTTTGTTCAACGTCAAAAACCACTAATATAAAAATTCTTCTTACAGAAAAACATTTTTTTTAACTGTTCTCAACAAGAATCATGTTTTTCAAAAACCAAAATTTTTTAAATTAGCAACATTTCGATGTTGTCGATTTTTACAAATGTAAAAACACACAATTTGTTTTTTAATAATTTAAATGCAATTTGCGTTTTAGCACATAACAACGTCACAAGTACCATACAATTATCAAAACTGTTATACTAAAAATCTTCATATGTAAATTTTATTTAATTTATTTATCCAACTTCATATAAGTTCATAACTGCTATGCACATATAAAATTTAGTTCTAAAGAAAAAACTTATAATTTGCTTGAACCTAAAATAAAATATTTGTGTGACATTCCAAAATTAACTTGATCACAATATTAACATTGGAATTTTATTTCTTCTGCATTAATTGTGTTTCAATAATTGAAATATGCCAATTATTTTTAATATAACAAGAACTTTTAAAAAATAACCAAAAGTTTATGAATCCTTATGGAAATTTTGAACTTTGAAGATACAAATGTGCTACATATACTACATATACTACATATGCTCTTGTTCCTGGATAAAAAATGATTTCCAAATTATTGATTAATTTAAACAAAAAAAATAGTTAAATCATAATGATCACTTGCCTTAACTGTAAATACGTCAGATATGTTCAATCCAGAGTGACCTGAAGCTTGAATTACAAAAGCGCCTCCATTCATTTCGATTTATGGCGACTTGATACCAATTTAATATATGTCTTTAACTCAAATCTTTAATTTTTTTTGATCAAGTGGATTATCATGCTTTTCGACGCTCTATTTGCACTCATATGCGTTTAATATCCCACATAAAGAAACGTTTGTTCTTTAATCTACCGCAAAATTTCCGAATTTTTCATAAACTTACTGATTGATGATTTTTTCTAGTTTCGCATTCATTGTTTTCATTTATTCATGAACCAAAAATCTTCCTACTACATATAAGAATATGTTCTTATGGGTGAGCAATAATGCTAATATTTCGAAACTATTACTTAATGTTGAATGCAATATCGTTTTCCATATTTATACATATTGAAAATTTTAATTGAATATTTGAATTTTTTGTGTTTATATGTAAGCTAACATAATTAGATCTCGCTTTATGACAATTGAGAATCATATATGGTTTTGAAATTTCCATTTGTTTGTTCAGACAAATTTGCCATATGATGGTAATTGTCAAAAAAAAATTTTAAATCGATTATAGAATTTATAGAACAACAGAAATTCAATTATTTTTCAATAAAAATCGCCCAACTCTTAAAAAAGCAAAAAAAAAAACAAAAAACAAAATAAAAAAAATGCAAGAAAAACTAAAAAGACAATAATCGTAAAATGATAGTTATACATACGTGTTACCCTTTAACTTTGTGTACACATTTTTAAAGCAAACATATAAGTAGAAGCATAACAAAAAAAAACATGAAATTAAAAACATAAAAAACATAAACAATATATAATTACATTGTTGTTTACCATAATGTTTTCTTATTTTCAATGCCATAGCGGCATAACGTTCGCAACTCGCATATTATTTTGAAAACTTTCTTTTTAAAACCAAAATGAAGAGAAAAAAAAATATAATAATAAATTTTTCTTATAAAGTGGAAGTAAAATTTTCTTCCATTTAATGAAATTTAATTTTTTTTTTCTTCTTTTTCTTCTAGTTTTTTCTTCTCATTTTTATTTTTTTTCAAGAATTTATAATTAAACATGTTTATTAGAGATATTCATTTTGGTTTTGTTGTTGTTACTATTGTTGTTTTTTGCATTATTAAAGAAATTTTCTAATAATATCACCACCGTTAAAATATCACTTTTAATTATGTGAATTTATTTAATTTTTTTTTTCTTTTCTTTAAATTTTTATAAATAATAATAATAATTTGATACGCATTGAATTGTAAATAATTTTTACATTTTGCCGGTTTATTTTATGTGTCGGTGGCGACAATATTCATATAACATTACACTTTAAGAATAAATTAATAGAAAATATTTAAATAAAACAGAAAAAAAATGTGAATTCTTTAAAATTATTAACATGTATACACAAATGTATGTAATTAATTTTTTTAATTAAATAAAAAGAAATGAGAAAAATCAAGATATTTTTAATAAACTAAACTGATAATCAACTGCAAAATTAAAGCATGCATTTTATCTTAAAATGAATTTTTTGTTTTGCAAACTAATCCCAATAAATCTTAGCTGAATATTATGAAAGATTAGAAAGAAAGTTTTCGTGTATTAAGTCAGTTCTTAAGCCGTTCATATATGTACACTTAAAAACCCAGGATTTGATTGATTTAATTAGTAGGTTGAACTATTTTTCAAATACGATACTCAATTTACCCTATAAATTATAAAAAAAATAAAAATTTAGTATATTCAATATAAATAAATTCATATCCTATCTTAAAATTTTCCTCCTTTATATTATAATCCTATTTTAATCAAATATGTATTTATTTTACACGATCAGAATTAAATGACTCCCTCATACAAACAAAAATATTTTGGTTCTAAAATTAATTAAACATAATCTGTTTAATGATCGAACATTATTCTAACTTATTTTTCAAATAAAATTCGAAAATAAATTTATGTCAATTAAACATACTCATAATATATAAAATTAATATACAAATTTGAATTTTCTAAATATAATAGTCATTTATATAAACTATGCGAGTTTGTATAAATGACATAGTAGTCATTTATAAATGCGAGTTTGTATGCCTCATGATTTTAAGTAAGTTCTTACTTCATTAGTCCTGTAACTTTACATTTAATTTGACTAATTTATTAAACTTACTAGTTTGTTGACCGTGTCCTATGTATAATACTTCATTACTACAATAATTAAGATGTTAAGGCAATACGCCACTTTAAAAATATGTATACAATTGGAATATTATAAAAATTAAAATTAAAATATTGAAAAATATAAATTTTTAATTTTAACATAACTCAAATTTAATATTCTATTCAAAACTTTTTCATTAAATTCTTGTTCTTTTTCAATTTTTAATTTTTTATTCATATTTTACGTAAATTTACAGCCAATATTTCGACCACCATTTTTGTAATTATTTTAATGGTATGCTTTATTTTAATTTCAAAATAAATAATTTGAAACTATAGACTCAATTATAATTATTAAACTAATATAAAATTTAATTTATAATTTACAAAAGAATTATATATTTCGATTTACTACTAATAGAAATTCATAATTATGGCTCTTCTCATAATATTTTTAATAAGTTAAATATTTTAACTGGGATTATAAAAGAAATTAAAAATTTTGAAATAAATAAATAAATAAATAAATGAATAAATAATTTGATTAATTATGTACAATTAAAGGTAAAATTAATAAATTTATAATTTTATATCATTTTCAGAAAGATTCAAAAAGAATATTATTGCTTTTCTGAGAATACCATTACTATTCATATAGATAGACTATAGACTTATAGAGTATAAAACTCTACTACTAATTACGAATCAACAACAATAGAATCACTGCTCACCGAAAGAGATTATACTATTCTTTTAGAGTTAGCACAGTGTTTTAAGGATGCTTTACAATGAGCTTAAAACTAAAATAATAGCTCCTAAATTCAAAAATGCAAGATGACCTCAAGTAGCTACAATCATAACTCATTTACATTAATAATAATTATCATTGGAAATTTTTCTAAATTATTTACTTTAAATTTTTTTAGAACTTTTTCTTACAAAACTTATTCTTACAATTTTTTTTAATACTATTTTGTTCTTTTATGTACTAATAACGTTTACTAAATACATTTTGGTATTGAACTTTGACAATTTTAACAGTAAAGACACAAACCAGAATGAATATAAATAGGAAAGATAGGAAAAGAAAATACAAAAAATAAGTAAAGACAATTTAAAAAATTAAAAAAACTTTTCTCAACACAGCATTAAAATTTCACCACAGTAAAATTTTAGTTCAAAAATCTTGAATTAGTGATAAAATTTGTATTTTCTTCGAACATTTCGAAATGTTGTTATTAGTATTCGAGGCTCAACTGCTAGTAAAACATATAAAATCATAATATTGAGGTTGAAAAATTCTGTAAAAAAATATTAAGCACTTTAACTTTTCTTAACAAGTTACGTTAACGATTAAGAATTCATCTATTGTTATTATTTGAAAATTGAGCGTTATATCTAAAATGCTACCAGAGTAGGAATTTTATAAAAGTATGATTTGTAACAGTTTCAAGTCTTGCAAAATGTAATTCAGAGACCGTTGTTTCAAAATTTAACATAAATTTTAGAAAATTGTGTAGATTCTCACAGAAATAATTGGTTATGTTTTCAGATATTTTGAAAACATATTCATATCATGCAAGGCAATTTTATTATAATACTAATTTTTTTAATATTTCATAGCTTTATATTACAACGTCATAAATATAATCATCAGAGTTTCATAGTAGCTATAGGTGAACTAGACAAAATATGTAATTCATTTATCGGCACTGATCGGAGTATGCAGCTATTAGTACATTTTGACATTTTGATAAAATTTTAAAAAATGTTCGAGCTCTTTTAAATAACAAATAATATTTATTATATGCTATATATAGGTATATATATTTTAAACATTAAAATGGGACTTACATCAGCTATAATTTCATTAAAAAAAATTTACATTTCAATTTACATAGCAGTCTTAAGACTCTTGCATAATTTTTTAATAAAACTTTTACATTATTATAAAATCATTATTATAGGAGACGGAATATATAAACTAAATATTTTTATTAAAGCTTTCATGACCACGCATAAGTGTTTAAGAATGTGTATATAATGACCTATATTTTAAAAACATTCTCCCTCATTTAGTTCACAATATTTGGGAACTACTGCATCAGGATCAACACCTCTTGTTATTAAACGTTGTCTAAAAACAATTATTAATAATTTATTATCCAAAAAATTAAAAATCACATTTAAATATAATTTACCTATATCTCAAAAATCTTGGTTCTAAATCACTTTCTAAAACTCTTGGGTCTGACCATAATCTTTCGGCTGCTGCACCAGCTCGTGGCCATATTCTACCATCTAAATTAAAATAACATCAAAATGTGTGAATATATTTGTAAAATTATTGAATAAAAATTACCTAAAGTTTGTTCATCAACAAATTCTGACCACATACAAACTTCGCCGCCTATTGAAATATTAAAATATTAGAACCTTCTTGCTGAAAATAATTGTTACTATTTAATACTTACCCAGAACACCAGAATCTCTGGGAATTTGATTTTGATATACTCTTTTCCAATTATAATATGTTGTTTGACCCCAGAAACCATGATCTAAATACCAAGCATCCTTTGTTGAGACAATTATTCTATAACCTTTTTGTAAGAGTTCCGTATTTAGAGGTAAATCGGCTCCAACCCATGTTTGAATGATATATCTATTTTTTGGGAAATATTTTTCTATAACATCTGGATATGTTAAATGACTAGACCATACTATTACTGGTTGTTGATCATTTAATCTTTTTTTTGATTTTATTTCATCCCAGATATCTGTAAGGTAAGGTATCATAAATAATAAATAATTTTATGTAATGAATATCATAAAAATTTTGTACCTAAATTATTCTTATGATAATCAGACCACAAACGATAAAAACTTTCTTCTGTCCTTGACAATCCGTTCAGTTTAAGGTAATCCAAAATTTCATTTGTAGCGTTCCAACATGGAATGAAAACCTGTTAAAATTTAAAAGAAACTTGAAAATCTGATGACTTAATTTAAATGAACTTGGATTTGTATGTGATATTCATATATACGTTATTTGAGTTTTACCTCATCACCTCCCATATGAATAGTTTCCTCTAATGGGATCATATCGGCAATATCATCGAAAAGATGTTTCAGTGTAGGATATAAATTTTCATTGATAGGATTAAATTGACCACATGGTGGTTGAATACAGAATTTGCGCCATGGCTGTGCATTTAAACAAACTACTAAATCGCCTAATCCCGCTCGGGATGCCTGTTTTAAATGTAATTTAGTAAAATAAAATTCTAAATCATAATTACATATAAAATGAATACTAACAAATTGCCAACCATTTCCAACATGGGCTGGTCCATCAAATTCAATTAATACTCTTATACCTCTTAAACGGGCATATTTAATTATATCTTCTATATCTGATTTGGAATACTTCATTTCGGAAGAATATGCGCCTAATCTATTAATTGAAGTGAAGAAATTATAAAATATCTACCTAATATACAATTCAATTTTATTAAAAGTCAATCTTAACAAACCAACATTATTCTAACCTTTGCAGGTGAGGAAGCTTAGAAATTTCTATTGGAAAACTTTGTGAATCAGTTGCATGCCAATGCAGAATATTCATCTTTGAGGCTGACATTGCATCTAAAGTTTTTCTAATATTTCCTAGCAATAAAAATCGGTATTCAAAGTGATGTTTTGAAAATTTTCATAAAACAGCATTTAATTACTTATTGGTATAAAATTCCTTGCAGTATCTAAGAGAAGACCACGATGTTTAAATACTGGGGCATCAGATATTCTTCCAGAAGCTACTGTAACAAGACCGCTCCTAAATAGTATAAAAAATACAAAGATTTAAATCTAAATGAAGTCTTGTTAAAAAAAATCATTTGCTCGTACTTTTGATTCCCAGTAATTAACTGGCTTAATGTTTCAAGTCCCAATCTGGCACCATATATTGAATGAGCTCTAACATCCACATAAACAGTCACATCTAAAAATATATTTGTCATTACAGATAAATTTTCTAATTAAAAATAATTTTCTACAGATATTTAACTTACTTGTTGAATCAATTGTCAAATTATAAGATTCATTAGTGTTCCAGTCAAAAGTCATATCGTCAGAGTTAACGCTAACTTTAACAAAAATTTGTTCCCTACCATCCCAAGCACATGCATTTTTTGGACATTCTTTTAAAATATTTTTTTTGAATAATCGGGAATTGTCTGATAAATACTGTTGAGTTTTTGCACTTGGAGCTACCAAATTAAATCTGAAATTAATAAATATTTGTAATACTGTAAAACATTAATCATCATCAATATTTTTGGAAATAGTAGTTTTTGAAGTACAAATCGATACAAAAGAAAAAAATATTTAATATTTCAAAAATTTTACTCGAAGTTAAACTTAAAAATAAAAGAATTTCCCAAAATGTTGTTAATCAAATAGTGAAAAGAGCTTACCTTACATTAGCGGGATCAAAATATACTCGTTTTGGTGATAACATAATTCCTCCGGTTGGCTGTGGCCATAATGATCCATATGACCCACAGGACAGTCGACATTCATTTTGTGTTTTATATTCGAATTCACCTGTACCTTTTACGCAATGATGGTTTTCATTACAAATGTATGATCGTCCACTAACCACAAATTTTAATAGACTTATTATAATTAAACAACATATTGCGGTAGATTGACAGCTTGTCATCTTCTAATGAAATTTTTCTAAAAATAAAATTTAGCAAAAAAATTAAATTTCTAATTGAATTTTTTTGGAAATAATTTATTTTTTATTGCACTTAAATTAGCTTTTTCAACTGTAGGAATGGTAATAATATTTTAGCTTTTGTTCTTATGTATGGTATGATGCAGTTGGAATGCTATGCGCTTAGAGTATAATATGTTTAAATTAAAGAGCCCTTAAAAAGAACGCCATAAATATAAGGTTGAAAATGTTTACTAAATACTGTAAAATAAAATGTAAATAAACTAATAATAAGTACAACGTAATGGCTACAATCAAATTGTGTCATATAAATTAAACGTTAATTAAATGTAACAATGAGGAATGCGGGATTCCGATAATATTTTTTGAAGTTTTGATAACAATTGACAAAAAATAAAAACATTCTTCTTTATTTTCATAAAACATGCTGAGCTGAGCACACAAATTTTACTTTTGCTCTCTAAATGAATTGCTATTAGAGAGAACAAATTAGTCATGAAAGACAAAGTGGAAGTGATTAATGCCATATAAGTAAGTCACCAATAAAGTGTAAATTAAGTTAACGGCAAACAAAATAACTGTAACACATTGTATGAGCTATTTGAAATTAAATTTTTTGGCAAAGTCAGCTAAGGCAATGGAATAATATCCTGTTTAACATGTAATTGTTACAAAATAATACTATAAACTAATATCACAATTTCACTACATTTCCAAATGACTTATAATCAAAAACATAATGAACTTAATTTTTTGCTAAGTGTCATATTATTTAATTTTTACAGTCAATAAGAAAACATTTTTTTCCATTTAATATAATGAGAGCTGCTTGTACTTTTAACTCATTATTAATTTAAATAATTTTATAATATACACTTGTTATTTTACTATTTGCAAAATCATTAACATATCGACGTTAATTGGATATGTAAGCTTTATACAATAGGTTAATTTTAATAACAATGAAGTATTAAATATTTTAATTATTAAGAACAATAATTTGAAAGTTGATCGTTACAATTTTGGGATATATACAGAAATAAACTTTTATTATAAATAACTTTCACGGCAGTATTTTTTTAAGAAAACGTCTTTGCATTACAAACTTCTTTATGACAGTTGTCACCGTCACCGTATAAAATAGTGTCGACAGTTCAATAAATCAAAAATTTAAATTATTTAAATTATTATTTTCCATAAAAAATTGAATCTGTTATTTTGTTTTTTGATTGAGGAAAATTTTTTGACTAGCTCGCAATAGCATTACCACAGTTTTACTTTACTGTCCTTGTTTCGCTATTTGATAAATAAAATATAAATATACATATTTTTGATCAAATTTTTAAAAAAATGCTACAAATTATAAGTAGATGAATAATTAATCTCATGAATGGTAAATTATTCATTTACTTAAAAATATTTAAGAATAAAACAATAATGTTTCTACATAAAACACATTTTATAACGCACTAATTAAAATGAATTCGCTTACGCATAGGCTTATTTTATGTCATTAGAATTGTTACGAGCAAAAATCTACTTAAAGGCAAAAAAAAACTTTTTTGCCTTTAAATCACTTACAACAGCAGCTGTCATTGCATAATATTAATAATATTATTTTCAATAGTTTTGCTGCTACAAAATTTAATATTCGACACTTATTGTTGCATACACAATATTGTTCATACTAAATGAGTACGAGTATGTACAGAATGATTATCATTGTTTTGTTTTTTTTTTTGTTTTTGCTTTCCACTTACAACTTGAGAGAGCGCTATTTACAAAATAACTTTTCTAGTTTTTTTATTATTCATAATTTAATTTTTTCAGTTTTTAAACTCTCCGGTATTTTATATTATCAGAACGAAATTTTTATTAGAACTGCTATGTATGTTGTTTTAATCTCTTTTCTTTTTTAGTTTTAATATAAAAAATAAAAAACAAAAATATTTTGCTTGTAAAATAAAGTGAAAAAAAATTAAATTGATTCTATTATTTCTGTTTGCCTGACTTTTATAAATAATTTTTTTTTTCAACACTATTTCAAAAAAAAAGCAAACAAACGCTTGCTTTGATCGTTGTTACAAATAAGTATAGGATAGCAATTTATTTGAGATTATTAAACAATAAAAAAATAAAAGCCCACAAATGTTGTTGAATTTTAAAATATTTGCAATGATTTTAAAATTGTTAAAGGGATCCGGAAACTTCCAGGTCACTTTAAATCAAGCATTAACGGCAAACCTCTTGTCTATATTAAACGACACATTTCAGATTACTTTTCCAATTATTACATGTGTTTGTTTGCAAGTTTAAGGTAAATGGCTTAAAGGATGAAAAAATTGCTAAAAATCAATGCAAGACTTAATGTGATTTTGTTAAATTTTGAAGATTTACTATTGAAAATCTCAATTTTATTTTTAACTCTTATTAATCACAAATAAGTTAATCTGAAACTTTCACTCTTACAATTTTTTATCAAATCTACTTTACGAACAGTAAGTTCACATCTCTTTACTTATAAATTATGTTTGGTACAATTACTGTTATTATTATTATTCACAACATAAAACTGCCAAATTTATATTTTTTTTAAATAATTTTTAATGTTTTCTTATTATTAAACATTAACCACATAATAAGAATTTGATATGGGATCAAATATGCCACAACAAAACTCAAACTGTGAATTATTATAAGTAAATTATCGCTCTTACACAATATTTTTCTTCACCCTTCTCAAATTTTAAATTTAATCCCGGTTTCCAGTTTCGTTCAATTTAAAAATTATTTTTTTTTTAATTAATTGTTTTAATATGTTTAACCGTCCACAGTTCAGGTCGCTAATTATTTAATCAAAAAAATCAACTAACACTCATTATTTGCATATTGAAGCAATTAAGTATTTACCCGAAACTTAATGAAAATTCATTCAAAAAAATTTTATTAACAATTTTGACTATTAAAATAAAGAAATAAAATTTATGTATAGAAATACTATATTGTTGCACCCATGTATGTATGTATGTATATAATTCTATTTATATACATTATTGTTTTAATTTATATCCATTTACGTCAGAGTGCGTATATGAAGAAAATTCATACATATATTGCGTTTCGTAAATAATAACATATAAAACAGAAAATTTAGTGTGCATACGAATTTGGTGTAGCACATTATTTTTTGTAATTAGTAAAAAAATATTCTTTCTTTTAGGTTTTTGTCCGTTTTCTAAGTGATTAGCCAAATACAAAATATTTACAAAGGGGTATACTTACCATATAAAATATTTACATACCTGACGTATAAGGTTCGAAATGTGAATTTTCTTATATGTGCACAGTATATATATTAAATAAAACTGTTGTTCTCAATAAAAATGGCGCCTATATACTGTTACTCTCTTTATGAACTTTGTTACTGATCTCAAAGTTTTCATATTTCTACTTAGTAATTATTATTTTCTGAATCACCTGATTCTTTAGCTTCAAGTCAAATTTGAACAGTATTGAGAATAATAGATTACAACTTACAACTAAAATTTAGATGTCATACAGTAACAAAAGATAAAAAGCAATTGTAGAGACAAATTTGCATATAATATGAAAAACATTAATTATGTATGTGTATGGTAAATGAAATATGCTTTTTTGAAACATTTTTTTATTTGCTAACTTAGTACTAAAATCATAATAGAGGTCTAATAAAATTGTATAAGTGTTAAAGGCTCATGTAAAGTATAAATGTACATATATAGTATTATTGGCTAAAATATGTATACATTATTATATGAAATTGTATATATTTCATCATAGAAAAGTGTGCCAATACAAATGTACACAAACATATTTTACAAAATTACCGATTTGCAAAGGGAAAATAGGCTATGTTTTTAACATAGCCTACATATTCACATATTTGTATCTACATTATTATTACAAGTTATCTTGTTATTACATACATGAATATTGTGCCAAATTTGAAAAAATTGAAATACATTATATACATATATATATATATAAATAATAGGGTATGAAATAGAGTACATATTTAATTCAAATTATCTAATTCTAAAATATTCTGATAAGTGTATAGTGTTAAGTATATAATAACATTATTGCTTATTATTTCTTTATAATTTCTTTTCTTTCATTAATGAAATATATTTTTAATAGTAATGTAAGTTAGTTCTAAGTTGTTATAAGTGAAAAAAAAAAATCAAAGGTAAGGTTTTCTCGTTTTCCTTACAAAAATTTCTTTTATATTCTAAAATCTAACTGTAATTAATTATTGTAATGAAAATATTCCAGTTGTGTAGATTTAAGTAATCTGTTCTCTGTAAAGTTATAAATATGCATGTATAAGCAGATCAATATATTAATAATAAAATAATAAAATAAAATAAAAAAAAAAAAATTTCTTTATAACAATTGGAATTTCAAGTGCTGAAACGAAGTTTTCAAGTACATATTTTATTTGATTGTATGATACTTCGATTTCTAACCAATAATATAAAAATATTAAGAGAACAATTTTATATACACAAATTTTTATCGAACGCCCTATTTAATCATTATAATTTTTCTTTTTCTCCTTGTATTTAACCTTACCAAATGTAGTAAAATAGGTTAGTATTTAATAGTCGAGGTTTATATTATCAAAGTCACATCATTATAGCTTCTAACACCAAAGTATATGGACAATTTAGTCTAAAGTTGGAATTGATAACCGTCTGTCTTGTAGACACAATGATGCAAAAATCTGAATCTATACTTATTAATAAAAAAAATTTATTTGAACAAGTCACACTGAATTTAATATATTTAAGTACAATTTTTAAGAAGTTTTACAGGCCTGAATTAATTTTGGTATAATTTATTATTACATAAAAAGAGTATAGTGTACATTACATTTATATTTATATATATATATATATATATATATATATATATATATATGTATACAGATGATTGTACGTTTATACGTTTTGTGCTTTGCATATTTAAGGATTTTACATGAAAATTTTACAAAACTCATAAAAATTATAAAAGTGCCTATGTTCAAATTTTAAACCATAACTAACAATTTTAATTTCTTTTTCAAATTTCTCGATTTGAAGTGAGTCTATGTAACTGTTGAGAATCTCGTAAACTGAAAAACGTAATTTTGATATTCCGAACATCGTAATATTAAAAAAATTTTAAGAGCGTAAAACTATATACATATATAATTATAAATAATCAATATATCCAAATAAATATAGAAATTTGGATAAAATAATTTACTATAATTTCAATAAATTTCAAACATTTAACAAAATTACTTTTTCTATAATAAATTTAATAATTTATATTTAACAAAAAATTTTTTTATTGTAATTATGTTATAGAGTTTACCATTTAATTATCAAATTATCATTTCAATTTGCTTCCGCGCGTGACAATAATTTAAATAACTATAATTGAAAATTTTAGAAAAAAAATTTTTTCTTCTGATATAAAATTTTATCACAATTCAAATGTGAGTTATTTACAAAAATTCATAATTCAAATTTACTTAGCAAGCATTTTATAAAAATTTTTATTTGTCAAAGCATATTTTAATTGAAAATTGGAGTTAATTATTTAATTAAAGAAATATTAATTTAAAACATAATTTTATCATCGTAAGACATTACATATACATATATTAATATTAATTAATCAAGTACAATAAAAACTTGTAATATTAATTATTTCCTATGCCATCAAAGACACTCTCTATAGATAAATAATATTTGTATACTTGTATTTTTCAAACAATGACGAAATTCGTATTATTTTAGCAAGCTCTTAAGGGAATTGATTAAATACATACATATTAAAATCGCGGAATTAATTTTGGTAAGCATAAATCTATCCCAATATAATTGACATATTTCTCAAATACATATTACATCTTACTATTCTAATTCAACACTCATTCCAACGTCAGGATTATGGGATATAGTGAAATATAGGAGTGTCATTATAACTCATTTCTTTTGTTTTGTAACTAAATTAACCGTTACAAAAAAATCACTTTGTTACTGTTATGGACTTCAAATTTTAGGACATTAACCTTATTTCAGGCATAACACGGTAAATTTAAAAAAAATTATTTTTTATCTTCTCTTATTTATACACCAATATTTTTAGAATTAATAAATTTAATTAATCAAAATTTATAAATGATTTTCAGCTTAATGAATGTGGTGATTCAAGTTAAAATGGCCAAAATCTTTCTTATATGTATTTTAAGTTCTAAAATTTAATGGTTTAATAACCCCTATCTAAATAAATATTCACATTTTGAATAAGCTTAATAAATTTGACGTAACGTTACTAATTAACTAATTAATTATTTGATGAATTTATTAAAACATTTTTAAATTCATTATTTCTAACTTATGAGGAAATAAAAGATTAAAAACAATTTTAATTTTATTAAGATTACAGAACACCTTTTAAAATAATATTTAAATTTAACACATTGTTCAATTAATTATCAAAATTTTTTCAAAAAAAAATTACAAAGTTTCTCACCTCTTTTAGATTTAAATTAAGCTTTTATTTTTAATATAATTAAATTTTATTAAAGAAATAATGTTAATTTTAAATTTGAAACATTTATATTTTTTTCATTTATCAATTCTTAGATAGGATGATGACTATTTTTAAATATTTTATAGATCTAGATTCACTGCCTTCAAAATGTCAACTAAACACTGAATTAGAAATTGTGTTTATAAATAAATTTTATTTATACTTCAAGTTTTTTCTTGATATTTATTTATATTTTTTTTATTTTTATTATTTTTTTATTCTCTGGTTTGTATTCTTTAAATCAGTTTTGATAAGAATATAATAAGAGAATAATTTTGTATTTTCTTTCTAACTCAATTGGCTTTTTTTTCAACTGCGGGCGGTGTGATATAATTTTTTGTATTGTAAGCCTCTATGTATGTATAATAGATTATATAATATTATGCATAGCCATATGGTTAGTGTGAATTTTTTAATCGTTTTTAGCACATTTCCAAAAAAAATGCTTTTTAAATGTGAAAAAATGTGCTTGTTCATTTCACCTTGTCCGATTGTTCGTCCGTATTTTTTTTATCTCCTTTTAAAATCTATGTCCTCCAGAAAACCCAAAAATGCAATTTTTTGACAATTTTGGTGGAAATCATAATGATGTTTTACTTCTATTTTGAAATAGCAGAACCAATCACATGACAAAATAGTTTGCGCATTTTTAAATTTTTGGCACGATAACTTTTGGAATCTTTAGATTTGAAAATTTGAATTGTTAATTTTTTTACCTTAAAATCTATTTAGCCTCAGAATTAGCGAAATTTCAATCACTTTTTCTATAAACGTGAGGTCTAAGTTTCTATAATAGTCAGATCTAACTAACAGGAAATGTCTTCCAACCAAAAAAGGTAAATATTTGACTTAACTTACCTATTTAGCCATTATGAATTCGATTATTATGTAAACGCTTCATTTAATTTTGTCCTCGTCCTAAAAGTATGCAATAATTATTTAGTATTTTTTAGTATATTAATGGGAAAAATATTTAAGAAAAGCACTTTTTTTTAGAAGGAAATGTGCTGCTTTATGAACCATTTACTTTATCAATTTATTTTTCTTTAAATCACTTATGCACATTGTACGGACAATCATATTCATTGATATATACTTACTATATATTTACAAATGTCAGTACCTAAATAGATTAGATTTTATTTTATTTCTTTTTGATTTATTTTAAAAATTAATTAAGTATTTAAAACTGATTTTATATTATTATTAATATATTACCATATAACCAATTATTTATAATTATTACAATAATAGCACTTTTAAATTGCATAATTTCTCAGTTTACTTTTTTTGGATATACTGCAATAAAATGGTTTTTGAGATATGTGAAGAATCATTTAACTATAGAAAATTCGCTTATAATTAGTAGTTTATTCAAATTGCAATAATTAGGAATTACAATTAAAAGGTGGGTATTAAAAGTCATCTCCAGTACATAGATTTTTATAATTGCCTTCCATATGAAAGATTTTAATTTTTCCTTTAAATTTTTTCTTTATTTTCTCATTTATTAAATATTTGGAATGAAATTTTTTGAATGAAAAATAGTTATTTCAATTAAAAATACAAAATATTTATAAATTTTAGGCAATTAATATTTAAACATATTGGTTATCATAACAAAACTCACACAAATTGATGGGAAATTCCTTCTTCGCAAATAACTATATAAACTTGCAATATTTTAGTAGAATAATTTTTCATCCTTTATACACAGTTCTTAAAATATGAACGAAAAACATTTTACGCCTACCAAATATGACTATTTGTCATTAATTTCGTTTTGCTTAATATTCGGAACTTTCATCCTAAGAGAATAGGTTGAAAATTATAATAACACATAATATTTATAACCAATTAAAATTTTAAGTACCTAGTTAGACTTCCCATCGATGATATTGACCTACTAAAATAAAAAGATTAGAAAGACAAGTGTTTGATAATTTAATAAGCAGAAGTATGTGTTAAAATCTAGGAAAATATAGTCCCTATATATGGATAAATAAAAATGGGTCTAAGAGATTTGAACTTTATGCTGAATTCTTGTTTGGAACCACACCTAAAATTTGTATAGATACATACATATATAAAACTATATATTTGAATTGAATTTCAGAATTTTTTTAAGAAAAATCTTAAACAGTATTTTGTTGACGAAAATAAAAAGTTTCACAAAGCAATTGTTGATATTAAGATAGATAGATAGATAGATAAATAGTTAACTAGATAGATAGAGAGATAGAAAAATTATAATTGTAACATAAATATTTTTTAATAGTACTTAATAAATGGTTTATTTTGTCGTTTCAAATTTCAGCACCCTACGAGTATTTTTTTGGAAACTATCAGCTTTTGTTATTAATTTTTGTTATCATTCCAAAAGTGTATACAATATACATAGGTAAATTTATGAAAATAATTAAAATAAAAGATTATTTCCACTCGTTCAAGGTGGATTTCAAATTTGCAGTTGTGGTTGTTTGCATGAAACATCCTTACTTCAAACGCGATTTTCATATGTGAACCGTAAAGGTGAACTTAGTAAAATTCAAATTTTCAAAAACTGAATATTCACTAATATTGTAATACTTATTTAATCATAATAAATTATTAATTTTTTTCAAAAGATGTACTCTAAATATGTACTCTAAATTTTCACTCGGCGAACACATTAAATTAAGTAAACTTAAAAGAAAAAAAACACTCATTATTTGAAAGATCCTCTCTCTTTCTCTCAGTGCACTTACTTTTAAGTGAAAAAATTTCCAATAATTTTGCAAGATAGGCAAAAAAAAACGTTTTCAAAATGCTTTTATCATTTTATTGAATTTGAATGATCAAAACAATTGAATAAATAAAATTTCAATTGGCTAAGTATGTAATTGAATAATAACAACAATGTATATACATACATATATGTACGTAGATGTGTATACATTAAGTTATTGTAGAATACTATCTTTTAATTAGCTCATTTATCAATTTGATTACTTTCTGAATTGAAGTATAAGCACAACATTAAGAAAAAAATGTGTGTAAAGAGAAAAAAAAAGTGACATTCGAACTTATTGTAACCCATTTATTTTCGAAGATTATAAACAATTAGTGGGTATAATAATTAAACCGCCATACCGATATGCACTACGTGTGAAAATGTCTATCGAATTTTGTCTTATAATTGTTTATACTTTCAGTTTTATGCATTGTAGTAGCTTTTAGTAGTGCAATTTTATTAATGTACTGGAAATATTAGATTTCATTTAAAATGCTAGACATAAATTTTTATGTCTAGAAATATTACAATTTTCTTGAAAAATTTCGGCCACCTGAAAAATATATAATGCTTTCCACAAGAAAGAAGCTATTTTTCCATTTCTATCTGTCGGTATGCAGGTATCTCAGCAATAACTCCGAAATGAATTAACGAAATTGCATCACATATTTACGAATGGTTTTATTTCATTTTAGAAACGTTGAGATGGTTTGAGAAAGAACGCAGGCAAAACTATACTTTCAATGAATTTCTAAATTTTAATAAATTCAAAAACAAAATATGCCGATAAACGATAAATTATACAATTTCGGTGTCTATTAGGCAATACAAGGCTGATTTTGTTGTCTGACAAGGCTGATAGAGTCCAGAGTAGAACACTAATTGGAATCCAAAATAAAAACTTTGTTAATTAATTTTATTTTTAATTATTATCTAAAGCTTAATTTTAGCATCATCTTCAATTTCTGTACAGATACAATTTAGTTTTTCTTTAAATAAATTTTTACATTTTACATAACTATTATATTTAAAATATAATTGTTTTTTGTTTCATTGTTTTAAATTATTAAGAAGATATGCGAATTTATTTTGGATTTATATTTTTTTTTTGTAAAAGCCTAATGTAAAATTTATTAAAGATTGTTACATTTATTATTAATATTATTGTTAGTGTTATTATTGTTGTTGTTATTATTAGAAAAATCAATACAAGTTCCTGATGATGTAAGATCAATTTCTTCTGAATCAGATCCATCTGATTCTGATGATTGATTACTTAAATTAGTTCTACATCCTGAATCAAAAGAATTTCTATTTGAATTGACACCGTTATTTATACTTTCAATTGTATGTATACTATCTTTGTACATTTTTAATTCTGTATAAGTTTTTTCTGAATTTTCACTTAATTCTTTTAAATGATCATCAGTAATTAATTTATTATTAATAAATGATGAATGCATCATTGTCATATTTGTGGATGAAGTTTCATTTGTATGAAAATTTTTTTCATTATTCGATAAATTCTCTGGTGTATTTTGTGATCCATTAGCATCTAAAGGACCTCTGCCTAAAATATAAATATTCGCATATTAATATGAAAAAATTAGCGATTAAATTAATTTTGTACCTGCATTACCACTACCAGCAGCACCTCCTTGAACTGGTGATGCGCCTATACTTAGACAACGCATTCGCCAGGCATCCTGTAATAATTGTAGTCTTGCTTGTTTTCTCCATTTTGCACGTCTATTTTGAAACCAAACCTGAAAATTTTATTAAATTTTTTACTAATAATGTATTGTTAATCATATTGAATATAAAATGGAAATATGTTTATAAATAAATATATAAGCATTTGCAGTAAAAGCAAAATTATTTCTTATTATTTAGCTCTAAATTAACAGATAAAATTATTTAGCTCTAAAACTAACAGATAAAATTCAAAATTCGATTTAAATTATTGGTTTACAAATTTTAAGATATTCGCTTATGATAGAAATTTTATAAAATATTCAGAGACTTCCCACAACCTCAAGTTCGCAGTTTTTCACCTGTAGCAAAACAAACTTCCCAAAATAGTTTTGTGGAGATTGAAATAATAGTGTAGGAAACAGAAGTACATACAAAAGCACCTACTTTCATTCTCGTATGTGTAGGTAGACGTAAATAGAGAGAAAAAGATAAAACAAAAACATTACAGTTTTTATTAAATTAACGATTATTTTTACATTCACGCGGAAAACCATGTATGAGTTTTCAGCATAAATTAGAAGATATTTTCACATGCAATCTAAAAAACGGCATGTCATCAAACCCACATGCATATGCCGTCATCGTAGCCAACTTGCATAATCAACATCCATGATAAATATGTTTGATCAACAAGCTTGTCATGCACAACCAACTTGCATGATCAACATACAAGACAAACTTTCACAACCAATTTGTATGACCAACATATATTGCCAGCTTGTATGATCAACTTGTATAACAAACTTGTATGGCCAACATGCTTGATAAACTCGTATGACCAACCTACATCAACAATATGTATGTCCAATAAGCATGATCTACTTGCATGACCTATGTATTTCAAAATAAAAGTAGCTGTAAACAAATAACTTTAATTTCCATCTTTAAAATATTGAACTTTCTGATTCCGCAAAACAATCAATACTAAACACAAACCTCTTTGTGTACATGTTTCTAGCATTCTATGCGTCTAAATTTCTATACATAAAGTTTTCTGTTGACTAATTGATCGTTTTGAGCAGAAAAGAAATTAAACGAAAAAAAAAACTTTTCTTGTTTTCTTAAATATTATAAAATATGTGTGTATGTATTTTAGGTTTTCCTTTTTTGTCGTTATCAACAGTAAGAATATCTTATGTTTGGATGACCTCAGAAATCGTTTCTCAATTCGATAGCACGTTATTATAGAACTTCATAATTCTAGGAAAACAATATGTATGTATATTTCGACTTTCGAATCGTGAAAAAACACTATTTCAACAAATTAGTAAGCTCAAACGATTTTTCACTATATGTTTTTCTATTAAGGTTTAATTAATCCTTTTTTAAATTTTTTCTAAAATTTACCTTCTCTTTAGGTAAAAACAAACCGCAGCATGCTTTGTAAAAGTACAAAAATCTTAAAAAAATTTAATTTTAAAACAAGCACATGCGATTTAGAAATGTAACATCGAAACGAATATTAGAACCAAGTAAAAGTATTAAGGTTTGTGATATTGAGTTTGATTTGAGATTCGAACTTTATGATTTGTTGAAAAACTATTGCGGAAAGTAAGTAACTGTTTTAAATACTAAATTGATATTAATTTTTAATTCTCTTCTTTTTTAATTCTCTTAATTACCAGAACTATAATACTTACAAAATTTTTGCCAAAGCAAATGCACCCATAAAAATTCACAAGTATATACAAATAATCTATAAAGGATAATATTATTTGTACAAGAATAAAACCAACATAATATCTTAATGAAAACAAAATGAACTTTTTAACACAATGACAACCATATTATGTACTCACATATTATTAATTTCATTTATAAATTGTGTGTTATTTAATTATAATGTTAAACAAATTTTCATATAAAATTTAATAAGATACATACAAGTGGTTCTATTCTCTAATTATACGACCTGTTAAACATTCATTTAATTTTCTATTCAACATATTATTTATTATACAATTTAATTATATTAAAATTTAATCCCTTTCAAAAATCAAATATATCCTATTGTATAAATCCTTTATTTATTTTCAATGATGTCTCTTTTGTTATTTAATAGAATTTGAAAGACCTCTTAAAAACAACAAAATTTTATACTATATAGACTCAAATATTAAATGATTATAATTAAATGAGGGTTAAAAGTAGTTCACTTAATACCACATTACATTGAATTATTTAATTATATTTAAGGTATATATATATATGTATTCATAAAATTAATAAAATTTTACAATCTTCATCTAAATGGTATGTATGTGTATTCTGCACATAATAAAGAAAAAATTGGGTTTAATAATATTCAAAATTTTTTTTATACAATCACATACTGTTAACGTTTGAAGATTTTATCACCCGAATTTTTTACAGAAACAAAAGGGAAAAACGACTATATAATAAAAAGGATAAAAAAACAAATAGTTGTGCTTGAATGCTTGTCCTTTTGTAATTGTTGATTTTGATTTTAAAAAATCAAGGGAATAACTTTTGTATTTAGTTATGCTGTGCAGTATCCTTATTTTTAGAAAACAAAATTTGCTAATATTATTACAAATTTTTATTATAGCAAAATTATAATTTTCAAGTATTCGAAAAATGTTATCTATGAGTTAATCAAAACGAATAGTTGACTGATTTTCATTATTGTGCTTAAATATGTAACGAACTAATGATTTCGTAAGGAGTAACGTCTACCAATTATAACAACAGCTGACCCTATATCGTGTTAACATTAACATAGTTTTCGTAGACAAATATTATTTGGAATAATGAGAGGATAAAAGTAAATAAACTTTTTAGAAGCAATAACACTACCAGATTTTTCCAATAATTTTGCAGAATTTCAACTAATAAATTGTTGAAAGTTGTGTTTAAAAATTTTTCAAGGATAAGCGGTTTGTCACTTTTTAAACCAAAACTTTTTATCATTAATGTCATTTTGAAATATTTAACTTTGCACTTCCAAACCATAAAAAGGAGAAATGCAAAGAGAAAAGGCAAGTTGTGATTTTTAATAGAATAAATTTTAATTTCGTGTGTACACCCAAGTAAAGTGAACCTTACAGTTTAAAAAATTTAAAATTTCTCCCAAACTTCCATTCACAACAATTTATAAACAGTTGATATTAATATTATATAAACGGTGAAATACTCTATACAAATATTTTAATGTATTCTTCCCAGTGTCGAACTTAAGACATTATTTTTAGACGGCTGAAAACTAGTCGGATTGTTACGCTCTTTTAATAATATCTGGATACACCGTTAAAAATAATTAAATAATATTTCAGAAATATATATTCTATATGAACTACGTATTTTACTAAAAACTTTCCTATTTGAAAAAACAATACCTTGTGTAACATGAATCCTTTCAGCAATTGTGATGCAGTTCTTAAATTTATTCAATCGTATATATATGTACATGCAAATCACTTAAATTTATTCAATCATGGATACTGCAAATCACCGCTTTTTGTTTTTTTCTTTTTATTATTTTTGATATTGCCACAGGGCACTGAGAAATAGTGTAGAATTCAAATTTTATAAAAAAAATGCATAGATGCTGAGTGTATAAATATTTATGCTGGTATGTTTATTTGTATAATTTTTATTACTTATATGAAACCGAATATAATAACATAATATCCTTGCAAAACGAACGAAAAGTGGTTAATTTACTTTCATAATCCTTTTCATTTGGTGTCTAACAACGAAAAAACTATTTTGACTATTCAAAAGTAACATAAAAAAAAGAGTTTGAGTAGAAATTTAAAAGCAGAATAAAAATAACTCCAGTAACATTGAAAACAGACCTTACAATTTAGAAAAGGAATAAATATTTTCTATAACAAAAAAAAAACAGAAATCTAAAATAAAGGGAAAATCGCTTAAAGTCAAAATTTTTACTATTTCAAGTTCAACTACAAGTTAAATATTTTCAAGGAGCCTAAACGATTATGTAGTGAATGCTAGTTAGAAAAATATACATTGAAACACTTTGTAAATGCAATGTAAATTTTTTTCTTCTCTAAGAGGAACAATAAGCTGTCCATTTCATACGATTCTTTTTTTCCTGGCAGAAAACTTTAATTTAACTGTCATTTAGTAAGTTTCTTTAATCTACTATAAATTTAATAACTAAAAACGGTAAATTGAAATTAATTTTTAAATTATAAGTTCAACAATATTTAGGATAACATGCAAAATTTCTATAAAAATAAGATCGTTTAGGTAATATTTTCACACATACATACATACATACGAGTACTTCATCTAATTTCTAAATTCTTAAAATTTTAAAAAAAATCTTAGTACAATAATTTAAGCAAGCCTTTAAAATTATAATTTTTAATAGATATTCCGATTGATATTTTTTAGGATCAGATAAAAAAGCAGCAAGCTCTGCTATAGGCAGACATTGTCTGCAAATTAATAAAAACAGTTAGTCTAAAATTAATATTACAATACCCAAATATTTTATATTTGAATACAAAAACAGTTTTTTTTTTATATTTGACCCTTTTCACACCCAAAACGATTAATTTTTCAATGAAATGTTCTATGTGCCACTTATTCACAAAGAATGGTGGCTATATTATGTTATACACTTAACGTAAACTTTGTGTTTAATATTGACTACTTTATTTTTTTGCTAAAAAACTTAACGATTTGAAAATGAAATCTGAAATTCTGCGTAAGATTAAGCTGCATTTATTTTTTTTTTTTTGAAGTACTGTAAAATCAAAATTTTACGCTTAGCATATATAAGCTTACCGCTTAGCATACTGCCCAAAAATGTAATTTCTTTCTTGTTCTTTTGTAATTTTACGCAAAATGAAATTTTCTATACTTGCTGCCATTCTCAATCAGCAATCAAATCAATTCTAATTGTTGTCATAAATAACTTATTTCTTAAATGTGTTTTGTGTTTAAATAAGAATTTTTACATAACGAACATGGAACTGCTGGCATATGCTAACATTTATAACAAAGAAATTGACTGTGAACCTGGCTAGAACCTGACTTTTTAATTATTTTTTAACTATTATATAGTATTCGCATTTATCATAATCAATAGCATGAATTTTTTTCAAAAACACAAAATAAAAAAAAAATTATAAAATTTTCCAAAAATTTAGTGTGTCATTTCAGAAACTATTTATTTTTTCTTGCAATTTTCTTTGGCATTCCTTTATTTATACGAATCCTATAATTAAATTATAAATCGTATATTTTTAGGAGCAAATATATAGGATGGAGTTAATTTAGCCAAATAAATTAGCAAACAATTTCGAGACGAGGTATATGAATATGTATGCTTTCTTTGCCACTAACAGACATGAAATTCCTTCTTCCTTGTTCTTCTTAAGATTAATAGAAAGTAATACAATTTTTATTGAAATTTCAATTTATCAAACTATTTGTCATGAAATTTTATAAAATGTCAATTTAAGAATTTAGAAGCAAGAATATTAAATTGATAATCTTTTTATAAAACAATACACCTTTGTGCCTTGAATAAGTGAATTTGAAATCTACATTAATTCTGACATTTTGCTAGTAAAACTTTCTTAAAAACTACTTTTCTTCCTCAATTCGAAAAAAGGTGAAAAAATTCTTTGTAATGTTTGCAGGAATCTTAGAACGAATAAAAAATTTTTCTTCAGATTTTTCTATAACTTTATACAATATTATCCAACAATAAGTGCATTATTTTCTTTTCCTATTCAGAACTAAGTTTTTCTTCAAAGATACAATTGCCAATATCAAATTTTGAAAGAGAAGCGTTTTGTAGTACAAAAAATGGTTTTGGTCAACAGCTTTGTAGCATTTTTCCCGAAAATTTGGAAAAAATTGATTACTAATTTCAGTTTGTCAAAATTGTCCGTACAACAAAATTTACAAAATTTTAACAAAACTTCTACACCCTTTCAGATAGAAAAATGAAAATTTATATACAAATAGATCTTTAGCCAAAAACTTATTTTCGTAAAAGAAAATATTTACCCATCTCCTTCTCAAAAAGTTATAGCACTTAAAGATCTACAAATGCCATTTTTTAACTATTTACTGTAAAGGAAAAGCAGAGGTAACCTTCTTCTACTGCGGCATAGCTTTTAAAAGAAAACGTTATCTAAATCTGCTTCTTTCTCCAGTATTTTTAATGCTGTTTTCAAGTTATAGGCCCTCAAAATTTGTAAAATATGTATTTTCTGAACCTAATATTTCCGAAACTGCAACCATCAAAAATGCCATTCATCCATGCCACCAAATAGTATAATTGTTTTTTCATAACTCACGAAATTGACTCATTCATCCGATAACTATGTTAACGTTACTTTCAGTTTTTTTTTTATCTCATCCGAAATATATTTGAAATGTTCTGGTGAACAAAAGTAAATTAAATATTGTAATCGATTGCTTTTAAAAGCAGTATATTTCATTGTCGAACTTGACCCAACTTTATTCAATGTTAATTTTAATCTTGAATGTTTTGTAAATTTCTTAAGTTAATCTTTTGTTAAATTAATCTGTTAAAATAATCTTTTGTAAAATTAATATTAGGAGTAGAACCTGCTCAATACCTATAATCGTGTATGTGAGATTTGTTAAACGAATTTTGTGTGATTATAAGCAAAACCTGTTCTAGACGGGTGTCACGGTGCTTAATTTTATTTCAAAATCCTTTTCTCTGTTGTTAATCTATGCGTATATTCTGTCAAATTTTGATTCATGTGTGTCAAACAATTATGAATACCAATAGTGCAACAAATTAGATCAATTTCATTTTCTACATCCAGTTTGAATTTTTTCATAAATTAATTTCAAATCTGTATTCCTTATAATTTTATTTATCTATAAATTTTGTCAAAATGTTTTCATAATATTTCATTTAATTTCGAAGTTAAAAAATGTTAAAAATAGAATCAAAATTCTTTTTCCACAAATAATTGATAATTGTTTTGTAATTAAAATTAAATTGGAAATTTATTAAATTAAATATTTTATAGAAAAGAACACAATCCAATTATAACCAAATTTTTTTATCGGAATTCCATAAATTTCGTGCAGATGTATTTAAAGAATTTGTAAAAAATTTATAAGAATTAAAAATAAATTTTCTATTTTTTTGTTTTTCAAATATCTTTGAAGCTCTTATAAAACAGAAGCTTGTATAAATTAAAAAATATTAATAGATTAAATAAAAAATAATTAAAATATAATATTATTTTAAACGCTATTCAATTGTTAAATTTTAGAAATGTGTCTGCACATTGGTTATAATCGACATTAAAATTAAAAAATGTTTCAAATATTTTTTTAATTGTTAAAAACACACTCCCTTTAAAAACTAGACTCCCCTCATAAAATTTCAATTAATAATTTTTAAAAACTGAATTTAATTAAAATATTTTTTTCTTGTAATAAAAATTCACTTTTATATTAATAAGACCGATAATTTCTCATTAATAGTAAAAAAATCAAATCCAAAACTTTAATAATAATTTTTTATTTTAAAATTTTTCCAATTTTATTAATTTAATAATATATTTCTTAAGTACCAGATTTATTTATTTAATATTTAATCTACTTTTATTTAATTGAATTTTAACAAAAACATTTGAACGATTTCAAATCAATGTGACAAAATGAAAATTAAAAAATAAACTCATATATCTTCCCTTTTAATATTTATTTTTCATGTTATCATGCGTTATCATCCTTTATATAAGAAAATAAAAGGTGTTTTTTTTTATATGTACCTGTACACGTGCTTCACTCAAACTAATCCGTAAGGCAACTTCCTCTCTGAGAAATACATCAGGATAATGTGTTTTCTGAAATAAATTTTCCAATTCTTGTAATTGTTGTGGTGTAAATGTTGTACGATTTCTTCTTTGTCTTCGACGCCCAAACATATATTCAGTTATTAAATCACCTGGAAGCGGTGATAAAAATGGCCCAGCCATTTATTTTTATATACAATATATTTTAAGTATATTATTATAGTATTTGTAAGTATATGTTAATATAATTTTAATTTCAACTATATTAATGTTTATATGTATGTATATTTTATTATAAAATTTTTGGATTTTGTAATTGAAAAATAATAATTAATTTATTTTTTATTTTTCTCTTTATTGTTGCTTGTATTTTAATTAATTAACAAATAAAAATTGGCTTTTTTTTTGTTGAATTTCGAAATTTTTTTTTCGTTGTCGTCTTAATTGAATACCGTCCGAAACAAAACTAAATTTATTTTTTAAAAAATCACAAGTGAATATTATCAAGTTTTGTCTTTTTTTTTTTTGTTGAAAATAAAATAAAACAAAAAGAATAATAAAATAAAAAAATAACAAGGATAACAAACATAAAATACAAATATCCTTTTTTTGTTTTTTAGGTTTTCTGTTTTGTTTTTTTTGTTATTTTTTTTTTTACTTTTGATTGCAATTTCCCACTTTTCAAAAAAAAAGCATGAAAATAAAGACGAAAGCAAATTATTATAAATTTTTTTTTCTTTTTGCTCATTTTTTCTTCAATTTCAATTTTTTTCCATTCTGATGTTGTTCTTCTTTTTATTTTTGTTTTTCTTTTTTTGTTATTTTTATCACGATCATCATCTATTATTAATAAAAACATTGTTTTAACCAATTTCCTGAATATCCTTATACAACAATAAAATGCATAATATAATTTGTATGTGTGCATGTGTGCATGTGTACCACTTTTTATTTATCTATATATGTACTTGTATGTATATATGTAAATGCGGGCGAATAAAATTCTTATTGTAGTTGTAAATTTTTGTTCACTTTTTTTTCTCTTTCTTTTTATATAATATTATTGTTTTCTTCACTCTGTATCCCAAAAGGTATTAACAAATAAATAATTTTGTTTGTATTAACACATATGTATGCGCTCGTTCACTAAATTCCTTGAAATTATTATTCAACTTAATAAACAAAATAGAAAAAAAAAAAAAAAAAAAGAAAACGAAAAGTTAACAAAACATAAATAAAAAATAAAAACGAATTAAAAAATGCGAATAAAAAACGAAAAAAAAAATAATAATTATGTAAAAATTAAGAATAAAATAAAAAAAAATTATGCAAAAAAAAACAATACTTAACAAAAGGACATAATATGCATGAGTACAAGTAATTATCACATAATCTATAACTTGTTATTTTATAATTACACATAATATATGTATGTATGTGAGTTTATATATTGTACAATGTAGGCATGTAGGCATACGAACATAAGAATACAAAAATGAAATTGTTAAATATATAAAACGAGCAAAAATAATAAAAGCAACAAAATAGATTAGAATATAAAATAAATATTAAATATTTTATGCCACCTCACTGCAGGATACGTATAACAAAAGGATGGGTTCAAAAATAGCAGAATATATTTATCAAGTATTTATAACACGAATGATTATTACATTCAATATTTTATGAATTTAATGAAAAATTTGCTTATTATTGGAAAAGTTATTCTTCTTCTTAATTCAGTCGGAAATTTTATTTTGAAAATTTGACTTTCGATTACAAGACTTAAAATATTTTCAGATTATAAGCAGACTTTACTGGAAGATTATAGAAAGGATAAGTTTACTTTAAAATTAACTAAAAATTTTACATTGTGATTGTATTTTGCACTAAAGACTTCAATTACATAAAGTGATTTTCACTCTAATCACGATTTAGTACTTAGATTTATGAACACACTAATTTCAGAATTTTTTTTTGCAATTTTAATGTTAGTAATTTATAAAGCAAACCAAAGAAAATGTTAATTGAATTTTATTCAAACATAATTTTTTTATTAACAAGGTTTTATCTGAAAATTTCATTGTTCTATTAAGTATTAGCTATTTTTTAATTAATTTATGTAAACTAACAGACGTTGGCAAACTAATTGGAATAGAATATAATAAGCATAGAAGTAAAAGCAAGTTAAGAGCGTACGTATAAAGTCATTGGTTTATAGAATCAAACGTGCTGCTAAAATCTCTGTTCTAGTGAAATTGATCAAATTAACAGAAATAATTTCCAATTAATAGACTATGAATTTTTAAAATTACTTCGTACTTCTTAATATGTACTAATAAAAGCCAAATTTCCTTTTTTAATAATATGGGTAAATTTTAAATAAAATGCTATAAAATTCTCTCTCAAATAATAGTAGCTCTCAAGCTGTAATATTTTCTCTCAAATATTTCTTCCTCAACTTCAATACTATCTGAAAGCTAAATTATAAAATCTCTGCCTGATTTATGAGCAAAAATTTTATATTAAAAAAAAAAGGCTTTCTAAACGTAACTTGGATACAACAACCTTCCAAATCTAACAATCAAAATAATCCTATTGCTACACAAAAGTAGTTAAAAAAAGGAAACAAAAATATTATAAATAGAAAAAAAAATAATAAACAAATAACATAAAAAGTGAAAAAAAAACAAAATAAAAGAGTAAAAATCACAATAATAAAAGAGAAGAGAAAAAATTACATCAAATCAAAAAGAACAATAACGGTGTTTATGCTTACATTTTATTAAATTTTCTTCACCCTCTTTGATACTGCATTTTTGTTTTTTGTTTTGATATTTTTCGTTTTTATTTTTATTTCTCTCTTGCTTTCTTATTGTTGTTTTTGTTTTTGAATGGAGTAATTCTACTACAGTGCATTGCATTCCAATATTAAGGAGTAGCGCCTGCGTGACTTTTTTTTGTTTTTTTCCTCTTTCATTTTTATTTTTTTTATTTTTTGTTGTTTTAATTTACTTTTTGTTTTTAAGTTTTCATCATTTATTTCATTTATTATTTTTTTGTTAATGTTTTTTTTTTGTATTTTTGCTATTTTTAAATAGAAGGGCGGGACATTTAGAGCCAATCATAAAATTTTTTCAAATTTTCTATTGTTGTACATAAACAAATTTTTTTATCAGATTATGTTTCTCTTCTTTTTTTTTTATAATTTAAGAATATACGAGATATTGTTATGTTTTCAGATTTCCACGTGATGAAATTCATAAATATTCAACAACAAAAAAGATGATAAAAAAATTTTATTTTTCTATTTTTGTTATTTTAGAAGACAATTCGAAAAAAATAAAGAAAAATAAAATTTTCTTATAATTTTTTATAAAGATTTTTTGTTTATTATTTTAAGTTTAAATAAATATGATTAGTGCAAGGTTTAATGTTGTACTAACATAGTGTTGTTGAAGAAATTAACATAGTGGCGGTAAAAATGAAAGGAAGGAAAAATGAACTACAGAAATGAAGGAATTAAGGACGAAGTGGGAGTGTATTATGGGGAAATGAAATTTCAAGATTCAAAATAAATTTTAATTAAATCCATAAATTCTTGAGAACCCATTGGAAATCCCTAAAATTAAATCTACCAAAAACAAATTTTTAAAAATTATTTTATTTAATTGTAGTAAATTAACTCGAATACAATATTTTAATTCAAAATCATACTATTCCATCTACATACACCATTCAATTCAAATTGCCTTTATAAAAACAAGTAATATGTTCAAATTTCCACGACTTCAAATAATACAAGCATATTAAAATCAAAATGAAACAAACAAATGAGATCACATTTTTATCCTTGACATTCTAAACAGAATATAACAGAAATAAAATTTTAAGATGATGGATAACTAATTAAATATTATATATACAAAAAAATAAATGATGCCAACAAAATATTTCAAAGAAAATAAGTGTACCTATATTTGTACACTTGTACATTCATATCTAAATCGTGTACCGTAAATACTAAATAGAAAAAGTAAAAATATATTCTTGATTTTTTGCTTCTGGCAGCTATTATTTTCGTTTTTCCCTTGTTATTATATTTTTTCTTTTATTGTCATATCGTCGTATATAATATAATATCCTGATGGTGGTTTGACATTCTGCAACCTATATATAAACATTTTTAGTATATTCATATATACATATATACATGTCACGTTAAAATATTTATATGTATATAAAAGTATTTGTATATATTATGTAAAACAGTAAGCTTTAATGTTTTTCATTTTCTATATATAGTTTTCCAACTTGAATAGTGCGTTGACCTATGACAATAATAAAAGTACTATATTTATAAATATATTCATACATATTTACATATGTATGTACGTACTCTAACAACAAATACATATTGCACTTACATACACATGTATATATGAGTGAAAGATGTGTATGATTGCATATGGAAGTTAAAACATATTCAACATAACGTAAACATAGAAAATAAACTATGCAACTCTAGAACATATTATAAAAATTCTTAATGTGGTAGACATTTGTTCTTTTAAAAAGTTTTCATCTTTTTTTTTCTCATTATTTTTTATTTCGTTTTTTATAGTTTTTCTGTATGTTTTTCTTTTTATATCCTTTATAAATTTTTCTTTTTATTTTGCAACATTTTTGTTTCGTCATTTTAAAAAGAAGAGATAAACTTAACCATAAAGGAATTTATGAACTTGAAAATTATTTAAAAAGGATGATAGATCGAGGAATTCTGATGACATGAACTTGTTTTAATATTATTTATGTACCTACATATATGTTTATATAGACACGAACAGGTTTAACGAGGATTAAATTTTTTTTAATAAAATTTTATTTATTTATTTTATTATATAAGTGTACAAATGTACAGAATATTATTTAAAAAAATAAAAATAGTTTAAAAAACTTTTGTTTCAAAATTGTTATCGTTTAATTTTATTTCATTTTTATAATTTATTTAAAATAATGTTATGCATGAACCACTCAATAAAATGTTTCAGAAAAATACTGAATAATTAAAAGCATATTTTAAGAATTATTTTTATTTTAAATTTGTTAAATTTTTAAATTTCAATGGCTACCAAATCTTTAAATTGCATATGATTAGGATTAATATCACAACACTTCAAATCAATGATTTTTTTATTTTTCTATAATAAGGTTTATGTGTTGATTAAATAATTTCCACTCCTGCGTTTCTTCAAACCCAATTCCAAACTTTTTCTAAAATATAAATCTAAAATTTTCTATATAATTAAATATTTGCAAGAAACCTGATTCTCTAGAAGCAAATTTACACCTGCCTTTCGAAGACATAAAATTATCATATTTTACTATTTATCGTGTCGAAACCATAAACATTTTCTAAATTTCGAAAACACAGATAGCTCCAGAAACACAGTCCATAAGTCATGTTTTAGTTTCGTAAATCATTGTGTTTATCTAGAATTTTTGTTTATATAAAATATTTAAGATTATTGATATATATAGTTTATAATTCAATCTCGAATATTATGAAAATATTTTAATAACTTTTATATTATTTTTTCTTTTAGAGTATTGTGTATTAAGCTTTGTACTATTGAATACAATTTTTAGGTTTTTATGTGTCGGTTAAAAAACCATTACTACAATTATTGCGCCATTGGTCACATCATAAGCAAATATTACAATGATCGAAAACCACTGAAATCGATTGTTATCTTAAACCTGTACTTTTTAAATTTTTAATTAAATTTTCCTTCTATTTCTCTGCAAATTCCAAACTATAAAAATTATAGAAATTTAAATTTTTGACATCTTTTGCGTAATTTTGTTACTGCCCAAAAAATTTAATTATTTATCTTAACTTACTCAGTTTGCCATCAAAATCCATCATTACGTTGCTTTTGTTAATTTCCGAAATAAATGCAATAATTTTTTATTACATAATAGTTAAAATTTTATATTTATTTTCACTAACATGAACAATTTTATTAATGAACGAAATTTAAAATGAAGATTGTTTTTTAAAAAAAAATAATATTAACTTGTTCAAGGAAAATTTGCTGTACTACAGGTACTTAACTAATCCTAAAAGATTTATAACATTTAGTCATAAGCTGATTCCTTATGACATTTCTTTGATTAATTTTTTTTATTTAAAATCTCATAGTTATGAAATACATGTTTTCCATTTTGCACAACCATTTTAATTAAAGATATTATGTAACACAGTAATTTAAATTAGACTCAGAGGTTAATAATTTTGTTAATCTATATCTACTCTGCATATATATATAATACACAATAATATATATTCTATAATTTTGTTTCTTTCCATGTTTCTTGCAAAAATTTACTTGAATTAAGTTGATTTGGCTCAAATTCGTATCAGTTATTTAATGTTAAATTTAAAAAACAATTTATATTAAATTTCAACAAATAGAAATAATATTTTCATGTCCTTTGAATGCAATAATTGTTATAAAACTTATGAAATATTTCAATAAAGCAAATTTATATTTAGAAATAAAACTTAAGGTAATAATTTAGAGTCTAATAAGGTCGCATAAATCAAAAGTTATTTTTATTTTAGAAAATTTTCAACTACTGAACACAATAATTACGATTTTTTAAATATATACAAACTAATCCTGAGAATGTAAAATTTAATTTAGAAAGAGATTTATAAAGTCAATTGAGAATTTGCCGAATATGTATACAAATTTCTTTCGAATCTGTAAAAAAATTTTTAAATAAGATTTATTTTCAGTTTAATTTTGAAATATTTGAAAAATTTGCAATTTAAAATCAAATTTTAATTTAAAGAAACAAAATTGAAAATATTTTATTCATTTAGAGATTTTTGGGGTTTAAAGGGATTGATTTTGAATTATCAAATGTTAATTACGATATTCCCGTACTCATTAAATTTCGAAATTTTCAAAATTACTCAATTCTTATAGACAGAAATTCATTTGAATACTTTATTGAAACTCTTTTCTATTAAAACTAGAATAAAGACAAGAAAAACAATTATCCTTTTTTATTAAAATAACACGCATACAAGTCATTTGTCTAGGATGAAAATTATGCAAGCAGACACTTAAGTTAGATAAAATGGCGTTAATATATTTTTATAGCACTTCTTCCATTTTCAAATTTTCCATTACAGTCAATTTATTTATTTTATTTACGCATTTGAAATATAATTGAAAAGTTGTTTCTTTTCTAATTAATTATTATATAGACCCATCGCATTTTAAACATCATTCATCCATATACAACATAAGCGTTCGCCCTTACACAACATAAACGTTGATTCGCCTTTAAAAAATTTATATTTTATGCTTACAATTATGAAATCTTATCTTAATAAAAACAAAATATTAATTTAAAATTTTAATATAAAAAGAAGTTAATAATTACATCGCCCCACATTATAACAACAACAACATCATTTCTATTAATTTGTACTCGTATATACATATACAAGTAGGTTTATTAAGAGGTATGCTGCTAAAAATAACAATTTTAATTTTACAATAAAACAAAATAAAAATAAAACAAACAAAAAACATTTTTTTTTAATATCCTTACAGAATAATCCTCTTTTATAATTCGAATACACCCTAATGATAATGAGGTAATTATTTTCACTTTATAAATAAATATAAGTTAAAAATTTTTTTAATTACGATTAAAACAAAAAAAATAACAAAAAAAAAAAAACAAAGACTTCAAGGAGTGAAATATCTTCTTCCTTGTAGCTTTCAAATTAATTTCTATTGTTTAAAATATGTTTATGATATCTGCCTATTCTAATTATATTCTCTCCTCTACCATCCGCATCCTACAAATTTTCAGATTCTAATGTTGTTGTTTTTCTCATATTTTCCATTTTTTTTTTTCCTCTTTTTATCTAGAAAATTTTGTTTTACTTAACAATATTTTGTTATTATATTTTATATTTTCTTGTTTTTATTTTTTTTTTTGTTTTTTTTTACTGTCTTTTCAACAGATTTTGGTATTATACTTTACAGCCTCAGACTATTATTTCCAGCCCATTTCCACCCACCTAGAAAATTATTTCATTAATGTGAAATATACTTCTAATATATACTTACATATATTTGTACTTAAACCTTATGTATGTATACAAGTATATGAATTTTGTGTAATAATACAAAATTATGTCGTTAGCTGCTGTCAAAATATAACACAAACAAAGTAGGCGGCTGAATTATAATGGTGCCTAAAATAGGGAAATTTTGTTCTTACATTTTTTTTTTCTGGAATTTATTAAATGTACCGATATACAAGTATTATTATTATTATTACGTTATATACAGCGAAAATGTGTTATATGTATACAAGAAAAAGTTAAAAAACATAAAATAAATCCAAAAAAAAAATAATAATGTTTTTTTTTCATAAAAACAAAAGGATTCACTTTAACTTTGTTCTTGCCGATTCTATACTCGTTTATAAGATAAATTTTTTGGCTTTTTTCAGCTCGCTTTAAAAAAAAAATGAAACAAAAACATATAACATGTTCGTATTAAAAACAAAAATATTTAAAAAAAAAATCTTTGTAAGTAATTCAAAATTACAGTGGAAATTAATTCATTAAACGAAAAATATAAAAGAGAGAATAGAAGTGAAAAAAAAAAACAAAAATTTTCGAATATTATTAACACAATGATAATTTTGCATATTTTTAGGATGATAAAACAAAAATTTTTCGTCAAATGAATTTGTTCTTTTTTTGAGAATTGCAATACTCGTAATTGACTAAGCATAAAAATATTCTCGAAATTCTTATAATTTACTTAATTTTAATGACTTATTTTTGACAAGCAATATTACAATAAAAATTAATAGCTTATAAATTTTGAGATTCTTTGAATTATAAGTTTAAAATGCTCATATAATAAGTATTTGCAATGCAACTACACTTTTCATTTGTACTTTATTAAAATTGCAATAAATATAAGAACTTTTGCTTTGGAATAAATACGATAAAACAAAATTTATATAACAATTCTCTAGAAAAATGATTAATATACTTGGTATGATTATTGACTTCTAATTAATTATTCAAAATCAATAAAATTTACCAAACAATTTTAGCGGAATTCCACTCTTTGTTGTTTTAAAGTTCGACTTATATATGTGCGGCGAAACAATGAACTCAGCTTTAAAACGACACTTGTTATATATGAAATAATTAAGGAAATTTTTACGATAACTTCAAAAACTGTATTTTTAAGATAAAGCCTTTTATATTACCACAAAATTGTTTTCTTTTAAAAATCACTTATTTAAAAAAAATGGTCAAAGATTACAACAATTCAAATTGTGGAATATAGTAAACTCGGACACATATTTTATAAAATTGGATTTTTTTATAAAATCTGCAAATGCTGTCGCAAAAATCGCTGTTAATAGTTTAAACAAATAAAGTGCGGCCATACATATTATCTAATGTGCTTATTTTTAGTTCAGACGATGCTACTCTGTAATAATTAATTGACGTTGTATAGAATATTAGCAACAAAAATTCTAATAATCCAATTATTTTTAATAATCCAATCATTTACTAGTTATAATCCTATACTACAATTTAATTATAATACACATTTATGCACCGCAAATTAAAAAAGTTTTGGATTCCTGTGAAATAGCGAAGTACTATTAACTATAATTCGAAGGTTTATATTATAAAAAAAAAGTTTTATATTTTATGGATTTCCATAAAATATAAAATATTACATAATTTAGCAAAAATTTTTTTATAATATAACAAAGAAATTTATTAAACGTCATGTTCAAGGCGAATAATGCTAAAATTCTTTCACCAAGCTTATCTAATAAAAAATTTTAAAAAATTTATTCATAATAGAACGTCGTACCTCTTCTTTAAAAATCTGAATAACAGACGTAATTTTGAGTCCACATTAGATATTATTACATTGATAAAACACAAAATTTACAGAAAAATAGAATTTTTTTCTTTATTTTACATGTTTGAGATTCTTGGTGCACTCAGTACAGTATATTACATAAGAATTATAACAAAAAACTAGATAATATGAAATTCTCGTAAAATAGTATAAAAATTATATTGAAAAAAAAATAATAAATTTAAAATATGAACGCATTTATAAGTTTAAATTAGGAGTTCATGTCATGAATCGTTATATGTGACTATTGTGAGAACCACTTTCTTATCATTTACTCTCCTTTCTTCATTTTTTTCTATTTCAATGTTATATTTTAATTCAGACTAACTTTCACCAATAGATTCAAATTTTGTTTTCAATAAATTCAAGCAGCCAAAACAATTTTGATTTCCGTATTTGTTGCTCCAGCTAAAAATTTCAAGTGAACAAAAACAATACTCATTATAGTTTCTAGAGTAAAAAAGCCTACAAAAACCACTTTGAACCTCATATTTTTTCATATTGTAACGTCAGAATTCATTTTATTTTAATTTATAAAATTTCAAGTCTTGAAAATTCAAGGAAAGAAAACTGCATAGGTTAATGCATATATATTTAATTTAGAACTTCAAAGCTTCGCGACATTTTTTTTTCATATAACATACGAGTAATAATATTATGTATAACAATCAGAATTCACATATCAAATGTTATAAATTCATAGCCTAACCTGATATATAATTCATCTCATATCAAATTCAATGAAATTTAAATAGGAGAAAAAAAAAATGAAACAAAGTTCATTTTACAGGCTGATTACATTTCAAAAATGATATAATAATAAAAATAAAATGAGAAAAAACAGCAAGAAAGTAGAAAAGAAAATGAAATTATAACAATAAGAAAAAAGGGAACAAAAAAATTAACGTGCCAAACAAAACTGATTTTAATATAAAATAAAAGGTAAAATTATCCTTTTTATTTTTATTTTTTTGTTTTTATTCTGACTGAAAAATTTTCTATTATGGGCAGAAGTATCTACACAGATCTAAAAATTATACCAAATTGCTTTTATATAATTTGAATTTTTCTTATACCTTATAAGGGACATTATATGAACAAAGTTATTTATGACAAAAATTTTATGATTCTATTTTCCAGGAAGTATTTTTTACCAAAAATTCTCATAACCCCGGCTCAGCAAGAAATTTAACATGAATGACCCCGTAATTTCTACTTTTAATTTCTCGATTTTTTCCAAATTTTCTTTTATTTTAATCTTATTCGCTCAGCATTGCAAATTTCAGACTTCTGTTAGTAATATCGCTTGAATTTAATTAATTAGAACTAGAATTTAAAATTTCAGTAATTTCTAACATTTTGAGACCGAAAATCTGGAAAAGGGGTGAAATTCTTCAGGACAAAAATCATACCTTATTTATCCAAGAAAAATTAACTTTGCAATCTGGATTTACTTATAAAACAGTATGACTTTTAGCGTGTTAAGGCTACTTAAAGTTTAAAATTCTCGATTTGAATATCTTAAATTGAAAACTTTAAACTTTATATCGAAATTAATTTAAGATCTAAAATTAAAAATTTTGGAGATTTATATCGAATTTATATCGAATTATATCGTATCAGAGTGATTTTATGCGAGGAATTACTTACTTTTTATTAATATTAAAACTCTTATATAACACGAATTTCTAACTTAAACCGGTTCACAATCATTATATCATATTTCGAAACCTTAGACATTTATAACATATTTAATTTTTCTAGCGCAGACCGGATCTCAGAGCTTTAAATTTTATACATCTAATTTTAAAGTACAATCCTGTGCATAACAGGTAATGTCTTCTTTTCTTTATAAAATTTTAGAACTACGAGGTTTTGATGTCGTTTTCCTTCTGGGATACTTAGAACGAAGATAAAACGAGATTTTTCTAAGCTCACACTTATATTAATTTTTATAAGGTTTTACGGAATTATTACGGTTTGTAGATTATAATCAGAAGGATTTTCATTAATTCCCGAATAAGGACACAAATAATATTGAAATTCAAACACAAAATCATTATTATTTTTTCTCAGTGAAAATTTAATAATTTATTTTGTGTACATGCATTTCAATACACTATACATATATATACACATATACAGTGAATATATAAATATTTTTTGTTGTTTTTCTTTTTTTTTTGTAAAAGTTTATATTTTGTTGTAATTTATTATTGTATTTTACATTATTATTTTTACTTTGCATTCTCCTCATCAACCAAACTTATTTACTTGTGCCCATCAGGATTTTAATGTAAGCAAGTGAATGATATTTTGTTTTAGGCGTTCTGTAGACCCACTTTGATGAGATGAGGAAGTTATCCAATCTGAAATGAAAAATTTGTGCAAAAGTGGAATATTATAATGAATTTTTATTTCTATTGTTATTTTCAATTTTTTTTTCCTGTTTCATTCATTGTTATCATGTATTTTTAATTTTTATTATTTTATTTTATATTTTTACTTTTAATTTTGTTTTTCCCATTTTTTTTGTTAGTTTATTATTTATTATTGTTAATTTTTTTTTTGTTATTTTTAAAATAATTTGTAATTTTAGGCTCAGTGTATTGTAGTATTTTTTTATTATGTCGAAAAATTATTAACACAAGATTAAGAAATATTACTAATGAAATATTGTTTTTGAATTGACTTACTTGTGGTGGAAGGAAATTCATAGACAGCATGACGTAACTGCACTGGAAATGTAAGACCAATTAAAGGTACAATTTTTTTAGGTGTATGAAAAGAAAACTTCCTTTTATTCGGAATAAAATATGCTATAAACTTTTATATTTTCTAATATATTTCGAGCGCTACATATACGCACTTTATCATAGCTGATTTTCTTCTCTTCAGGGCGTATCAGCTTTCAAGAGAAGAAAATCAGATTTGATAAAGTGCGTATGTAGCGCACGGAATATATTCTAGCGAAAATAAAAGTATTTTATAAAAGTATAAAAGTATATTTCGGAAAAATTATCGACATTTTCCATGGACAATTTTTTGAATCAATTAAAGGGTTAATAATATTTTGTTTATAATGTAAAATGTTGATTAACAGACACACTTTTTATTGCATGAAAATTTAATTTACAATAATAAAACTGTGTGCGGTACATGCTTACAAATTCGAGCACATTTACATGTACCCTTTTAAAATAAATCGTAGATCAAATGACAGGTCTCTGATGTGAGTGAAATTAATCACAATCTAAAAAACTTTTTAATGGAATAGTATACAACAATATGTTTTTAAAATATTCCTCTACCTTTGTCTACTTTTTCATTTGCTAATAATCTTCTGACAAATTTGAACCAAATATCCAATTGTTATTTTAAAAAGTTTTATTTTTCAAAATAACATTTGTAATAAACTTAGCTTATATTGTGCTATCGATATTTTCTATCTGTTTTTCTAATAAAGTAAATGTTAGTGTTAGCTATTAAGAATTATAAAATTATCATAACAAAGAACTGTATTCAATGTAGTTTTGTCGACATTGTTATAACCACCTGAACTCACATTTCACAAAAATTTCTTATTTCTTCTATAATCCTTTCTAAAATAAATGTGCCTCGCGATGGCCAAATTCTAACAATCAAACAAAATGTATACAACCCTCCCATCTATCCTTGCAGAATTGACGTTAGGCAGGAAAACATATTTCCCCATAATTATCTGCATATGTAAATGATATTTTTGACTGGACAATATGAGCCATATTCAAATTTTTAAAATTTTCACTTTTCACTTAATCGAACTGAACCCTTTATTAATTTTCAGTTCTTTTTTTCGATCTTCTATAAATGTATAACAAAGCCAAAAATGACAAAATAAAAAAGCAAAAAAAAAAAATTAAAAAACAAAAAAATCATAACAAAAGAAAACTTTATATTATAAAAAAAAATTGAGAAACAAAATAAAAATTATTTAATATTTAATAACGTTTGTGAGTTTGTTAACTGTAATAATATTTTATTATATACACATCTACATGTATATATGTATATGCATATACATACATGAATGAATACAATATTTAAATGAAATATACAAATACATTTATCTCTATATAATTTGTATTGTTGCCTTTTTTTTTGCTATTTTGCAAAAAAAAAGCAGAAAAAGAAATTAAAATTAAAAAAATAAAAAAATGAAATAATAAAGTTTTGTTTTATAATTTTCGACATCATAACTACACCATGTACAGGAATATAAACAAGATTATATACATATACATATTATATAAATATTCATTTATATGAACAATATTAAATAAGAATATTAATATATTGTATAACATAATATATATATATATATATATATATATATATATATGTATATAATATAATATAATACTCAAGGACTTTTTTCATCCACCCACTAAAATTAAATGTTTATATTCATAGATACGTAAATAAAATAATATGTTAAAAAACAAAAACTTAAACCCGAAAACAGATTGAATAAATTTACAAAATCTTACAAAAATATTAAACCATTTAGTTATAAACTTTATGAATTAATAACTAGGTTGGCACATTGGAAATTCCGAGAAGGTAGATTACTTGAGTAATCTAATGAGTACGGCATTAAATAATATTTGACAAAGTTCTGTCTACAACGCTATTATCAATTTAACAAAGTTAATTTTGAGTTTGGCTATATAAAATCTATTTTAAGTGAAACGAAATTTCTTTAAGGTTATGTGACAATAATTTTGTAATTTGTTATTTATTAAATATTGCAGTTTCAAGTGCATTTTAGAATAAATTTACAATAGAACGTAAAATGTCTTTGTGATATCTTAAACTAAAAGAAATATTTTTAAAATGTTTTGAGAATTTTCTCACTGCTTTAAGGTTTTTATTTGATTAAATCAATTTTCCTTCTATTGGACAGTGATTGTTAGGTTAGGTAAATTGTCAATTAATAGTTTGGAAATCGTATTTTTCCAAGTATTGTTTTAAAGGTATTTTATTGTTATTCATTAGCATACAAATTTTCTTTCATGAAACCCTATACTAACTATTGAACTAAAATATTTTAATTAAAAGCAGGTTATTACGTGTACAGCATTAAGGAATCTATACATCCTATTTGAGGATTTCAATACTGAAAAAGCATTATCACTTGCTCAATTAAATAAACTGTAATATTGTTAAAATATAAGAAATTGAGTATTGAATATTTTTTCTTAGAAAAATGTATATTAAAAAAATGAAAAATTTTACATGAATTTCGCCTCAACTTACAACGCTATGTTATTCTTAATTCATAAAAATTTCACATGCTTTCCTGCAGATTACTTCTCGTTTGTTATAAAAAATATTTTGACTGATTATTAAAAGATATATTGGCATTAATCTAAATTATAAAGACGACAAATAATTTGTAATACGATAAGCTCCTTACAATTTTATGAATCTGTTTTACACCTTATTTTAATTCTTATATAGGAAGATTGCAAATTGTATTTGCATAAAAAAAGGCCCACCTTTACCATCTTTTTATGAAAAACAAAATCGAAAGAAAAAAAAAAAACTATGTATACCGACACTGTATAACAGATTATAGGAAGATGCAATTTACAATTGTATTGTAAAAGTTAAAAAAATAAAAATTAAAAAATTACAAATACAAAAAAAATCAAACAAAAAATATAAGCCAAACAAACAAAAAGTAGAATGAGAGTGTGTATGTGAAGGAAAAAATTAATCAAAACATTGTATAAAGGAAAAATAATGAAGTAAAGACTATGAGTTTTTTTGTTTTCAGGAAAATGAAATAAACAAAAAAAAATGAAAATGAAATAAAAAAAAAATAATGAAACACAAAAAATAAATGGAAAACAAAAAAAAAAAGAAATACACAACAAAAGATGAGATAAAAAAACAAATGGTGAAAATTCAATTCAACATTATTATAGGAAAGCGCCTATTTATAGGCAACAAAATTTAGCGTTAAATAAATTTTGCACATTACAATTGTTAAGAATTGCATATTTTATTTCAGTATTAAGTTAAAAGTATAACAATTTTAATAGTTTTAGCGTTAATCTTTCAAAGCAATTGTATTATACTAAACGTTTTTACATATAAAATTTAATAGACTCAATGTAAAACTTAATTAAATTTTAAAAACGACACTCTTTTTTATATTAAAGCTAAATCTTCTATTGAAATATTCAAATTTTAGAATGAGAATGTGCAGAATTTTAGAATGAGAATCATAGAATCATCGGTTACAAAGATGATCTATTACTCTATTAATCTTTATTAAACAAATTTGGCAAATAAAAATTAATTAAAATTTTTAAAGAAAAATTGATTTAAGTACTTAAATTTTTTTTAATTATTTGTATTTTTAAATTCTAATTGCCCAGATACAAGTTTTATAATTAAGGCTCAAATAAAAGAAAATTTAGTTAATTTTTGGGAGGATTTAATGAAATTAATTACATTTTGCATGCATTGAAAAACTAAAATTTCATTTTTTATTCAAATATTAAAATTTTATTGAAATGCGAAAAAGATAGTTGATTGAATGTAAAATTTTATGAAATAGTCTCCGGAATTTTATGAAATTTCAAACGACAAACCATTTTCAGTACAAAAATTCATATAATTGATTAAACCAAAAATTTATGGAATTAATTATAATTTTATTGCATATAACAAGGAATACAGGAGACAAACAAACTATCTCATGTGCTAACAGGATATTCTTTTATATTATTAGCAATATGCAATATGTAGTTTCGTATGTAAAATATAACATAAAATTTCCATAAAATCCCTATTTTCTTCTTTCTTAATATCCAAAAAGTAAAACTAAAATTTAATTAAGAATTTTCACTGCTCTCGAAATTCTCGTAAAACTGCAAATAATTAATAATAATCTATTATTCAATTAACAATCTTCTATAATTCAAACATATCCTACAAGATATATGCAAATAGTAGTATGATAATAAAATAAAGTAAAAATAAATATTGGTGTAGGTACATACATCACTACTATCGTAATAATAACAAAATAACAAAATTTTTTCTCTATTTCATTTTCATCTTATTTATCATCTCTTTTCCATTCTTATGCTATATATATGTAATATAATAATACACATACACACACATAATACATTTATATATAATGTTATTTAGAGCCAAGGATAATGGTATAACAATGCAATGCGCAAATATAACAACAAAAGAGATATTATTATTAAAATGACATGACATAAGTCCTGTCTTCGCTTGGGAGCACATGGTTTAAATTAAATAAGGATATTAAAATGGGCGGACTGGTGCAAAAATAACGATAATAAAAACAAAACGTAAGGAATAACGAAAAAAAAAAAACAAAAATATGAGAAATAAAATTAAAAACAAAACAAAATTAAAGAAAAAAAAATAATATTTATATTTATTTTTTTTCTCCTTTTTTTTTGCAAAAAAAAAAATAGAAAAAATGGCGTCAAAAGTTTAATTACGAAATATGTTTTAATGATTTTTGATTAAATACACATATACATTCACATATTGTAATAGATGTAGATATTTTGTATATCTACTAGTATTCTATATAAATAATAATGTACACAATATACATACAGTCGTACAAGTGTATTGCATGCATGAAAATTTAATATAGAAAATCATAATTTCATTTTTTTTTAAATAAAAACAAAAATTGTCATTCAATTTTCTCTTCTCTTCATGTACATCTTCTCCTTCTCATCATAATTCTCATTTATTTTTTTTTCCTACTCACGTCGCTGTTCTGTTTCTGTTGCTGCATATACTGTTATTTTGTTATAGTCGTCGTTGCCGTTGCTGCTATTTCTACATTATTATTATCATTTTTATTATTATTGTTGTTATTATTTTTATTGTTATTAGTATATAGTTGTTGTTTTATGTTAATATCCTCATAACAGTATTAAAGAAAAGAATTATTATAATGAAAAAGGACTTCATGTATTTTTCTCATCTTGAGATAATTTAATGAACAGATGTGATTTGTTGTTTTGTTATAATTTTTTTTTTTGCTTATTTATTTATTGTTTTGCTGCTCTTGCTACTGAAATGTAATTTGAAAAATTTTTCTTTTGTTTTAACGTTATGGAGGTGTAGATTTTGCTTGTTTTTTTCTCTTTTTTTTTTATTTTTAATTTTTTTTATTTTTTATTTTTTCTATTATTATGTTATTGTTTATGTCCTTGATTAATTAAATCACATTAGAGTTGTTTTTAGATTAAAAATATAAAAAAAAATATTATAATAATTTGTTGCAGAAGATGATATAAATTGTGTTGGAAAATTAAAAAAAAAATAAGAAGAAGAAGAAAAAACAGCAGAAAAAAAAATATAGAAATTAAATAAAATTTTTGCATGGTATTTGTTGTTGTACATACACGCATTTATATTTACATATATAATTAAATAAAAATATAACATGTAAATTGTGGGATTCATAAAGCTTTTGGAATTTTAAATAAATTTTAAGATTATTCTCATTTTGAATATAAATATGAGTTTTGTAGAAATGGATTGTTGATATATTCAACTTGGGACAATTATAATTTTCATAAAAGATTCCGTTTAAAATACACATATACATATTTTGTATATGCATTTTTATATATGCATTTGTAAGAAGACAATAATTGAATTCAAATGTAATATTTGCATGGGCTATTATATCGTAAAATTAATGCATAAGCAAAGTGTGTATACACAATTTTAGAATATTTGATTAATGAGTTTTTAATTCAATAAAAAGCTATGATTTTAGTAAAATATTCTAATTATCAATAATGATTTTATTAAATTCAAAAATTAAATTTGATTTCTACTGAAATATGAGTTGGCTTATACATACTGGAGAATAAATGAATTAGGTTGTTTACTCAATATTCATTACTTAGAAATATTCATATCACATTTCATATTGGTTATATTAGAGTTATTAAAGGCAATTTATAGTGGAATTTAATGAAAATTTTAATATTTTGTCATACTATTTTGTGTTGGCTATTTATTGAGTACTAACTTAGCACAATAGAGTAGCTCTTGGTTCTTTCTTTGAATAAATATTTTTTTTAAGCTATCAAAAGTATGTTTGTAGGAAAATTAATTTTAATAAGTAATTTTTTTCTATTTTCTGAAGTGAAAATTAAAAATAAAAATGAACAATTTGAAAATAAAATTTATAAAGTTTTTCAAATATCATAATTTAATCCTTGCCACTACTTACCCTATAATCATCATTTGTTTATACGTAAACAAATTTTTGAATAGAAAGTAGTAAATTTGACTATTTATAAAGGTCAAAATAATGTGACAAAATTAACTTTAAAAATTTCCATTAAAGAACATTTATAGATTCCATTGAATTTGCATTACTAAAACCAAACAAACTGATAAAAAATTGTAAGAGAAATTAAGCATGTATAGAGTCTATAATTGATGTAAACGGAAAATGAGAGTATTAAGTTCAAAAAATCTTTTAAAGGAATATTAATATTCGGATATCCTATAGTATAACTGTTTGGTTTTGGAAATTTATTATTATCTGTCCCGTTCATAGCGATAAAAATATAATCTCCCCCTAATTATCACATTAATAACTTAAAATAACAAGAACCGAAACCATCAAAATGCAATTTTTTTCCCCCTATTTTGATATTTGACTTCATTCATATTATTCGTAATAATATTCAATACATATTTAGATTTCCCCTAAATTCTAAAATTACAAAATATGAGTTTTAGAAAAAAAAATTTTAAATTTTCAATAATTATAATTTTTAAGCCCAACCACTTTTCTTTTAAAAATATTTGAGCCAAAATCAAGTTTTTCTAAGTTTAGCAAGCATGTTAATAAATTAAATGTAAATTTCAATTATAGATTTATCAAAACTTCAAAATAACAAGAATTTTTTAAACAGAACAAAATTGATTATACCGAATTTTTTATTAGATTTTCTAAAATTTATAATTAAATTTTATTTGTCAGGAATTTTATTAAAAAGTGAATTTAATAATAAAGATTATGGTTTTTAAAATACTTGTAAAGTTTCGCACCTCAGTCTTTCGTTAAGGAACCAAATTTATAAAAAAAAACTCAATTTCTTTATTTTTTATTGTAAACCTACAAAAACAGTACATTTGCGTACTGGTATAATATGAAGTGAAGCCTTATGTCAAGTAAAATTGCACGAATTTAATCAAAGAGTGACAAATTATTTAAACAAATTTCGCACCATATTCGTACAAAGGCCGAATGAGCTGTATTGATTAAAATATCAATGTAATTGAATTGTTCAATATTGAACTTTAAGTTTCTGATTCAAAAAATAATAATGAATAAAATAGGAATTCAATCATAGAAACAACTCATGTGCCGAAAGGCTTAATAACTTTTCCTTGCTAGAAATTTCGCTATAAATTCATAAAATTCTTAAGTGAAGTTACCAATAAGAATGATAATTTATGAAAAATTTAAATATTTTCAAGCAAATTAAGAAAATTTGGGACCCTATAAATTATCTTTGTAAAATTTCATTTATTTTTCTATATGAAAGATCTATATATTTTTTATGCGTGCTTATAGAATGGCAGAAATCACTTCACTACATTATTATATGCAATTTATACATCTCAATTCAAATAAAATTGTGATAGTGATATTTATTTTAAAAATTTTAAAAATCTAAGTAAAATTTTAGATATCACAAATTAATTTTTCGCTCTCTAACAAAACTTCATTATTTGACAATTCCAGTTATTAAATTCGGCAGGGGTGTATTACAAAGCGAAAGAATCCTTTCAATTGCATAATTTTTGTAAACTATTTCTTTGTGCTAAATTATTAATGAACATTACAATAAAACCATTGAAGAGCTCTTCAACTCAACACTAATTAAAGTAATAAAACAAAAATGCAAAGCATTTACACAAAAGTCAAACACAAACAAAAAAAACTGAAAAGCATGAAAAGGTATTTATTACATAATAAAATTTAAATTTAATGAAATTTAATAAAATATTTCAAAAATTTCACAGCAGGTTTCATAATAAAAAATAAAAAAAACGAAATAACATAAGAGATCAACCATAGAAAAAGTGAATTTTATATAAAAGCAAAACTGAAACAAAAACCCAATGCAAAAACAACAAAACGAACAACAGAACTGTAAATCAAACATCAAATGAATAAAATGAATAAATTTTCATATATTTCTATATACATGTATATATATAGATATATACACATAAACACACAAAAAAGGAACAACCCACAATTCCTTTAAAATTGTAAATTAAAATTTCTAATTACAAACCGGCTGATGGTTTTCATTGTGATTTTTTGTTTTGTTGTTTTGTGTTATTCTTTTTCTACTAAATGCTTTATTTTCTCTCTATATAAGTATAGGTATTATTTTGTATATATATATATATATATATATACATACGAACCTATTAATATTGTATATAAAATGTGAATAGCCTCTCAGTGCATTAATGAATTAAATTCAATAAAAACATCACCCCTTTTAAAAAAAAAAATAAAAAAAAACAAAGCATAATACATTAAACATTCATCGAGCTAGGAAGGATCATCATCATCAGTAAGGATACAACATAAATTTATATTCAAATACTTTTTATAAATTCGTTTAAACAATTTTAACAATAAAATTTATAGATCAAGAGCTAATCGCAAATAACGTATATGTTAAAAAATTAAAATTTTTATTAAATAAGTTTTGTGGTCTCGGTAAAATAAATAGTTAAATAATTACATTTTGAGGACTATGAACAGGAGGAATAGTTAAAAATTAATTTTCAGTGGGGCAATGTTAACTAAAAATTTTTTTCTATGAATATAAGATCTATTTGAGTATAAAAGTTCAGATGTCAATTTCAAAAGTGCGTAGAAGTTTTGTAAGCAGGCACACGATGGACGGATGGACGGACAGATTGAAACTAATAAGCAATTTTTTTCATTTTTTTTTTATAGTTCTAACAAGTTATTATTTATTTTCTTAAAACGTGAATCTTCTCTTTAATAGGAATAGATGTATTGCATACCTTCACGAGACCGTACTATCTATATACAATAATTTAATCAAATAATTAAACAATAAATTAAAATACATTTTTAATTAAGAACTAAACAAAATTTTTTTGACAATATTACCGTTTCATTTTAATATAAATTTGGGACCGCTTAAAATTTAAAAAAAAATGATAGCCAAAAATTTACATTGCTCTAATTTTTAAAATTATAAAACCTTAAGAGCTACATCACCTTCTAATAGGTGTAAATAGATGAAATAAATAACTTCAGTACTCTATATTAAAGAGTGTAAACATTCTTTAAAAAATTTTGCATACAAACAAAGTTTTTCTGTAATCAAATTTATTCACAATTTGAATTAAATAAAATTTGAATTTAAATGCAATTAAAAATTATTAACATTTTCATTTACATAATTTTTCAAATCTATTCTTATAACATATTAACAAAATATTAAATTAAACACTTGTATTTAATTGTTATTTAAATCCATTCCTATAATGACATTAAGCTCTGTGACTATTAAATAAACCAATTCGCTTTTATAAAATCAAAGTTTATGTGAGTAATTTGATTCAAATAAATGAAATAATCTTTATAAGATAATAATATACAAATAGCTATCGACAACATTTATAGTACATATTTAAAAGTTACTATTATTTTGATATCATTAGCAAGGACTACTTTTTACCTATAGTATCGTTTTTAAACCATATACAACGTTAATAATAGGAAATTTTCATATACATTATGTATATACCTACATATTTTTCTAATTGGAGTTAAACTTTATATAGAATTTATTCAATTTATAAATAAAATGACAGAATAAACAGAATAAATATACAAAAACGAAAAGAGAAGAAGAAAAACAAAACAGAATGAAAAATAAAAAAACCAAAATCTCATTATCCTTTTTAAAAGAATCAGAGTTCAACTATTGAAGAATAAAAAGTATATTATCCTTTATTTTTCAATGTCGTTCTTGTAAGAAAATAAAATGAATAGATGAATGATGCATCATTACATGTATATGTATATATATATATAATACATTCGTTGGTATGTAAACAACTATGTATATACGAATACATTTGCATAGTAAGAAATATTTTCGTATTTTCTTAAAGTTTAAGAGAAAGATAGAAAATAGGACAAGACTTTAAAAAATTTAAGTTTATATTTTGTTTTTATTTTCATTTTCATAAGAATCTTGACCTTCTCCTCGAAGAATATTATCATGGCATTGATTTTTTAAGATGCTGCTGATTGTACATAATATAAAAAAAGAATACTGCAATAATTTGCTTTTAAAGAAAACGTTTCAATCGTTCAGAATTTTTAAGTGAGTGTTTTGTATAATTTTATCAGTTAAGGTAATGAAAGATATTCAAGTTTAAGAAAATTTTTTTTCAACATCCTTATAGTACGTGCATACATACATAGTAGGAAGGTTTGTATAAATTCCTTAAGATCAAAATATCAAGCATCTTGGTTATAACTTACTTCTTTTTAAGATACAACATGGCAAAATTATTTAGACTTTGGGTTTTCTTCTTGTACAATCTTAAATTAAAAGTCACATTTGGAACTAATTTAATTTTAGACACCAGAATTTCAGATAATTGCACATATAACCGGAATTGTGTAGCAGGTTATTTTTTTTACAAATTTTGCTAAAAAATTCTAATTTTTCAATTATGTGTAGTTATCTACACTTTACCTGCGATGTCAGGTTTCAATTTGCCGATGTCAGGATGCCTTTTGAATGAATTTTGATTTTAATTTTTATAAATGTTTACCAATTAATCTTTACGATGAACAATAACAATGTGAACGGGTATGTTGTATTTATTTACCAATATATTGTAATGATGTTTTTAGGAAAACATGTTGATTCATTATGTAGCAGCTTCTAAAGTAACAGAAGTTGTGAATTTCTACTCAAATTTATATGTTTTATGTGTTAGACGGAGATTTTATTTCAACATTTACTTGGTGAAAATTTTCATTGTAGTTCAAAATGAGTAAGCAACAACAACCGAGTTGAATTTTTGTAATACGTGGGCAGCTAAATCAAGACTCAGTAACATGTATATTAAGTAATTCATAACTGAAGTTATCTATATACTGTAAAAAAAATTTTTAGAGTTTTTCTCTATTATTCTGTGTATTCATAGAGGCTCTACTAACACTTATTCCATATTAAAATTCTAAACATATTCCATATTAACTAAACGTTCTCAAATCTTTGGCAAACTAGATTGGAATTTTCATAATCGACGTTTTTTTTATTTTTAATAACTATGGGATAATAACTCAATAACTCTTTTATGCAGGGTGTTTCGCGTAAGGTGGCAAATAATTCCGACGATGATTCTTTGATAAATTTCCGACAAAAAAATTCCTTATTTTACATACTAAACCAAAAATAAAAATATTCAATGTATGCATTTTTCACGTTTTTCAAAAACACATTTAACACGTTTTACTGCCAAAACTATGACAGATAGAGGAAAATGTTATATAGGTTAGCTTTGAATTCTTCTTGTAGCACTTTAAAAAAAAAATCTGATTTTGACAAACTTTATCTCAAAAACTATACCTCAAATCTATAATTGATTGCAAAATTTAAAATAAAGAGCAATCAATTATCTGTAAAACAAGTCATTGATGGTTGCTCCATGTTGCGTGCTTCCGGTGTTATGAACATTTATGCAGAAAAATAAATATATTTTTTTCAACAGGCTGCAGCTCAAAAACGAGTATGCCTCCCCTACCTCCACTCATAAAAATTTTTTGCTAGAAATTTATCAAAGAATCATTTCTGAAATTATTTGCCACTTTATGCGAAACACCCTGTATATTTCATTTATAAGAAATTAAAATCACTATTCGAAAATAAAAATAAAATAAGATAAGCCATTCATAAATTTCGTTATTCCATTATTAAGCAAAATTATTAAAAAAATAAAAAATTTATTTTTATTATTAGAAAAAATTATTATATAAATTTAAATTTAAGTGTTTGTGTGATTATTTGTAGCAATTATCATATGTGATATTAAAGTAGTGTAAGAAAAAACAATTGAAATCATATTTTTCTGCACTAAGTTTAGGCAAAATTAAGGAAAGGAAGGAAACAAAATTAAAAAAAAAAAAAAATTAATCTACATTGAATATTATTAAATCCACCTTTGGGATAATTTTAACAAGGCAGCAAGCATCTAGGAACAAAAGCTGAAAAAACACACACATACACAAATAATAATAGAGTTGAATAAAAATCTGAAAACAAAAGAATGAACCAAATGTGAAATTAATTTTTTTCCCTACATCTTTTGTTTAAATTATAAATTTTTTTCTTTATTTTTATTTTCACTATATGTGCATACATACATACATATTTGAAATCTCATATGTGGATGATGAATTTAGTCGAGCATAAGAAGACGAATTTATAATTAGGAATAAAATAAAAAAATGCAGTTTTTATAACGTTTTGTTCTAAAACAATAACGGGAATGAAAAATATACATGTCAAGAAAAAAAGTAATTATGAAGCTCTAAAAAAAAAGGATTTTATAGTTTAATTTGACGTTAGAATTTTAGTAGACGATCTGCCTAATATGAAAATTTAATATTTAAAAAAATTTATTCACACTTGCAAAATTTTGCAAAATTTCACATAGCACCCACATAAACTGGATTGCAATTATTTTGCAATGACAATAAAATAATAAAATTTTGTAATAATCCAAGTTTGATGACTGGGTAAAATATTTATTCTTTTAATTAAATCATATTAACACCGCGCTCCTGTTAGTCACAAATAAAATAAGGTAGCCGAGATTTTGATTTATGCAATATTTTTTAAAGTTGTATTGAAAATATGTTGCAATTTATCATTTACATGTTCGTTACCAATAATTAAATCAATCGTATGATTTAAAGACTGTGTCTGTAATAGCAAATTCGTTTATGACTTATTGATTTCTCCTCCATGGCAAAGACAATAGAAAAATAATAAGAGAAAACTTAAATGCACTCATACGACTTTAAAAATTCTTGTTAGTTGTGATAACACCGAAATTTTAGTTTTAATGTAACTGTATGAGTTAGATTCATTTTTTAAAATAAGTGGTTACTTTTTAGATTTTATGCAAAAAAAAAAATTGAAACGGAGTGTTAGTTTATGCGTCTGTCCGTTTGTGTGTCTATTTATAAAGTTTATTTTTTTTATCAAACCAGCCTTTTAATGCTTATAAATCATTTATTGTTCTTGAACAGGAATTTTTTTTCACCTAGGGACCGTCCTTAGCTATTGCCTTTCGAAATTCGTAAGGCTTGAATTTTTAGCGCCTTATATTTCCGAAACTATCAACTCTTCCAAATTTCTGTAAGACAAAAAGCTGACAGTAAATGTCATGTCTTGAAAAATATAATTACATATGTACATACTTATCTGAACTCACCTACTTAAAAATCAAATTCAACTATTATATTAACGCTTAATTTAATCTTTTTTCTTCATCCCAAGTATACGCAGCAATTTGATTTATTTTGGTATATTAATGTATTGATGTATGTAATATAAAATTTATTTTATTTTTTAATAAAAAAAAAAACAGTATTTTCACTTGTTCAAGGGAAAAGTGATTCCTTTTCAAACCATTGATTTGATCAAACTTTATCCAATAGAAGATTCCTATTTTTTTTCAATTGAATTTTGTAATTTTTTTTCGAAACTCTGAAATACGAGTATGTACATATATATATATAATACATATATATAAGTTATAGTTATTAAACTTGGCGTCTTCTAAAACGAAGTGGTATACAAAAGTGTTTTACAAAATGAACAACCGAAAGACGGCCATAATTCCAGAAACATTCTTCTCATTAAAAAGTTTATTATACCGATTATTTTATTTACTATACTTAATTAACATCTCACTCAGCGAGTCTAACGTAATCGAAATTTGTAACATAAAACGAGTTAAAATTGCCCATCACATACAATATGAGAAACTGGCTTGTTTTAATAAAAATTGAATTAAAATGCATAGTCGCATTAAAATTATATTCCAACGGAAACCGAAATTCTTTTTCGGAACACTTATTTTTTAAAGTAGTAAAACAGTCACAATGCTTTTTTCTATTCTTGTAATAAGAAATGCTTTTCTTGAATCACTGAACGATAATTCACCTTCTCCCATCAGTAAACCACAATTAACTCATTTTATTAAAAAGTAGCATAACTATTAGTTTTTCATTTCCTTTTTTATAGCTTTTCGTAAATGAAACTCTTCTTTCCTTTCATGCCTCGCAAATTAGCACATCAATGTAAATTTCAATAACCAACATGTAGATACAGTCCTTCAATAAAAAAATCAAATACATACATAAAAAAAATAAAAGGATAATAAAAACAAACACAATTTTAAAATATAAAAGAAAAACTTTTTATTTTGTTTGGCAACCTTTTTATTGCAAAATATCCTTTTATTCAAAGATATTAGAGCGTAATAAACTAACAAATTTGTGGGATATTTTTAAAATCAAATAACTATTTAAAAAAAAATGAGGAAGTTCATTTAATTGCAAATTTGGAATGGTCCATGCCATAATACTAAAAAACAAAAAAAGAGAATTTTTTTAATATAATTTGCCAATATACTGATAAAATTTTTTTTTAAAAAGTTGATGTGAATCACTTATTCCATTTTTAAGTTAAATTTTAGAAATTAAATCTCTTGAATGTAGTAGATCTGCGGCAAGTAAACTAGAAACCCAATTATTCTAAACTTCGAATAAATAATTTATATTAAATTTTTTTTATAGTTTGCATTTATGTAAACCTTTAAAATTTTTATTTTTTAATTGTGAAACAAAATAATCCTATAATATAATGAAAAACTCTATTTATTTTTTGCAACTAATGTAGAGAAAGTTTATTTAATACCAGACTTTAAAATCTATTAAATTTATGTGTTCGAAAATCTCGTATGTAACATTTACTTTAAAAATTTTTCATCATTCACAACTGATATCTCTCTCAAGATTTAATAAATTCCATGTCCAAATATTGAGCTTGCATTTTCAAAAAACTTTACTGTAATAAAATTAAATATTTGTAAATAAAAAATGTATACGGAAATTTGTCCTAAAGAATCCTATGATTCCAAACTTAAATGTTTTGCATCTTGTTTTATATTTTCATTTTATTCTTTTGTACAAATTTATATTTAATGAAATTGAATAAAAAAATTAAATTCTTTTTCAAAAGAGCATCAAAACAAAACCATCAACATACGAAATTACTTTAACAAAAAAAAAGCCATTAAAAATTGGGAAAAAAAATTTTAACATTTTTTTAATACGAGCTCTGAGAATTCAATTGATTTCATAGTTATTTTCAATTTAATTGAATACATTCGAAAAAAAAGAACAAACAAAATAAAATACGCTCACAGATATACCATTAAATAATTTATTCAAATTAATTCTGCTGATTGATTAGCGACTGAATATTTTTTTTTCGACAATTTAAAATAAAAAAAAACATGTAATTTAACAAGTTTAATCTTTGATATTTAAAATTACTTCGAGAGGTTGCAACTCTTTGTAAGAAATTCCATAAAAGGGAAAAAACATTTTTTTTTCCTTTATGACTGCTGCAGAAAATTTTGCTTATACCAGAAAATGACCGAGAATACGAGTAGAGATCATTATTTTTTCTTATCGCTTCATATTTAATGAATCATTCCCTTTGGTTGTGTATTTAGATTGCTGCTTTTTTTCCTTTAATTTCTATCAGCATCACCATCACCATCAAATCTGTCATGCTAAATGAAAAAAAAGCAAATGTATTTTAAAAAAAATTTTTATAAGTTCCAAGCTTACATTTTTCCGAATGGTAGAAGTTTTTCACTTCTTTTGTTTAATCGGCAGCTAAACAAAGTCCTGTATTTGCTCTAATAACTGATTTGTCTCTTCCACGCTTTCTTCTTTAGGATCCGCTATTCGGAAAATCTTTAACTTGGCGTAACGGATACCGAATCTCAGTTTGTTATCCTGCTTATCAAGAAAATTTAAACTATCCTCATTTATGAGTAGCAAGAATGATTCACTATATTTTTGAGGTTCTTCTTTTTTGATTACTTGCCAGTTATCCATTGGAATTTCAGGATTTGAAATTTTCAACACTTTAAGCAATTTGTCACCTGAAATGTCCGTTTTTGGAATCCAAATGCGAGCCCGAGGCTCTTTAGGAATATCCTTAGCAAGAATAAGGTCAATCTGGCATCCATCCCATTTTTTATCAATATTTGCAACGCATGATCTAAGAAACTTTGCAGAGGGGCCATTCTCACATTTAATTACCCGATAACCCCTAATTACTTCTGAAGAATCAAAGCCTAAAAGCTGTTTTCCACCGGTTGCAAGAAGCTCGTCAATAACCATTTTAGATAATTCGGCTTCAATCCTACTCCACATTTCGTTCGACAGTTTAAGGCTAGTACCTTTTTTATTTATCACCGCAAACCGAAGATTATCATAGGACTCTTCATCTATATGTCTCTTCTGAATCTGATATGTAGTAGATGTTATTGTGCTGACAGTTCTCTCCGGTTCGTCAACTTTCGCTCTTTTATGCACTTGTTGAGTGGATTGTTTATCTGGGTATATAATTCTTTTCCTGAGTTCAGAGTACAATGAATTTTTATAATTATTGTATTCCTCAACTACCTTCTGGTATCTGATTTTATCTCCTTTATCTCTTTCGTTGAATTTACCTTCTGCTTCATTCCGAGCAATCTTGTCCAAAATATATATAGCCTTCGAATATCTTTTCTTAAAGGCACATCCAGGTCCCCTTGATTTTCTCTTTTTGGAACTATGACTGCTTTCTTCAGTGTTTTGTATTGTATGTTCAGTTAGTTCAATTTGTGGTAATTCATTCTGATTCATATTGCTACCACCAATAGATTCCTCTTTCTCCTGACTGGAGATTAATTTATTATCCTCCGGTGAGGAGCCGGTTGATAATTCCTTTTCTAATATATTTTGATTTACATTCTCCATTATATTTCCCACGAGTATGTCCGGAATAATAGTCAATCCTGGCAGAGCCGACTTACCAAGATAAGGCACTTATACAATCGACCTGGCCTGGGCATCGAAGGGAGCTCGTAAACGGCTGGTTTAACCCCCAACCTTTCAGTCCTCGGCACGGATAGCTCACACCACTTTGACATTAGGTTTCACAATTTATACTGTGCTATAATGTAACTTGGGATTCTCTTTGTTTTCGGATCTCACTCTTATTGTATAATTTATTTGCTGAATATTACAAAACTACAATATCCATTAGTATGAAGTTCACTGATCCTACTTAAGCCCCCCCACCACAGCAAGGTGGAATCCCATCGGGAGGGTACACAATAGGTTCTTCACAAAATGTAAACGATAACGTTTTACAATAAACTTTTTTTGTTCATATTAAACACAAAATATAAATAACACGTTAAACAAAAGAGCTCAATTATACAAAAAAAAACAATTGAAGATAATCAAGAAAAAGTTAGTTCAATTATATAACAAATTACGAGTACATATTATATAAGACTTAATTTCATATATGTATGCATATAAAAATTTAATTCAATAATACATACACAATAAAAAAAGGGATGGCTTTTCACTTCTTTCATTTATGCATGTACTTATCATGTTGATATATAAAGCTAACACTGAATAATCTTTAACACTATGCGGGGTTACTGTACGTGTAGGCAAATATATTTTTGAAATACTCATAATTAGCCATAATAACACAAAAACATTAAAATAATATTCAGATCATAACTTCCATTAATGTAATTCATTACTTGCTCTCTTTACCTTAAATAAAATTATAATCTTGTATCAATATTTCTTAAAATTTTCATTAATAATTAATACAAAATAAATTCATCCACTATATCAAAATATTGGAAAACATTGTAGACATTTTTGTTTTAATTATTTTTATTTCAAATTTGATATGCTACATAATAAATTAAAATAAAAAAAAAGAACAGATTTAAGTTTTAAGGATTTTTTTGATTTTTTTTTTGTTTCGTTTTTTTTTTCTACCAAAAAGTAACAAACTTTGTAATATAATGTAAAAAGAATTAAATATAAAAAAATTGTTCAGCATATCTGAGTTACACGGTAAAACATTTTTATTTCTCTTTTTCTTTCAATTTTTTAATTTCGAATTGTTTTATCATTAAAATGCAACTTGCACTTTTGTTAAATTTCGTTTCTTCTGATGTTAATGTATCTTATAAATGTAAAAGTATTTTATTTAGGTGGTAACTATTTTTAATTAGTACAAAACCGAAAATAAAAACGCAAAAATATTTTGTGTTATCTTCTCACAACGAAGACAATAAACGAGAAATTAAACTTTTATTCACAGTCTTAAAAAATAGTATTTAAATTTTATCTAATCATCTGAACCAGCTGTACGTTTAATTTTTCTTTGCTTAGGGCTTTGACCTTGCTGTTGTTGTTTTGGTTTGGGTGATGTTTTTGGAGAAGTTTTCGGTGAAGTTTTTGGTGAAGTTTTTGATGATTTGGATTTTGGTGATTTTTCTGAAAATACAAAAAAAGATTAAAAATAATTTTTAAAGAAAGAGGAAACTATTAAACTTAAAAAAAAATTAGTAGTTACACAAAAAAAAATCATACATACCTATAATGAAATAAAATTACAATTTTACTTATACAACAGAGTACAATTATCCTACTAATCGCAAAAATCTACTAATTACCTTTTGTTAAACCAAAAATATTATATAGCTTTCAATACACAATTGGCATAAATATACTTATTGAGAAAAAGAAGTATAGACAGTTTGAACTGAGATTACAGAAATGAACTGAGTATTACATTTTAATAGAAAATAGAATCAGATTAAAATTATGGCTTTGTTGGCAGTCCTTTATTATCTCATTTGTTATCTGTATTCAAATTACTATTTGCACCTTTTGATTTAAAATTATTTAAGTACAATCATAGCCAAACTACTTGTTGATATGAAATATGTACTGATTTTTCTTATCTCAACAGACTACTTTATGCATGTTTAATTCATACATAGTGAAAAAAAATATAAAACATATATGTAAAATTGGTTATGTAAAATATAAGAACAAATTTCCTATTGTTGTAATTTTATTAGTCTATTATGTATTCGATTTGCTACGTAAAGACTTTCATAAAACTAGTTTTTGCATAACCATAAAGTGAAAGTAAAGTGTGTTGATGACGTAAAATGGCATATGTTACTTTCTCAATTTTACTAACAATTAATATTCTCACTTCTAAATTTTAACTAAATGAACTTTTTTTATATTCTTTTTTTATTTTATATTATTGCAATTAATAAATATAGGTATAGGTACTTACGAAGAGCACGTAAAGTTTCTTCAGGCAACCAATCATAATCAACATTATTGCTGTTGACCGTTCCTGTTTCAATTGTCTTTTTAACAGCTTGTGCACGTTTTCTTTTGCCTACAGAACCAACCAAAAATTGTTGTCCCAAAACAAGTAGTAAAACAACAATACCAGCTAAGAAAACATATAAGAAAATTATTTCCCCGTCAAGCCCTTCATCAACTTCAGTTATATTAACAGTTTCATTAAAAACTGCTTCTGTAAATTGTGCACCATTCGCATCTCTATAATTTAAAGCAATATTTAATCCAAATGGTCTGCCAGCGAATGAATCTGATGGTAAAAATGAATACGAGACGGTTGCCTCATGTCCTGACTTTACTTCGCGGTTATATGGTATTGCTGAGAAATTTTGAATATAGTAATTAAAGTCCTGTGGGTAGCGGAAAGATGCTTCAACACTTTCGATTACAAAATCATCTTCTCCTTTATTTGTAAAGCCAACAAGAAATTCGACTGGATTACCAGCTGGTAAATCAAATTGAGCACCAGGGGTGTAAAGCGGTCTAGTGAACAACAAAAACGTATCGGCATACGGTGATGTAGTCGTTTCAGGCTCCTCCTCTGTTTCAACATCATCCCCTACAACCGCACCATCATCATTTTCTCCTTCAACATCAACGTCATGATCATCATCAATTTCATCTTCAGCATGCACTAAATATTTATTTGCTAAAACAATAAAAGGAAATTATTTTATAAGCTTCAGCAATTCCAAAGTATTAGCAGAAAATTAAGTAATTTTAAATTTTATTTAGAATATAAAATTCATGCTATTAATGCCACGTCTGATGCGCTATCACATTTTTTTTTATATATAATATTCTTTACTTACGTGAGCTAAATGTACATAGAATAGTTGGAAGTACCAATAATAAGAAAAATACTAATTTTTTCATTTTGATTAAGCTACTTTAATTTATAAAACCCAAACGAATTAAATGATGAACAATATTGAAATACTATACTACACTCCACTCAATCTCTCATATCAAAGAAATGTACATATATATAACACAAGCGCAAGTAGAGAAAGACAGCGGTGTCTAGAAATCGATGATTTTTGATGACATTTGACATTTTTAGTTCCAAATCTTTTCTACGTGGAGGCGAAAGACACTTAAACGTCAAAATTGTTACCCTTTAAACAAAACGAAATTATCAAGTACTAACCCTGAAAAAATTTTAGTACATTAAAAAAATTTTCCTTGTTTCCTCTTAAAGGATTGTTAAAAGCGCTAAACTCTGTAAAACAATTCTACATAAAATTAGTTAATTTAATTTGCCATTTCCCATTAGGTCTTATTATTATAATAGTAACTAAATATTTTGTTTAAAATTTTGGGTATATTTCTTGACATAACATACGTCAGTTGTGGCATATTCGGAAAATTTTCCTAATCTTTGCCTTTTGTTCTTTTCTTTTTGTTCATTGTTGTTTACACGCATTGGTAAGATACAATATGTTTTGTACCTAAACTTAAATTGTTACAACACCATTTTCGTCTTTTTGGGTTAAATTCAATTGATGAGATAGAAGAAGAGTGTGGAACTCACAACGCAAAATAAATTAGCTCTTAAGTAATTGCTCAAGTGACTGATTTAATTAGCTCACTCGGAAATTTGAAATTGAAACGGTCAAATTACTTTAAGTTGATATTGTCGAAATATATAAAGTGTCACTTTTTGGCAGTTTAATTTAATAAATTTGAAGAAAAACACTTAAAAAAATTCAATTTTGCAATGTAATTTTATTTGAAATGATAAATCAATAATTGGCATTTTTTTACCAATATTAAAATATTAAAAAGTCCTTTGGAATGGTAAAATTTATATAAATTTTTTTTTGTCATTCTGCGATGAGGATGTCTTCATTTATGCTAATAATTATAATGTTGTAATTATTTTTTAAAGCATTCGTTTAAGTTGGATAGTAGAAGTAGATAACAAATCTTACATCCCACCAAAGAACTATCTTGTATCTAAAACACACGATCAATTGCGGTCAATTGACAGAAAATAACATTTTAATGTGTATACCGCTATCTTTCAGGAACATAATCTATTAAAGAATAAAGAAAATTGATTACTTTTTGAATACTATTTTGAGAAACAAAAATCTTTATTTTAGTACTTGCCATTCTACAAGAGTAAGTAAAAAAAGAGCTGTTTGTTTATACACAGTCTTGTGTCGTATGTTTCTCTTATGTTTACTCACTAAATTTCATTAACATATTACATAATAAGTAGTCCAAATGTATCATATAAAGTTGTATAGTATTCGAAAAAACTTACCTTTGATTTATTATGAATTAATTATTTTCGAAATATGTATGTAATATTTAATATTACTTAATTATATTCTATCAGAATAATATAATTCTCTTTTATTTACATTTATTATGGACTTCAACCGGAAAACGTAATTGTCTTTCACAGCGACATCTAACGATAGATATTGTCTTGATAAAGGTTATTAAATTTTTGATGTTTCATATGTCTTTCTCAAATTTCCTTCTTTTTATTTCCGCCTGTCAAGAAAAGAGGAATTCACGAGTAAAACTTCTTAAATAAAATAAAAAAATAAAATAAACCATGGAAAAACCAACCGTTTGCGCTCGTGTTATTAAAGTTCTTGGTCGTACCGGATCCCAGGGACAATGTACACAAGTTAAAGTTGAATTTTTAGGTGAACAAAACCGTCAAATTATCCGTAATGTTAAAGGTCCAGTAAGAGAAGGCGACATTTTAACACTTCTTGAATCTGAAAGAGAAGCAAGAAGATTAAGATAAAGATGTTTCAGATGATTCAAAAAATTATTCGTAAGGTAAAAATATTGAATTATATGTACTTGTTTTTTTAAAATTATGTTACTTTATTTTAGGTATTTGAATGGATGAAGTAAATAATTCTGAACTGGAATGTTGATTGTATTCTATACTTTCATTGAATAAAGAAGCAGTAACAAGAAAATATTTGTTTTAATTGAAATTGAGATTAATTTAGGAAAGCAGGTCAACACAAAACTTTAATATTTTTTAGTAGAAGTGCGCGTACTCAATTAATATTTATATTTAGTAGATACTAGGAATGGTATACTAGTACATTGCTAAAAATCATATGGCCATTAACCTAGTCAGTAATTTTCTTTACTCGTTACTGGATAAAAGTACCTAAGTACCTTCTTCCTAAATAGTTCAACCACAACGTAATGTATTTCATTACGGTACAACTATGTAATTTGAAGTTATACCTTATTTCTGAAACTATTTTAGTTGAAGAATTGAAATTTTCTTTTCAATCAAGTTTGCTCTGTGTACTATTCCAAAAAAAAAAACTAAATCCATTATGTATATGAGGGCCTTTACAATTTCAATAGCATATCTCAGGAAAATATTCTAGCAGTAATTATAATTATAAAATTATAGTTATAAAAATATTTTATGAAAAGCATCTGCTTGAAACTGTAGTTACATTTTATTAGCCATGGAACTCGGTAGTTATCACAAGATTAACAACATTAAATCGACCTTTTCCTATTTTGCATTTATTTTGATACAAGTTATTTCTTGTACATAAATAACCATGTATGTAAGTACATATACATAATATTGAAGACACTAAAAACAGTAATTTATTCATTCAATCTAATTAAATATTTTATGTTTGGCATTTATAAAATGAAGTTGTTTAAGCAACCTCTTAAAAATATAACTTATTTTTTTGCTTTCTTTAGTTCCAGATCATAATTTTTGCTATATCGAAACAAATGTTTAAAAAACATATTGTAATTCATACAAATATACATACATACATATATTAGTTTTAAATAATATCCTTAAATTCTATTCACATAAAGAAAAATCATTTATTCGACGAACTTAACCTATAATTTATTTTGATTTTAAATTTTAAAATAGACATACCGCCAAAAATCCAACAAAAATTATTCTTAAAATGCGCAGGATTTCAAAATATCGATTCGACTCCGACGCATTTAAACAATTGAATATGTTAAACAAACTGAAATATGCAAGGATATGAGCATAAATTCTTTTTCTTTTTATTTTGGTTATTAATTGTATATTTAACAACATAGGTTGTTTACAGTAATTTCCAAATGAAATATTGCCCAATTAAAATTCATCATTTTTATATAAAAATAAATTGTAAAAGTTGTATATCTTAATTATGAGAAAAAATTAATTACATATATCATGTTGTTAAGAGATTATTTAGGGACTGATCGTCTATCTCGCTGTATTACTCGACAAGGGAGAAGAAGGTGAATAAATAAATGTTCTGCGCATCTCGTTTTTTGTTTTATAAAATATGTAGAGAGTTTATTTACTTCTTTTTTGAAATACAAAAATTCAATTGAATAAATGAGAAATCTTATTGAAAAAAATTAAGTACTCATTGGAAAAACGGAGAATTCTGATTTCAAAGTGAATAAAAATTTTTATATATATTTTTAACTGGATACACAATTAGGTTGTTAATTTTTATTAATAAGGAATAATTCAGTAAACCATTAATTTTTACATATATGTATGATTAAAATTGGATATTATTCCGAGTCTATTGGAGCTGGATATTATTCAAACATATCGGTATTGAAATATTATATTTGAATTAAATGTTTATGTATGTATTCTTAAATTCCAGAATGCAGTTTAGAATATCTGAGCCGAACAGGATTTAAGAACTGTGTATTTTAACACTCTATAAAACTAAAAGTATACTTTATGAAATTTTCAAACTACTATTGTAAGCAGCGTTATGCTTAAGAAAGTTCGCATTTGTATAAATCAACAAATATATTCTGGTTCTATATTTTTGTATTTGGTACGAAAATAATATTAAAAATAGTTGTTTAATAAATTAAAAATAATATGAAAACGAAAAAAAAAAAAAAACTCAATTAAATCTTAATCTTATCTAAAATTTATTACTTTAGTTCTTAATTCATTTGGTATTTTTTTCCACAATCTTCTATACAATAATGTATCTCTCTTCATTTTTATTTAACGAGTAAAAGGACATTCATTCATAGAATGTACCATAGTTTTAATTCTATCATCATATTTACCTGTTGTTGCATTATAAAAATGTTAAAAATATAATTAGAAAATAAAAGAAAAAAAAAAAATAAAATATAAAAATAAAAATTTTTCCTCTTTTTTAAACTGCACATGTTAATTTTATATATTTTTGTTCGTTTAAATAAAAATTTTCTTCAAATAGCAAAAAAAGAAAAAAAAAAAATAAAAATTTATTTTCTAATCAATTAAATCTTTTCATACCAATATACATATAACAAATAATATTTAAAAGGAATTTTATTTTTACAATATTACTATTGAAAAATAAAACATAATTAGAAAAGAAAATAATAAAGAAAAAAAAAGAAAATTATGCAGAAAATGAATAAAATTTTCAACAAAAAGGATATTAGATGTAATGAAAATATTATACATATATATATCTAGATGTTTAATCCTGAAAAATTTCAAGTGTTTGTTATATAATAATAAAATTTTTGATAACAGGGTAAGTTTATAATAGTACAATAAAAAAAAAACACAGAAAAGCTGAAAATTTTAATTTTTGCAAAATTCAACACTTTGCATCAGTTTTTCGTAAAGATTTCACTTTAAGTTTGTTATAAATATAAGATCGGAATGAATTTTAAATAAAATGTTATTGAAAAAGGAATTAGCATACAATTGGCATTTTTCTTTTTCTTGTATTTACTTAGAATGAAAAGTTTCTTATGTTTAATTTTTGTAGTTGGTTTTGGTGTTTTCTTTTAATATAAATGTATTGTATTTGATTAACTTGTTTTTTTTGTTATATAAAGAGGAAAATCCCTCTATATATATATATATATATATATATAAGACAAAATTTATTTTATATACAAATATCTATACATACTTTTACCTTTACTATTGTTTTATTTCGTATACATAAGAAATACATACTCGTATCTAATAGTATAGATATATACGAGTATATGGGTATGTCTTATATTCAAAGTGAATAAAAAAGATAATAAAAAGAGATTAACAGATTAAAATATGTGTGTGTGTACAATTTCATCATATGTGATACATGAATTGTGATATAATGTATAACTACTAATATTCTTATTAAGTATAAAGAGCGTATAATATACTATTTACATATATACTAGTGTATATATAGTTGATATTGAAATATTGAAATGAAAATGTTAAGGCGCATTTTCTTTTCAACAAAAAAAAAAAATATAATTAAAACAATAATGATCGATCATTTATAATATCGAATATTGATTAGAATTTAAAAAAAAAATATAAATGTCGTATCATATCGTATATTTTTTAAACATTACTCTGCTACATGAAAATTGAGTACATTAAAATTATGCATTATTTACAATCGTTGTATAAATGTATGTATGTAATTTTTTGTATTTGAAAAAAACTATTGGCTTAAATAGTGAAAGTATCCTTAGAATTTACTTCTTAATTTAATTAATGAATTTTGAACAATTTGTTAATGTTATATTGTTAGTGTTTTCCTAGAGTATTAAGCGAAAATCATATTTTGTAATTCTCTATGTAATATAACCTAAAAGCTATTATAAGTACTTATAAATATAAATTTAATAATACAATATGTTCTTGGTATATAAGTTAGCTAATCGTAAATTTGACTATTCCATCATGTACAATGTGTCAACTGTCATACGAAATTATAAGACCCAAATTAAAGTTCAATGTAATTTTAATGAATTTTTACATAAAATTTTATTTTGAAAAAAAAGTTGACCTTATTATTTTTTAATCTTTTCAAAATAGATTTTGCATTATTAACGCTATTAAGTTCATATTATAAACTATTTCTATAAAACTATAAAAGTTTACCTCCCTTTGTCTATATTTTACATTTCGTAATACAAAATATTAATCAAAAATTTTAAATGATATTAGAGAAATTTAATAAAATCACCTCTGAATAAAGTATGTGTACTTATTGTATTTTCTGAAATATTTTTAATTTCTTCTTTCATTACTTACTTATGCATGTAGATACGAAAATTATACAATACTTTTAACGACGATTCCCTAATAATTACAAAATATAGTATGAATTTGGTTATATATAAAAATTGCATATAAAACGGCGTTCCACTCTATTTATATGAGCGTAATGTAAATGAATAACATTAATAATTGATATACATGAATACCGCAAGTATACGAGCGTAATCTTAATGAATAACATTATTAGTTTATATACATTAATACCGCAAATATTATAATATAAGCAAATAAATCTCCAATTTAACTAATTATTTTATAAGTAATTTAAAAAAAAAAAATTTGTTCAATTCGTATCTGAAACGTTCTAACGTACAATGACTATTTTAATAAGGAGCTAAGGGTGATAATCGATTTTTTCGGTAATATTAATATACATAAATTTGCAAATTTTTCAAAAAATCCGAAATTTTAGATTGAACCCCAAAAAATGTTGCTTTATTAAATTTTATCTATATATAAAAAAAGAACTTTAAAAATTCCATACAGATTTTGAGTTTTTTTTTCCATAAATTCGATATTTTAAATTGAAAATATTATCAAATTACAATTTTAATTCAATAAAATTTTACGTATTATATTATAATATATTGTGCATGAATAACTTAACCTTGTCAAGTTATTCATATAAGATGAACTTATATTCAAATTTCTGTTATACATATAGATAATGTGCATAAATTTGCATATATACAACATAATTTATTCATAATATATACAATCGCGTATACATATATTTATAAATCTATATATAATATGTAAGAATACTAAGTGCCTATAATATGTATACCACATATACTCATAATATCCTGCACCAACATATGTGATTTTCTGATAGTAATATCCTATCTCTCTTCTCTTATAGCATGCTGTGTATCGCGCAAAAACACAAACAAATCCTTTTTTTTCTTTTTGTCATTCTGTAGACATTTTTATATTAAAAGTTTATTATTAAATATTATAAAATATGCTATTAAAAATGTCTCATGTTTTTCTTTCGTATTCCTTTAAAATAAAAAATGGCACATATACGCATAAATTCAGATTTATTATAATTTTTTTATGATTTTATTCCCTTTGGATAAGAATCTGAAAAGAAAAAATATAAAGGCAGAAAGAAATAAGAAAAAAATTTCGTCTGTTACAGTTTAATGGATTGTGCTAACATTCTGTTTACTCTTAAAGGATAAATTTTTACATTTGTAAGGTTTTTCTTTTATTACGAATTTTTCTAACATTTCGGAGATTTTTTGTTTTTCTTTTTGATAATAAAAGGTAAAAGATAATAATTGTTAAAATATGCAAAATTTACAAAAAACAATTTACAAAAAAGAGAAAAACAAAATTTTTCTATCTCACCACACGTCCTAAAAAGAACATTGAAAAATGTTAACAAAGCAAAAATTTTTCTTTAAAATTTTTCTTTTTTTTTTCATTAACATTAACTCTATGATGAGGTTATATTTAAAGGGAATTTTTAAAGATAAATTTAAAGTTAGTAAAGTTCATGTAGGTTAGAAATTAAATTTATAATTTGATTAAGATAGACAAACTCGTATAATAGATTTTTCAATTATTGAACTGGAATTGTAAACTTGTGGGAGGTGAAAAATTTATTCCTTATTGTAATGAAAATATTTTGCACACATATACATTAAGTATATTTAATGGAATTGAATAAAATTTTATTGATTAATTTAATATTATATTTTGTTATACTTACTTAATATAACATCAGTTTTTGTATTTATAAAAGTGTAATATACTTGAATCATATTTTCTTTATTACTTTTCATAAGCTGAAACTGCGTATGCAAGGGTGAAAAAAAAAACCAAAATGAATTTTAATTTATAATATTGTATGTATGTATGTACATGAAAAATAAATTTATTGCTATATTCGCCAATAAATAAAAATAAAATATATAATATATTTGGATTTATGTATATACATATACATGTATATGTGTATATATATTGCCAATGGGCATTAATTTTAAAATTATTGCATTGATAATTCTTTTATATGTGACCTCTGGTGTATTTATTCATCAACAATTTTGTGATGTGTATAAAGTACTATTGTATTATATAGTAATCTCTTAATCTCTTCTATGACACTTGTATGTATCGTAAAATATCAAGTATCTATTTTTTTATGGTATGGTCTGAATTTTAATTGTGTGGTACTTTAATTATTTTCAGTTGAAAAATAAAATAAATGGTAATATAAGAGAATTCTAGATTTCGGATGCCACAATCAGGTTATAAAATGTTTCTTTTTTCATATTAAAATTTTTTTACAATTCTAATTGAATTGTAATTCATTTGTTATTATTATGTATGTATGTATGTACATGCATACAAGTGGTCAGTTATAAATAAGACACTCTATATTTCGAAACATTAACTGTTTTCGGTACAATTAATTCAAATTTCAAAAGCATTGGTTAAAATTCTTTTATTATTGCATTACAGAACTTGAAAATGTGTTTGACACACAACACGAGATTTTATGTTTTTGCTGCAATAAATGATACCAATTATATTGTGTAAATTTGAATTAGATTGTGTGCAGCTACCCTAATATTTTAATAACTTTTCGAGATGTCCATTCGGAGTTATTGCTCTTGGTGTTTTAAATCTTCTACAATAAAAATAAATAAATTTTGTTTAATGTATTATGAACAAAAATTTTAATTTTATTTATGAAATATTTTTGTAATACCAAAGGAATAATGGGACATTCTTTAACACATGTACGAAATGCGTTCTCTTTTAAGTAAGCAAAAGAATAAGGAAGTATAAATAATAATATTATTATTTCTGCTCATATTGTACATACTTCATTTATACATGCATTCAAACAAAAATTTCTCTATACACGTTGTACAACTTATGTTAAACTGATCCTCTTCTTTAAAAAAAAATATTTTTTTTCATATTTTCCAAATACTGAACAATATATTTGCTTAGAATTTTAATTAATTTACCTACCCTTAGGAAATTTTATTCATCCTTTTCGGTTCTTATATCCTTATCAAAATTGAATTTAGAAAGAGAAAGAGAGAGAGAAAAAAAAACAAAATCCTCAAATTCAAATAAATTAAATTAAAAAGCAAACATAAAATGTGTTGGAATTCAAAATTGGAAATGTGGTGAATTTTTTTATATTTTTACAATTTTTTAAATTTTTAATAAAAATTTAAGTTTCAATTGCTTACTTTTCAAAAATTGTTTATATTAGTAGAAGCACTGCCCTGGTTATTATAACAGATAAAATATATAGCAGTAATAATTAGATTAATAACCAACTAGGGCCTTGGTTCCAAATTATGTGAATAAAAATTATTTTTTCGTTTAAAACCAATTAGAGGCAATTGTTATTAACGAAACTATGACATGCCTATTGAAAATATTTTTGAAACACTCTTTAGTGACTAAAAGCAATATTATGGCCAAAAATATGCTTAAATCTTCATAATCTATGAAAATTTAAAATTTTGTTACCATATCGAATTAATAAAGCAAATTTGTAGTGGTATGGAGTATTTTCAGTAGTGTAGTAATAAAAAATAATGTTCTTAATTAAGCAAATAATTTGGATTAATTATAGAGGTGTAGAATTTTTATAGGTGAAGTACATGAATGTACAAAAATTGACGTAAATATAGTAACATTCAATAAAAAATCCTCTTTGAATTAAAAAACCTAGATTGTTAAAGATCAATTATTTTTGTTACATTCTTATAAGCGTTCGTCCTTATTCATTGATTCCTTCAATTCTACTTTTTAATTTTTGTGTCCTTTAATATTCTTTAAAATCTTTTTCTTTTTTATTAATTTAGAAATAATAATTGTATCTCGTTGAAAAAATCTCGTTTCTTTTCTAAACTTTATCATCATATACTTGTATTGCGGATGGTAGCTATGCGTCTATACACTTATGTATCATTATGTATGTAACAAAATAATTTGGAAAGACGTAATGATATTTTGGGATTTCGATTACTTTATTACAAGAAAAATTAAATAAAAAAAATGTTTATGCATATATATATATATATATATATTTTTTTTTTTTTGTGTATAAAATCGATAAGATTCCCTTATAATGCCTAAAAGTATTCTCATACAAGTCACTCTACAACGTAAGGTTCAGTCAACATTTAATTTTGAAGGTTGATTTTATGATTCAATTTAATTTAATGTAAAATTGGTGAAATAACCAAAAATTTTTGAATATTATTATATAACAAATATGTGTGTATATAAGGAGACATACTCGTACACACAAAAAGAAAGAAATTTAAAAAGTGAATAAACCAGAGACACCCACGTGTACAGACATTTTCATTTTTAATGTAGGTGTATCCTGTGACAATATTGAACACATTTATGCACATACATGTATTCAAATATTCCATACCAATATGTAAATAATATACAAGTATAAGAAACGGTACCTGGATAAAATTTCTTTATACCGTTATATACAAATGTGTAAATATATTCTATGGGAAAAGCAATAAATATTTCCAATATCTACATCCTTTTAATATAGTATATAAGTTATATAAAACTTTAGGCTTACCAGATATTCATCATAATAATCTGGGACAAAGAGATTTTTCTTTATAATTTTATCTTTTGGATAAGTGTTTGAATTGATCCGGATTAAAATAATTGTTTATAAAGTAGCACTTTTCCACCAAATAAAAATGTATCAAAAAAATTATCTTTTATATTTATTTCATTTAAATAACCGAAATATATTAAATTATTGCTTATAGTCAGGATGAGGAAAGAAATATTAAAAAAGTCGTAGCATAATGGACGAATAGCATAACGGTTTGTTAAAGGAGTTAAGATAAATAATTGTGTTGCTTAATGGAACGGCATCTGTTGGGTTTTTGTAAAAATTTGTTACAATTTTGGAAAAACATAAGGCACCAAAATGAAAATTTTAATAATTTCAAGAGACAATAACTTTGAAAAGCTGAAGGCAGAACAAAATTTTCTTTTAAAAAAAGTAAATTGTGTATTATTGATATTGGAAACTACTAAAATTTCAAGCAGCAAAATTTAACCGTATAAAAGCAAGACTATACCCGAAATTGGGAAAAAAGTATTTTAGAAAGAAACTCGTTGCTTGTAAATGTAACAGGTTCGTAACAAACTAATGGAATAAAAAATTTAATACAATAATATTTTTTATAAGAGAACCATTACTTATGTCTTTAAGACAACTATTAATTTCAATTAATAATTTCAACAGCAACATTTGCCAATATACTGTTTGGCAGTATAGAAAATTTTTTTCTAGTCAGATTCATTTGAAAAATGAGTAGAAGTTTTGTAATCAACCACACGAACAGACGGTCAAAGTAAGGGCAAAATAAAAATATGGATATCAGTCGTAATAAATCACTGGCCTTTTTTATTGTAATATTCGAAAAATATAACTTTTTTCAATCTTTCACAACAAAATATAAGAATTTGACTGAAATCTGAAGAAATGAAAAAAAAACGCCACAGCACACGTGAAATATAACTGATTGTATTTTAGATATGCACTGGGACACGACCTTTTATATAATTCATGTACTTAATATACATATTAGATGTTTAGAAAGAATTTTTGTGGGACATTTTATAAGCTCGTTATATTTTCAAGAGTTTTAATTATTTTAAAAAAGTTTTAAAAGCAAAAAGAAGTAGAACAAAAAAAATTCTTTTATCTTTTAGAATTATTAACTTAAAATCCCTTTATCTTCTTATTATCTAAAGTTCATGATTTTAAAAAAAAAAACCTTCAAAAAATGAAGAAAAAAAAAACCAAAATTAATTTCTGACCAACCAATCATTATACAATCATTTGGGTCTTAAAGGCAATTTAAGAGTTAAATTTTGGTTTATTGTTCTTCCACATTTAATGCTCATCTACATTACCTTATAAATTATATAAAAATCAAGATAAATAATGAATTATATAGAACTTAATTTATATAGTATGAAGAAAATAAATTTTTATTCAAAGGTAAAGGTAACAGAACTCATTTATTTGTGCAACCTTCTTATACATTTACATATTCGTCGTCAAATTTTAATTTATTTTCTAAAAATTTTAATATTCTAACCCCGGTACAATTGAAATAAATTAAAATTTATTCTAATATATAATTCAGAACAAAGGATACTTACGAGAATATTTGAGTTACTTGACAATAATAAAAAAATTTCTTAAAATAAATTAGGAAGAACAGGGTTATGTTGGAAGAGAACTGTTCATTAAATATTAAATGGTATACTTTAAGTACAATTGTTCTTCACTTCTATAAGTGACTGAGAAATTTACCTATTAAATTATATTTTTGTTTTTATTGTTGAAAACGACTTTAATATACAATTCGTTTAAATTGGGCTAGATGTTTAAAAAATATGGTGTTGCGCAATTTAAGCAATTAATGGCAATTTTGGCAATTGATCTGCTCACAAAAGTTTTTTACTTATCAAATCTCAGAAATTATATATTTTTTAAAATACTATGTTTTCTTAAACCATTCCCTCACGATTTATGAATGTTATAAGGAAACACATATAACGTTATAAACACATTCATCTAGGGAGAATTCTTGGGTTGAAAGAAAATTTTGAACTTGTAAAGTTCAAAGATATTCCGCTTATAGAATTCGATTAATATAAATCTCGAAATTTCATTTATCTAGAGCTTCAAGTCTACATATTTGAAATTAGAATTTCTAGTAACGTTCTATACTAATAGTACTTATTACATAATTCTTAGTAATATTGAAACTCTAAAATATTTGTATATTATTTATTATTAATAATATGTAGGATTAATTAATATAATATTGAACTGATTCCTCCTATTAAAATTATTGTTAAAGTACAATAAATTTCAATAGTTATTTTAGCTAAAAAATTATTAAAGAACTTATAATCTACTGATTTATTATTGAAATTCTTCGTGGATATCAAATTCAATTTAAATTTGAACTTGTGTTCCAACTTTCTTAAAAATAAACACATATACTTATATATATATTTGAAAATTACTGTAATTTTGCAATTAAATTTTGAATTTAATTTAATCAAATACTAAAAATATTATTTTTCTTGTGTAAAATTAAAGTATTAAGATTCCCAAATACACAAAAACATTCTTGCAGTGATAATAAAAGTTTTTATACGAAAAAAAATTTTGGACAAAAAAAATTTGTTTCGTACTCGTAGCTACTCGTATTACAATTTTTTTTATCATATTTTATTATGGGTACAAAAAGGTACAAAAAATTTCTGAACGAAAATATTTTCTTTATAAAATAAGAGAATCACGGATTAATTTTATTAAATAAGCATTTTTCCTATAAATATGCAAATATAAAATAATGAATGTAAAATTTTTGATTAAATGTGTGTTGTAAAATCAATAAAAAAACAGGAATATTGAAGGACAACTTTGACAAAGCAACGATTTCTAACTTGCCTATGGCTACATGTAAAATTTTTTACACTGCAATTCACCTCACCTTCGCCTTTAAAGTCTTCCTCTCTCCTTTCTTTTGTTTCAATGAACACAAATAAAACATTCGATATGTACGAATCCAATATAGAATTATGAGCTTCATTTTGTTTTCCATTTTTTCAATCACTGAAGCAAGAAAAGGGTAAATGGATGGCGTATAATTGTATAACAGAATTTTAAAATGAAAATCTTTCGCGTTTTTTGAAAAAGGTTAGTTATTTTAGTATTAATTATACTTATTTTTAAAAATCTGGCAGGTTTTTTAGGTTTTATTGAGAAAAGATAAAATATCCAATTAAATATGTGATAAATCTAGACAAATTTCAAATATGTTAAACTAAACAAATTTTAAAAACTAATGAAAAAAATAAGAGGGAGAATCGCAAATATCTAGCGCATCGTAATATTTTGCCGAAGCTATCCTAATTATAACCCTAATTAAATTCAAATTTTCAAATTATTATTCCAATTGGATTTCATACATTTTCACAAATTATAATTTTCGGAATTACATGACAGACTAACGAAAATATAATTTAACATTATTTCATTTCTATACATACATTAATTTCAAATTTAAATATTAGTTGTAAGAATGTGTAAAAATAGAATTAAATAAAATGATAAAATAAAATATTTTTAAAAAGGTTTTTATGTAAATAATAATTTAAAAAAGAAAATTATACAGAACACATCGATATACGCGAATAAACTTTATCTATAGAAAAAATTTTTTATTTTTTATATAATATAGAGAAAGCGCGATGATATAGAAAAATGAAGGTAAAATAATAAGGTAGAAAAAAAAAGTTTAAATAATAAAAGTCCTTCCCGTTTTTATACAATTTTTCTCATTTTTTAAGAAATTATGTTAGTATTTACATAAAAGATCCTTAAATACAGTTATATTTTTATATATTATGTGTATATAATGTATGTATCAATATACGTACGTGTGTACATAAAAATTAAACAATTTGCATATAAAGAATTGTAAGAAACTGTGGTTTAACTACATACATACATAGCTATTCAGCTATTTGATAATTAGTGTACTACTTATGTACATTAGGTAGGTATTTGTCTATTAAATGTACTATAATTTTTAAGCTATTGCTTGTATTATATATGATTACACATGTTTTGTTATATGTATACATATATATATATATATCGTATGTATATATGCATATAGTATATATGTATATATGTATGCAATATTTTCAGTATTCTTCCATCATTATTTTTAGAACAAAGGAGAATAAAACTGACATTGAATTTTGTATAATAAGTATATTAATAAAGTATGTATATTAAACTAAGTATTTATTGTACATATAAACATATATTTATAATACATATTATTTCATACCTTATGAATATTCTGAATTTTTTAATATAAATAAGTTTGCCCAAAATACATATATATTATTACATATAATATCACTTCAGACGAAAAAGATTTATAAATACAAAATTTAGAATTTTCGGTTTTTGTTTTGACTTCTATTTAAGTTTTAAGGTTATGGTATCAGAAGAGGTTATGGTTAAAATAATGAAATGTCAATTATGAAAATGAATGATATTATTAACAATGAATGAATAATTGAAGAATTTAAGCATAATTTATTTAAGTTTAACATTAAATTAGTTTAGGAAACTTTAGATAAGTTTATATTTGCTAAGTTTTATATAATTCAACTGTAGTAAATTAAAATTTATGTAGGTGTTCTTTTTGATATTCATCAATATTATATTCTTTTTGATATTTTAAGTTTGTAATCATATTTGCAGCATTGCAGCCTGAAATTTCGCTTTTTTACTATACAGAAATTATACAATATTTATTATATTATATAGTTTATCTATTCGACTTGCATTATTGTACAATAATGCAAGTCGAATAGATAAACTATAAATCGTTTTAATAATTGAGGTCTGATATAATTTTTGAAATGCCAATAATTTCAAATTGACACTAATATACCAAAAACCAAGTGATTTCCCCAAATATCTAAAACACTCTGAAATAAAGTTTTTTCTCCTTCACCTCTCTTAATCACTGAAAAGACTGAAATAAACGTGAGTTAATATTCAAATAAAAATATAAAAGTAAAACTTTAATGTTTTATTTAAATTTTTTTAGCAAATCCTACAGCACGATTTTTTTTAAGCGTTTTAATGTTCACTCATATAAAATTATACATATATGTATGTTGATATCCCGCGATTGCCCATATATGCAATGTTAATAAATGTGTTATTAAAAAAGGACGAGCATATACAAATATATTTTGATTTCTTTATATATACATACATATATATATTTATATTTACATATATAACCAATTATAATCGTATTATAAATTTATAATGAAATAAACAGATTTTAAAACAATTTGAATATGTTGACATAAAACAATTTCTCAAAGTCAAATTCATAAATTTTAATAAGTTTTAAAACTTAAAAATTATATAAGGTGCCAAATGTACTTTAAGTTGAAAAGCTGCATGAATAAAAAAATAATTCACAATTGGCAAGAACATTTAAAAAAATATTTCTTCCTTTTATATTTTATTTAAATTTGGCTTGAAAATCACTTCAACTGTTGCGGAAAGGATAAGTGAGATATTCAACAAGTAGCAAAAATGTTTGAGTTTTTAAACTTAAATCCACTTGACATCAGCATGAATGTTTGTTTGAATTTAAAAAAATTTACAAATTTTAAATTGCTATTGAAAAAATCCTTACCAACTTTTAACTGTTGATTCAATATTTTCCAACAGGTTATCTTTAAAATTTTATAGATATTGCTACAATAATTTTAGTTTTGGGTCAGATCACACTATACATATTTTAATAAATCATTAAAATTTAAATGAAACAAATGAAATAGATTTAAAAATTGTAGACTTCCAATAAAATTTATGTCTCTCAATTTTATAAACTCTAACACTTTAATAACTCTCTACCATTTCCTTTTCCTTCCTCACTAAATGATGACAATTTTGTTGGGCAATCTGATAGCCGCATTTTGTGCGTCTAAATGATGATTGTTTAGGCTCTTTCGTGCAATGTTTGTCTACGTTATAATTGTTGCTTGGCCTAAGCAATTCGGGTGATAATAAATACAGTAAATGACCTAATATGTTAAAAAAGATAAAGATAAAATATTTTTTTTTGACAGGACATAGGAATGTAAAAAATTCATGCTAAAACACTACAATATATTATACAAGTGTATAACGCTTGAAAAGCACTGAGTTTTATTAACAGTATAATAAAAATATTAAAATGGAAGCTTACTTTAAATTTACCTTTTGTGTTGTGCGTCAAGAACATATTTTTACATTTTTTGATGTTGTTTAAAATAAAAATAATCAAATCAGGAAATATGCGTGCAATCATACGCAAGTGTTCATTTACACACAAACATACATATAATGTGTTATTGAAAGATAATAAAATTTTATACACTTACACACAATTTTTTATCATAATACAAAATAATGTACTTGAAATATATTGAATCAATAGAAATAAAAATGAAAATTTCGATTGCGTTTACATTCAATTTCATATACCTATTTTGTCGAACAATGGGAGAAGAGGAAAAAAATGTTGACTATTAATGAAATTGTTTTCCCGTTTCATTGTAATTTTCGAAAAACTCTACTCGATACATTAGTAAAATTACTTTGAACTCTATATGTACATATATCCATTTGTACCCATATAAGTACAAATTTGCTCTTCAAATGCTTCCCGGCGGAAAAAAAAATGTTTCTATTGTTTTGTTTGCCTAAGTGTTTCCTTGGATTGACGCGCCAACCTAAACAAAAACCTAAAACTTTTGTTTGGATGAATAATTTTACTCTTATTCTAAAAGCATTAGTGAATGGTAAAATAAATGTGTAAGTTTTGTTTTAATAAGAAAAAAATCTGATGTGATCGTCAGCACATAAACGACCGCAATGTGTATTGTCTGGTTAAATGAAAGTGTTACAGAATATTATAAAAATTCCTGTTAAATACTTCTTTCCAATTTTTAGGCCATTAGTAAGCCTATAGTTAATATACCTAAAAAATTTAAATTTGGCTCTTAGTAAAGTTTCGCTTTGTGCTACCCGAATTCCCTGAAATGCTCGTCAGTTAGTATCCGAGATTGGAGTTAGTTTCCAGACCAGTTTCCGAGCTCTGATCTTTCCATAAAATTTATTTGTTCGTTGCTTTAATACGAAGAATTTAAATATTAAATATCAATGAAATCGGTATGAAAAAATGGATATTTGGCCCGTAGTAAACGTCCTGTTGCTGATGCATGATTTCTTTCAAAAGTTAGAAGGTTTCGCGGACGGTCGAGCGAAGTTTATATATGAAATTTCAAGTAAATCTGTTGAATATTTTCTTAATAATGAACAAAATTGTAAAACAGTGAAATAAACTTACACATCACATTTCATCAAAATCGGTTTAGCCGAACTCGAGATACAGTTGTGCACACATAGACAGACAGACCGACAGACCGATAGACCCACAGACCGGCAGACCCACAGATCGACAGATTGCTAAAAAATAGTTTGTTTACACTTCCCTAGCATGGAGAAGTGCTTTCTCACCGAAAACTCGATATGCAAAATTTGTTGCCATCACATAATCTAACTATTGTTTGCACAATACGGTGGGCAAAAAATAAAATCTAAAAATGACAAATAGAATCATAGATACATTCGTTTTAGAAACTAAATAGGTAAGAAACCTATGTGAGTCGAGTAAAACTTTCATTTTTTTCCTCCTGGATTTTCATTTTATGAGTAGAGTTACTCCTATCCACGCTCAATTTTATATATAAAATGTTTCATTATTATTCAATATTCCTTGTATAAACATATTTATTTTCAATTTTAAAAATTTTGAAATTTCTCTATTTCGTTAAGTTGGAAGGCTTCTACAGAACTTTTTAAATTAGTTGAATGCGTATTGAAAATTTTAAATATTAAAAGAAACGTTGACACAAAGAATACTATAAATCAATTATTAAAAATGTATATTTTATTAATACACATAGAAACAAATTATAAGTTAATATCGCCTCAATCACATACATATATTTAAATCTGTTATGGTTATTTTCAGGTAGAATTTTCTATAAATAAACTGACCTCATTAAAAATTTAACCTAAATTTTGTCTTCTTTTAATTTATGATTTTTTATGATAATCAGAATCGATTCACCCAAATAATGCATGTATTTTCTATATATTTTCCTTTTTCTATTTGAATTTTGTTACATAATTTCCTATTATATTTAATATTCCATTCATTATGTGTAATTTATAACAAATTAACTATAGAGTTTTTTATTCAAACCTTAGCATGAAATTTCATTTAACCACGGTAGATGTTAAAAGTGAATGAATTTTTTTTTAATGTAATTTATTGATTATTTCGGTAGTTAAAAAAATTTAGAGAAAATTTTTATTATTAATGTTTTGAATGTTTAAGAACTAATACAAATAATATTTTTATAAAAATAAATTCGTAAAGCAAAATGTATTAAAAATGCACATTAAATTAATTAAAAATATTAGTTACTACATATCACAAATGGAATCGAGCACTTAGCAATTAAAAATTGATGTTTAAAAATCAAAAGCACTCATTACACCCAGATCAAATTTCGACGTTATCAAAGAATAGATTTTAATAATCAAAAAAAAAAAAAACTAAAAACAAACATAAAAAATTAAAATAAACATAAAAATTATAAATAAATATGGCTAATACTGCTCAACTCCTACGCAGGCAAAGTTCTAGGGATTTACACTTAAGAACTCAAAGAAGTATCGATAATCTAGAATTAAAAGTAAGTAAAAATTAATCAAAAAAATTTTATTTATACAAAAATGAAATTTTTTCTTTTTTCCAATAGGAACTACGTGGACGTTTAGTTAGAGCTGAAAATGGTTCTAGAGATTCAGTACCTTTATATGGTGCAACAAATCAGGGATTTATATCAGATGATAAGGATCCAGATAAAGACAATGTTATATTTGGAGATCCATTGACCCCACCACCGCAACAGCATCAATCTCAAACTATAACAAAACAACCATCGACAAATATACCACTAGAGGATATAGTTCAAGAAGAAAAACAAGAAGATGAACGTGAAAGTTGGGATAGTAAAATTATGTTTTTACTTGCAACCATTGGGTAAAATAATATTTTCAATTCATATACCTTTATTTGACTATATAAATTATAAAATTATAAAATATTTGTAGTTATGCAGTTGGACTCGGAAATGTTTGGAGATTTCCGTATTTAGCACAAAAAAATGGTGGCGGAGCATTTTTAGTTCCATATTTCATTATGTTATGCATTCAAGGTATACCAATTTTTTATTTGGAATTAGCCGTTGGTCAACGATTACGTAAAGGAGCTATCGGTGTTTGGAATCAGGTAATTATAGTCACAATTTGGAAATTTATTATAGTTGTTGTTATTAATTATAGGATTTTGTTAATTTTCTTTTAGGTATCACCATTTCTTGGTGGAATTGGTATATCATCGGCAGTAGTTAGTTTCATAGTTGCATTGTATTATAATACCATTATAGCTTGGTGTCTAATATATTTACTACACAGTTTCGAATCTCCATTACCATGGGCCGAATGTCCAACTCGTTTATATAAAAATTTTACATACGATTACGAACCTGAATGTGAAGTAAGTTAACCTTTTATGTGATTAATTTACATTTTATAATAATACTAGTTATATACAAGTAATTATTTAAATATTCTTCAATTAAACTGTTTAAAGGCATCATCACCTACACAATATTACTGGTACAGATCAACTTTAATGTGTTCCGATAGCGTTAATGAGCCTGAACAATTCAATTACAACATGGCCTTAGCATTAATAGTTTCTTGGTTTCTAGTTTATATCTGTATGGTACAAGGAATAACATCATCAGGAAAAATTGTATACATGACAGCCCTGTTTCCTTATGTTGTCCTAATAATATTCTTCTTCAGAGGGATTTCACTTGATGGTATGTAAATATTCATATCAAAACCGAATACTTGCCAAAAACATTGTTAAAAACTAAATTATTTTTAACATTAATCTTTAGGTGCGAAAGATGGAGTCTTGCATTTATTTACTCCACGTTGGGAAATATTATTAGATCCCGTTGTATGGCTTGAGGCCGGTACACAAATATTTTTCTCGTTGGGTTTAGCATTTGGAGGACTAATTGCGTTTAGGTATTATTAAATGACAAACTGTGAGTAAATTTTGTTTCTAACTTGAAATGATATTGTTATCATTTTATTTAGCTCTTATAATCCAGCAAACAATAATTGCTTCCGTGATGCAATTCTAGTTTCAATGACAAACTGTGGAACATCAATGTTTGCTGGGGTCGTGGTAAGTATTTTATTCTATATAAAATGTAATATTATCTCACCAAGTAACAATACAGGTGTTCTCTGTGATTGGCTTTAAAGCTCACAAAACCTACGATAAATGCTTGGAAGATAGGAGACATCTTACTGAAAAAAATATTACTTCAAATTTACCAGAGTGTGATTTACAAAAGGAGCTAGCTAACGTAAGCATTTCTTTTAAACATAATTTTAAGGGAATAAAAATGTTACGAATTTTTAGAGCGCTTCTGGTACGGGATTGGCTTTTATAATATTTACGGAAGCGATCAATCAATTTCCCGGTGCGCAATTATGGGCGGTTTTGTTCTTCTTAATGCTCTTTACATTGGGAATTGACTCCCAATTCGGAACATTGGAAGGTGTTGTAACATCCTTAGTCGATATGAAACTATTCCCAAATTTGTCTAAAGAGCACATAATTGGAGTAATACAAACTTAACTTTAAAAATTCAGTAATTGAATACAGATAAATGATAAAAACTTTCATTCTAGATACTCTGTACTACATGTTGCCTCCTATCAATGGGATTTGCTCATGGGGCCGGAAGCTATATATTTCAATTAATGGACAGTTTTGCAGGAAATTTTCCTTTGTTAATAATAGCATTATTCGAATGTATTTCAATAAGTTATGTATATGGTATTAGAAGGTTAAAGTTTTAAGCAAAACAATTATTGCTTTTATTTACTTTTACTTATTATTTTACAGATTTTCAGATGATATAGAATTAATGACTGGATCCCGTCCGTCCTTCTATTGGATGTTTTGTTGGAAGTATTTATCACCTGTGGCGATGATTACAATTTTATCAGCTAGTTTTTATGATTTAATGACAAATGGAAGCAGTTATCCAGCGTGGATTGCTGCTAAAGGGATGACCGAAGAAAGTGAATGGCCACATTGGTGTCTAGTAACTGCAGCCTTATTAATATTTTCGTCTATATTATGGATACCTTTTGTAGCTATTGCAAGGTAATTAAATTATTTTTTTTTTATATTTTATTTTAATTTTTTTTTTTATTTTAGACTGTGTGGTTTTACAATTGTCGAAGAAACAGATCCTGCATGGTTCCCTTCAGCCGAGTTAAAAGAAGTTCACGGTATTGTACCACATGAACCTACGGATCTTGAAAGAACTTTATTCTGTTTTAATTCGGATGGAACAGAAGGATTTTGCTGTCCCACTTACGGTTTACCAGAAAAAACTTTAGAAGAAGAGGAATAAAAAGATTATATAAAAACAGGTAAATGTTATAAAAATATTTTAATATTAATTAATATACTGAATACAAATTAAGCCCCAACGGAGTCCATATAAATATGCGCGCAACAAAACAAACAACAAAAGGAAAAATTTTAAGAGAAAATCAATGCTCGATAAAAAAAATAATTGTAGCTATGTATATAACTTTAAAATTAGTGTAAAATACTGTTATATTTAGAGGGAACCACCGACTCACACGTGACCAGACAATAACATTGGTTTTGAAACAAACATGCCTCTCAAATTATAATTCTTCTGACCAATTTAATTAAAATAAGTTTTAAACAAGAGCCCATTTTGATTCTTTTTTGAACTTGTACTTATTTTGTAGTTATGATAATTTTCTTCTATTAGATTATATAATTATTTCAAAAGACATATGATTTTGATAGCTCATATATTGAGTACATGAAAGTACTGTGTATTTGTATAATTACATAGCCGGTCTAAAATATAAAGAATTTATGTATTTACAATGCATATTGAATTAATATCTGTTATACAATATTACAAACCATTTGCAATCAACTACAAGAAACACTTCGGGTGATACAATTTTTAAGTGCATTATTCATTAAATATAAAATTATCTCGAAATAATCAATTTTTCAAATTATGTATTTCAATTACACAATTCAAAATATTTCGCTAACACTTTATGAATTCAAATCGAATTTTATGCAGCAACATTATAATATTATATAAATACACAGTAATCTCTATTCTTTTAAATACCATAATTTGTTTGTGAAATATTTTTAAAAAAGTTCACGTAATATAAAATTTAAGAAAAATAATCAATATATATTTTAATATTATTCGCTTAGTTGTACATTATTAAAAATGTTAAAGCATTTTTTAAGAACCTGTGTTAAAAAATATATTATATTCTGTGATTTTAACGAACTAAATTCCTCCGGCAATATCCCTCTAATATCGTAAATAAATAAATTATAAAATACGATATAATTTTAATTAAATATACGTATAAATAAATATCTCATGTGTAAAAAAATTAGATGATTTAAAACGTTAGAAAAATATATTAAAAATTCATAATAATTCAATAATAGATTCATACTGCTCCAGTTTAAATAAATCTAGTTTTATCATATTTTTGATTTTCGAAATTTTATTTTTAATGTACGCCAAAATTGAAATTTTATTTAATACCAAGAAAAATTCAATTCCATGTTCTTATAAAAAAAAATATTATATCTTTGCTATTATAGTTCAAAATAATAATATAAATTAATTATTAGCAAATTCATATTTGTAATTTCTTAATTTGTTTCTAAAGAACAAAAACATAAAAGAAACCTATTTCCCTTTATTATTGCATATCAAAAACTTGCATTCTTTTCACATTTTCTAATTTTAGTTGCAAATATTAAAACAAAAAATTTCGAAAATGTAGAATTTTATGTACGGAATATTAAAAAAAAAATTAACGAAATTAATAAAAAATGTATAAAACTTACGAGGCTATTGCCAATTAATTAATGTATAAAAATATATATAATATGTATGTATTATATAATAAAATTTATAATTGATATTATATAAAAAAAAGGAAAAAAAGAAACTATTTTTTAAGAACAAGAACTAAAAAAAATAATTTTAAAGACTTAAAAATTACAATAATTTACTCATAATGAAAAAAATAAGCAATTAGTGCAAAAAATTTCAAATAATAAAAATAGAAAATTATTGTACATATATGCCTATATACTTACATTAATATTATATAAAAATAGAATGAAAATAACTAAATTAATATATATGTTCATTATTATTAAAGAAATATTTAAAAATTTTTGACTTATTTGCAGAATATGTAAAAGTACCAATTTTTCTATTTAATAAAAATCCGGTTGATTATTTTACTTAATCTAAATTATCAATTAAAATTTTAATTATTTAATTAAAATATATGGAAAAAAATTATAATATATTTTCAGAGTTACTTGATTAAGTTCCACAAACATTACAAAAATTAGTAAAATAATATTTTTTTCAATATCTTCTTTTTCGAACTCTTTTTAAAACATAATAATAAATAAATGTGATTTAAATTTGCAATAAAAAATAAATGTCATCTTATATATTTGTATATAATATATAAATAGATAGTCATATAATTATCTTTAAATTGATATAGTTATTTCAAGATTGTTAAAAATGGTACATATAAATTTTAATTTTAAAAACATATCTTGTTTTAATGTAAATTAAATGTTATTAATTATTGTTATCTAAGTAGAAAATTAATTTTAATTTAAAAAATTATTTTATTTAAAATTGAAAATTTTCTTTAAAATTTAAATATTAATAAATTTTATCATCTATATTACATTTATATATGTATATAAAAAGGAAGTCTTATAATAATGTTGCTTCATATAACATAAAATATGTATATAAAACACAAAATAATAAATAAATGAAGCTATACTAAAAATGTACGTGTATTTGAACAAAATGCAAAAAGGTTTTAAATTATTATGAAAACAAAAAAAAATTGTAATTTCCATATATGCCTTTTTTTGTGAGATTTTATCTGTTGTTTTACATATAATATTATGAAATATGAATTTTAAACTTATAAAAAAAAATAATTAAAATATTAATTTGAAAGTTTCATAAATACTAAATTTTAAATATCCCATTTTTTATAAATGTTATTAAAATCACGATTCATCAGCGGTAGAATTATGATAGTCTTTTTTATAATGGTGTGAAATGAATTTATTAGTATAATATGTTAGGATGATAATTTGTGTAACAAGATTCTTATGCTAGTTTATGCTTAAAATATCCTAAAATACAATATTTTTAATTTAATTTTATTAAGTAAACGTTTTTGTTTTATTAAACAAACCTTATATAAAAAAATTTATAATGAAAAAAAATTATAGTATTTATTCTTTAAATTTTAGTTTTCTATAAAATGAAACTGTTTAAATGAAAATAATTTACTATCCAAATTTTTACTTGTACACATGAAATATGGTTATAACGTATATTGCTACATCAGAACAAATAATTGGAAGCAATGACTTTGTTCATAGATTAAATCAGTTCTAACTTGACGATTCTGTTAACGATATAATGAATAAATATGTATCATATCCATATGTATAAAAGAACAGCAATATAACTTTATGTTTTGCTTCCTCAATCCAAAAAACATTATAATATCATAAATAAAATTTCATTTAATTAGACTATTTAGGGAAAAATAACAATATAAAATTTAGAAACTTATAATAATTATTTTTATTAAAAAATTACAATAAATTTGCTTTTTTTAAATAAACAATTATTTTTATTTTACAATTTTAATGTTATAAACGGCGATTTTACCTAATAGAATGCAATTACAAATACTTTTTATTTTAAGATAGGGCAATATTTGTGGCAATAATATTTGAGTTTCAAAACATAATTACAATAATTTTTAATAGTAAAACCAGACAGACATAAAAAAATTAATAAATTATAAGAGTTAAAGTAAAATTTTGTAAAAATAGACTACAGTAGTTCAATAAAAACTTTTTTTTTTATAACAATTCATTTTAATTACAATGGTTTCTGATTCTCTAAAATACTTTGAGACAATCTTAACTTGGAAAACACAACATGTACATATAACTCGATATTACACTAATAATTTCATTTTATCATATTAGTTTTAAAACATTTAAAGGAAAATTAAAAGTTTTTAAATACGAATAAAAACTTTTGATGAAAAATTTAATCGCCGTTTTTTAAAGTAATTCTTAAAAGTAAGAATTTTTATTTAGATTTTATTTTACTATTAAATTTCTGAAAATATAATATTTTATATTGGAAAACAATATACATACATATGTATTTGTTTATTTTTTATTTATCATAAAAACTATATTTAGTCCTAATAATTATTCTTATTTTAAATTTATTTTATTAATCATCATCACTATAATTGTTTAACAATAAACTTAAGAGACAATAAATTCAAAGTTATACCTTTTTAACATAATAAAATATTATAAAAAATAAAACAAAATGTTCATTTTTAGCATTCCAAGTTTAAATAAAATAACAAAAAAAAAGAACGTATTTATATTTACATTAAAGAGTCCTGTATTCAAAATAAGATTTATTAAAATAAATTATGTATATATATACATAGATATAAATAAATATAATATATACGTATAAATATTTAAAAGATATTATATATATACGTTATTATATATAAATAAATATATACATATATATAATAACATTTTATTATATAAGTGTTTTTGATGTTAAAAGTTTCTTGTATTTATTTTAAAAACAAAACAAAAAAAAATCAAAAAATAATAAACATGCTAAAATAATATTATGAACGTTATTCATACTTTTAAATGTAACAAAATAAAAATCAGGAAAAAAAAATAATAACAAAAGAAAATGACAATAAAGTATTAAACATAAATTGAAATAGAAATTTGTTATTTTTAAAACTATTTTTTCAATTTGGAAATTTCTTCATTTTGCAGCATTTTAAGTTTTTTATTATTACTATCCTTTCGTTTTTTATGTTTATTTGATTTTAGATGTACACCCCACTGAAATTCTCCAATAAAATGTCTTTTACAAACTTCACAATAATTTGTAACCTAAAATAAAAATGAAAATTATTCATTATTCAGGGAAATATCAAAACACCTTTTACTCTGCTAATTTCAAACCCTTGACAAAATTATTCTTTTAATTTTGTCAAGGGTTTGAAATTATCAGAGTAAAAGGTGTCCGATCAAAACTGAGTATTTAATTTTGTTTTCTATTTTAAATCCAAAAGAGTTAATTATAAATTGTTAGTAAAGTTGTTAATTATTAGCCTTAAATCTGTATAAAAGTGACATTATTTAAATGCATTATATTTAGTTGCTACTAAAAATATAGCAAATATTAGATTGCAATTGACTTTTATCACAATTTTAATAAATTATAATTTTAAGTTCTGGCTATTATTTTCAATAACAATTTAATTGAAATTATTATTATAAATAATTTGCAGCATCGTATACGATCAATTTATTCGTACTAAATCAAAGTCAGATGCTCTTGTGCAGCAAAGGTAGGTTATCTTATTTCTGAATCAAATATCAAAAAACTCATTAGAAATATTTTACCTAACTAATTTATTTAAAAGAATTATTTTTTTTTAACAATTTTTTATGAACTTTTAACAATTAATGGAACTTTAATCATTGCCAAATATTATTTTTATAACCGTACGAACTTATGTTTGAGGGGTATACTAAATTTACCTTACCGTTTGTAACGCTAAGAAATAATGGTCTAAGATATAGATTCAAGTGTATGTTTTTGATCAGCGTCGAATTCTGTGTCGATTTAGCTTTGTCTGTCCGTCCCAGCGATAACTCAAAAACTAATTGAGCTAACTTCACCAAATTTTTACAAATGATTTATTGTAGTAAGTGCCAGAACCCTATTTAAATTGGACATGATCGGAGTACTGGTTCGTGTAGCTGCCATACAAATTCATAATTTATTTAACCATATCTTAGAAACTATGAAAGTTGTGGTATTGAAATTTCGTACAAGTAAATATATTAGTAGGGCCAAATTGTTTGAAAAAAGTCATTGAAATTGCTTCGCTCCTTGTGGTAGCTGCCGTACTACTTCAATAGTAGTTTGGCCATATCTTATAAAACATTAAAAACACAGTACTGAAATTTTGCATAAATTAATATGGTAATATGGCAACTTAAAGTCAAACTTAGTCAGCTATGGGATATTCATAACTCACGCATAGGATAACATATTCGTACGGGCATCACAGAGTTGACCGCGTCAACTCATGTAAAATAAACCTCGAATTAAATTAGTGAAATGAATGTTTTCTAAATGGTTTAACATTTTGCTTAGAGATTATAGATTTTTGTCATCAGAAGAAAAATTGTTGAACGAAATTATAATTACAAATTAGCTTTAATTATACAGATAGTATAAAATATCAATAATATTATAGAACCTTACAGATAAGACAAACCTACGAATTTACTTTAGTTTGTTATTTATATTATTACAGCATGTTGAATTAATAAAAATAATAAAATGTAGTGATTATTACTTCTTCATTTAATCCACTTCCCGGATGCTTTATATGTTTTAATGGTTGTATAGTACATGATTTTCCTTCAATAAATGTTTCAATAACATGAATAGCTTTCTTTTGAACTTCGTTTTCCCATTGATTAACATCCGATGTATCTAGTTTATATATTGGTGGTACTTGTCTGTCTTTACTAGCTAAAAATCGATTTTTAATCCATTTGATTTGTTTTTTTGAATATCTTTGTGTCACCAATTTTAATTCCTCAAGGCAATTTAATAATATTGTCATACCTTCTGGTTTATTTTGGTCGCAGTCTTCTAAAATATAATATTAAATAATTTGGATGGTTAATTTATGCTTAAACATTTTAAAATTTCAAATTTCATTGAATTTTTAAATTTTTTTGGCAACCTTTTATTTGAAAATTGTTTTCTTTTAAATATTTTCCAATAATTTCATCATGATTAGAATCGAATTGTTTCAAATATGGTATAAACTCCTTAAATCCAATACTTTGAAGAATTCCTTTTGTATAACTGTCGTCCCTATAATGAAAATGTATTAAAGAAAATTTTTAAAAGGATTTAATAAATTTATTTATACTTTGTTTCCATAAAATGAATATTATAGAAATTCCTTATTTCCTTAAGCAAACCCTGTTTCAGCATAGAATCAACCCTTTTGTTCAATCTGTCATTTAATACATCCTGGAAAAAAATATTAAAAATTGTTGGATAAAATTAATTTAAGATTATTTAAAATTAAATTATAGATTTTTAACAATACAACTCTTTACAATATTGGGAACTTGAATTCAAGCAAAACGCTTCACCCCTGCATTAAAGCGTCAGAGTATAAATATTTTTTAATTAGTTCAAATTTGAATATTTAAGTTGTGCGTAACAGAAAATCGCTAAAAGTAATCTTTTTTTTTTCCTCTTCATAACTAATAAATTTTTTACGTGAAATTTTAATTAAACACAAAATATGCATATTCAATTAATAATCTAGAATTATAAGGAACAAAAAAAATAACTTTTAATTTTTTATATTAAATTTTATTAATTATTTTAAAATAGACTTATGGAAAAAGATAAAAATTTTACATCTCATGAATATTTGAAACATTCTTCTTAGATTCTTTCATCACGCATTAAAATTTATAAATAATTGTTGAAGAAACTAAAGGAAAGTAAAAGCAAAAATTCGAGTTGTTCTTGCATATAATAATGTTTGTTCTCGAATAGTTTTTTTTCAAATTAAATATAGTTAAACTAAAAAATCAGCATACAACCTTGTATAAACAAAAACTATATTGAATATGATAGAAATAGTAATTTGAAACGAACAAATCATAATTTTTATATTTATACATCGGACATTCTCCGATTTCTATCTTTATTATCATACTTTAATTCTAATAAAACTTGTTTCTCAATTATTTGGTAAATGTATTCTTTTCCTCTCCACGTATTCAACCAGAAATGCAGAGAGTGAACGAAAGGCGCAAAGAAAACTAATAATGAAATCAAATAATTGAAAGCATAGTAAACCAAATCAAATCTGTTGCAATATAAAGATATATGAAAGCGATCTTTAAATAAAATTAAGCAAACTTTTAACAGAGCTACAATAATCCCTACCATTGAAGACAAAAGCGCGACATTGAAGTAATAATAAAAACTTTCAAAATATTGGAGCAAATTAAACATAATTTTTTAATTTGTTTGCTATTACAAATTGCTCAGCTAGTTTGAAAAAAATTTGATTTTAAATCATTGCGAGTTCTCATAAATTTTCATTATATTTCATTATTTTTCAACAAATCAATAAGCATTAAAAGCAAAATAAATTCCTAATTACAATCCTACCTAATTTAAAAAGAAAATTCTAAACGAAATTTTTTATTAATTATTTCCTTTCAAACTTTTAACATATTTTTAATTACAAATATTTAAACAACAATAAAAGGAGGATAGAAGAACAAAAACAAAAATAATTCTAAATAAAGATTGATGAGCACAACAAAACTAATCAAGCAGCCTTTGTATCTTATTTTGATTACTTATACAATTTTATTGTACAACATGATTACATACGTATCTCCACTTTTTCTATTCCATGATTTAATTAAAAAACGAGAAAAAAAATAGAGTTGACCTTGTCAACTCTGTGATACCCGTACGAATTTGTTATCCTATGTGCGAATAACTAATGTGCCATAACTAACTATGGGGCAGACTATGACTTTAAGTTGCCTTATTACCATATTAATTTATGCAAAATTTCAGTACTATGTGTTATTCAAAATACTGGTTGTGCCAAACTACTAATGATGTTGTATGGCAGCTACCAGAAAGAGCCAAGAAATTTTAGCGAATTTTATCAAGCACATCGGCCCTACTAATATACTCACTTGTGTGAAATCTCAATATCACAGCTTTTATAGTTTCTGAGATATAGTCAAATAACTTTTGAAGTTGTATGGCAGTTACCAGAAGGAGCCAAGTAATCTAACGACTTTTATGAGACACATTGGCCCTACTAATATATTCGTTTGTGTGAAATTTCAATACTATAGCTTTAATAGTTTCTGAAATATAGTCAAATAACTTTTGAAGTTGTATGGCAGGTACCAGAAGGAGCCAAGTAATTTCAACGACTTTTATGTGGCATATTGGCCCTACTAATATATTCACATGTGTGAAATCTCAATATCACAGCTTTTATAGTTTCTGAGATATAGCCAAATAACTTTTGAAGTTGTATGGCAGGTACCAGAAGGAGCCAAGTAATTTCAACGACTTTTATGGGGCATACTGGCCCTACTAATATATTCGTTTGTGTGAAATTTCAATACCATAACTTTTATAGTTTCTGAGATATAGCCAAATAAATTTTGAAGTTGTATGGCAGCTACCCGAACCGGTAACCCGATCATGTCCAATTTAAATAGGGTTCTGGCACTTACTACAATAAATCATTTGTGAAAATTTGGTGAGCTTAGCTCAATTAGTTTTTGAGTTATCGTTCGGACGGACGGACGGACGGACGGACGGACGGACGGACGGACGGACGGACGGACGGACGGACGGACGGACGGACGGACGGACGGACGGACGGACAGACAAAGCTAAATCAACTCAGAATTTGACGCTGATCAAAAACATACACTTGAGTCTATATCTAACACCGTTATTTCTTAGCGTTACAAACGGTAAGGCAAATTTAGTATACCCTTCGAACATACGTTCGTACGGGTATAAAAATGTAAAAAATTTAAGATTTGTGCTTTGCCAAAATATCTACATAATAAGAAATTAAATAATGAAAAAATAAAAACAATAAAGAAAGCAACAACACAAAACACAACTAAAAAAAAAAAACGAAAAATTAGAATTGAAACGAGAAATGCGAATATAGAAAAAGGTTAATAAAACTTCAACCTTGTAAAGCATATTGACACCGGCCGACACCGGGTCTTTTGAATTATTTTCTCTTTTTATATTTTCTATTATTTTTTTTTATCTAACATAAAAAAAAACTCACTTTATAACGCTCAAATGGCGTATGTATTTGTATTTTTATCGCAATATAAACTTTATCCGTACTCGTTTGTATGAATGTGTTAATACTAAATTTTTTAATTTTGTTCTCACTTATGTTAAGCGTTTTTGTTAAATTTTTGAGTTGTGGTTACGCATATTAACTTTTGCGTTTTGTTTTTTTTTTTTTTTGTTATTATTATTATATTAAATAATTATCATTTAAAGAGTTTGATCAATTTGAATTGGAATACTTACAGAAGTAAATTTCGTTAAGTCAACAGATTATGTTAATAATGAAAATAATTTTTTTACAATAATTTTATTTATACATATTTATAAAGAGTTTCTAATTACAGGGCTTTCAACAGAGATAGGTTTTATAAGCTTTTTTACAATAATTATTACTTACTATAAATGAAAGAAACTTTCTTACACGGTCATTATATCGCATTTGTCATGCATTAGAATAAAAATTGAGTGTCGGAATAAATTCTTGTGTCTATATTTTCAATTAAGTTTGCGAAACCAGTTATGCGCACATAGTGTTAGATATTTAATTGTAGATTGATAATAGAGGCGATAATGTAATGCGACATAACCGATTTATTGTACCCCCGCCCTAAGCGCCTAGTGTCTTACCTAGAGAGCTTTCACATACTCAAATACCCTTACGTTTCAAATGAATCCAACCAAGCTGGCCAGGCCAATATCCTGGAACTACATGTTAACAAATAAAAACGCAGTTTTTGTAAATGAAACATTTTGCCGAAATGTGTAAAGAAGAGTTGACTTTATTGAAATTTTGCATTTGAACTTAAAGTTGCCAAGAAAAAAAATCAAATTTATCGTTATTCTTTTGTCAGTACTGCAGTAGTTTTCATTTTATAATTTCATTCGCGATTAAATTGCATATATTTACAGCATTTTGTTAAAATACGCGAGAAAATCGTTTTTGGATTTCTTTCCAAGAAATTTCGAATCTGAATTGCAAATATTGCTGTATTGCAAATAATTCTATTCAAATGAAATTGAGTGTTGGTCATTGATACAAAAATTTTATATAAACAACAAAAATAATATTAGATAATATTTTAATAATAATAATAAATTTTTTTCTTATCTCTTATTTCAATTACTTTACTCATTACTTTTTCAAATATAGGAACATAAAGACAAAAAAAAAAAAAATATTTTTCTAACACCTTAAATTTTTTTTAAAAAAGAATAAACTGACTTTTTCCTTTTATTTTTCTTTACCATTTTTTTTTTCAATAATTTTAAAAGTCAAGTAACTCACACGCAGCACGCATTTTATTAGTAAAATTTGACTCATTACTTCTTTCATTCTCGATCATATTGAAAAAATTTCGAAGCTCGATTAAGCAGTACGAAACTCATAAGAAAGAAAAAAAAAGAATAATTGCGTTCAAAATGCGAAATTAGAAAAAAAGTAAAATAAAAAAATCTATAAAAATCTAGAAAAGAAATAAAAAGAATAAAAATAATACGCGGCGAAACAGGTTGAAAATATTGATATTCCGATGTTAATGTACTTATTAATTAGGAATGAACAAAAAAAAAAAATAAGAAAAAAAAAAACTTTTGTTCTTGACAATAAATTTAGAATAAATTTTCTTAGACATAACAAATAAGTTTTTGTTATGTAATTTTCATTCAGAATCGTTTTATCGATGAGCACCGAATGAGTGAATGAATATTTTTTTTTTTATTTTGAAAAGGTCTATAACATCTGACGACCGATAAATACTACTCAATGTTAAAATTATGTATGTGTATGTGTATTTGTATATATACTTTTATTTAATACATGCGTGGTATTTACGAATGATTTAAGCGTAAATGATTCCAACGTCTAAAAAAAAAGATTTTAGTTTTTTGTTTCGTTCTTTTTTTGGTTTTGATTATTGTGATTGGAAAATTTTAATAAAATTCTTGTTCTTAATTAAATAAAAAATATTTATACATGCACACATTTTTTTTATTTAAAACAACTTTATTATTAAATATCTTAAATTTTTTTTTTGCTTTTAAAGATGCGAAAAAAAACATGATTAATTTTTTTTTTTTTAGAAAAAAGTGAAATTAAAAATTTTAAAATTTTTTCTTCTTTAAATAAATTTTAGGTTTTTAAACTATTACAGAGAACTACTATAGAAGTATAAGAGAATTATTAAGATTTTGTAAGATATTGGATGTTGTTCTTTTAAGGACATAATTGATATTATTGTCCTTTTAGAATTCCCCACTACCAACGCGCATTTACTCTGGCACACGATTTTATATTTTAATTTGTACAACAGAATACTCTCTTGTATTTTCATACAAAAGAGCATTTCCGATTATGTATGTACTAATTTACTTTCTCAACTCTTCTTAATTAGTGTTTTCATAATTCTGATCAAAATAATGATTTGTAAAATAGCATGGTTCTAGGCGCAAACACTTTTTTTTTAAAAAGAATTATTTTATATAACAAATTTACATCTTTTTCCAGATTTTTTCCAGACAGCGGGCAATTTTCTTGAACATAATTTCATCGTTTCACAAAAATTTTACAGTTCTTAAAATGACAAAAAAATACGACTCCACTTACATATACATAATGTATTTTAAATTAACGAAGTAATTCATATTTCATTAATTGATTCATTAATATTAAAAAATGCGTTTTTTGTTCTTGAATATTGTTTGAATAAAATTCATTTCAGTCTGGTTGTGTTTTGTATATGAATACTACAGTAACAAATTGGCGAATAATGCTGTAGTTCCCAGTATGTTTCCGTAAGCACACATTTTTGCGATTGGTCACATTTCGGCAAACTTACCGGGTCGCACAAAATTTTTCAAAAAACCACACGTTGCCGACCCCTGAGAGAAAGTTAAGAGAAAGAAGGGTTAACATGGAGGAATTATACGATGTGTCAAAATATTAAAATAACATTTCCTCATAAGAAGATTAGACATTTGGTTTTATACACAAATTAGATAACGCTTATACATACAAGTTACACTTGAAAATTGAAATTTTAGTAATTGTGAGGCGAAAAACCTTGAAAAAATAGATGATTTCAATGGTTAATTTTCTATTTTTGTATTTTCTATATCATTTTTTGTACAAGAATACAATGGCATTTTTTCTCCACTTACGAAATTTAAAATAAATTTGTGGTTTGGACAGAATAATAATTCGTCAGTAAATGACATTTTTGGGATTTTGTTTAGAATAAGATTCATTTGCGTATAAATGTTTCTGATTTATAGCTTAGTAGTATTTCAAAGACGAAAAGTTAAACGAACGGACGAATTGAAATTAATTTTCTTATTTTGTGCACTTTCTTTAAACTAAATATACTTGACAGTGTTTAAACCATTATTTTAATCAGTATCTTCAATATTCTTCTCTAAAAATATCTTTATAGCAAAATAAGTGTTTTTGTTTTACAACCTGCCTGTCGCAATTACAGAAATAAGAGCAAGTGATTTAAAGGAATACGGAAAGTACATAAAATGTAAAACAGTTTAGAGAATTAAGTCTTTAATCTAAAATATAAAAATGAAATGATTTACGAAAATATGTAATTATTTATTTTAATAAATTTTGCATTCCATTCACCTTACGTAAACTCTGTGGAACATTATCTACTTCATTGTATATATAGAATCAATTATTATATACATATTATATTTGTTAACTGCTGTTATTAAGAGAAAAAAAAAAGTTCTCCACTTCAGTCTTTTGAATAATTTCTTTATAATTTAATTTATTGCAAAAAAAATATTATTTAGCACAAATGCAATGGAATTAATGTTAAAAAACAAGAGAAAAATTCTAAATAATTTAATCCTAATCCTAATAAATTACTGAAATTATTTGTTGACTGATTTTACTGAAAATAATTTGTACAAGAACAAGAAATAGAGCTCAGAGGACCAAAATTTTAAAAAATGTTTCAATTGCTAAAGAGAATCACATTTAAAACAAAACCTAGACTAAGAAAAATTTTAAAATTTAGATTTAATTTTAAGTTTTAATTTTTTTATTAGCAAATTAAATCGACCGATTAATTTTATTATGGGAACTCCTTTTTGATAAATTTAAAAAAAAAAGCTATTATATAATTACAATGATTTTATTATCAAACAATTAAAATCTTTCAACGTGATTTTCGAATTAAAAGTAATTACTGTAACAGAAACAATCTATTAACTTAAGTTAAACTATACTCAAAATACAAAAGTGTGCTTAATATACCGAGCACTTGGTGTCCTTTATATAAATTATATTTAAAATAAAATAAAAAAATTATTTAAATTTCAATTGTATCTATTTAAAATCTAATTTTATTTTTAATAATTCAAATATTTTTAAATGAATAACAAAGAATTATTTATAACAATATAAAATTCTGACTCAGATAATGTAAAACTATTTATGCATATTAATATATATAAAAATATATTTTTATATGTACGTATGTACATGTCATATATAAGCCAAATAGACATTGAATTTCTTTTTATAACATAATAAAAATTTCGCGTATACATTCCAATCCATTTTAAAAATTTCATGGCCCACTGTTTCTAGGCTTTAACATTTTTTTTTTGTGTTCTTTTTAACTTTCGTGACCAAACATTAAAACCAGTTTAATTTGCAAAAAATATATAGTTTTTTTTTCTCATATATGCTTTCAATTTCTGCTCATTTTCAAATATCTTTTCTAAAACTATGAAAAATTACAAAATTTACATATTTTTTTTTGCGAAAAAATTCAATATAAAAAAATTTTTTTTTTTGGAATGTCACCAACTATTAGATTTATATTATTTGGTATTAGCAACTCATTTCACATACTCGTACATATAAACATTCTTTTTATAAATTAAAACCATGTATGTATGTATATATTATGCGTATTTATTGATCTAAAGTATAAGATATTAAGTAATTTATGAGTTTAAATTCTTATCAAAAATAATATATTATATTTTATATAATAAACGATATACGCAAATAATTTTAAGTTCAATTACCCGGACTAAATAAACAATAATAAATACAAAAATTAAAAACCAAAAAAAAATATACAAAATTTGACCATGAAAATTTGTTAAAAAAGCAATAAATTTCTATTTTTTTGTGTTCGGTTTTTAATTTTTAAATTAACAAAAAAAACAAATGGAAGAAATTATAAAATAAAAATAGTTCTTAATTAAGGATTTTAAAGATAACTTAATAATTATTATTTTTAAGTAAAACAAATGTGAATAGATAAGATTAAATAATGGCACACAAGAAAGCCGTATTTTTGTAATTTAATTTTAGATTAGTTTTTTTTTCTACAAGCCACTTTTGTACGCATATTCAAATGTTACAAGTGTAGAGATTCAAACAGTCTTAGAGAAAGCAATTTTTAATCTACATAAATTTTTTTTCTTTTATAAAATTTTAATTAAAATTCAGATCTTATTCTGTATAATCTGATTATATTTATTTTTTGTTTTAAATTTATTGTTTTCTTTCAACACAAATTAGAAAATTTGCTTATTAAAAAACTCCTACATTCCTGTGTTATACATAGAAATAATTTAAAATATTTAAAAATAGATAAAATACCGAATTATGTTGTGGAATACATTCAACTTCAACAACAGATCTTAGAACTTTTAAAATCAATTTTAAGAAACATTTAAATTTTAAGAGCCTTATCGTGTATCTCGATTTAACTTTTTGTTAATTTTCAAATAAGAATTCTCAGAATTCACATTTTTTAAAAAAAGGGTTTTTTGCATTTCTTTCACATTACTGACTAAACGACTAATCTTCAAAAACAAAGTTAATAAATTTTGTATACATTTTAGAAAAAACGAGATACACAATACGAGACAATTCTTCTCACCCGCAAATTACATTATACAAATTTATGATAGTAACTCACTTTCTGCCCACTTGGCGAGTAAAATAACGAATTTCTTAATTTTTTCTGCTAAGCTTTCCTATCCCCATACATTTTACATTTTTGCAAGAAAATCTAATAAATTAAAATACATTAAGCTTTCTATATTAATTATAACAAAATATTTTATCAAAACACAAAAACCTAGGTATTATCTAGAGTTAATTCAGAAATCTGAGGTTCTAAATGCACGTTTTCAATTAGATACTATTAACTCAATACGAGTAATCTAACTAAATTTATGAATGAATTTTTGTTTTCAGCAACTTTTAAACAATTTTGATTTAAAGGCAAAAATACTATTGCCGCAAATATTATTTGCAACAGGGGGTTCCTATATAGTAAATTTACAGTTTTTCTACATTCTCTATAAGAAAAAGTTACTATTCTTATACACATAATATAGGTATTCTATCTTTTTCTGTTATTTATAATTTAAGTTAAGTTGCGCAAACAGAAACCTGCTAGATAATTAAAATTGGAACATAAATTAGTTTCGTTATTAGGGATCATGATCAATATCTTAAAAATATTATTTGTGTTTCATACTTTTGCATAATTTTTTGAATTTACTAAATATACTCTTCACTTGTAAGTATACACCATTGGTTAGAGGATTGAAAAAGTGTAAACCATTTGTTCCGAAGTGGGTGCCAGTTCTCAAGGATTTCCGAGTTCCAGGGATTTTAAGGAATTTTTATTTATTCAAGTTTTTTTGAATACATCTTCCGTTCTGAAAAAGATGGGAACTTCAAACAAACAGTATCTGAAAGGCCTAGTGAAGGGTTTAAAGTAAATATGTTGCTTGATTCTGTATTTTATGTATGTTCGAAATACAAAGCATTCGAACTTTAGGCAAAATCAAATTTTTCCCTTGTTTTTTTTTTCAGTTTAATTTAATTTTAGATTTCTAACTATAGGTAATTTCGTAAGACATTTTTTTAGAGAGTTATGCCCAGTTGCTTAAGTGTTAATTTAAGTCCTTAAACATTAAAGAAATTTTTATGGTATAGAAAATTTAGCACAAAAATTATTTCTATTTAAAGATTTTAAAGCCCCTATTTTTGAATTTTGCTTATTTTAAACGCTGTAATTATCAACCATTTTTTAATTTTGGATGACAAGAGTGCTATTTTGGATGAACATCACGTTATTTTGTAAAAAATCTGAATTTTAATGTTTTTATTGAAATGTAACAATTAGTAATAAAATTGAAACGAAATTTTATATAAACTTTTATTTGAAAAACAAAAATTGATTTAAAAAAAATTTGAAATTTTTGAAAAGAAAAACTAGAATTTTGTATTAGGAAAAACAAAAAAAAAATTTAGTAATCTAAAAATTTTTTTCGAAACTTTTTTTGGTAAAGAAAATTGATAGGTTTTTTATTTTTGCCAGTTTTTATAAGAAATGGTAACTATATGGTTTGAAATTTTTAAATGCATTTTTCTCACATTGGGTGCAATTTAAAAATTTAAAAAAATAATTTTTAGAATCTAGACACCATTTGGTATCTGAAGTTATTAAAATTATCTAGCTGGAGCGAATTTTTGAAGATACGCCATATAAATTTTGACATTTACATTATTTATTAGAAAAAAATTTTTTTAATAGGAAAATTTAATATTTTACACAAAATGGAGTTTTTAAATGATATGGTATTAAAATTATGAAGCTAATAAATAATTAATAAATAATTTTAGGTAATTAAACTAAAATTATATAAAATTCAGACTACAGAGAATTTCTATAGTTCCTCTTTATTTTATGAAAACTATCACTTTTATTAAGTTAACAACATTTAAGTAACAAAAATACTAAATATTAACGAATAACAGACAAAACTAGTAAGGTACTAATAAATGCAAAATAAATAAAATCGACTTTTTCAATATTACCAAGTCACTGGAATTTTTTTCGGAGTTTACAATAATAGTTGTTTAAATTATAATTGATATGTTTTATAATATGTAAAACAATATAACTAGAAAACTTGAAAGTTTCGGAGCCTATAGCAACACGAGAGAAGTAATAATTAAAAATTTCATTTTGAAGAATATTTTGCTTCCGTTTTAAATACCATACAATAACTTTGAAACAAAAAATAACTCATTTAAGAAACAATAAAATTTAATGTTCGTATATATTATATCAAGCTGTCTGTGAAATTTTCCCCCCAATTTAAATGAATTTAAGGAACACTGTAAAGCTCGGTATATTATGTATCCTATTTTGAACAAGAAATCTTTCCAATTTTACTTTATTACTTAATAAACTCTTACGAATTCATGACTGAATTCATGATATGAAGCTAAACAGGTGATGGATATGTATGTACGTTTAACATTAATAAACTTTGCCTATAATATGTGTATGTAAGTTTCACACAAAGAACTGGTAGTAACTTAAATTGATAAATAAATCAAACTACCATTCTTTTTAGTTTAGTTAATTTTCTTTAGTTCTTTAGATAATTTTAGTTAATTGTTTTCTCTTTACTTTTGAATGTAAGACTTTTCATTACACAGCATAGTTATCAGCTCTCATTTTAATTACTATTAATTCTAAAATTTATAATCCGTGTACTATCAAAATAAAAGTTTCCAATAATAAAAATCTACTTATCATTTACTTTGTTTTGCATAAAAATTTGAAAATTACCTTTCATTAAAAGTATTTTAACACTTTAATTTTTATTGTTTCACTATATTTATATGCTCAAATAGGAAATTCCAACACATTCTTAATCTAAATGAATAAAAAGAAAGAAAATTTCTTTTATGATTTACTTAGAATTTAAGACAGTTACTTAATTCTATTGTCGCACCTTTCAATAAACTAAAAGTAGAATTCAGCAAAGAATAACCCTTTAGAACACACATAAAACTTAAATGGATCTTTTTCTACGCATTCAGAATAAAAATGACTCACTACACCAAAAATATTGGCACTTTAATATACAAGGTATTATGAACTGCTTTATGAAGTTCTTTTTTTGACTTGTTGAGCGAAAAGAAAGACAGTGAGTATCGTAATATGGTTGTATAATGTAATTCTTAAGAGTGAAGTGAAAAGAGTTTATCGCATTCCATATTTATTCATTTAAATTTTTCATAGATCAAAGAACTTTCTGGGTGATTGTCAAAAGCGATAGATATAAAAAAAAATAAGTCAAAACATTTATGAGTCTCCATGGCCCTGGAACGGGAAAGCTTTGTCAAGTGATATCGATGCTACTTCTGACAAATGCCAGATATTTATTAATGGAAGAAGAAGTTTCTGGAATGGTACTTCTTTCCGGCGAAAAAGTGTCGGGTCGAACATTCGGGTCGAAATTGTGAATTATGATTTCAACTAGCTCGATTTGCCCGTTTATATTAAAAATTTACATGGCTTTGCTTAACTCATACTACAAATAAAAAGTAAGGGGTTAAGATTCTAAAACAGAAATAGACTGTAAAAATTTAAAACTAGTGATTTTTTTTAATTTTGATTTTTATACTCGTAATTTTTAAATATTTGAATTATAAAAAAAATTAACATTCTGAACAAGTAGTTAATCGCTGCCATAAGAATTCTATTAGACTATAATAAAATATAAAAAAAATATAGTTCTTTCTATTTCTAGTGATATTTCATCACTTTGCGAATGAAAAATTGTGCGTTTTAAAATTCTTGATTCTATCTTTGGTTCTTTTATTTAAATTAGTTTAATATAACAAAATACTAATGTGTAAAGGCTATGATTCAAAACTAGCTCTTTTTTGATTATCGAAAAAACCCATTAAAAAAATTATTTTTTTGTATTTTTTTTATGCGTATTTAAAACAAATGTATGGCTGGTATTTTTACATATTTAGTAATGTAATTGAATATAGATGAATTGAAAGCACTGAAAGTGAAAAATTCTACAAGAATTAACGAACTTTGAATAATGATAAAGACGTCTTATGTCATATGATATTCAATGAATGAAAGAAAGAGAAAAACAACTATACGTGTGTCTACATTAAACCTACTTAAATGGTCTCAATTCTGAATTTTTTAATAGAGAGAACACATAAAGCAATTTCGTCAATTGAATTCAAAATTTTAAGTGATTAACATTAATATATGAACGACACCATATACTACAAAGCTAATTTTATATTTGGTCTATGAAATACAAGAAATTTAAAATTGCTATGGGAGACTAGATCCATATCAAACCAGACAAAAGTGTATAATTAAAGTAACTATATTAATTTAAGCTTACCATGTTGAGTATAATTAAAAAGTAAGAAAATTTTTTATGGTTTTAAAGGAAATGGGCGCTTACGTAGTACCTTTACTTTTTTTTATAAATAGAACCATTGTAGAAACATTAGAAAATATTGGAAACGTATTAACGGAAATTGTTTATTATTAATAATCCATTTTTGAATATGAAATTTTAAAAAAAACTTTCATTTTTAACACAGAATGTTTTATTTTTATTTGATTTGGGCTGTATTCTAGAATAGCACAAGCTCTTTTGTAGTTTAAATATTAATTCCGATTAGTCAACGTTTTTCAACCATATATACGTATAGATGACACGCCCATAGAAGAGGTAGATAAATCCAATTACCTAGACAGCATTATAACGACATATGGCAAAACCAAGTGCGATGCACTTGGCAACATATCTAAGGCCAGAAGCACATTCGTTCGATTGTGGCCGGTATGGAAATCAACCCAAATCACCAGGGGTGCAAAACATAGAATTTAGAATGTAAGCGTTAAATCTGTGCTGCTATATGGAAGCGAGACCTGGCTGACAACAAAAGCAATATAACAAAAAATACAGCTTTTCACTAACAGATGCCTCACAATAACACGTAGGATCTTCTGACCAAGAAGGGTTAGAAATGAAGAGCTTTGGCCTATGGCACAACTATAGATCCGACATATGTGCATTTAAGAAGAACGAAATGGAAATGGATCGACCGTGTTCTCAGGCAGCCAGAAACAGATGTAGCTCGTCAAGCACTGGAATGGGATCCCCACGACAGAAGAAAAGTGAGAGGACTAAAAATGACTTGGAGAAGATCGATACCGAAAGAGGTAGAATGAACAAACAAGACTTTGTCAGAAATTAAGAGCATGACTCAAAATAGAGTGAGAATTATATGGTGGCCCTACGTTCCCTCGGTTATTGTAAAGGAAAAAAAAAGTCGACTTGCATTTAGCATTTTGATCACCTATTGTTTTGAAATTCTGAAACAAATTGGATAATAGCGTACAGCTGAAATTATTTCACTATCAACCGGTATAGAGCGTGTGCATATTATGTAATTCTTCACCTTTGGTAAATTAAATCGTTAAATTTTTTCTGTTTTTACCTAAATAACCAACGTTTAATTTCTCTTTGCTAATATGGAAGTTTTTACGCATGCGGCATCTACTCAGACGTAGCTCTTAGTTTACACATCTATTTGAAAATATTCCAAGGTTCAAGTTTAACAAAATTTAAAGCAATTTTTTTAATCATAATCGCTAAGGTGTAAGAGCTAGTTTTAATCCTTAATTTCGATTCATCTTCTAAAAATTTCATTTGCCGTTTTTTCTAGCTTTTAATAGTGTTTTTGATTCGATTAATCAAATTTAATATGAGTACTCGTACCGTTTTAAAAACAATAAATGCTCTATATAAACACCTTAGTAATAAATATGAGCATCATATGTACATGTTTCAATACAATGCAAAAATCTTATTTATTATATGGTTATTCTTTCATATGATATTTCTTATATAGTTATTAAAAATCTCTTTTAAATATCTTAATTTAAAATGTTCTATATATGATTAATAAATCACTGAAAAATCTTAATCTATAATAATTTAAAGTTAATTCCCGATATTTCCAATAATTAATATATAATTCAAAGATATTTTTTGTTTCTTATCTATTCTTATAATATCAATGAAAAAAAAAAATTCACAGATTATAATTTACTTACTTAAGATGATTATAAATAATTCTTTGTTTTCAATAACAATGGCTTAAACTTTAAAATATTTTGAAAAATAAAATTTTTATCGTAACACAAAATTTTTAAATTCTATATGACCATATTATTAAGGGCATCGACAAGAGAAAATCTTGACCAAAAAAAAATTTGATTTTTATCACATTAAGTTTTTGCTTTAGTTCCTTTTCAAGCATTCTCCTGCTTATTATACTCGTATTATAATTTTTTATTGTTATTATTGATTTTCGGCTTCTGCTGAAAACAGCCTGAGGAAATTTCTCAAAATCAAATGTATATATACAATGTACATACATATATGTATATGTTTATATATGACAAAAAATGAAGAAAAAAAAAATATTAAAATGATCACAAAAATATTAACGCCGCGTATCAGTCATTTTATTAAAGAACATTTTTGTTCTCCGTCTTTCTGTGTTTTTCTAATGTATTTTATGATGTTTATAAAGCATAATCATTTTATTGAACAGGGGTTTAAAAAGTTTTATTTCGTTGATTCGATAATAATTCTGGTTAATTGAAATTAGTAGTCATAGTATTAAATATTATTACTCATGTTTCTTATAAGCATCTTTTGAGGTGATTGGATATTATTTAATACTGTATTGAAATTTTCAGAGTGATATCGCCCATTACCGCAAGAAAAGTGTTTGTGAGAATGTTGCTGAATTCAAATTGCATATTAAGGTACATATGTATATGATACTGCAATAAATGAAATATTAAGCAAGTATATGCACTTTAACAATGTAAACGAAAAATAGAAAAATTCACAAAATAGTAAATAAAAAAATATTAAACAAAATACAGGTGAATTACTTATCGAAGCAAAAATCAATTAAATTAACAATGGCTTAGAAAATGCTTAAAACATCCAAATTTTACCCATATTTTTTAATCAAATTTCATTAGCAAAAAAAACCTTCTCCATCTCTTTAAATGAATAGCAATAGCTTATAGCAACATATTTCTAATGAATGTCAGAATATTTCAATTATTAGCAGAACCAAATAAAAACGAGAAAAAAATAGAGTTGACCTTGTCAACTCTGTGATACCCGTACGAATTCGTTATCCTATGTGCGAATAAAGATGCCATAACTGACTATGGAGTTGCCGTATATTAATTTATGAAAAATTTCAGTACAATATGTTTTTCAAAATACTGTGTGTGCCAAACTACTGTTGAAGTTGTATGGCAGCTACCAAAAAGAGCCAAGAAATTTTAACGAATTTTATCAAGCACATCGGCCCTACTAATATATTCGTTCGTGTGAAATTTCAATGCCATAGCTTTTATAGTTTCTGAGATATAGCCAAATAAATTTTGAAGTTGTATGGCAGCTACCCGAACCGGTACCCCGATCATGTCCAATTTAAATAGGGTTTTGGCACTTAGTACAATAAATCATTTGTGAAAATTTGGTGAACTTAGCTCAATTAGTTTTTGAGTTATCGTTGGGACGGACGGACAGGCAAAGCTAAATCAACTCAGAATTTGACGCTGATCAAAACCATACACTTGAATCTATATATAAGACCATTATTTCTTAACGTTACAAACGGTAAGGCAAATTTAGTATACCCTTCGAACATACGTTCGTACGGGTATAAACAGACAATTAACACTGAAGTTTTGAGAAATGAAGGTGTACTATGTCACATTAATATTTTTGAATTTTCAAAAGAAATTAAATATTTCCACAAAATTTGATCATAATTAATTATTGTAAAATTATATTTATTTGTGCAAAAAAATTAGATGGGCCAAAAAGGTTATAAAGGCAAAATTGAAAACCTTTCAAAAAATAAATAAATTAGAATATATAGATCCCAACTGATAAATATTAATTTAAGTATTGACTTTGTCAATTTCAAAATATACATACATATATTTATCATTTATTTAAAAGCTACTGTATATGATTTATTATAATTACTGCAAATAATTTTTAAAACAATTAGAATTTTCTAATGCTTGTGACACAAAATAAACTCGAATTCACAATACCGCCAAAATTAAATTTTGTGAATATTTCAGAATGTGTGTCATAAAAGTTCGGAAATGTGAACAATTTTCAACAAACAGATAAACTTGAAAGAGTAGATGCTAGGTTCTACATTTCATAAAATATTTTAAATTTTTTTACAATTTAAAAATCAATTTGGTATAGAATTCTTGTAGTTTAGATCTTATTAAAAGGTCACTTAAAGAACAATATTGGTGATTTTGGAGAAAAAAAAAGGTTTAAATTTAAAATTTTAAAACTATTCAGCATATGAAAAAAATTTTATGAATATAATAAAAATTCAATAAATTTGCAACTTGTATGTGTTTGTACAAATATTCATACAAGTTCACACACATATTAATAATAAAATAATCTGGCTCTTATTTATAAAATTTATAAATTTTTTAATAATGCTTTTCAAATATAAAATGGTAAAAAAAAGTATACATTCATATTATTAATATTAAAAATTATATGCGAACCAAAACTTGAATAACACTGGTTTTATAGAGTTTCTGCCAAATATAAAAAAAAATAAAAAAAATTAAATAAATCCAGTTTCAAGAAAGACTCCTTTCACTTCACATTCCAAAACTTCAAAAATGTTACATGGAACCTGAACCTGAACTGTAACACCAACGGATTATATTTTGGCATCCAACATGAAAAATAAAGTAACCAAACAATATAACTACAACACACAGGTAGTTTAAGGTAAAAAAAAAATAACCAACAAAGCAACTAACATCAAAAATTTGGCTGTTAAATTTTTTTCTCTTTAAATTGTTTTCTTATTTTTGCAAAATTTCTTTTCTTTTTTCTGCCAAAAGATACCAAAAATTATTAAAATTAAAACAACCAAAAGAAGAAAATGAAAAATGTGTTTTTTTTGTAACATTTTCTTATTTTAAAATTCTTTTGGTCAGAATTTTTACATTGTATTTGGACGTACTCATAATATCAATCTGTAAACATTGTAAGGTACACGAGTATTTTTTATATACTTATACTCAAGTATATTGTATGTGTGTTCACGTCCTCGTACACAGGTTCATTCATTCGATTCTTAAATTAAAAAATACTTAATTAAATGTCCAAATGTATGACGGGATTAATGAAAAATGAATATAACATTAACGTTATTTCCCATTCTGATTGAATTTAAAACTTATACATTCTAAATTTTTTTCCTTTCTGTATAAAAACTCTCTTTTATATTGTATAAGATTTTTAATACAATTAATTGATTGAACAATGATTTATTGGTTAATTTATACAAGTAACAGGTATTATGATTGATTAATTAATAAAAAAAATAAAATCGTAATATGAAATAAATTTTTTTGCCACATTTACAGTTTGCAATAAAATCACTTTAAAGATTCCATCTTCAGAAATCATAATTCGAATTTCTATGAAGAAGAAATCTTGATTTTAAATAAAATGATAATTTTATTGATATCACATTGTTTTAAAAAGATTTCAATCGACTTTGGAATTTCAAGATATTAGATCACAAAAACATTTGATCTGAAAACTAAAAAAAATAAAGTTGGGTCGAACCAATGGTTTGTAACGTAGCACTTTTCCAATCTAGCTACGTACAAGAATAGCTATTGTTATTGAAATAGCTATTGTTATGAAAGTAATGTTAATAGATACTGTTGTAGCTATTAATATCATCCTAAAGTTATGTAGTACAGTAGCTATTAATATTACTTTCATTCATATTCAAATATATTTCATAGATTACATAACTTTAGGATGAGCAATATGTGCAATCTTTGATAATATAAAACGAAAAAAAAATTAAAAGAAGCGTTAACATAATGCTCGAATTTAAGAGTTAATTACGTGAGTTAAGAACAATAATTATATTATTTAATGACATGGCATTCACCGTTAAAAAATTTACTTTCTGCAGTTATAAAAATTTGGAAAATCCTTGCAGTTTCGGAAATATAAAAAACCCCAAATTCAATATTGTACAAATTTTGAGCGACGATAACTTGAGAGAAGGTGTAGGTGGAAAAAAATTTTCTTCTAACGAAATAAACTAGTTATTAGTGGCTAAGAGCTGCTAAAATGTTAGACTCTTACAACCTGTGCTGTAGGAGCAAAACAATATCAAAAATTCGGAAAAATAGATTTTAGATAACGGTAAATTTTAACGGTGATTTTATTTTTTTAAAGTTCAAATGCCGCGACAGAAGAAGGCAGCCAGTACTTTTGTCTGAAATCACAACTAAATGTTTAGTTGTGATTTCAGACAAAAGTTTAGTACTTTGACGGCGTTTACAAAGAAAATTTTTGATTTTACTCGACTTCAAAAGTGCTATTTCGATTTGTCAATGTCGAAATCGAAATTCTGAGTTTCTGGTCACAATTCTATTCTTAAATGTAGCAAAAATACAGTCTATTATCTAGAAAATTTCAAACGATTCTGTAATTTTTGTAATACATACATATATCGTAGGTTATATATTTTGTAAATATCCACAAATAGATTACTCTAGATCTAGAATATCAAAAAAAAACCTATTTTCACCTTTCCTTTAATAAAATTTGCATTTTTCTTACACTAGTTTCGTTTATATTCACTGAATGAACACAGTATGAAAAAATATATTTCCCGATTCATAAATGTGAAGTTATTTGGGCAAGAACACCAGACATTTATATTTGCCACGCAGGTAATGAAAATTATTTTTAAAAATTCTATACGAGTTTAAAATTTTTGATTATCCAATTGAATTCAAAATCATTTTTTAAAAATTTTAAACTTGTCATAGAATTAATTTGCCAATTTTTATTAAAGTCTAGACAAAATATAATAATTATAAAATTTAGAAAATTTTAATTGGAATTTTATATTACAGGCGCATATTATAAACAAAGCTAAAATAGGTAATAATATGGAATATAGTTTATGCTATAATAAATATTTTAACTATCCGCAATAAAAAAATTTAAATAATTGTCTTGAATATCAGAACTAGTTATTGAATATTGAATAATATTTGGCTAATCTAGTTTTAACTGCTGCGTAGTTCATTCAGAAAAAGACTCAAAGTCTAAAATTCACTATATTTGAAATGAATCGAAATTTGAATTTATGACAAGAAATTTTGAAACGAACTCCTAAATACGTTCTACATTATTTCGTTCTACAAAATAACTGGTTTCATTTTACAATATTAAAAAGTTAAAAAATACAAAAAAAAAACATAGAATTATGTATGATGAAATATATAAAACCTGTTCGAAAGTATATCTACTAAATGAAATATACCATTTTTTACATTTCATACAAGTATAACATACATTACAATAATTAATAATGTTTGAAAAATATTACTTAATTTATAGTATATATATTAACAATTCCAACAAATAATTGTTGGAAGTTTACTGCGCTTGAATATCATTATTAAACATGTATAAATATATATATTCAAAACTAAATCTGAACCTGTTAATAAAAATTCTTCGGAGTTGAATGTGTTTAATATTTTCGAAGTGATATCCATTAAAACATTCATTTCTACAATCAAACATTTTTCATAGAATTTGTTTGATTTGATTAAAATTTTTTTGAAAGTTAATTGTATAATTTGTATATATAATGTGTTTTGTATATATTGCTTAATACAAAGCACCTAATGCCATCCGATTCTCATCATATAAAATTAATCGAAAATGTTTGATTTCTCGAACTTGTCTAAAAATAAAATTTTAAAATTTAAATTTGCCTAAAAATATGTAATTGAAAACCTCAACTTAATATGAGCTTAAAGCATACCTGCTTTTGCGCATTTTTTTTAAGTATTTTAAATTCTAAAATTCAAATTAAAAAAAAAGTTTTTAAAGCTATTGAATTTATCTGGCAATTCGATTTAATTTTCGATTGGAATAGATTTCGAATCTCAAACGTAAAAGAATTTCGACCTTTAAAGAATCTTTAGCTTGTTCTCTTAATCTATTCATTCTAACAAGATAACCTCAATTAAATTTATTTTTCCAAAACGCAAGTAAAGCGCGGTTATATAATTTAAAAAAATTACGTTAAACTCATCTTTACTTTTAAAGAATTTTTTTCCTGACATCTAAATGTGGTATGAGCTTCAATGCAAAATATTTCTCCATAAACTCACTCATCTTCAAAAAAATTTTTTTTTATAATTTGCGTCTTTATTTTTTGATTTTTCTTAAAAATATTTTATGATTTCGTAGGTCAGGTTTTTTTTTAACTATAAACACAATTAACTAAACTAAGTTATGATGTTAATTAATACATGTGTACATACATATGTACAAATATATATAATACGTATACTTATATAAAAATATTTAAACAAAAATAAGTGTGATGTTTACAAAAAAAAAATTCGTATAGATCGTAACTTTTTTTCGCGTTTTAATATTTTAACTTTTATAAAGAAAATGTCATAAAACGCCAAAAAAATTTGAAAAATGATTAATAAGTAAAAGTGGACAATAAAAGAAATATTTAGAGGCGTCATTTATTAAAAAATTTCTTTTAGTTATGATAAACCAAATAGATTCAAAGAGAAAAAAACACCTGATTGGAGCAAACTTTTTCCATTTTAGTTTGTCCAACAATAGGGCGACAATGGATTCGTTATTTTATTTTTTTACTTTTCTAATTATATTTTATATTCTGCTCTAATATTCGAATTACAGAATATGTTGTACCACTAGTACTTCTTATAATTTCTTACATAATTCCAAAATTGTAATATTGACATTAAAAATTAAATAACATTTATTTAAAATGTTTACTTCTTTGAATATCAAACCATAATTTTTGTCGAGATTTTATACCTTTCATTTTCACGTCAATATCTGAATATACGAGTACTGACATATTTATGCCTAGTAAATTGTGACTGTAACACAGACTTTGTGACTGATTCTATTGCTTTTAATTTCGTTCATTTTCCAGTTGAATTTCAAGATATTTCAGCAGTGGAAATTATGAATTTGTATTTTCTTTCCAAATGATCATAATGTATAATAATCTGCCAATTCTTATATCGTTAGAATATTTTCAAAAATAATTCTTACTTTCGAATTCGAAGTGAAGAGCGGCGGCGAATATCGACAAACATATTTGTTGCCATATTTTAATTGCCGTTCAATTGCGATATTTTATCTTTGCATTAAATATTTAATACATATACAAGTAAATATATTTGAAATGCGATAAATTTAAAATTTATTTGAATTCTAATTAATTTTTATAATTTTTAATTTTATTTGAATTTGAATGAATTTAAAAACATTTTTTTAAAACAATTCTCTATACGCAATTTGAAAGATTGTAGATTAATCAAAACTGAATTTTGAAACTCAAAATATTGATCAGAAACGCTTTTTTATGGTGGAACTCATAGTAGATTTGAACAAAATTTGTCATAAATTCTTATATAAACTCTTTTTTCATTCACTTATGTGTGGAATAATTTTTCTGTTCGTACTTGTTCGTAGAAGCTATAAATTATCGCGTTTTTCTCACCACAATTTTTTTTATAAATATCCATTACAATATTAGATAATTTTATATTTTTAAATTATTTCTAAAATCTTTAATAATTAATTCCATAATTATACAAAACTTTTGGCTCATCATATGTATATGATTAAGAGTTCAATGTTCTTAAATTCAAGGTGAAATTTCAATACTAATTTTCTACTTTTTTCTTTTAATATTTTAGTAAATGTATTATTCAATGTTATTATGAAAAATTAAGTTTAAAATCATAAATAAAATTTTTTGAAATTATTTGAAATAAAATCTCCTGATTGCATCAAAATTAATTGATGCGAACAACTGCTTAAAATTGCTAACAATAGAATTTTTACCGACCGTATTGTGTAAACAATAGGTAGGTTATGTGATGGCAACAAATTTTGCATATCGAGTTTTCGGTGGGAACGTACTTCTCCATAGTAGGGAAGTGTAAATAAACTATTTTTAGCAACCTGTCGGTCTGTCGGTCTGTCGGTCTGTCGGTCTGTCCGTCTGTCGGTCTGTGTGTGCACGCGTGTATCTCAAGTTCGGCTGAACCGATTTTGATGAAATTTTATATGTAAGTTTGTTTCCACCATGGCACGGATCGATCAACTTTTGGTATATATCAGGCCTCGGGAACTGCACTTTTTAGCGGGCCTGTTTTACATTTTTGAACATTTTGAAGAAAATATTCAACCGATTTACTTGAAATTTTATATATAAGCTCAGCTCGACCGTCCGCAAAAATTCGTATGTTTTCGAAGAAATCAGGCATCGGCAACTAGACGTTTACTACGGGCCAAATACACATTTTTGTGTATATAAAGAGAAATAATCAACCGACTTAATTGAAATTTAATATATGAACTCCTCGTATTAAAACAATGAACATATAAATTTTTTGGAAAGATCAGGGCTCGAAAACGGATTTGCGGGCCGAATTTACATTTTACACCATTTTGAAGAAAGTATTCAACCGATTTACTTGAAATTTCATATATAAGCTTTGCTCGATCATACGGAAAAATTCCTAACTTTTGGAACAAATCAGGCATCAGCAACTGGGCGTTTACTACGGGCCAAATATACATTTTTGTGTGTATAAAGAGAAATAATCAACCGATTTTATTGAAATTTAATATATGAATTCCCCGTATTAAAACAATGAACATGTAAATTTTTTGGAAAGATCAGGCATCGGCAATTAGACGTTTACTACGGGCCAAACATACACTTTTGTATATATAAAGAGAAATAATCAACCGATTTCATTGAAATTTAATATATGAATTCCTCATATTAAACCAATGAACATATAACTTTTTTGGAAAGATCAGGGCTCGAGAACTGATTTGCGGGCCGATTTTACATTTTTCACCATATCCACAGAACAAATTGATGGAATTTCTTGAAATTTGATATTTGAGTTCTGGTTGTTACCGAAACTAACTAGCAAGCATTTCAGGGAATTCGGGTAGCACAAAGCGAAACTCTGCTAAGAGCCAAATTTACATTTTTCTAAGTATGTTAACTATAAGCTTACTAATGTCCTAAAAATTGGAAAGAAGTATTTAACAGACATTTTTATAATATTCTGTAACACTTTCATTTAACTAGACAATACACAATGCGGTCGGTTATGTGCTGACCACATCAGATTTTTTTTCTTAATATATTAGAAAAATTTTCAATAGAATTGAAAACGGACTATATAATTCATTTTATGCAATTTATCATTAATATATTTTCAGTTTTTTAAAAACGTAGGTAGTATTCGAGAAATCGATAGATTTTATGAACAAAATTTCATTTCAATACTTTGCTTTTTAGATGGACTTGAAAATTGGAAAATTAGTGTATGACTCCTCCTAATGTACTTTGTGTGCTAATTTATCACTTTAACAACAAATCAATATTAATCAGGTTGTATGAATGCCATATGCATTTATCGCAATACCAAAATAGAGAATTAGTTATATTAAACTTTTGAGATTTTAGCAAACTAAAGATTTGTGATAAATTCAATTTAAAATTTTTAAAAGAATATTTTTTTGGAGTTTCCCTCATATACATCTCAATAGATCCAAGTTGTTTTTGGGATATTGGCCTTTTTGTTAGAACACAATCATTCCCCCTTCTCTATATATAAATTCTCAAGATGTTAAATTTCCTTTTGAAACCTTAAGTACTTATACAAATAAGGTGATAATTATGCTTTCCTATAATTTTTCAAGTAATTTTAACAATTTATTAATTTTTTCCACTAATTTTTTTAGTGTTAATAAACTTTACACGTGTCTACATATTATATATCTATAAAGAATTATGTTTCAATACTCTAAAAAAATTATTGAATAAAAACGAAATATTCATCACATGATCAGCAATATTTCACTTTTTCTCTATATGAATTAATCTCTTTTCTAAATTTAATGAAAAAAAAATCTCTGCGCGTAAAAAAAAATCTATAAATCTATACAAACAAGAAAAAAAAAATTATGATTTAACACCGACGAGTTTTGGTCTCTTTTAATATTATTATTGTTATTATTTTTGATTTTTTTTTCATCTAACATAGGTATACATAGTTGTAAATATTTTTTTTTCTACTATGACTGGTTACCGATTATTTAAGTATTTACCTGATTACATCGCAACCAAAATAATATTGTATGTGGGTATCTAAGTGGCCCACCCAATCGATTTCCGCCTGGTTTATTCCTCTGATCTTTAAGAATTTCGCTAAGGGGTATACCAGTTCGTTTGAAAACATCAAGAGCCCTAGAAAGAAAAATATTTATTTACTTCTACTTTATATACATTTGTTATATTTTACTATTATTTTTATTTTTTTTTTATATTCAAAAGAGTAAAAAGTAGTTTGAAAATTTTTGCTAACAATTATTTTTAAAGTGGTACAAAAAAAAAAATAAATAATAAATGTGGAAAGAAAGCTTAAGGAAAATTAAAAATGTCGAAACTTTTAATCATTCAAGTGTCATTATTATTGAAATTTGAGAATCATTTGTTGCTGGATTTTCAATGGCAAAATCAAAAAATGTTAAATATACTATATAATACATATGTAAAGGGATTATAGTACAGGATTATTGGTAGCAAATCGATTCATACTTTCTTACGTCATAATTGTAAATTACATTAAAATTAATAAACTAAAACTGATTTTGTGTCCTAGAAAACAAGTTGATTTCTATTCTTCCATTCTCCTTGCATTGAAGCTTTCCCGCTCGTCAAAAAACAACTTTGAACTATTAATCTACTTGCTATTCTATACTTGCTTACTTCCTATTCTATATTATATCCAGTACCAATTACGTATTATTTCCGCTGCCTTTTCAGGAGATTAGCATTAAATCTTCAGAGATCTGGCATTAAATATTTAGCATTTTTAAAGTATACAAATAAAATTTTAAGATATACGGATACATATACAAACAAAATTCATACATAATTGCTTTTTTTAATAAAGACTAAATTCCATAATTTTATTTGACAGAAAAAAATTCAAAATGATGAAATATTAAACAATTCCTACATAATTTTGGCACTAAAAATCATTATTTATAAACACTATATGAATACGTATACATACATCTATGTTAAAAAAAAGTGTATATGCCTGTGTGTATTTGTACATAAAATAAATTAAATTGCCTTCGGAATCTAGTTCGGAAATGTTTACATAGAATAGGAAATACTAAAATAGTGTGGGAAAATATTATGTGGGTACGTTATTTTTTTTTGTTGCATATGCATAAATACATATGTACATACAAATGTATATATGAAAAAGAATGTATAATACATACAATTAGAATTGGAAGGGACATTCGGAGAAAAAATATAAAAATTATAGGCCAAAAAATATAAAACTTTTCGTATTATAAGAAAATAAGTCGGAGACCAGTTAGAATATTGTCAAATATATTTAAAAGTCAAGAAGAAATTTCTTACTTTCAAAATTCTCCGCAAAAACTTAGAATTTTTGAGTTCTATGCTTGTGTATATAAAATAAAAATTTAAACAATAAACCGTTTCAACCTTCTTTATGGAAACAAAGAAATATTAAGAGGAAACTTATAATTATGAAAAGAAAATATTGAAATTGGCTAAAAAATGAGAATGTAAAATGAATTTTCCCGGCCGGTATTTTTCATTCTCTGTCATGCTTTATGCCAGTATATCTATGGTGATATACGATATACGACTATTTGAGTATTTCTTTGATATTTGAAAATTTTAGAAAATTTAGTTTTGACATCTTAAATTAAGCATGTTATATATGTAGATATGGTTATATATATATTTGTGCACATAAATATCCGACAAGCTATTCCATGTATATTATGTACAGGTACAAATGAACTTAACTATTAAATTATGGCATGCCATTAACCTCAATTTAATGAAAATATGAAAAAAAATTCTAGTATATCTAATAGGCATACATATATATATGTATATATATTTTTTTTCTCTAATTATCTAAAATTGTAAATTAGCACTTCGCAGAATAACTTTTTATTTAATAATGTTTTGTTGTTGTTTACATATGTATGTATTTGTTTTTTTTTACTACTATGTTACCTACTTAAATCTTTGTTTAAGAGCGAAAAACTATTTGTCACAGACCAAAAAGGCTAAGTTCAAGTGCTTGTCAAGAGTGACATTATTGATACAAATGATTTGGTTCTTTTTTTTTTTGACTTTTTTTTTGTCTTCGTCTTTTCTTTGTGATTATCAAAAAATTTTTTAATTGTTTCAAAATGACAAGATGAAAATGCGTTGTATACCTATTTAAAAAAAAAAAAAAACTAAAATGTGAAAGTAATCATTCTAGATTTGACTGAATAGATCAGTCAGTTCTCTAGTTGCCCACACTCATTTTTCTTTTCTTTAACGACAATAATTATTGTACCTATGTTTTTTTTATTTCACTATTTTAGATAAGATTTTCAAAAATTTTAAATTTGTTTTTTTTTTTTTTGTAATTTTTATACAAAATATACACGTGCACTCATACATACATACATATGTATGTGTATGTAGCTTTTTATTTCGTTATACGCATTTTATTTATTTTGTCAAGGCGGGGAAAAATTTATTCATGCCTAATGTTCACGCGACATTTTTAAAATAATTTTAGGTATGTGTTAAGAATGAATTTCAAAATAATTTTAAAATTAAGAATTAATGTTTGAATTGAATTTTATTTTTGTATTATAAAAACATTCTACCATGCAAAGACCGGTAAAACTATAGTGTACAAATAATAAAGATCTAAAAGAATTTAAAATATGTATCCTATGAAAACTTGGAAAATTCATTAACAGATTCTTATAGAACGTATAAAAAAAACAATAAGAACAATTAACATAGAACTATTTATAATAGCAAAATAAAAATCCGTACGTATACATATACACACAATTACATTCATACATGTATGAATAATGAATCAAAAAAGAAGTTGCGTACACCTACTGTTTAAAAGTTTTTGAGCGAATAAATCACAAAACATGAGCCTAATTTATTACTTTTAAAATTTTCTTAAAACAACATAGTTTAAAAAATTGTAGGAAAAGCAAATAATAAACTATAAGCAACTACATATATATGCATATGTATGTATGTACATGTCAACTCCCAAACAAATACTCAGGAGGAATCTAAAGTAAAAATCTTCTTAAAAGTTCTATTAGCAATTTGTTTTGGAGTAAAAAATATTTTTGAATAAGAAAACGATTGCTATTTTGATTCTGATGAAATAAATGTCCGAAAAATAATATTTTCACAAAATTTATTAAATTGCGGAATTAAGCCGAAATAAAAATTCATACATATGTACATACATGTTTTTTTTTTGGTTAAATAAAGTCGTCTAAGTACACATTTTACCCCTTTCAATTTTATAATCCTTCCAATTGTCATTCACGAAAGAAATGATTCAAAAAATTAAAGAAAAATAAAGTTTAAATAATAAACGGATCATTCGAATATCCCAGTAGTCTACACATATGTATGTACGAGTATATATAGTACATATAGAAAATCAAATAATTGTCCACCTTTTTTGGGTGGTAGGTACTCATTTTATCAAACATACGGAGAACTAGTTTTTACCATTTTACATAACCCAATTTTTATCATCTTATAAAAATTATTAACAAAGTTACCGAAAAACTCGAGTTATCAAGTATCTATTGCAAGAAATTAACTTGTTAATCTGATAATTATGATTAGAGAAATGTAGCGACAAAATACAATTTGCTTTAATATTATTATTTAATACCATTTTTGACATTTATTACTCTTTGTTTTACTTTTCTGGAATTAAATTGCGTACTTGGCAATACTAAATTGATGTAAATATTGCCACATAAAGTAGGTGATATAAAAAAAAAACAAAATCCATAATAAACTTAATAAAATGTAAAAATTTATGATTTCCTATGTAAATAAATATGAAAGTATTAATCTGTGTGCATTTATTTTGTATTTTACACAGCCGTTCAATAATTTATAATGTGTTTATATAAGTATTTGTGTTTGCAATAAAATAAGTTCAAGAGAAACACTGCAAAATTGTGTATGTACCAGCAAAATTATTAAAGCGACATCCCAGTTCTCTTTAAATATTTTTAAATGCTTCTTACTCAATATAAATCAAAACGCTATTCAAAAGAGAAAAAAAGCGACAAAATAATACAAAATAAATGGGTATGACTTTTAATTCTCTTAAATTTACATACGTCTCCAAATTTTTATATTTCTTTTGCCTCTCATATTCTATTGCCATGAACACTATTATGGGTGTGTGTATGCAGTAAAATTTTAATTTCACTTTTTTTATATTATTTATATTTATTTTGTACATAACACGTTATATAATAACCATACGATTATACCTATGTATATAATATAGAATATAAACCCACATTTTCATACATATGTACATGCTATTTGTAAGTACGCATATGCATGTACATCATATACACAGTTATAATATTATTTATATAATATTCCATGGACACAGTATATTAATATTATATTTATATATACATAAAGTAAATAATTTGCTATAATGAATTGTGAAAACATACACATGTACGTATGTATATCAAAAACATAAATAAAACAAGTGACGCGAGATTATTCTCCTAGTATATTGATTTTGGCGCCAAAAATATAATTTAATATGAAATGTAAAAAAGAGAAAGAGAGCGAAAAATAGAGAGCAAACCAAAAACAGATATAAAGGAATTAAAAAGAAATAAACGAAAAATAAAAAAAATAGCAGAAAGATTCGAAGTACATATTCATAAACAGTATTGCCAAGCCCAAACGCAATTTTTCTTTCGGAAACTGTTTAAAGAAGCTACATCGTATTTATTTGCGGTATATTCGAAAATTGCGGTATAATGGAAACTGACAGATGGAACGTTATTACAATTTTCACTAAAATATGGAATTATGGTTATGAAACTTAAAAACATAACTTTTGAACTTTTCCATTTGTTTTCGCATTTGTTTGCGAATAAATATAACAAACGTTATAAACAACTTCATATTAGTTATTTGAATATGCATAATCAAATTATTCGATTATAATTTAATATTCCTTACATTACAAAAAATTTTAAATATTTTTATAAAACCATTATTGTATATACGTATATGTAACACTAATATAAAGCATTCGGACTTAGACGCATATTTTTTTAGGTTTGCCATTGTTACTTAGCTCAAAATTAATGTATTAAAATTATTAAACAAAAGATCGCTTATATGATTTAAAACGCTTAAGCCTTTATTGCACTTATGAGTTAGGCCGCCCACATACCTTAGTAGACATGTGTACATATTTTGATTAATAATCGTTTAACTAACTAATTAGTCATTATAGTTAAATATAAAACGAACTGGCAGTACTGCTGCTATAGCTACAAAATGTAGTTATGAGTAAATAATAAGAATCATTGTATGAAACTGTGAAGAGATTTTTATTTTTATATATAGAAATTTAATACATACAATTATGTATTTGTATATCATATGCCAGAATATAAAATAAACTTTTTACAACATGACATGTATGTGCGTATTTATGAAAATATTCTATGATATTATGAAAAAATTTGCGTTTTGTAAATATGCATACATATGTATCTGCTCAAATAAGTACACCTTTACACGTAGATTGGTGCATATTCATTGCCACATAAGCATGCATACTTATGCATATAAATATATCATACGTACTTATCATTTTTGATCTAGATATTAGAATTTTTGTCATTTTACATTTACACTAATTAAATTAAGGTACATAAGTATGTAATATGTAAATATTTGTGCATGTATGTATGTACACATGTAATTTATTTTTCCAAAATTTAGATTCTTATATTTTTGAAACATTTAGGCACAAATTTTTAATTTGTGTAACTGTAATGTTTAGAATTCTCAGTATATAGTATGTACATACATATGTATATAGATGTGTAGATAATTTATGCATGTACTCAAACATGAGTAGAGATATGTGCATACGAACATGTGCAGATTGCAGGTACTGTGCTGTAACCTATGAATTAAAACTAACTAAATTTTTTCTACCAAATTTTTTATTTGAGATTAAAACACTAAAAAATTCGGTTTAATAAAAATTCATAAGGCAATATTCTATACTTACATACATATAAATATACACAGTAATGCATGGATAAACATACATATTTGATACATCTGTTTGTATGTAATTATGTATGTATATATTATATATGTATATGTACACATGTATGTACTTATGTACGAAACTACATACTACATTTAATATTTATTTGAATGATTATTCTAATCACCGCTAAATTTTTTTTATGTAAAACTTCTCTCCAAATATGTATGTATGTACACTGTATGTATGTACAAGCATACATACTTACAAATTCTTAATTAATAAATCCAGACAAATTAAGTTTATTATACGTAAGCGGTATTTTAATAATTATACTTACATTGTCCATAAATAAATATATACATACATATGTATATAATATTATATACGATGCACGTACATATGTACATATAATTCTTATGTTTATCGTGTGAACAAATACGGCAATATTGCTTGTACATATGTACGTGTATATCTATATACATAAGTACATACACTATAAAAAATATAGTCAATTTTATATTTTAAAAATTATCAGCAAAATAGAGAATAATATATGTATGTATGTATATCAACATACAATATATAAAAAAAAACACACAAAACAAACATAAATATACCTTATATACACCCAGTGTATGCACACCGCAAATAAAATAAAAAGGTATAAAAACCACTATTATATACAAATGCCCATACACACATTTTACATTAATACATATTTACATTCGCAGGGAAAATTGATAAAAATGAATGGGAGAAATAAAAATACTTCGAATTTTTGTGGTTTTAAAATTATTCCTCTGTTCATTTTCATTCTCTATAAAAACGACAGAAAAAAATTATCTATTTCTGCAGTATAATTATTTGTCGTAGACTACAAAATAATTTTTGTGAAGAATAATTTTAATGTAGTACAGTCTATGGACTACAGAATACAAATTATATTTTTCGCTCTCATTTTCAATAAATTTTAATGTAGCATTGTCGTACTTTTTCCTTTTTCATTAAATCAGAGAAGACTTTATAATAATATAATATAATATGTATTTTTCATATTTTTAACTTACAAACTACTTTTTATATGTATATTATATTTTTATAAAAATATTAAATTACAAACAACCAATAATTTTTGCAGAAATATTAGAAAAATTAATATCAACTCATCTCGTATTATGTTATGTTATGCGTATTTAAAATTTTTACAAGAAATCTCTTATAATGACTCTTTTAGATGAGATGTGAAGAGTGCGTGTAACCGGCTTTTTATGTACTCTTTGGTTCTCTAAAAGTTTAGGCAGGCCTTGATTTTTATAATGTTCAGGTAATAAATATACAGTATTACAAATGATTTTATTTTCTATTGAGTAAAAGGTGAATTACGTGTTCATACTTAATTTCAATGATTTTATATTTTGTTTTCTTGTTGTTATTGTTAATAATATGTATATAAATATTTTTCTTTTACATAAATTGAAATATTTTTTTTATAGTTATTACAATTTTTGTTTTATTTTTTTTATTATTGGATTTCATATGAATGAAGGTAAAACATTTAAGAAAACAAGAGATAAAAAGAGTAAGCAATATAAAAAAATTCATTCTTACCGTGATTCGTTTGTTATTCTTGTTCTCTTTCTATCTTTCATAGTATATTTATAATAATAATGCATATAAATAATAATAAAAATAATAATTATAAACGGAATTGCAGTCTGTGTAAATTGAAACCACAAAATATTTATGAATGTTTTCTTCTAATTTTTTCTTTATTTTCTTTCATAATCAAGTGTATCTATGATGCAGAAATATTTTTATATGTACATACATAATATTATGTATGTATGTAAGTGGTATTTTGCACATTTGTAGTTGAATATTTGCAGGAAAATATTGTAATATTACGATATGCATAAACCCGTTGAATTATTTAAATCTTATACAAATTCCTTAATTGTACGTTAATAGCGGGGTTTTTAAAATGAAGTTCTTAAAGTTTGAGCTATAGATAAGTAACATAATTAACGTATGTATATAGGAATGTATTCAAACTTTTTTTAATTCTCCAAAATTACTAAGGAAAGGCTAATGAAAAATAAATTAATTTTCAGAATAATTTTAAGATCCGATATACATATTAAACTACGACGTAAGCTTTATTGTAGGTACATACATTATAAAGACATATGTATGTATGTATAAAATTTATGCGTGCATTATAATTACATATGTATGTATGTATAAAATTTTTAGGAATTATTTAATAAAAATAGTAACCAAGCTATACTATATAAGTACTGCTTAAATTATAGACCTATTATTTTACAGGCACCTAAGACTATTACAGCAAAATATCTACAATTATTTTTCTCTAGCAGATTACGATATTGTTATGTGCTCGTGGTAATTTATATGAATATCCTATAGTTTAGTCAATAATGTTTATTTATCCTTGTGCTGTTAACGTTTTACACCTTGGTTTGTCTTTCTAAACATAATTTTGTATTGTAACGAATATATATATTCAGTTATATACCTAGATACATATGTATATACCATAAATGTACAATGTAAATACATACCTAAATAAATTTGCATATGGATATAAATACATAAATACTTACAGACATATTTTTTTCTTTTTTTATTCTGATACCGTTGCTATGATTTAATACGTTCTTGTTTTGTCTGCCCACATAACGAATAAATGTACATAAGAATATAACTTTAGTTCCAGATACTCACATACATACATATGTGTATAGGTACATACATTTTTATAACTATGAGAATGTACAATATTTAATCGTAGTACCTACATACATATTGTATGAAATATTTTAACAGTTTATATAGTGAGTATGCGAATCTAATATACAAAATAATCATGTACAGGAATTTTCAATACGATAAATCGTATAATAAAATAAGAAAATAAAAAAATAAAACAAGAAAATTTAATAATATGTGGCAATGCCTATTACAGAGGTATAAAAATAATATAGTATACATACATATAATGTTATATAGAGGTAGATTTTATGATTTAACGTGGCATTTAATTCCTGCCAGGCTGGCTGACTACCTTGCTGACTCACTCAAATTGTAGAAAAAAAAATGCAGACAAAATATTTACTTATAGGCAAGTTTATATATATATATATATATTAAATAAGATACAATTTTGTACATTTATAATACAAGTATGCACATAATGTATACATATATACAACATTGCAAGTTTATATGCACATGTTAATGTACATACACATAGGTATATTTGGGTTATATTTAAAGTTATATACAATTTTATATTGCAGATTAGTGTATAAGCAATTAAGTACGTTTATAAATATAATTAGGAATATGTATATACAATTGTATCTATAATATACCTTATTTGGAGTAAAAATTTCCATTTGTTCAGAAAATAACAACTTTTATTTTTATTACACTACAATTAAAATTTTTATAGTAATGTTGATAGTAAAATAGTAAACGGATATTAAATAATTCTACTACATATGTGTCCATTCATATAGGGTACTTAGATACACACACAATAATATTATGTAAAAAAATATAGGATTATATGCAAGCATATGTATATGTATGTACATATATGTATATAGGCCCACCTATACATATTTTATTATTTTTCAATAAATTGAGAAAATCTGCATGCATTTAATTTGTAAATTGATTGCGTTAATTTGTCTCACTTTTACATTGAGTTTTAATTGGTAAGGTAAAACTAGATTTGATTATATGTTCTTATTAAAAAACATATGTACATATAGATTCGGTTATTTACAATAAATATATTAGTTTTATTGAATTTTGCTGTATGTTTATTTAAATAAAAGTGTGGACGAAGGTATGTTATTCATTGAAATTTGCATAAAGTAATGTCAATAATATTTAATTATTGTGATTTGTACTATAAAGTTTTTGCATGCATATACATTGTATGTACGTACGAAATAGAATTCCTGTAGCATGAATAATGATTAGATTTATAAATATGCACATACGATTATGAAATATTTACAAATAATAGACAGCAACACTCAATAAAATTTATGTCATAAACTTAATTTTTTTAATCAAAATAATTTTTATTAACATTTTTTATAAACTAGATGAAATATAGAGTCTCAGTAACTTGTAAATTAATAAATTATGTGGTTCAGCTAACTGTACTTTGTATGCTCATGTGAGTGCTCAAATTAGGCTTTGTTTATCATTTTCAAACAGAGTGACCATTACAATATATGTATTTGTAGTATACCGATTATTTTACGTCCACTTTTGTCCTTATGTTAATACAACTACGAGTATATACCCCATATAAAATTATAATTTCCCATCAATAAAATAGAGTAATTAATCATTTCACACATTTTTATACTTCCCTGTCGTTTGAAATTGAAATTATATCTTAAGAAGTTTAATCGAAGTTGTGTAGATGTGAAAAAGTGAAATTATATTTTGTTTGTATTTTTATTTGTTTACCATAAACTACTTAGTTTATTATACCCGTACGAACGTATGTTCGAAGGGTATACTAAATTTACCTTACCGTTTGTAACGCTAAGAAATAATGGTCTAAGATATAGATTCAAGTGTATGTTTTTGATCAGCGTCGAATTCTGTGTCGATTTAGCTTTGTCTGTCCGTCCCAGCGATAACTCAAAAACTAATTGAGCTAACTTCACCAAATTTTCACAAATGATTTATTGTTTTAAGTGCCAGAACGCTATTTAAATTGAACAAGATCGGGGTACCGGTTCGGGTAGCTGCCATACAACTTCAAAATTTATTTGGCTATATCTCAGAAACTATAAATGCTATGGTATTGAAATTTCACACAAAGGAATATATTAATAGGGCCAATGTGTCTGATAAAAGTCGTTGAAATTACCTGGCTCCTTCTGGCACCTGCCATACAACTTCAAAAGTTATTTGGCTATATCTCAGAAACTATAAAAGTTATGGTATTGAAATTTCACACAAACGAATATATTAGTAGGGCCAATGTGTGTCATTAAAGTCGTTGAAATTACTTGGCTCCTTCTGGTATCTGCCATACAACTTCAAAATTTATTTGGCTATATCTCAGAAACTATAAAAGCTATGGTATTGAAATTTCACACAAACGAATATATTAGTAGGGCCAATGTGTCTGATGAAAGTCGTTGAAATTACTTGGCTCCTTCTGGTACCTGCCATACAACTTCAAAAGTTATTTGGCTATATCTCAGAAACTATAAACGCTATGGTATTGAAATTTCACACAAACGAATATATTAGTAGGGCCGATGTGCTAGATAAAATTCTTTAAAATTTCTTTGCTCTTTCTGGTACCTGCCATACAACTTCAAAAGTTATTTGGCTATATCTCAGAAACTATAAACGCTATGGTATTGAAATTTCACACAAACGAATATATTAGTAGGGCCGATGTGCTAGATAAAATTCGTTAAAATTTCTTTGCTCTTTCTGGTAGCTGCCATACAACTTCAACAGCATTTTGTCACAGTATTTTGAAAAACACATTGTACTGAAATTTTTCATAAATTAATATACGGGAACTCCATAGTCAGTTATGGCATCTTTATTCGCACATAGGATAACAAATTCGTACGGCTATCACAGAGTTGACAAGGTCAACTCTATTTTTTTCTCGTTTATTTTAAAAGTGATCGAAGTCAAATTCAAATAAATATAAAATATTACAGTTAAAATATTTCATTATAATTACTGCATTATAAGCATTACAGTTTAGTATGTAATACCCGACTAAACGAATGAAAAATGTTCTAGACAAAAGTTTAGACATAAGATTAGATAAAGTGTTGAATGGATGAAATTTAAGGAAATTTATTCCCTAAATAAAATTAATTTGATTTATAGCTACATGTTTTGATTTACTACCATGTATAGTCAACAATACCCTTCGATTCAACACTTTTTTTTGTTAATTGCAGATGCGTAAATCCTTATTAAATTTATAAGTATTTTCACAGTTATTGTTTAACAATTATTTTTGAAAATCATAGTCATGCGGGTGTTAAAATTTTTATTAAATTTTATTTGTATTGAATTCCAATATAAAATTTAAAAGCATCAACCACAATAATAAGGAATAAAGAATTTCAATTCAAAATGTCAATGTATAGTAATTGCAATTCGAGTATTGGCAATGCGTGTGTTTTAATTTTAAATAAAAACCAAAGTGAAGGGAAATTTGCACTACCAGCACAATGGATCTTGTATTTGATTTCTTTTATTGAAAAACAACTTGACAAAAAGAAAATTGAATAAGAGTTTTTTTTTCAATTGAGAAATTATGCGTACAAGAACATTTTTGAAGCAAATACAAGTATCTAAGTACATACATACGTACATATGTATATGCAATATTTGGAGAAAGCAAATATTTTTACTTATGAGTTAAATATAAATTTATAAATTTAATTTGGAGACTTTTTTCAATTAAGTCTTATAAATTTTAACATAGTATTGCTCTACAACTTTTGTTTAATAGTGATGTATTTAAAATATTATTGAACTGAAAAATGATAACTCAGTTTTCGAAAAAGATCCTTAAATTTTTTATTTTTTAAGTCTTTCAGGAACTTAATTTAAAAACAAAAATTCATTTTGAAGACTTGGGTGTTACAGGACAGACCTAATCAATTTTTTTTAACTTGTTATTTTAAAGTACAAAATTAGAAGTTATAAATTCTCAATTAATATGAATATAAATCTTTAACGGTAAAACTCACAATAAAAAAAATAATATAGCTTAACCAAATTGCTAATAATAAAAAAATAAGTAGTAGATTACTGAAACTTTTCAGTTATCCGCAATCACATGCTTGAAAATCAAGGCGCAGTTGATATTATGTTACTAAATATCTTAATACATTAAGTAAGTTTTTTTTCTTCATTTATAGTTTATGGACTGGTAGCCATAAATAGTTGAACAGTGTCATAAAATCTAACTAAATTTATATAAAAATCGTAAAATATTAATGATAATTTCAAAAGTAATCATAGTAAATTATAATACAAATGTGTTAATAAAAAAAAATTAAAATTAAATTATTAATTTGATCCATTTAATGGGGGTTAAAAAATAAACTATTAAATTTAGACACACTTTAAAATATAGCTTTTAAAAAATATTAAATATCAAATTTTTAAATAAAATTCATAGAATTAGAAGAATAAGAAAGAAATGAAATTTTTTTTTATTTTTATATTCTAAAATATCTTTACGTATAATTCATTAAATATAAAAAAAACCAAGACCTTGGATAACATATTAGCACGCGAATTAATAAGGGGGTTTCTTTCTTTTGTTCTGTTTATTTTTCTTTTTTTTTGCTGTTCGAATAAGTTTACATTTATAATATTTACACTTGAAACTCAACATGTGTATGCGAAATAAAAAAATTTTTTATTTAAACAATTGGCTAATCTGCGTGATCCATTTAGAAATTTTTTTTTTAATTTAAAATTGAGAGAAAAAAAAATGGTTTCTATGAGAAAATCTTAGAACAAGTGTACAAGAAAGTATGTATTCTGCGCATTATTTACAAAGGATTATAGAATAGGTATTTATATGCATACGTTTCTACAGTACTTGCTTAAATTTTTAAATGAATGAATAAGTGAATGAATTCTGTAAAGTAAAATGTGAGAACATATACACACACATACATAAGTTTAAATTTGAATTACTCATTCGAATTTTAGTGTATATTTCTAAAATCTGTACATAGAATTAAACGTATCAAATTTGATACTTACATATTCGAATTGTTAGTGAGAAAATGAGAGTAATTATAATTTGATATTCTTTTCTCTCGCATATGAATTTAAAGCAACGATGTATATATACAAGAGCATGTCACGAGTATAAGAAAACTTGATTTCAATTTTAAGTAACAATAAATTAAAGGTATGATGATTTTATTCAGACCACTTCTAAAATCCGTTCCTCTCAAAAAGATATTATTAGTAGCAGAACACATTGCGGATTCTTGTAGTATTGCTGACCCATTTCACAATTTAAAATAATTTAGTTTTAAATGAATGTATGCAAAATTCAGATTAAAAATAGGAAATTATAAATAAATAAAGAATTATGTAAATTTCGTACATATTTAGATTGCATGTATGTGTGTTCGTACTAAGTATGCCGAACATTGTCATCATACTTCATAATAATTGTCAATTGATACAAAACTATTATGACTTTTAGCAACACTTTTCTTATATACATACTTCTAAAATTAAACAATGTGGTTTAAGTAAATAATTGAAATATACAAAGAAATTTAATTAACCTGATTAATTTCACATGTATATTGTGCTGTATTTCTATTCTTTGTTTAATATAAGAATTTTGAATTATTATTATATTTATAGAAAACTGTTGACATAGTGTTTGTCTTTTGCTTAAAAGTTAGAATAATGTCCTATAATACATATGTACTTTAAGAAACTAAATAAACTATTTGCCAAATAGAAATCTTGTCTGCGTTCAATACTCCATTCAAAAAATATTGTGACAAATGGAGAATTTCAGTTGCTTTAAAAGAAGTACATATGTATATGGTTATATATGTTTAACCTGTGGAGAAACAAACATCGTATATATACATATACAAAAAACTACAATAAAACTAGGTAGGTACATTTTAGCATTATAGGTAACAAAAGATTAATTTTGAAACATACATATATCACTTGTATTATGTTATTGTTATTCTTTAGAAATTCGATTCAAAGACACGACTTTCAAAGGAGCACATTTTATTCTAGTAATTTTAAATATTAGAATTAATTTTGTCCGTTCAAATTATTTAAATTATGAAAAAAACTGTAATAGAAATTTGTGTTTCCTTATGTATTTTTCTGTGTTGGTTAAGAATTTTGCGTACTTAATTTAAATTACAAATGTATTCATTTAAAAAAATTTTAAATGTCAAAAACACCTTACTACCACTCTTTGGCAGAAATATTTCTGTGACATTAGGGATTCCAAACATCAATTTACCCTCCTAGGGGGTATTTTTAATGGCACAAGCTTTTATTAATAGAAAAATAAATGTTTTAAAATACTTAAATGTATATACGTATTGAAATATAAATATGTGTGGTATATGTGTGATACGTATGCAATATTATTGTGAAAACTCGCTCTTATCACCTCCTGATTATGTCTACAATCAGAAGCTGATTATTACATTAATATTCGCAAATGGAAATTTTCATAATCTAAAAATTAGCAGTAAGATTGAGACTACCTTATTTTTTCAATTTTGATAAATTATTATACTATAACATTAATTTCTAAAAACAAATTATCACAACACAACTAAGTATATAAACGAAATACTTAAATTTGATTAATCTTGAAATTGGAACAAAGTGTGACTATCACGGCATTTTATACAGAAATATATTAAAATATATAGGAAAAATTGAGTAAAATTTTTTGAAAATTAAATTAAAAATATCTAATTTTTGAATAAAATGTGGGTGAAAATATTTTACACATAACGCATTAACATAGATACATCCTACAATTACATATTTATATATTTATTTAAAAACTATGTATATAGGTTCTATAATAAAATCTTCTTTGTATTTGTACAGAACATCTTCCGAACAATTAAATTACTAAAAAAAAAAATTCCACTTAGATTTTCTTTAAAATCGACCTATATAATATTTTAAATATAATTTTTAATATTATAATGAAAATAAATGTTTACAAAATATTCTCTGACGCGGAAATTTTCATATTTAAAAATCACAGTTTGTCAAACTTTTTGTTAAACTTTAATCTTAATAAATTAATTTATTTTATATTTTCAATTGAGTGTTTTATTGCAAAATTCTCTTTGAGTATTATCCAAATTTTTCTCTTAAGCAATTTAAAGAGTGAACTAAATTTCTTTTAGGATAAAAACTTGCCCCTTCTTATTGTTACATTCCGATAAAAAATTTGATTTTTTTTTTAATTTTATGGTGCCATATATTACTTAAGAATGAAAGAAGCTACTTGAGAAATTGGAAAAGTTATTGAAAACTCTTACAGCTCCGATGGAATTGAAAAATACACCAAAGTCCTTCCAGATAAATGTATCATTAAGCGTGATATACCAAAATCTTAATTTTTTAAAGACTTATTTTAAAAAATTTTCCAAAAATTCTATGATTGCAATTAATAAATCCATTCCAGAATGCGAAAAATTGGAATGTATGTTAAATCCCTTCTTTGTTATAATAAAAATTTTACTACATAAAATTTATCAGTTGCAAATATTCTTTTAAATAATAAATATTTTATTTACACATGGAGAATACATAAATTTCTGAATTTTCTTTTATACGTGTATGATTAATGCGTGAAATATTGAATTTTGAGTTTAATATTAATTCGAGTTTGTACTTGTACTTTGCTACAAGTGAGAGCATTTAAACTTTTTATCATGAATTTTTCATAAATTTTCTTTAATATTTTAAGAATATCTGGACATGGTGTGAATCTATAATTATACATATCTCACATTATTTATAGGTATACGTTTATATTTTTGAATATTTCTTATATTTTTATATTTACTATACATTTGTTTATATATGAATATACATATTTACTTTGACGATTATCATTAACCTATAGAAAACATAAATAAATATTTACACAATTGTTAGTATTTTAAAATGCTGTTTTTTTTTCTTATTTTTCTTTTTATTTTCATGGCTACAATTTATTGTGAAAATTTTAACAATAATAAAAAAAAAATTAATATTACAAATTTGGGGTTATAATATTCTTTTTCTTATTATATTAATCTTCATAAAGCAGGAAATAGAAATAAAATTTCTATAATGTTTATTTAATGATAAATCGTGACAGTAATATAAATCTGATGACGACAATGTCAATTTAATTTGACAGTAATAAAATAAAAAACTATAATATAAAATTCATCAAAGATAAATTTTAAGAAAATCAAACAAAAATAAAAAGTTGGTGTTGAATAACGAAAATGCAATTTCGGCGATTACACAATTCAGTTTTTCTGATCAGAAGTACAATTTCAATTCAAATGAAATTGGTATTTGATCTTCATTTGGAAAAGTTACATATTTGAATATTTTATGCTAATAAATTAACTTACTGGCAGTCGAAAATGAAAATTTCATTACTTAAACTAACACACTATTAAATAATAAATTTTTATTTAAAAACAAAAGTACTCCAACGTTGAATAGAATCAATTCAAATTTGAACTATTAATTATAGAGATCAAAAAGTAAATGAGCTTTTTAAAATTCTTATATTTCCGATATCACAAATATTGCAGATTGTTACACTCTAATACAGTTTAATCGATGCTGTACAGAAAGGCTACTAATAATAAAATGTGCGTCTCTTTAATGTTTATTAAGTTTTTTTCAAAAAACACAGACAAATGTGTGGTTATGGAAAAGTTTTGTAATAAATAAAAAACTTAATCTTACTTAAAATTTTTAAATATCTTGAAAATTAGTACTATATGATACTTAATTGAATACTAATATGGTATAATGATTATGGCTAATAATTACTATTAGCCATAATCATTATACCATTTCAACCATGTTATTTCAATGTTAAAATGTACAGAGCATTAAAGAGTTCAAGAACTCGTACAGTGAATATAAAATCACTGCATATTCTCTTTATAATGCAATTTTAAGTTTGCAGTACTGAAAACAGAGGATATTAGTTATTTTAACGAAAAAGACCCGAAAAATAGGCAAGCATATGCTAGCAAAATTCCTTTAATTAGCAAAACAATCCGTTTTATACTTTAAACAGTAAACTTTTATAAACGCAAATAAATTTTTCGAATTCAAATCTTTCCTCTTTTAATGAGTAGAAACGTTTTAGCACAAAAATCTTATTGATTTCATGTAAGACTCAATTCTGAACTATACAGTTGCTTTGGGGCGAAATTTGTAAATATTTTGAGCTTATACTTAAGCTCTTTCCTTTTTAACAGGAAAAACCGGATATCAGCAAACAAAAATCGTTGTAATTTTCGATGTTATTGTAAGCTAGTTCGACCGACTGTAATTTCAAAGATAAATTAGAGAATTTTGATTTCATTACATTTCTAAATGTTATATGTACGTATACATATATAGAATATTTAAAATAAAAATAATTCAATTGAAAAATTAATAAATATACTTAAATTCGAGTAAATTTGTTCATCATAAAAAAATTATGGAAGTATATTAAAAATTCATAATTAAAAGCGTGCAAATAATTATTATTTAATTGTGTAAAAATAATGTAGAGAATTTTCTAATACTTTATATTTATTATTATATATATTATTATTATACATTAAGTTTATTATTAGATCTTAATTGATTTGTTTATTATTTAATCGTGACCAGAGCAATAATTTTGAGATTTCATCCAATTTATTCCCAACATACTATGAAATTTGTAATTGCAATACAAAATTTGTATTGTTTTATGAAAATATTTTATGAAATTCATATTTTTAACATCTTATAGTTAAAATTTCAAAATTATATAAAATTGAAGTAAATAAAGAAACAAAATAAAAATTTTAATATATTTGTTTAAGACTATTTTTAATAAGATTTTGGTATAAATTTTGCGCAAATATTAGAAAGTATGCGTAATTTTCACATTAATCAAGCTAGATATACAGTGTGTTGAGAAAATGGTCCTCTTGTTTTCTTTTTGCTACAAAATATTATTATTAACAAGTTTATATACATATTTTATATATATATACAATTTTATATATGTACATATAAAATTGATTGAAATTCTGAAAATAATTAACGAAATCTTTCGCATATAACGTAAAAACCTTTATAAACATATTCATTTAATTTGAAAAATTAAAGTTCATTTCAATTTAAAATTTAGAATCTGGAAAACTTTACACGGAGGAGATGTTTGTACATACATATGTATATACTATTATTTGAGACACACCCAACACAATAAATTTAAATAAATAGAAAAATGTAGAAATTTGTATTTCTATCACCGTTAAGGTAGACTGATATAAAAAATGCGGGGTTTTACCGCAAAACGATAATTTTCATTGTTTAAATGTAAAAAAAATATCAATATTTTCAACTAATTGAAATTATTTAGTGGCTTAAATTTAATTTTATATTTTAAGCCATCTGATAATGCATACCATAATGCACAAGGACTGAAATTTTCATACACGTATACATGCAAATATATACGTACAAAAAAATACAATACATATTTAAATAAAAATTACAATTGAATTCAAATCAATTTCAAGAAAATTATTTAATATTCAAATTAATATAACTTAGTTTTAACGTAAAAACCCATAAAAATTAAGTAAGAACAGATATGAACACACATGTATTATGCATACATATTAGAATTGCGCAAAACCAAAAAAAAAAACGGTCAAAAAAATAAAAAAAAAAGCGCGCGTTTTTTAATTTTAGAATACTTTAAAATGAGAACTAAAACAATAACAATAACAAAAGAAAAAAAGAAAATAAAAATTAAAATAATTTGCGCGTGTAAAAACAGTTAAAATGTTGCAATATTTTTAAATTTTAATCACTAATATGTTTACTGTTGTTGTGCGGTACAATATGCTTCCCTATTTTCAAATCTTCATTCTAATATTTCAGTATAATTTTAGGTTGGTGTAATGAATTTAGCTTTACGGAAGTAATATTGAAAAAAAAAGCACAATGGAATGGGAAAGACGTATAAGTCAATTTTGCCGAAAAACGTGAAAAGTATACATATGCATACTAAGTATTATTACTTATAGTCGTACGTAGTGTGACGTGTATGTAATTTACATATACTCCTCCGATTGCCCCTCAAAAAAGGATCAGGGATATTTATTGCAATTTTTTCCAAAACTGTTTATAGAGCAATATTTTTTGCACTTCTTTTATACAAAAGGATTGAGAAAGTAAGAATTAGAACAAAAAGAATAAGGATTATTTTGTTATACAAAAGAAAATGTTAATCTGAATACAAAGCTTTAAATGCCAAAGATATACGGTCTAACTTTATAAAAAATATTTATTAAAACCATCTGTTAGAATAACTACTACATCTCAAATACTGTTTTATTTGAATTTTTGTAGTAATTGGACCTTGGAAAGAATGTTATCTAAGTTATGTATATGAACCGGATTAATATTTAGTATTAACTTACACGTGCATGTAATAAGTTTTGTCGTGATCTTGCCAAAAAATTATTGTATTAAATGTTATTAAAAATTATGTCCCATCCCTGGCAGAATTTAAAATATTTTTTTTTCAAATATCCTAAAGTTAACATATAACTAAATTTATATTTTTATAAACATAATTTAATATTGATAACGAAAAAGTCATTATTTGCACATGTTTTGCCATATGCATTGCGATTTTTATTTTTATGCAATTGAATAGGTACATATGCAATATGAACGTACATATAAATATTTATGTGTGTATGTAAGTATATACTAAATATTGAAAAATAAAACAACATTTTAATTTATTTTCAATATCATTAGTAACACTTTGTTGAAAAGTTTAATATTTTTGTATATACGAAAGTATGTATCAACGAAATAAACAACATAGTAAGTACAATTTAATATGTAGACACATTATATAAGATTGGTGTACATTTCGCGCCATTAAAAAAAAATGCAAAAAATTGCAAAAAAAAAAAAATGAGAATTGTAAGAAAAGTCATGACAGAGACCTACAAAATTTATGTTTGTATATACATATAGTTTTTTTTTAAAACGTCATACCATTATGAAAATTTACCGATAATATTGTTTACTATTTCTTAGTACAGGCCTTTGAATTTTAAGTACATTTATTTGCATATTTTATTTTGCTTTTTTTTTTGTTATAACCGAATTATAAATGCAAACTTATGTATTTTTAACTCATATTTCAATATATTTGACGTTATTCAGCATTATTGAAAACTGATATGAAATTTATCATGAAATATTTAAGCAAGTATAATGTATGAAATGTTGAGAATTTAAATGTTCCTAATTTGTTTCGTAAAATATTAAGTATGTAAGAGTTTCACTTTATGCGAAATTTAACATAAAATTTAAAATAAGGATATGAAAATGTAGCTTCTGGTTTTAAATCTTATATAATGAAAATTTAGAGTTGATCTTAAATGTTTGTTTTGTCTAAATTTTATTTTTGAAGAAAATTTTCCGACACATACCTACATACATGATTTTTCAACAAAATGGCTTCAAATACGAATCGAATTATTTTTACAAGTAAACTCACATCAATTACATAATTTGAGTGTAATTAGATAGAAGATTTATTAAAAGTACAAATAGGGGTAAAACTATGAGACCCACTTTTTGGAAAAAAAACTATTAAATTTCAAGATTAATAATAAAAAACTAATTTTTATCAATAACGGTAAATAATGACATATAGTAAACTTTATATGAAAGACCTGCTGCATTGAGTTTATCTTATTATTTTAACATTTCAAAAAACGTTAACTGTTATACATTGCATGAAACGGTATTTTAAATGGTAGGTACTCAGCATATAACATTATCTAGCATAATAAAATTGCAAGTAGGTAAAATTTACAAATTAATTAGCCCTTTAAATTTGAATTTTTAAATTTTCAAAATCCTCGACTGTTTCATAAAGAGATTGCTAATACAGTGTAAATCACCATACATTTTATTATCAATATATTTACAAACAAAGAAATAGCATAATTAGATATCGATACAATTTATAAGATAGCAAGTATGTACAAAAAATTTCTGTAAAAGCATGAACTTAACAAAGATTTCAACGATCGTGCTTATTATTTTTTATTTAATTGCCATATTTATTCATTATATAAGTTAATTTTAGAAAACAAATAAAAATTATTTTTGCAATATTATTGTTATTATTCTAAAAATAAATAAAACATTCGAATTAAAAATTTAAATTAATTTTTATAATATGCAGAAAATATTTTTAAGAAAACAAAACACAATACGGTCGTGGCAAAATATTAGAAAAATAATTATTGAAAAATTACAATGCATTTACAAATATTCTATTGAAATGCACCAGAAATCATTTAATTTCTAATGAAATTTTCAAAAACAGAATCATCAACAATGCAATATACATATAACTTATAAACGACGAACACGTTCCTTGAAATTAAAAGAAAGTTTGTTGAGTGATTGTATCCATTCGTTTACACTAAGAGTAAGCCTAATAAGCGAAATAAACTTCAAATTAAGTTTTATTTGAAGTAGTACTTATAGGTGAGTTCAGCTTATTTTAAAGTTATTGCAACGCTATTCTTAATCATTCAGTATACGGGGGATTTTTTGAGGTCCTAAATGATACAAGTATATATTACATACATATATTTATTGTCTCACTATCCAAAATATACTCAATATATCACTGATTACTTTCTTTTTTTATATAATGATTATTACTTTGAAACTATTGTAGCAAACCGGTTTACACCTTAAACCTCAACACTGCACACATAAAATTTACGATGTCATAATATTATTTCTCGTCTTCTCTTTGTAATAAGTTTGTTTAGTCTTACAAATTAGAAACTAAGTATAGTATTTCATCAAGGATAATCAATTTAACGTAAGTCATGATAGAATAAACTAAAATTTCCGTACAGTAATTAAAAATCTCTTACATAAAGTTTAACTAGAATTTCGAAAACCTAATCCATCGTAATATATTACAAGTATATATTATATACAAGTATGCTAGATAATAATTTATGCTAGATTATTTGTAAATAACCATGAATTTTGAATAAATTATAGAAATAATATGTAAAATATTAAGAACAGTTATTTAGATTTTATCAGTTTGAAGAAATTGCAGGAACAAAACACATACAAATGTATAGCTATCATTTATTGTGTTGCTAATAAACTACTTCTTTGTAATTTTTTGTCATTCGACCGAATTATTGTGTGATAATTCAATAGAAATAATAGCAACTAAAATTCAAGAAGCAAATATATTTATTAAATTATAATTTAATAATATGAAAAACTTAAATAAGTGACGTATAAATTTGCTTGTACAAATAAAATTCAAATTTCATTTCGTTATTATTTGCAATTTTAAATGCTTTGTTTCTTCAAAAATTTCACTATTAATGCAAAATTACAACCAAAATTGATAGCTCTACTTATTTATATATATACTGTAGTGATATATATTTTAAGTAAAAATAAAAGAATGAAAGTGAAAGCCTTTTAATTTTTGTATAATCATTTCGGTTTTTATTGTGTCTATATAACACCCCAGAAATTACATTTTAACATTTGCATTCGCAAATCGTAAATATAAACAAAGAAAATTAAAGAACATTGAATTAATTCACAATAATAAATTTTAACCTATAACTTAACCCAACTATAATATTGAATAAATAGAAAAATAATTTCAAAAATTTTTCTTTTTCCTTCATAATAAAAAATTGCAATAAAGTAATGTGTTTACTTTAAGTATATTACATGAATGTGAACAAATTTAACGTAAACAATATTGCAGTACAGGAAAATCTAATAATAATAAATTTATACAAGGTATATTACATTAAATATACATACATATGCAAATATGTAATAAAGCAAAAAAAGTGTGTTGGATTTGAATACGTTCATTTTGAAAGATGTTTGTGTTTAAAAATAAAGTCAATTGAAAGAGCATATTTTAATTTTAATTTTACTTAAAATTATTACAAACTATAATTGCATATATTTAGGCCACTTTTTCTAGTGTAATGTTTTGTTAAAAAATGTATAATACAATACATATATCAAAAATTTAAGAAAAACTTTCAATTTAACCCATTTGGGCCCATGATACTATTCCGATAAAAAGTTTACACACAACATTTATATTTTTACACGAAACATTGGGTTAGGAAGTGCCTTTAAACGAGTATAATGGGATCAAATGGGTTGATAGTTATAATTTTCAAAGGTCAGTTCAGCTTTTATTGTCACAGGGATCAACTGTCTTTACCGAAAAAAAAGTTTACTATAAAATATTTGCTGTGAAATTTTCTATAACGTTTGTGTTTCTTAAATTAAACTGCGTTTATTTCACTTATTACTAATATTTTTGGTGTTGACAAACAATTATTTTATTTTTTTCAATTTTACAGTCTGAAAATTAAAATTAAAATTTTAGAAATGCTATTACTTACTTAAGACTTAAAATCTGAAAAATTATCTAATTTCGTATAGACATAATGTACATATTTAGTTTTATATTTTCACTCTAGAACCAAATTCTATTTTCTAATTACACCCCCGTCAAAACTAAAAATAAAAGCAAAAAAAAAATTAATGATTTTTTGCTTTTTATTTTTGTTTTTAAACAAAACGAACGAACGTTCAAACATCAAAAGTTCATTACACTTTTTATTTAAAATGAATAATAAAAAAAATTAAAAATATTTAACAAGCTTTTCTCCCGAATATATTTATTGTTTTATATTATATAATTAAAGATGTGATCAGTCATCCAATGTAAAAAAGAAATTTTGTTTCTAAATTAAGACACATGGCATAAGTAGTTCGACAAAAAAAATATCAGTTCAGTGTAAGAGATTTCGGAATTTTGTTTGTTCTTCGCTATAATTGACAAGTAAGAAGCTTTTTTGATTTTTATTTTAAAGTACTGGTGTCAGAATACACACAAGAATAATATACACGTTTGCTTTCGTTTCCAAATTTTTTCTATTTTAAGAGTAGAAATAGACGGTGAAAAAATAGAATTTTAAAATTATTTTCCGATAAATTCAGAGAAGATAATAATTTTAAGGAGCATAGAGCGCTGGGTATAACAAATCACATTTTAGCAGTATTACATTTGGATACATTATATGCAGTAGTCTAATCTCAATTTCACATAATTTCGAATCATTGTGTACGAAGTAGTCAAAAGTCATTCAGCATTTATTATTAATTATACAAAAGTCTAAAAATTTTTATTAAAAATACAAAAGTCATTCAACAATAGATTCAGCATTTATTATTAATTATGCATAATTAATATTATTAAATATTTTTATATTGACTTAAAAGAATATACGAGTACTCATTCGTTTCAATAATCAACGACCGATTTGCTTTTATTTGCGACGCAAAATAATTCGCGAAAATATTTTTGACCATGCCCAATAAATTGTTTATTTAGGTAGGATGAGAAATCTATTGTGTATTCGTGCGCGGATAACAAGTTTATAATATTTGCAAAACTGTAGAATGTACTCATGTTTTTTCGAAGTTGATAAGATTATGATAGCAATTATTATATACGTTTAGATAATTGAGAAATTAATGAGATAACTTTAGATAATTAAATTTTTATTAATCATACATAACATGTGTCATGATAATTATGTAACAAGAATTGAGCGAAAATTTGGCACAAACTAATCGATTACTACTCTTTTCGAATCACAGCTTTCTTAAAGGACTAATTTTTTAAAAACATAAAGGCAATCGGACTCAACTGAAAGTTAATACATTGTTAAAACAAAAATCTTTCTAAAAATATTGAGCGAGGAATCATTTTTTAATTCTAATCTAACCAATGCGTTATATATTTTAAAGGAGCAAAAATCTTTTCTTTGCATTAAATATGCCGTATGAAAAATATACCATTAATATCAAGGGTTTTCAAACTAGAACAATTCAAGGATTTTTTCAAAGTGATCTCTTCGTGAATTAAGTAATGTTGCAAAGCTCGGGAAACAAAAAAAATTAAATCGTATTCAAGTTGAACCTTCAGATTCCCGCTGTGTTTTTCAAAATAAAATAAATTTCGATCATATTTTAATAAACTTCATATTAATTATTATTGAAAGAACGGGCATAGATACGAGCACTCTAGTTTTTATAAAAATAATTTTAAATGCAAAAATGTGTAATGAAACTTAATTAAAAAGTAAGCAGTATGATTAAAATTTCACTTTTTAATTAAAAAAATTAATATCAAAAGAAATTGTAAAAATTAATTTTTATGAAGTACAAAGTGCAGGATGCCATTTCCACTTTGATAATAATTATATTATATTTTGTTGAAATCATTAAGACTGACTCTAAGCTTAAAATTAAACTTATATTGTGTTTATTTCCCTCTTTTTTTTCCTATTTTTTAATACCATTTCACATATTTGACCCATGTATAAATTGTTAAAAAAAACGTATATTATATACTTCCTTTATGAAAAATTAATTTACTGTTTAATTATATAAAGTTCTATAGGTATGTACATATATACTTGTACATAGAGCGTGTAATATAAGTTTTATATATGCATTGTACATACACAATCACGCAACATTGTCTGAGTACAATTTCACTAAATAAGTTTCAAATGTAAACACGGCTTTTTTTTTGATAAAAATTTTTGCAATTTTTTTGCAATGTTTTTTGTTTTTCTTTTTTTTTTTGATAACCTAATGAAATATAAAACTAATATGAACGTAATCCCTGAAATTATCTAGTGCTTATATTGTAATTAAAAATAAATACAACGTAAATCTAATTTATTGTACTTACTTGAAAAAAAACAAGAAAAACAGAAAAATTATATAGTACCGCGGCGCTGCTGGTTGATTATGAACGAATTATTTTTCTAATTTTCTTGATTATTATGATAATTGTTGATGTAGCATTTTATAAAAGTTATGGAAGAAATTGGAATTTTAATCGCTTTATTAATACTTGTTGAACGTTTGTAATGCATGTGTGTACTTAAAGATAAAGAGTCTTTTGAAAAATTTAACGTAATCTTTCAAATTAAAGCTCGGAAATGTTTGTCATATTAATTAAATATGGAGATTTTTATATTAAAGCCATCGGTTGTAAAATTTATGATTATAATAATGTACACTGATTAAATTTATATACGAAATGTACACATTATACAGACACAGAAAAAATTTATTTAAAACTGCAAATTGTATGCCATTTAACCCATAAGGGAAACAATATGATACATTGTAATGATACACTGATAATTTAGAAAAAAATTTCTGTCATTGTGATTAGTATTTGAGGATCATGCTAGCTGATTGGTCCTTGGTGGATAATCGTTCTTTTTTGCTGCTGTTTGAAATTTGACGTTTGATTCGTTACAATCATAAAAACATTAAACGGTTTGGGTTGCATTTTCTTTTTTACAAATAGACTGACAGCCGAACAATGCTTCAAAACTGTGTCGCGAATTATTATTTTCATGTAAAATTAAAATTTATATAAAAAGAATTAAAAATTATTTATAAAAACTACTCACTTTTTATTAGTAAATGCCAGTGTAATAAAAAAATGTTTTTACATTTATAACTTTTTTAAATATAGATTTTTCTGTATAGCGAATTCGTCAACTTGTCGTATTATCTTCAGCTCCCGTATTCGTTAAATTTATTCGCAATTTTTTGTATTTATTCTGGTACCATTCGTACCAGAATGAATTTATTCGTCAATTTTTTTATGCAATGAAGTAGTATTGTATAATATATGTTGATAGTATTTTAAAGTGAATTATTATAAAGAATTTTCTATACTCTTAACAAGTACGCGTTCTTATCATATCATAATATGAATCGCCAGATGTCAATTTCGGAAAGAAATCAAGCGAATTCGTCATACATTATATGAAACTGCCGAAATCGCCAAATTTCTTGGCACATTTCGCCATAATTATAAAATCAATAAATTCTTTTTTTTTGTGTATCTTATAATTTTTAATATCATTTTTATTATTTATAAGTACATAAAATAAATAATTTAAAAAAATATGATTGCGGAATTTGCAATTTAATAATTTGTCAACACTGATAATTTCATACATATTGTCGTCCATATTTATGTGCACAATGATGTTATAACAGTCACGGATTTATTTAAATAGTATACATATATTTTGATTTTAATTATTTTGAAATAAATTCTTAAGTAGAGATTCTTTTTGTGCAAGTACTGCTATGAATTAATTTGAATTTTAAAATTGGAAATAGTGCGCTTAAGCGAATTCCGCCTTCACAGTAAAAGTAAATACCAATAATTTATAAAATTACTATATAAATTTAAGTAAAAACACGGTCTGTATAACAGTTTAATAGATTTTGTATAACCTGTTTAATACAATATATCCATGTGTGTAATAATTTCACTATATGTCCGCTCGTTTTAATATTTGCCATTTGAATCTACATGGTCAGGAACAGGAGGATACATGTGATATGAAGCCATGTCCTGCTTTAGGTAGAAAGAGATTCGCGTTACTAATATCTAGTTAAGAGACATTTAAGAGAAATGAACTAGCTCTGCTCTTTGTTTAGTAGGCAAGAGGCTGAAAATCCCGTGATACTTTTTTAAAATTAATATCTTAAGTTAGAAGGAAATTTAAGAAGATTATAGCGTTAGCTTAAAATTCAATAATGGATTAACGTTTTCTGACAATGGATACATGAGTTTATGTATGCGAGAGTGTACGTCTTATACGGGTTATTTCTTTTGTAAATGGAATGTCATATCTATATGATGATAAACTTTAATGATGCACTTCATTTATTATTGTATATAATATGTACGTACATATGTATCTATATTTGAATTGACATGTTATGTTACATAAATATTTGTTCTGTCTGTATATACTGTAGTTTTCATTATTAATTACTTCTTATTGATCAGAATGTAACTTTATTGTCAAACCGAATTAATCAACGTAAATATCAAATTTTATGTTTAAAAAAACAAAAAAAGATTTTGTCAACACATGTATTTACACATTTGTACTTATATATAAGTACACACATGTTACATATATCGAAATCCAAGTTGATATTAATATTCATGTACATCATTCATTTTTTGTTAATGGGTACACAAATATTCGCATATACATAATTAATTATATGTCACATATAAGTTATTCGTGTATCAACAAATAAAAGAACTAATATTTACCTAGTGGTTGATATGGTAAATTTGGGGTTTAAAACTTATAGAAAATCAGTATTTTATAGAATTTGTAAATAGGCAAGCAGAGTATTTCCATTTACATAATTAGAGAAGAGCTATCAATTTCTTTTTTTTTTTAAACGGAACTATTTTGAAAGTGTGGTAGAAACGACACTTTTTACCAAAATGCAAATGTAATGCCAATTTTACTTAATAATTAAGTTTACCAGTAAACTTTAGTTACTGAAAAAAGGTTGCTGAATCGCCATTTCTTGGACACTATAGGTTCTTTCGAATTTCTATAAAACCAAAAATATAAAAGGAATCATTTTCAAGGTACACACGTAGGCTTCAAATAAATTTATTAACAATCTAACTCCGTCTCTATGTTAACATCTATAATTTATTTTAACAATATTATCACTTTAAAAATTGCTCCTAAATTTATGCAAAATTACCTAGTAATAAAATAATTATTTCAATGGACCATTGTTTCATTACTTTGAATTAAAGCTAAAAATTGTGAAATATTTTACAAACCAGGAATTTGATCGATTACGTTTTTAATTTGAAAAAGAAAAACTGGACCCATTTTAATGACTAACTTGAGCAATAGATTTAACCTGTGAGCTACTGTCTATATGTGTAAAAATTTTAATAATAAAGACTAATTCAATGTTAATTTTCTGTTACAGTTAAACATATTCTCGAAAATGACAACGTAAAGGTAAAACACAAATATTTTTTGCAAATTTCAAAAATTTGCTGACCACGTATAACTCTAGTAGTATGTCGTTCCTTTACTAAGTACATGCTTACGTATAAATTTATGTTGAATAAATACATGCTGACAACAAAATAACGCTGAAAAAACAACAAAATAGCAGCAATTACAATTATGTATATATACAAATTGTGTACATACTTATGTACAAACATACTATTGTACACATAAATTTTGTATGGGCAATAATTCCAGTATCGAAATATTTGTACATTTAATAATGGTTGGGTCTTATCTTGTATTTGTGTTGTCAAGCCACCAAAATAAAAATAAAAAAAAAAGAAATTATTTATATAAGTTTCAAGATTCAAGTTGAAAATGGTCAGGTCAGAATGTCATCTTTTTTTTTTTTTGTTTTTTTGCGAACCATTAAGATTGCAACAAAACATTTTTATACTGTATTTATTGCGGTTATTATTACGGTTTTTCATTCTTCTCATTTTTTTTTAATTTTTATTTATAAAAATTTGCTTTACTTGATGTGAATGCGGTGGTGATCATTCAATTTTTATATTACCAGATGCTGATGGATAGCTACTAAAAATAAAATAAAATTCTACACTGTTACATGCACTGTAGCCATGACTCTTTTTGAATTTATTACGAAAATAAGTCGAACAAAGGATTTCTTATTATTTGAGATAAGTTGGTCTTTTTTTTCAAATATTTAAGAAAAAAGTATTATACATTAAAATGAATCATGCGAATAAAGAATGTTCTGAGCCAATTTTAAAAACTTATAATATAAAAACCGGAATTAAAAATGAAAATATTTTTTCTTTTTATTTGAATTATATTTCCGGTAAGTTTTGCGCATTAAGCGTAACTTCCCCATTTTAATATTTTTTCAAAAATAATATTTTGCATTTAAATTATTAATCACACTGTGTTTTGTTAAAGTTTAAAGATTTGAAGAACAAAGTGCATGTGAATAATAAATTGGGTGCTATGTAAAATAAGAAATCATTCACAATTTGTATAAGATTTTGGTTAATTTCCTGTAAATATTTGATTAAAGGAATCATAATTTGAAGAAAAAATGAAGTATTTAAAATAATTAGGTATTTAAATTTGTTTTGTTATTAAATTTTATAAATATTCATTGAGTTACAGTAAATGTTTTGATATAGCCTAGCACACTTTAACAAATAAAGATGTGAAAATTTCTGCAATAAGAAATATTTGTATTATGAAATTTCACATGTATACAACAGAAAATGTTAGAATTTAAATCAATTTTAATCATAGGAAGTTTAATTGGTTCTATTTAAGAATATTATTTCCGTCAATATTGCAATGACGTGGACTCAAGATTTTAAGCTGAAATTAAAAAAGCTGAAGAACTAAAATTTCAACTCTCTCTCTATATATATATATACAAAAGGAAATCGACATATTAATTGAACATGGAATTAATCAACAAATTTATTTATATACATATATAAGAACAAATTATTGTTAAAATTACTTTTGATTGAATAATTTTCTTAATAACACGTTTAAACGTAGTATTAACACCAAAACCATCAAATTATGATAATAAATAACTTTAATGTTACAGACAAAAATTTACAGCATAAGTCTAAATTAAAAATGTTGATAATATTCGGAAAAGGAAATAAATAATAACTTTTTAATGATACCAACTATGAATTTTGAAATTATGTTAATTAGCGATAATTAAATTTTTGCACTAATTAAGTGATTTGCAACTTTAAGATTAATTGTAATATCAAGTTTTAGTATTACGCATTGTATACAAAACATATAATTTTTAAAAATGTTCAGAAAAATTTTAATCACCAAAAATGAAAAAGTAATTGTTGCTTGCTCAGTATAAGGATGTCATCAAAAAATAGCACAATGAATTAAAATATGCGTATAAAATGCCGAAATAAAAAAAAATATTCAATTTACGTTGAAAGAAAAGTTGGGAGTTTTTAATTTTCCGTGACTTCAAAAATGCGTACGGTATTAATAAGTTTAAGTACGGTACTAATACGATTGTACTACCGTCTCAAATCTTTAAATACCTTTACATTGTAGAAAAACTGCTAAAGCTTTTGATACATTTTGGAATACAATTTTTTCAATATTAATACATACTTTGACTAATACATACTTTAATACATACTTTAATTTTCAATTTAAAGTTCCGTGCAAATGTTAATTTTTGCCAAACGTTACCACATCATTAAAAACATTGCATTTTTTTGCTGCATTTTAGGAAAAAATCTTAATAACTAGCACTTTATTGCTGAAAATATGTGATAGTTAACTTAATAGGTTATTTCTAGCAGCATTTATATGAATGTATAAGAAAAGGGTGCTCGATTTTTTCGATGCCAAATTTACGTTTATTTTACATTTCCACTACGTATAGAACACGTATAGGAAAAGTCTACAATGTCAAGAACTTTTACTAAACTTTTTGGAACGTGATACTTTGTAAAGTTTACGTTGTAATCTCAAATCAAATGTCCATTGCAATAAAAATTTACAAATTTGAAATCAGTCTGGAGAAAACTAAGAAAGATTTTCACTGTTTAACTTCATTCGCGCTGTTTTCGATAAGTCATATCATTCTTAGCATGTTAAAACATTATGCAGCTACTCTTTTTTTTTTTTTACTAATTTAAGGCATTTTGAAACACATACTGAATTATAATTTTTTTTTAAATTAAATAAAACAAAAATAAATATTGAGCTAGGGTACATTTATTGAGGGCAACAAAAAATTCTTGAAAGAGCCGCAATTTTTTGTATATTAATATTATAATTATAAAAATGAATTTTTTCAATGCTGCTTATATTTATATATATATATATATATGTATATATATACGGTCGAGATAAATAAACATCAAACGAAAATTAAAAAACTAGCTGAAGCAAGTGCAAATTATAAAGGTCCAATGAAAAAAAAAAAACTGGTAAATTAAAAGTAACGTGTTATTTACGCAAGCATTAAACAAACATTAAACTTTTTTGTTTTACTTCAAACTTATAAGACAAACTCAGTTGAGATTCAAACTAGACCGGCCTAGTCTAGTAAACTTTCTAAATACAACACAAGGAAAAAGTCTACTTTAAAGAAAAAAGTCAAAATTTAGTAAGCTTTAATAATAAGTCCTGTTTTTGGATATTTTTGGATATTTTTTTCGAGAAAAGTCTGCAAATTTTCTACTACATCAGAATCCCGACTTTTAATCGACATTTTCATTAGGACTGATATGACGACTTTCATATATAACTTTCCGGATTATCAGTTTAAAAATACGCAAAATCATCCGAAATAATACAAGGCTTTTCATTCAGGAAAATCATTTCGAAAATTTAACCCAAGTAGAGGATCTGTTATTTGGGCTAAAAATGTTAAAGTATCAATAGATTAAGAATTGATATCAAAATATCAATTCATATAAAAGAAGGAAAATTTGTTTGTTTTCACTCTTTATACTATCGACTTTCCTTTACAGTGACTGTATACTACAACAACAGCCAATTCATATATTTTTATTTCGACATAATTATACTTTTTTCTGCCATTTTCTGATTGTAATTTTTTATTGCAATTTACAAGTAATTTTATAGTGTTAAATAAAAGTTTGTATTATTTCAACTTTAAAATTATATGATAATATTTACCGCCCGTGTTTTATTTATTTTGAACTATTTTATTTTATTATGTTTATGTGTACAACTTTGTGCTTGATCATCATTAAAATTATATTTAAATGAGACAAAATATAAGCTTCACCGTCATCAACAACATTATTGACTATAGACGAAGTCATCCACATCAATATTATAATAATATGCATAAATATAATAATATGCATACGAGCAAGCATGTATGCATATGTATTTTATATCTCAATTCACATCTGAATAATGCTGGTCAATTATATGCAATTGTGAATATTGAATTGACTGAAACGATATGGGTGAGAAGTGAAAAAGTGAAGGCATAATAATATTTTTGTATGTAATAAAAAAAAATTTAATAGCGACGAGACGAGACAGACTATATAATATAAAACAAGTTATTTAAAATCGATGTTGACAATTTCAGTAAAATTAAATGGAGTAACACTACTTCATATGTATTATAAAATACTTGAATTTAATTAAGAAAAAGTAATAATTAAAATGAAAAAATATTAAAACTTATTTTTTCATGTCAAAAGAACGACTTTGTATTTATTATCATTACCCTTTTGGCAGCGCTAATCCTCCTAGATTGAAGTGAATTATTGCAAAAATTATGTTAAACTTTCAAAATATTGATCTTAAAGCTTTGAATATTTTAATCATAAAAATTATAAGATAAAATTACATTAATCTGGACATAACCAATTTAACACATGTTACTACTAAACAACTTACATTTTCGAGAACATTTTACTCAATTTCAAATTCTTTAAAATCAAATGAAGCAAATCATAAATTTACCTTATTATTTTAATAAAATTATTTAAAAATTTATGCATTCAAAAAATTGCAAACAAAAAATCAACAAAGTAAAATAGGTAGTAAAACTACTACATTGAAAATTTAACGAATATATTGTTTAGATTTATTTTTTTTGTTTTTACTCAGTAATTTTATTTTGCGCGAGTTTTTCTTTTTTTTTGCAAAACTTCATTCATTCAAGAGAATCGCAGTGAAATTACGTCAGTTTTCACGAATTGCGGTATGTAGCTGATTTAGGGTGTAGTCGTAGTGAAAACATTTAAATTTATTTTTCTTTTTTTTTTGTGTTTTGTTTTTCATTGATGATAATTTTAGTTTAGTGGCTTTATATTTTCTTGTTTTTTTTTGTGTTGTTTTTTGTGTATTTTTTTTTGCAAGTAGGATGAAATGAAACTGTTGCGCGCAAAATTCACCCAATTTTTATGAAATATGTATTACGATTGTATGAATAAATAGAAATGCTTTTAAAGTTTTTATTTAAAAATTTTTGTATATATTTTTTATCTCTGAAAAAAAAAACCGAAAACCGGCAGGACCAGATGATTTAATTTGTGTCATTTATAAATAATATGCGAAATTTTTATTTGCAATTTTAATACAAAATATTTGTCGAAGTGACTTATCGTATAATAACTTTAAAGGTTTTACGCCTTATTAAAGAAAAAATTATTAATATGCGGGACATTGCGATAAATTTTACAATACATATAATGAAAGAATATTTAGTTTATTAATTTGAAAAAGAAGAATTTTTGATTGTGTACTGAACGTCGTTACCAGGGTTAATTAAAATTTTTTTTTCTTGAGCTTTCATATCTTTTTGAATATAAATATAGCTTGTTCTTTGAATTCGATAGAACTGAAAATTATATGTTTGGTTTTATTTCTGAAATATACATGGTACTGAAATGTGAAAATGATTACTTATACTAAATTTGTATTACTTTTTCAAGTGCGAATAGCTAAAGTGCAATGCCTGTCGTTAATTCACCTCAATTATTGTTGGTTTATCTACTTTATTTAAGTTCCAGAATCCAGCAATCATAATTGTTCAAAAATGAATGAAAAATGACAATTCATTTGATAGTTTCCACTTTTGTAATTTCAATTTAAACGCGAAAAATCTATATGTAAATAAAATGAGCAAGTTACTTGAAAAAATCAGCCATTTTAATAAATTAACTTTTTAAATTTATTTTGAGTTGAAAATTTCACTATGACAAATCTGACATATTCTACATTCTTATTTTAAATTACTTAACAATAATGATTGAGAAACAAGTGTCAATTTCAATATTATACCAAGTAACTTACATTTTCACAATATTTTTCAAATAAAAATGATGTTTTAGTGAAAGCAGAGTTACTTTACATTAATAAATAAAACAATAGCCGGTAAATAAAATTTAAGTACTTGAGACGTGATGTCTCATATGTTATTTTTAATAACTATATTGTACTATTATCACATGCTAAGGTTAAATATACGATTTATTTTATGGATTGTATTGAATTTTCAAAATTTGATGAGACATGTCAATCATATTTTATTACTACATTCATTTAAAAAATAAATTGTCAATTACAATTACTTAAATTGTGAATTATAATTCACAATTCATAGTCATAACATGCAACGGAAATTAAACGACCTAGCGGGAGCATTTCAAATATATCATTTCAAGTCCTTTCAAAAATTGTAGTATATTTAGAAAATTTAGTAATTTCTAGAAAAAATTGATATGAAATATGTAAACACAGTAATTAACTGGGAAATATAAACCTGAACGACACATTTCTAATTTATTGTACCAATTGTGATATCCTGATTAAAAAAACCAATATATTTCAATATAAAAGTCCCGAACAAATTTCACTACTCAAGTTTAGAAGGGAATCACATATAACATTTTCTATAAAAAAACTTGTGGGTTCTCACAATCTTATATAAACAAATTTCATTCAAAAAGCATTGATTTGAATTTTTTATTGCATATACCAAAAATTAATTGTCTGCTCTTGTATAACAATAATCTTAAAATATTTCAAAGTAAGTCTTAGCCACAATGCTTGTGATGATAAAATACCTCCTCTTAATGAATAAAACCTTTTAAATTTTATTAATTTCATTTCAATAATTTTTTAATCGAAATTTGCTTGTTAAACATTCAAGTATGCCATTTTGTTATACAATATTGTGCAGTTTCAGTATACACAAGATACTTTATTAGTTGGTTTTTATAAAGTTATTATATAATAAGTTCTTATAAAAAATTCCATCATGCATCATTACTAAAGGAATTCAGTTGAAAATTATGATTTCTTGCGTCTACTAAATGAATTTCTTTAGATATTTGCACGGAAAAAAAATTGAATTTTTTCCGCGTCGTTTAATAGATTTTTTTTTTTAAGCTTCTTTTTGCTTTTCGCAAAAAAGAATCGTAAAGAAACCCCTAGCAATTCTTGGACAAGAGTATACTTGAAAAAATATTCCAATGCTGGCCAATTATTATAAAATGGCTAAGTAAATTATAAATTTGTATCTTAAAAGTGCAAAACTATAAGAAAAAAAAAAATTTTTATTAAAAGACGGTTGTTAACGATACGCTCAACGAACCACGAAATTTGGACACGAAACAAAACTAAAGTTGTAAGGAATGAGACGAAGAAGTAAAAGAAAAAAAATTGATGCTTAAAAACGAATCACACTTAAGGGTTCGGTCGAATCACCATTGCTGCAATCATATTGCAAAAACAAAAAAAAACAGAAATTGAATATTTTGCTTTTTTAACCTGTACTTTTTGCATTCTTAATAATTTAAAATATTTATGACATGGTTTTATGCACATAACATATCAAGAAAATTTCATTTATTATTTCATTAGAACGCAAGTATTTGGGTATACCTATAACTACATAATAAGATCTACAATTACCAGTATAAGAGCACTTCTTCAAATATATAATATAATCTTTCCTATAGCACCTTACTTAACCTTATCTTTAAGAAAAAATTTCCAAGTTGTATATATAATGACCATTATAATGGGACGACGTCGTTAATATTATTAAATATTGGTATTAAATGTTGTACAAAATTAATTGTCAAATGAACAGAAGCATAACGCTAATAATAAATTTATAATCAGTCTGCCCGATATTACGATTAGTTTTTTATTATTATTAGCTCGAAATATAATCGAAATATAAAATCTGGTGAAAACTTTTAAAAATTTTCCTGAAAATTTCAGTTTTCCTGAATCAAACAAGAACATTTAGCATGTAACATGCTATAATACATTTACCATTTATTTTGTAGACACCAAAATTTTAGTTCTGTGCCTGAAATCGTCGCCTCAACAACATAAATTCCAAAAACATACCTTCGCTTATTTAACAGGAAATGTTTAGGATAAATTATTTCAAATCTTCCAGTGTTCAACTTCCGAGCCAACATTTAACTGTACTAGGAGCGGTCATAGTAATAATTGATGTCAAAATCAAACTTTAAGTTTTGCCTCGCACTATAAATTCATTGCTTTTTATGGTGCTTTGATATTTTCCAAAAAATTTCTCGATGCACATTACAGTAATGATGTTAACGAAATAATGGAATATTTAACTTACAAAATTTTTATTATAGATACATAATTACAACTCATTAAACGTAGAATAAAAAAATAAATTTGATTGAAAACCCCTAACGGTATGCAATATTTTTGCAAAAATTTCAAATGATATTTTTCATTTCCAATTTCCAATCATTTTAAAATTATAAAATGTAAGTGCCAAGTATCTGCCCAAAATACTGTTATGGTAATAATAGAGTGAACAAGTTTAAAATTTCAGTATTTTCAGATAAAATCAAATGAAAATTTTACAGTCTACAAAGCACATGCGCGATTATATAAGTGGATTAAGTGTAAAAAAATAAAGAAGTTAAAAAACAGTTGCATTAAAATAAGAAGGATTTTAAAAATTCGCGTTAATCATATTTATAATATTTTATATAATTAAAATAAAGGAAATAGAATAATTTTAATTGTTAATAATCGCAAGAATTTAATAAATAAATTAATTAATTATGTTTAACTTTTTCTTTTTGTATAAGAATAGCGAAAGATTGGAAAATGTTGATAAAAATTATTCTTCATTTTCATATCTTCATTTTCATGTGATCATCGAAATTTTATTTTTCCCTTAATTCTTAATAAGTGATATGAGTGAACTTGCCATTTTTTAATTTCATTTCCAAGTTTTAGAATTTTAAAAGAAAAAAATTTGCTCTTATTTATTTTATAATTTTTTTTTTAAAAATGCATTAAAAAAAGAATACACAAGGTTTTGGACTATAAAGTAGAACGAATAATTATGACTCTTTTTACGTGTTGGTAATCAAGCAATATTTTCTTTACAATTCAGTAAAGTATTGCAAATTTCAGAAAATTGAGTATCCGAACAACATATGTAAACAGGGAAAAAATGTTTATTAAAAGAAATTTTGGCCATATGCCGCATAATTTTGCACCAGTGTGAAACGAATATGGCAAACCTTTCGATTCCTGACTATGAAATAATGTTAAACTGTTGCAATTATGGAACTATTCCAGTTTCTAAATCATTACAAAGTAAGTTGTTAGATGTAAATTTTTATTTGCAAGCCCTTTCCTATAGTGTCATGCTTAATACCTTTGTTACACCTTATACATACATTGAGTTCAGTGTTCATGCACATATTCATTTTATTGATAAAACTACACCACTTATTTTAAAGAGAAAACTAACATTCCCATAGCTCTAGTTACAAGTTAAATAACTTTCTCAGTTTTAAAATTTCATAGTTACATTTTTATTTCCATACAATTAAATTTTAAATTTTTCAATATTTAAAAATTGAACCACAATTAATATGGTTTCTTATAAACGATTTCATGGTTAAACTTTCGTTTTCATTCTTCAAGTCTTCAAAAAATATTAAATTGTGGCGTTTATTAGCTACAATTCCATTTAAAAATCAAAAGTATAATAATAAAAAATTTGGTTAATAAACAAATTATATAAAATTTTTGTGGCGTGGAGCTCATTAATTTCTTAAATTTTTATAACTACTTATAAAATTTAATCTTTTGAACTTATTTCTAATTATTTAATTATTGCAATTAGTTTCCACAAATTTGAATAAAAAAATTAAATAACCAGAAAAATAAGAATGTCGAAACCAGAAAAAAAAGAATGTAACAATTTATCGAAATTGTTTCAATAAAATTTTTCACTTATTTGTTTAATTAAAAATTGTTACAATAGAGATTAAAGAACTCCTAAAACCACAAAGAGGAGCTCGAGTTGTAAAAAAAGAGTTCACGATTTACTAATATAAAAGTTTTTCAATTCAAAAAATGTTGCTAAAATATTATAAATAATTGTTAATTGCTTTCAATAAGAAAGCAATTAAAATTGTGTGAAATATTGCAATAGACACCATTAAAAGACTGCAAGGCGTAAAAAGTTTTTATTAAAATTTTGTCTTAATATACTGAAAACATTCCTAATAGTTGTTACATGCTTTTTGTAATTATTTTAATTGAATTTAATTATTTATAAAAGTCTGTATTTCATTACACCCTCGCGAACTTAATTTATAAGGATTATTATAAATTCGCTTTTCCGTTTATTATATTAAGAAATACCAATATTTCAATATCAATTAATTGCAATATTTAAAAATCAATTGATACTTATTGGATTATAATAGCAAATTGTATGTTTGAATTTGACTCGATTAGACAGCTACCACATAGTTTATATCGTAATTTTATTCTTGTTCTATATCAGAAAACATTCGGACCAGAATAGTGAAATTTTTCATAAAGAAACTCTTATAATAATTGCGATGTAATATTAATAATAATTTAATCATTTTTAATTCATTAAACATTTATTTTATGAAAAGGACACAGTGCTTAAAAATATAATAGTCGAGGTGGTATAATTTAATATTGCATTTATTTTAACGGGGAGAACATAGTTTCCATGATCAACTCTCTCTAATCACGAGGCTGTTACTGAACTTTTTCTTTAAATATATTAAATTATTTTCAATTAAATTTAATCAATAGTACAATTACAATTTAATAAAGGTTTTTAACTAATGCTTTTAGAATTTTGTAATTTAAAGCTTAAAATTATCAGGATTAAGAATGGGTTTCCTAAAAATTCTATTAGGGAATTAAGAAGTAAATTAGATATTTACTTAAAATAGTGTAATACTACAGTTTGAAAGTTTCTAATAAAAATATGAAAAATGTCTCGATCAAATTCTAAATCTGTTAAATAAATTTGCAAAATTAAATAAATTCTGTTAAGATTCGCAAAGTATTATATAACTCATATATATATGTATATGTATTTAATTAGGATTGTATAATTATTATAAATTAAAATGAATAATCATTTATAATAATTAAAATCTAGTTAAGTTTTAAGCTACACCTTGAAAATTGACGCCATAAATCTTATCTCTTTGATTGAATTCAAAAAAATTTATTTGGAAAAATTATAGTTACTTTAAATAAATAATAATATTTTGAATTTACAATATTTTTTTTTCACTAAACAATCAAAATCATTCTATAAAAATATTACTTTGTATTTAATGTAGTTTTATAGTGTACATAGATATGTAGGTTGGAACATTTATTTAAGAATATATAACAAAGCACATGTAGTAGCTATACTGATAACAAGACTCTCCTTAAAAAATTTTTTTTCTAAAATTTTTCTTTGAAATTTACTATGATAACATTTACGTTTTAATCCTAGAAAAAAATTATTTCACCTTAGAGTAATATACAAGGTTTGTTTAATCATATTAAACGGATTTATACAATTTTATGGCAATTAATCAAACACGTGAACAAATTTTATAATTTTATAAAGTTAATAAATTTAAAAAAAAATAATAAATTTTAATAGATTTAGGTTATTTTCCCTTGTGGAAAATTTTAAAACTATTTGTGTAAAAAGACCTAATAATGAAGGCATTTCTAAATAACTATCAGAGACATAATAGTGTAGAAATCGTAAACATTTTCTAGCCCCCAAATGTTGCTGATAGTTCATTTACAAAAAATAATTAAAAGATTTAAAGTTCACACAATCTTAAAGATTGAATTAATTGAAGAATCAATTTTTTCCTATATTTAAGAAATCGTCGGTTGTGTTCGTTTTCTGTTAAAAACCCACCGCGTCCGGTCAATTAAAAATAACCGATCACTGGACGATGATAAGCACCATTAATCATACCATATGAGCTCCATTCTCTTTTTTTTGAAGAATTTGGGTCCAATTTTGCCACATATATATAAGAAATATTAATTTAATAGCTAAACGCAATATATTAATTAAAAACGTAATACTAGTTGATTTGCAACTGAAATTTGGAAAATTTGCTAAAACCGATTCTATTTGTAATGATTTGCCAAAGCGTACTGAATTAGAATATTATATGTTACAAGTATGGCAAAAGAAGTGATTTTTTTTTCAAAAATTATGTTATTTGCCTCGTAATTAATAAATTCCAGCCCATTTCATGAGTTTGTCTATTAAAAGCATATAAAATTATTACAAATTATTTGATAAATTCTTCGACAAGAAATGTTACCTCAGATTTTCTGGCACTCTTTTAAATACTTTCACTTTTTTTTTACCTAACACTTTTAGATGCTTTTCAATAATAGCAAATGACAAATTACCTATTCATTACCATTCTTCCATTCAATTATATAAACACAAATCTTTTTATAGTCACATAATTACACATTAGAATCTAAGTATTTGACATAAACTTCCGTTTAATAATTTTTATTACCCTACTAACGAATCAATACCTTATTACGCTATAACGTACTCTACAATTATTTTTATTATATAACATTTTTTATATGGTTGTACATCACGTCTGAGTTCTTTTTGTAATATGAAAATAAAATAGAAAAAAAAAACATCAACCTTGATGATAAGAATTTTCAATGAATTGAAATTACCTATTCTTCGTACAGTGATCGCACAATAGATTTATGTATATAAAGATTTATGAAAATGAAATAATAAAGGTAATAAAATGAAAATTGTATTAATAATAAAATATTGTATTTATTTAATTTTAAATTTAATTAATTCATTTTATTGTTGAAAATTTAATTAAAAATATTATTACATTTTATTCATAGTGAAAATTTTTGTACTATGAGCTCATATACGTGTACAGTAAAGAAACCTACAGCAGTATTTTAACTTTTTAGGATTTTAATAACAAAACTTCGTAAAATGTTAATGATTAATTTTCTTTAGAGAATATAATTGAGTTAAAATTAAATAACACAATAGAGCTTGCAATTGCTACCAATTACTAGTTCTTTGTGAAGTACTCAATTAGAACAATAAAAAAAATGCATTTGAAGAAGGTGTACTAGTTTTAATAATATTGCACAATTTAAAATTTTTCCAGTAGAAATAGAACTAGAGATTTGCCTTTTCTTTTTAAAATAACATTCTAAAATTCAAGCAAATCGAAGCTCCAGAATGTTACAGAGAAATGGAAATATTTACAAAATTAAATTTGATAAAAATTTTGCATATACCTATGTGGTTTTCGTAATTCGATTAATATGTAATTTATTGTGATTCTTTGCAACGGCAAATCTCTACAGAAATTTTATTTAAACATGAACATTATTCGTGGAAGAAAATTGAACCTTTTGTGGAGACCAGTATTACATTTATAACGATAACTTCAAGCGACTGCACTTCTTATGAAAGTTATACAAACAAACTTATATCAATAGTTAATTGGCAGCACCATTTGTCATGAAAAATAATTTTATAAGAGAAATTGGATTCCAGTTTAATATTGCAGTTTTGAGGGTTTTCTGACTGAAATCTCATTAATTTTCTTGAGGAGTTTTACTAAAAATTTTGAAATAAGTGCAAAAGAAGTGATCTTTCAAAATAATACAAAAAATACACATAATTCGAGAATTATAACAATTCCTGGACTACAAACTAAATTTTTAAAAGTAGAAATTTGATTTTCATTTAGTTTATTCCAATGCGCTTTCAGGAAAAAAATATTTATGTATATTTTGATATTTTTATTTTTAAAAATTATGCTAAACAATTTTATTTTCTTTCGTGTTTATTTCCTCTTTACTTCCGTAATATGTTACGATACGTCATTTCCATAAACATGATATAAATAATTAGTTTTAATTAGGTGTGTTCGAAGTGAAGTCCCGTTTTATAATATAAAAACAATTAACTTTCATTTAACATGAAAATTACACTGTTATTTAATGTGAATCAAATTTATTATAGCATGCAACTTGCAATCACAGAGATAATCAAGTGCTATAATGTAAAAACAGAGGCGAATTTGTATGTCAACATATTATACAAATATTTCGAGAAATTTCATTGTTCTTTAGACTACTTAATCAAATGTGAATAAAATTAAAATTTTTATTGCATTAGAAAATTTTTTAAAAATATTTACTCTAGAATTACATTCAGTAAACCAAATTTAATTTCTACACTTGAAATTCCGTAGCGAATTTTATATACGAAGAAATCGCGTAATAAATATGTGCAACTTATCTTACATGCACGCATACATTGATATTCAAAAAATTATGCATATATCTGACATAAATTGATGTAAAATTTAAAGTACTTGAGATTTAAAATGAGAAAAAATAAATAAATACAATTTGTAATAAAATATAAAATAAAATTGCAATAAAACAAGTTGTTTAGAATTTTTTTTTTCATTTTACCTTGACACAATTTTCATCAGTTTGGTTTACTTAAAATATTATTGTTGAATAAAATTTCATTACGATTTTATGTCATGCCAGTTCTTTTATTTTTTTTTTTTGTTTTACAAGAAAATTTCATAGTGAGTTTCTGTTTCTTAAGATTTTTGTTAATTTGTAATGGAATTAACTAAATTTAAATAGGTTTTAATACTAGAAAGATGGCTTGATAGACAATAAAAATTTCAATGAAATCGAATTTAATAATGAAATTCACAGCTTCAAATGCAGTCTAAATCGCGCACATGCTACTTACTACGTTATAACTATATTTAAAACCATAATGTCAATAAAATTCCAAGTATATTTAATTAGTTTTCATAAACCTCACATACATATATGTAATGATATTTTTATTCATAATACTACTAAACAGGAGAAGCAAATGTTAAGTGGTATCACCTTCTATATGCCTTAGCATATGAATTGTCCAGCATTTAAGTAACTTCAAGCATTACTTTTATTATTACCTTTCATTATACATTTAAAGCCTTTTTTTCCCAATTTGAATGCAAGATCTGTTTTAAATATTTGGAACTGAAAATATGTAGATTACATGCATAAGCTTCTGAAATAAAAAAAGCTAACGAAGGAATTTCAATTTTTAAAACCTGCTAATTCTTTAATCTATACAAAAAGAAATCTTAAGTTAATTAAAGTGAATGTTCTTTTATGCCAAAAATATATGAAATAAACTCCTACGAGCCATTTTTAACTTACAATTTTCAACAAATTAATTTGTAGAAATGAAACGAAGGTTCTATCTCTACATAAATCAAAAACCACATTTAATAAAGTACTGAATAAACGGCTGCACTTGCCGATCGTGGCCATAACCACATAACTATATGTTTTATTTATAATCTAAAGGTGAAATTTATGCAAATAATATTTCATTGCTAAACAGTTACATTTTTGGAGTATTTCAACTAAAATTGCAGAAAATTCTAAATAATTAATTAAAATATACGCAAAAGTACATGGGCACCTTTTAATTCTTTACTTAAATTCATATATATTCTTCACAAATAGTGAGAAGTTCCACAACTAATAAATGTAACTTTATGAAATATTCTATGCGATCGAAATACTTAATATCTTACTTTAAAATTTCTATATAAAAATAATCGAAATAAATTATCGATTACCAAAATTTAAAGAAAGACAGGAGTTTACATAAATGCTTTATTTAAATTTTGTATGTGTAATTACGTTTTGTATTAAATATCCTATAATCTTAGAGCACAAATAATAAAATTAATATTTCATAATGCATCTAAAGTAGAATAAAATTTAAAAATAGTAATAATAATAATAAAATACAAAATTATATAAAAGTAATGAACTCATCATCAGACTATAAAGAACTTTTAATTTATTTTGAATTTATAATGATTTATATTTATGATTTATCGTCTGCGTTTTCGTTTTCTTAGAGTATATTAAATAGCTAGATGTAAGATTTATGCTTATACAATTATGTATGTACCTTCACTAAAACTTTTTATTATGCTCACATTTTTTTAATATTTTTACTTATTCCGGACGAACGTTCGTAATACCTAACAAAGTTAATAATAATTACCAGAAAAAAATATTTTATATTATTAGTCATAATGAGTTTGATAGGATAACATTTTGTATAAACCACAAGCAGACATCGCACTGATACGCACGGACATGTCTTCAAAAATTATGGAAATTGCTTGAAATAGAAATACTCGAAATCAGAAGTGTTAGGGCCTTATATGGCTTATATCTCTTTAGTTCACTGCAAAGTGTTTACACAGCTAATTTATTAGCTTAATTAAGAATACATACGTACACATACATACGTATATTAAATTAAAATAAAGTTAATAATATTATAATTGGAATTTGCATCCAATCTAATAAATAAATATCATTGGACACCAAAACATCTCACAGTGCGGAAATCAACTCATTTCTATGATTGAGCTCATAAAGCCTTATTATACTCTACTACTACAAAACGACCAAATAATTGAGGCAATAAAAGCATGGCAACTACAAACTACACACATTATTGTATCAAACATTTCCAGTTTTCCCCTCACACGGCTAACAATAATTCATCTTTATTCTTCTTTTTCATTTCTCTTTTAATTTTTCTATTTAATTTTTGTTCCTGAATATCGTCTATGTCGGAAGTTCTAAACTATATGTTATTCGAATATTGAATTAAGATATGGAAGAAATAGATGACTGAAGTGGCATGCTAATAATAAAAGAATGTCATTAAATTTAATATGGTAGGGAAGTGGCCAATATGAAAATAATAAAAATATTTTTAACTTAATTTTAAGGTAATACCAAAAAAAATATTTTGTTTTCTGATTCTATTTTAGAAGCGAAAGTGTTTCAATTTTCATTTTTTATGGATCTTTAATTTCTATTTAATTAAGAGAAAATAAAATAAAAAATCTATTGCATTTTTACGCATATCAAAGCCCAGCAAGTCTTTTTAAAATAAATTATGTTAAAATGCGTGGAACAAAAAATTTTCTAAATTTTCTAAATGTTTTTATTTGACTATGCGTTTGTAAAAACAAGAAAGTCGATTATACGCACTCTTTTGTAAAATAGCACATTTGCCTCTAATAATTTATTTCCTAAAATTGAATTCTTTTATAGCTTCAGTCGTCTAAATATTGAAAACATTCTACAAAAACATAATTTGGCATAAATTTCGAAAAAATTTGGGAGAGAAGTTCATAATATCGAAGAAACTATTAGAAGAAAATACAAAATAATAATAAGCGAAAATTGGCACTTTGCTAACTTTAAAGGGTAACTTCGTAGAGGAAGGAATTGAAAAAAAATATTTATCCACTTTGGTGAGTGGTTAAAGTTTAAACTGAATTGAAATTGTCGTATAAAAGAAAATTACTCTAAAAACTAACGAAAAATAGGTTTCAGGTAGCGGTTAATGCGACAGAAGTTTTTATGATAGAAAAAATAAATTGTCATATTACAAGATTTCTAAATTTACTTTGGTTTGAATAGAATATACGTAACTACTTCCGTTTCCATATGAAACTTTTCTATTTTGAACAATGTTTGTAAAATTGGCGAACAGACTGACAGACAAAATTAAACTATTGAGAAAATTCAGTTTTTCTAAATGTTTTGGAATTCTTCTTGACGGAAGCTACGAGATCAATCTTTTTATATAAAAAACAATAAAACCTAAACTTTATGGCAAACACAAGCATATGTATTGCATAATTTACAATAAAAGTGAATAAATGTGTAGGTGCTAAAAGATCAAGAAACTGATGTAAAATATTACAAAAAACAAATGTTTTATTCGAAAATCTTTTCTCTTTTCGTGTTTTCTTAATAAAATTGTAATAAAATTTGTAAATTTTCAACACATTTCTGCATATGATTAAAACAACAAACTTTAATTTAAATGACAATTGAAGTTGTTACGACATGTACGCATCTTACAATGCGCTCAATACTCTCATTACTTGTTCTTAGGCGAAATTCTTTGATTTCTAAATCTGACAAGTCTGTTAATTGCGTATAGTTAAGCATGTTTATTAATCAAAGACGGTATGGGTACGTATGGATAAAGTTGATAAAATGCTATTAAATTTGCCCTATACCAATTAGGATTATCTTCTTAAGTTTAATTATTGATATAATCAATTAGAAACTGTTCAAACTATTAAAACAGTTATGCCATATTATACTACAGTAAATTTTAATGTGTTAAGAATATTAGAATGATTAATTTTTTAAATTGGATGTTAATTCTTCAGGTGAATTTTCGATTTCCAAAATTAAGTAGAATATTACCATACAGTGGCATTAGCGGGAGCACAATTGAGAACAATGAACTAAATATTCGTTAAGTTTTCTATAACCGTCATTGTTACTTGAAATTTGAAATACACATTTTCGTCCTCAAAAATCGTTACACTCAAATATTTATGCAAAATACGAAAATTAACAAGGATATCAGTTGTCTACAATTCAATTGAGCTCGAATAGAGACATTCACCATGTCTTCCATTCCCTTTTTTTTTTTTGAAATAAAGATGTTTGTCTCACTATAAAAAATGCATGTGAAGTTTCACTTAAAACAACTGTCAAATATGTCTATCTGTATAATATTCATAAGTCATGCAATTGCTAGTTTTTAAAGGCACCAAAAAATTCCGACCGTTAAAAAAAACTTATCTGCTTTCATACACAAAATTTAAGTGTATTTTAAACAAAAAAATTTCACATATTTTTTTTTATTTACATTCAAAATTATAAATGTTTATTTTTAGTGTGTTTTAGTGTGGTAATTTTTTTTAACGGTTCAACATCTTCTGTCGCAAAAAAAAAAACAAAAATTCCAATGTTTATAATAAAAATACTTAATAATTGTCTGGGAATGCTTAGAGGACGAGTTGTGTATTTTTTTAATAGGTCAATTAATGATTTAATTTAACATAAATAATACAACATATTTTATTAAGACTCAATTTAGTAACAAATTAACAAAAGTTCTTTTTGATCAAATCCCTTCGGAATTCGTAATAAAAAAAAATGAACTAAAAAATTAGAAATTGAAATGAAAACGAAAACAAAAACGACACGTTTTGTATATTTTTTTTAATGTCACCGACCTAATATTCTATTTAAAGAATAAGCGAAAATTCGCATGAGTAACTGTTAATAAATTTTTGAACTCATATCCTTTGAAATAATTAAAAGGAATAAAAAAAAATAACACAGAAAACTGAAATAACAGTTTCATTTTTCAGTTTTTTTTATCCCAAGTGATGTCATCATAGCTTCCGTCCGTTTTTAATTCATATTTGTATTTTATTTGATTTTGTTAATAAAGCAGATGAGATAAACATACCAGCACATTCAATTCTTAAATTAAAACTTGTTAAAATGACGAAACAACCATAATGTGGTATGTGACGAAAGATTTTTAAATTAATTTCGATTTTAATTCATTAAAATTTATTGTAAATCCAAAACGATACAATTTCCATCAATTTGAAATATATAGGAATGTATTTACATATGTAGAATGAACTCATATGTCACAAGTTTATTAAGTTGGTATATGTTCATTTTAAATACAATATTGTAATATTTGTGGAAGGAATAGCATTAGAAGAAGTCGTGTTCTTAAAAATTAAATAAAGTTGGACGAAACCAATAGTTTTTACCATTTTTTTTCTTGAACAAATGAAAAATTTCCAAAAAAAACAAATTTCCCTTGTCGTCTTTTTCAATTTTTGATAGGCTCCTGCTACTTTCTTTGATGTGAGAAAGTTAAATAAAAAACTTATTGAACTAAATTCATATTTTTTCATAGACCCCTAGCGGGTCTTTATGGACTCCTGGGGGTCTATATAGATCACTTTGGGAATCACGGAAGTGAACGTTTGAGTGAGTTGAGATACATAATTATATTTTTTGATGGCATGACATTTACCGTCAGTTTTTATAGAAATATGGGAAAACTTTCAAATTTTGAGAGGCAACAAATTTGGGGGGGACTGAGGCGAAAAATGACAATAAAAATTCGAAAAAGCGGGTTTTAAATACCGATTCTAAACTCAATTTTGTCATTTTGGTTAAAGAAGCATGTCGCTACTATTCGGGTTTGCGTAATTCAAAATATATTTGCAATTTTAATACTACAAGCACCTACGATTTGCATTTTTAAATTAAAAACTTTAATTATATTAAAAAATTTATTTTAAAAATAAATAAGTATCTCAAACTTTTTAGACAACAACCGTAAGGTTTGGTAAAAATAGTTAAAAGGTTTACGGATAAACCTGCAAGGACATAAGTTAATTATTGCTTTTGATTCCTTAACAATTCTAGCGGGATAGAAATTGAAATTTCAAATAAAAAATTAAATCCAATAACGGTCGAAATGTTATTTAGAGGTCGCTAATATTTTGGGACGATTATATGAATATTTTGAGGTTCAGTTTTAAGTAAATTATGTATTGGTGTCAAGAACCCTATATGATTCCGGAAGTTAGAGCAAAAACTTTATGAAATCATTTGGTTCATGGATAGTATGCCAGATTTAATAATTTATAAGTGATGATAAGCTATAATTTCTTTCAAAAAGATAAAAAAGAATTAATTTTAAAAAACTCTTATATAATTTGTTAAAAAAATTTGTTCCCGATTTTCTATATAAAATTGAAAAAAAAAAAGAAATAATTTCAAAGATTAAAAAAAATAATGGAACACCGATTTGATTTCTTCTTATCAAATTTTCTTTTTATGGTGTGCTTTTAAATTATGTTTTATACTTGTTCTATACACTTGCACCTTGACATAAGCATTAAGGAAACCTAAGTAACAAAATTGTCATATTATGCTTTTGCGATAATTATTATGCCTTTCCTACATAAATAATATATATATATATATTTTGGAATTAGGTTAATTTGATAGCGTTGATAAGAAATTCAAAAATCTTGTCAAACATGACAATGTCAAAATTTTATCAAAAAATAATGACAAATTAAGTGAAATTGACAAAAAGAATGAAAAAAAAAATTATGTTATCAATCACCGAAATAAAAGTACTTTTAAGTGTGTCAAATTAATCGAATTAATAATTTTTAAACTAATTTTTTGATAATGTCAAAAATAGATGAAATAAAAGTAAGAGCAATTTTAGAAAATAGCGTGCTAGTAAATCGGTACGTACAAACTAAAATGTTTTAAGTTAATTTAGAAATATATGGAAGAATTCTCATGCAAACATTTTGGAAAATAACGAAGAAATAAAAATCGTCTTAAGATGTTTAAAAATGCATATACAATTTTATTAGAATTAGACCAACAATTATTTCATTTAACTTTTACGTTAATTAGTCGCTTGAATGTAAAATTGTCTTTATTATCCCCTATTTCTTTGATTTATTAAATTTGTGTATTCATAAAAAGTTGAGATAGCGTCTAATGTGCAAATAAAAATTATATGTCCTCAATTCTTGATTGAAAACTATATCAATTATTAATGTTAATTAACAATTATCATGTATTAATTTACAGTTATGACTAATTAAAACTAATAACTGCAAATTAGTATTAAAATAATTTTAAAGAACAAGCGTTAATTTAATCAGGAAATTTACATTTTTACTTGATTGTGTTGGTATCCCGATTCAATCAGTTTCGCATCACAATGGCTTCTTCTGAATAACTAATTAATTACTTTGCAAAATTATAAAGTAAACAAATTAAATGCATTGATCTGTCCTGTTGTTCAGTACAAGAAAAGCACAGAATTTTCTATAGTAAAGATATTATTTCAAAGAAAAGTACGTAAGTTTTAAGTCTTTAAAAAAATTAAGTATCAAAATTACGTCCAAGTTAATTGAAAAGGTAAATTTTGACATATGCATGTAATTTTCTCATTCTGACCGAAATAGACACGTTCACATTGTTTAAAATTTTAGATCAACTGTACAGTCAGATAACATTATGTTTCAATTTACTTTTTACTGCAAAGTACTTCTCACTACGAATGAAATGGAATTGAAGTGTCTTTATACAACTTAGCGAACTCATCTATACTTCTAGTGCACTAATTTTAGTAGAACTTATTTAGTTCTAATACAAAGAACATTTTTAATGTACGTCCCGACATGATTATTTTTGGTTATCACTTTACAGATTTAAATTCAAGTACGGTCATGAATTTAGGCAGTTATATAGGCAAAATTGACTTGAAAATAATTAAAATTGTAATCTAAAAATTGACAATAATTCTAGAAATTAGATTTTTTCTAAAAATTTTTAATAAAATTTACACGTATAGTATACGACATGCACGAGGCACGTGTATCTAATTCTAATCAAACATACTTAAGCCAATTATTACTTCTGCCAGCAGATAATAAAATTCGTCTATTTATAATGTAAAATCCAAAGGAATATTATTTCTTAAGTACCTGCATAGGTGGTATGATGTATGTATATGAATAAATCATATAGATTTTAAAATGAGCCAGCAAAATGTTCATAACATGTATGTATATTAAATTGGAACTCAATTCAAAAGAAATTTCATTCTTTCATATGTTTAGATAAAATGAAGTGTAGGAATTCCTTAATAAATCTTCAAATCACTTGATTAATCTTATCATAATTAAAAGATAATTAAAACAAAAATCAAATATTAGCTAATAAATTATAATAATATTAATTATTATACAATCTTAATAACACATTCACTAAATTGGAACTGTACAGTTTCCATGTAAGGAATATAATACAAGTGATTTTATAGTTTCGGCATTTATTAAGGAATTTGTGTATGCGTTAGAGGGAATTAAAAATACAATATTGTATTTTTTACAAAAAAAAAAAAGATAGCAGCGTTTCAGAGGTGGTCTATAAAAAATTATGGTAGCATTTCAAAAGCAATGTTTTAAAACAGTTTTTAACTTATATTTTCCAAAACCAAATACAATGACATATAGCACTGTCACAAGTATCAATAAAATTAACAGCCTACTGCCAATTTATACCCAAATTTAATGCAAAAACTCAAAATTTAGCATTATGCCAGTTTAAATATTAACTAACACATACCGATAATACTTATCGTCGAAGTTTTACTAAAAGCATCCAGAATTTTTCGAATACTCGGAATACAGATTATTTTGCAAAATTTTAAATATTTTTTCAAGCAAAACTAAGTTTGAAAAATAATTTTAAAATTAACTAATTTCCAATTTTACAATCAAAATAAATATAATTTACTTATCAGGGCTATTAGATATCTTTTTCACTCAAGTATTCCTTACTTAATTGAGTTTATTCAGTGAAAACACTTTTTCAATGTGTATTTTGCATCTAAAAGTTTAAAAAGTCTCACAGTTTGTAAAGAAGTTCATTTTGCTTTAAAAAATTTGTGGAGATCAAAACTCAGGACAATAATCTGAAGAGCTATTGTAAGATTGTGATTTCATTTGTGAAAGGAAAATGAACTTGATGTACATTAAATATTTTTATAAAATTCGTGACTATCTTGAGCAAGATTATCTTTAAATATATGAAATTAACCCTTTGGGGATTTAAATTTCGCGAAAAAAACTTTTAAGGTCATTAAATTTAAAAATAAGCAACAAAATATTTAGAAAGAGAACTCGTTCTCATCTATTTTGTTAAGAAACTTATCCAATTTTTCCATTGATAACAATTTATGGAGAGCCATGTGTTCAAACATATAAAATTAATTGATATACTGCAAACTACAATTTTAGCAATTTTTCAATAAATTCAACTACTGCTATTGTAAAAATACATTCAAAATTATAAATTTTTCCTAGAAATTTTAACGTAAATATCTAATCAAACTATTTCAATATTTCTCGCTTCCTATAATAAAAAAAAATCTTTTTACACTTTTTAATTTTTACGTACGAAATTTTTACTGTTTAAACAAACTTTACGTCCGTAAATATTCAATCATTCATTATCTATTACTAATGAATTTGAAAAAAAAAAATAATAACAAAAAAATTGTGTCAAAATTGTTATAATTTTAAAATAAAATAAAATAAAAATATAAAATGAATGATAAGTGCGAATTTTGAAGTATTTTTTTTTTTTTGTATAAAAAAAAAGAATGGAGGGTTAATGAAATCATTTGAACTCTCCGGTTGATACAAATTTGATTTTTTTTTTCTAATCAAAAAAAAAAAACTTCATTTTTTTCGCGATAATGTTACCTTGTTTCTTTATGTGTACATACATGATAATTTTGTTAAAACACACATTCTACATACATTTTACTATAATAAAATGGTTATCATATCAAACACCAATTTGTGTATAGGCATAACAGTACATATTTATGTGTAGATACATATGTAAAGGTACTCGTGTAAAAATGACTCAAACTGTTTGAATCAAACATAAATTAAATAAAAGAGGTAATTGACCGTGATTTTAATCATTTGTGAAAGTGGTAATAATATTTTCTCTCTTTTAATTATAATATTCGTATTAAAATCCACATAATATGTACTCGTATGTATATGGAAGATTTGCACTTTATTCTTTTGACCTTCTCACATCTCCCAAACATATAAAATACATTAAAACACAAATTTTTATTATTAAAGGTGAGAGAGAATTTGTTTTATTAATAACATTACGAACGTAATTATATATTTAATTACCTGTAATAAGATTTTGTATATAAGATTATAAATATAACAGTTTTTGTGATAATTTGGACCAAAAATATAAAAGTAACAATATAAAATTTCAATATTTTAGTTTTCGCATTTTTACCGACCGTATTGTGTATACAATAGGTAGGTTGTGATAGCAATAAATTTTGCATATCGAATTTTCGGTTGGAATGCACTTTTCCACGGTAGGGAAGTGTAAATAAACTACTTTTAGCAACCTGTCGGTCTGTCGGTCTGTGTATGCACGCATGTATCTCAAGTTCAGCTAAACCGATTTTAATGAAATTTTATATGTAAGTTTATTTCGACCATAGCACGGATTGATCAACTTTTGGGATATGTCAGGCCTCGGGAACTGCACTTTTTAGCGGGCCTGTTTCACATTTTTGACCATCTTAAAGAAAATATTCAACCGATTTACTTGAAATTCCATATATAAGCTTCGCTCAACGTCCGCGAAACCTTCTAACTTTTGGAAGAAATCAGGTATCAGCTACAGGACGTTTACTATGGGCCAAATTTACATTTTTGCGTATATAAAGAGAAATAATCAACCGATTTCATTAAAATTTAATATTTGATTTCTTTGTAATAACAATGAACATATAAATTTTTTGGAAAGATCAGGATTTTGGTAAAACTGATCTGCGGGCCGATTTCACATTTTTTATCTATGGAACGAATTGTTGGAATTTTTTGAAATTTGATATTTGGGTCCTATTTGTTGCCCAAACCAACGGGCGAGCATTTATGGGAATTCGGGTAGCACAAAGCGAAACTCTACTATGAGCCAAATTTACATTTTTCTAGGTATGTTAACTAAAAGCTTATTAATGTCCTAAAAATTGAAAAGAAGTACTTAACAGACATTTTTATAATATTCTGTAACACTTTTACTTAACTAGACAATACACATTGGGGTCGGTTATTTGATGACCACATCAGATTTTTTATTTATCTTTTCATATACAAAAAATTTTAGTTTAAATTTAAGTGAAGCTCAGAGGGAGGCAAAAACTTCAAGTATGTATAATAAAAATTTCGTATATTTACATTATTAAAACATTTTTAAAATCAATCAAATTATTTGAAATTTGCGAAATTTTGGAAATGCCATCTATCAAACAAAACAGTTTAAACTAAAAATCGGATTACGTTATACTTGTTGTGTTGTTATTGGTTTTGTCAAAACAGAAAGAAATCAGAGGTGAATAGTTGCCGACTAGCATACGAATGTCTGAATTTAATCTTAGAAAAGTTATGAAAAATAATTTTTTATTTGTTTAACATTAAAACAATATAAAAAAATGTTGTTCAAACGAAATGCGAAAAAAATGTGAAATCTACAATTTTTATATTGAAATTCAAATTTGTCTCAAAAGTGATTACTATCGTAGTCATAGTTACATGAAATTTTATGATTTTTAGATACCCATTTGTTATCCAACAATGCTTCACTAAATTTGCGGTTCTCAATTATGCGTCCAATGCTGACAAATATTGTTCAAGTACATGTAAAGCTTACGTCAAACCATTGCGTAGTTTCACTAAAAACTACATTAAGGCTATTCTACCCTATAGAATATGTGGTCAGTTATTGACAATTCACAAGAACTGGTTTTTGACAATTGAATTTTAATAATATAAATGAAATTTAATCTACTGAAATCACAATATGATAGAAAAGTAACACGTCACTTATTTAAGGCGTTATACACAAAACAGGTTTTCTATAATTTTGAACGAAACTTTAATGACTATAGGGAGTTCAATACAAAATTATGAGTTTCAAATTTTCGTTATGAGTTCAAATTCCATAAATAGCAATGGTAAAGGTTACACAAATAAATTCAAAGAGTAGAAAAATATTAATAAATTGTGAATAAACTTACCGAACAATTTTTCTTTTATTATTTGGATGAATCATTTGTGCATATTTTGGATCTACCTTTTTTAATTCTTCGTGAAGCTCCTCAGATGTCGTAGTTAGCCATTTCTATAGTGAATAACGTTGCAATTGCATACAAAAATAGGAAAAATAAAATGAATTTTAAAATTTTTGTTGGCGATAAGCAAACAAACAAATGAAATTAATTAATAAATTAAAGCAAGATTAAATCTAAATTAAATTTTAATTACCTCATTTGATTCCACTGTACTTTCTATGTATGAATCTTCTGAAGCATTCACTAAAATATCCCATAGTATACTTTCAATATAATAATTTGTGCCACCGACAATAATTGGACATTTTGATTGTTTCAACAAATTATCTATCTAGTTTTTTATTGGTTAAGGAAAACATTTGCATATAAATGATCTTAAATTAAAAAGTTCTCAATTCAAATTAAAAAAATGTACACTTTACAAAAATTTTATTTATTTATTCACAATTTTAGGAATAAACTCATATTTTGAGATGAGGCTTTTCTTTTCGTCACAAGGTTTAATTTATTCAATAAAGTGATAACCAAAGGCTACTATTATTCGAAATCAAATATCTATAAAAGAACCGTGTTTTTTTTTTAATTTAATTAATTTGATAAGGAAACTCGTTGGAGCAAATCAACAAAATATTATGTACAAACACCACGTTTGATTTTAACCAAAATAATCAAAATTTTCACAATGTTATTCTATATTATGCCTAAAATCTAAACTTTAAATGTACAAAATAACTTACTAGTAACAACTACTATAATAAGTATAACTTTTATATTTAATTTTTAAGTAAGCAACTTTATTTAGAAATTGAATATGAGATTAAAAAATTAAAACATCCGGCAAGAATTTTCATGTGTATGTGCACTTTTTAAATTTAAATGTTATTGGAGTATTTTTTAAATGGGGACTTTCCCCATTATTATTTTAAGCTCAAATATAAAAGTTTTAACTTGAATGTTTAAAATAAAGGTGTTTTGTACCTAAGTAGACACAATATACACTCATAAATATTTCTGATTTAATTGATATAACATACAATTAATGCACATATTCTGTAAATAGAAAAAAATTGTTTTAAGATCATGATTGCCCTCTTACAGTCTCGTTTTAAAATTAAAAACATATGTATGTGTGTATGTATGTAATTTCAACTTAATTCTCCTTAATTAAATAGTTGCCTTATGATTTCCATTCTATATGCATATGTATAATAAATACATAAATATTTAAATACATATGTACATGTAAATTTGATAAAAAACGAAATTTCAAAATGAGTCATTCAAATATAAAGATGACTAATACAAACATATGAAAAATATTCCACTCATAAATAATTTCTTAGAATCGAAAAATCGATATTCTTAGTTCGCACTATAATCAAACGCTCTTAAAGGAAATGGCAAAAACTGGAGAACAAAAAACAAAACACATTGCTGTTTGGATATTTTGAAATTTAAAATCACGCTTTACCAAGAATCTAATATCAACTAAGTATGTGCGTATAAGAAGGAATCAAACATTTTTTTTTTTGATTGATTTCACAGAAATAATTTTAACTTTTAATTTTTATTTTAGATTTTCACAAAAACTTATTATAGAGATTAAAATTATATTATAAATATAATTTTAATAGTTTTATAATGGTGTGTATAATGAAAACTGTTTTGAAAACTGAATTGCACAATTCGCGTAAAATCATCGATTCTTGTTTTGTAGGTGTTCAATTTTACATAAAACGCTCCGCTTTAAGGCCGCATATTAAGAAATAATGTGGGAAGATAAAAGCAAGTAATTTTAATATTTGAAATCAGAATACGCAAATATGTTAATAAAAAGTGAAACTTAATCTTTCGTTATTTTTATTAGAATATCTAGCTTTTCCCGTTCTTAAAAAAGCGCTTCAGCTACAGACAAAGGTGGTACTTTGTAAGAAGGAGGTCATAAATGCTATTATATAATCATGTATGTTGTATGACTAATTGAATATGATATCGGTCAACATACGATACAAATTGTGTTGCTGCAAAATATTTACAACAACCAATTTGTGATTTCGCTCCATAAATTTAAAATGCATTCAAGAATTTTATCTGCAATTCCAAGAAATAAATTAATGCAGACATAGAAATAAGATAAAATTTTGAATTTATTGAATTGAATAAGATTTATATAAAATTTTAATAAAAAAATACTTAACTGGTGGTAAATATAAAGCACATAATCCTAGTCAACTCAACTTTTGAAATAGATATTCTTAAAACTTATGTCTTTTGGAAATCATAAATTGGACCACCATAGGAAGTCAAAGTTTTTCCATTTAATTTAAATTACAAATAGAATTTAAATATACATATTTATATATACACACACGTATACATTTAAGCATTTGTTTGGTTTTGATCAATTACCCGTCATATTTTTATGAAATTTGATTTGCACAGCGCTATCAATAATAAAGTTTTATGAAATTTTTATATTCATTTTAAATTTTCATTGAATTTTAAATAGAGAAATTTATAATTCTCTTATCTTATTGCGATATAGAAATTTATACCCTCAAGGAAATATTTGTGATTATTAGAGAAAAAAGAAAATTTTTTTTGTTTTTCTTTTTTGGGAAGGTAACAAACGTAATAAATCTTTAAATGTTTGCCTAATTCAAAAGTTTAAAAACTTTTTTTTCAAATTTAAAGTCTAATTTTCAAGACTGTTAAATTTGTAACACTTGCCGTCAAAAACCCTTGAGGAAATTTTCTATTTTAATTTTTCAAATTTTTGTTTCTATTTAAAATGCTATTTTCACATGTTTGTCTGATATTTTCAAATCACACATAACTTAATTTTAAAAGAAATGGAAAACTAAAAGGAAAGATTATTGATCTAATCAGATATTGTATGCATGTATCAGTAGTTTTGAATGAATATGCAAGAGTTCAAAAGAAAACATTAGACGTACACGATATGATACCTAGTCACAATAACATAGAGTTTTTTAACATACTACTACACTTTTTTCAATATAACACTATAAATATTTAACTATAACACAATAAGTGTAACGCCAGAAATAATTTTTAAATGTGTATTAGAAAGTAGTACAAAGTGTGTAAGCAGACATAACGGAAATTATAAAGGCATGCGTTCATACATATTTCATTTGAGAATTTGGAAGCTGCAAAATTGATTTTTATTTGTGAACCATCATAGGTTGGGTTAGGTTAGGTCGACGCGGCTACCGCAAGGTACACATAGGCCAGTAAGGCTCGTTGTGATACCGCCGGATCCACAAAATCCCCCGCCCTCACGAGAACCAGCCCGAGCTTTTCAGAAACCGGTTAAGGCCTCTAGCATTTACATTTGCCAGATCCGTAGTCCGCAAAAAGAAAAATGATCCGAGGAATTTCTGTCTCCTCCTGGCCAAAGCCGGAAATGAGCAAAAAAGGTGGGCTACGGTCTTCTCCTCCTGACGTTCGCAAGCCGTGAGCCATCATAAACCTCTAGAATAATTTTTGGAAACATAAATTAGTGTGCTGGACCAAATTCTTGCACGACAATTGAAATTTTGTTTTGAATTGAATACTGAATTCCCACATCAATAAATTAATGTAGAATTTTTTTGCAGAACCCGGAAATTCACCCACGTTTTCACATTGGAACAATTGACCGATTTAATTCATTTAATTTGGTCCAAATTAATCCATTTAATATTTGCTCTCGTTTTTGTAAATGCTCATATTTGAGTCATAGTTTATGCTTTGTTAAATGTTATAATAGATTTGTTAGATAAGTTATTTTATTTGAAAAGAAAAAGCAATAACAAAAATCTAAATCATCTCTCTCTTTTGTTCATTGAAATGAATAGGAAAAATTTATTTAAATAATTTTTGTATCTCTTATATTAAAACATGCAACGTTTTGATCACTCTGAGTGATTGCCTAATTTTCTCAAGAAAAATGACAAAAAAGTTCTTAAAACTTTCCTTATTAGAGAATTAAATGCTTCCGTAATTCATACTTCACAAAAATCACCTTAAAAAGTTCTTATGTTGTCATATTTATATCCGCAAAAATTGGATGTTTGCAGAATTGTGAACTTATAATTTCGTTTATAACAATTGGTTTAATTGGAAATAAATATTGATTTGTATAGTTAAAACATTTTTACTCCTTGTTGAATTCTTGGCCTATGAAACCATGTTTAATCAACTATACTGAGCTTAATTTATTAAATTTTTTATAAATTTAAAATTTTTACCTCAAAATCTATTAACTCGATTCGAACTCGATTATATGCAATAGTATAGCTCAAATATCTACAATAGAAATTCAAAAATAAATTCATCAATTCAAAGCAGTTAATTAGGAGTACGGAGTAAGTTAATGCAATCATGCACAAAAATAGGAAATGGTTGCGTAGCATGAACTTACAGTGAACTCATTGAATCATTTCTACGGATACCACCGAATTAACACGATCAACTAATTTTTTCTATATTCCTTATCATTTTTATCAAATTCTTTTTTATTAATTTATTTTTCTATTCAAATGTCGCCGTTAAAGAACTTAATCTCATACTCGTAATGAATGCAAAAAAACTTATTAAAATGAAAAAAAGTCAAAATCATTTGAATTTAAAAAAAAGTTCTATAGCAAAAATACTTCACTCATTTTCTACTATTATTATTAAACTTTTATCTATACTTGACAATATGGCAAAAATTTAGAAATACTGTAGACTCTTGATATAAAAACTCTTTTCGTACAATGTAGATCCTTATTTATAAAACAATTTATTTGACAGTTACAATATGTTGCGTCCTATCTTAATATGTATAATGTAAAAGCAGCCTATTTTACAAAAGATCCATATTATATTCCAATCCGTGTAATTCAACTTAGAGATTCCACTGTACACCTGCTTAGATATTACACTATTAGATTAAAAGCACATCATCGTTTAATTGCACCGCCTATAATTGAAATATCCGCTTAAAGAACCCCTTTTTTGGTAATATTATCAGATCAGTATAAAAGAACATTAGTGTTCATTATTGATTTTTGTGCATCACAGATGGAACGATTGTTTATCTGTAGTTATTCGTTTTAATGCATAAACTGTCCTATTAAGAACTTTTTTTTATTGCACTAATTGTTTAATTGAACAGGATTTTTATAATTGATTTACCCGTTTCACCCATTCCTGGTGCATTTAACCGGGGAGAACTGTACATGTATTAAGTAACAAACAGTTTCAATTAACTGAAATTTACTTTTCGAATTATTAAATTTCCGGAAAATTTAATTTATTGTTATATGTATACCACTTTAAAAATTATTTACCTAATTTTAATCAAAATAAAAAACATTATTAAACTGAATTAATTGAGAGATGGTTTAGAATATTTTCTAAAGAATTGAAATTCTCATTTTTCAAAATTAATCCAATTTTAAGACACTAATCAAAGTTAATGGAACCTGGGAAGTTTTTTCCTTATAGTTTAAGTTTCATTATAAAATTTGTAAAGTGTTACATAATAAAATTCCATTTAAATTATTCAAGTTCAATTTTCTCGAAAATTTTTTATATAACATGCTTTTGTATTATGTACAATAGATATAAATTTTTGCAATGAAAATCGACAAAAAAATAAACGTGTGTTTGAGCGTGTTAATAAGAAATATATACGTACGTACATATGTGTGTACATATGAATATATTTGACCTATAAAAGGGAAGTGAAACTTAATTTTTTTTCTGTATAAAATCAAGAGTAAATACATAAATAATATTTATTATAAATAGTAGATTTTAGCCATTTATTAACAATATATGGTGTGATACGTTTTTAACACGTTTTACACTTATTTTTTTACACAACAAATTTTCATTTCCAGCAGGAAATTTTCAATATTATTTGCAAATGTAATTTTTGTAAATTGTATTAAGAAAAATAATAAAATATTATTTACAAGTGTAAATTTTGGAAGAATAGAATTTTGGTAGAATGCGCACGTGATGCAGGAAACATTTATTTATTTTGGAACAAATAAAGTGTTGAAATCTTTAAAAGATTGTGTATCTGAAATTACTATTACATGCAAGCCATTAACATTTATCATTTGATGCATGCGACTACTCAATCTACTAAATTTTGTTATGAGACAAGCTGGAAATTTATTAAATGACATATTATATTTGATATATGTAATTATTTTTGCTAGTATATTAAATTCGTAATAAAAATTCATATGAAAATCCAGCATAGAATTCTGAATAAACTTATCCATGTCGGTCCGTTAATCTATCGATTCCATAGCAATTGAAAAATCGATTGGGCTATAGGATAACCAAATTTTCGACAATTACTAAAAATATTTTACATTAAGAACCTCACTTAATTGAGGGTCAATGGAATCAGAAAATCTAGTATTTGACATCTAAAAGTTTGCACTATTCAAATTCAGCTTAAATGAATCAATTTGTTCATAGTATTATTAAAATTTAGTTTTTGTTATGTAAGTTCATACAATAGTATACTACATACAACTCCATAAATAATTTGTTTATATCTCGGCAACTACAAAGCTTAAATAAGTATTAAAACTTTATAAAACGAGTACGGTAATATGTGGTCTAGATTCTAATAAAATTTGGTAGTGATTATAACTCAAACAAATGAGAATATGTACCTATAAACGCCAAATTCAGGTGATAAACTTTAGAAATAGAGAAACATTGAAGGGTTAGTAGTAATTCCTTTCGTTAACTGCAACATAGTAAACCATTCGCACAGATATTACAGAGTTCACACAGTTAGCTATTTTAAATACAACCAGTTTTTCTATACAACCAGTATTTTTTTTTGCTGCTTGATCCACAAGTCATCTGCATAACTATTTGAGGTAATTTTACTTTTGTAAAATAACTATGAAGACTATTTAAAAATTAATTAGTTTGATAAATAGTGCGTTTACCCCAAATAACAATAATAATGTTTACTATTTTTGTTTTTTGGAAAGTATTTGCGCACTTAGCATAACATTATACACAAACAAACATACATTTATTCATACACATTTCAAATAATTCCCACGAAATTGTACGAATTGTAACAATTTGTGTACTAATATTTCTTTTTTCTTTTTCTGATACTTTTAAAAAAAAATCATTTATTATTCAAATGGAAATTATTCTCTGTTAAGGTTAACCCAGTTCAATAAAATGTCTTAATAAATAACAATTCAATAATATATTTTCAATAATCATAGTAGCAATGCGTAACTACATAATCGTGAAAATTAAAACTGGCAGCCCGTTCCGTTCCCTCTCTTTACGTTCTTTACGCATTTTTTTTTTCGATATTATGACGATTAGTAATAATTATTTTATTAAAGACGAATAAATTTACTTATATAATATTAAAAAGTAAAAAACGAAAAAAAACACTAAACTTGTTTACTTAGTTTTGTTGTAATTTTTATTAATTTTCATTTTTCTTTTTTTTATTATTTCTTTATTTTGTTTTTAAGTTAAAGGGTCATTCACTGATGATGAATGGTTACTGAAGTTATTGAAGCGGAAATAGTTTTTTTTTTCTTTTAATTTTATTATTATTCTTGTTGGTATGTTATTTCATAAACAATAAATTGTTCAATAATTTCCCATATTCAAAAAAAGTCCAATATTAAATTTACTTATGTGTTAGGTTTCTTTTTCATTTTAAGGAGGAAATTTGTATACGTAATTGATAAATCATTTCATAGGATATGTTTTTCAGAAGTAATTTAAGAAATAGTGACCTTGAATTAAAATCAATATATATTTGAAATATTACCCTATTGTAATAAAAACAACATGTTGGTATTTTAGTAACATAGAAAAAATTAACGAACTGGTTACTTTTACTATATTACTAAAATGAGTTCTTAATTATTATTATTAGTTCTTAGTAAGAGAGAAGCCCCATCCGAATATACAAAATCCACGCACTAAACCTAAAAAGACGGCCGTTCAGCAACTCTCAGTAGTCCTAGGATTACTTATACATATACTCCGACAAATCATAATGAATAAACCCACGCTAATCTCAAGAATGTAAATTTGATGTTCAAAATGCAGTTTGTCTAGAACAGTATGCTCGAACTCATTATTTAAAATTCGAATTATTTAAAATTCAATTCCATTTAATGTTTTTAGCAATTGATCCTTTGATTATTAAAAAAATTTTTAATTTATTAATAATTTTTTGTATAATTTTTTACAATTTCAAGTCCTATCAAACTTAAAAAAACACCCCATATACACTTATGAAAAAAATATAAGCGTTGATGCAACTACTGTACATTAACTTTAAATTTTGTTTTCATTTGCATGCGAATGGAATCATACGTTTTTGGTCTAAAATTTATGTGACATTGTCAAAACTTCCAAAAAAATATTTCAAAACAAAATATGTAACATCAAGAACACTAAATTTGGTATTTTTCTAAAATAATTGCAACAAAATGTTAAAGTCTGTATTTATAATTGACTTTGTAATTTTTAAATCTCAAATGTTCTAAATTTACGTACATGTACTTTACATTCATATACCAAAAATTTACCTTATAAGGGATAAGTAATTTTCAGTAGAAATTTGAGCAAAGTACTACAACGGCTTCAATTTTGAAGCAATTGAATTTATACCGGCAATTTTTTATATGGAAATTTTTAAAGTTCCCGTTCTCGATTTATTATAAACGAAAAAGCAAATCAATATGTGATTAAAATTTATATTTGTGTATTAAAGAAGTTTGCGTTCAAATTGGTGCGTTACTTAAATGAAACATTTAAAGAATTAATTTTCTTTTAGTAAAATTTAATTTTTACTTAAAAATTATTGAATAACTTATAAATACCTACAATAAAATTTATATGAATGTATTAAAATTAAATGGTTTTTAAGTTTTATTTGCACTCATACATATATGTATGCCTATAATACATTGTTAGACATAATATAGTATAGTAGCAGACTTAATAAAGTAAAATGTTTGATTATAATTATAAAGCATGTACGTATGTGCATATAATATATGTATGTATGTACATAATAAACAAGCGAGCGAGTTATAATAAATGAATAGCATAAAAAATAATTTCCGTTTCTTGCACGTGTGTTGCCTTTTTCTTCTATTTTATTTAATTTCCAGAGTTATTGTTTTTAAAAGTTAAAGTTCAAATTTACATAATAATAATAATTAAAAGGAAGAAATCGTATAAGTACTTATAATGGAAAATGAACTTCTTACGATCCATCTAAAGAACTGTAAATTACGAATGTTGGGCTAAAATTAGATTTGTATTAAAAATAATTTTTGTAGTCACATTGCACATTATATGGGAAACCAGTTTAAAACAATAATATAATAGCTTTTAACTAAAAAGAAATTTTGAGTTAAATGGTTGTTTGTTAAGAAAATTTCATTTAACATTATATAAGGGAATTTTTAAAATTAGAAAAACTGGTTGAAATTTAAGATTCTAATAAATTATCGATCATATTTAAATAACGAATTTGAAGTTCACACTTAAATTTGATACGCGACTCAAACATTGTTTACATATAATGTAAATGTAAAATATGTGAACGGGTGTTTTTTAGATGATATAGACGGGTATTCCAGATGCTATACTAGGTTGTAGATTTTTAAGGAAACCGAGTGGGGCAAAACGACCCTATTCCCAGTATAGAACTGGAGATATCCTGAAGGGAATCGGGCAGCAGTTCCCGAACGCTTAGAAAACATTGTCCAAAACAATTGCGACGCCGGACAGTTAGTACCGGGCAGTCGCAAAGAGTGGTAACCGTCCCCACCAAATATGCACAGGGAGGAGCCTGATTTTCCTAGTTTATGCAGGTGACACTTCAATGTGCAACATGAAGAAATTCGCAATAGCACGAACTCAATTTGTATTAATCCCCAAAAACTCTGCAATGAACTTTCCCGAGTATTATGGACGAAAAACATATGCAAGACGACACCTTCTCGTGTCCCGTCAGAGCAAGTCGCATTCCACCGCGAGCAAACAGGCAAGCTTAGTCATAACAGCGGAATAAGGCAGACCACAGAAAGGTGGTGGGTGCACAAAGTCAGCCCAACATCTCCTCAGCGCCAGCCCATCGGCAACCTCATTGCCTTCACGTTCACTATAGCCAAGCACCCAAATCAGCGGTTTTTGCACCCATTTGATGCTATACTGAAATTAAAGGTCGTTAAATATTATCAAACAGAAAAAGCTATGAAATTATCGTTTGACAATGATTTTTGAAATACGTATTGCCCAACCCAACGAGACGAAATAGAGCTTCAAGAACAATTGATTTTTTTGGAATTTTTCTTTCCGTTAAAAGGCTATATTTGTATTTCTAATAAAATATGATTTTGCTAAAAATCTGGTACTTTAACTGATGAAACACTTAACTACACAATATGTAACTAAATTTTCATATATGTATGTACTTTTAGCACCTAATATGCTTTTTGCTTCTTTAATAGTCGTAAATTTAGGCTAAAGACGAGATAAATCGATACATTGAATAAATTTCATTACCTAATGGCTGGAATGGAATCGCTAACAGCCTGGGTAGTTAAAAGTATGAGTAAATTTTGCAACATTTTTTGCATACATTTATGTAAAATTTACTTATACTTTGCAGGTCAACAATTTTTAACATTCTTTATTTTAAAATGTAAACAAAATGCACATAGTAAATAATTAACCCATTCATATATCAAAGTACAAGGAATTTAAATTTTCCCTAACTATTTTATCCTCCATTTTAGTACCACTTACTAAGGCACGTCATACAACATCTTTACACAAAGGAATTGATGAAAGTAGTAGTTACGCACATTTATTTCGGTAGGTGGCTTAACATATGGAATATAAATGTAAAATATTTAAATTTATGGAATATCATTTTTTACTTCTAAAATTACTCCTGATCCCAAAATAAAATGGAATGATGTAAATGTATTTGTGCATACATATCTTCCTTGAAATAAACAAATAAAACTCTTATATTAAATCAAAACCGTTCAAACACAATGAATAACATTTATAAGAAAATGTAAAATCTTGTTTAACATAAAAATATAAAGTGACAATTTGATGGATTGGACTTCAGAAACTGATTTATTCAGTCACGCTACCAAAAAAATAAAAAATAAAAAATAGGAAATCTATTGCAAAGAATTTTTCAAAATAATTATAGTATTAATTGTCTATACGTGTGTGGTTATGTACATATGTACGTACGTCTGTATCATGCAGAACACATTGTGCATGTAGAAAATTATTTTATTGAGTTGTTACTTGGTAATTAATATTTTATAAATTGAGCGCTATTTGTTGTCAGTTTCACACTGCATAATATTTTTAAAATGATAACTATATTTAATATTTAATAAGCATGTATAACAGTATAGTATAAGTAGTTCATGTTTATTGGCGCCAATTCTACAATTCTTTTATTTTTGTAAGTTAATAATAAATTTTAAATGAAATTGTTGAACCGTTTTGTTATTTTTATTTACCAATATGCCTACCTACTTTCATACTATGTATTTAAAAGCAATATGTAAGTATAAACAAACACAATATGTTCGTATAATCAAAATGTCACTTACTCAGCTATTATGTCACAAAATATTAAAATTATAGTTTTTTTAACTTTTTATTTTCCAAACAAATAAAATTTTTTTTTAAAAAGAAACCAAATGTACTTATGTGTGTATGTATGTATGTATGTATAATGTTATGCTTGATGCCGGCTCTTCTTCATCATACTCTAACTACAGTTTACAATAATTTTTTACTTGTTTTGTCTATCTACTTAACCCAACTTTTATTATTCATCCGGTTTGACGCTTAACTAAATCGTTTTGTACATGCATACCTACTCTCTTAGGAATACGTATGTATGTACATATATGTATATATATGTACTTGTACCCGTATATAACTTATATCAAAACAGTATCTATGACCATGTATACATACCTTCTTTATATAAATAAATACGTACTTAAATAATATCAAACCATTAAATTATTCTATAGACTTTGCTTTGCTGTATTTTCCTCTTTACATTGCCTTGCTTGCCGCATTTCATTTTCACTTTCTCGTATTTGTTTATTTCTTTTGACGTTATTATTATTTTTGTATTGTTGTTTTCATATTATTGTTTTGGTAGTTTTTTGTTTTGGTTTTTTTTTATTTACATTTCCAGATCAAGTTCACAAGGGTATCCCAAAAACCTTATTTTTTCTATCCCAAATTACATGAAAACACAAAAATTGTATTTTTTTCTGCTTTTTTCTGTTTTTGAATAAAAATTGAATGCGTCTTTTCAGCGTCTTATTTCAAGCGTTGCTTATTTTATTTATTTATAATTTTTTTTTTTGTTTTCTATTTCTTCGGACTAATTTTATAATAAAATTTTCAAAAAATTTTCAACAAAAATTAAATTGGAATATCGTTTATAACATTAATTTATATGACAACATGATTTAAAAATTCTTTGATTTAGAAATTAGACAAAAATTTTAAAATTGAAAATTTTACAAACACTTCAATTATGAATTCAAACACACAAATGGAAATTTTATGATGAAATTAACAAGTTTGCATTGAATGATTACAATAAAATTTTCGTAAATTCTAACACAGAATTTTTAGTGAACAATATTCGAAAAAAATCCTTAAGCCAATCCCAACAAAGTTACTATTTTTTGAATGTGCATTAATGCCCGATGTTGTTAGCTAAGTGGACTTGCTTAAAAACCAAGGTGACAAAATCGTTGTAGTTAATGCGTCCCGGGATTATTATAGGAATGTGAATACACATACATTATTAAGCCCAAAATTTATAAATAATTCCATGGTTTGTTTTAATAAGTTCAAAACGTCAGTTGTTTTCAATCAATAATTTATGCAAATAGCTTTAGTCAATGGTTTATGCAAACAAACGACATTCTAGTCAATGTATATAAAATAAAATATTACATAGAAAGTAGCCGAAAATTTTAGTTGGGAATTGCGCTTTATTCAGTTCAATCATAGTGCTGAAAGAGTAACTTTCAAAAGTGTAATAGCATAAAATATTTTATTAAGCGACTTATTTCAAAGAAAAACTATCGCTAGAGTTTCCGCATCATGAAAATGCCCAACACTCATATAAAATTTAAAAAAAAGCTGAACTGAAATGAGAGCTTAAGTTAATTTAGTTTTAAATTTACATAGAAATTCAAATAAGCAAATTTAATTTTGTTAAAGTACTTCTCAAGAATATCATGATTTTTTTGAATGGATTCTCTAAAGGCGAATCAATTGGTAATTACAGTCCATTTCCATAAAAATAACTAAAAAGGACATTTCTATTGTTTCTAACTTAGTCTCAACAAAAAAATTTAATATCGCACAGACGAACACTTAATATTCTAATAACAACTCGGTTTTTCGAAAAAACCCAAATTTTTATTTTTGTTCTCAAATAATTTTCAAATACATTATATATGTACATATTAAATTAAACTCATTTTCAAAATTATCGAAAATGTCATTCTAAGTTTACATACCCAAATTTATTGCAACATATTGGATTATATGCTCTTCAAAACATACCGTGTTCAATTTGTTAGGCCCATTTTTCAAACCTAACAATGACGTAATCCATAAGCACCTAACAATGACGTAATCCATAATAAGCAATTTTACATTAATAGAGCGTATTCTCATTTAATTGGAATTGGAATTATTAAATTTAGACTACTTCAACTTGTCTTAAGGTTGATTGGAACAAAAAATATATAAGTGCGATATCCCTTCAAATTTCTTCATATTAAAAATATACATGAAGGTGTAACTATATGTAGGCCTAAACACATCTCCAAGCTTCATACATTCATTCCATACATCCATACATATATTAGTAGAGCTTGATTATAATTTCTACGAAAAAGTCAAAAGAAAATAAAAACAACTGAAAAAAACCTCAATAAATAATGACCTCAATACTAAAAGATTTTTTTACATAAGCCTAAAAATATTAAACAAAAACTGCCTAATTCTAATTTCACACAGTAGATACTTGCACACGCACATATTTACAATATAATGTACATTATACTATACGTGAGCTTACATTGTACATATATAGAAAAGTTAGAATATTATTGTTATTTTTTTGGCGTTTTTTCATTCTCTTATTCTATACGAACATATACATTTACACGCATGTACAAAATTTTATGCCTATAAAGCCTATTTAGTTCTTATATTTATAAACAAAACACACACACAACCACAACCATTTATCTAATTATATGGCATAAAATGTAAATGAAAAACTTTTTTCTTTTCTTTTCCTTTTTTGATTTTTTTATATTGACCTTGAGGACTTTGAACAGACATAGAAGGTCACTGATCCTATATATTCCATCAAAAATGAAATTGAAAAAACAAAAAGAGGAAAAAAAAACTCGCGATTTTTTGATAAGTAGGAAAGGAAAATAAAATAAGAATAAAAAAAAGCAAAAATCACCGAAAAAATGAACCATCATTATCAAAAAAAAAAAAACTCACTATGGAAAAATTTCAACTCGTATACTTATCCATATTATTATGTATAAGCAATTCTCAAAAAGCGAGTCACAGCCCAGACCCACACAAATATTATGTGATACGTAAATATATTTTTGACAAAACACAAGTTTTCATACATACAAGTACCTAATTTTATTTATTATGGCTACGCGATATACGGCATTGTACATATTGGGTACATTGTGAATCCATTTCATCTTTATTTATAAATATCTACATAATGTATGTATGTATGAATACAATGTATATGATATTATAATTTTTTGTTCTCTATAGAATTCTAGACATTATAAGTCATTTTAATTGACCAATATGAGGAAATACTCCCATATATTACTTGTCTGATATTACGTACATTTGTATGTATGTATGTACATACAGTTTAAAAACATATATCTACTTGTATGCACGCATATGTACATATATGTATACAATACCTACATACATATATATTATTATGAGTATTCGGTAAAAATCAAAAGCTTCAACTTAAATTAACGATCTTTTTACATTGCGTAATAAGATATGCAATTGTTAATGAAAACAAGTAGGTACAGGAAATTGTACCGGAGGTTTTTCGATTTTCAAAGCAACATAATTGGACCCCTAAAATATGTCTTTCTAAATAATTTAAAAAATTCAACAATATTTATTAATTGAATAAGATAAACATTTTCTACAACTCCAAAAAAAACATTACTTAAGTAATGTCGAATTTTATTGGGAATTATGTAATCTTATATCGCTCATTACAAAATTTAAAGTGACGAAATGCTTCCTCTGAATGGCTTCATGTTTTAGGAACTTCTTTATTCGAATTAAGTTGTAAGTTGGTATTTTTGTTTAAATGTACCTATATGAGAGCTATAATATATGTAAGAAAATTTTCGGGGAGAATTCTTTGGTATTTAGAATTTGAATGAATGTTTTGGCAAATGTGACAGTGATGTCAAATGTATCAGACGAAGAGCAAAATCATTTTATGTTAATCAGTTGTTCTGACACAACACGTAAAATTTCATTCGTTCTTTATGTTACGGGAAGCAAGTAATTCCCACATATAGTCGCTCTACTTTCGTGAGTATATACACAAATTCTATAGAGCAAATAAAAAATATTTAACAGCAAGTAAATTTTTTTTTTGTACAAATAAAATTATTTAAAGGCAATTCCTATGAAATTTTAAAAATTGAATAAACACGGTTTAAATTCTCAAAATCAATTGCTTAGACACAAACTCACATATCAATTTAGTTGAATGAATCAATATTGTATAAATTTTTCAAATACACACACACATATGTACATCTGCAAAAACGACGGTTATTATACTATAATGACGATTTCTTATAAATTATACAATATGGATGTATATTTACATACCGACGTATATATGCACATATTTAACATTAAAGCAATATTTATTCATATTATATTCATAAATGTTCATATGTCAGAAAAAAAATATTTATAACCTTCAAAATTTATTCTTAAAATGTTTGGCCAAACAAAATTCAATTTGGATAAATTAGATGTAAATCAAATAAAGCACCGGATTTAGATTTTGCTTACTTTATTCACTTCTTACCCCTACTTCACTTAAATAAGCTATAATTTTTGCATACATATAGAAAAACGATTTATGTATGGAAAAAATGTCTTATTAAAAAAAATTGAATATTAAATTTATGTACATATATATGTACATATAACATAAGCAAGTGTGCTATGTCCCATAAAGTTATTCTAAGTCTTCACATATGTATGGATGTACAAAGGCATGTGTATACGTTAGTTTAATTCGGCGGATTTTGAAATTCAATAAAAAGTTGAATATTTTAAAAGAATGCGTATAGATCTTTTAAAACTGTTAGTGATTTTTGTCTAAGTGAAAAAAATAAAAAGTAAAAAAACCACTTAAGGTAAATTTTATGAGTACTAAAAAATATACAAGAACATTTGTATGTGCATACAGAGACTTTTATTCATGTACACTCATACATTCATATTATGTATGTTGTATGTATATAAATATTATACAATATTCTCCTTGTGAATTATAAGATATAAGTTTACATTATGTAATTATTAAAAAAATCTTAAGGTTTGTCTTATATTCAATCTTATAAATAACGAAAATGAAAAGCAGAAAAATGTGAATCTTGAGATTCGTATTCATACTTTCATTGCGTTCCAAGACATCAGATTTCGCTTAAATTTAAAAGGAAATGCAAGCGTATATTGATAAATACGGGGCAAATTATATATATTTAATCATAACTGTTTTAAAGTAATGCAATATAAATTTATCACAGCAAAATAATCTTCTTTTACTCGAATTATAATTGATCATTGAAATTAACAAGTTAAACTTACAAAGATAAATACACACTAAATAGGAATTACTTAAGATTTGTTAGCATACGAAACAATATTAATTGAAATTCAAAATGAGGGTTTATCTGACAATTGACAAACAAATTCTCTATTAGCATACATAGATCACTTATACAAAACTGTCACGAAAGTACCTCGTATTATTCACTCGTTAAACGAACACTAAGTAGTCTTTTAATAAATCCACGATACAAATTAACATTTACACGATACAAAACATTTTCTATATATTGTTGACACAAAATTTATATTAACTTTATTCTATTTAAATTTTTTTCGGAGACAAGTTTTTCCGATTACCAAAAACGCCTTCAATTATATTCAATGTTCCCAAATATCCTATTCGAAACTTAAGTCGGGCATCCGATAAAGAGCTCGAACGAAAACTGTAAAAGACGTCGAAACATTGTCAACGACTAAGGATTAGTCAAAGAATTTTTTTTATATTTTGTGATGTAACTTTCCACACAATTACAACAAATTTTACCAAAAATGTTTTCTATAAACCGCAGAAAAATTTCGGCAATTTGCTAAATTTACATGAAACATATACATGCAAACATTAATTTTTATATACATATATACATACATACGTTCTAGAAATAACAGACAATTCACAATGTGGGATTCAATTATTTTTAAAATAATAAAATATTTTTAAATCTTGCATCAAAGAAGAATTAATTTAAATTTAAAATATGAAAAATTTCAAAACGTTACATGGAAATTCATATATGTAATTCCGTTGTTACAGAATCATTCGAAACATTGTTGTACAATTAAGCATACAAGTATGTTACATAGACACATTTATGTAATTTCTTAATTTTCTTATAATTGAATTATTTTGATTTTACAATTTCCAATATTTTTTTATCTGAACAACCAAAAATATTCTTGGCTTAAAATTAAAATAATTTTATAAGATTTTATCATACATGACATTTGCGAATATGTAGATATGTAAAGCAGTCATTGCTTTTGAATTGAATTTTACAAAATTTAAAAATTAGTAACAATTTCATAATATTGTTAAATTAAGAAAAAAAAAATCTCGTTTTCTCCGTCCCCTCTCTTCCCCCTGCTCTATTCAAAATATACACCGAGAAAATTAAGCTTTAAAACATTCAAAAGCTTATATGACAACAAAAACAAGCAAATAAAAAATTTAAAGTAGAAAAAAATGAAAGAAAAGTTTTTGTTGATTTTTTTTATTTCGCATTTTTGTATAGGCCTAATTTTTTCTTTTTTTTTCTACCTTTAGGCAATTATTGTACTTGTAGATTATCTACTTCGATTTGCTAATTTAAAAGTTTATTACCTAGCTGAACTAGTTAATACATGTTATAACAAAATAGAAAATTTATTTTAATAGTATAATAGACGCAATTATGACAATCGCAATAACAACAAGAAACACAAAATAGAAAATTAATATTAGTGAGATTTTTTCCATGTATAATTGTACGTGCGTTTGTTTGAACTAAAATATTTGCTCATTTGTGTTTTGTCGGCATAAAACTGATTTAGATTTTAAATTATCATAGTGTAAATCGTCATAGGTTATAATATAAGAAGAGAAATGGTTGAAATGTAAATTACTACATTAACAAAACAAAAAATAAGACTAAAAAAACTCCAGATTATGTCTTGAACACTTTTACGAATGATGCGACATTTAGATGTTTCATTCAAAAATATAGTACGTACATATATTTTTTATGCGTAATTATTGTATGTAACCAATCATGAAATCGTTTATGAATTAAAATCTGAAGAATCAATATGTATGTAAACTTAAACGTTCCATAAAGAATAATGTTATTAAAATTGAAATTGCATAAACAAATTTTTTTTACAATTACCAAAATAATTGTCATTGCTTACATATGTACGCAAGCAATATGAATCATCAAGAAGGGAACACCTTAAAATCATAAAATATAAAAGTTGATTCAATCTAGTCACAACCACAACTTAATTAGCCTGTCCCTTAACGTGTCTGCCGTTACTTGCGTAAGTCCATCATTGAAATGCTCATTTGTGGACAGAAGCAGCTAAGAAATTAGCATGAATTCCCTTGCTGAAGCGAATATTTGCGGTACAAACGAATTTTCCTCAAAACTTTGCAATTTTTTTCAGTCTTTCTTAAAAATTATTAGAAAAAACTTTATAAAATCGTTTCAAAAAACTGCCAGGCTCCAACTGAATGAGTAAATTTTTTACAGAAAATTGCATACCTTAAGGCGTCGAAAATTGCGTACTTAAAAATTTAAGAAAAATTTTATTTATAGGTTTACTAATTCAATAGAATTTTTATAAGAGTTGTTATTGAGGAGAACAACTGCTGTTATTTTGCATGTTTGTTAAATGAGAAGCTACTGGTCCAACTATAGTCATCGTTAAAAAAAACTTCCATTAAGTATGTCTTTTCAAAATTTTCACAAAATTTTTTTTGGGAAAAATAAATTTTTTTTTTAATTTTGCAGATATCTTGGAAAAGCATCTTTAGAGTTATTAATTTTAGAATGTAATATAATTACAGCAACTAAAAATATCATTATAACATACGAAAACGCCCAGAAGAAATCGAAATTAAGAGCATTTTTTGCGGTTTTTATACTGTCGGCTAATGCACTTGTTTGTTATTTTTTTCTTTTTGGATTTTAATGTTATGACATTTTGAACGCTGGTATTCAAACGTATTTTTTGTGATACCGATTCGGTTTAATATGTGTCTTTGCCTGTTATAATGCATGCATACACTGATACTTGTGTATAAAATTATAAACAAAATATAAATGTGAAGTTGACATATACCAAACCAACATAATACGATGAAATTAATCTGTCATTAGTATAACGAGTACCGTGCCCAAAATCTTACTACATATATGTAAAAAAAAAAAATTAGTTCACCACTTAAGTAAAGAGAAAGGTTCACTGATAATTCATTATACTTTCTATATTCACGCATTGAAAAAAAGAAAGTTAGTATAAAAAAAAAAACAAAAAAAATCAGGATTGCGTTAATTTTTGCAAAATAAAATTTCAATATTAAAAATATTCCTTCCTTCATCTCTGAAAATTTAAGTCATACTTAATTTTTAGGTGGAAGTTCTACAAAAATTCTAAATTTTATTGTAAAATATAATTGTAAGCTAAAAAATTTTTGTTTAGCTTATTTCCGAACTCCGTCAGTGCTCCTAAATTAAGTCATTACAATTCAAATTAAACAAAATATGCAATAGAATGCAGTTGGAAAAATTTAATGTTGTAATGTTTTACGTTAATCTGAAAATGTAGTTAAAGTTACGTTATCAAACAGACACCCGTGATATTATTTGCCACCTAATGCGAAATACCCTGTTTAAACAGAAGTTGAAGTAATGGTTATTTTATAAAGCGTTAAAAGAGACGTTATGATTTATCATTCATTTTTGGATTTATTTCAATATGAAACCAATAGCTCTACAACTTATTTTCAACATTTTTAAAATTCAATATCTTTATTAAATTTTAGAGAACATAATGCATTTTAAATATAAAAACAATAACTTATTTTAATAACGTAACTTTAGTCGAATATAAAAAATAAATTGCCTAAAAAATTACACACCAATAATTTTTAAATTTTTTTTTCCACAAAAAAATTATGAATGAAAGAATAACACGCTTTCTTATTAGGCAAACATTTTTGAATTTCCAAGAAACGTTACGCTAATGAAGAATATTCTTAAAATATTGAGTATAGAAATAATTTGCAAATACCGACTGTCAATTTCGGGTTAAAAAAAATTTAACTAATTCTCATTAAAAAGAATGTCTGCTAGCTAAAGTAATTTTCAATGAATCATTTTTTTTCGATATTCATTTTCTTCTTCATCTTCTCATTCTTAATACAAAATATTCAAAACAAACATTTATTTCAATTCCACCATTATACGGAATATGGCAAAATAATTGGTATGTAAAAATTTTATATGTCACGTAGTCATTCATGATTACGATTTTCGATAATCATTGAATTTATTACATTGTTGATTATATTTTTTATTCCATATATATGATTCCTTTTATATATTATATTGCGTACGTTAAATTACTTAATTTCCTGTTCGCAACAATATTCTTTGAATACGAAAATCTGAAAGTATATTTTCGAAATTAAAATTTTGGTAATTTTTACCAAAAAATATTGAAATTCGAAACAACGCTATATGGCAATTAATGGCATAGTAACATTAAGAAAGTGAAATGATTCCTTTAAGGAATCGTAATAGAAGTAGTTTGGATTTGATTTAAAAAAGGAAAAAGAATTACTTAAAAATTCACTTAAATTTTTCTTCTATAATACGCATGACCTTGATCCGAAAAATGTTTTGCAGAAAATATCCTTATTGGTACACGAATTTGTTAAAAATAATTCAAATTCAGTTGCAATCATATATTATAACATAAAAATCAGGTTACAAGTTATTTATTAGGCGCAAACTAAAGGTCAGTAAGATTTCTTTGTGATTAATCTCTATTAGGATTAGGCCAGGAACTGAAATTCAAAGAAAAGTGTAAAAGAAGAATAAGTAGGTTTGTTTAGTAGGAACCAGTGGACTTATTTCAAAACATATCTAAAAAACGTCGCATAGAAAAATTACATGACAACAAAAATAATAATAATACGATGAATGAATCTTAAAAAATTTCCATTCCATTTAAAATAAAAAAGCAAAATGAACAACATGAAATTTTTTATTATTTCTAAACATACATGTATGTTTGTGTGTACAAATGTTCGGCAGTTAACTAATTAGACAAAATCATAAACACATTTAATATTATGATTTTATTACAATTTTTTCTTCTATTCTTCACCTAATTGTAATTCAAAATTTGTACATTCTCTACAAACTGATTATAAATTCCTATAAAACAAACTTTTAAAAAAATATTAGACTACATTGGAATTTGATTTTTTTTCATTTTATTATATAAAAAAAATTAAAAATTTTAATCAATTTTATAGTAGTGATCTACTTAAGAATGCAAACTACATTATTAAATCATAACAATAAGAAAAAAACAAAATTGGTTATCTTTTAAAAAGTCAAAAAACCCATATAATTTTGTGTGTTTCAGGAAACCTAATGCAAAATAAAAAACTTATACTATACCTATGTATGTGTTTTCGAAAAATTTCGCTAAAAACTTAAAGATCAAATTTCATTTTAGGTTTCCAAAATTGTAAGTATATATGTATGTTTAAGGTCCCCATATTTAAAAAAAATACCTAAAATAAAAATTTAATAATCTAAAAATCAACAACAATTTTTGGCCATATTCGATGAATCATCAATAGAATTGTTGAATTTCTGTCTACGATTATTTGCTGAATAATTTTTAGTCACATTCAAAACGAACAATTTTTACAAATATTCTTTAAAATTTTCCAAGAAATTCATTTTTTTTTTGTTTTTTTTTTTGAAAACCTTTTAAATATGTAATAAAAAATTTTAGAAAAAATAAAATATCGAAAGAACAGACCAAAAAAACTTAAAAGTATAATGAATTTAAGCTTCTGAGAAATTAAAAACAAAAGATTCCATTCACTATATATAAATATGCATTTAAGAAAAAGACATAAAAATTTACTCAATAATTTTATTAAGTATAAATCATAAAGTTATGGTAAAAAAAGTGAACGTCCAATAAATTGACCCAAAAAAAAAATAATATTAAAATTTTCTATTACAAAATACAGTTTGACATGATTTTGATTGATATTGAGGAAAAAATTAATGAAATGCAAAAAATATTTTTTACAGCCAAATTAATTATAGTTTAATTAATTTGAATTATAGTTGAATACAGTTGTTTGACGCTACCCAATGTGTTGAAAGCTCTACACTTTATTTTACACCAACATTTCTTAAATGGGATTTTTCTTTTTCTTAAAGTTTTTATGAAGTATGGGTAAAAAATGAAATGTAAAATGTAGACAGTGTAAAACGATCGAAAATTGCGTAAATTTCGCTTGCTAGCTGTTGCACCAGTTATTTCAAATTCTAACAGTTATAGCAGCTCAATAATAAATGAATTTCTAATGTTACGAAACTTGTAAATTTCTGCGTCCTATAATTGCTGTTCATTTTAATAACGATCGTATAACGACAGTATAACAATCGCATCTTATTGGCAAAAGTTAAAATACTTTTCTTTATTTAAAATGCTCAACTAATATTTTTATTCTTATTAAAAAGCAGTTTATAGTTTTCATTTTTCAAAATATTTGGTAAATCAAGTTAATGCTACGAGTCTCCTAATCAAATTTTGGTAAAAATTTTGAAAACGACTTGAACCAATAATACCTTTTGCTTCATATAAGCGGGAAATATTGCGATTAACACTATATTGTTCAAAATTTGCCTTTTTTACACTCTGTTCCTGTTTTACGGTATCAAAAACAAATCTTTAAATTTAAATATCAGAAACTTGACACTTCTGGTTTTGTTGACAGCATTTGAGAGTATTTTGTTCAAATATTATTTTTAGCCGATTTTTAAAACGATTTCAAACTAATATAAATTTAATACTAGTAATTGAATATTGATTTGGTCCAAACGTTGCTGTTTGCTGTAATAAAATCTTCAAGACTTTAAAAAATATTTAGATAATCTACTGAAAACGAGTTCCATAATAACATACTATCGGCAATTAATATAATATTATATTGGCATTTCTTCTATTATTAAGTAGAATTAAAAAAAAAAAATACTTAAAACTTTTGATTTGATACAAAAATTTTCTCACATAATTTCTAATAAAAAATTTTTTGTCTCAAAAAGAATTTACAAAAAAAAAGACAATAAAATAAAAATAAAATGACTTGGATACCAACTAAGCATGAAAAATCTGTAAAATTTATTAGCACAGATAGTCGTTTAGATAGCAATTTTTTGTTCGAATGTATCTTTAGAAGAAACAAAAAATTTCTTGTTTTACAACAATGTACGTGGGCAATCTAAAACTTAAAAAACGAATATTTGCATTCATTACTTTTGTATACGAAGCTCAAATTAAGAAATGCCAAGCAAATGGTTTATGTTTTAGTGACTTCATTTCTTGGTTCAAAATCGTACAAGAAACTTGGACAATCTCCAGAAATTTTGTAACCATCTCTCATTTATATATTTGGAAAATCAATTTTGCACCGCATGATGTCGTGTCCATCACTTATTTAGATATAAAAAGTGAATTTAAAAAGGAATTTAAAAAATAAATATTTTTTACTTATTTAAAATATACTTAAATTTTTAAAAAGTCACAAAACTTTTGAAATTAATCAAAATCGAAAAGTCAGCACCACAAACACACAACATTTTAATGACAGTGCAAATTTAACATGCACTGCACATATCAAACATTAGCAGTTTTGTAAAAAAAACTTAAGACAATCATTTTTATAACTGTTTTATTAACAATAACAAACTTTACTTCGAAAGTTTTGTCTTTTGAATTTTGAATTCGAAAGAAACTTAAATTGAAATCACATCAATCCTACAGTATACATATTTCTCTCAGCTATGCAATAAAATTAATGTATTGCAATATCGTCTCATATACTTATCCTATGATCTTCTTCGTGATCATTCACAAATGTTCTAATTTTGAACAATGAAAGAGTAAATTTGATTAAATAAACTTTTTCGATTTTGGGCAAGGAATGTACTTAATAAATCCACTAATGAACATTAGCATAGCAGCAATTTCAGTTCAACAAGCGGTATAAATATCCAAAAATTAACAAACCAAATTTAACAAACGGAGATTGTTTTTAAGAAATCCTAACTCTTTTCTAAAGTTTGAGAAAAATTATAAGATTTGCCTAAACTATATCACGACATTTTATGTACTAAATATTTTAATGTTTCACATTTTCGATATTCTTGTATTTTTATATGATGATGATTATACTTTACTGATTAACTAGAAAGCTATAAGAAATTAGTTAATTGAAAATTTATATGAAATATGTTAATTTAGTCATTATTCGATAGTAAAAGCAAAAAAAAAAAACAAAAAAAAAAAATTAAATAAATAATAATGAAAACTGGTTTATTAATTATTTTACTACGTTTTTATTTTCTTCCACTTATGGTTTCCATTTGGTGAAATGATGAATAAAAGTAAAATATCCAGCTAGGTATATATGTATATAAAAGTATGTGAGTTTATAATAATAAATCATAGGAATCGATAAAAAAATTTTTAACATTTTAAGCTTCCAAATTTTTTTTTTTTTTCGTAAGATATTTTCGAGCTCCCTTACAAGTATAGCTCACAATTTTAAAATACAAAATGATAGTTTAACAATAAAATGAAATAGAATTTAAAATATTTATCTATAAATCAAATAAAACAAGAATAGCACGCAAAAATAACTTGAAAAATGAAAAAATTTCTAAATCATAAAGAAATTCATACAAGAAATTTCAAAAAAAACGAATTCATATTCGAATTTTCAATATTCTCTGATTTTGTAAATTAAAGAATCAAATATTTTGATTTCTCTATATTTTTTCAAAATTAACTGTTATACATTCTTACATAACTGTGTTTACTTTTTACAACTATAACTGTGTTTCTTTCTTTCTAATTCAAATTTATTACTTTTAATATAAAATTTTTTTTTTCCTTTGCAAATTTAATAGTGTTGGAATAAGAAAAACAAACAGATTAGAATAAAATATTGAATTGTGCTACTTTCACTGCTAATAATCAATGCGAAAACGCTATAGGGGTGATGATTTTAAGATTTTAACACAAATTAATTTTAACATACTTGATTAGAACTAAATAACAGAATTACATTGTTGTTTTTTCGAAAATAGAAATTTTGTGAAATCTTGTGCTTCCGGATTGGAATTCATGTTGACTGTTTCAAAAATTTAAGTAATTTTAAAAAAATTTATTAAAAATGAATATTTGACTTATTCAAAATTATATTGAAAAAGGCATTCAATTGCTGGATTCTAGTTGGAGAAAATGTTTAAAACTCATTTTACATAATCAGTCCAATTTAAAGTAAAATTATTGGATAGGCAGTCAATATTTGAGCACAATATTCAAAACAAAGCTAGTCACCTACCTAGCTAACTCTCTATGACTATAGAAACTAGGACATGATATCATGAACTAACCCTATGCTCCTCGTAGGAGTGAAGAAGGAAAAACAAAAACACATAGGATTCGAATTGAAATTTAAAGGTTGGCTAATATACTAATAATAAAATAATTTTAAATAAACTAATATTTAATATTTACACAAAAAAAAAGACTTTTTAATTAATCTTTAATTTTCGCGAACATCTTTTTTTTTTGGTTTGTGAATTTTTTATTCCTACTCTAAATCAAGTTTTTGAGTTCAAACACCTAAATATCGACCTTCTAGCATTAAAATTAATTTTTCTCGTGGTAGCATAAATTGTTTCAACTTATTATTAACCATTTAATTTTCTTGTCACGAATTGATTAGTAGATTCTTTAACTTTTTTTTAAATACACTTTTGTATATATTTATGAATTATATAAAAGTGTATACAAGTTTCGTTATTTGTGAATAACGAAAAATAAAAACTTTTTTTTTTGTTGTTTTGCGCTTAAGAAATTTTTAACATTTTTTCTCTTTTAATTCTTTTAAATTTTAAATTTTTTTTTCTTACTGTAATTCCATTTTTTATAAAACATTTACATTACAAAAAAAAAACATTACTTGAAAAATAGGTGGGATAATTCCTACCCTTGAGGAATATTGAATATTGATCAGCAAATTACAATACAAAATCGCTACTTTTTAAACCAAATTGTTTAAATAAATTTCTTGGGTATACTTATATGAAAGTTTTATAATATTTGCAATATAAGCATGTTGATTGCTAAATAATTATCTTTAAATATAGTTATATTCGAGATTACGTTTCAATGATCTATTTTTTTTTTTTGTGTGACGAAGTTATCTGAAGTTAAAGACATTAAAGGATTAATAATGTGATAGAAACTAATTTTTTTCTGAAATAATTTTTCAATTATAGTTAACTTGTTGTTGCTTAGCTATTTTCTGTTCTTTTATGAAAGCAAAATATTGAATATAAATGATCATAATTAATTAATATACTTTTGATAAATATTTGACTTATTTATTTTAAGTAAAATGTTTATTTAAATTCTTATTATTTGCCATAAATTTAGCCAATTACAACTGAGCGTAAAAAAATTTATTTAAATAATTCCCTAACGTTTATGTCACTTTGAGTCATACTAAAATCAGTTTAAAAATAGTTAGCCATATTAAATTTACTATAAATTATCGATAATCTCCGGCGCTTAGCTAAAATGATGATGCAACAGACTTTTTCAATATAATTTAAAACCACAATATAATCTATATATGTATTTATGAGATCAATTCAGAGACCTTTAATTTTAAATTCAATTAAAATTGTATTTAACATTATTTGCATTTTAATAATGTTTAATAATATATTTAATTTTCATTATTATTCAGGGGAATCTTTCTGAATCTCATGGTAAAAAATTTTTCAAAATACAAAACTATAAAATTTTTAAGCATTGAACAAAATCTGATTATTAAGTGTTCAATATAAGCACAACATAGAACAAAAAAAAAAATATTATTTATCTATGGTTTTAAAAAAACTATTAAATAAATTCCCATAAACAATAATTTTCAGATAATTTTAGAAATAAAAGGAAGCATGAAAACACAAACCTATTTTTACACTAAATAATTTTTTATTTTTCTTTTTTTTGTAATGCAATTTAATTGTAAAATATATTTTGTGTGATATAAAACTTCAATAACAAGTAATTTAGCTTATAATTTAAAATAATTATTCAATGCAAATGCTTTTTCGTTAATGTTGAGTAATCATATTCACTTTAATGGAATTAATGCTTAAACATTCATAAATTTTTCTAGCATTTTTTTTAGCTCTTTTCATAACAAAAGTATTTAAAAGTAAACAAAACATTTATGTATGAAAAAACATAATTAAAAAAATTTGAATAAAATTTGCATCACAAATTATAAACAAAATTAGTTTAATGGGTTATAAAGTTCTGTTAGTAATTATTCTTGATTTATTTTCATACACTTATGTAATTGTAAAAGCAGAAGTTTTCGCGTAAATTTTACCGACTTACAAACTAATACTTTTTTGAAACCTATTTCTTTAGCAATTATGACTTTTTAAAATTATTACAAATAATACTTAAATGGTTTTACTCTGCTTTGCAGCTAAAATATCTGTTAGTTAAACTTTACAATAGCTTTCTTACAAAAAAAAAAGTTTTGCTCATTAATTGTCAGCTTTTATAGAAATACAGAGCAAATTTGGAGTACCTGCACTGGGTTCTTATTTGCCAGATATGTATATTACAGTTTATAGTTGCATAGTAAGATCGTGTGCAACATAAAAACGAAAATGATTATAAAATTCTATTTCCCTTGTTATATTCATACACTACATACATAGTTATAAATACATATCGGACTTAATTCATCTCAACACATGTTAGAAAATTCACATATTTATGTATATGCAAGTAAACTTTCAAGTGAAATATGAGTGGTCCATACAATTTTCTAGTAAAATTCTATAATTGTTTTCAATACTTGTTCAATAAAAGTGTTCAATCAAAGTGTTTTCTAAAAAGCTTTAACAAAATATTTACTTAATCAAATTACCTACCTCACAAATAATTTATGTAATTTGAAATGTATCTTATTTTTAAAAAGGATACAATTGGTAAAGCTTGATTCCTGAAACGTACAACAGTAAATGGATTCGATGGCGTAGCTACATCTAATAAATGATGTGGAACTTCCTTTTGTTCTTCTTTGGTAGCTTTCGCTGTAACAATATCCAAATTTGCATAAACCTGTAAAAATAAGTTTTCAAAATACATTTGTACACTTAAAATATGAAGGAGGTAAATACAATATGTAAAAATAACTTGATCATAAAATTATTCTACAAATTTTATGTTGATTTTGAAAAGGACATCGCTTTTGAAATGTTCACAGAATATATTCCCATTGTAAAAATGCCAATGTGAACAATGCAATTATTATTAATTTACTCAAACATAAAAAGTTACAGTTATTTGTAATGGATAAAAAGGTATGTTTATTAGCAGAAAAGGAGTTGTCATTAGGTAGATGAAATACAATATGTATGTATGTACTTTACATATGTACATATGTATGTGCTCATATTATGATGTACCTACCTACATATATTGGTAATTTTTACATCGAAAAGTTAGTGCTTTTGTCTCAAATTCAACTGGTATAGCTAGGTACCTACTACTAATTTAAAATTGGCAATAACGTTGTTATAAAACTTTCAATTTTCATACTTACATACATTACATACATACATATGTGGGTATGTACATAAACAGGTTAAAATTTACATGTTCCAATGAGTGTACGGGTGTCTCTAATTTCACTTTTTAATTTTCAATCTCTTTTTTTCAATTAGCCAACAAAAAAATATTACCTAAGAATTTGATAATTACATTTATCTGAAATATCTTAATAGGATTTAAAGCCTTACATGTAACTGTTAATTTTATGGATACTAAAAGGACACACAATGTATTCCACAAGAATTTTAATTGTACTTAATATACATATGTATTATCTACAATCTAACAAGTAATTATAACGCTTACTTTTTGCGCCTAAACATTTCCAGTCTATAACGGCTCTTTGGCATTTCTGACATTCAATACGTACATACATACATGTGTGTGTATATTTTCTAATTTGTTTATTTTAGAAAAACCATCATATTGTCTACGGTATCTTTTACAAAACATCGTACATACATAATGTAAATAGAAACGAATGCATACTATATAAAAGATTTTGCAGATTGCAATATTGCTCATGTATTCATTATAAAATTCAAGCAAAAACTTATTTTTAAACTTTGGTATTATTTCACTTATAAAACATAATACAAAATCTTAAAATATTAACTAAATATATTTTAAAAATTTCAATTTACTTGCATAGAATCAGCACTTATAATTTCTGAAGCAAAACGTTTTGCTAATTCAATTGATAATTTAGTTTTGCCAGTTCCAGTTGAACCTAATATCACAATTAAAGGTATTTTCGACATTGTTTATAATTATTTATTATTTAAAATATATATTTTTCTATTTAAATAATTTAATTTTAAATTTACACTTTTATTTTTTTCATATTTTTACCGGCACTTAAAAACAAAACGAGTAAAATTTCACGAAAAATCTCACTACTAAAGATTGTTATTGCTAAAACACATGGAAAAACGTCAGAATTGAAATATAAACAAAAACACTCGTGTAAGGTTGTTGCTGATTAATTGTCATTTTTGCTTTTATGGAAACAAGTTTATGCCAGTGGTAAAATTGATTCATACTGATAATGCTGTTCCATGTTTATTTTCACTTGTATATTAGAAGTAAAAATTAAAATGGATATTATTTTATATTTTTGTTGTTTAAGAAATATTTGAGTAAATATAAAAATACATACATTTAATTATAAAATATAATGTGATTATTTGAAATTTAAAACAAAACTATAAACACTAAAACAGAAGTACGAAAATTTTTTCAGTATTATTTTCGAGTCTCGATTGATTTTGACAGATTAAAATTTAAAAGTATCATTGTGTGTAAATTAACCGTAACAAAATTTTTAATTGAATTTTTGTTGGTAAGAATTGGAGATTAGAAAATGAAAGTGATTGAAAAATATTTTAAAATTCAATTAAATAGTGTTTTTGTTATGAAATTCAGAGAAGATAGGTAAGTATAATTGGTTAAATATTTGTTTCGTACTTGCAGCTTGCAAAATTATATTATTAACATAATATTTTCAAAACACAATATGTATGGACATACTTACTTGTATGAACATTGACGCATTGAATATTCAGTGGAGATTTCTTCAGGTTTTAGAATAGCTAATGTGATGAAGAAGTCGTTAAATTATTTACAAAATTTAATTAATGGAATATTTGTGTATGAAACATCAGAAACATCATTTTGTCAGAAACATTATTTTATACATGCCTGTATAAAAGTACCTTATGTGGACAAATGTTTTTTTTTTGGTTTCATATGTATGTATGTATGTACCTATAAATATAATGAAATTCTTATTTGGTGATGTTTTCCCACGCTCGTACATATGTACATATTTATGTCTTTGGAATATATTTTAGGTTTATTATTATTAGGAATTTTGATTTTGAGATTATAGAACTTCTCCAAATTGCAGTAAATGAACTACTTTCTTGTTTTAGTCAGTTTGAAAGGGAATTGTTTTTAATTATTGTTCCTTGGTGAGGTTTTTACATCTCTCCCAGCATATTATTTGCACAATACTGTTCATATTTGTGTTACACATCTGATTTTTCATTCTTTTGAAAAATCAGATGTGTAAATCTTAAAAATGTATTTGTCTGTAATTTTACTTGTTCTCAATTAACGTTTCATATACGAATGGAAACTTAAAGAAAATCATTTTGGTTCTTCGAATACTATAACATTTTTCTTAAAATTTCTGCTGCGAATTCACTCAGTGTCCCACAATATGTATGTATGTATATATTCACTATATACATACATATGTAAGTATATAAATTTAATATGTACATACATACATACATATGTATTTATTTTAAAATTTCTATTCAATTTTAAAGTTTTCCATACTTTTATATTTTGGCTATTTTTAAAATTTGAATTTTCAGATAACAAATTTAACGTTCACTAATATTAACGTTTAGATATTCAAAGGAAAATGCTGTGTTGCTTACAAGTTTTATCATATCAAATTTTATGTGTTTAATTTAAACCATAAATTTTTTGTTTTCATTTTCAAAATGTTTTACATTTCTTAAAAGGAACGTCGTCCCGTTGGCATTCAGGGCTATGCATATCCAAAAATAGCCATATAAAAAAAACTTATTTTATATTTTTTGTTTTCACTTTTTTTTAAATTTATTTTTGAAATCGTGATCGTCACAGCTCACTATATTTAATGAAAAAATGTCACAATCTAAAAGTACACTCTTACATACATATGTACATATATTCATATATAAGGTATTATATACGAGCATAGTGGAGCGTTTTGAAATATATACACGTGTAAGAATGTATGTGCTCATATGCATCTATCAGTATCAGTGTATAGCTATTCCAAAATATTATAAATTAGAAATTATCAGTGGAAAAAATATATTTTTAACGCCTTAATATTTACATTATAAAGTATGATTTTTTTTTGTTTTTGTTTTACATTATGGTCCCCATCTTTTTCCTTAATAATTAAAAGAAAATTTTCAACAAAAAAAAGAAATACTCAGTTTCGGTAGCTTGGGCATCACGTAAAAACAAATAAAATTCATTTTTTATATTCACTAATTTTTTTTGTGTATATTTTTATATTATTATTTTTAAAATAAAGTATAGGACATTCACCTTTACAAAAGAGATCCGCGGCTTTTCTTTTATTTTAAAATAATTTGCTACCACTAACTTAGTTCATTATGTAATTTATTAAATAAATATTGAAAAAGACAATAATAATAAAAATATTAGGCAATCTATTGATAAGAAATTTGAAAACGTTTTATTGTTTGATTATTTTTTTGTTTTTAAATTGTGGGAATATCATTGACAATTGGAAAAAACAAGGTGTAAAAAATTTCTTTCGTTCGATTCTTCTCAAAGAGAAGAATGGTTCTTATCTTGATAATAGAGCCTTTAGATTTGAAAATAGTATAAAATATAAATTATTAGAAATATTTTTGAAATTGAAATTTTAAAATCTCTATGATGTTTTTGAATTGTGATAGTAAGTAATCTTAGAAGTGGATTTATTCTTTTATTATAAGAGTCTCAAAAGAAACACTAAAATATTAAAAATGATATTATAATTTTAATATTGTATCGGGTTGTTTTATAAGAAAATAACATCTATATGTATATATTTTTGGGAACAATTGCCCCTTTTCTCACAGTTAAAATTGTATCTGTTACTACTATATAAGGTTGTCAATTTCTATTCAAACTATTAGCGGCGGCATCGCAACACATGTTAAAAGTTCAGAGACAAATCAATCTAATTAACATGATAAATGTTTCTTCCAAAAACAAAACGTAGATCAGCGAGTTTTCATAATTAATTTTTGTAAGTTAAAGCAAGTAATTATAATCGTGTATTGATTATAATTGAGGTTTTTAATTTTTGCAATTTTTATTATGGGGTCTTATCTTACATTCCTATATTTTTTTTTTAATTTTTAAATATATTATTTGCCTCAATTCTTAATTTATGAATTACCGGTATTGCTATCATCTTTGAGTTTATTATAGACTTAATATTGGAACTTAAATAAGTTGTCACCATAATAGTCAAAAATTTAATTATGTTGGAGTTTAATTATGAACTGCAGCTTAAGGTTTTGAATTTAGAAGATTGAATGTTAGAAAATTTAATCCAAAGGGTTTATCGAATTAGGGTGCCGAAGGTTAATCGAAGTAGGAAAATTTGCTTAAATTTGCAATAAATTTTTATTCTTTTGATGATAAAATTTATTTACTATGTTTTCAAGATTTCTCATCTATTTTAGTACAAATTGAAGAGTGAAGACCTTTTAGATTTTTTTAACAAATTATCAGTGTTATTTTTTTTATTGTTTCATAAAATTCTCTTTGAATTCTTCTAGTCAATTTTATGGGATAACATTTTGCTGACAAGAAGTGGAAGCTGATAATGAGACTTCTTTAAAAGGGTTATCGATTTTTTCGTATAATTTAACCGAAAAATATCGCCTGAAATCTTATTATAAAAATCAATTACATCTGTATATGTATACAAAAATGTTCCAATCAAGAAAACGATTTTTTAAACATCCCTTTAAATTTTAGTATTTTAATTAAATATTTGTTGTTATAAATATATACATATGTATATGTGTTAATATTTCATTACAAAATTATGAAAAAGAGTTGTCTGTCAATTCTAATTATTTATTTTAATTTTAAATTTTAACAAATCGTGACATTTCTTAAAATTTTAAAGTACCTTTTTTTTGTTCTTAAAATTGTTCGACGGTTGCCGTTACAATAAAATTATAGAGAAAAAGTTCAAATTCAAGTTATAATAAAATAAATTAATTGCGAGAAAGCACATTCTTTAAGGTAGAAATTTAATAGGAGGGCAAATTTAATAGCAAATTTAAAATCAAATTTTAAGAAATTAATATTAGAGCAATAATAATCTTCAATCTAAGTTGGAACTCAGTTTTTCACTCAGAAGCACATTGAACTGCAATTTTTTGTTTCGAGTTTTTAAAGAAAAAATTAAAAATCTAGTTTTCACGGGCTTTATATCGAAAACTGTGGTTCAAATCTAAATGATTCTAAGATCGAAAAAGAACAATATCCAAATGATTAGTCTTTGGCGCATGGTTCCGAAGTTATAAACATTTATTTCTATGCAAGAAAAATTTGGTACTTCTTTTTTCAACACGTTGTAGCCCGAAAACGAGTATAACTCCACGCCCCTCCCCACCCGTACAATTTTTTTGCTGAAAATTAATTAAAGAATCTTCCCTGTAGTTATTTGCCATCTTATCAGAAACACAAAAATTTAGTTACTTTAAAATATTAAAGCTGTAGTATTAAAGGGTGAAAACTTAAAACTATTTCCTTAAAATAAAAACTTCACAGGATTTTGGCAAGTTCACATTGTACATTAGTTCTAATAATTTTCTAGAGGAGATAACATTACTTGTATTTCATTACATTATACTTGGTCAACAAATTTAGCAAGCGTTTTACAAAGTACTAAAATTTTTGCAATACAAAATATTTTGATTTTAGTGACGATTGCTGATCGCGAATCGGCTTGTAATGCTCATATTTACTAAACAGTCAGACACAACAAAATAAATAAGTATGTTTATTTATTTCAAATTTACTTGACAGCGTATACGAGTAACTAACGAGGACTTTTCAACATTATTATAGGACTTCTAGAAGTAATTTAAAAATTTCCTTTTCTTTAAGAAAAAGGTATAAAATAGAATATTGTTGTTGCTTTAATACACATACATTTCTACATAATTGCGTTACTTGGTATGCGCTTAGTTTCCTTATGTATACCTTATATTTATTTTGTTTTAAGGAAAAGATTTACTTTTATTATTTCTATCTACAACTTATGTAACTATATTATTTTATGATTGACATAACTGTTTATAAAACTATGAAGAACAGTGAAATGATTTATTAAAATTATATAACAATTATACGATTACTTTTGTTCCGTGCTATTATAATTAACTGTTTACAAAAAGGAATCCATATTGAAAAGGATAAACATTAAGGTACCAATATTATATCAAAAAAAAAAAATCAAAAAACAAAAGATTTAAAAATAAACAAGAATAATGTGAACTGGATTAGCAATATTGTGTATGGAAATAAAAACGTGCAATAACAATTTCATTGGAGGGATAATTTTCTTAAATTTAAAATAAATATCCTTTCCATTTTTCTTCAAACCAATATAATGTTTTAAAGGTGCTCTATTTAAATTTGTATTTCTTAAAATATGTATGTATGTATATATTTGGATATTTCTCGAATTCTTGAGTTAAAATATTTACAATCTCGATTTACTACTTTTAATCCTCATATCTTGCTCTAGCCCTCAAACATTAAAATTTTTTAAACCTTAGGGGGAAAAATATGATATGAGTAATCTAAAAAGCTAAATATCTACAAAGGTATACCTGCGCATGTTTATTTAAACATTAAATCCTATATATTTAGGATATTTATTTAAGCTTATATGCATCGTCATGTAGAAATATAGTAAAATTATCTTAGGCAATTGTTTCAAACTCATCAACTGCATTTTTAACAGAAAGAACATATAAGATCATAGTTATTTTACGAGTACTACATTTCTTATTTATATACATATATATGTACATTTTTAATAATGATTGAATTAAAAGAAGAAAATTATGAAGACTAAGATTTTTTTACAAATTTAAACGAGATTTTAATTAGGAAAAAATTATATTTTTTTTCTATATATTGTGAGGCAAACACATAACATACTGTGTATGTAAGAGCAAGCCTTTTAAAATTTTCATTTTTCAGCAAATTATCCCGAAGATATGAAAACGAAATTTATTTTTTAATAAGCAGTTTATTAGATAAGGCGTTCTATTTAATTAAATATATCAAAGCGTAAAACAGATTTTTTTTGTTATTCAATACTACCGAAATTAGAGCAAACTTATATATTGTAAATTTTGTTTCTGTTTAATAGGATAACTGCTTTTCTTTTAAGGTAAGGTAAAATAAAAGAAATTATAATTTGCGAAAGAAAATTCGATTTTTAACAATTTTATTAAATGTACGCAAGGCTATAAATTATAATTTTGCCTATTTTAAGGACAATTTTAAAATTAACAAAATACTCGTATTAGAGCTAATGGCATTTAATTCAAATTTGTCTATATCAAACTGTAAAAAGTGAAATGTAATATAGTCCAGGATACTTTGCCTCAACATTTACGAAATTGTCTTCAAGCTTATACGCAAAAATCTTATATGTATTTAACAATATCAGAATATTTAAAAAGGGGGAGTGTAGTACTAAATGTTAAAATAATATTTTAAAACTCCTACTTGCATTTATATTAAATGATGGGTTATTGCGTTGGACGAATAAAATCAAATAATTTGATAACCGACAATTATTGCTCTTTTAATTATAATAATAATAATAGTAATGTAGTAATGTTTTCAATTAATTTAAATAAAAATAATGGAGCGAATTCAAATCCTATGATAGGAAAATTGAATTCAGTCAGAAATTTTTGAGTAGAATTTTAAATTGTGGAAATAGTCCAAAAAAAAAAAAATAGCGAATTCTTACCAATAAAAATTATTTGTTGTCGGAAAAGTTGCAAAATTTATAATAACCTTAAGACAATAAAGAAAATTTTTAACAATATTATCAATAAAATTTATTAAATTTAAAATATTATGCCTTTTGTTTTCTCAAATTTTATTTGAAAAAAAAAACAAAAGATATTGATTTGACAAGATGAATTTTAGCGGTAACACCTTTTTTGAAAGAATTTTCTATTATTTTTAACCTCTTTTTTTAAATTAAGTTTAAATTTTAGTAAATTATTATTTTTATGCCTTCTTAAACAGTTTTCAATTTGGACCCTAATTTCATATATTTCTCTTATAATTCCCTTATACATGAAAGAGTCACAGCATGTGGACAACAATAACAAAAAAGAAAAACTGTAAAATAGGGAAATAATTTTTCTTATTGAAAAAATGCGTAAGCGCACATGGTAACTGAAACAGAGTAAAAAAAAAATTCTTAATTTACCAAAAAATTTAAAAACACTAGAAAATTTCTTAAAAAAAGTAAAGGTAAAAACAAACGCATATTACTGTAAAATTTTGAAAAAAAGATGACAATGCTTACATGTCGTTGATTTTAACAATACCGGAAGCACAGATTTGACGTAATTTCACCTCAAAATTTCTAATATCTTTTTTTTTCAAGTAACTTTCTGGAAAAGTTGAAAAATAGAAATATTTCTAAGATCTCAATTCCTTGAATTAAAACCAACAAAAAGAAATCCTTTTGTCAATATTTTTTTTTCTTTTATAAATATTTTTCAATATTTTAGAGCCCAACTGTCTACTTATTGCATTACGTATGAATGACTGAATAACTAGATTAAATTTTGTACTGATATAGACCATTTAATTCTATTATGAAAAGGTTTTTTAAAAATTTAGAAAATTAGCTTGTCTATCTTTTTTTGCCTGCAGGTTAGAGAATGCAATAACATCTACTGGTAATGCAGAAATTTTAATGGTTTAATAAGCATTTTACTCTGCGTTTCGTAAATCTTTTGCGTAAAGTTTTTAACTCTCCCTTTCAGCTTTTTTGACTCCCTTTTTAAGATGGCTGCTGTTTTCATAGCTTGCGCTCTCCCTACTTGGCAGAACATAAACTATAAAAACAAGTAGAAATAACTTTGCTATCAATCCATAGTCAAAGACGTACAAAAATGAAAGAAAAAGCTATTAAATTTATTGACAATAACGGCAGCTATGAATTAATTTCCAGAATTTGCAAATGGTAGATAATTAACATAATAAAATTTAATTTCTCTTTGTGGTGGTTAGAAATATTTTTTAGATTTCATAGAACTGTCAACCATATTATTGTCAATTTCCTATAAGCTACATATTTTTACCACATAAAATTCAATTGAAAATATTAAAAGTCCGGTACTTTTAATGTTCAAAATTTTATCTCTAATGTCAATAATATTTACAGGTATAAAAATATACCTATACCATCTGTCTTTTCCTTGATTATTAAGAATTATAAGAAATATACTTCAGCCCAAGCTGTATGTTGTATAGCTATACATAAAATACCCATATTCAATTGGAAATTCACCTCTTCTATTTCTATAGTTGCATTATTTGTGTAAATGAGAAATTACTTCCATGAAGATATTTATCTTAGAGCAAAAAAAAAAAGGTAAGCAGCTCCTTTTATAGTTTAAAAATGTACGCAATATTTAAATCTTTTCATTATGTATTATTGATGTTGGTAGAATGATGCGATGATCGTGTCAAACCATGTAATATCATTTATAGATTTTTAATTTGCTCTATTTATACAGATTTAATTTAATAATTTTTTTTTCCTTTAAAGATGTTTGTTTGATGTGGCGGTGAAATGATCCCTTTTACTTTGTTTTGAAAAAAATAAAATATCCTTGAATTCATTATTCTTTTCTTGTATTGAAATGAGTAATGAGTTTTTGGGTTTTGGTTTTTTTTTGTATATTTAAGAAATTATTCTGTAGATTCATGTATGGCTCGTTTGTTATTTTATTTATGAATGTAAAGTAAGTGACATTTACAAATTTTAATTTCATTTTTGTGTATTGTTAAAGAAATTTTAAGAAATTACAACTGTAAAAAATTGTAAATCATTATTTAATAGAGAAAGGCAGAAAGTATTTCAGGTAATGTTCTACTCCAATTCAGTCTTATATAACATTACATGAATTAGAGGAAATTGGAATTTTGGCCAATGAATTATTTCATGTGAAGTTAGTATATTTAGTTGTTAATATCAAAATATCATCCAAAAATCGTGAAAGTAAATCTTTAGAAATATATATTCAGTCGCAGTTTATGCTAATTCGATTTCTAAATCCGATTCAGATCTCACAACTTTAACTAAATATAGGGTTTTGAATTAAATTTAAATACTATATTATATAATAGCTCTCAATTTAAAAACTGAACATGTGAAAATTATATGTTGCAGCTTTTAGAATTCAGTTTAGTCTTTTCAAATTAAATCACTGAGCCGTTTAAAAGATAAAAACGTTCTTCATATCCAATAAATCAATAGAATTAAAAAAATACATAAAATTATTTAAAGTACTTGGCGACAAAACGTCTACAGGCATTTTTCTAAATTACAAAGAGCAACAATTTACTAGAATCCGCTTCATTATGCTGTTGCCCCATTATTTTTCATTATTTTTATTTAAATTATTATTTTTTAATCATAATGAAATCAAATTGAAGCCAAGGATTTTTTTATATCAATTGAAATATTAAAAATTTACAACAAATCACTTCTATATTATAGAAAATAAAAATATCACTGCAATTAAAAGCCGAATCATAGGAAATAAGTTGCGTGCGCGTCTGGGCTTATAAATCGGTTTTATGCAATTAATAAAATCAATATTGACAGTTAATATTGGATTTTTTTCAGAGTATTGATAAGGTCCTTCAAATTAAATATTAATATTATTAAAACAATATCTACAAATTAATAAATTGCCAATTGCCTAATAAAAATAACGGTTTGTCACTTTTAAATTGAATTAAATTAAAAATAACAAACTTTTATTTATTAATTATTTAGAGCTAATTCAATTAATATTATGTATCGGAACGTGCACGTTGACATATAATTAATTAAATTAAAATAGAATTGCAAAATGGGTAAAATTAGTACAGTTTAGTGGCTATGCTAATAAATCTGTGTCCCAATACAACTGTATTATTTTGAAAGAATCATTAAAATTTTAAAGCCATCAACTTTTTATATTTCTGCCTCTGTAATGCATTTTTTATTGAATTTCGAAACATTTATGACCAGAATGGACGCGATTCTGGGTGTAGTATATATTTTTAATGGGTACTTGACTAACAACGATAACGAAAAGGTTTCCTGAATGTATTCTTGACCCTTTTAATTAAATTTGTAAATAATCGCTGTTCAATTTGTTTTCATATAATTATTAATGATTACAAGGTACATACGAACACAATAATTCACAATATGATTTGCTAAATAAATTACAGAAAATTTATTGTGGCATTAATATAAAAGTTCACACGGCATGACTGACTTATTAGTGTTAACCTATATATATAATTACTTCATCATAGAATAAATCATAGAATTTATGAGTAAAGTATTATCAATACATGACAAGAAACAAATTTTATTTTATTATTTGTAAATATTATTTTTTACTTTTCATTTAAATATGCTTGCAATTCTATGAATTGCATTCAAAACCGAAACAGATAAGAAAATTAAAATGTTCTAACTTATAAATTACAAATTTGTTTTAATAATAATAATTTGTAATTTTATTACTACAAAAGCTTTTTAAGAGATAAGATTTACCGTAACCTCGAGTACTGTTATACTTTTCCTGAATTTTAATCAGTTATAATAAATTCAATAAATATGTGTACATGTTATATAGGTCTGGTATTATCGCTGGTAGTAGCTTTCCATAATAAATTTTGTATTGAATGGTTGTCATTATTTTTACAAATGCTTATTTATTTGATAATAATATCATTAAATTCTTTTAATGCTAAATAAAATAAATGATTATTATAGAATATGTCCATTTTGCAAATAAATAATGTCTGGTTCGATATTTGCAACACTACTCTATATATTTAATTTATTCTAGTAGACAGTGGGACCAATTCATTTTATAATTTCGAAGAAAATCATTTTAATTTTTCAATGATTTTTTAAATGAAAATGGCTAGATGGTTTCAACTACATATTGCTCACGATTTTATTTCTATTTAAATATTATTGGTGTATTTAAGGAAAGTATAAAAATTTGAATAACATAGTCTTCAGTGTTAATAAGTGGAACCAATTCAGGTTGTCTCAGATACGATATTGTTTCCGAAGTAAATTGATAGAATATGTTTATTTTGCTTTTTGGGTTCTTCTTTTCGTGTTATGAGGCCTTAAAGTTGGATTTTATGAAATCCGTCCAATTTTTGAACTTGACAGGAGTTGCAGAAAAAACCAATTTACATGCATTATTATAGGAACATTTTTTAAAATTGCAATAATTGAGCTCAAATCGCCTATCAATTAATGAGTTTTTATTTACGTTTGCTCGCATATCAACATTATCGCATTACATCGCATTACGTTACGTTTGCTCGCATTATGGTTTCCACGTAACTAGAATGCACATATACGAGTACATACACATATATTTCATATAAGCATGTCCACAACATTATAGTTTCTTCGACTAAATTATTTTTCTATTAATATTTTTGCTTTTACAATTTGTTTATTCTTACCTTGAGTGTACATAAGTATGTACTTGTTTTGCAAATATTGAACCTAAACATATTTACAAATAACCATATAAGCACAAATAAGCGGTTTAAATTTCATTTGAAACGTATAAACTCCTCATATTCATAAGAGGCGTTCAATTGCACAAAATTATAATAAAAATAATAAAAGAAATAAAAATTGTAATAATAACTTTGCTGACAATGTAAACATTTGGTTAAAATTTTTGCTTTTTTTTATTATTTAATCATTTTCTCACGCTAACCGCGAAAATGCGAAATAAAGACTTCCTTTAAGGAAAATTTTAATTACTATTTTGGTCGTAAATGAATTGTAAAATGCACTTACTGTTCTGTCAGCAGATTTGTTTCTTTGTTTGACGAAAAAAGACATTGTTCATATAGACACCCGAAATCTAAAAATATACACATATATGTACACATATGTACATGTAAAATTGTTATTATGATAAAATTGAGCATTGGACGAAAACGTTGGATGGCTGTCAATAGGATGCACATAAAGTTGTTTAAAAATTTAATTTTTTTAATTAAAGAGTTTTCCTTTAATGTAATCATCTTGCAAGCTTTGTTCCACAAAAGTTTTTTACGATTACATTAAAGGAACTAGAATAAACTAGACAAAATACATTCCTTAGGAGATAATCTTAAAGTGAAAGAAGTTTTTAAAAGTTAGTTAATTTTAACTAGGTAATTTCTTCCTTGTTATAAGAGCAACGTAAAGGAAAGTTTAATATCGTTGCCAATTTTGAATCATCTAAGAAAATATCTAAAAAAATATTGAGTCCGAGACATAATTATTGAGAAAATTGCTAAAATACAAAACATAAAGCCGAAAATTCTTTTTAAGTTTTCAATAAACACTGCATTTAGAAACACTTATCGTTAGTCAAAATGTACGTCAATTCGAACATCACTTGCAACAGGTTGTTTTTAAAAATTTTGATGACGGCGAATTAGTTTGACTGCAAAATTTATTTTGAACCGTACACTCTTCTATTCAAGGAATTTTATTCACATAATTTGTATTATAAACGTTGCACCTTCTCAAAAATTCCATTTATATTTTATTCGACAAATTGCTATAAATTTTGATATCATTTAAAAAAATACTAAAAAAAACAAAAATTGCAAAAAAAAACCCGAAAAAAACAACAAAGAATAAGGCTTAATTGAAACATAAAGCCGTGTACTCGTACGCGGCTAGGAAATAAGCGAAATGAAATCACATTAAAATTGAAAAAAAAAAAACATGCAAAATAAAATCACTGCTTCAGCATTTAAAGACGAACGCGATCGTAACAAAAATTGCGAAAAAAATTTTTATATTTTTTCACTTTTTTAACGAATTGTGGGAACTCTGAAAAAATCAAGAAAAAACTTTCTGATAAAATTCAAATTTTTTTTTTTTTGATAAACTTGTGGTTACATCTCAACTGTGAAAACAAATTGTTGGATCAAAAATTTTTTGCTTTCTTTTACATCAAAAAAATTTTTCTATTCTTAAATTGACATTTTTAAATTACTCGGTTAGGAGTGCCATAGCAATATTTTGATAAATTTTAAAGGGAAATGTGATTTTATTGTGGTTTTTATGAAACGCCATGAAGCGTACTGTTTTTGTTGTTTCATAAAAAAATAAAGTAAAAATTTTTGATATCTTATAATGACCTTGGAGATTAAAAAATTGTATGGAATTAAAGAAGAAAAAATTTTTTGTTATTTAAAATGAATTACGAATGCCCCACATCGCTATATTACTGTTCTCCCAAGCCTACTGCATAACAAAACTATAAATTGAAAAATTGAATTATAGAAGCAAAGTATAAACTTGAATTTTATGTATCCTAAAAAGTTGAATAAGAAAATGAGATCAGGTTAGTTCTTAAAGTTTACGAACAAATGGAAAATAACTTTAATATTATTATTTCAATAAAATATTTGAAAGAGATGAAACTGCTTTGTAGAACCACTTCAGAGCGGACAGGTTCTAATTTGTAGGTTATACGTCAGATAGTGGTACTTTAAATACTTTTTGTTTCAAGTCTCCACTACTTCTAGAACGACTGAAGTATTCTCCTAATTGGAATATCACGCTCTTATGTTAAATATTACATGAAATCTCAGCTTGGTTGAAAATATTACCAATTTTTTTCTACTTTTAAATAAAATTTACATTCACATTTAGTTAATCTATACTGTATTGAGCAAAGCGTTATTGTAGACAATACTATGCAATTAGTCTAATATATAATTAGAAATCTTTTATAATATAACCTTTATACCGCATTGGGCAGTAACTTTTATAATAAAAATATATTAAAATTTAGTATTTTCCAATTGAAGTATATATTCCAAAAAAAATAACCTACCTATTGTATACACAATACGGCCAGTAAAAAAAATAGGTACTAGCAATAGTTGTCGTCGGTTTTCTATACAAGATTTTTCATGCTACTATTTTAATATTTAAATATTTTTAAAAATATATAAAATTTTAACTGGCCCTTGTACAATTATTTATGTATATCTCACATGAACCAAGTACCTAGGAAGAAAAAAACTAAATTTGAACATGTCGTGGGAAGCTGCTTAATATTTCTTTTTACTTTTTCTTGTGTTTTATGGGAACCATAGGAGAAAATTTCATTTAATTCTTTTAATAATAGACTTAACTAATTTAATTAATTCTGTTTCAGTAACCGCAGTATAATATTTTGCTTAAACAAATATTCACCTGACAAAACAAGAAGGATTTCTGTTCGAATTAATTCTGATTTAACGTTTGATTTACTAGTGCATAATTTGTATTTCGATTTTGATTCAGTCACAACTAAATATGGTATTAATTTTATTTCTAAAGAAATTCTGGAAGATTGAAGAAAACATCCTGCTAATAAATCTTCTCTAAATTCCATATCTCCTTTTCTTTGTTTTTATACCAACATGATGCAAACATTTATACTTACAATAATTTCTAATAGATTTAAGGTGGTCTTCTCATTTATATGAAAATCAAAACAAGGAAATAAAATCTCTTGTATAGCAAAAATATTTTTTGCTTTTAATTTCATGTATAAATGCAAACACAAACAAAAAAAAATTTAATTAAGAAGAAAATTTAAAGAAAAAGGATCAGTTAAAAAAGATCATGTTTGATCCTGTTTCTTTTTCTTCCTTATAAGTCCTTACAAAACAAAAAAAAAACTGAAATTATGTAAATCCATAGATCACGGCGGTGCTACAAGGCAATTTCTTTTATCCTATACAATTTTTGTTTTCTCATTAATCTTTACAGTGAACTTTTTTTGGTTTACTGTTCCATTCTCAATTAGTAGTAATAAAAAAAAATACTAAGAAGGATACTTTTAATTTTTTTTATTTCGAAACAAATCTTTTGTTAAATTTCTTTAAAAAGAAAGGTAGAAATTCAAAAGAGCAAAAAAATTTTTTGTTAACCATTTTAAAGAAAAAATTAAAAACAACACAATTGTAACGAGCCATCTTCTTTTTTTAATTTGAATAGAATTCGACTGATCCTTAAAAATCCTTGAATGTAAAAATTTAAAGTTGTTCTTTTTTTTTCCAAATGATTTCTTTAAAGTAAAAAAAAAATCCAAATTATTGAAATTTACAAGAACTTTATGCCATGAGCAAAAGTCTACGCTTGTTACGGAACATCTGACAATTGATTTGTTGCTTTTCTACTTTTCTTCCTTGTTTTTTTTTTTGCACAATTAAAATGGTCATAAAATAGTGAGTTTAGTTGTAAAACAAAAAAAAAATCAGAATGGATATGATGAAATAGTTAGAATTTCACACCTGCTTTAGTTTATGGCAGGTTGTACAATTTTTGAATTATAGTGTAAATGTGATAATTACTGTCTAGGTGTTCATTTTATTATATTTTTATTATTTAATTTGTTTAGGCTCCAAGCGCCTTATTTGGCAGATGGTTACTTAAATTAAAGCATAGTTGTAGGCTAAAAGCGTCAGAAATCGCACTTATTTAATGTTGATGTTACTATAAAAATCACAAGTTATTCAATTTAGCAAACGGAAAAGACACTGCCTGTAACCAAACAACCTTTTACTTTGTTAAAACAATTGCCAATATTTTAAAGAAATTAAATTTTTGTTTGTTTGATTGGAGCTTTTGCGGCGTTCTCAATAAATCCCAGTATTTCTCATTAAATTTATCAGAACGATAAATTCTAGTAGAGTATAATTAACGAAACTAACAAATTACCGTTAAAGCTTTCATGTTAGATGAAAGAAACCAAAATAACACAATGGAGCAATATTTTACAGGGTTTATTTTCGAAAAAATTTCCTAATAACATTTGAATGTAGATGATCTTACGACAGCCGAGAATCGGCTATGGCTAAAATTTTGCTTATTCCGTAACCACCAAAAAATTAGAATGTTAAAGTTCTTCGGATCTACTATCACTAAGTATTATCAAATGTGATAGTATAAACAACATATCTGAAACAAAGGAGTTTCAGATATGTTGTTAATTTACAAGGGCTCTATTTTTCTATAAAATTCATTATTAGGCAAAAAACTGGAAAAATAGGGGGTATAAAGCAGAACATTTTACTAAGAATAATATTTCAAATGAAATACCATAGCTCCCGATATTTTTTTTTAAGATTCTTAATATTTCTCGCAGCTTAAAGTTTAATTACTTATTTACATAAATTTTTAAACTGATGTTAATTGAAAATAATATTAAATTTAACAAAGATATTCGATAAGTTATAAAACTTGACCCAACTCTTATAGGTTCCAAATAAATTACAATTATTGAAGTATGAACAAAATAAATTTGCATGTCTAGCATTTTGAAAGTTAACATTAAACTATTTACAAAAGTTAATAATGACGGGCGGATTTAAGCTGTAATAGTTGCTACATACATGAGAGACTTTTAGAAGCTTTTCTTTCAAAGAAAATTTTCAATTTTCCAATGAAATTTTAAAAGATTAAATAATTTTATTGTATTTCAACCTACTAATTGTTGTATTCAATATTACAAAAAACTTTAAAATTTCTTAAGTCGCAAATTGAAATCATTTCAGCTTTAAATTTAATGTTGAATATCTAATTAAAGTACTCAATTCGCAAAAAGGTAGTGTAAAAACTGTCCCACGTGTACATTATTCAACTCACGTTTTGAAATACAAAAAAAAATATAAACAAATTACCAGATGAAATCAAAAGTAGTCAAATTTTCTGTTTTAAGTGAAATTTCAATTGTTCAGACAAGTTATTAATGTGCATACATTTTCATCGAGTGATAATCATTTAAAATAACACAAAAGAAAGGAAAGGAATAAATAAAGCCAACAAAAAACGAAAAAACAAATCACAAAGAAGCAGGAAGACTCACTGCGTTTCACTGTGATATACGCAATATGTAGGTGCAATGTTATATTGTCCAATGTTCATCTGTTGCGCGTTCTTTTACAATTCATTTTTTTTTCCTTTTTTGCTTTTTAATTTTTCATCCCATAGTCACTGTAGAAAAACACATTGTGGTGTACAATTAAAAGCAAGGAAAGTGTTTTCAAAGGAAAAAACAAAAAAAAAATAAATACTTGACTATTAATGGAAATTGAAGGTTACAACTTGTGTAAAATAGAAAACATAACTGGGAAGAAGAATAAGGTGAAAATACATTGGAATTATTTGCATTGATTTTACGATGCGTCATCCAAAAATGGCGATAAAAGATATTATTGCAGACCTCTTGTGGAATACAAAAGTTAAAATAATAAAATAATTCCATGTTCAGTTTGAACAAATAAATCTTGGAAATTCTTTAATACAATTGCTCCATAGTTGATAAATTATATGTGGAAACGCTGCTTTATGAATATGAAATTTGCGAATATGAACAAAGAGCACTCATTTGTTTAATACCGTGCAATTTTCTGCCACACTGTTCGAACATATTATTATTCTAAAAGCTATTATTTATTATTCAATTAAACAATTATTCTTAAAGAACTTGTTTTTAAATCGAGAAAAGTTTTAAATCTAGAATATTTTTTTTCTGTTTGGCCTTTGTTGACAATTTAAAATGAAATTACTAGATATTTTTAATAGTACTCAATGTTTTTACGTAACAGCATTTAACATCGTTCACAATATGAAAATTCAAATTGTGTTTCATATTTGAAGTATAAATTTGCATTGAACTGCGCCACCTTTCTACATAATAAAATCGAATAAAATATAAAAAAAATATTCATTCGCCAACCTATAAGAAACGTAATTATTTTTCTATCCTCACACAAGAGTTGAAATAAAGGATTTTTATTTATTTTAAGAGTGGGTACAAAATGTTAAAGGAGCAACTAAATATCTACATGAAAACCTTTTTTTTTATTGTAGCCCAGACGAGAAAAATTAAAAGTTAGACTGACAAACTTTAGGGTTGCGATTGGATTTCGTTAAATAAAAATGGTGTTCAATTTATTGTTGAGTAGCTTCCTGCATTCACATTTGCATTAATTTCATATTATGAAAGCCCAACCTGAAAAATTCATCATTGTTTTGGTCCTTGCCTGATAATTATTCTATCGCTTAAATTTTTGCTACCCAAAATTTCTCGCAAAAAACTGAACAATTAATTTCCCAAACAAGAAATTATTTTCTTTACACTTTTGTGTAAAAGATCCAGAAATTGCAAAATTTCAATTTGAAGCTAATTTTAATCCGAACCAAAATCCTGATTTCTTGTGCTTAATCACTTTAAGATTGCAAAATTATTCCCAAGTATCAAATATTGAAACAAACTCTATAGTATGCATACATTTTTTGAATTAAAAATTTCTAAAAATTAAAATTCACCGAAACACTGAAAATCATTGTTGTATTTCTGGAAGACATGAATTGAGCGTAAAGAAGAACAAAATGTCAAACAAATATTGAAATTTGCCGAAATTGACATTTGTATGTTGTACAAATGTCATTTAAATTTTTTTCTATGAATAGTTTTCAGAATTTTTCAAAGCCAAGTACTTAACAGTCTAAATATGATAGTTTCACAAATTAGATTTAAATTTACCACATATTTATAGATTGAGAATGGCACACGACTTATTTGAAAAATGTGATTAATTCAACTTGCTTTTCAGTTATAAAATATGTAGCTCCATTGACAAGCTATTCTAACATACATAATAATTTCGTATTACCGAAACACAAACAACAAAAATAATTTGATTAATTTTTTAAAAAACCTTTATTTACTTAAATTGACTATTCCATTCGTTTCCACACGGTCTTATACCTTATCAAGATGTCCTGTATATTTGACGTTTACCGAACTGTCACACTATCGCAGAGTTATAAACGTCAGATCAATTTTATTATAAGTACTATTCTTCACCTAGCCATAAATACAAAAGGATATATTTGGAGTGTCTTTAAAGTGCAATATGCAACATTGGTTTAACCTTTTTTCAGCCAACTTCTCTCTATACTGCTTTTTCCGCTTACTTCCATACTTTATTGTTATTTTAAGTATATAAATAAAAACAAAATAATAAATGTGAGAAATAATATAAAAATAAAAAAAAATCTGATGTGGTAAGCACATAACCGACCGCATTGTGTATTGTCTAGTTAAATGAAAGTGTTACAGAATATTATAAAAATGTCTGTTAAATACTTCTTTCCAATTTTTAGGACATTAGTAAGCTTATAGTTAACATACTTAGAAAAATGTAAATTTGGCTCTTAGTAGAGTTTCGCTTTGTGCTACCCGAATTCCCTGAAATGCTCGCCAGTTAGTTTCGGTAACAACCAGAACTCAAATATCAAATTTCAAGAAATTCCATCAATTTGTTCTGTGGATATGGTGAAAAATCTAAAATCGGCCCGCAAATCAGTTCTCGAGCCCTGATCTTTCCAAAAAATTTACATGTTAATACGGGGAATTCATATATTAAATTTCAATGAAATCGGTTGATTATTTCTCTTTATATACACAAAAATGTATATTTAGCCCGTAGTAAACGTCTGAAGTTGCCGATGCCTGATTTCTTCCAAAACATACGAATTTTTGCGGAAGGTCGAGCTGAACTTATATATAAAATTTCAAGTAAATCGGTTGAATATTTTCTTCAAAATGTTCAAAAATGTAAAACAGGCCCGCTAAAAAGTGCAGTTCCCGAGGCCTGATATATACCAAAAGTTGATCGATCCGTGCCATGGTGGAAACAAACTTACATATAAAATTTCATCAAAATCGGTTCTTCCGAACTTGAGATACACGCGTGCACACACAGACCGACAGACCGACAGACGGACAGACCGACAGACCGACAGGTTGCTAAAAATAGTTTATTTGCACTTCCCTACTATGGAGAAGTACGTTCCCACCGAAAACTCGATATGCAAAATTTGTTGCCATCACATAACCTACCTATTGTTTACACAATACGGTCGGTAAAAAGTACAGTCATTAGTTAAATGAAGTTTCACGATGTCTGTTACAACATTCTGATATTTTTGTATTGAATTTTTCAAAAGTGAACAATAATTGACTAAAAGTATAAGCATATTTAATTACACAAATTGCTTACTTTAAATGTTTTGTAGGTATTAATAAAAAGCCTGACGATGATGAATAAAAATTTTTGCGCTATTATACGAAAAAGATGATGTTACTATTTATTATTTGTAACAACTCTTGTAAAATATAGAAGAGATTTTAACATTTGCGTTAATGATTTAAAAAAGGAGCGGAAATAACTGAAAAGCCAAAGGGTTTTTTTTTAAAGGTTAATGTTATACCGTATTCAACCCCTTAACATATACATATGTGTTGTAATATAAAATAGAATAATTGTCTGTCGAATAGAGTAATACATTGTTGCAAACTTAATTTATGATTGACTGAGTTTAAGTATTTTTGTAATTCTAGAACTTTTGTTATGTGTTCTACATTATATTCATATTCTTTTGTAAAACTGAAAAAATTAAAATTTACAAAAATAATTACAAAAATTTAAAAATTAAATAAAATTGTGTTCATTACGTTTTTCAAACTTGAAAATAAAATTACTTAAGAAAATACTAAAAAAATATTTGCAATTTCTTTAAGTTGTATAACAGTGCTAATTTTGAAAGGAATTATGATTCAGAGGAATCTGTCCATTCCGATACATTTTAATATTCATTTCTTACGATATAATGGTTTCTAATGAAATGAAAGATATTGTGTAATAATTTCAACGAATTCTTTTAAACATGATCTAGTGTTTAATAACGTATGTTCTGGATTATAGGAAATGTAGCTTATTAAACTACCCCTAACTAGGTACAGGAGAAGTTTGTAAATGGCTTTGTTTAATGAAATCCAGTTATAACGAAGTAAAATTTGATATTTAAAACTTATAAATTTTATAAATTTGAAATTTATTTTTTTTACTTATCTACTAGAATAAATTTGTGTAATTAAGCTATAAACTACGAGTTTATGTGCTTTATATTTAGAGTGTTATAAATCTTTAGTATTCCATGTATACTTTTAATTAAACGCAAACAATTAATGCTTTCCATTTAAAAGCATTATAGCCTGCTCAACTAAACCATTCGATACAAAGGACTAGTTGAGAGGTAGCCCTTTGTATCGACTGATAGTGCGCATTTATTCGAAAAGATGGTTTCACATTTTTAAATTGAATATAAATGACACTCTGCACTTAAATAATTTCATCTAGGATGTGTGAGTACAAACGGTTTAAATTAACAAAATTCAACTTAATAGTGTTCGATAGAACCACAAAACTAAACTATTCAAATTACCATCACGATATGAATAAATTTATTTACGTGTATGTATGTATGTATGCCAATTAAAATTACCACAAAAACGTTGTTATTATTTTTATTATAAAATTAAGGTTACGACAAACCCTTTTATATAAATTTTAATTAAATTAAATATATTATAAATTCATAATGTACGATTTAAAATGAAATTGGTATGGGTTACCAGGGTACATAAAAATTATATTCAATTTTTTTCATTAAATTAATTTCACCTATATACTGGTTTTTTTAATATAAAAAATTTTGGCAAAATATTTTGAATATTATTAATAAATCATTTTAAAAAAAAAAATTTATTTAACCCAGATTTCTATATCAAATTAACACGTGACACACATCAGATATAAATTAAGTACGGTTCAATTTCATTTTTTATTACCATGTAACATACACACAATTAAGATTTTAATTAATTCACATTTACCGATATTTATTGCTTAACGGATTAAAAAATTAATAAAAAATTCTTTAAGTTTTAAATTTTCCAGTTTTCATTTTTATATTTTATTAAAATTAAAAATTTATCAACTTACAAACACGTATACATACGTTATGGTCATATGATGTATGGGGTACAAATGTACGTTATATAAGATTGACGTCATTAATTGTGTATACAAACTAAAAACTTGACCCAATTTCTCGATCAAATCAGAGTTAATCAATAAAATATGAATTATTTTTTTTGTTTTTGCAACTAAACTCCAATTAAAACTTTGTAAATATTTGAGCAAATATTTGTACAAATGGGTAGCGTAACAATTTTTTTAATAATTATTTTTCTTTATTTATTTAAAACTCACAATCGATTTAACAAAAATTCAAATTAGGTAGACTTATTTAAAGTAATTAAATGAAATTCAAATTTAGCAATTGTTTTTTTTTTAACGAAGAAATTAGTGAAAAAACTAGTTTCGTTTAAAGTAATTTTAGGTTTTCGGGCCATGGTTTTTAAATTTAAATACATCTACAATGAACATGCATGCTTTTACATTAAAATGAACCTACTTACATATTCTGTAGACCGTTCCTTTATTTATAAAAGTAGAAGATTTTCCAAAATCCAAAAACAATTTAATTAGCGCTACATTTTAAGTATAAAGACTCACAATTTTTCATTTTGTGTTATTTCTTCTCTCTTTTCTTAACTTTTTGAGTTATTTGGACTCTTCTTAAGTTATTTGCACCTTAAACGGGTCCTTCTCATTTATTTATCCACTAATTTTCACTTTTCACATATGCATATGTAGTTTCATATCATAGTGAAGGACATAAAGGCAGATTTCACTTGAAAAGAATGATAGATCATTAAGATCCTTTATTAAATTTTTTGTTATTATTATTAGAAGTCTTGCTGAAAATTATGTTTTAATTCTGGATCTTGCGCCTACAATTTCTTGTTAAATTAAAAAATTTTAATTTTTATGATGCGTTTTTAGAAAGAAAAATCTTCATATATTGTAAGTGAGGAAGTAAAAAGAAGAAATATATTGCAAATGATTTTTTCATATGGATCCATTTTGCAGATCACCGTCGAGAATACGGTTGAAATTTCAAGAGAACCTATGTAATTGAATATTTTCTTCTTTATTTATGTATCCAATAAGTGTTGAAATAATATTCTTACAAGTTAAAATTGCTCAATTCTACTTTTGGAAAACAAAATTTTTTTATTTGAAACAGTTTCCAAATTAGAATGAAACAAAAAATAATAAAAAAAAATAAATTTAAGCTGAAACAAACAACTAGCAATTTGGTCAACTGCTTTCGAATATCATGTCTCATATTAAAAGTAAATAAAATTTTTATTTTTTAAATAATTGTAAATAATACTGGATAATTGTAAGCTATAGTAATAGTTAACTACGGGCATATTTCTATAACATAAGAGTGCTAAGCATTTGTAATAACAGAAATTTTGTAAAATCACATAAAATTAATCGTTCGAAGTTCGGGTAAGAACAATAAATTTGCTTAAAAAGAGAAACTTCATATATCTGTGTTCGGCCGTATATAGAAAAATAAAATAAGATGCTTCCCTTTCACAAATTTTGATAAATTATTTAATTTTATTAAAATTTACTAAAGTGTGCTACTATTACTATACAATTTAGAATATCGTATATATATAGGAGCATAAATAACCTAGAATTTTCATAAATTTCCATTTCATTTATTGTAACTTCGTGGTTTTCAATAAAATAATATAATATGGGGTTTTTTCATATTATATAAGGTATACCTACAACAATATAGTATTTAAGTCAGTTCTGTGTTTTGCACTATTAAAATCAATAAAAAATTAAATCTCAAATGAATACATTTGTCTTTTTATAGGAACGATTAAAAAGTCCGGAAAAGAAAAACGTAAGCATTATACGCAGTATAAATTAATTTTTAGATCTAATTATATATTTTTTTCACGAAAATATGTAGATGATGGTTGTTCAGTTTACATTTTGTTATAATCAACCTCAATTTACTGATTAAAATACACAACGTAACCGCGTAAATAACAAAGAACAAAACTACAAAATATAAAACATATATTCCTTTCCATAAAACCGCAAAAAAACTACAAACTTCCTAAATCGGATAAATTAAATGAACACGATATAAGGAGCATATTTGTGTAGTATTTTACAAATATTTTTATTCGTATTCGTACAATAGCTCTACATACATCCACTTAATTAAAAACAAAAATTGAAGGTCTTGTAACATTTTTTTATGTTTTATATTTTTTTTTTAAATGGAAATTCCAAGAAAAATCCCATTCTACACAGTAAAACAACTGTACTGAATACTAAAATATTCTTCTTACAGCAGATTAAAAAATTGTAGGGCTACATTTTATTATCACGTATATGCGTTTGTGTATTTTTATGTACAAATATTTTATATACATAATATGTGTATACTCATATATTCCACGCTATTATAAAATTATGTATTTGTTAATAATATTTTAATTTTAATTATTATAAATTGTTGTTGTGGCTACCGAATGTCCGAATCAAAACAAAACAGTTTTTGAATTTCAAACGAATTATTCTTCCTTTTAGCAACAACAAAATTATTTAATTGAATTGAAAAACCGCAAAAATCAATTTTATCATCAAAAAGTCGATCAGTTGTTGAAATTTGATTGAGAACGAAAATGGGATTTATTGAACTATATTGAGCTATTTTGGATTTGTATTGGCGGTATTTTGGATTTAGATAGATCATTTTTATTTCGCTTTGAAAATATTTATTGCGCCCTGTAAATATGGGTCGTTATTTATATAAGTATAAATGGCAGCCAGTTACACTTATGCCATTTTAAAAATTCCAACTTTCTATATAATTAATTGTTAATTTAAATTATGTTTATATACATATAAACATACATATGCATGTACAATGCATATATGTAATGTATTTTTGTATTGGTATCTGCTGAAATTTCGTTTCTTTGATTGAATTACTCGCTGATTAATTTGAGAACAATCGAATATGTATCGATAGAGAAGTCTTGAAGTTAAAGAAGAAATTTATTATAGAAGTCTTGAAATAGACTTCAAATTTATAGAGAAATCTTGAAATTTAAATTTAAATAATCTACTTACATACGTTTGTGTAAATATTAAATTTAAAGGAATATCGTAAAATTAGGATTTAGATTAATTTGCTTTGTAATCTAAATTTTCAATAGTTGAGAGTGAGGTGTAAAATTTCCTATTATTTTTCTGTCATAATTTTCAATAATTTTAGTTTTATTGCTAATATTTTAATTTTTTAAAGAATTTCATAATTTTCTTATTAGATAAGGAAGTAAATATTTACGGTATTTCATTTTATTGAACTACAAGGTGATCAGATATTGGTTTTACCACCCATTATTCTCCCAAAATTATAATAACTACAAAATTATTTTTTATTAAAAATTTTCATAGAAAAGGGCCTAAACAATGCATATGTAATAATGTTTAAACTGCTGTTTCCTAAAACATTTGAGATATTTTTAGGTAAATCGATTGAATGACATCAAAATTGTTACATCAAGTGCGTAAGAGAATGTCACAGGCGAAACTTAATTGGTGGTTTCGACTTTAAAACGAATAAAATATTATCGTCGTTGTGTGGCATCGTTTACGATCGCCATTAGCGTATTGTAAAAATAAATAAACATTGTGAATATTAATAAATAACTGTTGTGCATATTTAATGACATAATGTATGTATGTATGCATGTATTCAGTACAAAAATTACGATACAATTTTAATTTAAAATAATTAATAAAATTACTTTATAACATGAAAATTTTTTCCTTTTTTATTTCATTTAAATTAGTAAAATACGAATGTCATCGCCAATTTAATAACGTGCACCCTAAAATTTTATAATTTTATTCCAATTTAAAACAAATTCTTAAATTTTATTATTATACAATAATATATTATTATAATATGTAGGTAAACTTGCAATTAAAGTAATAATAAAGGAAAACTTAGTATTTTAAATACTCTGATCTTTGATAATTTAATAAAAATTTATAATTTACCATCGTTTGTATATTATGAACTTTTTAAAAAGTCATTATTATTTTTTAACAAAATATAATTATAATAGCCGATTACAATAAATAAATAAATATAAAAATTCCAATAAGTATGTAGATTTAATTGAATATACTTAAAGGCATACATATGTAGTCTATGTAGAAGTTCAAGTACAGTAAAATTTAGCGTATGTTTATAATAAAAATTAACACGCGCTTACCGGTTGTCGGCATCGGTTAACATACTTAACAAAATATCCCTTCCAAAGTATGAACATATATATTATATGTATATAATAATTTGCTTGTATATCAAAGTATATAAAGAGTATATGTTTTCATAATATGTTGATTTTGAAATATAAATGCACAAATTCAATGAGAATATTTTTATTGTACGTATATCATACCGCTTAACTTCAAGCTCTTGATATAATATCACTTTAGTTACACGTTGCAACTGAAGGAGAAATTTTGAATATAAAGATATAATACAGGGTGATTCTAAAAGGTATACAACAACATATTCCATTAGTTAGAGGATCGAAAATGGGTTAAACATTTGTTCCGGACTGGGTGCCAAATTTTTCCCTTGTTTTATTTTTTCAGTTTTTTCTAACTAGATAATTTTTGTAAGAAATTTTTTAAAACCTTGAAAATTTTTTATAGAATTTTATCCAGTCGTTTAAGCTTTAATTTAAGCCGTCAGGCATTAAAGAATTTAGAATAAGAAGTACAGAAGATATAGCACAAAAACCACAATTATTGTGAGCCGCAAACTCAATTAAAATCAAACCAGATGTAAACTAAAATTAAATTCAATTTAATATTGCTTTATCAAAAAATTTTAAGATATACGAATTCCTTATTCAAAAATTTTACAAATTTCTCAAAACAAACACCAAATTATGCAATTTACCTAATTCGGAAAAAATTTATGTTTATCTTCTTTCAAATCTATTCAACCGCATATTTCAAATTAATTGCTTTACTGGAATTCCTCTTTAGTTGCATCAACTGTATACGAGTACCAATTTTGGTTTTTGGAAAATTTGTTGAAAATTTATTAATTACCTAAAATTATTTATTAATTGTTTGTTAGCTTCATAATTTTAATACCATATAATATACAAACTCCATTTTGTGTAAAAAATTAAATTTTCGTATTAAAAAAAATTTTTTCTAATAAATTATGTAAATGTCAAAATGTATATGGCGTATCTTTAAAAATTCGCTCCAGCTGGATAATTTTAATAACTTCAGATACCAAATGGTGTCTAGATTCCAAAAATTATTTTTTTAAATTTTAAAATTGCACCCAATCTGAGAAAAATGCATTTAAAAATTTCAAACCATATAGGTACCATTTCTTATAAAAACTGGCAAAAATTAAAAACCAACAATTTTCTTTACCAAGAAAAGTTTCGAAAAAAATTTTTTGATTACTAGATTTTGTTTTTTGATTTTCCAAAATAAAAACTCCAGTTTTTCTTTTCAAAAATTTCAAATTTTTTAAATTCAATTTTTGTTTTTCAATTAAAAAGTTTATATAAAATTTCGTTTTAATTTTGTTATTATTTGCTACATTTCAATAAAAACATTAAAATTCACTTTTTTTACAAAATAACGTGATGTTCATCCAAAACAACAATCTCGTCATCCAAAATTAATGATGGGATAATTATAGCGCTTAAAATAAGAAAAAATCAAAAAAAGTGAAAATAGGAGCTTTAAAATCCTTAAATAGAAATAGTTTTTGTGCTAAATTTTCTGTACCATAAAAATTTTTTAATGTTTAATTCTATAAAAAAATTTTCTTACCAAATTATCTAGTTAGAAAAAGCTGAAGAAATAAAATAAAGGAAAAATTTGATCTTGCCTAAAATTCGAATGTTTTGTATTTCAAAGATACATAAAATACAGAATTAAGCAACATGTTTATTCCAAGCCCTTTACTAGGCCTTTCAGAAACTGTTTGTTTGAAGTCCCTAACTTTTTCAGAACGGAAGTTATAATCAAAAAAACTTGGATAAGTAAAAATTCGTTAAAATCCTTGGAACTCGGAAACCCTTGATATTTGACACCCAGTCCGGAACAAATGTTTTACCCATTTTCGATCCTCTAACCAATGGTATTTGTTGTTGTATACCTTTCTGAATCGCCCTGTATATGCATATAAAATTTTTTTTTTTTTTTATTTGTGTGAAAATTTTTGACATTAGTATTATAAATTAAATAACCGATTTCGAATATGCAATTATGCACAATAGGCAGTTAAAAATAAACACATATTTGATAACATTTTAGACAAGCAATAGCTGCTTAAACAATATTATATAAAATACAAAAATATACACATATTTGTATATGCGCCCTTTTATATTTTTTTTCGTGTTGAAACCTTTACGTCTTAAGTTTAACAGCTCCTTTCTCATAAACTTATATTCTCTATATTCCGGTAATAAAAAAATAGAATGTAAAATAAAGTACGCACTGAATGGTGTAAAACAACAAGTGCAATAACGAAATGTGAAGTGCACTGCAAACCCTTTAATATCAGTTATTTGAAAATACTAATATGAAATGTAACTCCTTAAACTAAAAGGCGGTTGGAAGAGGGAAAACAAGCAGCAACCTTACGAGCAACGGCTTGTTGTATCTTACCTTTATAAAAGTGATTTTCATATACATACATATATACATATATGAGTACATTTTTAAATGTTACGAAAAATTATTATGCAGTCATGGATAATGGGCGTCTTGTGCTATGAAATGATCCTATGGTTGGTGAAATACAATTTCAGAAATTTCTTTTATCGGTCGACTTCTTTATTTATTTATTATTTTTTTTTTCATAAAATCGCGAATCTCCAAACTTTACACAAAATCAAAAAGCAAAAAAGAGAAAAAATACTTCATAAACAATGCAGAGAAAGGTAAGAAGGTAAAAGGTAAATAAATATTCAAAAATTGCTTTAATTTTCGTTTCCTCTTTAAAACGATTCAAAAAACAAAAATGCTCTTAAAAATTAAAAAACAAAAAAGTACAATTTTAAAGAATGCTGATTTCCAGTTAAAATTAAACCAGTTTTTTGGTTCACACATAACTCTTCATTTTTTCTCTTTGTTTTTTTTTTTTGCGATCAACAACATTCTTATTCGGTTGATGCGAAATTTTTTTTTGCAAAACATAAACAGGCAGTAATTTTGTATAAAACGCAAATCGCACATTCAAAACAACCCTGGATCCTTTTTGTAAAATTTTGTAGAATTTAAAACAAAAATTCTAACTTTGACGCGCTATATCTCGAAAACTATGGCTTGAATCAAATTAATTGTCAAACCACAAATAAAGAACAATCAATCGCCTGTAAAACGAGCTCCAAATGATAAATCCATGTTGTATGGTATATGTGCTATGTGGTATGCAGGAGAAGTTCGGTACCTTTTTTTTAACAGGTTGTAGCTCGAAAACGAGTATATCTGCATCCCCCAACCCATACAATTTTTCGCTGGAAATTGATCAAAGAATCATCCCTGAAATTATTTGCCATCTTATGCAAAACACCTTGTATAAATTCTGTTAAATTCACTTGATTTTATTAAATTAATGTAAAAGTATTTACCAACTTATGAGCACCGACTTATAATTACTCTAATAATTTAACATCAACTACTACAAATTTAAATTAAAATATTTGAAAAAAACAAAAAGAGTACTTTCAAAAATTTTTTCATCATCACTGAGATTTTAATCGCAAAAATTCTAATCCACGCAAATTAAATCATTGCTTCAAAGTTCATATTTTTCTTTAAATTTTTATTATCCTACTTAGATTTTTGAATTTTAAGGTAAAACAGTGAATACACGTTCATATATTCTTAAAGTTTATTCAATGAAACTCATGTCAACGGCCTGTACTATAGCATACCTGGAGCGTATTTCTGGAGCAAACTAGAAAAATTGGTTCATATCACATTTAATAATGTAGAAATGGTTATCAAATTGAAATGCAAGTTTTCTCACCAAAATTAAATCTTTGCTTAAATAGAGTCTTCAAGTTTATCTAAAAGCCAAGAAACTGTAAAAGTTTTTATGAAATATCATTATTCCTGTTAGCATACTACATCTTTTTACGACAAATTCTTTACTACGTATAATAAAATATTGCATCAACTTAATGAAAAACTTTTAAAAATTGCACTTTCTTATAACACAAAATTTATGTACTAAAATTTTATATGTACCGCGATATATAACTAAGTGCATACGTATGCGCATATTTTTTTGACATCTCTATACATATACCTACAATATAGGTACTTATATGTGAACTCTAAACTGACACCCTTGAAAAGATATTCATTTAACTTGAAATATTTTTTAGCATATAGTAGGTAATATGAGTCCTCACGTTCCAGTGCAAAATAGTCCAGTATTGGAGCATCAAAGCAATTGTGCAAAATTTTTATCTTATCCTAAAATTTACACGACCTTAAACACTAGGGGATAATGTTAATGTCTACTCGTACAGGCCCAGTTCTTAATTCTCTCCCGAGTTTTCAAAAATTTGGACATTGCGTATAATAATCACTTGTAACTTTATCATATACGGAATGCGAGATTAGTCTAGAATTAAAGCCGGGAATTGTTTGTATATACGAATAGATACATGTTTCAAAGTTATTTTCGCTGTAAATAGTAAAAGAAAAATTTTTGGAAAAACACGTAATAGAAAAAACTGAAAAATTTATTTGTTATTGAAATGTCAAAAATTGGACAGTCGAAATTGCATATATCTGAAATTTTTTGTATTACAATTTAAATTTTGCAAATTTTTTTAACACTTTTCCAAAAAAAAGTACTTATTAGTTTCATTCTGTCGACAATCCAATCAAATAATTTTTCATCAAATTACAGAAGAACTCTTTATTCTATAAAAGTATACAATTTCGGGTACATCATGTTGCACACCCAAGTAAACAACACTACATGCACACTTGCGTATGAATTTTACAAAAATTTAACATTGAACTGCATTCAAAATGAGAGCCAAAAACAAAAGAAGTGCATTAAAATTTTAACTGAATTTCACTAATTCGCCTATAAGTTATTATAAGACACATACGATGACATTTATAAATTTTTAAGTATCTTGTGTCTGAATAACCAAAAAGTTGAGTCTGAAAATTTTTTGTTAGACGTAACGTACATACGTGAGCAAGTATCTAGGTACATAACTAAATACACAAATATACAGAAAATTTTTTCTTCCACTCTTTTCGAAAAGAGTCGCTCGTTTTTCTTTGAAAAATCACGGTCAAAAAAAAAAACAAAACCCAATTTACCTTTTCATTTTTTTTTTGCTGATTTTGCTCTGATTTTTTTTTATGCTTGTTTTTTAAAACTTTTTAATTTTGATTTTTTTCGCTAAAAATTTCATGGAATTTTATAATAGTTTTGAGTTTTCAGACTTCTTAAGCTGTTAGTTTTTTTTTGGTTTTTTTTGTCGTTTTCAATTTCTTTACTGGTTTTATTTTTTTTGAACTCTGCATTTTTTATACTTCAAATTTTTTTTTTAATTATTAAACTCTTTGCGCTTAAAGATTTAACGTCTACATATTTTTGCAGTTGAAAAGACAACATCACCATATTATATTGTAAGAGATTAAAACCATTTCCGTTTACTAAAATTTTAAAATAAAATTTTCAGATTTAATTTTCATTTGTCATTTTATAATTTTTCTTTCGGGAATTCTGAAATTTTTAGAATGCTTTCACACATACACACATACAAGATCGAATAAAATATTAGAGTATTCTTAGATTAAATTAATTTTGCATGAAATTTCGACAATAATTAAAATATAAATTTAAAATATTGAAAATTTTGGAAAAATGCAGTAAAAATGAAAATGGAAAGGATTCATCTGATATTGTAATCATAATGTCTTTGATTAAGGAATCACATCGTTATTTAAGAAGTTGAATAAAATCTTCGCTTAGAATAATTCTAAGTTATCAATTATTCTTCATCATCATAAATCGCTTGCATAAACTTACAAACTGGAATTAATTTGTTCAAAAATAAATTGTCTCAATTTAAATATCATTTAATTCAATATTATTGTCCTTTATGAAATTAATCAAGGAATAATTTACTATTAAGCTATTATTTACGAGTATATGTAATACATAAGCTATTAATTTATATGTAGCTCTTATACACGCAGAAATGTAAATGATATTTAATAGCGAAGAGACAATCAACTTTAGAATCTCCAGTCAGCAAAAAACGGTTTTATAAACAACGCTCAATATGGAATCCGAACTTTTCTTTTTGTTACGAAATTTTACAAAAATGCTTAGAAATCTAAAGAAACACAATTCTATTCTTTTCAATTTAAAAAGCACAAGAGTACCTTAATTCCAACTCAATTTCTGAAAAATCAAGCCGATCAATTGAGGCATTGATTGAGAATATAATTTGTTAGGAAACAATTTTGGCCTTACTTTCTATTATAGAATTAGTAAAATCGAGCATTTCTAACTGCATGCGAGCTTATTATGTTGTAGGTTATTGTACAACATAACATTAAAAACATGAAAAATAATTCTTTAATGTTAACATTCTTTTAAGTTTTCTATAGCATGCAAACTTAAGCTTATAAACTAAATACAGTTCGTGCACATATGTGCACATAAGTACAAATTTTTTTCCCCCATATAAATTTAAAAAAAACCCACGTGCGTAAAATTTTATGAATAATTCATACATAAACTCTTAAATTTTTAAAAGAGCTCATACACTCTTTATCTCTATATTTTCGTACCGCTCAATTGAATCACATTCGTTTTTAACTAAAAATTTTATTAAAGATTTTGACAAAAGGAACTTTATACTATGAGTAAAAAAAGGAATATTTTGAAATTTTTTTTATAAAACAAAACATTGCTTGCATATTTCATAAAAACAGAACAAATCTAAATCCTTGTATTAGATTTGTTTAAATATAAAATATACTTAAAAAATAAATTTAAATTTAAATTGTGTTCTAATGAAAAGAAACGTACTAAATGTATGTATGTACTTAAAACATACAATATAAAATTCTCCACACGTTCGAAAATAAAAGTCCTGTTTATATTTTTCAAACTTATTGTAGGAATTCTTGTTATAAATATAAATGAATTAAAATTATGTGCGTATTATGCAAAATTATAAATGTGTACGACAAATTTCAGGATTACATAATTGTTATGCATCCATGATCAAAATTTTGTATCCATTATTAAAAATTTTTGTCTTTAATAAGGCAATACAATATGTAATTTGTCTTTTAAATAAACTTTTACTCTATATGCTAAGCTATATAGAGCAATAGGCTTACGATGGGTTAAAAAAATTTAAATAAATCTACGAACTGATAATTTTTTTTTTAATTTAAATATGCGGAAATCGTAAAAAAATCTCAATTTTTTATTAAATATTAAATTTCAATCAATGTGGTGATAAATAGTGAAATTCTTTTTTCGTAATTTTTTCGTTTAAAATTTGATTGGGTTAAACCAATGGTTTGTAATCTATGTAGTTATCACATTATTTAAATATACCAAAATATACTTACATATACCAAAATTTTTCAAAAATTGCATACTTTTAGGATGAGACAAAAAAAAAAAGTTTAAAGAAGCCTTAACATAATGCTCGAATTCAAGGATTATTTGCGTGAGTTAAGAAAAATAATTGTATTTTTGATGGCATGGCATTCATCGTTCCCTTTTTGCATTTATACAATTTTGGAAAAGCTTGCCGTTTCGGAAATATAAGGTGTCAAAAAATAAGGTGTTTTACCAATTTCGAGAGGCGATAGCTTGAGGGGGGGTCCAGGAAAAAAAAAAATTCTTCTAACGAAATGAACTATTTATTAGCATTTAAAAGCTGCTAAAATTTTAGACTCTTACAACCTGAGGTCTAGAATAAAAGCGATACCAAAAATTTGGAAAAAACGGATTTTAGATAACATTAAATTTTAATGACCATTTTGGTTTTTGTAAATTTCACAAAATGGTATGCCGGCGAAATTTGAAAGATGCTTATGGTTTCACTACAATAAATAGTTAAACAATAACATTTTTATAGGGTTTTGGATACTATAACTTTTAGAGGAGGGAGATAGCTAAAAATATTCTTCTATGGAAGTAAATTTCTGGTAAAGATCTGCATATGTACATATGAAATTTCAGCTTTCTATCGTCAAGGGTGTAGAAGTTTTGTAAACTTCGGTGTGGCAGACAGAGTAAAATTAATAAGCACCTTATTCAAAAATTTTTTGAAAAATTGAGAGCCTATTACAATTTTCATATTTTCTGAATACCTATATTAATATTTTTAAGTATTATCTCAATTTGTTGTACATTTTCATATTCATTAAGTTTTGAGTATATTTCCTCAAATTTGAAGAAAAAGTAATATACAATAATTTGGAAAACATTTTTTTCTCTTGAAATTTTCAATACAAGGATGCACGATAGCTGCTGAAATATTACAAAACTATGAATTAGAGAGAATAGATAAATAGCCTAAAATACTTACAGTATCAAAGTTATGGTAATTTGTTCGAAATATCAGTCGCTATACAAGTACGAATCATATAATTTCGCAAATATAAAAGTCGCTTAATGCTAAACTTGAAAATTAAATATCTTACGCTCGAAATTAACAGGAAATAAAGTTGGGTCAAACCAATGGTTTGTATTGTAGCACTTTTCCCTTCGACAAGTGAAAATTCTGTTATACCTATCACACCTATCCTATCCTATCACACTATTAAAATTTTTTTCATTCATATACAAAACTATTTCTGTTATTGCATATATTTAGGATGAACGATTTATGCAGTATTTGAAATAGAGCAAAAATAATATAAAGAGGGGTTAACATAATGCTCGATTTTAAGGTTTAAATGTGTGAGTTAAGAAAAATAATTATATTTTTTAATGTCATGGAATTTACCGTTAACTTTTAGCTTTTATAGACATTTGAAAAAGCTTGCGGTTTCGGAAATATAGGGTGTCAAAAATTCAAATTTTACAAATTTCAAGGGGCGATAACTTGAAAGGGGGCGGAGATGGAAAAAAATTTTCTTCTAACGAAATGAACTATTTGGTAATGTCTAAAAGGCCCTAAAATTTCAAGCTTCTACAGGCTGGGGTCTAGAAGAAAAACGAAATCAAAAATTTGGAAAAAAAAGACTTTAGATAACGGTAAATTTGAACGGCCATTTTGTTTTTCTAAAGTTTAGCTATAGTATACCGTGCTAGAGGAAGCAAGCCATTGTCTTTCTGCGTTTGCAAAATTTCAAAAATGCTTATGGTTTCATTGCAACAAATAGTTAAAAAAGGCCGTTTTTAGGGTTTTGGGGGGGTATAACTTCTAGAGGGGGGGAGATAGGTAAAAGTTTTGTTCTATGGAAATAAGTTTCTAGTAAAGATCTATGTACGTACAAAATTTCAGCTTTCTATCTTCAACGGTGTAGAAGTTTTGTAAACAGACACACGGACGGACGGACGGACGGACGGACGGACGGACGGACGGACGGACGGACGGACGGACGGACAGAGTGAAACTAATAAGCACTTTTTTTCAAAAATTTTTTGGAAAAGTGCTAAAAAGGGACAGCATTACTTGGTATACCAAATTCACAACTTATACACTGAATATTATTTGCCTTTTAAAAATGATATTTAAATAGCATACTGAATAAACAAATTATTAAAGTTCATTTTAAATTATATTGTAATTCTTGAATCACAAAATTTTTACAGTTAAGAAAGACTTGAAAAATATCATTGTAACAATGTTTAAACAAATAGATAATTTTCAAAAGTGAATAGAGGCCTTCTTTTCCTCTTCTTTTGTAATATATTCTTTGAAATGTTAGTATGTATAACAATTATGATACAATAATGATATATTATTTATGTACATACATTATCCTACATATGTTCGTACCTACTTCTTGCTAACCTGAATAGGTTCTTTCAAAAAAAAATTACATGGTTAATTTGTATTTCTACCATATATAGAATCGGTAAAATTCTAAAAAGGATTCATTGAAAACTTCATTGCCGCAAACTAATCGTAAATTTAATTCAAAGAAGATTTCAAATTTAAATTGAATGAAACCACGATTTTTAACCGTACATATGAAATAACTTAAAGTACAGTACAGTTTATTGTAAAATAAGTTGAAAGAAAAAACAAAAAAAAAAATAAAAAAAAAACACCAGTTATTGCTCTTGAATTTCTGATTTAATGGCAGCGTCTTCCCTTTTCTTCAATTATTTTTTTTTAATTCTCAATTAAAAAAAAAATCAGTACGCGTCATCAACAAGTCTACAACAATAATAATAATTGTCGTCCTCAGATTTAACACAAAAAAGAAAACAAAAACAACAACAACACACAAAAGTATGCAAAAATTATTTTTCACATAAAAAGAAAAAAAAAACAACAGTGTGCACAAATACTTTTAAGCATAATCAAAAAATAACTATACAATACCACGGTTATGATAACAGGAATTGAATAACAAAAAAATAAAAGGTAGACGAACTTATTTCCTGGTGTAATATGAGAATTGTATATGCGAAATTCGTCAATGTTTATTTAAAAAAATATTCCGTAAAAATAAGAATTCTAAAAGAAAAAAAAAATTCATGTTTTAAATTGCCAATTATAAATTTTTTTCTTGGGATCAGATCAAAAATAAACTAAATTAGATCAAGAATAAAAAAATTTTCGTCCCCCGAGATATTTGAATTTTGCATCATTTTGTAATTGTATGTACTTACATTAATTTCGAAACGAAATTGTGCTTGAAAAAATTCCTAAGTTTACAGTGCAATTAAAAGTTTCAGTTCACTTTTGAATATTCTGTGTTGTGCTAATACGAGTATTTATATTCTATATCAAAAATTCATCTTCTCTTGAACTGAAATGATTTATAATCATTTATGGTTCTCACAGAGAACTATACCCTACTTCCAATTATGTATTCCCAATTTTTTTGTCCATATTTAACCTTGGATTTTTCCACATTATTTTCTTCTATTTAGGATTTCATTTTTATGGTTATTTTGCCATTAATTTTTCTTTCTCATTATACTAAATTTATTTTTTCTCTCGTGAGCTACTCTTCGAAAATTTAAGACTAATTTCATTTAAAAGAGCAGGCATACTTTATTATTCCCATTTAAAATTCAATTTTTCGTTTTCTCAATTTCAAATTTGTTGTTTTTTCCATCAAAAGTTAGACAATCTTTTCAATATTTGAAAAACTGTCGTGGTCAATAACTAACGGAGCAGTATTTATGTAAAATAGAACGTTATTTTAATGAGAGAAAAATGATTGTATATTTTATAATTGAAATGCGTTCTCTTTGCAAATATTGTTTTATTCAATTTTGTTCTACGACTACACCCGGCATGCTAGCTGCCTACCTGCAGTTAAGACCCCAATGTCGAAGGAAAGTGGGACATGAGTATCTGTCCCAGTATCAGCATGATATCAGGCACTAGCCCTACATCTTTCCTTGGGATGAAGAAAGGAAAAATACGTGCTCTTCAATATTTTATTTAAGAATTCTTAGTAAAAATTTAATTAATTATTAAAACTTCAAAACAAAAATTAATATCTTTAGTATTTCAAAACGAAACACAATTTTTATAATATTTTTAATGTATTTGATATCAGCAATTGTGCTTCTAAACTGTCTTCATAAATGTTCAAACTCTTGAAAAAAAATTAAAAATATATTTTTGGCAATTAGAAATGCGTTTTTACAATTTCATTGTGTATGAAATTTTTAAGAAAAGGAATAATTTATTATGAAAACAATAAATTAAGAACAAGTTCATGGACAAAAGGAGTCCTTTTTGTTTTGCTCGAAAAATTCTTAAAAGGGGTAGTTTTCGTTGTTTTTTTTTTCGTTATTGAAATTTACTCCTGTTTTCGTTTTCTTCTATTATATACGAGTAAGCAAGAAACTTACATTTATTAACAACAAAATAATTGTTACCCTAATATAATTTCTCTTGCAATAACAGAGACAGCATTAATCTAATAAAAGGAAAATAAATTTTTAATGGTTTTAGTATTGCGCATCAAAAATATTATCGTTACGATTGTAAACAAAACACAAGTTGTCCATTATAACTGGTATTTAATGAAATTGTACTGATATTATAATTATATATCGCAAGATATAACTATTTTATTATAAGAATATTTTGTTGTTATATAGCATTTGTTATTATATGTACATTTCAATGTTTAATAAGTTTTTCACATTCTTAAATCTAAATTGTACATATTTAATTTATTAAGCCCGTCGTATTTAATTTATTAAGCCCAGCTGGATAGCTGAAGCTTTGTAAATAAAATTCTTAGCTTTTAATATGAATACATAGCCTCAGCAGTAAATATTAACTTGAATGTTCGTCAACCATTAAAAATTTTTAAAATACTTGCAGTAGCTTTGATCATGATTTTTGCATACAGTTATAATTAATTAAATAATTAAGCACTCAGTCCATCATAAAATTCGACAAAACAGAAAGTGATAAGTTTCTAAAAAAACTCTTTGAATCATGGATTTACTGCCATTAAGCTCTGATTTACTATTAAAAACTAAATGGTTCCAGCTCTCTTATATTAATATAAATTCTATGGATTTGTATGTCTATAAATTTTTTTCTTTTGAAATTAATGTGAGGGCCATATTTTTCAAATAAGTAAGCATTTATTCTGTTGAACAACAGTGAGAAGATTTAATATATATATTTTAGTTAAAGAATAATAAAAATTTAAGCTCAATTGATTACAAAACATTAAAGAATTCCTTAAACTTGAAAATTACAAATAATCCCATATTCATATAAGGAAACAGATTGTCAATGAAAAGCAAACGAGTAGCACAACATGTTTGTAATGTTGTATAACTTTTAAAATTTGTGTTGCATAAGTCGTTAACTCTTTAATGTTTTATATTCCTATTTGAACATAATGTTATAATGCGACATTCATATTATAAATAAATAATAAAACTAATAAATAATATTTTAATAACTTGTACAAGAAACTGAAATTATCAACACGACATTATGCAAAAAAAAAGATTACCCAAGAAAATTTTATATGAGATCATAATAAATAGAAAATTAAATATACATATGTATGTATGTATAAGAAAAATTTTGTATAATGAAAAAAATGCTTTCAATGTAATATGAAACGCATACTTCCTTAACTATTAAAAATAATTGGGTCTTAAAGACGCTTAAAAACATTTCGAATATTTTAAGAAAAATCTAGAATTTTTCGAAATTCAAAATTCTCCAAATTACAGCTTGAAATAAATTTTGAGTATCTCTTTGCTCTTTATACCTTTCATTTTGTTTTATAAATACAGAAATATTTCAGTTAAGCTTCGACCTATTTTCGATAATTTTCTCTCTATTATCTGAAACTGGTCTAAATTGCTTAGTTATCAGGATTAGGTGTATTCAAATAAGGGATTAACGCAGAATTGCGTTATTAATTAAAATTTCTATACAAACATCTTTACGGGAGATGGAAGGCCCAACGATAAGGAAAAACTACTTCGTCTACCAGTTACAATAATCAACCAATTAATAAAAATTTGTATTTGCACCACATATAAAGCTCCATTGAGAAGTGCAAATTTTCATTCAGCGACACCTAGCGTAAGAAAGTAGAAATCACATAATGGCACAAAATAACCTCGTTTTGTTCGGAAAAAGTATTGTGCGATGTTTTGGCTTTAAATTACTTAGAAAATATTTTTTCTATAAGTCTCTATAATAAAAATTTTTGTTATTCTAAGAAAGCCGTAAAAATTAATAAAATTGTCAATTTTTTTTTTTATTGAAATTAATTTAAAATTTTATTTTATTTTTATTTTTTGAACAAGAAGCAGCAGGAAGCTTAATTTCTAGAAATTTATGATAATTTTTAATTTGGCGAAAAGAAAGCTGAGAATTTTGAAAAAAAAAAAAACAAATTTAGAGAGCTAATCATTTAAGAAAATGGGACGAAAATCAATTTATTTGGATTTGAATATTATAATTATTATATAACAGATGATACACAATCCCAGAAACAGCGATTTGTGAATAATGAATTATAGGAGATTGAATGGAGAAAAATATCAAATGCCATTTGTTCCGTTTAATCGTATGCAAAATATTGTCAATTAAAATATTTAATAAATCTAAAGGGCTACTTGGAAGATAATTTTAAGTATTTTCAACTGATTGTGAATCCATCACCACAATGCACGAGCATTGAATCACATCATAGAAATAAGGACAGCTGTAAAAAATTTAAGGTATTTAAATTTTAAATTAAATAAGGTATTTAAGGTATTATATAAAAATATTAAATTAACTAGGAAATTAAGTTAAATCTGAACGATTCTAGTGACTAAAATTTAATTTAAAATAGCTATATGCTCAATTAAGAAAATTGTGTCTTTTCCTTAAGTTTCTCCCTTTTCTTTTAACATACGTTTTTTGTAAATAATTCGAAAACATTACAGTATATGGTAATGAAACCTTACCCTGTTACTCAACAAAATATATAATGAAATATTTCGTTTTGAAATAGGGTAAAAGCAGTTTCAACAATGTGCTTTTCTAACAGGAAAGATCGTTGTAATAGTGTAGTATAATAATTTCATAATTTGGTTCGAAGAATTTCTGCATCGAAGTCGAAGTTACGAAATTAAATAAATATGACATGTTCATTAAGTCAAAATTAAAGCTAAAATTTATTTTCTTAATAAGCATACATCGCGTGTATGATGTTTACAGCATTAGGTTCACACTGACTGAGAAATTTTTACATTATATCTCTTTGTAAAAATGAATTCCTACACATTTGTTTAACCTACTAAAAACATTTCCCTTACAAAAAATTTAACATTTTTCAACTAACAATTAAAAATATGCAACGGTACTACATGAACAATAATTATTAGTTTTTTTTGGAAATAAGCTAAATTATTCGGGAAGAAAATTATTAAGAGTCATTGAATTAAAAATGTAGATTAATATGTTCAAGTTAAAAATATCCTGAAAATCAACAATAATTTGAAAACTCCGAAAGTTTGCCAATTGTTTTCATTTTACTTTTGATTTTTTAGTAATAATATGCGCATGATTTCCATATTTGTATCCAGTTATATACACCATTCAATTATTAACAATTTACATAAATGGCAATAAATATTACATTTCCCTTATTCAAATCAATGTCATTTTCATATTATTAACGTATTCAATCCCATAATTATCAATTTCTCAACTGCAAATATACTTGAAATATGATGTGCCTTTTATATAATTGGGGAGCAGGAGTTATAAACATATAAAAAGCATTTTAAAATTTTCTGATTGTTTTCTTTTTTGAGAAAAAATATAAGGAAAATGACAAAAATTCTTAAAAATCCAAAAATTGTTTTGAGTTCTAAATATGAAGCTGAAATAAAATTTTCTCAGCATTTCATTTTCGTAACAAGATTTTTGTTTAATACGCGAATTATTTTTTATAAGTATAGGTATGATATGTACAACATACTTATGTACATATGTAATTATTATCACCAAATGTGATCCTTTAGAACAAGTAAATGGTAATGTACAAAAAGCCTTAGTTCGCCATTATAATAAGAATGGGACGCTTATAATTTTTTGGTAATTCTTCTTTTGTTATGAGTTTTGTTGATCGGTTTCTCGAATTCATCTTTTATTTGTTTTCTTTTTTTTTATATTAAACTGAATTATGAATTTAATTTTTGCAAATACATTTTAAAAATTTAAGATATTCGATTACATTTCCTGTGTTAAATTTCATGTTGAGTTCAACTTATGATTCTTTTGTTATAAATCATTGGTTTTTCTTTTATGCAAAGCGCACTATCCGAAGACCATGAGTACCTTAATGGAAAGTGAACGTTTAATTTTTATATTTGTGTAAATTTTTTCATTTAATATTTTTGTTTTCATGTAATTTAACGAAAGTGATAACACAACAAGACTAAGATGTCATTAAATTAAAACTGATGTGTTTTTTTTCTTTAAATATTTTATGAGATTAAATGCTTGTTGTTATTATTATAGTGGAAACAAATGAAAAGCATCCATTCACAAAATAATAAATTTCTGAAAATCATAATGGAAAGGATATGTGTAATAATGTTAAATAATGTGTCGGTTAAACGAATAGCTCCATTCTGAAAAGTTTTGACTGACTACTTAAATACATCCTACATACAGTAGAAAAGTTTCGAATCACGGATATTCCGAATTTCGTGGGCTTTAAAAGAGGCTTACTGTACCAACTCCAATGCTGTTATATTTTCCAAGTTATTCAAGGAATTCAGAATATATTCAGATATGGGCAAGAGAATTTCTTCCCTCCGACCACCGCAGCCAGCTTTGGCTTATTGTAGCCCTCCCATATTTACTCAAATTACTTAGGGAGTTGAACGTGAGCTCCGCAACACCGAGAAAACCACGCCCAAACCATCTGCACCTTATGGCAGTCAGAGTAGAACAATCACACAGAATATGTATGGACAGATAAATAATGGCTTGCCTAATGGCAGACATTGAAAATTCAACATAGGGGACGGGCCGAACGAAATGGACCTCAAATTTCGTTGCTCTGTGCCCACTGTGTCCCGGCACCCAAATGAGCGTCACTCAGCTTGTTGATGCCACCTACACCAGCGCGAGCACACAGCTGCAAACTCCCTCCAAACCAGCTTGAACGTGACCTGAGCCGATTGGAGCGGCAACAACGCTGCCCTGCTGTCCGAGAGTACATTAATGGTGCAATTTTTTTGTATGTCCGGCCACACTCCTTGCACTACCTCAGAGCTTACACATTAAACGTTGTTCATGCATTGTATTTAATAAGAATTGCGTGAACCTTCTATTTTTTCCGTTCACGAAATCCACGAACATTTTCACATCCAACTTTTAGCAAATTTTCATTAGATTGAAAAATATGTGAGCGATATATGTATTTATGTATATTTTATGTAATCTCTGCCTTACAAATAAGAATGATGAACCAGAATACTTTTGAAGAAGATCAACTTTTATAGCTAATAACTCGAAAAACCAAGGCGAAATTAATAAAGTCTCTTATATTTTGTCTTGTGATTACCATTTCGAGTCTCGATTTTATTGTACATTTTAGTTTTCAATCACACCATTTGCCTTAGGAAAAATTCTATACCGCTTTGTGCCACTCCTCTTTAATACCAGTTTGTATGAACATTTTCTTCATAGAAAAATCAAAATATTGTGAACAATAAGTTTTAATCACTTTAAATTTTAACCTGATTTCTCCAATAAACTTCATAATATGCACCTTACAAAATTGCCATTATGTCCAAATAACTTTGAGTTTTTAATAAATTTTACCACTTAATATTTTAATTTTCAAAAATATTTGCATCCGGCATGTGATTATTATTTTTCAATAAATCTTTATACTTTTAAGCAAACTGAACTGCGTAAGGAGTAGCAAGTAGTTAGTTAAAATTTTCTTAAAGGTTTTCATTTATGAATTCAGTTCACGTATTTTTTTTTGGAAAATATTTCGTAAAGAGTGGGTAGGCAAAAGAAAAACATGAAACAAAAAAAAACTAAATTTATTGATCGATTTGTAATTTAGATACACACATGCATACATATTATGTAAAGCATACACACATACACATTATGCAACACATATACGTACGTCAAAAGTTAAAAAAAATAAAGCAAAAATTAAATATCGATTAATGCCGAAATATAGCTATGAAAGAAATAAAAAATATTGGCGTCATTCAGTTTGTCAAAAGAATTCAATGAACTTTTTATATAAATTTTGTCATTTTTTTTTTTATTGTCCAATAAAAATAAAACCTAAAAATAATTTATTTTTTTTTTCTCTTTTTTAGTATTATAAGAATTTCGAAATCAGGAAAATTCATGAATGTTGTACTCTATTTAAATATTTGAGTGATTAATGTTTTGTACATTCGATTATCCTTTATATTATGCCTTGAAAAGCAGATATTGTCGTGGCCGCATATATAACATTACCGTAATATGAAAAACCAAAATAATGTTAACATTAAAATAAGAGGTCACATAAGAATTAGTTTTTACTCTTAATTCACATTAATTTGATGATCCGGTTTCATGCCTTTTTTAAAGATAATAAAATTAAAATCTTAAAATATGCAACAGTTCCTTATAATTGAATAAGAACACCGTCATTTCTGCTTTTCACGTTGTCCTTTTAAAGATTCATATACATAATTCTATACAAGTTGGATGAAAAAATTTTACAACTTAAAATATTTGACAAATTTTCTTCCAATTAAACCTTTTAATCCTTATTATGCAATAATTGCGAAAATAAGTGTAAAACTCTAAAAGGGCTTTATTCCATTAATTAAATTAAATTTTCATACAATTTTAAAATTATTTAATTTCCGTGCTCTTATAAACAAGAAATAATCATAAAAATATTTATTATATGAAAATTCTGAAAATAACAAATTAAATGCTGTAAACCGTTCAGGACGTATTTCCTTAGTTTTCCAATTGCCTTTATTTAAATTCCCGTATAAATATTTCTTATAAAAGAACTGAAATATTAACAGATTTCTAATAAATCTCTACATTCTAAAATTTTTCGTTTAAACATGTCTCAACAGTGTAACTAATGGAAAAGTAGTGAAATATAGTGCAAATGCTCACTTAGTGAGGATTTTATTCACATTAATTAGAAAGTCTACTTCGTTTTAATATTCCCCGTGTTATTTTTTCTTATTCTCATCAATTGTTGCAATATTATTCAATAATATTGAGGATTTTACTATGCCGCATCTCTATTATCTTAATTAATTTAGTTCTGAAACTTTTAAGAAATATCCTATATCACTTAGAGAATGGGTGATTTTTTAAGTAATTCATACATTTAATTCAGTTTGCAATAAAATACTACTAAAAATTACACTCTTCAGCATTCAAGAATACTTTCTAAGTATGTCGAAATTTATTTACAAATTTCATTCTTATTTACACAACAATAACATTTCGTTACAGATTTTTATAAGAAATGAACTCCCATTATTATCAGAATTTTTCTTTTAAAAATAAAAATCTATGCAATACTCGTATTTTCATAAAATCAAAGGATTGCCCATATAAATAACAACATAATAAGAATATTTATACATCCACATAACATTGTGTATATGTATAAACATGTACATGTAATAAGGATATGTTGTAAATCTATAATAAAATGCTAAAATGTGAGCTGTTATAAAATTTCATTTTAGTTATAGAATTCATGTTTTTTCTTACATATGCACAGCTTATAAACAATTTTTTTTTATATATTTACAAATGTATGCAATCGTTATACTCGTACACATGTAATATAAAAGTAATATAAATTTAATCATCTATAGATTAAGAGAGGCCCTTATCCAAAAGAGCAGATGTCGCTTGAATTCAAATATAGTTTTGTTTTTAAAATTATTTTTGTTTTTTAATACCTAAAATAAAAATGTTCGCTTACATTTCTTGTTCTTCATAAAAAAAAAAAAATTGTTTGAGGGTGAGATTAAGATAACCTGTAACAATACTCTCGCATACAAGTACACAAACATATTGGTAGCATTTATATCGAAAATAGTAAAAAATTTTTATACCATGTTAATATTAAAAGGTTAAGGTTATTTTTTCTTTAAGTAATCAATTTTCTCAGGATATGAAATTTTTTTTTATTTTCTTCTTCTTTTTTTACAACTATTGTTATTTTTTAAAATATCCTTTTCGCACGCAAATCTTTTTTCTTTTCTATTTCAATTTATATTCGCATACACACGCATATTTCTGTACATTTTATATTATAGGTATAATAATACATAAGGATACATTTAATTAAATGTAATTAGTTATAAAAGGATATTTTTGTAAAATGAAAATGGTAAATGAGTAAATCAAATACGTATGTAGGAACAATAAGTCTTTTATTTAATAGGAAGTCTTTTATTTAATTTTGCTTTAGTATACAAGGAAAGAAAAAGAGTATAGAATAATAATGGTGCACAAATAGGAATAATGAATATACCGAATAGAAAAATAAAGGAAAGGATTTTCTAAACTATGTCAATGACATTAAAATTGCATAAAATTGTATATAAAAGTACAAATGATTAAAAATCTGTAAACATCCGGTTCTCATAAGGTGTTCTTTTTTTTTTACTTTTAAAATGAAAATTATTGCATTCTACATAATTAAAGTTTAGGCATATAGACACAAATATGTTAGGCATATAGACACAGATAGAGAAAGAGAGAAATTTATCTAATTATTCATTTTATTATTTTTTTCCTTCTAAAGTCCTTATACAGAATATAAGCTATTAATATGGTATATAAGGACACTATTATGGGGATTGTTATAATTTATAAGAATGAGAAGATTTTATTTCCTGTTTAGTTTATTTTGTTTTCATAAAATTACAAAGGTTATCCTTTTTCTTTCTTTAATATTATGCGTATATTATGAAGGTGCGAATGCATTATATTAATTTTTAAAAATATTAGGTTTCTTATATACAATATTAATGGTATTATTTAAATTTAATCTGAAATCTTTTTAATAAATGCTCATTAGGAATAAATTTTTGAAATTTAATTAATTTGACACTTTGTTAGATTATTAAAAAGGATACAAAAGTAAGGGTTTTGTAGGCGATAAAATATAATATGTAAGATATTAATCTATAAAGTAGGTGAGAAAGAAAGGGTGAATAAAGTCATTTCTTAGCTATGAATGCATTGTACATAATTTTCTGTATAATTACAGAAAAGAATAGCTTCCTCTGTTTTCGGGAGTAAATACAGAGTTTATGTAAAGATAAGGAAAGATGTATGAATATAATATGTAGTTTGAAAATGAATTGTTAATTGTGTTGAATTTCGAATTCAAAAAATATTATTTTCAATTATCCTTGGCAAGAATATAATATAAACATCTTTAAAACTGTGTGTTCACATTCAACTAACACGAATTTCACAGGAACTCGAACTTTTATGAAAATGTCTGTCCGTCCATTCCAAGGATAACTCAAAAACTAATTGAACTAAGCTCATCAAATTTTCACAAATAATATTTATTATAAAAATTTACAGAACCCCATTTAAATTGGATGTGGTCGAGGCATAAACCACTTTAAATTATCATAAAGCCTTGCAAATTTGAATAAATTTTCCAAGCTTTTTTGAAGCATATTCGTAATTGAGTATTTTTCTAGTAAAATCAATTTTTAACTATATTGACTCATGCTTTTAAAATGCACTCAATGAATTATAATTTCTAATTGACAAACAACACTTTTTCAACTCCTATAGAATGAAAGGGTAACGTAACATGTTAGTTAAATTAACTTTTATATTTTCTTTTAAATTTAGATTTTTTAGAAATCATTAAGTATGCTTCATAAATTTTAAATATACGGCGCTGTGTACTAAGAAGGACCTGTTAACACTTGATGTGAATGGCGAATCTGTATTTTCAAAAACTTTGTTTTTTTTTTAGTATTAAACAAATTAACTTTTAGTCTTTTCTTAATGAGTAAAATTAATTTTACTGCCTTAAAACGTTAGGCTAAAACTTCATAAATTCTTCAAACTGAATATACAAATTTTGACTTTTATAAAATTTAAATTAAGGTATAAATTATCGAGCACAAAATGATCATGGAAATAAAAGATATTACAATGTTCGTCATTTCGGAAGACGAACGAGATACTATATTGAAATTGCTCTAATTTCAAGTCCTTTATCACGCTTTCAAACACAGTTTAATTTGGCATTAGTAATCTGCTTAAGACGGAAGTAATAAGAACGAGAATGACTGGAATTGGTTTTTTTTAAATTCTGTGTATCTCGGAAACCATTCTGATTTGTTAACTGGAATTTTACTAATTTTGAATTCTCTAAACACTTATTTATTAATAATCTTTTTAATTATTTCTTAATTCTCATTTATTTCATAATAAACTTGCACAAAATGTAATTAATTTCAAAAATTAACTCAGATTATAAAATGAATTCAAAATATTTTTTCGCCAAATTAAAACAAAATCAAATTGTGCATAGTGCCAACACACTATTAATTACTCTTAATAGAAGAATCTTGATCTTTTTTCATTAAAACCTTTTATTTCTCTTATTCTTAAATTTATTCGTTTCCCTAACAAAACGTCATCATTTAAAATGTTTAATAAACCAAAAAAGTATGTATACTTGAAAATTTTATTTCAATTACGAAAATAAAATTAATTAAACATTAAAAACAAAAAATATATTAAAAGTGTGTAATTAATGACATAAGTATGCATTCAACATACACACCCTTTATCCTTTCACCTTCTTCATAAATACGAACAAGCAAGTATACATCCTTGCTTTGCAAATATCATGTACGGATATAATAAGAATGTATTCCCTTATTATGACATTTGTATATCAGACATGTGTATTTATGTATAAATATTTATAAATTTTCCTTTAAATATAAAAATAGAAGGGATAAATAATCAATCAACAGGTGAATTTGCTAATATTAAACTCACCCTTCTAAAATACACAATAAAAACGAAAAAAAAAATTCATTTTATTTTATAAATTTGTTGCTAAAATACGTCATATGCATATATATATATATATGTACATATATAGAAATTTGTTAATATAATAATAGGTATTTCATGTATACGTCACGTCGTGTCGCGTCCTTAAAAAAGAAGAAATAATACATAAATATATAGGTAGAATTAATTTTTAACCCTTTCATTTTCATTAAGACTTAATTGTTAATTGTAATGTTACCTATATGTATATATTGTATGCCACGTATAGTATATAGTATGCAACAGATGTTAAATTGTTCGTATGTTGAGTTACAATCACCTATTTAAATGAGTGGTCTACCAATGTTATTGGAAACCAATTGAAATTATAATAAACATTTTAAAGGACTTAGTCTATAAGTATTATACGATAATTCTATTAGATATTATAGAGCATAATTTAATTATTTGTTACAATTTCTTATACCTATAATAACATTAAGTCCGGAAATAATTATAATTAGAAAGAGAAAGATATACAATACACACATGTCATATTAGTTAGAAAATCAATGGTTAGTTATAGTCGTCGCAATCATGCAGTCAGGAAGGAAAATCAGGTTTGAAAAAAAAAAAAAAAACATTTTTTTGCTCATTTTATGCCTCTACATAAGTGAAACTTTAACACAAAATTTAATATAGAAAAAAATATCCTGCACCTGTTACTTTTTTTTTCTTATTTTTAATTATACATACACACAAATTCATATAGAAACACGTATAAGTACTAGGAAGGTACATATTATATAATATCAAATCCTGCAATTTTCTGTCGCATGCTTCTTATTATGCCAATCACATCATTTATGTATGTGTACATGTTAAACTGTACTCTAACGTTAATCTACCTACATTATGTTTTACGTTTTAAGCATATGTACATGTATATGTACAAATGTATAAAGGTTGGTGCAATTATACTCATTTTATATCCTCTATTTTTTAATTATGTATTTGTCCTAAATAAAAAATACATGTAAATTAATTACAGTAGGTTCATAAGAAATAGCTCCCAAATTAATTACATTCTGAGCACATACATGACATCTATATAAATTTTTATATAAAACTTAAAATGATGTTATTATGCAGAACTTGTTGTGGCATTGGCTTCGATAATTTAAAATTCATCTGATAAATCTACTGTCAAAAGTTAATTCTCTTTTGCAAGTATCAAAAATTCAAAAATCTAATTGTTTTAAAAAATTTCAGGCCACGCAAAATAGGTCAAAAACACGTCACGGACATAGTGAAAACATATGATCATGAAACATTTGATCATGAGGCAAAATAAAATGGTTACACGAGCTTTTCCTTCAAAATTTTGGTCATAAAATTTTGTTTTGGTTAAGTTTTCAATATCTTTACGACAGAAGATCGTAAGCGATTAAATGGATTCAAAAATTTCAAATTAGGAATAACTTTTTAAAATAACAGTGGCTATTCCATGGCATAACGTCCTTTTTTGAATACAACCTAGATTCGTATTCCTTACTAAAACAAAATTTTTGCAACAATGCATTTAAAAATTTGATATTCTTCTTAAGTATGTCTACCTAAGTCTATCTTATCATTTTAAAAAAAAAATCCTATTAATAAACAATCTCAATAAATTTAGGGATGATTCTACTAAAGGTTATCCAATTTACGTCAATACTTAGCTAACTGATTTAAATTTCACAGACTGCGTTCCATGTTCCATTTTAAAAAATTCTTTTCTTTATTTCCAATGGTTTTATTTCACAGATTCCTTTTATAATCGCTTTCAAGTAACAATTTTATATAAACATTTAAAAAACAAAAACAAATTAAATAAAAAAATTAATTCTGGAAATGTTAAGTGCATCTTCGATGCAACACAATGTCATGTAACAACAGGTGTCTTTTATTTTAACTGATTTTAACCTTGCGTTTATTTTACAACCTGCATTTAGCTAATACACATATAAAATTGAATGGACTCGTAATGTGTGTGTGCAAGTTAAAATGCAATTTACCTGTTGTTCTTGTTATTTTGTTTTAGTTAAAATCATCTTCAGCATAACTGTACTTTAAAAGAGAGAAAATAGGGAATAACTTTTGTTTATAAAAACAAAACAAAAAAAAAAGAAACATTAACCTGGTTGCATCTTTATTTACATGTGTGTGAGTGTATGTTGGTGTACGTAATGTTTTTATTTTATACAATAAATTTTAAAGGGTTATACATATGTTAAATATTAAAATATTTTTTAAGGAAGCATTTTTTTGTTTTCACAGGATATTTTGATTTCAAGTTATTTTTATCTGATTTCGGGTTGCAGTCGGGAGCTGAATATTAGTGAGATATTTGACAAATAATGGTATACAATTTTGATAGAAAATTAATTCATTGCTGTCCATTATTCCAAATTGAATCAATGTTTGCCATGGATGTAAGGGACTTTAAAATATATTTTGAAATTTAGGACAATTTTTCCAATTGAACTTGTTTGTTTATTTGGGTTGATTTTGTCTATGAAATTATGTAGAGCGAAATATATAGTTTAAACGAGAAAAAATAGAGTTGACTCGTGTCAACTCTGTGTTACCCGTACGAATTTGTTTTCCTATGTGCGAATAAATATGCCATAGCTGACTATGGGACAGAATATGACTTTAAGTTGTCGTATTACCATATTAATTTATGCAAAATTTCAGTACTGTGTTTTCAATAAGTTTTTGAGTTATCGTTGCGACAATCAGACAAAGCTAAATCGACTCAGAAATCGAAGCTGATAAAAAAAATACACTTTAGTCTATATCTCAGACCATCATTTCTTAGCGTTACAAACGGCAAGGCAAATTTATGTTACCCTTCGAACATACGTTCGTACGGGTATAAAAATACTAGAAGCATTTGCGACATATTTTGCCCACTCTCATTCCAAAATCAAAGCTGACTCTCCAACACTGTATTCTTCATCCTATTTTTCGGCAAATCCTTTTATTTGCTATAATTCATTGCATTAAATATGCGTTTTATGTATGTGTAACTGTTATTGTTCTTACGTCTATCAAACTGGACTAAATCCTATCTGTAATTCTGGTAATATTTTATAATTCTGTAAAAAAAAAAATACCATAACAAATAATGGACGCCTATATGGTCCATCACCAATAGGTTTTAAGTAATTGAATGTATATTTGTAAATTTTATTTTTAAAAAAACAATATAATAAAATTTAATCTAGCAAAATAAAATGTACGTACGAGTATACTAAGAATATAAACAAACATAAATTCACTTGTAGCATAAAATAAACTTGATTATTTTTCAAATAAACGCAACGCACTACTTTTATGCCACCATTTTTACCTTCACCTCATTTACTATCAATTAATAAAATTTTGTTTTTTTTTTTTTGTTTTAATCGTTAAATTTTTATTAAAATTTGATTTACGATCAAACCTGGTCTCATTTGAAGTTTATGATTCCTAAAAAATTTATTTATAGTGTGTGTTTGTATAATATTCAAAACCATAAAAAAAAATTTATTAAAAGTATTACATTAAATTTTAAGTGTTTACATAAAACATTACTGGCAGAGGACCATAATATTTACATACATATACATATGTATAACGAGTATTATATTGAGAAAGTTATTACGAAATTATTAACTATAAGAGGCAGTTTGTAGGGGGAAAAATTAAGGTATATAAACTATAGAAATATAAAAAATTAAGGATCAAATAAACTCGTGAGGGTTTTTAAGCAAAATTAAGAAAATATTTTTTTATTTACCCTTTCAGCATAATTTTCTAAATTATGCTTTAATTGTTACACATCGTAAATTCTAAAATACTAAAATTTTCTTATATACTTTTAATAACTCAAATTATACCAGTTTTAATTCTTATTAAGAAAAAAATCGTAAACTTTAGTCTACGCGTGCAATAAAATTAAATTTTATGAGGATAGCTTAATAGCTTTTTTGGTCGCCCTTGACCAATTGAAGGTGATTTTATGTATCAATGTTAAATTTCATATATAATAAAATTTAAGTAAAGTGTTATACTTTCGTTAATAATGATTTTTATTTAGAAACATGTTAAAAATCCCATTATTTCTATTATTAATTATCATTATTTTAAGGTTTTATTATTATCCTACTTATTATTTTAATCTATAATTTTCTATACATGAAACTTGTCACGTAGGCACGGGAACAAAAATGTTTCGTTCAATCACTATTATAATACTTAATATAGAAGAAAAATTTTATGCTATCTACATATATTAGAACAAAACCACAATGTCAACAAACTTGTTGACATTGTGCTCCTCTCATTTTCCAGAGAGAATTACAAATTTTGAGCAAATACATAGTTTGAAAATTGTTCATTCGCACATGTCTAACTTACTAGAATATCACAGGGTCGAAAACAAAAGTGACCTAGCTAAGAATTTTTTAAGAAATCGTTTTTTTTATCGTAAACATATTGATATTATTAATCATAACTATGGTTGAGAATGAGTATTGTAATAAATTTCATCTAGTAAAAGAGACTCACGTCGTTCCCGCTTTCTCAATTCTCATTCCCGCTAACGAATGAGAATTGAAAACTCCATAGTATAACCGTTCCTGTTAAGTTTTACCACCAAAAGTTGATTGTGAATTCGGGCTCTTTTATTAGCCATTTTCAATAATTAGAATATTTCCAAATCTTGATTAAAATCTTGAAACTTAACTGTCTTTATAATTTTATCTTTGTTAATCTTTGCCCAATTTAAAAAGACGTTTTTCTTATCATTTAATTTGTACCATAAATTAATAATTTTTTAAATACCTTTATATTTAGTCAAGGAAATATTATAAAATTACCAGTATTACATCAATAATTTGGTATAATAAGTTTCATATTGATTAATCTCAATATTAACTATATTGACATTCGTTTCCGTCCATTATTTTAACTTGGTAACACAAGTTTACAATATAAGCCAATTATTAAAACAAAAACAATAATTTTATGAGAAGAAATCAATGCACTCAAATGATTTTATAATTCTAAAGTTGTTCATGAGTCTAAAGTTCCTCCTAATGAAGTAAAAACGAAAATATTAAAATTTCTTTTCAATTTATTTTGGTGAACTTTATAAACCAAAATGTTTAAAATGTTTTACGTACACATGTAAAAAATTATTCATGCTTGCTAGATTACAAAATTTCTAAATCTATATAACAAAATTGTTGTTTCGTGCATAATCTTGAAGCATAATATTATAATATGAGAAGGTCCAATTGTTAATTCATTATGAACTAAAATTTATTCTAAATTCATCCACCGTTTGAAATATGTAAATCATACAATGGATAAATGAAATCATACAAAGGGAGATTTATCTTATATAATCTGTATATTCTACGATCTTTTCCGAATGTATATTTGTGGAAAAGTTTTATGACTACATACAACTGACTAGCATACAATACTTGGATATTATGAATTGCACTGTCCCTAATTCAATTTTAAATTTCCAACAAACGACTAGCTAATTTAAAAGTTAAAAGAAGCTAAAAGAATTGTTAGCTACTCCGAATCCCTTCATAAATTAGTATTAATAAAGTTGGGTCAAACCAATGGTTTGTATTGTAGCACTTTTCCCTTCAACAAGTGAAAATTCTGCTTTAAAATACAGTCTATGTATACCTATCACACTATAAAAATTATTTTCATTCATATACAAAACTATTTCTAAATTGCATATATTTAGGATGACGCATATATGCAGTCTTTGAAATAAAGCAAAAATTAACATAAAAAGGGGTTAACATAATGCTCGATTTTAAGGGTTAATTGTGTGAGTTAAGAAAAATAATTATATTTTTTAGTGTCACGAAATTTACCGTTAGCTTTTTGCGTTTATAAAAATTTGGAAAAGCTTGCGGTTTCGGAAATATAGGGTGTCAAAAATTCAAATTTTACGATTTTCAAGAGGTGATAACTTGAGAGGGGGTGGAGATAGAAAAAAAATTTCTTCTAACGAAATGAACTATTTGTTAATGTCTAAAAGCCCCTAAAATTTCAAAGTTCTAGAATATAGGATCTAGAAGAAAAACGACATCAAAAATTTGGAAAAAAAGGACTTTAGATAACGGTAAATTTCAACGGCCATTTTGTTTTTCTAAAGTTTAACTGTAGTATACCGCGCTAGGGGAAGCAAGCCGCTGCCTTTCTGCGTTTGCAAAATTTCAAAAATACTTATGGTTTCATTGCAACAAATATTTAAAAAAGGCCATTTTTAGGGTTTTGAGGGGGTATAACTTCTAGAGGGGGGGAGATAGGTAAAAATTTTGTTCTACGAAAATAAGTTTCTAGTAAAGATCTATGTATATATAAAATTTCAGCTTTCTATCTTTAAGGGTGTAGAAGTTTTGTAAACAGACACACGGACGGACGGACGGACGGACGGACGGACGGACGGACAGAGTGAAACTAATAAGCACTTTTTTCAAAAAATTTTTTGGAAAAGTGCTAAAAATTGCACATTTCTATTGTGGAATTTTCATATTCTCCCTTTTTACGATGAAATTACTTTATTACGAAATTCGGAAAAATAATTTATTGCGTCGGAAATCCGAAAAAAATTGCTTTATTCCGAAATGCAATTTCGAAATCCGATTTTGTCGAAGGCCGAAAAATTCATATACGATGAATTTTGAAAGACTGTCTATGAAAATGTTTCCATACCAAATTATAAACAATTTTTCTCATGTAAAAGTCCCAGTATTGCTTCAGCTAACTCAAAATTTCATCGTATATTTACCTAATAACTTTTCATAATTAGAATTGATAGTTTTTCTTCTCATTTAAACACTTTTTTTTTTGTTTTGTTCTGAAAATGATTAATGGTGCTAACAACAATTTTTTATTTATTTTATAGATTTTATTTTTTTTTTTCAATTTTGAAGACCACATGAATGAAGTTGACTCAAACTATTCATTATTTTACAGGTGTTTTCTTAGGGTACAAAGGAAAAAAAAACATATACTTTTTTTTCTTTACTCTTATATTTGGAGTTTAAATTTTAATCTTCCTTTGTGTTTTGAATTTTGACCCTCGTCGTTCTTATACTTATATTCGTTTATAATTTTTGAGTTTTGTTTCTTTTTTTAAATAAATAAAAAATGGCTCACTTTTCGGAACGTGTTACATTATGCCTGGTATTTTCTATAATAAATTAAAATACAACTTTTACAATCAATAAAGATGATTCTTTAAATACAAAATATTTTGAATGAAGAAGTCAATTTACTTTCAAAATTTATACTCACACACATACATTCATCTATATTATAATGTTTAATAGTATGTGATCAGAAATATAATGGCGTTAATTATAGAAATTTTTTATAATTTCACTACTCATATGTAGTAATGTGTATATTGTTTCAATCATTGGAATTATTTGAAGAGCTTTAGAGTTCAAAAGATTCTAAAATAAATTTCTATAAATTATTTTATTTTTGGTCTAGGATTGTAAAAGGTTTTTGCCAGCGAACCATTTTTTTTATGAAAAATTTTAAAAACTAGTACCTAGATATTAGAATTTAAAAATATTATCAACATTTTTGCAATTCTGAGAACGAATTTCTTCTAGCAACTGTATATTTTCTCCAAAAGTGTTACGATTGGGTTAAAAATTAAAAAAAAAAGTATATTTTGAGATTGAAACCGGTAGAGTAATGGCTTTAATCCAGTTCGAAGAGTAAAATTTTTAGTTTTCTGCCATGACTCATTCCTTTTTTTTGTTATCCATCTGTTGTGCAGTTGTAGGAAAAAATTTTCATCAGTTAGTTAAAATTTCGAAATATAATTGATTTGTTTTGAGGCGAAAGTTTTCTTAAGGCGATCTTATTTTTACCGGTAATAGATTTATTTGGCAGTGCGTACTCAAACTTAACATAACCTAACATATTTAAAACATCTAACAAGGGTTTGAATTTATATTTTTTGCAAACTGTACAAATAATTTTCATTTCATTCTAGAATTATTATATATAAAATGCTCTGTTCAATATTAAGTACGATACTTTAACTCAAAAATAATTCATTAAAAAATTAAATAGACACTTAACACTACCAAATACTCACAACAAAATAATTGTTATATGAAAATAAACACAAAAATTATTTAAATTTGATATTTTTATTATTCCAAGTGTTGGGTACTTGAATTTCTAATATTATGTAGGGACAGTGCTTTAGTTCTCGCATTCATAAGTATATACACTCAAAATAATTACACTCAAAAAATTCAAGTGGAATACTTGAATATAATTTATTTATTTTACTATAACTTATTAAACATTTAGGTTCCTTATAATTCATGGGTATCGTAAATGTACCCGCGGTTAATTAGGCACTTATCTAATAACGCTTTATTTCAATTATTTTGCTATATTGAAAAATAAACTAAATAAAAGTTATTAAATAGAATAGTAGAATTGTTACAGTTATTATTAATTTTAGAACTAACTGTATATTATATGGTATATACATATTAAATTTTTCACGAAGTGTGTGTGTAACATGAAGAAGTAAGAATCTTACAAAAATTCTAATTCAAAGTAAATATATAAGCCATTTTCGTTCGTTTTGTATTTAAACACTCAATTTAAAGCAAAATTACTTAAATCGATTATTATTTTTCCTGTACACAAACTCATATTGCAAATCAATAAAAACGCCTCAATGGAACGCGTACTACATTCATACAAAGTCTTGACTTTGAAGAAATAATCAACATATATGCAGTTAATGCAGTGCGTCGTTGAGAGGTCTACAAAAACCTCCAAAAATTTTGCTCAGGAAAAGTATAAGTTGTTCAATTATAGGGAAATCTTTTTAATTTGCACATGCTACTGCTGCCTAATTCATATCTACCTAGAAGATTCGATTCATTGCATTGAATAAATTCCAATTAATGTTTTGCATATTTCTAATTAATACAAAAATAATTTTAATATAATAAATACACTAAGTATCTAATCGGTTTTCCAAAAACAAAAAAAAAGCCAATTACAATTTTTATATAGAAAAAATTATGATCTCATCTATAATCATGAAAAAATCCCAAACTGAGTCAATATAGGTACGCAACAAAGAATGTTGATCACACATGAGACACGTGCTTTGAAAACTATTTTTTTGCGCAAATAAATGCACATAGAAACCTTATAAAATCGCAGTACCTAACAACTTGAAAAACCAAAAAAAAAACTTAAAATGCAATCAAATATTTGACGATCGTGATACCGTCAAAAGTAAAGGGTAAAAAACTCACGAAAAACAACAAAAAAAATTTTTTCTCCAAATTCGCAAAGTTTTTTGTTTTTGGTTTTAACAAAGTTGTAATACGATATTAAAGCGTTTATTCCATTAAATTAGCAATTAATATAAATTTCGTATTTAATGTTAAACGTTTTTTAATGTTTCTGTTTTTTTCTCATTCCATTTTTATCTAACAAATTAATGACGTCATCACTGCTAATTCACTTTCATATCATTTAAAATTTCAGTTAAAAATTTGCCAATTTTTTTTTAAATATACTAAAGACTTAACACTTTTGTAAAGACAAGAAGAGTGAAAGAGTAAATGAAATATATAGAGGGAGAGAGACAAAAAATATAAGATAAATGAAAGAAGCAGAAATTTTGAAAATCTTAACCTTTTTTTTTATTAAGAATCCAACCTATGCATATCCGATACACCAATAAAGGAATCTACAGGTAGCCAACATTTTCTCAGGAAAAACGATATTGAATTTTTCAATAAAAGAATAAACCCTGCGCATATTCCAAACCAATAGCATTGAAATCTTCACTTAGTAAAGTGAGTTTAATTTTTTTTTAAATCTTTTGTTCGATTGAATTTAGATTCAAAAACTTGGGAATTTTATTATTTTTATTACCATATAGCATAATTTTAAATTTATTTGTCAGATATTACAATTTCCATAATACGTTTAGACGCATTCTTCCAATACCTTTGATATATGGAAATTACAATGTATTGTAGATGAGCTTAACTGGTTTTGTATAAAATATTCTGCCTAACGGAAGAATGATTTCTTACGATATGAAAATAGAAGTAGGACTAATTTTTAAAAATTTATTATTTATAGAACTTAAATCCAATGGGGAGAGAAGGGACTCTGAACTATCTTTCGCTATTCGCAGAATAAATTTATTTTCAAAGAATCGAGTTTTCTCTTCAAAAAATCTAATGTAAACCTTAAACAGATTTCTAAGTTTAGAAATTGTTATGGTTAAATTAGTTTCTTAAGAAATTTAAATTGTTTTAGGACATTTTTTTTTCGCCAACTTTTGATAAAATGTAAAATATTTCCATTTTTTGCTTGCAAAATCACAAATTAATCTTATTTTTTTTTTTTTGATTGTTTCAATATAAACATTCAACTTCGGAGTCCGAGCTGAAAGCGTCCACATTTAAAATATACGAATAGTTAAATATTTTTCAGTCATCACCGGACAAATCCGTGGTCTAATATTTTAAAATTTTAAAGTAATTAACTGGAAAACGCATTTAAGCATAGTTCATATATCAGAGGATGACTGTATACGTAATGTCCATATGTAAGTCTATTTTTAAATCGCACAATTGCGAGAACAATGGCATGAGTCAAAATGCAGAATAGCAAACTTGCTTTTATTACTTTTGTACTTTAATGCACAAGGCTTCTCTGTAACAAAATAATACAGAAAATTGGTTCATATACCTGTGAATATTTCTATACCAACGTTTTTTAGCCCTCAATAGTAATTTTCACTCAGCTAAAAATACTTTAAATTCCGGAAGTCGAAAGTTATATATTTGAGTTGTGTCGTTATTCTTCCCAATGTGCGAAATATGAAATTTCTTTAGTATTACTCTATGATGAGAAGAAATGATATAATCATTTTTGATAACTTATTATTAGCAGAAATACCTGTTTTTAGCATTTTTCAGTGTCGCAATTTTTTTTTCATAAGCACAAAACATAAGACGCGCAGACATTAAAGGCTGCTCTCATTCATATCATATTTTAGTGTGTATGTGTGTTTTTTTTGTTTTATTCTTTTCATTTTTGTCGGTCGAAATTCAACTATAGGTATTTTATGCTTTTTTTGTTTTCCTTTTCTCGTTAAAATGTTGAAAACCAGAAACACAAACAGCATCTAAATATTTTTTTTGCCTTTTTATATTTTAAAGGTATTTATTAAGATTTTTATTTTTATTATTTTAATTTTTTTTTCATTCCACTTAATTTTAAACTTATTGGCGAACTATTACTTATGATCTTCAGTTAATGGGCCAGAAAACAAACTCTGAAAAATCAATGAATTAAAAAAGAGAATTGAAAACCTTTTCTGGTTTTCTTTTTCTTTTTCTTTTCGCAAGACATAACAATATTTTTCAATATATAATAAGAGTTGGTTCTTTAAGGGAACCAACAACAATAAGAAAAAGCACCAATTTTTAAATTAGTTTACGAAAAAAAGGATTTTTAAAAATTGCAAAATTCTAAGAACGCTTAAGAGTGCTGTGAATTTATAATAAAAATCGGGGTATCTAATTTTGTTGTTTTATGAATTATGTATCGCTGATAAGTATCATATAAAAATGGGAATTAACGACATACATACATACATAAAATATCAAAGTAATCAACAGAATTGTTTTTATTGTTAAAAGCAGTGGTGTTTTAACCTTTTCATATGAGCACTCCTCTTATATACAAATTATGAGCAAATAATTTCTTTTAATTGTTATAAGCAATATTAAGCTATAAATATACGCATGTAACATATATACACACAACATTTTTTCAAAAGTTCCCAGAGTTATAACAACGACTGGAATTTATGCAGCTTCCTCATATTAACACGTATTTCAGAAAAATGGTTTTATGGTGCTAAATTTGTTCAAATTGAATTCCAACAATGTAGATTGAATCAAATTAGAGATATAATTAAATGATTTTGAAGGAAAACTACTAAAGGCGAACCTAGTGACTATCTATGTAGGTAAATTCATAAAACCGAAACTATAATAAATAGTTTTTTTTGAAGTGAGTAATATGTTTACAAACTTTTATGGCAGACTCTTCGAACTTCTACTTTCATCATTAAATATTGATTGTTCAAATTAAAAACAGTTCGTACAACAGAATGACGGGCAAATATATTTCAATCAACTCAGAATTCGGAATTAAAAATACTTTTTGGCGCAACAGGGGAAAACTCTTCGAAATGGGAAAAAATCTATGTTTGCGTTTTCTGCAATAGAAAAATTCTAATAAATCTAAGTGGCAATTGTTATTAACTATTGGTTCTGAATTTTTCTGATTTGCCAAGTTTTAGCGTCAAATGAATTTTAAGTTATATAGCTCTTTATCATATTAATTTTATATTTCCAATGAACTTAAACATATGCGTTCAAACAAAATATGCTGCGAGAAATGTAAAAGCACTTATACAAGCAAAACTTTTAGACAACTTATGATTTTAATTAGAAAAATACCAATGAATATCGAAAGCAGAGATGGATTTTGATTAGCTATGGGCTGTGTGAAAGTCGTCCCACTTAGCAAAGAGCTCCAGGAACATTAATTGATTGCATAAAATTGGTTATGCTGTACGACTGTGATTATAGAGGCCAAATAATACCTATAGCTAGACGGGTATTAGAGCCGAATCTAATGAAAAATACTGGTCAGAAATAAAACGCTTAACCCAAAACAGAGTGAGGAACGAATAAAGGAAAATAAAATAGAAAAAAGTAATATAAAAAAATCTTTTTGGAATGATTCCCGGCTTGGTACCCGTTTCAGGCAAATACATTGTACGACATTTTTCCTAAAAATTTTTCAGTGCTAAATTTAAAAATTAAAGATAAATAAATATTCCTCCGCTTCAGAATAATATTCTTCCCACATACTCTCGTGAAAATTGCAAAAAAAAAAACATCCTTTGGGTCTCCAACATTTGTGTCAAAAAAAAGGGATCCATCGATTGCGTAAGAAAACCTTTAATGAATATATTAAAGTATTCACAAAATAAATTTTTGATTACCAGTCTAATTTAAATGGTATGCCAGAACAGGTTTTTTTTATATTTTCTTCCTTAAGGTCTTAAAAATGCTAGTCTTTGACTCAAATTACTAAATTTAAACGCGCATGTTTGATCGACAATATTTCTTAATTAAAATATTAATAGTAATTAAAAACTTCCAAAAACCCTAGGCATTTTTTTTTAAATTTAATTACATTCAATATCAAAATTTTTAATACAATAAAGTCATCAAATATTTTTCTTCAACAACACTATTATGCAACTTAAATTTATATACTTGCATAATATGTACATACATACATATGTATGTATATGCAACAATCAAAAAATTTAATTATTTTACTAAAATAATTTTAGGAAGCAATTATCAATGATTATTGTTTTCAGTTTCTCGTACAATATTACCATAAAAAAAGAAAATTCCGGTTATATTCTGATTTGATTTCCTGTCACCATTTTATTGAACTTAAAAACCTAATTTTAACAAAAATCTTTATTTTACCATACCATTTTGTATAAGTACATTTTAATGTCATAAAGGGCATTGTTCATACCATTGCATTGCCAATTATGCTAAAATTTTAGTTGTAAAATAAAGCAAAAGGCAATAGAATTGATGATACCTGCAAAAGTAAAATGGTTTTTATGTCTTAACTTTACAAAAATGCAATTTGATAAGGACTTTAGGGATAAATTAAACAAAAAGGATTTTTCTTTGCGTTTGCCTAAGCTTTCTCATTATTAAAAAAATTTGTTATTTAAATTTTTACGTTATTACGTTATAATGGTATTATAAATTTACCTTCCTGTTTGTAAGGCTAAGAAAGATAGATATAGACCTGAGATAGTTTGTTCGTCTGTCTCTCCGTCGGAACGATAAGTCAAAAATTAATTTTGCTAATCTTTCTAAATTTTGCTAAATTTTCACAAATGATTTATAATACTAAATTCACGAACCCTATTTAAATTGGACGTGAGCAAGTTAGTGGTTCGGGTAGCTAACTTCAAAAAGTTAATTAGCTAAATCTCAGAAATAATTGAAGTTGAAATATAAAAATTTTGGGCAAACAAGTATATAAAATTGGGCTGTATCTATCTAATAAAAATATTTAATAAAAGTTGTTGAAATTTCTTGACTCCTAATGGTATCAGCCATATAACTTCAATACAGTACTTAAATTTTCCATAAATTGATATGATAATCGTATATGATACAATGTCGTGTATTGATATGATAATCTACGATAATACATTCGTTCATATAAATTCGCCAATAGGATACCAAGTTCGTACGGCTATCGCAGAGTTGAGATGATTAATTTTATTTTTCCTCGTTCTTTTTACCGACCGTATTGTGTAAACAATAGGTAGGTTATGTTATGGCAACAAATTTTGCATATCGAGTTTTCGGTGGGAACGTACTTTTCCATAGTAGGGAAGTGTAAATAAACTATTTTTAGCAACCTGTCGGTCTGTCGATCTGTGTGTGCACGCGTGTATCTCAAGTTCTGCTGAACCGATTTTGATGAAATTTTATATGTAAGTTTATTTCCACCATGGCACGGATTGATCAACTTTTGGGATATATCAGGCCTCGGGAACTGCACTTTTTAGCGGGCCTGTTTTACATTTTTGAACATTTTGAAGAAAGTATTCAACCGATTTACTTGAAATTTCATATATGAGCTTTGCTCGACCGTCCGCGAAAATTTCTAACTTGTGGAAGAAATCAGGCATCAGCAACTGGACGTTTACTACGGGCCAAATACACATTTTTGTGTATGTAAAGAGAAATAATCAACCGATTTCATTCAAATTTAATATATGAATTCCTCGTATTAAAACAATGAACATATAAATTTTTTTGAAACATCAGGGCCCGAAAACTGATTTGCGGGCCGATTTTACATTTTTCACCATATCTACGGAACGAATTGATGGGATTTCATGAAATTTGATTTTTGAGTTCTGGGCATTACCAAAACTAACTGGTGGGCATTTCAGGGAATTCGAATAGCACAAAACGAAACTCTACTAAGAGCCAAATTTACATTTTTCTAGGTATATTAACTATAAGCTTACTAATGTCCTAAAAATTGGAAAGAAGTATTTAACAGACATTTTTTAATATTCTGTAACACTTTCACTTAACTAGACAATACACAATGCGGTCGGTTATGTGCTGACCACATCAGATTTTTTTTTTATTATAATTCTTTTTCTTACTGTTCTAATATTGTATCGAATACTCAACAAATCCTTAATTACATTCCCGTTTCAAGGAACGTTACAGTGACAAACCCCTTTTTGACGCAAAATAATTTTTCTATGCACAATCAGTTGCTTAAGACTTAAGTTATCGCTGCAAAACTTTAGAAGAAATTGTACATTAATTTTCGAAATAGTTTTCTATTGATATACTGAAAAAAATCGGCTTTGATATAGTGCGTGTGTTAGGACAAGTAGGTGTTCTTTTTTCGCATGCATAATTATTTAATTTTGGTTTTCTTTAATTTTTTTATCGTATTTCGCTCCGGGGAGGAATATAGAACTGGTACGCATAATAATGGAGATAACTATGAACCAGTTTCTTACTTCATTGAGTTTTAAAAGTTGGATGAGGAGACTACCATAGCTTTTTCTTTATATTAAATATTTTTGGTTATTGATTTATTGTTTTATTTTGCTGGTATTTTTAATGATTTTAATGATTTTTAATATTGAATACAATTTTTTATAGTGATCTGACCAAGTTTTGAACCCGAGATATCTCAGCTAAAGCGTCAGTGCAATAGCCGCTGCACCATTAGTCATGTTTTCTTTTATAGTTCTCCTATATTTCCATAGAATTATAACTATTGTACTTATTTGCTTTTATTTAATTTCTTTAGTTGCAATTTAATATAAATTATTTGCTCGTTTCTTATTTAATATTAATTATTTATAACTTTTTACTTAAAATTGAGATAGCTAAATACATACATGTAATATATATGTACTCATAAACCGCCTTTTGCTCATATGTGTAACAGAATTACAATCAATTTTGACTAAGTAAAAATTAATTAGCTTGTACTAATAATGCTGAATATCTTCACAGAACTGCACTTAAGGGTATGTGCATTAACATGTGACTTCGTTTTCGTTCCCTTATTCAAAACTAATTGTAATTGTCTGAGCTTTCATGAGGTCTGAAGGAGTGAATGAGAAATTTTTAATTAACACGTTTTGTCTCATTTTAAAAATTCATTGAGTTCAGATAAGAATGTTGAAAAAGTGTTATTTTCGTGCTTTATGCTCTATAAGTCGTCCAGCATAAATACACATAAAAAGGTTATGCTATGATGAATATTCTATTGCTAATATCAGTATCATTGCTTACAGTTACCTTGAATATTTATGAATGTACTCACATGAACCTAAAATTTTAAATGAATTGTTGTATAACAGTAATTAATTTTTTTAAGTGGAATTTAATTAATTTTTAAATTTTTTTTTTTATTTTTCTCTCTTGATAAAATTAATATTTATTTATTTTTATTTGTTGATATTTTTAATAATAAATTTTAATTTTATTTTTTTTAATTTTCTACATTGTATAATAGTTTTAAAGATGTTGTCATTTAACTGTCAAATTATTGTAGTTGTTCTAAATAAAAATAAATTTGTATGTGTTCGTTTGTTTGTTATCTAGAATCTGGATATCGAAAAGAACATTGTATCGCATATGTTCGTTTGTGTATGTTCATACGGTAATGTTATATTATACAGTTTTTGTATAACAATTACAATCTAATATTGTTTTCTTTTCAATTTTTACTTTTTCAAAGCCTTCCATCAATGTACAAGCATGTGTGTATGTAATATTTTTCTCTTTTTCTAGTTAACTACATATGTACATGCATGTATGTACACTGATAGTAACTTAATTATATACATAGATGTTGTGAGATGATAAGATAAGATTAAAAAAAAATCAAATAACTTGTAAATTAAAATGTTAATTAATTATTGCTCAAAAAATTACTAATTGGAAAGGGGAAAAAATTTTAAACATATGTATTAACTAGGTCAATTAACCGCCCTCCTACAAATACATATACGAATACATACATAGGTACATAAAGTTGAATTTTAAATTCATATCTTTACATGAGCAAATTTATTTTTTGTAGTAATATTGAGTATGATTTAATTTTAAACCTATATATACGAGTATTGTACATATATAAGACACACATAATATGTTATGTAGTTTTTCTAGTAGAGATTGTTGTGTTTCCTCCTATTCATTAAATGATATTACATGCAATTTCATACATTATTTGAATTTCTAACAAAGTTAATTGAGTATCATTTAATTTTGCATGTCAATCTGTAATTTAAAGTTTTGTATTCAGTGGTCTCACTCTCACGATATTTATTTGTTAGTCAATTATTATTTAACGTATTTTTAATAATTTCATCAAATTGCGACATATTTAATTATATGAACGTTTAGCATTTAAAAACTGTCATATTATAGGAATTTCGTAATAACCTTGTAGGGGTTCGTTACTATAGATTGATTGTAAATACATATGTGTACGTATTTATATCAATAATTTTTCGAATTTACTTAATTTTAAAATAAAAAAAATTTGATTTTAATTACAAATCGAAAATAAATTTAATTTAAATATAGAAGAATTAACACTCAAATATATTGGTGATAATTTATTGCAGATTTGCAGCTAGTTTGTAATGAGTTTCACGAAGTTTTTTTAAAATTGTTGAATATGTACATATGTATGTATATATTAAAACTCATTGAGCTTTGGAAACCTAACTAGTTTTAGAATTATATACCCATTTAATATTGGCGTTTATACAGAATTACGCAGTTAACATATATACATATATATACTTGGATGAAACCTAAAAATTTTTCAAAGTAATTTTAAAAATCAACCAAGTATTTTTTTTGATGTTTTGGAACTCGAAACCTCTTGCGCTTTTGGCAATCGTCTCCATACAAAGATTTTGTCTACTGGTGACGGTCTATACGCTGCACTTAGATACGAGACACCCAGTATATACTACCAATATAAGAGTTAATTGCTGAATTGTGTATAACAACACGGTGCTATTGAAAAAAATCAGCTTCGACAAATGCGTACGAGTATATTGTATGTACGCACTTATTGGCATACAAATAAAGTGTCTTTTTTTGAATTGAAGTAAATTTTTCTTTCTTGTTTTAAAAATTTTCATTGGGAACTTTGCGATCCAGAAAATTATCAATTCATTTTATAAAACCCTTTTTAAACGGCACTATTAATTTTTGAAGGATGTCAGATTATTTGTTTTACTTCGAAAATATTTGAATATTTTTTAATTATAAATTATGGGCTTTCGATAATAATTTCAACAGAGAAACTTCCATTTTTCACATTAAAAATATAAGAATAATTAAAATATTTGTTTTCCACTAAAATATTCTCGTAAATAAACTATTTTTAGAGTGATGTCGGTCTTTATGTGCACGCCTGCGTATCTCAAAATCGATTGAAACGATGTTGATAAAATTTTATATGTGAGTTTATTGTGGCCAAGACACGGATTGGACAACTTTTGCGATATATCAGACCTCGGAAACTGGACTCTTTTAAAGTAAAATAATCAGCCAATTTCCATGAAATTTAATATTTAAATTCGGGATATTAAAACAATGAACCTTTTCATTTTCTGGAAAGATCAGGGCTCGGAAACCGAACTGGGAAACCGAAATTCTTGAAATTTGATATTTCAACTCTAATATAGTAATAAAAAATTCAATACTCTTGAATAATAGCTCATCACTTTAAAAAACACGTCTCTTGAAATGTATGAGTGATTATAAATTTAAAAAAGCAAACACGGGTTTTTATTTTTTTTTTAAATTTCTTTCATAAATAAAATTTTTTTCATAATTATTTCATAATTAAATATATTTTACTTCTAATTTAATCAGGATATTATACCAGGATTTTATTTTATTAAATTTATTTTAAGTTCATACCAGAACTTAAGCATCTTTTGTTATAGAAATTAAAAATTGATCTGTATTCGGTTTATAGTTTATAAATCAATCAACTAGAAATGTGTAATTGAAAAGTTTTTGTTTTTTCTTTTATAATTTGAACCTATGTTCTCTTTATTGTATGTTTCAACTTTATCATCGTTTCAATCACATTTACATGTAATCATGATGACATTTACTGTAAAAAAACCATGAAGGGATCAATTTGCCAATATAATTTCTTCACAACTCTGTTATCGGAGCTCAATTGAATCAATTTCCTCCTAGAAAATTGTAGGTCTGCGATTCGACTCCGATTGAAAAGTAAAATATTTTAACTAAATTTTTCTACTTTAACTCGATCCTTTGGCTATGTCATATATTTATATGTTCTGCAGTTATATAAAGTAATTTCTTTTGTAAAACTTGTATATATACTTATTTAATTTCGTAATATAAAATAAATGAATTAAATTTCCAATCAACTATAATTAATAAAACGTTTCATCATAATACAAATAATTTATACACAATAATTAAGTATGACAATTTTTTCAATTCGCATATTCACTTCTTAAAAAAAAAAACTCAACTAAATACCAAACTTAAATGTATTTTTCAAATATGTATGTAGGTATATAATGTAAGTATGTATGCATATACTTGTAAGTATTAATGAAATAATTTCAATCAACTTTTAAATTCAATTTTAAAATAAAATGACAGAGTTAAGAAATTGTGTTTCTTCGAAAACATAATTAGTTCATAAAACCCCTTCCTCTATTCTTAATATTTTCACAAAAGAAAAATATATTTATGTAGAAACCAGAACCTGTTTTTAACTCCAATCCACAAAAAAAAAACAAAAAAAAATTTTTTTAATAATAGTCTTTAAAAATTTAATTAAAACTTGTAGATATCTCAAGTATATAAGAATATGTTAGTAGTATAAGTATAATGTATATATGAATTTATGGTATGACAGTATAACAGTATAAAAATTAAAATAATAATTAATTCAATATAAAATTTTATTCATCTAAAATAGTAGATTCCACGTGAAAAAATTAAAAATTTGAAAAAAAAATTGTTATACATATGAGAATTTTACTAGCAAACGGCAAGAATCTGCAACAAAATAAAAATAGCTAACAAAATCGATTAAAAATCAGAAAAAAAAAACAAAAGAACAGAAAAAAAAAATAATAATTGACCTTCACCTAAAAGCACATATTCTGTTACTTATGTATTAAAAACTTTTTTTTTTAATCATTTTCATTTTATGTACTATAAAAAGTCACAAATATATAAGTGATATTGTTGGTAGTGGTAGTAGTGTAGTAGTAGTGTAGTACAATTTACTTCTACTTATATTTTATACTATCGCAGTACTTATAAATTTATATAGAATTTTTTGCTATTTTATTCATTTTCTTGTTACTATAACGTAATAATACAAAAACTGCTGAAATTGCGAGGTTATGTAGCAATTCTAAAATAAAGCAAGCTTTTTATTTCTGTTATATTTTTTTTTTATTCATGTCGTTAAACAGAAACATTAAATTGGTTATCATTATGTTTATCAATATTAAAATATGTACATAATATGAACGCGCGCTTTATATAGATAAAATTTATAAATTTTACACAAAATTTATGGTTGTACCTATGTACCATACATACATTTTAGAGTGTACATTGAATACGAGATAATAAATTTTATATACATAAGTGCATATACAAAAATATTCGATAATAATGTACTAGTAAGATTTTTTTTTATAAAATTTTTTTTTGAATTTTAAATAGCAAATATGTATATAACAGTTAGTAAGTAGTATCATTATAGTATATTAGGTATAAGCACATTAAAGCAGATACTAAGAGTAGTGTATCAATAGTATGCAACCATTGTAATTACATATTGGTGTACTAGAGTTTTTGTTTTATGATGAAAATTTTTCGAATTTTATAGTATGCACGTATGTAAATAAATATCGTAGAACAGCCGTCGGCAAAGTGCGGCCCATTCAAATTCAAAATGTGGCCCATCATATTGCTTGCAAGAGAAAAATTTATTCGATTGCGACTATTAAAATTTAATAAAAAAATATTTTGGGAATTCAATCATAGATAATAGATATAGGAACATGAAATTCCATAAAAATTTATTATTTGTCAAAACAGAACCAACAATGAAGTGGGTTGAAAATGTCACTCTTCTTGTAAGTAGGTAATGTAAGAAAGTCAAGGTGCCCATATACTCATACTCACATAGTACATATTTGCCCATAGTACATATAACTCACAAAAGTTTTCCGGCGGCTGTCCTAAAATATTAGGGCTTTTTCTTGAGCACAAGACAGTAAAACATAAACGTGATGCAATATGCAATAGATTTTTTAAAATTTAAAAAAAAAAAAAACAATTTCTATGTTTCAGAAATTTTACTACATTGTTGAAAAAGTTTTAAATGTTTATAAACAAAATTAAGACACAACATTTTACTTATAAACATGAATACAACGGCATAGTTTGTAGAATTCTGCCAAAAAACAAATTTTGAAAAAAATGCCCCTCCCCCCCTTTAAAAGGTATAGGTACACAATGTCCTAAAAATGCCATTTCTTCATTATTTATTGTAACGAAACCACAAATATTTTTTAAATTCTGTAAACGCAAAAAAAAATAGTGGTGGGTCTTTTAGCATAATTGATCTTTAAAAAACCAAAATGGTCGCCAAATTAAACCGTTATCTAAAATCGGTTTTTTTTTTATCTTCTTTTTATCTTCTAGATGGCAACATGTGGAAGTCTCAAATTTAGCAGCTCTTAGAAACTAATAAATAATTTATTTTGTTAGAAGAAAACTTCTATCAACTCCCAAGTTATCGTCTCTCGAAATTTATAAAATTTGAATTTTCGGCGCATTATATTTCCGAAAGTATAAGCTTTTCCAAATTTCTATAAAATTGTTTTTTCTTATCCTAAATGTATGCAATTTTTTCAAATATTTTAGGACATGAATGAAAGTAATTTAAATAATATACCGAATAGATTGCTTTTAAACGGTAGTTGTTGAAGGGGAAAGTGCTACTTTACAAACCATTTGTTTCACACAACCTTATTTCTATATACCGCAATATATTGTCTTTATGTGAACCTCATATTATTTTGTATCTAGTATGTTATGTACAGAAATTGGTACTTAATTAACTCAATTACAAATATGTATGTGTAATAGTATTGAATAAAGTACTTAGATTGTTTTTTTTCGTCTCTGCATTGTTATTACTTATTTTATTACATTACAATCAAATAACTTTTTAAAAATTGAAAGTAATTCAAGAGATATTTTTGATGCACGTAGGTACGAGTATAATATGTACACTGGATGTTTAAATACATATTTTACCTACTATATTGTTAACATATGTACATATATAATTGTATATTGATTTATCTCATTTTGTGTACATACATATACAAATAAATTTTAAATATCTAGTTTAAAATTATTTTTTTTTTAAAACTGTTATATACATTATATCTATATCTATACCCACTATTTTTATAGTATTTTTTCTCTCGTGCTCCCTGTTCCTCCCCTAAATTACTAAATAACATTATCTTCGTTATTTTATTATTTCTCTAAAGTACATGCTCCGAAAAAAAAAATAATTTGTGGCATAAGCATATTTTGAGATACTGTTGTATCACAATACTTGCAACCCCGTAAACAAAGAAAAACAAAAAATATGTACAATACGAGTATCATTACTGTAAAGGCAATTTTACTATCAAAAAATTGCATTGTCGGCCTTTTATTAAATTTAAAAAAAAAAACAGTGTCTGTACAGGCAACAATGCTATATGATTGCTAAAATACAAGATAATATTAAAATAAATGTTATAATTGTACAAATGTCCAAATGAATAATGAATGTTTTATACACACACTTATTATATGTAAATTTTCCATTTTAAAGATAATAATTGCAATATTCAATTCGATTTTATTTTTATTTATTTAATATTGTTTACGTATGTTATGTGCTTTTAACCTAATTTTCTATTATTAATTTTATGAAAATTTCCATTGCATTTGTTATACGTACCAACACCAATACAACATGCATGCATATTATGTATTTGGTGTATAATTGTATTTGAGAAAAATATTGCATGTATGCAATTTGTATAATATATTATTCTTTCTTACTCACAAAACTATCTGAAAAATATTTAGTTGAGTGAGAGTAGTTTGTAAATGCAATGACGTTTCAATTAAACAGAAAAATACAACAAAAAATTTATCAAACTGTATATGATTCGATACAATATTGATAAGGAAAGTTATGTGATGGCAACGAGTTTTGCATATCGTGTTTTCCGTGGAAACGCACTTTTCCATGGTAGGGAAGTGTAAATACCTTATTTTTTTATTGGCATCGGTTTGTCATCATGTATCTCAAGTTCGGCTGAACCTATTTTCATGAACGATTAGGGCTCGGAATCCAAACTGTGGCCGATTTTACAATTTTTACTATATCTGTGGAACGGATTGATTGAATTTCTTGAAATTCGATATTTGAGTTCCGGTTGTTACCGAAACTCACTGGAGAGAATTTCAGAGAATTTCAGAGAATTCGGATGGCACTAAGCGACTCTCTCCTAAGAGCCAAATTTACATTTTTCTAGGTATATGTTAACTAAAAACTTACTAACGCCCTAAAAATTGGAAAGAAGAGTTTAAAAGGCAATTTTTATAATTTTCTGTAACACTTTCACTTAACTAGACAATACACATTGCGGTGACTGCTGTGCTGACCACATCAGTTTTTTTTTTTAGATTGACATAATTTAAGATAAAATGTTCATAACTAATACTCAATTAAATATATTTTATACTTAGGCTGTTGTAGTCTAAAACGAAGATGAAAGTGTTGAGTGTAGAAATTCGAAATCAGTAATAATTACAATAAGAATAATTAAATTACATATCCTTTTTTTTCATATTTCGCACCTGGAAGAGCATAGCATTTAAGAGATTTATGTATCGTTGAATCATGAACCACTTTTCTGCGTCATTGAGTCAAAATACATATTACGATATTAAAAATTTAAAGTTTTGTGTGCATTATTCATATGCATATACATACATATATACATTTCCTCAATATTCGTTCATAATTTCTATACAATAAACTAGGCGAATTTTCAATTTGTTACAATACTGTTATGATGTCAAGTCTTTATTAACGCAAAATTGAAATTTTTATAGCTTGAATGATATATGTACATATAGGGCAGCTACCCGAACAACTGCCTCAATCACATCCAATTCAAGTAGAGTTCTCGCATTTACTATAATAAATCATTTGTGAAAATTTTGTAAGCTTGGCTTGGTATTAGTTTTCGAGTTATCGTTAAGAAGAACAAACTGACATTGCAAGGGTCTTAGTGTTACAAGCGGTAGGTTACTAAACTTTTAAATTTTAAAGTTGTTTGTCCAAAATCGTTTCTCCTATAAAAAAATACAAAACCGGCAATTAGGGTTGCCATTTATAAAAAAAAAAATAATTATTAATTTTGTCCAAATTAAAAAAAAAAAGCCAAAATTAATAATATGCTTAATTTCAGAAGTAAAATACTTATTTATAGTCTAATTTCAAATTTAATTCAACTTTATTTCAAATTCCAAATTAGATTGCCTTGTTGGCTTGTTTTATGAAGTCTGAAAAATGTTCAGGACATACATACATAAATTTTAAATTAAATCATTCTCCAATACTAAGAGCATTATACACGTGGAGCTGTGGGCTTAAAATGATTTTAAATAATTTTGTTAAAGAAAATTTGATTTATTTAAGCTAATGTGGCAACACTGCTGGCAATATATTATATAGGTACATACATACATACATATGAACAAACTTTGTAATACAATTTAGGTATCATATACATACATATGTACATATGTATAATAATAGCACAATTTTCGTGCTAATTTTAAAATTGATTGTATGCCATTTTAATTTTTATATTATCTACTTTATTTGTATGCATGTCTATATTCATATACGTATTATATGTATGCCAATTTTCATTTCATTTTCTGCATTATTGTAATAATGTTTTGCCAGAATTACTAGACCTATGTACCTACATAATAATATATAACTATCTAGTAACACAACAAAATAACAAAAGCAAAACAAAAACAAAATATAAAATAGAATTTATTCTTCATCTGTTATGTTATTTTGCATTATCGCTTTACCTTAAAGCATTTAAAGTGCAAGCAGTTGTATTGTGAGTGCGCGCAAAAAAAAAGAAGAAAAAACAAGTAAATGAATGGCTTTACATGTGAAAAAATAGAGAGAAAAACAAAAAAGAAGAGAAAAAAAAAATATTGCTGAAAATTCATTGACCTTTTTTGTTTTATTCTACACTTTTTTTTTCTATAGTTTTTTTTTCTTTTTGTTTTTATTTTGTTATTTTGTGCTATTATTTGTTTTGTTTTTCACTTTGCGTTTATTGTTTGTTACTTATTTTTTTTATTATTATTTTTTTTTATGCTTTTTTTTTTGAAGAGAAGTCCGGCGGTCGGCGCAAAATTCAAACAACAAACAAAATAAATACATAAATAAATAGCAAAAATAAAAGAATAAAAATAAAGAAAAAATAACACAAAACAATTTTTGTTATGCTTTTATTAATCTAATATGGAAGCGCTACGAACGTAGTAAAAAAAAAAACCAAGAAAAACACAAAAAAAAATAAATCATGATGCACGCTATCTTTTTATCATAATAAAAATTCATTCATACATTCATTTATTTTACTCATTCGTTACTAGTTCATTCATTCTCTTCGTTCAATTAATTTAATTCAAGCTTACAAAAAAAAAAACAAGAAGCAAAAAACAAAAATAGAAAAATTCCTTATGTGAATGGAAATAGGAAATGAAAAATTGTATGTGTTTGGTCAGTTTTTAATTAAATTATAATTAAATTTTTTTTTAATAAAAACTAAGTAGGTACATAATTTATTTTACAAGCACTAATTATTTATTACTCTGGATTTATCTTAACTGTTTTTAGGAATTCCTCAGTTGGAGAGAAATTTATTATACGCCAGAAATTCCATAAAGTCAATAAATTTTAAATAATTAGTAACATTCCAATTGAGGTGATGGAGTATTACTATAAAGTATTTCGATCTTCGTGGTGGAATTTCGAATTTCTAAATTGATTTTATTCCGAAAATCTCAAAAATTTTTTAGCGACTAACAGAATGAGCGACTAAATGAATACCTCAAATAAGTTTAAAATAGAGAATGTTAAAGCATAAGAAACATTGATAATTAAAAAATTTGAATCAAAAATTCATTTTTAAAAATGATCAAAGATTAAATTTAAATAATTAGATAGTTTGCAAGAGATTCAAATAATTAGATAGTTTGATTGTATAAATCAGCTATGTAATTGTGTATATGGTCTTTATTTCTCTGTAACCCGGTTATTTCAATAGAATAAGAAGCGGAGATGGAGATAAATAGAGATTGAGAGGAAGAAAACAAAAGTACACATTATTAAGCAGTTAGAGAGAGACATAAGTTAGTGAACACATGTAGCAGATATTCAGTTGACCCTCACATTTATTCATCGTTCTTTCTATTGTAGAGAAATATTATATTCCTAACTCTCTTTTACAATGATTAAATTTTGTGACTCTGTACGATAAATATTTTGTGTAAAAGAAAAATTAAATTGACTTATTAAAATTTTTCCAAAATCCCTGTATAATCTTTATAAAAATGATGATTTGTAGGCATATTATGTAGGTATGCGGAATTTAATAGCATTTTTGGCACTATGTGTAACGATTTAATAAATTTTGACAGTAGTTTAAAGTAAACAATAAAAAAAAATTCTTTATATTTTTCATTTCGGTTGAATTCATTTGGCTCAGTGTTGTCAACATCTTATCATTTTTCAATATACACTTTTTGACAGCTTGTGTAGTAATTTCTTGTAATAACCAAATTTCCTAATAAAAATTTTTCAAAAAGAACAGATGATTTTTCGCTATTTTATCACTTTTTCGATCACTTCAAATATTTACAAAAAATTCATTTACCATATTCAGTCAAATATATAGCATTATTGCCAAATATACTTACACAATTTTACTTACGTTTTGTTTTGAAGCTGAACACTACTGACCTTTTATATTTAAACAAAATGTGTAAAATAATAGTTAAAATTGTAAATACAGTTCTTGTTTTGGTACAAATAAAATTTGACATTATTGACATTTCCATTATACGCACACTTCTAGAACAAATTTCTTCATAGCAATAAACTTTCAATAAAAATTCAATTTAAAATTTTCAAAAAAAAAATTTGGCCCGTCTTCTCGGATACTAAAAGGCAATAAATTGAAATTTTGATTTGACAGATAAACATTGAAATTTTGACAGACCGTGATTATAATGTGATAAGTCATATTACAAATACGGGAGAGTTTATAATTGAATAAAACTATATTCTCTCTTTAATAATTTACATGCATATCTGAAACATGTCAACGATCATAATAAATGATTTTAATGTCAAAATTAATTCTGTCAAATCAACTATTACAACAAGATGTAGCTACAAGATAAAAAAAACTACATTTTCTCGTTCTCAATCCCTCACGACCTTATTTTATATGTAATTAATTGTGCATAAAAACTTGTGACTCTTTATACTTTGTAGTATGTAGTGTATTTATGCAATTTCAAAGCCAGGGTAAGTTTAAACCTTTTTTTACCATTGGAAAAATCAGGCCCGGATCTCACTTGTTCGGCGCCCTACGCGCTTTCCATAACATGCGCCCTTCCATTTTCAAAGAAATGAAGATATGCAATAATTATTGCATATTGCGCATAATAATTGCGCCCCTGTGTTCCAGCGCTCATTGCATAATGCTTACTTTGGATATGTGGTAGATCCGCCGCTAGGAAAAATATTAAAAACTAGAAAATGAGAACATAACAGAAGACTATTGAATATTGAAGAATTACTCAAGTATGTTACAAATCAAACACATTTAATTTAGAACTTTCAATTCATATCTTAATTTTCTTGAAAAAACCCCCCAATCTCTTCACAAGCCAACCAACAAAAAGAAGGGAAAGAGTGTAAAATGATTAAAAACCAAGATAAAAAAAATGATAATTTTAAAATAAATTAAACACAATCTGTTTTTTTTTTATAGTCCGAATTTTTGAACAAAAATATTTTATTCGAAACCAACAAAAAAAAAAAAAAATAATATTATATTTTTTTTTTATTTTCTTTTCATTTTTAATCATAATAATAATAATAAAAAAAAAAAAAAAGTTGTAAAATTAAAATTTGACAATAAAACATAACATTTTTGTTTTTTTTTTTTTAATTAATTAATAAAATTTTCTTCATATATCGCAAAAACCTTTTTTTTTCTTGTTTTTTTTTTTGTTTTTAAATTTAAATATGGTTTTTATTAATTGTTTTTGTTTTGTTTTTAGTAATTTGTTTTAAACCAAAATTGTTTATTTTCCTGTTTTCTTTGTTTTTGTTTCATATTATGCATTTTGTTGTTTTTTTTTTTATTTATTTTTATTTTTTTGTTAAGAATAAATTTTACTTATAGAGAAAAACAAAAACTAGTGTAATAAATTGAACATGTTTGTTTTTTTTTCTTGTATAGTTTTATTACTATTTTTTTTTTTTAAATATTATTTAATATAAAATTTTTTTTTTTTTACAAATTAATTATAATTATTTTATTTGTTTTAAATTTAATGCGAGTTATTTGGAAAAAAATCAAATAAAAAAAAAATTTATAAAAATTAAAAATAAAAACAGATTTTTTCTTTTTTGTTTTTGTTTTCGGTTTAAAAAAAAAACATGATTTTAAAATACAAAATAAAATAAAAAAAAAAAAATTTTTTAATTTCTTCCTGTTTATTTTTCCTTATTTTTTTTTTCTTTTTAATATTTTACAATAAAAATTTTCCAATTTAAAATTTTAAAATTCAAAATTTTGATTTATTTTTTGTAGATTTTCATCAAATTTTTGGAGGAGAAAAAAAAAAACTTTCCTTTATTGCTTATCATTGGCGCAATTTTTCAAAATATTTTTGTTTTTTTTTTGTAAATGAAATTCAAATTTTGTGTTTTAAATTTTTTTTTTTTTTTGCTTTTTAAAAATGAAATTCGAACTTTTTTTTTTATCTTTATTTCGGGGTTTTTTATTTCCTTATTTTTTTTCCTTCCTTTTCTTCTTTTTTAATTATTATTTATTTTTCAAAAAATATTTTAGTCCAAAAAAAAAAATTGTATGTGTGTATATGTATGTAACATGTAGAAATGTAAAATATTCAAATACAATGGAAAATTTAATTTTAATAGAAAAAAAAAGAACAAAACAAAAAAAAAAATAAAAGATGAAGAATGATGAAAAACTTATAAGCTAATTCCAATAAAAAAAAAAAATAAGTTTTTTTTACACTAAAAACTATTAAAAAAAAAAAACTGAGAAAGTTTCTCCAACTTACAAAACGTCATAAACTTAAAAAAAAAAAAAAAAAAAAAACTATTTAATATTTAATTTTTTTTTTTATTTACTTTTCATTTTTTTAACAATCTGTGTTTTTTTTTCTATTTTTATCTTTTTCTAATTCTTCTTACAATTTTCCTTACATAACTTATATAAAAACGAGTGCCAATCTTAAGCAAATTAGGAACAAATATTTTCATTTAAACTGCATTTTTCTCTCTTATTTCTCTTTTTTTGTTTTTTTTTTTTGATTTATTTATTTTTCTTATTTTTATTTTAAATTTTCTTTTTTTTTTCGTTTCTTTTTCTTTTTTTTTCTCTTGTTTTAAATTTGTAACATATTTTATAATATTAATGTATATGTATATATGTATGTATGTATGTGTATAATAATAGTATGTAATAAAAATGTATACTTCTTCAATTTTCTTTTTTATTGGAGACCTTAAAAATTGTTTAATTTCTATTGTTAATAACAAAAATTACATGCAAAAAATAAAAGTGTTCATATCAAATAAAAAAAAATATGATAAACCTGGCAACGCCTATAAAATTTTTCTCTTCGACATTTCTATAATGACGTTGTATTTTAATTATTCTTATTTTTTAAAATTGTAATTGAAAATTTTTAAATGTTGTTTTTATATAAAAAAAAAAACAAACCTTTTTTATTATTTAAAATCAAAAATTAAAAAACTATGAAAATTCATAAAAAAAAATTTATTTAAATTAATAATAATATTTAATTAATAAGTCAAAAAAAATTTTCGTACTTTCATGTTAAATGTATTTTAATTAATTATTTTTGATAAAATATCTAACAGAGGTCGCTAATGATTTTATAAATGTCAGTAACTATATTTGATACATAAGTAAATCTTTTTTTTCTTTCTTGTCATGCATGATTTATAAAAGGGGAAGATGTTGAATTGTTGAAATAATATTGTTAAGTCACTTATGATATGCAAAATTTTTTTTATTTTTTAAATTCCTAACAAATTTTAAAAGTTTAATTAAAAAAATAAAAATTGTACTTAAAAAAGTAAAATCAAAAAAATTCAAAAAAAAATAAATAAATGCTTTTTATCAGTGTAATTAAATTTAAAAAAAGCGCATGCATGTAGAATATGGTGTGACTACTATTGTGAATTTGTTAAAAAAAAAAAATTAAAATGAAATTCATTATAAAAATTTAGTGATTTGTTTTGGGCTTGTACCCTACTTCCCCAATATTGCAACATACGAGTATTTACAATTATTGTAAAATTTTTAGAAAGAAACTAATTCTCCAAAGCACTCCTAAAGCTCTAAGATTTTTGTTCTAATCTTAAATTAATATTAACTTAACTTTTAAAAATTAAATTTAGTTCAAGTACATGCAAAAATCTTTTGATATCAACACTTTTTTTTTTGTTTTTTTTTTCTTTTTGTTCTATACTAATAATGTAAAATATGTATAAAAAAAAATTGAACAACTTGAAATTATAAAACTAATTTCTATTCATTTCCAACATTTTAAAAATATTAATTGCATGTATGTATGTATGTATGTAAACTGCGTGTATACATTTAAAATTTATTTTAAATGTATTAAAACTTTATTTGTTTTATTACTAAATATAAATTTTTAATTTATTTTTATTTTGTTGCAGAGAGGTATTTTTGTTATAATAATATTAAAAGTATAAATTGTTATATTGAAATGAAATAATTCTGTTTTATATGCGTAATGCAAAATGCGTTAACATAAATCTGATTATTGATCAAATCATTTAGTAAAAATCCGATTAATTAATGTCTTTTGATCAATTAATATTATTAGTTCATCGACGTAATGTAACAAAAATTTTGACATAATGAAATAACAAACATTTGTCAGTCTTCACTGTCTGCCATTTTTCGGGCTGGATCCAAAAATGTTAACATATTTCTTTTGAATTGTAATTTAATGAAGTTTCAATGAAAATATCATAAAGTGAAATTTTCAAATGACATTTACATGACAATATTATACATGTTTGTTTATGTATGTGTTATGTCAAAATTAATTATGACTTTTAATCATTCCTTTAAGGAAAATTATGATTAAAAGTAATAAAGTATTTGCTATTTTTTATGCGGATTATTGCAAAAATATAATTTTATTGGAAAATTAATTTATAATGGTGTAGTAAAATTATTAATTTATTTCTTTTTGTATTCAGTAATGAAAAAATTATTAGGAGTAAAAACCGCATTTAAATTTTTAAATGTATTTTAATCAGTATATTATTATTGTACATTTATATGAATGTATATGTTTATTATAAGAAGAAAAAAAATCAGAGAAAAATTAAAAAAAAAAAAATTTGGAATTTTTATTAAAAAATTTAAACAGTCAACATTTTTAAATTCAAAATATTTTTTATTTATAGTGAATGTATTTTATAATGCATCTAAATGTAGGTGTATTTCTTTATAAAAAAAAATCAAGTTTATACATATAATAAAGTAAAAAGGAAGAAGTATGCAATTGTATTAAAATTGTAAAAAAAAGTATTTAAGTAATTAAAATACTTTTTCTAAATCATCAAAAAAAAACTTTTCTTTAACCATTCTTTAAAACCATAAAATCGTAAAATTTTTTTTATCGTGTCAATCATAAATTCTAAAAATATTCATTGATTTAGTCTTTACGTTATATTAACATACGAGATGACATTTTGTCAAAAAAAAAAATTTTTTCTTTTTAAATTTTCACATTATTTTAACTTTTCTAAATAAATATGTCAATATCAAATAAATTTATTAATATCATTAGCAACTTAATAAAAATGCAAATACTATATATCTGCTTATCGTGACTGTCAAATATTCAATATCCGTCAAATAATAATTGTCAAATTTCAATATGCGTTGTTGTTGTGAATGTCAAATGTCAATATGCGTTGTCGTCTTTGTCGTCGTCGTTAATGTCAAATTTTGAATGATTTAGAAAAGTACATACATTTTTTTTTCTTTTTATTAAATTTATATACTCATATGAATTATTTCGTATTTGTTATAATTATAAGAATAATGATAATAGCATTTTTATATATAAAAAAAAATCAATTATAACATAAACATTTTTGTTTTTTTTTTTTTTTGTTTTTGATTCTTTTTTAAATTTTAGTTGCTTTTTTCTTTTTAAATAATTTGTTGAAAATTTAATTATTTATATTGTATATATTAATGTATATATATAGACTTGTAAATATTTACATATATTTGTATACAAAAATTTTATTTACAAAAAAAAATATTTAAAAAAAAAAGAAAAAAAAGCTTAAATTCTATGTTTTTTTTTTTGAATAAATTTTTTAACATTATGTTGCATTTTTCTTTTTCATTCGTTTTTGTTTTCTATTGAATTTTTTTTTTTTTGTTAAAAAAATATATTTACAAAAAATATATTATATTTTTATATATCATTTTAATATTTTTTTATTATCTTGTATTTTTAAGAAACGAATTAATATTTTTCTTTTAGTATTTATGCATTTTTATTAAAACGAAAATTTTTGTTTTTATATTTTAATGTGTATAATAGTTTTCATTCTAATAAAATTTGCTGTTCTAATTATTAAAATAATTTTTTATATTTTTTTATTTTATATTTTTTAATTATTATTTTTAATATTTATTTAAATCATTTTATTTGCATTTATTTTTTATTTAATTTTTCTTCATGTTTTCTTTTCTTTTTAATTATTTAATTTTAATTTTAATTTTTTTTTGTAGTATTTTAATATTTTATTCTACAATATTTTGTTTTTAGTGTTATTATAATAATTAATTGTTTGACAAAAAAAAAATTATTTTATTCATATTTAAAAAATTTAAACAAAAAAGAAAAATTCCTTTCTAATAAAAAAAAAAAAAAAGAAAAGAAAATTTACTTAAATTCTAATTTAAAAAAAAAAGGCTTAAAAATTACATTTTACATTTTTTAAACTTTTTACATTAATATATAAATTTTTTTTTCTTATATATATAAATATATTATATGTGTATTTTATAAGTAAATATAAATTGTATAATATATAAAAATGTAAAAAAAATATGTATATTTATCAATTAATTAATTAATAATAATAATAATAAAAAAAAAATATTTTTAAAAATTAAAAAATTAACATATATAAATCGACAGTTAACAGACAGGGAGGGTCATCTATTCTTTTATTTCAATTGCTTATAAATTTTCTGATCTTAAATTATTTATTTATGTATTTTTTTTTTTTACTTTTTCTTATTTAATTATCCAAAATATATATTTTCATTTATTTTATTTTTAATTCATTTATTTTTAACATTACAATATATTCATTTTTATAATAATTATTTAATTTAACAATTTTTTCTCTTCTTTAAATTTAATAATAAACACCCCCCTGACTAGTATTTAATAGTTTTCTTTGTTTTATTTACACAAAAAAAAAATTAAAAAAAAAAAACATATCTCCTTTTCTATTTACCTTCTTAAAAATTTAATTTTTTTTTCTTCTTTCTTTCTTTTCTTTTATAATAATTATATATATTAAAGTGTTATATGCAATTTAAATTTTTTGTTTGGTTTTATTTTGTATAACATTATTGATATTTTATTATACTTTATAACTATATATAATTTTATACATTTTGTTTTGTTTAATATGTGTATATAATAAGTGTTAGTTCATTGTATTCATTTGTTTTGTTTTTTTTTTATTTGCTGTTATGTGTTATTTTAAATTTTATATAAATTTCATTAATATGTTATTTACATTTCTTTTTTCATTTATCTTAAAGTTAAATTTCATTAGTTTGTTTTTTTTATTCTCTCTTATATTTTATTTAATTTTGTTGTTTCTTTTTTTATTTATATTTCGCCTCCAATATTTCTTTTCTTCTGTGTACTTGCATTATTAATTGATTTTTAAGTTGTAATATTGTTTTTTCATCATGCATTAATTGTTCACATAATTTTGCTGCTTCACGTAATATATGAACTTTTGGTGCTCTTTCTTTATCTTTTATACTTGGTATTTGTTGTTTTAATTCTTCAAATAAATTTTTTAATCCAATACGACGTTGTCTTTCCATATCATTATGTAAATTACGTTTTTCAATTGTATCCTGTTCTTCCATATCATAATTCTTTTTACTATTTGATGATTTTTTATTACTACTTTTACTTGTTGTTGTATTATTACTACTACTGCTGTTATTATTGCTATTATTATTACTATTATTTGTTATTGTTGTATTATTATTATTATTTCGACTTCTTTTACTAGGAGGTAAATATTCATCATTTTGTTGATTTTTTATATTTAATATTGTACTATTATTATTATTAACATTACGTTTTCGGCCAGCCGATATACTATTATTACTACTATTATTATTATTATTATTATTATTATTATTGTTATATTTATTACTATTATTAATATTATTACTACTATCAATATTTTGTTGTTGAGTTTTAATTAAATTATTGCTATTATTATTATTAATATTTGTATTAGAACATTGTGAATTATTATAACGTGGATTACTATTACTACCACCACCACCAACTGATATTGTTTTAATTGGACTCGTTGTCATATTAGATATAGGCATAATTGCATATGGTGGATCAAATGTACCACGTTTTCTTGGAGGTATCGTTCTAATACCATTCGGTGTTTTAACAATTCTCGCTGAAAATTTATTTGCTACTTTATTTTGTAATGCTTTTCTATCTTTATCAGATGGATTTGTTGGAAGTTTTTTATCACCAACGGATACAACATCAATTTCTTCGTCTGTAATAAAGCAAAAAAGAAAAAAAGTAAAATTAATAAACTTTTTCTTTAAATTATTTAAAAATATCTGTAAAATTAAATTTTTGTAAAATGATTGGAGAATTTTATTTGCATAGTTGAAAACCAAAGATGGAAATAGTCATATACATAAATACAAAATATGTATGATTAAAGTCTTTAAAACTTTTATTACATAAAACATTTTATTTTTTTATATGATTAATGAGAACTTTACATTACATCTAATCATACATTGCATGTATGTATACTTATATAAGAGAAAAAGAAGAAACTTTAAAAAAGAAATCTCATAATTAAATTTGAGGTCATTATTTTTGAAAGTTCTTAACACATTTTCCAATTTATCTCATTATATGAATTGTAATCACATAAATGAAATTATCAATAACCATTTAATACATAAGTATGTACATAAATAAACGAATGAATGGAAAAAAAATTTACTTTTGTGAAACACGAGCTTATTTAAAAAAAACCAAAAATAAGAAAAAAAAATTATTAGTCACACGTTGTAAAAAAAATGATAAAGAATCATTGTTGTACAACGCCTCTAAAAATGAGAAAGAAAGAAACAAAAAGTTAAAGGAGAAAAAAAAAAAAACAAGAAACTAAAAATTCGCCACAAAATGGAAAATTCAAAATTTATAACATTTTGCAAATTGTACACGCGTTTTATAATTTTTAAGTATTTTCACACATTTTGTGCGCAAAATATAAGTTTTCAAAAAAAAAAAATGATTTTGCGCATTTTATTTCCCACAAGTTGGTAGTTATACAGTTAACGCACACATACACACAAATTAGATTAGTTGTTAGGTGTAAAAAAAAAATTTAAGAAATTTATTTGCTCTTTTTTTTTTAATTTAAAATAGTTTTCGCTGTTTTTTTTTTTATTAATAACATAATTTTTCGTTCTCTTTGAATTAAAACTTTTATACAAGTTGTTCATAATAATTATTATACATGAGCACATACATAAGTATACATATGCATAGTATGCACGTAATTTATTTAACATAATTAAAATAGCGTTATTATATTAAAAATTTTAATTAATAGAGAGAGATAATGATGGTATGGAAAATGCACTAAGCCAGTACTGATGTAAAAATTTCATAAATATTGTCACAGAAATTCAATTATCTACATATACACACATATATTGTATGAAAATAGCGCCACTTTAACTAATTTTTGGACGGCATTTCAATCATATTATTAATAGACTAAATGATCCAAAGATCACTTCTTATTGAAAATAAATGTGGTTAACAAGAGTAATTTAAGTTTTCATTAAAAAATTTCTTATTAATTGCATTGAGGGTTTTTAATTTTGAATTCCAAATTGTTGGAATGTTTAAGTTGCTCTAGGCTCTAGTGTCTGAACACATAACAGAAAAGAAAATATTTTCTCAGACCAGTTCTGCTATTAAGTTTTTCAAGAAATTAATCAGTTAAGATGAAATTTTTTAAAAAAATATCTCCAAAATCCAAATTCAAAACTAAACTTAACTAAACTAACTAAATTAAAATAATTTTATCTCCAACAGAATTTTTTACTTTAGCTCTCTTCCTAATCAATTTGATTCTATATAATAATTTTATTTTTAGAAATAAATTTTGTACAAATTTTTTAATACATACATATGTTATACACACCCATCAAATTCTAAAATCATAATTTTTAATATAATAAATACATATACACATAAGTATGTAACAATGTATAATAATAATTATATTATGAATTTAATCGAATATAACAAAAAAAAAAAGTTTTTAAAATGTTGCTGCGTAATTAAGAATTCAAATTCCTCTATGAACTAAAATTATATTTATTTATATTTATTTTATTTCTTTTTTTTTATTATTATAATTTTTTTTTAAATAATATTATAATATTATATATCGCATTTATATTTATATTCGTATATATGTATGTATGTATAAGAAAACTATTCATTTTATTTTTAAAATTTAAATATTTGTACATATATTATTTTATAAAATAGTTTTATTATGTACATAAATATGTAAATATAAATTCTATTTAGGTATATACATATGTATAACAAATATGTTTCAATAATATAAAAATATATATTAATAACGTTCACATATACACACTTATGTATATAAAAAGAATTTGATTTTAAGAATTTTACAGACAATCTCTTACGCACAAAATTTAAAACAAAAAAAAAAACTTAAAAAGTTCTAGAGTGCTATGTAACAAAATATATTTTATGTTATACACATATACATATATTGTATATAATGTTATACATATATAAATTTATACATACATGTATAAAAATTTAAAAATTTTTATTTTGAAGCTATTTTTTAAAACCAAAGAAAAACGTCTCTATACCACAATTATATATATATTAGAATAGATTAGAAACTCTAAAATAATTCTAAAACGCAAACTTTTATTTACAACACATTAGAATATACAAAAGTGTTATACTTATTCTGTCATTTAATTTGAATAAGAAAAAAAAGTGTTTTCTTTTTTTTTTTTGAAACAATTTGAAATTCGAAAAAAAAAATACTTTAAAATGACATGTCCACATTCCGTCAGTACCATTCACCCTAAATCTAATTTGATTTCACTCTCTAAATAGAAGAAAAAATAAAAATTATAAAAATAACTTATATAAAAAGTAAAAATAATTTTTAAAACCCCAAAAAGAAAAAGTAAAAATTAATTTTCAAATCAAAATTTCTTCAAAAACACAAAAAAAAAAAAAAAATACCAGAAAAAAATCTTTAATATACAAATTGATTTTTTTTTTTTTTACATTTTTACAATACTATTTATGTTTAAATGTAAAGATTAACACAATACCTACTGAAATAAAAAGCACGAACAAGATAATTAATTGCCCTTTAATATATGAAACGAGAAATGAAAAAACAAGAAATAAAAAAATTATTTCGAAATATAAAAGCGAAAATGTCGCTGTCGTCGCAGAATCACATTCATTTTTTTCTCTTCTCAGCAATAGTATGCATAATACCTATAAGTATAAGAACATTAGAAATGAAATACTTGCATATATAACAGAAAATCTCATTAAGTTGAAAATTTTCGAAATCAAAACTAATTAAGTTAATGAATGCATCTCTTCTCTTCCTATACCAACATACATACAAACATGAATTCTAAATATTTAAATATTTTTAGTAATTTGTTAAAAAACAATTTAAAATAAAAATAGATTCTATTTTTCGGATCTATAAACGTATACAATTATATTTTTAGGCTTTAAAATTAAGATTGATTGAAGTTATATGTAAATTATTAGAATTAAAGGAAAAAAGAGAAATAAAATTAAGAAATAATTAAGTGAAACATTGAAAAATTGATTTTTGTTAGGAAACTATAATTTTCATTAAATTTAAATATATACATACATATATATGTGCATACAAATATTCATATATTTCATCTATCAGTCGTTATATGAAACTCATTATGACGATATTTTAATGTCATTTTAGTCAATTCATTTACTCATTCATTATAGTATTAAACCTAAATATTATATCAGATTACTAGCATATAAAAATACCGTTATATAGTTAACGAAACGATTTTGTTGAAATATACAAGAATTAAGCCGATTTATATTAGAATATTCTATTTTATATATTTCTAGCAAAATTAAATTAACAATGTCTCAATATGATCTGAGCGCCATCCATTTTGAATTATTCATATAAAAAGAGAGAGAATATAAAATTTATTTAAATATAAAATTAGTATGTTGTCATGTTGTTTAAAATTCTCATTTTTTATATTAAAATTTTTGTAAATGATTAATAAATGATTTAAGATTTTTTAATTATTATTCACTAAATATTTTTTCTATTATTATTCTATAATTAATTACTAAAAAATTAAACCAATTATAAATTAATATTATATTTAAAAATACAAATGAACTTAATTTTTTTATTTATTTTTATTAAAATTTAAAAATAATCATTTGTCATAATTAATTATATGCAAGTTTTTTTTAAATAATTTCCTCAATACCATTATATATTTTTTTTATGAGATAAGAACTATTCATGGGGTTCTATTTTGAAAATCTAAAATTATTATTTACAAATAAAAAAAAAAAGAAAATTAAAAAAAATAAAAAGTCTCTTGATTGTTGTTACTCATTGTGTCAAAAACTTTTTTTTTTAATTTAAATTAACCTGATTTTCACATTTGTTTATAAACAATATTCTTATAAAAAAAAATGTTTATAATACAAAATTTGGCATAATCATATTAGAGTACATACATAGTCATTTACTTTGTTGCAAAAACGACAGCATTTAAAATGAAATTTGTGGAGCTGAACACACATGTACATGTAAGTATGAAATTACGCATTGTTTATAAATAAGTACAACACCACCTTTTATTGCTAAAAATATCAAGCGAAAAAATTAAAAAGTACAATAATTAAAATTTAAAAAAAAAATTTTTTTTCGTTTTGCTACAAATACGATATCAATTTTTCTTTTCATACCGAATTAATTTGAAAAAAAAAAAATCATAAAATTTGCGGGAACACGTTTTGTTTTTGTTTTTTCAACGGGTAAAATAATTAAAATTGCGATATTGAATATTAAAAATATAAAATTTATTTATCCTTACATTTCTAATATAGCACTTCAAATTTATTAAAAATATTTAAAGAACAACATGAATTTTAATTTTACAAAAAAAAAAAACTAATATAATTAATTAAATTAAAAATTATTTATTTACATCTAATTTTGAAAATTTTAATTGTAAATTAAAACAAAAAAAATTATATTAAAATTAAATTAAACATGCTTGCGATTGCAATCATTTTATATTATAATTAATTAAAATAATCAGACAGCATAATTAGAGATATACGATTATTTCAAATAATTATTGGCAATACTAGGCCCGTCAGCCAAGTGTCAAATTTTGGTAGCACAACCATGTAATTTGAATATTTGCCAAAAAATATATATACACAGACTTATATATATATATATATATATATATATAGGCATTAGTTAGATAATAATTATCAATATAGTAAATAATATGTGTAGTGAAAATATTCATAATGAAAATGATGATCATTATCTTGCTAGTTGGATAGTGACGTTAGCCATCACAAAATATATATAAGAAGAACAAGAACAAAAAATGAAAATCATGAAAGAATTTCAACTTCCCACGCTCTCTACTACTTTGTTTTCATTTTTTTTCTCTCTATTTTAAACAAAAATTTATGGTCCTTTTTTTTATGTTGAAATTTATGACTTTTTTTCTTAAAAAAAATTTTCCTGCAAATTTTCTTTCGTATTTTTATATAAAAAAAAAAATTAAAAAACCTTGAAGTAAGAAAAATTTATTTGACATAAATTAGGAAGAAACAGTTATTATTACTATCAAATTATTATTAGTACAAACGTACAAACATGTATGAGAAATAGAAAAGAAATTAGGTTAAATTCTCCCAATAAACATTTCTCTTTTTTTTCTGCTTTATTTTTAGAAAATCATTTAATTTTTTTTTTATTGATTCAATAACGTCACACTTCAGACATAAAGACGCAGTAAGAGTGAAAGGACATTTTTATTTTTATTTTATTTATTTATTATTATTTTTTTGTTTTAAACAATTTTTATAATAAAAAATATTTATTAAATGTAAAGAAGGAAAAGAAATTATTGTATTTGTATTGAAAATAAAAATTATAATTTTGTCATGAATGAAATATGAGTAAGAAAAAAAAAAGAGAGAAGAAATTACAAAAAAAATTAAAAATAGAAAATATTGGAATTTGAATTTTTTTTTCTTAAATGTCGGAAAACTTATATAAACTTTATTATTGTAGAGTTTAAATGCCAATGGAAGAGAGAATAATAAAAAAGAGGGAAGAAATTTAATAGAAAAAAAGCCTTAAACTTGACCATTTTTGTTTCTATTTTTATTGATAATATAGAAATTAAGTATGTACTCCAAATGCAAATTATTTTACGTACGAAAGTACATTACATTTTATTTTACATAACAATAATAGGGAAATTTTGGAATTACCCTACATATTTGAATATTTTTTAAGATAAGTAACATATAAAAATCTGTTATACATAATATAATACTATTTTTAAAAGTAATTTTAAAAGAGTTAAATGTTAAAGTTTATGACGTTTCGCCTTTTTCGAAATGTCAGAAAATTTAATGTCACAGATCTTAAAAAGATTTGACTCTTTTCAGAGTCATATGCTCCTACACTCGACAGTAATATTATATTGTGTCCTATATTCATACAAACATAATACGCATATATTTATATAAAATTATTGGAGAAATAAAATTTGTTAAGAGCTGTCGTAAAATAAAACACTCTTAAAATCGGAGGAGATTTTAATACAAAGCGACAGGGGAGATTATTGTCTTTATTGAAATAAATTGAAATTTAGAATAGCATTATAAATTGTATAACAGTATAATATGTAATTAATATTTTAAATAAACTACTTTAACAAATTGTAGTAATAATATTTATGTTCCAGAATTACATACGTATGAATGTTATTCATACGTATGTAATTAAATGTAGATGTACTTTAGTCAAATGAAGCAAATAGCAAAATTTTTATAGCAAATAAACGAAACAGATTTATTTCTTAAGTATTAGTAACTATTTCTTACTGCCTTACCCTATTACTCTACTCAGGGCACATTTCTAATAAACTATTATGTATATTTATGTATTTAAAATAATTTATACAAATGATTTACATAATATTTTGTACGTATACATTAGGTAAATGAAATTTAAAATTAATTTTATTTATAAAATCACGAAATTTATTATTATTACTTTAAGATATTATTAATAATATCTTTGTATGTGGATCTCTCTCATTATCGGTAATTATTTAATAATTATGTACTTACATATACTTATGTATGTAATGTAAGTATGTATAACAAAAACAATATAATAAGCAAATATATTATTTTTAAAATCACGTGCATTATTATTTTCCCTCACTTCTCCAACCATTTATTTTGGCTTCTGTTTTACTAAAGCATCAAATTTGTAAATCAATACCAGATCTTTTAATAAAGAAATTGATATATTCTGGACACACGTATACAGAAATATTATGCAAGAGTTTATATATGTATGTACATACATATGTATGTATGAATTTAGTTCATTTGTTCCATAGGCTCAAATTCTATAGAACTTTCATTTTAATTCCGATAAGTATGTGGGTATGAAAAATTTTCCACTTTCCATACAAGTAGTACGACGTGTTGTATGTCGTGTACCATAAAGAAATTTCAAAATTGGAAAAAATAAGGAAAAAATTCCTTCAACTCTAAAAAAAAAAAAATCTGCCTCTTTTCTTCTTATTCTGTACATTTTTTCTTTTTTATATGTGCGTTACGTTACGTAAAAGAATTTTATTTTACTTTTTCTTATTTATTTATGTTTTTTCTTTTCTTTCTTTTTTTTTCTATTCATTTTCTTTCGTTCCAAAAATTTATTTTTTCCGCATAGCAACAAAACTTAAAAACGATACGGAACGGAATAGTAAAAATTGTAAAACATAAAAAAAATGCTTTATTTTTATGGTATTATTCTGTTTTTTTTTTTTATTTATTTTTGTTTTTCTTGTTTTTATTTCTGTTTTATAGTGGCGTTTTAAAAAAAAAAAAATTTTTTAACGTTAAAAACCTATATAGATAAGCAATAATTGGAAAATATTTGCGCAAAAACTAGTTTGAGCGATAAGTGTAGTTAGATTAGTTAATGTGTGAGTAGTAAGCACAAATATGCAAACAAAACGTGTAAGAAGGTTACCTAAGATTGTTTAAAATGTGAAAAAAAATAATAATAAGAGAATGGTATTCTATTCTAGGTTTTGTATTTCATACCCAGGTTATTATTAATAATGCAGAATACTAGTTTGAAACATCTGTTGCAGATCAGATAGAAATAAACCGAAGTTGCTTAAAATACTTTCAATATTATGCGAAATTAACGCAAAATTTAAGTTAATCAAGTAAAGAATTAATTAAATTTGATTTTATAATTTTCTTCTTAATATCAGAATTTAATATTTAATAGAATAGGTAATTAAAATTATGAAGGAAAAACATTGAAATTTAATATATTTAAGAGATTTTCTCATATATTAAAATACGAGAGAGTAATGTACTTTATGTAAGTAGACACGTGCACATTGTTCACTTTAGAACACTTTAAATATCACATTTTCGATTTAAAAAAGTAATTTCAAAAACTTAAAGTAATTTCAAAAACATGGAACGTATGTTCCATGCCTCTCCATTATAACAAAATACTGTTTTTAACGTCATTCATCAAATTAGACTATTAGAGTATAATAATACAGAGAAATAGTCATCGATTTTTTTGTATATAATAGAAAGAGATGTAAAATAAAAACCGAAATAGTATTGTGTTAGAAAGAGAAATAAATATATAGTTTAAGAATAGAGAAGTTTTTTTTTCTCTATTTTTTATTTTTTTTTTTTGTAAATATGAATGTACTATATACATTTTAAATATGTATATGAATATTATATACAAAATATAGAAAATTATATTATTATATTTACATATTGCCATATGCGTACATATGTATGTATGTATATACTGTGCGGTTTAAATATGCCCACACATGTATACATAATTATAAAATTTTATATACAACACACATTCATATAAATTTTTTATAGAAAATGTTTAAAAAAGCCGGTTGATGTCGTCAGCAATGGAAAAAAAAGAGAAAAACGAAAAATAACATAACATAAAAGAAAAAAAAAATATTTCTAACTTTTCATTAACGGTTTATGTATTTAGAAAAAAAAATACTTCTTTTATTGCTATTATTTTTTTTGTCGACTATAAACGACTTTAATCAGTCATTTAGTCATATTTCCAGTTATTCACTCATCAAACTTTTTTTTTTGTATGAAAGTATGTACAAATTACTTTTTAAAAAGAATTTTTTTTCTTTTTGTAATTTTTAGTTAAGTATTATTAAAATTAAAACTTAAGCAAGTATTTAAAGTATTTTAATGAATTTCAATAAAATATTGATGAATTTGAACTTAGGTATTGTATTTTATCCATTCATTGCAAAGAGAAAGCAAATTAAAGAGAGTTTGAATAAAGAAATTCAACCAACTCTACACTCTCCAATCTCCATATTTTATTCACTTAAATATTCTGATATATTGTCGATTGTTTGTCATTTAAGTTCATTTTCGATTATTTCGATAAGTTCCTCTTCAAATTTAATTTTGATATTAATAGTTATTTGAACTTAAATTTGTTTCTCGAAAATATTTCGAATATTTAAAGTAATACGTCATTGTCGTCGTTGTTATACTTACTAATTTGGAAGAAAATAATTTAATTTTGTATTTTAAAATCTTGAAGTAACTCAATTTACACTCGAAAATTAAATGATTTTTGGTCAATTCGATGCACCATTTCGAACTTTTATTTTTCGAAATCAAATGAAAATTTGATAATTATAGTTATACTTTTTATATAGAGGTAATTTTATTCTTCCTGTATTTTCAGTCTTCGCTATATTTCACTTTGCATTTTTGATTAACAATTTTCTCTTATGTAACAAAATATTTGTGGTACATAAGATTTTGACAGATTTTACTCACTCACTTAAAATTTTAACAAGCTAAATTTTTTTTTTAATCTTAAATTTCTTAAAAAAATCATTATAATATTTTTAATATCCTACTATTTATCAAATAATATATTACGAAGATAAATAATATAATTGGTATCAAATTTATTATAAAACCAAATACTTTTCACTCTGCATTCGAATTTTATGTCGTCAAAAAAAAATTTAAACAATTTAATTAAGGAAATTATTGTATGTATGTATGTGCGCACTTAGGCGAATTATACCAAGAAATGTAAATATGTACATACAACAAACCATATACCTTTCCGAAACCTGAAGAAAATTAAAAGAAATGACATAAAATGTTTTTATTTCTATTTTCTTCAGAGGAAAACTTTATAAGTAAGAAAAAAGTTTAAAATTTAATGGAGCAAAAATAGAAGACATTAAATGAGAAATAATAAAAATAATAACCTTGTTTATAAATTGTCAAAATAATATAACAAAAAAAAATAGAACAATAAATAAATATAAACAAATTTACGGAACATTGTTTATGTGCAAGTACATAAGCACATACTTATGTACATTCATGCAGATACAAAAACAATATTTATAACTTAATCTTCTTTGATTGATTATTTTTTATTTTTGTTTTTTTTTTGTCTCAATAAAATTGGAAAAATTCTAAAACTAGACTTACAGTAGACAAAAATTTCTTTTTATGACCTATTTATTTTTTTTCCATGTTTTTATTTTTTTATTGTTTTATTATATGTACATACATACATACAATGTATGTATCCCATAAATAATCAAATATATCTGTTATATTTTTTAATAAGTATGTATACCCACAAGTACACATTATATCTACAAGCAATGCAAATACTCTCATATGTACGTTCGTACATACATGAATCATGTAACATTATATAAGAAAGCATTTTACATATTAAAAAAAAAAAATATTTTGGGGGGTTGTTGGGGGGTGATTTAATAAAAAAAAAAACAAAAACATGAATAAATTGACCACAAACTTAGATAATATTTATTACGCACTTTTAAAATTTAAGTAAATAGGAAAAGAAATTATGTAGAATAAATTTTATTTGTTATTATTAGAACAACACGTGCATACCAATTTATTGACAACAATAAAATTAGAAAAAAAAATTTGGAATATTTTTAGTATTGTAAAACTATTCCTTATTATTATATTTAGTTTAGATAAATAAATTTTAATAAATTTTTTCTTACATAATTTTATTCAATTTTACAAAATGTAAAAGTTTAATAACGTTATTTATTAAACACTCATAACTGTTATGGTTACTTGATTTTGATAATTAAGTAGGATTGCGACTAAAACAAGAATTATAAAATTTATTGCATACTGTTAGGCACCATTTCCAATAATAAATTCAAATAAAATGTAGAATTATTTACTTTTAATTATGTTTTAAATTTATTTAACGATTTTTGATGAAGGTTTCAAAATATTTCTTCGTCGATTGTAGTTAAGAACATCAAATTTGAAATTTTGTAGAAAACCACTAGAAGTTCGATTGTAAAACAAATTGGAATTGCAAAATTTTGATTGCATGTTTAGTTTCAATATGTTTTTTTAATTATACTACGACAGTGTCTTTAAATTTTTTAAAACAAATTTTTTTTTAACAATGCATGCAATATTTAATTATTAAATGGTCTGCAAATTTAATATCAAGTTCGAATTAATAAATAATCAAAAATATCCTATAGGAGTATAAAATTTTCAAATGAAATTTTATTTTTACTTTTCTGTAAATACACTTTTAAAAAATTACGATATTAATATTAACAAATTTTTCTCTGTATATAAAATAATTTTTCTGTGTGAGAAATTTTGAGCTTCAGAAAAAAAAATTAATCATCCAAAAATTATGATACACCTTTAAACATTTTCCAAAAAAAAAAATTTAAAAATAAAACTTATTCCTTAAATTTTTAAAGAACAAAGCAAATACAATTTTGAAATTTTGTTAAAATTTAAATAGAGTATAACAGTTTTGACTTTTAATTTTTTTTTTGTAGTGTATATTTATTATTCAAACGATAGTCATACAGACAAAGATAAAGCAATATGAATTCTTTCCATGTTCATATTTTTTACGAAATCAAAAAAAAAAAAAACAAACAAAACTCTATTAAGAAAGTTCAAAACCTCCAAAATCCCCAAATGATGCAGGAATAACAAAATTTTAGAATAATAATGAAAATTTTCTCAAAACTTGAAATTGTACACATGAATAGATTTTCAGGTTTTATTTTAGTTTCCAATATTTTTTCTTATTTTTCTTATTTATTCGTTTTTATTAATAATAAATGAGAAGAAAAAATTCTGAAAGATTTGTAAAAAAAGTATATATTAAGTATTCTTGTCACAAAGATATGGTGACTTCATTCGAATTTATCCAATACTTTATAAAATGTTTATAATTAGATAAAAATGAATTTGAAATGATTTTTTAACAACGACAACATTTGCCAGCTCAAATATTTTGTAGTGTATATAAGAGTAAAAATTAAGAGTGCCTCAATTTGTAAATTGAGTCGTTTTTGAGCAGAGTAGTTAGAGAATTGCAAGATATTTGTTTATCAAATGATTTACGAATTATGTTTTATAATTTTTAAGTTAAATACAGTAAAATACTAGTAAATTCAATGATAAGTGAAAAAATGTAAGTTTTATTAAAATTTTCATTTAAATTTTACAAAATTCGTAATCAAAATGCAACATGATTACGAATATAGAATTTTGCACAGAAGTTTTTAAATGCAAATAATTTTAGGCAACTTCGAGATCTCAAAACCCAAATTCTAAACTCTATTCATATATTCTGCATAGAGTATCTCTATGAGTATTGTTCTAAAACTTTTATATTAAAAATATTGGTAGAATAGAAAGAAATTGATAAATTTTTTTAAAAATTTTTTTCATTTTGACCTTTAATAAAAATTTTCTTTACATTTATTTATAAGGAATTTTTTTTTTCATATTTGGAAAAGTTTGAATTTTAAAATAATCTCTATAATCATAGAATGGAACTGAACATGATATTCGTTTATGTACACACACATATACACAACATTTTTCAATATACATATATACATAATTCTTTTCTTTATTTTTTAAATCCGAAAGACTTTTATTTTGTCTATTTTTTCGATTTTCTTCATTTTAAACATACAAAATCGTATAAATTTCACTATATCTGTACAAAAAAAAATAGATATGAAAAATCATTAATTTACTAAAATGTTAGAAAATGATTTTTGACATTACAAAAAAAAAAGAACGAACTAACATTCAGAATAGATTAAAGGAAAATATCAAATTTGGAACTCTATACGAATACGATGGTATTTTTGATATACGAACGCATATTGACATACATTAATATGTGTATACATCGAATCGCCCATAATAACAAGAATAAGTCTATAATTAAAAATCTAAATAGATTTGAAATTAAAATAGAATGAAAGGAGGAAAAAAAAATATAAAAATTTTTTGTGTAAAAAGCCACCTTTAAGAGACTTTTTTCTTTTTCATTTTTGAATCATATTGTATTACTGTAAAAGCCCATAAGCAACGAGTTTTTTTTTTTTAAGCAAGAGTTTTCATTATTTTTGCTTCTTTTTTTAAATAATTACTGCTTAAGGCACATTAGGTGTATTTTACAGTAGGCATGAGTGTTTTTAATAAAATTTAAGTAAATTAATGAAATAAGGCAAAAGAATAAAAAAAAATCTGTATTAGCTTAATAAAGCATGTACCGTACATATATAATTAATTTAAATGAGGTTAACAATTTACATAAGTCAGCAAACAAGAATTTATGTATATTTATATATGTGCGTAATTATTATGTAACAATCAATATGTAAAAAATTTGATATGTATGTAGATTTAAATTTTAAATAGCTTAACTTATGATATTGTCATCCAATAGCAAAAATCGAAAAGGGTTTTTTTACTTATTAAAATACTAACATCAAAGTTTTATTGAGAATATTTTTTACTATTGTACATACATTTATTACTCTTATTCAATATCATCTTTCTTATTTCTCAAATCATAACACATTTCTCAAATTTGACATTTTATTCAGTAATGAGAGAATTTTTTTTTTACTCATCATATTATTGTTTTTTAATTAATCTGTTATTTTATTCCCCTGTACATTATTCTGTTAATCAATAAAATAATTGATCATAGCTAATATTATGCTCAATGATATAAATACATTTGTATTTTATTTAAAGAAAAGAAGTATTAATTAAAAAAATAAACCTTAGATTAAGTATTAATTAATTAATTTTGTAAATAATTTATTAAATTAAAAATTATCTTCTACTCAATTTAAAATTTTAATTATTTTCGATAATTTATAGTAACAAAAGCAAATGTATTTATAGACTATGGTATGTACATATATACTTTGTTACATTTCTTATACTTATATGTATATACATACGTAATCATATACAAAATTTTAACAATATAAAAAAAAATAAAAATAAAAATGACTTTTTTTTCTTCATCTGTCTTTTCTTGCTTTATTCTCTATATTTTTTTAAACGCTTTGGTTGATTAAATATGAAAATTCACTTGGTTTCTTTTAATTTTCTCTTTTATTATCAAATTTGAATATTCATGGTTTTTATATACATAAATGCTTGTATACTTAAAGAATTAATACACATTTACAAATCAATATAATATTATATATATATCTACATATATACGCATCTTAATAAATATAATTTTACGTTTTAAAATTTTAAAAGTTGAGAAAACTTGCTTTTAAAATTGAGATACATTGAAAATCCGGTTTGAAACCGATATTTTATAGAATCTAAAAAAAAAAAAGAAAAAAGTTCTAATTTTTTTTACACACACAAGCATTATTTTAATAACGACAATAATTATTATAAATGTACGTATAATAGTAAGCGAATGATAATGACGTCAAAAGCAAAAGTCCACAAGAACACTTCTAATGTAAATTATTAAAAAAAAAAAATTGTTAGAATGAAAATTTTTAAAATAAAAATAAATTTAGAAATATTATCTATTTACAAAAATTAAATATCTGTATAACAGATAGGCTATAAAAATTGATTTGAAATTTCATAAAATTTAAAATAAAAAAATTTTAAAATATTTAAATGAGATAAGTGATGGAAAATTTTTAAAATAACACCAAACCGTATCCGAATATAAAATACTAATATAAAATTAATTTAAATATTTTACATAAAAATATTAAATTATAGGTAGCTTTTCCTTTCATATTAATATTTGTCTTTTAGATTTTATGTGTTAAAAGACCAAAAAAAATAATAATAATTTTTAAAAACTATTACAGTGAAACAAATTTTTACAAAACTGTTATACTTATTTATTATTACTGTTATACGTATAATAGTAAATATTTTTAGTATTTATTCAAATTACCGGAATTTAATTTTAAAACTTTATAATAAGCTTCAATTTTAAATTTATAAAATTTTGCAGTTGAAAATTAAATAAAAATATAATTTTAATAATAATAATATGTTATTGTTATTTTAATAATGCCGAATTTATTCTTTAGTCTTACATTCAAAAAAATCATTAAAAAATAGTTAACTACGTTCTACTGTTGTTGTCTTTTTGTTTATTATTTATAATGTTAAATCTATCAGACTTCAAGATATTAAAAAATCAAAATAACAAAATAAAAAATAAATAGTAGTTAAAAATATTTCGGTTATATTTTTACATAATTTTCTCATAAAGCAGCACATTATAAAAATAAGAAAATATAAGAAATATTTTTTTGTAATAAAATCAAAAGAACAGCTTGAAATATTCTTCGCTTTTAATGCGTATAAAATTGTATAAAATTATGTATGTACAGTGAACAGCAACTAATTAGCACACTATGCAAAATTTGTAAAACAACGTATATTTGACTTTGAAAATTGGGGATTTTCATCCATTTTTTTTATTTTTTAAAAACTTCAATAAATGCTAAATTAATAAAAAGAAAATTATTTTCATAAATTTTGAAAAATTCAATATAACAACTCATTTATATCAATAATTAAGAATATTCACCCCGCAGCTAATTAGCACACTTAAAAAGAAACTCATTTTTAACCACTGTGAGGTGCTATTCATATATTAACAAATAAATATTTGGTAGGATAGCCCTTGTCCTTTGTAACTTCGGCAAGTCGAGTGAACCAGCTCTTCACCAATCGGTGACACATTTGAGCAGGAGTTGCTTTCAACCCTTTCTGAACTTCTTCAAATAATTCTCGTAAATTTTTTACTTCGTTCTGTTTTACAATCTTGTGAACATCATTCCAGAAATTCTCAATAAGATTGAGGTCGAGACTTTGTGGGGATCTAATTCAAAGTATTTATTTTTTCATCTTTTAACCATCTTTTTACTGACCTTGCCGGATGTTTTTTGTCGTTGTCATGCATTAATGTCCAGGACATCGACATTTTTTCATCTACATGATTCACCATCGTATTTTTCAAAATTTCCAAGTACAAATATTGAGTTAAATTTTATTTAATGTATATATTTGGATTTATACCGCATCGTGGCATACAATCCCAAACTTTAGCATTTCCACTCCAATGCTTTATTGTTTTTGCTGTATATTTTGAGTTAAGCTCGCAAGCCTTAGGACGCCATACAGCTACTTTTCGGTCTGAACCCATTCTATTGAACTTGCTTTCGACTTACCGCATAACACTTTCTTCCAAAATGAAAGGGTTTCATCGATATGCTACTCCGCAAAACTTAATCTCTTTAAACAGTTCTTTTCTAACACAAAGGTCTTTTGTTTTGAAACATAATATTTTATTCCACCATCATGAAATCGTCATCTAGTAGTATCTTGCCAATTTCAACTCGATAAGAACTTTTTTAAGACTCTTTGAATTTAAGAGACGAAGCGAAAAGGGGTTCCTTTTACATATCTCACTATTATTCTATCTTCAAGTGCAGTAGTTTTCTTCGGCCACAGTTTTCTCTTCTGATTTTCATAAGAACTATGTATGTTAACATGTTTAATCGCATTATAAATAATTTTTCTAGAAAGCTTAAGCATTTTTGATATTTCTGAAACATTAAAACGTTCTTCTTTTAATTTACATATAGTCTTCCTTTGCTCAAGTGTACAACTTTTCGATTTACCCATTTCATTCCAAATAACTACAGAAGTTTTGAAATTATTTTTGTTTTTATTACTCAAATTAGATTTGTAGTAATCCAACTAAACCAAAATGTCGAAATTATCACTTAAAAATTTTAAGAACCACGTTGATTTTGCAAAATTGGAAAGTGTGCTAATTAGTTGCGGCTCGAAAATAAGAACGTAAACAAATGATGTGATTTTTTTCTAAGAATTGAAGACACTAGTTTATAAAATGTAACAAAATTTGTTGCAACATATTATAAAGAGTCATTATGCTAATCATAAGATATAACACGAGAAAACGGAAACGAACAGAACGCAGATGATTTAAAAATTTTTTATGTGTGCTAATTAGTTGCTGTCCACTGTATGTATGTAATATGTGTTAGGAGTATAAAAGCTTTATTATATGAAAACCAGACTGCCTCATTTTTTATAGTACATTTTATTTAAAATATTTTAATTTTGTATTATAGTCTTTTATTTAAAATTAACTTAACATAACATAAAATTTTATTATTATTATTAATGTTTTTCATTATTTATTTTTTTTTTTATTTTATAAATATACCTTTGATTATAAGAATGCTACTAAAATGCACCAGTTGAATTCAATAAATTTTTAATTTTTTTTTTTTTTTTTTTGTAGCAAATACCTTGTATCATCGCTTTTTCATTAAAAGTGAAAGAGCAAAAAATAAAATAAAATAAATGCTTTCCTCTCAAAAAGAAAAGGAATTTAATTTTACAGTCGAAAACGCCGTTATAATCAATTGAAAATGATAATACGGAGCTGAGACTGTGGTTTTTGGTGAATAAAAAAAAATTTTTTTTTGTGTTCTAAATTATTATAAACATTTCATTTTTTCAAAGAATACTTCTATTCTTTATAAATCTAAAACCATGTTGAGCATTTTTTACTAGCATTTGATTATTATATATTAATAATATTAATAAAAGAATTTAAATATTAATATAAATATTAGATATAACATACATACATTTGCATATGAATAATATTTATTCACGTAGTGAAATATGTATATAAAATTAAAAAATATTAGGCCGTATCAATGAGTACGTGAACCGGATTCTGTTAATTATTTAAGATAAAAAACAATATTATTGAAAACCTTTATAGAATATCCAAATTGTTGGAAATTCGTTAGATATAGTACATGCAACATTGCAACATGACAATTATTTTGAATAAAATGTTCTTGTAATAAATATTTTAATACAGTATTTTCATACTGTATTAAAATATTTATATTTAAAATATTATATGTACTGTTATCTGTTCTAAATAAGTATGTATATGAAAGCAGAATTACTTTATAGAGTTTAGAGTATAACAGTATGATCATTTTGTAAGCGTTATTCAAAATTACATTTTCTTAACATTGCTGTAAAGAATTTGCATTAGATTATATTTAATATTTTTAATAATATGTATATAAATTTTTATAGGTATAAGACAAGTGTGTTACATACTATGTATTTATATGTAGGAACAAAATAGGCGCCAAATACTTAATTTTAACTTTGGTTTTTATTTAATTTAACAATAAATACCTACTGTTGGGCGCATAGAGTAAAAAGTCATATGTGAAACTGTACATTTTTCTTATTTGTTTTCTAAAAAAAAAATATACATAAATGGAATGAAAGTAAAAATCAAGAATGAAAAAGAAAACCGCAATGTACAAAGAAAAAGAAAAAAAATGAATTTTCCATTTCATGCCGTCTTTTTTTGTCTTTTGCAATAAAATTCCACATGTTGTCACACAATAGGTACATGTATAAATGTATGTATTTATGAATGTAATTTAAGAAATCATATTTTTTCTACAATTTACATACTTTTATTATTATTTTCTTTGAAGCCCTTGTGTTAATATCATTATTAACATTATTGTTATTATTGATATTTTTATTATTATTATTTTTATTACTGTTTCTACTGTTATTGTTCAATACAATTTGTTGTTTATTATGAGAACCAGTTGTGAGTTTTTAAACAGTTCATTTTTGAAAAATATTCATTATAATTATTATTCTGGTAAGTATAAGACTGCTAGCTACAGATAGCCGCAAAGTTTTAGGAAAAAAAAATCCATTAAAAACCAATAAAATAACCAAGCGAAAAGCAAATTTCACATTTTTACTGTCTCTCATACATATGTATATGAAAGAATAAGCTGTCGGAATGACCGGTTTATCACAAAATAAGAAAAGAAAAACACACAACCATACATACATTCGTGTAAATTCTGATCGAAATCATAAATATTACAAGTAGGTATATGCAAATAAAAAATACGAATGTAAATATTTATAAGATTTGATATTTAATATGCAGAAATTTTTTTCAAAAGTTATACATCCTCATACTTTATAAACATTATTGCATATGAGTAGGTATGTGATAAAAAAAAATTTAAGGCAATATAAAGTTGGTGTACCTACTTACTTGTAATACAAAATTCAAGTTTGAATTCATTTTTGCAACATGCATATGAAATTGCAAAACAAATGCATTTCTGCATCATCATTTTTTGAGAAAAGAGAACAAAAGAGAACATTGTTAAAACCATTCTTATTAAATTGCTGTAACAATTTAAAACAGTGATAAAAATTTGCACGACATTTAGTATCTTACAATTTTGTTAATTTGAGAAATTGCATAAAATATGTAATTTAATAATTTTTCAAAGAATACTTTAAAATCACTATTATTCATAATACCTAATATAAAATATTTTTAATATGGTCGAAAGAATTTTGCCAATTGCTTCTAATATTAATAAATGTTTAAAAAATAAATTTCTTTTAATTCGTCATAATTATTATTCAAGATAATTTTGCTTATTATTTTTAAGGCTAATAAAAATATCAAATTTCAAAATTAGTGCCACATTAAAAGTGTCCACATAGGTACCATATTGTCAGATTTAAAGTTAAATTTATAAGTATATAAGAATTTTTTATTAGTAATCAACTTCAGCATAATTGTTATCAATTCGAAATAAAATTTTTATTTAATAAGTAAAATAATTCAGATAATCTGTAATAACACCCAAAGAGCAAAGTAATCCTTGTATGTATGCTTTATTAAGAATTAAAAATTGTATGATACAAGAGTCGTATTTATTTTAATATTTAGCACACATACCTCCCATAGAGTAAGAACATACATACTGTTGTTAGCTACTTGCATATAAAAACTATAAATATTATTAATAATGAAGATTAAGGCTATAAGAAACAATAATAACAACAATAAATAATGAAATATGACAAATCTTAACTTTAAAGATTACAAACCATTTTATGTTTCATAATTTTTTGTATTTTTTACAAGTTAATAACGGAAATGAAATATATTTTCGCACGAAATGAATTTTTATTTACATACAACAATACCATGGTCATAAAAATTTTTATCATAAATGAATGAGAGTACATTTACGTTATTACGACATGCATTCATACGTACGTAAACTTTAACATAATATTCACAAAAAAACAATTTTGCATAACGTGTAAACGTAACATATAAGAACCTGCATACATAGATTCATAAATTTAAATTTGCATTATTTTATTTAAAAATTTTCTAAAAAGTCACCACAAGAATATAGTTTATGTATGCATATAATGTATGTATGTATGTGCAAGGAAAAGGGGTACAAAAAAAATAACAATAAACAAAATTGAAAAGAAAAGCAAAAAAAAAATTAAAAATAAATTTTTTTGCGCGGACTCTACTGCCATGCTAATAAAAAATAATAATATTAAAAAAATATAGTAAAGTTTATGCTAATCCAACATGTTTAAGATCAAGAGGGGAGAGAGTCACAAGTAGAGAATTGAAAATTTTCATGTGAGTAAGAGACCGGTAGAATGTCAATGAGAAAAGAATTTGTGATGTCGTTGTCGTATTCATATTTTGTTTTTATTTTCTGTCTTCTGCATTTTCTCTTTAGTTTTTTTTTACTGCAGCAAAAGCAACAGTAACAACTACTAGAACAACAAAATTGCAATGCAAACAAAATAAGAAAAAGAAAAAAAAATTGTTAAGCAACTTTAAAAATCCGATTTTTTTTTTTTCGTTTTTATGATTATTTTTAAAAAACCATAAATAAAAAAAAATTTTTTTTTGTCTTTTATTGTTTTGTTTGCCGGTTAATAACACAACACAAGCGACAGAAAAATTAAAGATAACGCAAAACAAAAAAAGCCAAAAAAAAAAAAATTAAATGTGCGGGAAAATTTTCCGTTTACTTGCTATGTGTATATATACAAATAAATGCTTACAAACAAACGTACATACGTACATAATATGTACGCGATGTGCAAAATTATTTTTCCACTTAAAAAATTCTTTATAAAAATTTAATGTAATTCACAAACAAAACGGTGTCTGCTTATTAATTTTTTTGTTTTTTATTTTTTTTTCTTGGGTTTTTTGCTTTTATCTATTTTAGTAATTTTAAATTGGAATTGAATTTTTGTGCTTTGAATTGGGTTTTTAGTGTAGAATCTATACTGTAGAGTGCAGACGATTGTGTTACTTTCAAACATATACATATGTATGTATGTATTCATGTACATGTGTATGTACTATTAATTAATAATTTATATTTTATTTATTTTTCAACTGAAATGAAAATTTCTTATGGAAAAAAAAAATACTTATTTTTGTAAGCTATCAAGATTTATGCGATTTCCTCTTTAGTATACCAACAACAATATAGTTTTAAATTAAAATTAATCAAAAGCTTTAATTAAATGTGAAGGCGTCTTATGTCTAAAAATAGAATTTACAAAGGATAAGGATATTTTTAAGCAATGACGTACTTTATTTTAAAAACATGAAATATGTGGGTTTTCTTATACATATGTATGTAATATAAGAAAAGGTGTTTATGTGTTTGCATTTTTAATTGTATTTCATAAGATATATGTAGGCTTTTCATGTAAAATCATTCATAAATGGTTGTATTTTAATTATTATTGTTAGTAAACAAACAAAAAAATTCCTTATGATTTCAGTTTTAATTCCAAAATATTTTGTTTTCTCAAAAGTTGGATCAAATATAGATGCCTTATAGATCTTAATAGGTAAAAATTCATTGACGATAATAAAAGGATGCGAGAAATAAATTGGAAATTTATTTTAATCAGAGTCATATTTTAGAAATTTCCGTCAGTGTTTTAGTCACAAAATTTTAACAGATATTTTCTCTTTAAAAATTACAATACGTGATTGTGTTTTTAAGTTAATTGTAATTAAAAATTCCATAATTACAATAATAATAAAGCTATTCGAACATTAAAATAAAATTATTATTAACTTTTTTAATACACTTTTTTCTCAGTGTACTAATAAAGACAGAAAAAACCTAAGAGTTGCCTAATAATATTAATAATATCATAATAATATTAACTGCACTGAGATAAAAATAAATTGTATGATTATGTTAAATCACTTGTTTAGTAGTTATGGCATCCAAAGCATACATATGTACATACATACATACATGTATTTAGGTATAACAATACGAGTCATACCTAACTTTAGGTGTTTAAATTTGCTTTATTAACGTAATTCTAAAAATTAAATTATTTTTAAAAATTGCATAAATTTCACAAATATCTCACCATCATTCTTTCAAAATACTTTTTAAATATTGTATTTGGGATACCCGTATAAAAAGTGTGATAATACAATATATTTCTCTCTCTCTTTCATTTAAATATAATTACAGTTATCAATAATATTAAATTAAAAAAAAAATACCCAGAAAAAGAAAAAATTCCACACCTTTTCAAAATAAAAATAAATTTTTTTTAAATTATAATCAACCCATAATTAAAATGCTTTCTATTTGTATGAGCTAAAATGTCTACTTCAATAATCAGCAAAAATTAATTTTTTTTTTTTAATTCACAAAGAATAATACAATTTTTTTATATACATATATAAAATTAAAATAAAACGTAAGAACCACTAAAACTTTTCAATTTTACACATTCATACATTTTATATTCAAATTTGCACACGCACATACTTTTATATAATTCACCCATACCGAAATACAAAAAAGATTCCAGACACGCAAATTAAAAGCAGACAAGGGTACTTTTTTCTTTATTCTTCTTTTTTCTTTTTCAAGAACTTTTTAAATGTAAAATGGCAATTTAGAAATAAGAAAATCAAAAAAATTAAAAAAGGAAGAGAAAGGATAAAATAGGATCTTGTCGATGTCGTCGTCGTCACATTAAAAACGAAAAAAAAGAAATAAACATAAAACAATATTCGAAATGAAAAACTTTTCATTTTACTCTTCCTCTTTCCTTTGTTTTTTTCTCAATTTACCGCCCAAATAAAAAAACACAAAAATAATAAGTAAAAATAAACCAAAAGCACCTTTTTCAGAATTATACAGAAAAAAAAAAGGGATGTTAAGCAGTCAGGGAAAGTCATATTTGTCCTTGAAATTTTTTTTTTCTCTATATACGCACATAAATTTGTATATATACCCTATGCTAAAAATATTTATAGACTTAACTATGTAATCATATACGTAAGCCAATTTTCTATACCAAACCGTCTATGTAGTCATTTAATAAGATACCAAAAAAAAAATCTAAAAATTCAGGACGCAAAAACGAAAACTTTTATCCTTTTTTGGTTTTTTTTTTTTATTTTTATAAAATAAACTGGAAGAATAAAAAACAATCCCATAATTTTTATCCCATATATTAAAATTTTCAGTATTAAAAAACTTGTGGATGAATAACAAAGCATCATTCATATTTAAACACACGAATACAACAAAAATGTTATCACTATAAAATATCCTTTATTTTTTTTGTGTTCTTAACACAGTAATAAGGTATAATCTATACGTTCTATAGAAATATTAAATAGTAGTATGCGTGTAATAATTTAAAATTATACAAAATTATTATTTTACAGCATTAAATTTATAATAAATTTATATTTATGTTTGTTTACATGTTATACTAACAAAATACAATAATAATAATAAAAATAAAGTAACCATTTCAAATAAGGACGCATGTTTCCCAGAAAAACAAAACAAAATTATGAAAAAGAAAATAAGAATTAAAAAGGATAAAATTTTATTATTAAAAAATTTGTTAGAGTAAAAACTGCAAGACAGATAGAGAGAGAGAGAGAGAAAAGAATTGTTTTCTATAATAATTTTTAATGGTGAAAAACATGAAAATTATTTTTAAATTAGAAATTTTTTGGTGAATGAGAATTTTATTTTTTTTTGCTCTTTTTACTCTTATATACCACCTTTAACTTTTACACACTAAAAATTTTATTCTATGTATGTATTATAATATTAGAGAAAAGCAATGAAAATAATGCAGAAAAAAAGATGATAACAATAAAATTATTTTTATGTATAAAGCATATACGTTCATACATATACATACAGACTATATACAGAAAACCATATAATATACGTGTGCATTTACGACCATTATGTATCTTTTTTAATTCCAGACAGTAATAGACTGGGAAGACAATATAGACAAACATAAGAAAAAATAAAAATAAAAAATAAATAATAAACTTTCCCTGCTCTCCCAAACTTTGGTGGGTTTCAATTTTCCTTTCAGGAATTATTATTAAAGTTCGCATTGAAAATTGCGTTCTTTTTCATTTTCGCTCACTTCCATTTTTATTTTATTTTTTTTTTCTTATTCATCATTGTTATCTGGTACTTTCTTACACAAGAATCATAAGCAAAAGAGGCACCCAATATTACAAAGGAGATACTAAAAAAAATATATATTATATGCATTTTGGTATTGGTTAACCAACTCGGATTTTATGGATTAACTCTGAAAAATGCTTGAGCAAATACAAAAATTAAATACAAATATAGTATGCCATGCCGCCTTTCACACTATGTGTATGAGCCCTCTGTAAATATGAAAAAAAATTAACATTACATGGAAAATAATAAAAATATAGAAAATTCTTGATAAACGTAACCAAATAATATAATAACATTTTTTACTCTTCTTTTTTTAATTAATAAATAAATACAGGAGAAGAAAAAAGAAGCAGAATTTTTTTTCTCCCTTTTTCTCATCAAACTCCTATTTTAATTATTCTACTGAGATCTAAGATAATGCAAGTATATACAAGTATTATATATTATGTACTATACACTATTATGTTATACTAACAATATTACATGCACACTCTTTTAAAATTATTGTGATAACAGAGAGACTGTTGCTAACTGATAATAATGGTAGTATAATATTGCTTTGCTACTATTGTATTGTATTTTTGTATCGTATGGATGCTATTGCTATGAAGAAGCATTGTTATTGACTCTTTTTATTCATTTATTACAACATAACTCTCTTCCTCTTTGTTTTTTCCCTTCTTTAGCTTACGTACTATTAATATTATCCCATTTGTTTTCTTTTTTTGGGAAACATCTGAATAAAAAAAAAAATTTTTTTTTTTTGGTTTTTTTTATCATTTTTAATAAAAATAATAAATATAAGAAAAATAAATGAAAATATACACTCATTTTATCGGTGTATTCAAAAAAAAAAGAAAAAAAAAGTTTATGCCAACGTCAAGGACAACAAACGAGACGGATACGATGAGTTTTATTTTGTGTTTTTCTGTTCCTTTTTCTTTTTATTTTTCTCTTATTTTGCGCAACTACAATTTTTATTGATGCTTTTTCTGTTTGTATTATACATAAAAAATAAAATGAATAACTATTAAAATTTATATAAGAAAAATGGTACATAATAACACACACATACGCACAGAAAAAAATCAACAACGCAAAAATTTATTTTAAATGTGTATGTGTTAAATTCCTTTTTCTCTATAACTCTCATGCATACATACTTTAACTTATATGAATTAAATTTAAAATTATGTAATTTTGTGCCTATAAGTATGTAAGCCTATAGGCTTATACAAAAAATAAAACATTATAGAAGGTAGAGGAAGTATAGAAAGGAATGAGGTAAAAACATTATTAAGGATGCACAACTTATACTATATTATAATTTCCTTGTGTATGCCATAATATTATGAATTTAGTTATATACTCGTAGGATTAGTGTTACCATCTATAATTAATTGTATTATAAAATGCTATTGATATTGTACGTGTATATACTGTATGTGAAATCCCGAAGTACTTGGTTTGAAAAGGCTATTAAATCGAGAATATGTATATTGATCTAGGAACGACTTTCAAATACTTGTAGAAAATCTAAATCAATTAGCATGATAAAATCCATGAATTTTAAAACTGACACATTTTACAAGTACTTTTACTTACAGCATAGTTTAGAAAGCCAAAAGATAAATAAGGGCTTCAACATTTAATGATCTTAAAATCAAAAAAAAAGACGCTTTTTCTAGACTTTCGCATTAAATTCGAAATATTTTACAGTTCGTACGTCAGTTTTTATGAGGAAAAATCAAATTTCGAAACACAAGCCAATTGAATAAATTGAAGTCAAAATAAGACTTTAATAATATTAAGTAGTAGAAAGCCTGAAATGTTTTAAACTATAAAGAAAATTATAGAAGAACTTTATAAGACTATTAAAATTCTCAAATTCGTGCTACTTTATTGTTGTTTTAGAAAATTTCCTAAGAAACCGAAACACTGGAACTTTTAAGTATGTACATAGACTTATTCTTTAATTCCCATTGCGAAATTCCTTTTTACTTTCGGCTTCTTTCTGTTTTTTTTTTTCCTTTTTTGGAATTGTGTATTTTGCGTATATTGCGTATTATATATTATGTATACTTTATATATATACATACATATAGATATTTATTCTCTTTTCTAAATAGTTGTTTGTATTGTCATTGAAAACACGTTTTCCCTCGTTTTAAGAACACAAAAAAAACGTATATACAAAAAACGACAGAATTTCCACTTCATTAAAAAAAAAAATAACTAAAGATAAAATAAAGAGCTTTTTATTAAATGTCTGCTGCCTTCATAGAAAACAAAGGAAGATGGTATACATGCATATACCAATGAATATATTTTTGTATAAGGATTAAAGAAGGAATTGAAGAGAGGAATTGGAAAATAGATGCAGACTCATAAATAAAAAATAAAATAAAATGAAAGAGAAAAAAAAAAGTAATTTTTAATACAAATTTATCCCGTACCGCATAATATGAAAATTTTGTAAAAATTTCATTTTAGAATGGTGTGGTCCATTTCATATATACCATGTGTAAATACAATATAGAGAATTGGTGGTCCCTCAAACAATACAATTTTAACTGTAGACTTTGAAATGATTTTTTTTTCCTTATTTTCTGTTATGACTATTTTTTTATTACTTTCGATATTTCATTATTTGCCTAAGAAAAATGCTTTTTTCTTGTATATACATAGTATACATACGGTAATTTTTTATGTTATATAGAAAGATTATTTTGTAAATAGACAATAACACAATGTCTGAATACTAATAAGTTATGCGTTCCATAAGATAGAAGAAGAAAAGCAAATGGAATTTAAAACGAAAATTAATTCTTCTTTTTATTGTTAAAAGAAATTTTAACAATACGAGTAAAAAAGAAATTGTATATTTTGAAAACCTTTTTCGGTATGATAGACGACCAAAATATGCAAAAAGGTATATAAAAAGAATTGAATTAATAATTAGAATAATTAGTATGTAATTTAATTAGTATGATAATTGCTCGCAATATAATGACAATTACATCAAATAAAATAAGAATTGTGGAAAAATTTATTGTTTTTACGAATTTTATAATTTTAGGGAAATGGTTTCCGTCGATTTTATTAATCAACTGAAAATTTTATAATACGCGCGTATCAATAAAAATTTTAATAAATATCACCGAATTATTACCGATTTTCAATATTAATAATATCTCCTTAAAAACCATTGAATTGTTGTCAAGATAATTGAGTGAGAAATAACAAATTATTCGTACAATATTTATCTTTAATACTCTTATCATTAAAAACGCAATTTCAGCCACATTTTCATTATTCATTTCTGTAACATTATATGTAGTACATCATTCTCATTTTTTTACTCGAATTTAAGTTTTCTGTAATTTTAAAGTTCTCTTCAAAACGAATTCATTTTTATTTACATACGACAAGTAGTGTTATCAATAAGATAATTGATTGTGTTTTTTGCTATCCCGGAATTTTGTATGAACTATTGCTGACATTTACATATAGTATACATATTTATTTTACATTACTCTTCAAAAAAAAATTATATTCAATTACTTATGCGTTATATTTTTAATTGACAAATTGAAAGAGAAAGATAGAGTAGAATTAATATAAAAATGTAATTAAATAGATAACAATGTTAAGTAATTTCTTAATAAATACACTTAATATTGCATTTAAGAGAAAATTATCTCTCTCCATCGACATTATATTGATCTCAAACAATAATTGCTATGCTACGACGGCTTTTTTAATAAATGTAGTTTTCTTATAAAAATTTCTCTTTTAATCTTCTTATAAGCAACTAACAATACTCTCTGTTTCTTATTTTTATTAATATCTAATAACTCGATTTTATGTACATATGTTCTAATTTACCTACACGATACCAACTACAATAATAATTAATTTCATATTTTATTATTTTTATTACTTTTATATTAATGTCTGTCCCAGTTAGCAACGATAATAATTTTTTAAAAAAAATTTAATATTAATTATTTTTATTATTTTTTTTTTGAAATTTAATATTTCACAATATTTAAGAAAATTTCTTAAAAAATTTCCAAAAAAATTTTTTTTAATAGTTCAAAGTATTATTTTAACCTAAATGCGCAGAAAAAAAGGCATGAAACATCATTCTATTTTATTTCTAATAAAATTAAATACAATTTTTTTTCTCTGTGTTCTCGTTTTTTTTTCTTTCATTAGAAATCCCCAATCATAAAAATAAATCATATGTGGGATTTTTGTACTTTTCGGCGCTTTATTTAATTTTTTCCCCGCAAAAATTTTAGTCGTTCTCTTTTTTTTCTTTTCTTTTTTTACTTTTATTATCATTTTGCGATCTTCTTCATTTCTGTTCTCTTAAACAGAAGAATTAATCACTTTTACCTTCACTTTTATTGACTATAGAAGAAATTCGTGTGACAATAAAAATTTTTATTTTTATTAATTTTTTTCGTTGCTTCTTCTCTTATTTTTATATGCGTATTAAAAACTGTTACACGATATATGTATGTATGTATGTAAGGGAAAAAAAATCATATAGTTACTAAGTCTATATTATATGAAAAAAGCTTTTAATATATAAGAAAAAAAATTAATAATAAATTTCGCCACATCATAATCATCACGAAATTTTCAACCCATTCAAATGTATACAAATACGTACATATGTATGTAGATACATATATTTCATATTTATGTATATTGTATAATACAGATATTCCTATAATATGAATACAATATAAAAAAAATATACTTAAGAACTTTAAATGGGTACGTCTGCAATTTAAAATTGTTGTAGCGCGCGCGATCTAATCTTAGTAGATACAGTACCTAACCTACAATATGCAAAAAAAAAATAAAAACGACATTTTTTCATATCGCAAAAATAATTTAAAAAAAAAAATATCATAAAAGAGCAAAAAAATTGTCTATGAAAAAAAAAAGTGAAAGATCAAAATCACAAGAGTAAGGAGCAAAGAAAATCATCAGTCTGGAAATATGCTTTTTTTTGTCTTCTTATATTTTCGTCTTCTTTTTTTCTTGTTGTATTATTAAAAATTTAAAATATATAGGAAATTGTAAATTAGAGAAATTCTTGTCTAGAAGAAAAAACAAGAAAACAAAAATAAAAATAGAAAATTAAGAAGAAATAAAAATTTTGGCAAACATCATCGAAATTTTTTTTTCTTTTTAAAAAATAATCACAAAATGCTAAATTTAATCACGTGCAATTTAAACAAAAAAATGCAATGGGTTTTCGGGTGTTTCACATAAAAATGACTGAATTCTGCTAAAAAATTGCAAAATTTAATGTTTTCCTTTAAATAATTTTATGCACATACATAGGTATGTAAGTAAAATTTTACGAAAAAGAGGGAATGAGTCAAATAAAGCCTAGTCGAATTTTAAATTAAAAAAAAATAAAGTTTGAAATAAGAACGATTTAAATTTGAGAATCTTGTTAAAAAAAGATTTCTTTTAAATTTCAATTTTCAATTTTCCTTTATATGGTTACAGGGAGGTTATGTTTCGAGCAAACATATTTAAGAGAAAATAAATGAAATTCGCAAAGAGCATGTAATTTTGCCATTCTCAATTATGGTTATAAATTCCTTTACAACTAAAATGCCAAACAAATATTTTAATACAGATTATAGAATATTTTCACTCTCTATTATTTATCTTAAATCGTATCGTAATAATCTTATCATAATATGACTCTCTTCCTCTCTTAAATTCAAGCCGAAATTAATTGATACTTATTCAACGTTATGCTTTTTTAAGTGCATATTACTGCTACCCATTACGATTTTCTTTAAAAAGTCTGTTTTTCCTTCCAATTCCTGTACAAATATTATAAATATAACATAATATGTATTTGCATAATATAAATGTTAAACTCAAATTAAAGATTAAAAAATTAATAGGTACATTTTATTTTTTTTTTTTCGAATCAAATCTGCCCATTTCCGTATACAGCAGAGTGCCTTCAATATTATGATATCTACAAAGTCCGAAAGCAAAAAAAAACCAAAAAAAAAAAGAAGAAGACAAATAAAAAATTGTCGGACTTTGAGATCAATTTTTTTTTTTTGCTTTCTCTTTTAGTTTTATTTTTATTTTCGCCTTATTTTCATGTAAGCAATTTAAAATTTTGCAAAATTTATTACATCAGTACTCACTTAGTAAATTTCCATCAATAACAAAAATAAGAAAAAGAAAATCAAGAAAGAATGGAAGAAATAAAAAAAAAAGTTGTTCTACATACGAGTACAAGTAAAAAATATTTTGTATCTAATTGGAAACAGCAAAGAGGAAATATAAAAATACTCACTCATCCATGCATACACATTTTAATAAACATATAGTATGTACATACATACTTATATGAACGTATTTAACGTGATGAGAATGAATTTCATTTTTTACAGATTAAATGAATAATGAATAGCTTTGATTAGAAAATATAATTTTTTTCCTATCACCTTAATTTCATATTATTAAATAATAAGTCACGAACATTTAAAGTGAGAAGAAATTTTTTAATCTATAATTTTTTTATTTATTTCTTATTTTTTTTATTCTGCAACAATAATTGTAATCATTTAAAATTTAATTACAATGTTGTAGCGCATATAATTTAGAAATAAATTTCGATTTCCTTTTTGACATTATAGCGAGATTTTTGTATATTTCGCGCAGATGACACTGTATTTACTTAAAAAATTCCGATAGGTAGCATGCAGAAAGAGTTTTCCAAACTTAATTGGAATATGTCAAAATATTAAACAAAATATATATAACAGGAGTTGATAATATTTATGAAATGTCAAAGCAAAATTGTTTAAAGAATTAAATTGCAAAAATTTACGTTTAATAATGCATAATTAACTGAAATAACTGCGAATTATTTAGAATTACAGAATATCAAAAGAAAATTAAATTATATTGTTTTATTTAATAAAAATATTTCAAATCAAAAAAAAATTTATTGTATGAGTAAATTTATAACGTATGCACACGCTTTAATTACTAATATAAATCATAGAGGGTATTCCCCTATATTTTTTTTCTTTAAAAAAAAATTCACCACATTTTTTAAATTTAAAACTCTAATAATAATAATGTCGCATAAAACGTTTTTACTTTCATCAAAATTATGAATGACATTATTGCTGACAAATTCATTTTAAACACATTATTTAAATTTTTGTATATTCGTAAGGTAGATATAAAATAATAAATTGAGTGAAAAAAAAAAATTAATTGAAAAACCCCAAAAATTTAAATTTATTCAAATTTTAAACTTTTGACTTCATTAATTTGAATACGAAATAAATTTAATTTTTAATATTTTTAGCAAGTAGTCTAATACAAAAAAAAATTAAGAGGCACTAATAATTGCGAATACTATAAAATTCAAGTAATTTATTTTTAGATTAGCTTTAGAGAGAGGTTTGATCAAACATTTTTTGTTATTTTGTCTGATGAGAACAAAACTTTTCTCATTATGACTTTTGTAAAATTTTAATCAAATCAAACTCAATTAACTAACAATGTTTGAGAGCGTTTATATCCCAACTCACTTTTTATTATTGATTAAAATTCTTTTAGTAAAAAACCAAATTATTCAAAAAATGGTTAAAAGAACATTTTTGCCAAAAAATAAAAAATTTTTTGTTCGTATAGCTACGCAGAAAAAAATTTTGCAATTTCAAAATTTATGGCTACTCTAATTATGCCCCGTATAGAAGACATTTTTAAAGAATTTTGATTGGCACATTAAAAGAATAAGTTGGAAAAGCTATTAAAGAAATAAATAAGAAAAACAAAATTAAAAAAAAAAATTTTTTTCTCAATTTAATTAAATGGCAATGTTATTTTTAAATATATTTAATTTAATGGATAACTTAATAAATTGCGTATTATTATTTTTTTTCGGATTAATAGCATTTTCTTTATAGAAGTCATTAATCCTATTATTCATAGTTCATAAATCTCATTAGAAATTCTTACAATTGATTAACAATTAATATAGCTACCTATACCTATCCATATTTTAATTTAATTAATTTATTTAATTTGAATTTCGTCTTATTTATTTTTAATAACTGTTATCACTCATTACAGTTTGATTTTTCATGTTGTTGTAATTATTCCAATAATAATAAAATAACATTAAATATGTTAATATTCTTAAATATTTATTTTAATTAAATTCTTATTATCTACAATGTAGCAGTAATTATATTTTATTATGTATATATGTATGTCCTCAATACCCACCATTCATATTAATTTAACAATTCTGTGTTACATATGCAATTTTCTTAATATAAAATTCAAGAGTATTTTAATTCCAATCCAGTAGCATACCGTAAAACCATCTGTACACAATGAATATCTTATGAGCAATTACAAAGAAAAAATACATTGTATAAGAGATACTTGTTCCTTTCGAAAATTTTATTATAATACTCTAGTCATTAAATATTAATGCACATTGTATACGAGTACTACAAACATTCCATTCAATGTACAATAACATTAAGAGATGTGCAATGGTATGGTACTTCTTTGTATTTACAACAAGAAAAATAAACAAAAAAAAACACAAAAATTAGTCTGTAACATTAACATCATTCTTTATTCTGTACAAATACCGTTCCCTTTTCCTCTTCCACTCTCTTTCTCTTGCTTGCTTTCGTCCACTGTTCACTCTTTCATTTTCTTGCATTTTTCTCATAACAAAAAAAAAAAATAAAGTTTTCCCTCATTTCCCATAAGAAGTATAATAAATTTTCTTTCACTCTAAAAGTATGTATATTGAAATAAGAAAAAAAAGAAACCAATAACAAAATAAAAAAAAATAAAATTCAAAGAAAATCGAAAATTTTTATTTTACGCAATTATTTTCTACTTTTTTTTGTCTCTCATTTTTCTTTTTCTTATTAATTTCAATTCCCAGTCATTCCCAGAAGGAAAAAATTTTTACAATTCCTTAACAACAAAAATATGTAAAAATTGGTATGCAGTTTGTCTGTTATATTTGGGCGTGTCTGTTATAACTGTTAAGAAAAACACATATTTGATATTATTTTGTTCGGTCTCTTATGATGTTAAAGGAATTTTAAATATGTATGAGGTGAGTATCGAACACTCAGCACTCAGCAGTACTAAAATAATAAGTAAGGGATGAGAAAAAAACAGTATTTTTTATATGAAATATTTATAAACATCCAATTCAAAACAATCGCAGACATTACAAGAGAAGAAAAAAACAGAAATACATAAAACAACTGTGAAAACGACGCAAAAAATAAAATAAAAACAAATGTAGTGCAAAAAAAAAACACAAAAAATAAAAGGGAATTGAAAATTCGGAATTTTCCCAGAGCCAAAAAAAAGCAAATAAAACAACAAAAAAACGAAAATATTTTGAGACATCTTAAATTAACCATTTATAAACTCTAAAAATTGGTTCGCATGGCCCACATGACAATATACAAAAACGATTGCCGGGCTTAAGAAAAATGTTTTTTTTTTGTGGTAAATTTTAATAAATTAACCTTCACACTGGTAGTTGTCTATTGATGCTGTTATAATAGATGGGAAATTAGAAATTTTGTTTGTTTTGTTCAAAAGTTGTTTAATTAAAGAATCTAGTTAAAAAGTTCTCTGAATTTTGCTAAAGGGGTTAAAATTTCGAATATACTAGACAAATTATATAAGTTATGCAAATATGTATAAAGCTGTGAATTTAAATTTCAAATTTTTTAATTTAATTGATATTAATTCAATTGGCTCAGTAATTTTAAACAAAATTAATTATTCTAAATTAGTTCTAGTTTTGGTATACCTTATTGGATTTGTATACATCCCATGTACGCATGTATTTACAAATTTTTAATAAATTAACTTTTTAAATTAAAGGGTAAAAAGAGAAAATTAAAATAAATTAATAGATGTAACATTAAATTTAAAAAAAATAATAAATTAATAGAAAAAAGAGTTATGACGGATAATAAATCTCGAGGAAAAAAAATGATGTTTATGTTGGGCATTTTATGTGAATAAATAAATAAATGCATGTACCTACTTTATTAAATTTAAAAGTGAAATAATAATTAAATATTATAAAAATTTTGTGTTGCACATATGATAGAAGGCCAAAAAGAATAGACTCTTGGGACAAAATTGATGAACGATGTTTGATTTATAAAATATGTATGTTGATTTAAGTCTCATAAAATAAATAATTAACAATTTTTTAGAGAAACTCCACGAAATGTTAATATACATTAAAGATTTTTTATTCAAAATATGAATGGAGAACATTTTTAAAGAAAAAGAGAACAGTTAAATAGAATAATTTAAAACTGAAAGATTAAAAATTCTCCCAAATTAACTAGAATATCGAATATTTACTGTTAAATAATAATATTTCACAGTTAGAACTTGAATCGAACAAAAGTTACAACCCTGTTAGATTCATTATTGTACATAAATAAACTTATACTACGAAGTATTTTAGGTATGATTGAATGTAAACATTTATTCTATGTCTGAACATATTTTTTTTTTTGTTGTATTATACAAAAACATAAAGAATCTAAATTTTGCACATAGTTAATATTAGTACACATACCATTTATAATTTTATCATCATCAATTTCTAGATATAAAAAAGAATAAAAAAAAGGTATAAAAAATTAACAGACATTTCTCTTCCTTTCATTTGCCTCCCCCACAACCCCCTCTCACACTCTTCTCTTCTTTTATTTTCGATCAATGATAATAATGCTTAGATAAATTTTGGTTGGGTGTCCATACTATGTGCCTCTCTATATAGTTAGTAGATGTATATAAACATAAACTTATACAATATGTATTAAAAAAAAATCATGTACAGAATATATTTTTAGCTTTCATCAATATTAAAAAATTCCAATAATACATTTCTTTATGTATAAATGCAAGTATGTATGTATGAAGTGTATATGGCATAAAATATAAACATAATATATTTTTAGTATCATTTCATACATAATAAATGTATACTTAAAAATATTCTACATAAATTTTTACATATATAAGTACATATTTATGTAAAATATACAATATCCTTATATATTTATATACATACATAAATACATTATTATACAGTATGAATTGGGAGAAATAAAGCTTTATTTTAACAACCAAATTTAATATTTTAATCATGTTATATAAGTATGTACATAGGTATATATACCAACCTACCTACCAAAAAAAATCACCCATTATTATTAAAGATTAAAGTATGTATATGAGTATATAATAACATTATTATGTATATAATAAAAATTGTATAAATTATAGGTATACAATATTGTATCTATTTATAATTATGTATAACAAAACTAAAATGTGAACATATTTGGATAATGAGCTTTTCATTTTCGAATACATACTACATACTTATGTCACAATATGGTTAAAAAGAGGAGAGGCGAAAAGAACAGAAGATATATTGATATACACACAAAACTAAATAATGATGTAGTAGAGATATATTCTTGTATATTATATTTTTATATTAGATGTGTATACAAATATTATTTTAAGTACATTAAACTGAAATGACCTTGAGAGAGAAATCTCTATACACGTGTAAAAAAAAAATTTTTTTTTGAACATTTTGCGTTTTTATGCTATTTTTTTTTGTATTCTCTTTTATTCTTTCTTTTCTTTCCTTTACCCAAAAATAGTCTTTCAAACTTATATTGTAGATACTATGTGTATTTAAAGTTTATATATTGTATGTATAAAAAAAACATAGATTTTTTTAATGTTATACACAATGTACTTATATATGTATATATAAATTTTATATATCTACATACAAGAATACGCAATTATATTTATATATAAAACAAAATATGTACATGAATAATTATAATAAATACTGTATGATGTTGAAATCAAACATAAAATATACACAGAAATAAGACTATGGTATGAGAGTTTGAGAGCATATATAACTATAATATCTTATACACCTCAATATTACTTAATATGAATGTATGTATGTACATATGATTATTGAAGATGCCGACTAAATTTAGCTAAACAAACGACCGGCATTTTTTTTTCTTTCGTTTTTATTTTTCGCATTTTCCTTTAATTTTGGCTTCTTTTGTATGTACAAAAAAAAAAATTAAACAATATTCACGACTTTTATTTTGGCAGTTAAGCACTAAGAAAGGAGAAAGAAAACAAAATAATCAAAGTAACTACATTTTTGTTGTTGTTGCTATTTTAACTCAAATTGTGCTCATACACTTTGTCTTATTATGGACATACAACTATTATAATAATATATACTTAACAAGTAATTGTTAATAAATGAAAAATTACTTGTGGTTTATCATTTCCAGAACATAAAAACAAGAAAAAAACAAAGGTGAGTAAATTAGAGGAAACATATTAAGTATGTAGGCAAAAAATTTACATTAATCAAAGGCTCTTATACAAATTTTTGTATGCCTTTAAACAAGCCTTCACACTTCATTTCGTGCTTCTACAGTCTCTTTCTTTTACAAACTCAAAGGGAGAACCAAATAATTTATAAGAAATAGAAGCAAGAGAGAAAACATCAAATAAAAAGGAAAATATTAACTATCATTCCCAAAAGAAATTTTTTCTAACTTTTGTATTAAGATCGAATTCGAAATGAGGAAGAATAAATTAAATTATTACCAATTTATATTTCTTCAAAAAAAATACCCAATTTTTCATTAAATTCAAATCAAATTTTGTTTGAAAATTTAAGAGATTGAATGTACTCATTTATATATAAAAATGTTCTCTGATTTCAACTCATACTTATTCAGCTAAAATGGAAAGAATTTTACTAGAGACTATTTTTCAAATTTCTATCAGATTACACAATAAAAAATTCAAAATAAAATAATGATTCGATATTATTATGAGAAATTTTCATTAAAATAGGTACTTTTCCAAATAAATTATTTATTTTTTATTTATAAATTAATATTAAATTTTACTGTAAACTAAATTTAAAAAATTTGAAATCATGTAAAACGAAGAAAATTAATGAAATTTAGGTAATTAAAAAATTATTTTTAAATGTTATAAATTTTATGTTATCGTGTTTAGAAACTATTATAATTATACGAAGAAAAAAATTTCATTTATACAATCGTAAAATTGTTGTTGAAAAAAAAAAACATGAAATTTTTTTTTGAGTTTATTAACATTTTTTTGCGTAAACCATGAAAACTATGAACAACACAAAATAACTTGCATGTAAGTAGCTTCTTTCTTTTCTTTTAATTTCGTTTTGCTTTATTGCTATACGCAAATTATTAATTAAATAATGTTATATACTTTATTTAATATATAAATATATTTATTATACGAGTATATCACATAAAAATTATTAACTGATAAATTTTTTAATTGTACCTAATTTTTTCGTTTTTTAGTTTTTGTTACTATATCCTATAATTGAAGTAATTAAAAAAAAAAAAAAAGAAGGAAATTATTGAAATAATAAATCGTACTTAAGCTATTCATTTACAAATTTCCCCAAATTCATTGAACTTTTATTAATCACAAAATATTGTGATAATATTATCATACTTTCAAAAGTTTGATAGTTAAATTTTTACTTTCATGTTTGAGTATGATTACTAACTTCAAACCAAAACTTAAATTAAATTTTTAGTTTTTTAAAGTTACAATTAATTTAAGAAGCAAATTATAGTGTGTGAACTCCAGCACACACACAATTTTTAGTTTTGTAATTACAGTTTAAAAAAATTAAAAACTATTTGATATTGGTTAGATGCAATCATACATTGTTGCATGTCAACGGTGGAGTAATCAAACATTAATTGCAAAACTAAAAATAGTACGTTTGCCTAAGACTTAACACTAACCCTAAGAATTTTTTTTAAATTAGTTAGAAATTTTTGAGAAAAATTTACGACACACTGATGACACACATGCAAAAATGTTAGGTTTCATACAAATGTATAATTGTTATTATTAAAAAATTACTATCATCATTTGTTAAATTAGCCAACTGTTCATTTAGAGTCCTTCGCGAAATCCCAAAAATGTACGTGCTCGTTTTACACCACCATCATAAAATATTATAAATGAAATTAAATTACATGACCAAGATTAAATTTATTTAGATTACAAAAATATTAATAATGTTATACATATACTTTCATTACTCGTTTTAACAAATCAACTGTCATAAATTTAATTTACAGAAAAAATAATAATTTTGGTATGACACAAGCATACAAACGTACGCGACACACGCATTTTTTTTCTCCTTTATCCTAAAATTATCTAAATTTTTTTAATTTAAATACCAAATTTTAATATAGAATGATGTCATTTTATTGTTTTAATTCCCCACAGAAAAAAAAAATTCTTTAATAATATTTTTTAAAATGTCAACATTTTTATTATATTTTAAAAAAATTTTTTTTTAAAAAAATCTTTATATAGCCAACAAAAATATTTTAAAAACTAAATACATGACTCAATTTAGCTTGTTTTAAATTTAACAGCAAGAAAAAGAGAAAAAAGAAAATTAATATTTTTTTTTTTAACATTTTTTGACATTGAAAGTAAAGTTTTATTGATCCTTCTCTAATTTACCTCAAAAAAACAATTCAAGAATAGAACCAGAAAAAAAAATTAATCAGAACCACACGAAATAGAAAAAAAATTGCGTAAAAAAAAAGAACAACAACAAATGAAATAAAAAAAAATAGAAAAACAAATTTATAGTTTAATGACATTTAAGGGGGGTTATTTCTGATCTCTTAGCATTTTTTTTTGTTGCCTTCTTGTTTTGTTTTTTACTTTTCCTCCCCCTTTACGAATGCCATTTGGTTGCTAACATTACTAGTAAATTCTTGTATTATTTAAAAAAAAAAAAAAAAATAGAGAACAGCATGTAGAGAGAGAGTAAGAGAGTAAAAGAGCGTCCTTTTTTTTTCTAGAACTATGGTAGTTACTAGCATGACACTAGTAATAGAAATTATTTTAATTACAAAATAACTAATCAGTTGTGTTTCTGTTCTTCTGGTAGTTTTAAAAATTATTTCTCTTTTTTTTTTTTTTTTTGTAAAATTTTTGTTTACATAGGAAAAATTCTCTAATATTTTATTAAGTATATAATGTAAATAAACTTAATGGTTATTATTGTGTAATTGTGGTTTGGTATTGATAGTAACAGTAATGATTAGTTTATGAGCGCTACTATCGTTGTTATTTTTTTTCTTCTTGCTATTTTGTTGTTACTTATTTGTTATTATTTTCTATTATTGTTATTAAACATTTCTTTTTGCTTCTTTTGTTATGTTTTTGTTTTTCTCTTTTATGTTACTTATTACATTTTATTAGTTCATTTCTAACCTTGAAAAAGTTCATTGCTACATACATACACCACTATATATTACTATACATTTTTATTTGGTGGGTTGGTATGGTACGTACGTACATACATACATATTTTATCTTTTTATATAAATTTAGTTTAAAAAAAAAAGCCCATTTTTTTATTTGTTTTTATGGAAGAGTCAGTGTGTGTATATTTTGCGTTTAGAAATTAAAGAGCAAAAAAACAAAATAATAACAAACACGTAACACAGAACCAAACAAAAAAAAATCTTAAAAAGGAAAAACAAAAAGTCATTTCGCAATGTTAAAAAACTTTCAAGATCAAAATAAAAAGGAAAAAAAAAAGAAAAAAAAAATATTTGTGATTTTCATGTGAAAGATTTCTTTTTTTTGCCTCCAATTTGAGTTCAAAAAATTAGTAAAAATAAGGAAAAAAACTGCTTGCCTGTCTTTGGTTCAATAAATCGAGATTTTTTTCTGTTTATTCTAGAAGAAGCGAGGAAAAATGCTGGGAAATAAATGGAAATTTTTTTTTGTTCTCTTTTTCCCGAAATCTTTAATGTACGCATTATTGAATTATTGGAAATTTTTAGTTAATTATTTTTTGATGTTAACAAAAAAAAGCAATGCTTTTTTTTTTTTTTTTGGAAAAATCAAATTGTATTCTAGCTTATAGAAAAAGTTAATTATTTGGAAATGGTAAAATTTTAAAAGAGATTTTTTATGCAAAATTAAATGATTTTATAATGAAGGAACTTGAATACTATTTGATTATTTCCAAACCACAATTGAAAATTAAGTTTACACTGGCATAATATGAAAATTGTGGATGTACTAACACAATTTTCAGTTGATTAGTAATGTAAATTAGTATTAACAGAGAGATTGTGATGATTTTATTATGATTACAGTAAAATGATATATTTTATGTATACTGTTAAGAAATGAGAGAGTGAGAGAGAAAAAATTTTTAATAATCAATATTAATCGTTCTAATTAAAATTTTTATTTTGAGCTCTCATAAAGTAATAATTTTCTATACCTATTATTCAAAAGTTTTCAATTAAAAACTAATCGAATTTTTGAATTTAATTTTAATTTTTTAAATTGTTCTTTAATTTGCTGTTAATTAAATATAAAATAGTGCACAATTACTCACTCCAAAAAATTGTTAGGAATTAAATACGCTATTTCCAATTCTTATAATTAAAAAATTATCTTTATACTTAAGTATTAACAAAATTACAATTGAATTGCAAATTTTTTATCTTAATAATATTATTTTATTAATATTACCATGTATCCCATTCTTTTGACTCATTCCAATATTAATATTTACTATTGAATTTAATAACTACTTTAAATAGGTATATAAAAATTTTCAGAAATAATTCCAGATATATACATAAACAAGAAACTTTAATTAAAGATTTCTTTAAAATACTTTCTTTATGAATCATACACACACAAAACAATTAAAATTATAAATAATATTTTCTTACTCATATATATATATACAACAATTATATTTGATTAAGTGTTTAAATATTTAAATTGCTACAAATTTCAATTAAGTGAAGCAAACAATTAAAGTTTTAAAATATAAAATGGAACAAAAATAACAGCAAAAATTTACGTACATTATTTTATAACATCAGGGAATGTTTCGCCAATGTTACGGCGAATTTTGCAAAAGTAAAATTCAAAAGAAATTTTTAATAGAACCAAGAAATTGAAACATTTCTAGGAAAATTTTAATATTAAAACTTAAAAACAAATATATTATTTTTAAATATTTTATTCTCTTGAAAACGATTTAAAATTGACCTTAAACCAAATAAATCTTTAAAATTACAAAATTTTAAAAATTCCAACTCGTACCTATTCTAACTTTTCAGAAGAAAGAAAGTCTATTTCTGAAATTAGTAGGAGTTTTTGGAAAAATTTGCAAGAAAATCATCACTTGTTAATAAGTATACACTTCATTTTAGGTTTTATGTGCTTTTTCATTGTAATATTATTAAAAAACGTCTTGTGTTTATTCTTTTAAAAATTTCATGTATTAAATATTCCGATATCCTTATAACTATCCTAATATCCTAGCTTATAACTTATAATCCTTATAATATCCTATTATCCCTATAACTTTATAACATATAACATTTTGAGGCCCTTATAATTTTTAATAGAAAATAAAAAAAAGCATTCCTACCTTAAAGCAAAAATTGATCAGACCACCCGTATCTCTTATAATGTAGCCATCACAGATTTAACCACAAATGTAAATTTTTCTAACAAATTAATCACTCCCTTTACAAATAGCCTTTACTATTTAAAATTTCCTATTTTAGAATTGAAATTTAATAAAATGTAGCAGAAAAAAAAACAAAAAATCTTTTTTTATTTTATGCTTTTAAATTTCTAACATTTTTTTTAAATCACAATATAAAAATAAATTTCAGTATAGTTTTTTTAAAACGTATGTGTTTGCGTGCGTACAGGAATTTTAATTTATAACTTAAAAAATAAATAAAAGAATAAAGAATTATAAATAAAAAGTGAAATGTTCACATTGAAAATATTTTAAAATTTATAATAAAAAAAAAAAGAAAAATTGTAATTAAAATTGATGTTAAATATTTTATTTATTTTGTTTCTTTTTTTATTTTTTCCTATTAGCTAAATAGTATTCGACAATAAATTTCGATTTTTATTTCCTAGACAAGGTCATACTATAAAATAAATATACAAAATATAAATTTTTTATTTTTATTTCTTTTTTTTTCTTATTTTTTTATTGTGCGTTTTTCTTAATTTTGCGCAAATTGATTACACACATTCAGAGATTATAATTCTTTTAAAAATTCTTATATACCTATATACTTATATAGACATATGATTCTATCTGAATTACAAATAATTTGTCATTTATTTTAATTTTTAATAGAAAAAAAAATGAAGAGAAAAATCTACAATAATGTTGAAATTGGATTTTATGAGAAATTACATCACTGATGATCATTGAATTAATAGAAGTATTTAAATTCAAATTTGTTAAAAAATTTTTTCTTTTAAAATTAGTTTTGATTTTAAAAATTAGTATTTTAGTCATTGCAAATTACAAGAGAATTCAAATCACGATATATTTTGCATATACGTAGGGGCCGCGATTTGAAAACTGCGTTTATCATAACAAAATTCCCCTCTCCACAGTCAAAATGGTGTAAGAAGGATTTGCAATAAAAATAAGTTATTTGTGATTTATAATGATTTATGATTAAATTATTTATGAATTATAATAACAATAAATTGCTTAATTATTCAAATAATTTCATAATTTCATATTGTATATTGAAAATACTCTCTTACCAGAATTAAAAAATTTCTAAAGTCCTTCTATAATAAGCCTCAAAGCTACAAAAATATAAAGGGGAGAATATACGCTCTCTTTCTTTTTAAACTCTCGCTCTTAATTGTAGATTCTTTTCCCAATTATTAAATAAAATATGCAAATACAGAGAAGAGTTTATTATTTGTTATTACTAATATTATAATTATTGCCATTATCTTATAAATAAATTATTTTCAATGTAATTTTATATTCACTATAAAAAAATCATATCCGCCCTCTACAATATTGGCTTGTTAAGTTAAAATTTTAAATTAATTAACTTGGTTTAATTACCAATTTAATGTAACTACTGCAACATTTACGATCATTTACTTAATTAATTAATTAATTTTGTTTTTAAATTTCATTAAAAAATAATAAACAAAAAATGTTAACCAACATAAAAGTTAAATATTATAAAATTTTAAAAATTTATATTAAAATTTCTTTTATTACATACAAAATTGTATAACACTGAAAACAAAAATTAACTTTTAATTGTGTTATTAAAATAAATTGAATATGGAATGGAAAATAAGTAGAGAAAAAATTTTAAGTGAATTATTACTGGATTGAGGATTAAATTTATTACGTATATTATTAAAAAATGAAAAAAAATTATGTTTATTTTACAAAAATACTTTAAATAATTATTAAATTTAAGTACCCTACTTTTTTTACAACAATGTGGACTAAATAGACTACAACAACAACAATTTGTAGTGCGTATAAAATAATGGAATGCAATGAAAAAAAATATAGATAGTTTTCATGTCATAATTCCCTACTTAATATAAATGCTATATTGGTTAATAATGGTATTAAATGAAGAGATCTAAGGCAAAAACATTTCTACCCAAAATAATATTGAAAAAGTAATATTTAAACATTTTAATTATCATTCATTTTCTTATACCAATTTCCAATAAAAATTTATTGTCAAATTACAAAATTTAAAAATTTATTGTCAAAATTTTAAATTCCAAGAAAAATCAATTTTCTTAACGAATTGATTATGCATTGTTTAAACATATAATGTACATATGTACATATGTTATTTACTCCCACAAAAAATACTGGGAACGTCTAAACTAAATAAACAGCGATACCGGAAATTCTGAAAATATTTGCAATAAAAATTGCACAAATAACCTAATAATTACTCATTTAAGTAGAAAAAAAAAAGTATTTTTGACATTTTTTTTTTTCATAAATTTTTTCCTCTTTTCTCTCCGTCTCTTATACTGTTATAATATTTTCCTTGTCTTTCTCTTCTTCTATTTTTCATTTCATCGGATCGAAAAGATAAAAATAAAAATATGAAATTGTCTATTTGGCTGGCGCAAAATGCAAAAAATAATTTTTCACATCTTGTATAATTTAAACGCAATGTTTTATTTTTAATGTTTCTGATAAATTAAAATAAGAACTGAAAAGTTCTTTTTTCTAATAAAAAAAATTAGTCATAAATCTAAATGGAAAAACTTTTTTTTTTTGCATCATATAAAATTCAATTGAATTCAATTTTTAGGCGCCAAAAAGGAAAGAAAAAAAAATGTGTATTATAAAAATACATAAAAACTTATACTATATTTAGTAGCATTAATTATGTATGCTTGTATGTACTTACATACATTTAAATATAAATAATATAAAAGAGTAAATAATGCCGGTAGGTAGGCAGCAGCTATACATAATTATATGTAGTCAGTTTTTTATACGAAATTAATTTAATTTTTTGTTTTGTTTTTTCTTTCGGTGACAGGTTCAAACTATTTTTAAAACAAAATTTAACAAAATTATTATATGTATATACTTATATTTATGTATACATATTTATATCCATATTTATATTGTTATAATAAAACCCAAATTCTCATTCTTCAACATCATAATCATAATTAGAAAAAACAAGCCACGTACAAAATACAAAATAGAGAATGAAAAAAAAAAAAGTCAATTTTTAAATATCGTGACTCATAAAAGTTGAGACCAACATACAAAAACAGAAAATTATATAGTAAGTACATATAAGTCTAAATACACAAAAGCTGTGTAAGAACGTATGTTCATTTATTTTAACTATGTATATTTACTTAATTTTTGCATATCACCATCTATGTAGTACTGTTTTAGGCAACAAAATAAATTGTTTGCATGAAAAAATTAACTGGAAAGCTCTTATTACATAAATATAAACATACAGCCGCATACATATCTAGTATATTTAGTTATTCATATAAGTATGTACGTACATACGTGCAAAGTGTAACTTATATATTATTCAGCAAATTATTATGAATTTGATAATATGGTACATATAAAACAGTGATGGAAATTTAAAAGAAAAAATTGTAGTAAAAAAAAATCAAATAAAATTTTGTTATTTTTACTAATCACATATAAATTATTTGGTCTCCAGCGTTCATTTGAATGTTAATTTAAAAGTAAATTTTTTAGTATGTAGATACTTACTTAAAATTCAGTCTAAATTTTCTGTAATTTACCAAAATATTTTAAATTATTTTCAATCTATTCCAAAACTATATATTTCCTTAAATTTAACTTTTTTTTGTGTGTTGGTGTCTCATATTCAAAGAATTGTTTTTAAGTCCCAAGTAAATCAACATTATATATTAATCAACATTAAATATTGTTTTACATTAAATAATTGAAGTACCCCCACTAGTAGTTTTCTTTGGAAGCAAGTAAAATATTTAGATGTTACTATAACGTACAAAACACGACCCATCACTACTCATGCTACTCGCACCGTTCATAATATACTACAATAATTTCTTATGTATGCATGTACAAATGTTACTTCAAATAATACTTCCAAATTTCGAAATTATACTTGATTTTCGGTATATTTGAAGAAAAAAAAAATTACTCTTTTCAACCACCTCTGCATTTCTCATGCCTCCTGCAATATATAAATTGCGGTTTAATTTTTTGTTTTGTTTGTTATTTTCATTGAGCCACTTTATTTCTCTTTCTCTAACATAAATTTTTATTTTTTTTTTTATTTTATAAAACAGTTAATACACCTACAATGAAATGAGTATTATAAAATCCTTAATTCTCATTTTATAGTCTTTATTACTCGAAGTTTCTCTACTTATAATAATAATTTGTGTAGTACGTTCTACGTAATTTTTATTTTTCTTGATTTGTTTTTGTTTTTCTTTTTATTTTTATTTCAATTGAAAAATTGCATTCCCGCCAAATATTAAAAAAAAAAAATATTTTTATTTTTTTTTAATTTAAAAAAAAAAATGCGCATGACAGCGTTATTTTTGTAGCATAGGAAGAACACAAACAAGCAAACAAACAAAAATACTTCCCCAATTCTTATTTAATACATACAAACTATTATATTAAATTAAATTGGTAAAGATTTGTGCATAGAAGCAATGATGAAGGAAGAAGAGGTGTAGTAGATTCAATTTTTGACAAGAGGAAGGAAAGAGACGGGTAATAATATGAAAAAACTACAAATATACTACAGAACTATTCGTAATATTTTTCTTTTTTTTTTTTCTTGTTTTATTTTATTTAATTTTTCATTTGTATTCTGAATCTTACTATTAATTTTTACTAGTAAAAGTTGTAGAGTACGAATATTTGCTGCGACATAATAATTTTTTTCTTCTTATACGCTTAATATGGCAATATTAAAAACGAGACTGAGTATTTTTTTTAATGGATTGCCATTGCATGATGTATAAAATAAATAAAATACAAATTGATGACAACATTTTGTCGTTCATTGCCGTCAATATTGTTATTATTATTGTTTTTTGTAGTTTTCTTTTTGTTATTATTTTTAAGATTTTAATATTAAGTAGTTTTTTTTTTCTTTAATGATTTTCAATGAAAAATGCTGATGTAAATTTTAAGAAATTTTTTTTTTGTTGCATATTTTAATTTGAAAGCCTCACCTAATTTCTTACTAACGATGACGAATATTTATTCAATCAAGATTTTTAAGATTTTAAATTATTATAAATGTATGAGTTGTGTATGTGCATACGTACGTAATTATATAATAATGTAATCGTATATGCTGTTAAAGGTAAAAATTTTTGAGTTTGTTTAATAATTTATTTGCACAATTAATAAAATATTAGAAAATTAAAAGTTCTATTAAAAATTCTTAATCTAAATATGAATTATTAATTCATATAATTCATATTAATTCATCTGAATTCGTGGAATGACCTCAAAGAAGCAGTCCTTGATACTGTACTGTTAGGCAATTCAGTAATTGTAATTGATAAAATGAATTAAATAAATAAATCGGATCAATTGAATCGGATATGATTCAATTAAAGCAAATTTTTTCAAATCGATTTAAAAAAAAAATAAGTTCTTTTAAAATTTACTAAACTGCTTTCAGAAATTTGATAAATAAACATTTCTAATAAAAATGTTCACATATTTTTCAAATTATTTTATTCGCTATCGTTTTTTTTTTCTTCAAAAATTAATTTAAAACTACAATTAGCATCATAACATTTAATTTTATGTTATATGTATACCCCTTCAAGTATGTATATATGTATGTATGTACGTTAAGATAATAGTATTAACATATACATATTTGTAAAACAGATACATGTATGCATGTATATGTATTGATATTATAACTATATATTAATATTTAAATGCTATAAACTACTTATAACTGCTTTAAAACTGTTTCCCCCCACTCAAAATATTGTCGTCATACAAATCTCTACAATAATTGTATAAAACGCCTAATATTACTTTTTCTTTTATAGTTTACACAATTAATATTTTTCACATTTTGATCTTTGCTTTTGTAACAAAAAATTACGACTTTTTAGAAAAAGAAAAAATTATTGAAATTCTAGTGGCATTTCATAGAACTAATGACGTCAGCATTATCATTTAGTTATATAGTACAAAATAAAATTACATAAAATTAAAGCTGATTTGAAATGCAATGATGAAAATTGCATTTAGATAATATTTAATAATAAAAAAAAGTAAAAAAAGATGCTGAGCAATACTGCATAGAAATAAGATGAAAATAACTTTATTTGAAATTATTTTCATCTAATGTATACGTAAATTTTTTTAAATAAAAATTAATACCTTTAGTATTATTGCAGACATTTTTGTTTGTTAGATAATTTACAAAGATACTATGTAAAATATATGAATTACTTATTCTAAATGTCTTAAATAAATTTGAAATTAGGCAAATTTGAACAATATAATTTAAATCAATAAGTAACATTTGCAGAAAAACTCGAATTCGGAAATTCGACGCAAAGAGTTTAACAACAGCATTTTTAATATTAAGACATTTATTGTTTTATTTATTACGTGCAACAGAAATAGAAATAGAGCATTTGTACTTATGTCAATTTTGTAGTTATAAGCCGGTTTTGTATTATCCCAGAAACATAGGTAATTTAAAGAAAATTCTCCAAAAAAAAAAATTGTTTGAAAAATTATTTAATGTCATTTATATTAAATTTTCCTCAAAATATTTGGAGATATTATTCGCATGACAATGAAACAAAAAATAATTTACAATTTGAAAATTTTCTAGTTAATAAATTGCATAGCAACAAAACTTACAAAACAGTAAGAAAAAACATTTCTTTGACTTATATTGTATATAATAGTAAGGCTTTTATAGTACGGCACCATATTTTAATATAATCCAAGAGCTTATTATTCAATTATAATAATATGCATAATAATAATTATGTACTATAAAAAATTGCATGCATATTAAATTTTATTATATGCTTATAAACATATTAATTTAAATATATATAAACGAGATGTATATACATATATATATATAATTTAGAGTATTTATTTTAAAAAAAATTTTCTATTTATTTTCATTGGTATATAAAAAAATTCAAGTTTATATCATAAAAAATATATGTAATTTATGCTGATTTTACATTTTTTCACATAAAACTCATAAAATGCTGTTGTACAATTTATATATATGTATATACATACATACATACACATAATATTGTAATTTAATTTTATGTTATTTGAAGAATAATGTTGGAAAGTGTAGTACAGTATTATAACATAAAATATATACGACGAATATAATCTCGAAATATAGGCAGCACTCCACATAATATAAAGTGCTATAATAATTTTTATATTTTCTACTGAAATTAAGGAAATAATTAAAAAAAAAAAATATTTCCATACATTGTTATTTTAATAATACAAAAATATTTTTGATTTTTTTCCATTTTACTTTTTTAACCGGTAGTTATTAATTATGTTAAAAAAAACCGCAATAATTTTATTAAAATATCATCACTTTAATAGTGAAATGAACAAGGGGATAAGCCAAGAAATATGCAATTTTTTTTATTGTTATATTGTATGTGCATATTGTATACGTTTTAAACATGTTATAAAAAATTATGAATTTTCTTTTTCTTTTAATTTTATAAAGAGTTTATAATATAATTACTAAAATATGTTGTAAAAAAAAAGTTGAAAATATTTTACAATTTTATATTAGCGTGTAATTAACTAGAGGGTAATGTACAATCTAATAATTTTATAATGTGAATCAGTTTTTTTCATGATTTAAAAAAATTTTTTATTACATGAAATTTGAAATTACCTAATTTTATATAAACGTTTTACAGACGAATCCGTTCAAAATTTTAGAATTAAATTGAAATTCTAAATTAAATTTTATATTGAAATTGTATCGTCGGAACCTTGGTAATACTGTATTGATTACTCAATCCAGCTCATAAGTGTTGATTGTATTTTTGCGGGATTTCTACAATATCGATGTTAGAATTTATTTGCATTCTACTGTACTCAGTAATTAAAATTATATTTATGAGTCAAATTGACGTTACTTTTGCATTTTCTTCCGAATTAGTGATTTTTCTCAGCAAACAATTGTAAACATTCAGTTTTTGTTTTCATTTCAATGAGTTTGTGATTTGTGAGAATCAAAAAAAAATGTAAATGGAAACTTAATTGAAGCACTCATTTCCATATACAAAAAAATATTATATTAAAAATTAATTTAAAACAATCAATAAAAGAAAAAAAAAATTTAGAACAAGAGCCTAAAAAAGGAAAGGAAACAAATCAAAAAAGAAGAAGAAAATAAAAAAAAAAAGGACTCGGAAATTTGGTCGTAGTTAAGTACAAGAATTTACTTTAATAACCATGCTGACATATTGCAGTATAAAAGGCGTCTGTTATCTTTAAAATTTCTTTTACCCCCTTTTCTCTATATTTTGAGTAGCCCTTCCTTTCAACAAGAAATATATAAAAATATTTCAAAGCGTTTTTTAAGGTAATTTAAAAATTTCTTGTTATACAAATGCATAAGGTCTAACTAACTATGTATGTACATATATATAGAAACAATAAGTTTTTAAACTAAAAGAACAAACCAGTAAATAAATTAAAAAACAAAAAAAAGGATTCCTAATTTAAAATTTAAAAATTGGGGTTGCCCGGTTTTTTTGTCTCTTTTTCTCTATTACCCCTCCTCTCTTCTTCCGGAGCACGTAATTATTTTCATTTCTTTTTGTTTTTGGGGAATTTTTCGTGTGTTCAGTTATCATTTACCATTTTTCTTTAAAGTAAGTACATAAAGATTGAGTGTGCAATAGATTAAAAGAGCATTGGCATGAGTAAAAGAATAACAAAAGTAAACAAAAAAAAAAGGAACATGAATCGTTTAATGGAAGTCTCAATTGAAAATCGTAATAAAAAAAAAATGTAGACATAAGGTTGTGAGTTGAACAAGAGAATGCTGCAAGATAAAAAAAAAATTGAAGACTTCAGCAACACTTATTAACATTCATACAAACAGAAGTCAAGTATGATTGCATGTTATACATTTAATATGGGTTTTGGTGGTTTGGGTTCACGTTATCCTTTCGCCCTCTCTATAAATTTTGCTTTTTTTCTGGTTATCTAAGATTTTTCGTTAAAACAGAACAAAAACTTTTAGAAGAGATTTTTTGAGTATATGCTTTCTTTTTTCCTTTTCTCTTTCTTTCCCCTTCCTCTACTATACATTAAAACATATTCTCTTACAGTATTATGAAATTCTGTACTGTAATGTAATCACTAATTGAATGCGCATGTCTGACACAGCTTTTTTTTTTGCTATTATTCTCTCTTTAAGCCCCGTTACCCTTCCTTTCCAAATGGAAACATATAAGCATATATTCAAAAAAATTTGTTTTATTTTTAGCCGGTATAAGCAAGTTTATAACATATATATACATGTTTATGAGGCTATGTACTTGTTATGCACAAGTTATGATTGTATACTTGTACCCATTTACATGTATTGTACATGTATTTGCGAAACTTCTGTAATCTTTGTATTATTCACATGTATAAAGTATGTTATTTAAGTTTGTAGAACAATATTAAACTTAAATGTATGTATATTTGTATGTTAATAATATACAAATTTATATACAAACAGTACTAGACGAAAGTCTTGAATTATATTTATACAAATTAGAGGTTTTTTAATTGAGCTGAGTTCAGAACAAGAGTTAAAATTTTATATTTGTAAGCTGCCACAGCAAATCTGGTTATAGATACATACGAACACGATAAATTCCATTACAGAATATTTCCTCTAATTTGTGAACAGAGATTAAGGAGTGAAATCTATCGGAGTATCAAAAAAAGATTTGTTCTATTGTTTGCTATTTGGGAGGAAACCAGGACTTATATTTGATTCTTATTGTTTTTCCATTTTAACTGAATGAAGCGCGTGTTAAATATCGATTTTTGTCTCCTTATTCGGCATTCACAACACATACATATACAACATAATAAATGATTTTACTGATTTTCATATTTTATTTCTTATTTTGAAGATTATCTTTTTGACATCATCCTATACTTAATACTGTTAATATAATAAATATATATATATGAGTTTATAGCATGATATATATATATATATATATATATATATATATATATCATGCTATAAACTCATGCTATATCTTTTATATTCATGTTACGATTGAAATTCATATTTGTTCAGAATCAAAATTTTATTTTCTTTATTTTTTAAATGAAAACTAGTAAAGACATGGTATATGAGAATATGCAATATGTAATATATAAGAGAGATACATATAGGTAAAATTGTTTTATTTTTGACTGAATACAAAAAACCATAATCTCATAAAAAAATGGAAAAGGAAAAATGACTTCTTTCGATACAGACACACGAGTTGGTTTTATATACCTACAAAAATACTTATTATTTATTTTCCATTTCATTTATTATGATATTAACCTAGGTTCAAGAAACTTCAAGGAAGGAGAATTTTCCCTCAAAAAAAATAAAACAAAAAATTCATGTAAAAAAGGTAGACAGTATCACAAATACTTATGAAAGTAAAGAAGAAAAAAAAATTTTTCTATAAAAAGTTTAACGTTTGATTTGAAACGATTATCAAAAATTTTCATCAACAAAAAAAGAACAAAAATTAGAATAAAAAGAATTATGTTTTGATAAGAAACTTTTCAGTCAAGTTAAATAAATGATAATCTATTTAAATTTCATTTTAATAATTTATTATTAAATTATTTGAAAAATTTTCTACTTTTTAATACAATTATTTTAATTTAAAAATTATTGCTTTTAAGAGAGAATTTTTTATAAATCAAAATATTCGATCGAACATGTTCGAAAAATTTATATCAAATGTCATTTCAATGAATTATGATTAAGTATTATAAAAATCTGTTTGAGAATAAGTAAATAAATGCGATTTGTATTTTTAGAAATTATTATTGGGAGGACAGGACGTGCGCAAGACATTATCGTAAAAAACATTGCTCGTTCGAACGTGTTCGATATATGTCATTTAAACTTGTGATGGAATCAAACAATAATAAAGTTTGCAATTGTTATCAATTATTAATAATTTCGCGCATAAAGTAAATTTATTTAAAATTTTTTCTTTGTTCTCTAAATCCTTATGCGTGAATTATTTAATTCAATATTATTATATCAAAAAACATACGATGGCAAATAAAGAATCTCCAAAACAAAATTTGATTTTATGTACATAATTGAAAAATTTATCAATCTAAAAAATGGAATAATAACAATAAAAAAAAAAAAATAAACTTACCAGAATCGGATGGCGTCTCTAATCCAATACCAACAACATCAACATTACTTTCATTACTTCTTGTATAACTATGATCAATATATGTTGTATAATTGTTATTTTTACGAAATTGTGATGTTGATGGTATTCTAAATATATTTGAAACATGTTTATTATTAATACCATTACCGCAACTATCATTAACACCACCATTAACACCATCAATAACACCAATAACATCACTATTATTTATAATATTATCATCATCATATTCACCATCATCATCTTCATCATCATCATCATCATCTAAATCATCACCTTCAGATTCTGAACTTGATTGTGATAATTCACTATCTGGTGCTGTATTTGAACCATAATCATATATTGATGTTTGTTTTTGTTTCTGTTGATTTATAATATTATTATGCTGTTGTATTGTTAATAAATCAATATTATTACTTCCAAGATTTATAAAATTATTATTATCATTTGAAAAATAATCTTTATCAATTGAACCAATTGCATGTAAAACTTCTGTTAAGGAACGTTTTTTATTATTATTATTACCTGGTATTATATTTCTAATATCAATATTATCTGTACTTGTATCTTCTAATTGTTCTTTTAATTTATTTATAATCATTTTATCAGTTGTATCTTGTATATTATTTAAATCTAAACATATATTATTTGATCCTGTTATACATGCAGCTAAATCAACAGAATGTTTAAATTCTGGTGCATCATCATCTAAACTTAATGGTGTATCTGGTCTAGCTAATATTATATTATTATTATTTAATAAATTTGATGTATTATTATTATAATTATTATGATGATGATTATGATGATGACTTTGTTGCTGTTGCATTGATTCACGATCTTTTATGAAATCTGATGCCAATATATTTGGTATTAATGTTGATATACTATTATTATTGCTGTTATTATGATATTTAGATGATGGTGATGACTGTGATTTCTTTTGTTGATTTAAACGTGAATTAATTAATAATGATGCACCTGGTGGAATATTTTGTATATTTTTTGCTGATAATTTTGTTGTTGTTGCTGTTGATATTCCACCGTTATTACTACCACCATTATTACTATTATTATTTGTGTTACTGCTATTATTAATACCATTTAAACCATAATTTGAATTAACACCATTATTTTGTATTAAAGAAGAATTTTGTTGTCGTTGTTGTTGTTGCTGTTGTGATTGTGTTTGTTGTTGATTATTTGATCTTTGATTTGTTGTTTTTCTATCCCATAAATTACCTAAACCAGACCACATACAATCAACATTACGTATTTCTGTTTTTGGTTTTATATCTATTTCTGGTTCTGATGTAACACTTGCATCTGATGCTGCTGTTGAACCAGATGATTCAATTTGTTTTATATCATCATGTATACTACGATATGTATCCAAATTATATAGATCTGAATGTATAAATGATAGATCGTCATAATTATTACATACGTATGTATCAATTTCTCTATCTAATAAAAATTCCATTCTATCTGTTTCATCATTTGATAATGAAAATGCATTCCAACAGTCAAAAGTACCCATTTTTTTTTTAAATAATTATTTTTTCTTATCAAAATAAATTTTTTCTTTTATAAAAGTTTATAAATCCTTTTCTCGTTCAGAAAATTAAAAAAAAGAATCAACTTCCTTATTCGTCCTTTTTTCTTTATTTCTATTCAAGTTTTGAGTAATCTGTAAAATTAAAAGAAAAAAAATATGATTAATTTTTTGAACAGAAAAGTTATAGCTAACTGGTAAATTAATTTAAATATTTTCAAAAACAAAAAATAAGAAAATTTTTCTTTTATTAGTCACATTAACGATAGTCGAAGAGTACCCAATATTATTATGGTATAATCAACAACAAATGAACATCACCTAATGTCACATAAGATGAGTCACTTTTTTTTAACTCATTTTTACTGAGAAGCAATAGAGTTACCAAGTATGAATGCTAATAATTCATTAAAAATATAAAAAATCAAATTACATTAAAAATTACGGTAAAATCTTCATCTCTCTCTCTCTAATTGTTCATTCAATTATCATCGTTAGATATCACATTGCTATTTAGTGTTAAAATTATTATACATATGTATAAATAAATCTACAAGTTTTTGTTTTTTTACTTTTTTCGTTTTAATTAAACCTAGATTAAATACAAATCATGTTCACTTTTGACACTAAAAAAAATCGGAGAAATCACCTAATTTGATTTAACGATTGTGATTGACCGATTCATTAAAATTCAATAGAGAAATTTTTTATATGGTTATTCCATATTTTTCAGTTTTTCTCTATTTCTTAGTTGCAAACTTACATAAAATAAAAATAAGTTTGCAATTAACTGTATCTAGAAAACTACAAAATCAATATGTGAATACGAAAATGATTAACGTATCAAAAATGTAAAATATTTATTTTTAATTTAAATTAGGAAATATAAAGGTATAATTAAGTTTGCCTTGAGACATTCTCATATAAGATGAATTTTATTAATTAAATCAGCATTGCTTATTGAGAAATAACTGTACTTTTCTGCAACAAGCATACGTTAAATTCTACTTTTGGCATTTTCCTAAAAAAATACCATAATTTCTTCGTATTTTATGTAAATGTCAGCAAAATAATTTTTGCATACTGTATTCGAATTGTAGTTTCAAAATTTTAAAGATTCTTATTATCATTTCAGACTTTTGCATATTCGAATTATAATTTCGAACTTTTGAATATTCGAATTATAATAGTAATTTTTTTCAAACCTCAATTAAGAAAAAGTTACTCAATTCAGTCTTAATTATGTCAGTTTTCAAAATGAGTTTGAAAAGAGTGCATTTCGCACTTTATTAGATTTTCGTTTCCGGGATTTCTGTGACGTCATCATTACTCTCAATTACAAACGGAATTACAATTTTCGTATATTACACTTTATTTAATTTGAAAAAAAAAAAACTAACGATGTGTTAATGGTAATAAATTCCATATATTTATGAAAATCTATTGAAATGCATAAAAATACAAATTTTTTACTTTATTTTATTATTACGCTTAATTATAATGTAAAAATTTAGTTTTCTAATCAATGCTTTTTTTTCTGCAATTTATTTTGAATTCAATAATTTAATTAAAATGAAAAAAAAACTACTTTATTAAATTAAGTAATTTGCAGATTTGGAATAATAGCACATTCCGATGCCTTTAATAAATTGGCTATAATTAAAAAGTAAAATAATTTTATTTAAAAAATATGCGGAATAAATTTTAGGAAAAATTATTTTCAACATTTTTACATACACAAATACATATATGTATATATATATATGTACATCATATATTAAAGAAAAACAAAAAAGAAAAATCATAAAGACCAAGAAGTCATGGAAAACGTAATTTATATTTTTAGAAAATGAAATTCCGCATTAAGAAAACATCAAAAAATTGAATTATGTGTATTACTTATGTATTTTTAGTAAAAGTGTGTCTATTGCATATACATCAGGTCGAGTAAATCAAAAAGAAAACATACAGTGTTATTCAAACGGTAATGACAATATTTCTCTATTACAGTAGGGTGTCTTGAAATTATTTACAAAATAATTATAGCAACAATACAGTAGTTCAATTTTATTAATTAATTTATAACAAAGACGGATAAAAGTTAATTTGCGTAGATATACGAAATTTAGAGTTTTTGAAAATTAAATCTTTAGGAATCTGTTTAAGAAAGAAGAAATGAGAAGAATTAACCATATTCAAAGTGCTCTGTTATAATAATCATTGGAAATTATTATATAAGTATTGTTTTGTGATCAAATATTTAAGGATGGTACAAGATCTTTAGCGGCAACAATTTTAGTTTTACTTGAAAGGATGAGATGAAATTGGTACATTTTGTTTTGCTATAATTACAAAATAAATAGCCAAGTAGCCAAATGCAATTTCATGATTTTTGAATTTTAATTGAATTTAACAATTTTACACATTTATTTTAATATTGAGAAACTGTGTTGCTAACTGCCTTGTGCAGTACATTTAGCATTCTTTAAAATTAAATCAAAATATTTACAATTATTTAAGATTGAAAAAAATCATAATAAAATCAAAATAAAATTTTTGAAGACAAATGAAAAAAAAAATTTGTTTTGCAAATTTTTATTTTTTCGGTTAACAAAGAAAAATTATATAAGTAGACAAATACATACATATACACACATAAAAACACAAAAAATTTTAAATTTGAAAAATATTCATTTTCGGAAAACTGCGTAGTTAAACGAATCACATTGTAGACAAAGTAAAAATAAATTTTTCTAATAAAAAACAAAAAAGAAAAAGGATTTCACGAAAAAAAACAAAAAAATTTTCTTCTTATGTAAGAAAATTTTGAAATATGAAAATGATTGAGATGCTGACGAATATAGCAAGTAAAAAAATTAAAGTTTTAGGAATTTTTAAGAATTCGAATTATTTGAATAAAATTTTAATCTAATTTTTCGTTTTCTCTAAATTCAATTCTAAAATTTTGCAACTCTAATTTCAATTCGGAGTTACATTTTCTTCACATTTCATATTTAACCCCAAATTCGACAACTATCGCGATTCCCAATTTCCATTTATTTGCATGTAAATTTTTAAATTTTTCATAAAATTTAATTCTCTCATAAAATTTTAATTAATACATTTACTAAAATAAATCAATTTCATTGAAATAAAAAATATGTAATAACTTTTTAGTTAATTATAGTGAAAAATTATCCTTGACTTCTAATTTATAAACGAAATACTTAATAACACTAAGTGCAATTAGAAGTGTATAATGTAAAAAAAAAATAAGGAAATTCCTAACTGTGACATGTGATTATAATAAGGAAATAAATAAACTTTTTATTAGAAGACGTACAACATAAATTTTGAAGGACAAATAAAATTCATAAATTTTTATTCTGTTTTTATTCTCTTATATTTTACACATATAATTTTACACACTTTATCTATTTCTGATTCTATACAAGGCAAAAATAAAATGAGAAATCAAGAAATTGCATTAAAATTTATTATTCACTTCACTTGAATCTAATTTTCACAATATACGAAAGCTATGAGATTCTCGTTTTAAATTGCCATAAAAAATCGAATAAAATTTTTAAAAATAGAAAAAAAAAGAAAAATTGCACACACTAGGAAATTTCTTCAATGCCTCATTTTATTCTTAAAATTTTTCCTCATTTTTATCATAAAGAAAATATCAATTTTTTTTGCGTTTTAAATACGCACTTGCATAATATCTGAATTATTGCACAATGATGCACTATTTACAAATGAAAAATTCAAGATAAAAATATTTTTTAAACTTGTCTGCTAACCGATTTTTAAAGTTTTCTTTGAAAAATAACGTTTGAGGTAAAAGCCTCAATTTTATTCCATAAAAAAAGATCCGAATAATTTGAGAGAACTTTAGGTACAGAATTTTGTTAATATTCATCAAAAATCCGTATTGCCTACAGCATACGACAAGCAATAGGACAAGCAACGAATTGGATTTAGTAGTCAGTAATTCAATGAATTCAGACTCAGTTTTATGACAATTTTAGATTTTAATCGTATCTTAATACAAATACTGTATACAAAATTTTCTCAATCTTTTCAGCAACGAAAAATAAAAGGCATATAATAGTTTTCAGAACCAAATAAAAGTGTAAAATATATTTAAAATCAAAATTATTTTGCACAAAATGTATTCGCATATCTAAGTCAAAAATTGAATTTAACACTATTTTTTCGTGCCCCTTATTCCCGTATATTTTTATTACATGTGAATAAAATATATACAGTGAGTCATATTGAAAATGATACAGGATTTTCCTGTAGTTAAAGAAGTTAAAAAATTAAAATTTAGCTATGCTAAAGTGTTCTAGAAAACAAAGGAAATTTTAAATAATTAATAAAATGAAATTTCATAATTTCCAATTAAAAAATTTTTTGCATAAAATTCTCTACGAGTCTCTGTATTTTAGTAGTTACAATAAATTTTTACTTTTAATTTTTGTCATAAAATCTTGTTTGTATCAATAACGAGGCTTCCGAAAGTTTTTTGACATTAAGCTCTTATAATATTATATTATTATAAGTGTGAATATTTGTTCATACATAGTTACTTTTTTTTAATAATTTACTTTGATATTTTTTATGGATTCCTTTTTCTTTTCGTTTTAAATAATCCGTATTTCATTAACTAAATTATTATTATACATTATACATGTAACATATATACATATTATGTATGTACATGTGCATATACACTTAAATAATAAACAAATTAACAGACGGTGAAGTCAATGGTGACAATAATAGTGTTATTCACTTGTTAGTATAGAATGGGAGATTTTTATTTTGGTTTTATTTTCTTTCTTCAATAAAAAATAAAAAGTAAAATTACTAGGAGGTGACATAGTAGGGTAATTGTATGAAATTGGCCACATACATTTGTATTTTTTAAAATACAAGTATATTCGTTCAAAAATATTGAAAACCTGCTAACAAGATCATAGTAAATAATAGAAACTAATAGATGAATACGATAATTTGACACATCATCATCATCTTTTGGTTCTACAGCTCCGGGTGAGCCTTGATCTCGTTCTCAATTTTCCGCCAAACTAAATTATGATAATTTGACACATGTAAAGGAGCTGTGCTGACACGTTTAACTCTGAATATGAAGAATATTATATCTAAATAGATATATAGTTAGATCTGAATTTATATGGTTAGAAGAGAATTTGAGTTAAAAATTTTAAAGTAAAACTTCAAAATTTTTATTGCATATAATTTTAACAAGTTAAATTTTAAAATTGGGCTACGAAACTTTTAAATATTCTATAATTGCACAAAAATATTAAAAACATAATGAAATAATAAAATACAAATACGTTTGTACTTTGAAACACGTTCATACATCATACAAGTTTGTTCATATACTCAAATTTTCAAACACATAGGTACAATATTATGTCAAAAATATCGATACTATACTAAATTTACTTGAAGTTTCAAAATTGATTTTGGAATACATAATATAGAATAGATACAGATTTCTGCCTACTTATTCTGTCCTTACTTATTCTGTAAATACATCTTTCTAGTGTACTAAATACATGTATGTTCATACATAAGAACATTTAATGTATTTGTTGGTATGTATGAAGAGAAATAGAGACAAATATGAGGAAAAAGCATAAATACATAAAATTATTTTATTTCTTTTTCTTCAAAAATGCAAAAAAAAAATCTTTTTTCGTTATTCTATCTCATTTCCTCTTTCAAAAGTATACGACACCAAAGCATGAATATGAAAATGAAAAGAAGTGATATAAACTAGCCGCGGCGCCAGTATCGAATTGCATAACTTCTAATTTTATCATTATTAGATTTTTTTTTCTTTTAATACAATTACATATGTGCACACATTACATACATATATTTACATATCTACTTATTTACTTCTTATTATTATTTTTTCCCATTTTCATTTCTATTCTGAAAAAAAAAATAAAATTCTAATTTTAATTTAATAAACATAATGAGAAAAGGCAAAAGAAAAACGTGACATTTTTGCATTTATATGGGGAAGAAAAAAAAAAAAGTAAATTTCCATTTAGAAAAATTATTTTATAAATTTATAATGATGCTTTGGTTTTTAAATGTTGCCCATAAATGTTTATTAATTTAAAATCGATTACAACTTTGTACTAACAACTGTTTAATTACATACATACATATATGAATTTGATTTCAATATTTTAAAATTAAAATTTTATAAAAGTTATTTATTTCAAAATAAGCAAGTACACAATAACAGCAATTTAATGTTCTATGAGGACCATATTTGAAGCAGAAAATTTACAATATTTTTTCCTCAATAGCGATCACAATAAAGATGACAAAACAGCACAAATAAATTAAATCTTATTGAATGGGGAATGAAATAAATTTTAATGATTTTATAAATGAATCGCAGAGCAACATTAATATTGTTTCTATTCTATGTTAACCCTTACATAACTTAATTATTTATTTTTATTTAATATAAAATTTTGCTACGTTTACTAAAATTACTTATGTGTAAATTTGTTAATCAATTAATAACTTGATTTCAGTTTTTATCTTCATAGCATAGTGATCGAAATAGTTAAAATTATTGTAAGCATTAATATTTATTAAGCTATTACTTTCTATATTTATTAAGCTATTTAATTATATACTTTAGAACAATTTTATAAAGAGTTTTAAAAATAAAATGAAATTAAATAAAATAATATATAATATTATATAATTGCATTAGATAATCGTGCTTTAAAATTAATATTAAAAAAGAATATTTAATTATTTATTATTGATTAATTTAATACTAAATATGAGTATAAGGAAGCATTTAAAAGTTAAGATGGGCAAATATAGGTACATTTTATGATGTACAGAAATTAATAAATCAAAATGTCATCGCCTTTTTTATAAACTCAAACTGCAATTCGAGTTTCCATGTAAAATATAATTAAATTTTATTTTGCTTATCATAAACGTATAGGAGTATTAAAGAACATACTAAAATATATATTTTTTTAAATTATTATTTATTAATAGTGACTAAATTGGTATAATTTAATATGTGCGTAAAAACAAATGTGTGTTAAAACAAATATTCGACAATTTTTATTCATACTGAAAAAACAAGAGGTAATAATAATTCACCAGAAAAGAAAGCATGTATACCAATTATTTTATTTAGAAAGGATTGTTGATTGACTAACAGAAAAAATTTGATAAAATGTCAATTAAATATTTATATATGCAATTTTTTTTTTTTGCTATAATATTAAAAAAATTATTCAAAATTTATAAATTCCATTTTATAATAATGAATATCTTTCACTAATTATGATAGAAAACGCCATCTTTGTAAAATAAATCTTTGTAAACAAGATATTTATTCATTTATTATTCTCAATTTATAGAAATGGGAAATTTATTAAAAAATTAATTACATATTTAAGCAAAAAAAATCAACAACAAAATATAAGTATGTACTTTCAAATCCTTATAAACATAGAGAGCATCAAAAAAAATTAAATAATTTTTTTATGAAAACCAATTGTTACATGAGAAAGAAAAATGAATACAGAATTCGAAGATCATGACAAAGAGGAGTAAGAGATTTGAAAAAAAAAAAATTTATTGCAAAATATAATGAAATTCTTTACCAGGTTTTGAAATATTCATATTGCATTTTTTATATTGCATACCTATCTGTTAATTATACAAATTGTACTTGAACAACAAAACAATTATTTTCCCTCCTCTCTCTCTCTCTCTCTCTCTCTCAATGTATCCTATTTTTACTTTCCAATTATAAATATAGTAATAATAATAAATCACAATTATTATCAATATAATAATAATAATAATAATAATAATAATAATAATAATAATAATAATAATAATAATAATAACAATAACAGATCATAGCCATAACAGGTAACACGCTTTTATAAATAATCAGAATGTTATTTAACTAGAAAAATATTACAGACTGTTATGCTCTTCACATAGAAAACAAAATAGTAAATATTATTAGAAATTACAGAAATAAATAAAAAATCTAATTACACGTAAAACATGCATTAAAATTTTATGTCATTCACGTCAAATAATGTTTCTGTATATTTTTTAAAAGGGGGCGGTGGTGTGTGCATCGTTTTATTATTGTGTTATTATTTTTATTATTGTTGTATAATGTATGTATATGATCTTTGTACTGTGAATGAATAATGAATGACTCGATTTCTAACAATTTTTATAAATTGATTATAAAGTTTTTAAAGTAAAAATAAAAAAAAATTAGTTAGATAAAAAAAATAAAATTCAATAATAATTAAATTATACACTAACTTTTCAGATACATTATATGTATATGTATATATATGCATGCAAGTAAATAATAAAGAGAAAAACAAATAAACAAAATATAAAAATAAAGAGCAAACCGGTATCGGCAATAACAATTAATTTTTTTTTTGTTTCTTCTTTTTTTTTACATTTTTTTATCATTTTTTTTTTATTATTTAGGCGCGCTATATTACGTGTAATACTTGGAAACCCAGTTTAGCTGGCTTGAAAAAGTGAAATAAATATGACGTGTAAGCAGTTATATGTATATTTTAATCAATCTATGTCTATGTTGAATGTATGTGCATATGGCACACAAAACTACTTAATATTATATTAGTAGAATAAAATTTTAAAACTTAAAAAAAAAAAAACAATTTAATATTCCATGAATGATCAAAATATTTTGTAATCTTCTGTCCAATTTTTTAATACCAAATTTAGAGAATTAATTTTAAACAATTCTTAATAATTTCTATTTGTAGAAAAACAATTGAATTGATAATCTACCAAAATTTGTGTAGTAAATTACGAGCACATAAACATAGTTTATTTAGATATAAAATAACAACATTACATATTACATAAAACTTAAATGTACATACATATATTAAAGAAAAAGAAGTATATACATAAGTATTGACCTAAAAATCAAATGCTTGAAGAATCACTTAAGGCAAAATGAAAAATAAAAAAAAAACCCACCTTTAACATGAAAATTATCTGATATTTCTTGGTCAAAACTTACATAACACAATATGTTTTAATAATATATATGTACTCCTAGTATGTTTCAAAAGAATATAAGAACAGAAGAAAATAATTTAACCCGTTATTACCTTAAATAATAATTAAGTACATAAAATTGTATTTGATTGTCGGAAAATGAATACAAAATGTTTGAAATTGTAGTCTTATTTAAAATGTGGCTACTTATATCAAAAATTTTGATACATAACAAAATTTAATCTTTAATAAGAATCCCATTCAGTGGCCTGCTATTCTACATGGTTTGTTTATTGCAGTAATTTAAATATACAATTAAATATTCCAAAATTTAAAGGTTTAAAATAAAATTAAAGACATACCTATTACAGTTTGTATAATCAGATAAATTTGTGATTTAGTGTATGAATATTCAAAATTTTAAATGTAAATCGATTTTAAATTTTTTATTATTATTAATAATTTATACTTGCACGATACAAAGAAGTCCATTTTTACCGTATTAAATCAAATATGGTAATAAAAGCCTTAAAATTCCAATTCTCATTTAAAGAAAAACTAAAACGACATTTTACCAATAAATAATTTTTTTTTATTTTTCGATTTAATAATTCTATTTGTTATTTAGTTGAAAATGCAATTTGAAGAAATAAAATAAAACACAAATTACATCATAACGCAGAACTAATAACATCTATTAAAAAAAAAAATATTTTAAAATTATTCAAAATTGGCAATACTACTAAAAATGTTGCTTGTATTATATACAAAATACATAATGTATGGCAAGCTTGTATGATATACATAGGTGATGTATGAAACTTTGAAAAATTTTTAGTTGAGAAGATAAAAATATTGTTTGTTGTAGAAAAAAAGTAAAATTTTAATTGAAGTAAATAAAAATGCTGTTGAACAGGATAAACTGAAAAATAATGCTAGTCTCATACTAAAAATCTTAAAGGAAATTATAGAACCCTGTAATAACAAAAATAAATAAAATCAATTTACACCTATGTGATAAATCGTAAGTTACTTCTATCGTCACTTACATATTTTTTAGTTTGCATTTTTTTCCAAGAATAGCATATAAAATTAAATTAGTTTGTATTTTACCTAATCTTTAAAGAATTTTTTCATAGAACATGTAAATAAAAATTTTCTAAACTTTGCATATTTTCGAAAAAAAAACTAGTTTGTATATTTTCTTTAGATTTGGTTTTTATTTTTGTGTGTTTTTTCTTTTAAAACGCTCATTTCAATATTATGGAAATTCCAAACTTTATTTTTCTAACGAACTGTGATTATTTGCATCAATACAAAATATTATAGAAACACGAAGTAGAAGTATAAGAATTGTAATTAAATTATAATTTATCTTCTATTTTTAATAAATTAAAACGGTTTTAAAATAAAAATTTTAATATGATATATGAGAATCTAAATTGCAAGAAAATTATGAATTTTATAAATCCGAAATAGAAATTGTCATAATGATTTTATTTGTATTTGAATAACAGGAACTTCTTTCTATTCACTTGTTTTATATAACATAATGCATTTAAAAATTCAAAAATAAAGCGACTTGGCGCCATTTGAAACACTGAACTAGTTAAAAAACATTTAATTAATATTCTGATAAAATAAGGGTTAGGAGAACAAACAACTAATATCTTTAAACTTCCCCCTCATTTTTAAGCATCCCCAACGATATTACTAACAAAAATTAGAAAACTTGTGAATGTTTAGTTTTCTAACTGAACTATTTCTATATAACAATACTTGGAATAAAATACACATAAAATAACTTAAGTTATATGTGTTTATTCATAATGACCACTTAATTAGTTCAATTTATACTTTCAATTCAAAGCATTAAATATATACTTGAAGTATAAAAGCCACTGTATAAGTAGTTTTTTTTAACTTGAATTAGAAATAAATTCTAAAAACACAAATATTATTATAATAATGTGTAAAGTGAATTATTTTCTTTTTTTTTCCTCATAAATATTATAAGCAAAAAATTAACAATTAAAATTTTTTAACACTTACTTCATTATTTCTAAAGAATTTCTTAAACACCTTGTTTTGTATTTTATATACATTTTTTTATTGTAACTCTTATTTGTTTTACTAGATGGTAATAAATGTTTTGATTAACTATAGAAAGCTAGTATACTCATATTATAGTATTTTATATACAAATGCATATTTTTCGAAATTTCCCCCGCAGCTATTTATTTTTGAGTTCCGATAAAAATGAGAAAAGTTTCATAAGTACTAAATTACAATGAAATTGTTAATTTTATAATTAAATATTGGCAAAAAAACAAGTATTGAAAAAAATGAAGAAATTTTGCAAATTAAATAAAAATTCAACAGTGTTAAATGTTTAATGAGACAAGATTAATAAGATAAATAATTAAACCTTTTTAACGAAATATACAAATTATTGGCAATAGAAGCGAAACATTTTTTGCTTTTTAAGCAGTTAATGTTCCGAATATGAATTGATTCCGAATTAATTCAAAAATAATTTTTTTTCTCTCAATGTTTTTTCAATTGGGTATTTGGTAACGAGTCCGTCTGATAAAGTGTTAAATCTGAGTACAATTAAAGATAGTATTTATGTAATTATAGTTTTAGAAACATTTTTTCTTAAAAATATCTATCATAATATAAAAACCATTAATTGCATAAATTTTGCTGCAAATTCGATTAATATTACATTAAGTACCAAAACTACAAAAATTGGTTTTGTCCATATTAACATTATAACTGCGTAAACTTTATTATAATTACTTCATATTAACTACTTAATTATAAATGCGTTTATTTTGCCAAGAATATATCGAAATATAAAAATTATTTAATTACAATGTGGTCATCAATTTTATTAATTTTTCCAATTAACTATTTATTCATTAAAATGTCAACAATAATATCATTTTGGTATAAAAACTACACACCATAAATTTAATAATCATTTATATAAATTTAATAACTACCAGTATTATTTTAAATGCCAAACACATTTTTATAACAATAGTTTTCATTACAAATTTTATTTTCAAATTGAAAAATCGAAAAAGAAAACCTTAAATTAAAATGTAAATAACACTATAATAAATTTACAATATTCAATTGTTATAAGTCACAACTATTGATAAATAAAAATGTAAGACAAGAAGAATAAATAATATTTTATTAATAAATCACAAAAAGAAAAATCGTGGATTATTAATGAAATATCATAAAGTAATAGATATACATAGTTCAAAATAATAAAAACAAAAAGAGAATATACAAAATTTTAATTTCATTAAAATCCACTGTGTGGCTTTTGTGAATAACATGATTTTCTGTATTATTATGAATATTTGTCTGTTATACGTATAATACAAAATATTGACGTTTATATACATATTTTATTTGCATTATAAGTGTATATATGTATATACTAATAAATAAAAAAAATCTATAATTTATTTAGGTGAGAGAGAATGCAGTTATAAACCTGTTTCGCTGTTATTTGATTTTTTTATTAGTTTAAGTTTTTTTTCTTTACTTCTCTCCTTTTATCGCTTTCCACTATATAAAAGTGAATAACGAGTATGTACATTTATTTTTATATAAATTATAAATGCATATACAGATATAAGTATGCAGGTTTATATAATTATATACGTACCAATAAAATATGTATATTGAGAAAAAACAAAAAATAAAAATCCAAATTATAATTTTAAAATTTTTGCTGAGTTGTAAAAAAAAAAAAAACAAAACTGCTTTCCAAATATTTTACAACACACAAAAAGAAAATTATGTAGATAGGAGGTATTAAAAATACAATCAATTACTTATTGTACAATATATAAGCTCACTTTTATCGTGTATATGAATATGTATATGCGGAAAAAAATTGATATATGTATGAACATATATAAAAGTGTATATAATATTATACGATTATATGCACATTATGCATATATGTATGTACATGCATTTAAAAGTCCATTTATCATTTATATACTACAACAAATCCAATACAATTTTCTTATATATTAGAGAAACTTATTAAAATTCTAAAAGGAAAGCCGTAACGAAAAAAAAAAATATTTTGAATTACAAAATCTGACGTTGTATGCTAACTGCAATTTTCAATAAATTCTTGAAAAAAGCGCATATGTACAAAAAATTAACATTTTACAAACAGTTAAGAATTTCGTTTTTCTATGTAATTTTTATTAAAAGCTTATAAGAAAAATATTAATGCACGATGAATGTGCATAGAATATAGTAATGTTTTATTTGACATTTTTACATTTAATAAGAACATAATAATATAATCGTTACATATGTATAGGCATAGATATGCATACATTATGTAAAATTCAATGTAAAATTTAATACAATAAGTACACAATGCCTATTGTTAAAAATTTATCATTAAGTAATTCATTTCTTTTTTGCTCCATCGTGCTCAGATTTTCTCTTTTATATATGTATATATGTACATACTCATTATAAGTATATTACAGAAAAAAAAAACAAATTTCTTATCATTCAGTTGCATTATAATATTTTCATTCATTTATCAATATAAGGACATTAATTTATACATAAATATACAAATACATAGGTACCTACATACAGTTACTTCTCCTTGGAACATAATAATCAAAAATAAAAATAAAAATTGATCCTTTCCTCATACCTACACGATTTTATAGTGTCTTGGCTATGTACAGAAATATTTTGGTATATGAATTAATAAACTATTGTATGTATATATGTACATATGTTTGCATGTATACATAAATAAAAGAAAAAAAACAAATGAAACGAAAAAGCACCTAAGAGTAAATGAAAACGTGGAACATTTTCAAGCAAAAAAGAAAAAAAAAACACCGGTATTGCTTTTTTTCTCCTCTTTGTACTTGTTATATGTGATTATTGCTGTTATATGTTATTTTTTATTTCATATTTTTTTTTATTTAACAGTGTATTAACAGGATATATAGTATCTTTTTCGTATTCTGTTAATTTTGCCAGTATGATAAACTTTGCATATATGCCACATATAAAATTAAATTACAGAATTAAAAAATGCATACACACATTATATTATATTTTATGTAAATTAAATTTCTAATTGAAAGAAATTGACAAGCAATAGATTCTAAGTAAAATGTAGATAAATGATAATTAATGTATAATAAAAATAATTCATTAAAAAAATTAATTAAAATTTACATGCCCGCTCTTATATTTAATTAACATTCAATATACGGTCTCTTCTTTCTCTCTCTCTCTTTTCACTTTTATTATAACAGATTGCAGACTGCAGTATTCTAAAATATTAATAGAATAATAAAAGATAATAATAACAATAATAGAACAAAAATATTGATTAAGAGAAAACTAACATTAAAAGAGCGCATCTATAATTATTATCCATATGCAGTCTGCTATCTTCACAGCAAATCTAACTAATAACAATAAAAAGAGAAAAAGAAATGACATGTCACATTGCATTCCGCTCCGTTTTAATCATTATCGTATATATTATGTATGTATATATACCTAAATATGTTATTTAAATGAAAAATACAAAATACTATGAAAATTGTAAAAAAACAAGTATTGAAATGATTTCAATTTTTATGCGAAAAAAAGAGAATTGTTTTGTTTCATTTTACAATATGCACAACACAATTTATCATTAATAGATAAAATAATAAAATAAAATGAAATATATAAAATACTGAATTTACTCTACTTCTATATACATGTTTATGTAAGCATATATATAAATGAATAGTGTCTACACCGGCGCAAGAGAAAAATTTTTACGTAGGTTCAAGAGAAGAAGATAAAAAATGCAATACATGCATTTTTTTAGAATTTTTTTTTTATTATTTTATATAACTATAATATAGTTTTTATTATATATTTTATATAAAGCATATCATATAATGATGTACAAAGGTGGGTAATAAAAACAAGAACAAAAAAAAATTTTTACTTATCGTTATGTACGTATAACAGATTTGTTCATAATGTCTACAATTCGAATGTTGCGTTACATGTAGTTATACTACATAAGGATTACTATATTATTCATGTCGCGTAGGCATGTTACATTTTTTTCCCTTAGTTTTTATATTATGTACATATGTGTACATTTGTAGATAGGGTTGCCACATTGACACCATAAAATTGATAATAATGTGAATATAAGAGTATTACAATTTCGTAATATTATGAAATATACAATATTGAATGTTTTCTTTTTATTAAATTGATACAATGTATTTTTAAATAAAGGTTGCTATTGTATACTAACTTAATTTATATATTTGGATGTATGCGCAATTTAAAAAAATTTAAATGGTATGAAAGCTTTCTTGTTATCTTGTACGAATCTTTTAATTTAAACAGAAAAATAAATTACTTTAGCTCATATTTTCTTTATTTATTTCTGTTTTGCAAAATAAAATTTTTTTGCGTAATTCTTTTATGTTTTAACAAAATTATGAATAAGTACACTTTTATGTCAAATATTATAATTATTAATACCATCTCTCTTTTGAAATAAACTTCATTTTTTGAAAACATTTTGGAGCGTGTTTTTCTATTACTCCTATTTTTCTATTAATCTATTGGATATTATGAATTTAAACTCAATATTAATTTTATCGAAATAAATTTTTCATGTGATTGCATTGTTTTTAATTTGAATCGCATTTAACCGTTTCATTTAAAATTTTAATTTAGCAATTCTAACATGTAAAATCAAAATTGTCTTATATTCAATAAAAATAATTATTCTGCGATTCCTTTTATTACAACAATAACCAACCACACTTAAATCACTACGTTCAATTCACTGCACAAAATATAAAATGATAACAGATTATTATGTGAAAACAAAATTATCTTTAATAATATTCCTTGTACAATTTTTTAATTTTTGAAATTTTCTGAACCGTACCCTACCTATTCTATTTATTTACTCAATAAATAACTGACTGACTTATCAATATTTTGAAAAAAACAAAACAAAAAAATATTTTATGATAATAGAAAATTTGTTTCTATTTTACTATAACTGGTTCCTTATTCGTACATAAATTTGAAAAGACGCAAAAAAAAAAATTTCCAATATCTAACACTTTTAGTTTTATTATTTTTTACTAAAATTCCTAACAAATTCTTAAAAAATTATTTTAAAATTTTAATATTTTAAATACGCAAAAAATATTCTATAAAAATATTTATTCGCGAAACAAAAGATGGCGAAATTTTATTGGAACACCTATTGATCAACCAAAAATTTTAAAAATATTAGGGAAAATACAAAATTAAATAGAATTTTATAATAAACTCACTTACATAGTTAAAATTAATTTAAACAGTTATTAAACAGTAATTTAATAAATAAAATGGTGAATTTCAAAGATAATTTAAATTTCACCATATCTCTTAAATGATGAATATTAATAAAGCTATTCAGAATGTCAAAATTGTGAATGATATGTCAAGTTTTTGATTTAATAATGTTACTGAATCAAACTTTATTAAGTAATATTTTAAATTGTTCAATAAAAATGAAATTAATTAAAAAAAAAATTAAATTTCTATTTCAAGTTTTATTTTTCATTTTGTATTTCGCCCAAAAATAAAACCAAAAATAATAAACAACACTTTTTTTTATTAATATTAGTCATCACTCTCATCACTCTTTCCAGACAACTTGAAATTAAATATATATGTATACACAAATGATAAATTTATAACTACACAATATAAGTAATATAAATATTGTGCATATGTGTGTAATCATGTACTTAATTTGCGTTTTAAATTATTTTTTTTACACAGACAACTTCCAATGTCAACGACTATAACAAAAATGAAAAAAAAAAATTAAAAATTAAAAAACAAATGTTTTTTTTTTTTATTTTGTGTTTAGATTATGAATTATGATACACAAATTGTGATAAATTTCATTTAATTTGTACACGTTAATAATGAAATTTTTTTCTAATTTTACACAACAGCCACACAATAATAATATATGTACTTAATTCAATAATTAAAAAATAAATTTCGCAATATTGAATAATACTTTATATTTCAACCAATATTCTTATTGAATTAGACAACTTCTTGGGACATCAATATTCATTTTATTAAATTAATCTAAAATTAATATTTACTAATTACCCGTAAACACTTGTAAAATCACTTATAAAAGTTACATGGGCAAACAATTAGTTAATAAAAATAATCAATTCATATTATTAACCTACAAATCGGGTTCCGATTACATTTGACTTGTTTATAATGAAGTACATTCCTTTATCACAATGTGGCGCTTTCTCTATTCGCTTATGGCGCTTAAATTTTGTAGATTTTTCAATGGAAATTATTTGCGCGCTACTTTACTATACTTCTTTTTCCTTTATACACGATAAAATTAATGAAACAAAAAAAAAAGAAAAATAAAAAAAAATCAAATAAAAAAAAGCTTTTACTTTCATTGATTATTAGAGATCGCGCAAATAACAATGCTTTTACTTTGTGTAATGTTTATGTAAACAATAATAATAACAAAAAAACTCTAATAAATATTTACAATCACTTTTATAATAATATTACAAATTTTTACTATTATCACACAATCTTTTTTAACATATATACATATATTGTATACTGAGAGAGTTAATCAAATTAATATCATATGTAAAAAAAAAACCAATAAGATTTTATATGACATGAATTAAAAGAAATATGAAAAAATATTCAAAGACCTTAATTACTAAAATTTTAACATTGTATTTATAGCCTTGACCGCGTGTTTTTATAGTAAGATTTAAAATAATTAAACCGGCATTTTACTTTATTGTAAAATTGTAAATTGTACTATGCAAATTTTTAGAAACAATTAAAATTTTAAATTAAAAATTTAACACCTCAATTTTTATTTGAACATTTTTCTATTGCTAATCATTAAAAATTCCAATTAAGTATGTACTTTTATACTATATTTGTTAGTCACATTCATTTATAACGTAAGTATGCTTAAATAATTTTAATGAGCGTCATAGAAATGTAAATTAAATGTGAAATTGCGAAATGCAGACGGTTACATAAAATTTTATTTCATGAACTACAACAAATAATACATTTTTCAAGAAACAGCATTTTACTCAATTATTTTGAAAAGAATGTACTTAGATTTTTTCGAGTTAAGAATTTTAAAAATTACCACTTGGAGGAAACTACAAATTCAAATTTTTATTAAACCTATTTTTTTACAAAATTATAATATAAATTCGATTGACGATGACATACATATTTATTAAATATATAATATGACTTCTAAAATATATGCAGTAAGACAATGATTTTTCAAAATAAAAAAAAAAAACGTTTAATTAATACCTTTTGTATTTAATAAAATATTATTTTACTAATTATTCACTTAAAATATTCCTGATCATTCTCTCCTTTTATAACAAAGTTAATTATATTTTAAGTTTACGATTTCTAATATTTTTCTTACTTCCTACAGTTGAACTTCTAGATCTCGAACTATAAGAAATGTCACAAATAAATTCAAAAAATAGAGAATTCTAATTACTTACATGCGTACATACATAACATGATATCCAACAAAAATATAGTTTACTTAAAGAGAAGTCAAATCTATCGAATAAGATTTGAGTAAATAGACTTAAACTGTAATAAAAATATTAATTTATCTCATACATAAATAATATTCATAGAATTTTAATGAATCATTTAAAATTTTTACATTTACATATAGTAAATTAGTAAATTGGTAATTTTTAACAAATATTGATTATACATACATACACACATATGCAAAATTTATTCATGATTCTAATAATTTGGAAAATAAAAAAACCTTAGTAATCTTACAATTTTTTATTTTTAACTAAGAAATTATCGCAGAATTTTTCTTCCAATTTTATATAATCTGGTAATCTTTTATTTTTGTATTATCATTGCTTTATATAATATAGACACTACAATAGTAAGTACATATACATATGTACAATTATTTAGTTGTAATAGCCAGCATTTAAATGATATATGCACTTTAAAAATATTATATTGTAAAAAACTTTGAATATATTGTATATTTATATTTAAATTTATATTATATAAAATACATATATATAGTTACATATACACAAACATATACACTTTATGTAAAGAAATATTAAAAATTTTACATACTTAAATAATATTTTATAGTTACTTATTAAAAAAGTTTAATTTAAAATAAAAATAAAAATAATTTATACAAAAAAATATTTACCATATATAAAAACTACCATGTATAAATAAAATTTTTATATATACATACATTGTCTTTAGACATACATACATACATACGATTTATATATTTAATAGAATGATGAAAATTAAGAATTTTCTTTAGTCATCCTCAAGAGCCATCATATATATACATACATACATATGTATACAGAATTATATGAAAAGTAAAAAATATTGATATATATGTATATACATACGATATATATACATATGTATGTACATTATATTATATATAAAGATGAGATGGTGTAAGCGTTTGGGAATTTTACATGGCAATAACCGCTTTTTAGTTTATAAGTAATTTTATAATATTGAGAAAAATTAAAAAGCAACAAAAAAAAATAAATAAAAATACTTAAAAAAGAATTAAAGAAATAAAAATTAGAATAATAAAATATTTTTATTACATAGGATTTTTTTTAATATACATATGTATTTATGTATATAAAATATTATACATTCTTTAAATAAGTAAGAGTGTGTAACCATAAAAATATTATAGAGTAGAAATGTAAATTTTAAAAATTTGAACAAGGAAAAAAACAAAAAAAAAAAAAAATCACTTCATTGAGAATTTCATCATCGGTAGAAATTCTCTCTGACTCAAGAAAAATTATTATTTTTTTTTCATTTCTGTTATTTTATTTTGGAACATTATGTGTTATATAGAAAAATAAATTTTGCTCTTGCACTGGACCTCTTATATTAAATTATTTTTAAAAATTATGTACGTTTATAAGTTTGTATATATAATTAAGGTAAATGATAAACAATATTTTTGTCCACTATACATTGTATGTATGAACTCGTTATACTTCTTACACATAACGTAAACATATTTATCATGTAGTTATGTTTACGTTATGTGGAAGTATGTATAACAAACAAAATACGGAATTTGTAATTTACAGTGCTTCTTAAAGCAAATAATTTAGACATATATTACATACATACGTTTAATATTATTTATTTTACTTATATACAATATAAAATTTACAATAAATACAATAAATCATAAGTAATGAATTATAATTTTGAAGTAACTGTATATACATACAAAAAATATATTTTGCAGTTAAGTGTAGGTAGTAAGATTGTATATATATGGGTATACCTATTTACTATAAATATATTTATGTACCCATATTAATAATAGTATACGATGATTATGTAGGTAGATATGTAACCTAAATACATAAAATGTTATTCATAATCATTCAAAATTTTTCAATGCATATAGTAAGAAAAATTATGACATAGTATACGTAAAGTATAGTAAGTGTAGTATTCCCGTATCTATTTATATTATTGTTATTATGTATATCATATATCGAGAAAATATACATTAATATATTATGTACATATGAATACAAATATTGAAATATCTTATATTATTTTATAAATGCCAAAATGAAAAATATGTATGTATGTATGTATGTAAAATGTCAATATTATATTTTGCTTATACGTGTATGTAATACATTTGGATATAAATTATATAAATATTATAAGTACATATTCTATACGAAATTTGGTGTACCGATATAAATTTTCCTATATTTATGTTTGTATATGTGTTTATCATTCTATATAATATATATCTACTTATAATTATGTGTATTTTACTTACCGGCTTAAAATCCAACGTGTGTATATTTTTATATTATGTATATACTTATTTATATGTCGGTATAATTTGCAAGTATATAAAAATTTTCACTATTTTTTTTTATTCTTCACTTTTTATAATTTTTTTTTTTTTCAAAAAAAATGTTAAATGTTCTCATTTAATTCATTTATAATTAAAATATGAAAAGTTTATTATGTTCATATAAAAGTTATAGGTGTAGTAGCTAAGTATATAATTAAAAAAATTCAATTAAAAATATTAAAAATGTTATTCCAAAAATTTTTTTTTATAAAATAAAAAAACAAATTAATTATTGAATGCACAGATCTTGTGTAAAATAAATGTTTATTTTGTTTAAAGAAAATTCACAATTTCTTAAATTTTTTATTAAAAAGAACAAAATTAACAATTATTCCAAAATTGTAATTATTTGATTTCTATTCAAAATTTGTTATTCTCGATAGCGGTAAATTTTTAATAATATTGTTGTTGTTGCTGTTCCTTAACAATTTATATTTTATTTATGACAATTTGAATTGAATGTCAAAGTTTTTTTTATACAATGAAAATTTTTCTTGTTTTAAAATTCAATATTTAAGGTTGTTATATTTTCAGTTTTAATTTTTAATATTATTCAATCCAACTACTTTTTTCCCAAGAGTATTTTATTATTTATAATTTTAAATATAATTATTAGTAGTTAAACACTTTTAAAACGGATTCACCATTAAAATGCAAAATTCACAATTCTTCAGCTTTCTGAAACTTTTTTTTGTGTTAATTGTTGTTCAAGGAAATTATTTTTCTTTTCCTTGTGTTAATTTTTTTTATATTGTATTTTATAATCAACTTTTATTATCCTTAAAATACAAGTAAATTTTATTTAATTTTTATTAATAATGATTAATTATACTTCAAATTTTTTTTATTTATTAATTGATAATAAATGTATATTAATAAATTTTTGTTTTTTATATTTAAAAAATTTTAATTTTTTACACTTTAAATAATTTTTATTATTAATAATTTTTGTATTTTTATTATTATTATTTGTATTAATTGTATAAAAACACTTGTTTTTGTAATTATTATTATAATTAAAATTATTATTTATTTTATGATAATTATTATTATTATAATTAGAATATAATAACGTATTTTTATAATTATTATCAATAGAATTAAAAATAGTATTTATAATAATATTTTTTTTATGATTAATAATAACAGTTTTTGCAAAAATAAATTGAAATTTAACACTAGAAATAACTGGTGCAGTAGGCATGACACACAACTATACAACTGATATACACCTAAATTCAATTAGGTTTAAGAAAAAAATAAAAATTTAATTTTTCTAAGAATTACAAATTTTTATTTTATTTTCTTTTTTTGTTTTATTTATACACTTGTATATTTTATATAATATTTATGTGTGTGTTTATATATATTGTGTATATATACAATTTGTTCTTATTATAATTTTCTTTTTTTTTTCTTTTTTTTATATAATGTAATATTATATTTATGTAGGTACCTATATATATATATATGTTTATATGTATATAGTTGAATATTATTTTCTTTTCTATATATTTTATTTGTTATACATTTAATATGTACAGTATATAGTATGTAGTTATTTAAGTACAGTTAATTAATATATTTGATTATATATAATATGTATGTAGTACGCATTTATTCAAAAAAAAATGAAAGAAAAACATTTAAAAATTAAATTCTCCTTTTTTTATTCACAAATTTTTGCTTATAATTTTTAATAAACAATTTATTTTATGTTAACCACTTCCGTTTGTTTTTTATATTTAAAAAAAAAAAAAAATATTTTTGCTTCAATTATTTTCTTTTTTATATCAAATTATTTTTATAAATTTTATATGTAGCTATGTACATATGTATGTATAGCTTTTTATTTATAATCTAAAATGTGTGTAAAATGCAAAAAAATTTTTTATTCCATTAATTAGATTTAAAAATTATTGGGGTTTTCTACCACATACACTTTTTTATTATATTTTGTAATATTCAAAATTTATGTATATTTTTTCTTTTTTTTTTTTGACTAAATAAACGGCGACAGTAGTGACGACGACAGCTTTCAAGGAACCACTTTAAAGACAAAATCTTTTTTTTCCAAAGAAAAAAAATTCCTATTTCCTTTTTTATTTTTAAGTAGATTTCTTTTATATACGCGTAGTAAAAATGTAAAATTTTTTCCAAATTTAATTATCAGCAAAATGATTTTCTATTTTTTAAATAGAAAATATTATTATTAAAAAAAAATTCTATTTCGAATTTTTTTTCTACTTTCCGCTTCTATTCTTAGTCAACACAATTCAACTCACCCTTAAGAAGACTTAAAAAACTTTAATTAAAAACTTTTTTTTTTTTACTTTTTGTATATTTGGAGGATGATGTTAATTTATATAAAATTTGCAGGGGAAAAAAAATTTTTTTATGTAGCTCTATATTTGCCTTATTAAATTTTCTTTTTTTTTCCTCTCCTTGATTTTGCTTGGTAGTGTCTTATCAAGCTGCGGTCTAAAGAGCAACTGAATAAATTTTCTTATTTCTTTGAAATTAAAAATTAAAGTTACGATTTTTTTTTGTTATTTTTCTTTTCGTTTTTCTGTTTTCGTTTTCGTTTTTTTTTTTTATTGATGTGTAGTACGGTAAAGTGCTGATTTTCTTCTACAATATTTTGTTATACTTGTATATATTTATATATGTAGTTAGGTATGAAGGTATATCTATTTTGTATTTTGTATATTCGTGGCATTTATTAATTTGTGTATATATGTAAATGTAGAAGTACATATATGTATATTTAAATAATATATAAAATGTATGTAGAAAAGTATGTACATCCCTATATATTTTTATAAAAGTATTTTTGTTATTAAAACAAAATTCTCCTCTGTCTCTAATCAAACATACACAATTACATAGTTAGTTCATAAACGAAAGGGAATAACAAAAAAAAAACAAAAGAAAAAAAAAAATGAAAAAAAAAGTTGTACAATAATGTAGTATAGAATTGCCTTTTAAATGCTTGTTTAGCTTGTTTTTTTTTTCTTGTTAGCCTGTGTAGTTTTGTTGCTATTGCCTTGCTGCTAATATACTGTACCAGTTTGCTATACTGTGGCTACCAAAATGAAGCGAAAGAAACAAATATTTTCTCTTATTTTATTTCTATTATAAAAAACATGTATAAATGTTTGTGTATGCAAAAGCACATCTATTTCAAATTTCAATTATCTCTCTATCTCTTCTCTTCTCTTTTAATGTTAACGAATATATAGTAAGAGTAGTATCAACGTTATGTATAATCAGAAAATATAAAGTCTGCAAAAGCAACAAAACGACAAAATATGAAATTGAAAAAATTAAAAAAATTTCTTTACTATACAAAAATTTTATACTGTTTTTTTTTTGGTTTAAATGTGTAAGTCAATATGGTATAAATGTATAGGTACATAAAAATTTATAAAAAAAAATATTAGGAATTAGTGTTGCCATTTTCATAATTTAGATGTAGAAGGTCAATTTTATAATGATATAAGAGTAATGTTTGGTTCTTTATACATACAAATTATGTATTGAATATGTTAAAGTTTTTTCAATTATAAAATAAATTATGGTTGAATATTAGTTCTAGAATTTTCATTCCGTTAGTGTATGAAGTCGTAAACCTATTCTCAAACAACTGAAACAAGAAAATTACAAAATAAACATTTCTCAATAAAAACTTTTTATAATTTAAATATGTATTAAGAAACTTGTAATGAGGTATTGCATTAATTAGGTTTTTTTTCCCTGTAACAGAATTTCCATCCAGAACAGTGTTCCATTTACAAACCACCTTTAATTACTTCAGATTCATTTGAGTTGTAATATTCTTGCAAAAGAAATGAACTAAAGGTTGCTTGCAGCGTATAATTTCAGATTAAATTTCAGAATTAATTTAATATTGTAGTATGGGGCATATATTTTATTCTTGATGGTAATACTAATTTTACTTTGTATACTTCAATACAAAAGCATATAAATATGAAAAAAATAATGGATATACTAAATATAATATACATACATACGTACATACATATATAATATACATACGTACATACATATGTATATATTTTTACTGCTGTGAGGTAGATATTTCATTAAAATAAAATGTAGAGTATGTATATTATTGTGTAGCGATATTAATCGTTATTACTTATTTATTAGTATTTTGTATTTTATATGCCGGTTGATTGCCGGTTGCCGGTTTTTTTCTTTGCTTTGCACACAATAATTTATTACATACACATTTGTACAGCATTTTACAAAATATACATACATTATGCAGATATTGAGTACTCCAGATATTTATGTGGTACTGTACATTATTTTTCTCTTATTTTTTTTACATAAAACGAGAAATTTCGAATTTCTTATTTTTGTTTGGGAACATTTTAAAATATTTGTGTAAAATAAAAATTCCATGCAATTTCATTTAATTTTCTTTAAAAATATTAATTTAATACACGTAATATATGTACGTATGTATGCATGTAGTAATATACATAAGTATAATATTATAAAAATATTAAACTAAATAAAAATAAACATACTAAGTATGCTTGTAAGCAGGTATCAAGGCTGCAATAACCGTGAGTGTTTTAACATACAGTGAGTATGTAAGAAACTTCTCACCACAGAATTTTTCTGTTTGTCTATTAAAAAAAGTTGTTCATTGCTGTTTTTAACAAACATGGGATTTCAACAAAATTAATTCACATAACTGAAATTTGATTAAATTATCTTTTCCTTTGTAATTAATAATTTTAAAATTTTCATTTTCAAATCCACTTTGGAAGCCGAAAATATTGTTGGAACAGTTTTTTTCATAGTAAAATGTACTTTACACTAGTATAAAAACAATTCGAACTGCCACAAAACATTTCAAATTAAATGAATTGCTAAGAAATTTTGTTAAGTTTCCTACAAAATGTATGATTTCGAAAAGAAGCAAAATGTGTTGAGCTCAACTTAAATTTTTATTTTTTTAGTAAATTTTTGTGTAACAATCAACTTACTATTGTTATAAAAATCTCAATTCTAAAGAAAAAGTAGGATTATTAGAATAATTTGGTTTGAATTTACAAAATTTAGACCAAACTTGCATAATTTATTATTACCATAAAAAATTTTGTAAAACAATCACTTCATATCAAAAATATACAAACATATTTTTATGGAAAATTGTCTAGATTTTTTACATTTTGTTATACTAAATATTTTAATTAAAACCTTTGAATAATGTCTAGGAAAACTGCTTCTTAGTTTATTTTTCTAACTTCACTATTTTAACAAGCAATAAAATTAAATAATAAAAGAAGAAAAATGTTTTAAGTTATAAAATAAAAGAATCATAAAATTCTTAAGTTTGTTACCAGTTTAGCCCATAAAATAACATTTATAAAAAAAATAATTTCTTTTACCACATAAAATTCTTTAGAACACTTAAAAGTTTAAGAAGTATGTATGTATTTAAGAAATTTTCAAGATTAACATTACAGGTACGTTTATGAATTATTTTTTATTAAAACAGATGTTAAATTCTATTAAAGAGTTTACCTTTCATTATAAATACAAGAATTTTATTAAATTCTAATGTTAAAAGCAGACGCAAATATATACATACTTACATACACGTGTCTTATATTGTTTGGTTTTTAGATCACACATGAAAGTGAAAATTAAAGCGTTGTTAAAAATTATAACGAAATTAGTTCCCACCATTTGGTTAATTGCAACCAGCATAATCAAAAATTGTGTGGCCGTTTACGTCTCAAATTAACATTTCCGAATCAAAATTAACATTCACTTATACCACTAATATATCTCTAATAGTGGAATTCTACAGAGAAACTAACCAACTAGAAAGTAATGTTTGTACAAACTTAACTAGGTTACATCGTCCCCACATTGAACAACTCTGGAATCTGCAAAATTAACTAAATTGACCTTTTATCAAAGCAATATTTGTTTACATAATTTCTAAATTCTGAAAAATCCAATCTGTTTTGATTAAAAAAGCCAATCGAATTTTTAGCTTTCTGAGATGGTCGCGCCATGCAACCTTATTTTTAGAATACATACATACGAGTATTTCAAAAGTGTATTATAGATCCAAACCAAATGTGCCTGTTTAAAAATTCACGATTACTATTTTTTGCTTGTTGATACTGTATTGATTACCGTTAATTTTTCTGTTATAGTTACGGTTTTGACTCAACATGAAGCTTTTTATAGCGCAATCTGTCATTTTATTGTCAAATAATGTTAACAACTTAGGTTAGCAGTAATAAATACCAGTCAAACTAAATATTATTGATTTAATTCGATTACTAGTAACGGCAGAAAAATAAATAAAATTTAATAAAAAGTAAAAGTTCACTTAATTGACTGTAAGCCTTGGTCTTATTGAGAAAAAAAAAAGCAAAATTCATTGCACCTATTCGAAAATTCTTCTTCCATTACGAATGTAAAGACATAACTTATAAATTAGAACTGAATAAAATGTAAATCGCATTTTCTTACACAAATATGCATATGTACATATGTATGTATTCATTCAAACGGTTTCTAGATGTTTCTAATTATATAACAATGCATTTTGATGTCAATTTTTCATGAACAAACCGTAAATTACTATGAATTTTAATCTTAAAAGAAAATTTATTAAAAAAGAATTTTATAATAAAATATTAACTAACATTTTGAAATTCGAATTACATATGTATATAAGTGTAGAAACACATACCGATATACGTATATTATATGCACGTACGATTGCGAATTCAATTTAATAAATATAAATGCAAACGTAAGAAATGCAGAGAAAAATAAAGTGTCACAGATAATATTTATATATGTACGTACATATTATATAATGTATATTCATGCACTGTAAAAACTATTTTAGAATTTATAAGGATGTACATTACATACCAAGTATACATGTAAGTATGTATCTATCAAACATTATGAAAAATTATCAAAATATAAATAATAATTTTTGCAAAAGTACATATATATTTTGTATAATCTAATATTGAAAGTATATTTGTATGTTCAAGAAACTTGTTTTATTGTTTATTTGAATTTGAAATTCTTTACATTCTTAACTTTCTAAATATTATTAAAAAGTGTATACTATGTACATACATATATCCATGTATATATAAATTGTTCATTCTCTATGTATGTTTTATATACATATGTACATATGTATGTATATGGATGTATATGAATGTCGTACTATTTTGTCTTATACATATTAAGTAAATAAAATTTTATGTATGTATATAAAAATTGCTTGTAAGTTCGAACAAAATAAATAAAATATCAATTTACCTGTTACATACATGCAGACATATGTATATACATATGTATATATATGTTTGTATATATACTTTGATTACGAATTTAAAAACCTTAGTTCAAAGTTGAACTAAGCTGAAAAATTCTCTTATTCTTTTTTTCTCATATAAATAATTTTTGTATTGTGTACTTTTTATTAAAATGATGCATTTATATAATGCTATGCTATGCTACGTTATATGCATTTTTTTAAAAGTAAAATAAAATTAAGCAAAGGTAAGAGAATAAAAATAAGGAACGAAAATTTTCTCTTTAAATTTAAGAGAACGAAACGTATAAGAAACAACAACAACAACATTCATTATTATTATTTACGTTATGCTACAAAATTTAAATAAAGAGAATACCACATGTAGTCATGCAGTTATTAGTATCAGAAAGCTACAAACTACAAAAATTTATATACATTTTGAATTCTCAACATTGTGTGATTAAGACGTTTTTTAATTCGCGCTCTCATTTTGCTACTCATGTAATATTTGAAGCCCATTATTCTATTATATTCTTTTAAAAAATTAAATTTATTAATTTAAAATTAAAAAAATTGAAACAATCCTATTATTCTTTCTCGTTAAAATTTACAAGTTTGTATTGTGTGTTATAAGTATAGTTCTCTCTTTACTCTTTTAATGTCATTCCTTAAATTTTAAATGATTTACGGCTTTTCAAAATATCAATGATGGAAATGTCCATTTTTTACATTCCCTTAAAATATTATGTACATAACAGATTTATAATAACTACATTTCAATGATGTTATGGAGACGGCGTTCAATTTTTATGCATACATACACATGTATGTATGTATGTATATATTAAGTACATAAGTACATAATAATCTATACATATTTAGTCGTATTCATTTTTATGAATGGAAAATATTATTTTTTTTTGTTTGTCAAATCGATCGATTTTTTTATATTTAAATTGCTTATGTACCTAACTAGATGCTGTTATCATTGCAGTGCAATACATAATTGTATCTACAGAACTGTAAAAATTAAAAACTATCATTTAGTTGTACGAGAATAACGAAAAAAAAAACAGAACATTTCTGATAAATAATAGAAGGGCGTAGGTTATACATAATTATTATTTTTAAAAATAAATGAAAACTGAATTCGGGCATTCCATTTTTAGGCCCGATTTTTCATTAAACCGTTCTTTATATTAAAATCTGCTTATCCCTTATTAATAAGAACGTTATTAAATATGAATATTATATATGTAAATACTATTATTTTCTAGGTATCCGCGTCCCCTATTCTCGGAATTTTGAACAAGTAGTAATAACCAACATATGTATGAAATGTTAATTAAAAATATAAAAATCAACAAATTGACTTGAATAAAGAGTATAAATTGATTTTTAAAGTTCAAACTAGTATTCAAATATATTTAGATAGCAGTAATAAACATAACTTTCAATATTTCCGTAGATATGAGAGACAAAGATCGTTTTCAGTCCAACTACTCCCAGACACATACATATCTAGTGTCTTAACCTTATTAACTAAAACAAATAACCAACAAGCTCTTAGTTGATCAATGAAATTCTGTCTGTTCGACTCACCTAAAGTAGTTGCTTAAAATCTACATTAAAAATTCTTTAAACCTATTAAAATATTCTTTGGTTGTAAACTTAGATAAAAACCTTACTACCTATTACACGATCAATTTAAAAATAAATTTAATTTATTATATTTTTTGTTAACACATACCTAATTATAAATTAAATTAATAATATAACAATTTATATTATAAATTTTCATATGGATGTTGTAAATATTTTTGTATGTGTGTGTAATATTCAAATAATTGAATAAATAAAAAAACAAAATTTTTTAATTTTATTTTATTGTTAAACGCACTTGTCATACACGCACAAATTTCGCATAAATACAAGCATATTTTATTTAAAATTAATTTAGCTAAGCTTAGAATTAACAATTTTCTACATATGTACATAGTAAGCTTTTACTTTTACATATTTATGTATGTATATACAAACATTTAAGTATATATTTGAAATTTACATAAATATGTAAATTTTAAAGTTGTACAATGTCAAGGTTGGCCATTTCACATTAAAATAGAAAAAATAGACGCGCTTTGTAATAATTTTGCCACTCTATTAATAAAAGAAAAATTGTTGTTGTAGTGAATTAAAAAATTTCTTATTTAATATGATGAAATTCTATCATATGTTACGCATAATTTTATATTATCAATATACAAGTTTTAGAATTTCAGCTTAGACAACAAGGTTTAGAGAAAAAAATTTTGTTCAAGATATGTAACTATTACATGTGTATGTGTTTATGCATATTATTTAATTCATAATTGCAGTGGGATTTTATTTAAGAGATTAGTATGATTTATTGAAATTTATCTTACACACTGAATCGCAGTTCTTACAAGAAATTATAAATAATTAATTATTAGAATTAAAATTATGAGTAACTATTAAATAATGTAGATATTATGAGTAACTATTAATTTATGACAATTTGTTCGATAATAAATTCCATAGAATACACTTCATTATAAGACAAAAATAAAATTGCAACGCAGACCTTAAGTATTGTACATTTTGCTTACCGAAATGAAAATCTAATGAGGAATGAGGGCAAAAGATTTAACGCACACCTTTTGTACTATTAAATTGTACCTTTTGTAATATTAAATTAAAAAAGCTTCCCGTTTAAGAAGTTATTTTAAAATGTTAATTTCTGTTTACATGGACATGTTCTAAACATAATGTTAAGTCATATGTTATGTACAAAATGGAATCGCGTTATTTGGCAGATAATTAGTCAACAGTTAGAAAATTATTTCTCATTAGTCTTAGATACATACATATTTGTTCTTGTCCTTGATTTTTGAATTAGAACTGATAACCAGATAAACTTCAATAAAAATGAAATTTCAATAAAATGAGGTTATCCCTAAATAATCCGTAATTTATGCAACATTTAAACATTAAACATTAATTATACAAAACATTATTTATACAAACTTTTTGCATTTATTAAAATGCAAAAAGTTTGTATAAATACTTGAACTGATTATTAAAATATATAGGAAACAAGGTTAGGTCTTAAAATTAAATGAACTTAGTATAATTTGTTCACGAATCTAAATCATTATAATTTGTTTTCAAAACCATGGAACCGATGGAACAAATTTGACTGTAAAAACCAAAATAATAATTATACACAAAAAAAATCCAAATATATGTACGACAGAGATTTTAGTGGTACAGTTTTTTTTAGTATGTATTAATATCTTATCTCAAACCTACGACAACAATTTCAAAAAAAAAAAAATAATAAAAAACAAATATAAAATAAGTCTAATAAAAAATGAAATGTGATGTGAACAGCACATTATCAACAATGCGTTTTCTAATAAAGAGTACTTACAAAATATAGACCAAATTTCTTTCCAATCAAGACTCTTCTACAATATTGGATTGTGATTCTCTTTCACACCAAGTTCAGACAATGAATGCCCCATAATGTTTAAACTTTTCTTATACTTCCACATGTCAGAGTTTTCAAATACAACCTCTACGAATATCCTGTAATTCATTTTATTGAGAAACAACAAGGAATTCATATTTCATCCCTTTGCTTTAGTCAAGAACATTTTTATAATCTTCAAACGAGAGTAGCCTTGTCTTTATTACTTTATATTCCTTCATAATTATCAAACATGTATTCAGGAATTTGTAAAAGAATTTTTAAAAATTATTTTATTAAATTCAAGCTACACAAATTTTGTTAAAAAAAAATTTATGAATAAATATTCCAATATTGACAATAATTGTATTCGGCCTACTTTATAAAATTTTCGAATGATTTTTTTTCACACATACTTTTTCGCAAATAAACGTATTTTAATTTTAAAAATTTGCCAAAGTTTCGAATTCTTAAAACAATACCATTCTTATTTAACAAATACAAGGTGATCGTAAAAAAAAATCAGGCGAAAATTGCGCAATTTATTATTATATACGGAAGAAGTTAATGTGATTTTGGCTATCAGAACAGAAAAAAAAAATTAGTTTTTTTTTTTATTTTTTTTTTTTTTATGGATTAGAATTTTTTGAAAAAGAATATTTTAGAAATATAAAAGCTTTTTTTCTATTTGGTATATTTTCTAACGTAACCCATACATACATATACGTACGTATACGCGAAACGTTATCTTTATAGTTGTATATTATACTAGTCAAGGTCTTATACTCTCATGTATTTTGGTGTCAAAACTATTAGTATTATCTAATATAAAAAAAAAGAGCAAATAAAATGAAAAAAATTTTAATTAACCGCAATACGTACTTGAAAAGTAGTAAGAAATAAAGAAGAAAAATGTAGATATCATCTAATATTTGAAAATTTTGCACAAACTGTTGAATCAGCTTGCATAATGTTGAAATGTTTGGTGAAAATCGAGATTTTGCTCTTTAAACTCGAAAAAATAAGTAAAATTTCTTTATATTTTATGAAACAAAAATTCGTATTTAAATTTGGTACTGATGTAAAAAATTTTAATTTTCTGAATTTTTCCAACAAATTTTTAAAATTCTGCATAGGTGTTATGAAAATTAGCTTTTAATTGTAACATCCAGTATTCTGATCACTACAATGTGAAACGCCCTCTTTTAATGTAAGATTTTATACATGTAGTATAGGCAAAAATTGATGAAATTCCAATTGAATTGATTGTTTTGGTATCAAAGTAAAAGTTGTAAGTAATTTTCTATAATTTAGAAAACTTACGGCTTAAATGAAGATGATAAAAAAAAATTAAAAATTTTCAAAATATTAAAATATCAAATGTGAAATGTTTTTGAAATAGTTTCTCTTCAATTTTTTAATTAGACATGCTTATAAATTCAACTTAAAGAGGTGAACGAAGCAAAAACTTAAAGACGTGAACTTTTCTTAAAAAATAGCTGAAAATTTCTTTCAACTGAGATTTATTATTACTTAAATAAACTAGAAGCTAATTTCTAGTTACCATTTACTTTCATATATGTTTGTTTGTATATTTACTACAAAAAAAAAATTGCAAATAAATTAAAACTGTACTCTTTGCAAAACAGTTATAGTCATTTATTTGTGATAATCTAACTTTACAATAGTAACAGTTGCATGCAATGAAACTATTCTCAATTAGGCCCAAATTTCTAATCAATAAAAAAAAAGTATTTGTATATTAAAGTATTTGTGTATTTGACTTAAATTAGAATGGTTTTTACTGATTATTAATCTAATGAACCATAAATTTTATTTTTTTTAGAATTAGAATCATGAATTATGAATTCACTTAATTTCGAATTTAATGGTTTACACTTAATTAAAAATAATGTATATTAATCAATATATTTACTCATAGTTTAGTAGAACTTACACAGATTTACATAAAGATGAGATTAAATCAAACCAAAATACTTTAAAAACCAATTTTAAGAGAAATGAAATTTAAATTAGAAGAATACTATTTTAAAGTAACGTATGTGGATGAAATCTGTGCATTATTTGGGAAAATATATCCAAAATAAATTAAAGAAAAATTTTGCACCTACTTTGTTCTGAAATAAATTAAAAAAGATTAAAAAATTTTCAAAAATATTTTCTATAACCAACTTTAATATTTACTAATAAAGTAATTTAGAAGTCGTATTTTAGTGATTGAGCATTCAATATCCGAAACAAGTTAAGTGAGGAAGCGTTACGGAGATGATAAAGAGTTAAAATAAGATTAACAAAAAAAAATCTTGAATTCACTTCGAAATTATCTGACAATTTTTTTAATATTTCGTAAATTTGATCAAAATTTCAATAATTTCTAATTCCAAAGATCTTTAATTAATTTTAATAATTCATTTTAATCAATTATTAAATACATATAAGCTATTTCACAGGTTCTCTATACATATACATATGTATATATATAAACCAAAAGTAGATTAAACAAAGGCTTTTAATAAAAAAAAATTAAAATTAAAATTTTAATAATTAAAATAATTAAGAATGAATACGTAAATAGTGATTTGAAAAAGCTTTTGTCTATCAAAAAAAAAAAGTAATTAAAATAAAGTTTAAAATTATTTAATTTTTAGTTTTTTTAAAAAAAAAAATCAAAAATTATTCCAACAAATACAGACGATTTGGTGATAAGAAAAAATGGGATTATAAAACGTTATTGACAATTAAACAAAAATTAAGACTTTCTTCATTAAAAAATAATCTAGAATACAAAAAAAAAATGTTTGTATTACATAAGAGAGCACTTTAGATTTTTTGAGTAGCAAAAATTTATTTATAATAAAAACATAAAAATTACTGATAAATTATAAAACATTTTCTAATCAAAAATTGTATAATTGAATTTAATCACATTTAATTGTTATAAATAATATTCAACAAAAAAAAAATAAAACTATATAGTTCGTCAAAAGCAGCAAAAGAACAAGAAATTGAAAATATGCGTAAGAAAGGCGCGTTATCGCAAAATAATCAACCAAATTGACCACATAATAATGATTTTTTTTATTATTTATTTAAATTAAAGAAACTTTATAAATCGAAACTATATTAATATTTTTGGACACTTAAACTATTTATCAAAAATAAAAACTTAGAAAAGATTAGGAATTTTAACACTTGAAAACAAATTATTAATTACATACTTAGAAAATATTTTTTTTTTCTGTTTTAGCTTTCTGATAGTTTGTGACTTTTTTTTGTTGTTTAGAGTTCAATGCACAAATTCAGGGTTTTTGCTTATTTTATTCAAGGATTCTATAATAACTAAGCAATATGTTCAAGGATATGAACTTCAAAATAATCTTTATAAGCATTATGGGGAAAAAATATTTTAATCCTCACGGAAATTGATTATAGGTATAATTATTATAAAGTGGTATATTCTTACATACACACAATCACATACATACAATATAATAAATTTTTATACGATATGCAAAAAGCAAAATATAAAATAATTATTTTTGATTTTTATAATGTTTGAAATTTAAGAGGTGTAATATGCGAAAAATTCTTGTTAAATATTAAATGAGACATGATAATATTTTGTTGAATTTTAGATATTTTGACATACATACATAAAATTCTGTCAGATTTTGAAGAACTTATTTTAAATTGTAATTTTCCAAATAATAGTTTAACACGCAAAAATATAGCTACAACAAGAGAATGGAATTTTCGAAAATATAAAAAATAGTTGTTTTCTGGTAAATATTGTTGTAATATTAAAAATACATTCATATATACAAAACCTTTTTAAAATTAATTTCGAAAAACAGCAATTATATTTCAACCTTATGTATTTCAATATACATATGTACTTACTAATCATTTTAATGTACACATAACTAATTCGATATTAAATTTACATGATTATATTCACTCTTTCGTATTCACTTTAATTTGCATTCACTTTTTGGTCATTTAGAAAAGATTTAAGTTATTTTTTGCTCAAGTTCCAGCAACAATTTTTTAAAAAATCTCCCCAATAACCTCCATTGCTTATTATTGTTTAAAACTAAATCCACATGATCACTGATCAAAGATATTAAACATGCGCACTGCCTGTTACGAACATCACATGTTCTTTCAATTCTGTAAGAAAATGAAATTATTGTTTTTTTGATGGGGAAAAATAATTTTGCCCTTATAATGGCAATTATATAGCAAGGAATGCAAAAGTGATAAAGAAATCAGAAAAAATTAGATTTTTTTTTCTTCTTGAAATTTTTTCAGCATTTATCTTCACTGAATTACTAAAAAATATTGGGCATTGCAAAAAAATTGACATTTCAATGATATTGAAATTTTAGCGCTTTTGTCAATAGTTGATCTGCTTTTACATCAGTGCATTTAAAATTCTGCTACAAAATAAAGTGCACGAATGGAAAAGCAGAGCAATTTATTCAATTTAAAAAATTCTTACATTTAAATTAAGGAAATAAATTTTTCAAAAAAACAAACACAAATGTTAATACCACGGGTATAGCACACCGCACCATATACAAAATACCTTACTCAAATAAAAAAATAAAAATGCAATAAAAATAAATTTTCTTCCTTAAAATATTGCATATGTAAACATATATGTGTATACACAATGGGACCGCCAAATAAGTATAAAGTAATCCCAAAATCATAATAAAAACTAAAATTATTTACGAAAATAAAAAAAAAAACGTAACAAATTCCCCAATATTACAAACGTAGGTTGTAAACAATCAAAACACATACTCGTAAAACACGTTTGAATTTTCCCCATACCAACAAATAAAAAAAAAAATTTTATTGTTTATTCCTAAATGGTTGAACGCACTTTAATTTTAAGGACGCTACTTTGTATTTATAAAAGCTAAACAAAATGAAAAAAAAAATATTTTATTGTTTTCAAAGAAGGATAAAATTAATTTCTCATCTTTTTTTTCTGTTTTTAATTGCGTTGTAATATAAATTTAGAATTCACATGTTTAAGAATAATTTTCATTGTCAAGGACTAAAATCCTTGAACTCTTTTCTTTTTCTGTTTTTATAATTTTTATTTATTTCTTCGTTTACAGTTAATTTAATGTTAAAGAATTTTTTAACCACAAGCATAACACATAGGGCGTGTATCCTTAAAGTTTCTTTTTTTTTCTGTATTTTGTTTTTTTTTTTTTTTTCGTTTCTGTTTTTATTTTTCACACTTTCTTTCTTTCTTTGATTGTTTACATATCACGAACACATACACACGCATATTTGTATATGCACATACGAATATTTTATGCATATTAAAGTTCATTGTACTTTTTATTATTGTTATACATTTTATGTACATAAATATACCAAGAGAGTTTGAGTGACTCAAATTAGGTGTTCAATAAATTTTATAAAATTTTAATGCGGGGAAAAAAACTAAGGGTGTGTTCTTAAAGTTGATTTAACTTTTATTTTATGCGTGTTTTTTGTTATTTTTAATTCTTGTTTTTGTTTTGGTTCAATATGCTGTTAAGAAAATTAGTAAAAATTAATTTTTTCGGTCATGAAAACAATGTATATATGTATATAAAATGTAAAATCAAGTATTAAAGTTTTTAAAGTAAAATATTTTTTGTAAAACTTATTTAACTTAAATATCAAATAAAACTAAATTCCTTTAGAACTATTTTCAACTTGTAAGTGTGTAAAATTTTTAAGGTTCAAAAACCTTAAAAGTTAATTATAAAGTTATGTTGTCACCAACTTTTATTATTAGCATTATATTTTTCATTATACATATGTACATATAAATAAATTGGATAAAATTAGCAAAATTTTGTAGATTATTTAAAAAGCACACTAAAAATCACTAATTTAATTAATTTTCATATTTTTTTTATCAATTTTTATTTAATTCAAAAAAATTTGATTATTTCACACAAATCAGTTCAAATAAGTCCAATTAGACATCGAAACTGACGTGCGCACAATTATATCTCTTGGTGATAAGACACTTAGGGGCTTAATATACAATCAATAAGTTTACCGTATTCAAATTTTACTAAATTCAAATCTGAAAAATATTGAGTTCAATCAAACTCAATTTTTGAAAATTTTTCCAAAATGCTTTTACATCTAGCCATTGAAATTATTAATTCTGATAAAAGCAGTTTTACTTAATCGTCACACATATTCCTAATTGCACGTCAGATAATTTCCCAGTTTGTCAGTACGTTATCGCTAAAAAGTAAATTTATATTTAAATACGAAGGTTTTTTTTAAATAGAATCCTTATAAATATAAGGATTCTATTTAAAAAAAATAGAATCCTTATATTTATAAGGATGTAATCCTTATAAATATAAGGATTACAAGATTTGCAGATTTACAGATATACCAAAACTGCGTGGCTCTTTGATATTCTAATTTTTGATTACAATCCTTTACAATTTCTCAAGGAGCAAACCCTAATATTAAATTAGGAATGAATTCCGAGTATTTATTGAGAAGATTATTACAAATTTTTCCATAAAAAAAAAATATTTTAGGAAGATAAGATAATTGTTAAAAGAAATATATTCGACATGGAAATTTGAATACTTGTAATTTAGTTTTTTTAAATCGGTAATAAGTTTTAGAATTTATCAGAATATTTATTGAAATTCTCCATTGTCGTATGACGTATACTGCCGGATCGACGATAACCACTAAAGCTTACGGATGATTTCAAATTTAAATAAATGTAATTGATTTTAAAAATGAAAAAAAGGAGTGAAGGAATGAGCAGTGAAACTTGAATATTTAAAAATGTAAAAAGATGAAAGTTATACATGCAAAATTTAGAATAATCACAATGCCTTGACAATGTAAATCGAGAAAAAAATTATTCATAAAAATTATTAGAACAAATGAATTTTCAGTAAGTATAAATTCCATAAAATCAATTTATTTTTAGATTCAAATTAAAATTGTTAATTAAAATGATTTTTTATTAAATTATTCTAAAAAAATTATGCGATGAAATTCTATTCATTTTATAATTTAATAATTAAGTAATTAATTAAAATAATGCAAAAGATTTCCAAGTCTAGGTCATATTAAAATTACGATTATTATTACCAAGTAGAATGTTTCGTAGAATTTTGTGAATTAAAATTTGATTTCAAATGTCGTTTTCAATAAAGCAAAAACGATAATGCATGGAAAAGGGCACAAATTTTTAATAATTTAGAATTTGTTTTCTCATTTATTTAGAAAAATATTTCTTAATTTAGAAGATCTAGAATCTGATTTAAATGTTTTAATAACATCCTAAATTCAATTGTTAATGCTAATGTTCCAGTAATTCATTTGATGACAAGCCAAGTGAATATTATTCATTTTGATATTCTGCACAACATTCTCATAAAAATACAAAAAACAAAAACAATTTGTTCAGTTTTGTTACCGTTTCGTTACGGTACTTGGAATGTGTACGGTATTTAAATGTTTTGTTACCGTTATTTTTGATATTGAAATATTTTGTTACCGTTATTTACGGTACTTGTAACTTTTTTTTTTACTTTCAAATCAACAATGTAGAACTTGGACATGGGGTGATACTATAAAATAATGAATATTTAACAAACAATTATACGAACAAAACATAAATGTAAGTATTAAAAGTGTTACCCTAAAAATACCAAAATACATTTTACAAAATAAAGACTCCAAACTCTAAATTATAATAATGTTGAAATTCAATTAAAATCAATTTGATATTGTAAGTAATGTTAAACACTTATAACAAAAGCGGGATTCCTACTTTGAATTTTTAAGGAAATTGATCTTACATTATTAAACAAAAAAAAAATTATCATTTATTGTTAATGTAAACACAGTTAAGTATACTACTTTTTATTGTACGTTTGTATGAAGTTATGTATATAAATAAAGTAATATGCCGCAATATCTACTTAATACAAAAACTTATACGTATAGAATTTCAAATTCATTAACTCCAATTTCCTCAATGCCATAATATTATGATTTAATACCATAAAAATTTAATATTTAAGAACGCGTAAAGTATTTCAAATTTTTTTTTATATCAAAAGAAAATATTAGACCTCGTTTGATAAGAAATGATAAGAGAAGTCATGATAACAGTAACGTTTTTTTTTCTTAGTGTGTAGTAAGAAGTTGTAGTGATCAAAGCTATAAATTAAATTTTTTTTTCTTTGGCTTTTCAATTTTTTTTTTATCAAGTCAACGAAATATTTCTCATTATCAACTTTTGAATATTTGTACATTTGGTTAGACATCAAAGTTTACACACATACGTATGTGTTATGGTGTGTGTGTGTGCAACACCTATGTGATGATAAAGAATGATAGCATTCCTTTTTATTTTGATTTTTATTTTTACCTCTTCAGATGTTATCAAGTTTGTTCTAATTTTTTATAACTACAAAAAATCTATCTAAGTAGGTTATACATAAGTAATAATTTTCAAAGTGATTTTTTCTTCTCATTTTCATTTTTAAACGCAACAGAACGTAAGCATTTTATTCATAGCTGAAATTTTAATAAAATATTTAAAGGGTGATTTTATGTAAAGAAACAAATACAAAAAAATTAGAAATTTGCTTGTTTAGAAATGAAACAGCGTGTAACGTATACAAAGTGATATACGTTAACATATATGGATCATACACTGTTTTATTCTCAACAGACGAATTGTTACCATTAATTACATTGCATACAATAAGGGATGTATTGTTGTCAGAGGAAATTACACAAACCAAGTTTTCAACAAAAATGCATTTTTCGCATTAAAAAACATTAACAAAATAATTTTGCAAAGGTGTCGTCAGCCTATTTTGGGCTTATGCATTTTAGTTGTGACCGAATTAAACCGACATAAATGAAACTTAGTTTTCAGTTTAAACTCTGTATTCTAACAATGGTTGTCAAAAGAGCGAATCAAATGATTAATTTAATGAAATGATTTAACTCCTGTTTATTGAACGAATTTACTATCAGGAAAATATTGACTCCAGGAACTAAAAATAGTGGTTTATTGCACTATTTTACTCTGAACGGTGTAAAGTATTTTCGGAGCAGATCGAGAACTTTGCATAAAATTATGTGTCACAAAATTTTGATTAATATCTTTAGAAGGGCCTGATTTCAAGCCACAATTGGATGATTTTAGCAGCCAAAATGTAAAATTAACTACTTAAATTGCCATTTTTTAATTAACAATATTACCAAACTGAGTCGATTTGATATTGACAACTGTAACAAAAAAAATTAAAACACGAACAACCGAACAAAAAATAACCACCCATTATAATAGGTGAACATGAAACTCTACACACGAAATGAGAACATGTTAAACAACACGTATTACATGTATATGTTGGATTAAAGTAAAAACTAAACCGAGCTCATACATTTAATTGACTTATTAAAGTAGTTAAAAAAAAATGTTATAATTCGAGGGCTCCCTTTGCAATCATTTGTTTTAAAAACTCTCGTCAAGAATTCTAGTTTTCCATTATTTTACAACAATGTTTAAGTACAAGAACAAATATGAAAAACATATTTTTATTTGTAAGACAATATTGTCTTCAGTTATAAATTTTCTGCTAGGGGTTGTTTTAACTAAAGTTTACAAGTTTTAACTAAATAGACCAAAATTCCTGGTATTGTGTTTTCTATTTTTTGAAATTAATTTTTTTAAATTATTCATCAATTTCAAAATTAATTTATTTTTCTACTATTTAAATCAAATCATTTAGCCTTCTCAAAGCATTTAGGGTTATTTAGTATGAGTAATCATGAATAAATCAAGTAACCATTTCGTGGTTAAAACAAGCACTTATTTTGATAATAGCACCAAGTTCATAAAAAGGCGGTCGGTTGAACCTAATAGGGTGCAGAAAAATTATCAAACAAATATTATGTATTACGAAAATAATTTATCAGTTTTTATAAAGTTTACTTATGCATATTTGTATGTATGTTTGTTTATGTTGATAAAATACTAAAGTATGAAAAGTTCATAAAAAAAGTATTCCAAACTTAATGAATTTATGATGGGAAGATTTTCATTGAAAAAACTAGTACATATAATTTTTATAAGGAAAGTAAATAATTCCGTATATGTATAAACAATTTTTTTATATTTTCCTTTTTTTTTTGTTATTGTTTATATCACAGTTTCCCATTAATTTGTGTTAGCGCACCAAATTTTAATCATTTAAAATTCGATGCAAGATTTAACAAGTACAGATCTTAACCGCATAATAAATAAATCTTAATATATGTTTTTAACTTTATTATTAAATAAAAATTAGAAATTAAATATTGAGGTTGAATATCGCATTTGAAATAAGATACATATTACATCGAACTATTAAAATAACACACCCAGAAATTATTTGATAAAATCGCCTTCTATATTTCATCATTACTTAATTTTGCTGTGTTTCAAGCAATGACACTGTTATTATATAAATGCAATATTATAATATAATGTTAAATATAGATAAATTCAGAAACTTTGCGAGCCAAAAAAAAATTAAGTTCGGGACGTAATTTTTAGAAACTACCCAAATTTTTAAGAGTACTCATTTTTAATAAGTAGCATTACATACTTAGAAATTTTTGATTAAATAATTAATTTTTATCTAAATGTATGTGATTTGAATCATATTTATTTATTTACCAGTAAAATTTTTCCAGTAAAATGGATTTCACGCTAAATTACTTAATATATATATTTTCTTAGCACAATACAAATCTTTATTTGATCTAAAGAACTTTAGAGCTTTCATAGGTGCACATTTCGAAATTAGACGTCATTTTTGCATATAACAATAACAGTTTTTCTTCGAAATGTATATTGTTATTCCCCTTAATAAAATTGCAAAACATTTTCTGAGAATTTATCAGTAAAAAAAACGTGGTATATTCGTTCTTACCGATCTTAGATTTAAATCTGCAAATAAAATCTAATTGAGTACTTATATTTTCTTGATTAGAAAATATAAAAAAAAAACAAAATAAGAACTAATATTTGCCGAAGGTTTTTGGCTTTAAGCACACATAAATAAAATATTGTATACAAAAAAAGGCTTGTTGAAGAAACGAAAGAGTTCTGAAAAAATGTACGTACATGTATTATAAGTAATTACGTTTTCCTCAAGGTATTTATTTAGAATAAATTTTGCGACAAATAGAACCAGCGTGGGGATTTCTAAGTGGTTGAAAATTGTACAGTGATGATTAGTTTTTGAATTAAAATGAATTTGCACTGATTTTAATTCAATCTTTATATTTACTGCACACATTTATAATATAAAGTTGGATCAAACTATTTGTTCGTAAAGAAATACTCCTTCCTTAAACAAGTGCATACCGCAAACTTAAATTATTTCATAAATATGTGTACTAAAGCGTTAAATACTGGTTTAAATAATGGCCAAATTCAGTTAATTGCAAGAGTTAAAAACAATAATTACATTTTTTGATCTCAAGACATTTACTATTAGCTCTTTGCTTTTGTAGAAATTTAGAAAACCATGCAGTTCCAGAAGCAAAACGAGCTGAATTCCGGTAGGCAATAATATTAAAGAAAACGGAGTTGGAAAAAAGTTTTCTTCTAACCAAGTAATTCTTTTATCAATGTCTAGAATTTAATTAAACTTCAAACTCGTTTAAGTTATGTATAACTTCTAATAAGGGATCGTGATATTTTAACTATAATGCAAAATACAAATTTAACTCTAATTTAGTCGTGAAAAAGTTTATTTTCATTTTTGTTTTAATTCTTATGAAAATTTCCAATTTTTTTACTTAATAAAATTTCTTACCTTAGTTAGAAATTTCAAAGTTTTGAATTTCTAATTTAATATAAATTGTATTTTTTCCTTATAAATAAAAAATCTGAAAATAAAGAAAAAAAATATAAAAAAAAATTAGTTATCAATGTCAATCCGTTAACTATAATTTTGAAAAAATAACAACAAAAATAGAAATACACAGTTGAAATATGAAAGTGATTACAAGATTACACAAGTGTTTTTTATAATAAAAGTAAATAAAAATGAAAATAAAAAACAAAACAAAAAATGAAAAATAAAGTGAAAACAAAGTAAGGAAAAGTAAATAAAATTACAAGGGATTACAATGAATGAAATTCTAAAATGCACATACAACACACGCTTACAAACACGTGCTCCCACATTCTTATACACTATAAATATTTTATTTTCAAAACATAATTATTAAGACAAAAAAAAATTACCTTTTTTTATTGTACCTGATATTTTTATTATTGTTATTGTATTTATATAGCGATAAAAGAATATCGTAGACACTTTCGTTTTAAAGCGTAATTGTAACATAAAACGAAACGTTTATTATCGCTGAGGGAAATTACTCTGAATGAAATTGAAAAATAATGTTTGTTATTTTCAGTACAACTATAAGATATTTTAATTAGATAAAAAAATTCAAAATTATTTCGTAAAACTATAATGCGATACCAAAATCATTGCTTAAATTAAAATAAATTATCAAATTATAGTTAAACCAAATTCTTAGCCATGGTACAATTTTGCGGCGCGAAATAGTTAAATATTTAACTGAAAATGTTACCTACTTAGTTTAGTGCTCAATTACCAAAAATATAAACCAAAAGAGGGAATAAAATATTTTTGACAGAAGTTTTTTATTTTCATCACAGAAAATTCTAAGTTCTTATAAATTTCATTTAAACTATGGTTGTGCAATATTTTAACAAAGTTTCTGAACTTTTAAAACAAAATATTTGAATAACACATTTGAATTAAAATGTTAAATTTTTTCCAATAATTTAGTGTAATGATAATGCTATTGTTTTGACAGAAAATTATTATCGAAAATTAAAAATACAATTTTCAGAGCATTTACAAATTCAGAAAAGCAAGCACATACTCTAAATAACGTTCTGTGAATGTAAAAATTGATAATTATGATAATTATGAAGTACCTGATTGGCGGCAAATGAAACATTAGTAATTTTTCAATAAAAATCATTTTTTAAGTAATTTATTGATTTTATTAAAATTTAGTGGCATAATATTGATTAAAGTTAAATTCAAATCGAACACTAATTAAATGAAATATTATATATACGTATGTATACTGTCGAACTATAAAATTGTTTTGATTTTTTGACCATCACTGTGTATACAACACCTATTTAATAAAGGTAAATAGAATAAACAAATAAAATAGTATTTAAAAACGAATTATAAAAAAACTGGTATTATTACAAAAACATATAGTTTATTCACTTAAGGCGCAATATTTACTTAAAAAACGCAAATACATACATATGTATGTACATCATGTAAAGAAAATCAACAAATTGATAACTTATAATCGATTATGTAATTATTAAATGTAATAATTCGATTTTAAGCATTCGTCAATTCAACTTTGTTGTAAAATTTAAATTGAATTAATAAAAAATTGTATAATTTTAGAAAATGTTGCGCAAAAATCTTGTGGTTTCATAATCATAAAAATTCATATATAAATATAGATTCTAACATACTCAAATTTCGCTTACTTAATTATCGCTAAGAATTTAAAATCAATGTGGCTGACATATTCGCTTATAATTTGAATGAAAGTGATGAAAATTTGTGTCTTTTTTTACTTATTTATACTTTTTTTTTACCAAAATTATTAAAAGCGATGAAATTTGAGAGAAAAAAGAGAATATGAGAAAAAACTAAAAAGTAATTGTGAGCAAAAAATTGTACGCAAATGTTTTTTTTTGGAAAAATTTTAAATTATTTCAAATTTTTTGTCATTTGCAATAATAATAACAGAAACTTTTATTTAACAGAAATTTTGTTAACTTATTTCTTCTCTAATTGAGTTTCTGTTTTGAATAAAACTCTCAGAATACATAAACGCTTCTTTTAGAAAGTTTGTTCGTATTACATTTCTATTTATGAATAAACTTACCCATTTGTTCTGCCATGTTATTTGATCATAATTCCCCGAATGAGTTGATAACAGATTAAAAATAATTTCGATATGAATAAAAAATGAATTAGAATAAATTTAAAATTAAATGATGAATCAAAATTTCACACATTTTTACTATGATAGTTATCTGATATGAGATTATGATCCAAATTTAACACACTTTCATATGCATACATAAATGTAAATATTTAAACACATATCTATGTGCATTTAACAAGGTATACAATACTACACCAATAGTAAGAAAAAAATGTTTTTCATTATTTACATATGTATAAAGAACCCAACATTTAATATTATTAAATTAAATACTATAACAAAATTGTTTTATACTAAACAAATACTAACAGATCTACCGTTTTGACACGTTTTATAATAATCATTTGAAAATTTAAAGAGCCATGATAACAGTGGCATGATAACAAAAAAAAATTACATTTTAAAATAATTATTTTTAATACTATGTATCAAAAGTAGCGACCTGCATATATAACAATACATACATATATACAAACTTTGTACATTTTAATTATAGATTAAAAAGTTATAAATATGGGCACTTGAAAAATATTTATTGTGTACATACATAGGTATGTATCTAAGTAAATATGCAATTTATAAGATGGCGCCAAAAATAAATTTAATAATAACTTTAAAATTATACTTGAAAATTTCTAAATAAATTCGTAATAAAATAAACAAAATAAATAAAATAACAATAAAATAATTAATTAATCATAAAATATTATGAAAAAAATTTTTTTTGTTTCCTCAATGAAATTTTAAATATCATTAAATGCATGCATTGGAATGAATAATTAGTTTTCAATTGATTTATTGTAGAATTTTTTATGCACGTAATAATATTTTTAATAATCTTTGTCACGATGAGTGGTGCCGCCACGTTTGATATCCTTGAGTAATTTACGGTGATAATGTACCTACTGGTACCTACCATTGCTTAAAATTAGATTCTTAATCAAATGATGATACAAAATTTATTTGTGTATATGAATGTGTTAAAAATATGAGTCAAACCGAAATTTTATAGCAAAATTTTACTCCATAGTCCATTAGTCCACTATTCATTCACACTTACACACATATAATTTATGCATATGTATCTATTTAGTTTGCATCTACGTTGGAAAAACACAATTCGTAATGTCAATATTAACAAGCGAAAATTGCATTAATGGACTTGTTATTGCTATTTAACAATTAGCACATAAGTAATATAAATATATAATACATAGCTGCGTAAACTGTGTTGTGGGAATAAATTTCATTTGGAAAAATATAACATAACATAAACATATGTATGTGCATACACATATAATTTTTTCATCAAATCAATAACAGTGTTGCCAATCAATTGGTTAAAATATTTTGTATCCATTTCGTTAAGTTTATATAACGCGAATCTTTTAATTTAATTGTTTTCTAAATTATTAGGTCGCATTCATTGAGGAATTAATTTGATTTTTTAGGCCTCTCATTTCATAGGATTGGTTACTTAATATATGGTCAAAAATCTTTTTATATGAACTATAATAATTTTGACTAACGATTTATCGTCTAAAATGTAATGATGGCAACGATTTACATATTTTCAATTATTCTGTGTGAGTTTATTTTGAATTTAAAAAATCAAATGCATTAAAAATCACTCGTTAAATACATTAATTTATAGAATGAAATTGTTAATATTGATTTCAGAATAGATGTTATATAGCTGCATGTATATATAGCCAGATCAGACATAAGTACATTAAATATAGCTGAAGTAATTAGTTTCTAAATTGACACATTAATTAGTCATTTGAAGTAAGTTATTTTTATTAAAAAAATATATTTTAAACTTAATGAAAGTTGACCTAGGAATAGAGAAAAAACTTAGAAGTCGGTTCAAATCTCTATTAGTGCATTTGAAAATTTCATGTTATTAATCAATGTTTTTAATGATTGTTTTAATTATAGAAAAATAACTATTCAAAGTTTAATTATAGAACACTATTCAAAGATTGTGTATCGAATTCTTTAGTGATCAATCTGAACTTATTGTATTGTAATTAAATAATTTCATCACATTTCTAACCTTAAGTTAGAATTAATATTATCGAATTTTATGTGGTGCTCTTGAATATCAATTGACATTACTTGTAAAATTGTGAAAAAAAATTGTTGGTGAAAACATTTACAATACTTAAAGCAGAATAGATACGAAAGTGTATATATGTATAGTTTGTTGTATTGACAATGTTTTTTAAAAACGCTCAATTTTTAATTTGCCGTATGATAGTTAAGAATGTTTGTTGTAACATTCTTGGTGCAAAAACCCCAAACTACAAAAGTCTCCACGAAGAAGTAGTTGCCACTAGATGACTTCTCATTTTTATCCTTGGCATATAACTGAATTCCCATACAAAACTGCATTGCCTTTAAAAACTAGTCCCAACTATTTTAGAATTCGTATATAACAATTTAAAGGGTTTAAGAATAAAAAAGCTCTAACTAAAAATTTGTAAGTTAGTTTTTACTTTTATTACGACAGCACTTTTATACAAAACAGCGTTCGACATGCAAATTACTCTTTGAAACATTAATTTTATAATATTTAGATTTAGGATTTATAAGATGCGTGAAGTCTTTAATATACAAAAATTCTCTCTTATTTTAGTATGTCCTATTCTCATTTCTAATATCTAACTGTAAAAGATTTGATGATGCGTATAACATGTGGCTCTTTGTCAATAATTGCCCGAGACATATTTCAAACGCGTCTAAAGTCTAAGTTGTCAAATATGATTCTTTTTTTTTTAATTTCTGTTTATATTATTTAAATATATGGGTTAATAATGTACAACAAAATAAATAATATTAATAAAGAAAAAACTTGTTCGTAAATAAACTAAAAAAAAAGTTTATATTAACTAAATAACTAAAAAAAAAAAGTGTTACAAAAATTCATGTACGAAAGCACCTTTTTTTTATTCAATTTTTTTTTTTCAATTTATTTCAATTCAAGGAATTTTTCACAATGAAAAAACAGCTAAAATAAATATTTAATAAAAATGTGTATATTGTGTATATATAGATAGTATGTTTGTACACATTTCCATAATCCATAAAATCTAACTTAAAGTATTTGTCAATTATTCGAATCGTCACCATCAAATTCAAACAATCTGTTAAATTGCAAATAAAATATCTGGAAATAAATTCCAAGGAAACTATTAGTAAGTATAATAAATTTCTAATAAATACACGCACAGATAAATACATATACTTATTATATGTATGTATGTATATGTATGTATTGTATGCTAGAGATAGTGATAATACGCTATCACCAATTACTACTAACATATATGTATGTATACAGTATAACTCGCTGAAAAATAACTTGAGAAAAACTTCGCGTAAAGAACAATTTCTTATTTTTAACCCTTTCATTACCGAATGATAGATTAAATGGCATAAGAATTTCATTCTTTTACGGAAATATCAAAAAACAAAAAAAAAATAAAAAACACAAATGATTCCAATCAGATAACTCCAATTTGGCTGTTCCATGAACAAAGTTTTACCGTAACGTTTACTATAAAAATATTCATACCCAAATTTTATTTAAATTCAAATCCAAATTTAGGCACGAAATTGAACTTTTTAAAAAACATAATGGGGAAATAGTAGTTTAGCCAGTAATTGTAGCCAGGCGGGAACGCCTGTCTTACTACTACTACTACTAAATGCTGAAATAAATAGTTGCCGTTTTAAAATTGACTACCCCCGAAAAAATTCATTTAAAATTTATTATTATTGAAATTTGAACTATTAAAATCTACGAAAACCTAGCTACCAACCTTATGAGACTTAATAAAATTAAGTTTTTTTTAAAAGACTAACTTCTTTATAAAAAGCAAAATTGTTGGCAAATAGTATTTAATTTAAAATGAATTGTACTGTATTTAATACAGTCTACTAATTATACAATATAACATAAAATATACACATTTATACCAACTTATGTGTTTGTATATATGCAAATAATTCTGATAGTTTGTATAAATTTATGTACATCTATAAAAACTAAAAAAAAAGAATATGGCGCCATTACCTTAGATAATTTTTTTTGCTTTCTTTTTTCTTTTATTCGTTTTTACTCTCTAATCGAAAAAATATTAGCGAAAAAAAGCGCAAAAGTTATAATTGAAAAAATTTTTGCTAGTTTTTTTTCGGTGTCGTCAGCAAATTAAAATTATTAAAAATTTTTCATGCCTTGGATAAATATAGAAAGTCGCGCCGTACTATAAATATCGAAACTTAAACTCACGCTTCCACCCACTTCACTCAGTCATAATATGTACAATTCCGCATCATACGCAAAGCATACGAGTACAAGTTGAACAAATTTAAATTGAATTATTAAATTAAAATTCATAACATTTATAATATCATTAATGTTTTGCATTTCCTGTTAAAATTTGCAGAAATTTTTTAGAACAATTTCTTGGTTGGTTGGTTAGAGTGGCCGGTGCGACCCGACTGGCCAACACCCCAATTAGCACCGACGTGCCGTTTTGCTACCACCGCCTCGTGAAACCCGGTTGTCAAAGTACGTTGGTCCAGGGCCAGCGATCAGAGCCACCCCGTTCTTTTAAGGAACTTATTTACGTCCCCGATACTTTTACTAGAAATGTTCCCCAGTTCCATTATGTCCGTTTCCCCAAATGACAACAACCTGGCCCTTTGAAGAGCCGGACACTCGCAGAGATAGTGAAAAAGCGTCTCTTTTTTGTCTATCTCCCGACAACTGCGGCATGACGTATTAAAGGGAATTCCCAGCCTAGCTGCATGATCCCCCACAGGCCAATGCCCCGTGTACACAGCCACTAACTTAGCTATGTCCGGTCGAGGCATCGCCAGGAGGCTCATTGATTTCTTATGGTCGTATTTCGGCCACGTCTTCCTAGCCGTTGCACATGTGCTCAGGCCCCTCCACCTGCGGTCCGCACATGCCACTTGGAAGCGGTATATATCAGTTTTGATGGTGTTTATAGGGACAAGAACTCGCTCGGCCCTGGAGCCGTCCAATTCCGACCCACATCTGGCCAGCTCGTCAGCCCGCTCGTTTCCTGGTATGTTCCTATGTCCCGGAACCCAGAGTAAGGTGATACTATGATGACTGCACAATCTCGTCAGCTCATCGTAGCAAAGCCCTACCAACTTTGAGAATATCTTTGGCGAATTTAGAGCCAGAATCGCAGCCTGACTATCCGTCACAATTGCGACCTCCCGGGCCACAACCAAATCCCTTCCCAGGATTTCGCATGCCTTCCATATGGCGAATACTTCCGCCTGGAACACGCTTGACCCGTTGGGAAGGCGATATGACTCCGATATGTTCTGAGTCTCCGAAAATACTCCAGCACCGACCCCATTCCTATCCTTGGAACCGTCAGTGAAGAGAGCAACATCGAAGCCTTGCAGTGGAAGATTTCTTTTCCACTGCCCGCGAGACGGAAGCTCAACCCGAAACTTCTTGTCAAGCTCAAGTCTAGGGATGCAATAGTCCGTAGCATCCGCAACCACTCCGTCCGGTAGTGACTGAAGGACATTGCCGTGGCCATACGGCCTTTCGTGCCAGCACTCAGCTTCTCTGAGTCTAACGGCGCTTGCCGCGGCCAGATTCTTAATATGGATGTCTGGTGGAAGCAAATGGAGGAGTACATCCATAGCGTCCGTGGGCGTCGATCTCAATGCCCCCGTAATGCTTATGCATGCAGCCCTCTGTACCCTACCGATCTTGGTACAGTTGTAAGCTTTCCCCAACGCCGGCCACCACACGAGTGAACCGTAAGTTAATATAGGTCGTACAATGGCCGTGTATAACCATAAAACCATTCTAGGTTTCAGCCCCCACCTCCTGCCGACCATCTTTTTGCAGGCGTAAAGTGCCGTACAGGCCCTGTTCACCCTCTCTTGCACGTTAAGAACAATTTCTTACTCATCTACAGCTTTAGCGATTAACAGAGGCAGCCCATATAAGCATGTACATATACACTTAAAGCAGTCAAATATTTTGATGTTGCAATTATGTGAAAATGCAAGCTAATTCTTATGTATAAATTAATCCGTGTGTATTTTAATTCCGTGTCTGGTCTAGTAACTTAAATACATTCCAGACACGGAAAATATTTTGAAATACATACATACATATATATGTAGGTATGTATACTTTTATGTACTTATATGTATGTATGTTTATTTCAATCTGCAAATTTTTGAATTTAGTGAAGTGTGTTTCTATGTGACAATCCTTTCTAATTTAAATAGTAAATTTAAACTCTAAATTACTTTCCATTTTTTTTTATATTCTCCATTCATTCAAATCCGTATTTCTATTTCACATAATTTCCTACAGAATGTTATACAAACTATTTAAATTAAATATAGTATGACCATTCAGGTTTTTATATTTACACATGAATCCCATAAAAAAAATTGTAGCCTTGAAAATAAAATTATCGCAAATTTTCGCACACCTTATTCGGATTATGGGCCCATATTACGTATACGAACATACCAAACTATACACACTACATATGCATACATATAGATAATAACACAATAGAACTCTTTTTTTTTTAAATTTTATACTTATTAATTTTCTTTTTAAAATTTTTTAATTTTTATTGAACTGAAAATTTAAAATTTAGAGGCGGCAAATTTTTTCATTTTATTGAGATATTCTGACAAAAAAAAAAAAAAAAAACTAAAAATTTCTTGTTAATTTCAGTACGAAAATGTAAATTTCATCTTATTGGTCTGCATTGTGGAATCCCATATTACTGAAAAGTTGGTTAGTTTCCTATTAAACCCAACTAAAATATCGAATTTTGTAAAAGTCAATCTTTTTTATTTGTGCTCTCGTAATGCAGTTCTTGAATATTGATTTTGCTAAAAAATTCACTGATACATTTCAGTGTCAGACACATTTTGACAACAAAAATTTAAGTTATTTTCTCAGAAATAGGCCCGAAGACCTTGGGAAATAGGAACGAATAGATCGACTGACATTTGTTTGAAAAATACGTATTTAGTTGGTTTGCACTTCTTCAACACTATAAATAAGCTGTCATTTAAAATATCAAGGTAGTTGTTATATGTGAATAACCCTTTGATTTACTTATAGATAGCTTAATGTATAAATTTTTTCAAGATTTTACTGTCAAAATTTTTATATTTTGCCTACCAATATGTACATACATATGTACATATACATATATACTTACCTACTTAATAGTAAAAAAATCTACGTATCGATTAATTATCAAGAACTGCCGCGTATTATCAAAGAAGCAAATTCTATGAATAAAAAACCGACTGACTGAAAAAAAAGCTTACGAAACTATAGATTTTTTTTCTAATTCTTCTTTTTCATTTTTTTTTTCTTCTTTTCGATAAGCCAACCATTTATAGTGTGTGGAGGTGCTATCATAAAATTTTTAATTTAATTTACAATTCATGAAAATTTTAATTTTAATTTTATTTATAATATGGTACATACATACATATAAACATATTGTACACGTTATATATATACCTTTTAACACATGCTCCATATATACATACTTGTTTACATACATATTATACATACGTACATAAATATATGTATTGAAATAAATTCCGCAAATATAAAATAGAAAAAATAGAAAAGGAAACAAATTCTACGTTTTGCAATAAAAAGCGCGAATATTCGAATAACGGCGCAGAATGAACAAAAAAAAATTCTGTTATCGCGTTGTTTCGAAGTGATACACTTACTTTCCAGCACAAAAGCAGAAAACTACAAGAAAAGAAAAACTAAAATGAAAAAACTATTTCTTTTTCTTTGTGGTTTAATTGCTTTAGAGCCAAAAATATCTTAAGAATTTCCGTGTTTCTTTTTACGCGCACACAAAAAAACAAAACAAGAAAAAACTAGAAAAATTAGAATAGAACGGCAAAAGTAGAAAAAGAATACATTTGTACATGTGTATACATTTAATATAGTCATTTCTATAGAAATTCAATATTCTAGATCTTCAGAAATTTTAGATCACGTGAAAATTAAACAGATTTTACTTTTTGAATAACTTTCGACATTTTTATATTTATGAAACAATTTTAGGCGTTTTAAAAGGAAATGCCAACTACATTTCGAATATAAGATTAGTTTATGTCCCAAAGAAACACAAACCCGTTCATTGCGATTAGTAAAGTTAGATCATAGTTGCTAAGATCGTCAAAAACTGGATATTGGCAATATTGAAAAAAAAAATAAATGCAAGCTTTGACGATGTAACACGTTCTGTATGCTATCTGAAAAAAAATTTTTTACAATGTTACGAGTTCCGAATTGCACAAAGTGCGTTTTTGAAACGCAAGGAAAATTCTCCATGTTTTTTGTAATATTATGTCTGCTAAGAATTACTAATATATGTTAGTTTATATTTAAATTCACAAAGAGCTAGTTTTTGACTTTTTGAATAGAATTTTGTTGAATAGAAAATTTTCGTTAAAATGTCATTGTATTTAGTTTTAAATTTAAATATTTGACATTTAAACGCAAAACTAAAAGTACACAAGTGAAAAGTTTTCTCCATAAGAGATTCTCGCTTATTTTTCATTATCTAACATTATTTGTAGTGTAACTTCCGCCTAATATTTATAGATGCCTTTTCATTCGCTTTTTCTACATTCAAGCTAATAAAATTTTATTACTTAGTTTAATAAAGATCTAAATTTATTTGAAGATTGGAATCTGAAAAGTAATGTAGTTACTGTAAGCGAATTTTTTTTAAAATTAAATCAAATATTTCTTTTAAATACTGTGATAAGCCCCTTATAGAACGTGTAATACCCGTTTTTATATATGTGAAGTTATTATAATTTATAATTTTTATTTGATACATAAATATATACACATGTATGTACATATGTACATAATATACATTGAAATGAATATATAAGAGAGTATTTGAACATAAATAAAAATTTTTTATAGCTATGTAGCATAATTTAAAATTAAATATTTGTTAAAACGTATCAAATATTTATTCAGTTGTTTCAAATCAAGATGTTAATGAAAAATCCTTTAAGAAAGAAAAAATCAAGGTAAAAGAAAAAAAAAATTTTTATTTAATTCAATTTTTTTGTTTAATCATATGTATGTAAAATATTAAATAATATTTTAAATCAATTCGTCATTAGCATAAATTTTATTTCAAATTTGTAAATTTAACTATGCGTTCATATATGTGTGCATGTATGTTGACTAATATTCTAAAAAGCTGATTATACACTTGTCACGAATGATTTTGTTAAATGAAAAATTTACGCACATATATGTACATATGTACATTTATATCAACATAATGTATTTATGTAAATATCAGAATTTTTCATATAATGTGAACGACTGATATACGACGATCAATCTTTTAAACGACAATCTCATATACTCAATTTCATATATGACTATACAGTTCGCATAAACCATTCTAATAATACCGTAATACCATAAAATGGGACTTATGATATACATTCGGGAATGAGGTAAACCTTCTATTCACCATTTTAGAATTTATAGAAAAAACTAGTAATTGAGTATACGCTTGAAAATTGAACATATTATTATGTATTAAGAATTAAAGTTGCAAATTATGAATTATTATGATACTTAACATAACAATAACGTACGGCCGAATAAATTACTCAAAATAACGATGCTTTGAAAGTTGAGTATTTAAAATACTCAACAAATACAACTAAAATTTCTAGTTCAATAATGGTTGTAATTCCTAAATAATATTGACCTTTTTTATAACTTAAACCGAATGGAGTTGATTTCATCATTTAGCAGCATTATTTTTTAATGTTGTAAAGTTAATAATTGAACAATTATTCTAATATTTAAAAATCTATGACATATAAATACATTTTATGCTGGAAGATAGTATACTAAATTTAATATTTTATTTGTAACACTATAAATGAGATAATCTATAGTTCTATACGAAAGTTTATTACATGTCACACCTATATATGTATGTTGTTCCAACATTACGAATCGAATTTTCTGTATTGAATACTTTGAACTGTGTATTGGTTAATTTTTTTAACCACAAGGTATCATATAGTAAGATGAGAACCCAAAAGTCGTTGATTAGTTTTATTGATGCAAATAATGTTAGGAATTAAAACTCGTCACATAGCGCTCATACCTGCACAAAATTTTAATTGGAAATTACGATAATGCAGAGTACCTAAACTAATATTATAAAAATACAACGCACAGTAATTAAATTGTTAGGACGATATCTTCTCTTAGTTGCTGCTTTTTATACATACATTATGTGATAAAGCTATGAAATTCTTTAGAATTTTTATAAACAAAATTAATGTGTGTAACTAATTTTCAATATTTCCTATAGTTGGTAGAGTAAATTTTAATTTTTATTCAATTGTTAGTACTTATTTATATTCCACTTTTAGTATTTTAACACAATACTAAAAAGAAATATCCGGTATTTAACATGTTTAATTATAAAAGTGCTAAATTCTTTAAAATCATTCAATGTAATAATTGAGCCTAACAGATTTCTATTATGTACAATGTAATATTATTTGTTTTGCTATTGTATATTATATATACATATAAATACAATACATGTAGTGCATGTAATTTTGCAAGAAAAAAAGATTTACACCATTTTCAAAATGAAATCGTATGATAATTAAAATAACTTTGGTTAAAATAACTTTAAGGCTAGTTTTAGATTCATAGATTCAACATTGAAATTGAATTATTAAAGAGAGGAATATAAACTTAAAATGGGTGAGTTTAAAAAATAAATTTGAGATCATCATATGTCTACATAGTTTAAATTTCACAGTTAGTGTTGTCACAGAAGAAGGTAATCCTATATAATATGTAATTCTATTTTGTAGTCAAAAAGTTAATTAAATAGATAACTTAAAATTGAGAATAAGGAGGGATGAAACTCCATAGAATTTAAGGCAGTTAATTATAAGAAAAGGTATTACTTAAGTGGATAACCGCTCTTTGATGTTCCATTGACGGATATTGATCAAACCACTACGTACTCAAGTTCAATGATGGTGTCTGCATTGAGAAAGTACTCTAGTTAGAATTTCCAAATTTGTACAACTTTGTACAGAATATTAGGTTGAATTAACAATTGATATTAATTTTTATTTTTAAATTTCTCTCCACATAATAGAATTTCGTACAAGAAAAAAAGTAATTCATGCAATTCTAACAGATCAAGAGTGACACCTCTAAGAGATCAAGAGTGACACCTTGAAAATATATACATATATATACATATGTATAATATATAATACCTACTTGCACTCTCAAATTTCAATACTCCTTTCTTCATTTTTCTTATTTTAATGTCATGACATTTAAATTAATTTTCGATCGTTGTATTACGGACGCAGTGACGATGACGACCATTAAGAAAGAAAACGAAAATTAAAAGTAAAAATATAAAAATTCCGGTTCAATATTTTCTTATTCTTTAATGTAAAAGAGATAGAAAAAACGAAATGTGATCTATGTGATCCCCAAATTGTAAACTATCATCACACATACATTTACATACATATAAACATAAATTATTTTATATAAGTATTAAATTTAACTAAATAATTATTGAAGAAAAATTTTAACTTGTAAAAAAGAAGCATATGCTTCGATTTATTCTAAGCTTGACTATTTTATTTTTGTATTCCTATGTATGTAGGGGTAAACCATTTTTTCGAAGAGACATAAAAAATTTATTTCACCATTGATAATATTGAAATGTATAATTTCAATATTAGTTTTATGTATGTGAAGACATCAATCAAAGAATCAAGAGTGTCAATCGAAGACCGAAAAACAGCTCTCAAATTCGCGATCATTGTGTTTCTAAAAACTACATTTTGAGATAATTTCTCATTCAATTTTTATTTTAACCGTAGAAAAAATAACTCTTTTCTCCAATTTTACTTTCCATTATGGAAACCCTTCAAACTAAAATATGTGGAAAACGTGAAATCCTTTTTTTTCCAATTTTTTATACATTATTACACAGAGAGAGAGAGCGAAATATCAAATTTTTAACAAGCCAAATTCTGACGAGGCTGAAAACTTTCTATTTGTAAAACAAAATGAATAAGAGTTGTTGGAACTTTTTTCAATATTCTCAATTCGCCGCAAAGAAAATTTAATTTAAATTGTCAGTCCTCAAAATTGTATACATGGAAACATTTTTGTAGTTTTCAATACTGAACATAACGTTTATTACCCTGTTTTTTTGTTGGTATTCTTCCAGATTCGTGTTTTTTAGAGTTCACCCTCTTTTCCCCATATTTTACATGCCCATTATTTCATATTTAATTTTTAAACATAATATGTAAGTATAGAATGGGGCCAAGAATAACAAGTAATATTGCCGGAAAAAAACAGATGCTCAGAAACTCAATGACACGAGTTTATTCAAAGCTCAATGACTAAGTATATAAGAGTAATTAATAACTTTTATATATATATACATATATATATATATATATATATATATTTGGCCTAACACATTTTCGAAGTGGTTAGTTAAATTAGTCAAACTTGGAAATCAGAAAAAGCTAGACATCAAAAGCAGTGACTATGCAAAATATTAAGTCACATTTGAATATGATATAATTTGCAAACTACCAATAAATTTTTTTGTAAACTTAAGTACCGCTAATTAACACATCACAAATGAGCTGTTTGAGAAGTTGTTTAGCGTTATCTGAAGTCAGCTTGCCAAATGTTGAACTTGGACTTTATTACAAGCTCTTTGTTTAGAACTCTTAAATTTTTTATAAATTAATTCTAAATTACTGCTGTCAATATCTGATAGTTGACATGAAATACTATTTTCTCGTTTTAAAATATAAAAAGAAGATTACAAATGATTATTTAAATTTAGTCGTATATTCATTTTCTACTTTGTATCGCAATATTATGTGATAAGTGATTTTTTTCTATTCTATTCAATCGTTTTTTTTTCTAGTTATATTATTTATATTATCATTATTAAAGAATAGTGTACATGTATTAAGATAACGTCAAATTTTTGTATCTGCGTCTTATTAAAAAAAAAATAAATAAATAAATATATAAGAAAAAATTGAATAAAATTACAAAAAATGAAAAATTTTAATTTTAGATTTTTTTTTAGTTTAATACACGAATACATTAATATTCGAATATAAGTATACAAGTATATCTATGTATAATAAATAGTAAATTTATAAAATGATGAAATAAAATAAGAAGAAAAAATAAATTTGATCTTTTTAATTTCCCACCATTCGAATGTGTACACTGTGAGCTAACATTGATTATCAGTTACTCACCTCACGTGAATTATAATCACGTCACGAGTATTTATTATTTTCTTTCTATTTATTTTAAATGCACATGTATTTGTATTTTATAATAAGACGTGGTAGTAAAATGGCCCTGATGGTAAGCAGCATGTGTTTTTAGTTAAACACTTTACTTTATGTATAGTTTTTTTTTTCTTTTAAAATAAGAACAAAAAAAATAGAAACAACGTAGAAAAAATTTTTTTAATAAATATTTCATTATTCTTTTTTTTAAATCAAATAAAATTAATTAGCAAATTATATATTTAAATTATGGTTATTTAGAATTATACAATAATTTATTATAAAAATTGTTAAGAATATTGAATAGTTAAAAAAAAGAAAAAAAAATCGAAAATTGTTAGTTTTTAAGAACATTTCTAACAGAATTGTAAAGCAAAATTTGCTTATAAAATTGATTCTGTTCGTGCTCATGTCTGTCCATTTACACTTCTTCTTATTAAATTTCTATATCATTTTAATTCTATAACCGCAATAAATATTGTAAACGAAACCTGATTCACTAGATTTCATGATTGAAACTTTGTACTTATATGCAATCACAAGTAATTTTTAAATTTGTCGATCGTGTATATGTAATGCATTTTTCCCTTAAAATATAGCGGGCGTTAAAGTTAAATTAATTGAATTAAATTAATCTTTTTCAAATTTTTTTATGAAACAGGTATATGAAAATCTTAAATTTTAGCAGGCGTTAGATATTAATAAATTTATTTCTTCCTTAAATAAGTTATTATTCTGTCAAAATAAGAAAAATTTTAATTTTCGGCAATTTCAAACTGTGAACTCTTCTAAGTTTTTACTATAAAACATATAGAAAATGCCTCACTTCTAAACCAACTTAAAAAACCGTCTTATCTTTCTTAAAATAACGCAATGCTTATTTCTATAATTTTTGTTCCTCGTTTGTGTATTTATATTCAATAGGAGGACATACTCGTACTTTGATGTCAGAGTAAAATAAAAAAAGTTTTTTAAAAAAGGTACATATATAAAGGAAATGTGCTACTTTTCGAATTACCTACTTTATTTCTTAGTCATATTTAAGATAGTGGGGAGAATAATGTTACAATTTTTTTTTATGTTGCTATAGAAAAACGATGTATTAATTAACATTTAATAGAGTATTAAAAGCAAATTAAATATATTTTTATTCTATAAAATAATGAAAAATAACTAAAAATGTATATATACATATTTAAACTTATATACGGACAACACAGTAAAAAGCTTTCTATATAACTTCATTTCAATTATACTATCCCGAAATCATATGCTTTTTGACATACAATGCAAAAATATCTTAAATATTTTGTAGATTTTTGCATAAACTTTTTTATAATTTTATACTAAAATCATTATTTTGAAACTAATCTAAGTCCATTGTAAATAAAAATGAAAAACTGCATAGTTTGAATTTTATTTCTCCATAAAATATAATTATTTTCATGCCGTCTATTCTAACTCTAGTTGTTTTGATCTTTGTATTGGTAAGTATGCTTTGAGTTCTCTGTATTTTCTAGGAATTTGAATTATGTTTAACTATGGGTTATAAAAAAGGGGTATTGTAGTCGAAGTCTTTTTTATTTTTGCTGTTTTTTCTTTTTTTTTTTGTTTTTCCATAAAATTTTTTGTGTCTCTCATACTAATAAACTTTAACCCTAACTGATCTCCACCATTTCATTCCTCGTCCTGAACAAATTAGTGACGATTTTACCGGACAATCTAATAGGTGGATTTGATGCGTCTAAATGATGATTGTTTTGGATCTTTTGTGCATTTCTTTCTTTGGATCATTTATTTGTTATCATTTCTTTGAATATAAGAGTTTGGAAATGAATTGCAAATGATCTTTCACTTTCTTTTGTCACTTTCAAAATATATCATTATATATTGATCATATACTTATAAATTACCCAATGAATTAATTAATTTTTAAAATGAAATTTAATCAAAACGTAAAACACCAATATTATTGCAAACAAATGAAATTTCATTGGAAATGAAATGGAAAAAAAAACTTGTAAAAATCTCAATTGAAATTTACTCTTTGCATTATAACTAATGTCATACTTGTTCTTTAGAATATTTTAATCATACGCAGAATTACCACACATATGTATATGTATGAATGTAAGATTAAGTCTAATAGATTTTACATTCATTGTACTGAAATAGTAATAATTATTAAAATATTTTATGTACATATGTGAGTGCATATAATATAATCTATAATATATAATCAAATTGAACTTGAAAATGAACCTTTTCTGTCATAATATTATAACATCAAAATTTATTCAGATTTATTTAATTCCTTTACTATATCCATAAAATATTACAATTTAATAGACAATGAATGACTATAATTAGTATTAAATAATCAAATAAAAGCATAGCAAAATACCATGAATTAAATTTTAATCCCGGGAAGGTTGCTGTTGCAATAAATTTAATTATAAAAGGCAGACTTTTCAAAAAAAGTAAAACAAATACAGACCACCTTGTCCAATATACAATTATTTTGCCACCTACGATTATTACATTTGTTTTTTATTTTTTGTATGTTTGCATCAATCTCATTCATATATATATACATAATATATGTAAATGAAATATAAATTGATTTTAAATTGTGTCGACAAACTTACATGAATATTTAATATTTTTTTTTCAAATAAAATTAATTTGAAAGCGTTGTTAAATATGGAAATTAATAATTTTATTTAATTTTCCTTTTTGTATCTACATATTTCACGGTTATAATTTTACAAATGATTTTTACCTTGTCTCGATTTATTAAATATTGTGTATTAAATTGTTACATTTAATAAATATTAAATAAAATTTTCATAAAGTTGCACTTGGTAATTTCCACTGAAGAAAAAAAAAGCGGTAAAACAGAAATAATAATAAAAAAATAATAGATTTAAAAAAAAAACATTGTAATACAATGCTTACTTCCGTTGGAAAGTTAAACTGCTAAACTATATGAATTGCAAATTACTTTTAGAATAAATGGCTTTATAAATGTTAAAACACATTTATGTACATAATATGTATGTATGTAGATGAGAATATAATAATATTGGGTTTGACTACTATAAAAAGAAGCCTTCTGAAATTAATTGATAGAAAAACCAAGATATCGTTTAATTAAGAACTTTTAATATTAAAAATTCTAAATCAATGAAAATTCTAACGTAGAATGGAATTATTTTAATTAATTTTCTTATAAACAGAATATTTTGCTTTAAAATTTTACAATTTAGTTTATTTGTTTTTCAATGAAAGAGACACTTTGGGACAAATTAAGACACAAAATTAGATTTAAGATAAAAAATGCTATGCAACAACAAGAAACACGATATGGGAATTTGAAGCAAATTGATTTTTATATGCAAAATAATATTTAGTTTCATGTTCATATCCATATTAAGAAAGCAAAACTATTGTAGAATAAAAAATATGGTTAGAGATAAGAGGCACTTTTCTCACTAACCTGTAATGTTATCAAAACTGAATTCCTACTACTTGAGGATTTAAATTTTCGAAAATTAAATATTAAACGAAATAGAGAAAACGTCGACACCAAACTTTTACGATTTGCATTGTTTGCGTTGTATTTGTTAAAATTTCATGACATGCATACTTTGAGGGGCAAACCCTAAAAGAGCAAAAATATAGGATAATAAAAATTACTGTCTCATAATATGTCGATATACTTATAGAGATGCAACAATTTTAGAGAATTTTGCAAAAAAAAATATGCTACAATTCAATTTCTGAAACAAACTGTTGATAGCTCTTTTATATATGCCCACTTTTTAATTTTCAATTTCAATAATTCTCCATTAATAAGAGTCTGCCCTTAATAAACTATACAACTTCGATTCATATACGAATGTATCAATACTTTAACAATAAACATTTAAAAATTATTAATAAAATTAAAAACAACGTCGTAAAATGTATTGACCCCCATAGAAACTTAAAATAAATACATAAACAAATTTTATAAATTTAAAATATTTAAAAAACAGACTACATACATTTTTTCCTAATAAAAATTTTGAGTTTTATGGAAAATACCGCATTTTCGTAAATAAAATTGTTGTAAAACTTAAAATTTATTTTTATATAAAATTTTTTTTAATGACTTTACACAAAATATTTTTGTTAAAATATCAGAGGCTACAATATTTGTATTAAAAAAAAATTTGAGAGAAAATTTTATTTTCATATTAGAATTAAAAATAGTTCAAGTTTAATATTAGCTTTCCCCATAACTTTGTTATGTTTCAAAAAACCTCAATGATTATGAATGAATAATAATTTCATTCAAATATTTAAAATTACAAAAAAAAACTTGAAACAATGATTAATTAATGAACACATTTAAAAAACATAAAATTTGTTTCATTTTCATAAATTATTTTACAAAAAGAAGTTCTTTTTTAAAATTACAAATTCACACATATACACATGCCTAAATTTATAAACAATATAATGACAATAATAATGAAAACAAGGAAATTCAAAACATTTTCCAACATAATATTATTTAAAATTAATGTATACGTATTTAATATTTAATATTTAGGTTAACATGCGTGAAAAATTACAAAGCATATTATAAATTATTTAACTAGATAATGTACTATATGTATATACAGTGCGATGCGACTAATTCGTACGCAGACACCTTTTGAAAATGTTTTAAAATCATCAAAATTGTGTATTTTTTTAACAGACTTTCATTTTAGAAAATATTGCGAAGTCTAATGGTGATAAACAAAGCGAGTACGGTGAATGATTCAAAGCAAACCTCTATTTTATGATGGAAATTAAAAAAATATTAAAAGATTCGTAACTCCAGGAATTATATACATAACGTATAATAAACACCAACTGGCAGAATGGTGATATTTAAGAAGAAGTTTACAATTAGCAATTAGTTATTTAACACAGTAGCAATAAGATGTGGAGGAAAATCGTGGCGAATGCGAGTACAATATTAACATTATAATCAATTGCAATATTAACAGAAATCGCTTCTGTTCCGAATTCAATTAAAATTAAGGCATTATCCTTGAAATTTAATTCTCTCACTGTATATATCTATGGTATCTATATATAAATTAGATATAGTTAATAAGAAAATGTAACAAATAAACAAAAATAAACAGTTTTTGAAATAGACGCGAGACGATAAATGTGATTTAGAAAAACAATACTATGAAGACCCTATACCAAGAAATAATATTAAAAAATATTTTGGAAATTTTTTTTTAAAAAAAGTAATTAAAACAAATTAAATGTACAACACTCATAACTGACAGTATTGTAATTTTTCTTTGAATTCGTTATAGTTATTCGATAAAGTGTAATTCTATGATAAGAAAAAAGAGAGAAATCCTTTATGTTCTGGAATTTTATATTATCAACAAATTTATTAAGTCGCTATATTTACACACACAATAGTTATGTAAAATCTTCAATCAAAAATTTGTTCTCCTCGATAGGACTTAAAAATTTATGAAACGATTTATATCAAATGAATTTATCAATAAAAAAAAATGAGAGATGATTTTTTTGGAATAATCGAGATGAACACTGATTATAATGCAATTTCAATCAAGAAGTGGAGCAAAGGCAAATAGAGTTTTATTTGGCTAGCATGGATATGCCTGCTAACATTTATTCTGTTTTAAGATTCAATACGATTCAATGTCGAAATTAGCAATTAAGATTATAGCTTGGACTACAGTTTTTATTCTGAAAAAAAAAATGATCACGTTTGAAATTGATTCTAAAATAACAATATAAACTTTGTTTTGTTACCACTGAATGTCTCCTTGCTTTTAATTTAACCAAGAAAAAAAACTATGAATAATTGAAACTCATAAAGAAAAAACCAACATAAACAAATAAAAATATACTTACATATACACATGAATACATACATATTATACGATACAAACAAATAATAAACAATCACGTTGCATAACAGCAACAGGTAAAAACAAAAATAATACCAGATACTTTTATATTTTGCATAAAATGCATAATTATTTGTTTTACTAAATACATAAGTAAACATACATAAGTACATATTTACGTATATTCATTTTAAATGTACAAAATGTAAGCTTATTTTCGCCTTAAGTACTCTACATAGCACAAAAACAATATAATATACACACATACTATGTATGTAACTTAAAGCTCAATATCCTTCCCTTACCAATGGAATTTGAAGAATTTATAAAAAAGTTTTTGTAGTTTTTTTGGTTTGTTGCGACGATATTAGATTACACTGTATAATTGCAGTAATTAATTCTGTAGTAATCATCAGATTTTAAATAATTTAATAAAAATTAAATATCAATTATGAAAAGTTGAAAAAAAAAAACGAAAAACGGAAATTTATTGGCAAATTTTAAATGAACTCGTGGACACTTCTAAATAATAAACCAGTACGCAAAAGTTATATGCGTACGTTATGTGTAAAACCACCATTTTGTAGTCTCATGTTAACACAATTTGGTAATTAGATTCAATTACACATATGTAAGTATATAAATATAACAAAAGAAAAAACAGGGTTAACAGAAATATCAATATAGGTTCACATATAAAGAAACATATAGAAAATTAAGTGTGTCAACAAAACGTTGCACACGAGAATGTATACACGAAATATGAACTGGAATCGCAAAAACATTGAGTTTTGAAACAACTTAAAAATCATAAGCTGAATCGTTTGTATATTCAAACTTGCTGCAAATTAGATGCCAGAGCTAATATCATTAACAATGTAAAAATTAAAGTATTTTCCTTTCGAAAACATCAAAAATGATTTAGATTCATTCCCTTGCTTTTACTGCTAAACTATTTATAAAGACCGTCTGTTATCACTTTTTTAACCATATTGTCAAAAAATACAGCAACAAACAAGATATTTGACATCGAAATTCCAAATTAGAACAAGCTTTTAAAATTCTATTTTATTTAATTTCCTTGAATTTTTTATGTTTACAATATAAATTTAATTGTATACAGTAAAATTTTCAAACATCTTTTTAAACATTTAACAACATGTTTTAAGCTATGATCAAACATCAAACAAGTCTTAAATTATACATTCAGACAGCGACTTTTTGTTTTAGAGAATTTTTCATCAAAGAAACGTGAAGCACATTTGTCGTATAAACACTGGCTATATTTTGCATACATACATATACATTCATTTATTTATTATATTTTTGATGATATTATGTGGCCTGAGGTCCGAACTTTTTTTGCAACGCAAACATAAAAGTGAATTATTACTGAAATTTTCATTTTATCGTATATTCATAGTTGGACAACCTTCACACATTGGTCACAATTACTAGCACACATTCAAAAAAGCCATTTGTGATGATCACATTAATTTTGACAAAAAAAAAGCATAGATAAGTACAAAATTTTTCCATCATCTTAATGTTAAATAACACCACCACCATTTCAATTTATTTGTGTGCAATTTATTTTTGTAAAAACAAAAAACAAAAACAAAAATTAATGATAACGCATTTTTTTTTTTTGTAAACGCGGACATGCCACTACTGTTTGCCGCCATAAATTCAAAATCGAATTTCAATAACATGAATCGAAAAAATCAAAACAATAACGAAAGACGTGTAAAAATATTTTGAAACTTTTCCAATGTAAATAAATTTAATGGAAAGGAAATCCACTTTTTCCTTTTCGCTTCTTGTTATCGACGGAAAATTTTTGTTATTTTTACGTTTCTTCCATCTTTTTCTTGTTTTGTTTTTCGTTTTTGCGTTATGTTGGTGTTTGATAAATTATTGTTGCTTCTCAGTTCATGTGCATGAAATCCCATTCTCATTGAAATTTTAACTTATTGCTAATTTTGAATTTTCTACTCATTAATATTATAAAAGAAAAAAAAAAGAAAAAAAAAATTGTATTTTTAAGTGAAAATTATATAAAAAAAAATTATTTTTACTGTTTATTTTGCAACAATTGAATCAAACATGTTGGTTTCTATTTACGTTTTTTTCTTTTATGCTATTTTTTGTTTAACTGTACGCTTTTTTATGTTTGTTATTATTTTTGGCGCGCATTTCATCAGACATGAATATTTTTATTTTTATGAATTTTCTGTTTGTTTTTGAAATATTAAAATTTAATTTTTATTTTATTTAAAAAAAAAAAATCCAAAATTTTTTTTTATTTATTTTTCATGCTTAAATAATATTGCAAAAGAATTTAAAACGATACGTAAACAATAAGTACTCGAACAAATTTATATGTACACATGTAAGTATACTCGTATTGGTAGATGTTATGTAACGCACATCAATTACAGACATGTTCATAATCAAAAACTGCTATAATTATAAAAGTGATATTTTCGTTGTTTGATTTTTTATATTTTTAACTTTGAGTACTTTACACTCGGTTCGTTACAGTGTTGTCAACGTGAAATTCATTCAACTTGTTATGGTATTGAACAGTAGACAAACTAGTGCGCGTACACTGCTTCCAAAATTAATTTGATCTCTAGATTACATTTTTTATTACAGTGCATATTACATTTCTCTTGCTCTTGATGTTAACATTAGAAAACTATACTAGATATGAAATCGGTATAGTTCTGGTCGAAATGTTCGAAAGAAGAATCCAAAATTGACTCTTATAGCAAACCATTTAAAAGGGTGTCCTAAGTAATGGCCACTATTGTTTGTAACAAACTACACATATTATGTAAGCCTATCAGTTATTTATTTTAATAAATACTAAAAAAGAAAACTAAATTCATTAGCCCGAAATATATTTTAGCTACAATTTTTAACCTTGACTAAAATACTTTAATTTACATTATGTTTTGTCTTTTAAAATTATTTTATGCACTTATACACACTTAACTGAATCATTCTTGAGTTTAAAAAAAAACAGAAATTGTTCTCTCTTTTCTAAATTCAAATTTAGAATTTTATTTTAAAACACAAAAAATAAATATTTGAAAATATGAATTAGAAATTTAAAATATAACCTTCAATTATTTTAATTTTCAAATGACATCAATATTAAAATTTAACTGCTGATTGCAAGGACAAATAAAACAATAGATTAAAATATTTAATTTTAACTTTATTTTGCGTTTATTAAGCAAGCAATCAACACATATAAGTCTGGTTTTAGAAAAAAAACCTAAATAAATTGTGAGATAAAACCAGCTGTTGTTAAACAGCACATTTCCCTTAAACAAGTGAAAATACTGTTTTAAAATGCAATATTCTATTTAAATTACATATTATGTATTCTGAGTAAGTCTATTACTATACAAAAATTATAATCCTACACATATTACGTAAAAATATTGCATACTTTTAGGCTGACATTATTCTCAATTTTAAATAAATATTAAACGTAAAAGAGCAAGATAATTATTTACTAATTAAATACCTACATGATTTAAAATAAATAATTATGTATGTACATATATTTACTGATAAGAAGACATTTATTATTAGTTTTCTTTCTAATTTTGGGAGGTGATAACTTGGAAGAGGAAGGAAGTAGTGCAAATCTTCGTCTAACGAAAGAAATTATTTATTAATAAGTATGTAGAAGTTGCAAAAATTAAGACACCTGCAGCTTACCTTCAATTAAAAAGTAACAATTTTTAAAAAACACGGTTCAAAAATAATCATTAATTTTAATTCAGAATTATTTTCATTGCAGTTTTTACCATTTCCTATTATAAAACAGAGAAAATTAGTCTATGATTTTGATTCCATTTTGAAAATTTAAAAATAGTTTGCAAAATAAACGTTTCAACATACTTTATATATATATAACTTTTAGAGGTTCTGGAGTAATTAGTTCTTTAAAAAAAGTAGCAAGTGTCAGTTTTCTACGTTAAAGCGAGCAAATAATTTTTGGATGGACGAACGTAAATAATTAAACGCGCAAAATGAAAATAATGAGTACATTTTTTTTCGATTTTGTTGGAAATGTGCTAATAACGACAAATTAAAGTAAGAAATATTTAGAATAAAATTCATTTATTTGCTTTTTTTTAATGTACACATTTGCCATTCAATATTTGCAACATTTTCAGCTGCAAAATGCTTTTCTGAATAAATAAAAAATACATATTTGAGTATTATTCTTATCCAAACACCAAATTAAATTATTTTACGTTGCTACAATTGAAATTAAATTATTTTATTATACAGTTATAAACTTGCATGTTGATTATAAATAAATTTAAAACTTAAAATTTAATTTTTCTATGGGTGTGGTAAAATCAATATAAAAATTTGCAAATAAAAAATTTAATAAAGCTAGATAGAAGAGAATTTAATTAACTGTGTTAAAACTAAAGGTGAAATTCAGTAATATTTTAAACCATAATAAATATTTAAAATATATCTTTAATAACAATATACACAACATACTAAATTACACTAGATTTGTCTAAACTCTAAAATATTACTGGAAATTAAAGCAATTTACAACAACTAACTCATTATAACACCCATTAATTTAACCCATCAATCCCCTTGCTTTTTCGAATTTCTTTTGAATAAAACGATTAATAGTATGTATTCATTAGCTTCTTTGTATATATTTATTATATAATATGGTAATGCAATAACAGAACACACAATAAATAATTTTATATTAAGAGAGAATCTAACCGGAAGCAAATTTAACTACATAGCAGCGTTTGTTCAGTATTGGAATGAGTACGTATATAATATCGTTCTAGAAAAGGATGAAAATTTGTTCCAAAAGAATCTACACACGAAAATATATATTTATTTATATATACTATGTAAGTTTTTGTGTGTGTTCAATTAATGAAATCAAGAACCAAAACAGAATACAAAAAACAAAACCTTTAAAAATATTCTAAACGTGTGAAAATTTTTTCTTCTTTTCAAATTTGAATAAATGAATTCAAATGAATAATTGACCCAGACCTTTAAGACCAACCAAAAAACGAAAAATAAACCAAAAAACATACAAGTAATCAGAAAAAACCAAAATCTTTTAATTTTTACGAAAGAAAAAACTTTACAACAACGCAGGTGGTACAAATGCTTAAATACAAGAGATTGATTGTCATTGTGTTCTTTTTCATGTTTACCTTTACTTTTCATCCAAACCAAAAAATTTTGATAGTTTTGAGTAACACTAAGACATTAGTTAACTAAGATTTCTTTTTTTTACTATAACTGACTATAAAACAAATTAGAATTTTTTAAACATTCAATTAAAATGGAAATTAAAAAAAAAGGAAGAAAAAATTGTTATAAAAAATTTCATGAAATTTATTTTTCATTTGTATAACAAAAATTTTATATTTAATTTAAAAATTAATATCAAATACGCCCTATGTTTGATAATTAGCTTACCAAATTATAATTTCTACTCCATTCTACATGATTACATAAAAATTGTACAATTTGAACTCTACGAACAATTTTTGTCGAATATTAGAACGAAAATCTTGAAATTTTATATTAAAATTTGGAAATGTTTTGGAACATCATAAAAGATATGACACTAAAGGGTTAATATAAAACTTTGTTTGAAAATATATTAAAAATTTCGTTTTATTTACGGTTATTCCCCAATTTTGAATGTTTATTGTGAATTGAAAGTTTTCTTACAATATTCCAGGCACGTTTCCCTCAAAATTAAAAAAGTTCTGACTTTTAGCTTAACAACAAGTACCTTGCAATTTCAACCATATTATAAATTACAAATTGTAATATAAAGTTACACTATGTGAATGTCACACTGTATATATGTCTAAGTTCCTATACGAGTAATAAATCCGATTTTTATTTGAAGACGATTAATGAATATTTCTAATAGATAGACAAAATCTTTTGTTTTTCGTATAAAAATCCTCCTATCAAAATAAAATTCTTAATTTTGAATTTCCCTTAAATTTTAAATAACTGTAATATTACATGGAGTTGCAGTACTACATGGAGTTCTCCTTTTATACGTAGTCTTAATTGGATAATGGTTGCACATGTTTCGAAATAATGAAGTGTTATGCTTGGTCTTCAAATATTGAAAAATTTATTTTTATTAATATTGTATAAATTTTTCATTTCCTACATTAAATTTCTAACGTTTGCATATTAAAATATATAATTTTTCACCGTACAAGTGTAAATTGACGAATTAAAGTTAAACGTGACTATAGAAATTATAAAAACGAAAAAAAAGGAAAAAGAACGAATCCAAAATATTAAAAAATACAAACTTATAAACTATAAACAAAATGGTTCACAAACAAACTCTTGTAAATTAGTAAGTGTTACAAATGTTTTACACTTTTATTTTATTTTTTGATAATTAAAAATAAAAAAAAAGTGATGATGTGACCTTCTTAATATATTGAGAATGAATGACCTTTAAAATTATAAACAATAAACAAATATTCTGTAAATGACGTATTTTATAAAGTAAACAATAAAACATAATTTTAGTATGCAGATGAATTCTATCTAGAATAGCACATTCAATTTATTAATATGTAATTGGATTTGGATTTAAGTCTCAAGCAATATGAACCTAGTGAACAAAATTTCAAATATGTAGTGCGAGATTAGTGCCTTTTTTATTAGAAGTAATCAATCATTACCAATTTTGCCACCTAAGTGATTATTAAAAATTGATTCATATGGTCCAATTATTCTAATTGAACTCAAATTCTAATTCTTCATTACAAAATCTAAATTTTTTAAAAACCTAAATACAAAACTACTATAAGTACCTATGTATGTATGTCAAATCAAAAACACATTTGATTTGAACAGAAAGAAAAATAAGAAAAATGTAAAAGTTGACTAAAACACAAAAAAAAAATTTAAATTTCGATTATCAAATTTGATATTTTTACAGTTTTTAATAGAACGAACATAATAAATTTATAAATTTAAAGCGTAACATAATGAAGCGTAAGAAACTCAAAATAAAAGAAAAAAATTAGTTAAGTAAATTATGCTCTCAGTTGGATTATTTTCAGATTGAATATTTTTAATTTTTATTTATATAATAATGTATGAAAATCAAGAAATATTTTTTTTTTTGGAAAATTGACAAAAATTCTAGTGGCATTGAACCGATGATGATGGTTATAGTAAATTTAAGAGTTTATTAGTTTTTTTTTTCTAAAAAATATTTATTAATACGTTTGTCATTACTAATTTTACTTATTTGTATTAATAACATATACTTAGTATGAAATTTAAAAAAAACTTTAGTAATTTAAAAATTATCATACTAAAAGCCTACATTTCTAGGCTCTCTACTCTCTACCTTTGATTGATCAAGTGCCCGGAATATAATATTGAACAAAAAAAAATTAATACTCGTATTAATATTTAAAAATATTATAGAAGCGACGAGAAATAAATACAATTAAAAATTTGGAAAATTTTATAGAAAATACTTATATATTTTTTGGCGTAAATTAGTTTTATTTGAGATCAAAACGTATGGCTAGCAAATGCACTCTGATACAAATCTCATTACCCTATTTGATAAATCTAGCAACAATAATGTGTAATGCAGTGTCTAGTACCGGAATTTTTTACTGATTTGTACTTTATATTTAAGTGAATTAAATTTTGTAATTTTAGCGCAGATATTTTTGAAGATTTTTAAATCCGATTGAAAGAATGCAACTTGAATTGAATTTCATTCATTTTCAACAGATTTGTATACATTTTTCTCTTTTCGCATGGTCGAGACATCCGAGAGACGGATTTCTGACATCGGAAGCTTTAATCAAATTTTAATAATTGAAAATTTGAAATCAAGTAAAAAAAGAATCACCAGCATTCTGCTAGTCGTAACACTTGAAGTGGATGGGATATTATTAAATAGAATTTAGTTTTTTCTTTTTAGAATTTTGATTTTCGGATTTTATTTTATTCAGAAAATTACAAGTTTTTTCAATAAGAAACCATCACGTCATGTGATGCAACTAGTAGAATATGAGTGAATATATTATTTGAAAAAAGTCACTATACAGGAAAATTGCAAGAAAATTAAAAGCAGTAAAATTAAAAAAATGTTTAAGTATATTAGCCTTCGAGAATAAAAAATTTGTTTATTGCGAATTTCTCAGAAAGGTTAGACAGTAAAGCTTTTACATTAAAATTTTTGGTTAAAATTTCCTGGTCGACAACGAATCATGGTAAAATATATTTTTAAATCATTTGGATAAAATTAAAATTTTAATACACAATTCTTTTTTTTTGTGAAATAAAACCTTATTAAAGAGAAGAACTCAAAATAGAAATAGAAAAATAATGACAAATTTAAATAGAAAATGGTTTCGGCAACCGCCAAATTATGGAATTATGGATCTCAAATTTCAAACGCGCAAAATTTTTTTCATGAACTGATGACAAAATTCTTTGCAAATTATAAATTTTTAACCAATTTTTAAAAAGATTATATTTAATTTTAGATTTTATGAAATTAATCATCATCATTACTTAATGGCAGAATTTATCATTTATTAAGATGTCAAAAAAAAAAACATTTCTCTGACAATGTCTGATGAATGGCGTCTTACTGACCATTTGCCATTTGCGAAAAAAAACAAAGTCTAAGAAAAGAAACTTATTTTAAAAATGTATAAAATTTCAATAAGTGCGCCATAAATTTCAATGAATCAGGATTATTTTTCGGAAACATTATAAAATACCCTATTTATTGCGAAAAAAAAACAATTAAAGATTTTATTAAAAATAAATTGGTCAATTTTGGAAATTATTAGCATGATATTAAGCTTAAACCTCAACTAAAAGATTTAGGAAGATAATTTTTCATCTATGAACGAAGGGTCAATACTTCTTTATATGCTTTATATATGCACTACCCAACATTTGACTACAATTTTGTGAGTGCAAGCAATAATTTACCTAAATTGAATTTGCAAGTTGTTTGGAATCTGAGCTGGATGGTTTGGGTTCTTTGTTATTTTCTACGTTCTACAAAAATATGATCCATCTAGTGGACATCTCTTTTATAATTGAAACTTGTATCGCAGCAGTTGTCTAATCCATTTCAAGAACGGCAACGTATTTAAGATATGTACCACTTTGGTAGTATTTAAATCAATTATTGGGTGATATATTAAATGAGCACTACTATACCTTTCCAAAAATAAATGTTTGATTTATCTTTTTGTGTTACAATATGCATCGAATGTGCTAAACAATAAATTGAACATCAAATCATGTAATCTAAAATAAAAGTTAATTAATGTTATTTTTTTTTTATATCACTTATGCTGAAACATTAATCTTTATTCGAAATAGCTTAAATCTATACTTATTGCTCAATTCCAAATAAGTATGCACAAACGTATATGAAATGAGTAACAATTTGAAGATTCATTTTAGGGATGCAAACCTTTAAATCTAGTATTATTTAAAACATTAACATCACATCACTTTTTAAACAAACATACACACATATTATATCTAGTTACATACATATATAGTTGATAGACTTTGGGAATTGCAAATAAATAAATTTTGTACCCCCATTGTATACAGGGTTCTTATTTGTTTAAAACTAAAGTCAGAAATTTATTAACCATGACCATAATTATTTTAACAATTAATCAAATTACAATACGCAACATTATTTGCGACATGAAATCATTATGAGAATAATTTCACTTATTGACAAAACCAACTTCGACAAATGTTTTTTACATACATATTTTACATGTAGATTCATTAGTGTTCAATTTGCGATAAACATAAAATAATAAATAATATCCCTATTACTGAAATCAAATTATCCGAAAAAAACTTCTATTAATCAGAGAAATGTACATTATTTAATATTTCTGATGAACCAAGAGGCGTCACGAAAGTAATGACATGGTAATTCACACAAACACAATTAAAACACATACATATTTTATTACGGGAAGTTTAATGGAAAATGCATAGTATAAAAGTCAATGAAAAATTACACAAATTTGGTAGATAAAGAAAGTAATTTGACAGATTTTCTTCTTTTGCATCCATTTTCATTCTGTTACTTTTGTTTCGATTTTAATGTTCCATATTTTCTCAATTATAAGGAATATTTTTATTGTCTCTGTAATTCAAAGTAAAAGATTTTTACATATCTACATATTTTGCCTTAACACAAGTAAGTCGAAACTGTACTGTGTATTTATTATTATAAGAATTTCGTTTTTCGCCCTCGTCAAGAAAGAAACATTAAATATACCGCATATTAAAATATTTTATTACTATTAATATTTTCTTTAAGTAACCCATAAGTGTAACCTAATATATTGGTATAATTTGTTATAAAAACATAAAATACTATTGAAATATTTTGACGCTTCTCTGTATATTAATCAGACATGTACGAAATACGGTTCGTATAATGAATGTTCATTAAGTTCTAAAATAAGGTGTGCATTGAATTCTTGAATTTTTTGATCAAATTCAGTATTATGGACAGTAAAATTTCACATAAGCTCATTCAATTTTGTCACTTTAAATAATAAAAATAACACCCACTTCGAGCACTATGAAATTTTCCAAAAAATTGTTTCGCTGTGAGAAACGGATCTTTGTCCTGTTTAACTCTCTAAACCTTTCTAGTTTAACATCTCCCCTAATTCCCAATTTTAATACTAAATTTAAAACGCACAATTTAAATTTTTTGCAATAGAAAGTTTTATAACCTTAATCTAGTATACTTATGTGCACACATGAAATATCCTATTAGTTAAATAGAAAATTGTGAATTCAACGAGCTTTCGGAGGGATTTAAAAAAAATTAATTGATTTGTACAACATTTTTTAAAAATTGTCCATTTACAACTTTTTACAACTTATAAGCTTGAAGTCAGTTCGTGCATGTGTTTAGGACTAAGGGAATTGTTTTTTTCTAACACAAAAACATATTTTTGGCCCTAGTTTACAAAAATTTACATATGCCTGATACAAACATAATGGAAGAAAATAGAATAAAATTCATTGAATATCATAATTTGAGTATTATAAGCAATTATTTATTAAATGGGGTTCTAAAATATGAAAATAAAAATGTTCAGAAAAACTATAAACAAGCCTAAATTACAAGTGAATGCATCAATCTTTACATTTTACAAATAGCATAGACAAACTGTGTTAAAAACTGTGTGAAGAGTTTTTTTTTTAACAACATGGCTATACTACACTAAATACATTTTACATATTGATAAAACTTTTTACTATCATTTTTCAAGACAATGTTGAATTTCTTACAATATTACGTAACGTATAAAATCTAAAGATAAGTTTATTTTTTTATTCTGTTTTAGTTTTTTATGTTGTTTTAGAGAGACAGAACGAAAAACTTTCTTTAAGAAAGTTTTGCGTGCTTTTTAAATAGCGTGTTACATGGAATTTTAAACGCCCCTCATCGTTTACTGCATAATTATTATATTGAAGACACTAAAAATAGGAAAACAAAAATACCTTATTGTAATCTACTTTGTGGAAAAAAAAATGTCGCTTGTCCTAATAACGATAAAATTGGTTTAATCGATTAGTTTTTTTCCCCGTCTTTTCATTGTTTTGTTTTTTTTCCATTTAGTTTAACTTTTAAACTATTTGAAGGAGGTGAGAAAGTCTGCTTTGAATTTCTAATCACAAATATTGTAACCATAATAATAAATTGTGTGTGTGTATATATGAAATGCATACACTTGTATTACAAAGTATTTTATTGGTCTTAATACTTTGCGTTTAGTGCTATTTTTTTTAAACTAAAGTTTTGTAGTGTACTTAAAAAACGTTTCTTTATTTTAGGAAATTTTCTTATAGTATTGAAAGAATTTTCCCCCTTTATAAGTAATTAGAAACTTTAAATTGTATGTTTTGTCATTTATTTTAAAATAATATCGATTTTAAATTACTTCAGAATTTCTATACGTATACTTTAGTTAGTTTTCAAGAGGAATGTTTTATTAACACCGGTAATTAGAACTCTAAAAGAATAGGAAATATTTATTTTGAACTATTTAAATTGTACAGTTATTATAGGTTCAATTCTATAATTACAGATATTTGCAATTTTTTAGCTTTTCTTATGCATATTGAGTAATTAATTATATTTGCTAATTGGAAACTGTACCCGGAGTAATCAAAAACATTGTTGGAAATTAGAAAGTTTATCAAATTATTTCGGTTGATTATTTGTATGTATGTATAATTAAAATGAGTATTTATAAAAATTGGAATATTAACTAAAAATTTTCTTCGTAAAATTGTGATTGTTAGACTAAAGAATTTCTACACAAAATGTAAAGTCTTATAGAAATAATTTTGTTCAAAATAGTTCAAAAGAAACTTATTTTCTGATACCAATTTCTTACCACCTTTCCAAACGTTTCAATTCTCAATGATTGAGTTTGCGACTAAAATCAAACAATCAGCCTAATTCAAGCGTAGTAATTTTCAAATTATGTGCATTTATCTAATAAATTAATATTAAATAATTAAATTTTTCACTTACATTTATAGTTTATCCCAGTTTATTAAAATCTAAAAAGAAAATTTAAAATTAAAAAATTTTAATACATGAAAATCGCTTTATATTTAATATTTATAATATAAAAATAAATTACTATTGTTCTGTTGTAAAGAATCTATTAGACTAGAAGTGTATTTTTTGACAAAAAAGAACCGCTTTAAAATGTTAAGCTCAGAAACAGACAGATTTTTTATATTTTTAAGATCTAAAAATTCTTAAATTTAATGTCACGCCTATACACTGGTCCCTATAATATTTAAAACCACTTACTGATTTTCCCTTATATAACACTTATTATTGGTGTAAGCAAACTATAATACTTTAAAATTAAGTGAAATTAATAATTAAAGTCTGATCTTGGTTTTTAATTTTATAATAAACTTAAAATGGGCAACAAAAATCTAATATTTGGTCAAAAGTAATATTGGGGCGTAAATTGTAATATTCGCCTAAACTATTCGGTTCAGTTATTCATTTGCATTGCTACCAATAAATATAATTTATGTTTGAAAGATAAAGAAAATGGCATGTGATCACATTTCTCAGCACAAAATGTCAGCTTGTGATGTTCAGGTGTTATTTTCGAGTACTTTTCAATATGGGGGTTCGAACAGAAACAAAAAATTTACTTGCTGATTTTAACCGCTTATTTGAATTTTCGGAAAAATTACTAAAAACAATTGCCAAAAAATAAACTATTTTACCTGTCAAATACTGTTTGGAAAATTTTTGAGTGTGATCGTCGCGTAGTTAAAGAAATTTCATGTGAACAAAGCAATGTTTTACAACACATAATATTCAAATAACATGACAAATTGCCACATAATCATTTATCATAGGTGTTTGTTAGAATTTTGTATAAAATTATATTTAAAAATATATTTATGTATTTAAAAAAGAAAAAAAATATGTATAAATTTTTAAATATAGAAAATTATTTTCTATATTGGAGCTCACACGTAAATATTGTCGTCAAGTAATTTTATACGAATAAAAAAAAAAGTTCATTCTAAGTCATTGACAGCAATCCCTTTTCTCATACTTATTTATTTTTAGATTTTATTACGGAAGGTAAAAAAGAAAAATAACTCAAATAACAACAAAATCATTTTAACTTAGCAAATATGCTCTTTCCTCTCTAATTTCTAAGAAACGTCAATATTGTAGACTGGAAATAATTTTACAAAAAATCAAAAAAATATGAAAACTTTTGTAAAAACTCATTTTGCCTATTTCCTAAAATTAATATGGAAACATAAAGAAAAACCAAAAAAGATCCATAAGCAATTCGTAGGAGAAATATTAGAACAAAAAAAAAACATAAAAAAATAAAAATGTCAACATTTTGAAATTGAGAATAAAATTCAAAAAATATTGAAAATATAAAATGAAAAATTTGTGTACGTGAATTTTTCCGTTTAAAAATTATAAAAAGAAAACAAGAAAATTAAAAAAAAAATTTTTAATAACTTAAGCCCCTGAAAATTCATGTTTTCTTTTGGCGCTCTCCACTTTTCTGCTTTTTTGTTCCTTCTTTATGTACCTACTAAAAAATAATTAGCAAGAGCCCATAAAAAAGTTTATTTTACATGCGTATAACATTGATTTTACAATAAAAGCACAAACACATATTTTCACATGGCCGGGACATTGTATAGAAGCCACCCATCCGATAAATGAAGAAAACACTTTGATAGATTATGATTATAACCTTAATCTGGGTTTATTTTTTGGTGCAAGTTAATTTAGACGCAAGTTGTCAGAAAAAGTGCCTTTGTCATTGTACTTGTCAGTCAAATATTTCAAATTGAATGCCATATTTTCTCTAATGGCAACTTGCGGCGTTAAAAATATAGCGGCACAACACAAGAACTCTGTTCCAAGCGTGCTTCTCCAGAAATAAATAAAGTTGGGCCAAACCAATGGTTTGTATTGTAGCACTTTTCCCTTCAACAAGTGAAAATTCTGCTTTTAAATACAGTCTATGTATACCTATCACACTATTAAAACTATTTTCATTCATATACGAAACTATTTCTAGGACTGCATATATTAAGGATGAATGATTTCTGCAGTCTTTGAAATAAAGCAAAAATAATATAAAGTGGGGTTGACATAATACTCAATTTTAAGGGTTAATTGTGTGAGTCAAGAAAAATAATTATATTTTTTAATGTCATGGAATTTACCGTTAGCTTTTTGCGTTTATAGAAATTTGAAAAAACTTTCGATTTCGGAAATATAAGGTGTCAAAAATTTAAATTTTACAAATTTCAAAAGGCGATAACTTGAGAGGGGCTGGAGATGGAAAAAAAAATTTCTTCTAACTAAATGAACTATTTGTTAATGTCTAAAAGCCGCTAAAATTTCAAGCTTCTACAGGCTGGGGTCTAGAAGAAAAACGACATCAAAAATTTGGAAAAAAAGGATTTTAGATAACGGTAAATTAGAACGGCCATTTTGTTTTTCTAAAGTTTAACTATAGTACACCGCGCTAGGGGAAGCAAGCCACTGCCTTTATGCGCTTGCAAAATTTCAAAAATGCTTATGGTTTCATTGCAACAAATAGTTAAAAATAGGGAGATAGGTAAAAATTTTGTTCTACGGAAATAAGTTTCTAGTAAAGATCTATGTACATACAAAATTTCAGCTTTCTATCTTCAAGAGTGTAGAAGTTTTGTAAACAAAAAAAGTGTCCACGGACGGACAGCATATACATATGTATACTCAAGAAATGGATTGCGTTGTGGAAGGTGTAAGAAATTATATGCAAGATCGCAATATAGTATCTGATCGAATTACGATATTTATTACATGAAGTAACTGCGAATAAATATGTAACTATTTGTTGAAACTAACTAGCCAGCCATATAAAATTTTGGAAGTGAATTTAAGGAACTTATTAAGTTTTTGATTTGACTATGTGTAAATATTTGTAAAAAATTTAATTAAAATAAAATTTAAAAAATCCGTTCAAATAGTATTCAAGTACATAATATGTATATATATTATATTTAAAATTGGGCGAAGAGTACTTTAAAAAAAAGTACTTCAAACAGTTTATTTGAAGTACCTACAATTATTCAACGTGCTGCAAGTGAATATTTTCATGAGTACCTTACTTGACAAACTTTTCGAAAAAAGAGTGTTTATATTGTAATTAACGCCATTTTACATACACATACGTATACAATTCCATAACTGATAACAAAAAAAAATTTGAGACACTAATTGCAAAATTGACTATAGAAACTAGGGCATGATAGATATCATGCACTAGCTCCATACTCCTCCTAGGAGTGAAGAAGGAAAAAAAAAAAAAAATTGCAAAACAAATGCATGCAAAATTTGATAAGGAGAATAATTTTACACCCTTCAATTATATTTTACATAAAATTCTCCCCCAAAAATAAAACTTTTTTATTTCTTTACTATGAACGAACACCTTAAATTTTCTCTATTTTTGAACTCAATTCATATTACAAGCCTGTATATTGTAAAAAAAAATTAAATACGAATTTTTCCTGTCGGACGAAAAGAACATGTATTTTAAAATTTTAAACTTCATTTCTGTCAAGACAATTTAAAAGCAATCATTCGACATCCATATCAGAATATTAACGCATTTGTTAATAGGATATAGTTGACTCAAAGAGCAGAGGCGAAAGAAACTCCAATTTTCTCATTTGTACTGTTGATACTAAACAGAATCCTAAAATTAAATTGTTTCTCTATGGTAAATACTTTAGTTGCTCAAGGTTCATCAAAAGTATAGCTCTCGAAGAATTCTGAGCTACACGTTCATACAAGCACGTAAAATGTGGTATTTAGTGTAAACATTCGTAATTATAAAAACAAAATTACTGAAAATTCTTTCAATTGGATTTCGATTGGAACCGAGGAGCCCATTTGAATAATATTCAATTCAACTTTTGTATTGAGTGTGCATACTTTAAAACTAAGATAAAGTAGATATAATTACCAAATTATTGAATTTTGGAGCTAAAATGTTATTACGCACCGAATACCTACAATCGTAAACACAATTTATTAATTTACAAACAATAAACAATTTACATACTTATTCTCTTCTTCAACAAACTGTTTTGATATTGAAATCTGTTTACACAGCTTTTAATATTTAATATTGATTGAATTTTTTTGTATAACTATACGTAAAAATACCCCCATACCTTCTTATATTTGTATTCAGAAAAAAATTTTTTTTCTTTATATTGTTTGCATCTTTTAAAAATGGTTAAAGATAAGGCGAAAAATAAGAGTAAGACTGAAACATACAACACTTTTGAAGTCAAACAAAGTTAAACAGACAAAAAAAAAACGCAATATGTTTTTAATTTTTTACATTTTATGTATCTTATCTGTTAACATTGTCAAAGGTCAGTTGGATGTGAGAAAAGAAAAAAAATTATTCTTTTTTAAAAAAACCTTAGAATTTTTACTCAAAACTCCCCCATTCCTTGAACCTGGGGAATGAAGTACACTTCTATGCTAAGTTCGATTAAATTTGGTTTGTTACAAGTGAAAAATAATGTTTTTTTGTATTTACATTAAAAAATGGACAAGTTATAAAAGTAATGGAAGTATTATCTTCCCTCATAATTGAACAACATTTCGATTGGATAAAAACACAAACGAACAAGAAAAAAATTTTGTTTTTAATTTAGAAAGTAACAATTTTTATGGATATTGGTGGGTTGACCCCATAATATGCTAAATATAGTTTGATTATGCGAATAAACATATTTTTTATATCATTAAATTTATGAAAATATTATATGAAGGCAATTGGCAAAATAGAACACAATATTGATATTCGTTTAGAGTTTTAAGCAATGGATGGCATTCTTTTGGATGATAAAATTAAATAAAAATTTAAAAAAAAAATTCAAAATACAACGCTTATGCCTCCTAAAAAGTATTAAATAAATTTTAAGGCAGTTTTTAAAATATAACAATAGGAATTTTATCCTTTTAAATTAAATTCATTGTAGATTCCATCAAGAACATTTTTTAAGTAAGAATAATATAACCATATTCGAAAATTACCCGAGTCAGAGCTGGGTAGTTCTTCAATTAATTCACTTTCCAAATTTACTACCTTTTACACACTAACCATATCAACTTTATTTCAAGTGTTCATCAATGCCCGAATATCTAATTTATGCATAAGTGAAATATAACAGATTCAAATATAAAATAAATCTACAGAAATGGGTCAATATAAAAGCATAAATTAAGATTTTTTCTAATAATCTATTAGCAAGTATGGAAGAAACTGTAAGTTTCTTTTACACAAAATTTTAAAAATATTGAAATTTTTAAAACTCTTTTATTTTAATTCATGTTTATGAAAATTGTTATTTATACATTAAAAAATTTATGTATTCATTCGCTACTACGATATAATTGTTTACAGCTTATGCGGTAAGCATTTACATCATACAATTTTTTATAGCAAAACACAAATATAAAGTAATTGCGGACACAACAAATTCGAACTGATAATTTGATAAATTGCGGACACAGAATTCTGTTTACACAAGCAGCAAACCAATCAAATTCCCAAAATAAAACATATACTAATGGCTCAAACAGAAATTACTAAAAAACTAAAAATTGCACATCTGTCTTGGCCCTTAATAAATACAAAATATAAGTATAAAAGAACTGCTTTTAGAATATTTACGTCGAAAATTATGAAATGCAAAATTTCTAAAATAAATAAAAGAAAAAAATTATCGATACTTTTACTTAGATTACTATTAATTTGTGACAAGTGTTTTATTTAAAATTAATCTTCTCATACTTCATAATTATTATTGTTTCGTTGCTACATCGTTTGTCATTTTTTTCTTAGTATCGAATATTTGACAACCATAAGCTTGATAAAAAATTTTTTATGTGTAAACCTTGCTTAATAAATAAAAAATTTTAAATGTACTCATAAAAATTAATAATTAGCATTGACTAGCCATGTTATTAAAAAACAAAAAATTATTGAATTATTATACTGAACTTTATAACTTTTAATTTATTTTAATCTATTTTTGTTACTCCTTGACACTCCATAAAAACATTATTTTCATATATGTATAAACTTTTGTGAAAATATGAAAGAAAGAATTATTAAATAATTACTTAAAGTTTTTTTTATTAAAACTAAAATTTTATGTTATACATGTATAACATAAAATATTAAAAGTTGTTCATTAATTTATGGGGTAGTTATTTCACTCTATAAATTTAAATAAAATGATCATACAAAAATTAATTTGAATAAAACAATTAATAGTCTAAAATATCTTCTATAATAGCTTATAATTTAGTTGTAAGTATAATTTGTATCTATAAGACAATTCCCACTTGCATGTCTACTCACACAATTTTAACATAATCTGAAAATTACTTAAATTTAAGAACAAAATTATGTTGTTTCAAACAGCTTCAAACGCAATATTTTCATAATGGAGAACGTTTTGACAGAGGTAAGTTGGTAAGAACTGCCGCAACTTTACTAAAATATCTCTTCCCATATTGTGTATGCCATGAGCAAACAAAAGTTGAAGTGGAAAGCGACTAATGGAAAGAAATATTTCGATCTATTACATAAATTATTTCATTTATGTTTTTCAACCATAAATTATTTTTTTTTTGGTTTTTTTTTAGTAATTCGATTGTAATAAAGTTCATAAATTCTAATATATAAACAAATCATAAAAATCATATGCAACTAAAATACGTAAGTATACGCTTAATATTGCAAATATTTACAATATTTTACAAGCTTTTCACTCTACAGTATTTAAGGAAAAAAATTAAAATATCAAATTTTAGAAACAGTTAATTTTTTTAAATGTAGAAGCTAGATTGTAGATTTGTACAACCGGAGTAACAGTGCACCGCCATCACTATATTTTGCCTCCCCTGAGTGGGGACATGCCCTACAACACGCGCTCGAGACCCACCCTGCTGATGAACTCGAGCACTTGCGAGACTCGGAAGACCGCAACTCCGCTTACGTGAGAGCAAATGTAGAAGCTAATCTAAACAAAAAAAACCGGCTACACTGCAAATTTATTTTGAAATTATCGTTGAATTTGAGTCCAATAAATAATAGGATTTTTCAGTTTTCATTCATTAATATATTAGGGCTAGAAAAACTAATTGTAATCCAGAATTACAGAAGGAAATTTTCGAGGTAAAATTGCGAAAAAATTGACAACCATATTATGTTTTTATTTTTTAGTTTCGATTATAGCTACAATTTTTTTGTCATTTTTAAAATTTTGCTTGAGGAAAAGATATTGTACACTATATTTTTGGATTTTTTAACTATAAGTTGTCGTTGCATAATTTTAGGCGTACAAAGTTTTGCTCTCATTCTTCAATTCATCGATCCACAAATTTTTGCCCTAACCACTGAAGACGCTTAGCGCCAATAAAAATTATGATGTAATATGAAAAAAATTAATTCTTTGCAATATAAAAATAAATTTCTTCGAAATTTCTCAATCAATATAATTTTTATAGTTTTTAATTGGAAATATTAAAAATATAAATTTTGAAAACATAATTAATTCCTACTTTATTATTATAGCGATGTAGAACAATTTTGTGTGGGACATAAAAATAATTAAATTTCATTGATTTAGAGTTTAGAGACCGTGTGGTTCTATTTCCACTATACAATTTTTATTTTGTCCCAATTTTTCAAAAAGAAACTCATAAAATAATTTTAAATTTTTCTTTAAACACACTAAATACATTAAATTTGGATTTTTTATTGGTTTTGTAAGATAAAAATATATTCATAATTTTTTTTTAATTATGTGCTTAATTACGTTCCACAGTGGTCAATTAAAATGAACACTATAAAATTGTCTTCTTTAAGTATTAAAAGATTTTTGGCTATCTTAATCCCTTTCAATTTTTAATAAATCTTTATTTTATTTTAATAAAATTTATGGTTTAAAATTAGAAAATTAAAATTAGTTTATGACAAATTGCGACTGTGTAATAATTTGGTTGAAATCATCAAAAAAATCTTAGAGTAGTCGTTCGGGAAATTACTTAATTATATTGGTAAGTACGAAGCAATAAAATCAAAAATTGCCGATCTAATTTTGGAACGCTGTTTTTGGAAATTCTTAGTTTAAACTATTTACGATTGGAAACCTCATATAAAATTTCTACTGAATATTTTCACTGAAAATCAAGTACACTCGCACTTATGCAAATATATATGTATATTTTTTTTTCGCCAGAATTTTCAAATAAGCTATTTACGAAACTTTGCTTTTAATGTGATACAAAATTTTGTTTTTATACTGAGTTATACAAAAATAAATAAAATATACATAAATATTTTTTATGAGAGGCAAATTATTTCCTGTTAACATTTGGGACAGTTGGTTTGCGAAACATTCAAAATAATTTGATATGAATCAGGAAAATAAAAGAAAAATTTTCTTACTTAATAAGAAAATACTTCTTAATTCAATTCAATTTTCTAAGCGCATCGATAAAAAGTGTCTCTACTCGTATATTAAAATGATTTAAATTTAAACTGCTTTTAAAGTTGCATTTCTTTTATAATTATATAAAAATGGGAATATTATTACTTCAATTATACGAGTATAGGAGTCAAAAGAAGTCAGTAGTTTGCAAAGTTTAAGCGAAAGATGATTAAACATTATTACGAAATCTTTTGAGAATAATTGTTAGAAATTCTGTTCCTTCGAATAAATGGCAAATTTATTAAGTTTTCTCTTAAAAATTTCATAGTTTTGGAAAACCCGGTTAATTTTTTTTTGTTTTATGAATTTCATATAAAAAAAACTGCATAAAATCGATAGAGTTAAGGTTTTCTTAACCAATTTCCTAAATATTATTATTTGGTTCGGAACAAATTGCAAGATTGGCAAGATTGTTCATGTTTCTTAATTAGAACCGAAATTATGAAAATAATAATAAAAAGTTGAACATTTTCTTTTGAATTAAAATTAAAATTTGAACTTAATCTTCCATTAAAACGATTTTGTATAACTAAATTGCAATTGAATAATTTTTTCTGATATTTTGATATTAATTGTGAATTAATGTAATTCTAGAATTATGAATTTAATTGAGTATAAATTCATACTTAGTGTTTTTCATTATATACCTTATATATATATATTTATTTATTGTAAATTAGAAAATCAAAATTTTAAAATAAAAAATAAGATGCAAGTAAATTGTCGCAAAATTTTTATGACATCTTGTATACACACACACATAATTCTATTGTTACAACAATGTTATATCTTAGGTTTGATGCGCATAGTTACGAGTACACACTACATTAAATCCATGAATTTATTTGAATGAATTTTTAGACTCTTACATTACAATCTATAAAAGAAACTTTATGAAAGGAAGCTAAAATCAAATTGTAAAACAAAACAATATTTTTTAAGAAATTCTTTTTATTCTTCTTTTTTAATGTTTTTGATTCTTCTTGTCAATCTAAAACAATCACCTAACCAACTATTGAACGCTTTAAACAATAAAATAAAAAATGTTTTTCAGTTTCTTTAGCAAAGGGATAAGAAGAAATTTTTGTATGTAGGTATAGAAAACGGAATGATCGACAGATGTTTATAATAATTGTTGGACATTAGCATCATGCCTTTCTTCCTTGAAATTTGCAGCTTGCAAAAATGCGTCATAAGAGTAAAATCCAAGAAAAAAAAATAAAACAAGAGAATGAAATTAAGGAAAGAAATGTAAGTTTGTAATTATTGTTTATGTACCTAAAAGTTCAATGTAAATATATATATATGTGTGCATTCTTGCGCATTTATACTTACTTTTCTGTTAAGTACATTTAAACAAAACAGAAAAGAAACCTTTTCCCTCTTCTTATTTTCTTTTTACCTTCAGTCATAAAAATCCGGGCAAAATAATTACTTTAGTTAGAAATACAGGTAGAAAATTTTTAAAATTTTGTCAAGTTATTAAATACAAGATTTAAGAAATAAATTGAGATTTACAGTTCTTATTTATATTTCTAATATTAAGAAATGTTTACAGTTTTAGATTAGAGCTACCAAATGAACATTAAATTAAATTGAAAATCAATCTACATATGTATTTGAACATAAATTGTATGTGGCAAATCTAATTTGTTAGATTATACATAAAAACTTGCACTATGACAAAATATTTTTTTATTTTGGAAATATTTCAAATTTATTCTGAAGAAGAGAAATTTTACCCAATTAGGGTAATTTCTTTAGGTATTACATAATTTTAGGGTAAGTTCTTGTAGATATGTATTACATACACCCCCTTTAAAATTTTTCCTCTCAAACAACAATATTAAATTTTATCAAAATCTTGCAAATTTTAGAAATAAAAGTATCTTTTTTTTTTAATTGAAAAAATTTGCCTTATCCTTTGAAATTTCATCTAATTCTGAAACAATAACATTTAACTTTTTCGTTTGGTAGAATAAAATTGTTTTAAAAACACCTTGAAGATCCCGAAAATTATACTGGAAAACTAGAAACTCAAAAATTAGAATCAATAGGAAAATCTTATTCGTAATTAAGAAAATTATAAAAAAAATAACATAAAATACAGAAACTATTCAAAAAATTGTCGACTAGCCTTAATAAGAGCTATGAAATATAGAAACATAAAATATGCTATTAGCGATTAATATAATCAGCCCTATGATGAATTTCGTTCATAGCTTCGAAATTCGGAAAATTATGAATTTCATATTCTCAATTATTAAAATTCTATTACGAATTTTCTTAATAGAGTAATCATAAATTACGTTCGTAGTAAAAAATAACAAATAGTAACAAAAAACATAAATCAACATTTCACAGTTAAAATAAATTACTGATTTTGACACTGCGAAATTGTGGTGCTAAGATTCATAATCTCTACGAAAAGAATTTGTGATCATTCAAAAAGTCTACATCGTAGCTAAATTTCTAATAGGGGAATTCATGATAGGGCTGAATAAGTTTATTCCTATGTGTCATAAATACAGTTTAGTCTTATACACGACCTATTTTGTACTATATTAAAAACAAAATCAATTTTACTTCCATAATTTGAAATAACTTTCTAATTTTGGAAAATTTGGCAACTCATATAACAAAGAATAAATTGTAAAAATATACGTTATTTTGGTATTCAGCCATCAAAGCTGCAATTTCCAAATATACAATCATACTATTTGTTGCAAATTTTAACTATAACAAAAGTATACACTAAAAACATTAATGAATGCTCAATAAAGTTGGGTATAGCAACAACAATATAATAGGTAAAATAAAAGGTAAAAATTAAGTGAAAATGGCATTAAAACTATCCATGTTAATACCTTTTATTATTTTACTTTTTATATAATTCATATTCTTAGATTTTATGTGCAAAATACGCATGCTGTACGTTGTTTTTGAAACAATATTATGTATGTATGTCACCTGTGATGATTTTTGGAGTGAAATTTAGAAAAATCTTATAAAATTATCTTGGAATAGAAATAATTCAATGAAAAACTGAGCCTTTATTCTTCTTTTGAAACAATTGTAATGTAAATTCTTTTAAAATAAGTAGACATTTCTAAGACATTAAAATGTATAATGCTACCTGGATTCATCTTGCAAGTAGTTCACAATTATTATATTAGAAAGATAATATTGTTATATCAGAAAATTACAATTAAAAATGATTTAGCAGAATTTTTTGATAATTTACAAAAAAATAAATTGATAATAATGTAATGATGACATTTTGCATGTAAAATGTCACTATTTAATAATTAATGATTGAATATTTAAAAAAAATGCCAATAATAAACTTATAAAATGATTTTAAAACAACAATACCATGATATGCTGAAAATATTTTTGCATTCTGAAAATTGTTGAAACTAAAACTTTTTAAGTACTTTAAAAATATTGTTATTTGAATTTGATTTTCGGTTCTTGAAAGTTTTTGAAACTCTAAGGAGCATTGTTCAGTGCAATTAATTTGATTGCTTAGTTTTTCAAAAAATATTGGAAAAAATTCAAAACTTAACTTCACTCCAAGCAGCATAATGACCAATTAAGAAGCCTAAAAAATCTTGCATATTAGATATAAACAGAATTTGTGAAATACAATTATAATAAAAGACATCACCTCACGTTCAAGTTTATATGTATATGTACCTGAAGACTAATGCAAATCATAATATAAAAATTTTCTCACCTCCAATTTCCTGAATTGAAAATTTCTCCGATGGCTACATTGATTATTATTTAAATTATTTCTGTGGACGAAATTCATTCCACATTAATTCAAATTCCTTTTCAAAAGAATCAATAAGTTTTCTCTCAGAAGTCACCACAATATTTTCCCAATTTGAATAAAGTCCCTATTATTTTTAAAGAAGTTTTTTAAGTTTCAATTTAAGAACAAAAAAAAATATAATAATATTAAAATATACCTGACGCGTCCAGTTACAAGATCCTGACATTAATATTGAATTTGGTTCATTTTTTAGTCCCACCTCAGAAGTTTTTCTTAAAACACTGACACGATTTTTACCATCGATAATACAAAACTTATGATGCATTAGTTGCTCTCCATTAACTTTTTGAAATCTTACAGCAATTCCTAAAATATAAAAAATATGTATATGTATGTGTATATTAAATTATTATTAGTATCTTGTAGCGTAAATTCTAATTAAATTAAAGAAATAAAAAAAAAAGTTTTTGTTCATAATTAAGAAAGCTTTACTTTCGCAAATGTAAAATCAAAGACAGGATCAAAGAAGACTATTTAAAAAGGGGTATATGTAAGCTATATTATCAAAAAGAACGTCTAAAATGCAATTGTTCTGATAAAACTTCTGAAGAACTCATCAAACGGTTTTCACGCAAATAAATTTTTATTATTTTTGATTCACACATCTAAAGTTATAATAATGTTAAATAGTTCCGGTATTTAAATATTTGAATTTTTTCATTCAAAAAATAATAAGATAGAAAGAAATATGACAGGTCAGTTGATTACGATTTTTTAGTATCCTAAGCATTTAAATAATAATATGTAAATTTATAAGATTTACTAATTTCATTGCATAATTTTTCAGCATGATGCTTTAGTTAGAGATAGGTGCACTATTTATAATGCGTTTTGAATTTCTTGAGGTAATTTGTTTATCCTAAATGTATGCAATATTATTTTAATAATTAAATTCATTGTTTAAACAAATTTTCATTGTGAATACATATTAATTCACAATATGTAAACTTGAATTTCTTTGAAAGAATTTCAAATGTCGTGGAAGCCATTGCTATGCAAATGAAAAAAAAAAACTCAAGTTTATTAAAAAACAACGTAATATATACATATATTTTGTCTACACTCTTTGGATATTAAAGACTTATTTTGTTCTAAGGTCAGTGTTGTTTTATTTTTTGTATGAAAAAGGCCTTATTTTTGAAAGAGGTCGTCACTCTTGGAATATGCACATTAGTGCCGTGAGAGGCATTTTTCCAATGCAAATTGTACATTTTTGTGCATTTTGGTTGTGCCGCACCCGACGAACTGTATGCGACTCTCAAGTGTAATGTATGCACCTATTGAAAAGTTTTTTTATAAATACACCATGGTTTAAGCTTAATTTTTGGGGTAAGATTAATTTGGTGCATAAATAATATGAATGCATGTATTTTGAATTTCCGAATTTAATTATCAAAAGATAGTGAGATATAAATATTTTTTTACCTCATAAGAGAAGAGTATGTATAAATTAGAGGAATTTTTAAATTAAAAAATGATTCACTTAAAATTTGATGATTGGAACATCAATGCAGAAGCAAATGAGGTAAAATAATATGAGCAGTGGTGAATTTAAAAAATCATTTTCTACGATTAACTTTTTTCGGCCAGCACGTGTATTTATTTCTCTTGCACTTTTTAAATTACATGTACACATATACATACATATAATATATGTACGTACTTATATATTCAGTAACAAATTAATTCTATATAATCAAGATATAATTAAAACATTATTTTAATAGAAAAAACTAACCTTCATCGTATAAATTCCATACTTGGGAACCAGTCGAACCGTGTTGTAAATTGCAACATATGATACGAACGCGAATATTTCTTTTAAATGCTTGCAATATTGCATCAGATAATTCTAGTGAAGTAAAAATGTGCATTGCTAAATCAATGGAATATTTTGCGTTTTCAATTAATTTTTTCAATTGTGCGTTTCTATACATTGTACAATAATTTAAATTACACTTATCACTTTCACACTTATTGCTTAAATGATTTGTCCAATAAACTTCATTTAATGATTCATTTTTACTCTTTCTTAATAAAAAACGCAAATAATAAACGGAAATTGGTGCAATCGCGACTAAACAAGCTAAAATTTTATAATTAATCATTTTTTTAAATAATATATATTATTAGAAATCATAAAAATCTTTTATATTAAAAAATCTTCCCGACCCACGAACGTTTTTAAGAGGTACCTGTGCAAAGTGGACCGACAACCAAGGCACATGGACTGAAGAAATTCTATCAGCTGTTAGCGCCAGCTGTTATTGTCAATTGTAATGAAGGAAAGTTTATGCATTTCTATGATTGACATTTACATCAGTGTGATAAACTGCTTTAATAATCTAACATGGTATGTACTAATAAAAATTGGTTCATGCAATTGGCTGTTTTCATTTTTTTAGTGACTACTTATAAATAAAAATATTTTCAGTCTACATGTGTACAGCTTTAATTTAAATTTAAGTGGTTTTGTTTCTGTTTTTTTTTTGTACCGAAAACAGGAACAGGTCAAAATGGTGTATTAGAATTACATATAATATGAAAACATTTAATTTTTTATCACTTAAAAATTTTTGGAAGCCCATCTACTTTTTCGAGTTCAAAATAATTAATCTTGCGATTATCCACAGTTTATCGTATCTTTATACGATAAAAAATCTCGGAATACTTTTTAATTTGACAACTGGTAAGATCATATAAGCACCATCACTAGTGTGATTTACTCTGATCTGCGAATCTTATAGATTTTTGTGCACAATATTGAACTAATCTACGTAGTGAAACTCTTTTCTAAAGTTTATAGTAAACGTACTAAGAATTTTATGGTATTTAGAAGTTAGACACAGATTTAGCCGCCTCACAGGCAATATATTGGTAGCATTTGTAAATAAAACAGCACCAAATCGATGGCAAACTTCAGTGCATTTAGTAGACTTGACTTTAAAGTTTTTTTTTTTCATTTGACATCATCAAACTTTGCAGGGTTTATTCTTTTTTATATCAGAGCATTTCACAGCTGCCAAAACATCGATCTATGTTTAATACGATCAGAGCTAAAAATTTCTGTTCTTTTTTGCGATAAACGTACATCAAAACATGTTCAGGTTTCGCTCTATGTACTGAAAAATGTTATTGACACTCGGAATAAAAAAAATTATTAAATGACAGAATAAGCTCTATCTTAGTTGCTTTTATAAGATGGTAGATAATATATTCGAAATTTTTCTTAATTGATCAGAGCACGCTCTAAAAGTTGTATATCTGACCCGATTCAGCCTTTCAGCTAAAAAACGAAAACAACTGGAAATGAATTTGGCATTTTTATAGCTGTTAACCTTAACTTGATTTGGTTTTAATATTAATTATTATATTGCTATAAATTTTACGTAAATCTGTAATCTAATTATATATGTATTTAATATAATAATTAACTGTTCATACAAAAGTTTAAATTTTCTTCCAAAAATGCAAAACGCTTAGTCTAACTTCATCGACAAGCAAATGCGATACTTTCGCGCAGCTTATGCTCTCTAGTGTCTACTCACAGTCTTGAGTCTAACGGGTACCGTTAATTATTAAACAAAACTCTTTTGTAACGATCGCGAGCCCGTATGTATGGGTATACATACAACCGTTCATATGGTGCACGTATGCGGTGTATATACATAATAATAAAGACGCTATAAATATAATATTAATCTATAATAGATCAATATATAAATAAATACATACATATATGCGTCTTTGATAATATTAAATTGAATGAAATACTGGCAGTCCATTGCTTATTTATATTTCTTCTTATCGATATGTGCGCTAATATTTGATATTGTGGATTTTATAAGAAACAAACTTCTCAATTACATAACCTTCAAATAAGAAAAACATAGGTAAATGGTGAAATACTAAATAAAAAGTATAAGAACTTCTTAATAACATTAAAAACGTTTTAATTACGTTTGTTTACTGAAAATAATGTCCCAAGCAGCAGATCAAACCCAACCAAAAATAAAATACGGTGGAGAAACGAAATTAAACAAAACTCAACTAGAGTTTATGAAGATAATAGAACAACAAAATCTAGAACGAGTTCAAAAACTCCAAAGAACTAGACGAAATAATATTATCACTGGATTGTGCTTGGGAGCTAGTGTTCTCGGTATTTACGCATATTCTATGTTCAGTGTTGCACAGGAAAAATTCCTTGATGATTTCGAAGAACCGAAAAAAACTGATTTGAGTCACTAACAGTACGCTTTCAACGACGATAGAAGTTTAATAAGTAGTTTTGTCACAATAAATTTACTAAAATGAACAATGTCGCTCAAATGGCACTTAGTAATAAAGGGGGATTAAGATTACCACCATTACCAACCATTCGAGATTTAGTAAAACTTTATAAATTAAGAGCAATAAAGCAATTGAGTCAAAATTTTTTAATGGATGAACGTTTAACAGATAAAATTGTAAAAGCTGCTGGCCGTATATCTAACAATGATATTTGCCTTGAAGTTGGACCTGGTCCAGGTGGTATTACAAGGTCTATAATTCGCAAACAACCTTCGAAAATAATATTAGTTGAGAAAGATCAAAGGTTCTTACCAAGTTTAGAACTTTTAAAAGAATGTGCTGAAGAAATAATGAATATTAAATTGGACATTCATCAGGGAGATATATTAAAATATAATATTGAAACAGATGTTCCTGATGAAGAAAAACGTTTGCATTTAATTGGAAATCTTCCATTTTCTATATCTACGAGACTTCTAATAAATTGGTTAGAGGATGTTTCTGAACGCAGAGGTGGTTTTCGACGTTTAGATACGCATATGACATTAACATTTCAAAAAGAGGTAGCTGAAAGAATATGCGCTCCCTTAGGACACGAACAAAGATGTCGATTATCTATAATTTCACAGATTTGGACTCAACCAATTTTGAAATTTTTTATTCCTGGTAAAGCTTTCGTTCCAAAACCAAAGGTTGATGTGGGTGTAGTGAGAATTATACCATTACGAGAACCTCGAACAGATTTGCCATTTAAATTAGTAGAAAAAGTTACACGGCATATATTTTCAATGCGTCAAAAATATTGTAGGCGTGGATTTAGTACATTATTTCCCGAAGATATTCGTGAAGAGACAACAAAAAATTTATTTGAATTAGCAGACGTTGATCCATTGCTAAGACCGTTTCAACTTTCAGTAGAAGAAGTTCTTAGATTATCACAAGTATATTCAGAACACATAAAATCCTATCCTGAATTATCCCTTTATGATTACAGAGGTCCAAAAAATATGAGCTCTATTGCAGAAAATAATGATATATAAATTATATTTTGTTTGTTAGTGAATTTTTTGAATTAAACTGTGTTACTACTTTATGAAATTGATGGATGAATAAATATTAATTATACAAAAAAAAAGTTTATTTGTGCTATATGTTCTCCAAAATCATTTCTCTTTACTCCGGTGTTATTTCCTAAAAGAATGAGATAAAAAAGTTTTTTGAATAGGTGTTCATTTAAGTAGGTAGATCTTAATTTTATTTTAGTTAATTAAATTTTTGTTCTTAAAAACTACTTTCATTGCAATAAAATAATTTTACTATTCATCTCGAATAGCTCTATACATGCTTATTTCATTTGGAAACGTTTTCTGAAGCTCAACCATCATATTTACTTTGAACTTGCGGTAAGCATCAATTTTACCTTTAACTTCTTCATTTTTTGTTAAAGCTTTTTCTATACAATCTTTTGTATATAATTGAGGATTTTTATCTTGATCAATATAATCAAAAACTTCAAAGGGTACATAGACATCTTGAACTTGATTTTTTAATTTGTCAATTTCCTGTAAACCAGTGACCAAACTTTGTCTAAAAATAATATTTAAATAATTTTAAATAATGGACATAAATTAATAATTCATCATATGTACATTTTTTGATTAAGAACATTTTGCCCTTGTGGCTGAAAATCACTAACTATGATTCTGATCTGACGTACATTTTCTATGAACATCTCCAACTGGGTTTCCAAGTCTTCTAAAGGTGCTGCCATGGTAGCCCTTGAAAAATATAAAAATTGTTTAACAAAAATATGAAGTCGTATATTATTTTAAAATTTACTTCATTGTTTTAATTATTTAAAATTTCTGAAACACAAATAAAATTTTTCAATTATAAAAATTTATATATTTTCGAAAGAGAGTTTGAATTTTTATCCTTATATTTTCTACAATTAAGAAAATATTAACTCCACTTTTCTTTCCTTCTTTTAATTTTTGGAAAGTTTTTGAATATGTCAAAAAGTTATACATCTATCAAAAAATAAAAACAAAGAAAAAATCCCAAAACATTAATGTCAGCTGTCAAAAAATTTTGTTTGGATATTTAATAAAAATTGTTAATTATTAAGGTGATTTTACACAAGCATTTTTACTTAATACAAAAATTTTTCGTACAGGCGAATTTTTTTTGAAATAACAATTTGAATCCTGTGTTTTTCTTATTTCTTTTTTTTTGTTTTAAGAAACAAATGTGTAGAAGAAATTCTGTTTATGAAATGAAAACAACAACCTATTTGTTTTTTAACAAATGTAAGTTTTGTCAAATTATCTCAAGGAGTCTAAAATATGATGTGAGTGCAGACAGTAAGAAAATTTTTTTATAAACTCTATGAAAAAACTGTAAAAATTTCTTAAGGAACGCTCACAAAAATATATTCTTCTTTTAGTACTTTCGTAAGTAGTATTCATTTTCAAAGAAATATTCAAAATTATTCTAATTCTAAATAGATGGAAATAATCACATTGAAATATTATTTGCGTTCCATTTACATGTTCATTACATGTACATGTACTCATGAGTCTGCAAATGGATCGGTTATCAATCTTTTTTGATGTATGAGTAAAATTTAACCTCAATTTTTTTCTTTTAATATCAATTTAATAAAAAAAAATTAAATATCATAATTAAATAAATCTTAAAGTACACGAGATCCATTTGTTGTAAGTTAAAAATGCAATTTTCACCTATCGGAAAAAATATCGTATTCTGTGAGAAAACAAAATATTCTAATATTACTCTAATTTGTTTTATATGCTTTTTAATAAATACATAAATACTAAAATAATTTGAGAGTAGCAAATTACTTTAATATTTATGTAAAGTACTTTAGTTAGATTTTAGCATTTATTTTTAGATGAATCCTGTAATTAATATTCTTCCTAAAATCAAAAACAAAGTACTAATTGAAATTTTTTTATTTAAAATTTTTGAAATTATGTAGTTATGTACTAATTTTTACTTGCTACAATAGAAATATTACTACTGTGTAGATGTCTCTAGCTGCGTTAAAGATATTTCTCTTGACGTCGCTCTTTCTTTTTCATATGTCAACAAATTTTTGCTTTTCTGTTTTACTTTTGTTTTTATTGTTTTTTTTTTATAATTGCGGGGAAAATAAAATTTATTTCAATTTTTTTACAATTATAATTAAACATTTCTTATACTAGAATTTTTTTAATAATTTGAAAATAATTTGCGGCAATGCAAGGGAATGGAGCATTAGTAAATAACAGCTTTATAATTGAGGATTATGATAGAATTGAAATAGAGCCCGTATCTACATCTCATAGTGATTTGAATTCAACAGGTAAGTAAACAATTTTTATCGATTACATATTTACGATAAAAATATTTTATCTTGATATGAACACAAAAAAAGAATATTTTTTAATTTATTAGGAAGTCAACAGTTTTTAACTGATTCACAAACAAACTTTCGTTTTTTCCAACAAACAAAGGATGGAAATGATAGGATTCCAACACCAAGCAATATGGTAAATGTTAAATTATTGAATAATAAAATTAATAAGCCAAATATTGTATACATATATTCATATGTATGTATAATATTGTGCAAACATACGAATTTTTATAAATGGAAATAATTAATTATCACATTCTTTTTGTTAAATAGGTCAGACGATGGTCTCAGAATCTTTCTAAGATTGGAAAAGGGAGAAAGACTATTAAAGAAAAGACCATTTATAGTCTTCCGTCACGGAAGGGTAACTTTTTAATAATTTTATTATATAATTTTTTTATATAAAACCTGATAAATTTAAATTATTACAGTTTTCGTCCACATTAAAATGTTTATATCACATTTTTTATTAGGAATGAAATATGTTAGTTACACTTTCCTTTCCTTTACATTAAAGATTCCTTCAATATAGTTTAATTTGATTTTAAAAAATAGTTTACCACATAGTGTATTAGAATACCCTGTAGACGTAGATAAATTAAATCATAACCGACTTTCTGTAATAGTTCATCTATAGTTTAATGATTTGGTAGTCCTTCCGCATTTTGGCAATAACATTTAAAAAAAGCACTTTATTTATTTATTCTTAAAATTTTGGTTGATCGTTATGCTTCTATTGAAGTGTTAGGAAATAGCAATAGCTGAATGAGATCGTTAATTTTTCGAACTCCCTTTTGTTATCCTAGGAGCTAGGTAAAAGAACATAGTTTTTAATAAACAATTGGTATTTATTTTTTGTCGCATAATATGGCAGTTTTAATGTAAATCATTCGATAAATCAAAAATTTTTTTTCCACTCTCTTTTTTTAACCCTTATTTTACCTCAAATTCTGTTTTTGCTATTCTTTTTTTTCTGTTGTAGAATAAAAGTAGAATTTTCTGTTATATATTAGATTTAATTTGAATTTCTTTCATCATTTATATTTAAGTATTTGCCTTAGATAATCAATTATTGGGAACTCCAAACGAAATTGAAATAGATCGTTTAGCTAACGAAATTGAACAAAACGAATCCTTAATGGAAGATAGTCCCCAAGGAAAACAAATGCGTATGTAAGTTGTGAAAATTAAGTTGAAAATATTTTTAAAACATATCACATAGTACTCGTAGTGTGAATAATTTTTCTTCCTATTACAAATTTTAGGGAAACAATACGAGCACTTCCGCATTCTTTAACCGCTAAAAGGAGATTAAAAGAAAAGTTGGCAGTTTCTGTGACACAAAATGCCTCAAAAGTATCAATTGGGTTTTTCAGAAAATATACTTCTAGGACTAAATATTTATTAGTAAAATTTTATAATAGATTAAGAGGTTTTCTTAGCAGTATTGAGCTATGGTATGATTCTATGAAAGAAATTGAAGGTCACTTTGGTAGTGGCGTTGGAACATATTTTAAATTTTTAAGATGGCTGTTTATGTTGGATCTATTTCTTCTTGTTTTCACATTTTCATTTATTAGTTTTCCAGAAATTTTGTATGATATATACGAAAATAATACAGAAATTCAATCAAAAGATTTATTTGAAATTGAAGATTTATTTACAGCAGAGGTAAAAATAAAAATAAACCTCAATTATAAATTCTATTTTAAAAAATTTAAATACTTTTTTAATGTTTTAAGGGATACATTAAGTCTTCCATATTATTCTATGGTGCATATACAAATACAACATTCAGTATTCCTGGAACATCATATACATACAGTTTACCTCATGCTTATTATATGACAAATTTGTGCCTTTATCTATTTACATTTATAATCATATCATCAAGTATGGCTCGTTCATATAGAAGAAGTTTTATTGAAACTTCCGGTGGTATAAAGCCAATGTATGCTCATAAAATATTTTGTTCCTGGGATTTCAGTATTTCAAATTTAAAAGCAGCTAAATTAAAAAAATCTTCCATTTTTACTGAATTAAAAGAGACTTTAAGTGAATTAGAACAACCAAAAATTGAATATTCAAAAATGTGGCGATTGTGGATTTTTTGTTCACAATTAACTGCACATTTATTAGTTTGTGGAATGATTGCTGGGCTTGGTGTAGCTATGTGGATCTTATTACAGGTGTTCTTTTGTTAATAGCATGTTATAAATATTTTTTTTTATATTATTAATTTACATAACTTAAATTTTAGAATTTTGCAAAAGATGATGAATCTACAGCATGGGAAACATTGTATTTAGCCATTGCTGTTAATATTACAATGTTAGTTTTACAAAGTTTCTTTGCGTGGATATCAAAGTGAGTTTTGAATTAAGAATAATTCAAATTACAAAAAAAAACTTATTTTATACAAAATTCAAATATTTTTAGAATGGAAGATTATGAAACTCCCAGGCGAACTCTGCATATAACACTTATGAGAAATTTTTTACTTGAGGCTGTAATAATTGGTGTTTTAATTTATTTCTGGTTAACAAAAGATTATAAAGGAGTAATAAAAAAATTATTTTGTCATAAAAAAACTTACAATTAATTTTTTACAATTCTAGTGCTGGGAAACGTCCGTTGGTCAAGAAATATATCGGCTAATTATTGTTGATTTTATAATATCCGGTTTAGGCTTACCATTTGTTCAATTATTACAAGTTCTTTTGTTCAAGTATAACAATTTTCGGAATATATTTGCTAAATTTTTATATGTATTTGTAATTTTAGGAAATTTTGGCCTTCAATGTCTAAGCCAAGTTTTGATATTTCAAGAAAATCATTGGGACTGGTTTTTAATCAGACTCTTTTATGGGTTGGGTTATTGTTTTCTCCAATGCTATCAGCTGTGGTCACTTTAAAGATGATTAGTAATTTTTACATAATGAAGTATACATTAATACATTTAAGTAAATCGCCAAAACATATGTGGAAATCAGCACAAACCCAAACGTTATATTTAGTTTTTACATTTTTATCGCTTTTAGGCGTAATTGTATCACTTGGCTATATAATGACGCAGTAAGTAAATTTGAGTATTTTGTTTAAAAGTAAAATTTTTTCTTAGAAATAAAATTTTTGAATCTAAAACAATATTTAATTTTTTTTTAGAGTAAAAATAAGTGAAAAATGTGGACCATTCCGAGAGCATCAATTTATGTTTCAAATATTTATTGATGGTGTTTTACAACTTAAACAAAATAGTTGGGTGTGGCGTGCTATAATGACAGTAACAAGACCAGCTGTATTAGGTGGAATACTTTTAACAATGGCTGTTGTTGCATATTACTTAAGGGCCAAATCTAAGGCTCGAGGTACAATGGTTAAATTATTAAAGGATATGTTATATTTGGAGGCAAAAGACAAAGAATTTTTGCTTATGAACATTGCCCGTATTACACACAACCGAGAATGGTTATTTATTGATGAAGATATACAAAATGATATACCAGAAAATAATTTTCAAGATTATGCTGAATCAAGTTCCACGTGGCGATATCGAAAAAATAATATGCCAAATAGAAGTGAAACTATTTTAAGAAGTCGTTTTATTTAATCAAATCTCTTAATTATGAAATTTAGGAGGTTGAAAATTAAACTTAAAAATGAAAGCGTATTAATATTTCAGTATATTAATACTGAAATTAAAGTATTCACTTACATATGTATTAATCTTATAAATCATTTAATAATTTATTTGTTTGTTATGTAATATAAATTTTAATAGAATTTTTGCTAAAATAATTATATACATATATTTTTTGAAATATAGATAAATTTACATTATACAATTTTCAAATAAATACATAATATCATAACATTGTTCTTATAATTTTTTTTTTCATTTTATTTCAATAAAAAATATTATTACTGAGTAGCAAAGTAAATAAATAAGTAATTACTATGATGAGTTAAAGGCCGAGTAATTTATAATTTTTCATTTTCAAAATCCACAATTGAAACCTGAACAATTCTATTTCCGTGGTAATTTTGTTCTTTAATTTAACATATCAATTTTTATAATTTATTCCATTTAAATAGATACAAATATTTTGTTTCTTTTTTCTTAATGATTTTATATTTAGATAAACGGTTAAAACTAACAATTCGAAATTAACGAAAAAAGAAAGTTCGGTAGTTTTTTTAACATTAACATAATCTTCGAAAAAATTCTTGACAGTAAACTTTACAAAACCGAACACAATGGTCCTTTAAGGAATAATATTATCCATTGTGTTTTTCTTATATGCAAAATAAAATTAAAAATATATTGTGAATATTATTAAGTTTTTGACTTTTTTCAAGTAAATGAAGTAAATGTTTTGAAAAAATTCACACAATACTATTTTAATTCCTGCTCGCAAAATTGAACGGAAAAAAATACGTCAAATAGTTTAACTCTGAGTTGTGCACAATTACACATCGTAAAAGCTTTTTCAAATTAACTGATTGGAGAATATCGTATTTCGTATTCATACTCATACTTCATGCTTTTTGCTAATGGTTAAATTCGTTAAATAATAAGATCTGCTCTATAATATCAACATTTGGAAATGTGACGTCATTAGGGAGAATTTTTTTTTATTTTTTTATTTATATTAAAATTTCTTAAAATTTAAGTCTTAAAAAAATAGTTTAAATATAAGTGTAATAAAGAAATGTCATTCGTAAAAAATTTTGTAGTATTAAAAATAATCATACCGTAAAACTAATATATTTTTATTTATTTTATTAAATACAATGTTTTTATTACGAAATTTTACATATAAGTTCAGTGGCAAGTTTGTGTAATCCGTTTTCTGTAAATTCATTCTAAAAGTATTTTAAGTTTCCAAAAACACGATATCTACATTTTCGCTATTTCGAGTAAAGCATGATTGAAATTTTTTTTGTATTATTTTTGTTTTACTAAAACATGATTTAGTTACCATATTGTAAAAAGTCAACATTCTAAAATATTGTTACTAAATATTGCATAGTATATATATTTTTTTATATTATAGAAGATGTATACTTTTTCCAATTGCAATTTGTATTAGTCAGAACTATAACCGTCGACGATAAATGAGAACGATGCCGACAACGACTACTTATTATTACAAAAAGAAATTTTCGGTGTCGTTGAATTAAATAAATTTTAATTTAGTTGCTGTATTTAAAAATTTGACAATCGGAACTGAGTGGAACAGGAAGACATTTGATTGTTAAGCTGTATGTGAATTTATTAATAATCAAAAACAGAGATCTTTTGTGTAAACAATGGTATCAAATTAATGTAGTTAATGAGATTTTAATATGTACATATATTTACAAATTAATAAAAATAGGTTACTGAAGCGGTTTTTACATTCTACATCACGAATAAATGTTATTATATATAATTTTTTTTTAACTTTAATTGATTTTACAAAAGTACCAAAGTAAATATTGGAGACAGCCAAACGGTAAGCATAACTCATTTTTCACAAATATATTTTTTGCTTTAAACAAATTGCTGCTGATCCGTTATCGTTCACATTGAGTTTTCTTTAGCAAAAATGTAGATATTCATATAATGTTCTGATAGAAAACCCTATATATATCTATATACATTGTTCATACATATATGTATGTATGTATTTTGTTCTATAAGATATTAAAATTGAAAATAATAAAAACAAAGCATTCTTTTAAAATTCTTTATGTTTCGTTCTTTTGTAGCTTTCAATAAAATTAACAATTTCAACGAATTCAAATTCAATTCGATTCAATAAAAAGTGGGAGAATTGTTTTTGTGTATTTTGTTGAATTGTAAGGAAAAAACAGCAAAAATGTGAGAAAATTGCACGCAATAAATAAAAACCATAAAAAGTACATAAAAAGTTTTTTTTTTCTTTCAATTAATAATTTTCATGTTTCAACTTTTTTTTTAGTTAGTAGCTTTTTGCAAGCTGTCGTGAAAACAGTTATTTTAATAAAAGTGAAAATATTATTGTGACAAACAAGGTGTCTGTGTTTTTTTTTATAAAAATAAATAATTCCATAATCTGTGTATTCTTATTGTAAAAAAAAGAAAATTAAAAAATAGTTTTTAATATTGTAATTTTTTTTTTGAGAATTTAAAAAAAAAAGATATGTAGTTTTTGTTTTATTAAAATTAAATATTTATGTAGAAAAAAAAATTATACATGCACAGATGTTCACATACATATGTATGTATGTATTTAGGTATATATTTTATATTCAAGTTTAATATTATAAAGTAATGTAAATTTTTTTCAAACAAGCTCTACGTTCTTTAAGAAAATACAAATTTTTTTTAACAATTGAATAGTTTAATTAATCTTATTTTTAAAAAATAATATATATATACATATATTTACATAATTGAGTCTCAATAAATTAAACATCAAATAATTTTGAAAATTATTTTCATACAACATAGAGGAAATATAATTGAATTGGTGATTTTATAAGACTATATACATAAATAATATTAAAATAATTTTACTGCTTAAGGACTTAGATACCTACCTTCATACATACATATATATACGGATATAATAATAAAACATTTAAGTGGATATTAATAAAATAAGAAAAAGAAGGAAATAAATACTTATTGAAAGTAAAACAACAACAATATGAGCTCACGTCCAAGTAGCTCTAAACCACAACGAATTTATGGTTTCGATTTGGATATGGAAGTAGATTTTCCAGAAACTGAAAGTAAGTAAAATAAATAATTATATACCTTTCTACAAACTATTTACATACATATATAATGTATAAATATAATTTATTGTAGATTATTGTTGGTATTAAAGAGTTCTTCTAAATTTCTAAAGTTTGAATATAAGAAAAACAAATTCAGAATATATTTTTCTTAATTTTATTAATCTTATAAGGATTCTAAGGAGATTTAAAATCTATACAATTTGTGCATACACAGGTATTATCATATATGTATGTTTGTACTTACGATTCTAACAAAAGCCTCATTTTATGTTGCAGCATAATTTTTACATTTTAATTCTAATGCAAAATGTTACACTAGAATTCCGCATTTTGATAAAAATATATGCTTACTTATTCATTGTTATTAAATTTTATGCGAATAGGCAGGTACCTACTTATATTTCACAAATTTAATCTATACAATATTTAGGTATTAATATTAATATTATGTATTTTTGGTTTGTTAGAAGTACGCATATGCAATAGTTATTCCACATAAACTTATTTTAAATCATTTTCTTATAAAGTATGAATTTAAAACTAACCTAGTAGCTACCGTGCTTAATAAATTGTCGGCCAAAAATTTGAAAAATACGTAATACATTTATATGCGTGTATGTACTTCTATTATAACTAGCAATATGTTATATTGTACCATATATTTAAACTTAAATTTTACCAAATTTCATCTACATCATGTACACATTCTACATGAACGAAAAATGTGATCTGGTATATAGGCATAAGTAGTTAGTACCTACATACATATATAATGTACATATTTATTAGAGAATGGGGTCAGTTTCTTTTAAAATTGTTTGGCCGGATGTGAAAGATTAAGTATACTTTATTAAAACTCTTGAAATATTGAAAAAAGATCAATTAACCTACCCAAAAAACACAAAAAACGAAAAAGAATTTTTTATTTTTACTTTTATTTTTATCAACATTAGCAATAATCTTACTTAATTAATATAAGTATAATAAATGCCAACATAAAACGCGATAATTATTAATCTCAGTATATTTAATAAAAAAATAAATCAATTTTTATTTTAATCCGATAACTAATATTTTTTTTTTAATAAATTATACAAACAATATACTTTTGTGGTGCCCGTATTAATTACAATACGTTAAAATACTTACAAATATAAAAAAATTTAATTCAAATATTTGTTTGAACTCTCATTAAGAGATCTGATAGTATACAAAATTTACATGCTTACCTGCTTATGTTTGAATATATTAATTTAAATAATATTGTTAAATATTTTATTGAGTACATACAAATGAACTGTGTATTAAATTTTTAGAATTACCGCATCACTCCATACTAGAGATTGTGATCGCGAAGTCCTGTCTCGAGAATTTGTATTATTTTGGGTTTCTCATTCTTGAGAATTGTTATTTTCTAGATTCTGATTTCTCGAGAAAAAATTAATTATTTCTCGAGAATTTTTTTAAAATTCACATAAACTAAATACTTATGCAACAAAAAAATAAAAAAATTTGAGTTTTATAGAGCAATCTGGTTGCTGGAACTAGAACTCTTTCAAAAACTTTGTTTTTAGTACATTTTGGTTTCCTGGGGAATTATGTATATAATAAACTGTGTTGGACATTAGAATTGAATCTTAAGAGGAAGTTAGAAGATACTATCCGTCAAACACTTAAACCTACTTAAATCACAATTGATGATGACTTCCGTACTTTACTGAAGGAAATAAATATTTATGAAGCTACTGGAAATTTTACAAATAATTTACTGCAGCTGAAAAATGCTTTAAGTACGATTGGACACAAAACGAAAAAAATTTTTCGATATTCAGTAATTTCACTTCGAAAAAGAGAGGAAGATTATTTGATAAGTTCATTGAATTGTTTGTTTTTTGAAAAATTATTTCTCAAAATATGATTAAATTTTTTAATAATTTATCTTAATTTAACAATATTAATTTTTTTATGTTATGCAGTATTCAAAAGTTACAATGTATTATTTTTGTTATTTTTTTTAACATACTTAAGGATGTGTTTATTTTAAGTTTTGTTTTTAATATAACAAAAAAAATTCTAATGGAAACTTCTGTATTTAATTTGTTGAAAATTCGTGAGAATTCTCGAGAAAATATTAACAAATTTCTCATATCTCGAGAATTTAAAAATTGCCATAATGAAAATTCTCATTTCTCGAGATTATAAAAAGTACGAGAAATTACAATCTCTACTCTATACGAATGAAAAATTGACATTTTCAAAAATATAGCTCTAAACACTTAAATTGTAAAACCTTTTAAGATATACTTAATAATTATGTAAAGTGAAAGTTGCATTTATATCGCAGTCAGGGAAGGTTATGTTACAAATATTAAACGCGTTCTGATGTCTATACCTTCACCTTCTACAATCTTTGTACTCTTATCCAGTTTTTTTTCGGCTACCTAAATTAATTAATTGAGCTTAGATACTCGTAAGCATTGCTACCAATATTAATATATTTATTCGTAATTTTAGTCAAGTCTCCACATGTTTGAATCGTTATAAAATGAAAATATCGTTAAGCAATGTTAAAGTATAAAATTTAAAAAAGAAAGTCAAATCATATTTTGGTCTTAAACACTTCTTTAATTTAATTTTAAGTAGGTAGCTAGGTAGGTAAATATACCTTTAAGTATACTGGTACATGGTTTAATCCAGATAGGAAGTTGTGGGATTAAAAAAGAAAGCTGCATTTAGTTATAGCTTCATAAATTTTTTTTACTCATCCATTGGAATATAACTTTTAAGCTATTAATTTTTTTGTGTCCAATTTCTTATTTTATATGCATATGGCAACTCTAATTAATAGTACAAAGACGTATGCATAAGTATATAAATGTACGCATATAATTAATTTCTTTTGTTTTACTATAAATAAGCACCTATGGTAAAAAATTGTAGTTTATACGAATAATAACCGCATTAGCACATAAGTACTACTGTTTATATTATTATAACATGTGGTTTTCAAAATGATTTATATTAATTTAAGATTTTTTTGTTAAGTTGCTGAGAAATTTAGTCATTATATTATAATTTCCAAATTATAATCTTAGAACAAAAGAATACTTTTATATTGATTTTATATGGATCATTACTCGACATGCAATATTTATATTTATAAGTAAGTAGGTGTTTGTAATACATATATTCGATATAGAATTTTCTTAACTACTCTTTATTGAACTGAAAGAAACATAATATGTACAATGCATACACGTATAAACGTATGCTAGTATATGAATTTCATTATTGAATTTAATTAAAGCTTTAATCAACATATTTAATCTTATTATTTTTACTTAAGTGTAATTAATTATAATAATGATTTATAAATATATAATATATATAATTATTTATATAACGTATATTATGATAATTAAGAAATAAAAAAAATTTAGGATATATATATATAAATAAGTATATTATTCCTAAGTTTTTTTAATGGTAAAATATGTTAATATTACCATGTCACCATATTTAAACAGAATCACATCTCTTACCATAGTAATTGGAGGAATCGGAAAGAAATTCAGTGAATTGAAGATTTTATTTTTAACAGTTTTGAAAATATAGAAGTGCTTTTTATAGTTGTTGGGACGGTTATTTGACTTTGAAGTGATAAGGTAATTTCAACTCATAGTCTAAATTTGAAAAATCTGAAATCTCATAGCCTAAAATTGAAAAATTAAAAAAAAAGGGTCTTATTATTTTCGAAGTTTTGCATGTTCCGTGTATTTGTTTGCTTGTCTTGCTTTTAAATTATAGCCACCCAAAATCTTAAAATAGCAATTTTTTGAAACTTATTTTGGACAGGTGGCTAGTTATTCATTTTTCATTGAAATATTATAAATAAATTTTGGTATTTCGAGCAAATTTTTAAATTAACTTGGGACTCTATATGCTATTATTTCGTATAGAGTTAATCAGAAATGTTCGATCCAATATTCAAGAAATTAAGAGAAATGCCTTATAAATTTTAAAAATAAGTTCTAATTTTTATTGTACCTCTTTGTTTAAATTGCAATTGCAATAAAAATTTTTATTTTTTTTTTTTGAGAACATATAAAATTTTTTTTATGAAAATAACATTAAGTATTCTACAAAATAAAATAATTAAACTTGAAGTTCATTAAAACATAACCAAAATTTTTTTTTGAAAAGAAAAAGGCAAACAATTTTTTATTTATACCAAAACGTGTTTATCTTGTTTGACAAAAACAAAATACCAAATATTTTTTGCCCTTTGTAATCATCTAACGAAAACGTGATATTTGACGGCTTTTGTACTTAACATAATAGCATAACACATAATTTATAGTGGTAGGCACTTTTAGACACATACATATTTTAAGTAAAACTATGTGTAGAATTTAAACTAAGGTATTTTAATGTGGGCTTGGTAAAAATAATGCTATCGAAGGGTAAATTAAGAACAATAAAATACAAACCCGAAAAATATGTGTACGTATGTGTAGTGATTTTAAAACAACTTCCTTTTAAACTTACCATTCGTATAATTTAAAATATGTGCATAAAAGTTCAAGGTTAATTTTAAAATCAATTGCAAAAGTGATTGTAAATTTTTATATTCCACTATAGATGTAAAAATAACGTGAATTTGTAACTTGAAACTCAAGTTATCACTTGGGAAGGAAGAAGAAAATTCGGTTAACAATATAATCAATAGGCTCGCTAGTTTAAGCTTTTTTTGACATTCTGAATAAAGAATCTCTTTTAATATTTTCAATTAAGTAACATACAAAATTTTCGGTCCCAATTCGTAACAGAACGGGTTACTGTATATTATAGTTGAATGGCTACATAATGATATGACAATAAAGTATTTAGAACACTAAATAAAATTAATAATAAAGCGTAATTAACTTTTTCATTAAAATAATAAAAATATTTTTATATTTTTATATAGAGAAATTATTTTAGGAATTTCTATATTTAATGAAATACAATTTTATTATTTTTTTCAATAAAATTGTTTTTTGTTATTAATTTTGATATTTTAATTAATAGAATTTCTAATAATATGCGGTACCTGCAAAATTAAACTGCAATAAAGCACAATATTTCAAAATGAGATTAGTTTAGCACGAAATGCGCTTTTTCGTTTGTTTCGTTTTGCCTCCATCTGGATTGTTGTGGACTATCTTTTCTTTCTTTTACAAAATATCTTGTTTCCCTAATTTTCATATGAAATTCTTGACTTTTGTTAGGAATTTTTATGTTTTCTCATTTCGAATTACTGCAATTTTCAAAAGACTGTCAAAAAATATAGATCTTAAAATTTTCAAAACTTTATTTTTCGAAATACACCTAATTCTCTTTTTTCGCGATAGAAAGGTTCCTGAGAAATTCGTGTAAAAAAAATCGTGTAAAAAAAGATGCTGGCGAAGTACAAAAATAATAGATTGGTTCTAGACCTCAAAAAACAAGTTAAAAATACACTAAATTATATAAAAAAACTTATTGTTGTAGTTATTTTAAGAATTTATTTTCGTTTTAATTCATTAAATAAAATAAATTAAAATTTAGATTTTAGAAAAAAATATGTACATATTATATCTGAAATTTATTGATAAAAAACTTAAATAACCAGAGTACAACCATAAGAAAAATTTAAACATTAAACAATTTTATTTATTGTCACTGTTTGATAATAAATGCAAACGTTTGCAAAAGACTATAAAATCAGTGCCCTCACTGGAAACATTTCAATTGTATATTATTGTCGTTTAGTAATCATAATTATTTGAACTTCTGGTTCAATCAGACTTACCAGGCTTATTTTAAGTAGAAAAAATGTTTTTTTGTATTCGTGTTATTTCAAATTCGTGTAAAAATAATTCTGCAATTTTCGTACGAACGTATGTTCGAAGGGTATACTAAATTTGCCTTACCGTTTGTAACGCTAAGAAATAACGGTGTTAGATATAGACTCAAGTGTATGTTTTTGATCAGCGTCAAATTCTGAGTTGATTTAGCTTTGTCTGTCCGTCCGTCCGAACGATAACTCAAAAACTAATTGAGCTAAGTTCATCAAATTTTCACAAATGATTTATTGTAGTAAGTGCCAGAACCCTATTCAAATTGGACATGCTCGGGGTACCGGTTCGGATAGCTGCCATACAACTTCAAAATTTATTTGGCTATATCTCAGAAACTATAAAAGTTATGGTATTGAAATTTCACATAAACGAATATATTAGTAGGGCCAATATGCCACATAAAAGTCGTTGAAATTACCTGGCTCCTTCTGGTACCTGCCATACAACTTCAAAAATTATTTGGCTATATTTCAGAAACTATTAAAGTTATGGTATTGAAATTTCACACAAACGAATATATTAGTAGGACCAATGTGTCACATAAAATTCGTTGAAATTACTTGGCTCCTTCTGGTACCTGCCATACAACTTCAAAAGTTTTTTGACTATATCTCAGAAACTATAAAAGCTGTGATATTGAGATTTCACACAAGTGAATACATATATTAGTAGGGTCGATGTTCTGGTAGCTGCCATACAACATCAATAGTAGTTTAGCACAACCAGTATTTTGAATAACACATAGTACTAAAATTTTGCATAAATTAATATGTTAATACGGCAACTTAAAGACATAGTCTGTCCCATAGTTAGTTATGGCACATTAGTTATTCGCAAATAGGATAACAAATTCGTACGGGTATCACAGAGTTGACAAGGTCAACTCTATTTTTTTTCTCGTTTTATATAAGTTGCGATATGTAAAATATAAAAAAAAAATATTTTCTGAATAATAAATTTTATTATGTGACATTAATTATCGAATATTTGAATAAAGAAAATGCACTTAATTGAGAATAAACAATAAACATTATTGTTCTTGAAGAGTATTTTTTTTAAATTTTATTAATAGAGAAATTTTCAAATTAATATTAAATTTTGAATAATTGAACATATTCGAACATATGTAGGAACGCATTATATTTTGAGCATTTGCCCAATTAAGTGGATTTGAAAGGAAGAAATGTTGTAGAGTAACATTTTATCACTGTCAACCAATACTAAAATCAAAGGTGTTAAATATCTAAGCTTTAAAGACTTAAAAGCTTAAGCTGTCAGTAACTGGGTTCAAAATATATTGGGAAAAATAAAAATGTTTTAAGACATTATACAAAGCAAATATGATTTGATATTTTTTAAAATTAAATGTTGCTAAAATACTTTAATCCAAGTTAAACTTTTAAGATTTTAAATTTTTACTACGAAATGTTTGTTTAAAAAAATTTGGTGGTTAAATTAATCAAACTAATGGAATTTATTCAGATTACTGAATCATTAAGTGAGAGTGTTATTTATCGTAAAATTTTTTCAAAAATTTTCTTTTACAATAGATGCAAGTCATTTGTATAAAAAAATTTATCATAATAAAAATTTCGATTCGGTAACCCGCTTTTCAATATAAGAACCAATATTTGACAGACATCGACGACCTGATTATCGAATACTGTAGAAGAAAAATATTACAATTCTTCTAATACAAATGTCCATCAGTCCTGTCACTCCAAACAAGAGTGAGTGGTGTGAGAACCTCGATTAGATCAAGACGTGTAAATAATTAGTGCTAAATATAAGTAATTAGGTGCGAAAATATTAAAATAAAAATTTTTGAATAAAATCCATGTGTACATACATGTGCACATATGTATGTAGTGTATAGTGCAAAAACTATAAAACAATAATTATATATACTTCATTAAAAACATTAATTAATATATAAAACTATATACAAAAAATCAAAAACACAAAAAAAAAAAAAAATCACAAAACAAAAAATAAACAGGTGCATTATATAGTCTTGTTACTAGGTGTGCACTGACCGCATGGTCAAAAATGCACTCAATAATAGTGAAGCCATAGCAAAAAAAAAAGTAACAAAAAATCTAAACAGAACAATGGCAACAAATAAAAAACACAAAGTTTCACAAACTAATTGCAGAATAGCAGAAAAAAATAAAAAACTTACATTAGATAATATGAATTTGAGAGCAGAATTAAAGGCTATGAAAGAAAAACTTAACGAGTCTCTTAACCAAAGTTCAAGTACATCTAATAATCAATTTGCTATCCTAGACCAGATGGAGTGCGTAGAAAACGTAGTCAACGCTAATGATCCTATAGATAATCCGGGAAATGAAAATCAAAATAATGACACAGATTTTATTGCAATTTTAAGAAAAAAAAATTTAAATAAAAAAATAACAAATGAGTCGACAAACAATATTACTGCAAGCACATCTAAAAACGATACACCAGTAAATGATGCAAGTAATATAAAAAAAATTAATAAAAAAATTCCACCAATTATCGTTAATTCTGACGACATATCTACCATTAAAAGTGTTATTAAATTTCAATTAAATATAAAATATTTTGTTATTAAATCTTCTAATAGCACACGTCACACAATATACACAGAAACTGAAGAAGATTACAAAAAAATATTTAATACATTAAAAAACACTGATGTTCAATGTTTCTCCTTCACAGCAAAAACCGAAAAACCGATCAACTTAGTTCTTAAAGGTTTGCATGGAAACTACGAACCTGAAACAATTCACCAAATGATAAAAGAACTTAAAATTGAAAATGTCTCTTTTAAAAAAGTATTGAGATTAACGACAAAAAAATCTGTTAGCGAAAACAAAAGGTTGCCAATCTATATTATTCAAGTCGAACCAAAAAGCAACGTTGAAAATATTATGTCAATTAAATATATTGACCACCAACTTATCAAATGGGAAAAATTAAAAAAACCCGTAATTAAACAATGTACAAGATGTCAGAGATTCAACCATTCCTCTTTCAACTGTAATATGAACCCAAGATGCGTCAAATGTGGAGAAAATCATGTAGCAAATAATTGTAAAATTTTGAAAAACAGTTCACCAGAGCAATTATATTGTATTCTTTGCAAATCAGCTGGCCACCCTGCGTCCTACAAACAATGTCCCGTATATAAAGAGAAAATGAAAAAAATAGAGATAAGTAAAATAAACAAAATAGACAAAAATAACAACAAAATTAATCATATTAATAATTATGTAAATACTAACCTCTCTTTTGCAAGTGTTGTAGGTAATAAAAATAACAATAATAATTATGTTAATGAAAATATGAATACTTATGTAGGAATGAATGATAATTTAAACAAAATTATGACAATGTTAAGTCAATTAACAAAAAATGTAACAACACTTTGTGAGAACTATGCAACATTACGAACAGAATTACAGAATCAATCATCGAGAATCGATTTTCTGTTCGAAAACTTACATGACTGAACGAATGTTGCAGCAACACAATATCAAGTTAATTTCGTTGAATATTAATTCATGTAAATCTGTAGCTAAACAATTATTTTTATCGGATTTTTTAACTAGAAACAATCCTGACATCGTCACATTGTGTGAAACAAAATTATCAAAAAATGATCGTTTAAATTTCAAACATTATAATATAATTAGACAAGACAGGCCCGACAGTATAATGGGGGGTGGAACCGCAATTTTATTAAAAAAAGAAATTGATTTTGAAAAAATTCACTTCGGGCAAAATAAAAATTTTCGCTGTTTAGAAGTATGCGCAATAAAAATATCTCTAGGTAGTAGTAATAATTTAGTAATAGTTTCACTTTACGCTTCTTTAAGGAATACCGATAAATTTAAAGAAGAACTATTAAGTATTTTTGAACTTTTAGCTTTAGATAAGTTAAATAACTACTACATTTTATGCGGAGATTTCAATGCTAAGCATAAATCGTGGTCTAACCACACACAAAATTCGAGGGGTATACTCCTAGATAGATTTATTCAAAGATATAAAATAACTTATAGGATCGATCTGTATTCGAGCCTCAATCCCTCTTACCCTAGGTGTAACTCCTTTCTTGATATTATTTTAGCTGATGCTAGGCTTTTATTTAAAACATGCGGCCCTAGAAAATTAGAAACTTTAACTTTCGACAGTGATCATTTGGCACTGCTTACGCATATTTATTATGGGAAAGATAATTTTATCTTTAAAGTCCCTTGCGGTCATCACACTTATATATACAAAAATACAAACTGGAGAAAATTTAAACAGGAGCTAAACAATTCGTCTGAAACAGAAAATATGCTTGACATCCCGAATAATAGGAATCTTAATAGATGTGAAATAGATAATTATTTAGAACAACTTAATATAATAATCTTGAGGGCTATTAACAAAGCAACACCATCTAAAAAGGATATTAATAGCGCCGAAAAATATGATAGTACGCTTTTACAAAAATTAAGAAAATTTAAAAGCAAATTACTTACAGCTAAATTTAACCTACTTAAATTCTATAACAATAATAGAGAAAATTCATCATTAATTAGGGTAAATTCGCTTCTAAAGAATATTAGCTCACTTATAAAACAAAATGTAAGAAAAGAAATCAACAACTATTGGGAGAGTCGGATTAAAAATATTAAATTAAATAATAACAAAACTATATTTTCCGAAATAAAAAAAATTTATAGAAATCGCGAGTCTAGCTGCGTCACAAAGCTAGAAATACCTGCAAGTGACGTATCAATTTTGCAGGGTGCTGGAATAAATACTACTTCTATTGAAACCGCTAATGGAAAATATATTGTTAGAAATCAAATTGATATTTTAAATGTTTTGGGTGCACACTTACACCAAGTGCATAATCAGACGGATGGTAGATTATCGCAGCTAGATGAAGCTGTACATAAAACAAACCGTAACTTAAATATGGCCGCGCAAAATAGGATAATTAGGGATATTTCACTTGTAAAGTTTAGTAATACTCTTAAATCTAGCAATTTAACAGAAAACCAAACACAGGATAATTATTTTATAAAACTTGATGAATTGATAGAAATTTTTCACAACTTAAGGAATAAAACTTCGACTGGAGTAGATAATATACCAAATTTGGTTCTTAGGCAGTTGCCACATTGCATTATTGAAAAGTATTGCATACTTTTTAATAACTGTCTTAACTTGAGTTATTTTCCAAAAGTTTGGAAACTGGCTAAAGTAATAGCAATAAAGAAACCGGGTAAGAACAATTCGGATCCAAACAGCTACAGACCTATTAGTCTTTTACCTAATATTAGCAAGGTTTTTGAAATTGTAATAAATAGATTTCTAGTGAAACAAACGAGCAACAAAAACATAATACCGCTTAACCAGTTTGGATTTCGGTACAAACATAGTACCACTCACGCGATGACTGTTTTTTCATCTGACATTTGTAGATATATTAATGGTAAGAACTGCGTTGCTACATGTTTTATTGATTTTGAGAAGGCATTTGATACAGTATGGCTTCAAGGACTTATGTACAAAATGTTGAGATATCAGTATCCTTTCCATCTGATATTTTTAATTAACGATATGATACACGACCGGTGTTTTAAAGTTTCTTATCGGGATATCTACTCCAATATATTTTCGGTGATTAACGGTCTCCAACAGGGTATGGTTAATTCACCTATATTATTCAACATTTACATAAGCGAGTTACTGGATTCTCTAAATAAATCTTTAGGGCCTAATCACAGTATAGCTTTTGCAGACGATCTCACGCTTTATTCCGCAAATGGTAATGTAAAAATTGCACAATATTTACTACAAAAACAATTTGACAGGGTTGTTAAATATTCAAAGAATTGGAAGCTAAAAATTAATTATAGAAAATGTAGGACTATGCTTTTTAGAAATACAGTTGACAAAGTTAATAATAGCACAAAAAAAAACTGGAGAAACTTTCGTATACTTGCCCCAAATCAAACGCATATAGAAAATACTAATAGTTTTAGATATTTAGGAGTGAATTATCACTATTTATTTAAATTTAGAAATCATGTAGACAGTCAGTTAAGGAATGCGAGCAAGGCATTTATGAGTCTCAAAAAATTATTTTATTCGAAAATACTATCTTCCAAAGTAAAATTACTATGCTACAAATCACTTATCAGACCAATTCTCGCTTATGCCGCTCCGATTTGGTTCAATATAAGTGCATCTACTATGGAAAAGTTGAGGTTGTTCGAGCGTAGATGCCTCAGGGCTTGTACGAATATTAATAGAAAACCGGCTACAGATTTCTTGTATTATTATTCAAACAAAACTCTTTACAAAGCTTCGGAAACTATTAGAATAGACAATTTCATAATACGTCTCATACGAAACCATATCGAGAGGAGTAGTCATATTCATGAAAACTCTTTAATTTCTCATGTCTGGTACGAAGATGATCAATACATCAAAAATTGCTTAACGACAGGATTTATCCCTCCGGAGGGATTCGTATTTTTAGATAAGTACAATTATATTGAAAACGCGGAATATGTACCAATAATATACCACTACATAAGAAATTCATCAAATAAAAAAATAGCATTAACAACAAATAATGAGGACTTAAATAACCAACATATTTTTAAGTATGATAAACATATCCCCAATACCCGTAAATTAAATAATAAAAAATCCTATTTTTGGAAAAATTACGTAGATTAAGTTTTTCTTTTTAACTAGATTTAGTATAGTATGTAAGTTAGGTTAGGATTTTATCTTAATACAAAAATTGTTTACTTAAATTGGTTTTTTTTCTGCCACAAATCTTTTTCCAATATTATAACATTAAGAATTATAATTTATATTAAAAACACAAATGTATAAAATTAGATTAAAAAGAATATAACAAGCGATTTAGCAATATATTAATATTAAATTAAAGTTTGAGTGTTACAACTGATGTAGCCATGAATACTTGATACTTTTATTATAAATATAATTCATTTGGTTTTATTTGGAATATTTTGTAGTATAAATTTAATTTTGGCATAATAAATAAAACATGAAAAAAAAAAAAAAAAAAATCCAAACAAGAGTAATATTGCAATGTAATATTTATTTTTATGCTGGTGAGCACAATTTTATGGAATTGGTAATAAATTAAAATTTAAAAATATCAGAAAATTTTCATAATTTATAAGGTGATTGTGTGTATTTATATTTTGTTTGTAACTTTTGCATATTATTCTGAGATTGTTCAATGCTTCTTCAATATTTCAGGAATATTTTGGTATTGCTTCATTTTTTTGCCTTCAGAATAAAATTCTTTATTATCATCAATAAAAATACCAATTTGACTATTAGTATTAAGTATATTAGAATGTTATAGCTAACTGGAATAATTATAAAATTTTTTGTGATTTAAACAATTGCAATCAATTCATTCGGATATCATAAATAGAATGTTTACATTTATTTATCTCATGTCTACCATAAGTGGCATATTGTTTACAAAATTATATTTAAGAATTTATTTTTTTGGAGAGTTAACTTGAAAAAAATTGCTTTCTTTGTAGAATTTGTGCATAAGTATATGTAAATGTATATATATTTATGTTACCACAGAGTAGTATGCAAATTTTTTTAAAATAAACTATCAAATTCATAATAAAATTTTATAATGACAAGTAAATATGTAAAATTAAATCGATTATTTAACAAATTTTGTTCCAATTATTTACAAAATATCTTAATAATATTGCGTGTATCGAAAAAAACTTTTATTGTTAGAATGTTCAATTATTGAAGTTTTTATTATAAAGTTTTTTTTTTTATCAATTATTAGAACAAAGATATAATTAGAACACGATAGAAAATTATGTAATTCATTGCAAATTGATTGAACTAATTTTAAAATAAATTAATTCCAAATATACACTCTTAATTTTATATTTCCGTTCAATTGAAATGTATACACATAATTGTGTATAATATAATTGTATATAAACACAATGTATAATGAATATTTGCAGTCCTCGACAATTTATTAAAATATCTAAATGGCTGATAAAGTGAGCGCTTTCATGGAGTCATTTACCTGAGTAAACCTATAATTAAATTGTCAAATTGACATTGCAAGTCCATATTTCAAGTTTATAGCATAAGGCAGTCATTCACATCGGAACAATTTCCAAAATCAAAATTGATATAAAGACTATATAGCACTAATAACCTGTTAAGTGTTTTTTATTGCTTGTTATGAATTTATAAGCTAGTTATACTTATAATATCTGTCAATCAGGCACTTTAGCTTTTATAACAAAATTTTGAATTTGTTTGTTGAGCCAAATTATGTATGTGTTGCTACCATTTTCTATAAATACAACATAAAAAGGTTGCTGATATCTGCATATAAATATTTTTAATTTGATAATTATTTTACTTATTGTTTATGATGTACATCGCAACTGTATCATTATTTACAAAAGTTACATGTATATACTCATATGTACTTATATAAGTAGGTAAATAATGAATTGTACAATAAATTGTGCTCAAACGTATAAGTAAAAAAAAATAAATAATACAAATTTTTGAAGCAAAAGTATGGTGTGGATAATGGAATATACGTGTGGCATTTTATTATAAGTAGAACGCAAAAAATTCAATTTTGGAAAGTTTAATTTTCAGAAATATCAAAAAGGAAATACGTGAAGGATGTGAACGTATAAGTAATTATAATGTCGAGGTATATTTACAAATCAAATATAAGTTTTTGAAATGGAAACATTTGAAACGTCTATTGGATTTAGGACAAATATTTTCATTTATTTTAATAATATTCACAGAAAAAATATTTTTTAGTTAAGAAAGCAACATATATGAGCTAGTATTTGTTTATAGCTAGATTTTTTAGATTTATATTTAATTTAAGCTTCCCTTAATTAAACCATGTATGCCTGTCAAGTGTCATGTATGTATGTATGTACTATGTACGCAATCAAATAAATGGATAATTCATTTATTTTCAAAGCGATGATAATGTCAATAATTAGAATTGAAACTTATGTTGTGGGATATAGGTATATGTAAATATGCTAATCGTATAACGCAAGTTACCAGTTAACCAAACTTTAAACTCAAACGAAGCAATATTTCATTTTTATTTAAAATGAATTTAGGTCACCATCAAAATAAATCATCCAAATGAAATGTATAGGCTGTCGCCACCTAAAAAAGTAAAATCTATAAAAATCAAATAAATTAAAATTTTTATTATGTATTTATCTACTTCGAGACAATATTTTTTGCTAAAATTGTGTTAATTTTGTGTTTATTAGAGAATTTCCAAGATCGGAGTCTATAATTTTTTTTTAATAAATTAAATTCCAATTTATTCAAAATTTATTGTAATTTTATACAACAGCATTACGAATTCATAAACTTATATTTAATAAATTAATTTTTTAATTAAAATTCTTACATTTTTATGCTTATGAATAATTAATTTTTCACATTTCTTTATGCTAAAATAAATTTTTATTAATTTTTTTTTTTTCAAAAGAAAGTGAGTGTGATTAATACGTATATGCATGTGTATGTATGAAATGTGCAAATGTAGGCAATAAATTTAAAATTTGTGTTAAATTTTTTAAATATTTAAAATATTAAAAAATTTTGTAAACGCATAATTTAAGATGAGCACTCATGTTTTATTAGAAAAATTTTGTGTAATGATAATAGTCCGAATGAAATAATCGCAAAGAATCCCAAGAGAATTGGTCATATTTGGCTCTTCTGCTTATTGAGAAAATTAACCCGTATATACTTATAATTTTTTTGTACGAAAGTAAAATTATAAGTAGTAAGTATATTTATACTTACTAATTGTTATGCACACAATGCTAAAATTTTTGCCCTAATGCATTATAAGATAAATGTGAAACAAAAGATTGCTTTGTATTTTCAAAGCAAAATGTATTTTTCAAGTAGATTATAGTTCATGGAAAGTTTTGAAGTTACTTTATTTTGGGTTAGTTTAGAAAATTTAAAAACAATATTTAAAGCCAAAATTCTATATTTGCTTTTTGTATAATTATTGTTAATTGCTAATTACTAGGTAACACGTTGAACGTGGTAAACCCTGCGATCTCAAAAGAAAAGTGGTGGTATTGTTTGCACTTATTTATGGTAGAGCTTCGGCAAACTTCTCGAATGCCTTTTTTTTTGATACCGCATATGATCATAATAAATTATTATTTTGTCTATGTATAAAAACTCCGAAAGAATATATTGCACAAAATTCAATATCAATTGCACAAAATCTTTGCTGGGCATAGGAATGTTTTCTACACATATGTTTTTCTGAACCCTTTTATTCAAGACTTAAATTGGCTTATAGTAAAAGTAATGCGAAATTATTATAAAAAACGTGATATCTTCTGTGTGCTGTGATGTTTGTGTGTGCTAAAACACACAACAGATGCAAATAAAGCAAAACCAATTTTGAATTTATTACAAGCTATTTTTCTTTTCAACCTAAGGTTGCATGACATTAAAATGAACTGAGGATTTAATTACTGTTAAAAAAGACTTATTTATTCTTAAGAGCAATGCTTAAATACTAAATAATTAAAATCAATCAGATGTTTAACTAGAAGTGAGACTCAATGCACTCCAACTGAAGAAAGTTTCTTTTTATGTTTTTGTTGCCAAAGAAAGTATATAACTTGATTTCTTGGCGCTCATATGGTAACTTTGTCATAATTTTATTTTTATATGATATTTGTTTTTGTTTATTATTCTTATTCATAATTCATAATATTTCGCCCTCAAAAATTGAATTAACAGAGTGCATATTTTGTTTTCTTAAATGATAAGTAATATAAATTCTTTTTCACCGAAAATGATTTTCAGTGATGCTCGAAAAAATTAATTTATTATCCTTTTAAGAAATTTATAAAGAAATGAAATCAAAAATAAAATAAAATAAGATTTATTTAATAAATTTATAAGATTATTAGAAAATAAAATATACTTAGCATAAAAGTGTATAATATATTATTGTTGTGTATTTATTTTTGAAAAATATTGCCTATTTTATGGACAATGACATTATGAGAGAAAAATTAGGTCAATGTTTTCGGCACAATCTATATTATATTATAACATTTCTAGAATATAATACATTAACATTCGTATGATGCATGTTTAATATGCGCACATATATGTATACTTGTATACTCTAATAATTTATATGAAATTTTAATTTTTGATTAAATTAAACGATCATTTAAATTTCGGACGATCATTTGAATTTCGGGCAAATGTTTGACCATGACTCGGAAATTATGTATGTAAATATGTATGTATGCGCATTATTTGAGATTAAGAAGTTATATTCATACTTAATATTTATGGAAATAATAAATTTTAATTGAATTAAAAATGAAAGTAATGACAAAAAAAAAAGCAAATTAAAATAAGAGATAAAGAAAAATTGATTTTGGAATTTTATTCTAGCATCTAATAATTTGGTTTTAATAGAATTTTTAAGTAATATATTAATTTATTTATAAGACGCCATTTATTAAAAACTGTCTCACGAATATAATACTCATATGTATATTGAATTAAAATTTAGAATATTTTTCAAAACCAGAAATAAGAATATTATATTTACTTATATTTTGTATACATGTTTAAAAAGAGTCTTTTTATACTCATTGTTTTGAAATAATTTGCAAATTCAAAAAAGAATGGTTTGGGGGAGGTAAAACAGAAAATAATGTTAGTCCTACAAGGCTATAAATGAACAAAAGCCCGACAAATATTTGGAATTTAAATTAATTATTGGATTTTTAATTTTTAAAAATTAATTGTGATTAATTTCGTGTCTTCAATGTGAAGACAATGCTGTAATAGTTGATTATTTAATTCTCGCCGTATTGTAATTCTTTAAAATAAAAACTCTGAAATTTTGGAATACTTATGCATTATTTAAATGCATTAAATGAAATTTAGCGATCATAAAGAATAATATGACAACTACAAGCATCAGCTATGTAGTAAATTTAAAGGGATTTGAATGATGAGTATTGGAATTTGATTTTTTCATTTAAAATTTCGGAATTCTGATATTCTTATTTTAGATGATAACTATAGACAGTTAAAGACGATTCGTTTATTATAAGTATAAAATAGAATTAGTAAAATACTTCGGCTATTTAATTTTCAATTTTTTTCCGAGAGATTTGATATTCAGAATTCAGACATGAATAAGAGGTGTTCATATATTCTAAATTTACTTTTTTACGGAAATATAAGAATAATAAATAATAATATTATACTTATAGTATAGAAAAGATTGAAAATCTTCAAAATTTTCTTTGTTGAAGACACAAAAAAAATTACATTTCAAGGTGCATTACCATATGTTTTAAATTATTTAATTAATTAATAATACGATATGTAAACAATAAATAATTTTCTTGAATATAAATTCGTAATTTTTATTTATGGCAAATATTTCTGTGCGTAAACCTTTTTTAAAAAAATTTATTTATGAATAAGAAATTGTAATAAATCAAATCATTTGTATGTGTAGAAAAACGCATAATAAATTATTTTAATTAATGTGGTTTACAACGCTTAAAATTTTTTATTATAGCGTAAAATATCAGCGGCATGAAAACAGTCCCATGCTGTTGTTGAAGCATTATACTCTAATAATTTTAGAGGAACTGTCAGAAACTTTATCAATCTTGTTTTATGTTATAACAAATATTCAGGGTTCAATTAGTAAAAGAAAAAAATTATTTATTGTATTATATGATCTTTAAAAATTGATCGAGTGATTCAATCGATTGAAAGAGATTACTCAGAATACTATTTTAATGTGGATTAAAGGATTGTAAACAATATTCTTATTTTTTTTTGAAATCAAAAGCAAGATTCGCCCAGTGATGTTCTCCTACTAAATATTAGCAACATAATTGACAGTTCAACATAAATAAGTAAATAATAGCGAAATTGTTTAATATAGTACGTTGTTCACAAATTTGGTGTGATAAGAATTGGATGGAGCTGCCACTGATGTTTAGGCATTCACTTTTCATTAAATTCCAAACAAATATTTTCTTTTTTTGAGACTGCTTTTCTGTTTACAAAGAAAAAATTTGTTCATATTTCAATTTTTAAAAATTGATTAATTTTGCTGCTAAGTTGTGACTTTTTTAAAAATTTACTTAACAAAATCGTTGAGGTTATTAACAAAAAACATTAAAATGTCATAAATTTTTGCAACATTATTTTATATAATTATAGTTACCGTTTTAAATTAAAAAAATGGAGTGGAAAAGAATTTTTTTTACAATAAAACTCAACTACACAATAATGACGATTCAATTTATGAATAATGAATGTTTTAGATAAAGACAAGTTTCTTTTTGCTTTTTGATTATTTCGTATTAAAAAAATTAAATTTAGTTCTTTTATTTATACACATATTATGTATGTGTGCAGGTATTTATTTATAATTTTGTTATTATAAAAAACAAATTATTTTTTATACGTCATTAAGTTTATTTTCTCATTATTATTTGAGTATAAGCATGTACATACTTCTATTATTGAAAACATATACCTTATTCTACAGATTGATATCGGTACACATATAGTTACCAAGTATATGTAATCGTAATACGTGTTATAAAAAACTTTAGATATTTGTTATCTTATATACTCTTATACACTTATATTATTTTAAGTTATGAAATTGATATTTTATATGCATTATTTACATTAAATGTTATTTAAACAGAGAACAGCTGAGATGAGTTTGCCGGTATGTATACGATAATATTACAACAAATGTCATTGTTTCTAGGTATCATATACTTATTTACATTATGTACAAATTTAGGGTAATCGTATTATTATATACTTAATTTTATTTAGTATTTCTCTTAGGTATATATAACCAAAAACAAAATTGTTAATACTAAGAAAATTTTACATTTATTTTGTTTGTGTTGTTCAGCGGAGGAGAATCATTGAGTAAATGAGAACCTAATAATATTTATTAATTTAATTTTGTAAAATAAGATTTCAAAAGAGTTTCCAAATTTAGTACATATTATGAAAAAATCTATAATATTTCTTTGAAGGTGATCAAGTTAATAGGATAGATTCTAATTCTTCATTAATTATTAAGTTTGATTTTATTTTTAGGTAACTCAAAAGTATTAGAATTATATTTATATGTAATGCAATATAATTTCTTTATAGTTGCAAAATATGGACCAATTAAAATATTTTATCAATAAGATCCAAGTTTTAGAAATGGTAACAACTAAATCACATATCGGAAAATTTTGAAATCTCAGTGAAGAAATACAAAATTAAATTTATCAAGAACAAAATGGAGAATTCACAATTTTATTAGATATCAATAGTGACAAAAATTATACAATAGTAAAATTTAACTTTTTCTTTTGTTCAAATTTAACAAGTGTTTTTGTTCAAGTTTAATAAGATAAAATTTTTTTCTTTATATTGTTTTTGCTAAAAGAATATAAAAACGTTTTTATCGTTAATTTACACAATTTTGAATGCAATATATGACAATTTTTGATAGCGAAAGAGACAATAAATAGAATTAAATATGACAGCTCAAAAAATATTCATCATTGGGCAAATGTTTATATAATTTGTACATATATTGATCACGTGAACGTTTACGTTTTATAAATATTGTATTTTCTAAAGCGCATGTAAGGCACTTCATAATTTGTTGGTTGTTTAAACCTGCTTTTATGGATTTTTTTCTCATTTTGCTCATTCTTTTAGATATAAAATTTTCCCTGAATATTTTTTCTCTTTTTCATGTATGTATATATTAATGTCATCATTTTTGTGTGTATTTCCAATTGTATGTATAAAGAGTTGATATGAAAGATTGTTGAGATATGTATAAAGAGTATATTCGTTGAAAAGCTTATTATATTTTTTTATTTCTATCGTTATATTTTCGTTTCAATATTTAATTTTATTTAATATTGTGTTGTTTTTCTCCGATTTTTTTTTTGTCTGTGTTTGTAGAATTATAGATAGTATGGATATAAATTGAGTTTGTTTTTTTTTTTATTTTCTCAATTTAAAATATATACGTACATTTATATTAAATTGGAAAATCAGTATTATATGGAAAAGCCTTTGATTTAAATGTAGAACTCATTCTTTTTACTTTTATATTTTTTTCTATTATTTTATTATTATTTTTCTACAATTCGTATTGAAAAATAAGGCAAAAATATTAAGAAAAATAAGTAAATAGAAAATTTTGTTGTGTTTTGAGAGAAAAATGAAAAACATTTCCATACTACTGTGAAAATAAAGAAAAAAAAATATTTTCAAAAAAAATTTTTTTTTAATATTTAATAGTGAATTTATATTACTTTTGTTGCAGAAATAAGTGAAATTTTGATGGAAATTTTTAATTAGAAAAATAAAAAAAAAAAAATTTTTTTTTAAATTTTTTCTTATTCACATTTTATTGTCTTATATTAAAAAATTGTAGTTATGTAATAAAATCAACAAATAAAAGTTGAAGTTAATAAAATATTAGAAATATTTTTCAATTTATTTTTTATATAAAATTAAAATAAAAATAAATTCAATTAAATTGTGTAAAAAATTATTTATAAAATTGTTATTGTTAATTTTTTAGTAAATTATTGAGTGCTGTGAATTTATAAAGTATAACAGTTGTTATACATTATATTTTATTACTACGCGTAATATATTTTTAGTACCTACTTATTTTATACTATTTCGTATATTTATACATATTATACATATGTACATGTTAATATAATAATAAATATATTATGTTATATAGAGAGTTATAAAAACTTTTATATTAAACTAAACTAAGAGAACAAGAGAATTTTTTTTTTGTTATTAATAGTTAAAATTTTGTTCGCAATTATTATAACATATTATTAGTGCCATTGCTTGTCGTCGCTATTGTCATTAAACCTTTATTATCTACATATTATAAACTTACTATAAAAAGTAATAACTTAATCCAAAAATATATTTAATATAATAAACAAAGTTCTTAAAGCCTTTTAAAAATACGAATAATTTAAATAGAAAGAGATAAAAGAGAAGTATGTATGTAAGATTAAAACATTATGATTTATTTATAGTTTAATATGCGAATATTTTCTAAGTATTTTATTATTTTATTTATTTACAAAAACTTTTGTACCTTTTTATACATACATACATATATGTATACATGTACGTGACAAAATAATATTTAATCAAATATCTTCTTTGTTTTATTTTTGATTCATAATATAAGCAAAATTGTTATATTTATTTCGCGCTCGATGGAAAATTTTTTGGTTTTTTAAAAGAAAAATAATATTGTGCTTATGGCAACAAAATAAATGTATGTAATTACAATGTGCATGCTTGTATGTATATCATTATATTTTCTCTTATTTAACATTAATTTGTGCTAAATAAGTAGATATGTACTAAATTTTTATATTAGGTATTATTTATACGTTTTATTTAGGTTATTTCGAAAGTTAAAAGTGTGAATTTTTTTAATCAAAAATTCATTATCAATATATATACATATTATGTATATATGTATATACTTATTATGTTTGTTTCTTCAACTTAAATATGACGTGATTAGTCATTCCAAAGATGATATTTTGTAAATATTGATTTTTGAACAGTGTTACATACAATGTGCGTATATATATTTATTTTATTTATTAGCCCATAATACGGCTCCTTTATGTCTAGAAAAAATGTAGTCACAATGATTTTTTGTGGGTAGACAATTTTCTACCATTGCAGCATTTATTATTTAAATATATAACATATCTACATACGTTATAAATATAAAGAACTATTTTCATATGATGATAAATAAAAAATTATTAAATTTTTGCGCATGATTTGAATATTTTGTCTTATTTATTTGATGCTTTCTTAAATAATATTTGTTTATATACCTATAATATGTATGTTCTATCTAAAAGTTTACTTAACCCTCTACGAAATTTCAATTTTAATAGCGTTAATATAAAATATGAGTTTAAAATTCGGTTTTCTTCAGGATATTGATTTTAATATTATACCTTTTTGTCTTAATTTAGCAATTATAATATACCGATTTTAATTATTTACCCAAAGCAGATAATTAAAAACAAAGCATTAATTTAAAATTATTCTTGTCATATTACACATTAAAAGTACTATATATTTTAAAAATTTCTTCAAACAAATCATAAATTCCACTTTATTTTTTACTTAATATACATATATTTTTATGAATTCTACTGACTTTCTATCATTTTATTTTCCATGATATTTATGAATTTAAAAAGTGAACATTTACAAAGATAGATTCCGAAAAATCGTATAATAATTATGTATAATCCCAATAGAGATCTTGGTCAAAAAATGAGGATTAAAACGACCAAAATTTTCCATAATAACTATCGTTAATAACTTTTAACCTAGAGGAGAAATAAAAAATAAAACGCCCGTTCGCTTCAATATAAATTAATATGTTCATACAAATGTATATTTCAGTGCAGAATACCGTTGATGGTACCTTAATGGTACTATTTCTTCCTTCAGACCTCTCCTTTATAAAAAATATCAAAATTCATTTAATTCTAATATATCGATTAGCTTGTAAAATTGTTAATTAGCTCAAAATTAAAAAATTTCCAAATTAATTTTATTATCCCATTATTTTCAATCATGTAAATGCAAGTTTGAATTTGTGAGAAAGCTTTTTGTCAAATAAAGTAATTTTTAAAGTATTTATTCATATTACTTACTTAACCAAATGTAGTCTCTTATCTAGATGTTAATGTGTACTCATATGGATATAATTTTGTGTTTTGTTCTAAATTGCAATGAAATAGTGCCCCGTTTGGATTTGAAGTGACTAAAAATTTCATTAATTGGTTATCTAACTACTTATACAAGTTTTAATTCTAACTACATATTGACATCGTCTTGGAAATAAAAAAGTTTTGAAATTCCAAATGAACTTTAAAGTAAACCATCCAATTGAGATTTTTATGTCATTAATACTTGTGGAGTAGGGATATAAATGCTATTGCCATTTTAATTATGTGTTCGTTTTTAATATATATATTTTTTAAGATTTCTAAAAGAAAATTAGATTTACAATTGTGTATAGTTTGCGATTAAGTTAAAACAAAACGTTTGTATAAAAAGGTACAAAATTCAAAGATTTAATTTTTTCCAAATTTATTTTGTTTTTGTGTAATGTCAATAATTTCTGTACAAATATGATGTACAAAAATATTCCCGTATAATAAGTTCATTATTTTAAATAACAAAATTTAATAGAGGCATAAATATGTCATTTTACAAATGGCACAAAAATAAATAAATGACATGACACATCAATTAAATTCTTATTAAAAATTTTTAAATTTAAAAATTATTTTTTTTCTACAAATTAAATATAGAAATCCAAGTAATTTACAAAAAAAAAATTCCTTTAAATTCCCGTCCCGTGTGTAGGAAAAATAAATTTGCAAATTATCAAATGCAAATATATATAAGTAATATATTTATGCGTTTCTATAAGTACCTAAGTATAAATGTGGATAATTTCTTGAAATTAGGAACAAATTTGAATTCAGATCACTAAATTTTTTTGTCATATCATCTATAGGTACGTACACGTACATTAACCATTTATTGTTTTAAAATAGGTGCAATTATACCAAAAATTTTGTGTACATTTAAAATATTTGATTTGTTCTTTTTATTTATTTATTTTATTAAAATTTCGTATTAAATTTTGAAATATTGCCAAAAATTGAATAGAATAATCTAAGCAATTTATTTTGTTTTTTGTGTTGAAAATATAATTTAATATTATAATAATGATAAAATCAAAAAGAAAATGAAAATATTTTTTAAATAAAATTAAGTAAATTAAAAAAAAAATTGTTTTGCGCATTTATTTAGCATTTTTCAGTAAAAATTTAGTAAATATGTACAAATAATTATAATTTCATAAGTATGTATCACTTCTATTACTATTAAATGGTGTATGTATACATATATGAACGGGTATTATAGATACATGTATATAATAAAAATTTAGCATAGTAGTGTATAGTGGTTAAGTGATCTTGTTCTAATTAAAATTTAAATAATTTAATTGCTTACTTTGAATAAATTTGTATTAAATATATTTTGTGTATAATCAAAGTATAAATTCTATTTCCATTTCGATAATGAAATGAAGAAAAATAATATTTTTATTAATAATTTTATATATGTATGTATATGCCCAAGTGTATACATAATTATATAATTTAAAAAAAATTTCCATACAAGTCTGATAGATTTTATACAAGTCTGATAGATTTTGATGAAAATATTTTTATTTTTCAGAACTAAATTTAAATATTGAAATCATTTTTTTTTAATTTGACACATTAATTTGTTAAATTAAATTTAATTTATATTAATAAGTAGGTCAAATTTTATTTAATTTGACATATTATGTATATATGTATGTATAAGGCCCAGTAATGAATGTCTGCTGAAATTAAATAGAGTGAGCATAGTGACAATTTTTTTGTGAAAACCCAATTAATTATATGAATGTCTAAATCCCATACCTACCTCAAATTAACTGGATTAGAAAAATGTTAGTAGACACTAGAGGTCTACATCTAATTATTATTTAAGTTTTCGGAAAAATTATTTATCTACATACATATACGTATTTACATAATGCGATTAAAATTTCAATTATTAAAATTATACAGTTGTTCGTAAACTATAAATTATTTGCAAAACGAACTTGTTTTGTCAATATTATACAGCATAATTGAATTAATTTTTAGCATATAATATATACATATGTTTGTATATATGTACACAAATCTATAAATAACTTTGTATAAAATTTATTCATATGTAAATTAATTTAAAATGAAAAAATTTCACAAATTGCTGATATCTTCGATCAATATAAATAGTGATAAAATCATTTAATAAGCAATTTAAAATTTATTTTCATATGAAATTTAGCATATAATTAAATGACAAGAACGTCAAATTATGATATTTTTTTATAAAATCAGCAAATGTATATATTGCATTGCATGTGTATATAAGTATGAGTAACTATACATGCATAGTTGCTAAAAAAATATTTTATTGGTTTAGTGTTAAAGATAAAAATATAAATTTAAAAATTGAAATAATATTAATTAATTACATAATATAAGTACATATATTATATACATATATGTGTGTTTTCAAGTCTATTACTTGAAAGCATTTTTTTATCATTTTTACTTTCATAACGAAATTTAATTAATAGGTATTAAGCAAACACCGTTTTTTTAGATTTGATCTAAAATATCAATCATCAAATAAACAAACGATCTCGTTTCTTCTATATCTACATACATGAATGGCAAGATTACACTCTTGAGAGTAAAAATGTTTATATTTTAATAAAATTAAATTGTTCAAAAAAATTAGTCAAAACTCAACTCAAATGGCGACGTACGACGCACTATTTAATACGCCAATACGTTGATACGTTACAGTACTTCAATGTATACAATTGTGTAGGACTGCATATTCTCTTGCATGCAATTTTCTCATCTTTCTCAAATATAATATTTGCTCAAAAAAATTAGTCAAAACTCAACTCAAATGGCGACGTACGACGCACTATTTAATACGCCAATACGTTGATACGTTACAGTACTTCAATGTATACAATTGTGTAGGACTGCATATTCTCTTGCATGCAATTTTCTCATCTTTCTCAAATATAATATTTGCTGTTCAGAAGTGAAATATTTATTAGAGATAATATTAATATTAGAATATTTCTTTTTCGGATCGTTTAACTTAACATTTCCTAAAGAACTCATTTGTATCATATCTTAAGTTCTTTGATCTCAAAACAAAGGAGACTAACTCACTAACTAATTTACTTGAATAATATACTATGGTATGTTGTGAAACTGCCAAGATAAAATTATACATAATGAATATAATAATAAATGTTCTAAATTTATAATGTATTCATAAATTAAATTTAGTGGGAAAATAAAAAACAAAACCTTCGGAAATTTCTTTGAACTTGATCTCAATAAAAATCTCTAGTATATTATGTTAAATATATTATATTTTGCTTTTATTTTTCTTTGTCTTGTTATGATTAGATGACGAAGTTTGCATGGTCAGTGATCATTGTCTTCTTTAAAATAAAATAACAAAAAAAAAAAATAAAAATCTTTAGTGAAATAAAAGTTGTTGACAAAAAGAAAAAATACAAAATGTGTACTTATGTACAATGGAAAGATCAGTGACCATCTACTCAATTACTGGATTTCTAAATTTAATAAATTGAATCATTGAATGTTTTGATATGTTTATATTTTCAATTATTATTAGTATAACTATATATTTGAGTTTTTTTAAGTTTATAAATATATTTTCCAAGTGTATAAGTATGTTTACTTACCATTTAATTAGAACCTACTTACTTATTCATATGTTCATTATGACGTGTATATTTAGTGAGGAAGTAATATATTCGAACTGATACATAAAATTGTGTGTATTATCTTAATGTATTTCTTTGTATATACATATATATATATCATAATTTATGTGTATATCAAACATGCCTAACTAGCTTTGTGGCAAATAAGTTTGTACAATAAATATGAAGTACAAAGTTCCTATTTGATTTACTTTTTATCATTGCTCTGAGACTTTTCATATACTTACAGATTTGCAAAATATTGCCATAAATGAAATATTTAGTTTATTTATAGAAAAAAAAACTAGAATCAGGCAATGCAACATTTTTATGATTACGAGTATTTGTATAAAACAAGTTTCGTGTAAAAAGTTAAGCAATAGATGCTATTTTAATGTATTTTTATATAAAAAAAAAAACAAAATAATTTGTGTGGAGTAATAAAAACACTCTTATGCAATTCCCTCTTTTACACGACTGCATTGTATGCAGCTGGGCGAATTATGTGATCACACAAAATTTTACATGTTAAATTTTCAACAGAAATGACTTTCTTCATGATATAGAGAAACGTAAGTGGATCTTTTTTAGCTAGGTGTCGGTTTGTCAGGTAGACAAATGTGTCAGTTTTTGGGATAAGTAAGTCAGGTTTCTGTAACTGATCGGAAATTTCATATTTCATTTCAAGTTTTCAAAACAATAAACTAGTAATTTTTTTGCGAATATCAGGGCTCAGAAACTCTACTATAATTAAATTCATAACTAAGACCTTACTGTTTTTTTTTTAAATTTGAAAAAAAGTATCATATTTAAAGGACATTTGAACAATTTAAAGTAAATTTTGTGTTTTTAAGATAAATGTGCAATTTTAGAAGTGAATGTTTTCCATTGATTAGAAAAACTTGTTTTTTCTTTAGCTAAGAGACAAGTTACCTAAAAAAATTATTTGTAAAATTTACTTCCAAAAATAGAAAAAATTCGGTATCAAATGTGTCATGTTTAAATTTTATGTCATTTTGATTACAAATTAATCGTCTAATTAAGAAAAAGTATTGAAATATCAACTTTTAAAATTTTTCTTTCGCAAATAGAAAAGTTCAATTATTTCTAATTTAATTGATGTGAATGTCAAACAATTTTCAATAAAATAAAAAAAAAAAAAAAAAATAATTTTGATTGCTCAGAAAATTGTGTCCTTAATTTTGACAATAAATCATAAATTATCAAAATGAGTGCTCGCGGATTTTTATTGAATGAGAATGCTCCATTTGAATTATTGGAAAAATTGCAAAAACCTCGAGATAGTATCGTCGATAATACACTGCATATGGGTAAGTTTTATTGTTAATATATCATTTTTTTCTTGATTTTGTTGTATAATATTTTGTTATATAATACTTAATTATCATTAGCTATAATTATGCAATATGAGTTTTAAAGATTAAATTGGTATTTACACAAAATGTGTTTGAATTCGAACTTAAATTAGAATGTGAGGACCGAATATCAATATGAAACATTCCATTTCATACACTCTTCAATTTTCGCAAATGTTTAAGCGAACCTAATATTTAGCATAATAGGAGAAAGAAACAATTTCGAGTTCTTGATACAAATTTTTTTACAAATCATAAAAAATGAAAGTTAAACAACTATTAGTTTTAAAATGCTGTAAAATATTGAATACACTTATTATTATGATCATATTCATACCAAGCATTGCTAATATTCCAATCGAACATAGTGTTTTGTGTAATGATGTGTCTTTTAACACATAATTCTCTTTTAATTGTCCACGTATTTTCAAGCTATAACTTTATCTAGTTTAAATAGTAGAACAAATTGTAATGAAATAAAATATTTAAAAATTGTTCAAAAACTATTTTTTCTATTACTATTTGTCGTAAACGATTGTGTTTGTATAATATTATAGGGGAATAATAATAGTGGTATGATTCGAAATTTTGCTTGTACACACATATTTGCATATGAATAAAATTGATAAGAATAATTGAAAAAAAAATCGAGTTAGTTATACCCGCATTAAAAAATCATTAAAATTCAATGTTGATAAGTCTTAATTAAATATTTAACTCTAATCAATCAAATGTACTGAAAAAATGTTATAAAAATAGATGACATTGAATGTTTGTCTTAGAATTCTAATTTTAAATAAAAAGAAAAATTAATTATAGTGCAAGTTAAATATTTAATTATATGACAGATAAGCGTATAATCTTAAGTCAAATCGATTCACAGACACCACTGTGTTATCGTACATACAATTTAATATGCATGCATATTTCAAGATAGCGAACTCCATATACAATTTTAACTATTCACAAATTGATATTTTCGTCAGCAGTTATACCCGCACGAACGTATGTACGAAGGGTATACTAAATTTCCCTTACCGTTTGTAACGCTAAGAAATAATGGTCTTAGATATAGACTCAAGTGCATGCTTTTGATCAGCGTCGAATTCTAAGTCTGTACGTCTGTCCGTCCGTGCGTCTGTTCGTTCGTCCCAATGATAACTGAAAAACTAATTAAGCTAAGTTCACCAAATTTTCACAAATGATTTTCTATAGTAAGTTTCTAAATTAAGTTGTCATACAACTTGAAAAGTTATTTGGCTGTATCTCAGAAACTATAAAAGCTATGGTATTGAAATTTCACACAAACGAATATATTAGTAAGGCCAATGTGCTTGATAAAATTTGTTGCAATTGCTTAGCTCTTTCTGGTAGCTGCCATACAACTTCATTAGTAGTTTGGCCATACTTAGAAAATAAAGAAAAGACAGTACTGAAATTTTGCATAGATTAATATGGTAATACAGCAACTTAAAGTCATTGTCTGTCCCATAGTCAACTATGATATATTATGTGCACATAGAATAGCAAATTCGTATGGGTATCACAGAGTTGACATGGTCAACTCTATTTTTTCTCGTTTTTAATTATTTTTAATATTATTGACATTTACTCAATGATTAGGTATTTATATTATTTAAGTTCAACTTTTGAAATTTTTTAATTAAATTTTGCAATTTAGCAATTATATATTTAGAAAATCAAGAAAACTGTTTATATGTATATATATATTGATTCCAGTTTGCTAAATCATAATACTTATATATAGTTTATGGACACTTATTGTACAAAACTTTTTCTTTATACCCGTACGAACGTATGTTCGAAGGGAATACTAAATTTGTCTTACCGTTTGTAACGCTAAGAAATAACGATCTTAGATATAGACTCAAGTGTATGTTTTTGATCAGCGTCGAATTCTGAGTTGATTTAAATTTTTTTGTCTGTCCGTCCGTCCGTCTGTCCGTCCCAACGATAACTCAAAAACTAATTGAGCTAAGTTCACCAAATTTTCACAAATGATTTATTGTAGTAAGTGTCAGAACCCTATTTAAATTGGACACAATCGGGGTACAGGTTCGGGCAGCTGCCATACAACTTCAAAATTTATTTGGCTATATCTCAGAAACTATAAAAGCTATGGTATTGAAATTTCACACAAACGAATATAATAGTAAGGCCAATGTGCCTGATAAAAGTCGTTGAAATTACTTGGCTCCTTCTGGTACCTGCCATACAACTTTAAAAGTTATTTGACTATATCTCAGGAACTATAAAAGCTATGGTATTGAAATTTCACACAAACGAATATATTAGTAAGGCCAATGTGTCTGATAAAAGTCATTGAAATTACTTGGCTCCTTCTGGTACCTGCCATACAACTTTAAAAGTTATTTGACTATATCTCAGAAACTATAAAAGCTATGGTATTGAAATTTCACACAAACGAATATATTAGTAAGGCCAATGTGTCTGATAAAAGTCGTTGAAATTATTTGGCTCCTTCTGGTACCTGCCATACAACTTTAAAAGTTATTTGACTATATCTCAGAAACTATAAAAGCTATGGCATTGAAATTTCACACAAACGAATATATTAGTAAGGCCAATGTGTCTGATAAAAGTCGTTGAAATTACTTGGCTCCTTCTGGTACCTGCCATACAACTTCAAAATTTATTTGGCTATATCTCAGAAACTATAAAAGCTGTGGTATTGAAATTTCATACAAGCAAATATATTAGTAGGGCCGATGTGCTTGATAAAATTCGTTAAAATTTCTTGGCTCTTTCTGGTAGCTGCCATACAACTTCAACAGTAGTTTGGCACACACAGTATTTTGAAAAACACTTTGTACTGAAATTTTGCATAAATTAATATACTGCAACTTAAAGTCATAGTCTGTCCCATAGTCAGATGTCTTTATTCGCACATAGGATAACAAATTCGTACGGGTATCACAGAGTTGACAAGGTCAACTCTATTTTTTTCTCGTTTTAATGTTAATTTCGTAAATCTTATAGTAAAAAAAATGTGGCAATATGTGAGTTACTTTATTGTGTCTTATGATGTATTAACTTATAGTGTTACAGTAAACCTGAAGTGCATAATATTAGTAGAGTGGTTCAAATTTTAAAAATTGTCTAAACTTTTTATGCAAATATTACATATATATTTGTGTCTGCCTTTAATTTTTAGTCTTGGATCATATAAATTAAGAAATTTTTATTGACTTATAGCCTCTTGTAACCTCTTTTTTGAAGCGCCCTTCAGGTATCAAATGCACTTTCAATGTTTTCGCCAAAGTTTAAAAATCAAACACTTTATTATTAAATGGCAAAAATAAGCGAACTGCTACGGAAATTTTTTATGACGTTTTTCAAAATGAATGATAGAAAATTTGATAATTTGTTTTTCATTTTTACAAATTGAATGAAATAATAAACATCTGTATTTTTATAAACATGACTAATAATTAAAATATAAAAATAGAAATAATAAATTTATTTATAATAAAAATAAATTCTATACATATAATTGGCATTAGTTATAAAGTTTAACAAAAGTAAGAATTTGGCATTTTACAAATATAAATATTAATAAAAGAATAAAAAAAATAATTACATTTTAATTAAATTAAAATTTATGACATTCAAATACTTTATGCAAATTGAATTTTTTCAGATGATTATTTGCATATACATACATTCATATAAATTTAATATAAATATGTATTTAATTGGTATAATATGATTAATAACATTTTACCATTTTAGATGCAATATTTTTTTTTGTAATAATATTATTCAGTTGGAACAGTTTCATTAAGTCTTTACAACATAATGTTTATTTTGTATTTGAACAAATGATTAAAGAGTCATTTGTATTACGCATTATATAATTAAATGGTTCATAAAATTATTTAAATTAAATTTGTAGCGTATTATAAATGATCATAATATTTCGTCCTATGAGTATATAAAAATGGCATATAATAGTATTATGAATTTTACTAATACAACATTATAGTTGCGGAATCAATAAGAATGTGCCTATTACACTACTAATTTATCTTAATGGAAATTTCTTCATGCAACTGCAGAACAGATGGATGACGTAATCAAAGGAACGAGTTAAAGGCAGAAAAATTATTCATTAAAAAAATTTTTCTCCTCGAAGATTCATGCCTCTGTAGCTCAGTTGGTAGAGCGTCCGCCTAGAAAGCGGTAGGTCACTGGTTCAAGTCCAGTTCGAGGAGAAAAATTTTTTTAATGAATAATTTTTCTGCCTTTAACTCGTTCCTTTGATTACGTCATCCATCTGTTCTGCAGTTGCATGAAGAAATTTCCATTAAGATAAAAAAAGGCATATAATAGGTTTACGCCATTTTCAACTGCAGCAGCATTAGATTCACCGTAGTGGATTCAATGTACTTGTTTGTGAGGGTTTTTACAGGCAAAAACATAGAAACGGAATATGTGCAGTAAAATCAAATGGTATACAATACAAAAATTACGTAACGTGTAATATGTTTCTTTAATGGAATGAGTATATTTTTTATTTATGAACTAAAAATGGTTAAATATACATTTGTCTTTAAAATTCTAAAAAAAAATAAATTTCCGAAAATTTTTTAATGTAAATATCTCTAAACTATAAGTTTTTAATATGTGCCACTTCACTACTTATACAGGGGAGATTTTTAGTTTTAGTAAAAAGTAAATTTGCTATAAAAGTTTTGCAACGATTCTAATCAAACAATTCAATATTTTGTTTGGTTGCATAAAATCATGAATCACAGCGGTTTAAATTATAAAATCATGAATCACCACACTGCAGTTCTGTAGAATTTAAAGCGAGTAAAACCTTCTAGAGTAAAACCTTTTTGAAATTACTCATTCTGCTTTTGAAGTTACCTTTTTTAAATTACTTAATCTGCGATTCAGTTTCATTCTGTTGTTAAAATATTCATATACAAAATTATTCATTTATATTATTTTTACCTTATTAAATATTCATGTACATTACTTTTAGCTTCTGTAGCCATAAATTAAGGCTTACCAAAATTTTCTTAACCTGATTTTTCGGTAAGGGTCAAAAGAGTAAGACATTACCTATATATTCTTTCATGAAATTCAATTTTCCAAATCGAGTTTTGAAGTTTTATTTATTTAGAAATTCAAATGCAAAGTTCAAATTTAAAGCATGTTTGTTTGACTTATCAAGTTTTTGTTCGAGACCGCACACAAATGTTTTATTTTTCAGCAATTTGTTTTGGTTTTGTATAAGTCTTATTGAGGTCAGTCAATCTTCAACAATAATATTTTGCAACAATATTTTCATGTTCTCAATATTAATACAACAAAATTTCCTTATTAATATATTATTGCTTAACAATATATGCAATTTTTCAAAATTTTGAATTTTCTGTAATTATTAAAAATTAATTTTATTGAAATTATTACGAATTTGTTTGTTTTGGTCTTTTTGTTACCAATACATATCCCAATTATTAAATAGATCATAAAATTAATAATTTTTGGCATGTTTATTATGAAATTGTTTATAAATAACATAAAGATTAATGATCAGAAAACCTTTATTGCAAAATGTTGCAATAAAGATATCTTTTGTGAATTTATAGGAAATTCTTTCTTAGTTGTAGACTTATGAATAAGATATAAACTTACGTGAACGAGGAGATCTCAACTTTGTTCGACTAAAGCAAATATGACTCCAAATCTTTCATATAACTAATCTTTTAAGTAGTTACAGTATACTCTAATATCATGCCTAAATCTTAAATCGCGAAAATAATAAATAATTCCATTACATAACCTTATTTTTTTTGTATGGGTTGTTCTCGCTAAAATGCATGTCTTAAACAATATAAATAAAATTTTTATTAATATTAACCAAAGCTTACAGTTGCAATATTTTTTGCATAAGTGTTAATAACGGTGGTTCAAATTATAGAATTAATCAATTATTTTAACATTTGTAAATACTAATTCATTTGTGGACCAAGCCTTCATGTCTATAACACTAAAAGTATATAGACATATATACATTCTGATGAATTTATTAATATGGTATAAAATAATATTAGTTATTGTAAGTTACATGCTTATTATTACTAAAACGAATAAGTACAAAAATGCATACGTTTCTTATTTTTTTGTTCCGCGCGTATGTAATGTCGTAAACGAAAGCTTTTAGCCTGCAGCTAAATTTAGCACAGCATAAAGTACAAACGGTTACCTATATGTATGCAATAGTTTTTATTATGTAATATTCTAGAAGTTAAGTGTGATAAATATATCCATAATGTATTTCCTTTTGTTATCTATGAGTGGGTATGATAAGAAAAAACATTAAAACTCAATTTTAAAAAATTGTTGTTGTATAAAAAAATTTAATGTAAATTCTATTGAGTAAATATTCGAACACTATATAGCAAATAATAACTTATATATGTATAGAAGAAAAAATAGAAGGCGAGCGTCATGGTATGTGACGTGTCACACAGGTATGATTAATATTATACATGCGTATTTCATTCAATTACACACAGTTACGGAATTCATAATCGGACAATATTGCGCTCATATTTTTATGAATTCAATATCATTAATAGTTTGGCAAAAAAAATACATTTTTAGTTGAGTATTGTAATATATTTTAATTTAGTTTTTGCGTTTCGGCACTGCACAACGAATAACTTCTGTTTTTTCCCGTTAGAAAACGAATTCATATTTACGAATCGAACGAAAATCAAAATTATGGTTACAAATTGAAATTTTACATATAATATTGTACAAATACATTAGGGTTTTTTCGATTTCTATCTGCAAGTTAGAACTGTAAAAGTTTCCAAACTTATGAGTACAAAGTAAATGAATTTAAAAGAAATAAAATATCAAAAATGTTCAGTGTATGTAATTAATAGTAGCAAGTAATCACGAAATCTTAAAACTTCAAACTATAAATTTGCCATGCAAAAAAAAAAATCTTATCACCACATTTTTACTACATTTTTCATGCTTAAAAAGAAACTAAACTAGCGTATCATCTTTCATGAACGTTTCAAATAGGTTTATTGCTATCAAATCATAATTAACTTAATTTAAATTTGAAATTGTAATTTAATTAAGCGTTAATGCGCATCAAACATTAACCATTTTTATCAGTGTGTGATCAAGAACATAGAAAGAAAAATGCAATAAAAATGGAAACAAAAAAGCAAAATTAATGTGATGCGGTGGCTATTTAATTTTTCGCTATTTAATATTAAAGTAACATTAATAAAGATGTAAAATGAAATAAAGCGAGAAAAATTAAAAATATTTTTTTTCTTTTCTGTTTCATTATTTTTCTATTTTCATATTAAAGTATGCTACACCAGCCACATTTTATTACAAACACATTATAAGTTCTTATAATAAATTATTAAGATTCGGTATACACTCATTCTTCAATTATTGTTCCGCTTCAATTTTTCTTGTTTTTAGTTTTTAGTCTTAGAAACACATTCAAAGCGATAACATTAATTCCATAACAAATTGGAGCGGGATAATTTAATAATTAAAACTTTTTGAATAAAATTAATAATATTTTAATTTTTGAAATAATTAATTGAGATTTTTATGAAATAAAATCAATAAAAATATGAAGAAAATGTTGCATTTTAATCGTTTAGATACGGAGCAAAAACTTTTATTAGATGAAAAATTTTTTAAATTATTGTCTACTTCTACAAATCACGATAGAGATGATAATAAAAATAATTTTAGTAAGTAATATGAGTGATTGAAATGAGAGTTTTATGCTTAATTTTTGTGTAAAAAAATCATAAGTAAAATACTAATATAAGTGAAAAATTGCCAATAAGTGCCGAAATTTAATTGTTTTAGATATGAAAAGATTGCAAATTGCGTTTGGTTTTAAATTAATATTTTTAATATGACAAATTAACTTTTATACGCACACAAAATTAAAATTAATTTGAATATTATTCACGAATATTTCGTATATTTTTTAAAAGTAGAATTTCCACTTTAATGAATTCCACTTTAAAAGCACAAAACGGTTCAAGTGATTTTATTAAAGTACATTGACAGTGCAACACATTTCATTAATTTTAAATAAATTGGCTTGTTCAAAATATAATTTCCTTTATTTCATATTATAATAGTGTGATCGAATGAAAAATTTCTTATCAAACATTTAAATTGTGTATGACAAACAGTATGCTTGCAACAGTTACTGTCGATTGTATCACACAGAGAAACAAGAGAAATTCGCTTGAGACGAGTTTGGTAGTTCTGAGAATAATTATTTAAATTTTTTTTCTTTCTGTGATTAATAGAGTGAAATTGAATAAATGTAAGTAAAATGCTCTATACTTAATGTAGTATAGATCACAAATAATAGACTTGAACTATAACTGAAAGTGACGAAAGTGTTACGAGTATAATAATATAAGTTGTATTAACATGATGCAAAGAAAAAATTTGAAAAAAAAAAATCTGTTGGCTTTGTTATACGAAATTAAATTCATATGTATAATATTTTGTTTCAAATATTTTCTTTAAAGAATACCAGACTGCTACTAACAGATTGGTACTACCTTACGATTTTTCCGATTACGAAAATCGTTTCACGAGATTCGAAATACATAGTAAGGCTCCAGTACAGGAATTTTTTTTTAATTTAATATCTACTTCCAAGAAAAATAAATAATTACATTGAAACATTAAAAAATAAAGAAATCGATTATTCGTTCATTAAACAAGCTTCAGTTTAAAGTTATAATTTTAATTGACTGTAAATATGTTTGAGAAATGATATCATTAAAAAAAAGTTGAATTATAATAGAACCTTTAATTGAACATGAATTTAAATTTAAAAATTCTAAATTTTCCCTTATGCATATTAATAATTATAATTATTTATTCATAGAAACTTATAAGTATGGAATGCAATCATTATACAAATACATAGTTTATAATGCACATACACATATTTTTATAAGTATATAAATATCTCATAATGTGTGTTGTAAAAAAATGATTGATAACATGAATTAACTTTCTTTTTTTTTCGCTCGTTTTGAATAGAGAAGGTGATTATGAACCAACATAAAGAATGAAAATCGACAAGCGTAAATTACATTTGATCGATAAATTAATGACTTTCATTTTATTTGCTTTTTTAAATTATAAAAAAAATCCAATAAAGGACATAAAATTTACTTTTATTTTTCCGTGTGCCGTATACACCAAGTTTGTTTCTATATAGGTATGCCTATGTTTATGTTATAAGCCTTTGAATTTAATTCAGTTCATTGCATTAAAAAAATAAAATGAAAAGACGTTTTGTAAAATTTTCAGTATTTGATTTCTTTAACCTTGATTATGTTTTGTGATTGATTGGTGTAAAAATTTGAATTTTAATACTTTTACATAAACTTTTGAATTCTTTTACTTTTGTAAAATATAAAAAATTCTTTTATTATTTTATATTTAGAAATTGCTTTTTGCTTTAATGGTTTTGAATTTAAAATTTTTTCGCGCTTTAACATAATTTATTTTGCAGTAAAATATAAAATATATTTGTTGTGAAGGAAAATTCAAATATGTTCAATTGATAAGGAGCGTAGAGTTTTTCAAAGCTTAGTTTTCTTTTCAAAACCCTTTCAATTTTAGCTTTTCTTAATTAAACTTAAATACATAAACTATGTGTACACTACATAATTATATTTAAATATGTTATGCATTGACGTTGGTCTTAAATGTTTTAAGTTAAATTTTGTATTTGAAACTTGTCTGCTGACCAAGGAGGTATTTATTTTTAGGGAATAACATCGCAAGAAAATGAGAGTTTTAAAATTTAAACAATTAAGAATCAAAAAAGTAACAACAACCTATTCAACTAAACAGCCTAAAGATAATTAAATTTAATCTCTTAAATTATGATTTAAAGAAATTTTGTATTTGAAAAAAATGTTATTAAAAAATATTATTCAAAATTTTGTTGATTAGTAAAATACAAAAAAAAAAAATAGAAAAATAAACTAGCATAGCTTTAATTGAGTTTGCCTTTCATGAGGTACTTAAATTTCAAATTTTCTAAAACAATTGAAAATTAACATTAATACGCACATGATGTTTATTTTTGACGCACAATTGCAGATTCTAACAACAAGCTTGAATTTCAGTCAACATACATAATACATTCACGGAATGTTCTTGAGATAAAAAGATTTTAACCAAAAATAATGACCGAAAATTTTGATAATGGTGTAATTTATACAATCACTCGAATCTCTGTTTCAATCATTAATTATAGAGGACTTTAATTCTGACCCTCTATAATCTCCTTCAACCTTAAAATAATCAAATGGATTAATAAACTTATAATATTCCTGAAATAAATTCGAATAATGAGCAAAAAATAACAATAAATGTTAGCAAAATAGTGAAATTACGTTGTCTTTCTTAGAATCGGACTAATTTGAATAAATAAAAACTTTAAATTAGTAAGCAACATAAAACGAAAAAAACACTCATTTGTTATTTGTTTTTATGCCTTAATTAAAATTTCGATTTAATTTTATTTATTCGAAAATAGCACGTCACAAGCTTTTATTTTTACCAAGAATTAATTTTCTAATACCACGAATTGATTTTTGAACTACTTATGATGATTAAAATTATGTGAAATTTGTTTACCCTTTTTTTAAAAAAGGTAATTCATGAGATTATATGACAATATTACGTTGCAAAATTTGATTATAAAATATATTTGACAATTCAACTTTTATATTTATTCTTCCTTTTTCTTTATATAGGTGGAGATCCACCAACAATTAATGGACAAGCTGCTGATCCCGCTTCAAATGATACTCTTCCAAATGAAATTTCAGCACCATATGAAGTTCCACAATTTCCAATTGAACAAATTGAGAAGAAATTACATATTCAACGGCAGTTGAATATCACGAAGTAAGTATTTTGATTTAATTACAATCTTATTAATATTTTATTCTAAAAATGGCAAGCCATAAAAAAATTCATTAACATTTTCTACACATATTTTGAATAAATTATAATTTTCATCTTTTTCGGATGAAGCAAAGTTAAATTTTCTTTAAATGGTACTTGTAGTAAAGATAAAATTGTGATTATTTCATTTATGGGTTTGCAATTATTGCAAATTGATTTTGATTACAAAAGAAAAAAAATTATAATTAAGAAATTTTTAATCAATAAGTTTGGTATTCCACCTTTTATAGAAAACTTAAAAATTATCTTCACATTGATTGCTTGAACACTTTTGAAATAAAATTTATTTTCATTGATAAATTTTTGAAATTCGTAATTATGATTTAAATATTTAATTTTATAATTACGTATTCATTCCCCTGTCTCAATGAAAAACGCTGTATCTCTACTTGGAAAAGTATGTTGAATTACAATTTTCTGGTTTATACAATGTTAAATTCGATAGTTTAACTTAGATTCAAATAATACCGGAACAAATTGGTTAATACGTGCAACATCCAACTTTTTTACGTGTAGTTGTAGGCGTGGAATTTTGCCATGTATTAAAATTAATTGCAACTACCAGATCAAAGTTACAAATAAGTTCAGTTGCAAACATGTTAATTTGTTAATATTTGTTAATTAATAGACATTCGGGTTGTAATTTTTTATATTATCCAGCGTCATAAGTAAAGCATAAGTGATATTAAACGAACCAAAAAAATCTGAAAGAAAAATCAAATATTTAATAAAGTGAATTACCGTTAATAAATAATCTTTTAAGGCCTGTGCTAAAAGAACTCTTAAAAGACTCTTCTTTCCGCTATAAATGTGATTTTCTCTGACTTAAAGAAAGTATTGAAAGGGATTCCCTAAATTTGTGAATTTTAACTTTGGAGTTACTTTAAAATTGTTTTTGGTCCACAATTTTCATATATTAAGATTAATTTATATTTAAAAATATGAGAAAATGCGAGCATGAATAATTCTATTTTTTCAAATTTTTAAAGATGACGAGGTATGAGTGTTTTTAAAATAAAAAAAATTGTGCATAAAATAAAAACGAAACTATAAAATGAACGTGTAATGCTTTTACGCATATGTAATATTTATAGTAAAAAGTCTGATTATTAATTCAATAATGTCTAAATACCTCGAGCAGAGTTTTGCCATATGTCAGAGAAAATCGATTTTTCGAATTATGAACAATTTTCGTGTAAATTTCCAGTAAAAAAATAAGAAAACGTAATAACATATTTTTTTAGAAAAATTCTACATTTTTGAGAAAATTCCAATAACAAAATGAAGTTTTGAAAAAATTGTCAGTAATAATTAATTATTTATAGGTGCTTGAGCTTTTTCGATTGACTTTACTTAACCATACTCTATAATGAGAAAAATGTTGTGATTTGAAAAGATTAATAACAACTTCGTGGGCATGAAAATGCGAATTCGGCCATTTTGATTTTATCGAAATTTTGTAAGGACTGCGTTAAATTTTTATTTATTGGAAACACAACCGTTTCTCCGGGCATCCTTATGGATATACATATTTATTTGTACGAATGGTAATGATTTAATTGCACGAATTGGATTGAATTGAAAAAATAAGAACAAAAATATTCACACACCTAAATTGCAGAAATACTGTTTTGCTACACAATAAAACGTCTGAGTGTGTTAAATGCGGAATATTGGAGCAATAATTGCAGTATTTCTGCAATTTAGTATTCAGGAATGCAATTAAAATATTAGACATAGATTTTATATTTTATGTACAATGGAACATAGCAACGAATTTACATTAAAGAAAAATATTTATGAATTTTACCTCGTATGGCTTACATGCGTGGTAAAAAATTTCTCTATTTCGTTTAATTTTCTTGTCATTTTTGTGTTTAAACTTAATTATTTAAAAGAAAACAGAATAAGGCATGCAAAAGAAAAAATATTCCACATTATTAGTTGTTAAAAATAGTTCACCTTTATAAGATAGTTAAACCGTAAAGTGAGTCTTTCAATGGTTGTAATTATTTTCAAGTTCATAGTGTATTTTACATATTTTTCATTTAGACGGTTTCCAATTCAGAAAAGGTATAAATATTTTCATGCACACATTTACTCGTATACTTTATTTTATAGTATATACAAGTTAATAATATACAAATAACGTATTTATATATATAGAATGTGCAGTAATAAATTAGTTTGTGTGCATGTAAACTTTTATTATTTGATAAGATACTTTTATGCAATATTTACCCGGTTTACTTAATTGACATATTTATTTTTGTTCCACGAGTATATAAATTATTCTTTCCTAGGCAAATATTATTTATGTATACATATTATGTACGAGTACATATATATAATCGGAGATAATAAAGTAAATAGTAGAAATTTCAAAAGAAAACTACAGTAAAAGCAAATTATTATAAACATATTATTTTGTGTTTAAATTTTCAAGGAAATGCAAAATACGGCAACTTAAAAGTGAAATATTTTGTATATAGTTTTGTGTTTATTACATAAAATTTTTTAATTGAATTATTGAATAATTATTTAATGTGAATTTATTTTTGAAAATATTTGAAAAAAAAGTTACGTTAAGCAAAAGCAGTTAAATGGATTCATGAATTTAAAAAATGTGCTTCCTTGCTTTAAATATGCGATAAATCTGTGGTAAAAATAGATAATCGTTTAAGTGGAAAAAAATTTAGTTATTAACGTGCTATATTTACAATTTTTTTTCATATTATAAAACAAGTACCAGACAAAATCCTTATTTTATAAATCTATAATGTATTAAGCACATGTTCTGGGTAAATTTTAATTGCCTAAGCTAAAGAAAGTGATTTTTTCCTATTCAATTGGATTACTTAATTAGAATCGTTGAAGAAATTTTAATTTTTAGAAAATATCATCTTAAGAATTAAATTTCGCGTTGCAACATTATTTTGTTTTTGAAATTTTATGAAAATTTTAGTATAATAGTAAAAATATTTAACTAAAAGATCAGGTGATAAGGCTCTGATTAAAAATATATACTACTATTATAAAATTGAAAACAACTTTTAGTTGATTTTAACTGAAAAGTAAATTAAATTATGTATTGAAAATTCTAAACAAATAGAATACAATAAATTGTTGCACGAATTTAAATCAGAAATTTTCAATATTTTTTTGTTTTATTTATTTATTAAAAGTAATTTGTATATTCAAATAAAATATTCATCTATCTACTTCATGATTTTGCTCTATTTAGATTGTGGAATATTGATAACAAAAAATTTAGTAGGCACAAAAATACTTTCAATAAATAATATAAATACAGAAACAGTTATAATTGGGAATCACATGTATGTATGTATGTGTTTGCAGAAGTTATTTCAGTTACGGATTAAGGAAATATGAGGCAGTAGTCACGGCCAGAGTAAATAGAATTTTGTATAAGCCTGTTTTAATTTTTCAAAAGAATATTTTAGAACTACTAAAAAGTTTTTGGAACTATTTTCTTAATTTTATTTATTTTTATATTTGAATTTCTAATAGTGAGATTTTATACAGTCAATAAAGTCTGGATTAATTTTATTACTTTCTACATACATATATATCTTAACATTCATGAGTGGGTGTAATTTGAGATTTACCATAAAATAAAATTATTTCGAGGGATAAGAGTTTTTTTTGTGATACATACTATTGTATGGAATTCTAATCATATGTAAACATAAATCCTTTTATACCAACATATTTGTTTGTATTTACAAACCTGAAAATTTTTTATGAGATAAAAAAATTTAATAGAAAAATTTTTACTTAATTCATTTGGAAAAGTGTATTTTTGCAATATTTAATTCAAAAAAAAAAGTTTAGTGTATTTTTTCAAAACTAACGTATCTGACTATTTTTAAATATATGTATGTAAATGTATAGGTATGAACAATTACTTTTTATTACCATAAACATTTCTATGAAATATAAACAAATAAAAATAGGAGCACCTTAATCAGCATTAAAAATGAATAAATTCATAAAATATTAATTTGAGTATATTTTTAGGCGCATATAATTTATTTTACACTTGTGATCCTTAAAAAGGAAAAAAATTTTGAGAAATTTAATTTTGAAAAAAGGTCGTAAAATTATTTTATAATGAATAAACATTGAACTATATTAAGCTTTAAATTCTGGTTGAGTATGCAATAAATTTTTGACAAATTTAATTTTAGAAATTCATGTTTTTATTCATAAAATAAAGCTGTGTCAAAGTAATGGTTTTTAATGTAGCACTTTTTCTTTCAACAAGTGAAAATACTGCTTTTAAAAATAATCTATGTACATACTCCTTTTTTATAATTACTTGCAATCATATACAAATATATTTTAAAGATTGCATACATTTTGGATGATCAAGGTATGCAATCTTTGAAATAAAAAAAAAAATGAAGAGGTGCTAATATCTCTCAAATTTAAGGGGTAAATTGCGTGAATTAAGAAAAATAATTATATTTTTTAATGGCATGGCATTTACCATTATTAGTCTTCTGCTTTCATTGAAATTTGGAAAGTGTGTTGCTTCGGAAATATAAGGGTTCGAAAACTTGCTAAATAAATAACTTTTAGAGGTGGGAGATAGGAGAAAACTTTTTCCTACAGAAATAAGTTTCTAGTAAAGATCTATGTAAATATAAAATTTCAGCTTTCTATGTCTTCAAGGGTGTAAAAGTTTTGCAAACATTTCGCCGGACGGACGGACAGATTAAAACTAATAATAAGATCATTTTTTCAAATTTTTTTTGAAAAATCGTAAAAAACTAGGTGTTTTTATGATTTCTTTCTATAAAATTTTAATTCTTTCTTTGTAGTACTTAATAGTTAAAATAAATAAATTTAATTGTATAATAGAAACGAATGACGTAAATTTTTAATTAAAATTATGGAAATTAGAAATTGGTGGTTATTTGTTTTTTTTTTTATAGATTTAAGAATTAAGTGGTTGCAAATTTGGGTATATGTATATAAAATATTAATTGGAATTTCGTTACAAAAATTTACTTAGGTTAGTATATTAAATATATTCTAAAAGAATCTTTGGTTGTTTTTGAATTTATTAAAATAGTCTAAGTTTTTTAGCGTATCCTATACCCTGTACGTGTTATTGGTATACAAGAAATTACAGTTGTGTAAAAAATGTTTTTTAAATTCAGAAATGTGTTATTGAACTGAATTGTGCATAACTTATTTATAAGCTAAATGAAGCAATTCATTTTCAAGCTGAAACGAATTTTAAAAATTGTTTTTCTGCATCGGTTTTTAATTATTATGTTTATTATCATTATTTATCTTTAATGTTCTTTTTTTCTGTTCTTCCTGGTAATCGAAATGTTGGGGTTTAATAATAAAGTTGAAGAGAGAAGTTGAAAATCTACGAAATTTTTTGACTTAATATAATGGCCATTTTATTGTAAATATGCAAGTATGTATGTGTGTGTATTTAATAAAAACGATATAATATATAGAGTTCTAAAAAAATTGCAATTTTTCTGAAAATTTTTCAAAAGCATATTTTGCACAAAAATAATTTTTTTTGTTTTATTTTATAAGAGGAATTTAATATGAATGGGGAAATAAATAAAGCCCTAAAAAAGAAGACAAATGTCGCGTCGTTACATTGATTTTCTTCTGGAAATATGACAAAAACTGTCAAAGAAATGTCATAAAAATTGACAATCATAAATAATAATAATCTTCTTTTTAGATTTATTTTCTCTTACTCTTTTGAAAATTCCACATTCTCTATTAATAACTAAGGCATAATCTTTCAAAGTACATAACGTTTTAATATTTATGGATGTAGCTATTTTAAAAACTTAATATTTTTTTCCCTTTTTCTTTTTGTTTATTTTTTTTTTTTTGAAGTCAAAATAAATTTTTGATATGTCTTCTTTGGAGAATTTGCGCAAGTGCTGGACTTTTTTTTTGTTCTCTTTATTTTTGTAACTTTTGCATTGAAAATGTTCATGACTTTGTTTACAAATTACATATTTAGAGATTTTAGTTTGTATTAAAAAAATAAAGATTTCAGAAAGGAAACGGAGCCACGAAAAAATTAAAATATTAAAGAAGAAAATCCGATTTTTCATTTGAAAGCGGTTTATTTTTCTTTTTATAATTGAAAGTAAAAAAGAATAGTAAAATAAATACATTTGATTAAACAAAATAAATAACTTAAATAATATTAGAAGAAATAAAAAACAGAAAATGATAAAACATCCTTTCGTGCTGCACGAAACCGTTTTATTCAATTAAAGTTTTTTTTTTTTGTTATTTTATTTCGGCTTCATATTAAAGTTAAAAAACAAGGAAAATTTTTGCTAGAAATTTTGTAAGTGTTTTAAATTAATATTTTCTTTCTTTACTTTTTCCTTTCTCTTTTTGTATATAAATGACGCATCACCTTTAAAAGTGGATAATTTCGCACTAAAATTCTCTTTGTGGCTTACTCCTTCTTGAAAAACAAAACAAGAAATTTTTTTTTCTTTTTTGGTTTCTTTTACTTTAATAATAATGAAAAGTTTATCTCTCACACGAAATTACACCTATGTAGAGGGAAAAAATTAGGTGAATAGTTTATTGACTTTAAATGCTTTCGTTTTTATGGTACTTTGTAAAGGTATGCGTGATAATTTTAATGATAAAATAAAAAACTTATTGCTATAGGTGTATTGCATGAGAAAAGAAAACCCAAAACAAAAATCTAAAAGAATAATTGAAATTGACAGCTAATAAAAAATATTAAAATGTAAACAAAATACAAAACACTCACCGAAATGCTGATCTTTGGCAAATAGTAAATAAAAATTGCATTATTGAATAAATGAATTTGAGGTTAGATCTGCGATTAGGAAAACGCAGATTTTAACTAAATTGCAATCTATTGTAAAATGTAATTAAATTTCCTGTAAGTCTGGAATTAAATGTGCAGTTACATATACATACATATATGTATGTGTAAACTTGCCAAAATCTTATTCATAAATTAAATGGTTTGCGAATTGTTCAAAATATTTATTTTAAATAATGTTACTGTAGACAAACTTGTAATTGAGTAAGTTTAAATTATTTTCCTATTGTAAAAATTGTTATCAAAAAACAAGTTTAAGCCAGACTACTTAAATCAAAATTTCATTTATTATTACTAAATTTCTTCAATTAAAATATCTTGAATAAATGAAAAAGATCAGAATTTCAAGTTACATGTAGCTATAAAGTTTTTCATTTTAAGTATGTAGTTCAAAATTCTTCTATGCTCTTTATTATGAATATAAGTGAAACTGCTAGCAAAGAAAACATTTGTTGCCTTATTCGAATTTCCATAACTAAATCATAAAGGCGTATTGCATTTGTTTTTAACAGATCTCAGATCTACAGCGATACTTTTAGTATTTAAGATGCCTCTGACGCTTAAGAACATTTTTTTTACAATTATTTTCTTAACTCTAAAACAATTTAACAAGTAAATTATTTGTTAAAAAACTTTATTCAAAAACTAATACTAAGTGTAATAAGAAAACATCCTTTTCTTAATACACTTAAAACTTGTGCGTCGATCAAGATATACAATGTAGTATATTTAGTGCAAAAATTTTCCAAGAGATATAATAGATATACTAATATTTTTGGATTGATGTTTCCCAAGTACTCGTCTCAAAGTTATAGATGCAAGTTTGAAGATAATATATTAAAGCATTTGGAACGGAAAATATAAAAATTTTAGCATACTCGTATATTTAGATGTTGAGCTTGTTGGTTATATACTCACTAGTTCGTCACTGTTAATTAATCATACAATAAAATTTGTACTTTACTAAAAATTGGTTCTCATTCAAACTAGGAAATGATGTATAGTAGCGTGACTGTAAGGGAAATTTTCGTAAAAACTATACTAAGAAATTAGTGACAATATTCAGCGAAGTTTTACTGTGTAACTTTATATATTGCAAAGATATAAAACTTGATAAAAAAATTGAATTTGTTAAAAATAGATTTTAGAACAGAAAGGTTAAATATCCTTTTAATTATCTATTCTTTATTCTATTATATTGATTGATTAAACCTTTTTTTTCGTTGTGATATCAGTAAAATTTGAAATTTATCAAGATTGTTAAAATATTAAAATATTTTCTAATTAATTTAAGATAATAGATAAGTAAATTATCGAATTTTATTGTATTTTTTTTGTAAAAGTAGTATAGATATCAAAATAGAAACTTTTAATTTGGTCAGATTATTGTTCTGTGTAGTTGTAGAAGTTTTATACATAGAAAAGTACAATGATGACTTTAAGTAAACTAAGTTAAAAAAAATTGTTTGCAAATTTCGCAGCGGGAAAAAGAATGAAGTAAAAATATTTCTTGCGATTAGAAAATAGACAATTAAATAAGTTAAATTTTGGTCTTTGTGGCCCTATTTCAAATGAATTTCTTATTCAATTGTTTTATTTTTCCTCAATATCAAAATTAAAATTTAATAGAAAAAGTTTTTTTTAAGGCTTTACTCATGACTTTTTCATGATTCAGAATCCGATAGAAATGATTTTCAGAAAAGCCCCCGAACAAAATTTGCAGAAACTTTTAAGACCTTCTCATAAGAATGTACTGATTGTTTGAGAATACTATATGCGCCAGCTTGTTTTTGGGAATGGCAACCTGGCGAAATCAATTTGAAAAAAGTTGTAGTATCAAAGAAATTTTCGAAACACACCACATGACTATATCATTGTTACTTTTTTTTTTAGTCTCTTAATGGAACTTGGTATAAGATGCACCCGTTCCAGTGGGTCAATCTCGCTAATTTGCCATTCCAATTTGCATGTCGTGAAAGTTAGCATTCGTGCCGAGTTTCAAGTCTCTTGAAATAACCAGAGAAAAGTTCAATGCTGTCACTTAATGCGAAAAGAAATCCTTCTTAAAAACTTGTGTTTTAAATTCTTAATATCATTTTACTCTTAATATCCTCTTAAACACTGATTTTTGCTTCATTATTAAAGAATTTTCACTTTTAGTTGATAAACTCTCTATGTACTCTCTCAAGTACTGTCTGTTTTCAAGAATTATAAATAAATGAGCCGATTAAATCACCTTATAAGCAAATATTTTAATGTCGTTATAAATTAATTTTAAATATTTAAAAAAGACTTACACTTTTATTAATCGATTAGAATTGTTAGAAACTTAAGGAAACATTATTTATTACTTGTATTTCCACTATTTAGACAATAAACTTAATGTAAATATAAAAAGTTTCAAATTAAATTGTCAACTAAACAAATTTATTTATGCCTAATGTCCATTTTCAAGGTTATGGTTCTAACATAGAGAAAAATATTATATTACATCCTTACTTTATGTGTCGCGAACATTGTGTTATCAAAAAAAAAAATTAAATGGGGAAAACTAACATTAAAAGCTAAAATCAATAATTTCTTTTACATGGGAACAACGATGGAATTTGTTATTATGGACAATATGAAATTTTGTAAAAACTAAAAAAACTTTCATAATTACATGAGTTTTTTTTATGTTTAAAAAAAGTAGTAAATGTTGCGACAGTTATTCTCAAACTTTAAAATTTTAGTATTGAAGATGTGAAGCATGGTGCGTGTGTAGCTTGTATGAGATTTATCTGAAATCGATAGTGAACTTCTGCTTTAGAGTTTTGTAATATTTGTAAGGAGTTTCAATATTTATCAAATTGGTCTCTAACGTATAAAATTTAATTACGATATTTAATAACGAAAATAAGGTATTAAAAATATAAAGAAAGTTATAAAGAAAATACAAAAATAAACTATGAAAGAGTTTGCAAAATATTTTATTTAGGTTAGAATTTATTGGATGAGTTTAATTATATTGTGCTATATTGAATTCGTATTGAAACAAAATTTACAGCAAAATAAAAATTCAAACCTATTTTATTCTTCTGAATTCGAAAAAATTACAATGAAAACTAAAAATAGTATTTAATTTTAACTTGAAAACAAAGAAGAGAATGAACAAAGCATATTTATAATAATGTCAAGTATTAAAAGTAAAATTTGTAAACAGAAAACGTTTCTTTTCTTTGTAAGAAAGTAATTATTAAAATTAATTTATTTCCACTTAAGGCAATTTAATTATTTAAATAATTTGCTGTAGAAGATATTGTTATAATACTCGTAGATTCTTTGAGATGTTTTTATTATGGTATATTTTTACGTTTTTTACGGTAATGCTAACTCAGCAATTAACTCGCAATTTGCTTCAAAATATCTCAGAATGTTTCTTCAGAAACTTTTAAAGTGTTAGATTTTAAGGTAAATATGAAGAAAGAATGGTAAAAATGAGTATTCTTAAAAATGAAGAACGTTTTTCGGATATTACGTATCTTACTTATTTCAGAAACATGACAATAAGTGAAATATGTGTAAAATTGAATCACTTTGCTTTTAAAGGTTGACTAATTTGGATGATACTATAAATTTTATAATAAATTTTTTCCATGGTGTAATGACAAAAAACTACAAAAATCGACTTTAAAAAATGAAAATTGTGATTTGAAAGTTGGTTGCAAATGCAGCCTTATTCTAAAAGAAGTCGAGATTGGCGTTAATAATTATGAAAATGCTGTAAAGCTATTATCTACAAATATATGCTATATGCGCGGGATAGTTTTGTAAATGACGTTTTCAATTGCGGACATATGCAATAAAGTCTTTATAATTAGAAATGCATATACTTCATTTCTAAAATAGTTTAAAATAAAAGTTTGAGAACGACTAATCGCATTATAACTATTTGCACAATAACGACATGTACCATACCTCAATTCTTGCGTTAATTTTTAACAAAATTTAATATAAATTAATGGCAGTTAAGTTTTTTTTAATATTTTATATCTAAATTATTTTGGAATAGCCAATATATTCAAGACAGAAAACTTGTAATATTTAGGTGTTTTACATATATAAACTATATTATACATGTATCGAAATCTATAGTATGAAAAATTGTTTTGTTTGGAGTTCGTGTCTCATATTGTACATGCAAAATATCAATGTAAAAAGATTACAATAGTAAATAAATTACAATATAATTGTCTATTTTATTATTATTTTTTTTTAACTTAGCAAAATTCAATACTTTTCAAGATCCTTTTATATTTTGTTTATCAAAAATGTAAAAACTTAATAAGTTTGTAAAGTAAATTTAGTTGTCCTTTTAACTTCTATTGAAAATGATGCCATTTTAATTTGTAAACATTAAAAAAAATTGTTCGTTGTTAAATTTCTTTATTTATTTTAATAAGATAAACAGTTGTAGTATAGAATTTATTTGAAAAATTTATTTGAATAACAAGAAATATTTACAAAGGAAAAGTTAATTTATACCAGAAATTTTATTTTTATTTCAAAAGATGTCGTTTACAAATGATTCATACACCTTTGGTTGGTATGTAATTTTTTATTGAAAATATTTGAATTGTTAAATTAAAAATTTATAACAATGTAGTTACGAATTTTTCGTTTATTGATTCTGTAATAGTGCATTTTGGTAACAATTAAACTGAATCTCATTATAGCTCTATTATCTCATAAAAATTACTCATAAAAATTATTAAAAAAAAATTGAATTATTTTTAACGTACTTTGAAATTTTACAAGATCAGGCAACTTTATTTAATTAAGAGCATTGCCAGCTATTTTTCATAGGTTTGTATTGTGCATTTTCATTACTTATGCTAGAAATTATTATAGTATCACATATTGTACGAGTATTTCTTATAATAAGCATAAATGAACTCAAAGTTAAAATCTTTTCATATAACATAAATATTACATTACCAGATTTGTAGAAAAATGTGTCAATTATTTTACATTCTCATTTCGTTTAATAATTAATGTTATTTATTCGAGTTTTTCCCGAATATTTTATTTTGGAACTTTTTTGAAGAAAATATAAATTTTTTCTTTGGGCCTTTCACTGTTAGGTGAACGAACAAAGATCAACATTTAAAATAATATGCGGCAGAAAGTTAGCCTAACATTATAAGAGCAATATAATAAACAATAAGAAACTCTTTATTCCCAAATTTTAAAGTATCACGAATATGCCAATAGTTTCAGTAATGGAGTAAGGGAAAAAATTGTCCCAAAACGTTTCTATAATTTTTAATCTTTTGAAATATGACAAAATTTTTCTGATTTATAAATTTTGTGCATTTTGTATTTGCTTGCAGATAATATTAACACATAAAAAATATATTCATTATAATTTTGTCCATATATTATATTTTCTTGTTTTGAATTGCATAGTTTTAGGAGGAATATTATAAAAAGTTAAATAGAACAGTTTTGATGTGATACAGACTAGTGACTTCGAAATTGTTATATAATAGACTTATGGTTTTTTAAATTGCCATTTTTTTTTTAATTTGAATTTTGAAGGATTTTGTTGATTAAAAATTCCAATTCAGTAGATGAAAGTATTATAAATAGTTTTAACTACGAGTTGAAACGTAAAGTAGAGTATAATTTAAAGTTTTGCATTACAAAAATTCAGGAGATTATATGAAACAATAAATTTATTTGCAGCATAGCAATTTTTTGTTGAAATAAGACTAGTTTTTTTTTTTGAACTTTTAAATTTTCAATTTGATGAAAATTCGAGGTTTTCTAATACCATTTTGATACAGTAAAATATTCTGAACAATAAATTTCATAAAATGTATTTCATACTTTTGAGTAATTTAATATTGAAAATATTGCGATGACTCATCATCATCTTTCACATATTTGAAATAATGGAAAAATACTAATTAGGTACTTTAGTATAAAAGTAAATTACTCATATATAAATTTTTTCATTCTATGCTTGAACGTTAATCATACATGTCTGTTTTATGATTTTATCGCTCAATATAATATTATATAATTAAATTAATCATAATAAAATAAAAAAAATTCATTTTAAAGGAGTATGAATGAAAAAATCGGTGGATCAAATGTACCGGATCTTGATGATGTTGATTATTTAGAAGATGGTGAATTGGCACAGCATTTTCAAAGGGTATCTATATCTGGTGAAGATACAAGCGGTGTACCATTAGAAGATTTAATAAGAGCATCATCTTTGTTAATTGAGGCACTTGAATTACGTGAACGTTATATGAGATGGTCACAACAAAGTTTTCCACGAACAACAACTAGATTTTTAAAATCAGTACATGAAAAGGGTCGTATTAATATTGAAGAGCATTCGAATAGAAAATCAATAGCTGGTAAGATTGGAAAAATATGAAAAATATTAAATAAAAAATTTATAAAGTAATACTTATAACTATATAAAATAATGCAATTTATAAAAATTTATAAATATTTTTTTTTTTCAAATGAGAAGTTTACATGAATATCACGAATTCAATAAAGTTTTCTTTTTTATTGTTCTATACAAGTATTGAGAATGCACCCACCTTTTCAAAAGACATGATTCCAAATTAATGGTGGTTTAATTTGAAAATGTTTTTTTTTATTTTAATTATTTTTGTTAAAATTTTTTTTTTTATTTTTTTTGAGAATTCCTTATTTTGTCATACATAGTGTTTTTCTTGGTTTAAAGCGTTAAATACATGCAATTGTAAGTACTAGAATATATAAAAACTATATAAGTAGGTACATTAAGTATGCATATATACACATATAGGTAATTGAAGCGTGAATTTTGGGATCACATACAAATTTTGTTTTGTTCTTTTTTAGTGTTTTAATTGCACACAAACTTTTGGAAATTGCACATTATTAATGCAATGGTTTTATAAAATAAGTGCAAAAAATCTAACCCTAATTACAATTTTTATACTTTAAAGTAATGAATAAAAATATAGTTGGTTTTTATAAATTTTCAATTTTTCAAACTCGTTTTTATAAAATATCGCATATTGTAGTTCAACGCATAGTGTTATGAATTGAACTATAAATTCAGAATGAATATTGTGATACATTTGCCTTATATGTTTTAATTAGTAGAAGGGAAATAAATATCATAATATTCATTTGGAGTCCCAATTTAGAACAATTAAGTTCTACAATATGGAAACGATTTTGAAAAATTATTGATTAGGTCACTTTTACTTTCACCCCAACCCGCCAATTATAACTGAAAGATTTGAGAAAATTAAAGATTGTCGCAACAGTGACGATGCAGTGCAAAAATTTTGGTATAAAAATTATATTTTGTATAATAAATATTATAATTATGTATAACATTTTTATAATCCAATTATTTGAAGAACTCTTATGAACTTCAGATAAATTTAATAAATTTAATGAATTATACCCTGCACCTTTCGTTATTGTGTAGCAATTACTCGAAACTCTAAAATCATTCTATAGAAACTTCACGGACATGTCTGACCTATAATTGGACATCCGACTACCAAGTTTCATGAATCTGACCTTATAATTTTTCCAAATATTTAAAATTAGCTTTTGGAGTTGTATGGTAAGTACCTGAACCTACCAAGCAATTCCACCAAAACTTCACAAATATATCTGATCTATAATCGAACGCACAACTGCCAAGTTTCATGAATCTGACTTTATTATTTTTCCAAATATTTAAAATTAGCTTCTGGAGTTGTATGGCAGGTACCCGAACCTGTCAAGCGATTCCTCTAAAACTTCAGAAATATATTTGACCTATAATTGGACACATGACTGCCAAGTTTCATGAATCTGACTTTATTATTTTGCCGAATATAAAAAATTTGCTGTTGGAGTTGTATGGCAGCCACCCGAACCGGTGCAGCTATCCCATTATAATTTTTAGAGCATGTGTAGAATATATACACATGTATACAAAACTTTATATTTATAGCTTTATTAGTTTTTGAAATATTTAAAATAAACTCTTGGAGTTGTATGGCAGCTACCCGAACCCGTTGTCCGACTTAGTCCAATAACAATAGGGTTCGTCCTTGGCGCAAACGAAAAAACTTGTGAAAGTTTGATGTCGATTGCATTATTTGTTTTTGAGTTATCGTGCGATCGGACGGACGGACGGACATGTCTAAATCGACGCAGAATTTTACGCTGAGCAAGAATATATATATATGTCCATACCGCAGATGACTCCTTCAAATAGTTACAAACTCCATACCAAAGTTAATATACCCTTCACGAAGTGCAGGGTATAAAAAAAAAACAATTAAAAATAGGTATGAAGATTTAATGATAATATGGAAAATTGTTTATTAAATATGTAAGTAATTCAATATACAAGAACAGCTAAAATTATTATTGCTTAATTCCTTAAATTAATAATCAAATTCAAATAGTTTGGAATGATTTATGGAAAGCGAAACTGTAATAATTTTATACCTAAAATTTTTAACCGCGTACCACATGCTTGAAGGCCAACTGTTACCAATTAATAAATTTCTTTGCAAAACAAAATGTCAACAAAAATATAAAAAGTTGCAAAGCATTATTGGTGGCATGTTAAGATTATTTTTACGAGTTACATTGTTGTTAGCGTTATTGGTAAACCAAAAATAACCAGTTGTCATGCAATTAGAATAACTGATTGTTGACGTAATCTAATGATACAGAAAAATTAAATTTATTTAGATACATATATTATATTACCGTCAGCATTAATACGAAGTTTTCAATTTTGGAAAAATAAATTTTTTAAAGTCTGTCTAATATCATACTTTAAAATTAAAAATTCAGTGCTAATTAGCTAGTAGGCTTTTGGTCTTCTTTGTACATATTACATTTTTCAAAATTTTTAAGTAATGTTAAAAATTGTATGTAACGCAAGAATTTAAATTAGAAACACTATGTAACGAAAAGTAAAATGTGAAAAAAAATTTAATTCATTTTTTTTTGTATATTTTTTTTTGTAAATTTTTTATTTTTTTAGAATTAATCCGCAAGATCAGTCTACCCAGCATAGAAATAGAGCTTAAAGGTAATTCGTCTGTTGCTCTTCAGCGGGCGGATCATTTCATTTTCATAAAAAGAAAATCTTTGTTTGTTTTTTTATAATTTGTTACTTTGTTTTTAATTTTTAATAATTTCCTAATTTTATTTATAATTATTTTTATTTATTTTTTTTTTATTTGTTATTAAAAATTTGTTACTATTTGTTTTCTTTCATTTTTTTTAATTATATAAAATTTGATTGTATAAAATTTGTTGTTAAAATATTAGATTAAGTAAATTAAGTTCACAGTATACCTACATAAGATAATTCAAACATTGCCCTGTTGCCGATGACAATTTTGGGTAACGTGCAACTGGGTCCTTTTATGTAACAAGCACGGCAATATTTTTAGTTTTCTTATGCAATATTATGCATTAAGAACAATACGATTTTGTTTTATTTTTATTCTCAAGCCTTGAAAGTTTTTTATTTAGGTATTTCTTTACGATATTTATTCTATTTTCTAAAAAGTAACGCGAGGCAATATTATTTTTCCGCTTTCTTGGAATTGATTTACATATTTCCAATTCAATTCGTAGCCATTTTTTTAAATTGTTGTTATTTTGCAGATATTAAAACTACTTAATTATAAAGAAATCTTTGTTTAAAAATTTTCTATTTAAATGTACGTCTAATGTCTAATCTAATATGTATTACTTAATTTACAATAGCAATTGTATTATAGTTTTGTTTTTTGAATTGTTGTCTTATGTGCAATTACATATTAGTTGAATAACCCAGAAATATTTAACAAAAAAAAAAAGTTGTTTGAAAACCATTTTTAATAAGAAATTTCTATATTTTTCCTTAATTTGTAGGACGCTCAAATAGTTTACAAGGAAACAGAATAGGGACAAGTATGTATTACGGAACTCATTTCAAACTTTCATTTATTTAATGTACTAATGTTCTTCTTTATGTGGTAGTGACAGTTTATGTCGTTTCCAAACAATTTAAATGTTGAGACGTTTTCTACTGCAACCCTGGAAAAGTTTCAAAATTTTCTCGAAAAACTAAAAAAATCCAAATTAGTTTTTAAAATTTTATGCAATCAAAGTATAATTTTCTTTTTTATATAATTTTTTTTTATTATTTTCTGCCTTTAAAGTTATTTAACTTTGAATTTGAATACTCGTAACATCTTTATACAATTGGAACTTCTTTATAAAATTTTTTTTTCAAAATTCAAATTTTTTAAATAATTTGCTTCAGTTGTTTAGAAATCTGTTAGAAACGTAGAAATCTGTTCATGGATTCTGTTCATTTATTCTAAATTTTTATTTACATTTCTTTTTAAGTTCTTGGCTCTGACTTGCGTGTCATGACTGTTCAATTTTGATATTAAGAATCTCATATCTTCTTTATTAATTTCAAATTGATCAGTTTATTCTCAAGAGATTAAAAATTATGATTGAAAACTGATTGAACTTTACACAGCGGTAAAATCTTTATTGATGATTTTTGAGGTTAAACTAAAACTGTTGTTTTTTTTTTCTATCAGAACTATTGAATTTTTCTAAATAATTGTAACTTATAAAATAATATTTGTAATAAATCATATTTTCGCCAATATTTTATGTCATTATATTAAAATACATAAAAACATTTTTATATGTACAAATGTAATTTTAAAAAAATTATTAAGTTTGAAAAATTAAATCCAGAAATGCGAATTTGACCCGTTCCTGGTATTTTGTCTTTATTGTATTTTGACTAATAAACTCATATAGCTTTTATTAGAAGTGTTCGCATTTATAAGAGCTTAAAAAATTATTATACAAAAAAAAAACATTAAAGATATTTTTTGCTTCTAAGACTGGAAATAAAATCAATGAAATTTTAAAATTTTGTTTTTTCTAATTTTAGAATATCCAAGTGATCCACCGCAAGAAACTGCTGAACATTGGGATATTGAATTTGGATCAGATTTAAATTATACAATTCGTTCTGTTGATGGTGTTTTTCATGTATACAAAGATGAGGTAAATGGATCAATTTGAGCTTAACTTTTAAAATCCTATTTAAAATTTAAGTGTTATTAAGTGTTAAAACATTGTCGAGTGACTCTTTTAATGGATAAATTTTTTAAAAAATTTTAACTTTGAATTTCAAAGAATTTCATCAACAAAAGATAAATATTTAAATTTAACAAAAATTAATAAAAGTAAGATGTTTTCTTTTGATTAAAGCTGTAATTCCGAAATTATCGTGCGATTACTTAGGTGCCCAATATAAAAAGCTGTGAGATGTTCTAAAAACGCATTTAAATTAATTCACACCGTTATTGTCAATATGTGTTTGCTATTGTTTTTAGAATCATTTGTATTTCGGAAATGTATGTAATCCCAGTAACAAGTACAAATCTATAAATAAGTGCAGTTAAATAAGCATCTTTCTTGATGTTTCAACAATAGACAGCTAGATGAACAAATAAAATATACAGACAAACAATTTTACAGACATATAAACTAATAATTAAAAAAAATTGAAATGGACTAACATAGCTAATTCGAATTAGAACTCGACTATGACTTAGTATAGAGCAAGAATATTAGGTTTCGGAAAGGGGTTTCTTCTTGATATGACATACACAGCTAATTCCAATTAAAACTCGACTATGACTTAGTATAGAGCAAAAATATTAAGTTTCGGAAAGGGGTTTCTTCTTAATATGGCGACGTTACAAAATTAATTTTAACATTTTAATTTTCTAACATTTTACTCATGTTCATTTTTGAACAGCGCAGTCAATCAACGAAGAAGATAGAAGAAAATTTGCTTGCGACTCAAATTGACTCATGACAATATTTGGACAACAATATTTCGTATTCGGCGGCGGAATAAAATGAAATTTTACAAAAATTTTAAATTAATAACACTCTAGTACCAATTAAATTTTCTTTTCATTTATACTTTTTCGCAAAAAATTCCATAACAATTATTTATTCTTAATTTTTATTATGTAGGTATGTAAAGAACCATTTGAAGTAGAATATCCAAATTTAACGGAATTTGTGAAGGACATGAATAAAATGTGTAATATGATGGCTGATGGACCATTGTAAGTATAAATAACACAAATTTTTATAATTTTATCATAAACAAATAATTTTTTTGAAATACTGAAAAATTTAACAAATATTTACTTATATTTTCAGAAAATCATTTTGTTACCGCCGTTTAAGTTACTTACATTCTAAATATACACTACATGTACTATTAAATGAGCTTAGAGAATTAGCATCACAAAAAGCAGTACCTCATAGAGATTTTTATAATATTAGGTACGAAATAAGATAATTTTTCACTTTCTTTCTTTTAATAAATTTTATTATTACAGAAAAGTTGATACTCACATTCACGCTGCATCTTGTATGAATCAAAAACATTTATTACGTTTTATTAAGAAAACTTTAAAAAATAATGCTGATGAGGTTGTTACTGTTTCAAAAGGTGTGGCAATGACATTAGCTGATGTGTTTAAATCTATGAATTTAACAACATACGATCTAACTGTCGATATGTTAGATGTTCATGCAGATCGTAACACTTTCCATCGTTTTGATAAATTCAATGCCAAATATAATCCGATTGGTGAATCAAGATTACGTGAAGTATTTTTGAAAACAGATAATTATATTAATGGAAAATATTTTGCCCAAATAATTAAGGTAAACTAACTTTTATTTAAATTTTAAAAATAATATTATTTCGAGTATAAAGTCCATATTAAAAAGTAAAATGTAATTTATATTCAATAGGAAGTGGCTTTTGATTTGGAAGAATCAAAATATCAGAATTGTGAATTACGTTTGTCAATATATGGAAAATCTAGTGAAGAATGGAATAAACTAGCTAAATGGGCAATTACATATGATGTGTATTCAACAAATGTTCGCTGGTTAATACAAATACCTCGTTTATTGTAAGTATTTTAATTTAAAACTAATGTTTTTAGTTTTGTTAATTAAAATATAACTGCTTTCGATTTCAGTGATATCTTCAAAGCCAACAAAATAATGAATTCATTCCAAGAAATTCTTGATAATATTTTTTTGCCATTATTTGAAGCAACAAGTAATCCTCATAAGCATCCAGAATTACATAGATTTTTACAATATGTTATTGGATTTGATTCAGTAGATGATGAATCAAAACCGGAAAATCCACATTTCGATTCGGATATTTCAACGCCAAAAAATTGGACTGATGAAGATAATCCTCCTTATGCCTATTATATTTATTATATGTATGCAAATATGACGGTTTTAAATGCTTTCAGGAAGTATGTTTTATTTTAAACAAATTTTAAGATTTTTGCATGCTTATATAATTAAATTTTGTTTTATTTCGTTTTAGAAAACGAGGATTTAATACATTTGTATTAAGACCACATTGTGGTGAAGCTGGTCCAGTTCAGCATTTAGTTGCAGGATATTTAATGGCTGAAAATATTTCACATGGCTTATTACTTAGAAAAGTTCCAGTATTACAATATTTGTTTTATTTGGCACAAATAGGAATCGCTATGTCTCCATTATCTAATAATTCATTATTCTTGAACTATCATCGAAATCCATTGCCTGAGTATTTATCTAGGGGTTTAATTGTTTCTTTAAGTACTGACGATCCACTTCAATTCCATTTCACAAAAGTATGTTTTTAGAAATTTATTCATATACAATCCAAATTTCATATAATTTTAATATTTTAAAAATAGGAACCTCTCATGGAAGAATATAGTATCGCAACTCAAGTTTGGAAATTGAGTTCATGTGATATGTGTGAATTAGCTCGAAACAGTGTTATTATGAGTGGTTTTCCACATAAAGTATGTATAAAATCAATATATGTAATTTGTATTTCTTTATTTCATTTTTTAATAAATTTTGTTTTAAAATTTTAGATGAAACAACATTGGCTTGGACCAAATTATACAAAAGAGGGTGTCGCTGGTAACGATATAACTCGTACAAATGTGCCAGATATTAGAGTGGCTTATCGTTATGAAACATTATTGGATGAATTGTCAAATATATTCAAAGTTCATGAAAAAGCTGCTCAGAAATAAAAATTTAATTACTTAATAATATAGTTACTATATAATAATATATATTATGCTACAAAATAAAATTTTTGTTAAGGTTAAATTATATATTTTTAAAACAATAACTAAAAAAAAAACAAACCCTTTACTAGATTATGTAACCCATGTATTTTATCTTAAAAACAAGTATTCTTTTTTTCTAAATTTTATCTCTTTAAAAAATTCGTATAGCGTCTGTGACTTATTATAAAAGAAAATTTTTAAAATTTAATTGAATATACGAGACCAAAATTATTAAAATATGACTATTATTACTAATTATTATAGTTAAAAAATATAACGATATTGTACTTGTTTTTTTTGAATAAAACTTTGGTATAAAATTATATATAAAACAATTATGTACTGTTAATAAAAAACAAAGAAAAAGGCAAAAAATTTAAAAGCATTTTTAATTAAAATATACTTTACAAATGAAAAATTGTACTTCTTTGTACAAAAATTCATGCTGATGCTAAATTTTTATTATTTGGTATTGCAATATTTTCATAGTATTAGTAGAGTTTTGTCTTTTCAACTTAGTACATTAGCAGTTTTCCATTTTGCTTAATATTATCCCAGTAAGTGGTTTTTGGAGGTAAATTTTTTTCCCTTTTTCACTCCTTGGAACAGCATAGGGCTTGTGCATGATATCATAGATATTCATTTGTGTCAAAGAGATTTAACTAAGTAGGTGACTAGCCTGTTGTAGCTTTTTCTTAATATATATATATATATACATATATATATTTAAGGTTATTAGTACTTATTGATTATTTTCTTTTAGTTTTTATAATATGGGATATTAGAATATATGAAAATTACTTGTATACTAATTTTTTATTACATAAGTATTGTATTATATTAAACTATAATATTGAATATAATTTTTATAATGACCTGACCGGGCTTTGAACCCGCCCTTCGATTAAAGGACCATAGCCGTTGCACCAATGGTCAGGTAAAGCAATACATATAATCTATTAATCAAAAATTATAAATAGTTGATAATTGTAAATACATTAAAGATAGTTTTACTGAGTAACTATCATACTTCAACATTAATCTGATTTTTGTATTTCTTTTTTGATTCAATTAGCTTGTTCTGACCAAAATTTTGTTAGTTGGTTTAAATTTAAAAGGTGTCTTTAAATTTTAATTTTTGGATGGATCATTTGCTTTTGCATTTTTGAATTTTGAAAGGACAATGAATATTGGGACTATATTACTTAGTAATGTTTAGATATAATTAGGGGGCACATAAAAAGGAACAGAATATGTGACTATAACTCTATTTTTTATTATATGATTTAATTTCACCTCTTATACTTATCTATTAAAAGTAAAGTAAAATAAAAATATTTTGTTATAATTTCTATACATAATTTTATTTTTGGTTTTTGTAACATTTTTCTCTTCTTTGGTTGTTTTTCTTTACCAATATAATATTATTTTTTTGTATTTTGTTTTAATAAATTTATAATAAACATTTTGATCGTATTTACGGTTTAATTTTTCCTTTTTTTTTGTGATTTAATTTTATGAAGTTGGTTTTTCTTATGTTTTATTTCTAATTTCTTAAATATTATTAAAAATTAATACTTCTAAATTTTATGATTAATAAATACAATTACTTTTGAATTTTTTCTTTAATTAATTTTCATTTTTTGTTTTTCTATGTGCGGGATTCTCACTTAGTTTTTGAATTTGCTGTTTTTTTTTTATATTTATTTGTTCTAGGAAGTTCCAGTAGTAAAAAAATTTTTCTTTATCAAATACTTTTGCGAGAAATTATTAATTACTTCGAAAAAAAAAAATTATTATATTTTTATCTTCTTTGGCATAATCACAACGACTTTTTAAAATTCTTCTTTTAAACATGATTTTTTTCTTCATTATTAAAATAGAATAGAAAATGATTAGTAATTCCAAAATAAAAATTGCTGAACAAATCATTTACAATAAGACGGTATGTTCTGAATAAGATTTCAACTTATATTTTTGCTTTTATAAAAAAAGATTAACAGATTAAATAATTAAGAGAAATTTTAAAACAATTATAAATTCAAAATTTTGCATTTAATTTTACTACAATGTAGATTGTTTTATAAAAGTTATTCAAATAATTATTGTATTGTGAAACTTCTTAAATGTTCAATATTTATCACTTATAAGAACTACTCATAAGCTCTCATCAATTATAAGGACTACTCCGATATAATGAAGGTTATTTCGATAATTACATAAGTACAATGCAAAAAGCTATGTTTAAATTTTCTTCTTGTGATTTAACATTTTAACGAAATGTTTTAAAATATAAATTCAAAAATAAAGTCGAATACAAAAAAATTATAAGAAAAAGTCACTGGAATATGACCAAGAAATTATTATCGAAGAAGAATATTTTATGGTACCATGTTATTTGTATAAGTACTTTAAATATACATTTATTTTTTTTAGATAATATTCTTTATATGAATAATTTTGAATTATATATTTTTTAATATCAATTTTTTCTTGTTTTCTTTTTATTTGCATATTAAATATAATAATCTGTTCTACAATAAAAATAATAAATTAAAATTATTTTTAATAAATATTATTATAATAAATATAATTGGCTAGTTATACATGATATGTAAATACAAAATGTATATAATAAATATTTTGTTTTGTATTTTTTTCGATTTTTTCTTCTTTTTTTTCTGAGTTTTCCTGATTTTTTTGTTAATACATGTATAACTATTATTTATTTTATATAATGTTCCATTTTGAAGTTTACATACTTATTTTGTAGTACATATTTTTTTTTATATATAAAGTTTTGGAATTAAGAATCATTCTAGCTACAGTATAATATAATCATTATATTTGAAATGAAAATAAAATAAAAATACGAGAAGACAAGTAAATTTTATAATTAGAATGAAATAAAATTAAAAATTGTATTTTTAATTTAATCATTTTTTTTAAATGTTGTTCTTTTATTATCGATTTTTTTTTGTGTTTGTTTTTCTTTTATAATTATATTTAATATATATTTAATTATTTATTCATATAATATTTATATTATTTATATTTAGATATTTTATAAGATAAATTTTATTATGTTATTTTTAATATATTTTATAAGTACTTTTTGCTTATTTTTCTTTTCTACTAACACAACCAAAATTAACAGTCTTAAAATAGTTAAAAATTAAAACTTAAATCTAATTTTTAGACGATTTTTTTTTAATGCAAATTAGTTAAGCAAAAAATTTTTGTTATAATTAATAATTATTTTTGCTTTTTGTTTTTCTTTTCTAGCAACGATAAACTATAGCTAATATAAATATAAAAATCAGGATACATCGTTTTAAAACATAGGAAAAAAATAAGGATCCGAATTTGTTATTAATTGTTTTTTTATTTTTTTTTAATATAAATTTAATAGTTTAATATAAATATAATAAATTTATAATTTTTTTTAAGTTAAATCTTTATTTTCTTTTATATATAATAATACTTAAATTTAAATACTTTTTATTTAAAGTTGTGTGAAAAACAAAATGTATATTTTGTTCTTAAATTAATAAATTTGAAAAAAAGAATCTGTAAAGAAAAATCATAGAAAAATAATTGAGTTTTTTAATATGTATTATTCATTTTATGGTTTGTTTACTTTATACTAAGCTTAAGCATTTTGCAAAATTATTGCAAATGTACATATATATCGAAATGTATAATATATAATGATAGTTTTAATCGATTAGTTTATATTTTACTGCGTTATTTTTTAACATTTGATGTTTATAAAGTTGCCATTTCAGCTGAGTACGTATATAAACAAAAGTCTTTATACGGATTGCATTTTTTTTACCACATGTAATTTTTCTAATCAAATAGGATACGGATACATGCATAAAAAATGCTGCCCGAATAGAAGCGTGTTCGACTGTATATCAAAGTAACGCTACTGTAAATGAAATACTTTCGATTTTTTCGAAAATTACTTGTATATTTGCATTGCTTCATAAAGTTTTATTAAATATTTAAAAAGTGTAATTTCATTAATAGCATTAATTTCTATTAGAAATATCATAAAAATTGATATTTTTTATTTTAAAATTTCTATAATTAATGCACGCTTATTTTAAATTTTTTCCGTTTATATATGTACTTAGTTTTGAGTGTTACCTGAAAAATATTCACAATACGAGTATGTGGTTTGCACACACACAAATAGATAGTTGTAACAAATTTTAGTTGATAATCCAAGTGAGTAAATAACAAAATAATTATAAGAAAAACTTATTTCACACAACTTTTTAATTTACGTTTTTAATTTTTTTTTCTTTCTTTTCTTTTTAATTTTTTTTTAATTATTTTTTAATTTGATTTAATCATATTATTATTTTATATATAGTAATAACTTTTTACAACACATAACTTTACAATATTGTAATTAATTTATAATAATATAATTTTTATAAATCTATACATTGTAATAAATTTTTTATAACTAAATTATTAAATACATACATATTATTATTTATAAATATATTTTACAATTTTTCATTTATTTTTACCTTTTAATTGTTTCATATTTCTTCAATTAGTTGTTAAATTTGAGTCTAGGTCGATATTTTTGAATTTTATAGTTATATAATAATATTTTGTTTTATTTTTATTATAGTTTAAATATGTTTATAAATGTTTATCTCTCAATTCATTTTAAAAATATATTTTATATATTGTTTTCTTTACTTTTATTTCTAAATTTAAATACATTATTTTTTTTTTTGTTTTCATGCTTATAATCTTACTATTTTTTCTTTTTTTTACTTTTTGGTGTAGACGTTTTGTGAATTATTTTGTTAAATTTTAAATACGTTTTATTTTTTAATTGCATTTCAATTTATTTATTTTTGTAAAGCGATAAAGAATTTTAAAAAATTTATAATTTACGGAATTAAATATAATTAAATTTTGAAGTAAATTTAAATTTTGTAATATGATATTTTGTATATGCTATGCGAAAAAAATAACAGATTTTTATAAACGCATTTCTGCAAAGCAATCGATTGAAAAGGCAATATTGCAATATTGCAAACATAATGGGATATGCAATATATTTTTGACTACTCTCTAAAATCAGAACAGTTCATTAGGATTTAACTGCACTTCTTATAGTAATTTCGCAATAATTAATGAAATATTTATTATGGCCTATTAAATTTCTGCTTATTTGAAGGGTTGCTTTTTTTAATGTTTACTATACTTTCTTATTTAACAATTGTTTTAAGGTGGTGTAACCTGTGAAACACGTAATGAACACGCAAAATATTTTATTCATTTAAATTTTTTTGCTGAAATAGATGGCTATAATATTTTTGCAATTAAAATAATTGTCAGGCGTTTGATACTTGAAGTTTCAATAGTAGTTTTCATATTACTGCATACATAATATTAGCGTTTCATTTTCAAATTATTTTCGCCAACTGACCTTTCCATTCTCATAATTTTAAAAAAAATTTTTGACGTGATCTTTCAAAATTAAAAAATACAATATCAAACGTTAACATATTGAATATGATTAGATTTATTGATTTTACTTTCTTTTCAAAATTTGATATAGTATTCTTGCAGTATAAGGTAATAAAATAATAAAAAATATTATAGTTATTGAATCGTAATTGACTTCATTCCCTTAATTTTTTTAAATTAATTAATTTACTTGTATTAGCAATTAAAGTCAAAGGCCGAAAAAAAATAAATAGTAAATAAATTTCTTTTAATGCAATACATAAAAAATTTAGTAAATTAATTTCTGAAATGCAATTAAAGAAGTCTATGTAGAATAAAATATGAATTGTAAGAACTTTGTTTTTTTTTAAACGTTTCTAATTACAAAAGTTTTGCTTTTCAACTTTCATCTAAATCTACGTCTATATATAACTACATATATATTTATATATGTATATATGTGGATGAAATTTTATATTATATACATTTATAACTTGTATATGGCACGTTTATAATTTTATACTGTATAATACATAATTTTATTGATCTCTAATTTCTAGATTATTGTTTCTTCTATTTCGATTTTTATAAATTTTCGGTAAATTCTGTATATTCTTTTTTGTTTGTTTGTTTGTTTCGAGAATAAAAATAAATTTTAAAAATGTGTTTTTTTTCTTTTGTTTTTCTTCTTGTTAAATTATTCTGATATATAGATATACATTTAGTGTTTATAAAAAATTGAGCCTATATTTTTTTGGTTTTATAATATAAAGTCAAAGTCTTTGAAAGTGTTTCTTATATTTTGAATGGTTTTATGTAAACTTCGTATGTAAAAAAAAGTGTTAACCTATTACCTGCCATAGTCTTAAAATGGAGATCAAAAACCATCAAAAATTTTTTTAAAATTAGTTAATAGACAAATCTTTTTTTTTCTTTTGAATTTATTTAAAAAATAAAAAAAAATTATTTAAAAAAAAAAAATTGGCAGCTAATTGGTTAATAAAATATTTTAAATCCAAGATGCATTTTGTTAAGACATAATTAATACAGCATGTGATATTATGTATAAATATAAATATACTTGTATATGTGTGTTGTATAGAAATAATTTGAAATGCAATTCAGAGTTCATTAATACTATACTTATTAATGTTTTGTATAAAAATTTCTAAATATTAATTTTTGCAATTAAATACGTTATATAGTATAATAAATTTAAATTTGGTTTTGAATTTTTCGTGTTCTTTTGGAATGAATAATTAATTTATCTATATAATAATTTAAATGAGTATTTTTAGAATAATTATATTTTAATCATAATTGTGTGGTAATTTTGTATAGAATTAATAAAAGTTTTTATAATACATATATAGAACAAATAGAAAATTTTTTTTTGTTTGTTTGTAAATCAGTCAATATTATAAGATTGTATATAGTATAAACTATATTTGGGTGTTGTTTCTTGGTTTGTTTGCGAGATATTTTATACTTTAATTTCGATGATCATAATGTTTTACTATAAAATATGCTATCATTTTTAAATTTTTTATTAAATTCATTTCAATCTAAAATTATTTATATGGTTTTTTAAATTTTTTTTTTAAACAATATTTTTTTTATTGTTACTTGTTTTTTATATAGATAAAAATATGGTAATACACTAACCGTTATTATTGCTCCATTATTCTATATCAGCTATACTATCAGTTTATCTATGCTTTGAATTATTTAATAAAAAAATAAAATTAAATTTAAATTAATGAAAAATGGTAATTTTGCTCTTAATATTTTAATAAAATAAAATTGTCATTGAAAATTTTTTGATGTGGCATTATTCAGGACAATTGAGGTTCTCATTAGGTATTTATAGAATTTTAAATTTCACAAATAATTTTAATTTGGAAATAACAGAATAACTAATTTGCGGAACAGGATATTACAGGTTTATATTATTATTTGAAAACAAAAAGAAAATATTCATAAACGCAATACTGCAAAGCTATAACTGCAACATATTTTTAACCACATTAGACAATTCATATGATTTAAATTTAATTGCGCTACTCATTCTAATTTCCCTACATTGAGAGATTTTAGTAATTTATGAAAAAAATAGTGATATACTGCGTTTATGAAGAGGCCTATAATTTAAAGAATTGTTTTTTAATTATCTTGAAAAAAAATTAAAATTATTTAATTTAATTATAAAAATTATTTTAATTATATTTTCTTTTATATTGCATTTTAGAATCAATAAAATAAAAATTTCATCAAGTATAAAAATGAGAAATAAAAAAAAATTGTTATTAAAATTCTTTCACTAACTGATAGTATACATACATATGTATTTATTTTTTTTTACAAAAATTTGTCATTAATTTCGCTTTTTTTATAATAAAATGAAATATTTAATTTTCATAAAATTTTTTTTCTTTTGCTTTCTTCTTTAAAAATTTTTCTACTATTTTTCGAACATTTTTCGTTATGTAAATTGATTTTTAATACTGTTTCTTACATTTTAATATTAAAAATTTTATAATTTATACTACATAATAATGCTGTACTGGGTCTATTACATTTTTGGTTTAACATTCTGTAAAAAAAATTGTAGCAAATAATGATAAGCTCTTTATTTCATTTAAATTTTCATTTCGTATTTTAATGAAAAAAAATATTTCTTAATCATTTTTTAATCATCATTATAATTTTTAATTTATTTCTTTATTATTATTATTATTATTATTATTATTATTATTATTATTATTATTATTATTATTATTATTATTATTATTATTATTATTATTATTATTATTATTATTATTATTGTTATTATTATTGTTATTACTTTTTGAATGTCTTTATATTCAGACGGGTCCATTAATTTCATTTCTCAAAATTTTATTATAATATCTCATTTAATTGATTTTTTACTATTTTATATCTAAATATATTCCGTATTATATAACAAATAATTTTTTTTATTATTTGCATTTTGATTTTGAGTAATAAAAGTTTTTTTTTTTAAAAAGTATAAGAATCGGATAAATCTTATAATTTCGTTACAAAATACGGTATGAATTATAATGGCAATAAAATATATTATATATAAGACATTTTCATAAATGCGATACTGTTAAACAATAACGTGATGAATACTGTTAGCAGATAACGTGATAAATCGGCAATACATTTTGAACTACTCTATATAAAATCAAAGCAGTTCACATGATCTAACTGTGAAAATATGAATACTGTGCATATATTTTGAGTTTAATTTGAAAAATTTTATGTTAGTATAATAATAACTCAGTTCAAATGGTAAAAAAAAATTTTACAGTATTATGTGTGAACGTAATTTTCGAAATGAAACGATAATAGAAAAATTCATGTTCATTTGCATAATCAATTATGTATTTTAAAATTTTAATTTCAAAAATACAAATGCTCTCATATTTACCTGCCTTAAAATTTTAAATTTGGTATATTTAAAAAAAGTAAATGTTTAATAATAATCAATATTTATAATTGTGTAAGATTGTATTGATTGAAAATAAACATTAAGAATTTTAATTTTTAACATTAAAAATTTAATTTAGAATTGCCAATCATAATCTTACGTATATCGAATTATGTAACGCAATCACAAATTAAAAAGCAACTATAATGTAAGTTAAACATATTTTAATTTTGCAATATGTTATTATTCAAAGATATTCTGCTATTATATTTAATATATAATTTTATATGTATATAATTATTTATAATAATTAAAAATAAATTTTTTTAACTAAAGCTTAAAAATACAATAATATTATTTAAGTATATAAAAATTTACAATATTTAGTAATTTAAACAAAAAAAAAATATACGTTTTAATATTTTTCATTTTGTTTAAATTCTTTAATGATAATAATTTACAAATTTTATTCAATTTAATATATTTATATAAATTTTTTCTTTTTGATTTAATTAAATCGAAATTTTATAAAATTAATATTAATTTCATTGATTTGTTTTTTTTTTTTTTATTAATTATATTTTATTGAGTTTATTTTTTTTGTGTTAATTTGCGCAGCCTGTAGCGATTAATTGATAAAAAATTGTAAAATTTTGCTCAATATAATTTTTTAATTGTCACACGAAATTCAGCGTTTTTTTTACATTTGAATTTATTTTTTTATTTAATAAATTATTTTTTACAATTTAAATTAAATTGTTCTTATTTATTTTAATTTAATATTTCTTAATTATAATTTATTTTTAATTAAAAAAAAAAACAGATTGAATATAAGTATAACAAAAAACAAAAATGAAAAAAAAAAATAAATTAACAATTTTAATTTTAAATTTTTTAATATTTCAGCACATTTTCATTCGTTTCAATTAAATTTAATTAAAATATGTTATTATTAATTTTAAATTTAATTTTCTGTTTTGCATTCTAAAGTTCAGTCACAGCATAATTTGAATCATCATTTGGATTAATAGAAGTTCCAATTTGGCCAGCACTACCAGAACTAGGAACTGTAGCATTTTTGGCAGCATTGTTATTATTGTTTGTTGGTTTTAATTGTGTTGTTGTTAATTCATTTAAATCGGTTATAGGTGGTGGTGGTGTTGGTAATCTTTCATCATCATCATCATCATCATTATTTGAATTACCAGTACCACCAGCACTATTACTATTAATATTATTATCTTTTAATTTCATTGTGTTATTTTGATTATGTTGCATTGTTAAATTTGTTGTTGCTGCTACTGTTGTTGTTGATGATTGATTTGTATGCGTTGGTATTTGATTATTATTTATCAATTGATTTCCATTTACATTTGATTTATCTTTTAATGGAGGTGATGATACATTTGCATCTATTTTAGGTGGTGGTATTGCTTTGCCTGGTGGCGGTAATTTCATTGACGGTCTATTTAAAGTCCTAAAAATATATTCATATGAAAAAAATTTTTTAGTGATTTTAACATAAAAATCATATGTATGTAACAGTCCACGAATTTAATTATTTCTGTTAAATATTTTAAATATTATATGTTTATATGAATATGAATGTATAAGTAATATTAGAGGGAAATTTTGTGAAACACATATTTCACTTTTTATGTTACTAAAATTTTTAATTTAAAAACATATTTGAATTATATGCTTATTAAATTAAAAATTCGATAATGGAGAATTTAGTGCATATTAGGATAAGAGGTGAAGAGCATGCGTTTAAAATGTTTTAGTATTTCACTAAAAGTTTTTTTAAAATGCAATACATTCCATTCATGTTAAAAATTAAGAACACACACTATAGAAATATTATTTTGTACTAGGACAACTTTTGCCTAAACGCAAGCAAGCTCTTTCCAAAATTTATACATGTACTAGCAAGGTTAGGTTAGGTTAACGCGACGCCCGAAGGGTACTCATTGGCCACTCAGGCTCGTTATGGTACCGACTAATCTCGCCTATTCCGCCGCTCATTCGAACTCCTGTATGAGCAAGGATTATTTAAAAAATTATTGTGTGCTTTCGAAATACCGAACAACTAGAACAGTTGGTTGGATATACTTAAATTTATAAAATATTTTTCATATTGAATCTTAAAAATGTTAAATTGAATATTATAATTTATTTTTGAACCTATAATTTTTGAAAGGTTTCACTTTAAATTAACTTTGAAATTGAAAAATTCTCCGAAAAATTTATTTTTGTACACATATATGAATACTTTCGTATACATTATGTATGTAGATATTTCAAAAAACGCAATTTATATTTATTTGTAAACAAAGTAATGTAATCAAGGAGATACCACCCAAGTATTTTTAAGAAACTCACATATGTTTTACAGATTTTTCAATCATTTTCTTTTTTGTACAATCTAGTCATGTGGTTAATACAGTCTATTTATAGATCGAAACCTTTTTCAGAATTTATTATTTGCTTTCCATCTATTTTTAAATATTAATTTGTTTTCAAAAATTTTGTTGAAAGATAACTAATACATTTAAGAATTTATTATGTTGTTGTTAATAACATGAAGGTCAAAATGCAGAAGTAAAAAAGGACTTACAAGCACAAAAAAAATCTTCTTTTTTTGGATATATTTGTACTTACTTTGAATAATTATTGGCAGTACTATGTTCATTAGACGAATTTTCTTTTTTAGAATTCGGTGGATCTGCATCTTTTGGTATTTCTGGCAGTGGACAATTTAATATTGATGGTTTATATTTTGGATCAAATTTTCCACCTTGCCTTAATGTTGAACATCTATAAATTTGTTTGTCTCGTTCAAACATAGCGCTATCAACTGCATTTGAACTAGGTATAGCAGTCTCTGGTGATATTGCTGCTTTTAATTGTTGCTGCTGTTGGTATATACTTTGTGGTTGCTGTTGTTGTCTTTTCATTGTTGATGAAACGTATATACCAGTTGATGATGAATTTGAATATGGTGGACCACTTGGGGGATAATGATTTGGTGGTCCTATTGATGTTGGTATTGATGATGATTGTGGGGGTGCTGTCATGGCTGGTATTTGTTGATAAATTGATTGATTATTTGCATTATTATAATGTTGAGCATATAATTGTTGCTGTTGTTGAAGATGATATTGAGCGTGCTGTTGATGATGTGCATGGTGACAATATATTGGTTGAGGAGGTCTACCACCTCCTTGTGATGTCAGAGCTTCGCTACAGGCTGGTGATTTTCAGTAAAAATCATTTGCTTCCAGTGTTTTGCATTGTTTACTTAGAGTGGCATATTTTCCATTATTTGGGCCTAAAAATAATTTCCGAGGTTAAAACACTTTCTTTTATGTTTTATTTAATGGGTAAATGATTAATATTATGTGTTATAGAAAGCAGAGGTGTACGTATTACATATATTAAAAAATATATGTAAATGTAAAAATCGGATAGTAACCTGGAAGGTGATTGGGGCTATGATTATGAGATGGTAACCTGCCTAATGTATGGGTTCCCATATTTCTCATAGCTTGTTGTTGTGCTGGATGTATATGTCCGTGTCCCATCATGTCCATTTGCTGCCTTTTTGATGGGTGCTGTAATGTATGTGCTCCACTTATAACTGGTGGACTAAAGTGTCTGGAATAAAAGGAGTATATATTAAAATTTTAAGGACACAATAACTGTAGTAAATTTTATACCCATTGTGATTTCTTGGTAACGTTCGTGCATTCATTTGCTGATGATTTTGGGGGGCTGGGTTAGATATATAAGATGGCTCTTCGACTTGAGCATAATCAGTTCTTTTTCGAATATATATCCAAGTGTGTGAATCAACCCACACCATAATTGTCAATAAAATGGCAGCAATAAAACTAGCAATCAACATTAGAACTAATCCTAATAAACCACCCTCACATAAACCACGTGCAGCATTCAAATAATTGTGATGAACAGCTTTACAATCGACTAATGCTGTAAGCTGTGTTAATAATCTTTCACTGTTATTTAAATCTGCAACAACGGCACCTAATTTCGGTTGCAATCCTGCTGATTTAAAAAGACTTAAGGATATTTTTGACACCATTAGCATTGCAATGCGGGCGTTATTGATTGCATTTTGGGATTCGCGAAGTCTTTGTGTAAATGGATTTGTGTGACCTGGTTCACATTGAGTATAATGAAGTAGTACATTTATTGGTAAAGCTTTTGGTGATGTTGATGCTAGAAAAGCTGAAGGATTAATGCATAAATCTCCAACAGCAACAGATGTGGATAAGTATAAACCAGACATTAACCAGGATCCGGTAACAGCTAAAAGACCACATACACTAAATAATATTAGAGCACATCGTGAGTGTCTAGCAACGCCAACTAAAAGAACCGCACAAAGAACTAAAAGTAATGCTAAAACAGCAACTGTTCCAGGCCAACGAATCAGTTCATATTGATCACCTTTCTGTAATTGATTAAAATTTTTATTATAATTTTGAAATAATTTGAAATTTTTTATTTTACCGCAAGAAAACCGGTAATTGAAATTCCCATTAATGGCCGTCTTATATCACCAGCAGCATTTGTCGCTAATGTTACATTTCCTTGTGCATAATTAAGTGAATAAATTAATGTTTGCATTGCTGTATCATTTGATACAGGTTGATCAAAAATATCTGCGAATTCTACCAATTGAGGCCGGATTCGATTCGTTAATGTATTTTCAAGTATATGAGTCTGGTTTCGTACTGTATTTACAATATTATCAACTTTCCGTCCTGATTGTAGAACTTCTAGCAGACCATTATGTAAATCATCATTACCATATAACCCTGTTATAATTAATAAATGTAATTTTAATTAATGACTATATAGCTTACATTTAAATGTAATATTATTATTGTAACTTAATGTTTATATAAAAAAAATATGTAAATTTAATTAGTGATCATATTGTACCCAGTATACTAGGAGGGTTTTTACAAATATTGGGAAATATTTATTTAATTTTCACTTTAACTTTTTCAGCTAAACATTTTAGAATTCCCAAATTGCGTTCAAAAATAGAAAAATTTATGAATTAAAAAAAGGATTTTTTTAATTCTTCTTTACTCTTTTTCCACTTAAAATTTTCCTTTTTCTGTATAAAGATGTTATTATAACTTTCTTCAACCTAAATAATCTTAGGTCATGCTTAATTGATCTTAATAACTAGATTAATGTCTAAAATACAAGTAAACACCTTTATACATGTATATATTAACCTATATAATATATATTTGTTTATACAGTATGTACTCATAAACTTGATGCTCCCTAAGTATGGTTATCTTCTTTAATATATTTATTTAAGTCTATTAACAATATACAAAAGTAAAATATATCGTGAAATAGGAAACTGATAACTGATAAAAAAAACAATATTCATAAATTAAAAAAGGGATATATAGCACATATATATAAATATTGAAGACACACAATATGGCAAATATATATATACATGTATATGTATGTTAAAGGCGCGGTAAAAGATTTTCTTTTGAATTGATAAGCCTTTTTAGTATCTGTCGATTTCGGGCAATTTAATTGTTGAAATCTTACAACATAGATTAAACAAAATTTTATTTTAATCAATTTTTACATATTTTGTATATTTCCTTAACTCTTAGTACAAATTTGACTTTCAGAATAACAGTACTGAACTTGTATACTATAGAGAAATAGAAGTACTTGTCCTAAAGTGGTTGAACTATATTTTGCGTGTATTAATTTTTCATTAAGAAATCTTAAATTATTTTAAAAAATTAACTAACTTTAATAATTAATACAAAATTATAAAATTAGAATTAATTATAATTTTCAAAATATTTTAGTGTTAATTTTCGTTAATTTAGTTAATTTATTAGCATTGAAAATTGTGTGCCTATTGTATTATCTGTACTCTTGTTTCTGAGAAATTAATAAATGAAAATATTATTTATAAATATTTTCATTTATAGGTGAAATATGTATATATATACCGCCGATAGTGGATTAAATTTGATATTATTATAGAAAGTGTTTAATTTAATATGAGGAATTGCAAATGCGAAAGCATTATGAACTCGGTCGAATATTGCCAAATTTTGAACTCGATTAAATGATTTCAATCAAAAGAGTTTTGATATAATTTCAAGGTGTTCTCAAAGAGAACTACAGTGGTAGGATAAATACGTTTGCATATTTTAAAAATAATTAATTAGGGTTTAGTACAACAATTTGCCAAATTTTGTATTACTATAGTCATAGCTTGCTATAATTTTTTGATACTGCTAAATTTATTTCATATAATTGCATACAATTAAAATATAATTTCAAATATATTATAATTTTTTTAAAAAATTTCTTGAAAATTTTGGTATTTTTTGGTATGCTAAATCACGGATGAAAATATTTCGTTTAAATTTAAATTTCTTTAAATAGAAAAACACTTTTTCAAAATTACAAAAAAATTAGTAAATGTTTTTATTTAAATTTCATTAAAATTAGAATTAATTATAATTTTCAAAATATTTTAGTGTTAATTTTCGTTAATTTAGTTATTCAAATGTTAAACAAAGATTGCCCTACTCAAATTTACAAAACAAAAAACAAAATGAAAAAAGACGGAAGAAAAAGTTTTTTTTTTTTGGGTTAAAAATTATTTTGACAAGAAAAATAGAAAATTCGCTTTTTATCGTGATGGATAAAAATTATGATAAACAAAAGTCAGTTAAGTAATCTATTTAAAAATATTAATTAAAAAATATTTTACAAAGAAAGTACATACATACATACCATGGGTACATACTACTTATGTACATATGTATACATAAAAGAATAAATAATTTAATAATTTAAAAAAGGAGGAATAGAACGTTCTTTAAAAAACGAAAGAGAAGATTCAATTAAGGGATTTATATTGCAAGCAAGGAAAAAGCATCAAGTTAAATGGATGATAAAATTTGGATTATTTCTGATTATTATATTATATTTTGCAATTAATATTTTAAAATATAATGAAGGAAAGTGCTCAGTAATAAGTGAGTATAGTTATATATAGATTCCTTAAAGAACAGAGTGCTTTCAATCGGTAATCTATAATCATGGAAGCAATGGCTACCTTACTCCGCAAAATGGTTGTAGTAAAGTAATTAAATTTAGTAAGTTCACTAATCCAAATGATTATGGAATGTACATATGAATATATACGGAATAAAAACGATGTATAAACTAATGTTAAAAATGTATGTTCACATTAAATATATTTATAACAATCATTGCTTCCTTGTTGAAGAACCTTCTTATTTTGATATTGTAAGATAATGAGCATTTTTAAGACTTTGAAGGATTTTATATTAAAATAATGGAAGCATATTCTTAGGTTGTGGCGAATTTACAAATTTGGTGAATGCGCAAGTTTTAGGCATTATGTGTAACGAATATAAAATTACTCGACAGCTCTTTTACGCAAGTTTTTTTTTAGAATATACACAGTTAAAATCTTGTTTTTAATGCTTACTACAATAATTGTAGGGACGGAAATTTAATTTTGGAATATAGTTGAAAAACTATGAACCCTATATTATAAAGAATATTAATATAGTTCAAACTATTACATTTTGCATGTATATAATAGGAGGTTAAGGTAATTGAGATCTTTGAAACACTTAATCAATTAATTAAAATCAATTTTCCTTTTATGATTTTTTAATTTTTTTTTGTTGCGAAGGTGATTATCGATATTTAAGAGAAAAAAAGAGAGGTTCAAATAAAATTTTGTTGAAAAGTATTAAAATTTGTCATATGTATATGTATGTACATATGTATGTATGTGTTGTAAATGGAGATAAGCAAATATGTGTGAGTTCAATTAATTTTAAATTTTTTGAAAGAAATATGAAAATTACGTGTTGAATAAAGAATGTTGTAAATTGTAATAAAAACCTTCTATTATATATGAAAAGGTTCAATTAAATTTTTTTCTATCAAAAAAAAGAAATAAAAAGACAATAAAATTTATAAAAATTTTTGTTTAAATTCAATCAAAAAACGGAAAATATGAAATTCAGATAAACTTTGAAAAGGGATAAAAGTTTTTAAGAAAAAGATTGAAATTTTTACGTGCAAAATTTATTCTATGGAATGTTAAATAAAAGGAAATTAAAGTTGACGATGAAAGCTGCTAAAAATGCAAAGCTTCAGTTTTATTATGGCTTAAGCTTGTTTCTTAATAATTTTTTCGCTTTGTTTGAAATTTCAGGTTGAATTCTTATTGATTTTCATTTTCTGAATGTGGGAAACAATATCTTTGCAAAGTTCTTATTCAGAGGAAAATGTTTGCTGTACAAAGTAAAAGCGGGATCTTAGAAGGTTGTAAGGCAATAATTTAAAAATGCTATAGTCTCTTATTTCTTTTTTAAGGTTGGGGAACTAGAAATCTTGACTAATGTTCGGAGCACATCTTATATGTATTTGCAAAAGTAATAAATCTTTTCAAAATTATAAACACTAACAGTATTGAATTACTGTTAGTTAGTCTTAATGTTAAAATCTAAATAATTAAATACACGACTTTATAAATGTTACTGTCACGCATTTAAAAAATTTAATTAAATTTCTCAATTACATGCATTTAAAAAATTTAATTAAATTTCTCAATTACAACTTTTATAAAATATTTATTACGTAAATTTATATAGATTTATACTTTCACACAAAAAAATAACTTACCCAATCCGATAGCAGCACAACACATTACAGTAACTACACTTAATGTAACTTTTAAACTTGTTATTGAATGTGCCGGTCTAGGTTTTCTATCACAACATCTTGTCATTAAATATAATAAAAGACCTAAAAGTGATACTATTAATAGTGCTGCTGGAGCTGATCCAAGTAATCCAAGACTCTAAAATAATAATGAAATATAAATGAAAATTATTATTAATAGTTTAAATTTTTCAACATTTATTTATGTAAACAGTATGTCAATTGTGTCTAAATAATGTTTAATAACATTTTCTCTAACTTCGAAATTATATTGATACCGTATTAATACATTGTTCAAATTTTACGTGCTCGTTGTAGGAAGTATAACGATACGGTATTACTAAAATTTCGTTGTCAGAATTAATGAAATTTAAACCAATTAATTCTATAGAAAATAAGATATGAAATTATAAAAAAAAACTTTAAGAAAAAATTCAGCTTGTACCTTACTTAAGTATTTTAATTATAAATTGTTAATTATATCCTTTTAAAAAAAGGAACATTTTTTTTGCTTATAGAAAAGAATTCACATGCAATATTTCTTAGAAATGACCCACTTGCTTATAAAAAACATAAAATTAACTTAAAAAAATTAACAAAATCAATTTTTTATATTAAATATTTGATTTTCTAATTCAACAAAAATATAACCCCCAAATATATGCAAAAAAAAACTTAAGCAAAATTTTCCCAAACTTATAGGTTTGATTTTTAAATGAGTACCTTGATCAAAGAAATAATATTAAGGATGATTCTACTCTGATTTTTCTTTTGTTTTAATGTTCGATTCGATTATTAAAAAATTTAAACATAGAAAATTTTCGTATAATTTATTGCTGTAAATAATTATTTTCAATTTTATTTCTATAAGAATATTTTAATATTTTATAAATATGAGCATATTTAAAATTAATTGACAAAATATTTACAAATCAAGTAGCTATCATCAAAATATCAGTAATGAAATTAAAAAGAGAAAAATGAAAATAAAAGAAAATATAAATTGAAACTCACCTCCAAATAAACTTCATCTGTTGGCCTAAATGTGTTATTGATTTTATGAAATGTAATATTGTAATGGGGTAATGCATGAAGTAGCTTGGCTATCACAGGCACTCTATATTGGTCGTTATATTCCGCGTATTCATTCATTTCGAACTATTTCGTTTTTTTTTTTAATTTTATTTTTATTTTTCTTATTTATATTTACTTGTTATAAAGTCCTCTTTTTTAAATTGTTATATATGTATTATATGTATAAATGTATATGTATATTAATTTAATTTAATTTATTTTTTTTTATTTATTTTTCTCTCCTTTTATATATGTATATTTCTGATTTAATTTTATTTTTCAACGTTCCGTTCTTTTTTCTCCCTTTCGACGATAGATTGGGTAATGATCGGAGAAGGCGGGAAGGGAGTGTGTAGTATGGTAAAGTCCGTAGTGGAAATCAAATAAAAATAAATTGTAATATTTACATCGAATATTATTTTTATTATAATTGTTATTATTATTCAAATTGAGCAAATATTATACTTTGTTTATACATACATATGTACATATATATGAATATTATAGAAATTAATATACACATATAATATATGTGTTTATGTGTATATACAATCAGTTATTATTATTATTATCAATACTCAGCATTCAATTAAATGTAAATATCCTGTTGAATCATAAAATTCTTAACGTCTACACTAAATTTTTATTTTTTTTTTTGTTGAATTTGTTATAAATTTTTCCTTTTTCTGTTATAATTTTTATTATTATTTGATTTACTTATTATAAATTTTTAATATTTTGTTGTATACAGGGGGATTCTTAATTAAAATTGTTAATGAAGTGATTTTTAGAATGAAGAGTTTTTATAATGAATGGTAATTGTTAATGAGTAGCAAAATAAGTGAAATTACAAAATAATGTTATCCTAGACGACATGTAAGCGTCATTGATGTCTTTTTTACTTTGTTGTGTATTGGATTCGTTTTTTTTTTTAAATATAAAATTTCAATTATCTTTTGTAGCTCTTTTTATTCCTGTTTTTGTCTATTATTATTTTAATGTTGAACCCCAACGTAAAATAGCAAACGAAATAAAAAAACAAAAAATAGGGAGAAGAAAAGGAATAAAATTAAAAAAATGAACACGTAAATGATTGCTGGTTATTTTTTATTTCAGTCCGTCTTTAATAAAAAAAAGAATGATGGATGCATTTTTAAATTGTTTTTTCGTTTTTTATGTTCGTCTTTTTGTAGAAAATATTGAGAAAAAGTATGAAAATATATGATGAAAGAGAATAAAATTTTGAATTTTCTTCTTATTTACGAAAAATTGGAAGAAAATTTGCTATCCTGATGCACTTTTAAACTGTTTTATAATGCAATAAAAATTTCAGTTTCTTATCTAGATTCTTCACATACAAACGCCTAAATGTGTATCCTTTTATATTATATTACAGTTATATTTATATTGCGGTTCTTTGTGCACAGCTTTTAAGCAGCAATTTCTGAAGTCCTTTTTTTTATATAAAAATACTGGTTGCTTACTTTAATCAACTTTCTTTTTTTTTCTTCTTCTTCTTCTGCTTCTTGTTGTCTCACAAAATAGAGTGTTGGCCTAAATAAAAAGAAAAAAAGAAGAAAGGTTGTAAAATTAAAAATTTATTTTATTTTTTTGCGAATAAGATTTTTAAATAGATGAGAAGATTAAAAGAAAAATTTTATATAAAATGTTTGTATGTACTTATATTGTAAGTATAATAGTAGTACATATAAATGTATATGTATAAAATGAATATTTTAATGTGCACATATTTAAAAAAAAGGGAATAAATGAATACAAAATAAAAAAAAGGAAAAATAATGAAATTCCGCATTCCTAACTGTAAAATGTATGTATGAATGCACATAAATATATAACTTAACATACAAACAAAATGTTTTTAAAAATTAGATATTGTAAAAATATACTAAATTAATTAGCGTCCAATTGGAAGAAAAAATGTTTTACTCATTGAAATTATTTCTTAGTGAATTATTTTTGTTAGGTGACCAGTTTAAAGTTTCATATTTGACAATTCCACATTTAATTATAGATCAAATTCAAATACAATTTATAATTTAATAACGGAAAGTTTTATTAATTCTCAGCAACTTTAAAGCTATGCTAATGAATGAAAAATAACGCGAAACTGCCACACATTATGTAACATACACTTCATAATTTCCAATAATGACAACTAATATCATAATAAACAATAATGATTACAAGACAAGAATTTTCAATAATAAGAAGAACTATAAATTTAGTACAATATCTATATATGATAATATCTGAACCCCTAACTGACATAGCGAATTCCTAATTTATCAAATTAATAGTATTGGAAATTCTAATTGAATTTCGTTGAAAATTTTACATGTCCCAGAGGAGTTACCGCAGTTTTTTTAGCATGGGACTAATTAATAAACACATTAAAATATTTAAGTCAATTTGTTTTGCGTTGTAACGAAAACATTATTTAGTTCATAATTCTTTAACTATAACTTACTTTTCGACACAATTGTAGAATAAAAAAAAAAAAATTAAAACAAAAAAAAAATGAAATGTAAAGATTGTTTCCAAAAAATATTCTCGTTTTAACTTAATTTTTTTTTTTCAAATGGTGTAGATCCTTTCAAGTTCGAATATCAACTAAAATCTAAGCTCAACAAAATTAGAATTGAACCTCAATGCTGTTATACAACACAATTATTTTAACAATTTTTTCTTGTTGTCGTTTAAAATTTTAGTCAATTCCTAATAAAATTGATAAATTTTCACTGTAACGACATTCGTAGGCAACACAATTTTAATTTAAAACTTCAACATTGTACTAAAATTAATTTAAATTTATTTAATAGATTTTACGCAGTTTATTTATTCAGTTTCTTAAATGATTGAATTAATTTTGAATGAATTCAATTACAATACCCTTACAGTATGAAAATTTAAACAATATTTCTATTTTTCTATATTTTCAAAATTGGAACGTTATTCAATTTAAAATTTACAAACATATACAATTAATGTACATCTATATTAAAGTTAATAAGAATCCTTTAATGTAAATAAAATTTTATGGACACTAATTAATTGGAATCAATTTAATGTGGTCATGTGAAACATGAGCTTAAAAAAAATAATATTATTCTTAAAATTAGAATTTCTGGGATAACATTTTAAAAGAAGACATTATGTAATACGTGTATATGTGTATGTACGTGCAAAAAGGTATACAAGGATCGTTGAGCACTTAAATGCTTGCATAAAATAAAAAAAAAGAGAAATTCAGAAATGAAATAAAAAAAAAAGAAAAAAAAAAATATTGAAGGCTGGAGAGCTAAAGTTTTGTACCCAATTCTCATTTTTTTTCAACTGTTTGCATTGGAGTAGACCATAAAATAATAAAATAAAAATTTACAATCCAAGCAAAAGAAACACATATTTGATGTATAAGAGCACATATACAGATACACAATATGTATATGAAAAGTACATATTAACATACAATACAGAGCACATACGACATGTTGAAAATGAAAAAAAAAGGACATGTAATATGAAAAGAAAAAATAAAAAGTAAAGAAAATCACAACAAGAAAAAACCCCGGTAGCTTTTATGCACGTTCTTGTAACAAATATAAAGTCGCTTTTATCTCACCTCTCTCCTATTTTTATTTTTTTTTCTGTTTGCTTTTTATTTCCTCTCCCATTTACATGTTTTATTGATTTTAAGAAGGTATGACCTGTAAAAACAAGTGTAATTGGAATTGAAGTACAGTTGTTGTTGTTGTCGTTGCTTTTGTTGTTCTTAAATTTTTATTTTTGTTTAGTTATTTTCTGTTTGCTTACTCTTACAAAATTCTAGTAACAAAACACTCGTAAAATGTTACACTAAAGAAAGAATAACAAAAAAAAAGGAAATTGGCAAAAAACTGGCATAATAAGGTTTGGTTTGGTTTTTTTTTACCAATAACAAACATGAAACGTAAAAAGGGTTAGGACTATTCTTTTTTACGAGAAAATTGTAATTTAAGTGGTTTTTTCTTTGTTGGTTTATCCATTTTTTTTTTTTACAAAAAAGTGCAAGGTGTTTCAATTAAAGTGATTAACTTTTCAGCCTCATCAGGATAATCAAAATAAATAAAAGAAATTTCAGAAATGCACTTAGATTTTGGAAAATTTATTCTTTTCCAGTTCAAAACCGAAAAACAATACTAATTTCATATTCATTTTCAGCATGTCTTCAAAAGATTTATAATGCGTCACTTGATGTTTTTAATAAAAGCATTATTTCTCTAGAGTTAACTGTTTTTGCATTCCCCGTCACCGGCGATTAGTAGCTGTCGTAAGACGTCAAAACTAAGATGTCCTCAACTAGGATAAATCTTTGACGAATTAGAAAGCCCAAACCAAAAATAATTTCAACCAAAGGTAAATTCTCAAGACGCAAAAAGTTCCTGAATTACTTCTTCGAACGTAGAACAACATAAAGAAACTTCAGGCAATCGAATCTGAACCAATGTTTCATTAATTTTCAAATTCTCTACATTTCTAATGCAATAGCATTTCATTGATTTCAAAGACTTTTCTATAGCTTCGAATGATAAGCATGCATAAAGGATTTTTTAAATCCTTTATATGCCGTATTATACATATTTCATATATAAAATAAATTTTCCAGATTGCCAAATAAATATAGCAAATATTACGGGATATGTATGTGTGCATGTATTTTCTTTGGTGATTTGACACAAATAATAGGTGTTTTGTGCAGTATGTGTTGAAAACTACAAATTATATTTTAATATTTTGCTTTTTCTTTTATACTTGAATAGAAAACTAATTGAAAGTAAGAGAATAAGAGAAATAAATTTCAATCATACCGTTATGTTGCAATTTTTTTAAATAAACCTTATTATAACAATGTGGGTATTACAATTGATCACTATTATGACTCATCGAAAATTACCAATTAGTGTTTACATTCATTTTCATGCTTTAATGTTGTTTGTTTTTTTCCCACCATATTAAATACAGTGAGGGAGATTATTGCCTTCTAAGTTTTTCATATTATGTGTGAGTAAGAAAATTTTTTATGATTATTTACCTTTTTTATATATATACATATATATGAGACAATTTTCATGGAAAATATTTTAGAATCAACAAAATAAGTTAAGGTTTAATTTTCTTAAGAAATTAATTTTAGATAAGTGGCTGATTTGTCATATCAACGTTGCATCAATGATTAGATGCTGCGATGTTGTATCATTGATTATGGCTACAAAACGTGGAGATACTAAGATCTTTATTCTTTCAAAATCGACTCAGATGCTGTTTTAAAATCCATTTAGAGTTTATTATTTTTTAATTAAGTTTTTAAAAGACAAATTTACCACATTAGCTAGAACATAATAATTGTTATAAGCAAATCAAAATAGAATTGAGTAATTCTTTATTTTCTACCATCTTATTTTTAATATCGTATTTTTATTAGAATTGGCATCCTTGTTAAGATTTAGTTTTTAAAGTTACGTAACATTCAAGGCAAAGTAACAAAACTGTCAAGCATTGCAACATATGCAACTTTTATAATATGAATACTCCCTGTAGAGTTAATTTAAATATTCGCCTTGCTGAACACCTTTTACATAATATATGAACAAATGTGCAATATAGTACTGGCCACGTAAATATGTTGCTTAAAGGTCATTGTTTTAATATACACATACATTTTATATGGAAATTTTAAATTGGATTATAAAAATAAAATAATAAAATAAATTTTACATTGCCTATTACCAATACACAAGGAGTAACTAAATATTTATATATACATACATATTATATTGATTTAGGTTTGACTGCATATATACAGCATATACATCCATATAAAATTTAAGTATTAACATTTTATAGCGGCATTTAAATTTAAATGTATTTCGGATCATCTAAAGTTGAGTTTTTTGTTTAGGATTATTTGAAATATAAGATGGTATAATATGTATTCCTTGAAATTCTAATAATATTCAATGATGTATGTGAGAAGGTTACAAAACCCATTACGAGTACTATGAGCTTTTGTACATAAATTAAATATATCCGCATGATCTAATTACTTAATTTAAAATGCAATTATCTTTATAATTTTTATTTATGCAATGACTTTGTTCAAAGAAATTATTTTGTTAATATTATAGAAAAAATAGTGTTAAAATCCAAAGTTGAAATTTCCAGTTCCTTAAAAGGATTAAATTATTTTTATACTACATGTCTTGTAGACATAAAGAACTATTAAAGGCGATAGGAAGCCATTAAATTGAAATGAGAATCAACATGTGCATCCGTTTAAAAAAATGTTTTTTTTACTTGTGTGTTTTTTGTATTATTCTTGTGAATACTTGCATATAGTTAAGTTGTAAGTACTAACAAGTTTCTGTAATTGAATTTTATTTCCCTTTTTAAATATTTTTCATAAAAACTCTATTGTTTATGTTCTTAGTATATGAATTAAGTGTATATAATAATTATTGTAAGGAATGAACTCCTGTTAAAAACATTAGTAAAAGCATGTTTTATTAAAATTTTCATTTTTGTTTTTAATTTTATTTTCAAGTATTTAGAATAATTATTTTGAAAAAGGGTTAATTTTAAAAAAAGGAAAAGTCGTTCACTTAAAGACTTTTCTGAGAGTGGTAAGACTACTTAATTATTAAATTCATAAGAGGCAATATAACTAAAAGGATATTGGACAAATCATAATGCAAACGGATATTAGAACTTCTAGTTCTGGGGTCTTACAATGTAATTATTCGATTTTCGTGAAGCAATTTTCGTATTTGCAGAAATAGAAAGGTGGTACAAACTAATTGTTACTGAGTCATCATTTTTGCAAATTTAAAAGGCTCCAAATTTCTTTATTGCTTTCGTATTCTTAAACATTCAAGAGAAATTCGAGTTCTAATAATCACAAAAGGCTAATCAAACCACGCTTGTTTAATTAGCGAGTAATCTATTCGCAATTCAATGACGACGGGTTTTATATATCCTGTGTTTAGAATTTGTGTTTTTTTATAGATGTACAATTATGTAGAAAATTTTAAATTCATTCCAATTTTGTATCACTTTAAAAGACATGCTTACAAAAAAATAATATCACTCGATTTTAGTACATACAAGTTATACCACCATTACTCTTAAAAAATTTTTTTTAGATCTGTTTCCTATTTTTGGAAAAATTAGTTATTTAAAAGTTTCAACATTTATGGGTGATACTTAAAAAAATTTTTCTTGTTTACAACATTTTTGGGACTTTCAAAGATCATAACTTTAAGTGATCTATGTACGCAAACATTTTGTTTTAAGGAAATTAGTAACTATGACTAAGTTTTATTTGAAAACAATTAAGCTTTTTAATTATATTTTTAATTTAGCTTGTATTTTAATAGTCTTGTAAACCAGTGTCTTGTAAACCAGATGAAGAGAAGGACATTCTAAAAGTATTAAGCATATTGCATGGAAATATTGAATATTTTACCGTCAACAAATCAATATTGAATACATCATTTGAATTTATAATAAAATTAAATTGTTTGTAAAGTAAATTTGACTCAATTCACAATATTATAATAATTTTATTATTTATATTTATAAATTTGTGTGTCACTCTTCTTCATAATTTCATATACTTGTTACAATTTTATCAGTTCAACATGAAAAATTATTTGCGTTTCTATAATTTTTTCAAATAAAATTTAATTATTAATATAAAATAAAGGATCCGTCAAGAGTCTCTTTTATGATTTTGCCTTCTGCAAGAACCAAAAAAACAGAACGCGTTTATTTGATTTTGTTGTTAAAAAAAAAAAAGAATGTCTAGGAAATCAAAATCAATATAGCAATCAAATTCATAATTTCTTTGTTAACAATAATGTCAAATGAAATTATTTTTCACGAATTGCTTTACACAGCATTATCTATGTAGGTTATCCTACATAATTTCAGTAATATTTGTTATATAATTTTATGGCTTTTATTCTTAATAAATTATGTATGAAAAAATAGATCGCAAAGTCAACTAAAATTGATAATATTTTGGTGAGGGGCAAAAATTCTATTTTTAATTTTTGACATAATAAGAATTTTTTTTTTTTTTTGGTTTTTGTTTTGTTTTCGTTTTCATTTTGTTGCATTAATAACTATACTTGTTCTAAAAATATTTATTATCCTTTTTTGAAAAATAACACGATACATCTAAAGTATGTTTCAATGTGTGTTTATTTGTACATTAGTGAACTAAATTTTCTTCTTAGATCTTAAAAAAAATTTTTTTTTTGTTAATACAGTAAAATGTTTCTAAAATTACGCAGGCAGAAGAACAATGATTCAATTTCCAAAATGAAATTAGTGGATTTGTATTTTAATGGTTTTTTTGAATAACTCTGAAGACATAGTTCTGAAGGGGAAATAAAATTATTTAGTTCTGGTGAAACCTATTCAAAGATTTTTTTGTAAATATATTTCATTGAAAATGCGCTTAAGAAATGTAAAAACACAATGAGAAAGTAAAAGATTGCGAATTTTTAAAATTTAAGAATTGAAGAACAACGATTCAATTTTAGAATTACAAAAAAGTTCTAGATTAAATTCGCGTCTTATAAATTTGCATATACTTTACTTAAAAATTAAAAGCCTAGAATGCAAATCTTAACCTTAAAAACCTAGAATGTAAATCTTAACCGTAATATAAACAAAAGTTTATATTACGGTTAAGATTTGTATTAAAATATAATATTGCATAAGTTTGGGAGCAATCATACTATTGAAATTTATTTTAAATAAAATTTGTACTAAAGTAAACACTAATTTACATTTTTAATTAATTATATTGATTGAGACAGTGCAACGGCATCACATCAACGGCTTCATTAGGTTAGATGCTAGAGAAAAAATTTATATTACAAATTAACGATCTTACAGCCTTGCGAAATCTTTGGGATTAAATTCAAAGTGATTAAAAATGTCGTAAACCTTTAAAATCATGTCTTGAATAACAATTCTTATAATAACTTAAAGTATGTTATCATATAGCAAGTTGACTTTATTTGAATTCTACTGTATTTAAATTTCTATTTGTTCTATTTGAGTGAAGTATACAAAAGTATGCAACTATGTATGTATAAATATGTATATGCACTTATATAGAATCGCGTATATGCATGTTATGAATATATATGAAATTTTCAATGACTCTTGTAATGTGACCTCAACAGTATTTAATTTAAATCCATACTTGTATATGTATACCATAAATTGTGTATACAATGAATGTACATATTTATATTTTTATACAAAGGATCTAACAATTATTTCTTTTTATTTAAAAAAAAAATCATATTTTATTTTCTTTCTTTTAAATGCTCTATAACTGCAAACATTTATCTGTACTTATATTTGCTTACCAAGAGAAAGAGTGGTTCAAGTGCGAGAATTTTAATTTTTGAAAAATCGCAATTAAATTGCTCTAATATAATTAATACTTGCGTTTTTCGAAAGTAAATTCAAATTTACTATTGGTGTTCATTCTTTAATTAAAATATTTTAAAAAGTTTAAGATCTGTAAAACGAAAATGGAGTAGAATTTGCAAGTATTTGGCTTATATTCTAAGATTCAATACGTTAAGAGACACCGATTTGTGATAGAAATTTTAAAAACATTTTACAAACACAAATTATCTGTAGAGACCTAGTTTGTGTTTATTATAATAATAGTACGATGGATACCGTTACCAGCAAAAGTAATGCTGGTAACGGTATGGAAAACTGATAGATAATCTTATCCTACACAGATTAATTCTAAAATTAAAATATTATGTTTTTCTTAAATTAGAACACCATTGAAATTCTCTCAGAATTCTTTAATTTATATCAAAAATTTTTATTATTTTTGATTGAAAACTGAATAATTATATATTTAGTAACTAATTAATAAACTGGACAAAACATTATTTTACTTGAATTTAAGCTTGATTAAAAATTAAAATCAATGTTGAATTAGAAAAGGAACTACTTGTACAGACTTTACGCACCAAAAAACGGTCGAAATTTCATGTTTTATACATTTACAACAGTGTGACTCCAGATTATCTATGGTATATACAAGATGATTCAGAGAGTTATACCTTTGATTACAGGATTAATAATGGGCAAAACTTTTGTTCTGAGGAGTGAATGCCAAATCTCAACGGTTTTCAAGACATTGCGATTTAAACCAATTTTTCACGAAATTTCTACTTGTCCCAGTTTTTTCTCTTATACATAACTTCCGTTCCGAAAAAGATGGCAGCTTCAAACAAACATTTTTTGATAGGGCTAGAAAACAGCATAAAATGAACGCATTATTGTTTTTGTGTTTTGTATGATTTCGGAAACACAAGCATTCAAACTTTAGAAAATCATTTTTGATCCTCTAAACAATGGAATATGTTGTTGTAAACCTTTCTGAATCACTTTGTATACATTAAGAACATTAATGTAATGTAAGTATTCTTAAAAGCATAAATAAAATTTTATTTGTATGTATGTGCACAATGCAAGGATTTTTATATTTTCTTTTAAATTTTTATGGTATAAAAAAAATATTGTTGTACTTTGCAAAAATATCATTTCGTTTCCATCATATATGTTTGTATTTATAAAAATGAAAAAATAGAAACAAGAAAACATATGAATTACTTAAATATCCCCATATATACAGATTTTGATCGTTTAATTGCATCCTTTTATATGAATATCTTTTTTTTCATTTTTATTTCATAAATATCCTTAAAATAACACATTTTTTTTTGCTGTTTTATGTGACATCTGCTCTATTGTGTATCAGAATATTTTGGATGATTTCCAATAAGGATTTTTATATTGATTGTATATTGTATATAGATATGTAAATTTCAATAAATGTAGTGTGTATATGTATGTATATATTTGGTTTACATTATTTCTTATCTATTTCATCGTTTGTCACACATGAGAGCAGTATACAATATATATGAGAACAATATATTAATGATGAGTGATTCTTTAAAGTATTGAATAATATTTTTCACAATTTTTGTATTTTATAAACATAAAAGAGTGGAATGAAAGTTGGAAATGAAGAAGATGTGATATGAATATAGATATTTTTTTTACATATATAAGGATGTAGATATAAAGAGGTTTTCTTGCCCTCATTATATCATCTGATATAAAACTTAAAGGCCAATAAACTTTCGTTAAGATTTATAAGTTAAATAAACTTTTCATTCTTTTCATTATTTTTATACACTTTTTTTTCATTCTGTTTTGTTTGCGTTTTTTTTTCTTATACTCAAAGGATTTTTCATTTTTGTATTTTATTTATTATTCTGTATTCAAATATCCTTTTATAACCTATATAATATATGTATATATGTAATATTATACATGTAAATTATGTAGATAAAAAATGTAAATTACGGAAGAGAATTGAAATATTCGAATTTTTGTCTATATTAACTTTTAATATTTAATAACTTGTATAATATTCTTTGTGTATAGTTTTTTTCCATTTAGACTGGCTTTTCGCCTACTTACTTACTTCAATAAATACTCGCGTAGGTATATGTATATATGAAATCCAATATAAATTTAGTACATAATTATTACATATTCGTATAAATGTGTAAGTGTAAATTATTTTCTTTTTTTTCGTGTATATTTTTTTCCCTGTGAGTTAATGAAGAACATGAAGTCAGAATTACACATACATACTTTCAGGCAATATATTATACAGTATTAGTATCTATTAAATTATTTCCTTTTTCTATAATGTAAAGATAACATCCATATATATATATATATATATAGAAATCTGGTCCATAACAAAGTAGCATTTATAAGGATATACAATGAACGTCTATACTCTGTATATTATGATGAAAATTTTCGTTCGTTCGCTCTAAAATTATTATAGATATTTCGGTATATGTTTGTGTTATATGACGTGATGGAAAAAAAATATTGGTGTTGTGTAGGTGCGTGTTAAAAATAGTAATAATAATTTTTAAAGAATATTGCCAGATATTTACACAGATTATCCAAAGTTTCAAAGAGAAATATAACAATTTTTTAAGTGTTAAAATTATATGTAACTAATACTTGAAAAAAAAAAAACAAAAATAAATATAAAAAATTCCAAGTTACAAAACAAACTATTGAAAATGGGTAATCTACTGTTGAATAAAGGGTTAGAGATGTTGTAACATCCTATAAATGGTCCTTGTGACCTTTTCTTAAAATTGTGAATTGAAATTGGTATACATTTTTTATAATGAAATATCATATTAAAATAATAATTTATTAAAATAATAATATTGCCGCATTGAATATACATGTAATCCTTTTTAACGAGCTATAAATTTTGAGAATTTGAGTTCAATCGAGAATAAAAATGTGATATAATTTTTATTGATCTCTTCAGTATAACTGTATCAAGTGGTATATTTGTACATCAAATTTTTAAGGTGAAAACATGAGATAAACCATAACACTATTTAATAGATAATACTATTTGATGTACTAATACGTCATTTACATCAAATACTGTAAAATAAAATGTAAAGGAACGCTATAATAGATAAATTTAATATAACTTTTGTTATAAATGAGAATGTGATCTTCAACAAGGAACTCATGTAAATATTTTAATTAGATTTGTTTAGATTTGAATATTTGAATTTATCTTTTTTGTCTGGTTAAAACCGAATATTTCTACAAGTCCTAGACATTAGAACTGCATATATTTGAAATATTTAAACTGTAGTCTACTTCAAAATCTTCAAATAGAAATCAAACAAAAAATCTTATTTAATAATTAATTTATAAAGCAAATAGATTGGTATTTGGCAACACTAATTTAAGTCCCAGCAAAGGATATATTTTTGTAAAAATGTCTGTAACATTTACATACTTACATACATTCATTGTTACAACGAATATTTTTATTATTTCCAATTTGAACGTGAACGTGCGTCCATGTATACACATATTTCAACAGTAAAACCACAAAATATTATTGTTGAAATTTCGAAAGTTCGAAGTTTCTAATATAGAATTGAAGTCTCGAATTTTGTTGTTTTTTTTTTACTTTCGCAAATAATGTCATTTAGGAATTTTTTACATCCTTTTTACGATGATGTTTTTTCGAAATAGAAAATAAAAAAAAAAAATGAGAAAAGGACGAGAAATGTTTATTAATCAATTCTAGGATTTTGTTTATGTGTGCATATTAAGTTTTACATTTTATGTGTAATATTTGTTTGATAAAAATTTTTTACATTCATTTTTACATTTTCGAAAATACAAGAAATATAGGCTGTTTCTTTTTTCTTCCTCTTTAATTTAGTTTGTTTGTCTTTTCGAAATTCGGCTAAAAATTTTTCATTGTTATTTTGTGTACACTTTCTATTTATTTATTTTTTTTTTTCTGGTACAGATTTTTTGTTTGTTTGTTTTTGTTTTTTGTTTCACTTTTTTGAGAGTAAAAAACTCATTAAAATTTTTTCAGATTATAAAAAAAAAAATTTTATAAGGAAGATTATTTTAGTGTAAATGGGGTGATGAATAAAAATAGAAAATTATAAATTTATTTTCAGTACAAATGTGTTTGTTTTTCTCCATATTATCCATACATATGTACATACATAATATTTATGTATGACGTAAATGTTTATGTGTGTTGAATTAATTTAAATAAAAATATATACATACAATATACTATTGTTTGAATGGTGAATAACAAAAAAAAAGGATATATTGTAGGCAAAACAAATATTATATGCATGTATAAGTGTATATGCATATATACAAACCTACATATACATATATAATATTAATAGAAAGCTATATACAATATATTTTAATTGTTTTTCGGTGTTGAACATTTTAATTATTCAATTTACACTCTTAGCATTGAATTTATTTAAATTAAGGATTTTGACTTTTATTTTAATTAAAATGTTGAAATATTATGTTTGTTTGTACATGTATGCAATATATGTATACATGTATAAATTGAATATGTTGTACTAAAATACATATTGTATTATATATATAAGTATGTGTGAATATATTATGGGAACATTTCATTATAAAATTATTAAATTTTTTATTTTATTTGAAAAATAGAACAAATTAAACTGAATTATAAATGACTCTTATATATATAAAAATATGAAAAAATTATATGCAATATATATATATATATATATACATGTATATGTACACGCATATATAGTGCTTATAATGAATAATATAAATTTAATGAAATACGAATTTGATTTTGTTGTGAAGCAAGTTGCTTATTTTTTATTTTGTGTTTTTAATTGCAAATCAAAACTAAAATTAATTTGTTCTTATAAGAGGTCTTAAAAAATAATCGTTTAATATTTTAGTTTTTAATTGGTGACTATTTTTTGTTCAAATGAAAATATTTTAAATGATTTCTTCCTTAATATCAAACATTTCTATTATGTTAACAATATTCCGGGAACCTCAAAGCCAAGATTTAAATTTTTTTATGAAAATTGTTACCATTAATAATACCTAGGTTATAATAAAATTTGGACAATATACGGATTTAAATGTAGTAAATTATTGAATTTTGTTTAACTTGATACTCGTATAAGCAATTTTTCAGCTAAAAACTGTAGTTTGAGGTATAATACGTAAAAAAAACCATAATTCCTTTTCGTATACGGTAGATTTCCATTCCACACAGTTTTACAAAGATTAACCTGTTGAAATATCTTGCATAGTCTTTCTTAACGACACAAAGATTGAAATTATATTCATTACGAACGGGGAAAATTTTATCCCAAGTAACTTAGTAGACATATTTTCAAGTTTTAAAGAATTTCCTTATTAATTTATTTCCAGACAAAAATACTTTTATATTTCTCATGTACATCATGTGTCTTATATTTCTCTGGTCATGTCTGGAAAATGTTCGTTTCTTATAAAATACTTGAATAAGTTCAGTTCCAGACAATAAAAATTTTATATTTTAAATTCAAGTTGAACGGAGCAAGCATGGCTTTCACAAAATGAAAAAACTTTATAAAATTAATTCTTCAAATTAATTTAGGTAACTTCTTCTAAATTTCATTCCAAATTATTGTAATAATATTAAACTATTTTAAATTAAGTTTATCAATTCTATCTCATTCTTGCCTTAATATTTTTATTAATTTATGAAATATAATTTTTTTTTTGTATAAATAAAATAAATGTATTTTAAAAATTATTTGAAATTTTAACCATATTTAAACTTTTAATATAACCAAAATGTATAAACATATCAAACTGCGAATGGTATGTAGCTTGGGCATTTTTAGCAAAAAGAAATTTTTTTTTGTAATGTAAAAATGTTTTATAAAAATATTAAAATGAATGTTTATTTAAACAAAATGCGGCCGTTTATAAATTCTTAGAATTTCATAAACTTAGATCGATTATTTGAATAAACTTCTTGAAGAGTATTATGAAATTGTAAACCCATTTTTTACATTTTTTTAATTTAAATTTTAAAATGCGTACTTCTTATATAAACATTAGAAGAAAGTGGACAAACTTCTCAAACTCATATACATACGAGTAGATACTATAATTAACTTTCCAATTGCCTGAAAATTATTGTTACAAGTAAATTATGACCGAATAATTAGAAACTTATACAAATGAAATGCATTAACATTGATTTTCGGTAATTATAAGTTTTTCTAATTCAATAAACTTAAAATCTAGCTCCAGAAAAGTGTTACAAAATAGTTCAGTTAGGCCACTTGTAATTTTAATTTTAAAATTAACAATGATCGTTTGATTTCGTAGAGTTAAGAGAATTATATAACAGCAATATAAAAAATTTGTTTCGAATATTTTTCTTCCATATCGTTGAATTAAAAGCCCTCAGAGAAATAACAGAAACCATTTTGAACATTAAACAAAACATTATTATTTTTTTTTTTTGTTTTTGTTTTTTTTTATAATAAAATTTAATTTCTTTCAAGCACACTTCTTTGGAATTTTATAAAAACTTTCCTGACTATACTACTTATAGAGAGAAAGTTTCAAATAGAAATTTTTCTATTTTTATAAAAAATTTGCCAAAAAAAAAAATATTAAATGTAAGCATTTGATATAGTAAATATTTTTTTTCATTGCTTTTAAACAATTAAAAACAGCAATGTAAATTGTTAAATTTGGTCTTTCATCTGAAGGAATTTGTTATTGAATTAAATTTAATTTGTTAAAATAAACAATAATAAAAACATCAGGTATAAATATTTGTAAAAATTGAAAAGAAGCATAGGCACTCCATTTTTATGGTGCATTAAAAATTATTCAAAATAAAATTCGATTGTTTTCTTTATTAGTAAAATAGCCATGGGACATTAAACATATTGAAGCTATGAAATTTGAGTTTAAGGCCATGACTTTGAATATCTACAAGAATTTTCGCTTCGCAACATAATTTTCAGTTAGGACATCGTAAAAATTAGAAAGAAATATATTCGAAACATTTTCGAAATTGAAACAATTTTGTTGTAAATTGCTTCATAAAACTTTAATTTTGATTGTATAATGTATAGTATTTCAATATTACCGAAAAATTATTTATTTACTATCATTTATTGTAAAAAAATATTTTCAACTTAATTAAAGCCGAAATTTCAGTGTGATTTCACCATCAAAAATCACTTTCTAAGAAGGAAAACTAAGCGGAAAAATTTTGTTTTTACAAATTCAGAATACGAAATGTCATATAAATGTATGGTTTATAAGTTTGTTTATTTATAGGTCACATTTATATTTACATTTATATTTGCAAAGAGTACGGCTACAGTAGGAAGTTGATTTTTATAAAGAGAATTTCAGAACATCGCGATTTAATTCTATTGTACTCGTACTAACTAAAAAAGTCAAAAAAGTCCCAGGAAGTGATTTTTCATCACTTACCATGTAAAATACTTTTTAATGCGGGGTTATCTGAAAATCAATTTCGAATATTTACTACAAATAGATTCGGACAGTTCTATAACCCCAAAAACTCACAATATCAGAGGTTAGAATTTAACTCATGACAAATTTCAAAGTACAAATTTTCATAGCAATTTTAATCTTGCGGCTGACTTCAGGGATTTTTTCGGATACATATGTTATACTCTAATAAAAACTTTTAAACATAAGTCATAGTGAATTAATTTTTGAAAATGCAATTAATTTTAAAATGAGTCATTAATATTATTGAGAAGAAGTATTAGTTGAATATTTGCAACGAAGGTTCAACTTCAAATTTAAATGATTGAATGAAAAAAGTTTTAATAAATTTGTTGAAAACCTTAAAATAAATACAAATTAATTTTAATCATAATCATTTTAATCAGTAGGAATGAGCCAATGACTAGGATGTTGTATGCCGATTGTTTTGATCTTGGTGCGTGCTTGTAAGAGTACTCTTCGCTCTTCACTTTTTATTTTATTATAACAGTATTTGGTATTGAAATTTGTCTCCTATTGTTCTTTTTTTCATAGAAATTAATCCAAAAACTTTATGCCAGTTGTACTAATGCACTTTAACCCTTAATAATCCTTGACCATTTCCCTTTCATTGCTCATTAAATGGTAAGAATTTTGATTGGCCTTCTGATAGCCATATTTTGTGTATCTAAATGATGATTGATGTCGCTCTTCCATGCAATATTGGTTTAAATGATAGTTGGTTTAAGCAATTCATTTGACAATAAAAATGACAAAAAATTCAAATGATAACAAACTAAATTTTTATATATTGAATTAGAATCAAACTGAATTAGAATAAATTCCAAAAATCTAGTTCCAATAATCTAGTAAAATAATTTATATTTTCGGCAATTTGTGTTCCAATTTTCTAATTTTATGCATGAAATTTGAAATACTAATTAAATATTATGCATAAAATTAAATATAGCATTTAAATATCTTGGAAATTAAGGAATAAATGGTGAGGAACCTAGTTAAGACTTATATTCCTTAATTAGTATTTACGAGGGTAGAAATTAAAATATGTTTTGCTAGAAAACTCAAACTACAACCAGTATTATCCTTATTATATAACAAAATTTAGCGTTTTTGCCACTGAATATTACGACATTATTTTTTTTAGCAAACTATTAAACACAAAATATACAATCAACTCTTTCCGCATACGAAATAAAAATTTATTTGACAACTTTAAGTATTAAACTTGCTTATGTGATTTGGAAAATTTTTAAGGAATTTCACAAAACTGAAAGGTGCAAAATAATTTTTTTTTGTTAATCAAGATTTAAATTGTAAAAAATACTTTATATTTTCTATATTAAAATAATAAATACTACTTAAATAAATGTGGGGTAATATGATTTCCAAACATGACTATAACAACACTTTGTATTGTTTTAAGTGCAAAAATAAAAAAATTTCTTTCAAAAAACCAAAAGCCCCACTTTTATATATTTTAAGTTTTATGACATACATATAATATACATACAATATCTTTTCTAAAAAATTAAAAGTTTATAATTATAAACATCATGGGAAAATGAATTTATTCTCTATGGCAACTTTTATGATTGCACATAAATTCAATGTTTATATAGCGAATTTGTTAAGTGGTGGAAAAGTAGTTCATATATTGCGTGTAAATGTTTATATTAACAAATTTTTATGTGTTTATCGCATACATGTTGGTATATACGGTCTTATGTAATATACCATTTTATTTTAGAATATTGTGTATATGTTTTAAAACAATTTATTTATTTTACGAATTTAACATATATTTGCATTTTATGAGCAGTTGTACTGAAGCTATTATTATATAAGTATAAATATATCTCACAATACTCGTACTATATATACATTATGTATTGTGATTTAAATTTGTATTGAAAACTTCAATTGAATGAATGAATTGACCAAAATTTTTGCACATTGACAACAGTGCAAAATTTAAATTATAATTCAATTTCATTATTTTAATTGTATGCATACTTATATATACAATGTCCTAATTAATTTACTTATTTATATTATTCTGTTAGTTATTTGAGTAAATAAATAATTGGAGAAAATTTTGAAAATGCAGCTATACTTGAATGCAGCTATAATTGAAATTTTGTATTTATACATATAATTTGAATATTTATTTGAAATAAAATTAGTGTTTTTCATGTAAAAAAGGGAATATCTAGTTCAATAAAGGCATTATTGGATGACAAAAAATCTGCAAATATAAAAATATATCGAAAGTGTTTTTATGTTTTGAGATTGTAGAATAATTATGGAGTTCATAAATATTTTTTGCTTTAAGGATGAAACCTGGAACACGTAGTTGACAGTACTAAGGTTTCGCGCGCGGTTAAGCTCTTTTGCCTCAATGTAAATAGTAAATAAATCCCAATATCGTCAAAAAACTCCACTTAAATCCTTTAATATTAATGTTAAACATTAGAAATTAAAACCAGAGTAGCCCTCAACACCATGGTAACTTTTGTTAATATATTAAATAAATTGATGATCTTTAAGTTGATTGATAATTAATAATTTAACGGGATTTATAAAGTTTAATTTTCCATTCTAGAGAAAAAAATTTCTCTTTACTTGTCTGATTTGGATTATTGATTTAATAAAGTTGGGTCAAACCTATGGTTTGCATTGTAGCACTTTTAACTTAAACAAGTACTGCTGAATAAAATTATTTTCATTCATAAACGAAACTATTTCTAGGATTGCATATATTTAGGATGAACGATTTATGCAGGCTTTGAAATAAAGAGGGGTTAACATAATGCTCAATTTTAAGGGTTATTTGCAGGAGTTAAGAAAAATAATTATATTTTTTAATGCCATGGAATTTACCGTTAGCTTTTTGCTTTTATAGAAATTTGAAAAAGCTTGTGGTTTCGAAAATATAAGGCATTAAAAATTGAAATTTTACAAATTTCAAGAGGCGATAACTTGAGAGGGGGTGGAGATGGAAAAAAAATTTCTAAACGGAATAAACTATTTATTAGTATCTAAAAGTTGCTAAAATTTCAGGCTCCTACAAATTGGGGTCTAGAAGAAAAACGAAATCAAAAATTTGGAAAAAACGGTTTTTAGATAACGGTAAATTTGAACGGCCATTTTGTTTTTTTAAAGTTTAACTATAGTATGCCACGATAGGAGAAGCAACCCACTGCTTTTTTGCGTTTGTAAAGTTTGAAAAATTCTTATGGTTTTAAAAAAGGCCATTTTCAGGGTTTTGGGGAGTATAACTTTTAGCGGGGGTGAGATAGGTAAAAATTTTGTTCTACGGAAATAAGTTTCTAGTAAATATCTATATACATATATATAAAAGTTTAGCTTTCTATCTTCAAGGGTATAGAAGTTTTGTAAACATGTCCATGGACGGACGGACAGAGTGAAACTAATAAACACTTTTTTTTAAAAAGTTTCAGCGATAATTATACATAAATCGTTAAAATTTCATGGAATATTAACCAATTATTACATAGAGAAGAGTTCTTACCAGATTATTGAAAATGATAGACTTTCTCATTATCTGATAGAAAGTTATAGTGTAAGATTACATTTTTACCTAAAATGTTTCATCTCAAAGATAAAAAACAATGAAAATGAGGGTTAAATAGTTAAAGAAAAATTTAAAACAAGTCGATGCAATGTATATATAATATAATATTGCGGTTATTAAGGCTTGCGAGAATGTCATATCAGATTCTCAAATATTTAAATATTATGATGTTAAATATTATTACTTTATTTTATATTAATAACAAATCAATGTAGTTTTTTTGTATAACATTTATTATTTCCGCACTGTGACACATTTATTATTTAACTATTTTCTGATTTCCTTTAATTCACCCATACTAACATATTACAGATTTTGATGCCCACTAAAATTCCACTTATAAACTATTCCACACTTATTAACACTATAATAACAATAAATTTTGATATATATAAATATGTACGTTATATACACAATTTGAATACAATTTCCATATTAAAATTGAAACTAAAACTCTTAGTTTTTTTAATGACTAAACTAATGTAATATTAACAAAGAGACTTAAGAACTTCAATTTACATTATTACATATATATAGAAAATAAAATGAAAAACCTTTTAAAACATTAAGTTTTTGAATATCATGAAAGAAAATATAGAATAAAATTCAATAAAATTAAATTAAACTTTTAACATAATAATGTATATAAAATATACAAATATAATTAAACCAATTAATATTTGAATATATGTAAACTAATTAGATATTTGAAGAAAATTGTTAAATATATACCCTTAGCAGATATGCATACAATTATATAAGTATACTAGAAATACCATATACAGATACGAACATTATTGCACGCTTATGTAATTTTTTTTAATTCCTAGACAATATTTAATTAGCATTATATAATGTGTATATGTATAATTATAAGTTATATAATATTGAATGTAACTTTCAACTTTCCACATGCGGTACATGTATAGTTAGTTAGTTACATATGTATAGCTGTTATATGCCAGAAATAATATATTTTTACATATTATATACCTAAATAATAATGATCTAATAAAAATCGCATAAAAAATAGATGTGCGCTAAATTATAAATAAAGTATATATAGGTACATATAAATATGTTTATATGTACATAGTTATACTGTTATAAAAAGGGATCGATTGCAATAACTTTTGTTTATATCTTTTAAACCATATATATATATATACATATTTTATAATAAAATTGTTTGTATGTCCTTATATAACAATATATTATATTTATTTTTATAAAATGCATTTTGTATATGTATATACATACATATATAAGGCACGCTTACTTTTAAATTTTAAAAAAATTAATATTGACATTATAAGTATAATAGTAAGAAAATGTAAATAATAATAAAAAAAAAAACAGCAAACTAAAATTATCTTTTCCGTCTGGTTCCTGTCTTCAAAATGTTATACATACATTTCAATGCAAATATACTTATATGTAGTATACATAATATTTAAGTTTCTGCATCTGCCTTTAAGGAAATTTAAATATAGAATGCTTGCTATACATAAAATGCTCCGTATAATAAATATATACTGCGTATATGATATATGTATACAAAATTATAATATTGTGTTATATGAATGTATATATAAATATTTTCTCTATATATACATTTATTTTACTTAAAAGAAAAAAAAATTGGATCGTACATATGATTCTTGAACCTGGTTTTCTCTTTTTCCTGTAATTTTTTTTAACCTTTCAGAGTATATTTTTTGGTATAAACTATTACAGGAAGATGTCGTTTATGATTCTCAACTGTTGTTGTATAATATATAATTTAAATAAATACAATGTAAATAACCACCTACATAATATATATATATATATATATATATATATATATATGTATAAAACATTATGTACCTATGTAATTATGTAAAACGAACAGACAAATTATTATATATATTTATCCATGTACAAATAATATTGTTATACATACTCATATAAAAGATGTAGAATAGAATTTTAATTAGATTTACTGTATAGAAGAGAAAAAAAAAGATGTACGAGTATGTAATTATTTACACAATTTCAATACATAGTTTATATTACATTACAATAGCTATTAATTATTTTATAGAAAAAATAAAAGAAAACTACAATAATGAATGCTTTTAATTTAAAAATTGAATAAATTAACTTTGAAGATTTTAGGGAAGAAAAAATTTTTACAAAGGAAAATAGATAAAACAATAGAGAAATTTTTGTAAAAAAAAAGAAGAGAAATTGCAATTATTTTGCACGATATACAGACATTCACCTTACATACATATATATTTATTATTATGGAATGGATACAAGCATATTTTATTTACTTGTATTACATATTAACAGGTATATTCATTGGTTGTATGTATTTGTTAACAAAAAAAAAAAAGGGTTTTCTTTTTGTTCCTTTTTTTTTGATATCATTGAATTTTGAAATGAAAATATTTTGCAGACAGGTTGGGTTACTAACATTTTCTTATAAGAATAGTAAAAAATAAAAAAATATTTCGAATTGGAATGAAATTATTAATTTTCAAAGTATGATGAATTTTCTGGGAAAAATATGCACAACTCTATTTTTCTTTTTGTTATTTTTATTATAAAAGTTGGAAAATTTTTATTTTATTTTTTATTCTTATATTTTATTTTTCAATTGTCTCTCTTTAGAATGCACTTTTTTTTTGTTGTTATCCTATGAACAGGTTTTTAATCATACATATGACATTTCATTTATTAAATAGTTTCTCTCTTTTCTCTTGGTGTATGCATCAAAAGAGTAATATTTTATAGTTTGCGAATATTTATTTTCGAAAAAGGGTAATTATTAATATTCTATATATGAACATCATAAGCATATATATTTATACATGTATATATGATATGTCTGAATTTGTATAAATGTAAAATGTAATTTTGAGTAATAAATTTTCGCAAAATCGAAAATAAAATTATAGTAAAAGTATTTTATTTTTTTCTTATTTGTCTATTCATATATAAGAACTTGCACATATTATGTTTGTATTGGAACATTATACGTATATGCCATATACATGCATACAAATACAAATAAGAAAATCACAATCAATAATAAATGAAAATTCGAATTATTTTTTATCATTTACGGTGAAAAAAAGTATCCTTAATTTTTTATTTTGATTTTGTTTTTTTTTGTTATAAAAATAACAAATAATTTAAAAATGAAACTATGTAGATAATATTATTTATATGTATGTGTGTGCGTATAGATTTAAAGAATTTAGAAGAAATGTGTATATGTATAATATAGCATAAATTATAGCATTATTTTGATATCAGTGCGATTGTGGGTATAGATTTACTCGTATATACTTTCATAGTTTTCAATTGATCTAAAATAAGAATTGATCAAAATAAAAAAAAAATAACATAGAATAGGGTAGTTTTTTAAATGGTCATATAAGAGTAAGCACTCAGACACTTAGATTACAGCGAATAAATACTGAATACAGTAAATAATGAAAATTTTTTGTTAAATTTTGCGGTTTCATGAGTTCGGTTTCTTGTATCAAAATTTTTGAAATGATATTTTTATTAAATTTTTAAATTTATTTTTTATTACAAATCCAAATAAAATGAAATAAAGTTAATTTTCTATTGTATTTTATAGGTCTGCTTTTACAAATAATTTAAATTTTCAACAAAAACTCCATTCTTTTGTATTGAAAATTTATTAAAAATTACTATAATAGTTTACAATTTTCTCTAATTTTAACCTATAATTACATACTTGTATATGCAAGTTTATATTTAGAATGATAGAAAACAACACATGAAATAAACTGGTAAAATCGTATATGTAATTTATTTCTACTCTCAGAAATAAGAGAGTTGAACCAAAGTAGCAGCATTGGAAGGGTAAATAAGTTCATTGAGCTTCATCGTTTAATGCGTGGTACGATTTTATTAAATAAACAAATTTTTATACCAACAATTGCATTAAAACATAGTTATGTTATTTGATAGTGTAAATTTAATAAACAGAATAATAAAATTCCATAAATTGAATTCAAAAAAGGTAAAAAAATTATCAAAAATTTTGGCAACTTTCATTATTAAAATTTTACAGAAATAAAAAGGTTATAATTGTTCCACAGGGAAAATCCATAAAAACTTCTGAATATTTCGCATTCCATTTCAATGTTTTAAGAATTTTTAAAAATTAACATTTTTAATAATTTAAAGCAGAATGATATTAAATTTGAACTGAATTTGTAAAGATTATGAACGTGTCTATTTAACGTAGATCTCTTTGTAAGTGTTCTTAACATGTTTTGGTTGTTAATTTAAGAGGAAACGATTTGTCAATCGAAGAGAGTTAAATTTACTCATGAATTCGACTGGATTTAAAAAAACCACTGATTTTAAGATTCAAATAACTTTATTTATTTTCAAATATGAAAATTTTATAGTAACATTGTTTCAACACACAAATTAGCTTATAAGCGATTTATGTAGAGAAATAAAAAATTCCCGTCGTTTCCTATATGAAAGCACAGTAGTTGTTTAAAAAAAATAATATTTATTTTCAATAATTATGATAATAATATTGTCAATTATATTGAGATTTTACTGTAACTGTATAAAGCAAATTATAATAAAAATAATGATTGAAAGAGAGAAACAAAAAAAATATTTATTCCTTTTCTCAAATTTCATTTTCAATTTCATTTGTATGTGTATAAATTAATATAACCCAAACATATGTGTACCCAAATATATTTATTAAATATATGGAACATATATACATATGTATATATAAATGATTGTGTAAATAAAATATTGTAAATGTATTGTATATTTTGTATACCTACTTTATTTAGAAAAATATATTCTCCTTTTTAGTTTTACGAATTTTAATATACATAATATGTATGCATTATTATATGATTTTTTTGTTGTTTCTTTTATATTATTAAATATTTATTATTGTTTTCATATTTTCATATACATTTTTCAATATATGTATATGAGTGTTTGCACATGTATGTTTAATTACACTGAATAATATTTTTATACATTTTTCTATTTACACATTTAGAGATAATATTATGTTTTTTTTTTTCAAACAAGCAGAACAAGAAAATGAGATATGAAAATCAACACACAAAAAAAAAGGACTCGCTGAATTTCCCAGGAGATATATATACGTATGTATAATAATTATATATATTTGTATGTATTTGCATGTATACACATATAATATGTTTGTAAAATTTTTGTTTTACTTAATTTTCACCATACCTATCCAACATACATACATTTATGTATGAACATAATATTATAATATATATTTACAAATATTAACAATATGTATACTAGGTATATATATGTTAGAGCTGTTAAAATGAAGAAAAAAACAAAAAAATACAAAAATTTTTACTTTTTGTTTTTTTTTCTATTAATTTTTCAGTCGAATTGAATTTTATTTCTTTAAAATTTTATTAAAAAAAATTCTTTTTAAATTATCCATTAATTAATTATATTTTTAAATTTTTAATATTTTAATTTATTGTTAATTTTATTTATGTTTTTTTTTATTGGTGCTTATATATTCTTGATACATGTACATTCATATATACATTTATAAAAAAAAAAATTTCTTATTAATTTTTGAATGAAAATCTTATTTTTAATTAATCATTTTTATTTGTTTTATTTATTTTAAATTTTTTAACTCTTTTTTTTTATTAATATTTAAAAATAACACCATTCTTTTCTTAATTAATATTAGAAGAAAAATTTAAATATTTTTTTTCTCTATTGAAAAATTCACCCTTACAACACTATATACATAATATATACATATTGTTATAATTATATATATATGTATACAGATACATAGTATATTATACTACATGTATGTATATTTATGTATACAAATTATATTAACTTTGTAAAAATGTTCGCACTCTTCTTAAATTTAAATGATTTTTCTTCACTTCAAATGAGCAAAATTTTGTTTTACTTTTTTTTTTTTCACTTTGAATTCGGATAAGTTTAATATATTTTCCAATGATTAAATATTTATTTTAAGAAAAAAAAAACAATACAAAATTAAAATTATTTTATTATAAAAATAATTTAAAATAAATTTATTTGATTTTAATTAATAATTTTTTTCACTTATATTATTTTATTTCCAAAAAAAAAACAAAAAAATTCAACCGCAAATAAGTACATAAACCGTTGTTTTGTACTGTCGAGAACGAGATAAGAAAATCTTTTGCTTAACCCGGTCACACCCTCTATACAATTATAGTATGTACTCTATTCGAAAATATGATAGAAATTCGAAAATATAAAAAGAAAATAAAGCAAAAAATAAAGGAGAAAAAATGTTATTTTTTTAAAAACACATGCACACGCTCAGACTTCTTTGTATAAAAAATTATTTATTTGTATATGTTACTTGCTCATATATGTACATATGTATGTACTTAAATTGCATATGGATGTGTATGTATGAATTTAACAAGGATAATAAAAATAAAAAAATGAATGAATGAAAACAAAGAATTTTGTTTTCCTTTTGTATTCTGACATAAAATAATAATAATAATATTATGAAATATTTTGTACATTGTAATAAAATAATAAAATAACTTTTAACCATGACTGAAGAAACATGCAGGCTATGACATCTAGAGATAAATAGGATTTATTAATTTCTAAGCACAGTCCTGCAGGAAATGAGAACAGTGTTTTTATATAAAAGTACAAAACTGTTTGTTTTCTTAACATGATGTAAAGAATTTCAATTGTATCCTTTAGATCGAAAAAATTAAATTTCAGGATGATATCTGATAGACTAAGAATAATTTAGGAATAAATGTGTTATTACATTTAATAAGAAGTTTTTTTTTCAGGTTATTTTATTTAAGAAAAACATTTTAATTATATTCTATTTTTTATAGCAAAATTTTTAATAATTTTTATTAATGATACATTCATCTAAAATATCACTTTTCGAACTGACTGATATATGAGAGAATAAAATGAATGTCGTGCTCTACATTTTCAATAAATGGTTTTTAGCAAAAAATATATTCATCTGCTATTTATTTTGTGTGTAATACTGTTCAGTTTGTAATATATATATGTATAAATATTTATGTTTCTAGCTTTACGGAATTGATAGAGTTGGAAGATTAATTATTATTTTGATTACAGGACATTTCCTACAAAATTTCCCCATTGACAATTAGATGAGAGAAAGAACATTCCTCTTTAATTATTCTTACTTTTTCAATAAATTATAGATGGTATAATTAAAACCGTTAAAAAGTTTACCGTATTAAACCGTTTAAAAGTAAAATAACAAACCAAAATGTTGATATATCAACATTGATTTTGGTTTGTTATTTTTTAAACTCTGCTAATGGCAAAGAAAGTTTTCATATCAATAGAAAATCAAAGCTGCGAACTTTTTCAGGTAATAAATTTCATAAATTGTTGCTTATTTATTAATCCGTATTATATGTATATATTGCGTGTAAATTTGAAATTTTGCTTTTTCCCTATTTTAAATAAATTAAATGCAGTCATCAGCTCAATTCGGACAGTAATTATATAACTCGTGGCTGTAATAAAATTAAACAATTGAATTAAAATAATTTACTTATTTATTGCAAAGATTATATAAGAAGTCAGATTAAATGATTTTATTATTCTCTTTTCACATATTAATTAAATATTAATTTTTTACTTTAGAAACATAGTGATAAATTGATGTCTTCTCTTTTATATTTACAATTATTTTCATTTTAAAATATTCTTCACATATTCTAACTAACTTATTACTATTTGTTAAACAGACTTATTTATTTATAATTAATGTTACACATATTATATTCCTTGAAGTATGCAAAAATGTTTAAAATCATTTAAAACAAAAAGAAAATTTTTTTTGCAGTCTAATATTCAAGTAAAATCATTTTATTAAAAATTAAGTAATACTTAATATCTAAAACTTATTTCTATGAATAGTTTTTTTTTCTTTTGACATTCATGATATTTAATTTGTATTACGCATATAGATAACAACATTTCTTTTTTAATTTCTAGAATATTTTATTAAAATGGTGAATTCATTCCCAATTTTGTACCAAAATCTAGTCGTGCGCGTCTCTGATATCTTAAATTAACTCTAAAAATAAATATAATTATTTGTATTTGTTCTAACTATTAAATTATTAACTTACTTAATTTCCTGCCATTTTATAAATTCAGTAACTAAAAAACTAATTGCTACTGCTGTAAACATAAATACTATTACAGCCCAAAATTTGTAAATCTGATCATAGATTGCTTTATTAATTGATATTATTTGTATAATACAAGCGCTTGAATGAATTATAAGAATTAGGATACAATTAAATGTCCAAATTTTATTTGTAAATGGATTTTTGTGCCATATAGAATGATCTCGATGAACGAATGATGCTGATATTATTACTGAATAATAAACAAAATAAAAAATAAATTAAATTAAAAATCAAAGCAAAAAAAATGTATATGTTAGATAGTCCCTACCTATTTATATAGCCTAATTCATAGAAAATTTAAGTTAAGATTATAAGATCGTAAATTCAACAATATTATTCTTTAAGTTATATTATATTAAAAAAAATTTAATTAAATTATTTAGTTTTTACTCAAAGAAAATTTAGTAAAAATTAAAAAAATTTGGCATGGGATTGTCCGGATTACTGTGCAAACAAACAAGAAGTATTCAGTGAAATTTTTTAGGATTGGAAATAACAAAAACATAATATTCCCTTGTAAGACATACCCGGAAATTTTTATTTATTAAGTAAATTGGCGATCATAATAAAACAGTCTTTAATTCAACTAAAGTATAAAAGAAAAATAAACACAATGATAGAATGAAACAAGACCACTCGATAAAATTTTGTTAATAAATTATAGAAAAATTACCAAAATGAGAAATTATCCCTAATAAAGCGAATATTCTTGCTAGTTTCAGATTAATTTCCAAATTTTCCTCTTGAATATCTATAATTTCAAGTGGATGGCCAATCATAGTTGTGTAGGAAATTATCTAAAAAAAATATAAAATGAAATTTAATTAAACAAAATTGGCATTAGTTTTTATTATTTCTATTACCACAACCAATACTGCTGGGAAAAATTTACATCCATAACACCATAATACAAAACCAAATACCCTTGAATCAAATTTAGTTTGTTTTTTACCTGTTGCTCTATTCATGACTTTTGGATCTACTTGAATATGGGTAAGAGATAATGAAATGAATGGTACAGCAAAACACATTAAATATATTAAAACAAATGGATCAAAAATCGGTGGTAAATTTAAACAGGCACTTAAAATATTTAATGAAGCGAGTGTACCGGCACAACATGCCCAATATTGTATACAGTTCCATAAACCTAATGAAAATCTTCTTGATAATTCTATTATTGCAACAACTGATAATGGATCATCACGCACGACTGATATTGAACAAGGTAATGAATTTAACATACGACTTAAATATATTGGTGATATAGTATTATTGCGAGTGTGCATTAATTTAGCATATGGTGAATTGATATTATTGGCAGCATCATTATTAGAATCTGTCGTTCCATAACTTTCTAAAAAATGCAACGTAAAGTCTTTTTTATTTGATGTTTTATTAATGTGTTTTAATTTATTATTATATATGTTTGACTCCGTATATGCAGGTACATCTAAACAGAGAAAAAGTACAATAAAATTATTAAAAGTCATTAGAGAAACTTTATAAAATCTTACCTTGACAAACTTGAGGATATAAAGGCTCTACAGCAATGCTACAATCTGCTTGTAAAAATATTTCAGAATTTGAATTACTCGCACTCGAACCCAAGCAAACTACAATTTCACCATAAGATTGCATTATACTTAACATTTCTTTTGTAGCTTCTGCTGAGCAATCCGTAAACAACGAAACTTGCAAAGGAACATTATCAACTTTTTCTAAATGTGGCCTGATATTTTCAATACCACGAGGTAATTTGGCTCGATTTGACATATCAAAATTAATTGGTGCACTCTGTTCTGTACTATCTGTTAAAATACTAATTGATCGACAATTTTCATCCAATGCTGAGTCTTGAGAATGCCGTGGTTCTCCTACAGAAATTATTGATTCTACTGAGCCTGAATTAATATTTAAAAAGTCTCCAGGAGCTGATGAGCTTAAAGTTTTAGAAGATTCTAAGCCCATCGGTTGTAGCAAACAGTTTATTTCAGGATCAATTTTATCATTTTCTGTACTACCTAAATTAGTTCCAGAAAAATCTATTTGACCTGAAGTTTTTGGTGATTGTGGATTGGAGTGCTGATCCTCGCTCAATAAAGATATATGGCAATTCCAGCCGGATTCAAGGCCCATTTTTTCCGAAAATACTCTGGATCGTAATTCATTTTCTTTACTAAAATGCACGAAACGTATACAAGCTCTTTCTAAGCGTTCAACTAACTGAACGATATCAGTTTGTGCTTGATATTGCATTGTTATCATTCCTATAAAAACTTGATGACATTGCATTTCAAAGCAACCTTCGACATCAGCGATATCTTCATCTTTCGATTCTGAAAACAATAACGAATCCGTACTTATTGAATGGCTAATTTTAGTGTGGCCTTCAAAATCGCAATGACTTTTGTCAACATGTTGCATTTTACATTTCGTTTCTGGTGGTAATTCCAGATATGCAATTGGACCACTATGCGATCCACTCAAAGCCCCACATATCCCATGGCGTAATGGACGATATGCAAATGCAGTACAATATGCAGTTAATGCGCTTCTTTGATAAAAATCTTGAGCTCTTTTTCTCTCCTGTGGTCCTAATGGACGTAAATCTTTTCCATCCCAGAAATCATCACAACAATCTAATACAATATCAGCTGTTCCTTGTGTGAACAATGATAAACAATTTCCGGGTGATTCACGTAATACTACAGATAAAGAATGTGGAAAGGGTACTTTAACTTTTGATGATAATTGAAGATGACGTGCAAATTTAATGTCACGACGTACAACATCAGGTTGCTTTTTATTTGAAAAAAAAAAAAATAAATTACATTATTTAACTTAAAAAATTTGTAGTAAATAACATACCAAATGCCTATAGGTAGCTAACTGTCCTTCCAAAGTAAAATTATCTGTGGCATGCTGTTTAAAACCGATTTGTTTGGCTAATTCACATAAACATCGTCTGAAGTCGATAAATAATGATACAAGTATTAAATTTTGATAAATAATATTGTCGTTTAATTTTTTTAAACTCAAAATTTTTTTTATATTAATTCTTTGAAGTTTACTTTATTTTTAATATAAAAAAATTTTGAGAAGCAAAAAAGAAACAAAAAAATTAAAAAAAGGTTTAAAGCATGATTTAAAATCTATGATCTATTTACATAATGAGTCAAGATAACGAGCACTTTCAAAAATGATTAAGCTTTAATTTATGTCTTACTATTTAGACCAAATGGTTATAAAAATTGTCAAAACAACTTTTAAATCCACCGTCTTGCATGTGGTGTTCCTATATTTCACTTTTAAAATGAATGTGTTAATAACTTACAAAGAATATGTTTTTGAAAATAAAATTTTACCATTATTCTTAGTATAATTGTAAGAAAACATTTCAAGTACATAATAAAATATTTTAAAAATTACATGTAAAATAGTATTATTATTATTAGTTATTTTTATTAAGTTCAAAAAAATTGAATTTATGATTTTTAAATATCAACAAAATATGTTGACCCAATAATTATTAAATTTTTTTTTAATAAAAACAGAATTTTAATTGGTGATAAAATCTCTATAAGCACTATTCCAACTGAACTTAAATTAAATTGTTAAAAATAATAGGATAAATTTTCGACAAAAAACAAGAATCCGGAATTAAAAACTACATATTAAAAATTTGAGAAAATTTCATTTTGAAATCATTCTTGAATTTGCCCATTTATATTTTTCAAATAATCTATAATATATTTGTAGGGAATTATTCTTTCCTGTATAAAAACTAAAAATCTGACTTGAGAAATTATAATTTTTAACAAAATAATATGCACATTAATTAAAAATATATAGGTATTCAATAAAATAATAAATATTTTAATTATTAAAATTCTAAACACAATCAAAGTCGATATAAAAAATAATCATTTAAAACAGCGAACACAGAAAAAAAACTTAAATTACATTTAATAACTTTGAATATTATCCGTATCTATAAATTTACGTTTTTATTTTTTCTATTAAAACAAGTTAACATTATATTATGTAAAGTTCTAATAAAAGAAACTTTTCAGAATTTAAGCATTGCGTTTTATTAAATTAACGATTAAAGTTTAAACTAAGATAATAAGACAATTTTTGTTTATTTAAAAATCATTTACACATTTTCAAAAATCAAAATATAATAACCATTGAGTTGAAGAATAATTTAATTATTAATAATCAATACTATAGCAACGATGAATATATTGAAAACTGAATTATTATTTTACAAATCATTTTTAAGATAAAGAACAAAACATTAATCCAGTTTCCCAAGTAGGATCTACCTAGTACGCTCAGTATGCTGAGAACGTTATGTAAATTAACACGAAATTAAATGTCTTCTGAACAAAAAACAAAAGAGGACACAAATAGAAAATAAAATTAATAACAAATGAAATAATATTGGGAATCCTAATTTAATATTTGTCCAAAATTGTAAAGTTTTCTTAGAAATAAAAAATGGAAATAAACTAATATCTGTTTGATAAATTAAATGAATTCCTTTTATATTATTGCTTTAAGAACATAATGAATATGCCTAAATTTCAAGTAAACTATTAAAATTTAGTGCCAAGTATTCTTTAAAAACAAAATGGGAAATACAATCCTACTTATATTTTCTAATACTTATTTTATTTTCATTTTAAATTGATTTCTTTTGGATTTTGTTTATTACTACTATGTTAAGTGTAAAATTAGCAAAAAAAATTTAATGAATTTCTAAAACAGTTTTAATAATTTATGCATTGAAATCAAATAAAATTATTAGATTGTAAAAAATTGTCAAATTTAATTAAGTACTTTTTTTATATTTTAAATCTTGCAGTTTGAATTAATTTATATTATGTTTATCTGTTATGCATATATACGTGCAAAAAAATTTATTTTAAAATTTTTAATCAAACTAATAGCATTTTTATATTATAGCTTGCATGTATCTACAATCTTTGCAAAAATTATGAAATTTTTATGTTTAATAGTTTTCTATGAATTTTTGTAGCAATTATATTGATTATATTTAATAAGAATATTTTAAAAATATTTGTACTCAACCTGTTCCAAACTGGTTATACGTGATAAAAGCTCTCAACTATATCTTTTTTACTCACCCTATTTCAACATTCAATGTAAATGTTATATTCCTAAGTTTTTTTTTTTAAAAATATGAAGTAAAAAGATCTATTTACATATATCCGAATTCAAATTGGGCAGTTGGAAATAACCTTAATTCAATTTGTTTAACTAGTTTTCTATAATTGTATTTGGATTTATGACAAAATCAACTGGAATTTTTTTGTTTTAAGAGAAATAAACGTTACAGTATTATAAAAAAAAATTTAACAAACAAAAACAGATCCATTACCTAAAACTCATTAATTATATTTTCTTTAATTAAGACATGTGATGTGATTCAACACACAAAAACATAAATTATTTAAAATATAACTTTATATAAAATAATTAACAACATTTTATATTCAGTATTTAAAAAAAAAAGTATATGGATGTATAAATAAATATTTAAACATTGAAACCCACACCGAACATAACGAATCAAAAGCGGGATTAAATAATAATAGAAAAACTTCAAAAATCAAATATTTCAGACGAAAAAAAATTAACATGATATACCTCATCTTGCACTTATAAAATATATCTGCAATACTATGAATAAAGTGTCTAATTTATTGGAATTTAAATTGAAAAATTGAAATATAAATTTTTTATTTAAAAAGAAAATGATAAATGAATAAGCAATTAAAAAATGCTGCGTAAATACTAACATACCCATGCAAAAAACTATTTAAGCTCGGTTCAATAACTTGTGCATACCGATTCGTAACTGGGACCAAATCTTTATCTAAAATTAGAGTAAAATATATAATATGTATTTTAATCAAATTATAGTTGTGATTTATATATAATAATAAAAATATCGTTTTAATCAAAAGTTTGTATTTAATTAAAATGCTAAAATTTGTTGAATTTTTGAGCTTTCTTAATGAAGTTGAAACAAATATTTTACCCAAAGTTGCCACAGCGGTGACATGCCCGCAAAATTGTGCATAGTGTTTGTGTGTCTGGGGGCTACATGTATTTAAAAGAATCGCCAAACCTAAAAAGATATTACATATTAGAAAAGATATTGAATCGTCAAATCTAAAAAGACTTATTTGATTCTCTATATAATTAAGTAATAATAAATTGGAATATTTTATATAACATTTATATTACCTAAAGGTTTAAGGGATGTTATATGATTTTTCCATTCGTGATCATCAAATTCTAATTTAAATGGGCAATGTTGATCATGTGTCAAATCTAATACTTCGGAAATAATTCCAGTTTTCTTTGTGGCATTGTTATTTGTAGTTTCAGATTCCAAACTTGTTTGGCTAGTTGTAGAATTTTTGTCTTCTACATCTCTTAAGAAAAAGACTTTTTCCGCTGTAGGATTTGGCCAAGATAATATTCCTTTTTTATCTACACAACAGAGAGCTGTTATAGATCCTAACACCTGAACAACATTAGCACTTCGTGGGAGAAGCGTGCATGAGCCTTGCCATAAATTCAACCAATTTTTGAAAACTATGGATCGTTTAAGGGATATGTGACCGTAGTCATATGTTGGAGTGTCCAAATCTTCTTCAAATGACTTTTCTTCATCTTTTAATGATGGATGTTGCGGTAAACATAAAAAAGTTTCTAACCTTGCAACACCCCATAAATTTAAAGAAATCCACATTATAGGAAAAATCAAAGGCAATAAAGGTAAAATTGCTGCAATACATGATTCTAAAAATATTTCCTTCCACAGATAATGGCTAATGTCTGATTTCCAAGCTAAACCATAATATCTCATTATAGAAGCAAAAATGGTAATGAGTAAAGTTGCTATGAAACCCCATTGTTGGATGTATTTTGTTACCAACTAAAGAAATTAACTATGAGAAGAGTACTTGTATATATAAATGAAAAAATCGATGTGTATACTTACTAAATATCTTTGTTGGTTATAAATAGTTGGCGGTCTTTTCAGTGCATTTTCCAAAATGTATTTCAAATTATCTAGGTATGGAGTATTTTCTAAACAGCAAATTAAATCAGGCAGTGGTGGTCTAGCTGCAGGTTTAGAAGGAGGTTCCGGCACTTGAGCTATTCCATAAATCTCATTCGTTTTAAATTTTTTATTTGTAAGGATTTCATAACACGACCCTGGAGCTGTATGCCCTGGCCTCAAAACGATGTGATCACCTTTGACTAGAAGAGCTGATGGTAAATTTATGATTTCTCCTAAAAGTGTAAGTATATTTTATTTATTTTTGCCTATAAATTTAAAAATAAAATCAATTTGTACCATCACGATACGTCCATTGAAGAGTAACACATGGAGAGACTGGGCAAAATAAGTGAGGGTAGTTAAAAAACTTCCAATCATAACACAATTCCTCAGCTACTTTTATTTCTTCTAAAATGAGTTTCGCTTTTCTTATAATTTCTGTACGTCTTAAATTATTTTCCCGTACAACAATATAAATGTTCAATGTCAAGATAACAAAAATAATCAAAGCAGAAAAATAATAGTCCGCGACAAGTAAACCAACTATTGCAAATAATGTACTTAAAATTGAAAACCAACCAAGTGGGCTATTATATTGACTAACAAAACACGATCGTATTTTACAAAGTATACTGTAAATTATAATTAAGTTTATTTCACAAAAAAAACTTAAAATTTTTTTTAAAAAATTTTCTTACCTTTCAGAATTGAATTTGTTTTCATAAATTGTCAAAACATTTACTATTTCTTCCCTTATTCGAACAAGTGCTGCTTTTGTTGATAAGCCATGCAAATTACCAGAATTCCGGTTATTTGAACTCATTTCTGAATTTAATATCGTCCTACATTTCATCAAACTATTTAAGTACAAATAAATTAAAAATGAAAATTATTTTTTTAATAAATTTTCTTTCATAATAAAATAAAAACTGAAAAGCTGGTTTGACATTTATGTTCAATTCACAATAAATAATTATTAGAAAGCTTCGTTCAAATTCTCGCGCTGCCATACTAATTTTTCCTGTACTTTTACTGTTACAACAGGCAAATTTTATGAAGTCTCTGAAAAATTAGTTCACTGCTTCGTCATAATTGAAATTCTAGTCATGCAACTGTAGATTACACCTATTTAGAATATGAACTTTATAAGCATAAAAAAGCAAAATATCCTTTGGGCTGAGGCGGACATGCAATTTTTAGTTTTTCAATTGTAGTCTGATTATAAACTAATTACGTGCACACTTAAGCAACTAAACTATTCGAAATTACTCAATTGCAATTAGTTTGTAATAAATTACAATATTTTCTTTTTATGAATAGAAGTACTATCTTGAAAATTTTTAATTGTTTTACCATATGACTCTAAGTCTCGTGAATATTGTGAATTTTGTAGTTAATATTGTTATTGTTGTGAAGTACAATTGTATTAGACCGGCTAAATTTCAGGCGAATTTAGTGTCAGATGGAAAATGATGAAGTGGCTAATGTCAAATTTGATGTTGACAACACAACAAAATTTTTTTTTCATCAAAAGAATTATACCGACTTTACTTTAGGCACCGACTAAATAGAAGTTAAATTTTTTTCTAATATTTATTTTATTCATAGTTTTAAGAAAAGTGTTTCAATAATAACTAAGGTTTAATATAGGTTTTTAATTTTGACATTTAGCGCCTGTGTGTATAAAAATGGCAGAAAACCAAAATATAAATTCTGATAATTTTCAGAGAAGTGACGATAAAATTTCTGCTTCATGTGTAAGCTGCAATAATTTATGTGCGTATTTGATTAAAATTTACTTATTTTTTTTTTAAGATTCGTTCTGGCCTAGCTGAATTAGAAATGCAAACAACCCAAACACTTAAAAGATTACAAAACATTCAGATAAACGGTGCCTTAGATGTGAACAATGAAAATAAACTAACGCAATCATGTAATTCATTGCCAGTAACAAGTTGCTCATCTTCAGATATTTTAAAATCTTTGGAAGACTTAATATCGGGTTCTGATTCTGAGGAAGGATCTGATATAATTTATCAGTTACCTGAATTAGATGAAGTGTCAATGCTAGCCTTAGTATCTCAGAGGTAATCGGATGTTATTATTATGTGATGTAATAATTATTTTAATTGATTGTTTTATTATTTTAGTTTTGAAGCTTATATTAGTCATTTAGATCGGCAAACACTCTTGAGAATCGCAGATTTGATTGCAGGAGATACATCTAGGTGAGAAAATTAGATTAAATCACTGAAACAAATTTTTAAATTTATTTTGTTTACCTTTAACAGATGGGTTGGAAATCTTTTTAAGTTTCCGGAACCATCAGCTAGTTTTCATTCTGACAATGGTGAAGCAATTTTACGTGTGCTGCGTTTAGCTATAGTTTCTCGTTGTCCTGGTTTTTTAGAAGGCGGAATTCCAGCATTAGCTAATCCTTGTCTCTATATCTGTGAAAACTTAACGCATCTACGACTACAGTATGCTTGTAAACAATTAGGAATAGCAGCCGAGGCTATAAGAGTAATACCAACTACAGCTAGCGGAACTATGGATTTAAACTTGTTCCAAAAAGAAATACGTTCAGATATTAGTGCAAATCGTAATCCCCTTTTAGTTGTAGCAGATGTAGGTGCGTCGTTATGTGGTTTCGCTGATAATCTGAAACGTTTGAAAGAAATTTGTAGAGCTAATAATATTTGGTTACACGCTTCTGGACATTTGTTAGCCACTTTACCAATAGTGCAGGGTACTGGGACGGTAAATATATAATATTATAAACAATAATATCATTGTTTAAATATTTCATTTTAGATAAGTTCTGTTGTTGATTCTGTTGTTTTGAATTTGGGTTCTTGGCTTGGCATTCCCAGTGTACCGATAGTATTACTACATAAGCAATTGCAAAATGCCGCTTTAACAGTATCCGATTCAGATGCAATTTTATCAAAGAGGCTAAAATCATTATCGTTATGGGCGAGTTTACAAGCATTAGGAAGAGAAAATATATCTGAGAAAGTTCATGTAGCGTTTCAAACTTGTAGCATTCTTTACGAAATAACCTCAAAATGTGAGGGTATACGTATATTGGTAAGTTTTGAAAAAAATTCCCACAACATACCATGATAGCTAATGTTTAATTTGAACTATTAAGCCACAATGAAAGGTGTGTTCACAGTTGTTTAAACAATTTTTTTAAAGATATTAGTTTACTATTAGTTTATTTTGAACATATATTTTGAAAATGTGGCGGAAGACAAGTTAATCTAAAATTTAAGATGACGTGTTTTTAAATATTGGTTGGAGGAAAACTTTTTTAATGTATTTCAATCGTTGTTTTATCTAGATGAATAAGTAAACATTGAGTCAATATGCGAAAATATAAACAATAATGAAAAAATTGAAAATTTGTAACGTGTGACTTAGATTTTCAGGCAAGTTCATATTTGGATTTCTTGAAGAATTTATAAAATATACTAGATAAGAGAGTTGACCGATATTATAATATGCTTTTAGACAAGCGTTTTAGAATGTTGAAACTCTAATCATATTTGAATGTTGAGTTTACTTATCAAGTGTTCAATGATTTTGTTTATCTACTAATATTTATCTAATAATTTTCTGATATCGATGTCACTGTGTGCGTGTTATTGGAGCTTTGTATTTTATGAATAAATTTACGTACTTGAAAAATTATTTGTTTTATTGAACATTCCCGATAAATTTCAAAATATTTTAAATATTATTATTAAATTATTTTTTGTCTGTTCTAACCATTTTTTGCATATTCTGATTTACAGTTTTTCTTTGTTATTTACCTTAACACAAATAAATACGATTTTATTTTATCTTGCAGAGTCGTGCTCCTGGTGCTCAAACCGGTTCTTCATTGTCTGATTTAATTAGTAAACCACTAGATGTAGATGTGAGATTGATGAGAAATTTTATAATAATATGACCATTCAGTAAAGGAATTTTTAATTTTTTTTAGGCTTTATTTGAATCTGCGGCCCCAGTAGTAGTATTTCAATTTGATGGTTCGTCCATTCAATTTGATCAAGATTCAACACCACCACCAAGTACAGATCAAAATCAAGATATAAATCAGGCAATAATAAATAAATCAATAGAGAAAGTTGAAAATGCTTCTTATTTCGATCGCTTAAACGCTTGGCTCGGCCAGCTATTACAACGTGATTGCCCTAATGTAAGTAGAAACAAATTTGGAAAAAATTCTCTTCCTTATTAACAAATTTTTTATCTTGATTTTTTAGTTTGATTTTGAAATAATAGAACATCAAATACATGGAACTTGTATACGATATTGTCCATTAGAACTTAGCTTAGGTGAACAACCTGCTAAAGCAGATCATTTGGAAAATTTTGCGGCATGTTTAGAATCTCAAGTTGACATATTACGTGCAACATTAAAACATAAAGCTACCTTTATTAAATTGGTAGAAAAAAGTGACGTATTAAGACTTGTAAATTTACCAGAATGGGCTGGTATGGGAGGTGTTCGCTTTGTACCAGAAGGATGGGAGACGTTGTTAACAGATCAGGCAAAAGCTGAATTAAATAAATTGAATATGGATTTAGTCGATGCTTTAAAATCAACAGATAATGCATTCTCTTTAGGTGAAGGCCCTGATTCTTTAAGTTGTGTTAGATTTGGAATGGTTACACATGAAACAGATGTAGAAGAACTTTTAGATTTAGTTGTTACTGTCGGAAAGAGTGTTCAAGAAAATTCCAAAGTTTTGGATTCAATGTCAGAAATTGTTAAAAAGGTATTAAAAATTTCCATATAATAGTTATTTTATTTAATATTAATTAATTTACATAAATATATTTAATTTTAGGGTATAGAAACTGCAATGCAAGATTTACAAAGAGAAAGTGAAGAAAAGCTTTGGCAAGAAGGTATTTTAAGACATGTACCAGTAGTTGGACGTGTTGTTAATTGGTGGTCACCACCACCAAAAGAGGGTGGAATTAAAGGGCGTAGTTTAAATTTGACACAAGGTGTAGTAGAAAGTACGGAGAATATTTACAAGTAAGTATTTAAAATAATTAACATACTTATGATACTTTTCATATTTATTGTCATTAATTATTTTAGGTATCATATGCAAATGACAGGTGCTCCTAATCAATTACCAGGTAATAAATCTCCTCCAACACCAATGGTTCAAACACCAGTTATAACAGATTCTGCAGGACATTCCCGTAGTGTTAGCCAAAGTAGTGCAACATCAGTTCAAGAAATACAAATTCCAACGCAAGAAAATTAATTCAAGATCATAATAAAGCAAAATATACAAAATAAAAATTAAATATGTAAAATAAAACAAAAAAAGAAACAACAAACATTTAATAATTAAGAAATTTTTTTGAGAATAAAAAGAAAGCAAAATAGAAACCCATAATTAAAGAACTAAAAAACGGAACAGAAAAAAACAATTATTTTAAAAATAATAAACCATTTGAAAGCAATAAAGACCTATGACTAATATTTAGTAAAATATAATGTAGATATATATAAAAATCCTTTAAAATTTATATAAATTAAAAAATGAAAAAAAAAAAATGGGGCTTATTATAAAAATGAAAATGTTTATACATGCATACACATATACATATATATATATTATTTTATTGATTAAAATTTCATTCCATTTCAGTTTACGTAATTTTTTTTAAGTTGAAATTCACTTTAAATTCAATGAAAATAAAAACGAAAAACCATTTATTTTCAATTCTATATTAAGTTTTGTCTTTTAAAATAACCAAAATTATCGTTATAATTTTTTTTTTTTTGGTTTTGTTTATTTAATAAATGAATTATGAAATAAAAATGAATATAAATTTTGTTATGTTTAATTTATTATTATTAAAAATCCAGTGCTTATTTAAACTATTATTGTTTAAAAATTTATATAAATAATTATTATAAGAGTGATATGAATATAAACCAAATAAACATTAAAAAGAAAAATATAAAACAATATAAAAATATAAAAATAAAATGAAAGAATGTAATTAATTTGTAATTTTTAATTAAAAAAATGTTTAAAAGAAATAAAAAGAAAGAAAAACAACTTAGTAAAAAGCCAAGTAAAATACAATTAAATTTTAGAAATTTAGATTTATTCCTTCAATTCAATATTATACCTATGTATTAATAATAATTAATATATTATAAATTTATTAAAAAATTAAAAAAAAAAAGATTAAGTCTTTAATGACGTCATTGCACAATAAAGATTAATTTATATGAAATTGTATTTGTATTGTATCGTTGTATTGCTATATTATATTAGAACTATTTAGGAGGAAATTCCAAGTAGGGCGCTTTGAGTAAACTAGTTGTCTTGTATGTTTATTAAAGAAAAAAATATTTTATAAAGATTTTGAAAATTATTCTAGAGTTTGAGTTTCTTAAGTAAAATCTGCTGAACAGAATTTAAGCGAAAGTGTCCAATAACTTATTAATTAAGCTAGTTATTTATTATGAATTTTTAATTTTTTAATCAACACTGTAAGGATATAATTAAAATCAATTGTGTTGTTTAAAAAAAATAATCCATAAAATCTTATGAAAAAAACAGAGACATCTTTAAGAGTACAATCAAATTAATATTATCGAATTTTTTTAGAAAGTACATCTCCTAGTACAAATTCTAACATAACTGACTAGGTGGAAGTATAGAGCCATCTAGAAAATTTTTATTTAATTAATATTGAGCAATAAAAATTGTTTTTTTATTTTTATAAAAAATTTTTAGTATGGCAACAGAGACATCTAGATCATTTTAGACGGACGTAAATTTATAAAACGTATTAATAAATTTTTTAATTAATATTAATTAGTGATTAAATAATGATTAAATTTTGTATAGGTACATTTTAGAAGAAACGAGATAAGCAATACGGAAAAATTCTTCTCACTTCAAAATTACATTATACAAAAATATATAATAGTCATTCATCTTCTTCTCACTTGGCCAGTAAAATATAGGGATATCAAGCCATTGATTGTGTCAATAATGTATTTACTCAATAATTAGTGGCAATAATGTATTTACTTAGTTGTAAGAGCATTTTAACTAAGATTTATATTACATTAGTAAGCACTAGAATTCCTTTACGGTTATTTTTGTTGTATTGCTTAAAAAAGTAGTTATGTATAAAAAAGAAAAAAAGGGTTATCATTTAACGTAATTACCACTTTTTGCTAAAAGTCAAACAATCTCCAAATTTACATTTATTCTACAATCGAAATGAAAACTTGTTTGCTTCTTTGGCAATTTGATTAAATTTTTTTGTAAATTGCACAATATTTTTAAATCGCATGTACTACATAGGATTTGAATTGAATAATTTTTAATGCTTTTCCAAAAAATTTTTGTAAAAAAGTGCTAATTAGTATCACGACCCTGTTTCCGTTTACAAAATTTCTGCATCTTTTAAGATAAAAAGCTGAAATTTTATATGTACATTGATCTTTAGTAGAAACTTATTTCTTTAAAAGAAAATTTTTAACGAGTTCCTCCCCTCTAAAAGTTATGGGCTCTCAAAGTCTTAAGAAAGACATTCCATTCCTCTAATATTTATTGTAATTTTTTTCTAACTTGACCTCCTCTCAAGTTAATGCCTCTCGAAAATTGCAATTGAAATTTGGATTTTTGGCACTTTATGTTTCCGACAGTGCTTTCACAAATTTTTATTAATGCAGAACGCTAACTGGAAATATCGTGCTATTAAAAATATTATAATATTATTTTTCTTAACTCACTTACTCAACTGGCAAATGAACCATTCAATTCAACTCATCCTAACAGTATGCAATAGTTTTATATATAATTTTGTATGTATATCAATTAAATTAATTTGAATAATGTAGAAGATAAAACATAACACTTAGTAATTCTTAAAAAAATTGGAATATCTGAATGTCTTTAGATATAAATGTAATTAATACCGGCATAGGGAAGTCTAATTGAAGAATGAATTAAAATTAATTGAGGAAAAAACAACTTCAATCACAATTGTACATTTCTCGTATAGACTCCTTTTGGTGCTCGTATGGAATTTAATTTCAAAATTAAGCCATAAACATAAAATGGTTTATTCAGTTTTTTTTTTTTTAAAGAAAATAAATGGCAAAATGCATTATTAAAGTTCTAACACGTACACGAACTCTAACAATGCGTTATGCCCTTAAATCAAGAATGAATTCTGCACTTTCTTGAAAAACAAAATATTTTCATTATTCTTGAAATTTTAATATTAAGGGTAACAAAAAATTTCTGATATATTCAAATTTACAACTGAATAAGAAAATTTTAAAAACCCTTGTAAGAATTTTATTGAATGATAGAGCCATAAATTTGCTGTTATTAGTTCGTAGGTGCGGTACATTATTTATTTTGAACAAAAAAATAAAAATCTCAATTACTTTGGGAATGGGATGGTAATTATGTTCTCAGGTATTATATGAGTTATGAAGGTGATTTTCATAAATAAAAAATTTTTCTTTCACGCAATTTATAAGCGACTCTTTTTTGTAATGTACAATTAAGTCTGGTGCTACATAGCATACTGTAATATTGGTAAATTTTTAATATACAAGAAAGGTGAAAATTAATATTAAAATTTTATTTAGTACGCAGTTAAAAGCAGACGAGTCTGACAGTGATTAATGCAACAAGCTTGTTTTGTTTTAGACTTTTAAGATCTGAAAGCCTTCATTTAAGAATTTAAAATAGTTTAAAGCAAAAGACTAAATATTTGATATTCAAAAATTGAAAGTTCAAGTTATAGCTTGGAGGGTTTTTCATTTGAAAACTGCATAAAAAAATATTTGGTGAGCGGCTTTTAATTTTTAAAAATTAAAGTTTAGATTCTATGAATTATAACAATCTAATTCCAATTTCTTATATCGGCTTTAAATAGTTTAAAATGTTGAAAGCTTTGCACTATCATCGTTCCTATTTGTTTACAAGAATTTTAATTCAAAATCAAAAAATAATAGCTATACATTGTGTACAATGTCTTTTTAATAAATCTCTTTAATACTTGCTAAAGATCTTCAAGTCTGTAGCAGCAAATGACAAAAAAAAAATAGTTGTTGTCAAATAATTTATAAAAAGGGTCAAATATGGCTTAAAATATTTCCGGGGTTCTTAATTTTTTAAAACTTATTAGAAAGAATTTTGAAAAAAGAGCCCCTACAGTGGTCCCAACTACTCCTGTAGAGCAAGTAAATAACAAATATAGTACAAGAGTTAATTTTTTACCACGAATAAAATTCGAACTCTCAAAATTATTCATTGAATTTCAGATTGTGCTTTTAAAAGCTATAAGCTTAATACTTTTCTATATTTAGCGAAAAATTAAATAATGATAGCATAAGCCATAAGTTCAATAGACTAAAATTCAATAGGTTCAATTGAAAATAATTTCAATTTTGTAAAATCGATTCCTTGTCATCCAGCCATTTATGTAATTAGCATTCAGTAGCACCATAAGGCTTAATCAAAAATATTGATTATATAAGGTAATCTTCCATTCCTGTGGTTAAAATTTTGAGTTTAATAAAATGATGAAATAAATTACTTTACTTAATAATAAATTGGGCCCTTACAATACAAATATTTTAAAAAACTATTGAAAATTATGCTTTCGCGTATAAAATACTATAGTAAATAATTTTAATAAAACAATAATATTTTAAATATTTCATGCTAATTTGCATGTCCACATAGTAAAGTTTACGTGATTCATGTATATTGGCATATTTCCAATAAATGAGAGTATACTTACATAGATGCATGTATACCTATATAATAGAGGTAAGCATATAGACATTCACCTATCCTACTTACGTTTTGTTCTATATTGCAATAAATTCTTTCTTAAATTTTATACTTTTAATATAATTAAATGTAGCCTTATGAAAACAAAATTTATTCAAAATAGATAAAAAAAATTTCGATCAGAATTATTTGTAAAGTAGCACTTTTTCTTAAACAATTGAAAATTCTGTCTTTACAATTACTCGCATTTATAAAGATAAAAGTATATAATATTAAATTATTGCATATAATTAGGATGAACAAACAAAAAAATATTGAAAGAAGCTTTAACATAATGGTTCAACCAATAACGACGGTTAAATAAGTGAGTTTAGAAAAAATAGTTATATTTTTTGATGGCATGGCACTTACCGTTAGCTCTTTGCTTTCAATAGAAATTTTGAAAAACTTGCAGTTTTGAGAAGAGTAAGATTCAAATTTCAAAAATTTCGAGCGGCGATGACTTGGAATGACGGCTGGTAGAAAAAATTTTCTTCCTACGAAATTTAGTTAGTTATTACATTGTAAAAGGTACTAAAATTTCAGAAATTAAGAAAAGTCGGGTTTTAGATAATAGTTGATTTTAAAAGCCATTGTGCTATTTCAATGTTCAATTATAGAACATTGTAATAGAGTTGCCGTTATAGAAAAAAACATGTTGCAAACTTTCTAATTTTGCGAAATTTAAAAAATGCCTCAAGTTTCGATATAGCAAATTGTTATAAAATGGTATTTTTAGCAGTTTGAGGGCCATCACTTTTAGATAAAGAGAGATGGATAAAAACTAAAGATCTATCAACATATTAAAATTTCAGTTTTCCATCTTAAAGGGTGTAGAAGTTTAGAATAAACAGGCACATGAACAGACGGAAAGGCGGACAGAGTGAAATTACTAAGCACGTTTTTTTACTCAATATTTTTTGGAAAGGTGGTAATAAAATAATATTTTATAAGTTATATAAGAAAAAAAAAATAAATAAACAAAATATTTTTAACTTCTACTTATTAATTCACTTATAAATTGGATAAAATTTTTGGAATTTAAAATAAATTTTAAATGATTCATTTGAATTCTATTGAACCATAATAAATTTATTAAAATATTGTTTTTTAAAATAATATTTATGCATTTTACCTTTTAGAATATTTAATCGAAATCAATGAAATATTTACATATGTACAAATATTATGTACATATGTGAGAACATTCTACAAAAAATTATTATGAAATTTTTAAGGTTATTTTATTTTAATAAATTAAAAAGGAAAATATTTATTTATGAAAATTATTAAAATGTTAAGGCCAATTTCATAGGTATATGAAATTGAATAAAATTTATTATAGAAATATTTTATAAATTATCAGTTTTGTAAAATTTATTTATGAAATTTGTAAAATTCGATTTATTTAAATATTAACACCTTCGGAATACGTGTATTTTTGTGTGCTAAATATTAATTATTTATTTATGTAGAAATGAATTTAAATTAATATTTTTTTTGTTTATTTGCAATTTGGGGTACTAAAATTATGTTAAAAATTAAGGTCTATTAAAATTTTTCAATTTCTTGCATTTAAAAACTTTAAGATATTTAATTATGAATTAATTGGAATGAAATCAAGGGCAAAAATAAAAATAAAATATTTTTGAGTATAATTTTTAAAAATTCAAAGATTATAAAAATATATTGGACTTTAACCTTTTGATTGCACACATGTTCCACTTTTGTCCAGCAATATTTTAAATATGAGATCGTTTGTATATTAAATTATGTTTTTGATACCGAAGATATTAAGAAATAAAAAATTTTAGCTCATTTTGTTTTGCAAATCGAAGGACAAGAGCCAAAAGTAGTACATGTGTGCACTCAACGTTCCTAAAAAATTAGTGTGCACTCAAAACGTTAAGATAAAAGGAAATGAATTTCAATAAAAATGCATTTCAAATAAAAAGTGAAGAGTTTAATATGATTTTGTTTGAATAAACAATACCGGTTCGGATTTCAGTTTCCAAGGATTTCAAGCTAATTGAAGTTCATGCTAATTGTACAGAAACAAAATATTCTTTTTCTAAAAACAAAATATATTATCATATAAATGCATAAATATACAGGGTGACTCAGTAATGAGTACATGGTTACATGAGTAATCAAAAATTGGTTAAAATTTGGAATTAGGTGCCAAATATCAATCGTTTTCGAAATTTTGAATGGTCTTGGAAAAAAAAACTATTTGTTTGAAGTTATAAGCAAAGCAATTTGAGCAAATGGAATACTCGTTGAAATAATTATTCCTGGGAAACTAAAATTTCAACATTTTCCGACCTAGTTCCAAAAATAAAAATTTTAATAATTTTAGATTCCCATCATGAAGATATTGTACACATTACTGGATTACTTAAACAGAATTATCATTGCTCACATATAATTACAGTAGCACTCTGCCTAATTCTGTACGAATAAAATAAGAATAGAAAAATTATTTTAATTATTTAATAAATTATTATACATTCTTAAACCACAAATAGAATAAGAGACGCATCAGCTAAGGTTTTAAAATTGTTTCTTATCTCTATTGCAATTTAAGCTGGTCCATTTGCATAAGTATATGTGAGTGTAGCATATGTCAAATTTGCTCTTTTTTTCCTTATTTTTATATTCGAATAATATTCAAAAAAAATTTTTTGTATAACTGAAGTCCATCAAAGTCAAGACTACTTAATAACATCGAACTGCTCATATGACGATGACGATGAAATTTTAATATTGAAGCTTAACAGGTTAGCAAAGGAGCTTTTAAAGAATTTTGCTGCTTAACATGCTTATTCAAATACGTTAAAATATTTAACATACAAAAATTAATTTTCAAACTGAAATCAAGAAAATTATAAAATTTAATAGTCTCTTTCAAATTTTTTATTGATAATTTTTTGTTTGTGTTAAGTTGTAAAGTGGGTATGTTTAAAGTCTAAGATTTGTTGCAGTATAAAATTTTTCAGTTGGCCTTAGCCAATTAAACTATACCCTGCACTAGAACAATCTGTGTCCATTTCCAACTTCGGAACCAGTTGAGTAAATTTGAGACGTGTATAAATTAGATTTTGGCATGTTCTTACCAAATTTCATGGTATTATTTCAATTTGCTTTTGGAATATTTAAACTTAATTATAGGGTTGTATGGCACCTTTTAAGCGAACTCTTGAAGCGATTTCACTACAATTTCTAGGATATAACCAAGATATAATTGGATACATAACTGTAATATAAAATATAATTGGTTGGATAGACGGAAGGACGAACAGACGAACATGTCTTAATCAACGCAATATTTCGTGCTGGGCAAATATAGTATGAATATGTTCGACTTTTTAAAGTGGTTCGAAACTTTGTAGGAAATGAAAAAATATATGTGATTTTTAATACGGTATAATAATTGTTATGAAAACAATTTTACAAGGATAAAAACTTAATTCTGATGCAAGTGTCACACATTAGAAGATGGTCATTACGGGATTTTTAAATAATTAAACTTATAATTTACAACTAATAAATTATTTTAAGACGATCATGTTAATGTGGGTTTCGAAGTGGATAAATATTACGTTCATCTTAAGAAAATTCAACACTTCACTCTCTTCAACACATTATCAACATAATTGAGAAACCTTATCATATTACAAATTAAATACACACAATATAAATCCATTATCATTTTATGAGAGTTCTGAAATTGTACAGACAAGTCAAAGATTAAAAAATAAAGGCATAATAAAATTTAACTTAACTAATTTTCTTATATTTAAACTACAAGATAAACTATAAAACTTTCAACTTTATAATGATCAAAAAAAAATGAGAGAAAAAAGGAAAGCCGGAAAATTGGTTTTATTGTTAAAATTTTACATGAAAATGTGAAAATGGGGGTAAAAGAAAACTGTTTTTTGATTTAACAATTCTTATATAAATTATAACATTTTTCTCCCTTAAGGATTTCTTCCTTTTTATTTTTTTTTTAGCATTTCGTAAATTTTTAATTTAAACAGATCGTAAAAAGTTCTTCATATACCAAACATAATTGTTTTTTTTTCTTTCTTTTTTTTGGAATGAATAAAAAAAACGTATGTTTTTATTAAACATAAAAATAAAATGCCATTTTTATACTAAAGGTACAATAAAGTCTAGATCAGGGATATCTAAACAGAATAACGCGGTACCTGTATTGTATAGGTAATATTTTAAAGCACTTGTAATTAATTTTTCTTTCTTTGGAAAATGGCACACTAAAATGAAAAATAATTTTTGTTAGGAATTTTTATTGAATAAAAAGGGGACAGGAGATCCTAAATTATAATCCGGTTAAATATGTCAAGTAAAAGCTAAATTCAGAAATTCATATCCAATCTGTTTTAATAGACTGAACTTATTAATGATCGTTCAAATTAATAAATTATCTAAAATTCGAAAAGAAGTGCACTAAATGCAATATTCACATGTCTATTCAAATAAAGAATAAAAAATTTAAGTAAAATTTGAATTGTGTATTATGGGACGTGCTCTATATTACGGGATACTCTAATAGAAAAGATTAATTTGAAAATTTTAGACAACCTTCTTTTTAAAATGGAACTAGTTTACCATAAGAACCCTCTTATTTTATTATTTTACTATGACGAAGACCCTACTATCTAATGAGAATAGAGTAGAGATGAGAGTAGAGTTGACTGTGTCAATTCTGTGATATTCGTACGAATGAATGATTTAAAGTGCTGTGTGTTAATTGTCACACTCTTCCATAGGTACTCATGGTTTTTTATTCGTTTGTTGAGCTACTACAAGGAGTCTAAAAAATTTCAATGATTTTTATCACACATAACAGCTTTAATAATATATTTGCTTGTGGGAAATTTCGATAATTTCAGATTTTTTCTAAATAAATTCTGATTTCTGAGCCAAATAACTTTTGAAATTGCTGGACAGATATCCGAACTACTGCCTCGATAACATCCAATTTAAATAGGGTTCTGTCATTTACATTTAAAAATCATTTGTGAAGATTTGAACATACGTTCATACACGTATACAGACCTGTAATTGTATTAGAATATTAGTAAATTAGTATTTTTGAATTTTTTCTAAATTATTTCAAAATTTTTAAAATGTCGGATAGACAGTTTTCTCCAAAAGCTCTCGATATTTAAAATTTTACGTGTGTCTATATAGCACACCAATATGAAGTTCTTTTAAGAAACCGAGAAACACATAGGTCCTTAAATATTGCAAACTGTTTGTAAGTCCTGGTTTACGCTATACTCATATACCTATACATAATACATATAAAGTGTATAATTATCAAAATATAAGTATTTTTTATTAACAAAACAAAAAAAAATGACAAAATAAAAACAAATGCCCAAAGCAATATTTAAATTATCTCAGGACAAAACTTCTCAACATTAATAATGTACAATATATGTATAAGCAATTCTTGTAGATTGTTTATGTATATATGTATATATATATATAAATTCATGTATGTCTAATTATGTCTTTTTAAATTTTTAATTTTTTGAAATTCGTGAAAGTTTCGAACCATAAACAGAATCGTATCACACTTTTATGTGTTTTCATTTTTTTTTTTTCATGTGTACATAAATACCATAGATATATATATATATATATATATATATGGTGATATAAGGATTTTGTATAATTATCTACATAAATGTGATGGTATAAAACATAGTGTATATGATTACCACATTTACTCACTGTGTGGTGTTCAATGTGCACAGACAACAACATCATAACATCACTCTGTTAATTTTATTATACATTTGTGTTAAATCCTTTTTTTTTGTAATGTGTTTTATCACATGTTTTTCCATGTATATGTAGGTATGTATCCCCTTCTAGCTAAAAATGATATGATGAAGAGAAAATTAAGGGAAAAATATTATGATAGTGTGCTTAAAATAATTCTCTTGTTACCTGTTGCTGCTTCTCTGCATAGCTTATTTAATTCTGAACGACATTAAAAAAAAATGTTTAGATTTTTCTTTTTTTGAAATTCATTATAAAAAATTTTTTTTTCTTTGCTTTCCAAAAAAATAATTAAAATTTTATAATTAATGATCAGATGTAATTTTTCAAGTAATTTAAAAGTGTTTACCTTAAATAGCGTATGTGGGCAATAAAAAATGCATAAAAAATTAATTATAAAAAATTTTCATTTTTATTTTTTTTTTTTGATTTCTTTTCAAGTAAAACAATATTGTGAGGGTATTTTTTTCCCCCCGTAACCTTTGTTTTGGGAGAGCAAAAGTTTAATTTTTGTCTTATGTTTTCTTAATTGCTATGGACAACAATTAAATAAGAAAATGTATTCGAGTCCTTTTTGTATAATGTTAAAAAAAGACCAAACATAAATGGGATAATAAAAAATATTATTAGAACATTGACCTTTTCAAGGTCAATTTTGTTGTATTCAAGAGTGTATTAAAGAGATTCGAGTTTAAAATGTTAATTTTACCATATTTAATGCAGATAGAAGGATTATTAAGTCATATGACCTAAAAAATAATTTGGTCTTCTGCTATGGATTTTATAATTGGTGGTAATATTTATTAATACTTTATATTTGTGATCGTAATTTTCAAATTTAATCAATTGACAAAGTTAATTTAAAATTAGAAAATTTTTAACTTATTCAATTGATTTTAATAAGATTAATATAATTGAGGCGGTAAGAACATTAGTGGCCTATCGAACATTTTTCCAAAAATTAGTTATTCTGTTCAATAGAGCTGTAATGGCCTAAAGAATTGTTCTATATTTTAAAAATATATATTCCTCTTTTCACTCTAGTTGGACATAAGTTCGTTTTTACCTTTAAAAAATTTTCTTAAAAATTAGATAGCTATTTAAATATTTCAATCGCAAATTGCTTGAAATGTCATTTTTGCAAGTAGGCCACTAATGTGCTGAGCACTTCAATTATAATCTGACATTATTGATTGTAGGTAAAGATTGAAGACCGTGCTTTAAATTATTTTAAGTTGCAGTCAACTTATTTGCTATTTACTTTAATTTTATTTGAATCTCACGAACACAAAAAATTGCATATATTTAGGGGCAATTGTATTAACTATTGAAAATTTTTGTTGAAACAGACACTTCTTACTTTTTTTTCGCAGAACTTCTTACTTTTATTTTTAAACCTAAATACTACAACAGATGCTTCATTTTATTATTTTAATTTGTAAAAAAAATTGATTTAAATATAGTTATTCTTTCGGAATTCAAATCGTAAACCCCTCTCCATTTATTGTACAATTTATAAATGGTTAAAATTTTGAATTAAATACGAACCAATATTGTTTTTTCCTGCCCAAAATTTTTTATTCAATGTTAATAATAAGATTAACGAATTTTATCTAGTTCATCAACTAGACTTCCGATCAAATTTTTAATTGGAAAAATTTAAAAAGCTTCAAATCAAAATCAAATTTTTCGAAATTTAAAATAAAAATGAATTTTACATGCAAAATATTCAATTTTAAAATCAGTTACGTTGGATTGAATCAAAAATAATTTCTAAAATAAATTTTCCATAAAAATCTTAAATTATACAACTGTGATCATTTATGGTTGTGTTTGTTTCTCTTTAAATTTCGAACTTTTTCTTTAAGTACATGTTAAATTGCATGTGTTTTTGTAAATATACAAAAATATTTTTTTTATGGTTAATTTGAGAATCGTAAAAAAATTAAAAGTTTATTAAAACATTTTAATTTTATGTTTAAACTTTTGAAAAAATTCATAATGTATTTTGTATACCTATACATACATGTACACAAAATACATGCATTTATTATGTGTGATTACCTAGTTCTTGTATTGGTATTAAAGTGTCATTCATTTTATTAGTGATAAAATTTTAATTTGTACACGTGATAGAGATGTTCAAAATGTTTATTACCATTTAAAATGAAATAAAAATATTAGGATTAAATATTTGATTCAATTTTGTGTTCGGATATTCTTTACTCTGTAGGATAAATTAAGTATTAATTTTAAAATAAAATTCGTTTCAGTTTCATTGAGTGGCTTTACTAGAGTAAGTGATACCTAATAGTCAAGTGAAAATTTTTTTAATAGTGCTATTTCGAGCGGCATTTAATTAAAATTTAATTGGTAATTAAAACATATCAAATTTAGTTTTTCAATATGTTCAGTGCAAAATAATCGAATGCAATTGAAAAAAAAGGGCTGAGTTGCATATACAAAATAAAAGGCTCCGAAAAGTTTTTCATTACTCTTAAAGGTTGAGGAGTGGTAATAGAAGTTTTTGTTAGTTTTTCTAGTATTAATTGAGTTATCAAACTTTTAATTTTATTTCTAATTTATAACCATTTTTCTACGAAATTTTTACGGTCTGAATCAAGTTTAACGAAATTACGAGTAAGTACTGAAAAAGTTAGAAATGATAGCAAAAACTTTAAGCTTTAAATATTGTTCGAAAGTATATGCTCGAATGTTGGTTCTCTACATTAACTTCATGTAATAATACCAATTTTTCATCCTATTGTTTTTAGAATGAAAGTTTTTTTATATATTTCTTAAAATTTTTTAATAATATTGAAAAAATATGTTTGTTATATGTTTAGATAGGAATTTTGGAAAACTGAAATCTTATGTACAAATAAATCCTTTCGAGAAACCAATTTCTCTAAGACAGAATTTTTGCCTACCTTCTCCTTTTAAGATCTCTCAAAATTCTAAAAATTTCGTTTCGTTAAAAGCTATCAGCTTTTTGTGTCGAAATCATAAATATGCAAACGCACAAATATATCGGATGTTTCTTACATCGCGACAAATCCTAACAAAACATTGCAATAATAAAATGGCAGCTGGAAGTAATCGTATCGTTATCTTTAAACCCGCTCCTTTTTCAAATTTTTAAACATAGTTTTTCCCTTAGAAGTTGAACTGTGTTATTTTAACGAAGTATAGATATAAATAGATAGGTAGTTTGCTTTGTCGCAAAAATATTACTTTCCTTTTGTCTCTCGTAAAAATTAGTAAATTTTTAATTTTCGTTTTTGTGAAATTGCAAGGTTTTCCAAATTCATACAGAAATTAAAAATAACGGTTCTATTATTAAAAAAAAATTTAATTATTTTTTTTATAGATTTTTGAATTATGTCTCCGAAAAGTATGCAATTTTTTTGTTATTATAATTTTAAAGGTAGGTATCAACACAATATGTATTTTTCAAGCCCTTTAAGGTACAAAATAAATTCATCATAAAATCTATTGAAAAATTTATAATTTGTTTCTTAAAGAAAAAAAGAAGTGGTTAAGTTGTAAATAAATATTTATGTGATCATGATAGAATTGCAAACTAAAATATGAAAATTTAACAAATCTAGGAATAAATAAAAATTATAAAAATAAGAGATAGTAGCTAAATAAAAACCTATCATTACACATTTTGGAACTGTGTAGATTCCAAAATCTCCGTTTAATTTCTCAATACGAGCATTCGTTGCATATATGCTGGGCTTAGCTGTTCGTCGCATTTACTAATAGGGAAAGCATCTTATCAATATTTTTTTTTTAATAATATTATTTTTGTATAGACAGCCATTAATGGAATAATTTAAATAGTTAGACCACTGTTTTTTCTTAAAAATTTATTTTTTTTGGTTTGTCCAAGGATAAAGGGCTCATTTGCCAAATATTACTTTCACATAAGTTTTCTAAATATAAGTTTGTATATGATATTGTATTCACTATAATGAAATTCGTCTCTTTTATTTTTCCATTTAAAGCCAGTAACGTAAAATAGAAAGTAAAAGTTTTTAAATTTTTAAAGTAGCTTTATTTTTATTAAAAAAATTTAAAAAATCTGAAAAGTATTTTTAAAAATTTTATATAAGCACATGTTAATTTTTAAAATTGGACAATTTGTTTAAATTGTTTAAATTATCCCATATGATTTTATTCAATTTAAAAAAATAATAATAAAGAAATTCCTTTCTTTTATATTTAAAATTGCTAATATTTTTCCATGTAATTTAATTCATTTATTTTAATATAACATTCTTATTATTATAAACGTAAAATTACTTACATTCTACATAAAATTCAATCACATGTTTAATTTTAATTAAAATACCACAATAAAATTTCTAAACAGGTAACAACAATACAATTTAAGGTATAGAATAAGAGTAATTTTGTGTCTCTGTGTGTATATATGCCAGAAAGAGTATTATAGAGGGTTAGGAGAAGATTTACTTTAATTTTTTATTCAAAAAAAAAAAAGCGAATTGAGAAAAAACAAAAATTTTCAATGAATATTTTGGTAATATGAAAATCATTTAATAAACATTATAAACGTGTACAACCTATATTATATGAATATGTTTATATGAAATGTGTACTTATACACTTATATACATCTCATAGTACATGAATAACGTAGCTTATACTTTATTTACATACTGTACATAATATGTGCGGATATTAAAATTGTTACCTTAGTTAGTTTTCTCTTTCATTTATATGCATTAATGTGTTTACCTTACAGCAATTCAACTTTAAGGAATAATAAAGTAAAGGTAATCTTCGTTAAGATTATAAAGCTTTTCACAGTCTTAATTTGTATTTAAATATTCATTAAGCCAAAGAACAAAAAAAAAAAGAAGAAATGAAAAAATATGTAAAATAAAGTTTATAAACATTTTTATAAAGGGCTAACAATGCTTTATTGTTTTTTTACATTTTTTACATTCTTTAATTTTATTACTAGATTTTTGTATAAGATGTGTGAAATTTTGAAACACAAGATTATTTTTGAATTTTTTTAAAAGTATCAACATTTGATCGGAAAATTTAAAATTTTTTTTAATATTTTTTTATATAGAAAATTGAATTTTTTGTAGTTTTTCTTTCAATTTTGATTATTTACAATTTTTGTAAATTAAAAATTCTTAATAATTTTTGAGTCTTTTCTATCTTAACGTTCAAATTTTCAGAAGATTTAGTTTTGAATTTTTTTTTTACTTTATTATACATATGAGTTAATCTAGTAATTTAATGGAACTTTAAGTAATTTATTCGAAATCTTGTTTAATTTATTAATTATCAAATGTGATAGCCATGTAATAGGCATCACATATTTTACGAATTTGTATAGTGCAACGTAAACTATATACAACAACGTAATTTAGCTATATATGTGTATGTATGTTTATAAAAAGTTTTGTACTCTTTCATTCAATATTTTTTGTTTTGATTGAATCAAACGTATTCAGATAAGTTGTTTGTGTGGTAATTTATTCGATCAGCAGAACAAATATTTTAAGTTAAGAGTAAATAAATTTCTGATTGATAATGCAATTATTTGAATAATCAAAGATTTTTATTTCAGATTTTCACAACATATAAACTTGTGCCATAAGATTTTAAAGCGAAGATACCTTGCTTTTTATTGTTTTAATCTTTTGATTCCAGGTTTTCACAACATTATGTTATGTAAAAATCATGCTCAGAATACAAGGCTCCACTTCTTGTAAATAAAACGATAAATTAATGAGCCGTAATATTCTGAGCTTGACTTTTATATAACATAATGTTGTGAAAATGATAGATTAAAGAACCGTTTAATCGTCATTACTCGTAAGTAAATGACGATTAAATGAACATTTTTGCACTTAAATATCTCTGAAAGTAAAAAATTTTTCGAGGCCGTTAGAACGGAAATACCATAAGCTCAAAAATGGGTAGGAATACAAAATTGGTTTTACATTCAATATTTTCCGAATGATTAACAAAATTTGTTAAAATTAGAGGGTTTTCAAAAATTCCAATTTTCTCGCCTCATAACTTGAGAAGGAGGACCCAAAAAGTAAAATGTTATTAGACCTTTTTCGTTTATCTGAAAAAATTCTATCATTTTGATTCGGAATAACCATCGAGTCTCAAACATCCTTCATAATAATTGTAAATTTGGGTAATAAAGAAATTGATACAAAAGTTGTTTGGTTTATACAATATTTTCTGTGTATTTAGGTTCTAGAATCTAGAAGGTTAACTCAATAACAAAATTGAAATTCAAACAAAAATGATCTTAATATAAATGCATTCACAAATGGTAAAAACCAGAAAAGGTAGCGAAAAAATTGCTGTGTATAATGTACTTACTAAATTTGGATTCGTTTTGCTGCTGCTCTTTTGGAAGAAGCGAAAAGAGAAAAAAATAATTTCTCTTTACTTTTCCTTATACATTCATAATAATAATAATAAGAAGTAAACAAGGTCAAAAATGGTGGTAAACAAAACTTTAGAAATGGAAGAGGCAAACAGCAGCACATCAAGCAACAAATACGTATGTTTTGTATGTGTATTTACAATTATGATGTACAAAAAAAAAAAAAAATATTTACTCTTTTTTTTTTTCGGTAAAACAAGGTGATGAAATTAAATTTGATATCGTAAAGAGTAAAGTGTTTTCTAAATTTTTAAATGTTTTTAAGTTAATAAAAATTTTCACAACACTTTAGTGGAAGAGTATGTGTAAGTGAGAGTGTGTGTTTGTGTAAGTAAATTTGTTTATTTTAAATTTAAAGGTTATTTAATATAATTTGCTTGTATTACATTTTTACTTTTATGTTTTATTTTAAGGTTTTCATAACTGTAAAGAAATTTGTATTTCTTGATTTGATTTAATTAGGAATATTTTTTTTTTCTTCCTTTCATACAATTTTCATTTTGCCTTAATAGGACTGGGATTATTTAAAAAAAAAAATAAGGAAATTTTTGAATTTAGAAACTATGACTTCCATAATGTTTTTAAAGAGTTTTTAAAATTCAATCCAGAAATTTAAATTAGGCTGAGCTCAGCAATTCCAACCTATGCGTTGAATCGAATTTCAAGCCTGTTTTCACTGTAATGTAGAACTTGAAAGTGAAAATTTGTAAGAGTACCAAATGATAAACTTCCTCGGCATTTTCTTCTCCCTCTTATGGTTTTTTTTCGCAGAGTTGTGAATATTAGAAAATTTATTGATTTTTGCTCATGTTAAGAAAGACAAACACTAACTTTTCTTCAAACTTCATGACTTAAAATCAAAAATTCACCAACTTTATGTTATTGGAAACAAAGGACTTTTATTATTAAAAATTGATTTTGTAGTACTTTTAATTTTCAGCTCTTTGTTTTTTACATTGTTTGAAAAAGTTTTAAAAATTGACTTGTGACTAGCATTTGAATGAATATTATTTATGTATGTATGTATATGTAAAAATGTAAATCAATTTGGTTTTATTAAAAAAGGATATTAGAAAAATTTTTCTCATATCTAAGAGTTTAAAATATTTTCAATGTTGTTCTAATGTGTAAACATTTTATGTGTTCAAATTCCTAGTATAAATGTTTATGCTAATTTTTTTATTATTAATATTTTTTAAACGCTGTAACATTTTTGGAATATATTATTTGATTCTTCTCTCCAAGTTTATTATTTTATATTGCATTTTGTTGGATTTTTGGGATTTTTGGATTTATTTTCATAATTTGGAGCATAATATGTATTTAGAAAATAAATTTTGTTCATCTGTGAATCGATTTCAATTTTCAATTTAAAGTTTTCTTTTCTGATACAGGAAATCTTTAGACGCTAGAATAGCTGGAAGAGGAGAGAAATTCCTTTCGCTTCAAGAAATATAATTGAAGTTATATAAGGAACTGCAGAAAGACTGACTTGATAGTTGATATCTACTTGGAGTTGATATTTTAAGAACATTTAAATTTTAAACTGTTTCAAAAATATGTATTTTTTTAAATTTGAAAAGAAGTTGTGGACACATTTCCGAAATCTTGGCTTACATGATTCTATGCTTAAGAACTTTTTAAATTATCTACACTTGTGATCTTAAAGGCTTAGTAGTTGCTTATTTGTGAAAAACGATCGAAATTCGAAATGTCAACAAATATCTCATACAAATTTCCTTTAGTAATCTTATAGTTTCAGTAAACAGTCTGTCGTATTGTGTGTAATTTTAATCCTAAAATAATTAAATAAAAAATATGTGAGTAAAACTAAATGTGCTTTACTTTAATCAATGATTTGATTACCAACTCAACTCTATATAAAAAAATATACCAACATGATATAAAATAAGCAATGGTGTTATCCAAATTATATTAGGTTAAAAGTTTATGGGTTCGTTTACGCTGATGTTTTTATTTTTTCGTTTCACAAACTGAGGGTACCAAAGTGTGTAAATGAAAATATGTGTAAATGATATGGTATTGGTATTTGAGATATTTAATAAATGAATATACGAAAATTTTAATACCTACTATATATATGTATACACATACACAGTAAATTAATATTATGTACCTACATAATATCTACATATACATACAACACACAGGTGCATATAATTACGAAATGTTTTAAGCTTCTAAAAGGATTTTTTTTTTAATTTTTCGGTTTGGTTGCTTATGTTGTGTTTCTTCTTTTTTTGAATAAACAAAGATTTTGTGCATAATTGTTGGGTAATCTTATTTTGTATTATGTATAAGTTTTGCATAGAGACATTTGCAAGAGCAGCCCCCAAAATAAAATTCCACAATTTTTAATTTGTTAGTTTATAAAATTTTTATTTAATATTTTTATTTAAACGTAATTGTAGTCGAATTTTCGAATTGTTCTAATTTAGAAAATACAAAATTTTAATTTTTTGGTGAAGCATGGCAATACCCGGTTTTTTTACTTTTCTTTTCTCTTCGACTATGCATTACGTTTTTAAAAAAATTGAGATAATTTTAGATGAATTATAATTTTGTAATATTGAGAGAATTTCCAAAAAACTTTCACATTGGATAATTTCGAGCCCGGAGTGGCGCACTCAAAGCTCATTTCAGTCACAATCGAAAGCCGCATATTTATTGAAAATTTTTGTTTTGGGACTGAGCTTTTAATTTGAACTGGTGAGTTGACTACGGCTATGAAATATTAAACAGAAATAAAAAAATATTTAAACAAAAATATTTTAAGATTAATATTGTTACAGTCCAGAACTGTTGAAAAGTTTAGTTTGATTAAATTTTTATTATTAAAAAATACGGAACATTTACTTGACGTTGCAAAAATCCGATTGCCCCGCAGGTATGTCGACGAGAAAAAATATTTTATTCGTATTTTCGATTTTTTTTATGTTTTCTTTTTTTTATTTGTGAAAGTAATATGAATGGTTTCTGTATTATAGTGGTTGGTGTACTAAATTCGGTGCAAAATTATTTTCAAAGGAATTATTTTTACTTAATACCGTAAAATTTTTGTTTTTCTTTTTGAAAACGTGGAAAATGTATATTTTTTTGCATTATGATGGAAAAGGAAAATAAAGGAAAGAGGCGAATATTTGTTTTTGGTTATACGGTTTTATGAGTTCAGCATGCTGGGTATAATTCGGTTATTAAACTTAATAACTTTAAAAAGTACAACTATTATCAAGGAATGAAAACATTGTTTTTTTTTTCTTCAATCTGGAAAATATTTTTTTTTTCTTTTTGGTTTTTTTCGTTTTTGGATTAAATATTAATTTAATTCATTAATAATTAACGAAAGTTGAATTATAAGCAATATTTTTACCGAAAAATTGTAATTATTTTAAATAAACACTGTGTAATTTACTCTACGTTAAATAAAATTATTTTTATATATTCATGGATAATTCAATGTATAAGAGCTCCGTAATACACTGAACGAGTGGAATCAGGGAAGAGGAAAATTTTATTGATTTTTATTAAAATATAAAATATATATATAATATTTATTTAAAATTTACTTAAAAAATTAAAAAAATAGGTCACATGTAAAAATATTGTATAATTGAAAAAGACATCAGATGAAAAAATGAACCCATTTGGAAATTTTCTTTTAATAAGAATTTATGAGAAATTATTTATTTAAAAGATGTTCGCTATATAGAAAATCCTTTAGAATATTTTTCATAACTTTAGAAATTTTAAGTATAGTTCAGTTCCTTTTTAATTCTGTATACAAATACAATAGCAAATGATAACAATTATGTGTGTATGTAACTCTATAATTACTTATTTATTTAAAAACGAAATTTTTAATTTAAATTTTGGAGGATTTTGTATATATTCCACATGCATGAATGTACTCAAGTTCAATTTAAAATTTTAAAATTTATTTGTTAAAAATATTTAAGGTTTTGTTTTGTGTATAACACTTAATTTAACGATTTTTAATAGTTAATAAATTGTATTTAAGATTTATATTTAAATATTGGTATTCATAAATTTACAAATTTATATTTTTAAATTTTTTCACAATATCCTATAATACTATTAATGTTAAGGATTATGTAAATTTATGTAAGAGAAATCATATAATGTGCAAATATTTAATGTTTGTGTGCATTGTTAATGGATCTCAGGTAAACAAATAGAGATCGTTATATGTAGTGGATAAAGAAGATAATTTTTGAACTTCCATGATTTTTGCATAAAATATAGGGTTAATAAAATATGAGAAAATGAGCAGAAATATGAGGGTGTAATGATACATGAGATCTTACAAAAAAGCTTTTTTATATGTCGGAGTCTTAAAGAGAAAACCATCTATCACAAATTTTAAAAATTTTGAAATTTTGAAATTGGAAAAATATTTTTAAAATGTAATTTTATTCATTACAAATGTAAAAATTTTAGGTTAAAAGAAAGATACTTTATTTTTCAACTTATTTTATGTTGGTTTTGGGTGTTGCCGTTGGGCCTTTTCTGTTGGCCTTGTGCATGGGCTTCGCCCCCCTCTCTTTCTACTACTACTACTACTATTCTTCTAGACGCGTCACACTTTAAAACGTGTGAAGTGACAGATTTACTATTCCACTAGAAGAGCGTCTTACTTTTGTCATAATTAGCGTCCATTTAATTATTTTCCAAGACGCATTTTTGAAAATTGTCACATATTGCGTAATTAATTTTAGTGTAAAAATAACCAATCCGTAGCAAGAGAAATTTTTTTTCCTCAATTTCTTCATCACATTTCTGTTACCAGTTTATTTAAAAAATTTCAAGTCCCGCTTCTTCTGCTACATCACATTTTGCATTTAGTATAGAATACCAAAAAAAATCTGAAAAGTATGTATTTATAAATTAATAAGGGTGAATCATTAAAAAATTAAGAATAAAATTAAAAATGAATTGGAAAAAGATTTTCTATTATTTTAAAATTAAATTAAGGAAAAACAGAATTGATGCTATACAAATGCACGGTCTTTCGTAAATTAACACTTTCAATATTTTTAAATATGACATTTCTGAATGGATTCTTACGAAGCAGTTACGTTTTTTTTTTGTTTTTGTAAAAATTTAATAATATATTAAGTATAATATTAAGTATAATAATGAAAAGGTATGTGTAACATTTATTGATTCGCTCATAGTCTTTAACATTTTGATAGTAAATTTCTTTTATTATTCAAAATATGCCGTTCGTTCTACTCGTGCTGGATATTTAAACAATGATATTTCTTTCACTCATTATATTTTACAAGCAATAATACAATAAGTAAATGAATAAGTTTGAAAAAACCTTAACCCTATATATTTCTAACTTAAATTAAGAAAATTCGTTCGAATGCGACGTAGTGGAAAACCCATTTTATTTTATGATTTTCATTATATTTTTTCATCTAAAATTTCAAAAAAAAATTTGAATCTCTACAAAAGTATTAGAGAAAATTCTGCAATAAATAATTGCATTTCTTTTACATTTTAATTTAAATAAATTTTATTTTGGTTTCCCTCGTATAGATTTTTTATAAGGAAATTCAATTGGAAGAGGTTTACTTTAATATGCAAATAAATTTCGAAAAACTGATCAATTATTTCTTCTTTTCTTCTTGTATAACATCTAAATGTTTTGTATATGGTGTTTCTGTATATGTATAAATGGATGAATATTTATTAGATATATTTTTTAATTAATTTATTACGTTCTTCTCTTATTTTGAATGTTTTCTTTAATTCATCAGAGTTATTCTTAACAAAAAAAAAAAATGAAAACAAAAGAGAGAAAGAGTGCACAAATAAATTTTGTTAGCACTTTATTTTTTTAATTCTTATGTGTATTTTTGGTATTTTTTTTTTATTTAATTTTAAATTGAAGTAAAACAATTTACATTTTAATAGTTTTCTACTTCAGCTCATTTAAACTAAGTGCAATATACAATTTACATTGCAATTGAAACGAAACAATTTAAACAAAAGTAGAATTCGCGGTTGTGTGGTGAATTTTACAAATTACATTGCATACTTCGCGGGTGTTTCAATATTGATAACACTCATGAAATTCGTGACAATCTAAGATTTTGTCTTTTATGATTTTCAATTACAAGGAATTGTGTAAAATAGTTTATTATTTTTTCAAATCTATGTTATTGTATAATTGAATTTCAGTGAAATTATGGTTGTTTTTATATTATAGAATCCCAAATTTATTTTTAATTCCATTTATATATTACAGCTAGTAATAAAATCCATTGAATTCGTTTATTGCTTAAGTAAGGAATTTAAAATAATTGATTTCAATTTACAGGTAAGAGATGTTTAAAAATTTTTATTGAACTACAAGATTTTCAAGGATAAAAATAAATCTTTTAATTCTGCATAGAAAACAAAATTTGATTAAAATTTCTCCAGGAATAAATAGAAAGGAATTTGTTATGCTAAGAATATTAATTTTATGAAATATTATTATGATTTCTGTAGAAATTGTTAATTTGTATACCATAAATTAAATTTAAAATATCAAGGTTAATCTTAAATATTTTGTTTAAAATTTTCTTAAGAATTTTACTTTTATTCAATTATGCAAAGCTGCTTATTACCAAATGCCCTTAGTTATTATTTTATTTGTTAAAAAAATGCTGGTAGGCAAACATTTTCAAGTCAATTTCAAATTTTATGTCAAAAAATCCATTTTTATAAAATCATAGAAGACTATAACATTCTTTAATGAATGAAATAGAAAAATAATATTGAAAAGATTAAAAGTAAATTCAATTTATCTTTTTAGTTTCTTTTTAGAAATGTTCTTATAAGCATTGTGATGAATTTTTTTTTTTTTGAATTTTATTAAAAATTTAATTTCTTTTTTTAAATTTTAGTTTTACTTAATTGTTTTCATTTGAGTTTTAATTAAAATATTCTTGTAAATTCAATGAATTTTAATAAATGAAATGGAAATTTTTCGGAAAATTAATAAATATATTTTGTTTTTAAAAGTTTATAATCTGTTGCAATAATAAATTTTGCTGATGTTACATTTTTTGGGTTATTTAAAAATTCTTTATTAAAATTTTTGGGTGCAAAAAATGGTATATATGTACATATTATATGGAAAAATATTTTGTTCATTAATTTCAACAGACTTCTATGAATGCATATTATGTAAGGATGGGATGGCACTCTCTATATGGATATTCCATATAACAATTAGCATTGGAAATACTTTAAATTATTAAAATATTTCTATTATAATAAAAACTAACATAAATTTATAGCTTAAGAAGTCTTACCTAATTAATTGTGTAAAGTTTGTAAACAAGATTAATTAAGAAAGCATTGATAAAATGAGAGTGTACAAATTATGTGAATTTGATGAGAAAAATTTATAAATCTATATAAATTTTATTTTGATCAGGGGAGAAATACGAAAGCTTTAAAGAACTCTTTGAAAATTCTAATTGTTTCATTTTAGATAAGAAGGGTAATTAAAACTCAGTGAATTGTAATAGTGGTTAAATTATGTATGAACTTCATTTTATTTAAACCAACTAACTAAAGTATGTATAATAAAAATTTTCAGGAGTTTCTAACGTTAAAACTCAAAGATAGATGATTGTTAAAAAATTTTGAGTTTTAAATATTTAATTTTGTTGGTATCAGTAAAATATGAATGGTATTGGTAATTTGGTAATATTGTTTGAGAAATCAACATTTAAGCTCCATTCCCATGATTTGAATTTGTTTAAAAAAAAATACTAAGAATTTCATGAGAAAATAACGAAAGTTTAGTGATTTTCAAATGTATATTAATTACGTTTCAAATTTGTAACTCCTTTTTTCTTTATAAAAATTAAATATGTAGATAGAAGTAAAAATAGCATAAGCCTTCGCTAATTATTTTCGTTGTTTAATCTATTTAAAGTCAGAATTTAATATGTACCTAAATTCATTCCGAAAATATTTGTGAAAAAGGAATACCTTTTTTTTATAATTTATTTAAATATATACTAAGGGCTTGAGACATGTGAGATGTAAATCTTGTAAGCTAAATGTTTTCGATTAAGGAAACATTGAGCTTATAGGATATAAGACTGCCTTAGTCGAAAACAATGAAAATTTTACAACTAAGAAATTGACAAAGATTTTCGTACTACAAGATAAGATTGAAAATTTATTATTTTCTTTATCTTTATTGATAGATTAAATTTAAATATATTCTTAAAACTATTGTTGGGTGCAGTGCGCTACAAATTCTTTTGTTTTTTATTTATAAGATTACCTTATGTTTTTATTTATTAATTAATACTTGAACTGCAAACGCAGTTAGTTTATATTTTTTTAAATAATGTCAGCATTGTTACAATGTGAACCTCTGGGACTAGATGCATATTTGACTAAATTTCGCTCAACAACTTGGCCAAAGTCCAGTTTTTATTCAATTTCAATTTCAAAACGATTTATTTTATGAAATTATTAATTCAGACTAAAAATAATATTTAATATATTTTAAAGACAAAATATTTTGATTTTAGTACCCGTACGAACGTATGTTCGAAGGGTATACTAAATTTGTCTTACCGTTTGTAACGCTAGGAAATAATGGTCTTAGATATGGACTCACGTATATGTTTTTGATCAGCGTCGAGCTCTAAGTCGATTTCGCTTTGTCTGCCCGTTCGTCCGCTCGTCCTTCCATCCGTCCCAACGATAACTCAAAAACTAATTGAGTTAATTTCACCAAATTTTCACAAATGATTTACTATAGTAAATACCAGAGCCCTATTTAAATTGGATGTGATCGAGGAACTGGTTGGGGTAGCTGCCATACAAGTTCAAAATTTATTTAACTATATCTCAGAAACTAAAAAACCTGTGATATTGAAATTTCGGGCTAATGTGTTTGATAAAAGTCGTTAAAATTGATGGACTCCTTTTGGTAGCTGCCATACAACTTGAAAAGTTATTTGTCATTATCTCAGAACAAGTACTGTTATGTGTGATAAGAATCATTGAAATTTCTTGACGCGTTGTGGTAGCTTTTAGAATTATTGAAATTATAGAAATCACCGTACTGAAATTTTACATAAATTAATATGCTAGTACGGAAACTAAATGTCATAGTCTGCACCATAGTCGGACACGGTATAATTACCCGCACATAGAATAACAAATTCGTACGGGTATCACAGAGTTGACATGGACAACTCTATTTTTTCTCATTTGTAATTACTTTAATTCTCCTTATTTTTTTTTTGGAAGAGGCTTTAAAACTAAAAAATTAAAAAAAAAGGGAGAAAACAATAAGAAAATTATAAATTTTTAAGTAGATTATTTTTGTCATTTTCCAAGGTATGCTCTATACTCTAAAGAATAATATTCTTTTGTAATTTTTCAAAACAGCACTAAAAGAACCTTGACACTAGTGAATAAAATTGAGTTATAAGTTTTTTGAGAAGAACAACGTATTGTTGGTCAAGAACGTACACAAAATTTCTATTTTTTGCTCTTATTCCCAAAACAATAATTAATGCTTTTTTTCTAAAAGGAAACGTTAAAAGACAACTAAAGCTGGTCTAGTAAAACAAAATTAATTTTTCTTTTTTAAGGCAAACTAATTAAGAGTGTTTTTTATTTTATCTTAATGTTTAGCCTGATTTATTATATCTTCATCCTTTTGTTAAATCATTTGACAAAGAGCTTCTCTTCTTTTTGTTGTTTTATTTAGAGGCCATTTAATTTCAAATATTGAGTTGTACACAAATTGACCGTAATGAAAAAGAAGGAATGATTAAGGATTTAACAAAAGGGACTTGTTCTGTAAAGGGAATTTTTCAGTGTTAATAAAAACGTGAAAATTAACATGTGGATATTTTTTTGATTTAAATATTTAATATTTTTCATAAAACGTTACTATTAAAGTTAAAAACTAATTTCTTAGTTTTTGTTAATTGAATTATGGGTAGACCTTCTTAGTTGATTAAAAGGTCCCTTTTTTCTCTATTGCATTGAAAACTGTTTGTTAAATTCATTATAAATAAAAAATAAGGATGAACTTGAATAGGTTGTATGAACATTTTAATTTTTAATAGGCTTAGAAAACTACTGTAAAATGTTAAAATTTTTCATCTAATTCAAGTCATCATGAATTTCTGGCTAAAAAAATATGTGTTAACTAAAAGTGGTTGAGTAAAATATTGCTGAAAAGAATTTTACCTCCATTATTATACACTAGATGGTGCAAAGTAACAATTTATTGATTTTTCAATTAATTAATTGTAGATTTATGAAAAGTAGGACATTATATTGTACTCGTATTGCATTTGTTTGATTGACTCTAAAATTGTTAGAGTCATGTCAGACCGATAAAAGTAAGTATTTTTTTCAAATTATTTAAGAATGGTATTTTCTATTTAACGGTTACATTATGTATTCTCTATCTATATTATAAATTTTTTAAACTTTAATTTTGTTACAGAGAAGGTTTCTTTATTTAGACGCAGTAGAATTGCAATTTAGATTAAGTTTTCCTGAAATAAGTTAGGTTATCCTCAAATTTCAATAAAAATAAGATATACCAAATTCGTACTATACAGTTTTTTCTTATAACCATCTAAATAATTATTAGCTCATACAAAATAATTACATTAAGCAAACGAAAAACATTCGTTCAACTATATTTGTATTTACAGTATGTGACAATTTTAAATGTTAAATTGCTATTTAAAAGTTATGTTGGAAGGGTGTAGATTTTTACAAAATTTAGGATCTGCAAGAACTGCAGTCTTTATTTTGAGTACTTTTCCAAAAAAAATAATAGAAAAATATGATATGAGAAACTCATTTTAATAAAAAAAATTTTTTCCTCCTCTTTCTTTAAAAGTTCTATACTTCCTCAAAATAAAAAAATGCAATTTTTTCACTATTGTTGTTGTATCGAAATCACAAATATTTTTTAAAATCCGGAAACGCAAAAAAATGATTTTTTTATAGTGACACCAGACCAGTACAGTTGAACATTGAAATAATCGAATGACGGTTGGATAGCAGATTTTAGGGCCTCTTATTGTAGCCTCCCTATAATTCCGTCTATAATGTTTCTGTTATAAGTATTAAGTTAGAGATATTTCCAAGGGAATTTATCAAACCAATTGCATCGTCGGACAGCCAATAGCGGATATTCGGAAAAAATTTGTACAAGAGGGAGCCCGATTTTTCCAGCTTATGCAAGTGGAAATGGCGGTTTAATTGAACATTATTTAAAACCCCCTTTTTTTAGTTTTTCGAAATTTTTTTATGTTTATTTCCCTATAGAAGAACCTTTTTTTCATCTCTACCCTCTTTCAAGTTTTCGAAACTTGAAATTCATAAAACTTGAATTTTCGAAACTGTCAACTTTTCTGAATTTCTTTAAAAACAAAATGCTAATGGAAAATGTCGTGCCATCAAAAATTATAATTATTTTTCTTAACCAACTTACTAAACCGTATTTTCACCCATAATCTTAATGCTTTTTTTAATTTTTAATTTGATTATGATTAATGTGTAATAGTTTGATAAATTTTATTATATGAATGAAGGTAATTTAAAAATTGTAATTATTGGTTTGATTCAACTTCATCATATAACACAAACGGGGTTCCAAAGCTCGGGGTTCCAAGATTTAAATGAAAGGAAGTTTGCTCTCAACTCTCAACTTGTAGAAGTTAATGCGAGACAGAGTTTTGAAAAAGAAAGGTCAGTTTTTATATTTTTATATTTTAACTTTTATTTTGCATAATTTTTCCACAATGTTTTATTTTTTTTGTTTTTGTATTTTTTTTTTGTTATCTTTTTTTTTTGTTTTGCTCATTTAATTTTAACATTTAATATTCTAATAAAATTTTTCAAAATAAAATATCAAAGTTCTTTTTTTTTTTGTTTGTTTTTGATTTTTGGGAAATAAAATTTTAATTTAATTATATAATTTATTTGTTAATATTTTTTTTTGGTTTTTCTTTTTTAAATTTATTAAGTTAACTATAAATCTTAAATTTAAGAACTTCACATAATTACAAAACATTAAATTTATGTAAATTCTAATGATATTTTTATGTTCTCAAAGAAAACTTAAGTAAATTGGTTTTATTATTTTTTTGTTTATCTTGTGGTTTTTGTTGTTATCGAAATTTTATTAATTAATTTTTTATTTTATTAAATTTATTTTAATTGAATAGAATGCTTTAAAATTAATTGAATAATTTAATATTATAGAAGTTTTTCATGATTCGTGGCGACTTACATTAGTAATATTATAAGAGTCATTCAGTAATCAAGCTAGAAATATTAGTTGCAGTGTTTAATAACCATTTCTTTCAATGTACTCAGATGTAACGCAGTTTATGTAACATAATTTCATATAAGGATATTAAGAATAATCGTTTATGTAATTATATTAAAATTAGTAGAACTCAAATTATAAATATTTTGGCTTAGGTTAATACCCATAATTACCAAATTTAATAATTAATATTTTGCAATAATTCGAAATTAAAATAAAGTATTTTAAGTAATATCCTGTTTTAATGATGGCTCAATAACATTATGCAGTGAATAACAGACTATCCTGTCAACAATTACTCACAGATCTAAACACAGAGAAAAATATTATAGTAGAAAGTATATTTTACTGAAAAGCGGAATTGTCCTTTTTATTTCCATGCCAAAACCACTTCAAGAAATATTGTGATTTTAAAGAAAAGATCTATTGACATCATGGAATTGAAGTAAAACAATTTCTTCACCAGAAAGATAATTGAAACATTAACTATATAATTTTTGTAAAAATCTTTACAGTTTCTAGATAATTGCTTTTCAAGGAAGAAAAATATAATAGGGCGCTTTTAATTGAGTTCCTCATATATAGAAAATTTTTGTTGAGTACAGTTAGTAGGGTTGAAGCAAAACCTGTTTTAATATGAATAGAAAAAATTAATATTCAAAAATCTTGCAATAGAGGAAACTGTCATACACTTTTGCAGAATTAATTCTTAATTAAAAAATTCAATGTTACTCGAAAGAAATTGTTGGCAACTATTATTTGCAAAAAATAATTACTAAATTTATGACATTTTGTAACTTACTTCTTTGCGATTCCATATTGGTGAGGATTGTCGATATTCAGTTATGAATAGAACTCGCATTTTGTAAGAACACGAATTATTCCCTCAAAATAAGTTCGATTGGTTATGAGCATTGTTTCCGAAACTTGTTATTCCCAGTGGTCAACTTTTATAATAGAATTTCATTCAAAAAATTTTACTGCATTCTGGAATTCTATAATTGCTACGATGATTTTCAATTTTTTTGTTTCATTAATTCTATAATAAATTTATCTATTTTTGTCTCTTGTTTTTTTTTTGTTTTTTACATTAAATTCATTTTTTATCAATTTCGTTTTATATAAATATTTTGTTTTTTTTTTTCAAATTTTCATATGAAATATTTTTTGGTTTTATTTGTTTGTTTCGTTTCCTGGATATTTTTTGTTTAATCAATTTTATGTTTTTGTTCCTAGATCGTATTTGTTAATTTTTCAAATAATTTTAAATTATATTTTTGGTATGTATACTAAAATGTTAATTTTTTTTTATGTTTTATTTAATTTTTTTCTTTAGTTTGCTCATATTTCATAAAGGTTAATTCAATTAACCGTGCTATCACATAAAATTCCATTGTTTCTTTTATATTTTATTATAATTTTTATTTTTAATTATAATTTGTTTTTTCAATTTATTTTAATTTAACTACTCTTATATTTTGTTAAGGGTTTTGTTTTGTGGCAATTTCCTCGTTTTGTTTTTTATTTTTGGTTCCGATAAATTTTTATATGAGAGTGCCAAACACAATTTCAACGTTTCGATTATAATTTTTTGTATACGTAACAGTTAAAATTGTCCCTCATTTCCATATTTCAGTAATATCGTCTTTTAATCTGTTTCAGCTAGTATAAGTTTAAAGTGATGAATTCAACTTGATTATAACTACGTTTCTGAATTCAATTTAAAAACTGTACTAGCACTTTATATGGAACTTAAGGCTTCTATTGCAAGATGTATGTACATATATGTATGTATTTTGGCTAAGTGGATTTTGACTGTATTAATTCTAAATTTAAATTTAATTTTTTTTTAATTTTTTGCTTGAAAGAAATATTTTGTAAATAAGAAGGTTAATTAATTATTTGCAATAAATGAAAACTAGTTAGTAATTTCAAATTTTGTGAAATGGGCTTACAAAACTTTCCTGTGTAAATAAGCCCTGTAAAAATTCTTTTTAAACAAATAAATAGCAATATACGTAATATTATAAAAATAATATTAAAAAAGTTTTTTTAGTAATTCTTAAGTTTTCCTATATAGGATAGGATAGGAGTGATTCGTTGAACAATTTGTAGAGCAAATCGAATTTTCGGAGTGAGAATATTTAATTTTCTTATATTTCTACTATTTAGAGAAAAGTAGCCCATTATTATATTTTATTAGAGATAACTTTTAATGAATTTAATAATAATGTTTTAGAGTTTAATTTAGACTTTAGATTAGTGAAAAAAGTTAATAATTTCAAAAATGCAGATACTAGAAATCTATAGAATTATATCATTTGACATAAACTTTTCGGTGCTCTGATTTTTTATTTTTACTTGAATTAGATTATATCAAAAACAATTCAAATCAACTTTTATTTGTTAATTGTGAAAAGTTCAATAAGTTTATTTTTAACTTCTGAGTTCAACTATTAATTCTAATTAAATTAAAGATTTGCTTTTATGTTTCGAATGCTCTTAATTGAAACAATCGAATTTAATTCGTGTAAAATTTAATTCAACAGATTTCATTTTTTAATTATTTTCAAACCGAATCGATTTCATCCGGAATTCAGATTAATCGTGAACTACAATAATGAATTAGAGTCTACAGTGAGATTTTTATTTCTTTTAGTAATTATTTACCTTTATTTTATTTTAATACAGATACTATTATAAACCACTATTTAGACTTAGAGCATTTCCCTTTACTATTTCAATAAACTAAACATTTCTTAAAAGTTTCAAATATAGAATAAAATTTAGCAGAAAAATACAAAGGGGCAAAATAGACAACTTCATCGATGTAGTCCTGAAAGATTGCCACTCAAATATAACAATCTATAGAAATATTTATAAAAATACAGTCGGAAACTATGAATTTATGTAATTAGAATGTATAAGCAAAAATTTTAGATATTGAAATATTGGTAAACAACATTTATATATGCACTTGTTTGAACAAATTGATTTTTATTTTTATATAGTGTATAGGAACATGGTGAAACGTTGCCATTGTGTATGCACTACTGTTTATATATAATTTTATGATTATTTTATTTTATTTTTATAATACTAATTAATTTTACTTAAAAATATAGAACTTTTATATTTTTTATATTTAAATTGTGTAACAAATTTTTTTGGATTTTTTTAATTTTTAAAAAAACTTTTTATTTTTTTGTTCCTTTTTTTCTTTATTTGTAATATTTATAATTATTTTTTTTCCGCCAATATTTGAACTGAAAGAGTTTTGATGTTATTTTGAAAAAAATTTTATTTTCTTAAAATTTTTTAAGTGCATTTTTCTTCGAATTGCACATGGAAATTTTTTAAATTGTGGTTTGTTATTTAAGTATAATAAGATTCAAGGAGTTGTAAGAATAAAATTTTAAATTGAAATTAATTGAAATTTTGTCATAATACGTTAAACTTTCTAATTCCTAAAGTAACATAATAGAATTTTAATCATTTTAATTAGTTGTGGCATACTATTTTACAGTATGCTCCCACATCAACCTTATAGGTGAATAAATCCCTTGCTGCATGCATTTTTGGAATACGAAAATGAAGTTGTTGAAATAAATTCAAGTCACTAGTGGTTGAAAAAGCGAAATAGAGAAAAAATGTAATCTTTTTGGAATAATTTTTAATGTAAATAAGAAAGAAAGTTTAAATTTCTGAAATCTAATATGATTAATCATAAATCATTTTCTAAAACGTTTTAGGTAGAAGTAAGTTAGCGTAGTAGGTAGTCGTGCTGAGTATGGAATTAATAAAAGCGAATTTGAAGTTTGGAAACAAAAAAAAAACATTGAGTAAACTATTTTCTAAATTTCCGTAAAAGATATTCGGGCATTATTTCAATTTTTTGTTGAAATTTACAAAACAGTTTTGGAATTTTTTAATTTTATTGTTATTAAATAGAAAAATTTAAAATAAATAATATTTAATAAAATAATGTAATATTTAAAATAAAACAAACCATTTTACCGACCGATTGCATTACAAATTTCGGATGTCAAGTAGGAACGCACTTCTCTATAGTAGGGAAGCGCAAATAAACTATTTTTAGAGAGATGTCGGTTTGTTTGTCTGTCTGTAATTTGAATGAAATTTTGTATGTGAGTTTATTTCGGATATGTCACGGATTGTCCAACTTTTTGAATATATCAGGCTCCGGGAATTAGACCTTTTTGCGATTTTATATTTTTCCGCATGAAAAGAGAAATTATTAGCAAATTTCTAAGGGAATGGCACAATAAACTCGAATAAGAAATTTACATTTTCCGAAAAATATTAATTAATAGTTTACTAGCGTTCTTAAAATTGTAAAAAAATATTTAAAACGCATTTTCATAATCTTTTGTAACACCTTCACTAAACTGCTCTGTTATATGCTCACACGATATGCACTGCTTTCAGTTATATGCTCACCACATCAGATTTTTTATTACTTGAATTACTCTAAATAGACTTAAACAAAAGTGCTCCAGCATTTTTGAAATAAATGGAAAGTGCGAAATTAATAAAAAACGGAAAAAACTTTATCCACAAAATAATTGTGTTTAATTTCTTTTTTTCCTTACTTTTATCATTAAAGTAGTTCCAATGAGTTTAATAAATATATTTCTTTTTTTCAAAAAAGTTTTTCAAGTTATGAATAAATAAAAGAAAAATGAAATTAATTAAGTTTTAAAAAGGTCAAAGTGCAGAAATTCATTTAAGAATAAAATGTGGGAAAAATTACGTGAAACAAATTAATAATTTTGCGAAATCTTATTAAATTTTAAGTATAAAATAGAGAACCATTGAAATTCATTTTAAAATTCATAAAACTTAAATCACTGACTCTCATAAATATTTGATGAATTAAAGTGTCCTTTTCTATTCTATATTTGATAAAATTTTTTCATATTATAGCAAGTGAATTGCGTAAAGAAACGGTAAGGTTATTATATTAAAAATGTGAAGGCAATAAAAGAAAAATAAAAAGAAGAGAAAAGGGACAGGGGAATTCATGTAAACATAAAGAAAATATTAAAGAAGAAAACCTGCACCAATAGGTTTTAGGTTTGCACTTAAAAGTTTTTTATTTGGTTTTTGTTTTTTAAAATTTTTTCCTTTCAAAATGATGACGTTTGCTTGACTAATTATAAGGTTACCAACCAGATTTAAACATGGAATGTGAAGAAAATTACAGTGGCCTTAAGAAAATTCGTTTTAAATAAATTATGTTTTTTATTTAAGGAGATGGATGCATTGAAAAAAAGTTTAATATTAAAATATGCGCTACAAAATAAGATAAAAGATAAAGTTGAAAAAAGCGTGAGGATATTTTAATTTGATATACACTTTGCATTTCAATTGTAGAAAATTTTTGGTAACTTTTTGGATATGAGACTATTTTAAAAGAAAAAGAAGTGTTTTTAAAGAAAAAAATTTTTGTAAAATCATTAAACATTAATATGTTTAATATCATAAGGGTCACATAAGAAGCATATATTTAATCATTGAAAAGAAGTACAATTTAAGTATTTCTTGGAAAAACTACAAAACCCGCATTCAATACATTAATTAAAATGATTAAAATTCTATTAGTTTTTCGCTTTAAATGAAAAACAGCACTAAAGCAAAAGTATCATACTCTGCTATACATAAGGAATTAAGGAAGGAGGAAAATTTTTCTTGAGGATTTTCAATATTATTTAATTAAATTATGAATATTTATTAAATTACTATTATGGACGAAGTGAATACAATAGTTGTAGACCTACTAATATAAATTAAAAAATTTTATTTTGTTTAACACTTTGCATTTTTGTAATAGTGAATGAAATTAAGTAATTAGTTTTTCAAAAAATATTTTCAAATTTAATTAAATATTTTTTTAAAGTCAAAAAGGTTTCGTAACTCTTTCAATTTATTGGCCTTATTTTTTTGTGCTCTTTATGTGTTTTTTCTTTATCTAATACAAAAAAAAATTAATTTTTCTTTTATTTCTTTTTATTTTAAAATTTAATTTAATTTTTTTTAATAATTATTATAACCTACACTGTAATACATATAATTTTATAAATATATATATCAGGTATATAACATATTAAGTATTTATACACTACATATATATATATTGTATTTATATATGTATTATATTATATTATGTACATTTCACTATATTATTTATAATATTTTGTTATATAATACACAATATTATTTTTCTCTTTGCTTTAAGAACAATAATAATATTTTTTTTTCGAGTTATTTTTAATATATATTTTTCTATGCAATTTTATTTTATTATTATTTTTATGTAATCAAACATAAAATTTTTTTATTTACTTATTTTTCATTTTTTACCTGAATTTTTGTAATAACCATTATTTATTTAATAATAACAATGATGTTTTTTTTTTCTTGTTTAATATACACCTGAAGAATTTTTGTGTGTTTATTTATTATTTATAATTTTGTATTGAATTTTAAAAGTGTTATACATTTAGGTATATCTTTATATATATACATATATATATTTTATATTGTATTTATGAATGGTATTTAGTTTTCTATTAATATTATAAATTTTATAGTAAAATATTGCTTTGAAATTCTCATATTATTTTTATGATGTAATTTTTCTTTCGTTCATTTTGTAACAATTTTTTATTTTAATAAAGATTTTTTTTTTATACAACTATATTTCTATATTATTATTTTTTATATTTATAAATAAAAAATTATACATGTATAATAAAAATTATTAATTTTTATTTGATAAAGTTTAAATGAAATTTGATAAAGGCAAAATAATAAAAATTTTTAGATCAATTTCATGTGCTCATTAAAAAGAAAAAATCGTTTAAAAATTAATTTAATTACATTAAAAATTAGGTTATGATTTTTTTTTTCAGTGTAATAATAAGGGAAAATACAGCACAATAACTTTAAATGTCTCTTTTGTAAACTAAAAAATTTAATATAAATTGTAATATAAAGTGTATAAATATAAAATCTTGAACGTATTTGATAATTAGAGAAGAGAAAATTTTTTTGAAATATTTTCCAGTTTGACATTAGTTTGATTTAGCGACATTATTAAACTAATTGATATTATTAATATCGATTTATCTGGACAAAAATGTATTAAGTGAAAATTTATAATGTTTATAAGGAAATGAAGAAGAGTTACTTATGGTTTGTTACCCGCGTCTATGATTCCTTAAGTAAGTTTTTAGAAATGCGGTGCAACATTATTTGCTGCTATAAATTTGGAATAAATTTGTGTGCGCTTAACATTAGTATAAGATTCTTTGTTGATTGCGTATTTTACCGTTTACCTAAGAAAATATAGCGGCAATAATAAGATTTTTCTTATTCTCATTGATATTTTTAAATAAAATTATAGCTGTGTGTTAATGTAACTTTTTTCTATTATAAATGCTTTTTTAATCTTTATTCTTAGTTTTTTGTTCTCATCCGAGAAGTATGCAACCAAAAGTAATTATCATTTAAAATATATATGTAGCTATGTGGCAAAATTTGCAGTGTCGAAATGTTAAATAAACACTATTTATGCGTAATGGGCTGCATACAAAATTTTTTTAGTTCTTCGACATCTACAAAATATTTTCGTTTAAGTAGTTTGTCTCTATATTTTTGATATATACATTAATTCTTCCGCCAATTTCATAAATTTTCTTTTTAATTTGATATTATTTAAATTTCTAGCATTTGTCGAAGCTGTATTGGATGAAACCTAAAATTATCTGTTGCGTTGCGGTTATTATTGCCATATTAAGCATTTATACATTAGATATTATAGAAAAGTTGGAAATCTTGAATATTATTCAAATATGTATTTGATTTATATTTACGACATTGAGTTTTATTTTGAATTTTCTAAATTAATAAAAAAATAAATAAAATTTTAAAATAAAAAATTAAGTTTTCAAAATATGTCAAGACTTTTAGGAAATTGTAATATTATATTAGAATAATAAATAAAATCTTTTTAATGCATTAAACTACTGCAATTTCAATAATTTAAGCACAAATTTAACGTTAGCCCATTGACGGAGAACATTTTGCAATATGCAAATAATTAAAATTGGCAAATAAAGGTATTCTAATCGAAATAAAGTGTCATAATGAAAATTAATTTAATTATATAATAGTTTATTAATTTTAATAAATAGTCAATAATATTAAAAGTTTTCTTCCCATATTGTTTTTCTCTTTTCAAAATAGAAAATCCTTTTTGGTCCTATATAAGTATGTATATATGTATGTTAATGTACAAATAATTATTCATTTATATCATTGTTAATATTTTTATACACAATATATAATATGAAAAAAAGAATAATCGGCTTTATTACATTTGGCTATTGGATTTGTTCTATAAACATTCAAGTTTTTCATTTTTTTTTGGTTTTTTATTGGAAAGCCAGGATACGTACTTTAATGAGCAAATATTTTTTATTATTATTATTATTATTTTTTATATTAAATTTTGATTATATTTAGGCGCATTATTGTGTAATTTTATTTTAAAGGTACTTTTTATTAGATTTTTTCTTAAATGATATTTTAATATTAGTTTTTCCTCTTATTTGATTTTTTCTTGTTGTCGTGTTAAAGATTTTTAATATTCTTAAATAAATTTCATGAATTTAGAAAAATATAATTTTGAAGAAAAAATTTTTTTTTTTATTTTTGCGAGAAATTTATTTTAGATTTGTTTTTTTTTTTTGGGTTTTTTTTATAATTTTTTTTATATAATTTTTTTTATATTTTAGTTTTTATTATATTTGAATTATTTATTAGAAATTTATGAAATAAAAAAAATGTGGTTTCTTATAAAATTTTTTAAATTTAATAATTTTTTCTTTTTATTTAAAAATTTTTTTGGTTTTTGTTTTTTTTTTTGGTTTTAAATTTTTGAATTTAATTTTTGTTTTTTTCTCTTTTTTTTTTTTGTGTGTGTTTAGTTTAATTACAATTATTTTAATAAATTTAGAAAAGAAAAATTAAAAAAAAAAAAATTTATATTTTGTTTTATTTCCTTTAAATTTTAATATAAACTTGATTTCCTATTATACGAGCTTGTATATAGGAAAGTATATAGAAACTTGAAATTTTGTTTCTAAGAGTTTTGAATTTAAGTAAATTTTGAATAAAATTTGTGTGCCACAAATATTTTTTTTACATAATAAGGAAGAAAACTATATATGTATGTATGTAATATATATAAAATATATAAAAAACTGTTATAAAATATTCGGCAGTGATATTATACTTTTACATAATATAGTTGAAATAAATTTTATTGTGTATAATTTTGTTAAACTTACATAATATTAAAAATTATGTCACAAATTCTAAAAAAGATTTTTGGAAAACCTTTTAGCTTTTAAAGTTAATTTTAAATTATTATTCATTATATGTATGTGTATAGGTGTAAAAATATTGCGTTGCTATTAAAATATTGTACTTGTACTTTATAGTGCGCAATATATGAGTGAATGGTAATTTATAAGGTATGGAAATTTGTTTTGATGCGTTTTGCAGTTTAATTTGGGTATTTACAGGGTGATTCAGCAACAAGTTTGGAGCTTGGAACAAGGGGTAAAATTTTTGGTTGCAACATAGTATTAAATCGAAATCGTTTCAGAGCTACACGGGTTTTAAGAAAATTTGGCGAAATTTTAACATATTTAAGCATTGTTGCTTATAATTTATGTTCTAAAAAAAGATAAAAACGTTAAACAAACAATTTTTGTAAAGACTAACGCAGAGAGCACAAAAACAGCATATTAAATTATTTGGAAACAAGCATTCGAACTTGATGTAAAATCCAATTTTTCTCATTTTTTATTTTTTCCTTTTTTTTTGTCTCGACAATTTCTCATAAAATTTTTGAAACTTTATTAAACTAAAACATTAAACGTGAAAAAATCTTTTATATCTAACAGCAAAAATCTCATTTGAATTTAAAGATTTTAAAGGGTCTTTAAAGTCTCGACATACAAACAACTTTGTTACAAAAACTTTTTACTCATTTTCGACTTTCTATCCAATGTTATATGACTCTTAAATTGTTGCTGGTCTCTTAACTTGTTACTTAACTTGTTGCTCTTACATCTTATAAGTGCTTTCTTCAATTTAAAATTTATAAGCAGATTTTGTTCAAATAATAAAATTCCAAATCGTAAAATAAAAAATATTTCGACAAACTCCTTTTTTGGCTATTATTGCAGTTAAAATAAGTTTTTCACAAAATGTTGAAGCAGTTGTTTTACAAAGGACTGCAATAGTTGTACATATTCATACAATTTAAAGACGTTATCAAAAGCTTTTCTATAGTATGTCGGATATAATATGTATAATGAAAACAGCGCTATATTTATGTTCATAAACAAATGTTGCTAATTTTGTTTGTTTATAAACATTGTTAAACTATTAACAAATAGTGTAAAATCGTTAAGAGCATCATACTTGAATCATATGAACTGTTTTAATTTTACATATTAGTTTAAAACATATTGTATGTCTTATAAGTAGATTCGTTCATAATTGCGATAATCCTTGTAGTGCGGTAGAAACGCTAAATATAGATTAAAACCTTTATGAAAAATTTTTTTTTTGATTTTTCATTATTTTTTTATTTCCATAAAATGATGACATTTCTTTATTTTTTAATTGAATCTGGGATATAAGTCAAAATGTAGTGCTAAAAATTAACAACTTTGCAAGATGATCATTGTACATGAAAGTTCGTTTATGTAAATTAAAATCAAATTTAATTGAAATTTTTACTACAATATTTTTATGAAAGATTACAGTTTTATTTCTTTAGTAATCTGCATTAAAAAGGTCAAGTACATAATAAACAAAGTTTAATGCACATAAGTAGAGTATTTCAACTTACTGACGAAACAATTAAATTTTCAATTAACGATTTTCTTCTGGCGCATTTCAAATTTTAATGTCAAAAATATAAAATTAAAATGTAACATAAGACTGAAAGGGATTTATAAAATTTATATTAATTCGTCCAAATTTTGATTGTTCATTGCCTTTCATATAAAAAAATCCAAAATTATAAAAATGCAAACCCTTAACTGAGTATCGTAAAATATATCGCAAAAAAAAAAAAATATTTAAAAATAATGTGTTTTTTTTTACATTTAAATGTTTATTGATGATGGTACACATGACATTTCATATCTCTGTCAGACAGAAAAAAAAAATGTGTCATAAATATGTCAATCAAAAATGCAGTAAATTTATGATGCAAGGACATTACTCTATTCTGCTTCTTTCTGAACTGTACATGCTATTTTAAATCTCTTACTTTTATCTTTTATCTTTTATAATATTATTTAGTTTTATGTCATAATTTTGGGAATATAAAATTTATATAATAAAAAGAATATTTGGGATTTTAAAATACCATGATAAAAAAAAGATAAAAGAATTTTGATGCATATGTGAAAAAATAGTATGTTTTATGAAACTGTGAAAGACCTTAAGCTCTAAATATTTAAAAAAGTGTTAAAATATGAAATATAAAATGAAAAATAAAGTCAGTGACTAAATCCAAGTTATTTAATGTATTAAATAAGAGTGGTTATTAAATAACAGTGGTTATTTAATAACAGTTTTTGTCAGTCAAATTTATTTTTGAATTAAAAAACGGTTTGAAGTAATGGTTAAAATTCGAATTGAATTCGAAAATTATTTTAACAACAGAAATAACCAAATCATTGCAACACTACTGCAAAGAGATGTATATTATGAATTATCATTTAAATGAAAGCACCGAATCCATAGTGGTCTTTATAATGACAAAGGTCGCAAAAAACCCTTCTACCTCAAATTCGAGGACCATAATTAAAATTTTTTGCTGAACAATAATGAATGATCTAGAAATCTCTTTGGAGAACAAGTAATATGTTTGATTTATTTGCAACATGAAAATCTGCGACTGTATAAAAGTTAAAATTGTACAGTTTTCTAAAAGTGCCCTCTAAAATTATTAGGAAAAACATTTTGTTTTTAAAAATTGTAAAATACTAAAAAATTTTGCATGAACAGGATCGTTTTGGAAATTTTAATTAAAAGAAAATTTAAAACTAGCTCATATAATGTTCGGGGCTTTTATTATAATAAGGAATCATTTCAAAACCAAAAATAAAGAAAATTAAATTATAACTACAAAAGAAAATGTTTTAATTATTATTTGGGTAAGTTCATTTTTCATCTTCAGCAGCTTCCAATTTTTTCATTCCAGTTACAAGTTTCAAACTTTTTACATTGTTTTGCTGTAAAATTTTTTCCTTTCAAATTCTATCTTACAACGCTTTTTTTTAAAGATTAAAACATCTTTCACCCATAGAAGGTCATCTTTAAGAACTTCTGATAATATAGTTCAAAAGTACATAATTATAATTCTGTTGTGGTTTACTATGATTGAAGAAAATTGTAAATTAAAAATGCACTGAATTTTACAATTAACAATAATACGCTGACATTTGACACCCATATTCTGTCAGGTGCATCATTTGAGGTTATTCATTTTAATTATAGCAAATGCTATTGGTTTGGTGAAAGCTTGAGATAGCTGCAGTTGCTCTTATCTAGACCGAAACCATCCAAATTATATGAATTTATTTAAAAATAATTAATTTGTTATTATTAATAAAATATTTAATATGGAATTAAAATGTTAATTATACTTAAATTCAAAACTCTTTATTGATTGGTGAAAGTTTTTTTAAAATTGCAGTCATTTTCAAGTTTAATTTAATTTTTAATAAATTTTTGGTTTCGTACAATTATTTTTTATGTTGTTATAAATTACATAAATTTTAAATTTGGTTTTGCTGCTGTTGTTCTTGTTTTCCTACACAAATTCAAAAATTTATTTATTTTTTAAGGTAATGTGCCGAACGAGCTTCCTTTACTTTGGTATTTTGTATAGTATATAATTATATATATATATATATGTATATATATATTTTTTTTTTAATTTTTATTAACTATTTATGTATTAGGTTTTTTTTTAATATGTATATATAATTTTTTTTCTTTGAAAATATTTTATTATTTTATTTGTGTTATTTTATTTAATTAAATTTTTTTTGTCTACTTTACCTTGTTTTCATATATTATATTTTTTTTTTGTTTCTAATTATAAATTATACTTATAACACAGTTTTGGCAATGTAAGGTTTAGCTGTTGTAGTCGCAATTTCAGATAATTTTATATCAATTGGTACTCTGGTGTCGTATAATGTTGGAGCTTGTAATATTATTCCAGCTGTTCCAACAACTACAGCAATTGTAAATATCCATAAGAATAGACGATCTAATACCATTGCTACATATTTCCAATCTTCTTTAACCTACATTATATAAAAAAACAAAAACAAAGATATAAAATTTTTCATAGTGATCTTGTAATTTTAGATTATGTGGGAAACTTATTTTGTTCAATTTGTAAAGTTCAATGTTTTTGAAGAGGCAAAGAGATTTTTGTTAACTCTATATAAAAAAATGGAAACGATTAGGCCGAAATATATTTAGGGTATTGAAGTTGGCATTAATATTTTTATCATCCATAACTCGCCTTTCAATTAACGTACTTTAAATGGAATTAAAGTTAAAGCCTTTGAACCAGAACAAAGAAAAGATACTTTTTGTAACGCTTATAAAATATTGATTGAAAATTTTTTATTTGCCGTGAAAAAATGACAAAACAAAAGAATATTTCATTGGTTTTCCTTAAGTTGAATTCTGTTCACGGAATTATTGAAACTTGGGGAATATGCAAATCTAAAGATTTTTATTTTTTTATAGTTTTCTCGGTAGGATCGCAGCATTTATAGCACTTTCCAAGTTAACTCGAAGGATCTTTTGTGATTCTAATCCCCATTTACATGAGATCTGGGCTATAACAAACTGCTGTGTCATAGGCAAGTCAGGTTATGAAAGCAACGAAGAGGATACAAAGACCTCGTAAGGAAGCATCTCAATAATATAAGCGTGAGACTGCCTCAAAAGAAGCTCCGATATTCTGCTCTTTGCCAAATAACGCAGACAAAATATCGTCGGTTAAAAAGCAGAAAGCATTAAATCAGAAAACTGTGTTTTGAGTAAATTCAATTTGAAAAAATCGTAAAATTGTAAAACTAATCAATTAGTGCAATGGGATTGATCTCTTTAATTTCTGGATTTATAAAATACATTCTGGATTTGCATGATTTTTTGCCACAACAAAGATTATATTATTCTGATTTAATTCATCTATGAAATCCGAATTCTGAAAAAATGCACTTAGTGCGTTCTGCTTTTTAACCGACGATATGTTTTTGACGATTCGAGACTATAGCAAAATATCACCTTTTCGTTCATCTCATGAATTTTTATAAGATATTTTGTACATATATATTTTTTGAATATAATAGCTTTGGGAACATTTAAAAATCTATTTCTTTTAAGAAATTATGTGTCTTTGGTTTCATCTGAATAAACTGCCTTATTTCGCTTAGATTCCAGATCCATCTTCTTGTTAAAAAAGCATGGGTAGAGGATGAAACAAATTTTATGATAAAATATTCCACAAAGTCATCTCTTGAAACATTTTAGTTTAGATCCACACTATTTTAAAATATAATAAATGTATATAAAATACACACTTTTAACATACACATATATACTTAAAAAGAGAATGATGTAAAGAAACAAAATGCTCCATATATAGAGAAGAAAAGTAGAAAGAGAAGGAGAATGCTTTTCTGTTTTTTTAGCTTTTCGTTCAATTTTCATTGCTGTGTTTATGTAAGTATATGTATGAATTTTAATAGATTTTTATATTATTACTTCGGACCAGAAAACTTGAAAAATGGTTTCCTTAATAATAATGAAATCATAAAATAAAGTATAATAAAAATGTGGAAATTTAATGATGCTTACTTTCAATGTGTGCATATTATATAGTAACCGTTATTTAATATGGTGTTGCTAGTTATCCGAAATGCATTAACGTCAGATTTTTTTTTCTTTAAAGCTATTGCATTTCCTTTTCTCTTTGTTTGATTTTTAGATCATGAATTATAAAATTTTATTTTTATTTGATGATATTAAATTTTTGCTTTTACAAATATTTGGTAACATTTAACAGTTTTAGTGGTAAAATAAACAAAACGTTTCCTTTGTTCATAAAAAGTTGAGCGATAACTATGGCTCTTATTATAGAGATTAATTTTTATAGAAATCAAATTATTTTTTAATAGAGTTCCGGTTGATATAAAATGCATATAAATATGAAATTAAATTCATTATAAAATCATATTGTTGTTGGATACATAGAACGCGTATTTCACATAATATGTTTGATCATTCATATTTGATCAAATATTTAAATTTTCTTCATTTGATTCGAGTTCCGAGAAATTTATTTTATTATAGGTTTTTGTTATTTGATTAAAGATAATAAAAATATTTTAAGATTTTCTGAAATATGTGCAACGAATCGATTTCGTTATAATTTTCACATTAATAACATTGTGCTGTTTAAGATGATTTTTTCCAGTTTGTTTCTGTGTGATCCTTCCTATCGGAAGAAAGAATTTTGTGTTAAAAACGACAACAACAAATGGTAAAAAATTTCAGTTACGACGATATGACGGAAACAGCATTAAAATGAAGGTGCATATCTGATTACTGCTATTAGAATATTCAGAACAATTCTATAGGTACACACGAAGTTATTGTGTTACATTGACTATCCACGTTAAATTATGCTTATATAGGACTGTTCCATTTCTTACAACATACATAAAAATTATCAATAGATGTATAACCTACAAAATGCGTGCCTTTGTGAAAAATATTTTATTGGAAGAAAGAGTGAATGGCAAATAAAAATGTACATTTAATTTTGAGCAATAATCAATTTAGTGCTCTTTATACCCGTACGAACGTATGTTCGAAGAGTATACTAAATTTGCCTTACCGTTTGTAACGCTAAGAAATAACGGTCTTAGATATAGACTCAAGTGTCAAATTCTGAGTTAAATTAGCTTTGTCCGTCCGTCCGTCCGTCCGTCCCAACTCAAAAACTAATTGAGCTAAGTTCATAAAATTTTCAAAAATGGTTTATTGTAGTAAGTGCCACAACCCTATTTAAATTGGACATGATCGGGGCACCGGTTCGGATAGCTGCCATACAACTTCAAAATTTATTTGGCTATATCTCAGAAACTATAAAAGTTGTGGTATTGAAATTTCACACAAGCGAATATATTAGTAAGGCCAATGTGTCTTATAAAAGTAGTTGAAATTACTTGACTCCTTCTGGTACCTGCCATACAACTTCAAAAGTTATTTGACTATATTTCAGAAACTATAGAAGCTATGGTATTGAAATTTCACACAAGCGAATATATAAGTAGGGCCGATGTGCTTTATAAAATTTGTTAAAATTTCTTGGCTCTTTCTGGTAGCTGCCATACAACTTCAACAGTAATTTGGCACACACAGTATTTTGAAAAACACAGCACTGAAATTTTTCATAAAATAATATGGTAATACGGCAATTAAAGTCATAGTCTGTTCCATAGTCATTAATGGCATCTTTATTCGCACATAGGATAACAAATTCGTACGGGTATCACAGAGTTGACAAGGTCAACTCTATTTTTTTTCTCGTTTTTGGTTGTTATTGACATCAATACTGTTGAAGCAGTTTTGCTTAATTGAGAATAAGAAGTAACAGGTTACAATTTTGTGTTTGAATAAAGAGGAAATTCTAACTGATTGAAAAATATTTTGTTTGAATATTGAGGGGAAACTTTTATTGGGTAAAAAAGTGCTTAAATATTTAATTAATTACAATTTAATGGATTTAAGTAGTCGTTACGTATTTCATTTCACTCAGTTTTGCATTAGTTATAAAGGTATCAATGCTTCTATATACAAAATATTCTTGAAAATCTGAAAACAGATGTCATACTATCTGTGCAGTACTTTTGGAAAGTGCCACTTATTCTAACTAATGCAATGGTGGCCTGCTGGACTGCTATTTTCAATTTTAAAAGGGAGTCAACATTTTGATTTTGAGAGAATCGTCGTAGTCCTACAGTAAGTTGATTGTACATATTGTTCTTTGTAAGAGAACAGCAGCTCTTTTGATCTAAAATTCGCACGTTTTCTTTAAGTTCGGAAAGGACAACAATTTAAGTTCAAAATAAATATATATATTTTTATATTATTGACACCCTTAGAACAATTATATTAGTCATTTTCCTCTTTTCCTATTGTTCAAAAAATTTAAAATTGCTATAGCTGCCTATAAAGCTTTTCTTTTATTTAAAATTTTTGCTTTTGACAGGATAACATCAATTTGTTTAAAGCGTAATTTTATCCTTCCGATACTTTCAAGTGTTTACAATAGATGATAAAATTTTTTTCACAAAAACATTGTATTTCAAGAGAAATAAATAATTATTTTTAATAATAAGAAGGTGTGTATTGTATGTGTGTGTGTAGAAGCAAAAAAAAAAATGAAAATTTAAATTTTATTCAGCAATCATTATGTTTGTATAATAATGGAAAAAAAATTCACCTTTAAAATAATGAGAATGTAAATGGGCCATAATTAAATATTTTAATAGGATTTCGTTTATTAAAACAATGTATACGATATTCCTACTTCCTTTTTATTGTTATTTTGTACTTTATTTTAATTGAAAAGTTCTTGTTGGTTTTTCTTTTCTTTTTTCTATTTTTACTATTTTAACTACACACAAATTTTAAAAATTCCTACAATTTCAAGGATGTTCTTTTTGAAAATTCTTTAACATGAATAAAAAATTAAATTTGTTCTGTGTATGTACATTGTACTTTGTTCATAAAAGAGAGAACAAAAGGAAATTAATTCTCTAGACAAAAACGTCAGATGTTGCGACCATGTTGGTATACATTGAAAAATCTATCAGTTTTTTTTGTTTCTTTTTTTTTTATAATTAATGGAGTTAATGTACAAGGTGTGATAATCAGTTTTCTCGTTATTTATTTTAAGAAAGGTGTTTTTTGAATTAATGTTTGTTCATCAAATGTTATAAATCGGTGATAAGTTATGCAATTTGCGTTCAAATGTAAATACTTTCAGGGAAAATGTTTTTCATATTATTTTTACATTAACAAATAATGCCTTTTTTTGTGAATTTTTATAAAAACAGATGTAAATTGCCCCATTAATTTCGATGTGATTTTTGGAAAGCTCGAAAAATATTATTTTAGAATTTCAAATCTTATAGAGTGTAAATAATTATTAATTCGTTCGACATTTTAACATATAAGTTGTAAAGTTCGACATTTTAACATATAAGTATTCTTCTATCATAGAACAGGTTGTGCAGAAATTTACAATAAAATGTTGCAGATTTTTTTAGAATTATTTCACACTAGAAAAACAAGAAAACGGCTAATATAATTATTTCTACATTACATAAAGTACTTTAAGTCAGACTTTCAACATTTCGGTGCTAAAAATTCATTTTAAATGTGTGATTCAAAATGTCGTTTACAAATAGTCGCTTTACTATATCCCGTTTGTAAGGGCACGCATAATTTCTACTAAGTAAGACTATACGCAAAAGTACAATCGTTTGACAAACGAGAAATTTTATTAACGACATTAATAAATAAAAAAATCTGATGTGGTCAGCACATAACCGACCGCATTGTGTATTGTCTAGTTAAATGAAAGTGTTACAGAATATTATAAAAATGTCTGTTAAATATTTCTTTCCAATTTTTAGGACATTAGTAAGCTTATAGTTAACATACTTAGAAAAATGTAAATTTGGCTCTTAGTAAAGTTTCGCTTTGTGCTACCCGAATTCCCTGAAATGCTCGCTAGTTAGTTTCGGTAACAACCAGAACTCAAATATCAAATTTCAAGAAATTCCATCAATTTGTTCTGTGAATATGGTGAAAAATGTAAAATCGGCCCGCAAATCAGTTTTCGAGCCCTGATCTTTCCAAAAACTTTATATGTTCATTGTTTTAATACGAGGAATTCATATATTAAATTTCAATGAAATCGGTTGATTATTTCTCTTTATATACACAAAAATGTATATTTGGCCCGTAGTAAACGTCTAGTTGCCGATGCCTGATTTCTTCCAAAACATAGAAATTTTCGTGGACGGTCGAGCTGAGCTTATATATAAAATTTCAAGTAAATCGGTTGAATATTTTCTTTAAAATGTTCAAAAATGTAAAACAGGCCCGCTAAAAAGTGCAGTTCCCGAGGCCTGATATATACCAAAAGTTGATCGATCCGTGCCATGGTAGAAATAAACTTACATATAAAATTTCATCAAAATCGGTTCAGCCGATCTTGAGATACACGCGTGCACACACAGACCGACAGACCGACAGACCGACAGACCGACAGACGGACAGACGGACAGACCGACAGGTTGCTAAAAATAGTCTACTTACACTTCCCTATTATGGAGAAGTGCATTCCCACCGAAAACTCAATATGCAAAATTTGTTGCCATCACATAACCTACCTATTGTATACACAATACGGTCGGTAAAAATTTGTTGAAATAAAATATATAAAGGTGTAGTGAAATGCCATGCAAGTTAAGCACCGTGTACATTTTTTTAAAGTTATTCAATTCCCAATGTATGTTTTATTTTCATATATAAAATATTTGAAAATATAATTTTATACTATTTAAAAAATGTACTATTCAAACTTCTATGCATTTTATTTATTCATCTACACTTACATATATACATAGTATATTTACATATTTTAAATTTAATAAACAAAAATAAACGTACTGAATTTTAAAAGTATTTAATTATAAAATACACTTTTTGTGAGAACTGTGTGATAGATCAACATTAATGGCACTAGAAGGAATACTCCGCCTGTATAAAATGGTATTTTAGAGCAGCAGAAAAAAAATAAGGGAAAGAAAAATAAATTTCTAAATTTATATAGGAAAATCCTTTCGGTTTTTCATTTTAAATTCTGTTATGTAAGTCAAATAGCTTTAGAATTCTCTCTTATTAAGAAAATTAAATGACGGAAATATTCAATTGAAATGTGTGTTTTTTATTCAGACGTGACAAGCAAATAGCTTTTTCTTGTATTATTTAAAAAAAAAAAACAAATATATATATGTATATGTATTTCCTGAATAATACTTAATTAGTTAGAAAATCCTTTCCCATACACGAATCTACACTCTTCAATTGTTAATTTAAATGAATATTTTAAGGAAATGAGTCTTTGTTTTTATACGTAAATGCGTTTTTCTTGTAAATTTTTCGAATATTTTACAAATAATTTATAAGAAACATAAAGAATTTTTTCTTTAATATGAATTAAGAGCCTGAAATACTTTTATGGTGCAAGTTATTTTATATTAAAACTCAACTGTTTATAGTGCTTTACAACTATTAATATAATTATGTTATATGTAAATAAATAATTAAGAGTTACCCTAGTACTATCTTCTTCTTTTCTAGTGTGATCTGCAATATAGTTAACTCCATCCATTGCTTTATGTAATTCAGGACAAACATGCCATCTATGCCTTACATGACAAGATTTTTGTGCTACTTGTTGTTGATATTGTTGTTGTATCTGTTGTTGCTGCTGCTGTTGCTGCTGTTGTTGTTGACTTGTTGTCGATGATTCAGGTACAACACTAGCTGCAGTCATTGTTGTTGTTGTGCTAGTCGCTGGTTTTATCACATTAGTACTTGAACTAATATTATTGATATTACCTAATAAATCGCTAGTTGTCGTCGATTGATGCTGTTGATGAGGATGTAATGGTACTGGTGAAAATGTTGATGATGTTGTTGACAATTGCCTTGTTAAATGATGATGTGAATGATGTGTATGTTGATTACTACTATTTATGCTATTTTGATGTTGTAATAATAAAGTTGATGTAATTGTTTGTGATGATGTTGATGCCGTTTGTCTAATATTTGTTCTTGTTGGTGTTAATGGATGATCTAATAAACTACCACCAGTTTGTTGATATTGATTATGTTGACCAAAATGTTCTTCTAATAATGATGATGTTGTTGATGTTTGTTGATTTTGTTGTTGTACTGTTTGTGTTTGCATCGATGTTGGAAATGGTGGAGGTGGCAGTATATCATCCATTAAATTGATATTTTGTACTCTTGGTAAATTTGGTGAGGTACTTCTCGATGTTGCTTTTGGACTTTGATGTAATCTTTATAAAATAAGTAAAAAATAATATATGTAAAATGTTTTTTCTTTTTGAATAATTATATTTTATATATTGATTTACTTTGACAAGGCAACTGGTGGCGGCAGCGGTGGTATTTGATCCCTCAATTCCAGTCCATTGCACGTCCTTACCATCAAACGTCGTGATGATTGTCTGATAAAGTACAGTATATTAAAATTACATTTTTGAAAAATTAAATAGAAAATAAAGAAATTAATACTAACATCATCTCGCTTATTGGATATAGTGGTCGCCGCATCACCAATATTCGTGGCAAATGATTTATGAACACAGTACGTACCCACGGGGCCATTGTATGAGTTTGTGGTGAGCGAAAATGAACATTCAGTACAACTACAGTGACGCATATACTGTAATTAGAAGTAAAATAAATTTTAATTTAAAATTATTGTTAAAATAACAAGAGTTGCCACAAAAAGTTTAAGTTTCTTTTTGAAACTAAAATACAACAAATTAAATATGTCCTCATATTGTAGGAATATTCTAGGGTTACTTTATCTAGTGTATTTTATTTAGAATTTTATTCAAACGGACTTAAACACAGTTTAACTTTTGAATATTAAATAGCTTGAAATGTAAACTATGTTTAATGCATTCAGTTGAGTTTAATTATGAACAAATTACAAAATAATTTCTCAGACATATTATATGCTATTCATTTAATTATTTTAAATAATAATTCAAAATAATATATTTTAGTAAATTTTATGATTTTATGATTAAATTAAAATGTTTTTAATATAAGTTTTCAATTTTGCCGGGATTGGCAATTTTGTTGAATTAGTTTGTTTATACTAGAATTGAAACGGAAAATATAAATTTTTGAATAATTTTGAATAATAAAAATTAATTTGAATAACTGATAAATACACAATATTAACAGTCTTTACCACAACTATAGGCAACTTAACTTGCCTATAATTTTCATAAGTTGGAAATAATAGAAAATCTATATCATTTAAAATTAAAGGTTTGAAGCAAGATGACAGAAAATTAAAAAAAAAAACACTTTTTTTAAAAGTTTTGGATAATTTTTTGGATCATTTACTATGACTATGTATGCAAATGCTCTGTGCCTGCATTACGTTAGAATAAAGTCTAACAATGAAAATTTTTAATACTGGAAATATAGTTAGGGCGGAAGATGCTTTAAGGAATTCGATTTGACGTGAAATCAGTTAAAAAATTATTTATGATGAGAAATTAAATTTGAGTCAAATAACAAAATATTAACAACATTTACGCAAGAAAATTTTCTATCACAATACTGTAATTATGGAGTTGTTTGTAGCTTCAAATTGTTGTTAAATTAAATAAACTACCACGACAATGTAGGAATAATACTTGATATTATAACAGTTGTTGGAAAGTAAATACTTTTCGTGTACTAGAAAATATTATTAGACAAAACTTAATGTAGTGAAACCAAATAATATTAGAACAAAAAACAATTTAAAATTATTTCTTAATTCTAAATAAATAGTTCTTTATTAATCATAAAGTTAATTAGTAATTTTTAGAGAGTACTTAAACAGCATACGTGTTGCATTATTAATTGCATAAAAGTGTTCACTTAATTTTAACCAATGCATAACAATATATAATTTAAGATATTTTACATGTACATACATTAATGTTCCTTATTCATAATATGTTTTATATAATATATTATAAATGATTTATTCATTAAATTATATAAGAAAATATTGAAAACTATTATTTAATTTATTCGTTTTGTAAACTCCACAATATTTATAGTATATTATATACATATGACTTAAAATATATAAGGCAATTATGCAATAGCAATAAATTCTGAGTTTTGAAACAATTACAATAACATAATAATTGTCATGTTTCAACTATTGTAAAACAATTATAAATTTTTCACGTTACATAAAATACAATTTGAAATACGCTATGAGTTGATTTCAGATAAGAATTTATAATATTTGTATTTAAAATGTACCCATATGTAATTTGTATAACATGCAAGAATATTTATCATAATTATAGTAATTAAAGAGTCATAATTATTACGATCTCAATTTTGGTACAATTTTATTCATTTATTCTATACATAGTTATTACTCATAAGTGTGTGTAATTACAAAATACCATAATTTATTTTAATGTTAAGTAAACTTTTTATTATATATTAATAATCCGAAATGTAATCGTTTACATTTTAACAATTTCAAAATGGAAGGTTACAATGAAACTGTGTGAAATTCTCCTTTATTTGCTTTTATTGTTGAAAATGTATAATCGTGTGCAGTAAATAAATATATATATAGTAGTGTATATCTAAAAGGTGTATTTATCGTGTACAATATTTTGTATTTAATATTGGAAAGATTTTCAAGAGAATATTTTAATTACACTTATTGAAACGAATGAAATTCGGTAAAATGTCGTTAGTATTTTGCTTATTATGTTATTGAATTTTTATTGTTAAAGGGCTATTGCAAAAAAAAAAAAGTTATGTTAGCTAATTAGCTATTACTAAAATAAATTAGATGTAGAAAATATGATATTAAAAATATGAAATTTTATTTTTGAAAGGAAACATAAATTTATTGAAAAATTGCATATATTTTGGCGAACTTTATTGGATTTCTAAGGATTTGAAATATTTGCAGATAATATAATATATAGGCAATTATGTGAATTGGAAGTAGCTTATGTTTTATTACTGCTTTATAGCTTATATTTTAATACTGCATTTTTATCATACAAAATTTCTGTACGAAAGTTATGCAGAACTTTCGTATTAACTTATATTGACTCAAAAACGAAGTATCTTCACCCACACTAAAACTTTAGTGAGAAAAAAGGAATTTTAAAATACATCAATTTTTATAATGATTATAAATTCTCGATAATTAGAGTGACGGCCTCAATCATTCGTTTGCTGTTTTAGGATTTTATAACTTTTATTAATAAAAATAACTTTTTTTAGGATTTTAGTTATCTTGTAAAGAAAAAGCAAGTAAAGAGGAAAAGGTTTAATTGGAAGTAAAAGTAATTCATAAATAAAAATTAATTTTACTCGCTATACCGATTATTGCCTTTATTTAAGCATACAATTTTTATTTGAAATCGAAACGTCACGATTGCTGCAGGCAAGTAAATTTTTTTGAAAAAGAAATTTCCACATTAAAACGCACAAAAAAAGAAATTATTTCCATCTTTTAAAACAATTGATATTTGTAGCTCAATTTAATATTTAACATTGTGCGGGTATACAGAAATTCAGGCTTTTTGTTTTTGTGTGCATCGACTGATTATTTCATTAGTTTTATATCTCGCATAATGTTTCATATGCTTGTTAAGTGGTTTTGATGTATTTTTAAATTGAGGATTCAACAGTTTTGGAATTTGAAATGCGAAAAAATTTGATTTGATTTGAATCAGAAAAAATTGATATTCAAAGGGCTGAATTGATGTCACATAGTAAAAATTTTCATTTTTGATACTTGTTAATCAAATGAACTACAAACGTATTTAATTTTAATTATATTTTGCAAAGTTGTATAGCTTGGTAATAAACGTACATTGTTAAACATGTATACAAGCTTAAAACGTATAATATGGAAAAATTAACAGATTTTATCATTTATTATTATGGGTATACGAGAAAGATGGGGTTAATTTGTGGAAAACAGTATATCTACAAGAAATTAAGAAAAAAAATAAAAACAAAAAAATGACGAATTTGATGATGACAAACAATTTGATTGAAATAATTTGATTGATTTATAATTAATATGATTGTATTACATAGTTGCGCTTCGGTGTACATCTGTGTTGGCTTTACAGGTTAAACTTTTCAGCATTTAACAATTTAATTGAAAAATTCAATTAAAAAAATTTTTAATAATTTTATTTTTTAGGGATGAAAAATTTTAATGAAGAATACTGAATTTTACAATAAAATGCTACAAATTTATTTAATCGTTTGCCGGATTAAATTATGTGGCAATAACGTTAAGTATTTACAAATTGATTAAAATAACCATTTGGTGTTTTAAATATTAAATATGAAATCTATACTGATTGCTTGAGAGCAATGAGTATTCTAAGATTTTATATTTAGAAACAATTCCCACCGGCAATGCTCCGTATTAGTAATTTTTATACCCGCTTGTTATATATATGCGGGTATAAAATTTTTTCATTATAACATCAATAATTATGTCTGCCGTTAAAGCGCTTAATTTACAATGGAAAAAGCTTAATACTTGAAATTTGCACAATTGCTTATTTTTAATGCAGGTATATCAATAAATCACCAAATCTGTGATGGTCATCTATCATATTGTTGAAAAGGTCTCCGAAACCTCTACAACTTTGTTCAACATACTTTTTGAATATCACCGAAGTTCTCAGGCTTTAAGAAAAAGCTTTAAAAAAACTGGGCTTGCATCTAAAGCTAAATTATTCTCTAAAGTTAAAATACGCAGCAGGCTTAAAAGAGGCAGGTATTAAATTTTGGCAAAGCTTTTTGGCAAAATTTTTTTACTTGCTTTTTTAGATTTTAATTAGCAAAATTTTAATAAAGTTTTTTACATTTCGAATAAGATTTACTTTTAATTGTTGCACATTAAATTTAGGTACGGTTAGGCAAAAATTTTCAATACAATTGCAAATTTACACAATTACTTATTATTTTCATAAAAGAATAAGCTAAAAATATCTTTTCGATGTCATTGAATAAATAAATTTTCGACAAAGCACTGTTTACTCGTATTACAGTGTTTACAATTTTAAAATTTAATGTATATTTCTTAATATTATACGCTAAAAATTTATTGAAGACCCGGCAAAATTCCAACACTTTGAAAATGTTTTATGCAACAGAAAAATTGAAAAATGCTACAAATATTATTAAAGAAATAATTCAGATGAATTAAAAAAAATATTAAAAATTGCATACTTACAGGGACGACCTGATAAAAATTTTTATTATTTTTTTAGTTTTAATTAAGAATAACCAAAAAAAAACAATTTTTTTTAAATTTCGCATACTTAATATTTTATTTTACGTTGTTATTAAATTAATTGCACATACGAGCACATTAATTTAAATTTTTTAAATTTTTTTTAGCAATGTAAAGAAGGGAAAGTTTTCAATTATATTTATATAAAAGAAATTTTACTCGATTTATATTATAATTGTTTAGTTGATATTCATATTTCGTTTGAAGTGAAATATGTTTGTTATAATAATGTTACAATATACGTAAAACGCTCAGGTGATATTACAAATTATATCTATATTACAAATTTTAATATAATTTTTATTTGAAAAATTAGTTTGAAATTTTCTAGTTAGATAATACGTCCTTGGATTCGCTTCCATCAGCAGCTAATATTGTATTTTTTATAATTCGTTTATCTTTGTCATTTGTCACCCACACGTATGTCTGCATGCAATACATATTAAATTTTAGGAATTTAATAAAATATAAAAATCAAAAATAATTTTAGTTGTATCCTCCCACTAACGTACTATCTGTGCTATAGTACGATAATAACAATAAATCTTTTATAAAAATTTAATGCATTTACAGTTTTTTCCGTAGGTGTTGGATTATTTTTAAAGAAGAAAGAAATCGATTTAAGGAGACAAAAAAGTAAATATTCGAAGTTTCAAGTATCGTGAATTTTCATTGGGAAAAAGTTAATAGCTATAGCTAAAAAATTAAATTATATTTCTTATAGTGCTTTTTCCTTTCACAGATCTTTGCGAATTATGCTCGTTAATGGTTTTTTTTTTCTGTTATACGAACCTTATCGAAGCTGTAAAGTAAAAAACATTACAGAAAACATAAACTATGTTGAACTTTTTATTATTGTTTGATGTTATATGTGACACGTACAATTTGTGACGTCATTTAATTTATAAACAAACATTAAATGTAAACCGAGAATCATAGAGTTGTATGTTGCCTTCTTGTCATTTCGGGATAATAGCACAAAATAGTTTTGCTAACTTTATTTTTTGAATTGCAATTTTTGAAAATCGAATTTTGAGTCAAGTTTAAAATATTAGAATTAAGTGTGATTAAGTGTGTGTTGAAACTTTAGATGTTATTTTGAGTTTCTAATCACTTTTCACTGCTTCGCTTGATAGTTTTAATCTTCATCACGTTTTGTACTAAAAATTTGTCCTTCTCCTTTGTCAACTTTTTTAGCTGTTCACGAAAATTTATTCGTTTTTTCTTTTTTTTGGATTTCATTAATGTATTTATAATGTTGTTACCTAAGTATTTGTATTAGGTTTTATATATCACACATAAAAGATGAAGTTACTCTATATATGCATATGTGTTATATATATTAACGTACTATGTAGAATAGATTTCTATCGTCTAGTACAAAACATCCATTTGGTATAACTAAAACAAAACAAAGAAAAAATTTAAATGAAAACGAGTGATGCACAATAGAAGATTGAAAGGACGACTAACCAATTTTGAAATTGGGACAAAAATAAAACAAAAACTATTTGTATTATAGTTGTAGTTGTAAGATACTTTATATTTGTACACCTATTACGTATAAAAAAAACATACTCAAACTAATTTGTTATAGAGTTGAATTCAGGTCAAAGCAATATTAAAATATTTTCGGTTCGTGACTTTTATAATTTACATGGGATATCTAGTATCAAGATAAAGAATTATTGAGAATCTTTATTTTTTGTGTATATTAATGGAAATTTGTTGAATTAAATTTAAAACAAAGAATTTTTATTCAAAACAGTTTTAAACAGATATATAAGATATGTAAAATCTAAATGTTTTTTGTATAAGGACATTTAATAAAGTTTTTGAATCCTTGAAATTCTAAGATCTTTTTTAATTTTTAACTTTTGTCGCTATAGAGACAATTTTGTAGTTAATATACTTATTAGAGAATAATGTTTTATTAAGAAAATAAAACATTAAAATATTATTCCAGACAAAGTCATTTAAATAATTAATGGAGCTCATGTCAATAAGTTTGAAATTTTATAAAAAATTCTGTCTGGTTTGGCATATACTTTGTATTGTTATTAAGCCTTCCTTCTCCGAATTTGAATTCAATAAAAATTTATATTTCGGATTTTTAATACAAAAAAATTTAATAAAAAAATTTAAAATCTTGATATTTTCACAAGCATTTTGTTTATAAGAGATTATAAACTGGTAGAGATTTTAAAATTTGATGAACTTTGAATAACATACAATTTACATGTTTGCGAAATGAACTTCCAATTCGTTGTTATTTTGTTTTTCAAATCGAATCACGTTAATTTAAAATATGTTCTTGTCTTATAGAACAAAAAATTGCCCAAGTAATAAAAATCAGGAATTTTTTATTTTGTAAGATAGGCGAATTTTCTTGAAATTTTTCGATTCATTTTGGACCATCCACACAATGTTTTAAGAGGTTGCATTTATTAAGAAATTTTTTCTATATAATTATTCTTCGTTTCAAATGAAGATATTTTGATTAAATTATGATAAGCCCTATATATAGAATTTTTGCTACCATTATTTTCAAAAACGTTTAATACGTTAAATCAAAGAACTTGTTTTACTAAGAACAATAATTTCTAATTTACAATGTAAATTTTTATTAAGTAATAATAAAATAAAAAAATCTGATGTGGTCAGCACATAACCGACCGCATTGTGTATTGTCTAGTTAAATGAAACTGTTACAGAATATTATAAAAATGTCTGTTAAATACTTCTTTCCAATTTTTAGGACATTAGTAAGCTTATAGTTAACATACTTTGAAAAATGTAAATTTGGCTCTTAGTAGAGTTTGGCTTTGTGCTATCCGAATTCCCTGAAATGCTCGCCAGTTAGTTTCGGTAACAACCAGAACTCAAATATCAAATTTCAAGAAATTCCATCAATTCGTTCTGTGGATATGGTGAAAAATGTAAAATCGGCCCGCAAATCAGTTCTCGAGCCGTGATCTTTCCAAAAAAGTTATATGTTCATTGCTTTAATATGAGGAATTCATTTATTAAATTTCAATGAAATCGGTTGATTATTTCTCTTTATATACACAAAAATGTATATTTGGCCCGTGGTAAACGCCCAGTTGCTGATGCCTGGTTTCTTCCAAAAGTTAGGAATTTTTGCGTATGATCGAGCAAAGCTTATATATGAAATTTCAAGTAAATCGGTTGAATACTTTCTTCAAAATGGTGAAAAATGTAAAATCGGCCCGCAAATCCGTTTTCGAGCCCTGATCTTTCCAAAAAATTTATATGTTCATTGTTTTAATACGAGGAGTTCATATATTAAATTTCAATGAAATCGGTTGATTATTTCTCTTTATATACACAAAAATGTATATTTGGCCCGTAGTAAACGTCTAGTTGCCGATGCCTGATTTCTTCCAAAATATACGAATTTTTGCGGACGGTCGAGCTGAGCTCATATATAAAATTTCAAGTAAATCGGTTGAATATTTTCTTCAAAATGTTCAAAAATGTAAAACAGGCCCGCTAAAAAGTGCAGTTCCCGAGGCCTGATATATACCAAAAGTTGATCGATCCGTGCCATGGCGGAAACAAACTTACATATAAAATTTCATCAAAATCGGTTCAGCCGAACTTGAGATACACGCGTGCACACACAGACCGACAGACCGACAGACCGACAGACCGACAGGTTGCTAAAAGTAGTTTATTTACACTTCCCTACTATGGAGAAGTACGTTCCCACCGAAAACTCGATATGCAAAATTTGTTGCCATCACATAACCTACCTATTGTTTACACAATACGGTCGGTAAAAAAAGACTATTTAATTAAAATAACATAATTGAAAATTTATATTTGAATATTTTCCAAAAATTTGAGACCGAACGAATTTACCAATGATTTGTCATTAATTAAGTGTTTGATACCGATATCTAATTCGCTTTAATTATTTGGTAATGAACTACTAACAATTTTGTGCAACAATAAATTTTATATATATTTTTAATGGAGCATTAAACATTTCCAATAAGGATTGAAAAATGATTATCGCAGAAAAAAAAGTAAGGATTTTGTCAATGAAAATAAAAATAAAATATTGGAAAATTTTTCTACATAAATTCATTTGCACCTTTTTTACGGTTATTTCAATGCTATTAACTCGATTTTACTATACCCAAATTTGTAATTTTTAACCCTTGTCATTTTGTTAAAACATTTGTTTAATGACATTTGTTAAATTTTATTGGTTCACACAAAGACTTGTAGTTGTTACAATTCTGGATCTAAGGATCCAGATAAAACAAATTCAAGTTAACTGAATCAGATAATTTCAATTTTGACTTTAAAGTCTAGAATATGAAATAATTGTGGTTATGGATGTCATTGCATAACTTGACTTTGATTAAAATTAATAATTTGGATGAATGAGATTTATTTATTAAACGAGCTCAATTTAATAAGAAACATGAAAATTTTCAATTTTTATGAAGTGAAGTTGTTCATTTTATGTTTAAATTAGAGCTTATTAATTTAGCCATAATTAAAATAAAATTGTTATATTTATGTGTACTGCCGAAGAAGACTTTGGAAGTCAAATTGAAATGAATAGAAAAATGTAAAAATTTTTCATAATTGTTTTGAAGAATTTGGTCTAGATTATTTTATTTCAAACTGTTCAATTCATTTAACTGTGTGGCCAATTAATTAATTTTAAATTTCAATCTTTTCAAATTGTTGTCCCTAATAATGTAGTCTAATACAACCGTCGGAAAACTTTTGTGGGTTATTATTATGTATTATGTGAGCATGAGTATAGACCACTCGAGCTTCTTACATTAACTACTTATAAGAATGACATTTTCTACTGACTTTATTGATTGTTTTGTTGGGAAAAATAACAAATTTGTATGAAATTTTATGTATTTATATCTCTTATTTTCTATGTACCTATGTCTATTATGAGTTCTTAAAAACTTTTTGAAAAATTTTAATAGTCGCAATCGAATATATTTTTTTTTTTAATTTAATGGGTTGCATGTTGCACATGAGCCGCATTTTGCCAACGGCTGGTCTAATTATCTTAAGAAAATCCTTTAAAAATTCTCTTTAAATTTTTTCTTCTTGGACCAGGTGTACAGATATTATGTATTATACGAAGCCACTTGAATTATAAAAATTATAACATGAATTGTAAAAATTATAATATAAAGCTGCTTATAACAATGCTAATATTTATACGAAAATTTTATAACTATAATAATATTTCTTTGGTATTTCTTTGATATAAGAAATTTTTTCTAATACATAAATTTCATTTAATTCTAACAAAATGCTATGAAATTTTATTCTGTTTTCTAGATCGATAGCTTCATGTCTACAATAAATCGTAAAAGTTTCTAAATATAAAATTTCTGAAATCATTCTGATATTGCAAATGTATGTGGAGTGGGCGTAAATAGAACTATAAAAATATTCAAAATAAAAATGTCTACCTATCTGTCGGCTGTTGAAAAGCTCATGTAATAAAGAAGAGAGTTATATAGAGAATTTAGATTTGACGAGCTTAATACTTTTACTGCAAAACTACTTTTTATTTGGACTAGCAAAATTAAATTATTGTACAGAAAATCAAATATTGAATAATATTAATCTATATTTATGGAATTAGTTTTTCTAATCATAATTTTCATCTCGAATTCAATCATTAAAAAAATAAAATTGTGCTATATCTAAATTCAGTAGCGTAATAGAAATGTATAACAAATAAAATTTTATAACTGCTATGGTAGCATAAAAAAGTATTGTACATTATCTGGTTACGTAGTTCTTGCTTAATTTTTGCTAGAAGCCTTTTCAAATTTAAATTATTTTGAACCTATTTTTAAGTTGGATGAGAACTGCAACAAAAATTTCATCATTAAATTAAAATTCTCCCTTAAAATGCTATATGCAAGCCTTTCCATTCAGAAGTTAAGTAATCAAATAAATTTTTTAATTTTAAAAATATATTTTATTATTTAAAATTGAAAATAGCTATTCTTGCTTTGTATTTCATCTAGCTAGCTAGCTAGGTAAAAAAAAAATCGTGTTAAGATTTTTCACGAATATTATGTTTTGTATACTTATAGGCGTACATGCATAATGTGTGATATGTGTACAGAGCACTTAAACGACGTATACCATAGAGTTTATTGAACATTTACGGACATTATTATTTTTAGTGTCAAAAAAAATCTATATAAAAACCTGAAAATATAAGAATTTTGAATTTGTAATGTAATATGATTGTGGTAACATATTGTGTAATATAAATTCAAATATAATCCAATAATTTTTTCTTTTTGATACAAAATAAAAGCATATAGCATGACAATGCTTTGGAATGTTATGACCATCCAAGAACAAAACTATTGTCTTACTACATGTTAGGTATAATGTAAGGTTTATAAAATTTTATGTGAATATTTATTATGGGTTTATGGAGGATCGGAAAATTTTTTTTTTTTTATTAGTTTTCTTTTATTTATTTTGGTAATAAAAATATTTTACTTAAAGTTTAATATTGGTTTCTATAGATTTTTTTTTCTAAATCCTTGTCAATTTTCAAAAAACTGAAGAGAAAAAAAAAAGAATTGTTATTTTTGCTGTATTAAACTTTATTAAGATTTTGAAATTTATAACTTTAATTTCAGAAACAAAAAAAAAAGGAATGCGATCTTAAGAAAATTTTTAAATTTTATACAAAAGATTTAGTTTTACTAATAATAAAATATTGTGAATTTATTCAAAATTGTTGAAATTTTTAATTTACGAACTAAATTAAATTATTTAGTACGTGACAAAAATTCAGGATATATAAAAGTGTTTTAATTTATGCAAGATTTTTTTTCTGTGCGTTTATTTGTTATTTTAAATTTTATAATTTTATTACCGAAATATTGTTAGATTCTAAATAATTTTCAAACTTATAATCAATAAATCTGTAGCTATATTAATTATGATTTCAATTTATAACTCAATAAAGAATTTCGCAATAATTAACAAAAAAATATTAAAAATTCAAAATTCAAAACTAGTGAAATTTTCAAATAAATAATTTTAATTGAATAATATGGTCTTCTTTGGAAATTTTGGGAAAACTTTCTATATGCGTGTTATAAATACAAGTATTCTAATATTAACATAATTAATTTTTGATAATTATTATTTCCTTAGCCCTAAAATCCCATAATATCACTTTTATTATAAAAGGAAACCACTTTTATTTTCCCCCACACAACATCGACTCACCCCAGTGTACATATGTTTATGTACACTGTTATAATATGTTTGTGAACATATTATACCGTATGTTTTTTTATGTGGAATTGGATGTACCATTGACATAAAGCCTCATCCCCTTACTAAAGTATCTACCTATATTTTTCTAAACAAATGACTAACAAAATATCTTAAATGGTATTAAAATTTTTTTTTTTGCTGTTAAATCTCTAAGATCATAGAAGATTAAATCTGTTAGAAGATTAAATTAAATGATAGATTGTTTTTTTTTTTGTTTTGTTTCTTAATTCGATTTGGATAATTAATTATTTGTACATTTATCTTATTGGTTAAATGATGCAATTACTTAATTATCACCTTATTTTTATATTTCTCTTCTTTAATTCATAAATATAGACATACATGTATATCGCACCTATGAAGCAATACTGGTATGACACAAAATATTTAGCAAAACTCATGGTTTGTAAAATAGAACATTTTCGTCTAACAATTTATATTAAGCATGTATTTTGTATTGCTCTGAGTTTTGTTTTTAAAACCGATCTTCTATTGAAGCAGTTTTCTTAATAATAAATTAACGTATAATAATTATAATTTATATTAGTGTAAACCCGATTTTAAGGTAAAATTTGACCAAAAGACAAATTATGAAAGGTTTTATTATGTTAATTTCAAACAATAGTCCCACATATGCACCTTAAGCATTTTTACAAAACGTATCATCTAGGTAAATCCAATATACTGTGGGGATCATTTCTTAACAACTTCTCTTTCGTGTCTTCATCAACTAATCGGATATATAGAATGAGATGCAACATGGCTTGGATATTCCCGGTCAATAGACGAATTATGGTAACAGTTGGAAGGCGTAAATAACTTATATTTGACAAAATATGTCTGATTGCACTTGTGCATTTCAATTTCGACTGAACCGACTTTAATTTTTTTTATAATTTTTAAGAAAATATTTAACAGATTAACCTGAAATTTTATATATACTCGTAAGCTAGGTCGAACAATACTTTTTTAAGGAAATTATTGGCGTCGATTTAACACTTGTTTTACTTTATATCAAATTTTAAACGAAATAATAACGAAATTTCTTGAATTTTAATATTTGACGTCTTTTTGTTACCTGAAGAACTTTTCATTGAATTCGGATGACGCGAATCTCCAATAAAAACAAAATTTACATTTTTCTGTTGATATTATAACTTAAAGCTTAATAGATCTCTTAAATTTCGAAAGAAGTGTTTAAAACATATTTTATTGATCTTGTATAACACTTTCGCTCAAACTCTAATACACTTTGGAATCGGCTTTGTGCTGATTACATCAGATTTCTCTATTATAATTTCGATTATTTTAATTACTAAAAAATTTATTTTGAAGTAGCTTTTTTTAAAAAGTGAAGTAGCTTTGTACAAATTTTATATAATATTTTTTATTTTTTTTTTTCATTTAAATTGAATTCCCTAGAATTTGAAAATCTTTTATTTTTGTTTTACAAACCATTAAAATTGTTGATTACATAAAGCGGTGACTAAATGTCGTCTTCTAATTGCGAAAAGATTAAATTTTATCATTCATTTTCCTTATGTACTTAGAAATTTATTTAAATATATAAATATATATATATATAAATCTTTTGCACACATACATTCCTACAAATTCATTTTTTTTGTTTTGTTTACAAATCTTTCATTAAAAGTTGCTTCAATCACGTAATTTGGATTAGAAGAAAATCTGTTATAAGCTACCCATATTTTTTTTTGTATTTTGTTTTTTTTCGAATACTTAATTTGAACTTCCAATTAATTCTACTTATTTTTTTTAAGGTCATTATATAAGTGTTTTAAATTTAAGTGTTTATAAAAAAAAAATCCTTTTTAACAAAAAAAACAAAAAATCAAAAAATAAGTAAAAAAAAGCTTTATTATTTTTAAAAGTCCCAACAATTTAAGGATTGAAATTGTCTTAATTACCTTGACTTCAAAAAAAAAACTAAAAACAAAACAAAAAAGAGAAAAGCGAAAAAAATTAAAAAATTATAATAATAAGAGAAAAAACAACAAAAAATACAGAAAAAAAAATTATCTTTCTCTTACTTTAGGTTACGACATCCTTTTTCTTTTCGTTAATATCCTTATATATTTCGCTTTTGAATTTAAAGTAAATTAAGTTAAGTAATTATATCACATGTAAAAGTACTTATTATTTGTATGTAAGTATGTGAATTATTTATGTGAATGGATGATATGGGGTTGTGTCTACACAATATGTAAGTAAGTAAGTATAAAAGCGCTGATAAAAAATTTTGTTAGAAAAAAAAAACAAAATAGAATTTCTCTTTTAGCGAAAAAAATTTTAGAAGGGGGAAAAAATAATTTCAAGGTGATTATTTATAGGATTTTCTGTATTTCTTTCTAATTTTTATTTTTTGTAGAAAAAAAATTGTACCAGAATAAGGATATTTGAAAAAAGTCCCCCAAATGATTAGAGAATGAATTCCAAAGGATTTTAGAAAAAAAAAACAAAATTTTTTTAATTAAAAGACATTGAAAAAACAAATTTGATTTAAAAGTTTTGATGCGAAAAAAACAAAAAATTTTTTTTTTGTATTTTCGAGATTAAAAATTTTAATATTTCAAAAATTTTAATGTAAAAAAAAATTCATTTTCAGAAACAATAGAAGAAACAATCAATTTGTAATTTTGAATTAAAGTTAAAAAAATTTATTTTGGTTTTGGAATGGGGTTCTTGAATCTATTTTTTAAATATTTATCTGGGACATTATTGTGTATTTTCAATCTGAAACAATTTCAAGGTTTCACTTGTTGTGTTTAGAAAAGTCAATTATTTTCCAACGAAATGTGCATGGTGTGATCGGTCGTGAGTTATTAACTTTAGGTGGTTTTTCGGCAAATTACAGAAAACAGGAAAATTAGCCGACTTAGTAACAAACAATCGACTTGAAATCGATTATGCAGCAAATAATGAACCAGTTTAAATGAAAATTTTTAACCCAGATTTAATCGAAATCGGACAGATCTGGGAATAAAAATAATTGTGTATAGAATTTCAAAGGCTAAAATTAACAATTTTATGCTAGAAATTAAATTAAAATTGACTACCAATACATTTTAAAAATGTATTGGTAGCAAATCATAGGCCAGTGCTATTTCGAACTTTAAGTTCGAATATGAAATTTTAAGTTTGGCTCAGCAGTCTTTAATTGATATTAATTGCCTTTAATGAACTAATGAGGGCAATATCTAATATTTATGAAATTTCTACAGTGATTCAACCGAAATTTTCCAAAAGTGGAAAGTATCCTGCATATTTCATTAAATATGAGCGTTAGAATAGTAATCGAGACATTTTCACACTGCGATAAAAACTGAAAATACTAATTTCTAATTTTTTCTACTTTATTTTAAAAATAAAAACGAAAAAAAATTATAATAGTAAATCATTAAGAGATTACAATTTTCAGAACAGAAAAGTTATTGAAAAAGTAATTGTTATTATTAATATAATGTCAAGTCATTAACATAATCGAGGTTTCAGCACAACACCAAAATATAAAAAATTTACATAACTTCTATGAATAGATACAATATGAATTTGTAAGAATGAATGTGTCAGTGTTGGAGTAATCATAGCTCAGTCATTGAATAACGAAGTAATTCTATTTTGTATTTACTTTTCTGTTTTTTTCTTATGCTTTTTGTATTGTTAAACGAAATGAATGGAAAATGGAGAAAATGTTGAATCGATATGCTCAGATACGTATAACATTAACTTAAAATATATACGGTTTTCTTCTTTTAACAGAAATGGTATATATATAACAAAACAGCTTTTTCTTAAGTTAAATCCTATTTGAAATGTTTAGGTAGATTTATTTATGGTATATTGGTGTATAAGTAGGATAGGCAAATGAATATCATGTACCTATCAAATTATGTATATATACAAGGATAAAAATCATCTTCTAAATTTCAAATCAAAAAAAGAAAAAAAAAAGAAACTTACCTGAAGGTATCAAGTATCATTGTAAATAGCACAAATTTTCCTAGAAGTGGTACGACTAATGATGTCGGGGGAATAATTTCCGCCAGCAATAAGAAGAACACAGTCAGTGAGAGCAGAATAGATATGCTTAATGATACCTGTAACAAAAAAGAAAAAGAAATACAAAAATGTAAATATAGGGAAAATATGAAGAAAACTGAATTTAACAATAAAAAAAATGTTGTCTTTTGTTATTCATACAAAAAAAAAAAGATGTATCGATCTTATGAATTTTAAGATAAAACGTTTTTTATGTTTCTCTTATTTCTTCTTTTTGTGGGACATTCAAATCCCAATGGATCAACAATGGTTCTATAGAGGAATTATAAAATATTGAAAAAAAATTCTTTAAAGAGTACAAAATAATAAGAAATCTCGATTAGCTGGAAGGTTTTCGTATACAAAATTGAAATTCTTAACTCGCATGTAGCGCAAAAAAAAACTAAAATTCAGGTGAATCGCTTAATGTGCATGCAAATTGATTGAATAATATTTTTTCTAAGACGATTAAAATATAAAAGTACTTAAAGTATTTAAAATGTAGTCAATTTCATAAAAACGGGAAGAATAGTAACAAAATCAAAGAATTTTTAAAGCGTAAGGAAATGAGATAATTTTTTAAAGAGATCAAGTACGAGTAAACATAAATGCAATTTTAAAAAGGTAGAACACAAGTTATTCGTATGGAAAAAAAATTTTGATTTAGTACTCTAAATTCTGTAATATACCATCAAATTGAATAGCCAAGCAAAATAACTGCAATGATAGTCAGCACCGTGATCACAATGATATTTAACACACAATTATTAAAAGTGGGTAACTTTGAAAGCGAAACAAGTTTGCGAAACAACTGAAAAGTAACCTTTAATTCTACATCTATTTATACAAGATACCTCATATAGTTCTCATCAGGTAAGAATAAATAGGGTGAGTATCACAATATTTTCAAATAATGTAATTTTTAAAAATTTTCCATTCTTAGTATTGCATTTTCCCCCCAAAAATATGCAAAATTCACTTATCAATTTATTTTACAGGTAAAATGAATAATTTTTAAACCTAAGGATTCTTATCAGCAGCAGTATATCGCATGGTTTAAAATTATATTTATATACTCAAGGATTTAGAGATTCAGTTATGTGTTAATTTTGATTATTCAATTAGAGAATTATAAAGCATGAGATAACCGAATAGGTCAAATAATTAAAAGTATTCGAGCACTAGTGAAACAATTGCAGAAATAACAATTAAATTAAGTTTATAACATTTTTAAAGATAATCGTGTATACTTCTAGTTTCTAAATAATTCCCCAACAGAAGCAATTTATGTTTATATGTATTTAATACAGGAGTATTTAAAGGAGTCAAAATGCATCTAAACTGGATATCTAGTCGACATATGCATTTTCTCCATAATTTAATTTTGTTTTTAATTTTGGACTTGTTCGCATACATTAAATCGCCCCAAAATTTATTTTGGCGAAACTAGATGTTATTTAGTGTATTTAAGTTGTTTTTGTTCACTTTCATATTTTATACATATATGCGAAATCTAATTTATTCGAATTTTGTTCTATATCCAAACTGATGATTCCAAAAGATAAAGTATTTTTTTTTCGATACGTTGCTATAAAATTTTATAACTAAATTTTGAATTTATTTATGTGTTTTTATGTGTTTTTTTTTAAATATAGAAGAATATTATTTATGTACGCATAAGTATTACGTATTTACCTTTGTTAGATATTGTTGTGCGTTATACACTGCAAAAAATGTAAACCATATTTATTTTGAACTGTTAAGTTTAAAATAGACCTTTAAACTATTTTAGTTTAAATTAAAAATTAGTAAAGTTCATTTTCTACAATTTTAAACCCAGAAGCTTAATTTTCAAATTTCTAACTTATTTAAAATTTAAAATTTCAAATTTAAAATTTGGCAGACATGTAATTTTTAGTTTTGCAACAGTTTGATAGCTTATATGAAGTCCATAGGCATTTAAGCAATGAAACTGATTAAAATTTTTAGTTAAAGCAAATCACTTGAATTGATTGCGCAACGATTTTACAATGTGCCCAATTGTTAATCTTGCCTGGGCCCAATTGCTAATTTAAAAATCTAGTTTAAACCATACTTCTTTTTGAAACTTTACTATACTACAAAATTCAAATTAAAAATTTAAGAATGTAAACTCTAAACTTCTCTATTTAAATTTTTGGGCTTACATTTTTTGCTTTTTAAACCCTCTAATTAATATGTTGAACGTCAATATGTGTAAAATGATATAAAAATTCATTTTGATCTACAAAATCCAGAAAGCTAACACTTGTATAAATAACTTAACTATATTTTAAGCCAAAAATTTTGACACACATTTTGACAGTTTTATTGTGGAATTGTGTAACTACATTTTTATGCAACGGGGATGAAGTGCATAGCATATCGATGTTTTATTTAGTAGATCTCATTACCATACTGATGTTTACATAAACCTTATTGCAGATGATGTTAACACTCTCAATAACATTATCTGCGTTAATAACAAAGTTTGCCACAGCAGATCATAAAAATTTATAATTTTTTTAGTTTGTGGATTTTGAGATTTAATTTTAAATTATAAACTAAAATTTTTTTCAGTGTAAATTCGTGAGTTTCTTTATAACGTCGATCGATGAAACTTTACAATCAAGAGCATACATAGATTTTATGTCTGAATAACATTAATACGTCTGTCATGTGATGGTTGTCTTAACATTTTGTATAAGAGGATTGGTTGGTTTGTAACGTTGACTAAATAAATTTGAATATTTATATATTTATGTTATCTGTTATGTTATATGTTATGTTTGTTATTAATAATAATGTACTGGTACATAAATTCATTTCTTATTCTTATATTTTGTTTTAAGAAGAATGACATGGAGCTTTGCTTTGATTATTAAAAATAATACATACATACATATTATACATACATATTTTTCATTTAAATATATGTACTTATGTTTGTATACTTATACATTTTTTCTTTTTTTTCATATTATATAAGGTGTAAAAAAGCCTAAATATAATTAAGTTCATCTTCTTTAAAGACTTAATTTGTCATTTTTATTATGCGTACATGTGTACGTATATACATTTATCCTGTTTTTATGTATATATTATGTTTGTTTGTTTGTTTGTTTGTTATAAGTTAAGAAATAAACAAGTGAAATTAAAGATATGAGGGTATAAGAAAACATAAAAGGATAATATTTATTTTTCATAAAAATGCGGTACATATACGTGCATACATACGTATATAAGTATGTATTTACATAAATCTTTAATAGAATTTATTGGATTCAATTCATTTACTTGATTGATATGATAATTTATCTTTTTAAATACATTAAGTTTTTATTTATATATTATTATAGTGAATTTATTAGATGAGAAAAGTTACAGTTAGAAAATATACAACTAGAAAATGATGTAGGAATTAAATATACTTTATTTTTTATAAATAATTATTTTTATTATAGTTTGCAAATGGTTCCTTTTTGATATTTTCAACTATAAACTACAATATACAAGGTGATTCAGAAAGTTATACAACAACATATACCATGGGTTAGAAGATCGAAAATAGGTAAAACTTTTGTTCCGGACTGGTGAATTTTCACGAAATTTTTTTTATGCAGGTTTTTTTGATTATAACTTCGGTGCTGAAAAGGATAGGATCTTCAAACAAACAGTTTCAGAAAGGCTTAGTAAAAGTCTTAAAATAGAAGTGATTCATTGATTCTGTATTTTATGTACCTACGGAATACCAAGCATTCGAACTTTAACGAAAATCAAATTTTTCCCTTGATTTTTTAGTTTTTTCTAGCTAGATAATTTCTTAAGAAATTTTTAAAAACCTTGAATTTTTTTATAGAATTTTGCCCAGCTGCTTAAGCTTTAATTTAAGTCCTCAAACATGAAAAAAAAATTTTATGATACAAACTTTTAATTTGAAAACAAAAATTAATTTTAAAAAATTTTAAATTTTTGAAAAGGAAGACTAAAATTTTCATTTTGGAAAAACAAAAAAAAAATCTAGTAATCAAAAAATTATTTTTCGAAACTTTTCTTGGTAAAAAAATTTATAGGTTTTTAATTTTTGCCAGTTTTCATAAGAAATGGTACCTACATGGTTTGAAATTTTTAAATGCATTTTTCTCAGATTGGGTGCAATTTAAAAATTTGAAAAAATAATTTTCGGAATCTAGACACCATTTGGCATCTAAAGTTATTAAAATTATGCAGTTGAAACGATTTTTTAAGGGCATGCCATTTGAAATTTATTGTAATAGAAAAAAAATTTGTTTTTCAATAGGAAAATTTAAAAATATTCCTATTGAAAACAAAACTAAAATGTATAAAAATATTTTTCGTACAAAATGGAGTTGGTATTAACATTATGAAGTTAATAGATATTTAATAAATAAGTTAATTAGATAAATAAATCTAAAACATATTTCTACAAAAACTAAATTGGCATACAGTTGATGCAACTAAAGTGGGGTTTCAGTAAAGCAATTAATTTAAAATATGCGATAAAGGAGATAAACATAAATTTTTGCCGAATTAGGTGAATTTCATAGGAGAATTTTGTGTTCGTTTTGAGAAATTTGTAAAATTTTTGGATAATGAATTCGTATTTTCCAAATTTTTTGATAAAGGAATATTGAATTGAATTTAATTTTAGTTTTATCAACATCTGGTTTGATTTTAATTGAATTTATATCTCCCAACAACATTTGTGGTTTTTGTACTGTATCTTCTGTAGCCTGACCATTGGTGGAGTGGTTATGACACCGGCCCTTTAACCGAAGGGTCTCGGGTTCAAACCCAGGTCAGGTCACTATAAAAATTATATTCAATGTTATATAACTTAATATGCAATACTAACAAATATTATACAAGTAATTTTCAAATATTCATAATATTCGATACTAAAGACTAAGAAAAATAAACAGTAAATATTAATAAACTGAAATATTTAATATAAATAAAAACTACGGTAGGCTAGTCACCTACCCTAGCTATAGATATCATGCACTAGCCCTATACTCCTCCTAGGAGTGAAGAAGGAAAAACAAAAAAAAAAGATCTTCTGTAAAATGAAAAATTTTTTAATGTTTGAGGACTTAAATTAATGTTTAAACAGCTAGGAAAAATTCTATGAAAAAAATTTCAAAATTTATCTCGTTAGAAAAAACTGAAAAAATCAAGGGAAAAATTTGATTTTCTTTAAAGTTCGAATGCTTGGTATTCCGAAGGTACATAAATACAGAATAAAGCAGCACCGAAGATCTTTTTTAGCACCGAAGTTATAATCAAAAAAACCTGGATGAGTAAAAATTTCGTGAAAATTCATTAAAATTCCTGGAACTCGGAAACCCTTGAGATTCGGCACAAAGTCCGGAAAAGTTTTACTCCTTTGATCTTTTAACCAATGGTATAATAATGGCTTTCAGAAATCACCCTGTATATAATGTCTGTTGGTTTGATTATTAAATTAATTAGTTTTTATACCCGTATACGAATGTATGTATGCCCGAAAGGTATACTAAATTTGTCTTACCGCTAAGAAATGTATTAGAATATATTGCAACGCTAAAAAAATAATGGTCTGAGTTACAGAAATAAGTGTATGTTTTTGATCAGCGTAGAATTCAGAATCGATTTAACCATGTCCATCCAAACTCAAAAACTAATTGACTTAAGATCAGCAAATTTTCTCAAACGATTTCTTATAGGAAATTCCAGATCCCTATTTGAATTGGATATGATCGAGGTTCGGGTAGCTGAAATTATTGAAGCTGTGATATCGAATTTTTTTACAGCCATAATCATAATAAAAATCGATGAAATTTCTTGACTCCTTTTGGTAGCTGCCATACAACTTTAATAGTAGTTTGGACATATCTTAAAAAATGATGAAATAACAGGTTACAAATTTTGCATAAATAAATATGGTGATACGGCAATTTTATAGTTCGTCCCATAGTCATAATCATGGCATATTTACTCTTTCATATAGGATAAAAATTTGTACGGGTATCACTGAGTTGAAATGGTCAACTCTATTTTTTCTCGTTTTAATTTGTATTATGGCACACTATATTATATATATAGTAACCAAATTATATTAAGGATGACGAAAAATTGATTATTAATTAAAAGTGATTATATGTCTATGGGACTATTCAAGAAATATTTCCAATACAATAATTTATGTTATTTTAAAATAAATACATTCAATGTAAAAAAATTGGGTTTAATTGTAAATATAGTTTTCTATTTATCTAGCTATTTTGTTAAAACTTTCTCTTGCAAGTGTTAACTTCCAGTATATTTTAGCAATTTACAGTATACTACTCAAACTACTGTTGCGATCGCATACAAATTAAATTAGATTTTCGCACTTAATATTACAAACGATTTATAAAAATTTTGTAAATTAACTAAGCACTTAATGCTGAGCAAATATTTATATTTCATAAACAACTATTCCGGACTAACATCACAAAGTAATTTAAAAGAAATGAAAATTGAAAAACCAATTCAAAAGTTCTTTGGAATTGGGCACAAAAAACTAAATTTGGTTCTAATAATGGTGTTTAAGAGTGCGTACTGAATAGTCAAATTAAATTTACCAAAATATTATGTGCATTTATTATTGTGCATTAAAATTAAATTTTTAAAATTTTTTTAATTATATTGCTTTTATAATAAATTTTGCCATTCCATTCGAATCCCATGAGACTGAAATAAAATCCATTCTAAAAAGTATCTGTTCAAAAATATAAATGCACTTAAAAAACAAAGTATGTTGCAAACAAAAATATTTGAAAACCCCAATAAAACACACAGAATTATTTATTTAAAATATTTTAAAGTTATCACAGCTGTTGCAATTTTTAAAATAATGTACCTACACATATACAAACAACATTGTATGCAAACAGCAATGCATAAAATGCATTTAATGAAGCGTGAGTCAATAAAAATAGAGCATAATCATATATGTTCTGTATCTACCATATATGCATTTTTAATTCAATTGGATATCACATGTGCGGATATGAATAGTGTCTGTGCATTCAAGGAAAACTTGCTTAAATAATTGAAAACATTTCCATTCTTCTCTATGGCGAACATTGATTCAAATTTGGTAAGAATTGAGATAAAACTACAATGAATCCAATAACCAAACAGACAAATTTTCAAGTTTATAAAATAAGTTTTAGATGTTAAGTTGTACTTTTCAATTAAATTTTTGGAAAGAATTAATAAATTTTTCATTTTTTTGACATAGTTTCGGAATTAATTTAAGCAAGGTCTTTAACAAACTTCTTTCTGACTACACAAATAATTTCATTCATTATAAGTTGTTTACAATTCACTGTTTTATCGTCTGAGTTGCTATATTAGAACTTTTATTACATTAAATTTCGTAGATAAGCTTATCTTACTTAGATGACTAACGCATTCATGTTAAAATTATGAAGGTTATGATCAGCACATAGAAAAATTCTAAGATGCTAATTTTTAGGGAACTCAATTTGCTATCAAATAAAGAAGTATCTAATAAATCGACTTTGGCAGTTTTACTTGTAACCACGGAATTTAACATTAGAAATTTAATATTCATGTTGTCGAATAAAGTAAATATTATAGCAAGTAAATAAATGAAGAGATAAAACAATAAGAATAAATAAAATTTGTTCAAACAATCAATTTGTAAAATAGCACTTTTCCCTTTGACACGTGAAAATGCTATTTTTAATTGTTTAAATTACTTCTCATTAAAATATCAAAAATAATTTTTAAATTATTGCATACATTTAGGTTAAAAGAATTGATTGCGATAGTTAAGACAAAAAAAGCCATACTTTTTTATGGGATAAAATTTTCTTCTAACGAAGAATCACAGGTATTCAAAAATTGCAGACTTCTATATATCACTAAAACAAAAACAATATTAGTGAAATTAACAAATAAACAGGTTTTAATATGATAACGGTAAATTTGAAGGCCATTTTGTATTTTCAATGTTCAACTATATGTGCAACGCCACGGGTAAGAAGAATCATTTTGCGTTTGCGAAATTTAAAAAAAATGTTTGTTGACTTCTTAACAAATTGCCGTTAAGGGGCTGCAAATTTCACAGGAGGTTAAGTTTGTATATAATATTTTTGTGTAAAATCTCAGCTTTCTTTCAAGTTTTGTAAACAGACCAATCAGACGAATGAAACAGACATATGCAATGACAATGAGATATTGAAACAAACGGACGACCAGAGTGAAACTAATAAGCAATTTTTAAAAATTTTATTTTGGAAGTGCTATAAAGTGGAGGAAACAATTTCATAAAATATTTAATTAGTTGCGGATAGTGGGTTGATGATATTGTTTTTTGTTTTTAAGGATTCTATTGTATATAGAAAATTATATTAGAAAATGTTGACAAAATATTATTCAAATATGTGCCAATCGATATAATTAAAATTTATGTATAAAATACAAAATTCAATCATAGTTAAATTGTGGTACAAAAGGGAAATAGATGCGTGTACCATATTGTGTACATAATATTTTAACTAATTTATTTGTATAAAGAATTTCTAAAATTCTCTAATGTATTGATACAATTAGGTGACTAATTTTCAATGGATATCAAAGTATTGGTATACTTATATAAAATAGAATTTTGTTTTATTATTTAATTTGTGGAATTTCTGGAATTTTATTCATTGAAATGGAATAAATTTTGTTATTTATAATTAGCATTAATATTTCATTGGTATATATATATATACTTATTCATTGACCGTTATTATTAGGTATGTAAAATGTTATGAATATTTGAAAATTGAAATTAATGTTATATAGAGAAATATTTGTTTTTGTTTGTAAATTGTATAACAAGATGTAATGATTTTGTAACTTTGTCCTTGTAACACATTACAATTTTTGGAAATAGATTTAGATAAATTGTATTTTTAATAAAAATGTGGAAATCTTCTAATTTTTGTATTTAATTTGTATTGATTTTAAAAAGTTATTTTTAAATTTGACTTTAAAAATTGTAATTTATTAAAGATTAAATACATACATGAATAACATATGTATGTGTATATAAATGCGGATTATGATTGAAATATTTGATATATTTCTGATTTTTTTATGTTTCTATTGAAGTTATGATTAATAATATTACACTGAATATACACTTTGTAATGAGCAATGAACAACAGGAGGCCATAAATCTGTAACACTGCCACATTCTTGCTTAATGTCGAAGTCTAAAGCAATTCAGTAATGCGTATGTCATTTATATTTTAATTTATTGTGTAATATAATTTAAAAGATACCTAACGAAATAATTCAGAAGAAATCATGGCAAATCAAGTGTTCAAATTCTTCCAAGTTATTCTTTTAAAGAAAAGCTGCAAAAGTTGTCTCTGCTCTCTTTCACCAAATAAATTTTATTTAATATGAAGAAAAAATATCCGAATGTATGAATGAAAAAAGTAAAGATTCAGCAGAATAAAAATATCTAACACGCATAATTTTACCAGAAAACAGTCATGAATACCATAAAGATTGACTTTCAAATTCGTTAAATTCCTTATTAAAAATTATCTAGTACATTTGATTCTTTTAAATATTTTATTCAATTTTATATATAGTGATAAATAATGATTATAATAAACTTAATCCTGCAAAAAACTTGTGTGCTGTGTGTTGATTTTAATAAAATTTTTTTTTACCTTTTCTCCACTATCTGATGGTAAATAAAAAACTAAAATTGTTAAAAAACTAATTCCCATACAAGGAATAATTAAGTTGACCGTATAAAACAGTGTCTTTCGTCTCATTGTAATATTAAATGTGATATCTAAATAGGGCTCATCGCAGCATGTGTAGAATTTTTCATTTCTGAAACGATAAAAACAAAAGTATATGAAAATTTTTTTTTTAAAAGGTTAATTGAATATTATTAAATTTTTAATTGTTTTGAAAATGTCCACTTAAAAAGTTTTTTTAGGATTTATTTTTTTAAATATTATTTAATTTTTAATTAAGTAATTTAAAACATTGCATTATGGGTTTCACAAATCTTTTTTTTCCTGACCGAAATCCGTTAATTTCATTTCCATTTAACTTTTGGCTGCACAAATGACTCATATAGCAATATGATGTTTCTCAATTCCTCTTTAATATTTTTATTAAATATGAAGATTAAAGCTATGGTTGCACAATAGTTCTAAATGCTGCTATAATGATAATTCAAGAAACTATTTCAATGCGCCGTCAAGGATTAATTTCAAATTTCATTTCAAAAATAAGGTTGAAATCGTCAAACAAATATTCTTTTTTAATGTTAACCTAATTTAGAAATAAGAGTTTATATCATTAAATATTGAAAACTAAATATAATTGGTACAGACTTACACTATGCCCTCTCGTTCGGTATAATATGCTATGTGAATTTTTCTTTTCTTAAATTGCAAACTGTCGTAGCGAAATCAAAATAATAATTTCTGTGGTAATTAATTTGTATACTTAACTTTGCACATGAAATATACAAAATTCAAAAACGCTTCAAACTTTCTTAAAATTTCATAAAAATTGTTTGAAGCTAGATGATAAGCTTAACCCATTTGTTCCTATTTATTGACGCAGATCTTATATCTAGTGCATGAAACGGAATTACTACAAAAGAGCTAAATTAAACAGCAATTATTGTTCGATATATATGTACATATAAAGGGATGTTTTATTTGGATTACGTCGGTGTTCTGTGCCAATATAAGTGCGCTGACGAAATCTGGGTTAATTGTTAAAGTAAAGAATATTTCTATATGTATGTAATTGTGGTTCGTTTCAAATCTTAAAAATTTAAGATTTAATTACAAAAATCGACTAAGTAATACAAAATCTAATGAGTATTTGTTATACCGTTGTTGTATTATTAACATACAACTAAAACTTTTAATAATGAAATCCTTCAATCAAAATGTCTCAAATTTCAATTATTGTTGTCAAAGAAGATAATAAATTAAATTATAACTGAATTTTGTTAAAAATAATTAACGTCAAAATTAGAAATAAATTTTTTTTAAATATTTTTCATTAGAACGTTTTTAAAATGTCTAAACTAATTTAAGTATGTATATATATATATATATTTAGAAAATTTCACTTTATTTGCAATTTAAAATAATAATTTTTTTATATTTAAAATTCAAAATTTAATTATAGTCAATATATCATTGAAAAATTCCGAGAGAAAAGGAAACAAAAGCTGTTCTGCTAAAACTTACGATATTATAAAAACGGCGCAATAAAAAAATCTGTACCGACTGCTGTCTTTTTATCCAAAAATTATCCTTAATGACATCATTTTGTTTCCTTCATTTTAAATTTTTATTTTATAAAAATTTAATATACACTAATTTATATAAACAAAATCATCATAAGCCCGTGCCAACGAGAAATATATAGGGAATATAAAATACCTGTTTTGAAGGTATAAATTTGAATAAAAATGCAAAATTTTATTTTATATTTTAGGAAAACCGAAAATATGTAGAAGAAAATGTAAAGGAAATTATGGAAAATTTTCAATTTTAAAATTGTTGGTAGCATCTTTTATAACTTTCAATGTACATTTTTCTTTCATTTTTTCCCCAAACTGATATATATATACATATATGTATATACCTATGTACAAACACAAATATTTTTATTTTTGTTGTTTTATTCATTCAATCTGGATGATAAATTATTCAAATAAGTATACAGGTATTATTTAAAGCTTTCAGGAATTAAAGGACAAGAAAAATTATTTTATAAGTGAATAGTGAAAGGTAACATATTAGAATAATAGAAACAAAAAGAAAAAAGGTATAGGCAATTTCATTTTAAATAATTATTATGGATATCCTGAAATCATTATATTTTCGGTCTTAAATTTATTATTATTTTAGAAAACTGTATTATTATTTTATTAATTAACAGCATTTTAACTAATTTTCGGGTTCAAAAAATTTAAATATTAATTATGTTTTTTTTATATATTCAAAAACTTTAAAAAATTTCTATTAAATTATTTAATTAAAGGTACATGAATATAAAATGTCGGAAATTTAAAAAATTTTGGGACAAAAGAATGTTTTGTGAGAAATTTATTAGTAATATAATATTAAAATTACTATAGTATTATAATTGTAATTAATAATAATAAAATGTTTTGTATTCAAGCTTTGTATAATGAAGAAGAAATGTAGTATACTCGTAAAACTATTTGTGACATTATTGAATACGTTCTATTAAATTAAAGCTCTAGAAATAGAAAAAATGACAACACAAATTTCAACAGAACATTGATTTTATTTTATAAAAACCTTTATTTCTAAAACTAAGTCACTTAATTTGAAGAAGAACACATCAATAAATAAAAATCGCAATTGAAAACACTTGCTTTCTAATTTGAAAGAATTTCTTTTAGTATTTTTCATTCAATTATATTTTGAAACATTAATATTTTAAGAATAACTGACGTTTCAAATTAATATAGGGCTTACAACAACCATAATTAGTATATTTTTACATATCGTCTCATTTACATAACCCAAGACAGATGGTTGACCCCCCTTTAAAAAATTTGAAGCCTGAAAGTCAAACCTACCAGAACTTATATAGACTCTTTTCGATTCTATGTTATAAGTCTTCTATAAGGAACTATATGTTCCTTAAAAATAATAAAATTAATATTTCGGATTTGTTCTGCAGTTGTATTAGTTTTACAAATGTGTACAAGAATATTGATAACAGGCTGAAATTTCTTATATGAACTTATTCAAAGTTAACGAAATATAAAAGAGATTTAAACTTATGTTACTTGCATTTCTCAATTGGAATTAATTTTAATTTCTAAAACAAAATGTGAAATAAGTAAAAACAAATTACTTTGTGCATCATGGTATGTACATTGATCTCAATAATTAATAACATCTGTTATGCATTTTGCAGTATATTATAATAATGGTTTATAAGTATATATATTGAATTTATTGGCTTTTATATACAAAATTTTTGATTAAGCAGGCAAAAGATAATAATATTTTATAATCAAGCAAAAGAGCAATTCAACATTTTAGGATTTACAGAAGAAATATCATTTGGTGTATGCGCAAGACTTTTAGAGTTCATAATATATACTTTTTTAACTTTATATAATTGTAATAATAGTAGTTGTATAACTGTAGTATTTTACATTATATATCGTGAATAAAAAGTACTCATTATGAGTTCTTCCACTTATAATTATGTAAAGTATTATTTTAACTATTGACTAACAAAATATTTGCCTGATAATATTTATATGCAAATATTTTTACATTTATGTGTATATGATATTATTATTACACTATATGTATGTAAGTAAATTATTCATCAAATAAGAATAATCTCCTTTATAGTTTGTAATATTTTCAAAATTTTTATGTACGTATTCATGTACATATGTTTGCATAATCTTTTAAGAACTTAGGCAAAATAAATTAGATCGTTCGAAGATTATAGTATTAAATGTAAAAATCAAAATAATCAATTTTCTCCCAAGAACCGATAACTGTCTTAGGCACATAAATCACTTATAAATATTTGAGGAGATTTTATGTGCCTCAGCTACCAATTCAATATCTTTAAATTGAAGCAAGAAACTAAACACCAAATTGACACCTTATAATTTATATTTTCAGAAAAGTATTACAATTATTATGCGAACACAAATCAGCCTCAAGCTTATTTTATTCCGTTGACTCTTCTTAATTATTCTGCTCTCACAGACATCAATAAATCAATATTTTTCAAAATATGGCATAAAGAAATTTGGTCACCTAACATTTAATCTGATTATTTAAAATTAAAATATCCTTGAATCCAATTATTTATCTTATAGCAACTATCAAATTTCGACATCCTAAAGTCTATGTAAATACAAGGATGTAAGAAAAATTTATATCGGTAGAATAAAATAGAATAAAATTTTTTCCTTCTTTCTTAAGGTTTAATGAGCAAACACTTACAGAAATCATGTATTTAATATTTATTTTAGTTTTAATAATAATTATTTAAAGTGTATGTCGTAGGATTTAATTAAATTTGAGGGGAAAAATATATATATAAATTTTGAACAATTTCTTTTTAATTACACCAAAATTTCATACCATTTATAAAATGTGATATGCAAAAAAAAAAAAAAGTTAGAAGAAATAGTTTTTTGAGAGATGGGATGCTTATTTTTGTAAACCTCTAATTGTATAAGTGTAATAATTCTAATAATTCATAACATGCTAACATAATTTTGGGTTTTTCGTATTATAGAGGATTAAATTTCATAATTATATAATAGTTATTTATTTATTTGTGTTTGTATAGACAACACTTGCGGTAATGAAATTTGGTTTAATATTTTTTTATATAAATATAGAATTTTAAAAGTAAAATATTAAAAAAGTACTCGTATTAATTTGAAGGATTAAAATATTAATCCTTCAAATCGATATCAGGTTAGTTTTCAAAAAATATTTATATATAGAGTGGTGTGTGCTTTAAATAATAGTATATATATATAGATAAATAAATATAATGCCTTTTAAGTAAATTTAATTCTAATTCTCTTACATTCAATTTCCACGAAAATCTTATAAATAAATTTGGAATGGTAATAGACAAAAAGTTGGAAATGTTAATGAGAAGGGTTTTTCAATTCAATTAGCAAAAGTATATTATAGTATGTTTTTGAGAGAAAAATTAATGTATGTTAAGAAAATGAGGCAAAGAACACTAATTATGTAATTCAATTAGAAGTTGAATTATTGTCCAGACTAATTACTTAAGTCAACTAAAAGATTACTGTAATTTTTATTTACTGCAGAAGATTGTTACCATTAACTTAATAGAAATTTCTTCGTACAACTGCAGAACAAATGGGTGACGTATAGCTTGATAATATATTTGATAACTATTTATTTGTATGCATAACAAGGATTTTTTGAAGGTTTCGTAAACAGATTCTAGCATGAAATTTTGATTGGTTTAATTTTTTTTAAGCCGCGTTCGGAACTTAAAATCAAGTTTTTGATTTGAATTTCGTAAAAATCAAATAAATTTTGTCTGCCAAGTCTTAAATTTTGAACATATTGTGCTTTAAATTTTAATCAGCATATTTATACTAATTTATATTTTTTTTTTATTCCTACTTCGCTCCTGAGAGGAACGAAGTAGGAAAATATTGTAGATAACCATGAACACCAGTTTTTTACGACATGAGTTTACTAGATAGGTGACGAGTCTACCATAATTTTTATATTAAATATTTAAGGTTATTGATATTTTATTTTGCTAGTATTTTTAAGACTGGATATTATTGAAATATGGCAATTAATTAATATTAATTTTTACTTTTTTTATTAAATGCGTATAAAGCTATATAATATTGAATATAATGTTTATAGTGACTTGACTGGGCTTTGAACCCGAGACTCCTCTGTTAAAGGACCAGTGCAATAACCACTCCACCATTGGTCAGGTTCATATTCATATTAGTACATCTCGTATTTTTTGAAAATTTTATTAAAAGCAAAAGTCTAACAATAAACAGCTTTGGATTAAAAACTATAGTTATCAATTTTACCTCAATCGTTAAAATCAATCATTATGTTAACGCTTCGCTCGACTTTTTTCTTTCCCTAAAAGTATGCAATGACTTTTACTTAGACAGCTTACTCATCTAAATTCGGTAGGTTAAAGAAAACAATTAGGTGTAAATAATAATACTAAATAATGTGGTATATTAATAAAATTAGATGGAATGTATTCTTAACTAGATTTAAGAACTATTTTGTTACTATTTCATAGTAAAAGCAATATAAAAGATAATAATGCTAAAATTAAAAAACAGCAAAAATGGATATTTTAAAATAGAAAGTTTGTTACTTAAAGACTATTCCTTATTATCCGAAATTATTTTTATATTTTACGATATTTGAATAATATTTTAAAAATAATAAATTCTAATTATTAAAGAATAAAAACGCAATCAAATAAATAATACACCGTTGAGTTGAACACATGTTTTTATAAAATTTTTTTTTTTAATCCTATTACAAGAATGTATTATTAAATTTCCATATGAATAAATTTTAGTTGAACAAATTATATGAACAAATATTAAATTTTGAAACTCTGTATTAATTATTACTATTATTACATTTTCGATATATACAATTATTAATGCCTATTAATAATAATTTAACTATAAATTTATCAAAAAACCTGTCTTCATGTTACTATAAAATTAATTAAGTCAAATATATCGCTATTAACTTTCCTGAAAATATGATATATAATACCAAACTAAATGTACATAAAGGATAAAATCATAATCCCAATATCATATATTTCATATAAATCAAGGATAATTAAGTGAATTTACATTTTAACGAATTCAAATAAATCATAGAATATACAATCAATTTATATGTTTTTCAATGCGTTATCAATATACCTGCCTATATCTTAAACATGTAGGATCTTTGAATTGAATATGATTTTTCCTTTTTCTAAGGGTATATGTATATAAATATTAAACTAACAACGATCGTGATTTAAATTTTTCATGAATATCAATTTTTATACCATTACAATGTCAATGATTTACGAGATTTTCTTTTTTTTTCGGAATATCATTTACGACCGCACACACATTAAAAATCATTTTCGAATATTTATTTCACAATAAAAAAAATAAGTAAAAAATGGATTCAAAATCAGAGTATAGTGAAAATCTCTATTTTATCCTTGATAATAATTTTATTAACGGTATAAAAGAATAAAAATAAAAAATGCTTGTATACGGAAATTTTTAAAATTTTCTTTTTTAAAAGAGCATCTAAAGTGATGAAGAGACATTTGATGTAAAAGTTTTTTTTTTCTTCTGAAATTTCTTAATTTCTCAATTTCTATTTTACTCCGCCCTCAAAGTAGATACATTAAAGTAAGAGAAAAGATACGTTTTAAACTAGTAAGTATAAAAGAGTGTATTAGAGAAACAAAACTATGTAAAAGAAATTTTGTTTTTTTTTTTTACAAATAACTCTTTTACAGTTTCATTTGATTTAAAACAGTTCGTTTGTTCGCTTTTTGTGTTGGATCCTTGAAGGGGAATACAAGGAAAAAGCAATTTCTTGTTTTTTTCTTCTTCATTTTAGTGATTCGTGTCACGATTTTTATTATTTTGACGTGCTCTTTTCATTCGAATATATTCGTTTCGTTTGTTGTACAAAAAATATAAATATAGAAGGGGCGCCTTAAATAAAAGGACGAAAGGGAATATCTTCCAAAATGAATTTCCGTTTTTGCCTTTAGTCCTTATTAGATTATTGTATGTTAAAAAATATACAAGCATTTTATAATGCCTTTTACTCTTAATTTTTTTTGTTTTTTTTACCGACCGTATTGTGTATACAATAGGTAGGTTATGTGATGGCAACAAATTTTACATATCGAGTTTTCGGTGGGAATGCACTTCTTCATAGTAGGGAAGTGTAAATAAACTATTTTTAGCAACCCGTCGGTCCGTCGGTCAGTCGGTCTGTCGGTCTGTCGGTCTGTCGGCCTGTGTGTGCACGCGTGTATCTCAAGTTCTGCCGAACCGATTTTGATGAAATTTTATATGTAAGTTTATTTCCACCATGGCACGGATTGATCAACTTTTGGGATATATCAGGCCTCGGGAACTACACTTTTTAGCGGGCCTGTTTTACATTTTTTGAATATTTTGAAGAAAATATTCAACCGATTTTCTTGAAATTTCATATATAAGCTCAGCTCGACCGTCCGCAAAAATTCGTATGTTTGGAAGAAATCAGGCATCGGCCACTAGACGTTTACTACGGGCCAAATATACATTTTTATGTACATAAAGAGAAATAATCAACCGATTTCATTGAAATTTAATATATGAACTCCTCGTATTAAAACAAATGGCTCGAAAACGGATTTGCGGGCCTATTTTACATTTTTCACCATATCTACGGAACGAATTGATGGAATTTCTTGAAATTTGATGTTTGAGTTCTGGTTGTTACCGAAATTAACTGACAAGTATTTCAGGGAATTCGGGGTAGCACAAAGTGAAACTCTACTAAGAGCCAAATTTACATTTTTTTAGGTATGTTAATTATAAGCTTACTAATGTCCTAAAAATTGGAAAGAAGTATTTAAAAGACAATTTTATAATATTCGGTAACAGTTTCACTTAACTAGGCAATACACATTGCGGTCGGTTATGTGCTGACCACATCAGATTTTTTTTTTTGTGTTACGATGCTTTGCTTTTACATATCTTCAATATTATTTTGTATGTGAATTAAATATTTTTTATTTTCCCGCCTGTGAAGTGTTACACGATGCTTTTACATTTCTCAATATTTTTTTGTATGTGAATGAAATGTTTCTGATTTTCGGTTGTAAGGTAATGGAAGAGCGCGAAATCATGAAATTGATGCAAAATTTGATGTGTCTTTTAAAATTTTTTATTTAATCTTTCTCTCAATTTAATATCTCCAGGAATTTATAAAAGTTAATTTTAATATTATTTTTAAAACGTAGTTGACTATTATTCTTTTTATTCCGTTTTGTAAATTTATATTGTGCCCCATTTGTAAACTTACAAAAGTGGGCTTTCTAGCATACCTAAAAACGTTTAAATTTTATACAACAGGATAGCCGTGAAAACAACACGGACTAGAAGTAATAAGTCATACTTTTCTAAGTGTTTTATTTAGAAATTTTAGGTTCATCTGATTATATACATGATTTAAATGAGAGGTTCCCAAACTTTTACCGCTCGTAGACTCCTTGTCTTGTTTTCAATTTTTGACTTAGTTTATTAAATTTATATTTTTTTTTTATTTATTAAATTTAAATAAAAGTAAAGTAATTCTCACATGAACGAAGCAAAACCAAAAATAAATCTTAACGTTTTGCATTAATTTAACGAAGATTAACCCCAGACCCCCATATTTATTTGATGTACCCCAAATTTAGTTTTTCACCTTCGTAGACCCATAGCAGATCTTCATGGACTTACTTTACAAATTACTGATTTAGATGAAATTTTATGTTTAATTAATATATTTTTATTGAAAATATTGTAATTGTTGGGCTACAAAACTTTTATCTATCATTCTCGTCATTCCTCCTGATGATTACACAATAACGTGGTACTAAATTTGTTTAGCTTTAAATATAATATTTAAAAAAATATATTTCCCTTTTTTCAAATAATTATCTTTTAATAATTAAATTTTTGAGATAATCAAAATTTTAATAAACCAAACTCAACTATTTGCTATTGGAATAAAAATTGCTACGTTTAATTAAAAATCGCAAATTCTTTTTGTTAGAGAAGATATTTTTGATACCAACATTTCTTGATTTTCCAAATAAATTGAAAATAATTCGAGAAAATCATAAAATATAGTTGTTAATTCACTTACTTCTTGTATCTTTATCTTCTTATTTTATGTGTACGTTGCAAGACCTTACAAAACAAATGTTATTATATGTGAAAATTGTATTATAAAAATTTTCATAAAATATTTTCAGTTCTATATTTTCTTTCGAAATTTTTATTCTTCCTTAATGTTGTTGTTATATAAATTTTATTTGAACCGGATATACAGCTGAATGGCTGACTGACTGCATGGTTTCAATTATTACAGGAATTATACATACAATTTCTTCTTGGAAATTCACATACTTCATAATGTAGATACATATCTATTAACAAAAGTGTTTATGGAAATATACATGCAAACTTACCACCATATATTCACATTATGACATTATGACATAAACAATATGTATACATATACAAAGGAACATGAATTTTTTATATTTTCTTGAATGGCATAAAGCAAAGTATTCCCTTTTTGGCACGCTTTTACAGATAAAGACGAAAATTACAAGACTATATTTAAGATATTCTTATTTACCGAAGTGGAACGAATGTTGCTTGTTAGTATTTAAGTATATATACAAGTATATTGTATAGCTTTTGTTTTTTTAAATGTGTACATAACCTTATGTAAAGATTAGAATATTATTTCTTTTTGGAACATGTAAAGGTTTGAATATTTTGTTCACGATTTTCATGTTGTTAAATTTAATATTTATAAAATAAAGAAAAAACAATAACCAAACAATATAATGAAAAAACAATAAAATAATACAAAAAAAAAGGAAAATCATTGTTTTAACAATTCACTTCTCAAAATAATGTAAAAACGCGTATTGTTCGAAAACAAAAAAACAAAAATTTAATCACCACTTTCAAAAAAAACAAAACGAGATTGAAATGACATTCTTATTATTTTACTAACGTTCATTTCTCTGATGATTTAAAGTAGGTAAGATTATTTGACGGAAGATAATAATTTTGCCCAATAAACACACGAATAAGTTTAAATCCTAATAAGATTGGTTCATAAATTCAACGAATATTCATATTGAATTTTTAAATTAGATATCCTAACTTTATATTTCCAGTAAATACTGTTTGAAACACAATTCACCAATCGGCATTTTAACTCAGAAAATTCGGCCAGTCTGATCTATAAGCTGAATTTCATCTGTTGGTCTATGAGTATTATTGCAATACTTCATTTATTGGATTATTTAACTTAAGCAGAACAACTAACGCATTTGTTCTTTCGCACTAATTTTTGGAACTTAACACTTTTGGAATTTTCGAATATCTTCGTCTGCAAATTAGTAACTAGTAATATGACAATTAGTAACTACGATTATGATTGCATTCCTACCATAACTAAAAGTACATCCCTGACTTTCAATATTTAGTATAAAGGTACATCTCTGTAGTGTACAACTGATTTAAAATGATGTGCAAATAATAATATAATACAATAATTAGAGTAGTTGCGACGCAGAAAATTGTTACCAAATTTTATATTTTAGATTTTCGTTTTAATAGTTTAACTTCAAATATGACATTTGTGATAATAACACTTAATATGTTGCTTGTTATTTTTTTTCTAAGGCCATATAATTTTCAATTGCTATAGTCGATATAATCCAGAATGTAGAAAAACTGCTTTGAATTTTGCTGTAAAGTAAATTTTGTTAAAGTTTGACTACGATAGTCGAACTGTAGAGAAATTTTTAAATTTTTAAATTTGGAAGCCATGGCAGTACTCTAAGAATTTTGCTGTTTTATACTATCGGTTTACGATTTTGAATTTTTGATATTCCGAAAAACAAATAATTTTTTAAATTCCTTTCTAGATATGGTTATATTAGAAATTTATATCTAAAACAAACACAAATTTTTAAATTTAAAATGTAAAATACTTAATAATTATAAAACTTATAATCAAAAAAATGTTTATTGGGATATGAAGTACAAAAATATTGTGATAATCAAGTTAACATGGAAGGAGCATATACTTGTATGATGCATAAAAACTTCTTTTTTGTTTTCATTTTAAAATTAATGTAAAATTTTTAAACGTTTCGGATTAAATTATCTTTCAATACCTAAATTTTCTGCCAGATAAATTTTATAAATATTTTATTGAATTATGCGTATATTAAGAAAATTTTTACCATATTCTTTTTAAAGGAATTTTTTTTTTTACGATAAATATTTTTTGATATGAAAAGGAAAATGTTTACATGAAATTAAGATATTCATTAAATTAAAAAAGAAAAGATTAAATTTTTATGCTTTATGCCATTAACATAAATTTTGATTTTTATTTTTTACTTCTCTTTGTTGTTTCGGTTCACTTACTAAAATTTTTATGATTAATTTTCGATGAATTTCCATCAAGCTTTAATAAAAATGAAGTAATAAAAAGTGTGGAGGGAAAATGTTAATATGGATTTACATTGAATTCAAAATAAAAGTTTAATAAGCAGTTTTTAAAAAATTCAATAAAGTGAACTTTGAAATGTGTTATCTTTTAAAACACGTAGTGAGTTCCATATGAGAAGGTCCACTAGGAGCTGAATTTCCTTGAATAATGAAGAGAGGGGGTTGTAAAAGTTACGGAAACAGAAAGTTGTACAAACGAACTGAAATTAAAATAATAAACGATTTCATTTACAATAAAATATAGTCCATCACGCATCTTAGCACCACGCCAAATGCAATACTCTGATTAAAAGAAATACAGTTTGCATAAAATTCTAATGACACAAAATCAAAATTTCTTTTATAATTTACTAATTTATATGCATATTATTATTTTTCAGATTAAGCAGCTTTTGATAAAAAATAATAAGTTAATTTGATTTAATTCAAACAAAAACAGGTTTACAAATATTTTTTTATTTCTCGAGCTGTACGTATATGTACGTTTAGAATAAGTGTACATTAATTGGAAATATGCGATGCAAAGCCCGGATAAATGTAATAAATTTTGCGAAGAAAATCAATGCGTAAAATCGTGTTAGAGTGTATATACCCTTCAGATGCATGTGAGTCAGATGTTGAAACATATTTTTGAATTTTATTGGGCACATAATTTTGTAACACACGGGAATGACGCAAATTTATTTGTTTAAAATCAATGATAAAGATTCATCATTTCCCACGCATGTCAGTTAGTTAGATGAGGATCTAAGGATCTATAAATTTTTCTTTTAAATAATTTATATTTCGCGGAAGGTCTGTTGAAATTCATTACTGTGAAAACTGTTATACGATTTAAATTGCTTGCGTCATTATTAATGGTCGAAGCAAAACTGAGTGCTGTAAAAATTATTGATATATTTTAGTGCTTTACTTTTAATTGCGTGTTTTACTCTTTAATAAAATAATTCAAAATGCGCTACCTATGATTCGATGAATTACAAAGGAAGAACAAGGTAAAGATAATCAGTTTATTTGCGGCAACGTACAGTGTACGATTTTAGGAATAGCTTCGTTTTACAGCGTGTCTCATTTCATTCTACGGTAGGAGTGATTTTGTATAGAATGTTTCCGTTTGAGCCTAAATAAAATCAATAACGAAATTTTTTATTTTAATAATTTTATACTAAATATTCAACAATGTTTTAGAAATATTTAAGAGGAAATCTACAAGATATTTTTTCCTTAATAATTTTTTTTTGCATATTTACATTCCAGTTTATGACTATTCTTGTGTTTTTTCAATTTGATCGGGAAAAAATATAAAATTACGCAACTTCTAGAACGTTCAAGAACTCTTAAGTGGTCTTATATTAATGTTATCTGCATATTATATATTACATTATTCTGCAAAAGTTAATAGCAAGATACATTGAAGGCGAAAATGTCTAACTTAAGTAATTACAACACCGAATTAATTAGAGTTTTTAAAGAGTTCTTGAGATACTTAGACTTAAAGGCGAGTAAATATTCTTGAAGTTCTTAAATGTTACTTATATGTTAATTGACGTCTTAAATAAACTGATACGATGCGGTGCCATGAATAATAAGTTTTTGAATCAAACTTGAAAATTTTATAACAAGTTTAAAGAGATAGATATTAGTTAAACACATTCACTTTTCTCCATTTTTTTTAGATAGCAATACAGAAATAATTTTACCTGCATATAAAATACTAAAAAAAAATCTTCATTTTAAATTCTGAAAAAGCATTCATTATACATGCGATGCTACGACATGAAAATTTTTTTTTCCGCTTTGAAGTGTTTTTGCATGAAATTTTATTTTGTAAAAGAATTTGTATGCTTTGATGTACTGTACAGGAAGGTCCTTTGAATTTATGTGTGTGGATTACATATATATCGTATAAATAGCTTATGTTGTGTGTATATAGAAGATCAACTTTAGAAATGTTATTAAAACAAGAACATGAACTTGAATCATTTAAATTGTCTTTAAAATTTAGTGTATAAAGAATTTAAAGTAAACATATTTAAATTTCCTAACAAAAAGAAAAAAAAAATGCATTTTTCTTTTCATTTGAATTTACTACACAGAAAAATTCTGAATTTGGTTCAACTTTATTCCAAGTTTATTAAAATAGTTGAAGCGTTCGCATTAAAATACACACAAAACTTTGAAAATTATAATTTTTTAATGATTCAAAAGAAGGAAAGGAGAAAAAATTAAAATCAGCCACAAGTTGCCTTTATACAAGTATCCGATTTGTTTAAAATATTTTCTAATGTTCTTCCTTGAATTATTGAAAAGAATACCAATAATACAATGGATTATTACGGAAAATATACTTAATTGTTAATTTGGAGGTAACGCATATGAAATATGCATTTATGTATACATATATTTGAAGTTATTTAATGAAAATCCGAATTTAAAAGGAAGATTTTATTTAAATGAGAACCTTGTCGATATCGAATTTTCAAAAGAGAAAATTTGAGTAATGGTATGAAAGAAATTGATTAAATTGTGTCGGATTAAATTTAAATGCAATTTTAATGGAAATTTAAGTATTGTATTGTTTATTGAATGCAGTTTGGAAAACGGTTATTACTTGTTCTAAATATAGGAATAGAACTAGAAATTATGGGCTATACTGGTTCAGTACTGACACTTTTATGTACAAAAATTTATAATGAAAATAGCTATGTAGATTAAATTTTATCATAGTTACTCTGGTAAATTGCATACTTCATGGATGTCAAAACAAAAAAAATTAAGAAATACTAATGTATGAAGTGAACCGTTAATCGAGTCAAACAGGAAATTTATCACACATACTGAATTTTAAAGAAGTAACCAGTCTAGCTTTTTTAAAATTTTGTTACGATTTGGAGGAAGAAAGAAATTACCAAAACTCGCTGTTTTATCACTTTTGAGTGATCATAATTTTAAAAGTGAAAAAAGTAGAACAATCTTTTGTTCTCTTTATGGAAACACTCCCAGTTTTTCAGAAAAAGCCGTTTGTATTGGAAATTTAATCCTTTTATCTGAAAGCGTACATTTGTTTTGTAAATAGACACTCAAAAATATATTCTAAAATGGAGGGAACGAATAGAAAAAAAAATAAGATAGAAAGAGCTCAATGAAGAAAATAATACTTAGGTCACATTCACATAATAGGAAGTTTTATTTACAAACATAAAAAAATTGCATAAAGTTCGGGGCATTGTATAGAAAATTTATGTTGAATGAGATGGTAAACATTCAATAGGATTTTATTTGTTACAATATAAAAAAAATAGATTTTAATTTTTTAATAACCTTTCTTCATTGTACCCAATGAATAGCATTCAATTTAATTTATTGTATAGCTTTTGTTCGAGCACAACTTTTACAAACTTAAAACGAATTTCATTTTTAATCATTTTCCAATGCTTTATAAAATTAAAAATTCAGATAATTTTTAAAATTAATAGTAAAATTCTTAAAAACTGATTTTCTTTTAATTTTTTTTAAAGTCCTTGTTTTCCAAAATATTTATTAGTGTAACCTTTTTTTTAATACTATCACTTTTAGTAAATTAAAAGAAAAATTGTTTAAATCCTCAAAGCAAAGAGTTTTTAAATTAGGTTTTAATATGAATTTAACATACGTAGGTGCAGATGCGCATGTATGTATATGCGTTTAAACTCATTACAAAAAGCTTACAAAGCATTACACCTTCGGAATATTTTCTATTATAAAATTGTATTTGACTTGGCGACATACTGAGAAGACAAAACAAAATCGTCTTTTCTTTTTGGAAAAATTAAACCATGAATGAAGAGGCTTATGCAATAAAGTGCTTTGTTTTGTGTACCTTAAGAATATTGTTTTCGTATTATTTAATTTTTTCTACATGTGCGTGAATAAAATTTGTTTCTTCATTTTTAACAGTGGAAAGATTTTTTTTTTCATATCAATATATTTTTTCTCGTAGATTTGCTTGATTAAATTCGAATCCAAATTACATGATTGACAGTCTTTTAACAGCTTTGTTTTTGATTTATATGAGACAGTATTTGACCGCTCCATTTTTTCAGTTTAAAGTTGAAAATAAATTGAAAATTTTTTTAAAATACAGATTTGAAAAGTACATTCAGAAATGTGATCAGGTAGTCTTTGTGTTGCATATTAGAGCTTCCCATTTAATTTTGTTAGTACGGAATAAAAGTTTAAAAAATTACTAAATTTAAGAAATTGCCGTCATTAATTACAAATTTTTTAATTACGTTCTTTTTGCAAAGGGTAATAATAATAAGCCAGCATTTGGTTTAGTTTTAAATTCAATATTAGTTTTTCAAGAATTGAAGTCATGTCTGATTTTAAAATTTCATTAAAAGCCCTTTAAGTGTTTGAAGTATTTTATGCTTAATAAATTTATTTTTCATTGTATGTAGCTGCTTAAATTTCCAAAAATTATGAATTTCCAGTTTTAAATGAAATTTAAAGCATATTTTCAGCTAGAAACTTTTAAGTAGCCTAATTATTGTGCCATTTACTTGAATATCTGACTAAATCTTTTATAATCTGCATTAAATTGATTTTCTTGCAATATTTAAAGAAGTAAATTTTCAATATAATAATTAGTGGATATTTCAATTCAATTCAACTTTTATTTACTGTCTCAACATAAATCATAAGAACAAATGATTAAAAAACAAAACCTTATGAACAGTGCATAAATTATAATTAAATTAATTTGGGCAAATAGAAAACCTATAATTTTTTTATTATAATTAAAATATTCAATTTAAATGACGAGAAAACTATAAACGTGAGACGATATTTTATAGTGCGACTAAGCGAATTAAAAATTGATATTTTTTTTTGGCAAATTTAATTCAAAAATCGTGACAGTGGTTTATGTTTTAAATTTTATATTTCAAATGTTGTCACATGTAGAGTATGTGTAAATTGCATTTTATGAAAAAGGATTATTTTATTTAATTTGACTTTATCATATAATTTTAATTCAATTTTTCTGAATCATTGATTTGGCATAGGTTACATGTATATTTTATATTCCTGAAATTTCGAAAAATTTAACATTTTTGAGTAAAAACATGTTATTTTTAAAAGTTAATTTAAATGGTACGTGTTATAAGATTTTCAGATATATTTCATACTGAGCACTTATATTAAAGTGTAACGAAATTTTAAATTTATGTCTTAAATGTTGTGAGTTTTTATTATAAATTTCTGAAAGAGTTAAATTAGACTAATAAAGTCAGAGAAAGTTGTTATATAGTTCGTATAATTGGAAACTAAAGAAAAAAACTCCTTCTCAAACTAGTTTAGGGTTTTAAATAAACTTCTTTCGATCAAGCTCAATATTCGGCTTAATATCGTTTTAATAACGTCAAATATGTGACGATTAAGAAGAATCTCAGAAAAAATGACTAAATGAACAATAGTCTTACATTTTAACTACATTTCTCTTTAAACAAATCAAAACATAATTATAGTTGTTGCTTTGCTCTAAAAAATTTTAAAATATCAGAAAGCCCAATAAGATTTTAACATAATTTGCAAATTAATGTATTTGAAAGAATAAAAATAAAATATTAAAATTTCTGGAATTGATTTAATTTCATAAACATAAATTCAATTTCCACATGGGTTCCATTTTAAAATTTCTAAAAAATTAATTATCATTGTTAATGAAAAATAACTACCATATTTGCAATTCAGTTGGTTTGTATTGGAAAATAATAGTATTTTCCATAAAAATTCTTTTGATATTTTTTCGTTATTCTTTTTAAATTTGTATTATAAAATTCTATAGACATTAGCCTATATTTTTGTATATTACAAGTAAAATTATTCAATACCTATAAAATAGTTATGTTCAAAGTAAAGGAAATATGTTGTATAAATTCTTTAAAATTCATAAATTATAAATGTCTTGTAATATTTCTGATTTAAGTGTTTAAGCCCAAATGAATTATCTTCTTTAATTATGATCATTGAATTGCACCAAATTTTCAATGTCGAATTTTCGGCGGAAATGTGTTAGGCCGTGCTGCGAAATCTTAAATAAAGTAATTTTAGAGAGATGTCGGTTTGCGCGGACATCTGGAATTACTTTGAGGACGAGAGGGTTTGTTAACGACTTTACATTTTTGCCTATATTGAGAGAAATAATCAACCAACTTACTTGAAAAAATGCATTAATAATCATAGACAACACTTTAACAATGCAGATATCTCCTGGCCACGGTAGGTTATTTTACATGATTACTTAATCATGAATCAGAAAATCAGAGAAATATTATGAAAAATTATTTTTTATAAATTGGAACATCATTCTTGCTTTATCGTAGCTCACAAAAATATTTTGTACCTTCGAATAATTCAAGTACGGAGAGGTTAATTAATCAAATATATGTAAGTTTGATTGAAATTAATTAGTCACACCAAAAACTTTTCTATTGCAAGAAAATTTTCCTGCATATATTTGTTTAAAGGTAAGTTTTTGCAACTAGAAATATCATGAATTTTTCGGATAAATTGTTTTTTCCACTATTTCATTGGTAATACTTGATTTTTTTTCTATTTCAATTCATTATTCTATCAATTTGTCATTTTCATTTGATTCACTTAATAACTAAAAGTACGTTAATTATGTAAACTGTTCCTGATTTGCGTTTACTTTTCTTTTAATTTCAGAAAAAAATAATTTAATTTTTTTTTGAACTAAAAATTTCAATTTAATTTTTATTAATTAATTTCGGATAAATTTCATGACATCAATCGGCATCTATATTAGCAGTTTCACGTTCTTTTCTACGTTCAGAAAGAAAAAAACGGAACAAAAACAAAACCCCAAATCAACTGAGAATAATTGTTTCTAAAATACCAGTCAAGTCATTAAAGGCATCAGAGGAAAACTAACCGGATTCATTGATTTTCTTCTTTTAGTTTTTGCTTTTCGTTTTTGCATTATTGTTATTTTTTTTCATCACAATAGTTAGGGTTTTCAACACTTTCAAAGTTATAACGAATTAGTGTTCAGGGATTCGCCAAAAATAAAAAAAAATTAAAAATAACCAAAAAAGGATCCATCTATTTCATTTAGACATTTATATTTTTTTTTATGTGCATGCTGGTATATTTATGGTATGTAGGTATAGTTTTTGTATATATATGTACACACACACATGAATATTATGTAAGTCTCTTCTGTGTGTATATTGAGATATTTCTAAGTTTATAATGATGTTTTTGTTAGGTTGTTTAAGAAAATAAAGTGTAATGTGGGTAAAAAACAAAAAAAAAAAAAACAAGGAAAAAACTAAAATTTTAAGTATACTCGAGATCCAGTAAAAGCAACGTGACCTACTGACTGTTGAGGTGTAAGAATAAATTTTATTTTATGTTAAAATGAAAGTTGTTAAAAAGGATATATTAATTTGTATACACACGTGTATATACATATATATATTTATATTATATAAAATGGAAACTTAAGAAAAGTAATCTTGTTGATTTTTCTTTATTTTCTTCTTTTGAAATTAAGTATGTTGTTGTTTCTTCTCTTTTTCTGTTTAATAGTGTTGTGTGCGTGTATATGGAGTCGTAAAAAAAAGGTTATAATAAGTTTTGAAAATTTATCCTTAAAGGATAAGGTGTTTTTATACATTTATATACAAAAATAAGAAGAGTATCGTTTTAGTTAAATTATTAAATCAACTAGATAAAATAAGTTAGAGAAAATGTTGTTGGCTTCTGAGCAAAAACTATGGGGTGTTTTATTTTGAAATATAATTTGTTAGTTTAAGTTTTTTTGTTTTTTGGGAACATAAATATTAAAATAAATGTTTTTGAAGGAAAGTCAGAAAGTGTAAATTTGGAATAATACTGTTAACACGATATTTTTTATTATTTTTTTTTGTTTTTTATAGAGTTTCCAATAGGCATTTAAAAATAAGAAATTTTTGGAGAAGAATGGTAATTATTTTTATTTAGAAATGTGTGTATAAGGAACGTAATCTGATAAAGAAAAATTTTTCTTCGTAAAATACTTTCTTTGTGAATGATATGCGACATATTATGTAAATGTTAGTTTTTTGATATTTGAGTATGAGGAAATTAAGATGACTGTTGAACAAAAACAATATGCTCGCGATATAGGGGGAATACAATATCAGATTTCTGATATTTGAATTGCTCTTTTTAGGCAAAAAATAAATATAATGAAAAATTGAAAAATTTTTTCAAAATCTTGTTAAGTTTTCTTGCAGTGACATTTAAAATTTTACAAATTACCCTTACAAAAATCATAACTTTAATAAACGGCTACTTTTTTAATAAAAAAAGTTTTACATTCTCAAAGTTCTAGACAGTTGTTTTTATAAATTACCTTTATGAGTTGATTTTCTTATGCTTTTTCTTTCAATGAGAAAATTAATAAATGTTCTTACGGATTTTTCCAATCAATTAAATCGGATTTTTCGAAATTTTAAACAAAATATAATTTTCGATTTACAATTTTGGTTTTTGATTTTACACTTGAAGGTGCTGAAATCAAAATATGACTAACAAACTTTTCATTATAAATTTTTGATATTTTTTCAAAAACAATTTTCATTATTAATATTGTTTCAAATTGCTAAAATTTTGTCCTTCCTGATACTGATATCTTATTAATAGTATTTTCAAACTGATTGCGTAAAAAATTGCAGTGTACCATGAAACATGTTTGAGTTTTCGTCTAAGCGTAATGTAGTTTTTACTGAAAAATTACTTTTCCAATCAGTAATGTGAAATTGTGCATATTATTATTATATTTCAGCACAAAATGTTAAGGTCTTAGACAGACATGCAATTTTTAGTTTTTCGACTGTTTGATTGCTTATTTGTATTCCATAGATTTGTGTTTAAGTATTATTGCATGTAACTAAGCAATAAAGAAGTTTATAATTTTTCACAAACGGTTTGCAGTTTTTATTTAACTTGATTGACTTGCATTGGTGCAATAGTTCAGTTGCTAAGATGTACGCACTACCATTTTACAATCAAGGAGTAATTGTAATTGCAAAACTAAAAATTGCATGTCTGTTTGGCCACTAAGTGTTTTAAGGGTATTAAAAATTGAAACTATTTATAAAACATTTTAAGATTTATTTACTCATAAAGTTTAAAATTTAATTTTCCTCTTATAAACCGACAATAACTTTATTTATAACTTAATACCAATATTAACAATTTAAAATTATTTTATTTTAATTAAATCATAATTTCTTGAATTATTAAATTCCAAATGAATTGAGTTTAATATTTGGACCATATTTATATTACTATGCAAATTTTTGGGAAGCAAATTCTAAAATTTGAATATAAAATATTAATATGAACTATTAAAATTCAAATTACAATCAATGAGGGTACCCCCATTTTATAGAATTTTTTTAATATTTTTAAAATGTACGTAGACGTTGTAAAATATATTCATTCAAGGATTAAGTCCCTACCATAAATATAATGTAATTATTAGATATTTGTTTGTATATGATAAATGATAAAATTTTTATGGACATTAAATTTGTTTACTATTGCTAAGTTAGAAAAGTTGATTAAGTAATCAAGTCAATTTAAGAATTCAATGGATTTTTTTAATTTTTTAAAAAGGTTCTTTTGCCTTAGTAAATTGTGCCAAGTCTAAGATTTTAAGCATGTTTTTATTTCTCTTATAATTGTAAAAAAAAAATAGTAGCAGTAATACGTGATTTAAAAAATGGTCTTGGTTCAGGGTGGGAATATGGCTTTCCTTCATAAACCCAATTATCGAAACAAGTTCGAAGTAACAATTAATTGAATTTACATCCAAACTTCAATTTTGTATCAGTATTTTACCATTACGTAAAATTTGCTTATGAAATTTTGAAGTCTCTTACTTCTAACATCTTTAACCGTGAGAAGCTACTAACTATTATTTTCGACTTAATTTGTTTAATATTAAATTTCAAAATATATATACTTTGATATTTTTAAAATTAATTTCAATAAAAATAATAAAATTAATTTTATTTACGATTAAATATTGCAAGAAAATATATAATTTTTATTCTTTTTAACTTACCGTACAGCAGGAACTTCTAATATATCCCATTCAACTGATTTATAAAATTCAGAAAGATCAACACCAATATCAACTACATTTGTACCATTTACTTCATCGATATGCCTTAAATCCACCTGAAAGTGAAAAGAAAAACAAAACTTCATCTTAACAAGATCCCAAGAAAATAAATATGAAAAACAAAAACAAATTATGTACATTAATACTGTAAATAAGTAATGTGTATGTACAAGCAATGTGTGTATTAGGATAAATAAAAATATGTACATAAATTTTAGCCAACATGATATGAGCAAATTTTCTTTTCATACTTACATAAATAAATAAAAGTAAATAAGTAAGACGTTCTGGTACATAACAAACATTCTGTTATTCTGTTATTCAAACATTCTAACATTTATTTGTTACAAAACTTAATCGAAAATAAAAAAAAAAAGAAAAAACCAAATCCAATTTAATGCTTAAGCCTTTAATCCACTTTATGTCTTTAAGAAAATAATAAGTGTTCAGGAATAAAAAGAAAAGAGAACAAAATAATTGAAGAACAAACCATTGAAGGATTCAATGACATCTACACCACATTTAAAGAGTGGTGACGAGTGGTGACATCTACTTTAAGTAATAACAAAATACAAGATATTCTTTTCATTCAAAGTAACACAATGTTAAAAATTTATGAGAATAATGTCTACCGTAAGATGTCACCAGGAAAAACTTTATTGTGGTTAACTTTGTACGAAGTTGAAGAATAGTAAACTGCAATGGACTATTTATGCAATATTTTTTAGTATAATTGAGTTTTATGGGCTAAAGCTTCTTCGAGATTACTGTTAACAATCTAGATTTTGATCTCGTCAATAATTAAATTTTCAAAAGTATTAAGAGTAGGAAAGTAATAGGAGTATTTAAAAGTAGTAGGAATAATGAACGCATAGATATTAACACTTGGATATTAAGTTTGTGGTTTAAAAGTTTACGAAATCAGAAAAACATTAGATCTCTGTAAGGTAATATTGACATTTAATATTACAATTACAAGATTCTCTTAAATTATATTACAAGATAGTTACGCAGTATTTTTCTTAAATTTTCGTCTTTCTTCTGCTATATATTTCGAAATTTATTGAATATTTCGGTATTCTTACAAATATTGTATAACACTTTTTTATTAGTGAGTCTTATTTCTTGTAACTGATGATTGTAACTGATCATTTAAAAAAAAAATAATTTTTTGTTCTAACAAAACCTAAATGTTTTTTTGTTAACTAAATTAAGTAACTGCTTATAATATAAGAATATTTTTGTATTTTAGATTGTTATTTACACCTTACAAACGTAAAAGAAATTTATTTATGCATAATCATTTTATCAGTCGATTATATTTGTCCGAAACTACTTAACAAAGAAGTTTTTGCAACACAAAAGAAAAAGGCAAAAAAAAAAAAATTATTTTTATGTTTTCATTATTAAAACATTTTTTTTTATATAAAAAATTGTACGAAATCCTTTATAAAACTCAATAGAAATTTTATAAAGTTTTAAGAATTATAATGATTGTTTGCGATTTTGTACAAATGTTTAAGCTAAATTTCTTTTGATTAATTGTTGGCTTAAGATTTGTAAATATAATGTAGAGAAAGAAAGAAGATTGAAAAGTTGATGCTATTGATTGTTATTAGAGTATAAATAAATTTTTCTGAATGGGTTGTGAAGTGGTACAAATTTTCTTTTAAATTTTATTAAAAACATAAAAAAACTATAGTTAAAGCTATTTTTTTTTCATCTTTTATTTATTATGCCAAAATTAAATTCATATTACAAAATATTCTTGTATCATAAAATATAAACGCATTGCATACTTTCAGGGGTACTTATAATAAATATAAAAAAATATTTATTAACATAGGAAAGCTGTTATAATTTTTTGATTTTTGAAATTTTTCTTCTTAGAAAAAAAAAAACATTATAAAAAATTTTGTGAAAAGAACGACTTTAAAATAATAGTTAATTTTATTGGTCGTTTAGAGGGAATAGACTTTTAATATATTTTCTGCTACAATTTTATTGCTCTAGTATATGATTTGGCTTAGCTTCAGAACTTATTTCTATTCGAAATTTCATTAGTCGGAGCATAGAAGAAAGTAAATTTTAAAAACTCTTTGTAAAATTTTCAAAAAGATGAGATCACCCTCTCGCTTGCAAAGAAAATTCTTGTATAAATTTCTTACACTCATAATTTTAATTTGGAAGTACTTAGAATATTTGATTTACTTCTTTTTCACATTACTCAATTTACTTATTCTAATGCTTGTGTAGGCGCTAATAATATTATTGATATCTTTTCATTATAATTAAATTAATATAATCAATATTCTTGCTTTGATTTTTATATTATTTACGCCATTTGGCTATCATTTTAACTAAGAACAAAATAAATTTAGTTTACGCATAAAAGAGCATTATTGTACCTACTCATAATATTCTTTATTATGAACCTGCAGGTATATATATATACAAATTACTTGAATTTTAATAGAATACTTCTAAGTGATTTTAATACAAAAACAAAAAGTAGAAAAAACAATAAAAAAATAAATAATATTTTCCTATTAAATCTGGAAAGCAAAATACAAAAAAAAAACAACTAAAATTTTTTCATAATATTTTTCTATCAATTTTACATACACCTATAATACACATACACACACTCCTTTTATATAAAATGTCCTTATTCGTGTAAAAGTAAATTGTAAATTTGAAAAAAAAAAAAAATCTTTTATTTACAATAATACAAGTTAAAATATGATGCTTACTTAGTTATTTATAATCTGCATAATTTATTTGATGTTCTTTAGAATGCTTTCATAAAAATAATTTAAATAAATTCAAAAATTTTTACGAATAACGTGATATGAATTTTAAATAAATTGCTACTTTTATCATGTACACATGTATGTACTTAAATATTATAAATTACATACACACATATTATGTACTCAGATGTACTTATAATATTTTATTTGTCTATTTTTTTTTTTTAAGTTCTGTTTGTGCATGGTTTTGTTCGCGATGATGTAACAAAATTTTCGCGAATAGTAAAAAAAAAATATCAAAAAAAAAAATAAACTTGAAGAGAATGAAGGTTATAATAAAGGATTTTAAGTGATAGAATTCAAGGTCATCCAACCAAGAAAAAAAACAAAAAAATTTTGGGGTTAAAAATAATATAAAACGAATTTTTTTAGTTATCTTACATTTAGAGTGTTAATAAGTTTGAAGAAAAGAGAGCAAGCAAGTAAAAATTTGAATAATTCTAATTTGTTCATTTTGTATTTTATTTTTTCTTTTTTTGCAAATTGATTTTATATTCAATTATTTTTAAATTAATAACATTAAAATATTTTTAAAGGATGGTTTTCTTTTCAACTTTAATATTTAAAATATTTTGAAATTGTTGTAAAAATTTACACGGTATTCGTATGTATTTGCTCTTACTACGAAAAACAAAGTTCTGTTTCTCTGAATTCTAATTAATTAGAACGCATTAAATTCACAGATGAGAAACATATAAAATAAATTTCCAAGAAATTTTCTAATTAACTCGTTTTTTTTTATTAATGAGTAAATAAATTAAAAATTTAATATAATTGAGTTATTTTCCTTTCTATACTTATTTATGATTTTATAATAATTTTTACAGGTCTGACGAATTTCGAATTAAGTTTTTACTATAATACTACTAGCACTATAGTAAAATACTTGCATAAGAAGGATAAGGATAGGATGCAACTAAAAAGAGTGATAAGCTTCTTTAATTCTTCGCTATATTTCCGTGCCGTTATAGAAATTAAAGGTAAGATTTTCTGCAAATTGCCTTCTTTAAATTTTTCTTTATGATTCAAGGCATAATGTGCATATCATTAGTTTTTGTTCTGTTTGGTGTCTGGTTTGTTCAGAATTGAAATCGTGATATTTTGGCTTGCTACTTTTTTCATTTGAATTTTAATTGAAGATCTCGAAAGGCTCTTCAAGATTTTTTTCATCAAATCTTCAAAATGAAGATTTCATTTAAAAAAAATTAAGATATTTGGTTTTATATACGAGTATGTGGCAGTACTATGTGTAAGATTCTATATTGGCCATCAGTTTGATATTAAATATTTTAGGGTAACATATTTCTTTGTAAGTTTCAAATATATTATGTAATTTGTGAATTTTAAAATGAAATATTTAATACTAAAATGTAAAATAAAATTTACCCTTTAGACAATATTTTGGATAGTTTAAATTTATAAGAATTAAAATCGGGATTTGAATAAATTAAATTTTTTCATTGTAACCGCTTGATTCATAAAATTTATTTACTTTATCTTAAAAGTTCTTTGACTACAAGACCTTATAGATGTTCGGCTTATAATATTGTGTTTCAAAGATAAATTTTGAAAACTACCACAAATGTTTTCTTTAAGTTATCAAGCATAGAAATTTCTATTACCTTGAAAGTCGTTAGTTTATCAATTTATTAAATTAAAACTTTTGATGGAAAGTTTATGGTTTTTATTGTATATAAATATATAAATATCCACATAGTAATTTGTATGTCGCACCTGTAGAACAAAACTGTTGCAAAATTTTATCGTATAGAAATATGATCGTAGAATAATAGGCAACACAAATGTGAGAATGATTTCATGACCGTTTTTGTTCATTATTTTAAACACGCTTTTTCCAACTTTGATTTTATTTATTCCAAAAATTTTTCCAAGTATTTTTAAGGTCTAATTCTGATTTGAGCACTTCTTCACTATGAAAGCTATTTTGGATAATCAATGTTATTTTGAAAAGTTTTCCAGTACCTAATAAAATACATTATAACGATCGGATTCAAGCTACGTACCGTAGATTGAACATCCTTGTATCAGACTCTGCGAAAATATTGTATACACGTATAATTTTTAATTAATTTATAGAAAAAATTTTTTGAATTTTAAAATAATAAATTTTTTATTTTATATCTTTAACTATTTGCAAAACTAAACCATTTTTCATAATTTTCGAAATTTATACAAAAATTTTTTAAAAAGAAAAAGTTTTCTTTGAGAAAAAATAGAAAAAAATAACAAAAATAATTTGTTTAATTATTCCATTTCTATATTAATGCGTGCATATAAAACGCTTTTAGAAATTATCATAATTACACTCTCATACAAGAACTCATACAGAACTCATGCAAAACTCATACAGAACTCATTTTCTTATCATTATATGCAATCAATATCATGTAACACGTAAATAATAATATTAACTGGCATAAAGAAAATAACTTTTTTACATTTTGGTTTCTTATTCTTAATTATATTAGTTTTAAAACTGTCTTTATCTTTAAATTTCTTATTTTGCTATATTGTTTTTATTTTTATTCCTTTTGGTTTATAAAGGAATTATACAAATGATTATTAATATGTATATAGGGTTTCTTTTATATGTAAATATTTAATATGCTTATAAAGAAAAATATATGTACATATTTATGTGTACGATTGTACAGGATTGTTCAAATGTTCTGGCGAGTGAAATAAAATACGCTCAATTTTCCATATCTGTTCTAAATGAAGACGTATCTAATTTATTTCCTATGGTTTCTAGATCACATTTATATTAAAAAAATTCAGATTTGGTTTGGAAAGAAAACAAATTATACTGCACGTTAGGGAATTCTAGTAAACCTTCAAATAATAATTTTACAGAGAATTATAATGATAATAAAACCGCTTTTTGTATAACCAAATACTTTATGATTCTATAAAATAGTTCTATTTTAGAACTATTACGCCTGAGTAGTTCTGTTCTCCTAAAAATGCAAGCTCGACTTATTAAAAAAAAAACTTTTTTCGAATTTGATTAGTAGCTTTCAGTAGCTTTTTTGTAGGCCCAAAAGCACAGCACAAGGTCTGCTAATGCTCATTAAAGCATTAGGAAAAAGAGTGTTTTTTCATAACAATTGTATTGTGCTGCTTACTGCAATACTTCTTATTGCAGTCCAATCTTAAATCACTCGTACAATGAGTTGAACTTATGTTGATGGCGTTTCTTATATTCAGCCTCCTTTTTCCCAACTGTTTTCTGAGATTGGAGTTCAGACATTTATTGTTGTCTGAGTTTTTTTTGTTCATTTTGAACTTGTATTCATTTATTCTTTTTAAAAAATTACAGAAATGATATCTTTTTAAATTAATAAGTATTTCAAATAAAATTAAGAACCTTAGGATGGTTTTATGGTATGAATGAGATTCTAAATATAAAATAATGAATGCAGACAGGATAGCTACTTTTGAGAAATCTTGTAGTAGAATATATATACAAAATATTTACACATGTTCATATTTACATAACACACACGCATACATGTGTCTGTTAAATGCGAGAGAAAAAGAAAATTAAAAAAGAAAAAAAAACACAAGAAATTGAAAACTTTATGAAAACTTTTTCCATTTTCAAATACAGAAAGTTTTTTCATATAAAGAAATTTTCTTATGTCGGGTAAATAACACCTACTTATGTGTAATAATAATACTGTATATAAGCGTATACATGTGTGTATGTATAATATAAAATTTTTATACAGTACATATACATAGATATTTATACAGTTATTTTTATATCAGTACACATATACGAACTGCATCTTTAAATCCAAGATTTTTAAATAACATTCTCTTAGAATATGTGACTATTTCATATTTTTGATAAGTTTAAAGAGATTGGCACCTTTAGCCCCAACCCCTTTAGGCCTAGGTTTAAAATAATGCATCAAATTTTGAACGTCAAACACTCACCTTAATTAGCCAGATAAGTCTGGATCTAGAATGGTAAAGGTATAAATTACAATTGACTTTGTACCCGATTTACTCAAAATAGATGTGTTTGTCTCTTATTTAATTATTAATTTTAATTATAGGTGACATATTTTATAATAAAACGAGTAGATTTAACAAGATATTATACAGCATTTGAGATGCGATTCGTAGTAATTTTCTTAAAGCTGATAATGAATAAATTTCATACACTTTTTATTATATTTAGAATTATTTTTTCGTTTTACAAGCGAAAAAAGAACTTTTGTTTGAGTTCTGTTCGCTTCATATTATACACGTATATTTGGAAGACTTTATTTTAAAATAAATATTACCTGAAGATTTATTCATTAACTTTGCGCGGACATTCGCGGTAAGATGTATAAATATTTTATATGCGCGTCAAAACAATGTTTAAGTACACTTATGTGTTGCTATTTTTATACACGTAAATGTTAAGAATGTATCTAAATTCTCTTTTACGGTTACTTAAATTAAATAAATAAGCAGTAAACAGTTGTTTTAATCATTTTGAATATTAGAAGAAAAAAAAAACTCTTTTTAATATTTATTTTCTTCCGTTTACCGGATATACTTATCCTTCAAGTTATTACTGGGAGGCCCAAAAGTACCTTAGCAATTTTATCTGCTTACAGTTTTATCAATGTTCGCATGTATATACATATATGAAAATAGTTGAAAATCAAAAGATCAAATTTTTGAAACATTGTACCATGATTTTTCATTCCAGGACTTTGATTTCTTATTTGTGACCGTATAATTTCGATATATTGTTAAATATATAAATACCAATTTCAATGCACAATTTTCGAAAAAAAAAATATGGGTACATATACATGCATATGTATATTTCTAACATTTACCAGAATACGTTTTTACAAAATATAAATGCTCCGATTATAAAGCAAAGTTGTTATTTGTTTCATATAGGATCTATATTCAATTTGTTACAACGATTGTAGCAACACGGAAGGAATACATGCAACCCGATATATATATTTTGTTATTCAGAATTGTATTCTATTGCAAATGAGGAAGATCTTCTACTGGAGTGTTTAGCTATCACAGAAAGAACATGCTCATATCTAATAACATACCTAAAACTGATCCGGATTTGCTGCTTATTGTTCGAAAGTTTTCGAGAAGCTCTATTTTTTTTCAGTGACATGTTGAAAATTGTCTACGTAATTAACAGTAAACTGAATCGTTATTAGAGATTTATGATTCGGTCAAATAGAAAGTATGTATATTCATTATTAGAAAGTACGAGAAAACTGACTTTTTGATCATACTATGCTCACATTCAAAATAATATTTATGATACACACATAGATTCATACACTCATAAAACATTAAGTAAAAATATAATTATTATGTTTATATGTAAGTATATCGAATATAATATATAAGGTATCATCACTAACAGCAGTATCATTACAAAGATCACTGAGTTTTCATAAACAGAGATAAGAAACTAAGAATATATTTATTAAGCGAGAACTTTCCAAGCCTTTAGGTATATGTATATAAAATAATGTATATAAACCTAATTATATATTATGAATTCACATATATATATACTTATATATAAATATATGATGAACTTTTATACTCTTTAGAACATTTAGTCATATTATTGTGTGTGAAATATGAAGAAAAGAAAATTTTTGCTTTTCAGATGACGGCGGTGTAATTTGTAATTTATTTTGTGTTTTTTTTTTTCTTGTACTTTATCCTATTAAAAGTATGTTAGATATGCATGTGAAGGATATAATAAAGGATTCAAAAGTTATCAGTTATATGTGTACCTATATACATAAAATATATTTTATACATATATGTTTATTTAAATTTATTTGGTTGGTGTTACACATAATATCAAAATATTTGAATATTGTGAATTTAAAACTTTATTGTATGCTTTTTTACAGATACACACACACACAAAACACTTACGTATCGCATATACAATTTGTATCTAAATAAATTTTAATACAAAGTCGAACCAGTGATGCCATGAAACAACTCCGAATGTAGAAAGTTTTGGATTTTTTATGCTTAATTTCATATTTATTTAATTTTAAAAGACAAAATGTGCTTTAATAATAATAAAAAGATAAATAATAACGCTTTTGGAAAGTTTGAAAAATGTTTAGTTGAGAAAATAAAATAAAATTTTTTTTTTCGTCTCAAGTTTTTTTTTTTTTATATTAAGAGGGTAATTTTCACAAAATGTAAATTTGAATAATATTTAATTAAAATCTGTTAAAAAAGACAGCTTTTTTTGCTTTACAAATAAAATGAGCATCTTATAAATTTGAAGAAAATATAATATAGGTTAAAGCACAGCAATTTGCATAGCTTTAATATTTAGGTAATGATGATTTTGGTTTAATATGTTAGAAAAACTAAAAAGAAAATTAATTAACAAAAAATTTCAATTTTGTTACCTTGTCATAAAATGAATTTTTCAATTTCAATTTTGGTTTTTATGTAAATTTAAAATTATTATTCGAGTTTGTAACTAAAATATGGTCTTATAAAACCTTAGTTATACTATGTACTAAGTTTGTTTTCATATGATATACATGCATTTATATTATAATATAATGCATATAAGAGTTTTTTGAGTAATAAAAATAAATACGCCATTGTCTATGTACGCAATGCGAGGTGCATTATAATATTGTACCTTCGACTGAAATATTCAAATTTTCATAAAAAATTGCATATGCGTAGGCGACTATAAGTACAATGTTATTTTGTATTTCATTTTGTAAATATTTAATGTCAAAAAGTTAAAAAATTATTAGAATGTTGAATAATATGTTGGATTTGTACATAATTTTTTAATCTGGACTATAATCAGTGATTATCGGCAATTTTAGATATTTTTGTCATATATTTGCGGAAATTAATTTTAAATAGCGAATAATTGCAAATAATTATATATTGTTATATATAATTAATAAAATAAATTTTGGAAACTTGGATGTCTAACTTCGAACTCGGCTCAGTTACACACAAAAAAAATAAAATTTTCAACTCAGTAATATTGGATTATTTACCGTTATCTAATCGAAAAATCTGCTACGAAGGTACGGAAGGTTTTCGCATTGGGATAATTCATTCAGGCTAGTGAAAAATTAATTTGACTGTCCTAAATAAGAACCTAATAATATAATGTTATATAAAGAAATAGTGCTATGTGGCATCAAATTACTGAACATATGGCATAGAGGCTAATTTGAAATTTAGTAGTAATTTTTTAGAATTTTCGTGTTAAGTTATAGGGATTTATTTTATAAAGCAGATCTACTATATATAACATACATATAATATGGTAATAATATTAATTTGTTCTATCTTCTATCTTTGTATTAAATACCACTATACTCGTATAATTTAAATTCAAAATAATCTCTTAGTAATATTAAAATAGGTGAAAATTAAAAATTATGTTAAGGTAGGTGAAAACATTTTTAATCCTTTACAATCAATTTTATAAGCTCTTACTTGCGCTTAGAAATTTACTACTTATTTTCGTGAACTTTTTTAAATATTTATGAACATACATATACATTTATATCGTAAACATAGGATATTTAAAATCTATGTATAGTAAAAGAAAGTAATTGTAAAGTAAAATTTGTATTAAAATTACCTTCACGAGGTTAAAAATTATTCAAATAAAATACAAGTAGATATTTTATTTTATTGCTAAGTTTTATAAAGTAGTAACAACATTAGCTATGTGTACATGCACTGCTACTTCCATTTATTATAATCAAGGTCGTCAGTATATTTGTACATATTGAAAATTAAATATTTTTTTTTTGTGTCAACATGTAAAATACATTTCTTACGTGATCTAAATAAGGATTTTTTGACAAGACATATTCTACCGATTTGACATGCTTTAAATGATATTTTCTTTGATGTGACACAAGACAAGATGAAAAAAAAAATGAAATAAAAATTTTAAATTTTAATTAGAGTAAATTCTTCATAAATAATTTGTGCTTAAGAATTTCAGTTCAAGTGAAAAATTTTTTTGTGGTTTTTGCTGTTTTCTTTTTCCAAATAAACTTAAATTTCAATCGTTTTAATTTTTGACAAAAATATTCTTGGTATAAAATGTTATGTGAAAAAAATGTCAATTTATTCTTGTAAAAATTTTTATTTATAAAGTGAATTGTCAGAACGTGACTGTTTAATTGACAAAAGAAGAAAATAAAATCTAATTTTCTATATAGGTAAAAATTGTGTCAATAAAATTGACAGTATTTTTTTACTTTGTATAAATATTTTATTTTAAAAATTTTAGTTTGGTTTTGCATATTAAAAACGTGAAGAATTATTTTCTGTTTTAAATCTACTACTCTTACGGTGTTTCTCATAACATTACACCATTCTACACAACGCAGTTATTAAAACCATTCTGCACGAATTTGCCTTTACTTTTTATAAAGAAAATTAATTAGAATAACGTAATTGATTAACTTATAAAATTCCGTAATATAGAATGACAGCGAAAGAATGAATCGCTAGAATATAAACGGATAGTACAATGTCAAAAATGAAAATGCATTTTACCAACTTTTTGACTAATAAATAAATTTGATGTCGGGCATCATTAAGGTTTTCTTTATATTCTTTCAAATAGGATGAACAAATGAAATAAAAATAATTATTATTTCATGCTTGCCATCATGATTCGTACAACAGCTTCGACTCCATTCCAAATATTTTTAATTTTGCTAACAAAATTGCGGCTCTTTGTTTCTTAATTTTCTTTGCGAAAGAAGATACAATGGTGTGCATTTTGATTATTATGGATTATAAAATAATAGTTACATAATGTGCTTTATAGCTTGAAACCTATTCAGTATATCCATTGCAATGTATTCAGATAGTACATAAAAGTGTTAAGTTAATTAGTTTTTCTATCGAATATTTTTAACCAATTTTTACCGCGAAATATATTCAATATGAAAAATACCTGTTATAGTATATTTTACAATATTGTAGATTCCTCGATAAACAAATTTTTATTTTTTTAATTTTCCATGAAAAAAACAATCTTGTGGTTACTTAAACCACATATGATTAATGAAATTACATCAATCGCTTAACCACTCACATATTTGTCCTGTTTTTACTTTTTTAATTTTTTTTGTTTTGCAAAAATTTACCTTGGTGCATGTTTAAATTGCATATAATACGCATATAAAGTGTAATTAAATTACATATACAAAAATTTAAATAAACAAGGAGGTGTAGTGAAAATTGATTTAAAATTAAATCTCATGGTTAATCAATATGTCACATAATTGCACATTTTCCAGGTTTGATTATAAGTTGAACATGAAAAAACAATGACAAGAATAAATTTAAAAATATTTTCCTGTATGTGTTATACCATATAACAATTAATATAATATACGTATATGAAACTATGTTATTATTAAAATAATGTGAATTGAATGTATAAATTTAAAGCAAGTGAAAGCTTCAGCAGTTTATTTAAGATTCAAGTATTCCGTAGGAAATCTCTACACTATCTTTATAAAATAAAAACCATAAATTTAAAAACGTGTGTATATGAAATTAAATTTATGAGAAAAAGGATTTACTATTCATTAAAATTATAGAAATTATTATAATATATATAAAATTTACCTGAAATCCATCGTATGTCCAACTACCAAATTTCATAACACACGTTTGTTCATCAAATGGAAAATATTCAACATCAATTTCACATGAGCTCTTATAAATAGCTGGAGGGCGCCATTCAACACGTCCTGTATAATTTAAAGTTGCTTTAGTTGCAAGTGTTACTTCAAAATTACCATCGGCACTGTTGCAAAGAAAACAAAAAATAAAATTATAAACGAAACAAAAATTTATATAAAAAGAAAAACAATAAGAAAAAAACTTATTAGTAAGTCGAAAAGAAAATGAATTCAAATTAAATTGAGTAAAAAATTTAAAGACCGCCTAATAATAAAAAAATTTTTGCTTACACATATGTAAATTCCTATTATGTATATACATACATAGTATATAAGTAGCTATATTATTGTTGAACAATGTATAGACAAAAAAATTTAAAAAAAGAAACAAGAACAAAAAAAATGTTTTTTGTTTCCTGTACAAGTACGTTAAAAATAATCCTTGAATAAGGATGAAAAAAAAGGCAAAATGAATATTACAATAAGCAAGCAAAAACGAATAAACAAAAATAAAGAGACGAAGAACGAAATAGATAAAAAGAAACAAAAATAGCAACGCGCAAAAACAAACAAAAAAACAAAACTAAAAAAGAGCACACAATGTACTTCAATGTCAATAGTAAAATCCTTCTCACACCTCTCAACATTCATTCAACATTCTTTTTGTGCCATCACTGTAGTACTTCAACTATTTCGTATCAACTACTGTTCTCTATTCAAAATGAAATTATTTTGTTTTTTTTGGATGCAACATTTCAAGTTTTGTTTTATATTTTAATTTTTCTGTTTTTTTTTTTTGTTTTTGTGTATGTTGCCCTTTAAAGAGGCTTTCAACCTTCAAATTATTCGTTCCATAAGCACAAAATGAAATGTTCTAATGTAGGGTAGGGATGCTTTCTTTCGACGAGTTAAATTGAATTGGTTCTGCATTACATAGAATAAAATAGGAGGAACAGAAAAACTTATACTTTTTCGCGTGTAATAATTTCCGATTATATTGGCGTAGTGTAAATAAAACAAAGTTCCCGTCAGAAATTAAAGTCCTTAACTGAATCAGTTAGTAAATGACTTCCAATTAGCTTTTTTAATGGATTATTAAATTTATTATAATATAAATAAGCTGTCGAGGTAAATTGAACCATTCTTTAACTTTCAGTTCAGGCTGGGCTGACTAAGCAATCAGGAAATACAAAAACTAGTAAAGTTGATAAGAGAAATTTAGTGAAAGTTAAAAACATTTAAAAAACAAGTGTTATGGTTCATATAGGTTGTATATTTTAAGGGTTAAATGACGCTATTTTACATTTATTTCAATTCCTTCAAATTAATGCCCTACCGCACTTTAAAATACTGAAAACTTCCTGTATAAATTTTATAATAGTGTTCGGCACGTACACCATATAGTTATAAAATTTTATTTAGTAAAAATAAAAATTATTTCTATTTTAGGAAATTTTTTAAATGATAAAACAAAAAGTATAAAAACTACGGAAAACCAACAAAAAAAAATAAAAAAAAAAATAAAAGTTTTACGTTCAAAAATAATATGTGCTTAAATTTTATAACCACATACATACATACATACATCGATGTATAGAAATTCTCATGTAAAATTTTTTAAGTGTCTTTTTTTTCGTCATCAACATCATCAGCATTATTGAAATTATTTCAATAATATTATATAATCATTAAAATCAATAATTTTGCATTACAATGAGCTGTACACAATTCATACTTAAGTAATTCATACTTAAGTACAAGTACATTGTATTCAGCCATTATTCAAGGTACATTCATATACACATACATACTCATACAAAATTTGCTTAAAAATTTAATGAATAAATTTTATATTAGAAATAATTTTTATATAACCACAATTAAAATTTGCATTTTCCTATATTTAATAAAAATGTGTAACTTACTTATTATAAAGAACAATATCCGGCCGCCATATATGATCTGATGGTACATGTAACATTTCAACGCCACCATATTCTTTTGGTTCCCATTTTAATTTATAATCATACCATGATTGTTCTACCCAAAGATTTGTTGTCATTATTTGATTTTTTAGATTCACATCAATTAATTGTGATAATTTTAATTTAATACGAACTGATAAAGCATCTGTAACATTTACAACTGGGCGAACTAATTTATTATAATTACTAAGTAGATCGTCGTAAAGTCGTTTTGCATCAGGATTCGATGTGCTTGCTTTAACAAGAAAAACAATAAAATATTAATTGAAATTATGCATAAAAATTATGTTATGTATAAAATTTTTCTCTATAAAATTATACATAATAAGTGTATATTTGTAGGCGAATTATGTAAATGCGAAAGTAATGTTAAATGAACAGTAAGTGAAATTATATATGAGAAAATTTTGTTACTCATTTTATTATTTCAAGCATTTTTTTTTTATTATTTGTTGCAGATTTGCAAAAGAGAAACTAAAATGATATTATAAGGGTTCTTTTCTTTGTCAGCATAGAGAATAAATGACATTTTTATAAATTGTTTTATATATAGAATTTTTGTATAGTTTTGTTGCTAAAAATAGTAACATTATAAATGTCACGAGGTCCTTGAAAAAAAATTTAAAAATTAAAAATAAAAAAAAAGAACAAAAATTATAACATGTAAAAAATTATTATCTAAGCTGAAAATCCTTAAAATATGACATACAATGATTTTTCAAATGATTTTCTGAAAATTTCATATGTATTTGTGTAGAATTAGTAAGAATAAATAACTTAATTCGTATAATATTATAGTGTATGTGAATATTGTGGTTATGAATCGCAAAATCGATTTCAAAAACAAGGATTTTTGTAATTAATTACGCTTTGATTACATAAAATCATTAATAATTATAAAATAATTGTGTAAAAATAAAACAAAAAATTAATAATTGTAATAAAAAATGCTCAATATATTGCAATTTTTGGAATACTAATTCAAAAATATTGATTTACCGTGCGAGTTTAAGAATAGTTTTCTAATTATTTAAATTGAATATAACCTTAGCAGAAAATTGAATTATTAAAAGGTTTTGAGGTCTTGTTTTCATTACCAGCAATATTAAAACTTCATGAAGTATTGATTGATTAAGTTTCATTAAAATTATATGTGATAGATAATTATACAATGTTATATTTCTGCCATAGACAAAAATTTGAATAAATATTTTAAGATGTTAATTCAACGGGGATTAAATTTTTCAAACACTAAATCAATCAATGAAATTTTTGGACATCTTTTAAACAGTATCATTATTCTACCATATTGTAGTAGTTACTAACCCAATTATATGTACTTAAATTACATGTAGGCAAACCGCAGATTTGTAATATGAAAAGTGATTTTTGAATGTTTCTTAAACGAGTTTAGATCCAACGAAATGTAGTATATTCTCCTTCAACAAATGATAATTCTAATCTTCAATAAAAAGATATTTTGTTCAAATTACTCTCGTTTGTACGAAAATATTTAAAATTTTTAAGTCGGTTAAGATAAATAATTTTAGTCAGTTAAGATGATTGACGCTTTATTTCTTCTTATTGATACGAGTATTTGAAGATTCGTGCAGATTCGGAAAAATAGTGCACCAAAAATGGATATTTAGCAAACTTTGAAAGATGATAACTTGGAAGAAAAATTCTTCAACTGAAATTAATAATTTATCAATATACATATGTAGAAGTTTTTAAAATTTCGAAACCCACAAATAACCGTCTTGGAGGAAAACGATATCAAGAATATTAAAAAAGTGGATTAAAGATAGTGCATAACTTTACTGAGCATTTTGTATTTTTCATCATCTGCCTGCACTACAAGTAAGAGAAATCAAGTTTTTGCTGTTTCGCTTTTTAAAGATGTTTGTTGGTTTCACACTTGGCATTTTTATGACTTCTGAGGGAGCATTATTTTTAATTTGATAATAAATTTATTAACAAAATTTGATTGAACATAAAATATCAAAATTTGCATACAAAATATTGTTGAAAATGCGCTAAAAGAAAACAAGAGTTACAATTTTTATACGGTTTCAAATTTGTATACGGTGTTGAAAATTTTAATAAAGAGTTACAATTTTATACGGTTTTAAATTTATTTCAGTTTTATTTAAAGCCAATCAATCAGAAGTTTAAGTATAATGATTGTTGGTTTAAATTAACGTTGCAGTTAACGAATTTATAATTTAATTTTATTCCAAGTTGAAATTCTTTACTTCAAGTTTAAAATTTGCCTTTAGAAACTTAATTTAATTATGAATTTCTTATTCGAAATAAGTTTAAAGTAATATTCAAATAAAATTTCAATGTTTTTAAGATTAAAATTTCAATATAAATTTAAGATTATAAAACAGTACCAATAATTTAAAATCTTCTAACTTTAATTAAAAACAAAATTCAGTCTTACTCATTAAAATTTTGTGGCAGTAGTTAAAAAGGTTCCCACAATTGAAACTTTGTTTATTTGTCTAGCATGCACCATTCAAATTTTTGGGGCTTATTTTCTCTAGAATTAAACAACATGGCCAATCATTTATCATAAAAAATAAAAATCACATTTATTTAAAATCGACACAATATTGGATTCAAATTGATTTATTTAATTTATTTTCACGATTTACTTTTTCTTTGTATAATTGAAATATTTACCTACATTCTTTAAATGAAAATTAGTAAATAAAAAGGACATAAATTTATATTTCAAAATTATATTTTAATGTCTAGACTGCCCAAATAACCTTCATTATTAAATTTTCACAAAAAAAAAGAAAAAAATTTTTTTTTCCTTCTTTTATATAAAATGTTGCATTATCGTTATTCATCATGTCTGGTACAGCAATCGTCCAGATAAAAAATGAAAAGAATCTTTTGAAATAAGGTTGCCTGATTGCCTAAGGCATAATTACAATTTTTATTCATTCTATAATTATACAAAATTCATTTCTTTTTACAAAAAAAAAAATGAAATAATAGAAAGAGAAGTATATACTAAAAAATATAAGTATAATATAATTAATAGTACGACATATTACGGTGTTACCATATTATGATGTTATTGTTGCAACTCTATATTAGAACTGCCTAAAGAAAACGAAAGTGAATTTCTAATAAATTTTATGACAATAAATAAATTTTTGAATCGAAATTTTAATTAAATAATTTTTACAGCTTGAAAAATTTATTCTTGTGTTGACAAAATGGAATTTAAATCAGCTACAAAAATTATTTCCTTAAATTTTTGAATGTATGTGGAACATAATTGCGTTTTTAAATTTTCCAATTCACGCAGAGCAGAATTTTTGATTAGAACACATTTGAAATTTTAAAAGAATTCATTTAAACTGATAGAAAAATTTCCGAAAGATTTTTTGTTTAAATTTTTATCTTAGTGTTAAATTTTTTCCATCATGCATTTAAAGAAATTATTTTGTATTTTTTATTTTCTCTACTCGTATGGTAACCCTTTTTGTAATTAAAGGTTAAGAGTTCTTTTTTAAATGAATGTTTTCTAAACATTTGTAATATGTTTTTATACGTAATCTGTATATGTACATGGGTTTTGATTAATTAATCAATAATTTCAATTAAATTTAAAAAAAAAATTTTTTTTTGTTCAGACTATTAAGTTGTTATTGACTAATTGCAAGTCTTAAAAATTGGGTTTTTTCTTTTTTAGTGGGATACTAAGGTATTAAAAAATATAAAAAATGAAAATTTTATTATTCAAATAAAAAAGTTGGAGTATGTGTGTAATTATGTATGTATATATATATGCATGTATGAGAATTGTTACATTGCATAAGAATGAGTAAACTATGAACCTAATGGTTCTGAATTTTGTTTTTTTAGAAAAAATCGAAATACAGAAAATAGAAGAGAGAGAAAAACTCGGCTTAAATATATCTAGGAATTCCGAAAATGTAGAATTCATTAACTTATGATTTCACTCTGTTTTAGAAAGTGGACAAATTTATTCGAGGTTTAACATCTTTACATATAATCTTGTTCATTTACGTAAGGAGAGGAAGTTGCCAAAAAAATATTGTAATATTTTCTAAAGAAATAGTCAAACAAATGTTTAGTTTTTCTTATATATCAATTGCTTAACATCAATTACAACTTTTACGGCTCAGGCAGATATGTAATTTTTAATTTTTCAATCAGAACTGAGAAACTAAACTTTTGCATTGATTCAAATCGATTGCATTAACTAAAAATTTCAAGTAGTTTAATTGCCTATTGTAATTTCATACAGTTGCATGTATGCACGCTTGAATTTAGATCTATGGAATAAAAATAAGCAATCAAACAGTTACGAAACGAAAAATTGCATGTCTGCCTCAGTCCTTAAATAAGATTTCCATATAGTTTAAAAAGTTTATATAATATCTTCTTATATACAAGGGTTTACAACAAAAATTTTCTTATTAACTTGTGAGTATTTTAAACTTTCTCACATTTACATTTACATAATTATTTCACATTAGAATTTCTATACTATACCTACATGTATTTTAATTAATAATTTCTACCAAAGTATAATTTTCAAGGTGTTACATAAATGCTTTACTTAATAATCAATTGAACAATTTATAATTAAACTAATTGAATTAAAATTAAAACTATTAAATTGTATGGGAAATTTTGTTATTTTATATTAATTGTTAATTAATTCGTGTGAACACAATTGAATAGAATTGAATAAGACTTTTAAATTTGATCTTATTAGTACAAGATTCTGATTGAAAGAAATAAACTATTAATTCTTTAATATTTAAATATATTTTTACAATGTACACGTCATATACTTAGTCAATTACCCTTAATTTTTATTCTTGAATAGTTCAAAAGATATAAAAATACATACATGTAAATGTGAGACTGTACTTATTGTTTTGTATAAAGATACACTCTATAATAATATATTCTTTTTCAGTTCATTATAAAATGTCCTTCAAAGAAGATTAATGTTTTAAATTTTATATGTGTAAGAATGTATTCTTAGCATCCTATGAGACTTATAATTAATAGGAATAATTATAATATATTAGTAGTGAATTAATATGAATGTGAATATTTTATATATTTTATATATTCTATTTTTTTATATAAAGGAGGTAAAGATAGAATTGCGGTTAATTGATTATTTTAAAAAGCTTAAAAATGTCTTGAACTTGAAAAATTTTTAATTTTTTTTTCTTGCTTTTTGTGAGAATTTTTTTTTTTCAAAAATAATTATTACTTTTTTATAATAAATTTAATATTATAGCAAAATTTTTAATTGGTAATATTAATAAAATATTCTGTTGAGGTTTTTTCAACATTACTGTATACTCTGTAACCTTTATTACACCCGTATGGATAATTATAACTAGTTTCACTCTTATATGACTACCATGGAAAAGAAAGACTTTTCTCTGTTTTGGAAGGAATAGCACATGTAGTAAAGAATAGCACAATAGTTTGAATAAGCAAAAATGTTTTTGAAAAGAAGAATTTAACTAAAGTTGGGTCAAACCCTTCAAAAAGTGAAAGTACTGCTTTCAAAAGCATTCTACTACATTATATTCGTTTTATTGATGTGCCAAATTTATAATATACAAAAAAAAACAGTTGCATATATTTAGGATGATCAAAAAATAAATTGAAAGGAGCATTAAAACAATGGTTGAATTGGACGGTTAAGCAAGTGAGCTAAGAAAAATGCTAATCTAAAATACATATATGCAACATTGCCGATTTGTTTTAAAAAATTTAAAGAAAAAAGCAAGGCCTACTTGAAAATATTTATATAGCAACAAAATATAATAATTGTAATGTGTGCCAACTTTAATAACACAAATCCTTTCTGTTTTGTCTTACATTGTTATATTTTTTCATTTACTGTTTGCCCAAAGGACATTTTGTTTTCTCTTTTTTTTTTTGCAACGAAAGGAGATTTTAAAATAGAAATTATTCATTTTTTTCTTTTTATCTTTCTGTTTTGTTGTTTATAAAACTTGAATATAACACAAACATTAATCCTTTTGTCCTTCCTTAGAAATGCAAGAAAAAATTTTTTTTAAATCCTTTTTATAAGATTTTCTTTATAGATGAATGTAAAATTCATAATTGGTTTTTACATTCTTTATTACTTCTTTATAAAAATTGTTAAGATGATTTGAACTAATTGTAATTCAACTCGTGCAAAATGCTTGCTATTGTGGTTTTGTGGTTAATATTTGAGGGCATTATTTGAAGTAAAATAGAACCACTCAATAGAGAACAATTATTAAAGAATTAACAGAAGGATTAAATTTTTGGTTAAAAATGGTTTTTTTCCTAAGTTTAGGTACTTTTGTATAAAGTTATTTGAGGAAAAAAGAGTTTTTAAATTTTCCTCCTGGGTGTAGTACTACTGGTTATCAGAGACACAAATTATGTAAGAGTGCGAAAAATAATTTAATAAGGAATTTTTTTCGCACCGAAAGCATATTTTTTATATGAATTACACAATGAGTACGGTCCTTTTAAATTTATAAAACACTTCTATCTTTTTGCCACTACTACCCAAACCCAAAATAAGTAACAAACACTAAATGAAATACAAATAGGGGAATGACTGTGATCATGTGACGAAAAATAAGTGTCTAACGCTTGATACTTAATTTTGCAGACTAAACATTTCCATATAAAAAATTATAGTACAAAAAAAAAACGTTATGTTAAAACCAGGCAAAGGCTAATATTTCTTTATATTGCTCATGTTTCTTTTAAATAAGAAAAAAACTAAAAAAGTGGTTAGCGATATATCGAAGGTTAAATTTGTTCGCAAGATTAAAGCGAGCAGAAAGAGCCTATTGACTCTGAAATATCAAATATTGTTTACCTTATACCCTTTATTTTGAGAATAAAAATTATCAACGCATCTATTGGGATAGAAATTCGCAAATTAAATTCGGATAGAGTAAATGAAATTTAAATATTGTTTTTTTCATTAGTTACCAAGAACACTGCAGTTATTTACCATGGTTTAAATGTAATCGACTGAATTTAGCAAAAAGTTGCGATTTTCTGGAAGAACTTCTACTTCTAAAGATACTGTATAAGTTACAGTTAAAGCAATTATACTTCGATTGAATTATAAAATTCGGTAGGAAGTTTTCCAACAAATTGTTTTGGTTTTGAAATATTGTAAGAAAATTCGGCATAATAACTAATAAAAAAATAATTTCATATAACTATTAAAACAACCAGACCCTCTCAAAAAAATAATTTAATGGGAGCATAAAAATTATATTGAATGAATTTTTCAAAATTCAGAACTACATCAAAATTATTTAACAAAATGTTAGTCAAAAAATTTTCCAAATAAATTTCTCACATTTTATTCCTCCAATTTAGTGTTAATCCTGCAATCGTATTAAACTGTAATTATAAAAAGCGAATGTTAACTTATACATTCATTAACAGAACTATTTTTAATGCGAATGAAAGGAAAACAAAATAAAACTTTTATATCCCTCAGGATATCAAGTAAAAATAAAATCAAAAAGTTAGAGGAAAAAAAAGTTTTTGAATTTCAGTTATTTGGTCATACAAATAAAATCTTTTTGTGAGAAATTGAAAAAAAAAGTTTTCCCTTTGTGTGGGTTTTCATATTTGGAAAATTTCTGATAAAAATTTTCTTTTGAATGGTATATGAAAAGTTTTTCTTTTTTTTGTGTTTTTTTTCTTCTTTTTAGATAATAATGAATATTTTTAGTTCTTTGAGAAAAATCTTTTCATTTTGTAAAAGTTTTGAGATGAAAAATATAAAAGTCTATCGCTATACTGACCATTTATCTGTTGAATGTCATCATGTTTTTGACATTTAATGATATGAAAGGACATGCAGGATTTTAATTGATTTTATTTCTAAGGAATAAGATTATTATCTTTCGTCAGCCTAACAGATGAGTTGTTCTCTTGCTTTGATAATATTGTTGTATAGAACTTCGAAATGAATTTTTATTTTATACAGGGTGTCTGGCGTAAGATGGCAAGTAACTTCAGAGATGATTCTGTCATCAATTCCCAGGAAAAAAGGGAATGTGAATGCATATATGATCGTTCTCCAGCTACAGCTTGTTAAAAAAAAGATACCAGATTTTTTTTGGATATAAAGAAATGCTTTTAACTTCGGGACCATGCGACATGAACTAACCTTCTGTGGCTGGTTTCATAGGCAATTGATTGCTCTTTATTTTCAGTCTTACAAAGAATTTGATTTAAGTTACAGTTTTCGAAAATATAGTAGCTCGTCAAAATCAGAATTTTTGTTTTTGATTTTTTTTTTAACTCGAAATTTTTCGAAATCTATGATCTGTACTAAACTTACCCATACAATGTTTTGATCAAAAAATTATCTCTAAAATTATTTGCCACCATAAGCGAAACACCCCATGTAATTTAACCAGTAAAATTTTTAAAATGTGTTGAGTGTACATACAAATATGGTTCTAAGTTAGAGACACATGGAATATTGATAAGGCTCAAAACAAATGTGTTTTTGTATGTCATTGATTTCTGTAAGTTGATAAAAATAATTTTAAATAAATTATTTTAGTCATTGAAGATTATATTGACGGGCATGTAAAATTTTTACATCAGATCAATCGAAATTCATTTAATTACTTTTTACATTGAAAAATTTTATATTCCTGGGTTGCTGATATTTGAAGAAGACTGTGTAGTCGCAATTATTCTACATTTTAATTTTTTAGCTCATAGGGTGAAAGGTTGCTCAGGATTCTTTTATGGTGTTTATCAAACGCGTTGCTAAAATTGATAAAAATTCATGCACCAGCCCTATGCTCCCTCAGGCCCGAAGTAGGATAAAACAAAAAAAAATTTGAAATATCTCATACATATTTTTGTAAATATTACTAATATGAACTTAAAAATTTCGATAAAACTTTATTGATAGTATTCATACGCTTTCTAACAGAAGATATATTTTTACACACTTTTACGGATTTTAATATACAAATAATCTCTTATATCTCATACCTTCCAATCCATGAAATATCCATCACATTGTTTATGGAATAATATGATTGTTTTTTTTATTTATTTATTTGTTTTTGTAAATTCATTTGCCTACACCTCAATATATTCCAATTATTGTGATAAAAAATATTGTATGTGTTGGATGGCAAACTCTAGCTGCTTGTTAAAAATATTGAGAGTGGGTCATTTATTTATTTTATTTGTTTTCCATGAATAACATTCCAAGAATTTAATGTGAAATGTGGTACATTTTTAAAAGCAAGTTTGACTTCATTTCATTAAAGTTATGCACAAAGTTTATGTATAGAGAGAAAGATTTCAATATGAATATTCATTCGAATAATTTAAAAGGGAATACTTAGAAATTCCCTTTTAATATAATTCCTAAAAGCAAAAAAATAATTGTAAAAATATTTATTTTACCTTGGCATAAAGAATAATAATATTTTTCAACCTATAAGCTCAATTTTTATTTTAGGTCGGAAAACAAAAAAAAAAGTAAAGAACAAAAACAAATAAAGAAAATATTCTTCAAAAAAACTTCTTTTTTTCTTGTTCTTCCAGTTTTTCTTATATGGTGACTTACTCACCATTCTAAATCATAAAATAAATCGTTCAAAATCAAAAATAAAATAAAATATAGAAATCATGAATATAAATTTTGTGTTTCTATGTTGAGTAAATCATACAGTAGGAGAAAAGGAAACTATAAAAAAAAATTATTAATTTGCATAGCGAATGCAAATTCGCATTGAATATTAAAGGTGCGTTTGAATAAAAACCATTTGATTTACTTTATTCTGTGCGTACATTTAGATATTTGTATATTCCAGTCTTAATTATGCACATATATATCTAAATATTGGCAAATGAAAGTCCTTAAATATGAAATATCCTTATTATAAGGTGTTTCTTCCAGCAATTTTTTTCCAGCAAAAAATTGTATCGGTGACGGGGGTGGAATGTGTATATACTCGTTTTCGAGCCACATCCAGTTAAAAAAAGGTACCAGATTTTTCTCGCATATAAATAAATGCTTATCACTTCAGAGCCATGCGATATAGAGTAACCATCGAGAGCTTATTTCACAGGCAATTATTGATCGAACTCGTCAAAATTAGAATTTTTGTTTTTTTTTTATATAATTTCTAAATAAAACTTGAAATTTCTCGAAAGTGTTATTTTTTTGTTGTTTTTTTCGATGTCCCACAATGAGATCTAACCACGCAAACTTTTAACCCATACAACATTTTGCTCTATCTCTCATAGTTTTGCCACCAAAACGTATTAAATATTTTTAAAAAACATGCGAAAAATGCAAATACACTCTTATTTTTTACCAGAAATTGATCAAAGAATCATTCTAGAAATTATTTGCCACCTTATGTGAAACACCCTGTATAAAAGTAAATTTCAACCTAAATGATAATTTAAATGGTAACTAAGAAAAAGAATATGAACATCAGAAATGAAATATTTTATAATGTTATTAAATAATAATAATAATTTGAATGATTTACAAGGAGTTTCGTTGGGTTAGTTGGAAAGTTTTCAATAAATTTAAAAATTTATATTCAAAATTTATTGAAGTTGTAGAGAGCAGTAAATTTGAAGCTTAAAAATAAATTTGATTTTTTTATTAGGTTTTATAATTCTGTAATACTATATAATAAATAGTGAATCCCCATAGAATAGAAGTATGATAAATGCAAAATGTGTATAATATGGTCATCGGATATTTATTTAGTACCTGTTTATTATGTAATATTAGAAATGTAAGCTATGTCTCGTATAGCTTAACTTTTTTTTAAAAAATCTGTCTAGCTTTAGTATTTAAATATGATAGTTCTAATATTGGTTTTATTTCTTGGCTGTATATCAATACCTTTTCAATTATAAAGAGCACTTGTTCGATCTAGACAAAATTTAAACTAATATAAGACTGTATAAAATTTCGGATGAAATGAAAATTTTTTATTACATGTAATATTATATCTTCGAATTACTAAAAAAAAATATAATTCATTTTTCTAATTCTTATACAAACGCTACTGCTATATTATTATAATAATCAAGAATTAATAATTAGTATTCAATCGAATGATTTGAAAGGCAATAAACACTTAGAAACTCCAAGAGTTAAATGAAACAATATAATCAATATACGAGTAATATGAACAATATTGACTAAATAATGCGACAATGCTGAGTAAATAATCAGAAATGTAACAATAAACAATAGTCAAACATAAGGTGAACACTAAACACTCATATATTTGAGCAATGCAGTCATTAGGTGGCCGCGTTAATTGCAAATTATTTTATTAACACTTAAAAAAATTAAACTTAAGTCTTATTGTAGTCGACTCGGCAAATGTCAAATAGAAAAAGTGATATTCTACAATCTTTTGAGAATATATTATATTGCTTTCTTTTCTGAGAAAAAGATTAATTTATACTGCACGGTTTTGAAATTTCGTTTTATGACGTTAAGGCCCATATTATATTTGCATGGATTCAATTTTGTTTATTAAAATTATAAAACAAAATAATTCTTCAAGCTCTTCTTTTTCATTAAAAATACATATTGACGACTTCATTTTATTTTTAATAATATTGTAAAATAAAATTACTCAAAATTTTTAATTGAATATCGAAAATGGTTTTAATCTCAAATATTCTTAACTTTTATTTAGCACTTTTCCAACAAAAAAGTGTGAAAAAAGCACTTATTAATTTTGATCTGTCCATGTGTCTATTACAAAACTTCCACACCCTTTATGATAGAAAGCTGAGATTTTGTATACAAACTAGAAACCTAATTTTGTAATAGAAAATCTTTACTTATTCTAAGAGTTATAGCCCCTCAAAATTTCTTAAAATGCAATAATTTTGTTATTAATTGTGTCAAAACGATGAACAATTTTAAAATCATGCAAACATAGAAAAGGAACGACGTGCTTTTTCTAAGTCAGTACAACATAGTGTAACATTAAAATGCAAATTTTTTTTTTCCACTTTAACCTCCTTTCAAGTTACCGCCTACCGAAATTGAATATTGAATTTTCCAAACTTCTATGAAAGCAGAAAGCTAATAGTAAACGGCATGCCTTAAAAAAATATGATAAGTTATCTTAACCCGTTTACTTAACCCTCCAATTCAGTCATTATTTTAACGATTCTTCAATTTTCTTTTCCTTCATCCTAAAAGTATGCAACAATTTCAAATACTTGGTATTTTACTGAAAGTAATCTAAATAACGTGGTAGAATTTTTAAGAACAGTTCAAAAGGAAAGTGCTATTTTACAAACTATGTTGTTTTTATCGAATATTATTAAATTTGATTTTTGATTTTAATAAATTGTTAAAACTTATTCTCTTTCAAATCAAAATATGAATTACGAAGTATTGTATGAAGAAAAAAAAATCAAAAATTAAATTTCTTATTATTAAGGATCAACCACATTTCTTGTACATTTTAAAATTTAATTTACACTTAATTTGAAAGTTTATTCACTATGGCAGTGCAATTGTTTTAAAAAGTTTTTGCATTTAAGAAGATTTACTTAAAACAAAACTTTCCTCTTAACTTAATTTTATCAGCTTGCGATGCGGTATTATTTAATTACTTTATATTGATTTTTCTTAAAACAAATTTTAGTTATTCATGAAGTTGAAAAGCATTCATTATTATAATTTTAATGAAAAAGTTTCTATTCCAAATTAATTTTGATTCAAAAAATAAAAAGAAAAAAATTTTGAATTCATTATGTTTGAATGCAACTTTTTCATATGATGCATTTTTAATGCAATTTTTGTTTTTAATTAATGCAAAATTTTCTGTTTGATCGTAAGTTGGCTTTGTTTTTTAATTTTTTTGTATTCAATTTTTAAAAAAGAAATCGTTAAGCATTGAAGTTTAATATTGTTTTCCAGCTATGTAATAAATTTTATTAGATAGATTTCATTGTGATTTCGAGCAGGACTAAAGAAGTATTTTGGGTTAAATGTAAAAAATTAAAATTTTTACCAGAGCCGTATTGCTATTTTAGACTTTCTTTATGAATACAAAACAAATATTTATTAGTTACTAATTAGTTAACATAAAATTTCACCGTAATGTGAGCAAAAATATTAATCCTATATGTACCAAAAATTTTTTGGACAAAATTGTGAGAAAACCTAGAGGAGTGAAATGTTATAATTATTCTTGTAACATATTATTTACAATATAAAAATAATTCAATTTCGATAATTTTTAACAAGCGTTGCTTAAAAATAATTCTATTAGAAAACGAGAACTAATAGATTTGATCGTGTAATCTTTGAGGCGCTCATGCTAATTTTAATTCTATAAGTTGTATGGAGCTTGCTATTTGAGTATACACTATTAGTACTCCCGCTTTTAATATATTACAGAATTCAATGCTAAATTTAAACATTCTCTGTGATGTGATTAAATTATGTTTAAGTACACAAAAAGCCTCTTAAGATCTCGAATAATTTCGACTAAGCTCTTTAAAATGCTAATTGGTTAAATAATTAAATTTATTTGTGCGAAATTTTACATTTGTAACTGGAATGAATTTTGTAATATACTGAAATTGTATAGAGCAATAATATTATCTCATCAGTATCAGTAGATCTTGTAATGCAGCGTTTTACCATTGTACAACTTCAATTGTTTTCAATTTATGAACAATAATTACCTTTGAAGTAATAATGATGACTTATTGTAATGATAAGTAATTCAACTACTGCCGTGATTAAATTAAAATTAAATGGAATTAATATTATAAACTTTGTGAGAATTTTGTAAGCTTAGTTTGATTAGTTTTCGCGTTATTCCTGTAATGGCGGATAGTGATACAGTGCAAGTGACATAACTAAATAGACGAAAGTCAGAAATAATTGACAACTATACGTTGAAACTATTTTAGAGGATATCATGAGGTCTGTTTAACTCCATAACAGCGTTAGGGTGATAAGATAAGTGAAATGTTTCTAAAATTTCATTGAAAACTGAAAAAATTTTATCAAAATTATTTACTGAAAATGCCTTATTTTAAAGATATCTAAGTTTTGAATAAAGCGGCAACCCTCTCTTACTAGGAATTACATGAAAATTTTGACGAATTTGTATTTAAATTTTAATTTTATGTATAAAAAATATAATTTTTGTAAAGTAAACTTTCTCTTAACCACGTTATCCTAATTGTTTTAAAAGTTTAATTATGTGCAAAAAAATTTCCTCCAATTTTTTCTTGTTCTTTTTTCTTTGTTTTGGTATTTTACTACAATTTTGATTTTGTTTTTCGGGAAAAATGAGCAAATAGAATAACATTTTTGTTGATTGAGGATAACGAAATTGAGCGGTTAAAAAAAAAGAAAAACAAAAAAACATGGAAAATAAAAGTTTTTGAACACCGAATATGTAATTAATAAATTAATATAATTATGTATAACAATATCATGTATAACAATAACAAAATAAAACGAAATGGAAAATTGGGATATTAGGATGTTTTAAAGCAAAATATAAAATTTTTAGGAACATTGTACAATTTGGAAGAAGGGAAAACAAAAGAAAATAGAAAAATAATTTAAATTTTTTATAAGGAAATAATGGAAAGCAATTTTTAAATTTCTTAATGATGGAAGTATGTCAGTTTTGATTGTATTAGGTATAATTGTATTAAAAAATTTAGCATAATTAACTGAAACTCTAATAATGTAATTATTTATAATTTAAATTATAATTAAATTACATTTATTAAGCATATCTATTAGAAAATTAAAATAAAATTTTAGAGTTCATTATTAAATTTTATTTGGCGTCAACCTGAATTGTTGACGAAATGTTGTTGATAAAATATAAGTAACTGGTATTGAAAAATCGCCCCCAAAAGTTTCATTTACTAAAAAATTTCCCATTTGTTATTCATTGAACTAAGTTTCCCCGAATAAATGTGTCATTATTGCACAAAACCAGTAACAACATTGCACAGAACCAGTGAAAATATTCGAATGTTATAATAATTTTATACAATTAAAATAAAACTAAGAAGAAGAATTATATTTTTAGAAAAAAGTAGAAAATAATACGATAGTTTTGAGATTATTGGAGTAATACTCAATTTGTTAAATATGTCAATAGTTAATAAATTACAGAGCTTAAAACCTTAAGTTGCAGGGACTTTATATTCGCAAATGTGATATCTTTCTTCTTTCGGTATTGTTTAATCTTAGAGTGATCCTTGATCATTTTTAAGAAAATCATTAGAATTCTCGAATATCACATGATTTCCGTTAATGAGAATCATTTTAATTCTCAATAATACTCACATCATTCGTGCTTTCGACAATTATGAAATGTGAATTTTTATATTTTCGTACACAATCGCTTGAATTAATTTGCCTTCGTTCAGGTATAAATTAATTAACTTAACGCCAATATAATAATTAATTGGAATATTTTAAAGAATGTTAGAGTAACATAATTTGCTACATTCCTCCTAAAGCATTAAAATTTAAAAAAATCCATGAATTTTTGGTAGTTACTTTCTTTCTCTCATCTTCATTAAATTCCGATTACATTAAAAATTTTTGAAATATTTTAATCTATAAAAATGAAAAGTTATATACAACTTTCAATAAAATTTTCTTCACATTACCCTCCAAAAAACCACAAGATACGATTATTTCCTGTCGATCATTAGTTTTTAAACTTTAATATGCCATAAAAGTTATATGTAAGAATTTAGTAGTATACTTTTCTTAATAAAATGCAAACGACTCTAAATTTTCTTTTAGTTTAGAACTTTGACAAACTATAAAATAATCACTGTAGACATACTTTTCTTAAAGTTTTTCAATCTCGTTAAAAGAATAACTAAATGCCAGGTCATTTATCATTTTAGTTTTTTTTTTATAATTTTCTGTTCTTAAAATAATCAAGAGTATGCAGTGAATTTATTTTTACTTCGCGTATTATTTGCAGTGGAGGTGTTATTTTTATATTATCCAAACCGTTGGATAATATAAAAATAACTCCTCCTTAAATCTATATAATTGTGTGTGATACAACATTAATGAAAATCTAATGAATGGTTTTTTAATAAAACCAATATGAAGATCATTTAAAGGGAAACCGTCTTTTTTCCATTTGATCTTTTACTGACCTTGTAAGTTTTGATAGTCTTGGAAACCCCTTTTTGTATTTGTTGCAATGAACTTTGATATAAAAAAAAATTTCGCAAATAATCTACGTAGGTTCTTGTACTCGTACTGAGCGTATCGCATTTCGGAAAACATTATTTTCAATTTAAATTTAAATGCAATGCAGGTGTAAACTACACAAATTTTTCTTAAAAAAATTTGTGAATAAACAGAAGAAAAAGTAAATTCAGAAATAAGACAACTTTTTTTTATAGATTGAAGAGTTTTGTATGAATTTTGTAAAGCGCAGAAATGAAAATAATGCTAATTCTGCAAAAATATACAGGGTAAAAGGAAATTTTAAAGTTTTTTAAAATAAGGAACTTTTATATTTTGCAAATTTGAATTTAATTGGCTGCTTTGTAAAATAGCTTGAATCAATAGACTCAATATGCTCCATTTAACATTAAGATTAAAGGCTGAATTTAACATTAAGATTATAGTCTGAAATAAGAAAACAGTCTGTGCAAAATTTCCTTATTAAAAATGCAAAAATAATTGGCCCTGATTTTCAAATTTTTTTTATATTTAAAGATATTAATGTCAATTACCTATGTAATTTGGCATGTAATTGAAGTATAGGTCGACATAATTTTCTTATGAATATTTTTATAAGTTAACATATGCTATCTTTTTTTTACATCACTGAAATTTTTAATAATTTCCTTTTAAAAAAACCGAGTTCAATTTTGTATAGCTATTTTGTCTTTAATTATTCTCTTAAAATGTAAAATTTTTTTAAGAACACTATTACAGTTTCATGTTTAGTATTTTCACTTTGTTTATGGCGTGTATATAAGGCCATTGTGACAACTTGAAATTCAGAACACTAATTCAATGTTCTTAAAAAAAATTTTCACATAAATTGGCTTGTTTATAAGAATGCATGCGAATATTTAAATAAAAGTGACATATAAACATATAGATGTGAAAATGTATATACGAGTATAATATTAGGTCTCTCATGTCTTGTACGTAAGTTTTATGTTATTAATGTCTGATTTAATTTTACAAAAAAAATATTATAAAAGAGATTCCGGAATAATTTTTCTTTCTGTAACTTTTTTGATGCTAACAAAAATTTTGGTTTTATCCTTCTTCCTTTTACAGAATAGTAAAAAAGGAAGGACATGCAATGTACTTGAATACCTATATTTTTAAAATTTTTGTTATAATTCTGTTTTTACTTAATCATATTCTAGAAAGTGGAAAATGCATTATGGTAAAGCTGTGTCCATTCATAAAAAATTAGAATAAAAGAAATTAATTTTTTTTTTCTATCTGAGTTTTTCACAGTTCGTTTTAGTGTTTTCACATATGGAAATTTCTGTGAAGTTTTTAAAAGTCAAAAAATCTAAGTTAAAGTAGAATAATTTTAATAATATGATATAGAGTGTATAGTTTCAATTTTTCGATTTGATATTAAAGCAATTTATAATTAAAATTTTTTCAGAACATTGGAATTCTTACAACTGAAAGAGGATAAAAAGTACGAAATCAGTCAGCAAAATCTGATGTGGCCAGCACATGACCGACCGCAATGTGTTTTGTCTAGTTTAATGAAAATATTACTGGAGATTATTAAAGTGCCTTTTCCACACTTCTTTTCATTCTTATGGACTTTAGTATCCTTTTAGTTAACATAGCTTTTAGTTAAATATTAAATTTCAAGGAAATTTCAGTTTAGAAATAACTTGAGATACATGCGTTCACATTGCAGATGAACAGTCCGAGAGATCAGATCGACATTTCACATTTCTATAAAAGTAGTTTATTTACGCTTCCCTGCCATGGAGAATTTTCTGAATGTATTTCAATCAATAATTTTTTATATCAAAAAATAATTTTCATTTTTGACAGAGAAGTCATTTTCGCCGTTTTATCTTCTCCATTCAACCTAAATTTGCTAAAATATTTTGTAAGGTTTAAATAATTAAATTTTTTTATCAAATCAAATTGAAAATTGAATTGAATCCGTTATTGAATTAAAACATTTATAACTATTTTAATGCACAAACATAGCTGCGAAGTAATAAATAACCCGATACAATAAATTTTGTATTTTTTTCAAAATTTCTCATTGAAAATCCTTAAAGTTGCACAGGTATCTTTTATTAAGATTAAATGATAATGAACAAATATACTCTTCTTATGCGAATGGGTGTACACTTGTGGGCACGTATTTAAAAATATTAGCTCCACATTGAATTGAAAATCTAACGTAAGTAGGTAAACAAAGAAAAATCAAATACCCGAACTCGATAAAAAAAATTGTGTGTAAACGGAAAGGAAACAAGAAATGTTAGTTTTCTTTTTTTTCGTTTTTTGTTTTATTTTTCCTTTTCCACTGCGATAATAATGGATAATAAAAAAAAATATAACCGGAAGGAACACTCTGTAGTAAAAGATAACTTTGGAATACTGAAATATTGTATAAATTTAATTTCAACGTAAGAAACAGACCTGAGTTTATCTTTTTATAATACTCTGCCAGCGAATAATACAACTAAAGAAAAGATTGAATAAGGGAAAAATAAAAAAATGGGAAGAAAAAAAGAGTAATATGATTCGAAGCTGATTTTGAACAGAAAATTTAAAGAAGCATTTTATACAAACAATTTCTTTTTCCCGATTAACTCATTCGGGGCATTTGTTGAATTTTGTTAAAGAAAAATTTTCTGTCATGGGTTTTAAAAATTTTATAAAAATTGTAAAAGAAAAGGAAGGTAATCTTAAGCAAAAAAAAGTTGTAAATTAAACATTTTTTTAAAACGTTACTGAACCGGTTTTACGCTTTTTAAAAATTAACAAAATTTTACAACCTATTTGCAAATTAAAAAATGTTTATACAACCAATATTTTAAGGCCTTATTGCACCAATAATTTTTTACTTTTTTTTAAAATCAATTAATAAAAAATTTGCAAAGTTTTTTTTATCCGAAGAGTCGAAAAACTAACAAACTAATTATAATAAAAAAGTACCTTTTCAAAAATTTAAAAAGTAGAAAGTTGTTGGTCCAGCTGAGCCCTGATTAAAAGTTTTATAAATTTTTTATTACTTGTTCGGAAATGTATGATGTGTATAAAATTTCTTAATTTTAAAATAACGATTGAACTTTTTGTCATCTATAGTTGCTTTATTAACATCAGACGCTTAAACATTACAGAGTTCAGTTAATCTAAAATCAAATACCTATATGGGAAAAATGTTTAAGTCGCCAATATGTTTTTCGATTTTCTAGAATTAAAATATAAACATTCGCTTAGCTTTGGAAAATAAAGGGTTAAATCGTTTCAAAACAAAATTATATGCATAAGTGTAAGTATAAATTTAATATAATTTTGCTTTTCTCATTTCAATTGTCGAGTTGGTATATACTAAATGGATAGTGTTAAAATCATTTTAAATGTAAATGTTTCAGTTATGCCCCACTTATATACTTTAAAAGAGAAAAACGAAAAATACAATATAGAAGAAAAATTTAAAATTGAAATTATTTTGAAAATTTCATATAAAAATTTCCTATTCCAATGTTAATATTTTCCATAGTATAAAATGCTGTACGTAAGTATGTATGTTGATGTATTATGTACCTAGAAGTTATTTGATTATCCTCAGTTACATTTAAGTAAAATTCTTTTTCTTTTCTATCAAATTGATCTGTTTAAGAAATTCAAGCAATACGTGGTACAAGAGTCCTTATAATGTTATTTGATAGTTTAATAATGTATAGTAACGGTGGGAGAATAATTTCTAGTTTATATAAAATTTATCTGATTATGTATTATACGAATATACTATATTATGTTTATTATATACATTATGTTAAATTTGCCTATGGATTACACCAAGGTGAATCGTCAAAAATGTAAGGATAATAATCACCTTTCTGGTTCTATATTAATAAAAGAATCAGCAAAGAAAACAGTGTATGGACTGAGTTTCATGTTCTCTCCTTTTACTTGTACATAATCAGTTCTATCGAGATTTACTATACTTTTATCTTATTTCCTACATATTATTCAATTAGATTTAAGATGAATACCGCTATTATGGTTATTTTTTATAACTTTTCTTCATTTTAAAGTCGAATTCAAAAGGATAAAAAAAACACTCGGTTTTTTTGCATTTTAAGAAATTTTAGTTTGTATGTGAAGTTAGGTATTTTGTTTAGTGCAGTTCTGTAATATTTTTGGTATTACGAGTATGTTAAATGTTTTGTGAATACATTCACACATATATACATACGTATTATAAAAAATTTCATACACATGAAGTATTTTGAATGTATTTTTTCACTTATTCAAAATATGAGCTACAAAATGTAAGGAATTGTATGAAAAATGGTTTTTATTTTTGTTTATTGCAAGAAGTTGGTTGGAAAATGCATTATTATTATAAAATTTTACTGTAGTTCGATTGAAAAATGTATGTAGTTTGAAAACAGCTGTTTCTATATCATTCAGTTAATGAAAAAAAATTTTAGAAATTTGATAAAGGATTTGCAATGATTTTTGTTCAGGAAAATAAACAATAGACTTCTTATTTCTAAAAATTACAATGTTCTGTCATTTAGATTGTAGATTTGAACAATCGGCAATCATTGGATTCCGATCGCGTATAAGGATCTATTGTACTTCTCTCTTATGTCCTGCAGCACCGGCTCGAAACCCACTCGCCTGCTGAAATCGAGCACCCTATGAGGTCCGGAAGTCGCAACATGTTCTTAAATTAATTCTGAATAGTATTTTCTTGAGTGATAATCCGAATTAGAGATCTTGGTCGACTAATCTTTGTTTTTTTTTTCTCATAAATTAGTAAATTCTGTTTTTGTTGGTTTTTTTATGTTTTCAAAAATATCAGTAGCGAGTTAAGAAAATTAATTATATTAATATTAAAAATATATTAATTTTAAGTTTCATAAAATTTTCGAGATTTTATTGGAAATGTGCAAACAATTATATCCAAAAGTTCAAAACAAATAATATTATGTAATTGCATTTGAGCAATTGAGGGTGTAGTTCTTTTTGTAGGTTTTCTTTGTGTAAGTGCCAATAATATTTTATTTCAAATATAATTCTTGAAAGGCTCTTGCAATGTTTTAAACTAAAAAAACTAAGTGCAAAATATTGAGGATTCATTTTTTATAATATTAAATATTGTCCTAGCCGACCTAGACCGTTGAATACATTCTCTTTATTTTAGTAGCCTGAGACACTGTAATATGTGTATTACGTACACATAATTATACTTATACATTATGATTATCTAAAATCTAAATTCAAAATACAGATCATATGTTTTGAAAAACTCCCTTCAAAGGTCAACAAATATTTATATTTTTCTTAGAATAAAATTTTCATATGTCTCTTCTAAATTGATTCTCTCTTTATAATTACAATAAACCATAAAAAAGTAAAAAAAAATAGAAAAAAAAAACAAAACAACAAATTTAATAAGGGTTTTTTCTTCCATAACTTGAGTAAATTTTTATTTGAAAATTTTTATTTCCTTACCATTTACATAAAAACTTAATTAATGACTTTTCCATTAAACATAATTTTCACTCAATATTATTCCCCAATGGAATTATTATGATGATAGGAAGAATTTGTATACAAAAAAGAATGAATCGAAATTTTTTAGGGACATATGGAAATTTTTGTCTTTACTTTATGTTTTTCTTTTTTTTTTTTTTCTTGTTTAGGAAAATTACTTAATTGAAGAAGGTCTGGAAGATTTTCTTTTATGATATAAAATTGAAATTAAGAAAAGCTCACCTACATTAATAATAATAATTTTTTTTGTTTTTGTCTTTATTGTTTTTCTTTTTTAATAATTCAAAGGACATTATCGTCATTTCCAGATAATATCCTTTAACAATATAATACAACAGCAATAATTAAAACATAAAAACATGGCAGAAAAATAATGAATTAATACCAAAGCCCAAAAAAAAAAGAAAAGATAATAAAGAAATAAAAACATACATACACATATTACTGTGTGGATATAAATTTTTAGAAATCCTTTTCTTGTTGTCATTTTGACTGTATTTGTTTAGTTGAATGTAGATATTTTGTTATGTAACGAAGTAAAAAAAGGAAAAGTTGGTTTGTAAATAAATTTCAATCGCAAAATATTGGTTTTATCTACAATTTTTTTCATGTATTTCTTTGAAATTAACTACCACAATCTTATGTTTGAGAGCTGGCGATAATCTGGGTAGATAAACTTTATTTTGCGTATACATTTTTATTACAATTCAGGGAGACAATACGAAAATTCTATCGAAAATACGTTTATGGGACTTATTTTTGGGGATTTTGTAGCATAAGGCGTTTGGACAGAATCATCACAAATTTTTGAGATCGCTTAAGTCGCAATACAAATTCTGTGTTGAAGCTGCGAATTTCTTTTCTTCAAAAGAAAAGTTTTCAATATCTTGATTGGAATAACCCGAATCTTTCGAATATTGCGTCTGATTTAATAATTTATAATTTCTATATGAGTTTAAGTGCATTAGTTACCCTGCGCTTTAATAATGACTAATTTTTATTTCCGCGGATAATAAACAAATTAAAATTTACCATCTACATTAAAAGTAGACTATTAATTTGAGAAAGAAATCAGAAATTTTTCAAAAGTGCAATAAATTATTTTTAATAATTTTGCAAAAATAATCGGTTTTGTACTTATATTTAAAAGTTGAAAGCTGATTTAAATAAATAAATATTTGTTTAATTTCTTCTTTCTTAAAGAAAATTTCCAAGAAAATATTTTAAATCCCCTATTTTTTTTAATTCATAAAAAAATATCATGAAAACATTGTTACATAATCAACAAAAAGGAATATTTTGATAAGGATATTTGAATTTTTACAATAAAAAAAATTTTTTCTGTTGTGTTATAAAAAAGGGTTCCTCTAATCAAACTTTTAAAAATTTTTTTCCCTTTGAGATTTTTGTGTTTCATAAATTTCCTATTCGACTCTTCTTGCAGTTTTTGGCTTGTGTTTTTTTTTTTAGTTAAATGAAGAAAAAACAACCTTTTGAAATTATTACTTTTCTTAAAGTTGTTAAAAATCACAGCATTCATCAGAAATAATAAGAAAAAAGAAAAACAAAAATTTTTTTTAAGCATTCGCAGTAAACTTTTTTTTCCTCCTTCATATTTTCCAAAACGATCCGTTCAAAAATGAATTTTTTTTGTTGTCTTAAAAGCCTTAAGCAACTTTAAGACATTTCTTTTCTATTTTTTTTTATTTTTGTTGTTTTAGAACATGAAAATTATTTAAGGTTCAAGAAAATATAGCGTTGGGTAAAAATATATTTTAAATTATCTTAGGTGACATTTAAAAGCACTGAAATAAAAAAAAAAATAAAAACAAAATAAAATTTATTCGCACATTTGCAGCGATTTATCAAATTACTGACACTGGCACCTCCACAAATTTTGCTACATACTTAGTAGGTATTTTTATTGTAGTTCAAAAAGAAAAAAATTTCTATTCAAACTGTTTCGTAAACAAAAAGAATAGAATTTTCTATGGGATGATTTTTTTTTTTCTAAATTTTATTTCTCATAAATATTCTCAAGAAAATGGAAAATATCGTTTTTCTTGAATGCAGTCGCATTTAAAAATTTATAGATATAAAAATATTGTGTTATCAATTTTTTAAAGAATTTAAAATTTTTTATTTTAATTATTTTGGATTTAAAGAACTAAAAATAGAGGAATGTTATTTGTCATAATTCAAAAATTTTCATTATGAGATTTAATAACCAATACCTCTAGTGGTCTAGAACACTACCTCTAGTGTTCAGAATTATCACAAATCTAAGTATCCATCTAGGTATAATGCATTGAATTTAAAAATTAGCCAAGCAAGTTGCCAAGCTCAAAATCAAGAAAATGAAAATGAATTTTTTGTATGTCAACATTTCTACAATATTTTGGTGTTATATTTGTTTGAGGGGGGGGGTTGTATTGTCATTTCAAAAAACTAAAAATTTTCTAGAAATTGAAAGATTTTAAAGAACTAATCGTAACATCTTGCATTTCGGGCATAAGTTTTTCCTAGTTGCGTGAAAATGTATATTTCTTAATCGTTATTGCATTTACTTGGTAACAGCTGATATAAACGAGTTTATGGATTTTGTTAATTTGATGGATATTTAAGGAGGATTTTGTATTAGTGCATTAAATTTGCATAAGACTAATTTCATAATAGATGAAGCCTATTCTTGCTGAATTTTAATTTTGGAAGTATATAAGGAAAATTTTGGACGTCCGTTAATAATTTGCAATAACCACTAATATCTTCACTCCCAACGGTTTATGGAATTTATCTCTTTTCGGAATTTTACAAAATTGAATCATTTATGTCACAAAATAAAAGATTATTTAATGAAGCTTAATAGATGGCAGTTTCCCTTTCAGCAAATGAATATGTGATCGCATTCATTACTTCAATGTTTTATGAATTTTTCAAACAACAACCGAATACACCACTTTATACTATAAAATTTTGAATATACTGAATAGAGTCTCAAGTAACTTAAAATAAAATAAATTTTCCCTATAAGATTTTATTTCCCTTCTCTATGATTACTATGAGTTATATAAATTTAAACTGTCCGGAACATAATAAGGAAATGAAATATTTTTTGTATAAATTGTGATAGTTATATAGTTTTTAAATCTTCTTAAATCCTGAAACAATTGAAAAAAAACACCAAATGAAAAATTTCATAAACTTAAGAGAAAACAAAAATCTCAAAAATGCATATTTTTTTTTTTTTTTGAAAGTTATGAACACAGGAATAGTGGCAAAAATACCATAAAAATTTTATATAAATCTTACGAAATTTTTATTAAAAGAAATTGAAACATAGTTTTAAAGTCCCAATTTTAGTAAATAGAAATTGGAAGTTTTCTTCTTAAATGTTAATAAAGTGTTATATAGATACAATGAAATTGAGTAAAATATTTTTTTTATCTTGTATCTTTTTATTGAAAAATTTTAATAGTATGCTTTTATTATATAAATTTTATAATATTTAAAATTTAAAATTCAAAAAACGTACAAAATATTGTAAAAAAAATTGAATAAATTATAATGATTGGTAATAGATCCTTTAAAAAGGAAAATATTTTCAATATAAATGTGAAAAATGTTGTCTAAATATAAAATTTTTTCTTTTTTTACGGTCACATTATATTTATTGGTTATGACTTGAAGGTACGTTTTTTTTTAAATTGAAATTTGATTTTTTTATTATAATATATCGAAAAATTTTTTATATATGTATAATTCGTTATGAATTTGAATTATTTTAAATTGGTAAAAGAATTAAAAATAGCTACATACATTTTATAGTTTACCCTAGCAATTGTAAGATATTTACATCAATATTATGAAACTATAAATTATTTTTTTGGTATGACTAGTAAACCGTGGTGGATTTGTTTTAAAAAAATCCTGGTTAGAATAAGGCCACCTTATTTTCCATTGAAAAACTTTTCCGAACTGCTTCAATCGGGTCAATTTATATTTTGTATTAATTTCAAGTTAGCGCACTGATTATTTAAAAAATACCCAAATTTTGATATAAAGATATTTTCAGTAAAGTTTTCTAATAAAAGGAAAATATGCTTAGGGTTTAGTGAATTTAATCTATGAAAATTTTTCAATTTAAAATTTATTTTGATATTCGATTTGCAATTTAACTCAGTACCTCATTTACCTCAATGGGGAAGGTCTGAATTGATTGAATTTCTATAAATTTCAGGAAATATATTTTTAATAAAATTTATTTTGAATGAAAAATTCCATCTTTTTGAAATTTTTTCTTTCAAACAGCAAAATAAAACTCCAAGTTTTATATATATATAAAAATATTTTTAGCTATTTTTAAATGCAAATGACTTAAAACATAAAAGGACGGTATAAATTTTCTTTCTTTCATATGAACTCTATACATTGAAAATGAGAGTTGCCCCTTCTGCGCGGTGGCCTTTTAAAATTATTCACATATTGCTTATACACCAATATTAATATACCTCCTCATATATTAAAAAAATAAGAAAAAATATTCAAAATGAAATTTTGCTTATGTTTTCATTTGTCTACTAAAAAGTTTCTGAATTCTCTATAAATAAATAAAAATTAGTTTTGGTTAACATTAATAACATTACCTAAACTTAAGGTTCAAAGAACAAAAATACAAACGTAACAATAATCTCATACTCCTGTTCGTCTATCACTTTTTATTTTCGTATATTAAAGTATTCTGTGATGGCCTTAATAATATTATTAAATTAAAGAGTGAGCGGTTTAATAAAAGAAAAACAAAGAAAACTGTCATGTTTTTTAAATTTTGAGCTTGTAATTTTAATTTTTACATTGTATTGTTAAAATTTAACATTCCATTATGACCATCAAAAACTTAACCTGTAAAATAAAATTTAACATAAGTTTCCATCAAATACATGTAAAATACAAATACATAAATATGTACGCATATACGTAAAGTTTATACAACAGAAATAAATAAAACTTCCCATTCTTATAGGAAACATTCTACGTAAAAATGTTATAGGAATGTTTTCTCTTGATTTTCCAAGAATTTGCAATAAAAAATTAAAAAAAAGTTTCAAGAATGACATTTATATTAAATTTGTTGGAGGTGGTAATAAGTTACAAAATCTCAAATATCTTAGAATTTTTTACCTGTATACATGTATACCTAGGTATACATACATAAATATTATAATATTTTCCTTGTGTTGTCTTAAAATTTCTATTTAAATTTCAATTTCCATTTAATCAAAAATTATTTTATAGAAGATACACGAATCTACAATAATGTAAACATTTTTATATTACAAATTAAATATAAATTTAAGAACGACTATGAATGACAACCTGTCAAATAAAATTACTTTTATATGTATATAAATCTGACATTCTACAAATTTTTTGTAGAATTATGTTCACTTGTACTTTATAATATTATAGTTTAGTTTTTTTCTTCTAAAAGCCATTAAGCAGAATGAAAACAATAAATAATTTCGAGATTTAAATTTTCCATGATTGTAAGTAAAATTCTATGCCCTCGAATATTAGAAAGTTGGTTAGAGATATTCATTTTTGATCTTCAAATTGAGACTATTTTTAAAATAAGCGGTGTTTTTAGCTTTTAGTTTTTAGGCAAGTTACACACTTGAAATATATTGGCTACATTTTTACTGCATTTTCACATTCTTTCCGATAGATGGCTTATAGATTTGATCTTATGACTAGTTTCTGCTAAATTTCTAGGTTATTGGTATAATAATATTTAATAACAAAATATTTCTATAAACAAAGGCGTTCGATTTAAAAATTGCTAGCAACTACTCTGGGAATAATTAGGATTGTTACTTAATGGATCATACAATTTTATGTACTGAGCAGTTTATTATATTTATCTAATAGAAAACTTTTGTTTTTGATTTTTTACTTCAGCCAAACCGATTAAATGTAGATTATAGAATGGGGCGATGATGCACCGTGACCTAAAAGATCTATTGTGCCCACTGGTCAGGACCCGCCCAAGCTGGCCCTACTATCACGGACCAATCCTCCACACTCGCTGAGAAGATGCACCGAAGTCTAGAACGGAGCTAGACCGATAAGTACCCAAAGAATTTTTATTTATTCATTTAAGTTAAAATTTGAACTTGACAGGGTACCTTTATACCCTTTCTATATTGCTTTTCAAATCCATTAAACTCTCAACTTTTCTATAAAATTCTCACATTTTTGATTTAATGTTGAAATTCACGAAATAAAAACTTTTAAATTTTTTTTTAATTTGGTTTTTAACCTCAATTTATCAGTCAAATAAAAGAATTAAACTTTGTCAAAAGTCATTTTTTTTCATCTATCATTCATATAAATGTCGCAGACAATAAGTTTTATTTGATGCCACTTAATTAAATTTAACTGCCTAAAGGTATGCTTTAAGTTAGATAAAAAGAAAATTACATAAAAAAGTAAAATGGAAAACCAAGACTTTTTATACAAATTGAAATTTAAAAGAAAAAATAAATTCAATTTTTTTTTAAATTGTACGGGCTACGTTAGTTCTTTTTTTGCTTCTTGTCCCCGAGCGGGTTACGGAAAATGTTTCTAATAAAAAATTAATCATTTTATTTTAGAACAATTGACAAGTTTTCCGTCTCCTTCATACATTGACAAAAATCTTACAATTTGTAAATTAATTTTAGAAATTTTTTCTTTTTATACTTTTCGAAAAGTCATAATAGATAAACAGGAAAAGATGAAGAAGTAAATGCAGCATAAAACGAAAAAAAAATTTATAATGCATTAAAATTTTTCCTTTTTTTTTTGTTCTCAAAAAATTTCTTTTGTAAAGGTGAAATCATGTTGAAGAGAAAATTTATGTCAATTCTAACTTTAAATAAGGATAAGAATTTTACGATTCAATAACGTTAAAGTTAATGGGGGATGAAATAATAAAAAATTTTAAATTAATTTAATGATTTTCAAACGTATTAAATTTGGTCAATAATGACTAAAGGTTAATAATGGCCTTTGTCTTGTAACTTAAGGTTTTAAGGTTTCGAAAAAGGAGAGAATTTTAAACTATCCTTTGAACTGTGAAACTGCTTTAGTAAGTTCGATTTAAATAGAATGATCTTAGAACTTTCAGTCAATTTTCATTAAAGGTAAAAAAGACTCTATGAACTCGCTCTTCGTGTGTAATTATGTATTTTAGAATTAAATGAAATATTATATGAACTTACAAAATTCGTAATTCCCTTGCTTTTTTTCCTTGTATTAATAGATTTATAATTAAATAAAAGATAAAATGAAATCACCCCTCTTCTTTTTGTTATTAAACGTTCAATTGATCTTTTTGCATAACTAGTTTTCTATTAACATCACTAGAAGTAGTCTCAAAAAAATTACCCAAAATTATAACAAAAATTCTTTGTTGAGTCCTTATAAAGTTCTAATATCTTAATATGGGTCAACAAAATAATAATAAATAAATTTTAGCAGCGATCAACCGTAAATTGATGGTAGAACATAAAACCATAGAATGTTGAAAAAGAAAACAAGTCATCAGGAATTTTATTTTTCATTTCGCAAAAAAAAAAGAAAAAGCAAAGAACACAATAGTTTATGATGAATTATTAAAGGATTTTTTTTGTTGTTTACTTCTTCTGTACTGCCTTAACCGTTATTACATTTTCTTTTCACCTTTTTTGAATTTCAGTATAAAATGAAGTAGTATTAGGAAATTGATATTTAATTTAGAATTACTATCAAATAATATTAAAACATATAATCCAAATATGCATGTAAAGATTTAAGCTGAAGACTGAGTCGGCTACGTTTAATTACAAATTCAATATATCCGACCAAATTGCGGTGTTAATAGTTGAATTAGCTTTAAATTTAAGGTTGTTACTTTGTTAAAAGCGGAAACTATTTAATAACTTTCCTAAAATTTTCTTTGTCAAATTTCAATAAATAATAACAAATTTCTAATTCAATAATTCTTGAATATCACATTGATTATCCTAAAAGTAATAAGAAATAGGTAATTCAGAATGAGACCATAGGTAGCAGACCAGAAAAAATTATTTAAAATGCCCTACAGACAACATGTCGCAACTATTTCTATTTTATTAATAAATGTTTAGCAAACATCTTTAATAAAATTAATTGTTAAAAATTTTTTAGAAAAATATCCCAGAATTGTAATTCCAAACCGTTCATTATATTTCTCATGAGTTCTTTTTTTCATTTCAATAAGGAACTCTTATATAAGTGGGCACCTATATTGTATTTGAAAAGAAAAAGAAATGGAGAGTCTTAAAAGTATAATAACAAGCAATAAAAATAAGATGAAAGTTTACAAAGAACAAAAAAAGAAAAAGAGTCCTTTTCAGTAATAGATGGTTTGGAATCCTCATATAGAAGGCAAAAGAATAAAGTAGAAAAAATTAAAAAATAAAACAGAAAAGGGGTAAAAAAAGTAACTATTTCGTTCACTAAAGAACTTAATTTGAAGTAAAGTTATTGTTATGCGACTGAAGCATTTTTCTTGTTACACAATTTTTTTCCCCCTTTTTTATTTTTTCTTGTAAGGATATTTTTGACATATCATGAAATAATTTTTTTTTATGCTTCTGTTTATTTTTTCTCAATTGTTGTTTTGTACATGCATGAAATGGTTGTGCTTTTGTAGTTGGATTTTATTTTTTTCTTTTATTGTTTAAGGAAAATAAAAAAATTTTTCTTTTTTTTTTGACATATTTAATTAATTAAGAGCGCAACCTAAAATCGACCTAACGCTTTATAAAGAAATTATTATTTTGTTGTTGTTGTTGTTTTCGCTTTTTAATAATAAAAATTCTTCACGGTTTTTTTAGTTTTAAAGATTTTTTCATCACATTTTAAGTTTTGTGGACTTTTAGAATTTCATATAAGAATAGAAAAGCATTTTAAAAGGATTTTGAACTCAATATTGTGTAATTAATGTTATGCCGATGAGCATATGACCGATTAAGTTGAATTAAGGTGCACATGTAATGGGTATAAAGAATATGAAAATTTTTTCGCGGTAGTACAGGATTCATTTAAAGAGATTTTTTGTATAAAATTTATATTTTGTTTATTATTAGTTGAAAATTTTTGAATATACTGTGAATGTATTTGTTATCGCTAATATTTTTTATTGTTATTAAAGAAAATATTAGCTATTATCTGCGTCTAGATCAACTGCATAGCATAGCTGTGTTTTTTTAGCGATGCATTGGATTTGTTTTTAAATGAGAAAGCATTCTTAATATTATGTTTTTGTTCCATATCATAAATTCGGGATGCAAAGTTTAAAACAATACTTGCATATAAAAAATTGAGTGCAAAATATAGACTAAGAATATTTATTGAGCTTAATATAAAATTTTGAACATGTTTCAACATATATGCATATTCATTTCATATTCTTTTCATAATTGAACAAATCTGTGCCCTATACTGCTTATTTTTGGTTATTTTTAAAATTTCTTTATAAAAGTAATTCTTTAACATCAAATGTTGTATTTTCCAGGTAAATTTCGAAATTAACTTCTACAATTTTTAAAAATTACTAAAGAGAAAATGAATAAGGTAAGAAAAAATTTTTCTTCTAATGCCGCAACTAATCCTTAAATTTACAATTATATTAATGTCTCTTTAAATTTTCTTTTGCTTCATCCTATATGTATGCAATCTTTGAAATTTTTTGGTAAATGAATGGAAGTAAATTCGTTTGTTTCAACTTTATTTAACTTGAATGTATGTGCAATTTGAATTTGATTTACTTAACATTTTCGCATTTCATTATTTGAAAATTTTTTATCTCAAATTTATTTGGGATATAATGACTTCAACATTTGACTTGCTCAAATTTTTCGAATTAAACAAAGTAATGACATTTATTATCTAAAACGAACGATTCTATAACTTAAAAAAATCAGCCAAATTAAACAGAGTATCTAGTGTTAATATTGAAAGTTACTTTAAAACTAAAATTTCCCTGTGGATTTTAAAATTGCACCGACCTTTCTTTATCCACAACACTCTCTTTCCAAGAATTTTTTTCAATCTAAAGTTAAAATAAAAATTTTAACAAAGACTTCTGTCAAATGGCTTTCATTTGAGTTTTTCAATTTTAAATTTTAAGTAGAGTAAACAAAAAAAAAAATTTTTAAATTGACTTTGAAAAGTAAACTTTTCTTTATCATAAAGATTTTTGTTCTTGCAATCTCAAAGTGTTTAGTACCAATGTTGTTGTTAAATTGCAACAAGAAACAAAATTTTCTTTTGTGCAATGCTTTGAAGAACTTTGTTTTCCCTATATAAAAGTGCAGTTTTAACGTTGTACACCAAATATAATATTGTGTTGAAGAGATTATTTACTTTATTGGAAATTCTATTAAAACTTTATTGAAATTTAGTGAGATATTGAAGTAAAACTTACTGGATTGTGGAAGATTTGTTTAAAATAGTAAAAATGTATATATATAGAAAACTATTCATGGGCATTGCCCATTCAAAATTTAATTTTTTGCTTTTAGCGAAGTTTACAATTTGTTATAAAAATGAGAAACTATTCAAATTATCTCATTTGTCTATGATTTTATCTATGATGTTTCTTTTAAAAATTTCCTTACTTTTTGTTTAAAAGAATATGCAAATAAATAAATATCTAAATTTTCGAAACTTAAAGAGATTCTAAGTATTTATTGATTATGCCGAAGTAATGATACTTGTTCCACTTTGCAAGGGCAAGAACATGTGCTGTCATTATGTTTATAATTAAAATAACTCATTTCATTAGAAATCTTAAATTTTCACGCTGAAGTTTTTTTTTTAAAACTTCGCTAACTTATATTTTTGTAGCTAACTTCTAATTTCTTGTTATATTATTTTTGTAGCTAACTTCTTGAAAACCGGAAAAATGTCCTTCATAAAAGGTACTCAATCATACTAAATATTTTTCTATTAAAATATTCCCTAAGTTATCTAGATTCAGCTATATCCTTGCATTTTTTATAAGTGTTAAACAGAATATTTAATTCCATTATGTTGCAGAACTATTAAGGACCTTTCTACATTTTTTTAATTGTAAATAAGAATGTAAATTAAAAAAAACAGAATAGTATCTTTCACTTAGTTCAATAAAAGAACTATATACATTTTGTTTTTTAACAATAAAAGGCTTTAATTTCGAAAATTTTACTATAATTTGGCAATATTACAACATAATATTACATAAGTAATTTAAGTAGTGGAAATAAATTTACATATAAAATTTCATCAAAATCGGTTCAGCCGATCTTGAGATACACGCGTGCACACACAGACCGACAGACCGACAATCCGACAGACCGACAGGTTGCTAAAAATAGTGTATTTACCCTACTATGGAGAAGTACGTTCCCACCGAAAACTCGATATGCAAAATTTGTTGCCGTCACATAACCTACCTATTGTTACACAATACGGTCGGTAAAAATTCACATATAATATGAAATAAAAAAGTACTTGACTACATTTTAAAGGGCTTTTAAAGAATTCTTTCTATTACAATATTTACTAACACTTTTATATGACCGCGTTGTATGGTCTTTGTGGGTGTAAAAGACCATTTCTCAAATTCAATTGTAGGTAACTTTTATTTTTTCTTTTCGAAACATTTTACGTTAAATACAAAGTATTGTTTTTATATATTATTTTTAGTTTTATCTAGAGAGCAAATACATATGATACAAATGCACGTAAACATAAATGACCTGACAAATTGCCTTTAGGTAACCAAATATGCACATACATTTTATATATATTTTTAATTACTTTTTCTTTTTTAAGGAATATTAATTTACTTTTTGATTCTCAGAGAAAAAAAAGCAATTTGGTGTCAAGTATACTTTACCTTTGTGTGCATGTTTTGACCAACAGACCAAACAAAAATGTTTATTTTCATTGAGTTCTTATTATTTCTTTAGAAACCAATTCAAATACTCATACATATTACATGCTTAGTTCAAGGTCAAGTACTTTTATATTATGTATATATATTATTAATGGCATTATGGCTGTAATAGCTTTATATAAATTGCGAAACTTTCATTACAAACTGTTTTATCATATTTTTTGCCAAACTTTTTTTAGGATATTTCTAGGATGTTAATACACATACAGGACCGGTACTAACTTGTTCGTCGCCCTAATCGATGTCTAAAATGCATTCATATTACGTAGAAATATAAATAAGGCGAAGGGTAATCAACGAAATTCTCTGCAAGGCAATAATCCTTCAGCATTCAAAAAATATTGATATCCAGCAAGAAAATTCTAAAGTTATATTTTTGTATCTGAAGTTAAAAGTAATTATTTTAGATGATAGAATTGATTAGAAGGGTCACTGATTGAATATATTAAGGTACTGTTAGCGTTTACATGTACCACATTCTAGTTAGGTTTGTAATGAGCGGGTGAATTTCTTATAATTTTTATTTTAATTTTTTCGATTAACTACAAGGCGAGGAATTTTACTAGCAAAATATTGAAACAAGTAAATTTTTTATTTGGAAATTATAGTAATAGTGCGTTATTTGTCTGTAGATATATCTACTCACATCTTCAGACTCTGATGCATTAGATTACACTGAATGCAAAAACAAAACAAGTAGTTTATTATCCAATGTAAGCCCATCTACTTAAATGATAATTAGTTATCTTTGTGAAATGACACAATCAAAAATTTTCTCAACACAATATTTTTCGGTCGCTTATAACAAGCAATCTCATTGAAAGAAACGAAACATACATACATACATATGTGCATATGAATATAAAAATTTTCTTGGAACATTATTTTTCAGAAAACTTTGGAATCTAAAATTTTTATTTTTATCTTAATTTCTAGATTATGAAAACTTAAAGTATTTAATAAAAAAGAATAATGTTTATAAGTCTACTCACTCGTTATAAATGATAGCACGAGGATCATATCTATTACCACTTGAAACCACTTCATCTCATATTCCTCTGACCATTTATAAAGTCCTTCAAACTGTTGAAAGTTTTCGTGCCACTTTGTTAACGTTTCAGCTTTCAATTTGTTATTTAATTTGTATTCGGTTTCGGGTTTTATCCAAAAAATTGTTTCAAAACTTTTTCTAAAAGGTCTTGGTGAATTTTCTGCATACAATCTCCTCTCTTTCTTTTTGCCTTAATTATTTTCGTTTTCTTTTTTATTTTGTGATTTCTAAAATTAATTCGATGTAAAATTGATTTATTTCAAATAGGTGTTTGTAGTTGCTTATACTTTTATGATTTCTTAAATTTTTGTAACTTTTTTTTTTTTATTTTTAAATTTCGTGAATTTAATTTTTTTTCTTAACTACTTTATGATGTAATTTGCTATCTTTTAATTTGTTTCTTAAAATTTCCGCTTGCATAATAATTATTGTATTGGAGCAAGTAGCAGTTGTTGTTGTTGATTTGAATATGTTGTTTCCTATATTGGCCCATGAAGCCAAAATAATAATGTAAAAAACCAAAAGTTTTTAATAATTAGTATATAGGCCTTCAAAATTAGTTTGCTAAATTTGATTTTTTTTTTTGTAAATAAAAAAACAATTAATTTGTTTTTTTATAATATGGCGGCGTATAGTCACGATGTTTTCATTGTTCCGTTTTGTTTTTAATTTGTTATTCTTTATTTAATTATTGTTGAAAAATTTAATTTTAAATTTAATATCTGAAATGAGAAATAAAAAAAAAAAAATTTTAATTATTAAAATTGATTGCTTTGTGTGGCCTACTTAGTAAAAAAATTTATTTAGAAAATCTTTCAAATTATTCTATTACAAATTATATTATTTTCATACGATAACAGTATGAATGATTATAGTTGCTTCGCCTGAGCGAGTGTGACAATTTGAATTAAAAAATTTTGAAAAAAAAATGTCCTCGTATTTTTAACTAATTTTTCGAAAATTATTTCTCTAACATTTCGCATGAGTATCAGTCGATACCGAATTATACCCTGTACCTTCATAACTTAAGCTTTGTTTTTGAAATGTGTACTATTATTTTTCCGAGTATACAAAATTAGCTTTTGGAGTTGTATATAGTAGCAACCTTAATCAATGCAGCCAGTGTTTCCACTCGATAAAAACAAAATCTAATTCCAATTTCGAGAAAGAAATGTATCCAAAATGTATCCAACCTCTTAAAATAGCATTATTATACTAAGTCGTCTTATTTTGTGCAAATTCCCATAATTATTATTAATTTGCTTTATTCCACAATATGAGTTTTGTTGTTTATAGTAAATTCTTTGAGAAAGCACATACAACTTTTATTACATTTTAAATGTAAAAATTAAAGTAAGAAAAACATATACATATATATGTTATGTAGTTATTGAACTATGCGGTAAAGACAATTCACCATGAAAACGGACAAATTTCAAAAAATACTCAAGTATGTACAGCCAATGCATTTTCTATTACACCTAGGTTATACTAAAATAATTCCGGTACGGTCTTGTATAAATGTTCTAGATTTGAATACAGGAAGAGGCAGTTAATAAAGTATCTTTTTCACTTTCTTCTAAAAAATTTGGAAAACTGCTTAGAAAAGCCAGCAAATAACATTTATTGAAGATAAAGCAACTTCGCGATTTAATATTAGCAGCATTTTAACTGTTTTGTAATATTTATTTAGTGTTTAAAAAAAAAAATGTATCCATATTTCAAAAAAATTTTAATATGTAGCCAATTTCGGCATATTAGCAGATTTGAGTATCTTTGTATCACAACACAAATTTAAAGCAAAAATGCATCCAAATGGATACAATTGTATCCAAGTGGGAACGCTAAATGCAGCCATTTTATTTTATAATACATTTCGGAATGTATCTAAAATGTAATTGTTTGCTGAATTTCATGTAAATATCTATATACATATATTAGTTTTTGAAATATTTAAACATTTCCTTGAGTTGTTCGCAGCTACCCAAACCCTTTGGTTAAGTCGATCCAATTAACATATAATAGGACCCGTCCTTGGCAGCAAAGGATTTGTTTGTGAAAGTTTGATGGTGCTTGCTTTATTTGTTTTTGAGTTATCGTGCGATCGAACAGACGGACATGTCTAAATTAATCTTACACTGAGCAAGAATATATAATATACATTTTCATATCGTAGACAACTCCGTCATGTGATTACAAATTCCGTACCAAAGTTAATATACCCTTCTCGAAGGTGCAGAGTATAAAAACAAAATTAAATTACAGTAAACGCGCACTAGTACGAACTAATTAATGGAAGAAGGGGTTCAGTAAGCAAAACCGAAATGTTATTATGTAAAAAAAGATGCTAAACTGGTTAAAGAAGATTTGGAATGTTAATTTGGTTGTGTTTTAAATAATATTATATTTGTAGTCATTACAATATAAATATTTTATTTTCGTATTTTGGTATTACATGTTTTTATTTTTCATGTCAAAATTTGTGTTCATATAAGTTGTCATTAGTTTATGCAGTATATATAGTAGACAAAGAAGTTTTGGTATAGATAACTGATAGTTCATAATTTATGCATATATATAAAAATTGGGAATCTACTGTATTTCATTAGGTAACTTTCATTACTTCGACGTAATACTAAAATAATTAAAAAGAAATAAACCTTTTTACATTTTGTCTGTTCTAGTTATCATTCTAACACAAAAATGCTTTTTTAAAAACTATAGCAACTTATTAACAAAAATATTATCTCTTATTTCAGGAGTTTTGAGTATTTAATTTGATTTGAAATCTTTTTAAATTATTATTAATTGTAATTTAAATCAATACTGGAATTTAATTCTTCAAGTTTAATTAAAAGCTTATCAAAAGATTATGATTTTATAGGCCTAAAAAATTTCAACTAAATTCAAAAAAATTTACAATCAGAATGAAAAATATTCAATTTGTTTCATCACTTTGGTTTTTTTTTTGCCTTTTATTTTTGTAGGGAAACGTATGTTTTTTCCAAAATTTAAATAAATTTTTAAAATGGAAATAAGGATATTATAAAAATCCTCTAGGAAGAATTTTTAAAATTAAAATAAATGAAAATGTATTACCATACAATTTTTAATAGAGTTCATGAAAATTTGCATAAATTACAAAAAACAAAAAAAAGATTACAAAATGCTTGAAAAATATTTTAAACTGATTCAACTCCAGGGTCTACACCTACATACCTACACAAACGAAGAAAAAGGAAAATGTAGATTTTTCTTTTTAGTACATTAAAACAAAAAAATTCAAATAACCAAAAAATTTCTTTTCTTCTTTGAATTGGCATTTTGAGGGTAACCAAAAGGAAATGAATAGAAAACCAAATATTTTTTTTTCTTTTAGAAATTTTTACCACAAGTACGTATGATTTTTTTTTTATAAACATTACAAAACCTATTCAAGATGTGAATTCGCATAAATAGGCCCATAATGTTATATGAGTACTAAGTATAATTACATGTATACACATATATAATGTACATATTATGGATGTACGCATAAGACAGTATTTTATAGTATATATGTATGTATGTATGTCTGTACACAGATTATTACCATATATGTACATTTAACATGTAAAGTGAAGACCGATTTTCTTTTCTCTCATTTATTATTAACGATATTTAAGAAATTTTTCTAGCATATACATACATAATACACATACATGTATAAATTCATATATAGCTTTTTTACAGTTCTTTTAGCCATTTGCATAAACATTAAATGAACGTGAACCCCTTAAACTACCACTTTGCAAATGTATAATAAATATATATTTATACATAGCTCATAAGTATAAAAATATACAAGAAAATAATATAACATTATACTTGTGAAAATATTTAGATATTTTTAACCAAAAATATATTTCTCCATTTGAAAGAAATTGACGATGATACTGTACAAAAAATTTTCACCAACTAATAATAAACTGAGCTTGAATGAATTGAAAAAGAAAGCTGAGAATCGAATTGAGTTACTCATGGTGAATGAAATTGGGTTATTCGCATTAAAAAAAAGATGCAATAAAAAATGTGTCTCAAACATGGAGGTTAAGAAATTTTTGGAGTTTTTCACCGACATTACAAATTGCTCTTGAAATCTCAATGAGAAAAGTCAAATACATCATGTATGTATGTATGAAGTGGTCTTTAGTGTGAAAACTCAAGAAATCTTGTTTTATCTTCAAAGACTTGCGGTACTTTTAAAATTTTGTTTTTATAATTCATATTTTATTAGTTAAAATTCTGACCACTAGTTTTGTAATTAAAAATTCTATATCAGTTTTATGTCACATGAGTTCTGTTCAGTACTGCACGTACTTCATCTTAATACCAAGTATAATTTTTTATTTTGTAATTCTGATTTTCTTTTTCAATGAAAATTTTTCTAAAATAATTTTTTTTTAAAAGCACATGAATGCTAAAATTTTATCATAGTAACCTTGAAATGAAGCATTTACTGTATAAATTTTCCATTTGACATAAAGTACACATGCACGTTCATAGATACATAATGTAAATTACTTTATAAATTATGGTTATTTTATTTTTATCAGAGAAACCTTTAAAAACTAAGTTGATTTAGAATGTGGAAATTCAATTTTAAAAAGGCCAAAAGTTATTAAATCTTATATACATATTTACATGTATGTATGTATGTGAAAAAATATCAAAAATATATATTTTCGAAAACGAATGACCTTATTACGTAATAATATCCACAGTTAACAAGTGTTTAAATAACAAATTTTAGCTTTAAGTGAAGGATTTCAAAGTATGTGCTATTTGCAAATATTAAATTTAATATTAAATTTAATATAAATTTGGCTGAACAGATGAACAAAATTTGATCACAATATTATATGTTTGAATTTATCAAGGATTGATCAACTTTTACATTGGATATTTCAGGTCTTAGAAACTGGTCGTTTATTACTTGCTATTTTTATATTTTTGGTAATTTTAACGAAAATTTTTACTTAAAATTTCACATAATATGTATCTGAAAATATAGTGAGTTACCAAGCTTTTTGCAGAAATCAATAATGTTACCAACTGGGTTTCTGATTGTTAAAGCAGTGGTAAATTTTTTACAGAGAAGTGTAGGCTATTTAAGAAAATCAGAATATTGTTTTCTAATGGAACTTACTCATGAAATCTCTAAGAAAATATAGTTTCTTAAAGTAAGTAAGAACAAAATTTATTTTTTCTTTATTTTTCATATTAATTAATAGTTTGCTAACTTCTCAAAAATTTAAAAGAAGTGTTAAAAGGAAATTCTGACAGTATAGTCGAACCAGAAATTCTGACAGTATAGTCGAACCAGAAATCGCACTTTGAGATATATTGTGTACTGACCACTATCAAATTTTTTAGTATCGTAAAGAAAATAAATTTTATAAAGGAAAACGCGATTTTCTCCTGTAATTAGTGCAAGTAACATAAGGTTACGTAATAAAAGTAAAATGAGGTGATATCCTCATTTCGTTCAATGTAAGCAATTTGAAGAATTTTAAATGAAATAAATTTTTATATTAAATTTAAATTGTTGTATAAAACTTGTTGTTTAACCTAATGTTGAAAGGCAATTCAAATTAAGAAATATTCGCAGTTCAAAGGATCCTTTAGATTCGCTTATTGGAAATTAAAATTAGCGATCATATTATGTATTAGTACCAAATTAGTAGATATAATGTTACTATTTTGAACTATACATAAAATATGACATCTTTCTCCTTTCCGGTACAGAGAAAGTCTTAATGGATTAACTCAAAAAATTTCATGTTGAATTAGAAGAAAAATGCCAACTTTAAATAAAAGTTTTTAAAGAAAGTTTTTATTTTGAAAACATTATTAGATACGTTCCCTAACAAAAAAAATGATTTGTAACAAATAACTCAATTTCAAATCCTAAATTCAATTTGAAACAGTATAAATTTAAAAATATAATTTATGTGTTACTCAAAATAATTGAAAGAGTTTAAATGGGTTTTTGTCATTTTTCTTAATATTTATGCAAAATCTTCTTTGACATATGAGATAAGTATGTGAACATTTAGTAAACATTTTTTTTTATCATTCTTTACGATATGGAATGATGTCAATCATTGATCAGTTATTTGAGAAAGGATTTGAATTTGCATAGAATGGAACCTGCAAAATTTCATGAAATGAATCATATTGCTTTTAATTATAACTGTCTTTGCAAAAGCACTTAGTTGATAGTGACGAATATTAAAATAATGGGTGTGAGAAAAAAAAATTATCCCTTTCCAATGGCTAGAAAAATTCTTAATGGTATCATGTGAACGTACAGTACCTACATGCAATAGAGATTAAAACCATAACAATTATATAGACATTGAAGATAAAAAATGTTGCAACACAATTGGCTTTTGCATTAATTTTACACCATAACAATATTTGTAACTTTGTCGGTATATTAAAGATTTATATAATATTTTGACCGCTAAATAGCACAATTTCTAATTAAAATTTATTATTAAATATAAAAAATTTTTCGTATATCTAATGCCGTATTACCATTTTGTTTTACGATATAAATATATTAAATTTTAGTGTTCCAACAATAGACGCAGTAATTTATAACCTTGTTTCTTCAGAATCAAAAGTTTGCAATTACGCTTATCAAGTTCACAGCAAATTCTTCAGAATCAAGTCCACAGCAAATTATGCTTATTATAATTGTAAAACAACCCTCCTAACGTTCTATATGAAGAAATCATGATAAAAGATACACAAAGGAAGGGTATATCAAATTCAGAGGTACTCCCGGTGTGGTATGGGTAGAAATTTCCGAATCATATTCCATAAAATTCTACAAAAATTTTACATTTATTTCCTTTTCACCCTTCTGATTCGGCGGTGAACCTAGACCAATTCTTCATAATTATAGCCTGGCAAAAATAATTTTTTTGTATCATGAATATTTTATAGTTAATATTTACAATATTAGAGTGTTATATGCATTTTCTAAACCTTTAGACTACATTTTTCCAATTCAGTTCATTCAATTTTTATAATTCTTATTTCAAATTTATTGATTTTAAAATATAAAAGTAAAATTTTTCATTTGCTAGTAAAATAAAACATTTTTACACTACTAAATTGAGTTTAATATATAAAATTAAAGGAAGGAAACAAAAATCTAACACGTATAAATTGATTCCATATTTTACAATATTATTCCATTTTTCAATTTGTAAGATCTATTTGCTTCATATATAGATATACATATGTACTCGTATATTAAATGGAATCAATTTAAAAAGGTTTAAAATTTATCAAGTCACTATATATTTACAATAAAAGTTTTAATGGGTTTTATTAGTCTCATGTAAGTAAACGGTGTATACAAGAAACAAAAAAAAAAACAAAAATTTTGTACAATAAATTTTTGTTGACATTTTATTCCATTAGAATTTTTATTCCTTGAATTTTAATTTTAGTCTGTAAAATATTGAAATATAATATTTTTGTTTCATTGAATAAATTTTGGCTGTCCATTTGATATTAGGATTTTATGGTTTTGAATATTGTTTTTAAGTTGTTCATATTTTAAATTTTAAAGAGGACATTATAGTATGTTTTTAGTTGTTTCCAAAAATAAGGTGGTATCATTTTGGTTTAAGATCACATGCTGAATAATATGAGCATTTAAGCTTATATTTTTGGTTTTCCACCATATAGTTCAAAAACCAAATCTTCTTGAAAATTATTTTTTTTTGCATAAAATTCGGCAAAAAATTTTTTGAGTATAAAAGATTCGTTTAAAAATCACACAAGTTTAAAATACTACCAGCAATGAACCCTTCTTAGCCTAACATTTCTTTTGAAGGGTCTTTGACTGAAATTAAATTAAAATTAAGCTTTCGTTTTCGTATATGAAAATCACTTTAGTCAATAAAAAATTTTCTTAAATTTCTTTTTGATTTTTTTTTTAATATAAAGTCATAAAATTTTATATGAATTTTGGTACATTATTAAAACTCAAAATCAAATAAGCAACTGTTACTATATTAACGGTACTTGCTTTTATATTATGCTTATGTTTCAATTTTATATTAGAGACAAAAAATGCATTTTCATCTTTCAAAAAACAATTTATATATTCTTGTCATATTATTTTGCATGTACACAGACAGCATCATAGTAAAAAGTACATGACATATTTAAATATTTTTCATAACAGTTTATTTCCAATATTAACATAATAACAACCAAAACACACAACAACAAAATATCATACATGCACACATAAACACACAATCTTATTAATATATGCAGATGTTGTTTTTTTTTTACGAGTATCTAATGTGAATTTAAATACTTTGCATATTATTACAAGGAAATAAGGAATTTAAAAATGTTATAAAAAAAGAAAAACATAAGTATTATGTACTAATAACAAAAATATTAAAAGAAAATAATGTGTAGAAAAACAAAAAATTAGAAAAAATTACAGGGTAAAAAAAGGTCTTGAAGTTTTATGGAAACATCTTTGATATCCGGTGATGTATCTCATAAGATAAGGAGACAATAATTTAAAACGAAAATAATGTGCGACATGAATCGGGGTCTTAAAAGGTGTCGCCTGATATTTGTGTTATTAGAATAAGAAACTGTAAATTTCAAGAATGCCAGAGTTTATGTTCCAGACTGCGTGTACAGTTTATGCTCCAGACTGCATGTATTAAACTTTAGTTTATGCAAAGAGTTGTGTGCACTTTTGTTTAAATACATTTTAATTCACAACAAACGATTTGATATTTCTAATAAGTTAGTTAGTTGATCATTCACATTAAAAGCGGTTGGCCACTTATGGGTTCGAGTGGATTTCGAGGGAAAAGCATTTTTAAATTTTTCTGTTGTAAACATTATAGAGATAGAGATGTTAAAATTTCCATAATTTGTAAAAGCATATATTACTGATGGAGATCACAATAAATAAAGTTGGATCAAACCAATGGTTTGTATTGTAGCATTTTTCCCTTCAACAAGTGAAAATTCTGCTTTTAAATACAGTCTATGTATACCTATCACACTATTAAAATTTATTTTCATTCATATATAAAACTATTTCTAGGATTGCATATATTTAGGATGACGCATATATGCAGTCTTTCAAATAAAGTAAAAATTAATATAAGAAGGGGTTAACATAATGTTCGATTTTAAGCGTTAATTGTGTGAGTTAAGAAAAATAATTATATCTTTTAATTTCATGGAATTTACCGTTAGCTTTTTGCGCTTATAGAAATTTGAAAAAGCTTGCGGTTTCGGAAATATAAGGTGTCAAAAATTCAAATTTTACAAATTTCAAGAGGCGATAACTTGAAAGGGGGTGGAGATGGAAAAAAATTTTCTTCAAACGAAATGAACTCTTTGTTATTGTCTAAAATCTCCTAAAATTTCAAAGTTCTACAGTATGGGGTCTAGAAGAAAAACAAGATCAAAAATTTGGAAAAAAGGACTTTAGATAACGGTAAATTTGAAAGGCCATTTTGTTTTTCTAAAGTTTGACTATAGTATACCGCGCTAGGGAAAGCAAGCCACTGCCTTTCTGCGTTTGAAAAATTTCAAAAATGCTTATGGTTTCATTGCAACAAATATTTAAAAAAGACCATTTTTAGGGTTTTGGGGTGGTATAACTTTTAGAGGGGGGCAAATAGGTAAAAATTTTGTTCTACGGAAATAAGTTTCTAGTAAAGATCTATGTACGTATGAAATTTCAGCTTTCTATCTTCAAGGATGTAGAAGTTTTGTAAACAAAAAAAGTGTCCACGGACGGACAGACAGAGTGAAACTAATAAGCACTTTTTTCAAAAAATTTTTTGGAAAAGTGCTAAAAACATACTCGGGAAGTTTTCCAACTTGACTGGAAGAGATATGCGATATTTGGCAGTTTCCATTATGATTATGAATTCATGATGGTGTAGCTGGTTTTCATTTGGAAATTGGGTTTATCAAAAATAGTGGAAACTTATATATGCCCTGAAGATTTTCAATTAATATTTGTAAATTTTTCTAGTCTCGAGTGAGAAAAATGAAAAAAGTTAGGTTAATTCAGAAAATTTCGTCTATGGTTTAATTACTTTGTTTGACTTTATATAGTTTTAGTTCTTCTAATATTCAAAAGTACTACTGAGTGCTTGAACGCAGACTGAGTTTTTGAACACATGTATTCTTGAAATTTTCATCTGTACGGTACAATTACAACTCTTTTAACGCGCGGAGTTTTGTAATGTGTTGTAATTTAACTTGTTTAGTTAAGTTACAACACATTTTAACAGTACTCGGTTAAAATTTTTTATGTATGTATGTATATTTAATTAAAAATTGCAAATTTTTTTGAAATAATATAATTACATAAAGTATTTTTATTGAAAATAGTATGAATTCATCGTATGGTCCCCTCATTTAAATATCTTAAATTAGAATTATAATTAGACCATTTTCTTACTATTAAGATTTTTTGTTTAAATAAAGATTATGCATATATCCGAATTATGTTATTTATTCAGGATTACGCCATAATTATTAACTTTAATATAATAATCAAGTATGGAATATTTATGTTTCAATTTATTTTTATATCTTTATAAATATTCTCTTTGAATTTGTTTGTTAGTCATAAAACATAAAAGCAGGAATTATAATTTTCTTTCTCGTACAAAGAAATTAATAATAAATGTATGTATGTTTGTACGTTTTACAAAATTGTATTTACAACTTACATTAAAATTGTATTTACAAATTAAATTTGGTTTACTGCTGTCTGATAAAATTATTTCAAAAACAGATGCACAAGCACAATTAGCAACTCCTTTTTATGACACAAAAAATATAATGGAGTTTCTTGAAACCTGAAATTCAAATATTTTTATTCTTTCTTAAGGTATTAAATTTTTATGATTCCATGAGTAAACTAAACAAATAACATCAAAATTATTTTAATTGAGGTGATAGGTGATGTATATAAAAAATTATACATCAACATCTGTGAAGAACAACGAAATTTAAATGTAGTTTCTTATATTATTTCCATTCCTATTTGTACGTCATATTAACAGGTGTCTTGTATCGATTAAGATTAAAAAAATTAAGCTCTGAAAATTATTAAGAGTAAATTTTAAGGCTTTGCTCAAATTTGGGGTTCTAGTACCAATCCACAATTAAATTCGGAAAATTTTGACGAACTTCTTGGAAACTTCCTGTATATTTATACTTTAATTATTTCTAAGCATTTTTCATTAAAAATTTCACTTCTGTATTGACAAAACTGTACAAAAATTACCTCTCTTGTACGAAGAAATTGTGGGATATTTAATTATATATATAATGTATTAAATATATCCTGGATTATTAAAAGGGATATCTTAATGACGTAGAAGATATTTAAGTGACGTCATTGTAGAAGAATTTATGCTTTATCTATTAGGGGATATCATACATATATAATACTACATCAAACATAGATTACGAAGCACATAATACATAAAGTTTATGTATTATGTATTATAATAAAAAATATGCTTACACCCTTATGTGTGTACAAACTTAATTTAATATATTTACATATATTATACATAAATGCATAATGTATGTTAAACCTACCATGTTTATCTAAATAGAAAAGATGACAAAAGAAATTCATATATCAAATCGGCGATTTGACTAAAAATGCCATCATTTCCATCTAGAAACCATTACGTAATTACGTAAGACGTCTATGGGCTGTTTATCAGTGGAATAAACTGTTTCTTAGTGGCAAACAAAATATTTCAAAATTATTTGAAACTTCGAATCAGCAAGTCGTTAAAAAATTTGATTCTTGGGTCTTTGAACTCCTAACATTCTAACAAATGCTTACAATCACATCAGTGCTTGAAAAATTTCCTTATTAAACTAGTAATAATACTTATTAATATGTCCAACGGGAAAGCATGGTAAGCCTAATAACAAATAATAATATAGCAATACATAGCTTAGTATAGTAATTATAGTATAGATCACATGTAATAAATAGAATTTAACCATAAAAAATTATACTATGTCTATGTTATATTCCTTAAATCTTCTTAAGATAAACTTTGAAAAATATGAATTAAACAAATAAGTAAAAATATATTTGTAAAATATTTTTGTATGTATCAAAGTTTATATAAATGGTACAAATATTTATATACCTGTAAATATAGATTCTTTTACTTAGGAAGAGAAATATGAAGAAAATTTTGAATATATTTGTGCATACCATTACAAAAAGTTTGTTATTATTGTACACGGAATGGAATATTTTTTTACATAAACAAATAGGTGTGCGTGTTTCCATATATTTTTTTAAATACTATTGATATATTGAGAGACTATAGTACAAGAAATAAGAGTTGTGTTGTTACCATTTCAAATATTTTTTAGCTTTGCATAATAAAAAATATATTATTCATTCAATGTGCCTATAGACATACCCATTTCTGTATTACTTTCTTTGTTATTCAAACAAGTGTAATCAACATAAATTTTAGATCACAATATACGTATGCACACAAGTACCAATATCATTATTTTATCATAAAGGGAAAATTATAATATACCAAATATAATTTAATAATATTGTAAAAGTATTATTAGAATTATTAGAAATAAATACGTCTTTTTTTAAAATCCTTAATTTCAAATAATGAAGTTTTTTGAAATTACACAAAATATTAAATATGAGGTAAAATTATTTATTCCGAATCCCATCCAAAATGATATTTGCTTAATATATAATACATAGGTTTACTATCCTTGTCATTGTTAACTTTTACTAAAATTAATTTAAAACCTAAATATACAGTAAATAATACAGTATATTTACTGTATTAGTACAATAAATATACTAATCCAGGAAATCTCAATTACGACTGTTATATAAATAGCCTTTTTTGAGAAACAATTTGCTTAAATTTATACTTGTGTGTGCAATGCTTCATAACTCTGTGCATACAACAGCCTTCAAATATTTTTGAAGCCTTTACTTTTATTCCAACTGCACTCACATTAAGTAGGGTTCTCATTTCTCTATTCTATTGTCAGCGCTACAAGTGGAATAGTAAATTCTTAATATCGCATACAGAGATACGAGTACTTTCGTACTGATATAAAAAATATTATATTAATGCTAATAATCTAAAAATATCGGAAGAGCAAAATTTCAATATTTTATCGTATACTCCCAACATTTTGTAGTAGAACATTTAGGCACCATCATACAAAAGGCACCTACACATTAAATTACACATACATTAACAAAAAATAGCAAAAATTTAGAAGAAAAAATAAAAATTCGAATAATTTAATTGCAATTCAAATAAATTAATGTAATGACATGTAAAATTCATTAAAAATTTTGAAAATTTTCAAAAACTTGAAGTACTTTACAATTTTTATGAGCAAACAAGAAGATAAATTTTTTTTTGTTCTTTTTTTTTTTTTTTCTTTTAATAAAAAAATTTTTTTGTATGAAAATATGTAATATGAAAATTATAATAAAATTGATTTTCTTAATCATGTAAATTTTCATTTTATCGTACTAGCACATGTTTATGGGGAATGGAATAATCTGAGTTGGTGTATGCAAGACTTTTTTAAATATATACGTATTAGGAATGAGTTAATAGCATGTTTATGCAATAAGTAATTGTGCAGAATGTTGAAAATTCGAGCGGCAGAGTGTTGAAAATTCGAGCGTTCTAATAATAAACATTTTATTAGTCTATTTAAATAATATAGAAAAAAATTTGCATTCAATTCGGTTCAATATGTAATATCACAACAACAGATGAAAATGGTTGATAAAGATTATTGAATATATTTTAGCCTCTTTTATTGGAATGGTAAACTGGAAAATTGGAACTCTAATTATATGTCTAAATTAGCGAATTGCGCTGTCTAATTTAGTGAAATTTTGAGAAAAGTTAAATTTATGTAAATAGCATTTGTATGCTATTATACCCTTACACTGTATAAGTGAAACACAAATATCGATTATTTGAAATTCCAAATTCAGCCTTAATTGCTGTAATTTGAAATATCCCAAGCTCAATCGTAATTTACAAATGGTACACTCACTTCAATAAGTGAGATCAAAATTTCAATAATATTGAAATTTTAAAAATGAATTAATCAATCAAAACTCATATGTTGTTACTCTAGCTGTGCACTTCATTTACTTACGCTCCTCATATAACACATAACTTTTAATGAAACGATTTTCAACATAGCAGAATTTCAGTACTGAACTATATGAATTCTCTTACATGTAGAAAAACATACATGAAATATAAAAAATAAATTTATGTAAAATGTGTGTTCAATATTTTTGATGTTGAAAAAAAGTTCTTTAAACTCAAATATGGCGTAAAAGATATTTTGAATTGATAATTTTAAAAATTATTGGAATAAATTTTTCAAAAGAGTGTTCGTACGTATGTAGTAAGGTATGTAATGCATATTATATGCATATTATATTAAAAACTTAAAATTGGAAAATTTAACAAGCAGAAATTTTAAAATAAGGAAAATTATAAAAAATTAAATGCAAAATTTACTTTTATAAATTTTTCAAATTTTTTAAAATTAATTATGAAAAAATGTGTAAAATATTCAAATATGATTTTTCTACTCAAAGGATGCATTTTTAAAAGCGATTTAGATAGATTCAATAAAATTTTATAAAATGTTTAAGTACATTCAAACTTCCAAATATACGTACATATATCTATCTATATTTTGAACATATATATATGTAATTTTCATTGTTATAAAATATTATAATTTAAATTTATATACTGCAGATAATGTGGTGAATGTGTGAAATTATTATACAGTAACTATTTGCTTTTGGAAATTTTTTTTTTCATGTCGCGCGATAAAATTATTGTCAACGCTTTTTGGTTCAATGTTAAGTCATTATTTTATGTATATGGATGTGTGTATGTTTTAATTAAATGAAATTTATAAATTTTTAGTTCTGGGTTGCGTTATAAATGACAACAAAAAAAATTTATCTAAATTATTATATTTTTTGTAAAATTTTCAATATTAGTCTGATTAGTTTTGTTATTTAATAATAATTTGGCGTGTATTTAGAATTTTACAATGTTGTATAATGAGCGGTTATGGTTTCAAATTATTTGTGAAATAATTTCATAATATGGTGTTCTGATTAGTTTGTATTTGAAATCTTATTTTGTCATCAAACAATATTTTGTTTTTTTTTTTAAACATAAAATTGTGTGGGTAACTTTTGGTTCTTCTTGTTTCTAAACTTCTATGGATACAATGCTAAATAAATAATTGAGTCAAACAATGGTTTGCAATATAGCACTTTTCTCTTCAACAAGTAAAAATACTGCTTGTAAATACATACATATTACATTATTAAAATTACATTCCTTCATATACGAATATATTTCAAAAATTACATACGTTTGGGATGAGGCAAAAAAAAATTTAAAGAGGCGTTAATATAATGCTCGAATTCAAATATTAATTAGGTGAGTTAAAAAACATAATTATATTTTTTAGTGATATGGTATTTACCGTTAGCTTTTATGATTTATAGAAATTTGGAAAAGCTTGCAGTTTCGGAAATATTTGGTGCCAAAAATTTATATGTTTCAAATTTTTAGTGGTGACAACACGAGAGGGCGTGGAGTTGGAGAAAACTTTTCTGCTAACGAAATTAATTATTAATCAGTGTCTGAGAAATCGGTACATTTTTACGACCATTTTGGTTTTTTAAAGTTCAGGTATGATGTGTCACGATAGAAGAAGCCAACAACTACTCTGCGTTTGCCAAGTAGCAAAAATTCTTACACTAAATAGGTTTCGCTGCACTAAATGGCAATTTGGATGGCTATAACTTTTAAAGGGGGGAGAGAGGTAAAAATTTTCTTTTACGGAAATAAGTTTTTAGTAAAGATCTATGTACATATAAAATCTTATTTTTGTAATGTTATTTGAATAACATTCTATTTAATATTTGTTTTTTTGTTTTGCAATCCAAGAAAAGACTATCCGAAATTAAAATTTCCAAACTTATACATACATTCATACATACATATTTGCCTTTTTTAATGAGTAATATTAGTCTGTAAACATTTATTCATTGTACATGCAGACATACATAATACAAAGTAGTTGTTTTGGACATATTACCATTAATATTATGGTTCGGACATTTATATTATAAATTTTGGTATAATAAATGTTATTACAATAAATAATAGAATAATTATTATTTGAGGAATAATATAAATGTTTACTAAGAAACCGACATTTTGTACATTATAAAACTGACAGTATTAGATTTCAAATTGAAATTTCTAATTTTTTTTTTGTTTTCTGTTGTTTTTGGTAAAATTTACAAGGAAAATATTCATTCTTTAAATTTAATTGAATAAAAATTGTACCTGAAAGACGTATGTACATCAGTATGTACATATATTTAATTTAGGTACATGTATAATATAAATTATTCAATTTATTCTGAAAATGAAGTTTTCCTTATAAAATGCTATTATATATTAAATATGAATCCCAGGAGAAAATAAGAAAAAAAAATTATTTATTATTTTCTTTGTTGTTTTTTTTTTTTGTATATCAAACTCAAGAAGTCTTATCATCATCTACTAGAGTTCAAAATATATTTGAAAGTAGAGGATGCTCAGTAATAAACAAAAATTATATTTTATATGTACAAATACATATGTACATGTATGTATATGTTTGAATGACAAATTAAATAAAAAAATATTTTGATGAATTATAAAAGAAACCTTACTTTACTGTAATTGAAATAACATATTCTTGCATAAATAATTCACATATTCAATGTACACATACACTCTATGTAATGAATGAACAAAATATATGTACATGTGAGATGTTCATATAGAACATTAAGTCTTAGATGCCTTGTCTATGGTTCTTTATATATAGAAGAAGAGTTTTCCAATCTTTTATATTATTATACATAGCATTTAAATTACTATTGTTGAGAAATTATTTCTTATTTATTTTATTTATTTAATTTTTCTTGTTTTCGTACAATATATGCTACAGGTGCTGAATACATTATTTTTAGTCATGTTCACTTCATTATTTATACATTATATGTGTTGTAGCCAATATATGTATGTATGCATATATAAGTGTGCAAATATTATTTAATAAATATCTTTGCTCATATTGTAATATGAGCGAATACATTCCTATATCATTATAATATCATTTAGAATAAATAATATTGTTTCAAGTGGGTATCAACATATACATCAACATTTATATCAATTACGTTAAGGATCATTGTAAAATGTTATATAAGAGCAAAAAAAATTATTAAATATTTTTCAATGCTTTCATGTCCAACAAAGTATAAATGAAATAGGTAATTCTGAATTTTCAACATTTTATATGTGTAATATGGATTAGTGTTGGTATTTTAATAAAGGCTTAATATAACTAATATAGAATTTACGATATTATGTTCTTTCTATGAGTATCAAGTTTAGTTATGGTCTTAAAATTTAATTGCCAATGACAATTATTTTATTTGTTTTCAATAATATTTTGTCAATTTATAATTTTTAAGTCATGATTTATTTAAATAATATTTTGATATTACAAATTGAATTAATACAAAATAATATGCTATATGCCATTAAATAAAAAATTATAAACTGTAATTTAGTTAGGGAGGCAAAAGAACATAAAAAAATGTAAGGTTTCCAAATAGTTATTGTTATATAATCCAGAGAAATATTTATACTGAAGCATGGTTCTATAGAATGTCTCAATTTTTGTTCGCTTTATTTTAGTTTAAATACTTTGTTTAAATAGCTATGCAGAATTGAAAAATCACCATATAAAATTAGTGAAATTCAATAGAAAATAAATTAGATAATTATTGGCATTGAGAAGCGAAAAAGTGTAACACATTCAATAATAAAATGCAAATACTGGAAAATTGCATAAATCTAGGAAAAAATGTTTTAACAATATAAAATGCTTTTTATAAATTTTTCATTTTGACAAAATAAATTTTAATTTCAAAATATTTTATCAGTAATAACTTAATTTACTATAATAATTTACTATAGTAACTATAGTTTGGACTATATTGTTGTGTGAGAAAAATTGACTTTGGTCCAGTAGTCCAACACTATGTTCGATTCGGCTCTTAAAAACTTATTATTAAAGAAAATTTATGTAAATAATAATTATTAAATAGTCGAAGTAAATTTTTTTTAACAATTCTTTTTTTAACAATTTAGAGGAATGCTTCTGGAGTGAACACTCCAGAAAGATACCTCTAAAAATTACGGTAATGTGGTAACTTGAAATTTTCTAAATTCTCTTACAATTTTGGATAGTATATATAAAAAAATTGATTTTGAACTCCTTATTTCTTCTTATAAAAAAAAAAACGCCACGCCACTGATATTACGTGCCTAATAATATTATAATATATGCAAGTAACTTAGAAATATGAAATAATTTGTTATATTAAGTCATGATCCAATAATTCCTTCATGTTTTAAGGACAATAATTATATGTTAAGATTAATGTTATTATTAAAATGATTGTCCATTTTAGTATAAAAATTATATTTTGATTATTTTTATTTAATCATAACGGTATACAGAATGTTTTATTAATAGTTTTACAAATTTTATTCATTTTATTCTAATAAAGGATGCTTTTTTTTATTTAATTATTGTTATCACACATGCATACATAATTATTATTATTAATATATGTACATAATAAATAATTGTTATTATGACGGTTTTTTATGTTATTATTGGGAAAAATATTCAAAGCAAATGGTTTGATTTGATGATTTGATAATATTTGGTAATAATATTATGTACATACAACCAATATGGATTATTTTTTAATAACATGTGCAGCTGAAGAAAGTGTTACTTAAATTTCAATCACCAGGTTATTTTTTCACATTTAGTTAATCGAAGAGGCAGAAGTTTAATTTTAGTATAACAAGGATGGCAGTACCAATGCGTTAGCAAGTGAAATTTTAAATTTTTACACATTAAAAGACAACACACATTTCCTCAGTTTTCCGAATCAACTACATTTTCACTCTTTTATACCAGATTTTTATATCACTATACAAAACTGCAAATAATTTGGGAGGCTGATTGGGGAAAGCAATGAGTTTGTTGTACTTAATTGAGTGTCATTATTATAATAACTTTTTAGAAAAAGCAACAATATGAAGGACTAGCAAATATTGTCATAATAAAATGACGTTTTCGTTTATGTGCCAATTTAGATTAGAAAGCGATAGTAATGATAAATTTTGTGCACTCTAAAAAAGATTGATTATTGCGCATAATGAACTTTAACAATTTTGTAGTAGCCGAATTAATGGAAGCAACAAAAAGAATTTGCAGAAAATCTTTTGCCTGAAAACCAACCGAAATTCGAGTTTTGGCTGTGGTGTGAGGAAATCCCTTTCACATACATTTTCAAAAATGGTAAAAATTCGACTGTGACTTGGCTTGAATTGATCAATATATCTGTTAAAAGTACAAAAATACTTTTTCTGAAAAGCTTTATTAATATAACAAAATAAGTTACGGTCGATTATCAAATTCTTAAAATTAATTTAAATGCCAAACTTATTTTAAGTGATAAGTTAATTAAAATTTATTACAAAATGTTCTAATTCCTTTTATTTTTAATTCACCATTGTACAAAAGCAACGATATTATACGAAGGGTCAAAAATTATAATACAATTAATATTACGATAAATTTTTATAAATTTGGATTAATTTAAATTATGTTTAATAATAAAAACTGAAAAGTAGTAAATTAAAGCGTTATAATTTCTTCTTTCCGCTATAAGATGAATAAAGAGAGACCAGAAGATTTTGTTTTGTTAATGGTGCAGAAAATTATTTGTGTTTTCTTTTTTGCCATTTACTACACTCAAAGAATTCATTAAATTATGTTTTTATTCACATTTTAGAAGACTAGGAGGATAACTAGTAGTAAATATGTTCTATACTTACACTAAGAGTATATTGTACAGTATATGGTTATTATTGTATACTAAGAAGGATATTTAATTGTAATTCAATAATCCCGTCTGATTTTACAGACATTTTTTACAATATTTTCTTTTCAGTTTTTTTTTCTTGTTTTCATTTTCTTTACTTGTTTTTCTATTTTAATTTTCCATAAAAAATTAACATAAAAAGCTTTTTAGAAAGTTTTATTTTTTCTTTTTCTACTTGTGCATTAGTATAATTAATGTCCTTTTAAAGGATAATATATAATGACGACTATAAGAAAATTAAGAAAAATATAATGTTAAAATGGAGAAGGAAAAGTCACTAATATTATTTTCTAAACATTTTATATTGAATTTTAAGTAATTTCGAAATTAAAGTATTGAAAAGAAGAAAGGTTTCGAAAGGACTTAAGAAATTTGTTTTTTTATTTCCCATTAATTTATAAATTATGTTTGAATAAGTTCCAAGAATATATAGAAGTTAATTTAAGATCAAACCAATATTGTCATTGAAAATTTTTTAAAAATTCTACTTTATTTTATGAAATGCCTGTTACATAGAGACTTGTGTTAAATATTTAAAAATTGAGGAAATAAAGTGATTTCATTGGAAGATTTTCTGAGTCGCAATGAAAATATGATTGAAAAATTTTTTAAACAAATAGTTTCTTCAGGAAACCATTTTCTTTATTTACTTGGTTTAAATATGCATTAAAATTTTAATGTTTAATTTTCATGCAATTTTGAATAATCATATTCCTTGAATATTTCACACTAATTCCCTTTATTTTCATGCGATGAAGAAGAAAGTGTAATTCAGAATTGTCACTCCTTAACCGAGACGATATCTATAAATTGGAAAAAAAACTAAATATAATTATTTAAAATTATGTAGAAAAAAAGTATCTTAGTATCTAAGTATGTTAAAATTATTTACCTATTTTACTTTAAGACATTTAATTTTATGGATCTTGAGTACAAAGTTAAACGTCTTTAAAAAAACACCGGAAAAATAGTTTACAGAGATAAAGAATACTGTTATAATAAATTTTCTAATCACTCAAGTCTTTCAATATTACATTTTCCAACTTTTGTAGTGATTTTCGGTATATTTTGTGCTTTTCTTATATGTTAATAAAATTTTAAATTTAATTCAAAAGTGTGAAACGAATGACCGAATACATTGATTAAATATTAATCAAAGGTCTAATAAAATATTTATAAAAAGCTCAACTTTAATTTATCAATGTGAGAAATTATTTGGGGCATTTTTCATCAAACAATATTTGCATACCCAGCAAATCCAATATTTCACAAAACAAGGAACAAATTGGGCATTACCTTACAATAAATTCTCTATCACTTGATATTCGGTAGGTAAATTAATGAGTGTGTTTGATATATTTTTGAAATATTTTCAAAACTTCAATTGAAGTAGAATTAAGTAAGAGTCTATAGGCAACAGTTCGCTTTCTTGATGGTAATATAATTCTTGGTAGCGCGGAGTTAGATTTTTAAATATTCTCTTTGTATTTTCAAGAGGACATTGTAGTAAAACATCTAAAATTTTAAAATAAAAAAGATTTTGTACTTGTTTATAAAGCAATGAGGAATAAGTATACAATTTTAAATTGAACTGAGGAATCACAGAATCCTCTGTTTTGTATTTAAATATGCTATTTAGCTTTAGGAGCTATTGCACTAAATAATGTAACAAGTGGCAACTCATATTTGTGTTATTAAGTGAACGGTAGATAATAGTCGTTACCGGTATTTTTAGGTGTATTTTTATAATAAAAATGTAAAAACAAATAAAATTTAAAATACAACAATATAGAGAAAAGCATTATCTGCTACCTGAACGTTCAATACCTGCTATACCTGCACAATCAGTATCTCAAATTTCACCTAATCATCTCAAATATTCCTGTACTTCAGGATAAAACGAACAACTTTTGTACACTAATTTATTCGTTAATAAAACTTATTTTTATTTTTTTTTTTTTTCAGAATATATTATGAGACTAAATCGAAATTATTTTGTTTTTGTTTTTATTTCCTTCCTGATCATTGAGAATTAAAAATGAAATGTAATGTTTATTTGACGTTGAATGATGAGGGTGAAAAGAAAATTGAAGAAAAATCGTAAAACAGTAAGCAAATTATTAAAGGAGAGAAAAGGAGACAGAGAGAGAGAGAGAAATAAAAGGATTATCAAAAATTTAGAGAAAGTCTTGTGTATTTATTACGGACGAACTTTATCTGCACATAAAAATATTATTGTTTAATAAAAGTTTTGAGAAGAAGGTAGATATGTATGATGGATAAGTGTTTAATTTGAAGAGGATAGACCTACATATGGACATTTATCAAAAAATATTGATAATGTTATCAGAGAGGGATTTTGTAATTGAAAAAGGAGTTTTTTTTTCAATAAGCTTAATATTGCTGGACGATGCCTTCTAATTAGAAAACTTTTTTAATTTATGTCCTTTTTTATCAATATTTCAATATGAATTTTAAATTTATGGTTTTGTACTTTTTTTTTTTGGGTTTGTGTTGATATCATTCACATTATATAAATTATAATATAATAAATCATCATTATTTAAATTTCTGATATTATTTGCGGTCAATTTATTGTCATAAATCAACAATAAATTTATTTTATGTAAACAGTATTTTATGTATTTGAATATGTTATTCAAATAAAAAAGTTAATGAAGTAAAAAAATTCATTGAAAATATTTTAATATAAATGAATAGTAAAACACCATAAATGGAAAACTTGAAAATTCAAAGAAAAAGATTTTAAATAAGTGAAAAATGTTTTTCATCAGTTTTTTAAATGACAAGAAGTAACGTAATGACAAGAAGTTTATGACCAAAAATAATCTGCGCATTATATGACTCTTTTTTAAGCTCCGTATTATGACAAGCATCACAGTTCATACAGCAAAGAGTTCGTTCTAATCAAAATTTCCATAAAATTCGCTCTTCAAACTTAAACATTTCCAAAAAAAACTTGAAATTTAAAACAAATGCCTTTCACGGAGAAATATCTTTCCCTATATACGCTGTCTTTCCCTGTAATTTTTAAACTACCATCTCGCTGTAAAATTCATAGACCCTAAAATTTTAAAAAGAGCATTTTTTAAGTTTTTTTTGTGTCAAAAGCGCAAATATTTTTTAAATTTTAGAAATATCGACGGGATAGGCTAAATAAATTTCAATTACTTGCTATCTTAAAACTGTTCCAAATTTTTTGCACCACTTTACTCTTTGTAGGTAAGATTTCGAAATTTTAAAAGTTCAAATCAAAGAAATTCAACAAAAATTTTGAATTTAAACGTAAGAGCCTAAAATTGTGGTTAGAAGAAAACTTTTTTCAAAATTCCTCACTACCAAGCTATCGTCTTTCAAAATTCAATCCTTATTTGCATAAGAAAAAATCTTCTTTATTTTAATGTTCTGCCAACATTATTTTCTCTCTAAAATCAATAAATAAGAGAGAATTTCATTTATCATAATATTTTTCAAAATTTCCTTGTTAATGAAATTTAACATAAACCTTCTTTTCCATTGTGTATATGCTTCCAAGTTTAATCTTGTTATTAAATAATGTGCATATTGCATTCACTCTTTTATTTCTGTCCAATATCTAAGTCTATTGCGGAAGTTAAGCAAAAAAAAAAAAGATATTTTGTAAAAGGAAATTTCAGCAAGTCATTATAATAGCACAAGTAGAAGAATAATTATAAGGGATTATAATTACATCTATTTAGTTTATAAAAAGGATGTGGTTCTCTTTAACTTTTTTGTATGCACTGTTATGCACAGTATAACCCTTAAGACATTAAATAATAAGAAAAGAATGATGTGAAGTCCAGCATCTTAAAATTATGCAAATAATTTTTACAAGTAAGTAAAAATAAATACCATTAGCATTTAATATGAAAACTTTTTTTTTCTTTTTTCAAATAATAGTAGTGAATAATGGTTACTTTTTTTCAATATATATATATATATATATAATATAATATTATGATATAAATAATTTTGCATGTTCGTTCAGTTGATGGATAAGGAAGTAAAAATTTTACATTAAAAATTTAAAATTTTTATACTGACGTAACATGGAATAGTTACACGTGATTGTGATTGTTATAAAGAATTTGTTTCAACATTTATAATGTTAGTCAGAGAGAAAATTTGGAATATTTAGTTCTGAGATTATGCATATGGTTTCCGAACAGTAGTGTTTATTAAAGTTTCTTTATAAAAAATTTCCTCGTTTGATTCGTTGTGGTCAATGTTTTGTTCAAAAAAACTGTTTGGTTTTTGTATAATGCTGTTTCTTCGAATGAAATTTGTGGAAATTTAGAAATTTCCATTTTAGTGTGGGAATTCAAACAATTAATTTTTATCTTGTTGTTAAATATGAATAGAAAATAAGGTAAACGGTAGGGCTATCATTACTAAAACTATACTAAAATATTTATCAATTAATTTCTCCTGCGATTATTTTAAAATTTTTATAAATTGTTAAATGATAATCTTAAAGATTCTTATTTTTCAGCAAAACTTCATTATGAGCTGAAATACGTGATTTTGCTTCATTTAAAGCAAGTAATATATAAAATTACTAAAATAATCTTGAAAAATTTTTTCTTACTTGTGCCCTAAATGCAGTAAGTCTAACTAAATTTTAAAAAAAATTCCCTCCTTTGAACTTATTTTTAATGATTTTTAAATTATACTACTAGACTATATACTTTCACTTATACACGTGTAAAATTATTATTACTATATAAATTTATTATAATTATTATATTTAAAGGGCAAACTAAAATAAAGGGTGACAGAGATGGAGGACAGGAATATAATTTTAATGTTGCAAGAAAATAAAAATTCTTATAGTAATTTCAGTAGATGAATTACACAATAAGAAAGCTATAGCTATGCATATAATATAGCAATTCTGGAATGAAAATTGTAATTAACTTAAATGCATGATAATTTACGATGTAGAACAAAATTAAATGGATTCCATAAGTTACTTGAGTATACATACATACAAACACAAAAATTATAATGTAGGCGTTGAGGGGAAGAATTTAAATAATATTACTATGCAACTTTTTATACCCTTTTATTGTGTATTTTAAGAGGAATGCATGCATAAAAAATTCTCTTTTAAAAACAGCAAAAATTTACATAATAAAAAATAAAAGTCCTATTTTAGGAGGTCAAATTTATCTTCTAGTTTTTTTTTTTCAAAAAGAAAAAATAAAAAAGAACTTTTCCATGTTATCTTTTAGTGGTTGAAATAATTCGTATATTAATGTTTTTGAAACTTATGTTTTACTAACACAACTCGTACCACAAACAATTTTATAATTTTAGAAGAGCATCTTTTCATCTTTAACTTTATAATAAGTTTTGTAAAATAAAATTGGAACTGGAAGACCATTAGTTGTTGAAAATAAATTTTTGTTTTAATTTTACTAAGTGAAGGTTGTGGGTAAGTTTTTAAAATTTTATTTTAAAATTTATTTGTATTACATAAGAATGACATATGTACATATTTTGCACAGATTTTGTCATACTTTAAATTGCACTGTTGTTCTTAATGACATATCGCAAGAAAAACTTAAAAAGTAATGATATTAACATAATTTAATATAATGTGAAGTTTGTGCGCTATTTTCTAATTTTGTATATTATTTAGAGAAATCTTTTACCTATTATAATAGCATTCATGTTTTAAATGAAAAGTTTTAAGTGCAACTACTTTGCTTTCGAGATTGTCAAATTGATGGTTAATCCTTTGATGTAATGCAAAAATTGACAGGTTAGAAATTGATAATTACAGATGTCACACGGTTTGCAATCATATATGTAAAAAGCTTACGGACATAACTTCCTGTCGCACTAAAACGCTTCTGATACAAAAGAATCTATCAGCTTATTCGTAAAATTACTGAATTTTGAAACCTAAAGTAAACTAAACATGAATACTAAATATCTGAATGTGTTATGGGCAAAACAAAATAACTGAGCTATCTACTGTTTTTGACAATTAATTTTATTTTAAGGATTACTTTTAATTTATTCAGGCTTTTTCGAAGGTGATTTATGACACAAAATAATTTGCATACCCGAAAGTATGATATTTGCAACTACAACTGAAACTATTAATGGCGAACTTATGACACTTTGCAATTTCTACACAAATGACATTCCCGAAAGTAAGGCTAGATACAGAACAGCCAAATATGGGAGGTGTTGAAAGTAAGTCAAATAAGTCAAATACACATTTTTAATCCCAATTTTCTAATCACATGCAATTGGTTATATGTTTTTGATAATTTTAAATTCAATAAGAGAAGAGAGGGAAATGAGACTTACAAAAATTTAAACTATTTTTTTTGTAAAACCAAAAAAAATAAACTGGGATACCCTGAAAATTTATTATTAAATTACTCCGCAATAACATTTTCTTCTTCAATATTTTCCAATATCCTTCAGAGGTCAGGGTCAGATAAGAAGTACATGAAGTTGAAATGTTGTTTTATTTAAACAACTTTTGTAATATTTGTGTTTGCAAGAAATTGAAAAACTTTTTCTGATTCTGATGAAGAGTCTATTAATTTCAACAATTTTCATTTATTTATTTTAAAAATTTTATTCCAACAAGTTTCCACATATAAAATTCAAGTCTTTAAGTGAAATTTAATGTTGAAAATTCGATTGATTTTTTATTATTTTCGATTTTGATTTTTTTTTTAATGAATTGTAAAATTAAATACTAAATACCTTTATCAAACTTAATTTATTGAATTGAAAATAAAATTCTAAATGAAGATTTGGAAATCTCAAGGATATTTCAACACATACCCAAAAGACTACAAGAGTATAATTTTTTAAGAATATTAGAAATTTAACAAAAATTTCAAATTTTTAAGAAAAAAGGGAAATACGAAATAAATAAAAGGAGGAGAATTAAAAATCAAAATAGCTTGATTTAATATTTTTTTTCTCTTTAAATTACAAAATGGCATTTAAATGTAACGAACATATCCACCTTATAAGAAGGCTAATTTTATTCATAGCTTATTATAATACAATTTCGACAAAACTTTGAAAATTAGTCAGTCTTACGTAATTACGTAGTTCTATATTCTGCCTGCTTCCATTTCAATTTTTAACAATAACTTAATTACATTTGAGAAGAGAAGAGCAGGCACATAGGCAAGTATTTTTTTGTTGTAGAATTAATTTTATTGGGATTACATTTTGTAGTATTTATGAAAAATCTGCTATGGCATTTCATTTACAAATTTCTCCGACAAGAACCTTCACAAGTTGTTTGTAACTGGATATATGAAATATTAACATACTCGGCTAAATAATTTAGCAAAGGTAAATTGGATTACACTGTTAACAAACTTAAAATTAAGTTAAAATAACTTCAAAATGTTAAATTGCTTGTTCTATGGTACTTGCCCCACAAATTGCCTTAAAAATCATCTTTAAAATTCATTCATAATTAAGCCCTCTATATTGGAAGTCCAGTGTTTTATGCAATTGTTTCTCTTTTTTTTTTAAATTCCATAAATTTTCAAAAGAGCACATTTTTTATCATTATACTTTTATTAATGTTTACTTACCTTCAACTTTAATGTTTCATTTAATGAAATTTATTTTAAAAGTAATTTTCCAAAACAAATAAAACCATCCAGAGAACAAATATTTTCCAAGTATACAAAAAAAAAAACACATTTAAATAAATAAATAAAAAATAAATTGTAAAGTTCTTAAATGCAATTTAAGTTTTTTTTTGCTTTTCTTTTGATTCAAATAGTGTTAAACAGTTTCATTCTTTTTAACAAAATGCAAATGAAATTTTTTTCAAAAACGAATAATTTTAATGCAATAATAGGTAGTGACACCTTTTGCTCCATGTAGGTGTTTAATTGTAGAAAAATGATGTTAATGCTTGATTATGTTTTTTATAAGATAATAAACATGTTGCTTCCTTAAAGTATTAACAAAAGGATATAAATTAAAAGCGTTCCTATATACGATTCTACCGGTTAGCACAGTTTAAAAATTTTGCAATTCACTTGATTAAGTTTTTAGTTAAGCTTAACAAGTAGAATTATAATTTTCTTAAAAAATATTTCTAGTTTAAATATTTTACAAGATTTAAATTTTGATAACTATTCAAGACAAGTAAAAGACAACGTTTCAAGTTTTCAAACGGTAAAGTGCTTGAGTAAAATTAGTAACTATTTATACCGTTCTGTATTCTGTCATCTTTACGCTTTACAATTACCACTTAACTATACACTAGCTACATATAACTATACACTAGCTTTTAAGCAGAAACAACGTATTAGAGAATTCCAGTCTGTTACGGTATTATTTTCAAAATATAGTCTGCAGAATTAAAGCATTAAAACTAGTAAATTTCGGAAAATTATAAAAAATATGAGGCCAAATTATATTACAGAGTTGAGGCAACATCAAGTCAACCATATTTTTTGAAACTAAAGGTAATAAATTTAAACACTTTTTACAATTACATTAATGCTATTTTTATATGTAATTTACTTTTAAACTATACGTGTATAATATATTTTAGAAATTTGTTTAAAGGCTAGTGAACACCTTTATAATTAAGAAATTTTCTCATAAGTAAGATAAACCTAAAGTTTATAGATTTCTTTAAAAAAGAATGCAGTTTTTCAGCAAATCCATTCAAATAAATTTTGTTAATGTGCACATTAGTGTCCTTTTATCTGTAAATTTGTTAAACAGAATTCCTCTTAACCATAAGTAGCCATACCCTAATCCTAAACGCCTTAATTAAATATAAATTTTTTAATAATCCAAAAAAATTTTTAGTCTAAGATTTCGCTAAAAAATATGCAAAATTGTCTGGTTGTAAGTTTCATATAAGAGCTTTAGATTTAGAATCACTAGGGCTTGCGGGACTACATTTTTTGTCCATAATTTTGAAAATAATTCCGTTGCATTTCAGTTCAGTAAATTCATTTAGGAGTTATTTTTAATTACTGAAGGAATATGGGAAAATTAAAGTTTCCTTCATAGTTTTAAAGTACACAATAATAAAATTAGAGCCCTAAATGCTTTTTTTCTTGTATAGTATAGCCAAAACGATTTCTAAATCATCATAATTCTTTTGTATTTCAAGTTTAAAAACACAAATAATAGGAAGATCTTTATCACCAGAAGGAACCACTCCTATCACCTTAGTACATAAGGATGTTTCTTTTTTAAAACCTTTTACAATAATTAGATATGATGTTATTACAACTTATAAGGATGAACCCCGGATGTTGAAGTAAAAATAATACCAACTATAATTGAATATATCCCAAATTTCTTATTCTGTTTTGTTTTGCTTCCATTTTCGTTTTTTTTTTTTATATATTTTTTATGTGTGTTAAATGTGGTGTCCAAAGATTTTTTGTTTTGTTCAAGCTTCAAAATCGGATGGGAGATTTTTCATTCTTTGTGTACAATCATAAAACTATATTTTGTTCTTGGATAATTTTTCCATTTCTTGTCAACAGGGTAACAAAAAATATATTATCCTTGTTTTCTACTTTATCTGTATTTTTTCCTTTGCTTCTTTTATTTTCTGCTCATTTTCCATTTATTTCTTTTTCTAATTTTTTCTTATTTCTTTTTATTTTATGCTTATTTTTTCCCTTGCCTTAGAAAAATCGCATTATTTTTCTTTTCTGAAATAAAAAAAAAACATTCATAGAGCTTAAGTACCCTCCTTATTCATTTTTTTGTACATTTTCTGGCATTGTTTTTATTTCTTTTCTTCCTCAATTATATTTATTTACTTTCTCTCTGTTCTTATTTTTCATATATTTTTAATTTATTCCGTTTTAGAATTTCCCGGTTATTCTGTTATACTTATATGCAAAGGACCTTTTGCTACTTTTTTCCCTTTTATTTTACATGTACTTTTAGTTATTGTTTAGAGAAAATTGTGCTTGGTACACATTAACATTAAATATTGTTGTCAAACTAAGTTGATCTATCTATTTGTCATAATGATTAAATCTGATGTTTGACAAAAGTTCAACTACATCGTTTGGTCAAGATTTATGGTAGACGGAATAATTATTATTAATGAGTACTATAAGTGCAGGTATTGGTTAAAATTTTTCGAAATAATTGTCTTTACAATTGAAATTCTTTAATTTGTGCTTTAAGGAATTCTTATATAACAAACTGATAAAAAATATTTCTGTGGAACCTTATCAGGAGCAATAAAGCTAGTTTAGCAATAAAATTTAGATTTAGGTAATATTTGTATTTTAAGTACACAATTAAAAAAAAAATTTACTATGACTTCGAAAATCCTTCTAAGTTTAGAGAAATCTTAATAAAAGCTCTTCACAATTTCAATAAAGTCTTTAGTTAAGGTACTTAAATTCGTTTGCTTTTTGATAATGATTTATCATATTTGGGTGGATTTTCTAGTTTTAATGATTTTAAAAATTCGAGAGTTCAAAAATTGCCTCAGTCATACACTCGTATTTTCCTTCAAATTCTTTTAAAATATAAATTATCCTTGAATAAAAAGTCTAATTGAATTAAAAAATATGAATTATCCTTGTATGACGGGTAACATTTAGTTTGTATAAAATTTGTGATCTAACAATTAGGAGATTATTTCTTAATACGACACTGCTTAAACCAACATTTTTATATAAATAAATGCATTTTGTTTCATTGCGGAAAAACTGTTGCACAGGCGAATCTAAACTTTTCAACCAGATATCAATTACTTGGCTGCGATTAAAAAACTCATAAAATTTAAAGCAGCAAATGTGATAAGAAATTCTTAATTTCTTTATTTTAAATTACACATTCCAATTCTGTTTATCCAATTCTGTACATATTTTATGAGATATAAAAATCTTTCCTGCCCAAATTTTCCTTAAATCTATTTCGTTACTTACACACGTTAGTTAGTGTGTTTCAAACTTGTTTTTATTTATTCTAAATATTAGAAATTGTGAGTAAAACATAAAATTTGTGTTTACATTATATAAACCTTATATACATACATTCATACATTTTTTGTGACTGCCTGCCAATGTTATTTGTTTTGGTTGTTATTACTTAAAAAAATTCTCTGATCTTTGGTTGGATGATAATTCGGAATAAGTTTAATGAATTAGTGAAAAAAAAACTTGAATTGTTTGAATGTTGTTTATTTTTGTTTTCCTTTTTATTTATTTTTTTATTTATATTTCAATTCTGATAAGCGTATGTTTGCATTGTAACGTTGTAATACTTTGATTGATTTTTTTTTTTGTTAAATTTTTTGGATAATTTGCCATGACATTTATTTTGACTTTTATGGCTCATTAAAATGTTGTTTGAAGTTCGAATAAAAAATATTTATATATATACATATATACATATATATATATATTCACTCGAAAGTATGATTTATATTTTCGCAAAAAATGTATATTTTTAGAAAATTTTCATAAGTAGGTTGATGGATTTTGTTATGAAGCATCAAAATTTATGTTAAGTAACAATTGAACAATTTATAAGGAAATGAAGAATCATGCAGAAAGAAAAAAAAAACAACTTCTTAGAAATTATAATAGAAAAAGCAAATTTATTGTTATTTTTGAACACTTGTTTTCTGTATACACTAGATTTCTCTCCAACCTAAAAATATGCAATATAAAATAACGTGGTTGCCTTCTTTTGGTTTAGACTTTAGAGGCAATTAAGTTAATTGGCAGAATTTGAGGTTATAATATCAAAATATAACATTTTAATTAAAAAAATATTTGAAGAATGTAAATGAGCTCATACGGTATAAATAAATTTTGAGATGGAATTAATTTTTAATAATTGATTAAATACATATTGATTAATAATATTGATTATAATTGATTAAATATACCTATATTAAGGGTAATTGTGTCATCAATTGAATTTGTGTTGTTACAGTTTGCAAATTTTGACAAGAACGGTTTTATTATTTAATTGAAAGAAAATTTATTTTAATTATTTGCTTTACATAAAACTGTGAAATCTAATTTTAAGAAAACTTCGATGAAAAATGAAATGCTCTACACATTTCTCCATGTTCTACAATTGAATTGTATTTGGCACAGCTTTTATTAGCTACTGTGTCAAAATTATAAAGATAGAAAGGAATAGGCATATGCTTTTTCTATTGAGCGAAAGCCAATACACAAATTTTTTTTAAAATTGAGAGAATACCATACTGATGCCTTCATATTATTTTATTACTCCGCAAAGTAACGACAATCTTAAATTTTATATACTTATTTGAATTTAAGAAAAAAATATATATTTATATTTTTTAAGAATACAGTGTCAAGGGTTTTAAACACTATGAAAATATTTGATATTCTCTAAACGCAAAATGTTATGAAACAAGGTTGGCAAAAATTTTTATTTCTGTCTCAAGTCCTTGCTTAAAATAATTTAATTTTTAGACCTTTAAAATTTTCCCAAGATAGTACAAAATAAAACGATATTTAAGGTATTCTGTACAACTCAACTTAATGAAAATTTTTTGCAAAAATATAGGGATTCCTACACATTTTAATTATACATTTGAAATAAAAATTTTACAAAATATTTGTGCTAAACTCAAGGTATTACGATATATAAATTTACGGTATTTAAATTTATGTTTAAGCAAATTACGTTAAACTAAGCTATTAAATTTTATTTTGGTAAAACTAACTATGATTTCGAAAAAGTATTTAAATTTGAAAACTTCTAAATAAAAGCTGGTAATAATTATGGCCTCCCTCACGAACATAAAAGTGAATTACTTGGAAAAAAATTTTTTCATGTAAATTTCATAAGCTTGATTTCAGCAAAAGTATTTGGCTTTTCAAAAAATTACTATTAAGTTTTAAACATGACTGACTTACTCGTAGAAATTTCGACGTTTTTGAAATGCTCGTTACTTAAATGCTCCAGTTACTTAAAATATGTGGAAATTTTGCTACTTCGTTTATCTTTTATATGAACAACACATACACGTGTAGTAAAAGTGTTATACAAACGAATTGAAACGCTTCGAATTGATTCGTAATATAAGCAAAATATTCTTAAAAATTTACAAATATTTCATAAAAAGATTTTCAACAATAATCACAGGGATTAAATCGGATTAGAGTCAAACGGGCACATCTGTATTTAACAAAATTCAAATTTGTAAAATTTAAGTATTGTCTATTTCGCTTATTTTTTATATTTAAAATATGCATAAATGTAGGCGTACTAATTATAAAAGCTCTTTAAGATTCTTGAAGAAAAGTTTTTTTAAACATTAGACAACCAGGGGAACTGAAAATTTGTTTTTTAAAATTTTACGGCGGCTGAAATTCTTTCTTAAAATTCTTTTAAAAGTTATCAACCCCATGGTGGTCATATTTAACATTAACTTAGGTTTGGGAAAAAAAAAAATTTTTTATTTTGTAATTTTTTCATTTAATTTTTTGCTTTTTAAACTTTTTCGTATTAAAAATTTAAATAAATTTATATTTTTTTAATACCTGAAGCAAGGTGTACTTTGTTGTTGTTGTTGTTTGATGTCACTTAGCTGTAGAACTTTTTCTGTACAGTGTTAAAAAGTTTTTGGTGATAAAAAGTTTGTTGTTATTTATTTTGTTTTCTTTATTTTTTTGTAGTACTTGTCATCTATTTGACAATAAAGTTAGAGTCTCTCTTGTCTCTTAATTCGGTTAGTCCTTAATTTCGGTCAAGTATAAAATGTCGCATCAGAAATCTTTGTTGTAAGTGTTCGGAGGTTACTTGTTAAAATTCAATTCATTTTATGACTTTAGCTACCAAAAAAAAATAAAAAAATATCTTATTTTATTGTGATATTTTTTACGATTTTTAAAATACGTGCAATTTTTTTTTGTTTTTTGTGCAAAAAGCCCTTTAATTATTTTAGTAATTTTCCATTTTGTTGCATTAGAAACCTTTTTATGATTTAATTTTTCAAATTAAGCAAAAACAGAAAAAAAAAGAATCATTTTTGCATTTAATTGAATGACATTTTTATAAAATGATGAAAAATTTTAATTACTCAAATTTCTAGGTCGTTGAAACATCATCGTTTTACAAGTGAAGTGAATGATGCGATAAAATAGTTCATTAACACTTTACAATTTAAAATGAAGAACAATGTTTTCAGTGTAAAGCAAAAAGTTATGTACGTCTGTGAATTGTGTGTTAAGTTGACAATTTAAAAATTTTAGAAAGTTTTTCTACATTCAAATTATTGCAATAAATTTAGAAGAATATTTATTTAAAGAAATTATTAAGAATAAAATGTTTTATAATAATAACTAAGAAGTTGAATAACCAACCATTAAAAATTTTTTGTTTTTGCAAGATATTTGATAATGAAATTTTTTTTGTTGGAACTTTTAAGCATATGCGATCACCTACATTAGAAAATCAAAAACCAATAGTGTAGAATTTATGAACCATAATTCAACTTGTTCATTTAATCAGAGATTTTATTTAAAACGGTTTTCATAGAGAACTTTTAAGAAGTCGTCATTCTTAGAATCTTATTCCGTAAACTCTCACTTTTACAACTTAAATAAATCATAATTAAATGCTAAATTTGAGTTTGAATTGTTATTTTATTTCAATTATTTTATTAAACATAAAATATACTTAATATATGTATATGTATATTCTCAAGGTCCACGTAGGTATGCATTTTTTAGTTTTGCAACTGTTTGATTGCTTATTTGTATTCCATACATCTATGTTCAAGCGCGCACACATGCAACTGTATGATTGCAAGCAATTAAGCAATCAAACAGTTTGTAATTTTTTACGAATTGATTGTAATTTTTAGTTAATGCACACTATTTCAATTGACCCAATAGTTTAGTTGCGTAGATTGCCCTTAACGATTTTAGAATCATAAGCTGTACACCTAAAACTAAAAGTTGAATATCTGTCTGAGCCCTTATGAACTTTAATATATACACACTGTAGGTTTTTATATTAAGAAATTTTGGGTCGGAATGCTTGTATTTGTTTTTTATTACTGCCGCTATTCAAATTAATGGAGCCGATGCCATACAGTCTTACCATTAGATATTTATATTAGAATTTTATTTTCACTTTAAGATTTTACTTTAGTAACAATTTCAAATACTTCAAAAGTTTTGTATATTGATTTCATCTTATTTGCTCTTGTATATGAGTTTGTTTAGTTTAGCGAAAAGTTTTCTCTAACTAATTCAAAGTATTTCACATGTTTTATTTATTTTTATTTCAATTTTAAAAAAGTTTCCAAAGAAAAATAAAATAAATGTGATATACAAAAATCTATAAATGCAAAATTTATTGAGTAGAAGACAAAATTTCCAATATTATTTTTTGCTAAAAAAATTTCTCTTCCTTTACCTTCATTTAAAAATCATATGATGCAGATAAGTGTTAGTATGTGTGTGCATGACCTCCTTAATACTCTTAACAGGAGTATGTTTACATAACTTTATGACTTTTTGAATAAATTTTAATAAACTTTTCAAATTATTATAAAACTGATTTGTTTTCGTACACACGTAGGTGAATTAAAAATATTACAGTAGTATGAAATTATTTTTTGTATTTTTAATTCTTGAAATTGTTATGATTTATTATCAAAAATATTTGTAAATTAACTAGTATTAAGGCATTAGGTATATTAGGAATGGTATTAGGTATATACTTTGGTGTTATGACAAGGGATTTTTAACCGGAAACTAATCTTGTTTTCATTGAATGAATTTGAACGCTGAATGCATTGGGGTTGAAGATTTTTTTTCTAAAATTTAACTTATATGGACCCTTGGAACACTTGGTTAAGTTCCAATATTAATTCAAAATTTTAATTTTATGTTGTGGCACTCAAAATTTAAAATATTTTCAACTCATTTCAGGATGATTTCTTTTTCTAATTTGTAAATTTATATTTCTTTTATTTTATTCTTAGCTCAATTTTTTGTGTCAAATTGGCCTAGACTTCACACGCTGTACTGTAGCTAATTAGTGTTTAATGAAAACAAAATATGTTTTTAATTGTTTCAAACTCGTAATCTGTTTTTAAAATTTCAAAGAAGGTTTTCCGATAAACAACAGTCCTAAATATAAGTAATTTATATTAAAAAGTGCTTCAGTGTGTTTTCTTTAATTTTCGGCATCCCGTGTATTAAAAGTTCTATATAATTTTCGTTCCTTGATAATAATTTTGTTTGATTTATTAAAACTTTCATTAAATTATTAAATTTCTATTATATGTAATAAGTACATATTGTACAATAAAAATATGTTTACATCAATATGTCAATTATATTAGTGTAATTATTTTTATTAAAAATATTGATTAAATAATACAGAACGTATAGATATAGAAAAAGCCTTAAAGTAAAAAAACTTTTGCATGGAAGCAATAAAATTTCTTTAGTTTTGAAGAACTTGAAATACCCATTAAGGATTGTGAAAATAAAAGCATGTGTAAACACTAAATCACTTTAATCTACACAAAACTCAAGTTTTCATAATTTATAAATAAAATATGTAATTGAAATTGATTTCAATTGAAAATACTTCAAATATTATGGGGTTAAACTTACGATTCGTTTGATTATTTTAATCAATAATTCTACATAAGACACGTGACCAATTCATATTGTTTATATTATGATGTTATACTAGTTGGTTATAGATGAAAACCATGCGATGAATATTTAATACAAAAGCATATACGAGTAATATATAATGGTGTGTATATGAGAATGTATTCCATGAAATTCTAATTAAAGAAAAAAAAATATTTCTAAAGAATTTCTATATCATCACTTTAATCAGAATTTCAATTTAATGAGAATTGGAAAAGTTCATACCATCAAATGCCCTTGAAATTTTCCAAAAGGTTTCCAATTCAATAAATCGGTAAAAGCTTTTTTTCTTTCACCAATATTGTTACAAAAAAATTAAAATATTTTTCTATATTGATTGTTAAGATTGTGAAAATTTTTATGAAAAAAAAATTATTTTTTTTTTTATTAAAATTAAAACCTTAAAAGATAATTGATCTAAAATTTAAATAACAAATAAAGATTTGAAAAGCAGACATTATAGTGAATGTAGAAAAAGAAAAAATAGATCTAGAAATCTAGAAATGAGAAAAAATTAAAATGTATGGGGGAAAATCCATGTATAAAATTTTGAAAATATTTGATTTGAAATGAAAATGTTATTCCTTATCGGAATCTACAAAGTGGTGATATTACGAAAAATTATAGCCGCACAATCGTTGCACGAATACTTAAATTTGGGCATCAAATAATATGAGTTTTTAAAATCATAAAAAATCAATAAAAAATAAATGATGCATTGTTGAACATTGAAAATATTTCTGGCATTTGGCAGTCGCTCCTTTTTTTGACGTAGGACCTTCTGGAAGTTAAATTTCTAAAATTTTTCTTTGAGCAGTTCTGAATTATAAATAAACAAGAGCGAAAAAGATGATCAATGCTTGCCTAAAAGGTCACATTTATTGTTAGAGGTACCATGTCGCCTGGTTTCAGAAACCAATTGCATTTAAGTAATTCAACAATTCTGATTTATTTTCGTTACGTATTTTTAATAAATTTCGTTCTGAGTATGAATTTGCAATCAAGGATTGACCCTAGACCTTAAACGATTCTAAGTTTATGTATTTTATTCATTATTTAAAATATTGTTAAAAAATAGAAATAGAAATGACATTGAAATGAAATGGAAGGAAAGAAAGCCTTTTATAAAGAAATAATATTTTTACATATACATAAGTACAAACACACATAAACACTTATTTTTAGTAGATGAACTATGTATGAATGTGTTCCTAAGGATTATTGTTTTTCATTTGAATTTATTTTAATATCAATTTAATATTTTTTTTTCATTTGAAAATGATTGACAGCTATGATTTTTAATACTCATCTTTTAACATCTTGAAATGATATTGATGATCATTGTTATTAATCAAGAATAACATGATGAAATTAATAATACATTTTCTTATAATAATAAAAATATCATGAATCTTAGAAGTGGTTGAAGATAACACTTATTATACATATTTGTCATGAATGTAAATAAGTTTTTATGTATTATGGAGGCACATGGAATAGAATTAAAAATATGTATGTATTCTGTTCAAGTTGATTTTAATTTACCATTTTTAACAGTGTTAGATTCAGATGAACGTGAAATAATAAGATAGTGAATTTGTTGAATAATTTCATTTCCGGAATATTTAAACAAAATTAATTTTCGTTTTTATAAAACATTAAAGAGAAATTATGCATTATTTGAATTTAAAGGTGCTCGATTGTATAGATCTATGAAGTTGGTAAATAAAATGTATAATTTCAGAATCAAGTAACAATCAAAAATTTTTCTTGCAATATAATTTTAAAATTTTTAGTATAATTTTGTATTAATTCAGTGTTTGTTTTCAGGTTTCTATATGCAGTGATATTTGCAAGTGAATTTAGTATTGTGAGTAAGTAAAAAATAAGGAGGACTCAACAATATTTTTAAAAATAAATGTTCGAGTATTTTTACTAATTATTCACTCATTTTTCAAGATGGAAAGATAGATAATTCATCGAAAGTTTTTTGACGGAATAAAGGTAAACGAAGATGTCAGAAGGATATGTTGAGAAAATTGAATTATGTATTTGCTAATGAATAATATTTTTTCAAAAAATTTGGAAAAATACGAATTTCTCATCCGAAAATTTTACAAATTTCTCAAAACAAACACCAAATTTTCTTATAGAATTCACCTAATTCGACAAAAATTCATGTTTTTCTTTTTTTAAATCTATTTCTATTCAATCGCATATTTCAAATTAATTGCTTTATTGGAACATCTCCTTAGTTGCATCAACCGTATGCCAATTTAGTTTTTGTAGAAATATTTTTAAAATTAATACTCCCATTAAATTATATATTAATTATTTATGAGCTTAATAATTTTAATACCATACTTGTATCAATTAGAAACTCCATTTTGTACAAAAAAATTAAATTTTCCTATTAAAAAAATTTTTTTTATATTAGAATAAATGTCAAAATTTGTATGGCATGTCCTTAAAAATTCGCTCCAGCTGGCTAATTTTAATAACTTCAGATGCCAAATGGTGTCTAGATTCCAAAAATTATTTTTTCAAATTTTTAAATTGCACCCAATGTAAGAAAAATGCATTTAAAAATTTCAAAGCATATACACTGAGCAAAAAAACAACCTAAATTCAAAAAAAACAACTTTGAATCAAAGTGAAATCAATATGATTTCCGAGTAAACGCGTTTTTTTTTAATTCAAAAACGAACAACTTTGATTCTAAAATGCTAAATTTGCATTGAAAAACAACTTTGAATTAAAGTAGTTTAATATAGATTTAAAGATGGTACATTAATATTTTGAAAACGATTTAACATTGTTTCTAAAATGTTGGATTTTAATTCAAAAATTAACCGATATAGTTTTAAAAATGTTCGTATTTGATTTAAAAATGTTCGTATTTAATTGAAAATATTTCGTATTTGATTTAAAAATGCTGGTATTTGATTCGTATTCGATTTAAAGATGTTCTTATCCCATTTAAATATGTTCGCATTTGATTTAAAAATGTTTGTATTTGATTTAAGAATGTTTGTATTTGATTTAAAAATGCTTAATATTCTTTTGAAAATAGGTATACTTACTTTTCGAAATTAAATTTGTAATAATGCTGTAAAACAAATTCAATTATGTAAAAAGGGTCCTACTTTTTTAAAAGTTTTTGCATATGGAAATAATAAAATACAAAACAATTTTTTTATCTTAAAGCTTGTATTTTTTTATAAAATGTTACATACTTAATTAGATTTCTTATAATATAACTTCCAATTAAATATATTTACTTATTATTTACATTATATGCTTTTATTTCTAATGTAAGTTTTTCCATTATTATTAAACATTTAAAACATAAATACATTTTTGATTTAACAGTTCATATAATTTAAAAGAGAAGTGATACTTGGTGATTTAAAATCAAAAATAGTAGAAATATCAAAAAAAAACTTTTGTATAAATAGCCACGGTAATTTACATGCTTGAGGATATTCTAAAGATAGCACTTGAAAAATTTTGAAACATACATTTAAAGCTTCTAGAAATGACTCAAACTTATATAAGGTTTTATCAAAAAAAATATAAAAACTTTTTACTTCTTCATCGGATATCCCTTCAACGATGATAAATCGTTGTCCAATTGAATAATATTTATTTATCAGCTCGCTGATTTTCCTTTCATAATCATTGATTGACGTTAAACGAAGGACGAAACTCTCTTGAGCGTCACTAATCGTCACTTTTTTCTTATTCTTTCCAGTTTTGGCCTTAAATCTTGCTGTGGGTAAGATAACTGCATTCAATAAAGTAGTCAAAATATAGTTTTTGCACTTTTAATATAATTAATATAAATAACTTTATTTTAATATAAATAACTTTTGCCACACTTTATTTTTTTTAAATAGTTAATTTTTCAATTTGTAATTAATTTTATAATTTTATATGCACTAATAAGTAAAGACCTCAACTCTTTACAAAGTCTCAATTAGAAATGAAAAAATAACAGTACATTTCAAAACAATGTAATGTCAAAATGTTTCAATTTTAATCTAAAAACGTTCAACTTAATTTCAAAAACGTTCAACTTAATTTCAAAAACGTTCAATTTAATATCAAAAACGTTCGACTTTATATTGAAAATGAACGAAATGTTTTTTATTTTGACAATTTTTGGATGTATACCAAACATAATAAATTTTGATTCAAACAGGTTCATTTTTAATGTAAAATTGCAGCAATCTAAAATCAAAAATGACATTTTTATATCAAAGTTTTCATTTTTGAATTGAAAATGCTATCAAGAAATTAAAATATTTCAACTTTATTATAAAAATGTTCATTTTTGATTTAAAAATGTTTCGTGAAAAGTTTTAAAAAATGTTTTATAATGCAACATTTTTATTTCAAATACGTTCGTAATTAATTCTAAAATGCATTTTTTCGCTCAGTGTAGGTACCATTTCTTATGAAAATTGGCAAAAATTAAAAACCTATAAATTTTTTTACCAAGAAAAGTTTCGAAAAATAATTTTTTGATTACTAGATTTTTTTTTGTTTTTCCGAAACGAAAATTTTAAGTTTCCTTTTCAAAAATTTAAAATTTTTTAAAATTAATTTTTGTTCTTCAAACTAAAAGTTTGTATAAAATTTCGTTTCAATTTTGTTCTTATTTGTTACATTTCGATGAAAACATTAAAATTCAGATTTTTTACAAAATAACGTGATGTTCATCCAAAACACCACTCTCGTCATCCAGAATTAATGTTAGTTGATAATTACAGCACTTGAAATCAATAAAAATCAAAAATAGTGAAAAATAGAGCCTTTAAAATCTTGACATAAAAATCGTTTTTCTTTATCTTCTGTACCATGAAATTTTTTCTTGTCGAGTACTTAAATTAAAGCTTAAGCAGCTGGCAAAATTCCACAAAAAAAATTTCGAGGTTTCTAAAAATTTCTTATATATAATAAAACAAGTGAAAAATTTAATTTTCCCTAAACTTCGAATGCTTGGTATTCCGAAGGTACATACTCGTAAAATACAAAATCAAGCAACATGACCATTTTAAGCCCTTTATTAGGTCTTTTAAGAACTACTTGTTTGAAGCTCGGAACAGAATCAAAAAAACCTGGATAAGTAAAAATTTCATGAAAATTCGTTAAAATCCCTGGAACTCGGAGGCCCTTGAGATTTGGCACCTAGTCCTTGAGATTTGGCATCTAGAATCTGGCATCTAGAAATTGTATCAAAAATGAACGTAACACTATTTTCAAAATGTAATAACGGTGAGGCACAGACGCATACCTTGATTTTTATACATAAACTTTGTATTGGATTTCAATGTGCGAGATAATACTTATAACAACATACTTTAAATTTAATTTAATTAAAATTACATTTCAAAAGAGAAAAGATTTTTTTACTTGAAATTGTCGGAAAATGAAAATATTTGTAAAATAAAATTAATCTTTTTATTTTTTGTTTGTTTTTTTATTAACTGATAAAGTTTTCCGAATTTTCACACAATATTTCAGATATCCTTGTAGAAACAAATGAAATGACTCATGATAATTATTCTTATACTGATCTGAATTAAGTGCCCCAACATTTTGTCCTGCTGGGCATTACAATCTGATTCTACTTGAAATTATGTATTGATATTTTTATTAAAATGTCTTTTAAGTTAAAGTTTTTGTTATTAAATTTCATATTGTTTGTGTATTTCAATGCTCAAGTATGTATGCATGCTCAATATAAGAATAATTTTACCAATACATACCTATTCTCTGTACATTAACGCATAATTTATGAGGTTATAAATTTAATGATATCTAAAGAGAAATTATCGATCGAAAAAAAAAGGAAAATTACTAATGAATAAAATCAGGAGGTTAATAAAAATTTATTGAAAACTTTGTACATAATTTATTTTTTTTACAATACCAAGTATGTGTATGTTTAAGTGAAATAATATTCTGAATAAGGAAAGTTCGATAGTTTATTTTCGATGGACAGTAATTAAGATAATTTCATATACATAATTATAATAATAATGTACTTGTCAATGTTAAAGTATTCAAAATAAATATAAAAAAGATTTTCTTTTATTAATATTATTTATGAAGTGAAAAGAAAAAATAAATAATAAATTAAAATTTCTTGTTACTTCTGAATAAAAGTTTTTGGAGCATTTGAGTTCTGACCTTAATATTGTAGGTTTCCAAAGTTTATAACCTTGAATTTTTCAAAGGAACTTGGAGATAATCGGAATATCGGCATGTTCATGTTCATTTGTTGAAAAGACAAATTGTTTTTTCAACAATTCATCACGAATATTGTCCAAAATTTTCAACATAATATTTCACTGGGCAATAAGAACGGCGATTAAATATTTTCAGGAAGTTGAGTAATAATTTCCTATTCAAATAACATAATTCGTGCTTAAGAGATCATTACATTATTTGAAAATCTTAGAAAAAACAATATTTGTATGGTAGTTTACGTTGAGTCGAATTAAGAGTTTATAAGCACACAGTAGTGTAGTATCTCTGTGCTATTATACTACTGTGTGTTTAATATTACCTATTTGTAATAGTGGTTTCAAAAACTAAGAATTTATTTCATACGATATTCTCTATATATTGGATTAATTCTATATCAAATCAATCGCTATCAATTTTTTAATTGCTAACAAAAATATTTTTATATTTAATTGCTAAACGAAAATATTTTTAAGAATTATAAAAATTTACATTGTAATTGTGCATCAATTGAATTGAGTGTAAAATTTTCACATATCTACTGAAAACCAAACTAAACTTTCAATTTTTTTGCTTACAATTTTATTGTCTTGCTTTTCATTGCCATGGCTCACGTCTATCACAAATAATGGAATCAAAAATTTATGATTATATAACCTTTAAATTAATTGTATTTTATAAATGCAGATTTCTTCCGTATTTCCAAAATAAAAGGAAAACAAAAAATATATAAACAAGACAAAATTTTTAATGTTTTCTCACAATTACGTTGCAGGTACGCAAAAAAAATATCAACAAGCTCTCAATGTTGTGCTATTAAGGAATTAAGTAGCAATATACCATAAGCACGCATGGGATAACATTTAAAATAAAATTATACGCATGACGTTCGATAACAACGTTAAAATAATAATTTTAATATCTTTTCGTATATAAAATGTACAGATATCCTGCTTTATATGAAATATATGTACACATTTCCGTTGTAAACATTAAAGTGTTCAATTAAATAAATTAAATGTTAAGTTTACAAATGAAACATGCCCTTTAGTTTTAAATTTTGTGCAAGATTCAGTATTAATAAGAAAATTGAAAATTTATAAGTAAATTAAATAAAAATTTAAATTGAAAATTATCTGAAACAATTTAACTTGATGTTAAAAGGAATAAATAAGAAAGGCAGTAAGCTGCTAAATTTATCGGGACACACACATTTTGCGAGTTAGAAAAGTACAAGTAGCCTTAGAGAGACATGTTAACGAAGGTCTATTTTTAAATTTATATGATTTTTCTGAAAACTAAGACAACTACTTTATTATTATGTAGATATATTAAGACCCTTCGAATTTCATGCACTCATTATTATTCAAGTTCTATAAAATCATTAATTTGTTTATAGCTCGCAGTAATTCTTTTAACCGATTTAAGACATTTTAGATTCTCGACGACTAAATATTTTTTTTCGAAGTCATTCCTGTGTTATTGATTTCTTGGAGTTCTGTTTAATTCACAAAAATATTTTATAAGTCCATCTAAAGTACAATAATTTCCAAAATTCAATATAATATTTAAGAGAGAAGAAAAATTTATTTGTATACAAGCAACATCAAAGCTAAAATTTTTTAAATATAATCCTTTTTAGTTTTCCGATTTAAAAAAAAAATTAATTTTATTAAAAAATTAAAGTAAAATAAATAAACTGTTAAAAACAAGAAACACAATTTTGCAAAACAAAAAAATCTATTATAGATTTTATGACTCTAGCCTTCTAAAACATTTTATTTATGTTTTTGACTCTCGAAATTTTTCTTAGTAAGAAATTTTTTTTTCTAAAATGCCTATGAGCACAAAAATTCGTAAACAGATTTGATGGTTATCACAGTTGTAATATTAAGCACATAACCAGGAGAAATAAAGGAAATGGTTTTATTTTTGTCCGCCTTTTGTCTTATCTTTTGCAAGTTTATTTGTAAAACTTTTGCATTTTTTAAGATAGAAAGAAAAATATTTCTCTTAAAGAAAATGTGTACTTATCTTCTCTTTCTAAACGTTATAGGCTCCAAAAGTTATAAGAACTACAATTTTTAGCAGTTTATTGTTACGGAAGGGCAAATATTTATTAAACTTTGGAAACGCAAGAGGATACAGCCTCTTGCTTTTTCTATAATTAGGGAAGAAATAATTTAAAATTACCCGTTTTCTATCGTTTTAAAATTTTTAAATAATTTTCCTGATTTACGGTAGATTGTGTCAGCTTGGAAATTTAACAGTTTGTAGGCATTAAAAAATTTACGGTTTATTTTATTGGAGCAAAATGTTCTCGTTTTCGCACTCTATTGATATTATCATTTCTCAAAGTAAGCAAAAATTTAGAACAAGTATTAAGAGCTTATTTTAAGCCTTACCAAAATTTTTACCTTCAAAAAGTAAGGAAGTACCAATTAAAGTCTATGAATATTATAAATTTGTATGTATGTATATGAACTTGAAAACAAATTGATAATTGTAACCCCATAAATAAATATTTGATTTAATTAAATTGAAAGTAGTTTTTGTCTTCTTCCTAAAAGTATGCAATTACACATTTTTTAAAAATCTGCTGCGTTATTGTGTATAATGCTGCTTGATAAATATATGCACAATAGTTAGTACTAAAAAAGTGTTTTGTAAATTAAATTAAAAAAATTTTTTCTTATTTTAAAATATTTAAGAAATTAGAAATTTTAAAAATTGTAAATTTAGATTTTGTGAAATTTGTGCACACCATTTGTTCAACTTACTTTCACTCGCTAATGGGAAATGTGCTGCTTTTATGAACCATTGGGTTAGTCTAGAATTTTTATTTGTTATTAATTTTCAAAAATTTTGTTTTTTTTTTTTTTTCGTTCCTTTTTTTGTTTAAAAACCAATTTAAATAATAATTTTTGAGAGTATTAAACAAGAAAACAGAAAAAAAAACACGAAAAGCATATAAAAAGTATTGAAAGTAATGAAATATTTTGTAAAAGAAATTTTCATAATTTTGCGTAGTTATCATTTTACCAAAGGCCTTCTTTACCAAAGGCATTATAAAGTTTTTGTAAATTATTTAAAATTCTTAAAATCTAAAATATTTAAAAGGCTCTTTTGAAATTAAATTTAATTAAATTTTTAATTGTTTTTAATATTCAAATTTTCGTTTTGTTTTCTGAAGGAAAAAATATATTGCTTGTTGAAAATATCAGGTAAATATTTACAATAAGACATTAAATATATTTAGAAGTCACTATATACACTAAAAATCTTTGATACTCTTGAAACTCGGAATAGAAAAATTTGTTTGCATAAAATTACCCATGTTATTTTGACAAAAATTTCCAATCAGAATTGCTTAGATGCTTTCTAGAGGAACTTTAGAAAAGTACAACTTTTACCTTCCTGTGGGCTCTTAAACGTGGGCGTAGTTATAGTCAAAAATCTTGGAAGATTTTCCTTAGTTTTAAATTTTTTATCTTAAAATTTTCTTATTAATTGTTCCAATTTTTAATTTTAGCAATAAATTTACAAATTGATGAAAATATTTTAGAAATTAAAAATTAATTTTAATTTATAGAAATGAAAATTTCTATATTTAATTAAATTTTTTCAATTGATTTCCTATTTCATATATTCAATCAAAAATATTGATACAAGTAGGATTTCTAAAGTCAGAGTTATGCAACAACTTCTTTCAATATTATTTTAAAATTAAATTTTTCTCAAATTGAAAAAAATTGCTATTTACAAAACCACAAAAGGAAGGAAAAATAAAGAAATAATTTGTACATTATAAAACAAATGTGTGTTTTGGGAATTCAATATTTTCTTATACGAAAGTTAAAGTAAATTCCCAGTTAAGAATTTCGAAAAATTTCATTAAAAATCATGAAAATGAAATAAGAAAAATCTTTCAATAATTTTTTATACTTTTTTCATTTTCTATATTTGTTTAATTCAAAAACTTATTATTATCTTTTTCTTAGAATCCTAAAGTGATGCTAAATTTAATTCTTTTAAAAATATTTGAGAAAAAAAATGTGTTTAGAATTTGAATTCACACATGATTTATGAAATAACATCGGTTTGCTTGAATGTGTACGCATCATGCATGTATTTCCAAAGTATTATATTTTAGTAGTATTATATTTTAGTAAAATAAATTTCATTATGTGTTTGTAATTAGATCATAAATATTTGTGGTAAACTTTTCAAATAAACTGACTGCAAAATAAGTATTTGATTTAATTTTGATTTGAGTATTTTTGTGATATTTAAATAGTTTTTGAAAAGCAAATCGAATTATATGAAAAAATAAAAATAAAATGAAGAGACCCATACATAAAGGCATAAGCATTCTGTTTAGTTAAATAATTTTCAGAATAATTAGTTTTGTTACTTACCAAATATTGTTTTTTAAAACCAGCGGCTAGAAAATTAACACACTTCATTTCGAAAATAATATGAATTAAAAACTAATTTTCACTTAAAACCTTAAAAGGAAAAATGCAAAAACTGAATATTTGCTATGGTTATTTATTTATTGCATACATTTAGGAGAAGTATTAAAGTATTTGTTTTTGAAAGATTAGTACTAACGCAACACATAAATTAGTCTGTTAATCTATTGTGAGTAAAAAATGTGTTCTTAATTTTCAAAAAGGAGGTACATATTATCCTTTTAACTTATTTTTTTATTGTAGAATTAAGTGTTAGAATAAATTATTCGTTGATCTAAATTATAAGGACTGATTATTAGAATAAGTTTGTGTTTAAAGTTTGTTGATATCCAAGAGCAGTTAAAATTTCAAATATGTTTTTCTTGTTATTTAAGATGAAAATCAACAAAGAGTGGATCAATTTTAGTTTTATCTTGTTTAAGAGTTAAGATTTGTAAAGAAGCGGATAGACAGACAGTTACAAGATAAATTAATACCCACATATTTTTCCAAAATTTTATAATATTATGCTAAAAGTGTAGTAAATTCAGTTCCCTTTATTTGTAAAATAGAGGATTTTCATTATGAAAAAAGTTATGTGTCTAAAAAGTTTAAATCATAGAGCTTTCTAGTTTTATTGAAACTATTTTAATTTGATTTATATAGTAAATTTTAGGAAAAAGCCACTAAGGTAGAAATCACCAGGTATTAGTTTCGGAAGACACGATAAAGTCATAATTAAAAAAAGAATATTCTGGCATAAAGATTGAATTGCATTAGAAATCAGTTTAATGAAGGTGTTTTGGTATATTTTTTGGGGAGTTTGCAGTCTTAACGCAATGGAAAACCAAAAAATTTTGCAAACTTCGAAAGCAAATATCCCTATTTTTTAGTATTAATAATAAAATTAAAGCTTATAATACTTCTCGTACATAATTCGTGCGGAAATAATTTTTATGATTTCCTCATTTTCTCTTAACATTAAAAATCCTTAATATTGTAATTTCGGAAAGGATTAAGAATAAAATATTAATGCAATATAAAAATTTTTTTATTACCTATTTCCGTTGGTATTGTTTTTTTTATTCATTAAAAATATATGTATTTGCGAAAATACGTGATGTATATACATTTAGGTGTGTATAATGTACTCATAGATTTAATATTCATCATGACTTTTACTCATTCATTCATTCCCTTGTTATATACATATTTCTTTTTATCTATTATGCTTAATAAAGTCGTTTTAATTCATTAAATCGATGCGACAGAATCCTTAAAAATCCTCCAAGTTAATGTCCAGGAAAATTATAATAATATTATTTGTGTAAGTGTAGATGTGTAAATTATTCATCTATGTAAGTAAACATAGATGAATGAATGAATAGCTAGCTCTCTAACTGTGCTTATTTTTGTTTTCATCTCTCTTGAGTTGTTAACAATTCAAAAGCTTTTTAATAAAATATTTATTACTACTCTTACACAAAAGACATATTTTCATTTTTTGAACTGTTTTTCTTCTTCATTCTTCATCTAGGATGATATTTTGCAAATATTTGTCTGAAGAGAGAAATAACTTTTATGTCAAGGATAACAATAAGGACGATTTTTAATACATTTTCTTCAATATAAAAAAAAAAATTTTTTTTTTTGTTTTTCTTATTTGGTTTTTGACAAAAATTATAATATTTTTGGTGGAATTTTTCTTTTTTATTATAATTTTGTTTTTTTGTGTGTATAAGAGAAGAATATTTTAATTATATAATAATTTTCATATGGAAGTAAATTTAAAGCAAATAATTTTGTATAGCACAAGGCATTGTTGTACGTTAAGTATTTTAATATTATTTATTTAAGTGGATAATATAAATATTTTGCGAATTATTAAAAAGTTAAATAAAAATTCTTTAGGGTACTTTAAATATTATTAAAAAAAAAGAAAATTCTTATTTTTTGTCTCTGGTGTGTACAAAGTACTTGTGTAAGAAAATTTTTGTTAATTTTATACAAAATTAAAATTTTTAAGAATTTTTGTAATTGTGAAGAGCGGAAAAAAAATGAATTTTGTATTGAAACCAATTAGCTACCAACAATTTATTTTTAAATTTTCAGACTAATATAAGAAAATATTAACAACAAAAATTCAATGCCTTGCATGTATAATAGTGTTATAATTTTCCTACGCGTTCGTAATATGAAAACGAACACAGATAGTATAAGTATAGCGTTTATCTTGTCAAGTTTATAGTGCCAGAACTAGAACAGAAGTGAACTATATAAGAACTACCAAAAGAAGCTACAAATATATTTTTTGTTACATCAGTACGGTCTAGTCTATATGGTTTATAGTTGCATAATATGCCGATTTAATCATATTCAAAATACATAAGTTTTGTTGATTAGGCTTCGGAAGTATCGCATTTAAGAGGGAAAATATAAATTTTCTCTTGTAAGTTTTTATAAAATTATTTATTCTCTCGGATCCTATGCCTATTTTTCTTCAACAATCTTTAGATTTGGATTGTTGAAATGTTATTTTCAATTCAGTTTCGAAATTTATTTAAGTCAAAATATTGATAAAGCTTCAATATAATAAATTATGCATGAAGATTTAGAAGAGAATATTCGGTTTAAATAATTATGATCCTTTCGCTTCAATTATTTTAGTTTATATTCTTTATATTGAACTCCAACCACATGTACAAAATAAACCAAATTTTTACGAAGTGAAATTTCCTGTGCCACCAATGTTTTCAAATTTTTTTGGAGAATATTGCTCAAATGAAAAATTTAATTATTTTCTAAAAATATATGTGGAAAATTACAAGTATTTTAAATTATATTATACGAGTATAACCTTTATTTAATAAATATTATTTAAAAGCAAATTTCATGTTAACATTAGATTCAATTATGAAAATTTCTTAGAAAATACAAGGAAGGCGCGAATAAAAAGTAAACCAAGCTTAAAATTTGTTTTTGAAGATTATAAAAATTTAAAAGCTTAAAAGATTAAAATGATTTCAATTGAATTTACTATTTAAGTAACCAAGGTTTCAATATTCTTTCAACAAATTTTCTTACTATATTACAAGAGTAATAACAAACCAAAGTAATTAAAACTCTTCAAAAGAATCCTTAAAAGGTGTCGGTTGTAGTAAAATTACGAAATTTGCTACAAATTTTTATTACCTAAGAAATTTTGTTTTTTTGATTTTTCTCTTTTAATTTCTAAGGAAATTCATACCAAAATTCTTTTGAATCTACAAGTGACATTTCAAAATATTATAACATCTTACTAATTAAGGATTGTGGTTCTTTTAAATTATTTCGTGGAAATTGAAAACACAAAAAAAAAATTCTTAAAAAGTTTTGTGTTAAAAAATTTTTCTCTTAAAAAAATTGATTTCCAGATACGGTTTTGTTTCTCGGTAAAAATCATTTTAGAATACTTTTATAAAAACTTTGCTAATACTTTAGAAACAATAAAAAAAGAAGAAAAATTTGCCGCAAGAAATTTGTGAGGTTTTCGATTCTTTTTGATATTTTAATTTAGAAAAATTTTTAATGATTTTTAAAAAAAATTTTTTACCTACACACATAGGTTTAAAAGTTCATATTGGTAACATTTTTCTTTCTTATATTTTTTTGATTCTATATAAATTTTAAATATTGATTTGTGAATTAGGCTAAGGTAGTAGAGGATATATGCTAAGAGTAGAGGAAGAGAAGTATAGTAATGTTGAACTCAAATTATTGCTATACAGGTGAAATTTTGTTGATATGTATTTATATTGCACAACAACAAGTAAAAATATTGCTTTTAAAATTACTACCATTCGCATACGAAGATATTTGAAAGATTGCATACACTTAGGATGAATCTAAAAAAAAGATTGGAGCAAACGTTAACATAATGCAATTTCAGTAAAAAAATAATTATATTTACATTTTACCGTATTTTATATTTGCTTTTTACCGTTAGTTTTCTGCATTTATATAAATTTGGAATCAAATCAAATTGGAATAAATATAAATTTGGGAAATATTATGTGCCGTAAATTCATATTTTACAAATTTCCAGAGGAGATAAGTTTAATTTAGAAGAAAAACGATTTAAAAAATTGGAAAAAACGGGTTTTAAATAAAGGTTAATTTCAAGGATCAAGGAGCTTTTGTAAACGGGTCTACGGGCGGATGGACGGACAAAATGAAGCTAATTAGAACGTTTTTTCAAATGTTTTTTGAAAAATGGTTAAAAATGAAGAATGTTTTTTGAGCTTAAGAATAAATAATTATACTTGTGGATTGATTGGAATCGATGAAGAAGAATTTTAAAAAATTCTAAAATTGACAAAAAAATAAACAACACATAACTTGTAACTTTTGTCTTTGGTAGTGACTCCACGATCTCTAGATATGAGAATTTTACTTTTTCATGTTAAAAATACGCATTTTAATATTTTCTATTTCAAATTTTCCTTATTTAGTGCAAATACTGCATTTTCATTAAAATTATTGCAATATTTTGAACTTGAAATTTTAAAATATCATATCAGGTGTAAGTGAGGATTGAGTAATGCCAGATTTCCTCATGGCAAATGGTTATGAAAATTACTCTAAGAATTACCATATTTTGTTGAAAATTTTTCTTAAATAAACTATAAATAAATGCAAGGTCCTGTACCCGAACTCAATTAAAATTTCTTATATTTAATCGAGTAACATTTTATATCTAAATAGCTATACTAATGCTGTTCAATTAAGTCACATGAAAATTCCCAATAAAATTCGTATAATTTTCAATTTCCTTACAATGATAACTTTCATTTCAATTTTGAAATAAAATTTGATTTAAAATAAAAATTAAAAAAGTAAAAATATTGAAAAATTGAATTTCAATCATCATAAATTTATTAAGAGTAAAATATCCTCTATAAACTATGGTCAAAATTAATAGAATTTAAGAAATCAAATCTATCTACATAATACCAAATACAAAATGAAACGAAATTTTCAATTAATGCCTAAAAGATCCTACTGTGAAAGTGAATGAATTTAAAAAAAAAAAAAAATGTTTTATTCCTCCACTTTATTAACCGTTCTATATTTTTAGAATGACTGCAATTTTCCAGCCTTTCAATTTTCATCATTGACATTGTACTGAAATATTCCCATAAAAAATAAAAATAATAAAAATGTTGACAAAAACAGGCGTCATTAAAACTGTCATCGTTTTGTTGACATAATAATCATCAAAATCATGTTTTTATCATCATTATTTGTTTTCATCATACGAGTGTACCACCATAGCATTGTTGTATATGCTTTGTATAAATAGCAACATGTCCAATAACATTATTGTGAATAAAATCAATTAAAATGATGATGTTAAGAAAATAACCTATCATTTACCATTTAATAATTAGACAAATGATATGTTTGACAAATTTTCGTTATTATATTATATACGATGATGACAATGCAACTCTCTAGTTGATATTGTATTTGCTAGTGCAAAAACAAAATTGGAAAATTTTTTTTGTAATGTGAAAATGAGTGAGTTAAATTTCAGTTTAAATTTACAAATTGTAATATTGAATTCAGTTGTAATAATAATATAGTTAATTAATTGGCATGCCCAAAAACTAGTCATATAACTTTCTCAAGCTCTATAGAGGACAATCTGGTAATTTGTAATTAAATGTGTTAAAATTTTGAGGGATATGAAATGCCTCGTTATACTATTTTTGACCGTTGGAGCTATGTTTGTATGGAGAATAAACAAAAATATAATAAAATTCATTCATTTATTCCTCTGCATCATTCATTCTTAGTATACCTCAAAATTTGACTACTATAGTTGTTTCTATCAGTTTGTGTTACAGATTTAAAAGTCATTCGGTGATATTAGTGAAACGATTTAGATTATAGTGCTGAAATAATGTACAATCAAATCTAGAAATTCTTTTTTAGCTTTTTTGAAAAGTAGCTAAAAGTTTAAAATCATGTGACTTGCTGTGGTTGTAGTTATCATTGTTAAAGTATTATCAATATATTTGAGACTTTTCGTGTCATAGTGGTCACATTTGATCCGACCTATAAATATTAATTAAACAAAAATTAAGATGGTTTAAATTATTATAGCTTTTTTGGTTCAACTAACTCATTATTCAATCAGACATCGAGCAACGATGACTCTCTGTGATCAATTCTATCTGTTCTCGTTTATTTCTTACACTAATTAAAAACAATAAGTTTTAAACAAAAATCTTAAATTTATCCCCCACTCCATAATCATGCCAATTTTTGTAATAATGAAAATTTAGGATGAACATTGGTTTTGAGGGTTAAATTTTTTCTTCCGAGACCAATGAATTAATATTCGTGAATAATATTTATTCTTCTTAATCTTCACTCTTAACTCTAATTTATAGCAGTAAACAAAAACACTTGAGAGTACACGAACAGAAAATATTTCAATGAGAATTGTTTTCTTCAATACGTCGGTTGTTTTTACGTAATCGAGTGACAAATCCACTTTCATTTGCGCTTTCATTTTGAAGTACCATCTGCGTGTATAATAATAATATGAATTTTAATTTAACATCATTTTAAAGTGTTGATGGTAAAGACTGAAAAAAAATTTTCTTCCAATAAATCCTTTTCAATCCTCTTTCAGCATTTTCTTCTCAATTTTTCAAGTATACTTTTAAATTGAAAAAGAAATTTTATAAAAATGCGAATGAAATTTTAAAAACGTTTTTTATTAATTCCCGTTTTTTTCTTATAACACGTTTTAAAGTAGCTTTCCATTAAAAGTTTCGGCATTGGGTTTTTGTATTTGCAATATACAATACACTTGTATATTCAGTCTTATTTTCATGTTTAATCACTGCTAAATAATGTAATTTTAATGATTGATGTGCCATACAATGATTTCACTTTTATATTCAGATTTTAATATTGTGCTACCTATAGATTTGCTTGTATTGATAACAGTGGTTATTATTTACAACCTGAAAAAACAACCTGTTTTAATAATTTTCTTTAAATTTCAAAATCATTGTCACAGTCGCGTGTCATGTTAACTTGAAGGAAATTTAATTTTCAAAAGGACATTTAATGTATTCACACTTTAAAATTGCAAAATTTACGGAACGATGGGGACGGAATTGGTGGTGTCAATTATTTGTTTCACTTTTAGAACATATTATGTAAGTGTATGTACGTATTTATGTGTGAATATGTTATAATTGTGTAGACATACTTCGAATGTGAATCATTGAATCTTATTCCTATTGTGTTTGCTTTTTTACTAAAATATGAACGCATTAAAGGAAAGGTGTGATAACAATTCTATGATTGAGTCGAAATTAATTTATGTACAAACGTGATTTATTGCAAACACAATTAAAACGAGAAAAAAAGTAGAGTTGACCTTGTCAACTCTGTGATACCCGTACGAATTTGTTATCCTATGTGCGAATAACTAATGTGTCATGACTAACTAGGGGGCAGACTATGACTTTAAGTTGCCGTATTACCATATTAATTTATGCAAAATTTCAGTACTATGTGTTTTTCAAAATACTGGTTGTGCCAAACTACTATTGAAGTTGTATGGCAGCTACCAGAAAGAGCCAAGAAATTTTAGCGAATTTTATCAAGCACATCGGCCCTACTAATATATTCACTTGTGTGAAATCTCAATATCACAGCTTTTATAGTTTCTGAGATATAGTCAAATAACTTTTGAAGTTGTATGGCAGGTACCAGAAGAAGCCAAGTAATTTCAACGACTTTTATGAGACACATTGGCCCTACTAATATATTCGTTTGTGTGAAATTTCAATACCATAGCTTTAATAGTTTCTGAAATATAGTCAAATAACTTTTGAAGTTGTATGGCAGGTACCAGAAGGAGCCAAGTAATTTCAACGACTTTTATGAGACACATTGGCCCTACTAATATATTCGTTTGTGTGAAATTTCAATACCACAACTTTTATAGTTTCTGAGATATAGCCAAATAAATTTTGAAGTTGTATGGCAGCTACCCGAACCGGTACCCCGATCATGTCCAATTCAAATAGGGTTCTGGCACTTACTACAATAAATCATTTGTGAAAATTTGGTGAACTTAGCTCAATTAGTTTTTGAGTTATCTTTGGGACGGACGGACGGACGGACGGACGGACGGACGGACGGACGGACGGACGGACGGACTGACGGACGGACGGACGGACGGACGGACAGACAAAGCTAAATCAACTCAGAATTTTACGCTGATCAAAAACATACACTTGAGTCTATATCTAACACCGTTATTTCTTAGCGTTACAAACGGTAAGGCAAATTTAGTATACCCTTCGAACATACGTTCGTACGGGTATAAAAAAAGTTTACGTAAACATTTTGGAAAGGGGAAAAATGCAAATTGTTAACATAAAAGTTTAAATCTATGGCAATTTTTTCGGAAGTCCCTTCTTAAATTGTTCTTACAAGACTATGTTGAAATTTACAATTTATGTACATTTGCCACGATATCTCAATATATGACTCAAGTCGGTATTGAATTTTTGAGAGCCTGGACCAACAAGGAGGAAGTATTTTAAAAAGTGATTTATCTCTTGCTCATCTGAAATTTTTCTTTAGAATGGAGAAAAGTTTTGTACAATAAGACAGGTAAAAGATCAATGCACACTCAATTTAGGCATATCTTATAGAATTCTCATAATCTAATACCTGCATATCGTACTTATAAATGTACGATGTCTAAATTTAAAATTCTCAAATTGACAGTTAATAAGCATTTTATTTATTCTATACAAAAGTTATATTCCGAGCATGTAAAAAAGTAAATCGGCATGTATTTTCTATTTTCACGCACAAGTTTTGTTTGTTTCTGAAAACGATTTTGAACAATCGTAATTAAATTTTACTGTGATAGATTTGTGTTCAACGTAACGAGGCAATGTAAGCGAAATTGAATTATTTTTTTACACCAGTAAAATTCTGTTTAAATTTATTTTTCCTGTAAATTTGAATTTCGTCCTGAAAAATGGTATTGAAAGTGATATGAATAAATTTTTGTTTTGAAATAAAAAAAAAAAATTTTTAGGAAAAGGACGCCTGCAATATTTTACAAAGGCCTATAAATTTATGTTGGATTTTTCATTCAAAATTTAACAAATAGTATGCGTCGTGCTAAAAGTATTTAATTAATTTAATTTTTTCAGACAAAATATTAATTAACTCTTTTACAACTGACAAGTTGAATATTGACGATTGTAAATTTTCATTCTAGTTTTTAATTACAAAATTATTTTGCAGAAAAATATTGCATCGCAAATGGAAGACAAACAATATTTTAGTGCTAAAAATTTTTTAACATTAAAATTGTTCATTGAATTTTTTCTTAAAGTTTTGCTTGTGTGCTCGTCAATAAAACAATTATTATTTTCAATTTTTAATAATTACAAAAAATTTGTTCATTAAAAATTTCATAATTCAATTGGAGAATTGCAAATTCAGCTCTTCAAATTGCAAACGCGAGTCAGTGAATCGAATTTTAAATAAATTAAATGGCTACATTTTCAAATAAGCTTCGGAATTTTTTTGATATCATGTAAAGTTTTAAAATGTAATTTGATCCAAAGTATACTATGAAACTGTGCTATAATATTTTATTACAGTTCAATGTTGAAGCTCTATATAGAACCTATTATTATTCAAACTTTGAATATCATTGTCCTTTTTACAATCGGTGGCTTAAATCAAACGTGATTTTATTCCCTTTTAGTTTTTAAAATAAGCAGATTATTTTAAAAAATAAAAAAACAATTTCACATACTTATATAATATATGATTCCTTTTCATTTCATTAACTATCAATCAATATATTTTTTCATAATCTACTTAATTAGGTTGTACACGTGCACATATTGATGTGTAATTTCATTATTCTATACTGAAAAGTAAATGCCTTTTATTATGTATTCACAGTATATTAATTCGATTGTATATGCCACATGTGTATAAATGTAAGTATTAAAATTTCCCTGTATAAAGTAATATTTTCTTGTAGCTTATTATATGCTTCACATTTCATTTAATATCCTTAACAGCCATTCGAATATACACATAAGATTGTTATTAATGTGAGACTTCGGTATAAGCTATGTATATACAAAAAATAAATAAAATATTTTAAAGATGAGAAACAAGACCCAAATACATTAAATTGCATTATATATAAATATGTATTTATACATCTATATACATTATAGTATGTATACTATAGTAAATATATACTTATTTATTATTTTGTATATCCTTGGCATTACTTTATTGAATTTTACCGCAAAATATACTTGGAAATCAAGTGTTTTTTATGTAACTCTTACCTGAAAAGAAATACAAACAATAAAAAATGAAAATTATTAACTTTTTTGAAAAACAAAATATTTTTACTATTATCTACTTTATATATAATAAATAACAAGTATATTATGTATATATATATATATTTTTGTAAATTTCTACTTTAGGAAGGAAATTATGGTAAAATATCTCATAAATTTAAAATATAATAAATTTAAAATGATGAAAATATTATTTAAAGAACTAAACTGGACACTTAATTCTAAAAAGAATATTTTATGTTTTCTTTCCCGTTAAGTAAGATACAATCGTTTTGTAGATAGAAAGCTTAAAATATTTAACATAATTTAAGTATGCTTTTAGTGTCTTAGGTTGAAATTAAAACAAAACACGAGAGAATGTTTATTGAGCTGCCCATTGCCATAATGTGATTTACTCAAGATTAATTTAATAATATTATAGGAAAATTTTTTAACAGGAAAAAAATATGCAAGTTTTTGAATAATCTTCACATTATTTTAATGTTCGAGTTTGAAACGTCACCAATTTATGGTGTTCCATATATCATTTCTCTTGAAAAAATGCCTTGTTTCGAAAACATTCGAAATTTATTATTTTTCTTTTCAATTGAAGTAATAGATAATTTTTAGTAATAGATAATTATCTGTAGAATAATAGGTCTTTACATTAAAAATAGCTTCTCCGGCATTCATATGGAAATTTTGACATTTATGGTACATAAAAGTATTCCATTTTACAAAGTATTAGAAATCCTATAAGTTTTGATAGATGCAAGATGCACGCTTGATAAGTTACAAAATTTGTTAAGATACAAGCTTGTCAATTGTTAAAATTTCAGCCTTCTAATGTTAACTAGAAAAATGTATTAACTAGAATGTATGAAGTGGCAATAATATCATTACTATAGATGTCTCTAAATAAACATACAACGTAATTCATTCTAACTTTCTATTACTGCCAAAATTATCCTTAAATTTTCCGATAGGTGTAACCAATGAATATCTAGCATTTTTGCAAATTGAGTAAAGTGTAATACTTTTTACTTAATAAAAAATTTTCATTCAGGAAGGGTTACAATCAAAAATTTAACATATCTACTATACATTCTAAACTTAGAGAAATTATAAAAGTAGCAATAAAATTATTTGAAAAGTTCATACCATAAGACTTCAAACATCGTTCATCAGGGATGAACAAAAAATTAAAAAAAAATTTAGAATTGCAATATTTATAATTTTTTTTCATATCATGAGAAGAAATAACAGGAAATGATTTTTTAGATACTTTGCCAGTAGAAGATTAAGCTTTAACTATAGAAAATTTTATAAAGAAAAATAAGTAAAATAAAAAAAAAACCCAAAAAATAATTTCTGGTTGTTATGACGATGAAAACTTGCAACCAAATTATAATTAGAGATGCAAAACAATGAAAATGTTATATTTCTTTAAAGAAAGGGTTTGCACAAGCACTTTTCCTATAAATTGAAGTGGTAATTGTTATACATTCAATCTAAAAATTTTTAAATTTTACTTGAATTAATTACAAAAGCAACAACAACAAATTATAAGAGTATAAATTTCAATTAAAATTTTGGGAAATTTTTGCAATTATAAATTTTTTTGTAAAAATTGAAAAGCAGATGTAAAAATGCTGTAAAAATGCAAAATGGACCTTTTTGAGGGTCTTTTACATTTTTGCGTCTATAAAGAGAAATTATCAACCAATTTCCTTGAAATTTAATAATCATATTCGAGGTGTAAAAACAATGAACTAAGAGCCAAATTTACACATTTCTAGATATGTTAACTAAAGGCCTGCTAACATCCTTAAAATTGAAATGAGCTGTTCAAAAAGCATTTTTATAATCTTCTATAGGACTTTTACTGAACTAGACAATAAATATTTCGGTCGTTTATGTGGTGATCAAATTAGACTTTTTTTAAAAATTACAACCACTTGAGTCTACATTTGAGTTTAAAAGAAAACCAGTAAGTTGAATAATTATATTTAAATTCAATGATGTAGTTTTTTGATCAATTGAAGCTTTTTATTGATTGTACAAGTAAATAAGGAATGTTTTATCCCCTTATGTAAGTAAATAATTAACAGGAAGACTAGACAACTTGAATAGACAGAAAAAATTAAAGAAATTCTTATTATTTTAATTTTTTTAACGTTTTTCTCTGCTAAATTTTTTTTCTTAGTTAGGAAAGTTTTCTTAGGTTTTCTATGATTAAATATAAATTTTCCCATATTAATAAAATTTGATATACTTAGATGGATATAGTTGTTTCTAGAGGTAGTATAATTCGCTAGTAGGACCCGAAGAAATGGGGATGTTTCTTCATCAAAAAAATTAAGTGCGAGTAGAATCGAATATTTTTCAGTATTCGCTTGTCAAAGTAATCAAACATGTTCCATTCATAAATAATATAACTTCCAATATTTCGATCGAGTATATTTGTGTATTTCTAATAAATTTCTTGTAGCTTGGCCCACTTGCCATATTTTGACATTAAGTGTTGTAGCACTAAAATTAGTATATAGTATTTTATAGAAAATATTGTTATTTGATTATTCTTTAAAATACAGTGAAGTCTACACCCGAACAAACCAGAGAATGTCCGGAATTTTTTTGGTTAACTATTGTTTTCAAGAAGACCAGTGCTTAAATTTCCTCATCTTTTCCAGATAAACGGAAAAAGAAAATACTTTTTTGCTTGTATTTTTTCGAAAAAAAAGCAATTGACCTTTGAGATAGACAACTAACATTATCTGTTTAAATTTTGTTTAGAAATATTTATCTTTTGACAAATTTGGCAAGACATTCTTAAACAAAAAAATCTTTGATTATAAAAATTCTAGAGCTGTTATATAGAACTCAGTTTTAATTTCAGCATTAAACCGTGACATCTAATTTACAATAGCCATGAATATTAATTTTCTTTTTGTCAGACTCATGCTTTCCGTAAATAAATTTTCTTTTCAAAATGGTGCAGTGAAAATTCATAAGTGCATTCCAAAATGGGATTTCATTTACCACAGGTTTCATTTCAACAATAAATTTTGTTCATTACTAAAATTTTTTTTTGGTTCTTGAACTAAGCACTTAAATTAAAAGAGCAAAAGTACAATTCACTTTCCGCTTTATACACTTTTATATTAGAAAACTACCAAATTTTTCAACACTTTCACTTTAAATTGACTCTGCTTTTGATTTAATGTAATAATGATTGTGATGTTGATAATAGGGAATGAGTTTTGGTTGCCTTTTTGGTTATGATTTAATCTAAAATGAAAGCAAGTTGATGGTATGAATTTAAGTTGGAAATGAAAAATTTTAATTTCCTTTTAGTTTTTTTTTGTTTTACTTTGTTTTTTTTGCTTTTGGTTATCCTAAATTAGACATTAAAGTGATAATGACTTTTTTACACCATTAAAAACTTAAGATTTTAGAAAACTTTAAAGATAAATATTTCATTTTTTATTTTTATTTTTTGTGTACTTAGAGTTAAACATATACACAAATATAAAATATTTTTTAAAGCAGGGTAGTTATTTAAATGAAACTTTAAGGACTTATTTACTGAAGAGATTAACTGGTTGACAGACATTAAAAAGATTTGAAGATAATATGACTTCTTAATTTCTTGTGATAACGATTTGAAAAAGAAATTATAAGTCAATAATTTAAAGCAGATACATGCTTGGTTTTAGTTTTGTGTGTAGTTAATTAGAATTATTTGAAAAATAAGTAAAAAGGTTAAAGGATGCTATAAAATTAAGAAATTTTAATTGTGGTTAAAAATTTATAATTGCAAATTAATCAATTATCTCAAATTAGTTGCTGTTGGGGTTTAAGTTTCTCTTAAATAAAAACTGCATTTATAAGGAAGAAACAATCGAAATATAATTGGGAAGCACTATGGTTGCAAATGGGCGTGAGCGGAATCGTTGTATAAGCAAGCTTGTAAAAAAAAATCTGGATTTAATTTATTTTTACTTTGAAGCCTTGTTTGGTCGTAAAACGAAATGATTACATAATTTTCTTATTTTTTCTTACGTCAGCTTCACTTTGTCAAATACATGGGGCCAAGCTTAACAAATATTTTATTGGGTCATATGTTGCAAAGTTTTTTGAATAATTTGATTAATCTTATAAAAGTACTCAAGTTACAGAAACTAATTTAAGAAAAGTTTCTCTATTTAAAGAATGCTCTTGGTGGCAGTTCTCATATTTCTTTAAACATTTTTCATTCCTTTGTTCTGTTTCCAAAGTTAAAAAAACAAAGGTTCGCACCAATCATTACGTGAGTGACAATTCATTCTCTTTTAATTACAATAATTTTTTTTTGAATTATATACGACAAGTTAGAAAATCGATTAATTTTGGTGCTTGCTTCAGTCAAATTGTGAATTTTCATTACACAATCCAATATTGTACACAATAAAATGAATGACGAATTTTTATTTACTTTTACAAAACCTCATCACCGTTCTTCAAAATTTAATTTATGTAAAAAGAGTCGCGTACTTTAAGTACAATTACATTCTCTGCATGCAATTTCCGTGAAATAATAAAATTTAAATTTAATAGAAAAATGGATTTCGGTACATAAAAACTACACAAGTGGAGGAATAAAAAAAATTGAACAAACAAAAAAAAATTAAATTTTTAAGTACATTTCTGAACATGAACTGTAAGTAGCAAAAAAAAAAAAATCTAGTAAAACACTAAGCAAAATTTCTTATTTGCATTTCTAATAACACAGTATTCCTTTTATTATGTTTCTATACCTTGGATATATTCTTTGTAATAACTTTCAACAATTATTATTGTCTTTTTCTCATATAATATTAAAATTGAACATAATGTACTCTTGTATGTAGAAACATCACATCCTTAAATTCTTTATTGCATTCGCTTGTTCTACAACTTTTTTTTGTTCATAAAATAAAATACAACACTATACTGGAGGAAATTATTGAAACTACAATATAATATTTTCCAAGGAAAAAAGGAATATTTATGATGCACTTAAATAGGATGCACATGTAATTTTACAATGCTTATTTAAAATAAAACATAAGGAATTAATCAAAATTTATATTTTACGAAAGTATAACAATATAGGATGTCTTACATCTTTTATGACATAGTTTAAAAATATTGTGCTACTTGTATAAGTAATCTCTGACGAAAACAAGTTCTTTATTAATATTATTATTAATGAAAGCGAATAAAGTTCATTTTCCGCATGGTTTTATAATAGATTCGGAGACTCGTAGAATCAGGAATCCAGTTTTTAGTAGTTCGTTTCTACTCAAAAACTCGGCATCCGAATTTTAGTCCCATTATAAAGCCTCCCTTATTTTATGCAATGCATAAAAGAGGTAAGCGTAAATAACGTGTAATAATAAAATGTAATAAAACTTAATTTCAAGAGTTTAAGAATATTTCTATCTATAATTTGCATTCTTTATTCAAATTATATGGAGGTATAAACTGATGGAGGGTTCTACATGAAAATCTACCTCATATTATAAAGGCAAATTAAAAAAATAGAGTAAATACCTTATGTAATCTTCTATTCAAAACCAGAAAGAAACCGATAACGTAACAATATTAATTGTATGTGATAAGGAAAAAAAGGGTTTCATATTATTCTCATTTGAATTCTTATGCATAACAATATAACAGACTTGGCTTAAAATAATTTAATTTGAAATTCCAAGAAAATTCTATTTTCAACAAAAAAAATTCTAATGAGGCTTTCGTGTACAATTAAATTTCATTTTTTTAAAACTCTTTCTTTACAATGAAAGAGAAAAGAAAATTCACAATTTAATTATTTATATATAAAGAAGAACAGAGCCTTAAAAATCCTAAAAAAACTATTGAATCTTCACCTCTATACCATAAATTCTTTTATTTTTTACATATTATAAAAATAAACTATTGAAGAGAAAAGCAAGAAAAGAGTGCTTAAAGTGTTGTTGTACTCTTTTATAGTTTCCATTCCAAGAATAAAATAAAAATCTATGCATGATTATTATTCATCCCACATATTTTACCATATGCCTTTTTCTCTTATTTACTATATAAATTATATAAAAGATAAAGATTACAATAAATCTTCTTCAAGGATTCTTTTATTTTTTTTTACTCTCCCATTTTGTTTGTTTTTTTTTTTAATGTATTTTTGTTGGTGATTTTAATATTTGTCTTCTGTTATAATAATGATTATGTTGTAACATTGTGAAAGTTAAAAATATTAAAATTCGTGCATAGAGTTTAAAATTTTTCTTTTTTTTTTTAAATTTTTACAATGAGGAAAAAACAGTTGGTTAAACAATAATAAAGGGCTTTTTGTCTAAGGTTATCCTTTTCTTGGTTCGTTTGTTTGTTTTTTTATTTGGTTTTTTTCTTCTTTCTGATTTTATAATACGAATTATTAATGTTGATCTGTTTATTTCTTTGCTCTTGTAACATATTAAATTGTTAAAAAAATTTTTTTTTTCTTGTTATAATTTCAAACCTGAGAATTGTTATCTTTTGGAGGCATATTTTTAGTGAGTTTTTCAATAAATGTGTGTTAGTTGTTATAGTAAGGATTAGATTGGAATTAAATGAAAATTATATTTAAAAAAAAAATGTAAAATTTAATATTTTCGATATTCTATTAAAAATATTAATTGTAGAGTTTAAGAGAAAATTTCAATGAAAAATATAAGTTAAATGAAGCATTTATGAAGATTATTGTTAAAAATCTCATACGTGAAATTAGAGAATTTGTGCTTCATAAAAACTTATGACAGAAACCTTCTTGAATTTGCAATATATTACAATTACAATTTGATAAATAAAATTGTTCACAAAGCAATTGAAATCGTGTTAAATGGATGCCAAATAGTTATTATGAAAATTATATTTTCATCATCAAGTCTGATAAAAGCGAGACGTACTCTTATACTCATCAGTTGTATGGTGATTTAACGCAAATGAAGAAGAACATTTGACACTCCATTAAAGAGCATTTAAAAAAAGTAATTAAACAATAAAATCACATAGTAGGTTATCCAAAATAATTTGATGGAAAACCATTTGATTGTTGAAAAATAATACAAACAAAAATTATTTTACTTGAAAAACGAGAAAAAATATAGTTGATCATGTCAATTCTGAGATCCCCGTGCTATCTTATTGACGAATTTATAAACCCCCTCCCCCCCTTCGGACAAATGTTCGCACGAAAATAATAGTTTCCGTATTACCATATTAATTTATGCAAAATTTCTGTATTTTAATCTGAATAGTTTGTAAGATATGAGCACACTTCTACACGGTTCTTTTTAGGAGTCGATATTTCAAAAACTTTTATTTCACGTAATAAACCCAACAAGATAATTTGTTTGGGCGGAATTTCTATATTATAGTTTCAATTATTTCTGAGATATGGCTAAATAGCTTTTGAAGTTGTATGATAGCTACCCGAACAACTATCTTAACCACATCTAATTTATATAAGGTTTCGGAATTTACTATTATAAATCAGTTGTGTTAATTTGGTGAGCTCAGCTCAATTAGTTTTTGACTTAGCGCCGGGACGAACGGACAGACGTACACACATCGTTAAATCGATGTCAGAAGTTTTATTTTGAATTATTCAAAAAATTTAGAAGGCTGAAAATGTTTTAGATACTATGCTCTCTAAACTATTCCATATTTGGTCATCTAAAACAGAATTCGTCATTAATGTTTATACAATTCTATATGCATATGTATATGAATTTAAGATGGAACATTTTGGAAGATAATTTTTTGCATGTATGTAGTTAAGACTTATTTACTATTGTATTAGTTTTATTGGATGAGCAAAGTTTCTTCACCATTTCTACAACTACAACTATGTACCTTCTACATTATTTTTATTTTTATTTAAAATATTCTCGACAATATCCTCTTTGAGTTTGACAATAATTTTTTTTTTGTTAATAAAATAACATTTTTCATAATATAGTAGTTTAGAAGCTTAAATATTTACCTTGCAAAATATGAAAAAAAAATTTAATACTAAATTTAAAAAAATCATTATTAAAGAAGGAATATTATGAAAGAGTTTAAATTTTAAGTAAATAAGCACGTACATAAAATAACAAAAGACTAACTTTATTGCAGTCTAAAAAGGACTCTACTATTGTACACTTTATTATTCAGGTAAATTTATACAAGTCCTCAAGTGTGCTCTATCTCATGAATTTTATTATATTTACATTAAACATTAGACCAAATTGTGTCAAAACAATGCATATCATAGCTAAAATATGCAATGCATATATTTTCAGATTTTTGTAATAATGTGCAATAAAAGGCTTTAAAAAAGTGTTCCAAAATATTTTAGAGAAATTTAGATTTTAGGTCCTAATCACATGTTAATTTAATTACTTTAATTACTTTTTTGATCAAAATTTTCAAAATCTAAATTTGTATTCTAAGAACAAGTATGTTTCATTATAAATTAGTTTGAAGATACTGTAACAGCGTCCAGAAGTTTGACATGACATACAAGATATTGGTTTCAAAAAGTTATGCATACAGTTTGTAGAGCCGGTTCAGAAAATTTTTCATGATTTTTCACATTCTGTGTTAAAATTTTACAAAAAAGCAAAAGATTTCTTGATATGTTGTCGTGATTACCGTGTGCAACAAAGATTAGTATGGCAAGTCTAAGCCTGAGCTAGAGAAATTGGGATGTTAGGGGCTTACAAAATTAATTATCGCAAAATTCCCAATATTTTAAAAAATCAATTTAACAAACAATATTAATAAAGAGTTGTTGTCAAGGTAGTCTACTGAAAATGCAAGAGAAGATGTACGAGAAAATTTGGAACGAATTTTTCTCTTAAATACATCAAAATTTCCTTGGTCTTACAATTAATTTCATACGTCGTTTGGAAAAGGCTTAACCTTTATGTAAGTATTCAAATATTTCCTAAATCATATAAAAAATTTGAGTACCGTTTCATTTTGCATTTAATGTAGGTACTAGCAATCAAAGTTCAAAGGCAAAAAAGTTTAAATGTATGTTTTTTCTTTTTGTTTTCCTGTGCCTAAGAATCCAAGTAATATTTTCGTATATGTAACTATGTATGTTGTTTATCACAATTTATAAAATTTTAACTAAAATATTTTTCATTTGAAATATAAAGAACTTTTGAAATATAATTACATACATACCCACCAATTCAAACGATTATACAAAGTATAGCTCTTTTGACTGCAGTAATTAAACTCATTATCATGCCAAGGACTCATATGTAATGCTTTCGTTCATATTTCTATTTATCTTGCACATATAAAAATTTCCTGTTACTAGATAATGACTATAAAAAATTTTTGTTTTTACCTCAAAAATATTTTTCGAACATTTTTGCAAAAATACAAAAAAGATGCCACCTTGATAGTGGAATTACTGTATATGTATTCCTATTTTGTTATTTCAAAGTAAAAGAAAACGGAAGGAATCATTTTTTGACTATCTTTTGACTGATAACTAACTTTTAATAAGTTAGCCTTTATATTGTTAACTAAAATAATTTTAAATATATTGTTCAAAGAAAATTTAGTGAATAATCGGAAAATGGGTAGTTGAACAAAATTTGAGATTCTATATGACATTCGACATTTTATTTGTTTACCAGAAACAATAGTTTGCTCGGATAATTATAATTCAGAAAAGTCACCTTATATCTTTTAAATTTGAAAAATTTTTGAAAATATTTGGACATATTGTTTGTTTAAGGATATTCTTGCAATACAATATCAGTTATTTTTATATAATAGTACCGTGCTTTAGTTAATTAAAATTAAAAGTTTTAGAAATCATATAGGTATTTTCTAATGAAAACATACAGGAAGTAGATAACCTTAGGTTAACTACCTTGACTTTTACTTTGAAACAGGTAATTAAGCTCAGTTGGTGAAGAAATAAAGTATAGTAATTGGTAGCTTATTATTTGTAGAGTGACTGGAATCTGAAATCTCTTATTTTATCAAACAAAATAGAAATAAAGATAACGATATTTCTGTATTACACATTACGATACAAAATTTACCAATACAAAATGGCGTTACAACTTATAAATTTACATTTCTTGAAATACATAATTATTGTTATTTTATTAATTAATTAAATATTAATAATAAATTACAAATTTAGGTTCTTCTAACAAAATTCTTAAAAACTAAACTTTTTTTTTAAATTTTAAAAATATTTGTTAATTAAAATTAATTAAAATTTTTTAGAAAAATATTTATTGTACAAATTTTACTCCAGAAATGGATGAGTTCCATTGAAATTATTTTTAATTTTATTAATTATTTTAATTTTTTAATCCTCTTTCTCAATAAAAATTATTTGGAAGTGGTTTCGTGGCATACAGTCAAAAAATGGTTTTAAAATATTTCATTTTATTGAAAACAACAATCATTTTCTATTTTAAGAAAGAAAAAATTAATATTGTTAATTTTCTTTAATAAATAAAAATGTTGGCATTCTTTATTTTAACGGTGTATTATGAGTTTGTATTACAATTCATAATACTGAAAGATGCTACTACAAACTGGCATTCAATATATGTAATAGTACTAAATGTAATATTACACATATTACATTAAATAACATCATCCATTGTGATGTTATTTTATATGGCTTTAGAACCATGCCAACCATTAGCATAACCAAAAATTAAATAACTTTCAACAGCAATAGGATCTACCCATACCTGAAGGACTATGATGTGATGGCTAGAATCATCTGGAAACTAGGCCAAGTATTGTCAGTCTTCTTCGTTGACTACACAAAGTCTAACGCTACAATAACAATAACAAATAAAATTATTGAATTTAACATACATATGTTACATCATTTGATGATTTATTTATTAATTTTCTAAACAAGAAGATTTCGATTCAACTATACTATAGAGGTTGTGTGGCCAATATTATTATTATTGCTTTGAGCAAACAAAAATTTACCCGTCAATATGATATTTTTGACACACCATTTTCGAAAAGAACACTAAATATAAGAAACCAAGCTTTAAATACAAATTTAGTAAATTTTGCATGAAAAATTTTTAAGTACAAATTTTATAATTAAAACCCCACATAAGCTACAGTATCTAAAAGTATAACTGGATTCGTTTGAATAGCCACTTTCTACAGAATTAATTTTTTGTCTTCAAATAGATAAAATTGTCTTTAAAATATCTTATGATAGGGCAGCTATAAAATTTGATATCAAGATAAATAAATTTCTATTAAAAAACTTAACTTGAAGAGTCATCCACAAAATAGAAAAATAAAAATAAAAAAAAAAGCTGGGCATTAAAAATAAGCAAAGAGGCAAAATATCAATTAAAAAGTTTTAAAAACTCAACAATACGGAAAATAGAAAATGAGAAAATAATAAAGTCGAAGTGGTTAAAGTTAATTTTAAAGTTTTATTAAGGCTCTCAAAAAATGAAATCGAATACAAATGAAAAAAAGTAAAGCAAAACAAAAATTCACAACAAGAGAGAGAGAAAACAATAGAATTTTTTTTTTCTTTTTTAATTTTTTACTCTCTTGCGTTGTAAAAATTGTAAAATACTCACTAAAATACTCAAAATTTAATATTAAACTAAAAAAGGAATTCGAAACCAATTACTTTGTATGGTGACCGGTGAACCAAAAAAATTATTCAAATATTGTTGAGACACTTGTTTTTTGCGTCCAAATGTGATAACTTTTAAACCAGCTTATAATTATAAATGATTAATTTATTTGAGAGTTTAGGCTTACAAACCTTGAATAGAGAAAGTAAATAAATTTGAAAATTAATCATTTTGTTCTAAACTAGAAAATTATAGAAGAAGGAAAATTTAATTTTGACGAGCAAAATGTTCGTAATTGTAATTGAAATACATATAGTTACGAGTATCGAACACTTTAAAATATGTTTATTGAATATATTGAATTCAAATTCTCTCTTTCTATGTCAAACAGGCTTGAGTGTATAATTTATCAAAAATAAAATTTTTAATTTTGTGTAACTATAACAATTTTTGAAATTTCAATTGTCCTCGGATTGAAGTTATAAAAGAAAGAATTTTCACGGCCAAATTTGTGAGAATTGCCTGAATTATTGATTCATGAGTAAGAAAATAAAGGAATTTAAATCAGAAAAATTAAAACCTGACTGATCCTTACAATAAACTAATGATATTTTAAAATTTAACGGTTCATAATTCAAAGTATCTATCTGTATAATTATTATTCAGTTTTCAAGATTTTAATGAATTGTAAATTTTATGCAATTATGAATTTCACTGTAGACAAAAATTTCAATCAAGATGAAAATTGTGAATAACTTTTACCGTGTATTGCTCTAATTTTAGTAGTAAAAAACACAAATTCGTTAAACTTAAACAATTTTTCGAAAACTATATTTGAATTTTGATGTTCCCTCAACTCGAATTATTGGAGAGCTTGAATTTTATTCATTTATTTTCTTCGAATTTAACAGCTCAGTTACTTATTCACTAATCATTAAATTTGTATTAAATTATTAAATGTTATTCAATATATTTACTTTTAAATTTATTTACAATTTCTCCACCATAATATCGTTTACAGATTGTGTGCATAAATTTTTTATGTTTTATTTTAATTTGATTATATATGTAAATGTATTATAATTTAATTTATTTATTCATTCATTATAAATAATAAATAAATTAATTATATTTAAAAAAAAAATCACTGTTCATTTAAAAGGTGGCAATGGAATAAACACATAAAATAATAAATTATTTGAAAACCTTCTCTAGGTATCGGTAAATTATGAAAATTATTTCGAAAGGATATTATTAATTTGTAATTTCACTTGTAACGGTAATAGAAAATTTCACAAAAATTGTTTCCGTATATATTTAATAAAAGGCTCGTTGTCATTTTTCTACAACCAAGTATTACCAGAATTATAAAAATAGCATTTGTAGTGATGTACCTACATTTTAGTTTCAATAAACAAAAGGGAGGGAGACCAACTGGGACACTTCGAGTTTGCCTGGATTTGAGGTACGTATTTAAAGAAAATGAATTACTAGATTCTCAGTTCATTTAAGGAAATCAAATAATACACTATTCTAAAAATATATTACACGAAATTTCATACTAGTTTAAAAGAATGTGAAGCTGATCACACAAATTTAAAAGCGAATGGGTATGCAACAAGAGCTGTCAACATTGGAACAACTCTGTACATATGAGCTGAAATTTACAAATTTTTAGAGTGTTTTTGCGTTTCAAACCATGAAACTAGAGCATTCATTATTCAAAACACAAGTGTTTTAATTAGTGATTAGAATAGTTTCCTATCATACACTCTTTTACGACGGAATGCAAATTTTAATTTAAATATTCCATGTCGATACCTTAGTGTTGACAGAAGAAATTTCTTATCGTGATTTAAACAAAAAATCATTGTTTTTTTTTCTATTTTTTTTTTACAGAAAAAAAAAATGAACGTATATTGCATTGCGATTGTAGTGGTGGCAAATCGTTACAAACAAAAAAAAGAAAAAGAAAACTTTTTAAAGAGTTACGCTAATGAAAAATTTATTTTCGTAAAATCAGTATGCAAATTTTTTGAATTAACTATAAAAAAAACAAAAAGGAAAGAAAATATAAACAAATAAAAAAAGATGAGCAATTCGAATTTTATAACTGTAAATATAAAAACCAGTCAGGGAACGTTTACTGTAATGATATGCTAAAAGGATAAAAAAAATCCTTGTTTTTTTTTTCTCTGCGATTAACAATATTCACTGTGGTTGCTGCATAGCTAAGCTAGAAAAATGAAATGCACCAAAACGGAAAAAAAATTAAAGCTACTCATGGAACTAACCGCCAGATAAATGTACACAAATGCATATTATATTTTCATGTAGGTGTGTATGAATGTGTTGATATTTATGGGGAGTAGAATGAATGAAAAATTATGTAGTTGCATATTTTATCTAATTGATGCAATTTTTTCTTTTTTTTTTCTCGTATTTTATAGGATTATATAATAAAGTAAAGAATATTAGGTGGTTAGACCGATTATTAAATACCACTAATTTAATTTTGCTAATAAGTTTACATGTAGAAATTATGATCAATAACAATGAACTAATATTTTATACAAAATGCAGGTGCTATTCTCAACTAGGGTTTAAGAGAAAGTTGAAGATATGCCGTACTTCTGTCTTAAATTCAAATTATGTTTTTTAAGAGGCGTTTAATGCACGTTTTGCAAAACTTGTATTCCTCTGTTTGAATATTAATGAGAAGTTTGTTAAAATTACAAAAATTACATTGAATTAATTGCTTATTAAAACTTAACTCTTAATCCACTACTTAGTCTGAGAGAGAATCGTCAAATTGGAAAATATTTAAAAACAATTCAATTTAATATTTTTATATTTTTTATTGAATTTCTCACAAAATTTTTCATTCATTGTCTTAATCGAAAAATGTATAGGGTATAAAATTTTAATTATAATAATAATTTAATCATTTTAATTATAAATTTAATTAACTCTTTGGTATAATATGTTTATTTTCTGGTTTCTGTATTTAAACACATAAACATGTTCAGTTTTTTGTTATCATATTTATTGTATGTATACGTATGTGTTTACTTTAAATATTAATGAAAATTATAATAAATTATGTATGAAATTTTAATAATATTCATTAATTATGTATTCCATTATATTCTCTATATATTTTATTTATTTATCGTATTCATAATTGATGTATGAGATAATTATTAAATTCAATTGATATAATTTAAATTTTAATATTTTTTTTAATAACAGCAAATTTTTACTTTAATTTCTATATTGTTTTGGGCGTTAATTTTATATAAGATAAAATTATTAAAAAAATTGGTGATTGATTACAATTTGTTTGTAAAACCAGAATACAGAGAAAATTTTGAAATATTCATCAAAATATTGTTACATTTATTGGTTAATGTTACGAATAACTTACGATTTTATGCGTTATTATGGAAGAAAGTTCTTTAGATTTCTTCTCAAAATTCGACTATATTTGACTGATTAGTAATTTTTTATAATGTGCGAGCATGTTATGTTTAATATTATTTTAATGCAATATTATGTAAATGTTTTCAATTCAGAATATTTAATATTCAAATTATACGCATTAGATCTGTTAAAGAAAGTAACTAGTTGATAAACTTATTAAAAGATATTCTACTCAAAAAAATTTATAAAATGTACATGCTCTATATATATAGTACGATTAACAATTGCGTAAAGGCGTTTTCCTTTCAAATCTTTTCAAGGGTTTTCATAGCGTCAGGATATAAAAATGAGTACGCAATATAATTAATGAGTATCATCAGTTTATCCAAATTTATATATAATTATATGATGTAATATAACACTAAAATGAGGGATAATATTATTAGTCAATAATTACATTATAAACAAAATCAACAACAATAATTTGCATTCATGAATTGAACAGAATAGAGCAAATTATTTCAGAAGTAAATAGGGTTGAAGAATAAAACAGATATGAAAAATATTATCATATAAAAATTAAGTGCCATTGAACTATTAATTGCTTATTTTAATTTAAAAATATCACAATTTATGATTTATTATATTGCGAACAAATTATTCTATATACCTTGGTGAATTTTTTTTTCAAATAACACTATTATATTAATCATTTCACGTGAATATTATATTTTGATTTTAACTATAATATAATAAATAATTATTATGTGAATAAATTATGATGCGTTTTATCTTTAAAATAATAAAAAAATTATGATTTTTTTCTACTGATTTTTTCATATTTAATTTTAACACCCTCATTTAAAATTTCCTATACCTGAATACGAGAACTACTTATTATATATATGAATACTTATAAATGAATATCTGCGCACATTATGCGAATAAAAAATTATTCAACCCTTTTAATAAGTCATAAATGTTTAATTCAATTAAACATATATAAATGTATATTCATTCGCTTAAATAGTGCATAAAAGGTTACTATACTCTGGCATATAATAGAGTTTTAAAATAACAGAACAAAAAAATACAAAAGCAAAAAAATTGCATATCACAAGGAGAAAAAAAAAATACTTAAAATGTTATTTTTTATAATTGTAATATAAAACACAGTAGATGTATACATATAGATGTATTTTAAGGACTACATATAACAATATACATATGTTATAATAGTGTATAACAGAAATTAAAGAAAAAGAAAATTCATTTTTATGACATTGCAACAGTTTATGTCGACGCTTATTTTTGCTACAATAAATTAAAAATGTCAGAGCTATTCATGTTTATATTACGAATGCCATACAGTACTGCGAGTATATCCTTCTTCGGATGCTATATACATATACACACATTTATACATAAATGCAAAAGCCTATATAATATTGTATAAGTATTTATTTATATTTTACTTGTATATTGTGTTAAGAAACTTTCTCATATTGCAGGATGTTTAATTAAAAACGTAATAGTAAGCGAAAATAATGTAGAAAAAAAAAGTTTAAATTATTTTTATTAAAACAATTGATGAAAAACTTTTCATTATTTCAAGTATAATGTTTAAAACAAAAAAATATTGTTATAACTAATTAAGGTAAGAGCATTGCATACATAGATTTACAGATTCTTAATATGCAAGTTAATTTAATAATAAATTAGTATAGAAAATTAAATTTTTAAATTGTACTCGTTATATTGCTGTAAATACAAAATATCGAAGAATATAATGAAGTAATTGTTAATTTCCTTATTTATTTTATGTATCTAATGTTCTTTGAATGGAGAATTGTCATTTTGTTAACATAGTACTGTTCAATATTTTTTATCAATTATTTAAATTGAATGGAATTATTTAAATTGTTTCGAGAATTCTAAATCAATATGTAAGTGGAAACTGTATGACATAATACTAATTGACATTATTCATTCATGCCGTTTACCAAAATCGCCCAAAGCAAAAACTTTTCATTAAATTTTCATTGTAAGTCAAAAATTAGCAAAGATCTCCATATCCATATGGAATATTTAGTTCTTAATTCATATGACTAAAATACGAAAAATAAAAAAAATATTTGCAGCAAAAAAATATCTTTATCACTTTGGTGAATATTTAAATGACATAATGTCGGTTTACCATTATGTAGTGTTATAAAGTTGTGGTCATATAATAAAATCGTTTTACCGCGTATACATTCCACCTATATTAAATTTTTAATTTAACTTTTAAGTGTTTTGTTTTTTTCTTTTTTATAAACACTTTTTGCAGCGCTTCCTATTTTCGTTAAATTTTATAGTAATAGTTTTCTAACAGGGTCGACACCAGTTTATTATTATTACTTACGTAATGACTTTTAGTGATTGATTTTTAAAAATTAAATGGAAACATACAGTTCTTCAATATAATAGACGAAACAAACCATATTGGATGGGGAAACCTTATTTTTAAAGTCTATATTACCAAACTATAAAAAAAACTCATGTATATTTTGAGATTTCAGCGAAGCAAGCTGAAAAAATAAAGTTCAGTTAATGTTCTCAAATCTTAAAAATTAAAAAAAACAAAAAACAAATAAATATAATTTGTACACAAAGCGTGTCATTTCACGTGGTATGTATTAAAGAATACTGCCCTGATTTTATAACAATTCTTTAATTTTTAGCACTTTTCCAAAAAATTTTTTGAAAAAAGTGCTTATTAGTTTCACTCTGTCCGTCCGTCCGTCCGTCCGTCCGTCCAAACTTCTACACCCTTGAAGATAGAAAGCTGAAATTTTATATGTACATAGATCTTTACTAGAAACTTACTTCCGTAGAACAAAATTTTTACCTATCTCCCCCCCTCTAGAAGTTATTCCCCTCCAAAACCTTAAAAATGGCCTTTTTTAACTTCTTGTTGCAATGAAACCATAAGCATTTTTGAAATTTTGCAAACGCAGAAAGGCAGTGGCTTGCTTCCCCTAGCGCGGTATGCTATAGTCAAAATTTAGAAAAACAAAATGGCCGTTCAAATTTACCGTTATCTAAAGTCCTTTTTTTCCAAATTTTTGATGTCATTTTTCTTCTAGACCCCAGTCTGTAGAAGCTTGAAATTTTAGTGGCTTATAGACATTAACAAATAGTTTATTTCGTTAGAAGAAAATTTTTTTCCATCTCCACCCCCTTTCAAGTTATCGCCCCTTGAAATTTGTAAAATTTGAATTTTTGACACCTTATATTTCCGAAATCGTACGTTTTTTCAAATTTCTATAAACGCAAAAAGCTAACGGTAAATTCCATGACATTAAAAAATATAATTATTTTCCTTAACTCACACAGTTAACCCTTAAAATCGAGCATTATGTTAACCCCTTTTTATATTAATTTTTGCTTTATTTCAAAGACTGCATAAATCGTTCACCCTAAATATATGCAATCCTAGAAAGAGTTTTGTATATGAATGAAAATAATTAATAGTGTGATAGGTATACATAGACTGTATTTAAAAGCAGAATTTTCACTTGTTGAAGGGAAAAGTGCTACAATACAAACCATTGGTTTGACCCAACTTTATTTTATATAAAGTTAGTAAATTTTTTAAAGCACATAATAATAAAAATTTTGAAATGGTCATACTATTAAATCAAGAGGAACATTAAATCAAATTCGAATTTTCACTACAAATTTTTATGTTACAAATTACTATAGTATAAAACGATGTGTACAATTTACAGTGTGTTGTAATAAAAGCGTAAATATTGTCATATAAATTTTATTACAAATAATATATTTATGGTGTCAGATGGATGTTGTTAGGCAGAAAAAAAATTTTTTTTTTTCGTTTGTATGCTTGTTATGTTTTATTTACTGTAGAATGCAATAAAATAATTTTTTCAATACGAGAACTTCTTACAGTATGTAAGTTGTTCCGAATTTGTAACACTTATTTCTAAAATTGTGATATTACAAGAGGTGCTGTGTTGCATCTTTAGCTGGATTTTTAATGTTGATATTAAGAATTGCTTGTTGATGTTAAATTGTTTATGTGTAATTGTGCAAGAATCTCTTCCAAATATTAATTTGTAAACGAGTATGTGGAATAGTGTGAATGAAATTTTTCAAAAGTCAAGCTGTCTAAGATTTGTTTTATGTTTTTGGGTCTTGTTTGAATAGCATCCGCCTTAGGTATAACAACACGACTAATGTAGTTTCGAATTTTCAATTATATCCAAAAATTAAATTTTTTCCTTAAAATTTTTCTTAAATTCAATATATACAAATTTACATATACGCTGAATTAAACATGTATACATAAATATTCTAATATTAAGTGGAAAATTTTAATCTCTAATATTTTTACCAAAAAAATTTTTCTTCAATAATTTTTAAAATAAAATAAATTGCTTGTCAAATGAAAAATGACCACAACGGATATAAACACCCTCTATGATTAAAAGCATCCAATATGTCATTCAAACTAATATACATTAATGTTCAACATAATATAATATTAAATATATTTTATTATAACTTAAACTTAAGCTAAGACATTATTATATAATGATATCCTTAAGGAAAGTACAGCTCATCATTTTAATTCTTATATACAGCTATACATACAGCTACTCTATATTACATTATTACATTATTTATGTATGTACATTAACATTATATATGTTTACAAATATAATTATGTTATACACGAACTTATATATGTATAACATATTTCATTTATATATTCTTATGTTTATAAAAATAAATCATTGGTGATTTTTATAATCTCACTCAGATCACGATTTTATTTGTATATACAGAATTTCTTATAGTTGTTGTGTACAATATACATAAATGTGATGTCTTATGTAAAATATATTTTGTATATATTATATAAATTAATTGGAAATATTATGATGACAGATTAAAAGTATATACCGTATTATATTATGTACTTTACGAAATCATTTCGTTCATTTTCTGGGTAAAATTTTATTAAATTCATATAGAAAATTAAGAGATTGAAAATAATTTTTGAATGTAAAATTTCCTTGGGTATTACCAGATAGCAATTTCATTTTAATAATTTTAGTTGGTAATGAACCTGATTAGTGAATTTATCTCATACTTTTTCTGTACATTGCATGTAGAATATTAAGACGGAACCGCTATCTCATGAGAAGATAATTTTGCACTAAGCCGAATGAATGTCTTCGCAAAACATGAGATTATTTGCAAGTTCATTTTTTAATTTTAAAACTGCAGAGGGGGAGAACATTAAAACTTGAATGGTCAAATTAATGACAGAGCTTTTAAAGTAACGCTATTCTTATTTGAAAAATTTATTTTTATTTTATAAGAACTTTTTATTTATTTTTATTTGTGAGCATTTTTTAGTCTAATTTTAAGAAGAGTGAAAAGATTTGACAACAACAAAGGGACAAAAATTAATATAACTGTAAAAAGTTTGCGAACAAATTACTCGTTGTCAATATCAGTCCAAAATATTTTCATGAGTTTTATTTCATCTGATGCAAATTCGTGGATTTTGTTTAACGGAAAAAAAAATAGTCACCCAATTTTCATTAAACATAATCCATAAACAATATTTGATGTGTAATTGCTGACTTACGGTCATAAAAATTTTGTAAATAAAATACACTTACTAACTGAAGAGAAGGTTAATGTGACATTGATTACTTCTATATATTAAGATTGCAGTCAGAAAATAACTTTATCAATTCATCAGGGAACAAAATAAATCAAAACCAACACTAACATTTTTTTTTCTTAAATGTTAAAAGTAGTAGTATAGGGTAGGTCTATAAAATTAATAAGAAAAAAAAATAGAAAAAATTAACAGAAAAAAATGTCATAAAAATTTCATCTCTCGTCATTATCCGTTCTTGTACAATCTATAATATTATAAGAACTTCAACTGTCTATCCCTAAATTAAAGTAGTTAAGAAGAATTAAACACTGTTTTCTCTTGTGCCTGCTCAAGTTAAAACTGGAATGCCAACTACTCTACGCCATTCACTTCATCACAAGTTTTTTTTTTATTTTTTGTTTTGCTTTTTGATTTTTCCCATGTTTTCTCTATGTTATTTGCCCCCCTTTTTTGATTCAGTTTTTCCTTTATTACTCTAGATTCACGTATTTCTGTGTGGTGACACTTTTTATTATAAATTATTATGGCATTATTAGAGATTCAAAACACGTTTACTTTTCAGAATTCAACCATTTTTAAATGTTTTTTAAGTACATTTTGTTTTAAGTACAAGGAATACTTGGCGGCTATTTAACTGTTGGCGGGGAGGGAGAATTCGTAAAAAAAAAAATTTTTTTTAAAGAAAAGTACCTATATAAAAGTTATTAACGGAACATCATTTAAGATATACGATATAAAATTAAATTAAGATTTACGATAAAAAAAAATAAAATAATACTAGAATTTTAGCCTTTAAGAATGAACGTTTTATGTAAATAATAACTTGAATTATATTTAAAGTTTATTGACTCCGTGTATTTGAAGGATATTTTATTGTTTAGTTGCTAAAGATGTTTGATTAATCTTTCGAAAACGTTTTTTCATTCATTGGGACAGTAGCTTAAGTTCAAATTTACTACTTTAGTAACACAGAAATTTGCCTGATTTTTTAATAAATTTTTTAATAAAAATGGTTTTAGTTCATTCTAAATCTACCTCTGAAGTGAATTTAAATTATCTATACATTATTAATATGTATTAATGTTTCCAAGAGAGCTATTGGCGTATATATGCGAAGAAATGCTTTTATTTTTTGTTTTCAATAATTAAAAGTAAATTCTTTGAACATTGTTCTCTTATTGATTTTGTTGAGTTCGACACCTTCAATTTGAGTGGAAAATAATGGTCTTTTTAATAAACGAGTCACACTAAAATTCATTTAGTTTTTGCTTGGTTTAGTATTATATCGGGCCGTTTATGGCATCGCTCTTAACAAGTTCTTAAATTCATGAATATTAATATTAAATAACTTATTATGTTACCATGAGTTAGAGACAGTTTGTCTTTCAAAACTCTCTTAGAATTATTTTCTTTTTCGATTAAAGTGAGAACAAAATTTTTCTTCAGACCATTAATAAATACAAATTTCCAGGAAACTACTTGAAACTGCATCAAATAACTAAATAATTAAAAATAATCACTGAAATTTCAATTTTTAATAAGGACACGTTATTGTAATTAAATTTATACACAAATTTTATTCAACTGAAATAATTGCTAAAGAATATTTTTAATAGACACAAGGTATTAAATATTATATTGCTAATTATATTAATTGAATGTGGACGAACGAAAATTTTTTCACGAATTAACAATAAAAATTTTATTAGAAGTTTGTGACCAACAATGAATAAATCCTATATACTTAACGTTATAATCGTAAATTAAACACCACTTATCCTTTATATTGAGAAACCGAAAATCCACAATATTTCAAAATACATATGAGAAGAAGAACAATAAAATAAATTATAAAGTTGACTGCATATTAAAAGGGACTAGAGACTTTGACCTAGTTTAAGACAAATTTATTCACAAAATTTAATTAGAATTGAAAGTTCCCGCATTTTATGATTTTTTGTTGTTTCAATATTTTTTAACATTAGCCCAGGAGGCATGTTTCTTTCTTTCTATTTTATAAATTCTCTCCCTATGCTTTTAAAATAAAATGTTGAATTTAATAATTGATTTCTAGAAGAAAAACAAAAAGAAAAAAAAAACATGCAATAAACAAAAACAAATATGTTTCTCTTTTGTCCTTTTAAGGGATGCTTATTTTAAATTTTTTTTGTTTTTATTGTTTTGTTTTTTTTTTTCTTGTTTGAATTAAGGAATTTAAAATCATGTTACGTGTTTAGTTAGTAACAATAAAAAGAAAAAATACAATAAATTTTCAAATTGGATTTGTTAAAAGGACTAAAAGGATGATTTTTATGCCTAGAGTCCAATAAAAGGTTTATTAAGGTGGCCAATAATATAAAATCAAAGAAAATAAAAACAAGACGATGTAATAAACTCCAAAAAATATTGTTTTTTTTTTTTCAAGAAACTCTAACAAAAAAATTATAATATGGATTTAATAATAATTAAGTAATTCTAAAGCTACTTAATTATTGGCCCCTACTTTAGTAATCTTCAGTAATCTTAAATTTTTACCGACCGCATTGCATACATTAAGGGAGGTTATGTGATGCCAAAAAATTTCAGCAAATAAGCGTAAATAAACTATTTTTAGAGAGATGTTGATCTATCGATTTGTCCTTCTGTCGCTCTGTGTTTGTTCCCACGTATTTTCAAATTCAAGCCGATTCTGATGAAATTTTAGTTAAGTGAGTTAATTTAGGGTAAATTCATTAAAGTAAGTTTAGTTAATAAGGGTATGTTACGGATTTATATATTTTTGGGATATGTCAGGCCTCGAAAGTGGACCTTTTTGCGGGCCGATTTTATATTCTTGCGTATTTAAAGAGAAATAATCAACTAGTTTCCTTGAAATTTAATATTGTTAAGGCAATGAACTTATAATTTTTTTTGGAAAGATCAGGAACCGAACTAGGATTCGGTTTTCCATTTTTTACCTTATCTATGGAATTAATTGGTGGTATTTCTTGAAATTTAGTCTTTGAGTTGTGATTGTTACCGAAACTATCTGGAGAAATTTTCAAAGAATTCGCTTGGTACAAAGCGAAAGTTTTTTAAGAGGCAAATTTAATTTTTTCTAGCTTTATAAATTAAGAACTTACTAGCTTTCTTGAATTTTGAAAGAGGTCTTTAAAAGGCATTACATAATTTTCTAACACTTTCGCTAAAACAGACAATACAGATGCAGTCGGTTATGTGCTGATTTTTTTTAATATAATTAAGATTAACTTTTGGAGATAAAATTTCATATGTAGGAGCCATGGCAATAAGCAAAATATTGGATCCTACATTAGACCAAATAATTTTATACAGAAGTTGTACATAAATGAAAGAGTATATAGAAGAATATGAAATTAGTTTTACTTCTAATGTTGTGGATACTCTTTGTATTATGAAGCCATAATAAACTTTTTTACCTTTTTTAAAAAATTTTAAAATTTGAGATAAAAACCAGTCTTTTCGAATCTCTGGAAAATATTAGGAATAAAAGGTGTGTGAAGGTAAAAATTGAGTTGATATCATAAGGCAAGAATTTAAATGATTTGGGTATTCTATCTAGTCTTACACATAGCGAATTGATTTTAAGGTTGTCAGTTGCTAGCTAAAACAATTAAGTCTTACTACGTTTCATGTTTTCAATATAGCTTATTACATGGCATAGAATGTAAAATGTAATTATGATTATATCGTTGAGAAATTTCTGTTTCGATGTAACCCTTAATTGACTAATTGAAAAGGTAAAAAAATTTAATAATGAAATGGAAGAAAAATGTAATTTGCGTTCACCACATCATTTGAATTAAAATTATTCATTGTCAACTTCGAGTCTAAATAAAATGTTTATATAACAATTTTTAGAAAAAAATTTTTTAAAAAATTTACAAAAAATTACACAAATTTTCTTTTTTTTTTTTTGTTTCTAACTTTTTCCAAATTAGAATTATCCTGATTATTTAAACTGAAATCTATTCAAAAAAATTTTTCTCTTTATAAGATCGGTTAAATGGAATGAAAATCAATGAAAATTTGACGCATGAGTTAAAAATTTATACAAAATTTCTTTATCAAAATGATTACGGATGAACACAACTTTTCAACATAAATGATGTCATGTTAATCGATTTGATGCTCTAATAATCTCATACATAGTACGAATTTTGGTTAGGCACGGTTTTCATTTTATTTAAATGAAAATTTAATAAATTTCAAATTATAAAAATTATAATTTTATTCATATGGCTTATTTTATTCTAGGTAACAGTTAGGTTTGATTAAAAACGAAAATGAAAGCCTTACGAAAAATTTGACAAGATTTTCAAGATTTTGAAGTTAAATTTTTCCACTCCAGTTAGTGTTCAAGATTGCATAGCGAAGAATCGGTGTTTGGTGAATGATTCCACAGCATGCTTTTGGATTTCAGTCGTTTTGTTTTTAAAGTTACAGGTTTCAAATTTTTCAATTAAATATTAAGATTACTTCCTGCAAAGATCTTTTATAATAGTTAATTGTCGATATTTCTTAAAGTAATTATAAGTCCTTTATAATCGTCAAATGCAAACGGAAACTTGAAATAATTAAAAATTTGTTTGATCCTTAAAAGAGACTTTCACAATTGCAAAGGATTATATGAGTACTAAAAAGGATGAGAATTTTATGCATCGTTATAGATAAATAAGTTTTTATTAAATTTAAATCTTTAAAATATTTAAGGTTACTACGATTTACTGAAAAAGCTGTCTTAAATATCTTCACAAATTTTAACTTTAAACTCAAATAATTTGATACAATTTCTAAACTGTTCTATTATAATTAGTGGTTAAAAGGTTTATGAAACCCATACCTGGATTTTTCAATAAAAATATAAATGCACTTGACATCAACACAGTTAAAAGTCGTAAATAAAAGATAGAGTTAAAAAAATCTAATGTGATCACATATTGAGCTGCACAGTAGACTGCCAGACAGACATTTCTTTAAAAATAGTTTATTTATGCTGTCTTAGCTTTCATCATTTATTGACATGTGAAATTGCATACAATAAAGGAGGTTATGTGATCCAATGCGGTACAAAATAGGAAAATTTACTAACTGTGCACTTTCTTTAAATATGGGACTTAAAAATAAGGTATTATTGGCATGCCAATTTATTGAATACTTCTATGAAATTTCATCACATACTCATTAATTTTATAAATTTGAATAGCAAAATAAAAATGCAAAATTTTTTTCTAATATTCTTTGGCTAGGCAAGCGTTCACTTTGTTTGCCATAATTATAAGGTTTTCTTAAATTCACTATTTTCTACAATGTCAAGATTTTCTACAATAAATTTTACCACAGATTTGAATGAAAAATTCACAATTAAGAAAGTAAACCCCCCAAAAATTTTATTTTTCGTATATTTATAAAAATTCTACTTAAAAAGCAGTGTACTTAAAGAAAAATTTATTGATTTTGAGCAACGCTAATGAGCTGAAAAAATTATTTATATAAATTTATCAATATGATCGAAAGATTGCGTTATGTAAACATACCGTCTGTTTGATTTTTTATTCTTTGCTTTTCGACATTATAAAAAAAAATTTAATCAAAAATTCTACTATACATTATTAATTCATAATCGGTTTTTACTTCAAATTCATCTAAAATTTTATTATGCGCTCGTGATGAAGACGGTATGATATGAAAATATGATAATTTTTAATGAATTCATTACAAGTTACTAAAAGTGAAAAATACTTCAACACAAAATTTCTTCTTCAATAAAATCATATAAAAGCTGTCAACTTGAAAATTATTATTCTGAGACATTTTAAGCCTCATGAATTTTCTAAAGAAGGTTATATTATATAATACTCATTGGTAACAACAGTTCATTAAATTGCTAAGAGCTTTGAAGTGCCTATAAAACAATAATAAAAAATTTAAATTTCTAAAATTTTCCGGTTCAAAGTTTTGATCTTATCATTTTCATCATTGCCATTAGCTTTTTTTTCCTATTAAAATGGAAAATATGGAAATTGGTGGAAATTTATGATTTTCATTGAATTTATATTTTAGTGATTGAATTGATTTTTTAGATGTTGTTTTCAATTTTTTGAAATAGAGGAGCTAAAAGAGCTTACAATAAATTTAAAATATTTAAGGAAACAATAAATTTTCGCATTCGATATTCAATATTAACGTGATTATTATTATTTATTTTAAACTACGGGAAGCCTTAGAACAAGGAATATTACTTAAGACTAAAATTATAATTGAATTTTCATATATGCAGTATAAGAGTTTTAAAATCATTACAATTTCTTTAAATAAACCAAGCAGAAATAAATTTTAATGCTGCTAGCGTTATTAGTTTTTAAATACTGAAAATTAGCTCCTTGAACTGTGTTGCAGCCACCCGCATCTGTTGTTCGAATTGATCCAACTGCAATAAGAGCCATAAAAGAAGAAATATAATTTCTAAAATTTGGTGGTCCTTGTTTTTTCGTTGTTACATTATCATACGAACTACCGAACATTTGAACGGTCAGTTAAAGAATTAATTTAAAATTAAAATAATTTATAAAAATTTTGGCTTGTGTGTCTCTTTCCAAAACACTTTAAGATAGCTTTTAAAACCCAAATCTATTTTGATGATCTATAGCCCTATACGAAATCTATATTGCAATATGAAATAAATGCACTAAAATTTATCATTTCAATTAAAAAATTATTTACAAAACCAGATTTTTAAAGAAAACCTTGAACGTAAGAATACAAGGAATATTGAAGTGCCACGTGGATTTGGATACATTTTAAAAAGTACAAATAGATCACAGGGAGACTAAAGAAAATCCCTAAATTTTAATCTATTTTAATTCACATAAAGAAAAAATCTTCGTACCAAGGTTTATTTACTAAAATTATCATTAAAATAAAACCCAAGAGTAAAAAGCAATTCTTTACATTTTTTTTTGTCATGAGACATTTTCTGTTTTTTTTTTTATTATTTTAATGACATTTGTCAAAATCTCAAATTACTTGTAAGTTAAAATGTTTCCTATAAAATTAAATTTTTATTAAAGTTATTCTTAAATTAAATTGCTTTTTCTTTGTTCATGTGTTCCCGCTGAGTGTTGGCAAACACCGTAATTTTTATTTCTTCTCTTCTTCTGCTTCTTTCTTTCAACTGCTCAAATCTATTTAAATACGGGTTTTTTTTGGCTATCCAAAAGAAATGGAAACCAAAAAGTAAAAATAAAAAAAAATGTGAAGTAAAATAAGAAAAAAAAGGAGAAATTACAAAAAGGATCTGCAAATTTAATTCGAATGTTGGTGTATTTGCAAACCAATCTTAAAGTACCCACGAAATTATTTTGTTAAGATTTCTTCTGTCTCCTAAATGTATACATATTTTTTTTTTCATCCTTGGGAATACGAAAAGAAAAACCAAGAAATATAGTAAAAGAAACAAAAAATGAGAAAAAAAAAGAGGGAAAAGAAAATGTTGACGCTAATTAAAAAAATATTTTCCCATCTACTATAGCAAATTTTATTTCAAATATCTTTAAGGCACAAAAGAAATGATAAAAGATTTTTCTTTTTTTTTTTCTTACTTTTTATTTTGATTCGCACTCTAATGATTCTCAAATCTTGAACTATATCTATATTTTATGAGGTTAGGAATCTTCATATTACCATAAGAAAAGGAGAATATTCTTGTATTGTAGTACTCGTAGTCTTATATTTTCAGTAAAAACAGTAGAATCCGATTAAATATCACGACTTACACAATATAACGAAATCATACTATTAAACTGTAGGAAAAAGTGGAATGTGGAATTGTAATTCTGAAATTTTTCAATAAAAGACGGAAAAAAAATTTATAGTTTCCTCCCGTTTTGATCAAATTTTCAGGTTTTACTAACACGTTAAACAAAATTTATGATTTTTATGGTTTGAAAAATCACATACTAATTTTCAATATACTAAGATGCCGAATTAAGTCAATGTTTATGTGATTAAAATTTGAATTAAAATAAAATTTAAATGTAATTTTTGTAATATTTAACAGAAATTAATTTTAATTAAAAAATTTCTGTGAAATCTCTGATTTTGTATTAAAATTATTAAATTTCGATTACTACTTGACCAATTATGCTCCCTCTAATATAACAAACTTTAATGCCCTCTAATACAACAAACTTTTCAAGTCAATAGCAATGTTATAAAATAATAATATCTATTAAAAAAAAAATAAAAAAATTGCTCCCTTATTGTACAATGCGGTCGGTAAAAATAGAACTAACAGAAACCTAAAATTATAACAGAAAATAATTTTAATCTTTCAAAAAAATCATTTTCTTACTGAGTTCTAATGTAATTTATTTTTATAGAGCCTATTTCTTTTATCTTTTCCTTTAAAGAATAATCACTTTGAGTATGAATGAGCCTTACATTTAGGTAAAATATTTCATTTCTGTATATCCTTATAATAATGGTTCATATGGCAAGTTGGGTTTATTAATTTTAAATTTTAAATTTTTATATATTTTTATATACTGAAGAGTAGACAGAGAAGAAGATCAAGGAGGAGAAGGAGGAAAAGTGATATTTAAATTAAAAAAAAAATAAAAATCTCTCTATTGAATAAATAGCCGCAATTCAAATAAAATACACCAAAAGAAAAACAAGAAAATCATGAAATGAAAAAAAAAATTAATTAAAATTACCCTCAATTATTTTATTGGAAATCTTTATTATATTATTAAATATTATAAATGGAAGTTTGATATTGTTTTTATTAAGAAATTTTATTTAAAACGCACCCTTTTATTATTAAAAAAAAAGATTCGAATAAATTAAATTTTGGAAGTTGAATATGAAATTTTAATTATGTTTTAATAGTTAACTTTATTAATTATTATGTCCGATTAGAAAATGGAGTTTAAATTGCTCACATTTCAAGTACTACCATTGCAAGTTTACTCTCCGGTAATTACGTACGGTCATTACACTTTAATTTACGAGACAATTGAGTTGTTGGAATTAAAGTTGTAAAATTTATTAGCAACTTAATGTATTAGCTAATTTGAATATCAAAATTTTTAAGACATAAAAGTACTAGACGCAAAAGTTAAACATAGAAGAAGTCAAAATTTGTCTATGTGATGGTTAATCTTATTAAAGATACTCTAACAACATCAATAATAAAACTTTTTTTTATAAATTCTCATAAAAGAATTTTGTTATTCAAATTTGGTTAAAAAGGAATATTAAATAGACTCATAATTAGACTAGAACATTAATTATAAAATAATATTAAGTAACCTAGCTAGGGAAGCTGTGTTTGTACATTACTGGAAAATTTCTGTGATCCTTGAAATAAAATTAGTTAAATACGGATAACATTTAAATTTCAGTACGGAGATCACGAAAATTGATTCTTTTTTCTTTGAATGCAATAACGAATTCTGTGCGAATATACAAAATAATTTCGACTAGCTCTTAATATAATTATACAATTTATTTTCCATTTAAAATGCTTTTCTGTTTTTCGGTTTCCACAGGAAGATTGAGGTTGCTTCCAAATAATTAAATCAATAGTAGAAAATAAAAATATTTTGCCAAAATCTGGTTCATAGCACTCTTTCAAAAAAATTTTGAAAAAAGTGCTTGTTAGTTTCCGTCTGTCCGTCCGTCCGTCTTTCTGCGGACAAGTCTACAAAACTGCTCTAAAAGTTATAATCCTCCAAAACTGTAAAAAATCCATTTTTCAACTATTTATTGTAGTAAAGCGATAAGCATTTTTCAAATTTTGCAAACGCGGAAAAGCAGCGGTTTTCTTCTTCTACTACACTTGAACTTTAAAAAAAACAAAAATACCGTTAAAATTTACCGTTATCTAAAACTCATTTTTTCCAAATTTTTGATGTCTTTTTACTTTTAGACTTCAGGCTTTTAGACAGTAATAAATGGGTCACTTCGTTAGAAGAAAATTTTTTTCACCTCCACGGCTCCACCCCCTCTCAAGTTATCGACCCACGAAATTTCTAAAATTTGTATTTTTGGCACCTTATATTTCCGAGGCCGCAAGCTTTTTCAAATTTCTATAAATGCAGAAAGATAACTATAAATGCCATGCCATTAAAAAATATAACTATTAAATATTTTATCCGACGCAATTGACCCTAAAAATCGAGCATCATGTTAATGCCTCTTTAAATTTTTTTTTGCTTTATTTCCAAGATTGAATACATTGATCATCCGTGAAGTTATGCAATTTTTGAAATATATTCGTATATGGATGAAACTATGTAATTTTAATAATGTATTATTGTACTACATAGCTATAGATTGTTTTAAATAACAGTATTTTCATTTTTTAAAGGAAAAGTGCTACATTACAAACTATTGTTTTGACCCAGCTTTATTTAAAAAAGGTTTAAAAATTTGTAAACTCATATATCGATTTAAAGTTATCACAAAATTGATAGTTCGTGTTACAATCAAATTAAATTAAATTTGTGTTGAGGTTGACAAAATTTTATTAATTCATTTATAAAAGCCTTTTTATATGGTTTTGTCTATATTACGGCCTGTGAAAAAACATTATAAGGTATGCAAATTTTTCAATTTACCAACACACAACACAAAAGCTGAAAAGTGTTAATCTGAAATAAAATCCAAACAAAAATTTTTTTTATAGCAAATTGATTTTAAATTTTTTTTTAACATCTCGTATTAGCGATTATAATCCAATGAGATTTAAATTTAATTAAAGTATTTTTATTCTGTGCTCGAATTTTCATGCTTTTTCGATAAAATTAAAATTTTTTTAAAATGTAAGTTATTTAATAAAATACATGTTTTATGGAAAGGTTTCCCGAATTCAAGCAAATTTGGAATTTTAAGTAATAAAAATTAGTTCCGCGCGTACAAGACTGATTGAGTTGTTAATAGAACAAATTGCCTACCAAAATTTTTTAATTTATCACCTATTTAGGGGCTTTACAAATTTTGGAAATTCAAAAAAAATTAGCAATGCGAAATAGTTGTAAGAGTATTTGCCATTAACGTTACCTACTTATATTTCAAAAGAAAAAAGTTAAAATATTAAAAAAAATCTGATATTCATTGACAACATACGATATCCATTGATTATTTATATCAAGTCTGATCGAAGGAGAATAGTAGGAAAACAAAGGTAGCAAGCAATCTACATTATACGGCAATTTTTTCGAAACTTTATACAAATTCGTTTGTAGTTTTGTTTTATAATGAATCTTAACTGTCCATGAATTATAAACCTGTAAAATATTTATTCGAATCGCATCAGCTTCTAAAAATTTAAATTTACCACTATTCTGACTCACTGTTTATAATCAATTTAGATCAGTTATATTAAAATTCTTAAGCGTGTATAGCATTAGAAATTGTTAAAAAAACGTATTTTGTTCTTTTAAAAATTTTTAAGAAGAAGTTCAAGATTGGAATAATAAAATGAAAATTATGACAAAAAAATTATACACACTTAGCCAATTTTTGATCGTAACCAGCAAATAATATGCAATTATAATTTGAATATTTTGTGAAAATAATATTGGACTCAATTTATTTATTTTTTTTTCTTTTGGAAAATATAAACAATTTATACTGAAGACTTTTTTTTGGGTGAGGTCTTAAACAAAATCTTATGTGGGATAAATGACGATCATACCACTAATTTCTCTGTCAAAACAGTTTTCCTAAATTTGAATACCAGCAATACAATATTTACATTGTCTTTTTTCAACAACAATTTTCCAAAAAACAAATTATTATTATTGACTACACAAAATAATATGGGAGATGAAAATAAATTATATTTTTTTTATGTCTCCCCAATGTACACTATAGCGAGTTTTCATATAATCATATAGCTAGCTAGAAAAATGGGAAAAAATAATAATTTAACTTTTAAGGATAGAAGCGTATAAATATTTAATATTAATGCAAGACTTTTTCTATACCGTTTTGTATTTTCATTGAACATTCTTTCCTTTCCACCATTTCATTGTGGTCGTGTGCTTTTTTATAATTTCTGTATTGAGAAGGATCCAATGAAATTTGAATTTTTTCCTTGCTTTTATTTTTTGGTTTGTGAAAACGAGTTAATATAAAATGTTTCGCGAACCGCATTTAGAATTTAAATAGCTATTAGAATTATATTATGTTTGCGTGTTTATGTTTAGTGACAAAAAAAAAATTCTATTCATTTTTAACTTTTTTCACATTCAATTCTGAAATTATTTTATGCCCATGGTTGGGCCAATGTTGCAAATATAAAAGTTGTTATTCAAACGAATTTATCACAAATTGTAGAAAAGTTTCAATTGAAATCTATAGTAATTAAAAGCAACGTAGAAGAGTTTCTTATTCTAAGTAAAAATCATTCAGATATTGTAATTATGCATATGTATATAAATATTATAAATGTTAAGAAAATTATGCTACAATTATGAAAAAGTTAAGATCCTTAAGAATTTTGGGCTATAATTTATTAATTCATTAAATTCTAACTTTGACTAGCACTTTACCTATCAATTCATTATAGGTTAGTAGGATGGGGTCGTAATGGCACCTATAAATTTTGCTGAAAAGTAGGAAAGAATTTGAAGCACGAAAATAAAGCTTTTTTCCGCAGGAGAAGAAAGTCTCTGGATGATTTTGTTTTAGCTGCGGAAGAGCTCCGGACTTTTTTAATATATTGATAAATGATACTTTAATATATTGCAAAGATAGAAGTCGGGGAATGTACTAACCGCTATATCTAAACTTAATAATTGGTTGGAGGTATATTGTCACATTGTCTCACAAATTGCAATATGATGTGGTTCCTAATATAATTTATTGTGCAGGTACATAAGTTAGCAGTTGAATGTAGTACAATGAAATCTGAATCGTAATTTAATGTTAGAACTCATTTATTCTATAAAATAATGCAATTCTCACTTACAATATTTTACGAACTCATTCATTCATTTGATACATTAACAGATGGTGGACAGACATAATATGTTTCGAAGATATACTAAAGCTAAATTAATCAGTCCAAATTGCAATTCTTGATCTTTCTGATAGTAATTTGCACAATTCTTGAATTATTTTATTGTACTTGTCTTAAATTTAACCGTGGTCTATAACTTTTTTCTTAGACCCTTCGTTTTAAATTGAATTGTACTTGCATGGACATTTTATATAAATTGTATTTTACTTCTCATGCCCAATTCAATAAAATTTGAATTAAAGTTAGTCGTTATCAGCGCAGTACTATTGTCAGTCAAGTCTTTAATTGATTAGGTAAAACAAGTTGTTCATCTGCTAAATTTTGATTAAAAATCATAAAGGATAAATAAAGTTAATCATACTCTTTAATGGCGATAGATCTAATGCATAACTACAGTAAATTAAAGGTAATCTACAATACAAAAATAACTACAAGCAGTTTCTTAAATACACTAGCACAATAACCTGCCGCTGAATTGTTCAACTAGTATTTCAATTTTTTTTATCCCTCGTACTTTAATTATGAAAAGCGTTTTATACGTCTGGAGTAATACATGACACACAAATTATAAATTTTAGTGTTGTGTAGTGAAATGTTGATCCAATATCGTATTTCGCATACTATTTAAGCTTTGAAATATGAATTTCAAATGAACAAACCAAATTTTAATTAAAAAATTTCCTATATATTTTAGATCATTTTTTTTTCAATATTAGTAACATTCAAATAGCATACAACTATCATTAAAATAATATTGTTAAAATTTTATTAAAACCTCTTAATAATTTAGAAGAAAAAATGGAAATTCGATACAAATTTCATGTACCAAACACAAACAAAAATTTTAGCATATTGTGTGTCCCAAAATGTTCGCATTAAATTTTAGATTTTAAAAAAGATACACTAAAGGAGCAAAATTAAAAAAAAAACCAATATTCATAAAATTTATGAAATAAAGCTCAAATAAAATGAAAATTTTAAAATTTTCGCCACATTTTTATATTTTAGAAATTAATTTTAAATCCTTTGAAATTTTGCAAATAAGTTCAAATAGGAAGGTGGGAGTGCTCGCAAAATATAGATTTAAAATTATCAACAAAAATTTTTTTATGGAATTAAAGTGTATAATATGCATGCGATATTTCACATATCTAAAATTTTGCATTGCATGCGACTAATAAGTGGAAGTCTGGAGTGCGGTATAGAAAACATTTGAATATAATAATTCTTCATTGATACCATTTTTATATTATTATAGTTTTATGTTTTTATTGTACTGTTATTTAAATTTCTACAATTTTGTTTGTATTTTAGCATATTTCAATAACAATTTAAAATATATGGTCAACTATAATGTGTTAGATCAAGTTGAGTCCTAATAAAAAAATTGAATTAATGATATTTATATAAAAGCACAGAAGTATATCATTTTTAATACAGAATTAGGCAATTTACAGAACTACAGAATTAGGCGACCCTATTACATTCAATGTCTTAGAACTGAACTGAATTTTTTTTAATATTCAGTTTAGCGCGGTTTTAATTTATTGTGACTGATATTTTCACAAATAGCGGAGAACGTTTTAATTACAATTAAGGATTTTTATAGTATAGTAAGTATACTAGTTAGTATAGTTTTTATATATAGTAAGAGATGTGGTTGATAATTTTTAAAATTAAACTTAATTGAAAAAACCTAACCAAAAATGTGAACGGAAACAACATTATAGTATATGCATATAATAAAAACAGGTAACGTCACACACACACACGTGGAAAGAGGTAATGTCACAAAAATCGCTGACGGTAAAATAGGAATTTAGGCTAATTCACCGTCGGTAATTTCGATTGAGTTTAGGCTCATTAATTCAAATATGTTCATTCTATATGAATTTTCACATTTCGCCGCAACAAATCGCTCTTGTTCTATTTTCAAATTAAATTTTAAATATGTATATAAAATGTAGAATAAGATTGATATACAAAAATTAATTTTGAATAATGAAATTGAAATTATTATATAAGCATAGTTATAAAATTGGCTATTAATTTGAAAGATTTTTTAAATTTATTAGTCAACTGCTTCAGAAGTACGTCTATTGCCCTTTAGAAGTTATTGCTTACCTTGTTAGTTTGAAAATTCAACATCGTAGTTTAATAACGCTATTAAATATTACTAAATTATTTTTCAAGGTAAATTTATGAAAACGTGATGAAGTGTTACTATAAGATTCGTTTAATTTAAAACTTAAGCAGTGTAATTTTAAAAGTGTTCAGATAAAAGATTCGTTTGTGTCCAATTTAAATGCCATCTTAGCTAGAATAACTTTAATTAATTTGGTAAAGATTTTATACTCATAGCTCAATTTTGATGGAAAAACCGGCAGATCAGTTTTGTATTTAGCATGTATTTTCGACTTTGATCTATATTTCTTGATGTTACATATAATATGGAAAATCTAGAGTACCCCAGAACATGACTTTCAGAAGGCAAACAAATTCTTTAGTTATTTACGCTTTAAATGTTATTAAAACTCAACTAAATCGATCAATATTTAAAATAATTTCCAAAATAATCAAATTGAAAAATTGTTCTCTTAAATATTTGAAAATATTTTAATCTTCAATTTGCATTTCCATAAATTCAAGATTAAATTTATTTATGAATCAATTTAAAAAAGTTTTGAAATTGAAAATATTAAAAAATTTAAGATTTTCTTTTTACATTTTCTTTTGTAGCAAATTTTGAATAATTTTTTAAATACATTTTACGGCAGTCTGATTAGATAAGTTTTTTCTCTTTAGGACTTTCTAATATTTTATTAAATTTGAGAAAGTCCAACAACCTTTAGACGAAAAATTTCATTTTTTAAGAAATAGCTAAGATATCAAATTTCTCAAAAATTTTCTTAAAAGTGCAATTTTCCTTTTCCTTTTGATTTTTTGGTTTTTTTTTTTTGAAATAATAAGAAAAACTTTTTAAATAGATCATTTAAATCATAAAATAAACTAAAAAAAGAAAAATAATATTTTCAACCTTCCGTGAAGAAGAAAAATAAAAAGAAAATTCAAACTTCATCAAGATGACGATAAAAGTTATTCAACTCACATTTATTCATTTTATCTGAGAAAAGAAAAACAATAAGAAAAACGTATTAAATATTTTGTTTTTCTTTGCTAGAAGGAATGGAGGAAGAACAAATGGAAAACTGCCATAATTTTATGTATAAATAACATTTTATATTCTAAATGTTCATCATAAATATAAAAAAAAAATTCACCATTTAAACCAGGTAGTATTAAGTTAGTCAATATTTCAGGGGACTATGGGGGCTATACAAGAAAACATTATTACGCTATATGGTTGTAAAGATATAATGGAACTTCCCAATTTAATGAAATAATGTTATCGCAAAAATTACAAATATGTAGAAAAAAGTTTCTCAAGTAATGCAATTTGTAGTATTGTGTGTCCTTAAAGTAAGAGTGTTTTTTTGCTTACAAGGTAATTCTATAGCACTTCAACTATGAAAGTAATTTTTAACATTGTAAATCATCTATTAGTTCAAAATTGTGCAAAAAAACAAAATGTTTAAAATTAAAGTTATTTCCAACCCCTAAAAGTATGCAATTTTTAATCTTAATTACTGGTTTTCACGTAAAATATTTTATTCGATTTTCTTAAGTAATCAGTTGATTTTAATAAATTGAAATTTTAAATATAAGCTTGAATTCAATCATTGCTTGTGCAATACTTAGCATGCAACTAATTTAAAATTTTGTTATACCCGAGATAACACCCTATACTTATATTATTATTTTATTGTACTTTTATGGTATCAGCTCACCGCAATAATAATGTAAAAAAACCATGGTTGTTGTTAAGTTTATTAAAACACTTTAACAGCATAGGTTGGTTTAACATTAAATGACCAGGAATGGTTAATGTTGGATTAGCAATGAAATAACTAAGAATTTTTTTGTGACTTTTGTGTTTAATTGTTTAATATAACATTAACAAAAAAAATCGGATGTGAACAGGACATAATCGACGTGATGAAATAATATTTTTTAAATGATTTTTACGTGTTCTGAACTCATTTACTTGTATTAGTGTTGTAAAATAATTGTATGAAAAGGCGAAAATATTTTATGGTGGCCTTCTGTAAATTGAAAAGTTAGGGGCCTTTTATTAAAAATATTTTAGAAAAGCTTTTATTCTTCCAAAAAGTAGAGTTAAGATATAAAACAAAGAAGAGTAATTTAGCATTGGCTTAGGTATAGTTAGAAAAGTGAAGTTTTAATCATTCAAAAACCTGCTTCCTGGACTAGGTTTTAGGTCTAGTTTCAGTTCGAAAAATTAACTGAGATATAAATCGTCATAAAAATCTTTTCATATGAAATTGAGATGAAAGATTTTTTTTTCAATACTAGGTTTAAACAAATTATTGTCTCCTCTGTTCCCTACTTTGCTATAATAGGCCTAACAGCATCTACTATTTGAGTGTTTTCAGGCACTAATATACGTCGTACATCATGTTAAAACGAATTATAGTATTTATAGAATTCCTTGCCTTTCTGCTGATATGACTTATTTCAAAATCTTGCTAAAGACAGTTATTTTTATTTGACTAACATAATTTTCTATTGATTGCTTATGAAATTTAAAGCTTGACGTAAATACGATGCCTTCTTTATTCTGCTCAAGGCGGTAATACTGCTAAAAATGTAGTTCACACATGTTTACAAAAGTGGTAAAAGTGGTAAAAGGAATATTTTCAATGTTCGAATTCATTAATATTATTAGTCAATTCCTTAGTTATAACGCATGTTTTGCCTAAAAATTACAAAACTTTTATATTTTGAAACTTATTATCGTAGATAGACGCTTATAGTAGATAATTTAAAATTTTCTGCAAAACTAATTCAGGCAAAACTCCCACATTTCCTTGCGTCAAGTGCCTTTTAAAGATAAAATTTCATATTCATTAAAGAACATGCACGTCATGTTACTGTGGTAGAATTCGGAATTTCAAACTTTCCATGTTACTTTAACAATATTATACACCTACGTATAAGCAATCTGAGAACACTTAGATGTATGTGAAGTTATTGAATTTTTTTTTTTGAAAATTTCACGGTTTCAGTCTGTTGTTTGAATACAAAATATTTTTTTTCTTTATTTTGAATGAATGAAAATGAAAAGTGAATCTGGATCGGAACAGAAAAACTGATATTTTTTGCACAATTTTATTTTTTGACTGAAAATGAAAGTAATTGTAAATAAACATAAACATCCTGAAATTTATTTTTTGTCCTTTTTTACTTGTTCTGTTTGTGGACCGACAGTCATACAGAGGACAGGAAATTGTTATTACTGTAACCGGAGTTGCTATCAAAAAAAAAAATTTTTTGTCCCCATTTAAATAATTTTTTTTATTGTAAATAACACTTTGCACCACATATACATACTGTCAACTGTTTTATTGTTTATTTTTTTTTGTTTTTTTCTGATGTTTCTTTTTTATCATTTAGGATAATATTCGAAATTCGCCGTATGGGATCCGGAAACAAATTTGTACATCATATAGAAAAAAAATTCATTTTCTCTTTTTTATTTTCTATATCAATTCGAGAACTAATTTTTGACCTTTTTTTTTATTATTATTTTATTGCACAATATAAAAAGAAAAAACATGGAAATAAATTATGATTTTATAGAAGTTTTTAAAGTTCAGTTCCTTCAGAAAAAAAAAATGTGGCAATAATGTCTGATTTTTAAATGTAGAGATGAAAATTTAACAAAATCTGGATGAAAAAGGCCTAAAAGTTGTTTTGGAAAGAAAATTGGTTTGGTCTGAACAACATGAAGGACATGATAACAGTCTGTAGTCAAAATTTGGGAAATTTTATTGTGGCCACTTTTCATAATTTTATTGTAAAATTCCTAAATCAATGAAAATATACATCATTATATTTTCTCGAATTTTAACTAGCCATTAATTAAATTCAAAATCAAATTATTGATTTCTAATAATCAAATTAGAATTTTTCTAATTCTAGTTTGCAGCTTACCTATGTATTTTATTATCTTGCATCACAGTTACATTCAGTCATCTTAAATTTTTCTTTAAAATATAACTATTTTTCTATTTGTTTTATTTTCATATTTAGCAAATAAAAAAATTAATTTTAGTTCGTGTTTAAAATTCAAGCACCCGCCTATTCATTTAGAATTTCTTTGGTTTGTTAATTTCACTAGTTTCCTCAGGTTCCGAAGTCTTAAAAGTTAAAATGAAGCTGAGTCACTCTTCTTAAAATTTTTTTTTCTAAAATTCTGCAAAATCATATCAGATTCAGCTTTTTCGTACTCCCATATAGCGTTGTTTACGACGTAGGCTTTTACAAGGCCGACTTCAACAAAATTCCGTGAATAAAATTTATAAAAATATTTTAGATGTTCAAATATATCTAATATTAATGTTATATCGGGAAAAACAATAAAAATATTAGAATAACACAATTCGATCAACTTTTATTTCAAAAATTTTCATGATTCTTTCGAAATGCTATAGAAACACTCTGAACAAATTCGTATAGATAGTCAATCAATTTTTATAGTGAGCCGAACTTTCTTTGAAATTTATTCAAATTATAAATGTGTAGATTTTTGGATAGTTTCTATAAGAATTTTTCAACGAATATTTTTTATGAATAAGTGAAAATAAGATCCTTGAAATCAAAGATCTACATAATGTCAATTTAAATAAAGAATTAAACAATATTTTATTTTTATCTATTGGAAACGGGAAACGTAAGTTCAAATTTTTAATTTCTTAATTACCGGAGCTGGAAAACATTCAATTTCAGTTTTACAATTTTACAGTTTTGAGAAATATCATATAGAAAATTTGCAATTATAAGTAGAACAGAGAGAAAAAATTGTAGTTATCTCTCGACCTTGCAGCTCCTCAATTTTTAGCACTTTTCCAAAAAAATTTTTGAAAAAAGTGCTTATTAGTTTCACTCTGTCCGTCCGTCCGTCCGTCCGTCCGTCCGTCCGTCCGTGGACACTTCTTTTGTTTACAAAACTTCTACACCCTTGAAGATAGAAAGCTGTAATTTTATATGTACATAGATCTTTACTAGAAACTTACTTCCGTAGAACAAAATTTTTACCTATCTCCCCCCCTCTAGAAGTTATACCCCTCCAAAACCTTAAAAATGGCCTTTTTTAACTATTTGTTGCAATGAAACCATAAGCATTTTTGAAATTTTGCAAACGCAGAAAGGCAGCGGCTTGCTTTCCCTAGCGCGGTATACTACAGTTGAACTTTAGAAAAACAAAATGGCCGTTCAAATTTACCGTTATCTAAAGTCCTTTTTTTCCAAATTTTTGATGTCGTTTTTCTTCTAGACCCCAACTTGTAGAAGCTTGAAATTTTGGGAACTTTTAGACATAAACAAAAAGTTCATTTCGTTAGAAGAAAATTTTTTTCCATCTCCACCCCCTCTCAAGTTATCGCCCCTTGAAATTTGTAAAATTTGAATTTTTGACACCTTATATTTCCGAAATCGTACGTTTTTTCAAATTTCTATAAACGCAAAAAGCTAACGGTAAATTCCATGACATTAAAAAATATAATTATTTTCCTTAAATCACACAATTAACCCTTAAAATCGAGCATTATGTTAACCCCTTTTTATATTAATTTTTGCTTTATTTCAAAGACTGCATATATGCATCATCCTAAATATATGCAATCCTTGGAATAGTTTTGTTTATGAATGAAAATAATTTTAATAGTGTGATAGGTATACATAGACTGTATTTAAAAGCAGAATTTTCACTTGTTGAAGGGAAAAGTGCTACAATACAAACCATTGGTTTGACCCAACTTTATTTTTATTCTCATTCGAATCAAAATTATCAATTCATAATTAAAGTTGAGAAAATTTACAATTTTTTTTATGTATTTAAAAAACCGGCCCCAATATAGTTTCGCTTTTAATACTTCCTTAATACTCAGTTTAATTGCTAATAAAAATTGTAAAATTAGTGCAAAAATTGAAAATATTAACAAAATAAGTGTGTAGGTGAATTAAATTTAATTTTTAGTTTCCAATTACGTTTAGTCGATCTGTTATTCTTAATGATTCTTATTTTCTACAGAAAGAATATTAAAGTATTAAAGTGCTTTAATAGCAATCATGAGTTCGAATAATTTTTGCTGGTAATTAAAAATTTATTGAATGTATTGGCCTTTAACGACAATAATCATTTATAGTAAAAGTTTGTTTTGAACTAATTTTCAAATCTCCTCCAAAATTATTGATTTTTCTAAATGAAAAGAAAAAGAGAATTAAATATTTTCCTCTAAAATAAATTATTTTAGTTGCATAGATCAATTAATCGCATTTGCCAAATAGTTGGCATATTTTGGCTATATTTAAATTTGTTCATCGTTCAGTCAAATGAAAACAAAACCATAAATTTCAGTTACATCGGAAAATTCAGAGCTTGAATCCAAAAAGGTTGTTGTTCTTATTTTTTTTTTAATATATTTGGAAAAATTCAAGTATATTTTCTATTCACGAATGATTTTAATTAAAATAAATTTTTAGAAAACTCATCAAAAACTCACGATTTTTTTTTTTTCGATTATCACTTCAATTAATTTTTTGGAATTTTTAATCTGCCGTGTTGTTGTTTTTTTTTCACTTTTCCTTGTTGTGCCAAAAAGTTTTCTAAAAATTAATTGAAAAATGGGTGTTAAAGTTTGTGTAAAAATAAAATTCTTATAAATTTTTTGTTGTACTCGTATAGGAATATTTTCGAAGGATAATAGTGATCGGGTAAAAAGTCACACATTTTGAAAATTTTTTAATGCCAGAGCAGGAACTGTATAGAAAAGAAGCTGTTTTGAATATTGGCCTGTTGATTACCCCTGAAATAAATGCAAGAGATCTGTGCTACAAAATTTTTAGAAATATAATTAGCACACTAAAGTTTATAGTTTGAACTAAACCGAAGTTGCAGTTTGAACGATTACTAAACATTTGATTTCGTTTCAATTAAGCTATTAGAATAACTGCGATACAATATTAAACACATAATATGTTCGAAGTTTCTAAAGCTATGCCGTAATAAATTTCAAGGTTTTAGTTGCCATTGTCATTAACTCATTGTGTTAATTGTTTTAAGGAATAATTTCGCCATATGTCGCAACCAGTTCATATCCAAACTAGTGTGCACAAATTCTACATTTGAAAAAATTCTAAAAAACATTATACCCTTCTAAAAAATACGGTGTAGCAATGACAGTCCTTAATTCTTGAAAAATTTTTGGAAAGGTGTTAGGTAAGATCATCTCTATCTTCTCTCGTTATAACTGTTCTTACGGCTTTCGAAACATTTAATTAGTTCTTCTTACATAAGCTTTTGCTTTATTAAAAGCAGCTTTTCTTTGAAGAATTTATTGACTCCACAGAAGATTATTATTAGACAACTTTCAACATTATTATTAGAAACTGAATTTAGCGAAATACTCGTATAAAGAATTTGACATTTTAATTTTTATTCGCTTTCCTTGTCTCAACAAATCCAGAGAGTAACGCTATATCGTTGCTTATTTTCACTTCCCTTTTAGTTTTATTTTCTACAATTTGATCAACTTCATTTCTTATTATTTTCAGATATTCATTCATCTGTAAAAAATTTAATTTTATTGAAAGCGTTATGCCATAGTTTTTATGTAAATAAACAAAAACTATTCTGCATAATAGAACAAAAAAATTCTACGTACTTCAATAGATGGATTTGCTCTTGAATTAAAATAATTGGCAGTGAAAATCGATTATTTCTCTGCTCTTGAATTTAATTTTCAATTTTAATAAATTTTCATTTTTTTTGGTGTACAATAAAAAAACAAGAAAGTAAAATAAAAAAAAATAGAAAAAGAAATACAAAATTTCAAGAAAAGTTTAAAAAGACATTTATTTTATTTTTTTATTTTTCCCTTTGCTATTTACTCTACATAGAATGCAGAATCCTTTTTGAATCCTTTCCAAATTATTGTTGACTTCGATCATTACAAAAAGAAGAAAAAAAAAAAACAAATAAATTAATATTTACAATCTTTACTATTTTGTAATTTTACATATAACTTTAACTTTAGAATTTACCTCTTCAATATTCCGTAATATCCTTTGCCTTTGTTTCATCCTTTTGTATATATAGAAATAATTTGAATAATATTGTTCATTTAGAAATAAGATAGTATGATAATTCTAAGTAAATATGAAAAACAGAAGTTTGTGCTGATCACGAGTGAAGTTTCTATAAGCTTGTGCAAATGCACAAGCTTATAGAAACTTCACTCGGCTCTTTTTCGTACTAAACTGTTATATAAAATCAGAAGCAAATGTAATTACTGGTATTGTTGTTCTATGCTAATTATTTTGTTATCTTCTTTCAAAACTGATTAAAAGTCTTTTAGAAAAACAAATTTTCTCAAATTTTCACTATACTTTTGTCACGTCGGGGCTCTATATAGATCATCTTGTGCGTAATTAGAAATTAATTAATTTGATAAAAAAACACACATTTTTAAATGAGCCGATATTTCAAAGTAAAAATATATATTCATTTTAGAAATTTTCCAACAAAATTAAAAAAAAAAATATTTATCAGTTCCATGTTGTTGTGTCAGTTTGTTTTCTATACTAGTAGATTTTTACTTAGAAATTTATTTAATTGGAACAAAATTTATACCCAACTCCCTTCCTACAAAAGTTACAGTCACCGCAATTTGTAATTTTTGGCAATTTAATGAATACCAAAAATATAAACATTGTATTGATTCCGCAAACGCAGGAAATAAGTGAAATATTGCATCTCTCGCAAACCAGCATAAAAATTAATTTCTCAAAATTATGAAAATTTCAATTTTTGCCAGCTATACATTCAAAAATTCAAGCTGTTCCGGCAAGAAATATAAATGTAAATAAAAGTAAAAATGTTGATGCTTTTTCATTTAACGCTTTTATTTATTTTAACTTACTGAATAAATTAACCTTCGATGTCGATCGTTACGTCAACGCTTCTTTGAATTAATTTTTGCTCTCGCCCTAAAAGTATGCAATTTTTTTTTACTTTGTGGAATTATAGTATTGGTACAGCTAACTGCACAAGAGTATTAATGAGTATAAAATAAGTAGAAGATTTTTAAAAAAGAATAGTATTTTTACTTGTTTAAGGAAAAAATACTACATTTTACGTTGAATAAAATAAAATTCTTTTTATGCTTTACTCTGTATCTAGAGAACCGGAAATCCTGCAGATGTGATTCATAAAAGGAACTCCAGGATTTTTTCAAACAACTTAAGCCAAAAAAAGTAGAAAAATTTTTGGTATTTTTTTTATATCTTTTTTGTTTTTTTCGGTTTTAGTCAGTAGGAATTGTACTTCCTAAGAAATTAGAACTCTACTTCTGGATTTTCTTGCAATTTGAATCCTGAAGGTAGTTTTTAAAATTTTATCAACACAAGGAATTAAGCCACACCTTAACTAGAAATATCACAAAATTTTTTTTAAATCTTCCATCAGAAACCATTAAACTCTTACACCTGTTTTCAAGTAAAATTTTTATGTGGTTCTAGTTCTTAAAATAAAAAAATTTAATAAATTTCAGGAAATTAAAAAAAAATTAATTCCGATTCAGTTTTATTTAGGCGGCAACCAAGTACAATAAAAGAATTTAACTAATCGATTTGTTGATCAATAAAGCAAATTTTATGCCTTTGTTATACCACTTTGTTATTGTTATACAAGCACATACCAACACAAGCACTACATTTGATTTAATTTTCCTGTTTTTTACTTCTCTTGTGATTAAGTACCGAAACTCATTGTTATACAAAAATCCTTAAAAACTTTAAAAATTTTTTTAACAAGTTTCCATTGTATTCGAAGAATGTTTTAAATTTTGAAAATCGTTCCTTCTCTTTTTTTACTTTTTTAATTTTACAGTTTTTAACTAACTGTTCATTAGGAAGAAAATTTTTTTTGTTTTTGTTTTTGATTGTTTATTTGCCAAGGAATCATAAAATCAATAAACTGGAAACAAAACAGAGAAAACTTTAATGAATTATGAATTCATTTTTGTTCTACATTTCGTTATTTTTCAACTTAAGAATGGAAAATCTATTGTTTAAAATTTGAATTAGGGAAACAAGAAAACCTTCATTGTGTATAACAGATTCTTTAGAATATAATATCAAAGATTTTTAACCGAAAAAAAAATATTAATAAAAATGTGTATTTGAATTGAATTTTAAAATCAGCTGAAAATCTTCTTTTCTTATTGATATCAGCCCAAAAAAGTAAAAGACAAGTCCAAAACAAATAGTTTAGTAGTAGCAATAACAGGCACTATAACAACACCCATCTCTTATTGAACAAGAAGAAAACAAAAATTCCGAAATTGAGGTCAAGTAGAAGAAAAATATTAAAATTAAAAATTCAAAAGAATCTTTTGGAGAAAAAACAAAACGAAAAATAGTGAACATCGAGGAAACAAAATATTTTTTTTGCCTCCTCAATGTTTCTTTTCTTTCGTTTTTTTTTCTCTGTTTTCTATTGAAAATCATTTTTCTCAAAATGGCTTGAATTATTCATCACAGTACATGCCACCATATTATTAAAATAAAATATACTTTCGTGTATATGAGCCTATTAAAAAGTTTTCTTTGATTTCCTTAGTGCATTCAGAGATTTTTCAATAGAATATTCGCAAGGAAATTTAAAATAATTGAAAAAAAAAAAATATATAGTAAAGAAATTTTCAAGATCACGACATTCGCGCCTATATCCTTGAATATTTAGTTTATGCCTACGTACACTTCTTGTTTTTATGTTTGTTTGTTATTTTTCACTTCATTTCATTTTATATTCACAAATACACATGAAAAGCATTGTATTCCAATATAGAATTTTATATTGAGAGTGGATTGTTTTTGTTGATTTTGGTCGGAACAAGAAGAAATGTGTATAAGAACAAAAATTGATTTTCATTTTGCTGTTATTTTAAGTAGATTTCGAAAATAATTAAGAAAAAGTGCATGTGGTAAAAGGTCAGATTTTGTCTGTCCTTTTAACATCTACGTTATTTAAATTATCTAATGCAGAAATATTCGATAATTTTTTTATATGATAAAAATTCTGAGGCAAAAGTAGGCGATGATTTATTTGGTCTGTTTTAAGCAGTTTTATGTTTGTGAAATGCTTTTTTTTCTTAAACTTAAACAATGTTCTTTATACGAGTATTATTGCTGTTAAAACCTATTATGTTGCAGAATAAGCAAATGTTGCGTTTTGGGGCTGCCAGCTTCATAAAAGTTCCATATAAATAAGAAGGTAATCATAAGAATTTTTTCTTCTTGTACTTCTTTTTGGATATTGCTAATGACCCAAATACCAATTTGTACTCTTAAAAGTGCGCAATAGAAAACGAAAATAAAAATAATAATTTTTGTTAAATATCTTTTCCCTCTATTTACCCCTCACAAAATCCTCAAAATGTTATTGTTGTAAATGTGCTTTTTTACAAACCACTAATTTTATCGACACCATATTTTTTATTTTATTTCGATATTTTTTTTTTTTTTGTTGTGTCGACTAAATAAAAGTTTTTCAATTAAACGTAATCACAAATACACAGTGACTTACACGGAGAGGTTAAATGACACGAAAATGTTATAGGAAACAATAAAACAACAAAAACAACAACAACAAGAACAAAAAACCAAGCAGGAAAACTTTTTTCTTCGTTCAAAACATTTTTCAGATCCACAAAAGGCAGAAGGCAATTAAAAAAGTTTAATTTAAGGACATTTTCCTTTTCTTGTTATTACACTTAATTACAAAAAAAAAAAAAAATAAAAAGACAAAAAAAAACAAAATTTTTTTTTCGTTAATTAATTAAATGGTAAATTGTGTTTTATTTAAAAAAAAAAAATATTTTATAAATCAGAAATCAAAAACGTGAAGATATTAGATTAGAGTTCAGGATCGGATTAATTTTTATACTACAATAATAAGTCGTTTTTTTAGAACCTAAAATTTGAGACAAAAAATAACTTTTGCCTTGTTTCACAGTGTTCTTAAAAAAATGAAAATTTCTCGTTTAACTGGCTGATTTTTAAAATATAAGAATTAAATATTTTAATCGAACATTCTCTTTATGGGGACGAATCCTCTAATAAGGAAATTTTCCATTCGACACATTTTGATGACATGATATAAAAATGACTAGAGGAAAAGGTAACAGAATTAAAAAAACAAAATGATAAGTTTATCATTTTTAAATCATGAGTTTGGGAAAGCTAATATGATACATCGTCGATTGAGTCTATTATACTTATTATCGAATCAATTTTAAAAGATAAATTTATTTGATTTGTAAAATTTGTGAGAAACCACAATCTATTCACAAGTGTTATCTGAATTTTTGCTCCAGATTTATGTACTATTTATTTAGTTATGGGCGTACTTGATTATTTATTAGTTATAAATACAATTAGTTTCTCAGTAACATTGAAATAATTCAGTGCAAATAATTTACTTCTATAAAATTAAAATAAATTTCTATTTGATAAAAGCAAGGACAAGGGCAAAAATATTAATATTCATTCCATATTCCCCCTATATTTTCAATTATTTGATTATTATTCTACAAGTTAAAATATAAATGACGAAAAATTTCGGATTAAGGCTATTAACGCCTGAGGGACATATTTTTGTGAATCTCGTATTCAATTATTTGCAAATAAATTTTCAAACATTTGAAAATATTTTTTAATTTTAAAATTACAATTTAAACTACGGTTCCTTTCACTACGTCAATACCCAGTTATATAAATTAAATTTTACTTAATTTGGTTCCTAATTCATTTCTACTCATTAATTACATTCAATTATAACACGATTTTAAACAGGACAACTTTACAGTAGAATTAAAAATTCAATATTCGAAAATTGAAGGCCTACAATATTAAAAAAAAATGTTAACCTGTTGTTAATATTTGACTTAAATATTATTACAACCCTGTTAATTCTGAATTTAGAATTTGCAAAAATAATTGATCTTATATCATGAAATAATTTCATTAAATTCATGCACATTTCTATCCCATCAGATTAATATTGTCATTGAAAACATTTTCTGTTTTTTGGTTTTTTTTTGTTTTTAATAAATTTATTTTATTAAATAGAAATAATAGTTTTAATTATCAGATAGATTAGTTTAAACTGTTCATGAGTGCAATTTATTATTCAATATAAGGATGATTAATGCAGTATTGATAACAACAAACAGAGCGTATTGTCAACATAAATTATCAGAAAAATTAAAAATATCAATTTTATTTATTTATTTTATAAAAATAATTTTAATAAATTTAACCGTGTAGCTATGTTGTCATAATGATTTGAATTTTTAAAGAATACTATAAATAATTAAATTGAAACGACATTTAAGAGTTTAAAATACATACAAAATTTCCAAATCGACACAATTTTTTTTTTATTTCAATTTGAATGCATGCCGCTAAGGATATGTATTTTGTTTAACATAAAATCAACATTTATTAATTATAATATTGGGTATAATTTATAAAATTTATAAAATTAAAAAAAATCAAAATTAAAATTAAAATAAATATCATTGAAATACTTTCGGTATAATAGAAAATTATAATAAATGGCACTTGAAACTTAAACACAAAGAGCATTGTTCCCATTTCATTTAAACAACATTTTTAGAAAATACTCGTAGTTTTACATTTTTAGCAAATACTCGTAGTTTTATTAAAGTGTTAAAACTTTATTCAATTTTTTAATAAACTTTTATAGAAAGGAAAAAAGTTATGATTTTAAAATTGATTTTTTTGGGTAGAAAAATATTTTTTTAGTTTGAGTTTTGAATTATAAAATTTTCAATAAAAATTGTCAAAATTTAAAAATGTTAGTCTTAATATCATCTGTCATGTAACGATATTTAAAGTAGATTACATCGTAAGTTGTAACAAAATACACCTACACGTTATTTCTCACCTTTAACCATTTTAGGGTAGATTATGTTGTCTTAAAATGCCGCGGCATTCATTTTCCAATTACTCATGTTAAACAAAATTGAATTAATTTGTAGTTTAGTTAAGATTATTAGCAAATATAAATATTAGCTATATTGTATTTTAAAATAATATTATGTACAACATCGTATTCATTTATTCATTACAATCACAAAAAAGTGATAAATACTGCAGCTTTTGCGACGCCAACCTCGTTAACGTGTAAACTATAAAAAGTAGTCTGTGTGAACGTGCAGCCGACTATAGTATGGTAAAAAGTTGAATTATCTTTGAATTTTGTTTCTAATTTTGAAGATGCTTTTATTTTTTTAAAATGACTTTTCCATTTCCAACTTATTTCAATAGAATACTTTGATTTGATATACAGTACAGGCAAGTAAACATTAGAATTAGTTTAAATGTTTAATTAACTGGTACTAATATGTTCGAAATGTATTTTAATTTCACTCTGTTTCGTTTACATTTTTAAATAATTCAATTTGATAAGATTTTCATTTTTATATTAATTTTGCTTTTCTTTGATTTTTGAATTTTTCTTTGATATGAGAATTTGAAAAAATGTGTTTATAAAAATCCTAATTTACATAGCTACTTCATAAGGAGAGCAAATTTACTGAATTGAATTTGATCAGTTAACTCACATGCAGTTTAAAAGATATCATAATTGGTGGCCTGTATATTAAAATTTTTTTATCCAAAATCGTGAACTCTGTTAAAACTTACGTTTTAATAAATTTAAAAAAAAAACAGATTTTTGCATATTTTTAGGGGAAATTATTTGAAAATTATATTAATCTATAATTTCGCTTAATTTGTGTAGAAATTTTATTCTAATTTATTTAATTTGAAAAAAAAACACTAATGACTTTTAAATTTTCCATAAGAATAATTTCACATCTACACTGACAATTAGCAGGACAGACTCTATTAATGACTATAAGCACATTTTTTTTTTAATCTTTTTTTTTCATAGAAATGGTTAAAAAAGTTTTGTGTACTTAAAATGTAATAAAAATAAATAAAATTCTAGACAAATTAAAGTGAATTATGGAAATCAAAAAACAAAAACAAAAAAGTAGAAAAGAACAAATTCCCTATACTCCTTGTTTGCTCGTCTCCCTTTTGATTTTGAAAATTTTCCAAGAAATTTTCAAACTTTAATTTATTGCTACATTGCTTCAAGGTCCTTCTTAATACATTTCTCTTCCTTTAAAAAAAAATATAAAAATTTTTTGGAAAAAATTTCATTTTACTTATTTTTCATTCAATTCTCAAAAGTTTCAAATATAAATTTCTAAGGGCAAAACAAGAAAACCGTTTTAAAATTCAAAATAAATGAGTGTAAGTATCATATTTATTTTGTTTCTCTCTCTCTCTCTCTTTTCAAGAATAAAGAATTATTATGAGAATTATGAAATTTTTTATCACCTGAAATTATACTAGAAAAGTAGCTCTGTTCTCTCTCTCTTGTGATCATTTCTTTTTTTGTATTTCTTTTTCTCTTCTTTTCTTAACAAATAATTGCAATAATAAAAAATTACGTTGATAATTTTATTCCCTAATCTCTCCTGTTTTTTTATTTTTGTAATTTTGCTTTATTTTTAACATGTCGTGTTATTCTTACTGTTGTTGATGTCTTTGTTGTTGAAAAATGTTAATTTGATGTTTCGATTAAACATTTTTTAATAAAAGAGAAAAAACTAAATGACAGAAAAAAAAAAAACAAATAAAAAAACAGAAAAATTTTGTTAATAAAAGTTGTCACTTTCTTGTTTTTTAGAATTTTGATAATTTTACTTGAATTTTATCTCTGAATCTATCTGAATTCTATCTGAAATTTTGAGTGAAAATTAGATAATATTATTATTTAAAACTTGAAAAAGAAACTTAATTTTAAAATGAAAGTATTTTTCAACAAAGAATGTAGTATTATAATGGAAAATTAAACTTATAATTTCAAAGTTTCACCAGAGAATTTCGTATCTCAGATGTAAGAAAGTTCAGGACATATGTCGAAAATGTACTTAGTAACTTAGTTTTTCTTCAACTGTTAACTCTAATTTTAGTTATTGATAAGATATTTGAATTAAACACAACTGTTAAGAATAACATGATTTACATTTAAGATTTTACAGTAGTGATGTGCCACAATTTTATGACTTGATATGTGTAATAATTTTTTACCGACTGCATTGCATACAATAAGAGATGTTGTATAATAAGCACACCAAATTTTGTTTGTATGTATCTGAAATTCGGCTAATCAGATTTTGATGAAATTTGATATGTGAGTTTATTTTGGCAATGGCACAGGTTAATCAACTTTTGGAATATATTACAACTCAGGCACTGAACCTTTTTACTTGTTGGTTTTTCTTTTTTGATTATTTTGAAGAAAATACTCAACTGATTAACTCGAAATTTTATATATAAGCTTCGTCCGACAGTATGAAAATTCATCTAAACTTTGGAAAAAATCAGGTGCTAGCAGCTGAATATTTACAATACTAACTGATTTCTTTGAAATTTAACATATGAATTAAGAGTGTTAAAAAGTGAATGTGTAAATTTTTTGGGAATATCAGGGATCAAAAACTAAATTAGTAGCCGATATTACAAATACCATATCTAAAAAATTCATTGACAGGATTCGTTGTTAATATTTCAGTTGTTCAGTATTGATGAACCTTTTGGGAAATTCGGATTCCTTAACCCTACTAAGAGCCAAATTCATATTTTTTTTAGGTATGTTAAGTAAAAGTTTACTAGTATAAAGTTTGAAAGAAGTATTTAAAACAAACCAGACAATACACCTTGCAGTCAGATATGTATGTGCTAACCACATCAAATTTTTATTGTAATATAAATTGAGATTTTTCTTTGGTTTAATTTCAAACGCTATGCCTAACATAAGCTTAGTTTAGGATCCATAAAATTTTCAAACTTACTCGAAAATAAGTTAATTTCAAATAATTTGATCAGATTTTATTTTAAATTCTTTTCTTAATCAGAACTTCTTATTGTTCACTTTACTGAATTTATGCTTGTACACATCAAAAATTACAATTGAAATCAATGAATACTTGTTTAGCATTTTAATATGACTTGAAAGTGGAAAAAGTCGAAGTGAGGGGGGGCATCATAAAATATTTTCCAATGAAAGTAATTATTAAATTCTCTTATATTAATAATTTTCTACATTATTAAAAACAAATTTTATTAAAAATTAAAAGATTATAATTAATTTTTTTTCAAATTAGAAAAAAAAATATGCTTTTCAAAATATACTAATTAAAAATTTAGCAAATTTCAAATTAATACAAACAAAATTTAATAAAGAACAGGAAAATGAAAAAGAAAACAAAATAATAATTTTCCAAGTTCTTCACTTACCTCTACTAGTAAATCAATTCCATTTGTAGTAATAAATTTTGATAAGAGTTTTTTAGTTATCTGCAAAAGAATAATAAAATTAAAGAGAAATTAAAGAATTTTTCTATATTTTGAGAACATTAAATAAATTAAGTTTAAAACAAAAACAAAAATTTTCTTATTTTCTTTTTTTTTTTTTTACAAAGGAAAACAGAAAAATGAGAAAATTTATAATTTATGAAATTGCTTTTTAATTACCAAACTGTTTTTCACAACATGCTGCTACGAATTGGAATGAAAGGATGAAAAAAATGTAAAATAATATTTTTAAGGATTTTTGTGAGTCAAGAAAATATTATGGTAAAAACTGCTGTAAATTATTCATTCGTGAATCCTATTTGACAATCTATACAACAAACATGAAAAAAACAAGTAGAATTTTCAATCTATTGTTTATATAAAACTTATTAGATGCTGGTTCTTCTAACTAATTAAGGTTATATCGTTAATTAAAATACACAATATTTGATTTAACTTATAAGGAATTTTTCGAGTGAAATTTTTAAAAATGTAGCTATCTATAGATATTAAAGAAATTACGTATATAGCTAGCTACTCTAAGGAGAAAAAAAATTTTACGCCTTATAACATTGCATAACTTTAGGGACTCATATATGTTTCAATAATTTTGATTGTTAGTTGCAAATATTGTGTTAAATTTATATATAGCATCGAATACACTTAAATTATCGCCTCAAATCGAATACTTTTAAGATTAAAATCCGTACTATTCATCATCCGTACTAGCAAGATCATGTTACCCAAAGAACGATGATTATTATGTGAACGGAATCTGTTTTAGATTTATGGTTCAGGTATTATAGAAATTGGTGAGCAGATTTTTTTTTAAATTCATAATTTTTCAATCAGGAATAAAATTTCTAGACAATTTTCAATGATTTATTGCAAAACAATATAATTGAATTCACTTGCTTACCTAACAGTTTCATTGCAACACTAAGAAACTTTGCATGAAGCAATATAACCAAATTTCTTCCATTTAATAATTTATTTATATTTAATAGTTTTTCCTCGATAACCATCGCGAAAAATTCAATATAGCAATTGCAACTTCCTGTTAATTAACTGTCAATGAAGCAATAACAAGCTGTGCCAATTTTATTATAAATTTTATTTTTTAACTGACCCAATATTAATAAATGTAAAATAATAAATACAAAAAATTCTTAAAGTTGAATTGCATAACCTTCAATTTTAAAATAAAATAATAGACAAGTTCTTGTTTGTATTGCTTGTCAGTGTTATCCACGTTGTAATACAAATTTTGGGTTTCCGCTTATATTTTATTAAAATTCAAAAGTGAATCGCTTCAATTTTTAATGATAAGAGATTTACACATGATTCAGGAGATTAAAAATTTTATATATGGTAACGATTATTTTACGTGCCAAATTTTTAACGTACTTGACATCGGTAAAAAAAAAACTAAATAAAAAACTAAAAAAAAAAAAATCATTCTTTGGTTTTTTTTTAAATTCAAAGCTTTTTTTCCTCTCTTTTTGTGTGAAAAGCTTCCCAAAATAATTTTTTTCTGCTTTTTATATAATATGTTGCATATAATAAAGAAAAAAGTAAATATGGGGTCCCATTGTTTATTCATGGAGATTGAAGATGAATAAATATAAAAAATATAAAATTTAAACAAAAAAAAAAAAAAACAGAAAATAAAAATTTTGAAAAGGGACCAACAAAAAAAAAAATGTTTGCTTTTTTTAATATTTTACAAAGAACTAATGTAAATAACCGAACCGTACTGAACGAAATTTCACTTTATAAAGAGGGGTAAACTACATTAATCTTGAAATGTAGAAGACAAAGGACCTTTTCCTTTAAAATAATGAAAAAATTTTTTTTCATGATTTTTGATGTATTCGGAAAAAAAATGAAAAAAAAACTTTTCTGTTTAGCATATTTTCGAAAAAAAATAAAATATATTTCCCATAAATAGTTCTGTTAATGTTACACTGTCCATCTAACTGTCCGCCTGCAGTATTCGTTGAAAATTTTAACATATCTTTCCTCCTATCTTCAAATTATCGGTCCTAAAAATTCTAAAAAGTAAATTTTTCAGTGGAGGATTTTGAAACAAGAATTTCAATAGTATATTGGAATTTCACCAATTTGAAAACGTATAAAACTGGGAATTCAACTAATTTAAGTATGTAAGAGCTTTCGAAAAAAGCAATCGGCCTTATTCTAGCAGAGTTAAGCGCCACATTTGCGACTGTCGCATTTTTTTAGTTACGACTAATTTTTACCGACCGTATTGTGTATACAATAGATAGGTTATGTGATGGCAACAAATTTTGCATATCGAGTTACGACTCATACGACTCATTTTTTTTTGTAATCTTCTAGACGTGAAATGTGATGTGACAGTAGAAGCTAGATTCGAAAGTTTTTGTTATTGAAAAGTTAGAAAATTGGTTTTAAATGAAGTAGTGACAGAAAAAAGCAGAATAAATAGCTAATAGCAAATTAGAGAAAGAAACATGTTATAGAATTTTTTTTGGTTTTTTGGTAAGAAAAGAGGCAAGAGTGATGAAGAAAATTAAGAAAATGGATTTTTCATTTACACGATTAAAATTTGAAATTAGTGTCGATTGATCACTTTTACACTGGAATTAAAAAAATTACTCAATTTTTATATTTCTGTCGACAACAAAATATACAGGACTAAATGTGGCAAAAAAAAAATGTGACAATTTTCAAAAATGCGCCTAGCAGAATAACAATATGAACGCTTTTTGTGATAAATAGTAAGACGCGCGTCTAATAGAATAGCAAATCTCTCACTTTACATATTTTTATGTAAGATGACAGTTCAATAATCGAAAAATATTGAAGTTACCACTTTGTAATCGAAATTTTATGTACTTTAAATGATTTAATGAGTGGTCTAATTTATTAAGTGCTCTTAAGTGTAACATTAAGGGAATAATTTCAATATTGCAAATTTTAATAATTTTTTTGATTTCTTAAAGTCGATAACATCTTTGCTTCTCATTTATTCATTATTATAGTGAAATGTGCTTTTTCACAAACCACTGCTTTAAATGGTATTTAGTTTCTGTTCCCTTGCTATTCTTGGGCTTTAAAATAATTGAAATAAATGTTAGAATTGTCACATAAGCATTACAATATTTTAACCTTTAGTATACAAGTTATTTGTTTCAAAAAAAATTTCAAATAATTTTAAGATTTCCTACTTCAATGAGTTTTTGGACAAAATCATCACAGTAAGTGTGCTTGAATACAGTTTGAAGTTATTGATGAAAAAAAGTTTTTTTTTTTGAGTATCTATAGGTAATTAAAGTTTTTATCTGATAAGCTGATGGCAAAGCTAATTGAGTGTAAGCTAAGGTTTTTACAAAAATAATTGGAAAATGAAACCATTTTATTGGCTTATTGTTATGATTTTCAAATATTTGTTTAAGAATATAAAATAAAACAAATTTTTTTTCTATTCTTTAACGCTGCTTTAGCTATAGGTTTTAAGATAATGAAAATAATTCAACTTAAGTATGAGAAATTTTTAAAAGTTTATGGATCTGAGCAAAACATTAGGAAAATATTCTACTAGCGAATGATTTCTAAAAAAAAATTGAAAGACATACCAAAGATATTGTTGATCTGCTTCTCAACTTTCATATATGAAACAGCGAGTACCAATATTAATAGAATTGACTCCAGTTCACTAATTTATTTAAAAAAAAAAATTTTTTTTTTTCAAAATTTTTCAAAAAATTTCTGACAAAATATTAAGTAGAAAGTTTTTCTCTACGTCCTTCAATAAAATATCACGATAAATGAAAGAATTTTTTTTCTTTTTTTTTTAAATTAACCTAAATTTTAAAATTGTGGAAAAATAAAATGACAAACTTAATGGGAATAAAAATAATTGGACATGGGAATAAATATATTTTATTCTTATATATTTAATAATAAAATATTAACACAATAAAATTAAATCTTACACAGTTACTCTCGTGTATAGTGTTTGTACACATGCGAATATTTAAATGGTTTAATTGACTCTGAGAGACACTTCAGGTCAATTTAAATTAAATTTTTAAATTTAAACTGTCCAATAAGAATGAAGAATTAATTTCGAAATTTAAATATCACAGAATTTTGACAAGTTAGTAAAAATTACATAGCTAATGGCAATTAAACGAGGAATGATTTTTTGACGAGAAGTACTTACAAAAGTAAGGTGTTGTGGTATAAGTTATGATAGCAAAGCCAAATAAGCAATTTGTAGACTGAGGTAATGTACAAAGGTAAGTACAAAAAATCTTAAGGCTTTTGATAATTTAAGTTTATTTTTCTAGTTTTTCTATTTGTCTTATTTTATTTTTCTAGTTTAAGTTTATTAGTCTAGTTTTCTATTGTATGCGGAACTTTTCGCAAACAATATTCTATCAAAATCTTACCTGCGCCGTGTTATTGCTGCAATTATTCAAAGTGGATACTAAATTGAAGTGAACTGGTAAGTTATTTTTGATATTACTGAGGCAATGATAATACAGTAGGTACCGAGAATCACGTATCCATATGAAAGTACCAAATATGATGAAAAATGTACTTTTAAAACTGCTATCAATTCTATGATACCAATTCAATTCAATTGATACCAAATTCGAAAATAACCTTTAACTTTGAATTCAATAAAATATTCTAAGCATCATTTACTTTAGATTATTGATTTTTCCTTATAATAAAAACTTAAAAATATTACCTTTTAACCTTTTTAACATTTTCCCAAATATAAGCAGCTTGAAAAGTCTATTTTATTTAACATTAAACATAAATGTTAGTATAATATTAATAAATAAAGTAAGAGAATACAAAAAAAAATTCCTAGTAAATAACCTCTTTAAATAGGACATGGTCATGGAAAAATAAAGATGAATATAAAAAAATTCCCAGTAAGTGGACAATAAAATTTATTTCAATTATAAGAACTAGTCAGTTACCGTTAAATATAGTAAAAGGTAAGTAAAATATTCAATGGTCTCATACTTTAACTAAAATAGAAGTAGTTCTAAAGAACTTGGAGATTTCAACATAGATAACTGACTGGGTTCCACAATACATTTTTCAATTCTTGTTCTTTTACGATCATATTTTCGAAGATCCTGATAGGACTTCCGAGAAAAAGCCTTACGGTCAACTACGGTCTTACGGAGTGTTTTTTAATATACAGGATATAAATATTAGTTTGTTGTTTTTATTATCTTTATACATATTTGCCCCTCCGTTCGGTTTTCGGATAGATTAATATTTAAATTCAAAGAAAATAGAACAAAACATATTCTTTTCGTAAAACTGCTGTCTTAAATCAACTGTAAAGCTATAATATGTTTTGAATGGCAGCAGATTGAAAATTAAAAAATAAAATAATTTTAATGTGCTACTTTAAAATTGCATCTTAATTTCGTGCACCACAATTTATTCAACTACGTTGAAGAAAGAGTATTGTTGTTGCAGCTGCCAAATTTTGAAGTGCATCTTTGCATCCCAATTACGTTTATAATTATAATATTATTTCTGTACAAAGATCATGTTTCAAAATTTGAAAATGTACTTGTATATCTACATAATATAGAAATTAAGAAAATATCAAAGAATATGTTGTGTTTATATTTGAAAATATAGATGTCGTTCTCATATACACATTGTATTTTTAATATTTTGTTGATAATTTTCTGTTATATTTACTCGTAAGTGTATTATTTCTCATATTAATAAACACATACACACAAACATAATCTGATATACAGAAATTATATTGTTAAAGAATATTTTTTAGTAAAATAGACCCCAATTATTGTAACTGACATATCCAGTTTATTGTAAGATACTGAATAGTTGGATTTGACCTTTTTTCCAATTTTCCTTGCTTCTTCTTTTTTCTTTTTCTTTTAACAAGTATATAGAGAATATAATAATAATAATAATAAAATAATAAAAGAATCATCGGAAAAATAAAAAATTCCTTTTATACTAAAACAACCTCAGCAATCCTTGTGTACAGCTTTTCTTTTTTTAATATTTTATACTATTGTTTCCTTAATTTTTGTTTTTATTTTTTTTCTTTTTGAAAGTATCCTTGGGTGTATGGTTTCGAAACGCTTTAATGAACTATTGTTCATTGTGTTTTTTTCTTCTTCTCTAGTATCTTTTTTTTCTCTTCCATATTTTTTTTTCTGATATTTTTCGGTTTCATCTTACACAGTAACCCAGAATACCTCTTATAAATATACAGAAAAAAAAATTAAAGGCAGAAAAATGTAGACATGTTAAAAAAAAGGTCTTCAATCCTGAACTTTTTATTCTCTAGAATTTCGTTGAAAACAGGAAAAAACATTTAAAAATTAAATTTCTTAATAAAATTTTAGAAAATAATATAAAAAAAGGTCGTTTTTTTTGGTCAATATGGTTGCCCTTCAAAAGATGTTCTCATACCAAATAAATCGATTATTTTCCAAAACGATTTTTTATATTTAATTTTATTGCAATATGAAATTTTTATTTTGATATTGGTGGAAAAATATGCGATAAAATAGTAGAAGAATTGCATCAAGACTTAATAGTACAAAAAAAAAAATCAATTTTTCAGTGATCATGTAAACAACAAAAGCAGCTCTACAATTTAGAAACTACATAATAAAAATTTTCAATAAAATGAGGAAATTGTAAGAATTCCAATACAAAGAAACTGTATAAGAATAATCCAAAAATTTGGAAATTTTAATTGACTACGGAATTTAATATTGTGGTAAATAAATATTTTCGATAATACAGAAATAGAATCAATCCGTCATTAAGAATATTTTCCATTAAAATTTCTGGTTTTTTTCACAAGTTTCAATGCATGTACACATTGTTATATATAGGAACATTATTTCCACGCACTTTAATCAATTTCCCTTCAAATGTTAATTTAATATTATTAAACTTTTCCTTGTAATCTTACAATTTATCACAATATTCGACGGTTCCGGATACACAACTATTGCATGTCAAAAACACAGATTTTCAAGAGAGCAAAAAAACTTGCCATTTCGTTATAAATAAAGATGTACTAATTAAAATAAAAGGTAAAAGATTGGAAATAATTTTCTATATCCTGCTAAAAACTCTTAATTATTTTATTTTTATTAGAATTTTCTCCTTTAACTCCCACAAAATTGCAATTTACACTCTAAATGCGGATACAACTGTGAAGTATTGAAAGGAAACATTTTTAATGTATTCACAATAAAAAACACTCCATAATAGCCCAGTGCGGTGTTAGTTTATGTCGACTTGCAATATTTATTGTAAAATATTACAGTCTTCTTCTTCTTCTTCTTCTTGTATTAGGCAATATTGCCTGTTTTTCCAATTAACCCCTTTCTGTCTGATCTTGTGATTGTGATGTCCAACACTCCCTCCATCGCTTCGGCGGTCTTCCTGTTGGTCGTTTTGATGTTAGTTGACCAGTCATTGCAATTTTCGCCAGACGATTTTCATTCATTCTGTGCACGTGATCTCTCCAGTTTCTTCGTCTAGAGCGGGTCCATCTGACGATATCCTGTACACCACACATATTGCGGATATCGCTGCTGCGTTTTTTGTCTCTTAGGCTGTAGTTACAGATTTGCCTCAGAGTTTGCATTTCTGTGGTTCGCAATCTTTGTTTGGTTTTGGATGTATCTGCTCTAGTCTCAGCGGCGTATGTTAATATGGGTCGAATACAGGTTTTATATATGCGGACTTTGTTTTCTATAAGCATATATTTATTTTTCCATATGACGTCGCGTAGATAACCAGATATGGCTGCGGCTTTTCCTGCTTGGGCACACGTTTCAGTTTCATTACCTCGAGAGCTAGTAATGTTCACACCCAAATACTTGAAATTGAACACTTGCTCAATAATGTGATTGTTGATGGATAGCTTGCAACGTACTGGATCTTTGGATACAGTCATGGATTTGGTTTTTTCTGTAGATATCTCCATGTTGTATCTTTCTGCAGTTTTTGTCACTCGATACAATAATCTTTGCAGATTATCTTCATTTTCTGCAAGTAATACTGCGTCATCTGCATAGCATATAATTTTGATGTTATTATCGCCAATTTGATATCCCCATGAACTATTGTCAATACTTTCAATTATCTTGTCCATGATTAAATTGAACAAAGTAGGGCTTAGACTATCGCCTTGTCTAACTCCAGTTGACGTTGATATTTCGTCGGTTCACACATTTTGCAATTTGACTTTTGTTTTGTTGTTGGTGTACAAGTCTTGAATTATTCCTATTAAGGAATGATGAATTTCCTTTTCCTGTAAAACTTCAAGCACATCGCCTAGCCGCACTCTATCAAACGCTTGACTAAGATCTACAATATTACAGTATGTTTATTATTGTATGTGTAAATGTATTATTGTATGTTTTCAAATGTAAGAAGAGTTGGAACAAATGCATTTTTTATGAAAATATCGTAAATTTTTTTAAAAAATCTTCTTGTTTTGTAATTATTATTGTAACTTTAGTTAGAACTCATAATCTTTTACGCATTATAAATGTTAGTTAGTAAATACTAATTTTAAAATAATGTTCCCGAAACTGGAGGGAGCTATCCCGCAAGTGCAAATACAGTATTTGACAGTCTCTTCAACAGCATTAACAACAAAACCTTTTTTATATTTGTGAAATTTCTATTAAAGCCAGGTGTTCAAAAATTTATAAGTACATGCACATGATTATAGAGGATTTACAGAAGCATAGAAAACTTTATTGTAGGTCTATTTAGAGTAGTTCTATTTGGTGTTGTTGAATCTTAATACTCGTATAATTAACAATATCATATTAAAAATATTACAATTTTCTTATCCACTGAAATCAAAAATTTAAAATAGTTTTGAGATTTATTTTGTCGCAGTCAATGATTTTAATATGTTTTTACAAGATTTAGTGGTTTCCCTACTGCTATTAAAAAATAAAATTTGATTTAGTTCTTTAGTTACAAATACAATTTTGTAATTAGAAGCTCTTGGAATCAAAAACATTTAAGAAATATTTTGAAATTCAATCTAATAATAAACGCGTTTTAAGGCAAATTGAATTTGTGCAGAACATTGTGGATAACGAACAATTTTGAATAACACTCTCTTAAAATTGAGTTAAAGAAACATTATACTATCCAAGGTTTCTCAAATTTTAAGTAGCAATCTATCTGGTAACCCAGTTATAAGATTATACCGATTTCGTGACAAAATAAATAAAATTATATTCTTTTTTTTCACCATAATTTTGAGTCCTCTTTTGCAAATCTACTCCACACTATTTATTTTAAATTTTAATTTTTTTTTTTTGTAAATATTTTAAATTTTTAAAACTACTTTCTAAATAGTTAGCATACGAGTATTTCATATATTATGACTTTTATAATGACAAAATTTAGTATGTGTGCATTGAGTATTTAAACAAAAAATACACTACACTTAAAAATTAGTTACGCAATTGTAAAATGTACATTAAGATTAAATCACCTAAAATGTTAAAGGATAACATGACGTTGTGTGCAGTCTAACTATTAAGTTAAACCAATTTTTTATTTTAAATGTTAGAAGTAGAAAAATTTTATGGAATAAGTTTAAATTTTTACTATAGAAAGACGGAAATTAAAAAAAAGAAAAATAGAGAGAAAAATTCTAGTGAAATCCTAGTCAAATACAAATATTTTAAAATTTACTTAATTTTCTTTTTGTTTGTTTTTATGAACAGTACAACTTTAATAAAATTACCGAAAATAAAACCTCCACTTAGTTTGCGCTTACAATATTGCATGTGTGTAAAGGAGATTGTGTAAAGAACAGTTTGCAGACTGTAAACAAGATTCTGTTCCAGGAACAGAACAACCAAATTAACAATAAAATGAAACGAACAGTATTTTCAGAACAGCTTGACTTTTTTTAAAGAACTTGAATTCTTAGTAATGAAATACTTAAGACATTGTAAGTAATTCGGAAAATCTAAACCTTTTTTCGATTCTTACATTTTCAAAATTTGCCTCATTCCACAAAAATTGTCTGGGCTTTTTCAAAAAAAAATCTAGAAAACGCTTTCTCAAGATTTTTTGTCTGAGTCAGAATATTGATTACACTATGTTTATGATAATAACGACTGTTCATTTTGAAGAAAACGTTGGTCTCGATAGAAATTTTAAAATTTTAAACTGGAGTTTAACTGTTTATATATGTCACATACATTCGTGCCACGCATATTATGTAGATATTCATATAAAATTTTAATATAAACTGACATTGAATTCAGATTTTCATATATGCAAGTATACTATACGAATTTACACTCATATGATGCACACACATAATAATCGTGTATATTTCTATTATATTTCGAATATGTAGAAAATCACATTGTCGAGATTTTTTGTAGTGATTTTATTGAAACTTACATATTGTTCTATAGAGGAATATAAAATAAAAAAGTATTAGAATACAGCTGCAATGCGATATGAACTTACTTTGAATCAATTTTGAAATTTTCATTTTATTTGTTCTCTTTTTATGCAATTGTAACCATTTAGATAACTTCAAATTTTATATTTATTTTAAGTTCTTAAAGTACCATAGAAAAAAAAAAGTTTCAATAACAAATGGTGAGAACTACAAATATTAACTTAGGTGTTTTAGTTTCAACCATTTTGAACAATCCCAGTAAAAATATCATATGTGAAAGTCATTATGCTTGAGTATTTTCACGTTATCTAAGAGCAAAGAATTTTATTAAACTAACATTGTAGGTAACATAGATTTATAAAAATATTTAAAAATGCTTCCAAAGTAATAAAAATGAAAAAAGCTACAAGAGAATGAAAATCTTGATCGAGAACTTGAAGTGAAACTTTTCTCGTAATTAATATTAAGTACGTAAGGACAAAAAAAAATTTTTTATCATTATCGTTACTATTTACTGTTTTCCTCCTGGAAATGAATCTGTAAAGTCATTTTTATTGTTTGTTTTTTTTTCTAACAAAAAATTTCAAAGTGAAAAATATTTTTTTATCTTCAATAAGCATTATTGATTTTTGAGTTTCCACCATAATATAGTTAATAAAATTTTTTAAACAGCATATAGGTATAACACACATTCTAGTTTATTTCAGAATTTAAAGTACCAGAACGTGCTTAAAACACGTATCACGTATTTTTAGTTGCATTTAAATGAAATACAAACAAACAATTGAAAATGCAATAATTTCGATTAAGCGACTTCTGGATTTCATCTCCATCTGAAACTTCAGTCATTATGAAAGTACAACTTGTTAGGATCACTTGTTCCAGGTTGTTTTTTGAAAACTTGTAAAACATGAAGTTAAATTAAAGATTTTTTAAAACTAAGAAAAATTTTAACACACGTAACAGAGATCAAAAGTGTAGGTTTATTATTTTACTTTTTGTGCTCTACAGTACAATTTTAAAGAAATATTTTCAAAATTTTGCTCTTATATAACTGTACTGTAAATAAGAATTTATTTTTCTATTATACTAGTTTTTGTTTTTAAGCCTTTTTTACATTTTCTACTAGCTATAATTTAAAAATAGATTTTCTTTACTTGTAAAAAATAGCTAATATGAAAATTTTTACAAGCAGCGGTTGCATACTTTTAGGGAGTTTTTTTTAAATATTCTTCTATACTGATAAATTTACATAAAATATTACCTTTGGGAGCTAAAGGATTTAGTTTTAGATTTATTCATTTTGAGAGTCGCAAAGCTATTTGCATCATTGTCATAGATCTTTAGTAAATTTTTATAAACTACCTTAGATGTTGAAAAACACTTTATCACATAGGATAATAAAAAAGTATATATTTTTTTTTAACTCAATACATCTCATACAGTATCATCAGATTTTCAGAATTTTATTTCATCAAACTACTAAAATTTTTCGTATTAGCAAAAATCGTTACTTCATTAAAGCAATACAAAATTGCAAATTATACGTAAAGGGGCGCGGTTTTCGAATTTTCGATAAATTTCCATACAGTGTTTATAAATGTCTAAATTTCTAATACAGTGAATAGCTCGAAATTTCTTTTTAAAATCAACTCACTAGGCTATTCAAAATTTATTGATAAATTTAAGGTTCCTTTTCTTTCAAATCCAAAAATCTTTTCTCCAATTTTATTACATGGTTTTATGACTATAATCCATTTCACTCTCTATGATAATTTAATAATAAACCATTCAAATTTTTTAGGTCCCAAAATAAGTAAAATTTCATCTCTCAATTGATTTACATTTCTTTCTTACTTCATTTGGGTACATTTAAAATACAAAATGGGTATTAAATTGCATAGATTCCTTAGGGAGGATCTATACATGGGTATATACATACATATATATACAATTGTGTAGGTATGTATGCAATATACCTTACCTTTTTAATCATTTATAATAATAAATGTTCAACATTAGCAAAAACAAAAAACGAAAAAAGGAATAATGAACAGAAGTAAAAGAAGAATTTTAAAATACACGTTTTCTTACAGGAAATTCCTGTCAATATAAAATTTTTTACCTTTTGATATCTCGAAACATTCTTTTACGTTTAAATAAAGAATCGTTACTCGTATACCTTAAAAAAAAATATATGTGACAACTGTTGCTTTTGGTATATAAAATTTATAGAATTTTCTTTTAACAAATCAAATTGTATGTTATTACAGGAAGAACAACAAAAAAACAAAAAAAAACTGAAGTTAACAGGAAGTTATAAAATACAATGTAGATATGTGACTAGGTTGACTGTATAGCGTAGCCATGTGCATAAATATATTAATTTACGGATTTGAAAGTATATAGGTATTTTATGTATGTATGTGTTTCTCGAAAATTCAACCAAATCAAATAATTATAGTTATGCTTCAATAAGCAATCAAATTGTGTATAGAAAAGTAACAAGTTGCTTTTTGACATGAAATAAATGAACTTTTCATTATGGCATCTGTTATACAATATAACAAAAACTAGAACCGATTTAAATCGTATCCTTTTTACATAATTATACATTAACAAATACATATGTACATAAATTCCTATATAAGGAGTTTTCTAACAATTTTGTGCTTAAGAAAATATACAGAATATAAAATATCAAAATTTAAAAAATTGGAATTTGAAAATTAAAAGAAAGGGAAATAGTTTCGGTTCATTCTATCACTGGTCATAATTTAAGATTTTACATAAGAAACTCAATTCACTGAAAAATTGCTTCCTCCAACAAAATTTGAAATGTTTTCAATTTAATTTACAAGATGTCCCCTACAGTAATTCATTATCCTATACTATCGTGTAGATTTTCAGTTCTGAGGAAAATCATTGTTAAAAAAAAGGCCATTATTGCATACAATTTTCGTGGTATAGGATTTCTAAAAGTAAAGTAGAAAACTCAAATAATTAGATAGTTTTTCTAATAAAAATGCAATACAAACACATTCATACAATTACCATATTTTACTAAGAAAATGTCCAACGTCTTAAACAAGATTTCTAATTGATTTCAATTGCCCATATTGTAGTTTAAATTGAATTTATCATAAAACACTCACACAGGTACATTACATGAGAGAAATTTTGTATAGCATGATATAAAATATTTCACATCGATATAGAGAGAAAAAATAATATAGATGACATAAATAAAAGTCTAATACAGTCTTTACATTTTATTTCCGCATAACATAAACTTTATACACTCATAGCTAAATAAAAATTACCCATCTGCTTCTTTTTTTGGGGAATTTTATTATTGAAAGACTTATTGAAAACGAAATTATAAAAACTAATACCGAAAAACACAAAACGATTTTCTAAATGTACGCATTCCACCTACACACAAAATAATGCGTTTAAAACCATTTTGAAAATTTTTTTTTACCATAAAAAAAAAAAAGAGAAATTTTTTGTTTTTTATTTCCCTCTATACTTTGTTTTATTTTCCAGTTTGTTTTTATTGTAAAAAATATCTATCGACCATGCCTTAATAATGATAAATGATAAAACGATAAATTTTGAGAGAAGTGAAAACGTCGTACATAAGGCGTTTGAACAGAAAGTAATATTCTCAACTTTCAGAGCATAATGACATTAAAAGCATTAAATGCTACGTATCATTTCTAAGATTTATTTTACAAACTTTCTGATTAAAGTCATAATCTTTTAGTACCTGTTATATCTCTTTTTCATCGCTTAACTTAGTGATAAACGTCGTTTCTTGGAATGTTATTTAAATGGATTTTTTTTCGTCGTTTCGTTTTTTCGTTGCCATTTTTTGTCATATTTTTGCTTTTCTTCCTTTACGAGTCTTTAAATTAAAATTTAATATAAAAGAAAAAAATATATTGAAATAAAAATAAATATGGAAAATCGAATTGATTGAATAATAGAATTGATTAATCCTAATCAAAAATGTAGTTGACAAGCTGAAACTAATGTTTTAATTTTTTTTGTAAAATTTTTTAATAAATCATAAAGTTACCAAATCTTCCGGAAAAAAAAACTTATGGTGTGTTAGGAATTGAAATTAAAGAGTATTAAATTTTTTTTACAACATGGAATTTGAACCCTTTTCCAATGGCTCTTATCAAGTTAAGGCTTTAAAAATTGTGTTTAAAACGAAGTGTAACGACAGCAATATTTTAATTATTCTCTAATTATTGTTGCCTATAAATATGCAATATTATTTTTAAATATCTGAAAGTAGAAATTTTGTACCGTGCGCTTGATAATAATTTAAGTAATTCACCAATATCTTTTATTAATAAATAAGGATTCTTAACACTTTCTGTTAATTGAGAAATTTTGGTCTTGTATTATTAGGATATCAGGTTCTAGTATGATATCCTTGATATTATGATATTTTTAAATATTGTTTACTTAATTATATTTCAGATCAGTTTATTAAAAAATGAATCCAGTTTACAGACGATTTAAAGTCAAATTAAGTTTTCATTTCAATTGGGTGTCTTAAATAATAATTGAGAGATATTGCCAAAATTTTATATCCCAGCTCTAAAGAAAATCGAATTCTTTACAAAGGTCTTGTAAAATATAGTTAATAAATTGCTTAAGAAGATTAATAAAATTAAATGTATTAGGGTCGTTTCGGTATAATTTTGAAAATAAAAAAAATGGAATCGATCATTTGCTGATGAACACCAAATATTATCACCTTTAAAATCAAAAAATTCATCAATTTTAAATTTATAACAATAAAATTTTGCACCGTCATTAAAATTGAAAATCATTGTCAATAAATTATGCTGTGTTCTGCCCCTCAAAATGCTTTTTACTCTGTCGTTTTGGAAATTCTGCTACAATAATTGATTATTAATAATTTGTAGCTTTATTGTTCATGAATCATACATAAAAATATCAGAATATAAATCGATGCTTTATTAAATTAAAATTTAATTTTCTCCTGGAAAACAAAAAAAAACATGACATTGTATAAATATAACAATATTTTTTTCTATTCATCATCATTAAAATTTTATTCACCATTACAAATTATCATTGCTCCATAAATATTACCATAAGAGTTATAATTTATGTTTCTATTGTACTACAAGCAAAATATGAAAAAAAAAAAATTAAATCATTTCGTTTTAAATAAGCTGATCCAAAAGATAATTTAGTATGAACTTCAAGAATATTTAATTTTAAATATAAAATATCTAGGGTATTTCATATAATTCATAATAAAATTTAGGTATAGCAGCTGTATTGTATAGTCACAATTCACAATGCAATCAAAAAAAAATTATTGTGTATCGGTTGGGTAGCTTTATTATATTGATTGAACTGAGGGAAAAAATTCTGTGAGTTAAAGAAATTATTTGAACATTTTATAATATTTATAAATGAATATAATGAGAGGGTGTGATGGAGGCGGGGGGGAGGGGGCACGGCTGGAGGAAGGTGATCATATCTCATCCCTTTCGGGTTACAAATTTTATTTTAATATTCTGACAGTTTTCAATGTTTTATCTGCACAATAAAACATTTTTATTTATATTTTCAGTGTTCCTTTGTTTTGATTCTTTTCTCTCCTTTTTTTCTTTTGAATTTTTCCTTTCTTTTGTTTTATAATTTTCGTTCCTTTGTCTGTTATTTATTGTCTTTTGTTTTTTGTGTTTTTATTTTTAATATTTAAATCATTAGAGAACACTGTTTCTAATATTTGTTTTTTTGTATTTTGAATGTTTGTTAAGCAATTCAAATGTTGAGATATTTCTTGTGTTCATATTTTATCCTTATTTTCAACAAGAATCGGACCAAAAATAAAACCATTTGTGTTTTCTTTTTGTTTTTGAATTTTTTATGAAGACAAAAAAATAAAATTGTGTCTTTTTTATACATAAGAAAAATTTATTTTTTTGACTTTCCCGGTTATTCAAGAGTAAATTTATGTGGAATCTAGGATCATATGGATTGAATATTATTCTATACGCATGATGTTCTTCTCATTCTAAAAGTTTAAAAAAATTTAGTTGAGTTAATTTAGGACAGAATATTGCAAATTAAAATCGTAAAACCATTTTAAAATTATTTTTTAATGTTTTAGGTCATATTGGAAAAGACTTATTTTAGGGTAATTAAAATAGGAGAGCCTATGAACCTACCACATAAAAGAACCTATTCATGCTATACAATATTATAATTTTGTATGACCTTGATAATATTTTAAGAATGTTTTCCAAACAAAAGAATTATAATAGTTGCCATATATACCTGCCCGCAAATAAAATAATCAAGAATAATTATTCCATAATATTTCAGAAAATTTTATACTCAATAGAAAGTATACCATTATTTTTAGAATTCTTACAACTGATCTGCACCGACTTAAATATTTAGAATTCATACAACTGATCTGCGCCAACTTAAATATGATAAATTTTGTATGATATTTAAAAAATTTTGCTCAAAAAATATAGGTAAAAAATTGTTCTCTACCAGTTTTCCCTAAGTCCTAAATTGTTAGGGTAAATGAACTACAATTGAAAAATTTCCAGATTTATTTTATTGGAAGAGGTTTGTCTTAACTAGAGTAGAATTAAATAATTTCGTTCTGACTCGTTATTATTCCAATATAAATACAACTAATGATAGTCATTAACCCCCATTAATCATAAAAATAATAGCTCTTCCAAAGTTTTTGATCAGTATCAAATCGGGAAATTCACGAAATTATTTTCTTTATTTGGGTTTTTTTTTTATTTCCTTTGTATACATACTATTATTTCTGCCTTCTCATTTTACTCTTCATAAAATAAATATTACGAAATACTGACCAACAAATGTAATATAGGATAAAGGATTGTTATTATTCTCATCTTAGAATATCGTGTTTTTGTTATTACTCGTTCTGTTGTTGTTATTGAGATAACCCAAGGGAATGATTTAGAAACGATGACGAGCGACGACGACTAGGACGACTACAACGACTACGACGGTAACAACTTCTGTTTAATAAAATTTTTGAACTTATATACAATATTTTTTTTTATACTTGGAACAATTTTTATGTTATATAAATAGTAAGTACGAATATAGGAATATATATATAAATATTCAATTGAATATCTATTTCAGACATCTAGAGTATATTTTTGTTTTGTATATTCTAAATACTATAATAGTACATTTTGTATTTGTATTTGTACAGAGAGACATAAAGGTTAAAATTGAGATAATCTTTGAATTTTACTTTTTTGTTATTTTAGCTATTTTTTTTTTGTATATATATTTTGTTGTTTAAAAGATAAGATATAAAAGTATGTACGCTTATCGTATTGTTAAGGTTTATATTTAGTACATATCGTATACGTACTGCTATCTGCAGTAATTTCGTTTATTATTGAATGTATTTGTAATATTAAAATTCAAAAATGGTTACATGTACCTTAAGATTATTGTAATCGTATACAAACATATTATAACTTCAAAGTTACTCTAAAATTTTTGTGTTGTATGTTCAATTAATTTGATTTTAAAAATTGTGAATTTTGACACTAAAAACATTTTTTTTTTTTAAATCAAAATTCAGATTTATAAAATATCTGAGGAGCTTTATTAAAACTGATATATACCATTGAATTGATTCGTTAAATCACAGACTAAAGCAGAAACTAATTGTGAATAAAATTTTGGTAAATGATACTTAAATCAGTATAATCGATTCAATTAATTAAAATAAAATAATCCATTAGAGAGCTGTTGTTATCATAAACGAACAACATTATAGGGTGTAACTCCAAAATAAGGCAGTCTATAAAAAGACTAGTAGTAGGAGAAGTATAGTTTTGCCAAAAATTGCCTTCAGGTACGCAGAAAATGTTAATGTTATTGAAACTACAGAAAAAATTTAGACGAAAAGAAAATGCAACATAGAACAAATTCTATATTGGCGGCATGCAAAGACATTTTATATATTAAACATAAGGATTTTTTCAATATTATGCTTAAGTTATAATATTATACAAATAGATTTTTAAATATAAAATGAACATTGTGTTTTGTAGACTCCTGTTCAAGACACAAATTGTACATAATAACACATACATACGTGCATACAATATTATTTTAGATAGAAATCAATTGAAAGAAATAAGAATTTCTTGTTGTTTTTTGATTAACAATAACAGGCAAGTTTTGATTAGATTGCGACGTCAGGGTAATGTTATAACTATAATTCTGTTCGACATATATAATATAAAAAGAGCAAAATAATATCAAAAAAAAATAAATCCACTCAAAAACTGAAGTTTTCTGTTTTTCTTGCTCAAATCGTGTAAAAAACATAAAACGAAGTAAAAAATTATTTCAATAAATTTTATTTCTCTGACCTTTGAGTCGTAGTAGGGTGTAAGCAGTCGAATAAAATTACACACTTACAAAATATTTTCTAATTTAATTTTACTAACTATGATAATACTTAAACAAAAAAATGTGTTTTATACTCAGGTAAAAATTAACAGTTAAAGATTAGCATGTCCCTTGAGATTTTATACCTTAGGGATTACAATAAGTTTTTTTAAATTTTGTTGCATAATGCGGTATTTTATTTTAATTTTCGTTATGCAAATCAAATTTTTATATTTTTATCTTTTCTATTTTTTAAGTGTTTTTCAAATTTAAATATTAACCTGCAGGGTGAAAATTTATAAATAATCTTTTTAGATATTGGAAAATCACATTACTAAATAAACAACTGTTTAATCCTTTTAAATGTAACGACATCTACAGAGCCATCTCAATGAAATTTGTTTATTGTGTAAATGAAATAATTTTAGGCACTAGTATTCATTAGTGTAGGTTGTATCACGGAGTAATAATTCACCGCCAACCTTGACCCATTATGTTATTCTTCCCCTAAGTGCATGCATTCACTCATAAAACTCGTTAACCTCTAATCCTCAAGAATAATTTCATTTCGATTATGGATCGACATTCTAATACTTCCATTTCTTCGAATTTCCTACATATCTTCAAGCATTATATTTGAGAAATAGGGTAACATGACCTTATTTAAACACAAATATTGAACAATGGCTATATTTTGACTTTCCAATTATATAAGGTTTCGAATTTAAAATTAAAATAAAAATAATACATGACTAACATATTGAGTGTATTATTCTACACAGTAAGGTTCATATTCTGTTAAAAACAAAACAAAATATTAAGGCAAATAATCACGTAATTTTTATTCAGTCCGAAATTTTGCTGTATATTGTAAAAGTATCGATTTTCCAAACTCATATTCAAGAATATTAAGGGTCATTATTATTAGAAACACAATCATATATGTATACTTACATATCTTCTGAAATTTGAACTTTAGTCACGTATTAAATAATTAATTAATATGTTTTGAAACAACATGTGATACTCATTTAAGTTGATCAAAAAGCAAGTGTTAAAATATGAGAAATAACTTATATGAGAAACATAAAAACAAATTGAATTTTTTAATTTGTTGTGACAAACAAAATAATTTAATTAGAGGTGATTTGGTATGCTGATACCGCCTTATTTGAAATAATATATTTAAAATCTTGTCGTAAATAAAGTGTCCTGTAAAAGTTTTATGCTCGAAATTTATAGGTTCTTACTTTAACAATTCAAAAATTTTTTTCAAAATAGCCACAACAATACAAGCCGAGATTATATTGTAGTTTTTTATTCTAATTATAATTTTCTTTTGATTGCTTATCTTCGCACATTCGAGTTTTTTTTGTAATTTGCAAGTTCGTAATGCAACCGGAACCATTTTTGCTCACGAGTCAGATTTGGCTCGATTATTTGTTAATACAACTTACATTTTTTTTATCCTAATGAAAAGGCACTACCAATCCAATTTCGTTTACATATTATTCCCATCAGTAGGATATTTTCTTATTTTTAGTCGCTTAATCTTTTGATTATTTTTAAATAATATGAAATTGTGCGCATAAATTACGCATTAGATTGAAAAAGAAAAGAGTTATGTTATTTTTTATTTGAATTAAAAATGACATTCATACAAAATTTAAATAAAGAATTCTCTTCAATTATTCTAACAAAAAGTCATACTTAATCTGAATGCAACAATTTTGATTTTATACTTTTTGATTCCGAAATATTTTATCCTAATAAATAATATAAAAAATCCTATTTTACAATGAATAATGTAAAAGTGACCGGTCATATGCTTATATTTACTTACTATTTACATAAATATAATGTAAGAAATATTTAGGTACAGCATACAGTGCCTAAATGTCTTTCGTAAAAATATTAATCCATCAATCTTTTCATTTCACAAAAATAAATTCTCATATGAATGTATGTATATTAAAATGTATGTATGTGAAACAAATTTTTATAGAAGTATACAATGTAAAAAAAACTTGTCAAAATGATACAAAAGGTAAGAAGTAAAGATTAAATGACCCCACCTACGTTGATTTAAAAGGAAATATCAAAAAGGACATTTATTGCAAATTGACTTCTCCATGAGATTCTAAAAGAAAGTAAGAAAAAAACCAAAAATAGAATTTTTTATATTCAGAAAAGAAATAAATTTTGTCCATCAAAAAAATTAAGGTCTATAAGAAAATATCAAAGAAATATATACAATTGGATTTATTGCGTACGAGCTTACAAAGGATTCAAATGTGAATTTTACTTTGAATATAAGTAACAAGTAATTTATTAAGTAAATTGACTGAAAATTTCGAAATATTGAACTAGATAAGAATATATGTTGCTCCTCAATCCATTCTTAAATTTTTATTTTGAATCTCTATGGCGAATTATAAGTCTTTTAAAGAAATAAGTCCTCTAATAAAGTAAAATCACAACTTGTTAGTTTAAACGGATTTTCGCTAATATTATGCTTAAAATTGTAAATGGTTGTGCTTCACAATTCTTAAAATTAAAACTATTACGATTTCTCTAATGGTATCTCTTTTTCAATTTGTGATTTGATTCTGGTTCAGCCACGTGATTTAAACTTTGTACTTTATAGCAGATTTTCAAGAGTTTTGGATTAATTAAAATTGATTTTTCATTAAGTATTCAAACAAACAAACATCTTTAATTTTGAAAGAACACGCACTTCTTTAAGCAAATTTTCGAATATATCAAAATCCTTCTCTTGATATAATTGTACTAAAACTTTGTTCAACCTTCATGTTCATATTTTAGGCAGCATAAGATTCACATATAAATTTCTTCATCTACTAAAATATATCAAATTCCGACGATGTAAGAACTACTTACATGATCTCTTATTTGACTTGAAGCTTTTTTATTACAAAAAACAAGAAATTAAAATTATAATTGCCAAACGAAATAATTTATTAATCAAATAATTCAAATCTTATGTTTCATTTTCATTTTCTAAATTCATTTTATTTTTAATGCAATGGGATTTTGAAGCGCACGTTTTCTTATTTTTTTATAAATCATCTTGTAATTGCTCTAAACAAGTTCCTAAAGTTTCATGGTGATTCAATGAGAGGGTTATTCGTGAGGACCGGTCATACATAATTTTTGTTTTTATATAATATTATGTAGGTATATGTATTGCCATAAGTTGACGACTGTATTTTCATAATCATATTACTACAATAATATATGTACAGGAAGCTCGTCATGTCGTCATCATAGAGTTTTCCATTGAAATAAAAATTCAAAATCATTATTGCTGCGATAACCAATAAAATGATTTTCCGTCAATATTTTAAATAAAATTCTTATACAAATAAACTTTATGATTGAGCTTTGCAGTGATTCTGATGATTCATCATCATAAAATTTCTATGAATAAGAATTCAAAGTCATTAATAAAGATAAATTCAAAGTTTCATACCCTAAAATATTAAAAGGTATGCAAATCTCCTTTAGGATTCTTTTTTTTCATTCCACCTTTAGTAATCACATGCTCATTATTTTTTTCAATATACACAAATAAAAAGCATATATGTACGAGTATATAGACGTGTATGTATATAAGTGTACACACTTGTAACAATATTTGTAAATTATGCTCTTGCCACAATAAATGTTAAAATCAACAAGAATTACATGTTTCAAAACTAAAAGAGCCTATCAAAAATTCAGTCATTTTGAAAGAATTTTTTATGAATGCCACGCACCATAAACATATTTAAAATAAGCTAGACATTTTATTTTCCTTCATCTTACATAAAACTCAAACAAGAAACATTATTTCACCTTCTTTAGTGATTCACATCAATTGTTTCGATTCACATTAATTTATGTCACTTCATAATGCTGTCATCCTTCATTCTCAACCTATCAATCAAAAATGAAGAGCAAAAAGAAAACGAGGAAAAAAAAAATTTACCTAAAACTTTTTAGCACTTCTCATTTATACCGCATGTTAAAATTTCAAACATTCCATAATTTGTAATTAGAATTGCCTCCCATCTTTCATTTTTTTGTCACAAATTTTTTTTGTTCTGGTTTACTAAAATGATAGAGATGAATGTTGTTTTGCACTTTATAACATAAGTGTTGGCGCTAAATATGCCAGACAGCCAATTTCTATAAAATTAAAAGAAAAAGAGAAATAAACAAATGTGGTCACCTTCAATTATAGAGTTTTTCTTTAAATACCAATTTAAAACACATATACGAGGATATTTTTCAAGACGAACACACAAGGTCGTTTTGCGTGCACAATTTTGTATTGATACGTGGAATGTAATAATGAAGCTACTCTTTTCTCGTTATTTTTCACATGTTCAATGAATTTTCATTTCAATTTCGATAGTTTTTATTTATTAAAGAGATATTCAATTTCCAAAAACGTTGATTTTTCAAATTTTTTCACAATTTTGACCAATACTTAGGATAACTTTGGAAAATTTACGATCAACAAAGTGGGAGTTGAGTAACCAATTGAGTTTTTAATAAAGAGTTTTGTATATTTTTAAATTAGAGGGAAAAAACAAATCTAAAAATTTATGCTTCCTTTATAAACTTTTCTTTGCTTTCTTTCTTTATTAAAAACCGTTTCAGAAACTTTGGCTTTTGCATTGGATCAGTAACAATTTATTATTGGAATTTTTAAATATAATTCAAACTATATTGAATTTTCTATTTTGGTCATATGGATTCCAAGACATTACAAGCAATTGTGGCGAACAAAACTACTCTATATTTTATCGAAAATAAATTTTTATTAAGAATGAATAAATGATTTTCATTTTAAATTTATAATTTCATTAAAAGTTAGACCACTTTCATCAACATTTTGTGTTTATTGCAAAAACCATAAAACTCTAAAATGTCTACGTCTTTTTTGTAGTTTGTTTACTTTTGCCAAAAAAAGACAGTCATTAAAAATATGAATGACTGTCTTTTTGACAGTCTATTGAAATTTTAGGACATGAATTATGAAGCGTTAAAATTTTTGCAATAAAATTCAAAAATAAAAAAAAACGTAGAGAACAGAAATTCAAATGGAAAATATAAAATTAATGAAGATTATGCAAATTATTTTTAACTTATTCTTAGGCAGGTGGAACAAAATTGTTTTAAAATTTAGTACTTTTCCAAAAATTTTTTGAAAAAAGGGCTTATTAGTTTCACTTTATCCGTCCGTCCGTCCCTCCGTGGACACTTTTTTTGTTTACAAAACTTTTACAGCCTTGGAGATAGAAAGCTGAAATTTCATACGTACATAGATCTTCACTAGAAACTTATTTTCGCAGAACAAAATTTTTACTTATCCCCCCCCCCCCCTCTAGAAGTTATACCCCCACAAAACCCTAAAAATGGCCTTTTTTAAATATTTGTTGCAATGAAACCATAAGCATTTTTGAAATTTTTCAAATGCAGAAAGGCAGTGGCTTGCTTCCCCTACCCCGGTATACTATAGTTAAACTTTAGAAAAACAAAATGGCCGTTCAAATTTACCGTTATCTAAAGTCCTTTTTTTCCAAATTTTTGATCTCGTTTTTCTTCTAGACCCCATACTGTAGAACTTTTTAAGGGCTTATAGACATTAACAAAAATAGTTCATTTCATTAGAAGAAAAGTTTTTTCTATCTCCACCCCGCCCTCAAGTTATCGCCTCTTGAAATTCGTAAAATTTGAATTTTTGACACCTTATATTTCCGAAACCGCAAGCTTTTTCAAATTTCTATAAACGCAAAAAACTAACGGTAAATTCAATGACATTAAAAAATGTAATTATTTTTCTTAACTAACACAATTAACCCTTAAAATCGAGCATTATGTTAACCCCACTTTATACTAATCTTTGCTTTATTTCAAAGACTGCATAAATCGTTCATCCTAAATATATGCAATCCTAGAAAGAGTATCGTATATGAATGAAAATATTTTTAATAGTGTGTTAGATATACATACACTACATTTAAAAGCAGAATTTTCACTTATTGAACGGAAAAGTGCTGCAATACAAACCATTGGTTTGACCCAACTTTATTTTCATTATTGTTGTTTTTAAATGACAAGTAGTTTATTTTAAGTAATTGAGATAATGATTTTAGGATTTTACTTGAATAATGGCATAATGCTCAAAATGAAATTGCGATTATGTTTAAATTAATTTTTGTTTTTTTTTTTCTTTTCGAATACCAGATGGTTATTATTTGCTTTACACAATTTATTTGATAATCCGTTCGAGATTTGCATTTATTCCAAACACAATATTTCCATATAGTCTGCGAAAATGATTTGTTTGAAATTTTTGGATTCTCAATAATATTATTGATTTATTTTGACTAATATAAGCTAAAGGCCTTTTACCTTCAAGTCCACCATCAATTTATTTATATATTTGTGTTATTAATAATACATTCTTGACATTTTCGTTTGCCCCAGACAAATTTATTGAAATAATTTCGGTTATACATTCACCCTAATACTATTATTGTATAGCAATTTAACTTATAAGTTAACAATATTTTTTGTTGTTCTTAAACGTAATTCATCAAAAAAGACATTCCAATTAATGCATAATGCAATTCCAATTCAATTTTACATTTTAGAAACCGTATCTCTTCTGTAAAAGAGAAGCGGCTAGACATGATAAGAAATAGCCAGATGTGGGGTAATTTCAATATTTAACTATAATATCTGTAAATACTAATCGCAAAATATCAAGAGTGGTCATTGGTTTTGCAAAATGAAAGTATTGTTTTCAAATATTTAAGTGCTACGTAAAGAAAACCTCTTTAAGATTTCGTTTGTTTCACGTTGGAAATATAAAATTTAATTTTTATGTTTCCATATTTTTTAGGGTAACAAATTCCTTGTGGTAACACACTTTTGTAATGTAGTAAGTGGCTTTTTCACAAAAATATAAATTTGAGGTAATAAAATGCAATCTTCCTATAAAACATCATTTCCCTTGAAATTTGATAACAGAAACTTCCAAAGTGAGAACATTTTGCTCCACTTATAATTGTTTTTGAGTTACTCAATTTTGGCATGACATGTAGCCCTAATTTACTAATTTTTGTTTTATTTTTAATTGAGCTACTAAATTGTTTTGTATGAGAATGCTTCTCTTATATGTATGTGTGTATGTGTGAATGATACTTAATCAAAGAGCATGATTTATAAAATTAATTACGCTTATATAGAAAATACAAGAACATTTCACTTCGTAAAAATAAAATTTGAAGAAAATACATGTGACTGGTTAAATTATTTCGGTAACTGAGATTTCCTTCTTATCCAAGTTCAACTGTCTATGGTATTATCCTTTATAATTCTGTCCTAAAACGTACATTATAAGAGGTACAGGGACCACTGTACTATGCTAAAATATTTTTTGTATTATGTCCTTGCATACTCAAAATACGGTTTTACCATTTTTTTGTATAAATAATTGAAAATCCAAATTTTATGTCACAAATACAAGGTACCAGCAACATTCACAAGAAATGGAACCTTTACATACCTACCTGCACATATTATATTAAATATACATATTCACATGGAAATGACAAATATAGTGCGGGCATATTTTCATTGGAAAACTATTCTCAACTATTTATTTTGAATTTTGTGATACTCAATCGAAAATTAAAGTGACAAAACTGACATCGACAAAGAAAAACGATTTATCACTGAAGTTTTCTCTTATTTTTCTCAATTTTATTTTTTTAAGGTTTCACATTATTTGTACACTTTATTTTATACATGTTGTAAGTTTATTTGTTATTAATGTAGTTGTTGTTGTTGCTGTATTTAATGTGTTTTTTATGCTCTTATTGCTCTCTTCTTTTATTGTTATTATTTCTTATATAAATTTTTGTGACTTTCAATAGGTTTATTTTTTTTTGCAAATAAAAAAAAATAAAAAAAAAAGCAATGAACCTTAATTTCGATTTCACATTTCAATGACATATAAATCTTTTTACGATATTTAGGTGTTGTGGATACGGATGTGTGAATAAAATTTATTAGCCTTGAAAATAATAAAAAAAAAAACCAAATGAAAAAAAAATAACGTAAGAAAGTCCTAAATCTTTTTCTCGTTAGTGAACAATTCAATAAAAACGATTAGTACTGTGATTTAGCAAGAGAGAAAAACCAAAAGAAAGGAAAAACTTCGTCACTGTTACCTTGTAGTCATAGCAATCGAAACCCATTATCAGTATAACACTAACACCATCAAATTGTAAAATAACAAACAGAAAAGAAAAAGTTAGAAAAAAAAACGAAATGAAAAAATCAAAAGAGAAAAAGAAAAATTCTCTATTATCAAAAAAATAGAAAGAAAAAAAATATTTTTTCCGAAAAATTTTTCACTAATGGAGCAATTTTTCAAATCGATATGAAAAACTCATCATTATATTAATCATCGATTTGGTAACATGTGAAAACACAATAAAAACTACGAGAAAAAAAAGAAAAAATTTTTTTTTACATTTATGCGAGAAATTATTTTTTTCTTTTTCCAGTAACACAATAAAAAAGTTTCCGTTTGTCGGATTTTCTTTTTCTCTTTTTTCTCTTTCGTTTTTTTTTCAATTTTTCGTTAGTCTATCTCTGTGTATAAGTGACAAATATTTTCACTGCGTTACTGGCACATACAAGAAAATATCAGTTTACTTGCTTCAAGAGTAATCGATCTTCTCAGAGTTAGTTGGCGGATTTTGACCCGGCCCTTCAAAATCTATTCTTCATAAAAATTCGAGTATTTTGTGAATTCAATTGTTTTCACTCGTGTAAAATGCGAGTACCGTTTAGGAGAGTCTTTCCATATTACCGATATTTTCTCTCAATTCAATTCTTGAATTCCTATTAGAGTTTTTACGCTACTACCTTAAAAAAAGAGGCTTTAGCTTCACAAAAAGGTTTGTAAGCTTCCCTATTTACGCATTTACTTTCAGTTGCGTGGAATAAAAAAAAAATTAAGTTTTCTTCATGTAATTTTGCAATATTTGAGTAAAAGCTAAGTTTACAAGTTTACTTTGTCATATTATACCATAGATTTCTAATTCTTGTATACTATGATATTACCAATTATGTAAGAGATACACACACCTACAGTCAACAGAATTATGGTAATACTCCTAACTGCACAATTTCACTCACAAACGATAATTACTTGAGTGAATAGTATAATTTTTTTCATTTCAAAATTGTTAATCCCTAGAAAGAGATGAAACTGTTTTTCGTAGACGCGAAGGTTCATTGTTTTTCATTGTCTAAAATCATAAACATATAAGAGGAAATTTTTTGATGTACATATTTGTCTTAGTTGAATATTGTCCACCATTTATATAAAAATCAATGTTTCCCAAATAAATGGGAAAATACATACAACATTCTCTTACGCTATCTTGTGGTCGATTAATGAAAACCCAATGTTGTTTTAAAATAATCGTCACTGTAAATTTAATTGTACTCTATATACTTATTATTTCCCACAGCTGAAAAGTGTGAACGGCTTTTAATATGTTAAATTGATGTCGTTTTATTAGTGTATATGATATTTAGCACTTCCATTGCCGGTTTTATATTGCAAAAAGTATACACATATTATATGCACCATAGGCCCAAAGACAAAAGAAATCGTTTAAATTCCAATATTATTTTACTTTTGATTGCAGTCAAAAGCATTTAATAAAATACAAATTTATTTGACAATCCTCTTAAACAAATGAATACAATTTTTTTTTATTGTTAATACTTTGCACACTCATAATCCTTTATAAAAATATTGAAAGTGTCAACTGATAGGATGCAAAATTTTTTAAAATAACAAAGAAAAATTTTAAGTTCACTTTTATAAATTAAGTGAAATAAATATCAATATTTTATTACAATTGCCATACGAATCCTTTTCTTTTAAAAGAAAATATATAGAGCACGTATTGTATCCTTTATAGGGTAAACAAAGAATTAAAAACAAATTGTTGTGTGTACTTATAAATGTATTGTATTTATATAGAAATTGGACAAGTAAACATTAGTGCAAACATAGATAATACAGCAAGAAAAATTCATATTCTTTTTATTAAGAAGTGTCCTGATGCATTTATTTACGCGTAACACACGTTTTCAGAATAAAATTGAAAAATGTGGTGCTTTATTTCAAAAATATTATAAATAATTTTATGCAAATTGAAGTGGTCCCAAATTTTAATTATATTGATTTATTAATAACAAAAGATATCTATGAGGGAAAACTTACGAGTATTAAAAAAAAAAGATTAATTTCGTAGTTTCATGCGATTGGTTTTCGAAAAACTTAAGAAATTTTGCAATTGCTTTTTTTAATAATGTGAAATCTTAAAAATTCGCAAAGTAATTCAAATTTTAATACAAATTAATTAAATTTAATTAAATTAATTTGACGAGTCTTAGCGAAATTGTGAAACTAATGCCTACCATATCTTTACTTCGAATATCAAATAAGGGGTTTTCAATATCTTCTATTTAGTGTTTCATAATTATTAATTTTTTATATTTTTACAAAGTAACAACAGTAAATTTACTTAATTATAAACACTTTCTCATATTTAGCAATTGCTAAACGAACCTCTTGTACTGCACTACTTTATTATACTGAAGTAAAGTGCTATGTAACCGAGTATGAGCTTGAGGTTCTTTCTGTTGAAAAAAACTCTTTTAAACTATAAAAATTATCACATATTGTCATTTTACTTTTCCTGAATTTTCTATCCTTTTATTCATAGTTAATTTTTACTTTAGTTTTTGTTCCCTTATTAAATCCGTTAAACTGTCCTCGTCGTTTATATCACAATGCGAACCGCTAATTTTAGATTTCTATAACTTTGGAAACACTACTGGGTTAACTTATCGATTTCACAAAATAACTTATTAAATTTTTAATTAGCTATTGTAGGTTAGCTATAATCATTAACAGTTAATTGCTTAAATTTTAATTTCGTTTCATTACAGATTTTACACTGAAAAGCTCTCAAACTGCAGAATAATGTATTTACCAGAGATAAATTTTAGAATTCTGAACTACACATTCTTCCATATAACACCAATTGTAATAGTTCTGCAAAAAAGACTGTTGCTATATAGAATGTCGTATATTAAAACTTTCTCACAATTTACTAATAAGCAACGATAACACTCTCCAAAACTGATGTTTTCCAATAATAATGAAATTTTTCATAAAAGTGCGAAAGATACACATTTTATTTACTTAACTATTTTTGTATTAAAAAATTTATCTGAAAAAAAAACAGACAAAAATGAAATTTAGGCTTTTAAAAAGGATTTTGAATTATATTTTTTTCTTTTTTCAATTTATGTATACAAACACACTCATACATTCTGGCACAGTCTTAAGACTAATGTGTTTTTGGGTTGAAGGAAAAATGGCAACAAAAAAGTCAAAAAGAAATGAAAGAAAAAAAAACAAAATTGAGAAAGGAAACAAATAATACGATGATGATGCGTTATTGTGTAAATCCTATTGATCTTTGGAGTCATATGGTTCATTAATCACCGAAACTCAAAATAACATGTAAAATTTTTTCTATTTATAATAATAATATGTTTTCGAATAATAATCATACCGAATTATAATAACCATAACAATAAAATTTACAACCGAAGTAATCAAAAAGGTTGAATTTATAAAAATTTAGGGTCCATCTCTTATTTCATTCCCCAAATCTAAATGTAAACTGAAATATTTAACGTTTTGAAAATAAGATTTTGTTTAAAGAATTTTAAAATAAATTTGTTGTTTTACTAGAAACGGAAAAAATTCCTGTTCTACAATATCTGCGCGATAAGTCGTTGTGGCAATTTCAGAAAATTTAAAGAAAAATTGCATATTGTTAACAATATTTAGATTTAATTAGCGTGTATACAAAAATTCAGAGATCTTAATTCACTGCTTAAATTGTATCTTGTTTGCTTTTAATTCAAATATCCTAAAATACACCTTACATTGGGGTTAATTAAGACACCTTTTCAAGGTTTGTTAATAACATTTTGTTATTAACATGTGTATGTATAATAAAAAGAGAGCAAATAATAAAAATTATTACTTTGCTTTGGAGAATAGTACAGCTCTTGGAACATACGATTTTTTCAGACCATAGACTGATAGATTAAGTGCAGAATTTTTGAATTTTTGAAATTCATAAACCGTATCCGGTAACGAATTTATTAAAAATATATTCAAATAGATTTTAGAGAAATTATATGGAAAAATGTGGCATGCATTGTATAACATTATTCTTAGGAAGAATTTTCAGTTTTTTTTGCCTTGAAGTAATTGAAAATTGCGAAACATTTTCATCCGAAAATCGAGTCGGTCTCAAATAGAACAATGTAAATGCAATTTAATTTTCGAAATTATAAATTAATAATAAAAATTTTAGGTAATTATCAAAAGTGATTTAATTTTCAAAATTGCAAAATTCAATATAATTTTTAAAACAAAAATAAAAAAGAAACTGTAATTAAATTTGAGCACAAAAACCACTTAAATTTTAAATACAACGTTTTAAATTTAATTTGACCGTTTTATATAAATTTCAGTTATGGAAAAACGTCGCGCTTTTTATTTTATAATAAGAAAAAACAATAAAAATTTAAAAAGTAAAAAGTAAAAGCTAAAAAAGATGAAAAGGAAATTTCTTGGTTATCTACCTAAAAATCACTGCAATAACAACAATTTGCGTGGTTAAAAGAATTTCTTCATTTTTTCTTTTAAATCTCTGCTCAATTTTAAAAATGAATTTTTAATAAAATAACCTTGAAGAGATTTTTAAGGTTTATGATAAATTTTTACCAACTTCCTTTATTTTGTATCAAATAAATATTACATTACTTTTGGGGCCGGATGCGTGATTGTTAAAAAGGAATTTTTTCTTCAATGTTTAATGTTAGTAAGACACGAAATGAATGTTTCTTTCACGCTCTCAAATTGATGTAAACAAATCATAAATATGTAAATAACATTATATTTATCATATTGTACATACTTTTATGCAATATCTTGTAAGAATTTTGCTGATTTTTAAAAATTTGTACAGGATTTGTCAATAATGATCGGACGAAATTTGTATAAAAATTGGTAGAAGAAAGTTATTAGTTATGCGATAAAGCGCGTTCATTAGCTCCACGAAATTTAATTGCTATTTTAATTAAATTATAGAACTGAACAAATATTTGAATGTCTGGAAACGATATTTACCGAAATTCTTAAAGTTTAATCAAATTGTTTTCTTAGATTGTATACATAAGAGTGTCATATTCAAAAATTTGTCTCAGTTCTATTGCAAACAGAATATATCAAAGCGTCAAACAAAAATTACACATCGACTCGGTAAACTAATGTCTGTTATCTACAGCAATTAATTATTGATTCACACTATTCACGTAAATTACTAAATATTTTTAGCTCAAATCCAAGTCTGTTTTTGAAAAATTAAGTGTATTGATCTAAAAAAGAAAATAAAATTGAAATGACGAGTTCATATTCCCCACAAGGTCAACGTTCTTGAACTTGTAAAGGCAGCAAGAGAGGCAAATATAAGTACCAAGTTTTTGCTCGCAAGCGATATAGATTACTATTCTCTCAATTGAGTAACATAATTTTATTTTTTATATCTAAACAAATTTTGGATTCCCATACGCATTGATTCAAAAGAAATATTTAAATTGAGTGTAGCACAAGAATGTTATAGCAATATGGAATTGGAAATTAAGTATACGTTGTAGAAAGTAGTATAAATTGTATTTGGATATTTCGATATTAAGACAACAAGTATAGAACATATTCAATTCAAAGCAATTTATACTAATTACGAAAGCTTAAACTCGAAATAATTCACGTTGAAAGTAAAATATTTTATGCACTTTTAAAAGATTCTCAAATTATACACATATCAGCAAATCAATATACAAATTGTTCATTCCTACTGAAAAAAATTGTACAAATATAAAAAAAAAAAAATTAAAACCCTTTATATTCGTTGGAGCATAAGTTCAAACCGAAGGTGTTTCTAAGGTGTGTGTAAAAGCAAACTGAAACAAAATGAACATAACCAAGAAAAAAGAAAAAAAAAATTATTATCTTTAATGATTTATGAAATTATCACTAGGTTTCTTGGGATTCACTTTGAAATTGAAATAACATTTTAACAGCGAAATCTTTTTTAAAGTTGTAACGATAAAATTAAATGTAATTCCTTTTTTTTATGATTACATGTACTTGAAATATAAAAATTTACATTTACTTTGATTTGTGTCTTCCTTTAAAATATATATTCTGCAATTCCGAGAAGATTAATAATCCTTTAAAGTAGATTTTTCATAATAAGGTCCTGATAAGATCTTATCTGAAGGATGTTATTGAATTTAAAATAAAAAATACATCTGATCTGCATTAAAGTAGATTTTGGTTTAAAAATCGGCAACTAAGAATTAATGTTGTACTTGAATTCAAGTCAACAAAATCATAAAAGAAATTTTTAGCATAAGGTGTTTCAAAGAAAATCGGCACATTCTCTATATTTAATCATACTTGGATGGCAAGAAATTACATACATTACGGAAATGGTTGTGAATCTTAACTTAAAATACATAATATTTCATAAATTTTGAACAATATTTAAAGCAAAGGTATAAGTTGTACTCTACGTCATTCTGAAATATTAAAGTAGGTAAAATCATAATTTTTCTGAAATGAAATCAAAACATTTCTGCATGTAGGCTGATTTTTGATGCATATTATATACAAATTTTTACATACACAATTAGAATTTTACTTTAGCATAGGTGGAAAATAATGTAAGAAACCTTTAGGCTCTTTTTAAATTATATTATATACATACACGAGATACTTCATTACCGTAGTAACGAGCAAAAACCTGTATTACTTTTAAGTTAAAATTTTAATGCAAAAAAGAATTTTGTTTTAATTTGCATACTGTAGAGAAAAAGGAATAAATCTTTGGAATTATAAACCTTAATTTTTTTTCCAGTTGCTTTAATATCTTCTCTTTTTCAGTTCTTTTATTTCGAAACACAATTTTAATTTTACTTAAAGTAAAAACATTTTACTTGCATTGTTATGGCTGGTAGCTTATACCGTACATATAAATACAGTAAATTTTAATCAACATTGGAACCTTAAGTTATGAAAAAGTTCATGCCCAAAAATATAAAAAATTTTAGTATTTGTTTTTTTCAAATATAGATACTTTTAATCTAAAGTATTAGCCTAAATTTATGCAAAAATAAATATCCTGTCCATTCATTTAATACATTTCATTAATACAATTACAAATTACATGATTTAAAATTTACTCTAACTTTTAGAAATATAAAGTCATTCAAGAGAAATTTATTCAGGCAAAAAGAATTTTTTATATCACTCCATTGAAAATATCTCCTCAATGAAGTCAACTTGCATAAAAATGGCAGGTATTGGAAATTTTTAAGATCATGCAACAACATATTGTCGATTAATTGGATCGGATCTCATCAAGTATAATTTTTACAACATTATTTCCGCATCTCAAAAAAAAATCCATGAAAAATTGAAATTAAAATAAAATTCAAAGAACAATATAAGAGTATTTAAAGCTAACAGGAAGACTCAAAGAATACTCGGTACAAAGAGGAAATGAGTCTGCTACATTGTAGCACTATAATGAATATGACAGTAAAATACAGATTGTCACAAAATTTTATACCAGATTTGATAATTATTATATACCATAAAATATTACACATATAAAATTGTATTACTTTTTCTGGTTTGAAACTTAGATATCCAAAGAAATTTTTAATAATAAATTATTGTCATATTTAATAAATTTCTTTTCGCTTAAACATTAAAGGCTGCAAGTCTTTTTCAGTACCTCTGCAATTAATTTTCTATGTAATCTAATAATTCTTTCAGTTTGGTAGAGTATTTTCATGATTTTATCAAATGTTTTCCTATTACAATTTTTTGTTAAAACAATATAACCAAATATTTTCTATTAATGCACACATCCTTAATCAAATCATTTGGCAGCTCTTTTTTCGTAGTACAGTTATATATGGTTGAAGAAAATTTTAATCGACCACCTAGTAATAAAAATTTTAATGGGAAAAAATCTCAAGTTGAAAAAAGACGAATTATTTTTTTCTTTGTTCTTATTAAATCGATAATCATAAATTTTTGAATTATAATGTTAAAATAAAATTTATTCAGTTTTATTATAGAATTATTCACATTAATTTTGTACTAACGAATAATGATAATAAATCATATATGAAACTTCAATTATAGTCATAAATCTTAAAATAATATTCTTGGCAGTTCGTATGTAAAACTGAATATATGGTATACTTTATTTGAAATAACTTGCTTAAAATATTATTACAAACATACATATTATATAAAATATTTATTTGAATTAAAATTTATAACCTCATTATAATAAGTACTGCCGAAGTCATAAAATAATATTTCTGAAGTGTTTTTATGGTTGAGAAAAATTTGTTCGTTGTATGTTTTAAATTATTATAATTAAAAACAATAATTATTTTTATACAGAGTTTGGATGTGTGTTAGTATGAATGTATGTATGTATTTGCGGAATGATATAATTATAAAATAATATTGCACGTTCTGTGCTGAATATTACCTACTATTATTACTCGTATTGTCAGTTAAAATAAATTTATTTTTCCAAACTAGGATCGAAATAATTATTAAAATAATTGTTAAAAATAAAATTTGGAGAAAATAAAAATATGTGAGCATGGAATAGTATTAATAAATAAACAATATTAATGAGAAAAAAATTTGAAATATGTGATGTATGTGATTTTAATTAGAACTTCTTTCAAATAAAATACGAGTCAAGAATAATTATTTACTGAAAATTGACGTAAATTGAAATTTTGGCTAATTACCAAAATATGAGGCAATGAATACCAAATTAACTGTCTATACATTTTAAAATTGTGTTAATTAAAAAGCAATGATGTACAGAAAATGAAATTATAACTCATTTATTATGATTCTTTCTACCCCATGTATAATTATTAGAACAATAATTAGCTTTCGAATTCGAGCATTATGTTAACGAGTCCGTAATTTTTTGTTCTTTCATCCTAGTTGTATGCAATTATTTAATGTGTATTGTATGGAACTTTACAAATCATTGGTTTAAGCCGAATTCATTTAATTTGCATTACATGACATTTCATTTCAACGTTGAGAAAAAAATTTTAAAAGTACCCCTTGTTTGATGTACGAAATTAAATCGATACGATTACTTTGCCTCCTTCCATTAGGAGAATGGTTTAGTTACTTTAGATTTGTATATACTATTTTTTTAAAAATTAATTTTTATGCACCTATAGATTAAAAAACAAGGATTTTTATTATGTTTAATAAAAAGTAATTATTTCAAAATATGCAATAATAATTATTAAGGGTAATACACTTTTCTAAGGAGGAGGAAATGAAGGAATTAAAAAAAAAATCAAGCAAAAATAATTAATTTTTTTAAAATAATATACAAAAAAATTGCCGCATTATTTTAGAATTTATTTTGTACTATAATATAATTTTAATCATCAATTATTAATTTTATTGCCACCGCATTATACTCGAAATATAGTTTCCCTATTGCATACAATTGTTGTATTCTTTTAGATTGAGAGCGAATATATTAATAGGTACAATATTTGATAGAACATTTCACTCAACCAAAGAATTAGTTTTAATTTAAAATGTATACATTTTTAAAGCTGTAAAAGGAAACAAATTAAAATTTTTGCAGATTTTTGAGGCAAAATCGAATGGCTGTTACGACTTTTTTAATTAAATTTACGACACTGTCAAATAATCGAAAATTTTCTTTCAAATTTGTTTAATCACTAATAAAATATAATGCAATTGCCTTAATTATTCGACGAAATCATATTACATAACATGATTTTATGACAAGCTTTAAAATTGTAAGTTTTATAAGTTAAAGTAGTATGCAATGAAGACAATAGTAGAACAGCATAAAATTGAATGAAGACAGTACTACTATCGAAATTATTATCATTTGTTATTGCTAAAATAGATTTTTGATAATCTCCTGAATTTTACCAAAGCAAATTCAAGAAGCTCGTTTTTACTGATCGGAGGAATAAAGTAAGTAAATGTTATTTTTGTATTCTAATAGTCAAAATTTCAAGCGTGAAGAATTGAAATAGAATCACTCATTTTCAAATTTTCATAACAGAAAGTCGACGAAATCGGACAAATTAAATTGAAATTTTTGAAATTTTAATCTACCCAGAAGAAATTTCCTTAATATTTCAAATAAGAAATTTACCTGAAAAATGAGCCGATTAGAAACACAAGAATTCTTGAGCAAACGAAAATATCGACTTGAAAAATATTTCATTCATCACTCGACAAGTAAAAAACTGCAGCTATAAACAACTCATATTATCAGGAATCTCGAAGATTAATTTTGTTTGTCAAACAAATTTATCAACAATATTTAAATTCTAATTTAATCGCAATAAGAAAAAACTGTTATAAATATTACAATTTCAATTCAAAACAAAGTTAAATTTTATTAAACTTTTCATTAAAAAATTGAAAAGGAATAAAAGTAGAACATATTATTTTTGAAATAGAAAACTGATCTAGCAAAAAACAAAAAAAAAAATTTTTTATTCAGAAACTATTTTAGAAGTTTTTCTTTTATCTAAAATAATTTTTTTCCCCCTAAACTGAAAACGTTAGAAAATCCTTTTGAATAGCAATTTTTTTCGAGTTTCAATATAAAATTTTCGTTTTTTTCTCTTCCCCGAAAAATAAAATGCAAATTATCACAAAATTATTTTACATTTTTTTTTTCAATAATAAAAAAAATTGAAATTTCTTTTTTATATAAAATTTAATTTTTTTTTTTTGTTTCACTTGGTTAAACAATTGCCCAAACACCCGAGAAAATTGTTCGCTTTTTTTCTTGTTTCGGAAAACTCGATTTTCTCTCCAACTTAAAATTTATTCTATACGAAAATGACAATGAGACCTTTTTTTTTTGTTTTATTGTTTTTCTCTTTTAATTTATCGAAAATTAAAATTTAATCCGTTTTGGTTTTCTTTTTTTCGTTGATGAACAAAAAATAAAACAAAATGAAGACTTTTATTTTCATTTTTTATTATAGTTTGCAAGGAATTTAAAAATTGCACTTCCTCTAGAGAAAAAAGAAAGTTATTTGTTTTTCTGTTGTTTTTGTTTTTGTTTATGAACTCTTTTTGAATAGTCAAATACAAATTGTGATAGCATTAAAATATGCACGAATGTCTATATAAAGTCAACTTATGCACAAAAGTTTGACCTCGTTTCATCAAATTTGCATAGATCACTTAACAAGAAATATTTTGAAAAATGTTACAAAATGTTTCTGAAAAACATTTAAAATGAAAAAAAAAAAATAGCGAAATTATATTTTTTTTTTGTTTTTGCTTTTGTTTTTCAGTTTTGCATCGTTGATAAAGTTTTATAAAATTTTTTAGTCCTGAATTTTTATAAAGTTTTCTAGTATTTGTAATTTTGTATGTAGGTTTATGTTGTGTAGTAAATTCATTACTTTTGAAAATTTTAATGCATAATATACGGAGTAAAAATTAATAATGGTTGGCATTCTGATGGTACTATGATTTGAATTCTGATGTACCATTTGTCGACCTGTATCTCAACCAGCTGATTTGATTTTTTTATGAATTAATCAACTATTGGAATAAAAATTTGATTATCAATAATAATATTAGAAAATTCTCCTAAAATATTTTTGTTTAAGTCCTACCTGATGATAAAACGAGTTTTCAAAGGATATCAACAGCTAGCATTTGGATTTTATTATAGGGTAAATTTATATTGTCGGCAATAAGTACGAATTTAAATTTTAATCTTTTATATTTGAAACATTTTTATTAGAATTATTCATTTATATCTTGCTGTAATTTTGGAGAATTCAGTTCAAATTACCTATTTATTCGACCTTGAATTTTCTATTTTATGTCAGTTAATTAATCAAACTTTTCTTTGTATCTGACCTAATTTGGAAGTTTCCTTATAATTACAAGCAGTTCTAACAGAATATGTTAGAAAATTATGTTAGAAAGTTAAGATTAAGAAAATTTTCCTGCTATAGTTTTTACGATTACTGTGTTAATTATTTAAAATCCTTAGAATCGTGACAACTACAAATAAAAACCAAAAGATCTGCTGAAATTTCTCAAAAAAATTTTTATTCAATTTGTTAATCTTGTAATAGTAGAACCACTATTGAAAATTTCCTATTTTCATCCTAATTTTTTTCAATTATTTCTCACTTGTTCACAAACATCCAAAGACATTTTATGTGTCTTATTATGTAAAAATATAACAGATTGTTTTTAAATTTCATCTGCACAAACATAAAAATGTTTTACAAAAAAAAACAGACGAGGGTGTCATTTTATACCGCTAATCATGAGTAATGGCGGAAAAGTAAATAATTTCTTATTATTTACTTTTTTTCAGTTGAATAGTATAAACAATATTTTGCTCGTTATTATTTTCTTATTTTTCTTTTGATTGATTTTAAAATTTTCCTTAATACCGAATTCTCACGCATTATATAAAAATACATTCGAATTCGAAGCACTGTTCCTTAGAATAATAACAGAATAATAAATTTTTCTATACACATGTTATGTAAAATAAAATAAAAATGTCAATTCAAAACAATCAAAAATTGTAAAAATAAACAACAAAAATACAAAAAAAAAGAAAATCTTTTTTTTTTTTCAAATCGAAACACTTTACACGCCCTATCAAATTTAATAAACAGTTACAGGGAAAAACTTAACAAGGATATAAAAAATAAATACTTTTTTCTTGTTACACAATATAAGCATTGTACAATCAGTTATTAAACTATTATACTGTATAACAATATACATATATACAATCTACTTGAATTCCTAAACAAAAAAAAACAAAAAAACACAAGAGAATAACACTGTTTACTTTTCCTTATTTTTATTATTACATAAGAACACAATCAAATAAAACAATAAAAACAACAATATAAAATTGAATTCAAGTGAGTGTTAGTTAATTCTAATTAAAGATGATGTTTTGATTGATCGAATAGCATTGATTTGATGACAATTATTTATGAGTAATTCAAAATTATATGCTCTTATATTCGATTGGTATTTTCGAAACAATTTTGATTACTGTTCAAGTATTATTAAGAATTCAGATATTTTCAAACACATCTCGTACATTTAATGTATGTAGAAGTAGCAATAAATATGTGACGAAGAACTTACTGTTAATTATTTGTCGTTTATAATACATGGTGTTTCGCTTAAGGCGCTTCATTTCAGGGATGATGCTAATAATCTCAGGGGTGATTCTTTGATCAATTTCTAGCACAATATTGTTTGAGGCGGGGAAAAAAAGGTACCAGATTTTTTCTGCATATAAATAAATGCTTTTGGACTTCAAAACCGTTATAGATTAACCATCGGGGACTTGTTTTACAGGTTAATTGCTTTTTATTTTATTTGTAAGAAAGAAATTTGTTTTATTTGTAAAGAATTTGCATGAAATGTATGAATTATACAACGAATATGTCTGCTAATTCCTCCTCTCCCCCGCAATGCTTTAATTTTTGAAATTATTTGTCACCTCATGCGTACCACTCTGTATACTCTGTAATATTTTGATATACTTTTTCAATTAATGTTGTTTTAGTTTTCTGGAGGCAAATTTAATAAAATATATTATTACAATTGAAAAAGTCCAATAATCGCTTCTCTAATAAATTTCGGAAAGTAATAAGATTTCGTAAGTTTCTATGATAAATATTTCGTACGTCTCTAATAATTTCTAGACTCCACATTTCTAATAATTTGTCATAAATCATCAGCATAATAAGATTTTTCAAAATATTAGTTTGTACTCGTTATATAATTTCAAAATTCTTAAGCTTCCTAATGGAGCAGCAAGACTTTTCAATCAAATTTTCAATCAAATTTTTCGACATGAATTCTTCAATTCAGCTTAAATATAATTTTCTTGTATTATTGTAGTATATTGAAATGAGAGATATAAATGTGTACAATTTATGTTATCTATAATATAGATAGTAGAAATTATCTACAATTTGTATTGTTATACTTTCGAAAACCTCTTAATTCATTAAGCGCTCTATCCAAAATAATCTCTTTTTAATGTTATATTGATGATGTATTGACGGAAAATGTAATGAGAACAAATTCTGGTTTAAATTATAAAAGAAAACTCAAGTATTTTTCATATTTAATGCCAAATTACCAAATTCAATTCAATAAAATTTAAGTTTTCTCCAAAAATACAAAAAAAGTAATGTACAATGTAGTAACTTGGACAAAATTTAAAATTTTTGGCGGTTCCCTGTCTCGACTTGTTCAATATCTTAAAATGAATATAGGAATAAATTTTACACAAAATAAAAATTCAAGAATTACAACAATAGTTTTTAGGAATCAAAATTACGACTAAATTTTGTTTACTCCACTAATGTTGAATTTCAAGTTAAACATTTGCAATCAACTCTATTATATTTGTTTACAATCCTTAATATCCAATTTTATATAAATTACTCTATAAAATTTTCAAAATACAATTTTTTTTTTGTATGTATAACAACCCTAAATTTTTTTAATTCATTCTTAAAACAAAAAAAAAATTGTCTTCTTTAATTAATCTCTTAATTCAAGACTTTATACGACACATCTTTATGATTATAATTTTAAAGGCGCTCATCTTAAAATTTTTACGATATTCAACTATACGTACACATTTTTAAGGACTTCTTATATACATTTTCATTTATTTAATCTTATTTATAAGAATACGTATATTTTATTGAAGCAACTGAGTTTAACTTATTCCTTTGTTAAAATACAGTTAAAGTGAAAAAAAAGAATTAAATGAAAACATATTAAAAAGCTTTTGAAATTATAAAAACAATAATAAAAAAGAAAATAAAAATAAAGAACAAGGTACCTCTTTATTTGAAAAGTGAAAAAGGGAAAAAGCTGATATAAAGATCCTTAAGCTTAATGTTTTCTTTTATTTTTCACTCTTTTTGTGCGTTTATGTATGTGTACGATGCGATGCGGTAACATCAGCAGGAAAAGAATATAATAATGAATGCGAAAAGGTTCCCCCCATTTCAAGAAGCAAAAATAAAAAATAAAAAAGAAAATGGAAAAGAGAAAACGGAATTCCATTTTAGCGATGAAGTAGTCACGTCCTTTTTTCTTTCTTTTTTTCTTTTTTTATATTTTTCTTTAAATTTTCATTTTATTTTCTTTGTTTTTCTTCTTTTATATTATTATTATTATTGTTATTACAGCGTGCAAGAAAACCATAGATATATGTAACGACACTCCTGTGGTGTGTGATGCCTCATATTTATTCTCTTATTGTACACACATACATACACAGTACATGCATGTTTTCATTTATAATGAAATGTGTAAATGTTAAAAAACAAAAAAAAAAGGATCTCTTATTTTTTATTTTTTTTTTGTTTTTCTCTTATATTTTTTTCGATATTTAATTTTCGTGATTTATTGCAGCTCACGAATTTCATGTATTTTATAGTGTAGTATTGCGAAGAAAAATATTGCAAAATCCAAAAAGAATTATAAGGAAAAATATACTTTTAAAAGGAAAGAAAGAGATAGAAAATATGCGAAAATAAATTGCCATAGTTTATATTTTATTTTTTTTAACTGAACTATGTATTGGTTTACGTGTATTGGTTGTCATTATAAATCGAAATTATTCGAATATAATAGGTTTACATAAATATTAAATTGCGAATGAAAATGTTAACTTGTTAAACAGCTTGACAACATTAATACGTTTATATATCATATGGTATAATAAAGAGAGATATTAATAATATGATGAAATCACGATCAGATTATGTTCATTTAAGTTCTTGAAGAGACAGAGTGAAAGAGAAGAAGATAGTAAAAGATTGGATATTTCACCTGAATTTCATTATTTTCAAGGCGAAGCATGTATTTACGTAAATACATTCTTATACGTAAATACATTCTTATTACTTCCATATAATAGTTTTTAATATAACAATATACTGCAGCACCTCAATTAATTATTTTGATATTTTTAAGCAAAATATACAATAATTTTATAGTTCGGAAAGCATTTTATAAGATCGTATTGAAAGATAGAAAGTATACATATTCAAGGGAAGAATTTTAAAGTATTAAGTTGAGATAGGGCAAATATAAAAGAATGTTTGTATTATATTCGATTCACATATGTATATTTGCAAAATATAAATAAAAAAAATTATTTTGTACAAAATAATGTCTATGTAGGGTTGTGTACTATATTATTCATAACTTTTAAAAATTCCAATTTAATGGTACAATTTAGTTAAAATTTAAGCCTAAAAATCGACATTCTATGTAAAGTACTGAAATTCGACTTAAATTAAAATAGAATATTTAAAATACACATAATCTTAAATTTAAACATAATTTATCTACATATACATATTCTACACATAATGTACACCCAATAACTATTTGCTTTTAACATTTTTCATTAAAATTCCGAATGTTATACGTTTTCAGCACCTTAAGACAATTTGTTAGTGGTTGTGTTATTTATTTGAAATGTGATAAGCAAATCAAGTATTTCAGGTGTATAAATTTTTTCATTGTGATATACGAAATTACTTGAAATTGACCGGTACTTTAGTGCATAACACAGCACGCAATATTTTTAATTATTTTTTAGATACATTCCCGAAATTTTCATTTTATCAGTTAGAAAAACTATTTAACAAAATTTTAGGAAATAAATTTTAAGATTTTTTAATACTGCCGAAATTTTTTATTCATAATTTCAAATTGAAATCATTCAGTATGTAAATGTATGTAAATATTTGTATTTAAATATAACAATTCATAAAAATCAAGTATCTTTTCACAATATATGTAACATAGAGAAACACAAGAAACTCCTTTAAAAATAGCAAATTGGTTGTAAAACTAAGATAATGTTGAATTTATAAGAGCACTGTTGGAAAAAAAATTTAATTAAATCAATTAAAATCAGCTGGAAAAGCAAAATAACTGTAATAAAATTTTTATACATTTAATGACAACATAAAAGTTTTTAGCTATGAAAGGATAATAAAAAGGATTTTATAGTGCATTTTATTAGATATGTGAAAAATTTTTTGGAATTTTTTTCTTACATATGATGTGCGTATGTGCTTATCTTAATATAAATGATATGTGTATAGTGTGTGTTATGTGTGTAGAGAATGATAAATAAAAGAGTATGTGATAAATTGTATACAGTTTAGCTTATATTCGAATTGTGATTTATGTTAAAAAATGTCGAGACAAACGTTGTCTGACAATATTAATGTAGTTTAATAATTTGTGATATAAAAAATATGTGTAAAACCACAAAAAAATTATATTTAATTTTGAACATTAACTTTTAAAAATCTTATAATTTTCAATTTTTCTTTTAAATTCAATAAGATTTAATTGAAATTTTTGTTTCGTTAAAGCATACTCAACAGAGGCACAGTTTCACATGTAGAGAAATTATAATTCTAAGAGATATTTGAAAACTTCAAACATTATTTGGAAAAAACATTTTGTCAAAAAAAATCTACTACAACTAGATAAAATAATAATTTCTTAATTGTGTATATTTTTTCATTTGATGGTATTGAACTGAGAGGTTTCAAACAAATGGCCATTCTGAATTATGTCCAGCAGTATCAGAATGAAAGATCTATAATAAATTGTATCATATAGTATGAGCAATTAAATTAGAATAGTTCCAAATGTGAAAATTGGAAAATATAAAAAATTTAAATTAGAAATTGATAATAAACTTCACAAAAATTCGCCGCCTTAAATTTTCAAAATTTCGAAATTCATGCAAGCAGCTTTTAGTTTTGCAATTAAAACTGCATACGCGATATACCATTAATCCTACTTAATATTTTTTAATGTTCCTTTCCTCCCATTTACCTTTAGAAAATTCCATATCTTAGGTTACCAAAGTACGATGTAGGTAGTTCATTATTTAAAATAAAAATTATGCATTTGAATTATTATAAAATTTGCATTATTATGCGCTAGATTAATGAGAGTTAATTTTCCATTGTGACATAAGATAAAATACTCAATTATAATAGAATTTGAGAAATTAAACAACAGTTTTATATAAATAATTCTATTGAATTCCCCAAAATCACTTTGAAAAGCATTTTTTAATATAAATTAGAAATAAAATGACAAAATATTTTTTTTGTGTCTTTTAAAATTTAAAATATTAGTATTGTAATAATTATGGCACTGACATATTCTAAACCTTGAAATTCTATTATAAAAAATAAAAATCTATTTTTCATTCACCAAAAAACAAAAAAAAAAATAAAAATAAATATGTAATAAAAAAATTGAAATATAAAAATGAGAAAAAAAAAATATTAATGCTCAAATTCCCAAAGAATATTCTCTCTTTTGTTTCCCGTCGTACTTTTTGTTACTTTCTGAGAACAATGAATTTTGTGGATTTAAAGAGAAATAATTGAGTTGAATTTATATTGTGCTTATACCATATTATATTCACCATACTGATGTTTGCTGTTATATGTATCAGTATGTAGTAAATTTGTATGTAAAATGTCAAAAAGTAATAAAATAAGATAATACCAAAATAATGAAAACATATTTTTCTATTTTTTTTTTATTTTCTATTTTTTGTCTTTTTTGGAAAATAAAAAAATTTATTTCTATTTTTCTTTTTCATATTATATTGATATTTTTTACATTTAACACATTTATTAACATTTCCGACCTTGATTTTAGATCTATGTTCTAAAGGGTATATTGTATTGTGTGTTGTTCCGTATGGAATTTATGTGCAAAAATGAAATGACGAAAATATTGTAGATAATGAACATGAATGCTGGAAACTTGATTATGAATCAGTTTCCGTAATCACAAGGAGGTTTTTTTTTCTATTGAGTTCGAAGTCCTTTTTTAAAAACAATATAGAATTTATTACTGAAGACCACAACTTGCTTATAAGAGCAACTTTATAACATCAGTTTTTGAAATTTGTATATTAAATTTCTTTTGCTTCATTAATTTAAATTTTTTGCGTATTTTCGGCTCACTTAAACCACTTTGTCATTAACACTCTGCAGTTTTAATACAAAGATGCTATATTGAGTAAACGGAATTTACAAAAATAAGTTGGAAATTTCAAATTCCGGACTGAAGTGATTTGACATATTTATAATCGTTTTTACTTTAATTTTTCAGCGATTCAGTTTAATTAGAGAACAAAGACTGAGCTCTCCATAAATATTTTAAAAATTTTAGACAGAGTTGAAAGTACTCATGCTTATTGCATGTTAAGGCTAACCAAAATTTTTTTAAAGGACCGGAATTCTTAAGAGATCTCTCTGCGGAACATCAACATTTTTGTTCGCTCGATTTGTCACTTTATTAAATATTGCACTAGGGTCAATATCCTAAACGATATACCATGTGTTTATGGGGCACACATTCATATGAGTCATTTTCATATTATACATTTAATAATGATAAAAATTTTTAAATCAAAACACGTCCATACAATTCGGACATTTTGAATGTCAATTTTTTTTTGTACTTTTATTTCTGGTCACATGAATATTAAATACATAATTTTATTGGGTGCGATGTATGTTCAATATATGTAAACGTATAATATACCAATTCAATTTGGTTTGGATGGTTTTTTCTTTTGTTATTCTTGTACCATTTATATTATATTGAAAATATTTAACAATAAAAAAAAAATAAACGTTTGATATTGAAACGTTTTTACGTTATTAAAGTAAATGTTTCCTTTCTTTTGTCTCCAAAACAAATACAAAACACATTCTATTAAATATTATTATAAATATACTTATATTTAAAAATCTCATATTCATATGTCTCAATATTTTATTGTATTTCAGAAAAATCAGAAAGGGTTGGATTTCGAAATTTTACTTATTGCTGATAACTATTGAATCACTCAAAATTTAATCGAATTAATGTTGATACTGAGAAAAACGCGTGTGATCCCCTAAAAGTACGCAATTTGTTAGTTTGGCATATTGAATATTTAAACTTTTAAGTTTATACAATATTAATCACATCTTAGCGTACAAAGGCTAAATATTGATAAAAAACCTAGGCTCCGAAACTGAACTAAGGAAAAATTTTACATTTTTTACAATATCTAAAGAGCTAATTGATTTAATTTCTTAGAATTACTGGATGCTACCGCAAGGAATTGGCGAACATTTGAAAGGATTTGGACGGCGTAAACTGAGTCTCTACTGAAGCCAAATATACATTTTTCTAGATACATTAACTAAAGGCCTAATAGGATTCTTCAGATTTGAAAAAAAATTTTAAAAGCATTTTATAATTTTTTGCAACACTTTCGTTAAACTAAACAATAACGTACATATCTTGTCATCGGTTATATGCTTGCCACATCAGATCTTTTTGCTTTACTAGAATTTGTCGTTGGATAGTCAGAGTACTGAAAAGAAAATTTAATTAATTTCTAAATAGCTAAATTTCATATGAATACAAAATTTTATTTTTGTGTTACAAAGATTCGTACAATTTCCATATATAAACAACCTTAAATTATTTTTGAACTATTCCATACCATAAAGTAGGTATAGAAATGTTTAAATTATGAGTTTTAATATAAAAATCATAAAGATTTTTCTTCATTTTCCTAGAAAAAGAAAAAAAATCAAGAAAAAATTATTTATACAGTGTACTTTCCGAATTCCATATAGTTATTTCAGTTTTACATGAACAATAACTCACTTAGTTAGTTATAAAACACCTTAGTCACTACTTATATGCCCATTAACCTCAAATGTATACGTTTTCTCCTTGTAATAAAATCAAAAAAATCCTTCTTTTTTTCTTTCATATCAGAAAGAATTTTTATTTAACCTACAAAAAATGCTTATACTCTTAAAAATGTCAAGCTCATCTCTTCAAAATGCATAACGGTGTTTTATTTAATTTTTCAATTTTCTTACTTTTTCTCTGTTTTTCCCCCTTATTCGTGGGGTTAAACGAAAGCTTTCTAAAATTATTTTTTTCGTTATTTTATTGTTTTCTGTCACAAATGTAATATTTTACTTTTCTATTGTGAATTAGAGAAAAAAACGAGAAAAAAAATAGAGTTGACCTTGTCAACTCTGTGATACCCGTACGAATTTGTTATCCTATGTGCGAATAACTAATGTACCATAACTAACTATGGGGCAGACTATGGCTTTAAGTTGCCGTATTACCATATTAATTTATGCAAAATTTCAGTACTTTGTGTTATTCAAAATACTGGTTGTGCCAAACTACTATTGATGTGGTATGGCACCCACCAGAAAGAGCCAAGAAATTTTAGCGAATTTTATCAAGCACATCGGCCCTACTAATATATTCACTTGTGTGAAATCTCAATATCACAGCTTTTATAGTTTCTGAGATATAGTCAAATAACTTTTGAAGTTGTATGGCAGGTACAAGAAGGAGCTAAGTAATTTCAACGACTTTTACCAGAAACATCGGCCCTACTAATATATCCACTTGTGTGAAATCTCAATATCACAGCTTTTATAGTTTCTGAGATATAGCCAAATAACTTTTGAAGTTGTATGGCAGGTACCAGAAGGAGCCAAGTAATTTCAACGACTTTTATGGGGCATATTGGCCCTACTAATATATTCGTTTGTGTGAAATTTCAATACCATAACTTTTATAGTTTCTGAGATATAGCCAAATAAATTTTGAAGTTGTATGGCAGCTACCCGAACCGGTACCCCGATCATGTCCAATTTAAATAGGGTTCTGGCACTTACTACAATAAATCATTTGTGAAAATTTGGTGAACTTAGCTCAATTAGTTTTTGAGTTATCGTTCGGACGGACGGACGGACGGACGGACAGACAAAGCTAAATCAACTCAGAATTTGACGCTGATCAAAAACATACACTTGAGTCTATATCTAACACCGTTATTTCTTAGCGTTACAAACGGTAAGGCAAATTTAGTATACCCTTCGAACATACGTTCGTACGGGTATAAAAACTATAAAAATTATCTAAAGAAAATCTTTCTTTTTCGGTGTACTAAAGAGAGAATATAGTGCATTTGCAGTTACAAAAATTTTATTTTCGTTTATAATAGCACTAGAATTTTGCTTAACATAGTTTTAATTGAAAATTTTGAAACTGAATTATTCCATATAGAGAAATATTGTTAAATTATCCAATATAGAAAAGTAGTTATAGTTTTTATCTACATTTTAAAGGGTATATGTCTATGAACATCAGCCAGGAAATACGAACATTTATTCTCTCATTTATTGATTTCTTTTTTTGCACTAATTTCAAATGCAGATTAAGAAATATAAGAAAGTGGTTATAGCCTGCAAACCGAACGCTACTTTCAATAAAATATTATGAGCGTAAGAAAATTCTTTGCTGAGATTGTTTGGCGCTTGTATAAAACCGATACTCTTGTATGGAAGCGAGACCTGGCACGCAAACCAAGCCAGTATAAACAGCATTCAGGTATTCATCAACAAATGCCTCAGAAAAATATGTAGAATCTTCTGGCCGAATAGAATCTCCAACCTAGAGCTGTGGGACCTCACAGGTGAAGAACCTATAGCCACACAAATCAAGAAACGTAAATGGCGCTGGTTGGGGCACACACTAAGAAGGCCACCGGGTGCGATTCCACGTCAAGCGCTAGAGTGGAACCCCCAAGGGAAACGAAAAGTGGGTAGACCAAAAATGACGTGGCGTAGAACCATAAACAAAGAAATCGCCGACAGCGGCAAGTCTTGGTCACAGATAAAAACATTGGCAAGTAACAGAGTACGGTGGAGAGGTTATGTGGAAGCCCTATGCTCCTAAACTGGAGTGAACAAAGGAAACAAAAAAAAAAAAAAAAAGAAAATTCTTTACAATTCCACTTTGCCACAAATATAAAATAAATTGGACTCTTTCTTTATATGGAATAATGATCCTTATGAATAAAAGAAAATTTCACCAAGCGTTCCAGAATATTGCTTACAAATCAATGAGTATGTGTGAGTAGTACTTGAATTTTATTAAGAGTCGTGGAGCTAAGCAAGAATCCAAATTTTACCTTCATGCTTATGATTTTATCTTAAATAATTAAAATTTATTATAAATATTTTGGCCTAAATATTTAAAAATATTCAATTTTGGGTAAATTAAAATTCTAAAATACAAATTCGAGTTTAATCTTCTGTATTCGACCTCACGCATCACTTAAATCGCCTTCAGTCATTTCTCAATTAAATTATTTTGGTGTATTTCTAACCTACAACCCCAGTATTGAATTTTTAAAACTCTTTCTTTATATATACATATGTACATACACATACTAATTTTTTTTCTTATATGGTCTAATTTTTTTTTAATAATAAAAAAGAATATAAAAGATATAAACGTCAAGTCAGCTAACATTATGATTTTTTATTGTATCGCCGCTACAATAAAATTTTCGTTTAAATGGCATACATGTGTTTTGCATGGTCCAAAATCTAAAAAAGAAAAATGGTTGCTTTTTTTATTTCCACTTTTATTTCAAAGAGTCTGTAGTGTAGATACATGTATAGTGTAGAGTTTAGGTAAACATTATTAAATTTTTAGAGTTTGCTTGCGAAAGTGGTTCTGTTTCATTTTCAGAAAAATTGGAGATAAACGTTGATTTTGAAAATCTCTTTATTTTGTGCAATGCAAATTCCCCGATAAGTTTAAGATGAGTTAAACAGAGCCCAAATATTAAATTTCAAGAAGTTTCATTAATTAATTCCATAAATAGGGCAAAAAAATTTTGGTTTCGAGTCCTAATTAATTCTAACAAAATTTCAAGTTCGTCATTTTAACACCGTGAACTTAAATATTAAATTGCAAGGAAATTGGTTGATTATTTTTCTTTTATACAGGAAAATGTAGATTTTGCTAGTGATAAAAGTCCCAGTGACAAAGCTGACACTTGATTTCTTTTCAAAATTATGTGATTTCCCGTATTTTCAAAGAAGGCTTCTATATTAAATTGCTAGTGTTGAATACTTTCTTAAAAATGATCAAAAATTATGAAAACACTTTCATCAAAATCGGGTCAACCGAACTTGATATACACGTGTTCAAACCCAGATCGATATCTCTCTAAAAATAGTTTTTTTACGCTTTCCTACCATAGTATGAATCGTTTCAGCCGATTAGCAAAACAAACACAAAATGCATTGAATTCTATTTGGTTTTAAAACGTTTTTTGCGTTGTCCGTAAAATCAATTAAAAAGGATTTGACACATTTTTGCTTTTCATTTCATAAAAAAAAAATTTTGCTTTGGAAGTGTTAGAATGGTTAAGCACTTTCAGTGTTAGACAGAATGTCTTACAGCTACTCAAATATTAACGTGCAAACTTTTCATGTTATTTTTTTTCTATAAAATTTTTTTTGAACAAAACTGCAATGTCTGTAAATTGTCAAAAGTTTAAAGTTTTGCAATTTATCATTCATTTTTAATTTGAGACATAAAAATCATTTTGATAATTCTGAAGTGTTTTAAGTATTTTCTTTTGAAATTTTAGCTTTCCACCATTTAGGAAAAGGAAATATAATTAATTTTTTCAACACCTAAAAAAAAATGGTTAACTTTGAATTGGAAGAGGACAATAAAATAAAAACGTACCTTTCTGTACGAACTTTATAAAACAAAGGCTTTATACCCGAACATTCTACATTCATTCTACATTCTGAATTATCTTAATTTGCAAATTTGTTTAGAGTGACAATGGACCTGCATAAGGACTACAACATAAACGTGCACACAAATGTAATGAATATTTAATTACCGTAAATCCAAATTAATTTTTAATTTGAATATTAATTGATTTTATATTGATTATTAAATTATAAAATTTATTTAATTATTCCCAAATTGCTAATTTTTGTTTCTCAAATTAATAATAAAAATTTAATTTAAAATGTTAAAATTTTTAATAATTTAAATTAATAATTTCAATTATCGTAGTTAATTAAAAATTTTAATTAGAAATGAACGCCATAGACTAAAATATGTTCTCAGTAAAACTAAAGGGTTCCTATTATTATAAAAACAAGTTTCACCAATATATTATAACGCCTATTTTACATGTATACTCGTACTTTAAAAAATTTATAACATGAAATAAAATTAACTTAAAATTTTAATCATAAATTTTATAATAAAATATTTTAAACAAAAATTTTAATAACAAATCATAGCTAAGGATCAGAAAGCAAATATTAAATATGTTTTCTTCTTTAGAAATTCTTTACATTTTGTGGAAATTTATGCACGAAGGAGCCAGTATTTTTGTAGTAAGAAGGACTACAAAGGAACCAATTGTTGTTCCTTAGCATCATAAAATTTTAGTAACAATCTTATCTTATTCTCTGCATTATTTGATTTTTCATTCCAACAGTAATGCTTTGACTATACTGCTATGCTGCTATGTTAACTGTCTGATTCATTGTGCCAAAAATTTCTAGGCATTTTCATCCGATCAAAACGTATATTATAGTATAAAACTTTTTATAAAAATAAAGCTTTACTAAATATAATAAAAGTAGGTAATAAATGTGACAAAAGAATAAAAAGTTTTATCCTATAAAATGTCTTTTGTTTTCTTATTATTATTTTTTTTATTATTTTGGTTTTATTTTCATTTTTATTTCGTTTTATTTTTTTTTTTTTGTACAAATCCTTTTTGTCTATATTTCATAATAAAAGTTTGTTTCTTTTCATGTCATTTATAGATGTATAAAGAATTGTAAAAATAATTTCAACAAAAATAGGATACCATTGCGTTAGCAATACCTAATTTCTCACGTGAATTTTCTAGATAACATACGACATTTTAATTTAAAATTGTAGTCTTTAGGAACTCTTGCAAAACATAATTTTACTTAGAAGAATCTAAGTTATGATAACATAAGTTGTCAATGGAACAAAAACTCAGATACCCAGACGTGTATTTTTTAAAGAGTAATAAAATAATTATATTTGAAAAATTTAATCATTCAATTAAATTAAAAAAATCGGAAGTAAAATTAGTTAATCTACAAATTTTTGATTTCAAAATAATTGCATAATATCAATAATTCATATTAAACGATCCAGTCCTAGTCCAACCCTTTCTATTAATGAAACACTGCCAAAACAATAAATTTTCGGTTCGGTTCGGTCTACTTAAAGTAGAGATTCTCACATTAGAGAATATATAAATACAGCCATTGAGTAATTAAATTACTTAATTAATTTAATAAATCTATATGTCAAACTAAATTTTAGAAATAAATTTACTGTTTATCCTTGGTAGCAAAGAGAAATCTCGTTTTCAAAAAACAAACGCACCAAATTAGCTTTCCCACTTAGAAACAATTTATGTACCCATTTGCTTTGAATTTAGCGTGGATATAAAAGTACTTAAATCTGCTAAAAAATCTGTAATGGCTACATTTGAAAATTTTGCTGAATTGGAACTAAATAAATATTACAAAACTGTAAAAGTGCTACTAATAATAAATTTCGAATTTGCTTTGTCTTCAAAAAATGTTATTCGCTTGCTTTACTAAACTGATTTCCAAATTTGTTAGAAGAAACTAAGAAAAATACTATATTATCCTTCTTGCCTTAGTGGTATCCTTCTTGTGCTGATATTCAGTTTTTTTATTACAAGAACATACCAGAAACATATTGATGTAAGCTAGGACTGGTAGAAAATATATCTAGAAATGTAAGCTAGGACTAGACTAGTATAGACTTTTATAGTAATTAGTAGCATTTGTTGCATATATTTTTTAAAATTTGTTCGTTTTTATGGTGAACCATCTTTACAGCATACTTCCACCCCTACTTTTATAATAAGAGTGCCTACTTACTGACCTTAACTTTTATAATCGAAATGCAATAGAATTTGTATGTGGTTTCCTAAAGAATTTACTATAAATAATAAAACTCGCATTGCAGAATAAAATTAATGTTAATTATGAATTAATATGTACAAAACAAGACGACTTAGTATAAAAATTCTACTTTACGTGGCTGGAAACATTTTTGATATATTATTTCTCAAAATTGGATACCTTTTTGTTTGTACGGAATTGGAACACTGGCACCAATATTATCTCTAAAAAAATCTCGTTATCGTTACAATCCGTTAACAAAATCGTTACAATCCGAATAACAAATGCACTATACCAAAATTATTCTACCAGTTTAATAATAAACAAAATAAAATACATTTAAAGCATATACCAAAGAACATTAAAGTTTTATATAATATATGTATGTATATATATGTTAAAAAATACGAACACATACATACAAAAATAAGTAGTCCGAAGTAACGATAAAAAACAGTAAAATGAGCGAAGAGTTAAAACGACTAAAAAGAATTTCGTAGGATAATCGTTATATTTTCTTGTTATCGCTTTTTCTATGAATACGTATGTATGTATGTATGTATTAGTTTACCTCCATATTTATATTATAACGATTTTCACTGTTAGCCAACCGATTATAAATTTTTTTTGATGAGGTAAACTTTTTATTATATTATTTTTTTTTTTTTCTGTTTTTTTTTTTTTTTTGCTTTTCTGTGTATTTTACCAAAAATATTTGAAAATGGAACAAAAAACATAAAATAAGAACGAAAGAACAAAAACAATATGAAAAAAAAAATAGAAAAACAATGAAAACAATTTGGAAAAATCTGTTTCAGCTAAAGATAAGGGTAAACTTTATCACCATTAAAATACAATGGTCATGATTGAAATAAACAAAACGACGAGAAACGGATGTTTTTTTTTCGTTTTTTAGCTCTTTCCTATTTTAAAGAAGAATTATGTGGCAATCTGTATATTTTTTATTAAAAAATTTTTTTTCTTTGTGTTTATTTGTTTTAAAAAGCATCAAGGTCGAAATACAAAATATATTTTGTTGGTAATAGGAAAACTTTATCCCCAACTTTAAATTTTGTTCATATTTTGTACGATAGTATGTACAATATACAAATAAGTATGTAATATGATTGTGAGAATTCCATATATAGATACTGGACATTAAGAAGTTTAAAGTGTATAGAAAAGTTCAATTAATTATTATTGTTCGCATTTACAAATTAAAGAAAGAATGGAAGTGTCTATACGTAATGATAACTAAAGGATATTAATTAATTTCAATGTTAGGGTTATTCAACCCTAAAATGGAACAAGATGGAATTGTCTAGACAATAAGATACAAAATAACCACAAAAGGAATTAAAAAATTTTAATAAAAAATAAATTTCGTATTTTTCTAGATTTATTCTCGATCTTGTTTTCAGTTTTTTGCAAAAATAGTTCAAATAAAGATAGGTAAAAATTTTCTTCTATACGGAAATAAATTTCTAGTAAAAATCAATTTATATATAAAATTTCAGCTCTCTAAATTAAAGGGTATAGAAGTTTTATAAAAACACTTTTTGAAAATGTCTAGTCAGTTACTGTTCTAAAATTTTTCAATTAGCTAACAAAAATCGATGTATTCCTCAGATGTCAAAATAATTCTCGGAAATACTTTAGAATGGCATAGAGATATTTTCATTCTTTTTCCTCAATAATCTCTGTGAGTAGAAAGAAATAGGGAATAATTATTTGATTTGTCGAATTAATCCTGTTGTTTGAAGCTAAATGAAGATTACTTTGAATCATTAAAATTTTCATAAGACATATGCACTTCGTATAGGTGTTAAATTTATTCTAATCGTTTATTGCATTGCCTTTTCTATACTCACATACATTTCCATAAATCATTTCTTCCCTTTTTAACAAGTAAACACATCAAATAATATGGGTGCAATAAAATTAAGAAAAATCAGCAATATCAACTAAATATAATAATTTAAAATATTATGCGGATTGCAGACTTATTTTATATTCTATGGTAATAAGTTTAAAATGCTCATTCCTTATGGTTATTTGTTTCTAAATCACAATTTAAAATTAACAAAGTTCAACAATATTTTTTCATTTCATTTCGATGTGCTAAAGATATACGCTCTAAATAGCTCTAAATCTATATATCTACTTTAGACTCCTGATTACCTTATCAAACAGTATTGCTTGATAGTTCCTTTGTAAACAGTAACAAAACAGAATTGGTAAAATTTGAATTAAATAAAAAATTCTTTTTATCCAAAACTTTTAATTATACCAAAAATTAAAAAAAAAATTTATTTCCGTTATATACTTAGTATAAAATTTAAAAATTTCAAGCCACACAAAATGTGCTTTAATGTGAATTCCATTATCTTATTATCCTGCACACACAAACATATTTGAAATTAGAACAGTAATTGTAGAAGTTGCAATTAAATTGCATATTAAAAGTTTTCTTAATTTTCACAATAATTTTTTTAAATCTCTTATGTAAGAAACAAAAACTTTTACAATGACATTTTTTTTTTAGTGAAACTATCGAATAAATTTAAAATAAACTTTTTTCTCTACTATAGAAACTGTAAGGCAAAAACTAAGTTATTCCATAACTTTATTTAAGATTTAAATAAGTAAAATGGAAAAATAAATTCACCAATAAAATTTACAATCTTATAAAACTAAATTAGTTCCGGTAATATAGATTTGAAGAAGCTTCAGAATTCGATAAATTGCTGTTGAAGGATCAAAATATGAAAATTTTTTTTTTCCTTCAATAAATTTTATTGAAGAACACTTTTCACATTTTTTTGTTTCTTTTTTTTCAACTTTTAAAATATTTTCATATTTTCTTTTATTTTTTGATAATTTGTTTGTTTTTTTTTTCTTTTCAATTGAATTTTATAACAAAAAATAAATAGTGCAAACTTTCAGGCTCCATATAATATGCTATTCGTAAGGATCTATTATATACTAACCACAGTAAAACTCGTTCTCTTCTAAACGTCACTCTGTTAACACCTAAACAACAAGTTTTGTACATTAACATTGTGTTTTTCATTTTAACAAACTAAAAATTATATACGTAAAAAGTTTTGTTAAACATTAAATAAATATGAAAAAAAAAAAAATAGTAAATGTAAAAATTATTTCATGTTTTTTTAAAGAATCATTTAAAACAAAAAATATGCAAAATAAAATTTCTAAAACTTTTCAAGATTTGACAGTCATATTGTTGAAGAGTTCCGAAAAGGTACAGTATAAAAATATTTTACAATTTTGAAATATGAAATTTGCAGAAATGCAGAATGCAAATTTGAAATATCAGAAAAATGTTCTTTATTTGTAATTTCTTTTCGCAACTAAGTGCAGACCCTGCTTACTTCTTCTATATTATAATAATGTAAATATAGCTTAGCCGGATTTCAATGTAGCCGACAACAGTAAATGTAACTTTGAAAAATCGGCACCGTACAAAATATCAATTTTAATGTTATAGAAAGACCATTTTTGTAGAAATTCAAAACTCGTTTATATTTAATTAAGATTAAGTCTTATAGACGCAGCATTCTTTTCATTTTAATTACGTGTTTTGTTTTTTAAAACGGGTTATATTTTATGGTTCAATGACGGTAGCAGTTCATTAAACATTTAAAATACTGACCATCCTAAATATTTTTTGATTGACTTGAAGCTAAGCCGGATCGTCAAACTGAATGAATCCAATTATGAGCTAAGATGTAAAATTTTTATTTTGTTGAAACTTTTTGAAGACTATATACATTAGCATTTCAGCAATATTAGTGTCATAGATTTGAATTTCACTACAAAAAAATTCAAAATTTCAAAATCCAATAATTAACTAAAAAGTCACATATAACAATTTACGATATTTTAAATTACGATAAGTTTTATTTCCGAATTTAAATAACGATAAGTTTTGTTTTCGATTCGGAAACAGTTTAAGTTTTATTTCCGAATTTAAATAACGATAAGTTTTGTTTTCGATTCGGAAACAAAACTTATCGTAATTTTGGATTCGGTTTACAAATATAAAAATGCATTTATGATATAGCACGTAGCTTAGTTGGGACTGGTTTTTAGGCCATCATGTCATCTTTTCGGATGTACACAAAAAAAAAAAACGTTTTGTCACAGGTACTTTTTTTATTGTGCGGAAACTTCCTTAAAGAATTGGTTGACTAAGTTAGAACGTAATATCGACGTTTAAAATATGCTTGAAATTGAAGACATCCAATCAATAACAGTCCACAATAAAAAATCATTAATTCATATTCAGGTTTAATTTCACAAAATTATGTCTCAAAAAATACTCTAAATCAATATTTCCTTTACGTTTAAGGTCCATTACAATTATTGTATTTCTGAAATATAGACTTTCAACTGTTCATACTTTAAAATTATTATACAAATAATTTCCGTAAAAAATTTATGCATATAAAAAAAATAATGAATTTTCTACATAAAAAAAATTAAAAATACAAACATTCATAAATGCATTCCCCAATTGATTCCTTTATCCTTATTACATGCATCCTTTAATGGAAAGCATATGTTGAAGATTTTCTGTTTCATATTAAAGTGATTTTTCCTACAATTTTTTTCTATTTTTTTTTGCATGCAATTGTGTAAAAATTGCAGGGATGAATAAATAAATTGCATTTGAAATCGTTACCAAAAAATCTAGGTTATTTTTTCATTCTTTCATAATATTTATAATATTGTATCACAGTTTTAAGGGTCTTCTTTAGAATTTATGAAAAATGTAAAAAAAAGAAAAGCAAGTTTTGTTTTTGGAACGTAAGTTAAGTGAAGTAAAAAAGAAAGTAAAAAAAGAAATTCTCGCAATACTTTTTTGTATTGCAAATATTATAAATTTTATTTTTTGAGAACAGGGACCCTTTTCTTCTTCCATTTAATTTGGTTTGGGTGGGTTTGGTTGGTTAGGTTATCATATTGTATGAGAATTTAAATCAGTTTGTTCTCTGTGCATTTCAAATACACTTTACATACTTATCTTTATTCATTCATTTTGTATATTTTTTTATTCTTTTGTTTGGTTTGGATTTAATATTCGTTTGTGTTTATACAAATGATATCCTTTTCATATTATTTCCTTTTCTTTTACTCTCTCTCTCTCTCTCTGATAAAATTCTGATGGTGATGACATATTTTCTTCTTTTAATTTTCCAAATATTTGTAACAATTTAAAAGTACTTGTATTTTTTAGGAAACTTATAGTGCAATTCCGTTTCGTATATTTAGTTTTAAAATTTATTTTTTTCAGTTTGAAGTTGAAAAAAAACTTAAAGACCACATAATGATTACTTTACGAACTTTCACATGAGAATAATACTATGTGTAGTTAACTAAGGAAAAATATGAAAAAAAAATATTTTTTTATTATGACTTAATAATTTCGAAAATATTCACTAACACACACATTCATTAACAAAGTTGATGTGCTACTATATGGAGTTTGAAAATTCTAAAATCAGCAATTCAAAGTGGAAATTACTATAACTTAAGTCAGAAACAAATAATACTCCGGAATTTTATTCTTAGATATACCAACATATTAAATATGTATATTTCTAAACATTTTACTTATACCACGCGATTGTGAACCACGACTAAATTGGATGGAAGTTTTTGGGGAATATAAAGCTTCCTTCAAAACTACAAATATTTTAATGTGTCTTGCTGGAAGTAAAGAATTTCTAAAATAAAGAAATTAAAGTTATTGAGCAGTTTTTTAAATTACAGCAGAATTTTGTGAAAATAGTACGATTTCGCATCGAATTTAAAATTTCATCAAATTATGTAAGTTAGAGTACAGAAAAAATTTCTGTTACGTTATGTAAGTTAGAGTATAGCAAAAATTTCTGTTACATTTTATGATCTCTTTAACAAAAACAGTTTAATTGCTCTCTATATTTTTAGTTTTCGTCTTATAAAACTTAACAAGTTTATTATGCAATATCACAACGTGCTAGAAAAAACGTTATAACTTTGGAGTTGATGATGAGTGGTACAATTGTATTTGAAAACTTCTTGTTGTTTAATTAAATTTGAAATTATTTTGTTAATTTTTAAGTTTTGGATAATTTTTTTTAAGTATATAAGTACTATTGACTGAGTGAATAATATTCTAATCAACGAATTTTAGGATTTAGTGTGCTAACCTAAGGTTATGCTTAACAATGTTCCACGCATAAACAAAAATCTTATCCCAATGATCGCTGTCATCGCTACCTTAGAACATTTTTTCTTGTTCGCACAATGCAAACTATCATGATAAATAGAAAATTTTCATGAAAACTCCAATGGCAATTCCATTAGTTTGATCTTTAAAGGATCTTTAAAGGCATTGTAAAAACTGAACCACTAAATAAAAACAATTAAAATCCATTGAAATTTTATATACTAAAAGTAATTCAAAGCTTGAACATTTAACCCTTTAACTTAATTTGAAACTTAAAATTTCCAAATTTAAATTAGTGGTTTAAAATTCAAAAAAAAAAAAAAAAAACCCATAATATCGTGACATAATCTACTTTTACAATTTAGTGGTTAAATTTGTATCATGACACCAATTTCCGCCCACTTATGTACATTTGTGCGTATGTATTGTGAATACATGTAGTATGTATTTGCAGATATGTTCAAACAATATTGAAGACATTAATTACATTAACAATCACGACTATCACTTATCCCAAAAAACAAAAAAAAAGGAAAAGAAAATAACAAAAAAATTCCATTTACTTACACAACTATTCACACAATAAAGAGAAGAAAAAAAACATGAAAACAAAAGCCGTTATTTGACTCATTAATATACTCTCAATTTTCACTTACTTCCTACGTAATTTATTCTATTGTAAAACATAGCTGGATTTCATATATGTACATGAACATACACACATTTGTATGTACGTATGTGAATAACGAAAAATTTGCTCTTTCACAATAGTTACACAAAAGGATTGATGTTATGTCTTGTAGGTGTGTTTCGTAGGTGTATAAATGATAACGGTGATAATTTATTGTTTTTTTTTTTCTTTTGCTGCTGCTTCTTGTATTACACAACTATAATATTGAATGAAATTTTAGTTATTCAACAATAAAACAAAAAAGTTAACAAGAGCTTAAATGAGAATTTAAAAATTTTAATTTATATTTTTAAATGTTGTTACATGTTTTTACCAGACTTGGTTATCTGAAAATTTTATGGGTAAACATCCTGTGAACACATTCGTTCAATGCAATTAAGTTGTGCTATTTGGGATATTTTGGGTATAAAATTTTTCACATGAAAAATGGATAATAAACTTAATATTTTTTTTAGAAAATTCATAAATATTATCTTTCAAGGTTCAATTAAAGGGAATAGGAAATAAGGTATAATTGATCTTTCAATTAAATTCCGGGGTTAATTAATCCTATGTATTGGCGAAACGTATGAAAAATAGCACGAATATTTCCCCTACTGAAAAAATATACACAATACACTTTATCTTCATAAATATAACTTAAGAATTTACCAAGGACATGAATGAAAAGTTACGAAGGACATGAATGGCTTAATAATAATATTACCCTGCAAATATAAAATTATGAAAAAAAAGTCTACAATATGAAAAATTATTAAAATTTTCCCTCAGGGAAAACTTCAACTTCTGCTTATATCTTTTATAAACTATAAATGGCGAAACCCCCATTTTATAGACAAACAAATTTTTCTTTTTATTTCAAAAATTTTCTAAAAATTTCCAAATTTTAACCTTGAATTCTGCCCATCATCATGTCAATTTTTATTTAAAATACGTATTTTTTTCATTTCATCCTCTTTATTCATCTTATTCCCTCCTCAAAAAATATGAATTCAGAAATCATCGAATCACCCATATCAAAATAAAATGATCTTTTTTCTTTCCATTTGATTTGAGTTAAAAAATATTTTCGTTTCCTGGACAGCAGTTAGTTAGTTATGTTATCCATACATTTCTGTTGGTTTAATTATTGCTAAATCATTTGTAAGAAATCAGTCAGGCGTATGAATTAATCAGGTGTGATACGAAAAAAAAAATAATAATAAAGTTAATCATCATAAGAATAAAAATAATTTTTTTTTCGCTGTAGCTATTCCAAAAATTCACAAAAGTTAAACATACGTGAAAAGCTTATGATTTTATATTTTTGTATGTAAATTATAATGTATATAATAAAATATTATTATTTACTAATACATACATGAATAATATGCGTATATTGATTTTTGTTAAGATTATGTTTGACCACATAATAATAGACCTAAAAATATTCATTAATATGAATTTGATTAGAAAAAATTATTAAGAATAAAAATTGACATTATCGTCCTGGACAAAAGAAATAAAGTGAAATCTAATTCGGATAAGAGAGAGTAAGGATATAAGAAAAATAAGAAAAATTATAGTTGAACAAGCGAATTTTGTGATGCTTTGCATTTAAAAAATATTTTATTGAATATTAAAAATGTAGTTTTTTTAACAGAACAGTATAGCGTAAAATTTAAGTTAGATTGTCGATGGTTTTTAAAAATGAATTTTAATGGCCAATGAAAAACTGTGTAAAGTCCATCGATTTTCTTTAAATTTCATTGTTCTTAAATTCGTTCGCCATGTTTGAACTATTTACTAAAATTTTCTAATGAATGCAGCCCTAGGTAATTGTTACTGATAGCAAATATTTAATTTTTGCATAGTGAATAAAATAATTTGTTCTATAATAAAGCAGTTGTCATGACATTGGCAATTGTCATGACTTTGACAATTGTATTAGTTTTTTCCGATTCTATAAATACTACCGTTCTAAAAAAAAACTATTTCTAAAATTTCGATTTTTCTCGTATGGCAATCCGACATCATTAAAATTGAAGTTTTTTTGGTAGGCATTTTCATATTTCGCCTTACCAATTGAAAATTTTACATTTAGAACCACCGGATTGTAACACATTAAAGATTTAATATTTTATTTGACTACAATTCGAACTATATTTTAAGTATTGACAAAATGTTCGAAAAATAAACTATCAGTTTTTGAACATTTGCAATAGTTTACGTATTTCTGAAGGCGTCATACAAGTCTAGTAGATAACTGATCATTTTAAAGAGAACTGAAAATATAGTAGGTAGAGGACAGAAGCTACTTATCGGTTTTTTTAATTTTCTTCAAAGACATTCGTAAGCGTAATAGATTTGACTCAAATTTTTTTATTTTCCTTCATACTTCACTTAGAACAACTTCGATATGAAATTGTGTAATATGTTTTTACAAATTAGGCGAATTTCAATTTTTCATAAAAAAACTTCTTCTAAAATAACCCAGACCAATATGAAAGTGTATGAGTAAGTGGCCAAAAAATTTTAAACCACAATCCCTTGTATAAAATTACAGATTTGTGGGATATTTTTTCCCAGATAAATTTGCGTAATTGAATGTATATACATATGTGTATATGTGCATTTATTATTATTATTAGCTATTTAAGTCCAGCACATATTACAAAATAATTTTAAATTCTGAAAATTTTGATATGAACTTTTCGAATACGTGTTTCATAACCTTTATAAAAAAAAATAAATATGTATACGATATTTATGTCAGTGATTATAAAAAAAAACAAAAAGGGTTCCCCTAAAATAAATGGCAATAAAATATGCGAGTTAAAATAAAAAATCATTACAATTGAATAAATTAAGGGCATCCTTTGACCTGAAAATTTTCTGGTTATTAAAGCAAATCAAACCAATTAAAATTTTTTATTTTCCATAAAAGTGCATTTGTAAAAAGGTAAAAAACAAAAATAATTTTTTACATTAAATTCAAATTTTGTGTTCAAATTATTTTAACCTGAATAAATTTTTTATTTCTACTCGGTTTGCTATCGGTCAATTGATTCTTTAGTTACCTTTCGGGAAAAAAGCTTATTTAATAAAAAAAAATGTTGTTTTTTCCTTTTTTTTTTTGTTTTAATTATTTTAAGCCAATAAACACCATTGGAAATCGAACAACATTTTAATACCAGAAACCCATTACGAAAAAGAAAAATATCGCAAACATTCCTATTTTACGAACGTATTAAAAATTTGAATGAATTGCATAAGAATCTTTTGAATGTATGAAATGTGTCAATTCATAAATGTTTCTTACCTTGTGTTGTATCGGTACAATAACAAATAATATTAGATTCTGCATTGCTGACAAATTTTTATTTTACGTAAATTTTCATTACGCCTTTTGTCAAAAATCGCAAGTGGTAGGAAAATTTTCGTATTTGATGTTAAAGCGTTTCTAATAATTGTTATTTTAGTAAACATCAGCGTTTAACTTTTAGTTACATTTGCCACCTATTGTACTTCAAGTATTAGAACCGAAACATTTTTATTTAAATAAAGTAGATGAACTTTACAACGCTTAAGGTAAAACGCCTTTTAATATGCCAATATAAAAGTCAGTGCAATATTGTTGTGTAAAAAAGAAGAATTAATTACCATCTAAATGACATTGGAACAATGAAAGTTGTGAATATTATTAACGTATAAAGAGGAAAAATATTTTAGATTCAGCTGATTTCTTAAAAGAACACCTCAAGGGAACTGTATCGTAAACAATTTAGAACGTAATTAGGCGTATTTTAACACCCAAATTACATTACTATAACTTAATGTAAAAAGTAAAAAATTAGATTTTCAAATAAAATAAATTTTCCAATGTGTTTCAAGCCCTTAAAATATCACTATAGCCCTTGGCACATAGAGTGGCTGTGTGACACTCTATAACCGATTTATATCGCTTACTTAAAAATAATTTAAATTGAAAAAAGACTAAATATTTTCTTTCATTTTTCTTATGTAACATAATTTTTTTCAACTCATTTAATATCCTCATTACACAATCGTATCTACATAATAATAGCCTCCAGCATAACTATTATACATAATCTTTTTTAAAATATTAAATTAAGTATATTAAGAAATTTAAAATTCACGCCCTCCCCAATCCATTTACTTAAAAATATTAAGTCATAAAATAGAAAAAATAGGTGGATGTTAAAATTACTTTAATTACTCACTTCTTTTCAAACAGACTCCGGCTTTAATAATTATTTTCTTATCTTGTTCCATTAATAAATTCCGTGATAGTGTAAGCAAGTATCCACCTAATTAAATTTTATATTTTATAAATGAAAAGCGTATTATGAATAAAAATATGATTTTTCTTTTATTCTCTGTACACGCAATAAAATGAAAATTTTTTCAATAAAGGATAAAACGGAAGAAATTATCTAAAAATCTAAAATAAAAAGTATTATCTTCTCTTTGTTTATAGAAATTATGTTAAATAAACTTGTACATAGCTCTAGGGGAGGAAAACAATTAAAATTGTTTTTATGTTCAAGAAAAAATAAAATACTATCTATAGCTAGATCCTGTTTCCTGCGATATAAACATTAAAAACAATAGAATTGTACAAGAAAAACTTTATTTTAATCAATAAAAAATTAATAAGGCGTTTATAAATTAAAATGTTAACTGTTTTTTAATAATACCGTATTATCTATTTTATTATAGACCCCAATGAATTTATATTTATGCATGTTTATTGTACATATTGTGTCATCTGTCCCGCCTTAAAAAAATTTGTTACAATTTTTTATTCTCAAGAGTCATTGTTATTAATATCTAGCTGTTTGACATATTAGAGAAATAAAAAAGAGTAGGTTTGAATAATGATCATTCAAAAACAATGCCTTTGGATATGTACTATGTGTTATTGACGAATGTCACCATAGGAGAGATTATTATAAGAATTTGAAATTATAGCAGTGCTTCAGGAAAATTATTGATACTCGTTATTGAACTAGAGTTTTCAGAAATAATTTACTAGTGTTTTGCTGGCTTTGTTTTTAGAAACTTTTTTTCAGGAATATCAGTTATATCTAGAACCATTACAAACTATTGTTTGTATTCGTTTATGAACTTCGATTAAGGTTACTTAAGAATAAGACAATTTCATAATGGGGAAAGTCAATTTCAAAATTCATATTATACAATAATCTAATGAAAACTAAAAAATTGCGAAATAAAAGGAAGTACGTTTATTCGAAAAAATAGAAAACCGCAGAAACGACTCTCCACCAACCCAAGATAAAACATTGTGCACTTATTTCTAATAATCGAATACCAAATTTTGTCACAGTAATACTGAAAACGTTTTACAGATGAAAAAATTTGATTTGAAACAGTAAATGTGAGAAGAACCATTTGTGATGTATTCAAGAAAAAACTCAAGTTGCTCTAAATTTAGAGGATATGCAATATTAAATAAGAATACAAATACTATTTAACTACTAAATTACTGATAATAAATAATTAGTAATAAAATACTAAACACAAATAGCATTTATTATTTAAAACATTTTTACCGTTGAAAAAAATATTATTAGAAAATTGATTACATCCTCGGTCAATTACCTGAAAAGAAAAAGAAATTTCTTTAGTAAGATCTAGAAAAAAATTTTCATTATTTTTAAAAATTTATTTACAAATTTATTAGACAACTTTAGACATTTAAATTTATTAGACAACAAATTTAGCCTGGCAGCAAATTTCAACATAGAAAATATTAGATAAATTAAATAGAAATTATCATTTGAGTGTGTTAAAAACCTTAAAGGTAACGCGAACTATGATTAAAAATTTAATAAATTTCAAACACAAAGAGTGCTTTACAGTCTGGATATGTGTACGTCATTGATGCAAATCTTGAAACAATTGCCGCTTTAAGAACAATTTTACATCCTTCAGCGTTTATTTTAACTACGAGAAATTATAAATTAAGACGAAATAATTATTTACTTAGAAATTAAAAAGTCATCCTCAAAGCGTAATTAATGTTTAGTGAAAAATATTAATTGTTATTGAAAACCAACAATAATGAATATTATTGTTATTGAAAACCCACAATCTTCAAAGGCTAAAGTTAATGCCCCGATAACTAAAGCTGTTTTATTAATAAATCGTTATACGCACATTGCAACTGACATTTTTGATAGCATTATTAAAGTTTTTAAATCGATTTCAAAGAAAAAGTCATAATATTAAACGGATAATTGACTTACGTAACGAGTACTATAGAAAAGTGGCATATAAAAACGATATTAATTCTCTTAATTTCAGACTATAAGTAAATGTTTCTAAAAGTGAATTGGTAGTGGAAGTACTTATATATTTGCAGTATTCAGTAATTAGTAATATATTGCAGTAATTATTAAGTAAGACAAGGAAAGCCGAATTAATCTTCTTTTCATTTTCTTAATGAAAACTTGAAGAGAATTTTATTAAACTTAGATAAACAGAATTTTAAAAAATCTCAGATAATTAACAATTCAAATATTATTGATATTCAATAAAATCTGTAATGAATATTTAGCATTTTCCATTAACCAACCCTTGCATAACAGGCATTTTATGCTTTGACAAAAATTTGTCTTCCAACCTTATCTGTGTACATTGTTTTTCTATAGAGTCCTACAAAAGTTTTCTTTGTAGAAACTTATATCACGAAATGCGTATTTCATTATAAAATGAATTTATTACGATCACCAATGTAAAAAACCATTTGTTGTACAAGTATATTAGAAATGATATGTGCGAATATTATTAATATCATTTATTAAATTAGAAATACCGGTAATGTAAACTTACCTGTTATATCAAAGAGAAATTTTGCAATATTAACAGAAATAAAATTTCATTGAAAAATTTACATATACTTAATTATATCGGCACGTAAATAATTACGTAATATTGTACTTACTTCAAAAATGAAAAGGTCAAAAAATTTTCACCTGAATACGATGAAAAAACAATATTTGTTTACATAAATATTAATCAACCTAAGAGAGAAATTTTTAAATTTAATTTAATATTGAAAAAAATAATTGCAAGGTAAAAATGAATGAAATTTGATTCGGTCACATTTAGGATTACCATACGTACATATTTTTAAAATTCTTTATTCGAAATTTCATATGAGATATTCAGGAACTCTTCAGAAAATAAAATTTAAAATATGTACATATATCAGTGGCCACAACACAGTGGAAAAAGTATTATTATTTTTCTTAACTCGCTTACTTCCAATTGTCCAATTCCAATATAACCGTCCAATTGTATCATTAACGTGTATTAATGCTTCTTTAAAATGTTTTCTTTTGTTTATCCTAAATGTATGCAATAGATCGATAAATTTTTATCGATATCAATAAAGTAATTCCGAAGTTGCCAGGTTAATTGAAAAACGCTATACTGATTACTCGTTATTTGAATAATAAAAAATTTGCAAATATATAAAATTGATGAATTTGTGAATTATGACAGATAGTAATATTAGTTCGTTATAAACAAGCAAATTTTAATGCAAGACTCCTGCAATGTAATAAAATGTATTACAGAAAATATGCAACACCCTGTAATATTTGCTATTGTTTGTATACTGATTAATTGTTATTTTGGCTCATATATTTTTCTCTGTTGTCATAAAATGGTAAAAGTAAAATATTGCAAAAATATATTTTTCATTGTTATAATATGTATAGGCAAATTTATGTTTTCTAAAAAAAAAAAAAAAAACGAAAACAAAAAAAAATATTTGCACACTTTTCTTTTACAAATGGGTACATGAACTTGTTAAAAATATTGCTGAGAGTAAACAAGAAAATTAATTAATTTTTGATATTATAAAGGTAAATATTAGAGAAACATGCTGCCTCCTATACAGAGAAATCATGCAGAAAAAATACAAAAATAAAGGAAAAAATCCTTTGTATACAAAATTTTGTTTGTTAATTTAGTGCTTCCTCTTTACCTTTTCCAAAAAACGCAAAATAACAAAAAAAAACAAAAAAATTTTTTTTTTTGGAAAATTTAAAAATTTTCTTTAATTTTTGTTTCTGTTTTTTCATTTTTTCTAAATAAACCAAAAAATATTTATGTTAACCATAATAAATTATTTTTTTAAACAATACTGAGGGAATACAAAAGGGAATAATCAACAATAATTTAAAATTTTATTTAATTTATGTTCGTACTTCGTATGTTCGTACTTTGTATTTTGTAGCCATTTTTACATATATGCGATTTTATTCAAATATAATAGTCATAATGTATGTATATAACAATAAAATTAATAGAACATTTGCAAAAAAAAACACACAAATAAAAAATAATACCACAATTCATTTTACTCGATTACTTTCAAAAAATGTTCAATATAATTTAGTAAATTTATAATGAACATTACACAGAATAAACACATGTAAAATGTAATAATAAAGAATCGATATTGAATATATTATGTACTTACGTATATATAGTAAATAGTGATGTGTGTAAATAAAGATTTCGCACAAAAATATTACAAAACACACAATAATTTTTCATTATACGTAGAAGTACACACGTATAAGGTATAGTACATTGTGTTTTCACATGAAATCAGTATTGTATTATTTTGGTATCATTCCTATACGCCTTATATCTTTATCATACAATTTTAATTTTCACTTTAATTAAAATGCCTTTAATGTGGATGAATAAAAATATACAAACGCTGAAAAGAGAAAAACAAAAAATCTACAAAAAAAAAATAAAATCGACCCAAAAATTTACCGTTATTATTATTAAATGCCTAGGTTAATATTCATCCCAAAAAAATCTAACAAATTTTCTCTTTTTTATACACTTTCTTTATTGTAGTCGAAAGCAAAAATTCTCTAAGACCAGTTTGGTAGTTTTTTTAGGAAAATTAGAATGTGAGTAAAAGGAATTGACGAATCTAGCAAAATTTAAAATAATTGAGATTTTTAATAAAATTTGAACATAATTGAGATTACAATAAAATAACGGCTAAGCAATCACGTCTAATACAAATTCAAGCGAAATTTGAGTGCTTGATTGACATGTGTTGCACAGATTTTCTTTTAATATCCAAGTTAAATTTCCAAATTTATGTTAAATTAAATTAAATACTGAATTAAGATCCAAAAAAGAAACTTGTCTTTAAAATTTCTGATTTAAAAGCTATATAAACATACATTTGCGTCCCTTTTGTGAGAACATGGCCAGTAAAAACTTTACTTCATTAAATTAAATTTCATTCTTTAATTTAAATTTTATCCTATCGTGACTTCGTTAATATAATCGTATTATTTCAACTATGGTTTCAACTAAACATTTTGTTATTCAAAAATCCTAATTTAAGAAACTTCATTCATTTGAAACATTATTTTTGGGATTTAGCAAATTTTTCGTTGAGACCACCGGATTATATAGATATAGACAAAAGTGTATATTATGTACCTATCTATAAAGAATTATTTTGCAAAAATTAATATTGAAATCTACAAAACACCTCTTAATTTTCTTTTCAGTATCTTAACATTATGGTATACGTATATATAGACTTGTTAAGTATACAGAAATGTTCATTCAAATGCAAATAAACACATACAATTACACAAAAATATAAGCACATAATATACGTATGTATTGTTAATATTCTACACGATATTATAAATTTTATTTTACATATTACACGTTCACAGATTGTAAGTTGTAAAAAGCAATCTTTAGATTTACAGAATTTACTAACAAAAAAAAATTGATATGGATGGTTTTTAGAGGAAATTATAATTAATAAAATTTTTAATATTGGGCAATTTAAAGGAAGTTGTAAACTAAAGTAAATTGTAAACTCATCGTTAATATTGTGTTCTTCATTGTTCATATTATTATGCAAGCATTTGATAAATGAATGTTTTGTATAGGTAATCAAAATAATTTGTTGGGTTGATTTTTAAAATTTTTAACTCAATTGGTGTAATAGCCTTACAATGTTTTAATATTTTTGAAATTTTTAAAATAGCTTTTAGATTTTGTTTAAAAATTGGAAACATAAAATTATCAAAGTTTCTTGGTCATATTCAAAGGAATTTAGACTTTGCAATAAGGGATCAAATAACGTATAGTAAGCTTGAGAGGAATTTCCGCACTTCGACAGGCCAAGGAATTTCGCATAGGGTTAGGCACCAGATGAGAATTCTCACCAATATCTTGAAGAGACATTGTGGGCTTAAGATACGAAGCTAGGCTTAGAAAGTGATGGTGTTTGTAAATTTTGCGGAGAGCACGAGGACACCTTCTAAGAGAAGAGCCCTCACCTGAAGGAGAAGGGAAATACTGGGAAAATACAGGGTAAATTCTAATTCCAGATTGAAATATTAATAAATCTTGCATACATACAAAAAAAAATTTTAAATACTGCTTTAGTAAATTTTTGTTAGCTTTAAGGCTTGTACATTACGAGAAGCTCTAACCAATTAGGGTTCACCACGTGTTACAATTTAAACTTTTAACATTATTTTCAAATTAAAGTGTTCATTTATACGTGCACAATGCATAATATGTGGACAGACCCATTACACCTAATTTTTAATATATTTTAAACAATTGACTACCTATCTCCTAAACTAAACAACCATCTTATTACTAAAAGTCTTCTTTATCATCAAGATTCATATAATGTAATAAAAATTGCATAAAATTTATTTATAATTGGCACTTTAAGTATATCCTATTACAATTTAAATACCCTTATATTTGCAAAAAAACAAAATATTTATTTGATTACTCATACATAAAAATATATATCCTTTTTTTTGCAAAACAGTTAGTTTAACATCTAAAGTTGATCATCATGTCAAAAAATAACATGGTGTATTATAAACGATGTCAATATATCAAAGAAGAAGGTTGAATGGAAATTAAAATCCTGTCTAATATTTTTTTATAAAAAAAAAGAAAAAATTAATTTCAAAGAAGGTTAACGAATTAGAAAATCCGCCTATTCATATAGACCGTTTATATTTATAAATATATGTGTGCACAAATATATATTTTATATAGATTTAGATATGAATATATTTTGCCCTTGAAAAAGAATTTAGATTATATAATGCTATGAAATTATTTATATGTAAATGTACGGCAGAATTATAATAAAGTACCTATATAATTATTTTAAAGGATGAATGAATTTTCAAAAAAAAAGCAAGGATTTCTAGCACTATAATCAGTTATAATTTATAATTGAACTTTGAAAATTGTAAATATATTATGGTATGCGTAAAATTTATAATTGAGTTTGTAGGTTATAATACTAAGCAGGATTTTTCTCTTTTTAGGTTATTACAGTAATTATTATGAAGGCTATGAAATTTTTAAATTTATATTATGAGTTTTATAACTTTTAAAATTTAATATTTTTAATTAAAATGCTAGAAAATTAATTTCAATTAGAATGAAAATAATCCAAATAGAGTTTGAATGCTTTTAATTTATATTAGTACAAATTAGAATAATTTTAACATAAGGATTCATTTTTAATAATAACCGTCCATTTTTTTAGTTAAAATACTGTTCAAAATGTTGCACAAATTACACTTGCAGTTTTCGATTAAAGAATTATTAATTTACGAACACGTTACTCGCAATCACAGTTTTTGTAAAACACTAAGTTTTATCATGACTACTGAGTTCCGTTAGGGTAACATGTTATTTGAACCACTTTATGGTTCTACATGATCTATGGTAGGAAAAGTTTTCTAACTTAATTTAATTTTTGTTCATATCCCAATTCACAATACAAAATAGTGACCGAATTGGAAATCAACTGAAGCGGAAATTCATAGTCTATGATTTGAAATAGTTCAAACAGTGCTTAAAAAATTGGAATATTAGATTTACGCCAAACAAGTCTCGAGTCGAGGTCGTGTTTGTCTAAAATATTAAGAAAATATGAAATAGGTAAACTTTTAAAAACATAAACTCTAAATAATTTTTTTAAGCTTAAAATACTACTATTGTTAATTTAACAAAAAAATCAAAAAAATTTAAAATTTCAAAACAATTAAAATTTTTAACCTAAAATTTTTAAAAATTTGATAATAAAAAAAGTAAATAAAGACAAGAATAATTCCTGTAAATTTTAAATGTAATAAGCCTCTCTATGGACCAAAGTTTAGATTAATTTTTGTTATACTTTACATATAATTGCAGATGCGTCTAACAATTTCTTAAAGTCGATAAATGGTCTTAAAACATCCTTGTATGATATAGTTATATTATATTATTCCGCCAAGGAAATGTCTAAGGATGAGTCACACCTAGCTAGCTCATCCACCTCTTAATTTTCTGCTATATTATGGTTGCTCAGAACCTAAAGGAGTGTGACATTATGGCAAGCGCGCACTCCCGTCAGGTCACGACAGCACTGGCCACCAGCTGAGACAATGCCCTTGGCGACCATATCATTTTTTGTTCCTTTTATTAAATTTGTCACAAATTCGTTCATATTCCCTCCATTCAGCGTAGAAATATAATTTCTTTTTTCAGCCTGAAATTTTTCAAATGAAACGATTGGATTTTAAAAAAGGATTAGCTAGCTCTTTTTACTTTTTAAATTGGCTCCTTCTTTAGTATAAAAAGGTATTTATTCATTTATCTAAACATGGAAATCACTTAAAATTTGCAGTTCCCATTTTTTTCTAATAAATTTTGTACATCAATTACAATTACATATGAGGCCGTGCTTTGTTTTTTGCAATAAAAACCAAAGCATTCAGTTTTATTATGAAAACGCAATTATTTACTTGCCATCTTCTACCATCTATTGTGTTGTTTCTCATGTATGTAATATTTCATACTTTAGAACAGATAATTCTAATTTCTATTTAAAATATTTATAAAGAATTACGATTTTGGAAAGAGATTGCCTTTTATTTTCAAAATAAATCGAAAAAACTTAAAAACTTAAATGCTTATGAATCTCTTTTTTTAATATTCTTTTTTGTTTCTTTTAAGAAAATATTTTTTCCATATTTTTCTCAAAGGATATACAATTCATTTCTCAATAAAAATTTTATCATAAAGATATTTCTCTTTTTTCTGTTTTCAAAAATTTTTACCTACACATGCACAGATTGGTGTAATACAAAAAAAAACATTTTTTTTAATCATAAAGAATTTCTAAAGCTATATGCTTAAGGTTTACCCAACTCAAAAAATTTATAATTCTCTCTATTGGTCTATGTTATCCTTATTCTTGCTTTCCTCTTATTGTTACTGTTATTTTTTGTATTTTGTTTTACTTTTTTCTTGTTAAAGAAAATCCATTTCATGTTAAAATATTAAAGCAAATCGGAATTACATCTTCTGTTTTCAAAATTGAATATGCAAAAAATATGTTTTTTGAAAAAGAAAAAAAAATGCAATAGCTGCTCGTACTGTTTTCTATATGATTTGTTTATGTTTGCATAAGCTAGAATATGGTACGCCTACATATATGCAACTATATTTAAACCACACTCTACATGAATAATGCTATTATTTTCGGAAATGTATGGTTAATAAAAATGTGTATACTTCTATGTTCTTCCCCAAAGTCATCTTATATCTAAATAAATGTACATGTGTGTGCATTTACTTTAAATATCAAATATGTAGAAACCAAAAATATTTTAAAACAACAAAAAAATCTTTAACAAAAATTTTTAAGTTAAAACAAATCTGAATTTGATTTCAATTCTATTTGTTTTCATTTCTTAAATCCCACGATATAAAAATAGTTGTGTGTTGAAGATTATTTGAAAAAATATAAGAATAAATTTTACTCCTATTCCCCCTTAAAAAAAACCCTAAACATAAACAGATTGCATGTTTATTTTACTTTCATTTCTTTTTAAGTAAACTAAAAAATAAGTAGACCGGTAAGAAATTATTATTATTGTTATATATTAGTTAAAAATTTATAAATTTTAAGTAAAAGTTTTAAAAGGGTTTGAAAAATAAAAATAAGAAATACAATAAATATAAAATAAGAAATTTAACCTGCTTTACCAAAATGAATTCAACTATGTGGTGAATATAAAAATAATAATGAAATATAGAGGACTTTGTAACCATAATATAATCAACATAACCAAATTTAATTAAATCAATTCTGCAAATTTTGTAATCGACGGAGGTATCAAAGCAGTAATTATACAATATTAATAATTGTAGTAAAAAAGTATACACAATAAACACCATATATTCGTAGTAACTAACCAACAGTTGTAATCAATCACATTTTATAAAGTCCTAAATTTTAGTTGTTTGCGTGATCGAATCGTTAGAGCTAACGTTATACTTTTTACCGACCGTATTGTGTATACAATAGGTAGGTTATGTGATGGCAACAAATTTTGCATATCGAGTTTTCGGTGGGAACGTACTTCTCCATAATAGGGAAGTGTAAATAAACTATTTTTAGCAACCTGTCGGTCTGTCGGTCTGTGTGTACGCGTATATTTTATATGTAAGCTTATTTCGACCATGGCACGGATTGATCAACTTTTGGGATATATCAGGCCTCGGGAGCTGCACTTTTTAGCGGGCCTGTTTTACATTTTTGAACATTTTAAAGAAAATATTCAACCGATTTTCTTGAAATTTCATATATAAGCTTTGCTCGACCGTCCGCAAAAATTCCTAACTTTTGGAAGAAATCAGGCATGGGCGTTTACTACGGGCCAAATATACATTTTTGCGTATATAAAGAGAAATAATCAACCGATTTCTTTGAAATTTAATATTTGAATTATTTGTATTGAAACAATGAACATATAAATTTTTTGAGAAGATCAGGGCTCGAGAACTGATTTGCGGGCCGATTTTACATTTTTCACCATATCCACAGAACAAATTGATAGAATTTCTTAAAATTTGATATTTGAGTTCTGGTTGTTACCGAAACTAACTGGCGAGCGTTTCAGGGAATTCGGGTAACACAAAGCGAAATTGTACTAAGAGCCAAATTTACATTTTTCTAGGTATATTAACTATAACCTTACTAATGTCCTAAAAATTGGAAAGAAGTATTTAAAAGACATTTTTATAATATTCTGTAACATTTTCACTTAACTAGACTATACACATTACGGTCGGTTATGTGTTGACCACATCAGATTTTTATAAATATTTTTAAAATGAGCGCTTAATTTTTGTTCTAAATGCTCAGATTTTCATGTTGAGTTTATTGATGTTTGTTTAGTATTGTACTTACCAGGTTCTTTATTTTATGTATAAAAGTATAATGAAATAATGTTTTTAAATTTCGCTCTTTGTCCGCAGTTTAATTCAAAATTAAAAACAACGAACCAAAGTGATAATTTGGCTCTTTAAGCATAATATCAGAGATTCGTTTATTCTGGCTTATATGCAAATAATTTTGGAATTTCTTAATCACAGGTCAAAGGAATAACTATGTTTCTTTATAGGCTTTAAAAAATCATCGCGTCTTCAGACCCCTCTGAAATATTGACATATACCATTTTTATAACCGCAAGAAATAAAAATTTGGCAATAACTTAATTTTTCCGAGCTAACCCGACCTCAGATACAAAAATCTTTTATTAGTTTTGTGTTCAGGGTTTCCCTGAAAATTTAAAGTTTACATGAAGTTGCATGAAGTTTTGTTTAAAGAATTTTTTTTTCAAAAAATTAAAGTTTGGGAATTTTTCTTTGTTTTCTTTTAATTTTAATTTTTTGTTGCTGTATGACCCTTGCCTTTCTACTTCATCTAACCTTTTATTATTATTTTTTTTTGTTTCATATTTTTTCATATTTTAAGTTTCAAAACAATTACTTACAAGCATTCAGGATATTGGAAATATCCTGAAAAATAATAATTAAAAGAAAAATTGAATTTTTTTGTTATCCTTTTTTTTCTGTAAGTTTTTTTTCTCTCCCTTTTGTTTTCTGACTTAGAACAATTTTCTCTTGAAGTGTTAATTAAAAAGTTCCGAACTCAAAACATTTTTTCATACGTATAGAGGGTGTATAATATTGTTTGTAATGTGTATGTATGTGCTTCTGTGGGTATATAGAAAAAAAATTTTTTTTTTCAATAATATTTGAAGTTTTTCTTTGTTTTTTGTAATTGTGTGTATAATTTTAATTTCTTGTTTTAATAATTTAAACCAATTATGAAAATTAAATGAAAAACGACATACCTACATATTTTTATAGATAGCCTTTATAAAAGGTATTGAACATAACAATGTGTATGTAAGTGTATATGTATGTGCTATGCATACAAATGAGTTGTTTGTATAGGTAGAATCATAGAAATTTGTCATAATTATTATATAAGATTTTTCAAAAAAAAAAGTTTTTCATTTTTCTCATCCTAATACCCAATAATTATTATTGTATTCTTCCTATACAATTAAAACATAATTATTATGGTAAATGGTTAATTGGTATTTAATATGGTAAACTAAATAAAAGGATAATTATTTTAAAATTAAGATATTTTTTATGACTATTAATAAGGAATTTAAAAAAAAATTTAAATTATCACTTTTTTTTTATAAAAAGGAAACTTTTAATTTTTTGTAATTTGCTAAAATAGTAATGAATATTTTCGTAATAATTATTTTGTGGAAGGGTGGGTATGGTTGTATTGTAGAACATTGCAACAGTTTGAAAAATATTCAAAATCTTTAATGGATAGATCAATTCCATAAAATAAAATTTCTTTTAAGATTTTTAAGCTTTTACTTTTAAATCGAAAAGATCGAGTTTCGATTAAATTAACCTCAAAGTTTAGAAACAATTTTTTAAACAAAAATAATTGACGGTTTTGAAAAAATTATTCTATCTACTCTTTTCGTACTAAATTAAACCAATTAAACTAATTCTAGCAGAATTTTAGAATAACATTAAGCCTTAGAAAATTTCTAATCAGAATAAGGACTGAAATTTCTTTTCGAACGAGATAAAATTAGTTATTGTTTTTTTAACCATGCCTTAGCCCAGATTTTAATCTCAAAATGGCAAAGAGGTTGATTGATTTCTCCTAAGTTGTAGTTTGAAATGTGAGTGGCAAAGCTTGAAATTGTGTGGAACGATATGAACTACCAAAATAATGGTATACTTTGAATAAAATGTATTTTTTCAATCTTTTTAACAGAAATTCACAGTTATTATAACTGTTATAGAATAGGCAATTTACTTTATCTTAATGGAAATTTCTTCATGCAACTGCAGAACAGATGGATGACGTAATCAAAGGAACGAGTTAAAGGCAGAAAAATTCATTAAAAAAATTTTTCTCCTCGAACTGGACTCGAACCAGTGACCTACCGCTTTCTAGGCGGACGCTCTACCAACTGAGCTACAGAGGCATGAAGAAATTGCCGACGAAATGTTCTCTACATTGCTTATACTGTAATTCACATGATTACTAAGTATTTGTTTTGTTTACAATTTACTTTCATAATCGCTTTGGGCTTAGATCTACAAGCCGTGTTATTGAACTTTAAAATTTTAAGATAAACTTAAATATCTAAGCATATCACAGCATTTTGCCATGATAATTATTATTATGGGGGTAGATTTACTTGTGCTTTATGTATCGTACTTAAATTTATTCCTTTAAGTTATGCTTTTTTATTTTGCTGCAAATTTGTTAACTTTTTGTAACAATCACATTTTTTTTTATTCCATTTAGAGGATGTTCAACTTGACACATAAATCTCTACGAAATTTTTCTAATAATTTTAAAATTAAATAAATAAAATACTTAAAAATATTTATTTTAATAGAAAAATTAAAAAAATATGTACCTTTTGATTTCAGTCAAACAGCTCACTCTTTTTACCTCCATATTTTCACGCATTGTACTCCGTTAAATCAGCAAAATTTTTATATTTTTTGAAAATCTAATTCAGTAATATAAAAATATTCAAAGTTCTGTGAGATTTTAAATGTTTGCTGCTCACAAAATTACGGATATATCTTGTCAATCTTGGGATCACGAACCAGTTACTGTCAAGTTTCATTCGTACTAATTTTAAAGTTAAGTACGTTAGTAATTCAATATTTATGTGTCCGTGTTATTAACATTCTAGTGTAGTTGTTTAATTTGTAAAAATTTCTTTTTGGAAATAAATATGAAATTGGAAAACTGTAAAATAGATGATGCAGGGTGATAAATCAGTTAGGAGTAAGAATTAGAAAGTCCTGTTGTATGCGAAAATTTTTTGTTTAGGTATTTGCACCATAACTATGTAGATTATTTTCAAATGTTTTAAGAGCAACTATACTATTTTAATAACCACAATTCCTTTATTATATACTGCCAAAGGATTTTATTATAATTTCAGGAATTGCTAAGTAGCAATAAGCAACTTTTTACTTTTCAACTAAATATTTTTCTCGATTTATATTTTAATAATTTGCATATATAAAATAATATCGAGATTAAAATTTTTTCCATCCTGTTAGATATACAATAGCAAGAGCTATATTAAAAACTAAATGAAAAAAAAAATCAGTTATAAAGTGCTTGTCAGAAGCATTTATTATACTTTAAAATAAAATTAATGTGAAACAAAAAAATATTAATGAAAAAATATTGTCTACAAATTCTTGTAATTTATTATTAAATCGAAATATTATTTTTTGCATATCTTCAGGCGATTTTCTGAGATTTTCATTTTAGGTAGATTATTGTTTTTTTTTACAAAAGAAACAAAAAAAATTAAAAATTGTAAAAGTTTAAGTAATTAAAGGATTTTAAGAATTCATATTGTTTAAATACTTTAAAATACATGGATCATGCACATAAACATACACTATATTTAAAAATCAAAATAATAATGTGTATACAGGGTGATTCTGAACGTTATACAACAGCACATACCATTGGTTAGAAGATCGAAAATGGGCAAAACTTTTGTTCCGGACTGGGTGCCTGGATATCAAGAGTTTCCGAGTTCTAGGGATTTTAACGAATTTTCACGAAATTTTTACTTATCCAGGTTTTTTCCATTATAACTTCGGTGCTGAAAAAAATAGGAATTTCACCAAAACAGTTTCAGAAAGTCTTAGCAAAGGGCTTAAAATAGACATGCTGCTTGATTCTGTATTTTATGTACCTTCAGAATACCAAGCATTCGAACTTGAAAGAAAATAAAATTTTTCCCTTGATTTTTCAAGTTTTTTCTGGCTAGATAATTTCATAAGAAATTTTTTAAAACCTTGAAATTTGTTTTAGAAAATTTTTCCTAGCTGCTTAAGCTTCAATATAAGTTCTCAAAAATTAAAAAATTTTTTATGTTATAGAAAATGTAGCACAAAAACCATTTCTATATCAAGATTTTTATGACTCTTAAAGGCAAGAATTTTAAGTATAGTAATTGTCAACTATCATTAATTTTTGGTAACAATAGTCACAGTTGACATTTTAAAGAGCCGTTGTTTTGATAAAAAATCTGAATTTTAATGTTTTCATTTTTAATGTGAAACGAAATTTTATACAAACTTTTAATTTGAAAAACAAAAATTGAATTTAAAAAATTTGAAATTTTTGAAAAGAAAAACTAGAATTTTCATTTCGGAAAAACAAAAAAAAATCTAGTAATCAAAAAATTTTTTTTGGAAACTTTTCTTGGTAAAGAAAATTGATATGTTTTTAATTTTTGCCAATTTTCATAAGAAATGGTACCTATATGGTTTGAAATTTTTAAATGCATTTTTCTCAGAATACGTGCAATTTAAAAATTTGAAAAAAATATTTTCGAAATCTAGACACCATTTAGCGACTGAAGTTATTAAATTTTTCCAGCTAGAGCGAATTTTTAAAGTCATGCCATATAAATTTTGAAATTTATTCTAATTGAAAAAAAGTTTTTTTTTTCATAATGCAACTAAACAGGAATTCCAGTAAAGCAATTAATTTGAAATATGCGATTGAATAGAAACAGATTTAAAAAAATCTGATGTGGTCAGCACATAACCGACCGCATTGTGTATTGTCTAGTTAAATGAAAGTGTTACAGAATATTATAAAAATGTCTGTTAAATACTTCTTTCCAATTTTTAGGACATTAGTAAGCTTATAGTTAACATACTTAGAAAAATGTAAATTTGGCTCTTAGTAGAGTTTCGCTTTGTGCTACCCGAATTCCCTGAAATGCTCGCCAGTTAGTTTCGGTAACAACCAGAACTCAAATATCAAATTTCAAGAAATTCCATCAATTTGTTCTGTGGATATGGTGAAAAATGTAAAATCGGCCCGCAAATCAGTTCTCGAGCCCTGATCTTTCCAAAAATGTTATATGTTCATTGCTTTAATATGAGGAATTCATATATTAAATTTCAATGAAATCGGTTGATTATTTCTCTTTATATACACAAAAGTGTATGTTTGGCCCGTAGTAAAAGTCTAGTTGCCGATGCCTGATCTTTCCAAAAAATTTACATGTTCATTGTTTTAATACGGGGAATTCATATATTAAATTTCAATGAAATCGGTTGATTATTTCTCTTTATATACACAAAAATGTAAATTTGGCCCGTAGTAAACGCCCAGTTGCTGATGCCTGATTTCTTCCAAATATTAGGAATTTTTGCGTATGATCGAGCAAAGCTTATATATGAAATTTCAAGTAAATCGGTTTAATACTTTCTTCAAAATGGTGAAAAATGTAAAATCGGCCCGCAAATCCGTTTTCGAGCCCTGATCTTTCCAAAAAATTTATATGTTCATTGTTTTAATACGAGGAGTTCATATATTAAATTTCAATGAAATCGGTTGATTATTTCTCTTTATATACACAAAAATGTATATTTGGCCCGTAGTAAACGTCTAGTTGCCGATGCCTGATTTCTTCCAAAACATACGAATTTTTGCGGACGGTCGAGCTGAGCTTATATATAAAATTTCAAGTAAATCGGTTGAATATTTTCTTCAGAATGTTCAAAAATGTAAAACTGGCCCGCTAAAAAGTGCAGTTCCCGAGGCCTGATATATACCAAAAGTTGATCGATCCGTGCCATGGTGGAAACAAACTTACATATAAAATTTCATCAAAATCGGTTCAGCCGAACTTGAGATACACGCGTGCACACACAGACCGACAGACCGACAGACCGACAGACCGACAGACCGACAGACCGACAGGTTGCTAAAAATAGTTTATTTACACTTCCCTACTATGGAGAAGTACGTTCCCACCGAAAACTCGATATGCAAAATTTGTTGCCGTCACATAACCTACCTATTGTTTACACAATACGGTCGGTAAAAAGAAAAACATGAAGCAATTTCTGGAACTCGGAAACTCGAGAGATTTCGCACCCATTCCGGAACAAAAGTTTTAGCCAAAAGTTTTTTTTTTCGATCTTCTAACCAATGGTATGTGTTGTTGTATAAATTTCTGAATCACCCTGTATATAGAAATGTGTAGCTATAAAAATACTTGTATACGCTATAATTGAGAGCAAATACAATATTTAAAATGAAAAGTTAATAAAAAGAGTTATTAATGATTCAATCTTTTAGTGCCACAAGCACTTTTAGAAAAAAAAAAAATCTTTTTTAACAAAAATTCCAAAAAGGAAAAATATTTGTGCTATTAGTTTTAGTTAAATATTTTTAAGTATGTGTTTATATAGTGAAAATAATGAGTTAAAAGTTTTAAACACGTACTTTATCCTTTCTAATATTAAGTATTTAAAATCAGAGTAATAAAAATCTATAGAGTTGGGAAATAATTGATTTTATTTAATTGAGCTCTTTGATATTAAATTGTTAACATATTAATAGAGTCAATAAATTTCTATATTTATAAAATTATAAAATTCAAATATAGTTGTATAACAAAGTTGCATAAATTATTCCGAGTTAAATTTATAAAGGATCAGCAGGAGAATTTTTAAATAAAGTTTGGTCAAACCAATGGTTTGTATTGTAGCACTTTCCCCTTCAACAAGTGAAAATACTGCTTTTAAATACAGTCTATGTATACCTACCACACTATTAAAATTATTTTCATTCTAATACGAAACTATTTCTAGGATTGCATATATTTAGGATAAACGATTTATGCAGTCCTTGAAATAAAGCAAAAATAAATTTTAAGAGGGGTTAGTATAATACTCGATTTTGATGGTTAATTGTGTGAGCTAAGAAAAAAATTATATTTTTTTATGTTACGGAGTTTTCCGTTAGCTTTTTGCGTATTTAGACATTTGAAAAAGTTTGCGGTTCAGGAAATATAAGGCGTCAAAAATTCAAATTTTACAAATTTCAAGAGGCGATAACTTGAGAGGAGTTGGAGATGGAAAAAAATTTTTCTTTAGCGAAATGAACTATTAATTAATGTCTAAAAGCTGGTAAAATTTCAGGCTCCTAAAACCTGTGGTCTAGAAGAAAAAGGAGATAAAAATTTGGAAAAAACGGATTTTAGATAACGTTAAGTTTTAACGGCCATTTTGTTTTTTTAAAGTTTAACTATAGTATACCGCGCTAGGGGAAGCAAACTACTGGCTTTCTGAGTTTGCAAAATTTGAAGAATGCTTATGGTTTCACTGGCATTTAGCTTTCTATCTTCAAGGTTCGAAGTTTTGTAAACACGTCTAAGGATGGACGGACTGACGGACGGACAGAGTGAAACTAATAAGCATTTTTTTCAAAAATTTTTTGGAAAAGTGTTAATAAAAGTATCTATATGTTGATAAGTTATTGAGATTTAATTCTTTAGAAAATTTTTAAAAATTTTATTGTTCCAGGTGATGACCCTTCATTTGCTGGTTTAACATTGTGTTGTAACACTAAGAATTCAGTTGGCTTTTAAAAAATTAAATGTCATCAAACTTTGTTGCTTGAAAAAATCTCTAATAACTGATCCTAACACAGGAACATTTTTACGAAATAGTAAGACATCTTTTGGATTTTTAACTTGAAGCAGTATTTTTATTAACGTAGATAATTCGCTTTCTATTTTAAAATTTTATTTTGGTATTTTCCGCTTGTTTAATAAAATTTAACTTACGCGTTAATTAACTTAAGGTTACAATTTTCTTCATTTGATAAAGTGTTCAAAGGCTAAGTTTTCATGGGTGCTCTCAATTTGGGAAAAATATTTGAATACCTATTTATTTAACTTTTTTTTGTATTAAAAATTATTCTTCAATAAAAACGTCGCTACCAATATTTCATTGGCACGGTAATAATGGTGGTCATACTGTCTATTATAAACCAGTTTGATTTTAATTTTGAATTGCGATTTCGACTTTACATTAATAGATCGTTTTTAATATTCCGTAAAGAAAATTTGCAACCTTCTATTCTTGAAGATTTTATTTAATATATTTGCGACAATAAATGGATTTATTGTGCTACTTATCTGACTGCTATTTCCTTAAGCTTTTTCTCGACACTAATTCATCTGATGAATCCTTCCAAATCATAAGGTTTGACATGTCAAAATTTTGTAAGTAGTAGATTTTTAGAATCACTTTGGTTTTTTAATAATATCACATAACAAATTTTATATTTGGACTGAAAACAATTGGTTTTATGTTTCAACCTACTTTCTGTTTTAAATCACAAAAAGCAGAGTAATTTCTATGGTATTAGAGTAAATCACAAATGTGTTCATATCCCACAAATAATTTTTCAATAGAATCCACAGAATACCATTGCCATTGCTTTCAATTGGCTATGTATAATCAATATTTAAACCATTACCGAATTATTGTGCACCTAAAATTTTTAAATCTTTAATTCATTTGCTTGGTTTTTATTTTTTACTTTCCATTCATTTAGCCACTCATCATTAATTTGATAGCTTATTGAATACCTCACTCGTACCATCGTTTTTATAAGCAAATTTGATTTTCCGCGGAATTTTTTTATTTTTTTTTTAATCTTATGTAACCTTACTGTATCTTTATAACTGATAATGAAACGGATTGAATAAAAAATCTAAATGTAACTTGTTTTATGTTTTCCTTTACAAAATGATTACATAACAGAAAAGTTGTTGATTCAAAACCCTTTTTTTTCTTCTTATATTTTTTTGTTGCGTATTGAATAAAACTTTTGAAATTTTCTTTTTTTCTTTTCAAATTTTCATGATGGACTCTGCAAATTTTATTGAAATCATAAAAACAAAAGAAGAAGGAGAAAAAAAATGAAATCATAAAAAATTTTCTTTCTTTGTTCTCTGTGAATGAATGCATGAAGAAAAACAAGAGAAAAAAAAACAAGAAAGTAAATTTTTTTTTTTGTGTTGGTGGAAGACCACCCCATTAGAAAAAAAAAACAATTTAGAAAATTGTTTTTGATGTTCCCCTCCCTTACACTCTTTTGCAATCCTTTTTCAACTTTATAAGAGCAGAGAGATGGGAAAACAAGAAGGCAACTGAATTTTCGTAAAAATTCTTTTTTAAAAGCAAATTTAAATTTTTTCTTTTCATATTTTCCTCCCTGTGGTTATTTGATTATTGTTTTTGTTAATTTTCCTGTCTAAATAAACATATATTAATATTGTCGGTTGGATTTAAAAAGAAAAAGGGATTTGAACGATCAATTCAATATACCCATAGGTGCGTGCACGAATTTTAGCGCATTATTTAATAATTTTAAATTTTTTTTTTTAATATACTGCTTCCATAAATCAATTTCGTTTATGTATAAATTATAAAATCAATTCATAAATCAATTATGTTTATGTTTATTTCCATAAATCATTTCAGTTTTATGTAAAAAGATAAGATATTGAACTACATTCATACTCATTTGAAATTTGGAGCTTAAAATCTAGTGTTTTACTTACGCACTATCAGATTATCATAAGAAATTTAGAGTTCATAGTTTGCTTAATTCTCATTTAAAATAATTCTCTTCAGATAAGAGATATTACGATATAAAAGAGAATGAAGCAAATAAACCAAAACCGCACACAGCCAGTAGAAAGTGAGAGAATAAATTTAAATCTAGTAGTATTTTCCATTTGTTTAGTGCAGTCAAATCTGTACTTTACCTTCTATACGTAATTTAAGACACTCTTTAATAGCTCTCTTCATTATTTGCCTAACATTATGAGCTGTATTTATCAAATTATTTCTAACACGAAGTTGAATAAAAGTTTTATTGAAAACTTTTTTAAAAAAATAAAGTTTATCAAAATTATTTGGAAAAATTTTCATTTAATCTGATGAAAATTTATTTATCTAAATATTATTTAAAATTAAATTTAATTACTTTGAAAACTCCAATAATAATTAATGTACGTAATATACAATTATCTTTTATATATATACCTTTATAATCTCATTCAAAATTACTGTTCCGCATATTTAAAAAATATTTTCAGTATTTCTTTTTTTAAATTTTTGCTAATATTCTAACTGGCTTCCTGAAATTCCTCTTATATTTCATGAATAAAAAAAGAGGAAAATGTTTTTTCCATCACTTTTTTATATTCACACGAACGTGTGTTCCAAAGATATTATGAATTTTCAACTTCGTTGGTAACGCTAAGAAATAGATGTCTCAAATTCAGACACAATTATGTTTAAGCAACATCGAATTCCCTATCCATTCGATTATCCGTTCATTTGTTCTTGCGGCCCAGATCTAACTGTAAATTGAGTTCAATTTAGCTCCAGGTTCCAGTAGCTGCTATACAATTCCAAAAATCTTTTAGTCATATCTTGGTAATTATGAAATTGAGAATTAATTCACCAATAACTGAGACAAATTCGGGATTGAGTGAATAAATTCTTACAATAGCTGCGACTTAAAGCTTTAAAAATAAATTTTGATGTTTCTCAGAAGGTAAAAAAGCGAAAATATTTAATTTTTCATAAAAAAGGTTTCATGATAGAAGTTCTGTTTCGGTAGAATTCAATGATGTCTACAATAAGTCGTGTGAGGCTACAATAAGTTGCGAATGGCTACGGTAGCCCGTGAGATGTTTGCTCTTGCCCTATTCGGTTCCTTTAGAATCTACCAATCTACCAATAGATAACACAGAGTTGACACGATCACCTGAATTTTCTCTCATTTTATTTTTTCTTCTGTGTTTTTGAATTTATTTTGTTAGAAAATTGATGTGGGTGGTAAGAAAATTAGGTAAACCTAAATTTTTATTTTAAATAGTTAATTAAATTTGTGTATATACATATATATATATATGAATATACAATGTACATGGATATGTACGTACGTAATAAAATTCCAGAAAAAAATGTAGAATATGAATTGTTTAGGCAAAATATTATTTACGGTTTAATGATGAAACAAAACTGAAAAAAAAAATATTTTGAGCGTAGCATATACGAAAATTAATCGCAAAGAATTTAAAGGATAAAAATTTCATATCTTTTTTATGCAAATATAGAAAAACATTATATTTTTTTTATTTTTACTTTAACTTTAAATTTCAAACAAAATTGAATCGTTATTGAAAAAAGGGATCAAGTTAATTTAAAGAAAATTACACGTTAAATTTGTTAAAAGCAACAAGATGTTAGTGTATAGGTGCACTATAATTTTATTTGAACTAAAAATTTCAATTACGAGCGGCCAAACTTTAGATTTTTATTGAAAATTATTCATGTTATGGCAATATTTTGGATGACCTAGAAACTTTTTAAAACAAAAAACTTAACTAATTAATTTAGCAATTATTCTAAACATGGTTAAATTTGAAAAAATGTGGTTTAAATTAGTTTTGACTGAAAATTACTGTTAAATATCCAATTTTTTCTAAATTTTTAAAATTAAGTATACTTAGAACCACAGCCCTAGCAAAAAGAACAAATTATCAACTCCTTTTATTTTCGTAAATTATGGAATAAATTTTGCTTTAAAATAAACTTATTATAGGCTTACTAAGAAGTTCAGAGTTTTAATCACCCAAAACATATTATTGAAATGCCGCATATTGAATTTGAGAGCTACCATTTTCTATACAATCTATAATTAAGACCTATAATCGTAATTACAGATATTATTGATGCTGTTGGATTAATAACAAACAAATGAGCAAAATTTTAATTCAATTTTCTACCTAGAATTCGTTGAAATAAATTAAATTACTTTAAAACTTAATTAAATTTTTAATTACCAGCAAAACCTATAATATGTAACTTGAATTTAAGAATTTCAAATTTTCTTGTATAGTTTAGCTCTATCATTACTGGAAATTGAGTTCTCGAAATTTTAGTAATGTACATATACATATGTATATGTATATTAAATACCGTTAAAACTTAAATATCCCAATATGTGATTAAAAGCTTTATAATTTAATTTATTCGAGAAAAGCACGTTATTGTTTGATTGGATTTATTGTTAAAGCTATGAAAATTATTAAAATTTTAATACCCATCCAGATTTAGTCTCTAATAATTGGAATTAAAATGCATTTACTACAGAACAATTTAATTCAAATATAGTACTTAACAAGTAGTCTGCCTACTGTATCCTAGCATTAATATTAAAATTGAAAAATTGAGCTTAAATACTTTAAGTAAATTATAATTGAACAACACTATTTCAACAAATTTTCTTATGTATGGAGTCTTCATCTCTTCACTATACTTAATACTACTGTTTTTTTCTGATACCTGAATCATTGTCATTTTTTTCACTTTTCATGCTTATTACAAAAACTTAATATGTACATGTGTATATTATGTATATATATGTATGTATATCCAATATTTTTGATGATTAATGTAAGAAGAATAGAAGATTGATGATTTTTCTGAAAATGAGTGACGTAAATTTGTATATGAATGAAAAACAAGAAAATTTATTGATTCTAGTCAACTTACACCTATACAAATTTAGAAATTTTCGTCTTAATTATGCCTATACATACAAAATGCTATCAAGCTCTTAATTTATATTATAGATGTTTTAATATTCATTCGTGTCATCATCAAAACTCATTTACTAAACATTCATTTAATTAACAAAATTCACGGTCGCTGTTACTTTTTTTTCTTTTATGAAAAATTATAATTTCAATGTATTTTATGAAAAAAAAAATAAGAACAAAAACAAAAATAATAATTAAAATAAGATTTTTTTTTCAAAGAATTGATTTTTCGTTAAATTATGTAATAAACAAGCAAGAAAATTTAAATTTTTAATTTAACAGGAATAACACCAAACCTAGACAATAACAAAATTCTATATATACAAAGTCTTAGAATTTTTAAAGTAATTCTCATCAATATTCGAATTTAATAATATTCGTAGCAGTATGTATGTATGTAGATCCTTTTAAAAATTCAAAATCAATTTATTTTTATATCCTTTGAACCATTCTAATTGAAAGCCGTAAACAATTTTCCAAAATCTCTAATCAATAAATAACAGAAATTCATTTACATCTCAAAAGAAGAAGAATGTAATTTTAAAAATTCATGTTTATAATTACGCGATATTCTAAAAAAAACAGAAAATGAAATTTGCAACATTTCATCTCATCACACAGTGGAAAGGTTTTTTTTTTATTGAAAATTTATTATATAAGAATAGAAAAGAAAATAAAGAAATAAAATGTACAGCATACTTTTAAATTTAAAAAGAGTTATGCCATAGTAAGAAAATCATTTCTTTCGATCATGACAAGAATTAGAATTTATTTTACATTCAAATAAAAAAAATTTAACCCCTGTGGACAACCACAAGTTTGAGTTTTAAGTCGTATAGATTTGAAAAAGTTAAGATTTTTCTGTTTTATAAATTCTTTGTAAAATGAAATCTATCACTATGCTATTAAACCGTAATTATTTTAGTCCTAGTTTCTATAACGAAAAAAATGCAGGTTTGTGTACGCATAGAAAACAAGGATTGTTCTATGTACTGGAAGATTATTTGATAACACTGTTTGCAATGATGATTTATTCAAATAGAAATAACTCCTCTAATCCGTGTACTGGATTACTAATCAAAATTAGTACTGAAAATTCACAGCCTAATCGTGTGTCCGACTTTTTCTTCCCTCTTTTTATTCTTTTTCAAATCAGAATTCTCCGCTTTTCTAAGGAATATTTCACGTTTCCAATAAAATTACTCATTTTTCCAGTTGGATCGTTGCATTTTTCTTAAATTATCGAATGATGGTCTCACCTTCAAAAACAAACTGAAAAAAATTTTGAATAGATTTCAGAAAAAACTCGAAAATTATCACCTTCTCCTCACTTGGCGAGTAAAATATAGCGAGATCATAAAATGATCATAAAATTTACATTGACTTTTTAAGTTAAAAATAAAATTAGAAAACTCACAAATTATTTTCAATGCCTTCGAGTCTAAATCGTTATTGTTCCTAAAATTTTCAATAATTAAAATTTTGAAAAAACTGACGCTTACAAATATTCATTTTAATATTAAGTTTCATGCAAAAAATAGTTATTCAAATTTAGTTTCAATAAATGCACACGTATTACAACAATTTGTATACTAATTATAGTTTTTCTGATGATGCCGGCAACTTTATTATTTATAAGAAAAATTTTATTATATAAATACAATAATTAATAATAATTGAGAACCAAAGAGTCAACTAGTTTTATATAAAGTATATGGTCACTTATGAATACTTTATTACTAAATTTTGAAATAATAGTAATTATTATATTCCAAAAATATCCCGAAAATTAAATTTATTTTATATACTTGTATCATATGAAATTACAAAATATTTTTCTTAAACAATTTAATTAATACTCAAAACAATAAATTCTTGTTCTAAACAATAAATTCGCATTTATTTATAACTATGTGCTATTGACTTACGGCATGGGTCTAATTAGACTATATAAATTAAAATGATAGCAACTTCACTATCGTATAATAATGTTTCTGAGATTTGTATAAATAAACTACACTTAAAATGCCATTATATTCATTCGTAAAAATGACCATTAAACAAACAAATAACCATCAATCTTAGTGGTCTTAAAATTGGCAATAAAATTAATATTATATAAGGAAATCACTAGAAAAACTACTATACAAGTACAAAAACTAACGATTTTGCTACGTAATTACTTGCATAAAATACACAACATGAAAATATTAAGAAAAGAAAAAATGATATAAAAAATTTTACAACCATAGCAGGAAAAATATTGCAAAAAATACGAGAGCACTAAACACTTCGAGTCTCGAAAGCAAACCAAGAAAAGTTAAATTCTCTATTTAAATTAAAATATTAAATTATTTTTCAGTTTTTTTTCGCTCTTTCAACTTTTTTTTATTTTATTCAAATGATTTTTTCTTTGTTGCTTTTTGCAAGTGTTTGTAAGTTTTTCTATGCTATTGAATTCTTTTTCTTAACATTTTTATAATATTTTATTTACTAAAGTATCTTTTTTTTACGGGGGAAATTTTCCGCCGTATAAAAAAAAATATACCCAAAACACTTCTGTTCTCTTACACACACATAATAGGGAAGAAAAACTATTCAAAAAAAAAATGTATAAAAGTTTTTCGCAGAAAATGTGAAAATAAGTAGCAAAATGGTTGAGAGTAAAAACATAAAGAAATCAAAAGAAAAAAAAATTACTACAAAAATGCTAACGGTGATTGTGCGGCTATTTTTATGTGTTAAGACCACACCAAGAAGAGGTTAAAGTTTTTCCCTCTGTTATTCTTTTTTTTTTCAACTTTGAAAAGAAAAATAAGCGAAAATATAAACGAATGGTATGAAAATAATGAAAAGGTGAAATAAAAACAAAAAAAAAATGCTTTTTGTTCTTTTTGTTATTGCGTTGAAAGAAAAACCTTAAAAATATCCTGAAGTAACAAAACGACTTCAGTACTTAAAAATAAATGCGGTGGTCGCGGATTTGAATTTGGTTCGAAAATATATTTAGGTAATTTTTAACTAAATTTCATTTGGTTAAAAGTCTCACTTCACAATTAGATCAAATAACAGAAAGGATTTTTTAATATCAACAATTTATTTGGTATTTCAAAACTTTAAGTCAGTGCGTAAGACCAGCCTTCAGTTCTGTAGATGCAATTATTGAATTTGCAATTATTGAATTAATATTTTGTTCTAAACAAAGATATCGAGCGTGACGTGGATTTTGAAATCCCGTAAAAAATAATTAAGATTTTGTTCATATGAGCAATTCTAGATACAATTAAAAACAGGGAAGAAAAGAAAATGAAATTTGTTATTCAACATTTTACAAAAATTACCGAATAGAAATCGTCCCTCTTCTACAAGAGGTTGATTAATATATTAGGTACGGGACAATAAGCTTCCAAATATTCAGAAAGAGTCGTAAATTTAAAAGGTTGGAAATTCCATATTTTTCTTAATGACTGCATACTTTCATAAAAGTTATAAAAATAATTTATTGCAAACAATTAAGAACCTTAAAAGTTTAGAATATAATTTAAATAATTAATAAAGATGTTGTTTTAGAATTTTTGCTTAAAAAAGGGTTTACACTTTTAACTACCCTTTTTCTTTAACTATTAAATTAAAAATAATAAATATGTTAAGAAGCTAGAAATCAAACTTTTATAAATAAAGTTTGGTGCAATAAGGCCCACAACCGACTTTATCAATTTTCTCTTTTCCAAAATCGCGTAAAATAGACATTCTCATGCGCTTAAACTACACAACCGAAAACTAAGCTATGTATATATGTATGATATACATTTCGGAAAATGAACAATAACTTTATAATTTACAATTGATTAATCTTAAAATAATCTGGAACAAACAAAAACCTACATTTGCGGTTACTTTATACAACACAATTTTTTTTATAAATCCCCGTTCAAAGTAGAATATTATCCTTTTAACTTTAAATAGTAATTTTTGTTAAATTTTTCACCTTTACTACTTTTTTCCGCTTCATTTTATCAAAGTCTTCTCACTTCGGAACTATTTAAAATTTTTATAAAAAAAATTATTGTGTGGTTTTTTAACTCATACAATTTTAATAGGTTGGTCTGCTTTTATAAATGAAAACAAGTGAAAATAAGTAATTCCAGAATATTGTTTTACTTAGTCTTTTATAACTTTTATAGTAAGCGGTTTCAATTATATTAATGTACATTGACACGTGTATATTCACACTATTATTAAAGTAAAAGTCTCATATACTTTTAACTTTTTCGAATATATTTTAATTACCATTGTAAAATTTTAATTTCTCTTTAAGAAGTTCAAATAATACAAGATCATAATCATTAGCATGCAATAAAGTACAAAGATTTTAAATAAATTTATCTAAAAGTTTTTATTATTATGTAGGGTCATTTTCTAGCTTTAATTTCAATGCATTTAAGATATAATAAAAAATTATATTAAACAAAAAAAGCAAGAATTTAAATAGTTCCTGATTCTTCTCGCAATGTAATGTTTTGCTAAATGTCATTTAAATTTCACTTATTAAGTTGATTTTGTCAATTTTCAATATTAAAAACTTGATAAATAAATTTGATACTAATTAAAATATGAAAAAAGCTTAGGAGAAAGTTTTTCTCTTTAGTAATCTTGTGAACTCATATTGAAGTATTCCGAAAGATCCAACACGCCTCTCCCTTTGTCGGACCCTTTCACAGATAATGTTGGTTAGGAACTAGGAAAAGAATCAGAGAGAATACGCTCGGAGCGCTGGTGAAGTCTTAAACGGCTGCAGCAGAGGTCCCGGAATTTAAGGTTATTATAGGGCTGGACAAGAATCAAGGGAGAATCAGGTGTAGATTTAGGTGTTCTAGAATACTTGCAGATTCTCTGGCGAGGATGTGGAAAACTCATTACACCTTCTAGGAAATTTTGATGCTCTCGCTCATAGCAGAGGGGAAATCGAGTGTGTGTTGTAGGGCAAGTCCTGCACTCAGGAATGTGGGGCACAATAGATTCTTATACGTGGTTACGTTGCACTGTTAACCCGGTTGTAAAAATTTACAGATGTACAAATAGCAACTGATCTCGAAGTCCTGCTTATTTTTTAATTTTACCTTCGTTGGAACTCCGCTGACTTGGTAAAATTTCACAAAAAATTCACGTTAGTAGTAATGTAAATTTAGTTAATATATTATCTATACCGCTCGCCTAAGAAATGAGGCAGCACCACAAATGAGGCAGGGTTGTTAAATTGAATTGCACACAATAAAACTGCAACCGCTGGTAATACTTTCAAATTAAGTTTATTTTCTGTATTTACAGAATTGATGTTCTGTCATACTGTCCCAGTATTTTATTCTGAACTTTTGTTATTGCTTTGAGCATAAATTTTTTTGTTACTGCGACCATATTATATGAACGAGAACTTTATATTGAGATCACATTTTTGAAATGTGCCCTCAATGTAAAGTTGCTAATAACAAAAATATTTAATTTACAATAATCTCCGTCGTCTTACTAATCACATTCGTTGCAAACATGAATAATTATCTCCAATGGCTCCAATTTTGTAAAAAAATCCTCGAAAGGATGTGCATAAAAGAGACACAGATTAAATTTATTCACATACCTCAAAAGAATGGGAATAAATTAAATATGTATTGCAACATCTCAACTCTGGATTAAAAAAATATTTTCCATAATTATGTTAAATTGCATTTACTTTAAAAATCACCATTATGGCAAATTTTTAATTCCAACTCTGACGAATTTCAAGTCTTTTAACTTTCTAAATTTTTAACTTTACACTGCAATACCAACTATTAAATGAATCTAATAAAGTTCTCAATTTACTAATCATAATGATTACATTATTGTGTACATTAATTTCAATATTATCATGATGCTCAAATGTCTAACATATACAAACACACATTCACTAAATTATAAATTTGTTTAATGCTTTAAAATCCACACTACCCTAATTTTACTTAATTTAAGAATGAAAAATATGCACAATAAAGGAATTTTCTTCAAAAATAAGAAAAATTTAGTCAAAATTCTTTTCTCAACTAGATCACTTCTCATTTTTCAAACTATCAAGATTTATAAAAACTGCGAATTAAATTTAATTTATCAGAGTATTTTGAAAAAATACTTCTAGGAATTTTCGTTTCTTTCTATTTTTTTAAGAAGAAGAAGAAGAAGGAAAAGGATTTTTATATTTTAATTTTGAATGATGATGATGAAATACAGAAATTTTTCATCATTGCGCATCCTTTTCTTTTTTTTTATTTTCTTAGCGTTAAAATAAAGAAAGGAACAGAAATATAAATTAATTGAAAATGAAAATGTCTAAAACTTCAAATCTCACATAACAAGTCATTTATTAAGATGTAATTACTATCAGATCGTTTCATATTTTCATACCATAATAGCAATATATAGCTATATTGTACAAGTACCAGGCACCCTTTTCTTTTTTAAAAGCTAAAAACTGAGAACCAAAAAATTAAAGGAAAAAATAAAGAAATGTAAGAAAATTAGAATTTCTTTAGAAAGACGGCCATATTTAAAAAGGACTTGGAAGAATTTTTTTAAAAAGTCATTAAATTTTGTAAACCCTTATAAAATATGTTGGTATTGTCACGATATTTCACATTATACTTATATTTTCACAAAATTTCTTTTCTATACTTTATCGTTTCTGAACCATTTATTGGCCTCACGTTTTAGATGTTATTCCAAAATATCGTAAATTTGTTCTATATAAATTTTAAGAGGGGCACTTTTATAAAAAAAAATTTATTTAATTTTAATTTATAGGTAAGAGTCGCATGATTATCAAAAATTTAGTGTACTCCCACTGCTATGATGATTTAGTGCACTGTAAATTTGCAATTAACTTGTTATATCGCAATTAAAAATAAATAATACCTAGTTTAAATCAAACATATATGTACATAAAATAGTTAAATATTATACATAAAGCAATGAAAAAATTATGAGGTTGTTAATTAATTGGAGGTATTTGAACTAGAAGTAAGATTCTTTTAGCATTATATACATTTTTTAAAGAAAAATTTTAAATAGCATAGTAGCCGTACACTCTCAGGCAAATCCAGAATTGGAATCGAATTGAAAGCAAAATAAAAAAAAATAAAAAAAAAGTGGAAATTCCGAAAAGAGACTTAAAGTCAACATTTGAGTGATTGTGGTCAAAGTCAGAATTGGGGCCGATCTCGATTTAGAACATAAAAAAACAAAAGTTGTGCTGTTGCTGGAATCAAAAAATCACGATAAACTTCAAAGTCCTATTTGAGAATATATTTTGTCAAAAATTTTGTGAATGATCCATTAAATTCGGAAATTATGAATTAATAGTAAATTGAAATTATATTTTGAAGGTAAACCAATCTTCCAAAACCATAAGATAGGTGAATTTTGTTACTTACAAAACATATTCTTAAAATTCAGAATTTACTAAATTTTTGAAATATCCTATACACGCTTGCCTTATTTTTCACAGCTAACTTGTATTTATAAGCTTATTGACTTATGCATTTTAGAAACTTTTTTATATTATATATTTTTAAATTATATTAGAGCCACAATATAGAATATTCCACATAGAACTTAAAATATTTTAAATTTGTGTTTAGTGGTTATTGTAACAATTTCCTCAAATTTTAAACTCAAAACATACCTTCAATTAATTTTGTGTACTTTATGTAGACAACTTTGCTCTTGTTATTAAGAAGTCAAAGAAAAATAAGTTAGAGAACTATATCAGATTTTTGGTTAATTTGTTAGAACTTCTGAATTGGAATTTTAGACTATTGCTACTAATGATGATATTACAAAAACAATTTCATAATTTTTGCTCTAAATCAATTATACTTAAAGTTGTACGAATCAACCATAATAGTTATCCACATTTTCCATGTATGTATATCCAATTTTTTAGGTTTTATTTTATATTATGCCTCTATTGTTATCATTTATACATTATTCTTTACTTGTATCTTCTGTTCTCGTTCAATTTCTTATACAAAAGAGGGTCCTTTTTTTCACAATTTCAAATGATTTTTATATTATATAGGTACTTTTATATTTGCAATGTATTATCCATATTATTCATCTTATTTTTATGTCCTATATCTACAAGACTATATTATTATGAAGACGATGATGACTGGACTGGGTTTTTATACACGATGGTTTCTTCATATATTATTTTCGTTTTGTATACCATCTTGTTTTCCGCATTTTTATATACGAAAATTTCCTTTTTTTCAATTCTTATGTTACGACGACAAAGTAACAAAATTTTTCCTACACATTTTTGTTTTCGGTTTTTTTTCTTTTTTTATTATTCCTTTTTACTTTCTATGTTTGTGTTTGTATTTATTGCATATTATATGTGTGCACAGTCATGTTTTATGGCTTTGAGTTCATATTTTATGTCCGCGTGTATTTATAAGGATTTTTTTTTATATATAAACTTTTGCCGTCTTTTCTAACCTTTTAAAGTGCTTTTAAAAAGTTATTTTAGTAACAGAGAAATATTCTTTTTTGTTCTTCTCGTTATTCGCAATTTATTTTGTTCATCCAACTTACAATTTATATTTTTGTAATATTTGGCACAGTACCATGGTATTGTTATTTCAATTTTAAATGGAAAAGCCGATAAAAAACACTAAAACAAGTAAAATTCAATTGTGTAATGTTAAAAAAAAGAAAATCGATTGATATTTTGTAAATAGTTTTTGAATCCCTTCATAGTAAAAAAATAATATTTATTTGTTTTTGTTACTGAAAAATTAAATAAATAAATTAAGAGGAATGCATTTTATTGAAGATTTTACAAAAAAGAAAATAAAAAGTTCCAATAATTTCAGTCATATATGACATAATGTCATAGTAGTATCAGAAGATAAACGGTTTGATATTTCAATGCTTCATTTCCCAAAACTCTTCATAATCGAGTGAAATACAAAAAATACCGCAGTTCCGAAATCGAGTAAAATTAGACACGGAGTCTTATCCATTCCATTTGGTTTTCACAATAATAATTAATATTTTTAGCCGAGGAATTCTAAACGATTCAATTTTTTCATATAATAAATCTGCAATCAGTTGATCGATCTATATTCATACATAAAACAACTTAAACCCAAAAATATTTTATTAAAACATTAAACAAAAATTCAATGTTATTAATTATTTAATATAAAAATATTATAAATAAATACAGAATTTTTCAATCAATCATTTTACATTTTCTCATAACAGCCTTAAGTGAAAAACCGAAAAAAAAAATTAAACAAAACGTGTATTCAAAAAAAAAAACCAAAATCCAGTGTAGAAAAAGGATAGATCATCATAAGCCTTCTTACACAATGGACAAATTTTGGTGGCGTCAAGCGTTAATTATTAATTTTCGATGTAATAAGATACATACTAAGTGTGAATATACAATCACAGATGGGTATATATAAAACTGTATTATTACATAATATACAAAAATCAACGATAATTCAATATAAAATTAAATTTGTATTTATATATATATGTATATATATATCGACGTATATCCACCAATAATAACAATAATATTAATAATAGTAATAATAATAAGATCCTTTTTGAAATATCACGTAAATCTCATACCAACACGCGATTATATTCATATAAATATATATATATATATATATAAATATTATATATTATGTGAATATTATATAATATATAATATTATTATTGTCTTCTTATACTTATATTATTGACGAAATTTGTTATGTGGTTTATTTAGGAATTACTCAAAGCTAATTTTCATTACAATAAAAGAAAAAAAAATAAAATTTTTCGTTTAATATACAAAATATACATATATTAATATAATGCATATAAACATTCATATTTGTATGTAAAAATACAGGCATTTTTATTAGAGAGGTTAGCCAAAAATATATAAAAAAATAACACAATAAATTCGGGTCAAAACAACTATTTCATAAATAAGCACATTTTCATTTATTTTTAACAACTTTTAGTGTAAGTGCGGGTACAACAAGTTAGATAGGTTTGTAATTCTATCTAAAATTTTATAAAACAATTGAATGTACTATCAAAATTTAAATGAAAACAATTTTTGAGAAAAATTAATTTCAAAATAATTTTTCAACCATTGCATACTTTCAGGGGAAAATTGAAATAGGAGTACCTGTACCATTATTTTAATGGTGCGAAGCAAACATCTTCAATAACGATGTTATAATTATTTTCACTATTGTCCGTCTTTTATCTATAAAAATTTGATAAAATTGTAAGTTTTGAAAAGTGGGTAAAAAAAACTAAACAACTAAAAAAGATGAACGGAATTCAGTAAAATAATTCTGTTTTTAACAAAATAATTCCTTATTAAATCAAACTCCATACTATAATCGATTTTCAAATTCAATATAAAATCACGATAATTTCTTTCTTGCCCTACAAAAACGAAAATTTTAATGAATCATGGAATAAATTTTGCGTTTAAAATAAAAAAAAATTGGTTGCAAAAATTAAGTACTTTGAAGTTGTTCACCTAAAAATATTCACCGATTTGAGATCTTCTTGAGAACAGAGCGATCACAGTATATCAAGTTATTCCTCAGTACGCGTTAAGGACAAACAAAGTGAAACCAATAGCATATTTTTGCCCTAATTTTATTAAAAATATGCTAAATAATAAACAAAAAAAAAAAAGAATCTGAAATGGACCTCATTTTGAAGGATAACAGAAAATATAAAAGAAAATATTTTGTTATCTTCACGCAAAGCAAAGCAAAGCAACAAAAAAACCATATTTGATTAGAGCAATAAGAAAATTACGAGAATAAGAAAATAACATAATAATATTGAGGTGTAAATAAAGGTACTAAATTAAATTTTTGGAACAGAAAAAAAAAGATAAATTGTTTATTGCAAAAATTGCCTATATAATAATTTGTGCTTATGGTTTATGTTTTTTATATATTAACAATTTTCTCTCTCACATAAAAAAAAAAACAAAAATATAATGAAGGATATTTTTTTCCCGATCAAAAATTACAACAATAGAAAATGAAAATGTTTTTTTTTTTTTTTAAACCTATTCCTAATAATAATATTTTCCTCATTTTCTGTTATTATCGGGAGTACATAAAATGTAAATAAGGATTCATTTATCAACTGGGATTATTACAGTTTTTTTTTGTTCTCCCTCTGCTTTTGCTTTTTTTTCTCCCTTTTTTTGGCAAATTAATGAATTGTTTAAAAAAAATATGTACATATATTATACAAGTATGTATTTATATTGTACTTTAATAAAATGAGACCTAAAAAAAAATTTTTTTTTTTATTTATTTTTTTAATTCAAGGACTCTTGTTATATAATGAAATATTATAAAGTAAAGTGAAAATGAATGCGATAAAACAGAAAGAATTTATAATATTTTTTTGTTTTGCGGGGGGGCAGAACAGTAAAAAAAAATATGCTCTGCATGATAAGAGCATAAATTTTTGGATACGATGGTCTTTCTAACCATATTTTTTTATTATATTTTGTTATTTTTTTTTTTTGTTTCTTTCTTTGTTTGAATTCTCGTTGCAATGAGCGCAGTCAAGGATAATAAATAATAATTATATTTTTTTTTATGAAATATTTTTCTAAAATATATTTTAATAATTTTTTTTTTTGTTTTTTTTTTAATAAATATTTTAAAATGACAAATATAAAAATGGTAATAATTATATTTTAAGTATATTTTTGTGGTGAGTAAAATGTGAATGCATTTTTCATATATAATTAAAAATACAACTATACAGGGAAAATTAATTATAATTAACCTTTACAACCAGCAACCATTATAAATAATATTAATGTGTTTATGTATTAAGCAAAAAGATGAATACTTTGATGAAAACCCATTATAAGCAATTTCACAAAACAAATTTTTTTGTTCCATTTCCCCACCTATACTATATAAATCTGTTCAAGAATCTTTTAATAATTAGTCAACCAAAAATATACTTAACATACCTGATATGTGCAGCTTAAAATTACAATTATTCTACAAGAGCTTCAAAGATTTTTAGTTACCAATTTTCGGGAGCAAACTCAGAATTCTTTTGAATAAATTCAGAATTACTATTCTAATTTGCGACACATAACTAATTACAACAAGAATGAAAACAAGAATTTATAAGTCTATACTGACTATAAAGTTGAGCAAATATATTATTAAGAAAGTCTCGTTGTCACAAAAAAAAATTTATTTTTACTCACATAAAACTGAAAAGTTTGTTATTCCTGCGAATGTAAAAGTCCATTTGAATTACATCACGCAAATTTAAAATGAAATTCGGCTCTACTAAAATTTTCAAAAAAACAGAAACTTACCGAATTAAATTAAAATCCGAGTAGGTGAATGGTGAGTAGTCTCTAAGTCAGTAGGCTTCATAAAAATTTACTCTTACGGAAACTTTCTTTTTATTACAAAATTTTAAAATTAAGTTCGACTTTACAAATTAGCACAGTTAACTACTTAAAAATACATCATTTTGTTTAGTGTTATGCTCTAGCCACTTTGGAATATCCCGCTGAATATTTACACACATTTCAATCCGTAGAAACAAAAAATTTTTCAATGGTCAGCAATTTTTCAAGCTGAATAACAAAAAAAAAAAGAAAAATGACAAAAGATAATTTAAAAATCAAATGAAATTATTTCAAGGACATTCAAAGTCAAAAATCAAAATAAAAGTAATTTTGAAAACTTGTTTTTAAAGAGTTTTGTTTTCTATACCAAAAATTCTTTTACCTATTTCGTCCTCTGACAACATGAAGAATTTTTAAAGAAGGATTCCTGTGAATGATACGCATTTTGTTTTTTTTGAATTTTAATTTTACTTTTGTTTTTTTTTTAGTTGTATAATTCATCAATCAATTTCTTATCTCATCAAATTCATTCAAATTTAGTTTAACACAAATTAGTGCGCAGGAATTTATTTATTACGTTTTATTCTTCCTGTTTTTCTATTTTGTTTTGTTTGAACCGTAAATTCCTATTTAAATTTCATTTACTTTAAAATTAAGGTTTTAAAAAAAAAAACTTTTTTTCTTTCATTTTTTTTATCTTCAATCAGAGTTTTCGAATTCAAGGAATTGAAATGATTTTTAATGATAAAATTTTTTCCTTTAATTTTCTTTATAAAAACTCCTTTTATAAAACATAAAGAAAAGTTTTTAACCATAAGAAAATAAATAAATCAAAACAAGACTTTTAAGAAAGTAAATCAGAAAAAAAAACTTCTAAAAAATTTTTATTTCCCTTTTAAATAATACCTGATTTCTATCACATTACAAAAAGTGTTCTGCCTTACTTCTTACATTCGTACATTTTATTTTGATATTCTTAGAAAAAAGATGTTTTTTTTGCGTAGACCTTTGTGATGGAAACGAAATATTTTTATAGCAAATTCATGTATGTGAGCTAAGAAAATCTACCTTTTGTAATAAAAGTATAGTTTATAAAAAATAGAACATTAAAATAGAAAAATTTATTAAAGTCAAAGAAAATGGAGCAAAATATGTATACGAGGATAGAGGAACTATTAAGAATTGATTTCATATTTTTTCAAGCTCTAATCAAAAATTTCTTTTTTTGTTTTTATTATATTTTTTTGGATCAATTGCTAGTAGTTTTAATAAAACAATATATTGTCCATATATACAGAGTGTTTAAAAAATGTGTTGCTCTTTTAAATCGTTAAAAATTGTAACTGCTAATTTTACTGCGGCCAACAAAGGATCTTTAGGATAAAGTGCATATGGATAATTTTTAAAATCAATTTACCTGTGAACTGTTCATCTGTGAACTTATATCGACATTGAATAATCGAGAATAAGCAATACATATGATTTATCTAGCTATCATCTATAAAAAAGCGGATCTGGGGTGTTCACCCAATGAATTTTCAATCATTGCTGCGAATGAAGTTTAAATAAAATTTTTCTTTTTAGTTTTTCTGCCTTTAAATTACTTTCTTTGTTCCTTTGACAATTGGATGCCATATATTGGATGTTCTATAGTTTTTTTATTAATACAATTCTAGAATAGATACCCTTATTTTTTTGGATTTTGTATTGCATTTTAATAAAATTATTCAATGTTTATTGTAGTACAAAAGTCCTTTTTTTTCAAACATGACAAAAGTGAGCTACATTTCAAGTACTTACCAATTTCTAAGAACTTCGCGTAGCCATTTTAAGAATTTCTTTTTCCATAAAACTTAATATTTTCATGAACGTTATACTTATTCTGCAACACCTTGTTTTTATGTAAACATAAACATGAAAATGCTCTACTTTTTTTATTAGTCGTAAATCTATAAGAATAACAAAAAAACTAACAATAATATAAAATTAACAAAAAAGCAAATTTTACTTTTCGTATATAGTTCCATTACCTCAGCGTTAATGGAAAAGTCAATCAGTTATAGACAAAAGAACTCTAGCCCACTATATTGTAGGAAAAAAAATTGCTTCATAATTTTGTATAAAAATTATATGAAAACTATTGAAACTTGAAAATATACATCGGCACATTTTATGCTTTATTATTGTTCATCAACAAAAAGAAAATGATTTTCGGAAAAAGAAGTATTTGAATTGACTTGTAATATTTTTTAAAATATTCTATAGAAATAAGTAAATCTTTTTTTGGCTTTGTGACCCCCGGGAGTATCTCGCAGCTTGATGTGGCTACCATACTGCGGTTTGTCAGGGGCCTAGGTGTAGAGCTAATGTAGATGGAAATGGAATCGCAAAAGGTCCTATGCGTCGACGTGAGAATTGCCTAAGGGCCCCGGTCCGCGGGAAAGAAAAAAAAATCAATAATAAGCTACAAGTCAATAATATTTAAGTTGTACACGGTTTTCGCTAGATTTCCTAATTTAAATAAAATTATATTTGCTATACAAAAATATATTCGAAATAACAACGGATACAGTTGGAAGATAAGATTTTATAGAAAACTCTCAAAAAATTCTATAGCTCGTAAGTATTGAACAATAATTAAATCAATCAAGAATAAATTTCGCAAGAAATACAATTTAAAATTTAGACATTAGATTTGTTGATTAGCCGCCGAGGTCATGTTATTTGTCTCTTTTACATTTTTTCCCTTTGAAAACGTGAAATCTTTCGTATATAGTTTTGGAAAATAATATTGGTAGAAATATTAAATTGCATATTTCGGGGGGAACACCCGAAACATAATATGCGTTACCAAGTTGAAGAAATCTCTCAAAGTTTAGCTTGAATATTATTATTCAAATTAAATGTGTATCCAACCTTCGCCAAAAATAACTACATTGTGTTTAAACTAATTTTTATTTTTTTTTAGAAATTTTTAAAATATTTAAGTTCATAATAGACTCACAAACATTATTAACCGAAAACCTTAATTTTATATTTTTTATTTTCCTTTCAGCATCTTTTTCTTCTTCCTTTTATTACTTTTTTTTCTGTTATTTTGTTTTTTGTTTTCAACATATTGTAAGCAATTCATTTTCATATATTATATTTTCTCATAAAGATAAGGAAACGAAAACAGAAAGCGAAAAAATAATGAAATAGAAAATTATTTGAAAAGTGAGAAAACAGTTTTCACGCACACATTACCGTAACTTGAGTAAATACATAGATAGAGCGTAGTATGTATAAATAAATGAATTTTCCAATACATATATGGCACTAAGGACATCGTAGTGTGTATGTGCATAGTAATTTGATACTAAAACAATCTTAGATATTGTATCAGAATTCACCAAACAATAGACGAGATTAAATGAATATATGAGACCTAATATTTTTCTGATTCATTCTGCTTCTCTTTCAATTCTGTATATACATATATTTAGTTCCACGCACACTGTAAATAGGATTTAATCTGATATCTTGGTAATACTTATCTATATAATCTCTATTGATTATCGATATAGCTATGACCTTAGTGCTCATGTACGAGTATAAGTATAATATATTCTTTTATATTTTCATATACATACAATTATATGTTTGTGTTATACCAAAAATGTTAGGAAATGGTAAAAAAAAATATTCGCATATTTTGGACTTTGGGTTCCTTTATATATATAAGAATGATATATATGTAAGTACTCGTGTTAAGATATGGTGTATATCGAAATATGGACAGGACATTTTATACTACGGATTTTGTATACTTATCACATAAGATTGAATCAGATTCCATCTAAGTCTACACACATACAAAATCTACTAAAAATTTAAAAACAAATTTTTTCCCTTTTTTAAATCGCAAAAATGTCGATATAGTCAACATTTGAATTAAGGATTATTCCCAAATAAATTTTGGTTCATTGACCAAAACAATAAGAATTAGAATTTTGTTATTCATACACTTCCTTTCAGTATTAGTATTGCTCAATATCATTCAACTTGCTACATAATTTAAGAAGGATATTTTAAGAAAAATACAAATGATCAATCAAAATCTATTGGACAAGTTACATTTTTTTTTCTAAAATTTTAATATTAGGATTGAAAGAACTATGTGCCATATTTGTGTGAAAAAAAAACCTTGTTATAGAAATAAATAAGGTTCTCAACTTGAAAATGGATGCATATGATTTTGTGATTTGTAACAAGCCCGTTTCAAGCTAAAACTTGCTTGTTCCTACCGTAAATAAAAAATTTAAAATAATAAAATGAGACCATGAAAATTTTTTGTTGTTGTGGTTATTTGGTTTCCAGTGTATAGTGCTTGATATCCAGTTATACAGCCTTCTTAATAGAAGTACATTACCATAACTAATAGAGAAACAAAATAATACATTCTTTAACGTGCTTTAAATTAGATTAATAACTTGATTCAAAAATTGCCGAAGTAATAAATAAATTTAAACTCTATATCTCATCTGAAATTTATAACAGTACTCGTTTATCTCGTTTATACTAACAAGAATTCTTGGAAGTTCGGTTAAAGATTTATGAAAGTTTGATGTATTGGCTCTATGAAATTTAATGGAGGAAACAGAACGTCGCTTAATTCACATTTATCAAATTCAAGTAACATCTGTAATGTTGAAGCCGCGTACCTCAGAAAATTATCACTTTCAAAAACTCTTATCTTTTAAAAGGTGCAGCTTTAATTTCAGAACATAGTCGGTTTCCAATACATGTTCTAAAAATATTGGTCAAGTTTTAAAATAAAAATTTCATAGGGTAAACATTTAATATGTGGCAGTGTTTTCATACATGTTCGATATTTAGTTCATATGCGTATTAAATGTATGATTGAATAATATGTAGCATATACATACATACATATACCTTCTTATTATCGATATTGATTCATCGATAGCTGAAATTTTCATTTTCTTTTTTTTATCCATATATTTTTTCTGAGTGATAGGAGGTTAATCCCATTTTTACACAATTTTTTCAAAAAAAAATTAACATTCGAATTCTGTTTATCTAGGATATTTACAAACCTATACACATGATTTTTATTTAAACATGCATAATCAGTTTTAATACAATGAGTTGTATAAAATAAAATGTTATAACGATACCAAAGAATATTACAATTCATAATAATGATATGACGTAATCAATGTTAAACATGGCAAAATATAAGTAAGGTTAATATTGTACTTAAACTCGGAAAAAATTTTATATCATGCATTTCAAATACATTTCAAAAATAAAATTGTTTTTTACAAACAAAATTTAATTTGTATATCTACTTGCAGCACGAAATTGATGGGACATTGAGATTTGGAATCGCTAGAACAGATGTATGTCATGGATGTGGGACATCTTCTTTGTGCCTGTTCGTCTCTGATGGGGAAGAGGAAAGCATAAGTGGAAAGTATCCTAGGAGTTTTCTTTTATAATAGCCTGCAGAACATGTCTGGAGAGTCTGTGGGGCGGCTTTTGAAATTCGCCAAGGAGGTTAATTGGTTCCGGTTGATGGTTTTTGGAATTGCATTACATGGGAGTTGTATGGTGAAGCCCATGTGTGGCTAACCTTCTTGTTAGCCTAGTGCATGGGCTTCATGCTTCACGGGGCCCGCTTTCTCGCTACTAGTACTACAGCACGAAATTTCATGAAACTATGAAACAAAAATATAATATTGTCCAAGGTTTTTTAAATTGAAAAAAATTTTAAATTCTAAAAAAATTATTTCAAAATATTTTGATTTTTAGTACAAAACATAAGACCACAAAATAGAAATATTTTCATTAATTTAAAAAACAATTCTAAGCACTCAATACCCATCATAACTCTGTTCGAAAAAATTATGTCCTGACCTCTTAGCAGTAAAAAATTAACGCAACTTTGCTCATATTTTTATTGCTCCGTGTGTGCGAGGCACTCAAATTCTGTGGATAATTATTTGAAAAATAACCAATGACTCTAAAAAATTTCCCACCCTAATAAAATATTGTTGTTCCAAGCAAATAGTTTAATTATAATATTTGTAAGCTTAATTATATAAGTTTAATTATATATTTGGTTAATGTCTAATACAACTTCTAGTTTTACTCGAAGTACTAGTTGAATATAAAAAATTTGAAACAAAACAATGATACGTTAAATAAGTGATAAGTCCTTAGCTCCATATGCATTTAGTTGAGTGCACCTCTTCAATTTAAAATTTTCATTCTATTCCATAATATGTCATCCTCATAGAACCTGATAACAAGATTGCCCTCAACACAATAAAACTGATGAAAAAAGTTCCTACGATTTTTTATTAAATAAAAAGTTTTCACTTCAATCTGTAAATTTCAACTTAAGAACATTAAAAACACAGCAGCAAAAAAACAGAAGAAAAAAATTAAAAATAGAAAAAAAACGTTTAAGGTGGTAACATCAATAATGAAAAGTAATGGTAAACTCCCCCACGGCATAAAAGGATATTAAATAGAAAACAGGCAAGAAAATTTATAGAGGAAATAATAAGAGAATTAAGAACTTGACCTTTCCTCAATAAGAAGATATTGAATGAAAACGTGATGATATTTTATAAAGAGAATACTCGGTAAAAAAAATAACAACAACAATAGCACCATTACCGCATAAAGTTAAATTTATAAGCAATAAGTTGAGATTTTTGTTTTCTTTTTCACCTCTTTCTTCTTTCTCTTTATTATCCTCCCTCCCCTGCCCCTTCCAATTGATTCTATCTTCTCTCTTTACAAAAAATTTAATATCATATCAATATAAATCATGAGAACATGTTATTGCAAATAGGGAATTATTAGTAAGTGTAGGCATTATTGTCATTTAGGTCAAATTGTAGTGAATATATAGAAATACGTGTATGTATTATTTTCCTTCACAAACATACAAGCTTTTATAAAATATGATATTATGAAACACGATTACTAGAAGATAACAAATTGTTGTATTTAGTACATGAGCGAATTTTAAAAAATAAGACACAATCATTATTTAATGTAAGATATTAAAGTATTAAATTTATGGTTCAATTATACTACTTGATCTAGATAAAATTAAAATAAATAAAATATTGTTGTTTTTAGAGAGAAATTTCTTTTAACTCAATAAATATACGATTTTATTAACAACAAAACTAAAGCTACATACACATAATTTCTACTTTCAAATTACTTTTGCTTATGTCTACCTGCGTATTATAGATAGTACTTGAAAAAGCATTCACTTTTCCAACAGTAACAGTACTGCAAGATGAACAATAAGAACACAACACAATAAAAATTTTGAATAATGTTCAAAATTACACACTTATCCTACTCATACTCAGGCACATCCTACACGCTTATTTTCAAAAATTTAATTTGATATATCAAAAGTTCAAGGAATAAACAAATTATGTGCATATGGTGTATGTACGCTTTGCATGCTCTGACATAATTTTACTTTTAAAATTGAAATCCCTTTTTAAATTCTGAAAACGTAGATGAAGGACCATAGATAAATTTATAGCTAAGACAAAATAACTTTCATTTTAAATTACTTATCCAACTTTTTAACTCTTCTTTTTTTTCGAAAGCGTAAGCTGTTCCAATTTTCCTTCCAAAAAAATATGATTTTTTATCTTCAGTAAGTGACCCTATAATTTGGTTATTTCCTTTAGCTAATTATTCGCTGTCGATCTCAATCTTTAAATATTTGAATGCAATGCTCCAGTCGTAAAAGTCGTAAAAAAACGCATTAAATTTTACTTAAAATTAAAACATTTTTTGAGCCTGTTTTTTAAATTTCTTTTGAAAATTACTTTTTCTTACAACCGTAACCTAAATAATAAACAAAATTCAAATTAAATTAAATTTACTATTCATAGGTCTTGCCTTCTTTCGCCTTTAACTTATTATTATTTTCGACGAAATTAAATTTCAATATGTTGAAAATTGAAAATAGTATTCAATTTATTTATTGAAAAGCCCTCCTCAAATTAATACACATGCGATTTTGTATTTAAAAAAGAAAATTCGATATTGACTAAACACAATTTTTCGGTATACCTGTAAATTTATACCTTATATAGCATATATGTACATCCAGTCTATTATTTAATTCAAATATTTCATTAAAATTTTCCTTTCAAACACAACACAACACAAAATATAAAAAGAAACCTCAGTAACTCATTTTCTGGCAATCAAATAATAATAAAAACCAAAAACACCATAAAAAAGAAAAGCAAAAATAAAAATGATGACCTTGGTGAAAAACAAATTTTCTCTTATAATAACAATAACAAAGAACAAAAATGAAGGGAAATTTCCTGTAAATTCTACAAAATTAACTGGTATATTGTTACTGATAAAATGAATACATTCACTTAAAAATCTACCATTTAACCACAAATAATTTTCTTTTATATCATTATTACCATTATGTTATTATGTATGTATATGTGTACATATACATATATACACACATATATATATAAGTCATACATATGCATACAATATAATATCCTTTTCATAAAATGTAGTTTCCTATTCATAAAAGGAATATTTTAAGTCCTGTAAGTTGAGGTTTTATAGTAAAAATAAAAAAAAAAATTAAATATAAACGAAAATTTCGTTAAAACACCAAATCCCATAGTATTCACCTATACAAAAAATATTTGATTTTTCACACATACACCCATATACATTCATAACACTTCCATAGATATAAATTTGTATGTAAATAATTGCATAATTCAGTGCAATATAAGTAATATACAAGTCACTTTATTATTCTTGTGATAATACTCCATTTTGCTGGTGCACTCACTATCTTTCATTCATGCACTTTTATCAATTCACCTATATGCTCGGAATATGATAAACCGCTAACGTTGGAAACATTGAAACGACATATGTATATACGTACATACATACTTACATGTACTTATAAAATGAATAGTAAATAAACGAATGATGAAGCTACTTACCAAGTTATTCACAAAGGTGGTTTTAAAGAGATTTGCTACGTATTTTAAAGTAATATTAAAGTAAGCATGTGTGTATATAAAATTAATAAAATTTTTAATATCTTATAAAATAACTGTGTTTTAAAATAATATTGTATAAGGAATTTTTACTACAATGGTTTAATTCAAAAATTTACTATATAATAATGAGCAAGTCCCATTAAGCCCGAACATCGTATAATATGAAAATAATTTTAATATTAACTAAAGCAATATTTTGCTTTATTTAATAAAACAACCAAAAATTTTTTTGTGGAAGGAGAATAAAATTCGTGATATTTTTTATGCTGAACAAAATGAAATGAAAAAGATGAAATTGGTTAATAAATAATGAACGTGTTTGTAACGAGCGGGATTTAATCCCAACACAATAACTGTACACATACAATAAGTGTATATTGATGTTATGCAAGTGATAAAATTCCTTATATTTACCAACAATTTTTTACTTTTAAAACGATTATTGTTTAGATAAGGAATAAGAGTTACTCATATTTTGTATACGAGTCGAATAACCCGCAATGGCGCATCTTAAAGAAGAAATTAAAAAATTCTTAGAAATTGAAAAATCTATGGCTAAATCATAGAAGAAAAGTGCATTTATTAGATCTGAGAGCATAGAAGCGAAACATTTTTTTGAACTAAGCTCTCTTTAAGAAATATAATGTTATTGTTATTAATAACAAAGTGATTAACTAAAGAGAAAGCATAAGTTTTTTTTCTTAAATTCTGTTTAATTCAGACCACCTTCATCGAATAAATTAATAATATCGTCAAGAAAATATTTCTATATACTTTTACTCTATTTAAATTTTATATTCAACCGTTTACCATCTGAGACACTATAAGTAATACTGTAAAATACATTTTAACGCAGTTAATCACAAAAATATTTCATTTCTTTTCTTTCATGTTAGGGTCCCTGAATACCACGTGCAGCACACACGTTTATGGGATATACTCTGTCTATAAACATTTTGAATTCTAAAACCAGTTTGTGTGCACCTATATTCTAAAAAATATTTGACTGTTGTTGGTTTTCTCCATATTCTATTTTTGGTTCAATGTTTATTCTATAGTTTCATTTTTTAATTATTTTTAAAAAGTTTCATGATAAGAAAACTGAAACTATACTAAAAATACTACAATTTAAGGATAGCAAAAATAAATAAATTCGAATTAAAAGAACTTGTTTGGAAAGTAGCACATTTTCCTTAAACAAATGAAAACACTTTTCTCTTTTAAAGTCTTAATATTGATTAATATAATCTTTTATTGCATGCTTTTATGAGCAAAACAAAAATTGAAAGAAGTAAGGATAATAAAGTCTAAGTAAAATATACAATTGAATTTTCTAAAAACGAGACGTTTGCTGTTGCTTACTTATTCTTATACAAAAAATTCATAAAATTTTCCCGAAAAATTTTAAATTTGATTCGTCATATGTTAAGTCAGGAAAAGAGTAAAATCAAATTTTTGCAAAGTAACCTATTTATATATGTTCCGAAAATTCTAGACTGCTTGTCCAAGAGGAATGCAATGTCAAAATTTTAAAGAATCGGGTTCGGTTTAGAAGGTGGTTAATGTTGTTTGATTTTCTTTTTCAGTTATAAGTCAACGGGGAAGTATAAAAACTGATTGCGATTTCGATGTTAATAAGTTACCTCAAACTGAATTTTTCTGTCCAGAGCAATTTCCCCGTGAAGGCTAATGCACGGACATGGGCACAGTCAAAATTACAAGAAGAGTATTTTTTCAATTTTGTTTGAAATATGCTAAAATAAATTGCTCTATTTGATTTCTACAAAACACATTCAGTTTCATTCCAAACTAACATAGGAAACTATGTTTGGTGTTATATTATATACCCTGTATATATAACAGAATGTTCTTTATAACATTATGCAACATTTGCAATGCTATATTATTGTATGAACATTTAAACCACATTTTCAATTTTGTTACCTATATTATACAATATAAGTTTTATACAGATATAAACTTTAATATGAACATATAAACGTATTTAAATTTTTTATTGGGTCCTAAATATATTCAAAGATTTTTATTGTAATTTCAATAGTTTTGCAGTGATTTAAAAAATTCATGTATTTTTTCAAATAAATATTATAGGTAGATTACAATTGTTCTTAATTTTTTTTCTGTATTTCTAATATTTATATCGCAGAAAATCCATGAAATAAAAGGACATGCATAATGTACAAACTAGCCTTAACATAAAAGATATATGCAACAAATATTTTAAGATATGAAAATACCAATAAATAAATTTAGGCAAGTACAATTTTTTTTGGTCATTTTATTGATAAAAATTTTTGGCAAGCTTTCAAAAACATCAAGAATTTTAAAGATATTTTAAGAAACAAAATACTATTTTCTATGAACCCAAAAAAAACCATTCTATATATAAAGTGAGCAATATAGAATTTTTATTGAAAATTTAAGGACTATTTAATTTTAATGAACTTTTTATGGAAATTTTACTATAAAAAGGACAATGTTTTGAAAATTTATTTAATTCATTTAAATTCTATTTTCCTTAATAAATTTTTTTTTAATTAAATTTTGTAAAAATTCATTTCGAATTGAATTTTTCGAATAAAAATAAGCTTCATTGGAGTATATATAAATATTTCAGTAGTAATCTAAGCAATAAATATTTCTAACAATTTAAATTTTAAACACATTGTACGTCATCGGTGAAATATGATCATATGATAATTAAAATAAAAAATAAAATCTAAGATATTTAATTCCGTAATTTGGTTTATATTTGCAGAAATTTAAAAAAAAACCAATATTTCACAGTATAATCTTATACTGACGCATTCTACGTACGAACGTACAACACACAGTAACATTGTTTCATAATATAAAATGAAAAATTGTAAAAGATAACATATAATAAGGCTATACTGCTGTTAATTCAAAGTCACTGTTATTTAGTTTAAAGATATGAAGAATCTCTTAAAATTTGTGCATTAATAATATGCAAATCTATAATATACAATGTGATTCATTGATCTCGCATTGAATAATGGAAAGGCAACCAAATAAAAGTTAATTAAGGAATACCTTGTCAATTTAAAATACTGTAAATGAGAGTGTGTATAGTAAAGCAGTCATCAGTGAACCAATCAGCATAATATAGTAATCAATTCCAATAGAAAAATGTATACCATAAAGTTTTAAGAACAAGTTTTTAATATGAGTTCAATCATCACCTACTTCATAACAATCTGATTATTGTCAATCTTTTGGAGTTGTATAGCTACTCGAATTAGCTGTTCGAATTAGTACAATTAGAACAGGAGCCGTCCTTGACAGAAAAGAAAGAATTTATAAAAGTTTGGTATGGTGCTTTTTCTTTTCGCTTTTAAATTGCCGTCCAATCGTACGGACGTATATACATAATTTTTACGGACGTATATACATAATAGGAACAAAAAATTAACTAGGCCTAAAATATAATTATTAGAATTACCATTTATTTATCATTTGGTCTGTAATAATTTTTAAAAGTGAGTAGTAGACAGCCAGAAACAATGGGATGGCAAAATATTGAAAATTTCTCAACTTAAAATTAAGTATTTCGTTACGCAATTTTTCGATATGTTAGAATGTTATTCTACAGGCATAGCATTGAAAAAGTAAAGTAAAAATTCAAAAGTAAAAAGCAAGGGTTCCAATTTAAAATAAATGTATGTCAAATTTTCAATAAATAAAATAAAAAAAAATTTTTGATTTGACAACAGATATTACTCTTTTATGTAAATTAAAGTCACAATTATAACAATAATGCGGCCAATTTCCCAAAAATTTATTGTAATTACATAAATTCTTATAAAAGCTATATACCATCAAAGAACTATTAAAGTTCAGACCATTTGTCAAAAACTATGAAGCTTATAGTGTACTCCAAATTGTCGGCAGTAAAGCTAACCGATAGAATACTTTTACATAAAAGTATTCTTAATTAACAACTTTAAAACAAAATCTTTAAAAAATTTAATTTTTTAAATTTAAAACGATTTCATAAAATGTTCATCTAGTCGGAATGAATTATTTAAACATTTCACACTCGCATTATAATTACAATTTTTATATTTTTCAACTGATGATTAATTTTAATATACGTCCTGTTTAAATTTAAATTTTTATAAATAATTATTTATTTCTTACATTCCACTATCTATATTTAAAATAAAAAAAAAAAAATATTTTTTACTTTTTATAAATTTGATACTTAATCATAATAATTTGTATTTTATTTCAGTAATTATTATTGAATTAATACCAAAAAAAATCAACTGAAATATAATATTTTGAATATTCATAAATATATAAATGTACGTTGTATGTGTATTCAAAACTATACGAACATTTGTATAATAAAATATGCATGCACATTTACACAAAAATTGACTTATTGCTTAAATAAATTTATTAAATTTATTATCCTGATTGTTGTTAAAGGATTTAATTGCTATACATTACATACTATTTATTGCATACATATACATATATATGTACTTTTTAAAAATATTTAAACTTTACAATTTTTTTAAAATATTGCCTTTTTATGTAATTTTAAATATAAAATACATCCTGTAAAATGTCATGCAATTTCATTCCGAAATTTAAAATTTTCTTTTTTCTTTCTTTTGCACATTAAAACAATAAAAAAAAAAAAAAAACAAAAATTTGATAGAAAATTTTTATTAAGGTTGTAGATCATTTTTCCAAAAAAATGTTTATTCCCAATAGATTTTTTTAAAGCCATAAAATCCTTTAATACGCTGGACACAAAAATCTGTTAGCAAACAATAGACAGGAAAAAACGTACAGAAGGAAAATTTAAATTTGAAATTAGGAATTTTCCGAACTTAACATTATTTTACTACATTGCAGATTAAAATAATATTAAAAAAATTTTGATATTGGAAAATTTATTTAAATTAATTGAGTGACAAAATATTTGAATTATATAATAAATTTCAAAATTTTAGTCTAATGATTATTATTGAATATTGAATCAAAAATTATTTTAAGCCAGAAAGAGCTGCTATTATTGAAATTTTGAACCTTCCAAGAAATTTTTATTATTGATCTTATGACTTTAGGTTTTTTGTACCCGGCCCTCAATAAAATATTATTGATACGATTTAAATTTGCACCTGATTTATTTTCATTAGCATGGTGATTTTTTTTTTTATCAAAAAAATTAAAATATTTAAAATTATAATATTTTTATATCATTAAAAATATATGCATATTTTCACTAGAATTCCCTTATACATTTGTGATGTAGTGTAATAAAAAAAAAAACAAATGTCTAAAAACCTCAAATTTAAAATGAATGAAACCAATGTAAAACAAAACAAGTAAAAACGTTTCAGTCGGTATAAATCGACCGAATTATACCCTGCACGTTAACAATCTGAGTTTAAAATTTGTTTTTGAAATATCTAGAATTAGCTGTCGTTGTTATGTAGCAAGTATCCGAACCTGACAAACCACTCTATAGAAACTGCATGGATATGTCTGAACTATAATTGGACACACAACTACCAAGTTTCATGAATCTAACTCTATTATTTTCCCAAATCATTGAAATTTGTTTATGAAGTTGTATGGCACCTACCCGAATAAGTGCAGCCATCTCATCAAAACTTTCAAAACATATGTAGAGTATAATTGGACACATCTTTGTAAAATTTGATATTGTTATCTTTATTAGTTTTTGAAATATTTAAAAAAACCTTTTTGAGTTGTACGGCAGCTACCCGAATCTGTTATCCGAATTGGCTCAATTACAATAGCAGCTGTCGTTCGCGCAATAGAAACAACTTGTGAAAGTTTGGTGCCGATTGCTTTATTCGTTTTTGAGTTTTCGTGCGATCGGAATGACGGACGGATGGACATGTTTAAATCAATGCAGTATAAAAACCAAACATGTTCTAGCATTTTAATAAAAATGGCTTTTTTACTATATTTCGAATGAATAAGTCAAATTAAAAAGTGTGACTTAATTAAATAGCAAATTATATTTTTTTTAAAAAGACTGTTTACATAAAAGTTTCAATTTACTTTATGTTTAAATATAAATTTAATATAAAAATATTACTAACACACATATACTGTTTCTCATACAATTTGCCCCGTAAAATATGCAATTTAATATACCATTTTTCATAAATAACTTTTCAATTAGGTTAAAACGCACAATTGGAAAATGTCAATAAACATGCTAATAGAATAATTTTAATCGAGTCAAAATAAATGACATTACAATATTATTTTTCTTGAATTGGGCGAAAAAGTGTTTCTCTTAAATCTTTTTTCCACTTATTTTTATATCTGAAAGTACAGCAGAATCTATGCTGCAGTACTTATCTTCAGAAATAACATAATTGTAGATTAAGATGGGCAGGCCATGTCGTTAGAATGGCAGAACAAGGTTTATATGGTTGGATGAAATAGAAAAGGAGGTTGTAAAAAAATCGGCGTACAAAGATGAAAAGCTATCACTCAAAATAGATCGGAATGGAGGAAAATTGTGAATGAGGTTAACGATATTCAATTTCAAATTATGTTACTATGGCTTCAAAATTGATTATTCTTATACAACTATCATTACTATGGTTTCCTTCAATAGATAATGAAAAAAAATTTTTTTCACTAAATTTCTACTGCTCGGTTTGTTCTTCTGAATTTTGAACAAACTCTTCAACAAATTTCTTGCCATAATGTTGTTTTACAAATCCAGACGTAGTTGTATATTTGCTAGTCAAATGAACAGACCAACATTTATACCAAATTTAGTAAAGATTGTTAGACGATGAATGCGTCAATATGCCGTCAATTCAAAGTTTAACCTGAAACATAGAAAATTTAATCCAAAGATCTAACCACCTTATTCCATTATATTTAAAAATAATTTGATTTGAAAATAATTTACTGTACGCATACAATAAAATTTACAAACATAAGTTTTACTTATTTCAAAATAAGAATAACAAAACAAAATTGTTAGAAGACATTGAAAAAGTAGCAAGAAAAATAGAAAGAATTGAATGGCTAAATCTATTATGTCAATTGTAAGAAACGACAGCAACATGCAACATATTTGAAAACAATGCAAATAAAATGAGTATAGAAAAACAAAACGTACTCGTAGTAATCGACTAAACTTCAATTCTATTTTAACAAACTTTCAATCTTGTTCAATTTCTCTGAACGTCAATTTGAATGCACATAACAAATTCCAATGAAAATAGTGATGTAGTCATAGATGAAAAGAAATTGAACAGGAGAAACTAAAATAAACAAGATGTTATAGAGACTAGGATTGTTTTATTGAATAATGTAAAAAGGAAGAATTTTAAACCTTTTTCAATAGTTTGCATTCCTATAAATAAAATCATATTCAATTAAATTCCAAATTTGAGCTGCAAGAGGTTTTAAGTAAAATGGAATGGTTATTAAAATTTGATTTTTCCCATTTTTCTTGTACTGTTTCTTATACCCATTTTAATGCTTAAACAAGGAACAAATCACAACTTCAAAAAATTAACAAGCTCCCAAAAAATATTATTTTCGCACTTACTCTACATATTTTATAGTTTTTCAATAATCACTTCAATTTAGCTTTTCAATAATCGATAATCGGCATAATGGAAAGATGGTATAGCATCTCAAAGCCACAATTCCAGACTATACTGCAAATTTAGGCTTAAATTATGTTAGGTTAGTTTAACGCCAATTAAGCCAGTTTTGGTACTACCGGATTCGGGGTTGGTTTTACAGTTTTTTAATTTAAAAATTTTGAAAATTATGAATTATAAAACTTGTAAAAATTATAGTCGTTAACAAGCATTTTACAGTATATTTTTCTGCAATTTTAAATTAGTTGCTTTACAAAATTAATTTATAGTATTAATAAGGCTATGGATTGAAGTAAATTGAAAAATAAATTTAAAGATATTTTTATGAAATTATAACGCATACATTATAGATTATAAGTTTAAAGCATTGATATCCACAAAATCAAAATTTTATGACAACTTATTCGTATTTCTGTTACAATTGCGTTAAATCATATTTTCCACCTCTTGTAAAATCTACTCAATTTCATTAATTACACTTTTGCGTCGAACTGGAAAAATTTCAATTTCAAATGACAATTAAAAATTGAAGATTCTATATAATTAATTTCTAAGTATAAAATCATTTCAAACTCTTACAGCTTTTTAAGCAAATGTTTATTTAACAGTTACTAGTATGAACACAACAAAAACATGAAAAATGTAAATCATAAGGAAATGCACATGTTTGTTTGGAAATTGTACATGTGTTAAACATTCATCACATCATTAAAATTGAGGAAATTTCATCAAAATCAAAAACATGAAGATTCACAACTCATATAGATTTGAATTTAAATAAACCGTCAGAAACTTAAACATGTATCTGTATATCCCTTTGGTAATATACTTAATATGTAAAGGAACATTGATGTATAGCTAATCTGTATATAGCTCATCTACCATAATAGAATTCATTATACTTACATACTAGTACATATATACTCTGAATCAAAATCTGAAAAATCTAATTTATGAGGATAACCCTAAAAATTTTTTTATTAGATGCTGTAAATGAAATGAACTACCCATCTCTATATTCTTAAATCATTTCCCATACTATAAACACACACAGTTGGTAACATACACGTATATACTATATTATTACGCCTCTACATATAAGATGATATAGATTGAATTTAGAACTTAACATATTATAGAAATGCATACCTATATACAACAAAAAATATACATGTACATGTAGTATAATTCAGAAGGACTCAAATCTATATAACAAAAAGGATATTTTCATCTTATTTAAAATGTAAAACAATTTTACTATTAGAATAATAGAAAATGATTTTGAGTGAATTTTATAAAATAAAATTGGGTCAATGCAACCATCACCCACCTGTAAAATGATAATACACTATAAAGAATATAAATAAGTATAATAATAATAATAATAAAAAGAAAAAGGTATAACGTTATATATTTACACATACTCACATAATATATTTATTATGAATCTAATATAAAAATACTTTTACATATACTTATAGAAAATATATTGAGTGCATTAAATATGGATCTTTGCCATTTACAATATGTTACTTACATGTATATAGAATATATATATTATGTATACATAATGTATATAGAAATTAGAAATGATGAATCCACATTAACCATAGTATAATATGCATTAGGTGCGGTATGCATGGATATACATGAAATATATTTGAATGTCTCATGCCATTTTGAAACTAAATATATAATTTGAGCTTTCTACAATTAGAGGATTTCAACAAAATTAGCACAAATATAAAACTATATATGTATACACAAAATTCTATAGTGAATTTCTAAGTTGATAATGTATGTACTAAAATAATTACCACATTGTTTGTGAATCTAGTTAGGAAAAAGTATGAAATTAAATGACAATTTTTATTTAAATTGAGAAAAAATTTTTAATCGGTTAATAATTCAGTAAGTGAATTGCCAATTATTTACTTAGACTCCAATCATTTTCTGAATTTTGACATAAAGAAATAATTTTATAGTGTTGCTTCCCAAAAATATTAGAAAAATCTAGATAAAATGTCAATTTGGAGAGTGATGTAAGTGCAATTTTTCATAATTTAAACTACCACAAATTGTTGTTCAGCTTTCGATATCAAAATTCCATATCGAGTATTTGGTAAGAAGATTTGATAGAGATTTTTCAGTACATCCCATTCGATGAATACGACAAAAGTGAAAAAAGTATTCGAAACCATTTAGGTTAGTCGAAAAAAGAGTAATGGTTAATTTTATATGTTTGTCAAAAAAATTTCAAATAACGAACAATCTTCGTCAAGCATGAAAGTAATAAATTTTTCTGAGTATTGAAAAGAGTTTTGTTACCAGTTTTACAATAAAGCCCGAACTAATTAATGCGAGAACTAATTTAAATTTTTAATCATAGTTCAATATTTTAGGCATTAATTATCTATAATAATTTTCTTCAAATAATTAATCATAATGCTTTAAATAATTAATGCTTTAAATAATTAATCATAACTATTAATTTACAACATACAAAATGTATTTTAATTTGTCTCCTTCTATTCCTAACAAAATTTCAAGTGATAAAATATCAGTTCTCTATTTTAGTATGTAAATTAACTGTATAAAGGATCAAAAGAAGAATTTGTGCAACTATACTGCAAAAAAAAATGGAAAAATTAAATTTAAAACCAAGTATCCTTTTTTTTTTATTGTTGTTGTTCTTTTATTTCTTTTTAATTTTTCGGATTTATAAATCTTTGTAAATCATTGGACAGCTTTAATTTTTTTATTTTTAAGCCTTTTTGTATAATATTTTTATAGAAATGTTTAATATTCATGGAAATGTTAATGCTTTTGAAAGGAAATTTATTAAAAAACAAAAATAAAATACAGAAACTTTACAATGCCAAGTTTAATGATTATGCTTTTTCCTTTTAAAATATTACATACACACATAACTAAACAATTTATATGTAAAAACTATTCATAATAATAAAATTTTTAAGCAATGAATGTGTGCTTGTATGTTTATGTAGGTATGTATATGTACATGTACAGTTATAATGAAAATAGAAAATATTTTGAACGAATAATTACTGCAAAAGTTGAATGTTACCAGATTTTAAGAGAATATTCTTTTTTAGGTACGATATAATCATCAAAAAAATGAACCCCACTATTACATTTTTAGCATGTTTCTAAAGTTACTTATTAGTTTCACTATGACTGTTCATTTGGACGTTCATTTGTGCGTTAACTATGCTCCATTAAGGCTGGAATCGAGAAATATCTTTCTCTAGAAGAAAATGTTTTATTACCTCCTTGTGAAAGTTATACTATAGCTCCGCAAATTCATTGTATTGTGATATTTTTTTAAAATAATTATTGCATCAAAAGAAAATTACGTTGCCTCAACATGGAAAGTAGTATTGCCTCTAATTTCATTTAAGGAAGAGATTAATTGTTATTTTGAATATGTTTCAGCAAATTTCTCAAAAATAAATCTGACTATAGCAAAATCTTGTGCTTATTTCTTTGAATCTATGAGCACTTCCAAATTTCTTTCAAAAAAAGAACTAAAAATTAAGTGCTTACTATTAACCGACCCAATTGGAGATCTAATTTTTAATTTCTTATTCTCCTCCTAGGTTTATGCAATAAAAAATCAAAATTGTCATAAAGTAAAGAAAACATAATTTTTAATAAGAAAACAAAATGTCCTTCTTTACAAACCATTAGCTTGGTGCTATGGCTGATTTTACTGTATATACTTATAATATAGTTTTGCCATTTTAAATTTACAAGTATGTAATTTTCATGTAAATGATGTTGACAATAGTAATGATTATCGCCTTTAATGAAAGGTGCACAAAATACAAAATGTACAAGGATAATGTGTCCTAACAATAACAATAGGTTTTTTTTTTTTGCAAATTATTTTCTATTTTCTAAAGTCATAAATATAAAGTAAAAAGCAAAAATTGTATATTTTTTCCACTTCCTTTAAAATGAGTAATCCTATACCTTTTTCATAGATAAACGCACACATACATATAACTAACTAGCACTAATTTCATGGGACAGAAGTAAAATACTCGACAAAACGACTTTTTATTGTATTTTCCATAAGGATATCTTTCTATTAAAATTCTTTTCCTCGATGCTACTCTCTATTTAATGTAAAATTGTAAAAATAAAAGACAATAAGCGGGCAACAAGCATAAAGAAAACAAAAAAAGCATATCAAAAAAAGATTTATATTTTTTGTGTAATAAATTTTTTTTTTGTGCTGATATAGATCTCCAAGGATTAAAACAAAATATTGGAAATGCAAAAGGCAACAGGAAAAAGAACGAAATGAAAGTAAAAAATTGAAAACAAAATGAAATATTCTTTCAATATAAAAGAGAACCATCCGCTTCTCTCGCCTTCTTCCTCGCTCTTACCACCTACCTACTTCTTATAATATAACCCAGATATTAAAATCTTTAAAAATAAAAAAACAAAATTGAAACAGAGTTTTATATCTCCCGGAAGATTGTAATATTAAAACGATGCTGAAATTGTCAAAGTATTTATGGTGCATATTAAATGCGATAATGCAAATTTATTGAAACAGAAATATTATAGACTTTTTTTTATAGCTTTTATCTCGATTTTGCTTTGTATTTTAATTTTTTATTTCTTTAAGAATGCTTGTTTTATTTGAAGATATGCGGTCAGAATCTTTATGTATTTATAGTGACTAAGGCGATATTTCTGAAATGTTTTATTTTAAATTAAAAAAAAAAAAAAAGAAAAAATATGAACAATTTGTGTAAATTTGTAAAAAATAAATAAAATTATGGGAAAAATATAATTTTAATTCAAATATTTCTTAGAGGTTTGTTCTGCGATTGAAGTATATAATATGAAAACAAAGAATTTTAATGTTTGGTAAAATTTGTAATCACTTGCAATACTTATTAGAATTATTTATTCGAAATTTGCTCATATTAAGTTTTTTGCCTAATAAAATGGAATCAATTGTAATATAGCGGAGGAGAATATATTTTTATAATGCTATACTCTTATACTCAATGTTGGCAAGGTAAATAAATATTACAAATGAGCCACTTCGTTTATACAGAATACGCCTATTGTCGATTTAAGTGTCCCTATCCGTCCGTTTACTCGCATTAACTTAAAATTCTTCAATCATATTTTCATACATTCCATAGAATTGTTACTGCAAAAACCATATATTATATTATTATATTCCATCAAAGCATCGCTCCCAATGGTTGCCAGAAAACTCCAAAATTAACTGGGTAATATTTCAGAAACTGTAAAATAAGTAGTTAATTTTCACAAAATGATTTGGTGATATCTTATTAATAAATTATAAATTCCGTAGTATTAAAATTTATACAAAATATTATTGTCAGAGTGTCACTATACCAGCAATATTTTGTTGCAGTTTTATAAGCAGTATTAAAATGTATTTATGATAGCTGTCAAAATTCAAAAATATTTCACTCATAACTCAAACATTTTAAGTTTTACTTAATTAACAAGTTTTGTTTAATATATCACGTACCCACAATTCTACTAAAATGCTTATATAAGGTGTATAAACACACGATATCGTTGTTATTATAATTCTTGGAATATATTTATTAGGGTATCATAAAATTGACAATTTTAATAAAATTACAGTTTGAAAATCCTTAAAATTTCATATTTCACTTCAAAGAATATTTTAAAATAATTAAAACTGAATCAATTCCAATTTGATTTAATATAAAATAAAACCATGGCAAAATTATGAAACAATTAGCTATTAACATAAAATATCTTTAACATTATCATTTAAATATCAAATCTAATATTCTTATGGTACCAATTATTTCTATAATTTTAATCAAAGAATCTCTTATACAAGAATTATTGTATTATAATTTAATTTAAGATAACCTAAGATTGGCATTATTGTAAATGTATGAAACGCAGACTCCTTACTCAAATCCTGAAAATTAAAACTATAAATTGAAAATGCAATTTCATATTAGGGTTGGAAAATTTTAATTTATAAAATGTGATTATGAAAATTTAATCGAATTCCCAAACTATGATGCCATTCTTGTATATAAGAAAAAAAAATAATGTACACTTTAATTTAGGAATAAAAAATAAAAATTATTTCAAAGAACTCTTTCAAAAAATCATTTTGATGACAAAGCTCTTTTCGTCTATATTAATTAAAGAAGAAAGAACATAAGCCCATAATTTTCAAATTCATTATGAATTTTTGCAAAATCATAAGAAAACTTAAATTTCTTTTGTATGTTTTACGCCGCTATATTTTAGTTTTTTCATTGTTGAAATTTCAATTTTCGGTTCCATCTTTTTTTTCAATTCAACCAATTTTTTTTTAATTTCACTATGCAATTGGGGCAGAGGATGAATTTATTAATGTGAGTCTGGTTAGAAATTATGCAAGAACACTTACAATATAAGTACAGAAGATCATTAGAAAAAATCAAAACAGGTCATGATTCACTTTATAGAATTAAAGAACATGATATGAGCAAGTATAGCAGACACATGAGCTTATTTTAATGGTTTCTATTTTAAAAACTCACTGCAATTTGTAATATTTTTTTACAAGCTTAAATGGACATCAACTTAAGAATTCCATCAAACACAAATATAGTACCTCAATATAAATTTCATTTTATAAATCCTAGACTAGTAATAAAAAAAACTCAAAACTTTATTTCTAAATACATTTTTGTACAGAATTGTAGATAGCAATTAAAATTATATATTAAAGACCATCTAACTCATATAACATTAAAATTGAGTGGCTATACTTTTCATGAATAAATCAATGATTTTGCAAAAATCTCTTTTCACAATATAAATTTTGTATACTTATACTCGTATAATAATTTTTTAGAAATGCTAATGCTTCAAATTCTAATTATTATTGGCATTATAAGCATATATGAGATCACGTCTTATTGTTAAAATTTGTTTCAAAACTATATGTATATTAAGCATTATACATATAATAAAATATAATGAAATCGGAAAACAAAAGAGAAGTCCATTAATGAAAAATCTCGAATTTTATATATATCGAGTACATTATTCTTGTGTTGTATAAAATATAAAGTAATTTATACATAATTATTACTTTATTATATTCAAAATATTTAAATACACACATATTATAGGAATGGTATATTATGTAGGCATAGAAGTAACAAATCTTGTAAATATTAATATTAATTGTTACTGAAATTCTAAGTCCTTGTTTATTTCTACATGCAATATTTAATTCTTGTTATATCATATATAATTAATACACTGTCATATATGGTAAGTATCTAGCCCATAGCATACACAATTTAAATTGAAGAATAAAATTTTTGTGATTTCATTTATTTTTATGTATGTATTTGTTATATAAGGTCTTTGTAAAAAAAAAATAAGAACCATTATTATTAATATATCAAAATGGACAGATTTTCTTTAGACAAGTTAATGATTTATATTGTTGAATAACAATAAATATAAATGGTAATAATAATAATGACATTATACAAATAAAATGAAAATAAGAAAATATCATTTTGAATAAAATGAAATTCAATATAAATTATTTATGTAAAAATTTATATTTTGAATAAAATTTTAAAAATACATATAAAGATATGGAAAATAAAATTGTATTATTGTATTGTTAAATTATTGTACATATATACATACATTATATTAAATTATAAACTGAGATCCAGCCAATGCTTTTGTAAAGAAGTAAATTTTTCTTAAATATTTTAAATTGGTTGAAAAACTCTAGTGGAACGGTACTTTATTTATAATAATTTTCTAATGTCGTAAGATCCTTTTATTGCATATATTTAAGACAAGAATATCCGGGGAATCCCCCTGCATCACTCAGTTTTCTGAAAATCTACAATCTACTACCTAAGATAAGAATAAGCAAAAATCACGTTCTGAAACATAACTGTTACCAGAATGAGATTTAATAAAACTGATTTGCTGAATTAAGTTAAACTGTAAGGGTATCGACAATGTCAAATTCAATTGCTTACTTGTAAAATTGCATAAAAACGCGTAAAAAAGGGCTTGTAATTTAACTTAATGGAAATTTCTTCATGCAACTGCAGAACAGATGGATGACGTAATAAAAGGAACGAGTTAAAGGCAGAAAAATTAATTAAAAAATTTCCTCGAACTGGACTCGAACCAGTGACCTACCGCTTTCTAGGCGGACGCTCTACCAACTGAGCTACAGAGGCATGAAGAAATTGCCGACGAAATGGTCTCCACATTGCTTATACTGTAATTCACATGATTACTAAGTATTTGTTTTGTTTACATTGATTGCTACATACAACTACTGAAACACACAATAACAAGAACATATATATAAAGGGCTTGTAATATTCAAAGCGCTGCATTTAACATTTTTTCGGTTTAATAGAAATTTGAAAAAAGTTATACAATTTCGAAGAAATACATACATATGTTACCGAAAATTAAAATAAAAATTTACTTATGAATTAAGATTGGAAAACTCGTTCTTGCTCACTATAATTATAATTAAGTCTTACGTCTTATTGCGTCTCAGAAGATCTTATAAATTTATGAGATTTTATTTCCACTTTTTGCTAATTTTGCAACAAAACCGTTATATAGTCAGCTACTTTGAAAAATTACTTCTTCAATACATTTAGACTTCTATAAATTTTAACAATTTTATCAACATATAGTTCTTTTACTATCATTTCTAGAAATAAATAATAAAAATATCTAATTTTAATAATAATACCCAAAGGGCACTAATACAAGCACACAAACAATATGTGTAATTTCTTATATATCATTATGAATCTCATATGTGATTAGAATATTTTCTTTCATTATCTGTGCTAAAAAGTATAATGTATATGTAGTAATTTATTGCTTGTTATTTGCTATCTTTGAGATATTTATAAAACATTATAATGCCTTGAAAATATAAAGCCCATAAGTTAGGCCTTGAATACGATTGGAAAATAAAATTATTTGCTCTATTAATTATAAGCGATGATTTTGTAAGTTTCAATGTTTTTTTGCATCAACGTAAAGTTTTAAAATTTCCATTCTTTTTCCGCCTTAATGTTGTTTAAATTTGAACGAATTGTATGACATACATGTATGAACGATAATAACTTAGCGTCATATTTGTAGATACACAGAGAGTGTTAATTACAATTTCACAGATTATTTCGTATTCCATGGTCCTGAGTGAAATTCTAAACGGTGTAGTAAATTTGTTATATTCTTTTAAATGTTGAATTTTATTTTTATCCTTTCGAACAACAAAGTATATATATTATGATGTACATATTTGTGTGTTTATTTATTTATTTATTAGTTTTTATGATTTCATTCAAAATATGCCTTCAAAAAGAATTTTTATATATGAGAAGTTTTGATGATGACATTGATGATGCGTATGATGATGACCACAATGATAATAATGAAGTTGATACGATCAAAGTCATGCTTTATTATTGTCTAACAATAGCCTCAACACTTACTTTTTGGAATTGTATTTACAAAAATGATATAATATATATAATAGATACATAATGTAGGTACATGTGTGTATTAAAGTAGTCATATTATACGAATGCATAAGAAAATTAATATTAAATTGATTTGAGAACAAACAAAGTTGAAGAAAATTAAAGGTTTTCAAAAAAGCAAATTTTTCATTGATAGCTAATTTTTAATTAATAGTTGAAATCTACACTTTTAGAATAAATTTTTGTTAAAATTTGAGTAAAGAAGAAAGTAAGAACATTATTTTTTTTTCTGAGGAAATGAAAACTTCAATGTTTTAATTTAAAACTAGTAGGGGCCAAAAATTGAAATATACGTTCCATAGATCTAACAAAAAGTCTAATAATTTTTAAGGGGGTTTATACATATATGTAATAATGTGTACATAGTTATTTGAAAAGTAATTGAGCATACAGTGTATAACTCTTTGGAATACATTTAACGTTATTTACTCATACATTATTCATAGATTATACAATTTAGATAAACGCAGAGGATCAACTACAAAAATTCTTTCAGCAATTGTGCAATACCAATTAAATAATAAAATTGCAAAATCATAATCAAGAAGCAATATTATGCCGTATAATGATGAATATGTATATGCATGGAAATTCACTCTGATTAACCAAGTTCATTACTGATTCACATTAGCACAAATACTTTAAATAGCAAATGTGAATCAGTACACAAACATAATATCTACATATTAAAAGGAAAAATGACTGTTAAATATTCAAACCTTACTATTGTACGATTGTACTCTTGCATCATTTACATGAAAAGTTTAAATTCTAATACTAAATATTCACCATGACTACATAGAATGAGCAGCATAGATTTCATATACTCGTATATAGTGATTTTGAACAATTATTATATTTATAGTATAACATTGAGTTTTCGTGCCCCCTGGAGAATACTATGCGTTATTTGAGCGTGTTTTATTTGTTTTACGATTGAATACGACATTTTATTATACTCTCCACCATTTTATATCAAATCTCTGAATGCTGACATTTTTTCCTCTAATGTTTTTGTATTTTTAAATGTTTTCGAAGCTTTATGTATAATCAACTTAACATCGACAGAATATTGGTGTATGTTACATAAGTAAGTAAGTGAATAAATTATTGAGTTCTTCTCGATTAGAAAATTTTCGATTCATTTAAATATTAACAAAATGGAACGTAAAATTATGGTGATAAGGCAATTCATTATAATTTCAGTACAATTCAGAAAATAATGATGCACTACAATATTGATCCTGAACAGCGATTACGAGAGCATACTTTTCTTATGTATGCTTAATTGTCAAATTACTATTCTCATTTGTCAAATTAGTGACATCATTTACTATTTTACCTTATTATTAGATTTAGTTTAAAATGGCTTCGCCATTAAGAAAAGTATTTATGTATGTATGCACATGTGTAATTGGCTGAAATCTCTTGCATTACCACCAAATATTACAACTTTCTTCATAATTTTAATCAAAATTTTTATTAAATTACCAAGCAATGCAAATAAGAATCCTTATCCTTCATTTCCATCATATTCCATAAAAAAAAAAACAAAAAGAGAGATTTTCAAAAAAAGGGAAAAAACTAATTTTTATACCAAATAAATGTTTTTGTTCCCAAACAATAGGATTTAATTGGTAACACCAAAAAAAAAAAAAGACTAAAAACATTCAATCACCTTTTCGAAAAGAAATATACTCTAAAATTTTAGACAGCACTATCAATATTATTGAAATCAACTAATTGTCCCATCTATCTTTCCTCTAGTTGCCATTTTTACTAAAGCATTGTAAATCGAATATGTATTGAAAAAAATGCAAACTTTAACATTAATTTTTACAAAACTCTTTAACAAAATTATAAAGAAAAAAGAAAACAAACAAAATCTTAGCAAATCCGACAATGCAACTTAAAATTTATTGTACAACATTTGTTTTTCTATCACTTTTAATCTTTCAGAAATAACAAATTTTCTTTGCTTTTTGCAATTGTCCAGGAATTGAATAGTTTTTCCAAAACTATTGTAACTATTAGAGTTCTATTAGAGTTGATAATTCAATTTCTTTGCGCTTATTGTTATTTCAAGTAAAATGCTTTTGCAAGTACATAAAAATTTGTTTTTCTTTTATAACTTCTTTAAAATTTTCTTTCTATATAGAATAATTTTTAATTTTTATTGAAAAGTAAGAAAGAAACTAAGACTATTTTTCTTCTAAAAAGTAAAAAATGTTTTGCAAAAATAAAATTAAGTCATGGAAACATTAATTTTTCATCCTTTAAAAAATGTAAAATTTTTTATAATTTGTAAAACATATTGAAAAAGCAAATGTGTTTGACAGTTTTGTAAGTTTCTTTAATAAAACAGGCCAAATCTACGAAGGTTCGATTCTGTGTTCAAAATTAAAATGCTTTAAAAAATAGAAGACTCAATTGTTTTTTGTTTTGTTTTGTTGTTAATTAATTCAAGTGACAGTAAAGATGTTCTGAGGTTACCAATTTCTGCTAGTTTAAATTAGGTTTAACAATATACATACTATTATAATTCTATTTTTCATGTTGGCTCGTATTATATTTCATTTTTGTAATAAAAAACTCAATATCTCTCATATTAATACGAAAAATATTCTAAATTCTTCTAACTCCTTATCTTTTTTTTCCTTTTTGTTTATATTATTTATAGATGTTTTTGCTTAAGTACGGAAGATGCCGTTTGTGCGTCTAAATGATTTAATTGTTTTATTCTCTATCTTTTGCGAAAGTCTAATCCTGGATGACAATGCATGTCTATGACAAAATGCTTTACTATGATGGTTATGATAAAACGATACTAATGTGTGAAAGCAATTTGCGAATTTTAATTGACATAATTAAAATATTTGATTTGTAATATTAATAAACAACATATATAAAAGTCTATAAAAGTTCTCTTCAAACTTAATACCATCAAAAGCACTAACATTGAATAAATAAAAATTTCCCACTTTTCAATTATAATTAGACCTCTAGTGTTTCCGTATTTTATTTAAAAATTTTCTTCATTTTATTTTTCTTCAAACTATGGGTTCAATTTAATTAAATTTTCCACAATAAATTCACAAGGGATGTAATTTGATTCTGACATCTCTATACGTACATATACTACAATATTAAATTAAAAATTTGTTGTATTGTACTGAAAATGTGCTTTTTATAAGACATTTATTTGAATGAAAACCTCTTTCGATATTTTTTCTTACATAATAAAAAGAAAAAACAAAAATAGGTTCAAAAAAAAAAGTTTTGTTTTTCATTTTATTTTTTTTTTTTATCAAATTTCTTAAGAAGTTTAATTTAATATATTAGGTCTTATGGTATCACATACTTATAGCTCATATACATACACAAATATTAATGTACAATGTCATGTGGTACTGTTACATATGTAATATGTAATGCACATGTAATAATACAAAAAGAAAAACAAATCAAAATTCTTTACAAAATGAAAAACTTTCGAGAGAGAAGAAAAAAAAAATAAAAGAAATTATAAAGAGGAAAATTGAAAAATTGCTACCCAATTCAAAGTTTCCCCAAAAAAATAAAAAATGAAAGTAAAAATATGAAAAAGTAAAAATTGAAATAAATTTAGGGTTGAAATTTACCAAATAAAAGAGAATCAAATCATTTTGATGGAGAATTTGTGTCTGCAAAAATTTTGTCTTGAATCAAATCAATTCAAATTCAATTTTTTGTAGTTAAATTGAATTATTCTTGAAGAATATAGAAAATAATTTTCAAAAATATACAAATAATGTAATAATGTATATATATATATATATATATTATACTTATAAGTAGGTGTATAAATTTATTAGAATTATTTTGAGAACTTTTCATTCAACCAAACAAAGATGAAAAATAAAATAAAATAAAAAATATTTATTCATAACTTTTATTGCTTCTAACATTTTCAGTAAATTTACATTGCGATCATTCACGTACGTGAATTTAAAAACTTTTTATAATAAAGAAAAAATAAATAAATTCATATCACATTTATAATATGCATAGCACATACATATACATATTATAATACCAATTCTATCCCACCTACACTTATAATTTAATATTGTACAACCATAACAATATGCAGAATTTTTAGCATACTTATAGGCATAATATATAAAATATACATAAAATATTTTTATATATGCATACGTAGGTATTTATGTTGTTTGGAGAATGAAAATAGAATTCCCCCGCAAGTAACATAAAATTGCAAAAAAAAAAAATAAATAAATAAAATAAATTTTATAGGTTTTCCATAATAAAAAAGTGGTAATAAATCGTGAATCGTTAAAATAAATTTTTTAAAAATCAAAATGTAAATCATAATGTCCTGGGATAGCAGCATTAAAATTTTTTATTTTTAACTTAATACTATTTAACCAAAAATTTTTAAAATTCCTTAAAGTTAATCTTATATGCGGTAACATCGTTTAAGATAAAAATATTCTGACGGGAATGGAAAAGTAATAAAAAAAAAATACAGGAAATAAAAAAGAACAGACAACGTTCCGTAAATAGTAAAATGCATATTTTAATAATTCCTTAGATATTATCTACAACGCTCATAAATTTGCGGTTTAAATAAAAACAAATTTTCCTTCTAAAAGGTTACGTAGTCCTCCTGAATTGTTTTATATTCCGAGACGTCACAGACTATGATAGATGCAAACAAACTATATTTCATTACTATCGATCGGAGGGTAGCCTATATCTCTTTCAAAGCAGACATTAAAATGATCAAAGTCAATGATTCTCTTTCTCAAAAATGGACAATTATTAGAATTCTGCTGTTTTGGTTTAGAGATTCTACTTTTTCGATGAATGCTACTAGTTTATTAACTTTTGAGGTAGTTAAATTATTTTTATTTCGCGAAAGCAGCATAATTTATCTCCATTGATGTAGACTATTGCAATATTTTTGTTAAAAAATTGTATGCTTCCAATTTTTAAAATTTAAAGGTATTAGAGCTTACCATAGTTCAACTTTGTTACAAAGTTGGAGTCCATTAGAGGGAAAATATTTTTACTAAAACCCTCAAACGTCTTTCAATAACGTAAATTTCTTTATCTTTCAATAAAAATTTTTGCTCTCATACAAAAATTGTAACTTGAATTCAATATGATCTTACAAAAGCAGAAAATAAGCCTTGAAAGCTATTTTTCGAATTGAAAATATTTTAAGTTTTGTAAACATTTTTATTACTACGAAGCGCCTTCCCTGCCGTCTTTAATTTGTAGTTTTAATTTTCTAATGCAAAAAAAATATTAATGTAATTTAAACTCAATAGCAAAATCATTTTTGCATATAATACTTTTTAAATTTCAACATTTTGGTAATAATAATAAAAAAGTCAAAAACTTAACTACAAAACAAAAACATGAATATTTCTCGCTTTTAACAGTTGATGTATACAACCTCTGACAAACTGCTCAGGTTAGAAGAACAGTTAATCCTCTGCGTTTGACAGATTTTGACTCTCTTCTGTTCGCTCTCGTCATTAAACATGTAGATTTGTTTTATAAAAATTATAATTTTTTTTAGAAATTTTCATTTTTGCCGTACACAAAAAATTCAATTAATTAATATTGTAAATATAATATAAAATTTGTTTACATATACATTATATACATATATAATACAAAATATGTATACAATGTACGATATTTATTATTAAAATTATACGAAACAAAAATAAATCTATTTATTACTTAATTTACACAATATAATACCTTTTGGCAACTAATTTTATATTTTCCACTACGAAATATATTTGGGAATCAAATACAAAATTATACGCTCCCGGAAATACGCCTAATTAAGGTATTTTATTTATATAACAATCAAAAACCCCAATACCTTTATAATACAATATCAATTATGTAAATTGTAAATAGTTATATTACATACTAAAAAATATATTGTACGTATATATAATAAAATATTCAATATACCTCTGAGTACAAACTCTTCATTCCTCGTAGTCTTTCTCTCTCTGTGAACCAAATTTTGCACGCAATTTTTAGTTCAATTACTCTCTAATCATTATATACAGTGAAAACTAACTAGCTATATAAATTACTTATATTTTATGTATAAGTTAAAATGTTTATTGATTTATATTACAGTAGTGCGTATACAATGGTGTAGATTTTCTCTGAATGTAAACGAAGCATAGTTTTAATTGGTATACCAAAAAAATTTTATATATATTTATATATTTTTTTTTATTATTATTTTTTAAGAGAATAAAATTTAAAGGTTAGGTTTCTATGCTATTTATACAGTTAATAAAACCAAAAAACTACCCTTGGCGATTTCCTTTTAATAAAAAAAAAAATAATAAAATAAAAAATAAAACCCATCAAAGATCGAAAAGTTTTATGATGCCATTAAAGTGAATTTTATACTTTATAGTGTATCCGTTTTGGTTTACGTAAACCGATACAATATTTAGTTTTAGGTACAAATTTAGATATTTTTTACTTTAAAAACATTTCAAAATTATGGAAATCTTGACGTGTCTAAATGATTTAAAATTTGGCATAAAAATTTGTTATAAATACCGTGTTAACGTCGAATATTGAATAATTGAATACTACAGAGGGTAACTACAGCTACCGAACCAAGTAAAATGTCTGAAAATAGTAGTGGTTTGTCCTATCTCGTTCAGCAAGTATGACATTTTTTTAATTCATTTACATATTTTAATTTATGAAACAGAATTCTATACTTTCATCTCGCAACCAATCTCATATTGGTGTAATAGCACATCCAAAATATTTATTACTCACCATAAACCGATGGGTTGATCGTGTTGGGCCTTCATAATGTCACGTTTGATTAGATTCCAAGAAGGTTTTTCATTTAATGCTGAGATTTTTTAGTAAGCGCTTAAGGTCCAACACGAAACTGTTAAAACTTAATGTAATTATAGTTTGTCAGACATCAAAATACAGAGCGCATAATAAATCTTGGAAAATGAATTGGGGAAGACTGTATAAAGATCTTCACAGTAGCCGGAAGATCTTTATACAGTACAGGAAATTAAATTGATTGATTTTATACATTTAGAACTCAGAAATTAACGGAGTTAACAATTTAGTTTACACTGCAAATCAAAGATATTAATAGATTTTAGAGTTTCTAATATATTTACAATTTATTCATACACCTATTATAATCACCGTTTCTTACTCGAATAAATAATTTCAATCACCACTTGCATTGCTTCGGACTAGGTGAAAAATCTCAAGGGATTCGAAGTTACAGAGATTTTAGTTACGAATTTCCATGAAATTTTTATTTGTCCAAGTTTTTTTAATTATAACTTCCATTTTGAAAAAAATAGGAAATTCAAGCAAACAGCTTTTGAAATGCCTATTAAATCGCTTAAAATAGACATATTGCTCGATTCTGTATTTTATGTACCCGCGCAATACCATTCGAACTTTGGATAAAATAAAATTTTTCACTTCTGTTAATTTTACAGTTTTTTCTAACCAGATAATTTCGTAAGGTATTTTTTGAAACCTTGAAATTCTTTTTTATAGAATTTTGCCCAGCTGCTTAAACTTTAATTTAAGTCCTCAAACATGAAAAAATTTCTTATATGATACAGAAGATGTAGTACAAAAACCATTTCTATGTCAAGATTTTAAAGGTCCTTAAAGGCAAGAATTTTAAGCGTAGTAATTGTCAACTACCATTAATTTTTGGTAACAATAGTCACAGTTGGCATTTTAAAGAGCCGTTATCTTGATAAAAAATCTGAATTTTAACGTTTTATTGAAATTTAACAAATAATAATGAAATTGAAACGAAATTTTATACAAACTTTTAAATTGAAAAACAAAAATTGATTTTAAAAAATTTGAAATTTTTGAAAAGAAAAACTAGAATTTTCATTTTGGAAAAACAAAAAAAAAATCTAGTAATCAAAATATTTTTTTGGAAACTTTTCTTGGTAAAGAAAATTGATAGGTTTTTAATTTTTGCCAGTTTTTATAAGAAATGGTACCTATATGGTTTGAAATTTTTAAATGCATTTTTCTCAGATTGGGTGCAATTTAAAAATTTGAAAAAAATATTATCGAAATTTAAATATCATTTGGCATCTGAAGCAATTAAAATTTAGCAGTTAGAGTTAATTTTTATAGACATGCCATACAAATTTTGATATTTATTTTAATAGAAAAAAGTTACTTTTAATACGAAAATTTAATTTTTTGTACAAAATGGAGTTTGTAAATGATATGGTACTAATATTGTGAGGTTAATAAATAATTAATAAATAATTTAATGCGATTAATAAATTTTAAACTAATTTCCACAAAAACTAAAATGGTGTACGGTTGATGCAACTAAAGAGTTATTCCATATGTAAGCAAATAATTTGAAATATGCTTTCTGAATCACCCTGTACAAGTACCTGCATAAACAAGCCATTTAATTAAAAAGAATTTTTCACTTAAAAAATTTTACTTAAGTCTGGTATGATTAAACATATCAAGACTTCCAAAGTTTTAAGCCAAACTAGGAAATGTTTGTAGCTTACTTTTGTAGCTTGTAGCTTTTTTGTAGGCCCAGACAACATTCCGAATTGTAATACCATACATTTATGCAAAAATCTGGTCTCAGACTATATTCGAACAAAAGTTCTAAAATCGAATTTAAATGATTCCCCGTAATTCTCAAATCATATAATATTTATCCTGACATCAAAACGTTGTCTTTTTTGTAGTCTGCAAAGAAAGTCATAACACAATTATGACAACATGGCAACCTCAGCTAATTTATTATTTAAAACTAAGCTAAATTTAGTAATAAAAACATTTTTTGAAAAAAAAAATATTTTAGTGCACACTTACTGTCTTAAAAGTTAAGAGACAAGAATATACTTCTTTTCCTTTTTTCGATGAGAACTTTTTTCCTTAAATTTATTTCTTTTTTTTTTGGGATTTTCCTTTATTTCATATCACTGTGTTTGTTGTGGGTGTTTTTCTTCAATTTCAAATACACATGTAAGTATGTATGAATAAATTAAATATGTGTGCACTTAAATATTGTAATACATAAACAAAAATTAGTAAATTTTTAAAAACACAACTACATTCATATATTTACTGATAGAGCTGACATACCTATTGCCATAGTTGAAGAATAAATTAAGTTTCTTTCTTACACAAGAAATTCCCTTTACAGTACTGTACGCAAATAATTTAAAAAAAATGTAGAACTAAAAAGGATATAACCAGAATACCTTCACACACATTGTATTTGTACAAATAATGTTCATATCTCAAAAGCAAAATTCTTCAAGCTCTCTAAATTACATAATATTTAAAATGAAACACAAAAATAGATATTTGGATGTGGCTGATATATAAACGACAGTGCATCACGGAATACGATAGATGATGAAAAATGAAATTTTTTCTTAGAATTTTGACTCTTAAGATGTCTTTTTTTTTTATAAATCAAAGAAAAGCCAACATACTGACAATACCTCTAGGACTTTCGCATAATAAAGTGCGGCTTTTTACAAACTTTCTACTTACATATTGCATATTTTTCATTAAAATATGAAAAATAATTGCTCCCTAATTCGTATGATTAAAATTTTAAGAAGACGTTACACAAAAACCCAAGAATTCATAAATAGCTAACTAGAGGTAATTTGAGAGTATCAGTATAATTGACATGTATTGAGATATTGTACATCATAAATATTTTTTTTGAAAATAAAGCCTAGCTAAAGAATACTAAAAAATGGTGATGAATTTTATTTTACCGATGACAAATTTCATAAGATTAGGTATTTAAGTGAGGTCCATAAAATATGGTGAAGCTTTAATTAAAGTCAACAATGCCAAAATACATTTCCACTGAAAATCATGACATCGTAAATTTTCCCTGAAGCATATCAAAATTTTGGAAGAAAAATTACTTTCTACGCTTTAGATTTTTTAGGCGTATTATACATATTTAGAATGTCTTTGTACCGAGTGGTACAAAACTTGTAAACTTTGCCTACTGATATAAATCAATCATTACTCTCATGAGCTCAACGATTAGATTTGCATAATTAGATTTTCAAAATTGAAATCTGTTGCTAGTACAATACCTTCCATATTTTATACCATAGATTTGGTAAGAAATAAAGGACAAACAGAAATCAATGTGCATTGTATTAACCTTCAGATAAGGTGTAAGAAAAAAGCGTTACTTATCAAAGTATCTAAAGTATCTAAATCATTGAGTACATATTAAATAAAAGCTTATATAATCCAAGTTTTATCCTTCGTATTATATATGAAAAATTTAAATTAATTTTTATTCTATTAATATTTTAATGAAGAATTATGGCATTTCGTTTTTATTTTATGAATTAAGTAAAGCATTTTATTGCTTAAATATTTTCAAAACATTCCAATTAAAATCCTTAGTTCAATATACTCGTAGAAAAAATACTATAGAGAAGGTTTCCCTATTAACAAAATAATGTCCAAGCAACGGAATAGTATCTCAACAGGGTTATGTGGATCATGTTAAACATAATCCACTTAATATTCCACTTAAATCTACTAAATTTAAAATTAACAAATTTGACATTTAGCTGAATTGAACGCCGTTTCAGATTACATAGATATTAGTTCAAGATTCGTATTAATTTCCTATAAAAAGTATGGGACCGAATATAAAATTAAACTGACTTTATTTCGCAGAAGCTTCGTCCAGCTTTCTAAGATTTAATTTAGATTAGATGCAGTGGAACTTTATAACCTTTTAATATTGATGGTAGCGGTTCTTTTGACAAAAATTAGTTATTCTATTTTCATAAGATCTTATGGTATATGCATTTTTTAAATTTCAACATTTCAAAGCGTTACTATCAATTTAAAAGTTAAAAAATAATTGAAAAGTTGAAGTTTTTACAACATACACTCTGTTTAATACCAAATTTTCCTGTAAAGTAATTTGCCTTCTTCAACTTCAAAAATGACAGTCAAATTTAAGGAAAATAAATTATAAGCAGGCATTATTGTAATTTTAAGTTCATTATGAAATTAATGCCCGGCAAAGAATAAATAAAATTATAAATCTAAGGCTTTAAAATAATGAATCTAAACACAAAACATCATTCATACTTATATAATTTCGAAATGACTTGAACAAACAACAAATTTTTTTGAATTTTCATCTTATACCTATCAATATTCTAATTTGGAGCACCTGAATTCTTTCTCACTTTCATATAATATTATAATAATTAATTGAAGTAGAGATCTCTGATAATTTTTTCCTTAGCATTTTGCTTTGTTCCATTATAGCAACATATACTATATTATGTAAAAATATACAATCGTGTATATATATATTTTGAATAACTAAAAAGAGAACATGAAAGAATAAATTTATCTTCTTAATACAAGGACAATAATTATTATTTGTGAAAAATGAAAATTGTTGATTGGAATATTTTCTCTTCTAGGTATTATTTCTGTTTAGGTATATACATACATACGTACAAAAATTCCGTGTAAAAATATTAAAGCATAAATTTTTCTTAATGGAAATTTTCGAAGTGCACGTACTTCTTAATGAATTTCATCATAATATTATGTAATTTTATAAAACTCTTATGATAATGGAATTTAATAATCAATTAAAATATATAGAGAGAAAATTTATGAAATCATACAGTTGTCACAATAATGTAGAAAATTAATATTCATGTTAAATTTAAGGGAATTATTAAAAATGGTAGAAGAGAATTATTAAAAGACGGTAGACTTTAAATAGAATTCAAATTTTTTTTAAATTTTAGCTCTAAAACTCATAGTACTTGCTACTTTGCAGCTACAAGTAATGAATAAATCAAAATTTTTATTAGGCACAATTGATTCAATGTGAGTTGCTGATAAGAAACTTTGATATTAGCTTTCATTTTTGTAAACAATTCCTAAAACAATATTTTACCAGCCAGCTAGAATTACTTAGGCAAATAATTTCAATTTATTAGATTTTTATTAACGTTTCATTTTAGCATTTTTATTTTTTTTGTATTTTATAAAACACTCTGTATTATGTAAATGAAATGCTTTAAACGCTCATAAATTATATAAATCTTTAATTAATGCAAATGACACACGTCAATCCAAAGTCCAAACAGCCTATATATTATGTTAGTGTACACATACATATAGGGTTTTTATAACAATATAAAAGGCATTGTATAACAAAGAACATGCAAATATTCTTAGAAAGAAAATAATATATAATCGTTATTCAAGTCATCTGTCCTTGAAATAGAAAATCTTCTTAAAGGGAATTATGTATCCTATTATGTTTCATGATTAAAATTTGAAAAAAAAAAGTCTCTTTGAAAATATTCTAAAAAAAAAGTCTCTTTAGAAACTATAAAATAAAAATGATTTACGATCATTTTGTACACACATATAAATATAAGAAAGAAATAATAAAAATATTCATAGTATTGGCAAGGATTTAAAAAATCTTACAATCTTAAATGATTGTAAAGGACATTTTTAATATAAATCAACATTGAGCTCATTTGGGAATAGTATAAACGTCCAATGAACTTTTTATAATAATTTAATCGATTCTTTAGAAAATGCTCTTTATAAAGAAAATTTTATATGAAAATATCCTATAAATATGCAATTTTTCGTTAAGAAAGCTTTAAGAAAAATTTAATAAAAAAGTGAATGTTTTTCATATTTTATATGAACGCATGTGTAGAAATATTAAAAACTATTGCGTTATTCATTAATTAATTAATTTTTTTTTTGAAATTAGGATTTTTATCATATTTGCATATCAACAAGACTATATTTTATACTTACGATTCAATTTTGTTACGAACTTTTTTAAAGCTCTACCACAAAAGAAACAGTTTTCAGCTTAAGCATTACGCTCTTAAAGCTTCTGTTAATGATTTTAGATTTTTACAAATCCTTTTGTAAAAATCACTTCATCATTTTCTTCGCGGTATCTACTACTGATTCTACTAAAATATCTTCAGAACACCAACACTTTTGCAGATTTAGAATAATCACACTTTGATTTTGATTTTACTTAAAATAAAATATTTTCCAGTCAGAGATAAGGAAAATTCTAATACAGCAAATATTTAAAAACGAATCGGCCTACAACTTGGACATTAATAATAATTAACCTTTTAATATCTGATTTTTTTCGTTTTACAACAAAAAAAAAATTGTGACTTAAATTAATTATTCTATTATCATAAAATTTTCTAATTGTATTTATGTATCTTTCAGTATCTCATATTTTAGAGCTTAAAGAAGATTAAGAGTTATTAATCACAAAAGTTACGTGTAATATTTTAAATTTAAAAAAAAAGTACTAAAAGCCTTAGGATATCTTAGGATATTGGGGGTCTATCTATCTTTAGGTTGTTAAAAGGAAAATTTCAAAAAATTATGAATAACTCATGCTGCGATAACATTTTTAACTTATTTAATTAGCGTATTCTGTTTCTTACTTCGATCAATTTTTCATTTTTCTTTTTGCTCTTCTTCTCTAGAAAATTAATCAAGATTAGAAGCGTAAAACAAAAAGAAAAAATAAAAAAGAAAAAAAAAAGGAAAAACAATATTGATTGTAGAGATTGTAGAGAGTCACAATCACAACGGAGGCAACAAGATATTGATATTATTGGCTTATATCACAAATAGAGCAAAAAAATAAAGGAGAATTTAAAAGTTAAATTGCTGCTCATCATACAAAAGAGTTTTTTAAACTTTTTAGAATAAAAAAACAAAAATATTTAACATATTCAAGGCATAAGATAAAATTCTGAAAAATTTTTTTTATTTTTCTCTTTATTTTTTGTTTTTTATTTTTGTATGATTAAATTTTGGAAAATTGACACAAATATAATATTCAGCTTAAATGTTTAATTGGCATTCAGGAGATGGAGAGAATATAAAAAATCTACAATGAATATCAGTTATTAATGATGCACAAAAAAAAAACAACTGCTAAAATTAATTGAACATTTTAAATATGACAAAGAAAACGAAACAATGAGCCTAAAATTCTGTAATAGAGTGAGTATTCTTTTAATAAGCACTTACTTTAGGATAATAGAATGAAAACAAGAAAACACATACATAGACAAGAACAAAAAGGAATGTTTTGTTCACATGTTTAAATTATTCTATTATATTCTATGTTGTAGATAGTAAAAGCATGTCGTAGATATTAAATAACAAGTAAAAAAAGTAAAGCTATTCCTCAATATACATACGAGTATGCATACATATTATGTATCTTTCGCGAAAATACAAATCTGTGAACCATAGGATACTACAGTTTACAACAATAAATATGTTGATACTTTTATACAACATTTTCCGACCTGTTTTTCCTTTAAAATCGAAAAAAGAAAGCTTACGGGAAAGATAATAAGACATAAAGATCAATTAGTATAAAGCAAATTCTACCTATAAGTGCCAAAAATATAAATTTATTATTCTGATATTAGCTAGTGGGAATTCAATAAAGTTACAAGTAAATTCGATTCTATATTGAACTATAAAAACTTTTGTATGAGAATTGAAATTATGCAAAATGGCATTGTATTTATCATAAGTGTACACAGTGAAATAAAGCAACCTATGCAAATTAAGGGTAACTATACGTAACCTTAATTGGTACTAGTCCTTAACCAATAAAAGCCTGCTTCTCATCTAGTTGGTTGCACACACGTCTATATATAATTACGTTAGAATTATATAATTAACGTGGGCAACAAATTGGATCGCATGTAATCAGATAAAGAAGATTAAATTAAGAATTTTTGATAAGTGTTATCAAAATCTCATATCATTAAAATTATCAATAGAATGTAGAAATTATTTTTGTTCTATTTCCAACAAATGACATATTTTGTATGAAACTATTAAAGCGAAGACGAATTGAAATGTAAACATCAATCAAGTGTTTTTAAAATATTTTTCTCTTAAGAAATTTAATACCGACAAAAAAAAAATGTGAACGAAAAGAAGATCTCAAATAAAATGCAACAAAGTACTTTTTTATATTTGCAATAAACCTGCATCAAATTTTTACAATTTGCAATCCTAATCACATTTTTCTTCTTTCTTTCAAAATATTTACATGTAAATTTTATTCTACAAAAAGAATTCATCAGAGTATATGCACATATTTATTGAAAATAAAATTTAACAAGTGCAAATAAAATTTTCACTTTATATAAAAAAAAAACATTTAAAATTTTTCGAAATCCATTTCATTCGTTTTTAAAGAAAAATGTGAGAAATATTCAGAAAACAAGAGTGCAAATATTTCAGAATTTCTTTTTACTTTTATGCTAAAATTAAAATTTTTTGGAAAAAGAAAACGGGATACAATACAATAGAAAGTGCTTAATAAAAGTTTAATCGTAAAAGGTATTTTGGAGCACTTAAAGATATTAAAGTTATTTTTAAACCTTTGTGCAATAATAAACCCAATTTGTGTAACACTACCACAATTTCTATCCAAACTGTTTTAAGTTAAAGTAATCTTAATATTATTGTGAATACAAAGGCGATATACATAAGTTGATTAAGGTACACGAAATTTAGTTTTAAACAACATTAATGGAGCTGTAAATGAGGTTATTCCCCATTTAGTTTGAAACAAGACTTATGACAAGACAAGATTAACCAATGATTTATTTAGGTGAAAAATATTTAATTTGTTTTGATTTCCTGGCTTTTGCATTTAGTAAATTGTAATGTTATGTAAGTAAGTTGTAATGTACTAGCTTAAATGTAATAGCAGATATATTTATACATATAAAGAGCTTATAATACTTATTTTACAAAGAAATTAATGACGTTCAATAAGATCAGTAGCTTACACAAGGTTACGTTTTAATAGTTAGAGAAATTTTATGAAAATTGGTAAAAAATGCAGGCATTTTATAATGAGTAAGTTATGAGTAATAAACTTTTGGGCGCTTGTATGTATAATTTAAAATAAAAAAGGTTTTCACATTTCAATACCATTCATATTTTTTATTCCAATAAGTCTGTCGTAAAAATTAACCACAACTTTTAAATGTTAACAAAATATTTTAAATCCCAATTCCTATACATATTGTCATTCCTAAATGTACATTAAAAAAAATTATGCATTAATTAATTAGTAAGACATCTGTTAACATTATTTTACTGAAATATTACGGTAGGCCATGTAGGAACTACGAAAGTATGGAAATATTAAATAAAATTTCCATTTTTGGTGATAACTTATATAAACATATATCACAAAATATTATGCCATTAATGATTATCCAAAATCATTTTTCATTATTAATAAAAACCAAAATTATCCCTGAAACAAACAAGAACCAAAAAAAAGATAAAAAAAGGTGGAATACATTAATAAAAGTGCCATAGTCAAAGCATTTATCTTGTTCAAAGAAAAAACAAAAAGAAAAATTCGTTTTTTCTTTCACAAAATTTTCCACAATAAAAATAACTTTTTTAACCAGATTATACCAAGAATATCTTGTGTATCTTCATAAAATTCAAGCATACTATTCCCTGCAAAAATATCTTTAATAATGATGTGATTAAGAGTAATGAAATGTGAGTATTACAAAGAAACATGTGTTCGCACTTCGCGTATAATTAGAAATTATGAAAAACTCCTTTTGAAGGAAAAAAAATAATTTCTTTTGGAATATTATGAAAGTCCTGGAAAAAAAAAGTATATTATTTTTTAAGAAGTTTTTTGAACTATGTTAATACACCAGACTCTTTATATTTTACGGGATAGTGCACTTTTTTCAAAATATCAGTCTTGAATTCATCCTGCTCCCATTAAAAATTTGTATGTATTATTGGGTATAATATTTCCATCCTATTATATTAAGTATTTTCATATCGATCAAGGGCGTATACTTTGAAAATTTTCATTAATTTTAACTCAAATTTAACAATATCAAGATCTATAGTTAAAAAATTAATGCGGTTGTTGATTATAAAAATTGAACTTTTAAAAAAACTACTACATATTCACATTGAAGCGATTTCGCGAATTTAATTCGCTAGTATTTTCTTTGACTTATTCATAACACATCCCCTATTAAATTCCAAGTAAATATTTGTTAACATAAACTTTCTTTTTCAGTGTATCCAGTTGCAGCTAAGTTAAGTTGTAAGCGTTTTTCCTTTTATATTAATTCTTTTATTTTATACGACCTACAGGAAACTTTTGCAATTTTATTACGAATTCTAATGGTGAAAAACTTTTTGCAGTTTTTAATCACCTCATAAGGATAATTTTACTTCAATTGGGGAGTTATTTTAACTGAATTGTTGTAAATAAACACATGATCACACATTTCAAACGATCGTATCATATTTTGGTATTTTCGAAGAATTTTTTTAAGAAATTTTCCAGACAATCGCAGCGTTGTCCTGTAACTGCTTTTAATTCTTCCTTAAAGAAGAAATGAAGATAGCTCATCGAACCACTTATTGTTACAAGTATTCAGTTTTTTGTTATATATAGACGTCAATATATATAAAGAAACAAAATCTACTGGGATTCAGAATAATATTTGAAAGGCAAAAAATTAATAACACAACGAATTGTTAAGCAACGAGAATCGCATTAATAGTTTTAACCTATTATTCCTCCCCTCTAATATTTTCTTTGAATACCATCACACTACTAAGCAATTTATTATCATTATAATAAGAATTGTAGTGTTATATCTATCTGTTAATAGCATTTTGTGCATGTCCGATATTCTAATGAATCGATTCTCTAAATAAATGCACTGCAATAATTATAATTGTGCAGGGAAAAAATTAATTCGGTAATTTGCATTTTTAAAAGCAATTAAAAAATTGATTTAAAGCAATTTTTAAAAATTTTTATTTAAAATATAAAATAATTGAAAATTTATATTTAAATAAATATTGTACTCACCTTAATTTAATAATTCATTAAAAATATTTGTTTTTGTATATAAATTCAAATATTTTATAAAATACATGAATGGTGAAAATCGTACAATTATTTTTTCTTTAATAATTAATTATTTTTTTTTTTAATATTTTTCTAATTTAAATTTTCTATGTGCAATATAAATATTCCATTTATTATTAATTAAATATAAATTTACCAAAATTTTATAGTTTTCTCTTTATAAATATTAAATTATATTTTATAATGCTTAATTTTTTTTTTGAAATTTATTAACAAGAATTTTTTATAAATATAAAATTTATTTAATTATTGAACACCAAATAAATTTCAATTTCATAACATAGATTTTCTAAATTGTTTGTTCGGTTTTTTTTTCGGTTCTTTTTTTAATTTTCAATTAAATGTAGAACTAGAATAATTAATTTATTTTTTATTGCATATAAATATTTTTTTCATTAATATTAAAATTTTATAATTATCATAAAAATAAGTTTTAAAATTATGAATTTATTTGAATATCTTTCTTTTTCATTAATTAATTATTTTTTTTAGTTATTTTATGTACAATACACAATATAGAAATGTTCACAACATTTTCAAATATAAATTTATTAAATTATAAATGATATAAGAATTTTTTTTATTGGTAATTAAATAATTTTGGTTTTTTATTATTTCAAAATTTATTTTTGTCTTATTTACACTGATAACACCAAACTAATTCACATTAATTGTAAATTTCCAATAATTTATTAATAGTTTTTCGTAAAGTTTTCAATTGTTTATGTATTCGTGTATATAGCTATTATATTTGTATATTTGTTTATAATAAACTTTGTTAAATTTTTATTTTTTTTTTCACTCAATAAATTGTCACAATTTTGGATCAGAAATTCTAGTTATTCTGTAAAAAAATTAATAATATTATATTACATTTATTTATTAAAAATTTTATAAATCTTTCCATTAAATTTCATAACACAAACTTATTAACGAAAATTAAAATCGTTCGAATTCCGATTAAGTTCTAACCAAAGTATATATATGTAAGAAGCAGCCCGACTCTCCGTTTACATAACACTAATACAACCACTCGTCAATATTTTTTGTGATTTAAGAATAATACCTTCCTATTTTCATTGTTACGAGTATATACATAGGAATTATTGGGAGAAGAAAAGTGCACGGAAAAAATGTCTACCAATTTTTAAATAATATATTTTTAAATGCGGGACTTTGTTATTTTTTCGTATAGAGAAAAATATAAAGAATTTTAAAAGCGGGAATTTCCTTTCTGTAATTCATTCCAGTAAATGGCATATTCACATTATAAAAGCGAAGCATTTTAAATTCAGTGGTTAAAATAAAAAAAATTGTTATAATTTATAAAATATAATTGTGAAAAATATTCAAAAAAAGTATACAAAACCAAAAATTATTAATAAAAATATTAAATTTGTAGTTAATAATAATTGTCAATAAATGGAATAAACATAAATTATGAACTTTTTATTTTTATTTAAATCTTTTCACTATAAATTCAAAACTCACATTTCTTATGAATATACATATACACGTATCGGTAATAAATATATTTCATACCACTTCTTCAATAGATATATTTTGATTGTGACAAAAATTCGGTTAGGGTAGAAAAAAATTTTCAATCAAAATTTTTTATTTTCCTCTTTATCATTCATCTATTGCCTCACCAACTTTAATCGCAAAAAAACGGCTATGAGACGGTCACACTTTTGGCAGATATCAAATTTTTCTTTTGTCATTGAAGATCAACCAATTGAAGGGTGGCGAAGAAACAATCAAAAGTTTTGTTAGAAATTTTTTTTTACTTTTTCGAAAATTATCTCTTTTAAATATGTATAAAAATTTACAATCATCTGTAATGCATATGCAATTTAATTGGAATTAGCATCAGTTTAACTTCTGTATATATACCCACATACCTACACACACGAAATGCATACACACAATGCAGGTCATTTTAATTTTCGTTTATTTAATAAAAATCATTAACCTTTTATCTAACACAAAACTCTTGCTAACGAAGCATGAAAATATATTCGTATTCGTATATAAATATACAGACGCAACAGTAAACTCGGTAATCGAAATATTTTAATTTAAATGATCAATCACGTTCGTTAGTATCCCGCTTAGCATTAAATTCTAAATAAGTTCCTTCAACGAGCTTATTATTTTGCCCTAGAGTTTTAGCTGTACTTATTATTTATTACTCAAATTATGAAGCACCATACAATATTATATAATCAATGAGTGAATTTCCTATAAAATAACACTATCTATATAAACAATAATAAGTGTTAATAAAAAAATATTTTCTAATTAAAATTTTCTAAACTAAAATCTATTAGAAGTTTAAATTAAATATATAGAAGAAAAATTTGACAAAAAGTTACAAAAGTTTTTTAATTTAAAGTAATAAGAAAATTATTATTGCGTCCATAATAAATAATAAAAAGCCATTAGGCAAACATGGATTATTTTTATATTGGTTTCCTCGTTAAATATAAACAAAATTAAGAAAAAAAAAATCGAAAAAGTTTTAGTTTTTCTTTTTTTTTTAAAACAAAGTTTCTCATTTTATTTGTTTACAAAAATATATTATGTTTGTATGTAGACACATACTCTCATATTTGTTTAAACTTTTTCTGGTTTCTTTGAAAATTTTTAAGAAATCGCAACAAAAACAACAGGTATATAAAAATATTACTTTATTTTTGTAACAGAATGTAAATATTGGTTATTATAGGCAACAGAAATAATGTAAAACCAGAATAGGTATTAGTTAAACGTGACAATACTGTGATACCCGTATGAATGAATATATTTTTAAGTAGTGTATGTTAACTCATATCATATGCCGCACTCTTATATAGCTACAGCAGGGTTTCCATATATTACCAAAGATTTTTATCAAAAATAATGGTCATATCACCTGAAATATGAATAAAATTTATTATTTTCATATTGAATTCGGCCTATTATTTTATAACCAAGAAAAACTAATTTCCTAAAACAAAGTTACTATTCTTGACAACTAATTTTAGAATTAATGTAAAAAACTTAAAATTATATTGGTTACTCTTCTATTTTAAGCTCTAAATTCCAATAATGAACTGCTTCACCAAATCCTATATTGTTGGCAGCATATAAAAATGAAAAATTTGTATACTCTTGTAGTTATTTTGTGCATTTTAACAAACCTTCGCTATTTGAGGCGCTTTAAATCCTAATTTGAATTAAATAACTTTAATTTTATACAATAAGTCTGTTTTATTAATATTATTGGGTTTTTTTTATTTTGCACAATATTTTGCAAAAATTTTTCGAAAGGTAGTGGAAAAACAAAATATTAAAAAAAAACAAAAGCATCTTCTTAAGACAAAAACTTTCCAATTTTTTTGTTTTTGTAATTCCGGTGCTTCTAATAAAAAGTATTTTCCAAAGTGAAAAGCATATTAATATTATTTTATTTTTCTTTTAATTTTCATTTCACCCACTTCCTACATTTCGCACATATACACACATTTCTTTTGTTTTTTAATTTAAATTTGAAAATAAAAAGAAAACAAAAGAACTTTTGAAAAAGTTTGGGACAATACCAAAAATTTTCAAAAACACTTATACATATATAAAAATAAAATGTGTGTAAATGTTTATGTGTATAGGAATAAGACGTGCATTAACAAAAATCTTAAATTTGTAAAAAAAAATGGAATACATAAATATTGCAATGTACAAGTTTTCGACCTAAATTACTTTCCAGAACTTTGTAAATTTATCCTTGAAATACTTTTTGTTTTTGTTTTCGGAAACCTTAAGAAAATATAAAAATTCACAAAAATAAAATAAGGAAAATTTTCGTTTTTTGGCACTACACAAATTTTTTCACAAAAAATTGGAAAATAATTTTCACTTAGGAATATAGAAAATAGATTAGATCATATGAAGAAATGGGGTCAAATTATATTATAGAAATACCTTGAAGTTATTAGATTAATAAGCACAGGAGTTGAATTAGATGACATTGCATGGTGGTAATAAGCTTTGAAGAAAAGGGAATTGTATATTCGGTACAATGTTGGCTTATTTATGGTTTTTTATAGTTTCAATTTTAATAGGAATGTATAAACAATTGCATTCAGCACAATAATTTCTGTATTTAATAAATAAAGCGCGAATAATTATTCATAAATTTCATTTAAAAGAAAGAAAATTATGAAAAAACTTTTAAAAAATTCTTAAATTTTGCATAATATTCGTAAATTGAATAAACATGAAAATGATTTACCAAATTGACGGGACAAAAAAAGCAAAAAGTCTTTTATTATGTTTTCTTCCTCAGCCTCTATTTTACAATATTGTTTTTGAAATGCTACAGAATCTTGGACCCATGTTCTCTTCAAAATTTTCTATAAATTCTAGTATAAAACATTATAAATATTGGAAATACATGAACTTTAAGAGAACTTTTCTAACAAAATTTATCCTTTTCCGGTAATCAAAAAATTTTAATTTAATACTTCATTTGTCAGCACACCTTAAATCTACTTACAATCATCTATATTACGAGTATCATATAAAAAGTGTATGTATATAAATTATGTATTATACCATATCATCAAGGCCATACTTTTAATAAAATTTTTCAATATTTAATACGCTTTACTTTTGCTCATAGTTTCTTAATTTTTGAACGTGAATAATATATATATATATATATCTATAATATATATATATATATATATATATATATGTGAATAATATATATATAAATATATATATATATATATATATATATATAAAGGAATTATGAATAAATTCAATTGATTCTCATTAGTTTTAAAGTCACGGAATATTTTACTTGTTGTATTTTTACAAAAAAAAATATCCTTATAATCAAGGAATTTATTTAAACAATAGAATCATAATTATTTTCATATTCAATGTTCCGTATTTAAATTTCAATTTAACACCTTCGTAAAATTTACATAAGAGTATTATATAGTGGATATGTGTATATATGAGTATGTTACAGAAATGATTTAATTGCTCGTATATTCTAATATAGTCCTTTTTTAATGCACGTAGCTTAATTTCCAATAAAAAAATTTTTTGGTATCACTTAAATTCAATTTTGAAATTTTTACGTCATAATAAAATTATGACAAATTCTTTTTTAAAATTTCATCCTTTTTAGCATATTCCAACGAGATTGGAAAAAAATGTGCTTATTAAAATCTAGTCGCCTGTTTATCTGTTCAGCCACAGGCTGAGGTCTATTTTAATTCAAACACCACTTTCACGATTTTTGACTTAAGACCGCTTTCATAAGTTTTCAAGGACGATCTCTCGTTATATGTAATCAGTTTTTCGCTGATCCACCTCTTGACTTATAATTCGATCTGAGACACATTTTGATCCATATTTGTAAACTTGTTCTATAGAAATAAAAAACCCTCCGCGCAAGCATAACAAAACTTGTTTCAACTTCTTAAAATTAACATGTATATGTTGAATTTATTTCTTATAAGCACATCAGGAGCTGCACTAAAAATAATAATATTAAGTGCATAAAAAATAGAACAGCTCGTCACTAAACCGACATATCAATGATTGCTATTCGAAACTTTTTTAATAAGAATTTTTTCTGCCATTTTACATTTTAAAGATATCCGACAGTAAATTTGACGAGGAAAGAATTCTATTATTTACCATCCTAATGTCAAACAGGGTTCGCATTTATGACTTTCATGAGACTTACATTAAACCTTAGGTATTGACGTATATTTAAAGCGTAGTTAAATAATTGTATTTTGACTGATGCGAAATTTGCTGCTATGTAAACCGTTTCTGAATACGAATTTATTTTTTATAATAACATATTAAAAAAGTTCTAAAAATTTCTCTTCCCACTTGAAAACTCTCAGTTTACAAAAATAGGAAAATAATATTATATTCTGTATATTATGTACTCTCCAATTTAAATGAATTTTTGCTATATAACACAAACAAATACGTATATTTATGTATATATAAGAAAGTTTATGTGTTATTATATAACATATACAATAGTTATTTTTTATAATTCTTCAATCGAAAGGAATTATGTCAAGAAATTCTATAACAAAAAATAGCTTGTCATATTATAGAAGGATCTATGTATGTATATGATCACATCTGTCATATACAATTCACATATTGTATAACTTGAATCACTAAAAGCTAGAATCAAATATTTATTCCTTTTATCAATCTATACTTGCTTACATAACCCTATGTATATAACACATAATATCAATTATATATTGTATTTTTTTTCAAAAGCACGGTTATACTTGTATGTTCCTTATTTATGGTATATAAATAAATTTTAATATGTGTATAATAGATAAATTCATTACTTATGCATCTCAGAGGCTCCTTAGCAAATCAATAAACTATTATAGGTCAGGATTTTTTTTTTTTTTATTATATTTCATATAATATTGAAAAAGGGAGGATGTTTCGAATATAACATAATAACAACAATAATAATATATAAAATGTCATGAGAGTTAAAAAACTGGGAGCAAAAAAAAGAAAGACGGAAATCACATGAGAATATTATGAAGAATAAAATAAAAAATTATTTAAAATTAAAATCTCTACTCTCTTTCAATACTTTTTTGTATACTGTACATGTTATAGAGTAATTTATTTTCATACATGAAAAGAACAGGGTAAGATTAAGGGGAATTCATAACATTCAAGATGAGCAGATCGCATTTTATAAAAAATGAAAAGATAAAAACAGGAGATTATTCATTTAAAGCTTGACGGACTCGCAAATACTATATGACAACAATGGTTGTCGTTTATTGGTTAAGACGTTGGCTTAAGCTAATAGTGTTATATTTTTATTTCAAACTTTATGAAACTTGAGATTTTTATGATTACACTTGAGATTTCCCATTTAATTAAATATTAAAAGAAACTCAATATTAGAATTTAAAAAATGAACTTTAAATGAATTTTAATTTTAACATTTATCATAGTCTATATGGCACGTTGAAGTGAAGAATATTTAAAACCAACAACTTTTCCAAAACCTGCTCTTGCATCTCACAGGGGTTTGAATTATTACGTTTGGAAAAATTCCATCCTTCATTGTAAATCGAGCTCTTATACAACAAAACGATGACTCGAAAGATTATTATTACATTGAATTTCCCCCTAAAGCCGTACCGCTAATTGAAATTTTTATAAATATTCATAAAATATATTAAACAGCATCTATATTTTATATTTATTTCTACTTAAATTATATATTCATAACAATATCTTGGAAAATTTCAATGAAAATCATTAAAATTCACACATGCACAATAATCTATACACATACATATCTACACTTGGGAATTTTCTATGTAAATAATATCAAATCGCCTTGTTACAATATTGAAATAGCAATAAAATATCATTTAGTAAATCTCAATGTCAGAAACGTCACTAAAAGACACTTGGGTTTTATTTTCATTTTTAAAGTAATTTGCTTTGTATTCATACCTCTGTATTAGAAGAAAAAAAAAATAGAACTATTCTTAATATATATGTACAATAACAAATTAATACTATCATTCATTGCTGAAATTTCAATTCAATTGAACCAAATCGAAATGAAATGAACTAAACTATGGCAATTCTAGATATGTACGAGTAAATATATACGTGTATGTACGTATGTATATCAGTTTTCCTATATCCATATTTTATTTATTCATAGAACGTAATTCAACAACGTCTACAATTATTACAAAATTTCTATACTTTTTCCTAATCTACGTATACATGTAGACATACATACATATACTTGTATGTATACATGTATATATCTTGCATAAAAAAATTTAATAGTCCTTGAGTATCATCAAAATCTAAACCGGTATAACAATAAAAAAAAAATTAAAGGAAATAAAATGAACAAAAGTGATTAAATTTCAAGTCATCATGGATTTTAGCTTCCTGATGATATGCGAATCGATAATTATTATTATGTATATATTTAGAATTGCATATATGTACAAACATACATTGTAAAAAAGTTTATTATGGTTTTTATTTGACTATATCGTCTGAAAATAGAAAACTTTTAAAATTTTATTTTTACAAAACCTTAAAATTTTCTTGAATTGCACATTTTATGCATCAATATTTTTTTCAAACAAATTTCTATTTTAATGAAGTCGTGAAGCAAAATGGAATTTCTATAATAAGATATCAAAAGTCTCATTTAAAAATATGACTAAAAATATTAAAAATAATAAAATTTTCATTTATTAAATGAGTTTGCAAAAACCTAATACTAGTTATTTAAAATAAATGAGGTTAAAAAAAAAATTAATTTAAAATGAAATTTAAAAAAATTATTATTGTCTATTGATTTTTAAAAATTGTTTGTTCAATTTTGCCAGAACATCGACTATGCTAATATTTTAATTAAATTCTGACTAATTCAAAAAGTCTAGAAGTTTTTACAGTTCGGTTTTGCGATTTGCTTCCACCCCTGGTCCAGGCAAAGTAAAAAAGTAATTAAAACTTTGTTGCCATGCATTGTAAATCCTGATTGAAATCTCGCTTTATCATAGAAATTCTTTTTCATAGAAATTCTTTTCTATGAAAAATAAATTTCCAAATCTTTGATGTTTTAATTAACAAGCTAGGTTTTGCTTCCGATGTATATATAACAGAATTGCAATATCGAGAATTAAACTATTTTCAAACTAAATTTTTCATTAAAATGAGACCGGAGCGCAACGGGTTAATGTCAAAATTTAATTTTTAGAAATCAAATATTATCAATAGACGATTAACTACTAATGTTAGATTCTGCACTTCTCAAACTATCCCCCCTTCATATTTATAAATTATAACTAGTTACTCTTAAGCAATTTTATAATATTAAAGCTTCAATACAGCTCCGTTCTTACAATTCCAAAATTTGAGGATTATTTCTAACATGTCTTTGCAGATTATCCTGTTAATGAAACACAATAGTTCCATTATGTTTTTGCATTTTGCATTTTGCATTATAAAAACGAAATATTGAAGTATTACCGAATATTATGTTCTTAAAATTAATTTCTTCCATATACTCACATATAGACTTTAAGGTCTCATACAAAATGCTTTTCAAAACACAACATATTCTACAAACCTTTTTATAGGAGAGAAAGGATTTTTTAATAGAAACGCATATAAGATTTCGAAAGCATTATTAATAATAATTTAGTTAATATTGTCACGGAGGTATGCACCCAAAATGCAGACTATTTTTTTATAAGTCTAATACATATTCAATATTATATAAAGGTATACTTATATGTATTGGTAGAAAAGAAAGTAATAATGAATAATCAAACGGATGCAATTAAGAAATCATTTACCTTTTATACTTATGCAAAAATAAAACAAAAAAAAATGGCCTTAAACAATTTTCTTTACCCGACTCACTTCACTTCTTGCTTTCTCTTTCAGGTTTTTAAGATCTTTCTTCCTTTCCTATATAATAATGTGATTTAGTGGGATTTGCATTGAAAATAATACTTCCTAGGTAATTTGCATTAAATTAAAAATGCATTAAAAATGAAGAAGAATAAAAAGGTAAGAAATTTTTTCTTATTTTCACCTGTTTGTTTTTTTTTTCTTTTCTTTTCTTGTTCTCTTTAATTTTCTCTATTTTGCGCAATTTTCTTTTTTTTTCTTCTCTATCTTTCTTTTTGTTCTTTCTACTCCTTTTAATTTTCAATTTTAATCTTCAAAGGATTCTTATTTTCTTTTACTTACTTTTAACCCGATATTTTTTTTCATATTATTTTTTTTCTTTTTGTTATATAAAATTTATTATCTAGAAAGAATACAAAAGAGAAAAAATGTAATTTTATCTCTGATAATTGGAAATTACCAAACAATAAAATGAAATCCTTGTTATATATTTGATAGTAATAAAATTACATATATCTAGGCGCATATACTTATGTAATATGAAGAATTTTATTTTTATATTGTAAATAAGGCGTAAGAATTATTTTTAAATTTTCAGGTGTAATTGTGAAAATTACTATCAGAGGTAAATAAAAAAAAAAAAATGTTGACTATCGATTTTAGTTGGATGAAAAATCAAGAACGAGGCATTTTTTTGTTTCTTCTTAAGTCAATTAAAATTTTGCTTATAACAAGCAAAGAGACTCCCATTCATACATCAAAGATTTCATACCCCAGTAGAATTGTAGAACTATTGTTGATTGATAACATAATTTTCTTGAAACTTTCCATTTAGTTTAATTTTGAAATTTCCAAAAATTATTTCAAGAGTTTTTGGTTGTTTTGGATAATTAATCAAATATTTTCACCATTTAACATACCATTACACAAAAAACTAAATGTAAGTTTAATCTCACTAACTTGGAAATATTGTTAAAAACCGGTTAATTAATCAATATTATAGAAGTATTCCAAAATGAATGTTTGGTAATAAAAGGATTTTGTACAACAATTAGATAAATTTCTGAGCGAGGTAGTCAATGAGTTACTGCTTCATTCTTAATAATTTAGAAACTAGCATCCTTAATACGAGTAGTTTTATAATTTTTAATGTTTAATTTGATAATATTGACAACAAAGTTAAAATTGTGAAAGAGCCGTAATAAGTTGATGACAATTTTCGTGAAGACTATAAGTGTGATAGTGCTGTCTTAAAAACATTAATGCGTCATAGAAGATAATTGAAATGATTTGGTATAACTTGAAAAATTCAGCCTTTAATATTGCAACAAAAACCAATGTTAAAAATTTTTCTGTTCATAAAGATTTCATACAATGTGTTTGGAAAATAAATATTTAAAATATATTTTGACTACTTATTCAACTTGTTGGAAAATGCTTTTTCAAAACGCTTATTTTAAAGAACAATAGAAGATTTATCAACGTATTTCAATTTTTTCTTCTTCTTTCCAAAAATTTTTACCATAATTCTCGTGAACACTTTCTACTGCCCTAAAATAGTAAAATGCAAACAAAAATATCCTTTTTTTCTCCTTATGTACTTTTCTTTTGTGAATCTTTGAAACTTCTTAAATTATTTTACATCCAAACTGTTTATACTAACAACCCCAATTCACTTTGATTCCAAAAAAAGCGATGCAAGAAAAATTAATAATATATTTTTTTTTGCTCCTTTACCTTAACAATTTAAATTGAAATTCTTTGCAATTTTTCCGAAAAAGAATGTGAAAAAATGTAAATTATCTTTAAAGTATCCTTTTCAGTATAACAATAACAATAAAGCTAAGTACAATGAAAGTTTCCTATAAAATTTCAAATATTATAAGAATGAAGGAGAGCGTATTTAATTGTATTATTCATAAAAATGCATAAACAGTAAAGGTACAAAATAAAAACGCAGTTATCCTATGAAATAGATGTTAATAGATGAAAAATATCTAAAATTTTATTTTTGTCTAAAAATTCTTGCGATTTAAAATTTGTTCCCTTTAAATTATAAAGCAAAAAACATTAATTTGTACTTACGTAAATTAGAAAGTGAAATTTTAACGCTACAACCCGAAGACTAAGTCTTCAAGGCAATGGCAGTTTACAAGAAAGCCTAAAAATATTTTATTATTTAAAATTTGAGTGAAGATTTTTAGATTAAATCTTATATCAAATTAAAAAATTTTCTAGCACCATCATCGTTCTACAAGGGCTACAAAAATGAATTCAATAACAATTGGAAATTATTCGCACAATTTGAAATAATTCTGTATAGTTTTGAATTTTAGACTAGATCAAATGGTCTCATGTACCTGGTCATATGAAATGTTTTATGGCATCTCTTTGTCGTTTGTAAAAATTAAAAAAAAAAAGTAATATGTTTGTCATTTAAGCTAATACCAGTAATTTTTTATCTTTATTCCAATCTTAATAAAACAATTAAAAATTTAAGTTTTTTCTGCAAAAAAAAAAATCATAATTTTCACAAAATCAAAAAAGAAATTTAGTTTTTTCTATGATTTTTTAAAATTAAATTTTTTGCAATTTAATAGAAAAAAATTTAATTGCTAATTTTTTAATTTTATCAATTGACTAATTGCAAATTGAGAAAATTATTGGAAAAAATAATCGAGCCATGAATTTTTCAAAAATATGAAAAATTTTTTTGTAAAATATTCAATCTAATATTTAAGGACATCAAGGATTTTTTAAAAATTTTATGATTTCTAATAAGACAAATTAATAATTGAATGAATTGATTGAAATTAATTTGCATTTTAAAAAAGATTTAATTTTTTAAAGTGATAATTAATTTTCAAAAATAAGTAAAACGAGAAAAAAAAGTAGAGTTGACCTTGTCAACTCTGTGATACCCGTACGAATTTGTTATCCCATGTGCGAATAACTAATGTGCCATAACTAACTATGGGGCAGACTATGACTTTAAGTTGCCGTATTACCATATTAATTTATGTAAAATTTCAGTACTATGTGTTTTTCAAAATACTAGTTGTGCCAAACTACTATTGAAGTTGTACCAGAAAGAGCCAAGAAATTTTAGCGAATTTTATCAAGCACATCGGCCCTACTAATATATTCACTTGTGTAAAATCTCAATATCACACCTTTTATAGTTTCTGAGATATAGCCAAATAACTTTTGAAGTTGTATGGCAGGTACCAGAAGAAGCCAAGTAATTTCAACGACTTTTATGAGACACATTGGCCCTACTAATATATTCGTTTGTGTGAAATTTCAATACCATAGCTTTAATAGTTTCTGAAATATAGTCAAATAACTTTTGAAGTTGTATGGCAGGTACCAGAAGGAGCCAAGTAATTTCAACGACTTTTATGAGACACATTGGCCCTACTAATATATTCGTTTGTGTGAAATTTCAATACCACAACTTTTATAGTTTCTGAGATTTAGTCAAATAAATTTTGAAGTTGTATGGCAGCTACCCGAACCGGTACCCCGATCACGTCCAATTTAAATAGGGTTCTGGCACTTACTACAATAAATCATTTGTGAAAATTTGGTGAACTTAGCTCAATTAGTTTTTGAGTTATGGTTCGGACGGACGGACGGACGGACGGACGGACAGACAAAGCTAAATCAACTCAGAATTTGACGCTGATCAAAAACATACACTTGAGTCTATATCTAACACCGTTATTTCTTAGCGTTACAAACGGTAAGGCAAATTTAGTATACCCTTCGAACATACGTTCGTACGGGTATAAAAATCTGATGTGGTCAGCACATAACCGACCGCATTGTGTATTGTCTAGTTAAATGAAAGTGTTGCAGAATATTACAAAAATGTCTGTTAAATACTTCTTTCCAATTTTTAGGACATTAGTAAGCATATAGTTAACATACTTAGAAAAATGTAAATTTGGCTCTTAGTAGAGTTTCGCTTTGTGCTACCCGAATTCTCTGAAATGCTCGCCAGTTAGTTTCGGTAACAACCAAAACTCAAATATCAAATTTCAAGAAATTCCATCAATTTGTTCTGTGGATATGGTGAAAAATGTAAAATCGGCCCGCAAATCAGTTCTCGAGCCCTGATCTTTCCAAAAAAGTTATATGTTCATTGCTTTAATATGAGGAATTCATATATTAAATTTCAATGAAATCGGTTGATTATTTCTCTTTATATACACAAAAGTGTATGTTTGGCCCGTAGTAAACGTCTAGTTGCCGATGCCTGATTTCTTCCAAAACATACAAATTTTCGTGGACGGTCGAGCTGAGCTTATATATAAAATTTCAAGTAAATCGGTTGAATATTTTCTTTAAAATGTTCAAAAATGTAAAACAGGCCCGCTAAAAAGTGCAGTTCCCGAGGCCTGATATATACCAAAAGTTGATCGATCCGTGCCATGGTGGAAACAAACTTACATATAAAATTTCATCAAAATCGGTTCAGCCGAACTTGAGATACACGCGTGCACACACAGACCGACAGACCGACAGACGGACAGACCGACAGACCGACAGGTTGCTAAAAATAGTTTATTTAGACTTCCCTACTATGGAGAAGTACGTCCCCACCGAAAACTCGATATGCAAAATTTGTTGCCATTACGTAACCTACCTATTGTTTACACAATACGGTCGGTAAAAAGCAAGCTAATCTTAACGAATTCATAGATATTTCACGTAAGATGCAAATGGTTTACTTGATCGGAATCTTGAAAGATTTGTTCCTGTACTGTCATTGAGAAAATATTTATTTTTCAAAAAATTCTCATACATAACATAAAAAGATTCGATAAATTTTTCCCGGGAGTCTCATGTTTGTAAGTTTAGAGTTCCGCCATCTTATTAAAACTATCGCACTTCATTTGATTTATTATTTAAATTCTTAATAATTCTCATTAGAAAATCAATAATTTTTAATCATTAGAAAATTTTCACCATAACATATTTGATTTTTACTCTTTTAGTTATTATTTCACTCCGATTGGATTCCTTCATTTTTTAAGTATGTATGTGCAATGCTTATATGCAATACTGTACTGTTCATGCCCCTATTCAAATGCAAATTTTTATTCTATATCAACTCAAATTATTTGTATAATGAAAAATTACTTGTGAGATTTTGAATTACTAAAGTGTAGTGAAAATGTGAAGATAACAATTCCCTTGAGAAGAAATCATTGAATTAGATTTTCAAAAAATTTTTTTTTAGTATTAAGAAAAACTAAGAAATTTATGAGGGTAAATTTTGTATGTAATTACAATTCACAGTGTAGTTAAATGTGAACACAGTTAGATATAATTTATAATTTTCACAGTTTTTGCAATTTTTGAATTGGTTATTTCTTATGCAAAATTACTTACTCTTTTTTGGATTTAAATAAAATCTAAAATTTTTTGTTCTTTAATCATGGATGTCTTTATAATATTTTATCTACAAAACTATTTAGGAAAATTCATGACCAAAAATTAATATTTGATTTCGTTATTGTAGTTATTATCATTAAACCTTACTCTCACTTGACAGTAATTTAAGAATAAAATTAAATAAAAATCAGAAAATTATTTCAGCCATTATTCAATGTATGTGTATAATAGGAACTACAACACTTTATTAATTATTTCAGAAAAACTTAAAATGATTTTCGCTATTTCTTCCGAGAAAACGTTTTTGAGAAATCTTTCACGTTTTAGGAAAATTTTACAATCTTGTTAATGACTGTTATGTTAACTTATTGACTGAATGTTAACTTATTTTACTTTACATAATTGATGTGACACAATGTCATACTTGTTTCTTGCTGTTCGACAAATTCGGTAAATGAATTAGTCAAAGAAAGTATTTTGGTGGTTGACGTGGCAGGTGCAACAGGTCCAGTGCACCCTAATTAGCACGAATGTTTCGTTTTGCAACGATTTGTCAATGATCACCCTTTTGCGTACAATTACAGGCGGCCTATTTTAGCTACTCGGTTCTCTTGCGAGGAATTTCACTAAATCCCCGATACTAATCTTCAATATCTCGTCCAGCCCCGTCACACTTACTCTACCCCACGTAACCAGTCTAGTCTTGCCCAGAGCCAAACACTTGCATAGATAGTGGAAAATGTTCTGCTTTTTGTCCACTTTCCGGCATCCACGACACGTTGTGTTGAAGGGTAATCCTAGCCTAGCCGCATTCTCCCCTGACGGCTAGTGTCCCGTGTAAACAATGGTATTTTAAATTGTTATTTATTCTTCTTCTGAATGCAGAAACCACTTTCATTGAAACTTTTCCTATTTAATTTTCGTCTAATTTATTTATTTCATTTCTACCTTTGTTATTTGCCATAATTAAAGTTTTTTACCATATTGCATAAATTTTTCAAACTTAAACTTTTGACATGTAATTAGGAATTTAAAAAAAAAAATTTTTTATTTTATTTACAAATTTTTTTTTTGGTTCATACTTTAATTATGTAGATAATCAAAACTTTTTTACATAGTTTTTTATTATTATTATTATAAAGTTGTTAATTGAAATAAATAAAACATAAGCATGCACATAATAGTAAACCAATTAAAATATGGCGTTAAACAATCAAACGATTAAGTTTTAATTACGAAAAAATTCTGTTGCATTGACAACTTTTTTATCTAATCTACGTGAAATAAGTAGATGCATTTACTATATACATAGTATACAGATATTTTAAAAATACAAACATATTTCACATAAGTTTGACATTTTCAGGCAAAACATAGTTTGAACTATATATACATCACGTATATACGGAGTATATTCTCCCATTCAATTTATAATATAACTATACAATTGCACCTATTATATAAATAAATATTTGTAAGCTAGCAATGGAGTAAAAGAGTAAAAGACTAAGAAATAACTTTCATAGTTGTTAAAATTTGTTCCCATAGTTTGATTAAAGAAATTAAGTAAATTCCGATAAAAATAGTTTAAGTACACTTTTTTTTGGAAAATGAAGTAATTATACACTGACATATATACTCTTATTTATAGGTAATCAATTGTTTTAAAAAAGTTTTTGTTATTTTCAATATCCTTTGTAAGTATGAACGAAAAAATTTCGAACGAAAATTTAAAATTTGTGTGACTTGTTTGGTGTAGTTGCAAATGCAAGAAATGTTCTGCTTTCTACAATGTTCGAACAGAAAAACATAAAAACGCATAAATTCAAAAAATTTAGGCATTTTATAATTTAGAAATATCCAAAATTAAATAAAAAATATTTATGCAAGAATTCTATATCTGGGGTCAGGATGTCCAATAGAATCATTGCCACTCTGTTAATAGATGCTATTCTGTGAACTGTTCGATAAATGTTATTCTGTTTTTGGATGTGCAAAATAATAAAAAATAGATATTTTGCTTTCTTTTATTCGATCTTTCGAGTTATTGAGCAAAACTAGTTTTTGCAAAAATAGTTACAGAAAAGAATGCAAATAAAAAATTCCTTACAACACGACCTTTAAGTTTAGATTTGGTTGTATTTGTAGAATGGCGCGAGTCATCCTTATACGAGATCCCTACAGCCATAAAGACTTGTTTGTTAAACGCCAGCTAGGCCGATAATCATCTCTTAATTACATATTCGTCAAAACGCTACCTACCACAAGTAAGATTGTACCATCACATATGGCGCCCCACAAAGTGAACCAATATTTTTTATTTTGGAAAAAAAATATTTATTATTCGAGCTAAATATTTTCATTAACGAACAAGAAAATAATCAGCAGATTTATATTATGACTCTGGTAACTAGAACAATAAACTGACAAATTTTTCAAAAATACTAAAACTCGTAATTCAAACTTTCACTAAAAATCCGATTTTTAGCTAAAAAACACTGAATTGAAGTTCTTGTAATTCAATTTTTTATTTCTTTTAGTCCGTGTAATAATTAGGGTTAACTAACACATTTTTCAAAAAAATTAGACTTGAGAAAGTATGTAGCCGAACGAAAATAGAAATTTTCATTTTCGGAGGTACATAATTAAAATAATATTTAGAAAAAATTTCGGCCAGTTTTGTTGCATTCTAATATCCGATAATACAAGAATTATATAAAATACTTTTATAAGACTATTTTTACAGCTATTGCGAACAACAATGTGTAAATTCGAGTTAAATATTATAATGTTAAGGTTAGAGTTAAGGTTACATACAAAATTAAGTCAATGACAATTCTACTAAGAATAAAAGTAATGGAATTGCTATAAATGTAAATGTTGTGTTTGTAAGATGAAATTTAAATTATTTTTACTGCATAAAATCAAAATTCTTTAAAGTTTATTTCACTAAAATTTACTTCATTATACCATAAAATTTTTAGATTTACTGCTAGCATTCACGTATACATATTATGTATATTTATAGCTATACACTATGTAGGTATATATAAAAACTTAAATAATAAAACGTTACGCTTATAATTATTAAATTTGTACTTATTTGACAAAATAATAATTTGAACTTCCGTACGTAAATAGATGTGCCATCGAAATTATGACTTTCCATGAATTACGAGACTTGAATTTTGGTTATGAAATTATTCAAATTATAATATGTATATAAATTGTTACATCTGGACTACGTATGTGTATGCTTGAATGTGGTAAGCTTATTTATTCTTCTACATTATTAATAAGTATAAAATTAAATCCACCATAGAACGCATATAAAATTTCAAATGTTCTTCTCTTTACTTGCATTCTAGGATTTTACAATATAAAAGTTTAATTTGCTTTCTCCTTTTATAACCAATCTATCAAAATAATATTAATGGCTTCCTTTTTTTTCTCTTTGTTTTTATTTTTTTATGAAAAAAATGTCTCATCCTTTATATTGAAATTTTTGTATGATTTCAAAAACCACAAACCATCATAGTAATTTATTGCTTTTTTTTAAACTCTGAAGAGTGTACTACCACATAATAATGGTTTTTGGGGGAAAAAAACTTCAACAGACTCGTTTTTTACGAAAAATAATAGAAAGATTTACTAAAAGAAATCTATAAATCTGTAAGTGTGTCAGATTTGTATACTAGTTATTTTAAAAAATTAGATTTTACGACAAAAAATTTTAAATGAATTTTTCAATTTTGCAAGATATCGAAAAATATTTTATTACTTAATTTTAATGCAACATCATTTATGGTAAGTTTTAATTTCAATTGTAAAAGGCAAAATAATTGGAAAACTAAAATAATTCTGTAATATTGTAAAAATAATCGAATAAAAGTGTTATATCCATTTAAAGCATGTCTACTAAATTTCTAATTAAAATTTAACAATTATTTGAACTCATTCTTCTTTTCTAGTCATCCAAAGTTGTAAAGTCAAATAAGGAGATTTGGACATAAAAATATTTTCGAAAACTGCACGTTAAATTCAGTTTAATGATAAGAATAAGATTAAACCGAGAAATCCTGTTAATCCTCGATTTTAAATTAAATAATTTTTAAAATAGAACGAAATAAAAAAATTATTTACACTTATTTTACTTAATGATAAAATTTCAGTTCACGGAAGAACTGTGTTTCTAGAAGATTGCTTTATTAGGTATGGCGTCAATTTGCTTAGATATCGCATCCAGCTTTCCAAATGGAGAATTAGCCGTTAACGCAAAAACTGATCAACATATTCGCGGACAAAAGACAAAACCTAAAATTTTATGCGTAAAAGCAATAATTTTTCTCACAGTGAAATTGTTTAATAACATGAGATTTTTAACCCATTAATGTAGCTTCCGAAAGGGAATTGCAATTGTTTTTGAAAACGTAATTCAACATTCCGGAAATTTTATCGTTCCTCGTCGTATGCATGCAAAAGTTAAAACCAAGGAAAATTTTCCTTCGATTTGCAAAAAAAAATATTGCAAAGAAAGTTACATTACATTTACACGTTTGGCCCAACCAACAACCCACCTCATTTAACTGTCTAATTCTTGTTAAGAAAGGATAATTAAAAAAAATGTATGGCATGTAAACTACTTCTTATATAAATAATTCTAAAAATTGTTACAATTGCAACTTTATTCTTTGTCCTTTTAAGTGTCTACCATATTCAAGTGTCTACTATATTCGGCATCAACTATTAAAACTTCTTAGTTTATATATCAAATATATGTGTATTGTGTACATACGTAATGTTCCTTTTTTTTATCGAAATTCAATTAAATAATTTTGATTAAATATTTATTTTTTGAAATTTATAAGATCTAATTAAGATAACGATTATAAATTTATGCATTTTATTTTATTAAAATATAAAATTTTTCTGACTTCAGCCAAATTCTCTACACAATTATATTTTTTTTCGTCCCTTTCGTTTAATTCTTAAGCACGTTTCTAATAGATTTAGAAAACAAATTTGCTAATTGAAATGAAACATTTCATATATCTGTCTGCCAGTTAGTGCGCTGTTTACAAAATTTTAGTATTTCAATTTATCAAAATATTTTCCCCAGATAGACGGGTGACTTGAAATAAGACATACGACGACAAAAAATTTTTCAATGGTTGATAATTTTTCCGAAATATAAATTTTTTTTTGGTGTATAAAAAATAAAATACTTTTTATTTTTGCTAATATATTTCGTGCACTGCATACGCACTTTATCAAAGCTGATTTTCTTCTCATACGACGACAGTCTAGTGGTTAATGGTTGGTAATAGCAAACCACCACATTTGTCTTAATTGACGTACGGCTGACCTCGTTGTCCCAACTACGTCCAGCAACCAACCAACCAACAAGTGTGGATATTTCTATGAATATTTGTTATAATCCTAAAAGTATGCAATATTTTTAAAATTTATTGAGAGATGATTTCAATTCATTTTCTTTTCAAAACAAAAGCACTGATTTAAGTGAAATGTGCTGCTCTACAATACTATTTCTTTGATCTGAATTTATTTAAATAAATTATTATACATAAAATGGTAGTCAATTCCTATTTTTCTACAAATGCAATAGAATTACTCATATACATTTTCAGCTCAATAAAATATTTCTTTACCTTGATATCCTTTTTTTGCTTTTCCTACTACAATTTTCTACTTTTTCTTTTCCGTCTTTTTTTTTGCTTTTTCTTATATTTTATATTGTTGTTATTTAGTTTTGGTTTTAGTTTCAATGACATAGAATTAAAGGCGCCAGATTTTTTCATGGATTATTGAATTTGAAAAAAGCTTAAAAAGAAAATATTATGGATGAGCAGAAAAAAAAATTTTAAGTTTTTTTTTTTGCTCTAATCAAAACAAGAGAAACAGAGACAGCCAAAAATGAGGAAAATGTTAAAAAGGACACAAAATTAAAGGTGAAGTTTAGTTGTTTACAATAATGGCAAAAATTGAAAATTGTCCCTTGGAAACGTTTTGTAAAAAAAAAAAAATTTCCTTTTTTTTTTAAACTTGAAAATTAACTTTCTTTTTTTATTTATATTTTTTTTATATTTTAATATGAGTTTTATAAAGTTTTTAATAAATAAAGAGAAGTGTTTTTCTTCAAAGAAATTTCATAGAGAAATTAATGTTTTTGAAGAGAAGAAATTCTCTATATATATATTTGAATTACTATGTCTAAGTTTGTTTGTATGTGTATGTATGAATTTTTGGAAATAGGTCAAAGGATGAAACTATGTACACATTAAGAAGAAAAATAGCAAAGAAAACAAAAACAACAATGATGAAAGTTTTAAGCGTTTTTGTTATGTTTTTCTATTTTGTTTTTATTACCAAAAATTTTCAGCAGATCGTAAATATTAAAAACTTTAACTTTTTCGGAAACATATACAATTAAATATTATTTAGTGTAAAAAGAAAAATAAATATTGATAGCTACATATATGAGTTCCGTTTCCATACTTAATTTAAGAAGGTTTTCATAAGGCTTCACATTAGGATTTTATATAAAATATTGAGATTTTTGAATGAATATTTGATATGGTAGGGTTTTTTTTCTTTTAAACGTAAATTTATTTGTCATTGCTTCTACTTGAAAAACTTGTGAATTTTGTTCATAATTGCAAAATTATAAACACAGATAAATAAATTTTAAAAATTGGAATGCAAATTGAGTCAGTGCAAATGGAAGCAGAGCAAATTTTCGTCAAAATAAAATAAACTTTTCCCAGCGTACAATAAGACGGTAATTCAAAAGTTGACCACCATTTTTTAGTACATTCATTTACAAATATTTTTGAGCTAAAAAATTAACTCCTAATATTCATCAAAAGATATTTCGTTCATAATTTAATTTTTATTCTAAAATCGCCAAAGTAAATTAAGCCAGTTTGTATAATTTTCTATAAAATAGCTTTTGGCCTTCATACTCGTATATCTGTAATATATCATTAATTGCTGTTAAGAAACCAAAAAGAAAATAGCAACAAATTTGAAAAAATCATGCATGCAAGAGAATCAGAGAGTATATGGAGATAGAATAATTTTGTTGTATTTTTTTTTGTTCACATTCTTTTGAAAGACAGTAATGCCGAATGCGATTCTTTAATTCAGTGTTTTAACTATTTTGAGCGGAATTTCGTTTCGGTTGTTAAAAACTTGATGTTAAAAAACTTTATATTTAGAGGTTAAGAATTAAAGAAATCAAACATGAATACATAGTATGATTGTGTACAAATTAAAAACTAAACCAAGCCCAACAGAGTTCTTGTTATGGAGTTTTGGTAAAAATACATGGAATATGAAAGGGAATGCTATTGCATAACACAATAATGTTATATTTCGCATATCTTTGAAAAAAACATAGCAATGTTAAGATTTTATATTGTATTTACATAATAAAGTTTACTTCCTAAAAAAAAATTTAAATCATCGCAATTTAATACCTCTGTCATTTTAAATTTTGACCTAAAAGGTAAACGAAAAAACCTATGCATATAGCTACATAATAAAGAGTAAACAAAAAATCAATAATTGCCCGTATATTGTAATTTTCATTTGAAATTAATTAAATTACCCTTATAGACAAGAAACAAAAAAAAAATGGATTCAATTTAACCTATCATTTTAAATCTAACATGAATTTAATATGGAGAATTAGTCAATTCATTAATGATGTATTCATTCCGGAAATGTTGACATTTTAACGAGGGTAAAATTATTATAATTTGATTGCTTTTAATTATATATGTATATATACATATATAAATTTATATTTCATTAACACTCCCACATTAATTAAAATTTAATAACTTATTTATTATAAAGTGTGTATGTAGGTACCTTAATTCAAACCTTATTTGTCATACTTAAATTCATAATATGTCAAGTCAATTTTAATTTATACTCGTAATATGATGAAAGGTGAGAATGTACACTCATAAAGTTTGTTTTAATCAAATAATAATAAATCAAAATTACCATTTTAATGAATTTTTGGAATATTATTTCGTAAAAAGTCTTAAGATGGTATGAATATAGTTTTCTTTGGTGGAAAGTGTTTGTGTAGGAAATTAATAAATAAGAAGCATAAGTATTAAAAACCTTAACATTGTTTATTAATTATGAACTAGTTTTTGAAAATCTTTTGAATAATTTTAGTTCCACTCACGGGGGTGTATGGCAACACTATTCTTGTTAACGAATAATATGAAACTTGTTAAGACCATAACAGTTTGATCACTTTTCAACAAAAATTTTAAATAAAGTTACAGAATTTTTCACTAAATCCCTCACATTCTTAAAGTTAATGATATATCATATATGTCACTCTGAAAACATTAATAGTTCTTAAGTGACATAATAATACTAGCTAAACTGTAAGTGGGTCATAATCACACTCTAACGCGGCTGGTAAAGACTCATTTGCAGATTAAAGCGACCCGTCCACAATCAAACCTGAGTAAGTACTTTTAAAAAGATAAGAAACAATTCAGCTTTAAAATAAAATCTTGCAACAACTATAACGCATTATGTGTATTCGAAGTCTTAACAATGAATAATAAATAGCAAGCATAACATCTGCACTTCATTCAATTTATAAAAATTAAATTGCTATGAGTAAGCTATGTTAATTACATCTGAAATTAATTTAGTGAACTATTAAACACCTAAATTGTACTCACTTATACGCGTATACAAGTTTAATGTCATTAAAAATAAATGTATAGGACGCAACCCATATATTTTTATAAAATTAATATAAAAATTCTTAATAAAATTATACTTAAATAGTAATTTCAATTATTATGCTGTTTTAATAATTAAATAATATTATAATAATTGGAATTCTAAAATCATACTGGAGTTAATTGAGTAATGTGTTCATAAAATTTAATTCTTGAAAATTATAGCAGTGAGGATACAGCATGTTCCTGTAAGTATAGATTCTATTTTAGTGCATATTTTTTAATTTTTAATAAATAAATAAATAATTTTTGTAATTATCAATAAATAAATAATTCATAATGAATTTTTAATTACAATAATTTAATTAAAAATTTTTGAATACACATTGGCAATAATCCTCCTATTTCCTGTAGATGATTTAAAAATAAAATAGTGTTTAAGTTCACTATGCCCGATTCGTAGTCTGGACACTTGAGTTTTTTCTTTAGAGCAAAAACTCAAGTATCCTATGTTAATCAAAAATTTCTGGTCATTGTGATAAATTTTAAATTTTGAGCTTGCAATTTTTAATGAAGAACTTTTAGCTAATTTATCGGCTGCTTCATTTGCTTTAATGTAACAAAGCCTTGGTAACTAAAGAAAGGTAATGTTTTTTAATCTTTCTTGCAAAATATCTGTAATCTTTACGGCTTGTGAGGGGAATTGGGTATTCATTTCTTAAAATTCAACTATTTAAATTACTTTTCTTATAAAAGTTTAATAGAAATAGTATAATACATAACTGTAAATTGTAACATTTATGTACTTCCAATAAATCATGTTTCAAATATAACATGCACACTATATGGAGCAATTGGAAAATATTCTAATATTATAACAAAGTTTAATATATTCTGTAATTACTTTAAGAAAGTTCAAATTCAAGAACTAATTCTAAAATGAGTTTACAAATTTGATAACATGTAGGCTACGCCACTCTACTTCCCTCACATAAAATTGTCTTAAAATGTAAAAGAAAAAAAAATCAAAGTTTTCTACTTGAAAATAATTTTTTTTAGACAAAAAAAATTTATATAAAATTCGGACGAAAAGAAATTGTTTTTGCAAAATGGTCATTGTGGCAAACCAAATTTTTTTAAACAAAAACTGAATCTGTACAAAATATATATACGTACCATTGGTTATTTTATGTTTATAGAAGAGTTACTGAAGACTACAAAATTTCGAGTACATATTTCTGTATCAATATGAAACAACCATGTATACTTGTTTTTTTCAGAAGACAAGTCTTCATCGTATATGTTTTGCAATAAATAAATTATTTTTTAATGAACAAGTACTTTGGTATACAATAATGAATGAGAACCAAAAACATACAACAATGTGAGTGACCACACTACAATTACGGAATAAGTATGAAACCCAAAATTTCATTTAAATTCTGTACAAATTCTGTAATTTGGCAATTAAAAGCATAACATGATAATAGCGCTCGTAAAATAAAAGAATTATTTCTTAAAAAAAAATAAGAAAAAAAAATCAAACCCATAGAAAAAAAAATATTTTTCTCTTTTTAAAGCGAAACTTTAGAATTTTTTAAATCCATAAAATAATTTTTTTTGTGTTTTTGTTTTTTTTTCATTTCTTCATTTTGAAAAACGTTTTAAAATTCTTTTCACAATGCACCCCCATTATTGAAAAATGAATACGAGTACCACTTTTCTTACTCTGCTTTCTCTCATTTTCTCTTTTTACTTTTTTGTGTCTCACATACTTTTCTTTGGTCATTCTACGATAATAATATTCAGTAATGACGGTTTGACATCAAAACATGAGGGTGATTTTTTTTTTCAAAGTTTCTCTGGTTTTTCTTAGCCCGTATTAGAACATAGCTAATGAGATGTCATAAATTTATTATTGAGGTTGTATATAATAACTATCAAAAATTAGCCTTAAATTTTATATTAAATGCTAATGCCCAAAGAAATATGCAATATTCATAGGATTTCTAAATTTTCATTCATTTTTCTATTGGAGTTCCTATGACTAGAATAAATTAGAAAACACCATGAAAAATGCTATGCTAGCCAATTATTTGAAAGGAATACAGACATTGTTAATAACATAAAATGAAGTAGATAAAGCATGCATAATAATGCTAAGTCTTAATGAACAAGAACCAAGAAAAGTGAACCATGAAAAAACTGAACCTGCAATATTTAGAGTTATGCCAGAAAATTTGAAAAAAAAAACAGTCCAAAAAAGGGGAAAAATAGAATTCTGTAAAGAATTCGGTTCCCTAGAAAAATGTACAAAAAAATAGTAGCGGCTTCTGATAAAAGAGCTTACAATTATATTTCTGAGAATTTGAATATTTTAAAAATTAGACCCTTAAAATAATTATACATTCATATTTGTTGAGTAAGAGCCAAATTACATTATACAAAAACCTCAAATTTAGTTTTCCGTATTTTCAGACATATAAAGGATTTAATGAACTAGATTTGTAAAAACTTCTTGCAATACTCTCTTTAAATTACACCGTCAAGATGGACAGGACGAAGCCTAATAATTTTTAATATAATTTCTTTAAATTGTGTTAGAAATAATGAGTTCTGACCTTTCCTCAAATATTAAAATATATTTTAAAAACAGCATGATTCCAACACAAATTCAAAAAATCTTGTTGGTTTCATCGCAAGCTAAAAGAACAAAACCAAATAAATAAATTCAATTTTATTCAAATTCTAAATTGATAATTTTTAAACACTTTTGAAACGCTATCAAAATATTTGTGTAAGAGGAACAACTAATGGGTGTTACACAGACCAACTAAATATGAAAATTTCCTTATTTCATTTGCAAAATATCTTAATCTACTATTTTTTCTGTTTTCTGTCAAGTATATTTTGCTCCTTCTTTATTCATTTATTCATAAGTACGTTTTCTGGATGCTTAAATATAACAATATTTTTGTATATACGCGTATAAGCACATATTGTTCAGAAGGCTATGAAGAGCTATGAAGGAAATTTTTCTGATTTTTTCTTATCGCCATCATCATTATGAAAACGGAGAAAAATAAAAACCAAAAAAACTTTTTAGAAAAAACTTTATACTAGAAAAGAAAAAAAAGAAGGAAAAGTTTTTTTTTTAACTTCTTTACATAGTGTGTATAGTTTGGCCCATCCACCACCAAAATCTCCCCTTTGCTTTTCATTCTTCATTTTCTCTTTTATTTCTTTTCTTTCTTTGTTTCTTTATTGGAATGAAATCCTGATGGTGAAAGTTTCTGGACTGTCAAAATCAGTCTTCAATTGTCCATTCAAAAAAAAATTTTTTTTGTATTCTTTCATAAGTTTAAAAAAGACAAAAAAAAAATATAGAGACTAAAATATTATTAAAAGTTATTAAAGTATAACATAAAAAAATTATCGCATCAAAGCTAAAAAATCCTTAACAAAAATCCTTAACTAAAACAAAAAACATATTGTTCCAAAGTATTGCCAGTTTTTTGAAAATAATTCTAATAGCTTGTTATGAACGAGCCTTAATATGGTGTCGAACATACGTAAGAGCTTCTACTACGCGTGGAAATTATCGTTTGTTATGCAAAAATCTTTAATCTTTTTAATCACTTTAAATTTGTGGTTTAAATTTTAAGATCAGAAAGCTGAGCAGTAGAACATAATTAAACAAAGTATAAGATAGTAAAATTAACCATCGCAATTAAGCTAGTAAGACCGTATCAATTCAAAATATTTTGTTGCTCATTAAATATATGACAATTTGAGCTGAATTTTTTTCTCAAACTTAGACCAAAATATTTATTAATTTTCTAATGCAATTATAAAAGATCAGATAACTTTTCTATAAAAGTTATAAAAGATCAAATAACTTAGTTTTATCAAAAACAGTGTCGGAAGAGACTTTATTGTTATTATTTTCAAAAAAAAATCTGCTGTTTTCGTATAGAGTTTTTGTCAGATTCTTTAACAAACGAAGATCCAAAATAAAATTGCGTTACTATGTATAACAGTTATTGTAATTTTTATGCAAGAATCATAATATCCTTTTGTATTTTCTTCGTCCCATTACGTTACTTATTTTATCCTTGCTTATTTATCCCCCTTTTAAAAGAAGAGTTAGCTCTTACTTTTTTTGAAGAACTATACATACATATATCGTAAATCTTCGTTTACTCTTCTCGATTTTTGTATTCAAAAAAAATATTTCACCATATTAGATGTGTCCGATAGAATTTTTAGTTCTATATTATTGACAATTTTCCATAAAAAATTGTTATTAAATCTTTTTAAAAATAACATAAAACAGAACTTAAAGTAATTCCTAGTACAGAGTCTCCTTTAAAAATTTTTGTTAAAAATTTTTTGTTAATGATACCACATGATCCCTAATTATAATTTTGTGAACAAATTATTAACCACAAAAATTATTCGTCTCCTCTTTAAAAACCAAAAACCTTAAAAAACCAAAATGAATTTTAAATTACACTTCCATAGAAAATTAATTAATTAAAATCCTCTAGAAATAAGGTTCGTGGACAATAGCTCTTCGTTTTTAAAATTATTCAATTTTCTTACAAAAAAGGTCTATACGTTCTTCTATATTTTAATGTACAAATAATTAACTTTATTTAAGTCATTATCAACTGTCATATTGTCTAATTATAACCATTTCAACTTTTACTGAATGTTTTTTTTATATTTTAATTTTAAAAATGTATTGTTAAATTAGAAGCAATTCACATAATTTTCCGTCCACTTTTTCGTTTACTGAATGAACACCTTTTTATGAGTGCCTAAATGCTTATAATTCTGTTTTTTTTTCTCTAAACTTATGAATTATTTACGACAATCATTATAATAAAGAAATTTAAGCAATTTGTATTTTCTATATCGGGAAGAATCCAAGATGTGCCGACAATTTAATCTAAAAACGTCTATTTTGATTTGTATTTTCAATTAGTTTTGTTACAGTTAAGATGAATTGAGATTCGACCTAGTTTTAAAAACTACACAACTTAAATGAAACTACATATTAGTAAAGCATGAGGTTCAGATATGTTATAATAGCTTTTCAAAATACTTCTTGAGATATTTTAACAATAATTTCCTTCGACTACATTCTGTAAGGTAACTCGCATTACAATTGGTATTAGTTTCATAGGTGCACAACTTTAAACTCAACTTTAGGCTTAACGATTCAAAGTATGACAAACTGAAAAAAATTTTGATATGTTGGTCTCGATATGAAGGCTTAGAGAACATTAAATACAACAATTATTTTTGCTGTTTCCATTAACTGTTCCTTTATCTTCTTTGCCTCCGTTTTGTTCGTTTATCACTTTTTTGAGTTCTCAAAATTTTCATATTTTAAAAAAACCCATTACTAAAAGAATGAAAATTTAAAAATATATTGCAATAAAACGCAATTTACTCTCAATACACAAATTGTCACTTAGGGAAAAATTTTTTATCCAAAGAGGATATGTACACATACACACATACCTAAATCAACATTTTTCATTGACGACTCCAGTAAAATTCTTAAGAATTCAAAATAAATTTTATTATTGATTTCTTCATATTGTAAATTTTCTTTAAATTTTTTTTTTGTTAACTTTTTTCTCTTTTCATCGATTTCAAGAACATAAAAAAGTTAAAGCACGTGTAACAAAATAAACAAAAACATTTACAGAACCTTTGTGAAATTTTCAAAAGAACAACCCTTTTATATCGATAGTTACATAAAGTGATTGATTATATTTGTTAAAAAAAATAAAAAAAAAACAATATCATATATGATGAGCACATAATAGAAGATAAAAGTAAGTTTACACAATTTACATATTGTGAATTGCCAACGTTACAATAATTTGAACCATCATGACATTAAAAGAATAAAAAGTATAAATTGGAAACTCTTAATGTATTCTAATCTAAGATTATAAGAGAGCAGTAAATATTACTGCCATAGCAAACTCACAATCATCTAATTCCAAATTCAGAATAGTTAAAAATTCTCCAACGACTTCGTAACTAATTCCTTAAAATTTACAATTAAATTCCTTGAATAGTGTATACTTAATTAAAATTAGTTTGTATAATTTTATAGCATGTAAAATAATATATTGACATACCACAATGCAATTACTTTTCAAATATATGACAGGAACATTGAAAACATTGACTAAAATCAGCTAACAAGTGAGAGCATAAGATAAATGTCATGACCAGTAATATTTCTATTGTCATATAAGTTTATGCAAGCATATATGTATTATAATTTATTCTCTAAAATTTTACTATGTACACATACACATGAACTTTTAAGTTTTTGTGAAATTCAATATAAAATCTTAAAATTTAGTATTTTCTTTACGTATATATTTTTCTTTTTTATTTATTTTCCCTTATTTTCCCATTTTTCTCTGTTTTGGGATCGTTATTAATGTAACGAGCCGATATTGATTTTATCTTCTATAACTTATTTATATTCAAATGTAATACGAATAAACTAAAACATATAAGACAATTTATTTTGATTATAACAAATTGTATCACAACAAATTTACATAATATGAACATTATAATAATATATTGTATATATACATTTTCAAATACACACATATATATAAGTGCATATAGACAAATATTTTATATGTAGTATAAAATAAATAAAAATAATTTGTTCACTTGATTTAACACTTGTATAACATATAGTTATACACAATATACAATATATGATTTAAAACTTATGTTTTATCGAGTTCTTTAAGTATTTAAACTATTTTCCTTTTAATATAATTTATGTGAAAAGCAATCCAAGGTAATCAACTTTTATATTATTATACTCAATTAAAGATAATTTAAATAAACAGCCTTGAAGTATAAATTTTGTATAAACTTAATAAATAAATTAGATTTTCCTTATAATTAAATTTAATTATCATAATTTCAATATTATTTTATTAATATCATTATTATAAGTATCTGTACATATTATAGTTTATCTTACTTTGTAATTCATTAAAATTTAATTAAATTAAATTTTTTATTTGGAGTTAATTACAAGGATTTTCTATTTAACCACTTTAGATTAGCTTATTATCGATTAGTGTTTAATATGCAAATATATTGATATTGTATATAAAAAGACATAATTTCATATTTCTTAAATTTTGAAGATTTTAAAGTCAGCTGCAATTTTTTGTTAGTAAGATAAAAATATATATGTGTTTTTGCACCGAAAACACATATTTATTTTTATCTTACTAAAATTCTGTGAGTTTAGTACATTAATTCGTAAATGATTGTTACATGCAACAGTACCCGATTAATGGTAATAGGAATTACTCTCTTCCACAACCAGATAAATACATTTTTGGCTAATTAGTATTGGAAATTTACCATGAATTAATGAAGACCTATTGCGCCAAAACCCGATACAGTAAACTTAAAAACTTATATTAAAAAAATAATATAAAAAAATTATTACTTGTACAAGTATTCGAAATTTCATTTTCACATTTTTAAACAACAATCATGAAAAATTGCAATTTTGGTGTATTTTAGCCAGAGTGTTGAACCTTTTTAAGGTAAATACATAGTGAGAAATTATAAATGTAAATAACAAGTTTTTCAGAATGGTCACAATGATTTTGTACTTTAATTTTGTAATACTATTTCAAATTTTTTTTTAAATCTCTCAATGTCCAGAAACATATCCATCTTATCCAAACTTCATCATAAAATTTCAATGTACAGAACAATTTAAATTTGTCCTGTGTCAGTTTACTAATTCTAAATTATTATGTCCTATAACTAAAATAGTCCTATTTATATTTCTAAAATATGAAATTCTTCAAAAAGGGTCCGACGAACAAAATCCAATCAAATTCAAATAATTCAAAAAATCTAATAATTCAAATAAAAAAATTAAAAAAGTTTTTTTCCCTTAATTATTGGAAATAGAAAACTTTATTTTAATTACAATTATCTTACCTAATTCATTTAAAAATTTAATTTAGACTAAATTTCAACAAGGATACTTAAATTATTGTTGTCAAAATTTAAAAATTTTCATTGTCTTCTGTTGCAGATACGAGGAGGGCGAATGGGGAATTTATTTCATTTCTTTTTTTTTTGTATAATAACAATAGTAGTTCATTAAATTTTTACCCAAAAGGGAGACAATCTATTTAAGACAGGAAAGCATTCCAAACATTTAACTAAGTTGAAGCAGTATTCTCAAAGTTTTTATTTCACAAAATAGGCGGCAAATTCAGCCATTCTTTTTATGAAATGAAAATAAAAATGAAAGAAGTTATGCAAAAAAAAATATTGTAAAAGGTGTCTGAATGTCTTTCGTTATTATTTTTATTATGTAAAAAAAAAAGTTCTTCGTTCACGAATAGAATGGAAATGAAATTAGAAATTAGTTATTAAAATTTTTTTATTTGTTACATGTTTTTCAGAAATACGACAATTTGTTTTTCTTCCTGTACTTCTTTAATTTAAAAATTTTCGAACCATATAAATGGTTTATAAAGTAGCACCTTTCCTTTTGAACAAGTGAAAATATTTTTTTTTTAAATATTTTTTTTTTAAAAGCAGTTTTCTACACGAATTATTTTTATTAATATTCAAGCATTACAGCTTTTAGTAAATTATTATTGCATACTTTTGAGATGAGAATAAAAAGTTGACGTGTAACGTAACTGTCGAATTCGGTGGCTAATTTCGAGGCATTACCGTTAATTCTTTGTTATTGTGTTTTTTGTCTATATTGTGTTTCATAGGAGAAGAATCTAGTCGTATTTTACTCTGCGTTTGCGGGATCAAAAGAAATATTTGTGATATTGAGACTGTAAATTTCCAAAAACATTTATTGTTTTGGAATTTTGATGGCTATAACACTTAAATTGGGAAGGGAAGCGGGAGTGTTAATAAAAATCAGTTAATAAAATTCTATATTGAGTGCAAAATTTCAGCTTTGTATTTTAAATAGGATAGAACTTTCGTGAACAGACGCGAACGAACGAACGCACAAAATAAAAGTAATAATCACATTTTTTATAATTTTTTCGAAAATATGAAAAAAATAATCGTTTTCTCTTTTGTTTTTTCTAATGATTTCCTCTAAATTCCATTTATACTTTTTTAAAAAGAGATTTAGTGTATATTTTGTGCGAAATGAAACACATGTAAAAAGTAAGAAATAAATTTGACTTTTAAATTTAACCAGAAAAAAAAAATACATTTTGTATTTATTTCACTAAAATACTATTATAAATTAAATAAGAAAACTTAAATGTTATTATAATTTACATAAAATTTTATATAATAAATTGCATATTTTTACAAAAATTTAATAAAAAACAATCTTAAGGCAATGAATTTTAATTTAAAGTTTATTTTATTTTTTTTTTAAGGAAATTCTTAAATTCGCAACAAAACCAAAACCAAGGAGCATAAAAAAATATCAAGGAACATTATTTATAGTAAAGGAAATAAGTATGTATGTTATGTATGTATACGTTCGTGTACAAGAATAAATAGAGTATTTTTATATATAAAAATATATTTTTATTTTGTTTAAATATTCATTCAAATATTATGCATGCAATTTCAAGGTTAAAGTGTACACGGACACAAAAATATTAAATAAAAAATTAACATTTTAAATCTTAAATTTTTTTTTTTGTTTCATTTTAGAAGAAAAAATTAATTTAAGTAGATTTGTCTGTATATGCGTATATAGGTATAATTTTAAATTTAAATTTAAGGAAAGGGAAAGAGAGCAAAAGCAACTCTAAAATATGCACCAAAGTTAGATGGTAGTAAAATTAATATTATGAAATTTAAGAGGAAATAAATAATTTTTAATAGTTCTATGCAATAATTTTATTTATAGTTACTTGCAAATTTTTTTTCAGGTTAGTAAATTCGTATTCGAAAAATATTAAAACCGGCAATAGATAAAGTGTGACTCAATAGATACATATGTGAATAGACACATATGAATTGAATTGAAATATTAAAATTTAATTATTCTTCAAATTAATTCTGAAATGTAAATAAATTATTTCGAAACTTGTGGGATTATTACTCAATTTGCAATTTTAATCAACTACAAATTGAACAGAATTCTGGTTTTATTATAATAAAACCAGAATAGACAAACAACTCAATCTATAGACAAACAACTCAATCAACTCAATCAACTCAAAAGTTTGACTCAATTCAAGGATATTAAGCGTATTTTTCATGAACCTGAGACTTTTATTTTTGTTATCATTAAAGTTTATAATGTTAGCGACATCATAAATTTATAATATTCTATAAATCACACCGTTTAATCTATAAATCGCACTATTTTAAAAATTATTCTAAATTTGTGTTGTATTATTACATTGTATGAATACATTAGACAATTAATTAATTTTTGATATTACATTTAATAGAAAATTGATTTCAATATTTTTCTAAATTTTTTAACATTTGAGTCAATTTTGAGCTTAAATTTATGAAATTCTTGAAGTATATTTTAACATTATTACTTTTAAAAAATAACCACAATTTATATTTAATTTAAAATACATATATTGAAATATTTCAAATTATAATATAATCGCAAAATAAAAACTCATGGAGGAGAACTCATAACAAGTTTCCGGTTCATATTGATCTAAGTACCTAAATTTAATCATATTTACGTGATAAGTCAATTGAACTTCCAAAATTTATGGCCTATGTATATTTGTTTCCCTATATAATATGCTAAAATAATTTACTTTTAGATAAGTTTACAATATAGATGCATAAATAAATTGTGAATTGTGATATAAAATTAATTTGATTATTAATAATACATTAAATGCCACAACTTATATCAAACACGTGTTCATCTTCATTTGAATCATTAAATATCCCAGTAACAAACAAAATAACAGTGTTAACTTAAACCCTCTATACATTACTAAAACTATTTCCAATATTAACACAAATAATTCCATTAATATAAAAATAATATTAAGAGAAAAAAATTAAACACTAATCAGCAATATTATATAAAAATGCTGGTATTAATTTTGTTACTGTTATAAAAAAGAAAACAAAAGTAAAAATCAAAAACTATAAAATTACATCATAAAAAATTATATAAAAAAAATCATGCTAATTTGTAGTAATTCTTAAAATTTTATAAGGATATAGGCAATTTATAGAAAATTTTCAAAAATCTTTAAAGAATAATACTCAAACACGTGGAAATAACAATTTATTATCTAAATATTAAAAAAATATTTCCTCTTTTTTATTATTATTATTCTTTAATAACAAAACATTTTCATAAAATTTGATTTTCTAAACAAATACACATACATACTATGTTGCGGTTGTATTTATTCTATTATGCATAATTAATATTCAAAACAAGAATTTGATCTTATATAAAACCCGTAAAATATGCAATATTACTTACACTATACACACACATACTATAAACATATCGATATGTGAATGCAGGCGCGGTTCTGATGTATTCGTCGCCCTAAGCGGTTCCTAAAAAGTGCGCCCCCCCCCCCTTCAACCTTTTCACCTGTTTTATTACTGTGAACAAAATTTAATAGGCATTGCACATTGTGCATCATAAAGCAGTTTCTTGTAACCTTATTGTGCTGAATTATAGAATTAAAGTCTGGAACTAAACTTTCAATTTTTTGTTTTATAAATTCAAAAACAAGGTAATTTATTTAACTGTACGTTTTTTTATGAAGTTATGATCAGATTTATATCAATCACTTAAACTTGATTTTTTGATTTTAACAACCAAAAAATTTACTTTTTGACGTAAGTGAAACTTATTGTAAAAGGTTCTATGAAAATTATATCAAATGAACTTTTTCAAAGCTTATTTGAATATGAAAAAAAGTAAAAAATTATTTTTATTTTTATTCGTAATTTTATTTTTATTTTTATAATTATTTTTATTTTTATTCGTAAAATTTGGCTTTTTATTTCACAAATCGCCTGAGAAATGAAGCAGCGTATAAAAAAAGTTTCGACTTGCATTCAAAAATTTAAGGAAAATCAAAGTTTCGTTCTAAAATTTATGACTTGAAAACTAAGCTTTTTATGAACATTGGTACAAGCTTTTATACTGTTCATTATATTTTTTAGATTTTATTAAAATAAATGCATTTACTGGTATTTATAGGCTCGTGGTTTTGAAATTTCAGAATGTCGTTTTGCTTAACTGTTTTAATTTTGGAGATAAATGTGTGAAGCAAATTATGCGCCATTTCATTTTACTCTTATTTTTTGGATGACTTACACTACATCAATTCAGCATAAAAATTCTTAACATTCACTTGATTATTAAACAACATTTTTTCAATTCAATATAAGTAGTAGATTTTATCAATTAAAATTTAATTCTGTGATTGATAACAGTTTTTTCAAAAACGAAAGCAGAACATAGTAGTAGAAATTCATAACGATCATGTAATTTTAAAATTCATCCAAAATTTTTTGTTGTTAAACAAAAACAAAATATTGGTATACACAATCTCAATATCAAGCTATGCTTTCCATCATTTAAGAATATTGCTCTCATTCTCTTTTTCTAATTTCTTTCTATTCTCATTCTTAATTTGTGTTTTTTTTGTTTTGTTCTTGTTGTTTACTAATGCAATAGTATACAGAAAAGTAATACATTATAATAATGTGTTTGTTTGTTTGGTGAGTGGGCGCCAACTAAGCAAAAATAAAATTTTGCATGTATGAAACAATTTAAATATAATGTGTACGAACGAGTGTAGCCACTAAGCATAATAAAAACATTGCTTTGTGATATAATTATATGTGTACGAGCGAGTGTTGATAGGGAGCAATCTCAGCAAAATAAAAATTTTGGTTTATGAGATAATTATATGTGTACGCATGAGTGTTGATCTTATTCATATTAGACAATATAAATTATGTGTACATGTGTATTTTTGAATATTTTTATTTGTTGCGTACATTGCTTCTATATATGTATGTATATTATATGAGACGATTTCACTTATATATATGAACGATTGAATGTATACAGCTGTGTGAAATAATATTCTGTGTTTATAGGCATATACAGTACATAAAAAATAAGAATGAAAGAGTAGTGTAGAGTAAAGAAATGTATGAGTAATTTTAATTCTATGAACATTTTTTGTTATATGGTGCAAATAGAAAACATGTGTAGGAACAAAATATTATGTTTGCATGTAGGTAGATTTTATTAAGTTAATTTCGCTATAAATTGATGTATAAAAAAAAACTTGGAATCCTTTTTTTTGGGTAAAAATTTTTTTTTTTTAAATTTAGGGGTTTTTTAAGTTTTCAATGGCGCCCCTATTTTTTATCGCCCGTTGCAAATGCATACTTTGCATGTATGATAAATCCGGGGCTGTGTGAATGAATACACGATACAAAATTTCAAAATAACCTTCAACACAATCACACTAAAATTCTATAATTATAATTTTTTTTTTGTTCCTTTTCCTTACCTTTTTAAGACTTTTTGGAAATTGAATATAAAATCGAAATCGAAATGAATATGTTAATGTAATCCATGTTAAGAATTATAAAGAAAAAAAATATGTAAAATGAAATAAACTTTTACAATAAAATGAAATTTTTCTCAAATAAAAAAAGAAAAATCGAAGGTCCTTTACTAAAGAAGAATGCGTAATCGATTTAAACATAAAAAAAGATTTCCCCAAAAACTCAATAGTTTGAGGTCATCTTTATTACATTTATGTTTTTTTTGAATAAAAACAGGAAGCAAATTATAAAAATATTGAGAAAAATAAAACTAGAAAAACACGAAGAGAAATTTACACAACCACAATGTTAATTTTACACTAATGCAATGTAAATTTAACGGATAGAGTAAAAATACCTAAAAAATCACACAAAATTCAATAATGTTAACGTAGGAATTCTATGAATCTTAATCACAATACGACAGACTTAAAATTGGAACTTTCCAGTACGGTGTTTTGAAATTTTTGGTAATCAATTGTAAATTTTCTAGCTAATCTCACACGATTTTATCATAATTGTAATAAGAATTTGAGATTTTGTATTCATTTCACACTATTAAGCAAAATTGACCGTTCGCTCCAGGATGAATTTCGGTCGTTTTGCCGGAAACCATCGATGCTGTGCGCGAAATGATAATGATGGACCGGTATGTGACATACTGTGAGATTGAGTCATCCTTGGGCATTAGTTCCACCAGCGTACATAAGATATTGCATGAACATCTTGCCGTGAAAAAGGTGTGTTGTCGATGGATCCCAAAAAATTTGACGATTGCACAAAAGAAGGCTCGTGTCGATTGGAGCAAAGAAATGTTGAAAAAATTCAATCGCGGTGCGTCAAAAGACGTTTATAAGATAGTCACAGGTGATGAATCATGGATCTATGCATATGAGCCCGAAACGAAACAGCAATCGACCGTATGGGTGTTCCAAGACGAGCCATATCCAACAAAAGTTGTTAGTGGAAGAAGCACATCGAAGCAAATGATCGCGTTTTTTGTGGTATAACCGGTCATGTGGCCACAGTACCTTTAGTGGAACGGTCAATTCTGAATGGTACACCACCATCTGTTTGCCGAAACTTTTCGAAGAAATAAGGAAAACAAACAAACGCCGGCGAATCATTCTTCATCATGACAATGCAAGCTCTCACAAATCAGCTGAAACAATGGACTATTTGAGCACTCAAAATGTCGAATTGATGGGTCATCCGCCGTACAGTCCTGATTTAGCACCCAATGACTTCTTCTTATTCCCTCACATCAAAAAAAAAATGCGTGGACAACGATTTTCAACACCTGAAGAAGCAGTCGATTCGTTCAAAAACCATGTTTTGGAGGTGTCTCAATCGGAGTGGAAAAAGTGCTACGAAAATTGGTTTCAGCGCATGCAAAAGTGTATTGATCTTCATGGGGAATATTTTGAAAAACAATAAAACCATTTCCAATGATAAATGTTTGTTTTTTATTGCTAGACCCGAAATATAAATAGTGACCCTCGTATATAGTAATGCTTAATCAGTCCACTACAAAGTTATAGTTTATTTTCAATGAAGGCATCCAATAAAGGCCTGACTTGACAAAAATTTTTGCCTGGAAGAACCCCTTGAAATCCTGGAAACCGATTGCGATTGAGACCGCTTGTAGAGCGAATTTTTCCTTTATTGAAAAAGATCTACAAGCTCACAGGCAGCCACTCCACACGCAAATCAAATACATTGAACAGATTCTTTAGTTTTTGTTCAATTTTAGAATTTTTAATTGAATTTTCTAGAAAATTACTCTTAAAGTGTTATGTACTTTAAATTATTAAACTTTTTACAAATTAGTATAACTGTACAACTTCATTGCAATTACTTTAGAGAAGCAAAAATATCGTTGCTTAGAACGGTGCCCAGAAAATTGCATTTTACAGAGGTATTACGATATCATTAAATTTCTCATTTCATCTTCTTGTATATTAACGAAAAACTAGTTCCGGTGGTTAATGCAACAGACTAATAAATTTTTTAGCTATATCAGTGCTCAGTATAATTATTATCCTTTATACACAATTTTATATTTTCAAAATATATTTTAATACTTATGCAAACATTAAAGTTCAACTTAGCTACAAAACTACCTAACAGCAAAAATTTTTTTTTCAGCAAAATCGGGTCTCAGAAATTTGACTTCTTCTACTTATAAAAGATCTTTCGAACTATCTATAAATTAACTGCAACGTCATTTATAGTCTGACCATATCAGGTTTGATTATTTTTTCCAAGTACTGTCTCTACTCCATATTCTTTTTAGATCTTAAAGAAGAATAATGAATTTTTATTATATATTATATACATACTTATAATGATGATAACAAACGCAGGCACATAAAATATTTTAATACTTAATCAATTCAATAGTAAAAATTTTCATGTATGTAATCTTTTCACTTTGCTCCTTTTCCCATAATATGAAAATCAGTCTACACTTTTAAAATGTATTGCGATTCTGCGATTCTGTTAAAAATGCATATGAAAATGCACTAAAAGAAAAAGAAAAAATTTATTTGAATTTCAAAGTAGGAAGATAAAATATGTTTTTTCTTAAGAGGAAAATTAATTTTGATTTCAAATGTAGTTAAAAATATTGCAAGGCTTTTCTGTATTTGATTTCATACTGTAAAAATTTAGAAAAGCAATATATTTTTTTTTTTAAATAATTCACTTTACTTTAAGAAAAATTATTCGAAAATATTTTTTAAGAAATTGTTATATTCTACTAAAATTCGAATTGCAGGTATAATACCTGATTTCATTGAGAATATTCCGGATAAATGCCTTTGCCAGAAAATTTGAAATCAATCACAACAAAAGGAACCTGTAGAGAATACAGATTCTGTAGATTTTTAATGACATATCACATTTGCAACCGAGCTAGTCCAATCTAAAAAAAACAAGTAGTTGAGTAAATTAATGATACACATTATTATTATATGACAGATTAAATTTCTCCACTTCTGTATAAAAGAATATTCACACAGAAATTGGTTCAGTTTACAAAATACTCTCGCATCTAGTGTCAATTACCGTTCTCCCGTATTTGAGTCAATGCAATAAAGAATAATACCATGTTAAATTGAAAGTCATGTTAAATTGAGTCGTGCATTTGCAAGTCATTGCTTAAGAGAAAATCACATTTTCAAAGTAATAATGACTGAAATTCAAATGGCAAAAATATTGCAAATAGAAGTTACAATTTTTCAATCAAAACTCTTAAATCAATTGTCCCATTCTAAGTCTTGTAATTTTAACTTAAAGTTTGATTACTCAGAGAGCTGAAATATTCATTGTTTCCTTAATTTGATAATGTACTTAAAATATTTTTCATACTTTTCCAATAACATACTTAATATTTGAAAATTTTTATTTTATAACTAAAGTGGTAGCTTTATCAAAAATTGCTTTTCTCAAGGTTTTCTTTTTTTGTTTAACATTTACTGTATAATTTTTTTTTACGAATTCATCTTGGATCAGCATGTTTTCTAAAACATTCTTAAGATTAAAATAATAATAAAAAAAGAGAAAATTCAATTTAAAAATGAATAAATTTTCCAATTCTTCAAATTTTAAATTTTTCAATCTATACGAATAACATAGCAAATTCCTACTTATCACCTGCTTTTTTACCTATTCATCTCATTTTTTTTTATGAAAAATATGAAAACATGATTAAATTTTTTTCTTTCTTTTGTAGAAATCACAGTAAGAATTCGTTTAAATGTGTGAGACTAAGAAGTGATATAATCGCAATATGTGTGTTTGTATTATAAAAAAAAATTCTTTATTTGAAAATTATTCAAAAGGAAATCATATTTCGTATTAATTCAATCCCATACATACATTTACAGTAAGATATAAAATTTATTTTAAAAAATTCCTTATTCTGTGAATTGAATTTATTTTGGCTTAATATAATTACATGCATACATTTTGTTTGATTTTAATTTTCCAATTTGAAATTATATTTATATGAAAAATTTTAATATTTAATTTAATTCGAAGAAGCGCAGTAATTGAACATGAGAAAAGTATTTATTTGATATTTTTAAACAATCCACATCCAGCATTTTAATTTTGACTCTGTACATTCTAGCATCAAATGAAATAAGGCCGATTTATTTTAGCAATATATTCAAGAAAATCAAGAAAATTGGGCAAAATTAGCACTTTCTCAATTTATTAGCCTAAAATGATTCTGTTCAGAACTGGGTGCGGCATGCATTTATCAGTAAAGTTTTTTCCAACGTTAACGAATTTGATTAGCAAAAGTATTAGTAAAAGTATCTGTAAACAATTATCTGTACATGGAAAATCAAGTACCATAGAAAACAATTTAAGCTAAATTAGAGTTTGTGTATGTTACTCTTTTTTATAGCAAACTATATTTTTCATTTAATGAGTCTAATTATACAATTTTCTTACTGTTAGAGAAGTAAACATAAAAATGTGTATACTAATTATACCATTAAAATTTTCGGGAAATCTTATAATCTCATAAGAATCTCAAATTTGTATTAAAAATAATTATTACCTAGCTATTTAGTTAACTAAAATAAAATAAAATAAAAAAGTCTCAGAAATATGATTATAAATTTTAAAATTGCATACTTTTAGGATAGCTAAAAAAATTTAGAGAAAAAATCCTCAGCATCTTCATTAAAATATCAATTTAATTATTAATGTTTTTACTTTCGAATTGGAAAAGTCAAGTTTTAAAACTAATAATATTTGAAGGATTTTCAAAACTCTCAGCTTATATTCTGATCTTGTTAATATTATTGACTGCAGTAAATTTTAATAATTAAAAATTATTTCTGTGATCTTAAGGCAAAAGATGAAAATTTTGAGAAATTCTAGTTGAAACTTCAAATTTAATTTTAAAATAATATTTTAATTTCTCAACACTTTTTTGCACTAGATATTTTTCGCTATTTTAGCAAAACAAACCTAAATTAAAATAGAATATTACGAATTTCCTTTATTTGAAACTAAGACTTATTTTTCAAAAAAAAAATTTGATGTTTTTTCGGAACTATTTGACATATTTTAATCAAATTTGAAAAAAAATTAAGAACTACCAAATTTAACTTTGAATATTTTTCATTGCAGTCACTTATGCATAATCAAAGTATTTTGAAATCAAAACCAAAACATGAAAATCATAGAATTCTATGATTTTTGTCCGCGTGTCCCAATTCAAATCACCAAAAAATATGCAATAAATAAACAATTAAATATGATTGCGGCAACAAAATTTACACTGAAAAAATTGATACGTATAGAATTTAAGATTATAATTTTTATTGAGAAATAGCTATAGCTATTTATTTTTGAAAATTTGAAAAAAATTTGAATTAAATTACTCGCTAGACTCTCAAAAATTTTATTTTATTCCAGACTGATTATATTTCTTGTTGTTTTACACTACAAATCCATTAATTTAATGAAAACAATCTAGTAAAACATGACCAACCGCACCAAAATTAAACATTGCTTTTACCACACAACAAAATCAATATTTTTGTAAATTTATAATAAAATTTGCTCAACCTAGAAAAATCATTGCTGTTTTAGGGAAAACAAGAAACAAAAACAAAAAACTTTTTTTAATAACCATTATTAATATAACAGTTCAAATGACTATTTTTAATGTAAGCATCATAGATTAGAATCGAATTGAAATTTTTGTGTTCAATTTAAATTGTTATCAATAATAACAATTTACTAAACATATGCAAGGACTTAATATGGTGAACTGCGACTAATATTTTGAATACGTAAACAGTATAATACAAGTATATTAATTATACTTTTATTATGACTAAACAAAATCACATTTTCTAATACAATGAAAATTATACCAGCTTCTAAATAGACACTATGTGTGTATGTTTAATGAAGTACTTGTATTTATTACATTTAATAAAATAAATATTATAATTGTAACAAACAATGTTGACCTAAAAATATTTTAGCCAAAAAAAAAATTTCTAATATTTTTGTTTATTTTTGGGTATTTTTATTTGTTTTGTTATTATTTTTATTTGTTTTATACTGGGAATATCACAATAAAGTTAAAAGGACAATAGATACAGCAAACCTTAAATTATACGATATCTTGGCAAAAGTTATTATAAAAAATAATATAAAATTAAATTGTTTGAGGGCAATACAAAAACGAAATTCAATCCAACACGCACTTAAAAGAGCGTCATGAAAAATGTGAAGAGCGTCACGAAAAACATCTAAAGCGACTCTCACTCAATAATTAAGAGCATAAAGAGGAGAAAATTTTTTAACTATTCTAACTGCATAATATTCATGAATAATACATATGTAATATGTAAAAACATTTAGTTGGGATTTTTTAAACAGAGAGCGGGAGCATTATTATATCTATAGATATATAATTTAATAAGAGTTGCAGTTCATATTTTACAGTACATTTATAGTATTCAAATTTTAATATTCCCTACTATATAGCTAAAATTTCATACCAACTCTATAATCATCTCATATTTCTAATAAAAGTAATACAATTATACTTAATCTAGGAATACTAATAAAAGAAAATTCAGTTACGATGAATAAGGACTTAGACGAATTTCTGCTACATTGATAACTGGACTGTAGAAAATTATTTGAAAAACACTCATTAAATTTATTCTTAATTATGAACGATTAATAAACAACCACCTATTTTGTATACCAAATATTTTAACGTATATAACAAATATATTTTATTTTATTGCTGAAAAGTTCGAATCATTACTAACAATTTAATAATTAAAAGTTAACAGTTTTCTTTAAGTTTCTTATAAAAACAATATCACCTTACATAGTAATTTACATTTAATTTTTACTACAATAATGAAAATCAAATCTCTTAAAGATTAAAATAGAAAAATCACAAATCCCCATGCATAACCAACAATATATGACTTGCTACATGACACATGTAAATATAGACAAAACTAATTATAAGTAATCAAAGAGCAAAAAGAGCCACAAAATTTGATGATTTTTTTTTTTTAGGAAATTCTTCTTCTAAAAATCTTGACTTTTTTCCATTGTTATCTTTCTCTTTTTCTCATACTTTCTATTTTGTTTCTTTATATACTCTATATTTTTTTCTCTAATTTTCATTGTTATTATTATAATTGTTATTATTAATGCAAATAGGTCCTATTACAAAAATAAAAACAAAAAAAAAAAAATTGAGTATAAACTTGTCTAATCCTTTCGGAGCAATTATTTAAAAGAACGGAAAACAAAAAGCAGAAAAAAATAAAAACAATAATATAAAAAAAACGAAAGAAAATCATAATATATAACAGTTTTTAGTATCACACAATGTTAAAAAACGATTTAAAAACAAAAATCTTTTTTAATAGTCCTGTGTGTTTTAACCCAGGCAAGTAATGTCCTTGTTTATCGTCCTGTATAAAAACAACAAAATTAAAATAAAAAGAAAAATATTTCACATTTAAAATGAATTTATATAAAGATTTATAAATATATATGTATGTATATTTAATTGTAGCAAGCTACATACATATGTGTATAGGGGCGGGTTATGGGGAATATTTACATATTTTGCTTAAATTAATTCTGTCTAAATATCTTTATACACAAACTCACGTACAAATAAACATTTTTACATTTTTTGTTTGTTATTTTTGATAATTTTAAAGTATGTGTGTATGTAAAGGGGAATTATAGGACTAGACTTGGCACGTTCTCATATATTTTAATTCTTATTATTATTATTACAATATTTAAAAGAATAATTTATTTGAAAATATCATCAGTACGTTTCAATAGGAGTTGCCGTTTTTATTTAATATTAAAATTTTCTAAAGAGTTTGTTCGAAACATTGCTTCCAAGTACATGAAAATATTTCGAGTTTAGGAAGTTTCACTTCACAAGAATGCAATATTAATAAACAAAATCCAGATGCAGGATATTAAAAATTAAAATATTGAATTGTAAATTAAATTTAAAAGTAAAATTTTCTTTAAATGCATAAAATTATTTGATTTCCGTCTATTTAAAAAAATTTTGATTTTAGTTTAATTAAGTTATAACATACCTATATAAATTTTAAAATTTTTAATTTTAAAACTAGAACTCCATAAAATTACATTCGGCTATTTGTTAGACCTATGGTATTTAATTTGTTGATATGAGAACATTCACTTTAATTTTTCTTTTTCTTATATTTTTCAACTTAACATTCAAAATTAATCTAATTTAAGCACATATCGTTTAATATGGCAAATTTACTTTTAAAAATTTTCTAGATCCAATTCTAATACCGTAATAAATTATTTTGTATTATTATTTCTTTAACATTACAATTAATTGAATTTAAGGTGATTCTGACGATTCCCACATTCTTAAACAAATTTCTAAGAACTTTACAAAAAAATTATTTATAGAATTTTCACCATAAAGAAATTGTTCTACTCCTCTATCACGTTTTGGTTTTTCTGATTTAAAATAGGATTATATAATATAAATTACATTTTTTTACACCTGTCATACTCATACAACCATTTCTTACGGAATAAGTTCTATAATATGAATTTATCGTTCTCCAATATTATTTAGATATTTATTAGAAAAATTCAAATTCGTATTAAGAAATTCCTTCCAATTTAAATTTTAAAAGTTTTTTTCCATTCTTTAACAACTTTTGGATTATTTAACAATTTTTTTGATTTTTGTATAAATGTCACATAGGAAATCAAAGATCATCTCGTGAGAATTTCAAAAATTTAAGAATTTATTGGTTTTATTTGTTTAACTCTCATTTTGTAAAAGAATCGTTTAACAATAAAATGAATCATATTATTTGCATAATTTATTAAATAGAATTATATAGACCTATCTCAAAATTATCATATTAATTTTATTAATAAAATTCAACGAAAATAACTATAAATTAATCAACATTTATATTCGCTTTCTATTTTAAAATTAATAAAATAAATTTTCATTTAAATTGTCTTGTTCCACGCCTCCATTTATGCATTTTTTTTAAATATGTAAGTTAACTAGCTAGCTATATAGTTATTATAAAAAATATTGCATTTTGACGATCAAAGATCACTGTGAATGAATTAAGTATGAATAAAATTTACCATCGAAATTTAAATGTTTTACGGTTACAAGGTAAAACTATCTTACGGTTACAAGAAATTTAAATTAGGATTGGCATTGCTTTATTCTACTTAAAAAAAATAAATTTTAATCCTGCTTCGAAACTTTACTGAAATCGAATTTAAGAGTTTTTCTCAAATAAATCTTAATTTGATTTCTCAATAGTTGAATTTATATTCTGGGATATATGAACACGACAAATAACTTAATACAAAGCTAGGACTTTAAACTTGAATATCAGCTTTGAATTTAATTTAAATTAAATGCTGATAGGAAATGCTATAGGTAATTAATAATTGTTTACCAATATCTTAACAACAGAGTTATTAAGTATTACCAGTATCAAAGAGTAACTTAAAGAAATTAATATTTTTGGACCTTATAAAATGTCTTATAAATTATATTTTTTTAGTAAAAGTGTGGTGTATACTCTTTAGCTAAAGTCCTTTAACGCAATGTTGAAATCAGGTAATTTTTGATATTCTATATTCAAGAACAATTCTATCAATCATCAGCACCAATATGACCCAAACTTTATACTTTTATTAATTTTATGCCTAATAAATTTTGTGGAATTATTCTTTGAATTTATTTAACAAAATTCAAATAATTATAATTAAATTTCTAAAAAAAAAAAACAAAACCAATAAAATTTATACCTGTAAAAAGGAAAATACTTCTTCTCCATATTATAAGGAACAGGAGACTCAAACAGCTATAAATTAAAATACGATAAAATCAAATATGGTAAAAATAAAAAAAAATTTTTACTTTTTATATTGAAAACATTTTTAAAAATTACCCATAAAAATTTTCAATAAAAAAAATATAAAAATTTATTTTTTCTTCTATATTTTTTTTATTACAATTTAATTGTTGAATTTAAAAATAATATTATTGGTTTTTCTTTAACAGGTATGTAAATCATAAAAAATTGTAATTTAGAAAAGAATAAGAAAATCTCATAAAAATTATTGATCATTAATTAAAAATTATTTATATAAATTTGAAAATGGGAAAAAAAAGGGTAATTTTCCAAAATTATTTAAAATAAAAAACAAAGACGAAAAATACAGAAAAAAAATTTAAAAGAATTAAAAATTTAGACCCAAATAAATAAAATTTTATTATCATTGTTATGAGTTTGGCATTTAATAAAATTCATAAATTTCATTTTATCACAATAATCCCCATATATTTTATGGGAATTTCAGGAAATTCATTAAGAAAATGTTATTTTAAAATTTTATAAAAATAAAATTTTTATTTTCGATTTTTATTATTTTTAGAAATATATTGGGAAATCATAGAACTATAATTTAATTTTAATTGGCTTTTTCTATTTTTATAATTAATTTATTGAAAATTCATAAAATTTATAAGGTATTATAATTGATTTTAAATTTATAAAATGAATTTGAATTAAATTGAAATTTTATGAGATTTTGGATACGAAATTAATTTTAACTGAAATAGCTATTGTGAATTTTATATATAAGACCTATTCAAAAATATCAGAATATTATATTTGGTTGAAAAAAAATCTAAATTATTTTTAGTTATAAAATATGAAGGAATGTCTGGAGTTGATCTGTTTGGGAAAATCTCGTTCGTTTAGTCCACCTTTTAAAATCATGAATTTCAAACTTAGAACAAGCATTGCAAATATTTGTGTATGTAACAACTCTGCACTAAACATAGAATTCGAAATAATTTTGTTACACTAATTTTGTGGACACAACATTTTTTTTCGAAAATAACCAATTTATGACATTTTCTGTAAGGAACATTTATTTTTTCTAGTTTTCACGCATTCTACACGTCTTGCAAATCAAATTAAATTTTTTTTAAAGATTTTACCCGATGTTTTCTCTTCCTAAAATGGTTTGTGTCTCAAATTAACAGATTAATAATAATTTCAAAATTTCCCTTCGAATTTCAAATCTTAAGTTGAATTTAAAAATTTTTTGAAATAAAAATAGAACTTCATTTTTATTCATTTTTATCAATTCTTATTTTGTCATTCACCATGTAGATCTAATTTCATACATTATTAAAGAATAAATATTTCGTAAAAATCCCCAAATAGCCAAATTTTCTAACTTGGATATGAATCCGGAAATAAAAATTATTTTTAGAAGTTAACCATCTACATTTTATTATAAATGTGACATTGTCTATAATTCAATATAAAAACTTACAATAGAACGAACCATGTGTATGTAATAAATTTTTATATGACCATGAATCTGCCGCCTATATTATTTGGTAACAAATTCGATTACAAATCAATTGAATTTTACGATTTGCAATAAAAAAAATTTCGTTTATAATTTTTGCTTTTTTTTCGAAAATTTTAAAGAATTTCGTACACTATTTTTGTTTGTTTTTTTTTCTAGTATTGTCTAAAATTTATTGAAAATTTAATAATTTATTAGATTTTAATTAATAATAAAATATAATCAATTATAATTTAATATTTAAAAAAAGAGAGAAAGGGGACTATAAATAATTTATTTTCTAAATTTATGGAAAATTAATTGATGGTTAAGAACATAAGTCAACTTATGAGCAGATTTAATGAAAAGGTAGAAAGGTAAAAATTATAAGATTAAATGAAGAAAATTTCACACACAACTCTTGTATGAAATTATGGGAAGAAAAAACAAGATTGTTAAAATTGAATTTGTTGAAATTTTAAGATTATTATAGGGTCCGAAAGTCATATAAAGTACAAAGAAATTAATGTTATACTAATGGAGCTTCTAAAAAAAATCTCGAAACGTATTTGAAAAATTTTCATGGACAAAATTACTTAAATGTGAATTAGTATTTATTCGAAGTTAAACAGGTTTAAAGATATAAAGTTAATTTTTATAAAAATTAACGTCTCAAGAATTTTGAGAATTAAATGTGATATTTTTAGTTGGTGCAGCAATTTTGTTATCAACTTTTACTAACATTATTTTAAAATAAAAAATATTTTCGAAATTGAGCACAATTTTCCGTATTTTATTTAAAAAAAATCACATATTATATTTGGTTAAGATTTTTAAGTGAAGTTTTTTTAATTCAATTTGACTACTTAAATTATAATTATTGGAATTGAACCAAATTTCACTAAATTATAAATTAAATTACGAAAGATTCTTAAATATTTCTACAATGACAATTTTATAACAATTTGAATAGATTGCAAAGCATTTGTATTTTATTATACCAAACTAACTAGAATTCTAATCTGACTAAAAGAAATTCTGATTGATTGTACTCCAACTACAATAAAATTAAAATTAAGAATTGCAATGAAGAATGATTGGTAAAATTTATTTACTAGAAAATGTTTAATAACCAAAATCGTTAGCATTATTCTTCAATTTTCTAGTTAAAGAAAAGCGTTTACGAGCGCATTTTGCCAAATTTTTTCAAAATACTTTAAATTTCATATAACAAAAACTAAATTGAAATATTTTAACTTATAAAAAAATAAGCCTTGATCACCTCTTCTGTCCCTCTTTTTTTCCTTTTTGAAAAAAATAGTTAGATCGTTATCAAATTAATAATTTAAATTTATTTTTTTTATATATTTGTTTTTATGCTATAAAATTGAAATAGGATAATATTTCATTAATTTTCCAACCCTTTCGCCACCCCACCACTCACTACTATATCTTTTTGAAAATATAAAAAACTCTTAAGGTTAAAATTCATAAATTATAATATTAAAAGTTATTAGTATATTCGTATCTGTATTAGTATATTATGTAAGTATAACATTTTATTCAAAATATATTATGCCATATATAATATATTCTTATATTAACTTATTTGTATCAAATGATGAGTTTAGATAATTTAAATAATAATCATTATTAATTAATAAATCATATACGTTGTTTATAATAATATAATCTTATATACTTTTAATAATTTATCAAATATGTGTATAATATAAATTATAATGTATGAATCCTCATATCTAAATGTACATTTGTATATTAAACATATTGAGCGTACAAAAAATTTTATAATCCCATACCCTTAGGTACACACCTATTTATATATATATATAAATATATATATATACATATATATTGAAAGCAAAGAATATAATATAACATTAAAATTAACTAAAAATATAAATTGTTAATATATAAAATTTTTATTATTATTTATGTACTCATATTATTACATGTATGTATAAATGAATGTGTTTATAGATATTGTTATAAAATTTTATGTATATAAATTATAATTTTTTCCAAAACTTTTTTTTTTTTATATATAAATTTTTGTTATCTTTTAAACTTTTTTTAACTCCTCTTTAGTATGCTTTTTTTTTTCTTTCCTTCATATTATTTTTATATTATGTGCAAATATTTTTATGCATATATGAAGAAGATTTGTATGTATGTATGTATGTATGTATATCAAATAAATAGGCGATATCCTTTTATTTTTTCATATTTAAATTTGTTTGTAAATATGTTTGTATATATATATATTATGATTTCAAATGTAGGTATACATATGTACATGTACTTGTATATGTGAAGTACATTAGAGTAAAAAAAAATGGTTATAAAATTATTTATTCCCAAATAATAAAATATAAAAAAAAAAATAATAAAAATTACAAAATAGAAAAAATGTGAAAAAAATTTTAGAAAACACTTTATTTATTTTATTTTATTATTATTTTTTTTTGTTGCTGTCTTTTTTACTATTTTAAATCTTTATGTAATAAAATTTTATTAAATATATATTTTTACATAATATACATTTGCTCATATTATATTTTATTATTATTATTCATTCATTTTATCCTTATTATTATTATTTTTATAATTTTTTTTTTTTGTTAAACAAACTTCCTTTATTTTTTATATTTTTATTCTTATTGTAATTTTTTTTTTTTCAAATTTTTTCTTATTATTATTATTTCTTTTTAGTTATTTTTATTTTATATATACATATAATATGTATAAGCAAATACACACATAAATCAAAATATGTACACAAAAACAAAAACAAAAAAAACAAGGAAAATGAAAATAAAAAAAAACCATAATAACAATAACAATCAGAAGAGAAATGAATACAAGTATTAAGAAGAGTAGCAAAGCAAGAGTAGTGTAGTAGCAGCAAGAGAGTTTAGCAAATAACAAATAAATAAAAAATGATAACAATAATAAGTAAAACAAGGCAATAAAATAAAAATATTAAAAAGAGAAAAAACAGAAAACAGAAAACACTATTTGAAATATAATTATATATTAAATATTATTATTTGTATTAATGTGTGTATGTACACATAAATATATAGGTATTTAAATATGTACTTAATTATAATAATAATAATAATAATATATGGAACTATGTAAATAAATATTAAATATTAAAATTTAAAAAAAAATAAGAATCAAAAGGGGAAAAATAATATTTTTTTAATCTCATATATAATTTATTTATTTTTGTTTTTCTCTGTGTTTTATAAGTAAAAATAAAAATATTTGTTTACTTTATTATTTTGATATTTTAATATTTATTTTTTGTATTTAATATTATATGTATGTATTTATATATGTATATACCCTATGAACACAATATTATAATGTATATATGTAGATTTAATTCTGAATTAAAAAAACTTATTTAAAAAAGAATTTTCTTATTTAACTTGAATGTTAAAAATTACAGAATGTAAATTATATACGTATTATAATGCATGTATTTGGTTGGATTATTTTTGTAAATCTTCAAACCAATAATAATTTCAATAAATAAAACATAAGATTGAAAAAATAAAATTAAACATTTACCTTTATTTATTTATTATTTAACTAAATAATTAATGTAAATAAAATAATTATTAAGTATTTTATTTTTTGTTTTTTCTTTGTAATAATAAATAAAAATTATTTTGAATTTAATATTTTATTTACTAAAACTTTTTACCTCATAAATATATTATGTATATAAATTCGTATTGTATATTATATTTATTTACATATATTATAATAATAATTATTTCGAATGTATTAAACACAAATTCAAATTAATTGAATATTATATAAACCTTTATTATATTTAAATTGTTTTAATAAATTAGTTAATTTATCCAAAATTTTGTATGTATTATAATTATATATGTAATATACCAGCACTATATTATACACACTAGTTAATTGTTACAATTATTACTTCATTATTATTATTATTGTTGATAATAATTATTATTATTATTTGTTTTTACTAATAATTTTTTGTATATTTCTTAAATTTTTATATTAATTTTTGATTAAGATTTTATATAATATTTAATATATGACATATATATATATATATATATATATATATATAATTATAATTACACTAATAAATTATATATTATTATTATTTATATTTTAATAATTATTATACTAACATTATAGTACTATTCAAATTAAATATTAACAAATCATAACAAATTTCATTTTACATTTATTTTAGCAACAAATATTATAAATTAATTATTAGTATTTTCATATAAATTAACTAAATGGCAGTATATATACTCAATTATTATTTCAATTTCTCATTATTATAATAACTAATTTGTAATTATTACTATAATTATTATAATGTGATTTTAATATTCGATTTTAATTATTTTAACAATATATTATATAAATATTGTAAACAAGATTTTGTGTTACGTGGGATATAAGCATTTATATAAATAAATATGTATATATATATATATATATATTATGTTATGACATTATAATGGAATTCGAAATTTTAACTTTGTGTAAAAATTACAAAAAAATTATATTTTTTCTTATTTTTCCATATAGAAAAATTTATTTATTTATTTATTTGTCTCATTTTTTTCTATTTTCTTTTTTTTTACGCAACACAAACATATATACACTTGACTTCTCTTTAATTTTTTTATTTAATATTTTAAATATTATATTAGGTAGAGGTATACATACCTACATATTTAATATTAATAATTATGAATAACATATGTCACTATATGTATATATAATTGTTAAGTATGTACATATGTAATGTACATATATAGCATAAATATTTATGTAATATTAATATGTGCGTATAATTCGTATGATTAATTAAAAATTTTGGTTTTTTATTTGGAATAAAAGAGGACAAAAAAAAATATTTTTTTTTTCTTATTTGAACTCTTTTTATTTTTTTAATCACTCTTTCTCATTCACTTACTCTTCTGCCCTCTCTTTCTCTATCTCTCAATTTCTTCTTGTTTTCTTATTTTATTTTGTAATTCAATTGTTATTTTTAATTAAACTTAAATTAAGTTTGTTTCTTTTTATCCATTTATTTATTAAAAATTTTTACATAGTACAAATTATTTTCTTATGTACACAATTTCTATATATTTCACGCCTTTTTTTTTAATTTTATTTAAAAAATAATAATAATTTTATTAATGAAAATTGTAAATTTCAATTGTAATTTTTCTTGTTTTTCTTTTTTTTGCTGTTGTTATTTATTTGTCTTATTTACAATTTATGGAATTGCGTTAATAAGGTTATTAAAACAAAATTTATATTTACATACATATTAATATTTATGTATGTATGTAATGTATGTACGTACATAATATGTATTTTATCCTAGTTATTCATTCGGTATTTTTATTATTATTTTATTTGCTTGTTTATTTGTTTGTCAAGGATAACAATACAATAAATATTCACTTTAATTATATAGGAGATCAAATAAAAAGAGCAACATTGATCCTTTTGTCAGAGAGCAGAATAAAAAAAATAATAAGTAAAATAATATTTTGGGAAAAAAAAATTAAGGATAATTGTTAACGACGAATATCCTTTTCTTGTTTTTCACTTTTGATGTCTTTCTATTTTTTTAACATAATGTATTTTTGGAAAAAAAATAATGTTATTCCGAATCAATAGGAAAAAGTATTGAGATTAAATTTATGGTAATTACATTTAAATTAAAAATTTAAATTTTGAATTTCGAAGGAGTTTTTTTAAAGAAACAAGAAAAATTCTGATTTATTATTCTTTATTTTTTAATTTTAATTCTTTAAATCCGTTTAACTTTCTATATTTTAGTTTTTTTAGTATTTTCTGTTTTTTTGTTTTATTTGGTAATTTCTTTTCCTTTGATACGAATTAATTTTTACAATAGATGAGTGTAGATTATAAGAAAAAAATAACACGACCCGACAAAAGTTCAATTCACACTGAAAATTTTTAATAAAAATCAAATCAACCTCCAAGCAGTCTACATCTATATAAGCTGTTATTAAAACTTTTATATTAACATATGTCTGTATGTATGCACCACATATAGCATAAGGCGTATTACATGTATAAAATTTTCCCTTTTATTTCATACCAAAATACAAGATGATTACAATATACAATATGAAATGAGAAAAATTATCTCAAAAGAAACCAGCAAGTGTTTGTTTTTTGTTTTTTGGTCCTAGTTTCAATTCAGCTTCCTTTGTATCCGTTTGGTGTATACAGAGGAGAAGGTTACTGCATTAATTCAGCATATAATAAAAAACTAAAAACAAAAACGGCAAATGAGAAAAGAAAAATATTAAAATGAGAAACCATCTTTTTTAATTTGTCATTCTTTTATTTCTTTCGTGCTTGCTCTCTTCTCAATTGTTTCTCCTCTTCTGAATTGTGATTGCTATTTTTTTTTTATTTCTTTTTTTTTTATCAATGAGAATGAATAATGATGCTTTTCTGCTGACATGCTGAGTTGTAATTTGATATTGAATAGCACATATTTTCGAATGCATATATACTCCGGGTATAAGTACATGTAGATAAAAATTAAAGCATATTATTGAAAAATATAGAAAAATAAAGAGAAAAAAGAGAAAATTAGATAGAGAAACAGAAAAACAAAAAAGTAAAAAGGAGAATTGCTCTGATATTATCAAAATAAGATAAAAACTTCTGCTGATTAAAATTGAATCTCTTTGAAAAAAAAAACAAAAGAAACAGAAATTTCTTCTCTCAAATATTAAAAAAAAATAATTTTGGTAGAGAGTTGTTTTATTTTATTAAAGTTTACTATTTTTCGCAGTATTGCCACATTGAAAAAATTTTGAAAACAATATGCCATTAATCTCGAATATATTATTAAAGGGTTAAAAAATCTAAAATTCCATAGGAAAATTGAAAAGTTGTAGTGAACATTAGTTTTGATATTTTAACCTTTTTCTTTTTTTTTAATAACAGAACCAAATTTAACATACTAATTAAAATTGTAAAGATTGGAAATTTATAATTAATACTTGAGAATTATACGCTCACAAAAGAAAATAAATATTTTCTGTAAGGCAAAATAGGCATATTACGAAACAGTAAAACAAGACCTATGAAACCAGGGTCATTGCCAAACCTGTTTTTAATTTTCTTAATGAATTTTTAAACAATTTTCAATAGTTCCGGTAAAATTTTTTTTTTTTTGTAAAAAAAACAAAAGTAAAAGTGGCCTGAATAATTGTGCCACTGCGGTCAAGGGTAAATCTTGTTCTGTGACTACTGAACTGTGATTGTCAAGTTCCGCTATATAAATGACTTTTATTACAAATTCTATCCAGGTTTATAATAAGCAATTTTTTATTGAGGTTCTTATTTTATAATATTTAAAAATGATCATATTGTCAAACAATTTAATTGTGTTCATCATAATTTTGCAAAAAAAATTCCATATTTTCATATTCTCTTTAGATATGCAATCATAGTAATTATAATAATAATATATTACACACACTACACATACAGATAAAATGTGGACATTTCAAATAGATTAAAGAATTTCTTTTTATGTAATAACTTTTTGACAGTCATACATACATAATATACTCACTCTTAGTCCTATTCTATGTATTAGAAAATAATATAATAAAATAAACCGAATATAATAATATAAAGCTTTGTCCTAGTTTTAACAAGGATAAAAAATTAGGACAATCATAATTTTTTTTTATTTTTTTTCAATTTCCTTTTTTTTTCTTTCTTAATTTTACTCTTGTTTTTATTTTCTCTTTAATTTATGGAACTCAATATTACAATTCAGCATATTATTATGCGATACATATTCAGCTTTGGATTTTATCTATGACAAATAAATTTATCGTAACGGTATATACATTAGTTATGTATTATTCCGAGAGGACCATGAAATTTTGTTACTGGTAAAATAAATATTAAAATATAATTTTAACAATAATAAAGTTCAAAATATTAAAAAAAAAAATAAAAAAAAAGTATGTATTTGTCAAATGTGTAATCCTAAAAGTAGGCAATAAATTCATAATATTTAATATTTCAGTAGCTGGTTATTTTCTCTTTTCAATTTATTTCTACTTTGCTATTATTGAAGTGCAAAAAAAAAAAATAAAAATAATTTCGATAGGTTGAAATACAACAATAAAAATTCAATTCGTTAAAATAACTAATATTACTAACCTACATATTTTGACAACAATAACAAAAATAAAAAAAAAAAATAGAGAAAATAAATGCAAAAGACAGATACCTGCACAAATACACATTGTCATATCATTCATTTACACACATACTGATATAAAATGTATAACAAAAAAAAAACAAAGAAAAGGCCAAAACCACAAGCTAAATTAAAATTTTTGTGAGTACAAAGATAAATGTATAATAGAATGAAAATTATAACAAACAAAATGAGAAAAAAAGAAAAAACAAGAAGAAAAAAAAAGGGTATCCTTGAAGAGAGAAAAAAAAAATCATCAGCCGTAACCTGCATTACCTTATGTTACTTTAAGCTCACAACATTTTATACACACATAATTGACTAGCTACTTATATTTATATAATTTATTTATTGTTATACACATGATGGCAATACACAAATATTATGTGTGCTAAATAATATGTGTGCGACCAGAACTTTATTAGTATGCCTTTTTATGAACAAATACGCTTTTGTATATTATATTATTATATGTACATCTAATTCTAATAGTACACATTTTGTTATACAAATTCTTAAATTTTGTACCTAAAGTAATATTGAATTTATTTATGTGTGTATTTGTCAATTTCTCAAAAAGAAAAACAAAATATATAGTCATATTATATTTTTGCTAATAAAGTATAGGTGCGTAAAAACCATATCATATACATATGTACATAAAATATATAAGGTAAAAGCCTACACACTAAATGTCAAATATTATGTTATATTACTTTCATTTTTTTTTTACAAAAAGAGAAGAGTATATACGGCACTATAAATATATACTTATTACTGAATATACTTAATATCATATGCATATACAATATTTACTATGCACGTATATTGTGTATATCATACTGCCACTACATTGTATAACACATTATATACGTCTATCTAATAAAAATTAGACGTACTATATGTGTGTAGCGGATTTATATAAATAAATTTGTAGTATGATATTTAATACATTCTTTTCAGCCAAAAAATTTACAGGATGTAGATCCTACATTCATATCCATACATACACACATGTAAGCAAATGTGTATAAAAATATTCAAACGATTAAATATATTGGTGTAGTTGCCTATATTATATATTGTTATATGGGACATTTAAATAAGAAAAGGACATTTAAAAAGAAAAACGACAGAAGGCAAATTTTTTTTTTGCTTTTAGATTTTTTACTATACATAATTATTTTTTCTCCCACTAACGTTCTTTTATATTTTCTTTCTCTTAATTTTAATTTATTAACGTTGTGTATTGGATTGCATCTCTATAAAAAAAAGGGGGGGTTTTGAGCATCTGACATTCAAAAAACAAAAATTTCATCTATTTATTTTCAGGTTTCCGAAGAAAAGAAAAACAAAACCAAACACAAAAAGAAACTCAAAAAAAACTTTTGATATATTTGTGAGTTTGCTTGACGCCAACGCTTGCTTAAGGCGCAAGACTTTGTGAGCGAATAATTTTTTCTGATTTTGTTTTCTTTGGTTGCCTTTCCTGAGAGCTTTAATAAATGGGAATAAAATTTTTTTTTCGCTCTTGCATTTTTTTTTATTATTAATTTTTGAGTACCTACTAAGTTCCTTTTCTCTTTTTCACACTTTACCGTTTTATTTTTTTTTGATTCAGCTTTACACACGTTTTCTTTTAATCGCTTATAATTTATATATATTTTTTTTATTGTTTTGATTTTTTTTGAAAATTCATATGTCTACTACAAATATATGTACATACATATAAATAACTGTATAATTTTAAAAAATATTTTATATGTCTTGATTAGACAAACTATCAGTTTATTATTATGGCAGACATTATAAATGTTGATAAAATTTAAAACTGGCGTGCTAGGAGAAAAAAGAGGGTTATGTTGATTACCATATTTAATAGAAGCATTACAAATTTTTCAATATTTGATCAAAATTAAAAATTAGTTCACAATATAATTACAGATGAAAAAGGAAATTTTAAAATTATCATGGTAATATTAAAATAATTGTCGCTGATCTTGCAGAAACTGCACTTGTACTTTACTGTTACCCAACTTACAATTATAATGAGTACATTATTATTGCTATTTTCATGCCATTTTCTCAATTTTACAAGAATTTTTTTTAATTATTATTTGAGAAATTTCAATTAGCCGCATAAAGTAATTGAAAATTTCGTATATTTATTAAAATTTACAAAATTTAATGAAGATATTCTAATTCAGTTTTTAATAGCATACCTCTTGTAATGGACAGCACAATGAAAATGATATTTTAAAAATTCTAATATAGCTTCTAATAGCTTTATTTTTTTTAAATAACTGTACATCTTGTACTTGTACTTATGGTTTATATTGAAATACTTATTTCTTTACAGTTAAATTATTATCAGCTATAACTCTATTGAAGCTATATACCATTACTAACTTCAATCTGAGTCCAAACATAGATTATTATAAACTATCTTATGAGTAAATTTGAAAATTAATAAATACGCCTATAGCGCTCAAGTTAAAATAGCGTAAGTTGAATCGGCTATCAAAATGTATTAATACATTTTTTTAATTTACCTTTTTTACATTTAGATATACATTTTTTTAATATATGTTTGGACACTTTCCTAAAGATAAAATCATTTGCAATCTACTTAATTAAACAATAACAATTATAGCTGAATAAGTTACCGTTAAATTAAATCTGGTTTTAAGAGGAAGTAAGTAAAATTAAGTTTTTAATAAGGATCTAAATGTATATAAAATTTCTATTTCCTTTTCAACAAAATATAGCGAAATATAAAATAAAGGACATTTGAATATATCCAAATTTATCATCACAACTTGTCTACAATTTCAGATGCTGAATAACTAAAATTTACATTAGAACTGTTTTCAGCTTTTTAGTTCTTAATTTTTTGACATTTTATATAATTTTCTTATGAAAAGGGCATTAAGACGAGTTTGTGAAAGAATCATTTTTTCTATGTATGAGCATGCTGTCACACATAAGTAAAACTATAATTTTGGTATCAATTCAAATACTATCTATAGATAAAAATATATACGGAATATACGTAAAAAAATGTACATAACAAATCATTTCAGCCGGTGTTGTTAAGAGTCCCATACGTTATCATACAAAAAATCACACATAGCATATAGAATTCTGAATTTAATAACAACATATAGATAATTAAAATGTTAAAACTCAGAAATACGTTCCAGTTGATGTTTAAACGTATGCAACTTATTAGAAAGTTGTCCAGGTTTCATTTGATCTTTAGTTTATCGCGACATCATTAATGTTTTATAAGACATAAACTTTTATAAATTGTTTAAAATGTTATCTCCAAAAGATCTTTTTGTTCTTCCAAATTGTTTTTATTTCTTGCTCTATCAATATGTAAACAGTACGTGTGAGATACACTCATTCCTAAAATGCCCATCCGAAAAGTTCATCCAAGAAGCCATCCGAAAAAATCAATTCAATATTAATTGATTTCCCCGAGTACTTTTCAAATTATCAAATAATAATGTAAGTGCAACTTTAATATATACAAACTTTCTATAACTTTCGCAGCAAAACCTCTAATTTAAAATTCCTTAGAATAATGCATATATGTATTCATAGAATATTAAATTTTGATACTGTGCTACTGTGCTATTTTTCATATTAAATTTCACTTTTTTAATTTTTTTTTGTTTAAATACAATGTTGCAATGAATGTACAAACAAATAAATCTAACAAAAACAATTTGCAGAATTATATGAAATAAAAATCATACCCTCAATTTGCATTGGCATTATTTCAAATTCAAAGGAATACAAAAAAACAAAGACTAAGGAAAATTTCATTTGGCAGAAATTGAAATTAAACACAAATTTCAAATTCAAAAAATAAACCAATTCGCATTATAACAATTTTATGATAAACTGAAAAGATACCAACTCTTTTTTTCCATACACCTATCTAAAGTAATTCCAGGTGGATATGAAAACAACACGGCAAGTAAACAATAATTTTATATTCTTTTGGAACAATTTTAAGTTTAAATTTTTTCTCTATATTTTGTATCCATTAAGCAATTGCTTATAAACTAGAGGATTCTTTGTATTTCGATGAATACGTAAGTGGGTACATTTGTACAAATAACTAGACTTTACTAACTTAGTATAGGTAGACACTTGATCTTATCTGGTATAAATGGTTTACTTTTGTTATAAGTTACACGAAAATATTTGGAAAATTAATTTTTAGAAAATTAAAACCTTGTAGGTATTCACATAAATTATTAATATTAGCGCTTTTTTTGTATATTTTTTTAATAAAAATTTAAGAGATTTATAAAAAATTAAAATAATTATGAACAAGAAAATTATTTTGTTTTTTTTCCCTAATTTAATAATTTTAACATTATTTTTAGTCCAACGCTGCACACTTGAAAATATAGAAAACGATAAAATAGTAAATAAGTATTTTGTTCCAATATTGCGATAAATACTATGTAAATTTAATAGTAATTTAACATTAAATTTAGTAGTAACGAATTGGAAAGCCAATTAATTAAAATGCTCAGCCAATTTAAATTGTTAATAACTATCCTCTTAAATTTTGTCCAAAGTCATCACTTAAAAAAGAAACATTAAAATATGGTGTCATACTCGACAGAATGTGTAATACTTTAAATCTAAAATTAGTACAATGGAATTTTTGGGTAACTTCCATTTCCGCAAACTTTGGCAAAAGCTAAATTTCATAAAAAACAATATAGGTACGTTACATACAGGTAAATGTAATTATGTAGTATTTCTTTCTATATTTTTAAAATTTAATTTATTAAAATTACATACCTATTTAATTTAATTTGTTTTTAATTTTATTATTATATAATTAGTTTCCAAAAGAAGGTTCATTCATGTTTAATACTGAAATTCTTTCATATAATAATAAAACAGTGTCTTCCATGCAATTAATAAGCAAAATTTATATGAATTTTAATTAATTTTATTTTAACAATAAAGCTTAAATTGCAATATTGTATATTCCACTTTTTAGTGTAATTAATTTCAGAAAAGAAATTTGAGTTTAAATAAGTAAATAGAAAAATATATGTAAATTCGAAACAAATAAAAAAAAGTGTTACCAGGTCATTTAAATGAGTACATCAACAATAATGCTAATCAATTATAAATATGTATCTCTATTACAACACAATACATACTTATTATTGATTATCCATAATTACCTCTCTTTAATAAAAATTTGTATTTATTCCATGTAAACTAAATGAAACCGAAATTTGATATAATTTAAATCGTTTTAAACCTCGCTGTAGTGATAGTGAAAATTTTAAAGGTTTATCTTCTTGAAGATGTAAATGTATTTACAGCATTATTTTTTGAGATATAAAATATAAAACTCCAAAAAAAACGAAACTTATCGATTTTCAAACGAATATTTTTATTTTTTCTTTAACAACAACAAACTAGAATCACACATTTTTAAAGAAAAAAAAAATTACAAAAATATTTGGAATAGGTGAATAAAATGTCTTTTATGGCAATCGAAGTATACATCAAAGGTGCAAAAATTAAACTATATAAAATAAATTATTTTATTAGGAGACTCTTAAGCTATTTTAAGCATCATGGAACTTATCACAATAACAATAATCAGTTTTATATTTCAGTTCTTAATTTAATTGAATTTAAGCATAAATTAAAATCGTATTGTTTTTTGTTTTCAAATAAATTTATTCATCCATTGAATTATTAGATGAGACATCCTGCGGTGAGTCCCTGCCTTCACGGATTCTTCTCAACTTTCTTTTCAATGTCATTATGCCTGCAAAAAATTATAAGATTGTAATAAATAATTATTTTGTAGTAATATTTTTTTCTTACATTTAATAGCTTGAAATGTTTTCGCCGAATAATTTTCTTTTTGTTGTGGTGGCTCTGCTACAGCATTCATTTTTTCCCTAGCTAATCTTATCTCCAAATATGATTTTCTTAATGTTTTAAAATGACGAAATTCTAACGAATCCTTTAATAAAATACATTTTGCTGCTGAACCCTCTCCTGCACAATCAGTTGGAGAATTGTGATAAATTTGATGATAAAAATATTGTAAAACCGGTGAATTCCATATTGATAATCCATACCATAGCCATATAAAAAGGTTTAAAGTAAATTTGAAATTTTTTGCAAATAATGTTGGTACCAGGTACTTGAACGGCAAGAGACTAATAAAAACATGTGACCAGGAAGCAATACGGAATCCTAATAAAACTTGATGAACCAAACGATTTCGATTAAAAGTTTGCAATGCTAACAAAAAAAGGCACTCAGTCATGATATTAAATATCCCTTGGTTCAAGTTTAATATTACAAAATAGTTTTCAAATCTAAAATATAAATACATATAATATGAAATGATAAATTTCAAATATAATTTAAGAACTTACTTGTAACAGATTAGTAAAAATATAGTCAACGTATACAGGAGCTTAGAGCCAGCTTCACAGTAGTCATTTTCCCTTAAGTCTAACATAGCCGCGTGTAAATAAAACGTGATTATAAATAAAGAATACATTTTAAAGCGTTCACAAGATTGAGAAACATAAAATATGGTGTTGTCACTCATTGTTGGAAATAATCTTGATGTATTTCTGACTAATTGAGGTGAGATCATATATTCATGATAGTAATATAAGAAAACTGCTGAAGATGAACAAAACGCAATATTCCAGATAGATCTTGCAAACTGTTTTCGTTTATAATATTTTATTTTGGATGATTTTAAAAAAACCTAAAATTTTAAAACAAAACGTTAATACCATGGCAACTCTAATTAAATTTTATCTTATACGGCCGACATCTATTGCAGTGTAGAAATATTAAAAACACACATGTCAACAAGCAATGTCAACAAACAGCTGGTAAAATTCTTCTATTTTAATTTTTCTTATTGTAGTTTTTTAAATATTTTACCAAAACTTGACCATAAAGAAAATACTTACATAAAATAATTCGTAAAATATATAAAATCCAAAACAAAATAGTATAAAAATCCAGAATAATTGATTTGTTATTTCATTGATATTCACACCATCAACAATAAGATATAATTTTTCCCGCATAGCCCAATGTATGTATAAATATAAATTTGTAATTTCAGTAAATCCAACTTTAAAATCTATTATGGACGACATTGTTGAATTTTATTTTGGACTTGCTTCTTTGACAACAATACTCTTAACGTTTAATAATTAACATTTCGTATTTTATATTATTATTGATTTATTTTGATTTGATTACTATTTTTAAACTAAAAATATTTTCTCAAAAATGTAAAACACTTTAAAATGTTGAAAATGATTGAAATGTCAGAAATATTTTGTTGACGTTTGAATTATGTATGATTTTGTCAGGAAAGATTGGATGTAAATGAAAAGTATCGATATATATTTGCATTAGAAATTCGAGAATCGATTTCGATATTTTTAATTTAAAATACAACATTTGTATAAGAAATTTAAAATTTAATTATAAATTAGTGAAGAGAGAAAATTAGGTCGAATATAAAGAACTAAACAAAAATAAGAATCATTTTATTAAAATTTGCAAAATGGTACGGGTATAATTCGGGATTTGTGTTCAAAATGTAATAGAAATAAGTTGTAAATTATAAAATAAAAATTTCCGGAAAGCAAATAACAAATGACAAAATTTATAAAAATCAAATCTTATATTAATAGCTTTTATAACAAATTAATTATAACTTACTGCTAATAAGAATAAAGACCCAACACTCTCAGATAATTAACATTTTTTAAATAAAATATTAATTGAGATAAGAAAACATTGAGTAAAAATTAGAAATTAAAAAGCTTTGATATACCACATTGGTTTTTAAACAAATTTTCAGTGTTTGCAATGATAATATACCTATAGCTTAAACCGCGTAAGAATTATTTGGACAACATTTTTATCAAAAGTTAAATTTCTTTCTCGCTTTTTCAAAATGTGCCTCAGAACTGTATTCAAATAACATAGATTTTATATAGTGTGTAATAAAGAATGAAAATAAAAGTGATTTTTAAGCGAAAGTAATATTAAAAGCAATACACGCAAGCCAATGCAATACAATGTAATGTGTAAGCATGCATATTTTCATTAACAACAACATAGATATAGTTTTGCAACTTGGTATACCGTTCTTGAACTATTCAAAATCATTAACATTTAAATTTCTTTGATAAAAGTATTCTATTTCTTTTATTAAAGCAACTTTGTTGAAATTGAAACTTATTAATATTGACAAAATATTGAGCGATCAATATGTATCCACTTATAAAAACGGAAGTAAATATCATATTACGAGTATGATAACAAGTTCACCGAGCAATTTCAAATATTTTATCAACGCTGATTTTTAAACCTCAAACAGATAATAGGCTACGAGTATATGTAGAAAAGAAAATGAGAAAAAAAATTATTAAATTCTAGTAACATGATAGCTTAAGTTTCTATAGTATATGCATATAAGTAGATCTACTATATATATGTAGGTTCAATGCGTAATTTTTGCTTATTCGCTTATTTGCTTTATTCTTCATAAACACAATTTTATATATAAATGGTAAATAATTAATTTTTATGTTTTCAGTTTAATTTTATTAGCGGCGAAGATCTCAAGTCTATCAATTAAAAGCAATTGAGAAACAAATGTACATAAAGCAAAAGTGAAAATGGTGAGATACTTTTAATTTCATATTATGTTTTTGTTCTTAATAATAAAATTTAAGCTTTAATATGATTAGAAATGATTGGAAATAATTCAAAATCATATTTTTCACTCATTAAAAGTGATAGATAAAAATAAATACATATATATTGAAATTAGCGCAATATTATTTATTATACATATAAACATTTTGCTCTTTAAAATTTCAAGTTTTTTTTTGAAATGTTGTTTTAATTGAAATTTAGTTTTTCATCAGATTTATTCAATATTTTTACTATAGTTCTATAAATCTATCAACAAATTAGATTTTATCTACTATACATAATTTTGTACTATATCTATAATGTAGTACATATGTTATATATTATATGATTGTAATTCTAAAACATAATATTATTGAGCAGAAAGCTCTTACTCATAGCGGCGGTATATCAATAATAGTCGTATATTAGAAAAAGAAAATATTTGTTTGTATATAAGCTTTACTCAATTCACAATTACATTATTAATTGCTATTCAATTATTCAAGGACGAAATTTTAATTTTTGAATATGAATTCAGAATTGAGTTTTCGTTTTATGAATTTATTTTAGGAATTTTCGTTTTAGCAGGAAAAAAATTTATGGAAACAACAAGTGAATTAGACAAATTATTTTATAATATAATTGATCTGTTTTTTTAAAAAAAGGCAACAGAGTTTAAAAAGAACAACAAAATATAATAACGAAACCAAAAAAACTCAATTTTGTGACAAAAATAAATAAAACAAAATCTGATTAAGTTGATATATGTCACTTCCATTCATATTTTTAACTACTGTCTAGCATTTTTAGTTAGAAAAAGTTCATTATTGAAATAATGTGCTTTAGTCTTGTCTTATAAATAAATTCGGTATAGTTTTTTATTCAGTATACAGTCATAAAATTTGTTAAAAAAAAAAAATTTAATTTTTAATGTCGTATTAGGAATAATGTCGCAAACCGAACAAAAAATGGTCCAAATTTGTATCATGTCGTAACTCGAAATGTCGTATTAGAAGATGTTGTATCTCGAGGACTTATTGTAATTGCAACTCTAATGCGTATTTTTGTATGGCCGATTAAAACGATATTGACATACCCTTACATTGACATAATTCTACGATAAATTTTAGAACAATTAATTGCAAACCATAGTCCTTTTTTGAAAATAATTAAATTAGAAATTTATTAGCAAAAAGCAAAACCAAAAAGATATACCCCTACTGTGTAACAATTTCATAAGAAGAATCGATTAAAAATAGTAACTGTTAATGACTGGCACTCCACTTAAATGCTTTAAGATATAATTTTATTAAAAATAAAGAGGAATTTAAGTTATATTTATTTTTAAATTTAGTCATTTAGTCATATGAATATTCCATCATGGTGTGTGATTGAACCATTTGTAAAAATATTAGAAAATTAATTATTGAAAAGCTTAAATCCGGATCATTCTTGTGATAAAATCCTAGAATTTACAAATTAACTACAGATTTAGTGTAGCTATTATATCGAATGGGAGGAAATGACATTTAAAATCAATTTTAATTCTCAGTTGCTTTGTCGACTACTGTTACTTTTATTTTTTATTACGATTACTTTTATTTTTGACAACCTAGATTTTTATAGAAAATTTAAAATTCTTATATGTTGCATCAACATGTTTTTACCATTTTAAACAATGAAACATCATAAAATAAATATCGAAATATGTAATGGCCATTATTGGCATTTAACCCATTTGAAGATATCTAATATTAGTTATAACATCACTTAGTTAATACTTTCTAATTTACTAAAATAAAGTCTCACATAAGAAGAACGAGATTTTATGCTAGTAAATGAATACCAAGTTTATTATACAGTTAAATTTAGTCCTTTCGAAATATAACAATTTGCAATACACTCATATATAAATAACTTCATATAAACATACATATATGTATATGTGTATATAAATAAAAATATTTTTAGTTGTAATTTTATTATATGTATATATATAATTTCATTATAACTCTTCATTAACAAGGAACGTGCTTATACAAGTAATTCTTCAAATCTTTCCCATATTAAGGAAGCACCGGATAATCCTATGGAATTATTTCAAAAATTTATCAACATTATGAGAGAAGAGAATGATTCAAGCACGATAACAATGTCTTTGGCTACAATAAACAAGTAATTTACAAAAATTTAACAAAAAATTATTAGGCATTCACACATAATTATTTACATTTGTAGAGAGTTTGGTGTTTTAAATAGAACAGTTCTTTTTAGAGGATTGTCTAAAAGAAGTGGAAATATAACTTTTGTTACTGAAAGAAATAGTCAAAAATATAAAGATTTACAAGAAAATCCTAAAGTTTCGGTTGTACTATTATTTTTAAAAGAAATCAATGGAAAATTACAATATCGTCAGGTAAATGTATTAAGTGTAATAATTTGAAAAATATTTGCCTCTTTTGAATTAAACAAATAATGCATTTAATTTGATAAAATAAATTTGTTTTTAGATTCGTGTTCATGGAAGTGCTATTGAGCTTTCAGAAGATGAAATTGCTGAACGTTGGAAAGAGGAACCAGTATTTGCAAGAATTCGTAGTAAAATGGCTAGCTGTGGTGCACCAGTGAAATGGGATGTTTTAAAAGAAAAACATGACCAATTATTAGAAGCTTATAAAAATGGAGAAGAACCTTTAAATCAAAGCGAAACATAGTAAGCTTTAAATTATAAATTGAATTTTTGAGTTCAAACACTACAAAACTGGTACTGAAAATTTAATACAATACCACTGTTATCACTAATTGTAATCCACCATACTATACCATAGCAATCTACTTTAACTTTCAGTCATAGATTTAAGCATCTGACTTAAATATGTACAAAATTATTATCTTTTGTATTTATTTTATATAAAAATCTGAATTTGTTTTCTGTATTTTAGCACATCTTTTGAAATAATTGCTGATTCAATAGATTTTTATTATGCTGAACATGAAGCTATTGGAGATAGAGTTATATATCGTAGACATGAAAATGATATTTGGACTCATGAGCACGTTTTCGCATAAATCTATCTATTAGTTGTTCCTAACTACTAAGAATCTCTGCTTGATATTACATTTGACGAAATAAAAGAATTAATTATTGAAAAATGAAAATTATATACAATATTGTTTTTATTTTATTTATTTTTCATTTTGTTAAATTTAACATTAAAACAAGAAAAAAACTATTTAATATAAAATTAATATTATTTTACTTTAACTAACAAAAAGAAAAACATAAAAATGATTACTTGTTTTTGCTTTTTAATAAAATAATAATAATTAATATTTAATAATAAAAATTAATAAATATACAATTTACATTAATTTCTATAATAAGAATTTATTTATTACCAGCTAAAAGTTAACATCTTCCCTTCTATATTTTGTTCCTAACTCTAACAAATAACATAACATCTAGCATTATTTTTGATTACATAATAATATTTTTTAAAAAAACTAATTTCTTATATGTATTCCTAAAATGACAAATAAAAAGATGTATTTGTTATATGTATAAATAAAATAATTAAATAGTTATTATAATTTAACATATTTTTATTAGAAGAGAAAATATTAAATAAATATTACTAATTGTATAAACAGCATAAATATACAAAAATTGTAATATTAAAAAATCTAAATAAGAAATTAAAATTTAACATTACATATACATAATATATTTAAACAAAATTAACAGAAAATGAAACAAAATAATCTAATGGCAGCTCTCTGTACAAAAACAAAATTTGTTTTAGGAAATATTTTTATAGAAATTTCATTTTCAAAATGCATTTTACGTAATCTTAATTTCAAATTTTCAATAAGTATAGTTAATTTTTCTTTGAATTTACATTGTATGTATGTACATTCATATAAATATAAAAATGATTTATGATTTGCAACAAATTCATTGGTTTTGTTTCATGTTAAATTATTAAATAATAATTTCAATTAATTTAAAATTATAAAATAAATAAATAATTAAAAATTTATCATAATGCATTTATTGTATCACGTATCCAAGCTGAATTTGATGTTATTTTATCATACATTCTTGGACGTTCGACACCAGTCGGACCGCAACCAATTCTCCATGATGAAATACCAACAATAGCCCATTGATTTGTATCAGGTATTAAACAATGTACAGGACTGCCAGCAAATTCTTCTTCCTAAAAAATTACAAATTTTTTATAAATGTACGTAAACAAAAATGTTAATTCATGTTAATTATGTGTAATCAACTTAATGTAATTTATTTTCTTTTATAATTGTTAAAAATATATTGCTTAGTTTACTAATTGAAATACATGTTTGTATGTAAGACTTTAAATGTTTAATCAATTTAAATATAGTAAGTAGGTATAGGTTTTTGGTTTATCGAAAAAGGTTTGTCAACGCAGTCAAACCAGGTAGGGAGGTACAAAATATTCTAACAATGTGATAACAGTTTTGTACAATATGTAGACCATTATATATACCTGCATATGTAGATACATGATGTACATATAATATGCTTCTATAATTATTATTTTGCATGCAACAATGTTCAAACTTTGAGAAAACACTGTTCCTACATACATTGTACATTGTATGTATGTACCCAAGTTAGGCTTATCGCAAATTCTTTAACGTCAAAATTTTGTTTTCAGTCTGCAAACTGTCTGACGTATAAAACTTTTACGGACAGAAATGTAGTAAACTTTTTACCCGTAATTGACTTTGAATTTTGATCATCCGTAAACGTCAAAACAAAAAAAAAAATTTTTTTAGATTTAAAATAATTTTATACTTACATATTAAAAATTAAGAAAAAAAATATTTTTTATATTATTTTTAACGTAATGATAGTCACTCAATACATCTAATTTATTTACTGAATTACTACGTCAGACTGTCTGCATGTAAAAAAAAAAAATCTGCAATTTTGACGCTTAATTGACTTTTTTTAAACGTATAAGAATTTAAACTTTGACTTAAAGTAAAAACGCAGTAGAGTATTCGTAAACTCAGACAACTCAAATTTTGTAAAATTTGACGTTTAAGAATTTACCATTAACTCTTAATAATCAGGTAAGTACATACATATGTATGTATGTATGTGCTTACATTCGTATGAAAAGTTTTATTGGTTAGTATCCTCAACATGTTATGAAATATCCCTATAAGAATTTTTGTTTCAATCGCGTCCGAACATGCAATAATTTTAATTTAAAATAGCATTGTAAATAAGAATTACTAATGTCAGCTGATACGTCATACACATGTTTGTATGGGTGTCATTCAAAATGTTTCAGTTATTTTGTTTTCATTATCAATTTTGTTGTTATTTTTCTCTCAAGCATATCCGTTTGTCATATTTTCATATCTAACAAAACAATTTAAAAACTGACTTGTTTAAACATGTTGAGTTGCAAAAAAAAAAAGACAACACAAATATCGAGGGGTGCTGTGGTTTCAATACGGCTACTATTACACTTTATAAATGTACATATGTATATAATGTTATTGAGTATAAATTATGTATAACATTTATTTTATGCTGCTCAACAGCTCAAATTCAACATGTTTATTATTATTTTTTTTCTTTTTTTTTTGTGACGTCATCGGTATCTGTTAACAATCTATATACTTTGCACCCAGATTAAATTCATTCTTTTTTATTCCATTTACTTCAATATGTGTACATTTGTACAGCGTTTATGCATTAAGGATACAATATAAAAACAGACGGAAAGATACTCGTGTCATTAAAGAAGATACATTCTTATATACATTATGTACAAGAGTATGAAGTTCATATACAAAAATAATAATCTAGAACATACATACATGTGTGTGCCATTAAATTCTTCATAAAGTGGCGACCATTTGTACTTTGTTCATATATAGTAAAAAAGAAGGGTCTACATACCTACCATACCTTCAAGTGTAAGGCAATTAAAACCGGTAAGTGAACATTTTTGGAAAACACTAATTTGTAATAAACTCTAGAACGTTTAGAAAAACAACTCAATATGGTCTCAATTGCTCACAAAATTTCTAATAATACAATATCCAGGTAATTTACGAGAACAAATTTTGGAGAAAAATATTAAAGTCACCTAATCGAGATACCTGTTCTTATAATATAACATACTTATACGTACATATATGTATGTATAATAAGAATTTGGAATTAAGTTATAGAAGAGATACAGCTCCAAATGAGATTTTGTTATTGAATCAATTAAACAGTATGTTTTTTGAATAATGGTTGATAATATTATGTGCTCTAAACTATATAGAATCTTGTTATATTTTAACACTCTTGCCAGAAGGCTTTATAGTGTACAGATCTGTGGCAAGAGTGTTAGATAGTCTTCATACTTCAAGATAATCTTAAACTACATAAGTCAATGAATAATCTATTTTATAGTCCAACAAAACGATAATGTTTAACATTCAAATAAACATGTTGTATTGAGTTTTATACCTACATATATAAATTGATAAGGTATATAAAATAATATACATATGTATATACGAGTAAATAATATTTTTATATTCTTCCACAACATTGAAAATTTTAGGTACCTGCCAAACAAACTAATAAAAATACGATAATAATTTCACCCAACATTTTTATTGTTATTGTGTTTAGAAGAAGGTATATGGTCACCATAAACAAATTTTTGTTATTATTATACCTTCTTCCTCTCTAATCTCTTTACCTAAACTAATAAGTTGAATTTTCAACTGAACACAACAATTTTAGTTCAAACATAAAATATTTGTTGAAGTGAAAACATTAAAATTAAAACTCGCAAGAAAAAAAATAAGAAATAAAGGATGTGCTGCTCAACGTTGAAATTAAATAAAAGGAAGATAAAATTTTGAATGGAAAATATTTTTTTTTTCGTAAAAAATTTGCAAAAGGACACGTAAAAATTTCAATTCCGTTCAGTTACATAGTTCAGTACAAGAGAAACATTCGTGCGATTAACATTGAAAATTTTTAATAAAATTTGTGCCGGTTTTAATTTGATTAAAAAATAATTTAAAAAAATAAGTTGATAATTTTAATTAATAACGTAAATAAAAAGTGAATCAACAAATAATAGAAAAAAAATGATTAAACAAATAATGTTAAAAATATCATTTGAAGGCGTTCTAAATTACATAACATTAAAGGATAATTTAACACTCTACAATTTAATGGAAAAAAGTAAGTTTAAACTGCAATTATTTATTTTATAAATTTACAAAACTGAAATAAATTTTTATTTCAAATTGAATCTGTAAAAATTCGGGGGCACAATCTATATCTAGTCGCGGTGCACGGTTACCCATTCCGTGCAATCTACAATAAAAATTTGAAATATTTAAAATATTTTCGTGAAACTAATAATAAAACTGAGCCCTTACTATGCACCATCTGCAGAATGGAAATGTAGTACAATTTCATTAAATAGTAGTACTATGCAAACTCATAGGAAGGCCTCCAGTGTCGAATTAATACAAAATTAATTTAAAAAAATTATTTCATATTTAAATGTTTTTGATTTTCTGGCGGACGAACTTTCTCAATTAATAATCTTTTCAGACTGATAAAATATGTTTGCATTCATGCATATTTCATGACCCTTACGCACAGTATTCGTTAAAGAATACATCTTCCGGCATTCAAAAATTGAGCATAATTGATTAGATTGTGAAATCAATTAAGTAAATATTTCATTGCAGTATAAGCTGTAGATTTGCAGAGATTGCAATGTAATTATTCTTTAAGCGGGAGTTAATGCAAAAGACGCGAATATAAACATAACTGATGTAAAATAAAATACTTTTCTCTTCATCATCAAAGAAATTTTACATGGCAAAGACATGTAAATTTTACATGAAAAAGACATGGGAACAGACAGTTTAAGCTATAGTCACTGCGTATGCAAAAATTATTTATACCTATACATAAGTATGTATAAAAATAAAAACAATTTGTGGATGATTTTAATAAGAAATTGCTTTATGATCCTTTCTGTACTATGTTTGATCTAAAATTTAAAGTATATTCTAAAAGTAAAAGCAATTTTGAAAGTATTTTTGAATATTCTTTTACTTATAACAGCTGTTTTGTTGATTTCTTTAACAAAATCCTTTTCATTTATGCTCTTTGATAATACAAAACAAAACGCATTTGTTCCGATTTCAGTTTCAAATATTAATTGTACGCACATTTAGTAAATCTAATAAATCTTCCTGTAAAAAAATATAAGGGGAGAACTGGAATATTATTATTGTATACAACAATATTCTTGCATCCTCAATTAAATGAAAGCAAAATTATTTAAACTGTAAATGTATATGTACTTGGCTTTGTACGCATAAGTTTTTGTAGGAAAGTGGCAAATGAAAAAAATAAATGTGAAAGTATTTGCTAACGATTTTGTTTGCATAGAGTAAGAGCTTGCTTTAGTCTGTGATATTATAAAATAAAAGTAAATTTTATAATTTTAAAAAATAATCATAAACATCCTGTTAGTCGCCTTACTTCATGTGATAAGTTTTTATTCAAAACTCTTGTAGTTTTCTGAATAAAATAAATTTTGAAATTCAAAATTCTATACTGAAAATAAAAATTCTCTTCAATAATTTCCCATCACGTCAAGTAATGCGACAAACAGAATATGTGCGAATATTCTCGATTCAAAATGGCCCCTTCCTAGCGCGAACATATAAGCAGAGTAAATGCAACATTTTTAAGGGACGCGGGTCTGATTATGGCAATGCCCCCTTCCCCCCCTAAACAATCAAGAATATTCAATTACTTATTTTTATGCATGTCACGTTGTCCAGTAATTAACATTCCACTTCATAATCCACCATTTCAGGTGGTTTTTATTTGCAAAATTCTGTGTTTTGCAATCCTTTTTGCAACTTGAGTATTGGTGCAAAATATAATATAATAATCTTTAAGCCACAAATCATAAATGTTAATGAATTTCCTTTTAATTATTATAATTTCAGTTATCGAACGTTTTCAAATTCCTGAAGATGATATTAATTTATTAGAATTATGTGATGAAGATGGATACTCATTTTGTGAAGATTCTTTTAATTATTTCATTCAGATATTTCCAGCACCGGAGAGGATATTTTATACTAAATTGAATTATCAAAAGATACAAGAACCATCAAAAAATCTTTCGAATATATTTTCAAAAGCACCAGAAACAAATAATGAAAAATTACAATCAAAAAAATCTGAAATAACAATACCAAGGAATAAAAGATTAACATTTAGAAATAATAATTATGGTGCACCAGTAATTCGTCAAAATTGTTTTATTGGAGAAGTTTTCGATTTTAAAGGTATAAAAGATTCTAATTATTGTACAACACAATCTCCTGAATATCAATCAAATAAAAGAAAAAGTTCAACAGCTTTTAATTTACCAAAAAGGATGAGGATTTAATTGACTCAATAACATATTCGTAATGTTCAGTAATCAGGCCTGAATAATATAATACAATTCGGTTTACGCTACTTTTAGCAAAAACGAAAATTTTAATGTAATAATTATATATGAGATGAATTTTTAGTTTTACGAAGTTTTTATTTTATTAAAATTTTATATTTATTTTTATTTTATTTTATATATTTTTTACTATTGTATAAAATTAAGAAGGAAAACCGTTTATAAATTGAATACTTTTATTTAAATATACATATTTAAAAATAAAACCAAACAATTTTATATTAAGATTTTTTGTTTCACTTAATTAAGCATGGACTATCATTTTATGAAACTGAAAACCCCTGACATCGGAATTGTGATAATGTCGTATCGATATAAGCTAAATTCTGCGTAAATACCATATTATTACAATACCGGTCTCGGAGAAACTCATACATGGAAAACAAAACCAATTTCAATCAGCTTGAAAATTACTGTTAATAGACAGAAATTTGACTGTTAACAGAAATGTGGCTATTATAACTGTTATGACTAATTCATGTTTCAATTTTATTTTAAATGTTCTTTCCCGCATTTTTCGTCATTATAAGCGATTTAATCTATGTTAAAACAAAAATGTTATATTAATGCGACGATTGGTATTAAAAACGGCAACTTACAATCCAAAGATGTTAAAAAATTAACAGATACATATAAATATCCTTTAATATTCATTCTTTATTTCTTGACAAATTAATTGATTAATTGATTCTTTCATTCCAATCAGCTATAGTTAAGATTCAATGTAAATTATTCCTTATTACTTTAAACCTTTGTATTCCAACCCAAAGCATTCGAGCAAAGAATTTCAATTAAAATTTTTCGTTTAATTTAAACTTTTCTTTTCGATTTTAAAAAGTATTCAATCAATAATTCGACTTGCTTCTTCCTTCAATCATAATTGTAAGCCCTATATCATAAGGACAATGCGTCCTAAACTAAACTTTTGAACTACATTTTCGATTCAATGGATGGCGTTTTCTATACTAGTAACATGATTTTGAATTCATACTTAAATTTTATAGTAATATTAAAAATTTTTACTTACCGCACAATCTTCAACATGAAAAGTTGCTTCTGTACACATACTATTCACAGTTGCAATAGAAACGTTTTCACATAATGCCATGTCACCAATTTTTAATTGAACTCTTTGTAAATGCTCTTTTTGTCTTGACCATCCTAGAGTATTACAATTAGTCCATACCTGTTCTGTATGACGATATGGTGGTTTTGTATAAGACAATGGCTCTGAAGTAGGCTGAGTCAATATTTCTGTTTTGTTTGACAAATTTTGATCACTTAATGCATCGGGATTTTTTAATGGCTCTGCAACCGGTATCTCTTTTATTACTGTCGCTTCAGTATCATCTTCTGGTTCAGATGTTGACCTAATTTTAATTGTACTTTGATCATAAGAATAAGGTGATAAAAAGAACTCTCGCCTTTCTTTTGGTGATATTCTAGTACTTCGAACGACATTACTCGATGTTGACTCTCTATTTTGCGAATTTAATTTTTCAGCTTTAGGTTTATTAGATTTACGGTCTGGTTTTTTGGCATTTTGGTTTAGTTTTCTGCCAATTTCATCAGGTAAACATATAGGACGTACAAAATCAGAAAAATGAACAGGAGTTTCTAATCGAACTAAAGCTGCTGTTGATCCTTCAACAGGACTTTTTACCATACCAATAATACGTCTACGCTGTTTCCAGGGTGGATTCGATTTTAACCTTACAGAACCGAAGATAGCCAACCATGTTGCCCGTGGTTGACCTTGAAAGCATGATTCTGTTGTTAGCACCCAATCAGCAGATATCTAAAATAAAATTTATATATCAATAGATAAATTGATATATAAATCTGAAATGAAAAAAATTGAACTTACCAAAGTTCCGTCGCAAACATGAGTTTCCTCACGATAAAGAGAAACAAACCATGGCCAATCACCAGGACTTGCCATTTTAGGAAGTAAAATATGTTTTGGTGAAAGTACTGACTGAACACCACATTGCAAATCGCTACACGTCACATATAAAACCTCTTTATTATGACAAGAAGTTCGTACAAAAGATATCTCTGCCGCATGGGGGTCCAATACTCGAACATAGTCCGAAATTTTTTCGCTATCATTTCGAATTTCAACCGAGCTCAGAGTGCTGGGAAAAATTTGTTTTTAAGAAATTTCTATTAAAATATAAAAAACCCAAACATACTCGTATCCTAATGATTTGCATAACGACTCAGCAACAGTTTGCCTGAGACCAACATTGATTTTACTCTCCAATCCTTCAGCACAAAGTTTTCCTATTTTTCCCTTCTCTGAAAATATCGCGAACCCTTCTGAATAAAATTTTGGAAGATAAGGAATTATTGGATTAGGTTGATCTAAATCTGTTGTCAATGGTGCCACTGATACTAAAAAAGTTTAAATATGAGAATTTTTAAGGAATTCAAAGTTATAATCAAACTCTTACAGCAATCTTTTTCATCCGCTCCATCTGGACAATCATTGTTTCCATCACATCGAGCTGTTTTTGGAACACAGGCACGGCCTCTTCCGCAATATATAGATTTCGAAGGACAGAAAGAGCATGATTTTTCATCTGATAAATCTGGACAATCTGCGATGCCGTCACATATTCTTGGCTGGAACGAATTACTCCTTAGATCATCCATACATCTTGGTTTTTGCCAACATGACTGAACTCCTGTAGACTCCGGGAAATTTTCACAATCAAATAATTGTCGAAAACGTTCTACTATTCGATTTTCGCAACTTTTCATAAATGATTGACAATATTCTCGACAAATTAAACCGGGCTGCGGTTCATATGGATCTTTTATTAAACATGGAGGCTGTAACATTCTACATATAAAATCATAAGCTTCACGAAAACATTCGGCATCAACCAATTCTCTAAATGCAATTAAATCGATTTTAACTTCTTCTATTGACATATGTCCTAATAAATTCGGATATGTGGTAACATTATAGCCTATTGTTTTGCAATAATCCAATTTAACTGGTTCGCAATATCTTGGTATTGGTGGTGGTAGTGTTGTTTCATAAATATCTTCACGTTCTAATGGTGATGCTGGTGTTAATTCAGTTTCATCGAGTGCACCAGTTATTTCTTTAATTTCTAAACTTGATGGTTCAACTGTTATATTTGCAAAATATTTTCTATCGTTTGATGCAATTTCCTCATTAAATATGGCTAAAAGATCCGCTGTTGATACTAAACCTCGATATGGATCAAATTTTAAAATAAATAATACTAAAAGATCTGGAAGTTCATCTTTTCTATAAATATAAAATGTAAATATTAAAAAATATGTAATTTAAATGCGAAAACAAGGATTAATATGATTTTAACTTACCCATCTAAAGCTAAAATTTCACTACCATCATAAGAATTTCTTAAATCTGATCGTTTTATAACTAAATTAATTCTTTCTCTATAATCTCTTGCTTTATGCTGAAATCTAATTGAATTTTGATTTGCTAAATCCATTGACCATTTATCACCTTGCGTCACTCGAAATTTTCCACGAAATATTCGTTCTGGTAGTGGCTCTGGCCTAAGGTACGTGTCTAAAACAACAATAAATATATTATTAATATAGCGTTATACATGCACAGCTGTACGTGAGATACTCGTATACGAGAAATTTCCTCATTTTGATAAAACAAAAAATAATTTTTTTTTTCTAATTTGCCCAAAACTTGAATCAATTCATTAGGCATAGAACAATATTTGAATTGTTTTTCTAATTCTTTTCACTATTGAGCTTAGGCACCTTTGATTTGGTAAAGGAAAGCGAAAATAGTTTAATATCTATTTAAATAGAAACTGTGACATAATAAGAGAAAATGCATAGTAAATCAGGAAAGTGTTTCAAACTGCAAAATTAAGCATTAATTTGAAAAAAATTTTACGCTTCTCATAAGAATGCCAAAAGAAATTAGTTTTTGAAAAACTCCCCAAATTTATCGTAAAAACTGAAAATTGCAGATGATATTAATTTGACTTTTTATATTTTCATTCATGTTCATGCCGTCGAAATAAAATTAAGGTAGGTTCACTCACTGAATATTATCTAATATAATAAGAGAATAATTAATATAATAAGAGAAATTAAATTTGTAGTCAAGCTAATAATTTCTAGCGTCGAAGTTAAGAAATTTTTGCCTGTAATTTCAGTGTACTGATTCAGATTATTCGCAAATAATCTTTAAATAATAAATAACATAAAAAATATTTACATCAATGATAGACAGCGGAGTTGATTAAATGAGGCGAGAAGTGAAAATCAAAAAATTTAATTTTCCATGTGATTTATTGAAAATTAATGAATATTGGAAAAACTAGATGGGGAAAAAATTTATGGACATTAAAAAGGAATACAATTTCCTTTCAACTTTAATAGCTTTTCTTTTAACACAATATTTATTATAATATGTTGTTTGTGCTCATGTAAAATTTCATATTTTCTCAGAATTTTGAAAATTATTTATAAATAAATATTTCGTTATAGTTTATTCTCGAAATTTATAATATGACAAGATGAATATTAATTACGACGGTATAATCTGAAAAGCAATTAATTTAGAATGTAATATAGTACATAATATCTTCTATATACACACACAATGGTAATTATTAAATGTTCTTTAAATCGTGAGAACGAAAATCAAACTTAATTAATAAATAATCAAAAAAAATTTGTATGTGCTGTAAAAATTACTTGAATTTTAAAGTAATTATTAATTTTATTGTTAATATAACAAAAAAAAATATATTTCTTGAGATGATGAAATTGTAAAGAAGAGAATATTGGAAACGTTGTTAATTATATGGAGTATACGAATTGTATTAATAGTAGAGAATGGATGTGAAAGTATTCGGCTGTGGCAAAATATCAGTTGAATTAAAACGGATATTATTATAATTATGCTAAAATTGACAGACAAGCTCATAAAAACAATTTTATATTCTTAAAACTACTGTAATCTTTATTATTGCAAACGAAAATATCTTCTACACAATGTAAGCTGTTTTACATCATGCTAGAACTTTAAAATCGTAATATTTTCCTGCAAAATTTATCTAAGCGCCAAAATTTACAAAAATAAGAAGAATTTTTATCTAATATATTTGGATTGTAAGTTAATTGAGCGAAACCTTCATGTTCAATCTTAATAAATGTCAACGGAAATAATTATTCTAAAAGTATCAGTACGAAAAATTCTCACATAGTAAAATCACATACGCACATATATCATAATAATTTAAATAAAAATCTTAATTATTCATATAATACATAACGTATATACTTACAACCAAGATATACAAATATTGAAGCTAATAGTAATGCGACTAGGAAACCTGCTATCACAATACATCCAAATTTTTGGCTATCTTTTAATTTTCTTCTTGTAAATCTAATATGTGAATCTGTTGATAAAACTGATTCTGATTTTCTATGATGTGAAGGTCTTAAATTTGTTATTTTATTGATATCATTATGATTATTATTACTATTACTATTATTACTATTATTATTATTATTATTGTTATGATGTCTACATCTAGATATTTCCAAATTTCTATGATTATGTTTTGAGACCTGTAAGTAAATACAAAACAGAAAGAGATTATTTAAATCTTTAATTAGGTAGAAAGTCAAATTAAATATAAAATTTTAAATTAAATGTAATTTTCAATATGCGCCTAAATTTATGCAATATTTTTTTTTTATATATAAAATTTATAAAGCAATTGTTAATTGCCACAAATCTTTTTCCAATATTATAACATTAAGAATTATAATTTATATTAAAAACACAAATGTATAAAATTAGATTAAAAAGAATATAACAAGCGTTTTAGCAGTATATTAATATTAAATTAAAGTTTGAGTATTACAACTGATGTAGCCATGAATACTTGATACTTATATTGTAAATAGAATTAATTCATTTGGTTTTATTTGGAATATTTTGTAGTATAAATTTAATTTTAGCATAATAAATAATTGTTAATTGTAATCAATTCCTCGGTACAATCAAATTTCTTAGTTTACATTATGATTGTGCTGCAAAAAAGAAGCTAAAGTTTCTGTAATAAATAAATTTGATTCTATTTTGAATAAATTTTATTCTATTTTGTAGGAATCACAGTCGATTGGAAGGAAATTCGAGTCAATTTTAAAATGGTAAAATCAAGGAAAGTTACTGAAAACTGACATAAGTTTTGTCAATATAAACTATAGTGTTTCGCTACTACTAAAAAATAACCTAAATCATACCGAATATCATCTCATATCAATCGAAATCAATCTTATATGGGATTTACACTGTTATATTAACACTGCTAACGTAATTCTTAGCATAGAACGGCTAATCTAACGACTTGGGTATAAAATTACAAATATGTGATGTCATTTTTGTTGATAACTTTTCGTAACTTTTGCAATATCTTTCATAACTTATCGTAATATTTGCTCTAATTTATGATTATTTGGTTGAATACTATGTTGTCTTGTAAATTATCAACCCATATTTCCAAATAAATTGAATATAATAAAAATTTTCCGCTGACACGTCAATATGATATAAAATTCTTCTTATTCTTATTTATAATGTTCTACTATAAACAAGAAAATTATCATAAAACTGAGTATACAAAAATATAATTTTTTAATTGTTTAAGCATTGTATTTCGAAATCTTCATAATTTTAAGACGAAATAAAATCACATCTTTGAAAAGAATGACCTGATTTCAACACCGCATGGCATATAAATTGTATATTTTACTTTATTTAACCTTTTCCTTGTTCTTTAAACTTTTACTTTCTGGATTTTATGCATGAAATCTGATTATTAAACCACTTTGCTGCTGTGTTATTTATTTTTCCCGCAAAAACCATCTAGAAGAAAAGAATGAATGATTTTTGGAAAAGGGTCATATTTATAATTATTTTTGCAACATTTATGATTTTCATTTTTTTTTATTCTTTGTAAAATAATTACAAGTCATAATTTTTATTATCGTCATTGTTATATACTGAAATGATTTAGCAACATCTTCTTCGTTTAAGAATATTGAAGATCTTTTTTATTTAATACATGACGTTAAAATACAGCGTTTCTTAAACTTTTTATTCATAATTTTTATTAAGTTGACACAGAAGTAATTAATTAAGTAAGTTGACATAATATAGAGCATGCTGATAATAAACAAATTTTTTTATGGAAAACGCTCTAATTTCTACTAAGATTTTTTCGCTCTTTTAACCTATAATAATAAAATAAGATCGACACGTCCTATCGAATTAAATTTACAAATACCGATTTACATACTATATTTTATATTGATTAAATAATTAATTAAATATTAACATGTAAGCTATATATGTATTAAACTCCAACATTTACAGGTTTGTAAACAAGTTTGAGGTGTGAGTACTACATTGTACCTTAAATGGCATCCAGCTTCCATGTCACGAAAATTAAATACATAATATTAAAACCAAATACATTCTATTATACAATTAAGTAATATTTCTTTAGCCTAAATATATGCAATTTTTTACTATATGTAATCTATGTCAAGACAATTACTTAAAGGCAAAATAAACATAAGAGTAAACATTTATAAAATCGTAACGTATAAAGATAGTGTTGAGACTAGACCTAGAATTGAAAACATGAAACGATGCCATAAGAAATTCATTAATTTTTGCGAACAAAGTAACAGTGAGATTGTAATTACAAAAATTGTGGAATGAGTTTTGATATCTCACTGATCCATGATATTTTCTGATCGTATGAATACAACGTTTCAAATTTTCTCAAATTTACTCAAAAAGCACTGTTTTATTACTACATATGTGCAAGAATAATTACAAAACTTTAACATTTTCATCATAATATTTTGAAAAAATTTTTTTTTTTTGTTTTTTGGAAATAGGTAAGCATATTATTTAAAAATATCAGGTCATTTTTAAAATAATACGAGAGAACAAAAGAAAAAATGAATGTAGTACCTACCTATATACTTGTTTGTTACAAAATTAAACGAGGAAATGCTTAAACCATCAATTTAGATTAAAATTAATTAAAGATATCAATGTTTTGTTACTTTATATAGCATTAATACAGTTATAATTTATACAAAACTCATATTATATCAACTACATAATTTATAAACATACTTTTAAGCTCTATACTTACCCAATATTCTTATATACACATTCACACATACTTATATGCAAATATATGTATGAATGTAGAGCAAGTGACCTTGCATCTTTTGCTCCAACTGTCTTTTTAACATTATTATTGAATTAAAATACCTTGTATAGACAAAATAGCTTAAAGCACTTATTTTTTTACGTTTTTCATATAAGAGTTTAACAAAAAAAAAAATTCAATCAATTGATTTAAGTTGAACTGCATCATTAATTTCTTTAGTTACGCAGCACAAAATAAAAAAAATAGAAAAATTAAAATTTTAAAATAATTTTGCTACAATAAATTTTTTTTTTGTAACTTGGTAAGATGCGATAGTTGGCTGTGATTTTTTGATTTTTTTTATTACAGGTGGTAAATTTATAACAAAAAGGGTACTCTCGTATGTGTGATGAAGTTTATGAGTAATTCATTAGATTATAAAATTGATTTGATCGCGTGTAAACAAAATATTTTCAAAATAATATCAAAATTTTTATATATATGTATTTAAACCTGCATGACTTAACGAAATTAAGACTATATAGTAAGGAATATATTGAGAAATAAAATAATAAAAGCAAAATAAAATTCAAGCACCTTTTAACTATATTTTCAAATTCTGTAGTAACGCTTAGATTAAATGAAAATCATTGTTGTTGTTTGATTTTTCACTTTACCTTTTCCAATTTTCTTATTGTTCTCTTAAAATATAGGTACCAACTCATAGTTTAACTAATTATACTTGTATAAATATAAACAAGTTATTTTTTATAATAAAAAAATATAAAAAGTTGAAAACTTTGATCTAAAAATTAATTCTGTTAAATGATTTTGTTCATGATAAGTTAACAAGCTGAAATCAATCAATTGAATTAATAATGAACTTTATAAGTGCATATTACGAAAATTATGATTACTAAAAAAAATTAAATAATTTATTTAATTCACTTAAATGATTTGTAAAGAGCACTTTTTAATGTTCGATATTATTTAGTTTTTTCAACAAGATTGGTTGCATATTATTAAATTCAACATATCTGAGTTGAATTCGGCTGTGACACTAAATTTTGTTACCACTTCTTGTATTTAACAATTTATCAGTGGAAGGACATTACCCAACAATTCTCATTGACAAACAAACGTCACTATTTCTGGTACATACGTTAATTTATAATCCGAGAGTTTTTCAACAGCAAAATTCTACTTGGATAGATTTTCAGAAAGTAATAGCTTTTATAAAAAAAACAAAACTTCGAGAATTTTTAACAATCTTTTGGATTGCAACACCACTGGTACGTTTTACAATTTAATTGGAAATTCAATCAAAAACAGGTGATATCCAACGATTTAATCCACTAAGTAATGAACATTTTGCAAAATACTTAAGTCTTACAACGTCTTACTTGTACGGATTATATGTGATGGCATAGTTTTGGTAAGCTTTATTCTAGTCACACATTACAGATGTCGTGTAAAGTAAAATGAATTGGTTAATTTAAAAACATTATGAATGGTATATATTATATAGCTCATAAAATATTATATGTGTATGTTTTGTCATCCACGGATTATATGTAATAACTGCGAATCCCAATCTTTTGTATATTTGAAATATATTTTAAGTTTATTTTTAGTCAAAAATTGTAAAGTTTTATTCGATATATATTTTTATTAATTTTCAGCTTTTTTGTCAAATAATTTAAAATGTTACAGCACTTAATTATTTGATTCATAAACATACGTTCCCGTTACTCCAAGATTCTCGTTATAAAATTTTATAAAGAAACCTGAATTTGATAAATGAAAAATATGCGTTAACGTGAAAAATTAGTAGTAATGATTTAAGAAAAAATTAAACAAATTGTATCAATTGTGTGAATCACTTCTGCAGCATAATTCGAATGTTAACCAGAATTATGTTTGCTTTTCATCTTACTGCACATGATGAAACTCGTGAAATACATCAACACATGTGATACCACTGAAATTTTTAGCTCATAATCATGATTTTGGCTAAAATCTCTTTTTAAATTACATAAACATTATAATATACACCTTCTTTATCTGTCAAGTGAGTCAGTTCGTAAAAATTATATAAATAAATTTTTTATAAACAAATTTTGATCTAAAATAAAAATGTACTAAATTTGACGAATCGCAAAATTGGGAAAATTTACTTTAATTACAATAAAATTTATTTCGATTGCAGTTTAAGTTGAATTTAATGGTCAAAATATTTAATTTTATGCAGAAAAAAATATGGTTAACAAAGAAAGTAAAAAAAAACGTAAAATTAAATTAGTCTTACTTTTTATTTTTTTCAACCAAACTGGTTCAATAAATTAAACAAGGTTAAATTATAATATCGTAGTAAAATAGTGGCAAACGAATTACTCGATATAAATTAAAACTAGAAAGAAAGAATAAAAGCTGTTATTTTTCAGTTTCTTTCAAAAAAAAAAAAAAATGCCCAAATATTGATCTTTGCACTTCACATCAAATCAAAAATTTGAATGTCTTACTGTCAATGAATATAATTAGTTTTGTACTAGAAAATCAAAAGACTATAAATTCTAAAATGTTATGAAACAAGTTTTTTGTACCATAAAACACTTCAAATAGCGGTTGTTATAGTAAAGAACCGGTATGGATTTATATGGTACGGCGGTTTAATTTTAATTTACTACGCACGGTTACTAAATTAAAATTGCATATATTGCATAAAATGAAATTCTTCTTTGGGTAAATAAGTATCCATAAATTATGTATGTATGCTTACTGTTAAATGTGTGTGTGTAAACTTTTCGGAAACGTATGCATTTTGTATGTTATTAATTAATATTATGCAAATATTTATATGCTGTGCCATTCAAATTGCCGGTAAAATGCAAACCTTACAAAGTTAAATGATCCAAATTGTAAATTGAACCGCACATCCAAAAATTTTGGTATAATTTACTTAAACTCTCAAGAGGTTAGTATGCATGTATTGAGAATTTAAATTCAGAATGATGGAATAGTGATCTGAAACATAAAAATAAACTTTGCACTTTTTTTAAAATGTGTTTTTTAGCTTAGGTAACAATTTATATTAGTGCGGTATAGAAACTGTAATAAAACTTTGTTTTGAGACAATTTGGATGTTACAAATAGTAACAATTTGAAATTTGGGATTTAAGATTATTTATAGGATTCGGAGTAGGATGTGTTTGAACGTACGTCACTTGAAAGGATTAAATTCCTGATAACGGAAGCAAAAGGATGTAGCAAATTTAAAACTTATAATACTGGATTTAAAGTTTATAGAAAATAATTTAATTGAGAAAATAGTATAGAAATTTATTTAATTAAATATAGCGGTCACTACTGTAAAATTTTGGAAATAATTTTAGTTTTATAGTTTAGTTTTGGGGTTTTATGGGATATAGCTTTCCTTCGCATATAGGAATGTTTTGAGCCCCATAATCAAGCAATGTTCACATTTATTTCTTCTCTGTTAAAGTTGAAACTAATATTGCTTTAATATTGAAAAAAAATAGAGGTATATGTACATACTTTCATTTCAACATGAAATTTGCAATAAAAAATTGTAAGTTAAATGCAAAAATTTATGTAATTGCCATATATTTTGTATATGTATACTTACACTACGTCCACTGTAATTACAAGGATCAGAAAAAAAGAAAATAAAATAACTGACCTAAACCTCAATATAAATAAAAACTTTTATTTTCGAATTATTAATTTTCAAAATTCGAATTTGCTTTGAAAATTTTTTTAACCCTTTTTCTCTGGGTATTATTAATTACAATCTATTGCATGTCTGTCTTAAATAATTTCATTAAAAAACTTTCAATTTTCATTATTAATATCTTAATAATATTTACCAAAAAGAAAATTAATGGAACCAAGTCACTTGTACAAATTATTATATAACAGTATAAACACAAATTTATTTTAAAATTAAACAGAGATATAAAAACCCAATCAAATAAAAACGAAAAAAATCAAAAATCAAAAGACCGCCAAACATCAAAATATTAAATTTCATTTTAAATTCATTACCACATAAAATAATTATTTAATAAAAATAATTACAAAAGCACAATTATACAAAAAGAATAATTGCAATCATCATTGTATCTAGCAATTAACCATTTATAACTATTAAAAAGCACATATGTAACAGATTTAACAGCAAAAACCATACATTATGTATTTATTAAATTACATTTCTCATAAAAAGATCAAATAAATAGAAATGAATTATGTAATAATAGGAAAAAATAAGGCACCAAAATCATAAATTGTTACAAAAAATCGTCTTAAAACATTTCTATTTTTTTTTCTTCTTTATTACGTTTAACTTGCGTGATTAAATAAACACACTTCTCGTAACCATGCACATTTTTGATACTAGCGTATATAATTTATAATAGGGTTACCAAATCTCTATTACTCATTCAGATATAAATGCTATTAATAAATTCAACTTGATATATTTAGAATTAATATAACGACTTAGTACTTTTTTCTTTGGTGTATCAAAAAAAAACTTCCCTTCTATTCGGAATAAAATACTTTATTTTTGCTAATATATTTCGTGCGCTATATACGCACTTTATTAAAGCTGATTTTCTTCTTAATTTAGAGAGCAATTTAGAGTTTACCGCCTTAGTAGTTATTGGAAAGTTCCTTAATTATATGTTAGTTAATTGAATTATAAAATGAAGATACTTTATATTTATGGAAATGATATTTAAAGGGGTAAAGCAGTATAATATGCTAATATTTTTTGAAATATAGTCAGTAACAAGTTTGTTAGAATATAACCATAATGGAAAAATACTTTGAGAAAATAATTTTTGTTTTGAAATCGTCAATTTTTTTTTCAATTTATTCGCTGTTATAACTGGCAGGTTTAAGTTATGGTGTTGCCGTAAAATAAAAATAATAAATAGATAATGCTACTGAAAGTTTTTGATACTGGGACAGTTTCCTTTTTTTGAATTATTCTTTTTGAACTTTTGATTACACATTTTTGAATTTACTCAATATTTTTCTAAGTGAACATTTAAAAGAGTTTCTCAAAATATACAATTTCGAATGCATGCATCTTAAATTTTAATAATAAAATTGTGTAATAGGCTCGAATTTTAATGTAAGAGTATTCCTAAATTTTGGCATTGGATATAATAAATTAGTGCCATAATAATATATTAAAGGTATTAATTAGGAAAAGAACCAATTCTTAAATGCAAATCTGACTTAAATCTTCCAAGCTCAAAATGATATTAGATAAGTATTTTGTTACACAAATAAAGATTGAACTTTTCAAGCACATCAAATTTATTTACAAATTCCAATAGAAAAATGACAAATACTCTTATTTTACAATAGATTAAACGTTGTGCAATTAGCGACACCAATAATTTTCCTCTAAATGGCAACCCCAATTGCAAATGTTATATAGTATTGAATATGTTATAATTATATCACTCTTATAAATTCAACTCCAAATATTAGAAAAAAAATATTCATTTAAATAAAATACTGCATTTATTTCATAAAATATTTTTACAGTATTTAAAAAAAACACTTCATATTCAATGTCCAACAATGATGGAACTATAGACAAAAAAAAAATACCACATTATTAATTTTTTTACCAAAACAATTTTTTTTCTACACCTTTCGAGCGTATTCATTGATTAAATTATTTCAACTCAAATGATCACCACCTATATATTTGTGTATAGGTATGAATATTGGTATGTAATAACACTACTTTTTTTGCTGTTGTGGTCAAACGCCTATTAATGCTTTTTATATATTTCATTTTACTCTTAATTTTCATTTTGAATTGCTTTTGAATCCCTTCAAGTAATAAAAATATAATCGACACAACAATGCTCTTCAATCTCTTTTTGATCAATTATCATTACATGGAACATGGAAGTATTAATATGAAAAAGCTTCAAGAGATTTGAATAGTATATGAACTAAATAAATTGAATTAAAAAAAAAGTCATAAGAAGCTTAAAAATACAATCAACCGCTTAAATGTTTTATACTTTTTGATATAATCATAATGATGAATTTACGTGAAACTATGATTTTACACGCAATTTAAAAGAAGTAAAAAAGTTTTAAGAGTTTTTAAATTTTTTCTCAATATTGACAAAAGATAATGCATTAAATTGTGTTTCTTAAAATAATGGTGCGCGCAAGGCAATAAAATTAAACCTGGTATAACAGAAATACCTTTCATTTTAAATTGTAAATAAATCTAATTCATATACATAGCCAGATACATAAATAAATATACCTATATGGGGCATATGCACAATCATAATATTTAAAAAAAAAATGGTAATGTTCATTCCAAAATTATAACAAAACAGCACTTAACTTCTTCACCTTAGAAATAAACGGTAGAGAATAACGCCTCTTATAGTGTACAGTTAAATACATAGCACTTGAAATATTTAAAGTAAATGTATACAAAAAAGAAATGAGTTATACATAAATTGAATGTGTTTTTAAAAAAAATATTGTATAAGGTAACATTAACAATACTTTGGCATATAACTATTGGCAAATTCAAATTTTATTGTATCGCAGTTTTCATTCGATAGTTAACTCATATAACAATACATTATAAATGATAATTTTTCTAAAATCTTGTGCTTGCTTTGCTTCTCGAACTCGTAGATACTAATTAGTTTTCCATCGGCTTTTAAATTTCCTAAAAATTTACATGTAAACCTCTTTGTACGAGTATAATGAAAGGAGTTCTATATCGTGCCTAGAGTTATATCAGGACTAATTTTTTGGCTTCTAGAGCTCCCATCAATTGATCCTATAACAATTATTCTTAAATTGTGATACAATTTCATATTTGTTAATTTACTATATTAGAGGCCGCATAGCTTCTTCTACTCGAAATGGATACATATTGTGTGGAATAAAAAAACATAAATTGATAAATTGGTAACAAAACAATGACTTCTTCTACTTTATGCCACTGCAAACTGAGTTTAAATTCTGTTTCAATTATTATTTCAACAATTTCTAGCATAATTCTGTAGAGTATGCTAAATCAGTGCATCTTGTTTTAATAGTGAATAATTTAGTTTACACACTCTTGGCTTTCTTTAAAACAGAGAAGCAAATAATTTTTATACTACCTTACTATGAGCCAACGCTCACAAATTAATATTTAAATTACCATTTTAAAGTAAAGTATTAAAAAAAAATTGTACATACATTTTAAGTGGAATAAGAAAATTCATATAGTTTATATAATGACTTTGAGAGACACATTAATGGATTTTTTTTCAATATTTAAAAGCATTTCTGAGCTCATGCTAAACTTTCTTTTAAATTCTTTTTTTAACTGATGTCAAATATAAGAATGTAAACATTTTACAAAACTATGTTAGTAAATTATACATAAAATATATGAATAACGAAGTGTTATTAAAAAATACTGATGAAAACAAACATTTTGATCATCATCTTACAAAAACACAAAAAAAGAACGAAAATTAATTAGAAATTTCGCCGCTAATGGCACCTTTTTTTCTTTTCCTGCACTTTTTCTTTACACCTGGTATTATTGTTTTTTGTTTTTTGTATTTCTTGTTTGTTACGATCGACATTTTTTGTTTATTTAATTTTGTAAATATAAAAACAAAATCAATTAAAAATTTGAAGTTATTCCGGAAAAGCAATTAAAATTGAAAAGAAAAAAGTATTGTTGGCATTACAACGTTAAATTATAATTTTGGTTCAAGAATTTTTAAATAACATTAATAGCTTTTATTTTAAACAAAATTAAAAAGTTGCACAACAATAAACAAGAATTAAAAATGCTTTGCAAAAACAATTTGTAGGAGCTTAAGATAAAGATATAAACCAACATAGCTAAGATGTAATCGCAAAATGTACTAAATCTGTTGACATTGAAATAAAGGTATTGGCCAAATAATAACATCGTTGGCTTTACTTTAACAGCTTTTTCAGGCAAACTGAATAAAGCGAAGAAAGCAAAGTAATTATATTTAGTTGTCAATTAAATTTAAAGTAAAATTAAATTTTTCTATGTTTGTAAATATTTAACTTTGCGCTTATACAGAATTCCAAAAAAAAATCTGTAATTTGTGCTGTCAAAGCTTACAAAACTGAGCATATTACGGCTTTGCTTGCTTTGAAAGCTTTGTCTACTTTATGCCGTTGGCTTACATTCACAAAAAATAGTGAAATTTATTTCAACTGAAACGAAATATAAGTGAGGAAATAATTACCAATTTTTTTAAGAAGTTTCGAAAACGTGTTAACGTCATATGCGGAATACCAGGCCCTACGTTATTGTCCTTCTAATTCTTTTGTCAATTAAATAAGTGAAATAATATACAATGACTATAAAATTAATAAATAAGATTAAAAATAATCAGATTTCTGGAGATCGCACGTTTAGCTTTTTTATTTATTCAAATTTTTTAGGCATTAACAGAAAAAAATTATACTTGGGGCTTTACTACGTAATTCAATTTTCATAAAACGATTTTCGTATTTGCAGATATGGAAAGGTAGTACTATAGGTACAAATTAATTGGTGTTACCTATCTTACCATTTTTCCGAATACGAAAATTGTTTCACGAAATATCAATGAAAAATTTCCGAAAAACTTTATAACTTTTGCTTGTGAATTTAAGAACTGAATTTTCAATATCTCTTTTTTTTATCTTTGGTATAATAGTGTCCAAATATAAAATTAAGTGAACAAAAATTATTTCATTCATCACAAAAAAAAATCTTTCGTCGTCATAAAGCTCATTCATCTTACAAAAATAGCCACAAACAATTATATATGTATGTATGTACATATAATATATGTACTGATATATAAAAAGTAAATAAATACACCTCATGACTAAATAAACAAAATATTGTGAAACTAACGAAAAGTTTTCTTATCAAAAAAGTTCAAGTTTACAAAAATAACATAACGCCCAGTGTAATTTAAATAGAATATTATTACACATTTGTACATATATACATATATATACATATATTCATATATTATATTCATACCTAGGTATATTTAATATACAAATATGTAGTCATCCAGTCACAATATTTCCCCTAGATTCTATATAGAACATTAACCCTGAAATGAATAACGAAAAATAAAAGCAAGAAATAAAAAAAACTTTTTAAATGACGTAAACAAACAAAACTTTTACCTTTTTAAATTTTTTTACTTTATTGTCTAGTCCGTCAGGTATTCTTTAATTTAATAAATAAAACTTATATGTATGACATGAACATAATGACCAGCACAACTGAATATGCCTAAAAGAAATAAGTTAACCAAAACGAAGTCATATTTTATTAACTTTTTGTATAGAAATGCTTAGAAAGTGGACTAGTTAAATGCATACTTAACTATAATTTAATACTTATAAGAAATTTCCCGAACCCATAACCAAGTTACGATGTATAAGCTATAATTTGCATATTTTGTTTAGAATAAATACAATGTTCCTCTCGGACTTCTAATTTAGAATGATTTGAGTAGTTAAAGAATATTGTCGCCAAGTTATTTCAATAGATAGCTTTAATAGATTAATAAAAGCTATCTAATTTTTTTCACCGGGTCTAGCATTCTAATTTTTTTTTACAACGGTGAATATATAACTGCTAGCCGTATTACGAAAAAACCTAAAATACTTATATTATATAATATATAATATGTATTCAAAATTACTTTCTCAGTTCCTTGAATTGGAAAGTAACTTAAGTAAATTGAGAAAGAGCACCATTTTTAATATCAATTCTTTAATACATAAATACGTCTAAAATTTCAGAAATGTGCACAAAAAATTCTAAAATATCACTAAATTTTTTTCATTGCTGAGATTTTTTTGCTGTCCTAATGTGCTTCCACCATAATAAATTATTTTCTACCCTTTTACGCTCTCTCTTTTTTTTTATTCTCTTATTTTTCTTCTCCCTCTCGTTCTTTACTATATAATATTATGTATACAGAAATATAACTATGTATGCACATGTTACGTACTTTTGTACTATCTATTCAACAAATTGATGTACATATGTATAATAATTACTCATATAACATACATTTAAACAAACATAATATTAAAAATTTTATTTGAAAAAAAAATAAAAAAAAAAAACAAAATAAAAAATAGTTGTTATTGCTAAACTGATTAAAAACGTTTCATATGAAAATAGTAGTATGAAAAAGTTTTCTATAGAATTTGTATAGAAAATAATTTTTTTAATATTTTAAAATTGTATTTTTTAAAGAATTTTACAAAAAAACATATTGAACAAAATAATTAATTTTTTTTAAATTAAAAAAAAAAAAAAATAAATATAACGTGTTGTAAAAAAATTCTTGCTCCAGGCGAGGATCGAACTCGCAGCCTCGGCATAGCTCAACACTTACTGTCTATAAGTACCGCGCGCTATCCAATTGCGCCACTGGAGCACACAAATAACTCTCGGTTCAATATCAGTTTTCAATTTTTAGTTAAGCTTGAAAAAAATTAAAAGAGTTTGAAAATTAAAGTTTATAAAAATTATGTAAGTATGTAGATACAAATATGAAATTATAATATTACATACCATTATTGTTTTGTACATACAACATTGTTCGCGTATCATGTACAATTGTGAATATTTTTGGAAATTCTATACTCCTGGAACCAGTTCTTAATCCATTTTAAAAAAATATGTAAACGCTCTTTCTATTAAGGAACTAATATGCTTATTAAAGATGATATTAAGGCATAAACACTTTAATAAAGTTAAAAAAAATAGGTACATATGTATATTACTACACATATAAATTTATGATTTATTCTAAGTAAGGAACATAGTTCTGCCGTGGAATGTTTGCGTACATGTTAGTTATTTATTTTGTTCTGACTTCTTGAATATGCTTACTGATTGAAGGTTGTTATAGATTTTAACTAATAATAAATTAAATTTTACAAGGCCATTCAAATTCATATGACATCATACGTATGTTGTACATCCTATGGCATTCTTATTTCGGTATTTCATTTAAGTAATATGCACACATATCTATGAATATAATATGTACATACGTAATACGTACGGATGTATGTAGCAATATGTACTTTACTTTACGTGAACAAATAAATAAATTTCTTGTTATACAGGTGCATAATAATATAATATGTATGTGACATACATACATATATAGTAAATTAAGTAATAAATGGGCAATCAAAGTGAATAATATTCTCAAAATACAATATAAGTATGTTAGTAAGCGGCAAGAAAATGTTGATATACCTAGTGTGAATTTAATAAAAATAATAAATTGGAAAAATGTATTTAATTGCATTTTATTTTTAAATAAATCAATTCAGATTTTAGAATAAATTTAATAAAAATTTTATATATTCTTAATAAAAAAATGTCAAATTTGGAAATTAAGAAAAATGCAGAAAATAAAATTAGTACTTTACCCGTATATCTGGGCAAAAATGGGAAGGCTAGTTTTCGCACAAATAGTAACGCACAAATAGTCTTGCATCTGTATTCGAGTAAGAAAGACAAACTAAATCTGAAAACGTCAATATGTAGTTTATTGTGTATCATCATTAGAATTTCATTACTCTTCCTTTTTATGTATGAGAGAAATTTCGATGTCTTTTGACTTCTTCATTACAATTTCGTTATTTAAATTGCTAAAAGCACTTCTTGCTATAGGCTAGACTTTCTTTTCAACATTCGAATAAACAATTTTACAAGTTCGATCTAAGGGAAATTTTGTTACGAAAAGAAAATCATTTGAGTTTTTAATATGTATACATATTATATAAAAAAACATTTTATTTTACGATAATTTGTAAAATAAAAAAATTTAGCTTTCTTGTTGCAAGACTACAAAATTTTTCATTTTTTTTATACATTTAGTATAATAAATAACTCCTAGATATCGTTAATAATAACCACTTCACAACAACTACATATAGACGTACTATAACTTATCCTTATTGTCACTACCATGTTACTCTATTATATGCATGTTATTCCATTTGATTTAAGAATCAATATTTCACATAATTCTGCAACACATACAGTTAATTGAAAATATTTTCTATTCCCTTATGTCGGATCATGGTCATTGATATAATAATGATATGGTATATAAGACTCGTGAGTGAAATTTCAAATTGTTTATTCAAAATATAATTAAAATTCTACCTTTATTTTTTGTGTTTTGTCACCATGTGCATATGTAACAAATAATAGGCTATGTAAACAGTAGTAAAGTAAAAAAACGCCAAAATCGAAAATTCTATCACATATATGAACATAAAATAATCCTCAAGAGACATGAAAAGAATAATTTTTCAATTGGTATATAGAAAAACAAACAAAAACATGAAATGAAAACTAAAAAACTTCAAAAAACACAATGGAATCATAATTCAATGTTGAACACGAAAAAATGTTTATAAAAAAAAAGTGGGTAACTCTAATTCGAATGAATCCAAAAACATCATGTAAAATTTATGTTCAAAATTGCATTTTACCTAGTTTTTGTTGTCAGCTCAGTCTCTAAATACAAACAACATACATACAGAAATGTAAACCATATAATTATTATGTTATTCGCTATATTTGAATGTTTTTCAATTCAGTACCATTAAAAAAATCTTCAAAGAAAATTTGAAAATCAAGAACTAAAAAGAAAAAAAGAGTTCGCTTGAATGAAAGGGCATGAAAATTAGAAATTTATTGTCGGTGTGATTTTTCTTTTACCACAAAAGCAATAAAATTATTCTATATAAAGCTCTCTAGAAAAATATATAAAGAAAAATTAACTACTGATAGAAGTAAACAGTACATATTGTATGCAAATAATGACTTGTGATCGATTACTGTGAAACAATAAAACCAAAAAAAAAAATGGAGAAAAAAATAATGATTAAACAAGTAAAAACGTTTCAGTCGGTATAAACCGATTGAATAATACCCTGCACCTTTCGTTATTGTGTAGCAATTACTCGAACCTGTGAAGTCATTCTGTAGAAACTTCACGGATATGTCTGACCTATAATTGGACATCCGACTGCCAAGTTTCATGAATCTGACTTTATAATTTTTCCAAATATTTAAAATTAGCTTTTGGAGTTGTATGGCAAGTACCTGAACCTGTCAAACAATTCCATCAAAACTTCACAAATATATCTGATCTACAATCGGACACACAATTGCCAAGTATCATGAATCTGACTTTATTATTTTTCCAAATATTTAAAATATGCTTTTGGAGTTGTTTGGCAAGTCCCCGAATCTGTCAAGCAATTCCACTAAAACTTCACAAATATATATGATCTATAATCGGACACACAACTGCCAAGTTTCATGGATCTGACTTTATTATTTTTCCAAATATTAAGAATAAGCTTTAAGACTTGTATGGGAGCTACTCGAACCTGTCAAGCAATCCCATTAAAACTTTAGAAATATGTCTGACCTATAATTGGACACACAACTGCCAAGTTTCATCAATCTGACTTTATTATTTTTCCAAATATTTAAAATTAGCTTCTGGAGTTGTATGGCAAGTACCCGAACCTGTCAAGCAATTCTTCTAAAACTTCACAAATATATCTGATCTATAATCGGACATCCAACTGCCAAGTTTCATGAATCTGACTTTATTATTTTTCCAAATATTTAAAATATGCTTTTGGAGTTGTTTGGCAAGTCCCCGAATCTGTCAAGCAATTCCACTAAAACTTCACAAATATATATGATCTATAATCGGACACACAACTGCCAAGTTTCATGGATCTGACTTTATTATTTTTCCAAATATTTAAAATTAGCTTCTGGAGTTGTATGGCAGGTACCCGAACCTGTAAAGCAATTCCTCTAAAACTTCAGAAGTATATTTGACCTATAATTGGACACATGACTGCCAAGTTTCATGAATCTGACTTTATTATTTTGCCGAATATAAAAAATTTGCTGTTGGAGTTGTATGGCAGCCACCCGAACCGGTGCAGCTATCCCATTATAATTTTTAGAGCATGTGTAGAATATAATTGGACACATGTATACAAAGTTTTATATTTATAGCTTTATTAGTTTTTGAAATATTTAAAATAAACTCTTTGAGTTGTATGGCAGCTACCCGAACCCGTTCTCCGAATTAGTCCAATAACAATAGGGCTCGTCCTTGGCACAAAAGAAAAAACTTGTGAAAGTTTGGTGTCGATTGCATTATTCGTTTTTGAGTTATCGTGCGAACGGACGGACGGACGGACGGACGGACGGACGGACGGACGGACGGACGGACGGACGGACGGACGGACAGACGGACGGACGGACGGACGGACAGACGGACATGTCTAAATCGACGCAGAATTTTACGCTGAGCAAGAATATATATATATGTCCATACCGCAGATGACTCCTTCAAGTAGTTACAAACTCCATACCAAAGTTAATATACCCTTCACGAAGTGCAGGGTATAATAAAAAATGCAATGAGTTGTTTTTTAAGAAAATTGGTTTTCAGTTTTCTAGCTGTTTTTCAACTTTATACATATTAAACTTTTCATGGGAAAGACAATTTAATTTCTATATTCGTTATTAATTTTAATCGTACATAACACAATAAAGCTGCTCGAATGCAAGAATGTTATTAGAAGAGTATTTTGAATTGAAATTTTAATTTATAATATAGAAAGAAGAAATTTAAGAGAGCCTGATCGTTTATTTCGCTATTTTACTCGGAAAATACGAAGAAAGTTAGTAACTATCATATAAGTACATCTACATGTATAATGTAATTTTCGAGTGAGAAGAATTATTTGGTATTGCGTATCTCGTTTTTTTCTAAAACATACAAAATTTTTTCACTCTGGTTTTGGAAAGTGAATGAAACATCCATTAGAAAATACTGAGAATTCTAATTTGAAAGTGAATAAAAAGTGAGTAAAAAAGTGACATGCACGATCAAGCTGTTAATGTTTATTTTTTGAATTGTTCATAACAAATTTAAAAAATTTAACCCACAAATGAAATTTGCAACCAAAGGAATTCGGGATTATTATAGAATTTTCAGAGTATAACAGTAGTGAAGACAATCAGTTGACAACAAAAATATGAAATTTTTTTTAAAATACTTAAAATTTAAATAGAACGGCTACGCCATATAATTTGAAATTTTTAATTTTTAACTAATAACCCTTTTCTTGATGCAAAACCTAATTTAAGAAAAACAATAATAACTTCTGCCTCACAAAGGAACGCAGTGCAATTTAAGCATGAAGTAAGATGTTTGATTACTTGAATTCGCTCTCACACTTACACTAAAATAAGTATTTTAAAGTTCAACATTCATAACGTCCAAAATAGTTTATTATTTACATAAATTCAATTTCTTTGCCAAGATATCTTACAATATTATTGATCAACTCTTTAAAATTTCCTTGTTTTTGTTCTATTGTGTACATAAAAATTGAATAAAAAGACTTTTTTAACCCTATTGTGGATGAATACATAATTGTCAGTTTTGATTTTAAGCATTGTTTACATTACAATACTTATGGTAACAGAAAGGAAAGAAAAAAATATTAAATTAAATTGTGAGAATTTTTGGTTTTTAATTTTCTTGTTTTACATTTGCCTTTTCTGTAAATTTTCCTCTAATATTTAATTGTGGAGAAATTAATTTCTTAGAAAGTATGAGTATTTTAATTTCTTTATTATATTTATTCAATCATATTGAAATGATTTAATTTCAGTATTTTTTTTTTAATTTGTATAATCAAAACGATTTTGCCTTTATAAGAAATATTTTTAACAAAACGCACAATCATATCTGTAGCTATGCTATTACAAATAATAATTATATACGCGGAATAGTTTTTCAAAAATAAGTAAACATGATATTTAACCGGAGGAAATTTGTAATACAGCTACCGTTTGTATAATACATTGTATATAAATTGAATTTAGTACTGTACAATGTGCTATATTAATTCTACAAGAAACAATATTTTTAAGATTTTGATTTTATCGAAATTGTTGGACTATTTATAAGAATAACAAGATTAATTGAAATTTAAACATTAAAAATAATAATTAATTATAATCAATCATTTGATGAATTATAACCTAAATTTAAAATATAAGATTTATAAAATAATAAAATAATTAGAAATATTCTATGTTGAGCATCTTAAAGTTCATAGAAGGAAAAGATTTTTGTATTTGAAATTTAACATACATATATGTATTGTGAATATGCATTCCTATGATTAAAAAAGAACTTTAGTTAAAGGTTTAAAATTACATCAAATCATGTGGAACGCAATTTAGCATTAAAATGAATGAATATCGTTGAAATAATAAAGCTGACCCATATTCATGCTGTTTAAAAGACCATTTTTATAAAAACTTTACTCAAACTAAAATTGTACTCCACACATTGCACTAAAGGGTTAATTAGAAGAAAACATAAAGAATTTTCTTAATTATTAATTTATTTTATATATAAATGTACCTTGAACTTTTGTCGGACTTAGGCAAAATTATTAAAAAAACTATTGTAATTTACTTTGGATTTAAGTTCTTTGTAGTATTAAAAAATTTATATACATATATATGTATATATGCCATTCAAACTAATTCATGTTGAAAATATAATAGCATAACTGTCATTAAATGTCGGTCATTTGATCACGGTTATAAACCTTTAAATTGTATTTTATATGCTTACATTAAAAAAAGGTATAAATATAAAAATACACAATTTCATTTGTATATTTTCAAATTTATGAGCAATCACAAAACTAAATAAAATATTTCAATTCAATATGTGTATAAAATTATTGACTTACCTTTACATTATGATTTTGTTGTTGTTTACCATGTTTACTACAAACATGATGGTGTCCATTAGCAGTACTACTGCTATTTTTACTTTTGTCCGCCGATGTCATTTTTTGGTTTTTTTTCTCTATTTTAAGATTTTCTTTGTGTCTTAAATATTGAATTTCGTTTCATCAATCTAAAAGTACATAAAGAAGAGGGAAAAAATGAAAAAGTTTTATTGTTTATATGGTGCTCAATTAATGTGAATAATAAAAATAAATGTATGTTTTAAATCTAATATATATAAATCTAATATATATTCAAAAGAGGTTTAATGATTTATATACAAGAAATAGTAAGAGAAATAGCCCTGTCCTATATATATAATATTAATCTTTAATATTCTATAAACCGTTTACAGTAATAACACTTCCGTAATGATTTTAACGCATTTTGCATATAAAAGCCTATTGCAACTGACACATAATAATATTTAGGTATCTCGATGCAGATACATTCTTGTGAAAATCGGTGGCAGACAACCTGATCTAATTGATCTTTGATGTACATAATTTTAAATTTCTTATTATACTTTCGAACATGGCTTATAGCTTTACATTTACATAAATGTATACAATAAATTTTAAATAATTTTCTAATAGAATCGCATACACATACTCTACTTCAAATAAGGAAAATTTTACATTCTATTTTCCAATAAAACTATGTAATTTTTATGATAATTAACAAAATTAATCAAAAAAAATTAATTTTTAATAATTATAATAAATTATGTACACGTTTTTTTTACAAATTTGCATTTTAATACGATATCAAATTGATTTTACAAATTTTACAATTTTGTTTATTAAAAAATTAAAATAATTTCTTTCTTGCTTTCATATTTAAAACTTTCAACATTATTTATTTATATTCAATATAGTTCACGTGTGTATAGTCAAATATAATATACAAAAATAACCAAATTATTTTAATTAATGGAACCTTTACTTTTCTTCTTGTCTTAATTTTATGCTTGAGTTCACCAAATTTCTTATTTTTTTCAATAAGTTTAAAATTAAATTAATTAATTGTAATTATTTATTATACTAAATTTCTCGATAAATACACAAAATAACAGTGAAAGTCAATCATAATGAACTCTGTTAATTATATATTATTAGCAACGAACCGTGTTAGCAAGTGTAAGATTAAACATGTATAAAACTACAAATAAGACAAGCTGTAACTTATAACGTTATAACACTTATTTGTCTTTGGTTTTCAGTTAACTAGTTCTAGTCTATATTCAAAATAATTTTTTATTTTTGTAATTAAGAGATAAGAAGGCTAAAGTTTTAAAACATCTAGATTTGCTTAAACAACTCATTGTATACGTCTCATTTTGTAATTTTTATCTTTCCATATTTTAATACACTACACTCTCAAAAACATTGACGTTCAAACAATTCCATATTATACGTTAGAAATTATTTTACAACATGTATATATTTGCATGTTTGAGCACACATATAAAACTGTAATTGTAACAGTATACATGAAAACTTTTTAATGCAAGTAATTTAAGAACTGATAGCTTTAATATATTTTTGATTGAAAAATATAAATGTTAAAATCCGGACTCTTTATTATATTATGATTTTATACTATTACCATGTAACCATTTAAATAAAACCATGAAATAAAAATACTTAGGGAGACTAAAACTCAACGATAGACCGTAATGTTCCTTAATGTCATAAAGGACATATCCCTCATCTCTAAACTATAATATGATTATATCATTCATATTGATATGGAAAAAAGATTATTCTAAAATATGATGGTTTCGAATAATTCAAGTAAAATATTAACTTTATTGAGTTTAAACTAGAAGTGATACTACTCTATTCATTTAAAGTTACGAAAAAGCCTTATGGCACCCTGTTTGTTTAAAATTAACAATATTGAATTTGCGCCTGTAAACATGAGTAGGCTATTTTTGATAATGAATTAATTTTAACAAATTGATAAAATCATTTTGAATTTTCCAATTATTGAGATTATTATTAACAATAAATATTAATGTAAACTTTAACACTGGAATAAAAGAAATTAAATATACAAATGTCATGCATATGTATCATGTACTTCTGTACATATTCAGCTGAGTTTGTTTATTTTCTTCTTTAATTGTTTATTTTCTCATGAAATTTTATGACTTTTTCCTTACCTTGAATAAATATTTAACGATGTTTTGTATTACCTTGATAATTAAGTTATTATTGGCTTTAAATCTAAATGATGAACTGGGCAATGGATATACTTATAATATTTAAGAATGTTGGCTGTTTATAAGAGTATCTCTAATCAAAAACATCTTCAACGTTCTTTCATATATAGGTACTTAATATATTGTTCTTTTAAGTAACCATGCATGAAAATTGCAATTTAATTATTATTGAAAGAATTTTGCCATATTAAAACTTTTTTTTATTTAATGCTTATTTAATCTTAAAATATGAAACATTAAAGAAATGGTTGTATAAATGTCTTTTTTGAAGATGTAACATTTTAATTTTAAAACCCCATTAAACCGCACAATAAGAAAAATTATTAAGATTGCTAAAGGCTCTTTTCGTAATTTATTTATTTAATTATGCTTAAGACGCGTTTAAATATAGAATTTATTTAAAATACTATAAGAAAGGATTATGACTTATGCAGTTTATTTAAAAACATAAATATTTTACGAATGGCTTTGGAATTAATTTTAATAATTAACTATATAAAATAATAAATGGTTATACCCTAACAGCTAGCATAAAAAAATTAAACAGACTAGACATTTTTAATTTTATGTCGTATATTTGTAAGTGTATGTCTGGAACAAATTTTTCTAGTTTGACCTATGAATTTTAATGAATAATCGTTTTTGCATACTTCACCTATATATTTCAATGGTCGTGCATATTTTTCAATGAGGAAAACACACTACTTTTATTTAGCATCAAAAAATGCACGTACAATGAATACAATGAATATCACCTTGCTTTTAACTTATATTAAAATTCAGATCATTCTGATCAACATATTTTATGATTCGGAATTAAAAATTTTTAACGTGATATAACTACAAATATTTTTATCATTTAATACATTCGAAATTGTATATATGAAAATTGTAGTTTTTATCAAAATACCTGCGCGCATTCTATCTCACTTAAAAATATAATTTTCTAAAATAAACAGAAAAATATTTATGTCGTTGACATTTTCGCGAGAAAAATTAAAAAAGAAGAAACAAATTTTAAATTGTTTTTTATAAATTGTACTTAGCGCATACCATTTTTCATACTCTATAACTTCTTATAATACCCATAGTATTTAGATGATCACGTTTTTGACGCTCCTAAAGTTCAAAAATCTTATTGAAATTCGTACAGTTTAAATATTTATACAAAAAATTTTTATTTATAAAACTTTTATAAATAAGTGATGAGTCGGTTTATGTATATGTAATATTGAATTAATAATGCTGTTTGTTGTAAGTGATTTACTAGAGTTTCCAGTGTTAAAACTGTTATACAGCAAAAGGAGAATAATTTTTTTATATTATGTATTCTACTCAAAAATTAATAAAAAATGCTGTCTCTTAAACCTGAGATTTTGCAGAATAGGACATTTTCATATAAAAGTCTAGAACTCATAATATTTTAATAAAAGTTTTAAGATTTTTATAACGAAAATGAATTAAATTAAGTCTTTTGTTAATCTAGTAAAATATTGCATATGTTTAGGAGCGAATCCTATTAATTTCAAAAAAAATTCTATTAAAATATCAATGGGATTTGATAACTCGCACATACTTATATATCAATGTCATGTACCGGTAAAATTCATATACCGACCGTCCAATACCAAATTTTTAAATTACATTAGGTTCCTCAAATTGTTTTGTGCACATTTTTCAATAACTGAAATACGCAATTAATACATAACTTAGTTTATATCTTGAAATTCTTGAATGCAGTACTAACACAGTTTAACTTCAATTCTGAAGTCTCGGATTGTTTATTTGATAGCCCAGAAAAGACACTTATTTTGTAATGCAAAACACTTTTGCATATGCAAATCAGTAAAAAGTACTCGCACAAATGAAAAAATGATTTTTGATTTTTACCTTTGTTTCTTTCTCCTTTTATTTTCATTTCTTCTTCTTAATATTCTTTAATTTTTAGAGTTTTACATAAATTTTTTTGACCAATAATTTGCCCGTCATACAAATAGAAAAAAAAAATCAGTGGTCATGCATATCAGAATAATATGAAAGAAATTCATTAGTTTCTTAATTAATAAAACTTTCAAATTTGTTAAAGATTAAGATAAAATTAAATTTGTACAAAATCAAATATTATTTTATGAAATCGAGAACTGAGAAGAAAGTAAAATTAACCATAAATATAAAAAGAAAAAATTTGATAAAATCTAGGGCAAAACCAGCACGATGGTAATATCTACACACCTTTAATACCATAATAAATTAGAGGTTCCATACTGTGCTTAATATGGTTTATTACCAATTTTTATCTTTATATAAGAATTTTATTTCTTTATATTCAAATCAAAAATATTCCAGAGGGAAATAAGAGGCTTTAATAAAGAAAAAACTGCAAAAACACAACTTCTCACGTTTTTAAAAAGTAAAAGTTAAAAAAAAAAATCTGTAGATTTTCATATTTCCACTCAATTTTTTTCTTTATTTGGTTTCTGTTTTTTTATATTTCAAATTCAATCTGAAGAAAAAACAAATCTGAGACAAGTTTACTTTGAAAAGTCAATAGATGATGGCGTTTGAATACATTATTAGTTGAATATACAATGATATATACTTACATATATTTCATCTATATGCATATAAGGTATTGCACATGTTCATCATGTTAACCACGACAAGGTACGTAAGGTGTTTCAAGAAATTTTTAATATTAAGTGTTATTGAACTAGTGTACACAACGAAAAGTTTTTATTAATTATAAGTTTAGGTCAATTTATTTAAAAATGTTCGAAAGGTAAAACTTCTTAATTTTCGATTCTTGTAACTTATCAGTCTATTATTTAAAGTTAAATTAAAAATTACACTAATTCGAATATTTCCAATAACCAGTAACTTCGTAAAATTTTTACGTACACAGAACATGAAATTATACAACTACAATGGCATTAACATTAAATGAATTGCCGAAATCAATTTCGTTGTGTCTGGTTTTCGAAAGTTGTTTTTTTAAAGGTAAAATTTCAAAGTCTTACTGCGTGAAAACATAACTGAAGTGATGAGCATAACGGTGGATGGTTAACCTAGAATAACAGCGGAATAAGGCAAAATCAATTGAACAGTATTTTCCCTATAATGTCACACGCGCATGGAAACAAATAATGTTAAAAAAACCGCCAGCGGTAAAATAGGAATTTAAACTATTTCATCGCCGGCGGTGAAATTTACGGCGGTAATTTCGTTTGATTCTGGGCAGTCCCTTTTAAATATGGCATTTTGCTTTAAAAACTCTATTAGAAATAAATGTAGAACTTTCAAGAAATTCCGGAAAAAGTCTATCAAAAATAAGGTGGCAATATTAAAAAACCTCAATAAAAAATTTATAAAAAATTCTCATTTTTGTTGTTCCCAAAACACCATGTCATAAAGATTTATAATAGATTCAACTAAAAAATGCACAATATTATAGAATACATAGAAAAACAGTTTCGTGCCGAATTGATTTGTACAATTTTCAATTGAAAACAAAAAAAAAATATGGGAGGAATATTTTTTTTTTTAGTTTTTTTTTTGTTTTACTTATATTAAATATTAAATTAGTTGTAAACCGGTTATTTACAAATATTCATCTCAAAAAAAAAATTTTCCAAAGAATTTTCCATTTTCATTTTTAATAATATTGGAAAAGTAGATTTTAAGAAATTACCATATTAATAAAGCAAAAGCAGTTCATGTTTGATTAGTTTGCCTTGAAATAATATTAGTGGCTACTTTTATACACATATATGTACATATGTATATTGATTTATCTTATCAAAATTAGTATGTTAATATGTATGTATGTATTAAAATTAAAGACATTTTTGAAAAAACTTGAAAAGTAATTCGGCAGAAATCAAAAGGGTCATTAGTAAAATTACCCAGCAAACGTCGTGAACAAATTGTAAATTTAAAACTTATTCAATTATTAACACTATTGTAGTAGTTTGTATTTAAATTTAAATTTATAAAAAATAGTAACTTTTAAATTAATTAGGGCGATTTCGCGGAAATATTTATGAATTTTAAAAATTAATTAGACAAAATTGCTTTCTTCTTATGCAATAACGTTTAAATTTAATGCGATTGTGTGATGCTGTTATCAATCAATTTTAATAAAGAATGCGCACGGGTATATCTAGGTTAATAAGCAAGTAAATTTTAAAGCAATTTCTTTAGTCATTAGGTTTGATATAATTTTAAAAATTACAATAAGATTGTCTAATCCATCAACAACTCCAAACTCTTCAAATAGTTAAATATCAGGAAGAAAATCTTATAACTACAAACTTTAAAGAATTATGCTTTGAAGAACCTTTAATTGAAATTAACGAATTGTATAAAAATTTTTTTGAACTCTATTACTTAAGTGGCTATGTATTAGTTACGAACGTACTGTATACATATTACGTATGCATATAGCTTTTCTGATTTTATAAAATATTGTAAACAACTACTTAAAACGTAAACAAATCCCATTCAATTTTTTTCTTCTATATACGAAAACCAATACACAAACTTGGATTTTAATTGTAAGACTTTAATAAAAAATAAAAGTTAAAATTTCTGTTAAAAAAAATATTCAAGGAAAATGCAAATTGTGTAGGCAGGTTTTTAATAAGAAGTAATTTTGGAGACAACATTTTATGATCATAGCTCATCACAATATAAATGAAAACAAAAACAAAAATAAATAAAATAATCATTGAACATGAATAAAATCTCACTAAATTTAAAATCGTAAATTTAAGAAAAATATTTTTTTAATGCAACTAAACCTATTTTTATAAAATAGCCATGGTCGTATCAGACTTTCATCTGCCCAAACTGAATTAATAAAAATATGCAAGCGTATATTCAATTAATGAAAGTACCATTATCGGCTATACAGTGTCGAACTTTATTATTGCTATAATATTTTTGATTTTTTACTTTAGAACAATAAGTTCAAGGATTTCTAAAAATTGGATCATGTGAATCGTTAAAACGTATTGTAATTCTTTATTTCTAACATCATCGTTATTCTCTTAACTGATTTCTTCATACAGTTTGTTTATATTCAACAACATTCATTTAATATGAACGATTGCGTTAGTATAAGTTTAGGTTAAAACGATTACAATATAGTAAAATGAGAACACATTGACCTGTTTTGACATTCGTGGATCCCCAAAGCTCTACCTTTATATGAATCAATTTATTTGCTTTTTACAAATCGTTAAAGAATCGTCTCGATGTTATCTCCAATTTACATTTGGTATTACAAACAAAAATTAAGCAAAAATGAAATGAAATCCGGCACTGCCAAATGCAGTAACAAACCAAACTTGTATAAATATTTTATTTTTATTTAAATTTTTGCATTTTGTTTTTTTTTTCCTGAATTAGCTTACTAATATCAGTTAATAAAATAAAGGTTATTTAAAAAAAATGTGAAAATAAAAAAAAAGATATATAAATATTTTTTAATGATGAAATGAATCGAAATAAATCATTCAAGTGAAACACCACCGTAATCTATGTGAGAAATAAAAATGTTAATGCGTGCCAAGATGGTAGAAACAGTATAAAGAAAGAGGAGGATGGTAACAATAAATAATCATCACGTAGGATTTCAGATTATTTCAAGGGCAATTTAAAATTTTTCAATAAATCGAAAAATCCAATAAATATTATTTATCGATACAAAACTGAAATTCAAGAAATCTGAAATCTTTATTTATTTGATTTATTAGTGAAAGCAATATTTTTTAATAACACCTACACACACTTATTTATACATAAATATAGATATGTGTATTCTCTCCAAAATATAATCAGTTTGGTTTTATTATCTCTGAAAATTTGGCCTATATCAAATAAATCGAAAAAATTAATGAAATTTTGGACTGACAAGCTCCCTTTGTACGACATATATGTACATATAAGCGAAAATTTATATCATTCATACACAAGATTACAATTCAACTCTGAAATCTTTAAAAAAAATATTCGTTACAGGGTTAATTTTAAGCCTCATTTTTATATTAGTGTTGATAGGGAAGTGGTGCACTTAAGAAATTCCTAGCAATTGCGTGTCATTCCGAAATTATAAATTGAAAAAAACGGTATTACATTACAATTAATCAATTATTTCATCATATTTCAAATAAAACTCAAGATACGAGAACAAATTTGTCAAACCTCTTTGATTATTTTAAAATCAAATCATATTCCATTAATTATAGAAATTACAAACTATTTATTCGACTCTTCATTCAACAACTTCGAATTTGAGAAATTTAGATAATTTTGTTAAAAAAGGGCACTTTGACAATTATAGGATAAACCAAAAATTTGTATAAAACAATTATTTTAAATTCAAATTTTTAAATTTATTTGACTTATTTATAATTTCATTTATCTAGCACATCACAGTTGAATAGTTTTTGCCGTTTATAACAAATTTACACCTGTCTTATAGTCAGGTAGCACACTTAATTGTTTTGTGAAGTGATGACGGTTCATAAGATTTTCAGTTTACATTTTTTTTTTATTTTTCTTTATTTTTCTTTTAAAGTTTCGATAAAAGTTTTGAACTTTTCTATTCTTTTATTTAAATTTGGTTTTCATTTTTTTCTTCTCTTCATTTTTTTATTGGTTTACTTTTTAGGTCATTATAATTTTTTTTATATTGTTGTTGGTTATTTTATTTCATTTTATATTATTATTTTACTTATTTTTTTATAAAAAGTTATTTATTAAATTTTTAATAAAAAATAATTTGGAACACAATAATACGAAAGCGAATATACGCGGATGCACGTGTTATGGGCAAGAAAGAAAAAATTGTCGTTGGTTATAATTTTTAATAGCCAACTAAAAGTACTGCTGCTATATTGTGCTATCTCTGCAATCTAAAAGATTTATTTTTGTCGTATTGAATTACTTGGATTGGTATAAAAAATGTTACATTTACTGCCTATAGGTAAGAGATTTTAGAGTGATTCTCGTTGTCTACAGCAAATTTGACACTAACTGACGAATAATGATTTATCAAAATATTTTAATCCAGAATGAGTTAGGATTTGCTCATTGATACATCAATGCGAGCTAGTGAACTATTCATATATAGATGCAGTAATGAATTAAGTTTTATTTTGTACTATAACAATATTAATATTGTAATTATGTATGTAGATAAAATAATAAAACTATATTTACACAAAATCTTGTATAATTATTTAACAACCTACTATTACAACACACAAAAATTTTTCAAAAATTTTGAGAAAATGCAAAATAGGGTCGATTGACCAAAAATGCGTACGAATTATTAAAAATATGCTCAATATGCTAATTAAATATTATATTTAACCTAAAAAATATGATAATTATTACAAAAAAAATTATAAAAATTTACGAAAATGAATAAATTAGACGATTTTCTCTGCTTTTAATCCAAAAAAAAATTTTAATTTGTTGAAGTTTAAACAGTGTTGACAACATCAATTTCTAATACACTTAAGTAAATTTGAGCTTATGATGAAATGAAATTATGGAATTTAAATGATAAATGTAAATGTACATATACAAATGTTTATAAAAAAAATATTTGAATCAAAAACTAATATTTTAATTAAAAAAGAATACTAACCGCAAAATATTAACTTCAAAATTATGCGAGTTTTCAAAATGCAAAATCTTAGCACGTAAAAAACAACTACAAAACCACTTTTAATGGAATAAGTTTATTTGTATAAAAGATAAATCGTTCTTTAACATTTGATTGCCAACAATTAGAAAAAAATTATTGGGAAAGCGTTTAAAGGCAACAATTTCATTATAGAACTCGTTTTTTTCTCACATTCAGAAAAATATCAATCAAACTAGGCGATGATTTAATATTATACGAGTACTCTTTCTATATTTTTAATTTTGTCTTAATAGAAAAATACTCGGATTAAAGTGTTGTCTTCTATCATGTAGAAATTTTAAAATATTAAGTAAATTTGTTACTCGTTTAACATATTTTAACTCACTTTTTTGAAAAGCTGTACAGGGTAGTAGTTGCTATATCGCAAGGGCTTCCGAGTTACAGGGATTTTAACAAATTTTAGCGAAATTTCTATTTGTTCAAATTTTTTGCTTATAATTTCCGTTCCAAAATAGATAAGGACTTCAATCAAACACTTTTTGAAAGGCCTAGTAACAGGTATAAAACTAAATGTTACTTGATTTTATATTTTATGTATTTCGGAATACCAAGTATTCGAATTTTAAAAAAATCAAATTATCCCGTTTTTTTATTTTTTTAGTTTTCCTTAACCCGACAATTTTGTAGGAAATCTTTTTAAATTTGAAATTTCTTATTACAGAATCTGGACCAGCTGCTTAAGTTTTAATGTAATTGATCAAACGTTAAAAAAAATTTATGATACAGAAGATGTAGCAAAATAACCATTCTATGTTAAGTTATTGAATCACTCTGTATATTCCCCATTTTTCACTTGAGAATTCATAATATTATCAGTCACTTTTTATACTAACTCTTCTCTCCCGGTCAGTGAAAAATTACATATGTATGATTTCATAACGATATTCTCGCTTTAATTGTTTATTTCATATTTCAAGAGCACCTACGACGATTATCTCTTCATTTACACTATACATTACATAAGTGAAAATAATTTTCTTGTCGAAAATTACTTAAAATTTACAAAACCAAATTTAAAAAACTTTAATAATAACACTTATTTTTTAAAATTTAAGAAAAATTCAATTAAAAATAAGTCAAAATTTCTCAGAAAAAAATATCATACAATTGTTAATAATAAAAATAATAATAAAATTATACAAATCAAAATTTAATTTCTTTAATTACAAGTTATGCATGATTTATTAGTTTATTGATAAGGTGAAAGTATAGCATTACTAAAATTAACGAAAAAAAAAACAAAATTCCTTATTAAGAAAAAAAATAATTACTTTAATTACGATATACGACTACTTACATTTGTAATACTTCCAAAAACAATTTTCTTACTTACTTAACACCATAATGTAATATACTCGTAATACATAATTTACCTTACCAATATTATTAAATAATATACGAGTAATAAAAGAAATTTAAAAATAAAGTTGGGTCAAACCAATGGTTTGTATTGTAGCACTTTTCCCTTCAACAAGTGAAAATTCTGCTTTTAAATACAGTCTACGAGTATGTATACCTATCACACTATTAAAATTATTTTCATTCATATACAAAACTATTTCTAGGATTGCATATGTTTAGGATGAACGATTTATGCAGTCTTTGAAATAAAGCAAAAATTAATATAAGCAGGGGTTAACGTAATGCTCGATTTTAAGGTTTAATTGTATGAGTTAAGAAAAATAATTATATTTTTTAATATCACGGAATTTACCGTTAACTTTTTGCGTTTATAGAAATTTGAAAAAGCTTGCGGTTTCAGAAATATAAGGCGGCGAAAATGCAAATTTTACAAATTTCAAGAGGCCATAACTTGAGAGGGGGTGGAGATGGAAAAAAATTTTCTTCTAACGAAATGAATTATTTATTAATGTCTAAAAGCTGCTAAAATTTCAAAGTTCTACATTATGGGGTTTAGAAGAAAAACGAGATCAAAAATTTGGAAAAAAAGGACTTTAGATAACGGTAAATTTGAACGGCCATTTTGTTTTTCTAAAGTTTAGCTATAGTATACTGCGCTAGGGGAAGGAAGCTACTGCCTTTCTGCGTTTGCAAAATTTCAAAAATGCTTATGGTTTCATTGCAACAAATAGTTAAAATAGGCTATTTTTAGTGCTTTGGGGTGGTATAACTTCTAGAGGGGGGGAGATAGGTAAAAATTTTGTTCTACGAAAATAAGTTTCTAGTAAAGATCTATGTACGTATTAAATTTCAGCTTTCTATCTTTAAGAATGTAGAAGTTTTGAAAACAGACACACGGACGGACGGACGGACGGACGGACGGACGGACGGACAGAGTGAAACTAATAAGCACTTTTTTCAAAAATTTTTTGGAAAAGTGCTAATTAGAAGTAAAAAAAAAAAATTGATAATTGTAATTGAAATTCCCATTATTGTAATGGGAAAACCGGATTAGAAATTTTAATAAATTAACAATAAAAAGTTGCTAATCTATAAAAGCAATTATTAAAATGAATTTGTAATTAAAAACTACAATTTTATTCATTTAAATTAAATTATACTTTAGATACCATTAAATAGTGTTGATAAAAACTTGACTATATTAATACCAAAATATAAAGAGAAAAATGACAATTGCAATTCTTTTTTTGGTATAAAATATAAAACATTACAAAGCTTGGTGACTATATAACAACTATGAAGGTTAGTCACCTAAAATTTTCATAAGCATATACAAATATGCATGCTATTAAAAGTACTATGAAAGAAATTAGAAAGAAAAAACTATTAAAAAACAAATTTTTTTAAGTCTTTTATATTTTTACTTTTTCTATAGCAAAAAATTTCTTAAAGTTAAAATAATTATAGCCTAACTGTTATACAAACATACAACTGCAGTGTAAACGTAAGCATTATAATATTCTATAAATTGTTGATTCATTAATTACTCCACAGTTAAACCTACCTACCTATAACAATCTAGATGAAAGGTTAACTTAAGAATTGAGTTTAAGATTAGATTTAAAAGATAATATTAAAAAGTGAGCTTTTAATAAACAAAGAAAATTGAATTTTTAACACCATACTTTTCTTATGATATGATTTAGAAGAGGAAAATCATTTTTAAAGAGATCTTGACTTTGTAAAAAATTTATCTGAAATAATTAAAACAGTAGATTTTAATCAGATTTAATATTTTTAAATAAAGGTTGAAAATTGGACGGAAAAATTTAAATTTAAAGATGATTTAAACGTTTTAACAAATTTTCTCACAAAAATAGGGAAATGAAAATGCTTAGTTCATAAGAAGAGGTTTTGTATGGAATGGTGAAAAAGATGTGAAATCGAATAAGTTTTTAGTGAAATTGTAATGAAAAATTTTATCTTTCTAAATCTGTTCTATTTTGTACAGTTATTACATTTTTTTTTCAAATATTTTTATTTTTAATTTCAAAGCATGAAAGGTTATTCTAAAGGAAATATTTCTTTAATTAACCGTATTGAATATCTATATTACAAAAAATTTGAAGAGTAATCGACCCTTTTTTTTATTTTAAATTTCTCCAAACTTCAAAATTGCATTAAGTAACACTATGCACACAATGCATACAGTTTATCACATGTAATTTCTAAATCATGCGTATGGTAATATAATATTTTTGCAATTAAAAAATTGATTTCTTTTAAAATGATTAAGAATAACGAGAAGTTTGTGCATAAATTCTAAACTAAATTTTAAATAATATGAATTCTAAAATTTAAATAGTATCCAGCTTTCGGACAGGCATTACTGCATTCAGCTTAAAAACAAATTTCTCAAATTAAACGTTTGACAATAACTAGAAAATTTCAAAAATTCGCAAAAGTAGATAATTATAATTTTGGTTTCGCACTTTTGGAAATATTTTGCAATTAATTATTCGTTGCATATAAAATTTCAGAAAGTAATATTCTTGAAATACTAATAATTTTCTTAATATATACCTGTCTTTACATCACAAACACTTGAAAATTAATAGATATAATATTAAAATACAACTTTTACTCAATCGTATTGACCAATTTTATGTCAAAATTTTGGTCAATTTTATGTCACTTCCTTTGGTACTTAATTCAGCTTATTTTGGATTAAGTATTCTTCTGCGCCGTACAAAATGCAATATGAAGTCACTACATGGAAGTGAAAGAGTTGTATACCTCAAAAGGTAAGTTTACTTTACAAAATATCATAACCAATTTAATTTCAATTCATTGTTATTATTAATTGAAATTGTTAACATTTGAATAGGGTCTTATACTCATTTTATAATATATATGTAGATTACATACTAAACCACATTATATTTTCCGTAGAAGTTTATATATATTTTTACATGCACGGTAATCAGTAAATTACATTAAAAAATTTCACATTCCGTGTAAACATACCAAGTTGATATTGTAATAAATAAAATTTTCTACTTAGCTGACATTATTTGATAAAGATTAACTTTAGATAAACTCATAGTTTTTTACACTTTTCCTTTAAAATTAAAAAAAAAAATACAATTGTTTATATAGAACACAAATTTCGTGAAAAATTTTACTCAAATAAACTGCACCTACTAATTTTACATAATATTTTGATAACATTTATAAAAGCGATTTTATAACAAAGTGTTAGTTAATATAGTCATTTATTTTCCATAAAATATTATATAAAGTTAATGTTTAAAGAATAAATTTAAAATCCCTACATAAAAGGTAGTCTGACTTAATTGTTATATTAAAATTTATGTGCAGTAAGGTAAGGTATTATGTGCAGAACTATGTACCGACAGTAAAAATATTGTTCGATAAGTAATAACTTCCTGTTAACAGTGAATGATGCAGCAAATCATATTAGTAAACTAAAGTTGAAAGAATTTCATTTCAGATTTGTTATTTCTTAAAAACAAGCCGGTTACTTGACGAAAAACCTAAAATTATCGTGATTCTAAATCAAATCAAGGTAGAATTATTAAAAAAAATTCTTAACAATTTTTGCAATTACTTTCGTATTCGTGTTGAAATATTGTTTCACTATAATTAGTAAATGAAATATTCAGTAATAAGTTACAAATTAAAAAAACAACTATTTTTAATTATCTTAAGACAGGTATTTTTTCTTATAAAAAAAAATCTAAACCAGTTTCAGCTTTTTTTCAATTTTTACATTAATTCTTTTTTAATTTTAATTTTAAAAATTACTTTTTCATTTTCATATATACTCTAACCTATTTTTATTGTCTGTCGAAATTTGCACTTATTTCATATTTTGTTAAATTCGTGAGTAAATTTTTTATTGTTTTATTATTAAGAATTTTTTTTTGTAATAAAAGCAAGAATTTATTAAAATTTTCTTATTCTGACGAAATTATTTCAAATTTCAAAAATTATTTTAATAGTTTTAATATTAAAGATTTTTTATGCTTTGTGAAAGTAATATTTAATATAAAGTGCGCATAAGTATGCAATGGAAAGATCTGCAATATTTTCGTAGTTTGCTTCAAAAAGCGTTCTGTTTTTGATGGTAGAAGTTTAAAACATTGCTCTCAAATCAACAGTACAAAATTTTTTTGCTGTTTGTATGTAGATTCATAAAATCAATTTGTAGAAAATATAAATCAAACTTTTCAGTTTGACAGTTCTATTGCAGTGCAGTGGACTCTTTCGGTAATTCTATTTCAGTGCAGTTTAAACTAATAAGACCTCTCGCGGTCAGAACTGCAAAGGCGAATGCAACTTATGTATACATTATAGTAGAATTACAGCAATTGCAGTATATCACAACTCCATAAGTGATTTTAAAATTAATATTGTCATTTCATTTGCCGTAATTTATGCCGTAATCAAAAATTTCCATGATGTGAAGCATATTTTCCAATAATAACAATTTTAATTAAAAATTTTCAATAAGCTGCAGGTAAAACATATAAATGGTTTCCTGAAATTTCACTACAAACTGCAATTTTAATTAAATAATAATTTAACAAACAAAATAATAATTTATTATGTAAAAAGTTTATTATGTGCTTCAATTAGATCATTTCCTTTGCGGGTAAAAATTGGTAATTTTTTATCGGATATGTTATAATTCTCTTATTTAATTAATTTTTTCATAAATTTTTCAATTAAGACAATAACTTAATAAATACATAATTATATGCTAAATTTCGTTATTCCTATTAGCAAATTATACTTTCATTAAAATTACACGTCATATATGGTAATTATAAGAATAAGGATTATTTGAAAATTCAAATGGTTAAATAATTTAAATACAATTTAAGAAACTTTATAATAAGATTATATTATGAGCCTAACCACATTACTTCGGAAACAATATATAAATTTTAAAAGCTCAATTATTATGTATTTATCCTTTATAAGCGCATTTTTAAGTTAGAGAAACTTCAAATTAAAACATGTGAAGAAACAAACATACATTAGTGCAAATTATGAAAATAACAGTACCCCAATAAAAATAGCAATGATTGATGTCCATTTGTAGAAAAATTATTGTTGTAAGAATTTTTTTCAATAGTTGATAATAAACCCTTGAATTCCATAAAGCAGTAATAACGTATACAAATTCTATTTCGAAATTAGCGATTTAATTCAGTAATTCTGTCAAATGAATTTTTAACATGAATCGTAAAAAATATTTTGAATTAAATTTTTTTGAATTGAATGAAAAAATTAAACAAAAAATTCACTTATTCAGCAATAAAATTAATTATAATTACGAGTACATATATATGCAAATGTTTACGAGTCTACGAAATTTGATTTATTGAAACCCTTCAATTGAAAAACTTCCTTTATAAAATTTGAATGGCTGTCATTGTTAATAGTTATCCATAATTCTGCACGCAGCAATTTTGATTACGATATTAATTTTTACCAACTTTTTTTTTTAATTTAATGTGTATTAAAATCCAATATTATTTTATCATGCAATATAAATGTTAAAACCAGGAAATGTTGACTTATTTTTTAAAAATACATAATTGTCTTTTATTATTTTAACACATTCTCCTAATAAAACATGTGTACTCGTATATACTATAAAGTTAGGCATAACTTACACATAAAATATGTAGACAACTAAAGGTACAACAATTCTAAGAAATTTTTTTTTTGGGTTCGTTCATTTAGATTCGTTCGTGTACCTGACTTGAAATTAAACTTAATAACAAAAAAAAAAATTTTTTTTTTAATTGTACCCATTTGATTTTATTATCAAAGTCAAAGCACATTCTATATTACATAGGTGCTAAAATGAAAAACAGTTACTGCTTGGTCTACTTATAACTGTTTTTCATATATCAAATGCAAAATAAATAATAGTAGAGTTAACAAAAAGCTCACATAAAGAATTAACGTTTATTCAAATTAATTTTTTTTTTAATTTATTCTTTTCTCGGGATGGGAGTTATGGGAGTGTTATGTTCAAGATATGGCAAAATATATAATATATTTCAAATCGCAAAAACATTAAGTAGATTTTGAAAATTATTAAATAATGCGCTGAATAAGAGTTCAAATTAATTGAAGTTTTATAATTTTTCGACATCATCATAATAATTACAAAATTTAAAGGAAAAATAAGACAATGAACTTTAAAATTCTGCAAACTTTCTCAATTTCTGAAATTTTTTCAACTTGGAGGAAGAGATCAGAAAGCCTTATTGAAATTAAGAGGAAAAATTATTGAAATACATATTTATTCAAGAATTCCAACTTAGATCATCAGAATTGTTTGCAGAAATAGAAAAAGTGTTGTTCGAGCGTTACATTTAACATAGCTGAATCTTCAAACTAAATCCAGAATAAAAAAAAAAATATTTTAACAGATATGGAGAAAAAGCATTCCCTTACGTAATTTTTTAGGTGTCAAATAAGAAAAAAAATAAAAGCTTTTCTTTGAATAATATCAAATTCCAATATATATTATAGTAAATTTTCGTACAGTATTTTCCACATCTGGGAGGGTTTTATCTGTTTTAGAAATATAAACATTTTAATAAAATATTTCAAAATGACCTTTGCATTAACAAATTATTTGGAAACTACTATTATATGTAAGATTTGCCACACATTCAAAATTTCCCTTCTCAATTTCAAAAAAAAACTTATACCATTCGAGAAAATTACGCTATCAATTTTTGTATTATAAAATTTGTTTTCATTGCTTTTACAATTTTATTGATTATTATGCAGAAATTTTATTGTAATCAAATTCAGCAAGATATTATAAAGTACAAAAGCTAGATTTTTAAATATACCATTAAACATTGTATTTATGTAAGAACACTTGTTATTATAAAATTGATTTTAATATTATGTACATATATATAAATATGCTATAAGTATGCCACATATGATTTTGAGTTTATTGAGTTTATTAAAATACGTGAATTAGGTTTTCAGTTGCAAAATATGCTTTCAAGACATTTTTCTTTTGTGTTTTCTGGATTTTGTGTTTCTTTAATTATATTTACTTTAATTCTTTATACCTTCTATATGTATCATATAATTTAATAGTTGAAAGTTATACCAAACTACACCAGGTATATACTCTAATCAATTTACCATTTCATAAAAAGAATAAGAACACATACTGTGATTGAGATTTATTAGTAAAAATATTAATGAAATATGAATTTCTATATTGTAATTGTGTTTTTAGGTAATGTAGAAAAAATAATAATAATACAAGTATAATATGAGGTGTAGAATAAAATGAAAAATACTATTTGCACCTCTTTTGCACCTGTATGTCAATTTCAATACAGAAAAAAAAGAGAAAAAAAATCATTGTTTTCTTTGACTTCATCCAATAAATTATTGTATGAATTAAAAATTTGTTATAAAAATATAGATTAATTGATTTGTGAACAAAAAGCTTATATTTCGAATAGAAATATTAAAATCTCGAAAATATTAAAAATTGAGATAAAAATTATTTTAATAATTCGTAATTACTATGTATAACAGTGAACTCTACTATAACATGAATAGCAATGAATTCATTATGTACTTTATATAAGATATAATTGATATTAACATATAAGATACTATACACATATAAAGTACATAAAGATAATTGTATATTTTTTATATAGAACGAAGTATAATTTAATGTATATATGCAATAACCTGTTGTACAAATACAATTAAGAATGTGGTGCACAAAAGCTATTATTTATTTCAAATAATTAATATCTATATGTAACATATTGTAAAATGTTAACCTTAAGAGTATTTACAAATTTTGAGATTCAATGTTTTTACGAATAAACTTTGTTACTCTTAATAATAATAATTAAATAATGAAACTTAACATTTTCAAGAGTCAATTAAGTCCTTCTATTATCAATAATATAAATTGTCTAATATATAACCTACAAATTTTCTATCGGTTCTTTAATTTTTATTGAACTTATATTGAACAATCTCTGATTTAGTCAAAATTAAAATAAAAAATAATTTACACATATGCGAATTAGTACATATATGCAATAAGTACATATATGTATATATAAAAATAGAGTATTTACAACTTATATAATTGTTGTTCCTAAACCAATTATTTTTTGCTTAAGCTTGTTTCACTTATTTATGCACTTATATGACCAGCTAATGAGCGCACATATATTTCATACCGGAATTTGAATTTCTAAAATTATCTGTAGTTTTGTTTCTCTTCCCAAATAGGCATTTATTCTAACTTCAATGGGAAGTTTTTGAAATGTCCACGTAAATATATGACGCTAACCAATTTAATAAATTGCGAAAAGTAAACAAATTTTTTTGAAAATCTAATTCAAAAAGGCTCAACTCGAGTTAGATAAAGAAAAAAATTCTGTTTTAGCTTTAAATCGTCTTTTAAAAATGCACTTGAATTTTCGAATTACTCATCTAGTATTAAATATTTTTTTTTTTTGAAATGCATTAAAAGCATTTATGGTGGGACTTGAACTAAAACATTAATAGTAAGTCCATATTTAGTGGATTGTATACAAGAATAAAATCATAAAATTTTTTTAAATTTTATGTAGTACAAAGTTGTAAACGAAAAAATTCAAATGGTTTTGTTTTGTTATTTAATATTAACCTGACATTAAAAAATATTTTTTATAATAATTTTTTTTTGTATTTTTCTTAAACATTACCTAACCCAAAATTCACTATAATTTAAATAAACATTTAAACGGGCATATGAATTTTATAACAAAAAAGAGTTTTAACAAAATATTAAAATTAAAAGAGAGCATTAAAAAAATAAACTAAAATGTTTAAAAAATTTACGAGTATTAAAAAAACTTCATACTTTAAGTTTTATGAAATTAATCACAGTCTTTAAGTAACCAAAAAATATCATTATTCAGAAGAAAACTATGTAAATAGTATGACGAAGATTGAAAGAAAAAGATAAATTAAAAAAGGTCCATGTTGCCAGCGATATGACATGTAAATGTTGTCATAGTATAAGTCTGAAGCATTTTGCCTAAAAAATAAAGACCTTTATTATGGGTAAAAACGTTTAAGTTTTGACTTGTTCTAACACATAAATTGCATTGCTTAATGATTTCTATAGTTAATTAAGTTTCCAGGGCTCGAAATTTTTAATATCTGAACTTTTTTTGATATAATTTAATGTAATAAATTTTTTATATGCAGCTCCATATATATGTATATCAACTGATAAAAGCATACTTTAAACGAATTTTCACCTTAACAACTAGTGGAAAGTCATAACAAACTCTCTGAATTACTGTATAATATGACCTGATCACCACTATTCTTTTGTGATTCCAATTCTAAGTCTATTGTGCACATACATGTATTATTTAGATTAACCAATTTTTAAAAATATTTGCTTATTTCAAATTCTTAATATCAGTACTAACTTCTTCTTAGTTGAAAATTTTTAAGCAATAACACAACAACCTAAAAAAACTAAAAATGAAAACAATTTGACACAAAAAAAAAGTACAAACAACATACAAAACCAAACAAAAAAGCTTAAAATTTTATTAATAACGGTACTTGTGGTTGACTTTCGCGGTTATCTAAAAGTATCATCTATATGGATGTTTAAGATACCATCTATTTATGTTATTATTTTATGCTTATGTTTTGGGACAAACTACAATAACTATAAGAAGAAAAAAACCAAAAAACGCAAATACCAAAAATATTATTAGAAAAATAAAAACCCTAAATGTTGCTCGTTAACTATAGGAATTTAATTTTTTTCATAAGTGATTTAATCAGAATAATGGTACAGATTTGATTTTCAAAAAAAAATTTAAATTATGATGATTATTAGTTTCACTAAATTTCTGATTTATTAAGTTAAAAAAAAAAAAACAATTAAATTTGTGTATAAGAAAATCTACTTTAATGTAGAAGGAAATTTTCACATTTATATTTGTGCGCGTACAGCGCAGATAAATGAGCTTTACCTTCATTGGAAGGTTAGCAGTTAGCATTTAAATTTTTTTTTTTTTTAATGAATTTAAATTTAAGTTAAGTAGTTAGTGATTAATCAAAATATTATTACTATTTTGAATTAATGCAATATGAAAAAACTAAATATGCTGAAAAATATCAATTATGAGCTGAATCTGAATCAATTATTTTACTTAAAATTGCGTATTTTTTTAAGGAACGCTACTTCCTCAAAAGAAAAAACTTAAGTAAATTTGGTCAAAATTTAAAATGTCTTAATGTAAAGGCAAAAATTCCGACAAGACGAAACAGAAATTCTTAAATCTTTATATAAGAGATTTCATGGGAACTGTCGATAAGCGACAGATATTATGGGTTAATATCAATATCATTAAGAACGGAAGCATCCTAAGTTAATTTAACTCTCTTTTGAACTAAATACATATGAGAACATGCATCATTTGCAATAGCGTGGGCTCATTAATTTGTGCACTTTAAATATACATGGATACATATATTTTGTATTTTTAGAAAACAAATTTTAAGATATAGAAAACTTCAATTACTCGTATAATCGGGTTTTTAAAAAAATGTTGCTATATATTTCTCAAAAACTTTAATGTTACAATGTATTAATTTTGAAAATATAAAATTCTTAATAAAAGACATTGATTGTATAATCATACAAACCACACAATCTGCAACACAACGTCTGTACTTTGAACAACAAAAATTATTTTATTAATATTATATCCAATGGCATTTTATATACAGTAAAAGTATGCCCAAAATTACCGTTTAATATGTTACATGTCGTGCTTCGTATGAAACACTTTTTGCTCTTTTGAGTGCATAAATATTGTGCCTATACTCGTACTTACTTCATACTCGTATATACACATATGAAAGTTTTATTTATAAAAATTTTCTTGTAGAAAATAAAAAGAAGGAAATTTTATAAAAAATTTTACAAAATATGTTGCACCACCACAACAATAATATTGTCACGAACTTTTAATAATTATACTGGGTTTATGAGCACCAAAATGCAGTTATTGTTTGCATTATTTTAATAAATAAAATTGTGTTCTCTATATGGGCGAAGATAACGAGGTCACTAAGATATGACCGGCGTAGTTGTTAAAATTTAACCGCAAACAAAAAGAGAATAACATCCGTTGAAGTAGTTTTGCTTCTTTGAACAATATATGGAAATTAGAAGAGCTGGGGGAATGAAGTATGCACAATTATTATTAGAAAAAGTCTGTCACTACGGGAATTTGTAATAATGCAGAATAAAATAAAATCTAATCAAAATCTCCAAGATTGTATTAATAATAATGGTATGGAAGTGTTTACTTAGTTCCACGTTTTTTAACATAATCTTACCCTAAAAATCACAAATTTGTAAATGTGAAAATCTACTTCCAGGTGTGTTAAATTTAAAAATAAAATACACTCTTATTAATATTTTTACAAAAAATTTACCTTTGATGACAACCAATAAGTTAAGAAAGAAAACTGCATAAAATACTTTGAATTCATAAATAATACACATAATAAGTAAATGTATGTACCTATGTACACACACATGTGTTATGTATGTCAATTTATAAAACGAGAGCGCACGTATCTTTCAAACCTACAAATATAAAAAATTAAAAACAAAAAATAATTTCAACAGAATATTGTGGTCATTATAAAAACCACAAAAAAAAAGATTCGTGATATGATTTTATCGATAATGTATAAATAGTGCTACACCCATATAAGTGCTTAATTAAGTATAGACAGCATTGTAATGGAGAGTTAGAGTTTGTGGAGAACTGATAAGTGGTATGTTTTGTTTATTTTAGTATTGTTATTTACCTGTTAACTCTTTAATATTATAGCTACAGAATAAAAAATGCAGACAATTTTTTTTTCTTTTTTTTTTTTCAAGATTTAAAAAAAAAAATCAAATAAAACGCGGAAAAAATCATTTTTAATAGAAGAAATCAGGGTGTTTCTACAATGTTGCATTACATACCTATATATTTAGTACAGTTTAACTACCCAATTTACATCGACGTGAGCCAAAAGTAAGGGAATATAGATTGGATAAAAATATATGGTATAGTAAAATACTCATATGTATGTAAGTGGATATTTCAAAAAAAAGTTTGAGAAAATGTAGTTGTTATGTAAACATTTCGTTTGTATATAATACCTACAATATGCACATTGCTTATGAATAGAAGTTGGCATAAAATCGGAAACTTATTTTTGTATATTTTTCCTTTAAAGTTCATAGAAGTTCAAAGAAGCAATTTTGTTCAAAAACGAGAACTACTTTCATAACTACTTTCAGAATTTTGTGCCAATTTTAACTTGATTGTGTTAGAACTCTTCGTTGCATATTTTGTCTGGAAGACAAGATAAAACATCTAATTCTACGAGCTGTATCGGTACATAGACTTAGTCAGCAAGATCAAAATCAAAAGGCTACATTAGTTGGACCACATTGGAATCTTCGTTGGAGAGGTAAAACTTCGGCGGATTTGGAAAATTTTCGTGTATCCATTTGGAGGAGTGCCGCCGACGACCGCGGCGAATGGAAGAAAATGTTCAGGCTCAGGACATTCATGGTCTGTAAGGCCTAATAAGAAAAAGAAATGTTGGAATCAAGTACGTCTCTTACAGAAAGACAATGGTTTCTATTATAAATCAGTTTGTGTCTAACATTAACATCTCTGGTTTAGGCCTCTATACATTTGGGATATCTTTCGAAACAAAATTCATATTTAATTTTTATGAAATAATTTATAAATCACAATCAAAAGCTACTAATACTGGTCTGTTAAGCCTCATTATTAAAAAAAATCTGATGGAAAATTAACAAATAAATTTAATAAAATAGTGTTCTAGTTCTATGTGCTCTCATAAAGTCCAAAAAAAGACTGCGTAAAAAGTAAAATACATGATAATTTGTTTAATTTGGCGATGTTTTTTTTATAGTTCAAATTTTGCATCAGAATAGCTTTTTTCGTTTTGAATTAAGTAATTGTTTAGTTAAAATATACGTAAAAAATTACTATGTACAGGTTATACGCTTCCTTGGACATTCACAGTACATCCACTTAAATACATATAAATTATGCATATGATTATGCACGATACCAAAATAAAAATTTGTGTGGTCAATATTGAGAAATCTCAATTTATATCGGTATCTAATATATGCAAATATTTAGTAAGCCATGGTAACCCATCAATTACATCTCGCATATATTTGCAATTGATTTCTTTATAAATCTGATATTACCATAAAAAAATTGCTAAAATTTTACGTTTTTTGAAATCCATGCATATATTTAAAAATATGCTGAAACTATTACATATTTTGTTTGTTTCAATAAATTTTTTGAAAACAAATATTCAATTAATTAAAAAAATATTAATATAACCATTGCAAGGAAATTTTGATATCAGCTCTTTGTCATTTAAAAACTCAATAGTGAATACTTTAATAAATTGAGAGACACAACGTGTTAATTGAAATCAATTTATAGTTTATAGTTTCTATGTCACTTTTTAATAAATTTTGTTTAGAATTTACCAGAGAAATTTGTGATTTGAATTTAAATACCGGAGAAAAATAATTTTCACAGTTAAGAAATTTTGAATTCCATTCTTAAGGTACTGTTTTTAAGTTTGCACGCATAGAAAGAGAAGTTAAAATTAATTTTAAACATGACGATGTCATGACAAGTTTATTAATTTCAAATAATCCAATTATACCTACTTCGTTCTTTTATATCATTTGTATGTATATTATGAACAATAAATTAAGAGTTGAAACAGTTCTCATCCAATAAATTTTCCTCAATGATTTTAGTAATTTAAGTTATACTAAATGTTAATGAATTTTATTAGCTTAATAAAATTATAAAAACCTCACCATTAATTGTGTTAAAGAAGTTATCTATGTGATTATCTTGAACAAAATAGCACTTTATTAAAATAATTAAGAAAATTTGTAATTTATAACAGAAGAATTTGGATAAAATTTTATTACATTATTATATACTATAATATTTGACCAGTGTGACATTTTTTTTAATTATATTCAAAAAATTTAACACATAAATTTTAATTTTGTTTTAATAAAAGAGCTACATTCAGATTATATTGGACAAGCTAAAACATTTTTTTTAGCTAGCTTAGAAAAATCAAAATTGCTTTGCATATTCAATTTTTGTGCATAAACAATTTGAATCATATAATTATTATTTTAAAAAATTTTTTTATATTTTAGTGGCATTAAAAGTCTGGATTTTAAATTGCATATAATATGTAGATTAAAATGTTTGTTAGAAGATCCAACGTGATCCCACAAGGTCGACTCCCACACAACATCGATTATAACAATATACATACGTATATGCACAAGTTGTAATTTACATAAATATATTACTAATATACTACTTAATTTTATTAAACTATGTAATATTAGTACGGATGTAAGCACGTTAATCAATTCGAATATGACTGAGTGATATGACAAGATTCTATTTAAGGTACATAGTAGATAAAAAGTGCGAAATTCGATTTTTATAAAAAAAAAATTCCCACAATTATATTTAACATTCCAAAAATTGAATGTAAAACCCTTTCTCTCTTTTCAGTTTGAAAGTTACATAACATTTGCTTATTCTATAAAAAAACATATGTATGTCTGTGAAGTTTTGCATTTGTAATACAAACAATGATTTTTAATTATAAAGTTTTATTGATTCGTGATTAAAATTTTGGTTTGATTGTACTCTCTGTTCATTTATTTTATTAAGTATCATACTACATTTCATGTAATCAAAATTATATATCATGAATTTGAAAATGAATGATATACCAAAAATTATAGAAGACACTTGAGTTGTGTATCAAAAATTTCTTGTAGATTTTTAGATAGTAATTTTAATTGTTTTTTCATTTTGCAAAAGTAACACATATCTGAATTTACAAAGTATGGGGTTTAAAATTTTATGTTGAAAATCACCAATAAAAATCCGCTTATATTTATAAAAATGTAGTATTGAAGCACAAATGGACTACACAACTGAATTGACGTTATAAATTTGTTAGATAAGGTTGCTTGAATTTTGTAAATAACAAAATTATTACTGAACAAAATTTTACTGAATAATAAAATTTTTTCAGTAATGTAAAGATTTTCCTGTTATCCGAATTCCATTGTATACTAATTTTAACTAGTTAAATTAATTTAGTCTCTTATAAATCTTTTTAAATTTTAAAAACTAAACCCCTAAATTCTGTTCAGTAATAAAGCTCAATAGATATAAGATAGATATAACTTCAATTTCCAGAGCAAAACTGCTACCCAACGCCACCTTCAAATTAAACCCAATATTTTCTTACCAGCAAATTTTATTCATCATCATCCATTAAGATGTGTTAAGATTTAATTGTTGCAAAAGAAAACAATAAAATAAATGAATGTAACAATTTCTCAATAATTAAAGATCACACAAAATTATATAGCGTCTAAATGTAGTAACTACACAATATACTTAAATATAATATTAGTTAAACGATTTTATATTATTATTTCATACAAACAGCATGTACAAATAAAATTCATAACGTAATGATTCTAAGATGAATTCAAGTTAACAATGCTTTAATAAAGATTAACCCAAAGTACACAATTATTCATTTGTTATGAGAAAAAGTTTTCAATACTAACGCTGTACATAAATAATACAAAAATATTCACACGACATGAACAAATAAAAAAAAGAGCAACTTAACTTTTATTCAATTGTTTCAACCATTAAAATATGTGAAAGAATTTTTATTAAAAATAGACTTGCACAATTCAAAAATTGTAAGAGTCTAAATTCTTCAGACAAAATAAAAGAGAAAAAAAGAACTCGAAAACAGTTAACTTGATTAGCTTGTACACATATAGTCGCAATAATAATATTAAAATAAAAAATTAAAAACAAAATTTAAAGAAAATGCATTTTGGTATTCGAGACTGCATGTATACGTGACGTGGCGTTGGGTGAAACGTTAACTAAAAATAGAAAATTATCATTTTAAATCTTAAAAGAATTTTTATAATGTTATATTCGTTTAAATGCAACTATAAGTAGATCTGTGGCAATATTCCAAACCTTCCTAAGTGAGCTTAGTGAATATTCTATTTTACCCCACGCCACTTCAAATTAAACCAAATATTTTCTTACCAGTAAATTTCCCCATCCATTAAGATGTGTTAAGATTTAATTGTTGCAAAAGAAAACAATAAAATAAATAAATGTAACAATTTCTCAATAATTCCAAACCTTCCTAAGTGAGCTTAGTGAATATTCTAACACAAAATCATACAATATACATATTTGAATACTCAAAATTTGTAATCAAACGAAATCTGGTTTAACTCGAACAGGATTATGACGGTCTGAGATAAACGAATTCCTCACATTTGGCACAACATAATTATAATTTCGAAGATTTGATTAAATTTAGAAAAATGGTTGCAATTTTTTGAACTTCTTAGCTCTTTATTGAATTTATTGATTAAAAATAAAATTTCCATATTCTACAAAAGTCAATTATACGTCTCTTTACACTAAAGACGTCTTAAATCTTTAAACACGATTTGCTATATTAATCTCTACACTATACAAGACAGATTTTTCTAGTTGCCACAGGAATTTCTCGCATATTTTCAAAACGTTAATGTGTTTCACAATTTTGCACTACTCTTAAACTTTCAGAATTTTAAAACGTTTTTATATAATTTGCTGCATTATAATTATGAATTAAATTATAAACTAATTTTAGTTAAGTATATGTTATTCAGTATAATTATTATTATATTTATTATTTATGTATGGATTTACATGCAAAGACATAGAATGATAAATACATAAATACACACGTACATACATAACAATATTTGCAGTAAGAAGCTCATTAAACCGTACGAGTTATTAAACTAAGCGAAAAAAATTCTAATAAAAATTAATTTTTCACTTATCACACTCTCAACTCTTTCCATATAATAAAGCGCAATAAATTTTGTGCACACCCTGAACTTGTACACATGTACATATGTTTATGATGTGCTAACAAATGCACTTGTTTGCAAAGGTAAAGTTCAAAATTGTTAATGCAAGTTGCATTAAGAATCTTATAAAACGAATGTTTCTCTTAAGATTATAGTCTTACTTTTATCAAGAACATACGATTAAATATGTATACAAACATTCATGCAAAATAAATATTATATAAGTTTATCGAAATTTAAAACTCAAGCTTTATTATATAATTCTTTCTATTGAATATCTTTTTATTAAATATCTTAAACAATGTGAGAAGTTAAATATTATTTTGTTTCCAACACAATATGACTTAAAAACTTTAAAACATTAGAGTTAACTTGACAACTCCTAAGACAAAGAGAGGGAGTAATTTTAGCTATTTCAAATTTATAGTATTCGCTTAATTCTTTTCTCACTTTTTGAGTGAAAAATGATCAACACTATAATATCCCCAAATTTGTGTAATAATTAAGATTATTTTTGGCATTCATTTACAATTGAATTTTTTGCTAAATTGATTTTCATTTTTCAATAATGTAACACCAACAATCTCTCAACTATCTTTTAAAATGAATCCCTTAAATTGAAGAGCCATTAAATTTCATAATTTTTTAAACGCCTCATATTTGAGTTCTAAGAAATAGGGTGAGTTGCATATGAGAGATTGTATTAATTACGACAAAAAAAGTTTACTTTAAAAATCTTGCAATTATATTCTGAATTGTACAGTTAAGATGGAATAAATTCCAAAAATTCGAAATGTTTTTTTTAGTTTTCAAATTCTATTATTCACATACATACATATTATATAAATATTATACTTACAAAAAATATTTACAAAAGACATACTTTCATGTACTTTAACTGTTACGCTCACTTGAAATTTTGGATAACTCATTTTAAAGTCTTACCTGTAAAATAGAACACAAAAAATATAAAATTTTGATTAATAAATAAATAATTGCAGAAATTTAATTGTAAAAAATTTAAAGCAATCAAGGAGTTGTCCAAAATATTGAGAGCTTTTATAATATTCTTGTCAAATTTGTTAAATATTTAATAAAAAATTTTAATATATTAAAAATTAAACAACACAGGTCTATTTGAATGAACATATTTCCAACATATCGAAAAAATAACAAGACTAATGCATTGGTCAAAATTTTCTTTCTTGTAGCGATTAGCGAATTGTAATATTTATTCCAAACTACAACATTATAGCATATAAAGCATAGATCAAAAAAATTTTTCCATCATTTGCAATGCAAAAATATATAAGGAAAGCTGAATTGCAAAATCTTTACAAAAGTTATTTAATATTTATTGGCTTTATATTTTTTAGCGAAATTATGTACGTTTAGGAAAATTCGGTGACGTAAAATTTTTGACGTCGTTGCTTTAACTACGTTAATAACTAAATTTTCATTTATTTACCTGAATATCTAATTTTGTTATTATAAAACTATGTATCTTGAATCGTACTTATTGATTATCCTTCTTGATAAATTTCAAATGAAAAAAATATTTACCGAATCATATATCTTGTTGCTCTCTTTTAGATGATGAAGAATTTAATAGGCATGCAAAAATTTGTACATAACTTGAGACAAAATAAGGAATTAATATTGTCCTTTTCCAAATTATGATAATTTAGAAAAAGGACATTAAACAAAATTAAAAAGCGTGACACAAAGTGGTCATCTTAGATACTACAAGTCCCTCTGTATTGTTGCAGTTAAATTAACCCAACACAATTTTTTTTCAAAATTAAATATAGGTACATGTCTCTTAAACAAGAGAAACTGCAATAAATAATTTAAATAGTGAAGAATTCCAAAACTTTCAAAAAAAAAAAACACTTTAAAAATTAAACATTTTCTGTTTACTTTTGTAATTAAAAGCGTTTAGAAAAATGTGCTTGGTTTTTTTAAAAAATTGAAATTTTTATTCAACAAAAAAATAATTCTATTAATTCTCAACAACAAAATCAAATAAATAAAAAACGATCCGTTCACTTTTGCTTTTACATAAATCGAAACCGACATTTTTATAGTTTTAAATTGCTTTACTGTATTTTGACGGGATTGTTTTCCTTTTTTTTCCACTATATTTTATCTTGGTGTCTTTTAAATGTCTGTGTTTGTAACACTGATTGATATCTTCGAGGTAAAATAAAAAACGAAAATCGCTTATTCAACTGATTATCAAAGAACTTTTTTTTTTTGGTTTTTTGTTTCTTTTTATTCAAAAGTTTTAATAGAAATAAAAAGATTTTGTGTATTGTAACAAAAAAAAAACAAACTGTTGTTTTTTGTTTTCAATAGTATTTAAAATAAAAACAAAATATTAGACTTAAATAATAATTAGATAAAATATTTACTTAGCTTAAGTACGAGTCACAACTCAAAATATTTGCTATTTTTATTCAGATTTATTTTAAACCGCATTATTATGAAGGAAATGATGGACATGGTAACTTTTCAGATAAAAGTGTAGTTTATTTCCGGAAAGACGAAGCCTGATGCATTCGAATGGTTTTCCGAAATAATATTTTAATGTCAAATAATTGGAAAAAAATTGAATGTCTTAAAGCTTACTACATACGAAAATATTCAAGGCTATCAAGTTTATCTAGCCAGATTATGATCTTAATTTCTTTTTTTACTTAATTACAATAAAATAAATGTATGTACATATGCATATTGTGTATATATAAAAACCTAACAATTAAATAAGAGATAATAAAGAACTTGTGTATTATATTCCTGAAATACAAATTGCAGCAATACTGACATTCAAATCGAACCACACAAATTGACAATAATTGGAAAAAATTTGAACTTTGAAAGCTTGTTTCATGCAGTAAAATCAAGACCACACAATTATTTTATTATTAATTATCAAAACCGAGACTACACAAGAGTATGTTCCAAATTTCATTTTCACTTCATTGAAATAAATGTATGCGCCGGACAACCCTTGACATACAAATTAATTACCCCGATTTAAAAACTGCAGCAATACTGACATACAAGTTCCTGTTTACAAATTAATAATAATTAGTACTTATACAGGCATTGAATTTGTAGTAAGTTGTTAGATCACGGAATATCTTTAACGTCAGAGCTCGTTGATTATATTTTATTTCTTTACTTAAATTTTAGTTATAATTTTAATCAGTTTCAGGCACAACAAAAAAAGTATTTAGCTCTGAGCCTGTTTATACAGTAATAAAAGCATATTTACCATAGTCTAATAATGTTTTAAGTTTTATACTTGCAAATAGATTATTTTTAGCCTACAAATTATAATGTATTAAACGAGATTGAAAAAAAATAAAATTTTTATATTTTTATTAAACAATAACAGCGATTAAAATGTCACATTGTAAATTGTAACTGAACTTTACAAATAATTTTTAAATTGTAAAATCTATTCAAATTGTTTTCTTTTAAACGAATTATGTTGCAAGATTTAAAAAAAAAAATAATTTTAACAGGTGTACACCAAAATAATCAGAAAAGTATTAGATTCAAATTTTTACTATTTAGTGTATAAAATTTGATTTCGTGTTTTTTTGCACTTAATTTTCATTATTAGTAATTATTAAGATGAAATAATTATTGTGAATGCAACTAAAGGAAAGTTTTGTACATTAAGTTCATTTTCCAAAAATAATTTCCTTTTTTTGAATTATTTTTGTAAAGTTCAATTCGAAATTTTATTCAATTAAGTTGATGAATATAAGGCTCATACTACTTCAAAGATATACAATAACCGGCTTTTCCATTTACACACACAAACTGGTTGATTATTGTTTCATAATCACAAATATAGCAATAGCTAACCTATTATACCTATGATACCTATTCAACAAAAAATTTTAGTATAATAGAGAACGTCCACCTGCTTCCTTCAATCACAAAAGACATGGTGTTTAAGAGTCACTTCTATTTTCCAATTGGTAACTAATTCCATATGCTGTTTATGCATATACATCATAACATATATAAAAAAAATTCTTACATGAGATAGGTACAGATTAAAAGGTTTTGGGTAAGTAGTATTTAAAAGTTTTTGAACTGTTGTTTGAAAATAGGAGTTTTTTTGAAAACAAATCCTGGGAGAAACATGAAAAAAAGCATCATACAGCATATTGTTTCGAATACGAATGTTTCCGTATATTTACAAGTTTTCTTCCGATGGAGCTTATCAAATAATCAAATATGGCCGTACGATATACATTTTTTTAACCGCTATAATTTGTAAATACATTTCAACAGTTATAATACTGGGTCGCTGTTCTAACTTAAAAGCTAATCTTTAACAGCTTGGAAACATTATTATATTCAAATATTTTGCATGTTGTTTCAAAGGTTGTGCGTGTCTGTATGGAAATTTTCGATACTTTGAAAACATTCTAATTTTCATAGTACACTCAGATTCAATATTTTGGTTTTTTGTACTTGTGAAAATTCGGTTGTTTTGTACGAGTAGTTTTAAAAACTTCTTTCCTACCAAATTAAGATATTTACTTTAAATTAAAATAAAAAGTGAAAGTTTATGATAAATAAACTGTTAAAAAGTAAAAATGCATGAAATTTTGTTTATAAGAACTATGTAGACAGATATTGCTAAAATACGTGGGTTACAATAATTTTGTAAATTTAAAAATGTAATGAAGCTTAACTTTTAATCTTTAATGCAAATAGCATGTTAATTGTGCAAAAAGTTTTATTTAATTTTATTCATGTTTTTTTCAAAATTATTTTTAATATTTTAAATAACCTGAACAACACTTATTGTGTAACTACCATGGGTACCTGCACTGTAAAATTTTATAATATTTTAAATTTGAATTATAAATGAATTTGTTTATATATAGAATTATTTTTCTTTTTATTTCTCTCATTTACGACTATTAATTTTCATCCAGATAATGCAAATTTAAAGCTATTGTCTTCTACATAAATGTATACACACGGAAGACATGCAAGACAATAATGTTATGTTATAATGACTATAGAAAATTTAAATTTCATGTTAGGTCATTTAACAGAAACTGGAAAGTGAGTAAAATATGCCGGTAAAAATTATATTGTGGTGACTAAGTTCTATTCATTTAAAATTTCTTATTTTTTCAAAATTAAAAATGATCAAAAATACGGTGATCAATAGGCGATTGTCAATGAGCCTCTGTGAAATATGACTCGTTTAGATCTTAAGTTTGCATTCTACGTTTTACTACAAGCGTTTTGGTAAGCAAAGCAATTTCCTACAAAGTCAAAATCTACTTTTGTTATGCATTTTAGTAAACAAAAAATCTAAATGTTTAAATGACAAATTATATTAAGTAAAAAGTGGTTTTAGGTACCAAAACGAATTGTACTTGAACTAAGAAAAAACACATTAACGATATTGAAATCTGGTAGTCCCCTAATTTCTTTTCGTCTTATAATTTTATAAATGTTAAGATGCATATTTGCCTTTATTCTTGGAAGGTATGAAATGTGAAACTAATTTTGGATAAGATAAAATACGATTAGATGAAGTAGCTATTTCCAATTATGTAATAAAAAAATATTAAATTTGATTATTTGTCAAATCTAGCAGGCTCTTTTTGACGTCTTACGTTTCCCACCAGAATAAACTGGATATAAAGTTTAAATAAATTTCTGTCTCGAGCTCTCTCTTTAATATAGTGCTCGATTTTCATCTCATTAAGATAATTTATTGTTTGTATGTGGAAAATTTTCATTTCTAACGGAAACAATTTAATTCCTCCAAAATTGTGATTTATTAAAATTTTATATTATAGAATACAAAACTTGTAATTTTATTTATAATAGCTACAAAACTAAAAGTATGTAGGTGTGAATTAAATTTTACCAAATTTTGAGCATTTTTAAAAAATTTATGACGAATAAATTGAAATTTCACTAATTAATTCAATAAAAAAAAATAAATAAAAATCTAAAATTAGTTTTTATATCGATTTGGGAACCAAAACTTTCGATAATCTTCTTGTATACTACATAAATTTTATATAGTAATTGAGCATTAAACACAATCAAGCCAATAAACTGTGGATTTTTTATACTTTTTGATGACATCTTGTAATTCAACTTTTACTCTTAAATTAATCTTCGTAACAATATTTTATTATTTTAATAAAGAAAGTTAAAAAAATTTGTAGAAAAAAAATTATTTTCTAATTTTAATTTTATTTTCCTTAAAATTATTAGTTCAGCAATTATTTGAAATTATGATATTTGTATATTTAAACCAAAAAAAAAGAAAAATGCAAAAAAGCTTGCCTAATTTACTCATTGAAAATAAAAGTTTTTTTCTTATTGTAATCATTAACATTAGGTACTCTTACACTACACGGTTAAAAAATTTCAAGTAAATTTCCCTTTTTGAACAAAAAACCGTCTTCATTTAAAAACCGAAAATAATTTAGTAAAAAAATTTAATGAGATCAAATCATTAATATTCATCTATGAATATATGCACATATGTTTATAATTTCTATGTAAAATATAGATTATCTCTACATTATGTACAAACATACTAGGTTTGTATGAATAATTTTAATAAGCTCATCAAAATTTTGTGTACTAAACATGAATAATCTTATATGTGATTTCAAAAGTAAAAGTTTAAATATAATTTTATGATAATCATAGGAAAATAAGATAAACTGCATATTTAATTTTTAAAAATTTAGTGTATTTATTTATTTTTCTTCCAAAAAAAAAAGAAATTAAAGTTAAGGTTTCAGAGGAACTCAGTGATTTAGGCTAAAAACAAAAACAATTTCAGTTATTAATTTCATGGGTTATCTTTAATATAATTAGTGGAAAATTTCTAAAAGAAGATTCATAAATACCGCACATAATATTATGATTGTGAGTGATATAATATCAAAATCTTTTTGAATACAAAAATATATGGTCTGCATAATGAGTTCTAGGAAAAAATTTCACTCAATTTGAGTTAATCACCCATTTTTGAGCATTGTTTTAAGACGAAAACGGTATTTATACAGTAGAGTGTCTTAACGATTTTTCGTTGGTTTTCATTCGTTTTCCGGTTTTATTTAAACCTTTATAACTTTTTCAGCTTCGGTTTTGACAGAAGGAACCTTCTCGTGATTTATGATCTGTCATTATTAGATAAGTTTAAATTTATGGGAGAACAATGATGCAAAATAATGGGCGATGAAACAAAAGAACTTGATTAAGAACAAAATCGAGAAACTGGCTGCTTTCCGAATTGCAAGAAAACAGAAAATAATTTGTTTTCGTCAAAAGTCATATAATAAAAATGTATTTAAAATTCACGAACTTATAAAAATTGCAAACTCAGCATATTAATAAACAACAATGTTTTTTTAACTCAGTCAGATTTATCAATTTTATTTCTAAATATTGCCAGATTACAAGGCGTACAAAAACAATTATTAATACATAGCTTAATAGATTTTTTGGGAAGTCGCGAATGCCATAAGGTCCGGTAATTACACTTTGTCCAAATTTACGATGAAAAAAATTTCATATTTCAGAAAATTAGATGATGTATCCAATATATCTGAAATGCATTTCCCAAGAAATGGTCTAGTTAAAAATTATTATCTTAAACCGAGATTTTCAAAATGAATTTGTTTGAGGATATTTTTATTAGTATTGCATAATTGACACACAAAGAATACCATTATTAAAATTTTCATGTCGGTCATAATATATTGAATTAATTTTCGGCTTAAATTGATGTCCGCAGTTCAAAATCTTTAATAAGTTAAAGCACACTCTACAATTTTCTCTACTTCTTAACGCCAGCACTATTTATGGTTTGTTTGTCAAAACGTTTATTATTAAACTTATTCAGGTAATTACAAAAATAATAGATAAAACATTTTAACAAAATAGATTATGAATAAAAAAAATTACAAATCTTTAACCAACAATTTATAAATCAAATTTTAAAAATATTTTTGCAAATTTTAATGTAAAACAATATTTTATGAGTTACGATTACACCCACAATATTAAGATAAATAAAATTTTAATCTTTTCATCAACGGACAAACAAGAAAACATTTTTGATTAAGTTGCAACCTCTTTCCTTTCCCAACTTTGTTACATAATATCCACGAAAATAAATAAAAAAAAAGTGTTTTAAAAATGCTGCATATCAAAAAATTTTACCTTGTGGCCAGTTAATAATGCAATCATATTAAACACACCTTTCAAATTAAAATTATCTTAAATAAAAGATATCTTTAAAGGCAACAAGGTATGCTTTTGTAAAACCTGTTCGAAAAAAGTATATTGTATAACAGTTTTAATGAAGTCATATTTAATTTTATTGAGCTTAAACGGTAATCGGTGTTAATGTATGCAATATTCTAGGTTGAAGCAATACGACAATCTTTTATGAATTTTATAACATTTTGAATTATTTGAAATATTTTACTTCGACTTAAGTAGTGCATGCGTCTACTGAAATTTAGTTTAATAATGGTCTTCAAAGCATTTATCAATTCATTTAGAAAATAATAAAATTTTGGTAACAAGATTCTCAATCAATTACACTTTAAGTTCATATTCAATATTTTAAGTTAAGCTACTTCAAAAACTATTTAACTACTATTACTACTTTTGTATTAAAACTATATTACGTCAAAATTTGATAAATTATATAGCCTGACTGCAATTTTGACCCATACGCTACTTTCGTATTTTTCGACTTAAGAACATTTCGGGTTTCCGAGGATGATGTTTCAGAATATGGAATCCATATTTCACTATACCACTTAATTTTATAAATATTTAGACGTTATTTTGATCAACCTCCATTTTTAATTCAATTTGCCGTACAAAATCTGATATTTCAAATCGTATATATGCATTTTAAAGTGTTTAACATTCATAATGTACAGCAACACATAAAAATATTTACAAATTTCCTGTATTTGTGATTTCTATATAAAATTCAAAATTACTAACTACAATACTTAATAAATTATACAATTTTATAATTATCTTAAATCTAAATAAAATTATTTTAAGTTTTTTTACAATTTTTGATAGTTGAATATGATTATTATAGCGATCATTTAGATTCTTAATTAGGTTATTTTACATCGGATTAAATTTTTTGAAATTATCTAAGATTTACTTTTTTTTTACACATTTTTAATATAAATTATAATCAAATTAGGCATAAATATAACAATATGTATATTCTTGTACATATTCTCTTGTTAATTAAAACTTACAATTATAAATCAAAACCAGAGATGCTGAAAGGTCAGATTCCTTTTAAAACTCAATATCAGGCAATATTTTACATAAGGAGTGAAATTAATTGTTTATTTCGAACATCTCATATTAGAAACTTTAAAAACGATAGTGGACGCGTGGAATCAAGACTATTCTAATTGAAATGTATGAAATAGCTGATCAAAATTAGAACCTCGAATCGGTCAAAACGTAGACGCTTAAAATATAAACGCATGAAATTATGCTTACAAACGCTTCTAATCATTGCTTTATCGATTCAAATAAAAATTCAATATATATGTACTAATGCAATATAAAAAAAATTAAACGCTTAAATATTATCCACTACAATAAGTGCATTGGATTCATAAGCTTGAGTCTTAAATATAGATTGCGTTGCCTTATTTTCACAATGAATTAAAAGATGTACTTGCCATTTAACACAATATTTTTTTTTAGAAACACGGATACAGTTTATTTAATACAGTTTTTCCCATAAAACCTAAGTGATTAAGATTCAAATAAAAACTTAATAAGTTCACTAAAAATTTTCCTTAAAAGTTAATAAATACTTAAAAAATTGTGGGTAATTATTACTTAATTTAAAATTTTCATAATTACAAAATTCTCTTAAATAAAGGTATATGCCTACTAATTATACCTTTAAATTTATTAATATTAAAATGAAAATGAATATCTCTTTTATTTTAAGATTTTAAAATGTTAAAAGTCAATTATTAAAAGCCATCTTTCATTAAAATAATTGCTTGCTTCGACATTGAAATCATAATATCTACCTATTCCTATACAATAATGAAATAAAGACTAGTGGTAAATAATTTTTAAAATATTCATTTTCTATGAAATTTCGTCATTATGACTAAGTTTTTAAAATTTCGTATAGAACGGCTTTGCTCCCCTCTAAAAACTAAATTAAAAAAACAATTTTTTATCTTATTTTGCAACATTTAAAAGCATTTATAAATTAAGATTAAAAATTATAAACATGTACCGCGTCTTATAATCAAAAATTAAAAACCATTTAAAATTTCACTTGTAAAAAAACTAAATATTTTTAAAAACCAAATCATAAATATTAAAATTTAAGAAGAAGAAATGAAAAAAATGACGAGGACAACATAAAAGCAAATTAACACCCGCCGCGTTTCTAATAAACTAGTTGTACGTCTTATGAAACTGTTGTTATTTCAACAGTATTTAATTAACTATTAAGTAAGGATTACAAATTTCGTAAAAAAAAATAAGAAAATTAAACGTAACTAAGTATAGTGTATTTGATGTATTTTGGGTGTATGTTACACAGGTCGTTAATTTGACAACATTTATTTTAAGATGGTGATTACAATTTTTTTGAATTCGTTTCATTATTCCATTTCTAATGGGCTATGTGACTGTAGGTACTTTATATTTTTCTTGTGTAAAATAGTTAATAATTTTTAAGGTTAAATTATGATTCTATAATATTTTCATTATTATAATTATATAACCAGAAGAATTAGTATAAAGATATACCTACGGTCTTTCAGATGATGTAGTAATCTTTGTTTTTTCATTGTTAAAGAATGTAAAAAAAATATTTTGCATTTTTTTCAAATCAACTCTAGTTAAGATTTAATGATTTTTATTGGATACTCGTAATGTTGATTGTTAATAATTGATATTTTAGATTAATGTTTATATGAATGCCTGTACAATGGATGATTACTATTTAGTGTTATGGTTTTACAACATATATTGTAAAAGAAGAATAATGAACAAATTTGAATTTTCATTTTGTTTTTTGTCCCAATCATCATTCAACAAATTTTCAAAATATTTAATCTTTATCAAGTACTTACACAAGAATTACAAAGTCAAAATCAATCAATAACCTCTTTCAAAAAAACTTTATCCTAAACTCATATCTTTCTTAAAATTGATAACAAGAGCACGTAAGAACTCTTCCAAATTTTTTTTTTAAATCCATTTCTGAGATTTGTCAACTGTTTCCAGATAAAATTTTGAAACATTTTTGATTTCCTAAACGATGGCATATGACAAAGCACTCATTAGTGTTTGCAACTGCTTTTACTCTATACCATTTTATTTTTGGATTTTTAGTTTTCTAAAATAATTTTATCTCTATAAAATTAATAAATAAAATGTTTCGAACTATGGGGCTCATTTTAAATTTTTAACACATTAATTTTAACATATTAGTTTTAGAAGAAATGAACAATATTTTAAAACTTTAAAATATAAGATTTATTAAGTTGAAATTGCCTTATTACCATTAAAATTGACTAACAATTTAGTAATGATTGAAAATATGTTAAATGTAGTTTCATTTCATTTTATTGTCTCTAAGGAATATTATGAAAATGTTTAAGGAAATTGTTCATAAAAAAAATATAAAATATAGATATATGAATAAAATTTTTGCTAAAAAATTTGAGAATTTTCTTGTATACACTAGCATTGTTTTTTAATCTTATATACTTATAATTTTATAATTTACAAAAATTTCCACCGTCTCGTTACCTTTTAAACAATGAACTATCAAATATTATATATATATATATATTTCTATTTTTATTTAATTAAATTTTTTCCTGAATATAAAATATTTAGTTAAAAGAATTATCAAAATTTTACTTCCTTTTAATCATGGATTATTCTCTTAATTTATGATTTTGCGACATGTAGAGGACAGAGACTTCTCTTCGGTTATTACTGAAGTACTTACAAATACCTAAAAACCAAAACTTAATGTAAAGGTACCTAAATTTTTTATAGTTTTTTATATTTTTTAATTAGTTCACACTCTCACAATAAACAATAATTTATGTATAGTCATGAATTAAAGGAAGTATACTAAAACATGTAAGTAGGGTTATCGACGTTAATTTTTTTCTCGAAATTTTTCTCAATTTTTTTTTTAATTTTCACAAAAAGTTTAACTTTAATACAATTATCATTTTTTTTCATCTAACTTTTTCTTTTTTTAATTAAAATGAATGCAATACGAAAAAGAAATTAAATGGAAGTTTTTTCCAACAATTTTTTTTAAATCAGAAATTTACGTTAATCATCGAAAATGAAATTTAATTGTGTAAAATACCTGAGTATAAAAGTATAAATGAAATCCTTAATATAAAGGCCCTGACATCAACATTACAATTTTACGTTATTTTTATTAAAAATGTCAAAAATCTTGTAAGGTGCTGTCAATCACAAATGACCCTTATGACATTTCATTATTCAACTTTACATTTAAATGTCAAAAAAAAAAAAAAATTTGCGTAAATTTTAATTTGTTTTTTTTTCTTTTTTGTCATTCAAAATCGAGAAAATATGAAAAAAAATTTCCACGTACATACAAATTTGAAATTTTTGTTATCAACCCATCCCGAGAAAATTTTTCAAAAAGCATTTGTAAATTTTGATTGTAAATGCTTTTTGCTAAAAAATTGTTCGCGTTTACAAAAAAAAAAATTCTGTAAATCCTTTTTATTTTCGTGATTAGGTCATACAAAAAATACATTCAAAAAAAAAAGAAAACTCTTAGTCACGTGAACAAATTTTTAGTTTTCAGTCGTTTTTGAAATTTTTTTTTATATGAAAGTCCCTGACTATACAATAAATATGATTACAAAGTATTTAAATGCGATGAAAATGCAAGTTTCCTTACTAAATACAATTTAAAGAAACAAAAAAAAAACCGCCAAACATTTTTTACTAAAAAAAATACATAGAAATAAAAAAATGATAAAGAAAAATGTCTACATTTAACCCCTGTTTTCAAAGGTTCAATATATTCTCATTGTACGGAGTGCAATCTACGTTAATGTCGTTAATACCTGCCATCTATATGAAATATTATTCAAAATATGAACACATACATACATACATAGTTGTATATAACAAAATTATGATGAAAAAAAATATCCATCCATAGAGCGAAAGTTTTTAACATCAATTAGTCTTTAAAATTTATTTTATATGTTTTCTAAGTCGACCTCTTTTAGATATATTTTTAACTAATGTTGGTGTATACTCGTATTCAAGTTTAAATATACAATGAAAGCACAACAATATTTTACAAGGTTTTTCAATAGGATCTATATGAAATTTTCTATATAATGCAAAAAATTAGGAATTAGAAAATTTTATTTAGTAAAACACCAAAAAAAAAAATAAATATTTAGCTATTTAATTTTTCATAATCAGATTCCGAACTAATTTTTGATTTATGAATTATTGTACTCGTACTCTGAAATCGAATAAATCTCAAATTAATTTCGAATAATCTCTGAATAATTTAAGTTATGAATTATTTTTCTTCATCGCATCTTAAAATAATTTTATTATTATTGAAATTAATATTTTCAATTCTAAAGAGGTAATAAAATGGAAAATGAACTGTTTAATTTTGCCCTAAGCAGTGTGTTTTGTATTTCTTTTAATCGGTCTAAGTATTTCCCTTGATCTTCTTCAATTTTATCTTTAAGTTTGCCGCAATATTCCATTTATTTGTTTAGCATTTGCCTTCTTACTCAGCCAAATAATATAAGGACAATAATTCTATATTCGAAATTATTGTACAAGTGGTAACTTTTAATACCAAGAGAGAGTATTCGACATAGTTGAAATAACAGAAAATGAAATTTTGGAAACCCGTTTATGGTTTTGTTAAAGTAAAAGTCTAAAAATTACTTTTGTTTAAAGTTTTCAATTATATGTAATTGAAAACTTTAAACAAAAGTATAATAAGTTTGGATCGAATAAAAAAAAATTCTAGTAAAAATTAATTTAATATTTGAATCTTTGATTTCAGATCTTTCATTCGAATTAATTCGAATCAAATCGAAGAGATAAAAGAATAACAATGGTTATTCTTTATCTCTTCGATTTGACAAAAGAGAACAAGTTATACGAGTAAAAAATATTAATAAATTTTTATTTCATAAAATGAAGCATAAAAAAATTTGTTAATTGATTTTATATAATTATAGATTTTGGCACATTTAATTCAATATTCATTTTATTCCAACTTTAACTCTTTATTTTTCTTAATAGAGCATCCTATATTTCTATTCTTTTTTAGATCACTTTAGCATGATATTAAATCACACTATAGTATGATTGCGGTCAACATTATCAAAGAAAAACTTTCGTTTTCATCTTATGCGTTCCATTCAAATAACGTTCTCCAATTTTAATATTTTAAGTGCCGATAATCGATAATGCAGTTTTCTATAATTTTGTAATGACTTTTATCAACAACAAAAAAAAAAAAAGCAACGATTCATAAAACTGGAAATTTGAATGAAGATTTTAGATTTTTCTTTTACACCAACTTACTAAACAAGGTATAAGACTATAGTATTTTTAGTTACCGTGTTTCGTTTCAAGAGACATCAACATAATATTCATGCACATAATAGTTTGTACGTACACGATACATACTTTTATATCTATATGTGTATATTGTAATGCATATTTGTACTTATTTACAAATAGGAGCATGAAAATTGTTCTCACTACATTAAAACTGTGAAAAATTTTCCTTTGCTTATAAATTACAAGCATTAAATCAGCGAAGCGCCTTACGTATGTATGTGTCTAAATGTGTGTATGTCTGTACATTTTGTTTACGGTATTTATTCTTCTTATATCTTATTTTTTTTATTATTTAAATATTTTTATAAATAAAGTATATCTAGTTTGTTCGCTAGTATATAATAGTTTTATAAGTTGATGTAATTTTCACCTTGACTTGTTATTTTTCTTGTAACGTATGAGTATATATGCTATATTTTAAGTAGTTCGTTGTCTTCTATGACATTTTTGCTTTATAATGCTTATTAATTGTGTGTTTTATTATTCAGAGTGCATAAAAACACTTCTTTTAATTGTAAAAATTTAAAGTTCAAAGGTTTGTTTTGCTTTGATTACAAATTATATACATACACTCGAATAATCATATAATTTAATCATATAATATGCTTCCAATTTCTTCAATAAGCTTTCTTACACATAATTCTTGTGCATTCACTCGTACTACTTAAAATCATTCAAAATATCACGTTAAAATCTTAAATTAAGAAGTAGGAAACTTGAGGCAAATTAAATTATTTCAGAATAATTCAGATCAAGTTTCAGAATATAAAATGTGAAATATGGATTTTTATACCTTAAATTAGTACATAAAGCAGTACGGAAGATGTACATTCCTGGAATAAATATCTCTGGATTAATTTAACTGCATTTTTCAGCTTGTCTTCAGTTTTTTTTGACTTCTGCTTAATTTAGAAATATAAAACACTTACATATATTTTTTATGAAAGCGAAATCTCAGTCAAATTTCAGTCAAACTACGCTTACTAGCTTGGAGTAAGAACTTTTATACATTTAATTTGTACGGAAGATATTTAAGTTTTTCATTTCTATTTGAACTTAATTTTCTTAAAATTCCTTAAGCTCCTTAAGTCGTTCCTAAAATTCCGCTTCAATTTAATATAATTTTTCTATTACATTCTTTAAAAAATTAAAGATATAGCTTGTCAAACTGCCAAAAAACCCCAAGTGAAGACGAAGCAAAATGTTTTAATTATTACTATAATAAGTAAACAGTTAAAGAGTAAACTTTTTGTTATTATGACAATGTTTAAATTAATAAAGACTCTAAACCCGACTAGAATCAATATTAAATCTGAATTAAGATAATTCTTTATGATGTATTTGTCTTTAACTACATAGGTAATCAATTTGTTCAGCAACTATTTGTCTTTGCAATAATATAAGAATTGGAAAGATCTATGAATGAAAAAGTGAACAAAATATATTGAGATATTCATAATACCTGCTTATATTCAAATTATTTTGTTGTACTACATATACATATGTACATATTTCAAATAGCTCAGTGATGATAACCAAAGAATATTCGTACATGTTTGGATGCTCACATTATTTATACAAATCCGTTAAAACTAAGTAAAAAATCATGTATCACGATATTGAAAAGACAAGATTGACGAAAATTTGCAATTCATTTTCTTAAGGTGAAAATAGATGGCGCAAATAAAGAAAGAATTCAAATATTTTAATAAATAAAATATTAAAAAAATTTAAATTAAAAAACAAACAAAAATTTTTATAGAAACATCAACTTTTATCTATTCGAAACGCTCAGTTCGAAAGCAAAAAAAAAATTTTAATTTTGCATAATGTATAACTTGACTCTTAAGAGCCTTATGTACAAAATAAATTTACCTTGACGCAAAAAAAAAGAAAAAATATTTTATTGAACTTTTGTTTCAAGTTATTTTTCAACAATTTTTTTTTTGGCGCAAAATTTTCACCGTTAATGCAACTCTTGTTTTTTTTTTTCCTTCTTGTCTTCTTTCAAGATTTTTTTCTTATAGTTTATCGCAAGTTTTTTTTCTTGTTGTTAAGCTCTTCTTATCCTCAAATGTTTATTTTCCAAAACACAAACTAGCTACATAGTATGTACATATAAAAAAAAATATAAAAATATTTCTGTAGCTTAGCTATAGTTTAAATTGGAAGTTACTTACTAACTTTCACTCGTAAATAACTATGTTTAACTATAAATATTTTCTATGTTTTTCAAGCTTGATAAATTTAATATAGATATACATGTATATGTACATAATATATATATATGTATATATAAATTGACAGTTATTTGTATAGTGAATAATATGTGTATAGCGAAAGTTATTTTCTTCTTCATTAACGTTTATTATATTGTCTCACAAATCATATGTGATCATAACATATTGTATACATAGTAGGTATAGGAGACTTTTTTTTCATTTTTATTTTTATTCCATATTCATTACCGCCAATTTACCGCCAACCATAGATAATAGGTAAAAATGCTCTTATATATCGAATTCATTAAAAAATCAACGGTTGAATAGATTTTTGTTAAAGAATAATGAAATAAAAACAAAAAGAAGAATAAAAAATATTAGTTATAATTATTAAATATTTTCTAATAAAATATAATAATATAATTTATGAAAAATATGTTAGATATACACAGTTGAATCTCGGTTTAATGAATACTTAATATAGCAAAAATCTGTACTAAGTGGACAATTTATTTTACAATAAAATATGTCATTGATTTTGAATTACCCAGTATACTCGTATTACGAAAATTCTATATTACGAACAAAATTTGTGAGAATTTGAGCTTTCGAGATCCCATTGTACATGGGAGCGTTTACATTATGCAATAGAGGATTACATTGTATATACGAATTGCTAATTTCTATATTTTTAGCAGTTTTATTAAGTTGAAACCACAAACCTTTTTTAAATCTCACAAACAAACAAAGATATTTATCTTCTATCACGAAAAATCGTAGTTATAAACATTTACCCGTTATCTAAAACCTGGTTTTTCATATAATTTTTTTCTAAAAAGTAAATTGCGGAAATCTCAAATGTTAGCAACCTTTAGACAGTAATAAATAATTCATTTCGTTAGAAGCAAATTTTTTATCACCTTCGATTCTCGAAATTTGTAAAACATGAATTTTCAGTGGCTTATATTTCCAAAACTACAAGCTTTTCGAAAATTCTTTAAATGCAAAAAGCTAACCATAAGTACCATTCCATCAAAAAATATAATTATTTATGTTACCTAATTTACTTAACTGTCGAATTACACGATAATGTTAACTGTTGTTTATTTTCTTTTGTTTGTTCTCCCTAAATGTATGCAATTATTTGATACATTTTGTAATTTAAAAAATTTGTTGATCACTTTTCAGAAAATGTTATTTGATTTATTCAATGAAAAAATGCTACTTGAATACAACTAGTTTGACCCGAATTTCTTCTACCCTAATTGTTGTATAACTTTAACTCTAAAATTGAAAAGGTTGCAGTGTAAATGACTGATTGATTTTACATTTTCTATACTATTATTACCACTCTGAACTGGTTAATTAATTATCAACAACAGGAAATCAATCCAAATACTATGTATTTAAAGTGTAATAAATACATGTACATATACTTGTGTATATGTACATGTAAACATACAATATGCACCCATTATATAAAAGCATAAAATAGTAGTGTAGCACAGGGTTAAGTTTTTTATATTATATTTATAATTTGATATTATTTCTTTAATGTGGTATTTGACAACGTAAAACTTCTGTTTTAATATTTTAAACTCTTACATATAAAACCGTGCATAATAATGTACATGCGTACATAAATCACACGTTTACATGTATAGATATGTATATGACACATAAATAAGAATATCTCTTGACGCCAAGAAGCATTTTATTTCAAGTTATACTTTGAAAGTAGATCATATAAAAAATTTTTTATTTTCAGTATTCGATCCTTAGTCAATATTTAATATTATGAAAAGTTATACACAATTACATACAGTTTAGGAATTTAAATTCGTTAACACTATATGATATCCAAAACGCAATAGAAAAAACTATATGTGCGATACAATTTTAGCTTGATGGGTTTAATGATTGAAAATTTATAGAAAATAAAACCTAAGTCTGACAAAGAGAAATGTGTTGCAAATGCAACGCCATTTTTATCAATTAAATTCTAGAATAACCTCTTCATTGAAAAATTTTTAAGTATAACACAAAAATAATTTAAATTTTAAAATATCGTAAGTTTTAAAATTGAAAATACAGCAAAACCTCTTAAAAAATTTTATAACAATAATTTCATCACTTCATCAAACTTTGTGTGAAGAATTTGAACAAGAAAACTCATCACTATAAAATTATATGACTTTTAAAAACATAGAAATACAAGACGTTTCTTAATTTTAAGGCATCAATCGAATTAAGGTCACTATCCCATTTTCTTACTCATACACCTTGAGAACAATCCTATCCTAGAGTGGAAATCCTATACTTCCTTAGACTATGAGGCAGAATTTTTCGTGTTATCATCCACTCATTTATGTTTTTTAACGATGATAAGTTGATAGCTTTATGTTTTCAAATTTTTGCATGTTTTATTGAAAAAAAGTGAGAAAATTCAATTGAAAGAACGAGGAATCATTTTAATGATGAGAGAAAAAGAAGAGAGTTTTGCGATTTGAAAGTTATTGAAAAGAATGACGAATTCTGATTTGAAATGACTAAAAATAAGTTTCCCCCTCTTAAAAGAACGCAAAATCTAATGAAATTTTTCGTACATACTCTAATTATCACAAATCTTAGACGCAAAATTTTTTATCAAGAACAATTTTTCAAATTTTATGTCAAATTTTATGTTTTATCATATGAATTTTCTGTACTTAATCATGTTCCATATATTTTTTAAGCATATACAATTCTTTTTAAATTTTTAAATTATTTTTGATTCCAATTAATAAAATCTCATAAATTTTTCAACTTCAGATGATTTATAAAACAATTTTTTACTATACTAGATCTATTATATCTCTGCCAATGATAAAATTCTTCGAACAAAGTAAAACCTTACCTCAAGATCCAAAAAAAAGTCAAATTAAATTTTAAAAATTATCCATATACACATTCATTCGTGTATATATAAATATTAAACATAACTGTGCATTCTTCAAAATATATTAATTTTTTTTACGGAAATTAAATTTTATACATAATAAATTAGAATAATTAATGTTATTAAATTAATAATATACAATTATTTTAAAATTCATTTTATTTAAATTAATAATGATAGTCTATAATATATTGGTTTTGCTCTTAAAAAAGATATTAACAAACACAGCGGTGTTTAAGGTAATCCAGTATTGTGTCATTTACAAAATATTTAATGTTAAAAAATTAAATAGAAAACTTATGATATATTATTTAAAATTCAATTAAAAAATTTAAATGTGATTAATAATTAAATTCTTCAAAAATATTTGTAGTTGTCACAATATAAAATTACTATAGCCAATATGTATTGTTAAACTTGGATAAGAAGTCCCGTAATCAGAGGAAAATCTCAATGATTAAACAAGTATATTTGAGTTCAGATCAAAAACACAATTTGAAAACCATATAACGAGCGCCGAGTAACTAATTTAAACTCTTGGAATTTTATTTGTTCTAAATTTAATTTCAGTAGTTATGAAACAAATTTGTTCTTCTAAAATTTCTTAAAACTTTACGGAATATTTTTCTAATACTTTATAAACTGAATTTACTTTTGTAAACTAAAATATCTTAAAAAACTCATTTTACTACACTTGAAAATTTTACTTGCAACATTATGCATTGTTGTTATGGTACTTTAAAATTATTAAATTCGAGATAGTTAAATGGAATCAATACTTTGAAGCAAGAAATAAATAAGAATAATCCTTAAAAAGATTAACTAATTTAACTACTCACATAAGTTTTATTGCGTAATTTGAGCTCTTCAGATTGTGTAGTTCTATTGACTTAAATAAAATTTGTGCAATGTGTACAACAATTTCGGTCCTTTAATTTTTTTAAGAAAAAATTTTGCTGAGCTCATTATACACATGAGTTATACTTTCAAATGCAATACACATACATATGTACACATACAATATGTATGTATGTATGTATGAATTTAGTCCAAAAATAAACATTAAGAGAATTTGATTTTATATTTTATTTTCAATTTATAATTCAATCCACGGTGCATACTTTCGACTTTATTGATAGTAAAATTTCAGTTATTTTCTAAATATCCGGTACAATTTTATATTATTTATACAAAAATTTTATATTTTATTGAAAAGAAAATCATTTTCTCACATTTAAATATTTGTTATACTCACGTATTAAAATTTTACCCACGATTAAGAAAATAGTTTTGTAATCATTGTGTAGTCTCTCTTACGCCAAATGAAATTAATGATTCATTAACGCATTACTTACATACATACATATATGGTAAACAAAATGTGGTGCGTCGTTAAGATTTCAAATAAAATAAAATAAAAGGTAGAGTATTTAAGTATTTTAGAAATCTTTTTTTTTAATTTCATACTTTTATAACAATAAAACAAAAAAGCAAGACAACAAACATCTCAGCATCATCATCAAAATTTTTTTAATTACAAAATAGTAGTTTACCTTTTTTTTTAAGTAAGAGTAGGTTGTCTTTTTCCTAATCTATGTGGGAATTATGAAAAACAATAATATATTTGTGCCAATAATAATAAATTTAAAATTTAACAAATCGCATATATGCTAATTATTTAATTTAATGAAAGATGTAAGTATTCATACCTACAAATATTTTCATTCATTATTCTTAAGTAATAATTATGATGCAAAACAAATGGGTAAGTAAAGACTAACTGTTTAAATATGGTAAATGTTTGCACCTACTAGCAAAAATATTATTCTTTGTATGCTTACATATATCGGTACTTATAAAGAAGAACTGTACTTGTATTAAATTAATAATTTCTGATGAGTAGCTCATATATATATCCATTTTAATGATATAAATGACTAATAGAACACAAGAAGACAAAGGCCGACATTTTAATAGTTTATTTTGAAGGTTTCACCTTTTTATATATTTAACATAAAATAATATATTCCAAATTTGTATTTAAAACATTTGTTTTTCATCTTAAAATGTAAAAAAAAAAACATTAAAAAAAATAAAAACCTCTTATTTGAAATTGCAACAATCAAATTAATTTTATTTTACAATTTTAAGAATAGAATTTATCAGAATAGACCAAAATATTGAATCATCATTAGTAACGAAAACAAAACGCAAAACAACAAATAACAATTGGTGCTTAAAATTTTAAAAAGTCAACCCCCCCCCCCCCCCCCCACCAGACATTACCATAATGTTAAGAACACTGTCAGATAAACACCATATTTAGTTAAAATTAGAATCAAGAAAAATCTTCCGCATTTAATTCAAATTATTTACAGTATAATTTTTATGAATTAAAAAAAAAGTAAAAACAAACGGTTCCTATAATTATTCCCACGATAATCATTAAAAAAAATACTCGAATTTGAATACAATATTATGTTTAGTCTTATTTTTTCAGCAATTCAAGAAATAAATTTGTATATTTTATGATATTTTTTTTAACAGAATATTAAAACTTTTTACAATTTAGATTAAAGTTAAAACAATATCAAAAACAAAGTATAAGTACAATGAATTTGGACAATATGTAGGAATGATTTCTTTAACACAAAGTTTAATTTGAGGTTTAAATTACCATTATGACGCGGGATTCTGAAAATGAGTTAGTGTAAATGTATTTTGCAATACAATATTATTTGCATAAAAATAGGGGAACAACATATTGTTATACCATATAGAAATAAATTATGAATGAATCTTATCGTGAAACTTCTTTAGTTTGATAATGACCATAAAAACCAAATTAACATAAATTAAGTTTGATATAAAATTTGTCCTATGAATTTCATAATAATCAAAAATGTGTATTTCATGTCATTTTAAACACTACTTATATTATCATACTCATATTATGTTGTAAGTATACATACTTACTTAAAGAAAGTATTTACGTACATATTTGCTCTGCATTAAACAGACTTCATTAAACATACGCCGCTAAAGACTTATTAAGTTTCTTATATTTTTATAAATCCAATTTTTATGGTTCTCCAAGTATTAAAAAGTAATCTTAAGAAACATATCTAATAAAATTAATTCACCATTTTGAACTCTTACAAAAACAATATACGTATTTAAGATTTTAAAAATAAATGTTTGCTAATTTTGTACCTAATAGTTTTCAGAATTTCTGCAGAAGTTAATTATGATGTTGTAAAGCTGTACGACCACAATGTTTGTAAGAAGTTTTTATCAAAAACACAAAGAAATTAAAAATATACTTATGTATGTACCTAAATATCTTGCATATGTGATTGAAGGAATGAAAATATCGGGAATATTACAATTTGGCAAGATATTATCTTTTAAAGAGCCTGGATTATATAAGTTTGCAAATATTTTATGGTGCTTTCAACTAAAGTAGGCGTAAAGGAAAAATTTCAAAATTTTAATTCTACTCTAATTATATATGAATTTGGATGAAATCACAACGTTTTAACATCAATAAAACATAACATTATATACATAAGTGTTATTATTTCCACCTGTGTCAATTCTCACAAATATAATACGCAAAACTGTTAAGTTCACGTAAAGTATACTAAATAAATTGAATATGAAAACTTACAAATTTTAATAATTTATTATTTTAAATAAAAATTTTCAGAGTTTATAATGTGATGTTGTAAAATTCCTTGGTAGTATTATCAGAATTGTAAGCAGAAAATATTTCAAAAGCATCTAGAAAAAGAGTAGATCCAATTCCATTTCAGACTCTTCCTTTTTAAATTTCTTAAAAAACAAAAACGGTTTGTGTTGGAATATATACATATTTATGTATCTGCTCATTTGTACTATTTTTGCTCAAATCCTATAGTTATTCTCCTGAGTCCAACATATATACATACATACTTTGAAATGCTTGGACATAAAACAAGTATATTTACACATTATTTCGGAAACAGTTAATAAAAAATCCTCACTATACTAAACAGTACATCAACATTCAACATCTTTCACCAACATACTTTCAAACATTCCTAAAACTCAACAATTTAAAAATTAAATATTGAAAAGATATTTAAAAGATAAGAATTTATATGTCATTATAATTCAATAAGTAAGTAAATATGAATAAGCATTTAGCACACAATTTACATTCAAAACGGAATCACTTTCTTTTAATTTACTTTCCACAATGAATTCTTACTTAAAAGTCTTGTTAAATAAGTAGAAGTACTTGTTAATTTAAAAGTATTAAAATTGCAAAAAAAAAAATTTACGCTTCCATCTTAATTAATTTGTTTAACCATTATTGTAAAATAATAATTAACGTGTAAATATAGCCATTAAAGGCAGCTTTATTTTAAGTATGCAATATACCTACATAAAACGCTAGTAAGAAAAGAACGATAATTTTCTTATATGTACTTACATATATACAGAAAATTATTCCATTCACTTCATGAATTTCATTTTACAATTTCATTTTCAATTTGAAGAGACTTTCGTTGACAGACTAAAATAGGTTGGTTGTTGTGGTAGTATCGTTGGACATATTAATCACCATGAAGCCATTTATGTTTCTGTTTCTACTTTTGTTTTTGTTTTTTAATTTCATCGTTAATTCTCATATCATTTCAGTGTGAATCATTTTAATGAGGGTGATTGCTTAACTATGATATAGAATTAAAAAAAAAACGCGAAAATAAAAGCAGTAAATTTTGGCTGAGAATTGAGTTTCTTTGCTTTTTTTATGATTTTACTTATTATTATTGTTTTCTACTACGCTTTTTGAGTACTAAATTAACAGCTAATAAATGAAGAAGAAAAAATAAGAAGACAATCACTTTTTTCTTAGCTTCTTTAGCAAATTATTCCATAAATAAAATGAAAGTAAATTTTTTTTTTTTTTGCATGCTTAATAATAATTTCCAAAAACCTATGTATAAGAATAAGTAAGAGGCAAAAAAAAATACAGAAAGGTGTTTAAAAAAGGTTAATTTTTAGTTGAATGAGTTGATGAAAGTTAAAAGAAACCACTTAGCAAAAAAAAGCAAATCTGATATATTTTAAGTCAAATAAAATTTTTTTTCCGGTTAAAAATTGTTTTCTTTGCTTTTTACTTAATTTTCGATCTACTAATTTTAAGAAATTACTGTACGACATGATTTACTTCCCTAATTTTATATTAATGTGTATGTTTTGAGTTGTACTTATAATTTTTAAATAATTAAGTTAAAGAAAAACTAAGATGAACAAATCGATTTCATGTATACGTAAGATGATACGCCAGAAATTAATTTAAATTAATGGTTATATTTTATAAAATAATTTTTTGAAAATGATGAAAAAGTGTTTACAACTATTATTAAAAAAATATTGCTTTTTTTTTCTTAACAGTAGAAAAGAGACTAACTTGTATGATTAAATTATTCGATCATTTTTGCTTATGTGTTCGGAAAAATGATAATTTGCAAAAGATGTATAAGAATTGAGCTTCTTACTTTTCAGGAGTTTAAAATCAATTTCAACAGAAAGTATAGAAGAAAGATATAGAAGTATGCAAATTTAAAAACATTGGGTCTAAATTAAAATTATGGTTCAGATTACCAAAGATCATTTATAATCATAAAGGGTATTGGAGTAATTGTTTTATAAAGCAAATTTCCTCCAAAATTCAGTGTAACAATTATTCTACAAAATAGTGAAATTCTTGAACTATTCAATCGTGTTATATTTTACTATCATCGAGTGTTCCTAATATCATTTCCTAATACATATTATTGTAATATTTAAAATGATTGTTTTTTTAAATTGAAGCTTTCAATTCTGAAGATACAAAATATTTGTTGAATTTTTAGAACTTCCTAATTAGGGATCAGATATATGAAAATTTAATCGAAATTTCACATTATATGAAAATAGAAAAAGTACAGAAGAACTCAGAATACAAAAATACAAAGGCGTACGAGGCGTTAAAGAGCGCAGAGAATTTAAAATAAATCAAAACCCGTTGTATGATATTAAGTTAGATTATTAAATATGAATGTTTATGAACTCTCATAAGGTGTTATTAATTCTGAATGAAATTATTTATTTTTTAAATATTTTAAATTATTGTAATAGATAATTTAGCTATCTATGATAAATTTCAAAATGAGTTCTTCTTAAAAAAAATGTCATTTTCCGGTAAAAGTTCATTTAAAGTTTATGTTCAATAATGTCAAAGAAATTTACAAAATGTAAAATTATAATAAATAAAATTAGAAAAAAAATTTATCAATATTTTAAAAAGGTGAACGAATCAATTTCGTATACAGATATCTAATTTCATACTAAAAGTTTATACACCTTCAGTCCAAATATTTTATAAATTTCTTTTTTTGAATTTGATAGCCTTGTTTAAAGAAAAGAATTTAGAAAATTTATTAGATAATTTATTTGCAAAAATTTTGAATAATTTTTAAATTAAGATTAAATAACAATGTTCTATTGTAAGTATAAGTTTATAATATTTTCTTTTGTTGTACAGTTTATGATATGGTTACAATTTGGCACAATTAACAAAGCATAAACTAAGCGAAAATTTAGCAATTTATATGCAAAACTATACGGGATGGGTCGTAGAAAATAAATTTTTTGACTAAATTTTTAAAAAAATCAGTGCGTGCAAACTAAAAAAAAATCTTTTCACATTTTACAATTTTTATATTTAGTGAGCGATTTCTTTCTTTTTCTTTGCCTGTATTTTAAAATCAAAAATTCTGAAATCTGTATTTTAACCCATTTTTATTATAGTACTCAGTTATTCAGTTGAAATTTTGTATAAATACTTGCAATTGGTTTTTGATGGCATTTCAAGGGATTCTGAAATCTAAATGTCAACTTACTTATTACCGTCATCTTTCAAACAATTAACGGTAAATACTAATGTTTGCTGGGTCATCTTTACAAAGTTACACTATTAGAAAAGTTATTTTTTATTTTATTTCTTTTTTGTACAATTACTAAATTTCTTATAGCGTTAGTTCCCAATTTTTTAAACAAAAATATATCAGAAAAGGTATTCACAAAACCAAGATCAAACCAAGCGGTAAAACTAAAATGATTATAGATAAACATCTACAAAGCAAACGAAAATCTTAGTTCCTTGAAATTTCTCTTACAATTTTTTAACTATTGAAATCAAAATTACAACATCGGGATTATTATCAGAAATATCACATGTGGACATATGTAAGTATGTGCATTTGAATTTATTTTCCTTAGTTAATTATACAATTTTTAATTTTATAAGAAACGCGACTAAACTTCAAACAATTTCATAAAATTTTCGGCTTATATTAACATGAACACAGGATATGATCATAATTTCATTAATAAAATCCCAAAGGAAAGCGGAGAAATTTAATTGTAATACTCATAATAAACACTTTTGCAAAAATTCATATAAATTTTCAGATCACATAATATTCAGTCAAATAAGAGATAATATTTTGACAAAATAATCCAATTATTTCCATATATAAAAATCTCAAGAAACTCATTTTAATGACAGATTAAATTTCATAATAATTAAAATAAAAAAATAAAAACAAAAAGAATTCAAATAAGGTAAAGTAAGGTAATTTCGTCATGTTAAGGGACTTTTTCGGTTTTTTAACGATGTATTTCGAAGAGTTAATGTGTGTGCAACAAAACTATAATTTTTTGTTAGTTTGGAATGTTGACAAAATTATTTTTAACTTTTTCAGACAGTTACTTTGTGAATTATTATATTTTTTTAAATTTTAAAATATCTCCAAAAGTCATGTAATTTCGTCAGCAAAAACTTTGAGTTTTTAATTTCGTCATGTGGAGTTGCTAATATCGTCATGGCAAAAAAAAACTAGGTTTTCATACAGTTCATTGGACTAAAATAAAAAATAATGCAAATTTAAACTGTGTATATCATAATTAATAACTATCCGGCAACAATTTTGAAAAAAAGCATGACAAAATTTGAACAATTCAAAAACTATGTAAAATTTTAATTTCGTCAGCACCCTATTTAAGTATTACATTCCGCCGCCTCACAAAATATGATTGTAAATAAAATTTTAGTAAAAATTAGTTTTAAATTTAATAGTTTTTTTAGATATTGTACAGAATTGTTATATTTGTCAAATTTAACATTTCAATTTCTGTTTTTCTCGTGTTTTTATCATTATTTGTAGAAAAACTTTGGCAATCTACATTTTTCGTTACTATTAAAATAGATTGTACCGGTAATACCTAATAAAATATAACTGACGAAATTTTATATTTTGGCTAGAAACACTGTAAATAAAAGTTCTGCATTCAATTTTTTTTAATATTTTAAGTTTCAAAAGTAAATATTCATATTTTAAAATGTTTTAATAAACCACTCAATTTCGTCATTCTGACGAAATAATCTCCAACTCCAAACAATTTGGTTGGTAATTTCGTCACTTAACTTTTATTTTTTAATATTTCACTTTTTCAATTTTTTTCTTATTAATAATGTTTTTTTAAGTTTAATTTGTCAAAATATAAGCAAATATGTAAGAAATTACACATATTTCAACAGATATACCCTTAAGAAACTTTCTACTTTTCTTAACGAAAACACTAAGAAAAAGCAAAAATTTGCCCCGGTATTTTTTTCAGTAATTAAGAATGTCTTTTAAAATTAATTTATTTTAATTTTTTAAAATTTAAAAACGGATCTTCTCACTTCAAGTATATTTAAAAACAAAAATGTTTAAAGTTTAATGAAAATAGATGGGGTTTCCTAATATTTGACAAATATGTGAAGGAAGTGCGACATATGACGAAATTAAATGCACTGACGAAATTACCTTACTTTACCTTATTCTTAAAAAATTTGGAGCAATAAAAATTTAAAGAAAAAAATTAAATGCGAAAGTAAAATTTCATTCAAAAATTCTATACAAACTGAATTTAATTATACACACATATTATAATTACTTATTGTGTATATTTACGTATAGCATGATTGAGTGAAGGGTTCAAGATAATGGGCCCTGTAAATAAGATATATGAAGTGTGTATAAAAAAAATGATAAGATCATGTGAAAAGTGAAATGCCCATGTATGCTCATATCACGTTCACATAAAAATTTTTAAAAAATATATAAAAAAGCACTATAATTTTAATTTCCATATTCGAAGCTTAAACAACACTAAAAACAAAAACAAATTTTTTTTTATGCCATCTTCAAGCTTTGTGTCCTACTTTCATTAGCTTGGAAAACAAAAAAACTGAAGTTTTTTTCGCTGAACTCAGTAATTTTATTTATATTTTTTTTTTGCTTTTCATAATCGTATATACTTCTAAGTATGTATTATGTAGATATAATTATTATTATGCATATTTACATATTTACTTTTACATAATTACAATAAAAAAATGTTGGTCGAAAATAATTGATGTTCGGTTTGAAATATCAAACTGAAATCTAATTGAAAATCGGGCGAGTTTTTTTTCGGAAAATATTTTATTTTAAGAAAAATTTCTTAAAAATTATTTTTAAGATTATTGTCATTTAGTTTACATTTTATTCTTTAAAACAATTTTTGTACAAATTGATAAAGCACAAAGCTAGAGCCAAAAATAAATTGTCTTGACACGGTCAGTTTCCCTAAAACCTTATTTGGGAGTTTAAAAAAATATTAATATAAAATCGGAAAAAAAAGCAAATCCGACCAAATTTCAGTGCCAACTAAAATTTAATAACAATATACTTAACTAAAGCAATTCTAAAGAAAGCAAGATAATATCAAAGATTGCATTTAAATGAAACCAAAACTTACTTCTATAACTACATATAAACAAGTAAGTTTCGTTTAATTTAAATTTAGAATAGTGGGATTTAAAAAAAACCGTCATTAATTCAAATTACAATATTTAAATCTATAAATTTTACAGATTACTACAATAAACAAGGTGTAGTTCTAATAAAATATTACGAACGGTAATATTTTGCAAAGCGGGGTCTCAACATCAAACATTCTTTTTTAATTTATTTGACGAAAATTAAACTAATAAGAGCTATTAATTAAACTTTGAGAGAAATATCAAACAAAATTTGAGAAAGTTTACATATCGAATTCGAATTAGATCCAACAAAACTTATAAGGAATATTTAATGTCTCAATCCGGTCTACAATTTTCAGCCACAAAACTATTACCAGCAGAAGATTACTGTAGCGCATATTTGATTTCATTAGATATCCTACAAATCACCAGATCAACTGTCCAATATATCTTTTGTTTTTTTTTTTGTAGCTGACTCTTCATTTTTTGTACTATTTGTACATTTTGAGATATTTAAGAACTTAAAAAATATAAACAAAATTTGTTAATTTTGACCTTATTTCTATTATACAAACTTCCAAACATTTCGAACTTTAATTTTTTTTTTTTATGATTTGATTAATAAAAGAAATAATATTATATTTTTTTTATATTCATTTTACCTTTTCATATTATTATTATTTTTAATTTCTTTCTTATAATCTGTCAGCGGGTATCAAATGTAATATTATCGCCTTTACATGATAAAAATAATGCGAAAAGATTTTTGATTTTTTTAAATTTATAATAATATAAAAAATTAGGTATAAATGTCAAATGTATAACGGTAAGCCACCTTACGCCATCTTTATTTTGAATTGATATATTGTATAAGAAAATAAAATTAAAGCATAATGAAAGGGTTACGATTGTAAATTTTCATGAATTTTTTTATTTTGTTTTAAATTGTTGTAACGGAATTATATAGAAAAAGCGGATGCTAGCTTTTATTTCACTTTGTCCCGTACCTTAAAATCATTTACATACTAATTAATTAATTTAGTTGATTATTAATTTCTCATTATCTTACGAAAAAAAGAAACAAATAAAAAAATTAAAATATTTCTTTAAAATTGATTAAAAATTTTGAAAATATTAAAAAGAAAAACCGACTCACATTCAAACAACGTATTTACTATAATTAAAATTTAGACGAAAATTAATACATTTTCAAAGTATTCATTTAAAATTGGAATTCTGTTATATTAAAGATGGTTATTATCACGTCATTTTACTGAACATAAAAATGTAGCAGCATATTGTCTTATTACCTTAAATAATTAAGGTAATATTATAGTGTTAAAAGTTAGTTTTTAAAAAAATTAGAAGTTTTGCTATTTCTTAAAAGTTTTGGTAAAAGTTCCTTTAAGATAAAGTTATTTTCTGCACGAAACTTTGGATGCGAAAAATTTAAATGTTAAACTCTGTTATGCCCAAAATTTATACACCCACTTATTCTAAATGAACATTCCTCGAAAATATTTTGATTCAAGATCCTTTTTGGATTTTCGAATTTCGGATTCTTAGGTACAATGGAACCAAATTTCAAAAATGTTAGTGAAAAAAGAAAATTCAAAACCTTTCGCATTTTTTTTAAAGGCCCTTACTGAAACTTTTTAAATATTTGCATAAAAAATCCGTTTCAATAGTATTGGGGGATTCAAAATACCAAATCAAATTCATACCTTATTCCATTCTCAAGTAAACATTTTTACAATTGGTAGATAATTGCGCAAGTGTAAACGGTAAGATAAGCTTAAATTTGATTCTGAACACTACTTTGAATGAAGAAAATATAAATAGAGTCGAAAATGTTTTCTTCTTGGTTTTATATATCTGCATTTCATGTAGCTCTATTTATGATGTATAAAAGATTACAGAGGTCTATACAGTTATAAACCACTTGATATATATAAGCTACAAGCTGACTTGATTCAAATTAAAATTTGCCTTACTGTATCAAGCTGTACGAATCTAAGAGTCATATCCAAACGTAACATTTACTAAAAATGAAATACACTCTCTGTGTTACTCACTGCTTAATTGAGCAACACATAGAGTTTTATAATTATTCAATTAATAGAAAAGGAAGTTTAAAAGTTTCCAATCAGTTTCTATTCTAATTTATGACATAATATACATATGTATCACCCCTGAAATAGCGATAATTTGACTGTATAATTAAATTAATTAATAATTGAAATTTAAATTGTGGCAAAAATCATCTGTTACACTTTACTAATAAAAAACCATATTTCTTATTATTTAAAACTGTATTTTGTTACAAAATCAACAGTTGGCTCTTGAATTACATTCTACATTGTATATATGCATATATATTCGTATTAACTTATATTCTTATTATTAAATATTTTTATAAATATATAAGCGACAATTACAATTTTATATATGTATGTACAAGTTAATTTCAAAGAGCACGCGAATATCTATAATGTACAACGGTTATTATTGTTAATAATTTTCATTTTTTTCTATATATAAGTATAATTTAAGTATAATAAACTCACCATTCGTAAAACTGGTATATTATTAAATTTTAAAAATAATCTTTTTCTTTATACTTATAATTATTTAATTTTCTTATGATTTTGTGATTTGTTTTGGTTCAAAATTAAATTTTAAAATTTATTTCTTAACAATAATCACGTGACCAAAGTAATCACAATAAAATGAACATTGAATTTTATTTATGTTAAACAAAATATTGAAAAATTGAAAATTAACAAAAAAAAAACGTTGTTATTCACCAGGTTGTATTCATGCTTGGCTTTGAATTCAAAATCTACACGAAAAGTTAAAATTCTATAATATATTCGATGTAAAAAGAATAAAGTAAAGCGTAGGAGAGTGCCCCTTTATAACCTGCAACATAAGTTTTTTTTAATGTATAACATGGGATATATGTATACAAACATACTTATACTTGTATTTTAATCTTATAAGTACTCGTATATACATAATATTATATAAAATGTCTTACACCTGCTGTATATAATATAACCGACTTATAGAAGAAAATATATATGTATGTGTATAATATATGTATATAAAATATATATTCATGTACATATATATAAATTTTTGAAAAATTAACATGAATAATCAAAAAAATTCCTATAAATGCAATAAAAACAGCTTTCACTTCACCTGTGCAACGTTAAAACAAAAAAATATAAAAAAAAAACAATTTAAAAACAAAAATCCGCGAAAATTGTCAGTTACTTTTTGACTATAAACGTTAAAAGTGACGTAAGTTGATTGCACATTTTTGTATTTTTGTTTTTATTCATTTTTTCATTATTGCTGCAAGAAAACCAAAAAAAAAATTTAAAAATAATTTGACAAACAAAAATAAAAAATTCTCAAAACGATCAACAGCCATACAATAAAGATTTTATAACATGGCAGAATGTAGCTGGATTATTGCAATTCTGCTTAGCTACAAATAGACTTACACTTATAATAAGTATGCATATCAAATTGAAATCTAACACAATAAAAATATATTTGAAATATATTTGACTTGAAATGAATAAGTTTATGTATACAAATGTTTGTATGTCTGTAATTTATCGATGGCAATTTTGCAAATAATAGTACATTAGTCTTTCATCAAAATAGCATTTTTGTGCTAACGTTTTCTTCTAATTTTTCTAATTCGAGATTGATTTTAAACGAGAGTTTAAAACCTTGGAAATTTAATTTAAACTTAAGAACGTATTTAACTTACTAAAATTTAAGAGGTTCGGGTTCTGGTTAATATTTAGATTTCTGTTTAAATCCTGATTTGCATTTGGATTATGGTCCGAATTGGCATTCAGATTTGTATTTTATTTCAATTGTAAGGTTACGTAAGTATATGCATACAGTCAATCTTTTATATATCATTAATTCAGCTTAATATAATAAGCCCTTTTTGTAATAATATTTGAAGACTAAAAAAATTACAGGGTAAATAAAAATCACAAGATTACATACAGAGTAATAAAATTGAAAAAACGTAGCACAAGCCTAAAAAATTCTCTTTAATTCAATAAGAATAAGAAATTTCAGGTGCCTTATACTTTAAAGCATTGTTAAAATTGTTAGCATTTGCAGTTAAAAACTAAATCTTATTTGAGTTTTTCATTGGCTCGATTTATTGAGAAAAAAAACTTGAACCGAATAATAGCAAAATTTTTGGAAAATTGGCCTTTTTTGGCTTTTTATTTGTTTTATAAGAATTGAAAAAATGAAATACGTACGTTTGCAAAATCACCATCGGGTATATGCATTTATTATTTTATTTATATGAAATCATACAACTATATTATGGGCATACTTATTTTATACTACAAATTTTGAAAATATTGCGAAACAATGCGACACAAAAAATATAGCGCTTTTTTTAAGACAAAAACAGAATTAAAAATCTTAAAATTTCTAATGATTTTATTTTTATTTTTTTTTTTATAAAATCAAATCTCAATAAGCAAAAATATATATGTGTATGTAATCTTACAATGTAGCAAGTATCAAGTTGAGGTAAGATAAATAAATAATGTTGCTAAATAAAAGTGTAAAATGCGAAATTAATGGAGGTGTACGCGGTACAAACGTTCCCTTTTTAATACTTTTTTTAGGAAAATATTACGTAAATAGTTGTATACACGAATATTAGAAACTGAGAAGAGTATTACAAAATCTATGATTGTTATTCTAATATCTATGCTTTTCTAACAAAAATTAATTAAATAGCAATTAATTATATTATTGCCTAAACGTTTTCTTCAGGCATTCTTATAACGTTTGTATTTCATTAAATTAAATTATAAGTGATTCAATCATATATGTACAAATTAACATAGAAAATTCATTTACCTATATGAACATTTTATTATTTTCATTTATTAAAAAAACTTTTACCAAGTGAAATTACACAAAATTTTAATCAGATTACGTGATTAACTGAAAAGATCTTAAGTGTATAATTTTATTAATGCTATTTCTACTTTATATTCTAATAAGTATAACTGAAAGTAATGCTAAGTAAGTAGTATTGCATGGCAATAAATTTATATTGCCTGAAATAATAAAAGCCTAACTAAACTGTTTCACATAAAATTTACAATTAAAGTACCTTTAATCATAACATATTAAAACTATAATTACGATAGTATAACAGAAAAAAATATTATTATATTATACTCATATCTTATTATATGTTAAATATAGTTATTAAAAATTTAATGCACGAATGAATGGAAATTTTGTTAATAAACTTATTTTGAATTTCAACGATAGCAAGATATTTTCCAAAATACCGCTAAAAATTTCAAATCTCATACATATATATGTATAGCCAAAAATTATATATACTTAACAGGCTTATTTTGTAAAGATCCAAAATACTCGTTGGTTATTGTATTAGATGAAATCGAAGGACAAAAGTTTATTTCAGTACATTCATACTTTTAACTAAAAAGTGAACTTTCATGAAAGTCAGTCGAAGACGAAATTAAAATGCAGAAGCGTACAAACAGGCAAACTGATAGACCAACGTTTCCTTAAAAATAATTTATTTACTTTTTTCAAAGCTACAGAAGGCCATTTTGACTGAAAACTTAACATAGGAAATTTATTGTGATCACAACACCACCTTATTGTTTACACAACAAAACTTCAAAGATGATTAAATGTTTATTAATCACATAAATGCTTGAAATTTCTAAAAATAATTTTAAAGGATCTAAATTATATTATACCTGAAACTGTTTCAAGTGATCCATAAATATTGTTGTTACAAAAATATTTAAGTCTTAGGTTCGTAAATTAATCTGAAATCTATGGCAATCTTAAGTCTATTAAACTAGACTTAAGATTGCCATAGATTTAAGATTGCCATACAATACTCAAATAATAACTTTGAGTATTTTTGAACACCACCAGTAAAAACTAATTAATTGTATCCTATAGTTAGGAATAACAAAGCAAAAAGTATTTAATTTTTTATTCGTATTCTCGTAAAATTTTTATTCTTCATTTATCTTATACATTAAAGGATTTGAAAACATAACATTAAAAAAAAAAAACAAAGAAAAAAATTGAATTTAGGACCTCTAAAGCTTGAAAAGTTTTGTTTAATGATCGATGACAAGAAAAACTTGAGAGAAAAATACAAGATAAGTTTTTCATTTTTCATTTTCTTGTTTTCTTTTTAGTTTTTCTCAGTTGATTTATTTCGACATAACGTGATCAAAAGATCAATTATTATAGAAAAAGAAAAATAACTTTTTTAGAAATTCAATTTTTTTTTTTTGTTTTCTTAAAACATTAAAGTATTTTACTAATGCACTTAGCGTTAGATGAAATTTCAATTCAATATCTAAATATTTAAACATACAAGCTAAGATAAGCGAATTTAAGTACACTTATATATACATACACACACAATCATTCGCATATACACTCACAAAAATGCTTGTTTTTAATGCATTTTAAATTTGAAAATTTTTTTTTTCTCTATTTAAAAGGAAAAACTTTAGGTTATTTTCGGAATGGCTTAAAATTTACGTTTTAAGAAAAAAAAAACTTGTACAACTCAACAAATATAGTGCTATGCATTACTATTGTAAATTAAACAATAATGAAATGAATGTACATATACAAACTGATTTTTTAAAAATGAAATCAACTCTAAAATGTTACATAAGTGATTTAAAAATTACAAAAAAAAAATTGTATTTACCTTAAAAATAGACAAACATAAAAATTGCATTTTATGCAATTTTAGATCAAAATCAGTTTTACTAAAATTGAAACATTGTACATACACTCAAATAAAAATTATGTTAGGATTTAAGAAATTAACAACAACAAAAATTAAAAATTCATTTCTCAATTTAGTAAACATTGTTGTTGATTAACAGGAATTCAAATGGTTCATAACTCCTGTATTGAAAAGTGCATTTTTGCACATATTCGTTATATTGGAATTTTAGTAGAACAAACTTCAAAATATTATTAATGGAACAGTAATAGAACATTATCTTGAATTCGAAAAAGACGATTCGAAAAAAGAGAGCTGATCATACAAATATTTAGATGAAGAGGCGGAATAAAAATAATGTAAGTTTTCATTAATTTATAAGGTATGACTCTCACATTCATCTGCTTTATTTTGGTGTCTTACTTGGGTTAGAATTCGCACATTATAACAATAATAAAAATTAACAATAATATAACAATAGTAATAAGTTAATTTTGAGTATGTTATTATATAGATTATCTAAAGTGAAACAAAATGTTATAGATTATATAAAGTGTTATACTATTCGATAAAGAATGTAATTAGCAAATATTAAGGACTTTAATAATTCAAGTGTTTCCGAACAAGTTTCAATTAAAGAAAGCTTGAATATAATAAGCAAAATCCAATACTGTGGATTAGACATTAAAGAAATTCAAAAAAGATTTAGGTATATGTGTGTACACGTATGTCTGTAGAATAGTTTAAATATTGAATATAATAGATTTGCTAATTTTCGAATCAGCCAACCTCTAATAAACTTTAATATGAACAAATAAATAAAATATAAGCGAATAATAATTTTATAGCTTATCGTTTGTATTTAATGAATTATGAGGTTTTTTGAATATTTTGAATTGAACGGTGTTAAATTAACTTTCAAAAATTTTGGTTAATGTTTGACTACTAAGTACTTAAAAATTTTGAAAGTGGGCAACATTAATTATATGTGAAATGAAAAAGGACAACATTAATTATGACTTTTTTAAGCAAACTTAAACACAGCTTTTTAATAAGTGAAACTCTCTATAAAAAAAATTGCTTTTAATTCATTTAATTAAATTTAATACATCTTCAATTATTTAATCCTCAATTCGTTTAAATATAATTACTTCTAAATTTGCAATCGGTTTTGATAAAATAAAATTAAATATATTTTTAATTTAGAGCAACACTAGATTTCTGAACATAGAAAATTTATTAATAATATTAAATTATAAGAATTTTATTGAATATATAAAGATAAAGTGTAAAATGAATTATTAAATTAAATAAAGAATAAAGAGATATGTGTCCACTGTAAAATAAAATTACCATTTGTGACGTTGTTTTTGAAAACTAACATTATTTTATGGGTTTTTTCAAATTAGCTCAATGAAATTGTTGGAAAGATACTTTTAGATTTTGACTCCGAACGAACATGATATTCTTTAATTAATCAATTTATAGACCTAAATAGGAGAGACAAATACTCAATTTCAATAGTTTATTATTATTTTTAGTACGTGATAAATTTAATTCACTCTATTAATCCCATCAAATATATTGGACTTTTTATAAAAACTGACAATAAATGTAATGAGTATACGCAATATTAACAATATTTTGTTTAAATGGTACATACATCATTTATATCAAATTATATAATATATAGATACATATTTTCAAAAAACACGATATGATTTATTCCAGTTATTTTAAAATAAAGGATTATCATATTACCCAACTATTTACACTTTGCTTTATAAAATTGTGATAACAAAATATCACGTTTAAAAAAGCAAATGTGCATGTGCATTGAAATATTTTCTTATTATTCTTTTTTCAATCTAACAAAAGAATAACATTCGAAAAGAAAACTATTATACGCTCACGGATGTAGTAATTTTATATATCAACGCATTTTTTCTTATATGTACATACATATGTATGTTATATACAATGAATATTATGTGTTTGTTAGTAAATAATATAGGCTTACCTTTTTTAATTAGAACATGTGTTTCAAGTTTTATCCAAAAGATTTTCTTTTTACTTTTTCTTCTGATATTTATTTGAAAATTTTGTTATATAAATTGTACATTACAGTTGGTTACATTTTTTTTTAAAACAACAATATTTATTTTTTGTTAAAATTTGTCTCAAAATTATTATTTTTGATTAAATAATTTAATTTATAATTATTTTGTAATTTAACACACAAGAAAGTAGAGAAAAACGAAATTTTAATGTAAAACTAAAAAAATATTATTTGATTTTCTTTTTTTTTTGAAGTAAAAATAAAATATATGTAATTAATCTTTTTTTTAAATATTTGAATTTGTTACAATTATAAACAAAAACTTGTAGATATAGGGAAAAGACAAAAAACTATTTTGTATTTATTTGATTTTATTTTTATTTTTATTATTTTTTTTTGTTAAACTTTCTTAATATTTAATTTTATGGTCCAATAATTATGTGCTGTTTAATTTTTTTTTATTTTATTTTTGATTTGTTCTTTTTCTTTCTAAATAAACATTATTTAAAAAATGTTATATATAATTTTTGGTTTCTTAATATTCACGTGCAATTGGTAAATCATTTCATTTCATAATAATTTAAAATTAAATTTATTTATTAAATAAATATAACATAACTGAAAATTTTGAAACTAAATGGTTTTTCTTCCCCAAAAAGAATAACAATGTTAATTATCAATCATGAAATAAATACAAACCAAACAATAATTTTACTATTAAAGATTAAATTGAAATTTGGAAATGTTTGCATTACAAATACAAATTAAAAATTATCAAAAATTTTTTAATAAAACTGATTTAATTTTTAATTTAAATGTAAATAATTAAAAACTCAATTATATAATTACATATAGATACATATTTTATATAATATATTACAATAAATGTTAACAACCATATAATATTGATTTTAAATTGATTAAAACATAAAAATGTATTAAAAACTTCCGGGTTTCTCAATCAATTTCCTTCACAAATATTTTTATTAAGATTTGGATCTTACTTACATATTTACGTATACATATAATTTTAATATATATAAAAGAATTTGCAGAATGTTCACGTTACTATCATAAATGTAATAAAATCGTATAAAAAATTTTTAAAAGTAAAACTTTCTATGTTCTTATTATTTATGGTTTCCTTCTCTTATATTTTTTCTCTAATAATTTTTTTATATTTAAGTAGCATATTAATTCTCATATTAAAAGTGTAACTTCTTTTCACATAAAATATGTATAGCTTTCTGTAAATTATCAAAATACACACTGATATTACAACAGAAAAAAAATTAAAAACAAAAAATATGAAAAAAAATAAAAGATAAAGTAGGTTTCGATATTATTAAATTTATTTTTTCTTTTCTTTTTTTCTGTTAAGTTTTCTCATTTAAAAACATAAATTTTCCAATTACTCTTAATAATAACGTCTTTAATGTTTAACGTTCGAAAAAGAACTGAAAATTTTTCATTCAAAGGTAAAAGAAAAACAAAATTGTTTTTTTTTTTCTTCTTCTTTTCCTTTTCTTAATATTTATATTTTACTTTTTTTTTATTATTATTCTTTTTTCTTTCTTGATATACTACATTATTAACCATTGTACTCATATTACTCTAATATAACCATGTCAATTTTTTATCGTATATACCACACATACTCGTACATACCTATATAGTGAAAATTTTTATTCACCGGCTTACCACCAACTGACCAGTTACAGAAATGAAAATAATATTATTTATACATATGTATGTATATACAATAATATAAATAATAACGATGAATGCATATTTTATAATTCAACTGGTCGTATAAATTGATAAACGGTTACTATATTGCTGCTACTGTTGCTATTATTATATTTATACATTATTAAGCACATACTTATATAAAATCTGCAAAGTTTTTTTTTTAAATATTAACTAGTTTATTGAGAGAAAAATTTTTTTTTAATAATTTTCTTTACATACATGGGTTATCTTTTTGTACACAAATATCATACTATGCATGGTAAATGTTACGTATGATGTAGGATATTATAAAAAACTTTAAATATTACAGATCAAAAGAGAGTTACGAATAAATAAAAGAAAACAAAATGTTTGTATTTATATTTTATATTAACTCAATATGCATATAAATATGTAGATGCATCATATTATTTACATATATGTATTAAATTATTATCATTGTACAACAGTGTCTTTAAAAATTAATTAACTTATATTTTATTCACTGTTTCTTTAAGAAATAACTTTAAGAAAATGTGATTGAATTAAAAGTTTTAAATACTAGCTTTTTTTTAATTAATTTATATTTAATGTGATTTAAGGGTATAAAACCACATTTATTTTTATTCGTTATGTTTTCTTAAAAATCGTTAATAAAGCTATCAAAAATATTGGGCTAAAAGCAATTGCATATATTAACGTCTGAAATGTAAAGTAGAAAGAAATGTAAAATGCAAGACATCATTAAAAAACACAGTCGTGTTTAAGAAGAAATATTCACAGTAAAAATATTCTTTAGTTAGACTATAAGCTATTTATTTCGTGAACTTCTTTCTAAAAAATTTAAGCAATAATTAATTTCAAATATCGAAGAATAAATATATATGCATATATTATTATATAAGGAAATTTAAAAATGAACTATGTTACAATAAAAAGTAAAACTTGGTAATGAAAAAATAAAAGATTAAGGAGAAAAACTTGACCATAGCTCATTTAAAAATTTATAAATTAAAACAATTGCCAATAAAACTGCATTAAAGTTGAGACGTTAAATATAAAAAAATCTCAATTTTAAAGCTTTCATAAAAACAAATGGAACATGTGCAAGTATTACCCTATACCTAATCAATGGAATATTTCTCAAATTTAAGTTATTACCACCAAATATTTGTTTAAGTTTTTATTGCATTATTCACTTATATTTTAAAAACACAAGTACTATGTTAATATTATATTCATTAATATTTCTTTTCATTTTTATTGCTGTTACAATAACAAGTAAACTCAATTCAAAAAACAAAATAATTAAAAGTTTATGAAGGTATCATTCCACGATTTCTTTTCCATGATGCTCCAGATTTCCTATTATGATTAGCCCTACTAGACTTATTTACTTCTTTTTTATGTCTATTATTTAATGTTTTTTCATCTTGGCCTTGACCTTTAGGATTTCCAACAACATTTCTTGATTGATTAAATTTGTTACCACTAAAACCGCCACGATTATATTTAGCTGCCCTTTTAGCTTCATAACGTGCTCTAATTACTTCAGGATTTTCACAGAAATCTTTACTTGTATCTCTCTTTTCGTCATTTTTATTATCCCCTTCATTATTTTCTTCAGAGGATTCATCTTCTTCCTCATCTCCATCATCAGGTTCGAGCTCATCAACTAATAAATCTTTGCCAATACCAATTCTCGTCCTATTCAATTTTGATTCGCTGTCAGCTAAGGCATCGTAACTGTCATCATACTCATCGTCGTATTCATTATCTTCACATATAAGATCATACTGTTGATAGCGTTCTTTCAAAGCCTTAACGTGACTTTTATCATCTAACAATTGTTTCATATTTTTTGGTTGATTAGGAAAACCTTTATTTGCTTTTATTATACAATTAGGATTATCATTTGTCATTATATCATATTGATCTCCATCAAATACATTGTATCTTTTAATTCCAGTTTCCATAAACAAAGTGTCTTGCGGATCTGGAGGTATCAATACTTCTTTTCTGTCTGCGGTTTCTAAATCAGGAGGTAGGTTTCCTTCTAAAATAGCAGCAATTACTTGTTCTGAATTATCATAGCGAGATAAAAGTCGGTTAATAAAACCATCGCCCAAGTCCGGAAATACTTCCTTAACTGCTAATATTTCTTCTTCAAAGATTCTATTGTGATTTTGCTTTGTACTTTCATTAGTAGAAATCTTAGATGGTTCAGGAGATACAGATTTTTTATCTTTAATAAAGTAAATGTTATATTTTAATTTAACTATACTTTTTAAATATATTCCATAAAAAAATTATTAAATAAAATTACTCAAAAACGTACCAAGAATTTTACTGTTTTGATTATCGTTTTTAATCATATCTAGTAAAAACGCTTCTCCTTCACTTGTATAAGCTTTGAAAATAAAGTCAACTTTAAAATGATCTCTAAATTTTACGTTTTAAAGAAAATTAAAAATTTTAGAAGAATATAACAAATAATAATTAGCACAAATATAAATTAAAACACATTTAAATTGGAAAATATTGTGAATCAGAAAATCCTCGTGTCTAACAATATTTGTAAAAGGATACAAGTTAGGGCAGGCCTGTTTTAGAATATCGATATCTTGTTCTATTGGGAAATAAGTTTGAAAATCAATAACAAATGTTCTGTCAGCTAAACATTCTGTTAAAGTTGATATATAATTTTCAGCTTGTTGGATACTTTCCTCTCTAAAAAAATAAAAATATACATATATTTGCATAATGTGCAATACATATTGTTTAATATAAGAATCTCAATTGCGTCCTTAGATTGCACTTACGGGTTTTTTAAAATATTCTCAATATGAAGATTAATAATCACTTTAAATGTTTTCAAGAACTCCATTCTCGCTTTATTCAAATAAAGCAAACTACTTGAGTTTGAATCAATCGTATAAATATTTTTATAAAGCAACGGTATAGCATTTTCGTAAAATTTTGATATGCTGAAATAAAAAATTTTTAAATGCACAAATACGAGTACATATCACCTACCGATATTGCTCGTGATAGGTGTATTTATAAACTTAAATAATTTTAAAAGTTGAAGAAAACTATCTACCTTTGTTCCATTTTTAATTCATTGCATATAGATTTCGCTTGTGGTAAGATCTCTGTTAAGATGCTAATCGTCAAAGCGCAATCCAAAGTGTATAAAGCTAAATCATCTAGTGTATTAATATCCGGACTATTTTCATCGACAATTTCTTCCGTTTCCGTTTTTCTTTGAATAGTTTTTAGTGCTGTTTGAAAATATTGAAGACTTAATCTTAAATCATTTAAATACTTTGGTTCAATTCTGAAAATAGTTTGAATCACTCTTGATAACATTTCGCGATTTACACGTCCGTAGGTAATAATTAAATCAAATATTAAAGGAATAGATATTATAAATTTAGAATATAAAAGTTCTTGTAAATGTTCTTTGGTGATCCATTCTTCTTCAGATTCCTTATTCGTGATTATTCGACATACGATTCTGAACGCATTATTATAAATGTTGAGATAAGCTGGTAAAACCTTTCTGTTTTTGGTTGCTGAACATATGTTAATATAACAAGGTGTCGCCTCCTGAAAGAATGACAATATCGCCTCCATGCATTTTTTATCATAAATAATATGAGACCAAAATCTGAAAACAAAATTATTTTCTTTAAATCTGATGCACTGTCATAGAACATTTATTACTTAAAATGAGGAAGTTTAAGCAAAAATTCTAAATCCTTGTTGAAATAATCAGCCTCACATAACCATTCTGTTATTGCAGTTCCTTCTTCTATTTTACCTTCAACAATGGGTAGCGGTTTATATTTTGTATAACAACGTTTTTCAATCCAATGTTCACTCTGCAAAAAAAAAAAGAGTTAAATTCATGAAATATCGAAGTTTGTAAAGTTTTTACCAATGCTGGAATTTTAGTTTTTACACCATCATATTTCACGGAAAAAAATAATTTATTTAAAGGCAGTTTTGCAGCGTTCTAAAAGGAATACAGTAACCATTAAAATCATAACCGTAGCCAATGTTACTTAAAATCAATTTTACCAAAAACTCCACTTTCTGCACCATAATTAATACTTTATTATAAAATTATATTTTTAATTAAAACAAGAATTCTTAAGATTTAATTGTTGCGTTTCTTTAATATTTGGAATTTTACTGCACCACTTCAAAGAAACTATCAAAAATGACATTTTAGTTGCCAGTTGCCACCTGTTTGTTGTATACATACTTATGTATATTTGTGTACAATGTAAATAAATACTTTGAACTGATTCGTTGATTTAATAGGCAGATTTAAAATAGACTGGCAGAAAAAAAGAACACTTTCCACCCAAAATTGAAAATCAACTCAGTTCTCATTTTTAGATACCTCTTTAGATACTACTTTACCGCCAAAAGGAATTTTTTCCGTTAAAAAATTAAAAAATAGCTAAATCAATTTTAATAAATAAGAAATAAATTTTTAATAATTAAAATAACTTGATTGAAAATGAATTCAGTAAATTTCATTTTAATTCAAGTTTACTGTTTAAAACTCCTACGAGCTCCACTTTTTTGCGAATGGTGGTAGTAAATAAGGAAAGTGGTTTTTATAAAGAAATAACACGTCGGATATATTGTACAAAACAACATAATTATGTATTGTAGTTCTGAAAAAGTTTCATAAAGTCTAAATTTGCTTTCAACATTTTAGAAGGCCAAGTTAAATAGTAAATGGCAGAATTAAAAAATTTTTGTGTGAGTTTTACTGGGCAGTAAGAAAAAGTATATGGTAAAACTTAAAAAATAAAAAAACACAAAATGCTTTTGAAATCAATTTTTAGTGGTCAGGTTTCAAAGTAGATTTTTTTCATTCTATTTTAGAAACGATGTGGAAATTTGTCACATTTGGGAGCTAAGTGTAAAAACAGAACCAAAATGAAGAATTCCGCTGGCAAAATAGAACAACAGCTGAACGCCAAAATCAGTTGCTTAGCATTTAGCATGCAATACGATAACTGCATTGAAACAAATGATTCACAAAAAATCGCCGGCGATAAAAAATAATTCTAGGCTATTGTAGAGCCGTCGATTATATTTCCGGCGGTAGTAACTTGGCTTTATTCTGGCATTTAATATGTATTCAACATGAATTTTGACATTTCACCGGCCTTGTTCTGTTTTCATTAGTTAAGCTGCATTCATTGGTTCGTCGTTTTTGAGCTGAGCTATTTGTAATCGAACTATTTTTTCTCTTAATTGTTCTGAAAAAAGCTAGTCGTTTATTTTATTATGATTTTATTACTTTTGTGACAAGAATTATATGTAATTGTAATAGTTCAGTATACGTAAATTTGACGTTTTAAAGAACCTCCGCAGTAAAGTTGCAGTTGATTCAAATTTTCGAGAGAGAGAAAAAAAGCTGTACAAATAAAGAGAATTACAAAAATTCAAATTTTCATACAAAATACATTAGCTCCTCGCGAAAGCGGCGAACCAGTGAATCCAACTTAAGTCGACTTCTCGACGAGCTGATGTATTTTGTATAAATTTAAAATTTTCTAGAATGCCGCATACCGGCACCATGTTCAGTGATTTTAAGCGAATTATCTACTGCTGCAATGTCATAATTTGACATATGTCATAGGAATGTAAAGTTTATTTTTGTGATGTTTTTTTGTAATTTTATTTAATTACGAAGTGATTAGTAAAATTTTTTTCTGAAAAACAATAATTAATATTTTCTTTTAATATTATATTAGTACATTTGAAACAAATAGAGTTAAATTACTAAATGTATTAAGAATTTTTTCCAATAAACATTTAAAACTCAAAATTTTCGAGAAAAACAAAGTGAAATGTTTCGAATATAGAAAAAATTTTGAATGTAAAGTAAATAGAACATAAATACTCAATACAAACATGGATAACGATAATACATCAGTGCTTGAGGGTAAAATATTATTTTATTTGTAGAATTTAATCACAATTAATGCAAATGAGATAAAAAACATTGATATGATAATAATAATAGATTAAATTTTAACGTTACTGATTTGGGAATAAATTTAAGTTGACGCAACTTAGCACTCATTTAAAAGATATTTTAATGAAAATTTTGTTCATCTTAAATGCATAATAAATTGCGTATATACGTAATTTATCATAAATTTTGTTTTCGTTTAAAAAACAATTTTTTGGTAGTGCGTTTATATAATTTACAAAGAAAAAAATTACTTGGGCTATAAGGATTGTAAAATTACATACAACTTATCTCTTTTAAAATATTTACATATGTACCTATATATTAAAAATTCATTTACGAGTCAACAAAAATCGATTTGGCAAATCTTTTAGTAATTCGCAGTGAAAATAAAATTCAATGTGCTATTGTATGTATTTTTTTGAATTCCAAATAAAAACACAAAAAATTTCAATAAATTAACCAAAGTTTTCATTGTTTACCTTTACTTTTTTAATTTTAAAATTTTGAAACTTAAAATTCATTTTTTAACATAGATTTCAGAAAAAATCAAAAGGATTTTATAAACTTTAATATTTTTATTATTTGTTTTAATATCGTACCTAAATGGATTTTACAATTGTAATATTATTTATTCTGTTTTAAAATTTTTCGACGGTTTATATACAGACGTGCCAAATTGAATTGTTGAATCTACTAAAAAAGCCCAAAAAGAACTAAAGAAGTTGGAAAGTTTTTTATTCTGCATTATTTGGTATGCTTCATTTTTCAAAGCCTTTGTACCATTGTAAAACAAAACACTCGTACTCCTCTAAAATCTTAAAATTTTTTCAATATTAAATATCATATAATTAGTCATTTCAGATAAGTATACCTACCTAAGTACTTACATCATAACTGATATCGCAACTTCTTAAAAATTTTATTGTGGTATTTTAAATAATTAAAAATTATTAATCTTCGTCTTATTTTCTGCAAAAAATTAATAATTAAATTAGAGTAAAATAATTTCAATAATTAGAAAAATGAATCAAACTAATGCCATGATTAAACCAACTAAACTGTAAAAATGCAGGTGAATCATTAAAAAACAACAAAAGCTTACTTACAACAGAGTGTAATTTAATCCTTCCTTGTTCATTTCTAATAAAACGTAAAAAAATATTATCGGGATTTTTTAGGTCAAAAATTTTCTATTTCATTTTACATCGATATTTTATTATTTGAATGCTAGTCGATGTGTTTACATTCGCTAGAAAACAACAAATTTTATTCAATAACAAAAAAAAATTTACGTGAAATCCCATATCGGTAATAGTAGAATGAAAAAAATAAATAAAAAAAGAAAATTTATACTCCTAGGAGTTTTAAGTAATTTATTTGAAACAATATCTGACAAAGATGAAAAAGTTCGCAATACAGTTGAATCCTCATTGGTTAAAATTGCTGAAAAACGGCCAGATGACACCTTTACTATTTTAGCAGAATATCGTTGTAAACATCCTAAATTATCTGATCAAACTGTAGCTGTTCTATTAAGGTACTTATATTAATTTACATATGATTAAATAAACAAACTATACTTTTCCTTTTAAATTAAAATTTTATAGAGTAATTGAAAGTGTTAAACTTACAAAAGTTGGGATAAAAAATAAAACACTCGAAAAAATTATTGAATTGGCTATTAATGAAATAACTAAAGCTGCTGACAATTCACCAGCAATTCAAAGGCCAGCTTTAGAAATTTTAGTATCAATTGGTAGACAATATTGTGACATGGTAATGGGAGCATTGATTTCGCATACTCCTGATGGTAGTGTACCTCATTTTATGATATTATATTGTATGGGAACTTTAGCAACAGCTAATATTCAAGGTTCTACACCATTTTTTAAAATAATATTAGCGAGTATCATACCGAATCTCGGTTCAGTAAAATTGGATCATGTAAAGCAAGCACATGCATTTGGTAAAAAAAAAACTACATTTTAGATTATATTTATATATAATCTAAATTATATATAATCTAAATTAATATATTATATTTAAATTTAACTTTAAAAAATTTTAGTGATTGGTCGATTTAGTGAAGCTCTTCTAGATGGATTAACAAATGCTATGGATAATCCATCTAATGATACACAATCATATTCGGTGGAATTTTCTGTAGCTTACGACGTTCTTCTAAATCAATGGCTAAATAGTCGTGAGCCGAAAGTTTGTAGCGAAATATTGCATGCATTATCTAGTATGTATCCTTTACTACCTTCCGAAAAAATTCAGGATCAAGCGAGTAGATTGATTCCGAACATATTACATTTATATAGAAGATCAATTGATAGAAATGCGATAACACAATTTTTAGCCTCAGTTTTGAAGACAAATATTTCAATGGATTCAACTTCTTTGGATACACTTGCAGATTTAATAGTTACGCAATTATTTGATTTGGTTTGCGTTTATCCTGATTATGAGAAGCCACAAACTATAAAAGGTCACTATGAAGTTTTACGTTGCTTTCATTTACTTGCACCAATATATTCATCAAAAATTATTGAGATGCTTTTAATTCATCTACGTAGCAATAGCGAACGCGAAAGAATAAAATCATTACTAGTTGTGACACATTTAATAAACTCTAGTGGTGAATTTATAGAAAGTAAAATTTATTCATTTGTAGAGTGTTTAAAGCAAATGATTCTTGTAGAAAAATCAATTAAAATGAAAATGACTTTATTGAAAGTTATTGTCGCTTTAGCGCAAAAATCTTTGCTTAAAGATAAAGAATTTATTTGGTTTATTGTACGTCATTCGTGTAAATATACTAAAATTAATAGTGAGCATGGAAGTGCAGATGAACACAAGGACTTTATGCAAACATGCCAAAATTCTTTAAATATGTTATCATCAACAGTTTGTACCGTAGATAATATTCTAAAACGTGAATTATTAAGTTACTTTTGTATGCTGGATTATACAGATATAGCTAACATTATAGTAAAATGTTTGGCAAATTTGTTGTCAAAGAGTGTTGAAATCGAATTAGATGTCAATAATGAATCGGGTAGTAGTAGCCCAGGAGATGAAAACAATGAAAGTAAAGCTAAAACCGTAGTTCCAAGTCCAGAGGCAATTTTTGCTCGCTGCATAACATTAATGGGAAATTTTCGTGAATCATCTCGAATTTCGAACATACTCAATTTCTTAAAATTTTATTATTGGCATTTAAACCCTGATCTAAAAGATTTGTGGGATCATGAAATACAAGAGCTACAATTAAGTATTGGAAGAGAAAAATTAGTGTTAGATACTTTATACGATTTTATAACAAAAAGTGTTGAATTTTTAAATGAGAAAGATCACAATTTTGCAGAAAGATTGACTAATAAGCTTGCAGATCAATTTATTTTATATCCAATTAACACCCCACATTCAGATTTCGAAATTCCACCCTTGCATATGGAGCGCGGCATGTTGATTAAAGCAATAGGCTTATGTCTGTGTCACATCAAGTAAGAATTACTTAGCAATAATTCAATTGAAAATAAAACAGCTTTTCTTTTTCAGGGAAACCCAAACAATAGACAGCAAATTTGATTTGATTGTTGTAGCAGCAAAACAAGAAAAATTGGATAAACATATTTCTCACTCAGATTATGAACATAAGCTTGTGGATGCCGCGCAAGCTATCGGTTTTATGTCAAAAGCCCATTTGCAAATATGTTTGAAAAAATTAAATGAAATGGCACACTTTGGTAATAAAAAGCATTCTGTGGGATTTTTTAGCAATTTGCATTTTATGAAGGATTCACATAAGGAAATTGAAATGTATAAAATGAATTTGTTAGTTTTTGAATCATATGGAAAAATAATTGAAATCGCAAATCCATCTGAATCATTAAAGGATATTGATACAACAATGATTCCGTTTTTGCTAACGCATTTGACTGAGACAAAGGACCAAACAATGAAAAAAGTTATATTAAACACGCTACTTAATATTACAACACAATTTTTAAAAAATTCTGAATATGGGTACGAACTTAAAACTAGAAATGAAATCGAACAAACAATCTTGAATATTCCAATTGAAGGAAATATGGACAATCTACTTTTATTTCCTTTAGTATTAAAATTAGGTGCAAATATTTTGCGTATTGAAAATGATGATCCACATGAAGGGGGTGTAATGTTTGAGATTTCATGTAAAAATTTCTTTTCATGTGCCCAAAATTTAAAAACAAAATTTGATTCTATTGAAGAGGATGAGAATAACAGCTATTTAGCTCAATATTTAAACCAATCTTTACCAGAACTTAACAGCTTGGTCAAAATAATGATAGAAAGTGACCCGTCCCCAGCATGTTTGGATTTAGTGATATCTATTTTAGAAGGTTGGGTCAAACATAAAAATAGTGAGGTTCGTATTTGCGCGGGTCACGTTTTGAATAATTGTTTGGATGTTTACATAAAATTTATGAAAATTGGATGTGAGCAACCATCAAAATTCAATCAAACCGGGCAAATGTTAGGGAAAATAATACCAAGGTAAAAAAGAAATTGCTAAATTGTATTTTACGAAAATTGATGTCATCACGTAATTCTAGATGCATAGACTCCAATGCAACTGTAAGGCAAACTTCGGTGGATATTTTGCAAAAAACTTTGGAAATATCATGTATTTACGAAACTTTAACTATACCAGATAGTTCGACTGATTGGGTCAGAGATATTGAAAAAATTCGTGATACAATTATTACAGATGACCCGAAGGAAATATATTGCCTTGCAGGTGATATCGCTAAAATTGTGGCTTATAAAATGTCAAATTTTCAATATTTACAATTTTGGTAAATTATTTTATTTACGTATTTATTTTATTAAAAGTTTTCAATTGAATTTGTTTTTCTAGTAAAACTCTATTAAATTGCCTTAATGACCCCGAAACAAGTTCAGCTATAGGAGCCTCAGTTGTTTTAAAATTTTTTATTCAACAAAAGGGTGCAGAACTTTTTCACTGTATACCAGATATGGTTAAGGATTGTTTAAATGTAAATAACATGGGAATACAAAGTATTTAAAAATATATTAATTCCTAATTTTAATTTTTTAGGCAATCAGAAATTGTAATATAGAGAGGGCTCGTTCAGGTGTACAAAAAGGTCTAGTTGCATTAACAAAACACCACCCAAAATTGGTTTGCAATGAAATTCTAAACCAACCACTTCCTTTCGATGAGTACATCCTTATTCAAATCGAAATTTTATAATTATTGTACATAATATGTATTTTGTAGTTGCATTGTAGAATATTGGAATACGATATGCAGTGAGTTGGAGTTGACTGAAATAATTTTAGAAAATTTTTTACAAATCTTATCGTCATCATGTTTATATGAGCAAAATGAAAACGGTGAATCTGATCGGCAAAGAATAGCAACAATTCAACCTTTCGCTATATTTTGTGCATTAAAAGAAATTTTCCCTTCGAAGGAAATTCAATCAGTAATTACTTATAAAATAAAATTGAATCGAAAGATATATGTATATTAATTTCGGGTGACTTTTTTTTCTTTTTGTTTTTAGGGATTGAAAAAAATGTTTCCTGATTTATTTGCTATGCTTCTAACTTCTTTGGCAACATATATTAATCTTGCTCCGCCTTTAATGTCACCAAAATCTTCACCAGTCACTGGAAAGACACAAACGATCAATAACAAATCAAGATTTGGATTCGTGCCAAATAAAGAAGCTGTTAAAATGGTCCCATGTCAAATAGTACTAGATGCTTTCAAGTCATTTTTATCGAATTTGGAAATGGAACAAATCGGAACAGTTCTTACAGTGTGTCCGAATTTAGGTACAAGTACGGATCTAGGAAACTTCATTGAACTTTTAACGCCAATGGCAGTTGGTGTAGTAAATCAGTTTACCATGGGATCTAGTACAATGCGACAAATTGTTGTAACTTTAAGTAAATATGTTTCGAGTCCTTATGATGGCCAGCGTGTTGCTGCAGTTGGTCTTTTTTCACAACTGGTACCATTAAAACCATGTGGTGAAATTTCGTCAGTAATTATGTTGCATTTGTCATCAGCTTTATCTGATCCGAACCCGACCGTACGTGGGTTATCTATTCGTGGATTAGCTTTCGTTGGCAATCTCACTGATCATGATATAGAAAAATATACAGAAACTGCCATTACCGCTTTATTAAAAGGAATCGATGACTATAATACGTAACCTTAGTATTAAATAGTTGATTTGAAAAAAATGCTTAAGAATATTCACTTATATTTTAGTGATTGCCTTATCAATATACCACTAGAAAGTAAACGTGGATTATCAAGAATCTTCCAAACGTTATCAAGTGAGAGAGTTGAATCTTTTCATATTTCTTTGGCAATTCGTATTCGACCATTTTTTGAAAATTCTTCAACTGAAATAAGAGAAGCAGCAATTCTATTGTTTGGTGACTTATGTGAATCCAAAATGCTTACACAAAGTGCAAATGATTTAACATCATCTGATTCATCTGAAGCTCTTAAAGAACAATTATTTGCAAATTTATTTTCCTTATTATTACATCTAAGTGAGACTGATCCGACAATAATAAGAGTAAGTATTTTATTTATGAGAGAAAAAAATATTTATAAAAATAAACATTTTTTGTGTAATATTTAGGCCTGTAAAGTTACCCTAAGGAAAGTTTGTTGCTTAATCAATGCTCCAAAAGTTAATGACATGGCTCAGAAACATCTTCTCGATCATGGACAATTAAACTATAACATTTTTATTGTGGATTTTGTTAAGCTTATTGTAAATAATTATTTAACTAAATAGGAAAGATTTTTTTAACTAAAAACAATAATTTTCTTTAATATGTTTAAGGGAACTGAACTTAAAGAACACATTCAAGATTTTATAGAATCTTGTATCCCATTTTTAAGAAGCCATTGGAGTGAAATCCGAGGAAATGCGACAATAGTAATTGGTAAGAATTAGGTTTTAATTTGTATATGCAATCTTTTTTTAAACACTTTAAAAGAAAATTTCGATACTATAGTATTATTATATTTATTTTAAGGGGTTTTGCATAACTACCTACCCACACACAATCAACATAATGAGTTAGTTGGTCATAAGATAGCTGTTCTTCTTAAAGACGAAAACGTGACAGTACGTCATAAAGCTGCTGCTGCTTTGGGGTATTTTTTTGGGAATTTATAAATGACTTAAATATAAACATATTTTAGGAAACTTAATTTTGTTGTTATATTTGTAATATTTAAATTTTAACTATCTACATAATTAAGAATATAAAAATACCGTCACTGTTTGTATTGTTATCAGTTATCACCAAAAGACTTACTATTTTCTTTAAAAAAAGCATAAATTCACAATTTTATATTTTTATTCATTTTTTTTTTAAAAGAATTTAAAATCACGTAAAGTATGTATTTGTTAATTAAAATTGAAAAAATGTTAGAAACAACTTGTTTATTTATTTTTAGTCAAATTTAATAATCCAGAAAAAAGTCGGAGTTTAATTTACAATTAAAATTTAATCCAAATGTTATAGTTGCAATACTTTTTATAAATATTGCATGTTTATGATATCCTTTTAAAAGTCATTATATTATATTTACATTGTGATAGAGTTACAATATATTGATACATACATCTATAACATAAAACTTAAAATTTTTACGCAAATATACGTTATCATATAAAAAATTTAGCATTTATTCATTTTAAAGTTTATTAAGTACAGCATATTAAATATTGACAAATGGAAAATATTGGATACGACCACTGGACCAGCCAATTGTTAAAACAGAATCTGAATTTCTACGATTAATACTTTGAAAGCAAATAAATGAAGGATACTCGCTTCCTATACCAGTTAGGAAACATGAAGGTGAAATATTTAAATTAAATTTTGTTAACGATGTCATAAAAATTGCAATACAAGATGTATCTTTAAATATAACGGCAAGATATCGACCATGTGGGTCCCACGCAATAGATTGTGGCAATCCTCCTAGTTCCCGGTATCCAACTGTAACCTTTGTTAAATCGGCTATTGGTAAAGCTTGTTTTGGCAGGTTAGACGCTAAAATAAAAAAATATATTTAGCTGATGTATTATAGAAAAAAGCCTCAAGATCTATTATAGTTTGTAATATACGAGGAAAAAATTTAACTTAAAAATTCTCCTCACCTGCAAACAAACCTCTTTTTTTCTATGCCAAATTTTAAAAAGAAAAACACAGTTTTTTTTTATTTTCTTTAAAGTGGTTTGGCAATATATAATCACCAATATTCTGCTAGTCGCACCAGGGAATGGGGTGTTATTAAAAAATTTTGAGTTTTCAATAATATCAGAGCATTTAAAATGATGCGACTAATAGAATATGAGGGAACATATGAAAAACAATTTCATTTTTAACAGACTTACTTGCAAATAATTGTTCTTCTACAAATTGTAACCGATATAAGAACGATTCTTCCGATGTTACAAAAAGCAAAAATTTTCCGCATGGTGACCATGCAGCCGATTGAATTTGTCCGAAATTAATAGTCCACCTTTCGGGAGTCCAACAATCTGTACTCCAAACTCGAAAAACGTTACTAATTGTGGATGAGAATAAGCTTGATCCATCAGGAGACCATTTTAAAAGTGAACATGAGGGTCCAACTCTTCTTAGAGGAGAATTTTCAATCATATCAACATTCCAAATCAAAACATCTGCACTTCCAATACTAGAAGATGCTAAAAGTGTTCCATCTGGGTTCCACTCTACAGCAATAACAGGATAATGTTTGGGGTGCTTTAAAAACAAAATTTGTGAAGCAGGCTTAGAGTTTTCTATTGTCCAATGACATATACCATCTTCGCAGCCTACAGTTAGTTCAGAAGAACTGTAAGGCCTCCAGGCCATACACGTTATAGATCTTTGATTAGGATGCTAAAACAAATTCTGTTTGTCAAAAATTTTGTTTGCATTAAATTTGATACTCACCTTTAAAACTGGAACAATAGCTGGCTCATCCTTGTATATTCTAATAATATCATCCGATCCCGCAACAGCTATTTTGAAACAATTGGGATGCCATACAATCCATCGAATACAACTTTTGGTCCAATCCCTCGTTTGTGTGTATTTAGTAATGCATCTAGTGTCTTGATCTTTTAAGTGTGGTAAAATCATAAATTTACATTTGTTTAAGAAATCTATAATTCTATGTGCATATTCAGCCAAAGAACATATTATTGGACTTTGCGCTGCACTTTGAGCGCTTCTGGCTTCAAATAATGCTTCTTGAAATCCACTCTCAAAGAATGTCCTCGTAATACGTTTAATAATATGTTCATTAACAGGAATCAAAACACTTTTGTATGATGCCATTCTAGAGGAAGAGGTATTGAACATTTCCCTGTTTACATTAATTTCAGGATAATATTCAGACTAAAATAAAATAAAATAATTACTCAATTTCTTTTCTTATTTGTACATTTTATCATTACAATGTAAGCATTGCCGGTTACTTCTTTTACGGGAACAGCACAAAGACGACTTATTCTTTCAGATCCCCCAATGTCGTATGAAGAAAGATCTTTTAAAGAAACCATTTTTAGCAGCAATTACTTAACTTTTTGAAAAGTTTTCTAAATCCACATTTAATTCTATATACTCAGAAACGTAATATATTTTATTAAACCTTAATTCAAGTTTAAATCGCGCAAACTGAAACTTTGAAAGCAATTTGACATAGCCTGACAGTAGAAAAAGTAAAAAAAACATGTGGAATGTGGATTGTATTAAAGTATAGAATATGTTAAGTTAAAAGCAGTGTGATGTATTCTAAATTAATCCATATTAACCCACTGACAATAATAAAACATTATACCGGTCAGTTCAATACGGTAAATTTCTTCATGACCCAGAAATTTACCGTATTGAACTCGTCAAAATTTGCTTCACTCAAAGAATCATGACGAGAATATATTGTTTGTATCTGTTCAGTGAAAGAGTATAATATATTGTTTGTGTCTGTTCAGTGATCCATAAAAAGTTAAGATCTCTTTCAAATGTGTATCTTTTCTACCTTAATTTGAAAACGCAACACGGTTTTTCGCGGTGAAATGTCAAAATATATATAGATTTCATATATTTTAATGGCCAAAAGACTGCCCAGAATCGAACGAATTACCGACGCTAAATTATAATATATGTGTGGTATATGAACAATACTGAACAAAACTAGGTTAACACGGACATTGTCCGCCGTTGCCGTTCACCGTTTTTGTCCTGTCTTTACAATTACAATCTACTTATTGTCTACCTTTTTTATCTCTACTTCTTCACAGATGGCGCTTAATAGATTGTTAATATGCATAATTATGGGACGGTTGAAAAGAAATGTCTTAATTTGTTTGAAATGTCCTAATTTGTTTTTCTCCAATCATCTGATTTAAGTGGGATTGTCAAAGTTATTAAATTGTAAGTTTGTTTATATTTTTTTACTCATCATCGTTTTTTTCTTAATATAAATGTAATACAAATAATACAAAAAAAGGCAAAGTTAACATTTATTTTGATTAAATATAATTAGCTTTCTCAATTTTTTTTTCTGATTATTTATTTTTCTAACCTACATGCAAATAAACATCAGTCAATAATTATCATAAACAAAAATATTTTATTTTAATTAATATTTATTTTGACAAACACATAAATAATAATATAAAACTATACAAAGATATCAATAATTCAATTTATTTTACCATAGCATAAAACTTATATATCTATAATCAAATATTAAGATCCGGATTCATCAATACGTGGTCTATATTTAAAAACAAAAAAATAAACGATAGAAATGGTTAAACTTTGAAATTAATTTATGATTTACTTCCATTTTCGTTGATTACAGAATCTTCCCGTGAAACCTTCTTGGCATTTACATGTTCGGTTTGTTAAACACTCTCCATGAACACAAGGCTTTCTGCAACGATAAGATTTATCACGTTGCCCTATTTCACAATGATCGCCTCTTAACCCTAACGGACAATCACATTTATTCGTTCCTAAATTTACATGCATAAAGAAATTAAAAATATAATAATTTTATTCTATTAGATTTTCCAACTGACCTATACATTTTCCTCCATTTTTACATGGTATAAAACATCTGGCTATATTATAGATAGAACATGAAATAATTTTATTTTAATTGTTAAAAAAGTTTTCCTTACACATTTCACATCTTGGTCCAAAGTATCCTTTTGAGCATTTACATTTATCTTTTTGAATACATTTGCCACCATTCAAACATTTATTGGCGCAAATTCCTTCAAGTAAAGTATGAAATAATATTAGTTCATTGCAGTTTTTAACAGATGTACATCGATGTTACGATCAAGGGTTAATATTATTAGTATACTAAGAAGACTTTCATCTGATGCCCAAAATAATCAAGGAACAGTAAAAGGCAATGCTAGTACTTGTAGACCATCTGCAGCAATTGACGAAATTATTCGAGTTGACCATGCTGGAGAGCTAGGTGCTGATAGAATTTATGCTGGTCAGATGGCGATTTTAGGGAATACTCCAGCAGGAAAAACGATACAACATATGTGGGAACAAGAGCAAGGTCATAGAAAACGATTTGAAGAACTTATTAACGAATATCGTGTCAGACCGACAGTAATGACCCCGATATGGAATGTTGCAGGATTTGTTTTGGGAGCAGGTAATTAAAAATATTTAGGTACGATACATACGTATACATATGTATGTATATATTAAAATGTTACAAGTGCATAAAGATACTACGTTATGTTGCTACGTACATGAATCTATATGTATTTATATTGTTTTTTTTTTTAAATTAAAGGAACTGCTTTAATGGGTGAAAAAGCTGCCATGGCTTGTACCGTAGCTGTAGAAACAGTTATTGTTGAACACTATAACGACCAGTTAAGGCAAATAATGGAGAGTCCAGATCCAGATAAGGTAAAACCAACCTTTGAAATAAGAAAATTTTTGCATACTACATTGTTAACACATAATCTTTAATTTTAGAAACTTTTAGAAGTGATAACTAAATTTCGTGATGAAGAACAAGAACATCATGATACAGGAATTGATCATGGAGCAGAACAAGCACCATTTTATAAATATTTAACAGAAGTGATAAAATTCGGTTGTAAAGCAGCAATAGAAATTTCTAAGAAAGTTTAATTTTTCTTTTAATTTACGAATTCGTTTTAATATTAATTATTATGACTTATCCTTATTGAAATAAATATGTATGTATATGTACATAAGTACCTACGTCATGTAAAATTTGTAAGTTACCTCCTTCACAGTGCTTTCCTTGATAACCAGGTGGACATGAACAAACATTTGGAGCAACACAAGATCCTCCATTCATGCATTGTGGATAGCATAAAGCCGTTTGACAGTATTGTCCCATATAACCATTTTTACATTGACAAACCTTTTCTGGATTGCAATGTCCATTTGAGTTACATTTTTTATCACATTCCGGATCAGGACCTATTTTACCAAGTTTGTTTATTTTGTTTAATTAGAAAAAAATGTATGTCTCAAATGACAAGCATGCCTTTTTTCCTTTAAAGAAAACAATTCGTTCAATTTAATCATTTTCTTTTTTATCCTTCAAATCGTTTTTAATATTCCACGTTTAATGAAACTAATTTCTTAAATGGTTTCATGCTTTGTCATTTTACTATACACTTTATTTTTATAAAATTGACGATATGAACTGATAAGATCCAAAAATGAGTAAAATTTTACTTGGATCTTCCCTGTTCATTATTTCGGAATATATTTCAACAATTTATTTGGGTTAAATATGTATGTTAATAACACAATAAAGCTCAAATATTTTAAGCATATTTATTTTAAATCTAAAACAAGATAAGGCAAGCATACTATATAGAAATCATGCGAACAGAAATATTTATAACCAGAATTTACTTTGCCCGATTACTTTCATAATAGCCTTTTTTCTGTTACATAAAATATTTTTAGGCAAAGGACATTAAATATTTAATTTAGAATTAAAAATGTTGGGCTTTCTAATTTATGCGCACATTATTGTTATATTTAATCTTTTAAGCATTAACTCAAATAAATTTGTTAAAAGTATAAAAAAATTAATAATTGCTTTTTTAATGCATTATAAAGCTCTGTTTTTGTTATTTAGAAAAAAAAAATAAAAATTACAAACTTAAAATTCTATATTTATATTTGAAAAGCAGCTAGTTATAATAATCAAGCATAAATTATAATATAGAAAGTTTTGCAACCAATTTTTGCTTTGTTCTAAACTAAATCTAAAAATTAAAGCGGCAACAATTATACATATGTATATGTATATTATGTAAAAAAATTAATTACAATAAGTAAACCCATAATTTATTTTTTGGTGTGTGGAGAAAATTAAATAAATTTTTTAAGCGATTCTACTAAAAAAGTTATTAAAGTTGGAAAAATTAAAAAAGCAATCTTTTAAAATTTTAGTTTTTTTGTGATTTTTTGTTTTTGCAAATAATAAAATAAAAATAAAAAATTGTTTTTAATAAAAAGCATAAAATACACTACCTTGCGAAGTAGTTAGTGAAGTGTTGTTTCTATCATACACATACACACCTCTATGTGCGCATTCCTTATTGAAAGTCAAACGTAACGGTGTTCCAGGCAACTGTTTCCCATGTCTATCTTGTATTAATAATCCTATACCAAAGGCAGCTACACCTGATAAATTACCGGTGCAAGGTAAAAATATACTAAAATCTGGAAAGAAAAAGAATAATTATTGTTAAAGATTAGTTTTCTAATATTGTATTCTTATTTCGAAAATTAATTATTGATGCATTTTTCAATTGACTTGATATTTTAAATATTGTACTCGTAGTTATTCTTTTAACTTTTAATTAAAGAATGTTTATTCTATCTTAATTTAAATTACTAAGAATAGCATAAAATATTAAATTTTAAATTAAACCTTTCTGACGTTTCGGAATCCGTCCTTTAGTTTTAATTGATACTGTTGGTGGTTTAAGAATATTTTTGTCTGAACTTTCAAGACGATCAAAATTGTAATTATATTTTTTTCCACCTGATGTCCATGTAAAATTCACTGAATTCACTTCGGAAGGTATAGTTGGTAATTTTTGACTAAAATTTGGGTCTCGTAAATCTATATTAACACAACTGTTATGTATTGCATATACTCTAAAAGCATAACCTAAAAAAAAATAAAAGAAAATTTTATTTATTGATTTTTATTCAATTTAAAGATTCTCCATTCAATGGAATTTGTAATTTTATAAGAAAAAAGCAAATAAAATCATTTTATGTTTTTCAAATTTACCACTAAGTACTTTTAATTGCTGTTCATTGATCCATAATGAGAGACCTTGTTCCCCATTATCTAGATCTTTGTTATGATTATTCCTTTTACTATGAATTGGTTTTGTTAAAATAAAAAATATTATAAAAATAACTATAGAACTTAAAATTTCTTCAAAAAATCTCTTCATTTTCAATTTGTTTTTCTTTCTCTGTAAAATAAAATAAAAAGTGAATTGTTTTAAAATTGAATTTCCAATGAACATTTTAATAAGGGATCTTTAATTTTACATAATATATCTAGAGATAAAATTTGTTAGTAGTCTCTTAATATTGGTTCTCTGAATAAAAATGAAATACACGAATGACATTATTGTTATTGGTATAAATTACCTTATTTACTTAACTTTACCTTATAAATTACCTTATTTATTATTTACTTAATGGCTTATAAAATTATTAGTACATAAATAGAAAACTTATTTAAGGTATCTTAATTTTAAATGGTGATCATTCTAGCTATTCTGATAACTGTTATTGGATGTTAAATCAAATAGAGTTTGGTATAATAAAACAGCTGGGGAATAACGGTATGATTAAATTTTTCATTTTCATTATTCCGAATTAATTTTTATTTTGTGAGAGGGATAAAAAAAACAAGAGCATAAATTTTATATTGCAGTTAAAGAGATTTTATAAAAATTTGTATTCTCTTTTCTCTTTGAATCGGAAATTGTATGATTAGAAAAATTTGTATGAAACTCTTCTTAAAATTACTAGAGGTAGAAGAATAATGAATAATGGATGGCTTAAAGAATAATAATCCGGAGGGTTGCCTTGCCACCAAAAGAAAAAAAAAACTATTAATTTCCTCTGAAAATGTGCCCAAACCAAAAAAAAAAGGTTTCTGAACGCAATTACATATAAGAAAGGTCTGAAAAGCACGTAAACAATCGTATTATTAAAACGTTGCATAAAGCTGAATATTAACATGTGTTGCGTATTCCTAATTCTATGAAAAGTTGTAAGCAGCCTCTTAGGTAATGAGTGAAAAACTGCTAATTTGATGGGTATAAATTAAAATTTCGTCTATGTGATCTGTTTTCCATGCAAGATTTCCCAGTTAATTTCGTGAATAGGTTCGACTCAGATATTAAATTTCAAAAAATTTTTTAATTATTTTCTTAGACAGCTATGGTAAAAATATAAAATCCTAGAAAAAATCGATTTCCAAGCCCGAATGTTCTTAGAAAATTTACTGATTCATTTTTTCTGATTTAGTGATTAAAAATTCTAAGAAATTTGTAGTTTATTTCTCTTTATATGAGCAATAATTTAAATTCAGCCGTTGTAGAAGTTTCCTTACTGACTCCTGATGAGTTTATAAATAAAATTTTAAGGAAATCTGTTTATTTTTTTAATAATAATCAAAAATATAAAATCGGCTGGTAGTAAAGTTCTAGTTCCTAAAACCGGACTTTTAAACAAGAAATTTTTTGGTTTCAAAAAATTAGAAATTCTTTAAAAAATTTACGAAATCAAAAAAGAGTACAAAGTTACCAAAAGTAAATAAACTTACAATTTTTCGTAGAAAATTATCAATATGGCAGCCCTGAATGATACCTGTCTGTCTGTTTCATACAATTTCTCAGAAATTTCATGTATGATTAGGTATAATGGAAATGGAATAATATTTGGTATAATATATAATAATTGTAAGTAAAAAAATTGTTGTTTGTATGATGCTTGTTTGTAGTATGATATTCCTGCCAAATTTCAATTAAATTGTATAAAACAAATATTAATTCGAACAATACCGAAGAGAGTTGTTTTATGAATATTAGCATTAGATTAATTTATAGTGTTATAAAGTACTACAGGAAGAGATGATACGAAAAAATTGCAATGGAAAATTGAATGATTAACAAAGATTCATAAATTTTCTCAGTTGGATACTGGTTTACACACTTGTATATAGAGTTATTTTGTGAATACGGGTGTGGACATTGTTCAATATTTTGATATTATTTTATCATAATTTTTTAAAATTTATCACCACAGTTTATGAAATAATTGAAAAAATCATATATTAAAATATTACGTAATTTTTCATAAAATTTGCAATTTGCTGTAATTTTGCAATTTTGAATCCAGAGGAGCACGAAATTTAAAAAGGTACATAGTACACGTATGAATGAATAATAGTACGAATAAAGAATCCTTATTTCAAACCAAAGGAGCTTTTTCTTTAACGAATTAAAAAATATGCCTTAAAATTTGTGCAAAAATTACAAATTTAATTTAGAACGCAAAATTTTAAGTTCATAAATATTTAATTCGCTCGAGCATTTTCTAATTATACTTAATTTATGCAAATTTTTTCTTTGTTTTGCTAAAATAAATTATTATAATTTAGAAATAGTTTTATTAACCCATAATATGTTAGAATGAAATTCAGATTGGTTCTGCTTTTGTTTATATTAAAATTAAAAGAAAAAACATTAAAACTTTATTAAAAGAAATTAAATACATTGATATAAGAATTGTAAATAAACATAATAATTTTTTATATGTGAAGAAATTTAATGCAGGGCACCCCAGTTTGTGTGTTTAGTCATTTCAAATTCTTTTATTTATTCACAACACACTTAATTATATAGATTATTGTTTAATAAAGTTTCAATTGACTTATAAATCAATAATGTATAAGAAAATACATATGTGTATACAAAAATATTGTATAACTATACACAAAACTAATATGGACATCCCGTTATTTAGTAAGCTAAAAAATCTTTTGTAGAACACTTCCTGAAATAATTTTCAATTAATAGGCAATATGAATTATTCTTTTCATTTTTGGGTAAGAAATTCTGTGGTCAGAGAAATATTTTGTTATATAAAATATTACTGCTTAATGAACTTATTATTTACTTAATGCTTAGTGAGCTGTTACAAAACCTCTTTGACGAATTCGAAGTGCAAAATAAACGTAATTGATCTGTTGCATTGCAATATAAATTGTGCTGTTAATTGCATATATATAGGCGGTCATTTCTATTATAACCTCTTTAAAATATGTATGTGTAATTTCATTATATTCATGTAAAACTGACACATTAATATTAGAGTCCCTGAATTTTTCGTTCATTTCATAAACCATTCTAAGTAGAAAGAATCAATGTTTTAGTTATAGTTCCGAAAATGGAAGTTTTTAAGAAATTAATGCATTCAAACCCTAAGTTCAAATGACTGCATTTCGGATTTGATTCAAATTTTGAAAGTTTATCAATAATGATGAAATACTTTATCTTACTAGATAAAATTTTTTTTTGTAACTTCTCTTCCTTTTTAGTTTTAATTCTACTCGAAGGTTTTTTCCTAAAATTATGCAAATTTGTGTGAAAAACTTTTTAAAATTATCATTTTTTAGATCATTTTCATTTGTTTTTCAGACTAGACTTAAAGCTATAATACATTTACTTGAAATTGTTGAAGCTCTTTACTTAAATTGTTAACAAACCATGGGTTTGATCGACTACACATTTTTTTATTACATACATATTTCCTAGTTATTGGAAAACGATGTTGACATGATTAATAGCTCACATAAATTAAAAAATAAATTATTTTCTATCAATAAAAAAATGTTTCGATAAATGTGTACAGATATATATGTATGTATACTAAATCGCGTTTACAGTTTGAATTGACAAATTTTCCCAACATAAGATTGATTTATTTATAAAAATCTATTAAGATCCCATTGAAATCAAGAATAGTTTGTATATAGTTAAATTTATACCTTACATAAATGTTCGCACATTTACCCAAATATATCTACATACATAAGTAACTCATTATTTATGTTTAAGCACCTTATACATCTTTTTAGTGTCTTCATACCAAATATATGTTTCTATATGCTCATATATGTATGTATAGCGTACTTTGAATTAATATTTTTTTTATAATACAAGCCTAATTTGAAAATCAAAAGAGAAATAAGAAAACCAAAAATTAAAAAACAAAAACATATAGAGGAAGAAAATTTATTTTTCATTTAATTTTCTTTTCCTTTTTGAATTCTGGAGTTCTGACTGAATTGGTGACTGTTTATTTTGATGAGAACACATAAATGGTTGATTGATCTTTATGTTATTCTTTGTTTCCTTATATGTTATTATTGTTATTATTTTTTATATACAACTTTATTTTCAAATCAAGTTATTAATGGGTGCTATTATTATACAATCTCTCTATTTTGATTTGAAGATTAAAGGTAATATTAAAAAAAAAAAATAAAACAGAGAATAACGGCAACGTAATAAAACTTACCTACAATAATATATTACATATTTATTAATATACGTATATATACATATAAGAGTACGTACTCATATATAAGTTTTAACTCTAATAAGAATTGCAACTACAATGAATAAGGTAACATTCACTTGTTCTTTTACAAGAAATTTTGTAATAATGTTATACAAAATATTGATTATATTTAACAATATACGTGTATATATACATACATATGTATGTATAAAATGAAATTAATAAAATGCGGTTAAATTTTGGTTAAGTGGTTTATAATTAAGAAAACAAAAAAAAAATATCAAGGACAATTTGTATATGGTAGACAAATAATGCATACTATATGTTTGTATGTAAGTGATCTTAAAATAAAATGTATGTACAAGCATATATCACATTTAATATGTGGTTAAATGAGCTACTTTTTAATCAAAGTTCACTATTATAATAATTTGTAATATTCACCCTTTTAAAACGCATAGAAGCAGAATCTTACCGCACTTATGCAAAAATATTGCCATGTAAAAAAAATTTTTTACGATATTTGAGAATTTAGTATATTTGCTATATATTAATTTATTAACACTTAAACAAATATTCTAGAAAAATTACAGTTTTCCTAGAAACTTCAAATTGGTTTTGTAAAACCCAAAAAATTTTAACACAAAATAGAACAGAACATACATACATATATTAAGAATAACATATAACAGAATTTATATTTCGTGTACCTTGCTGAAAGTGTTGCAAAACAAAAAAACAATGGCATTTATTATAATTTTTTGCAAGAAAAATGAATTTTATTCATATAGAGGATTTACTCACGCAATAATATATTAACTCCAACATGATCCATTCATGATCGGCAAAGAATAACCATTCTATTTTAATATATTTTATAGTTTCAAGAAAGTCAAGAAAGTTTATTTCTATTACGATTAATAAAAGGTATAACACTTGTTTTTGTTCGTTTTCCTTATACTTAATAAAATAAAATTATATGATTGTATTGTTTCTCATACCGTTATAACAAAAAGCATTTTGTATGCTTGAATTTTTATAATTATAGCCTAAAGATAAATGAGTACTTAACCTAATTACTAAAATAATAAACTCTTCAAATAAAACAACCGGTTCATTTTTTGTAAAAAATATTGTCCAAAACGGATTTTTCTGTCCCCGTATCAATTAGAATTCAGTACTACAAGTAGAATTTGCCAAACCAATAGAAGACGGTCGAAAATTTAAGAAAAAGACTTCCTGATTGGTGTTACTTCAAGTGAATAATTGAGATTTTAAATAACAATTGAATTTAATTTCTTTGTCAAACAACCTTAAATACTCGTAAACACAGAATGTGTTACAAACTGTAATACAATTTTATAATTTCATATTTATTTTTATGGTAAATCTTGTTATACAAAATATGGTAATAAAATCGTTTTTCTTTCTTTTTTTCGAAAATTTAATAAAAGAATAATAAAGCATAAAACAAACAAAAGAAAAATAAATAAATAATAAAAGAGGCAACAATAATAACAAAATATAAGCATATGTAAGTAAGTGTATATATGGACTGAACGACACAATATATATACCATGCTGATGCAGAAGCAATAAAGTGCCAAGCCAGAAAATCAGTTGAAAGAAGTGTAAATTATGTTGTCGAGGTTCAAATTTCTGGGTTTTAGCGCAATATAATCTAAAATGACCATAAAAATAAACAAGATGTTAACAGAGACATTTATGTTATTGTTGTTATTATGATATTTATGTACTTTTTATTTTTTTTGTATAATATAAATATATAATGAGCACGCATACATAGGAATATGATCAAAAATACACTACATGTTGAAAGAATGTGACAAGATAAAATTTTGCATGCATTTAATGAATGCATTTGATTATAATAAATTTCATATTACATAATGTATTTAGGGGGTTTTCGTTTATGCACGGTGCACTGAAAGTTCTACCTTAGAACTAAAATTTCTAAGTCGCTGCGTTAAACAGTATGCAAAAATTTTAGCTAAGTTTTTTCTTGCTTGCGCAGTCTACAAATTCCGAAACTTCTAAATAATCAATCGTTCGAAAATAACAGAACTGACATTGTTTATGAAAATGTTTCCCAATACTTTTCGCCTTCTAATTCACTGCAAAATAAGGATATTTTAACAAGATATAAAGACTAAAGAAAACTTACTTTAATAACTTTTTAATATCTGAATCTATAAATTTTGAAATTAAAATTTTTTTTTTGGATTTTAAATTTAAAAAAAAAGGAAATTTCTAACATTTCTTTATTGAAGATTGAATATTCGAACGCACTTTATTACAGCCAGTAATTTCCGAACGATCTATATTTTCAGTGTATGTAGTGTGAATTTTCGAACGTACTAGAAGCTAGAACTATTCTAGAACTGAATAAACGAAAAACCTCATAATATGGAAGTAAGATTAGTTTAAAAATGTATAGAAGGAAATTTTCAATAAAGTTTTTTCTATAATAATTGATCGTTAAATTTTCAAAATAAATAAGATTACGCGAATTTTATTAAATTTATTAATTTTTTCGAAAATAATGCTTTAAGGTTTTGACTCCGTTTATTTTATATTTAGTAAATGCAAAAAAGTGTTGACGTATTTTGTTTATTTTGCAATGTTGTAAACAAATGTCAAGTAAGTTTAATTAATTTTGCAAATTCTTTTTATTTTCCGCAACATTTTCTTCTTCCGATTTATTATCTATTGATAACAGAATTTAGCAATTTTATACAGTTTATTCAGAACTGCACTGTAAATGATTTTTTTCATCGTTATAAATACTAGTACATTTTTCAAAGCCAAAGCAACAATTATGCACTTAAATATTTCTCCCAAACATATGCAACAAACTATTCAGGCTTAAAATCTTAAGTAAATACAAAATTTAAAAAAAAAGTGCTTATTGCTTCTATGTTATACCCTTAAAGATTGACACCTCAAATTTTATACACAAATAGATTTTTACAAGAAAAGAAAATTTTCACCTATCCGTCTCATCTAAATATAGTTATAGCCTCTCAATATTCTAAAACTGCCATTGTTTTATAATTTATTTTAAAGAAACCATAAACGTTTTCCAAATTATGCGAACACTAAAAATTGTTGGCTGGTTTCTTCTACCGCATCATATAGTATAATTAAATATTAAAAAGACCGTTTGGCTGATTAAATTAACAGTTGTCTAGAACTCGTTGTTTTTTGAAAATTTTTGATATTGGTTTTTTTCTAGACAATAAATCTTAGCAGCTCTTAGATATTAATAAATAATTGATTTCGTTAGAAGAAATTTGTTTTCCACCTTCAACCCATCTCATCTTATCCCCTTATCAAATTTTTAAAATTTGATTTTTTGGCACCTTATATTCGTGAAACTGCAAGCTTTTCCAAATCTCTATAAACTCATCAAAACTTTTTGTTTTTGTCTCACAGCTCTTTCAATTTTTTTTTTGTCTCATCCTAAATGTATGCAATATTTGAAATATTTTAGTATTATAATGAAAGTAATTTTAATAGTGTGATAGGTATTCTGCTTTTAAATACATATACTGTATTTAAAAGCAGAATTTTCACTTGTTGAAGGGAAAAGTGCTTCAATACAAACCATTGGTTTGACCCAACTTTATTTATTCAAATTTTAAAGTCAAATAATAGCTTTGTTTCAAATGTTGGTTTAATTATTTTTCTGCAACAGTGAACATTGTGTTATAAAAATAAAATGTTTAATAAAGTTGAACTTTTTTACTTGTGTAGACAAAATGAAATCTAATACCTATGAGGTATTATACTTTGGATAAAACTGTATTTATGGTTATTTTGCACCGAACATAAACATATTTTTTTGGGTAAGTGTATAGAAGTGTAAGAACAATGAACCGATTATGATTTTTGAGTATATTTAACTCAAATATTAATTTAAAATTCCGATTACTTTTATGGAAATATAAAATTTTTTACAGTGTAGTATAAGTACTCTTACACTACACTGTAACAAATGTGCTAAGTAAAATTGATATTTTTATGTACACTCCACTTCCATTTCTATCTGGTACTTCTATGTACAACAGCATAAGAAATATTACTTACACGCAAATTATTATAATTAATACAAATAAAATTGAGCTCCTTACATGACGTTGGTTACGAAAATTCTTACACCATACCGATTATGTTGAAGTTATCTTTATCTATACAGAGACTACTTGTAAAAGACATCGAATTCTCTACAGCATTTAAATGGTAGTTCTAAACCAAGAAGATGAATCAAAGCAGAATATTAAGAATTTAAACAAAATTTATAGTTCGCTTTCAAGTAGTATAGCAAATATTATTAAATATGATTTATAATCAATACATAATTATTATACATTGTAACTACGGTCTGTCTATGTGTGTATACCATTATAGAATTTAATTTTAAATTAAAATTTTCGTTTCTCTTCTATTTTATTAGTTTAGTATATTTATAACATCTTACAGAACCATTTATTATAAAATTCAAGAATTGATCAATTACTAATTACATATTTTATCCTTAGGGTAATTTATAATTTTCTCTTTCTACAACTTCTCTTATTTTTCATTTTTTAAAGTGAAATTGAAAAATTAACACCTGGAGTGTAGAAGTTTTTTGCACAGAAAAAGAAACAAAAAATTAACTTTATTTTTTAAATGTGTTGCATATGTACAGGGGTGTTATATTGAATTTATAAGAACCGGTTCACAACAATAAAAATATCTGTGAGAACAGAACAGTAAAAATTGACTAGTTAATATAGATCATGAGGTAATTGTAGCTACAATTTTAAGAAGTTTTCAATAGATTTCGTCATTAATATTTACTAAGCTTCGTCATAAACGCACAGTATGTACATATATTGCAATGTACAGTAAAAGCTGCGCCATATTTATATTCATAAACAAATGTTGTTAATCAAATTTGTTCATAATAATTGCTAAGTTATTATGAGTACCGCAATTAAATAATATGAACTGTTTTGGTTTTATATAGAATAAATTAAAAATATATTGAATATTCATCTCGTTATAGGTTTTTGCAGTATTGTGATTTGCAGTTATTGTTTTGCAGTATTGCGTTTATGATTTTCTTCATTGTTATCAGGTAAAAGACTTGCTTTTTTTCATTACAAGAAAAAGCAAAGCTATCATTTAAATTTTATTATTTATTTTGCTTAATTCTCTTCTAGCTCTTAAAAATGTACTATAATATGTATTAGTGTTTTTTACGATGTTTATTTCAAAAATCAACAAGATCTCGAAAATTTGTTGCGGCAATTAATGTATTCGCCGTTATTTCGTGTGATAACTTTAGCCTATCTTAAATTTTTATTAATACCGCATGTATCATGTAATCATTGTGATGCGATAATCTTTTCATGTTTAAGAGAAATTGAAATAATTAACAAAATAATTACAACTTTTATTTTTTATTTACGAGTATTTTTACAAAGCATTAAGTGTCACATCAAGTGTCACTCTCAAATCCTTTTTTTCCTATTGCTTTTAAATTTAAGAAGTGTCACACTTTCAGTTTTATTATTTTACTTGATTATAAGTTGCAGTTTTTTCTCGATTATCTAATTTCGATAATTTGAGTTCTTGATTTTCTTTGTTCAAACTCTGTTTTCCATCATTTGGGGGAAAAGCACGAGTATATCGTTTCGAACCACTGAAATACCACCACTGTCTGTATTGTATTAACATTTTTTTGCAGCTGTGTAAGTGACACGTATAAGACATATTAATAAATAATGTTATTGGGCCAGGGTTACTATTTAATATATATTTTAATAAAACAATCGTATAATGTTATATACGACAAGAGTTTAGAAAAACATAAAAAAATTTCTTTAGTTATTTTATTAATTAGTTATAAATCATAAACTGACTTGCAAGACCATATTTTTAACTTATGTTTTAATAAATTCTTATTGGTAAAAAAATATATTGAATTTTTCTATACCTTATAATTTTTTAATAAATTATTGTTGTTAATTATTGACTCAGGAAGAAACATAATATTGTATATGTGTATATAACATTTTTCAAAGCAAATAATGAAATTTTCCCCTTTTGATGTGCAATTTTAAGTTTGCCTGATATTTAATACTTGGTCAATATAGTAAAATAATGGATTTGAACAAAAATATGTATGCATATAACAGTTACATGACTTCAACTACTTTTAAATGTTAAACAGAGTAGTTATATACAAACTATGGCAAGTTCTATGGGACCGATATTTAATTTGAATACTATTTTACTTTATTTTCTTTAATTTAAATTCTTTTGCACATCTATTATTAAAAATATAATCATATACAATTTAGTGTTATAATCAGATGGTTGAATGTATCTTGTTAATAATTTCGAAATGTTTCTTATACCTTATTAATTAATTTAATTATATATTATTTTAGCATTATTTAATAATAATTTATTATGCATATTAGTATTTTAAATAAATTTATAATTGATACGATCGACAGTGTTTTCTCTAAAATTCAAGTTGATTGATGAAAAGGTATAATAAGTATAAAATTAAATTTTAGATCATTAATTAAATTAAGAAAATCACTATGCTTTCATTACAGTTGAACATTATTTTAATATTAAAGAGGACACACATGTAAAATGGGTTAAACAGGCGCTGATATTATGTTAAAGCAATATTAACCAGCCCTCAACCAACTAATGTACAATCAATATTATTTTTGATTATTTTGATAACAGTAATTTTTGATTATCATAATGTTAGTGCTCAACTATTGCACTGATAATCAAAATATACTTTTATTGAATATTAATTATTCATACATCTATAAATTAAACATAAATTAATTTACTAACTGATTTAGTCCGAATTATTAATATTATATATAATTATAAGTAAATTACAGCGAAGATTGTTCTTTCTTCACCTAATCTCTTTAATATTAATTCAGCATAAGGAAAGTATAATATTTTTACGACAAAAATAATTTAGATTACATTGACCACATGTCCAAATTATAATGACCATATGTGTCTTCATCTTACCGGATATGTCGCCTTTTTTTTAAGGTAATTTATTTCTTTTAATATTCTCTTATTTGATATCTCCTTTTATACTGTATAAAACTTTTTGTTCAAAAGTAAATGGTTATTATACTCCTTGCAGTGAATTTATTTTTTATTATAACTTTAATACATAATACATTTTCATAAATTCAATATTGCAAAACAATATAATTGTGATACAGATGCAATATATTTTTGATATTCGTATACAAAAACAGGGGCTATTTCATAGTATTGTTTTTATTAGCAAAAATTTTCTGATCAATATATTTTTTGTTTCTTGCATTTAATTATTTTCGCATACCAGTTTAAATAAATATTTTTTTAAAACATTTCTATAAGAATGCAGTAAGAAATTTTATTATAATTAAATTTTCTTTCTCTTAATTTACTTTTAATCGGATCAAACATTTTAATATGCTCTAGCCATAATAATTCAAATATTCTTTGGGTAACGTTTATCAACAGACTTTGAGTTGCAAGATTGCTTTAGTAAAAAAAAATATATATCACAGTTATCGCTATTTATCACGATATACTGGGTTTGAGAAAAGGTCTATAATCATTGTATAAGAAAAGCGAAATTTCAAGAATATGCAAAATTCCGGAGTACAATATCCAATATGAAAAAGTTGTTTTTTTTTCATTTACAAGCTCCTATGGAATTTATAGCTTTATCGATAAATAAAAAAATTCTGCTAATTCCAAGCTATTCAATTACAATATTTTTATAAAATTTCACTGAATAAAAAAATATAAGACTATTGAAAATAATGTTACATATGTAAGTTTCAACATAGTAAATACATGATAGCTACAGTCATATTTTTAGTAGACAAATTTGAAAACAAGACTCAATTATGCATTAGAGGGTGATGAAATCAAGTAAGTTATTGGTAGAATAAGGTCCGTAAAGTGCAAATAATCGAAAAGTATTGCAAAATTTTGCTTTTATATTCTGACTTATTCCCTCATTCATCGATCATTTATGTCTGATACTCCTAGATTTAAAACCTTAAAATCGTATGAAATTATTTGCGAATAATTCAAATTAAAAATTTGCAACTATAAAATATACAAAATAAAAACAAAATAAAATATTTAGCACGTTCATGTTTTCCTTATCATACAAAATTGATCCCCACATTTTTCTTCTCTCAGAAACTATGCACATACTTTTTCTTAACTTTAAAAATTTTACAGAAGTGAATGTAACGAAAAGTAAATAAATAAAAACTACTTTATTGCGAATTCTGCTTTTTTTTTGTTTTTAAATAATAAATAACATTTTATTTATACACCCGCACTATTCACAGTAGGAAAATTTTACAAAGATACAATCATCAACAATAATACTTAAGTGTAGATGATTTGTGTGCGCGTGTGTATAAGAAGTTAAATAGTAAACGAATAATAATCATCATCATCATCGTCATCATCATCAATATCATTTTATTTTAAATCATCTTTTGGAAAGGAATATTGGTTTTACGGTTTGATTCCTTATTGTTTTTCTTTTGTTTCTAAAATAAAATGCCTTATACGAGAATAAAATAATATTAAATTCTTATTTTAGTTTTGAAAAATTCTTATTTTTTTTTTTTGCAAAAAAAAGAGCTATAAAAATATTATAAATGTATAGTGATATATTATATTTTTTATAGTTTTTATGTGTTTGACGCATACTTCTGTTTTCTCGTAATTTTCAATTTTTTTAATTTATACCATGAAATGTGTCTGCTGGTTAGTCCACTAACCAACCATTCTATGTTATCTACTTGAATTTTTCGATTTAAAAAGGAAATTGGTTTTAAGACCTTGTTATTATAACAGTTTTTTTTTCAACTCTTTAAGTTGCTTACAAACATTTCTTTAATTTTTCTTCATAATTTCCATATTATTGGTCTCATAATTTTGGAAAAAATCGAAAACAGTTGCTTGGTACGACTGTTTTCTTTAAGTTATACCAAGTTAAGGCCTTGAACCACAATTTTAATAAATTTTCAATAAATTTGGGACAGACTATGACTACAAGTTGCTGTATTACCATATTAACTTATGCAAAATTTCAGAATTATGTTTTGAATATTTTCTAAGATATGGCCAAACTACTATTGAAGTTGTGTGGCTGCTACCACAACGAGTCAAGAAATTCCAAAAATTTTTATCACACATCACTTATAACACACTTGTTTTTCACGAGATTTCTATATTATAATTCAAATAATTTCTGAGATAATTCCAAATAACTTGTGAAGTTTTATGACTGCAACCAGAAAGAGCCAAGCAATTTCAAGAACATTTATCAAGCACATTGGCCCTACTAATATATTCGATTGTGTGAAATTTCAATTTAACAGCTTTTATAGTTTCTAAAATATAGCCAAATAACTTTTGAAGTTGTATGGCAGCTACTAGAAGGAGCCAAGCAATTTCAACTACTTTTATCAAACATATTGGCCCTACTGACCGAACGGACGGACAAACAAACGTAAATCGACTCAGAATTCGACGTTCACCAAAAACATACGCTTGAGTCTTCATCGCAGACCATTATTTCTTAGCGTTACAAACGGGAAGGAAAATTTAGTATAACCTGCGAACATACGTTCGCACGGGTGTAAATACAACACTCTATAAAATTAACTTTACATTCGCTCTAGAAGTAAAATAATATTAAATATTAAAAAAAGCAGAGATTTAAATTTAACAGCCAAGATTTGTTAAATAGTTAAATATTTTTCAAAATATTTATTTAGCAATCTAACAAATTCTGGAGATATTCATAGTCAACATTTTAAATTAAGTGAAAGCTATAGTTAATCTTTGTTATCAAAGCTTAGGTTACTGTAGGCTCGTCTCCTACCTAGTAAACTCAATGACGTAAGAAACTGGTTCATAGTTATCTAAAATATTTTGCACCAGCACTATGCTCCTTCCAGGAGCGAAGTAGGAGTAAAAAAAAAATCAAAGTTTGATACAGGGCCGGATGGCCATTACAAACAGAAGATTTTGCATATCCCAAAGAAAATAATTTAGAAACACTAATTAAAATTTGTAAAATATTAATAATATTATGTATAATAACAATTGAAAAAATTATGTTCAGGCGCCAGTCAAAAATTGAAAATATGCGGAAAGCCAAACAATATGAAATAAAGGAATATAGAATATTATCGATCTTTAAGATTCAAGAATTAAATAATTTTTAAATTTCTAAATACTAAAATTAAATATTAATAAATAATATTGTAGCTCTTAATTATTATAGGTAATTCACATTACGTTAATTTTTAAATATTTTGTATTGGTCTTTGTTTTTTTTTTGTTTTTATTCTTTTGTTTTTTTTTTGGTGAACAACAATGGTTTCCTGTTGTAATTTTTGATTTTTTTTTTCTTTTTAGAATAAACACAATTTCCTTTTTATATTTATTTGGTGTATGATCGATTTCAGTAAGTACAATATTATATTTATATATATATATACATATATATACGTAAATGTATATAAGTATGACTCTTTAATATGTTTGTATATAGCTATATTAATGTATATATATATATTTTACAATTAAAATACGATTTTGTTTTAATAAAGCTTATTTGCAAATTTTATGGATATTTTTAAAAACAAAAAAAATTCGAAGATTTGGGGTACATTATTTTTGCGATTCTATAGATCAAGGTTCAAATCTAAATCAAAACTATGTCGTACATATATGCGAGCATAATTTTTTATTTTAGAAAATTTTTAAAATTATTTACGTACCAAAGGCTTGTGGGGAAATGCCTGTTATTAAACATTGGACAAAAATTTTTAATTTTTTTTGCAATTAAAAGAAGAGTTGTACATACAAACATATAGACTTTTTGGAAATAAAGTTCCCTTTTTAAAATTTTATGCAAATTTGTAATGAATAATTTGTATATAGGGTTCAATGTGATTTTGCGATCAGAACTAATAATTTATATTAATTTTTAAAATCTTGTCATAGTAAATTTTAGAAAAGATCATTATTATATCTATATTACAAGTAACTAGGCACCTTCTTCTTAACATTAATTGTAAAAAAAATTTGTTGGAAGTTGTCATCTTCTTGTTTCATTTGTTCTTAGAACCATATTTAAAACGGAGTACATACATATATACAAATATTCCCAAGAGGATCATTCATTCACATTATATAGGTTTTCTTAATTTTTCACCTTTCATAATTAATTAACTTAATCCGTTTCATATGTCCCTGTGAAATTTTATATGTATGTATGTCAAACTAGATAATTATTACTTATGTATATGCAAATTCAATAACCAATAATAAGTTTTCAATAATTTTATAAAAAAATATTAAAACATTGAAAATATTTGGTAATAATTTTTTTTTTAATTATCAATTATTTGTGGTATAATAATAATACAAGTAATAGTTATAATTTTTTTCTTTTATTTTATTTCTGTAATACTATCTATCAACCTATGCACCTTTTAATATAGGTAGGTACACCATTTCTGTAATAAACATTATATTATATTATATTACCTAACATTATTACAAGCATAATGTAGATGCATATAATATTTATAAGAATTGTAAAATAACTCTTATATTATATAAAGATATTTGAAATATTGTTATATACAACCTATATATGCTTATATTTATGCGAATACTTGAATCACACATTAAGCACATATTTGCCTATATAACAGTGTTTTTAAATAGGTATAATTTAGCGTCGATTTTGATAATTTTTTATATAATATACAGGTATATATGTACAGCTATATATATTATATAATAAAATTTTTTAATTTATTTAAAAATTGTTATATGCAATCTCCATTACTTAATTGCGCACGCATAAAATAAAAATTATACGAGTATATGCACTTATTTGCAAAGAAATTAAAAATATATGAGTTTTGTATGTTCGTGGATACGTTTGTAGTACAGATTGTAATTGATGTATAATTTAATATTATCAAAAAAAAAATTAATAAGTAATAAGAATAACATTTGATAAGTGTATTGTGTTTTATATTATTGGTCACTTTACACTTTACTTGTTCGCACACAGATTAGAATCTTTTAATTATAAATTATTAAAAATGTGCATATGTACATATGTAAGCATAACATACCTATGTGCTATTGGATTAATATTATTATGCACTGCATATAAGCGTATAATACATAAATATAAATTATTAAAAATGTGCAATCTACACATATGTATATATGTAATACAATTATAATATATAAATATAAATATAACTATTAATTTAACAAAAAAAAAAAAAAAACTCATTCTTGTTACACTCGTATTAACTTAAAATCCAAATATTTATATTATATACACGATTTATATGTATATACATGTTTATATACAGGTATTTATAATTTCATATTATATTTGCTACATACATGCTATACATACTATTCACATAATATTATTATATTATTACGTACATACATATGTATGTATATAGATTTTTCATCGTCCGGCCGGTAAAGGAAACTAACCAAACCACTACTATATTTCATACTATGCCACTTTATATTTTACATTTTTTTTTCTTATATTCAATATTCCAATATATGTATATATATGTACATGATATATTATGAATATACGTCATATACACATATAACACATTAAAAATAATAAAACCAAAACTAAAAAAATACACAAATTTAACAAAAACAAAAAAAAAGAAAAAACATAAAGAGCACTCAGATATCACGGTATAATAGTGTGTGCACCTGTGCGGATTCCAATTCCAATGGTGTTTTTTCTTAACTGCTTTATGGCTATAAATTACAAACGCTAACGACTTCTTGTCTGCCTTTACTTAAATCGGCGCAAAATTATACAAAAAAAAAAAAAACAAAAAACCAAATAACGAAAAATAAAACAAAAACGGAACGAAATTTATATAAGTTTGTGCATATGTGTACATACATACACACATTCGGAGATACATTTACTTTTACATATCTATAAATGTTTAAATTATGGTATACCTTTTTAGTAAGGTAAAGTTATAAAAAAAAAAATATTAAACAAAAAAATTACAATTTTTCTTTTTTTTTTTCAAAATTCACCGAACTGTAACTAAAGAAGCAGAGATCGTCCTGTTCCTTTTTAAAATTATTTCCTTTTATTTTTTTTTTCGATGTATTCAACACGCCGGACAATTTACAACTGATCTTTAAAATTAAATGTTCAGTCTCTTTATAATTGGATTGGGAAAAGGTAATAAAAAATTAAAGTTGTTCATGTTATTTATAAGATATTTTTGAGAAAATTACGTCGTGGTATCGGCGGGTCTTGTAGTAGAAAAATTATGTAAATGCAATTGGCAAGTTTGAAATTAATATGATAAATTTTTCTTTTTGTGAAATTTTAGGGCTGCGACATTTTTTGATGATAGGTACTGCTTAGTTTCTAATGAAGTTATTGAACATTTTCTACCAGTTTAAGAAGAAATTGTGATTTACTAGATCGTTTTACTTAAATTTATGTAATATTCATGTTTTTACAGAAGAGAAGACTTATGTATTCTATTAATTTCTATTTCCATACACTAGTGAGTCTTAAATATTGAATTAAATTTTTAGACTTTAATTTTATTTACGTAAAATTTTAAATAACATACACAAATTTTTAGGGGGTTAAATATTTTTAATATTCAATAAGTGACCTGGCGATGTTATTTAAAAATTTTGCTTGATTTTCTGAATAATATTAATTTTGAAATTTGAAAATCTATACTGAATGACAAAATACATTTCAATAGCATCCCCGTACCTCAAGTGAGGCGACTAACAGAATATAGCAAAATGTTTTATATTTCGCTTTTCTTAATATTTAATTACTTCAATTTTATTTTTAAAAAAAATAAAATATCCCCTCTATTATGAACATTGGTATCGGCCGATATATTATCGGCAGCTCTAATCGGTTTTAGGTTTCTTCTGTATTATGAACCGATACCGATAAAAATATTTCAACCGATTAAAAGAAGCTTTTTCATACAAATTTTTGTTTTTGTAAATTGGAGAAAAAGTTTTTTTTTTCTAATGACATTTGTTTTCTTTCAAAAGTTATTTTCAAAAAATTTTTAAAACTATTTTGAATTTGGTTTTGATGTGCTAAAAAGTTGTTGTAAACAAATTATTTTCTGTTAAATTTGTAAAATAAAAATATACATATGTATATGTATCGGGAAAATGTCGCGTGCATTATATTTTGAAAGTGAAGAAACGCAAGCTATTCAAAGACGACATATAAGAGATTCAACTAATCCATTGGATTTAGACAACAAAATGTATGTTTATGTACCTATTTTATTTTATTATTTATATAATATGTACACATTTTTTAGGTTTATCCAGAATTTCAGATTATCATTCCTTGCCAGGTTTAAGTCTTCTTCCATTTTTTCTACTAACCGCGCAATTTGTTTTTTGTTGCTTACGATTTTACTCCTAAATAAAATATATGAATAACATTTTGAAAGAAAATAATTTAGAAAAAATGCTTACATTTTAAAAAAGCAATTAATTACACCAGTTTCCTTGATAAAATGAAGATTTTACAAAAAAAAAAAAATCTGTCGTCTGAAAATTTGTACCCGCTTTTAAATCGGTGAAAACCCGACAATTTATCGTTTTCATAATACCAGCTAATACGTTTCCTATACAGGGAAAAAAAGCTTTCCCGACTCCGATAAAATTTACCGATAAACAATGTTGGTAATACAAACGCAAAATTTTGCCGATAAATTATCGTTTATCGGCCGATACCGATATACATAATAGAGGGGTATAATTTTGTTTGAACTAAATTTTTTTTTAATTGACTTGTTATTCCTTTCATAACACCTCTGAAAACATAATCGAATTAAAAACAAAGTAGAAATAAAGTTCGATTTGAATTTAAGAGAAAATCGTGTAATCTTCCAAATTTTTGGTATGAATACTCTTCTTTGGGATTTCTCTTAAAAGTTTGTTCAGTCAATCAGTTCAGTACCATTTCATTTCATTTGGTCTAACAAATTAGATACTCTTTTTCTCTTCGTAATTGTTGGAAGTTGGAATTATGATATCAAACATAAATTATCATGATTTTGGTATGATTAATAGATCGTGGATGCATACTACAAAGAAGTTTATTACATAAACCTTTAGTACAATTTTATTTTACTTGTAAGTGGATTTCGTAAAGGGAAATGACTACATTAGGACGAAATGAGATTAAATTTAAAAGATATAAGTTTAGGACGGAAGGAGCAATTAGTTTTTATAGAATGAGTATGAATTGAAGATGATAAATGTTTGCACATGTTGAAAATTTTTGAAATACAGTTCATTTTAATTGACGGTACCTTTAATTTCCAAAAGAAACCACCTTGTATATCATCAAAATAACGATCCATTTATTTGAAATTCACTTATTCTAAATAGGCATCCGACCGAAATTGATAATTCTAATTAACGAACCCATTTTTTTTAATAACAGAAATAAAACTTTATAAACTTTAAAGGCTTATACAGTGAGTTACTATCATAAAAAGTGCTTCCGGGTTTCTATAACGTATAAGAATTTAATTGTTATTCTGCCAAGCCGAAAAGTTAGAAAATTTTTTACAGATCATCATATTTAATCAAGCTTTTCAAATCTTTCGTTATAAATTTTTCAAGTAATAATTTATGTTTAGAAAGAGTTTTTATTGAGAACTTCATTTATTACATTTTCATATCCTACATTCACGCACATTATCTTAATAGAGTTGGGAAAATTTTTGAATTCTAGATAAAATTACATTCACAATTCATTTAATATACTTTTCCATAAACTTTTTGTGAAATTCTGATCTAAGTGAGTCATTTATGAAGTGTGATTTTTTGTCCGGTTCATTTCGAGCGCAGTTCTTGAATACGACGTCATCGTCCCAACGTCTTTTCACTTTCAAATCTCCAGATTTAGCACCAGATGAATAATTCAATAGTGGATTTCCCTGTAATATATTTTCCATTCTAATTTTTTCTTCTTGTTCCTTTCTTTCCTTTTCTTTTTTTGATTCTTCTTGAGCCCTCTCTTGTTTAATTTTATTCAACTCAGCTAATAAAGCAGCAGTATCATCATCAGAATCTTCTTCCTCTGAGCTATCGTTATCAACTGGATCATCAGCATCCAAATTAGCTGGTGGTACCTACAAAATTTTAAAAATATTTATAATGAACTGGAAAGTAGTATTGGCAACGCGTAATATGTGTATAAATACATATCTTATATTTGAATTAACAGCAAAATCACTTAAGTCCTTTTACTTACAGAATCTAATTTTGGCCTTTTAGGTGCTGAAGCTGTAGAAGATGAATTTGCTTCAATAGCTTTACGAACTGTTGCAGGAATATTTTTTGATCTTGCTTCTCGTTCACGATCATCTAATTCTTTACGGAAATCACGGCTGCGAAGTTCATCATTTGTTCCTTGTCCTTCTTGTCTGTATTTAAGCTTGGTGTGTCCTTAAAAATATAAAGAATATTTTCTCAATATAATTGAAGAAATTTTTTTTTAAGAATGTATTCTAATGTTTTATTTACCTGGTAAATCTCTACTTGAATATTGTTTACTAAGAGCACTTAAATCCTTTTCACCACGTCCAGTTCCTCCACGAGCTGGATCAAAAGTTGGTCTAGCAGCAGTAGTCATAGTTTAAACAACACAATATACGATTTTTTAATTTAAAATTTATTACAATTATAATATTTTGAAAAAAGATAATTGCGCTTGAAAATAATCAAAACGTTTCTTTTATAAACTTTTTTGTTTTTGACAATTTTATGATAGATATTAAATTTAATTGAATAAATTGTCAAGTAAACATCAAAATTAAAGATATAGCTTTTCGTTACTGAGTAGTTTTGTAATTGACAGTGAAATTTTAAAATGTAATCAACTCAAGTTTTCTACTGATCTGTAGATGTCGCACGTGTTACTAAAATGAATAATAGTGTGTTGTAATTATTAATTGTAAAATAATTCCATTGAATTGGATGGTATTCGTATACGTTATTTATTATTATTTATAGAAGATTATTAGAAATATTTTCAACTTACCGAAAACCAGGCCGAACGAACCATTAATTGCTTACCGGATGTTTATTTAATAAGTTAATTTAATAAGTTTGTTAGATAGATGTCAGTTTTAAGCAATGGAATAGTAAAGTAACTAGAATCAGTATGACGTTGGCAACGGTTATAAATTACTTGTTAAATGTCAAAAATAACATAAACACAAAAAATTAAATACTAAAAAATTACCGTATATTTTGTAAAATTGAATCGGGTCCTTAAAATTTAAGTCAATTGTAAATAATAAAATCAAATATTTTAAGTTGATATTATTGTAAAATAAAATTATTAAATAGAAAAATCTAGGTCTTTAATCCTTTTAAAATAAAGCTCTGCCATTTCTATTTTACTCGTAGCCCTCTACTTTTTAGAACATTTAATTGAAAAAACTTTACCCTTATACGCAAAGCTGAAATTCACTTAATTTTTAATGTATAACTTGTAATTTTGAAATTGTTGTAGAGTATGAGACAATTTTGTTTTACATAAATTTTACAATCATACTTAATAACAATCAAACCAAGTGTTTGTTATCCTGTTCTATTTGTAACATTTACAATTTACATGCATGCTTACTTACATATGCTTATATCATAGCGAGATATTTCATGTTATATCCTTAACAATTCATTATCCCTTGACTACATACAAAATGTTAATTTATAATTTTTTAAATGATTCAATTATTAAGAAAACATCATAACATAACAGATTGTTAAAATTTTCATAAAAAATTTGAGAAAGTTTCAAAGATTGTTTCTATTGAATATTCAATAGCAACAATTTTGTACAATTTCCATATTAGACAAAAATTTTGAGAGAAAATTATTTATAGGAAAATTTGCAGGTTTAAATGGCATTCATAAAAACGGTATATATACTGTTATACTCGTAATAATGCTTGTTAAAGTTTTATAGACAGTTAAACTGTTAACATTAACAAACAAAAAAAAAACAAAAATTGTTAAGGATGTGTGAATGTGTTATTTATATTTAACCTTTTTATTGCCTATGTATTAGTTTCAAATGCTCCACCCATTAAAGGGGATTTACCCAATTTTTTTATATTATTTTTTTTTTCTGTTATATTTTCTTTGAAATTTTGTTGATATTTTTATAACTTTTATGGTAAAAAAAAAATATTTTAAATTTGCGCAACTCTTACTTTACAGTTTTGAATACAAATTGTATTGAAAGGAAGTAAAAGAGAAGAAAATAGTTAAAAAACAAAAAAACTTAGGAAAAAAAAAAGAGGGTGTGATTTGTTACATTTTTCGTTTCATTTTTGAATTAAATACGAATTTTGTTTTTGCCTTTTGTAAGTATTGAAAGAAGTGAAGAGTAAAAAGAATAATTTTTAAAAAATTTTTGAAAGTAGAGGGGAGGTGGGGATGACTGATTTAATTTTGGGTTTTTATAATTATTTGTTTTTTTTTTTTGATTATTATGCATAATTTTATTTTATGAAATTTCTTGTATTAATTTTTTTAGTTTTAATTTTATAAATAAAAAATGGAAACCAAAAAAAAAAGGTTTTAATAACCTTTTGAAACGAAAGTTTAGAAATGCACTTTGGCAAAATTTACAATAAAAAATAAAATTTTTAAGAGTGAACTTTGTGTATAAAGAGATTATAAATTTTATGGTATATAAGGGACACAAAAAAAACAAATAATCAAAAAAACAAATGAATAGTTTATGCAATTCAAAATATGTATGTATAATTATATTATTTATACATACATACAACTCCTCGTTACACATTATTGTAGCATATAACTGATAATTTATAAAATATATGTACATATGTTTGTAAATATTTCTGCTTATATACGGTAAACTTACAAACAAATGCAAATGTAATTTTGTTTGTGTTTGTATATCTACATTTTAATAAACTAAATATATAAATAATAATGTTATTATAAGCAATTATTTATAAACAAAAAAAGCAAAGTTATGTCAGTCGGTTATTCTTTAAAGGAGACTTAATTAACGGTATATAATAAACTTTTATACAGTATAAATCAGATGGTAGTTGAAACCACAAAAACTTTAAAGATTTTGTGTTTTTTTTTTTTTTGTTTTTTCTACTTTATTTTCCTTTTTAGTTTTAATTTGATTTTTTCTTCTTCTAATTTCATTTTTAAATATACAGAAAAAAAAAATTTTCAATATTTTGTTAAAATTTTAAATAATAATTATAATTATATAAAATATGATATAATTGTGAGTATGTATGTATGCATGTATGTAACAAATGCAGTAAAAGGAAATAAAATTAAAAAATTGGAAAATTTTATTATTTTACGCATAGTATCGAAATTCATTTATATACATTACATCTTTAATATAGATAAGTTAAGTGGTGAATTTCTTTAATGTTATTGAAACAATTAATAGATGTCATGTATGTTTACTGTCATACGAATGTCATTTTTGAAATATTGAAATTCTCTAGCTTGGATATTCCAATAAAAACATAAAATTTGCAATGTATAACCTCAAATTGTTATAGGGTAACATTTCATATGTAAAATTTCATAATTCTCATTGTATCATGAGTTTTCCAACATAAAATCAAGCTACATATTTTTTACTACGTTTTTGAAGTCATCCATTGTTAAAGTCAAATATTAAAAAAAATTTATAATATTTACTATATCGCAATTCTATTTTATGAATAAAAATTAAATATATAATGTTAAATAGGTTCTTGAGGAGGAGAAATAGACATATAAGTTGAATATAAAATATGGAAGAGGAGAAGCATTTTGGAGTTGTTCCTTTTACGACAGTTTGGGGAATATTTGGTGCCGAAATTCTTTAAGGAGGTTGATTGGCTTCATTAGATGATTAGCAATTTCTTTATAACAGTTGATTAGTATGGGGGTTATTCACTGTTTGATTTCAGGTTTGCTGATATGCCTTCTTGCGTGAGTGTACCGTGAATGACCAGGCGGGGTTTTCCTATCTTCATCTTATGAACTAATGAATTAAAATATTCTTGCTAAAAGTAAATTTAAAAATAATATAAAAAAATTATAGACAAATTTTTATTTTAGTTAATTCTACGATTTCAGATTGCAATAGGTTGTAAAAACTGCAAAAACAGTATTTTACATAAATTAAAGTAGAATGTGTTAAATTATTTCAAAGGTGTGGTTGAAATATTGCTATTACAGTACCTTGAACTGTACTACAAGGCGTACTCACGATTTTCTCCCTAGCAAGAGTTATTGAAAGAGAATCAACAAATTCATTGACATTTTTACAATATACGTTTATTGCACAAAAATATTTTCGTATTGTATAAAATATTTTGCAATTGCAGCATTCTCTTATGCGTACCTCCTATAGTAAATTAGTAAAGATTTGCACAAAATATATACATATGTGATGCGTATAAGTATGCAATTATCAACAATTTTTTATAATTAATTTTTTAAAATAAAAGGCTAAAAATTAATTTTAAACTCATTATAATATATTTACTGACACCTATAGGTATATATGTATAATATAATAAATATCAATTTTGCTAATTCATAATTCATTTTAAATGGTTCTTTAAAATGAAATCAATTTTTTACTCTTTACGACTGACTGGTGTTTTTTTTACCCCAAAATCATAAATCATAAGAATATTTTAATTTTTTAATTTTTAAGTAAATTGAAAAAGAATATGATTATTGGAAGGTGTCTGTATGTCAATATAATTCTTAATATACTACAAAATATATTTATTTCTTTATTTTTTTCCTTCTCTTCCCTAAAATTATATTATAGTGTTGTTTAACGTTAGTTAATTTTAGTCTGTGTTTTTGTATTGTAATGTGAATGTGTGTAAATATAATTAATAATAAACGGGACAAAATATGAAATAAACATAAAATTTCTGTAACATTTTAATGATTTACTTTTGCAAAAATTCTTAAAAGGTGTAAAAAAGTTGAAAAATAAAAACAGAATTTGTGGTGACTTTCAATTATCTTGAAAAATTTTTATATACCTTTTAATAGAGGTGTACAAGATATTTTTCTTCTATCTGTTCCTTTTGTCAAATATTTTTTTTTTAAACAAGCCCTTAAATGAGAATATTTAAAAGTTATAGATCGCTTGTATATTTTATGAAAATAAAATCGGAATAATGACGGGTTGCTCTAAATTTGTGTGTAGTAAAAGAGTCATAAAAATTTAATAAAAATAATTTTGTAATAAAGTGTTACCGTTTTTGGAATTGATTGGTATTGTATTTTTACTACAAGAGTATTAAAATATGCAATTTATTTATAGAGCTGGAATTTAAACAAAATTTATGGAAAATCAGATTCACGGCAACAATACTATGAAAAATCGAAGCTTTAAAAAACTGCAAAAATTTTCAATTCCCAAAAAATTATAACTGCGTTCATATGCGCCTGTTCATAGTAAAAGCAAACAAAATTTCCTTACCACTAAAAAAAAAACCCTTGTTTTTTTATTAAATGATATTAGAGAAAAATGTGTAACAGCTATCAGTGTAAAAGAGAAATCAACATCAAGTGAATTATCTTGAGTCACTTGAATTAATGCATTTTTAAGTTTATAAAATAAGTTTCCTATTAGATGAAAATCTCTAAAAGTCTGAAACACTAATAGTTTGCTATTATGATTATTAATATATGGAAGATCTAGTTAAAACTTAATAATTTATGAAACTGAGGCATGGTGCTCTGTGATGTTATGCTCTAAGCCCTATATTCTTCATAGGCGTGAATATCTTAAAAAATTATTGTAGAGTACAGTCGAAATTCTTTCTATCATATTAATTTCTGTATGAATAAAATAAAAATTAAACGGCAATACTGATTTGCTACTCTTTCATTTTTCTATATTAAAATATAAGTTTAAAAAACACTTAATCAATACGTTTAAAGTATAAAAGAACTATTTTTTCTTTTGTGGGTTCATATAATTATATGTGTATTTGTGAATATTACATTGAATATACGTAATATAATAAATATATAACTGTATAACAGTTATAAATGTATAAATTGTTGTATATTCATATATAATATATATTTTTTATTATTTTGTTATGCATTTTATGATTGCTGGCGGCAACTCTATCGGGAGTGTGTCGCTTACTTTTTGAATATGCAATTATATAAGGGCCTCCATTAAATTTGTATATATTAGATTTAGTTTGTATTGTTTACTCTCAATCTGGTTTCATTATAAATACCTTTAGAGATTTATAATAATTTTAGGGTATAAGAAATTTCGGTTGTCGTTGGTGATATTAACAAGAATATTAAGAAATTATAATTGAATATAACAATGTTGCCATGTGTGTTGATGATATTAAAGTGAAATTATTTGAAATTTGTTATAAAAATGCTGTAGTATAGTAAGAATACAAAATTTTTGAGAATATTATAAAATTGCATTAAAGGTTCACTTCAATTCTGTTACTAAACATTTATTTTATGACTCACATAACGCTCACATCGCACAAATTTTTTACTCACATCGCGCAAAAATTATTAGAATTATCGCAACAAGAACTTTATGCCTTTTTTTAATCTTAAGAAGGCATAAAGTCTTATTGAAGGCATAAAGTTTTTCACTACACCCTAAAGCTGCTTGCCTAACTCTAAATTTCTCCGTTTGCATTTCGTGTTAAAATGTATAACTTTATACAAAAACAAATTGTAAGACAAAAATAAAAAGTAGTTTATAAAGAAAATTCAAAGACAGAGAGAGAGCAAAAGACTAAAAAAAAAGTATTCTAAAAAACTATTAAAAATTGTAACCACAAAAACGATATTTTTTCGTGTTTTATTAGTTGATCTTAAAAGATCATTACACACTTTTTTCCTTTTTGTTATTTTTTTCTTAAAAAACCACAAGTTATAGTTTTTTCTTTTAGCCAAGTTTTTTGTGATGCCTTTCAAAGTTTTCATTTAGAAAATTTCTTTTAAATTTTCAATAAATTTCTTTACGCATTTAAATTTTTGTTTTTTTTTGTTATTCAATAAGTTATTTTGTCAAAAAATTATTAAAATATCATAAAAGTTAAAAGTTACATACACCCATACAGACCCATGCACGTCCCTACTCAAATACGCGTAAAGAAAATTAAAAATTATTTTTGTTTGACAATTAGAGTGAATTGAGCATATTTTCTATTTTACTATTATGTTGTGCACTGTATGTAACAAACTCGGAACTCAAACTGTAGAATCGAAATTCTATTGAATAGTAGTCATATTGTCCATTCGGTTCTAGTTATAATAATGGTTATTTTTCAAAAGATTTTCAATAGTGCAAAAAATATTTACTCGAAATCTCGTATTTGAGCTAACTTGGGTGTACGTGGAAATTAGAAAAGTGTGTCACATATATCTGTAAAGACCCTGTTATTTGGATTCATAACCACTGAAGTAAGTCTGTGCCAAAAATCTTGGAAATAATTTTATTAAAAAATTTCAAATTTCTGGTCTAAATTAAATGATTTTAAAAAATTAATTTGAATTTTAGAGTCCTTACAGTTCAGAGTCCGTACAATAATATAACTTAAAACACTTAATATCTCAATTATCAAAAGTATCGCAGTTATGCTACTAATCACTAATACAACATGTAGTTCTTTGTCTTTATTATTGATTACTTAAGGGAATAACTATAATGCAAATTCCTTCACACAAATGCAGAACATATGAAAGACGTAATCAAAAAAACGGGTCAAGACAAAAAAATTAAATTAATTTTCTTCATTTCTTTGTAGCTCAATTAGTAGAGCATCGGCCTCGAAAGCGGTATGTTACTGTTACAAGTCCAGTTCGGGGTGAAAAATTTTTTAATTTTTTTTGCCTTCACTTGTTCCTTTGATGATCATCCATTTGTTCTGCAGTTGTAAGAAGGATTTTATTATCAAAATGTATGCAATAAGATTAGATGAAAATTTTTATAATTTTAAATAAGTTTAATTGAAAATTCTATTAATTTAATATATATATAGCAATTTTAGAAAATACAACACCTAAGCAATTAATGAGCTTAAAATTGCATTCTTTGTTTGCAAGACCAATTCAATATAATTTGTTCATGCACTGAATAAATTAATAGATATTGACATTTTCCAATTTCATATTGATTCTAAATATGGTAATTTCAACAATTTTAAATTTACCAGAATTAATGTTATACGAGTATATAGACTCGGAGAACACTAGAAATGCTATACAGTTAATAATTCTAAGATTAACTAAAATAAATATTATTGAAATATTTTTTAGAACAAAATATTTTTACAATAAGGCATTGTAAATATTATATTGTAATTGTATAATTAATAGCCCCCGCAATATATTATATATATATATATCAACCACAATTAGGCACGAATGAAGTGCGTACTATTCGTGAACTATAAAAAAAAATAAGAGAAAAAAACCATTTGGGGGGTTTGTTTTGCCTCTTTGATTTGCGGTGTGGTGGTCATAAGAAGCTCGTGTTCTTCTATTTTTGAAAATTATTGTAATTTAAATTATTTCTATCATATTTTATAAGAATAAAAATTGAAAAGAAAATTATATAGAATTATAAAAGAGGTTTTTAATTTAAAAGAAATTTTCTTTTTTTTTATTATTTATGGTTGGAGAAACTATTTTAATAAAACCTTGAAACTAGATATTTTTCTTTTTTATAATAAAATATTAAGAATGCAAAATAGTTATTGAATTACTTTATAATGACAAAAGTGCGTAAGTTTATCACTTCTTCTCTTTTTAGAATAAAACGAGAAAAAATAGAGTTGACCGTGTCAACTCTGTGATACCCGTACGAATTTATTATCCTATGTGCGAATATATATGTCATACCTAACTATGGAACAGACTGGCACTTTAAGTTGCCGTACTACCATATTAATATATAAGCAAAATTTTACTACGGTAAGAAAATTTTAAAATATTTTCTTAGATATGGCCAAACCACATGACAGCAACCAGAAGGAGCCAAGCAATTTCAACGACTTTTATCAAACACATTGGCCCTACTAATATATTTAATTGTACAAAATTTCAATACCACAACTTTCATAGTTTCCAAGATATAGACAAATAAATTTTGAAGTTGTATGGCAGCTACCCGAACCAGTTCCCCGATCATGACCAATTTTAAAAGGGTTCTGGAACTTATTACAATAAATCATTTGTGAAAATTTGGTGAACTTAGCTCAATTAGTTTTTGAGTTATCGTCGGGACGGACAGACAAAGCTAAATCGTTAGATATAGACATTTGTGTCTATATCTCAGAGCATTATTTCATAGCGTTACAAATAGTAAGGCAAATTTAGTATAATCTTCGAACATACGTTCGTAGAAATGAGGGAAATCATAAAATGAAATTTAATTGATATGAGATTATGATAAACGGCCAGACCGATTTTGGTACTATTTTTCTTTGAGGGCATTTAATTAAAAAGTTCTGATAGTTTCTTGGCAAACTTTAAGAAATATTTTGAAATTTCAAAAGATTTAAAACGAGTCCAAGATGTTGTTTCTATTAGAAGTATGGAAAATTTTTTTTGAATATGTCCGATACAAACATGTACTTTAGAATTTCCAACTAGGTTGGAAAGGAGTAAAAAAAAAATTTGACCAACTAATATTGATTACAAAAATTTGTTATAATTTTTTCATTTTTGTTTGGAAATTGGTTGGAAAATCGAAGTAATAAAAATATTCCTCCCGAAAATATGCAAGTTAAAACACTGAAAAGTGCCATTATAGGAAGAAGCTGCACCAAAATCTTCCTCTTTCACTTTGTTGAAACTAGATTTTTAAATACTAATCTTTATTTTTTTTCAATATTCTAAATTTGCTCCTAAATGTATGCACTCTGTCAATTCCCAAATTAATGAAGCAATTATCATAAAATTTTTGCAAGAGTAATGATTTCACTATTAAAACTTTATTTTAAATTTTAATTAAATAGTTCCTGTTTAGGGTCTGTTCTTAAAATTTAAATTACTTGTTTCGTTAATGAAATGTACTGCGCAATGGGGCGTTAAAAATTGTATTAATTTCGATAATAATTTATTTTTCCTAAATTTTATTCTGATCCGAATCAGCAGAATTATTTAAAGCTTTTATTTCATTTTATACATTATTTCATTTTTGTCGATATTCTTCTTAAAAAAAAAAAATATTAATTCTCCATAGTAATAACAGCCAAGCTTGCTGATACAATCCGAACCGTTATTCAAAAATTTAAATGTTCGGCAAATTGCAATTAAAATATATGTATGTATATAAAAAAGGTATTAGAAAAATGTTTATCTAAAGTACAATATGAACCGATCTGGTATAATAAAACCTTACAAATTCAAAATTAATCTGGAATCGTTCCACTACCTGCAATTTTTCCAATGTTTATTTTCATTTGCGTAAATCTCAATGACCCCTATAAGTCTTATCTTGGACGGACATAAAATTTGCTATATTTTTTTTAATATAATACTACAAAAAAGAAAAGAAGCTCAAGTAGAATTATCGAGAGTCACAAAGAATTCTTCCAAAAGGCGCATTTGGCTCACGAGCCATTTCTACTCTATATAGCTTCCCTACAGCTTCTTAACCTTAAAATTAATAATACTTATAACACTTCTTTAATTTGAACTAAAATCTTTAATTATTTTGTAAATGCACATAAAATGCAACATTAAACTGTTCATTCTTTATATACTGACATTGATAGCGACATTAAAAAATGAAAAATGTGATATCAAAATATAAAATAAATTTTTTTAATTCTTTTTCTATATAGAAATTATAAAAATTTGTAATTTTCATTCAGAAATTTAATACAATTACATTAATTAATATTTATAAAATTTTCTTTCAACAAGGTTATACTATTTGTATGTGCCTATACTTATACATATACTTTATGTACAGAGTGTATATTTTAGCACGAAATACTAAAATAATATTCTTTATTGGCACAATCTAAACAATTTATTTGTGTTACCGAATAAAGAGCCGCCACCATAAGTATAAGAAAATTTTATAATTATTATTTTGTATTTATGTGCGTGTAAATGATCAAGTGAAGCCCTAATTATGGCATTTATTATTATTGGGTTTCATTTACTATTTTTTTGTAGATTTATTCTATATATGTAGATGGAAGTGATATACAAGCGATATACGTAATGGAAGCGAGACATTCTCATTTGAATTTCTTTTATTCTTTATTATTTTTAATAAAATCTATTGTAATTTTATTTGTTATTTTTAAAATATAAATGCAATAATAATATTTTTAATAGGTTAACAAAATAGGAAAATATTTTTTATTAAAATTATAATCCGACCTTATATATACGTACTTTTATATTATTATATTTTTATAAATTTATTAAAATGTTATACAAGTATAAAATATACACACAATATGTGTATGTTTTTTTATATAGAGCCCAATAGTTTGGGCTCTATCATTAATGAAGTGAAAAATTAATTTGACATCTACAACCAAAATCGTATCAAATTTACTCTTTTACATATTTTTATTATTATATTTTGCATATAAATAAATTTTATATAATATGTATGTGAGTTTGCATAAAAATATAACAGATTTTATTTTATTATTTTTTAAACTATAATATTTTGCAATCACATTGTTTCACAATTTTGTACTTACATATAAATGTATATGTATGTGTTTATAGTATCCATTGGTATATATAGATTTTTTAAAATCAGACTATTTAATTTTATTATTTTCATATTAATATATAGAATAATGAAAAAAAATTAATAATAATGTAATTTTGATGTAGAGAATGGAGTATGCCTTTTTAATTATATAAAAATAAGGTTATTGAAAAAATTAATTTAAATTTTGATTTTTCGTTTTGAATATATACGAAATATTTGTTAGAACTCATTAATATAGAATTTGTTCTTGAAGAAACTTTTAATCATATATAAGGATTGTGGGAGAACACTATAATTACTAAAGGGCATAATATATTGGAAAAATGTAATCATTATGCTTAATTAATAAGGAACAAGAGAGAAATTTAAAATTTACTAATAAAAGACATAAAACTGTTCATAATTTTTTTGACACAAAAAATAAGTTTAGATATAAATTTAGTTTGAAATCGGTTTCTTGAAAAACAGTCGTGCACAGTTTAATTACTTCAATACCCAATAGTTCATTCGTGTTAAAAACTCAAATGGCTTGAAAATTTGTCTGAAAATACAGTTGGATTAGTTTATAAGCCATTCGAAAACTCACCGATTTTCGTTTGCTGGAAATTTTCTTATCCGGAAATCGGTTTATAAGCATAAATTTTGTTTCTAAGCAACTTTCATACTAGTATTTCATTTATAGCATGACTAAAATTTCGACTACATAATTCTGTATAAGTTTCTAGAAGTATATATTATAATTTATGGCAATTGTCATGTTAGAATCGAATTTTAAATAATATTAGAAATATTTTTGTTCTAAAATCTTGAGTTATTTTAGATTCATATACCTTTCATATCATATATATGGTGGATATGATTATATGAACTTTAAATTTTGCATAGGTATGCTTCGAGACAATTATATGTATAGAATTTAAAATCCTTGTTAATCTATGGAAATATAGAAATACTTTCTGATTTGTATTGTAGCTGTAATGTAAAATTTTCCCGAAATATAAACAACAGTTTTCTAATTATCAAAAGTTCATTTGCTATACAGAAACACTAAACACGAATATAGAATTTTTGCCGCAACACTCTATTTTTGCTATCAAAGTTATTAAACTATGTGTTTGGCGATCTACAGAGCTACTATTTTAAGCAGTATACTTTACGACATCCTACAGGTACAAAACAATATTTGCAACTATGTAATATTTCATTTTCTCCTAAAGTAGACAAAGTATGTCGACAAGTATATTATGTCATTTAAATAAATGACAAGAAATTAACATAGAACCTTATAGGATTGGCAGAAAACGTAATAAAGGTTTAAATTTAAATGTATTATTCTTAATCTAGAGTATGTATAATAGAGTATAATATTATACAGATTAAGTGTGCACCTTTTAGTTAACAGTTACAACTGTTTTCTTTTCTACATATAAATTAAAATTGCCTCCATTTTTATTTTTTTCTTACATCATATTATGTGTATACTATTTAGATCTACTCTTATAAGGCTAGTTAAGTTTTAAGAGTCTGTAATATAATGTAAATAATTTATTTATTGGATGAAATTGAATATTTTACAAAATAATAAAAAAAAAAATTTATCTACATAAAATAACGTTTCTGCGTTCAGTTTTGCGGTAAGTAGCTTTCAATATATTATAGCAAAAAAAAATAAACAAGAAACAAAAAAACACAAAGGTAAAAATAAAAAAAGTTAATAATAATAAATGGTAATTTAATATTTTAACTAAGATTAAATTAATTATAAATTAAAAATAAAATTATAGATTTATAAACATTCGGGCTACATACATACGTACGTATCTATAGGAGAGTATGTCTATAGTTGTTATAATTGTATGTGAATATGTTGCAATTTATTTAGAATCAGCCGAATATGAGTAAAAATTAATTTATACTTATACTTGAATGTGGATGTGTGATCTTATATATAATTTTATTAAATTTCACTAACAAACTTTCAACATTTCGTCCAATAATTTTAATTAATAAATTGCACTTATAAAGAGGAAGTCGGCCAATTATCAATGTTTTGCAAAGCAGTACACTGTAGTATAACAATTTGAGTCAAAACTTAAATTTTAACTCATTTTAATGAAATTTTCGGACAAAAACTAAAGATAGATCTTAAATCAATTTTACTTAAATTTGACTAATTGGTGTAGAATACACGTTAAGATTCACTTTTAGGGAGACGCATTTTCATTTCTATTATTCACTTACTGTATCACACTTTGTTGCATACATTTCGGAGCAGTTCAATATGTGTTCATAATAAAGATGAGAAACAATATTAAATTTCATTTTTTTTTTCAAGCTCGGCTTACAATTAAGTTATTCAAGATGGATATTCTCTAACTTTATTGACAAAACTGTTTGCAAGGACGAAGTGTCCTTCATAACTTTTGGATTTCAAATAATTTTTATTAGCTTATATTGTTTATATAGAGACATACACAAGTGGCCACAAAATTTCACAAAAGTTAAATCAAAAATTTACGAGTTGTTGAAATTTTCAAATTGATTAAAAATAACAAGATCTAATTTTAAACAACATAGTTATTGTCTTGAAGGTTATATTTGGATTTATTGATATTTTGAAATCATAGAAAAGAAAGACCTGATTTTCTATGTTTGAGAAATTTTAAACATATTTTTAGTTTCGAGATAAAAAGGTTTAGCAAGCGACATTATAATCTAATTTAGGACATCCTTCTAAATTACTTTCATGTTAATTAAATGCAAAATACTCCACTTTTTACTTACTATTTTTTCAATTAGGAAATGAATTTTTTTTTTTAGAACGAAAAATTTGGCATTTTTGGAAATTTACCAATAATTTTTTTTTTTAGAACGAAATATATTGTTTTTTCCTACTGCGTATTTAAAAATTAATCTTGGGCTGGCTAGCTAACTATGTACACATGAATATATAAAATTCATTCTAATATCGCAGTTAAAGTAGAATATTAAGAACGATATTCGATTCAAATATAGGGGCTTTCTAAAAATATACGAGCATTTATAGGTATCCACGTAATAGGTTTGCAAAAGTCAGGTGCTTGTCTTAATTTTTAAATTAAAATAAAATTGAAAACACTTGATTTTATTTTTAATTTTAAAAATGGCAATAATATTTAATTTTTATTATTATTATTTTTTTTTTCTTGAATTTATTATTGTTTTGTATATAAACTAATTTAGATTTATTTTAATTATTTATTTATTTACACATAATTATATTATTATAAATTGTAATTATTCAGAAAAATATCAATAAAAAAATTTATTCTGTTTTATAAAATAAAAATTATTTATACTTGAACTATATTTTTGTTTTCCTATTATATAATTTATATATTTACATTATGTTTGTATGAATGTATAATTAATATTATATGGATTTATTATTTTTCTAAATCTTAATATAAAATTTAAAATAAGCTAACATAGTCTTTAGTTTTGAAAATGCCTTTCTTTTTTTTAAATTTTAATTAAATATGATTGATATTTTAAAAATAATTTAAGAGGGAAGCTGTAAGGATTAAGAGGGATCTAAAATGTAGATGATTTTGAAGTGTTAAAATTAAAATACATATGTATTAAAACTAAACGGAAACATAATTTTACAATTTTTAATTTTTAAATCCTGGTCTTATTTCCACAATATTTGCATTATCTACAATGAGCCATTGACATTAACTTAAAACACTCCTTGATTTCAATGAAATAGTCGGTAAAGCAATAAAATATGGCTACAATAATCACAGCGTATAATCTAAGTGTAAAAATTTTAGAATTCTGTTAATTTCACCATACATGAATTAAAATTATAAATTCTTCTCTACGCTCCGTAATGTGCTTATAATTACCTATACTTGGCTCAAAAATTTCTTATATAAAGTTGGGTAATATCAATGGTTAGTATAGTAGCATATTTCAATTAAACATGTGAAAACACTGAGGGGCTATAACTTTTATAGGGGAGACAGATAATATGGTTCTTCCACAGACGAACGGACGGGCGGACAGAGTGAAACTAATAAACACTTTTTTATTAGAAAAGTGCTTAAAATTCAACTACATAAATTGAGAACAAATTTCTAAAATTAAGTTTTTGATTAGATCGCTCTTAATGTCAACGCTTTTCTTTAAAGTTCTGCGAATTTGGTTTGTGGTACAAAAATTATTTTGATTAACTTAAAATTGGAAATATAGCATGATATTTTTTTGTGTCAGACATAATATGCTTTGTAATAATTATTACCAATAATTTTGGAATGTTCTAATAAAATTTTAACAATTAATTTACATTTTGTTTTTTTAAATTTTTTCAAATTAAATATAAGGTTTTATTAAACTATAATAGATTTATTTAAATTTACAATAAAAATTAAATAAATTCTAAAAAAGTTAGTCTTTTGACTCAAATTAAAAATATTTTTTTTTCTTTTTTTGTTATTGAAAATGTTTTTTTTTATAAGCCTCTTGACTTATTAAAAATAAATTTAAAAATATTTTTTAAAAAATTTTAATAATTTTTTTGTTTTGTTTTATGTTTTTTATGTTTAATAATAAAATTAATAACAATTAAAAAATTTATTCAAAAAAAAAAAAAAATTTCAATTTAATTCAGTTCCAATATAATGTGGCTGTATGTCAATATGGTCTCCAAACACTACCTGGATCACCGGTAACTTCATCATCTTGTTGTCTATGATGTTCTATTCGATGTGTCTGATGTTGATCTTGATCATGATTTGTGTGATCCGGTTCTTGTAAACCACCGCCACCACCACCAACAATATCATGATCAGATGTACCAATACCAATTTCAACAGCACCATTACCAACACCACCAACACCGATACCACCAGTTAAACGTGTACCAGCAGCAATTGAACTAATTGTAACAGCATTTTCAGGACCTAAATATTGTTCTAATTTTTCAGTTCCATGTAAATGTAAATGTATTTGATTTTGATTAACTGTTGAATATAATTGTGGATATAGGACCATTGTTGGTGGTGTTGGTCCCGGATATTGTGGTTGTGCAGCACAACTACCATATTGATAATTATTATAACCATTTGACCAATTATTATAAGCTGCAGCTGCTGGATAACCTCCAGTCGTATTAAATTGATCGATTTCAGACTTTGTTGAACCATATGGTGGACTACATACTGTTGGTGGTTGAGTTGGTATTATTGCACTAGCTGCACCAGCTGTTGGTGCTATCGCTGCTGTATGATGATAATCAGCTGTTGTTGATGCACCACAAAATGGTTGCATATCTGTTAATACAGTTGGTATATGATAATTTGGATGATGATCTAATGAATTTGGTGGTGTTTCATATGTTGCATATGCTGTTGTATTTCCTGGCGGTAATGTTGAATATGATCCATATGCACTTGTAGAGGATACAGTTGGACCAACTGGACCATAACCTGATGTCCATTCAGATGCACCCATTAAATTACTCTCTGTAATTATAGAAGAGGAAGGTTATTGATTTGGTTATTTTTAAATTAAATATATGATTTAATATTCAAATTTAATATAGTTCTGTGGTTTCAAGGGAAAATTTGTTATATCTAAAAATAGTTTTTCCAGTAATCTTATAGTGTCAATGTATGTCTACAAGGACAATTTAATTTTACCAAGTTTTCAATCCAAAAACACTGATTGAGTAAATTCTATTCAGAGAATGTTAATTTACTAACTTACATAAAAATATCCTATACAAGGTTTATAGTTTCTTCATATTAAAACTTTCGTAAGTAAACCTATACTAATTGATTTTTAATTGTTTAACCCTCTCAACAAGGTTATTTGTGTAATTCACAATATGCTGCCTAATATTTTATTCTAAGAAGTCGGAATATTTTTCAAGGATAATAACATTTTATTATTCCTGAACTATATAATTTATTATATACCGCTACTGTTCTTTTCTACTATTTTTATAATTTAATATTTCTCTAATTATTAGTACATAGATAAATAATTATTATCCTTTGAAAAATATTTAGATAATTAATGTTTTGTTGATTTTCTTAAATAGTTGATAGAAAAGAATTCCTAAATTTGAAGTTCTTGTATATATTTCAATTATACGTGTATAGGTAAATGTACAAATACTTGTAGTTGGTACAGAGTGTTCATCAAGCTTAACTTTTAATTACCCTTCAGTAGAAATTTTGGCTCATGCGTTAATATAGGTTAATATAAATATCAGTTCATGGGCGAATGTCCAATATTTTTATAAATTTTTAGATGTTACAAAGTGTTTGTATGAAGAATCACTATAGGTATTATGAAAAATAGTTGAAAATTTAAATTAAAAAATGGTTGTAGAAATTAAATCTCGTAAACTACAATAAACGAGTTAGCGAGTAAAGTATATTTGGTCATTGAATTGTGAATTAAGATCTTAAGGCAATATTAATAATGGAAATATTATTAATTAAACAGATTACCTTCACGGTGAAAGTTGAAAATTATTTGAATTCATTGTTAGCATAAAAGCAGAAATAATATATTAAACAATTATGGCATACGCTCTTTATTTTCTGAAAAAGAAAATTACGTTTTACGATGATGCCACTTATCACCCGCGCATCTTATTTTAGTGTTGTCGTTGCTGTATAACTTTTTAAACACATCAATTATCTAATGATCAACACTGATTAATATAATTAAGATTATATCGACATTTTTTAAGAAGATTCACTGCCTTGTGTAGTAAAATAAACTAAACATCTTAAGGAATATTTTTAACTCAAGTTGCCTTATGGATTTAATTAATAACTCATATCGGCTTGAGATTTAACTCATGTTACTTTATGTAGTTTCAAATTAATTAATTTTAGCAAGCGTTTGTTCCTGAACATTGCATCGTTCACTAATGGATTTCGAGAACAAATATAAACAAATATATAACCACACATATATGTAAAACATTTTATGCTTGATTTTTAAAATTTTTTGTAGACATTCTAATTTTTTCTTAGCACTATCGTACTACTGTTTAGATTATCTACATAAACTGCTTCGAACTCCGCTCGAAACCAATTATTTAAACATTTTCATCCGAACAAATTCATGAATAGTGGAATATCCTGTTTGCAATTTTAGCATATCTTTTACTTAATTTTCAAAATTATTATAAAATTTTGATTACGTCAAAGAAGTTCATGGTATTGAATCGCGCGGTAATTATTAAAAAGAGAAGTTTATAAAAGTATAAAATACTTAGAATATTCCTTGAGAATAGAAAAAATTAAGGATACACTCAAGGAGAATATTTTTATTACATTTAAGAAACACAAAATTGAACAAAATATTTTTTGTAAAAAAAAAAACACAATAAAAATAAAATTCTTATATAAAATTGATGAATTCCTTTTCACTTCCTTTCAATTTCTGATGATGATGTTAATTAATCAAACAAAAGAAAAAAAACGACAAAGTTCGTAATATGAATTAAATATTTGAGAAGCAAGGATATTATATGCATGATTTTGTACATACATACATACTTTTTATTATAAAAATATGAAAAATAATTAATCTAAAAATTTAGAGAGAATGAAAACGAAAAAGAAAAATTATTAAAATTTAGATGATGGAATCCCATGGAGCTATTTTTACAAGATTTTACTTGCTTCTCTCCATATTTGTTGATTTTTCCTTTAAATATAATATGATACAAATTTTATACAGATGGTATAAATTTTAATCCTTAATCAAGGAATGCTGTTGACAAGACAGCAAATTATATTATGTATACATAGTGTGCAGCGCGCAACAGCATGTAATTCTAAATTTTAATGTTTTCAAAAAAAAAAAAATCAATTTTAATATTCAAGGATACATGGATCTTTTATTATTAATGTAGGAATTTTAAGAAATAACTTGTCGGCCCCATTAAAATCCAAAGTTTATGGAATGAGAATTTTTGAAAAGAGTTTCTATATATCGCATAATTTATTAGTGTGATATTTTTTTTAAAGAAATTTTTATGAAAAATTGTTCTATATTTGCAAGTATTACATGTCCTATTAAATATGTGTACATATGTATTAATCTTGTATATATGTTATATAATGTGTAAGAAAGGAAAAATGAAAAAGAAAAATTAATTAACACATGTGTTACTTTCATGTCATTCTGAATGAGCTTTTGATAATAAGTGAATTATGTAAAAAAATTTTTTATATAATATTATAAAACGCTGTTTATGAAAATAGATTTTAATTGACAGGAATTTAATTAAAATTTGTGTGTATTTCAAAGATGAATGTACGATTTTGTTAAATATCAAAAGATTGAGAAATTTCCAGCAATTTCTTTTGCAGTAGTACGTTTTGTAAATAGAATTGACTTTTTGTTGAACTTGTCATGAAACTTAAGTGATGAGCTGCAATTAATACAAAATGATTCGTTTTATATAATTTTGAAGTTGGGTGGTATTTATTGAGAACTGGTATTAACAACACATTGTGCATTCCAAATTAATACCTCAAAAATTTCTAAACTCTTGTTTATCACAGTAGATGTTTGTCAAATACATTTATATGTAGTACGAGGCACAAAGTGCTTTGAAAATCTGCAAACTTAATTCGACACTCAGGTTAGAAGAATTTTTTAAGACGGGCCTGAAATAGAGAAGTAAAATTGTAATCGTGCGACATAATACCATCGTAAAGGTATTGAAGAGATTTAGACCTTTAGACCAAAGAAGCAAGGAAGTTTTGAGAGACCTGCTAAATAAAGTTGCCGAGTATAGTAATTCAGCACAATGATCATTGATTTCGAAACACTTTATACAGAAATTGTTTGAAAACATGTTTAACTATCAGTTTCCTATGTCATTCCAAAAATTTTGAGAAAGTTTTCTAAGAAGCAATGGACAGTAATCACTAATTGCTCACGATATCTGCTTAACAATGTTTCACATTTAACCAGTTCATAATTGAGGATTTCAATATAACTTTTGTGAAAGAATTACGTCAACTCACAAAAGCAAAATGTGTCAGATTCTAAAACAAAAAATTTTAATAACCAAAAGTGATAGTATTGTAAAAATTTTAAAAATTCTACCATATGGAATGCAATCATCTACACCAATGGGTTTGGGTTTGTGTTTATACAAGAATATAGTATCTTTTAATTCTATCACTAAGAGATTCGCTTCTCAGACTAAACTCCAACATAAAACAGGTTAACTAAAATATCGGTAAAAGTTACAGAGATTTCAAAATTAGATTAACATTATCATCGTTTTCTAAATTAAAATTTTTTTATTTTAAATTCATTTTTGAAATGTATATATATCAGTTGCAGCTCATTATTTTGTGTTATTAAACAGTTACACGATTTTATTGGAAATCCAAATTACAATATGGAATAACTTAGGCAAGAAACTATGTATTTCTCCAGAACAAAGAACAAAAATTGCTTTCCGTTTTTTTTCATATTTATACATTCGAAATAGAAAAACAAATTTGAAAATTAATTGTTAATTCAATTCACATTTAAAATTGGGCCGTAATATTAAAATTTATTGGTGTTTTTAAACAAGAGCACAAACCATTTTGAAGCGTGCACGTTTTTCTAATTTTATTTCATAATAATTTTTTTCTGGAATTTTAAAAAAACTTGGAATGAATAACTTTTATCAAAATCTAGAATATAAAAAATTCTTATTATTTATTAATTCATAAAAAATTCAGAACCTATTGAAGTTTATTGTAATTAAGATTATTAAAAAATATGGAAATTAAATTTTTTTAATACGAGTATGACCGAATTATAATGACCGTATTTTAAAATATTTCGAGCGAAGGAGAATGAATATGAATTTTGCTGGTAAATCGTTGCAGCTGCTAAATATAATTTTTAATTTGGTTGCAATAGGTTGCTGGTAATTTACGTAGCATAAGGAAGTATTGAATTCTATTCATAAAGAAAAACCTAAACCCCGATTTGTTTTTCAAGGTTTTCGAGTTATTACTTTTTCCGAAACTTAAGTTTTTAATAATTTGTTAAACGAAAACAATAAAATGAGACATTGGGAAATCAGCTATCACGTAAATGTTGCAATTATGATGAAAAATTTAATTGTTGTCTAATAAACTTGACGTCAAAATCAATTTATTCAATTCACTTCGATAAAATTACTTGACAATACGCAGCAGCTATCAATTTACAATTTATTTTATATTCTTTTTAAATTAAAGTAATTTTAAAAATTGCAGTTTAGAGAATAAATTGAAAAAGTTTTTTTTATTATTAGCAGTAATTCAAAATCACGTATTATTCCGAATTGCACGTACATATATAGTTTACAAATTAGTTTGCTATCAAGAGCCATATAACACTTAAAATGTCTTCAACATCCACCCGAGCTAAAATTTAGATAACAGTTTTGGAAAAATTCCGGCAAGAAAGTTATGAAATATAATATTTCTTGAACTGCAAATTTGATTGGTGTGCCAATACTTACTGTTACAGAAAAACTCATATTATTTTGTTAAGACAAAATTTAAATTTAAAGTTCAAAATCTAGCGTATACCTATACAAAAAATTAAAATCAAGCATAGAAAATTATTGCCATACTAAATTTTCATTAACTGAGTTTGGTAATAGGATCTATAAATTGACAAAATGCAGATTTGTTGGTAAAAAATGCATGACTTAAAAAAATTAAAGAGTCATATCTCAAAGACTATAGAGCCTAAAGGTTGAAAATTAACGTAAAAGAGTACAGTAACAGGGCCAGATTCCTAATACAAGTTCATCCTGGTTGTACAAAGTTCTCACAACAGCTGTAAGAATTTTGAAAATAACTTTGTAATATCTCGAACAATGCAAAGCTTAAAGTATTTAAATTTGGTGTTCCGATTACCAAACCTTTGGCAAAAAGGTTTGGTAATCGGAAAATTAAAAAAAAATGCTCTTGATTCTCTGAGCGGACGACAATGTTCACACTTGACGCGTGTAAGCTTGATATAATGGGTATTCTTTCTAGATATGTACTTACTTAAAAAGTAATTCCAAAAAAAATATTACTAGAGATATGTTAAAATACCAAGTAGATATCGTGCTCATCCTGTTATTTGACAATTTATGATTTTTGGTGATTGGGAATACAACATCAAATTTTAAAATCTAGATGCTTTGCAAGTTGTTAGTTAATCTTGTTCTCAATATTCACATCATTATTAGGTCATTATGATGTGCATTTTAACTGTTCCCATTCTAATTATATTTTAATAACATTTTCTTCCAGTTTTCTTTTCTTCATTTTTTTCATATGGTTATGGATTTAAGCAGCTTTGAATACAGTAAACCAGAATTCTTACATATATCATGCCTATAATGCATTTATACCGGTCTTCTTTTAACTTGATTAAGAATGGAGAGAAAAAATCAGGAATTCCTAAAATCAAATAATTTAAAAAATGTTTCCTTATCTTGTTAGCTAGAATAATAATTAACGTCTCCATGTAAGCACTTTTTATTTATTAACAATAATTCGGAAAGAGCTGTTGGCCATACACACAACATTCATTTTATATTTAAATATTAATAATCAAGAAAAATTTGTTTAAAGTTTTGTAGAAGAATTTTAAAGTAAAAAAAAAAATCTGTTTTTGTTAATTTTGACTGATTGATCCTTTCGGATTCTTTTGCAGTCTTTTGAAAACCATTTAATGCTAAAGGTAATTTTAACAAAATTTTTTAATAAAAGAAGTTTTGTTGGAAAAAAAACAAATTCATTGTGCATACATAAATATTTGCGTGACAAATTTTGAATATTTTTTTGAACTTCTTACAGTATGTTGCCATACAATAAGAATTCTGACAAATCAACGGAATTGAACAAAAGAGCCTCCTTAAAATATTTTTAAAAATTCATACTTATACAATATGCATTCTAAATGATTGATACTTTCTTTATCAATGAATTGTTTTTGGAGAAAGGATCCTTAAAATTTATAAGTTAAAGAAACAATAAGAAATAATAACGATTTAAGGAGGATAAATATAAGGAAGGTATGTATAACATTTTATTTGATGAGTTTTGAATAAGAATAAAAACGGTATATGATTTGAGTTGCGTGTTACAATTAGATTTAGTCAGGTGTTATCCTTGTCAAACACCTCTTCTATAATTAAAAATAAATTTTCTGTTACAATGTTGTAAAATTTGTTGAAATTTCAGTAAAAAAAATTATAAAATGGAATTTGATATTCGCTTTACCTTTATAGCATCTTTATTTTTGTATACCTTATTGGTAATAAGTTAACCGACAAATACCTTTAAGGCATAAGACTACCATAATATGAAATTGGTTTCTGTTTTTGTTTTTAGGTTTTTTGTTTTTTGGTAAATATTTTGACTTTTCTTTTCAATTCTTTCCGATTCTTGTAATTTATAGAATAAAGAAGGTTTCGTTCAATTGTTTATAGTGAGTAAATTGTAAAATGTATTTTTTTTAAATATAATTAGGAATGAATAATTGATTGAGCATCCGACAATAATTGTGATTATTTAAATGGAAAAATTGTTATTATATTATATAATTTGAGTTATAATTAAAATAATAATTTCGGAATGTCTTTTAAGCTCAATATTGTACGAGTATAGTAGCATAATTTGAATAACTCTTATTTTATTTAAAATGAAGTTGTTTATCGTTATTCTTTTACATGTGTGGTATACAGATTTAAATGCCATATATTGAATTTACTTAAATATTAATTACTTAAATATTAAAATTATTTGTTGAAACATTATAAAACGAATTGGAAATATATTAACTAAAATTAAATTCATTATAAAATTTGAAAAGCTGCTGTAGTAGTAGTAGTAGTAAAGAGAGTCAGGATCTCACTTGGTCACCTACCAATGCAATAAGGCCAACAAGAAGGCTAATCGGCAATTTCATTAGCTTTCACCCAGATTAGATTCTGTGGGGTATTATACGGAAAACTGAACTGTTTTAGTAAGAGAAAACGAAGGAAAAAGGACCCTACATTTTAAAATATCTTAAAGGAATGATTTCTTTTCTCTTTCTGGGAACGTCACTGAAAAATAATAAATCACATTAAGCATATTATAAATATAAAGATGTTCAATAATTTTTTCCACATTTTAATCTTCATTTAACTTTTGATGTATACAGGATGTCTGAGACTGGATTGTATTCTCGAGTGGCTCATTCTTTGCCTTATATATTTCAGAAATTATGAGTCATATAGAATGAACATAAAATGAACACATTTTGATGAAACCCTCTTCTTTTCGTCCGTGTATGTCGAAGGTATTTTTGGTTTGCGAAATATTTGAATGCAATATTGAAATTTTTAACAATTTTTTTCAATAAGTTTCCCTTTAATCCTTAACTACTCATGATAACCTGTATATGAAGCGGAAATCTGAGTTAAGCTGTTAAAAAAAAAGTATTTTTCAAGGGAACTATGAAGCCTTGAAAAAGTATTTTTCAAGACTTTAAAATAAAATAACCGAGCTCATTCTACACGCATGTCATCTTTCTGAAGCTGGACTGAAAAATGTTGGAAATGGCCTCTCTCCAGAAATCGTATAATTGAGATTTCACGGGAAGGAAGGCGAAAAGCGAAATATGTATCACTATTTTTTGTTCGTCTGGACACATTTTATCATTCTGCTTCCGAAGTACCATGGCATCTTGCACTCTTTGTGTATGTATTACAATATAAAACCAATTATACTCCTTTATTAAACTTTAAGCTATATTTTCATATAATTATTGTTGCACTTATTAATTTCCTTGTGTCTCTATATTATTAAACTGCATTTTATATGAAATATAAAAAATTCTATAAAACCACAAAATCTCGTCAGGTCAATGTATTCCAATATACAATAAATAAATAATGGTAAAGTATAAATATTTAATAACTTCCTTTTTTATTAACCTAACTAAATCAATTTTCTGTATATTTACTCTCTCTCTCTCTCTCTCTCTTTCTATATAAACTCTTTATTTGGGAAACAATCACAGATAACGCTTAGGTACATAAATATGCCAATCAAAAAAGTTTATAAACATAAAAACCTATTTACAAAAATAAAAATCCAAAAATATACTGTTTTTGTTCATACATAAGTATTATACGTAATAATATGTAGGTATGCATGTTTGCGTGTATGTGAACTTCCTATATGCATTTTATAAAAATCATCACACAAAAATTTCAAATAAATTTATTCAAACCCCTGTTAACCACTTTAACCACCCTGATAGTGTTTGAATTTTATGTTGTATATTTATGTGTTGATATATCTGGATGTGTGTATGTATGTATGTAATCAAAATAGCATTTCACATAGTTACATAGAAATATTTTTAAATTTAAGTGAAAATTGTAATGCATATAAAATGGCATGTTTGTAGTTTTGTATTTATTTATGGTTATTCTCAAGAAAGTAAATATTTCTCAATTACGGTATGAAGTTGTAAATTTATGGACATGAACACCGAATTTAAACGAATGAAAATAATTCTGTTACGTTTTGACGGAAAAATTCTTTTTAATGTATTATTTTATTACAATGCTTTTGAAAATACTATTTACATACTGACATTTTATTTATTCACTATTTTTACTATTGTAACTTATTGATAAACATTTTTGTAATTGTGTCATCACTGTTCATCGTCACAATAGAGAAAAACTGTACTCCAAATCCTAAAGTACAATAATGAATAAATAGCACCATGCCAGCAATATTCGATGGTACAACAGGTTAGTTGTATTGTTACGAATCTTGTTAGCAGATGTGTTCAAATATGTACATATACGCAACTCACCATAATCACCACAAAGAGAATGTTCAATGCAAATAATTAGATTACTATTAAAGAATCACCCCTTTTTTCCGTTGTTTTTCCCTTCACTCTCTCTCGGAGTAAATTATTTTTACCTATTCTAAATCACAATGTTAATGACTCGCTTTGTAGTCTGCCCTAGAAATGGATTCCCTAATTAGAATAATTTGAATAAATTTATAAACTGTCATATCCTAGTACTTTTTTTTAACATTGACTTATGTACTATGAAGTATAGATTTTATATTCAAATACATATTTCTAAAATAAGATGCACAAAATTAATAGCAATAACATCAGTTCAATTTCAATTATACAATTTCATCTTCTATTAATGTTCTGTACGAAATGTAACTAAAATGCCGAGAAATTGTTTTGAATAACTTCAATCTTTTTTAGTATTTTGTTTAACGAGTTCTTTTATTTTTTAACTTTTAGAAATACGTTTATTTTCGACGAAACAAAAAATTTTAAGAATTGGAGGTTTTAGGGCCAGAGACTACTGAGTTTTGTAATTAAAAAATTTAGTCAGTCGCATCCATGTTTTAACAATTCCAGTCTAAATTTGTAAGTACGGATTTATAATTTGGGTTCAAGCAACGAAAAGGATTTATTAAATTAATTATTCCCTTATTACAAATATTTTACATTTTGTGATTATTAGGAATTTTGCATAAATTTAGGAGAATGTTTTTTAGGGACAATTTATTAGTTTCACAAAAATTTCTCTTAGTAATATAAAAGAATTATTTATTCATGTTAATAAACGGCTTAAATTTCTGAAGACTAGTCTGATAAAATTTTGACTTATTAAAAAAATAAATAATTAATGCAAAAATTCGGAATTGTCAAATACTCATGGGAAATGCGTTTGTTTCTATAATTAATCCAAAATTAAGGGGTAGATTATATGAAACAGAGTAAGTCACATTACATATCATCACGAGATTTAAAATAACTGGTTTATACTTGTCATTTTTATAAATATAACTTTTATTTTAAACAAATGTTAATAATTCATTCATTGATTTTCGATTATTCTTTTTTCAATTAAATAAATTATTAAGTTAAAAATTTATTTAAAATACTACACAATTTTAATGTAATTGCAACAAATGAAAAAAAAACAACATAAGAACTGCCTGTCATTACCTGAATAATTTCATAATTATAATAAAATTATAATTGTAGATGGGTGAAAAAGCATAAGTGTGGAAGTATGAGTGAGAAGGTTTAGTCTTGTTATTTAATATGATTTAATACAGTGGTTCTTAAATCTTTTTATAAACACGGCCTAGAAATATTTCATTATTTTTTTGCCCTTGTGCTATTCCCACATTTTTTCAATGTATGAAATACGTTACTTGAGACGTTCAGAGTATTTGTAGTCTACTCGCATAAATTAAATTTCTAGTAAATAGCGATTGAAATACTTGGATTTTTTTAAACAAGCCCCTTTTATATAATATTTTTAAGAAAATCTTTAAAAGACGAAAGAGTACTTATGTAGAAAATATGTAGATCGACAAATGGGATTCAGTTCAATTTTTTATTATACAGAACGCTTTTTTATTCCATTTCAGCTCTTATAACTGCTAATGCGCTGAGTACCTCTAATATAAAAACAACTATAAAATTAAGAAAAACAAATAAATAAGGAAACTTCTCTCATTTTTAGCACTTTTCCAAAAATTTTTTCAAAAAAGTGCTTATTAGTTTCACTCTGTCCGTCCATCCGTCCGTCCGTCAGTCCGTCCGTCCGTCCGTCCGTCCGTCCGTCCGTGGACACTTTTTTTGTTTACAAAACTTTTACACCCTTGAAGATAGAAAGCTGAAATTTTGTATGTGCATAGATCTTTACTAGAAACTTATTTCCGTAGAACAAAATTTTTACCTATCTCCCCCCCTCTAGAAGCTATACCGCCCCAAAACCCTAAAAATGGTTTTTTTTAACTATTTGCTGCAAAGAAACCATAAGCATTTTTGAAATTCTGCAAACGCAGAAAGGCAGCGGCTTACTTCCCCTAGCGCAGTATACTATAGTTAAACTTTAGAAAAACAAAATGGCCGTTCAAATTTACCGTTATCTAAAGTCCTTTTTTCCAAAAGTTTTTATGTCGTTTTTATTCTAGACCCCAGCCTGTAAGAGCCTGAAATTTTAGGAGCTTTTAGACATTAACAAATAGTTTATTTCGTTAGAAGAAAATTTTTTCCCATCTCCACCCCCTCTCAAGTTATCGCCTCTTGAATTTTGTAAAATTTGAATTTTTGACACCTTATATTTCCGAAACCGCAAGCTTTTTCAAATTTCTATAAACGCAAAAAGCAAACGGTAAATTCCATGACATTAAAAAATATAATCATTTTTCTTAACTCACACAATTAACCCTTAAAATCGAGCATTATGTTAACCCCTTTTTATATTAATTTTTGCTTTATTTCAAAGACTGCATAAATTGTTCATCCTTAATATATGCAGTCCTAGAAATAGTTTTGTATATGAATGAAAATAATTTTAATAGTGTGATAGCTATACATAGACTGTATTTAAAAGCAGAATTTTCACTTGTTGAAGGGAAAAGTGCTACAATACAAACCATTGGTTTGACCCAACTTTATTTTTAACATGTTTTCTCTCATAATTTTCAGTTATACATCGAGTTTATTTTTATTATTTGAATAAAATAGTCTAGAATTCACTTAATTATCGCAGAAATATTTGCAATCCACCGATTAAGAGTCACTGATTTAAAATGTATTAGATTAACAGGAAATTGTGTGCACAATAAATAATTTATTGAAATTTTTTAATCTATATTTTTCTACATGTAGTTTTTTAATGATTAACTAATTTTTGACGTTGTTTTAAAATGTATAAACTTAACCATAATATTTATAACACAAAATACATACATATAGTATACACATGTATGAGCATTATGTTCAATTGGAAACGTAGAAATTTTCAAATTAACAGGATAGAAAATTGAAATTTGTTTCTTCCTGTTTTACAATCCTATATACACACACATAAATACCATATAGATGATTAAAATTATAAAAATAAAATCGAATAATAAAACAAAACTAATTTGCATACATAGGTCAGGGTAAATGTCATGACCGTGAATATTGAAATTGCAATATTTTGGTACTTTATGGTACGTTTTGTAATTTATTATTTTTATTATTATAATATTTTGCGGATGCTATTCAATATAGGATAAAAACAGCATTCACATATTGGACAAATTTATGATTTATCTGCTTATTAGACTATAATGATGATCAAGTAATGATAGTATTGACGTGCTACTAGTACTAATAGTAGAATTTTTATATTATTGTTAAAAAATAAGAGAAATTTATTGCCGGAACAAAATTATATTTTTATAGTTCTTAGAATTTTTATTTGTTATAAAAATGTTCATTATATTTCGTGTATTATTGTAAACATTGTTGTGATACATGGAAAAATAGTTATATTCCAGTGTTCTTTGGATATTGTATAAGTTTGAAAATGGGAAAAAATATGATTAAATTAGTAGAGTAATTAATTTCAAATTAATTTTTTTGAATTGAAGTAAAATGTAATTTTGTAACATTTAGTAGTTAATTTGTAATATGATGTTAATTAATTAGTTATTAATAATTTAAAATGAATTTGTATATGAACCTAAATATTTTGTGTAGGGGGTTGAGAATGGCATGATAAACTTACAATATTTAAGAGAAATTTGTTAAGAAGAATATATGGGTTCGTAAACAACTTAATTTCTAACATGATTTATTATAACACTAAGTTATACGGCAACAAAATTTTATGACGCGCCGGAATTTAAACCAGTTTATTTGAAAATTGTTTATGTACTTACATTTTTAAGTAAAAGTCTATTAAAACAAGAAATTTTTCTTAAATCAGAGGAAAAACGAGGATTGGCAGAGTTGATTTTATGAGCTCCTTAGTACTAGTACAAATGAATGACCCTAAAAATTTTATACCGACCTTATTGCATACAATAAGCAGCATATGTAATGGCAATGGTACAAAAATTTCACATTTCGACGGAAATACGTTTTTCGGCTGATTTCGCGTTTTTGATTATATTTAAGAAAATATTTTCCTGAAATTTTTTGTGTAACACATTTGATATTCTCGTACTTTTAGCAGGCCACTTAAATGTTAGAAGAAATCAGGTTCCAGCATTTGGTCGTTTGCTACGTGACAAATTTATATTTTTAAGCATAGAAAAATAGCTATAATAGATATATGAATTCAGGGTGTTAAAACAATTAGCGTTTAAAATTTTTGGGAATATCAAGGGTCGGAAATCAAATTAGCGGCCGATTTTATATATTTCACCATATTTAAGGAACTAACTAGCGGAATCAATTGAAATTTAATATGGGTTTGTCACTAAAAGTTAGTATGAGAAAAGAATTCGGATGTCATAAAGTGAAATTCTACTTAGAGCCATATTAACATTTTTCTGGTATACTAAATAAGAATCTTCTGGCCTCCTTAAGATTTGAAAGAAATGATTGAAAAACATTTTCGTAATCTTTAAACATTTTTGCTAAAATAGAAAATAAACCTTATGGTCGGTTATGTGTTGACCACAACAGTTTTTTTATAAATGCAATCATGTTATTTTAGGCACGTCAAGTAAATGGAATAGTAACGAGTGTGTTTTAAAACTTATATACAATTTCAAATCTATTTTAACTTTGCGACGCGTTTTCGCACAATTTCATTTATAATGTTATTATTTGCAAATCGAGTTTATTAATCCTATAAAGAAAAACCAATTTGACCACCAGAGATGTTTGACTTCTTAAAATTCATTGCATATAACAAATCGTTTTAAATGTGTTTCTCTTAATGTATTAATTCGTTCGTGAGTTGTTTTAATAAAATATTTTATCAGGTCGAGCCTATGTATTTTAAGTATTTATTTTGTTTCTTTTCATATTAAAATATAATTTGATGATAAATTTAAAAGAATTTCCGGTATAAACACCATAATGATTTACCAAATTTAGTGTTAAATTTTTCTATGTGGACAAACACTAAACTCAATTATGTATGTATGTATAAAAATATTTTATGCTAGTTCATTTAAATAACCTTTGATTTTGAATTAATCAAGAGGAATAAATACCAGTTTAATCATCGGTTTTTGATGTTTTATAAAAGAAATCGCAATAATTAAAGCGCCATCTACATTATTATCTAAAGAAAAGTGAACGAGATTTTGGTGACTCATTTTAATCTTTAAATTATTCAAAGTTTATATGTATGTATACTTAATAAAAAAAAACAATATTATATAAAACAGAAAATATTTTTGGTTCGTGGGTTGACAGGTTTGTTTTAATCCGTAAAAATTATTTTTTGAGTATTTAAAATTTGATATTGTGTTTGTAATACCAGTAAAACAAGTTGTATACAATTTTGTAAAAATTTTTAAGTAGCGTTGAATTTCAATATTTGAGTTGTGTTTGCCCTCTTGTGTTTTTGAAGTAAATTTTTGTCAAAGTTTCTGAAAACGCAATCGTATTTTAATTTGAGAAAATTTCAATTTATAATTCGTATATAATATCCATTCGAAATTTTTTATGGATATCCTATAGGTGACCGAGACAATTCCATTTAAATTTGATTAATTTATAATATTTTATTCTTCACTAAATATAAATAAAATTCTTTAAATGAATATTACAATATATAGGGTGTCCCAGACTGAGTCGAAAAAAAATTTTCCTTATTAAATTTTAATAATTGTAATTTTATACCTGAACATTTCTGAAACCGCTTGAAGGTGAATTTTATAAGCTTTAAAATGACTACTCCAAGTAAACTTTCACTGTCGTATTTCTAAAATCATTGAAATAAATAAAAATGTAAGGATTGGATGGTTTTCAGATAGATCAAATATATGTTCTCATAACTCGAAAAGGAGGAAATATACACCTTGATTCGGTACCATAAATTTTTGGACATCTTGTGTGTTAAACTTCCGAAATATTAAAAATAACTCCCACTGCCAATGTCAACATGGAATAATATTAAACAAACAATTTTAAATGGATTTTACTGATTTTACCTAAGAACTTTACAGCATCTAAACCTTAATTTATATCATATATTGATCGGGATTGTAGCTTGTTACTATGCTCATGGTATTACAAAAAAAAACCGAATTTTGCAGATTTAGAACGGTCGTCTGCTAGTTTTATAAGGTTTATGTCGTTTAACAGCCAGATTTATTTTCAAAAATTTCTAATTTTTAGAAGATCCATTTCAAAATTTCGTTAAGGTTGACCACTGACGAATACTCTTACATGTATGTAAGTAAAGCTAACCATGCTCTAAATTAAAAATAATTGGGAAAAAAGTTTTTTCCAGTCTGTTATTGTCTGCCTTATTAACTTGTAAGTGTCAATTTGATTGATTTGCGATTTTCTATAAAAAAATCTAAAACTTTACAAATGTGCTAAAAGACCAATTTACACTATCACTTGACCTGTTATTTTATGGTTATAAATTGTTATAATTTTACACAAAATTTTTTGTATCCTTCATCCTTATAATAACATTGTAATAATTTTATTACAAACTAAAACTAAATTATCGCGATAAAATCTACTCTTTTTTGTTCAAATAATTTTATAATTTTTCTGTTTTTCTAAAACCTTTTATAACAGCAATCAATTATGAATCTGTCGTTTTTATACTCCTGTAATAATAATAGAGAATAACTACACTAAAAATAGATATCGCCCATTAACGTCTTTAATTGCATTAATTCTTCTTTTTTTTTTTAAAACGAAACAAAAAATAATTAAAAAAGAGGGACGGCAATAAAATTTGCTGTGGTAAAATTATTATTACCAGTCTCTTTCTATATTTTTCTTTTTGTATGGCGTTTTTCTCATGTCACTTATATATTGCATTTTCAGTTAATCGCTTCACGCTAATTATGATAAATTAAAAAAAAAAGTAATAATAAAAAGCAGAATTTTTAATCAAAAAAATTATAAAAAATGAAAACTTGATTTCTCAACCTCTTGGTTTATTATCCTTTATGAAAGAGGAGAAGGAGTTTTGAGTAATAAAAAAATTATTGAATTTATACATTACTTTATGTGTAAATAAGTATATAATATAGAAATTATGTGGGAATGTGTGTATTTAGAAAAGAGAAGAGTCAATTAAACGATTCATTAAAAATTTACAATGTATAATCTCAATGTGTTGGACAAAGTGTTGAACAAACTGTTCCTATACAATAAGGTGTTGATATATAATCAAATGATAAAGCCTATATGGACGTATGGCTTGCAGCTATGGGGTTGTGTCAAGCAAACATACATCAAAAAAAGACAAACTTTTCAAAACAAGGTTCTTCGTAATGTGGTGGGTGCTCCCTAATATGTGCGCAATATTATATCAAACGTAGGGATCTGGTTGTCCCTCAAGTAAGCGAAGAAATAAGAAACTGTGTTCCTCGACTTATAAGCTAGAGGGTTTGAACAAAAAGACTAAAGCGAACTTTTTATTTAGCCTAAAGGGTTATGACAGCAATCCCGTAACTTCTGTCACGAAATTTAGACACAAAAAACACGATAGAACAAAATTAGAGGTTAGTCAGTTTGAATAGTTTTAGGAGTAAATGACCATTCAGGTGTGTTTTAGTTCGTGTTAAAGTTCCCTACTATTGATAAGTCTGACGACAGTTTGAGTCCGCAGATCTTTGTCTTTCTATGATTTTTAACACCTGTGTTAAAACAAAAAAGAAATCATTATTCCTTATTTTATTATTCCTAATTAACTTATTATAATCATATAAATTTGCATAAATTTAGGAGAAATTTTAAAGTGCTAATACTAGAAAATTTAGTAGCATGAAGATTTAAATAGAATTACATTCCTGAATAATTGCATTAATTTTATATTTTTCAATAAAAAGAAGATTAGTTTTATATTTTTGCTTTTATAAAAGTGCGATGGTATCACAAAATATATACTAAGTATATACATAGCTTATAATAGTACTTATACTCGTAAAGTATTCAGTTGCACCAGGCAACTGAAAATTGACATTTTTTAAATTTTATACAACTATTTCAAAAAATTTGCGAAAAACTAGTTCAGATCAATTTGATGGGTCTATTTTGTTCTTTATGATGGAATAAATTAATTTTCACCTTTCTGTTTTTATAGAATCCAAAAATTGCATTTGGTTTCTGTGAGAGCAGAAAAAATTTTGGTCAAAGACATGCTTCGGTAATTTAAGGAAAGGTAAAAGTTATTATCGTGCTTTTCAACAAATAAAATTAAAAGAATAAATGATAAGACCTGACATAATATTAGTTATAGTGGAATTTTGATATGAATTTTTTTTTTAAACTCCCCCGGCCTTTTTCCGCAAACTCATACCAGATTTATCACTTTTCTCTCTGCTTCATTCTAATGAAAAATTTAAACTTTTTTCTCTTACACGTGCATTACGTAAGATATATAGTTAAAGAAATAGAAAAGTATGGTATGCGTTGAAATTTTTGGGGTCAAGGTGACAAAATATTTTTTATTTTATTGGGTCTAATTGTGTAATATACAAAACCAAACATAATGTTAAAATATTTAAACGCCATTTTGGAATTCAAATAACTGAATAATCTGAAATTATTTAATTAAAAATTCAAAATGGTTGAGTTTTTAAACAAAAATTAATAAAAACTTTTACTATTTCCCTTCGTTAATTCCCTTCAAAAATATCAAATAACATGATTCTTTAAATTTTATATTAAATTTTAATTTATTTATTCATTTTATTTTTATTTTTATTTATTTATGAATTTTAAATCGATTTTTTTTGCCTTGTATCTTACAATTTTTTTATTAGTTCTTTTCTTACTTTATTATGTTTTACTTGTACATACTTAGAACTCACAACAAGGGGTTCGTTTCACGAATAAATTTCACGAATAGAGTGTGAAACCACAAAAAGAGTTGTGTTTCTTTTATGCATAGTAAGTAAAGTAAGTAAAGTAAGTATAAGTAGTTGGTAGTCAGAATTTATTTTTAAAGTTAGTTAACTTCTATATTATTACGCTGTACGGGTATATTATGCAAGTATTATATTTGATATTCATAAAGTAATTATTATATAAGAAACAATAATAATTTAAGTGTATAGTAATTTTTCGTAAAAATAAATCAAAAAGGTTCAGATAATTTAAGAAAGCGAAAAAAAAAATTGGGTTTTTCTTTTGGAGTTTTGTAGGGGCGATTATTTTCCGTCTTCTTATTTTATTATTCATTGCGTATGATTATTTTTTTTTATGTTTACTTAGTTTTCCACTATAGTACGGAAATATATTAAGTACCCAAAGAAATTTTTCTGTACTAGTCAAAGTTTACATAATAATTATGTTGATTTCAAAATATAAGTCAGTAAAATTTGCAAAATTGAGATACAAATTTGTAAAATGACAACAGGCGTTAACTGTGATCATACCACGCGACACAAAAAATTTGAAGTTATAGAACAATTCTACTTCTAAGGAGTTCGTGAACTTCAATATTGCCACAAACTATATTTAACCTGCAAAACTAGTTTTAAAAATTTTTTTTCGAAGTGTTCGAAATTTTAAAGTTTCATTAGTAATTCCACTAGTAATTCTTCTCTTTGCAAGCTTACCGTATTTCATCGTTTAAATAAATTAGTCAAATGTGTTAAATTTTGGTCAAGCATATACTTCTGTTTCGGTTGATATCAAAATGCTGAATTTATTTATCAGTACTGCAATATTTAAAAGTAAAACTTCTTAGATTTGTTTTTTTTTTTGAAACAGTCTGAAATTTTAACCGGAATATGTTTTAAACATGTTCTAGAAATATGTTATTTTGTTCTTTAGGCAGCAAACTTTTTGAAACAGGAAAATCGGGTTGAAATTCAAATATCAGCGGTCAGGACCCGCTATTAACTCTAATTTAAATTTTATCCAGATTTGAATATTGTACGCTAAGTCACATGGTACTCGGAAAAGCACGTACACTCTGAAATTTTCCGAAAATGCAAATACTTGAATTGAATATTAAACAATTAGACGAATATGTAATATCTGACCATTGGTTCAGTGGTTATGGCACCGGTCCTTTAACCGAAGGGTCTCGGGTTCAAACCCCGGTCAGGTCACTATAAAAATTATATTCAATATAATTATAACTTAATATACAATACTAATAAAAAATATTATACAAGTAATTTTCAAATATTCCTAATATTCGATATTAAAAAAAAACTAAGAAAAATAAATAGTAAATATTAATAACCTCAAATAATTAATATATAAATAAAAAAAACTACGGCAGGCTAGTCACCTACCTAGTTAAACTCTATGACGCTATGAAACTAGTGCATGAGAAATCATGCACTAGCCCTATGCTCCTTCTAGGAGTGAACAAAGGAAAAAAAAAAAAAAAGACGAATATGTAATAATTTCAATTTTGATAAAATTGCATATCAACAGGCTAATATGAAATGTAAAGTGGACTTTACTTATTGATCCAATAATTATACTTTTGCTTACATATTAATCTTCGAATTGTGACGAATTTTAAACTGAATTTAAATATGAATTATCCTTTCTTGTAAAGTTGGCACAATAATAATAAAAATTAAAGTGTATTTCTCGAAATTTAGTTTATAATGGAGTTAATTATAAAAATAAATGTTATCAAGGAATTAACTGGTTTTATAAAAGTATTTCTTTTTTCTTTTTTAAATCCTGTTAAAAATCCTTTGTTTAAAATTATTGTCAAAAAAAAAAAATACTTTTTTTAAATGCAATTTAATACTTTTTGTGGTCTACACTCTACTATTGTTTTGTACTTGTGCATTGTAATACTTTCGAAAGGATCCCTTCCTTGTATATGAAAATGAAGCCTAATCTATAGCTATTTTATTTTGTTTATTTTTTTTTTGATTTGCAAAATTATATTATATGATAATTGAATATCTCTTTATATTATTATTATTTGTATACAGAATGAACGTGTTCTTATATTATACGCGAAATTGTTTGTATAAGTAGTCCCTATACCTACATTAAATAATTGTATAGAGATGCGTAATATAAACCAAGTATAAATTCAATATTCCTGATTAATAATATTTCCCCCCCCCCCCCCTTTCATGTATGTTTTTATAATGATTTTTCATTTCTTTTTGCCCCCTTAATCAATGTTTGTACATAATATGTGTATAAAACTAGAATGCAACAAGTCAAATGTTAATAATAGCCGGAAAATTGAAAATTTGAGATTAACTTAACCAGTTCATAGGACTTACATAATGATTTTAATAATAATAATAATAATGATTACTGTGATGATGATGAATATGCAAATAAGAAAGACAACAGAAAAAAAAAATTAAGTTGGTCAGCTCAATTTCAGGAATTCAAAGGAAAGGTTATATTCGTTCCTAAACGTTTCGTTTTATAATACCAATTTTTAAATTAAGCGTTTCTGACCAATTTTAAAGAAATGCTAATTCTTACTTTACAAAATAATTGGGTGCTTAGTACGGCCAACACGTAAGTAAAATTTTTATTCATGTTCTTTTCAGATAATTCAAATTCGGGCTAATTTTGCTAATGAATCTGTGATTAGAAGTAAGAACTTCTAATTTATTCCGAACATAATTAATAGAACTTACTAAATTATATTAATTCCTATAATTAATATAATATTGCTACTCCTATCTTAATAGCACAAATATGTTAACATGAACAACCCAATTTGGGTGGTAAGTTCCTATTGCGATATCAATTGAAAAAATGCCTTATACATCCTTACATTTATACATTATTCGTCTGCAATACCTTCCCATCCTTTTTCCCATACGTTCTATAAATTAGGGTTTTGCGTTTTCGATACCCTTAAAATGTTGAGTGTCCTTTTTTTGTAACTTTCCAAAGTTGAACTTCTATTTTATAATGCTTTGATAATCCTAAGATATGTCAACATAACGAAATGTTACCTTTGAAACTTACAATCATTTTCAAACTGATGAAAGAATAGTCAATTTTTCAACATCTTACCAATTAAGTCTGTGCGCTTATGCGATATTCTTTTCTGGATTTTTAATATCACGTCATAATATAAAGAATAAAGAAGAAAAATTTTTCATTATATGAAAAAATATTAAAACTATTGCGCAATATAGAAAGAAAAAAAGTTGCATTAAGTTAAGAGAACGTAAAATCATAATAGAAATATGAAAAAGTAATTTTCATAATATCGTCAATAAAAATGTCGACATTTGATCATCACTTTTAATCCACGATGCATACAAAGAAATCTTTTCCATTACTAAACATAAAATTTTCTATAAAAAAGAAATCAATCAAAAAGTTTACATAATGATCTACATTACCGACAATATCGTGACAAAAATTTTGAACTGATTTTTGATTATAAAATTTACGCGATCATTTTAGAAGAGAAAATTAACTTGTTTTAAAAGGAGGAACATTAAAGTAGCTTAATTATTTAAGTCATGAAATTGAACTCATTTTTTTGGAGAGACTCTAATTTTTCTATTGTTTAAATTGTGTGAAGGTTAATGGATTTCAATAAGAATGGTCGACACTCCCGTGAATTATCCTTAAAATCAGAATTGGATTTTGAATGCAATTTACTGAATTCAAATGGAGTTTTGTGGAACAATGTATAAAAGTTACAGGAATAGATTATAGAATTATTTAAGATTTATGTATATAAAAAATTAATAAATACAAGTAATGAACTTCATAATAATAAACTTCAAGGAAAAAGGGTAATGGATCTGATAATGTTCTCAAGAAGTATAGATGGGAATAATTATGTATAAAAGTTCAGTCGAACAGGGGTAGAAACAAACTTCGAAGATTTAATATATTTTGTCTATATAAAAATATTCAAGCCATTTACTAGAATAAATGTTTGTTCGTGTGAATACTTTCCGTAACTCCTGTTTAACTACTCTAGGATGGTGTTCAAATTGGCAAATTATTTTCTTCTGTTATTACTTCATTGCCTGTAGCATATCTCAAATCAGGTTTCCCTAATTAGCGTGGGGAGGTCGCAAGACTAGTTACTATTTTAATAAATTCCTATAGAAGGAAGTTCACAAATTACCTACAGATTTAGTAAGTAAACATCGAATTATCTTTGAAAAATTTATATTGTTTTAAAATTTTCAATATTGAGTTAAAAGTAAAGAAATTAGTTTGCTTTTATGATTTTTGAATTACTTCTTCAAGATTTACTCTATTTATCAATTAAATACTACAAACATTTGCCTTATAACTATTTCATTTAAAATTCAAAAGGGAGCGTAATAGCATAAAAAATATTAAAAAAAATAAAAGAAAAACAAGAACTAAAGAGCAAAAATTAACATCATGACTATGAACTTGAATCGGTTTGTTGGAGTTCACATCAATCAACCGAAAGAGTGATTTAGAGAGCAAAAGCAAATGTAATGAAAGATGATCAAATCACAAAACCATAAAATACAATATGGAAAAAAGGATAGAAAATCTTTTTGCAAAAAAAAAAAATAAAAACAAAATAGGAATAACTACAACAGAAAAAAAAAAAGAACAGCAAAACAGCGAAAACCTCATAAACAAGAAGTTACCATGAAAGTTGATTCAGGAGTTGATTTCATGTTATACGTGATGTTCATGACATTCAACAACAAGATGGGGTTCAATTTCATTTATCGTGCGCTGTGCTCCTAAAAGAAGCTGCCGAACGAACGATTCATTTTTACTTTTCGTTTTTTTTTTTTTTTTTGGCTTTCTGTTGTTCAATAACGAAGTAAAGAAATTGAAGGGCTTTATGGAGCTGATGATGATCGTGAATAAGTATGATAAGATTATTTTGAAGTGTTTATAATAATACTTTTGATAATAGTAATGATAATAGTGTTGATGATGATTAGGATGATGATTAAGATGATGATGATTATTTTTATTACCGAAGAAAATCTTTTGTTTTTTCTTTTTAAGCAAAAAATTATGATTTTTTATAGAATTTCATTGCATTATTGTTGCATTTTATATAAATTATATACAAAGGTACGTACGCTTGCTTAACAAAATATTGGCAGTGCGATAATTTACTGTGTAATAGTACGTTTTACTCAAAGAAAATTATCTAAAATAATAAAGTAAAAAACAAGACAGTAAAAAAAGAAAAATAAAGGCAAGCAACGCGGCAGCTTCTGTTACACGTCAAAATTGAATTGAAATTAATTTTTTTTTTTTAATTTAGATTTGAAATTAGTATATAGTAGCTGAGCTAATGTTTAACAATAAAGTACACATATAGTAGCACCAGAAGTCAAAATATTCGATTTATGTTATGCAGGTACATACTTGCTACATCAATGTAGTTTTATTAATACATGTACATAGGTGTCTTTAAGCATATATATTATTTCTAGATATTAGAGAACTATGGAAATTTTATTGAAAATAACAAAGTCATAGAACAAAGAGGAAGGAATAAATATAAAATTTTAGTGCATCAAAAGGTTAAAAAGAGTTTTATGAGTAAATAGCTTTAAACTTTACTACTATGGTGAGATTTTAAATTTGTAATGCAACAATATAGATGCATATTTTAGCGAGAAAAATCTAGGTTTATAAGGGTGACTTTGATTATTTTCAGATTCGTTTATATAGGAATTGCGATATTTAAAGTTTTTAAGGAGTTCGCAATAACAATATTGTAGCAATAATTCATAGCAATTAAAATTGATCACAGCTGGCTTTTGTAGGTAGAACCATTTGACATATGTACGTCAAATTGGAAAACTTTAAATTATTTAGTTTTTGCGGTAATGTTTAAGTCAAAAAACCGATTTGTATTATAATTTTCCAATTCGCTCTTATACGATTCGATATAACATTTTTCTTAATTTAAGTTTATAATTAATTTTATTAAGATAAAAGTTGTATTTTCTACTATATATTTTGAAATAGAATTAATTTTTGGTAGCTGTATGGGAATACCTGCATGCTAATGCTGGGGAACAAAAAATAGCAAGAAAAATTGACGAATCGACCGACAGGCATCCCGTATTAAAATATAATTTTTAATTATTAAATAGGGTGATGGGTGAGAGTACATGTATAGATTAGAGAAGCGAAAATAAGTAAAACTATTGTTTTGACTGTACTTTGCTGAAACACATAATGTTTAAGAAAATTTCGAGAAATTTTTGGTTTTCCGCACTAATTCTTTGCCTATGCTTGCATTCTACAATGGTAAGCACTAAAATGCTAAGAAATGAAACATTTTTCTTCTATTTTTTCTTATTCTTCTTTTCTTCTTATTCTATGGCACATACATATTATAAGCGATTTTGAATACTTTACAGCTTTTTACTCGTGTTATAAGCCAAGAAAGCCTAACCTACAATTAAATTGTAGATCCTTATAATTTTGGCTATTCAAAATTTAAAAATTAATTTTTTTTTACATTTTCTACAATAATTTCTAATTCGGTTTGAACATATACTTAATTATCTTATACGAAGCAACAGAAATGTTTACATTTCAAGTTCATTTTCCTATTAAAATATTTTAAATTATTTATTTATGAATTTTAATATTTATTAACACATTACTATAAAATTTGAGATTTTATGAATGAAAACTAACAGTATTGAAGATAAGCATTGCATAACTAACAAAACGCATAACTGCTACTGTTCATAAATTAAATTCATCAAACCATAGAAATAAAAAAAAAACAATAAAAAAGAAAGAAAAAAACAAATAATAACAACAATAAAGTTTAAAAAATAAAATCATTTTTTTACGAATATTTAGTGAACTCCAGTATAACCACTGCACAGAAAATGACCATGACCGCAGACACCAATATCGTGGTTAGTAGTTATAGTTGTTTGTGAAAAAGGTTCAAAAAGGACTCAATTTTACTGTTTTTTTTCATTTATTTCTCGTTTTCGATTTTAAAAATCGATTTATGAGATTTTTTTTTTTTGTTTTTGTTGTTTTTTTTGTGAAATCGAAATCAAAAAGCGGAGACATTAAATTTTTTTTTTAAACTCATTATATAATTTAAGCATTTGGAATTGAAGTGTTAATGGTGTTGAATATTTCATATTAATTTTGTAACACCAAAATAATGGAAAAAACACTTACATATATTGTCTTCATACTTGTTTCTTCTTCATTGTTGTGTTTAATAATTAAATTTTTGCCAAAATTGTTATTATAGATTTCAACTAAACGCCTACTCTTCTCTTCTCTGAATTGATGAACGAAATATATTCATTTCCAAATTTCCAAATTTCCGAATTCAACCATAAAATGATACAATTCAGACTAGAACAGAAAAGTTCTGAAAACAATTCAGATTATAACTCCGCATATAAATTTTGGAAGTTTATCAGGATCTAGCACATTAATATGTATTACTTACCCTAGTATAACTAATCTCTAATAGTTGAAATTTTGTAACTTGCAAAAAAAGGCCACTTTCTTAAAATATACATATACCTAATCCTTTGGATATTCTATAAAAGTAACAAAAATTTTAATAAAATTGCAGTTGTCCTTATAGTAAAGTCTAATAATGTTCCCATTTTACAATAATAATATTATAACATGGTGTGGTTTTCAACACCATCGATTTTTAAACCTTTTAGTTATTTTGTTTAACTGTTATATTATTTAAAAATATTATTGGTTAACTAAATGTTCAATCGATGCTGGTCAATGGCTAATAAATTCCGGAAATTATGTAATAATTTCGTTTTAATGATATTTTGTTAAATATTTTTATTTTTATGCGAGGAGAAAAGTTATTATCAAAGTAATTACAATAATTTTTTAACGTTTGAATTAATTTTTTTCCGCTTAAAAGGTGAAAAAACAATAAGGTGTAACCAATAAATTGAATTTTTGTTTTTTATTATGTTTCTGTTTAATAGAGAATTTAATAAAGTTGGTGAGAAGTTTTTATTGAAAATAATAAATTAAAAAATACAAAATGAGGAAGAAAATCGTGTGAATTTCATATTGTATAGGTGTAGGTATTCCAAAATCAATGGCCTAATTTTATTTAATTTAAAAATAACAAAAGGAAAAAAAATATTAACAACAGAGGGGTTAATAAAATTCACATATTGCACATGAAATTGCATATAACGTTATATTTCGGATTGAAGCGAACTTTTGGGGCATAATAATAATATAAAAACAAGTTTTTAAAATAGAGCTTTTGTACACAGGAGTAAACTTCAAACAAAAGTATAAAATACAGGTGATAGAATTTTTTTATATTAGAACTATTATAAAAAGGAACGCGTTTGAAATCTTGCAGATTTTTGAGATGTTTCGCAAACAAGCTGAATACAAACTTAATCGTAAAACAATATTTTTAATAAATGACTGTATATAATCTAAACTAGTTTAAAACCAGAATAGAAACACTCTGTGTTAATCGTATGAATGAATGATTCTAATAGTTCTCGATTATTGGAAAACTGTTTCATATCTTCGTTGTTTTTTGTATAGACGTTCCGTAATTCATATAGTTCATTTGAAATGTAGCGTTGTGACTTTAACAAGTTCTGAAATGTCTCTACTATACTTCTGATGGGATAGCTTTGGAAATTATAAGGCAGCTATCACAAGACCTCATGCAGGAATGATCAAATCAACTTAGAATGCGACGTTAAGTAAAATGAAATATGTATATGAACATGTCTATATCTCAGATCGTTATTTCTCCGCGTAACATTTATGACAATGTAAATTCACAATGTTTTATCAATTATTTAGTAATGACAATATCAAAGAATTGTTACGAATTTGCAATTGTACAACATTTGCAGCAAAGATACATTGAACTTTCTTCATTTATTTGGTTAATTTATAACTGAATTACTGCGCAAATGAATTATAATAAAGCTAATCTCAGGTGAATCTTGAATGCTGAGAAATTCAATAATAATTTATTTGAAATTGTATAATCTAGAATTCATTTTTAAATAAAGTACAATTCGTATGGTACAATTTTGAATAACTTATTCGAATATGACGACAATAACGTCACCAATAACGCACTCAACAGTATTTTCCAAAGTTAAAGTCGGTATCGGTTGATCGATATAAATTTCATATAGCTCGAACTAAAAATAATCTGGAGCAATCAAACTGCATCATCTCGGCCATCAATCGGCAGCTCTTAAACATGAAATTAATTGTCGTACACATTCATGATTATAATTTTTATAACATTTCTTGCGAGTGTTGCGTAAATTGTCAAAAATGAAAACATTACCAATTCATAAAATAAAAATGTGTACATACATATATGAATACACGTCATGCATATAAGCGCCATAATGTATGCAATTTTAATAAAAGTTTTATAATTTTTTTGTAAGATTTGAAACTTCTTATTTTATAATTGAAAAGACGACGAAACCACATAATTTTTTCTTTTTGTCTTGATCAGGTTAATCGCTTCAATAAAATTATGTTAGCAATAATTAATAAACATGGGAAAAATTATGGAAAGTTGTAAATTTTGCATATATTTTTTTTAAAATAGCATGCAATTCAATGAAAGCTCGGTCAACTTAACTATAAATTGCTTTTTAATTTTTTTTTTATCATTTTTAGTTTTTATTGCTATGTTTTTTTTTATTTTAGTATGTTGTGTAAAATATTAGTTTGCGGTTAAATTTGTTCTAAAGAATTTATGTGTATATTTTGTAAGAATTCGTGCGATATTTTCTGTTTTCTACTTTTTCATTTTATTTTTTGAATCAAAGTCATTTTCAGAATTATTTCACTCATTTGTTTTTTGTTTTTATTTTGCTACCGTTATTTTGATATCAGGAAGAGAAAATTTTTATTTTTCCTTTTTTTTTTCTGCACTACTCGTATAGTTGAGTGTTAAGAGATTTCAAGTTGGAGTATAAAGAAAATGTTCTGCAATATGCAACGAAATCAATGAATGGCAATTGAAAAAATAAAAACACAAATATAATAATTGAAAAATAAAATTACAATATCCGGTGTAACAATAACAATCAATAAAATATTACGCTTTTTCTTACCTTTCCCTATGCTTTATTATAATGGTAATATTTTTTTCATTTTGTATACGACATCATAAATTTCTCAATGATTTTCCTACTAATTTTCCAATAATTTATTATTTTTGTGGGATTCTTTACATTACAATTTTCATATACTTTTAAAACTTATTATCATTACGAAGCCTTTACTACATGTACTAATGAAAATTACATTAGTATGTATAGAAATTGCTATATGCTTATTATTATTAAAATTATTGAAATAATTTTCACGGAATTTCACTCAATATACAGAAAGTAATGATGTAAATGGAAATTACCCTACACGCAATATATTATGTTAAATGAGTTGTGTATAAAAATAATGACGGTAAATCAGTCAAATAATTTTGATGAAAATTTTTTGAATTATTGAAATTTTTCATTATCATAGCATAATTTTAATTTTTACCCTGTTTTCTCACAAAATTTTTTTTTGTATATTATTTGTATGTGCGGACATAAATCAGATTGTCAATTGAAAATTTTAATTTATATACATTTAATGTGTGTTAATATTTAAATTTCATTGGATTTTATAAAAATTATGTATAATAACGGTGAAGAATTCAATTAAAAATTGTATTAACCATTATAATAGCTGCAGAGTATGCCTTTCATTAATTTTGTTCGATTGTAATAAAAATTGCAAGACTGAGGCATTTTGAAATTCATGGAGGAAATATGATTCTGGGAGAAATTATGGCATTTTAAAAATTTTTTGATCAGTAAAGTTTGTAGTCAATTTAGGCAATTAACGGTAAATTTGCAAGGATTGAATTGGAAATATTTAAACATGATTATATTGTTGTAAGAAGACAGAAAAAATAATTGCCACAACAAGCCGATTACGAAATTATCTACTGCTACAATGCAATAGTTTTTGAAAAATGCTATTTTGATTATACTAAAATTTTATGCGAAGAGGCTAAGTCTAATATTTTATAGTAAGAGAAAACACTAACGTAATGCAATACGGTTATGTGTATCTTACAGAATAGTAGTAATTGTCATTTACATTCAAAATTTCATCTTATTATCTTTGCTGGTGCAGAACTTTAATAATGGAACGAACAAGCGAACTTAGGAAGGAATTAAGACAATGCAAATTAAGAATAATTCTTATTAAAAGAGGGAAACACAGGAACCCAACAACTTTTTTACCAACTGGTACTGAAATTAGGGCATCAACGTTAGAATGGAAGCTCTAAAAGCCAAAAATATTAAAAAAAAATTTTACTTTAATACTAAAATTACAATAATTTCAAATAAATTTTAACACTTACCTTGAATTTGTGGTGCATTTGGTTTATAATCATGGCAATCAGAATTTGTTTCTAATTTTGCATAACTACTATTTGATATCGTTGGATGATGATGATGATGGTGATGATGATGATGATTATTATTTGAGGTAATCGATGATGTTGCGACTAATGAACTTGAATTATTTGATTGTGATTTTCTTCTTAGCGTATCAAATTCTCTAATATGATGTGTTGGAAATGTTGTTTCAAAAAATGGTCTTTGTCCTAATCCCATCGCTCTATATGGATGGCTATTATTTGGACCTGGAAAAATTCCATCAGCTATTAAGAAAAAAGTTACAAAAGAAAAACAAAATAAACAGAAAAAAAATAGTACATAATTTTAAGTTAAATGTTATAGAAATGTTAGTAAAAAGGTTATTAAAAATAATGTTTAAGAATATTTTATTAGATTTATAAAGTAAAGATAAATGTATAGGCAAACATTATAGTAAAACTCTTTATGTTAAAAATTTTTGTATTAAATGCACTCTTTTAATTTTGATTTAATTGTAAGAAATTTAAGCAAACAATTTTTTGGTAAAAGTTAATTGTTTAAGTTCAGTTATGTTATATTGAATTTTATTAGTAATTTTTTTTATTAATTAATTTATTATTACTCAAGTGGTTGAAAACGTCTTTGTGGTGGAAAATGTCGATGCAACCTGCAAGACTATTGCTTCTCGAAACGAAATTTCCTTTTCAATGCAAAATTCTTTCTTTTGCAAAAATCCAAAAACACAAAAATGTACTTAGATTGTTGAGAAAATGTTAAATTCACTCTTCCAATTCCCCAGTTAGAATCTATTCACATTACACTTCAATATAATTAAATACGAACGTATTTCTTTAAACTGTAAGAACGAATGTTCGACAGTTATTATAAAATTAAGTCACTCCGAATGTGACACTCAAAAAACCCTTCTGAGATACTGACATGTATGTATATATTTTGGTTCAAATTCTGAGTCATCTCTGCCCAGATTTCCACAGCTTACCTACTTCGATGCATAAAGGTTTACGTAATAAACAATGTTTTAGCAAAATCTTCAATATTATAAAAAAATATCTGTAACATTTAATTTTTTTTTTAATTTCCATATTGTTTAGTGAGTTCGCAACCTTCATGCATAGTTTATAATTTTAAGGATATAATATTGTTATGTCTATAATGCAAGTAAATGCAAATGTGTGAATGCACATTCATCCCAAAAATAATTTGTACATATAGGTAAATTTTTATGTGTACTATTATTACTTTTAACAGTCAGCTTTAATTTTGTAAAAATAAAAAAAAACAATCAGATTCCAAATTTATTATTAAATTAATAAAAAAAGGATTACATAAAATATAAGAATTGTAATAAAAAACAAAGTGACTCAAAAATAATTTATGCAAGCTTTTGTGCAGAACAGTATGACCCTACAAGGAATTATAGAATCACAATATATTAAAGTAATATAGGTCAGAAAGAAGAAAGCTGGACCACTCAGACCGCCATCCTTTAATTAACCATAATTACATTAAGAAACAGGTAAATCGGATCGACAAACTTGGAACTAGATTTAAGCAGATTGGCATAAATTGAACCTCCAATTCTGTAAAATTCAATAGAATTGTTTTCTTCAGCAGTTTTAAGACGCTAAAGAGAAATAACTTTTATTTCAATTAAAACATTTTTCTTTATTTAATTTTTGTTTCAGAATTCCTTTTATGCAAGAAATTTTTGGGATGACTGTATGTACGTATACTTACGTATATATTAATTTCATATGTCTATACGTAAAGTTATCAAACTTTTAAATTACCTTCCGGTTTTATCTAATATAAAAGCACAGTCAGACTTTTCTCAATTATCAATATTAAAAATATTGAAAATGGTATAGGAAAATTAATGATAAGGATATCAAATATTAATAACTAACATGAGTAAATATGTATGTATATGAATCAGAAACGTAAATTTTATAATTACGTTTTATATACGTGTGCATACTTATAGTTTTTTGAAGCATTCCTGTATTTTTTTTTCCAATTTATTATAAAAATCATCTAAGAGAGGAAATTTGAACTAAATTAACTACTGGCCAACATCCTGATGAGAATGCATTCGTAATGCATTTTACAAATTATTATATTGTTATATAAATGGACATTTTTCTAAATATACTTATTGTATGTATATGCACAACTTCATACAATAGAAAATAGTATGTCTTACAAAGTATTGTACACGTACATTAAAAATACTTGTACAAAAATTAGTATATGATTAGTATATAACAGTATGTTAGATTGTATGTTAGATTGTACTGTTATATTAGTATATAACAGTACATTAGAATGTATGTTTGCATGAGTAGTTTGTACAATTGTATTTATAAAAGGTATAGGTAAAATGTGTGTGTTTTAAATTGAATTTTTTTTCTGGTTTTTTGGTATGTTTCAGAACAAAAATTTTTTTTAATCACAATGCAAAGTTAAAATCAAAAACAGAAGCGTTAAAATCCTTTTTATCCTTAAATAAAAGGATATTTTTTATTACAAAATTTATGTGTTACGTACAACTGTGTATCTTATGCCAAATATGTACATGTTCTTGTATAGTTTTAGGTATATCTGTTTGTTGTCCTTTTTGTAATAATTGCATACCAGAAGATGTTGGTAACATTTTTTGCGTAATGGCTTAAATTTAAAAGTCTTGAATAAGTTGTTTGCTGTTTTGTTTTTTCTGTTTCTTGTTGCATGTAAAATGATATTAACGAATTTGCATTACAACATACATTCATTGAAAACGCGATTAATTAGGCCAAATCATACGCATATGTTACATTATTGTATATTATAAGTATGCAACTAAAGAGTCCTTTTCTTGTCTATGTGCATAATTTCACGTATTTATATAATTTATTATATATATATATACCTATTTACACATTCATGCATTGAATTTTGAAAAATGTAGAAGAAAATGTAAATTACAACTTACATATAGTTTAGACTTTTTGCGTTTTTGTTAGAAATTTCATATGTATGATTTAATAGGATCTAGGATGGAATGAAATTATAAAATAATTTTACTATAATGGAAGTTTTTGAAAGAATTACACTTTAAATTTGATATTTATATACCCTACAATTTTTTGAAGGATTTATGAACTTTGGTATGGAGTTTGTAGCCAATTTAAGGAGTCGCTTGTAGTATGAACATGTATTTATTTTTATGCTCACTGCTCAGCGTAATACTCAGTGTAGATTTAGATATGTCCGTCAATTCACTTATCCGTTCGGAGGATAACTCGAAAAAGAAATGAACAAACATTAACAAGCTTTCATTCAGAAAATGTTCCTTTTTGACAAGAACGGTTGCTATTGAATTTGAATGAATTCGATCAATGGATTCAAGTTGCTAATTTTAAATATCTTAAACGCTTTCACTTGTTTCTTTATTACCTAGATATCGTTTTGCATAGTTGAATGCAATGTTGAACCACATTCCCTGAACATGTTTTTCAATCAATGATTTTCGTAATATTCCATCGAATAAGTTCTTTCTATCGAATTGTTTATTAAAAGGACCTTAAATTAACTGATCTATAGGAGTATTCTAATAATTTTACAATTGAAAAAAAATATCTTTTCGATTTAAACTTGAGAAAGCTGCATAAGAATGCATTTTATAAAGAATTCTAAAACAGTACTATTTATTTTTTGGGTAAAAAATGAAATCCATCCCAATTTATTAAAATTTTTTAAGAAGACAACAAATATTATAATAGAAAATATTATACTTCATCTCCGGCGGAAACAATTTTTAACAAAATAGAACTTAAAACTTTAAATTTTATATGTACATAGAAGATTAATAGAAATACGATTTGAATATTATTATTCTTTGAATTCTACCGATATATTTTAGTCTTTTTATACTATAAAAGAAAAAATACATTTGGAAAATATGGTTCTCTATCAATAATTTACTAATGCATTAAGAATTTGAAGAACAATAATATCGTGTTCTCTATATAAAGAGAATCTAAATTAATAGCGTTCGATTCGTAATATTATCACATATTTGTTCTATTCTTTTCATTTGATTCATCTTTTAAAATCCTATATAGGTAATAGTTAACTTATATACAAGTATATATACATCCATATATAAAGAAAATTATGTTAAGGAACACATGTATGATATTATATACAAAATGCAACAAAACCGGACCTTAAATTAACTGTACGAATTTCAATGATGCTGATAATAATTTACATCTCAAATGCCAATACCATTTCTTGCATCTGTTTTAGAAAATTCATTTAAAAAGAATGTATGGTAATTTCCTATTTTTGACTTTTCAATTTTTTATTGTATAATTTAAAAAAGAAACACAAAAAAAAAAGGATGTCTTTTGCATTTTATTTCAATATCACAAAATATGTAAATGTTTTTGTGTCTATGAATATTTGAGTATAATGTGGATAATATTATGCATTGTGTAGGATCAGATTTTATAAAAGAAAATTGCAGGACATTTTTGATTAGTATTGCAAAAAATTAAATAAAATATTATGTGTGTCTGTGTGCACAGACTTTTAATTTATAAGTAAATTATTGGTAAGAACATATACAGGAGCAGTGTGTAGGCATATTATTGTTCCTTCTGTGAGAATTGTACCTAAGTAAATTTTAGGCTATAAGTAATATAAAATTATGAATAACATGACAATATAGGTACACTATCAAACAAAATTGAATGAATGCATGATATAAGAACGGACAATCACAATGAATTTTTGTAAAGTTTCAAGTACTTATATTTTCTTTTTGTCTCTAAAAAGTTGACTGCGAAACTTTATGGAGTAACGTGATGCTATTATAGCGAATTCCGAATTCGATTCGATGAACAATTAATATAAAATGCAATTTATTTTATACTAATGTATCTTATCTTTCTGTGTCCAAAATTATTCCATATAAATTTTTGGATGGTGAACATTATTTGTTAACTATAACGGCATTGTTTTAAATAACCATTTTGTTTAAAAAATTAGGCATTAGAAAATAGTTGGTATGAGACCCTCTTATAGCTTTAAAGTAATACCTTTAAAGTAATACAGCGTTAGTTTTTTTAATGTAGTTCATGCTGTCACTGAAAAACAACAGTTTCCATTTATTTTAACTAGTTTAAATCAATTTTTTCAATGCTTTCAAATTATAAAGAAATTAGTAAACATTTTCAATTGGTAAATCTCCAAAAACGTTATTCCGGTTCCAACTAACTCTTTGGACCCGGCTGGTACACACATGTACCAGTAAAGTCCAAACACCCCTTAAAGTTAAATATGATTTTGTATTTGGTTCTCTGAGGTACCATTTCGTTTTTACATGATTTGGCACATTGAATTTTAACTTTAGTCATTACAGAAACTTTCTTTTATATAAAGGCAATAGTTCCCACATGTGAAATATGTCCTAATCACACTATTCCAAAACCAGATCGTAAGGGTTAAAGATTCACAAATAAAACTCAATAATAAAATATTTGATTTTATCTGATGGACGTTAGTTCGAAAAATAAAACTTTAGAAAAATATATGTATGCCTTTTGTGATTGGTTGATAACAAAGGTTGAGTTAGGAGAACTTGATATCCTCTAGGGAACACTGTTCAACCTGGAAAAATCGACATGGGAAATTGGGGCAAACTGCATTTTCGTTCAAAATTTTTCCAAATTACGTTTACGCTCAAAGTTTTAAGTTTCAATATTATAAGTAACAGTAACTTAATTTTTATAAAAAAAAGATAAAATTACGGTACTCGATTTAGCCAGCTTCTTTTTTAGCATAAACATACATGTGTTAAGGAAGATTTCGTCACGTGTACTTCAATTGAAAAAAATTTAAACATGTACAAATAAACATGAATATAATGTCCCAATTAAGTTCCTTTGGCAAAAAACCTTGACATATTAATATGATAAAATATTTGTATGTGCAAAAGTAGAACAAAATTATTTTATAAACAACAAACCTCAAACTTCTATTATAAAGTTTCTAACCGCACACATCACCCTTGTTAATGATATTCAGCATTTTTATTATTTATTAATAAAATAAAATGTCCCTCTTTAACATACTAAGAGTGCATGAACTTTGAGAATATATGGAGCAAAAGTTTTCATTTATGGTTTAAATTTGATTTATAATATAAAAATCAAGTCAAGGGTATAAAATAACAATAAAAAGCAGAAAAAAATTTTATAAATACTTCCCATAGGAACAAAAAAAAATTGTGATTAACTTATACACAAAACCTACTTAAGTATATCTACTCTCGTATATACATACATACTCGTATATTATAATAAATGTGGTTAGAATATTTGGTCAATAATTATTTGAGTTGTTTTTTATTTGATGTTCGTTTATCATTTTGTAAAAAGGAGATTTCCGAATCGATTTAAGATTCAACAGATGATTCCGAGAATTCGTTTTTTCTTGAATTAAAATAATAAAGAGAAAAATATAATAAAAATTTAAAAAGATGGCATGCACACAAATTTTATTATTTTGCTTCAGAATTCATTTTACTCTAAGTCCCGTCAATTTACGATAAAACTCTACTGCATTTGTTTTTAATATATTACTCGTATGTTGTAAAACTAATAGGAATATAAGGGTGCGTACAATACTGATTTTAAAGTAAAAGCAAAAAGAAATTGATTTTCAAAAGAGAGGCACTTAATAGTTTTAATATTTTGTAATATACAAGGTGTTTTTTATTAAGGGTGCTTTAATTTCAAGTATTCAATTGATTTCCCTTTGGAAAACATTTTTTAAATTTCTCATTTTTGAATTCCTGAATCTTATATTAATGCCAACCACTTTTTTACATGTATACATTTAAAACACACTTGCGCATTCCGAATCACTTTTTGAATTATGTTTTCAAGTAATAGGTTTTGGTTGTAAAAGGTTGAGTCAGCTTAATGTTAGAGAATTAGAATTTAATAGCGTTCTAACTATTCTAGTGGAAAAAGAGCCTTTACAAATAGTTAGAAATATAGAGATTAAGCACATTTCCTAAATGGTTAATAAATTTATCCGTCTGTGCGTTGTTCATTCTTTTTCTGCTCACTTTGACATAAAAAAGGAGCTAATTTAATTCCTTAAGAGTAGAAATTTATATAGGAGTAAAAGTTATTGTTGGAGAAGATTTTATCTATCACCAAACCCAAAGAACATGTTCTCTATTTAATAAATGCCAGTATTCCATTACTAGTTTTAATGCCTAGTTTGTTAAATTAATTGTATTTTAAATTTTATGAGCAGCAATATTTTTGCAATATTGAACTTTTTTTTTCATTTCCTTGTTGATCAAAATAAAGAAAATTATTTAAGGATAAAAGAACATTTAATTTACATAATGTACTTGAAATGAACATTTTCATTTTGAATCGGAGCAACGCTTAGGTGAGCACTGCAATGGTAATAATTAACGAAGTATGAAAGAAAAATGAATCCCTCTTTTGAAGATGATTATAAATGAGACAAATTTAGAGTTTCTGTAGAGCAACAATTAAAGTTATTTTTTTTTTTCATTTTGAATATTCAAATAAGAATTTATGTGTGTGTGAAATACATGTCAATACTATGAATGGGATAAGAAATTTTTGTATGTATAGTTTTTTTCCAATAAAGTAAAAAAAAATGAAAATACATTTGTTGTGGTTTTCTCTAATTTGCATTTCCGTTTTTTTTTTAAAGATCGTATGGAAAAATACAAAAAACAAAAAAATATAAAATGGAAATATTTCGCATGTTTCTATATGCTACAATTTCAAAAATAATGGGATTTAATCTATCAAGTTAAATATTATATCGGTACTTTTATTCTGACTTGTACATAGTCTTGCACGTTACACTTGTATGCGTGTACATGCATTTATTAAAATATCAAAAGGAAAAATGTTCCGATTAAAAGTGGTAATAAAGAAATATTTTTGGTCTTTTGAAAGGAAAAAAATAAAAAGGATCTCTTCCTCTTTTCAATTTTCTATAAAATATTCCCATACATTCATGTAACAAGAAATACACATAGTTAGGATATGCAATGGATAAAAAACCAAAAATAAAATAAAAGAACAGTCAAATAATTTGAGGTTAGGAATAAAATAAACCGCAACGTCATTTGTTTGATTAAAAGGAAAAAAAAAGTAAAAACAGTTTAATTAGGTTTTTGTATTATTTTTAGCCTTATATATTTATAAAAAATTTATATTTTAATTAAATATTATTGAAAAAACTGTAAATTAGTTAATCCAGTTAATTTATACTAAAGAAAGAAATACACTCTTCAGTTTTCGGAATATTAATACAATCAATTTTTCAATGCCTTATTAAAAATTCAAGGTAAAATGTGTGTAATTATAGAAAAAAAAATGAAATGTTTTAATAAATTTCATAAAATAAAAATAGGGTAAATTTATAAATAATTGTGAATGTATTGGTAAAATTTAAATGGACGAAGCCATTTTTATAAAAGTTATTCATTTTGTTCAATGGAATTAAGGCACAAAACGTTATTGCTTTAGTAGGATAAAAAATTCGGATCAAACTAGTGATTTGTAGAATGACACTTCTTCCTTGAACAAGTGAATATACTTTTTTAGAAAACAATGGCTTACAGAGCTATTTAAATTAATTTCATTAAATAATTTAAATTATTGCATACATTTAGGGTGAGAAAAAAAAAATTGAAACAAATGTTAATATAATGTTTGAGTTCAAGGCCAAATTGTGTGAGTTAAGATAAATAATTATATTTTTTGTGGGCATGGCAATTGTTGGTTTTATAAAAATTAGAAAAACTTGTGGTATCCACAATATAAGTTGGTCAAAATTCAAAGTTTATGAATTTCGAGAAGATATAAGTTGTGAGAGAATGGAAGAAATATACTATTTATTAGTGTCTATAAAAGCCGCTGGATTTCTATAACTTACCTTTTAGAAGAAAAATGACATCAAAAATTTGAAACAGAGCAGGTTTAGATAAAAGTTAACTATGCTGGTTTAGATAATAGTTAAGTTGTTTTGAATCAATAAATAGTCCAAGAATCGCATTTTTAGGACTTTGAGGGGCTCTAACTTTAAGAAAGGAGATAGGTAAAAACTGTTTTAGATAAAAAACAAAAACAGTACAGAACGAATCTACTAAGCACTTTTTTCTATTTTTTTCTTTTGAAAAAGGACTAAAAACGGTAAAAAATACCTAAAAGGAAAAAAACGCTTATTAGAAATTAGTGTGACTAAGAATGTACATATATAGCGTTGTTAACATCAGATTAAATTAATTGGGTCAAAACTTTTATTACTTTGTATGTACATAAAATGTATTAAAGAAATTTTAGTTAGTATCTAATTTTTTTTGTTTTAATGATTTCTTAAATTGAAATGTGATCATACTCACTTGTTTTTGATCTAGGTTCTCTCGGACCATCTACTGTAACCTTAATTGCCTTATTGTATGTTGTTACTTGTGGCGGACTTGTTGATATTGTTATTGTTAATGTAAAACTTTTACCTAAAAAGAAAAATTAAAGCTCAAATGAATTTTTTAATAAAAATTAATTCGTATAAAATGAACACCATCGCAACATTTCTGTTGTTTAAAGTAAGAAATTTTACAAAATAAATTATTTTGAAAAAATTACAAGAAGAAAGGAAAAAATGAGTTATTAAAGCGTTTTTGTTCCAAATTTTTATCTTATGTCCATTATTATTACTCTACATTTTCATCAAATTAATCATAAAGCGTGTAAACAATCTGAACCTACCGACAAAAGATTGTTTTTCTACCAATTTGAATTCTGTGTCTTTCAGTAACATAATTATAAAAATTTTTTTTTACCCTTCAACGCTTTTAAAGAATGAAAGGTATTTGATAAATTTATGGAACACAAAAAATTCAACAAAATAAAAAACAAATCATCGTGTAGTTCAATGTTTTTTTTTTTGAAGTTGTTCGTTTATACTCGTAGTCAGTAAAATTAGTGGAAATGCATCTTTATTTCAAACGGCCTAACAATTTAGGATTATGAAAATTTAGGAAAAATTGAATATTTTTATACATACACTTGTAATGAGCGCACTTTTACAAAAAATAAAAGACAATCCTAATAATTTATTATCATAAGGAAATTTGGTTTCATAATGCATAAGAATTTGAATTTATGAATTTTTTGTATTCTTTGACTTTACACATTAAGTTATTTTGTGAATTGGTAACCCTAAGACAATAATACTGACTGATAAAATTAATAATTTACATTTAAAGCTTGTTGAGCTTACATTTAAAGCTTGTTGAAGTAGAATCCGGTTTTTATTATGAATGGAACTTTAATTATGTACTTAGATTGAGCCTTTATATCGGATAATACAAAATATCAGGAATTTTATTGTTCGCTCAAAGGCAATTTAGAAACTCGAATTAGGAAAGTGAACACAAATACAGCTGTAATTATTTATCTAGTTGATAATCACAAATAGTATTTAGCAAGTAATAGTAAGCAGTTACCACAATTTATAACTATGGTTAGATTTCAAGTCATTTTCAAAAGAAAGCAGTGTATATAATTAATTAGGGCTAACTGTATTCAGTTCTTTTGTTTCCACTTTACCCACATTCATGTTGTACAAATATTCATATTAAACTATGTTGAGTGTTATTCAAATAAACTAATTAACATCAAGTTTATTTGTTAATTGTAAAAAACAAAATCAAGTATTACAGTTGTATAAAGTTTTTAAAACAATTTGGAGCCAAGTCTTTGGACATTATATTTGTACAAAATAATTGCTAATATAATAATTAATAATAACTATATGTATGAAAAATTAAAATATAAGAATTTATCCTGATATCCTGGCAAATTCTGATATTAAATAGTCTTAAAATATGGTAGGAGTACGAAATTATCGCGAAATTTTATAAAATAACCAAACAAGTAAACACGAACATGCCACAAACATAATGTGCATTTACCTTTTAATAGTACAGTTCTTTATTTTACTATTTTAGTAAATTTTTGATTTTATTATTAACTAAATAAAAAAGTCAAAAATTAAATGTATTCAGCTATATTCACACTGTATACCGTTACAGATTAACATTAAAGGACACATAGGATATTATTGTGGGAGTAGTACTACTGACATTTTAAATAAAACTACGTATATGCAAATTCTAATTTCATAAACTTACTATATGCATACAAATACACGATATAAAATTATCCAAGAAATTGTAAAAATATTTATTTAAAAAGAGATTACATTCTGATTCAAAAGGACGCAAGGACATTGAATATAAAACAACAGATAATATTTTTTGGGTACAATCTACATTTAAAATATAAAATTACATAAGTCTGTATTCGCGAATTTTTATTTTTATGCAAGGATATGCGCAATATGATGCAAAAATGCCTTTGACTGAATAAAAGTTATGATTATATCAATTTCAATAAATTGTATAACAACATATCGTCAACAGCATTCGTTATTATAGCCCCAGGATACATTTTACATATATTGTTGTTGTTATTATTATTTTTTGGATTTTTTGAAAATTTTTTTTTTATATTTGTTTATTACACATGTACTTTTGTTTATTTGTCGCGGCTTTGAAGGGACGTATGTTGAGGCTGCCCAGTTTCCGTGGTTTGATGTTGAATAAAAAGAAAAACAAAAATTGGAGAAAAAATAAATAGTAAATGGTGCAGGCACAAATATAACGGAATGAGTATAGAAAATAAGTTTAATAAATTTTTTTTTTTTTTTAAGAGAATTAATTATTAAAGGACGTTAAATTTATGAGGTTAACAGTATGTTTTACTTGCATCCTTTTTTTTTAACTTGACCGCTGTATATGTAGAAATTTATGTTTAAATATTGCATGCGTTGTCCTTATTATTTTTCTTCATATAATTTGGTCGTATACGATTTTTAGAAAAAGGAATATTATTTTTTGTTTTATTTTGTTGGTAAAATAATGTAGAACAAAAAAGTTAAATTTTTAATCTATAAAATTTATGAAATTTTATAAACTGGTCAGTTTAAATTTTTGTTTTTATTGGTAAAATATGCAAGTAATCGATTTTTTTCCAAGGATGTTTATAGTAATATTACAATAACTTTTTCGATCAATTTAAGGCAATATAATACGCTTAATGTATGAAATTGTAGGTGTATAACACTTCCAATTACACTTGTCTGTACAAGGGATGAAATAAAACGAAAAAATTATTGAAAGATACGTTAAAATAATGCTCGAATTTAAGGTTTATTTGTGTTAGTAGTTTAGAAAAACTAGTGATATTTTTTAAAAGTATGGCATTAGCCGTCAGCTTTCTGCGTTTTTAGAAATTTATAAAAGCTTGCATTTTTGGAAATATAAGATGCCAAAAACTAAAATTTTACATTTTTTCGGGTGGCGATAACTTGAGAGGTGGAGGTGGAAAAAGATTTTCTTCTAACGAACTGAACTATTTACTAGTGTCTAAAAGGTGCTAAAATTTCAGACTACTACAGCCTAGACCTCAGTAGAAGAAAAACAATATCAAAAATTTAGAAAAGGCGGATTTTAGGTAACGGTAAATTTTAACGGTCATTTTATTGTTGTAAAATTTAAATTTGATATTTTAGAAGAAGACTGCCACTAGCTTTCTGGGTTTGCAAAATTTGAAAGATGTTTGTGGCTTTGCTGCAATAAGTAGTTGAAAAATGGTATTTTTAAGACTTTACGGAGTTATAACTTTTAGGAGGAGTGGGGGGGAGATAGATAAGAATTTTCTTCCACGAAAACAAGTCCTTAGTAAAGATCTATGTAAGTGTGAAATTTAAACCTTCTATCCTCACAGGTGTAGAGGTACCTTAATATATTTCCTTAAGCCAATGAAATGAACATTAAACAGAAATGAAAACTCTAATACTGTGTGTCTTACAGCGAAAAATACATTTCTGTGAATTTAATTTGTGTAATCAAAGACAATCTTATAGAAAATGCTACATGACCGTCTATCATTTACGTCAATTTTTGAAAAATATTGACTGAAAATTACGCGAAAATCAAAATAAAAATTCCAAATTCGTAAACACAAATCTCTTAATTGAATAATATTGCATACCCTATTAAATTTTCATTTTCAAATTCTTGTACACTTAAGAAACCTACATTTTATCAAGTATATTATCAAGTATATGCCTACATTTTACAATATATGCAACTATACACCTACGAAATACGTACATACCTATACACCATAACCATTGTAATAAACTTTAGTTATTATTTAAAATTTCATTGATGTTCCCGTCCAACACCCATGCCTATTAATTTTTTTACACATAAATGTATGTGTATATTTAAGTTTAAACGAGAATACTAAAGTTTATATATGAATATTGATTTCAAAGAAAAAATCTCCACTTAATATTCCTAACTCTTTGAAACATTCAACTTTGTATTTAAATTTTATGTTCGAAAACTGGTAGCAAAATTACTTCAAAAGAACATACATTTTCATAAATTTTACAGTTTATTTGTGGAGAATGTCAGTTGAAATTATCCTTAAAATCCTATAGTAATATATCACCACACCTTATTTTAAATACAGTGTTGCCGATGTATTTTAAAATGTAGACATCAACTACAAAATCAAAAATCAAAATAATATTGTAAGGATCTAAATAATATTTATTTATACTGCTAGTGGCATAAATCCCTCTTTATAAAGCAATGATTTTCAATTGAAATTGCAAACTTCAAAATAAATTAATTCAGAATTATTACTAATTTTAATTTTAATATTAAAATTTTAAAATAATATACAAAAATATCACTATAATCAATAATCATATAGAAATTTTGAAGATTTTGTAATACGTAGTAAAACATGCTTTGATTCTAGTAAAAACGGTAACACAGTAAAATTAAAGTTCCTTTGAAGCAAGAGAAATATTGCATAAATTATTTTACAATCTTCAGTTTGCTACTCAAGAAGTAGATATATTGTATGCTAGTATTTGATAAATGTATATGTATATATATGTTTTGCATGCAATATGGTAAAGAATAATAATTTTTTGAGAAGTCATGTAATAAATAGTATAGTTGTATAAGGTTTTTAAAAATGAAGATTAAATTTTAAGGATATTTTATGAGTACTTCCTACGTGCAATTACATTAAGAGTATTTACTATCCTTAAATTTTGAAGGCAATCTGTTGAATTTAACTTGTTGAATTTATCTTTGGAGTTTATTGTTTTGAATTACAAATTATGACGATTTTACAGATTTAAGTATTTCAAATATATTAAAACTTAAATATATGTATAAGAGAGTTTCTGTGTTGAATTTCTTTAATTTGAATAAAATTTTTTGTACTATTTTTTAAAAGGAAAATAAATTATGTGATATAAATGTGAGATTTTAAAATTAAGAATTTTAAGTGATTCTCAAGATTATAGCTGTGACAAACTAATATGTACTTGTTAATATCCCCCTATAATTAATTATGTTAAATTATACAGCTGTTGGCAAAAAGTTGTCGGATAAAATTTTAATGACAGCAAACGATAAAGAGGCTAAAACTAAGCTTTTTAATCGTTTATGCTCTCATGGCACTGTTGATATAAGTAATAAATTTTCATCAAAATCAGTTCAGCCGAACATGGGGTAACGGAAAAGTGCGTTTCCACTGAAAACGTGATCTGAGAAATTTGGTACTATGCAATGGCAACAAAATTTCTTATTGTATGTAATTCGGTCGGTATAAATTATGTTGTCTTAATTATACATTTGTCGTAAAAAAATTTATTATGTATCAATTGTATTTATTCACAAATATAGGTAGTGTTAATAATTGGATTTAGACAATGAAATAAAATAATTTATTAACTGATAATAACCTATACATTCTAATTATAGATTTAATATTATTTGTTGATATATAGATATACCGTATTATATTTTTAGTAAGTGATGCATAATATTCCTAGTAACTGAAATTCCGAGACTGTACTCAGAAATTGATTCGATGAGTCAGTTTCGAAAAGAGGATTTGGGTTTAACATATTTCCTGAAAGAATGTTATATAGAGAATTTCTTAAGAAAGATCAATTTTAAAATTTTATCACTAAACTAGGAGGCCGAAAAAAGGATAATGTGTCCTATATATGGTTTGATTCACCCAGCTAAATTTAAAGTATTAAATTTTGTGGGGATGGATAGTAATAAATCAATAGAATAACCAGATTTTAAATAATTGCCACTTAAGGAGTCCCGTTTCGATTTTGCATAGTATATAAAATACAATTCTAAAATACGTATGAATTTGTTCTATTTATTTAATTTTTTGCATATGTATGTATGAGTAATTAATATTCACAGTTGTATGTAAAAAATAAGACAAACAATCAAATTTAGGAAAAAGTAATTTCAAAAAATTCATATTTATATTTTTTGTTTAGTCTGCAACTGGTTACATTGTTCTAACTTTCACTTCTTTAGAATTTTTTATCAAAAATATTTCACAGTTATTGTTTACCACACAAACGCCCATACATAGAGAAAAGAATATTGCGGTAAAATTATTTAGAAATTTTTTTATTGAAAGTTCAATATTCTGACTACAAAATTTATTGCAATAAAATTAGACTGAACGTTATGTTGTACAGACACCTTACGAAAGAGTTTTACTTTACACAGTTATTTTGATCGAACTAATAGTGAAGTAATCTAGGGGCAAGAAGGTGTGCTTCCCCTATGAAAAATCAAACATAAATTAAGAAGAAATGTATTTCAACCATCCATTCTAAAGTGATCAATATGTGATTCATATCGGAAAATTCTTAAACCTTAATTTGAATTTTGTGATATTAAGCATTTACTTGCTCCTTGATATTAATATTACAAAAGCTCAAGAATTATTCAACACAATATGCGAAACAAAAATCATGTGTAACTGTAATTGACGAGTTAACCGTTAAGCAAAACTGTTATTAATTTTATTTAAGCCCGGTTTACGTAAAGGTAAATAGCAATTAAAAATTTTGGAAAAAATAATACTATACCTATAATTTTATTTACTCTTCCAAAAAAAACCAAGAATGGATACTTAATTAAGGTATCCAACTCCACTTTATTAAATACGTTCTTAATTAAGTGATCATAATGTGCGTAACAAAAACTCCTCTTCTCAAATTTAATTCATCCAACATCAACGTTTCTTATTTCTATTTATTTAATATATTTTTCATCATTATCATCTGGTTGACTGATTATGATTTAATTTTTAAGTGAAATAAAGAAAATTAATATACCTGTGTCTGTACGCATATGGGATTTCACCTTCAAAAAAAGGTTTCGAAGTACCATAGTGTAATAACATTTTTCATATTATTTTTTTTTTCGAATTCGGTTTCTTATGATGTATTATCTTCAATTTAAGTACCAATTTTTATTAAATGTTTTCAAAAGTTTAAAATAATTTCTCCAATAATATCAAAAAGGCACATAAATTGCTGCTACCATTATGTTTGTGTGTTTATTATGATGATTACCGCGTTGCCGCCGTCGTACCACTGTTATTGTTGTTGCTGTTTTGTCACATTTTTACTTTAAAATTAGAGACTTCTCTTTTTGTTTTGTTTTCTTTTTCTTTCAAATAAAATTTAATAACCCTTTCTTTTTCTCATTATTTTTGTTTTCCTTTTATTGTTCTCTGGATGTTTTTTCTTTATTCGAATATTTTTTTTTGTTATTTTCTTTCTTGTTTTTCGGTTTGATGATTTGGTATTACAACAATCCTTTTTCTTTCTTCTTTGCTGTTTTCCTTTTTTTTTATCTTAATGTTTTTGTTTAAATCTCATCAAAAAGATAATTTTATTTTTCAAAGATAAAAGAAGATTTGTACAGGTATTAAACAAAAGATGATGAAAATCTTTATTTATGGCGCGTGTCAAAAATTCCATTTAAAAAAAACTTTTCTTTCGTTTATCGTTCAATAACGTCCAACATATTATAATGAATATGTTCAAATCGAATGATTTTATAGTGTGTATAAAGATGAAGAATACCCCAAAGAAAAACTAAAAAAGAGATTTAAATCATTTATCATACATGAAGATGTCTTTTCTCTTTTTTTGTATTCATCGGATTTTAAAATGATTTTACTTTTGCTCTTTTAATAATTTTGATATGTAGAAGGAATTGGTGTACATTTTAATAGGGTTAATAATTTGTACTTCACATGAAAAATATGAAAATTTTCAAACTAATAACAATATGACGATGCTTAAATTGTACACTCCAAACTATTGAGAGAGACATTTTCATTAAACAGTTTCTGTATAATTTGGAAGATTGCATTCAGTATTTACAAATTGAAAATTCAATTTTAATTTGACCTTTAATACCGTCTTATTTTCAATTGCATATGTCAATGCGAAGTCATTTAAAATTTTCCGGTGATATTAGAATTCCTTTGATTGCCTCTATCGGTTGATAGCGTTCAACATTACCCATTTTAATCGAAAGAATTATTGGAAGATTTTTAAAAAAATCGATGAAATCGAAATTATCATACAAATGAAAGCAGTTTTTTATTATGACCGAATTACTAATAAGGATTTTAAAAAATTGAATTACTTGACCTCAGTTCTTTCTTGTGAAAATATAATTAAATATCTAAAATAAAATTTTAAATATTTTCTCATATTAATTCACAGGGCATTTGATTTGGCTCTAACAATATTTTTAATATATTTGCAGTATTAAGAATTAAATTTTTTCTTATTTTTTAATACATGTGTGAAAAATCATCGAACGACAAAGATAGGCGGACCCAAACTATTGTCAGACCTATTGATAGTGGGAGACTTTAGCACAACATAAAACGAACCACGATGGTCATAGACTTCCAAAACTAGTCAAACTTACTAATCATTAGTTTTGTTCTCTTATGTTTTTGTGTTTACTTTCTGTGAAAGAACGCACGCCAATGTTGTCATAGCACTTTATTCTAAATTTAGAGGTCTCGTTGACTTCAGTCTTGTCAAGAATAAAAATAATTAAATTTTTTGATTTAATAAGGAAATAAAATTAATCAATAAGTGCTGAAGTATTTGTAACATTACATATGTAATAAACCTATGGAATGGAACTGAAAACTAAAATTTTTTTTTAATTTACTCATACACATATCATTTTATAATCGCTATATAAAATCAATGTATTGGTACTAGTGAAATAGCTTTAATAAACCTCATTTATAGATTATAATACAAAGCCATAAATATGAGTAATAGAGCTGCAATATTATAAAAATTGAATAGAAGCACACATACAACATGTTAATTTCAAAATTTAAGTTAAATTCCCAAAAAAAAAAGGTTAAGTGTTGGCAATTTTTCATTATTATATTTTCGAAAGAGAAAAATATACTTATGAAACATTAAAAGAAAAATATTATATACTCGTACATGTAGAAAAATTTAAAAAATGAATTTTGTTAGAAAGCCGAAAATTCTTTTCACCTGAGAAATTAAGTTATTAGTTTATTCACCTTTTATAGATAATAAATACTTAATTTGTATTTTAGAAAATTGATGTGTTATTCTTCTCTTTCTTATACATATTAATTTAATTATACGACACGGATATTAATTGAACTCAAAAAATTGACTCATTAAATTTGATTACCTATTTTAGTATTATATGACTTTTCTATATATTATGAGCGTGTAACGGTAATAAAAACTACTCATTCCTGCATTGTTTATTATTTACTTTATAATTAAGTACATTTATATAAATATGTATGTATAAACATAATACATGAACACTTAACATATTATTGTATTCAAACATTGTAAGTATATAGTAAAGAAATCATACATTGTTCTCTTTATATTATGGCAATAATAATACTAGTTTCAAATTGACTGAAATAAAAAACCACTTATCACACTCAGAAAAAAAATTTTAAAAATATGTAATTGGATTTGTAGCCCCTAGCGCAAATGTTCAAAATTAAATGTAATATAGTAAAATATATTTTTTTTTTAGAATTTCAATACATTTGAAATACATTTTTCGCACTTATCAATCTCGTAAATTATGCCAAAAAATTGGTGTAAATTAGAAGAAGAAGAAGAGCCTTTCTGTATTAGAAAATTCTGTATAAGATTACACGCTTTTATGAAAATCAATCAATAAAATTTAATATTTTTGATGCAAATTTTGAAATGTTGAGCATATAGAGAACTAATAATGAAAATTAATTTTATAAAACGAATTTCCTTACTTTTCTTTAATATTAAAGGGAATAACTTGGATTAGAAATTAATTTTTCCAAATCCGGATATGCGGTAAATAATAATTTTTAAATTACAACCGAGGAAGGACACTCGTTTGTAATTGAATTAATTCACCTAAGCTAAGAGATTTCACTTGTAGTTTTACAGCAAAATTTTGTGCTAGTGTATTTTTAAGCACAACTTTTCAAGTAATTGCGGGTCCTTATTTAACTATTGTATGTCATAAAGTATAGATTATAATAATTATAACTCTACTTAATCATTTCATTTTGAAAAAATGACATTATTAATAGTTACCCTTCTATGTGAATAGAAAATTCTTAAAAAAAAAAAAATAGCCCTGAAAAATTTTTTTGTAAAATGGAAAATTCTTTCTTTGAAGTGCGCACAAATACAAAAGGGGATTTTTAAGTTTTGAATTCTTATTTTGTTTTTCTTGTTTTTTTTTTTTGATTTTTTATTTTTTTGGTATACTAATAGGTATTTATGCATGTTTTGTTAACTTGTTAAATGCTATTTAAACGTCCTTTGAAAATAGTCAAATAGAGAATGACGATTTTTTTTTTATTTTCTATTTTATTATAAAGGAACAATATACACCTTGCGGTATTGTTATATTGTTGTTGGAAAAATTTTTTTCTCTTTACATAAATGAAAATTCGCTACTATCAATTCACAAAAGTAAAAACCACAAAACCTCAGTTAAAAAACAAAAATTTAAATATATACAAAAACAAAATAAAAATTTTAACCGACCAGAAAGGACAATGATGATTTCAATGTAAATTGTTTGGGCGGACTAAATTTAACTAGACATTGAGTCAAGGCTATATTACTAATATGTATTTAAAATGCACGAATGTATGAGTATAAAGTAAAATAAAAAGTATTTTAAAAAAAGAATTCTTCAGAAAATCTATTGAAAGAGAAAAACTTAAATTGATAAAGAAAAAAAATGCAAATCCTTTAAAAAAATTACAAATTTAAGTGAAAAATATTTCATTTCAACTATAAGTTAATAATAATTGATTAATTTAAACATTAATAAGTCTTGTATAGGAGCAAGCAAGTTTGCACTAATTGAGACAACTTAATTTTGAAAATTGTCGTTATTAGAAACGGTCTATTATGTCCTGATATAGATGACACTTTCTTGCTTTTTTCGACTTGGTTCATAAAATATTTAGTTTCTATGTTTTCCAACACCGTTCTTCAATTATAAACATTTGAACAGATTATACTTTATCCTTAATATGCCGTTTGTACCTAATTCAACCTCAGCATTTTTTATGTACTTCAAATAATTTTTTGGAGCACACACAAGTTCAATTTCTTATACAAAACTTTTAAGCTTCTATTTGACAAAAAACTATTTGAATTTTCAAATACAGAATGCAACACCATTCCAAATAACTAGTATTTGATTTATGAACGCAAGAATTTCCCACGCAATTACTAATAATTAGAATCCAGTTCAGTTCTATATTTTCAACATATTATGCAATTTGCATATACAATATTGTTAATCTATATAAGTAGTACAATAAATGTCATTAAAACGGTAGAACAGCCATCTTCTTAGTAATTTCTATATATTTATTTAGAAATTTTGGTTTACATCACTAGGTCGGTTATAATGTGACAAATAAGAGTGTGTTTTCCGACGGTAATTTTGTTTTATTGTAAAGTTCACAATCCATAAAATTGTATAGGCTTTAACATGAAATTCACAACATTATTTTTATATTTCAAGTTACTCCTTTTAAATATTTTACAATTTTAAGGTTTTACAAACAAATAATCACGTTAAAGGTTTTAAAAATTTTAAACTTTATGTTTTTATTTTATACAGAAATACGAGTATGAAAAAGAATATGTGTATAATATAGTCGTTTTACTTTACACCATATTTATCCTCCACAAACATGATTTTTTACGTTTATTTGAACTGATATATGCGCCCTTTTGATTCTTAACGAATATCGGAAAATTTATTAACATATAGAGGAAATTGTAACCCATTCCTATAATCATAGTACAGGTAAATGAAAGGTATACCATTTATATTTACTTATAATAAATACATTGTCATACAACTTTAATAGCTTAGCAAATAAGAACATATTATATACATGTATATAATGGTATGTGATTACATCACAAACATTTGTACATAATTTATACATTTGTATATATATATGCAAATATATATGTTTTACAAACCAATATCATTTTTGGTTTGTCTCTAATTTTTTTGTTTTCTGTTTATTTTGTTGCTTTTATTTCAAAAAATAAAACAAATGAAAAATAGGGCAAAATGAAAATGGTTATGGTTTTTTTTAGATCAGTTTAGTTCTGACCACAATTTATAAGCTTCTGGAATTCCATTTATAGGGAAGTTTATTAAGTCATCATCTGTTTCACTAAGTGATTTTTTTGTTGTATATATACAAATACTGTACATACAAACATATTTACTGAAATCTGAAATATGAGAAATTTAAGCCGATTTTTAAATTGTTTTTGTTTAAAGGTACAAGTAGAATTTAAACAATTTTATATTTAAATCAAAAAATGATGAAGGCGATGGAGGAAAATAAGAGTTTTCACAGAGTAACTCAAAAAAATAAATCAAAAATTATTTTAGTATATATATATTGTCATATATGTGATACTGATGTGATATGTCATACTGAATTTTAACTCTTTGCACTCCTACTACCAGTCTGGCAGGCATAACAAGTAAAGACGATCTACTCTAACTACCAGTTCTACAATAGTTCTGGCAACATTTTATTCTGTAATTATTTCTGGTTAAAATATGAATTTATAGCTGATAGCGTTACTTTTTTAACATTAGACATGTTCTCTTTCTGTTCTTTGTTGTTTTGTATGCATTTGCGATTATTAACGGTTAATATTTTTTCAAATTGAGCTGGTCCTGGAAGAAAAAGGACAACTTTCTGTTGTGATACATGTACAAGAAAACCCGGTCTACAAATAGGCGACGGTTTTATGAATTATCACACTAGAAAAGTTTATAAGAAATAAATTATTATTTTGCTAAATGAATTTACCCTAATATACGAATAAATTTTTATATTATTAATCAATATTTAAATAAGTTAGAGACGTTCAATACACTTCTACAAAAACTTCATCAAAATGGTCTTTTTCCGTTTATGTTATAAAAAAAATGTCAACCAAATTAAATATTTTGAATTTGAATTTATTTTTAGATACATTCAAGTTATCTAAGGTTTTGAGTTAAATCTCGTTGATAAAAAATCATTTTTCCAAAAACTGCAGCATTTTTTTCAAAGCATTGTGATTACAAAATATTTCCTAAAAGTGCTTGGAGTTGTCTACCAACAGGCGCAAAAAATGCACGAAGCGCAAAGAGTTAAAAAGACTCTGAACTATTTCAGTACAAATACACACGTATTATGTAAATCTTTTGATAGTAAGTGTTTTTTTTTCCTAATGTTTTCCCTTATTTCATATTATTTGGCTGACATTTTTACAATGTAAACGCATTTAAGGGTAAATTTTATTTAAATTGTATTTTTAATATTAATATTGCATCACTTTGGGCTTCTGCTTTCCTCTGTGAAAATTTTGTTATGTACTCAATTTTTTGTTAAGTTTGTTTTCCTAAATAAAAATTTAAGTATTTCAATTAAGTTGGACCAAACATCCTCGTAAATCCTTAGTTCAAATTTTCGTTGTTTTTTAAATAATTGAACAGACTGAAATTTACAAATTCATTTTCAGAAAAAAACTTTTGGAAATTTTATTTTGAATGTCACAAAAAGAAATTAATTACTCACTATAGATAAATATTTGTCTTATTTTAGTTTTGGAGGTATTTAGTAAAAAATTTAATACGATACTAATGCATGAAGCTATCGAAAATTATATTAGAAAAAATTTATAATAGAAATATTGGAAATATTGCTTCAAGTTAGCGCAGTCAACTTGTAATATAAAAGGACAATTAAGATCCTTTTTAGTGTAGTTTATTCCTTTTTAGTGTAGTGAAAAGTGTAGCTACAAAAAAGCAAGACAAGTGGAAACTCTAAAACTTAATCATTTTTGGGAAATTTCAATTCTTTTTTTTTTGCAAAATTAATTGTTTTACATATTGTGATTTAGTCACATGTGCAATAATTCTTTAAAAATTTAAATTCTGTACGTCCTCAGTAATTTGTTGTAATTTACTCTATGTATTTTTAAAAATCTAATGTAAATTGTACAATTATTAAAATTTTCTCTCAGTAGTTAAAATATCACAGAATAATAATAAATCGGTTAAATTTTCTTTGAACTGAAAGATGTTAAATTCTACGGTATTTGAGAGCGGTTTCTTTAAAATCTATTTTAAATTAATATTAATTTATTACGACACTAATACATATTTTTAATAATATTATAAAAAAAAAAATTATTTCTTATTTATTCTCTTTTTTTTTATAAATTTCATATTATTTTCACTTTATTGAAGCTTCAGATGTCGTTTTTGACATTTGAACATCATCGACTTTGTGTGTGTTCCTGTCTTGTCATTTTCATTTAGTATATTACTTGCATAACGTTGAAGCAAAAAAATAATCAAGAGAAAATATAAAGAAAAATTTAAAAAATATAGGAAAAATAAAAAAACAATACAAAATATCGTATATGAAAGAAAACTTGAAAATTTCCTTTTAATAAGCTGAAAACTGAAATATTAAACTTAACTAACAATATAAACATACACGTACACACTTATATACGTAATAGTTATTATAATGTATGAAATAACAATCGTCTTTTCCTTATAAATATTGAATATGCATTCTTTACAGTCTTCGTTGATTGCCAACAAAGGCACGAGTGTATTTTATATTCCAATACTATCCCATATATGTACGTGTATACTTATGTATCGCACAAAGATTATGAGTTGTATACTTGCTTAACAATATATTATTAACATTGTTAACATATTTATACACTTCTTACGTACATACGCACTTTAGATATTTTTACTAATAATCTTTCCTTTTTATCTCCTTTACTATACATTCTCTTATCTTTTTATTTATATAAATACAAGAAAATAAAAAAAAACGAAATGAGAAGAAAAACACAGCCATTGAATAGCAAGCATTTGTTACAATTCACTAATCACACGCAATATGGTGGCAGTGGCAGCACTTAACTATGTAAAAATTTATAAAAATGCAACACATTGCGGTGGATCAGTTAAATTCAATTGACATGCAACGATAATCATTCGAAATTTAAAAAAAAAAACTGTCTATATTCATACAAACAAACAAACATAACTTTATGTGAATGTGCTATTAAAAATTATACATATATGCATACATATTTTTTTACATTTTAAAGAATGAAAAATAAATTAAAAATTTAGACAAATTATGATGGTCCTTTATATTTATTTCTTTTTTTTTTCAATATCCAATATGTTTGTATAATTGTATAACAGAAAATTGACATTTTCAAAGAAAATATTAAAAAAAATGCTAAAGATACAAAATTCACAAATTTTAATTTTATTATATAATTGCGTTTCATTTCGGCACACGTCTACCATCTGGTGCGTGATAATTGCAAAACTATATCATCGGTATATGTATGTATAAAAATTTGTAAAAATTGTTTTGATATGGTTTGTCTGATATTAAAAATTAAGTTTATAATGTCGTATAGATTCTCATAATGTCATATATTTCGTATACGAGACTTAGCGAAACCGATCAGATTTAGCGAAATAACATAAAACTGTCACTCAAAGTTTTCACCAATATTCGAAAAATTTTTAATATTTTCTAATAATGTTGAATTTAGCTTTTTTTTAATAAATACTTTTAAAAATTTTAGTAAATTAAATAATTACACTAAAAAACAGCCAAAGTTAAAAACAGCGAGAGGCGAAAATCTTTCATTGTCGAATTAAGTCTGTCAAAAAGTGAAGAACGCAATTAAACTTATAACTAAGCAAGAAATTTGGAATTACTTCAGCATTTTTGCGATAACATACCGAAATTCTCACTGGTTTTCATTCTAGGTTGCTCGTTTTCGTTTAAAGTAGTTGACGTATTCCTTTAAATTGACAAAGTCGACATCTCGGTACATCATTATTTGTAACTTTTAAAACATATAAGATTCTGTTCTTAGAATTGTTTACTTCTGATTATCAAAAAATTGATATCTCATTCTTAAATATTTTTAATTGATAAGCTTATTTTGTCAAGCTCAAACTGCAAAAAATGAAGGCATATTACTCGTATATTAAACAAGTGACTTGATTTCATCAAGTGCGACGTGTAAGAATTTTAAAAAGCTTAAATCGAATATTTTTTAATTAAACAATATTTTTTACATATGTATGTATAATTATATTTAATTTCATTTTAATTGTAGGCTATTTAAATGTTACGTTTAAAAATTAAATTACAATAATTTAATTTAGCTTACATTGTATTATAAATACATAGTTCGTAATAACATATGTTACCATAAATTTATAATTAAAATCCTCTTTTGATATATTAGCGTTTTGTTTTCGAAATGAAGAAATTTAATAACTCAGGGAACGCAAAAAAATTGTTTAAATATTAACAAAACCTTGACGAAATGCGATTGCACATGCAATTTTTAAACTTATAATGAAAGTTAATTGGATAAACAATGAAGAAATTCTACAATTAAGACACGTTCATTAAAACTTACTAAGCATATAAGAACATTTGCAAAAGAATTTGGTCAGGAAGAAGCTATATCTTCTAAGATTGTATGAATTGTTTTTGTATGTTTTTTTCTAGAGTCGAATTTTATGACTATATTTTATGATCTATAGCCATGTCTAATTGGTCGTATGTCTTTCAGGCGCTTATTTTTTAGGTAAACATTATTTCAGTAGACACAAAATTTTTTTTTAAATTTGTGCTAACTGAAAAGAATTACGACTTTCTGAAACAATTTGGTTTTATTTGGCTAGGATTCCCTACCCCTATAATATTCTTAAATAATTATGGTATAAATATGGTCGTAAGCATATTGTTCTTAATAAGTTTTCGAAGTGATCTACAATTCTATGAGATGTTTAACAATGGGTCCAATATATATGAGGTTCTGGAAAAGGTGCTAAATAATATATTTTTATTTGTATTCCGGTTATTTCAATAAAGAAAGTGTACAATATTTGAATTTCGATAAGGTAAATTTAATAATTAAAGCATTTCGTAGTAAAGCGGAAATATTTGTAATGATGTGGCGATAACTAAATGTTGTATTAGTCTGTTTTTGCTTTCTTGTCCTGTAGATGTAAATTCATGTACATATTATTTGACAATACTGTTCAATAATCAAATAATTTTTTTGTCCCCTTTTTTCATATTGTATTTGCCTACAGGTATGCAACAATATACGTTCATTTAAATGATTGATAATGTCATTTTCCTACAAATAGTTAGTCAAGTTTACTATTAGCACCTCCTCTAATCGTTTAAATTACATATATACATAGGTTAATTTTTATAAATAACTTTGCCAATTGTTTTGATACCCTAATTTAAATTTTTTTAAAAGTGAACGACTTTAAAATAGACTGTTATAATCGCCAAGTATGAGCATTAGAGGTTGTATTAAAATTTTTATTAAAAATATTTTACTTACCTCTACCACTTCTTCCAACAAATCTTAAATCATTAAATTTTGCTACACCATTTTTCATAACCGCTGTAAAATTTCTTAATTCAGCACAATAATTTTCATCATTACCGGCTCTAACAGTAACAACAGTACCATCACCAACATCAACAAGTGATACAACTTTAAAGGCAATTGGTAATGTTTTATTTGATCGCCAATGATTTGGTAAACTTGAACATAAAAAATATGGGCTTCCAGTTTTAACTGTAAAAACAAGAAAAAAACATAATTAAAATTTGAGTACACAGCTAGCCCTAATCAAATATTTTTATAACAATTGATAATTGTGATACGTTTTTAATACAATTTGTGATGAAATGATTGATTTAATTTTAATTTTAAAAATATTTGATGTCAAAGACAATATGATGGGTTAAACAAATAATTTGCTATAAATAAATTGTTGGTTCAAGTTTGATTTTGCTAAAATAGTCGGCCGAGTGCTGTGACCGGACGCATGTAAATTCAATCTATAAAGAAACCTTCAAATTTTTGAATTTTTTCTTTTTCTTTTTGTTGTATATGTAAGGAATAGCTGTACAAGGTTGAGCTGGCATTATTTTCAACAAGTTTTTCAATTTTTCTTTTTTTTTTTTGTAAATAAAAAACAAAACAAAAGAATGAAATTTATAATTATTATTGTCCTCTCGCGTAAAGTTTTTTGCTTTATTTTAAAGTATTCGCATATTATCGTAACCATTCTCCAGATCCTGTGGTGTCAAATGACATTTTTTTTTATATTGTTTTAAGAAGAGTATCATTAACAGAATCACTGCCTCTGACACGAATCAATGTAAAACAATACAGAATAATAATATAAAAAAAACAAAAAAATAAGAACAAGAAAGCACGTATAATATCATATAGGTACATATGTATAATTGTACGTAATAGGTATACGAGCCTGAATGCCAAAGAATTGATCGACCTTATGAAATTTTTCGCCAGCTGATAAAAACAATTTGGAGTAGAATGAATTGCTAATGAATTTTCGTGTAGTTTGAACACTTTTATTTCTTAGTTCTAACCTAGTGTCGATATATTGATTGATTTAATGACAAAACAAAAACGCAAAAAATTATTCTTCTAATGCTACACAAGGAATGTCAATTTTCTGGAAGCAAAAGAATGATTTACTATAAGGTTTTATCTTCTTACGCCTAGTTATATAGATTATTCTCCTCTAAGTATTGATGAAACTAATTTTTGGCAGTCATTTCTTATGGAAAAACAACTAATTTATTTATAAATGCTGAGTACTGTTACTGTTCTACTATTCCTTATCTGTATGAGCAACTTCATACTATTACTGAAGTAAGAGGGGTGGTTACGAAATCTGTTTGTTTTTGTCCAATTTAAAAAAAACTCATTAATTAAAATCGTATTGTTATCCAACAAATCTTATTTTTATCCTCAACAATCTTGCTTCTTCAAATTTTATATTTTAAATAAGATTTACTTATTAAATTAATAACTTTCCAATACACAAATTTCGAATATATACTATACAAACAAATTCATGGGCAATTCATTTTACTCCTCATTGTGTTAATCATTAAAATGACGAAAATTTTTAATTGGTGGATCAATATTCTTTTGTGTTGGGGTTCGTATATATACATGACAGTATAAGTTTACGTATAATAATTTTTGGCCTGCAGCTCAAAAATATGCTAAATCAAAAAGAGAAGGCTGAATGTTTTATGATAAGTAAGGAGAAAATTAAGAGAAACAAATAAAGGGAAGATGAAAATTTTTTGGTTTTTATTATTTGTAATTAAATTTCATTCTTAAATTTTATGAAACACAAAAAAAAAAAAAGAAAAAAGTAAAAAGCAAACAGAACACTTGAAACTGGTATACAAATTTTTGCTTTCAGTTTTTCTCTTAAACTGGGTTTTCGTGCACAGAACAAAAACAAGTCAAAAAAAATTGCAAAGAAACAAAAAAAAGGACATCGATACGATGATATAATATGAAGCCTTATTAGTTTATTGACGGTTTATTATTCTCTTCTTTTATTTTTTTCTACTTATATTAGCTTAAGTAATTATTGTTTTACAGTAGAATGCGCTAATTTAACTGATATTTTGAAAAAAAAAAGAAATAATTTTTATAATTTATTAAACAAAATTTTAGAAGCTAGTCATTCCATGTATTTAAAGTAAACTTAAGTGATTTCAAAAATTTTTTCATAGAACTTCATGCAGTCGATTATACCAATGATACTTAAAATAATGAACTTTCCTTTAAAAATTTATAGTTTCATCTGGTCTAATTTATCGAAAATTGTACTGAAATAAAAATATTTTTGTAGAAATAGACTTATAATTTTTTTAAGAATGGGCATTTTTTATACCATATCTGATTATCCTTAAGTTTTTTTAATAGAAGTCGATAAAGTTTATAATGTTGAAGAAATGTCTAAGCAAGAATTGAGATTCTACGGGAATTGTTCAATTTAAGAAAATCTCAAATGACGAACACTCCCGTAATTAGAAATTCGCAGCAGATCCTGGTAACGTTTCAGGGTGGCGTAGCAGGTCTGACGGCGATTTACACGGGATAATAAACGTTGCAGAAGCTTCATGCTAGGCTAAGGTCGCCCTCTAATACATCATATCGCGCACCAACTGGGATTATCTTTATTAATTTTCAACTTTATTTAAGTGCTGATTTTGAACTCAAATAGTAAAAGTGAAATGTGCTTTTTTTAATGAAATTAGTTTGATATAGCACATTTCTAAACTAATAAGGTTACAGTAATAATTATAATTATGTTGAAATATTGGTATTTGCCTTTATGAGAAATTTGTTTACTGCCAATTAACTGGAACTAAATAAATTTTACTTATAAAAGCATGCTAGTATTTCCTAGCTTTTAACATGTCTTCTGAAATTAAAGTATAAGTTTTCAGTGAAATTTGGTTAAAACTTACGTATTGCTGTACAAGTACTTGTACTTATAGCTTTATTTTATAATTTATAATAGATTTTACTACTTCATAAAATCAAGAACAAAATGTATAAAATCGAGCTTTAAAAAGAACAATTTAACATCACCCTTGTTAAGTTTTAATCATAATTGACAAAAATTATAAATAATTGAATTAAGTAATCGTTAAAAAAAATTTTGAGTGATGCGTTGTAGAAATTGAAATTAAGAGTATTTTTAGAAACTTCTTAATGAAACCTAAGTGAATTTTGACTCATTTATCGTTTATTGATAAGTAAATAATATTAGTCATTATATCGTAATATACAATGTTCAATAATTCATTAACATTTTGTGTAAGAATTTAATTTTCGGTAAAAAACTGAAACTATTATAGAAATTTCATTATTTATCAATAAAAATGTGGTAGATCAATTCCATAGCAAATCACAAACGATGTTCTTTTAATATTATATTATTATATCTAGTTGCATATGTTTAGGAGGAAGCTTAAAAGCAGTTTTTAGCACTCTTCCAAAAAAATTTTGAAAAAAAGTGCTTATTAGTTTCACACTGTCCGTCCGTCCGTCCGTCCGTCCGTCCGTCTGTCCGTGTGTCTGTTTACAAAACTTCTACACCCTTGAAGATAGAAAGCTGAAATTTTGTACGTACATAAATCTTTACTAGAAACTTATTTCCGTAGAACAAAATTTTTACCTATCTCCCTCCCTCTAGAAGTTATACCCCCCAAAACCCTAAAAATGGCCTTTTTTAACTATTTGTTGCAAGGAAACCATAAGCATTTTTGAAATTTTGCAAACGCAGAAAGTCAGCGGCTTGCTTCCCCTAGCGGTATACTATAGTTAAACTTTAGAAAAACAAAATGGCCGTTCAAATTTACCGTTATCTAAAGTCCTTTTATTCCAAATTTTTGATTTCGTTTTTCTTCTAGACCCCAGCCTGTAGAAACTTGAAATTATGAGGGCTTTTAGACATTAACAAATAGTTCATTTTGTTAGAAGAACATTTTTTTCCATCTCCACCCCCTCTCAAGTTATCACCTCTTGAAATTCGTGAAATTTGAATTTTTGACACCTTATATTTCCGAAACCGCAAGCTTTTCCAAATTTTTATAAACGCAAAAAGCTAACGGTAAATTCCGTGAAATTAAAAAATATAATTATTTTTCTTAACTCACACAATTAACCCTTAAAATCGAGCATTCTGTTAAACTCTCTTTATATAAATTTTCCTTTATTTCAAACACTGCATAAATCGTTCATCCTAAATATATGCAATACTAGAAATAGTTTTGTACATGAATGAAAATAATTTTAATAGTGTGATAGGTATACATAGACTGTATTTAAAAGCAGAATTTTCACTTGTTCAAGGGAAAAGTGCTACAATACAAACCATTGGTTTGACTCAACTTTATTTACTATTAGTTAAAGTCCATTAGATTTCACTTAAATAATAGTCAAATTGAAGAATAAATTTATCATTCTTATACTTTAATATAATTTACGAAAATGTGGGAAATAAATTCACAACTCTTCGCGTTTGCAGAATTTTCAATTTGATTCGCAAATTGCAATTGTTTTAACAAACAAATTGGGAAAGAAATTGAATTTTAAAGACTCTATAAATAATATAACTTGAAGAATATAATGAAACTTAAAAGTTTTGATCCAGTTCGTTTGAAACAAGTTTATACATAATTAAAATCTATTCGCCCATAAAATCTCAGCATCTAAGTACGAGTATATTGGAAAACATAAAAAATCCGCGTCATAGGTACGCTAAGTTATCAAATTGTTATACTAAAATTATTCTTAAAATTTTTCAAATTTATTGATTATACTATGATTAATAAGTTATTAATGTGAGGTAGAAGTGGATAATTTCCTTTCAGATCATTATCGAATCCTGTTCTAATGAAAAAAATATCAAAAATCTATTAAATACATATAGTAATCGTATCATCATAATCGTATATTGTTAAGTGAATCTTGTAAAGGGGGAATTTTGAATACAAGATGAAAAAGCTTCTAGAAAGCTTTTAAAAGTCAAAAAGTCATACTACTCACCAAACTAAATAAAAAGTTTACAGTGGTATAATAAATTGTCTTTTGATTACACTATTTAGTTATTAATGTCGTATTTATAAGACGCACGTTAATTCGGTGGTTAAAAGCAACAACTTTCTATATAAGTTTAATTTGATAATTCTTAATTTAATTAGAAATTCACGATTATCGTACTTTAATCTTTTCTTTATCAAAACTTGCTTCGTATAAGTAGATACTCGAATTAATTCAGAAGTTACGGGCGAAAGTATAAAAAGTAGAGATTCTTTTCAAAAACAATTTTAAACGATTCAAGTCGACAATTTTTAGATCCAGAAATCAATTTCATATTATGTAATTAATATTTTTCTCTTATAAAAACATGACCTATGTTACTCACATATTATTCAAGTTTTGCATAAAAATATAAAGAGCGGCTTTAATCTTGTTATAAAATCTAAATTTTAAGTTTTAAATAATTTTTTTTTTAACTTAAATAGTATCGCTTATGACCACCGAATTATTAAAAACTTATATACATATATTAATAAGATAATGCTCACCTAATTCACCAGGAAATTCCTGTTGTGCTTCAAGTACTAATCTTTCAGTCCACCATAGATCATTTGAACTATTATTATTTGTATTATTATTGCTATTACTATTACTATTATTATTACTATTACTGTTATTACAATTACTATTAGAACTATTATTATTACTACTATTATTATTATTATTATTATTATTACTATTTATAGGTGAATTACTGTTACTATTATTATTATTAAGATTATTTGTAATTGGGGGTGGTTGTGATTGTTGTTCAACCAAACCAACAACCCCCTTATATGATATTAAACCAGTAGAACCGGTAGTTGTTTGATGTGTTGGACTCCAATCAGTATTATGTAAAGTTAATATACCAGCTGATGCAGCTGTACCAGTAGCTGTTGAACCAGTATACACTGCCGTTGTTGTACCACTTGGCAGATGCATTCGTGATATAGAATGTTTTGGAGCTATTTTGACGGTTTATTAAAAATTTCTTTTATTTATTTTATATTTGTTTTTTTTTTGTTGGTTTTTTTATCACTTTTTATTATTATTATTAATTTATTTTATTTATTTAATAAACGTTTATCATTATTAAGTATACACATATATTATGTATGTTTGTGTATGTATAATTATAGTATTAATTGAAAAGCTTGTTTTTTAAGAAGCTTTTATTATAATTAGCACTAATCTATTTCTATGTATATAGAAAATTTTTATTAATATAAAATGTATGAGATTAAAATAAACTTTACTTAGATATTTTTATAATATTTTTTTTTTTACGTTATTCAAATAAATTTTTGGATTTTCCCAAAGACTTTGAAATTGTTGTTAGTATATAAAGTAATTTTAAAAAATGAGAAATAAAAAAAAAAGGTAATTTAAATACGTGTTAATAAATTTATTGAAAAAGTGACGGCCAGTTAAAGAAAAAATCCGAAGATGTTATTAGTCATCATAACAATGAAAAGTATACATAAATTGACTGATATACAACGTTTACTGTTTAATTACATATGCATATGAAAAGTAAGCATATTATTTAATAGTAGTATAAAAGTTCCGAATTTTTAACAGACGTGAACAAATTGTTAATGTGTAGATAACTTCCGAACAATCATAGTAATAAAAATAAAATTTAAATTTTTTATTGAACAAAGTTACTTTGAATTACAATAGTATAGGCAATGTGGCACCTTCATTAAATATTAATTATTGCATAAAGAATTTCTGGTTTATTCTATTTAGTATTACAGTATAGAGCACTTATTATACATAAAATTCATTAAATGACGAAAAACAGACCGGGTCAATGAATTTTTTATTTACATAATTATTTTATGTGTATATGAGGTTTCAGCTACTTGTTCAATCACGTACTTAAAATGATAAATAAATAATAATATGATAATTTTGAATTCGTTTGTTGTGATTATCCTAATATGTGTTTATTTTTCTAAAAATTGATTGTGTTTTTAAAGTCATATAATATGTATGCATTTCCAAAAATACTTCATTAGTTATGTATAACTGGTTTGACAAGTTAAATAGTACGGTAAGTTTAAACTTAATATTTTGGATGCCAGTTACATTAGACTTTATCAGATTTTGCCTTAGATTGAATCTACACGATTTAATTTATTAGAAAATTTAGTGATTATCGGATATATTTCTATTTTTTCCAACATATTAAATCTCATGGCAGAATGCAATAACGCAACGTCATTGGATTAAGATTTAATGTGTGACTGGCTTTGAATAATAACATCAAAAATTTTATGGATTTAGTTCAATTGAATTTAATCGTTGGTATGATTAAAAATTTTTAAGTTGGTAAGAATAAACAATAAATATCTACCTCAATTTTGAATGTAAATAAATAATCATATTATGTACAATAGGTTCAGTACTGTCTCGGTAGCGAAACTTATGTATACATTGCGAAAGAAACGACTTACATTTTATGATGTTCAATAAATAATGATTAATCTGTAGATCAAAAGATACCTTATTTTTTTATTTGTTATTGTCACAAATGGAATGAGAAGTAATAAGTTGGAATATAGTATTTCATATTGCTATAAATTTGTATCTGCAAATTTAAATTTTAAATACATTAAAATAATTTTTTCAAGTCAAAACTAATTTAAAAGCATTTTTTGAGTCAACAATGCATAAATGTGTTTGAATAAAGATAAGAAACTTTTAAAGTTTACCCTTTTGGGTGCTTTTACTTTTATAATTAAAGCTCATTAACTATTTGGAGGTTACAAGAGACATAAGCTGGTGGTTATTCTACTTTTGTGCTCCGTGTCTGCATAACATAATAAGAAATCTTGAATCATCATTGGTGTTGTTTATCTTTAATCTTAAACCAATATTTTTATGATTATATTCTTTTATCGACATTGACATTGAAAGCAGTCTCTGGTTTAACTTTCCAAATTTCCAATTTATGTTGCAATAGATTTGTTTTTTACATATTATTTCCATATTGTTGCATATGCAACGTTTAGTATTTTCGTTTTCTCTTCACCTGATCGTCATTATACTGTTATGGAAATTTCAAGAAGCATGATATAAGTATAATATTAAAATATAAAATTTCTTTAATCTTATATTCATTTATGAAAATGCGATGCAATTATGCAGATTCGATTTTCGAATAAAATGTGTAGCAAAATTGAAGAGAATATTGGATAATACTGGAGTTAAATTATAATACGAAACAAGTTTATCTGAAAGCATAAAAAGTGTTATAATTATTGACCAAAATTTTACTCTGCAAAAATCTCTTATCTCTTGATTAACGAGTTTAAGTATATTAGTTTTAATGCAATAATTTGGTCATGAGATGAACAATATGCAAAAAAAGGAACTAAAAAATGTTATAATGCCAAACTTATAATATAAACAAGCATACCAAATTTTTGCAAATTATTTTATAAGCTGCTAATTAATTAATTTTTATATAATTTTAATTGTTTATAGTCTCAAGTTGTTATACAACTTACATAATAACTGACCAATTCTGGGAATTTACCATATTTTTAAGCGTAAGATATTTTTTAATTTATAATAGTTTTTAATTTAACCACAATTTGCGTCAAATCAAAAAAAGAAGACAAAATAAAAGAAAGCAGGTTAATAGTTTAGCCAAAAGAATTTTCTATACAAAACAAAATATAAGTCAAGTGTTATGCTTGGAGATCCACTTCTTCTGATTATATAACAATATTCAAATTAAAAATTAATGCTTTTTGAAATTGAGGTCTTGTTTTGTTATTTTGTTGCATTCACCTTTTGTTTTGTTTCTTTGGGAGTTACGTAGTTGTTACTCTGTTACTATAACAGCTTAATATGTAATAACTTAGATGAATAATTTGTGTATTTTTTTAATATTATATAGATTCCAAAATTAAAATGACTCATTCGTAATTCATTACCGACCTACATTATATGATTTCTTTGGCATTAGAGTGTGATTTGCATATAACTATTCCAATAATATTATTATATTTTAAATGAAAGCTATGAATTTTACATTAATAATTATGTTTTATTTAAATTTTGGAGTATGGTAAACCCTATAGGGTTGGTAATATGAACTGATAAGAAAATATAAATAATTGAAGTGAATAAAATTTTCCCGACGGAAGAAATGTAAATAAAAATTTGAAATTTATAAATAGAATGAAAGTAGTATATATGTAATTTATTTTTTTTAATTTAGTTTTTTAACTAAAAATCGGTTTTACATTTTACCTTAAATATATATTTAGCAATATTCATAAATTTATTATTTGTGTAGTCGATAGTTTCCCAACTCGTTTGTATATTTTCAAAGTGTTCTTTAATTTAACATTCTGAAGCTTTGTTAAGTATTAAAAAATATTGCACTGTATTTGAATATTATTAGTTAATAATGAAGCTGTGCACATTTAGCTTTTTTTGTGATATAAATTTGATATTATATGAAAAATACAAAGCAGTGGACTTTATTTCAATTGCCTAATTTATAGCATAACATGTTATTACTTTTTTAACATTAAAATATCTAAGCATATAGAAAATAAAAGACTTTAATGCCTAAAAAAACTTTACTTTGATCAATTCTATATTAAGAAATAAACAAGGAAATTTCTTGAACATTTTACAATTTCGGACCAAATTTGCGATTAATAAGTTAAATTAAACTTTTTCAAAAGTGTTAATCAATAAATTTAGTTCTTCTTTAAACTCATTCAGAATTAATTTTCATTATAGCACTTATATTAAGAATAAACAAAGTGTCCCAAAATGCACGCAAGAAATTATTTTGATAGAAAACACAAGCATAACAAATTGGCGAATAATGAACAACAAACTCAAATCAAATTTAAACTAATAAGAAGGCGAGTTATTACTTTTAAATGAAATATAAATTACCACTTTAAATTAAATTACTCAAAATACTACAAAATTTAAAAAAAAAATATTTAGAAAAAACAAAAGATTCCTAATGAAAACTTGAATTTGTTTTTCTTCTATTTTCTTTTCTTAACATAATAATTTATTCACGTCTGTATTAAATTTTATATTTTCAAAATATTGTAGATATTAATTTAATTAAATTCACTTTATTATTAATTTATCGTGTATATTTTTATTTAAATTAATATTTTATTTAACATTTATTATTGAAATACTATTAAAAAATGTTGTTGCCGGGAATGATGTTGAATATTCCAGGAAAAAAAAAACAAAACTGCTAAGTTAGAGTTTTACGTTTACAATATTATTAATTCACAATATGAATTTAAAATTTTAAAATTAAACAAGTATTTTTAAAATATCCATGTAAGTATTCCAATTTAAGCACACTATTAAAAATTCTTGTTTTCATTCAATTTCATTCATTCATAAAAGTAGAGACAGAATCATTAAATATTCTTTAAAAAAAAACAAATTAAATTTAATAATAGAAAACACGTTTTAATGTTAAAAATTTCTTTTAAATATTTTTGATGACGTCACATTGGACTTCTTTGAATCGCGTTATTAATTTCTTTCATATTGATATTTTTATCATTGTTGTTATTGTTATGATTTTTTGTTTATTTATATTATTTTTTTCCACTCTGTTTTATTTACATTTAATATATATGTATATACATATGTGCTTCTTTTTGTAGTTATGTATATAAAAAGCTTTATTTAAGATGAGCACCTGTTCAGTATTCTTTAATAATAAAAATCAAACCAAATAAAACAACAACAAAAAAATCATAAGAAAAACATTTAATCGGTTAACCGCTGAACAAAATAAACGAAATGTTTTATTTCTTCTTCTTTTTTCTTAAATTAATTTTAAATCAACAGGAAACACCGATTATAATAATTAAAATGCGCCAAAAATTAAAAAAATTAATAAAAATTTATTTGGATAAAAAAATTTTATCCATACAAAACAAGAAACAAAAATATTTTATTCAATTCTCATTTAAAATCTAAAAAAAAAAAAACAATTTCGTTAACATTTTTCTTCAACGAATCTAACAGATAAAAATTACGTGTTGACGTCTTCCGAACTTAAAACAAACTAAACTTTTTAATATTCCAATAAAATAAAAATCAAAAACAAAAAGAAAAAAATCAAATCTTATACTACTATGTAGTAGATTTTGCAAAAAAAAAACAAATACATGCAACACCAACATCATACAAATACTCGTATAAAGTGGAAAACTTATTTTTATGCTTTGAGTGTATCTTTCTATATTAACATTCGCTCATACTTACGCTCAAATTGATTATACTATAAAATATTGTATGAAAGAGAATAAAAATGCTCTCTGTTATCATTTTACTGTGGTTGCGCTTGCCGTTATTATAATTATTTTTTTTTTTGTTTTTCTCATAACAGATTTTATTTTTATTGTTTGAATGTATGGAATAAAATTGTATAGTAACAGAATTTCATTATACATACATGTATTATATTGTATGATATAAAACATCACACTCAGAAAAATTATTCAATGGTAATTAAAAATATTTTTTTAATAGAATTTTTATTTGAAATTTTAAAATTTTCATAGAAATAATATTAAAAGAATTTTTAATAATTTTTTTAATGATTGTTTGAAAAATAAATATTTTATATTATGTTTGAGAAAATTAAATTGAAAATAAATAAATGATTTATAAAAAAAATATTTATAATAAATTAATTAAAATTTTTAATTGAATCTAATTAAAAAAAATTAGATTCAAGTTAGAATTTTTGGTATTTTTAAAAATTATTTTTTGTAGGTTTAAATCTTTGGCAATGACATTGAAATTATTTAAATACATTTAGAATTTTATCAGTGATTTGCAGACGCGTGTAATTTTTGTAAATTAATTGTAAAAAAAATTGTATAACAATATAATGAATTAAATACTTTTAAAACACAATCTTTGCCCTCTCTCATATTATTATATTATGATAAGTTTTATTTAGCAAATTCTTATATAATATTTCAGAGGAATTTTTTAGAAATTCGACTCTCAAATTGTGTTTGTTGAACACAAATATTATGAGTAAATATAGTTACTTATAGGCAATATAGCTTTAAAATATTGTTCTGGAAACATTATAAAACAGAAATACTATATAGAACAACGTGACTTATTTATGGAAGGAATATTTTAGAATTTGTGGATATTTGTGTTAGTATTATCATAATTTTTAAATGAAAAAAAAGAGAAAGAACTAGGAAAGCTATAATTGAACATGTACATGCATTATGATATTAGAAATTGGGGTCATTGAATGATATTTTCAAGGTTTTATACAATTAAAAACAAATATTATAACAAAATAGCTTTAATCATAAATTTTATAAAAGGAAATTAGCTTCCTATAACGTTATATTTTTTTAAATTAATTTTTTATTAGGAAATTTGAAGTAGAAAATCTTAAATTCAAATTGAATAACTTACCTCAACTTTAAATCAATTAAAATGTAATAAACCTAAAAATTAGCCTAAAGTTAAGTAAGGCTTAAATGAATATTAGTTAAATTATTTAAAATAATTAGTCAAAATATTTGAATTTTGCATAAAATAAAATTCTATAATGTATGCTAAGTGAATTTCGTAATTTCGAAGCCTTTGTGTCTGGATCTTCATTCATATTAAACAAAAGAAGAAATTTAATGCAACTACTGTTTTTAGTTGCATTTTCAAATTGAGGATAAATAAGAATAATTTAATAATTAACTAAGAATAAATCTCAAATTAGAACAATATCTAATTTTAAATTTCTTAGTTAAAAATTTTGATTCACATACATAAACTATACATAGTTCACATAGTATATTTTTTCGAAATCACACATTTACACCTTCAAACATTAAAATATTTTGCAGCTTAATAATAGATGCCGTATCTATTTGCCTTTGACTATTTTACGTTTACACCTATTATTAAAAACTATTCATACAAATTCCAATTCAACAGAATCTGATTAAAATTTTACTGTGCATGCTGTAATGAAAATTCTTTTCAATATTTCCTTAGTTGCAATAATAATATGTAAAATAATTCAAAATCATTTCTGAGTGTAATAAAATTAATCACAAGTTTTTACATCATTAAAGCATAGCTTTCATTATAAAGTAAAAAGAAAATCACAGAATGAGCGTGTAACGAAAATGTAAAAAATATTTTAGAGAGTTTTGTTATTTTTAATTGAAAAAAAAATTATAGCACAATATTTTTGAGTGTAAATAATTCAAAATATGATATACATATATGTATCTATAAAATAAAAAATATGAAAATACAATACGAAGGTGTAAAACTCGTGCTGTGGTAGTGGTTACAACCAAAACAAGATTTTTTCTTACATTTTCTTTTTATTTTTGTAATATTGCTGGGCTTCTTTGAAATGCACTGTTTAAAATTCACATAAAATTTATTTTTTTAAACTATTGTGGGTTGGGCTTCTTTAGCCCCTTTTCATTGCTTCTTAAATTATTTTTTTTTTTTATATATTATTCAACATTTACATACAATCAATACATTTAAATATGTATAAATGTGAATTTTATGTATATAGATGTTGTATATTAGTTTTCTTATAAGTTGCAACAGTTTTCCGCCGTTAATGAATTCATAAATTTTAATGTTCTATTCAAAAAATCCTTGTATATGTTATATGTACATGCATATTGTCTTATATATAGATTTGATATAATGTTATGTTATGTTATGCATACATTGTTTTGAATGTGGTTTCCATTGAATGGTTAACTAACTAGGTTTATAATATAATAATGAAAACATTTTTAAAAATTTATTAAAAATTTAAAAATTGAAATTAATTTTATTATTTTTTTGGGTGATCTTATTGTATGATAGTCCAAGTGGGAAATTGTGTTGAAGAAAATTGAGTTTGATGTTATTTAAATTTTATTTATAGCTATAAAAATATTGTCATATTTTGGTAGAATATCATTTTAATTTTAAAACAGTGTTAAACAAAAATATTTGAATTAAAGAAGAAAATTAAATATATAAGTAATAAAATTATGTCAAAATAGGCAATGTAATTTATAATGAGTAATCAAACAATTAAAGTTGTTTAATTAAAAATCAAAATATTGACTATATATTTTATAAAAATATCGTCCAGCTACTCATTATTCTTGAGAACTACGTATGATATTAACATTAACGTTCAGATTTCTTTGAAACAAATATAAATCGGAGTATTTCAAACTTGTATAAAATTCATATCAAACATGTTGCATATGACAACTTAACAATGTGTTTATTAAATCATTTCTATCTCTGGCGTTAAAAAATTAAATGTATGAATTGATGAAAATGTGTGTGTGTTAGAGGTTAGTTTTTTAGTTTTAAAATAGAGAGCATTTTGGTTTGTATTTGAGATAATGGTGATATTTTTTCAAATATTTAGAGATTTTCTCGTAATTTAGTTTATTTTTGAAACTCAAACTTAAAATTTGTTTTTTTTTTTTAATTTAACTGGTTGAAACTTATTTAAGTTTATAAAATTTAATCTCAAAGTTGTACACAATATTAGATAAAATGATATTAAATTTTAAGTTAAAATTAATAATTTATAAGTTAAGTAATTAATAATTTATGTTTTTATGATTTCAATTAATATAATCTGAACGGAAACAATACTTAGGAAACCATTAATTAAGAACTAAATTTGATTTAGTATTTATTTTTATTTTCGTTCTCTTATTTTTTTTTTGTTATTTTTTTTTTAAGATAAAAGCCAAACAATAATTTATTTTTTATAAACACGTGAATAAAAACAAATACACTCCTAACTTACTCTCAAATATGGTTGCATACACATACATATATGATATTAATACAATATGAAAGTCATATATGATTATTAGAAAAATAACTTTGCCATTTATTTATAAAGTAATTAAATTCTGTTAAATTCAAAATGAAAAATTTTCACTAGAAGTTTTTTACAGGATGTAAAAGTTAATAATTTAATTTTGACAAAAATTGAATAGTAATTATCACGCTCAAGCTCACAACAATTTTAAATATTAACATGTGCCATTTAATATTTTAGACTTTAAATCGTATTGACAAATGTTTAAAGATTACTTTTATTTTAAAAGTCGGCTTTCTATTTCCGTTGTTATTTGTTCAGATAGTTATGCTTTCCGAATATATACTCGTATATGCTGTGAATATATGCATTGTGTTTACACACATAATAACGTTGCGTGACATACATAATAAATTTAATATGAATGCATATAAATTTATGCTATTATGCCAATTTTTAATGAATATATAATTTATAAGTAATAAAATTGAAGCCTGAATGTTAAACTACCAGATCCCCGAGTGGAACATAAAAATCCCATAAAAGGATTTCGGCCATAAAACAGCAACCGCCTTGCATTCACCCTTACAAAACCGACTATCATGTATATATATTTTAAACCGACTATCATGTATTGTTATATATAAAATTTTTTAGAATGCCCAATTAAAAATGTAAGCCAATTTTTATAATTATGGTTAAGTTTAAAATGGTCTTATCTACTAAGCTCGTGTTGTCACAAAACTTAACAATTTAACAAATGAGATTGTACACTAATTATGAGGAAACAAAACATTAGAACGGAGGTGATAAAAATTACTTCATTTTTTTTCCATTTTTTCATTTTAATTTAATTGAAATTTAAAATAGAAAACAAAAGAAAATTCTCATTGTGGCTTTTGGTTTCATGAATATTCTAAAATATTTTATAAAAATATTTTACACAATTGGACATTGTTCTAAAGAAAAAAATTATTATTATTTTTATTTATATCTATTTTTGAAATCGAAAATTTTCTCCCAAAAACTATTTCTGATGAATCAAATTGAATTTATAAAAATTCTAAAAATAATTTATGTTAAGAAACTGAAATTATTCCTACATATAAAATGAATAGCTATTAATATCAAAATTATTGTATACATTTGATTCAAATTATTAAAAAATTTTAATATGTAAAATTTTATAAAGATAATTCAAATTTAATGCACTGTCCTGATTAAAATTTTTCCATGTACATACGCATTCATGTGTTGTGCGTCTTATATAATGTTGGATGTAAAATTTTTAAAAATACTATCTCTTGCTCTATAAAATTCTCAAAATATTCTTATAGTATAATTAGGATTTGATGTAATCGTTTCACAATTATATAATATTTGTGCAATCAAAAACTGTGTATAGGTAATAACAGAATATGTCTGGAATGGGAGATTTCATGTGCATATTTAGGCATATTTAATCACTTAATCATGAAATTAGAATTACAAACCTACATAAATTTGATCACTGTATGAAGTATTTGCTTTTATAAGAAATGATTTATATTTGAGCATTAATCTTTATAAGTAAAATATTCAATGTGCACGTTAATATTAGGCATTTTAAGTTATACAGATTTTATTAAAACATCTTAGTTAATATTTCTTTATCAATTGAGAGAAAATCCCATATATCTGACATGAATGTGGTAAGGAGTTTGCTAATATATAATAAGTTCTAAAGTAAAATATACAAATTTTAAGAAAACGCGATAGTTTTGAAATATGCATATTAAATTCACTATATTAATGTCTATTCAACGATATCTCGTTTTTCGGTAGCGTTTCCCATAGTTTACAATATAATGTTAACCCAAAATCTAATGGAATTCTCAATTGAATTACGAAAATTCCATTAAGTTTATAGTTATCAAAGATGAATCATTAATTTTTCGCAATAAAATCCAAACGACCTTCAAATTTTTAAATGAAATGACAATCCAAGAATTTTTTTTTATCATCTTCTTTCAAAAGCAAAAATAAATTTCATTGTTTTTAATCGTTGCGTCTGAACTAATTTATGTTCTACAATATTTAATTCGATAATAAAGTTCGCAAGAAAACAGGAATTCCAGGTACCAAATCATTTTTTTTCTAAATAAAGTTTTTAATATTACATGTAGAATTTTAAAAAATTATTGAAAATTTAAGTTTACTATATTAAAATATGATTCAGGAAATTGCAGTTTGATTAAATCATAAGATTATTTAAATAAAAAATTATAGGTACAGTGAAATGTGTATATATTAAATTTTTGAATTAAATTGTCCTTGCGTTGGACACAGCATCTTGATTATAAGAAAAAGTTTGCATTATACATGTACGAAAATTGGAGAAGCAAAAGAAGAGTAAGATTAACTTTTACTAAATCTATTTAACAAAATTTTTGCAAACTAAGAAAATCAGGGACGCATTCTATAAGCTTTAGGATATTCGTTGCAATTAATAATAAGGTTCTGCACTCAATCAGCCATAGTATAAATTTCGACTTAGTTAATATTCCTAAATACATATTAAATTTCTTAAAGTTTAATTTCATTCCGAATTTCTGAAGTAAAAATTCTTTTACAGCAAATCAACGTATTTAAAAATACCTAATAAGTTTAATATTAAATAAATACAAATGAATTTTGTTGTGCTACATGCTTGTAAACAATGTTTTTTATTTGTTTTTTTTTAGTGTTACTAATATATAGGATATTTTTGTTTTATTTTAAGAAATTTTAAAGAATTAGGTCTGCCAAACTTTAATGGAAAAGTTCAACTAACTTTCAAAAAAACTAAAGATTCAATAAAATAAAAAAAAATAAAGACTGACAAGATAATCATAAACTTAAACTGACCCGCGATGTGAGAGCCTGGATGTGGTGACTGGAAATCCAGTGATACATAATATGTACCTAATTACAACACGTAATGTATGATATCGAGTAGTAGAGGCGAGTAATAAATGGAAGATTATTAATATGATGTTGTTTCTGATCCAAACCGAGAGAAAACAAAAAATCATAAAGGATATTTTCAGCTTTTCGTCTTTCTTTTCAAGTTATAGCAAAAGGTTACCTCCTGAAATAAGCATTCCTTTCCCATAACATAACACAGGAAATATAATGTTAACCAATTTTTAGGCCATGAACTTTTCCATTACTCATTCTCAAGGCCCTGAAATTCTCGTTTTACACAGCGAATAACTGGAAACAACAGTATTTTTTCATTTCAAGAGATTCCTAATATAAAGTCGACATTTTTCAGGAACTTATATCATGGAGTTATGATGTAATATTAAGTTGCAGCAAAAACTCTATTGGAATAATAGTCGTATAAATTGAAAATCTCAGATGAAATACTTAAAAAAGTCATTTTACAGATGAACATGTGACATTTATGTGAAATCCGTGTGGTATAAAATTGATTAATTCAATGTTTAAGTTCTGAAATGAATTTAAGCGACTTTTGATAGAAAATAAATTTTGTAATTATTTTCTTTTATTCTTTTTTCTCAAATTAAATTTTTTTAGATATTCACATAATATTTCTTATCAAAACCATAAAATTTTCTCACCGAATCACTTAAATTGTAATACAATATTTAAAAAATAATAATTAAGTAAAAATTATCAGTGGTTTCTTGCAAATATCAGTGACGTTCTTATTAAATATGAGAAAATTTTGAAAATTTTACAAAGAATATAAATGCGGTTCAATAGAATAAGAACTAAATTTCACAAATTTTAGAATATTCGATATCATTACCATATGGTCGTGCAGGGTCGTGTTACATGATGTACTTAAAAAATCCCATTTCTTATTAAAGTTTTTTTTTAAATGTAGTATTGCCCTCTTTATTAAAAAAGATTATTAGTTTCGAAAAATAATTTGAAGTTTATGAAACTAGATGAAATTTACTAAAATTTATGAATTTCTCGAATGCTTATCTTTTTTTTCTGTAAAGCAAGTAAGCTTTATTGTGTCATATTTAACAGCTTCAACATAAGTATCAGAAAGAGTCTTGAAAATAGAAAAAATATTTCATTCTCATTTTGAATCCGGCATAATATAAAATATTAGCTACTAAAATATATGAGCATATTATGTACAATACACATTGAATTTTCACATTTGAATATCAATATAAATGCTTCGTCACTGGTTTTCTCTGAGATTATTATAAGCACATTATAATATTTGCATTCTGCTTTATAGACAAAAACTGATAAGAATTCTGTGGGATTTTATTTAATTTTATTTCAATTATGAAATTAATATTAACGAACATGTGCTCTGCTGTGAAAATTTTTAATTTATCCTAAAGAAAAATAAAATAAAGAAAACAAATGTATGAATAATATTATTATTAGGATTTGTTTATTTTTAATTAAAAAATTTCTTTAAAAATAATAATTGACTTTACAAAAAGTAAATAAAAGATAAATGATGAGAGAAATTTCGCCAACATATTTAGATACATATAGTTTACATTAATATAAAATTTATGATTTTATCTAATATAAGCATATTTTGTTTGTCTATTGATAGGCGCAACAAGTTGCACAATAATAATATTTTATGATAATAAATAAAAATGCGAGAATATCTGGCGCTTGTCTTGCGGTGCAGTATATTTTGTTTTTGATTTGTTTTTTTCTCATTATATGCTTATAAATTTTTAGTTTTTTTTTTTGCAATTGCAAAGTCAAACATATATTTTTTATTATTATTATTTTTTTTTATAGAATTTGGAAATTCATTCTTTATTTTTCTGTTTTGTTTTTTTTTCAGTTGGAAATGTTTAGCGGTTTTACTTGGGAGCGGAAGATAATCGCGGTTTATTTGGTTTCCTCATAATATTATTGTTATATGAATTTTACGAATGTATATAATGTGTGTTTCTATAGTATATTTTGATTATATAGCATATACATATTCGTATGAGCATTTTGAAAAGTATAAATTTTAAAAATAATAATTTTATCGTTGTTAAAATAAAATATTATCTAACATTTTATAAGTTTTGATATGATGCGATGTGTGTATTTAAATTTGATATAAAATATACCACAAGTCTAGTTCGTCCACCTTATTTATGTATAAAAATATTGTGTTTAAAGAGAAATATTTTTATAATTGAATATAAAATAAAAATAATTTTTTTATTTTCTAAAAATGTTTGGAATTTATTAATATGTAATTTATTTAATTTTATTAACAGTATATTAGGGTATTGATACATAAAATGTGTGTATGGTGCATTCCAAGAGATTAAAATAATGTCGTATTGGGTATATCACATATTTTATCTTCATTGAACGTTTAAGTAAATAACAGAAAACATGTTAGATTGCAATATTTTCTTAAGAAAATATTTGCAATTATTGGGCTTGAATTGCAATGCTTATAAAGTTAATAACAATTAACGGTTTGGAAGTAGAACTTTTCATATTTATTCTATTTGAATAATTAATTTGAAAAGTTTTGCAACGTTGTTTAGTGTTTTTTCGACTTTATTAAATTGCGTCATGTAAATACAATATTATCTTATCAATGAGAAAGTCATGAATAATGAGTTGCATGTAATATTAGTATGATATATTAAAAGAGCATTTTACATACATTTATTGCTTTAATTACCTACAACTTGTATATGTAATAAAATAATTAGCGGAAATAATAGAAAAGCGAAGAATATATGTTTTCCCCCGGATTTTGCTGGTATACTCAATTACAATTTAAACTTATATATGTATTTTATACGCCATCAGAGCTCAATTCATAAATAATTATTATCTTTGCTATATAAAGCCAACTAAATATATTTAAATGAAATTGGCTCGGTCATGTATAGGTTGAATAGCGTTTTGGTTACTAAGTGAGAAAAGTAAAAGCCATAAACACTCTCATACTCAATACTTGCAACTGAAATATTAAATAGAAAATGTTCAATAAAAAAAATTATATGTTACTGTAGTTCTAATAAATTCGTTATAAATGAATATGACACTATATTCAGATATTGTCGTATTCATTAATATACAAATCTGAAATTTCACAAAACTATTTTTTTCAAAGAGTGGGCAAACAAAATTCAAGTATTAAATTTGACCTTGAAATTTCAAGAGCCCAATTAGACGTAGACAAACTTCAAGACTTAAGTTGACAAAGTTTTCCGTTATTGCAAAAATTCTAGAACAAAATTTCTTCCCACACTTTGAGCTATATTGTCATAAAGAATTTATTAATTTGCGAAGATCAACTGGATTCACTGGAACAGTATGATGAAATAATGAATCCAGCTGTATTCACAGTTAAATATTGATTTAACTTAAATGCAAAACATTTCAAATTAAAAGAGTTTGATAGAATTGCTCAAATAAATTTAATAAAATTAGAAAAAATATTCAAAAACGTTGAATTCTTCAAGGATTCTTCAAATTTTTTGTATGATTTGATTATTTTAATTCTCTTGATTATTTCAATATTCTGATTATTTCTTTAATTTACTTTTTAACGTATAATGCTTACATAATATCAAATATTCTGTAAAATGTAAAATGCAATAAAATATAAAAATTAAAACAATCTCTTCTAAAACTAACTGAAATCTAAATTGAGCACAAAAAAAAATTCATAGAATATTGTAATATAAAAAGATTTTCAAAAATGTTAGACCGTTATCACGATAAAATATAAAGAGCATAAAACTTATCGTTTATTTGATTTTACTTGCGAGAACGAACGTATTGATAAAAAGGTGGATGAAAAATATGAAAACAAGAATTTTTTTTTTTTGCTTCTGTTTTTGCTCTACAATTAAAAAAAAATATTTCTCTTTCAATGTTTGTTTTCTTGCGTTCTCTCTTCTTTATATTACGATCTATATCTTGCATCTTTTTCTATACACGTGCGTTTTTTCAGTTTTCTTTAGTTGTGACGTCATCACCTTTGACATTACCAGCTGATTTTGATTTTATCAATTAAAGTTTTCATGTCATACTTTCCTTCTGTTGTTATTGCTGCTGGTTGGCTTTTTTAATTTGTAAAATAAATTTTGTATATTTAATTAAGATTTAATGTAAAATAAAATGTTTTTAAAACGTAGTTTAAGCGGTTCTAGTATAACAAAGTGTAATATTTTTAGAAAATTTAAATTAGGTCAATATAATACTGTATATTATTGCACGAAACACATTGAGGGCGAAGGTCGAATTGTTATAGGTGATGTAACAAAGGATGTAAAAACACCAAAAAATCCCGAGTTAATTCCCCAAAACTATAGTAAGTTAAATATATAAAATTATATCTATGTAAAGATGCATTAATTATAAAAATCAACGATATTGTATATTTTAGTTAAATTAGATAAAAATGGAGCTTTAAAATTTTCTCAATCTACTTTGCATAATTTAAGATGGATGTTTCAAAAAGATAATTTAAAACAAGATATGTTTCTTTTGGGATATCCTGGTCCATCAAGAAGAAATTTGGCTATGCAGTTTTTGCAACTTACCCAAAGAGAGCTTGAATATCTTTCTTTGAGTCGCGATACCACCGAAAGTGATTTAAAACAAAGAAGAGAAATAAAAGATAAAGAAGCAATTTATTTTGATCAAGTAATTTTTTGTACACTTAGTGGATTATGAATTCTAAATAAAAATTTGTTTTTTTAAGTGTGCTGTTAGAGCAGCTCAAAATGGACGAATTTTAATTTTAGATGGTGTTGAACATGCTGAAAGAAATGTTTTACCGATTTTAAATAATTTGCTAGAAAATCGAGAAATGCATTTAGAAAATGGAAAATTTCTTATGGCACCTGAACGCTATGATAAGTTATTAAAAGTAGATTAAATTTAAACTAATAATCAAAAGCATAAAATTTTAATTTTTTTTTATTACTTTGAATTAATTTTAGGAATATTCGAAATCAGAACTGGATAAGTGGGGACTAATTAGAGTATCTGAAGATTTTAGAATAATAGCACTTGGTCTTCCAACCCAAAAGTATAAAGGAACACCATTGGATCCGCCATTAAGATCCAGATTTCAGTCTAGAAATATAACTCATTTATCCTTTGAAGAGATTTTAAAAGATTTGAAAGAAATCGCTCCAAATGCAAACGAATATGATTTAAAAAAAATTCTTTCTTTTGGATTGGCAATTCATGCTTCAGAGCCAACAGCAAATGTTCCTGATTTTCCGATCGATAATCTTCATTTGATTGCAAAAATAATGGTAAATTATATGTGTATCGAATTATTTAAATACTTATTCAAATTATTGAATTTTTAGAACAATAATTCAGATATTTCAGTACATGAAGCTATATGTTCATTATACCCATATAGATTTGCATTATCTAAAGAAAATTTGGGGCGGGTGAAGACTTTGTTCGAACAGTTTGAAATTGATTCGAAAACTAATAAACCGATAAGCACATTAAAAGTAGGTGAAAAAATTGCAGAAGATAATTCAATAACAATAAATATTGATGGCAATGAAATAAAAATTTTGGGTGGAAAAAATGAACTGAGTAATGAAATTAAAAAAGGATTCGTTGACTTAGATCATCAACGAAATATATTGGGATCTATGTATCGTATGTATTCTGCTGGTGATTTTTGCCTAATTGGACCAAAAGGAGTTGGGAAATCTACCTTAGTCAATCAAATTCTCAGACAAATCGGACAATCTATAGAACCAATGGTGCTTTATGAAGACATGACTTCTAGAGACTTTATACAACAAAGAATAACAACAGTCAAAGGGGACACTGTTTGGAGGGATTCGCCTTTAGTTAGAGCAGCCGTAAATGGAAGTGTGGCTGTTCTTGATGGAATTGATCGACTCCATAAAAGCACAGCGTCAATTTTGCAAAGGTATTTTTTTTATGTAACACTTTATATATTCTCTTTAATGATATGTAAATAAATATTATAACTTAATTATACGCATTGAATACTAATTTAATTAAGTAAAATATTGTTTAATTATGTAAAATTTTTAGATTAGTTCATGATAGAGAGCTACAATTATGTGATGGAACAATTTTATTACGAAAAGATAGATATGATGCCCTTTTATCAAAAGGTTTTAGCAAAGAAGATTTAATTTTAAAAGGAATTTTCCCAATGCATCCAGCTTTCAGAATAATAGCTTTGGCAGAACCTCCTACTTTAAATTTAGCATCAAAAACAAATAATTGGCTTACTTCAGAAATTTTAAGTCTTTTCTTATTTCAAGATGTACGGCCTCTTAGTAAAAGTGAGGAAGTCCAAATTATTGAGGAACTTTATGGTAACGTTCACTCAGATATGCATAAAGTGATTGAGTTATCTCATATTTTAAGAGATTCCAACAACTCAGCTCATGAAAATTTAGCAGATACATTAAGTACACGACAATTGTTGAAAATAGCCCATAGAATGTCAGTGTTTCCATCAAATGGAAATGAAGAAAATTCAATGAATTCCTTATATGAAATTCTTCAAAACGTATTTTTGGCCAAATTTATGCCCGCGTTACCAAGAGCAGCTTTAGAAAATGCTATGGCAAAAGCTGGTATTGAAAAACCTAGAAGAAATAAAAAAATAACTAAAAAGATTGAAGTAAAAGACAACATTTTAAGAATTGGAAGTACTGAGATGAAATTAATGAAAACGGAATTTGAGTCGAAAGTTCCAAGCACTTTATTTTACGACATTCCACACCATGTTGAACTTTTAGAAAGGCTTTTACAAGATTTTATCATTGGCGAACATATTTTATTGGTTGGTAATCAAGGCGTAGGAAAAAATAAATTGGTAGATAAATTATTGCAACTAATGAATAAACCAAGGGAGTATCTACAATTACATCGTGATACTACAGTTCATAGTCTAACGGTGCAATCAACTTTAAGAGATGGTCAAGTGGTTTTTGATGATAGTCCATTAGTTAAAGCTGTTAAAGAAGGTCACGTATTGGTGATTGATGAAGCAGACAAAGCTCCCGTTAATGTGACATGTATTTTAAGAACTTTAGTGGAAAATGGGGAAATGTTTTTATCAGATGGACGAAAAATTGTTCCCAAAGGAAGTACTCAGTTTAATAAAGCGGGAATAATTGAAACTCACCCCGATTTTAGAGTAATAGTTTTAGCTAATCGTCCTGGATTTCCCTTCCTGGGAAATGATTTCTTTGCGTCATTAGGAGATGTGTTCAGTTGCCATGCTGTCGACAATCCTTCTCCTGAATCTGAAATATACTTGTTACAGCAATATGGACCGTCAGTTCCTAGAGAAACGTTATCAACTTTAGTGAATGCATTTGGCGAATTACGTCAAATGGCTGATGAGGGGCTTTTAAATTATCCGTACAGTACACGTGAAGTTGTAAATATTGTTAAACATATAGAAAAATATCCAAATGATTCAATGTCAGAACTTGTCGGAAACGTTTTAGACTTTGATAGGTACTCGCCGGAAACTTTAGACCAAGTGACAGATGTTCTTTTAAAGCATGGACTTAACATTGGAGCTTATGCAAAGAACGAATTGTCTGTTCTAAGAAGGAAAAAGGAAATACAATTGACCGTAGAACGCAAAAGTGGCTTAGATGTTTCTTCGCCCAAGCATGGTAAAATTGACCCTAACAATGAACCGCATGTAGGTGGTAATACTTGGGCTGGTGGAACTGGTGGTAGAGATACTGCTGGTCTAGGTGGAAAAGGTGGACCGTATAGATTAGATGCAGGACATCAAGTCCATCAATTATCAGATGCTGAAAAGGATGATATACCAGAGGAAGTTAAAAAGGCAGCTCGTGAAATGAATCGTAAAGCATTTGCTGAAAAATTAAAAGAAATTAAAATGTCAGAGCACGACTACAAAATATACGCTCAATTTAGTGCACCAAACCGAAAACAAGTTCAACAAATCAAAGCAGTTTTAAATGCACTTCAATCGAAAAATAAGGAGCGTCAATGGCAAAAATATCAAACATCTGGGGAACTTGATGATACCAGACTAATAGAAGGAATTACTGGTGAAAAAAATATTTACAAAAAAAGAGGGGAAGCTAGTCCGTGGACCGATCAAGTTAATGAAAAGCCAAACCGTTTGAAATTAGTTGTAGATGTCTCTGGCTCTATGTATAGGTAATTATATTTTTTGATTTTTTAAAAATTTTTTAAATTAATTGCAATATTTCGACTTCTTGCTAGATTTAATGGATACGATGGTCGCTTAGAACGTGAAATGGAAGCAGTTATTATGGTAATGGAGGCTTTTGAAGGATATGAGAAAAAAATTGTTTACGATATTGTTGGACATAGTGGAGAAACAGCAGGTGAACCGTTTGTTGTTTCTGGGAAGCCTCCATTAACAGATAAAGAAAGACTTCATGTCATCAAAATGATGCACGCTCATGCCCAATTTTGTTGGTCAGGTGATAATACATTAAAAGCAACAACGTTTGCGATTGAAGAATTAGCCAAAGAGGATAATGATAATTCTATAGTAATTGTTTTAAGTGATGCAAATTTGTCACGTTATGGTATACCTCCAACTGAATTAGCAAAAGCATTGATGGAAGGTGAACCAAAAATTCAATCATTTGTTATTTTTATTGGAAGTTTAGGTGATCAAGCTGATACGTAAGTAAAATGAACTTACTAATTATGAACGAATATTTATTATAACATTGTATTGAAAAATATTCTTATATTTTAGAATAAATTCAGAAATGCCACCAGGGCGAAGTTACGTTTGTATGGATTTAATGCAGTTACCTCAAATTTTGAAACAAATTTTCACAACTTCCCTAATGGTGTCTTAAAATTAGGAAATAAATTAAAATAAGTAAAAATAGAAAAATCCTATTTTATGAATTCTCTAACTCACATAAATAAAGAATTGCTTTATTTTCTATATGAAAATTAAAACGTTTTTCATTAAACTAATTAAATGTCTCCCAAACAACAAATCAATTGATTAGATTCACACTTGACTTGTATTACCAAATAATGTTTGACCAAAAACTTCATTCTATTGTAAAGCGATTCTTTTAGAATTCAAATGTTAATCTTGTTAAAGAAAACATAATATTTAAATGTGTTTAAAGTTGATATTTAGTACTTTGAGATTAAAATATTTTGAAATTGTTTAAAAAATTCGGTTAACAATTTTATTGGCACATAACTTACAAAAAAATATAATAATTTTGGAAGAAATGTAACATTTTCATAAAAAAAAAGTAAAATTTTTTTTACAATTTACTTGCTATTATTTAAATAAACAAGATACAATTTTTTTTTTCATCACAATTAAAATATTATAGTCGACATAACAATAAAGTCGAAAATTAATAAAATTTTCTTAAAACTAATAAATCTTAAAATTAAACAAACTGCTCTTATTTAATATTATGTATTATATTAACTTAAAAATTAAAAATCTTATAATTTTAGGGGAATAAAGGTATACTTGAAGATTAAATTATATTAAACCTTTTATTTATAAAACTAAATTTTAAATAATTATTAACGCATTTTAATAATATGCAATAAAAATTTTCATTTTAAAAAAAAACATTATTACATTGAATAAAAAAATGCACTTAAAATACTACAAAATTTATTCTTAAATTTATTTTCTATAAACAAACATAGATAGATAGAATGGGGAAGAAAATTCAATATTATTACATATTATGTAATAATTTTTATTGTAAAATTTCGAATCACAGCTGATATATTTAGTCGAACAACATATTTTCGTGTATATTTATAGGATTTATTGTTTCATATATGCAAAACATGCTATAATTGATCTTTAGGTTGTCCACCTCGGTCACCTGGTACAACAACCCAACCATTTTCGTCAGTTGAATCAATTGATGGTTGACGTTGATACTGATGCTGTTGTAATTGTTGTTGGTGTTGTTGCAACAAAAACTGTTGATGATTTTGTTGCTGTTCAATTTCTTGCATTCTTTGCAATTCTCTTAATTCTTCCAATTGTTGTTGCAAATACTGTTTCAGTTCTGCTAGCTCTTTCTAAAAATAAATTATTACAGAAAATTTATTAATATAAAAATTTCCTAATGACGAAATAATTTTTGCAAATTTTATGTAATATTGTGTATGTATGTATGTATATGTATTATACGAAAATATAAGAAAATAGAAAATTTTCTATTTAAAATTTCTGAAATGAATTTTCTTGTTTTAGTTATAGAAGCAGAAAGTAAAAATGTTTAAAAATATTTCGAGGAATTATAATAATGCAGACTTGAAAGTAATCTTAAATAAAATATAAAATTATAATATACATGTAAATTATATTTAGTTGGCTAAAATAAAGGAGCGACAAGCATACGAATGCAAATTTCTTAAAATTTTAAAAGTGCTGCAAACGTGGTATGGGACTTAATGTAATTTTTTGTTACAACAATTAAGTAATTTTATAACTATAAAAATTATTTTGCAATAATCTGCTTAGTTATTATGAAATTTTGGCAAATATGTATAGGCATAGGTAGACTTGATGTAGAATTATTGCTTATAAATTCGAAAAATCAAATTTTGCAACTATCTGATTGCGTATTCATACGTTTACAAATGTATGCGGTACTCAAAAAGATACTCAAATTGTATGACGATTTCATTATCTAACAGTAACCTGTGTACTAATATAACGGTTTAATATAACAATTTGCATTATTAGCCACTTAATATAGTAATAACTATAACAGCTTTTCGGGACACGTTTTTGAACGTGTGCCAGAAACCTTGGCACTAACCTTGTTCTAAGTTTTATTAATGATTTTAATTTCAAAAAAGCTAATAGCCTTAAATTTTCATTTTATGTACGTGAAAAAGATAAAGATAACAAAAAAAAAGAAGATTTAATCACACATCTGACATTTCTGACGTTTGCCAATAAATTATATTTCTTTTTTTTTCTCTCTCTTAGTATTACTTTTAGTTTTAATTACGTCACTATAAGAAAAGCCAAAATATATGCCAAGACTTTTCTTTCTCTATTGATCATCTATACATATATATATTTTTTTGTTTCTTTTATTCTCTACAACCTCCCACTATCAATCTATAACACAATTTTGGTTGTTGATAGGAGATTTTATCAAAATTTATTTAAGATACTCGTATCACTTAAATATTTCAACATTTTTTAATTATCTACAAGTATATAAATATATGAGAAATCTACATATATTTTATGTTTAAAATGGAATATAATAAATTATATTTTATTTATTTTAAATTGAGTAATCATTGTTATCATTTAAAAGTCTTAAAATTGAAAATATATAAAAAATATAAAATTTTTGGAGAAATTTCTGGAAAAATCTGAATAATTCAGTCCAGCTAGGCATCATCTAAAAAATTGGTTAACATGGTAAATAAAAATTTTAAAATATATTTACTCATAATATGGGTTCCAAGCGATAAAAAATAGATAATCTGAAAGTTCTATTGTAAATGCCTTCTAAATAAATTAAAAGGATTTATCTGACTTGTTTAAGAAATAAGAAAGGATGTTATAGAATTGCAAATACACCATAATGTATACGAGTATGAATAACATGTAAGTTTATATACAAATATTGACAACATACCTTCTCAGCCACTTTTTTAATAAATTGTAATTTTCGATTTCGTTCTTCTGGTTCCATTGAATCTAATAATTTTTGTTTTTCAGCGTTAGCATAATAAAGTTCTTCATCAACTTGTAAATATTCTTTTGCTAATTTTTTATGTTCTTTAAATATTTTTTGTGATAGTTTATTATTTGGATCTGGTGTTTCCGGTTGAAGTTCAGAATCTAATATTAAATGATATGATTCATCTGCATCATCAATATTAGAATCATCATCGTAACCATCTGATGTTTGATTATCGACTATTGAAACACGAACACCGGAACTATTAGTGGCGCTAACCCCACTACCACATTGTGTATTTATATTATGATGTTGCTGATGTGATATTAAAGATGATGTTCTAATTGTTGAATCATCATCTCTATTATGAACGGCTTTCGTTTCGGTTATTGTTAATCGTTCCTTACCATCATTTTTTGCTAAAATTAAAAAATAAAATCATTTAAATTAATAAAAAAACAAGAAAAATCAAAAGAAATATTGTGATTTAAAGGTTATTAAAAAAAAAAAAATTAAGAATGCGTAGGGTGTTTTTTTTTTAACAATTAATATAAAAATGATAGAACTTGCAATTGCAATTGAAGAAAATAACATTTAAATTCGATGTTCTTCAAATTATTGATTACTTGGTATCATCGTTATATAGAAAATGGCATATATATACCACGCCTTTCCTTGACACAGTTCGTTCTGAAACCTCAATTTTGGTTACTAATGGCACGAATAATGTATACTTCAAAGGTATTAATAATGTTGCTGGTTAAATTTTCACAAAATATGAGTTAATGATGTCAGAGTATAAAATCCAACAAGTTGCAGATTTCGGTGCTAAAAAACTCGTTAAAATGTGAATATAATATCATTAATATAATTTAAGCAAAACGGCGACAATTTTTCATTATAAATTTAAACACGTTTGGTGACAATTTCTCAAACGCGAGTAGATTCATTTCTAGAGTATTACAGATCATAAATATTAAAATGTCAACAACTCCTTTATCCTAAAAAATTATCCCTTTCGCAAGTTCTATCCAAACAAAAATAGAAAAAAACACCCTATATTTAAAAACATTAAAGTATAGAAGAAAGTTTTTCAATACAAAGAATTTTTTTTGATTTCGTACTGTAAATAATCCAACAGCTATGCAAAGAACTTTGATGATTTGAAAGCAAAGTGGCTGTTTCACACATTTTTCTACTGTTTTTTTTTTCTTTATTAATTGCTTTTAGATTCTGTATTACAAATAAAAATTTATTTTAATTATTTATGAACTTGTAATCACATTTTTATAATTTTGTTTAAATTACTTATGAATTTAATTAATTTTTATTTTAATTTTGATTTTATTAATCACTGATTCAGTTACAAATTGTGTAGATTTAAATTTTAACGAAAGCATGATGATTTTAAATTGTATAACAGTTAAGACTTTATTTATTTGAATTAGCTTAGGATTAGGAATTTATAAGGATGAATTGTAACAAGGTTCAATAAAATACTTTGTCCGGAATTTGTTAATGACTTTTATTTGCCGCGGCTATTTGAAAAAATAATTCTAAATTTTTAAAAGTGTAAGAGATTTTTATTAAAAAATATACATGATTATTTTTCGTGTGTCATTTTTTATTCTAGTACTTCCATATAATTTTCAATTTAAAAGAAAATCTAAAATTTTTAAAGTGTGAACATTTTTCGTAATTAAACTTTAGATTCAGAAATATTTTTCATTAGAATAATTTTTAAAATTATCGAAATTATTTGAAGTCAAATTAATATTACCTATATTATTTACATTACTGTCTCGAATGTATGAGTATGTATGTATCACGAAGAAAGCTACTTACGATATTTGAATTTTTTTCGAATTAATTGTTTACTTAGAAACTCTTTTATTATAATATAGAAATCCTTCAAATTGTTTATACGTGCTATAATTGATTTTTTTTAATTTAAATTACTTATGTACACAGTATACATTGATTATGTAAACATAATCATCCTATAAATATGTAATAAATAAAACAATTTCTTTTTTTAAATTTACTTTTTTTTCATTATTGTACGTTATTGTGTTATGTACATACATATGAGCATATATAATTCATATAAAACGCACGTACATATTTTTGTATTTTTAACATCTTAAAATGGGCAATCTGATTTTCAATTATGTTTACCAAAAAGAAGTCATGTACTGGCAAATAGAGAGAAGTATTCCGTTTAAAATGTTCATTATTAATTAAGATATTAAAGGGATATCAAAAGCCTTATAGGATATTCTATAAATTAAATTAATTTCGAGGGTCATTTCTGGTTTGATTCTGCAGAAAACATTTCCTTCTTTATTGCCACAGATTAAGAAGTCTTCAAAATTTTTATTAAAATTATGTAGCTTAGAAGGTAATGAAAGATGTCTTATTTTGAGTCAAAGTTAAATCTCTCAATGAAGTAAATTGGTTACTTTGAAGTAATTTTGTTAGTTTTCTTAAAAGAAAATTCAACATCACTTTTAATAGGGTTGAAGTTGGATTAAATTTTGTAATGGTAACATACGAATTTTCATGAGTTTGGCTTGAATGTAATGAAGAAACGAATTAATTTTAAATATTATTCCAATGTAATGCTATGTATATACTATTATATATGTTTATTATGATAAAATAACAATAATTCCATATTAATTTTCCTCAGTAAAATGTTTATCAAAAATTGTAAAACAAATATTCGCGGAATAATTTCATTAATTTAAAAAAAAACAATAATATTTTCATATACTCCATATAAATAATGATTATTAATTTTAATTATTCTCTATAACCAAATTAAGTTACAACTTTATAATGTTTTCTTCATAATTCTGATTTTTAAACAAATTATTTCAATTGAAATTCAATTTGTGTGCAATAAATAAACAAACAATTCTAATTACTGTCATGCATCATGTTATTGTGATAATTATGCATAATCATTGAATCCCCAATGACTTTAAAATAAAATTATTTTAATTAAATACAGTATATATATGCTTTATTGTAAACATTAACAATAGTTTTGTATGAATTAAAAATGATTGCCCCAAAAACAAATTTAAAGTAAACAAATAATAAACATATTGGATGTAGATGTAGAATTCATTTTCAAATTTGTTACTCTCTTATTCTTCTTTTCGGGGTAAAAAAAGCTATAATACATGGAATAACGCAAAGTATAAAATCTTTCTTTAAATGGTGATTCATTGCTACCGACTTTCTAAAGCTTTCCAATATAATAAATTTTTATTTTATTTTCGTTTTTTTTTGTTAAATTTTCATCTAAATATTCTGTTTTGTTCTTCTATATATTTTTTGGCCAAACTATAAATAATTTTTGTGTATACTTTTATGTAAATAAAAAAATATTACAAATTCAATATAAATTACATAATTTATGTAGAAAAATAATTAAATTTTGAAAATTTTCATAAGTTAATCTTAAAGTATTCTAATCATCGCTTATTAAATTTTAAGGTTGCCTTAATGCAGAAAGACGATTTTTAAATTAATTCCAGAAATTTATGTAAAATATTAAGAAATCCAATTTAAGTTCCAGTAAAATAAGAAATCTATACTGTATTTTGGAACTCAAGACATAAATGAGAATTAAATGAGTTCGAAGAAATCCAATATTATGCATATTTTGAGAAAATTAAATAGCTAAAATCAAAATCGTTCGATCACATCTCTTAAAACCAAATAGGCATATCATTTTGAGTTTCCAATGTTCCGGATTTTTGAACCAATATGTGACTTTTAGGCTTAACGTAAAAATTTCCACATTTAAATTGCGTCAAATAATTTTTAAATTTCCAAAATATCATAAAAATTAATTAAATTCATTTCAATTTGTAAGGAAACAAAAAAAAACACATTTTCCACCCACTTTTCTTTTAAATAATTTAAAATTTATTTTCAGTGTTTTTTTTCTTTAAAAAAAAAGGAAAGAAAAATAATTTTTTTTTTTAATAAACCGCAATTGATTTTTTATTTTATATTTTTTTAATTAATTTTAATTTTAATATCTTGCAAATAAATTTCCAATAATTTTCTCCAAAATAATCATAATTTAATTATCGAGACGAGACTCCGTAAATTTCTTAATATTTTTATGTAAGAAGTTTTCACGATTAAATCTTAACGAAGACTAAAAGAAAATTTACTTTTCTTAAATAAAATATGAAAAACTACAAAAAGGGGAAGAAAATAATAACAATAAAAATAGAATAAGTTGAAATTTCCACACTTTTTATTTCAAAATCATCATAATCGAACCAAATATGATGACGTCGTCTTCCATATACTGAATCTATTCATAATATGTACATAAATATTTAAATATAATATTATATGCGCGAATATATATATGAAAATATGATGAAATAAATTTCTTTTTTTATATTCGAATTTATGAAATTATAATGAGTGTGTCTATATTTGCTTTTATATATGTATGGATGCTACAATTTGAATATTAACATATAGCAGTTCTAAAGTAATAAAGATCTTATAATTTTTATATGAAATGGATGCGATTAGATTTTTTACATGTAAACAAAAATAGTGATGTTTTTATGTTATAAAAGTTGAAAACTGTACAAGCAATTTCATTCGAAAAACAAGAGAGTCTGGTTGAATTGATAAGTTCTTCATTTGGTGATACTATATTCATCAAATTGCTCTTCCATATAAATAAATTCGAATGAAACTGCAAATGCATTTTAAAGTAGAATTTTTATCTTGAACAAGTGAAAATAATTTTTTTTTTTTGAAAAACATTAATCATGCTACTTAAATTATTTTCATTAACAAACTCAAACTATGCAATCCAAATTATAACAAATTATTGCATACTTTTCGGCGAAAGAATAAATATTAAAAGTAACGTCAATATAATGTAGATTTTGTAATTCACTTATGGGAATTATAATAAATAATTGTATTTTCTGATTTAAAGATATTTACAATTAGATTTCAATACAAATTTTGAAAAGTCCATAGTTTCGGAAATATAATGTGCCGAAAATTGAAATTTTTACTAAACTCAAAAGGCGTAACTTTGAGAGATGTGGTAAAAAATTTTCTTGTAACGAAATGATTTGTTTATTAATGCCTAGAAGCGTTCTACCATCTAGGAAAAAACGATATTAAAAATTTAAAAAGGTTGAAAGTTATAAACAGATCTCTTGATAACTTATTTCAGTTATTATTTGAAATTATTATTTGAAAATTTTACTATCTCCGTGCCCTCTCAAAAGTTATTTTTTGTGTATTTTTGCTGTGGAATCAACAAATATTTTGAATAATTCTGCAAATTGGATTGCGATATAGAAAAAGATTACAATAACAAAATGCCTGCAATCGTAACCGTAATTTAAAACCGTTTTTCCCGGCACCTTTCGTTTCCGAAATTGCAAACCTTTCCGAATTTCTATAAAAACAAAAAACTAATGATAAATTCTAACAAACAATATAATTATTCACTTTAGATCATTTACATTATGGTCGAAATCGAGTATTATACCAAAGCTTTTTTATTTTTATTTTTTGTTCATTCCAAATGTATGCAATAATATGATATATTTCGGCATGTACATGAGAAAAGTCCTAAATTTCCACGATTTGTTCGATTCAAATTTTTTGATTTGGAATTTTGTTGAATTTATGTTTATCTAATATTGATCACGATCAGCTGAAAGGACAAAACAACTTTCTGTTGAAATAAAAAATGATGAAATGAAAATTGCAGTTTTTTTTTTACAAAAACTTGTACATATATGATTAAAAATACAACATAACAGCAAATTACTTTATTTTCTAGGTAAATTTCCAGATATTATGCATTATTTTGCTATAGCAGTGGAAATTTTACAATTGTTACAAATAACCAGGAACATTTAATGTCCTACAGTTGGCATGAAATGTTTTTAAGCGTATATAATTTTTATAAAACAAAATGACTAAAATAAAAAATAATATGGAAAACTGTTTCCATTTGATCAAAAATAGTTTCTAATTTTTTTTTAACGTCGAATGAAAATTTGTGATTTTTAATGAATTTGGGCAAAAATTTTTGTTATCTTTTTTTTTCTTTATGAATTCAAAATGATGAAATGAATCAGAGAGAGTTCATTGAATTTTAATTTCGGTTAAAAACTTCAGTTTTTGTTTTATATGTGACAATTTTCTTTTTGTTTTTCTTTAGAAAATAATATTAAAAAATATAAGACAGGAGACTTTATGACCACGAGCAACGGACCTAAAAAAATAATTTTCACTTATCTTTTTTTTTCGCTTATTTTGTATGGAAAAATGAAAATATTTTTGATCAGAAAATACGGAAAATTTTAAAAAAATTTTCTTTTTTTTTTTGTTATTTTTATACATCGAAAATGATTCAAGGGTTTCCTTATAATCAAAATGTAGAGTAAATTTTCTGACGCAAATAGTGCTATGTATGTATGGGTGCTTCAATATTTTTTTAATGATTATTTTTTACTTAAAGAAAAAAAAAACAAAAATTTTACATTTTTTTATTTTTAAAATTTTAGACATTGAACAATTTCGAAAAATTTGTCACGTTATAGTGATATTTTTGAATATTGAAAAATTAATGTTCTAATATTCTCGAAAATTATTGAAGAAATTTAGTCACAATCATTGTACGCAATCATTGTAGTAATAGGTTCATGTGTTCTTAAAGTATTTAAATTTTAAATGAAATTTAGTAATTCCAAAGAATTGTGAATTATATTAAAAATTCCGGTTTATTAAAGGAAATTGGATATTTTTTAAGAAATTTTATTATTTAATTGTAATTGTTGTAGTTCTTATGAAATTCTTATGAAATCTTGTGATGATGAAAAAAATTTTTTGATTTTATTCAGTTTCCTTTTAATTTCCATATTGTTCTTCTGTATAGCTCTTTATTAATAGAATTATAATCTGATTTATAGAGAATTTCTTTGTTTGGTTTTTTTTTAGGACCAAGAGTAAATAATGATTTTACAATGATTTCATCTTCAATGAATTTTATAATGATTTATAATTCACATTTTACAGTATCTGGATTGTATTCCGAATAGAAAAAGTTTTTTTTCACAGTTAGTGCTATTCATATAGAAATTTTAATTAATTGTCTATTAAATTTTTGAAAAACTGTAAATAAAATTCATTGGAAAACACCTAAGGCAGATTGTTTAATACAATCTTTTAAAGGTTGCCTTGATTGAACTGAAAAAAATCGGGGTATAAAGTGATTTTTCTTTCTTTTGCATACGAAACTTTCAATTTGATTTAAATCAGAATTTGCTTTCGCTTGATAAAATTATATTGAAATTGTAATAAGATGCGGACAAAATACATAAAAAAAAATAAATCCTTTCCGTCTTATTTCTTATCCGAATAGTATTGAACTTGCAAAATGTTGCTGCAGTCGCAGATAACCTAATTAAACACAAATCATTTGAAAAAAGATGGTTTTTCAATTTAAAATATTGGGCGACTGATTACAGAATTAAGTAAAAATTTTATTATATTAATAAAACCCATTTGAGTTTTACAGCTGTGACTATATATAATTCTTGTTAGTTGGATCTGGATCTTATATTGTATTTGTTAAAAATAGACTTCCAATTTATCTCTACTTCTTCGTTAACAATATTTTGAGTGAAATGTTTTACAGAATTCCAAAAATAAAAAAAACTGTTTTCCACTTATTTTATACAAGCTGCTAAGACTAGAATCTGGTTTTAATAGGTTACAAATAGGAACCATTCTAAAATTTCATTTCAGTTTTGATTAAAACACGACTTTTAATTTAATGGCATTACTCCAATCCCAAAATTATTTTTGTTTTTAGTCATATGAGTATACGATTATGACTTAAGGGTGTTCACTGCCACCTACTTTTTCTCTTTTCATTATTTTTTTGAAATTTACTTCTTATGAAAATTAAAAATTAATGTTGAAATTTATTTTTAGGCATATTTTTTTTTTTAAATAAAAGTTTTATGACATTTTAAATGTTCTTTTCTTTTTTCAGTTTTGTTGCTTTCAAAATATACTAAAGCGTTTTATTTTATACAAAAATTAAAAAAAAAATAATCGTGACCCAATTTTCGAATTTTGGTATTTATTTGTGTGAGGTATATAAACAAAATGTGCTTTTCTTTCTAATTTTAATATTAACTGATTTAGTTTGCTTTCTCTTTCTAATATTACATATGCATATGAATACACTGAACCCCTAAACGACACAATATTTTTTGACGAACACAGATTTAACCAATAGTTATGTATGCTATGTAGTTTATGTTGTAGCCAAGTAATAAATTGCTTTTTTAGAAGATCGTATTTTGATCCTATATAGAAGCTAGAAAGCCGCCATATTCAATCGGTTGCTTCGGTCAGAACTTTGAGATGATTTTCATTGGCAAGATTAGTTTTAAATTATTTTATTACGTGTAAGAATTTTGGTTTTATTGTTTTAGCTTTAATTTTGGAAAATTTCTCTAAAGGAATTTACACAGATTCATTTTTAAGGTTTTCAAATAATTTCCAGAATTGCAAATGATTACTTGAAGTATGACTATAATATGACTCAAAAATTTGAAATATTTTTCGGGATAAGTAACCGTCCAAATTACTAATGCTCTTAATGCCATCCTAAACGTAAGTTTCTCACTCATTTAACCTATACTTTTAACTAATAATTTTAACTAATATATTGAGAGGTCTTGCTAAATTAAACAAATTTTTGGGAGTTTTTATGTAGAAAAATTTTATTTGCAAAACTTTGAAAGAGTGCCGCTAATATATCACTCATTTCTTTTTGAGCTTTTTTTTTAATAGAACTCAAATTCTTATTGTAAATAAACACTATTTTTGTGCAAATTTCAGAAACTTGAATGTTCTGTTGATAATTTCCTCAAAAGTTGAGAAATCCAACAATGCAATTTTTTAATAAGAATCTTAGGGGTTAGGTGTACACTTCTCTTTATTTCTGTATTCTTTATTTATTAATTTTTATTTCACATTATTATAAATATTAATTTAACATAAAAGATTTAATACAAAATTTTGTTTAATTTGATTTTTGTGTTTAGTTTAAAGAAAAAAAAACATAAACAAAAAATTCAGGTTAAAAAAATCTTGTATAACTTTAAAATGCTTGCACAAATTATTATTGTAAACCCAAAATTTATGTAGTCATGTTTTACATAAAACAAATGTAGAATTATAAACTTAATATTAATCATAAGTCATAATAAATAAATGTAAGACCATTAAATTAGAAAATCAGAAATATCTTAATTTTTTTTCGAAAAAACAAAATTAGAAAAATACCACATATTTTTCGTTCTGATTTTTTGTTATATTTTACAAGGATATTTCATTTTGCCTCCATGAGATTAATTATCACGCTTTTTGCAATATTTTTCTATTAAAATATTAAAATAGAGTTTGTTCGTGATGTACAAAATTTTCAATAAAAATAATTTTTTGACATTAATCATGCTAAGGCATTGAACATTGGGGGTGGTCGCTATTGAATTATTTAATTGTATCGATAATTTCTTATATTATCCGATAGTTTTTATACGAAATGCTTTTGCTGGTCTTGTTACAGCTAAACCAAAAATGTTTGAAATTGGAAAAGCATTAACAAAACATTACCTACTACAATTAAGCTCTAAGGAAAATTATTAAGTTTTCACAAAATTTAGTTGTTATAAAAACTAATGTATTTGTGTGCTCTCATACATAATTAAAAATTTAGTAGAGTTAATAATAAAATTTATTAATTTTTTACTTGTTTTTCAACCGATTCTTTATTGAAAATATTAGGAAAATTAAAATGATAATCTTTTTTAATTTAATGAAATGCGATTTAGAATAATATTTGAGTAATTCCAATTGCTATTCTAGAGGTGTTACTGATCAATTATAATCTATAATAATTATACGAGTATAAACAATATATTTGATTTATACTTTAAATTAAGATGCTTATACTGCTACAACATTTTTTAAAATTTGCCTTCGAGAATCTCCTCCTATAACGCTCACAACTTTCTCGAAATAGGATGTTTGAAGACAGCGAAACAGATTAATTATAATGAAGTTTGTTTTAGTTTTTTTTAAATTGAATTATATGTATGAATCTGTTTTATTTTGTTTTTTGAATTGTTATTATTTTTAATTTATGGTTTTAATTTTAAAATAAAATCTGAATTTTAGTTTTGAGTTGAAATATATGTTATTTCTTATTAAATATGTATATTATTTTGTAAAAAAACTTATTGGAACATAACCCCCAAATTTATATGAAAACTAAGTCTTATATAACGCGAATCACATAACGCGGAATTTCCCTGGAACGTAACTATCGCGTTATACAAGGGATACCTGTAGTATTTATTTTCGGACAATTAAGATTTTCTTTTCCAATTGTAATTAAATAAATTTATAAAAATTTATTCATTAACAAGAATTCAAAGTTGAAGATTAAACTGTTATAACCTCTTAAAAATCTAAAGTCAATTTTTAAAATAATTTTAAAGCTGTTTGTTGTATTATAATAAGCGTAATATTTCGAAATTGCTATTTAACATTTAGATTTTTTATATGCATTTTAAGAAATTTACATTTATCTCATGTTTTTTAAACGCATTTAACACGTTTAACTGGCAAAACTATGAGAGATAGAAGAATATTTTATCGCATCGAAAAAAACAAAAAAAAAATAATAACACAAGTTTTTAAGAAATTTCAAGTTTTTTAAAAAAAACTTCAAAAATTTAAAAAAAAAACCATTTTTGTTTTTTTTGACTTTGACGAGCTGTATCTGGAAAACTATGGTTTAGATCGAATTTATTGTTAGACCAAAAATAAAGAACAATCAATTGTTTGTAAAACAAGCTCCCGATAGTTGTTATATGTCGCATAGTTGCGAAACTATCAGCATTTATTTAGATACAGCAAAAATATGGTACCTTCTACGAGTATTTTAGCAGGTTGTAGTTTGAGTAAATAGTCAAAATCCTAGGCTTCACAATCAAAATTTTTTGATGTTCGCAATCCTAACTAAACATACATAATATATGCATAAGCTCGCGCTTTAAGGATATGGGGTAATATAAAGGATATACGTACAATTCCAACATAATTAAAAATGCTTAATTAATTTTATGAGCTGCAGTTTGTTAATTGGATACAAAAACATTTAAATTACATTACACGAAATATAAAAAAATCGGTAGGTCTAGATATAAAATTTAAGAATTGGGATATGTTGAGATTTTTCCGGAATGAATTATGTTAGTTAATATACATATTCAGACCTCTTAAAAGACTTTTTCGATTATTTATGTAAAATGAGTTTATTATTCACTTTTAATGTAATCAAGTGTTAATGTGCCCCATATATTATACTAATGTTCCGCTAAAAATCTTTTATAATGAACCTAAAGAAGACAATTTAATCGATTCGGAAATAATTCATGAGATTAAATTAATCTCTCATTTTTTTTACTTCCTTTTTCATAAAAGATTTTTTTATTTAAAATGATTTTTTTTTATATTTTCATCAGTATTCTTATATATATATATATATATATATATATATATATATATGAATGTATATAATTTTTAAATAATGAACGAAAAACCAATAAATATTAAGAGAATTCTGACCCACACCTGCCATATTTTTCGATGATAAAAAAAAAATTAAAAATTAAAAAAAAAAATAGCCAAATTTTTCCCTTTTTTAAAAATAATGTTTATTATAAAAAAAAACCAGAAAAACGAGAAATACAATCAATTTTTGTGCTAAAAACAGACTACTAAAATAAATACTAAAGTTAAAAATATATTTTTTCTTTCCGTTAAAAATATGTGCAATTGTATATACTCGTAAGTATATAAATATTGTTATATATAGAGTGAAAATGATTCATAAGTTAAAAAAAAAAAAAAGAAAATCATTTAAGAAGAAAATTTTATTATTATTTTTTTTTTTGTTATTTTTTTACTTCTTATTTTTTAGTCAGACTTACTTGAATCGCATACATTGTTAGCGAAAGTGAACGAATTTTTTTTACTATTAATTTCTTAATATAAAAGAGAACGTAATTTGAATTGAAATTTTTTTTTAGATTTTTATTTTTTGTTTATCTTATGTCTAAATATTAGACGTAAATCCTTACACCTCAAAGTTTGATGAAAATTACTTAAGGCATTAATAAATTACTTTTAGGTTGATTAAGATTACTTTTTCATTTTCATAAATTAAACTTGAAACTGCAGAATTTTTATATTGTGTTGCAACTTTTACAAAATCTTATATTTAATATGAGAATAGTGATAATGCGGCAAATTGTTATACATAAAAGTTCATGCAATAAAATTTTAGAGACATAGACTTCAAGAAATAATTATTATATTGTTGAATATTATTTATTGAGCCCTTTTGGTACACACAATAGTCTTTAAGGATAATTAGACAAACAAAAAATAATGATATCATCCCAAATAATGATACGTTGCACAAATTTTTCAGTTTGCAATTTGGATCATAAAACTTTGCAAAATTCGAACTTTAGTTGCAATTTTGGATATTACAGATATTATCTTATTAGTTATAATAATTATTTTATAGCTATATATATATATTATAGAGCTGTTCAAAACATTAAGTGTAATTAATTAAATTCGTAATTAACTCAAACGTATCTGGATGAATTAATTTTAAAACGAGAAAAAAAATAGAGTTGACTTTGTCAACTCTGTGATACCCGTACGAATTTGTTATCCTATGTGCGAATAACTAATGTGCCATAACTAACTATGGGGCAGACTATGACTTTAAGTTGCCGTATTACCATATTAATTTATGCAAAATTTCAGTACTATGTGTTATTCAAAATACTGGTTGTGCCAAACTACTATTGATGTGGTATGGCAGCTACCAGAAAGAGCCAAGTAATTTCAACGACTTTTATCAAGCACATCGGCCCTACTAATATATTCACTTGTGTGAAATTTCAATACCATAGCTTTAATAGTTTCTCAAATATAGTCAAATAACTTTTGAAGTTGTATGGCAGGTACCAGAAGGAGCCAAATAATTTCAACGACTTTTACGAGACACATTGGCCCTGCTAATATATTCACTTGTGTGAAATCTCAATATCACAGCTTTTATAGTTTCTGAGATATAGCCAAATAACTTTTCAAGTTGTTTGGCAGGTACCAGAAGGAGCCAAGTAATTTCAACGACTTTTATGTGACACATTGGCCCTACTAATATATTCGTTTGTGTGAAATTTCAATACCATAGCTTTAATAGTTTCTCAAATATAGTCAAATAACTTTTGAAGTTGTATGGCAGGTACCAGAAGGAGCCAAGTAATTTCAACGACTTTTACGAGACACATTGGCCCTACTAATATATTCACTTGTGTGAAATCTCAATACCATAACTTTTATAGTTTCTGAGATATAGCCAAATAAATTTTGAAGTTGTATGGCAGCTACCCGAACCGGTACCCCGATCATGTCCAATTTAAATAGGGTTCTGGCACTTACTACAATAAATCATTTGTGAAAATTTGGTGAACTTAGCTCAATTAGTTTTTGAGTTATCGTTCGGACGGACGGACGGACGGACGGACGGACGGACGGTCGGACGGACGGACGGACGGACGGACGGACGGACGGACGGACGGACGGACGGACGGACAGACAAAGCTAAATCAACTCAGAATTTGACGCTGATCAAAAACATACACTTGAGTCTATATCTAACACCGTTATTTCTTAGCGTTACAAACGGTAAGGCAAATTTAGTATACCCTTCGAACATACGTTCGTACGGGTATAAACAGCATTATTATTGTTTGGTACGAATTGCCATAACATCTTTACTTATATTATTTTAAAAATTTAATAATTTAAAATTTTTATTCAAGATCTTATTTCTTTCTTATTCATTTAATTGTATTTTCACTGTATTTGTGTCTCAGTCCATATAATTTTTTTATTAATATTAATTTTTAAAAAAAAATGCCTACTTTTAGGCAACTTCACACTATATAAATTGCTTCAATTACAATTTTTTTTAATTATATTGCATTTTTAATAAAAGAAATTTAAATATACTAAAAATATTCTAAGGGTAATTTCTGAATTTTTTCTTAAAATAATGAAAACTAAATCCAAATAAGATTCAGTTTGTATGGGTAACATAAATGCTTTATTTACGCATATACAGTGCAACACGCTTAATGTGACATTAGAAAAATTTTTCAGGAATTTGAGATTTCAAGCGAGTCGTGAAATTAAGCAATGCTCGGATAAATTCACAATATGTGACATTAAGTGAACTTATAAAAATTTTTACGTACTTCCTTTGAAATTAGCTGAAAATGTTTTTTAACAAAAATTTAAACGAAAATTAAAGAATAGCTGCAAACAATGACTATTTACAATAAATCGTATTTGGCAGCTATTTCAAAATGCGTTCACACTCAATAGTTTTGTTAAAAGAAAAAATGGCCAGCACATATTGTAAACAAGAAAGATTTACACTTTTTGATTAAAAGAACAGGAATTGTTCCTCTGGATTTTAAAGAGCGAAATTGAATGAAGTTGGACATTCTTATGTGGAGATTTTAAGAGATTAAGCGAGTTCGAATATGTGTAAAAGTATATGGAGATTTTTCTTGTCAAAAATTTTGTGAATTTAACCGAATTTTGATAATAAACAGGACCGATATTAAAAGTGTTTGACTGTAGTATATAATTTATCAGAGTTGGCATACATTTTAACTCTGATTAATTACTATTAAATTCTTTAACATTAAATTAATTATATTATCCCTTAATTTCACATTGATGCTGATCTTTCATTTCTTTCTTATTGCTTTCTTATTTTCATTATTGTTAAATATATTCATCCAATCTCTTTTGTATTTGAAAATTTTAAAACTGAATTTACAAAATGTTTACCAATATCCTATAATAGTTAGGATTTAGAGTATATTTATGAAAATAATTTTTTAGTTGAGTCAAACAAAATTTTTCAAAATTTTCTTTTTCGATTTTTTTTTTCTGTTTTCTTTTCGAAAAGTTCTTGACATTTTACGAAATTTATTTAAAAACAAAAAAAAAAATTCAAAAATATAAAAAACTGATTTTTATCTATATAATGAATTTGGCGCATGAAACTCATTCAAAACTTTGGTGTCATGGTTTAATTGTCATGATTCACGATTGAAAAATCTCAAAAGTTATTTTTCTAAAATATTTTTCGTTCTTTTGATATTATTTTAAATTTTAAATACATATACGAGTACAGTATGCATGTATGTGTTTAAATTATTGATATCCTATAATGAATGTGTATGCATGTATGTGGATTAAAGCATACTAAAATTAATATATGCATTTGTATAAATATATTACTTATATTTAATTTATTATTAGAAATTAAAGAACATATAAATTTAATTGGAAAATAAATTAAAATCCTTTTATTCTTCTACTTTCTTTATTTTTTTCGCTTCAAATAATTTGTAATGATTTGAGAAATTATCACGTTTCTGAATTCACATTTCAAATGTCAATTTATTTATTATTACTGAAGACATTACTGAATTAATATAACATTTTGTATTTCATTAAAAATATTAAGCGCGATTTATATAAATTTTAATTTAAACATTTCAGGCTATTAACGTGAATGAAAACCATGAAAATCTACTATAAATTGATACTGAAAAATTTATTCTGTTGGTTAAGTTAATTTGAGTTTAATAGAGAGTTCTAAAAATAAAAATTAAATCAGGAAAATACAAATATTTTTTAATATTTGCATTTTCATTAACCCCAAGGATACTCAATTTTTAAAGATAAATTTGTAAAATTAGTCATTCAGAAAATTTAAATGTACATTGCGGAACTGAAATTGATCTTGATGAATTTTAAAAATTTTTTCTCATCGAGAGATCAAGAAAGTTTTTGCATAACGATTGTAGTTTGCTTTCATTATTTTAATTAATGAGATTTTTTGTTATTACTATTTCTAATAACTTTGAATATAAGCATCTGAATTATTATTATATTTTCTGACAATTTTCTTAAAATTTAAAATATTGATCAAATAGTTTTGATTTATTAAATGCAAGAAAGTTTGACAATTCTCTTTTATTCTAACATACCTTGAAATCGGAATTGTGATAATACTGCATTAAAGGAGAATTCAGCTTTTAAATGCCAATTGCTGAATTGTACATCGATACGGTTTTATTACACAATTCCGATTTCAGGGATATTTGCGCAGTAAATACTGCATAAAATATTACGAATACATTTTTTTTTATATAGACAAAATTAATTGAATTTGTTGTGAAACCAGAAGCACTATGATGGGCATATAGTGCATAGTAAAATTACATAATTCGCAAGAAAGTAGTAAAAACTAATTTTAAAATGATTGGCATTTATATTCGAAGAGTACACATATAAAAATTCGCCTAATTGCACTCTTAATATAAATGTGTCCTCCAATTAAACAAATTCAAACTATTTTGAGATCTCAGCAGTAAAATACTTTCATATTTTTATAATTAGGAAAATTTAAAAAGATTTGATATTTCAGATTAAAAAAAAATTAATTATATTACAAAATGTCATTTAATAATATTTTTAGGTAGGTGGAAATTCAATTAAAATAATTATAAAGTTTTAATCTGATTGTGAGATAAGAATTTCTAAATAATTATGAAAACTAATTTTATATAACGTAAGCATTTATTTCAATTGCGTCTTTTTGAAAATTGCTGTTCTTGATGTAAAAATTAAAATAAATTTTACAATTTTTTTAAACTTTTTCAAAATTTTCAATATGTTTTTTGTTCCCTTAGTTTTTACTTCATTTTTTTATTTCAAATTTTAATTTGTGATGTCATAGCCTAAAATGTGCTATGAAATTTTTGATCTAGAAATTTTAACTATCAATAACAAGGGAACTTTCTTATATCATTTCGAAAACATAAGCTCTGACACATTACGTATCACTTTTTATTGTTATACTCTCATGTGACATATTTCAGCTATTTTATTTCATTTCTCAAATTTATGCTTAATGGAGTTAATTGAAATGTGCGATAAAATTAAAAAGGGAGTCAATTCAAATAGGCCATGTTGAAAGTTATCAAAAAATAATATAGGTAGTTGGATGAAATTTTGCAAAATAAAATTTTCTTGACAATTTAAGATTTAAATTAAACCTACTAAACAATAAGCTTAGAATTATTGCTTCAAAGGTAAGATCTTTAGCTGGAAAATTTTTAGGAAATTTACTGTCATACAAAATTTTGTGTTTAATCCGTACAATAAGGAATCAATAATATGACAATTAATATTCTCTTACACGTATTTTTATTCGCACACGGTAATTTTTGGATTAATGGTACTTATATTCACTCCTGCTAAATTTACTTCTCATATGAATTTTGATTAAGTTTTCCATAAGGAATTCAAAAATTTAGGCTTATATGTTATACCTATTAATAAATAAAGTGTTAGTTGCTAATTAAACTAGGTTAGATTTTGACAATTGCAAAAAACTTTTTAAAATTTTTGTATAAAAACAAATGTTGTTTATTTGGTGTTAATCACCAAAAGCACTTTGTTGCTCTTTTTTAAAGTGAATCGCATATTGGTACGAATTTATATATGTATATGTACATATATATTTTATTGATTGCTGTCTTACTTAATGTCATCTGTTTAAGTTGAATTTTCTTAGAAAAATTGAAAGAAATAAAAATCGTAATATATTATTATTTGCATAGGAAAAAGAAGAAGATAACAGCAAAATAAAGTTTCCCTCATTTTCTCGTTAATATTTTGTTTGTTATACTTTATTTACCGTAGAGGTGTGCAAACATAGATACACATAATCATATAGCTACGTACATATTATATAAGTAAGTTTTGTTTTGCAAAATATTGTTAAATTAATCATAATCATTTTTAAACGGAAAAATATTGGTTTGTTTTATTGTTTTTAAATAATGGCTTTAAGAACATACATCAAAAAATAAATCAAACAACTTGACGTTATTTAATAGAATTAATTTTAGTAAATTCAAACAATTTAAAAAAAATGTCTATATTGTTTATACATAGAGAATTTTTAATTGCAAATTTTGTATTTAAACTTTATTCGAAAATAAGATTATGTAAATCAACACTGACTTCAATTTGCCAAACTATTCAACAAAAATTTTTCGAAATAGGAGCTGTGCAAACGGTAATTGTTTTTGCTTCTATTTTTTGCTGAATGTAAATTGAAAAAACAATCTGATGTTAAAAATTTAAATAAAATCTAAAATTGGTACAAGTATCTACTTTCTAGTTTGTCAAGAAATATAAAAATTTGTTATTTCACGCATACGAAGTATGTAATATCGTAAATCGTAATACCTTCCCATCACAATACCTTCCTCATGCGGTCCTTATTATCCTTATATAAAAATTTGATGTGTACAGGATAATAATTTACCATTGAATATAATATATTTCTGAAATAATCTTTAAATATGCACATACTAAGAAGGGTTTGATAAAATAGGATGCAAATGATTAAATAGTTTAACTTTTTACTGCGATTAACTATAATATTCAAGATATTTCTATAAAAACTCAAAATTTATTCATTGACTACTTTAACGTTGAAGTTCTTTTTATGTAGCACATTTCTATCATAATTTTTCCTTTTAAGAAAATCATTTTATTATGTGGTATATATAATATCGTAAAAAAAAATAAAATAAACTTTCAATTAAGATTCAGTTTCTGGGGTATATTTGTCTCAAAAAGTTGATTTACCTACTTAACTTAAATATGAAAATATATATAAAATTTGCTCGCCTAAAAAAAAGATACAGAAAAACATAAATATACCGACATCTCACTCAAGCAAAAATTGGTGTGATTACAGTATTTCATTTATTGTATGCAAAGTGGTATATAATAATAATTTAATGTGGTCGATTAAACATTAACGAGAAAATAAAATTGAAAAAGAATTCTACTTTCTAACAGATGGCATTGGTAGTGATATTATTTCCTTTTTAAAGAAGGAATTTTATTTTTCTATGAAAGAGGGAAAAGGAAGTTTTTCATAATACTGCTTTCGAATTATTTATTCATTTTCATGTGAATTATATTTATTTATTCACTGAGAATCAAAAATATAAAGTCATATATGTATGTATAAATAAAGAGCCGTATTTATAAAGGTTTTTAAAATAATTATATTACAAGTATTAAAATTTAATTCTCACCATCTTGTCTTTTATTATTATCCTTACTATCAGAATTCTTGGTGATCCTCATGTTTTTTTTTTTAATATAAATTTCCTAGTTTTATTTTAACTTACGTTAAATTATTAAATTTCAATTACTTATTCAAATTTTTCGCATATGTACATTTACATAGGCAATATTACGAACGATCATTTTATACTGCAGAGTTTAAGAATTAAGAAAGTAATTTAACTTTTCTTTTAATTCAAAATTTTAATATTTATATTATTATCTTATTTATACAAACTTATTTATGTATATACTTATATTATATTCTATACTGTTTTTATTTTGATTTCCTTTAATTTTTTATTCCAAAATTTTTGAACACAAATTATGTAGGTATTCTAATACTAGCCAATGATTATTACTTTTCATTCATTCATAGAATTTTAAGAAGATAGAAAAAATAAACTTTTACTTTTGTTTTCTACTTTGAAAATTTTTCACAAACTTTTCATTTAATCAACGTATTGTAAGGATTTTCTTTTAATTTTTCTCTTTATACACCTTTAATATACTTTTCTGATATAATTAAATTTTCTTTCAATAATTATTCGTAAATAATTTTTACGTTCATCTTAATTGTGCATTTCCATTCAATATTAGATCTTTTAAATCGAAGAGTTCACTTGAAACTGAGAAAAATTGAAAATATTAAAATTTTGTTGTAATGTATGAAAACATTACGTGTACATGTATGCATGTATGTATATGAGATATGTGCACATCGAATGTATAGTTATGTATGCCGAACCAAGAAACCATAAGTATACGAACGGTTATAACCAAGTTGGCAACTTGTGATTTTATTGTAGTTTTTCTTTTCAATTTTGTTGTTGTTCTTTTCAAAATAAAACAAGAGAAAATTTATTTTAGAAAGGAAAAAAAAACATACTAGCAGCAAAAAAATGTACGAAAGTAAATAAACTAAAGACTATAAAATTTAAAGTTAATCATGTCTTTTATAGGATATTGAAGTTTTTTAGGCAATTAACTAGGTGATTTTTTTAAGTAGGTAAACATAATAAAAAAATTTAGTAAAATTGAATTCATGTTATGGAAATGTAGATGTCTTTAACCTTTTCCTTATTTGAATCATTTTAATGAACATAACAATCCTAACAGAAATATTTTCGGACAAATTTAATATAGCCCTTTTCTTGTAGTAATTAACACAGTTTTTGTACATACATATACATTGTATCTACAATAAATTTCTTTTAAAATTTACTTGACAATATGAAGACTTAAATATTAAGTGAATAATATTATTCACCTAATAGTTATTTGAGTTATACCTATACAATCAATTATAGATTATAAAGCATCCCTTGTGACATCATCACTTACAGTTCAATTCGCTCAGTAAATAATAACGTAATGTACATATTCCCTCTTCCCAATATCTTCAAAGCAACTCACTAAATTTGAACAAAAATTAAATAGATTAAGTAGAATATCTGTTCACTTTTATTTGATAAAAGATCCATCACGTGTACATGAAACATAATTTATTGAGCCAAAATATACAAATAAATTTATGAGAATCCAAAGAGAAAAAAAAAATTTTTGTTTTTTAAAATTTTTATAATTAATTTTTGAAAAATAAAAATTTATTTATTTTTGCTTTTTTCTTGTACACTATCACAAAGACAAAAAAGCGCCTTCCTTCCTTAATTTTTGTGTTTTGTTAAAAGCAATTGAAAATGTGAGAACAAGAATTTGTTTTCCTATTTTTAAACCAACAACATGAACAAAACGTGAAAAATTGTATACTACTTAACATTAAGAAATAATTTTATTGTCATTTAGAAATATTTTACAGCATCATTGAATAAATGACTAACGAGAAATAAAAAAAAATTTAAAACAGACATCCATTTGCATCATATAGAACGAATGATTCGCTTAAAATTATTTCAAATATACAAAAATCTTATTACATTCTTGAAACGATTAAAGTTAATATTGTTTGTATTATAAAATGTGGTATTAGATGGGTGAGGAAAAACATATTTCATAAATATGAAGTAATTTTTTATAATTTTGTACAGTGACAGAAGACAAAGTATCGAGTCACGTTTTTTAAACTAGACTGAAGCTTACGAGCTTAACATTCTCTAATATTTAAGTTTGTACTAACTCGGAATTATTGGTATTTGTTGTGAGTAACTTAAATGTGAGTGTTTAACCAAATCGTGAAAAAAAATTATGAATACTATGAATTTTTATTATGTAGTGTTTATTATAGTGACTATTATAAAATGAAAACAAAAATTAAGTTATAAATTTTTAGAAAATTTTTATAAATTTTGTTTAAAAAATATTGCATGTTTTATATAGACCAAGTAGCTAACACAGTTGTTAAATGAATTGTTAATCAACGGAATTCTGTACACAAAATTTATTCTTTAATTTATTTACGATTTGAAAACACCTTGTACATAAAATATTATTGCACGCCTGATGGTTTTCAAGTGGATGACTCATATATCGTAATAGATACAAATAAAAATTTTTTAAAGGAAAACAAAAACAGAAAAAATTAACGAGAGCGAGCAGAAATATATTTTTTTTTATATGTTTGTGAATTTTATAAAAATAATATACTTGATGTATGTAAGTACAAATTCACCTTAGGATGGTTTCAGACAATTTTTTTTGTTGGATACATTTATATTAATAAAATATTTTTCGCATTAATCAATTTAACTTCATAAATAAATTGCGATTTGAAGTACTTAGATGTTGAGGGTAACTAATTAGATGCAATAGTGATTTGAATTAGATGTAGTTTTCTAGACTCGAACACTGCGAAATTCCTGTCATTTATATAATTTAACGAAAAACGAGAAAAAATAGAGTTGACCGTGTCAACTCTGTGATACCCGTATGAATTTGCTATCCTATGTGCGAATAAACTTGCCATAGCTCACTATGGAGCAGACTATGGCTTTAAGTTGTTGTATTATCATATTAATTTAAGTACTTTCAATATTTTCTAAGATATGACCAAACTACTATTGAAGTTGTATGGCTGCAACCAGAAAGAGCCAAGCAATTTTAACGAATTTTATCAAACACATTGGCCCTACTAATATATTAAATTGTGTGAAATTTCAACACCACAGCTTTTATAGTTTCTAAGATATAGTCAAATAAATTTTCAAGTTGTATGGCAACTACCCGAACCATTACCCATATATCCAATTTAAATAGGATTTTTGGATTTACTATAATAAACTATTTGTGAAAATTTGGTGAACTTAGCTCAATTAGTTTTTGAGTTAATGTTGGGACGGACGGACTGACAGACAAAGCTAAATCGACTCAGAATTCGACGTTGATCAAAAACATATACTTGAGTCTATATCTCAGACCATTATTTCTTAGTGTTACAAATGGTAAGGCAAATTTAGTATACCCTTTGGACGTACGTTAGTACCGGTATAAACATAAAACTATAATATTGTAGTGTTATTATGAAAAAGAAAATTTAATATTGTTAATGGTTCTTTACCCTTAAGGTATTGAGATTTTAGAACGAAATTGAAAAAAATGGCATCTAAAAAAATCGAGATTGCGAATCCGATTCAAGATTTAAATTATTTAACATTTGAACGTGATGTATAAAAAGAAAGCAAATTTAGTGAGTTATATTTTACATACCTTTATTTAAAATAACTTCCACAATGGATATAAATACTGTAAATTTATATTACAACATCAGCATGGAACATTTAGTAGCTCTATAAATTAAGTATACGCTTTGTTGAAAAATTCATTTTTTTTCAACAAAATTTGAAGAAAATATTACGATATTCTAGAACCTAAATCTAAATTTCTAGTATCTAAATGTAGAATCTAATTGTTTATAAACTGTGTATGTAAGTCCGATTTATGAGGGATATATTACTCCAAAAAAATCTTACTCCTATTTCGATAATGATGTAAAAAACCAAATGAAATTTTAAATCGGTGTTCATTACCACTAGAGAACTAAATAAAATTCTAATAATAACTAGAAATGCCTCTAAATTGTATGAACCATATAGAATGAAATTTTGTTTTTACACAAAAATTGAGTTCACTTTTACTAATTATTACATTTTAGGATTCCCCTGTTAAAAAGCCTACATTTGCATTTATATGTATATATATATACATATTAACATTATATTTTCATAAATTTAAGAAAAATAAAACGAAAAGATTAAAGAAAATTTATTTACATAATGTGTAACATAAGGAAACGCGTAAGCTAGGCAATTATAAAAAATTTTATGTTTTAAAAAAATTAATACTAACATTAATTTATTTCCGCTAATCGATAAAATTTGTTATAAGATTTTTTATTATAGCAAAATGAATCACTCTAATTGGGAGTAAAGGATGTAATGCGATCTACATTTAGACAATTAATAAAATTCTTAAAAAGTTGCAAGCCTTAAATTTTTACTTGGATTTCTGAACATATACACATTTTAACTTATTTAATTTTTGGTTAAGAAATGACATTTTTGCTAATTCGTAAACTTGATTAAATTTAAATAATAATAAAATCAATTTCATCGTCATTCGGTTTATCGTAATAAAAAACATGATTTTTGATAAGAATTTAAACAAAAACGAGAAGTATTCTTACATTACATCGTTGAATCGACTGTTGCGAAAGACTGTAATCCAAAAATTTTGCATTTTTCGTAACTGATATTAGTTTGCATTGATATTAGTTAACTACATCATAAATCCCAATGAAATCGAAATCAACTATTGTTGCAGAATTTAAGCTTAAAATAGCTATGATGGTTGCGATTATGATAACGATATAAAGGATGTACTCAAAAATAGCTTAATTTATATATTAGTAAAAATTTAAAAATATTAAAAAATTTAAAATAATTTTAATATTTGTACTTAGATAATTAAAGTGATTTGAAAATTGCTCAAAATCGAAAAGTAAATTTCCGAAAGGCAAAACTGCATTTTAACTTTGCTTTCTTCAATAACAATCGGACTCTCTGGATTCGATTTTCAGAGATTTTCAGAGTTTTTTTTCAAGAAAATTAAAATGTGATATTCTTTTAAATACCACCAGGTTTGCCGTAAGAATTTTTAAATTTTTAAATAGAAAAGGCTTTAAATTCTGAATAAAATACTTCTACTCTTCAGTCTTGTTTAGTTTCCTTACTTTGCTCACATAAAATGTTTAAAATATTTGATACAGTATTTATCGTAAAATGTTATATAAAGAGTACTTAAAAGTCAGCACACGCTACAGTTTAGTTAATTTTAAATTTTTAGAATCTATTAAAACTATGTAAGTATAAAAAATTAGAAAATAAATTTTAGAGGGCCAAGTAAATAAAATAAAAAAATAATAATTTATTTTTCCTTTTTGTTTATACTTCTTTATGAATCATTCATTTGATTAACCAATAAATACATTATAGAACAATTCTAAAGTCAAAAAGTGTCTAAATTCTTAAAATGATTTAAATTTCTAATACGAAAAGAGAAAAGAAAACAAACTTTTATAAAAATAGAAAACAAAAAATAAAAGTGGAAAAATTTTGAAAATTTTCATTTGCACAAAATGTTGGTTATACAACAACATTCTAAAATTTTATTTGGCTACAGATACAAAAAAAAACGAAGAAATCAAGTATTTAAGAGACAAAAAAATTTAGAACGTACATTAATATTACGTTAGAATTAATGAAGGAAAATTGACTAACCTATTCACGAATAAAAAATCATCTCCGTTAATTAATATGCATAAATAAATCACTTGTAGTACAGGTAAACACAAGAAGATGTGCATGTATATAACCACATTATTATAATTTTTAGCAGATTTAAACTCGTAGAGCTATTAATATTAAATTTATACTAATTTTTACCTAAACCAGTTGATGTACTTGTAAACTGCAGCTGTACAAAACCATATTACGTCCAATATTAAGTTATATTGCTGGGAGATAAGAATGGCCTAAGTATTTTTCAGAAATAAAGATTTTGCGCAAGATTATTGGGCCGAGAATAAATGGAAATAACAAATGCGAAACAAGAGCAAATCAAGAATTAATGAGTATTATGAAAAATAAGAATATTATGAGATACATTAAAGTACAAAGATTGAGATGGATAAAGCATTTAACACGTATGGAAACATATAGGACGCCGAAAAGAATATATAACGCTAATCCACTTGACCAAAGGATATATTGGAAGACCGCGATTAAGATGGAAAGATGACGTTATCGATGCCAAAAATGCAATACACTTGGCTTCAAGCGGCAACAGATTAGGATCAATGGAGGCGTATTATAAATTAGTCTAAGGCTCACACTGGGCTGTAACGATATGAAAGAAGACAAAGTTGATTTATTTCACATTATTTAAAAATACGAATTACAACAGTTTTGTAAATATTTTTTAAAACATACTAAGCAAAAAATACTAAGATTTCATTCGGAAAACTCTATTACAATCTACATATCCGAAAGTTATGTTTGAGATGGGCACTAAACATTCTCCCTTCCAACCATCAATAAAAATATTTTTTTTAAAAATTTATTTACGATACGTTTTTAAGTTGGCTTTGAAATTGAGACTTGTCCAACAAAATATAAAATCACCTAACTAGAACTCATTCATCGCCCACAAATACTTTTACGTAATAATACTTCAATTCAAAAATAATGTAAGTTCATTTCTTAATTGTCTATAAGCCCTTAATACACTAGAAAAGTTAATAAATTATTTTAGATTATGAATTTAAAATGTTTCGGAAAGCGTTTGAATTGCTTTGCTTGATTTTCCGCTTGCATAAAAAAGAAAAACGCATCTAAACGAAATAAAAATAAATAAATAAATAAAAAAAATATAAAATAAAATTAAATACTTCAACAATGTTTTTCTAATTTGTAATGAAACATACAAAATGAAAAAAATTCAAAAAATTTATTTGGACCAAATTAGATTTGAAATACAAAATTATTTGGTGACTAAAATGATGTCCTCTACTTTTGCATATGATATAATCAAAAATTTTGTAAAATGAAAAAGAATTCTATTCGGGTTACTGTTGGTCGAAACCGTATTTTTTAATTTTTAAGTAAAATTTTCATATATGTACATACATATGATTATGAATACAAGCATATGTATTCATAAATTATTGAATTACGACCATGGCTTGTGAAAATTTAAACCGCTTCAGTGTATTTACTATAAACCTTCCTCAACTATATAAAAATTTTATATAAAATTTTATAAGGACAATTAGCTTCGTCATTACCTTATTTAAAATTATGAATTTTCTTATCTTACATAATTATAAGCAAATTTTTTTTATTCGATATTTTTATGGATAAAAGTTTTAGGCCCAACAATGTAACAATTTTAAAAAAAATTAAATTAAAGAAATAATGTACAAAAAAACTAAGAAGAATCGTTTAAAATTATTTCATGAATTAATGTGTAATTGCTATTATTAGAGATTTAAAAATAGTATAGCAATAGTAATTTAATAGTTGCAATTAAATTAATGATTGGTCTTTAAGATATTTCGAAGAAGGTTTTTTAAACCAAATATTACATGTGATTTGAAAAAATTTTAATATATTTATGAAAAAAAATTAAAATCACAATACCTACATGGAAACATTTTAAAATTATTTCTTCATTTATACTAATGACCCCATTTTAAATTAACTAAAAATAAATTATACTTTATTAAGAATTGATGCAATCAAATTTTCTTTTATTATTATGTACGTATATAAATAAGTAGACACAGTCAAACACAAAATTCACCTTTTATAAAATTTATTAATGACGAAGAAAAGTAATTAAGTCATATATTTACAAAGTTTCTAAAATTAAAAGGAAAATTTTTGTTTATTGAAGTTGAATTGCGAAAGTGATATCTTATGTCCTGAGAAAAAAAAAATAACTGAAAACGAACTGCTTCAAGTCTCGAAAATTTTTATAGAATATTTACAGAAATACTTCAACGCATACTTGACCTCATTATGCAATACGACTAAGTGAATCACCACTTAAAATTAGTTTTAACAACTTAGCGAGCTATCTAGTACTGAATTTTTAATTTAATTTTCATATTAAATTTGCTTGTTTGTTATTGAAAATTGTTCGAAAAAAAATTATGTTTTTATGCGTATTATTAATGTACATATATTTATAATGTGTTAGTCGAAAAAAATTTATCTAATATTATTTTATGATTACTATTGGAAAAAAAATGGTATGTTTAGGTACAATCACGTTTAGCTCTTCTCAAACAACTACTAATCATTTTAAATATCTGTAATCTCAGTTAAAAATCTAATAAGCATTTAAAACCATTATTATTTGAAATTATAAATATCATTCAAGTATAGTTATTTAAAAATGGAAAGCACTGTACATAACTAAAGAAACTAATAAATTAAATAGTTTCTGTGACAAAATATATTTCTTATTTTTAGAAACAAGATGAAATAATGGATGGAAAATCACAAATGAAAAGAAAAATTTTGCCTAATTTTATGTAGGGGCATTCGTGTACGTAATCCATTTATTAATTTTTTTTTAAAGAGGGACAAGCAGTCTGCGCTTCCTATACGTGTATATAGAATATATTATGAATGTATATTGTATGTATATTTATAATTATATAATTAAAATAAATTATAAAACATTTTTAGTTTTATGATTAAAATTAAATTATATTCAAGCATCCAACGATATTGTTATAAGGCAAGAAAATTATTTAGAAAGCTTCATGTAAATTTAAATTGTTTTTAAATTTTTTACTAAGTTGTAAAGGGTTGTTATTTCTAGCTAATTAAGATAATTTCATAATCTTTGAAAATAAAGTGAGCATTCGAAATTTATATAATTTAACTTAAAAAATAATTTTTATGCTTTAAATTTCTGAAATATATTTTTACAAAAATGTTAGCAAGGACTAAATCAACAATATGCCTATTAGTTATCATATTATTTTAATATCCTAAATTTTTGAAATGAGGAAAATCTTTCTTGTATCGAAGCTTACTGAAAATTTTAAATTAATTTTAACAATGACGTTTCTTATTTACTAAACCATTTATAAATTCATTATATTATGTATTTCATAACATTTAATAAAAAATACATACATATTTACATATCTGAACAAAAATATTTAAGAGAAAATATTGTACTTACATAAGTCTGAATAAAAATGTGACATATTTTCTTTACTTAAATCCCATGCATTCTAAAATTGAAAAATGGAAAAAAATAAGAAATTACAACTACGGCAAATCAAAATATGAAATTACTTACTGGATCCACTTCTACAGATAATGAATTTAAAGGTTTTGTTTTCGATTTTAATATTTTATTTCTAATTGATTCATTCCTAGCTTTAATTTCTCTATCAGTCATATTAGTCGGTAAATAATTTATGTCTGGTTGAGATGGTTCAATTTCTTGTTGAATTTGTAGTGGTTGAGTTTGTGGCTTATTTGAAACATATTTTACAGAATTATTTAATGAACTTTGGTTTTGTTCTTCTGAGGTAGTACTAGACGCTTTATCATCTGACTTTTTATTATCACATTTAATTCTATTTGTAGCTAACCAATTTGGTGATTCTATTTGTAAACCAATTAAATCAATAAAAATACTACTGGGATATTCGTTACTGTTATTTTCGTTTGAATTTAGAGAATCACTATTAGTATTATTAACACTATCATCATATAATGGATTTGGTAAATTTTCATAAAATGGTTCATTATTACTTATAGTGCTGATATTATCATCGTTTGTTTCTAAAGTGTAGGCGCTTTCATTGTTACTAGCTGTATCGGAATTGCAATCAACTGGTTCATCATCACCAGGTAAATGACTACAAAGGGACCTCATTAACTCAACAACCTGTTTCATTGCGGGACGCTTGTATGGTTCAGGATCCCAACATTGTTTCATTAATGCTTCAATTGGTTGGGGGCAGCCAATAAATCGATTTAAATCTGGTCGATCACCTAAAATATATAATATTTTGTCAATACACAAACTTCCATTCTGCTTTTTTTCTCAAATATATTGCATTTGAAAATAGAGTTTTAAATTTTTTTTCCTCTTTTTTATAAAAAATTTAGTAAATATTTTATTTATGAAATTTGTAAATATTTTATTTATTATAAAATGTATATATTTATTATGCTTGTTATTTATTTTAATTATAAGAGTTAGATCAAATGTATTAGCTGTTTTGAAACTTAAATTAAAAATATGAAATAGATATTAAGTAAATAGATAATAATTAATACCCTTATGTATACGCCACATTATCGATAATGTATGAGCATTCTGCATTTTAGCAAATGGCACTTCTCTAGTTAAAACTTCCCATAAAATTATGCCCCAACTAAATACGTCACACTTTTCAGTATAACTTGATGTAGCAAAAACTTCTGGAGCCATCCATGCGGCACTTCCTTTGCTGTTAGTCATTTGAGTTGACTTATCAGCTACAGTTCCAAAGTCACATATTTTAAGACATCTGCCATAATTAAAAAGCAATAGGTTTGGAGGTTTTAAGTCACGATGAATCAACGGCTTTGGTTTCATCCCATGCATATAAGCGACGCCCTTTAAAAATAAAGTAATTTAAGTATTGTATTGTTTAATCACGGGTTTAAATTTTTTGCAGTTATCTTCTTATGCCTTCAAAACTACACAGATATTAATTTAAATTTGGAAAGTATGTTTTCCCGTTACAAACCTCTGCACATTGGCGAGCCCAACTCATTGCATGAGCTGCTGTATACTTTGGTTGATGTGGTCCATGCAGTAGGTTATAAAGTGAGCCACCTTCAGCATATTCCATTATTAAATTAATAGCAGTTTTCGTAACTGAAACACCATAGAGAGTTATTATGTTTGGATGTTCTACTCTAGAGAGTTGTTTTATCTAAGATAGTCAAAATAGAGATGATACATGTATTTATAACTATATTAAAGAAAATTAAGCTAAGAACTATACCTCCGTTTCGATCGCTTTCTTATCAGCCAAAACATCGAATTCTTTAACTGCAACATATTTGTCTTTCCACTTAGCTTTATAAACTGTTCCAAAAGATCCTCTTCCTACTAGCTAAAATAGACATTAAATATCTGTTATTTACGCAGTTTTTTAGAAGAATTTTCAAGTACATATTTAATATATGTATACATATATTTATTTATTTTTATCATAACCTCAATTGTTGTTTACATAACAAATTACAATTTAATTAGTCTTTTAAAATTCTCATATTGATTTAGTAAGCTTATAATAATAATATTCCATTTAAACTTGATTTTGAGACTTACTTCACGGTCCTCTATATCTTGAAAGTCGATTTCTTTAAAATTTGGTTTCGGATTTTTAGCAGATGATGCAGCCATCAAAAGTAGCTTTCTTTTTGATACTTCATATATATTCTATCATTGAAAACTGTTGGTCGTCGAATCAGTAAAGACACTGTTTAATAATATTTTTTAGATAAAATATAAAGCAAAGTTTAAAAGCACAATTATTTAGTTTTAATTGAAATAAAGCAAAATAAATATTATTAGAGAATTTTGACAATTCCCAGAAATTTTTTTTCAGCTGTCAGTTTGTGGAACAATTTATTGTCACAGTTTGTGGAACAGCTGATATTAAAATGTCAGCTGTCCCTTGGAAAGAATTGCCAACCTTCAATAATATAAGAATTTTTCGAAATTAATAAATTTCCACCCTTCAGCGTTAATTAATTAATAAAAGAAAATGAATTTAAATAGAAATAAATTTTGACTTAAATCAGTACACAGTAATTTCGTTTAAAAACCAATGTTCAATATACGAGTAATAATAATAACTGAATACCATTAATATATAATTTATCTTCGAAAACTTTTTAAGAAAAATCCCAATAAATAACATTTTAAAAATTAATATTAATAAAATTGTGGACTGATATTTGTGGAACTTATTATACACATATTTTTACCAATAGATGGCTCAAAATTTAATTTACATTCCTTTAAATCGCGGTTAAAATAAAAAAAATAATTAAGTTAAATTTTGTATTTTTATATTCCAAAAATTGAAATATTATTTTATTGAATCAGTTTGTTTATAGTCATAACTTATATTTATTTTGTAAACTTTAGTTTGTTGAATAAGAACATAAATAATATTTTTGTTAAAATGCTGCATATGCAGGTAATTTTTTTGAATTTTAGAAATTTTTTATTATTAACTTTTCATCAAAAATGATCTACATAATATATGCATTTCTATAGATCTTACAATTATGTGTTAACTATATCTATACAGAATTTTTGCGATTCTGTTTGCTGCAATTTCGAATTATAAGTTAATCTTTTCAGACGGGCAGCTAACAATAAAATCTTTAGGTTAAAATCCAATTTTTGTATATACATATGTATGTACACATGTTAATTTGAGGAATAAAAATTTAAATGGTATAGATTTATAGAGTATATGGCTATTTAGAACAAAAAACATTGACATTTAAGACAAAATTTTTGTTCTAAGTCAAAAAAATTTGGATATCCAAAATGTATAATAATGGAAAGCACTTATTTGTACATATTACAATTCACATTTTACATTACATATTTAAAACTCTGTTTTAGCAATAAGTACTGCTTGAAATACATACATACATATGTATGTGTGTATATCGAAATTTTATTTTTATGCTTTTAATGGACTACAAAAATATTAATGTTAATTAAATTCATTGGTTGTAATGATGTAATCAGATCAGTACATTAGCACAAATGAAGTGATTCTTAAATCGAATTTTTATCGAACTCTTATGACATAACCTAGGCCTACTAAATAAATTATAATAGGGTTGCTTTTAATTTTAACTATAATGATTTAAAAGTTGCTTCACCAGATTTATGGACAAGAACGTTCCAATTTAATATCATCAATTCTAAATATCTATAAGACAACTGGGCGGTTCTAGGCTCTTTAAAGAGTGTATATAGGATAAAAATTTAAAAATAAATTTTTCTTTACTGGTTTTTTTACTGCAATTAACATGAGTAATGGCTATAATGTTATTAAACGATTTCAAGATAGAATTATTCATCATTTTTTTTTATAAAACAAATATTTTACACATAACTCGAAATTGCTCATTACTTACACATAATTTCAAATGTGTGAATAAATTTTACAGATTCTCATAAAAGGTTAAGAAGAACCATTTTTAAAAATTATTTACATAATGCCTAATATTTGAAAGGTACATAAGCGAAAAGGTTCCTAAAATATTTTGCATACATAACACTTCTTATACACAATCAAAAGATTTAATACACAAATTTATATTTGATACTATGTATGTAGTCTAAAATTAGACCAATTATCTTTTTAAATTTTGTATTCATAGTTAAAAAACGACGGATTCTTTTTATGCATAAATTCATTAATTTTTTTTCTTTTTGGATAAAAACAAGTTTTAGTAACTTTTATTTTGTTTCAAATTTACATTTACAGCAGGATTAAACTAACATACTAAAAGTGGAACAAAGATTTACCCTGACCTCTTCTTTTATTTGTTGTTATTATAGAAAATTACTTATTTATGTTACAGCATTTAACAGCTTTGAAAAAACTTTAAACATATTATGCAGGGTGTTTGAGAGTCAAGAAGAAAGATTTTAAAGAAAGCGAGGGTGTAAATCGTGCTGTGATATGGAATAATCAAAAGAACTTGGACTCTTTTAAAAATTAATGAGTTTAAAAAATTTAATATTAATTTAAATAAATAACATTATTAAAAAATATGCATTTATTAGTAACGTTTCGTGAATATTTACTAATTAGTTAATGTATGTGTTTAATATTATCTTCAGGTGCTATTCTTCTATTATTTACAATACCTTTAACGCAGATAAAAGTTTTTTTCATTGATATCTGACGATATAGAGCTTAGATCTGGAAATTTTATATACAATACGGTTGACTTGTAGTAGGTTATTTTGTAAGTCGTTGCTACTTGAATTTAAAGCACCCTGACTGGCATAATTTTTAATATACATACATACGTGTTTGTATTCGTGTAATAATTTGCTTTATAAAAATTTTTTTTTTAAATTTTTATACAGTCATAAGTTTTTGAGATCTATGCAAAACTCTATAGGGAATAACTCCCGGAAGGATGTTTCTTAATAAGAAATGAAACAGATGTTATTTTTATTGAGGGTGAATTGCAAGTTCCCGATTAAAAGATAAGAAGTTATAAAGAATAGAATTCTTTTTTATGTAGTATGTATAAATATGTATATGCAATTATATAACTTATAAGTACTTTTTGTTTTAAATGTTTAAATATAAAAGTGTATGTTGTTGGTGTTGTTTTTGCTTTTTTCTTGACTTATAAATATTATAGTCCGATTTTTATGTGAGAACTTTTTTTTGTATTCATAAGAAATTTGTATGTTTTGTTTTAATTCTTAAAAAATAAAGCTTTTAGTTTTTTTTTCCTTTGCCGCATTGTATTTATCCTGTAGACATTTTACATTAAATCTTTTTTTCTCTTGCACATATTTGAATAGATAAAATATGTGCAATATTTATATATTGACAAATTAGTTATTTCTGTTAACCATAGGAATTTTAATAGTTTAATATAAAAAATTTTTCAAATACAAATAAAGCATTATGTAGCTTTTAATGTTCGAAATACGGCACCTTATGTTTTCGATAACTAATAAGAACAAAATGACATCTTCAGACAAAAAACAAAATTATACATTATTTGCGCTTATTTACTGGTATTGCGCTTATATACTGGTAAACTCCAAATGCTCCTCGCCAATAAAATGCTTAATTCGTTAGTTCAAATACGAACTCATATTTTCATGATCGCTAAGCTTAAATTTTTTTTGATTAAGAAATACCAGTAGACCTCTTGATTAAAATATTGCTTGGAGTTTAGACATTTCTTAGTTATACAAGGTCTTATATCATTAATATACAGGGTGATCAAAAATGGGTTACATACTTTTCTTTGGAATTTTTGTTTTGTCAAATCTCAACGGTTTCTTAAATACGAGGTTTATAAAGAATTTTGTTGAAATTTCTACTTGACTAATCGTTTTTCCTTATAATTTCCCTTCCGAAAAAGATAGAAGCTTCAAATGAATAGTTTCTAGAAAAAGGCTTGAAATACCAAAATATATCCATATGGGACTGAAATATATTCACAGCATCGAATTATATTCAAAATACCGAATAGGACCACAATAAATCCAAAGGACCACAATAAATCTAAAGGACCACAATAAATCTAAAGGACAGAATTATACCCATAGGACCGATTTTATATCCATATGACCGAATTATATTCATAGGACCGAAATATATCCATAAGATCGAATTACATCCATTGGGCCGAAATGTCCCCATCGAAAACATTCCAAAATTTCTCATATTTTTTTCACAAATATGAGAATTTTTGAAAGGATCTTGCATTTTAATGAATATTTCAAAATTTACGAATGATATATTGAGAGAAGATGAAAATTCTAATTGGAAAACGGCGCATTAATTTAAAAAAGTGCGAATTACAAATTCTTATCTTAAATCGCCATTTAAAATTTTTGGTGAATATCAATTTCCTATACAATAATTTTGATTAAACAAACTATTTTAAGGTTATGATAATTTAATGTTTTGATGTCTTAAGTAAAAAAATCAGGGATAAGGCGTTGGCGAATGAAATCATTCTCCGCTTTATAATTTTTCAAATGTTGTAGAATTCACTTAATTCACTCAATTTTCTTACTTATTTTATAAATTTTACCGTTTAACATAAGGCACATAATGTGAACAATGATTAATAAATGTACAAAAAAAATAGTGATATAGAAAATAAGGTCTCAGTTTCAGAGTAAAATAGAAAAAATTCAAGAATTTAGGAGAATACGTGTTACAAACGAAACCATGCTATACCATAATGTCAGATTTCGTAAGTCAATTAGTATTTGCGCTAGTTTAAAAAAAACTTATTTACATACGTAGCTGTATGTATATTTTATAGTTATAGGGTTTATATTCTATGGTGCATCTACCATTCAAAGTAGTGTTGTATAAATTTTCTTTATTCTAATATGGAAGTGTAAAAAGACAACATAAGAATGAGAATGACACAAAACTTTATAAAGTGTACAAAAATAAATCTTTCAACAGTTTCCATTTTTTTTTTTAAATTTTATTTTTTAAAGAAATTTTTCTTTTTTGCAAAATGGAATGGTGTTAATTCCTTAAGGTCCTTTTTCGTTTTCTTTTTTTCTTTTTTAGTTACAAATGCATATTTAATGTCCTTTTATTTGCGTTTATTTAAATACATGAGCGCTTAAAAGGACTTCTATTTTGCATTTTATTCTGTTTTATTGTCCTTTTTTTTTGTTTTGTGTTTTATTTTGTTTTTGATAATGGAAAACTTAAAAAATCTGTTCATTTCTTTTTCTTGTTTTTATTGTTTTTTTTATTTTATTTAAGATAAAAACATAAATTCTACATAACACTGTGCAAGTAACAACAAAAGACACAATAAGAAAAAAAAATTGCCTAGAAGAAAAGTAAAATGATTGAAAAAAATTTATTTTATTTCCAAAATGGTTTTATTGTTTTTAATTTTTAAACTATTATAAAAGTTACAAAAAGTTTTTACGAAAAAACTTGAATAATATTTTATGACACATAAAATTCGTCCTTAGAACTGATGAAACCTAAAACGTGTGTGTTGAATTTAGTAAAGAAACAAATAAAAGTAAAAAATGAAAATTTGAATTTTTTTACACAAAAAACAAAGTAATTTTGAATAAATTATAAATTAGATTAATTAATAAACTTAAAATAGCTTTTCTCATAGATAAAATTATTATTGGAATGGTTAGTATTAAGTGAGGCTATATAATTTATTAACAGCAGCTTTGGAAAAAAACCAAATTGTGAGTACTACAGTACATTCAAAAATAGAAATAAAAAGAAAGGACAAAATTATAGAACGTTTCTTCCCACACTTCCAACTCTGATTGGATGGAGTCTATAAATTAATTGGAACTTATAAATTAGTGTATAGCACGGCAGTAACCTTTTGAAATTCAATAAAAATGGATTAACGATCCGATTGATTTTGATATCTATGACCGAGTTAACGTATTATTATTTTAGATTTGATTTTTCTTATTATCTCATATATTTTTTAGCTTTATGTAATATGTAATCTTTCAATATTTTAATCCATCCAATACTTTCGCTGCGCTGGCCGCTTCCATGGATAATTTGACTATTTGTTTCTTCTTTCAGTTATAATTTTTTTTTGTCTGTTTTACCTATTCTTTTTACACTTAAAATATAACACTAATTGTTCCACAAGTGCAGTAATCAACCTGAAATATGTCTAAGTCCGATCTCGCTTTTAATTATTATTACTCTAGTTTACATTATGTACAAGGAATATAAGGAATATAATATGTACAGTGTCTTTCTGTATAAATATAAGGAATATAATAATAACATTATTTTCCGAAAAATTTTTTAAAATAAAATCTTTTCTTTAATCTTTTTTCTGAGAGACCGTTTTTTGCCGTGAAAATTTTAATAATGTTAATGAGCTCTAAGCGTTAACGAGAATATTATAATTCGCTTTTTATAGTTGAACGACATTAGTTTGGCGTTTGCACAAATTCGAGAACATAAAGTTGGGAATTTTTTATAAATCAAGTCCTGAATATACGAATTTCAAAATATAGGGTTTCGTAGTTTTCTTGATGTGATTACTTTTTATGTAACAAAACAAAAAATAAAAAAAAAATGATAAAATTGTAAATCAAGAAATCTATGAAAAAGAGAAGCATTCAAACAGGCAATTGCATTCTATACTATTTTCCAAAGAAAAAAACGTATTTGCTTCGTTTTTTGCACATCAATTCCTTCACTTTTATTACCTTACCCCAATAAACAAAAAACCGAAACTGATATGAACATTACTTTTTTTTATTAGACAATTATCCCCTTGTTTTATCAACAACTAATTTATATAACAAAATTCAGGATAAGAAAAACAAAAATTTCCCTAAGCAAATAAGTTAAAAAAAAATTCGCGAACGGTAAATGGATTGACACAACAACCCATAAAAACAAACTTAATATTAGACAATAAACCTTAATAAAAAACACAAAAAAAAAAAAAACAAAAATACAAAGAAATCAACCAAATAACATTTTATGTTCCGGATCGAAGAATATTAGCTTACAAATAAAGGCAACAGGATTAAAATATTAAGGAAATAAAAAGAGAAAAAAAGAACGCAAAGAAAAACAGCAATAGCATAATTTTTATGTAAGATTACACACATGGGAGCCGTAACCGCTATATAAATGTTTTCAATGTTTAATTCAGAATCATTCATTATACAGTTTAAAAACATTTAGGTATTTAATACAGGTTGTTCGAGATGCTGTAGTTTTTCTGTAGCGGTATAATATTATGAACCCAGATGAAAAGATGATAATGGAGATTTTCTTTTTTATCCCTTTTACGAGTATGTTATAAAATTCGCATAGTTTTTGAAATGCATTTGACAATTTAGTTCTGATACGAGTATATAAGGAAGCATACTTTTTTCAGAAACACCCAATTTAAAACCCAACAATTCAAAAAAAAAATGTTCCTTATTATGTTTTGTTTGTTCAAGACTTTTCTTCTATTCTATTCAGTTTCAGGAATGTTACTAAGTATTGCACACCCCGTATAAAATCGAAAATATTCATAATTATACTTGTATAGTATTTTGTGAGAAAAACGAACTATAAGGTAATTTTATTATCTAAATATTCATTTTATATTCAAGATTAAGTAAAACAGAAATCTAAAATTATTGTTCTTTTTTGAGACTTGAAATCTGATAAGAAACAAATTAATTCAGATCATGATGTAGGTATGAAGCATCAAATATTGTGTTGTTTTATTTTTTTTTGTTAAGATTTTCGTTATTTTATTACTAAATTGTTATACTAGAAAGTAATAACTGAACTGTTTTTATGTTAAGATTATTCAAGACATTAATTTAGACTATGATTAAATTAAATTTGATATTGAATTTTTAACTAGGGTTATTCGCAATTTCAGAAAGGAATGAAATTAAATTTGTAAGATCGAATTAACTATTTTTGAAATAGCTATTTTAGTACTGTACAGCAAATTCAAAGGAGCCAAAATATGTAAACATTTTTAATTTTTAAAACCTTTAATTTTAATTACCTTTTAGAAATAGCAGAAGAAAAGCCTCCTGCTTTTCCAAAATCAAGTGTAAAATTTTATATAGATTATTATTATTAAAATTTACTGAAGGCCATTCTTAGTAATTTGAATCGTTCAAAAATGCTTGAAAGCAAATAAATGTTGCTGGATTATTCATTAGAATAGGAACAACTTAGACGGTCTTGTATTATTAACACTGAATAATTTTTAGAAAATTGTTCCGAAAAACAAAAATTAATTTCACCTCGTTTGCATTATTAATAATTCTCCACCAACAAATATAAAAAAAAAGTATTCTTGCCTTCAAAAGTCAATTTAACAAATATCCTGGTCATGTAAAGTTAACCATAAAATATACATATATAAAAATGTTATTTTGGTATGGGAAAGTTTTTTTCAATTTTTTTAGTGATTAAATTAAGGACAACTTGCAATAAAAATTGCCAACAAAAAAAAAACTCAAAGTGATCACAAAATTTTTGGGAATGGTATACTAAGATGGATAAAGGTATTTTTTTTTAACTATTACAGGGCAGAATATATACATACGTACGCAGCTAAATAGCTGGTAGACATTATCAATAAGTATCAATAAAAATAAAGGACATAATTTTTTCGTGTTTGGAATATTTCATTTCGATTAATCTTGTATAATGAAATGCATGACTTTCGAATTCATTTTAAGAAAATATTGGAAATTGTAAAGAATTAACGCTAGCAAATACTCGCCAATTTATTATGTGATGCAATACAAAAAGGTTGTCAAACTTTCATGAGTAAAATTTACATTACGAATTTCTTTAACAATACGTTCAATGATAAGTAAATTAATTTTATTAACAAAACCATATTTTTATCGATCGAATTGCATGTAATAAGGCAGGTTATGTGAAGCCACCATTCGATTTTGTAAATCGAATTTTCATTTGAAACGCACATCTCCTTGTTATTATGGATTTTATTAACCATTAAGCTTAAATGAACTATTTTTAGAGAGATATTGTACAGTCATGTTCGGCTTAATCGAAATCATGTTCGGCTTAATCGAATCAGTTTATTTTGGATACGTCACGGATTGATCAACTTTTCGGATGTGTCAGATCTCGGAAAGTAGACTTTTTTATGGGCCGGTTACATATTTTTGCGCATGTAAAGAGAAATAATCAATTAGTTTAATTAAAATTTAATATTTAAATTCAGGGTATTAAAACAATAAACGTGAAAAATTTTTTAGACCCTGATAAATATCAGGATTCAGAAACCTAATTAGGGGTCAAATTTACTTCTTTTGCCATGCATACGGAACAAATTGGACGAATTTCATAAAATTTAATATTTAAATTCAGTTTGCTACCGAAATTAACTCGCAAATTTTTCAGGAATTTCTGTAACATTTTCGCTAAACTAAACATAACACATTGCGGTCGGTTATATTCTAACCACATAAGATTTTTTTTAAATAATTGCAATCCTTATCGTTTATCAATACGTTGGAATGGAAAATATAGCGACTACCTTTTCTCTATATAATTTTTATTTCAAATAGTTAACAAAACTCGGAAAATTTAAATTAAGTGGAAAAAACAATTTCTAAAAAGTTTGTATACTTCGGTTAGTCATTGAATCAAAATTCGATATAGGTGTTCGATATCTTGTTAAAGAAACAAAAACAAATTAGAATTATTGGAACAATAAAAATTGCTGTTTTCATTTATGTGACGGCCAGGTTATTGTATAATATAAGTGTTATAATTAAACTATTACCTAATTGAAAATTGCAAATTATTAACTTGACTTTACGGATAGACGGATACAGAAATCTGAATATTGGAAACTACTGATATGACGACTTTTGTAATTTAATAAAATTATCAATGTATATACTTTAAATAATAATGGAGTAAGAGGGGAGGAGAGAGAGAAAGAGTAATTCTTACAAGAGCCTTAACCATTTAGAACGATAAAAAAATCATTGCCATCATTATTGATAACATAAAGTAAATACACACAAGTCACAACTATATGAATATTATAAAAGCGTGCATAATAACTAAACACTTACATGTACAAAAGAATGTTCAAATATGTTAAAAGTTGACCGTTGTCATCCACTTCTTTCTATATCCTACAAAATTATATTAAGACTTCTCTTATACGTGGACAAAACGTATGTTAGAGATAAATATGTTTCATATATTGTTAGAGTTAAATGCATAACAGATTATCAAACAAAATTTTGGTTTGTCTGTCCGTCTTAAATCTTCAAGTTATTTTAAAATAGGTGAAATAAAATTTTCACTAAAAAAACAAGTTTTACGTAATTTTGAAATACCTAATATTTTACAACCAATTCAAAACTCGTTTTCAGCCAAGAATCACATTTTTTAAAGCAAAGAACCACTTAAAAATACTTATTAATGCGTTCTTATTTAGTACGAAAATTTGAAATATACATACACATATGAAATGTTATCTCTAGCTTGCATTTGCTGTTTTTAATTTAAATCATAATCTCAAATTTTTATAAATAAGAGCAAATATAGTAAACGAGTAATTACGGTTAGTGTTAAATTAGAATTCAATACTTAAAATTATAACGGAATTGTAGTTTCCCATAACGTAATATAATAAGTTTCAATGCTCAATATTATGATATTTTTTTGCGCTTTTTTCGGTATTCCCATAGATTCCTTTCGACAGCGTTCAAAGAAGCATCTGTGATTTACCATTATTTTAGCTGAATGAATTTTAACTATTCAAAGAAAATGTTCTCTTATTTTTAAAATTTAATCAATTCATACTTTGCACTTAGGTTTTAAGGTGATAAAAAAATTTTTGGCTGAATAGTGAGTAACAGGAAATGTGCTTCTTTGCGAAATCTAATTATATTCTAAATATATTAGAATTGAACGATCCATTCAATTAAATTTTTATTTTTTCCGTTGGTGAAATTTTTTTGGAATATTTTTTTTTTTACAAATATTTATGTATGTATAACGTTTTCGTATATGTAGTTATAAGCATAAAAAAGGACATCACTTAACAGTAAGTGCCTTAAGTATTTTCATTTTTATTTTGTTGGTTCTTGCTTATTTTTTTTTAGGGTTTGAATGGGATTTTTTTTATTACTAGTTTCCATAACGGATTTTATATTATTTGTATGTATGTTTATGTGTATTATGTTTATGTCACAATGAAACTTTTTTAAAAGTTGATGCAACATATGTACGTATATACTTGGATACGTCAATGATTGCTAAAAAACGTCTAAAATAACTACATACATACTTACATACCGACTCCTGTTTAAGAATAAACGAGATGAACGACAGGAGTATTACATTACAACACGTTATTGAGGTGTAATATGATTTTAGCAATGATGACACTAGAATCCATATGGGACTTTATAAAATAAAGTGAAGATAAAGTTGTTTTTTTTTTTTCTATCATTGATTGTCCTAAATATGCTATTTTTTGTGTCCTTTTCTTTATAATTTTTTCTATCTTGAATGAGAATTTTATATAATATAAAAAAAAAAATTTTTTTCTACTTTTTTTTATGAGGGATGACGATGGTTAGTCAGTCATGTGATATAAAATGCAATTGATCTAATTTAAGTTCTATTATATGAATTACATACATAAAATGTATGCTTACCCATAATGCTCATATTGAAGTAAAGTGGATTGTTGTAATATACAAGAGTGTATGAAATGACGTTAATATTCCTTATTCTCATATGTATAATTATTTGAGTTAAGTAATTCTTTTTAAATTGTACAACATTTTATATGGATATGTTTCTAAATTAAATTGAATTGTATAATGCAGTGAATTGGGGGGAATTATTAAATTGTAAAAGTGACTGATTTAATTGAAACGAAGTTTCTATTCCATTTATTTTTGGGTGTAAGAATGTAAGTGTCTTGAATAGTTTTTGCTATCTGAAAACAAATTTTTTTATTGAATTTTGATAATAATTTGAAAAAATATTAAAAACATGACCCGGATATAGCGTATGAGTAGGTAATGTACATATGGGTATATTCGAAAAAATTTGAAGATTTTTAAGTTTTTCAAACCACAATTTTATTTTAGACCAATTACTTGTAAACGATAAGTCTGAAATCAACCATTGATATATCTTTGAAGATCTATTAACTGAGATCAAAAGTTGCGAAGAATACTTTGTCCTAGCTTCAACAACTTTGAAGCTGCTATGGATATTTCCCCGATAGAATGTTTTCATGATGATTTTTCTTTTAACCATTCGAAATAAAGTCAATATAAATAAATGAAAAAAATAAATGGAATTTTCTCCATACATACTCAGTTATCTGAATTTTGTGGATTCTATAATGCTTTTTTTATATCCGATGCGATAAATTTGAATGTGAGCCTTCAGATGTTAACTTTAAATTACAGTTTTGGTATTATGAGAATGAAATATTTTCTTTTTAAGTACTGGGACCAAGATGATTCCTATAAGTTCTTCATTTTGTTTTTTGTATTATTGTGTTATTTACCTCTTTCACAATCATCTTTTCAACTCTTTTCTTAATTTTCTTTTAAATTTACTGTAGTTTGCAATCATATTAAAATTTTTTCTTTTTGTGTCTGAATTCTTAATAATTTTAAACAGTATAGCATCATAACGTTTCAATAACTCTTGGGAAAAAATCTTTATGAAAAATTTTATAAATCTTGTATGTGGCTTAAAATTTTGAATTAAATAAAATTTTCATATTATTTTTATAATATTTTTATACAATTGCTTCTGAACTTAAAATTTTTTTTTTATTATGAAAAAACCTATGCAAAAATAGTAATTCTATTCTGACTATGAGCAAATATTGCAGTTATTTTTCAAAATATTATTACATTGTATCAAATTTTCTATAGTTTTATTTTGATAGTTTTTCACTTCAAAATTTTTTTATTTCAAAATTTTTTCATATCTCCAGTTCTGTTTTTAGTACTAGTTTATGCATTCTTCTTTAGAATTCTATGCTTAAATGAAATACAAAAATGAATTCTTTCAAAACATTCTTTATTTCATGGGGAAGAAGGTTTGTATAAAAAAAATATGTTTATGAATTTTTGTAAAATTTAATTAGGTATAAAAGCGTCGACATTCTAATGTCCATTAGAATTTGCTTAACCAATAATTTTGTGGTAAAATAATCCTAAAAACTTAAATTCCATCCCAAAATTGCTGTGAGTATTAACACAATTAAAAAAATAATTTAAAATATTGATTTTTCTAAGATGCACAATTAATATATTACAAAATTTTCTAATTCACAACGTTATACTAGCCCATTTGATTGAATATTGGTGACACGAAAAATTTACAATCGCACTGATTTAAATGTGTTGTTATTTTAATTGGATATAAAATAGAAATTTCGACATTCTCCAATCACATCGTCTTTACTGCTTCAATTTTGGATAGAAAGAAACCCTTTTCAATCTAAGTGGTGGACTTTTTTTAAATTTTTTTTTTTTTAATTCTTAAACTTTTTCTTACTCTTTGTATTTATAAATAAAATAAAAAAAAAAACGAGATTACACACATGTTTTTATATAAAAAAATTTGGATCCTTTTTCAAATCCTTTTCATCCTTTATAAATTCAAAATAATCATCATTTTTTTTTATGTATATATATATATTTAAATATAGAAAATGAAAATAAAATAATTAAAGAAAAAATAAAACTAAATTAAATATTAAATTATACAGGAATCCTTAAATAAACGTCGTAATATGCTTCTGATGTTATTTTGATTTTACTCTGAAAATCACATGCTACAGTTACGAGTACAGTTTTCACATTTTCAAGGTTGAAAGTAATTTTTAAGTAAATTTAATAAATTGTTAGCATAAAATACTCTTCAAATTTGTTTCATAAAAATTGCGACTAGGCTCTTTTCAAAGTATTCATTATTGGCTCCAATTCAAGATGGGAACAGTTATTTTACATTAATTTCGAATATTGAAACGAAATTGAAACGTAAGTAAAATGTGAATTTATAAATAAAAAGGTGTACAGGAGCGTCTCTGTACTTTTAACGTTAAAGTTTTAATTTATGGAAAATGAAATGGGTTTTAATAAAAATTTCATCGAAACATAAAATTTTATTTCCATTTCACCAAATTTTGCAATAACATGAATACAAATGTTTGAAAATTTGATTGAACTTTAAGTAATTTTGAATAAAAGCGTAGAACTTTCGAAAAAGCGGTTAAGGTGTTGGTTAAAAGAAAAGAAAAAAGAAAGATCTTCCGAATTGAGACTGCCAGTTAATTGACCATCTAAGGGTGTGTGAATTCTAATATTGTTTGACATTTCGAAATTCCAGTTTTTAAAAGTTTTACATCGTATTCGCTTTATTTAGATTAACTATTAAATACAAAAAATTTGTTCTGAACGATTAACACAATTTCCTAATTAAAAAAAAATTAAATTGACTATTCGAAACGTTACCTAAAATTCTCGACTATTTTACATTTTTTCAATTAGTTAACAACTTTTCAAAGTAAAACAATGTTAAACGAGTATTTTCACAATAAAAAGGACGGGGGCAAATTTATTTAGATGACACTTGTAACCAAATTTTGTCTAATGATACCGATGTCATTCAACAGATCAGTTAAAATTTGAAATATCCGGAACAGTACATTTTTGTATTCGAAATCAAAATCTTACACGCCAAAGTACTTCTGGTTTTACAAAAACAAACGAAACTTCGACAAAGAATTTTGACCCTCGCTCATGAGAATTTGATGATGACCATTTGAATATTAGCTACTCATTTACTTTTGGAAAAATTACATTTACCGATTAAAGATATTTCAATCTTTTCATATTTTTATAGGAAAATAAGGAATTAAGTGTATTATTGTGGTTTCGGAATATTTTGTATTTTCATATCTCGGTTTCTTCTGGAAAAAATAAATAGACGGTGAAGCAATAGTTTTTATTCGTTTTTTAAAATTTGAACTTAATGCAAGTATTTTAGTTCGTTTACTAATGCAATGAGTGTAACAATTATGAAAACTAATAATAGTATATTTGAAATTAAACTTGGTAATGTTCGAATTTTTTACATTTCTTTATTTTGAATCTCGATTAATTTTTTAAATTCGAAATAAAAATATTAAACCCATATGTAATTATATAAGGCTTGATGATAATGTGATATGTGCTAAAAAAGAATCAAAAGAATAAGAGAGAAAAAATACACACATTAAATAAATATAAATGAAACAAATTAAAAAAGGAAGTTTATATCCTTTAAAAAATGAAATATGTATCTCATATCCTTATTATGTCACGTTAGAAATTATATAATACGCAATGACGTACAGAAGTGTTTAACAAAATTTCATTTTTTTCTATTTTTTTTTTTTATCTTTTTTATTAAGATGATGCCTTTTGATGCTGATTATATTTGAACTTTTTATAAATATTACATACTTACATAATATATTTTTAATTCAATATGGGATAATGTTGATGATAATAATGATTTCATTTATGTGCTTATTTACGTCCATGTATAGGTGTAGATGTACCTGTATATGGGAAGGATTTTTTTTTCTTTCATACTTAACTTTTTTTTTTTTGTTTAGCATCCTGAATCTGATATTATACATTAATTTTGACCTTTTTTTTTTCTTAACTCGCGCATATTTATTAAAATAAGGTAGATATACAAAAACGAAAAAAATGGTAAAGGAAAATGTAAAAAATTTAATATTATGGAATATTTTATTATTTATAAATATAAACTTAAATAATTACAAAGTAATGTAAATATATATATGTATGTAGATAATATGTAGGAATGATGAAATGTAATTGTATGTATGTTTATGTATATAGAAATAATATTTAAATGTTTGAAAGGATTTTTACTTTTTATAATATTAAAAAATGAAATAAAAAAAAATATTTGATGTTAAAAAATTAACCGTAATGCAGGTTAACAATAATGAAATATTACAAAGAAATTTTAATTAAAATCCATAGGGAATACAAAGAGAATTTATAGAGAATCTTGGAAATAAAGAATTTTCAGCAGTAATTTATTAGATTTTTAATTATTCATTCAATTGAGTCGTGATTAAAGCTCAAAACAGTCGTACACTGAAATATGAATTCAGTTGGAAATGAGGTCGTCTAATTTAATATTAATACCTGCAGAAATTTGCAATTTTTTATTTTTGTGCAGTTGCCAGTTAAATATTATTTCTAATATTACACATGTAGTGCTTCTCTTTGCAGGTGTTGTCTTAATTTTTTAATAGTTCCTTGCTGTCTCACTTCAGAATTCGGTAAAAATGAATAAATATCATACAATATTATTATAAATTAATTTTTATACAATACTTAATTCGAATTTCCGATATTATCTCAAATATATGTTCAATAGAAGATTTTGTTTCTTATATTCAAATTTTTTTTATATTTTGAACAATTTTTGATATTTCGATTAATTCAAGTTAAATGAAAATTCTACTATAAATCTGAAAATCATTGCTTTTCATTTAGTTTTCTTTTGATTTAGTTCGCTTATTGAGCTAAACTATTTAGAAGGTGAGTTGGTAAAAAGCCTTGATGAAATCAAATAAAGCTAATCAACGTTATAAAATCTGAATTTTTAAAAAAAATATTGCATATTTAAAGGCTAAAATTGTCATTAATTTGATAAAATTTCTGTATAGTATCTTGACGGGGCATTGCAGGCTTAGCGGTCACTTTAGAAGGCTGGGCCTAGAAAGTGATGGTTTTTGTACATTTTGCGGTGAGGACAAGGAGGCCTTGATATACTTTCTGTGAGAAAACGGTGCCCACATCTGCAGGAGAAGGGAAATACTACGAAACTACGTGCCCACTCCGGTGTACCTGCGGTATGACGGACTTTCAAAGTTACTCGAATTCATCAGGAGGGTGAGTCTTGGGGGTGGGGGTCCTGTAGGGTCTTATCCTACACCAAGCGGAGGTTATAATAAATTTGATCGCGGTGCACCGGTGCCTCTTCTTTGCAATGTACAATGTAATACAAAGTTAATGCCACAAAAGTTAATAATTATATGACTGCATTCAGCCATAGCGATATGGTACAACGGTGTTAGCTGAGTAGTTTTAGCTTAAGAATTGCCTAAACAAGTTTAAGACACAATTTAATAATTTTAAACCGTTTAAGTTGACTTTTTAAGATATTTTAATATTATTTATGTTTTTATTATATGTTCAATTATACCTAACAAGGGAGAAGTTCTTTATATTACCATATGTGGAAAATATTAAATTATTAAGAAATTTCTAAGAATTAATAAGTATATAAAAGAAAATTGTGTTTTTGAGAACATTTTTCCTGAAAAGCTTAACAATTTTTTCCTTAAGTACTCAAAATATACTAAAAACAAATTTATATAAAGCAAAAAAAAACTCAAATACCAGCATTATAAATGATATATGGTGTGATTTAAAAATTGATAATTTATAAAAAATAATGAAATTTTATTAAATAATAAAATGAAGGCGTTCAAATCAGAAATGTGCCTTTAAAAAATTTCTACTTAACCTGATATAAGAAATATTATGTTTGTATGTGCGTGTGTTTATGCATATCTACATTTATTGTACATACTCGTATATGTATGTATAGAAATAAAATTTTTATTCAGAGTTAGATTAAAAATATCATTAGAAAGGATTTTTTCTGTTATTAATGTTAATGGGATGTACTTAATCGCTACCACTATATAACTTTCATATTCATTATGTATATTAAAATATATATGTATAAACATTATAAATGTTTGTATACTAGTATGCCTTTGGTATATTTTTTCTTAAAAACACATGAATTTTTCTTTAGCTGAAATGAAACAGCCTTCAAAAAATTATTAAACAGAAAAAGTATAAAAGCATATATGGTAGTATTTATGTATATATGTATGATATGTGTAATTTGAATGAACATATGAGTAAATATTAATGTAGGTATGTAAGTGATTTTTTATAAAAGGTAACCTTTATCAAAGAAATCCTTAATATTTTTCACTCATTTTTTTTTTATTAAAATTTTTTTTTTTACCTTTTTGAATTTTTTTTTTTTTAATTTTAATCCTTCATTTTATTAAAAGGTAAGTGCTATGTATGAATGTACTTGTATATAAATGTGCATATTTAATTTTTATATATTAGTATGTACATGTGCATGTACTTATAACACATTCTTATATTTTATAAATTTTTTATATTAAAATTTTGTTTAAACCTTTTATATCGCACTAATCACGATATTATATTGATAATGATGATAATTTTTTTTTTTGAAAAGTAAATACATTAAGAAAAAATAATAAAAAGCAAAAAAAAATTAATATTGAAAAAGGTTTAGGCTATGCTTATATTGTGATTATTTTAAAAGCCTTCATTCAAAATATTAGAAAGAAAAGATAAACTCATAATGAATTGTAAAATTTCTTTATATAGAGCTCAAAACTTGCTAAATATTATTTTGAATAATATATTATTTAAAATTTTGCCATATGAGTTGTATTAAATGTTCTTCTACTTTATAATATTTGTGATTAATATTATATAAACACATATATCATTATTAGAAATTGATTATGAAGATTACAAGAATAGGTTGAGAAATATATCACATATTGAGTATAAAAATTATAGAAATACGTCTGCATTTTGGTGTGATATTCGAATTTTTCATATAAAATCAAATAATTTTCTAAATATTCCAAGAATATGCATGTTTTCGAAATTATTTTTGAATATGAATAAAAAATTTACTTTTCTTTTCTTATGATATCAAAAGCAGATGAAAAACAATTATTTTTCTGTACATAACAATACTGAAAAAGGCACGAATACATTTAATAAATTATTTCCTTCAGTAACTTCTTGTTTTATTAAATATTATTATAGTAAGGAGAGCTAAGACTAAAAAGCCTGCTTATATTGTTTGTAGATTGAACGAGCGTTTTATGCCAAAGTTAATTGAATTCCATTAAGATATTGTAGAGTCAAAATACTTATTTTTATTAGTTTTATGTGTGTCGCATTTTGTTTCATTTAAATTTCAAATGAATTATAAATTTAAATTCAAAATTTTTAAATAAAATCAATATTAAAAAGTTAAGTAGCAAGATGGCACAATTATAGAAAATAATTACGTGCTAGTTTACAGGATGCTTTGCAAAGCAACATCACGCTACTTGTATTCACTAATAATTTGAATTTTCTAATTCAATTAGAAAGTTTTGCGTAATTTATTAAAAAAAATTATCAAAATTTGGATTTGCGATTTCATTTGTCCAAAAGTAAAATATTTTTTAATTTAACGTCTTTAAGTGTCTCTTCTTAATTTGCTTTTAATCTTTAGCATGCTCCACGACATTTTTGCTAGCGATAATACAATATATAAAACAATAACGAACTTTCACGTTAAAATATTGTGAACGAGAAACTCTCTGCAAGTCGTACAAATAGTTCCTTAAATTTATTCTTATGTAAATATTACCATTGCTCATTTGTCCGATCAAAAATATGGTCTGAATGAGAGCTATGTGCGAACGTAATAAACAGCAGACAAAAATTTTTTATGCTGAAAAAAATTTTCTGTCCACATGAGAACAATATTACCTCAGCCTCATTTAAAACCAAAAAAACTAAATTAGACTTAAATTTCAAACCTACTTGAATAAAAAAAAGTAAAAACAGAACGAAAATCTGTTAATTTTGGGCTTAATATGTTAGTGCTTAAAACTGAAATGATACGTTCTTACATTAAGACAAATTGTGACTGATTTTTGGTTTTTATTTGATTTACCTTGTTTGGCTTATATTTTCTGCTAAATGCACCGTAATCATGTTTATAATTTTTATGTTAAATTAATAAAAAAAATTTCAAATGAAATGTGTAAAAATTTGAAACATAACATGGCAATTTAATCTGGTCTAATTCTGAAATTAGCAAGACCATTCACTTTAAACCATACGTTTTCCTTTAAAAATGAAAGCATTTTCGTTAACAAGTTCCTTTAAAAATTCTCATACAAAATTATCTTAATGAAAAGAGCCTTCATAATTTTATGTGAATAAAAATTTCAATTCCTTAAACCAGATTTTTTAAAGAAATAATTGGCAAAAATTTAATTAAGAACTTCATCAACAAAATTGTATAGCCGAAATTTAATGCACACATAAAATATAATTACATAATAAATTTAATTTAAACCGGATAAAATAAATAATTAAAAAATAAGAAAATTTTACAAAAAAAATTAAAACAAATTTAATACTCAAGTTAAATATATTAATGTCCTTTTAAATTTTCCGCAGAATTTAAAACAAAGAATAATAGACTAAAGCATATTGTAAGAAAATTATTCAATTTTTTCTTAAAAAAAATTTACAGCTTAAAGATTTTCTTAAAAGTTTCTTAGTAAAATAATATTTACAAATTCAATTTATAAATCCTTACAAGGAATATAATATATAAATGTGGAAGTATGTACATTTATATTAAAATTACATACACATTATTTACTTATAAGCAGATAACGTAAAAGCAAATTTCATTTTTGGACAAATTCTTTCTTATTGATTTTATAAGAATCACTTGGTGCGATTTCTAGAATTTTTCATATTTTGTTTTGCTTCTTGTTTTCATTTTTAAATAATATCTTTACGTACAAATAAAATGAAATCTCTATTGCCGTTTATTATAACTCTGTTACATATTTTAGTAAAGAGTACGTTCATAAAGTGGGCAGGTACTATAAAATCTTTCTTATTTGTAATCTTAGTATAATATGTTTTATATATATGTATATATGTAATAATGTATTGGAATATACAAAGATTTTTAGGAGTAAAATTGCATATTATTGTGTAGTCGCATGTGTAGAGACTTGTGAATAATATTAGAAAATATGAATCTCGTATATTTTATTTACATGAAACTGTGCAAGTTACCTACATATATATATAAAACATACATAAAGAAGTCATTTTTATATAGTATAGGTAAAATATTTATATTTAATCTCCTGCTACCGCACCATCAACCGCTCTGTGGAATGCCACATTATTTTAGCCACAACACATTGGTTGAAATTTTCCATCTAAAATGATAAAACAAAACAAAAAAAAAAAGAAGAAGAGACAAAAGACAAAAATAAAAAGAAAGATTTTTTCTTCTTTTTTTTCGTAATTGTGTGCTCCTCCGTTTTCTTTCTTTATATACACACAATACACATAAAATGAGGAGTTTATATTTAAAAAAGGTTCTTCAAGTTCCTCTTTATTTTATTTTCATTTCCTTTCTTATTATATTTTATATGCCAAAAATTTTTGTATATAAATAAGAATACTCTGAACACACGTACATTTTCATATGAGACGAAGGAAGAGAGAAAATATACTTTACAAATTTTTTTTCCATTTAGTTTTTTTTTTTGTTTTGGTATATAAGTAAATAATGTAAATTTGCCCACCGATACCACCAATATTCTTCTATTTTTGGTGCTAAAGAAAATTGTTGCCAAACCACGACCATTACAGGCGAAAAAAAAAAAAACAAAAACAAGAAAAATTTTCACCGCAAACTTGAGGTGCTCACAAATACATACAAAAATATTAAGAACAAGAAGCAGACCAAGAGGAAAAAGAAAAACTAAATATCAAAATAAAAAAAGAAACAGATTGTCTTTTATACGAAAAAAAAATATGTTTAAGCGTATGTATGTATATTAATGTAAAATTATGTAAGAATGTGAATAAACTACTAATGTAAATTTAGAGTAAAAAAAAGAAAAAATAAAAAAATTTAATTTCCATATTTTTGTAATTTTTAATGATGAAAATTTTGTTTTTATATTAGAAGTAAAATAAGGACCTAAATTTAATGGAACCTCTACCAGAAAATTTAATTGTTTTCTTGTTGTCTCGTTTTTGTTTTTCTATTTATGTTTTCCGTTTTCGTATAACATAATCAAATTTTGGTGGTGTTCTTTTATTGTTCTACCATCAAAAATAAATTATATTATGAGTAGGTCATTTATTACAATTTGATTCCATTTATATTTTGTATGGGAATATTTTTTTTAATTAACAATTAAATTTCTGGTTAGAAAATTAATTAAAATTTTCTTTCATACTGGAATTGCATAAATCTGGTAATATTAATAACACTATAATACAAGCATGTTAATCAAAAAAATTGCATATATCTAGGCGTAATTTGTTTACTTTTTCTGTAATGCGATATATAAATGTAACAGTATTAACAAATACCCTAAGCCTTTCGTTTTGTGACGCAAGTCGTATTATTTTTATTTCAGTTTTCGTTCACCAGTTTAATGTTAAGATCATAAACAGAAATATATAAAAAAACCCGATGATATTTATAATATGAAATATTTCGAATCATCGCTTTATTTTCTTAATATTTGGTGCAAGTACAATTTCATATAATATTATTTATATTAGTGATTTTTAGTGAATTAACAATAGTAGAGAAATTTCATTTTGTATTGGGATTTGTTCATTTTATTGCAAAGTGTAAGGACGTAAAGTTTTCAATAATAATAATATTGCCGATTAACAAAGCAAAGCGGAAAAAATTCCATTGCCAACGCTTAATAAGTAAAAAAACAAAAATTGAACTTCCAAAATTCTAGCCAGAAACAATATCAAATAATTGCGTAGCTCACAAAGTCAAAGGTACTGTTATATTATGTTTGCTCAGATGTTCTTCCTCAATTCCTTTCTTTTTATATGATTTTTTTTAAAAAGTACGAGTTTGAATAATATCCATTTGAAACAAAGAACAAAAACGATTGATGAAAGAACAAAAACTTTGTACTAAACTCGGTCTTTTTTCAATCATCGTTAAGAAATTTGATAGCATTTCTCTAATTAATATACTTTTATTTCGTCGAATAATTTAAAATTTCTAATCCGACTTCTTCCCATAATTTTTATTTTCTCTTAGTTCGTAGTTAGTTTCGTAGATGGGTGAAAATTGCATTCCGATGTGCGCTGCTCATAAAATAAAAAAAAAGCTGATTTTAAATTTTTATTCTTTTTATTTATTTTTGTTTTCTTTTTAATACTCTCTCCTATTTCATCGAAAAGGGGAAAAAATTAAAAGAAAAAAATAATCGTAATTTTTTTGAAAAATATTAAACAATAACAACAACAATAATCCCAACAACAATTTTAAGGAAGAAAATAACTGAAGGATAATGAAATGGGGAAAAAATATTCATGAAAAAAAAATTCAAATTGAGAAAAAAAAATTGAAGCCGTCAAATGCTTTATTTTTATTTATTTCTGCTCATATCTTAAGATGCTGAGCGTTTTTATGGTTTTTTTTTGTTATTGTTGTTATTATTTTATTGTTTTCCAGTTTTTTTTTTCAAAACTACCACAATTACAAATGGTTGTTTTTATTTTGTTATTCTTATATTGCATTTTCACATTATATTGATGATGTAGTAGTGAGATTTTTTGAATACTACACTAAAATAAACTGTCATGATATTACCGTTATATGAGGTCGCTAGATGGTGAGTTTGTGGGTGAATAACACAATAATAAAATAAAAAAAAAAATAAAAATAATAACAATAAGAAGAAGAAAAGTGTAAACGAACACAAAAATTGTTATAAAATAAATCTCTTAAGAAAAATTGTGGCAAAAATTGTTGAGGAAAAAGTTATTATTTTTACTTTAAAGATATTTTTATAATTGTTATTGTTGTTGTTATTCTTCTAATTTTTTATTATTGTTATGATTCTTTTTATTATATATTTTGCTATGTATCTTCATTATTAATTTTGCTATTGTTATAGAACAATTGTTTTTGTATACACGTACCTACACATAGGAATTTTAATTGTATATTTCTTGTAGATTCATTTATATGAGCATTAGGGAAAGAATTAGAGAATAATTTATATTATAGAAAATGTTATTTTTATTTAAAAAATTTACAATTCGAAAATTAAGTTTGTAGAATTTCAGGAATAAATGAAAAAAGCGGCGTTGAAATGTTCAGTGTTTTAATTTTGAAGCTCATTAAACAATATTATGATACAACATTATTAATAACTGACAGCAGTCAAAAATGTCAAATTCACTTAAAATTAAGAATAACGTTTGGTGTAGCCGTATTTTGACAATAATAGTATAATATAATTAATAATACAAAAATGATTCTTAAGAAGACAAGGAAAAGTCAGATAATAAGAAATCAAAATAACAGTAAAGTTCCAAGTGTTATATAAGCTTAAAGAGAAAGATAGAGAATTAGAGGAAGGAATAAACTAATTGAATAATAAAAAATGATTTTTATTTATATGAAATTTAATATTATAAACAAATCTGCCTTACGTTTTGTTTCATTCTCTAAACATGTAAGTATATAGCATGTGGACATATGTTGCGTATAACAGTCATATATAACACTATGTATATATAACATTTTTATTGATTTCTAGTACATTCGAGATGTTTATAGAGATGTGACTATTAAGAGGGATTTTTATTTAAGTTGGGATGGGACCAGTTTATGAAAGGATCGTAATTTTCTAAAAGGATCCTGTTATATAGTTATTAAAACTAATCATAGAAATTTATTCCATGGTTAGTTTTAATTTATTAAGCTTAGATTCTCTGTGAGCCATATATTATATGATAAATTTGAATATAACTATTGATTCGAAGTACTCTTTCATATAGACCAGTGCAATTGGTATAGTGTTATAAAACTGGAGTGTCATGTTAAGTGTTAAAAATATCGATTATAATCTTATATATTCTTATATTAATTTAGAGCTTAGAGGTTTATTCCAGATTATAATTAATGTGAACTACATAGCTATATACATGTATATAGGCAAGTACTCATATCATTGTATTCTCTTGTTATGTACTTGTATAATACGCAAAAATATTAAAATTTTAAGTAATTTATTTTTATTATTCGTTAAGCATCAAAATTTATAAATTATTATTGAAAGATAATTCTCATTATATTTGAATAATATACAAGTGTACAATCCGCAGTACAAAAATATTATAGCTTGTATGTATAAGTATGGATTTATACAGTTATTTTTTGAATTTTTATTATTATGTTTGCTGTTGTGGTATAATTGTGGTAGTGAAAATTCTTATATAAAAATTTAAGAAAAAAAATTTTTTTTCCCTAATATTTTCTTTATTTTTTTTTTTTTTTGAATGTCTATGTAGATATTATAAGGTATTTATTTTCTTAAAGAAAAAGAAAAATAAAAAGAAAAAAATTAGAAAATAAAAATATTTTTTTTTTGTAAGAAAATCTGAAAAAAATTTTAAGAAAAAGGAAAAAAATACTTAAGAAACGGGGGAAAATTTTTTCGAATTTCGGACTTTTAACTCAAAATATTGTATTGCATATAAAGTGCTAAGAATGGGGGGGGAGGGGTGGGTAAAACAGTATAGCAAGATGGGGAAATTTTGAAAGAAAAAAAAAGAAAATTTCGGTATTTTAGAAAACATAAGAAAAACAAAAGAAAAATATTAGAGTGTAGTCGAACTTTCTTCAAGAATTTTCTATAAGAAAAAATTCTTAGACATGATTTTTTTTAATAAAAGCTGAAACAACTGTAAAGTTTGTAAGTATTTGTAGCTGCGATATTTTTTCTTTTCTTGTTTATTATGAGTTTTTTTTGTGTATACAATTTTTTTTTTCTAAATGTGTTCAATTGTTGTACCATGATTGTAAAGCTATACACATGTATACATACACATAAAAATTTTTTTTCTGTTTTTAAAGGTATATTTATTTTAGTGTTGAGGTGATATTGATAATATTAAAATAAATGATGAAAGAGCAAAAAACACAAAATAAAAAACAAAAAGAAAATATGAAAAAAAAAAAATTGGAAAATTTTTTATTTTTTAATATTCTATCCTATTAAAATATATAGTGATATCTATATGTAAAAATATTTATAAAAATATTCTACACATATTTTTTTATACAAATATACACCAACAAGAAATTTATAAAAATGTAGGTACTTTTTCATATATAAAAATATTATAAAGATAACAAATAATAAAAAAAAAAGACATTTATATATATGTATGTATGTACATAGGTGCGTATATAAAGATGCAAAAGATGATGATGACGCCTTCCATAAAACCACTGCTACTGGTTGTCGCGGTAATACAATGGTGGTTGATGGTACTGGTTGGTGGTAAAAACAAAAAAAAAAAAAACAATTTTTTCTTCTTCTCCTTGATATATTGATAAACAAATGATAATGATATGCGAATGATTATCATGATGATGATGATGATAATACTTGATAATGATTATAATGATGAACATATAGTGGTCGAAATTTTGGTATTTTCTTGGGGTTACCCACAATGAAATAGTTTTAAATCGTTACGTTAACAGAACGGTTCGGATTCGTGATAAAATTAAATAAAAAAAAAATTATAAGAAAAAAAAAAATAATTTATATATGCATACACATAATAAAAAATATATATACATATTACATTAGGTGGATCTATACAAAATTATATATACATTTAATCAAAAAAAAAAAATTAAAATAATTAATTAAAAAAATTATTTGAAAAAAGAAATTGAAAATTTTTTTCTTTTGCTGCACTCAGTTATTTTAAAAATTTCATCATATAATTTTTAATAATTAATTTTTTAAAAATATAAAATTTAAAACAAATTACTTAACTTTATATATAATTATTAAATTAATTTTTGTGAATTGATTTTTGTAACAAATTATTCTTTTAAGTTTATAAATTTTTTTTTTTAAACTGCGAATATTAATAATAAATTGTTTTAAATATTTTGAATACAATGGAGAAATTCACAATAATTTTCTTAAATTAGTTTAAAAAATATTCAAAAAAAATTCGAGGAAATTTATTTAAAATTAATTTAATTACAATATAAAATATTTAATTAAAAAAATATTAATAATTTTTTTTATAAAAAAAAATGATAATGGAATTTTGAATAAAGGATACCTGAATTTTCGGCTATTAAATATAATGACCATTTTTAATATTTAAAATTAAAAAATTTGTTTAAATAATAAAAATTGATAAGAAAATTAATTGAGATTTAAAATACTTGTAACTAAAAATACGAGTATAGATACACATCTTTCGTATAGACAACCAAGGATATAATTGGATTTATTTTAATATAGCTATTATAAAAACTAATACACCATATTTTATTATTTTTAGTAAAATATTTTGTATTTATTATTTTATATTTCTTATATTTAAATTTATTATTAAAAAAATTTGTATATGTAACATATTTTACAAAAAAAATACAACAACATTTATGGGCCGGATTTTGGAATTTATTAACTAACTATTTAGTTTAAATTAAACTATTTTTAATAGTTAATTGTAAATATAAAATTTATTTTAAGAAGTTATTGAGCTTTAAATGGCAAAGTCTTAAAAATTTCCATATATTGTAGAATAAGTTTTTTCTGTTGTCAGCTCTAGGAATTCAAATAATTAATTTTGGGGGCTTTTTTTAAAAAATATCATTTTCAAAATAAACTTTTGTGAACCAAAAAATATTATACAAATAATTTTTCTTTAAATTCTCAAAAAGGGCTGGGTATTGGTTTATTTTCCGATTCCAAAAATGTTGCTCATTGCTATATTTCTAAAAAGTTTTAAACATTTTTTGAAAAATTAACGTTTTTCAAATTATATTAAATCCAAAGGAGCTAAACATATTGCTAAACAAATTCATGAAAATGAAAACCATGGAAATTGCAATATACAGAAGTCAGCTTTTCTCAACTCTAAAATTTATTTATAATTTTTATTTTTACATTATAGCTCTAAATCTACAGTTTCGAGTAATTTTTAAGCTCAAAGTTGCAGTACTTTTATAATATAATAATTTTAAAACCGAAATTTTTTATCTAGGTTAATAAAATCACAAACGGGTTACTCACATTTAAATTGCATACAAGTTATTATCGAATAGTTCTTGTAAATACTTTAGCGTTGTCCAATATATTTTCGAAAATGTGAACTCAACCTTTAATTTTTAGTTTAGTTAAATAATATATATTATATATTCTATGCATTGCCTTAATATCGTTTATTTAAATTTTATAGATTGTATTGATTCAGTAATTGAACACAGGTTTCTGCTTGCCATTGTTGTTTTAAAATTGCGTTCATTCTTTTTATAACGAATTTCGATTAATATTTTTAGTATTCTAAAAAAATATTAAACAAAATTTCCTAAAAACACTTGTCGGACAAAAAAGTTTTAAGTTTTAATGGGAAATTTGTTGTAGAAGGCTCAAATTGGTTACTACTATGTATATTGGTATCATACTATGTATATTAAATTTGGAGACACAATCTGCAAATCTTTTTGAACATAAACATTCTTCTTTGATTTTACTGTCATTGTACTTTGATTGTAAATGTAAAATTAATTCAACAATGTTCACAATTTGTCTATATTTATTACTTTTTGAAGATTTTAGAAGTGATCTCTAAGACAAATAATTGTTTCAAAAAAATCCCGTATTGAAAAATTGTTTGTTTACCCAGAAACTTCAATTTCTGCATAACTTGTAAAAGGTTTTCAAGTTTTTAGACAAGTTACCAAACGTTAAAGTCATATGAAACGATAAAGTCAAGCATATGATTTTGATAATTTAAATAAATATAATACTGTGTAAATTTTTTTCAACTGCAGTCTTTTTTTAGTAAAAAAAATTAAGTTTAAAGGGTGTTCAATGTCGCTTTTAAAAATGATCAGGAAGCCTGGGGAAATGGTACCTTTTATCTAAAAAAAATTATCAATTATTAAATTTTGCAAAAAAACATATGTATGTTTTTCCTAATAACAATCTAAAATTCTTAAAATGTTAAGGTCCATTTATTAAATTTTGACCGATTCGAATTTTTAATAAAATTAAAAAGGTAGCTTATTACTTAACTTACGCAGTTTTTGTTTTAACCGACAAATTTTCTCTAATAACATATAGTAAGAAAATGATCTAATTTAGCAATTGCAAATTGAATTGTGTAGCGTCTTTTGTAAACTTGCAATTTTTGGCTCTATTGCGCCAACCATTTTTACTTTTTAACTTTTTAAGCTACTTTTTTATATGCATAGTTTATTTTAACAAATTTTGCAAATTTTTTGATTAATTAATTAAAAAGAAGTAAAAAGTGATTGATGCTATTGGACCATTCTTCTTATTTTATTCTGTTATTATACCATTGCATTTAATATAAGGAGATTGTTTCGTGGATACAAGTTTGTGTGAATTTCATATTGTAAAAAAAAAAAAAAACAGTTTTTAAACCGTTATTACTAACCGTTATTTTAAACCGTTATGAAACCGCTTTTAAATTTGAGCTTGTAGAATTTGAAAAAAGCTTTTTTACTAGATTGCAAAAATAATGTTTAAATTTTTTTGTAATTAATAAATTTTACATTCAGTGGCAGCTCCATTTAAACAAAATTTATAAAAAGCATCGGGAAATTTTTCGAGGCCTTTCTCCTTTTTTCTGTATATTCGAACCGTTTTCAAAATAATTTGGCTCTTACTATATCGTTGAAATACAGTAAAGAACATGAAAAATTGCAGTGGAAACATTTATTTTACAATATGGAAGCCAGGGTATAAATTTTAGTAAATGTTAATTTATTCCTAAAGCACATTGTGAACATAAACTATAAGAATGGACCCAATATATTTAAAAATCACACACACGAATAAATTGCTATATTTTTTGAAAATTGTCAATTTTATAAAAAAAAAATTAAATTCCAGAGTGAAAAAATATCATACTGATGATAATAAAGAAATATACAAAAATTTGCAGGAAACTTGAATTTTCCTCTTTATTAAATCTCTCTATAGACAGCAGCAATGAAATAAATTTTCTTTGATCTTATAAGAACTTCATTTGTATTTTCTTTGTGAGAATTTATAAGGAAATGAACTAATTTTTTGATAAAACGATGTGTGGTATACGATATATGTACATGGTTGTGTATTTATTTTGTCTTGACTTGTCTGTCTAGCCTTAAAAAGATTGATTTCTTTTTAACTTACAATATTGGGTTCTTTTTTTGTAATATCTATTGCTTATTTAGGCGAATGATTTAGCGAAAAAAGAAATTTAGTAAAAAAATTGTTTAATATTAAATTCCTTGGAAAATGAACCAAAATTAAAGCAAAATATAAAATTTTTAAATTTTGAAAGAGTTGAATTTTTAAGATGCTTTTAAGTATAAAGCGAAGTTATTCACGCGAATAGAATTAATTTATGAAGTCTAGCTAAGTGTTTAATGAATCATAAAAAATTCTTAAAGTATGTGAACACTGGAAAAATACCAAAGTTAGTAAAAATTTTTAAGAGCACAAAAGTAATTTTATTGAAACCAAACCTTGAGTTCTGAGCTTGAGCTTATTTCAAAAAGTTTTGGAATATTTTCAATAGAACTTTGTGAAAAACCAATTTTTTGATAACAATTTTCTGCTTTGTAATTATAGTTCACATTGTCGCTATATTGATTTTCAGTTTGAATTGAAAAATAATTCATATTTTGATATGTTCCACTTTATTAAAGTTGACTTGGTTATGTCCTTATTAAATGACTTGGTTATGACTTTATTAAAGTGAAAGCTTGGTTGTGCCAATTTTTAAATTCTGACAATCGAATTCGTTGCTTTTCAGGGTGTTCTCAACTTACTTTAACTCTGATCTTGATACCTTCCACTTACAATACAGTGTTTTTTCCTTATTTTCTGAGAATTATAACGATACCCTACAATTCAAATAAAAGTATTTTAAAATCTGCTTTAAATAAATGTTAAACAAGTATGGAGGAACTTCTTCAGCTAAGTAATATTTTGAATAAAGTGTTATAGTAATGCTATTCTGGTTATCAGCAGATTTTCTTTAACATATTGTGATTTAGATGTGTTAATTACTTAAACTAGAACACTTTAGTTAACGCAGGAGCATAAAAAGATTCATAAGTAAAATCATTCATAAGTAAAATGTTAAGTTCACTAATATCTCCAAATTTTTCTAACTATGATTTTAACAATTACTACATGGCAAGTGAATTTAATTGATGTTTGATCCATTGATGATTGTGAATTTTTTAAAAATTAAAATAAAAATTTTTTTAATAATGAATTTATAAGAAGTTAAAATTAAATACAAAAAAGAAATAAAAATAGAGAAGACAAAAATATAAATACTAAAAAAGTATTAAGACAGTATGCACATAGCAAATGAAGTTAGTTCAACAACAAATCAATCATCGCATGATGGTTGTCAATCATCTAAAAATTCTATGAGTGATAATAGCAGTAGTAATAATAATAATAGTAATAATAACAGCAATACGAATAGTAATAATAAAAAGGTGGATGATAGTCCCTATTTAACACCAGAAAATTTAGTTGAAAGAACTGTTGATGCATTATTAGCGGATCATCCAGGTGAATTAGTTAAAACCGGATCACCACATGTGGTATGTTTAAAGTTAAAATATAAGTGTGCACTATTTAATAAAAATTTAAGTATGTTTCGAATTATAACCGTATTATCAATTTTAGTCAAAAATTATTTTATATTTCCTATATTAAAAACCATACATATGGCCTCTGCTTATATTATATCTAAATTTTATTACTATACTTTTATTTTATACGTTAGCAACGGACTGAAATTTTATGATTAGATCTAGAACGTCGTATTTGCGCGAAAAAAATTTCAAATCATATACTCACTCTTGCTTAGAGGTAATGATTGCATTGCATATGTACATATTTCTTACATTAAATTTTCGAATTTAGGAAAAATTTATCAGATACTTTTGTTATAAATACATAATTAGAATAAGAAATTGTGAACATTATCCCGTAACCTCCATAATTGCTAGTATTTCTAATGTACCTATATATCAACAAGTAAAATCGATCTAAACCGGCCAAATTGGACCTTGGAAATCTGAGTATAAAAACTTGTTTTTGAAATATTTACAATTAGTTTTCATGGTTGTATGGCAGTAACTGGAACCTGTTAAGCCATTCGATAAAAACTTCAAGGATAATCTGAGCTAAGCATATTATATAAAATTTTATATCTGTATCTTTATTAGTTTTTGAAATATTTAAAATAATCTCTTTGAGTTTATTGCCAGCTACATGAACCCGCTGTCCGAATTGGTCCAGTTACAATAGGGTCACAACAACAAAACCCTGGCACAACAAAACAACTTGTGAAAATTTGGTGGTATTTGCCTTATTCGTTTTTGAGTTATCGTGCAATCCGACCTACAGACAGAATATACTATGCAACTCTGTACCAAAGTTAATATACCCTTCAGGAAGGTGCAGGGTATAAAAATTTAGTACTCTTAATTTACTTTTCATTTATTTATAAAGAACTATTTAGGCAGTAATATTAAGTCTTTAAAAATTCGACGTGTAACCTTTTATATTTTAAAAAATATTAAAAATTGTGCTTGATTTTTGCCAGAATTTTCATCAACAGTGCAATATTTGGAATAGCACAAACTAATACATAAATTTGTATTAAACATTTAATTTACAATCACTTAATGAGAATAAAGGTTATAATAATTAAGAACTATATTAGGTGAAAAGTACCATGTCAATTCTGTGATATCCGAATGAATTATTGATTCCATGATCTGCATGAGAGCTGCTTTTCAAACCATTAAAACTTCGACAACAGTTTTTCCAAACTTTGGACTTGCTTATAAAATATTTGAAATTAATTATTAAGAAAAATTTAATTGTAAATTGTACAAACTATGAATGAGATTTTGTTATTATGTGTCCATAATAACGAAACCAATTTCAACTAAACTTTTAATAATGATGCCAGTCGTACTCCTAAACTGGTTTGTGTGATATTTCAGTTCTTTACAAATTGCAAATACTCGAGTCAAAACACTTTCTCGACTGTACTTAACATTGAATATGGTTCTCAAATTTTCAAATGCAGAACGTTTATCAAAATCGTGTTGAACTTAGTTCAGTTGCTTCTTGCTTAGAACCACATTTAAGACGGGTTATAAACTAGAAATGCAAAGCAACATTTTTAAAATAGTAATTTAAAATATTTACCGAGCAATCGAACGAGAAATTCAATGTGCAGTGTTTTTTTGCCATGTGACTGCGTTAAAGTCATGTTTAATAAAATTACACATATTTCCTAGGTTGAGAATATTTCTAAATGAAATTCATCTGACCTATATTATGTCTCCAATTTCTGGAAAGTACGAAAGTTGTAAAAGTTAAAAACTTTAATGAAATTACTTTTTAGTTCAACACATGTTGGTCTTCCCCTAAATTTTTTGAAACACAAAAATTATGGATTTTATTAAAATTTCTGCTGATTTTATTTTTCATCCTCTACTAATATATTGAAAAGATTCTTTACTAAAATTAAATTATATTTTTAAAACAGGTTTGTACAACATTACCGACACATTGGAGATCTAATAAAACGTTACCGGTAGCATTTAAAGTTGTGGCATTAGGTGAAGTTATGGATGGTACAATTGTTACAATAATGGCTGGGAATGATGAAAATTTTTGTGGGGAATTACGTAATTGTACAGCAGTAATGAAAAATCAAGTTGCAAAATTTAATGATTTAAGATTTGTTGGACGTAGTGGTAGAGGTAAGACAAATTCTAAATACTATATTCATTTAAACATTTACCTATAATACACAATTACAGTTGATTAGCCTAAGAATTATAAAACATTTGTGTCTACAAACTTCGGAAATTAAAATATTGTCTTTTTAACATATAGTCTATTTCTAAAAGCAATATGAAAGTAACAATTGTAAAAAATCTGATGTGACATAAGGCAATGTATATTATCTAGTTTAGTGAAAGTGTTACAGAAGATTATGAAAACGCGAAGCTTCTGTAAACACTTCTTTACAATTTTAAGGATACTAGTAAGCTTTTAGTTAACATTAAAAATGGTAATGTGGCTCTTAGTAGAGTATCGCTTTGTTATATTCGAATTCCCCAAAAAGTTATTTTCGGTAACAACCAGCGCTTATATCTTAAAATTCATGAAATTCCGTTTATTAGTTCAGGAGATATAGGTTTCTGAGTCATGATCATTCCAAAATTTTTATACGTACATTCTTTTAACATCCCAAATCCAAATATTAAATTTCAATGAAATTTGATTGGTTATTTCTCTAAAAATGTAACTCTTAAGCTTCCTTACTATGAAGAAGTGCGTTGTCACCAAAAACTTGACATCCGAAATTTGGTTCCATCACAGGATCTCCCTTATTGTACGCAATGTTGTCGGTAAAAGTGTTATATACATAATTAGAGAAGGTGGCTTCTGCCTCACAATGGAAGCTTGATAAACTTTGTAGTTAAGAAATAAATGACTGATGGTGTGCCTATTTTTAAATTTTAAGTGGAAGGAGCAGCAATATATAAAGTTCGTTCTAATAAAGCGAAATAAATAGTTTGCTTCTATATTTTTTATTTAACATTTCTGACCAACAATCGAATTTCGCATGCTGAACTGGTCCTGCTGTAGGGTGGGTAACAATTTGGAAATATCACGTCAAAATCGTTGGTACTTTTTTTTAAGAGGTCTTAATGTTTTAAGTGATGTTGTATCGAACAAATTAAAATCCAAATCCTGTTGTCCTTAAGTATACAATCTCAAATACTACAATTCATTAAAAATAAGTGTCAAGACGTAGCTATTCATGTTTTCTTATTCAAAAATACTTTTAAAAAATATTGTTTCCATCTGATTACAAAAATCTTATTAAAGAATAAGAGATTTTCTTTTTTATTCTTTAGTATTTATTCATCTGAATCAAATTTGTATATTGAAAAATTAAAAAAAGTTCATCGTCATTGCTATTATTTCCTATAGGGTGGTTGATTTCGAACATCTCTGCATAATAGAAAAGAGCATTTTAAATGTTCGTTTTTTGTTTTTACATGGTTGCAGAAAAATAAGATCAGCACAAAAACCTTAACTTTGTTTCTTAATAATTCGCAAATGGTAACAGGTAAAAAAACGATTGGTTCATTTACTAAAATAAGGATTAGTTACAACACTTGAAAAACCGACTTTTTTTAAATTCGAAAATTTAAAAATTGAAATTTTCTGAATTTTACAGTCATAATGATTTCAAAATTTAATTTATGAATTGTAGCTGAATTGTGGGAAAGCCTTTATTTTGCTCTTTCAAATACGTATTCAATTACCGGACCGGTAATTATAAGCATAAACTAAGCTATACTCAAAAATGCAAAAAATAAAGAGGTTCGAAACTTACATTAAGCTAGATTATCTCGAAAGTTTTTGCCAAAGTCCAATAATCAACGTATTGACTCCACACAAAAGTCTGTTTTACTCATGAGCTCCTATACAGTTGTATTTAGCAGTATACTTGGAAAACGACCACCCTGTATGTGTACGGGTTTCAATTTATTACAATTATGGTGTTATGTTTTCGTTTAGATAATTTATTGGTAGCCTCTTCCTTTTTATTATAATATTTTTTTTCCCTCATTTCTTTAGTTTTTATTGAATGACCGGAGAAATTTTTGTCCTTTTTAAAATTTGATTACGCTGATTTTTCCTATCTATTTTAATTTTAATTTTGATCTGTTCCTTTTGATATTACGATTTATTTCAGTCGCGTACAATTTATTGATGAGGTTTAAGGAAAATCTTTTTTTTTTTTGTTGTTAAGAAATTATTCATTAAGCAAGTTAAGAAATTGATTCCAAATCAAATTGTGAATAATGTATAAAGTTAAAATTTTCGTATTTAATCATGTTATTTGTCCTATTTTGGACTTTAGTAAGACTGAATAAATCAAATATAAAGATATTGAAATTGAAAAGGTTCTTTGAATGAAAAAAGTGTGGTTGAATTCCCAAAATTTTTCAAATAAGAAACAATTCAAATGAAGAGCTTTTTTAGTCTGGAACACTTACTGATTATAAAATAAGTTTTTCTAATCGAAAGTTCTTTGTTTAAACACTATTTCTCGAGAGCTGAATCATAAAATTTATTGCGTATGAAAAACACGGAAGATTCATGGAAGAAAACATGTAAATTTGAATACAGGGTTTACGAAACTAGGATATTTTTATAACTAAATGAGCGGCTTTGTCCATAAATTGAACTTGTAAATCTTTATCAAGATATTATGTTTTGTATACATACGATCCTTTTACATTCTTTCTCTGACAATTTTGGCACGCCATCAATATTGTAACAAAAACATAAACAATAGGAATCAAGTAGATGTAGGCAATCATTATGAACAGACCATCAAGAATTTAGCTAAGAGATTGAATTCTAAAGATTTAAAAATTACAAAAAATAAAAAATAAAGGACAGAATTTTGAAAAACAATGTTTAAATCGCTGTGGAATGTCAAATGCGTTTTAAAAGGAAGAAATTCGGAGTTGGGGCTTTGAAAAAATTTAAAGGATACTTATGAAAAAAAAATTCTTTTCTCTCTGTTTTTTTGTTGGTTAAAAAAAATATGTTTCTTTTTTTATGTTTTTTATTCTACTTTTAATGGGCAATAAGGATTTTTTATTTTTATTTTTAATTTTTTACAATTTATTTGAGTTCTCCGGCATTTTGTTTTTTTTTTTTTTGAATATTTCTACTCTAGTCGTCAAGAATTTTCTTTGACTGTTGCAAACCATTTGTAAATTTCCTTATTATTTTTGTTTTCGCTTTGGTTTATTTGCAATAAGATTTTCCGGACTGTGTGTAAAAGTGGTGCTAATAATGAGAAGTAGATTTTTTTCCCGATTTGAATTTATTTTTGTTTTTTTTTGTAAATAAAAATCTGAATGGGGTAAGAATGTGTGTAAGAGAAGCATATTTTTTCTTTATTTTTAGGGGGAGACTTTTTATATTACTGTTTTTTCTCATTAAACTTGTACTACCATAATTTTATATGTTTGTGCATCGAAATGTGTTCATATATTTAGTATTAAAATAAACATTTTAAAACTGAACCAGATTTTTAAAGATACGGCGATGATGCAATGGGAATAAAGAATACATAAGCAACCTCTTGCTTTTATCATACTTTGTTTTTCTGTTAATTTACAAGGGGATTAGTAGGATTTTTAATTTTTTTTCCGGTGTTTATTTTGCCCTTTTTTTTTACTTCTCTTTCTTGTACTATATTTGAAAAGATCTTAAACGCTAAGCTTAATGGAGCTAAAAAAATAATAATGATGAAAAGTTAATAAATTATTAATAAAGGATTGATTTTAAGTCTTAGAAATCAAGTGAAAGAGTGAGATGGAATTTATCTTATTATTCATAATGGCGAAATCTTAATGGAATTTTTTTTTTGTTTGTGTAATAAAAATCTCGTTACATGTAGCTATATATAAATATATTGGGGAGGAATTGGTATGGTATAAATGGAAATATTTTTGATCCTATTAAGAAATAAGTTAGCATTTATAATGATTGTTGTTTAAGAATTTCGAAATAAGCTTAACTTAAAGTTTCTTAAAAACTGTAGTTTGTTCTTATGGCCCTACTTATTGGCTTTACAATAGGATATTTTGTAGAGTTATTTGCTTCTACAATTTAGCACTTATGCTATCTTTTTATTAGCTTAATGTTATATTCAGTAAAAATTACATATTTTAGAAATTTGTTTTGTATTACAAAACTTTCAGCCACAATTCTAGTGTTTTCATTTACTGGGTAGATACAATTGATTCGATGTGTTACTTTTCTTCGGACGTTTTTGAACGTGTTGTTTTAGACTATAATATAAAATGTTTGATCTATATATCCCCATTAAAATATTTGGCGGTTGTTGTTCTCTTTCATACTAGAGCTGAGCTAGATCTGGATCATAGTGAATATGTTCAATCCAATTGTCGTACTCACAATGATTTGATGAAAATGAATAAAATAAATACAGGCGATTGTAAATGTTGATAAATTTGGGCTTATAGAATACAAGTGCAGAAGTTGAATCTTGTGCTACTACTTGGGAAAGTTGAAATATAAGTTATTCACCCATCCAACGTGCTCGTTATCTCTTACTCTTTCTAACTTAAATCTGAAAATCAATCTAATATGTAAGTTTTAAAAATTGCAATTATAATATTCTCCTTTAGCCAATTTTTAAATAAAAAAATTATGAGCTTGAAAGCTCTTAAACTTATAAAAAGGAAGTAGCTTCAAATTGGGTTTCTCATTTTTTTATGAGCTTAGAATTGAAAGTAATTACCGCGTCTGGGATTTTAATCGTCCGCATTAATTCGAAATGAATTTGGAAAAATTTGTATTTAAATGCAAATTCGTTTCGATTATTTGAATTGTTCTTTGCTTAAATAAGAAACATTTCTCTCCATGAATATATAGACCTTGCGTAATTCATTCTGCAATTATAAGAAAAAATTTAAGAAAAATTTTGTTTTAATTTTTAAAGTTTTATTTTACAAAATCTTTAAAAATATCTTAAGGAAAAATCTATAAGCAGCAGTACAAGCGGAAGTAAGAAAAAAAAGACAAAAAAAAACGATTTATTATTTTGTAGCGTTTGTGTAGATAAGAAGACAAGAACTGCAAACAAAAAAAGAAAAACTAAAATTAAAATGCGGAAGGAGATATCATGACTTTTATAAGAATCGATTTTTCATATTTTTCATGGCCCTCCTATTCCATGCCGTTGTCTCCTATCATTGCATTCTTTATATTTATAGCATTTAAAATTGTGTGGATAGAACAGGGAGCAATAAAATGTCTAAATGTTCCTTAAGTATTCAACAATCCATCGTTATAGTTTAAAAATCTTGACTCATCATTAAAATCAGTTCAGTTTTGTTTTTTGTTTTTTTTTTATTTTTCTCTAATTTTTTTTATTTAACACTCCAATTGTATATTTTCTATAAGGTCCCGTCATCTGTCGACGACAATAAGCAAGGAAAAATGAATATTCATCAACAATTTTCTTTTTCTTGTCTCTTTCTTTCATTCTAGAATGTTTTTTTTTGTTTTTTCTCTTCTACATGCAATTGAAAGTGTAGATGTGGAAATATTATAAAAAAAAGACAGGTTTTATTTTTTCCCGTTAAATTTTATCCCAATTTCTCTTCAGTCTGCTGTTTTCTGTCTTTGTTTATGAATTCTCAATTATTTTTGTCTGTTTTCTCTGTAAAATTGAAATCAAGAGAAAAAAAAAGAATCCGTGAATGTCCTGCCAGGATTAAATTTCATTGAAATGAAAAAGAAGGACAATTAAATATTTTCTTAAGTGTATTTGAATTTATAAGAAAAAAGTAAAGATATGCGCGGGTTTGAGTAAAAAGTTGGCCACTGTTATATATTAAATTTTTATTAAGCAAATTATTAGAAAATTTTTAATTTATGAAGTAATTCAAAATGGGTCTAAGCGTATTTTAAAAATGCAAAAGTGGCATATGACAAACGTTATGTTCATAAGTTTCATATATTTTAATTATGCAACTGTGTAACATTTGCAATTTGTAACATTCATTTGTATTGATTTGTTGTAATATTCAGTTGTGTTGCGCAATGGCATGAGCATTGGGATTACAAACAGTTAAGATTGATTTAACTATAGAAATTTTAGGATGAGAGCCTAGAAATTACAAGTTTTACCACTTTTCCAAAAATTTTTTGAAAAAAATGCTTTTCACTCTGCCCGTTGTTTTAGAAACTTAGTCGTTATACTTAATGTGTATTTTTACTTATTGTGGCTGTGTAACCGTTATCTGATTTCTGCTTTTTTTATACTATTTTTCTTCTAGACGTTGAACTGTGAGACCTTGAAATTTGGGCAACTTTCAGATACTAATGAATAGTTAATTTCGTTAGAAGAAAATTTCTTCCATCTCAATTTGCTCTCAAGTTATCGCCACTCGAAATATGTAAAATTTCAATTTGAATTTGTAGAAAGCTGATGACAAATGCAATGTATTCAAAAAATATAATGCCATTTTTCATTTTTTAATTGTTACATCCTAAATGAGTTCAACTTTTGAAGTATTTTGGTATATGAATGAAAGTAATGTAGTAAATTGCTTTTAAAAGCTGTATTTTCACTTGTTCAAGGGAGAAGTGGCACTTTACAAATCATTGGATTGACTCAACTTTATTTAATTTATCGCGTAATTTTAGTTTTAACTTTATGTATTTAAATTTTGGTAATTTGACACATTTAATCCAATTGACTAAAATTAGAATTTGCTTTACTTACTCGAAGAATAGAAAACCGTTTTCCAAGAATGAAGATGTAAAAAATAATTTTTTTTCGGGAATTTTCGATAAACTTCTCCGGAAATGTACCTTGTTCTGAAAATCACAAGCAACATTTATGTTAATTTTCATATAAATCTTGGTACGTTGGAACAAATATGAGAACAAAAGGACGATTCCTTATATTTGAGAAAGCATGGATACTGTAACAATTTTCGGCTTACTTTGTAAATTTCTTTATGGGATTCAACTCGAATTGTTGTGTTAGGAAATAGTTTATTTCCAAAATATTTGGTTTTGGCAGATATACGTTTTTGTATTGCACTTTACCCTCAGAAATCTTTTCAACATTTTAGAATGGTCATCATGAAAAATGCTAGAACATAAATTTTTTGTCCAATTTTGAATAAATTTTTCTACCTGACAGATGAAAAATGCAGAAATTTCTTCAAGGTTGTGTGTGGTCGATTTATATTATGTGCACAGCTTTGGGGTCAAATTTTTTGTTTGATATTTTAACACAATTCTTAAAATCAATTTAAAAATGTGTGTGTTTATTGTATATGCAAATAAGAAAATGAATCCAATTAATTTATACAAAAGAAAACCATTTTGCTTGCTAAACACCATTTATCAAATATACAGTTTCAATATCTTAAATCAACAGCATCTCGATAAAAAGAAAAATCAAATGCATATAATGGAAAATCAAATCAGCTGCCATTTGAATGTTTGTAGAGTTGTGTTTGCATTTTACTTATTTTAAATAATATGAACATTTTGTATTATTGTTGTTTCATATATGTACATATATACGATTATTTGTATATTTCTCAAGAATCCTTACAATTTTCTAGTTAAATTAATTTTCATTTCTTCTACTTATTGTTTATTTGTCTTTTGGCACCATGGAAATAGATTAATTTTGTTTTATTTTGGACCCCATCATATAGCAGTTTTAAATTTACCTTGTTAAAAATTTTATTATTTTCATTTTGACATTTTTGCTTTTATTTTCGTTTTCTTGTTTTCCTCATTCAGTTTCCTTCAGTAAAATTTCTTTACCCTTCAGAATCTTTAACTTGGTTTTGATTTTCTCTAAATTTAAAAAAAAATTGATTTTACATGAAAAATCATTCACATTCAAAATGTCTAATTTTCAACAATAAAAAAAGCAGCATCGTAACACATAGTGTTAATGTGTATGTTGGGCGTACGAAATAAAAAAAAATAAGAGAATTTAAAACCCTCATCTTAGACGTCCGATTCTATGCCAACATCATTATTATTATATTTATTCTTTTTTTTTTTGTTTATCTGACGATTCTTAAGTTCATTTCTCCTCTTTTTTTTTCTCTCGGTTTACTCATCTTCATCATATTCAAAAGTCAAAGGCATTGTAAATTATTATTTTATTTTTTCTTTTTGTTGGGGTGGAAATAGTTGATAATGTTGATAGTGATGTGTAACATCCGCTACTGCCGCCTACCACCAACTGAGAAACGGATGTCTTCTTAATAATGTATTCTATTTATATATGTTTGTATGAGGGCATAAATTTTTAAGAAATATTCTAAAGGTGTCGGTATTTTATTCCACTTATGAGTTCTTTGTGCTCTTTTAATAATTTGTTCGGTAAAAAAAAAATGAGTATGTATGGTATAAGAAAATTCAGGAAAAAATAGTAAGGATTAAAGAAAAGGGAGAGTTTGGGTTGCAATTTTAGTAACAAAAAATTCTATTTTTGTTATTCTTACTATTATTACGTTATTGGTAATCAACGCCTTGGTGACGTTTAAAAAGGTCTTTTTTTTGGAAAAAAGGACTTTTTTACCATCTTTCACTTATTTGACATTTGAATCCAAGTTTTGTGTTGAAACTGATTGTAAATATAAATATTTTATTATTTAGAAAATTTGGTTTCAATAATTATTATTATGAGTCTCAAAGCACTTTCTTTTCTTAATTGAATTCTTGCAATACAGATTTATGAATTTCTTATAGCAATGTATTAACTAGCATTAAATTCAATTATAAGTAAAGGCAGCATGAGTACGATAAGTATAGCTTAATATTTTCGATGTTAGACCAATTAGACCTTCTTATAATATTCTTACAAAATATCGTTGGCCCAATTTTACTATTATTCTTCTTATTTCATTCACCTATTTCCAGCAAAACCACATAAACAAATATAAAAGGTTACAAAAATTGTACACTTAGTGGTACAAGTGGGCTGCAAAGTGGTGCTTTAGAACTCCTCTTATACAGTTTTAATCATAGTCAGATGCCTCGCATTCAATTTCAACATTGAGTGAGACTGAAAATTTCCTGACAATACAAAATTTCTATTCCATTTTTTGTTTCATTCAAATATATTTTTTACTTGAAAAGAATCTTTCTTAATTCTACTCTTGTATACAATATTTAATTTGAGAGCGTAAAGAAAAGAACATCAAGTACTTTGGAATTTAATTTTTAGTCTGGAAGTGCAAGTAAGGAATTGTAAAAAATTCATTGTTAAAAAGTAATGAGAAAAATAAAAAAAAAGAAAAGAAGGAAATTTATAGGTTAACGAATTTTTTTTTTTTTTACTATTTTTCTTGTTTCTTGAAGGTAAATTAGGTATAGAGTATGAGTACCCAATGTATAAAAAAAATATACACATACTTGCTGCCAAGAAAGGAACTCTTAACGATAAGTAATCAAAAAAAAAAACAAAATTCCAAATAAATTTTGGAAGGCAATGCAAATCAAGGTAGAAAGCTTGTAGTAAAAATTTGTAAATTTTGGGTTATGGAGAGTTGCTGTGGTAATTGGTTTACCAGAGTGGAAAATAATGAACAAATTAAAGATGAAGTAAAAACAATGTATACCAAATTTATTAAGGTATTGGAATTTAATTTGCAGGTTTTTTTGTTCCAATAAATTCTATTTGATTCGAATAACCCGCAGTCACACAAAATTTTTTAAATCATCTGTTTTAAAACTTCCTGCATGTTTAAAAGCGCATGCATCTTATTATGCGATTAAGAATTTCAAATTGAAGTGTGCACGAAATTAATGAACTCTGAGAATTATATTAAAATTAAGTAGAGAAAGTCCATTTAAACAAAAATTTCAAATTGAATATATTTCTTATTTGTATTTCAAATTTATGTGCGTACAGGCGAGTTTATAGTACATTATGACTGGTTTATTTAGAAATTCACAGGGAGATGTTTTGTGGCAGGTGTACTCGAATAAATTAACAAGTCATAAAATTATGTAATACTAACAAAAATTTGACATTTATTTTTTATACAAAAATATTAAAACCGTTATTATTAAAATAACCCTTAGAATTAAATTTGCTGTAGAGAATTGAGTGCCACTTTGCATTCAATTGCCGCTCAGTAATAATTACTTCAAGAAAATCTGATGTGATCAGCACATAACCGACCGCAATGTGTATTGTCTAGTTAAGTGAAAGTGTTACAGAATATAATAAAAATGTCTGTTAAATACTTATTTCCAATTTTCAGGACATTAGTAAGCTTGTAGTTAACATACCTAGAAAAATGTAAATTTGGCTCTTAGTAGAGTTTCGTTTTGTGATATCCGAATTCCCTGAAATGCTCGCCAGTTACTTACGGTAACAACAGAAGTGCATTCCCACCGAAAACTCGATATGAAAAATTTGTTGCCATCACATAACCGACCTATTGTATACCCAATATGGTCGGTAAAAAAAAAATTTCAACATAAGTTTGACAATTCTATTTCTGCAAATAAAAGTCAGCGAAGGAGAGGAACCTTCAGAGTAAATTTTCATAATTTCATTTTTATTTTATTTAATTAAAAATATCTTATTAACAGCAAAAGAGTAAATTTTTGTGTTTGAAAGCTTCGAAAAGGATAAAATGTCGATTATAAATTTATATATTTTTTTTCTTTTTCATTTATTAATCTTGTGGATTTAATCGTATTACTAACAGAAAACTTCGATTCCTTTAGATCAGTCCTGTTTTACATTCCAAGAAATTTATTTGCATAACACAATTTCAGAGAACAAAGTAGGGTTTCATTTCCTCTAAAAATTAAATTTTTTTTTATAAAATTCAATTTTTATCATATGTGGAAGTGGGGAATTAGAAAAATAAAAAACATTTTTTTTTGTTTTTCAAAACAAAAGAATTTTCATTCACATTTTTTCTTTTCATTAATTTTCATCGAATTACCATATAGTGACTTGATTTTAAAAATTATAGAAAAGAAAGATTGTGAAGATTTTTTCAAATTTTATCAAATAAAAATTTTATTTGTTTTGAAAAATCAAATTCGAAGGAATTTAATTGAAATTGTAATGTCGTTGAAATGAAAACTTTGTTGTTTGCATTTTTATATTTTTTGCTCCTGCTATACGCTATCACAAAATTGTGACGAAAAAAAGAAACGAATATATGTATAACAAATAAAGTTAATGATATTTTGTTGTTCGTTCTTCTGATGTAATTCAGAAGATATCAGATCAGAAGATTTTTTATATTTAATTTAAAAAAAAGTAGCTATTCTTATTCATTACTGGATATAAAATTCTTTCAATTCTAGAATATCATTTTCATTTCGATTGTTTGTTTCTATTATTATTAATACATGAAAGCGTAATTGATATTATGAAATTTCAGGATGAAATGTATACACTATATACGTAGATGTGTTATACCCAAATGGTAAAAGGTGTAAAGAAATCCGTTAAAATTTTCCGTTATCCACAATCCGTTTTATCAAGATTTATAATGTCGTTGTTCTTCTAGACCACAGGTTGTAAAAGTCTGAAATTTTAACAGCTTTTAGACACTAACAAATAGATTATTTAGTTGTAATAAAATTTTTTCCCACTTTGAAATTTGTTAAATTTGGGGCCTTATATTTCCAGAATCGCAAGCTTTTTCAAATTTCTATAAATGCAGAATGCTAATGGTAATTGCCATGCCAGTAAAAAATGTAATTATTTTTCATAACTCACGCAATTAGCCCTTAAAATCTAGCATTATGTTCAGACCTCTTTTAATTTATTTTTGCTTTGTTTCAAAGACTGCATAAATCGTTTATTATAAATGTATGCAATCCTTGAAATAGTTTCGTATATGAATAAAAATAATTTTAGTAGTGTGATAGGTATTATGTACATAAATTGTTTGTGAAAGCAGTATTTTCAGTTGTTGGCGGGAAAAGTACTACATTACAAACCATCGGTTTGATCCATGTTAGCTATTCCATTTATTCAGCGATTAAAATGACAATTGAAAAGCTGGGAATATTTCAAATTTCTCTTGAAAAGATCTACAATATTATTGCCTATATGATGATAAGAGTAAATGTTTACAATTATATTGTAAACATTTACTCTTATCATTATTTCAATAATTATTTTGTATCATTTCAATAATTATTTTGTATTATTTCAATAATTATATCAATAATTATTTTGTAAATTTAACATTTAAGAGAAAATAAAGAGAAGAAATTAAAGAGAGTAAAAGAGAGAGAGAATTTAAAGAGAGATGCAATTAAATTGAAATGTAATTTATGTGTAATTGGAGTAGAATTTGTTAGTTTAAAAAATAAAATGTTCCAATCCATGACAGAGTACTGCAATAAAATATGTATTATGCTACCTGGGATTTTCTTTAACTTTGATTTAAAAATTTTTGCATTATTTTCCAATTGAATTACTTTTAAAAAAATTTAAACCCATTACTTTTAAATAAAATATTGTAGAACAGTGAATATTTTTAAAAGCTTATAACAAAAGCTTACATTGGAAGAAAGCATACTTTTAGGAAAAATTTAAGTATACATAGAATAATTAAAAATAAAACCGTGGCTTTCAATACGATTTAAGCTTTTAAAGAAACCGTAGCATTGTATGAAAAAAGAAGTCTCAATTTTTTCGTTACAGGCTCTGTTTTTGTTTTATGCTTCGACTTGGAATTATATAGATTGTAAATTTTATGTTGTTAATGCGTTTTGGAAGTCATAGAAGAAAAGTTTCTCTAATTTTCGGTTTTTATTGAATTACTAAGCGTAGTATAAAATGTTTTAATATTTTGATCACAATATTGAATTAACCAAAAAATATCTATGAAATATGAATCTACAGCTAGATTGTTAAAAAGTTTGATTGTTCAAATTTTTTGCCAAGGATAAATTTTTCCAAAAAAAAAAAAAAAACGATTTAAGAATTCGCGATAATTTAAAAAATTTAGCCGAAAAAGTTATTTTAATGTTCTGCAAGTGTTTTTCCAAGAAAATTTCATGGGTTTAATTAAAAATTTCGAATTTCTACCCAAAAGTTTTTCTTTCTTCTTTGGAATCACATTGAAATATACCTTACGTAATCAAATATATCATGAAAATCAATTACGGTACACTTATTTAAAACCTTTTTGATTTATTTTTATTTTATTTAATTTCCACACTTTATAAAATGTATGACAATTTTGACTGCATACATATGTATATATTGCGTACATTTTCTCTAAAATTGCGGGCATATGGAAGTATGTATATATTCAAGTATGAAGATGATAATATTTATATTTAAGTATGTATATTTGTATGTTTCCACAAACATATAGGTGTTTGATAATTTTTTCCTGTTCCTTAATTATAAAGGAAGAAAAACGTAACCAAGGTTTTCTTCTACGATGCGTTCCTAGACCAAATAAAGCAAAAAATATATACGTTATATCCAAATAAATGGATCTGCTTAAAAAAATAAATGAAAAGGGTGTCTTTTAAAAAATAAAAGGGTTGAAAACTTTCGTACTCAACACTCTCATAATGCTCTTTGTTCAGTTTCTTTTTCCCGAATTTTTTTTTTTATATTTCGTTTTTATTTTGCCTTAAGTACATACATCCGTTATATTTACGAACAACGTTGTCATTGACTCTGTTACCAGATAGAAATTTTTAAGAATAAGTTGTGGACATTTATACTTTAAAAGATTACCGAGACCGGAAAGTTACTTGAATATTTTATAATTTTCAAAAAGTGTTCCTTGTATAATTTCCTGGCGTTCTTAGAGAGGGGGCACAAAGTATATCTGAAGTCTTGCTGTTTCAAATACGCAATAAATTAAATTACTTTTGTCTGTAATATTACTGTAAAATATTGGAAATTTTTCGTATGTAAGAGCAAATAATTACAACTAAGTTCACTTTATTTTTGTTGTTGGCCCCTTGGCCATATTAAATGGTTTTAATATTTCCTTGTAGCTGCATTTTATTAAAAGAGTACAGTAAACATGGTAGAAAATTAAATTTTTTTAGAGTATAAGAAATATTTTTAAGTGGTTTAAAGTTGTATATCATAATACGACGTAAAGTTGTGTAAAATTAAGTGAATACCCTATAAGATATAGGAACACGATTTCCAAAAATTAAAGTTTTATAATTTGAAATTCACGTGAAATTTATAACATTTTTATCGAACAATCCTTATCATTACTATTTTTACTAAAAAAAAAATTTTAACCTTGGCAATACTGTTCTTGCTTTTGATCATTATCTTTCTTTGTTTCGTGCTACCACCAACTTAATTTTAAGAAGAAAAGTTTTGAGTTTTTCTGTTCTTTTTCTTGTTGTCCTTGTTTTGCTTTCAAATTTTTTGCCATTATTATTTTCTTTATGTTTTAGTCCTGGGTGTTTTGTAACGTCGTTAAGCTTAATTAATAGCATAGAACTGAAATGTATAAGAAAAAGAGGAAGCAACACACAGGTGCTTTATACCGTTATCTTTATTTTTTTTTTTGTTATTTTAATTTTTTAGATGGAAAATTATCATGGCGGTAATGATGTCGTTCTATATATCATATTATACATTTTCTTTAGATTTATTTATTATTATTTCAATGGAGCTCGTAACGTAATATATATGTTGAGTATGGATGTGTATTAATATTACGTATATATATAGCTTTAACTGGAAAATGTATAATATAATATAAATTTCACACTTATATTTCAATATATGTATGCGTTTGTGCGTATAAATCACTATGATGGAAATATGTACATCTATTTAAACTAATTTATCAAGAAAATCAGTACTTTTAAATATACATAATGTATACATATATATAAACTACCTTGATAAAGTACGTGTTTGTATTGGTTTTGTTTTTTCAAAATGAATTTTGTATACTCAAAAATATTGTAGAACGATAATGAGATAAAGTAAATCTTTGGTTTTTGTTTGTTTTCGTATTTATTTTTTTTGGAAAACTTTCGCCTTATTTTTTTTAGGATATTTATAAAATGACAAATTACTTCTGACAGAAATCTAAAGTAACACAATCCAAATATTTTCTTAAAATAAATTAGAAGCTTTTAAATTTTTATATTATTTTAAACAATTATATATATGTATGTAGATGTGTTTTGAAGTTTTTAAATATGATTAATTATAAATTATCGTTATCAACAAAAGAATTGAAATAAATATGAACCGATTAGATGTTGTGGTACGAAAAAGATGGAATGAAATGGGGGGGGGGGGGGGGGGAGGAGAGGGGATTAAGATGTATAGGAATTTTAACTCTTACATTATAATACGGTAGTGAAAGTAGTGGGGGTTAAATAAAGCCGGCAACACTGTTACTAAAAGGTTGCAAAAAAATTTTCTCTGCGAAAATAAAAAATAAATAATTATTTAGTGTTTCACATCAACTTATAAAAATACAAAAACTTTAAATATTGAAGAATAGTTTATATATATTAAAATAAAATATTTGTGCAAAGGCCCAGAACAAAAAAATCGACGGCAGATAAATTTCTCTGTGTGGTTTGCAAAAAAGAATGCACAGATAGTCAAGAATCAGTATGTTGTGATACGTGTGACATGTGGACTCATGCGGAATGCACCAAATTGAGTAAGAAGCAGTACAAGCTACTTGAAAAATCCGATGGTGAGTTCATGTGCCACAAATGTGACCCCAGCTTCATATCGAAATTTGGCGGCAGTTCGAGTTTAACCTCAAAAATATGCAATAGCTCATGCAATAGCAGCAATGATTGAGAGTTGATTAAAGAAGTCTTAAGTGAATTAAAAGACCTGAAAAAATCAGTATCATATTTAAGTAGCCAATATGATGACATTAGGCAAATAGTTACTCAATTCAACAAAGAATTTGTGGATCTTAAAAAAGAGAACTATTCTTTAAAATCCAGGCTAGAACAGTTGGAGAAAGCATCATTTTCAATTGATAAAGAGCGAGTCAGAAATGACATAATAATTGTAGCTGATAAAGGGCTTTTGGACAATGAACCAGGTTCATCAATAGTATCAATGGCGTCTGCTATGAAAGTGGCTGTAACTAGCCAGGAGGTGACATCAGTTGTGGTTTTAAAAAATATAACGTCACAGACAAAGCAGGTGCTTCCCATGATAAAGTCATGATGAAAGTTACTTTGAAAAATGGTACGAGTAGAGACGAGCTGCTTAAAAATAAGAAAAATTTAAACAATTCGAGTGAATTTAGTAGAGTGTCGCTACGTGAGGCATTACCTCGGCGTTCACTAGAATTATTACAATATGCCAACAATTTACGTAAATTTGGTTATTCATCAATCTACGAGTACTCTTATCGTGGTCGAATATTTGCCAAACTAACCTCAGAATCGAGTCCGATTTTGCTCAGTAATAACGATGCAGTTGATGGCTTGCTCAACAAACGAGTGAATTCAGAACATTAACATTTATATTAGCTAAGTATATCTGATCTTATTTTGAAATTTTATTATAGATTATAATAGTATCATGAATTTTAATTTATCTAATCAAAATGTAAATAATCTAAGCATAATATCTTTTAATGTACGCAGTATAAGCTCATTCAAAAAATTTTGTCTCTTAAGGGAACTTGTAGCATCTTTTAAAGTTCTACCAAAAATTTTGATAGTACAGGAGACTTGGTTTAGTCCTGATCTGACGGTATTATATGAACTCCCTAGTTACTCTTCAATTCATTGTTGCAGGACTGATTGCTATGGAGGCGTCAGTATGTATATAAGTGATAAGATTGCTTATTCAGTTATTTATAATTAGAGCTCACAGCATTGTGAATCTATTGGAGTAAAGCTTTTGGATTTTAAATTGAATATTATTGGATATTATAGATCCCAACAATGTAACTTTGATTCATTTATGGAATCTCTTCGTCCAAAATTTGCTTTCCTTGGTAATTCGGAATCTATATTTTTTGGAAATTCGAATATAAACATTTTTGAGGACTCTAATAACTCCATTAGTTTTAGGAATTTGTGCTTAAGTTTTAATTATAGGTTTCTACATTCATTAATTACAAGACCCTTCAGTGGCAGCTGCATTGACCTTGTATTTTCAAACGGGCGGACGTCTTCAAAAATAAATACCATTAGCTGTGACATGAGTGATCATGTAATAGTTTATACTGATCTCGATATCTCGGCTAACCTTGACAACAATGATGAGCTAGAAACAAAGAAAATTAATTACTCGTCCGTACAGCGTGGAATTCAAACTTTGGTGTCAACGTTGGGGGATGATTTTTCAGATTGTGATCTTCTTGTTCACTCTTTATCTTCAATTGTGAAGAGAAATACAAAATTAATTAAAACAAAAGTTAATCAAAAAAAAAAGGCTAGCGCCGTGGGTTGATGGCAATCTTCTAAAACTTCTAAAAAATGAATATTGGGTACAATTCAAAAAAACTAAATATCATTTTTATCTCGAAAATTTTAAAAGACTTAACTCGATAACCAAACCAATTCTGAAAGAAAGACGTTCTAATTACTTAAGTAAGGAAATTGAAAAATGTAGTGGCGATCCTAAGAAAATTTGAAAAAGCGTTAATTCTTTATTTAAAGTGAACAATAAAAAAACTTATCCTATATATGAGGGTGTTATCTTGCTTGATGATCTTGGGGTTCCTAATAAATTCAATGAGTATTTTAGTTCCATGGGTCAATCGTTAGCCCATTCTTTTGTTTGTTTTCCCTGGGATGATATAAATTTCTTTCGGTCTCTTGGTTTACTGACACATAACCAACCCTTTGATTTTCGTAGGACTACGGTTTCAGATGTGGAGAGGGTTATGGCAAATTTAAACAATAAGGCGTCGGTAGGTTGGTGATTCTGAAGGCATCACATGGGGAGCTTTCTCCATTAGTCTGCAACATTTTTAATTCAATAATAGAGACTAGTATATACCCAGACTGCCTTAAAATCCAAACCGTAACGTCAATTTTCAAAACCGGAGATAAAAGTTGCCTGGGAAATTACCGGCCTATTTCAGTGCCTCCTACTCGTAGTAAAATATTTGAAAGGCTCCTGTATAATCAAATGTATTCATACTTAACAGATAATAATTTACTTTATGAACATCAATATGGATTTCGTCGTGGTTTGGGCACCCAAACTGCTCTTATTGAACTGGTTTGTATTAATGGTACCATGGGCGCATCGAGATGCATTGGTGTTGGTGTGCCACAAGGGTCGGTCTTGGGATCTTTATTGTTCCTTATTTTTATCAATGACATCGCAAGATTGCCTCTAACGGGTAGAATATTTCTATTTGCGGACGACTGTTCGATATTTTATCCTGGCGATGGCATTGATGAAATCAGATTTAATATGAGGGAGGACTTGGCTGTCCTTGATGAGTATTTTAGACTTAACAAATTGTTACTAAATGTAAATAAAACTAATCTCATTTGTTTTCGAAGCAAGCGAAAACTTGTTAATAAACTTGATTTAATTCACAATGGCGTTCTATTAAGTGAAGTCAATTGCGTTCAATTTCTTGGTGTAGAAATAGACTGTTTTCTGAGTTGGCGGGACCATATCAACTTAGTTGTAGGTAAGTTGGCTATGGTCAATGGTTTACTTTATAGGGTCAGGTATAAACTTTCAACAGAAACAAAGAAATTAATTTATTTTGGACTTGCACACTCCCACTTATTTATGCAGCTGGTTCTTGGGCTTCGTTTTCTAACGTGAATAGAATTCAAGTGATGCAAAATCGAGTTCTCAATCGTTATCACACGGTTGATTTATATTCGAATTGCCAGTAAAGTGTATTCATAGGTTTCAATTATTGTGCCACTTTTATAAAATAACTAAAAGCTTAATTCCAAACACTCTTCAAATACTGAGTTTCCAACATTCATATAATACAAGGAACAGAGATAACCTTGTTGCTTCACGTTCAATAAACATTGTCTCGTCACAGAATATCTCCCACAATGGGGTAATTCGGTATAATGAACTTAATAGATCTATAAAGGACATAAATAATATATTACTTTTTAAAAGAAGATTAAAAGAATACTTATTAAACAGAAATATACTATTATCCATTCTCCAATAATTAATAATTAGTAATCAAATATGATCTGAATTTATTTCTTCAATGTAAATAATATTTGTACATGAAATAAAATAATGTAATTTGAAATGTAATAAATGAAAAGTAATAAATGTAATTATAAGTAAGTTTGTTAAATAGTTGCTAATTTTATAGTTTATAAGACCTTTTGGTTGAACTCTTGTTATAAAATTAATAATTGAATTTTGTATTCTAATTGGCTAAATAAAAAATAAAAAAAAAAAATAAGGAGGCGAAAATAGTTATCTTGCAGGTGGATTTTATGTATAATTAATAATTTAAAAATTTAATACGAAAATAAAGGTGTTCCAAAAACAGTAAAATTTCCAATCCCTTATGGGGTAAGGGGCTTAAAATCGTTATTTCTCAATGATATTTTTTGTTGAGAATCTTATTTTAACTTTGATTTGGCCATATTCAATTATCTATTCGAGGAATATTCATTTTGAAAAATCTTGACACTAGTGCTTAGGAACGGGTTTAAGAAAAGAAAAATGTTACACGGCATATTACTGAAAAGGTCTCTCCGGCCACAGTTTTTGATCAATATAAAGCTTAAAACTATTAATTTAAAATCTCTCAAATAGGAACCGTGAATTGAGATCTTGTGTTTTCTTGTAATTTTCTGATTAAACATTTATCCTTTGTCTATTTTTATTAGGCATTGCTTTAAATAAGCTCTATTATCAAGGACAAATTAATTAACTACTATTGCTGCTGCTTCATTTAATATATTCGATGTTTTCATTTGAAACTTAAGTAAGAAACTTAAGTTACATTCATATAAATATGTACATAGATGTTATATGCAAGACTGATACTATATACAATAGATTTCAAGCATTTGCTTGAAATTTATTTGATGATGCAAAGCTGAAGAATTTTAGTGAAAGAATGCAAATTGATAAAAAAAATTTGGTAAAGGCGTGATAAGAACCTTAAAAAACTTAAATAAATTTGAATACTGAAAATAGCAAATTTTATTTGACTAGTGCATACAGGTCACAAATCACAATTGAGAATGAAGTTGACCTTCTGAATAAAAAATTTAAGCCATTTTTAATTTTCCTGACATTTAACTTAAGAAAACTTAAAGTCTAAAAGTTTTTTGTCATATCTGTATAGAGACATTCCTTGCGTGTTAGGATTAGTATCTTGTGTTCAAATTCAATCCTTTAATAAATTAAATAGTGTACTTGTTTTTGCAAATTATTGAAATAAGTATACTTGTTAACACTCTTGTGTTTTAGCACTTTGTTTTATAAAAATATTTACTTGTGCATATATACATATATATTGATATATATATATATATATATATATATAATATTTTTGTGTATTAAAAGAAGACAATATAATAAATACATACAAATGTCATAATTCTGTGAATTTATTACTCCCAAAAGATCTAGAGTTCATCTCGCATATTTTTCTATTAAAATAATTTTTCAGTTATTCATACGTATAACACTCAAAATATATGGTTATACTCACATATGCTAAAATGTATAACTGCATTTTATGAGATTTAAATTGAAAAATCACTTTTCATGCATTTATTTTTGTTTCTTTGTTATATTTTGTCACACCAACTAAAGCAATTTATATTTTAAGGAAGGGGTTTATTGCCAATTTTCATACCCATGTTGCTTACCATTTTAATATTTTTAAAACGAGATGTTTTTTTTTCAAATAATTCATATACAAAAATCAAAAAAAAAATATTTTTTCGTTCTAGTATTTCAAACCCCGTCCCGTGTTGTATGAAATTTTTTGGTGAAAAGTTTCTTTTAAATCAATTTTCTGATTTTATAACCACAATCATATTGTCATTGTTATCAGGAAGGGTCTTTTTACTGGAGTCAAAAGGCAGAGATGATACTGGAAAATTTATTCCAAATCAAAACTCATACTATTTATAAATAAATCTGTAAGTTCTCTAAAAAGTGAACTGTGAATAAAGATTTTAAAATTTTGTTATCATCTGCTAAAGGATCTTCCAAATGTAGTGTGTGTACTATTCTGCACAATCAAATTGGAATCCGTGTATTGTAATTTAAAATTTTCTAATTCTTTAATCAAAAAATTTTTATATAAGTGTTTGGAAATGATAATTTATCAAAGATTTTTATTGAAAAGTTAGGGTTCTTTAGGCAAAACTAAAAAAGAAACTCTTATCTTTACTTCTCACTCTAGATATTGTCATCCTGTTTAAAATTTTAATTAGACGAATTCCGTATATATGACTAAACTGAAAGAAAGGCTTTATAAATATTCTCTTGATTGAAAAATTTTATCTATACACTATTTCCGAATACGCAATTTTGAAAGGAAGAATAAAAAATACCTCTACGTATTGAGATTGCTATAGGTATATACGTATATACATTATTTTTGTACATACGTATACTCGTATACCTATAGCAATTATATACATTAATAGTATATACATTAATTTTGGGTGATAAATTTTAACAAATTTTAATTCAATCTCTCTAAACTGAATGTACTAAAAATATGGTTACTCAAACAGTTTTGCTCTTAATCGTCGTTCAATAATATTGGTTGATTGGAAAGCTATTTATTAATTTTCTATATGCTTATCTTTCATGAATCAAACCAGTAATGATTGTCTTTGCTTGAAATAATTGAAATATTTAAAAAGTACTTCTTGCTTACTAGTAATTTTAATACACTGCCTTTATGTACAATATTGTACCAAAAACTATCATACTGCATCTTTGAATATCATACTACAAATCAGTATTTTTTCTTGAAACGTAAAGAAAATGTTCAAATTTCATTATTTCTTTAAAAATGTGAAATTGTCATGATTTCTTCAAAATAGTGAAAATGTGTTCTTGTTGTTTCATAGTAAGTTGTTATATTGAGTGCCAGAGTGTTAACTAAAAAATATAAAATTCTAATAAATTTTTCAAAAAAAACAAAAAACAAACGAATTCACACCGTTTTTATACAAAAATTTATCGCTTTCGAAGAGATTTTGATCGCCCTCTTTCTGATTTATCTGATTTTGTTTCCAGTTTCTTGTATTGTATTTGATGTAGAGTTCATAAAAGGAGCTTCTTAAATATAATTTATAAAATATACACATTGTATACCAATAACAAGTAAAAATATATAAAAATATGTTTCATAAAGGACAAAATATTAAAGTTATAAAAAATAAAAACAAAAAAAAGATTTCTTTGAATGGGATTTAGTTTGTAACTGAGCAACAATTCAATGAACTGCAGTGTAACAAAAAAATAAAATCCAGAATATTTTATAAAAATTTCATTTTCATATATTTTTGACTTTTTAAATTCTACCATTGTGTATAACCGATTTATTCCTTTTGGAAATATCGTCCTTTTTTTTTTTTTGCTTGATATTCTTTTTATTTATCCTTTGTGCTTTCGTATATTTCTGTGAAATAATATAGAACTTATATAATATTGTGAGTGTATATGAAGTGAAGAAAAGTAACATGAAAATCGTAAAGATTTTTGGTTTTTGTTGTTATAAACAGCAGTGTCAACACAAAATTAATATTTTTAACCCCCACAACGACTTGCAAAACAAAATAAATATTCATAACTTTTCGAATATCCTTTTAATATTTTAGTTTATTGATTAAAAGATGAAAAAAAGAAAAGTGGAAATTCGAGAGATGGTGTGAAAATGATTTTTTTTTTGAAATATATTGAATTTTTAATAATTTAATTTTGGCTTTCACACGGGCAACAATTCTTAGACGCAATTGATTTCCACTTACGTTCGAGTTCATAAATTGGTCGAAGTAACATGGAAGTTAATTGTGTTGCTGAAAATTAATATTTTTTTTGGATTTGGAGTTTTGGATCCTTTAAATGTACTTTATCTATGTTGTCTCACAATGTTTGTAAAAAAATTTATTTGGTGTTTAATAAATATTGTAAATTTTCTGTTTTTTGTTAAAAGAAAATGTCGTATCCCATTGATCTGAGGTTGACTCGAATTTTTTAACTATACGGATTTATCATTAAGCTTTTAGAATACACCAATCCGACAAACACCTAAACAACCTGATAAAATTTACTTTGATAATTTTTTTTCAAGACTCGATTGTGATGTTTGATGGATCGTGCGTCTGTTTTCAGCTGATCAATTAAATTATATACATATACATATACGGGAATATAGGTATAGATAGAACAACATATACCATTGATTAAAAGGTCAAAAATGAAGTAGGTGCCAAATCTCAAGGGATCCCCAAATACACGGATTTTAAAAATTTTTCTCGAAAAATCTACATGAATCCTTTTTTTTTGCTTATAGCTTTCGTTTTGAAAAAGATGGAAGCTTTGGAAGCTTTAAACTAACTTAAGAGAACTGACAGAGGGCTTGAAATCAACTTTTCAAGAAAATTTTTTAGTGTTTTTTATCTCGACAATTTCGTATGAAAATTTTTTTTCCCGTAATTTTGCCGAGCTTCTCGCTCAAGATTTAAACATCAAACGTTGCAAAATCTTTTATGGTCCTGGATTATAGCAAAAAAAAACCAATTTCAAGATTTTAAAGTATTTTTAAAATTTTTTTATGTGAAATTCCTTGGCATTCTTCTGAAAGTCTTGTATTACGCTTTGTTTGGAGCAAATATCGGGATCATGGAAACCTTGTTATTTTTTATCTTATTTTATATTTAGTATAGGTATGTATGTATGTAGTGTTTAAAAATTTTTCAATTATATACTTTCCAAACCTTGTGCATTCTTCAATATTGCATGACTGAAACTGATTTCACTCAGAAAAATAATATTCTTAAAAATGATAATAAAAGGAGGTGTAAATGAAACTATAAAAATGTCAATAGCTTATATTGACAATTCAATTTATTTTTTAAATGTTTATGAATTTGAGGGACACAATAATATTGATGAAATGACAAGAATTTCAAAAACATTAATTTAACAATTAATTGAATTTCATCATAAAGATTAGAATTTTGTTACATGCTTAGCTTAACAGTCTGATTTAATAGTCATGATTCAGTTAATTAATATAAACTTTAGAAGGAGGTCCTTCTTTTTTCAAAGCGAAATTTAACCGTTTGAATTAGTTGTAGGCGTTAAAACATAAAAAATTTTAAATCTTCTCTCATAAGTGCATGCCTTGCCTATTGATGTAGAAAAAAGGATGTCCTTTGACATAAAAATTGTAAACTTTGAGCAAAATTTTTAGAAATTATAAAACCAAATTATGTCATGAAAAATTATTTGGTATTGCAAATCGAACAATTTGCAATAAAAAAAGATGAAAAAAAAAATATCGCTTTTCAAAAAAAAAATTATCGATGAAGAGAATTGTAACGATGGGTTTATATAAAAAGTTTTATTTTAGAAAATTTTTGATATTTAAGGGCAAGAAGAATTTGCAACAAAATTTTGGTCTAACAATGAAACCCATAACAACACATTTTTCTATTGTTGTGATTGAACCGCAGGAATTGAATTAGGAAAAAGAGATTCCCTACTCTGAAGCAGTTTTGGGTAAAACGCTTGTTTGTTTGTTCGTAAAATTGCATTTTCATCATCATAAATCATTTAGTAACTACAGCTACATAATCAATTTCATACAGTGTTCAAATATTCAGAGAATCATTAGAGATAAGCCTTTAAATAAATTAAAAATTTTGTGTTTGGTTTCGAAATTTCTAAAAAAATATAGCACGGAATTAAATAACCTTGAAATGTTCTTTGGTTATACTCGTACGAACGTATGTTATAGTTATTTGTTTATAACTTAGAAACTACTTAAGATACGGTACTGTGAAATTACAGTACTACTTGTGTAAAAGCTGTTGAGATATCAGGAACGCTCATTATAACTGTCATATAACTTAGAAAGTTATTTTCAATTATCTCAAATATAATTAGAGCTATAACATAGAATTTTCGTAAAAACAAGTAAATCAATCGGGCTGTTATGTGTTATAAAAAGAAACTTTTGAAATAGCAGTACCGAAAGTTTGCTTTAAATTAATATGGTAATTCGGCAGCTTAAAGTCATAGTCTGCCTCATAGTCAGCTATTCCACACAGCATAACAAATTGACACGGGTATCAGAGAGTTGACATGGTTAACTCTATTTCTTCTTATTACACCCGTACGAACGTATGTTTGAAAGATATACTAAATTTGCTTTACCGTTTGTAACGCTAAGAAATAATGGTCTGAGATATAGACTCAAGAGCATGTTTTTAATCAGCGTCGAATTCTAAGTCGATTTAGCTTTGTTTGTCCGTCCGTCCGTGTGTCCGTCCCAACGATAACTCAAAAACTAATTGGGCTAAGTTCACCAAATTTTTGCAAATGATTTATTATTGTTGATGCTAGAACTCTATTTAAATTGAATATGATTGGGGTAGTGGTTTGGGTAGCTGCCATACAACTTCAGCATTTATTTGGCTATATCTTAGAAACTATAAAACCTATGGTATCGAAATTTCGCATAAGCAAATATATTAGTAGGGTCAATATATTTGTCAAAATTCGTTGAAATTTCTTTGCTTTTTCTAGTAGCTGCCAAACAACTTCAGTAGTAGTTTGGCACACACAGTAGTTTGGAAAACACAGTACTGAAATTTTGCATAAAATTAATATGGTAATACGGCAACTTAAAGTCGTAGTCTGTCCCTTAGTTAGCAATCGCACATAGGATAACAAATTCGTATGGGTATGATAGAGTTGACATTATGAACTCCATTTCTTCTCATTTTATTTGTGAGTTTTATTTTATTAACCTATGAATTAAACTCATTTTAGTTTCAGGTAACGTAAGTTCTATATGATATATTCTGCGAGTTGTGTATTTTTGTCCCCTCTATATGCTTAATTTACTTCATATCTCATTTAATTTGTAATTTTTCAAGTTTATTACCATTATTTCAATTAATTATTTTATTAACGAAAAATTTTAATTAAAATCTAAGTTAAATGTAAACAAATTGGTAAAAAAATAAATAAATTTAAAATGAAAAAAACAAAAAGCAAAAAAAAAAAATCAAAATATTTCTTATAATCCTTTAAAAGTAAAAAAAAAAAAACTTCCTTAAAATTAATTTCTTCAAATTTCAACAACTTGTTATTTTTAATATTTTCAAAATATTTATTCTAATTTCATATACGCTTTTAATAAGCGTATATGAAATACTTTTTTATTTAATTTTTTTATAGGAACATACGCTATGATGTATTTATAGCACCAATTACTTAAAAATTATATTTAAAAAGCCTATATAAGTATTAAATCCTTTTTCATAAAACCTATACCTCAAAAAAGAAAAAAATTAGTAAGTTTGTTCCTTGTAAATTAAATATCCTTATAAAATATTAAATTTCAATTTTTTTATTATTTTTGTTTATCTTGTTTTCTCTTAATGTTATTCATTATTCCTTTTTGATCCTTTTTAAAAATATTTTTTATACAAATACACGCATTTAAGTACGTGCGTATACATGTGCTATTTAATGTACTTATTATGATTTTAAATGTATCCATCCTTAATAAATTTTGTTTTACAAAAAAGGAAAAAAAAAGCGCAAGTACACCTGAAGGTTTTCCAATCGAGGTTAATGATTTTAAATAAATGAAAACAATTTTTTGAGTTCACATACATGCAAATAATATTATTATTCTCCCATAAATTAGTAGTCTCCAATTTCTTATTTTTTCCTTTATACCATGTGATACAATTATATTTAAAAAGCCTATCATTGCCAAGTTGCTAATAAAACAAGTAAAAACGTTTCAGTCGGTATAAACCGATTGAATTATACCCTGCACCTTTCGTTATTGTGTAGCAATTACCCAAACCTCTGAAATCATTCAATAGAAACTTCACGGACATGTCTGATCTATAATCGGACACACAACTGCCAAGTTTCATGAATCTGACTTTATTATTTTTCCAAATATTAAGAATAAGCTTTTAGACTTGTATGAGATCTACTCGAACCTGTTAAGCAATTCCACCAAAACTTCAGAAATATATGTGACCTATAACTCGACATACAACTGCCAAGTTTCGTGAATCTGACTTTATTATTTTGCCAAATATGTAAAATAAGCTTTTGGAGTTGTATGGCAAGTACCCGAACCTGTCAAGCAATTTCACTAAAACTTCACAAATATATCTGATCTATAACCGGACACACAACTGCCAAGTTTCATGAATCTGACTTTATTATTTTTCCAAATATGTAAAATAAGCTTTTGGAGTTTTATGGCAAGTACCTGAACCTGTCAAGCAATTCCGTCAAAACTTCACAAATATATCTGATCTATAATCGGACACACAACTGCCAAGTTTCATGAATCTGACTTTATTATTTTTCCAAATATTTAAAACAAGCTTTTGGACTTGTATGGGAGCTACTCGAACCTGTCGAGCAATTCCACCAAAACTTTATAAATATATTTGAGCCATAATTGGACACATGACTGCCAAGTTTCATGAATCTGACTTTATTATTTTTCCAAATATTTAAAATTAGCTTCTGGAGTTGTATGGCAGGTACCCGAACCTGTCAAGCGATTCCTCTAAAACTTCAGAAATATATTTGACCTATAATTGGACACATGACTGCCAAGTTTCATGAATCTGACTTTATTATTTTGCCGAATATAAAAAATTTGCTATTGGAGTTGTATGGCAGCCACCCGAACCGGTGCAGCTATCCCATTATAATTTTTAGAGCATGTGTAGAATATAATTGGACACACGTATACAAAATTTTATATTTATAGCTTTATTGGTTTTTGAAATAATTAAAATAAACTCTTGGAGTTGTATGGCAGCTACCCGAACCCGTTGTCCGATTTAGTCCAATAACAATAGGGTTCGTCCTTGGCACAAAAGAAAAAACTTGTGAAAGTTTGGTGTCGATTGCATTATTCGTTTTTGAGTTATCGTGCGATCGGACGGACGGACGGACGGACGGACGGACGGACGGACGGACGGACGGACGGACGGACGGACGGACGGACGGACGGACGGACGGACGGACGGACGGACGGACGGACGGACATGTCTAAATCGACGCAGAATTTTACGCTGAGCAAGAATATATATATATGTCCATACCGCAGATGACTCCTTCAAGTAGTTACAAACTCCATACCAAAGTTAATATACCCTTCACGAAGTGCAGGGTATAAAAAAACATGATTTTTTTGTTTATTAGTTGTTTGTTCATTTTTAAGCTTCTTTTCATAAAAGAACGCACTTTTTCAATATTCCACAGGGAACATTATAGTTCTAAATTTAGAATTAAAATTTCATGTACATTGTACTTTTTGTATATAGGTACACACATAGTACATGTGAATGTGTTTATAGAAAATTTTTAAAGTTCATACTTATTGTGTGTAAATCTTCTCCTGTTGCTCATTCTTAATTCCTTAATAAAAAAACCAACAAGTAAAGTGAATGAAAAATATTGAAAACAAAATGTTATAAACCATATGAAAGGTACAAAGCCAGGAGGATATTGTATGGAACAGCAATACAATAATAATAAAGAGAATAAAACATTTAAAAAGCACAAGAGTCAGTCGCAGACTTACTTTAGAAAATATTGTTGAAAAATCAAAAAAAGAGCAAGTTATAAGTATATAAACAGGATAATATCCTGAAAAATTCATTTTATATTATGAGCATGGTGAATAGTGAAGAAAATGAAATTTTCAAATTTAAAATACATAAAAATTTATCCTGCTTTATTAGCAACAAGCAGATTTATGAAATTGAAATATACAAAAGGAACAAAGTATAGCCCATATTAAAGTATTTTTAAAAATCATTTTTATATAGTAATCAGATAAGCTTTAGAATTTAGACTTTAAAAAAAGATAATATGAAATACAAAGGGGCGCATAATATCATATTTTATACATACCCAATTTGAAATACACGTATATGTACATACATACATATTCGTACTTTAATAAAAATATTAAGCGAATATAAAATAAATATTGTATAAGAAGAATAAAATTCTCTTTATATATCAATTTAGTATTCGCCTTAAGGCTTTAATAACGGTATACAGAACAACAAACTGTAAAACGAAAAGACAACAAAAAAAAGGAAAAAAAAAACTCATAAAATATTAGAAAAAAAAAGTTTATCCGTTGTTTCCTGTCTCTTTTATTATTCATTCCGGCTTCAAAAATCATTATGTTAATATATCGCTGGCAAAACTGTGATACCACGTAAGTGCAAATATTTCCAAAAGTACTTTATCAATTTTCTGTTTATGAAATCTCAAACAGTGCATCTTTAAAATTTACGAAACAGTAAAAACTAATAAATAATTACTTTTTCTTTAAATAATTTTCATATTTTCATAAATTTAAAAGATGGATTGTTTGACATTTCCTAAACAGAAAATTGGTAAAGTACTTTTGGAAATATTTGCACTTACGTGGTATCACAGTTTTGCCAGCGATATGAGAACTACACACGCAATATACCCGAAGCAGAAATTATATACTCTAAGTAGAAAATTATAATAGTAGTGGATTGTATGAAACAAAGCTGCTGTTAGTGAAAAAAAAAATAAAAATAAAATTTCCCTGCACTTTACTCCCATAATGTTACCATTATAATATTATAATATTATCATCATCATCATTATTATTAAATTTTATCATCAATCACTACTACTATCAATTTATACTATCATGATAGCAGCTGGTATCGTATTATCATTATTATTAGAATCATTGTTGTCGTCAACATTCCTAAAATGCGTCTACACATAATATTTTTTTTCTTTTGATTTTTTTTTGTTTTTTTTTTTTAATATCCCAAGGCAATCTGTGTGGATGGTAAATATTTGCATTTCAAAGTGGCATTACCAGGAGTACATAACATTATTTAGTATTTAGAAATTTCAAATCATTAAAATTATTTAAAAAAATAGAACAAGAGAAGAAAAATAAATAGAAAGAGAAATTATAATAGTTCCTGTCATTCTTGTGAGCTTTTCATTTTCACTCGTCAAAAATATTCAAATCTGATGCTATTTTAATGATTTTCTGTGATGATTAAATTTTTTTCATAAATTTTATGCTGCAATTGAATTAAGTTTTCAAATAAATCATGGGTCTCTCAATTTGCAGGTATTCACAAATATTAAACTTTCTTACAACAAAATCTCTTGTGATCTCGTCATTTAGCCTTAACTAAACCAGTTGTGTGAAGATAATAAGAAAATAATTTCAGTATGCAGAACATTTTCCCTATTTAGACTTAAATAGAATTTCCTTATTTGTTCATTTTGACAGAAAGCTCACTAAATTTCCGTCACGCAAATTATTAAATTGCACTATTAAGCTACTAAAAACGACGGTCACTATCCCTCAACAAGAAAATACTGCAGTCTTAAACTTGCGAAGTTATAAGTTGCAGATGTAAATTTTTTGTACAAACTGGTTTAATAATTTTGTTGTAAATATGTAAAGAAAGTTGTAGGAATTTCCTTTATTAATACAGAGAATTTAAATTCTAAAATGCATAGAAAACATTTTTATTTTTCACTACTGAAATTTAAAGACATATCACTGGTTCTGACAAAGGCTAAGGAAACTCTTGAATGTTTTTCATTGATTTTTTATAATTTATAATACCACTACAATAAAATTTTCAATTCATGCATTTTTTTTATAATTTCTGCGATTTAACTTTAATGGAATGAAAAATATACATAACATATCGCAAACATGATATAAATTTATTTTTCTGCTCAACACACATTATTACTCCCATTCGTACATACACTTATAACATAGTTAAATAGATTCATATTGTATCTGTTTAAATGGAAACAATATAAATTTGATGACAATTTTCTTCGTTTAAGTGAAAAGAGGAGAGAATGTGAACTAGAAAATCATGTTTTTATTTTTTACAGAAAAAAAAAATTAAAAAATAAGCAAGAAAAAAACGGAATCTAAAGTCGTCTAAATTGCTTTCGGATTTGACTTTCTATTAAAGATTATTGTGACATTTATTGTTCACGCTGTAATCGCATTTTCTAATTTTCATAGTTAGTTATCCTTAATGTTGTTTGCGGGTCTTTATACCACCCGTCCCCCGCTCTTAAAATCGTTATTTTAATTTTACAAACTTTTAAGTTATTATCAGAAGAGTAACAATGTTTGTTGCTGTTATTGTTACTGTTGTGTTTGTTGTTGAACATTTTGTACAATATTTGTGCTTGTTGTTTCTTTTTGGTTTATTCCTTTTTTTCCCCATCATTTTATTAAAAAACAATTTTTTTTTTTAATTTTTTGTTTTTCAAAAACAATTTCTTTAATGCTGAGGTAATTTTGTTGACTATTTTTTCTTTTTTTTTTCTCTTTTCGTTTTTTAATAAGTTTTGCCGCCTGAAGGCAACATACGCGGATTATTTAATTTTGATTCTATATGCTTGTTGTTGTCTTAAATTTCTTTATAGTGGAAAGAGATATTTTTTTGAGTAACAAAAAAAAAAAAATAAATAAAAAAAGGAAAAGTTAAAATGAGCAACCGTTTCATAAAAAAAAAATCGCTGGCTGGAATGAGTTTTGCTCTTATTTTGTTTTTTTTTTCGCCGTTATTAGCTTTTATAGTTTTCTTCTTTCGAAATTGTTCTTTAATATTATAATGAAAGGATTCAATTTAAGAAAATATACATATGAGGGACTTGATTTTAGAAAAACTGAAATTGGTTTTCGAAGCGATTAAGATTTTGAAATGGTTTTCAAGTTTCGAAATTTCATAAGTCATTAATGCCGATTTTAAGACGCTTCTAGAATAAAGTTGATTTTGGTTTTGTATAAAAGTTATTTTATTTTTTACCCAGTTATTTTGGGAGTCCTAATTTTGGTCACAGTTAATAGAATAATATACTTAAAATTTTAGAGATTTTGTTGAATTGGAAATGGATATTTTTGTATAGAAGGAGATGGTGGCTCATTTTCTATGCTCAGGCTCAGCTTTGGAACGGAGAAGGCGGAGGTTCCTTGGGTCGCTTTTTTTTTTTGTGAGTCACCGATCTGGCGAATGTAAATGCCAGGAATCTAAAGCGGTTTATAAAGGACTGGGCTAGCTGACGTGAGGATGGGGATATGTATACCAAAATATTCGCTGTATCTCTAACGGTATCACAACGGGCCTGCTTGTGTGAAAGTTCAATTAATATCATAAAATGTTTAATTGCAACAAGCAGCTATACATTTTATTATCGCAGATAATAAATCTATGATGAAATCAATAGATCAAAATAGCTTAAATTATTTTGGTCCTGCATAGTAAAATGTACAACAAACATGAACGTATACAAGTTCTAATGTTAAATAGTAATAGAATTATGAACTTGGTTATCGATAAAATGATTGATAAAATACTGATATTATTTTGCTTTGTAGTGATTCTACAGAATCAAAAGTATTCAACTTTTTAAGTTCTCATTTGCAACTATGCACGCGTTCTTTTTAACAGTACACAAAATTTTAAAGTACTACAAACTAGGAACAGTTTTTAAACAGAACATAATTTTTTGTAAAAATGCTATATAATCAGATCAGAAGCAAAAACAATCAAACATGAAATAATGTCAGAAATGTGACACTTATTTTTCATAAAAAATAAAAAGCTGCAATAAAAATGGTTAATATTATATGGATACGGAGTTTAATGTATTTATATCGGTTCCAAATGCTATAGGACTAGGCCCAATTATGCTTCGTATTTTGGTTGTTATAAGCGTTTTAACTAGTTATTATTCGTTTGGAGCTTTATAAGCCTTCAAAAGGAACGCAAAAAATGTAGATGTATGCAAATGCTTTTCTTTCGCTCTATTTCTATTAATACATATTTTTTCTTAAAGTTGTTTTTGCATAAACAAAATTGATTTTAAAACTCAATTAATCGACATGAACTCAAAACAAAAAGCAAAACAAAATGAACAACAATTTTTGTTTTAAGACCTCAAATTCTTAAATAGAATTTTAAAAAGTTTCAACTAAACTTGCAATTTTCACAGCAATAAAAATTTCTACAAGTATGTGTGCATGTCATATACTAAGTATACATTTTTTTTTTGTAAAAATTTTCCATCCATTATCACATCGTTAGCTTTCTTTCAAAACGTTTATTCCATTTGATATGGTATATAGAAGACAAGAAATAAAATTAAAAGTAGGAAAGAAATTAAAAAAGTAAAAAGAAAAAAACAAAATAAACCCTAAGAAAGTTTTTAATTAGAATTTCTCAACTTTTTCCTATCAGTTGCAGAGAGAACCATACTTTGCAACCTTGTTTATAAAAAAAAAAACAAAAAAGAAACAAGGAGAATGCGTCTATTAACGTCGTTTAAGTTGAGAAGAATTATTTTGTGTGTATGTTGTAAATTGCTATATATCTATAGAGTATCTGTGTGTCATGGCGTTTCTGTATAAAACTTCATAATGTATAAATTTACACTCTTTTAATTTGTCTACTGTTATTATATCTTTTCTTTTTTAGAACAAATTTCAAAGGCATTTTAATATTCCAATTCATAGAAGAATCTCATTGTTCTCCTCGTATTCTCCTCAGTCTTGACATAGTGTTATGTATATAGTATTTATGTGAATGGTTGTATGCACTTATATGAAAATAACACAACCATAACTATGTACAATGGTAAATTTTAATTGCGTAACAATAATGTAATAATATTACACAATTCTGTTATATAAATTTTACAAATCTATTTCTTTTTAGATATAATGAGAAAGTTATTAATGTTGATAATAAATAGACCCAAAATTAGTGTTACGTATTAGTGTATAGATTAAGATTTTTAATTTGTGAGGAGAGAAATTAATTAACTGTGCGAATTTGGTATGTGTATGTATATGTACATTATGTGTATATAAGCATATTTTGGCGTATAATACAGAACGCGAAGTAATATAAAAGGCTTGCTGTATAATTTTCAAAATCATGTAATTGATAGATATTGGTCTTATTGTATTTTTTTTTTCATTTATGAATTTAAAAATTGGGTATAATTTTGAATAAAACTAATATTTAATTTGTAATCAATTAACAAAATTTTAAACTTGTTGTATTTGCTCAAACCGTTTCAAGCCATGGATTTCTAATTAATTCAAAGCATAAAATATAATATTTGGGAAATGGGACCTTGTTCTAAAGCCCAAATACGATTTTCTTTTAAAATTTAATATTACATCAATTATTTTAAATTTGAGGTAAAAATTACCATTTTCATATATGCAGAACATAATATATTACACCATAAATATGTCATGCTACTTGAAAAATTTTTTTCAGAATTCAAAATTGAAATGGGATAATTTATAAAACCTATGTATGACATAATCAGCTACCAATCTCAGTCTGAACCAAATAAGATTTGTTGAATAAAATTTATGTCACCTTTCAAAATTTTACATCAAATTGTAAAATTCAAAGTTGTATTTTGAAGACCATAGTTAAATAAATCTCATAATGGAGTTCTTGCCTCACAATATACTAAGTTTGTATAATGTGTGAAAGTTACTGGTTAAATAATTACTATTTAGAATACATCTTATATTATTTGTGGTGAAACTTAAGATGTTCCGCTAATATGAAAATAAAATTAATTCATATCAGGGCATATGGACATAATATCAAACGAAATACAAACTCTTGAAAGCTCTATAATTATGTTTAGAATTAGAATCGACATTAAAAATTATTGCAATCACAAAGTGTGATTATTTCCAACCATTCAAGCTCATCAAACTCTATCAGAAATTTAAATTCTTTGGGCCCCACTTAATATCTTATTTATCTGTCGTATTAAGTGTGACATTGAGATGAAGTTGAATATAAATTGAATAATGTTCGTAATACGAAACTCTCAATCGAGAAGAATGGTCTACGAATAATGGATATCATATTTTTTCAAGAAATGTTAGTCAAAATCTTTAAAAAATTTACATTAAATTAGCAGGATATCTATAATTACTATGATTAAAAAAATTTCCTGTATTAAAATTCATCACATAATTTTTCATATAGTTATTAAAATTGCACAATGCATGATTGTTTTATAATTTATTTCTAAAATTTAAAAAATTATTTAAAATTTTTCCATTTATATTCGAAATAAATTGCTTTGTCGTACTCACCACCACAATTATTGAATCCTTTTAATAATAAATGTTTATTAATCTTAAATATTACCAAGAATAATCATAAATTTCAGTTCATATGAACGAATTTACTTAAATATATGGTCAGACTTTATAAGAATATAGATTAAGGACATTGCAATAATAATAAATTTTGGATTGTTTTTTACGGAATTTTTATAAAAATGTACAATTTAGGTTTTTCATTTTTTGGGCTTCTTTATAATTATAATAATAAATAATATAAACGGTATTTTTATTTATTTGTTGTTTAATTTTTTATATTTTGTTTTATTTGCCTTTATTATCTTTGTTCTTCTTCTTTATGTTGTTTTGTTTTGTTTCCCTCAAAACAAAAGTGATTTTCACATTATTTACTTCTGGCATATATCAATGTTAAATTAGAGAGAAAAAGTATGTGTGTGTGGGAACAAAAAATTAAATAAAAAAAAGCATACCTTCATATATCCTTTATTTTAAGAATTCTTTTATTACTATAATTTTTCATTTGATCCTTTTTCTTTCACTTTTTTTTATTATTATTATTTTTCTGCTCCTGGATAATATTTTTTATTTTCGTCCTTATAATTTTCTTTTTTTGTATTTTACGTAAATTGTTTCAATTCTTTTAGAATGAAATCTAGTTGAAAAAAAAAGAAAATAAAATGGTTTCCGAAATTCATATACACCATTCCGTAATGCGAATACGAAATTTTTTTTGTAACTGAATAAGAACGGCAAGCGAAGCGGCACACATGTGTGCATATATGAAATTCATATATGTACGTAAGGCAAGGACGGAACAATTTATGAGTTCTTCGTTTAAACCATTTGACCGTCATTTATTTATATTTACAGTTTGTTTAGTCTTTGTTTTTAAATCATATGTTATTTAACTGTAATTTTTGTTATTTTGTTTTTGTTGAGTATTTTTTATTTCTCTTTTCTTGCTTTGTTCTATTTTTTGTTTTCCCTATTTTTCACCTTTTCTACTTAGAGAGAAATGTGTTTGTGTATGCATGAATTAAATTTTTTTTTATTTACAGTTTATTCTTATATTTTTATTTTCTAACTGTTTTTTTTTCGCCATTTTTTTTTTCTATACACAGTTTTTGTTTTTATTTTTAATATTGTTTTTTTTTGTGTCTATTTTTTTTTTGATTTAAACCAAAAAACATACCGAACTTTAGTGGCCACACTAACACCACGAATCTTTGGTATACCGTTACCCACTATATATATACACATGGTCACATACAATTGTATATACATATGTACATACATACATAGAACATTATGTAAATATGTATATGTATCACTATTTCTATACAAATTGTGTGTTTATATACATAGACAAAAAAAAAACAAAAAAAAAAATTCGTTGTCATCCTTTAGTTGGTCAAATTAGACATGAAAACGCTAGACAAAATAGGAAAAATAAAATAAACAAAAACAAAAATAAAGACACAAAACTAACAAACTTGTTTTTTGTAAAAAGCGTTTTCAAATCATTGAATATACCAAAATAGTAAAAATAAAAGCAAAAACACAAAAAACTGAACTTTTATTTCGCTCCAATTTCTAATGACTTTTTGTGTTTGGCATAAGACCAAAAACTTTTCTAGTTATATGAAATTTTTTTGAAATATTAGAGTTAAAGAGTTGAATGGACTTTTATTTTACGGAAAAAAACAATTAATAATTTTTTTTCAGATTGGTTTTTTCTGTTTTTCGCTTAATATTCGTTTTATGATTTCAGGTTTATAATAAACAAGTCAATTAAAATCAATTGGTTTTATTCAGAAATTAGCTAGGTGCGGGAGCTATTGCCTTTAACTTACTTTTTCAAACCTTGCACCCCGAAAACCGATTTTCAAATCTTATATGACATCTTTTCATAAAAAATTGAGAGTTCATTCGTGAGTCGTTAACCATTCTTTACATTTCTGTTTATTTGCACAGTTTCTATTGTTACAAAGAACATAGAAAACAATTCACAGCAAAAGATGAAAACGAAACAGTCGCCGAAATGGAACGCAAAAATAAAATAATATCAAGAGAATTATTATAAACCATAGTTGGAATTTTAAAAATTGTCTATGGGTATTATTTAGAGTAAAGTTGATTGATTCATTAAGTCATTATTAATCCAAAAACATGATTTTTAATTTAAATATGTGTGAACTGAATAATATTGTGGCTATGACTCTGAAATATTAAAAGCGCACATACCATGATTCTGGATTTGTGCATTAATTGTTAAGTTGTTCCTTTGTTCGAAAGAGAAAGTGCATTTTCATATTCTGAAAAAATTCGGGAACTTCACGAAAACTAAATGTCAAGCGTCTATTTTATATAATAAATTACAATAAAATAAATTTTTTATGCAATATAATACTAAAATTTTTCTAACGAACCTTTTCATTATTCGTTTTTAATTTAAGGTAAAAGTTTTACATTAACTATTGTAATTTCAACGACACCAATACAAATAGCAATGTACACCAAAGCTATAAAGGTTACTGTTGATGGACCAAGAGAGCCTAGATCAAAAGTTCGACATCAAGGTTTTCATCCATTTGCATTTGGACCTCAAAGATTTGGTCCAGATCCTTTGATAAGTGGATTACCATTTAAATTACCAGGTAATTTTTTGAAATTTGTTAAATCTACATTAAAAAGTATTTTTCTTATAAAGGAAAAATTAAACTAATGATTTATGTAGTCTAATAATCTTTATTTTATGGTGTAAGAGACTGACAAAATGTTGTAAATATTTGAACATTAGAAATAAATGTTTTCAAAAAGTTTCATTGCATTTTAAAGAAATTTTTCTGTTAAATAAACTGATTATTTCTCAATTTTGCATTACCAACTAAAATATTCTTAGAAAACGCGTTTAAGTTGATTTAATTAACTTGGGCAGTAAAACTATGAATTAAAGAATCACATTTAATTTGAAAAAATATTAACTAAAGCTGAAGACATTAATGCCATATTGAGAGCTAAAAATATTAGCCTAAAAAATAGAAAATCATCTTAAGTTAAAGACTTTTCAAGCATGACTTTAACTGAATATTTAAAATTGATTTACTTGAAACAACTAAACAGAAACAGAACGAATGTATTAGTTAAAGGAATATACCAGTTGTGTCAAACAATCAAAACTTTGAGTTAATTTTTCGGATTGAGGAGTAGCTCAACGAAAAACAGCTTGAGTAAATCTCAATTTCAATTTCAAAAGGTAATTTCAATCTCAATTTTTAATAACTGCATTAGAAGAAAATTTATGTTTGATTAGGTATTTTTAACGTCGGGCATAAATTAACTGCCAATTTCATGTTCTACAAAATTACGAGTATAAAATTTACATAATGTAACAAATTAATTATTTGCATAAGGACATTTTTCCAATATATATACAAAAAATGGTAAATTTATAATACTAATTCAATTTATTTGAAAAACAACTTAAAAACAAACGAAAATACAATAGAAATATTAACAAAATTTGAAAATTGAATTCCACCCACGTAACATCAATCACAGCGCGCTATGATTATACTCACATGAAATCAATTAAAAACAAATTTTCCACTCTAGTAACATGAATTTTTAATTTATACTCGTATCCTTAAAAAAAAAAAACAATTATAATGTACGACCTTATCAACCAACACCTTTTACATGATTAATATTTACAATAACTGTTCGAAAGAAAAGTGTATTATGATTGTATTAGAAAAGAATGTCTTTAAGAATTTTTAAAGAAGTCACGTGCCATTAAATTGTTATGAAACACATATTACGCATCCGTGATCACACTTACGATAAAAATTGTAAAATATTTAAACATATCGTTTAAAATTCATATAGGTAAATTATTTTTTTTTTTTTTCAATAAAGTTATTTAAAAGAGAAAACCTGTTACACATGTTTAAGGTTAAACCATGGAATTTATTGTAGATAGACGTATATGTATATGTCCTAGGTACATTAAATTTTATAAAATTGTTATGTGGGACAATCACGTTTTCGAACGTGTGTGATATGTGCAAGTATTAAATATTAATTTCCACATTTTTGTATTAGCAGGACATCAGCTCCCGTTACTCAATTTAGTCAAATTTAATTGAGAATGTGGAATATAATGACTTAATGCCTCATTTAATTAGACTTGCGAATAATACGGATGAGTGTTAGAGCCATTTTTTTACGCACAAATGTTTGAGATATTTTTTGACTATGAGTTGTAAATTGAATGCTTTTTGAATATATTTATGTCTATCAATTCTAACGTATAGTTAAATATATTGCGGTATGTTAAATCTGTTATGTCATAATATATTTTGAAATTGAGTTCGAAAATTCTGTAATACAGGAGTACACTACGGAAATTTGTCCGTAAGTCGAAATTTAATATGCGTATTGTTGCACTTTGAGACTCAAGATTCTTACATGAAAACCACTAGAATTAAGAACTAGAATTAAGGGTCCCTGAACACGTATTAAATTCCTTTTAATAGCATTAAATAATTATACATTAGCTGCAGATTTTACATCGATAAAATGACAAAGTATGAAAGTAGACTTGAAAATATGAAATATAATTTACCGAATATTAAATAATGTTCAATTGTATGTAATTTAGTAAATTTGAATTAAGACTGTTTCTTGTATTGCAAGTAGAAACCTACATTTTTTATATAAATTGCGAAAAATCGAGTTACAATCGAATAACCAAAAATTTTGTATTTAGTCTCAAATGAAAACAGGATTGTCCATTTAAGCAATGAGATTTTATTTACAAAATTAAAAATCTAATTTTCTATTGCTTTATAAATCTACCAATATTTTGTGAATAGAATTTCTTCTATTCATAAATAAAGTAAGTTACAACAAAAACAAAAACTGGAAATAAAACTAACATGATTTTCTTTCCGCCTAACTTGATTATAAGTACACAGTTATGAAGCTAGTTATAACAGTTTCTATGGTGCAAAAAACAATTTTTTTTTTATAAACTCCCATATTGTGTACATTTACACATTCTAGCTGTGTATGAAATTTTATTTATGAAAGGAATCCCAAGTGTTACAAACGATGACAACAGAATTTACTACGATAATTTAAAGGATACGCAACATAATTTTATTTTATGTTCTTTTAAATTTGTTTTTCCTTATTTCGTTCTCTTTTTTATTATAAATATAGTCCTATTGTTGCTTCACTTGCAGTGCCAGGCATCAAAAATTGAATAACCAAAAAAAAAAAAATTCTCTGAATTATTTTTTGAAACGATAGATTTATCTAAGAAGAACAAATAAGGGGTAAAAATTACTTTTTTAGTTTTTTTTTCGTTTTCATTTTCATTTTCGTTTTTGATACATAATTCAGTTAGCAAATTTTCCGCCAAAGTTACCGTTTTGTTATTGAACTGTAAAAAGAAAACAAAAACATTATAAAAACTGAAAAATAACCTATATACAAAGGTAGAGGCATTTTCATACTTTCTAACATACGCAATAAATTGAGTTTTTCGTTTTGTTTTGTTATTTTGTATGTGTTTGTTATGGAGAAATCGCATTTATTGACATGAAAATTGACATGAAATTGAATCAATATAATCATTCCCGTGGGGATTTAAGGCTTTAATATAACAAGAAATTTTACATGTGTAACATGTTGTATCTCATTTATAGTGTATATTTACACAAACATTTGTATTTGCAGATTCGTACATTAATAAGGAGTTTATATATGAATTTTATATCGGAACATAATTTTATGACAAAATTATTTTAATTGATTGATTGCAATACAAAATTAATTTCTGATTTATAATGTGGAATTTTAGCTTAAACTAAAATGTGTGCAAATAAAATTTTATCTAAAGAAAAATTTACTTTCCACAACTAGCAGGAATTATTAAACATGACCCATTGTTAATAGAACTGTAAATAACGAATTAATAAACTACATGTCTAAATGTTCAAAACTTATAGAATTTAGTGCCGCGTGAAATTTTAAAAACACATCTTATATTTCCATCACATCTTATATTTTTGGGGCCTAAATAACAGCAGAAATACATTTTATGAAATAAAAGTTCCAAAGCATATTCCACTTATTATGCAATAGTGGCTGACACCCGAGAAAGAAATTTTTTTTTTGTATGTTTCATCTACTATATGAAATTTATGTTGCAAGTACATAATATTCAATAATTAGTTATTAAACTCGTAACATATTTAAATTATATTACTGCCTGGGTAAATTGCTATAGCACTCAAATATATTGTGACATTTTTAAATGCAGGCAGACTCGTTAATTGATTTCAAATATATATGAAAAACATTGTGTAGCATAGTATTATAGGAACTATATAACTAGTATAGGAAATAAATCAAGTTTAATATTCTGAGCCAATTTTTCAAAATAACTCTAGCAAATTTTTGAAACTAAGTGAGTTAAACATATGAAGTTTTGACCCAATTTGAGATTTCAACAAACTTTAGAGCAACTTAGTTGAACCCAAGAAGTTGTTGCTTGTATCTTCAAAATCTCATTCCTAATTTTCAGGAACTCACTTAAAAATTTAATTTTCCAAACATAGTTTTTTAATGACAACTGACCGTCTACTACTTGATGATAATTCTTTTGCGGAATCTTCAAATGTGCGTATATGATTTGAGCCATATACTATTAAAACCTTAGAGACGACGGGAATAATAGAAATATATCCTAAAGAATTTGATTCGAACAATTTAAAAAGACAATTTAAAAAAAAAAAAAACAAAAATGTTGCAAAAGTTTATTTTTTTTTAAATTATTTATTGAATTTATCAATTGCTGCGTATAATTGTGTCTGCACACGTAGTCATGTACGAACCAAGGTGAAAATTTCCTGTTATGCTACTCAATTTAATATTTACTATTGATTGATACGATATTATGAATTTAATAATATTTATACAAGCTATTTTATCAATGCACATACGTTTAAACACGTAATAATGTATAGATATATATAGATATAGAATATCTATATATACCGAATATATATAGATATATTCGGTATAATATGAATTGCATATTTTGGTGGCCGGAGATTTGAGTTATACGACATACATTATTATTATGATGAAGGGTAAAGAATAAAGTGTGTACATATATAATACTCATACAATAATATAAATAGCTATGCGTTCTATATGTGAGAATAGCGAGGAAGGTGGAAAAAATACATAGAAACTTTGCAATTATTTATTGTGAATATTTTGAAGTGAAAAACGAATATTCGAAATATGTTTTGCTTTAAATTATGTTCAAAAAATTTATGATGTTATATTTTAATGTTAAAATATTTTATATTATATTTTCAAAATATATATATACAATAGCAGCATTATATTATTTCTTATGTTGAATAAGAGAAATTTTATGTGTATGGATAGGGTCGCGTATATTAAAAATTGTACATGAATCGCATTTTAGTTAATAAAATGTCTATTATTTTTAAGTGATGTATCATAATTTTGAAAATGTAGACGCGAAATAAATTATGAATATTGAAGGTGATGGTGGGAAAAAGGATTTTGGTATAATAATAAAATGTTGGTTAATTTGTTTTTTTTTTTGCTGTGCTTTACTTTGCGCCTATATCAAATGAGTCTTAATTAAAGTTAATTATAAATGATGTGATATATTATTTATTAAAGGAATTTTAGGAATTTATATTTCAATAAATTGATAAAAAAATAAAATTTATTTTAAATATTAAAAATTATTATAGAAAAACAGCTACAAAATATTTATTAAAATTTTTAAAATATAAGGTGAAAAATAGGTGAAAATTTTTGTACTAAATAATGAAATATGCTTAATGTTATTTAGTAAAATGTCTAAATTTTTGTTTTAAATCTTGAGGAAGTTTGAGAATTCTTTTTATTTTTTGCTAAATTTTGGTTACATGTGAAAGTTTTTGAATGGCAATAATGGCATTAAAATTTTTATTTTTAAATAAGTTCATATCAATGTAATTGTTTTGTAAGTTAGAAATTTTCTTTTCAACAAATTAAATTTTTCTTAAAATACTTAAAAAAACTTTTAACTTGTACTATATTCTATCAAAATCGTAATACATTTTTAATTATATATAGATTGCATACTTTTTGGGAAACGACAAAAATATAAATAAGCTGAAGTATGTGTGTATACATTGTTGTAATTTCTTAAAAAAAGACAATTACCGTCACCTTAGTACAGTAATTCCAATATACCATTGTTAATTAGAAGGAAAATGGTTAAAAATAGAATTTGAAAAGCGCTTATTGTTTCGATAAAACTTGACGTTCAAAAAGAGCAACAGTGTACAACATTTATAGAGTGGGGATAGGTAATATTTTTTACGTACTAAATGATATCGTTGGGACGTATTCACCTTAATTGGATTCGTCTAAATTTTGACACCAATGTTGTAAAAAAAAAACCTGTACAGCTAAAAACGTTCAAAAAATTTGTGATTGCAACTTACTTAACAACTCTTCATTTTTATATATATAACATTACATTAATTTTTGTTTGAAATCAAAATCGTATTTTGGAAGATCTATAACAAAGTTGTTATGAATGCTAATGAAAAATGCGAAATTACTTTTTGAATACTCGCACAAACGTAGAGTGTTAACCTGATAAAATTTAATCGTATTTATGCAAAACGAAACTACGACACCAACTTAAGAATATTTTAGAATTCAAATTAGAACGAAGATCAGAGAGTACCAAATTTATATTTTTACGCCAAATAAGTTTTTATTAAAAAAACCTTCATTAATCATCAAAATATACCCAATTAATTTTCCTGTTTACCTCCACATTCTCTATTTTGAATTCGAAACATTAAAAGAAACGCTTTCCGTTTTCCGATTAACATTTTGTGTAAATGCAAAATGATCTAATTAAGGATTTTGTATCAGTGTACACTTGTGTTACGAGTATAAGAACATTTCAATTTCTAATATTAGATTTTAAATAACTTTTATTATTGATGTTCTGTTAAACACTCAAAGTGCTATAACAAGGCCATTCTCTTATGGAAAAAGAACTCTAAATACTTTACATCTACTCATATTGTTGTCCTTTACTGGAAAATGTTTTTAAGAAAAGTTGTTTTTAATGTTAAAATTCATGATTATTCAAAAGTAAAAATTTCCTATACTATATTTTTTTTTAAAAACTTTAAAATAAGTTGTCATAAAAAAAAGTAAAAGTGGAAAAATGGGACAAAACAAAATAAAACCCTTTTCATTTTAAAATGTTCTCAAAGTTACAACAAAAAAACAAAAAATTCTTTTTGCCTTTTAACAAATCATGCATGCAAGAAAGTCCTTTTTTTTGTGGAGCAAAACGATTTTCGCTTTTTCTTCTTATGCTCCTGTATTTGTAACAAAATGTTTAAAGGGTTCAAAGGATGAATAACAATTGCCCGAAAAAAAAGTTTTTGTAATAATTTACATAAAATTCTTGACATACGTATGCAAATAATTCATAAGTTTGTACATATGTGCGTATAGAAAAATGGTTTTGTAAAAGAAAAATCAGATATTCAAAATGTTATTGGGGTTGATTTTATTGGGGTTATGATAGTATACTTAGTTGATGATAGAAATATCCTTTCGTTCTTATATTTTATAGTTTTTTTTTCTTGTTGTTCTTTTGGTTTATAATTTGTTGTTATTGTTGTTTCCAAAAAATATTTTAAATCCCTTTCAGTTTCTGTCAATATATTATAAGGTTTTAAAGTTTATGTTGATTTGATATATATGCGGGAAAATAATATACACACAAACACATGTGTTGAATTTAAACAATAAGAAAAAATGTCTAATGTTATTCATGTTAGTATGAACTTGAATAAAGTCATTTAAAATTTTGAATAAAAAAATATGGACATCGCTTTCATGCAACTTAGTTTCACTTGTGGCCGGTTCCAAAATACCATAATTGTTTTTTAGGATATAAAATGCTCTTTACATGTGTGTTCTATTTAGATTAATTAATTTTGTCTTTAAACCATGAATTCATATTCTGTTCATCGTTATTTTATCAATTTAATAAATTTGACCAGTCTAACAGTAAATCGAATTCGATTACTCCATTGGGTCAATAGCAAATAATATTTCTTTATATTATCAATAGATTCGAATTTTTGTCATCTTATATTTCGGAAACTGCAAGCTTTTCCAATCCAAATATCTATAAATGCAGAATCCTAACAGTAAATGCCGTGCCTTAACGAAATTATCTTTCTTTACTCATGCAATTAACACTTAAATTCGAGCATTGTGTTGACGCCACTTTTAATTCTTATTGGCGCATCCTAAATGTATGCAATCTTTGAAATTTTTTCGTGTTTGAACAAAAGTAATATTAATACATGGAATTGCTTATAAAAGGAGTATTTTCATTTGTTCAAGGGAAGAGTACAACATTACAAAACATTGGTTTCTCACATCAATTTTTTTCAATAATTATCATAACTCTCATAAAATTAAATCTGAGTTTATTAGAAAAAACACGAGTCTAACAAATCCTAATAGTCGAGCTGCTGCTAGACTAAGAAAAGACCAACTTTCACTTATGCTTTCTTTTTTAGAAATATTAAATCACTAATCCAATTGAAAGAGTCAAATATTTTCTTATAATCGAAAATATAAGCTGAATATCTAATCACATTTCAAAAAATTGAAAAATACTTATTTTTTCGAGAAAACATATTGTTAAGAAAACTGCCGCATTTAGATCTTAGAGCACTTATATGACAGGAAACAGGGAAGATGAACTAAAAAGTTGCTTTAAAAAACTAATTTATTTAAATGAAAAATGTTATTTATTCAAAAACTGTGAGGGAAAGGACACTAAAAAGAAAAGTATAATATATTTGAAGAATCTAAAAGAAAACAAGCTCAAGGAGCTGGAAAAATTGGGAGTATTCAAAAAAAAATTTTCGATTCCTCTAATTTTTTTATTTATAATTAAGAAGTAGGCGTATGACTATATTTTCCATACAGAAATATTATATGTCCTTAATCATGTAGCCTGAAGTGTATATAAAATTAAAATATTAAAATTTAAAATATATTTACATATGTTTAACATGTGCATAGTAAATTGATAAAAGTTTCAATTTTTTTTGGGTTTTTTCTTTTATTTTTTTTATGAAACCGGTGGTATAAAAAAAGAAACTTTTAAGTAAGTAATGTATGAGAATTGAGAGCATAATTTTCTTTTTTTTTTTGCATGGAGGAAATAAACTATCAGATAAATGGGAGAAAATCTATTCATTCATTTAGGCCGTATATGAAGATGATAAGTAGGTAAAATAATTTCCTGTTTCCGTCTAACCCTTTTTTTCTATTTAATTTTATTACAATATCAATATAACAGTATATAAATATTAAATAAATTCATTCTTTTTTAAGATATTTTCAGCATAGCATGAATTGAAATTTCATTGAAAAGAGTTTGAGAGAGTTACTGTAGGCAGAATAACTTTTCATTTTAATTCAATTTGTAATGTTATATCCTTTTTTTTACACTTCACCGAATACAATATAATGTATAACAATAAAAACAATAGTAATAATAATGGGAAAGGCTATATAATGTAGACGTATCTATAGTTTTAAATTATTTTTTTAAAAGAAAATAATTTTTTAAGATTGAGTATGGATTCACCATAAGAAGAATAAAATTTTTTAATAAAATATTTTATTAGTAAAAATCAATTACGAGTTTTGTTTTACAATTTGTGCGTATTTGCATTGTACTTTTTGTAGAAATTTTTGTATATGTTTATATATTTATATTAATGTTCTACTTTGTTTAGAAATTTAAAATGAATTATGAGAAAATTTATTTAATAAATTTGAAGATGCACCATTGGAACTGTTCAACATTCAAATTTAGAGAGGTCGCAATAAAAATATACTCTAAGGTGTAATCCCAAAGAACACAAAATATTGTTCTAAAAAGATGTTTATTAATTTTTTATCATGAATGTTTCTATTATTGAAAAGTTGCAATAACTAATAAAAGGATAAGGTCAACTAATTGAGGGATTAGAATGCGTAAGCTTTTACCAAAATATTAAAATTTCATTTACTGTTTAAATAAAATAATTATCATACAAGATTAGGGAAGTAAATTTAAAATAATCACAGAAAAAAATTAAATATCGGGAAAATTATGGGTCAAAATATTTGAACTAGTTCAGTATCGAAAAATTGCCGTCTTATAGGCGTAATTTACTTGACAATTTAATACTATTGCATAAGTTTTTTTTTATTAACAATACTACTTTTTAAAATATCAAAATTTGTATGTGAATTAGGATTCTATATACATGTGCATGTACATAGCCATCACCTTTACCTTCACGGCTTTAATAAAACTTACTTGGTTATATTTTAAAATCAATTGTAATTTTTCAATAATATTGTCCACCTTGTTTTTAATCAAAGGCAACTTAAATTTTGATTTCCATAAAGAATAACAATATGTAGATAATCAAGATTAAAAAACATTAACCGTATGCAATGTGCAGGTTCAAGTAAGGGAAGATATTTTATTGAAAAAGTTATTGCACAAGTAAAACTACTATGAAAATCTGCATGATACAATATTTTGTAAAAAGTTTATTATAAAAGCCAGCGATATACTTGTAAGATATCTATAGGAATAGTGTTATAGAATTGTATATAATAAGCAAAGTTCACAATTTTTTAAAGGTAAAAGAAATTTTTTTATAGTTTTTTTTCTAAATATTTAGCTTTAAAATTCATTAAAAAATTTCTTATATAATTTATTTTTCAAAGGTCAAATATTTTTTTGAAATATCAAAAGAATTAGTTTATAAAAAATTTTATTATGATTCGGTGACAGCCAATTTCTACGGTGCAGGTTTTTTGTTAGCCAATTAATTTAAGAAATAATTGAAATTTCGTTTTTTTTGCGAAATATTTTCTATTGTTGCAAATTTTCTGTGTACACTTTTTGAAAATTAAGTATTAAACTTAATTAAATCACAAAGTCGGTTTGAGAAGCAACATCAATCTGAACTATTGACTATTATAACAGTTGTGTATATACAATGTTTCTCGTATCAAAGTGGACTGCTATATGTTATTTTATGCCCTCATTATGTTTATATGCCGTCATGAGTAGACAAAACTTTAGTATGGAGACCATGTTCACAGCTCGTCAGGTTCGGAGTTACAGGGGCTTGAAGTCAATTTCGACTGATTTTTTTATCTGATCAACTTCGTGCCATGTAAATATGATTTTGAAACCTTAGAACATATACATTAATTATAATTTGTTCAAATTTCCGAATGAGGTGACTTTAAAGTTCAAAAAATTTTATCTTTTCATTTTTAAAAAAATGTAATTTTCTAGATGACATAACATTAGACCAATTTTAGCACAGCTGCGAACCTTGTCTGCTGACCTTTAATTTAATATACGGGTCATATTCGTACCTTTTCTGATTTAGAAGTTATTGAGAAGAATAAAGCACTGAAAATCTTATTTTATACCAAATTTTTTCCTTCAATGATTTAGAAAAATGTAAAACAATCGTTCAAAATGGCACCTCTCTTCTGTTATGCAAATGTTTAACCTAACAACCGAGTTTCCCTCACATTTGCAAAAATTAATGGCCCGAAGAATAACATATAAGGGCTTTTATTGATACAGCTGATACGAACAACCCTGTATATAACATAAAATAAATTAATTACTCTTAAAAGGGAATGTCAAAAATTTAAAATAATTTTGAAACAACCTTGAAATACTTTTAAAATTAACAAGCATTTTTCCAACGTAACAAAATTCAATATAATTATGATCAATAAAAATGCTCGAAAGGTGGTGCTTTCTAGCTTTATGCTCAAGAGTAAAATATATAATGACTTTTTTCAAAAACAGAATTTTTCAAAAGAAAAATTAAATTTTTTCAAACGAAATCTTTAAGAATTTTTTAAATGAAAAATTTCAGAAACAGGTTATTTTTACAAAATTTTAAGTAAAACGGAAAATAAGAAAAACAAAAAAAAAAATAAAAAAATGTAAACGGCTTTAAAACAAAAATCCAATAAATCATGAGTAAAATGTAACCATTTAAGAATATAAGTGAACAGTTTAAAAATCTAAAGATAAAAAGAACAACAATAAAATCAAATGAACTCAGAACACACCAACACTGAATTTGGTCCAATAAAAGAGTGAGAGTGAGACAACATTATTCAGAAGAACAAAAGAAAACAATATAAGTAAAATAAAAACAAAATTAAAAAAAAAATCTATAGATTTTAATTGAAAAACATTTTCCACCCCAAGATGAATTTTTGGTGTTAAAAACATTTAAAATTATCACCGTTGTTTTGTCATTTAACCCGCTAACATTGAAAAAGGGCGAGGAAAACTTCATTCTCTTCGTCACACTTTTTACTTCTCTTATAGCACAATATTTAAAAGAATTGCGACATTAACAGAAATAAGAAACAACGAAAATAAATGGCATTAACAAAAGAATAACAAAAAAAAAAACACATAAAGGGGTTTAATGAGTTCTCATAACTGAAAAATACGAGCACAGAAGGTGCGCGACATCATACATAACCCCTTTTTTATTATAACAAATAATTGTGTACACTGCGCTACTTGTAGCAAAAATATTACAATTTTACAAGTAAAGTAGTTGAAAATCGGTCTGGGGGCCCCAAAAGTTTTTTTTTTATAAAAACTTAACAATTTCATTTAAGGGCTTTATAAATATATTAAAAATGTAAGAAAGAGTAAATGCTCCTTTAGAACTTTTTAGATATTTTTAGCCTTCCTTAAAAGTTAAATATAAAGACTATGTATGTCCTTAGAGGGCGCTTATTACAAAATATTTTTATTATTGAGGGTGATAATTTAAATATTATGTATTATGGTATATGTAAGTATATATAATATGTATGTATATAAAATATTAAAATCAAAAACAAAAAAGTACAAACAAGGACTAAATTTTACGATCTGACAATGTGACATATTTTATAATAAATATTTTCGTAGAAAGAGAGCGGAGGGGAGTTGGTAGCTGTATGTGATAATTCCTTGATTCATTTCTATAATTCCTATTTTAGCGAATAAAAGTAATAATAATCAACAAAAAATTTAATCATTTAAAAAAAAAGAATTAAAAATATTAAAAATTTCTTGTTAAAATTTTTTACTAATTTAAATGTATTTGGTGAGAAGAGCATCATAGCTTTTATAACGTTATTGACTGTAAATGAGAGGAAACTAATTAATTGTCATACCAATGATTATTGTTATTTAAATATTTCAACTTATTATAAATAATCATTATAATAATTGCTGTAAATTAGAATTACTATTTTAGCAATACAAAAACTATTTAGAAAAATTTTATTATATAAATTGCATTAATCTGGGTTATTTACCTTATTGAACTTCCTCTTATATTTTGAAATTTTTTTACTTACATCTATCTTAAATATTTTTATACCCTGCACTTCGTGAAGGGTATATTAACTTTGGTATGGAGTTTGTAACTACTTGAAGGAGTCATCTGCGGTATGGACATATATATATATTCTTGCTCAGCGTAAAATTCTGCGTCGATTTAGACATGTCCGTCTGTCCGTCCGTCCGTCCGTCCGTCCGTTCGCACGATAATTCAAAAACGAATAATTCAATCGACACCAAACTTTCACAAGTTTTTTCTTTTGTGCCAAGGACGAACCCTATTTTTATTGGACTAATTCGGACAACGGGTTCGGGTAGCTGCCATACAACTCATAGAGTTTATTTTGAATATTTCAAAAACTAATAAAGCTGTAAATGTATAAAACTTTGTACACATGTGTCCAATTATATACTACACATGCTCTAAAAATTATAATGGGATAGCTGCACCGATTCGGATGGCTGCCATACAACTCCAACAGCAAATTTTTTATATTCGGCAAAATAATAAAGTCAGATTCATGAAACTTGGCAGTCATGTGTCCAATTATAGGTCAAATATACTTCTGAAGTTTTAGAGGAATTGCTTTACAGGTTCGGGTACCTGCCATACAACTCCAGAAGCTAATTTTAAATATTTGGAAAAATAATAAAGTCAGATTCATGAAACTTGGCAGTTGGATGTCCGATTGTAGATCAGATATATTTGTGAAGTTTTGATGGAATTGTTTGACAGGTTCAGGTACTTGCCATACAACTCCAAAAGCTAATTTTAAATATTTGGAAAAATTATAAAGTCAGATTTATGAAACTTGGCAGTCGGATGTCCAATTATAGGTCAGACATATCCGTGAAGTTTCTATAGAATGACTTCACAGGTTCGAGTAATTGCTACACAATAACGAAAGGTGCAGGGTATTATTCAATTGGTTTATACCGACTGAAACGTTTTTACTTGTTAACATTTTATTTGTTATATGAGTCATTTCTTCTGTATTTATTTTTAGACAATTTTGAGCACGTGGTCATTTTTAAAAAATGAATACAAAAACTCATTTAAAATTTTAAAGTAAAATGTGGTATTTTACCATTATTCTTGCTTTCATCGACTTTTTTTTCTAGAAATGCTCCAATCAAAATTTCATTTATCAAATTAAATGAGAAAAATATCTTAAAATAAAATTAAGATTGATCAATGTTAACTAATACAATGGCCTACCATTGTGAACTGTATCAGTTTTACTGTACTGCTAATTGTGAAAACAAATAAATTCGGTAAAAAATGAAAATAATTAAACAAGTATTTTTGCTTTGTTAATTCCTGGAAATTCTAATTATATATATTTATATGCAAGCCATTAATTAAATTTGAAGAGTACATTTTAGATTTTCATTGCAGGCAGTTATCGATATCTAAATCAACATTATATTCTTACTGTATGCTTAACAGGGTTCGTTTGAATGGATTACGTAAAAGTAGGCAACATTATTATTACACGATTAGTTAGTTGAACCTTGTCTAAAAATCTATATCTCAATTCAGGCTCTTTATGTTTAAAAACAAGATTTTTCAAATTATAAAATAAAGTAATTTATAAAAATTAATTATTGATTGTTATAAATTAACTATAATTATGCTATCAAAACTAGCGTAAATTATAAAAATTATGTGCTAGCAAAATAGAATGATAGCATTTTGTTTTTTTTTGTGACTGAGATTAAAAATATTCCAATTAAAAATCAAAAAAATTTCAAGAAAAACCTCAATTCTCATTAAGATTTTTATACGCCGTTTAAAAAATAAAATTTTCCATTTAAAAATTTACTTAATATTTATTTTGGTTCCTACACGCAAATTTTTTGCATATTTTTAGAAAAGAATGGGTGAATAAGTTTTAAAATTTGAATCTTAGGCTTTTATTAATATTTACTAAGCAAATTACATTGAAGTTTGTAAAAACATTTTGTAAAATTTTCCTTATCGCTTCTTTTTTTTTAATTCAGAGGTTGAGCTGTTTTTTTTTTCATTTCAAGGAATAAGTATTCGCCGTTTTTCTTAAACCATAAACTCATTTGTTTATTTACACATTTTAATAATATAAAATTTATTTATGTATGTACTCATGTTCTTCTTTGTATAAATAATAATTAATTTAATTTTATATTATTAAATTTAATATGAAAATTTTTCTTCCGTAAATAATTTTTCTTAAGGATTTTTCTTAAAAAAGAGAGGAAAAAAAACCACAATGTCTGTTTTTATCCTTTTTAATTTTAGTTTTTTACTTTTTTTTTTTAGTAAATAATCACAAAAAGAGTTGTAAAGACTGAAAAGATAAACGAATAAGAGCACTAAAAATTTTTTGAAAAGGAAAACAAAAAAAAACAACAAAAACATAAAAAAATTAATATAATTAATTTTTGCTATTAAATAAATATTTAAATAAGCAAGGAAAGTAAAAAGAAAGTTTTCGTAATTTATTTGACATATTTTGTAAAAAATAAAAGAAAAACAAACATAAAAAGAGAAAAAAAAAGCTTAAAATTAATCCAAGTCATAAGAGAATTTTGTAAAGTTCTTGTGTTTTTTTTATTTTTCCTGTGTATAGTAGGTACGTTGCCTTATAACGTAACATTTTAACCCTTAATTCTCGAATTTTTCTTGCATGAAAATCTACTCATGTTCTGTTGTGTTGGTGTTTCTTTTTCAAAGAAATTATATTTTTAATACATTCGTTATAATAAGTATAAGTAGTTGATAAAGTAAATATTTCTCTACATGTACATATGTATGTTCATACATTATATACACATACAAACTTAACGTATTAATAATAAATTCATTACATATAATTTATTTTAAAAAATATTTTTTGCTCACAGAAGAATGGTTCCGAAAAAACACGATGTTGTAAAATGTTATATACAGGGCGTTTCGCATAAAATGGTAAATAATTTCAGAGATGATTCCTTGATCAATTTCCAGCAAAAAATGTGGGTGAGGGGGTTGTGATATGGAATTGATGAACTATGTATTTTTCGCTTTATCGTTTTTGAAACACATTATTTTATTACGTTTTATTGACAATACTATGAGAGATAGAGGAAAATGTTATATGGACTAACTTTTAGATCTTATTTGAACGAGCTTTATCTGGAAAAATATGGCTAAAATTTAATTGATTGCCAAACCGAAAATAAAGAGCGATCAATCACCTATAACACAAGCATCCAATGGTTGTCCTATGTTACATGGTTCAAAATTATGAGCATTTTTTGATATGCAGGAAAAATCTGGTTCCTATTTTGCCTTTGGTTCTCGAAAACGAGTACATATAATTCTTTGCTGAAAAATTGATTAAAGAATCATTTCTGAAAATATTTGGCACGTTTTGCGAAGCACATTGTATAGTTTTACCATAATTTTTTTATTATACAGTCATAGCCACAATTATTTTCACAAGGCAAAATTTTTGTGAAATTAAAGTTTAAATTCACATAATTTCTACAATTATTAATATTTTAAGTCCATATTTATTTTTTAAATTCATTAATGGTTTACATATCAATACATAAAAACAAAAAGCAAAACAAAAAAATACAACAAAAAATAAAAACAAAAATCTAATAGCCAAAATTATTTTCACATATCGTCAATGGCGCCACAATTATTTTCAGAGCTCTTCAAATAACTGTTACTGATTTGTTGTTGTAAATTTGAACACAATTCACCATAATAAATGAAAAAATATTAATTTGCAATCATTAGAGCTAAAGTTGCGTTCCAGTGAAGTGCATATAAATTTTCAAAATGCCTAAAAAAGCAGAATTAAAAATCGAAACGCGTGCTACAGTAATTGCTGAGTTTAATTGCGGTGTTTCAGCTTCAGAAATAGCTAAAAAATATAATTGTGATCGGCGAACTGTTTATTACCTTGTAGACAAATATAAAAATCATCATAATTGTGAGAACCTACCAGGGAGAGGGAGAAAAAGAGTGACAAATAAAAAAGATGACACACTTATATGTCGGTCTTTTAAAATATATCCACGCCAAACTTTTAAATCAGCGTTGTCTAACTTCAACGACAACCGGGAAAATAAAGTAAGTATGACAACACTTCGCAGGAGACTTAAGGAGAACGGATTTAAATCTTTCGCAAGCAACCCTATATTACTCCTAAAAATCGAGAGGCTAGATTGCAATTTGCTTTGGAATATAAAGATAAGTCTTTAGAGTATTGGAAGCAAATATTATGGACCGATGAGACTACGATTTCATCAGACGGCACCTATGGGCGACATTATTATCATTCTGAGACAATACATAAAAAAACTAGAGCAGTTACTGCCCCTACACGTCATTCTAATGGAGGAAAAATTATGATATGGGGATGTGTTTCATATTATGGTAAAGGACCCATTGTTTTATGCCCCAATAAAATGACTGCATCTAGTTATTTAGAACTTTTGAATAATGTTGCAATTGTTGCTGGCGATGTACTTATTGGTACTAATTTTATTTTGCAACAAGACAATGCGCCTATTCATACTGCCCACATGATTAAACAATTTTTGTCAGATATTGAACAAAATACTCTTAAATGGCCCCCGCAGAGTCCTGATTTAAATATAATTGAAAACATGTGGCACAACCTTAAATCACTGATTCCTGCTAGAATTGGGAAATGTCAGGACGAGGCTTGGCAGGACACTTTAAATGCTTGGGAATCGATTTCTTCTGAAATGGAGCGAGTACTTATAGAATCAATGCCGAGAAGACTCCAGGCGGTCATTGATGCTAAGGGAGGAAACACCAAATATTAGGTTAAAGTCTGATTATTCAAAGTAAAAAAAAATTAAAAATTTATTTCTAGGTTTTCAATCCTTTTGAAGCTTTGTGAAAATAATTTTGGCGCTATGAGAATGTGTGAAAATAATTTTGGCTATTACATTTTTGTTTTTATTTTTTGTTGTGTTTTTTTGTTTTGCTTTTTATTTTTATGTATTGATATGTAAACCATTAATGAATTTAAAAAATAAATATGGACTTAAAATATTAATAATTGTAGAAGTTATATGAATTTAAACTTTTATTTTACAAAAATTTTGCCTTGTGAAAATAATTGTGGCTATGACTGTATATATTTTATAGTTTTGATGTTAAGTTTTTTTTACTTTTGATTTACAAAAGTTAAGTTAGAAGAGTTGGAAAACCTAAAATTTAGAGTTTTTATGTGTGAAAATATTGAAAAAAAAATCGTATTAAATTTTTATTACAATTAAAGAATAAATCCGCTGGATAATTTTGAAGCAAAGTGCTCATAATTTTAAATAACCTTAAAATTTTAATAAATTCAACATAAAGCAGTTGGGATAGCTACTACGTCATATGACATAGTAAGGTAAAATGTTGATATTTCGGTGCTTCGGAAGAGTACAATAACTTAAATGCCATCAACTTAACTTTGCAAATGTAAATATTTTTGATTTACTCATGGATTACATGTTTATATGGAATACGTAAAATAAGATAATCCAAATGCTATTCAAAAAATAAAACTGTATCTTAGACAACAAAATTACTGATACTTGCAATTCAATATTTGAAATTTAATAAGTTTTCTTAAACATTGCCTTTCAATATGACTTTTAAAATATAAATTTGCCAAAGAACAGATTGAATTATAAATTGGTTCTACAAACAATATAATGCTAAAAATAATGAAGGGGTTTTCAGGTTCATAACAAATAATTCAGTTAAATTTCAAAATATTCGGGTTTCCGCTGTTTTAAGAACAAGTATGTACAAACATCGAATAATCAAATAATCAAATATTTATTGGTAAATCAATTTATGATTTTGCATTAGAAAATGTAAGCCTATCGATAATTATAAATTAAGAGTTAATATAACTAAACTTCATTTTGTATCTTTAAAAATTTTTGATTGACTTTTCTCTATTAAAATAAAACTTTTATTTTCAGTCTCACCTAATTAAATGGCTTATCCCATTGTACCTTTTAGATGGAAATTATCTTTTTAAAATCTTGTATTTTTTTCCATTTTAATTAAATTGTTAAGTTTGTCCTTAATCAAGGGTATTGTACGGAAATTTCGAAGTTCTGCTAATTAATTTTGCAAAACTTTATTTTATAATTTAATTTAAAATACTCAATTTCAGTTCTGAGATATTTTTCAGATTTGTCAATTCTATGCTCACCAAATAATATACATTGTATCCTTAATTATAGGAAAGATTGTAAGCTTATATTTTTCCAAAAAGAATTCACATAATTATGGGAATGATTTGTGGGGGTTTTTAAATCGGTTTGATTAATTTTCTTGTTAATACATTGGGTATAAAATGCCTTAAATTTTATTTGCAAGCGTAACTCAATGCAAAGCTAATGTTGAAAACGGATAACATAACAATTTTTTTTTAATTTTAAGAGTCATACTTTGAATTTGACTAAAATTAAAAGATCATTTCTTAGTAAAACCAGTCAGCTTGAATTGGTTAATTAAATTAACCACGTACAAATCCGAACGCGTACAAAGGTACGAAATAAATTTCATATTTCCTTTGCAATTTTGAAACTCCCAGTATCCTTTATGTCATCAATTTTAAGTTTTTCAATTTTATAAACCAGTTCCAATTTGACATTTTCACTTCAAAATTATTGAGCTTATTTGTTGTTTTCAACTTTTTCTTTTTTTTGAATATTTGACATTAAATTTAAGGACTTTTCTTAATACATAATATCCTTTTTAAAAATGTTGACATTTAACATTTTTTAAGCTCTCATATACATATACATTATTTGTATATTCTTGTATATACTCGAATGTTTGTATTAATAACTATATTTAGTAAATAAATAAATGGCTCCAAAGTAAAAAACGACAACAAAAATGAAAAAAAAAAAATAAATAGGAAGGGATTAAAATTTTTAATGTTTACTTTTTGAAAAAAACAGAATCACTAAAATTTATGAGATACAATTTATGTTAAATACAATATCAAAATTAAGCATGTATACTATGTTATACGTACACTATATACAAGAATATGACGTGTGTGTGTATATTCAAAAGTGTATATAAAAATATATTATAATTATTCATTGTTTTAAATATTGTCTGTTCTTTTTTCATTGTCTTCTTTTGTTCTTTTAAAATTTTTTTTCATATCCTTGTATTTGTGAAGCATTTGTAGAAAAATAAAATGTGCGGGCCAAAAATGTTACCAAATATGAGTGGTGGTATTAATATCTAATGGCTCTTTCTTGTGAGAAATTCCATGAAGAATGTTTTGTAATCAGTGGATGCAATCAAAATTGAATAGGTTCGTTTCATATTTAATTCAACATTCTAAAGTTTGGTTCGCAGATTTTTATAATATTTTCATTATAAATTATACTGCATCAAATTAGGCTACGTTTGGCGTAATTTTAATTTAAACGTGGAATATTGTTTAAAAGTTTTTCTGAAACGTCCTGTAAATATAATAAAGACTCTGAAAATCCAATATCACGTTGATACTTATCTGTGGACCTGGATAAAACTTACTAGGTTTCTGCTAGTACAGATTTTAGAACAAAGATTCACAATTTTCCAAATTGAACAAAAAATAGCTTGCGTTGTGGTTTAAAATGTACTTTACAATCTGGTTTGTGTCTTTGGTCTGAGACTAAAAAATATTTAAGTAATATTCTCATGTATTTTTTCTGCGCTGGGTTGTATTGCTATGTAAATTAAAAATTCTGGACAATAAATTTAGGTTTATTCTAGAAAAATTGTGATCTAAATATATGTAATTTGAGTTTACACGAAACTTTCAGACCAGACCCTTTTCAGACACACAAAAATCTATTGTTCATATTAATTGTCCGATTTATATTTAAAATTTTGCTATTCATTGTTTGTTGTTTGGACTTGCGAATAGGAGATTAACTAGTTTTTAAAATAAGCAAATTAATAATAAGTTTATATATAGTAAATAATTAAATACCGTGAGAACTACCACCACATGGCGTAAGCCTTTAAAGTTAAATTTCATTTTGTTTTAAGAGAACAATTAATGCTTCTCATATATAAAATTTTGTTAATGAAAACAATCTTATAGCTATTCAAATTTTCTTATATTTAGAGAGTTTCCTTACTTAATGCTTCTAAATATAATTTTTAAAATTCATTTGATATACAGATACATTTTGATTAATGCGGGTGCAGAAGTAATTTTCCTCTAAGTGCTGCAAAATGTTCTTTTATTTAGAAATATGCCGGATACAACAATATGGTCTTGGCAAATTTTTCTATAACGTTCAGAAATAGAGTTTTTAAAGGTTTGCATATGTATTTTTTTCCTTAAACACTTATTTTCTTTTCGAAATTTCATTTTAAGACAGTTTAACTAAATATAGTTTTTGAATAATTTTTAGTTGTCATCAATTTTTGTATGCAAAATGCAAAGAAATTATTCGTACTTATACATTAATATCCATAATAAATGAATATTAGCATTAATCCGTTACCAAATGAGTTAGAGTTCAGATCTATGCAATGCTGTTTCGAATGTCCATTCTTTAGAAAAGTTCTTCAAAGAATATAATTTAAAATTTCAATCCAATCTCAATTGGAATAACAAATTGTACATTGGAAATTTTTAAGTGCATCGTAAAAATGTTGTTGTATTTGTCATCCAGACGTACTGATAAAATTTTGTAAAGAATTAGATTTTTTTTTTCTGCAAAATTTTCTAAAAAAAAAAATACAAAATGGAATTAAAATAATAAAAATTTATAATGTATCTTTAAAATAAAAAAAAAAACATCGTTATCGTTAAATCTTTTCGAAGACGAAACACGAAGGCGATGACAGAGGCCAGAGAGTAAAGAAAAATTTTTAAGTTTTCTTATCCTTTTTAGTTATTGATAAAAAATTTTTGTTGTTGTACTTTTCTCTATATCATTTAAAAATTTAAATAAATTCAAATAAGAAAAGGATATTCTAGAAATGGTAGGAATGAGAGAAACTTTATTCCGAATGATAAATTCCAAAGATGTACGCATAAATCGCTTTGTAAAAATTCTTGCACAAAAATCGTTTATCTTTTGTCAAATGATGGTTTTGCTTTCCTTTGTCTGCATATATTTTTTATGGTTCTCTTTTTGTTTATTTTGTCTAAGATAATACAAAGAATTTGTTGAGAATATTTGTATAAAAATGAAAATTTTATGGTAGCTGAAGAAAACTGAAGCTTTAAAAATCAATAATAGCGTATTAAGATGAATTCATTAAAATTTCGTACTATGCAATGAAATATTTTATTCTTATCATTAAAAAAAGTATTATTTAAAGTGCAACGCTACACAAGTAGAGATTGGCATGAAATAGTTTGAAGGTGCCATGTATAAGTGTCGTAAATTACTAATTTTGGTTCAATTTTTTCAACAAACAAAATCTGTTAGCTTGAGAACTTTATGTAACAAATACATGAATAAATAAAGTTGGGTCAAACCAATGGTTCGCAAAGTATTCAATCATATTCAAACATTTTTCAAAAAATTGCATACATTTAGGATGAATCAATAAAAATAATTAAAAGAGACGTTAAAATGACACTCAAACATAATTGAGAGAGGCGTTATTAATTGATAAGATAAGGCTACAATTTAAGGGTTAATTGCCGAATTTAAGAAAAATAATTATATTTTTTAATGGCACGGCATTAACAGTTAGCTTTGTGCGTTTATAGAAATTTGGAAAAGTTTGCAGTTTAAGAAATATAAGGTGCCGAAAATTCAAATTTTACAAATTCCTAGAGACGAAAGCTTGACAGGGGGTGGTGGTGGAAAAAAAATTTCTTTTGACGAAAGAAACTATTTATTAATAATAAAAGCTGTTAAAATTTTAGACTTCCACAACTTGCGATCTAGAAGAAAAACTATATTAAAACTTTGAAAAAAAACGAACTTTAGATAACGTTAAATTTTAATTTTCCGTTATTCAAATTTCATTTTGTTTTTTTAAGTATAAGTATTGTATTCTGCGATAGAAGAAGCCAGCCATTATTTTTCTATTTTTACAGAAATTAAAATATGTTTGTGGTTTTGTTACAATAAAATGTCAAAGCATAGCGTTTTTAAAGTTTTGGTGGGCTACAACTTTCAAAGGTCGGAGACAGGTAAAAATTTTCTTCTACGAAAAAGTTTCTAGCAAAGGCCCACGTACATATATATGAAATTTCAACTTTCTAACCTCAAGGGTGTAGAAACCAAAAAGCTCTTTTTTTGTGAATGGAATTTCTAAATGTAGAAGTACTGAATACTATTATTATAATGAATCGACATGATCGTTCTGATACTCTAAAAAACTTGTACTGATTCGAATGTTTCACAAATTATTGACTCGTATTTAATAAAAATTAAAAATAAAGATCAGAAAATCAGATTTTCAAAAGGGTTTACGATTTTTTAGAAAAATTTTAGCCCTTTAACGCTTTCTCCAAAAATAGTTTTAAGGGCTCTAAAATGAAAATGCAAATTTTTTATTATTTTACAAAATAATGCAAAAGGAGAACACTTCCTAAGGAAACAATTTCATCCTTTAGTCAAGGATGTTCCAAATTAGATTTATTGATTCTGTCATTTTGCTTTAGGTACATCATAGAATCTTCGATACTCCCCATAGGTAGTCCCCGATAAAAACAGGTGCATTATATTTCAAATTGTCGAGTTTTAAGAAATTTTGAAATTATTGTGGCTGTAGTTTCGTTCAATAATTCATTTAATATTGTAATTGCATAGGTCAAAGACAAGATAATGAATTTTACATGTTTAGGGGATTTTGCCGACTTATTGATAGCTCCTGCATTGTTTTGTTAACATATTATATTTTATAATTAGTTTAAATATATTTTACTTAAATATTATATAGACTTTAGTAATTTACTTTCAATGTTAATAATCTAGAAGTTTCTAGTTAACATAAAAAATAATGTTAAACTTTTTCTTATTGTTTTTGCAAAATTATTTTAAACCATATCTTAAATTATAAGTGTAGTGCATCTCCCTTTACCACATTGTACTGCAAATAAATCTGTCAAAGTTGTTGAAGCAAATGAAGATTCTAGTACGTTACATAATTTTAGAATTTTCTAACAAACAAAAAAACTTGTTCAGAATCTTTTGAAATGCTGACCAAATATTTGAATTATTTTCGAAATCATATTTGTATTACAAGTATATTGCCTTCATAATTAGAAATTGTCTCCTTAAAACTTTCAATGTAAAAACATGTAGAAAACTGAAAAAAAATTAGAAATCTAGAAAATATTTGTTTGAAATTAACTTAAAAATGAGTCGAGTTTTGCTCAAAATCAGAAACTAAGTAAGCAAGTATAAAGTTATCCTCCTTTAGACTTTAGACCAAACTAATAAAAAACAATTAAGGATAATCAGGAATTTAATAATTGAACCTTAAATTTAAAATTGAGCTAAGGAAAATAATTAGACCTCTTGATACACCTTTAATAAATTTAAATACCAAATATGTTATATACAAATAAATTTAAATTAAATTTTTAATGATTCAAAATTCTTATTCGATATTTAATAATCTACATATCTTACAAATTTTAAGGATGAAATGAATACTGAAGTACTCAAAATATAAAATAAGAATAAAATTAAATAAATTAAATATTTAGGAATTATAAAGTTTCTTATGTTCGAAAGTAAATCGAAAATTTTGGAATCATTCTTTAAGAATTTAATTAATAGCAGAAAACTAAATTCATATTAAATACTTGCAACTCCGACGGAATAAAATTTTTCCTATAATAATTTAAAATGGCTTATAGAGTTTAAAATAAGAGTACATTGTTATTTAACTAGGAAAAGAAATGTGCATTCGACAAATAAATTTTATAAATAATATAAGATAATTGAAATTTTTAATTCCCGACGGGAAAACATTTTTGTAATGAGCTAGAAAATGTTATACAAAGCCTTATAAATTGCCATATTTTTCTAAACTCCTTTCAAATTAAAAATCTTTGTGGTGTTTTACAAACTTTTATAAATTCAAAGAAGGCAATAACATTAAAATTCTTTAATTTAATAACACAAAACTTTGATTTAACAAACTCTGAATTTTTCGTACTTTTCAATTAATTTTCACTATTTTGATATAAAAGGTTAGTGTAAGTAAAATTTGTAAATAAAAGCCGGAACTTGTGCATAATTCTAGCTAAGAATTTTTATTTTTAAATTAAAAAATTTACAAATCTTCCATTTTTTAATTAGAAATATAAAATTTTCTTTTTAATTTTATTTCTTTTTTTGTTTTGCTTTAAAAGTATGGTTGCAAATTGCATCCTTTTTTTTTCTTTCGTTTTTATGTCTTGTTATAAAATCCTTTTCGATTTCTTTCTTCTTTGTTCTTTATTCTTTTTAATATTTTTTAAATTAATTTTTTTTTTTGTTCTTTTTCTCATCACTAAGGACATCCTTCCCATTGAAACTACAAAAAAAGAATGAATTATTCTCATTTCTTTTATTTTTCTTTTGTTTAATAAAAAAAAATTCTTACATTGTATGCGTGTGTAAAGGATATGATACAATCATATTAATCTTCATATATATTTTAAATAAATAAATATATTACATTTAACAAATACATATCTAATATTGTTGAAGAAAAAAAACTGTACAGCATCTTACAACTACTGCACCTGTTCTGTTATCCTTTTTCTTATTACATTATGTACAGAAATAGAAAATGTACATTTTATGTTATTTTCAATACTCAATTAAAATGATTATGCTCTCATTTTCTTTATTTTTTTTACTTATTCTCTTTTCCTCTCATTCTCTCTCTATTTATACTCGTATGTTTCGTTTTTAGCATTAAAGTAATTTTCTCAATGCGCATTCTTTTGAGAAAATTTTCTTAATTTTTTCTATTATTTTTAATATTATTGCTACGATGAATTTAATATTAAACATGAATACATATGTTATTTTTTATTAAGAGTAATTTGGTGTACATGTAAATGTATTTGTGTACATTTAGAAAAAATTATATTTTATTTCACGTGCTTTAAAAGAATGCTTAGTGCTAATATGAGAGAACAGCTGATACGTTATTGTTGTTGTTGTTGTTATTTTCGAGTACTTTTATTTGTAATATCCTTATTTCGTTGTAAGTATAAGGATATTAAAAGAATACAATTACTCAGTATTTTGCAGCAATAATTTTCTGCTTCTGTACAATAAATACATTCATACTTGTATGAAAGCATACAAATGTGTATGAATGTTTTAATGAGCGCTCTCTCTCTTTATTTAAGTTAATAGAAAATGTAGAAAATGTTCTCCGCTTTCTAAAAATAGAAACTAAATTTTAATGAACGTATGCATGTGTGCGTGTTTGAATATTTTTACATATTTAATATGTTAGTTTAGAAATTGGTATATACCTAGGTATACTTAGATTTCTTCTTCTTTACTTGAAATTTACATTCAAATAAATCAAACTTAGGTATTTGTGTGTAATAAATTTTTTAATTGTGTAGGTGATTTGAATACTCTAGTATTAAATGTGGTTTAAATTTAAATCCACAAAATTTCTCAATTTTTTTTCTTTTTTTTGTGAGAATTAGATTTTTTTGTCTTTCTTTAGTTACAGTAAAATGTTGTTGTTCTTATTCATTTTTCTTATTCATTTTTTCGTTCTCGTATTTTCATTTTCTTTTAGTTATTTGAGATTTTTTTTCCTCTTTTTTATTCTAATTTCTTTTAAACATTTTTCTGCTAATGTTGGTTTTTTTTTTGTTTTTTTTTCATGTCTTCTATTATTTTGTTTTTCTGTTTTTGTGTTCCTATCGTTTGCCACGACATCACTTATACATTGACATAATTATTTGGCACATTTTTTGTGTGTTTTTTGGTTTTCCATTTTCTTAATTTAGAGTCTCATGATGATATGCTCTTATAAATTTTATATATACATACATACATAAGCATGTGTATGATAAGGATGATAACATAAAATTTTTATATAAAATTTTTTTTGTGGAATTGTGAGTGTATTAGTTATTTAATATGTGTGGATATACGAATAAGAAAATTTTCTTAATAATATGTTAAAGGAATAACAAAAACAACAAGGAAATAGCAAAAAAAAAAAAAAATTAGAGGGAACTTGTTTTTTTTTAAGTTCAATTTTTTTGTTGTTTTTATTCTCAATTTTATAAGAGTAAATATGGTGGAGCCACATATCAAGTTAGATTGGTTGAATTTTTTTATATAATTTGAGTATATGCATATATGCATACACATATACATGCAAGTATATACTCAATCGGAGTTGGTTCTTTGATTTTGTGTTTTTTTCTTGTTATTTTGCTTTTTTTTTTGTTTTGTTTTGTAATAATCATTGTTGTAATCGTTGTTTTTGTTGTTTTTAAATCTAGTAGGTACTTTTAAACGAGCTTTTGTGGGATACGTATGCGGTGATGTTGTGTCATATTTGGTACCCTTTTTTAGCAGATTTTCTTTAAAAAAAAAAAACAAGAAAAAAAAGGATATATAAAATTTTATAAAATTTTTGTGTGTAGTGTCTTATAATTTCTAGTGTATTTTTTTTTTTGTTCCGAACAATTTTTCATTTGTTTTTGGAATGGATCCAGAAGAATTTGAATTAATTAGTGTGATGGTCGAAATTTTTATTTTTTATTTATTTGTCGGTTTTTTATTTTTATTTTACAATGGAATTTTTAATGATTAAAGTGCGTGTCCTTTCCAAAACCAAAACAATGATTTTCATGTTTTGTAGAAATTAATTTTTGTTCTAATTTTTTTTCTTAAAATCTGTAACTTTAGTAACTTATCCGCAATTTAAGTTTGATTTTTTAAAAAAAATTTTAATACCATCAATAGAAAACGAAATTATTTTCTATTATCCCGACGGCAAAATGAATTTCTCAGAGCTTTAGTAAGAAAATATTTCAGTTTTATATCCGTTTTATTTTTAAGGAATTCTTTTGATAAACGCGTTTTGATGCGGTTAGAAAATGTGAAATTTCTTAACGATATTTTAAATTAAACATTTAATGTTCATAAAATTTGATGTCTAGATTTTATTCATATGAAAAATAATAAAATATTGAAATTCAAATATAATCAGTATGAAAATTTCTATGGGTAACCTTGTAGTAAATGTTGCTCAATTTAAAATTTTAAGAATTCACGAAAATATTTAGTTACGCTTGTAATCGTAAATATTTCCCTAAACTGATTCCATAGAAATTAGATCAATGAAATTTTCAAAGCACTAATCAATTAATAAAAATGTTGATTAATTTGTTCCTTTTTTGATAATTCAAGAAATATTTTTTTTTAATTTTTAGTATTAGTGCGGTTAATGCATAGACTGTACTTATCTACTAAAAACTTAATGGTAGATCTCTAAAATATTCTAAATTTTGCCTCTTTGTATAGGTATATGGAATGTTTCTGATATTCCTGATAATTTTATTTTTATGAATTAATAAGTTTCTGTGAGTACAAAGAGCAGCCAACTTATTTACAGCATATGGAAGAATATAAGCAATTTAAATTAAATGAAATAATTTTAGAATTTTATTTGACGAAGAAATAATTTATGGTGAATGGGTGCTTGATTGGGAAATAACTAATAAATAGTTTGAAAATTAAATTTCTCAACACTATTTTAAATAAATTAATAAATAGTTCTTTAAACTCTAAGGCAAAGTAAGAATTTTTATTGATTTATGAAATTTTCAGATTTAAATTGTCGAAAAAGAAGGGTTTTCGTAAGTCCTGCATAAATATTTTTTACCAAACTAACTATGCCTTTTACTGAAATTAAAATTTTACGGAAAAATAATTTTATTCGATTTTGTTTAAAAAAGAAAATTATTGCTGAGTGAACTTTCAAAACTTGTGCTTTTTTAATTTTTTTATTCCTAATTTGCAATTGAATTTAATTCTAAGAAGTCTTCATAAAATTTGTCTTGAATCGAAAAAAATAATTTGATCTTTTCCAATTGAGCTTTTTTGAAACATTGCGACGGTACATATGAATTATTAAAATTCTTTAACAATTCATATAAAAAATTGGCTTCAGGATTATTATTCTATTTTTTACAAGAATCGAAGGAATACATTATCTATAAAAAGATTTCATAAGAAAAACAACGCCTTTTTTACAAACTTAAAAGATTATAGCTAAAATTAATACAAAATATCCAAGTTAAACTAAATATATTATATAAAACCATTGAATAATAGCTAGGAATCAAAAATTTTACTATTTTTTATATTTTTATTATATTTTATATATACAGAAATATTGCATATTTTTAGGGACAATAAAAATTCCCTAAAATTACCCAATATTTGAGAATTAATTCTTTTGATTTTTTTGGTTTTAAATTTTTACCACCATATTTTGGTAATTTTAGAGAATATATTTTTATTTAAAAATATTATTAAGCTTTTGATATTTTGTTCTCATATACCTGTAGCTCCATACACAGATTTTTATTATTTTTACCTTTGTATTTGTTATGTACATATATAGTAAATATATATTTGTATACTTACAAAATTTTAGCTTGTAAAATTTCTTCAATTATAATTAAAAGTCATACTATTCGTATATAATATATTTTACTTACTTTAAGTTAATAGAAAGGTCTACCAATATCAATGGTTGTATTTTTTGTTGTTCATATACATATATTTTGTATATATACATTCATACGTATGTAGGTTTGTAAGTGGGATTGTATTTTTTGATATTTTAACTTTAATAATAATTAAAATAAAATTTAAAGAGAAAATAATCAAGCCAAAAATTACAGGTAATATTACCATAGTTACTTTATTATTTGAGTCTAAAATAAATGTCCATTAAGTTAAGTCTAATACTTATATACAGAAAAAAGTATATATGTGTACAAATGATTACGTATAAGTGCGTATATTATTTTATAGTAATTTTTGAAAAAGTTGAATTTAAATAGAAATAAGAATGAGTGTAGGGGAAAGGAAGAAAAAAAAATGTAAAATTTTTTTTTTCTAAAAATTTCAAGGATACTTTTTATTTTACTATATGTATATGTATATATATTTAAAGGATATTTTATACTAAAGTAATAATAATACATCATCATAATACCAGTATGCCATATGGTATAGTAACCAATGAAACTTTAAGCTTAATTGAAGCAAATTTTAAATTTTGTTAAAATAGCCTCCAATTTTATTTGAAGGGAACAGAATTTCAAAATGCTGATGAAACTTGAATGACTATTTTTTGCAAAATTAAAAATATTCCACAAAAATTTTTGAGTTGGATAAGCAGCTTTGCCTTTAATAACTTTAAATTTTTTAATCCCTATATTGAAATCACTGAACTGAACGCTCCAACTTTAAATGCGTTCTTGTTCAATATAAAAACAATTAAATGAATAAAATCGGACCTTGACGTTTTAAATTGAAGAAAACAATAACCTTGAATATTAAAAGTTACGATATAAGTGTTACGTAGACCTAAACAAAAATATAAGACATTCAGTAAAGCAATAACTATTAAAAAAGAATGTTAAGTCGCATTTATAAAATTATTTCAAATTATATGACAAAAACGTGACCCCAGGGCCAACTTTTCAGTATTTAAAATATTTATTGGTAAAATTTTTCTAAGATTTACAATTTGCTTTAATATCTCAAAAAACTTTAGAGAATTTTTAAATTTAGGGCCTAGTCGTGTATCTTGCTTTTTTACTCGGCAAATGTGAAGAAAGTGGTTAACTATCATTATATTTATATAATATAATTTTCGAGTGAGAAAAAGATTTAACGTAATTTGAGAAAAAATACACAAAAATCCTATTGAAAAAATTGTATATAATTGGAAGAATGAAAAGTGAGAAGAAAAAGCGAAATACACAATTAGGCTGTTAACATTTTTAATAAATCGTTAAATGTGAAGTCTTAAAACTCAGTTTTCAGTGACTGGAGAGCTAGAAAAATATATTTTAGGTATCATTATCAAAAAACTTGAATTAGGAAAAAGTTCAAGAAGATTCGGTGCAAAATGTTTCTGTAATATTGATGATGGTGTACAAGATTATTTTACACGAAAGCAGTTAATTTAATTCTAATGAAACATAAAATAAATGAAATTTTAAATGAAAACTGGGACGAAATTCGTTTTCCAAAAAAATTTCTTAAAAATTGTAAAGAAAAATTAAAATTATAGTATAGAAAACTGATTAAATCATTTTGGATTGGAGGAGTAAATTTCAACTTGTCAGTTTGAGAGCCCCTTGACGGCAAACTCGTTATTTATTTAGTTGATATAAAATGTAGTCGAATATTAATGACATACTCCTTAAATATATATTTGTGTTTCTATTATGTAACATTTTTCATTATACATTTATGTATGTGTAAAAATTCAATTCATGTACGTATACTCGTATGTATTATACATTTTTATAAAAATAATTTTGTTGGTTGGTAGGGATTTAAATCTCTTTGAAATTAAGAAAGAAAAAAAATTTTATATTTTCTCAATTTTATTGAAAAATATAAAATTTATAATTTGTTCAAGTTTGTAGGCTGTGCTTCTTAGAAAAAAGAATATGTACGTACATGACAAGGATATACAACAAGAATATTTATTTTATATATGGTAAGAAGCAAGTATATTAAGAAACACATCTGGAGACATTTTTATTTTAAAATAAACATAAGTTGCCCAAGACAATGAAAACTTATACAATTGGACAACAAAAATTTTAACTTAAATAATTCAGATTACATTTTTATATACATTAAAAATATTTTGTATTGAAATCTTAATATCCTTTATTTTTATATAGCTTGTCCTTTTTTTTTAAATTTTGGTTGTATTTTAAATTACATTTTGTTTTTGATTAAAGTTTAAATTCATTTTCATTTCATCTTATATATTATGTATATTATATACTAAAATTTCAATATATACTCTATCATTATGTACATATAATTTGATTTAATATGCCCACATACATATTTTAATTTGTTATATAAACTTACAATATATGCATATGAAAAGTATGTAAAATTTTGTATATAAATTTATTGTTAATTTTTTTGTTTTATGTGTACATAATTTATATTTTTACTTTGAATACTATTTTACATAATAATTTATATTTTATTTTTAAGGATATTTTCTTCCTTCACCTTCATATATACATATACGTATTAAATTTGTTTGTATACACAAAAATATATTCTAAATATAATTCCTTTGTCCTTTAAAAAGAGATTTTCTTGTTTTGATTTCTTTATATATTCATAGCCTATATTTATATATATGTACATATATGTGTGTGTTTATATTTAACTTTTCACTTTATAAATAATTTTATATAAATACTGTTATATGCACAAGAATATTTCTATACAGCAAATAAATTAACATACATATATATAAGAAACTGTTATATATTTATTTTACGACTGCGGATATCGTTTTCGTTCAGTACCAGTGGCTTGCTTTTACTCCCACTAAAACCTAAATATGCGGTCCTGTAAGGAAACCTTATGTGCGATAAAGGGTTAGCCACTGGGTATGCTTTTCTTGCCAAAGCATTTCTATTCTTTAATATTTCTATTTTGTTATCTGTTTTTTTGTTTTTCTATTATTTTTACTTTCATTTTGGAATTTGTTGTTTTGTTTTTTGGGTTTGGTTGAACTTATATACAAATTTTAAAATATTTGTATTATAATTCATAGCATTTTGAATACAGTGAAATCTTTTTCATTTGAATATGAAAATTTTTAGAAGAGAAGATCCATTGAAATACTAAACAAATAGATCGTTGTACGTCTAGTTTTTGTGGCTCAATTAATTAGACTCGCTAGAATTTTTTACACATGTTTTAATTCATTTTCAGGTTTTACCAAAGTTATTCACTGAATGTGTAATTTAATTTGTTGACTTAATAACTGAGCTTTGTTATCTTATTGTACCATGAGGCAATATTTATATTTATTCGTTTTTTTTTTATTTGTTTACAAATGATGTTATTGTTTAAGTCCAACCTTATATATAATTGTATTAAGGGTTTAGTAGTAGCAGTAGTAGTAAGAAAAGGGAGCCCAGCCTGACCACTAAAGCGAAGCCCATGCACTAGGCGAACAAGAAAACCCGCCAGCAACCCTCAATTAACATCTCCCAAGCCTCATGTAATCCAATCAAAAGACCATTTACCCAAAACAACCAGCTTCTTTGGCGAATGTAAAAAACTGCACGAAAGGCTCCCTAACAGGTTGCTCAGAACACGCCTTCTTTTCCACATCAAAGACGGGCAGGGACAAAGAAAATCGTTTACCTTCGCAATATGATGACATCCACGAACAAAATTTAATATAAATATAAGAGAAAAAGCAAATTTGTTTCAAAGGAAGCTTTCCGAAACAACCTTTTCCTTAAATTTTAGGTCACATTTTTATTCATTCAATTAAATTTATTTAAAATTTCCAACTTTCATTTAAAACCCATTTCAGTTTTTAGAAAACATATGAGTATAGCAAGGCAACAATATTAATTGCAATAATCCATAAATTAAAATTAAAATGATTTAAAATTAAAGTGATATCTGATCTTATCCAAAATTATGCAATTATTCATATGGCTCAAATTACCTGTTCTTGACTGTCTTTATTTGTAAATCCACATATTACTATGTTTATAAATATCCTCATATACAATATAGATAGGTATATATACGAGATATTAAAATAATAAGGAATATGAAGAAAATATAAGAGATGAAAATACTGAGTAAAAAGAAGATAGAAATACAAAAAGAAAAGATGAATTGTGTGTATAGAAAGATCCTAAAATCCTATGAAAAATTTTTCTAAGCAAATAATATTCAAAACATAAATGATATCAACATAAGGTGGTGTATATGACATTTGCATAGTCTGTATATATAAACACAAATGTTTATTAATTATAATAATAACAAATACACATATTATATACATTTATACATGAATTCAAAAATTGAAAATTTTAAATATACACATTTGTATATGTATGTATGTATACGAAAATGAAAAGAAGGGAAAAGAAAATTATTTTATATACAATAATTTTAATTCTCTTATACATTGTTACTCAAACTATATATATATATATTGTATATAAATATCTAAAAATTATATACGAACCTACCGTTCAATATTGTTATACACAATCCTATTATATTTAGGTATATACTCGTATATTATAATTTTTCTCCAGTTAAACATACATAGACATTTTAAAATATTTTCTTGCTAGTGGTATTACCGAACAAACCATTTTGGGGTTGAGTTAAATCACATATTTTTACCCAGATCTTTGGGTACATAACTTTAAAATATAATAACCTATTTATGTACTTGCTTTTTAGGTATCTGTGCATATATATATTTCCATATTATGTTATAGATATGATCGTATATAGAGGACTTGAGTCTATATATAAATATTTAGATATACAATAATCTTTATTAAGTATTAGTATATAAATTTTTAATTTAAAAAAAAGAAAATGAATGCTATTGAATAAGAAGATGAAATTTTGTTTTATAGAACAATTTAGGTATATAGCGCGTTCATTTTTGAGTTTTTCTTTCATTTTATTTTTTATTTGCCGTTTTTCCCTAAAGTCTATTTATCATCCTTATACAATAATAATAACAATAATATAATTTTAGAGAAAAATAAGTTTTTTAGTTATTATTTTTGGAAATATATTTTTTTTTTATTCAAAACTATTAAATTGCACTTCTGTATGTATATATATTGTATATATGAGTAAATCTATTTATATATGCAAGTTATTTTAGCCATCTTGAAAAATTTTTTTATTAGAACAAAATAATAAGTGTACACAAAAATGGATGTATATTTAAAAAGGAATAAAAAACAAAAACAAAAACTATTGTAATGAAAAAAAAATATTAAAAATCGAATATTGTTTTATATTTGGTTTCGGGGAAGAAGTTTCAAAACTACGAGTATAAAGGGAATTCCATGAAAATTGTAGAGATTCGTACATTTTATTTAAAGAAATAAATAAGATAAAATTTAAAAAAGAATACACATATATACTCAAAATTATGTTCTTTTACCGAGTGTGTACTCCAAGTTTGTATCATATTTGCAAGTATACACATTCTAGCTACACACACAATATTACAGTAACACCTATCTATAAATACACAATATTACATATTTACATGATATTGTTATTTTATATTTCTTTAAGAAAATCTCATGTATCTTTAAAATAAATTCTTGTATAATCGTTATTGGTAGCTTTAATTTTTAAAATCTACATTTAAATCTGTAATATGAGTCTGTTAAACATATTGTATATATATATATATCTGCAATAATTTCAAATATATAATATATATAAAATTTTAAACTAATATTTTGTAAGTATTATATTACCTAAAACACTACTCATTTCATATATACATAGATATATATCACTATATATACGTTATATATAATATATTATATAATATAGGGTTTAAGGATATATAAGCCGTATTCATATAATATTAAGATGAGAATATTAATGGCAATAAAGAAAGAAAGAAAAAAAGAACTAAAAAAAAACAGACAAAGAAAAGAACGAAACTAATAAAAAAAAAAAAAACTAAAAAAAAATATGGAAGAAGTTTATGGTTTGCTTGGTTGGAGGGGCATAACGTGGTCCCATTGGTGCGCCACAAAAAGCTTTAAAACTTGCAAGTAATAGATGTTCTTATATTTGTATATCGCTTTAGATTAATTTTACATACATATATATGCAGTATATTAATGAATATCATATATAAGAGTAGTAAAATATAAATGTATGTATGTACGTATATTAAATATACTTTTTAGCTATATAAGAGAAAGATTATAAAAAAAAGGTTTAAGTTAATTTTTTTTTTTGTCTTTTTATATTTATTTTATTATTAAAAATACTATAAGACATCATTATAATTTATATACTCTTTTATGTATTATATATACGAATGTAAGGTATATATATAATATATTTTATATTATGACTACATATATGTATAAGTTTATTTTATTATTTATGGGAATCCTAAGGAATCTCATTTTTGTACACCCACAGAAACCAATACATAGAGGTTCATATTTAGCACATTTAAATGAAAAAGCTTTTTTTTATATATATATTTAAATACATATATGTACTTTTAAAATATTATAATAATTGTAGTTTATAAAATAATATGTGCAGCTATTATACAAATATAACTTAACTCTTATATACATATTTTGATAAATATAAAAGTAGTTATAAAAAATATTGAAAAAATAAGATTAATAAGACTTAAAAATAATTACAATATTTTGTATATAAATACACGAGATGCTTGCCTGTATATATTTAAATGTGTATATAGCAGAAAAACTTAGATTTTGAACAATTTTTTAAATAAGGCGTAAAATAATAATTATTGCATATTAATAGAGAATTTCAATATTTTGTTTTAATTTTTCAAATTTTTGCAGACATTTCGGAAATAATTGTAATTGCATAATGCCAGGCTGTTAATTTTAATTTCTTTTTGACTAATAAGTAACATTGAGCAGAAACTGCCCTGTATTGTGAAAGTAAAGCTTTCCTAATGGCCAAAAGTAGTAAAAGAGTTTTTTCTAATTCTTTTATTTAGCAATTTAAATTCAAAAATTTTTGGTCACAGTTTTTAAGTTTTTGCGCTTATGAAATTACTAGAGATTATTTTACTCCAAATAATTGTGCCTTATTATAAGAGTCTTATCACTTATCAATATTGTTAGTTGTATAGCAGTCGTCTCATTCTAGTAATCAAAAAGGACGTTATACAGATGCGATGACAGATGTAATATTCGTGCTTTTATAAAGATTGGCATTTTGACTACAAATCTTTTATTACACATTTATAACTTTAAAATTTATTCCACAAGACCGAAAGTCTTAAAATTTATTTATTTAAAATGTCAACCGGCTAATTTTTAACATGGCGATAAAATAAGTTATCCCTTGGATACGGCACAATTCCTGTTTCGGAAATGGTGAATGTAAAATTACATTAATAGAGTTAATTAAAGCGTCAGATTACATGATCTTGCAACTTTGACCCATATACTTAATATTTAATAATATATATTAATGAATAAATTTAAGAATGTTAGAAACGATGTCCACATTATGGTGCATTAATTCCTATAGAATTTCTCTTACTTAAATTTATAATAAAATTTACTATTGTGTGATTAAAAAACTTGTCTTTTTGCTAATTATTTTTTAATTTTTTTTATTTCTTTCAGGATTTGCTCATCATCTAGCTGGAGTTCATAATCATTTACATGGACATGATTGGCGTATGCTAGGTGGTAATCCGGCAGGTATAGGAAGGCCACCTGGATTTCCACATGCACCCTTTTTTCATCATCAACATCCACCAATTCCACCTCATATATTAGCAAATACATTAGATCGTCTTGACCGTCCTGGTTTACGAAATTTTAACGGTAAATATTTTTTATATTAATGCGTGAAATTTTTTAATTAATTTAGTTATTTTATATTTATTGTAGAAAATCATCATTTAGCACAGTTAAGTCAATTATCAGTTTGTAATCCGCACAGTACAACACAAAGCCCAACAAATTCACCAATACATAATTCTAGTATATTAAGTAATAATAATAATGATAATAATCACAATAACAACAACAATAATAATACTAATAACAGTAATGGTCCCCTAAATGCAACGAATTCAACGCAGTCTATTACAACAATTTCTCCACCTTTAACTAGCAATGAATCATTAAATAATAATGATAATGATAATAATAATATTGATGCAGGTTTTGAAAGTGATAACATATCAGTGACAGGTTCACCTAAAAAAACAAATTCTTTGCCCGACGACGATGATAAAAGAAGTCCATCACCGCAAAATTCTACAACAACAATTAATACAAGTGGAGGTGCATTTACTTCTTTAATTCAACGAAATACAGCTGCAGCTTTAAGAAAAACTGAATTTTTTAGTGGTTTTGCATCACAATTTCAACAACATCAACAACAGCAACAAGCAGCTTTTAATCCAGCTCTTGCTGCACAACTATTTTTACAAAATCCATTGATTCCACAACCGAGTCAATGGTTATATACACAATTATATGGAAATTATTATGATTTGCCATGGTTTAGGAGTAATACAAATTCATCGAATTTACAAAATGGAGGTACACCTCCAACACATTCATCATTAATATCAAATGTTCATAGCACTGTTAGTCCTTCTGTTGATAAAACAAATGGATTGAAAAATTCTGATGAATGTATTAATTTGGCAACAAAACGGACTTTAACAACATTAATTGGACATAATAGTGATAAAGAAAATGATCATGAGAATCAAAATTCACCTCCAGTTAGTTCTAGTCAAAGATCATTAAGTCCACCTGAAGATATTGATGATAAACAAAGTGTTGGAAGTATTGGTGGTGGCGGTGGTAGTGGTAACAATAGTATTGGTGCTATTCGATGTCGAACTCCAAAGCACGCTGATGTTTGGCGGCCATATTAGTGCAGATCGGGATTTTTCGTTTTATGTTTTTATTTATTCTTTTTTTTTGAAGAAATTAAGTTGTTTTTTTGTCTTATTCATTTCGTTTTAGATTAGAAAGTTTTGAAAAATTGTTATAAATAAAACTTATTATTGTAAGCAAAATTAACTTCATATCCGTAGGATAAACCAAATAATAAAATTAATTAAAAATTATTAATTATGTCCCTATTTTCATAAATGAGTGCCCCCTATGCATGTCAAGCGGGTCAACTTTATTTTCTTTTATTTCATTATTTTCAAAGAACCGTTGTAGTTATGCAAAAGGACACTGTTTAACAACTCTAGAATCGATAGTCAGTGAAAATATTTTTTTTTGTAGTAAAAATTATTAACCGTCTTATTATATTATTAATTAAAATTATTCAAACCGGGATTTTGTGAAAGGATGATTATGTTTTTTTGCTTTAGAAAATCCAATAGCGCAAAAACTTAGTAAGTAAAGGCAAATAACTAATCTTAACAGTGTCTGACTTGTTTAGGAAAACGAAAGATTTTTTTTTGAATATTATTTCCAATAAGTTTTAGCCGACACTCTTATTTAGAATTTCTTTTTTTTAACATTAAAATCTTGATTAAGTGTTGACATGGATTTTACTTTATATAGTAAATTTTGTATAAATTTAGAAATTGTAGTAAAATACAAACACAACATTCTTATTCGTTCCCACCTCCATTATTGTTAAAAAATAAAAAATTTACTAACCCACACTGGCAACATTGATCTTATTAAAATTTTTGAGTCTTATTAAAATTAATGATTCTTTTTATTAAACTATTTTAGTAATCCCTTTATGTTTTAACATTCACACTATAACGTATACGATACATTCCTTTTTAATTAAAATTTTCTTTTAAAAGGATCTCAATATTATTATAGTGTTGACCTTTGTATGTATAACTGGCAAGGATAAAGTAGAAAAGTATAAAAACAGATTGATTAAGTAACCATATTTACTTGACGTGATTCATGAATCTATATAAAAATATCTTTTTTGGGGTCTAATATTGTCAAAAATTTTCTAATAAAGTTTTCAAAAAATTGTGACAGAAATTGATTAGAAAATAAAGAAAGTTTTGATAATAAGAAAATGTTGTTAAAAAAGAAGCTGCGGTGTAACATCAAATAGTTTCAAATTATTTAGGCAGTTTTTAAATTCTTGAAAAAAGTTAGGGTGTTGAAGCGGAGTATATATGGAGGTTGAATTGAAAAGTAAAAATGAAAATGCCATTACTGGCCTTCAGATTTCAATTTAATTAACGAATGCCATATTGGAGACGAAGGGCTTACCGTGAAATTCTAGTCATTTCTTCCTTTTGTTACATAAGATAGCTGCTTATGTAGTCTTTTCAGCAAACAGAAAGTTTTGTGAACTGAAATCGTAAAACATCCAAGTTGAATTAAATATAGTCTTGGACTTTTGAACTTTTGAACTTTTGTGCAATTGATTTAGAAATATTTCGAAATATTATTTTAAAACTATTTCTAGACAATAATTTGAAAAATTCGGTATTAAATAGACTTTTACTCTGTTCTGTCTGTTATTATTTGCTCTGATTAACAAGACATCAGATGGTCTACATTTTCTTAAAAAACAAAAGTTTTTCGTCGTCTAGCTTTATAAAATAAGAAACGACAATATTTTCCTTTCTATTTCTTTTCTTAAAAAAAATTCTGTTTCTTCAAACCTTAACTTTTATTATACTTTCCTCTTACTTTACATGGAATCGGACAGAAGAAAGGGAGGATTTATTTTAATCTTATGTGATCTTAACAAATTGTTTTTTAAGAATTCAGTCAATATTTTAAACACATACATTTTTTTTGTGTTTTTTTTTTAAGCAACCAAACGATTTACGAATAAATCTTCGTCCTTCAGTGTTTTCTTTTAAAACTTTTTTGTTTTTTTTCTAAGATTCAATTTTGTTATACTTTATGGGAAGAAAAAAACAATAAGTCGAAGAAACAGAATTTTTAAAAATTGGGTACTTTTTTCTTGGCATTCTCTAAATATTAAAGGGGAAGCCTTGTTTGCAGAAACTTTTTTTTTATCCCATATTGATTTGATGTTAAGGGGGAGGAGGCGGAAAGAAAGGAGAAAATAAACTGTTGACTAAGTTCCCATGTTTCTTAATAAGCGATATTTTGGATTTTCTTTCTTTTTGGTTTTTGTTTCTTAAATGGTATTATGTGTTTTAGATTTAGTGAAATATTGAGTCTTCCGAAGGATAATTGGAAAAGAAAATAAATTTATCGAATAGAAAAGAAAACAAAAAATGTTTCCTTTGGATTATAATTATTTTAAATCACCTTGATATTGATAAGGTACAAATTATAGGGATTATGGGGATGAAGAAGAAAAATTATATAAGAATAATAAAGTAGAAGCTTTAATAAACTGAAATCGAATTTTGTGGTTTTTTGTTTTGCTTTAAAAATATTTAGAAAAAAAATTTTTGTTTAATTTTCTTGCATTAAAATGTTTTGATAAATTTCTTATAGAGAAATTTTATCCTTTAAGTTATTTGAACAAGGATTGTGGAATGAAATTAAGTTTTTCATGTATAGTTTATTTGAAAATTTAAGTCTCGTATGTTCATTTTTTAATTTTTTTATTATTTTATAAAATTATAATTATAAATTACTTACGAGTATTTTCAGATATTTCATATACTAATAAGTGTCCTCAAACGATAATCTCGGGCAACGGTGCGAAATCTAATATTTTAATCCGAATTCTAAAATTGCTATTCCATATGTGGGTTAATAGGCATTTTTTCTTTTAAGATTTGCTATATAAATTTTGAGAACAACACAAGTTGGCCAACCTCTCGAAAACAAATCTTGTTCCACCTCTTTTACTCAGGCCCAATTGTAACTACTCTAATATGACACATACAAGAGAAAATACACAGCCTTTTTTTGGAGCTCAGCAGACTTTTTCATCTTTCTTAAATTTAGTAGCAAATAGTTTAGTAAAAAATATTTTTATACCCGTACGAATATACATATGTTCTAAATTTGCCTTACCGTTCAAAATGCTAACAAATGATGGTCTGGGATGTAGACATAAGCATATGTTTTTAATCAGCGTAGAATTCTGGGTCGAATTAATCATGTTTCTCCGTCCATTCGTATTTCTTGATTTCTTGTTGTTGCTGTTCTAACTTAAAGTCATAGTCTCTCTCATAGTCAGCTATGACATATTTTGTTCACCCATATAATAACAAATTCATATGGTTATCAGAGAGTTGACATGGTCTACTCTGTTTTTCCCCGTTTTAATTAATTTGGCATTTTAATTGAAAATTTTATTATTTAAGCATTATAGATTTTCAATACCGCTAGATTGTGTTCGCAAATTTTCATATTTATTTGGTCTTTGTTTAATTTTTACACTCATACATTAATTAAATTTCAAACAATTGAAAAAATTAAAATTAATGCTTCAAATATTGAATTTAAAAATCATTTTAAATTGATCAGATTTTTTTATATAATTTTTTAATGAACCAAAACTCTTCAATTTTATTCCATAATTAAAAACAATTTTTATTTTGCAATTATGACAAAGAAACTATTTTTTGAATATATTATTAATTAACGCAAGTCAAATAATTAAGTAGAAAAAAAAAATTAAATAAAAAAATCGGCCATTTTTTTTTTCTTTTTTTTTGTGATTGAAATAAATCTATTGGAAAAGTCTCAATAAAAACCACACAGTTGTGGTAATTGATTTCAATGTTGGAAAACTTTAATATTGGTTCAAACAAAAAAAAAAGGGAAGGAAAAAAAGATATGTGAATGTAGAAAAAAAAAATAAGATGAAATTAAAGGATTGTTCCTGTCAATTGTAGTATCATTTATAAATTTTGTGATTAGTTGTAATTTACGGAAACGAGTCCTTTTAATTGGTTCTATCTTTGAATTTCACGACTTAAAATTTTCATTTTAAATATTTAACATTTTTCTATATTCAGCGGGTTAAGTTTAATCTTGGGTTTGAAATATAAGCTTGACATAAAACACAGAATGAGAAAAGTTTTTCTAGAAGAAAGTAGACGCAAATTCCGACAACAAAGGTAAGTACGTTGAATTAAAAAAATTTTTAATATAGACGAGCAACGTAAAAATACAAAATAAATGAACTTTTGAACAAGAGCTTAAAAAGATTTCAAATTTTTCCTTATTTACCACGGTTTTTTTTTCTTATCCAATTATGCCTAGTTTAACTTGAAGGATATTTTTGTTTCTCTTTATAAACGCTATTAAAAATGCAAAAACTCTTCTATAAAAATCAGTTTAACGAGTTAGTTGAAAATATTTTCTTAATATTGCAAAAAAAGTCCTCAAAATTAACTATCTCTAAAGAGTACATAGAGGAGACCAGAATGACTTCTACTTATGCAGCTGCCTAAATAAAAGTTTATAGAGAGTTCGCTACAATCAGCTTAATTTCGTATGAAAAGCGTCGATATATGTACTTAAAATTTAAAACATCAGAATTAGTTTAAAGCAACAAATTATATAACGTGGCCCTATTGCACCAGCCACTTTTTACCCTCTTAAAATCTTTTTTACTCTTTTTACTATTTTACTAATCAACTTTTAGGAGAAGTCCTTTTTTTTGTTGTAATACGGTCCTCGTTTGATAATGATTCGTAATTAATAACATTTTTTTTGAGCGTATCTTCTAATAATGGGGAAATATTTTATAAATTTGTTTCTAATTTTAAATTTATGGAAACTCAATCACTATAATATTTAATACTGCTGGGGGCATCAGATTCCTATTAAAATAAATCGACTTATGTTTCAGCAACCCAATCTAATGCAAATCAAAATTTTTTGAGCAAATGTAAGTTTTAATTTAATTTTTGAAGACCATGAATTATTAACTTCCTAAGACCATTATTTTTCTGCAAATTTTATAACAGCCAAGTATGTTTGCTCAGCTCTTCATTAGTTTTCCTAAACTAGAACCTGCTTGGTTTGCTTATCTTTTACTAGCATTCTCATATTTACTTAGAAAACGAAAATTACACGTTTGATTAACAACATTTTTTTTTGTATTTTAAGTGGACAATTTAATTATTAACACTTAGTAAAATATTTATTTTTTTTTGTGATTGGAATGAAATCATAAAGCACACATCATGACAAAATACAGGAAAATTGATTTTCCGCATTGAATTTTTAAAACAAAAGCGTGTTCATTTAGCATTGACAGAAAATTTTCAAAAGGCTAAATAGAAAATTTTTGCTGACAAACACAGTTTTTCTCGTCCTTTTTGTTTCATTTTCCTTCTTTTTTTTTTATTTTTAACTTTTTTTTTATCCTACTTCCTATCTGATTAAAAAGTGAATTGAATTTTTTTTTAATACAGAAAATATTGTATGTCGAGTATTTGTATAACGTATGTGTGAAAACACATTCAGTGTACGTATGTGTGTGTGTATATTTAAATTTTTCTTTTAGTTTGTCATAAAACTGTCAATGTGAAAGTTTTTTGTTGTTTTTTTTTTTCATTCCAGAAACAAAAGAGCTTCATTAATTTTTCATCTTTTGTGTTTTGTTTTGATTTTTTGTTTCTGTTTTTGCAATTTTCACAAAGAATTTTTTAACAGAAAAAAAAATTTTAGTGTGGGAAAATTTTAATTTTTTAAATTTTTGTAGTCATTAACTAAGAAAATAGATTGAAAGCTTTCATGTTCAAACTTTTCATTAGTTTAATCAATTTTTTAAAATTTCTTTAATGCATGTTTTTTTTTTCTTTAATAATATGAAATGTGTCACATGAAAGAAAAATTTGAAATCAAAGAGTACTAGTTGAAATTAAATTATTAAATAAAGTATTTTAGAAATTATTAGGTCAGAAATCAAAAATTCGAAATCTTTTGAGAGTGAAACCGAATTTGTGTTCAAACTCGCATACGCTACCCAAAGCTTTGTTTTTAATCTTACAGCGTTTAGAATAATTTTGAATTTATCGTGAATTTTACAGTCACTGAACTGATAATGGAGCTTAATGACTGTACAATACACCATTACATTGACATTGAACTCAAAGTGAGCACCTTTCTTCCACATTAAATGATACTGATTTTGTTGAAAATTTGATAGCCATGTTTTGTGTGTCTAAATAATTAGATTAGTTTTGCTTTTTCGTATGCAATCTTAGTTTTCATGATAGTTGATGTTTGACCCAAGCAATTCTTCTCGTTTCATAATATTAAAACCCATAGTTTAATCTTATGTTAAGTTGTGGTTTTGAATCATGTGTTAAGTTGTGGAAGGGTGAAGCAATGCTGGAATTTGAGAATGGCGTTAGTTTAAATGGGTAAATAAATTAACATTTGGTGTTATAAATTTTTTTTTTAAATTTTTTTTAATAAAATTTAAAATTTAAATTTTTTTTATGTTTGTAAGTATTTTACTGATCTGAATCTAATTTTAAATATAGATAGCTTTTTTAAACAAGTATTGTAAAGTAAACAAGTATTGACCCTGCACCTTGACAATTTAAGTACAAAAACTTGTTTTTAAAATATTTAGGATTCACTTTTATGTGACAATTACTCGAACCTGTGAAACCATTCTATAGAAATTTCAGACATATAGGATATGTCTGACCCATAATTGAACACATGATTTTCAAGTTTCATGAACCTAGCATTCTTATATTTCCGAATATGTAAAATTAGGTTTTTGAGTTCTATGGTAGCTATCCGTTGTCTAAATTTGTCCAATTATAATAGGATCATAAGAATTTGTTTAAGAAAATAAGAAATAATTTAAAATCTTAAAATTTCGCAAGACCTAAAATAGTAAATCCTGTACTCTAAGAATTAATATAGTAAAGGTGATATACATAGTTTGTACACTAATCATAATTTATTTTAATGTTAAATAAAATTATTTTTCAATAAAATAACTTCAAATTTTAATTTCATAATAAATTCGATTAAAAATTAATTAACCTGGTGGTTCGTTAACTATAATTTACATGCAATTTTGAAGTTTCTAACTGCAATAAGGTTACCAGATTGTAATATACCTTCCAAACGAACAGTTTTTTTGTATTTCTTGTTTAATTCTTGATTAAAACAAAGGCATGACTTATAATAACACAAAAAATACTTTAATTGTTCTTATTTTCTTTTCAGTCCTAAAATCCTTCAGGAAACAAAAAGAAAAATATAAACATAAAAATTATGAAAATATCCAATAAAAATGAAAAAAAAAATCTACCACAATCGCAAGATTTAATTAAAATCCAAGACTTGATTTATTGCCATTTCCATTTGGCAGTCAGGCACACAGGACTCAGACTGTTTTCTATTATTCTTTTTTACATTTCACATTTTTGTATTAAGCAATCTACTGCTATAAATTTCTATGTATTTAAATATATATATATATATATATCTGACTTTGTATGAATGTTGAACATATTTCAATTTACAAATAGAATTCTACGGAGTTGAAATTTCTTTTTCTTTTACTTATCATAATGTATACATTTATGTATACATGTATGGTAATATTAATATGCACTAGAAATAATTTGCTTTTCGTAACACTTTCGTATTCTAAAATAACTAAGAGAGAATAAAACAAACAAACAAAAAAAAAACATCCTTAATGCTGTAGACATTTTCAATGTTAAGTCATTAATATGTGTACAAAAGGATATTACCTCTAGTCCTTTTTTTATTATTTTTTCTATACATATTCAATAAACATTAAAAATTTACTTACCCTTAAGTTTAAAGCAAAAAAAAAATAATCTAAAAGAAAAAGAATGCAGGAAAGAATTACATTTTTTGTAACTGTTAAAAAAAAAAGGATATTTTCAGGAATAATTTTTTATAATTTTAAAAATAGGAAGGATATTTTTGTAGTGAAGAAAAAAAATATTCTATAGGTATTCAAATGGTGATAGATTGTAAGTCCCAGAGTAATAAAATATTTTTACTGTTTTAAAGAAAATTATACAGCCTTAAATTTTGGTCCTTGACGTTTTATTCTATACCTTAGGTGTTTTTTGAAGTGAGTGATTGTGAAGCCTATTTTTGTCGAATAACACAACTTAAATATTATTCAAAAGACTATTCAAAACGGCAAAACGATTCTGAACAATATCTCAAGTAATTCTTAAACTCTTAAACTGCAGCTGAGTCTAATAAAATTGATATTAAAAGAAAGCTAATAAAACCGTTTATGAACCTAGAATATAAAAGTGATAGTTTTTTTGCCTCAGTTTTGAAATATCCCGACGCAGACTTCAATTGTAATTTCCTAAAATTCTAATTTTTGCATGCACGGGATTTTTAAAATTAATTTGGGGGTATTTTTAAAATTACAACAGGAATTCAAAAATATTCAAAAGTGTTTCATTCGGCGAAATTTGTCGAGTCGATTGTTTTAATCAAAAAAATTTTAACTTAATATTGGACCTATATGATTATCGTAGCTTTACTCAGTAGTTACTGTTTTTCATAAGAGTATACTAAAAAAGCCTTCATAAGAGACAAATTTCTTGCGATCCTTCTCTTTTAAAAATAATATTTTTTGAATAAAATTTTTTCTAAGTTTTGTATGAAAGTTGAGACTAAACAGAAAATTGTGGATTTCCATGAAACTTAAAAAATTGGAATAAAATTTCTTTGGACGAAAAATTCTGCATCAACTATTACAAAATGTTTACTTTTATGATGAATTATTTTTTGGCACCGTTTCATTTAGAACTTTTTTACTTATGCCATTTGTATATAATATGCTTCAAATTTTTTATTTTTCTTTTTTATGTTTCTTATGTGCTATGAGAAAATCTAAAATCCGGTGTGTTACACCAATATCGCCTCAAAGTCCAATATAAACCCTTTTTTTCGGTTCATTTTCAATTGTTATTATTATTATTATCGAATGTGGTGGGCACAAAAAAAAAGGATTTCGATTTGAATTTTTATGGAGGTTTTAATGAAACAAATGGCACTGTTAAAATTCCACTGTTTAGACTATTTTCTTATTCTATTTGAAGATAAATTTAATTTCGAACCTTAAAACAAATGCAATATTAATGGTATGTTGTTATACCCCTGTATTTTGTTTTTGTTCCTATCTATAAAAAAAATTAACCTGAATAAAGAGAGAGAAAAAGGAGATTGAGAGAGAACGTAAATCTGATGTAATATTTCAAGAACAATTGTATGTTTGCGTTAGCTAGAAAGTGAAGATTGGAGACCGTATGTAAATTATATATATATAAGCAGATTTATGCTTAGAACATTGACTTCTATTGGAAATTTTCCTAATAAAATAGATTTTATTTAAATCTTAAAGATTTTCAAAATTTGTTAGTATAGTATTGCGACTTTTTTAAACTTGTAATTTTAAAATGTAATTTAAATATCAAATAAGTAAAAAATTTTGTAACAAGTGAACCTATATAAGAAATAATTTTTGGAAAGCAAGTCCATAGTGTTATATCGTTCAAAAATTCAGTAAACTTATTGTGTTAGGATTGGATTTGAACTTTCATTGCAGGTTGTTTATTGGCAACATCTTAGAGCAATTATGTTTGTCTTTTCTAATATAAAATACATTGTTTATTTTAGAACATCGTTCACCGTAACTGCTTATCAAACAAAACGGTATAAGTTGCATGAAAATTATAAATAATAACTTTGATATTAACAGTCTTTTTTGACTAATGTTAGCGGTAATTCAGATGTCAATCGGAAGCTGCATGTCATTAATTATAATATTTTTTTAAAAAAATTATTGCTATGAAAAGCAAACCATTTATACTTATGAATTTTAGAAGTCACTTATTTAATTTACAAAAAATTTAACTAAAATGCTACTAAAAAGCTTATAATTTAAAATTTATTTGTTAAAAGGTGCTCCAGAGTTGTAATTACAGTTGACGAGTTTCGAAAATCAAGATTTTATGTCAAAGTTTTACAGATTATTGAATAACATGGTCTGAACAAACCAATACATTCGAAATCGCATTTAATTGGCGAGAATGCTTCCAAGATTAGGTAACGTTTTTATACCTGAATGAAATCCAGTTTTTATTTAGTGCGATCTTTTGAAAAAAGCATTTCTTTTACCATCAAATATCCAAACTTCATAAACATATTTGTTGAAAATTTTATTGAACTGAGTCACATAAAAAATTAAAATCTATAAACTCTAATTTAAAATTTGCAAGAAAAATTCAATAAGCGAAAGTAACAACAGCAAAATAATTGTTAAAACAAAATTTATTTTATTTTTATGCCATTTTTTAATGAAATATCCTAGAATAACAAAATGCTGTTGTATATTAGGAATTTGTATATTCCAAAAAAAAAGAAAAGTAAAACCAAGAAAAAATCAAATTTAATCCTTGAAACCATTCTCTTTATCTTATATTCAAAATTCAATTTTTCGATATCTCATCAATGGTGTGAATTTATTCAATGAAATGTCCATTGTGACTATAATAATAATGATGATGATGATACATGACTTTTAAGTAAATATCCTGAGTTAACCGTTCATTATGGTTACCGCAATATATTGTGTTGCATTCCATCATCCAGGACATCGAATTCATGGTTACCATCACCATCATAAAAATCAAATTTTCTTTTATTTTATCTTTTTTTCCATAATGACTCTTTTTATGTATAAATATAATATGTGCAAAGTTCTAGTCGAATAATTTCAAAATTGTATAGTGTTATTCAACAAAATATTAAGAATAAATAATAGTGGAGAACGTTGTTTATATTTATAGTAATTGTTTCTGAGAACTTAATAGAATGCATAATGGATTGGGTTCAAAATTCTGACTTGATAATGCAATTACATACAATTTTGAATTAAATTATTTTTAGGGGAAATCTTGTGTAAAATATTTGAAAAATGGAAAAAATTACAGACTAAAAGAAGCTGTAATTTGGTTTCAAATTGAGATTCTTGTTTAGTTATTCCTTGAAGTTATTGTGCAGAAAATATAACACAGAAATAAGTCAGTTAAATGTCCGCTTTCATTCAAAATAAAAGACTTTGATAATATTATTAAAGCTATACTCACCTCATTCGTTTTTTACCTTCCTTATGATTATTTGAGTTTTTGTTGAAATTGAACATGCTACTCTTTGTTTCATTTTCAAATATTGGAGTTTCTTTCTCATACTAAAGCTTTCTCTGTTTCTCACTCATTTCTCATGTTTGGTATATTGTTCGAGTGGTAAAAGTTTCATTCCATCAAATGTGATCCAACCGATTGAACCTTAATAAATAATAATTCAATATTTTTTTTATTGAAACTTTCTGTAATTTTTGTTGAACAACTTTTTCAAAATATTTAACTGAGCACATATTTTGCAATACATCAAAAGGTGACATATAGACCAAAAAATCAAACAAAAAAAAACAAACCTTTCAAAGAGATGAATTCACCTCTGCATGCTAACTCAAATGCAAAAACAAAATTATATACAAGAAAACATGACTAGCCGTTTAAATTCATTATTTCTGTATATGCCGTGACATTCCTTAAATGTCCTTTTAGGATTTTTTGTTAAATTTCATTTTTTTTTTTTGTTATTTTGTTATTTTATATGAAAGCCTTTTAAAATGTTTCCCTTCATTATTATAGAGAAGCGTCAATATTATAGAGTTCCTATTAATAAATACATGTACAGTATGTAGGTTTTAGTAAAGGGGTAGAGAGGACTATCAAAATAGGATATGTAGTGCGGCTAAGAAACGCATTCATTGTCGTGTTAAACAACATAGTTTTACTAAAGTATGAATGGTGTAGTTTATTTTGTTTCTCATTTTTTTTTTTTTGTAAATTAAACACCATTTAGGTGATATTTTTTAGATAAGGAAGTTATATAATGCTATTAGATTTTAAAAATGTTTAGAAAACTGAGTATAACACTACAAAAAAAAAACAAAAACCTATTTTAGTGGTGGTTTGATTTATGCGAGTGGTTAGAATTCTAAATATGATGGAAATTTTCCAAAAAAAATAAAAAAATAATAAAAATAAACAATAAAAAAACAAGAAAGAAAGAATAGGAAAAACTTAATTTAAACATCGACAACAATGACTTGCACCAGTATTTTTGGTAGTTATTTTGATAAAAGCTGTAATGTCATGGTTTGGGATGCGGTTTTAAATTGATTCATAGATGATTCATAATATAAGAGAGTAGGTTGGTATACGACGATAACTAAGTAAGTGATAATGCAATTGTTGAATGTTTAGAATTCATGAATAGTTTTTTTCTGTTTTTTGATATTTTGTTTTAGTATTCTCGGTTAACTTGCATTGAAATTAGAAAGTTTGAAAAATTAAATAAGATGTCATTCAATAATATTATTGCTAAAGAGGAAAAAAGATTATTTAGAATGAATTTTTGGAATAGAAGAGTTTTAATTGGTAGTAAAGTTTTTTTAAATGTACGTAAAGATATAGAAGATATAGAATGTTATACTAGTATAACATTTTATTTTATTAAGAAAAAATTTCAAATTAAAAACGAAGTTAATTGTATAAAAACAAATGAATTATTAGTCCTTTTGTGTTCATAATACAAAGTATTACAGCGACTAATCGTAAATTTTAATATTTTCTGCAAGACATACCTTCAAAAGACATACAGAAAGCAACAGCCGTTGAACATTAAATTTAAATTATAGTTTACAATGTAAATGTAAAGTAGTTCATTTTTCTAACTATTTTTCTTTTCAATACAACAATTTCTGCTTAAATATTTCACGTTTTTGTCTAATTAGTTGCATAAAATGAATATTGGGAAATTAAAATGAATATTGGGAAATTTTGAGAATTACTTAAACTATCCTTTTGAAAATAATTTCGAAAAAGAGAAAATTCGGGTAAAAAAAAAATACAATTGTGTATAATATAGGGCATTAGCAAATAATAATGGGGCATCCGACTACGACTAAAATTATGAGTTTTAGCTGCCAAAACGGCAAAAAATTAAAATAAAAAATTGAAACTTGTAAGCGCCTTTCACAAAGCTTTTCAGTAAGTTTCAGCGGTTTTTTTAATTCATATTTGTTCAATTAATTTTTGGTTTACATCTACTATGCATTCCTGAAAGGTTGGGTATAAAAAAAATTTAAATCGAAACAAGGCATTTCAGAGAGTGATTACATTTTATATTTGTACAGTATATGTAGAGGGAACTTTTCTAACATGGTTTAGTTAACGACTGTAGCATATATTAAACATATACCTAGAAAAATATAAATTTGACTCTTAGTAGAATTTCGCTTTGTGCCACCCTGAAAAGTTGGTTTCGGTAACAATCAGAACTCAAATCTCAAATTTTACGAAATTCCATCAGTTCGTTCCGTATAGATAATGATTTAGAATTGTACAAAACGTAAAATTGGCTTCCAGCTCAGTTTCTGACCTCAGCTTCCTTCCGAAACAGAAGACAAATTCTCTTTTCACTGAAAACTCGACATCCGAAATTTGGTGCCATTAACCCTCCTTATTGTATGCAATACGATGGATAGATAATTAATGGAAATTAGTATGCGATCTAAAAGAAAAAGTATAATAAATCGAAAAAGTTGTAAATCGAGGTTAAGCGGTGTATGCACATATCATTAAATTTACGTATTGTGGAGTTGTAACGTTTTAAAATATTTGATTATAAGACTAATAACACTTTGAAATTTACAAAATTTTATGAGCAAATGTTCACGAACTCTGTGTATAATAATACTTTTTCAGACTCATTTTTAGAAATGAATAGCGGATATGAATTTGACGTAGTAATTTTGAACCAGATTAATTTTAATATAATGTCAGAGAATCAATTGATAATTGAAAGTTATTGACTGCTTCAATATTATCAAAATGTTGACCATTTAGTATATAAAAATAAAATTTCCAAAAGCACATAAGTAGCCATTATTTTCCAATAAAATGTTGTTAGACAAAAATTAACTCACAGTCTTAAGCAATAAATGAAAAATTTCTATTTAAATTTATATACGAATTTTATTGTGATTTTGTAAAATTTAAAAGGGCAAAGGATAATAAAATCTCATTGTCTTTTTCATCGTCCACAAACAAATGCACACAGATTACAATTTAAGAATTACAAAAGATAATTTCCTCAAGACAGCACTTAAATTAAAATGAAACCCTTTTTTGTTTTTTTGTATTTCTCTGCTTCGTAAGTTCCTTATGATCCCTTTTTATTCAATTTGTTTTTTTTTTTTATTACATGAAATCGATTTTGATAGATCCCCTGAACTTTTTTACTTTGCTTCTTTAATTTTTTATTATGAAAATTTTCTTATTTGGTAAAAAATTTTTTTTTTAAGTTGATGGGAAATTGAAACCATCCGGTTACCATGTTGTAATCTTTTCAAATCGAAATTTGTCCATAAAAATTGAGCAATCGTAACTAACCTGAATCATAGTATCTGTAAGTATCTATAACGGTCATGTTTATTGTTCAATTTTCTTTCTTTTACAAAATACACATATAAAATATACGGAACACAATATCTATATTAATGTTAATAATCTATATATATGTATGTATTTAATAATATCCTTTAAAAAGTAAACTCTTGCAAAAAAATAAAATAAAAATTATGGAAGGACAATCATTGGACACAATCATTATTTTATTTTAAAGGATAATAATACTAATAAAAAAAAATAATGTAATTTTATAAAAAAAAAGGGATAACGCTAGAAATATCATGTAGAAATGGTCTGTTGAACTTGAGTATTATTGGAATCATTATTACACTCAATGGTGTTAGATAAGTCAATAAAAATTTGACCATTTTTAGATCCTTTTTTAATTATATAACTTATATGATATATGTATACGTTTGTGTATACGTAGAAAATATATAATTATTGAATAACATTTTACAAAAGGTGTGCATTTTACAATAGATTTCATTATAAAATAAAATTAATGAATATGGTTCTATTTTCGTAATTAAGTTTTCCAATAATAAATTTCAAAGAGTTCTTTTTGTTTATACAAGTTGAATGAGGAGAGGGGGATACGTTAAACTTAGGAAACAAAAAAACGAGAAAAAATAGAGTAGACCATGCCACCTCTGTGATACTCGCACGAATTTGTTATCCTATGTTCGAGTAAATATGCCATAGATGATTGTGGCACAGACTATGACTTTAACTTGCTGTATTATCATATTAATTTGTGCAGAATTTCAGTACTGTGATTTCAATATTTTCTAAAAATTGCACAAGCACAAGGAGTCAAAAAATTTCAGTGAATTTGATCACACATAACAGTCCAGTTGTTTTCACGAAATTTCTGTATTAAAGCTCCAATAATTTCTGAGATAATGCCAAATAAAATTTGCAAATATATGGCAACTACCCGAAGCAATACCACGATCATATCAAATTTAATTAGAGTTTTGGCATTTTAATAAATAAATCAATTGTGAAAATTCGGTTTAAATTATCGTTGGAACGGCTCAGGCTAAGACGACTCAGAATTCGATGCTGATTAAAAACGTATACTAAATGGGTCTAAATCTCAGACCATTATTTCTTAGAGTTACAAACGGTAAGGCAAATTAAATGTACCCTTCGAACATACGTTCGTATACGAGTAAAGTCATTTCGGAAAAGTCTTAGCAATAAAAAAGTCAAATATGGCTTTCAATGTACTGATTAAACTATTCAAGAACTTTGTAAATCTTGCACGGAAACATTTTTAAAAGCCGTTGGTACAACAGCTCATATCGCTACCATAGAAATACCAATAATTGAATTGGAATTACGAGAATTGTAGAGCAACCTCTCTTGTTAGTGCAGCTTTTGCTTTGCGGTTCTTTTGACTCAAAAATTCAAAATTAAGCCAAATTAATATTTCAACTTTTAAGACAGATTTTAATTCAAAACTTCATTGATTCCACAAAATTAATTCCTGTTCATAAGACATTATAAATGCTAATCAAGTGGTTGTATATTTGCATCTCAGTTTGTGTTATCTAGTTGAAATAATTTTAAACTCAACACATTGTAGTAATTTAATTTTTTTAAAGAGACTGAGGCATGCATTTAATTTCTAAGCAGTAATTTTTATTAAGATGTTAAAAAATAATAAATTTTGCAAGTACGAGTATATTCCTACATATATAGTGAAATTTATCAACAAGTTTGATGAATTTTATTCTTTGAAAGTTATCCATTAAACTACCATACATATACAAGCCCTCATTATATTGATGATGTAAGTGGAGGTAAACATTCATCTGTTTACCAATCATCTAAAAATGTGTATGTACATATGTGCAAAGGAATTCTTAATGAAGGAAGTAGTTCCTCAAAGGAATTTGTATTTATAACATAATTATTAATGAATTGCTAACACTTTTGTATAATAATTAATTCATTTGCATATTTAAATCTAACTGTAAGTATACATATAATTTACGCATATTGACATCAAAGAACTTTTTGATCATATCAAATTTACATCTAATTGTGACACCCAATTAAAATAAATGGAGTTTTTCGTATAAATTATATTTGTTTCTCATTTCATTTTTATCATTTAACTATAAAGTGTACATACTTACATTTATACCAATAAAATGTAGGCTTTTAATAGTCAGATATTACATTGCATTTTGATCATCAAAGGAATGTTTGTTCGAAGGGTATTGTAAATAAGCCGTTTCGTTTGTAACGCTGAGAAGTACAGACTTAAGCATATATTCTTGATCAGCCTCCACTTCTGAATTAATTTTAATTATAACTTTAAAAATTGTTTGTATATGTTTCAGAATTGTCACTAGTCCTTCTGGTAGTCCTCTAGTGCAACTTTAAATAGTATTTGACCAAATCTCTTAAGCTTTGAAAGTATGTTATTGACATATTGCTAGCGAAATGTTGAACAAATGGTAAAAGATAAGGTTATTTTTTTGTTTTAAAGTAATTTAGATTACACCAATTAGTATGGTTGGCGCCATACAACTTTGCAAATTGCTATACCAAATTTGGAAACTACCCTGACTCCAGTACCAAAATTTCGCGTAAATAAATATAGTAACAATTTCATTCCTCTTGTTAGATTACATGACTCCTTGTGGTAGCGATCACGCAACTTCAAAAGTGATTGGGCTATATCTTCAAAACAGCTATAATGAGGGTTACAACATTAAGGTTTCGTATTGCGTACAGGTATAGTGATAATCAGTGATTATTAAATCAAGACGCAATTTTTAGTCTTTATTAGTACGGGTATCAGAGAGTTGACACGGTCAACTATATACCTATTCTCATAATCATTTATTTTATTTCTAAAGTGCCAGTTGAGTGAGTAGAAATCAGTATAATATTATTTATGGTATGTGTGGGCACATAATATACAAAATAAGTCTCAATTTCAGTTCATTTGCAACAATTATTAATATAAAACTTTAAATTGTTACGGTGCAAAGCCAAATTATCAAGGATATTTTAATTGAAATATGTCTTCTCATTTCACAGTAGAATAATGCGAAATTTATTTCGGATTATGTTTGTGTTTGTGGATGTAATTAAATTATCATCTCATTTTTAGCACTTTTCCAAAAAAATTTTTGAAAAAAGTGCTTATTAGTTTCACTCTGTCCGTCCGTCCGTCCGTCCGTCCGTCCGTCCGTCCGTCCGTGGACACTTTTTTTGTTTACAAAACTTCTACACCCTTGAAGATAGAAAGCTGAAATTTCATACGTACATAGACCTTCACTTTTTTTGATAGACTTTTATATTAATTTTTGATTTATTTCAAAGACTGCATATACTCGTATGCGTCATCCTAAATATAGGCAATCCTAGAAATAGTTAAATATGAATGAAAATAGTTTTAATAGTGTGGTAGGTACACATAGACTGTATTTAAAAGCAGAATTTTTACTTGTTGAAGGGAAAAGTGCTACAATACAAACCATTGGTTTGACCCAACTTTATTGAATTTGATGCCTATGGTAGCTTTATTTTTGGAAATATTTTAATATAATTTGCTAATTTTAACCAACCAACAATAATATTTTTGTAATTTTAACTGTTTCAATACTTGTGTAAAATGAATTCGGTTATAAATATCACTATTAGAATACTAACAACTAATTCACTAAACAGGTTTAATATACTTCTGTAGTATTTTGCGTTTCCTGTGCCTTACCACAGAATTCAGCAAATTATTCATGATTCTAGTAAACGTAACATCATTAACAAGTTAATATTTCAGGGCGAAGAGATCGAACATTGTGCATACATTTTGTATGACGAGAACGGAGTGGATTGAAATTTGAAAAGTTTTTCAATCAAACCGTTTGTGCGAACGTTTAATAATTTGATGAAACTTTCATCAAATTTGTACGGACATTGGAAAATATTTCTTAAAGACATTAGCTTTTCTTAAGTTAATGTTTGATATATTGTTCACCAATTTTAATGTACATAACATAATTTAATTAACTTAGGATGTTCGTAATAAATGTCATAATTTTCATAAATTTATCAGAAATTGTCATAATTGTCAAACATTTCTCACACTTAACCGAAATTATTAAATAGAGGATAATAATAGACTAGAGTAGTTTGCTAGTAATAGTGAAATTTTTCTATAAATTGAGTCATTTTTAATGCTTGATATAAATTTGAGATGGGGAATGAAGCTTAAAATGCAATCAAACTTTAAACATCGCTTATGCTATAGAAATTTCAAATAAGGACACTTTAAACTTATTGATCTTAAATTTAAATTGCTACACACCACTATATGTTCAAAGTTTATAATTTTAAAGCAGAATTCAATTCTTACGAAATTTCATGTATAAAAATCCTATATAAGAAATTTATAAAGTGCTATCGAAAATATTCAAAATTTAAAGAATAGTACTCAAAAAATTGAAATTAAAAAATACTCTAGCGACTATATATTAATTTTCTTTTAAATCTTTAGAATATTCTCACTCTATTAATCAATGCGTTTAGAAAATATTTCTCATTTTTCTGTTCAAATAAAACTATTATTTATGTTCGAGGATATATTAGTCTTAGACTATGTATACAAATATATTGAGATTATATACATAACTATTGTATAGATATAAAAAACATTTCACCACATTTAATACTATATAATCCACATTTTATATAACCTGACATTAGACCCATAAATCAGTTTCTTTCCTACGTTTACAATGTGTACACTTGAATTTCATTAATTATTCAATTTCCATCTTATGTATAGAATTTTTTTTACAACAATAACAAATGAGTATTTTTGTTTTCTGAAACAGTTTTTATCTTATTAGAGAAAAGTTGCAAACAACAAGTACAACTTATACATAGTGTGTATGTTTATGAAGGTAAAAATAAAAGGGATTAACTTTTATAACTATAGCTGAGTTGGAAAATAAATTGTGAAATGAAAGTGAAATCAATTTGTATATCATCGAACATTTTATATAGAACAATGTTATGGCTATCTAATATAAAATACATTGGTCCTTTTATCTATTAATAATATATGTATTGCTTCTTCAGAAAATAGTAACAAATCATTTTCAACCCTTCGTATATAAGAACAAAAAGAAAAATCATACATGATATAAAATTAATATTTTCAACTTTACTCTCAAAAGAGTCTATGTTTGGGGGTCAACTTTTAGGAATGGAATACATACATGAAATAGTTTTGTTAAATGTATGTGTACCAATGTTATGTTGCAACTTAAATTCTTAAAATATAATATGGGTAAAATGTATTAGTTCTACATAAAGAACAAATCATCTCACATATAACTAAAATATACCAGTTTTTTTTGATAAATTAACCGTAATCCCACGATTTTCTACAAATAATAAATCATTTTCAAATGTCATAGAAATGCCAAGAAATTCTAAGAAAATTTCCTTTCTAAAATTTTATATTAAAAGACTCTCTATGGTTATAATATCAATATTATGTTAACACACAATTATATGATATTAAAATAAATTTGAGTTTTTGAATCCTTTAAGGAAATATTTAAACAATATTTATTTTGCTGATATTTATATAAATTAAATATATTAAAATAAATAATAAATAAACTGAAAATACTTGTTTTATATTAGTAAAGAATTGGTTCATATTGCGGCCAACATTCGCTCATATTACGTATTTTAAGTTTTTAAAATAATTGATTTGCCATTTTTCTAAACATTGGTATAACAAAATATAATGTGATTCTACAACTTTAAGCACTTTTCCAAAAAAAAAAAAATGGATAGCAAGTGCTTGTATGAGTGTCACTCTGTCCGTGCATCCGTCTTTAATTTCGTATGCATTTTTATTAAACCGCAGTCTAAACCGTTTAAGATAGAAAGCTAAAAGTTAATACATTACAAATAGATAACAAAATCTTTATTCATCTCCCCGTTCCCCTAAGTCCTAAAAAGGTAGTTTTTTTCTTATATGTTGTATTGAAACAACAAATATTTTTAAATTAAGCAAATGCAAGAAGTTAGTGTCATGGTTCTTTTATTGTGGCACAGTAAAGTTGAGCATTTTTTCATAAAATTGTAAGCACACCATAAACTCCAATTTTTCCAAATTTTTAATATCGTTTTTCTTCTAGACAATAAGTTGTGTAGCTTTGATATTTTAGCAACAGTTAGACACTGATGAATAGTTTATTTCTTTAAAAGAAACTTTTTTTTCTATCTTCACCCCCTTCCAAGTCATTGCATTTTGAAATTCATAAAATCTGAGTTTTATATTTCCAAAACTGCTTTTTCTTTTTCAAATTTCTATAAAATTATGTAATTATTTTTCTCAGCTCACCTGTATTTTTTAAACCTTCAATTCAGTCATGATGTTAACACTTCCAGCAATTTTTTTTTACTCATCCTAAATGTATGCAACAAATCGATTCATTTTGGTATATGAATTTTAATAATGTAGTAGATTATTTTCAAAAGCAACATTTTTCCTTGTGGAAGGGTGATTCTTTACACAAAAATGCTTCGTCCAACTTTATGAATTATTTTTCGGAAATATGATAATTGGTCAATAAAATATGAGCTTACCGAATAGAATGTAATTCATGTTAGTAATATTTTACAAATAGCAGTATAGTGTCCTGTCCTGTGCAAAGTAATATAAAAATTGTTTAAAATATTTCAAAATACTTTTATTAAAAAATTAAATTAATTGATAAATTAAATCGCATTTCAATAATAGCTTTACCTAGGTATTTAAAATTTTCTACATTAACAATTTAATTGTCCCGAAACTAATCATCAATTTGGCTATATATAGACTGTCTGATAATAACATTGAAGCGGTTAAACTTCTTATAGATTTATAATAAATGCAGAGGAAAAATTCATTTTTATTTATTCATTCATGAAATCTTTTTGATTTTCTTCTTTCTGTTTTCGTTTTCCTTTATTGTCTAATTGCATATTTTGTTTTTTATTTTTGTACTTTAGTTCCTTTTTAAACGTTAACTATAATCCTTTTAAAAAGAATGTCCAAACTCAAACCAAAAAATTTTAATTTTTAAAAGTAATTTTCTTAAAAGCATCTGATTATCTTCTTAAATAAATTTCAATTCTCGTTACACGGAGAGAGAAAACAACATAATAATAACATAAAGTATAATAGAAACGGGAAAAAAAGGTTGAGGGTCAACCTTTAAAATAATTTTAATTTAGTAAAAAAACAAAGAAATAAAAAAATATAAAGTCCAAAAGAAGAAGGAGAATATCCTTATATAAAATATGGAAATGTGCAGAAACAGTAACACAGAGGAAAGGATATAATGATTTTATTTAATATCTTAGCAGACAGATAATTACTTCAGAAAGTTTTAATGCTAAAAGATGTGCTCAGTATTTCGTTTTTTTATTTTGAAGATTTTTGTTTTATTCTTTTTTTTTGTAAAAATTCGCTTCCATAAAGTATTAAAATTTTATTTGAAAAACAAAGTGAAAAAGAGGTCAAGTCGCACTTACCTAAATTAATAATAATAAGTTAAAAATTAAAAAATAGGTTTACAATATTAATGGTTTGTTAAAAGCAATGGAGAGCAACAAATTGAAGTACGAAAATCGCAAACTATAACTGTAAATATTTTAAGCAATCCTTATGTTATTCTGTTACCACATTGTGAATGTTTCGGCTGCTTTAGAAATGCTAAAGAATTGAAATAAAAATCAATTGTAGCAAGAGCTCGTGGAACCATCTAAAGTAAGCTACAAATAGGAACCTACCTAGTTCCAAGTTATCCTGTCAAGCTCTTTTCTCGTCAAAGACGGTCGCAAATCGAGTTATGAGTCTCATCGTTGGAAAATTCAGGAATTTTTGCTCGAAAAGTACTTTTTTAGATTTTTCATACATGCAGTTCTAGCCCGTAAAAACGTGTTTTACGAAAATCTAAGAATAATATAGTGGGGGATGTGGGGGCATGGAGAGGCTACAATAAGTCGCGAATAGCTGCGGTGGCCCAGGAGATACTTAGAAATCTACAATCTACAAGAATAATACAGAATAATTATTAAGAATAGTTTACTAAAAGCAAAACAATTTTCTTACGAGTGATGAGTACAAAAAGTTTTAGAGCACTTTTTAACTCACACAAAGATTTGTCTGACTTGCATAAATACTTGACAAATAGTTTAAATTGCCTGCATTTCGTGCTTAAAGAAATTTTTCAAATATTTGGATTTCCACAAGCTCAACCTTAGCTTTAAAAATGCATTAATGCAAAGAAAGAAATCTTAAATTTGATTCAATTCATCCTCAGCTATTTTCTCTCTTATTATATTTAATCGCTCCAGACTGTATGTATAATGGTTTTGAATTTCTTTTTATTTTTAGAATTAGTAAAAATCCTAATAGCATAAATTTACATATTCATCGCTATAAATCATAACGTATATCTAATATAAAATTAAAAAAATTGTTATTACATTCACGCTCATTCATTAATTTTAAATAGTCTTCTCATAATAAGTAAAACCAATATTTGATGTTATTGCCCTAAATAATGTTTCACTTATTTAGGTGCGGTATAAATTGATTACTTATTATATATAGAATAATTTTTACTCTATTTTGAATACACTGTATTGATTGAAAATGTTAAAGAAAAAATTTTATTTTCCAATTTTATATTATTCGGCTCTTAAATATTCAGAAATTTTAATTTTGGGCAAGATATCAAAAATTTTTCACTTTGATTTTTCACTAAAAGCCACTAAAATCCTTTTTCAGTTCTACATACATACAAATACGAGTACTGTAAGTATTTCAATATAATATAAAATCAATGAAATAAATTTCCACGCATCGTATACATTTTAAACGCTAAGAATCTTTTGTAATTAAAAACTATTAACATCGATTTGTACATTATTGGTTGTACCACGAAATAAGCGTAATTTTAAATCAAAAACTTGTAGAAAATTTTTTTATATACCTACCTACACACTACCTAGTATTTGTATACACAAAAGATGAGTAAAACAAAAGCACAAAAAACAAAAGATGAAAAACAAAAGCAAAAAATAAATAATCAGAAAAAATAGTAAGCAAAATAACGGTAAAATATGTAGTATGTCCGAAATATTTTTGCCTGTTTTACATAAAAACATAAATTCATAAAATAACATGAAAATACTCCGCGCTCTTTAACATCAAAAACAGACATTCAGATAAAAAAAAAAAATATAACGAAAAATAAGGAAAAAGGAAAATAATAAAAAAAAAAACAAGAAAATATTTAACAAAATGCTCATGTTAACACAGTCCTTTACTTGTTAAAAAAGGATTCATTACAAAAATTTTGCACACAAAAAAAAATTTACCAACATAGAAGCAAAAAATTAAAAATTGCTTTAATAAATGAAGCTGGAATTAATATACACTCAGAGAAAATCTTTCATTTTTCCTAAAATGTAAAGTAAATTTTTCAAATTAATGACATTGAATTAATTTATAATTAGCTTTGGAGTCAAGTTTTAAAGTTCTCAAAACTTATGTTGTAGCCAAAATTACTGTATAATTTTTGTTGTTTGATTTTAAATTGATTTATTCAATAATTGAGGCAGAAAAGGCACATATTCAGATTAATCCTGTATTAAATGCAGATTAATGCTGAATACTACAATCCCTATAGAAATTATTATTCATTTGAAAGTAATGACAATGAAAGTAATGACAATCCTACATTCTCTTCTTTAAATTTCAAAAACGGAACAAACCTTTAAACGGGATAAGAGCAAATACGTGGTAATAGATGTAATTATTCTTGTCAATTTCTTTGCTAAAAAATTGAGTCCATATATGTATGAAAATTTATATAAATTTTTATAATAATTCAAATGGCAACTTACAGATTTACTTATAAAAAATCTAGAATATGCGATATATTTGATGAGCGAACTGCGAATCAATGATAATATATTTGAAAAACTTGAAAATTTTTGGTCACATTAAATTAAGGTGACCAAAAGTATACGCATAATATTCTCAATTTATTTATTTATAAAAAAAATTATAATTTATTTTTTTTTATTTTAAGCACAATGTTCGTTTCCAACAATTTTATATTTGGAATTTGGTTTTAAATATTTAAACGGTTGTCTATTCTCAAAATTAAGAAAGGCAGGTTTTGTAAGAACTGTGATGAGGGGGAGGAAACTTCGATGAACCTTCCCAATGAGTGTGGAGCATTTATCCAAAAGAAAAGGAACAGCTTGTGCAAGCCCTTGCTGGTATGGTCGATATTTCTTCGGTACGTTTGCTGGGATACATCAAAAATATGGGCCTCGAGGAGGTGCTCTAGGCGGATCCGAGGTCACTCGTGTTTAAGGCACAATCGATTTTTTAGGTCGTGCTGCATCATCGCTCATTCTACAATTGTTCTCAATATTAACAACAATGTATTTTCTTATACCTTTTGTGAGTGTAGATTTCGTTACAATTGTGTACAACTCTAAAGTCCAGCGAAATGGTATGTGTGATTTTTGTTTTTTTTTCTTTTTTTCCATATATACCCAGAATGAAATAGAAATAACTTTAATATATATATATATATACATTATTCCTTGATCCTGTTTATTTTTTATGATTTTGTAATTTTTAACGTTTTTACTCTATATTTCGATTATTTTTGTTTTTTTTTTCGTTCGTCACTGTTCATCCGAACCACCAATATTTTTTAATCTAAAAGTATGATGTCTAACGGCTGCTGTTATGGCTATAACTTTTGAACATAACCTAATACGTTGAATTTATTTTTTTTTTTATTTTTCTCATTCTTGCTTCGTTATTTTAAATTTTTATTTTCCTCCCTTCTTTTATAATCCAAAAACCGTTGTGTATTCATACACCGTATTGCATTATAATCGAAGTAAATTCATTCATATTAGAATTTTCAATTCACATGGAAGTTACGTTATCATAAGATTAATAAACATATATGTACGTATGAATTTATGTGTATAATAGGTAGCAAATAGATTAATATGTATATATGTATGCAAGCATATTTTCAATGCAATTGAATAATAAGTGTATAGGAATAAGTGAATGTAGGATGAAATGATGTTTTTATTAAAAAAAAGGATGAGAACTTCAATTAAATTCTTGAACATAGAACGTGACTATAAACAATAAACCGCTGGCATATTTACACATATCGCGAATTGCCAGGATTAAGTACTTTAGATACTCTCTAAATATTTTAATAAAGCGGCATTATGTATATGGGTTTATAATTTCATATATACTCGTATATATATATTTTCAAAATAGTTGGATACGATTATTATTATGCATATGTTTTCGTGTATATTTGTATATGTTCAATAAGTATTTAGAATAATTTTCCCATTTATAATTATCTCACCGAATGTTTCATTTTCCATGTTTTAAATACGTGTTGTTGTTGTTATTATTGTTGTTTTTTTTTTGTTTTAAAGATAGGGATCAAATTTATTGAAATGCGTATTAAATTAAGTTTTATAGCATTAATGAAATCCAGATTTATAATAAATATATATATATAGATGATATACAATCCTAAACCTACGATATTATGGTAGTGATTTCTTAATTTAAAATCTGAATTAATTCTAAATTAGAAAAAAAAATCATTATGATGGAATTTTAATATTGAAAACGTTATAATAAGAAATTTTCATAATATGCACGTGTGTGTTTCCTTTTAATTCAAATGCAGTTTACCGTTTTAAAATGAATAGAAATTTTAAGTTAACCGTTAAATATATTCTATATGCAATACAACAGTATAACAATGTTGTCGAACATAATATCGAATTTTTTATTAAGCAAAACTATTAAGCAATACCCACTTGATTATTCAGTGGAAGTATTACCGTTACACTCTCACCAATTACCGCCAATTAATCAAAGTTTGGAAGGTTAAGGAAACATTTAATAATCCAAAATGTTGAATTTATACGATTTTACTTAAGCAGAATGTTTTGCTTATAAGGACAAACGTCTCCGAACCGCAATAGATTATTCTTGTAGGGCTGTGTAATTTACGATAAAGAATACCTGTATTTTTTAATCAATTACGCCGAAAGCAGCGACAAATTCAAATCAATTTTTTTTGTATCCTTAATATAATATCGGTCCTATACTTCGTTAACAAATTTCGAATTTTTAAGCTATTGGGGGAACATTAATTATTTTAAAATCAATGAAAATATGAAGAAATTATTATTACGATCAGTTGCGGTATTCGAAACCAAAATGTTGTTAGTATAAGAAATTTTACTCTCTAAACTCTAATCGACTAGTTCATATTTTAAGATGAACAAAGGTGGAACTAAAACCTTATAGATTTCATTTATAATTTTCAGATTCTTTGATTATTTTGATTTTTTCCTTTTTCGTGCAATAACATTCTATTAGACCCCACTTTTGCATTATTTATTCTTTGAAATTATTTCAAAAAGGATTCAATTAATTCTTTTCATTTTAAAATATTTTTATATACAACGTTACCGTTTTTGATTTACTAAGATATTTTCCAATTATTAATGAGCATTTATAAAGGTTTTATATAAAAGAAATGGTAGAATTTTTTTTATTTTGTAAATGAATGAATCGAAAAAAAAATTAATTTTTTTATAAAATTTATGATATTAGAAAATAAGTACCTTTTAATTACCATAAAGAAAAAAGAATTTAGCACAATAGTAATATTGTTGAGAGATCATTGAATTTCGAAATTAAAATACTTACCTTTTTATTTAATTAAATTGAAAAAAAAATTATAAACGTTTAAGCAATTGAAAGCCAAAACAACTCACGATAAAAGATGCGTGATAAAATTTTTCAAAGCAGCACAAAGCCGTAAATGATATACTCATTGGAAATGCATTCCCTTTAAATGATTTTATAAAAATATTGAATTGAATAATTATTTGAGTTTCATTATTAAAAAATTGAATGAAATTAATTAGTCATCAAAACAAAAGAAGAGCGGAAGGTTAATTAATTAACTCAAAATGTTTTAATACTTCAATAATATTCGCCGTGAACGCTGTTTTCAGTAAAATCATTTTGAATTAAAAGGCACATTATTTATTAAGAAGACTTCCATTTGCATTAATAAGTTATTATCGATAACATATCAATAGTATACCATGACGGAGAGAGGAATTTATATTAAATTAAATTTCGGATATTACATTTTCAGCGAAAATCGATTTCTTATAAAGGAACTCGAAAACATTACACTTTTAGCATCGGTCTTTCTCTGCACTTCTAGACCCCAATTTGGTGAAATAATTTTGTTACAAAATATTATACTTAAATTTTGATTTCGAAACAAATTGAAGAGTGCGATGACTTTTGAAATACAGAATATAAGGGACTGAACATTTCTGGGCTGGATTTAATATTATTGACCATTACATCAGACAATAATTAAAAGATTTTCTAAAAAGGTTTTCTAAACATAACCTAGTGGAACCGTAAAATTTTATAAAAACTATAAGGATAAAAACAGATTTTAGCAAAGTGTGAAAAATTATTAGAATAAGAATTTTCTAGAGGATACTAAGAGGATAAAACCGTGATTTTGTTTTTGAAACCAATATATGCTGACGTCGAGACTTAACGTAGAGTTGTCTTTCATACAGGGCGATTTAGTAAAAATTGAAATAGGACAAAAAAAATGGCTAAAATTTTTGTTTGGAACTAATTGTCTTATTTCAGTGATTTCCAAGATACAGGGACTTTCACGAATTTTCACGAAATTTCTACTTGTTCAAGTCTTCCGAAGAATAAAAAGTATTTAGCTTGTCTTATTTTAAAATAACAAATTATTATCTTCTACTTCTTACTAGTAGAAGTGCAAAAATTATTTTGATTGGCATATTTTAATTGATATTAGTTATTACGGGCAATCGTATGAATAGAATTACATTCTTACATTCTTAATTTACATTAATTGGTTAACTTTCGGAGTAAATCAATTTGCGGTATATATAATATAACATTCTTACGAATAAATTGCTCAACAGCACACATTCCGAGTTTCTCCTTAATCTATGTCAGATATTAATGCTGCTGTAATAATTTCTACAAAATGTTGGAAAAATTTTTAATATTTTTTTAAATAAAATTGTCTATAGTGTGTGTGTGTGGAAAAGGAATAACATCCTTTTGTTTCTATACTTTATTGATATTTCCCAGTACCTAACAAACATGTCATTGTCATTAAATAATAAGCACATTTGAACGACACACAAGCTATAGTTTTCATTAATGATAACATTTTATTATAAAATCTATTATGGAAAATAATAAATAGTGATAATAAAATATTTTAAATAATTAAAAATAAAATCATATGAACATGTAAGAAATTTCGTAAACCATCGAAAACCTATAGTTTTTCTTGCTAATTTTTAAAAGTTAAATAATTGTAGTTAAAATTGGAAGAGCACATTGTTATACTTTTATTGTCGTAGATGGTGTTCAGAGCTACCATAATCACCACACCGTTGCTTTAAAATATATTATGCGAGACAAAAATGGGATAAAATCAAAATAATATGTAGATTATATAATATTAGAAAAGCAAACCTACACATATACACTTAAACACACAACTATATTCTTCTTTCATTATTTTTCTTTTGATTATTTATGTGTAAAAAAAAATAAAATGTTCCGCTTGCTTCTCATTTTCTTATTTAAATATTCAGTCTTTCTTTTCTCTTTTGCATTTTAACATACGCCTGACGTTATTTTTTATAATAAACAAAAGAATAAAGAGAAAGACAAAAAGAAAATTTTGATTCTAGAATATTGCTAGTGGTTTTTTCCTTGAAAGGCGATCCTTTTTCTACGATGCTATTAATTTTATGTGGGTGTTGCGGGTACAAGCTACTTACTTTATTCTTTTGTTCTTAACAATACAAAAAAACAAAACGCTGTATGTATGCGCATATGAAAATTCTAGAATTTATGAAAATTACCTTTACATAAAAGAAAATACTCTAATATTTTGTATAAAGGTGAATAATATTGAGTATGCATAGAAAATTTTAAAAAATTTAAAAATTTATAGAGTTGAGTGAAAAAATTTCATAAGAAACAATGGGAAGGATGCGAAAATGAAAAAAAAAATAACTACATAATAATGACTGGCAATGGAATACAATAATTTTGTAATTTTTATTGAAATTTTAATTAAAATTTACTTAAACACGTTTACTTAAAGTTTATAATCTAATTTCCATTCAGAGTATTGTTTTACAAGTATTTTCCTAAAAAAGGAATTCAATCAAGAAAATTTGGCTATTTTCATAAAATTTATTTAATAATTAAATTCATGGTATATGAAACTGTGAGACTTCCATTTTGAACCTTCTTTTTGGTTCGATTCAAGAATTCTAGTCCTGTTCTAGTTTATTTGTCAAGTTTTAAATAATTTGTTAATTGGACCAATTACTCTAAGGAATTAGTTGTTATAACAATAATATAAATTCTTTGAAATGTAAAAAAAATTATCTTAACCACAAAAGGGATTATAAGAATAAAGATCCAAATATAAAGTGTTCTAGCTTCAATTAATTTTTTCGCATTCGCGGGCCATTTATTCTTTTTGTGCTAAAATCTACTTATCGAATTCCAAATCTTAGTGTGAAAATTTACTTAATCCACAATGGAAAGTGTATGTCAATGCCTCAAATATGTAAGCGTTAAAAGTTTCTTTGATTTTTGCTACTACATACTCGTAGTTAAGTAAGTTTGTTAAACACAGAAGTTCAATAATCTAAATTAAGAATCTAAATTCGGGTCATTTTATAATTATTTAAAAAAAAAAAGTATTTTTGTGCTTACATTGAATTTTTAGTTCAGAAGTTAGAGGATATTCGTAATAGCAATAATCTTACTTACCTATGAATATATATATACACACCAACATATTTACGTATTATGTACAAACGTTCATACGACTAGTGTAAGCAAAATAATTTTTTAAACTTTTCTCTTTTTGTTTTCTAGTTATTCTCATTTATTTTCGTAAAATGCCTCAAAGAATAATGAGACGAGCAAGAAGATAAAGTGATTTGGGTTAAGAAAATTTTTGACTTAAAAATGAAAAATCTTTTAATTTTTAGTTTTAAATTCAGTTTGTTTTCCTATTTTTGTGTTCGCAAATATCGTATATCCTTAAGATGAACAAAGTGAAAAGAAAAGGATATTCTATTACGTCGCCTCACTTTATATGAATAAATAATTTAAAAAATAATTTTATATTTTGTCTCTTTTTCTTTATTTTTTACTTTTTGATTTTCTTTGACAAAAGGAGCTGAATTACATAGTGTTTTTGTATAACACATTATAGTTTTATACATATCTAATTCACTGGTATGAAACTGTAACAAAAGTACATAAGAGTTTCTTAATTTTTCAATATTTTTTGTTTTTTTTTTTGTAGAAAATTAATTTGTAAAGAATTCCCTTTCTTTGACCAAAAAAAGGGGTTCCAAAACAGCACAACTAAATTTCTTAACATATCGCAGTTTCTATTTGAAATTATTTTCAAAAATAATTTCCCTTTTATATTCTGAACAACTGATTTGCCGAACGTATGCTCTTTTGGAAATGAATGGTACCACTACATAATAGATTATTAATTTCTTCCAAAAATTCCTTTATATTTGGGAGAAATTGTGTAATTTAATCCTTTTTATTTTTAGTTGGTCTAAAACCGGTAAAGTAGTGAGACAAAGAGCAATCGTAATCGCGATGAAATTTTTTCTTAAATTTTCTTAGGTTGTTCTAGATATAGCTTTATTCTTACAACAATGACGGCGAATTTTCCAATAGTTCGTAGTTTATTTCAACAAAATAAATTATCTAAAGCAACACAAATCTAAACTGGTAAATCCAGCTGTGTCTTAGTCAAATATCTTATAATAATGTTGTTTTTTAATTTATATTTTCTGTTTACAGTTTGTGTCGAAACTCAAAACGGTTTTCTTTATTTTTTCAGGTATAGGATAAATATTTTTCCAAGTACGTCTATATTAGAAGTTCACCATTGCTGATCATGTCTTACAGTAATTGCCATCAACAAATGAAATTTTTCTTCTCATAACAAAATAACTTTTTTGCTTTTTAATTTTACAGTCCTGATTTTGAAAAGCATTCATTGGTCTATTTGTTTGTGAATATCTACAATGAATGTTTTAAATACTAAAAAGGATAAAAATTTTATTATGCTTTATTAATTTTCCTAATTTATTTGAAAAATTCCAAAAGAAATTATGTCCATGGTAATATTTTACAGAGTTATTCGCTGTTTCATGAAATTTCATGGAAATAAATTATTTAAATTAAAAATGAAATATAATAAGTGAGGTTTTTTCTTGTTTGATTCCTATACATAACAAAGTGTACAGATAGATGAATGTAGGAAAATATTTTTAGAATTTGATAGTGTTCTTTTGTAAATTGATGATGTTATTACTTCGGAATTGTCAGGGCTCTAACTCCCTATTATTTCAATAGAAGAAAAGAAAAAAATTTTTCAGCCTTTCATAGTCAGTTTTCTAAATATTCAGTAGGAAAATTGGTTGAAAGCCAATAATTGAACAAATAACGAAACCGAAAAGTAGTCTGAGATGCAGAAGCAGTTTGGTTATTAAATTAATTTTAATAACCAAACTGTTAATTTGGTTATTAAATTTTTCTTTATCTAATTTAAATATTGTTTCTAAAGAAAAATCGTGTATGATAATGAGCAATGAAAGGGAATGATTTTTCTAATCTTTGAATCTAAATTTGACAAATTTGATAAAAAGCAAAAAATAAAGTGAAAAAAAATTCCATGAACACCGCTTGGAGGACGCAAATTAGGTCTTTTGTTCGTTAATTTATCTTTCACACTTTGTCCCTTTTCAACTTCAATGTGTGATGAGTGTTACATCTAAATAGCATCGATTCTGGGTTGTTCGTCTATTACTCGTAATGCAAATTAAACTTTAATTATCTTTATCTAGCAGTTTTTGATTAAGGAGATTAAGGCTCCATTTTTGGATGCGGTAAATTGTTCGCGGGAAAATTGATAGTCAATAAATTGTTTGCCATCAGTTGATTCAATATTGTGATTAGATTTTAATACATAAAGTTACATAAAAAATGTGAAACATTGCAGCGTTCGAAATCTTAATATTTTTGAAGCTCTTTTTGAACTAGATTTGAGGTTCAAACTAAATATGGAAGTAATACAATTGTTCCTTTAGTTAGAACATTTATACATACAAATTTTGCTTAATATGTCTTAGATTTCCTCTCTTCACCCCAAGAAATCGAAAACTTAATAAATTAAAATTTCATCATTTTATGGTTAAGTAGAAAAATATTTTAATTAATTTATAAGCTCATAAATTACTTGATGAAAATTGTGTTGAAGTTGTCTGAGACCAAATGTGTGGAATGTAATGTGTAGGACAGGGCAATGTTAACACTAAAACAATTCGATTTATAAAATATTATTTTTTTTAATAAAAATTTTTGTATACCCATTGAAGGATTGTTTATATGCCGTTTAAAAAGCAAAAGGGATTAATCAGACTAATAACTGAAAAAACAAAAAAAAAAAAGAACACGAAAACTAAACCTAAAGCAAAAATAGTTTTGCTTTAATTAAAAGATTTATGGGTTTTTAGTTTTGCTACTGTGAAAACTTTAATATCCTTTTTTTTCTTAAATAGGTCGTAACATTCATAAATTTATTTTTAGATCACGTTCCTCTTTACAATAAATTCGTATATAAAAGCAATAATCAAAAGCAAAGTTGAATAGCTTGTTTGTAAAATTTTGAAAGAAAGAGTTTTGAAAATAAGTTGTAAAAGAAAAGTTTATCCTTTGTATTACGCAGATAAACACAAATATCTACCAAAATTAAAGAAACCAAGAGAGAAAATGAGCATCATAGCTACGTTTTACTTATTATTTTGGGGAATAAAAACACATACTCTAAAATTGTACTCTTACTTTTCATTTTCACATCGAAATTAACATAATCAAAATTCAGAACGCCAACTATGGATAAAATATTACGGCTGGGTGTTTATCAACTGTTTCAAGAATAAAAAGTAAGGGGGAAAAAAATAGGGAATATCTACTATTAGAAATTTATTCAGCACGGTAAAACTAAAGTTTATAGCTCTGAAGAACGGTAAAGTCAATCCCTACATAATTTTAAATGGGCTTTGTTGAAAAAATACCTTGAAAATACAATTACGGTTATCAGTATTAGCAATATATGTAATGTGTGGACAAAAACAAATAAAAATGTTAAATTCAGACTGCAGTTCGAATTTTAAAATTACTGAAATTCGAGCGACTCACTTCATATATTCGACGTTTTACTTTTATTGACACATATTTTGTATGGCTTCTGCTAACTTTTCCTAAAATCAGACTGCAGTTCGAATTTTAAAATTACTGAAATTCGAGCGACTCACTTCATATATTCGACGTTTTACTTTTATTGACACATATTTTGTATGGCTTCTGCTAACTTTTCCTAAAATCAAGAATAAACTTATTCCTTCTCGCATGTACATACAAAATTTACCGTTTATTTTCCAAGAGAAAGTTTTTACCCCCTCCTTTTCTCTATTTTTCAGGTATTTTCTCTCATCTTATATAAAATTTTTCCGTTAACCCATATTGCTTCTACGTTTTTTACGTATCGTTTTCGTTTTTATTTGAATAGAAACTTTTTTCCTTCTTAATATTGTGCAAATTTTTACATTTGAAGTAAAAATTAATTAAAATAAATAACATTATGTAAAGGAAAATTTTTCTTTTATGTGAAAAATGCAAAGTATAAATTCTGTAAAACGCAAGTACAAAAGCGATAATGGTGGTCAGTTTGTTGAATTTTGTTTATCTGATTTCTCCTTTAAAATAAATTCTCAAAGTGCATGCAGTGTTTGTTTGTATAATTAAAAAATTAAAAAAAAAAAAGTTTTCCTTTGAACGCATGCAGCATAAAATTAACGAATAAAACTCGTCTTATATCGAAGTTTCCCTTATTTCAATAAAAAAAAATATTCGAAAGCGAAATTAAAATTGCCTTACTTTCCGCAATAATTGTATAGCAAAAAACCTTCGCTTGGTTTTATTTTTTCTATTTGAAAGTTAAATAGAGAAATTTAATTTGTTATAATTTAGCGCTTTTCCCTTATACTTTAGTATGTTCCCTTATAATAAGATTGGCTTTTGAATTGGGTGTATCTCTAACTGTAATTAATTCATTGAAGTTCTATTAAAATTCAAAGATCTTTAGATATTCAAGCAAGTGAAATTGTAATCAAATATTAACGAAATTAGGAATAAATCATGAATAAATCAAATTTTTTTAGAAAACCATAAGAGATTCTAAACCCGACTTATTGCCGGAAAACATCACATGCTATAACTGAAGTTTTACAAGTTAAAAAAAGAAATATGGACTTACCTCACATTTGTAATCAGTTGGGGAAAGTAAATTTAAACTTACTGTTAAGTACCTCATTAGATGGTGCAATAAATGTCTCAGAATCTTTAAGTATCTAAATTCTAATTTTGTGTGTGTAGATATACAGCTATATATAGCTTTCTATTTATTCAGTCTTATGTTCTATTATAGGTCATCTACCTTAAGGAGACTAATACATATAGGCACATACATACAATATATTAAAATATATTTCGTTAAAAATCGAAAATTTTATTCTTTTCACGCTTCGTAAACTTTTAAAGGGACACATGTACTTAAAGAGCTTATAAAATCAAATATTATTCCAGATGCTACAGAATTAGTATTAAGCATTATGGAAAAAATTTAAAAAACAATGAAAATAAAAATAAAAAATTGAAAAGGAAAATTATTTTACTGATTTAGGGACAATGTACCAAATATGCTGAATTTTACAAAATTAAAATATTTAGATTAATACACTCAATAAATCTGATCATTGGTGCAGTGGTTATGGCCCTTTAACCGAAGGGTCTCGGGTTCAAACCCCGGTCAGGTCACTATAAAAAATTATATTCAATATTATATAACTTAATATGCAATACTAATAAATATTAAAAAACAAGTAATTTTCAAATATTCATAATATTCGATACTAAAAACTAAGAAAAATAAACAGTAAATATTAATAACCTCAAATAATTAATATAAATAAAACTACGGCAGGCTAGTCACCTACCTAGCTAACTCTCTATGACTATAGAAACTAGGGCATGATAGATATCATGCACTAGCCCTATACTCCTCCTAGGAGTGAAGAAGGAAAAAAAAAAAAAAAAAAAAAAAAAAAACATACACTCAATAAAAATTTCCAACAATGTTAAGAACAGGCTCAGGCAGAAGTTTTCCTAATAAAAAATTATAGCATTTTATCGATAATAGTTTGAATTTTGGTACTCAAAACTTTCAGGCATTTCAAATGCGAATCGAACGAAAATTAAACTTAACAGGAAAGTGTCCATGCAATATTTCTACAAGTTTCTTAATGTAAATATTTGTAAGTAGTTACAGTTGAAATATAATTTTCAAATCATTTGTTGTACTCTTCAGGGATTAATTTACAAAATTATTGCTGCCACCAATATTTGTAAAGGCAAATCCGACGAATAAATCATAAAATTGCGAATATAATCTGTTCCTGATTGTAACTAAAAATTTTGGAGATTTTTCAACGTTTTGCAATGTGGTGTAAAAACGGTAACATTATACGTGGTTGACATTGTGAAGCAATACTGTACCTTCAGTCAGTTTTATCTTCAGTCTTACTAAATATTTAATTGATATAATCAAATACGTTATGTATATGACTAGAACTTTCCTTTTGTATGAGTTAGGAGCTATTATTGTCCATTGTGCGACTTTTTAAATATTTAGTTTTTTTTTTTTTTTGGAAAATATTCGTCTTTTCCTGAATCCGCTTAGTATAGCAGAATACAAAATTATTTAGAGCTATTTGTACAAATTTCAACTACAAATTTTACAATATTTTTCTACAAAATTGACTATTGTAAGTCGTTTTACTAGAAATCAAATGACCAAATCGTACGGAAACCCGAACTTCAGTAACGATTTTATTGCCAATAATTTTTATTTCTGAATTTTACTTCAATTTTGAATAAAAATCTTACATTAATATTTTTAAATGTTTTGTACAAGCTAGGTTGCAATACAATTAACTATAATATTTCTGCCCCCCCCCCCCTCCCCACCCCCCACGTTCAGGAGTAAAATGAATTTTGCTTCTTATACATTTGTAAAATGCTTTTGATTTGAAATCTTTAAAATTCATTCAAATGTTTGACCTTCTACATATTATTTAAAATCTTACCAAATTCTTTTTTCACATTTTAAATAAAAGAAATATGAGAAAAGAAGAAACAGGAAAAAATATTTTTTTTTTTGTCAATTAAACCTAATTTTGTCCTTTTTGAAAATTGAACTTATTTTTTAAATTGTCTCTTTTGCTTTTCTCGTCTCCTCTCTTTCCTCTACTTTAAAAATTTTATTCTCTATTTTTGTTGCCATTTTATTTTTATTAATTTGTACCGTTCGTTGTCTTTTGATTCTTCTCTCATACTCTTCCCTTCTGTTGTAACTTTAAACTAAAAAAATAATAAAAAGAACAGCATAAATTTCTTAACTTTTGTCAGTAAGAAAAACAAGTAAATTGAAAAATAAGAAAAAAGAAATTTTGATAAAAAAAAACTTTTCTCTTTTCTTGGCCTTCTTGGTGCCGCATAATTTTCATTGGGTTACCCTCAAGAAAACACACCATAAGGAATGCTAGGACATAATAATAATAATAAAGATAAAAAGAAATTAAAAAAAAAAAACAGAAGAAAACTAAAAATTCATAAAGAAAAGAAAAAACTGAAAAAAAAAACAGAGACAGAGAGACGGTTAACCATTTTCTTTGGGATTTGGGATACCTTTATTTCAAACAAACGGTAACCAACTTACAATTTATATATGGTATATAAGTATGTAGATATATTTGATATTTTCATTAGAACACATGTACATTCAAACACACAGACCGATATTATAAATTTGATACGTTATATCCGGCCATTCGGTTTTCATATAATAATGAAAATCTTTAAGAAGTTTATGCAACAACAAAGAAGAAAAAGACCAAAAATTTCCTTTCAAATTAAATGAGTACCAGAAGAGAGAAAAAAAAAGAAAAATATAAGAAAATTAAAAGCTGGTAAAAAATATAAGAAAAGATTCGTCCTTTCACTTTATTCTTGTTAAAATTAAAAAATATTTGGCAATTAGAAAGGAAAAAGGGGGAAAAGACTGACTGTATCTGAGAGAATAATATCGGCTTTCTTTTTCAATTATGGGCAATAATTAAAATAATTTTCCTAAGGATTCTAAAAGAGTGATAATTAAAAGTTTCCGCTGGGGAACTTTTTTTTTCATTTTATTTTTCTTAGTCTTTTGGGCTCTACATATAAAATTTTTTGAGCAATAAGAATAATTTTTTTTTAAAATTCGGGTAAAAATTTAATTAGTACTTTTTTAATATACACAAAAAAATAAAAAATAGTAAGGGGGAAGAAAATTATGAAGTGGCATTGGTTTTTTTTCTGGTTTTCAATTAAATGGCAAGCAATTTATTTTGCATGTTCTATGAACTTGGATCCTTTTAAAAATGAAACGAATATGGTTGTGTCGAAATTATTATTTTATTTTATCCTTATCATAAATAATATTTTTGATTATGGCCAATTTTTCTATATCATTTTAATTTCTAAATGGAAGAGACAATTTTCAGATGATTATGATTGTGTTAAGCAATTAATTTTGTACAAAATTTTCTATTATCCTTTTCAATGCCAATGCATAAGTTTTAAGTTTAAAATCGATTTAAAGAAATAGGGGCTCTTGAATTGAGATTTAATTGGAAGTATTGGCCCGGTTAATTGTTTTAATTATTTCCAACACTTCATGAAGTTTTCTGAAATTTGCTCTCTGCTCATCAAATCAGCGAAATATGATCCTAGTGTCTTATATTTTCTTTTTCTCCGTCCTTTGTCAGTTCCCTTTAAATATTTTAAGTAGTTCTAAATGAGCCAAAGACTTGGAACCTCCAAAAAAATTTGATACTAGAACTTTTCGAAATAATTCCTAAATCCTTGTCCGGGGCACCGAAGAAAAGTTCATGATGCATATTCAGCAAATTTTGTTTTGGAAATTTTTGAAAGAACTCATTAAGTATGGACTTGGAGTGTTAAAAATTTTTTTCTTATTGTTCTACATTTGTGTTTATTCAACACTTACTATAATGGCTTACGACCTCTACACAACAGAGGTTGATATTTCGCCAACTTCCCAATTTTTTACGAAAAGTGCAAAATTAAACCTAATAATGGTGTCTTGTTGTTTGCTCATTTTATATAACTGTCCACTTAATAACATTTTGTAGGTGTTTTATTATTCAATACAAAACCTTTTACTATTCTAAATTTAAGTATTTCATTCTTTTATGGCTCATAAGAATATTTTATGTCTTCCATGCATGATTATTTGGACTTACAGATAGACATCTCACTTATCCACCAGTTCTAAATACTAATGGTTTTTTTATTTTTATTTTGTAATAAATTAAGCTGTTATAATAAATTTTTATTGATTAAGCTTAAAATTAAAAACCTATTTAATCTTTAATTTCCAAGATTAATAATTTTCAGACTATTTCATGTGTCAGCACTTTACAGTACTTGTGTTCGTAAAGGGTAGAATACGGTTTGCATTGTTGTGTACTTCGATTGCTATTCAATCGTTTTTAATATTCTCTCATTTACGTATATATTGCATATTAATGTGAAAATATGTACTTGAAAGCTTAAGAATTTCATTTGAAGGAAAAATTAAAAAAGAAAAAATTATTGAAAATATTTCGATCGACCAAATTTACAAGCAATAAAATTCCAATAAAGTTTTTCTTAAAAACAAACAAAAACAAAAAATCATTCAAGTCTACATAATTTTCAATTTCAATATTCCGTTATAATCTGCATTCATGTTATGCAAGCTTTTCCATTACGAAGCAACAAAAAAAACAAGTGGACTAACCAAACTTCATTTTGCTTAAACAGTTAAGCATAAAGAAGGAGGAAAAATTGAAAAAATTCTTTTCTTAACTTTTCTTTTATTCTTTTTTTTTTTTCTTATTTTTCAAATAATTTTTATGGTTTTGAATTTTTTCTCAGACATCAGAGTGCGGTGAATTTTTAGATGTTTTGATGATTCCAGCTAATCAATGAATTTTTAAATGTTCGGCGTTTTTTATTTTTGAACATTTAAAAATTTTGGAAGAATTATGTACTTTTCGATTTGCCCAACTGAATTTTTTAGGGAAAAAGAAGATTGAACTGAAAATTCATTTTTTATTCAAACGACAGTTTCTATTGCGGATATCATTGCCGATATTTCTAAATAATCGTACATGAATTATGCGCACATAATTAAGTCCAAGATTCCGATGAATTTCTAATGAACGTTAAACCCTCCTTTTTTCTTAACTTTAATTTCTGCATTATTTGAGCTACGTTGTTCACATTTCCAAAAAAATATGATCGACCTAAACTATAAAGAATTTTAAATTGTGAGTTAAGAAAAATATTTTGACTTAAGCAGTATCTTCTGTTACAACTAAAAGCTGAACTGAACGACTCTAAATTTAATTCAAACTCGTTTCTTTTCGCGGATTTTCCTTTAATTTATTAAAAGAATCTGATATACAAAAAAAAGCAATAAATAAATTTTTTAATTCTTTACCAAAATTCTTTTGTACAAGCCGCGTAATCAAATTAGGATTTCTCGACAACAAAAAAAAGTAACGTAATTTATTCGATACGAAAATCCTTCATCGAGTATTAAAAATTTTTTTATCTTAAATCAGTTAGAACCAGATGAATCTTTTAAATTCATCATCTACAGAAGGTTTGAGTTTAAATTGATGGGATAAAAATAATAAAAATAAAATCAAAAGCAAGAGTACAAGTAAAAGTGGCTTTAAACCAAACAAGTAACAAAAATAGCAACAGGATTATGATTTTGTAATAAAAATATGAAAAAAAGTAAAAAAAAATCCTGAAAGAAAATTTTCTAATTAAAAAATTCTTTATCTTTAAAAAAATATGATTTTAAAAAATTTTCATAACGCGAGTTCTTTGAATTCCGACGAAAGAGTCAAGGAAAAACAAAATATCCTTAATTTATTGATAACCTTTACAATCTTTGTATATGAATTGAAGTAAAGAAATTAAAAAAGAATGAAAAATTTTTTTATTTATTGGTTATTAAATATTTTGTTTTTCTTGTTTTGTTGTTATTATTGTGGCAAATGGCGATATGAGAAATCATTTTACTCTGAATATATCCCGATTTTGTATAAAAAAAATTGTGTGCAATCAATAAAGTAATTAAAATTTTTGAATCCTTCATAAGAATTGAAAATTACATTGCAAAACAGTTTTTGAAAATTAAATTCTTTTCATTTCTGACACAGAAAGTACAGAGTGACAAGATTTTACATTATTATGGTGCGAGCGTGGTTAGATGTATGTGGGGGGGGCGCCTCGTAAAGTTTTCCAGGTTTTAGAAAACAAATACTTAAAATCTCTAATCTTACAATTATGTCATATGCTATTGCAAAAAAAATTATAAGAAAAAGGCGTAATAATGAAGAACTAAAGAATTCAGAAATTCCATATTCTGCTGCACTAGGCATGTGTTGTGTCGAAAATTAATATAAAGAGGGGTTAACATAATGCGCTTTTTTAAGGGTTAATTGTGTGAGTTAAGAAAAATAATTATATTTTTTAATTTCATGGAATTTACCGTTAGCTTTTTGCGTTTATAAAAATTTGAAAAAGCTTGCGGTTTCGCAAATATAAGGTGTCAAAAATTCAAATTTTACAAATTTCAAAAGGCGATAGCTTGAAAGGGGGTGGAGATGGAAAAAATTTTCTTCTTACGAAATAAACTATTTGTTAATGTCTAAAAGCCCCTAAAATATCAGGCTCCTACAACCTGGCGTCTAGAAGAAAAACGACATCAAAAATTTGGAAAAACGGATTTTAGATAACGGTAAATTTGAATGGCCATTTTGTTTTTCTGAAGTTTAACTATAGTATGCCAGGATAGGAGAAGCAAGCCTTTCTACGTGTGCAAAATTTGAAAAATACTTATGGTTTCATTGCAACAAACAGTTAAAAAAAGCTATTTTTAGGGTTTTGGGGGGGTATAACTTAAAGAGAGAGACAGAGACGGAAGTAAAGATCTATGCACATATTAAATTTCAGATTTCTATCTTCAAGGGTGTAGAAGTTTTGTAAACAAAAAAAGTGTCCACGGGCGGACGGACGGACGGACAGAGTGAAACTTATAAGCACTTTTTTTCAAAAATTTTTTGGAAAAGTGCTAAAAAGGATGGACATCTGCCATTCCAGCTTAGTAGAACTGCAAAAACTTGTAAATTCAGAAAACTCCAATAGCCCGATTTTTAGTATTGTTGGGTTTTTCTGGCCAATCAGAATCTACTTAGTTTTAACACTCAGTTTTTGGTTTTTTTTTTTCAAAACTTATTGTTAAAAACTGAAAAATAGCAATAAGGCTGAGTATACCACTAAATTAATATAAAATTTTGCAAATAAGACTGCCCTCGCAGAAATTATATTCCCCATAGGAGAGATTAGTTTCCAAACTTATTTGAATTGATATTAAACCTCATGCATTTAAATATAAAGGAACTAGAGTTATAGGGTAATAGAGAAGCTGCTTTAATATCATTTCCATAACCTTGATGTAAAAACATTTCCTTGAGGTTTTGCATGTTAGTTTTGCAATTTAAAAAAATCTTATCAAAACTAGGTGAGTGCAATTAATAATTTATTAAACTACTTTGTTTTAGTCTAACATAAATAAAAATATGTGCATAATTTCTTGAGATTTAACATATCGCAGATTGCATAGCTTGCTCGCATAGATAGCAGAAGGACACTGCTTCAAACCCAGTCAGAGTGAAAAACAATTGATTTCTAACTTCTGATTTGTTCGTTTTATTTCTCACATTCAGTAATTATGTCGAAAATTTTCTTTCTAAATTCCAAATTAAAAGAAAAAATGCAAATTTGTCTAAAATCTACATTATTTATGTTTGTTCAATAATGATCTACATTATTTATGTTTGGAGATGTTCAAATTAAGTCTATTTCACTCACACGTTGTTATAAATTGTCATTTGCTTAGTATATGAAGCATTATTTTTAACCCACTCTTACGCGTTTTTCTTTAACTCATACCATATTTTTTCAACAAATCGCATGTCTGTCATATCAAGGCGGAGTTCATTTCATACATTTTTTTTTGCGGTTAACCACAAATAAATTTCACAATGTTTTTTTGTATAAAAAATATATTTTTATTCTTGTATTTTATACTTACAATCAGATGAATCACAAACTCTAAGAGTCAAAATATGAAAGAAAAAAAAATAAACGAAAAGTCGTGAAAGGATCTAAGAATATCCTTTTTTTTCAAATTCAAAAAAATTGTATTGGTTAATAGTAAACTGGAATAAATTATTTTCACTTTTCTTCCATAGACTCAAAAAGTAAAAGGGGTACATTTTTTTTGTATTCGATTCGTTATTGCTTGTCTGTCGTCTTTGTTACACACAAACATTTTGATCACATACATATATTCACGCATATAAACTCATAATAAATAATTCTATTCTATTCATACATGTACATAAATTTATTTCCAAGATATCCTTTTTTTATATCCTTTGCGGTTAACCACAAAAAGTAATTGGACGTCTACTGCTCATGCCCTTGACTTTATTCTTTTGAAAATTTTGTAAGGAAAACAAAGAAAAAACAACAGAATATTATCCTCAGAGTTGAACAAAAAAACAAAATGAAGAATGCGACGATTTTTTTTATATAAATTTAAAATTATAATTGTAAATTTAAGAAAACGAGTAAATTAATTAAATTTATTTTGATGGTCTTCACTCCTCCAAACTTATTTTAAATTGTTTTCATTAAATTTAATATAGCTAGGATATTTGACATCGAATAAAAAAATTTGTAAAGAATTTTTAATTCGCGTTTTTTATATATTTTGCTTGTTACGCCATAGACATGCAGCGGAAATTTATTGCAACTGGAATATTTTTTTTAAATTTTTCTTTAAGAAAGTAGTCAAGACACAATTTCCCCTCTGAATTTTTTTATTAAAAAAAAAAAATTTTTTCTTTTCAATTTTTTTTCAATAAACAACAAAAATCAAAACAACAAGAAGAAAAAAACTTTCCAAGAAATTTTTTTCTATCTTAAGAAAAAAAAAACCTTTTTATTTTTATTTTTATAGCTCCTTGAAGGACATTCATAACATATTGTGACTATGTGTGTAACTGTGTAATCTTTATAATGATGAGGCATAAAACGCAGAGAGGAATAAATTTCTTCGCAAGCGCAATGAGCAAAGTATTCTCTTAGTATTTAAAAAAATGGTGTGAGTTGATTTTTACTTTTTGTCGGAAGGCATGTTGAAATTGAAACTCTTAAATTTACCCTTAAGTAGCAAAAGTTTTTTTGTTCTTTGTTGGATTAAGAATTTTTTCTTAAAATATTTTCCAAGAAAGAAGAAAATTTTATTTTTTTTCTCATTGGTGGGAAGGGAAAAAAAATTTCCTTTTTTTTTTCTCAAAAAAAAATTGAGCAGAAAAAAAAAGTAAAAAGTGGAAAAAATTATAAATGAAAAAAAAAAAAAAAAATCGCGAATATTTTATTTCCAAGAGATGTCGCTGCATGTGTCAATTTTATGACAATCTTTTTTTTTCTCGCCTACATTTATTAATTCATTTGTAAGTAAATTTTTATGGGTGTGCGAGTTCGAAGAAGCTCTAGTAAAGAACATGGAGTAACTCAGCGCAGGAAATATGGAAAAAATTAGAAAAATGGAAAGATACATTTTGAGAGCTTGTCTTGGTAAAATTCGGGATCCACAAACTGATTATAAACGTTATTACAGAACAAAATATATCTACGAAACAGCAAAAATTGAACGAATAGATCTGTTTATTATAAAAATAATCAAGAACCACTTTACAAAAACAAGAGAAATACAAGAAAACTCGCAAATTTCCCATATATGTATATTATCCTAATGAAGAATATTTTAAACTAGCAATGAAAAATGGTATGATTCCACCAGAAACATTCATATATCTAGATGAAAATAAATATATTCAAAATAACGAGGGATTACCAATAATTTATCATATTAATAGACGAATTACAGACCAGCGAATATTGTATAGCCCTGGTAATATAGAAAATAATTTGTTAAAATACAACATAGACATAACAAATTTTGATGTAGTTTTTTTTGAAAAAAGTAATTTAATTGGATGGTGGAGAGATTAGGGATTATAATTTTTCCTTATAAATTCTTAGTTAATACAAAAATGAATTAGTTAAATTTTAGGTTAAAATTAGGTTTAGTTTTTAGATTAGGTTAGGTTTTTTTTTATAAAAATTAAATATAAATCAATGAATTTTTTTTCCAATTTTTAATTCAATAATAAATAAAAACGATAATACAAAAAAAAACAACAACATTTAGATATATGTAAACGATTCACATTAAAATGAAAAAAAAGAAAATAAAATTGTATTAAGTCCTCGCTTCCATGAGGCAGTAATCAAATATTAAAAGAATAAAATGTATATTTCATGGCTTTATATGATAATGTAACAAAAAAATTAATAATAAAATAAAGCATTAAAAAAAAAAAAAAAAAAAAAAGAACATGGAGTAAAATTTCGGCAGACAATAAAATCATGTAATTTCTCTTTCAGGCCAAAAATTATTGTAAGAAAAAAAATTTCATTTTGATTCCACGCATTGCAAAATTTATTGCAAGAGTAGTGTAATAAGTTATGATTGGGGGAGCAATATGAGAAACTAAGTTGGCTGTGAAAGCGCTTATTGCACTTAGACCTAAGGCTTAAGCAGGCAATATTACTTATACAGGTTTGCTAAAAGTAAAACATTTTTTTTGTTTTTGTTTGAATTGACACACAGATAATAAAAATAAATGAAGAACGTCAAAATGATGTCTCTGTCTGATCTGATGCCTCAAATTGTAATATTGATGGGTTGTTGTATCGTCAATTGAATGGACTATTGTAAATTACTAGCTAATGTAAAGAAATCAAAACAATAATTGCACATATTATGTAGTAACAGTGATGATGAAGTAAGAAACTTGATTAAATTGGTCAATATTTAGACCATTAAAGAAAGAAAGTGATACTATGCAAATAAGTTTTTTATAAATTTTATATATTATCAGCGAGTGCAATTTTAATCTATATGACAAACTTTTTGAGCCGAGAAGATCACGTTTGAAATTAAACAACATCTTTTCTCAAAATTCTGAAATAAAATTTCTTATGTTTTTGTTAATACTCGTAGTTTTACTTTGATTTTTAAGTTTTAAGGACAAAGTTTCGGTTCCTTTCGAGGCAGGTTTTAAAAGTTATTGCAAGTTAAATAGAATAGGTCCAGTGCGATATTAATCCATATCTACTGTTTTCTTCTTAAATGTTCACGTTATTTGATTTTCTCGCATATTATAGGAAGCAAAATTGCACTATTTAAATATGTAAGTTTTAACATAAGTGTGTAAGAAAAACTGCATTAAGACAACATTGCATTTCTTGTGATAATTGTGATATAAAAATAATTGCAAAATTTCAATTTTTTTTATATAATTTCCCTGAACGAGCATAATTTTAATATTGAGAGAAATTTTGTAAAAAAGATTAAGTATTTGAGACCGTGTCAACAATTTTTAAGACATAATGAAGGCTGATAAAATATAAGCTTCGCATTGGTCTTAAAATAAAGTATTCTGTGTTTATGTTTTAGGCATTAAATTTCAAAACTATGCATAATTACTTAAATAGACTTATATCTTTAATTTTTTGATACTCCCATATACTAAATTTCGCTACCTAAGTTCCAGCTACTAAACTAATATACTAAATTCCAGCTACTAAATTTCGAACATGCATGACTATACTATTAAATACATTTGTTTAAATTTTGTTACCATTTTATTTAAAAATCATGATAATCTTTTACCAAATTTATTGAAATTTTGTTAAAATATTTTCAATCAAAATTTTGAAATTTCTTTTTATTATAATTTTTTTGTTTTATTATTAAATGCTTGTTAATAATACTTAAATAAATTAATTATTTCGTTTTTTTTTTTTGTTCATTATTATGTATATACTTTTTTTAACTCGCATTATATTATAAAATAAATTTGAAAAGGAAAATATAATTAAAAAAAAAAATTGTTTATAGTATAGGAATAATCTCATGTTTAGGATTTTTCCGGTGCAATGAATTTTGGTTCATTTATTCCTATTCTTATCATTTGCCCATTAATAATAGCATATTTTAGGATTTTCCACAATTATTCAAAAAAAAAAACAAAAAAAAGTGAAGTACAACAACAAAGTAATAAAAAAAATTATAATAAAAGAAAATACAAACAACAAAAATAAATCTAATTATTTAGAAAAACGTAGGTACATATGAAGCGAAAATTCAGAAAAAAAAAAATCAATTAATTTTGTAAACCACAAAAGTACATACACTAACTGTATGTTATACAAAACAAACGGAATATTTAATTTAAATATATCTACATTATACCATTATTATACTTGAATGTGCACACACATATACATATATCTAGCAATTATAAGCGTATATATTTACTATATTAATATTATTTAATTTTAAATAGAATTTTTTAGATTTTCCCTTGTGATTAAATGAGTTTCCAAACTAAAATTCTATTTATTTATTTTTTTTTCTATTTTCTTTTTATTTTAAATATTTAATTCGAAATTTTCAATGATTACGCACATATGTTTAATACTAATTGTTCCACACCTACATATACTACATTATAAAATTTTTATGTACACTGAAAAAAAAACATCTCAAATCTTAGGTTAAAATTGCGTTAAATTTTTGAGCTGATTCTTGTTTTAATTATGGTGGATGTGACTAGAACGGTGGAAAAAACTTTGATCTAATCATAAGTTCGGGTAAACAGCCGAACCTGAATAAACAGTTTGATAATGCATACTGTCCTTTCTGTTCACCTTTTTTATTCACTTTCGAATCGAAATTTCCGCTTGTTTAATTGTATATATATAATTTTCCCAATAAAATTACTTATTACTAACCGCATTACATACAATAAGGAAAGTTATGTGATGGAGCTAAATTTTGGATATTGAGTTTTCGGTAAATAATTTATTTTTAGAGACAAAGCACATTGACAATTTTAAGACAAAATACATTGCGATCGATTTAAGTTTACCACATCACATATTTTTTTCCACTAGAATTTCTTATTTTTCTTAAAATATTTTACCTTTAAGTGAATGGATGGTTACTAAATTTGTTTTGGAAAAATGAAACTCCGAATACGAAAACAATTTTATTGACTTGAAATTCAAGCGCATTTAAGAGATAAAGAGATTGTAAGAATTGAAATTATAAGCATAATTAGTATTTATTCATTTCTTAGAGCGTTATCGGAATGAAATAGCAAATTGGTTAAAGAAACCGGAAAAAATATTTGTGAATTAAAATAACTTTTAAGTCATAACAAAAATTTATTGAAATAGAAGTTGAAGTTGACCAACCGCATAAACCATTAATGACCATTAAATTCTTCATTTTTTCAACGAATTCAACTCAATTCTAATTTTATAATCTCTAAATATTTGATTATTTGATCCTAGAATAATACAAAAATTTTGGATTTAGTATAACGCATGTTTACCTGATTTTTTTCCAGAATATTTGAATAAGCCGAACTAACCGACTTGAAATTATAAAAAGTTACGCTGGGTAACTTACACGAACACTTATGTGTACCTTGAAATCTAAAATTACACAAAACACAGTTGATTGTGTATATATAAATAAAGTGAAGAAATACTAATTCATTAGTTTTAAAGCCTTACAAGCACTCAATTAATAATAACAAGAAAAATGATGTGCGTATCTGCAAATATTTTTTGTCATACTTTGTTGAAGGGGTTATAAAAAGTTTTATTATAGTTAAAGCACGAAGACTTCACCATATCAAAACACGATCTAAACTTAATTTAGTGGGTTTGTATAATTTTACTATAGAGTTTAAGTAATAAATGTTTTCAAGCTTGTAACATTTTGCCCAACAAAACAACTATGCAACTTGAGAAACACACTTCAAATATCAACTTTGACAAACACTGTACTATTTTCAAATTAAATTTTGTAAAAAAAAAATAAAATGAGAAAATAAAAAACAAAAATTAAAAACATTTTATAATATAAAATTTTCTATATTATTATTTTATAAATTAAAACTTATAAAATATTTTATAGTTAGCATTTTATTATATTATTTTTGTTTAGGCAACTTGACCGGCCATTTTGTTTAGGGAATTAAATATTATGCATATGTGTGTGCATTAAAATTAATTAGATACTTTTGAAATATTATGTAATATATACAATATGCGTATATCTCTAAATACAGGGGAAATACCATGCTTACCGCATGAATTAATTGATTCAAATCAATATCCCGAACTAGACAAACACATCTAATGTGGTAACTATGGTGAACACTCCCTGTGGGTTTCTTTTTTCTATTTTGTTTTCATTTATTATTTTATTTATTTGTTTTTAGCATTTATTTTCCTTATAATGTTGTCTATATTATTTTTAAAATATAAAAGAATGTGAAGCACATTATAATAGGATATTGTGAAAAATATGCAAAAATATATTCAATATAACTTATATACATACGCGTAAATATGAGAGTGCAAATTTAAATATCTACCAAATTTTATAAAATATTTTTAAAATTAGTTCTTTTATAATGTTTTATTTACATATAAATGGGTATAAAGTATAAATTATTTTTATGTAATAGCGAAAAACCTTACACCGTAAAAAATTTAAATTGATTCTCCTTTGTGAATATTTTATTAAATTATTGTAATTTGTTGTATGTATGTATGTGTTTGTGTATGTAAATATTTGTGATATAATCGTTTATTAAAAATAATTTCAAGATAATAGAATTTTTGTTTTTGCAATGCAATATTGTTATATACCCATTCCTTTATACATTTTAAAATAAATAAATTGATATATCGAATTGCAGAAATTTAGGTGTTATTTAAGTATTTTAATTGGAAAATATTTTTATATATTTTTCTAAATACTATTCTCAAATATCGTATAATAAATTAAAATTATGTGTATAGCGACTTTTTATTTTATTGAATTTCGATTTTGCAAGGATTAACCCTGAACCACAAATTGAGGTTATATAGGACAGGCCATCTAGCTTTGGGCTCTCTATGGCTATTATTTTCGGTAAAAGCTGTTAAAATATTACAAGCGCTTTTGATAGTCGCCATACAACTTCAAAAGTTATAGATCCTGCTGTAGTGAAACTTCGCATATAAAATTTAGAAAATATTTTATTTGGCCTCTTATATTTGATAAAACTAGTTGAAATTTCTTGACTTGTGGTGGTAGTTGCCATACATTTTCGAAAGTCATTTGGTCGCATACAAACTATTCATACAGTGCCCAAATTTTTCATAAACGAATATGGTATTATGACCATTATTTCAGTTCATTAACTGCCATATATGCATAAACGTGTCATACATAAAAACCCAGAATTGCGTATGGAACAGTGTTGTAATTAGCACACAGCACTTAAAATCGGTCATTCGAACGGATATCACAGAGTTGACACAGTCAACTATACCTACTACTCTAAATCAACTTTATATTAAAATCAGCCTACTGGTGACTCCACAATCGATAGTGTTTAATATTATTTTAAATAAAATAAAGGCATTGAAATTGAACTGAAGTCCATCTACTTTCAAGAATGTACATTTAATGATTACTGACTGGAGTCGGGTTTCTATGAAAAATTTGTTACTTGGTCCCACTGCCAAACTGAACTTCTAAACTATTAAATTTAAAATTTTTCTTTACTACTCGTCAGGTATGTTTAAAAATGTATTATTAGCTCCGAATGAAAGTTTGGTTTCTGATCTCTCATATTCTAAAAAGTTTTCGCTTGTAGAAAAAAAAGCTACTTTCTGTCGAAAACTCATGTGCTATGTGAAATTTGATGCTATTATTGTGTTCAAGGAGAGCTCATTCTTTAAATTTATAAATTCATAAATAATAAAAATAATATAAAGAAATGATTTCAAGGTGTTTATAAGTTTTAAACCATTATAATTTTTAAAGCTCCACTTTTGAAAATCATATTTTTACACTTACTTAAGAAAGACCCTATCTAATGTAGAATAATTGATATAAGAATCTGCGTTTAATGTTTTGCTTTTAGAATTTTATGTTCTAGTTATAAATATTACTGGAAGGAGATAATCAATCCTTATCCAGTGTAGTAATATATTTTGATTACTTTAGTTTAAAAATGAAAGAAGATTTAAAAGCTTAAATCTTTTTTTGAAAAAACTATTATTTGCTTCACGTTCTCTCATACTGCGCTAGTAATCGTCATACATAGATCACTTTAATTTTCAATTTGGACTATAAATTTTTAATATGTAAATGAATATTTTAGTTTATTCAAATAATTTCAATAAAAAGCTGCTGATGAAATGCAAAGTTTTTTTGCCACTAGCGCGAGAAAAAAGTTGCTGTGGTAATAAAAAAAAAGTAAAAGTTTTGTGGTAAGCCATAAGGACTTCAAAATAAAAATATAAAAACAAAAGAAATTCAAACATCATTGTTTTCAGGAATTGCACAATCATTTTATTTGGTGTTGAGAATAAAAGAAATTTTGCAGCAGACAAACAAATAAAAAAGAAAAACAATAAAATTAAAATATGCACCCAACTTTAGTTTCATAATTCGGATTGATGAAGAAACAATGTATGGGAAAAACCAAGAAGTTGAATATTATGCGGCGATTTTCTTCATAATTTCAATTTGCTTAATTTCACAGGTAATTAAGGTAATACCATTCTTTTGTTCAGTTGTATAACTTGGCAATTAAAAGAATAACTTTAAATGTCAAGTTATACAACTCATAAAATAACCTAGTTAAACTCTAAGGGAATGATGATTTTGTTCTACTTACATAGTTCGTAAAACACATTTTTTATTAAAAAAAATCTGTTTTCGGCTTATTTCGATTTCAAGATTTTTTGACTCCACATTAGTTCATCTTCAATTTTTAAGTTGAAATTCGTATTTTGGTCCTTCTTTATTGTTGAAAACAATCTTAATGGTTATAACAAGTAAAATACCCTTTCTTAATCTTATCTTAGGAAAGAAAATTACTACTTTAGTTTAGCTCCCGCACTTTAGTGAAGGGTGTATTAACTTTGCTTTATTTTTTGCCATAGACGAATGCTATTCTAATTGAACCAATTCGGACAGACGTTCGGGTAACTGGTGTACAACTCAAAGAGGTTATTTTAAATATTTCAAAAATAAGTTCAGTCGGTTTAGAGCGACTGTCATTTTTCTACTTGGTAAACTTTACATTATTATCCTGAAAAACGGATCCCACAAACATTATTTTAAGAAATATTTTATAAATTTGTATAAAACTTATGCAATGCAGTTGAACTTATGCAATGCATTGAAAATTTCATGGTATAAAGGGTCGAAATTTATTGTTCTTCCGCCTTAGTAAATTATTCAATTCCAAGCGCTTAAAATTTAATGAAATAAAAAAATTGTAAAAGTCAATTGTAGTCATATGCACACTTTATTGTCATTAATAGTTTAGCAAAATACAAAATTGCTGATTAAAAGTGAAACTATTCCAGTGACCGCATTAAGTATGGAATGGCAATCTTATTTTTTTTTTGTTCTGGCACAATAAAAATCCTTTAATTTTTTCAAATCTGTTCTTTTAATTTTTAGCCATTCCTACCGCATTTCTCTTCCACTGTTTTATTTTTTAATTTTTTGTTTTTAAATACACAATTTTTGAAATTTTTAGTAAATCAACGAAAATAAATAATAAAATAAAAATTTTTATGCAAAATTTTTTTGCACATATTGTAATAAAAAAAAAAACAAAAAAAACCAAAAAAAAAAAATAACATTGTCTTTTTGCTCTTTTTCCTTTTGTTTTTTGCTCTCTTCTTTTTATTGTTTTTGTACAACTTACATAATCAGAAATTGTTATGGTTAAAAACAATTGGAAAAGCAAAAAATAAAATGTTTAACTGTTATTTTTATATGGAATTTAAGTGAAAACTAAAACAAAAAAACGACAAAGAAAAAAAAATAAAAGAAAAGTAGTTTCAATAAAATTTTTATGCGCTTGGGATAACTGTTAAAAATAACATTAACATTTTTAAAGAGAGAAATTTATTCCAATTCAAACCAAAAATATCTACTGGTGCAACCACAATAAGTATATTTTTCGGTCCTCATTTGAGAAAATAGTAATTTGTTTGTATGTTTTTTGCTTTTGCACTGATTTTTATTAAAACCAGTAGATTATAACGGATTTTTTTTTTATTTTATAATTTCTTTTTTGAAGGCGAAAAGCATAATTTTATATAGGATTATTATTGGGTTTTAATGGTTAACGAACTTATACGAGTATGTAAAAATTTCAAAAATTTTTAAATATTTCAAAAAAAATTTTTTTACATTACATACCTATTTTAGAAAAACAAAGACGTGAGGCTTCACACATAATTTGCATATTTTTTTCTTTAAATTTTCATTTGCACTCTACTCTTGTACAAAATTTCGTATAAGATTAAATATTAAATTTCATTATGATTTTAAGATTAAATACCTAACAGTAAAGGCTTGTGAGCTACTCCTATTAATTTCAAAATCGTTCGTTTAATAAATAAATCTCCCTTTATATTATAGGGTAAAGTGCACGTATACTTAAACTATATAGTGTTGCATCATACTGTAAATCTTGAATTTATTTATTCTTGATATTGTGCAAACAACCAAACTGGAATATGCAATATTATGATTTTTCTATTAAATATTTGTTTGTCCAACAGCCGGAATCTGTCTTTAAATTATTTCTGCAATTTAGCAAATAGAAAAAATTTAATTTAATCATATGTGTAATTTGGTAAGGAGCAAGTAGAAATTTGTATGAAATCCAAAAAATCTGGTTTGTTTGGAATTTCAGAAATTCATAGTGCACAATAATGCAAGAGCATTTTAAAAAATTTATTTAGTTTGCAGCAGTAACAGATTCTATTTCATTAAATTGGTTATTTTGTCCCATCTCGAAATACGGTAATTCTGTCTGTTTACCAAAAATAATCCTAAATACTCAAAGACCTGAAATGTGAGTAAATAGATTTAGTTACAAAATAATAATGCGTTCAAGCGATTTCAAATTTCGGTAAACTGAGAATAGTGCATATAAGCTGCTTTTGTATATTTAATTTTATATCTTATACCGGACGTCGAAAAGAATCTTCAAATTAATTTTGTTAAACTTCTTTTTAACTTTAATATTTTTCTTAGTACAACACTTTTTAAAATATAATTGGTTCAAAATTCCTTCTAGCCATACTTACACCTACAATATTAAAAAAATAAAAATATTTAATTGAAACATCAATATAAACATAAATTATTATTTTAGGTTTAATTGTTATAGATTGGTCTTAAACTGTAATAAAAATGAAAAGAAACAGAAATGAATTGTGTGACACTGTAAGAAAGTTTTGAATACGTTGCATGATTATGATCGTCTGAGAAAAGAATTTATACAGGGCCTTCATTAATTTTTTCTTCAGAATTATTTGAATTATAGAAAATTCTTTTCGAAGTTGTATTGAAACTGTAAAAATTGTAACTGAAACAAATTGTAAAAATTTTTACAACCACAGCCAATTTTTATCGAAATACAGGCTTTATTAAAAAATTAATAACTGCAAGATTTAGAATTTAGAATATATGAGTACAGCATTTTTGATGTTGCATGGCAGCTTTTCGAGTAAATTGTTCGCTGGAACATAAACTATCATTATCATGCGTGCTCTGTACACAAGCTATTTTTAAATTTTACGCTGACGAATGGACAGACTTGGATTAATCGCGTCATGATTCGACGCGATTTAATTCCCAAAATTCCAGTTGAAAATCTTTGGTTTTGAGAAAGAGGCGTAGGGACTTAAATGGTATAACTTACATAATTATTAACCAGTTTAAAAAAATTAATATGCTGTGTAAGATTGAAAAGCAGCTCTTTATTTTAAAATGTGTATAAAAAAAATATTAACATTTTTACAAAGTGACCAATTACCAAATAATTTACCCTATTAATTTTTTTTCTTTTTCATAATTTGCAAGATTTTCAATTGGTCTTCAAATTACCTCTTAATAATTTTTTTGTGATATGCCTCGTTTTCGAGATAATTCCATTGTAAACTGAACGGTTTCCGGGAAAGTCGGTATTACCGATTAGTCCTTTATTTTTGACTTAGTTTATTTAGTTTATGTAACTTTTATACCCAGTGTAAAGCAATGATTTACTGTACATGTACACATGTCTATGGCTCAGATATCTGTTTCTTGGTATTATAAAGAATAAGTGAATGGTATTAAAAAGTAACTGGGAGTATATTTTTTTTTTAATTTTTCGCATTGAAAATAATATTTCTTCCTGGATAATCACAAATCCATACTACTTTTCGTACTTTCAGTTTCTGCAGACCAAATTAAATTAAAAATTTTGTTTATGCTTTTATTTTCTATTAATAGAACTTAATTTTTAATTCAATTCAATATTTTATATAGCTGTATGTAATGTGTATGTAAAAAAAAATAATTATTTAATTACAGGATATTCTCGTAATATAAACGTATATGTAAGCATAAATTACATATCCTTATTTCCTGTTAAGTTTAATACCACATCTGTACACTCATTTGCTCTTCTCTTCAATTTCCTTTTTACATATTTAATATGCATATAAATTTTTTATTCTTTTCTGTTTTTTTTTTTGTTTTATGAAAAAAAAACCATCCTGTTAATAAAATTAACACATGAAGTCAGAAAAAATTATGAAATTTTCTTTAATTTCCTTATATTTTTATTCCTTTCTTATATACAACGCATATAATTACATGTACCTATAGGTATATGAGTGCACATTACATACAACAAATTACATTTTATATAAGCTGTATAATATAGAAGGATAAAGTTATCTCATGGGAATTTTGAACCCTTTTTCGCAATATAACAAAATTTTCTATCTCATTTCATCAGAATTTTTCTATTATTTTGGATGAAAGTTATAATAGATTCATCATAAAAGTTTGAAGATTTTACAATGAAAATTTTAAAATGTCTTAATAAAATAGGCATAAGAAAATACTAAACATTACACGTCTTATGCCCTTACTTGTAATGTACGTATAAAGGTACTGTAATAATATTATATACATAGAATATTATTATGTGAGTATACATAAAGCAATTTATATAATAAGTGAAAATATCTTAATATAAAGTTTTTCTTAAGAATTTGTTCCCAACTGAATGCAAATTACCATCTTTCACATTCTTACTCCTTATACTTAAGTGCATGACGTATACGAGTGTACACAATATAAGTACTTGTGTTATAAGTGAAATTTTTGATAATCTTATCATATTTCTGCTCACATTTGTTATCCTTAATTTTTATTATTAAAAGTTAAAATAAGTGTAATGATGCTGAAGTATAATGTATGAGTTGAATTGCTAATATAAAATGATGGAATATTATGAGTACGTCATAATTTTATAATTAAGATTTTTTTTTTCAAGTATTTCAAAGTATGAACATTCTTAAATAAATTACTGAGATGCTTTTACATAATTTTTTTTGGAAATTAGCTTTGTACACATTCGAATATCCTTCGTACAAAAAATAAATATAAATAATTAATAACAAGGCAGAAATGTATACATAATATGCATATGGGCGTGTAATATTGAGACTACCTGAGGATATGAGGATTCAACACAAAAATATCCTTTACTTATGCATGTTCAAATGGGATATTTTATGAGTAATGAATTAAGAATTTAAAAATAAAAGTAATTTTCTTTTTTTAAATAATTTTTTCCTTTCAGAAAGTATTTTGTTATTTTTGTTTTATTAAATTTTAATTAGAATAAAGTTGGGTAAAACCAATGATTTGTATTGTAGCACTTTTCCCTTCAACAAGTGAAAAAATTGCTTCTTAATACAGTCTAGCATATCTACCAAACTATTAAAAATATTTTCATTCATATACGAAACTATTTCTAGGATTGCATATATTTAGGATGAACGATTTACGCAGTCTTTGAAATAAAGCAAAAATTAATATAAAGAGGGGTTAATATAATGCGCCATTTTAAGGGTTAATTGCGTGAGTTAAGAAAAATAATTTTATTTTTTAATGGCATGGAATTTACCGTTAACTTTTTGCGTTTATAGAAATTTGAAAAAAAGTTACGGTTTCGGAAATATAAAGCGTCAAAAATTCAAATTTTACAAATTTCAAGAGGCGATAACTTGTAGAGATAGGTAAATAATTTCTTCTAAGGAAATAAGTTCTTGGTAAAGATCTATGTATGTACATATTAAATTTCAGCTTCCTATCTTCAAAGGTGTGGAAGTTTTGTAAACATATCCACGGACGGACGAAAGGACAGAGTGTAACTAATAAGCACTTTTTTCAAAAAGTTTTTGGAAAAAGTGGTTAAAAGGAAATATTTTTTAAAATTAAAAAAAATCACATCAATAGAATGAGAAATGAAATTTATGGTTAATTTTCTTATTAATTGTTAATCTTGTAAGAATTCTGAAACAAATTTCTGACAGAGTATAATTTTTAAAATTTTTATACATGACTGAACAACCATTAATAATTTAGTAATATGTAAAGTAAATATGATTAATTGTTCTTATATGCTATTCATTATATTCTTATAATTTCATAGGATTCTTATAATTTCAGCATTCAATTCAAAAGTTTCTTTGAATGCTGAAATTTTTTAAGGTTTTGATCTGAATTTTCAAGAAATTTAACCTTTAACTGTTTTCACTAATCATTAAAATTTTCAATATTATTTACAAAAGAATATTTTAAGTCTGGTACAAGTTTTAAACGGAAAAATCATTAAATAATAAATTCCTTAATATTTTTCAAATTTTTTTTCACTTCGATTGATTGATTCTAGCTTGAGAAATGTTATATTTTTTAGCATTTTTCCAAAAAATTGTTGTAAGAAACCGCTTACTAGTTTTAACCTGTCCATTTTTGGACCAGTTTATAAAACTTCTACACCGTCTTAAGGTAGACATCTAAAATTTTACATTTGTAAATAGATCTTTACCGAATTTCGTGGAAGCAAATTGTTACCTATTTTCCCCTCTCTAGTTCTAAAAGCGTCATGTTTTAATTATTTATTGTAATGGAGAAGCAAATTTTCCTTTTTCCATCTTTCTTGTTGAAGTTATTGGATTACAAGGTTGGTTGTTATGGAAAGCTTCTACTCTTAAGTTTTTATTTATGAATCGAGGATTGCTACATGTGTATCGTAAACTCTTGAATGATAAAATTTGCAACCTACCATACATATGTCATCGGATTCAACAAGTTTTTTCGTTTACGTAATGCATAAGTTACGATTTGAGTGATAAGTTATACGAGTATTCAAGTGAAGTTAATTTAAATATATGAATTAATCCTTGAAACTTTTAAAGTATTTTATATTCTATATAAAATTTGCAAAATTTTTCAGTGCTCTATTGGGAATCGTACTGGAAAATTAATTTTTTATTAAAAACTCTGGCCCAATTATGGTTATATTATAAAAAACGATTCTGCCATAACTTTAAAATTGAGAGTATGGCTAAAAAAGAAAACTTTTGAACTTTTTGTTTTATCTTAGCTAAATAGCACTGTTGTGTTTGCACTAATTTGAAAATATATCACAAATTTTAAGCGAAAAAGAAATTAAAAATGAATTGAATAATGAAATGAGTACCTTCTATGGTGGTGAAGAATAAAAGAATTTTTAGATTTTTTATATTTCGCGTTTTTTTAAATATAGTGAAAAATTTTACGGTTTTTCTAATGTTTTTTGGAAGAATTTTCAATAAATTGATTGTCAAAAATTTTGTAATCTAAATTTACAACGTTAATTTTTTTTTTTTTGATTTCATGGAGGCCGTTCATTCAAAGATGTTCACTGTATCTTTTTTTTCATCAACTTAACTCTATAATATAATATAATATATGATAATACGTTGAGTTAAACGCGTCAAGTTTGTGATACCTGTACGAATGAATAATTTTAAGCCTTGTATGATGATTGCCGCACTGTTTCACACGACCGCTTGTTTTTTGTATTTATAATGCTACTCGTATTTTATAAATATGAATATAGTATAGATACCAGATAAACTCATACCATCTTAAAAAATTTTACTGTGATAAAGGCCACATTATCAAATACGTTTATACAAAATTTCATTACTGTAATTTCAATAGTTTTCACAATATAACTTTCACCATGAGTCAAGTAATTTTAATTAGTTTTATAAAATTTAACAGCTCTAATAAAATGTTTGCTTGTATAAAATTTCGATATTATAGCTTTAATAATTCCTGAGATATAGAAAATTGATTTTTGGTGCAGCTACCTTAACTACCTTATTTGTTATAATAAATCATTTGAAAAAATTTTGTGAAACCAGCTCGATTAATTTCTGTTGTTAGAAATGATGGACGGACATGGTTAAACTGTCGCAGAATTCAACGCTTATCAAAAAATACTACATAATATGCATGCATTTCAGATCGCTGTTTCTTAGCGTTACAAACGGTAAGGGTAAGAAAGATGCATTCCGAATATAAGTTCGTACGTGTGTAACAAGGAAAAATGAAATAATATTTCTTTTTCAAATATTTAATAAGAAGTAGAGATTTAATAGATTTTTTAATAGTTTCCTTTCTAATATATTCTCTTTTCATCTGTTGAATGAATTGAAAAACGCGATATCAGTTAAGAGTTAAAAATCTTCACTATAGCCTTTAAAAAAATTCAATAAAATAAAACAGGATTGTTTTTTTGTTGTTATTTTCATTATACAGTTATATTTTTTGTATTTTTATTTTATTTTTAAACAATACTATGAGTTTTTTTTTTTAGATTTTTTTTTAATTTTAATTTTAAAATTTTTAATTTTTTTTTCCTGAATTTCTTAAAAGCTAAACAATGAAATTTCATTTTTTTTTTTATTAATTTTATTTTTTTTTTATATTTTTTATATATTAAATTAATTTTATATTTACAATAAAATTTTCTAACTTAATATTATTAAATAATTTTAAACACATACATTTTAAACTTATTTATTTATTTTATAAATGTTGTTTCATATAATAGACTTGATAAATTTCACTTATTGACTAGATGAAAATGGTTTGCTCTTCTTTAAATATATAGATAATAAAATTTTTTAAATTAAATTTTTTTTTGCACATTCTTTAATTTATTTTTATATTCTTATTTATTTATATTTAATTATTTTTATAATAAAAGTTGCACTAAGTTTTGATATGAGAAAATTGGGAGGATTCGTTTAATATTTTATGAACAAAAAAAAATTTAAGTAAAAAGTAATTTTAAATTAATATTGAAATTTTAATAAAATATTTAAATATTAATTAACAATTTATTGTTTTGAATTAAATTTATTAAAAGGTCCTCTTTCTATATTATTTATAGTAATAGTATTTATATATATATATATATAGGATTTAAGAGTAGGTATGTATGTAGGTAAATATAGCAAAAAAAATTCCATGGGTATTTAAGGATTTTATTTAATTTTTGTTGTTTTTTTTTTCTTTTCAAAATTTATTTAACAGAAAAAATTCGCATTAGCAAACAGATTAGGAACTTATTTACGCTCTTTCTATTATTATTTAATAATATTCTAAATTGATATTATATTATAATAATAATTTAGTTATACTTAAGATTAGTTTTTCTTTTTTTCATTTAATTTAAAATTATTTCGTCGTCAATTTATACAAAAAAAGTGTTAACAATTAAAGAGAAAAAAAAACCATTTCTGTTTTTTTTTTGTGTTTTTTTTTTTTACTTATATTTTTTAATATTTAATTTAAAATTTAACAAACTTAAGGAATAATTAGGTTTAATTACATATTACAGTAATTTTGTATATGGTATAATATGTAGGTGTTATTTAGGACTAAAGTATAAGAGAGAAAATGCGAGTATTTTAAGAGTGAATTTGTTAAGAATAAATTAAATGTATTAAAAAAAAATAAATAAATTTTAAAAGTCAAATATTTTTAGTAATTTTATTAAATAATGAGTTGTAAAAATGCAGAAAAAAAAAACTATATTTGCACTAAATTTGACCAAAGTAGCCCTTATTTTCTTACATAAATAAATACTTTTTTAAGTTGCTTGGTAGTAATTTGAACTCTATACCTTCGAATTGATCCGAAGTATTATAAGTTGAAATTAAACACGCTTTTGGGCCTTTATATATTACAATTTTATGAATTTAGTAAAATAATTTTTAGTTTACCGCTGGGACAAATATACTAATATTGGGATAATTGTCGCAAATTATTCGTTGATTCAAAGAACAACTTTTTTTTTAATATAAACTAAGTGCTTAATCACGAAAAGGAGTTTTTAATATTTATAGCACATATGACGCTATGCTTTGTCAATGGTAAGTTAGCAAGCTGATTCACCTAGTTTTGAATGCCTTTTATTTGAATATTTAAATAACAAAATTATAAAAAATAATCGCGTGTTTTATGGGGTTTTTGAAAACTAATAAAGAAAATATATAATATAATATAATTTTCCTTTGTAAATTATAGTTTTCCTTTAGTAGAATCCGAAGCCTTGATATTTGAAGTAATTTTTTTTAAATCGAGTTCGAAATTTGTTTAATAGAAAGCATAATATTCAAGTACATGTACAATGTTTTTGGGAGAAAAAATATTATTTTTTAAAAAAAATTCAAATAAATATTGACAAAAAGTAGAAATTTATTTGTTAAAAAAAATTTTGTAGAATTGATCAAGCTGCATACACAGGAAAGCCGGAAAATATTAATTATTGTAAATATTACATTTTGTGGTTTACAACTTACACTGGGTACGTATATCGCTGGGTACCACGCAAATTTTAAAACTAAGAATTTCTTAAGTGATTAAATAATACGAAATTTTAAGCACGGAAAATAATAAATTAAGTAAGAAACTGAAAATACAATATCTAAATGTAATAAGAAGCGGGAAATTTAAAATTTATATTAAATTTTTTCAATTTTTTGCAAGGTTTCTATTTTATTATTATTTTTGTTAATTTTAATGAGCGCTCTTTAATTTAAGCAAAGCAATTTTAATTATACTAGTCCTATTTATTTTATAGCTAAAATTTTAATTTACAAAATTATTTTTTATAATTTTCCATTTTCTGGTTTATAGACGTTTTATACTGATAAAATATGTTATTTTTCTTTTAAGATAAAATCTACATTTTTCAATATTGTTAAGTTTTTAATTTTAATTATTCTTATAATCGTACTTAATTGTTATACTGTTCAAATTTTTATTTATAATTAAACTTTTCCTTATGAAAAAAATTATTTCATAAAATCACAAATATTTTTTCCTATATTTAATTAATATTTTTTTCACTGATATTATTTTTATGTTTTGATTTTTACAAAAAAATTTATTTGTATTCTTTCATTTTGAAAATTTGAACAATTCTAAACAAAAAGTTCTCGATTAAATTTTAATTGTACTAGAAACTTATGAAAATGAAAAGTTTATATACAAGCCCAAGAATAATTTGAGCTACCAAATTTTGAAATAAGGGAAATTAAAATGTCAATAATGAGTTTAAAAGTTGCCTTCTGATTGAAAGTTTATAAAAGAAGAAAATTTTCAGATTAATTGCCAACGGTTTTCAAATTAAACTTAAATTCTAATTACAGTATTATTAAGAATGTGCTATGAATGGTCTGAATTAAAATTAATTTAATGCACTTAAATGTCATACACTGCAATGCCAATAAAGTTTTTGATTAGTACTAGAATTGTTCGAAAAATCTGCAAATATAACGCATTTAATTCGAAGAAAAAGAATTTTTGATTTTAGAATTATTCAAATTTTCAATAGAAAAATAAAATTTTCAAATGCTATTAAAGTTATTATACACGTATTAAGCATAACTAAATTTAAAGTTAATTTAGCTATGAATCTGAAATATTTTTTAAGTTTTTAAAGAATCTTCTTCTTATTTAATATCTATAAAGAGATTTACTTTTAAATTTCTATTTTCGGACGATTTAAATAATATTTTAATAATTATGACTCGATTTATTTACATTATTTTTTTTTAATGATTTTTCAACAAAATTACAATTCTATTTTCTTAATTCATTAATATTTTATTATTAATTCTACTGTTTTCTTGTTATAACATTAAAAATTTTTTATAATTATATTTACTTAATATACTAATGCAATATAATTAAACTTACCTACCAATAAAATCGATTTCAATATGGTCGCCAAACCCCGCCATTATCATTTTGATTATGATGTCCTCGATGTCCACCTAATGCAACTTGACGACCACCAACAACATCTTCTCCATTTCGTACAGAAGCACCGCAATTGCCAACTAAAGTTAAATCATGTGTATTTCCTGGTACACCACCACCACCGCCTCCAATACCACCTATTGACATTAAATTATGTTGATTATGGCGTGCTCCAACTGTACTAATATGATCCATAACAGTTTGTAATTCACCATGAACTGTTGAATTTGGTGATGCATGCGATGGTATTGAATGCGAATGAAAACCATGTGATTGGTTAGCTGCTGTATAAAGTTGTGTATATAGTAAACTTGCTGGTAACACTGGATATAATGAACCATTACAACCACTGCCACTACTATTATTATTTCCAGCATTATTGTTGTTATTGTTATTTGAATGATTATTTGCTCCACCACCACCGCTAGAACTATATGAATTAGGATTTTGATTGACAGCTCCCGGAAATATCTGACCATTATTTCCATGTCCATTTCCATTATTACCACCTAAATTTGGTGTGTTAGAACTTAAAAGATCCTCTTGAACTGGAGATTCGGCCTGTGATGAATCACTTAGACTTCTTGGACCATTTTGACTTGAATGAACATTATATTCGTTACTTGAATTCGAGTAACGTGGAACTGTTAAAACATAGAAACAAAGAAAAATATAAAATTTAAATAAAAAAATTTTTCATATTGAAATTCTAATTTACTTTTTCCAAAATAAAATTTTACCTGTTGAAGAAATCGATGTTTGCGAAGAACCTGACAATAGACTTGGATGTGTCATTTGACTAGATCCGGTTGTTGATCCAACTAAATTTGATAAATGTTGATCTAAATCGGTTGCTGTTGAATCGGGTAACACTAATAAAGTGAAATAAGTAAAAATGAAATATATAATTAAAAATCCTGTCTGACACAAATTTTAAAAGTTTAAGATAATTACTTGGTACACAATCCCGATTCGTTCCAGAATAATCTTGATTATTACCCTGTTCAGTTGGTGAACAACTAAAACCTAACGCTGGATTGTTAAATTGTGCTGATGTAGGAGTCGTACATGATGATAGATAAGGTGAATAAGCACTCGCAGAACCATAACCCCAGTGTGTATTTGCTGCACCTAAACCAAATTGAGACATGTCTGTAATGAAAATGCATTTTTCCAATTTATGTAAGTCTTTAAATGGACTTAAGATTTGCTATAAAGCTTTGGTAAAAATGCTTAATTTATTTTGTGTAAATATTATATAGCTATTTTGGTACGAAATTACAGTAACTTCTTAAAGTTTTTGGCTTTTGGCAGTTTACTACGTAATTTGCAAAAAAAATGCTATAATTTATTGCTTGATGTAGTTCTTAAGGCGCAAGAAATTTGGTTTAAAACCAAAATTTTAGTAGACACTAACAGAATTTCCTAGAATTTATGAAGGCAATGAAAGACATGGAGATTCTGAAGGTTTTATGACTGTATTTCAAAAATTGAGTATAATCTTAATCAACATTAGGTTTAAGTGCTGCTTTAAATCCTACAAAATTATTTTTCCTTCGTATACATTTCTTTTTATATACGATTCTCTTTCTAAATTTTACTAAAATTTTTTTCAAGTGTAAATCATTTCTCTAACAATTTATTCAATTTAAATATTATAATTAAAAGTTTATACACATACATAATATGTGTATATAAAAATAATATTTATTAAAAAATATAGATGCTAATAAAACATTATTCTAATCAGCAAAAATTATAAATAAATTAAAAATTATCTTTTTTTTTGCACAAATTTTTTTATGAAAATAAATCTAAAAATTTTATATTAAATTTTATAATATTGCGTATACGAGTATAACTAATAATAATAATAATGATAAACAAAACCATAAATTTTAATTTCTCACACTTTGATGAAAAATTGGTGTAGGATGTGTTTGTGTAATGATGATTTTTCTACATAATAATATTATAGAAAATATAATTTATAACCACCCACAAATTTTGCATATTGGTAGGCGATATTTTTATATGCATATTGTAATCATGTATGTTGTGTGTGTGCGTATAGATCGAAATAACAAAATTTTAAATTTATTTATTTTTTAATTTTGTTCTTGTTTTTCTGTTGTGAACCTTTTTATAATCATAAATTAATTATTTGCATATGGTAAGGCTGTAGTTGTTGATTAGATTTTCATTATATCTATAACAATATTTTTGTATATAATATGAAAAAAGAGCCCGCTATATACTTATATGTAGCTATTTAATATTTATATAAAATAAAATTAGATGGTTGGTTTTTTGTTTTTGCTGTTGTTGTTTTTTTTTCTAATTTTTCTTCTTTTTTTAATATTTCACTTATGAAATTTCTGTTTTGTGGGATACTCTGATTTTGTTAGGTTATTTTTGTTAAATTTTCTAATTTTATTTTATTATTGTGAATTGATAAGCGAATAATATAATAAAAAATTTTTAGTTTTTTCTTGTTTTTTTTAATTATTTTTCTCTTTTATAATTGTACGTACATACACATTTGAAAAATATTACAAATTTACCATTTCGTTTGTAATGCTAAGAATAAGATGTCTCATATACAGAAACCAGTAAGCACATGTTTTTGATCAGCGCCGAATTCTGAATTGAATGTGCAATATCTTGGATGGGCGTACATCCGTCTTAGTATCATAAAAACGCATTTGAGCTACTTTCCAAAATTGCTTGTAAAGGATATCCTAGACATCTTACTTAATTTCGGTTTTATTACGGTATCAGTTCGATTTTAGCTGCCATATAACTTTAAAAATCATATTATAGAAATCGACAAGCATTGAGTTATTAAAGTTTGCATAAATGACTTTGGCAGCAGATTCAATAATTCGACAAAATTTAGTGCTGCTTGTATGAGTTCTTAAAAAGCAGCTATTCAAATAAAACACAAATAATTAAAGTAATAGGGTAGCAATTGTTTTAAAATTCTCAAATATAATCAATGACTATAATTTGATATTATATTGGAAACCAAAGGCTATAATGTTTAAATGACGACGCAGCTGTGCTAGTACATACTGTGCATACTAAACAGTTTTAAAAAACAATTTACTCATACGTTACAAATTTTAAAGCGCAAAGAAAAACTATAGAAAATATTCTTACGAGTATCACATCCGAGTTGACACGGTCAACTCTATGTTTTCTCGTTTTTTGTTTGTAACATTATAAAATGTTAATGGATTACAACAGAGTTGTAATTGTAAAATTATATAATAATAAATCATGATTTAAATATTAAAATTTATTTTATTTTAATATTTTATATTTTCGGATATACAAACATAATTCATTTGTCATAAATAACAACAATATTTGATGTTAAAAGTTATTGTAATTGTAAAATATTATGGTTAAAAAATAGGGCTAATATGTCAAATTTGTACAAATTTTTCTTAATTGTGTTCGTGTGTGTGTGTAAAAATTTGCGTGTGTAATTAATTAATATGTAATTGAATGCAAGTGCATACTATATTTTACTTAGCAAGAAAAATATAATAAGAAAAATTAAAGATTCACATTTAGTGCAGTTAACGTTTGTCATAACACTTGAATTTTAATTAATAATTTATTTATAATATATTGAAGGGTTTTACATTTTTAAGTTTTTGAATTCAGCGCAATTGTTTCAGCTTATTTTAAAATGTTAAATTTTAATTTCAAATGTAAAAAATTTAAAATAAAGTATACTTTAATTGTTACCAACTTGCCTTATCATATATCGTAAGATTTGCAACAATACAATAAACATTCGCTAGTCAGAAAAAATAATCGCTAGTTAGATATTAAAAATGATATATGAAATATTTATTCCTAAAATTATTTTAGTCAAAATTTATGAGATGAAGTATTAGTTCAATAATTAATAAATGAACAAACAGTTATTAGGAAACCACGGCGTGAAATAATAACTAATAAAAGGAAACTAAAAATTTTTATTAGTAAAAAAAATAAGCAATATTTTTTTATTACATGATTGAAGAGATGACCGTGAAGCAGGGTTCACAAAATAATGAAATGCTGATGGCTAATACTAAAGAAATTACGACGTTCAATGAAAAATTTGGTAAATGTGATTCTTGAAGCAAAAGAATGAAATTAATAGTTAATAGTTAGCTCCTTACCAATACAGATTCAGAACCTTATGGAGAAAAATAGAACTTAGGCGACGAATTTGGTTCTTAAAATAATATGGCTAGAAATTGTTGCTACAAAATCGTTATGGTTGGTTTATAATAAAATTTTTATACATTAAAATTATACGATCACTCTGTTTAATACTGTTAAATTAATTACAATAAAATCATACACCTATATTATATTTTTATTTTCAGTATTTAAATATGCATTTGTGACAATATATAAATTTATGTATGTAAGTACTTACATAGTATACAGTCAGTATGATTAGAAAATTTTACAAATTTATTTTTTTAAATTTTCAAATCAAAATTTACCAAAAAAATTTTTAGATAACACACAATTTTATTTGCACTAGTGTGAGTGTATGGCATACATTAAATATTAAATTAAATTTTTTTGCTTTGGACAGAAACACCTTTCCGGTTATTAAAAAGTCAAATTTTTATTCTAGATGATAATTGAATAAGTATAAACTTTTAATATTTTTCATAACTTTCTGAAAAAATGCAATATAAATTTTTAAATTTCATGGGCATTTCTAGGATAAAAATTTATAAATTATAAATTAAAACGGTAAAATTATTGCTTTTATTTTACAGTTTTTTTTTTATATGCTCAATTGTTTTTTTTTTGTTTTGCTTCCTGATTTTTTTTGTGTTATTGTTGTTGTTGTTGTGTACAATTTTTATTTATGGTTTCTCTCTTGTTTTTTTTGTTTGTTTTTTTTTTTATTGTTTTGTTGTATAGACCTAAATCAGAACGCTCTCTGACCACAATGTTTAGCATAAATATTGCTAGTGTGTACATGTTTCAATGTGGTTTACGAATAAATTGCCGACATAAAATGTCATTAAAAGCATGTTTTGATTTAAAATTATTAAAAACTGCCTCAACCAGATTTCAAAAGTGTATAGAACGGCTAAATATGTATAGTGTAGGTACATATGTGTATAGTCAAATTCTTATGACACCGCCCGTAATTTGATCAAACCCGTAATAATCCGACAATAAAAACAAAAATACAAAAAGAAAAAAATTAAATTTTACCATATATGTACATACATACATACACATTTACATATTCATACACCTACATTTTTAAATAAAATAAAATCATATTATAAATTTATACGTTTGTATGAATGTATATTTATTTACTTTGTGGGTGATTATTATTGTACGGGTGTGTATATCGTAATTTTATTAAAATCAAAATTATTATTATATAAAAATAAAAGAAGAATCCTATAAATTATATCCTGATAATGATAAATATTTAAAAACTAAAAAAATAATAATAATAAAAATTAATAAGTAAAGAATGTACATGAATGTGCGTTTTTGTGTATGAAAATCTATTTACTCAACCTAAAACCGATCTCATTGTGGATATCTACATCCTGCATGCGTTTAAATTTAAAAAAAAATTTTTTTACTTCAAATACACAATTATGAAGACACATTAAATAATATAAAAATTTTTCGAGCATAATTTTGTATCTTGTTTACCATCTTTCGTTATTTTCTTGAGTTACTACACGTGAAGGGCTTTGACAATTCCGTGAAATACAAGTGTTTATTTGAATTAAGTAGTGAAAACCTTAGTATGTAGTCAGACCTAATGTGTTTAATTGTTCTAGATATTAGTAATACTAATAACGTATACTGTAGGCAAAATGCTTGGATTTTTTGAAATTAATTGAAAATTCAATTGTCATCTAATTATGAAGAACCTTGGACGAAATGAATACTATTTGAAACTGTCATTTTAAATTATCATAACAACTGCTGCAAGACTCAAATTACTTTAAAAATACTTTATTACACAAGAAATTTAAGTTCTGTGAATTCTGTTTATAGAACACAGAAAGCTGTAAAGTTTTTTTCAATATTTGCACTTATTTTGTTGGTTTCTTATTCTATGCATTTTTGAGCCGTAGATGACTCTAAAAAAGTATGAGTGAATTCAAAATTATTGTTATCGTATTATATGATCGTATTCGAAATTAAATTATATAATTTAAATTTTTAATTTCTATGTTTTCTATATGTTATTAGACAATTATTTTGGGTAAATTATTGTAAAGATAAATTACTTTCATTCAAAACCCTTTAATTTGCACTCCACCTACTGAAATACTGAACCTAGGTATAATAACATTTTGTGAAAAATCAAATCTCAAAATTCTCTTTAAATTTGGCCACAAAACGAAACTATTTTTAATGACTTCTGTTTAGGTGAAAATTTAGATAAATTCATTCTGAATTTTTTCGAAATGCTAAGATACGTCGAAATATATTGAAATACTGAATTTATGAAGGCGAGTCCTTTTGATAGGCAAGTTGTTTCTATAGTTCAAATTTATAGTACGCCAGCTACATAAATGTTAATTAAACGCTTTTTATTTTTTTGATAAATTTTAAAATTTCGAAAATTATTTCAGGATAATCCAAATAAGTTTGATATAAAAAGTTATATTCAAAAATAATGCATGTACATGTAGCTATGCAAAATGTTAAATAATATCTAGTTGTTTAATTTCTATCCTTAATATATAAATAAAATAACTAAATTAATAATAATCATTTGGAATAAAACAAAAACACAAAAATAGAAAGAATCTATGAAAAATTGATATATAAAAACCATACTGAAACTTGATAATTAATTATCCTGGTCAATACTAATTAGAAATTAAAAATATAAAAATTCAAATTAAAATAAGGATCAAAGAGAATATTTGAACTGATTTTAATGAGATTTCTATATGTTGGATGTGATTATGCTATGATGTTAAATAGGATAACAATAATTATTTTAATATGAAAATCATTTATATAAAATATATACATATTTATTTATTTTTTATAATACAGATGTAGAACTACGTGCAAATTACATACACATGTTAATATATAAATAATATTTTAATATAAAATTTTAGAAATTTCAATCAAAGCGTATTAGAAAAGGAAAGTGAGCAAATGCCTTTAAAAATTTTTATGTTTTCCAAAATAATTTACAAGTTTTTAATTTTTAGTACACCCATAGCCAGTAAACATAAGGTAGAAAACGAACATAGCAATAAAATTAAATTTCTTGGACTAAAAATTCAATCCTCCCAACAATAATACCTACTTTTATTAATTAATACACCCTATTGCACATTTTAGGCAAAAAACCAAACATTTACTAAAAATCAGCAATATGTGATGAACAGGTGCATGAAATGGCGCTTAGGTATTCCGTTTATATAAAACATATGACATTTAGTTTTTAAACAGGTAAGTACGTGACTATTGTCTAGTCTTCCTTAATATACGAAATGTAAAACAGTTCTTAAAAATAATTTTTAAGAAATTTCAGGTATGTAAAATTTCTACAATTGAAATTTTTTCCTATAAAAACCTTACAAATTTCCTTTCCCAACTCAGTTATGAACTGAAAATTAAATAAAACGGTGTGATAAATTCTTTTCAAAAATGTACATAAAATATTTTGGTTTGATTGCAATATTCCTTAGTTTAAATCAAAAATCTTTGTCATTTAAAGAATTGAAAACAGCTGAACTTAAAAATAATGAAGTTGGAGAAATTGATTCAAACAAATTGCGAGAAACAAAACAAGAAGCACATTTTAAATCATGTGGTGATAATAAATTTTGTGTACCATTCTATTTATGCAATAATAACGCTGGAAAAATTAATAATGATGGATTAAATATAATTGATGTTAGATTAGATCAAGATAAACCATGCATTGATTATTTAGAACAATGTTGTTCAATTGAAGATTCTAATAATAATGAATTACTAAATTCTGGAAAATCATTGCTGGCTCCAAATAGATGTGGATATAGAAATACTGAAGGTTTATTATTTAAAATCACTGGGAATAAGAATGGTGAAACCGAATATGCTGAATTTCCATGGATGATTGCAATTTTAAAACAAGAAAATGTTGGTGATGATATTTTAAGTATATATCAGTGTGGTGGATCATTAATACATCCATCAGTTGTGTTAACTGCTGCACATTGTGTTATAAAGAATGAACCAGAAGAATTGACGGTACGTGCTGGTGAATGGGATACACAAACAAAAGATGAATATTTTGATGAACAAGATCGTCATATAACAGAAATTATGGTACATGAACGTTTTTCAAGAGGTGCTCTGCATAATGATGTAGCCTTGTTATTCACTTTAACTCCTTTTATATTAGAACCGCACGTAAACACTATTTGTTTGCCACCACCGCATATGAATTTCGATTTTAGTCGTTGTTTTGCTACCGGTTGGGGTAAAGATTCATTTGGACAAGAAGGAAGATATCAAGTTATTTTGAAAAAAATTGAAATACCAATAGTTCCATTTAAAAAATGTCAGAGAACATTAAGAAAAACAAGACTTGGAATGTTTTTCAGATTACATGAATCATTTTTATGTGCTGGTGGTGAATTAGGAAGAGACACTTGCAGAGGTGATGGAGGTGGCCCATTAACTTGTCCAATTCAAGGTTCAAAAGATAGATTTTATCAGGTTGGTATTGTTGCCTGGGGTATCGGATGTGGTGATTTAAATCCAGGTGTTTATGCTAATGTCGCATTTTTACGTTCTTGGATAGATAAAATTTTTAATTTAAAAAATTTACAACAAGACTATTATACTCCAATATAACAAAGTGGTGAATAATTTAGTTGAGGTAAGAAGTAAGCAAAATGTTATATAATTACGATATAAATTATAAAGAAATAAGAATTTATTGTTTGAATGAAAATTTAGAAATTGTATATTGCTGTTTTAAAGTAAACTCGTTATATTAAAAATAATTTTTGGAGGCAATTTTTTTTTTAATTTCTTTAATTTTAAATGGAAACCCTTTCAATATTAATAATTGCCAACAAAATGCCCGAGCTTCATCTTTGCTAATTGATATGTTAAAAGTAAATAATGCGATCGAAAATTATGCTAAAGTAATCTAAGTAATAAGCAATTGAAACAGGACAAATTGATAGCATTTTTAGACATAGTAGTTTTCCTTATTAACTCTGTGAATTAAATAGAAAGCGTAAATAAGCCAATATAGCGTAACACTGAACTATGGGGCCTAATAACACTTTGGCAAAGGAAATGGGATCAGATATTTAATTTGTCGACAAATAATGTTGAGATCTAATAAGGACAAAATTGATAGGAAATCATAGAAAGTTTGATACAAGGAACATTTGAATAATGATGCGCTTTATTTATTTGGTATATTTTTTTGTGACAACACTTTATTTTTTTCACTTTCATTAAATCAAAAAAAAACTCCGGCTCCTTTCATTCTTTGTTTGATACAAAAAAAATAGTATGAAAATTGATTAATTATTACCAAAAGTTAAAAAATGTTCTAATGGTGATTAATAAATACACAATTTTTATAACATTTTTTGTGTTATAACAAAAAAAACCTTTAATTTATTAGCTGTACATTCATATTGTAAATCCATCATCTACATTTTATTTACGTATGTACGTGCATAAATGTATCTAGAGATAGAATTTAATTTATACGCGCTATACTCATTATTTTTAATTATTTATCGCAAAAACTTCATCAATAATAATAACACTGTTACCAATTTGTAACAAAAGTTACACATTAATACTAGTAACAGCGTAAATATTGCAAAAAAAAAATAAAATAAAAAAATTTAACCAAATATAAGAGGCTCATTAAAAATTCAGAATAAGCAACTAAGTTTTTTTTTTTTCTCTTTTTTCATTTACGAAAATATTTTTATTTTTTCCTCCTATTTTGTATACGTTTTATACGTATTGCGTTCACCACAAAATCAATATTCGTCCATTAAAAAAGTCTAATTAATAATTTTTTGAATGGGCTATTAATAAAGCCTAATTATACCCGATCATACTATATACATATACCTACATATATAGAACCAGACATATTAATCTACATAAAGTTCCCTTTAGTAATTCATAATTATTGTATGTTAATTCTTTCTGTGTTTTTTTTATTAACGTATTCAGCATGAACATTGCTTAATTTGCAGGACAATGTAAAAAATTTCATGTTTTTGTTACAATATAATATGCGTACTCGAGTATATAAGTCATTCTGGTTATACTCGTACATACATGCATAATCTATATACTAGCTATAATATATTATAAATATAAAATTTACACATATTTAATACCAATACAATAATTTACATTTGGGTTTCCCGATTGTTTACAATTTTTGAATATCAAATTTTAACTTTAATTAAGTAATTGGGTTAATTTTTTTTAAAAAATACAAGATGTTAGTCAAAACGTAAGTAAGTGCGGAGCTTACAGCAAGAAGGAAAATATTCAGTTCCGTTATTAAAAATAAATGGAAAGTAAATGAAAGTGTCATTTTGTGCAATTTTTCGTTTGGACAATGACATTTTTGCAATGCTTCGCTAATGTGGTAATTCTTTTGCCACATAATTTCTTTTTTCGTTCTCTTCATTTTCGATTCATTTGTTTTCTTACGATTATTTTCAAACTTGTCAAAATTCGTGTTTGAACTTTGAACAATTTTGTTTACGTTTTCCAGATTATAAAAAATTTGTAATTGATCTCGGGAAAGAAACGTCATGTATACTATGTATTTTTTACATTTTACAATAATAATGTACACAATATATAATTTGGACATTGTACGTAATTATTTCATCGACTGATTGAATTTTCGGATTAAGAGATTTCTGCTAAAGTCACATCAATAAATTTTTGTTTAAAATTTATTTGTGCACTGATTAAATCCTATTCAAATTTTGTTATAAAAATATTAAATCATTTTTTTTTTATTTTTATTTTTGTAAATTGAATGCATTTAAAAAATAATCGTATATGTATATAGCGAGTAAAACTATATACAAAGTTTGGGGGCTATCAAGATAAAAATGTTGGGTCAGTTTAATAACCTCAAAAAAAAAAGGTTAGTTGCTGTGCTGTAAGGAGAAATTTAATTTTTGAAATGCTGGCTTTATTAATTAATATAACACTCAGCCAATTTGATTTAACTGGGGTCATTCAAACTGCTTTTCTTTTATTGAATTGTTATGATTTTTATAGCAAATATATTTAAAGATTATTTTATATGTATGTCTTCTACTCAATATTTCTTTGCAAGTACATAATATAAACGTCTTTAAAATAATAAATTTCTCTCAAATAAAAACAACACACACATACATATATTTTAAATAGCTGGTTATTAGAAACTTTCAATTAAATTTTTGGTTCTTTACATAACACACCTATATACAACATAATGTAGTACATACACTTGTGGAAATAAAATAATCATGCTGTGCTAAAGACACTTCCAAAACATTTTATTTAAAAAAAACTGGAATGAGTAACCTCAGAACTTCCGAAATCAACTATCAAAATATAATCATCAACTAACCAATATTTTTCCACTTTGTGTTGATGTAATTTCGTGTAAAAATCAAAACAAGAGGCTACACCAATAACGGAATCAATAACTGATTTTAAATGTATGCACATATAAATATGTGTGTATATCATATTTTATAATAAACATGGCTGTACATATATTTGCTGTGCTATGGAAATATGAATTAAGTTTATACACTTGTAAATATTTTGTAGTTATTTTTTAATTTGGAAAGGTAAAAATTAATGAGATGAATTTTTTTTCTATATTGTATAATAATTTGCGAGTTAAGTTTAATTATTTATGTACATATACATATTATATTTGTTATATTGAATCATACCTATACAAACATTATTTGTGTATATATTATATACATATAGTATATAGTTAATGCATCGAGTAACAGTTGTTGACCATGCAACATAAATCAATAAAAATAATTTTAATAATGTTGTTTTATAGTTTTATCTTGTGTGTCATTAAATTTATATAGACAATGTAGTAACATAATTATAACACTATGATTTTAAAGTAAATTGGAATATTTTTAGATAAAACAGTACACTTTTAACTTACATTTCACGAAAAGAGCATGAAATACTCACATTAGATCTATGATTACGAGAAATTGACTTTTAAAGATTTTATACGAGACTTATAACGGTACGAAAGTTTTTTCGTAAAAAACATTTAAATAGAGCATTACAATATTCTCAAAAATTTATAAACGTTTAAGGAGTCTCATACATTTTCAACATGTTCATGCAGTTTTTTGAATTGTAATTTTAATATTTTTATTCAATGTGGAAAAACCCTTTAGATTTTATATGTATGTGTACATTGCAAAGCTACACGCGATCCCGGTTTTTGCTTCTCCTGTGTATGAGTTCAAAGGAGAATAAAAATTATTTCCAGTTCGCACATAACTGCCTTAAGTAATTTTAATAGACAAACGAAGTAGTACAATTTCTGATTCGCGAAACAAGTCCTTTTCTGTTGCTGATGCCAAAAATTATTTATATACATGTCAAACAACCAATTCCAGAAGAGAAAAGTACAAAAAATTATTGGGTTTGAAACTATTTTAATTTACTTTTTTCTATAGGTAATTAAGTTATAAAATATTTATTGCAAAATCCAAAAGAAATTATATTAAAAATTAAAAAAAACAATCTGGTAAAATATAATAAAAACGATCATACTTACTCTGACAGTTTCCAATTGGTGGCATTCGAAATCCTGATAAAGGATCAGCAGAAAAATGAAACGGTCGTTGCCCAAATGCAAAATGAAATTGTTGTTGTTGCCCTAGAAGAGATAACACTGTAACTTAAGTTCAATTTCTGTCCTCTTATTGTGTGTAAGTTTTATATATTTTATATATAAATTCATAAAATGGCTGAATACTGACAACAATTTTATAACCATGCCTAACGTAGACTAACTTTTTATAATATCAACTTAATACTAAAAATACTAAACTGATATTTGGAAGCAGCTCGAAACAGTTGCAAAAAATTACCTTATATATAAATCGTTTTTCTTTATATTTTTTATAAGAATTCTTTTAAGACAGCAGTGTGTTTAACGTGCTTAATATTTCTTCTTTCACTTCTTAAAGGCGTCTAAAATTTAAGGTAATTTTTAGGTTAGTATACGAACTTTTTTAAAAATTATTCTTTATTCCCCAGAACGTGTCCAACAAGATGTTGTAAATAAATAATTAATTTAATCAAGTTAAATTTTTCAAAACCATCAGGTAAATATTGGCTCAAATATCTATATTTTAACCTAAAGAGCTATATCATGTTTTAATTCACATTTCAAAAAATAGAAATGAATATCATTTAAAACTCTATAACACTCCTGACTTATATTAAAGTTTAAGAATTTTAAAAACTCTTTTAATATTTGTCAGAAAATTTATTTGGAAACACCCACCTTTTGCAGTTGGCTAATTAAAATATATATGTAAGTTACAACTCCTTAAATAACTGAAAAATATTTTTCATTTCTAACTTTAAAAACGATGAGCTTACAAAAGTAAAAGATCATAAATTTACATCTTTTAATTCCCAAATGTTTTTTATATTTTTAGGACCATGGACAACATGAATTCTGATCATTATTAAATTTTATATAAGTCTTATAAAAATTTAATGTTAAAAAATTAATGCAATTTTATTCATTTTAAATTTCCTAAACTTATATCTACACTTATACACTAACTAATAAAAATATAAAAATAAATATAGTTTGAAAAATAGTATAAAATAGTAAGTTGTATAAATTTTGTTTTTTTTTTTTTGAAAAAAGGACATAAATCTTCTTTAATTTAAACAATACAATTGAATATTTTATGTTCATAAATTTTTCAAAAAACTCTAAAACTTTTTTGTATTCATAGCTTTGTATTTCAATTAGAAAAATTTTCTCTAAGAATGGGTTTATATTATTAACAATCGTAAGGGACTATAAAGGGTTATCTTTAGAAAGGATCATACCCAAAAAAAAAGGAATATTAATTCACTATTTCATTGTATAACCATAAATAAATACCATTATTATAACTGAATATATTGTTATATTTTTTAAGATTTCCTTTATAATTTTATTGTATGCATTATTTTAATTTATTATACGTAATTTTATTGTCCCACACTCCAATATGAGAGAGAATGAATAAAATATAAAAGATTCCATTTTATTTTGAATTTTAACTTTTTAATTTATAAAAATATTTGATATACATATATTTTTTTAATAAGCATTTATATGCATATGTACACGTTTGAATAACAGACATACTCAAACCAATTTTTAAGGAGTTGCAGCTTTGAATGAATATCTCCCATCCAGTACGTATATGATTGAAGTTTATCAAGATTGTTGAATATTATTATTATTTTTAAACTTAAATATAGTTTAACTATTTAGAATTAGTAATTAATTTTGTTAGTACACAGAGTATAAAACAATTAGGTACTCTATCTATATTACTGAAATTTTTGTTCTCTTTTTCTAATTCATTGAATTTAAATCGTCTTTAATTCATTTACATACATAAATACGGTTAAAAATCCTGTATTATTTAAAGAGTCATAAAAATAATATTTTTAAGTTGAGACGTTGAAATTTACAACATAGCCATAGAATCTAACAGAATGAGAAGAATGGAAGTACTAACTAAGGATAGTTTGTGGGGATAGTAATATTTTACATTACAAGTAAGAGTTAACGCAATTAAAAAAAAAAAGTTGATACAACATTTGTCAACACGAACCGAACCAGTGACGTAATCAACTGCATTTGAGAATTATTATAAGAAACTATAATTAATTTATTCTTCTCAGCTTGACGAGAAACGTTACACAAAATTACAAAAATGATTCCTTTAAACTCATATTTGAAGTTCTATCAAAACTGATATCAATTTTTATTTAATTAAATAGATTCGACCGAAATCAAACAAATAATTTACATAATACTAATGTAAAAATCTAACAATAAGAGACCCTAAGAACTTGTGTAAGAGGTAGTAGAGTTAAGCTAGTTATTTATATTGTATTTGATTTTATATTGTAATGGCACCATTGCAGAAATTTTTAATTAACCAGCTTAATTCTAATTCTTAGATATTATTTTAAATATACAAATACGTGTGTAAATTTAAAATAATAAATAAAATTGCTTTTATGGAGGAAAGCTCTTAGAGCAAAGCAAATTTAGTATTTTCTTTATTGCACAAATTTTCATATAATAAAGTTGGGTCAAACCAATGGTTTGTATTATGTAGCACTTTTCCCTTCAACAAGTGAAAATACTGCTTTTAAAAACAATCTATGTATATCCACCACACTATTAAAATTATTTTCATTCATAAACGAAACTATTTCTAGGATTGCATATATTTAGGATGAACGATTTATGCAGTCTTTGAAATAGATAAAAATTAATATAAAGAGGGGTTAACATAATGCTCGATTTTAAGGGTTAATTGTGTGAGTTAAGCAAAATAATTATATTTTTTAATGTCATGGAATTTACCGCTAGCTTTTTGCGTTTATAGAAATTTGAAAAAGCTTGCGGTTTCGGAAATATAAGGTGTCAAAAATTCAAATTTTACGAATTTCAAGAGGCGATAACTTGAGAGGGGGTGGAGATGGAAAAAAATTTTCTTCTAACGAAATGAACTATTTGTTAATGTCTAAAAGCCCCTTAAATTTCAAGCTTCTACAGGCTGGGGTATAGGAGAAAAACGACATCAAAAATTTGGAAAAAAGGACTTTAGATAACGGTAAATTTGAACGGCCATTTTGTTTTTCTAAAGTTTAACTATAGTATACCGCGCTAGGGAAAGCAAGCCGCTGCCTTTTTGCATTTGCAAAATTTCAAAAATGCTTATGGTTTTATTGCAACAAATAGTTAAAGTGGGCCATTTTTAAGGTTTTGAGGGGGTATAACTTTTAGAGGGGGGGAGATAGGTGTAAATTTTGTTCTACGAAAATAAGTTTCTAGTAAAGATCTATGCACGTATTAAATTTCAACTTTCTATCTTTAAGAATGTAGAAGTTTTGTAAACAGACACACGGACAGACGGACGAACGGACGGACGGACGGACGGACAGAGTGAAACTAATAGGCACTTTTTTCAAGAAATTTTTGGAAAAGTGCTAAAAATAAGCAATTTATTGTGATACCATAATATGCTCACACTTATATAGGTATATGTTATTATTTCTTATTAAACAAAATGTCCGATTGATTCAATATTCTAAAATTCTAATGAATAGTATATTTAATTAACATTTTCAATATAATTGAAATATCAGTGTATAAAAGACTCAAAAGGATATCTACATGTACATAACTATATAGTGTATGTAGTAGAAAATTAATATAAATTTTCTATATAGAAGGATAATAAATATATTATGTGCACCTAAACACAAACACTAAATTTATTGTATATTTATTATACACAATAAAGGTATTAAACGCCTAAATCTTATACTTTCTCAATTACAAAATTGTTGTTATAACAACAGTTGTATTCTAATATATACACATGTACATAGTATAGTGTGATATATGCCCATAAATATAAATTATAATATTATTTATTATTAAAGAGATTTAATGAATATCATTGGAGAATTGTCATTCAATATGATTTACAAAGGATATAAAATGTCCTTTAAGAAATTAAAACTAATAATGTTGACCAATTAAAGGTATAAATTTACATGATTGGTTAAAATTAAATATTACATAATATTTATATAATCCCGAAGGATATTTTCTATAATAAAATAGAGGTATAGAGTAATATATTTGTTTTGTTTAGAAATGTTGAAGAATTTAATATTTTAAGGGAATAACAGTAAACTTACTTGTTTTTGATCTTGGCTCTCTTGGTCCATCAACTGTTACTTTTATAGCTTTATTATATGTTGCAACTAGGGGTGGTATTGTTGATACTGTGATTGTCAATGTAAAACTTTTACCTGAAACAAAAAAAATAAATATAAATTGCAATTTTTATCTTGTTTATGGAACACAAAATCATATAATTGTATAATCCAGTATAAATATGTATAGTTCCTGCAAATCTAGACGAAAATTCGAAAATAATAAATTTCAGACCCGCAAACGCATATTATTATGTATTTGCCTTTATTATTTAAATAAGGCTTACGTTATTAAGAAAAATCCATTAAATATGAAAAAAAATTTTATTTTTGCATTACGTTGCAGGCCCAATTTGCATCATTGAGTATAGCTTGCATGATGTAAACTTTTGATTCAGTCTATTTACAAATGAAAATTTGAATTTTTGATTTCGCCATTTAAGGGTGGAATTTAGAATCATTCTGGGCGAAATCATAAGAAAATGTATAAGAAAAAAGAGATTGTTCCAATAAAAAGTTGCTTAGTTGCTTTCTTGTTGTTAGGGTTCAGATAGACATGTAATTTTTAGTTTTGCAACTGTTTGATTGTTTATTTGTATAAAAAAGTTTTGTATTCAAGCATACGCATACATGCAACAATATGATCACATGCAATTAAGCTATCAAACAGTTTGTAATTTTTTCCAAACTGTTTGATAGCTTAAATATTAGATGCGTAGATGTGCCCGCAACGATTTTACAATCAAGCAACAGATTGCAAAACTGAAAATTGCAGTATGCCTGAGTTCTTAATACTAATTTTAATTTAAATAATAAGCATTCTAATAAAATAAGAATTCCTAAATTTGAAATGTAGTCAGTATATACAAGTATCTTATCATTGATTTTCATTTCCAGAGTCAATTAATATCTTGGAAATCTTTTAAAAAAACATTAAACATTTTTATAACAAAAACCAATTTAATACTAATTTAAAGTTTCTCGTTATCACAACTTTGATTTTCTTTTTAAATTTTTTTTAAAAAATAAAGAATTAAAATGACGGATTAATTGAGAATGAATTAAAAATAAATTTGTTTGCTAATAAATAATATTATAAAAGTATAGCTACACGTGCATTAAAAAATAAATTTAACAATAAAGTTGTTAGACGTTACACCTAAACAATATTTTTTTTCTCTTATTTATTCACTTAAAAGCAATCAAACCATATCAACCACTTGAATGTAAATCACCTCAAACCAAACTTTAATCTGTAAATCATCATACATACATTCTTTTTAATGTCTATACAAACACATAATTATTTGTTACATAAGGTGTATGAGTCTGTAATGTACATCCACATACACGACTACCAACATAAATATTGCGTATTAAATAAGATAAAAGTTAGCAAATAGAATTAAGTAAAGGTAAGAAGGTTTTTTTAAAAAAACAATGTTAATTCTTTTGTTTTATAAAATGATAATTAAAATTAAATCATGATAAACAATCATACAGTTTGAATGAAGCTACGTGAAATATAATAAAATTAAATATGGCCTAGTCAAACAAAATTTCGAAAATTTATTAAAGAAATTTCGTACAATATATTGAAGAATTCGTATTTATTTATACGCACACAAGGGTTAAGAGCCTCTTAAATTAAGCAAGATCTTGAAAATTTTGTTAAGTTTTTCCATGATTTTCCATGAAGCAATTTAAAAACAATATCTAAACAAGATTAGGGGTTTCCCTTTGTTGAGTTTAAATACGACCTAGTAAGTTGCAGTGTGTTTTTTTTTGTTGCAGTTTAGTGGTTGCAGTTTTTTGGTTGCAGTTTCACATTTTTTGTAGTTTCAGTGGTTGTAGTTAATTTTACATTGCAGATTTATTTAAAAAACAAAAGTGTTTACTGTTCAGTTAGAAGAAATTTGTGTCATAAGATCAACTTGCAAAATGAGTCTCATTGAGAATTGGTACAAAGTTAGCCTCATCAATATCATGTCTATTATATTTGCAAGATATAGTTCTAATGCGTAATAAATTCATCTTTTATTAGATAATTGAACAAAGCTTGTATCTAGCACTTGAACGCGCTTATACCTAATTACTTTGAGCTTTTGTGTTCTTAGCTAACACCGTAGTTTTTTAAATTTGCTCATTTGATTCATGTACTTATAAAAGAGATCAGTTATTAGGGCGTAAATATTCTCTACTGAAAAAATGACCAAATTTTTAATCACAAAATTATTTTTTCTCTAGATCTTTTTTCATGTGATCAAAATCACAAAAAAAAAGTTTTAAATCCAATTCTCAAAAAAAAAGGAACAAGAAAAGGATAATAAGAATTTACAAAGTTGACTTTTACAAATTCCCGCACCTTAAAACAAAAACACAAAAAAAAATTTAACCTATCCGAAAAAGGAATTCTCATTCTTTTTCCCTTTATCCTCCACATTCTATCCATCTCATATTTAAATGTAAAGGAAACACAAAAAATAAATATGGTAAAAGATAAAAAATTTTTCTTAAAAAGGATAACATATTCAATATTTTGTTTTTTTTTTTGCTACTGTCTTCAAATTTTTGATTCATTCATGCCATACGTGCATATATGAAGGCTTTTTAACATTATAAAACAAAACTCTTTTTTCCTGGCAACTCATTCCACTTAAAAATTTGTTCATATGAAATTTTAAATTGTTTTCACTTATAAGACTCTATAAAATTTTGAAAGTCTTTCCTATTGAAAAATTAAATGTGTAATTGTAATAACGCATGTGATTGTTAAAATAAGAAGAAAAAATCCTTTTTGTGTTTTTCTTCTTGTTTATTTTAATTTATTCATTTAGCAACACAACATATTATACTGATGATGAAGAGGTTTAAATGTGAATCTAAGGTGATTTATTAAAGGAAATGCAAATAATTAACAGAAAAAAAGTTGAAATGAAAAAGAAAAAGGATTTTCTTTTTTTATCGTTTTGAATTTGAATATGTAAAATGTTTCTTTTTTGTTACATCTTTTGTTTTTATTCAAAGTTGATTATGGTGTCTTGTTTAAGTGAGTTATTTATATTTTTTGTAGGCATGTTAACTGTCTCCATGGTATAATTTAAAATTTTTGAAAGAAATGAGAAGACAGAATTAGAGGAAGAATAAATAATTTTTTGTAAAACAAAAAAAGAAAAAGGACTAAATTATTTTTTGTTTCTTATTTTCTAAATTTCTTTTTACAATAAGATTGCAAATGAAAGAATAAATTAATTACCTTATAATGTTTTTTATACCAAATTTTATATGTTATGCTTAATGTTAAAATAATCAAGTTATTCTAAACATGCTCATATGACTGACTCATAAAAATATGTTAGAAAGGTAATATTATTGTACAAATGTATAGTAGGCATAGAAAGCGTCAGGCATTTTAATTTTAAAGAAAATATGAAATTTATTTTAGAATAAATTATGACCTTATGAAAAAAATTCTGTTTTCTTTACGACAACTGTCGGCAAATTTATGTGGTTTATGGGCAAACAGTACTATGTGAGTATGAGTATGGGTCACATGAGTTTTTTTAAACCTACCTATATGAAGAAGTTAAATTTTCAACTGACTTTATTGAATGTTTTGTTTTAATAAAGAATAAATTTGTATGGAATTTTGTGTACATACTTATATTATATGAGGGGCTCAGAAGCCAAGTGGCCGAACCATCATTCCCAAATTTTTTGCTTTTTTGCTGAAAATGTGTATAAAATTAGATCCCAAATTTAATTTTATCGACAAAAAAATCAAACATTTCCTATATTCTGTAATTTTTTGGCCTAAACGCAAAATTTAATTTTTTCCAATGCAAAAGTAGCCTAACCCACATATTGTGGCCAAAATTTTGGGAGTTAAGGTTAGGTCACTTTGCTTCTGAGCTCCCCATCTATGATTCAGTTCTTAAAATTTTGAAAAAATTTTTCAAATTTTAATGATCACAATCGAATATACATATGTACATATTTTTTTGTGTAAGAAAAATTATGGGCCCAATTTTGAAGTTGAATGGGCCGCATTTTCCCGACGGCTGCTTTATGGCATTCTTAAATTATTTTAACTTAAGAAAGTTCTGTGAATGCAGTTCTATAAAATTTACAAGTTGATCAATATTTCATTAACATTTTTGTTTACATTAGTGACATAAGTCGGTGAAATAAAATCTATTTAAAGTTGCACAAATCGCTTGAAAAAGTATTTAGGATGATTTAGTAGGGTTGTGACAGATTCAGTCCACTTATGGGCATTTTTTTAGTATATTATACAAAAATATTAAAAAACAGATGCAGTATAACACTCCGATTTGAAGTTGCCATTTCGTATGTATTACCAAAGCAAAACAAAAAGGAGAAACAATAGAATTGACTCTATCATTATTTCTATGTCATTCAACGGTTATATGATAAATAACAAGTGTTTCATAAAGGTCTAGTTAATATTTTAGTAGAAATATTGTCCTGGTATACTAAACATGCTCCAGTGAAATTTAACCAATGTTGCTTAAAAAAATTTTTAAGATAACTATATCTGAGTAATTTTTGAACTTGCCGGTTGAAATTTTTGAATGACCTGATAATTCTTGAATTTGTTTGATGTCTACTCACTATACCAAACTTATATAATATGAAAAATTTAGTGAATGTGTATAGACTTTTAGAGATTTTAAAGTTTATTAATGACTTTGTTATTATAATAAATATTTTTAAAAACAATTAATGATTTAATTATTTTTGGTATTCCATAGCAGCTCCTCGAACCTTTGCTATGATTGAATCTAAAGTAAATATGATAGTAATAACAATTCTTCGTGCAGTGTAATAATTTGGTTATCCTGGCTCAATGGCTTTTTTAGTTATCGTAGAGGCAGACGGACAGGCATAATTTGGTTGATTTTAAATTCGTATCTGTATCCCGGACCTCCATTTCTTAGCTTTACAAACGGAATATTAAAAAATAAAACAATAATGTTATAAACAATTCTTTTACTTGTTGAACTGATGACGGAATATACTGAATTGCTAACACAAAGTGTAGTTGTTTTTAATTAATAATTAATGTGCCTGTTACATTAATAATATTAACTTAATGGAAATTTCTTCATACAATTGCAGAATAGATTGATGACGTAATCAATGGAACGAGTGAAAAGCAACTTTTCCCCTCAACCTGGACTCGAACCAGTAACCTACCGCTTTCTAGGCGGACGCTCTACCAACTAAGCTACAGAGGTATGAAGAAATTGGCGACGAAATGTTCTTCACATTGCTTTATAAAAGATGCTGTATGCAATCTTCTATTTGCAACACACAATCACAAGAACATATATATAAATAGATATTGTGCCTATTACACTAATAATATTAATACATCATCCATCTATTCTACAGTTGTATGATGAAATATTTTTAAATCAGTTTATATAACATTTTTAACAAGGACTAAGAACTTTAATTGAAAAATGCAGGGTCCTATGGTTTCAAACATTTACTTTCTGAATTTCTTGTAACAAAAAATATCCAAATCAATAAGAAGTTAATACAAAAATTTCTGTATAAAATACGTTTAAGTTATTGACTTCCGAAACAAAATTTTATGAAATGAAATTTACAATCCCATGTAAAATTTTTATTGTATGAGCACATGTTTAAGTTCTCACGACCTCAAAATATTATCGAAAATATTTTCTTTAATAGTTTATTTATATCGAATAATTTTAAAGATTTATTGTTAAGTACAAATCCATATACATGCAAATACCTATAAAAGAAAATCTAAACGAAAACAACTTTGAAAAACGCAACTTAATTCATTTTCTTATACCATCAAATTCTTTCACTGAACACCTAAATGTGGTAAAATCATAAAGCCACAAAACTTTTAATATGAAATCGATTATTAGTTTGATGACATTCTAATAAAATGCATCGACATGAGGAGTGTTTCCTGACACCTTTTTTAAGCATTTACAGATGTAGGCATAGGGGCATACATATATATATAATTTGTTTGTTGGTTTGTTCCCAATATTCCAATCAATTGAAAGATAGACGAGCGTTTTTAAAAAGAATATCGTATATGTTCGTGCATGATTTGTGTTAAAATATATAGGCTTATTTTACTATAATAAAAACGTTAAAAATGTTTACTATTTTCGTTCAGAATTTTTTTCAAATATTTTATTGTGACATTTTGTTTTTTATTTTATGATTTAACAACATAACATTGTAGAGCCAATTTAATAGATTCACACACGTTGTTTCATTTTTATTGCACGTATAGTCAATTTTGATCACTCACTATTATAACATGTTAATTGACTTCACTATAGTAGTTTTTTTTATGAAACATATAGTTAGTAAGTATTGTATAGAAACTCGCTATATTATAGTAAGAGAATGGCAAAAAATAAACCTGGTTGGAAGTTTTCAATTGCATGTCAAACCAAAATAGATTTTTTTCACATTTTCGGTTCATATTGCGTGAAAGCAAATACCACCATTTTTTGCGTTAAAATGGGCTTTAATCACCTACAATTCATTGCTATAATAAGGTAATAAAACCCGAAAAAAAATTTAACTAAAACCAAATTAACAAATTGAATATAAAAAGGAACAACAAAAAAAAATATTTTTTTTTCCAATTGGAATGGGCGATCAACTTCCTTGTACTTTAATATTCGCCCTTAAAGTGTGGTACAAAGCGAAAGAGTAATTTCAATAGAAAATCTATTTTTTATTCATTTAAACTCTTAAAAGCATTAATTTTCAACTTAAACTGTTAAAAAAATTTAATATATTTCATCAACAGAACGCCTTTTTTTCTAACGCGTACAATTCTGAACCAAAATACTAGAAACTTAATCGTGTATCTCGCTTTTTCAATTCACTTTTTATTCACTTTCGAATCAAAATTCTCTCCGTTTTTCTCAGGGATATTTTATTTTTCCAATAAGATTATTCATTTTTTGGATTGAATTTTTCTCAAATTATTGACTGAACGTCTCACTTTTAAAAACAAAGTTTGTTTTTAAATTTTGTGTACATTTTTTGTGGATTATAGGCAAATACGTGCCATGTGAGCATGAGTGTGAACCACTCATGAGTTTCTTACTTTACCTACTTATAATAAGAAATGACATTTTCAATAGGCTTTATTGATTGTTTTGTTTTAACAAATAATAAATTTGTGTGGAATTTTACATACCTATATCTTGATTTAATCATGATTGAGTTTCTAATTTTTTTTTTGAAAAATTTTAATAGTCGAAAACGAATATATTTTTTTCCTGCAAGCAGAATGATTGACTGCACTATGCCGTCGGGGTCAATACAGCATAATTCTCCAAAAATTTATAGTTCATCATTTTTTAATGGAACTCAATAAAATAACCCAGTTTTCGACAATATAAATTTATGAGATCACCCCCAAATTGATTTCATATTATAAAAAATTTTGTAATTCTTTTTTTATTTTATTTTACTCTATACACACGAAATCAAAAAAAAAAGGGATATTTTTATTAAATACTAAAATAAGGATATAATAAAACAGCAATCATGATTGTGGTATCCCATGGCATGATGTGAAAATTGTCAACTTTTCTAAAATGGCAATTAACGCTCAATCGAAATTTTCGTAACTAAAAATGGAAAAATAAAAAAGAGAACGAAAAAACAGAGTAACAAAATAAGAAAAAAAATTACACCTTTCTATACCGCGATATTGAACGTGATATAAACATAATGAAAACACATAAACACAGGTATGTACAAGGGTATATGATGCATGTACACAAACATATTCAAACAAACTCAATTTTAATTCAAAAAATACACAATTTTTGTTAGTCATTCAGTCATTTCGTTTTTGTCAAATGTCGCCAATTTTGTTTTTTAAAAAAAAAATTTTTTTTTTTTTTAAATAGATAAATTTGTGTTTATTATAAATCATTTTTGTTTTAAATTCTATATGATTACGAAAGCAATTACTTTCGTTGTCACGAAAAGAATTATCTTCTACCATCATCATTGTCGCCTTCGTCTATTCATTTAACAGGTAGAAAAAAAGCAAATTGGGAAGCAAAGACAACATTTTAAACTGTGAAGAATAAAGAGAGAGAGAGACACACAAAAAATTAAAAACTGCGGAACCCTCGGAAGTGGTTGGAATTCTGGTTGATTGGTAAAACATCAGGCGGTATTTTGTTTTGATAAATTAAATAGAAGAGATCGGCGTTTATAATTACAGCACTTTCAGTGTGTGAGTGTAATAGAAGGACCATAAGAGGTCATTAAAGAGACAAATAATTATATTTTTTTTTCTTTTTTATTTGAATATCGATTAAATAAACATTTAAATTTTATTGTTTCTCATTTGACTGATGACTGTGCTCAAATTGGAAATTGAAAATTTTAATTTACCCTCAAACCGAACATGTATGTAGACATAAACCATTAAATTAGAATATTTAAAATATCATCTTTTTATACTTACATATATAGATGTAATTTGATTGAATTATTTGCAACAGAGGCGTGTAAATTATTTGTTTTTCTAATTCTTATTAAATTTGCCAATTTAATTAAATTTTTCTATTTCAACACAAAATTAATTTAAATTATTAAGTATTAAAATTTCGTATAATTGCAAAGTTGCAAAATTACAATAATTATAGAAAATTGTTACAAGATGAAGGACGTGGAAGGAACAAGATCTCAAATACATGGAATTTCATAGGTTCTAGGGTTTGCTTCTAATAATTCTGTTCGCACAAATTGGTCACATTAAGAATTTTTTATTATCAATTTTAATTTGCAAATAAGGAATTCTTAGGATTTTAGGGGTTTATTTTATTCTAAAAATTCCTCTCTTCAAAATTTTTAATGTGTTGTATTTGCAAACTCACTATCAAATTTTCAGGTCCTATAGATTTCACTCAGTGAAAATTATTGAATAATTGTCTACTTTTAATTTAAATTGACAAATAATGTTCAATATTACCCATAATTTCTCAATTAAAGAGTTTTTCAAAAAAATTTGTAAAAGGAAAACAAACAAATATTCGTTATCGCACGTGAGGATAAGTCTATTTGACTCTATGGAGCCAATTAGTAAAAACTTTATATAACAGCACTAAAAGTGATTACATTAAATTTTGTGGCTTGTAATGAGATACCTTACACTTATGTAGTAAAATAATTTAACATGACCTGCTGAATTTGAAAATGCTTTATAAAAATATGCTTGCTATCCTAATTAGTAGCCATAAATTTGTTCCATCACAATATTTATAAGACAAAAGATTAAAATTTTTTATTTAATGCATGACCCAACAATTTTTAATGAATTTTAAATTTGTCGTTTCGTATTTAATTTTCAAAGTTGTTAAATTGAATAACATTGAAAACATAAATCTTCGATGCATCTACCACCATTTAATTCAGGTTATGTGTAGTAAAATTTCAATTAATATATGAATTTTAAGAAATAATTCATTCAATTCATCAACATTATTTGCATATTTCTAAAATGGATTACAATCGGAAAAGTCTTTTAACCTCAAATTCATTCTTAAGTACATATATATAGTTTTGTTGTGTATTTATTTTAAAATCTTTTAATATTTCGTATATCCTCTGACATAAATTACAATTTCTTGTGTCATAAAATCTAACAATAAATATTTGCTACAATATAAAAGAATAGGCATATATGCATACATCCTAATTTATAAGCATTTCATCACATTTGCAATAAAATATATTCGATGGTGTACCATAAAGGTATGTATATCGGTCTTAATTAAAATGTACACATCCGTATTTTATGTATATGAATGTATATATATATATTGTGTACATTATGTCACCTTATACGTATTAAAAGTAAATATAAATTTGAGGCTCCTTTAACTCAAGGATTTTGTAAATTAAATATTCTTTGATGCATTTATATTAATAATATTTTGTATTTGTGTATGTGGGCATAAAAATATATGGGTATATTTGTATAGATAAAGTATAAGAAAAAGGATATTGAATATTTTGTGTGAAATAACTTACCGCTATTATATAGGAAAAAGCATTTTCAACTATATTCAAATGGATTGACTAAAAACAATATTTATTTAGCTTTAAAATATTTCATATTTAGCTACAGCATAATTTTAGTATGTTTTCTATTAAAGAAGGAGACATATACCACATTTGGACTTAGAAAATCAACCTAGTGAAGATTTGTTTTTCTTACTTTGCATTCATGTTGCTTTTGATTAAACTGAGAAATTAAAACTTCTTGAGAGATTGTAAAATTTTGCAAGGTGTTTCATTTAAATGAATTTTAATGAAATAAAACAACTAATGGAAATTCCTTCATACAACTGCAGAATAGACGAATTATTTAATTAAAAGAACGAATCAAAATTTTTCTCTTCGAACTGGACTCGAACCAGTGACCTACTGCTTTATAAGCGGACGCTCTACTAACTGAAGTACAGAGTTAAAAAAATTGTTTTTTTTTCTGCGTTGACTCGTTTCTTTGATTACGTTATTCAGCTGTACCGCAGCTGTATAAAGGAATTTCCATTAGTTATTCTTATACGAATTAATAATAAGAAATAAATAACTACAGGTTGTATTGGTAATTAGTAAGAACAAAAAAAAAGCTTGATGGAAGTTGAAAATGTCAAAAATTTAAAAAACTATTACGACTAATTTAAATTGCAAGTTCTTAAAGCTCGAAGCCAGTTAAAGTTTTTTGAATTGTTTGTTGTCAATTCTAGCTTTTATTTTAATACATTCCATGTATTTTTCACACTGCCAAAACTATTTAGATTTAAAAATGCTCCAAGCCGTATTATAGTTAATTAGAGGGTGGCAGAAAATTTAAACATAAAGTTGCCATATTTTTGCATCAATATGTATGAAAAAGTTTAATGGATGACTATTTACAATAATTAAATCATATTGTAGCTTCTCATTGATTAGATTTACTGGATAGGTTATATTATTAGGGAAACAGGGTTAAAATCGATTAAATTTAGATTCCTATAGCTTTTATACTTAAAATGGAACACTGAGTAAATATTTTTTATTGCATTCTGATTATAAACCGCAGATCCAGGAAATCATTAAATATATTTGATTTAAAATTTATAACTATACCTTATTTCTACACACATAAATTAATACCATCAAACATAATGTATGACGCATACAATACAATATTAAATTAAATCAAACTAAAGCAATAGTAAATGTAAATAAAAATATCTACATTAATGAATCTTCCAAGGATTTCCGTAACAATTAATATCTTTTTTTTTAATCAAATTCTCTGAAAATTTCAAGCAATTCATCATTTTACAAAATAATTAATCTAAACGTTTCCTATTTTATAATTTCTAATAAAACAATACAACACATGAATGATGTATGTGTGGTGTATTATTGCGTATGAATACTTTATTACTTCATTGCATTACTAAGACAAATAGAATTACACACATTTTATTTAACAAAATTTTTCATTTTAATTTTATACATCAATAGATTTTTGTAAAATAAAGGAAAGGATTAAAATTTATTTAATTACATGATAATATTTTGATGGTAATATTTTAGAGTTAAATGAGAAATCTTTTTGTGCTAATTTTAAATTATGAGTTTAAATTTGGATTACATTAATTAATTTGCATGCAAATATCATGACATTTAAGACAGAAATATAAATTATAAGCAGAAAATATAAAAATAGTTCAATTGTTATATTAATTTAAGAAATCAAATTTATATAGCAATATTTACATATATTAATTTATGAATATCTAGCAATAAAACAATTATTTCTACCTTAGAAGAACTAGTAGTTTCACATAATATTTTGACGATATTCGATTTATAATACAATTTGGCGATATTTCACGTAATATGGTCAAATACCTCCTTCTCACTCGAGCCAGCTCGAATTTTCATTTAAATCTCTCTAATAATTGATAGTGTTTCTGATGCTTTAACTATCACTATTTAGAACTAATTTTTTGATATTAAATGTACAAATAACTCTCATTTGCAAAAGTGTTAACGCAAAAAAATTTGGAAAAAGTTCTTTTTAATTTCACTATGCCCATCCATGAGTTTCGTGGGCCACAAAAGGTAGGGGCTGGCTTCTTGTGCCGTGGTACAGTACAATTGAACACTAAAAAGATAAAATGGCTGCTAAAATTAACAGTTAAAACTGTTAAAATAAACCCACCTACACTATCTCTCAAGTTATTGCCTCTCGAATTTCGTAAACTTTACAACCTTTTCCAAATTTTTCTAAATGCAGAAAGTAAGCGATAAATGCCATGTCATTAAAAAATATAATTAGTTTTCTTAGCTCACGCAATTAACCCTTGAATTCGAGCATTATACTAACGCTTCTTATAATTGTTTTATTTTCGTTATCCTAAATGTATGCAATTTTCTAAATAATTCGTTATATGAATGAAAGTCATTTGAATAATGTGAAAACACTGCTTTAAGATTGCTCTTAAAAGCAGTGTTTTCACTTTCTGAAGGAAAAGTGCTACATTACAAACCATTAATTTGAACTAACTTTATTTATAATTTAAATGATTTGAGTTTTTACAACTCCATTGTGTTATATAAACTCATTCCAAATAAGAGCTGACAAATGATACTTTTTTTTAGGCAATATTAATATTTAGAATTGCTATTTATTCATAGCACATGAGTCGAAGTTTTAAACACAAAAAATATCGAGTCGAATTCAAAAAAGTCGAAATGAAGGAAATTGACAAAATTGTTTTTCTAATTTTTAATATACACTATCATTGAATCACATTTAATTTTTCTAATAAAATTAAAAATTTATTATTTTTATTAATTCTCAAAATTATTAACATTTAAAATTTCAGTTTTAATAATTTTTCATTTACTAAAATTATGAAAGAACGAAATAAAAAAATTCTTGACTTGTTATTATTTTTATTCAATGCAATTTCAATATCACAACAATTCAAAAAAGTTTTATATTTCTAAAGCTTTTATAAATTCAATTAATTAGTATTAAAAATCTTTTTATATTCTTACCCAAAACATATTTTCCAAATACCACCTACAATATACTTTCATAAATAATGATCTTTTCAAATACCAATAACAAATATGTGTACAAATTATTATCAATAATGTTATACACAAATACATAATGTACACTCTACATTTTATACAAAGAATTTTCTATTATATTTAGAAAATTCATGATATACACATACATATACCTACATAACATTTAGAAAAAAAAAATACTTAGATTGTATAAAACTATCATTATCACTAAAGAAAATTTTCCCCAAAAATCAACTTAAACCACGTTACCCTCTGAAATTCGGTTTGAGGTGAAACACAAGTGAAGCCTAAGTAAAGCCCACAAATAGTCAACATTTATTTCTAGCTATAATAATTTAAATTTTTTTTTTTATTTTTTCTTACTTATTCTTCTACATACATACGGCATACATATATATACATTCCTTTTAAATGAAATCAGAGCACTAAATACCAAATCCAATAAAACAATCTAAAAATAATAATCTAAAATTTTGTGTATGTAAATAGAATTTGTGTGTATGTATGTGTATTGTACTTATACTAAAATCTATGTTAAGGACTAAATATCTATAATAATTATGTTCGAACAAATAACCTATATGTGAATGATAACATATATACAATGTATATCTATTGTATTCTATATTGTAAATAAGTTTTAATTTTTCGATTCTCCTGTATAATTTACAATCTAAAACTGAATTGCATATCTATGTATTAAAGATATATCAGTAAGATGCATTTATATTTGTAAATGTATATGCAATCATATCATATGAAGCTTTTTGGCGGCTTAAAAGAAATAAACATCACCGCGTTCTTCTACAAGTAAATGATATACCATGATAATTTTACATATTATATATGAAAAATATAAATATATACCATAAAGAATAAGACCAAAACCAATTTAAAACCCTATATACTTATACCATTTATATACCAATTTAATTTTAGATTGTTTTCCATTATCCTGCATGTATTTATACACATATTGCTTTTAGTTAATATACTTACAACAAAATTTCAAGATTTAATAGTGAATGTATAATTATAATTTGCTATATACTGCATCTGAAATAATTATTATTTTCAATTGAATATAAAATGAACAAATTTTAAAACTGTGAATATAACATACACCGAATATTATGTATACATGTATGATTTTGTGTTGTATGTGGAAATTTTCACAATATACAATATACACAATTATTATAATGAAAAATCTACACTTATATGATTATATTTATAAAATATTCAATTTCCTGTTTCTCAATTGAATTTATTTTCTTCATTTCTTTCTATTATCATTATTATCATTTTCTAATATAATTATTATACATACTGATTTTCAATAAAATTTTTCAATTTTATTTAAATATAACATACACAACGTGTACGTTTGTATATATCCACACGTTTAAAATGTGGTATATTTGCCGCAGGTATATATTATATTAAGTATTTATTGAAATTCATCATCCAAAAGCACGAGAGCATTATTTATATATATCATACCAATATACGTAGATATATCGAATAAGAGAAGTAGTAGCATACTACATAGCAGCTGTTCTAAAAATATTATTAGTGAATTCTCTAACTTTATTTTTCATATAAAATTTTAATAGTTTTCTCAATTCTCGAATATATAGTTTCGTATATAATAGTTTCGTATATATTGCAGAAAATAGAGTAAATTTTAAATTAGAAAAATATTTATATATTAATTTTTGCACCTACATATATGTGTGTGCATAAACACTTTATAATATATGTGTGCATGTATTTTAATTTAGTAAGATAATCTCTAGAAGAGTCAGTTTTTCATATTAAATGAACCTCGATGAGAAAAACAAGAGAAAAAATAATAAGAAAAATTATTATTTTTCTATGCCACATATACAAACCCATCTTCACAATTTCGCGGCTTATTGTTTAAAGCGTGAATAGCTATTTTGTTTTTTTTCTCTTAAATTTTCTTGTTGTTCTTTTTAAATTGAAAATAAAGTAAACTGAAATTGAATCTACTATATAGGATTTATCAATACCGATTCTAGAAGAACGCTGTATTTGTACAACATACGCATTATAATATTATATATGTATATGTATTTGTATAAATTTGTGATATGTGTATGTATACCTATGTCATTGAAAATATTGTGTATTGTACTGTATATGAAATTAAACTTATATGTGGCATGACAATTTCAACAACAACAATAATAATAAACTTTTATATAGGAAAAGAAAATCCCACCCAGTTTTACCACAGAAAATAGAGCAACGCATGGATAACATTTTTATCAATATACAAAAAATGTTCTGATATTATAGAAATATTATTTATTCCGTTGAAAATGATTTTATATTGAGCAAAATTTCTATGCTAGAACATCTACATATTATGTATGTTCACCAATACTTAATGTAAAAATAATGTAGCTAAATTTAATATGAAAACAATTAAAAAATATAAAAATTTTAAATTATAAAAGTGTGACTAGAATGCTTCTTAAACTGTATGATGAGAGAATAGTTAATATCGTACAGTTTATAACAGAATATTATTATTGACTAGAAATAATTGCCTATTTATAGGAGTGCAGATATGCAATAAAATATTTTTCGTGATTAGATAATTTATTAATAATTGTAAACTATTTAGTTCTGATTCAATTATAAATTGCCGTGTCGATCTCCTTGCAAAATAAGTATTTTTGTAATTCTATAGCTATAAACAGTAACTTAATTAGCAATTTTATTTGTCCTACAACTAATTAAGTTCCAAGTGTTACTTTTTTGTTTCAAAAATAAATTTAAAATTTACTTGAAATTCAGTTTTCCCACTAAAATTTAGCTTACATCCTAAAACTAATAAATAACCATTACTATTTAAATCATATTAAATTGAGTAAGTGTTTTAGGAAGCAGTACAATAATTTTTTAACAAATTGCCTTTAACGAACCACAAATATGAAAGTGTTATACAGAAATGAGAGTAAAATGTTTTTCAACTGTCTACTCACGATTCTTCCGAAATAATAAAAATTTTTAGAATATCAAAAAAAAAAATTTTAAAATAATGAAACAAAAAAGTTTTATTTTGTTTTACTTTGGGAGTCATTTATTTCTGAGGCAATAAAAGAAAAAACATTTTCATGTAAGTTTTTAATTTTTTTTTTTTTGAGGAATCAATAGAAAGTGGGATGGCTCAATGTCCCGCACATATGTATGTGCGGGACTTATGATAGTGTACATTATTCAATCGAGTTTATTGTAGTTGTTATTGTTTATAATAAAGCAAAAAATTTGTTTTTGTTGGAAAAAAAATTATTATAGAAAAATAATTTTCTGTAATACATAGTTCAAAATGAAGTTCACTTACGACATTTCAACTTATTTAATAAAAGAAAATTATAGCTACTATCGCTAACACGAATATAAAAACATAAAATGAAAAAAATTTTGTATACAGAAGCACTGGACTTATGGAATATTTAGCCTGTTACATTCTGTAAAATATCTAGAAAACTATAGTCAACTGAGTCACGTCAGCTATGTATACTTGATTTTATATATAAGCATAATATGTTAAGTAAACGCAGTTACTGATGCAAGCGAGAGGACAAAAATATCTATACATAATATACATTATATGTCTATAATGTGTATAATAAATAAGAAAATATAATATATAATATAATTATATAAATAAGAAAGGTAAAAACAAAATTCGCTACATACTTTTTAAAAAATCAATATGATTTGTAACTAATAATTTAGCTAATAGCTTTATATTTCAGAAAAAGAAACTATTTATATAGTTAAATTTCTTCAACAATACTTTGAAGGAAGTGTTATCAGTACAAAATACACCTAATACCTGAGGTTTATACTAAATAAATCCTAAATATGTGTTTTCTAAGGTATATTAACGGTATAACAAATAAATAAAGAAAAGGTTTTTTATAAAATTTTCATAAATCATTGAAAATACAACGTACAACCAAATTCTTATTTGAAACCAAATCAAAATGCGAATTTAAGTATTGCCTTTTTACAAAATCATGCATATCCGCTGATTTTAAACTAGTCCATAGTAAATTATATTCTTGTTATGTCAACATCCAGAAGAATCGGCATCTAGTTTAAGAATTTGGCGGTCGTACAATAACAATATAAGCAAAATAGTTTGTCAAATTGTTAATTTTTTGTAAAGTTGTTTGTAAAACATTTATTTGTCATCTAATGGACAAGATTTTAACTACTTTTTAAATAATTGATTGAGTTAATTATTCACTTGTGAATTTAATAAATGCTTTGGAATTTCGGTATTAGATTTTCGAACTAAAATTGTTTAACATTTTAAAAATATGCACATATTTTCGAATAATAATAATTAAAATATATTTTTAATTGAACGTGTATAATTTGAACAATTTCTACATGTATTTGAAACTTAATTAAAAATCAAATTAATAACGCTAAAACTAATTTATTTTTCTTTTTCGTTTTTGTTATTTGTTTGTATTTTTTAGAAATATAAAATCCATGCAAATGTTAAATTAGAAATAAATTTTTATAGGAAAAATTTCAATTTGGATTGTTTCAAATCCAGATATTAGAAAAAATTTGAACTTGTATATGTATATATGTATGTCCATATATTTTATTCTATAATTTAATAATATTAAAGGACAATTTTATATTAATAATTATATAACGTGTAAGTATGATGTACTTGTATTGCATGTATAAATATCGTGGTTTGAAACAACGATTTTAATAGATGTTCGTATTACGAACATATGCAGTATCTACGCACATTATATAATAATGTATATTTTTATGTATATATATGTATATATATTACACATATTATTTTTAATTACTTAATTTAAAATTTACACTGAATTCAAATGAAAGACAGCTAAAATGCAATTATTTCGGCAATTTAATTTTATTTACAATTTACAAATAAAAATGTAAAATATATAATATAAATATAAATCTACTCATATCCATATCTTACTATAAATTCTGTATATATGTATATATTACAGATGTGACGTAACGTAAATGTTCAAAATATAACAAATATACATAGATATTTTTTTTTGTATTATTGATATTTTCAACCTTTAATATCTGTATGCAGTTTCAAATACAGGAATCAGTGTTGGGAGCAGTAAAATTTAGAAAGGTCTAAATTTCAGTTTTAAAAAAGACCCCAAAAGGACCAAATTCAAATATTTTCAAGTACATATACAATTTTGGAAATGCTTTTTGAAAAATCTTTTATCTTTCTGAGTTTCGTTTTTTATACCGGTACGAACGTATGTTCGAAGGGTATACTAAATTTGCCTAACCGTTTGTAACGCTAAGAAATAATGGTCTGAGATATAGATTTTAGTTTATGTTTTTGATCAACGCCGAATTCTGAGCCGATTTCACTTTGTCCGTCCGTCTGTCCGTCCGTCCTAACGATAACTAAAAAACTAATTGAGCTAAGTTCACCAAATTTTCACAAATGATTTATTATTATTAATGCCAGAACTCTATTTAAATTGGACATGATCGGGGGTACCGGTTCGGGTAGCTACCATACAACTTCAAAAGTTATTTAGCTATACCTCAGAAACTATAAAATCTGTAATGTTGAAATTTCACATAAGCGAATATATTAGGGCCAACGTGTTTGATAAAAGTCGTTGAAATTGCTTGGCTCTATCTGGTAGCAGCCATACAACTTCAATAGTAGTTTGGCCATATCTTAGAAAATATTGAAAACACAGTACAGAAATTTTGCATAGTCAGTCCCATAGTCAGCTATGGCATATTTTGCAGTTTATGCTGTTCACTATTTGCAGTTTCTGATTTGTAAAACATGCACTGAGATTTTGAAATAAAACTGTTGATACAATAATGATCAATATTACGGATTGCATTCATAATTTTTTAAAATTATAATGTTGAGTGTTCTGTTTTTGAGCTTGACATCTTACAGCTATTAAAAAGAGGGGCTAAATACTTTTTGAAAGTGCTCCAAGTTAAAAACCAAAGGGTTAAAAAGAGCACAATATGTCCAAAAGGCTAAAAATTTCAAATATGACCGGAATTGAAAAATTTTGGGTGAAATTCTTATTAATTAGTTACGATTTCGTAGTAATTGTATAGGTTAAGGGTTAGTTTAATTCACATAAATTGAAAAAAAATATTTTAACCATAATTGAATAATTGTAATAAGTATGGGAGGAACCCCGTATCACAAAATGGAAAGTCTCTTAATTTTCAATATAAAATGAAAAAAAATGTTCACGAATTTCCAAGTTTTATAGAATTTAAATTTTGTTTTTGAAATCATTTTAAATATTTTTTTTCGTTGTTTTGACTATTATTTTTATCTTTCATTTAAATCGCAATTTGAAAATTTTGCATTTTGAAGCATGGCAGAATGCATATACGAATAGATGTTATAGGCATAATGTAAATGCAGTCAGAGTATTGTTCTGTCTATTTAAATGCGATATATAAGTTTTGCTATTTAATGTATGTGTGTATATATAAGAATTCAAAAAATTACAAAATCACAAAATTTAAAATGGAAAACTCATTTAATTCTTGAAAACAAAACAAAAAAATAGCACAGTAAAATAAAAATTATTTTTTTTATCGCATTCAAAATTCGTTTATATTACTTAAATATACAGCTTTTAACTCTTATGTCGCATGTTACATTTATCACTGCACTCTACACATAACTATACCGCTTTTAGAGTAAGAGCGTATTCATATGAATTTTATGTGTAAGTATGTCAAATATGTCGTATGCATTAAAAATAAATATTTTTGCTCAAATCTGATAAAATATTATAAATTTTTTGTTTTTTCTTTTTATTATTATTTTACCTATTTATGTATATATAAAGTTAGTTAAATTAAAAATTATTTTTGAAACATAAAATTTCACTTTACTGTCATTGCGGAAGTTAAAAGTTGACATTTAAAATAATTTTATTGTATTGCACTTTTTATTTCTTGCTTTTGTTTCTCAATTTTCTGGCATTTTACATTATGTCGCACATATATTGTATTTGTAAGTATATATATATATATATTATATACAATGTTAGTCATTAAAACAAAAGGGAGTCATTTGAAATGAAATTCAAATTTGACGCAACAAAATTAACATGGACATAAAATGTTCAACATGTTCAAACCTATATTAAGCTTATATCATTCTAGCAGGCCTCTCAAAGGAAGCTTAATGTTAGTGATTCAGTTTAACAAGCAATACGACTTTTATTTATTTAGCAATACAATTTTAATTAGTGAACGAAATCAGATTGTGGATTTTGAACGAAAAAACTTTCATCAAAATTAAATACCATACAAATCAAAAGAGGATGACTGTAAAATTTAAAAACTCTGAAAAGTATTTAATTTTTTAAACAGCTTCATTTCGTTATAATATGCATCATTATTGCAATATAATTTGATATACCTATATACACGTATGTTTAATTTATTTAACTAACACTACAATTAAGAGCTGAGCGAGACATTGCGTAATTATTTGAGCGCACATCTAAGTAACTAAAGTACCGTGTTAATGCAAATGGAATGCATTAAATAAAAATTACAAACTGTTTGATGGCTTTTATCATCGTTTGATGGTTTGATCATACAGTTGCATGTATGAGCTCTTGAATGAAAGCTATGGAATACAAATTAACAATCAAATAGTTACAAAACTAAAACTTGCATTTCTATGTGAGCATTCCTATTAGTTCGGAATAAAATAAAATTTTAATTCGTTAAATTTGTAATTTTAAAATTGTTTTAATTTTTCTAATCCCCACTGTATTTTGGAATAAGTGGAATATATACGTGGAAGCAGTATAACAGTATTATTATAATAAAGAATTTTTCCCAATCAATTTAAAAATTTAAATTATTTTTTAGTGACATTCAAACCAAGTATTCAAACTCCAACAATAAATGCTTCACCACTTACTGTAGAAAATTTTAAGCTGAAGAGATTTATTAAATTGTTCTTTAAAATGCTTTGAAATTTTTGTGAACTTAATCAGCTTATCGTAATCTTCGCTAAACAATTTAAATTACTTTTATTTACAAATAAACAAAAATTGCATTCGAATAAAAATCATCTCTTACCCTTTTTTATATGAAACTGTTATATACTTATAAATTATTCTGTTCAACATATAAAATACATGCAAAAATATTCAAAATAAAATATTTATTGTGAAAATAGAAAATGGGATAACACTTGAACTAAATCAGGATAATTAAGTTCACTTTGTAAAAAAGTTATAATTTTTACAAGTTCAAAAATCACTCTTAATGTTTGGAGAAAAAATAAAAGATACAATAAAATCTCGAGGTCGGGTTTTTTTTTTTTGGGTATACAAACTCGTATGAAATATTGTTTCAAAATAATTTTAATAAAAATCTGGGAGAAAAAACGACTGTAATTATTGTATGAGGACTTCAAAAGTGTATATTTATTTAACAAAAATATTTCACCGCACTTAAGACTCTTCAGACTGTTTAGCTACTCTGTTTTTTTTTTTTTTGTTGTTATTCTTTTGTCCATTTTAATCAGAAAAAGTTGATAAATGAAAAAAAAATGTTCTTTTCAAAATAAGAATTAACTAAAATGGCTTTCAAAAAAGTTTACCAAATTTCTATACAAAAAGTGTATAGCTATGTATAGATTTACAAAAATTATCTAAAAACAAAAAATAGGTAGAGGAAAAGAATAGTAACAGCTAAAAAGCATCCTTAAAACTCTTAAATTATTTAAGTGGTCGCTTTTTATATTTTATAATGAATGAAAATATAAAACAATAGATAAAAATATTTTATTAAGATAAATCGGGTGGGGGTGCTCAAATAAAATTATTTTTTTTTTAAATTATTTTAATTTTCAAAATGTTTTATCTAATTCTATAATGGTCCTTGCCATGTACATGCAATATTTTATATAAATATAATTATTTTAATTAGTTCGTATAATCGCTTTAATGAAAATCTTAACAATTTATTAAAGAATATTGTGTAAAATTTTTAATGGAAATAATACAAAGTGTGTTTTTTTAAAAAAAGGGTTAAGTGCATAGTTTACACGCTTATAAAATTTTAATATACACATAAAGAGTTGAGTTATTAGCAATAAAACGGCTTTTACGAATATTTAAATTTAGGCACTTTAATAAATTGCATTTATATGAACTAGAAAATTGCAAATTTTAACTTTCATATGCATTGTGCTGTCATTTCATTATATTGATCGAAATTTAATCCGAACACTTATTAATTTATTAAAAATATGAAAGCAATTCTTTGTCTAGAAGCAAGAATCACTTAAAGTTGGTTATAACCATTTCATTATTGCTATCACTATACTACAAATTGAAAATAGAATTTCAATTTTTTTTTATAGTGATAGCAATAATGAAAATGTTGAAATTATTTAATGAATCTAATTTGTGTGACTGTTAAATTTTTGGTAAAAATTACGGCATTGCTTAAAAATTATGTATACACTTTGATCTTACGTTATTTTTTTATATTAATTAGTTATTACCTCAATATCACGGGATATTGGTAATAAACGGGCAAAATATTATAAACAAATAAGGTATAATGCTTTCATCGCATACATTAAATTTTAGCTCATATAGACTTATAATGTACCGCAATTTTATCAAATGGTGATAATCATTGTATTCACCATACATAATACCAAATTATCATTATTTCCGTCAGATTTCTTTACGAATTCGACCGAAAATCTAACAAATGAAAATATGAGGTAACAATTACGCAAATTCGTGGAACAAATAAAGGTTTTTGCTGTAATAGTTTACTTTAAAATTTTGTCAATACTGTACAATGTTGCTAATGCGTAAAAAAATGAGGAATAGATGGATTTTCCCATACAAAATACCAAATGTTACGAAATCATACAATTATTCCGAAAAAGTAAGGGCTAACTAATACAGTATATTAAATATGCTTAAAATAAAGTCAAGAATTTTGTACTAATCCTGTTTGTGTATACACAAAACCTTCACAAATACGGATTTACAAACCATTACTGCTCATTACTGCAATATGCCGAAACTTTAAATAACTATTATAAAGGTTAGGTTAGGTTGTCGCGGCTCCCCGAAGGGAACATATAGGCAAATTAAGCCCGCTATGGTACCGCCGGATCTCTTCTCTCCCGCGCCACATCTGAACCAGCCCGAACCCCTCAAAAATCGGTTCAACTATTTTAAAGCTATAGCACAAATTATTCCAATTATATTCCAGTTCCTCCACATAAAAACACTTAATACGCATAAAAAAAACTTCATTGAATTCACAAGCCTATCTGTATTTGCACTAAAAATAAGACCTTTAATTTTCAATTAAAATTAAATTTCCGTTCAATTATTTTCATATTCCGGATTTTTTCACCTTAGCTTTTATAATATTACGAATATGTATATGGTGTCTTAAATATCATAATGTCAAAAATAAAATTTGTCACCTGCAGGTGATATAGGAAGTTATTTTAATTATTAAATTTGTACCTTTTATTTTCAACTACCCATCTTTTTTAATAATTTTTTAATTGTATTTCAATCGAAAACGTACTCTTTTAACGTAAAAATTTTCATCTTATTTTCCCATTTCCTCTGTTTCTTCCGTTTTATTTCATCAATAATATAATCAATTCTCAACCCGCCTATGTATTTTTTCATCAAATTATTGTTGCAAAGGAGTTTAACAACAAGGTATGCAATTATATTATGTTGAAGAAATAAGTAGGTATAGGTGAATTTGTATTTACCTTAAATTTCATATTTTCTGATTTTGTCACAATATTTTCTTGAAATGAGTTAATAAGATTTATGTGGTTTTTCATTTCTATAACGTGCTGTTGTATTTGTATGTGTTTCACGTGAATGTGTTCTTATATAATGTGCTTGAAACTGTCATTACTATAAAAGATATTTTTTCACAGAGTCATCACTTTTTACCGACCGTATTGTGTAAACAATAGGTAGGTTATGTGATGGCAACAAATTTTGCATATCGAGTTTTCGGTGGGAACGCACTTCTCCATAGTAGGGTAAATACACTATTTTTAGCAACCTGTCGGTCTGTCGGTCTGTCGGTCTGTCGGTCTGTCGGTCTGTGTGTGCACGCGTGTATCTCAAGTTCGGCTGAACCGATTTTGATGAAATTTTATATGTAAGTTTGTTTCCGCCATGGCACGGATCGATCAACTTTTGGTATATATCAGGCCTCGGGAACTGCACTTTTTAGCGGGCCTGTTTTACATTTTTGAACATTTTGAAGAAAATATTCAACCGATTTACTTGAAATTTTATATATAAGCTCAGCTCGACCGTTTGCAAAAATTCGTATGTTTTGGAAGAAATCAGGCATCGGCAACTAGACGTTTACTACGGGCCAAATATACATTTTTGTGTATATTTCATATTAAACGATTTCATTGAAATTTAATATATAAATTCCTCGTATGAAAACTATGAACATATAAATTTTTTGGAAAGATCAGGACTCGAAAACTGATTTGCGGGCCGATTTTACATTTTTCACCATTTTGAAGAAAATATTCAACCGATTTACTTGAAATTTCATATATGAGCTTTGTTTGACCGTCCGTGAAAATTCCTAGCTTTTGGAACAAATCAGGCATCGGCAACTGGACGTTTACTACGGGCCAAATATACATTTTTGTGTATATAAAGAGAAATAATCAACCGATTTCATTGAAATTTAATATTTGAATTCCTTGTATTAAAACAATGAACATGTAAATTTTTTGGAAAGATCAGGGCTCGAAAACTGAACTGCGGGCCGATTTTACATTTTTCACCATATCTACGGAACGAATTGATGGAGTTTCTTGAAATTTGATATTTGAGTTCTGGTTGTTACCGAAACTAACTGGCGAGCATTTCAGGGAATTCGGGTGGCACAAAGAGAAACTCTACTAAGAGCCAAATTTACATTTTTCTAGGTATGTTAACTATAAGCTTACTAATGTCCTAAAAATTGGAAAGAAGTATTTAACAGACATTTTTATAATATTCTGTAACACTTCCACTTAACTAGACAATACACATTGCGGTCGGTTATGTGCTGACCACATCAGATTTTTATTAATATTTTTATTAGTTATGAGACTAGGACGTTCAGAATTGTTTAATTGGAACGTATGTATTATTATGAAATAAGTTTCTTTTAACCAGTTGCATAATGCATATATAAATTGAGAAGTTGAGTGTTAAAATTTTTAGAGAACAAATACACAATTTTACAAGGTTTAGTGCACCGAATCACATATTTAATTTACGAAAATACCGAAATATTCTAAAAATAAACAAGGTACCAAAATCAACCTATACGCTATGTTGTCCGAAAAAATGTATTACGGAAATCGATAATAACTTATACAAAGCACCTTATGCGATGGAAATGCGGAGTGAAGTGATTCCGATTTTGATTTCCGATTTCGACTTGGATATCAAACCTATACAGCATTTTTAAATGTTCCACTTTGACCCTGAACGTGCTTGCAGTAGCTCAAAACTCTGCTTTCGAGTTTCCATATATTTTTGACTTTTAATGAATGCAAATATTTTGAAATTAACCCATTACGTTTTATGTGTCACTCGTAAACTTTCAAAAACTTTCAAATCAAGGCGCATTACTAATTAACCTTAATTTTAATAGAAATAATAAATATTCAAATTTTACGCCCTTATCAACACAATTAGTTTTATAAATGCAAAAGGAATTTAATTTATTTACAAATAAATATATGTGTTTAAATAAACTTACCTCTTCCACTTCTTCCAACAAATCTTAAATCATTAAATTTGGCAACAGAATTTTTCATAACAGCTGTACAATTTCTTAATTCACCACAATAATTTTCATCATTACCAGCTCTAACCGTTACCATTGTACCATCACCAATATCACCTAATGCTACAACTTTAAAGGCAACCGGTAATGTTTTATTTGATCGCCAATGTGGTGGTAATACTGTACAAACGAACATTGGACTACCAGTTCGTATTAATTCACCAGGATGTTCTGATAAAAAATCACCAAGTGTACGTTCCGCTAATATATCTGATGTCATTTTTGTATATGCTTCTTGTAAAAGTTGTGCAGCTGTTGGTGGTGTATTATTTTCTGTTGAATTGTTTGTTCCATTTGAACCAGTTGAATTTGAATTACCATTACTATTATTGTTATTATTATTATTATTGTTATTATTATTATTGTTATTATTATTGCCAGATGAATTGTTATTATTTCCATTGTTATTGTTATTATTATTCCCCGTAGGGTTAGTGTTAGCTGTTAAATGCATTTTAAATTTTTTATTATTATAAATTTGTTTTGATTTAATCAGAGTCGGGGTATTTTTTAGACGCAATTTGATTGGATTTTAATTAAATATTTTGACGGTAAAATCAAATATTATTAATGAGAATTTTTTTTTATATTTTATATATTAATTTTTTAATCGAATTGTATTTTACATTTTAATAATAATTGAAAATATCTGTAAATAAAATAAATAAATAAATAGAGTTATTATAAAATATTATAATTATTATATGGAGTAGATATGTATGTATGATAATATGCGAATATTTATTTAAAATTAATTGACTTTTTCAATTAATTAATTCATCTAATACAAAATTATGTTAAAATTCCATGTATGTATGTATGTCATTAATTATAGAATATTATGTAGGTATGTATATAGATAACTGCTTATTAGAATTTAAATTGGCTTCATGTGGTTTTCAAAAATATTTAGATTGTGTATAAATTAAAAATAATTATTTGTATTGTAAAAATTAGATAAAAAGATTCAAGAATTCTGTTATCTGCCCACATTTGGTTAGGATAATGTTAATACATATATGTATGTGCATATATTATATAGTGTTTATTAATTCTAACAGATCATATTAAAATTTTTGTGATTTTTCTCAATATTTTGTGAAACATGAATTTATGAGTAATTTGTTTAGTCACCATAATCTTTCAGAATAAAATGAAACATGATTATTTAATTTTCATCAAGCTTTTTACCGGGCAAGAGCTTTATAATCCATTGTATCTTATGCAATTGCTTCAAAACTAAATATTGTAATGTAATTGACAAAATAATATAGTAAAAAATCTTAAATCCTATATCAAATATGTCGAATTCATATCAAAGGGTGTTATGCATATATTTTGCTTTTACATTAAAAGGACACGCTTCATAACTTGATTTACATTAAGAAATAGATATTTTAATTCTAAATAAAAGTGAGAGAATTTTTTTTTCTACAAAAAGAACTCTATATATGAACGCACACCATGTATATTATGGTATATATTCCAAATTCTTAAAAAAAAAATCAGTTCATTACCATTCATACGCATGCACATAAAATTTTTAGGCATTGAACATGAAAATTATTTCTACGTCTATAGGTACATGAAATGTCTAGATGTACATACATACATAAATATTGTAAAACCTCATATTATTACAAATTTGTATTAAGTTTTAAGTTTTTCTTTCTGTCCAAAAACTATTTTATTCCTTTTATATTTATTGGTTTTTATTTTTTTTTGGATTTTACTTTCTGAATTGCTTTCACCAAAGATATCCACAATTACTATATAAAGTTAACATATCATTTACCACAAAACTGAACCAAAAATCTGAAAACCTAAATGCGTGTAGATATTCGGCCTCAAAATTAGTGTGTATAAAATGTAATAAACACAAGATCTATTGATTTTTTTTTGTTTGCTTTCATGTATATACGATCAGCTTAAGGATATAAAATTTTTGTTCTAAAAAAAAAAATAAAGTTTTTTTTTGTAATGCGAAAATATTATCGACTTTGTCTTGAATAAAAAGATTTTTGATAAAAATATTCAATCAATCTGGCCGATTATTTTCGAAAGGAATGGAAAATATTTTCAATTTATTATTTTGTTAAACGGACGATATTAGTTTGGAAAAAATTAATAATTTTAATTATAGGCAAGTTCTTTGACAAAATTTATTTGTGTTTTTAAGGAGGCCAATGTTTATACGTATGTATATGTAATAAATCATACGATTAAAATCTCATATAACCGCTAGTTGCCTTTCGCTACAATATCACACAAATCACTTCTCAATAATTCAATTAATTTACTTAAATTCTTACTAAATTCCTTGGCTCTTAATGTTGTGTAAACGTAAAACGCAAAAATTTCAAAGTAGTTTGGGCTAGTAACTATGTTACAGAATATTTGATCGTAATCATTCTCTTTCATTTTATTCATTTCATCTTTGCAACCATGACACAAAATACTTTAATCAAAAAAATTAATTTTAGTAAACTAATTCAAAATTCAATATTTTTTCACAAAACTTATTCTGCTTAAATCAAAATTATCCTAAATTTTTCAAAAACTTATTTCAGATTACTATTTTCTAAATGATTCGAAACTGTTCCATAACATTAATTCTTTTCATTTAAAAGCAGCTCTCTACATCATAGTGCAAAAATTATACACCTAAAATATACTTATAGGTACGCAATTTTTTTAGAATTCTTGGACCTAATATTTTTCCTAAAATTCATCATGACCACAAAAACACATACATATTATGTGTATTGCGTTAAATCTCCATACTAACAAATATAAAGGATAATATGCGTACACGTCATATGGAATAGTGTATGACTTGATAACATAGAATGCCTTTCATTTTAGAAAATTAAGGAAAATTGCAATAAAATTCAGTCCGGTATTTGTATTTTTTTTTCTTTAAATACTTATATTGTGTATAAATTAGAAAATGCATTTACAGAGAAAAGTAAATTACAAAAAAAAATGAAAAATTCATTTTCTCTCAAAAATTGCAATTGAAAATTTTGTTTTTCTACTTATACACAAAGACTACGTGTATACAACTATAATATGAATGTGCTTGTGTATAAATGTTTAGAAATATCTGGTTTTTTTGGTATGTGGTATTATGACTGGTTTTATACTAAATAAATAGCAACAATTAAAAAAAAAATTTAAATTTACCGTCGGTAGGCCTGTTTATTATGCATAAAGTTAAAGAAAAGTTAAAGAGTTTGAATTAAAATTAGAAAATATCAGTCATGGAATGAGATTTTTCAAACTCCTTCTGTATATGTACATTATTTAAAATAGCAGTAATAATGATGATTATTACAAAGTATAAATGATTATTGTAGATATTGTGGCTATATTATCGGTTGTTATATGAACAGCAATTTTTTTATTTTATAAAGAATATTATTGAATACAGCATACATTCAAACAATAAATTTAGAGTAATAAGAAGTACTTGTGGTATCTATTTGCGATTTCCGACGCAAATTTCATTTTTTAAATAATAATACGAGACTTGGAGCCGGTTAAAATTTATAAATTTTTAAATGATGGTGTTAATTTAATTAAATTTAAAAACACAGATGTTAAATAGGAGTTACATAGACTATAGGTTTATGGTCAACAAAATTAAAGGTATGTTACACCATTGCTCATTACGCTATACAAAATCCATATATTCAAATTTCAACAATTTACTATTAATATTATTTGCTTTTTTGTCAAAATAATTAAGTAAATACATGCATTGTACACTGTACAATTATAATGAAAAATAGACCACGCAGTCCACTTTATTGCAGCGGTTCGATACGTTTGATTTAAAGGATCCGATTAAGATAACAGTTAACTTATAACAATTAAATGAAAATTTCGCTCAACTACGAAAGACATTTTTCAATAACAGACATAAAATTTTGATAATCATCAAAAATAAATCACAATTTTCACAGTATTTTCGCTTCAAGGAAAAATTTGTAAGAATAACACTAAATGTTAAAATAGCAATTTTTCTAGTGTCTCTTAAAATTTGGAAATAATTGTTTTATTGGAAAAAAATTCAGTGTGCTGTGTACGACTTTGTAACCGACATATTGTTGAAGAACATTATCTTTCTAAAATCGGTAGTAATGATTGTCTATAATATCTGAGTTTGCACAACAAAAATTAAAGGAAGTAAAATAATCAAATCGCATCTAAAAATTTTTGAACCAAAAATTTTAAAATTTCCTTTTTAAATTTTTAACGCCTGAATGATTGTAATCAAGACGATAACAATTAAAAGCATTTATATTAAAATACAGCAAAAAAAATAGCAAGCAAAATATCCTTTTTCATATCCTTATTCATTATTGTCTCTTTTATAGTATTGCATATTATAGGAAACTAATCATAAACAGAAGATAAAAGCAGATTTCTCTATTTATACACACAAAATTTATTTACATATATGATGTATGTATAAGTGTGTATTAATAACATATGCTTTTTGCTTATCCTCCGTACAACTTATTAATTATATATTGTGAGATCCTTTTTTACTATATTAATAAAAGGGTTTAATATTTTATTAAATCCCCTTTTTAAAATCTTTTAATTTTTTTTTGTATTTTCATCGTTGTTGTATCGCATAAATAAGAATACGAGGTCGACATACGCAATATGAATCAACACTCACACCTAGCCTATATATATACATATAATAATGTATTTTATATACAGAATGTGCAATTATTAAAAGCAACAATTACTGTAAATTTTCTAAAAATTAACATTTCCTTGATTGTTCTAATGAATATATGTGATGGTTTGTTACAGTATCTGTATGCGGATTTAAGAACTCATTCCTCATTCTTATATAAAAATAAAATTTATTTTCTCTTTATTATTTAAGATTGAATTGCTGAACTGGATGCAATTTAATTATCCAACAGAAACTTGTTCTTTATGCTATTTTCGTACTCTTTATAAAATTTTTTGCATAATGTTCGATTTTTAATTTTGAGATTTTGAAGTAAATTTAATTGTTAAAGGTTTAAAGGACCATTCAAATACTTTTGATTTATAATGTTGTTTTTCTGTACAAATACACAGTGTCCGATAATAGATTTTGTCAGATTTTTTCCGACGTAAAACCTTTTAAGATACAACGTCTATTTCAGACTCACTAAAAATTAATTTTAATTTTAACAACTATTCCAGATTTAGGGAGAGGAAAACATGAAAATTTTTTTCTGAAATTATTATCGCCTTTAATTAAATTGTCAATACGTAATATATTAATAGCGTTCCTCATTTATTTTGAGTAAACTATCAGTAACATAAATATAATTCAGTTTCAAATCGTTAAATAAATCTTGAGTACCTTGCGGAAGACCTTGTGTACAAAATTTTTTAAAGTATAATGCAAACAAATTAATTATTATATAAAGTGTTCACAATTATGCATTTAAATAGATTTTAGTTTCTATCCAATCGTATTAATACTCGTATAATATGTATGTAGCTATAATAATGCAATTTTCGAAGTGTCCTTACAATAATTTCTCTTTTACCATTTTATTATTTTTTATTGCCCTTGATGGAAATAAACTTTCCTTCACATTTTATACTTGATTTACAGCAGTTTATCAACATAGCATATAGAACTGTTTAACATACATACATATGTAATTATTATAGACATAGACATTAAATGTGAGTATAAAGGAGACAAGTATTTATATTGAATTTAAACCTTAATAAGTGCGTTTACATAATATTTTTTAGTTTATGTATGTGTTCTTATAACATTTTAAAAAATGAAGAAAAACAAAATAGTTGTGATGCTGACATTTGACATTTTGAATATATGAAACTTTTATGAAAACACGCATAATTTATTACACTAACTCTTTATAAATGCAGCCAGTTTTAAAATTAGAGCATTCAAGTTATAAATATTTTTACCTTTGGTATTCATAAAAACTACGGTAGTTAAAACATTTTGAAAACGCAAAGGTTTACCCATGAAACAATTTGAAGCCTACCTATTTAAAAAAAAAATTCAAAAAATGGAAACCGATGCTTTTATGATTTTATGACCACTTTTCACAATAAGTATCACTTTTTCTCTTTGATATCATCTCCCACAGCCACAATATCATCTTAACAACCTTCTCCCACTATAACAGGCCTACATTCACATCTTACAATCTTTGGAATCAAAAAATATCATCAAAATTTCATTCGTGTTTTAGGAACACCAGTTTTTACCTTAAAATTAGATCGTTGTTCTTCTAATAATTAGAGGAAGTATTCTGGCATTGCACTAAATTTCAATTTTTCAGTTTCCAACAAAAATATAGTTCTATATGCCAACTTTTGACTATAATAAAGATAATTATTGACGAATTTGAGTGAAATCCAATTTGCGAAACCAAGTCTCTGAAATTTGACCTTCATTAAAGGCTAATTTTTAGGGTTATAGCAGATAAATTTCTACTCTAAATCATTTATCAGTAATCATTTAAGCATTATTTGAAAAATACTTTAAGCTGCCGATTAAGTGACGACCACATCATATTTATTCTTATTAAATTAGAAAAATTCTGATCTTCTGTATTACGCAAAAATTTATAGGTATATATGTACTTTTCTACCCATATACATATTTACAGACTTTGTACATAATATCGAAATATTAACAGGATACTTAAAATACAGTGAACAGTAAAATGTTGTATACGTGAATGTACACACGCACAAAATCAAGATTAAATTCTATTTATGAATGTATCTATAATATTCTTGTGCATTGTTATGGTAAGTAACTTAAACTGTACAAATACATAATATGTTGTCTATTATATACTACAGTTCTTTTGGTCTATTTTAAAATTCCATAACTTATTGGTTACACCATTAAGTTCATTAGAGGGAAAACTTAGAGGTAGACTCACTCAATCTAATAGATTGTAATCAGTAGTTCTTAAATGCGTGCAATTTTCATTGCATATACTCAATAACATAAATTTAAAAAAATATTACGTTATAGTTTTCATTACACAAACATATGAACATACACATCTATACAAGTACTTATATATAGTAGCATAATGAACGATGAATTATTTGTAAGGATCTAAGCATGAAATTATTTGAAGATAAAATATGAATTTTGAGGGAAATTGTGTTTTGAACCTTTTATTTCTGTATTCCTTTGAATGCACTTTAAAATATAAAAACAAGAAATACTAGAAAAAAAAATAATATTGAAAAAAAGCTAAAAAAGCATATGCAAAGTTTTAAAATTTTTCTTTGATGCATTTTAAAAGGAAATTCCAATCGCCTAAACACTTATAATATGCAATGAATTTGCAAAGGACTATCATGAACTATGTATGTTAAACTTTAAGTTTTAGAATGAACATTTACACACAATTTTTAAATTAAGAAGAATAGGTGGGTGTAATAAAAGACCTCTATTCCATACTTTTACCATACCATAAAATATTTTATGTTCTAACTGAGCGAAAATCAATTTTACTCCTTCTGAATCTTTTATAAACTACTTTTTGTATTTTGCGTTTGTACAAAAAATAATCATGCCTGTTTCCATATACCATTTTCAGTATTAAGGTAATCTATACAATAGTTGTGTTATGTGAGCGATTTTTTAATTAATATTTGAAGTTTATTTATAGAAAAATCTTTAATTTTATTTTATTATGAATCAAATTCATAACTTTTATGAAATTGACATGAAGAAAACTTCGTACGTAGCACGTCTTATTATTATTAAAAACCTGCCATTCATATTCAATAATGAAAAGAATTGCTTTTGTTTTTGTTTTAACGCTCCATTTGACCTATAATATAATTTAGAACTACGTTAGTAATTTTTAACAAGAGTAAGGCACTTGAATTAATTAAAAATTATTTTAAAAGTGTTTAACTACTTTAATTAACTTGAAATTTTGTTATAGGAAAATATTGAGCAGGAAATTATATAGAATTATTAATTTTACAATAAACAAAAATTAATTTCAAAATTATAAAGTTGCGCCAAACCAATGGTTTGTAATGTACCACTTTTCCTGCCAACAACTAAAAATACTGTTTTTAAAAACAATCTATGTAAATTCTACATTATTAAAGTGACTTTCATTCATATACGAAAATGTTTCAAAAATTGCATATATTTAGGATAACGAAAAAAAAATTGAAGGAGGCGTTAAAATAATAATTATGTTATGTTAAGGGTTAATTGCGTGAGTTAAGAAAAATAGTTATATTTTTTAATGGCACGGTACATATCGTTAGCTTTCTGCATTTATGAAAATTGGAAAAGCTTTCAGTTTCAGGAATATATGGTGCAAAAAATTTCGAGTGGTAACAACTCGAGGGAAGGTGAAGGTGGAAAATTTTTTTTTTGAGGAAATTAACTATTTATTTGTGTCTAAAAGCTGTTAAAATATCATCAAAAATTTGCAAAAAACGGATTTTTTTTAATACACTTCTAGTTTACTCGATCTTCTGGTCCTCCTCTTTTTGAAATTAATCGACAGATTAAGCTGTAAATATTCTGTTTTTTGAGAATTTTGTATGTCGAAACCATAAATTCATTGAAAGCATTGATATCTGATTGAATTAAGTTACTGAGTCTTAAAGTTTGTGATTGTTGAAAGAATAACTGTTATCATGTATCTTTAGACAATTTTCTATTTTTTTGCGACACCTTTAGTGGATTCTATTGTTTCAGTTCAACGGCATTATATACTTATCTAAAACCTAATAAAGATTTCGTTAGTCCCAAAACTTATTCAAGCTAAAATTCAATTGAATTATACGTTTTTGAATTACGCATTTCATTAAAAATTTCAAAATAAATCACTAGCTGACCGTATACATTTCCCAAGAAAATTTCAAATGAAATTAATTCTTGGGAAACTTTTCCATTAAAATACACTCCAATTTAGTCAAATAAATATATACGCTTGCCATTACCAGCAAATATATAACAACTACGATTTAACTCTTCAAAAAATTAATTCAAATTCCTAAATTTTCTAAAAAATTTATAAACTTTATTGTTATATATATTTACACATTTTTGTATGTTATTATTTTTATCTTAACATAATGGAAATGAGAACTATACGCACTTACAATAATAGCAGGTGCTAATATCAAAAGGAATACAGAATCCAAAAGGAAATGTAACACCAAAATTATATGTAAAATATGTACGATATGGGTGGTCTTATATCAATTTATTATATAAACAACATAAAACATTATCACTTTTATGTCTTCATTACATCAAAATGCATCATCACCTATTTATTATTATTATTCCTGTGTTTTTATTTAAATCACCTTATGCAAATCTATAATATTTATGTACAAATTTTGTATTAGTTGCGCCCATATATTCTGAGATTTTATTCTATACACACTATAGAAGTATGAGACGGAAATAAAGATGTACAGAACAATAACATATGAATTCATTTCTAATAATATGTAGATGCATATGTATATTCATAATATATTTATTACTAAACATATTTACGGATATGACTTTAGCCACAAAAAAGCATATCAACTTTAAATCCCCATACATAGTATATTTTGGGGCTATGTTAACAATTCTTAAAATTGCATTAACCATTACCATTCTGCATTATAATTCGAAAGAATGACAGTATTATAATATAATATTATACAATTACTTATAGTCATCTATATTTATGCAGAATAAAATCATAAGTAAAGAACACTTAGAGTCCTTCCATAGCAAAAAAGAGAGAAAAAAAGACAAAAAAATTGTTTTATCCTTGAATCGCCTTTAAAATATTCTAATTACTCTAAATTCACTAGTAACAATGCATCAATGACAAATTACACACATTAATTTTATATACAAATGCATAATTACGTATGTTGCACACAAACAATATGTACGATCATGGTGTGTAATAAAAAGTTCATTAAATTGTACTCGTATCTCATTGCGTATACGTGAATAGGGTTCTTCATCAAAAAAGCTGATTTTGTGAAATAATGAAAATAAATCGGGCCTAATTGTGGATTGTAAAACAAATACAAATATACATCAAAGTTTTATTGAATGTTTACATTAATAATTTAAAAACTATAGAAATCAAAACCCTTAAATGTAATACAAAGTGTCGATGTAAAAATCACAAATTTCAAATAACAAATATCAAGTCAAATGTGTCCAATGTAAAATGCCCAATGTCAAATGTCAAATGTCAAATGTCCAATGTCAAATGCAAAATGTAAAATGTCAAATGTCAAATTTCAAATGTCAAATATCAAATTTCAAATGTCAAATATCGAATGTCAAATGTCAAATGTTAAATGCCAAATGTCAATTTTCAAATGTCAAATGTCAAATTTCAAATTTGAAATATCAAATGTTAAATGTCAAATGTCAAATTTCAGATGTCAAATGTCAAATTTCAAATGTCAAATGCCAAATGTCAATTGTCAAATGTCAAGTGTCAAATGTCAAATGTCCAATGTCAAATGTCAAATGTCAAATGTCCAATGTCCAATATCCAATGTCCAATGTCCAATTTCAATTTCCGCACTTGACGCATGTTAAATGGCACTTGACACATGTCATATGACAAATTCCAATCGAAATTTAAATTGTCGAACTGTTTTTGGAAATGCATAAAGAATAAAAATTAAATAAATAGAAGAAACACATGGCTCTTTCGGGATAAAAATACTGCGGCGTTCAGGTTAAGAAACATATTTTAATATTTAGTTGCGAGTGAGAGATGTAGACTACATATTAGAATTTATAACCATTATTGTATGAAAACTTTTTAAGTACGTATGTAACGTATGCATATCAATATACGTAGATATTTATTTCCTTTTTATTTGGATTAGAATTTAATTTAATTTTAGTTTTTAAAATTTTGTGTCACCCGTTACGTTCTCTTTTTATATTTCAATAGGTCTATCGGAAAAAAACATATTTCCATATATATATATATATATATATATATATATATATATATATATGCATTTACTAACTACAAAATGACATAATTCAATTTACATTGTTTATTGTGAAAAAAAGAAATCCACATCAACAACAGCAATCTATAACAATGAACCTCTGAATTTAATCTAACATTAACCAAAAAATTGTCTAATCTGATTCTCAACTTTTATGTTCTCATAACGCACAAATATTCGTACAAGTTTCTATGTAAAATTCAACTATACTATTAAATAAACATTACAATATTATTTACATGCTTGCACCATTATTACCATGAGACTAAAATAATTTTCACATAAGATCAGAAGAATATATAAATGAAAACCATATGGACACACTTTATAAATCGTGTGTGTGTCTTTTTGTATGGAAGCATTATTTCCAGAGATATCAAATAAAGCTATTAAGCCTCCCATAAAATGCGTCTAATGGCGCTCCTTTTCAAATTTTTCTTTTTTTTATGTTTTTGTTATTTTTTGTTTATAAGTTTTTATAAACAATTAAAATTAACATAAAAGAAAAATTCCGTCTCTGCGTTCCGTTTTACCGTTATGAAAATTTCATTATTAAAAAATTTATAATATTGAAGGCGTAATTGTAACAATCAAAATGAAATTTAAATACAAAATTTTTTGAAAATAACTACACACTTACTATATTATATAGTTTCGAAATAAAATTTTGGGAAAATAAGTAGTACGAAATGCGTGAAATTTATTAAATTTTTAGTTAAAATTTGTTATTCATTATTTCAATTATACAGGAAATTTTAATAATTGCCAATTTACAGACTATAATTTTAAGCTGTTGATCGAAAAGAAAATATGGTTGTTAAGAAATAACAAGCGTTTGTATGGTGGTGAAAAAAACCCGCGTTTTGCAAGAAATGCTCTTAAACTTAACTCTCCTAAGTAAAGTTGAAACAATAAATTACATCAATATCCAACTCAACAAACACTTCGAAAATTAAACTTCCACTGAAAAAAAAACAAAAGATTCTAAATCTGAAATGTAGCACAATATTTTCGGATGGAAAATTAGACATATGTGAGAGCTATATCATTCAATATTTCTAAGATAATGAAAATTTTAGAGAGTATATTTACTTTCAAATTTGTTTTTAATATTCCATGAGTATATTAATATTTAATCTACCGCTTGTTAACATTCTACGCTACGGGTCAACAGCGCATACGACTATCATCCTATAGCGTGTTTATTATGTTAAGTATTCGTGCACAAGACTCTTTAAAGAAAAACGTTGAAAGTAAAATGTAAAACACTTTCCAAAAACCTTTGTTTTTTATATATTGAATATTTTTCTTTCTTATTATAATAAATATAGTTCACATTGTATTTAAACAAACGGGCAGGGATCTTAGGCTACAATAAATAAATAAATCAACCAATTTTGGATTTTGTAAAATTATAAAAGAAATTGTTAATTTTGTACAAAAATTGTAAAATTTATTCAAAACAAAATTAATTTTTTGCTTATTTACTTACATATTATCTACTGGTATAATGTATCTTACAGTACTGTACGGAAGTTATCGTATAAAATTGGTTTTTTAAAATGCATATTAACAATTTATAATTGTGGTATATAAATTATAGTGTTATTGAAATTCATTATCATATTGTAAGAAATATTTTAAATATTCTCAAAATTCACATACTTGTAATATTGAGTTTACATTAAAACGCATTTACCTTAAAAATGGGTTTACATTTCGGGTACAAAAAAAAATATACAGTTGTGTTGAAAAAATTTCTTACCAGACATATTCGACCGTGGCGCTATTATTATCAAGCAAATGTATTTTTCAACTTTGTATATTAAAACGTAAACAATTTTCATGATAATTTTCAAAGGGTTTTCTTGCTCATTTTTCTTTTTTAATATTTCTTTCTTGTTTTATTATTGAAAGTACCCTTCCCATACTCCTCTTATATAATATATATATATACCCATTCTCATAAATATTTATGCACTTACTGTAAATACACATAACACATATCGGCTGTAATAATTTAGTAAAATGAAAGATGAAAAACTTATTCAATTGAATCTATAAAGAAAAGTATCTATCGCATACAAGAATCAACATAAAAATATAAGATAAAAGAAATATTTATGGACCACACACAGTTACCAAGATATTGTGGTATAGTTCACTGGTTGTTTGATTGGTTTAGGCTTAAGCGGCTACTACACATTCGTTCCTATTAGATTAACTTAGCATAATTTATTTTTCATTAGTTCAAAATATTCTACATATACAATGTTTTCCATGTAGAATTGCGTATCTGAATCATACAAACATACGAATATGAAAAAAATGCCATTTTAAATGCAATACTAAAAATATCAACTTGCTTGTAAATATTCAATGTACTTGTAAAAATAGAAAAATTGGGTTAAAGTAAATGAAAAATTTCTAAATCTTTACTCTACATTGTACACTTGTTTAGAATTTTTCATTATTTTCTTAAACACATGTTACAAAATTTATTTTCAACTTAATATTATTCTCATTGAATATTGTATTGTACGCAATTTATGCATTTACATATATTCATGGTACAATGATTGGAGAACAATAAGAAGAAAAAAAATTGGAAAAATCTTCAAACCCCAATACACATGCTATACATCATCTGAAATGCATCAAATAAATTATTGTTTTACGACATGATATGATGTTGAGAGGAAAATTTGACAAATTGAATGACTTCCTTGGGTCAACATTACTGTACTTATATGACATGATGTCATGAAGTATAGTGATGTGTTTCTTAAATGAGGATGTAATTAAAATATAAGTACTTAGATGTACCATTTTACAATAATAACAGAATCAAAAGAAAAATTTAAATAATTTTTTATTGCACTTTTATACAATGAAGAAAATAACAAAAACGAAAAATAAATAAATGAAAATTTATGTTGCTTGCATACTTGTAAAATAAGAGCTAAATATTATTTTAGTGTTGTTTTATTAAAGAAGATTTATTGGAAAGAGAATTTAATTTGATTTATTTTAGGAATAGATTTTTAAATTAATTTCAGAATTAAAATATTTTTTTTTGTAAATTAAAAAAAAAATTCTTACAGAATTAATTATTTAACACAGCTGTAGCTATACATATACTTGTTTAGCTGCGATAATTGAAATTATGGAAATCATGTTAATTATGATTTAAAATAATAATTAATAAAATTTAAAATTGCGGCATTGTATGTTTCATTCCAAATTGAAATGTTGCCAATAAAAGCAGTACAAATGAAATTTTTTTGGATATAAAATAATTATTATTAAGCTTTCGCATTGTGACCCTTAAAACTAATGTACTATGTGTGTACTATTAAATAAATAAAATTTTGTTCACTTTATTAATCACACGAATGATGCTTATAGGCCAAGCTTTGATTATAATTAAAATTAATATTGCATTAAAGAGTTAAAACAATCATCATTTAGAGACGCACAAAAATGTTGCTATCAGATTGCCTAGCAAAGTCCTCATCATTTGATGAGAACAGAAAAAGGAAGGAAGAAATTGTTGAAGAGTTAGCAAAGATTAGAGTTAGACACAAAAAAAAAATATCACATTAGAGTGCATTTTTCCGTGACATTTATGAAAACAGAAATCACTAAGAGCTGTAGAAAGTATAACCAAATAATATGCTTGCGAAATCTATTTAGACTATTTTAAGAATTGTGATAACAAATTTGATTTATAATATACAATCATGTAGAATAGTAAAAGTAAGTTCCTGAAGAGTGGTCAATATTTTATAAGAAACGACCAATTATCGTTTAAATTATATTTTCCCAATTGATCCAAAAAATAAGTGAATAGATACAGATTTCATCCCATATTCTCGTTGACTACGGTAATGTCTGTGATAAGTAAAAGCACAGTGTAAAATTTAATTGAAATAAAAACAGACAACGTTTATGACATTTTATTGACCATTTTTTTGACTTTTTTAAAAATTAGAGAGTTTAAAAGTCGTTGAATTAAACCGGTAAGTTATTTAATCGACCGACATGAGAAGTTTCATTTTTTTAAGTCTTATTTTTACTATGAGTTAAATTTGTGTCATTATTCATATCTTAGAAAAAAATCAGTGGGTTTCGTTAAAATTTTGTTTTTCCACCCTGGTTGTTAAAACAAAGACCTAATAATACTTTCTTCGCAACCGTATCTGAATAATTTTCTTTACTAGAACATTAGATTTAAATTTCTGGTCGCTGCTAATAAATTAATACTTTTTTTAAAACGTCATTAAAGACACTATTTTTTCAGTACGTAAAAACAAACCAAAGTAATAAGATTTGACATTTTTTCATCTTTGCAATTGAATTTCAACTGCAATTTCATCTTTATACAAAGTTTTGTTGTTGAACAGTAAAGAACAAAATATTTAAATTTGATTTTTGGTTATCTTCATTTCGATGAAATAAAAAACAAAAAAAAAACCACTACCCGCAACCAAAATCACGTTACACAAAAACCACTACAAACTGGCAATGAATAAACACCACATATTCGCACTTTTTATATAAAATAAAGTAAAAAAACTCACAAAAAAAAAATTATCAACCAAAATTATTCCATTTTTATTTTTTTTTTAATAAAAAAAACAAAAACAATGGATAAAAAATAAATATTATCAGTAGTAAAGGTTCATTTGAAAATCTTTATCAACCAGAGTTTAAAGAGCAGTAAAACAACATCTAGTGCGGTATAATTGAAAATGCAATAAAAAAAACTAATATTGAGCTATGGCCTTATGGAAGGCGGGAAAAGAGCTAGAAGTTTATTGATATTATTAAAGAGAAATCAAATGTTCATTCATGCGATTTTACGTTAACATGCAACCGGTATTCCAATCAAATATCGTCATATCAAAATACCACAAGGATTACTGAAACAAGCAGCAACAAAGTGTTTTTCTTTATGAAAAAACTACAAAGACATTGAAAAAAAACTCCCCATCCCATGAAATTTTCACATGATATTTGTATCCAATGTGCACAAAACATTGCTTCCTTGACTTTTAAATCAACCACACTTTAAAAAATAAAAAAAAAAAAACTATAGATGTACAATGATTGTAAAATGAAATGAAAATAGAAAAATAATAACATTTTCGAATTTGTATGCTCATGAACCGTCAAAAATATTTTTAAGTGGATTCATCAGTTAAATGGAAGTAGACATATAGTGCGATTACTACACTCATTTTATTTTCTTTGGTACTCACTTGGTAAAAATTGCAATACAGGATTTCTTCACATTTATACCGTCTCTGTTACTTGTAATGGCTTTTATTAAGCAACAATTAAATTGTGTTTCATTGGAATGGTAAGAATATGAAGCCAAAAATTAAATTATTGAAATTAAATTGTAATAAAATGTATGGGGAAACGTAGAAAACACTCAAATTATTAAACCGTTTAAATATCATAATAAAATCTTTTTACTATATAAGGTAAGCTATAAGTATAATCTAAAATTTATACGCGACAAGCTACTTTTAATGACAAGTTTCTTTTAATATTATATAGGGGTTTATACCATATGACACTTTAAACTATACTGCCAGATTATTTGGGAGAATTTCACAAACTAGAATTCATAAAGACTCTTATACCTTACAGGATAATAATAAAGGATGCGATCTATCTCTATCCATCGGTACTGATTTAGTTAAATACTCATTTGTATAAGTTTTTGTAATTAAGATTCTTGTAATCTTTAATAGTGTGTTTTGCGTTTAGAGTTTCATTTACAACTTCATGAGTAGCGCTGCCAGCTAAATAAGCAAATGATACGCCTATTTATATGCAATATCTAAATGAAATTCATTACATAAGATTATTAGTCGATATTGTATTAGAGGGATATTGAAAATAAATATGAAATACAATTTTTTTACAATCTATTACAACACAGTTGCTGAGTGTATATGACAAACTACAAAAGACTTTAAAGGAATAAAGGGGTACAGTATGTAAGAAAACTTATAATAGCAACATTTTAATTACAGTAAATAAGTTTTAAATTCACGTACAAAATATGTGGAACTTCAGTATTCTCTCTGCTTTTTTGGATAACAATACCTCAATCATTTTCGTGTACCTACATAGTATGCAAAATCAAGTTGATTTCACATTTACTCTGGATAATGTACAGAACTTACTTTTATTACTCTTATATAATTTTCCTATTCTATATTTTCATTATTATAGTTACTCTTACAAGCTTTTTTTATATTTAATTCATCTTACATGTGCTTATACATTTTCCGCATCGGATAGATTTCGCTGCGTTTCAATGAAGTTTGTATACTTATAAAAAGTATTTTTTGTTACAATAGTAGACGTGTTTACAAAAGTACAGTTTAAAAAAGGACATGCTGTACAAAAATAAATATAAGAGAAAGTACCGTTAACATTAAATTTGACTAACCAGTTAAAAAAAAGTTTATTTAATTTTTTTTTTAAGAAAGAAAAACAGGGAAAAACACTATAAATATGTGAAAAATTTTTTGATCCTGAAAGAGAAATTCTTTTTTACATGGAATTTGATATTGGCGACCATTTGCCATTCAAAATTCTATGCTGTTTTAAATTGCAAAAAAAAAAAATACCCAGACATGTAATATTCCTATGTATGTGAATGGTTTTTGTTTTGCTTCAAAGAGCTAAAAAAAATTCTGTATATATTTTTTTTGCAATAACACGCTGAAAATTATAACAGAAAAAAAACAAGCAAAATATACAAAATAATTCTTCATGGCCAGTTAATCTAACCGAATATTGAATGGTTTTTGGTCGGATTACATTCATTTTAATACTAAAACCATCAAGATAATAGGTTATCGCTATTGCATAATATATTTTTAATAATTTAAATGAAACAAAAAAAAATGAAGGACCAAATCTGCATGCAACGGATACAATTTAATATTTTCATGCACATAAGTTTTTTTTATAAACGGTTTATAAGAAATATTGCTAATTATTTGATTATTTTTCAAATCTGAAATCGACACCGGATGGTCTACATATATATCGACAAAGCAAGAGGATATAGGAATACCAAATCGAGTTATGGCATCAATTATGGAAAAATCTTAAATTCGAAATTAATTGCTCCAGGTACCCTTTTTTTAATAAGTCTAAAGTTATACATGCTGTATTTTATGTTGCACCCTCCTTCAGGATACACATGTCAGTCATGCCCGTCTCTTGCATTTATGGCCAACTGCCTGAAAACGATTATTACCAAAGCTAATGGTAGAGCAACATACGTTTCCGAAAAATAAGAGACTGCTGAAGCTTAAATATTAAAATTTGTACCAAAAAGCAGGTCTTTTGAGGAATTTGAAAATAGTTTTCCCGTAAAGAGAAATTGAAAGCATACTCAAAGCGATTCTTTAAATGCAATATATTATTTGCTTATGAGTTTAGTCAAATAGATGGAACACTTCTGTTTCTTCATATTTATGAGCCCCATAATATCCTTATGGTTAGAGCCAAAAAAGTTGAATTTTAACTTTTACTTTTGTGATATTGCTAATATATTTCCGAGTTTCCTTTAAAATATTTTTCCATAAGCTCTAAGTTCAACATAATAGCCAGAGGTAGGTTGCTGTATAATGAATAAACATTTTGTTTGGCAAGTTTACAGATTCTTTCTTTGTTTTTGTTATCGATAAATAATATAATTGCAGTTCCTGTTTTTGCTTATTTAAAATTTTCATTCTGAATTGTTGGGACTTTTGTTTCCAGATTGCCAGACAAGGTATTTATTTTCATATTCTTGTAATAATTATCAATATTTAAAAAATTTTAATTACATATTTCATTCATCCTCCAATAATTTCGAAAAAAAATCATTTCAGTTTCTTGAACTTATATAACATAAAAAATCTAATTAAACGTCCCTTGGAGCTAAATAACAATATATCACATTTGAGAAAAAAGAAAAACTTTTCAATTCATAAAAAAAACAGGAAAGTTGACATGTAAATGCAAATTTTGTGTCCATTTAACACTTGTAATTTCCTTTTGAAATGCCACGTGCACTTTTGAACATTTCCATATCATAAAATGTTATTCCAACCCTGATATAAAGTGACAGATTAATAACAAGTTTAAAGATGGTTTTTTTTTAGAGGGAAAACACTATTTCAACAACTTGTAATAAATTCCATATAAACAAGACAAGCTAGTGTGTGTTTTTTTCAATTCAAACGTATCCTAAGCATGTGAGAGTAGAAATGAGTAAAAGTATTTGTAATAGTATTCCAAGAAATAATTATAATTTTTTGAATAAATTTGTTTGGGCTTCATGTCATGATTTGAGAAAGGAAGATTAAGAATTTTTCAAATTATTAAAATCTTTAACACTTTGCGATATTCAACTGCAATAAATTTAAGGATTTTCGCATTTGATATTTATAGATACGTATAGGTATAGAAGTAAAATGTCATATGAAATCAGTAAAGGAGGGGCTATCGGAAAACTTTATATTCTATTCTAGCCTGTAATACACACATAATGCATACACTGGCTCTTATTTTAAAATATTTAAAAAATGATATTTTATATTATTTATTATAACCCCACGTTTTGTTTTACTTAGTTCAAATTTAATAATAGAAATTGTGAAAGAAAAATTGTTTCTACTTCGGAGGAATTTGTACAAAAAATAATTGCATGATTAGAAATCCTTTTGTATCAATTGCTTATGAACTACTAATAAGAAACGTTTTGCGGTATGAATAACTATAACATTTAGAATAATCTCAATATAAATACGGCTGTAGTTCTAAAATGGAAAAGAGAGGTATTATTTTTAAGCGACTTTACCATAGTTACAAGTTTCTGAATTAAACTTAAAATCTCTCCCCACGCATATTATGCAACTCTTAGTTATATTAAAAATTTCATAAATAAAAAAAACATAATTAAAATCCTAACTAAATTCGGTAAAATGTTTATGTGTCCTTTCTGTAGCGTTTATCACAATATCGTATTAATTAAGAAGTTACTTATAATTAATAATTATCTTCTAACTAACAATTATTTTCATTTGTAACAGAGTAGATTTAAAAACTAATTTTGTTACCACAAAAACCAAATCTTTACTTTAAAAAAAAAAAATTATAGTTTTTATTTTGATATTTTCTTGTTGTTATTGTTATTATGGAATTAATTTTGAAGTGTAAATATCCAATACACCTTGCTATTTATGAATCTAAATTTACATATACATATATATGTAGTTATGAATGACATACACAAGCACAAACATTGCATACACAAATGCACATATCAAAAATCGTTTTTTTTTTTGCACTTTAATAACAAATTAACCACTAGAATATGTCAGTAGGTTTTAAGTTTTTTTTTGTGTGTGTTTATTTTTATTTTATTGTTATTATTTGTTTTCTTTTTTTGGATAACCTCAAAATTGACTGGTAACTTGTTTAAATGCTCTATTATTATTATCCTATAGTGCATATATATGTATACCTATACATGTTTGTATGTGCATGTGAATTTACATTATAATTTTATGAAAAGATTTTTATTTGGGATTTTAATTTTTCTATTTTTTTTTCTTATTATATTTATTAAGTATTTATGATGTACTAATTCGATTTTTTTCGATTACTTTTATATTTGATTAATTTTCTTTTGCTAAAAAGTAAGGTCCTTGCAATTCAGTTTCTTATATATTGTAAAAACTCTTCTAAATTCTTTTACGGCAATATGTAGGTGTATGTAAAATCCCAATAGAATTTTTGAAAGAACGAAAATATTAATTATATTTACTAAATATGAGGTATTTCATATTATAATCTATTTTAGTTGAATATGTTGATTTCACACGAGAGATTAAATTCTAAAATAAAAAAAATAAATATATAACAACATAAATTTGCATGTAACTATTTATTTAGAGCCTTTTCAAACACCTTTGTAGCAAGAACTATACTTTATAGAGATCACATGGTTAGTAACAATTTGAAATTTTAGATATTTTTAAGAATTATAATAAACGAAAATTTTGATATATATTACATAAATAAATATATCAGAAACAAATACAAAATAATAATTCAAAGTAATCAATAGATTTTTTGTGTTCTTACAGGGAATATACAGTGAAGTAAAATACTTTTGTGTTACCTTTTCGCCACAAGCCTCATAAAAAGGTGCACAAAATCGATATACACAGTTAGCACGTTCTAACAAAAGCTGCAAAATAATATATTGACATATAACTTTATAAGTATTCTAAATTATTTTGTAAAAAAAAATTCGGGAATAAAATGTGATTTAAATACATACTCGTATGTTTGGACTCAAAATTGTATTTTAGTATGATATTAATTTAAAATACTGTGCCACCAACATCAATAAAGTGAATAATATCAAATACTTTTTACACAATTAAAATCATTGCTCTAAAGGACTCTCAATTTAGGTCCCAAATCAAAACTATTTTTATGGGAAAAATTGAATAGACAATTTGAAAAAGAAATAAATTAGCCTTTGAAAACACATTGATTATTTCACTTAAGTGGGCGAATTAGCGCTTGAATATTGTACTAATTCCTACTTAGTTATTCTTTTATTATTCAAGTTCTCTAAAATTTAAATAGTGCGCCGAAAATTTATTGCTTAACTGTATGCTAATTGTTTGTTGCATTTTTTTTATAGAATTTTTCCAAATTTAAAAATAACTTTACGTTTTTCTTACCATTGAAAATATTTCTTCACATACATTTAATTTTCTAGCTACCAAAATAAATCAAAAAATCATTTAAATATCTTTAACACTAAATTATAATATGATTTATTAAATCTTCTTTCTTTTTTGTTGTTCAATATAATAATAATGATTCACATATAAACACACAACACTGTCATACTAATACATTTAATACTATTAATGTTATTTTTGAAGAATACCTTTAACACATATTTTTCTTTTATTTATATTTGTGTATTTATTTCCGAATAATAATAAATTTTTCTTGAAAATCACTATTTTATTTATTTACCCTTGTTATTCATTACAAGTGTTATAATTTTTATTTTTTGTTATATTCACAAATTCACTAATAATTTTTGTTATTACAAAAAATATACAGGTATATGAAAGAAAATATGTTAAAAATTTATCACAAAAAATTGAAATTAACTAAAAATAACAAAAAAAAAGCGAAAATAAAATGCGACTAACAGTCGAGTAAAAAAAAGCAAATATTAAGTGAAAAGGTAAGAAAGTAAGAATTTGAGAACTTGTATATTTTTTTTTTTCTTGTTCATCGGTTTCCGTCAGCCTACCTCAAAAATTGTTGTTGATTAAATAACGGCAAACCAAAATAATTTTTGTTATACCGTTATAGCTAAGAATTCAATTTTACATACACAACTATAAAAAATGCCTCCCATACTTATTGTATTAAAATTGTTATATTTTTCCGGTTTATTGTTTTTCCACCTTTCGTTACTATTTATTATTATTATTCCTTCTTATTATTTTCTATTTTGTCTATTGTTTTTTTATCGTATAAACACTCACTTAAACCGTTTATCATTAATAATAACAATTTTATTTGTTTCTATTTTCACATATTATTTTCATCACGGAATAAAGTATAACGTCAGTATAACGTGGTAATAATAACAATTTTGATTCAAAGAGACACTCTAATCAAAAATCACATTAAAATAAAAGAAACGAAAACAAATATAGAGAAAAAAGTGAAAACACCAGCAATACGCACAGTATAGTTTGGTAAAGAACGGTAAAGAAAAAAAAATAAAGTGTTAAATTATTTCACAAAATCATCTACCGCGAATGGTTTGTATGCGTTGGTTGACTTGTCTGATTGTTTTTAATATCAATGAAAAACTATATTAGATTTTTTCTTCTAGATACTAGAGCTGCACATATTTTCCAAATTCAAAAATATTCAATAACAACGGTATAAACTTAAATATAATATATATGAGAAGAAAATAATAACAAAAAATAAAATGAAGGATAAAAAATATGTATGTATGAATGTATTTGTGTGCCTGTTTATCGTATATACCGTATATACCCATATCTAATGTGAATTTTATATATTTTGCATTTTTTAACATGCCTTCAATCTACAATATTATAAAATATTTGTTTTTTACTTGTAGTTTTGACTATAGAGTCAAACATACATGCACAGATTTTTCATATGTTCTTCATGTAGAAGCATGTAATACTATATATTAATTATATATGCACACACATGTACATATCTATATTTAAATATCTATTTCTGGAAATCCTATTCATTTCATTCTTTTGTTATACAATTATTCTTTTTAGATTTTTTTTTCTCACTATTAATATACATATATGTACATATGTATATATATATTATAATATAACAACTTTCATATGGAAATTTTCATTCACATACAAAATTATGTTCATATGAGCTTAAACATATTGTATGTGTGAATATGAATAATATGTTATCACATATCTATGCATATTATTAACTGAGGGCACATACTCAAATAAAATATTATTAAAATGTATTATATATGAATATTAAATATATTTTTATATTATATACAAAGTAAATTTCAAATTTATTTAAATTTTAATGTCTCCGTTCTTTACAAAAAGCACACATACGCACATAAAATAAGCATAAGAGTATTGTGTATGTAATATTAATATATGCAAACGTGTTGCTAATAAAATTTAATAGTATAAAACACACATGACATAACTAATATAGAATATGTTTAATTTCCAAGGCAAATCATATAAGCAAATTATACATATAATGCAATAATACATATACCCACATATATATGTATGTCGAATTTTTGTACTTATTTAAATAACAAATATGTAAATCTGCTCGAATTTTACATTAATAACATTAATAACATAACATGTAAGCTAACATTATAACAACAGAATAACATTGTATATAAGCACATCCTAGAAAATTAGAGAGAGAGAAAAAGAGAATAAACGGAAAATTTTATAAAATTTCTCTATTTACATTTTAGGTTTTTATTGTTTTCTTATTTTCCTATACGCAAATTTAAATTTCTCACAATACACACAGAAACACAAACACTCATTTAATGTTGTATGTAAATTGCAGAAGAGTAAATGTTAATTGAAAATTCTCTCAGTCAAATATTTTTTTAGTACTTTTAACAGTTTGAAAATTTTCATATTTTTTATACGAATAATGCACTACGCGTATGTAAATGTAGTTGTATATTATTTTTGAATGTGTGCTACTTTTGTATTGATAATGTTAATGTAGTTGTTATTAAAGTCCTTTTGAAAAAAAAAAATGTTGGCACAACCTCATTACATTTTGGCTTTCTTTTTTCTTTTTTAAGAAAAAATTTTAGCAGAATTTTCTATCATTATATGTACATGGATTTCATTGTATCTAAGCATGTGTATGGAAGAGAAAGAAAATTTTTGAAAAAGAAAATTTTTTTGAGAAAATTTTGAAACATAATGCATACATATATACACACATATTATATGTAGATTGTTGTTAGCATTATTGTTGTGATCTTACAGAACACTTTGATAAAATTTTGTTTGTAAAATAAAGTTCGTCTTATTTTAATATAGTAGATAAAAAATTTTATAAGATAAATTAGTTATTATTAATTATTATTAATTATTAATTTTTAATTTCAAATAAAATTATAATATTTTTTAATAGAATTGTTATAAAATTTGCAAAATATTGGCCATTATTAATCTAATAATTATTCTTTTCTACTTTATTCTAAAAATTTTTAAATAAAAAAATTTCTACTTTATATTTTATACTGGTCTACCTTTACAATGATTTCACTGTATATTTTATCGTAACACTGCATTAGTTTCTTTATAGAATGAAAATTTTGTTAGTCTTCAAATTAATATCGATGCGGGAGCAAAATAATTATTGTAATTTATTAAATAAAATATTCTAGCGTATATACATATAAAGTTATTTAAAATTTAATTAGGTCAATTCTAGAAATTTTCGGTGTTTAAGTGAAATTCTAATTTACAGGTCCAATTAAAGTGCATTCTCATTTACAATACATAGTTAAAAATTGTTCTAATTACTAAAAGTTGAAAAGTATTATATTATTTGTAACGTATCTGGCATCGATTATAAGATCTTCAGTTGAAATTAATTGCAAAAGTGTCGATATTTGAAAATACGTAAAAAAACTCATTGTTGTCATCTAAGTTGTCAATTATTATTGACTATAAGTAGCCAAAATTAAATTTTTGTTTGGAGTTTGCATCCGGTCATCTTACGAATTGCGATATCACTGATTAATAAAGACCAAATACATTGAAATGTCAGTTTTTTGTAGAATGCCCTTCTGTATTAGAACAAATCATATCGGAATAATTTTCTATTATTAATCTAATTTCTACTTCTTAACAATTATAATTATTATTTTCATAAAGTTTATTAACAGTAAGAATTTAAAACTGAACACGAAAATTGCTGATGATAGAAAAGAGTAAAAAGTTCACTATATAAGGCCTCTTGAATTCAAAATCAATAATAATAAATTTGTAATAATTTGTTATAAGCAAATTATAATTTGCGTAAAAAAACATTTGTTTTTTCACATCTAATAAATTTTTAACGAAAAAAATCACTGCAAGAAAAATTTATTATTATAATTGTGCATACTACATTTTATATCGAAATTCTTTAATAATTATTTTATATTTTATATTTTACATATATTCATATATTGATACAATTATAATTATTATATCGAATTTATTATTTTGATTATATTATTTTGAGTGAATATAAATACATGCGTATAATTTATAAAATATATTATTGTAAATTCCACAAATATACCTGTCCACATGACCATATAAAATTTCCAGGTTGTTAACCATAATAATAATAATAGTAATAATAAAAAAAAAATACATAACTGCCTTCAGTGTATCACCAAAATTTTATTTTTTTAAATTTTTATTAAAAGCGCATACATATATGTTTTGAATAATATCTTGTATTATAAAATAGAAACTATGAACAATATAAAATGCATGTATATAGAACCACCAAACTCTGACCATCAGAACAAAACCAAATTTATTTTGAAACTCACATTTTAATGAATTTGTATTTCCCTTAAATTTTCAATTTTGAAATGTTATTTAGTGTTCCTATATAAGTATGTATATAATATGTGTTGTTCATAATTATATTTGGGTTTATGGATATATTTATATTTTCACCCTTATTATTAATAATATGGTATAGAGGCGTGAGTGTTCATGCAAAATAAATTTATTTTCACTTATTTTTTTTTTAATATAATAAAATATATATAGGCACTTATATAATATATTAATATACGATATGTTTTATAATATGTTCAAACAAATCTAGGTACACACATTAATAAGGTTATACACAAGGTGTTTCGCATAACGCGGCAAATAATTTCAGAGATGATTCTTTTTTCAATTTCCAGCAAAAAAATGTATAGGTGGAGGGTGTAGGTATACTCGTTTTCGACCTACAACCTGTTGGAAGAAGAGGAATCAGATTTTGCCTGCATATATATAAATGTTTATGAATCCGAAAACATGCCACATCGAGTAACCGCCGGGGGCTTGTTGTACAGGTTATTATTTCCGGTCTTACAATCAATTTGAATTGAGCCATATTTTTCGAGATAAAGCTCATCAAAATCAGAATTTTTGTTTTTTTTTTACTAAATATTTCTCGAAAAATTGTGACATTATTTTTCTTTTGGTTTTTTGATGCGCTACGATGAGAGCTAAAAGTAAATACGGAATATAACATTTTTGTTTATCTCTCATAGTGTTGCCAGTAGAACGTGCTAAATGTGTATAAAAGAAATGCGAAAAATCTGGTACCCTTTTTTTCAACCGGGTGTAGCTCGAACACTAATATATCTGCCCTCACCCTGTATATGTACATATGTACACGTTGCACATATTTGTACATTTTATGTAATTTTATCAATTTTTTTTTTCTTTAATTAAAAGATTTTTCTCATTAAAAATATTCAAAATAATAATATTGTTTTATAAATGCATTCATTATGTTTCTATTTTCGAAATATAAAAAAAAACAAACAACCAAACAAACAATAATATGTTTTACATTGCATTTTGTAAATAATTTTTTATAAACTTTATTTTGTACAATTTTATTTTACAATATTATATTTGAAAATGTTGTCTTGCACACGCAAAATGTTTTTAACATTAATGAGCGTCCATGTTTTTCTAGAATATTTTAAACAATATTTAGTATCTAAAATATTTCTGTGACTACTAGCAACAATCGCTTAAATAATTTTTGATTGTTTTTCAAATAGAAATTTTCATATTGTCGATATTATAGCTCAATCTGCAAATTGCTCAAATTTAATCCATATTAAAAATTAATAAATAGAAAAATTTTCTTTATTGTGTAAATTTATTTCAGATAAAATAAAATTTAATTTAAATTAAATCTTTGAATTTTCTAAAACCCCAATATGAAAATAAGAAAATATTCTTTTTAACTCAAATTAATTTATGAGTGGAACTCTTCAATTATTGTTTTACAAATATAAAGAATGAAGGAGTAATGAAAAACATTCATTATAAAAAATTTGAAACTAATACAACAAAATGACGGAGAGCAAAATAAAAAAATAGTACTAGGTGGTATCTAGGTGCATACCTACATTATGCTATACAAATCAGTATTCAAACAAAAGTTAAGTTGGTCAAAAAATAATGGTAAACCAAAAACTAATGTTTAGTTTTCTAATACGTAAGGATGCATCATTCGAATTTGAAGAAAATTAAAGTATTTAAGAGAAAATTACAGTATAGGACTCTTAAAAATAAATTTTATACCAAATTAATATATACCAATTTTTCGACACTTCACAATAAAACTTTAAGCAAAACCAGAAAATGCCCGCTATTAAAAATTTTACTGGAATATAACGGTGACTACCGGAATTACTTCTAACAGTGATGTAACAGGAATAATAACAATATTTTATATTTTATTCAAATTCTAAAATAAATTCTAAATTAAAAATTTGTAAATATTGACGACTCTGCATAATTTAGAGATCTATTTGCATTAGCATATAGAAATTATGAAAATTTATTACAACAGCAGCTTAATAATTTAATTTTTTTGAAAATAGTTGAATATTTCTCTTTGTACGCGTAAATGTGTAAAATTAACACCCAAAAACGTCTAGTTACGATGGTTGAATCCCAAAAGTTAACCAACTCGTTACATAGCCAAAACTCACATATAAAATTTCCTCAAAATGGATTCAGCCGGACTTGAGATACATGCGCGCAGAAACTGGCCGACAAACAGCTAGACAGAATATTTTAGAATATTTTAGAAATAGAATCTGTAGGATTAAGTTCTGCAAAATTTTCGAATGTGTTGTCAAACTAATTTGGTTTAGAATCTTACTTTTATAACTCGTTTTAAATGCTTGCATGAATATAGCTAATTAATTTAATTTTAAATTTTTTATCCTACTGTCAGCTGGCTTTAATATTTTAACAGTAAGCACTTATTTAATAATGTGATGACCGATTGTAACATGCAATAATACAAATATAGAAAAATTATTTTATTTTATTTCAATGTGCTCATATCCATTATCTATTGTTTTCAAAATTTTTATAAAAAATCACACATGAATGAATTTTCGTAAAATTTTATATTTTATTGCTGGTTTAGTATAAACAAAATCATTGTGTATAAAAATAAACGTTAAATCAAAAATTTACTCGAAAAGCAAACTTTTTCCTATAGAACTAAAATTGCTGACGTGAGTGAGTTTTACATTAATGTACACTTAAATGTGTAAGGATTATCTAGATACGTACATATATTGGGAAAAGTAACGTTGGTACGTTCACCTATTTGAAATTAAATTACCAAAATAAAATCAAAATGGTTTAAATAACTGTAAATTTTTATGCAGGACACAAGAATAGAAGGACAACATATTATATAGAAATTTTTTTCGTTTACTTAATGTTATCGTAACTGCCATTATTATATTGTTGTTGTTGTTATTGTTATTATTATTTTTAGTAACCCGCATATTGTTGGCCTTGGTGTCATTTTCTCAGCAGTATGGAATTTTTTTTTTTATTCAAATATGCTGAATACATTCACATCCGCATATATTTTTTTTTTCTTTATTTTTTCAAATCAATTTTAGATAGAACGTTTATGAAATGGAAAAACCGTTATGTAGTTTGAATATACATATGCATACTTAAATGTACAAAAAAAAACAAAAAGCAAAAACAAACATTTAATAACTAAATTTTATTCTTTTTGTATTATTCAGGCTGGAACCCACGCCATTGTCATTAAAATAAATACGGTCTGCCGATTAATGATGTTTGAACGTTAAATGTTTAAAATGGTCATAAAAATTCCGTTGCTTCAAATAGGATAATTGTATACACTTAGAAAAAGTTTTTGATAGAATTTCCATTATATAAAATTTTTACACAGCTGTGAAAGTGTTGGAATGAAGTAATTTCATTCAAATAGAATTAATCTCGAATTATTTACAACTATAATTATTTTATAAGAATGCGAAATGCTATTGGGATTAGTTTCGAAGCGCACCTGCTTAATTTGTTATGGAAAAGAAAATCTTATAAAATATTGTGCGATAACATCCGATGAAAATCAATTCGCCCTATTATCCTAATTCTATTACAGTAAACACAAGAATTTATCATCATTAACACAAGTTTATTAATCATGCAATCAAGAAATCTTTTGAGTGTGCTGCTCTATTTTGAATGCATTTATAATTAAATAATAAAAATTTTGTAAAAACAATAAACTTTATTTATCTCTTTATTTATCAGAAACCCTATTTACGAATAATAATTACTTAAAGGAGAAACAAATAGTCACAGTTCTAAACGCGTTTTGCTAGAAAACTAAAAGAGTGTCTAGAAATGTTAATTGTGCTTATAATACAGAAGTAAGATTTGTGTTATGCAAATATAAATACTCGTATAACGAATTGCCCATATAAGTGAACAGAAAACTTGTTATAGCTTTGCTTTTCAAGCCATTATTTTCAAAATAATTCATGCAACAATTCGATTTGATGTCTGAGCAGCCTTCATGATGTCATGCTGTTTTAAGTAATAGTTCAATAATGGAAAAGACGGAATTGTCACGCTAAGCAAAATCAGAATATTGCGTACTAGTCTTTCAAGAGCTCAAGTTAAGTATTGCCAAAGTATTTCTAAAATAATTATTATTGAGTAATAACAGAAGCAAAATTTTATTTTGAATTTAATTAGTTTTTTTGGTTAAAGTATGGCTGCCAACTGAGCATAAAACAGAAGAATTCTTTAATTGTCTAGAAGAATTCTTTAATTATTCGACTTAATAGTAGTTTCGACTAATAATAGTTTTCAATTGCAATTAGTATGCAATGTACATCAATACTTATAGTTAATTTATTGTGGGATTAAAATTTAAGAATACGTCCAAATAATTCATTCAAATTAATTTATAATTCATTTAAAAAATTCAATTCAAAATATAAGGACATTGCATTTCCAAATTTCAATATTATCAATTTTTTTTTAAATAAATTTCAATTATGATTCCATATCTTATTCACCTAAGTATTCTAACACCATAGGTGAGTAAATCCATTATTAAAACCAACAAAAATTTTCATTACCTATTAATGGCTAAATAAGCAAGACCTTTAATAATTTACAAATACATTTCAAAAGTAAAACTCCAAAAGTCATAAGCGTGTGAATGAAAGAATCGATTTTGGTAATTTCATTTTGACCTTTACAAATCATATAAAAATATTTTTGAATTTTTTCCTAGTTAACATTTTCTTTTTCTTTTCCTATATCTAGCTTTTACTTAAAAAAAAATATCACGGCATCAATTTCAATTCAATTATTAAACAAATGTAAATTCTCACAAAACTCTTCCACCCATATTTTAATTAAAAACTGTCTAAAAATCTACCAATCTACCAATACATTTTTTTTTTGCATGAAATTTAATCCCGGTGTTAAAAAAAAAAAAAGAATTTAAATTATAAAAAATGCAAAAAGTTTTATCAATACCAAAACTCTCCGGTTTAATAAATTTTTTTTTTTGTACTTGCTTTTGAACTCCTCGCATTTTGTGTTACTTAAGTTAGACATAATTCTTTTGCTTTACAATCCTTTACTCTTGCTTTTTTTTTTTAATTTGCTTGCAAAAACTCATACTCGAACGCGTTAAAGTCAGTTTTTTTTTTGTTCTTTTGTTATTGTATTTTGTTTTTGTGATAGGATAAAAATTTGTAAGCGACAACTTTTTAACACGAACATACTTTAATTTTTTTATTGTTTTTTTATTATTATTTTGTTCATTTTGTTCGCTTCATTGTGTTTCAGACCATTTTTTTCGTTTAGTCATTTATTAATATAGCAAAAAGAAAAAAAAATAACCAACCAACAATATCTTAGCAATCCTGGTAATTGTCACCCCTCACCCGTTTTTTCATTTGTTTTGTGCGATTTTTTTTTTGTCCATTTTTTAACAACAGCAATTACAAGCTTGTTGTCGTCCAAAGTGCTGTAATTCCCAAAAGTCCTGAATTGATTTTTTTTTTTTGTAATACATTTTTTTCTTTTCATTGTTTTAACTTTGCTTTTTTCTCTGAATTGAATGAGGATGTGAGTTAAATTGTAACAAAAACGATGATAATCCTTCTACAAAAATGTTTAAATGAAAAAACCTATATTGACCACCGCGGCTATATGATTTTTTATGCTTAACGAACAAAAGTTATTTTAAGTTAATTTCATAGATTTTTTATCTTTCTGTTGTCTAACTTTTGGCCTCAAAGTACGAAAGAGATGTTATGGTTTTTTTTTTATAAATACATATATAATATATGGAATTGAGGGTCTCGTTTTAATATAAAAAAAAATTCATATAGTCGAACAGAAAGTTTAAGTGTGCCAATCAATAAAAATAATTTTATTACACGTATAAGAAATAATCTTGAAAGTTCATGACAAAGATATTACAAATAAAAATTATAAGCAGAACGGGCGTCGGAATTTTAAGAAAAATTAAAGCTGAAATTGCAATGTGAGAAAAAAATATTGATTTACAGTTTCAAGTACAAGAAATTTTTAAATCAATTAAAGTGTTTAATGGTGAAAAGTAATAACGAGAATTTCATTATTATGCATTTAAGGATGAAAATAATTTTTGTGAACCCAAGTATATTTTTACAGCAGTAATATGTTTATAGATAATTTTATGTTTAATATCTTTTGAAAAGTTTGTGCAGGACTATGTGAAGAAGAGCACAACTTTGTTTTTTTAAAATGTTGTTTATTGTAAAACCTGAGCTTAGATTAAAAAAATATTATATGTGTACAATGTATTGAAATCAAATTGGAGTCAATGATTACGAGGCGCTTAAATTAAAATATATTACTGAATTGATCCCGTGAAAATTTTGTAACAAAAAGGAATTGAATTACATTTTCCCATATATACTTCTACTCTGAAGGTAAATATATTATAAAGGTAGAAACAATTGTACATATTGTTCTTTGGCAACTAGGCATTTCAAATATTCAACTTAAGACATAATATAATATCAAAATCGAGAAACGTCCAAAAATATTTTACAACATGAAAATTTTTCTATACAAATAATTTTGAAAAAGGTTAGCATTCACTTTCTCTTTTCCAAATAAATAATATTTTTTAAATTTTTTTCAAATTACCTAGCTTGCTTTTTTAATTTCGTTCATTTTTACTCCGACTTTAAATATGTTCATTCATACCACACCCTTTTCGAATATTTTCTAAAACATAAATAAAATAAAATAATAATAACGTTTATTTAAAATATGCAAGTATTATGATCTTGTAATAATAGTAAATCTCATTATCAGAAATATTTCGGTGTTCAGACACTTATGTGAAAATTTCATATTTCAGCGTATGGAACAAAATCAGAAAACTGGAATTCACTCATGCACTTTTTAAGCTGGACAAATTTAAAATAAGGCTGGACCAAACGAATGATTTGTAAAGTAGTTGTGTTAAGGAATTTTCATTGTTTTCTTATAAGAAATTTTCAAAAGGAATTTTCTTTGTTTCTATCCGTAAAATTTAGTTTATTTTTGCATACATATGTACAATTCATTTATAATAATAGCAATTTTACCTCAAATAAGTGAAAATAGTTTTTTAAAAAACAATCTAGCTACTACTATTAAACTATTATTAAAACGAAAAAAATAGAGTTGACCGTGTCAACTCTGTAATACCCGTACGAATTTGTTATCCTATGTCCAAGTAAATATCCCATTACTGACTATGGGACGGACTATGATTTTAAGTTGCCATATTGCCATATTAATTTATGCAAAATTTCAGTACTGTGTGTTCAATATTCTCTAATATATGGCCAAACTACGATTGAATTTGTATGGCAGCTATACAAGCAATTTCAACGAATTTTATCAAACACATTAGCCCTACTAATATATTCGCTTGTGTGAAATTTGAACCCCACAGCTTTTATAGTTTCTGAGATATAGCCAAATAAATTTTGAAGTTGTATGGCAGCTACCCGAACCAGTACCCTGATCATATTCAATTCATGTACCAAAATATGTACAAAAATTGCATACATTAAGGATGGTACGAAAATAAACTTAAAGAGACGTTAACACAACACTTAAATTTAAGAGTTAATTCCGTTAGCTAAAATATTTATATTTAACTTGAAAACTTGAAAGAGGGTGAGGTGGAAACAGTTTTTCATTTAAAAATATGGACTTTTAGTTGAATTCTAAAAGCTGATAAAATTTCATGGTTTTGCAGTTTATCGTCTAAGACGAAAACGATATCGAAAATTAAAAAAAAACGGAGTTTTATATGGATAACAGTTAATGTTAACTGCAATTTGTCATTTCAATGTGTACTTATAATATGTTACAGTAGAACAGATTTCTAGTAAAGAACTTTTTGTGTCAAAAAATTTCAATCTTTCTATCTTAAGGGATTTATAAACTTTAAAAAACGTACACATGTGCCCGGCAGCGTGAATATTTTTTTTCAATTTTGGTGTCTAAACAATGATTAATAATTAATGAAAAATTTTAGATCTATTTAAATTCTAAACGATGGTATATGTATATATGTGCGTAAATATTTATGTTTATTATGGAATTTTAGATGTATTTTAGATTTTGAAACAACACCGTGCTTCAAAAATTGAAGATTTTTGTAATTTTGCCAGATAAGTGAAAACTACATTAACCCATCGGAGCCAAAATTTTATATTTCACACTCTTAATTTTGACGGAAGAGTAAATCTTATCTGCCCATTGTGTCGGTATTCAGTTCCAAAACTTAAAAGAAGTAGATACAATATCTATTGTGTAATATTGAAGAATTACATTTTTCGGCATTTTACAATTCCACCGGCATTTTACATTATTTTACCTTCAAAATTTTATTAATTTGACTGAAATAGTATACTTATTCTTCAAGCTTAAAGTTAATTTTCAAAAATATTAAATAATATAGAATTGGAAGTTAGACTTTAAGATTTTAATTAATTATTAAAGTCAATTTCAAAAATAATATTACAATTTTATGTGGATAAAATGCCGGTTTTAAAAATAATTTTATATTTTTGCAATATATAGAGAAACAATGATTAAATTGGAAATTTCGAGTAAAAAATTTAATTGTACACTATAAGAAAATTATTTTTTATTTTTTTTTACTTAATTTTGGTTTTGCTGAATTTTTATTTTTTTAATATTTTTTTTGTTTTTTTTTGAATAAATTTTTATTAAGCAAAAATAAAAAATAAAAATTATACATTAATTCTGATAATATCTCACCACAATTAATGGCATTCCAATATGTTGTTAATATTATTTTCAGCAATAATTTACGATAAAATTAAATGGCAATTACTCCATATATAATATAGTTAATAAAAGCGAATGACATTATTTTAAGGTTCTATATCAGCTTGTCATATAATAATTGTCATTATATAGAAAAAAACAACAACAATATAATGATTTTTTATTACATTTAAAAAAAACATTATAAATAATATAGAAGTACGCACATTGTATACATTTTATATATTGAAAAAAAAAATTAACTTTATTCAACATAAATTTTAAATTAAAAAAATTATATTATATTTTTATTTAAATATATTTGCATATGCTACTATTAATATAAAAAATATATATACGATATTATTAAAATTTATTAATAATAATATTGGAGGATCATAAAGTATAACAGGTTCAGTTCATATTTTTACATTGTGCTCAATTTTACATATTTATTCCTCTATGTTAATTAAATTCAAAATTTTCATTTATTATTATTATTAGTTGATGATTTTGATTAATAAATTAGGATATTGAGTTTTACAGATTTGTTAATTATTATTTTATTATAAAAGTTCTATACTACCGAGTTTTCCTAATTATTATAAATAACATTTAAATTATTTTTGACTCAAATATTGCATGGATTTAACTATTTAACCCTCTGTGGTTTGTTTTAATCGATTGTCCTTTGAAGGGCTATTATAACGAAGTTTTCCAAAAATTTTTGCGTTCACGAATTGTGTACCAACATATATTTCGAAATAAAAGATTTAACCATTTCTTATTCCTTAACATACTATTAGAGCTACGGAAAATTAGTAGTTATGTTAAGAAACTAATTTTAAGTGCTAAAGTGTTTAGTATTCAAAATTTTTATTTAGCTGTCACAATGAGAGTTGAACCAGAGATCGTACTTCCCCGACATTTTCTTTTTGCATTTGTTGAAGTTTATTTGTATGGGTAAAAAATAGCTAATATTATAAGGAAGATAAAAAATTTGCGAACTTTATTGCCTATAAAAAGAAAATTTCATACAAATTTCACTTACTTTTTATAGTAAGTACGTTTTTACTTCAATTTCTCCAAAACCTCAACTTTTGGGTATGGTAAACTGAATTTAAATTGTATTTGAAATTTAACTTATTTGTGACCACCTGAATTTTCGGAACTTAAAAAGTTAATATTAAAATTGCTAAATTTGTAATTATGTACATTTTTACGGAAGAAGTCCACAGGTCTTCGAACAAAAGAGTAAGTTAAAGTTTCTAATAAAATGTCTAATTTTTGTTAAAATATAAAATTTTTATTGTAGTTTTTTAATTAAAATTTATTTAATTTCTTCCAAAATGCTGTAAGAGCTAAATGCATATAAAGCCAAGAATACAAAGTAGTCAAATTTTAAAAATTCGTTCTTTCAACAACTTTTCGCCTGGTTGTGTAAGCGTAGAGCCTGGTTGTATAAGCGTAGTAACTTAGGCTAATAACAAATAAAATTAAAACTTAGGTTAATTTGTTTGTTCAAGCAATTAAATTAAAAATCAAAAGGTCTGCAATTCCAGTGACACTTTATGTCTTAGTAAATATACTAATATAATATTACTATGTACTAATATACGAGTATAATAATATAATTTACTTACACTCCTCTTTATTTTAGTTTAAATTTGTGCTCCTTTTTGAGTTGTTGACAAAACTTTAAAGACATTTAATGATACCAGGCATGGTACCATACGAGATCCATAGACCAGTTTTGCATTTGTCGTGGGATAAATTACATTGGTTTATAAATTGGAGATTACAAATTAATTCCATATAGGAGAAAACTAAAAAACTTATTCGGGTCAATAAAAATTTGTAAGTATGACAATTAATAATAGAAGTATTATAGTTTTGCTGACACAGACTATTACTATTATATTGGTGTTTAAAAAGTTGTTGGAAATTTCACTATTATAAATTTTCCTTCACTACGCAAAAGATGCAAAGAACTATCTTAAAGAGTAAGATTGAAATATCTCTAACATAACTGTATAATTGTCAAAAATGAATACAATTTTGAAAAATTTTAATTAATTTAAACCTAACAAAAAATAAAGATTAATAAACATTTTAAAACAGTGTTACTAGCAGGCCTCAATCACGTACCTACATATATTAATTTTCGAGATTTCCGGCGTGGTGTAAATAGTTTAAGTGCAAAAACGGAGTAGCGGAAAAAGGCTAAATGCTTTCTTAGAATGTTTCTGTTACAAAGACTGATAAGTGGAAATACAACTATTTTAAGTACAGCTGGATATAGCAAGTTCAACTTAGGCTTAGTGCCTGACCATTTGTGCAAAATCTCAAATTTTATTAAATCAACTTATTTGAAATCAAACATTAGATTAAGTTGTTTAATTAGAAAAAAACAAATTAAATTGAAACGCTCCCTTGAAAAATTTTAAATTTGTTACTTAGCACATTATCTGCCTGCTTCACCATCGATATTTTCTTTTATGGTTATTAATATTGTAATTATTTCTCTACAAACAAATTATTTAAGTTTATTCAACAAAGAAAATAAAATGAACGATTTAACAAACTTCAATATTGATTTCAAAAGAATATTTACAACCTACTTAAAATTTAAATAATAAAATTAAAATTATGCTCAATTTAGTCTTAAATATTCATCAATATTATCTCTTTTACACAAAGTACATAATATATTATAAGTGCATATGTTAAAGTGCCTGCGTGTAATTAATTTGTGTAATTCCCTTAAAGCAATTGAGTAAGGTAAGTGAATATGATTAACAAAGAAGGATAACATTATACCAATTTAATAAAAATCTATTAATATTAATGAAGAAAAAAAAGGAGAGAAAAAAAAATATAAAAAATTTGTTTAATAAAACGAAAAAAAAAAATTATTGCCACCAGCTAAAAGAAGGAATTAATAATAAACGGGAAAAAATAAAAAGCGCGTGAATTAATAAAACAAAAAAACAACAAAAAAAAGAAACAAAAAGTGTGGCATTTTTATTTTAATTTTTTTTTTCGCCATACTTATATTTTGTATATGAAAAAAAAATTACAATGTTCCATTGTGTTCAACAATAATAACTCAATAAAAAAGCCACAAATTCTTTTAATCCAGATATCCATTATTCAAACTGAATCCACTTATATACCGTTAATTAAGTACCATTATATTTTAGTAAAAGTTTTCTGTGTGCGTCAAAAAATCAATTTTTTTTCCTTCTTTCCATTGTTTTCTATTATTTTCTTATTGTTTTGTTTTTATCGGAGCTCGTTGATTGAAATCGATTTATCCGTCCAGAAACTTCAGTTATAATGATGACTGCAATGACGATGCACATTTATACAAACAATTTAGAGCAAGATATTCACTATGGTATACCCGTGCCTGCAATTCAATTTCATCAATATGATTAATGGCAGTAAATGACATTATTTTGCATTATTGTACACATAAGTTATTTGCAGTGAGTGAAGACTTGTGCGAAACAGAGAAAACAATATTATCGTATTGTTTTTTTTTGTGTTTCTCATTTTTCTTTTCCTCTTGTATTTTAAAATTATTGTTGTAAATTTGACGTGTGAAATTTTTTTTTTTGAAATGTCATTTTGTTTCCACTCTTGTTGTTTTTTTTGTTAACTTCTTTTGTATCTACGGTTTTTTTTTTGTTTTCCTGGCTGTTTTTAAGTCAAACTGCTGTTTTTATTTTCATTCGACTACTTTTGGTTTTTCTGGTTAACTTTTGCTTCCCATGGTCGTTAAACATTTTTATTTTTCTGGTATCTTTGTTTACTATTTTACTGTTATTTTCTTTTTTCCTTTTTTTTTGTTGGGTTTTTTCGTTTTGTTTTTTGTCCTTACTATTCTAGAGAGGTGAAAGTAGAATTCAATTTTTTTTTTGTATTTCACCCGAAAGGCATATGCTATATAATAAAATTTTTGCAATATGCATGACAACTTTGGAAATACACGAAAATTACGAACACGTTCGTCAATTTATCACAGAAAAAAGAATGGAAAACTTATAGCGAAAAATATGAGAAAATAAGAGGAAATTTTGTATTGAAAGAATAGTGTAGTAACAAATTGGTGCAATACAAATTCATAAAAAAAAAGGCAAGCCAACACTTAAAAGCCACGTCGCGGAAAAATAAAACAAAAAATATTGATTTCACGGTGAGATGAAAAAAAAAATCACTTAAAGATTGAAATCGCGGCTACAACATAACCGAAAAAATGAATGAAAAGAAAGTGTAAAAAGGACGAGGAAGGAAAGAGCAAAGAATTTTTTTGTTTAGCTTTAGAGTGGATACAGAGTGTAAGAAAAAAAGTACAAATTTCATTTGAACAATACTAAAAAAATCTACCTCTAAAATTTTTTTTGGGTTTTTTGTCAGACCCGTTTTATTTTTCAATCGATTACAATCTCAAAATTTATTTCCTTTGCTAAAATCCAGACCATTAATTTAAAGATCGCAATTTCTAAATGGGATAATATTGTTTGAGGGTTACTTCCCAATTACTATAAAACCCACTATCCATTTTCATGTATTGTTATTCAACTTAGCATAGAAGGGACCAGCTAAAAGATGATAATGAAGAGTAATCCCTGTCGAAGTCTTTTTGTTTTCCGATGCTTCCTTCAGAAGTTAATTAGATTTGGAATATTTGGAATGTTTTGAATAAATGGAAATTTAATCTTTTAATCTCCAATTTTCTTTTATTTTAATACAAGTTTGTATATTTTAAATTTCTAAAACGCTCTCCTGCAACCAAAATTTTTACTTAAATAATAAAAGATTATACTAAATGTAAGCCTAGCCCTTAATATCACTACGAGTTTTAGACGAAGGAAATTTCTCAGATGAAGACCATCTCAAATCAAACTGCTTCATATTTATAGAACGAGAGGAACATTTCTTGCCCAAAATTTATTCGCTTCCTAAGAAATATTCAACCAAGACCATTAAAAAATTTAAAACCGTTCTTCCATTTTTTGACATCCTAATGAACTTTATACATAGTACGTTAAAATTCTATTAAAACGAACTCGAAACAGTGAAAAAACAAAATCACAATTGAAAACACAAAATAAAATTTGCTTGACGCAGAAAAAAAAAAATAAACTTTATTAAATGCACACTTGATCGTTGTGATATGCTCTCATAAGTGTTGAGGATATAATACCTTCGACACCAAAATGATATCAACAATTATTTTGGATAAAAACGAAAGAAAACACAAATAAAACCAATTTAAAAAATAAAAAAAGTACCGTTATAAAAAGAATGTAGCGAGAAAAACAAAAAATAAAAAAGAAAAATCAAAACGAAAGCAATAAAAGCGTAAGGACTGTGACTGGAATTGCAACACAATGCATCAAACATGATTAAACAAATTGAGTTGATCCTCATTGATTTTGATTATTTTTGTGTTTCCTTATTTAATGTAAATGAACTGCTTGTGGTGTCATAGTTTCCCGTATATAATCAAATGAAAAAATCTGATGTGGTCAACACATAACCGACCGCATTGTGTATTGTCTAGTTAAATGAAAGTGTTACAGAATATTATAAAAATGTCTGTTAAATACTTCTTTCCAATTTTTAGGACATTAGTAAGCTTATAGTTAACATACTTAGAAAAATGTAAATTTGGCTCTTAGTAGAGTTTCGCTTTGTGCTACCCGAATTCCCTGAAATGCTCGCCAGTTAGTTTCGGTAACAACCAGAACTCAAATATCAAATTTCAAGAAATTCCATCAACTTATTCTGTGGATATGGTGAAAAATGTAAAATCGGCCCGCAAATCAGTTCTCGAGCCCTGATCTTTCCAAAAAAGTTATATGTTCATTGCTTTAATATGAGGAATTCATATATTAAATTTCAATGAAATCGGTTGATTATTTCTCTTTATATACACAAAAGTGTATGTTTGGCCCGTAGTAAACGTCTAGTTGCCGATGCCTGATCTTTCCAAAAAATTTACATGTTCATTGTTTTAATACGGGGAATTCATATATTAAATTTCAATGAAATCGGTTGATTATTTCTCTTTATGTACACAAAAATGTATATTTGGCCCGTAGTAAACGCCCAGTTGCTGATGCCTGATTTCTTCCAAAAGCTAGGAATTTTTGCGTATGATCGAGCAAAGCTTATATATGAAATTTCAAGTAAATCGGTTGAATACTTTCTTCAAAATGGTGAAAAATGTAAAATCGGCCCGCAAATCCGTTTTCGAGCCCTGATCTTTCCAAAAAATTTATATGTTCATTGTTTTAATACGAGGAGTTCATATATTAAATTTCAATGAAATCGGTTGATTATTTCTCTTTATATACGCAAAAATGTATATTTGGCCCGTAGTAAACATCTAGTTGCCGATGCCTGATTTCTTCCAAAACATACGAACTTTTGCGAACGGTCGAGCTGAGCTTATATATAAAATTTCAAGTAAATCGGTTAAATATTTTCTTCAAAATGTTCAAAAATGTAAAACAGGCCCGCCAAAAAGTGCAGTTCCCGAGGCCTGATATGTACCAAAAGTTGATCGATCCGTGCCATGGTGGAAACAAACTTACATATAAAATTTCATCAAAATCGGTTCAGCCGAACTTGAGATACACACGTGCACACACAGACCGACAGACCGACAGACCGACAGACCGACAGACCGACAGACCGACAGACCGACAGACCGACAGGTTGCTAAAAATAGTTTATTTACACTTCCCTACTATGGAGAAGTACGTTCCCACCGAAAACTCGATATGCAAAATTTGTTGCCATCACATAACCTACCTATTGTTTACACAATACGGTCGGTAAAAATAAACACAAAAAAAAAAAAACAAACCAAATTATGTAAAAGGATAAAAAAAATTTTTTATTGTTTTAAATATTATGGGCAGGATTTTAAACGTGTATAGGCAAGTTTTTATTATAATTAAATAGAAAGAAACTCGGACAATGATCTGGCAAACTTTTATCATCCAAAGTCTTACTGAATGTTGTAGAATTTAAAATTGAAAAATATTAAAGATTTCAATTCTTTAACGGTATGGCCAAAAAAGTTTCCCTTGTTTTGCTATTGTTTTATTTATTGACCTTAAGGAAATTAGTAAAAAATGACAAAATAAGGCAAAATATCCGCTGAATAAATGACTTTTGAATAGAAATGTGAAATCAGTTTTTTACGGAATAAATTTTCTTAGAAATAAAATCAAATCCACTTATGTTTTGACCTATTAACTCCACTACTTATGAAGAACTGCACTACTAATGAAGAACTTTTAAATTATTTTCTTCTAAGTAACTACATTTCAACACTATTCAGTCAACCCTCAATTTGTCAACCAGAATGTAGATTATATTTCACAAGTAATATGCCGATGAAACCAAAAAATTGAAAATTATCTAATATATGATTCGGATTATTTCTATCTCTTTAACTTTAACTTTCAGTTCAACTTTTTTTTATCTAAAAATATCATTTGATGCCTCTCATCCGTTAAGCTCATATTCTTTAAATCAAGATTTAATCTTTTCACTGTGGTTCTTTTCACTATATTATCCATGTAAGTCGATTACTCTAAGACAGATTAATCTGATGCTGAAGATTTTCGATTCTCAATGATGCAAAACTAATATGGTTCGAAAATTTTTAATTAATTATATTTGAACGACGATTTATGGTTCACAATTTTAAATAAATAAATTTCATACAACTTATATAGATCTAGCAATTTTTAAAACAACTTTATAATTTTATAAACCAAAAACGTTATTAGCTTGAATTTAGTCGTCATCTCCAATTATGCTTTTATCGTTACCTATTATCAGTAATAACTTTAGGAATCGGAAATTAATTCAATCTTAATTCAGTTAAGATTACAAACAAATAGCACAAAAAAAAACCCATGAACTTATCTTAAATCTACTCCCAACAAGGACAAAGCTCAAACAGTTTTAATTGTATTTTGCTTTTCCGTTCTTTGTGTTTCTGTAATGCAAATAATTTTTTGAATACCATTAAGCCCCTGTTACAATTCAGCAAAAGAAAAAAAAGTCAATTATTGCAATTAAATTTCGCGGAATGTATATTGATTCTGTTTTTGAATTATCTAAGTTTTCAAGAGAATGTGAGCATAGTCATATGTTATATTTTAGTCTTTGAATAACCGAAGACTGGCCATAAAACAGTCCTTTAATTTTAACATTTCATTTCAAGTGGATAGCATAAAAAAACAAATTCTCTGTCCCTCTTTCTCTTCAATTTTTAATAATGAATTCTTTTCTAACTCTTCATTGTTTCAGTTATAAGGGAATCAATTAATTTATACAATTACCAAAAATACTTTTATGTGCTAAACCTTTAACGTATGATATTAACGTAACTCGAAAAAAATGTTAGTTTTCCTCGGTTAAAACAAAATATTTCACAAACTCAACTGAAACTGAGTAAAAAATTTCTCATTGTTTAAAAACTGACAAGCAATGGGAAGAGACCGATCATAATTTCTATCCAATAATAAATTTTTAATATTTTTTTATGCATACAGTTTGCATTCTGGAATTTAATATTATACTTTAATTTTTATTAATTATTAAAAAAAAGAAATTTGTAGAAAAAATATTATGAAGGAAAATAATAAAAAATAAAAAAAAAATCATCAACAACACAAAAACCAAAAAAAAAAAAATAGAAAAAAAAAACGATTTATGTAATCGGAAATGGTCCCAAATGCATTATTAATCCATGGCCGCCATTTCGTGGTATAATAATACGGATAAATGTGATGGTTTTACAATTTTTTACACATCATTCATAGGCATATATAAATAGGTTCGCATATACAACATATTTTTTTTTTTATAAAAAATTAACGAAAAAAAAGGCTTTATGAAAAATTAAAAAAAAAACAACAATGTACCCAGAAGACCAACTATTATACATCCTGGAACCATAATTATGGACAAAAAAAAAAAAAAAAAGTGCGAAAAATAAAAGACAAAAAATCCTGATTTTTTTTTTTGCTTCTCTTCATTGTGTGTCATTAAGTAGCATGCAAAAAAATATGTGATAATAAAATAGTTCATTTGTTTTAAATTAAATTCCCATATCTTTAGCATATGCACATAAAATTATTATGTTTTATAAAATAAAAAGGATTTTTAAATATTTGTACTTTGCAAAATCTTGTAATTTTTATAACAGCATGTCCTTTAATATAAAATTATAAAGAAAAATTGGAATTTTATTGAAATTTCTGTACACCTACACGTACATGGATATTTTAATATTTTAAAAGAATGAGTGTAATAACAAGTAACAGGATTAAAGAAAATTAAAGGAAAAAGGAAATAGGCAGACAACCTTCCTCTGAAAAGAATAGTGAATTAAATGAAGTTTTGAGTTGAAAATTTTATGCAAATCTGAAAATATGAAAAGTTTTCTACATGATAATGAAGCATATTGAAGCTAAGAATATTTTCTAGCAGAGATATTTTCATTCAGTAACGTATTGGAATAATATTTTTACAGGAAATTGTTTGACATTGTATTTGTAAGAATATAGTTTGCAATTACTTATCGTAAGCCTCCTGAAGCACAAATATTTACAAAAATAAAGTTCCGGAATTATCATTTCTGGCGAGTAAAAAATTCATGATAACTAAACATCATTTCGTAATTCATTTAAAACCTATAAGACAATTAATTATGGCAAAACTATTGAGAATTTCTAGGATTACTTATATTTTAAAGATAAGGTTTTGTTAAGAATAAATTGCCGTTTTATTGTTTAAAAAAATTTTTCATTTCAAATATTTTACATTATCAGGTCTCATATTTTATCAAAATCAAAATTTAATTAACAAATTTATCTGAATAAAAGTTGATTATGACTTGAGTTTTATTTTAAAATTTTCTTAATTGTGATGCTCTACTCTAAAATTTAAAAAGACAGGATGAAAATATTTTCGGTATTGCTAAATATTTTTGTTAATTTTCTTTTAAGTTTTAAATCAACTATAAGATCACATACAAAAAATTTTTTACTAAGATAAAGAATTAATCATACCATCAAATCTAGTTGAACATGACTTTATTATCTTCGTAAATGTTAATATGACTTAAAATTTATTTACTAAAGTTACATAAATTTCTAAGTTCAATGAATCTTTTCATATATTTTAAATCAGTGAAATAATCCCAGGGCATATTTAAGTTCTCATTTACCATATTTTGATATCGTATATAACTTTCATATGAAAGTTGTCTATTTAATAATCTTTTGATGAAGACAATCAGTTACCTGTTTATACAATATAGAACAACATTTCAGGATTAATCCTAATGCCTGACATTAAAAAATAGCCTAAGATATGTAAGAGCAATATGCAAGAGCTGTTCTCGAATATTTTAATATAAAAACTTAAGCTTTCGGTATGACGAATTCAAATATTCTATAATTATAGTAGAATACCAAATAATTCTGTTTAAAAAATCATTTGTGACAAGGATGAGTGAAAATGTGCGTATTGTACGCAATGCATAATATGTGTTTATAACAGTAAAAATGAGTATAGATATATATTTGTACTCTATTATATAACATGCATTATTAATAAAACAAAAAAAAAAACCCGTATATCATTTTCACAAAATGCACTTAATAAAAACCAATTTTTTTTTTATGTCTGTTTGAAAAACTCTTTTTTAAATAATAATAATAATCAAAACAATGCTTTTAACTATAAGGGTATTAAATAACTTTTCGTAATTAACATGAAAGTATTAAAAACAAACAAAGAACTGGAATATTAAATGCAATATTATTGACATTTTATTTAAAATTCAAGAACATATTGTGTTTTCTACTGTAATCCACAATGAAAAATAATGAAATTCACAATTAATATTCATTAATTATTATTTACTTATATCGAACTTATATTATTATTATTATTCAAATATATATATATATTTAAATATTATGTATGTATATATACATAATTATTTAATGTATTTTATGTATACGCATGTACTTTACATTTTTGCCAATGAAAATTTATTGAAACATTGCATTATTTTTAAAAATTCCTTATATTATTATAATTAAAAGAAGTAAATTAAAAATTTAAATAAAATTATTATTAAATTTTTAAAAATATTTTTTTTTATACTATATTAGTACAGAAATGCATTAAAATTGGAAAAAATTTTGAATAATATGGCAAATTCAAATATTTTCCATATTTAATATCATATTTAATTCTTAAAAATTCATTTGGAGCGCCTCAATTGTCGAAAAATGTAACCTCAAATCCAAAGCTATATTTAATAACAAAATGGTTTCAGAAAAAAAAACTTTTAAATAGCTATCTATCTTCATAATTTTATTACCTTTGGCTATTTATTTGAAGAATTTGACAATTTCATTTGAAGAATAATATAAAATTGCATACTTTTAGGGAAATTATTTAATTTAGAACAAATATTTTTATTGCAATTAAATTTTTTTATTAAAAGTTTTTAATTACAATTAAAAATATTAAATTTCTTATTAACATATGTTAATAATGTGGAACTATATTTTGTAAAATTCTGGATTATTCTCTCTAGAATTTTAAAAAAATCTTGAAAAGAAAAATTTGGGGAACAATAACAATGATTTGTTTAATAACAAAATTAATTCAAACTAAAATTAATGACAACACATTTAAAAAAATGTACTTCTTATCGGGACTCTTTAAATTAATTTACTACTTTTAAGTATCTTGCGATATAAAGGATACTAAAACGATTCTCAAACAAGACTTCCTACTCTTCATTGAGCTTCTACGTTTTACGAAAATACAAACTATTAATTTGTTTTATATTTTAATAATTCTTTTATAAGAAATTTGAATTTTTATTTATTTCTCTCAATAATCTTAAATATTGTGCTCATATACGATGGGGATGTAAGCCGTCGTAATATTTTTATTAATTTTTGAATAAGAATTACAGCATTGATTTCAACAACAGTAAAATCCAACTTGAGACTTGTTAATGAAAATAAAAGGTTTTTAGCGTTATAACTGCACTATTTTAGCCATAAGAATTTTCAACCATATTTGAATTAATTGCAAAATCTTTATAATATTTTGGTAAGATTTTAGTGGTAACCAGTTGAATTTGTTATATGGAGTGCGTCTTCTTATTCATGTATTTGATAATATAAGGGGGTATGCATATATGCACCTATGTGCTCTACTATTATTTTGAAATAATCATTTCTTAAATTTTTTAGAGTAAAGGGTAAAATTTGCCTGTTTAGAACAAAACTATCCTAAATCACAATTTGCAAATTGTTTAGGAAAGCGAATCGAAAGTAAGAATACCAACTCTAAAATTCTAAATACTGGTAAAATATGTGCATAAAAAGAACATTAACTACTCAGAATCATCAGCGTATTTTTTTGTTTATAATCTAGTCCTTATTATAAAAAACATTCAGACTTCATAAAAAACTTGTAAAAAATTTCTAATTCTTATAATTCGGCTGTGTTTTCAACATTCTGTTTAATGACATAAAAGGGAAAATCTCCTTTGCAATTCGCTATGTGTGTAAATAAGAATAAAAAAAAAAATATTTAATTCAACTTGTTGAGTAATTGAATTAAATATTAAAGTAGAATGTTAATATTAAATTGTTATTAAAGAACCGGAAAAAATTAAAAATTTAAAAAATTGATTGAGCGTCTATTTAATTACAAATTTTTCAAATTTCTTACACAACAAGTTTATTAGTTTTTGTTTTCTTTTTTTTTTGTAAACCGTCGGAAGTTTTTACTAAATTAATAATTCTTGGAATACTAATTAAACGGCTACCACACATTTATAAGCATTTTGAATCTCAAAATATAAGATTTTACTTTAATCAACAGTTTGATACCTTTCCACTTTTTTTATAGAGCTCCCCATCAACTCAAAAAGAGAAAGAAAAGTAGTTATTTGTTTATAAGTGAAGAAAATATGAAATAAAATATTAAAGCTTGTCAACATACTATGAAAGAGTGTGCGGGAAAACCTGCGGGAAGTTATAAAATAATACGTACATTACGATACACCCTTTTTTTCGTTCTTATTTTGGAATTTTCAATGTCAAAATTTTTACTTCACTTGTTATGACTCTTACCACTTAATAAGCATAATTTTGTGAGTAAATCGAAATGACAATTGCTCTACGTTTCTTAATAAACAACCGTTTTTATTAATTTTTTTCATTTCAATAATTCAATTTTTTATTTCTTCTTATTTCACGAATTCATTCCCAATTTTTTTTTACTCACACACATTTTCTGTTTCATTTGCACAATTTTTTTTAATTTATTATTATTTTTATTAATAAAATTTTTTTTTTGCTTTTGCTTCGAACTTATATGAGACCGAAAATGAAAAACAAGAAAAAAGAGAGAAAGAAAAAAAATAACCACACAGTACAATTGAGGGAAGTTATGTTTGCACTTCTGATTCACTTGCACTTCACCCACAAAATAAAAATAACCAAAAAACAAAAAAAAAAGTAGAATAACAGAAAAATAACAATAAAATTAAAAAAATAACTGTAGATAATACACTGAGTGAATTTTGATGAAAAAACGCCATGTTGTTTTTTTTTTTGTTAATTTTTTGTAACTGAATTTTCCGTGTTTATTTTTTATGTTTTCCTTTTTATTATCCTGTTGTAATTTTTTTTTTATTTTGGATTGTATGCCTCTGTTCCATATTCACTTTGACTATAGAAAAACTGTGAGCAAAAAGTTTGCCTATTTTTTTTTTCTCGTTGCTTTTTTGGACCTTTGCAATTATTTCAATTTTTTTTTTCTTTGTTTTTCGGGAGTTTTTTTTTAGTAATTCGTTTTTTGAATTGCAGTTCTCATGATGATGAACGAAAAACAAAAACAAAAAAAAACAACATGGAAACAGTTTTTTTTTCGGTTGAGGTTACACATTAACCACCCCCGATTTTGGTTTCAACTTCTGAGGTGAAAATCAACTATAAAATCATATAAAGAGAACAAAAAAACAAAAGCTAAAATCAACAACAATTGAAAGCCACTTTTGTGTGGTGAATTTTTTTTTTTGTCAATTTTTTTACTATTTTATTTTTTTGTTTTTGTAATGATTTTTTTCTACCGATTTTTTTCCCATAAAACAGTTTTATTTAAAAAACAAAAATTCAAATTTCAAAACAAAAATAAAAAAAATTTAGAGTAAAAAATTTTATGATTTGCACAAAAATGTTCTCATATTGCATAATGGGCATAAAAAAGTGCATTTACACTCAGTCACATTCAGTTTTCCACAACAAAAAAAAAAAAGTATTTTGTGTGTTGTTAAAGATTTTTATTAGCTACCAAATTTTTTATAATTTTTTTTTGGTTTTATTAATTAATAAATTTATTTTGATTTTATTGGTATTGTCAATTTTTCTTTGTTATTTTTTTTTTTGTTGCAATTATTTTCTACCCAAAAACCAATTATGTAAAATTTATGATTTCTGTAATAATGTGAAATTTGGAGTTACTCAATTATTGCATATGTGGTGGCAAGTCATAGTAATTGAATGTTAATGTAAGCATTATAATTTTAAATAAAAATCATCAATGTTTGTAATATGTAATTAGGGAGAGAATTGGTGGGGCACAAACCAATACTCAGTTTACATTTTGAAAAGGCGTTATTACATTGGAAGCTGTCCGAAATTTTAGTAATTTAAAAACTCAATTACAAAATGCGTATTTCAAATCAAATTAAATTAAAAACGGTAAGTAATCAAATTTTTATAGCACTTGTAGAGCAAACCTCCTTTAGAAAATCAGTGACCACTAGAATGAAATTGACCAGGTGATTTTATTTCACAAAAAAATGTTGCACAATCAGTTTTAAAACGAAATTTTTTACTAAGTTCAAATGAAGAAAAATGTTATTTGCCATAAACGAAAAAAAGATTTATTGCCTGATTTGGCCCTTTTGCTGTCATTGCCTTTTAATAAATTAAAAACTTCAAAATGTAAAAAAAGTTAATCAATTTAAAAGAAAAAAGCAAAAATTTAATTTTAACTGGTTCGTGTGCTTATTACAATTTTTATCAGTCACAATTTGTGTGAACTTAAAAACGTAAAGTTTTAGTTGTAGACCCTAAAATTTTGCATTCGATTTTTTAATTATTTTGCATACATTGGGTGGCAGGTTTTTTTTTTTGAATATTTGATCCATTGTAGTAAAATTTTACAGTTAGCAACAAAAAAATTATTAATAAATTTTGAGACTTCAAACTTATGTACCGTTATTATGTCTTGTGAAAATATTTGTAATGTGTGATGGCAGTATTTTTTATATATCCAATATAGATAAAATCGGAGATCTCTTTTAAATCCTGTTTTTAAACGTCATTGAATAGTTATTATATGACATAATACACATGAGTGGGTTTCGTGTATGAAAAATTTATCAATTTTACCTCATAATAGTTTTTTTTTAAAGTTATAAAATAAAATTTTCTAAATTCTATTTATTTAATACCTGTAATTTAAAAAGTGTTTTAAAATAATATGAATTTTTTTTCCATAGTATAATTTTTATGATTTTTGCAGGCTTATTAAAGAAAGTTAAATCGCAAAATCTATGTTAGTGTTATATTAAATTATAATGCAACTCGGTGATTTCATGTGACCAAGGGTGCAAAATTATCAAGGAAAAGGAACTAGGAAATAACTCTGATCAATTTGGAAATTAACATGAAGATCCAACAAAATTTGACAGAAATTTATTTAAATAAATCTTAGAAGCCATACAGAGAAGCGTATAGGACTTATCAAATATGTCACTTAATTTAAATGTGGTTAGTACAATTCAATATTAAATATCTTTAAAATTTTAGTAATTTAAGAATTCTTAAACTTCAAAAACATCAAAATTTGAATTTTATTCTAATTTTTGACAAATACCAAGCCAAAACATTTGATTTTTGCATTCAAAAATTACAGAACAAATAGTTAACACTCAAAATAAATTTGGATGCCAAAGTTTCTAAAATTTACGAAATAAATTAAATTTAATATTGCTTTCTAGATGTTTTACTTCTTTCTAGAATATCATAATCACGGAATCTAAAAATTTTAGGATTTCTATGTTTTATTGTATATTTCATACATATTAACATATTGGGTAGGAATATAGTGCGTGACATTGAATTATAGGCATTCTTGAATACTTTCATGAGCTTTTTCTTAATTCGGGCATAATTAAATAATCTTATTGTTATAATAAGTTGATAATCAAAATTTTTTTAACTATCCTTCGCTATTTATTTAAGTAAGAGAATTCTGATTTTTAGTTTCTTTAAAAACCAGATTTAGCAATTTCTCTAATTTCTGCAAAAAGGGCTATAATAAACGCATTATACAGAAATGATACAACTTTTAAATCTATTAAAAAACTTTAATACATAATAAGTTCTATATTCATGGACAACGGCACTAGATTTTTTTTGGAAAATTCGGAAACTGGAAAAACTATTTGATATAATTTTATGTGTGTTAAACAATATTTTATTTTAATTGCTTTTAATTTCAGAATTATTGTAAAATAAAATAAGAGTTTTTGAATTCTTATTTTAATATTTTGTAATGAAATCATTAGAGCCCCGACCAAAATCAAAAACTCATATTGCTATTAGTTTGAGAATTAAATTTTTAAAAACTTTTTGACCACGTTTTTTGGCGTTGTTTTTTTTTTAATTGCATCAATATGCTCATTATATTACCTAAGTAATATTCTCATTTTCATTCAAATTTCATGAACTTTTGATAAATAGCTGTGCTATTCAAATATTGTTTTTTTTAAATTGTTGTTCATTCCAGGATATAAAATATTAATAGCATAAACGAACGTGAATTAATCTGCCGTTTAAACGTGAATACCTTGAAAACGTGATTTTATTTATCGTTTATCATTGATGCCTTAATTACCCTTTAATATTTCCCTTTAAAACGCAATTGCAGCGTCAATACTTGTCAATATGGCAATAGCAGTAATATATTGGCAATAAATACAAAAATAAAGCGATAGTATATGATTCTAAATTTCATTTTATAAAGTGAAAATTTATGTCTTGAAAATGATAATGTCACATTTTAAGCAATTAATAATACCAAGATTACAAAAGCAAAGCACCGAATTAGGTTAGCCTATGCGAAAACATATTCCAATTAAAATACACATCTTAAATCTTTGGGGCATATTATTATTACACGTATCTAAGAAATAAGGAATTCCATGAGAATTTGAAACTATTATTTATTCAATATAAAAACAGATTAATTTTTTGAATAAAATTTTTGGGGAAAAAAAAATATTTTTTTTTTTCAAATAAGACGCATATTTCTCCGTTCTCATATTTGTAATTTCAAGTATATTTTGAATTTAAATTAAAAATATGAAAACAGTATAATTAAATTTATAAGTGGCATACGTTAAGCTACATTCAATGGCTTTCATTGGAAAATTTTAATTTAAATTTAATTTACTAAAAATTTATACAAGAAACCATAACAAAATCAAATACCTTGAATACAATTTTCGGCTGAAATAGTATTTGGTTCTTAATTTTTTCTCAATTTAATTTTAATTACAATAATTATTTCATATTACACCAAAATTCTGAAATATTGCAAATTTATAAAAATTTTTTTTATTTTCCTTTTATCACAAGGGTTTTCTTTTAATATATATTTTTTTTTTTTTTTGAATTCTCAATTTCAAAAAACTTTCAATAGAACACAATTATTTTATATTTGGCTCTTTTTTTCTAATAAATTTTTGATTTTAATTCACAGAACTCATAATTTTCAATAAATTTTAAAAAACTTATTGAATTCATGAAAATTTCCCAATTCACTCATTTGAGATAAAAATCTGGTAATTTAAATTTGATTATTTTAATAAAACTTTGAATTTATTAATTATATTTTTTATTTTGTTTTGTATGTAGCTATTAAAATTATTACAAAATTTTCTGAAAACTTAATGATTAAAAAAATTGCATACTTTCGGGGGTAAATTTAACATAAAGTACTTTGCCACAGGATTGCTTTAATTCAATTACACGGAAAATTGCAAATGCTTTCACATGAATTTTATTGAATTTTCCTTTTTTTTTTTCTTTATTCTTTTTTGTTATTATTATTTTTTGAATTCAAAATCATTTTAAAAATTTTGTTTTAAAAAATCATATTCAATAACATTATGTAATTTTTTCAATATAGGATTTTTATCCTTTTTTAAAAATAAAAAAAACAACAAGAAAAACTTTCAATCGATCAGTTGATTGACTTTTTTTTCCTTTTTTTGCGAAACCAATTTTAAATATTTTTTAAAACTGCAAAAAATTAATTTTTATTTTTTCCTTTTTAATATTTTTTTTAATTTCTTTTTTTTTATTATTTTAAATCCATAATAAACACTTTTTATCCGATTAATACGGTTAGTTAGGTGGTTAAATCGTAAATGAATCAATTTTTACATGCCGAAACACAACAAAAAAAAAAAATAATCAAAATAAATTTAAAAAACAAAATATAAAATGAGAAAAGCAGAAAAGGATGCAAAAATTAAAAACAACAGCATAAAAAATTAACAAGGATTCTTGTACATTTAACAGTAGTAGCAGCAGCAGTAACAACAGCAACAACAACAAAAATAATAGCAAATTTTTGTTTTTGGATGCTGCCTCTTCTCTGACATGTGAATTGTTATTATTGTTATTCTATATTATTTCTGTTATGTCTATGTATGTACATATATGTATTAAAATAGTATATACTGTAGTAAAATAAGTTCACATATAAAATACGATGTATGCCACATACAGGAAAATGTTAAAATGTTAAAAATAAGAAAATAATAAAAATGAGAAGAGAAATTTTAAAAATTTATACATGCACATATACTCATGCACATAATATACATACAATTTGAATGTTGCTGAACATTATGTGTGCATGTATAAATAATAAAATTCATTAAGCCTATATAGGCTTCTAATGAGCTCCAAATAATATTAACTTTCAAATATACATGAATATATAAATGTTCTAATTGTATATACATACATACATTATAAGATAAGGAAAACTAACTATTTCCCTATAAAAAATTACTTACAAAAGAGTCTTTTATGTACAAATATTCGAACAAATTTTTATCCAAGAAAATATTTTCATAAATATTGAGTGTGTATATATTTTGACAGAATATAAAATTATATGTGCATATATGTACAATCAAAATGTTAAGAATGTATGTGATTCTATTTAAAATATAGTCAAACAAAAAGTTCATATTTTGTGAAAAAAATTTTATATTTTGACAATAAATATATTTTGTAAGTCTTGAGAGACGTCTAAATTTTTAAAATATTTTATAACTTCATTTAAGTAATAGTCATTTTAGAAAACAATATTTCTTTCTTTTAGTTTTCAGGTATGTGCAGCAACTGTTTTTAAGCACAAAATTTTAAAACCTCAAAGGGTTTTACAAAAGCTATTATTTTCTCAACGATTTGACCATACAGATTTCCAGTTCATAGACTTAGTATCAAAATAAAGATTAGAATATCGGTTTCAAATTCACCTTAAATCTAAGTGTTTAATCAAGTGTAATTGTCAGTAAATGGTGGTTAAAGGAAAAATTACGGAAATAAATACTTCATAAATTAAAAAAGTCAATGTCATCAGTGTGTCACTTCCTAATAATAAATCTCCCGAGGTACAAGGAACAAATTAAAAAAATTGTATGCTTTTTATTAAAACATTTGTGGTAGTCTGCCATTTTGTACATTTATTTTTTTCTAATTAGAGAGAAATAGATAATATAAATAGAAATATCGATTTCTATTCTATGTAATGGAATAATCAATTTCGAAAAATCAATTATTTCACTGAAAACCTTAAAAAAATTCTGATGTAACAGCAAACAACTGACCACAATGTACATTACAATGCACAATGCTGACCGCAATTGTCTAGTTTAGCGACAATGTTGCAGAAAATTATGAGAATGCGTTTTAAACACTTCCTTACAATTTTAAAGACACTAGTAAACTTTTAGTTAAAATTCCTCTAAAAATGTAAATTTGACTCTTAGTAGAATTTCGTGGCCGATGATAAACTTAGTTCTATCTTCAGTGGGCACATGTGTATATATATAGTTCCAGCAAAATGTCTATGTAATTATTGAATAAAAGCAAATAATAAATATTCTAGCGGTCTAACCCATAAGTTTTTTTTTTAAACATTCCAAAGCTTTCACCTAACAGATTGATATTTGATACATGATTGAATTGAGACTGATAAACTACAAATGTATAAGAAGTTCAAGCATATAAAGCATATAAAGAGTTAAAAATTTGACATTTTTTCTACAATTAAAAATTAATGTGGATTAGACACCACTCTGTTCTCTTAATTTACCCAATTTCCTGTATTCGTTATGTTGAATTGTAAAACCCTTGGTAATCTAGTTTATATTATATTGCTCTCGTTGCTTCTAATGCATTAAAGATTTCAGGCCCCCTTAGTAAGTCTATGTGGTTTTAATAATATTATGTTCTAATATTTATTTGTTAGTAATATTTTTTCTTTACTATTGAATTTAATTTTAATATTTTTAATATTTTAATTTGTTTTTATAAAATAATGGCCCCAATTATAACAGGCAGTGCAAAAAAAAATACAACTACATATGCTCAAATTACATGGTCTTTTGATCATGACAGTATTTTGTTGTGATTATTCAAGACTAAAGAAGAAAATAGAAACTGGCTAAGCCACAATAAGAGAGCTAAAATATAAAAAAAAATCTTTAGACGCCAAAAAAAAAAATTATGAAAAAAATATTTTTGATGCGATCGCCACCTAACTGACTAAGTTATTTTTTGTTAATGAAATTTTAAACAATTATGAGTAATGAGTTCGGCCAGTTCTCGAATTCACTGGGATGTGTGAAATATACAACTTAGTTTAGATATTATGGAATAATCTTATATGAAAAGAAAGTGGCAATCACATAGTAAGTTAGGGAAATATTGAAAACAATCCAGCAAAATAATTTATAATTAAAATCGATTTTTCTCCTATTATTTCAAAATTGCTCGTCTTCCAATCTAAAGTGTTAACTATTAGGCAAATAATGTGAATTAAAGCTAGTTTAAAAAATCAGAAATTTGCGCAGCTTTAATACAAATAATTTTTAAATATATTTTAGTTTGTGATTTGCTACGAAAGCAATACCTTTCCCTGGTGCGATACAAATTATAATCAAATTTAAGATAACAGAATATGTTTGAAATTCCTCATATCATGGTTTCACGTTATGATAACGCTATTATTACTTTATACTTCAATTGCATATAATTTATAATATTTCAACGTATGTACTTATGTTCGTTTTGCTTTTATATATAAGTAAAATATTAAAATGTTTGTTAATATGACAAACTATGTTTGATATTAAGTGGCATAGCCGCCTCTCATACTATTGTAATTTGATTAGAAATTTATTACGATGACGACACAACAATATTGGTGGTCATCTTACACACTTTTTAATTTCTATCTAAATTTAACTGTTATACTGTACATATCCATATGTATTGTAAATAAATGTGTATATAATTGTGTAATAGATAGTGTTAAAATATAGTTATGGTGTTCTCTTTAATATTACATTCATATTTCGGCAAAAAATAATAATAAAATATATTACGTAAGGCTTCAGGCGGGAAAAAGTTTTTGATGTAGTAATAAGATAGATTTTTTTTTGTAATCAGATGACCATTATTAACTATAAAGTATTTTCAAATATGTTTGCATATTTCTAATAAAATATCCTTGTTTTGTTTACAGGACATATGTGAAAGATTTTAACATGAAATTCTGTAATGTTATAATAATATGGAGAATTAAAATCAAGAGCGTTTATTTATTTAATTATGGGTACGATACGAATATGCATACACATATCAGGATATCGCACCTTGAGAATAATATCGCAACATTTTTGATTTTATAATTTCGAGTAAATTGAGTTCAAAGTTACGGTATTTTTAAATGGAGAATTAAAGACCGAAACATTTTGTTTTATAGTACTTGTAGAATTATTTTTAAAGTAATGTAAAAAACAATATAAAACGAAATATTGCGGTGCTATATTCAAAGAAAACTGTGTAGTATTTCAATATTCCGCGGTTTGATATTAAAATATTTTTCAATTTTGGTGATATCGCAAAATATCGCGGTATTTAATTTAACAAGAAACACACTCTAAAAATTTTTAATTATTGAATTTGGTATGATTTTAATAATTTTTGATATATCATTACGTAATTTGTAGCAAAATATAGTGAAATATCTTGCGTTTTCAACAAGATGCCTAGTCGAAAAATTAACGATTTTGAGAAGTTACGGTATTATTCTCAAGAAGCGATATGGTGTAGGGCGCTCTAATTTTATCGAGCATATTATATCACCTAAAAACAATAATAATATAAAATCAAGCACAGTAAATGGAGATCATTTTTTAAAATCTGTTTTTGTTTCTCAATTGAAGAAATTTGGCAATATTTCAATGTAATAGCATCTATGCCAACAAAATTTTTCTGTAGAATTCTGTATCTATATTCAATTAAAAATCGCACAGGATAATAAAAAACCTAGAAAAATTACTTATTACTTCCACATATTTAATACCAAAAATTTCATGAAATGCTATTAACAAATTTAACACTATTTAACAAATAAGGGTCTAAAGTATTTCTATAAGACAGCAGTTCGCTTGCAATATAGAAAGTGAAATGCTGGGTTTCTTGTTAAAATATGTAAGCTAAATAATTTGTATATAAACTTAATTTCTTCTGCGATGCACTGTGAGTATGGCATTTATCTATTTAATTGCGCTCTTATGACTTAAAAGTTAAAATATGAATTTATGTCAATTAATATTTCTCTATATTAATTTGGAATATTTTTTCTTCGGTTTCTTTTTTAAAACTTATCCAAATAATATAATGAACCTCGCAAATATGACCCTTAATATTATCACAATTATGATATCTATAATAATTACAATTATTATAATTTTTAAGTTCTCTATAGGAACTATGCTTACCTATATTAAGTATCTGTACCTATAATAGTCAGAAATTAATAAAATATATAGTACCATACAGGTACAAAATATGTACAGGTATTTTTAGTTATAGTTTTATTTAGTTTTAGTTCGTATACACTAAAGAACACAATAATGTCAAAAACATTATTTGTATAAAGCTGCACAACATGCATATTTGTACTCTATATATATATATACTCATACTCCACCAACGTTTACGTATTTCTTATGTATTTACATTATACATTAACTGTGCTTTAGTTTTTTGTTTTAACAATCAATTTTTTGAATCTACAGCGTACAAAACATAATTATAATGTACAATACAATATTTTATTCTTATTATTTTGTTGGGTATGTATATAACATGAATTGTATTTGTATATATTACAATTAAATATATATATGTGTATATAATAATTTAACTACATATACATAATGTATATTACATGCTTTATTAATGTTATGTTCATACATATTATATATTTATATATACAAGGAACAGTCATATACAGAATGATTAATTTATATGGACACTTTGGGAATAAAAACAGCAGTTTTTTAAAATATTTCAATAAAATATTACATATTTAAAAATATTTTTTATTTATATACATTATCACACATTATAATATTATAAGAGTGTATACATATATGTACACATACGTATATGTAGTAATGAATGAATGTATTTATATTCGTAATTTAAATAATTTAGATTTAAAAACAAAAATATATTTGTGAATAATGTTGCTTCATATAAACTTTATTTAAAAATATTTTTATAAATACATATAAATTTATATATACATTCTTATATGTATATATGTATAATTATATTCAAACATTGTTATCCGTGCAATATATTAAATATTATAGTGGAGATGATGATGAAAAATGAAAAAGTCTCATTTTCTAACCCTTTTCTATTAATAAAATCAAGTGGTCTTAATAATTTTATTTTTATAATAATAGCAATATATGAGAAATATACGAGCCATATACGAGATACATAAATACTATATATATATGTATTTCTACAAAATTTAACATACATACATATTGATATAGACATAAATATTTCATAGAGTGTAAATAATTTTGAAAAATAAAGTAAACCCATAGTTTCATAAGCTCATAATATGTAGGTATATACATATAAAATGACTTGTTCGTTCGTTATACACACAAATATGTTAAGGGTATAATATTACATATGTATGTATATATGCAATTGAGAATCAAAAGCAAACTATTCCCCTTTTTTAAAAAATATGTGATGATTTTGTTTTAAAATGCTCCATAAAATTTCTCATTGTAAATGGCACTAGTAATTTGATTCTAAGACAGCTTGTTCTAAATTAAGTTTACAAAATTTTTATTTTCCAAAATCAAACTATTCGATAGTCTCTGTCAAAAACATAAAAAGGTTTTCTATTATTTATTCTACACTTTCAAAATAAAATTCTCTCGTCTTACAATATTTCAACCTTTAAAATCAATTATCAAGCCTAATTAATACTTAATCTTTTTTCTATAAATTTATAATTTTAAATTCGAATTCAATTGTGATGCATTTGCATAAAAAAATATGGACGTTTTCTCTTATCAACGCACTTACATTTAAAACAGCGCTGGTGTGTAGAACAAAATATATGTGGAAAATTGAAATAATCGAAAAATGAGATACGATTAACGTTTTCTAAGCGCAATAGTTCGAACAAATTATATAATAAAATTTTTGGAATTTAATAACTCCAATTAAATCACTTAATTTTTAAATGGAATTTTTACATATAAAATATTTTTCAAAACAGCATTCATTTTGAATTATTTGAGGGAATTTATATTTGGATTTCTAAATTACATTTGCAGTTGGTTGTTGTCTGATTTTATTATTATTACTGCAAAAACCAGTTCATTTTACTTTCTAATTCTGTTTCGAAAATTCTGTCATACAGCACAGAAATTTTAACAAAAAAATTAATACTATTTTGGTCTAGCTGCTTGTTTACTTTTATATTTACAATATTTGCTTCTCTGGTTTTATCATTATTTGGTTTAATATTTATTGCAAATATGTAAGTTTTTAGAAGCAGAATTTTTTTTTTCTTTCTATCACAGTGTATAGTTCTATTATCCGATAAATCTATACAAATATAGACCCCAACCTAATTTTCCATTAATCAACATAGTCTTCGTTTATTTTTCTAGTAAATCAAAAATTTTTAAGAATTACGTTTTATTAATAAATCGCCTATTACTAAATTTTAAAATTATAAAAATCTCATAAACATTAAATTTTTGATATAAGACACTTTTATTCTGTGAATATCTCAATATATCTCATATACATACAGATAACATGTATGTATGTTTTTTTTTTCAAAATATTTAACATTATTTTTTAAAATGCACATATTTCCACACTTAAATTAAACCCTTTCTTTTTTAAATGGGTGAATTTAGTTCTATATAAATAAGGCAATATTTATGTATAAACATAACATATTGAATAAGTATATATGTGTTTACATTATGTTATTTGAGTATATAATTACATATATATGTGCATGTATATTGACATTCAATATTTTATAAATTACATACATTTTAATTGTGTACATGCATGTATTTACAAAAACTCATACGTACATACTTGCCATATATGTAAAGTATTATTTTTTTTTTTAAAAACAAAATAGAATAATATGAGAGTATTTAAAAAACTTTAAAATGTATAGAAAATAAAACAAAAATAAAAGAACAAACAAAAAAAATAAAAAGTTTTTAAAATTCTTTATATAAAATTTTCGTTTTTTTTTGTTTTGTTTTCTTCCTTTTTTTTCTAACAATCTTTTTCCATGTTGCTTTTTTCTCTTATACTACTTTTTTTTTATTATTATTTTTAATGTGCATCCCTTTTGTGTTTTTTATTTGTTTGAAAAAAAATAAAAAGAACTTTTATCCTGTTCGTGATGAAAATAGAAGACGTGTATGTAGGTATGTGTTAATGTATTTGTAGTTGTTTAATTCTTTATTATTTTGAAAATTTCTTGCTGTTAGTTTTTTATAATTTCCTTTTTTGTTTTTAATTTTTTTTTTTATTTTTTTTTTCAAACTTACATTCCATATATTTTAAAGTTTCCGCCCCCCAAAACTTGTTGTCGTCGTAATACTTTTTATTTCTACTCATTTGAAAAAAAAAAATATAAAATATACTTACATGTTATATTTTTTGCTATTATTATGGTAGTGTTATAACAGCATATGCATGCCCATAATATGTGTGTGCGTGTAATTATTTAGATGAACGTGCATAACATTTATTATGAATATATCAGTGCATGTAATATTTTCTCGCTCTGCTTTCAAAATTTACTCTCTAACCATTTTTTCCTCTCTCTTTATCTAATACTCATTTATTTTTTGTTTTCTTGTTTTTTTGTTTTCTATCCTTATTAAAAAATTAATGGTAAAGGCTTGTTTAATTTTATTTTATCTCTTCTTATTTATTTTTTTATTATTATTATTATTTTTTTTTGAATTACTTGAACAAAAAGAAATTATAGAAAATAAAAACATTTTTTTTTCATTTATATAGAAAAAATCAAATAGAAAACTTCATCCTTTAGGTCCAGATGAATGAGCAAATAAATGAGCTATGTGATGTATAAGAGTCCTTTTTTTTTCAAAAAAAAAAAAAAAAATGTTGTGTACTTGATTTTTTATACATACATAAATACATATGTGCATTAAATTGTACAATATACAGTTATATATATGTATTTATTTTTTCTTTTTTTTTTTGAATTTTTGTTTTCCTTTTTTTTTTAAATAAAATGTAATGAAAATAATAATAATAAAAAAAAAGGAAAAGATTTTTATAGAAAATAAATACTTGCATAATTTTTTTTTTTAATTTTATTTTGCTTTTTTTTATTTCCTTTATTGTTTTATTTATTATTAAAGAATTTTTGTTCAATAAAGGATAAAGGATTAATTTACTATATTTTATGTTCGGATACATAAGACAAAAAGTTCATAATAATAAAAAAAAAATAAAAAGAGAAAATTATAAAAAATACACTCACAGTTATTCAGTATATAAATTCTAAAATGTTCTATATTTTAATCTGTGGTAATAAGTAACAATTGCCTAAATTAAATTAATAAAGTTGGGTCAAACCAATGGTTTGTAATGGTATCACTTTTCCCTTCAACAAGTTATTAAAATTATTTTCATTCATATACAAAACTATTTCTAGGTTTGCAAAACTATTTGCATATATTTAGGATAAACGATTCGCACAGTCTTTGAAATAAAGCAAAAATTAATATAAAGGGGGGCTAACATAATGTTCGATTTAAAGGGTTAAGTGTGTGAGTTAAGAAAAATAATCATATATTTTAAAGACGCGGAATTTACCACTGGCTTTCTGCGTTTATAGAAATTTATAAGTTGCCAAAAATGCAAATTTTACAAATTTCGAAAGGTGACAACTTGGTTTTCTTCTAAGGAAATAAGTTTCTAGTACAGATCTATGTACATCAAAAGTTTCAGCTTTCTATTTTCATGGGTGTAGAAGTATTGTAAACTTGTCTACGGACGAACGGACGGACATAATCAAACTAACAAGCACTTTTTTCAAAATTTTTTTTTCTAAAAGTGCTAAAAAGTATTGTACCTTATTTTCATTATACGAATTCAATTTATTCATTCCTTCAATTGCACTTCAATTAGTTATACAGCTGACTCACAAATTAAACAAAAAGTTACTGAATTTCTGAAAATTTAATATTAGCTTTGCTTATTCTGCAACACATTTTTTCAATTTAAGTAGTTTTTGCTTGAAACCACAGAATTATTTGTGTTTGTGTATAAAAATTTATATTGAGATAACATAAGTATATATTATAATATTATATACCTAGATATACATATATATATATGAATATATTTACTCTTCGATTCTGTTTTAATTTCTAACATTCATCTGTTATTTGTTTAACTTTCAATGCATTCATTTTTATTTATTATACGCTTTTGTGTTTGTTTTATATGTAAACATATATTATTAAAATAAAATAATTAATACTTAAATAATAATGATAAAAAGCTATTATAACTGTGTATGTACATATACGTGTACTGTATGTAAATGCATATTATACGAACTATTACATTTGTAGTTATTTAATGAAATTTATCAAACCAAAATTAATATAAGAACAAGAAAATATTCTTCCACAAAAATTATATTGAAAGAGAAAACCCTCTATCCAATATAAAAAATATTTTTAAAATATTTTGCAATTAATAGAAAAACCGTACCAAATTTCATATTAATTTAAGTATTTGTTGATTTACAATATTTTAGGAAATAAAGTATCATTCTTTTAATTTACAGTCTACATACATCTATGCCTATACCTACATAAGCATACTATTATATCTACAGTGGATTAGTATTGGAATAGAGGGTATTCCTTGTAGGTATTCTATATTATTTCATCATTAGAGTGCATCATTAGAAGCTATTCTAAGATAATAATAAATGATTAATTAATTTATATTAACAGTAGTTATCTAGATGAAATTGACCTATTATTATTATTATTGGAAGAGCTTAATATGTTTAAATATTGAATTTAACAAAAACCTTCGTATTACTACCGATTTATCTATACATACTCGCATATGATTATGTGAGAAGTGTTCATTATGTAGATACATTTTGTTAATTAACGTACATATACTATACATTACACATATCCTTTTTTATTTTATGACCAAATGCTCTACATTTAAGTTCTTAAAATATTTGACACATACTTATATAATTATTTCACTAACGAAAGATTTATAGAAGTTTATATATCCAATAAAGCAAATATGAACATATTATAGAATTACTACATAAATGGGACACAGAATATTATACTCATATCTTAAAATTTTTCTAATTGTTGATGTTAATAGAATCTACTAAGACAAATTTATTAAAGGCTGTCTCTTTTCATAGAAATCTCAATTTAGGTCAAATGAAAGTGTAATCACGTTCGTTGCAGTTTGAAATTAAATTTTTAAATTAATTTAATAATATTTTTGCTGCGCATATTTACATATTTCCGAATAAAGCGTATAAACAGACTGATTCAGAAATTAAGTACCGAATCGCATACATAATAGTGTTGAAAATCAACGTCAAAACGGCTATATCTCTGAGATATGCATTTTTGTTTGTAATTATTTTGGGACACTCTGCATGTTACACAATTTTTTTTTGCAAATTGTGTATGGTTTTTTATTTATAAGAAGCAAATATGACATTTTTTGAAGTAAAAAAATAGTAGATTTATTACTGGAAATCTACATAGAATAAAAATTGATTTATATGTATGTAAGTACACACGTGATATACGTTCATATATGATTGCGTTTAAATTGAAAAGAAAGAAAAAAGTTTGAAGAGTTACATTTAAAGCACGTCAATAGATTTTTTTGTGTACAAAGAACGCTAAAAAGTTTACATGAATGTATGTATTCAAATATATTCAATTATGTTTCTATTAATCAATTACAATAAAAAACTTTAAATTAATGATCTGGTACATGTTTATTGCATTATCTTTCAGTGACGGGCGTAAGAATTTTAAAAAAGATCAAAGTGACAAAATCATTAATTATTAATATTAAAACAAAGCTTCTGTAATAAAAATAATTTGCTGGAAAAACTTCAAAAGGTTTGAAGATTTTATAGGTCAAATGCTACTTCCTTGCTTATAAACATAAGCGAGGAAGTAGCATTTAAATTGTTAATATGAAAGGCAAATAAAATTTTAAAAATTTTTAAAAGTATGTAAAAATTAAGTTCTCTTTTTAAATTTTATTTTTTATAAACAAATTTTAATGTTATTAAAATTAAATAGCTTAAGTATATTACAGTACACCCTTACAACTCAGGTATGAGTCGCTAATGAAATTTTTATCGTATAATACTTTATTGCGAGCAGTAAAAACAAAAAATTTCAATTAAAACTTTATTGTTCTTTTTTAACTAATTTTATTTATTTCAGGTATTGGTATTACGTTGTTTCCTTACATCGCCTAGAAAAAATGTGAGTTCTTAAAACACTTTATCAGTAATTTACATATACCTATATATGTACGAGTATGTAACGTAAAAGCATTTTAATTATCTGTAAAAATTGAGCTGCTTAAGATTTACATACCATAGACAGAGTGTTAATTAATTTTTGAGAGCAATTCAAATTACAATTATTTCTTTCATCATTTTAGTCATAAAGAATAACAGAAAACTTAAAATTATTGTAAGTAACTAATAAAGAAATTACGTACTTCTAAAATTTATAGAAAAATAATGAACTTTCAAAGTAATTTCGATTAGAAAATCAATTGAACATGTTGTATTGTTAAAAATACAAGTCTATTATTAAAAATATAAGTACAACTGTAGGAAAGGTAACACAATATAAAATTAATTCTCTCTATGTTGCCTCCGATTGCATACCTTTTAATTTAAAAATTTGTCTTTTATTTTAAAACTTAATATGAAGGATACTAGTAGAAAGAATCCATTAGGTCCATTAATAATTTTTATTCTAAATTAACATAAAATATTTTATTTGAATTGTAAGTTTTGCTAATGTATTTGATTTGGTCATAAAATATTGGCATTAATTATTTTTTTAATTTGAAATTTAACAATCGATTGCAATTTTTTCTTTTCTTTTGGTTTTACTCAATATTATCTTTTTAAATAAATTTTATTTTAGAATTTTCAAATTGAGATTTTGTTATTAATTACAAAAGTATTTAACAATCTTAATATTTTCTATTTATTTTTTAGTTACTTATGCTTCTAAAAATTTACATTTAATAACAAAGAAAAACAAATAAAAATAAACAATGAAATTCGACTGAAACCTAACATTCCAGCTGAATTTTTTTCAATCCAATCTTTATAAACTGCAACATTAGTATAAACTCCAGGGTAGCCTATTATTCCACAACCTTTACCCCACGAAACAATTCCATTGATAACACCATCGAAAATAACTGGGCCCCCAGAATCACCTAAAAATTTAAAATTGAAAAGATGAAAAGTTACAAACTATACAAAATAACTATAAACTATACAACTATAAATTATACAAAAATTAATGGGGTAGATGTGATTAATTCATTGACACATAACATAAAAATAATTCTTGAGCATTTTAATTTACCTTGACAAGAATCTTTGACTCCATTAGCTGCACAAAACATACCATCCGTTATTTCATTAATTAATTTGTAGGCATCCCTACATTCTTGATGATCTACCAAATTAACGGTGGCTGTTAATAAATACTGACTGCCTGCTGATTCCTTTAAGAATATTCAATTGAAAAATAATTTTTAAACTCTAACATGTGTGTTATTACCATTTCTGTTGCACCCCATCCAGATATAGTAAGAGGTCGTCCAGTGGTCAAATCATTTCCAGTTCTGGTAAAGTTTATAGTTTTAACGTTTGCAGTAACTAAAATTACATACAAAGTTTGTAATAACTTAAAAGTTGTGATATTTTTAAGGTAATATAGAAATTTTAATTTTAAGTATTTAGGTGTAAGTTTAAATTTGTACAATATAGACTGTGAGTTAAAGAACTTTAAATAAAAACTCTATGATATTTAAAAGAATAAAATTACTTCGGACTTTCTTTAGAACTAAATTCGCTTTTAAACTGTCGACAATATAACCTTCATAGATGTGAGATGTGATCAATAATTACTTTATTTAAAACAACAACAATTGCCTCTGATTAAATGTAATAGGAAAAATTTCAATCTGTAGATCTTTTCTTAAGATTTGATAATTCTATCTAAATATATTGAGTTTCATAAATCTCCACCTAAATATATAGGATCTACCAATTTGAGTTTTCCTTGGGATTTCTGAACGGTAAATCGAGTGCTAACGCAATTTGCATTATAAACATTTATTTTTTTAGAATAAAATTTCATTTTTGTAGAAAAGGAATGAAAGAAGAAAAAAAAACAAGAAAATTAAATTAGATTTACAAAATTGCAATATTCAAACTTGATCACTTTATAAATAGCGAAACCTAAAATATAGCAACTGAAGTCGATGAAATCAGTGAATCACAAAAATGTATTGTGATGTATATGAAAATATAGTTATATGATTTTCTTGTAAAACAAATGTTTCCTTACTTACGTTGGAATGGTGCTGTCAAAAGTAATATTCCTACATCATGCCTAAAGTTTTGCATACTGAAATTAGGATGGACAATTACTTTGCTTACATCACGAGCCTGATGATCTCCTCTGGAAGAACGATCCAAAATACCCATAACAGTTATTAAATCGCTAGGTCTCCATTCCACAGTTGATTTTGGTCTAAAAATAATAAATGATTAAATATTAAAATTTTATAAAACAATTTTAAGTTTCGATTTTGTAATAATATATTGGAAAGAATTCAATAAAACTTATTTCAACCAAGATGAAAACGTTTTACCTATTTTACCTAATTAGAGGACCTATAATCTTATCGAGGAATGATTTTTTTACTTCTATTTCCTGTTTATTTTACGTTAAAAAAAATTTAAAATAACCGATAGTTGTTTTACTTTGTCTTCCCGTTAGTTTGTTTTTAAAACTTCTGCGCCATTTAGCAGAAAGCTAAACTTTTGTATACAAATAGATCTTCATTAGAAACTTACTTTTATAGAAGAATATTTTCATATATTTTTATATAGTATAGAAGACTATAGAATTTGGTAAACAATCGTATATCCGTGAGTCAATAAGTCACAACAAATAAGTTAGATAGTCATTTGCTAACTTAGGTCTTTACAGATTACTAGAGATTTAGTTTCAGCAAGTAACAAACTTATATTAAAGAAACATAAATAGATGACATACCAGGCGGTTCGTTAAGTGAATTCATTAAGCACAAAACGTGAACTATATAACAAAAACAAAACTTTTCCATTTCATTTTCAATGAGGGACCATTTAAATTTTAAGACCATCATACTAAAAGCAGATAAGCAATTGTAATATGTATTTTTTGTTCAAAGAAAGATTTTTTATTATTTTTAGGTCAACAATTAATTAAATATTGAGTTAGTATATTTATGTATTTATATTAATGTTAACTTCTCCCTGAATTTCAAAAGGAGCCCCATTTGGACATCGTTGGTATATAAAATTTAGCAAAATTATTATCTTTCCAAAATCAACCTGTATTACGCTATGAGTAAAAATGCTTTGCGTATATTTTATCACTTATTGGAAGCTCTATATCATAGGTTCCCAAGCTTTTTTCCCTCGTAGACCCCTTATCGTGTTTTTGAATTTTTGATAGACCCCCTTAGTACTTATTTATTTAGATTCATAATTTTTTGTAGCCCCCTAGCAGGTCTTCATAAAACACTTTGGAAATCACTGCAGTCTATCTTATTCTTTTATAAATTCTATCCGTTTTTATACCCGTAAGAACGTATGTTCGAACGGTATACTAAATTTGCCTTACCGCTTGTAACGCTAAGAAATAATGGTCAGAAATATAGACTCAAGTATATGTTTTTGATCAGCGCCAATTGTCCGTCCGTCTGTCCCAACGATAGCTCAAACACTAATTTAGCTAAATTCACCAAATTTTCATAAATGATTTTTTTATAGTAAATACCAGAATTCTATTTAAATTGGATATGTTCAGGGTACTGGTTCGGGTAGCTGCCATACAACTTCAAAATTTATTTCACTATACCTCAGAAACTATAAAAGCTATGGTATTGAAATTTCACACAAGCAAATATATTAGTAGGGCCAATGTGTTTGATAAAAGTCGTTGAAACTGCTTGGCTCTTTCTGGTAGCTGTCATAAAAATTCAACAGTAATTTGGCCATATCTTAAAAAATATTGAATACACAGTACTGAAATTTTGCATAAATTAATATAGTCCCATAGTCAGGTATGAGATATTCATAACTCGCACGTAGGATAACAAATTCGTACGGCTATCACAAGGTTGACACGGTCAACTCTATTTTGTCAAAAGTTTTCGAACACGAGATTATCGCACTTACAAATGCAAGTGTCATAATATCTGTGAAAATAAATCTACGAGTACTTATCTCGTATTATTTTTAAATGCTGGCTTAGGAATTTCAAGTATAGGTAATCACATTTTTGACAAAATAAAGTTTAAACAGTGAAGCGCGTGCCCAAATTAATCAATTACTGTCTGAATTTCTTTATTAGTTGGCAAATATAAAAATATATTTACAAAGTGATGATAAATCACTAAAAATTCACTCTTATCTTTCTAGCTAAGGCAAAAATAAAATATTTTAATATGATTCATATTTACTTAAAGAATAACAACGATACTTCTTATATTCATTTACAATGAAATTTTTAGATATGTTTTCTTAAAACTACAACACAAGTTACCCTATTTTCCCTGTTTTTTTCTATTTGCACGTATGCAGAGTAAGTTATCTTAGGTTAAATTTCAATTTACTACAATTTTCAATTACAATCTTATTAAAAATCATTTTCAAATTATTAAACAAGTATTATATTATACAATTATGAATACTGGTTAATGAAAAGTAATCCGAGTTATTAGACAATGTTGAATCTATAAATTTAATTTCCAAATTTTGACTTTAATTCTAAACAGAATTTTATATGTGACGGTAAATATTTTTTTAAATACCGGATACATCTATAATAATAAACGATATATTGTATAAAAAATCAAATGTAAAACCTATAAATAAAATAAATAGAAGCTAGTAGAAATTTATGATCTTTTATGTTTTAATAATATTTACCCAACAATTAAAAGATTGATAATATTGTTGACACTACTTTACTAAAACGAAGTTTTTATATTCTTCTCTATAAAATATTTTTAAAGCCACTGTATAACAATAGTGTTTAAGACGTGCTTAAGTCCAAAATGTTAATTGAAAGTAAAATTGAATATTTCTTGCCAAACTTTCATTTGGAAATTTTTTTTTGACCATAGTCGATTCGAAATGCAAATAAATTGAAAGACTTTTCAGTGAAATATAAAAATAAACATTTTATCAATTTCTTTAGAATCCTACACGATGTTTTAAAATCACGTTATTCCCTTAAACAAGCAACATAATAAGTTTCCCATCTCATGCTTGTAATGTAGAACAAATGATTTGTAATGTAGAACTTTTTATTTCAGTAAGCGAAAATACTGCTTTAAAAAAATCTATGTGAGTACTACTTTATTGAAATAATTTTCATTCATATACGCATATTTTTAAACGATTGCATACCTTTAGGATGAGCACTCTATGCATTCTTTGAAAGAGGCATTAACATTATGCTATATTTCAAGGGTTAATTGCATGATTTAAAAAATAAAAATTATATTTTTTAGTGCCATGGCATTGGCCGTTAGCTTTCTGCACTTATAGAAACTTGAAGAAGCTTGCATTTTCGGAAATATAAAGTGCCAAAAATTCAACTTTAACACATTTCTAGAGATGATAATTTTTTTGTAACGAAGTCAATAATTTATTAGTAGGTATCTAAATCTAATTTTAAACTCCTATAATCTGAGGTCTAGAAGAAAACCGATATAAAAAAAATAGGAAAAAAACGAATTTTAAACAACGGTAAATTTTTTACGGTCATTTTCTTTTTTTAAAGTTCAAATATGTTGTATCGAGGTAGCAGAAGCCAAGGAGAAGAAAAAATTTTCTTTAGCTTTTTATCTTCAAGGGTGTAGAAATTTTGTAAACATGTCCACGGACGGACAGACGGACAAAAAGAGTTAAACTAATAAGTACTTTTGTTAAAAAAATTTTTGGAAAAAAATTCAATAGGCATAATATTCAATTCTTAATTATCTAAATTAGTAAATTTTGTTTACTTAATATCGGAACAAGATATCAAATATGATTTCTATTAAACATAAAACACGACAAATTTTCCAATTAAAAAATCAAAATTAAAGGTATTCACGGTACTAAATTAAAAGTTCAAATAAAACATAAGCTTAACTTGGTAGTGTTTTATTTTGTGCTAAAACTAATTCACGTAGAAGTTAGAAATTACATTTCAATTCTCATATTATAATGTTCCAAAACTTACATAAATAAACAATGAGATGCAGTTAAGACCTTATTTGTTGAAATTAAAGCTCCACCGCAAATATGTCCTGCACCAAATTTCTTTTGATCATTCCATTTCAATCTAATTGACACCATATGTTCATTACCTTTAAGTTTTGCTAAATCTCCATCAATTATTCTTGGTTCGATTTTTTTCATTCCAGTTTTATTAAATTCTGACAATTTTAATTTTTCTAATAATGTTACCTCAGATAATGTTTTATTTAAAGTTCCATTAACTACTTGTGAATTTAATTTATTAATATTAAAAGTAAATATTTGTAAAGCTATTAAAAACAAGTAACTAGACCATTTTATTTTGTACGTGGGTAGCATATTTAAACACAATTTTTTTAATAATAAAAAAGACTAAAACACAACAAATTAATTCTATTCACTATTAGGTTAGAAATCACACTAAAAGTACGTACTCAATTACGAAAAAAAGTAAATGAAATGAAAAGTATCGATTTATAATTATATCGGATATTTTATCACAATGATATCGGTAATTTTTATCAATCAAAAGTCAAGTTCGCTTATACTCTGTTTTTATAGATAAGAATTCGACATGATTGTATCATAAGAGTGAAATTCGATTCGAAACACTTACAATTAAATTTGTCTAAAATTTTATTTCGGCGTGCCTAGTAACAGAAAATATTTTGTAAAATAACTTGTAATAAGCGCTTGTAATTAAAATTGATTCACAATTAAAAAGTAAGGGTGTATGTAAGTACTTATTTTATAAAGAATTTTGATTTTAAAATAGTACAAAATTAAACCAATTCGGTTCCTATTATTCACTGAGATTTCAGAATTTTGACTAACAATGAACTCTAATCAGAAAACAAAATACTTAAGAATAACTTTAAGATAAAAAAAAAGAAAACAAATATTAGTCAGAAGTGACACAAGTTTCAAGTGACAATCAAATGCTTATGCCTAATAATTATCTGCATACCTATAAATTATGTATACTTTGTAAGAAACGAATTCCCTTTTCACAATACGAAAGTTATTTGTCTAATATTAATTACTTCATATTATATTCAAGACTTCAAAAAAAAAAACGTAATTAAAATTGAAATATTTTTTCTGTGAGAACCCGTTTAATATGCCACTTGTTTCATAGGTTTTCATTCTATTGCATGATTGAAGGTAGTGATTAGGTTTTCACTTCGAATAAATCTATATTATTTTCGAGAGTAAACGCATAGTTCGGTTCATGTGCTTTCTTATGTGATTCATGCTTATTTTACATAAAATATTATAAGAAACAGAAAAATTTTGCTGAGAAAATGTATTGGTATCTAAACGTGACTGATAAATCCTCTTTGTATAAACTTTTAATTTAATATTTTAGCAATAAATTTAGTGCATATCAAATTATATTTTTGTTTTGTTGTAAATTGAAAATGATAAGAAACAATATATAATAGTATAGAGGAAAACGTTGTTAAATGCTTGAAATTTTACTTATAATTCATAGGGTTTTTCAAATTTCACGTATGTATAAGGTATAATAAGGGCATCAATTAAAATTTGTAAAGAAAATTTATATTACATTTAATTAATAACGACCACATATCTATAATATTTTTCAAAAATGATTGTATTTGATAGAAAATAAAATTCATGAACTCGTGCACTGTAAAAATATTATAACTCAATTCCGTTTAGAAAATCCTTTAAAAATTTACAAAGTTACACGATAAAAACAGTTTAACTATGGGCATATACTGTTACAACCACAATAATGTTATTTCCTGCTGCTATTTCAATGGTGACTTGCACTCATTTGATTAGTAACATTTTTAATTAATCGTAAAATTTTGGGACATGTCAAGTCACTGGAACTGGTTCTATATTACACAAGTCGATTTAACATGTTTGATTTTCTTTTAAATAAAATAATAAACGAATTTGTCGCAAATTTTATATTATGTAAGAATTAAATTTGCTTGTATAAAATAGTTTGGTTGTATCAGTACAAGTTCCAATGACTATAATTTTCAAATAAGAATAAATCCTTGTTTTTTTTTTAAATTCTTAAAAATATTGCTGAATTTTTAGAACACGTTTAAAAACATTAATTTTCTACATGAATTGGTAGATTATATGCAACACATAATTTTATCCAGTTTTTTCCTCCTCCTGAAAAAAAGCAGTTTTTGGATTTATACTCATTTGAACGCCGACCATAAATGTATAAATACACATTATTTTAAATTTTTACATTAATAATCATTATACAGAAACAATATTTCTGGCAGCACCAATAACATTGAGTGTATTGAAATAGTGAATAAGCTATTTAAGATATTAGAAGAAACGTAAACTTCAAGGAAAAATTGAAAATTTCAACAATTTAATCCAAATTATATAAAAATATAAGAGAGTATTCTCTTGGCTAATTAATATTATTGAGCTACTTTAAATTAAACCATTTCACTAGTTTCAAACATTTTCTCAATCACTCAGCAATTTCGAAATTGTTTTCAATATTTTTACATGCAAGTACTCAAGCACTAATTTCACTTTATCAAATATTATAATTTAACAATTGAATTGTATAATTGATTTAATTTACATTGGTGATATTTTAAACGCGAGGAAAGATCCCAAATACTTTAGTTTACGTAAAATAAGTTAACACAGTTATTCGCAAAACAGTTACTCGCAAATTTCAAGAATTTCTCATCAAAAAAAGTAAAATGTTTTTCTTATTTTCATTTTTATCTATACACATATAAATTTCTGTCGTAAGAACTTCCATACGTGATTCACTAAATTCACACATTTTAAATATTCAGCAAAACATACAAGTGATACTTTTAAATTTATTATACGAATTCTTAAACATTGGTGATAAAAATAAAATCAAAAAAATAAACAAAAGGTACATGAAGTCAACAACAATATTATCGCGTTAAACATTATTGCTATATAAACAATTGCTACCGCTTCTAACAAATGTACTTTATAATGTACATAATAAGTACGTAAATTGAAGTTTATCTAAACGGGAATACAATTTGAATCAAAAAAGCGTGTACCAAATAAATTTTGACAATATTTAGTCGCACGATTTTACATACAAAGTTAATATTATAGTTTAGAAAGTACTACTCTTAACAGTTTATTGTATGGAAGTGCCTACTGCACTTGTTCCTATAAAAAATTTTCCTATATCATTAACAAATTACTTTTAATCTAATAAGCTTTAGTACTCGATTTGAAATTAAATTTTTTGGAAAGGTAATAAACGTAATAAATAAATCAAAAATTAATTTTTTTATATTTTTAAATCTCAGAGTGTAAAATTGACAAAAAATAATTAAATGACTTTAAAATTTGATAAAAAATGAGACAACAAAAAAAAAAATTAATAATAAATTTCAAGAACTTTAATAACAAAAATCGCAAAAATTATATAAAAATATAAGATTATATTTGGAATTAGATTAGATAGCCAAATTTCTTATCAAATTGAATTATTATTGTATTATATAAATTAACTTTTCATTGAGCTTTTAAAAGAAAATGTCCACGTTACAACAATGATTTGTTTTAAAATTTATTGACGAAAAATTTTTATTAATACGCTTGAATTAATCTACAGATATTCACCGGCAGATTCGCTAATTAAAGAGATATTTCATAATTCAAGTACGAGTATTCTATTCGAATTCCAGGCAACTTTTATTTCAATTTTCAATTTTCAAAATATGAGAAGGATTTATTTTAGCGTCTTAATGTGCACGTTAACGCTACCAAAATTTATAATTTTTCACAATATCCAACATTTTTCATAACTAATAGAAGTTAAATAATAAAATTAATAGAAGTTAAGATTATTACACTTTCAATAATAACACTTACATTTATGGGATTAAATTAAAAAAATTAACCACTAAGAATCAATTGATTTGAGTCTACCAAGTTAGTATTTTCAACGATATAATTTGACTTATCAACTACTTAATTTTAACCCTAATGTAGTACTCGTATACAAAAACCCAATCCTATGTATAATACGAGTATAAATGTATAATAAAGTGCTTTACACAAAACCCACATCAGGGCCGAATTAAGGAAGTTGTATTCGAACGATTTATATGATATGAAATTAGCATTACGCAATATCAATTTTATTATATGCCATATAAATACAAAATATATACATATTGGTTTCATACCACATTTACAAGAATATTTTTTTTTAAAACACAAAAAAAAAAAAAAATTAATTAAACGTGCTTTATTCACTAGCAGTTAAAAGAATTTGGAAGAAAAAAATTATATACGAAAAAAAATATTTAACTTACACTAGTAAACAATGTGAAGCAGTTAAAACTGCTTTTGGTGTAATTAAAGCACCGCCACAAAAATGTCCACTACCAAATTTTATTAGTTCATTAGGTTTATATCTAATTGATACCATATGTTCATTGCCTCTAAGTTTTGCTATTTCGCCACCAATTATTTTTGGTTCTGATCTTTTAATTCCAGTTTGATTGAGTTCTAATACAGCTAATTTATCAAATAATGTGATACCAAATAATCCTCCATTTAAGGTTTCATTTAATGCATATGAATTAGAATTTTCAATATTAAAAGCACATATTTGTAAACTTATTAATAAAATAAAATTTATTGATATTTTTTTAAACATTTTAATAATTAAGCGAGCACTTTAATATTACTATACAGTACTAATCAGACTAAGAATAATTTTGTAATAAAAGGAAAATTCGATGTGATTTGTAATTATATAGCTGCTAAAAATTTTAATGCAAATTCTATTATTTTACTATCGATATTTTCTTATCAATTAATATTGAAAGTCAAATTCGTAAAACCCTTCAAGATAAGGTTTTTTGTATCTATTTATGTATGTATGTATAACAAAAATAAATTAGTTGTAGACGAAAAGCTCGTCACTAAAACAATAGATTCCAGGTTTTTTTTAATTATCTTCTGTTTTGTTTTTTATTTTAATATCAATTTGGTTTATTAAATTTCAGGCTTTTTTACAATTTCCTACTCGTATGTATAAAATGATTATACAAGAAATAATATAAAATTTCTTTCACACTTGAAATTCATCGTCGCCACAATATGTCCAGTTATTTGAAAACAGAAATTGAAAAATACTAGTTAAGCTGTTTTAAATTTGATTATTTTGAAATTTTAAATTTTGAACGATTTTTTACTTAACTCCAGCATCATATTTTCAAAATACAACAATGAAAACGTGTATCATGTATGTATTTATGATATATTTACTTCTATGAAATTTCAATACCACGACTTTCATAATTTCTAAAATATAGTCAAATAAATCTTGAAGTTGTACCGAACCAGCTACCTGAAGCAATACCTCGATTACGTCTAATTTAAATAGGGTTCTGGCACTTACTACAAGAAATCATTTGTGAAAATTTGGTGAACTTAGCTCAATTAGTTATTTAGTTATCGCCAATCATATTTTTAATATAGCAAAAAATATGTTACTAAAATTTATGTGTAATAGACCTTCGATTAATGAAAATTACTTAAATATCAACTGATTTCTTATTTATAGAAAGGTCGAAAGATTTTAACTGGTAAATTTTTACCTATTAAATCAGAATAAGAATATATTTTTAAAACATATTCTTAATCCGTCTTTTAGACGTTCAAATAATTTGGTGTCTGCTCGATCATTAAATTTTTTGAAAAGTATTGCAATAATTTTTTCAAATTATATAAGAATGTACATAGCGAATTTCATTAAAATTTTCGATTTTTTCGTACGCAAGAGTTTCTAAACTTAATCAAATTTTGAAAACTATCATATTTTTTTTAAAAATGTTTTCCAATAAATGATTTTGTGTTGTTTTTTTTTCTTTTATCTGAATTCAAACAACAAGAAGAAGTAAAAAAAAAAAATAGTTGAATAGTTGAATGAACCAGTTTACTATGTTGACATTTAAGTTGAATACTAATATACGAGTATCTAATCAAAATGAATGAGTTGAGAGTGGTGATTTTGTAAATAAATTAATTATACTAATTATAATAATTACATTGATTTAAAAAAAAAAATGTTTTTCCTCTATAAATACTATACAAATACAAATCAAATTCGAAGATATGTGCCCATTAATTTCACTCCGTCCATCCGCCCGCCAGTCAGTGCACCTACTGTTTTTTTTAATAATTTTATTACGATTTTTTACAAAAATCGAAAACAGAAATTTATTTTACAAACAGATCCACTGCAAAAAACCGATAAAAGAAATATGGTATCAATTCCCTTCTCTTTGAAAGTTCTGAGCCCACATATACAATTTTTAAGTAATTTAGTATATTGAAACCATAAAAATTTTTTTAAATTCAGCAAACGCACAAGCCACGTGAACATTAGATAGACAAACCTCAGATTAACTCATGTAATTGAATTGACAGTTGAACATAATGAAATTAAATTAAGTTGAAGTTTCTTTTAATTTTTCTCTTTTCTCCAAAAAGTATGCAATAAATCTTTTAGCATAACACTATTATTTTGGCATTTTATTAATGAGTATAATTGAAAACGTTTTTTTTGTTCAAAATGAGTGTGCTACCGTTTTTACATCTGCACAATTCTTAATATGTGCACCAGGATTTTTAGAGGAGTAAGTTTTGTCTAATTGTATGTGTTCACATAAAAACATACACATACCTGCTCATTTGACACTTCCATTAAGCGAATACACACAAACACATTTCCAGAAATAAATTTGAAAATTAACTTGTCTCTTTTCTAATAAAATGACAAAAAACTACGCGTTTATTTTTTGGAGTATATCAGATTAGATAAAAAAAAAATTTTAATTCCCTATTTCATTAAAAAACACTTAATGATCTACATCTACATTATGAAAATGAAAGTAACATAAAAAAATATCCGTATAATTTCACATTTCGATTGATTTTTTCGTTGGTGAGTCAACAAATTTTAAGTGGTTTTAATGAGTTTTACAAAAAGATCATTTATAATTACAAACCTTTTACAAATGGAATACTTTTTGAAGTACATTTGTATATGTACGTAAATGTACGTAAAGTTTCATAGAAAGTTGAAAAGCAAGTAATAGTTTAATAGGGACTTGCTTTTTTAAATGCATGTTAAATAGGAACAATGAACATAAAGATTTCATTGTTACATGTACAGCGAGATAATCGTGAAAACTACAATTTTGAAAAACCTCCTTATATATAGAAATCTTACGTATATTAAAAAAATATAACAATATTACAAAAAATAAATAACCTGCAAAATGACATTCATTTCATAATTTAAAAAAAAGGATAGGAATTTTTCTTATCTCACTCTTACTGTGAAATATTCGGTACATGTTCGTAAAATAATTATGGTTTAATAACACTACAATATATTACGTCACAACGTATTCTCCCCAGCTTACTAATACAAATTTAAAAGTAATTGTAAGATAATTTTATAGTCGTTCCCAAAAGAAACTTAACAAATAAAGTAAAAAAAATTATCAAAAATATGCAAAACGATAATTGTTATCATAAAAATAAAATTATTATAATTTTTTAAGCTATAAAGCATATTAAAATGTAGATTAAATAAATTTAAATATTAAGATAAATTTTGTACTTTTTGGGAAAATCGACGCGTAATTAAGGAGCGGCGCAATTGTACAATTTCATTCAAATACTTTAATCTCACAATTTAGTTTAAAGCTTTATTAAGAGAAAAAATATTGTTTTATAAAAATTTAAGTTAATTCAAAACATTATTTTTATTACAAATCTTAAAGGAAATTTTAAGAGTTTTAAAAATTGAGGATCTAATTTCTTACTTAAATTTAAAACTCATCAGATGAGTGAAGTGAAAACCGGGTTAAGTATACTCGGACAAGCGCTTACAATTTTTATTTCTCTATTTAAAAGAGTAAACGAAAAGTTCAACGGATGAACGAAATTCTAATTAGTAATTGGGAATTTTAATTGGTAAATCCCAAAATTTTTTAATGACCTCTAATAAATTTATTAAAAATTTTTTTTAAATTTGTTTATCCCGAAAATCACTCACTATATGACTTTTCACCCTAAAATTTTTACAAAAGGCAAATTTTAATGTTAAAATATTGGGCTTTGTTCAATTTAAGAGCTCAATTTAGAACCAGGTTTGTGTATTTGCTAAATATGTAAGAAATAATAACCGTAAGCAAAAACAATTTTTTGAATATATTGTGAACAATCGCACAATTATAATAATCCATGCAACCACATAAATATGATCAACAATATTTTAATTCTAAATATATTCGCATAACCTATACAAATAGATAATGTAAGATATTACATTACTTATCGTTGCATTATAGGGAGGATATCCATGATATACATACGTGTATTTTAAAATATTTGCATGTGTATATGCCCCTAAATTTTATATCATGAATTTCTGTTATATACATACATATTACTATTGTAATTGAAACAAAAATATACAAAGGCACTTAAGAAAATTATCTATACAATATTTAAAGTGTTATTTTTCATTTCAAATTTATTTTTCCTTGGGTGGCGATTGCTCGTGTGTATGGCCCGAGTTCACGTGTATACAATAAGTGAATACGATTTGTGTATCACACGAATTTTAAATTTTCTATTTTACAAATTAAAGAATAATTATTAATGAATCTAATCTCATACATTCAATTGCTGTTAATTAAAAGGAAGACATTTTGAAAGTAAATTTAATAATGATTAGCCTATATATCATTGAGTACTTTATCAATTGAGTCATAGATTAAAATATAATAAACCTTTAAAAAAAAGTTCGAAGATATTGTTAAAATAAAAGGTGATACTTAAGGAAAAGGGAAAGATTTTATTTGAGTTTAAAGTGTGTTCAATGCAATTAATCATTCAAATGACGATATTCAACAGGATGACGATTCAGTAGTAAATTTAATGAACATGATCTCCATTTGTTTATGTAATGTTACATCAAGCGGTTAATTTTCCTGTTAGGTCGTAAAAGTAGCTCGCAAATTATTTTATTGATTAAAATGCTCTATTAGAGGCTGCGATAATTTTATAAATAATTGAACGAAATGTTGCTTGGGCGTATATCTCTCGATAACGAAGTAAAATTTGAAAAATAAAGCTGCAAATGACAAAAAACGATTTTTACGAAGTACTCAATTTGAAATCCGCTCATGCCTATAAGAAAAACCGATTGTAATTTGAAATTATCAAAATTTGATGAATTTGCAAAATATCCTGAAATTTGAATTGGCTTAGGGTGATTAAGAAATGCCTTTATTAAGCTGGAAATAAAATGTATAAACGTTTTACTGATAAATTATACAAGTCCCAATCTTTTATTAAAAATAATTAATCTACACCTACTTTACAGTTTTACTATTATATCAGACACTCAAATTTTTGCTCGCAATTGAGTTCTTAAATTTTTAAACTAATAAAAGAGAATTGTATATAAGATTTTATTAAATTTAGAAAAAAAAGCTACTTGCAAGTATGTTTTCCTGCAGTAGCAATTATAAATAACTTTTATATATTATGAAAATGGATGAAAAGAGAAAAGTACTGAAAAATTTCACATAATTTTTTGTCTGCTTAAAAATAAATAAAATTTAATGCGGTCAAAGTGGGTTGGGTTAACGTTAACATTTTTTATTCTTTATTTTTATTTTTGTTTTCGGTTTTATACGATAGACTTTACCTTTCTCTTTTATTATACACATAAATATACATATGTACGTATTTCATAAAATATTTTAATGGTACTCTGAAAAAGCTTTAAAATTTTTTTTTTTATTTATACATACATAGAAACTTACAAAATGTTAACATAAAAAAAAAAATTTTTTTTTGCGCACAACTGAAATATTTTTCAACTTTGTTAATGTAGTACAAATATTATGCACATTATACAAAAAAGTAAAAAATTAAAAAATACCGTTGCAAAAATGATAACAGTTTACAGTTTTCCCGTTTAAATTTTTTTATGAATAATAAAAAATATTGAAGAACACCAACATAACATACAACAGATAAGAAAGAATTACGATTAAATAACAGTTAAAATAAAATGTGTTGTACATACAACCTCTTTGTACCCTCAGACTTTCTTTGTTAAAGGTTTTAATAGAGAACAGATAATATGCAATACCGTTACAGTAAATGTTCATTGATTAACATAATATATATATTAACAGATTTCAATGTTGTTTGGTTTACAAAACACCTTATAATATTTGGTTTCTTTTACATACCGTCATTTATCAAATTTTAATGATTTTAAAAAGCTTTTTTGCAAAACCACATGAAAATACTCAACCTCGCTAAAACTCTTTTACATATCGGATACAAAAATATGATTACATTAATTTTTTTTTTTTTTCTTAACGAAAAAATTACAAATTTTTGTAAAAAATTAAAAAAGTAGATAAACAAATAAGATTATGGCAAATAAGATTCTTCTTGTTAAGTTTTTTACTCCTACAGTTTAGAGTCTAAATTTAGATTTTTTAGATTCTAGAGTCAGTTTATATTTTTACTTTATTAAAAATTCAAAGCAACTTATTAATATTTTGTTTAATACAATTTGTTATTTCCTTATTGTACTTCCGGCTCTCTCACTTTATTTTCGCAACATGCTATTTCAATAGGGGATTTAGCAATATTTGAATCTAGTATGGCAGTTTCCCGGGACGTCATTAATTTGACGATCAAGTCAGTTATATGAATCACTTTAATTTACAAATCGCAATCGTATGCATAGTTAAAGAACTCACCTTTATAAAATTGTCCTTACAATATGCAGTAAAAGCACATGGAAAATTGCAAAAAAATTTCAAAATTCCCTTCCGATTTCAATTAAAACAAGAATATCGAAATAGATATTCCTAAAAAGTGCCTATAACACGCTTAGACTTTTATGATCTCCATATAATCCATCTCCATCACACAATATAATATAAGAATTTCGTTTCAATCCTGAATCATAAAATTCCAGATTTAGAGAAATTTTTTCCTTAACTTAAACTCTGAATTGCAGCTTTGACTAATTTTGCTAATTTTTGTGATGTGAATCAAAATTTATGATAGAAATATCTCCTCCTCCCTTTTTTTTTTCAAAATTTCTCATATATCAATTTCGAATTAAAAGACTATAAAAAATTTTCTATTCAACTAACATATCCGAAAATCGGACTTTACGCATAATAATGCTAAATAGACTCTTTAATACACTCCAAATATAAACCCAAACATTTTAAATTTTTCATTGTTTTTATTTTTTTCTTACTACTTTTTTCTCTCTTTTCATCTTCTTCAATATAATACAACAACGACAACAACTTTATTTGAATAACAAATATCCTGTTAAATTTAGCTTAACAGAACATTTAAATCCTGTTAAATTTAACTTAACAGAACATTTAACAAAACTATTAAATTACCTGTTAATTTTTTTTAATTTAACAGGACCTGTTAATTTTTTTTTGTAATTTAACAGTTAAAAGAACAAAAATAAAAATTTTTTTCTTTATTTCATGCTTTGATTCGTTATGATAAGGCTATAGTAAAAAAAAACAGTACCGTTAGAAAAAAAAAATAACAGAATTTTTATAATAGTACACAAATATACAGGAAAAATTTTTTTTTTTAATTTTTTTATCGCATATGCACGTGTGTGTGTGTGTATGTATTTTGTAGGAGATTAAATTGTTTATTTACTTTTTATTTTTTCACAATATTTTTCTCTCGCATTTCAAACGAACACTTACAAATTGGTGTGAAGAAGACAAAAAACACGTGTACAGGCGGAGCCGAAAAATGTTTTGATTGCGCCGAAGAATGTTTACATTTAAAAAAAGAAAAACAAATCTCTTTTATTTTATTTCAGTTTTTTATAATTATTGTTATTGCGTTGTCTTTTATAATACCTACTTTTTTTTATAAAAAAAAAAAATAACGCCACAAAATAATCACACTGAATGTGTCGTGCTTATTGTTTGATTTTTTATCGTTTTTTTTTCTGTTTTTAGATTTTGTTGCTTTCTGGATAAGTTGTTTAAGTTGTTATGTCCATATATAAAAATTATTTCTTAACACAAAATGAGGAAAATGTTATTGCAAAAGAAAATTCATGAAAAATTCATACATTCTCTATGTACTTAAAATTGTTGATTGCGAGGGTGAAATGAGTTTTCACCTGTTTTTCTATTTACCCATAAACTTTGTAAGTCTTGATTGTATGAGATAATGAATGTGTATGTGCATATATCGATTCAAGATCGAAAGAAAATTTAAAAATAGTTACAAATTTCTTTTTATACTTTTAAATTTCGTCTTTTCTGATTTGAAGAATTGAAAGAAAATATTTACATAATTTACTTGTAGTACAGAATTTATATACAAAATTTAAAATACATACACATGTGCATACTCATATACATGAGAAGAGATAAAAAGAGGAAAAAAAAGTAAGGTAAGAACTTAAAAACCACAAATTGTGGGTGGGTTGGCAGACATAGTGTATAAAATAAATGAAAGTAATCGAGACATACTCACGTAACAGAAAATGAAATAAAAAAAAACGATAATATAAAAGAATAACTTTAAAAAATAAAACATTAACTTTAATTTTAATGGTATACAATGTTACATACATACTTATAATGTATTTGAATAGAAATATTAAAGTGGAGCTATGTAGGAATGTTAGTGGGTATATAAAAAGGGATGCATGCGCGATATTTATTTTTTTGTTTTAATTTCTCATTTACTACACTATTCTTAGTTTTAATGTGTATGTCCTTTTATTTTTGTTATAAATAAATCTGTAAAAAAAAATATAGCAAAAAAAATTACAAAAAAAATCTAAGATTCATTTAAGTTGGAAAATAAATTTTTTTTTTATTTTCATTATTATTTTTCTTTTCTATTACCAAAGTTTTATTATTTTAATTATGCATATCTATTGAGTGATCCATGCGTGAATAATAATTGCTGGACCTTGTGCTAAATAAATATGGGAAGGCTGTATTATACGTATATATTACATTATATGTTTATAGAACTTTGTTATACAGCAGGGTCGTATTATTTTTTCTATATATGCTTGTAATATAGATTGTTCAAATTTTTTATGTTTCAATTTGTAGACTATACATTTTCAAAAGTACTAATACAAAATAATAAGTGGATGTACTTGTTTTCGAACTACAGTCTGTTTTAAAGATATAGTCAAAATAACTTTTTAGGTCGTATGACGCTACTAGAAGGAGCCAAGCAATTTCAACGACTTTTATAAAAAACCCTAATAATTCGCTTGTACGAATATAATTAATTGCTGAGATATAGCCAAATAAATTTTGAAGTTTTATGGCAGCAACCCGAACCAGTATCTCGATCATATGCAATTTAAATAGAGTTCTGTCATTTGCTATAATAAATTATTTGTGAAAATTTGGTGAATTTAACTCAATTATAGTTTTTGATTTAGAGTTGCGATGGCACGAACAGACGGATAGACGGACGAATGGACGAATGGACGAATGAACGAACGAGCAGACGGACTGACTTGTTTAGGATGAACTTGAATCTATATCAGACCATTATTTCTTAGCATTACAAACGGTGAGACAAATTTAGTATTGGTTCGAACCGATATAGAAATGATAATCTTTAGATTGAGGTTTTGATTGGTAAAAAACAAGTAATTTTCTTAAAAATTTATGTTAATTTTTTTGACACTTAATATTTAACTTTTATCACTAACCTCACAAAGCATTTCTAAAAGTCTTCCCTGATTTAAATCAATGAAGAGAATGAAATTTTATCATAACATATCTACACAATTGCAACCATATACCAACTGACATTTTTATTAATTTTTCTATAATTTTGTGTCATTGTGTACATAAAATACATATATATATTTATCATTGTATCATAGGTACACAATGTACATATACATTCAAAATAGTATTATAATTAAACTCATTCTGAAATATTCTCACATCACCTCAATAATATTGTCATCCCACTAGTAATCTATATGATATACACTCGTTATATACATATGTGTTACATATATATATTACAATAATATATTGAAAGAATCCTTAAAAATCATTTAAAAAAATCAGTCCAGAATTGTAATTTTTTACAAAATAATTTTATACACATATCTTATTATTATACTTATGGAATATATAAATTTATAAAATATTTAATTGCAAAATAATTGTACAAAATGACAATGATATACCAACAGAAATACCTTATTATAAAGACATGCATATAATATACATATGAACGTATACACATACATGAAATATATTGAAAATAATACAAAAATTTAAAGTTGCTACAAACTTTTGACCAAAAAGTACGGTAGAACCAATAAAGAAAGGTTCGCTTGCATGGCCACCAAATTACACTCAATTACAATAATAATTTTTGTGTAGATTTTCGTAATCGTTAGAGCACACAATTTCATGGTATGTAAAATTTTATGGGATTCTGAAATAATTTCACATTACCTATGTATATTATGAGTATAATGCACATTTATATACTTTTGTGTCATAAGCATATGCATACGTTATATTATAATTGTCATTATACGGTCATGCATGTATATTTGTAAAACAGTATGTATATAAAATGCATTATAATGAATATTTATTTAATATTAAATTCCATTATAAACGTAGAATTGAAATCTTATATAATTTTATATTATATGTTTGTATATTTCGTTATAATAATAGTATGTGTTTGTACACTTGTGTTTTATGACAATTTGTAGTGAAAAAAGTTGATGGGAAATTAAAATTATAAAATTGATGCAGTACAAATAATTAAGTTGTTTCCAGAATGAATAAATTTAGTATAAAATTTTTAAATTTATTCATATATTTTTCTAATATATATTTACACACCTATAATATTCGAAATTTACATACATACATATTTTAAAAATAATTACGATTTTGTAATTGAATTGCTTGAGTTTCAAGCTTTTTTTCGTCAATGGAAACTATGATAGTGACTTACGAATTACGAAAAATATATAGGGATGTGGTTCACTTAATTTATTCAACTCACTCAAATTTTCCTCGGATTGAATAGCTTTTTTCAATAATTTGTTTTATTAATTCAAATAAAATTTGAAAATAAAATTGTCAATTCTGCATCTAATCATATATATGTGTGTGTATTGAAATTAAATTATAATCGTATTACGTAAAATATTTCAATTGAATATCGTGGAATATTCAATTTCCAAAATTAATGTAATGTAGTCACATATTTTTAGGCGTTAAATACAGTTTTCGCTCTTCTATATAATAATAAAAATAAAATCAAATGCTTGGAATATACAAAAAGCCACCATTTGTACATTTTAAAAGTACATACCTAAATATGTGTCTAAACTCCAGCTTTTGGAAGCTTTTATGACTAAACTATATATTTAGTTTTAACCTTTCCAATCCAGACGTACATTTGAGGCGCTCAGCGCATTAATGGCCTATCCAAAATTTTTCCATGAAAGGAGTTATTATGTTCAATAGAGCTGTAATGGCCTAAAGAATCGTTCTATTTTTTCAAAATACTTAGTTTATTCCTCTTTTTATTCTATTTTGACAAAATTTTGTTTTTGCCTTTTAAAAATTTTTTTAAAAATTAAATATTAACATTCAATCTCAATTTACTCGAAATGTCATTTTTGCAAGTACGCCACTAATGCGCTGGGCGCCTCATTTGCAATTGCATTTACAATTGCAGACTGAGTTAATCAAACTTTTTGCTCTCTCTGATCTGATATATTTTTCATATTACAATATTATAAATTAATTTCTACGTTTGGAATGTTAGTATTCTGAATGCACATAAATGCGACATATGTATATTGAAGCAAATAACATATTCTTATTAAAAAATTATTTTAGCAGAGCATTCTAGGATCTTATTTAATTTCGATAAAACCAAGACATTTCTGGTATGAGGCTGTATACAACTTTTAATTGCAATACGAATACATTTCGAAAAATATTTTGGATAACAATTCTGAGGTATATCACGTAACAGTCCCCAACTCTTGGAAATTGCAACTTACAAACAAAAAACACATGTGCAAGTAAATATTTGATCAAATAATTTTAAAATCTATATACCATGAAAGCTCATCATGACCAAATTTTTCACAAAATATTAACAAAAAATTGGTGAAAACAGTTTGTTTTTAACGAAAGAAAAACAACTGCACAGTTCGCAATTTATTAAATAAATGATACGAGTTTCTCTAAAAATTTCCAATGTATAAGATTCAGGTCTATTATAATTTTAATCCTATATTTTTGTAAGATATGTAATTAAGAATATGCTCGATTCTATTAATAGTTCTAATATTTTATAATAGTTGTCGTAAGACTTTTAAATTTTCTCAACAAGAACTTAAAATACAAGTTCCAAGTAGAATTTTAGAAAAAGTTCCTTTATTATTTTATTTTTTGTAACAAATTACCTTGGAATAAATTAACAATTTACATACCAAAGCTAAACTTTTACTTACATATTTATAGCCTTCCCAAAAAAAACCCTTTAACATACAAAATTATAAATGCGCCCAAATTTTCTTAAAAAATGGAAATATTTTTACATTATTAATTGGTTTCTTTGAGCAAATGTGAATTTTAAAATTAAAAAAACATTTTCACCACCCTTATAAAATTAGAAACACATTCTTATAAAGTAAATACAACTATCCAGTTAGATTTTAAGGGTCAATTCTTACTTGACTAGATTATGTTCCACACAATATACGATGAACTATCCGCATCCACATTCCAATTAGTTTTGAATGTTATGTAAAAATTTATGTTCTCTATTCTCAATATCCTTTTCGTATAATTATGTATTAGCATATGAAATAGACCCTTTTTTTTTTGGAAAACTTCGTATTAGAATTAAAAAATTAAAAATATGGGAAATTTTAACTTTAAAAAGAAATTTAATAAAAAATTGTTTTAGATTTTTTTTGATTCTATTGTGATTTCAAAATATGAGTAAATTAAACGTGTACCCATTAAATAATTTTCTGTAAGGCAAACATTGTACATTTTTCTATAAAATTTTTTATAAAAAAATTTATTTGCTTAGACTCTACTACTCCTTCCACTTCAAAACTAAATAATATTTCATTAAGAACATCATGTGTTAAAGTAACTGTCCTCCCGGTCAATAAACAGTGTTACAAAGTAAATGACCAAAATTATATGATGACAACATATTGAGCATACATAAATTATATTTAACTATATACGTTATGTGTACTACTGGACATCATAATGGAAAACACAAAATCAGGAATAAAATCTATCTGGTTATGCTTACATAAAAATTTCAAATATTCTCCAAAATTTATCCTCAGTTTCAGAGTATTTATTTAATTCCAAAAAATAAATTTTTTTTATTAAAATATTTTTTAATTTACATAATTTTTATTTGTCTTAAATTTTTTGTTTTTGTTTTTTTATAATTCCTTAGTCTTCTTGACCTTTTAAATCCTTTCAGTTTTAACCTCTTTGAGGCCATATTTTCCTATATATGGGAATGGGAAATTTAGTAAAAAGAACAAATACATAACAAAAGAAGATTTTTATGTATACACATATTTATTTAAGGATAAAAAAAACATTTCTGAAATTAACAAGATCTTGAATTATAATTATTATCATTGTCCGGCATAAGAGACAGGATAATGAATAGTTTTTTATTTTATGTAAGGAAATTTTAATTAAAGAATTTTATGTGACAAGAATTGAATATTTTAAAATGAAAATTTTTTACAGTTAATGTACCTTATTATTTACATTCTTCAATTCAGAAAGGAGAACGATGAATAAAAACTATTTTAACTGGGCATAAAATTTTCAATTTTAACAATGTATGTATGTCAAATTATACAATGTAAAATATTCATTAAATGATAAAATTATAAGACTTGTTTTTCAAATAAATCACAAGAGCAGTGCGTATATTTGTATTCATGTCCCACGGTATTAAGCATTAATATCTATTTTGGATTGAATACAATTTGTCGATTAATCATTGCAGTGTCGACGGTTGATTATTGCCGAGGCTTCTCAACGACTAGCCCCAATTCTTTTTTTAGACAATTGATTTTTAGGCGAAATTTAACTCAAACATAAAACAAAATGTACGAATATTTTTAAATATTTTACCCTATAACTCATATTGCATCAGTTAATGGACATAATTAAATTGAAAATCAAATTATGTAAGTAGTGGTTACGTGTGTGCTAAAACAATGAATGTGCAAATTTCTTATTTTGAGAAAAATGGAAGTTCATTGTTTTGACACACAGTGTCTTTTCCAAATTATAAAAATTGTTAGTTTGGACCGAGTAAAATAACGATTTTGTAGATGAGGGTGACTTTGATAGTTTGAATACCATAATTTTTCAAGAAAAAGAAAACAATTTGGAATCAGTAACTCGAAAACTTACGAAAAGGTTTAACAATATAATATTAATCTTCCGCACGTTATGGGTTTAACAAATTAATAAATGAATTATACAAGATCTTCTCGTAATTACCATTATATAGTACCTCATAAGTATTTAAAATTTTTGTATGGAGCCAATGTTCACAGCTAAATGAGCTCCGAGCTGCAGACATTTAAAGTCAACCTTGACTGTGTTTTTTTGGTTTTTAAAATTTTAAGTAGAATACTCACATAGAAGACGATAAGCGCAGATACTCACTCTATTTTTAATTAAACACAATGCAGTTAATGCGTGAAGTCGTTCTCCTTTTTTTTTGCAAAATAGCTTAGCAAAAATGTATTTAAATTCAATAAATTTTATTGAAGATAATTTTGTGTTTTGTCCAAAAGTTCGTAAAATAATTCTTTGTACAATAAGATTTATATACGTCTTCTGTACATACATGTTTATACGTTCAGTTGCGTTTTGTATAAAACTTTTTGAGCCTCCACATAGTCATACACTCTTATTTTCAATTATTGTTTTAATGCTCACTGTACAACATTTTTAGTAATCACAATTTTTATAAAGATTGCCACACACGATGTTTTTACAGAATTATGTTAGCAGTTTCGTTAAAGTTCAAATAAAAGCAATAAAATACATGTGTAAATAAAAAATTACGTAAGAAAGTGCAACACTAAAGGACTCCAATTTTTCTAAATATAAATAAAAAATAAAAATAATTAAAGGAGCCTTTACATAGTTTCTTTGGTTTTTAATATAGCGAACGCGATTTTATTATTTTACTTTTTTGTTAATAAACAATTATAAATTTTTTCCTTAAAGGAAAATAAAAAAACATACAAAAGAATAATTTATGAGAGCATGGCGGCAGCGGCGGCGGCGGTAGTGTTTACAATAGCATTATTGTTTTCTTTTTGCTTGTACATTATTATGCTTTATAAATGAAAATTTCCTAAATGAAAAACTCTTTTGTTGTGGTGTACAATTTGTTTATGTAATGAAAACTCAAAATACGGAAAAGTTTTCCGTGTGCAACTCGTTAAAAAAAATTGTTCTTTGATCTTTACTCAATGTAACTTTTTAGGGAATTTTAATTAGAAATACTTTGGTTGAACGTTCTTTTATACTCTATATTATATTAGCGATATTTCCTAATAACAAGGAGTGCATATAATTGAAATTATTTTAATATATTAAGGAAATTTGCTTCATTATAGTCTATGAAAAATTTGTTATACAATTGCGATTGAATTTTACTATTGTGTACTGAAATTACTGAAAAAGATACCGAAATTTTGCAAAAATAAATATGGTAAAATGGCAGGTGTATTCGTTAAAAGTTGCAGAGATCTCATGAGCCTCTGCGATAGCTTAAATTATTCAGCACATAATTTTGAAAATTTGCTCAATAAAAGTTGAAATATTTCGACTGCTTGTAGGAGCTGCCATAAAACTTCATAAGCTGTTTGTTCATAGCTCAGAAACTATTGAACCTATAAAGCTGAAATTTTGAGCAAACAAATTTAGTGATGTGGCAATCATTTTCACTTAAAGCTTTAAAAATTAAAACTTTTTTAGGTTACCTGGTTTTATATGCTATATCTAGGTTTATATACCATGTATGTGTAAAATAGCACTAGACATAAAAAGTACGGGTTGTTTGAAACTGCACGTTAATTATCTCCGACATTCAAAATCATTTTTTCGTACAGATATCACAGAGTTGGCACAGAGAAACTATATTTATTCCCGTTTTTCATTAATCTGAATATAATTTCTGCCATATAAACCGCTCGCCCGGTAAACAGAAAGTCCACTTTTCTATTACTTTTTGTGACAGGTTTGAGCCTGTATTTCAGGTAATGAGTTCTTCGGGAATTTTCAAATGTTGTTGTTACTTTTCAAATTTTTTCGTTCATTCAAAATAGTCATATATTATTGTAAAAATTATATTTAGGCAAAAATATTAAAATTCGAATAAAATAAAACTTATAGCAACCAACAAGATTCATTCCTTCTTCGAAAGTTCGATGTCTCTATAGAAAACAAATTGGCTGCCCTTAGAAACCTGTTCATTATGATTCACTCAAATCTAGCACACAGTGTAAATTCATATCGTGTGCAGACGGATGAGCGTCATATTCGAAAACTAATTTAAAAAAAAACAAGTAAAAACGTTTCAGTCGGTATAAACCGATTGAATTATACCCTGCACCTTTCATCGTTGCATAGCAATTATTCGAAACTGTGAAACCATTCTATAGAAACTTCAGAAATATGTCTGACTACAAGTCCAAAAGATTAAGCTTTTGTGAGGTGCAATTATCCCATTAAAACTTTTAGAGCATGTGTAGAATAGAATTGGACACATGTATACAAAATTTTATATTTATAGCTTTATTAGTTTGTGAAATATTTAAAATAAACTCTTTGAATTGTATGGCAGCTACCCGATCCCGCTGTCCGAATTAGTCCAATTACAATAGGGTTCGTCCTTGGCACAAAAGAAAAAATTTGTGAAAGTTTGGTGTCGATTGTGTTATTCGTTTTTGAGTTATCGTGCGATCGGACGGACGGACGGATGGTTGGACATGTCTAAATCGACGCAGAATTTGAAGGTGAACAAGAATATATATATATATATATCCATACCGTAGATGACTCCTTCAAGTAGTTACAAACTCCATACCAAAGTTAATATATCCTTCACGAAGTGCAGGGTATAAAAACTATGTTATAATGTTATTAGTGCTAAGAGTAGCTTTTTTTCACAATAACGTTACTCGTAGGGTTCTTTACTACGAATTTCAGTTTTAATCGCAGCATGTGCGTAACTCAATTCCTCAGTATAGTTTTCATATTTTAAAATTCTAATTCTTCAACAATATATTGTAATAAATTCGTTAAAAATGTCCTTAGCTCGTATTAGCTTTATTATTAGTATTATTAGTTTTATTAGCTTTGAAAAATTAAATTACTTTGTGACTTCAACATTTTATTATAAAAAAAAATATTAAAAAGTATTTTAATCGTAAAATCTTACGAGATTGGTATAATAAAAATTCAAACACCTGGAATATTATTAATTAAAACCGAGATATTAAAAATATCCTTTTTTTGAATGAACACCTTAATTCAAATTTTACATACATTCTATATTTTACATATTGAGTACATTGAAATTTTAAAAAAGAAACTATTTTTATAATTAACTTAAAAACATAATTAAAATCAAGGATCCAAAAAGTCGCCTTTTTATACAAATACTTTTATGGATCATGAATTTTATTTTATTTAAGTTTTTTGTTAAATAAACTGCTTGCTGTCACTAATGCTCTTTTTAATTCACATCCACATATTCAAATTATTAAGTTACCATCTTTCAAAGGACATAATTATTCCTCTTATTTATTTTAAAAACTAAAGGTAATTAGTTTTTTCCATTTAATTTCACTTTTTTATATTGTTTGTACCCGTATACACAATTTAAAAGAATTTAAAATAGTTTATTTATTTTATTTTTCTTTTATGTATTTTTTATATTAAAATAATATATCCTTGTATCCTTCTTTAAATTTTCTAATTTTTCAAATTAAGATTTTCATTAAAATAGAAAAAAAACTATGTATTTATATATTGGTGCATGGAAAGAAAGAGTGTTTTCGATACAAGATTATGGTGAATACACAAAAAACAAAATAAAATAAAATAAAGAAAATCTTGGGAAATAATATATTACAGGACTATAGAAACTAAACTATTCAAAAAAAAGGAAATTTAAAATTGTTCCGTACAGTAACGTAGCATAAGAGTAGCATATTATTATTATTGTATAAAAAAATCATTAAGTTAAAATATTAAAATAATTAAAAATTGTGACAATGTTTTACACATGTGTGTACATTTCCTTATTGTGACTCATATTAAGGCCATCAGAATTTACTGGCATTAAGAAAAAATATTAAATTTTTTACAATAAAATCCATTCAAAGCCTGAATTTCCTATAAGATTAATGTTCTAATCGTCTAAAAAGTAAAGTTGTTTCTTTAATGAGTAAATTGTGTTTTTTTGAATTTTTAATTTGGTCTAAAATAATAAAGCAAAAGAATTGAAATGAAATTTCAAATGTCGCAAATTGAAGTTTTACTGATATCTTGAATAAGTTATCATTATTATTTTTAATAATATTGTATAAAATCAAAATATTTTCACAGCCCATTTATTCAGAATTAGCAATTCCCAGCACTAACCCTGTAAACGACTCATTATAGTGGGCTATGTGTAGTTACGAATGCTTATAAATATTCGCAGGTGTTCGAAATATCAATGCTGAAATTTTATATAAATGAATAAAAAATCAGAGCTACTTATGGAACAGTGTGGCAATCAACACACAGCACTTAAAATCATTCATTATTACGGATATCACAGAGGTGACATGGTCAACTCTCTACCTATTAAAGTTCTTTTATTTTTCAAAAGAGGCAAATTTAAAAATTTAAAGCTATTCTTCACCCTATATATTCAATTTCTCTTGATTTGAAAGGTCTATTGCCTGTATTAAAAATCAATTCTATTGTAAACTTATCTAAATTTTCGAAATAGTAGCTTTCTTTTTCAAATCTTTTGAAACGATCTGAATTTATTCTACTTTTGCTTATAATTATAAATTTTGTAATGAAAAATTTAATTATATAGTGTTATTCTAAGTATGCAAAACTTAGGCAGTTTTCCTTATTACCATTTCTACATACATGTGTATTTTAAATATTTTCACAATTTATTATAATATTCAAAGAATGTAAAATGAAAATAAAACCAATGAAATCCTTGAAAACAATTAATCATATTCACTAAATTAGAAACACTATATGCATATACATATAATATAAATTTGTAGGTAAATTATTTGTAAAACCATATTACATTATAGAATATTATACATATGCATATGTATTCTTAAATATACTTATATTGTTGAATAGAGGAAACTCATTATTTTATTCCGGAACTTAAGTTAATTTATTCCCCAATCAATCAGTCCTGACTTAAAATTATAATAATAAAAATTAAAACAATAAAAAAAGGACAATTTGTAAACGTAAAGGACAACCCTATAATAATATTCGTATACGACAGTATATAGTCTCCATATGCATAATATTAATTTCAAATATAATTTTAAATAAAGGATAACAGAAGCAACATTATTATATTTAAACATTTTAAAATTCTTACATTTATGTACATTGTATGTATGTAGGTGTATAAAGCGATGATGTAAATACAAAATATAACAAAATATTTTAAAATAAGCAAAGAAAAAAAATTTTGGAAAAAGTCAAAAGATAAATGATTCTGGCTATACTTTCATGTCACTTCTATTAGTTAATATCAAAATATATGCACTCCTTTTTGTACACTGTACATACGACAACTGTAATAACAAAAGAATGAACAAAATTTTTAATATAAATTTTCTTTCTTATATTTTAATTTATAATACACAAAGACCTTTATTCTACTCATATATGTACACACGTTACACGTACAACAAAGAATGTAAAAATTTAATAATTTAAATTTTGAAAAATGTCCGATATTAAAAACACTTTTCCCTACTCGTCCTACTTATTTTTATTCAATTACATTCAGTTGACATTTCGCACAATAAATCCTTAGAATTGCATACACAAAAATAATATACACAAATCTCTTCAAGGATTCAACAAAAATGCTTCATACAATTCTCGAAACTAAAAGAAATTATAATATTATAACAAACTCACATATGAATATTATGTAAATTGAAAATACTCACATCTACATATACATATCTACATAAACATTTATAATAACAAACAAAACAATTTGTCGTCCTTTATCAACATTAATATACACACATAATATGTTGATTGTGAGTTGATGATGGTTTTAAATTGGACACCTTTAGGGAATGCAAAAAAATATGCAACAGGCTTCTTTTTCCTTCATTTTTTTTTAACATATAACCAAAAAATTATACATATATACAATTTAACAAGGATTTTTACAAATGTATATTCTAACATACAAATATACACGAATTTTATATACAATATGCTAAAATTTTGCATTATATATGTAAAAAATAAAAATTTTAGCCTATACAACAGCTACTGTACAATCTACATATACTGGATACTTATAAAAGGATAAGAGTATATAAAAGAAACAATAACAAAAAATAATAATAAAAATTAATGTGTGAATAAGTAAAAACAAATCAGACAACAAAATATTAGTAGGCATACCATAAAATTGAGTGAATTAAAGAAAAAGGATATTTTTTTTTATTTTTTTCTTGTTTTATTTTTTGTTCTTGTTTCAGGTTGTATTAAGAATGCAAAAACGCATTATATTAGATTTATAAACCGCATACACGACAGACAACTTATATACAATATAAGTATGTACTTTTGTTTTCTTTATATACGAGTATATGTGATATTCAAATAATTTTTTGAATATTAAGGAGAAAAAAGTGATTAAAAGAAAAAAGGATATTTTTCATTTAATTTTTGTAATATACGGAAGAATTATAGATTAAATATTTTTATGCTTATTTAGAATTTTTAAAATTTGATTAAAAATTTTTTTCTTTAGTTCAAAAAATAGGTGAAAGTAAGTTTATTGTAGCGGCATTTGTTTTCAATCAATTCTGATTCAAATACGGAAACAGGAAATGTAATAACATTAAAATTTTGGTTCACTAAGTTTTTATTAATACTAAATAATCAATTTTATTTGGAATTTATAAATAGCTACTACAATTAGTTTGTCCGTCAAATCAACGCAATTTTCTGAAATATTGGGTTCCTAATATTGGGCTTAATAAATTTAACAGTTTCAGTTTTTTGAAATTTGAAATAATACACAAGAGCATATATGTATATATAAGTATGGTATACATGTACGTTATGCTCATTTCACTGTGAACTGGTAAGGATTATATATGTATTTTGAATTTGTGCTTAACATCATCAGAAAAAAATTAAATTTTCAGCTATGTTTTGACTAGTACCATATAATAATAATATATCTATGTGGCCAGGAAGCAGAAATTATTTTACAAAATATTGGGAACTGAGCAAGTTACAAAAACAACTCTTAATGCTTTATGTTTTCGAAGAAATTGATTAATCTCCAATTGAAATATTTTTTTTTGAAATTTTTGAATATTCTTTGTCTCAAAAATTTGAAAAAAAAATTTCCCTCATTTTAGTTGGTTGTTGGTTGACGTGACCGGTGCAGCAGGTCCACCGCACACCAATTAGCAAAAATGTGCCGTTTTGCTACCAAAACCCCATGATCATCAGGCTATCATTGAGCGTACGATTACGGGTGGCCTATTTTAAATGTCCGATGACCCTTATTTTATTTGGTATGTTTTTAAAAGCGATATACATTATGATAATTTGATTATTTTTTTACTTTTTTTATACCCATCACCTTCGTGAAGGAGTCGTGTCCGATATAGACATATCTATCCAATATAGACATGTCCGCCAAGCTTTCGGTTCGGGTAGCTGATATACAACTCAACTCTATTTAAAAAAAACCTAATAAAGTAATTAATATCGAATTTTGTACTGTTATGTCCAATTACATTTTACATAAGTATATTATAAAAATTTTAATAGAGTGGCTGCACTGGTTCGGGTAGCTGCCATACAACTCTAAAAGCTAATTTTAAATATTAAGAAAAATAAACAGGTCAGATTCTTGAAACTTAGCATTCGTGAGTTTAATTATATACACATACAGCTCAGACATATCCCTGAGGTTTCTATAGAGTGACTTAACAGGTTCAAGTATTTGATACACTATCTAAGCTTTTTTGATTATAACTTCCGTTCCAAAAAGATAAGGGCTTCAAACAAACAGTTTCTGAAAGGTCTAGTAAAGGGCTTATCTTTTTCGGAACGGAAGTTATAATCAAAAAAGCTCAGATATAGAAACTTCGTGAAAATTCGTTAAAATCCCTGTTCGTTGAAAACCCTTGAGATTTCGCACCCACTCCGGAACAAAAGTTTTACCCATTTTCGACCCTCTAACCAATGGTATGTTTATGTATACCTTTCTGAATCACCCTGTATGTAGCTTTATTCTGGCCATACACATTTAATGCTCCTTTCGTAATATGAAAGTTACTAATTAAAATAATAACAAGGTTACGGCGTGTGTATTACGGCGTATTTATGCATATAAACAAAGCTACGAATTTAGCAATCTTATAATTAATCTCATTGAAAAAAGTATTGCTTTTAAAAAAATATTCTTAAATTTGTTAGCTTTAGCGAAAATATTTGTAACTGTTACTAAAAAACGCAGTTAATACTTTCAAGCACCCGTTATTAAAATGTGCAATTTATCTTCTATAGTTGAAATAAGAACACATTTTACATTCTACAGGAAGTAGAATGTAAAATGTGTTCTCCAAAAACAAACAATTAATCAAAAGTTTTATAATATTATTTGTTATACTTTGATCCTTGAATATTTACACTTACCACCTAGTAAATTAAAATTTTATGAAAATATTATTGGACACATTCTGTGAATATTCACGATGAATAGAGAAAGTAAATAAAAACAAAAATATTGAAATTTAAAACGTCTTAAACTTCTTCTGTTTATTCAAATTTATTTATTTAGAGAAATTCACTTTTTCCATCTTTTAAATATCTGCGGTATATCAAATAAACTTCATATGTGGCCTATTTAAAAATAGAACACAATAATGTGTAAATACGAATGTAAGAAAAGAAAAGTCAAGTCGCCAAACTGTCTGATTTGGTCATAAAATTGTTAAACACAATAAATATCCACTTGAAAATAACAAAAAAGGAAATATGGGTTATTTTGTTTTTGATAAAACCAAAGCTGGCAAAAGCATACAAGCATACAGATCCATACACATTTATAATCGACCTCTGACTGATTCGCAAGTGATGTGGAAATCTTAGAAATTTATTTTACGATGCCATGTGTGTGGCCTAATTTATTTTTCTTTTCGATCTTATATAGCAGAAAAAATATGTTCATTTCATTTCTAAAACAAAACATCTTGCCAATATTATCGTTAATCCATCTACATTGGATAATTTTTTTCCTCTTTCATTAAACAATTTCAATTTTACAATTTAATATTAAGGGTACTTGCTTCATTTCATTCATAAAAAAATATATCCGGAATGTATACAGAAAAATTCGGAAGAAACATATGATTTCAAGCATGATTAAATTTAAAGAAATCGTAAATGAAGACAGACCACTTAAATTTGTTAACATTATAAATTTTTTATTAGATATTATATAACAAGCATTATATTGCACGAAGAAACTCAGTAAAATTTTATCAAACAGCGTAGATTTTCAAAAGATAATTGGTTGTGATTTTATGGTTATTGTACGCCTCTTTTACATTTTTCCTTCAATTTAGTCATATAAATAGTTATGCTCACATTTCAAAAGGACTAATTGAACTGAAGTTCTTTCTATCTAATTCATTATCGTAGAAATCTAATGTGTTCAGCACATAAGCGATAGTAAAACAATATTTTTTGGTTTAGCGAAAGAGTTGCACAAAATTATAAAAATGCGTTTTTCAAAATTTTAAGGAAGTCATAGTAAGCTTGACCAAAAGTGGAAACCCGATTTCCGAGCAGGTATAGTTCCAAAAAATGATGTAATAAACAGCTTGTTCATTATTTCAATAACCGGAGTTAAAATATTCAATTTCAAGGGAATTTATTGATTATTTTTCTATAAATAAGCAAAATGTGAATAAAGCCCTTATTAAAAACACATTTTCTGAGACCACGGCCAAAATAAACTCACATATGAAATTTCTTCAAAATCAGTTCAAACTAGATGGAGATACATAATAGCACATGCAAAGAAACCAAAACCCCGACATCTTGCTTAAAATAATTTATTTACTTACTAAAATAATTCATTTCTCTATCATGGAAAAATTCGTTCATGTTGAAAATTTAATATGTAAAATGTAGTGCTATAATCTCAATTGCATAAGATCAAGGCGATAGATAATAATTAAGTGCTTGTTTTGCTTGTGTTTTCTATCTATGTGATTCATAGTTCACTTTAGCAATTATGGCAGTTCTTGTTGCTTTCGAAGCCAAATAATTCAGTTCAAAGTTTACGTACGACTACAAAGTGAAGTTTTGAATTATAGACCCATATAAATAGCACAATACCAACTATAGAAAATTTAATTAGAACAGGCAAATGTTATTATTAATAATTTTTCGCTTTCTTATAATAACTATGGATTTTTATCTAAATTACAGAAGAAGTAGTAATTATTGCATAATATTTTATAATTCTGACAACCATGAGATAACATTTAGGTAATTAAAATTTGTAACTTTAGCTTTATTATGTCTGTAGATCCACTGCTTCCATAGTAATTTTAAAGTAGACTTAACTTGTTATTGACTTACATAACAAAATTATTAAAAAGGATAAAAGATAGTACACACAGCCACACATGCCCAATAAAATAGTTTATAATTTTAACCCTTCATTTGAAGTGAAATTTTTAAAGATGTCGCCGTTATATTTGATTTATATAGTTGAATAACGGCTATAAATTCCAGTGGGAGTATTGAAATAAAATGAATGAATGGATGAAAAAAACCAAATTAAAATTTAAAGTATATGAACGGTTTGTGTCTAAAATAATTTTAATATGAGAAAATGTTAATAGAGGGAAGCTGTGTTGCATGCGCAAAAAAAAAAAAAGAAAATTTTTTTTCAATCCTTTTTTTTTTAATTTTTTTAAATTTTTAATGCTTTTTTTTTAATGGGGTTTTTTCACTTTTTTTTTTCATTTCTTAAATTGGAATATAGACTGGGGAAAAACCAAATAATGGAATACGGTGTAAAAACAAATTTTCCAATTATTATTCTCTTTTTACATAAATACACACACAAACATATTATATGGGTGTATGCCCCCGTACTCATATGTTCTCATAGTTGTAGAGTTTTTATGTATGGCGGTATGTTGTTCACATCTATGTATGACTATAGACAATAATGTATACGTATAACGGTATATTGTAATATGAGATTTGTGTGAATGGAAGAGTTATAAAAAGAAGTCATAAACGAAGATACAAAGTAGAGCAGAGCGCATGGAATGGAAAAATGTGATAAAAAGTTTTTTTTTTCAACATTGTTTATGTTGTTTCTATTTAGCTCTTATTTAATCTATGATATGTGTTGTATATGTTAATATCATTCTCATTTAAAAATAACAAAATACAAATTATCCATTTGTATATTGTGTATATGAACTATATATGTATATACATACATACATATATTTGGATTAATTTAAAGGGAAAAATCCCTTTTCAATAGAAAACTATAGCAATTTTTGTTGGAATTTCCTATAAGTGACTTTAAAATTCAACTTAATTTACTGATGATCATGTGACTGCAATGATTTAAGCGGAAAATTTATTTTTAACATGAAAATAAAATTTATAATGCATTCATGTTTTCTATAAATATTGTTTTGATTAATTTAAGCCCGCACATCGTTGTTTAAACAATTTGCATGCGAACTATTTTCATTAGTGCCGTCGCTAAAGTTATTTTTTTCATGACTGAATATTATTTGCACTTATGCATGTTATCAAAAAATTCTGAACTCACACATTATATTTAAAGGGCTAGAAGACTAAATGTGGACCAATGACATATGGGAATGTAAAAGAGCTCATCATATCTTCTTTGAATATAATTATTTAAAATTTTTAATAATCAAGTATGTTCAAGGAAACTTACAAGCTAGACGTTAATTAACATGTGTAACACAAATAGAAATTTAGTTCGAAATTAGCAAAAGAATTCTGGAGAAAATTTTTAAGATTTTTGAGTATAATTAGTGATTTAAAAGTTATTGTTGGTTTAAAGTTTGGTTAACAATTTATTTTTAATATTAGATAGAAAATTAATGGTTTATTAAAAATTTAGGGTCTTGTTATTCTGAAAAGTTAAAGAGCACAAATTTTATTAAAATTATTAAAAATAAAGTATGACACCTACACTTTTAAATGAGAATTATCTATTCAATTGGTAAAAGAAATAAAAATAAAAAAAACGCTCAACAAGTTGGAGAAAAGTGTTTGTTATATTATACTAAAATTTATAACATAATTATACGAATTCCAAAGAAATCAGAATCTTAAGTACAAGTTATATGCTATTGTTTATAAGAATTAAACAATATGGGTTAATTGGGATAAGATTCATTCAGCTACTGGTTCTAACTTATATAAGAACAAAAAAAAAACTCATTAAGTTCAATATGTATAAAACTACAATATTACGTAGAAAACAGTCGTTAAAAAGATATGACCGTAATTTTAAGGAAATTCAAAAATTTAAAACGCGTTTGTTGCATGACATGCATTTTTCATGTTCCTACAAATTGTTAGTTTTGGATTGAAAATTTCTAATTTGTAACATGAATCCAATAAAGCACGGACAGCCATGAAAGCTTACCTTAGTTAAAATTGTTCCCAGAAAATTTTGGCTTAAATTTGCGTTTACTATTAAAATGACGTAATAATGCTTCATGTAACGGAAAATTTTGGTTTATGTTAAAAAATAAGAAAATTCTGTTCACGATACAAAAGCAGGTTCAGGTTTAGAAGAATTTCATCGTATGGGATTCCATGTTATAGGTGCTGTATAATTTTCATATGTGTATTTGGAAAAGCACTAACCTAGAGTCACAGAAAAATTGTAAATATAGAAGTCATTCAGCTTTAACGTAGAATTTTATCAAATTTTGTTTTCAAATTCAAATATAATTTTTGCTTGTTGTGAACGATGATTATTAAGCATTATCGTGGTTTTCTCAGCAATTTCGTGTATAATATAGATGACATTGGACAAACAGTTGCTTAAACTTACAATTTTTTTTAGGCAAAAAATAAAATAACACAAATATTGCAACGCAAATGACTAAAATAACCCAAAACAACTGAAAAATATCCACATAACTCCAGAATTTTTTTTGGATGAAACCAAAATCTTTTCAGCTTTCAAATGAAAATTTATTAATTTTTTTTGTTGAATTGGACATATTTATTTTTTTTATACAGGAATGTTTATATTTTTAAGAAAATAAACGCCCAACAAAAATTTTATAACTTTGTTTTCATATTGATGAATAGAATTTTGGGGTATAAAACCAAACAGAATCTGTAAGGTAAACCTTATAGGTGCTGGGTTTGTCATAACAATGGCCATAAAAGCTAACTATGTTTTCATAATACAAAAAAAAAAAATTTCGGCCTTTAAAGTCAAAATAACAATCTTTTGTCTTGTTTCTTCAATAAAGAGAACAAATTTTTTTTTAACCATTTATCATTCGCAATTGATTCTAAAAATTTGTAAAAGAAAAATACTAATTTTATTTGTAAACATTTTGGAAAAATAATTTTTTTTTCTTAAATTAACAAAAAGGATTCCAAATTTTTTTGATTACGATTTCAGTTCAGTAATTTTTGACAAAAGAATAGTTCTTAGAGTCTGAAATGACATTAAGGGAAAAAAAATCAAATGATAATGACTGCGAATTTAAAAAAAAATTTTTCTAAATATTTTACAATAGTGTTAGTGTTGTAAATAAATTTGTTTTTATGCAATAAAAAAAAAATCGCGCCCTTTCTAAAAATCAACAAACATGAATTAGGACAAAAGAGTATTTGTGTATAGAAAAGGTAAGCTGCACTCAAATATTAAAGAAGGATCGGTTTTTTGTTTGATCTCGAATGCAGTTTATGCGTCAATTGTTCCAAAAGATATCTTAATGTTCTTTTTTGTTTTGATTAAATGAATGTACTGACAGCATAAATTGTGTATTTACTATATGTATATATGTATGTATATGGTAATGATAATAAATTAATACGAACATCTTAATTCTTAATTTTTTATAATGAGCTGTACATATACAGAATTCTTTTTAGCAACTGTATGACATTTTAATAAAATCATAAAGAAAAAATAAATTGTTTATGCTTTCAATTTAGATTCTTTCCTTAGAATAAAATTTTTAGAAATTTACCCTACGTATTTTGTTGAAACAAGTACTGGGAATTAACGGTTGAGGTATGGAACTTTAAGGTTGAAATATTAGCAAATCTAAACGAAGACTGATGGAAATTGTCAGATTATATTCCAGAACCGAGATTTTGAAATAGTTGCAAAGGAGATTTTGTATAGCAAAGAACTTTGAATTCGTGACTTTCATATTGTAAAAATTTAGGCAAAAAATTGTCATCCGTATTATTTATGCAGAAATATTGGCGAAACATTAATTCCATACTGTTTAGAACCTGTTTTGAGTGCAAAAAAGAAGCAGATAATCATCTGAAACTCGATACTATTTCTAAACTTTCAGAGTACCCTCTTACAAGTTGGTTGACTTTAAGACGAATTGACAAATGTTAAATTCAAATGCGAATCTCATGACATACTATTTTGACAATTTGAAATTCAAATTCGTTTTATAATATTAACTAAACTATTCTCTGTAAACTTTTAACATTGCACAATTTAAGTAAAAATATTAAAGTTTAAGAGACTGCTTGAAAAAGAGGCTACAATGAGTAAAATTGTTTACGTAACTAGTTTTCTGAAATTATAAGACACAGTCATGAGATAGTGAAGGCTAAATAAATTCACTTATCCAACTCTAATCCATGTTGTTATAAACATTAGTGTTAAAAAATTTTTAATTTAATTGCGAAGACGGACAAATGCAATATGATAATCGGGTTTTGCTCTCGCAGTTATAAAATTTTTATTGCTATTGACTCGAACCTGAATTGCTTTAATATGATCAGATGAACGAATTTCATTATTCTTTATTCTTACTATCTGATTTTCGTCAATCACATAAATTAAACCTTTTAAATGTTTGCCCCACCTCTGCTCCCGCCCCTGCCCACTTTAAGTCTAATAATTTGTGTTCTCAATTATTTTCTTAATAATTTGTACAACTAGTTTTCATATACATGCAATTTATTGGTTTTATTAGTCAAACTGGCACTGTATAAGATGTACGAATACCTTTAAATTGTACGAAATTATTTTTCGCTATTACTTTTCACTTAACGGAATCTTTTATATGGCACTCACTAAAAGAAAAAGCCGTTTCCTATATTAAAAAATCCTTTAAAAATTATGTGGAACAAATTTTAGCTATGAGACGCAATATTAAATCTATCCTGTTTTTGGACGGATTCAAAAACTTAAACATGAAAAAAAAATAACAATGTCACCTTTTTACATAATAAAATGATTTTTAATACAATTCTTTTCGTATCTATCCTTTTTTTTTTAGAATTAAAAAATTGTCCTCAGAAAATCAGTTTTTTTTCATTCTGCTTTTCTTCTTGTAAATTTTACATACAGGTTAAATAAAAATGCCGCAAAAGCTATAAACAAAAAATTTTTCAGCTTCAAAAAAAACGAATGAAATAAAAAAAGAAAATATTGCGAGGGCAACAATAGATTTAAAGTATAAGAAGCAAAAATTAAAGGATAAAAAAAAACCAGAATTAAAGAAAGAAAAAAATTAGAATCCATTGATAATGTTAAGAAATTGGTTTTTATAACTCCAATATTCTCATCTGAACGTTATTGAAACCAGAATAAGAACAAAAAGAAAAGATTACATAACATGCCCCTGGATATAAGACAATAATAGAAAAAAAAGGATATGCTGCAACTACACAACTATACCATTGATATTTTCACATCCTTTTTTTTCTCTCGTTCCTTGACAAATATTGTGTCATCGATGTTCAATAGAACTTGGAATTTTTTTTCCTTATTTATTTGTGTTTTTTTTCTTTGTATTTTTTTGTATCAAAAGAACAAAACAGGACAAAAATTTTTCTTTTTTCCCTTTTTCGTTTCCTTTTATTTCAAATATTTATTCTTTTCGCCTCTCTTATTCTTTGGAGCTCAATAATTTCACCTTTACTGATACTGTTGCTGCTGCTGCTGCTAATATTGATTCTCTATATGTTATTGTTGTTGGAATTGCAATAAAATTCAAAATATAAAAAGTTGTAAGGACATTAATAATTTTTTAAGTTTTGTGTTTTTTTTTTCTATTTTCAATTTTGAATACATTTTGCTATTTTTAATTTTTAATTTATTGTTATCCAGTTTACATTGTTGTGTAATAGAGATGTCATTTCTTTCAGTATATCACCAATTATTGTTGGTGTATGCCAGTGTTGGTATTATGATTTTGTTTTTTCTTTCTATTTGCTATTTGCTTTTGCATTGTTTCATTTAAAATGTGCCCCTATTGTTTTTCTTTTTTTTTGTTCAAAATATTCTTTTTAGTATCCTTTAAGTTTTTCTATGATTTTTATTTCTTAATTTAAAAGGTAGACGTCATGTCTCCAAATGAATTTATATATAAGTAAAGGTATGACGTGAAGAAGGTCCAATTTACCATACATTCATAAGGCTTACAGAAAAGAAACAATTTATTAGGTCGTATGATGGTGATTCATTTGTTTTTGGAAATCAAAATTTCGTTATATGGTCAGTTCTAGTAAAAATTCAATAATTTTCTTCACTTTTTTTTTATTGTTCAAATGTTTTATAAAAAGACGGCAATTTTGACAATGACAGAAAAAAAAAATTTGTTCTTTTTGGCCAGAAACAGTAATAAAACATAAGTGATTCTCTATTATCATGATAAAAAAAAGACAAGAAAAAAACAAGAAGAAAAATAAAAGGATAAATTTTTTTCCTTGCACATAAAAGAAAGAAAACTTTTTTTCTTCTTCTTCTTCTTGTTCAATGTCCATTTACAGTTGTCCTAGTTGTCCTTTTAAAATATTTTGTGATTTTATTTTTTTTTTATTGTTTTGTTCTTGTTAAATTGTCATTATAATCAGCCGATTGATTGTGCAATGTTTGGTAAATATTGACTTTTTTTGTGCAAAAAAAAAAAAAACAAAATTCAAAGTAGAACAAAGGCAGGGCGATGAAATAAAATTTTGGATTTTTTTTAGGAAAATTCGAACAATAAGTTGAAAAAAATTTTAATTGAACAATAAAAATAATGTAATTTTTATTTGTACACAATATCTATATGAGCCTTTCAAAAATAAGGTCTATTTAAATTTTGCACAAATATTTGGAGGCGGATTTTTTTATTGTAAATATTTTCAATGTCTTATTTTCCAAACAAAAAAATAGCAAATTACTTTAAATAGAAAAATATTTGATAAATTGCAAAATATTTCTCAATAAATTTGTTCTTTTTGCCCGCCATTGTTTGCGTAGAATCGAAATTGATTCTAAGTAAATTTAGACATCATAATAACAGTAGCGAATAAAATCTTCTTACCTAAGGTAGAGTCATAGCATTATTTTATTGAAAAATAAAGAATTTTGTAGAATTTTTGTGTGAAAAAATTAAGCCCCTGAAATAATTTTAAATTGATATTAAACCACATTCCAAATAAAAGTTCATTCCAAATTCATCAACAGAACCAGAAACAGAAAGAACGAAGTTTGATAAAACGAAATTTTTGAACCGAAATTTGGATTTGCAGCGTTCATTACGCCCATTTCTATTGCCCATTTTCCCCATGACGGGAAAATTTTTGAAAAACTTATAGAACTTCTCAGAAACACCATGTATTAAAGCACTTGAACTGAAGTAGAACCTAACTAAACTCTTTTATCAAAGATAAATAATTTTGTCGTCCACAGGAATCGTTTGAAAACTATGAAAATTAAATATCATAAGAGTTGGACTTTCGGCTTTAATAAAATACTTATATAAGAAGGAGCACACTTTTAATTAATGACAATGGACGTTCTCTTTAATTTGTATTATACAGTATGTAAGGTAGTAATTTTCATAAAACTTTCTACCTTGTTATGAGTAATGTTCGTAACACTGTGATTTGCTCTTAACAATCTAGTTGAATTTGCGTTTGCAGTTCTGACTGTGAGAGATTTTGTTATAGTTATTTATTTATTGCAGTAAAACTTGAAAAACAGCGCTGCCAACCAAAAATTCTGTCAACTAATACTTGATGTTATGAATATAAAAGCAGAAAAAAATTGTATACTGTCGATTTAACACAAAATCTTTTGTAGGTCTACCAGCAAAAACAGAATGTTTGCTGCAGCAAACTACAAAAATGTGATGTGCCATTGCAGATCTTTCTGTTAGAACTGCACACACGAGTTCATACTGACTACGTCTCCAATATGAAACTCCCATATTTAAATTTGAAAATAATGCTCGTTCAACACTTTAATGTTATAATCTAAGCGATATGTTTTTTTTTTTCAATTTAATTATTAAGAGTTGTGCTGAAGAGGGTTAATCTCCATAAAAAATTTTGACTTTTTAACTTAATTATAGAAAGCATTTAATACACATATAATTTAAAATGAGTACATATTAATACACATAAGTATGCAAAATTATGTGCATACGTTACAGTTGTACAAAATATTTATAAGAACATTACAAACATATATAAAAATTTACATAATTTCTTTCAACACTTTCTACATTATAAAAACTATTGATGACTTATGAACCAGCACCTACAATAAAAAGGGAGAACTGTTTTTTGTTTTTTTCGTTAAAATAATAAGCAGGCAAGCTCCCGACTGAAAGTGACAACTGGGATTTAACAACAAAAAAAAAATTTTTTATAATCTGCTCCCATTAATAATAAAAATTTATTTATATTTTTTTTTTTGTATATTTTCAACCCATGTGGCTGCGATCATTTACCTTATTTGTGCAACGTAACGCATTGTCATGTTCTCGCTTATGTTTTTATGTTAAAAATTTATTTATGATTTTCTTTATGTTTTACTTTTATGTAATTTTGTGTATTTTAAAAATAAAAGAAAACGTGACAATGTCAAAATATCCGGATATAAAATAAATTTTTTTTTAAAATGGAAAAAGAATTCCGAACATTTCAGGCGTGCCGCAATAATTCACCTATAACACATTAAGAATCATTAGTTTTCCTCTTAAATAATAATATCTTGTATACGTACTTGTATACGTATTATTTAAGTATACAGCCATAACAAGATATATATGTATGATCTACAAATTATATTGATAATGTGGTGTTGGGGTAAATTACAGAAATTAGCATAAGTCTATACTTATTGTGCACAAAAATTGTTAATATATTTATGAGAAAGTATTCGTATTTAATAGCTCCTTATTGTTAGTTTAATTCTTTATAGTTTGTTAAAATTTAATTTCGTTCTCCTATTAGGCTTCTGGATTAAGATATGAATGTGAAACTGTAAAATCTTTCTAAACCAATATTCCTGAAACCATTTGCTTTTGTAAGTAACAAAAAATAAGATTTTCTTTAAAATTATTTAAAAATCAATAATAGAAGTGTATTCACAATATTGCTTTTTTTATAATGGGTAATAAGTAAGTTCCACGAAGTTCGATATAAAATCAAAAATAAACCTAAATTAAAATTGCCATAATAAAAGCAATTTGTTACAATTAGAATTTTAATGAATTTAAATTTTGTATATTTGAATCAAGATTATAATAAAAGATATAGATAAGACTGTTAAAGTATTTGACAAAAATTTATTCAATTCCAAATTATTCGAAAATCATAGCTCGAAGAATATCATGAAGAACAAATAATTATAAATTCACAGTAGTTTTCCATATTTAAGAAAACAATATCAATTAAGAATAAATTCAATTATGCTATCTGACGACCTTAAATCATTATCTCTAAAGATACATAAAACATATTCAATCACCCTATCCTTTAACTACCCGATCACCCTAACTATCCTTGACAATACCGCATTTGTATATTATAAATTTACTTACAGAATATTACAAATATTCGGGTAATTGCGAGAAAAATTGGTTCGAAGGTGGGTCTTTGGAAGTGATCGCCTTAAATTCTGGACTATGGTTCAGGGCAAACCTGGAATTATACTTAAAAAATGCAATTAAGAATTAAAATTGGCAATTTTATTTTGTTTTAAAAACAATTCATAAATTAATGTATGGCTTATAATGTATTAAATCGATAAATAAAGCAAAAATATTATTCTTTATTATCAATCGAAATAGTTCTAATATAACAAGACATTTTCACCAGTCCAGTTTGGCATTTACTCACTCAAGAAAAGCAAGCAAGTATACAATGCATTCTAAAGTACTGGAAAAGTATAATCTTTGAAATATTCATTAAACATACATACGTACCCTTCGAGTGAGCGTTACTTCCAAAACAAATGCATTTACGTCTTATATTTTGGAAGGTGCCGTACAAAAGCCTAAGCCGATATTTTAAAATCTTTGTATGGCAATTGTGTTGTAAGTTAAGATTCTTCATACGAAGAAGAATACCCATCTCTCATACAGTCAATGATGTTCAATAACCTTTTTTAATAATTAATTTAAAATAATAGTTGATTTTCTCAAACCCGAAAACCATTAAGTTATTTTATCATTATTCCAATAAATATTTTGACATTTCGTATTATTTTGAATTATAAGAGGGTTGCTAGTCAAAAATAGTCAACTCATCTACTTTATTTTCACCTAAGATTATTAGAACCAAACTATTCTACGACTACTTAATATTGAATTCAAAACTACATTTTTGTTCAAAGACAATGCTTTGAGATTTTCCAATTCTGAACAAAAATTCGAAAAGAAAATGAAAATTCTTTTTAAATTATAACCAACAAAATTTAGAAGCAAAAAAAAAAAATAAGTTGTGAACTAAAACAAACCAATAAATTTTCCCAAAATACAAAATTATCTTAACCCGAACCATTTAATCTTAAATGAATAAAATGAAGGAATCAAAATAACAAAACAGCTACAATAGGAAAAATAAAAGAGTTTTCAATCTATTTTTATAATCCGTATGAATCTGAAAAATGTCACTTTTTTTCCTCCAAAAATAATAAACAAACAAACAAATAAATAATAAACAAAAACAAACAAACAAACACTCTCTTAAACATTAAGACGTGGTATGGCAGTATTTAGCATAAAAGTCACAAAAATGAAGAACGAATAGGGGAACGAGTGGATACCGAATATAAAGATAAATGAAAAAGCGAAATATTTAAACCATAAAAATGTCTTAAAGGGTTCTGCTTGTCTTTTTGACAAAATCACATTAAATTCTTTTGGTAGAGTAGATGAGTGATCTTTATTTAAAGTTCAAAGACAATTTAATGTATTTGTTTTGATTTTTTCATAAATTCGAATGTTGAAGAAGAAAATTGGAAAAACTTGAAAAATTTTCATATACGAACAGAGTGAAATTTAATGAATATTTGGAAAAATCCTTTGATTTTGGAAACAAATTTTCAAAGATTTAATTTTTATAATTACAAGCGAAAAAATGGAAATTAATTCAAATTTGTAGTAATGCAATCTAATCTAATCTAACCAACTATACTAGTCATATAAGCCCTAGTATAATAATGCAATATAGCAATAGTTATAAGGGCGGAATATGTTTAGAAACAGTTTATATCACTGTATAGATCATTAGATTTATTGTGTTCAATATTGCATTGATAAAGTGCCTATAATTCGAGCAAAGTTTTCGGAGCAGTAAAACATACAGGACATTTGTAACGAATAAAAGAATGTTCAATTCATAATAAATTTAATAATATTTTGCAAAATTTTTTCAATTTTATTGAGAGCGATTCGATATTTTTTTTCAAAATCTGAGCTTTAGTTCCGGAATTTTTTAGTATTTTGCTAAATTTCAAATATTTTTCTATTTTACAAACCCAAAATGAAAAATAACAATTAAAACACTAAACATTACGTGTATTGGTATAAATCGCTTAATATTTTAATTAACAAGATTGCCCCATTTTAATTTTCATTTATTTTAATATAGAAAAACAAAACAAAAAAAAATTACATAAAAAATACGTGATTTTCCAACAATAAAATAAAGAAAAGGAAAAAATTTACAACAAAACACCATACCATAAAAGAAAACAAAGAAAATTTTTGTCAACTGTTAATGTGCGGATAGAATTTTTCCCTCAGGGGTCATTTCGTTTACATTTTTTACACAAAAAAAAAAAAATATAAAAAAAATTTTCTTTAAATTTCTTAAATTTAAAAAATTTTTCCCGAATTAAAAGAAGTAAAAGTACGTATGTCACAACAAAAACAAACACACGTACGCACAAAATATTTAATTATAGCTACGCAAAAATAAAAATAAATACAAAGGTATACACATACATTAAGGCGCAAACATAAAATAAACAAAAAAAAATTTCCCTTTTTAATTTTCTTTTTAAAATGCAACAATAAAAATGAATTTTCTTAATGTTTTTCCTTTTTCATTCTCTTAAACTCGATGTTAAATTAACCTAACGAAGAAAATGCCGCGGAACGACAAACAAAAAAAAAAGAAAAATCGCGAAAAATAAAAGGAAAAAAAAATAATCACAAAGTTCTTAATGAAGATATTTTGAGTTCCCCACAAGTTTTAATGAAAAAAAATTACGCATAATTAAAAATGGGCGAAAATCTCATTTAGCATTAAGAATAAAAATTAGAAAAAAAAAGTAAAAAGTTAAGAAAAATCCTTTTCATATACCTAAACCCCGTATTCTTTGCAACCGTTGAATAAAATCCCATTATTTTTAAACGAACTTTGGTGTAAAACATCTTTTACATAATTAAGAAATTAACAGGATGCGCCATAATAACTGTTAAATACTTAACTTTAAGTATTCTTATTTATTATATTACACCCAGGGAAGAGTTGAAAAATTCTTTATAGTCTGTATAAGCCTCTAATTAATAGCAAAAGAAAAATGATAAAAAGTTTTGAGAAAAAGTAAAATTCCTTTAAAATACTCGAGTGAGTTTCGTGTCTTTAACACTAAAATTATGATAATAGAATCTTATTATGCGTTTTATTAATAATTTTAAATGACACAAAGTCTATAATAAATTTTTATTCGCGTTGTGAGAAAACAATGTAGGCTTTTGACGGTTTTATAAAAATAAAAGTTACAACTAAGTACTTTTGTAATAAATTTTACCCGTTAATTTGAAGCGTGTAAAAATATTGACGGGTAAGTTGTCTGTATGGTGACATTTTACTTAGACAATTTGTTAATGCAACGTTATAAGATTAAGGCTCATCCAAGTGAAATAAGAAGAAAGAGAGTAAAATAAGATGTTAACAATTAAAACAATGTGGTAGCCCGAATATTCTGTAAAGAGAAAAAACAAAAAAATAGAAAAAACCCTTGGGAATTTTTCGCTATCAATTTCAATTTTTTTATTTTTCAAAAAAATTTTAACCCTTTAATAGAGTTAAAGAGGCATAGATTTAATAAAACAGATGGTTAAAGTAGAAAAGTAGTTATTTTTAATTAAAATATTTAATTTTTTTAAATGAGAGTCGATAGAGCATTAAAGAGATTTATTTTTCGGATTTTTATTTTTTTTTAATATCAAACAAGTTGTTAAGAATATTGCGAAAAGGAGGAAAGAAACTATAGGCTTTTACAGTTAATCTCTTTCTAAAAATGAGTGTATTTAATTTAAAATAAAAATTAAAGAGAAAATTGAGAGAAAAATAGATAAATTTTAAATGAGAATTAGTTTCTACATTCAAAATGAATTTTTAATTATTTTATGGTCCAATACATTATTTGTTGTCTAAAATCAACTCTACATTACATACAATAAAGATATTACATACAATAAAGAAATATGCTTGTCGTTTTTCAGTTTTTACGACTTTATTCGGGATCAATTAAAATTTTCAACATTCAATCTAAATTATCTGTAATTATAAAATATTGATTTAGACCATTCAATTTTTATTGCAGTTTTGAAAAGCCATACTGAACTTGTAATTTGTGATATTTTGGCGGAGTAATATTGAACATGTACTTTATATAATGCAAACAATTAGTTTAAAGTTGTATCTTTTAAATGAGTCAATCAAGAATTAAACAATATAAGTATAATATACCTATACATGCAAGCTATTGCTTTATCAATTCAAATTAAAACTTAAATCAGTTTAAAACTCTTTGCTGTAATAGTATAAATTTCATTAATACAGATGGGGTCAAATTTTGGAAATACAAGTTAATGTTCGAGAGACGCAACTCGTTTATCTTTTTGTATAAATAAATTCATTAGTAATTCTATGATAATCGGTAAAACGGGTATAAGTCAAAATTTTCTCAAAATGAGATAAGTATGCAGATGAATTAAAAATATTAAAATACATATGTATTTGGTCAAAATATCGTAAGTTTATAATGTCTTTTACAATGCCTAAAAATCCGTCATATACGCAATGTTAAGTCATTGTTTTTAAGGCAAAATAAATTTAAAATATGTAATACGTATGACACATGTGTATTAATATTACAATTTATAAATATTTATTAATATTTTCAACGAATATCGTAAGTGTTACAAAAAAAATTTTATTAAGGAAAAATCTTTCTTTTGACAAATGCATACTTTTGAATTACTTGTACTTGTATTCCCCGTTATCATAGAATTTATGTGACAATAATTACATTTTAGAATTCTATGTAATGAATAATTTGAATAAGCGCTTTGTTGAAAAAGATTCAAAATTTTTAAGTCACAATTACTGACAGCAATTTTTAACTTTGTTGTTCTCAGGCTTTTAAAAATGACACTACCAACACGTGAATTACAAAATTTATTCTTCCCAAATATTAATTTATATTCCATAATATAACTTAAAAATATTTTCTATTTAAAAATTATATTTTCTATCTATCTATGTACCTCCTATTTAATTGAACGTAAAAATAATATTTGCAACATTTTTTTTTTAAAACAATAAAATTAACTTGTCAATACTCTTTACATTTTTCCAAATGAAAATTTAAGACACCTTTCCAAAAGCTACATATATCAAACATTTCTATATACTTACATAATTATATTAAAATTTTTATTTTAGAAATTGACGTCAAACCTATATTGTAATCATTTTGAATGTCTATTCATTCTCTAAGACAAACTAATATTGCGTGACCTATTGTATAAATTTGGAATATCGTAACTTTATATATAAAGAATAAATTTTAAAAAATTTTTAGGTAGTAGAAAAAATAAAATGAAATACTCAAGTTCTTATTGAACTTATACAGCTATGAATACGTTTTGTTTTTTTCAATTCAATGAGCAAAACAAAAAAAAAATCACACAACACAACCGCACCAAATATAATCAAACAGTTAAAAATGTAAACCTCGCAAACCACGTACCTACCTATACAATTTTATAAAAGTTTCACCCAAAAAAAAAAATTCAATTTTTTTTTTTATTCTTAAGTGTAACTAAATTTCTCTCCACATACATACGTTACATGTATATGTGCATGTATAAATTCAGTTTACATGCACAATAAATAAATATGCAATTGAATTCAATATTATTTATGGGTATACAAAATGCATTTAAATTTACCCCATAGTTGAATAGCGTTAGTTGTTTCATGACTGCACATTGCATTTCAATAATTTTTTTTTCTCCTTTTTTACTGTTTCTCTTCAACTCTTTTCTTTTTGATTTTGTTAGCAAAATTCATTTTATGCAATTCGCGTTTACTAAATTTTTTTTTCTTTTTATTTTTGGTTTTGTGCACCCCTTCCGTTTGATATTCGTTAAATGACTGTCACTCAATTTCAGGTTTAAAATAATAACAAAATACAAAAAATAAACTTATATATTATATTTTGCCTTGACTGACTTGATGGAGTGCTGCTATGTGATCACATTTTCAAGGATTTGATAATTATTCACCTCATTTTATATTATTCGTATGTAAATTTGCAAGTAATTTTTATTTTCATTTTATATATGACGTATGTACTCGTATGTATAAATGTTTTGAATGCAAACTTATACTTAAATCATTACCAAAATTTTCAAAAAATTTATTATGCATGGTAAAATTAAATATATCTACACTAGCATATACATATTTGGAAGTATAAGTAAGTATTTGTGTGTGAATATTGAAATAAAATAAATAGAAAAATTTTTAATTTATTTTAAATAGATTTATGCAATACTATAAATGGAATAGCATTTATTGTTCGTCAAATGACATGCAATTTACGTTTACAAGGTAATCTTCTCAAAAAAATTATTTATTATACATAGAAATTGTGACTCATTATTTGATTGCCTCTAATTTTAAGGATTATATTTAAAATCTTGTTTATGTAGCGCATCTAATTACGTATGTTTATCTATTACCTTTGATCAAAATTTTTATTGGCCAAGTCTGCAGCCTAAGCCGAAATTTCAAGAAATCTCTGTATTTGTGTTGCAATTTAAGTGTACTCTAATTGTCATTACTATGTCTAAAGAACAACCACGTCCTTCTCATAAAAATTACCAAATTTTTAAATAAATATTTCAAATATCATAATTTAAATTAAAAAATTCTAAAAAAATTTTCTTCAATTCAAATAATTTTAAGGGGAAAAAATTAAAAGTGAAGTTTATTCAATTAAAGTGAAATTTATCGAAAAATTTCAATATCTTAAAATAGATATCGAAAATTTAATTGAGTTTGAAGAAATTCCAATAAATGCTCATAATAAATGCTTCTTAATACGACAAGTCAATCACAAATAAAATTAAGAAACAAACATTGCAGCTCAAATTAAGCAATTCGACTTAAATAATTCTGTCAATTTTTTTAGTAACTTGAAGATTTTTTTAAGAAAATGCGTTCATTTTTAAATTTATTCGTGCGGTCTGGATTAAAACTATTGATTTTTCTCAATTTATTTGTATAAAATATAAGTTGAAATCGTATTGAACACTAAAATCTAAAATAAATTGGAAATTACGATAACGCATACTTCTGAAGAGTACTACACCGCAGTATTTTGAATACTACATCGCAGAGTTTTGTAAAATAGAAATTATTTTTAAATTTTATAATTTAATTATTTATACTCAGAACTGAATTACAAAATATATTTTCTCAACTTAGCAAGTTATTCCTTAAAGCCACAGAATTTCATGCTTAAACGGCAGCTACCAATTTAACAACTTTAAATTTTCGATCATTCAGCTACTATTTCGTTTTTTCGCCGATTTCACAAATGGCATTTTCAGCGTCTCAACAAATGGAATATTCTCACATTCGTACGGTATACTGAACATAACATCATTAAATAATAAAAGTATTTTTAAGCCCTGCACCTTCTGTCAAATAAATATCACAAACAAATTGGCAAAACAGCTCACATTTATTAAATCAGTCCAATGAAAACTTGTACTTATAAAAAAAAAACAAAATCTACTGCATTACATTTTGCAAAATAATTTCAAATTAAACATTCTTTAGAGTAAAAAATAAAATCAGAATACCCTACGAATAGATGGTATTAAATTTTTATAAACAATATAAAGTCATTGTACCTCTTAAATAACAATATTATTGTTCTGTCACTGTATTTTAAATTGTTCATTGAAAATTTAAATATATTGTGGAAGCACGCAAAATGATGTATGTAAATGCTTAGCTTATAGGTAACAGCAGTAACACTAGGTATATCAATTGCCACACCAATATCTAATTATTGTTAATAATCGATTCGAAGCTATAGCGTAGTGTCAGTGCGCTTTCACTGATAAAATGCATAAAATATATCTTGGTAATATTGTTGTTGTTTTTTTTTGCTTTTTTATTATTTTCTGTTTTATACCATTATTATTATCGTAACCTTTTGTTTTTTTATTACCGACCGTATTGTGTAAACAATAGGTAGGTTATGTGATGGCAACAAATTTTGCATATCGAGTTTTCGGTGGGAATGCACTTCTCCATAGTAGGGAAGTGTAAATAAACTATTTTTAGCAACCTGTCGGTCTGTCGGTCTGTCGGTCTGTCGGTCTGTCCGTCTGTCGGTCTGTGTGTGCACGCGTGTATCTCAAGTTCGGCTGAACCGATTTTGATGAAATTTTATATGTAAGTTTGTTTCCACCATGGCACGGATCGATCAACTTTTGGTATATATCAGGCCTCGGGAACTGCACTTTTTAGCGGGCCTGTTTTACATTTTTGAACATTTTGAAGAAAGTATTCAACCGATTTACTTGAAATTTTATATATAAGCTTAGCTCGACCGTCCGCAAAAATTCGTATGTTTTGGAAGAAATCAGGCACCGGCAACTAGACGTTTACTACGGGCCAAATATACATTTTTGTGTATATAAAGAGAAATAATCAACCGATTTCATTGAAATTTCATATATGAACTCCTCGTATTAAAACAATGAACATATAAATTTTTTGGAAAGATCAGGGCTCGAAAACGGATTTGCGGGCCGATTTTACATTTTTCACCATTTTGAAGAAAGTATTCAACCGATTTACTTGAAATTTCATATATAAGCTTTTCCCGATCATACGCAAAAATTCCTAACTTTTGGAAGAAATCAGGCACCAGCAACTGGGCGTTTACTACGGGCCAAATATACATTTTTGTGTATATAAAGAGAAATAATCAACCGATTTCATTGAAATTTAATATATAAATTCCTCATATTAAAGCAATGAACATATAACTTTTTTGGAAAGATCAGGGCTCGAGAACTGATTTGCGGGCCGATTTTACATTTTTCACCATATCCACAGAACAAATTGATGGAATTTCTTGAAATTTGATATTTGAGTTCTGGTTGTTACCCAAACTTTACATTTTTCTAAGTATGTTAACTATAAGCTTACTAATGTCCTAAAAATTGGAAAGAAGTATTTAACAGACATTTTTATAATATTCTGTAACACTTACATTTAACTAGACAATACACAATGCGGTCGGTTATGTGCTGACCACATCAGATTTTTTTTTTTTTATTTTTGGTTAAAACTAATTGGGAAACAGTGTGTGGATTCTATAATGTGCATTTATATAAATTATTTATAGTATGCATAAATGCATCGTACGACAATGTATATTCAGAAAGGGCTTAAGATGTAAACTATTATCATATCGATATTATGTTTGGTTTTGTTTAAAGAACCTATCACACGGTTATGGATGAATTAACAAGCGCGAAATGAAACGCTGCGAATTAAAGGTTTCGCTCCGTTGATTAACTTAATTAAACACGGTTATTTTTATTGCCGTCTCCGTATTTTGTTCTTTTTTTCGTCTCTATTGTCAATTTTTCTTTTATATATTTTCGAAATACAAAAGCAAAAGGCAAATAAAAAAATATTAAAACTTTAATTGATAGATAAATTGGCTCTCTTATATTTTTTAAAAAATAAACAATGTTACAATAATAAAACGGGAGAATATTAGTAATTTCTTAATTGGAAAATATAATAAAAATTGAATATCAAATAGGGAAAATTCGAAAAATATTTTAAGAAGAATTAAATTGTCTACATTTTGTTTTAGCTGTTCCTTTTCAAAAAACAAAAATAAAAATTTGAACTCTGAATTGAAAAGGAAGCAACTGTAATTAAAATCGTTGAAGTAGAAGACCAAGACAACAATTGAGGTTAATAAATAAAATTTATGAAATTTTTATATTTATTTCAATAATGGCGATTGAGTTTTTGTAAACGTTGATGACAAACAGTTGGTTTGACATCACCGTTTGTTCGGACAAAAGCTAAAATTATTTAAAAATAGTTTAATGCACAAAATTAATTAACCGTTTTAGAAAATCTAGTGTTTTCAATTATTTTTCATATTAACAGTGGAAATCCAAAAGAATTAATAATATGATGTGAAAAATTTTATTCAGACCATATTTAATTCAACTAATTGCCAATTCCAAAAACAAATTATAATATGTAAATATGTAAATAAATTGTGACCAGATACCAAAACAAAATCCGATCTAGATCATGTTCATATTGAAGGCTTTGTAACATTTAATTATTGATTCGGTTCGCAACGAAGACGTTTGCAAACGTGCAGCTAAAAGAAATTTTACATTTAAGAATACAAAATGAACTGTATTATCTGCTAAATATTGCATTGCGCGAAATGTTTTCTCAACTATGGACTCAATTTCATAGAAAATGAACTTACATAAACATAAATTAGCTATATATTAGTTTGTAAGTGATCAGTACCTGAATCCGCATAAAATTTGAATGCATCAAACACCACGAATGACTACTAAAATAATATGTTCAGAATTCGAAACCTCGCGTAAATTGAATTAATTTTTTTTATTAGAAGAAATAACAAAATTTCTACTTAAGAAATAAAGAAAATAAGAATTATAATCAGCATAAGTAAGTTCTATGAAAAAGGACTCCAATACAATAATCCGTTTTTTGCAATAGGCATATAAAAAAATAATATACAAGAGTAATTTTTGGAAAAAAAATTATTTAAGTTTGTTATTTCAATTTCAGTTTTCGTCAATTTCGCCGAAAAATTTTCACCTTTAGAAGCCGAATATTTGAAAGTTCGTACCTATACAGATACTTTTGAAATTTGCTCTTAATATTCACAATATACTTGAAAACCACATTTTTTTTTGAAATATTTTCTTAGGACCATTTCATATGAATTTTTTCTAAAATATTATAAAAAAAATTTAAAAAACAAAATCTGAAATTCAATTTAACTAATTGCTTTTTATTTAATTAAATTAAATTTACAAATACCTACTTTTTGTAGCACCTTACTGCATAGTTTACTAGTTTAAAATAGAGTATTGAAATTTTTACCACTAGAAAAGGGTTTACCGATTTTACCAAATAAAATAATAAACAAGATGACGTAAAATAAACAAAAAAAAATGAAATTTTCTATATTTACTCTTAAATCCAAATTCTTAAATTATTGTTCCTTTGTCGCTAAATAATAAAATGTCCTTGTTAATAGTTTTTTTTTTTCTTCTTATCCTTTAATTATGTGAATGTTATACACCTGAATAATATTTTATTATATTATGGTTAACAAATATTTCATTAGTAAACACGACTTCCTAGAATCAATTTGCATCGTAAACATAACCGATTTATTTGGAACAACTCCTTTTTACATAATAAATCGCGGTATTTTTAGCATTTGAATATTAAGCAAAGTTGTCTCGTATTTATTTAGGAATTGAGTTCCTTACTTGCAATTTTATTCTTTAAATTATTATTTAAAATATATGTATTTAGTAGAGTCTCAACAATATACTTAACATAGTTAACGCAATAGACCCCGACAAAAATCTTACAAATTAGATTTGCTAAGCATTCACAGTAAAACCTAAAAGTAAAACATTAACTTGCAGGGTTACAAAATCTCGGCAATACTCGCAGTTCAACATTTCATTAATTGAAATCACTTTGGTTTTACATTGACTAATACAGAAGCTCTTGGTTGTTTTCTCTAACTAGAAGAAATTTTGTAAATATATCACTTCCAAACAAAGTGTTTTTGCCATTTGAGCTTCCACATTAAATGCTGTTAAGATTCTAGTCTCACCTGAAGTAATACAAGCTCAGTTCTGTATATGTCCTTATTTATTAGTTGAAATATGCACCGTATTAATGTTTAATGCTAAACAGAAGTCTTTTATCATAGCAGTCAATTGACTACTTTAAATTTATACAGGTTGTGTGGGATTAGGGCGTTGGGGATACATTGGGCTGCGTAGATAAGATCTTTTATGCTCATCTGCATTTCAATACAAATTTCAATTTCAACACAATTCTCTTTACAGCAATTTATAACCAAATAACAGTACACATTTTTTCAATCTACAAAATATTTTAGAACAAAATTAAAATATTTGTAATTTGTATTGAAAGTTTTTTGGGCGATTGTATATTCACTTATATTCATTCTGGTGCCAAAGTTGTTTTTAAAAATCTCAGCTATAACACACTTATGAAGTGAATTTTTGACATAAAACCGATTAATTTGGATCAATGTTACAAATTAACATATAGCAATTGCAGATAAGAACAGTGTTTGAACATTAATACAGAAAGGTTTTGATCTGATTAAGTGCATGTGATTCCGTAAATCTTATAAGCTACTTGCTTAACTCATCTATGTTTTCGATCATGATAATTTACGATGTTTAAGTTCATGACTATGAGTCTTATCATAGTCAATATCTTATAGTAGATCCGAACAAATATAAATTTAAATTATAATTAAATATTTTATCATAAAATTTTATTATTTCTGCATTTCGAGAACTGAATATTTTTTTTTAATTTTTATTTCAAAATAACTGTAATAATTTGAACCAGGTCACAATTTTTTTATCATTTTCAAAAAACTATTTCGGTTTTTTTCTATTTGATGTTTGAATTTTTTTCGCTTTCCTTTTTTATTAACACAAATAAGCAACAATGAAATTAAAAAAACAAACTAAAAAATTGAAAACAATGCTAAAATAAATTTACAAAAGAAAAAGGAATCGAAAGGATAATAAAATGAAATTTCTGTGAATCTTTGAATTTTCCTTTTAATTTTAACTCTTTCACATTTCCTTAACTCTTCCTTAACTCTTTCGCGTTTTTGTTTTTTCCTCTTATCGAGAATTAAAACAATTGAGCCTAATAAAAAACCATTATGCGTCTGTCATAAAAAATGTTACAATTTTTATCAAAAAAAAAAAGAGAAAAAAACAGAACAAGGATGTCGTACAAAACTATAACTGTATCATATTTTAAAGGATATCCTTTTTTTTAATCCTTTTTTTAACTCTTTCATTTAATTTGAGTTTAAAAGGTCTAGCAAAAAAACAGTAATAAAATAATTTTGAATGTTTTTTTAAGCTTTAATTGTTCTCAGAAACGTTCTTAAAAAATTTCAACTAAACAATAAAAAAAAATTATTTTGGAACAGCGTAAAAAAATTTTTTTATTCTCTTTTTTATGACGATAGCGGGTAAAAAAATTATCTTTTAAAAATAATAATAAAAAATAGTGCAGAAAGGGTTATTTTTAAGGTATAAAATAAAATTAAAACGGAATTTTTTAATTATATGTAACGTTCCTATGAAAATTAGAAAAAGTTCACGGAATCATAAGAAAAAATTTCTTTGTCAAAGTGAATTAAGCAAAATTTCTTTGTATATAGGTGGGTACAAGCTAGTTCTTCATACAAAAAATTCTATTCTAATAAAATAGAACAAGATTTTATTAAATTTAAATATGCACTCTGTTTAATTAGAAAATTTCAAATTAGTTCCAATCCATTTAAATTATTTAAAAATAAAGGTCTTAAAAAATATCAGTGAGCAAGTTTTCAGCAAGTACTACTAATTTCACAACTACTTTTTCCAACAATTTGTGTTAAGCAGCAAATTCAAGACATTCAATTCAAAGATTTCTTATAGGTAATTCTTTCACTTGAAACATTTCACTAATCTTTATCATCATTAATCATTGAATTATTACTATTCTATTACACGATTAAACTTACAAGGTGCTAATCGTGTATTTGTGCAGTAAAGCAGTGTTATTGCAATATAGATGTCATTAATTCCCCATGCAGCTGTATAGTAAACGTAACAGCCGTATAGTAAACGCCCTCTATACGTCTCCCATGCTCACTCGGCTTATCATAAGTAAATTGGGTAAGAAAGTAGAAAAAATCGATCTAAAAATAAACACATGAAAAACGAAGCTGATGAAAATTAACAATATTGAAAATATATCAGAGTTTGAAAACCTGGGCACCAAAATTATAATGGATGCGGGAACTGCTAAACATATGGACATAGGGTTGATAAGGCTAGGTTTGCATTCGGTAGGCTATGGACAACCTGGAACTTAATTATCATAGCACACCGCACCAAAGTTCATTAAGAGTTTTGTGTGATGACCAATCATAATCCAATAGAGACCCACAAAAAAAGAAAATGAAAATCGATCGGCCACATTCTACGGTACCCTTTAAAATCGGTTGCGTGCTAAGCTGAAGAGTGGGCAGAAGTGTGGAAATTCCAACAGAGATTTGGAGGAGAAGTATACAGAAAGAAATAGATGACTTAGGCAAAGCATGGGCACAAATAATGAGATTGGCACGAAGCAGAGAAAATCGGAAACGCTATTTTTATGCCCTATTTTCCCTAAGGGAAGAACAAGAAAAGAAAAAAATATATACATTTTTTTAGCTTTTATATTCCTAAATCGTTTGTTTACATAAATTTCATAAATATGCCACCCTTGCCTACAATATTAAAAATAAAAAGGATGTTTAATTCAGAGACAATTGATATACAAACTTTAGTTTACAGCAAATATTATATAATTCATCTATTCGTTATCATAAACACTGTGTATAAGAAGACATCGAATACCCTCTAATATAAAATAGTACATAATTGGAAAAAAATAATTATTGACAATTTTATTTTATTATTAAAAAGTAATCATTCACAAAATTACCTTAGAATACTGTACAACTCGCCGTACGAACACGTAACTATGAATATACCACAACAATTATTAAATATTTTATGAACTTGTTCATGCCTTTGTAACTCGAATTATGCTAATTGCATTTCGTACGTATATTATAACATTTTAGGATAAGTGTGAAAAATTAACTTAAACCAAAGGCTAACTAGATTTTATTGTTTTCATATTAGTATTTAATCAGCACATTCTTACGCATTCATTAAAATCGAAACATAGTTATAACTTGTTTATAAGAAACTTTTGTTTTCTTGTTTATAAGAAACAGAATTAAATAAAATAAGTACGTAGGCTTCTTTCCATTTGAAATATTCGGATTAATCTGTCGGCAAAAATATTGATTGTTAAAAACAAAAATTATAAAATAAATTTACCTTATTTTTATTTCATTTGAAGCATTTAATTGCAACCTGTTCCTACTTTGATATTATTTTCTCTTTCCTCCTATGTTTTAATTTTGTGTCGCATCGCACTATATATACCCTTTGAATTCCAAAAACAATAAAAAAGAGTTACATTAATTTATGTAATGAAATGAAACGAATTAAAATGTTAAAGGATCAATCAACTTATTTTTAATGTTAAATATCCAGCGGCGCGATATGAACCGTTAATAAAATTCATTTCCCTAATTAGGTTGAACTAAAGTCAAGGTGGGCTCGCATGTTACGTTTATAAATTTAAATGTTTTGAGAACATATGGAAATCTCATTAAAATTTAAAATTTTCAAATCTTTTTTAATTTTATTACACTTTCTTTCAAAAATTTGTTAACAAATAAATTCTTTTCAATAAATTTTATTCTAATATCAAAAAAAAAAATTGTGGAGTGGATTAGTCAATGAGTGAGTAAAAGGACTGGCGTTTATGTTTTTTTCACATTTTAAAAATTTCTTTTTATTAACGATTAAAATTACAGGTGACCGACAATGAAAACCACCATGTTCATGCTGTTAAAAATATAGGCAAAAGAAATTGGAAATTTTTTAAATTTTTATTATCAAAGAAAAAGTTTTAAATTATAATTAAAATTAATAAAAATATTATAAAGTTGTTTCTATTTTATGGAAATTTAAAAATTTGTTAATATTTTACCACCGTGATAGTTGAATTTTGTGGACATTATAAGTCAAAGAGTTTAAAAATTAGTTATTTTAATATTTTTTTAAAATAATTATTAGAATTCCAATTTTAAACAGGCGATCATAAGGGTTTTTTGATATTAAACTAATTAGAATTGAACTAATTTAGCGTGAGTATGCTAGTGCGCCTTTTGTTTCAAGTTAAATATTTCTAGTACACTTGTATTTTTTAAGTTTTGTATGAAGCCCTTTGTTGGAACTATCATTTTTAAAGCTTATGGTGATATCAAACGGAACAAAGTCAAACAACAGAACTAATTAAAAATCTAGAATCTAAAACTGTAAGCAATAATAAATTGAACTATGTCGATTTACAATTACTTTTCTTTCTTAAAATAGATTGTTTGATTCTGGTATTGCTTCCAAACAGTCATTTTAACAGTAAATAATTTATTATACAGTATATTCTGAAAGGTATAAAAGCCTCAATAAGAGCCTCAAGACCAGAAAATTAAATTCCATAGAAACAAAGCCTCAGTCAGAATCAATTTATTCAAATAAATCAAATTTAAAAATTTTAAATTATTTTTGGTAAAATTTGAAAAATTCTTTATAATCTGATTTTGTACAGAAGAATAGTTTTCCATTACAAAATTTTCCATCAATTAATATTAATATTTACAGCCACACTTTCAAATTCCAGCTACGTTTCCCAAAATAAACAAAATTTAATCAACTCTTTTGAAAAGCGTTAGAATTGTGCGAATTACAACACATTTTGCTCGATTAAAGGCATCAATACAAAAAAGACCAACATTACCATAACATTCTTTTCAGCTAAATTGAAGTAGCAAGATAAGCCTGAAGACCTAAATTTAACGCCGTAGAATCGATTTAAATCTTAACCTTTCATTGCGGAATTTGTAAACAATTTTGTAATGCGAAAGTTACCTTAACAAATTTAGAAATATAATAATGAACTACTTACATTACAAATTGCAAATGCATTATAAACATGTCACGAATACCTTTTAGTAGACAGATAGGTTTACATAATAATTTTTTTTCTCTATTTCGTTAAGGTTATAAAATGGAAATTTATAAAATTAAAATTTTAAAAACCGATAATCCGGCATAATTTTCTTTGATAAATTTAAATTTATTAAGATGTTTGAGGTTGATAAGAACAAAAAGCGTTAAAAATGTGAGTCTTTACAAGTTATAAAAGATCTTTAATTCTTAAAAATTCAAATTTTTTATGTCAAAATTTTTTTTTTAAAATAAAAATAAATTTAATATGGTGGCGTTTAAATGAATTTTAATAATGAAGTTTTTGTTAACAAAATGTTGTTTTGATTTAATTACTTTCTTTTTTTTTACAGTAATTGGCGGTTTTCTTTTGTCGGCAACATCCTCCAAACATTATATTAAAAAAAAAATTATGTTTAAGCTGAGATTAGTTTAATAACATAGGACGAGTTTAAATTTTTAATCTAATATCAAAGGAGCTCTTTGTTTTATTATCATTGCTTAATTTTTTATTGTTAACTGTTGCTGTGTGTATTGTGGGACTTAGAATTAAAGTTATTTTCGTTTTGTGAGTTTGTTATAACAAAGTAACAATAACTCATTATAAATTCAATATAAATTCAAATATTTCAAATTCATATTGGATCTGTATCTGGAACACTTTGTTGAAATTTTCGCAATTCGAGAACTTTAAGAGAAAAACTTTATGTTTTTGTTTTAGAGGTCTAATCTTAAGGTTGACCGGATTCATGCATATAAATTGACGTTGACAGGCTAAAGATCTTTGAATTTGCGTTGAGTTATGATCTCTGCTTATGTCAGTAATATTTATTGACATTATGGAAGGAATTATTCTGTGAAAAAGGTTCTTTGTATTTAACAATAACATTCACAGAGTCAATTTTAGAAGAGTTAGAAATTCTTATTTAATATTTAAAAATCTCTGGCCGAAAAACCAAATTTTATGCTTATTCCATTTTTCAGAAATTCACATAAATACGAATTAGAGCTGATTACAGTCCATTCATAGAAATATTTCCTTGGCAGAATAGTACAGATAAATATATTTCTTGCATTTTAGTGTATTCTGCAAACTCTTCTATAATCGAAGTCTACATAACGAAGAATAAGGCGAATGCTTTCAAAAGCATTAGCCCTAAATTTGTGAGATCTCATTTTTGAATGATTTCATGGTCTTATATATGTATATGTAACACTTAAGGTATTCGTTTCTTTTTCTTGCAGCTTAAACTTCATTGCCTGAAAAAGTTTTTGAAAATTTCAAACACTCTACTTAAATTAGTTTTATTTCCCAACTTGTGAATAAAATTTTTATTCACAAAGCGCCATTAAAGCCATTAATCTTCAAAACAACTTACTTATTTCATGTAACTAAGAAGAAAATCCTAATTATTTGTATAAAATCATAAATTTATTTTATATTTTAAATGTAAAACTAAAATTCCGGTAAGAAGATTATACGAATAGTTCAAACAATATCATTAAAGACAATCTACCGATCATATACACTGCATTTTTAGGCACATTTAATTAGTCTGCCTTTTGAATTCGTCTATTGAATGAAACATATTCATTCAAATTAAAGACAACCAGATCAATCTTCATATTCTTGCCTTAATGTCTTATAATATAATATAAAAATTTGAGTTATGATTGTGTGTATAAATTGTCACTATTTTAATTCATAAAAAATTTTCTCATCGAAATAATGCCAATACTTGCATAAAAAGAAAATTATTTTAGAAATTCTTGTGTAGAATATTGCCATTCAATTTATACTTTTATCCTTTAAGTAAAACAACATGAAAACGATCTCTTCTATTTGAAGAAAGTTTTATATAATCAAAATATTTCTTGAAATATTGAATACGTCTGTAAATAGTAGCTAAAATTTTCAATGAGAAAACAAGAAAAAAACGTATTACTTTTGTCTTCTCTACTGGCTAAAAACACATACACGTACACATAGTTTGTCATCCTTTTGATGTTAAATTAAGGTACAGGCAATTTTTCAAAGAAATTAAGACGATGTACTCGTTATACAAACATATAGTATGAATTTTTTTTTGTGTCACCACAATAGAGTTAACCGTGCGTAATTTTGTCACAAAAAACCGCCTTTATACATTATCCTCTTATACGATTAGAAGGATATGAATTAAAAATTACAATACACATAAATACACTTTAAAAAAAATATAAAATAGCTCTTAGGTATAAGTTGGGTGTATCCTCATTGTAAAAATCTGATCCATCTTATGTTTTTTTTTTTTGATTCACATATACCTTGTCAATACTAAACAAAAACAAGAAATAAATGATATACTTGCTTAAATCCTTAAAAGGATAATCATACATCTACCTGTTTAATTACATTAATATAATAATATGTTTATAATACTTATAGCATATACATTCAGATTAACATACTTACATACATTTTAAATGAATTACAAAATAACATTTGATGTCATCATTTTGTGTTAAAATTTTTGGGATCACATTCGACTCTATATTCATATTCTATACGAGTACTCTATAAAAAAAAAAACTATACTTTTATACAAATACAGAAAGAAGATGAAAAGGAAGATTTTATTTTATGTATTGCTTCTCTTTTTATGCTATTAAAAGCAAATATGTGGGTAAATTTAATTTAGTCTATAAAAAATTATGCAAGCAAAAATATAATGTACTTATCAACTAGATCTTACGGAATTACTTCAAAGAAATTACCTAATCTTATTGTATTTGAACATACAAACATCAATCTATATGAATAATTTTTGATAGTTTTTGTTTTCTTTTTATTCAATTCAAATATTTTTGCTAAAAAAATTGGGCGATACCCATAGTTCTTCATACAACTTTTATTTTTTAGCATATATTTTTCGAATTTGTAAGTTTTACTCCAGAAACCTCTTATGAGATACTTTTGAAGGTATTTAATGAAAACTGAAATAAGTTTTTAAAATTTCGGAGGATTATAAATTACTCGTATATTTAATATATCGTGTCGCAATTGTTGGAGTAGCTCATTGCAATGGTTTGTAAAATAACTCATCTCACTTTTGTAACTTTAGTCTGAGGAGCTCTTATTTGCACAGCTTTAAGTCTAAGTTATGAAAAAGATCTAACATTCTCTTTCTACAATATAATTTTGCATAAATTTAGGAGAAATCTTAGAGAAAAAATTTTCGATAATTTATACTATAATGCAAAGCTCAATTTGTATTACTTAACAACATTTAGTAATGACATAACGGTATTTTTTGGATAAAATAACGGTAACAGTCTTCTTTAATGAAAGTTCGATAGAGTTAATTGTGTGCAAGAAATAGTAAAATTTGAGTTATAGTTCGGGAAGAAGAGAAGTTACAAAGAAATTTTATTGTAGTATAAACATACTTATCGCAGCCTATAATTCTTTAAGTATAATATTAATCCGCGTCGCCGTGTAAGAGAAAAATCACTTCAAAAATTATTTCGAGACAAGTTTAATTTGAAGGTTCAATTCGGACATATTTTTATAATCGTACGAACGTATGTTCGAGGGACTCAAATGTGTGTTTTTGATCAGCGTCGAATTCTGAGTCGATTTAGCTTTGTCTGTTCGTCTATCTGTCCGTCCGTCCGTCCGTCCTGCCATACAACTCAAAAGTTATTTGGCATTATCCCAGAAATTATTGAAATTATAATATAAAATTCTCGTGAAAACAAGTGCATTATTAGGGCTGTTATGTGTGATAAAAATCGTTAAAATTTCTTGACTCGTTATGGTAGCAGCCATACAACTAATAGTAGTTTGGCCATATTTTGGAAAATATTGAAAACGCGCTACTGAAATTTTACATAAATTAATATGCAACTTAAAGTCATAGTCTGTCCCATAGCCAGCTATGGCACTTCAACAGGAGTTGAGTAGATTTTGGTAAATTTTGAAACAATATGCTCCACGATCATATTTGGTATCCTGCGATTTTTGCAAAAACAGGTCTCGTGAGGACTGTTTCAGCCCTGAAATGTTCAAGTGTTGTAATTATTAAAACGTATTTTTTTCGCCCTATTTAGCTCAATAGGTTTAAATTAGATGTTAATAATTTTTTTTTATTTTTGACTAAGTTTCATAAAACATAAAAAATAATTTAAATTATGTGCGGAGTAGATAAAATTAACAAGGATCAAAACTTGATAACTTTTAGTATAGCGAAAGAGCACAAGCTTTTCTAAGCTACAATAACCAAAATCCATAATTTAAGTATGGACCCTGTATTTATTTGTTATGATATAAAAATTCCTCATTTTATTTATCTCATTATATTCATGTTTTAATGCAACATTATTACTATTATTATTATCCGAAATTAAATCTGAAATAATTTTATTTTTAATTCCCTTAAAAAATCTACCACAAATATAACATTTAGCCAAAAACAATCTAGATATAACGCCACATACATTAAATTCCAAATATTATACATTTTATTCCTATATCACATTTAACTTGTGTGAGTATATAGAAAGAAACGTCAATGCCCACAATCATTTCATTTCATATAAAATATAGTTTTGTTTTCGAATTTATATAACGCGCTATTAAAACCATCAAAGGCGACATAAAATTGAATGGAAAAAATGCTTTTATCTATTAAAATTTAAGAGCAATAATAAAATAATGAAATGAGTTAATGTCTGTGGGAGATGTAAGTAAAACTTTAGACTGGTTCCATCAACTTTTATGATAATCCTTCAATATACTAAAATTCAAAGATAACTTCTGAATGTGAACGCAAATATGGGAGTGAAAACTTCAAATAAAAAATTTGCCTTATTAAATTAGAAGAAAGTTACTTTTAATGGTTTTTTTTTTTTGGTATCATGGTTAGGTAATTGAAGATAAAATTTTTCCAAAAACGAATTTGAATTTAAGAAAACAATGAATAAAGGAATTACTAGTTTTTTTCTTGGCTTTCATTACTCTATAGTATTAAATAGTAAGAGCCTCAGTTACACCTTTGAACAAATCACTTGCTAACGAGATTTCTAAAAAATCAATAATGTGATTCATTTTCTTAATCATGTTTGTGAATACTTTGTGTATGTTATATGTTTGATTTTTTGTTGTATAACAAGTGTTTTTGTTGCGCAGAATGTATCGCTTACTGCACAAATAATATTTTTTCATTCCATTTTCATTCCATTGATGACCATAGATAAGATTTTATAGATTTGCATAGATAAAGTTATTCTGGCGCATGATTATTCATCATTTTATCAGGATGAAGTTTTGTTTGAGCTACCCTTTTAAGTTAAAAGCAAGTTATCCGTAAGTAACTTAAAAATGACTGAACTTATATAAAAATCCAGTATATTATTGCCAAATACCCACGCCAAACAATAAAATCTAGTACAGACTAAAATTTTGACTACATTTAATCGAAATATCTTATTTCATATAAAAATTACAATATCTACTCCATCCGCCAGGCCATTGCAAAAGCAAATCAAAGAAAATAAAATTTAACTTTTATTTTTTTATTTTTTTTTTCGAAGAATTGATTCACTTTATCGCTTTGATGAATAGAAATTTTGACTTTTTTTTTTTTTTTTGGAGAAATAACGATGAAAATTATGTGCTTCATAAAAATCTATAAAGCACTAGGATTCGCGCTTAAAATTTATTTTTCTTTTCCTCATTTCACATAATTTGCGAAAAATACACAAATACATTTTCAGTTTTTTTTTTTTGTTTTTGTTTTCGTGTATTAAAATAAATTTGAATCATAAGGATGCAAGGATTTTCTATCTTTTAATAATGTTCTGCTTTTATAAATTTTATTCATTTTTCCATTTTTTTGTTTTTTTTTTTTTCTTGTGGAAGGTTTTTAAAATTCTTGCTGAATATCTTTTTCATCTATTTAAAATTGACTCGTATTCAACGATATGAAGCTATTTCGCAGCACAAAAAAAGAATCTAAAAGCAAAAACATCAAATAAATTTCAAATAGTGAAAAAAAAATGCTTTTTGATATCTTCATAAAAATCCCTTTTTTTATCGCTAAATTTGGATGATAGCGCGTTCAATATATTAGTGTGGATGGTTTTGGAAAAAAACTTAACAAAAATGATTATAAAAATAAAAAGGGGTGATCCTGTTTTTGTAATTACATACTACCTAGATTGTAAATTGTAGATTGCTTTGGCTGTCAAGAGGTGCAGATGGTTTGGGCTGGGCTTTCTCAATGTTAAAGAACTCAAGTCCAATTTCTTGAGGGATATCAGCGAGTATTTACTTGGAACCGTGATAGTTTAAGTAGGATATATGAGGGCTACAATAAACCATTGTTGTCTGCAGTTATCAGATGGGAGGAATTCCTTTGCTTATATCTAGCTTCAACAACCTACAATCTACACATGTACTAGCTTAAACGATATGTATAAGAATTCTTAAGATAGCAGTCTAGTTATTTAAACTCATTCACCTGACCGCTTATCAATAAAAAAAATTAATATTTAAATCCAATGTTTGAAACATTATTACCTGTAATATTGGTAATAATAATGGTTTTTTTTTGCAATGGATGACAAGCTCTATTCCCTTTTCAATTGAATAAATTTATGAAATCGCTGTTACAAACAGTAATATGTAACGTAAACTCCATGTAAATTGAATTGAAATATAATAATTCATTTGAATTTATGCTCCTTGCACATCATTCTCATTTGAAATTATTACAGAACTCTTCATCGAAAATAATTAGGCCACAATCTGAAATAAAAACCTCACTGAAAATTTCTAAAAAAAATCCCTTAGTTAAGTGAGCATATAGAGTCATAGTTGAATTCAAAACGCAAAAGAAAACGCACTGGATTTTTCGATATATTATAAAGAGCTTCTAAAAATTATTACGGAAATTTAAATTATTACGGGTAATATAAATTGTTGCCTAGTTTCAGAATTTCTAAAACTCATATAATTTTTTAAGGTTAACAAAATTAGTTAAAATTTAATTAAAATTTCAAGTTTTAAGACAAAATCCGGGAACTTTTACTGCTCATGTGTACCCGCAATTTAATTAAAATGACAACTCCGAAATTTTTCTTATGGCAATTACATAAATGCTCAAACACAATAAAAAAATAATTTCAACAGTTCTATTGAATTTTTTAATCATATTACGAGTACAAATCGCATTCCTCTATTTGTAATCCAACGCTTTTTTAAACTATTTTAAATAATTTATTTAAGGAGCGATTTTTGTAAATTTCTGCGTGCTTGTCACTTGAAATAATTAAATTTTCCGCAAAAGCTTTAAAACAATTTTTGAAATGTAGTAGATCACTTAGCATTTATTAGGAGTAAATATGTGTAAATGTGTATGTGTAGACCCTTATACATATAAACTCTAATAAAGTTTAACAAATCTACTGTCTTTTCGATTTCATTTTATTTTATTTTTTCTCATTTCTCGGTTGTGTATTAGTTTAAAACAATACAAAGCAAAAAAATAGCAATAAAAAAAAAAGAGAAACAAAAGAAATTTTATCATCCTTAATACTCATAAAATACACTCCTTTTTTCCTTTTATTTTTGTTCTCATATTCTTATATTTTACTGTACGGCCTTGGCTTTTGTACCATTTTATATATACACACAATATTTGAAATTTTTTTTATAGGTTCTTTTAATATCTTCAATATTCTAAGTTTCTCTACCATAAACATTTGCATATTATATAATGTACATAACCAAATATATACAAACACACACATTTTCATTCAAATTATGTACATTTTTACGTACATATCCACACATATCTATGTATCTATATAAAATTATAATATTAATTTTTTTTGTCTTTTAGGAAATCTATACCCAAGTATAGATCAACACATAAAAGAGACAAAAACACTTTATATTTAAAATTGAAACTTAAAGGATATACGTACGATAAATAAAGGTATGTATATATATATATGGATGTAGATATTTATATACCTATAAAATTTATATATGTAGGTACCCAATATTAAACCGAAATGGATACCAAAAAAGAAACCATAAGAGTTGAGTTCGTTTTGTGGCACCCAAAATGGTTACCATATAAGGTTTGGTATTTGTGTGTGCGGTAACAATTTTTGGTTTAGAACTGACTTGATTTTATATTGCAAAAATAAAAACAAAAAAAAAAAAGCAATAAAATAAGAAAGAAAAAAATAAATAAGTAGTCTATATCTGGGATTTAAATTCTTTAGAAGATATTTTAGAATCACTTTTGAACATACACACAATTATTATATATTGATACGCATAACAGTAAAATATATTTAGAATATACAAGTACCTACAATTATATGTACATATATATTGTATAAATACAGAGACTATCAATAAAGATAAAGGACTAAAAAGGATAATTTTTTTTTCTTATTTTCGTTTTTTTTGTTTTTCTTTTGACAATTTGTGTATTTCTTAAAAAAAAAAAAGAATTTTAAGTGAAAAAAATTGAAAAAAAATTATTCTTTTTTTGTTTTCATTTTGTTAAAAAAAATTAAAAAAAATATTGAATGTGTGTCAGAGACATGAGATTGAAATGAGTGTAAAAAATTTAAAATTTAAAAACAAAAATTGATGAAAAAAAGTATGAAATTTGAAAGTGAAAAACTCTATAAAATATTTTGTTCAGTTTTCGAAAAGTTGAGGGGGAAATATTAAATTAAAATAAGTGCTAACAAAATATTATACTGAAACCATAATCAATAAGCAGAACACTAATAAATTTCATAAAATGATCTTTCAAATTTTATATTAAGAGTAACCTAAGAGTAAATTAAGAGTAACCAACAGCGCTTCCATATTGTAAGATTTATTTGATTTGTGAGATTTTTTTAAGGTCTGCCATATGACCAGATTTCTTATCAAAAATCTTAGATTTCTGAACGTTGCCAGATTTTTCACATCACTTAAGAAACCACTTTGAATTTCTCGCTTTGTGCCTTATTATTACTTAAACGGTAATTCAGTATTTCAATAATCAATAAATAGAAATATTTGTTGTAATTAAAAAGACCCCTTTGGTACAATAGGTGAAGGTTGATAATAACTTGTTATGAATTCAGGCAAACAACGACTGTCTTCTTAACTAACCGAATATTAATTTTGGTATTTTGATATTGTTTTTAAAGTTAGGTGATTTTATGTACCCACAAGTGACGCTTTATTTTAAATGGAATTTTGTGCTTATATAGTTACGAATAAAGTGGATAATTGGTTAAAAAATAATGTAAGCTTTCTTTTTAAAATAATAAACTTACAAAATAATTTGTTTCTTTCTACTTAGAGCACTAACAGAAAGAAAATCTGTAAAAATTGAGCTGTTTTTTTTGAAAGTCATATAAGTTCATTATAACATAATTCGTTTATTTTATGCCTGAATAGAACTGTATTGATATTGTGATTGTAACTTTGAGAGAGAAGGTGTCTATAGCTCATCAAAATTATCACTAACTTAGTCTTTTTAAAAAGTGCACATATAATACCACTTCCAAAAAAAGCAGCTCAATTACGAGTACACTTTTAAAAATAATTTCTTATAAGCTATTCTTTGAATCTTATTAATTTTAGCTCTAATAACAATAGTCTTTGATAAACATAAGCTGTATGACAGTAACAATGTGTTAAAATTAAATATGAAAGTTGTTTTTTTAATTAAATATTATGCAAGAAATTCTCCAAATTTTCTGTAAAATCAATATGGTAAAGATGGTAACCAATCAGAATTTTATGACTAATTTCTAAATTATTTTCAATGCTCAGGACGAACAAGAGTGACAGAATTCAAATTTAATCCAATTCCAACAAATACAAGATCATAAACAAGTATATACATACCTACTTATGCCACTAATTATTAATAGATATAGAGTGTCATTTGTAATAGATATAGAGTGATTGTCATTTTACTGACATCTTGTAAAATTTTTTCTGAATAAGATGACCTGAAATTTTGTCCCCATAATTAGTAAATTATTAATTAGAACAATGTCAAATTTATTTCATACTTTTCTTTTAAAAATTCTCTTAAAAAAAACCGAAATTGTATAGGAGTATACAATATGTCCTCACTTACATATATTAGAACGGAATACTGTAAAAACATAAAGTGATAGGTATGCAATATATTTTGTAATGATTTAATTACGCTACTCATAATATGTTCATCATCGAAAAAGGTTTAGATTCAATTGTAATCAACAAATTTTTTTTTTCCTTGTTCACTCCTTGGAGGAGCATAGGGCATGATATCATGCACTAGTTTCATAGCGTCATAGAGTTAACTAGGTAGGTGACTAGCCTGCCGTAATTTTATTTATATTAAATATTTAAGTTTTTATTAATATTTACTGTTTACTTTTCTTAGTTTTTTTTTTAATATCGAATATTATGAATATTTGAAAATTACTTGTATAATATTTATTAGTATTGTATGTATATTAAAGTTATATAATATGAAATATAATTTTTATAGTGACCTGACCAGGGTTTGAACCCGAGACCCTTCGGTTAAACGACCGGTGCCATAACCCCAATGGTCAGGTTAAAAACAATATTCACATATTTTTCCTTATATGATATGCAGAAACTATTCATATAGCATTACGATTTTGTACCCAAGTACGTAACAAAAATATGAAAACTATTTGAATATGAAAACTATTCAGATATGAAAACTACTCCAAATATATTGTAAAATATTGTTAATTTTCCAGTGCATTAATGTCCAAAATTTGTTTAGTCAAAAAAAAAATCTAATAAAAATATTGAAATTTGTAATTTAAGAACTATATAACAATCCAAAATTAAATAATTATAAAAATATTTGAATTTTGCTGTTAAAATAAATTTTGGGTAGTTTTTTATAACCCTTATATTACTAAGCATGCTTTAACTCCTATCTGCTTATTATTTTGCACAAAAATAGTATGTTTAATAGAGTACAACCATATAACCAACACTTAAACTCATGCATAGGTTATGTGCGCTTAAGGCACTTTTTAAAATTCTAAACCGTGCCAATTGATTGAACATCTGTCATCATATTTTTTTAGGATATTATTAAAAAATCCATTTTTTTAATAACTGCTATTGTTCATTTTGTATTAATGTCCTTAATTCAAAAACCTTAAAACGCAACAAAATGTAATATTTTTCTTTCCTTTTTATTTTTTTTTTTTTCTATGAAGAATTTCACGGAAGTTCACTATAATAACAATGGAAAAGAATTGTTGATCCTATATTCAAATAAAATATAATTAACTTTATTTAGGAAACCTATCAAAACATTATTAATATTTTGTTGGTAAAATAAACAAAAATTTAATAATTTGGCAACCGTAAAATATTTTATGAAAAGGCTAATGAAGCGTTAGGTTTACTTTATCTTTTAGGTAATAATTAATTTCTTCATTAAGTCAAGAAAATCTCATTATTTTTTATATTATTTTTTATGATATTTGACTGAAATTTGCTCTCAGTCGAAAAAAATATTTATACTTTTTAAGTCTATTTATATTTTAACATGTTCCGACATAAAAATTTCCAAAAAAAACAAAAAGAAACCTATTTTTTCTATAACCATAACCATTCAACCATGAACATTTTATCCGAAAATTACACAAATTTATAAATTTTGTTTTTTGTGACCAATATTATGAAACCTAGTTCTTCAAGTTTATTTTGTTTGTTATATAGATTAGAAAATAGGATATCATTATTATCCTTGTATTTATGTTGTAAGCATACATAATATAATTTTATTTATTAAAAAATAATATTTTTGTATTCTTTATGTAATTAGCATTAGGATTTTATTCTTCTCTTTTGTAAAATGCAATAATACCGCATTCGATTCTTTTGTCATTAATAAACTCGATATGCTTTACTAATTTGACCATTTTATCGCTTCAGTTGCAATATATAAAAAACCTAAATCAATCGGTTACATTATTCAACAAAGATTATCCTTTTTTAAAAACATTTGAATGTAAAAAAGAATTCTCAAGTCTCCTATATTGCACACATCCTTTTGTAATTGTATTAATTTTCTCTTTACAATGATAATTAGGAAATAATTTTCTATTTCTTTTATTAAAATTAATTTTACTGATTTAGTAATTGTTTTGTATTATTGTAAGTGTACTTTACATTAGGTACTTTGTATTCTAGTGTATATATTTTCAGGTATTGTTTAAGGATATCGAATGGGAAAGAATTAAAAATAAGCGCCATGATTTGGTTCAGAATTGGGCATATTAAATACATCTTATATGTATACTTGTATATTATAAAGATCTTACTAGCTGTAAGCATTGGTAAGTAAATCGGAATAATTATTTGAAGGAAAGTTTTCGACATTGGAGGTCTTTAGGAATATTTTGAACAACATGAATACAAAAGTTTATTTTAGAAAAATATGTTAATATTTAAAAAAATTATATTCAGTTTTTTATAAATCTAGTGAGGATATTAAATGAAAAAACAGACCATTCGGGCGGGGTCTGGGAATAAAATGTGATAACACAAGTAAAAAATTTAGTTTTAATCTTTGCCAAAGTTGAAACACCCATTTACTCCAATTGATTTACCTATTTATTGAAATAACTTTTGCTTAAAATGAAAGACTTAAATAGAGTTTGGTCAAACCAATGGTTTACAAGGAGGCATGTTTCCCTTCAACAAGTGAAAATACTGCTTGTAAAACCAATCAATTACATTATTTGAATTAGAGTAATTGATATACCAAATTTATACAAAATGATTGCATACATTTAGGATAAACGCAAAAAAAGAAATTAAAGAAGCATTTACCTATTGGTTGAATTGGACTGTTAGAAAAGTGAGTTAAGGCAAATAAGTACATTTTTTGACAATATGATATTCAGTGTTAACATTCTACATTTATAGAAATTTGAAAATGGTTGCAGTTTCAGAAATATAAGGTGCCAAAAGTTAAAATTTTAAAAATTTCAAAAGGGATTCAAGTTAAGGGATTTAATAACTTGAGAGGGATTCGAGTTAGAAAAATATTTCTTCTAGTAAAATGAATTCTTTATTAGTATATATAAAAGCTGTTAAAATTTCAGATTCCTACAGCTTATCATCTAGAAGAAAAGCGAGGTTAAAAATTTGGAAAAAAACGAATTTTAAGTATCCGATAAAGCTATCCCGTGGTAGAAAAAGCTCAACAACCCTTTTCAGCGTTTACAGAATTTAGGCGGAAGGACAGACGGACAGAGTGAAATTAATAAGAACTTTTTTTTTCAAATTTTTTTTTTGGAAAAGTGTTAAAAACAAAGTGTCCAGAAAACTCAGCTGTCATGGGATAAATTTAAGAAAATGTACACTTATAGCTAAGTCTATACGAGTACTAATCCAATTTTTCTCTGGTATTTTTGTTGAATTTTTTGGAATAGTATGTGGCAAACAATCAAATATTTTAATTCGAAATTTTATAAGAATGTACCTTAATGTAACAAGGTAAAAATTTCAATCTCTCTATGTATGAGTCCCAATAGTCAGAATTTTTTTGTTTTTATGGTGTGATGACGTACCAAAAAAACTAAAATTAGTTCATAAATATTAATGGGAAGAGTTTTTTGTTAAATTTCCTTCCCTTTAATATTAACAAACATACACAAAAGCAATGCAATTTTATTCACCTCAACATTTCCGTATCTGGTTCATACTATGAAAACGGATTTTATGTATTATGTTGGGTACATAACCACTCTAGAAACTAACAGACTCAATATAAGTAAATACATGTATTCAAATTATTTACAATGCGTATAAATTCCTTTATCCATAATTCTTTTATCACAAATTATTCTACTAAAATTTATTCTAATTTATTCATTTTTGGTTAAGCTCCTAAAAGCATCCTTCCTTTATTTTTGAATAAACAAACTTAAAATACCATCTAATTAAATTTTGACCTAGTTGGTAGATGGTGTTAATGATGTACATGCGTGTTATATTAGAAAACTCAACGCAGATAATAAAAATTTAAAATAAATATTTAAAAAAATAAAAAATAAAAAAATCTTATTATTTATTCAACAATTTTATAAAAAAAAGAAAAATTCCAATAAATTTTTTGCTTTTTTGAATAATTTTGTAATTCCATTTTTTTTTGGTCTAATATTTTTCGGAAATAATCGATCATCTAAAAACCTCGTAACTCTAGTGGCGTCAATTTTATTACATTAAAACAAGCAAAAACAAAAAAAAAGAAGAAAAAATTATAAGTAATCTGATGAATTTATGATTAAGAATTTTATAGCTTAATATTTCAGCTTATGTACCTCTTCCTAGCATTGTTATTATATTTTTGATATAATGTTAAAATTAACAATATTAAATAAGTCTACTATAAGATACTTAAATTGAGTAGGCGGGACTTATGGCGCACATTGTTTAAACCACATTTATAGATTAATTTTTTTTGTGTATTTTTAAGAGCAACTTTGGTGCCAAATATGGTATCTAATGCTGAAATTTTCCAATGTTTTTGTTTTGTTACAAAATCAATTATTTGATTTTTCCGGCACTTAATTTTAATTTAACAATTTTTGATTAAAATTTTCATAAGTGTGTTAATTCCGACCCGCAAAGTTCGAATTTTACTCTAAATTTTTTTCTGGAGAGCAATTTACTAAATAATTTCAGATCTCGAAATAAAGCAAATAGTTTTGATCAATTTATTATTCCCAGAAGTCACCTGGAATCGTCATGTAAAAAAGAAGTTTCAAATTACTCACTAAATATTTTCGGCTTTCAAAGTTTTCCGGGTCTTTTGCTTTGCCTTCCTACATGATTTACTGTAAGTTTTTTCGCTTTCTCATAAAATGTTGTGCATGGTAGCAAACGAGCTCGTCCGTAGATTCTTGTTGGCAGCTAAAAATAAGGAAAAAATTTAAAAAAAATTTAAAATTAGAGAAATATTTGAAATTTTAGAAATTTAAGACATAAAAACATTTAACAAGCGTTTAGTTAATTTTTTCATACCCTTCCAGCACCATCATAAAAATAATTTCAGCAAAACAAGTTTTTTTTTATTTTTGTACTTTTTTAATAAAAGAACATTTTAATGATAAATTTGAGTAATAAAAATTTTTTACAGAAAATAAAATAAACATCGGGAAGCCTTTTGCATAGTGTTTTCAAAACATTTTTTTAACTCAATCAGTTATTTTTAATGTTTCAAGTGCATTAACGTGTGAAGACTTAAAATATGTCCAAACATATAAGCATATTAGTAAGCATGTATGTATTATATGTAATGCAAAGTGTGTGTATTCAAATTACATAAACAAATCTAAAAACTAAATCAATTTTTATGTGCAAGTTGCCATTCCATTTTTTTTTTCATCTCCATAATCAAAACAGTACTAGACTAGTTCGTGTACACATAAGCGCCATATTTTCCTATATTAAAATGTGAACGCAAGGAAAAAAGCACAGAAAAACATCAAAAACTTCATGTGGTAGCTTTGTTGAGATTTTATGGTGTTTTCTATGTTTGGATATTTTTGTATTATTTTACCACAACAAAATCCATTAATTATCGTTCGATAAATAATTAAAAACAAAAAAAAATTTAAATAAAAGAAGAAAAAACAGATTAAAATATTCCTTTGATTTTGAAATATTGTAATTATTGTTTATTTTCACATTATTCAATCTAAATAAGCAACACCAGATTACAAAATAAAATGATGAAAATTTTTTTTCATGACTGAAAATTATGTTACATGAGTTACTCTTAATGAAACACATTAGATACAAATTTTCATAGCCAAAGATAAGATTTTAAAAAATTCCTTACTAATAACAAAAATAGCATTGAAATCAGACGTTAACCACCTTCCTTTTATATCAAAACTAGAAAAAGAAGAATGAGAGTTGTTTGTAAATAAAACGTTCATTATGTTTCTCTAGAAATAAAACTAGCCTTCAATTACTTTGATATTAAGATTTCGAAATAGCGATTTATTAGACATTGCGTTAAATAAGCAATTGCACCAACTTATTTAACGCAATTTTTAATTTTTGGACATTTTCATTGACGACTAATTTTGAATAAATCAAAGACCGAATTCAACAATTTTTTCCTTAATTAGTACAAAAAACAAATTTAGGATTTGAAATGTAGAAATTCGGGAGTGCTATTTAAGTGAAAGTGCAAATTTCCTATCCTAAAACTTCAAGCTACCACACCTGGAATACTCGTATTAGAATATGTTTGGGAAAAACGTATTCGGGATATTTAGTTATAAATTTTCAGATACAAAATTTTTTGTCTTAAAAACCAAAATTCTGTAGAAAAAGCACTTTTTTTAAATGATATAAAAGTTTAGCCTTTTAAATCTATCTCATTCTGGTACGGGGGTTAGCCCAAAATCAAATGATAGTATTTTTTTGAAAATATCCAAAATATGAAATATCCAAAATAAAATATGTTTTTGTGGTAAAATTTTAATATTCCAAAAATTTGATGAATAGCTTGTTTTTTTTATTTTCAGTGTCATTTTGAAAAGACTCTCCTCTTAGTTCGTACAGATTATTGAGCATCAAATGTAGATTCTAAAATTCTCTTATAATTCTCTAATAATTTTAATTCGGTTATTTGTATTCCTTGAGGAAGAAAATATGTAAAAGTTTTTACAATTCGAAAATGTTCCATCTAGAGTCATCATCGTTCCATTAACTTCCTCTATTCGAGAAAAGAAGACGAAATAAGGGTCGCAATCCTATTTTACTGTATTTTGCAACTTTACTTTTTGTCGTCGGAAAACAGATATATTTTCTCTATCATAAATCTTTTTATCAGAATATCAATGCTCTTACATTACGTCAAATTAGTCTCTATAATCATTTTTAAAGTAGAATGCTTCTTCCACTCTAAATGGTATAAGCTGATTACAACCAAAAATATTGAGAGTTAAGTTTATTCCATCTGAAACTAAACTATATTAATATTATAAATTATAGTAAATTTTTGCTTTATTAATAACTTTTTGTAAAATTCAATAAACGAAACTTACAAAATCACTATAAAATCACTATAATTTATTTAGTTTGTATTAATCATTTACAATTTTCACTAATATTAAATACTGACACTCACGCAAATTTTTACTGTTTATGTCTCAATAAAATCCATATGTGAAATTTTGATTTATAATAATTTACAAAGATCTACTGCTCTCTTTATTGTTTTTCTTTAATTTACGCCTATTATTAACATCAATATTATTACAAATATTTTGATTATTGCTTCATTTCATTTTGATATTGTTTCTGTCATAGCATTTTAAATGATTACAATATTTTAGTTGGAATTGTTTCGTATTTTATAGTATAATTTAAAAAGTATGAGGCGACAAACAAAAGAAAAATATTAATATTCTTAAAGAAGAAAAATAAATAATTTCTAGAATGCATGAAAACAGGAATGATATTAAAAATGACAAGCTTAATGGAGGAAATCAATACTTCTGGGAAATTTATTTCATTTTTCCACACAATTGACTTTGATAGTGATATCATCTTGAATATCGCGCAATTGGTTTGAATTTTTCTTTTCATGTTTCTATATAATGTGCTTTATTGTTATGTCTTTGTTTTGGTTTCAACTTAAATATTATAAGAAATTGAAAATTGAAAATAAATTTTTCTTTTCAGTTTGTCATTTCGTCTGTCTGCAGTTGTGTTGAAAGTGCAATCTTGAAAAACTCAATTTTATTTAATTCCAATCGAAATTTATGCAATAGTACTAAATAACATAAAAACAGCTGAGATTAAAATTAAATTACAAATTAATTATGTGAAAGAGAACAAGAAGAACTACACACAATATCACGCTCAGAGTCATCAAGTAGTGATAAATTGCATATTTTCAGGCGCTTGTTTCAAACTTCTTAATTTCAAACATGAAATTTTTTGGAAATTCGGTTTTCTAATAAAAAATATTTTGATAATAAAATGGCATGAGTCCATTTTAAATAAAAATTAAATATTTAATGGTTTAGGTTAAATGCATCAAAAATTACGTTTACTAAAGATATAAAGCTCTTAATAAAACTAAAACTTGACTACTGCTATCGCTTAAACGTTATGATTTTTACCATTGATTTTTTCGCAAAATATTTCGACTTAATATTTTTTTATAACGTCATTACATTCTAAGCAATCAATTTAGTTGTCGTGTTACTTATTCTTCTTGTTAATTTTTTTTTTTATTCTTTTTACAGAAAATACAAAAAAAAAAGAAAGAAAAAATAAAATCACTCCTCGAGCGAATATGTAAGATTTTGGCGTGATTCCTAAAGGCATCCTTCACTTTTTGGGGGATGTTATTGTCAACCAAGAAAAAAAAAATAAGAAGCTATATAAGAAATAAACTTATTTTTTTTTCTTTCTTTTATTAAAAGAAAATTGGAAAATTTTTTTTTCCCTCCCTTTGTACATTTAATGTACATTATACTCTGATAAGTAGATTATATCATAACAATAGTAGATATTATATGAAAAATCCGCATGTAATGCGGAAAACCGATTCTCTGTGGAATGTTGTATAATGTTTTTGTTGTTTTTCTCCTTTTATTTCATTCTCACGGCTCTTGTATCTGTACAAGAAATTCTATATATGGTTATAGAATAATGGCATTTGACTCTAGTAATAAAAAAAATTCTGTAAAGAAGAACTGAACAAAAATTTATAATCAAATTTAAAGGATAATTTAATCTTACTTAATTTAATTATTGATTGGATTTACGCTCGAACTTTCTTACACTTCGTTTAATTTTTAAATCTCTACATATAACATACATACACATTGCATAAAATAAAATTATATGAAATTTTATAAGTTACAAAACATACTGCTGTAAAAATTTAATTGTTCATATCAACTACATGGCAAGTTTTCGCGAAATAAACTTGAGATATTTTTACAATAGCATTAAAATTGGCACACAATATCTTAAAATTTAAAAATTAAATACGATATCAAATTGCATTATTTTATAATTTCGTATTTATATAGAAAATATTAAAAATTTTAAAACTATGAAATTAAACTGAGTGCAATACCTCATTGAAATTAAATTGCAATGAGGTATTGCAATCAGCGAAAAAATATGTTCCTAAAAGAACAAAACTGGTACAAAGCTGGTGGAATTCGAACAATTTGCCCACATTATTTACAATCTTATTTTATTTCAAAAAAAAAATACAATTAAAACAAAAAAAGAATTTGATAGATGTCGCTATTGGATAGAAAACCCCCATGTATCAGATATTGTTGCAACAATCTCACTATTTGATTTGCATCATATTCTTGGTTAAATTTTTTCATGGGGTTGACAAAGATGATTAGTCTTAACGAAGGTTCCTCCACAGATGAGTTAATTGAATTAATTGTTAAAGAATTTATTGTATAACTTAATATAGCAGATCCGAGATATCAATTAGATAGTGCAATTAAGCGCACACAGTAAATGTTACTACAAATGATTTATTAAAGCTAAAATCTGTGATCTATGTATGACAACAGTTGCACAATATATACACTTCTCAATTGAATTCATAAATCGTGTTTATTAATGTTTTATTCGTTTTATCTTGCGTGGTAGCTACACAATCCTGCTTTTATTATTAAAACTTTAATCTCATATAATTAATTACTATATGTAATATTTATATTAGCCATATTAAAAAAAATAAATCTAATTATTTCTCTTCTCTAAAATTCTTTTTTACGAATTATTTTCTAAATTTAATACTAATTTAATTTAAAACAAATTCAAACGTTCATATTAATTGAAAGTTAATACAAAATCACTATATATTTCTCGAATTAGGGTTTGTCTATAAATATGGGCCTGGCCTTTATATACGACACAACCTACATATATATATACAAACTACTCAAATTTTCTAAATTAGCAAAACTAATTTTGAATTTTAATAATAAAATAATTTTTTTTTGCCCCTTCTTTCATAAATTAATAACTTAATTTTATTTATTATACTTTTATTATTATTTATATTTCAATATTGTATATATAGGGGGGAAATTATAATGCTTGCATAATATTTGCATATTATATATGTGCATATATAAAAGAAAGTATATACATACATAATACTTATGTACACAAAATTTAATATTATATTATATATTATAATCATCACATCAAAGAGAATACAAAAAAAAAAACCCCAATGGACCCGCGGTTTTTCATTATAAAATATAATAATATTATTTGCGAATAAATTTTAAAATATAATATGAGTGAGCGAAAATGTATCAACTCATATATCTACATACATTTTTCTCTTCATACTCTATATACAAACAAACATATAGTATGTGCCCAAAGCATATATATATTAAATTTATATATAAGAACTCAACTTTTATTATAAAATATAATTTAATATCCTCTTTTGTTTCATTAAATCAAAATTTATTTCATATTAAATATTTATATTGGGGTTCATAAAATTTACCACTTTCTCTGTTGGTTGGTTCATTGTGCAATTTATGCTACTTTTTCTTTATGTTACTGCTGCCGTTGTTGTTGTTGTTGATTATTGTATATTGTTGACGTTATACTTTGTACGTACATTCATATTATACAAGCACATATATTATTATACGTATATAAATTAGTGTTAATATGAAATTATATAATGTTATTGTTGTGCTCAGGATATTTTCGAAAGAGAAATTATGCTTGAAATATTTGCACTCAAAATACGCGTAAAAATTTTTATTACTTTTTTTTTTTCTTTAATTTTTTTTATTTTTTTTTTATTAAAATCTATCTAGCATAACTATGAATAATGGCGGGAAATTTTAACATACAAATATTGTAGATTATTGAATGTTGTGTGCGATAAAAAGTGAAAAGTTTTGCTTAATAACTTTATATGTACAAATAAATGTGTATGTTTGTGTATTAAACACTAGTATAATAAATTTATTACATATACATACATATATATTATATTTAAATACAAATTATGTGTTCCAAGAAAATATGTGTATGAAACATTATCACCAGTAATTATTCACTATTTAAGTGAACGTATATGCATGTATGAGTATAAAAATTTATAGAGGAGAAAGTGGGGTTATAATAGACAAATTCGTTGAACTATAAAAAAATATTGTAGATAAAATTTGGTTAAATATAAACTACAATTGATCCGATGCAAGGAACCTAAAATGAATAAATTTTTATCGAAAATATTGGAATGAAACCTAACTATTGGTAAAATTATTTCACTGGTTTCCTTTATTTTCTAGCAATGTAGCCTACTGCAAATGGTATAACTGCGCTTTTCAAAGTAAAAATACAATTTCGAGAATTTCACCATTCCACCGACAAAATCCAATTTTTAAATTTGAAAGTGAATAAGTGAAATATCAGCACATAAGTGGAATAAAAATATTAATCTTTTGGAATTTTTCCTATCGAGGCACATTTGAAGTAACAAATTTCCGCTTTTCACCACTTAAATAAATTTTCCGGTAATATTTTTAAAAACAAATTCCAAAAAATTGAGAAAAAATGAAAATTGATATGATATTTTTGTCCCCTACTTTTGAAGGGAACAAAATATTTCTGATCTAATGTACTTGAGGAATAACAGTATGTAATTACTTCAAACAACAGTAAATTTTTCTCTTAATTCTAATTTAGTATGGCCTAGGCAAAGCCTAAAAAAAGTAGGTTATATTTTCATCTACTGCTGTCCACGAAAGTTGAATTTTAAATTTTGAATAGAACATTTTACATTTCAACAGTTTTCAAATTTTCGATATATTGCATTATAAAATGCATTTCCATGTTAACCCGTTTTACCTTAATATCTTAATTATGCAATATTTTATTTTATAGTTTCGAATATTTATGGAATTTTAAGAATTAATATTGCGCACCATGAGTTATTTCAACCAAATAATTATGTAAAAGTTTATCTCAAAAGGATCGGAGGTTAACATGAATATAAGAGGTAATATGATTTTTATTTTTTGTTTTTACACCCTAAAAAATTGTGAAATCTCAATTATCCTTTCATTTAAAAATATGCATATGAATTTTCATATTGTTATACATCGATTCATTTTTCACAAACATTGTTACAGTACAGAGTTTATTAAATAACAGAATTTTCAAGGATAATCATAACTATTGTATTTCCGGTGGCTAAAAAAAATATTATTAAAAAAATATAATCTCCTTAAAACCAGACAATTTGTGGCAAAATTAGCTTTTAACATTCGTCCTGTTACTTTCGGTCACTTTGCTTTTTTAGTAAAGAATGACGGTAAAATTATTACTAATTAGGAAAAATTAGGTTATATCACTTGCATAAGGTCTGAATCAAATCAAGAATTTTAGAACCGTAGTATACGACTTGGATGAAACTTACATATTTCATTGGAACTTTAGTTGTATAAAATTTACAAATTAAATACGTTATCATTTTTGAGGACGATTTCAAATTTATTACCGAAGTCAAAGAGTTAATATAGTTATATACAATGTAATATACATGTATAACAAAATAAAATTTTATTAAAGTTTTTCGATAGCTTAAGAGTTCATTGCAATTGCAAGAAAACTCTTGTAAAAAAAAAAAAATAACATAAAAAATAATTTTACTTGTTTCATGTTATTTAAATAAAGGAGGAAATGCCATTGTAATAATTTAAAAATTACATGAAAACAAAAATTTTCATTAACAACGCATCAGGCTGGAACTGTGCCATAATAAATTTTATTTCATATATTATACGAGAAATTAATTTTATTTTTGGATTATTTATTGAATTAATTTGAGTAAAAATTTTACATTTTTATAACACTTTCAGATTATATATATGTAGTTCCATTCATTAAGGAATATAAAATAATTTTGTAATAATTAAACACGTGTTGGACTTATGGAAAATGCAGATATATCTATAGATATCCTGTTATGTCATCTATAAGGAATTATTTATGTATAATGTGAGCTAGTTAGCTTAAAACGCAGAAATTATACACGATTAACTGTTCATATTCATTCAAATATTTTTAATTGGTCAGAAATTTTATGACACTGTGATAGCAACACAAATATAGTAAGAATTCCTAGTTCTCTTTTGTTCTAAGTTTAAGAAAATTTTATCTTTCCATGAATTCTTTTATTTGAGCCTCATATAACTCGTAACTGTTCTAAATCTTAATAATGCTATTAAGATTAAGATAATTGTTGTGTTGAAAGCATTAAGACCTCCTTATTTCTAGAAAAATAACATTCAACTTTGGAACTTAAAAAATTTTTCCAAAAGCAGACAAGTAATGTCAAATTATTAAATCCCCTAATTACTCAAAAATTCCATTATAATGCTAATTTTTCTTTTAAATTGTTGTTCTTCTCCTAAAAATATGCAATGATAATTTTAATTGGAATAAGAGAAATTTTCTTTTAATGCGATATTAAAAAAAAAACTATATTAGTTATCTTGGATTTGATTCAAAATAATTTATATATGTTTATTTTCCACATTCTTACGTTTTTCATCTGCCGAAATCAGGTCACATATAAATTTATATCAAAATTCTTGATCTAAGAAGACCAGACTTTAAAATTTTTTTTAACATCCGAAATTTTATCTAAGATCAGTATATAGATTTCATTTATTCACAGGAATTTAAAATATTCGGCCTGAAAACAACTTATTATAGTATTCATAATAATTTAGTGAAAACTGCAATGTTAGCGTATTTAGTGAAATCTATATATATGAGCCCGTTTTTTGTCGTAGATCTAAATAATACGATTTTTAGAAGATTGCGCACATGATTTTCTTATATTACTTTAACTTCATTATACGTAAAAATTATGATTTTAACAACGAAATTAAGAACCCCCAAGCTAGCCAAAATTCTTTCTCTTTTCAATAAAAAAATAATTCAACGAAAACTGTCGAATTTAGATTCAAATTTCTAGATTTATATTTCTGGTGGTTCATGAAACATATTTAATATTAGCAGCAAATTCATTTTCCATTTGATTTCATATATTACAACATTTTAAGAATTTTTAGAAATATTTTGCGAATATGGTGGTTTCTTATTAATTTGTATGGAACGCGATTAATTAAACGAAATAATAAGTTTCCTATTTTGAAGCTCTTAAAAAATTCTATTATAAAGTTTTTTAACAAACTATTTACATTTTCTTTATTTACTCTTACATACATATATTATGTATGTATATTTGTCCATATCAAAAGATTCAATGTTTATATTTAATATCCTTTTAAATCCTTTTTCAAATTTCATTCATATCCAAATATATAATATTATAAAATAAATATAGCGTCTATATAATAATTTCTAAAATGTAAACAAGTTCTCAATTTGTTCATATCTAAAATAAAATGTAAACAATAAAATATCTATATAACACTATATATGTAGTTACATGCACATCATACCTATATAGAAACATAATGCTTGTTTCAATAGAACTATTAAATAAGATAGGGGTTGATTTAAACTAATAATTTTTGGTTAACATCCTTATTGCTTTTAATATTATAAGGATATACGCAGAAATATATAATTTTATTTAGCAGGTAAGCCATTAAAAAGGGTTTTTTTTTTGTTGGTTATCCAAGCGAGAAAATATTAAAATCCCGCCATTTATTTATTCATATTTGCCTAATGTAATGTATCTGTTATATGCTGTTAGAGGAGAGAAATAAAAAAAAACAATGAAAAAATCATAAAATCATTTAGAAAATTGGATAAATTAAGAAATTGACATTTAGTTGTTGTTTTTTTAATGATTTAATGAAAAGGATCTTCTTTCAAAAAACTATTTTTTATAGCAATAATAAAGGCAACAACATCATAAAAAGGGACTCATATTAATAAAATTAGTTGTTTCATGTCAAAAAAATTATATGCTCCCTGTTTCGGATCATTTACTTATATGCATACATCATTTACTTTTCTAATTACCGTCATATATAAAAGTAAAATGGCCATTAAAGTTTTATAAATAAAATTAATTTTTTTTTCGCTCTATAATACGTAAATTATTCAAGTATCCTTTCTTGTGTATCCTTATATATATATATAAATATAATATAAATATGAGAAAATTAAGGAAGTACAAATTTACAAAAAAAAATAGTATAATTACTCTTCGTTTATTCTTATGCCACACACATACACAACAACATATGAGTTTGTTTGTCTATATACAAACATTTATTTAATGAGAAACTTGTATACAAGCAGTTAATTCAAGTTACAAATTAAAATACTTCTAATCCTCTAAACAAAATATCCTTCATTTATCAATGAAATTTTTCAAAAAAAAAGCAAAACTAAACATTTTAGAAGCCACAAAATTAATCAGTGAACCTTTAATTAAAAGTAGACTTTTTAGACTTTTATGAAAATCTTATATTTAATTTGAAAAAATTAATCACAATACAAGTAGACAAACCTTATAAATGCGATATTAAGATGTAGGTTTTATTATTAAGAACAAAAAAAAATCATATTCAAGTGCCCGGAAGTAATATTAAAAAATTGTTTTGGTTTGTCAGCAGTTTTCCAAAATTATGTTGTTAACTATACATAATTTCTTCAATCAATCTACTAAAACTGACATAACTTTAAGATATTCAGCTTACGTTTATATAATAATTATAATTAGTGGTTACATTTAAAGATGTATAAAATGTACAACGTAAATTGCTTCTAGATACAATAAATTTCATAAAAATTCCAGTATTAAAAATTTGAAACCGAATGATGGATCAATTTGATCCTGGTTTTAATACATTATTATTTATCTCATTACAATTTTTATAAATTGCCATATTAATTGTAAATGAGAAGTAATAAATTTACTATATTTAAAAGAAAAGAAGGTAAAAAGAAAATGTACACTAAAAATTTAACAAATTTTGTAATTTATTTACGGATTATAATTGGAAATTTGAAGCTTAATTCAAAACGTTAACATTACTCGTATATTTAAGTTTTCTGGTTCAAAATTAATTTTCACTCATTTCATAAATCAGAAAGTGAGGATTAATATTTTTGAATGCAATTTTTCAAAATGGCATGATTAAAGTGCTAAAGCTCGTGGTGGGCCTTGACCTGTTGTACAATCATCCTCCATAGATTTCTGTAGGCTGCACAGCTTCTTCAGTTGGCAACCCCAATTTTTCTCAAATCTTGTTCTATATTATCGTTCAATCTGAGCCTGACCTTATGTAATAGTATCAACCTGCTTGGGTTCATAAATTTTTCTTAAAATTTTTCTTTCACATATGCTTAACAAATTTTCATCTGCCACAGTGAGCGTTCACATCTCGGTCTAATTAACGTTTTGTGCATTTGGAGTTTACAGGTTCTGATAAGAAGCTTGAATTAAAACAGTTTTTCATAAACATAGTGACATTTATTTTCTTATAATATTCTATTTTGAATTCTTCTGTTTGTGTCTTTTATATTATTCATTTGAGCACACAGATACGAAAACTCACTTAAACCTTCGAAACTATATCTCCCCGAAATCATATTAATTATTTTATTAAAAACGGAGTTGATTAAATTGACACCAGTGTAATTGACGAAATTTTGAGTATCTAATCTATATACTATGATTAAATTTCGAATTTCAAATGTATAAATGAAAAAAATTCAAATTTGATTCATATACCAATTTTTAAACTTTGCTAATTAAATATGCACAAAAATTTGGCAAAAAGATTGGATATTTCTCATTAAAATTTACATTCGAGTTTTTAAATTAAAAGTGTATGCAAATTTAAATTCTTTTTTCTTTTTCTTAAAGAGTCTGCAAATTTATATTCTTGTTCTGAAACGCACTAAAATTTGAGTGCGTTTGAATTCTGTTTTTTTTTTGTAAAAATCATTTATAAAACTTACTGTTGAGCCCAAAATAATATCACGGATTTCTAAAACTGGGAATTAAATTTTACTTAAGCTTTCCTAAATGAAACGCATATGTTACATAATATTTATTTTAAACCCTTTAAATTTTAAAATCACAATAGTAAACATGAATTCAAACAAAATACATTTTTCTATTAAATTTTTTATAGTCATACAGACCCATCCAATTTCAATCAAAATAACATGCACCACATTTAAATGTAGAAAATGCAAAATGAATATTTTTGTGAAATAGAAACATAAAAAATTTACAAACCCAAATTTATGCAAACAAAACACCAAAAAAAAAAAAAAAATTAAAAAGTAAAAATCTGTTATACTTTCTATACCTTTGATAAATTATTCAAATCTTAATAATCTAATGTTAAAAAAAAAGAGATTGAGTCCCACTGGGAAAAAACCATAAAGCCATGAGAATCTTTTTTTTCTCTTTCTTCCTTATTTTGAAAAAAAAACTCTTAATAAAATATAATAAAAGCATAATATTGTAGTAAATTTTGATTGACTCAATTGAATAATCCGACGACAAGACTAAAAATAACTTTAAAAATCCATACTATTTTTAACGGTGCATAAATTAAGCAATAAACTTGAAATACGGAAGAAATATATGCAGGGCGCGAATAATATTCCCGTTTCAATAAATTTATGCACCACTTTTTTCGAAATTCAACAAAAAAAAAAACAAATCTTACTTTGCCTTCTTCTTTTAATAACAGAGGCACTTTATTCTAATGATGGTATTTACCATTCATTCAAAGTATTTTTAATGTAAATTTTCAAATGATAGCAATTTATTTAAAAAATATTTTATGCCTACATAGATATTAATGTGCCTTGTACTTTGATTACCGCGTTTATTCTAATCTTGAGCGTATTTATAAGCAGTGCTTATGTAATTGATTGGTTTAATACGAAAGTATACCTGTACTCTACTCGCATGATGGTAAATTCTTCTCATAATTTGAAAGTCTAACAAAAATCACAGAGAAATACCGAGATTCTATAGATAATGAAATTGTCAACAACATTTTATTTAATATAAGTTAAATGCTCAGCCGTAGAAACAAATGAATCAATTTTTGGCATGCAATTTTTACCTTAATGTCGGAAGCAAGAAAACAAAAAAACATAAGATCTTCCCTGCCCGTTCATTACACAAAACTATTAAGTTGTAGAACTTAATCAATAAAAAAAATAATAACTATCTTTTAATCATATTAAAAAGGAGGATTGGCCGAATCGTGTTATCAAGTCCTGAAACATAAATACTGAACATTTAGAAATTAATAATAACATCAGGTTACCTTAATTGAAATTTCATTTGGCAAAATTGAGCATTGCTTCGATTTCATCATTTAGAGAAAGAAGCGGTCGTTTATCTTTCCTTTCTCCCACATCCTTTCTCCGTAATACATGACATAAGCAAAACACAAAAGTTTTCAGCAAAAATAATAAACGAATATTAACAAATTGTCTAAAGCACAAAATTTTAGAGGGGTTCTTGTAATGTCAAGTGTTATGTATTTCAATTTGACAATTCATTATTATCGTACATTTTTAAATTGCATCGACTAATGAATAACTTGAGGTTAAGCGAAAATTTGCCAAATTATGTCCAATGAGCTGTTATTTAACTAACACCAATGATTGCTTTATATGAGAAAATATGATCAAGATTGGAAATGAATTTCACTTTAAAGAAATTTTTCAATACAATTCATGTAATTTGTAGGCAAAAATTTGACAACAGAGTTAATCCTTAGTTGCAAATGGTATTTTGAAATTGATCTATTGTCAATCTGAAATAAGCTTGTTATCGTAATAATAGTTTGAAATAACAATCATGACAAATGAAATAAACATTACGTTTTTAGCTTACGTTTATTAATTACACACTGCTAACAGTATTAGGACAAAACAGTTCCCTGAAAGTGCGACCAAATAAAAATATATAAGTATTTTCTGATGAAATCAGAAAAAGTTGGAAAACTCTGCTTTTATTGATACGAATCAATATAAAATACTGTTTTACCTACATTATAAATGACCCATAACAAGGTATCATTATTTTAAAATTTTTTTAAAAACAAATTCGAAAATCAAACCCTATTAAAAAGCACAGAAAAAAATGGTAAAATTGGAAGAAAATATGCGCATTACTCAAACTCTTTTTACACAGAAAATTGTTTTCTTTCATCATAATACTCGTATACCTTTTATATAAAATATACTTTACACTCAAGTACCATCTTAATGTTATACCTCATCTACCACTTATATAGCCCATTATCTTAATACAAATATTCAATTTCTTTTGTCTTTAATTCTCTGTTGTTTTTTTTTTTCCTTCTTCCTTAATATTTCCATGCAATTTTGAATTAAAATCATAGAAAAAAAAGCATACACAAAAGTATTAAGGGAAATTGTATTTTAAAATCAAAGGAAAGGATATACGATTTTGGATTCCCATAATCAACAACGACAATATGTTATATATATATATATATATACAATCAGAATCAACAATGGCAATCATCAACATCAAAATAATTTTGTTTTTTATAATTCGGATAAATTTCTTTCATAATATACAAAAATGCATGCATGTTTGGGTAAATGTTTTGTGCTTTTTATAAAAGATCTCATAAAATGTATCATTTTCATATTATATTCTTCAAAATATGGTATACATATTGTAATATGTATATATATATAAAAAAAATCAAGATAAAATCAAGAATATAAAATTACCCAAAACATCAAAGATTCCTCAATGGGATAAAAACCACGCATAAGATGTACTGTAAAAGCATTTATTTTCGGGTGAAAAATGAAAAACATTTTTTTTTTTAAAATGCAAAATAATAATAGAAAATAAAACCTATGTGTACATGTTTTTCATTCGTACACACACATATACACAATTATTCGTATACTGTGTGCACAGTAGCATTCATAACATACAACATAATATCTTTTAGGAACAATAAGGCATCGCAACGCAATAATAAACTTCAAAAGGATCGGGAAATATTTTCCTTTTTTTTTTAATTCCTCTATATCATTTAAATATTGTTTTTCGTGAATTTTCTCAGAAATGAAAAAAAAATAAAAATTATACGTAAAAGTATATTAAATGAATACAGGGTGTTCCCAACTATAATTAAATCTTTTTTTTGTGTTCCTTTACAATACTTTTACACTCTTAACAACGGAAAGCTGAGAGTGAGAAATATTTACTAGGAACTTATTTAACTCTAAAAGTTATAGCCCATCAAAGTCCTAAAAACAACATTTGTTTACTACTAATTAAATCGGAATCACAAACATTTTTTAAATTTTTCCTACCGAGAAGACTATAGCTACTGGCTTCCTCTATCGCGGTACTTCTAAATCAGATATCACAATTACAAAGTGGCACTTAAAATTAACTATCTGATCATTGGTGCAGTGGTTATGGCACCGGCCCTTTAACCGAAGGGTTTCGGGTTCAAACCCCGGTCAGGTCACTATAAAAAAAAAATTATATTCAATATTATATAACTTAATATGCAATACTAATAAATACGAGTATTAAAAAACAAGTAATTTTCAAATATTCATAATATTCGATACTAAAAACTAAGAAAAATAAACAGTAAATATTAATAACCTCAAATAATTAATATAAATAAAACTACGGCAGGCTAGTCACCTACCTAGCTAACTCTCTATGACTATAAGAAACTAGGGCATGATAGATATCATGCACTAGCCCTATACTCCTCCTAGGAGTGAAGAAGGAAAAAAAAAAAAAAAAATTAAAATTAACTATTATGCTAAACCAGTGTTTTTTTTTCAAATGTTTTAAAATAGTTCTTACCCCAAACGATAAGTTAATGAAGCCTTAGCAGCTTTTAGTAAACATTTAATTTCATTAGAAGAAAATGTTTTTCCACTTCCACACTCCTTTAAGTTATGACCTCTCGAAATTTGTCAAATTCAAATTTTCGCCACCATATAATCAGACATTTCCGAAACTGACAGTTTTTCCATATTTCTACAAAAGCAATATAATTTAACGGTAAATACTATACATCAAAAAATATATTTATCTTAACTCACTTACTTAATTGTCGAAATCGACCATTATGTTAACGCTAATTTCAATTTTTTTTTGCTTATCCTAAATGTATGCAATGAAATAATGTGTTTTGCTATATGAGTGAATGTAATTTAGTAATGTATTACATTTCTTTAAAAAAAAAAAGTATTTTGACTTGTTCAAGGTTTGATCCAACTTTATTTTTTCTCAAACACAGAATTATTCTTCTCTTCAGAAATATTTCATTTATTATAAAAAAAAAAAAACTACAAACAAATACCTAATTGTTGAAATATGTAACTCTTCAGATTAACCTGGTTTTTTACCAGCTTTCGAAATAGTTTTTCTCCCACAGAGTATTCAAATTTAATTTAGTGTGTAGACACAGACCGAATCGTGAGTTTAATCAACTACATTCTTAATCTACTGCTTATAATTTCATCAAATCTGATACACTCTGTTTACTGTAAGTAGCCAAAATAAATAATGTTTTCATATGTAAGTCTTATAGTATATAAAAATTGCATTGTGTACCGATGATTAAATGATATCCTGATATAGTCATCACCTTAGATAAGAAACATAAGCAGAAATAAAAGATACAAGGTTTCTAATATTTTTAACTAAGGATAAACAAAAACCGAGGGTTTCAGAATTATGTAAAATAATTTTTTTCTTTTTATCATTACTATTTCAGTTACATCATCTACCAAGTAGGTGAGTAAGTTTGTATATACGCATTATATTATCAGGTAAAAAAAGAAAAAATATTGCATCAAGGGAAAATTGAAAAAATATTTTTTTTCCCTCTCAATGCTGGTAGCACACTTAGGTTTTTAGTTTTGTGTTTCTTTGTTTTTTTTCGCTATGTTTTGATGGCCTTGTTTTCAATTTTAATAAGAAAAACAAGAAAAAAAAATGTTCATTTAATAGGGTATTTTTCGTAATTGAATACTTTTTTTTTTAAAATATGCATGGGTACCATTAAAAGAAAGGCATTGAAGCATTTGTAATAACAGTTAACAGTTGAGTAAATTTAACAAGAGTATTGTTATTACTAATCTAATAATTAATTTATATTAAGTTTTGTATTCTAATGAGACGACCTATTTTTTTTAAATATTAATATGAAAGATTAAAAAAAACTGAAAATTAAAACAATCTGAGTCTTAATAATTAAGAAAAATCAAATTATTTTAAGGTTAGGTAAATGAGAAATTTTGCAAAAGTGAAAAGTCTACTAAATTATTCTCATATTTTACAATTGCACTTGCGATCATTAATAGCAAATAGAATGAAAATTTAATAAAATTTCTGGAGCATTGCTTCCTAATGCGGGTGTCATTTGTGAATGTCTAATCAAATAAGCACTAATATTGTGAATAACTATGTGAAATGTTATTAAAATTTATTTAATTTTGCATATTTTCCTTAAAATAACATTTCGATTCCGTGGCTTTATAGAAATTTCCATTAGTTATTCTTATTAATGATTTTACTTTGTGTAATACGAAACAAATTACATGAACCATATGCAAATATAGCACAAAATTTAAGTCATCAGTTTGAAGAACGCCAATTTTATTTTCATAATTGTATTTTAAAAATCTGCTATACATATTTCATAGCGATACTAAAAATGTTATTGCCAATACATTAGAGATTAATTGAACCAAATATGAGTTAAAATAAAATCAATGTATTTTCCGATAGTTAAAAATCCTATATTTTCCAATTACATTTAAAAAGTTCGAATTTATTTACGCTAATTAAAGTATGGCAATAATTTTTGTCTATTCTTTGGAGTATTGGTTTAGTGTAATATTAGTATATGAAATAGTGTAGTAATTTACAAAATTTAATTGGAAATTTTTAATATGCTATTAAAATTATAAAAAATTTTTGATACACTAAAGTTAGTACAGCAAGTCCTCGAGATGCGACATTTTTGGTTCAACAAATTTGTATTGCAACTCGAATTGTCGCTTTAGATGAAAAAAAATGTGTGCGGAAGCAAAAAGTGAATTAGACAAACTTTTTTATATTATAATTCACCTGTTTTTAAAAAAAGGAACAAACTTTCTTAAAGGAAACAAAATATAACAACGAAACCAAAAAAAAAAATAATTTTGTCATGAAAATAAATAAAGTAAAATCTAATTAAGTTGATGTATATATAATTTCAATTCGTATTTTTAACTACTGACCAATGTTTTTAACTAGAAAGAATTCATTATTGAAGTATGTGCTTGAAACTTGCTGTATAACTGAATTCGGTATAGACTTTTATTCCAAAATCAGTAAAATCGATAAAAAACAAAAAAAAATTAAAAAAATTTTAATGTCGTGTCAGGGATAAATGTCGCAAGCCGAGAAAAAAATGCTCCAAATTTATATCACGTTGTATGAAAACTACAAAGTTGCTTAATATCGAACTGACATAAAGTCAAAAATCATAAGTGCTTTCACTTCACACCAATATGAAAATTATAAGAAAATTGAGAGGAAAAAGCAAAAATGTAAGCAAAACATACAAAATTTTTAATTTTTGTTAAGAGTCGCCCTTTAAATTAAGATTAAACGAAATTTTTAAAGGTGAAGTAAAGCGTTTTTGTATAACGGGTAATATTCGCTTTATTTTTACAATCTTATAAATATACATATAATAACTTCCTTTTAACCCTAAGAAGCTTTCTTCATATTTTAAAATTAAAAATATCAATTGAACTTATACAGATCAAATCGAGCTCTTTTAGAATTGTGTAAAATTTTCAAACAACTTAAACTTATTTTTATTAAGATTTTCAATATTTCTTTGATTTCGAAAAATTTTATGTGTAATAAAGTCTACCCTGCTGTACGAATAATTCTCGAACTTATGTTCTTGTTTTGAACTTCAAATACAAATATTCAATTCTAACCTCTCTCATATTCAAATTTTATTAATTAATATTTAAAAAACTACGTAGACACTCGAACAAATTTAATTTGGCTTTTAATTATTCTTAAAGCACATTAGTAAAATTTTTTTCTTTTCAATCCTGCATTATCTTTTATCTTTTTATCATTATTTCGATTTTTCAAAGGTCTTTTTACATATGTACATAATATTATTGTGTGTATATGTCTAAAACTTTATTCTCACTTACGACCATTCAAAATATTTTCGAAAAGACATAGAAAATTTATTTATTTTTTTGGTTAAAAAATTTCTTTACTTCAAAAATATCCAAAAATTTTAATTTTAAACATTTTTCTTTTCGTTTTTTTTTATTATTGTTTTTTGTTTTGATTCTACACATTTAAGGGTAACCGAATTGTTGTGTGCAACCAAACCTAGTATATCAATTCTGTCTCTTCAAAATGTCTACATAAAATGTGTTGATTTAACACTTTATATATGTGTTAAAAAAGAAAAGTATGAAAGTTTAATAGGAAAATAGACCAACCCCACTATAAATGTTTGCATGTATGTGCAAAAACTTCAAAAAAAAATTACATACAGGATATGTAAAAGTCCTTTATTTATTAAAACAAAATTTTCTTTTATTTTTCCATTTTTTTCCCTCATTCTTTTAAATGTTAAATTTATTTAAAAGATTTGAAAACCAACGCACAAACACTAATAAAAGTATTGAGATTTTTTCTTTGAACAGGATGTTTCCATTAGCACAAAAAATGTTTTTTTTTGTATAATAACATTAAAAAGGACTTTTGGCCTGTTTTAAAACTTTTATCTCTAAAACAAATAAAAATACAAGATTTTGTGTTGAGCGTAATTTTCTCGAATGTGCTATTGTTTTCGTAATAAGAACGACTTCACTTTTAGGACGAATTCCTTGTTCGGGAGAAATTAACACTATTTTGTACAATACCTCCTTTAGAGAATATATCAAATCACTATGACACTATAATATAATATCACTTCCGATTCCACAATTACTGAGCTTGCTCAGTTCCAAAACTGCTGAGTGGAACCAAAATCACCAAATTTTAATGAATGGGTTAAAATACCCAATAACTTCCAGGACTCTATTTAATTTGTGTGCGAAGTCGAAAATCTAGTGTAGTCTAGTCAGTCAGAAAGCAAATCAAACTAGTTGTTTTTTCTTTCTTTAATCGAATTTTATTATTAAACGGGAAAATAAAGAAATTTCATAACATGGCATAGTTACAGCTCATACAACTATATTACATTGTAGAAGAGTTAGTCGCATAAATATCTATAAATTAATAAAAATATTCCCATGAAAAGCATAAGGAGTTACACATATACGAGTATATGCAAGGTATTATATGAGAAAATGTTTCAACTGCAAATAGTTTAAGTATGTATATAGAAACAGGAACATTAAAAAAGAATAACTGTACTTAAGATCCTGCTGCAGACTATCATTCATAACGCTCACAGTTTCTATTTTAAAAACTATCGGAATTGTATATATACATAGTACGAGAAACTTCGTATCGCATTTAATATTCGAATTTAGAAAGACCTTAATTCCGTTCTATAACACATAAATACGAGTATACTTACAACTTAATGCAAATAAAAAAAAATTTCTATCGTGCGTGTGCTATGCAAATAAACTGATTAGATGAAAATTTCTATTATAATTCTTAAATAAAATCTTCTTAACGATGCCCTATACCCTATAAATATTAAATTAAATAGGATTGGAAATGATAATTCATATATGTTGTTGCTTCTGTTCATTATTATGCGTCAACATTTCCTTTATATTCTTAAATTCTCAAAAACAATAAATCTTTTTACATAAAAGGAAAGTCTTTTACTTGCCTGTATGTGGTAGTGCGATATTATAAATACCATGACTTTTAATGATTTGCTCTGTTATGGGGTCATCACTAGACTTAAACTATTTGAAATAACTTTAAGGGATCTATTTGAAATCATGTATTTTTTGGTTCACCACTTCTAAATAACAATAAATTTTATATATGTATGTACCATTTCATAATAGTATGTCCGCAAACTACTGTACTATTTTTGAGTGCCATAATAGGTAATGATGGAGTAAATATGGATAATTTTTACTTGTAATGATGATTAAGGCGTAAAGATAATTGTAAAATTCAAATAAGAGAAAAATATTTATGAAAATTAATTTTAATTAGAATAAAGAAAATGATAAATTTTACCAATACGGTTAAGTTTTATACGGTTAAGTTTAAAGAGTATTTAAAAGACAATTTGTAAATAGAATTTGCATTTCCTATTTGAAAATTCTGCTGCAAAAGCAAACATTAATTTTTACTCTGTCGGTCTCTCTATCCGCCTACATTTTTAAATAGAAAGCTGAAATAAGTACATAGAACGTTATTAGAATAAAATTTTTACCAATTTCTCCCCATCTAAAAACTATAGCCCCTAAAAGTCTTAAAAATACCATTTTTTGCAGCGAAACCATAAGCATTTTTTTTTTTAAATTTATTTAATAATAGTTTCTTCTACCGCGGCACAGCATACTTGAACATTAGCAATACATTAAAATTAACCTTTAAAATTAGCCGTTATCTAAAATCCGATTTTGCAAATTTTTGATACTGTTTTTCTTCTAGACGATAAGCTATAAGCGACTGAAATTTTAAAAACTTTTAAAAATTAATAAATTCGGGCATTATGTTAACGCTTCTTTCAATGCCTTTCCCACCGTAATCCTAAATGCAATCTTGGAATAATTTTAAAAATAAGGCAGATTTTCAGCATTTTCATAAAAAACAGTTTTTCGCTTGTTCGTTATTTTTATTTTCTATACAAAATCATAAAGCCAACTAGAGTTCCAGAGCAAGCATACGAGTAACTGCTGCTCTCAATTGCCCTTTCATATAGGTTGCTGCTCCGTTAGACCAATTAGTTTTATTAAAAAAGTCATTAATAAGCAATTGAAGCATCCGTTGTATGCAATGCTGATATTTTAAACCTGAACCAGAAAATTTACACACAGAAATTCATTATGTAACAAGCTCAAAGTAATTTTTTAAAATACTTCCTTCTTAGCTGAATATGTGGCTTCTCTATAAGAAGTGAACCAAAATTGGCTATATTTATTTCTTACCTTTAAGAAATATAGCCAAGAACTAACTATATAGCCAATTATTACTAAAAGAGAAAGTATATATGTATTTACTTAGCCTAATAGAAAAAAAGGACATAACTTGAGAACATTCAATATAAAATCAAAGGTGACAAATTTCGACAATTTATCTTAATTTTCTTAATAATATTGAAAGAGATTGCATACAATAATTTTAAATTGATTAAATATTAACAATTCTAAATACAATGCGCCAACATAATATAATGCATTAAATCACTTTCAATAAACGAGCTTGGCTAGAGTTTCAGAATTTAAATTCAAATAAGGGGACGGATTTTTCTTATAATATCTACAAACATTTATATAAAAATCTATCGATTTTGGTTTAATTTTTGATTGGAATTTAAAATAGCCTCATACTCTGTTAAATTCGTAATCCATTATATTAGCCTCACTGCTTTTAAAATGCCTGTCAAAAATTTCATTTGAATCTATGTATGCTTAAAAATTGTATACAATATTTCAAATATGGTATATGATTAATGGTTTTCATTATGTGGATACTCGCATACTGATACAAAAATTATAAAATGCACAAAGTACGTTTTAAATTGTCAAAATTTCAAAATAGTTTTATAAATTTTTTTCTTCTCATAAAAAAATTAAAATATAATAAATACAATGTACATAAATAAATGAGATTATAAAATTTTTAAAAATGTCATACAAAATTTTTGATAATTTTTGAACAAATGTATTTTATAATAATTTAATATTCAAAAAACATTCAATTTACATACAAATATATATTTATTTATTTTCAAAAATTAAATAAAATTGAAACCTACTCAATTATATTATAATAACGCAATCCCTTGTGAAGTAGAAGTGAAAAAAAAATTCAAATAAGATTGCCATTTCACTTGAATCAATAAAATACAAATATCCAAAATGCATGCTTATCTTAAGGTTAGCGTTATGAAAATCGTGTTTTCTCCTCAACGAAGCGTAACACTATAAAAAGAGAATATTTGTTACCGCCCCAGCCAAGAAACATTTATTCCGGCTTTAAATTTTGCATCTCTTTTTAACATTTGCATGGAAAGCAAATATCAATTACCAAATTGGTGCATTGATTTTTACTGCTGAAAAACAGAATTTTTATAGTTATTCCATTTTCAAAATTCTGTTAACAATCAAATCACATCCAATGCAAGTCGAAGGATTAATCACACTTAAAAGTGAAATAACAAACACTCTATGTTGACGATCGCACTGCATACAAAGGAGATAAGATGATGGCTATAATATTCGCTTGTCGAGTTTTTCGCGGCAATGTACCACTCCATGCTAAAGAATTGAGCATAAACTATTTTCAGATGTATGTCTATCTGTGCACCCCTGTATCTCAATTTTATACAAATTGATTTTCATAAAAATTTCTATCTAAATTAAAATAATATGACGGTTCAGTGCTCAGAAACAAGACTTTTATTTGTGGAGGATTTTATATTTTTTAAAATTTTCAAAGAATTATTTAATGGACACGTCAATTATTATTGGACAGGTACGGACAACAGGTTCGTGCAGCTGCCATACAACTTAAAGAGATTATTATAAATATTTCAAAAACTAATAAAGATCCATATGAAATATGGATTTGTTTATGTGTGTCCAATTTAATTTTACAATTTTAAAAGAACAGTTGCTACAGTTCGGATACATGCCACTCATTTCCAAAAGCTAATTTATAATATTCAGAAAAATGATAAAGTTAGATTCATGAAAATTGGTAATCATACATCCAATTATTAGTCACGTGTTATATCCTTAAAGTTTTTTTGGAATGACTTGACAGATTCGGGTAGCTGGCATACAACCACATATCTTAAATCTAAATATTTCAAAAACAAATTTTTAAACTGAGATTGTCAAGGTCCGGTATATAATCCAGTCGGTTTAAACCGAATAAAAGGTTTTTACTTCCTTATAATATACTCGGGTGTCGGACAGGTTTATGTTAATTAAGTTTCGTCTTCAACCTGCAAAATATGTTCCATTTCGCAAGCAACATAAAATAAAACGCACATGCTTTGTTACCTGAAGAAGGGTAGGTTTTCTTCAAACTTGAAAAATAATTTTTCTCTAATTTTATTCTTGAACATTTGATCACTCTGAAATTGGTACACCATTTTTATTATTCAAATACAATATTTTAGGGTCAGGTGGTCGAATCAAATTAGAAACTATAATGTTATGTACATATGTAGAACAAATAGTTTTTTTTAATAATTTTGAAAATTTAATGAATTTATGAATTTGTTGATTTTATTTAGGTGGATATTATTTTTCTAATATTATTAATATTTAATTTAAAATATTAAAATCTGTTTCCAATTTGTTATCTAGAACATTTTAATTAATAGAAGCAAATATACATATGTACATATGAATGTATAATATTTTTTATTATATTTACACTTATGTAGGTATTTTATTAGCGATGTGGTAATAAAATTATTCCAAAATTTTAATTTTCGAATATTAGATTATAGAGTGAATACAAAAATAGTTTGTTTTTATTTATTTTTATTAAATATTATAACAAAAAAAAAGATCGAAAAAAAACTAAAATTAAACCCACATCCTTGTTATTTCCACCATTAAATTTTATTTTCCATTTTATTTTGGCCTTGGGATTAAGGTTCAGTTTAAAAATATATAATAAAAAAAAAACTAAATTTTTTTTTTATTATCAATTTTATAAATAAATGTACAGAAATATGAAATTCATATTATATTTTATGGATTTTGTGTATTAAAATGAAAATGAAATCTCAACAAGGATTTATTGCTTTTTAAAATTATTATAACGCTTACGCATAAAAATTAATATTAAAAAATGGGAAAAAAAAAACAATAATATAAAAAACAAAATGGCAAAAATTTTAAATAAATTTTTAATTAATATTATTTTTGACATAAAATAGCTTCTTCAACAAATCCCACAATAAATAATCAAAGTTTCAAATATGTGCACGTACATTTTTATTTTGTTTTTGTTTTCTTTTAATTTAATTTCAAAATCCTCCATTTTTCTGGCCTAAATTTATTTTTTTTTCAATGATAATGTATAATAAGTTATAATTAATTTCAATATAATTTATTTTCAACATGCAATCGTATTGAAAAAATATTGTGTACTGGTCTACCTTTTACGTTGAGTCAAGAATTTTTGTTACATTTTGTAGCATTTCGTTCTTTGTGTTACTTCAATTTCGTCTCCAAAATTCCAAATATGAAATTCTTTTAAATCTTATTCTAAAACTCAGTTAGAAGAGATCTTTCAGCTTTGACAGCTGATAATTTCCAGCTTTTCGACTAGTATAACAGATTTAAAATTATCTTAATCTTATTCTTTTTCGAAGAGATCTTCATTAATTGTTTTAGTTCAAAAATTTTTTAGCAAAGTTATTAATTTACTATTTCTTATGATGACAATTCAAAACAACGAAAATAGAGTTCGCGAATCACTGCAAAATTGAATACAAAATGTCAGCCTTAATATTTTAAACTGCACATTATTAAATATGTATTATAGTAATTAATTATTATTTCTTACCTATATAAGAATTGTTGTTAAATATTATGCAATTGCAATTCGTTAAAATTTTGCTTTCGGGAACGTAAAGATACAATTTTTTTTCCATATATTTCTTGTAATTTGTGGTTTTTCTGTAATTATATGATCGTGTTTAATTATTAATAATGATTTCTGTTTGAAATTCTATTTCATAAATCACGAGTTAAAACAATGTTATTGTTTGAGTATGTTTGTGTGATTAAAATTCAGCATATTATCTGCCAAATATCGCGGTTTGAATCACTGATCAATGTTTCCAAATGTTTTCTTTTTGTAAATTCTAGTTATACCAACCACACAGCACTGACTATTTTATAAAAAGATCTGAACTGAAATTTGCATAGACGTAACTTAAGTTGCTTGTTATAGAGACATTAAATTTAGAACGATGTCGTTTAATAATAATTTTGGCAAAAAAATATATATATTGATAATAGCACAATTCGTACGAGTATAAAGCACAAAGCCGCGTAACATAATATATGTGAATAATGAACTCGATATTTGTATTATTTCGAAATAAAAGTTTGACAAAAAAAAGTTTAAATTTAATAATAATTTAGATTATAAGTTATAGTTTTAACTTTTAGTATTTAGTATATACTAAAGTATGCAAGTTTATAATATATGTCATATAGTAATCATATGTAAGTATATGAGATAATATATGTCATATATACGTCATATAGTTATTCAAAATTTTCCTATGCTAACTAACAAATTAAATTTAAAAATTAATATTAAATAAAAGCCTACATATTATGACTAAATCTAAAGCAAGTATTAATAATGTAAGTTTTTATGTACTGAAGATCAAAACAAGTGAAAATAAAGTTTATATATAATTTGGAAGTCGCCTTAACATACTGAGAATCAGAATTTGGTAAATTTAACGCGAAAGCTCGGTAAACATTTAGTTGCGGTAAATAAACTTGAATTTCTCTAAGTAAATATGTATTTCAAATTCATTGAATATTTTATGTATATCATTTATAATTGCATTTCTACACACGCGTGCATATAAATAGAAAGTAGAAAAACCCTTCTTATCTTTGTAGTGCATTTTGTTTGTTTTCTTTAAAACAAATGAAAAATACCTAAACCTATTTGACATATTAAGAATGTAATAGTTATGAGACGTTACAAGAAATGTCACATTTTTTTTCGTAACAAATTGATTCCTTGCAATCAATTTATCCTTATTTAAATCATTACTTTTGACATCCTTTTATTTTGCATAAATATCAGAAAACTATGCAAATAATTTAAAAATTCAAAAAGAGTTGTGTAACATTTTCTTATCCTTTAAAATTTTTTGCAATTTTCAATACAACAACGAACAAGTTACAGTAGATCGAAATACAAAAATAATTTGTCCCTTTGTAACATGTCCCATATTTGAGTCTCTCGCCTTTAACTTGTAATATTGAAAACAAAGATGAAAAAAATTTTTTTTTTTTAATTTCTGCAATAACTTTTCTTTTTTGTTCACTTTTTATGCAAATTTTGATTCGATGTTTGTCTTTTGATTTTTACATTTTTCCTTGTATACCTCCAAATCTCCACATATCTACGCTGATATCTTAAAAACACGCAAAAGACTTTTCAGTTTGAGAATTTTAACAACAAAGTCTTTTTTTCCATTTCAATTTTTTTTTCTTGTTTCTTCTTATTTTGAATTCCTCTTGATTTCTCTCCTCCTTTTTTCTGTTATTTTCGCTACGTAACCCTTTATTTTGATTTTCGCAAAAATTTTTTGTTTACTTTTCGTAACTTTTGTTTTCATAGCATTCATGCTCTGAAAACAAAATGCTCATATAGCCGATACATTAAATTATACAGTAAATGTAAGCTGTCTTTTTCTTTTTATTTGTTGTTTTGTTCTCTTTTTTTTTTCATTTTTTACTACTGAATATTTTGGTGTGTGTAAACTCACCTTTTTACATATGGATAAAAAGTAGCTATACTCATTCATCAATCCTTGTAATGTGTCAAAATATAAATCTCTTAATAATTGTATATTGTAAAGGGTTGCCAACTTAAACGATTTCAAAAAATTCTTTGGGCAGTGTCTATAAATCACGTTTGTAGAAAGTATTTTGATATGCAAAACTTTGTTGGGCTGTTGTTGAACTTAATATATTTAAGATTAGAATACGGAAATCATGAAATTTTCATCGGATCTCAAGCTGCAAAATTAGATTTTGAGGCATAACTTATGATGGCATTGAAATTTTTTATTTTATTCAGTTTACGTTATATAGTGAGGATTTACAAAACAAAGATAATTCTATAATATGTTTAGAAAATATGAAGTTTTTATTGCAAAAACTGGCACATAACAAATAGAACGGATGCTTTCTTCTTTTTCTGCAGAACAAGTTCATTGTAAAAAAGTTTACTGAAGTAATCGATTCATGGGGTTATAAAAATCAATTTTACATTAAAAATAAGTTGTAACTGCATAAGGTAAGCAATCCCAATTTTCACACTTCCATTTTTTATTATAAGGTCTTCGAGAATATTGCACATTCATAATATACAACATTTACATATGTATTTACCATTTATCTTCTTGGGTGTTCATTTACGCGAAATGATAGCTTAAGGCCTTAAGGTCTGACGCCGCATGAGTTTTAGTTTTTTTCGCTGTTTTTTTCTGATTTCTTTTTTTTTTCTTACTTCCCTTTTGCCAATTCAACTGCATTTTTTTTTTATTTTATTCTACACATACTTTCAATAAAAAAATATGACAAAAAAAAACATTTTAAACAAAACAATAACGTTAAATAAAAAAAAATTATGTACGAGGATAAAACCCTTCCTCTATGCTTTATTCAGCTGTAGTTGAGGGGCCATGTACGATATAAAATGTTCAATGACGACATAACATGTAAAGGATACATATGATTTAAATTCATATTACAATTACATGACAATAAAAAAAAGAAGGAAGAAGAAAAATAAAGAAAAAAAAAGACACAAGACAAGGAAAAACAAAAAATGGAGGTTAAGTGGAAGGAACTCTCTGAATCCACTTTGTATTTTTTATATGTAAATATATTTACTGTTATTTTTATCTTTCTACATTTTCTTCTTTTGTAATATTGTAATTTTGCATTTTTTCGTTTGATTTTTTTTGTTCTTCTTTTTTTTCTTCTCCTTCATAATAAAACAAAACACAATTTTAACAAGGAATAGCAGTTAAGAGGGGTGACATGATTTTGAGTGAGTGGGAGATTCGAATTCCGATTGCAAACACAAAACAGAGAAAAAAAAACTATTTTTTTTTTCTCTTTCACTGTTCAATTAAGACTGAGAGAGTTGGGGATTTTTCAAATTATTTATATGTAAGGTATCCCAAAATTAAGGCAATCTAGATGCTTTTTGATTGTCCGTTTTGTTGTTGTACAAATATAGAATGTGTATAAAAATATAAAATTAAACAAAAAAAGAATAAAGAATTTCTAAAGTCTAATCAAAATTGTAATTTAAGAATGTGGGGTTATAAACAAGGGGTCGAAATAATCAATTGATCTATAATGGTCGCGAACTCTTGGTTTTTTCTATTTTTGTGTTTTTTTTTCTTGTTGTTCGATAATGGTTGGAAAAATGTTAACGTAACTGACCCTTGTTAAAAATGTATAAATATTTTTCTATACATGCGGAACGTAATACATACTTGCTTGCAATGGTTAAAAACATAAAAGCATTTGTATTGTAAGTTATGGCAATTTTATGTACAACATTTTTACAGTTATTGTTATCATATTGTTAATTAGAAAGTTATGTTCATTGTGCCCTTTTCTTTGTGACATAGAATAATAATAACATAAAAGGAATAAAAAATATTATTCAAAGATTTAACATTGGAATTTAAATATTTTACATTTACAAAAGTTAAAACTTTGTGCCATCATCAGTTTGATTCTCTATAATTCGGGTTTGGTTTTAAAGAATTAAAATAAGTTTTGGTTAATAAAATAGTACCAATATAAAGTAATTGGTACTATTTTGTTGGTATAATTTAATTCAATCAAAGTGAGGCATATTCCCAGAACGTTATTTGTAAACTATTTGCGAAAGTCATGAATCGAAATAATGTTTGACTAATGCATCACAAATGCCTGCTCTAATTCGTAGAGAATAATGACGTTTTTTTAGATAAATGACATTCTAGAAAAATACCTATAAATATTTTTAAACTTTACAAAATTATTTTTTAAAAAATAAACTATGTCATTATATTTTACAATAATTTCAAAAAACTAAAATAGAATTACTGTTGAAATCGTGAGTCCGTATAAGAAATAGGCTTGAATTCAAGCTCATTAAGAATTTCATGAATTCGGTTTATAAATTTTCACTTTGTTAGATATTAATTGTTATAAAGAATAATATGCTACTACAACATCCAACGTAAGATGTTTCGCCACCTGATCTTTAAACTTTAAAGTTAAAAGGTTTTTGAATCAACTTCTGACCAGAAACTGCAATAATATAATCAAATTAAATTTTGTTCTTCGCATTATTTTTTAGATTTTGTACAGTACCTCCTTACCACACTCAAAAATTTTAGTATGTTACATAAATTGTGTTCTCTGAGTAACAATTTTTTAGTAACATTTTATCTGCTTATACATATATATATTTTGAGAACATTTCGTGCTATATATAACTATATAAAATTGTTAACATACAAACTTTTTATAACTTACTATGTAGAAACCATGGCCATTACATAATTTAATAAATGAAGAAAGTTGTCACTGAACTTCTTCCATTTTAATAGTTTATAGACAAATTTAAATTTTCTGTCCGTCCTTAACCCTTAAATTGGAGCATTATCCTTTTTCAATTTCTCATCTTAAAGGTATGCAATTTTGCTGACCCGAAAGGTATGCAATTTTGAAATATATTCGTATATGAATGAAAATTATTTTAATAATATAGTGCATAGCTAGATTGTTTTTAAGAGCAGTATTTTCACTTGTTGAAGAGAAAAGTGCTACAATACAAACCATAGGTTTGATCCAACTTTATTCTATTTAATATTTCAAGAGATTGTAAATAGCTATTTAAAGTTCCTTTTTCTAATTACAACAAAAATTATTTCTAATTTATTGTTTTTTTGCGGAATTACTTTCACTTTTGACTTTAATTAAAGCAAGAATATATCCTACATAAAATATGCTCCTATGGCTTATAATTAAGCTATTAAGCAATCTATTTGTAACCATTTTGAATTCAAAAAAATTTTTTTCAAAATTTTGTTTCAAATTTCAGTCGACATATGCGCGATATATGCAGAGAACTTTAAAATTAGCATTATAATGTTATACTATTTTTTGAAAAATTATTCCCAATGCATTTCCGTATAGTTTTATAATGCCTAATGTTTTTTAAAAAAATGGGTTACAGAAAAATAATTACGCGAACTTAATCGTTAAAATAAAAAATATATAAGTGCTTCCATTGGCATTAAACTAAATATTTTACTTTGAGAATAACCTTTAGAATTTATATGCTTTACTGATACGTTGACGATCTCTTATCTTTATTAAAAAATTTCAATCACTTATTCATTACCCTACACTTTCAATATTTTTTAATTCTACTTATTTTAATTCTACAATTTTTTGCACCCTATATTATATACCATTTATACCATAATCCTTGTACTTTCAATTCAGTAGTCACCTATATTGAATGTATATACAGAAATAATGGTGATTACAATGTTGTACTTTATAATAATAATTGATAAATTATAGAAAAAAAAATAACAGGACTTTAAAATAAAATGTCACCATAAAAGAAAATAAATGAAATTTGAAAATTACATTTTCCCCTTCATAGAGTCTATTGATAAAATAGAAACAGCAGGATAACAACCAAAATCATTTCTACCGTTATTTCTTCTTATCATAATATTATAATTCACATCGGGATATTCATTTATACACACATGCACATAGTCACATACAGAATTAAATTATTATAAATGATGATATTAAAAGCAAAAATCCTTTTCGAACGTTTTAACTTGAAATATCGAACAGAAGCAAAAAAAAAAGTGCTTTTAACGAAGAAAACTCTCTTACTGAAAATTTCATATTTTTTTTCATATTCAGGACAATCAAAGGATATTGTTTGTGTACATAAAATATTGATTATTGAAAATTATGATGAATGAATATGCACAATATGACTTTTCAGGTTTATATTATTGTTCAATAGAAACAGTATGGGAATCATTGAAGTTCAAGGATATTTAAAAGGATATTATAATAATTTATTTTTTGAGAGAGGTGAAGAAAACATTAAAAAAATTATTTAAAAAAAAAAATGATGAAAATGTCAATACTTTGACCCCTCACGCAGCTTCATTAAAAATATTTGGTAAAAATAATGACTACATTGCGTTACTTTCCCGACACGTTTCTCTTCTTTATAAAATCTAGTACAAAGTAGAAGAAGATAAGTAAATAAATATTTTCAACGGTCATTTATGCATAGACGAAAAAAACTTTTGTACAAAATGCTTAAATATTCACGGTGCCGAATTTTAATATTTATCCTTTTTTTTCCGTTGAGTCGACTGAGTTCAATAAGAACACGAATATTTCAGTGTGAAATCCAAAACAGGAGTACAAATTTTTAACCCTATGTATGTGATGAATTTCAACACTATATAAGGTTTCGAATAGACAGTAAATTTTCCTTCACTCTTCGTTTAGCTCTTTAAAATTTAAAAGGTAATTTGTCTTTGACTTCTAGACGTTCTGAGAAGGAAATTAATTTTTAAGAAAAGAGATTATCAGTTCTAGGCTTAAGTTCGTATATAATTTATTTAACTCAAATTTTCCCCTTAGATCTCTATTGCTTGCTTATACAGCTGAAAAATTTTAGACTAAACTGCTGCAAATAGCAGAAACTTGATTTGAAAACTGTAATTCTGTTCCCACTATTCTTTATTACTTAATTAATTGTTCTAAATTCTAAAATGAAAAATAAAAAAAATTTTAAACAACAATTTAATATGCTTTATTTACGATAAACTTGTAAGATTACTAAAATTTCTAGCTTCAAATCATAAGAAACTGCATAAAACAAATGTTGATAATTATTTTATTTCTTTATTCACATAATTCATATACTCGCTCTCAATGCCGAGAAAATTCTTAATATACAAGTAAGTTCTTTAAACAATACTATTTGCAAAAATAAAGAATGAATTTTAATTCTAAATGGTCGTCTCATTCAAATAATATTTTCAACAACAACAAAAAACAAAAAATTATAACAAACACATATGGTGATGATGAAAATATTAAAAACGTAGGGGCACCTCATATATTTCTTTTAAGCAAAGCATAAATACTTTTGTATTTTAATATTCAATAACATTTTTTGAAGAATTTATACAAAATATTTAACAATAGAATTAGCAAAATCACTCTTGAGAATTAAGTTTTTATTAAAATTCAATTTTATTTCAAATGTAAGTTACATATAAATAGCAATTTTGGTTAAAATGGGCTGAATATTATGGTAAAATTACCATGTTGGAGGTCCTTTCAATTCATACATTTCATTTTTTATTTTAAATCATAATTGTACATATAGGTATTCATATATATACATTATTGTAAATTTCATAGAGGAGCTGTTTGCGATCAAACCAGTTTAATTGTTTCCATATAATGAATAAGTCATTACAATCATTTTAGCACTCAATGATGATGAATGACATTATAATATTATAGATATACGGTTCTAGAGAAAATTCTTATACAATTCTGTAGGTATTTATACATATAGATGAAAAAAATCTAACTTCACCTACTTTTAATGATTTCTCAAATATTCACAATAGAAAAAATATTTAAATTGAATATTTTAACTTTTGAATGAAAATATTTTCTATTCAAGTTAACAAAATCGAAAACTGGTTTTTTTTATACTCTGCCGTCATTTATATTTTAGAATACCGAACTGAAAATTTAAGGAAAAAAAATTATGTGGTCAGCACTTAACCGACTGCAATGTATACTGTCTAGTTAAGCGAAAGTATGTTATAGACCAGGCGTTACGATTTTAAAAATTTTGAAATTTAATTCCTATAATTTTGCTACAAATATTGATTTAGATCACTAAGAAAGTGTTGAAACCAGAGTGAAGGTTCAGCGGGGGTTTGTCATGCATCTAAAAACCAGATTTATGCAAATGCGAAAAATACACAATTTCGAAAAGTGGAAAACGACTATTTTATAAATGAAATACTTATATATGTGAACAAGTTTGACTTTCTTATATTTGTAAACAGTACACCAGTTACGTAAATTTGAAATTTTCCGAATATTTTAATTAGAATAAATTATTCAAAGCCGAATTTGAAAGGCGGTTTCTAAATTTTAATAGAGATGTCAAAATGAAATTTACCTTAGCCTTAAAACGTAAGGTAAGTTAAGGAAAACGCTAAATTAAAACGATAATTTAGGGAAGTTGAAATTAATAAATTTTATAATTATTAACCTTTAAATCAATTAAGCATGATTTTGCTTTGCTCGGAAGCACATATTTTTGTGAACAATTTTTTTCGATATTAAAAAATAATAAAACGGCTGAAAGATCAAGATTAATCGATCAACATCTTCTATCAATATTAAATATACGAGGGTCACTATTTATATTTCGGGTCCTGGCAATACTAGTGCTGCCAGGTGCAATCTGACACTTCCATTGGAAAGTTTGACATTTTTTAGGACAACTTCACTCAGAACGTTTTGTCATTCGAGCGCGAATTGTTTTGTTTACAGTGACTTGAAAAATTCATCTCGGTCAAAAAATGGAATTGTCCCGTGAAAATTTTCGTGCGATGATTTTTTACGATTTTCGGCGCGGATTATCGAGACAAGAGTGTCTCGATCAACTTGTTTCGACTTTTGGTGATGAAGCACCATCAAAAACCACTGTAAATCGCTGGTACCAAGAGTTTGGTTTCGGACGCCGTTCGCTCCAGGATGAATTTCGTGAAGGTCGGCCAATTTCGGTCGTTTTGCCGGAAACCATCGATGCTGTGCGCGAAATGATAATGATGGACCGGCATGTGACATACTGTGAGATTGAGGCATCCTTGGGCATTAGTTCCACCAGCGTACATAAGATATTGCATGAACATCTTGCCGTAAAAAGGTGTGTTGTCGATGGATCCCAAAAAATTTGACGATTGCACAAAAGAAGGCTCGTGTCGATTGGAGCAAAGAAATGTTGAAAAAATTCAATCGCGGTGCGTCAAAAGACGTTTATAAGATAGTCACAGGTGATAAATCATGGATCTATGCATATGAGCCCGAAACGAAACAGCAATCGACCGTATGGGTGTTCCAAGACGAGCCAAATCCAACAAAAGCTGTTCGTGGAAGAAGCACATCGAAGCAAATGATCGCGTTTTTTTTTGGTATAACCGGTCATGTGGCCACAGTACCTTTAGTGGAACGTAGGACGGTCAATTCTGAATGGTACACCACCAGTGTTCCCACTCAATAAAAAGAAAATGTATCCAATTTCGAGAAAAAAATGTATCCAAAATGTATCCAGCCTCCTAAAGTAGAATTATTATACTAAATCGCCTTATTTTATACCAATAAACTCATAAATAATATTAATTTGCTTTATTCAACAATGTGAGTTTCGTTATTTATAGTAAATTCTTTTAGAAATCACACGCAATTTCTATTATACTTTAAAATTTAAGGTCAGAAAATATATGTTCTGTAGCTGTTGAACTATGCGGTAAAAACGATTCAGCACGAAAACGGGCAAATTTTATTTAGTCAGCAAATAACATTTTTTGGAAGATAATGTACTTAAAAGTTACAGCAATTTAAAAGTTTTCTATAATTTATTTAGTGTTCGAGAAAGAAATGTATCCATATTTCAGCAAAATTTTAAAATGTAGCCAATTTCGACATTTTAGCAGATTTGAGTATCTTTGTATCCAAGCTAAATTTTAAAGCAAAAATGTATCCAAATGGATACAATTGTATCCAAGTGGGAACGCTGTACACCACCATCTGTTTGCCGAAAGTTTTCGAAGAAATAAGGAAAACAAACAAGCGCCGGCGAATCATTCTTCATCATGACAATGCAAGCTCTCACAAATCAGCTGAAACAATGGACTATTTGAGCACTCAAAATGTCGAATTGATGGGTCATCCGCCGTACAGTCCTGATTTAGCACCCAATGACTTCTTCTTATTCCCTCACATCAAAAAAAAATGCGTGGACAACGATTTTCAACACCTGAAGAAGCAGTCGATGCGTTCAAAAACCATGTTTTGGAGGTGTCTCAATCGGAGTGGAAAAAGTGCTACGAAAATTGGTTTCAGCGCATGCAAAAGTGTATTGATCTTCATGGGGAATATTTTGAAAAACAATAAAACCATTTCCAATGATAAATGTTTGTTTTTTATTGCTAGACCCGAAATATAAATAGTGACCTTGATTATTTCGCGCAAAAAGTCCAGTTCTCAAGGCCTAATATATCCCAAAAGTTGACCAATTCATGACATATCAAACAAACTCACATATAATCGAAGTTTAGATACACGCGTACATCCACAGACCGAGAAATACATTTCCACCGAAAACTTGATGTGCAAAATTTATTGCCTTCACATTAATGTATGTAATGCGGTCGTTAATAATTAAATTTTAGCCTAGAACCTGAAAAATTGAAAATTTTTTAGTTTTTACTAAAACAACCATACTTTAAGAATCAAATATTAGAATTGAAGACCTTATTATTTTGGGCAAAATAATTAAATCTTTCCAAATTCCGTATCATGCTGGAGACAGCTTAGTTTTTCAAGTAAATCTAGATTGATAATGAATTTTTAAATTCAAAATCAATATTAAATTAAAATAAAAAAGTTTAAAATCACAAGATTTTCGTAAATTGTAAAATTATTTTGGAATAATTGGCAATCAAAGGAAGAAATATAAATTCTTCTATGCATACATTCAAAAATTACGCTGTGCATAACAGAAAATTAGAAAAGTATTTTTTTTTAACAAGTTTTAATTTAATTATAATTTTTGTATTTCCCAGAAAATCTCAATAAAATTCCATAATACTAATTGTATAAAATAAAAGGACGCAAACTTATAGTCTACTTTGCTATATTATGTATACGAACTGTACACAAACCTCGGTACAATAAAAAACACAAACCTTAAAAACAAAAATTGTTTACTGCATGAAAAATTTTATTAGTCCTTGTTTTGTTAAACAATAGGTTAAGTAGTCAAATCTTTTGGTTAGATCGTAATAAAATCGCGATTGTAAAAATTTCTTTAAAATAAAAATTCGGTAAATGTGACAAGAAAATAAGAAACAAAAAAAAAAAAACAAAAATATTATTTTAAAGGATATCAAAGGAAACCGCGAAATTTTAACATCAAAGACCAAATATTACTTAGGTTACTGTGGCTAAAGAAATTGCTTGTATACCGCGACTACCAACAAACGATAGTGTTGCTATAACATAAACAGTCTTTTATTAAATATTTGGGTTGCAAGTTATTTTGTTCTTTTCATACATAATATAAAAAATAATTGGTTAAAGAATTTTTGTACATTTTTATTTAAAACAAATTTAGGAAGTTACAATTTTTATAGTCTTTCATAAATATTTTTCGGATAATTTTGAATACTGAAGTACAAAATTGAGTCAAATACCTGCCTACAAGAAATGATTTGAATGAAAGGAGTTCTAAATTAACAGATGAGTAAATATTTTCAAAATATTACTGAAGAAGGTAAAATTATATGGTTTGGTACGGGGCAGTTTTGGTAAATAAAATTATTTTATTAGCTTAAATTTGCGCGCTAACAATTTTTTTTTGCAAAGAAAATTTGCAAATATTGTAAAATTGGGTTGGTATTATCAATAAAAGAAAATAAATTGTAATTGTAAAGAATGGATTTGAAGTTTTACTACTTTTTTTTTCAACAACAAAAAAAAATTCATTTGAAGTCTTAAAAAATTTCATGGAATTTTAATAATTTTTTTTTGTTTTTTAATTTTATGCTAAAGTCTCTGATTTTATTTAAGAATGTTTTTTGCTTTGACGAAATCATGAGGTCTTGTCGGATGTCGGATGTCGAACTATTCGAGATTCATGTTAACTGAGCTTAACAATCTGCCATGGAGTAAAATAATAGGAAAGTATGTCATATAAAGGGTAGATGACTATCGGAACTAAACTAGGGGAATTGCCTTTAAAATACAATATATCAATTTTAAAACGCAGGACTTTCACACCACTTTAATTTGTGAATTGAAGAGGTAAGTGGACCAAGAGGTGAAGAGGTGTAAATTAATTTTTTTGTTACTTATCTCCTATGTACACTGTCAATCTTCTATTAAGTTTCTAGCTATAAGAGTAAACACAGTTGCAAATAAACGAAATTTAATGTTGTTTTATCCGAAAAGCTCGATTTTCGTCAAAATGTTAGTTAACCCCTTTGTTCACATACTTCTTCAATATTGTTAGAGATTTTCCAATTAATATGCTGTCACTGTTGGAAAAAATGAATGGCAAAACTAGTATTCACGCACCTCGAAAAAACATTTACAAAATCATATTTATTACACTGTGTGAGGAGCAAATCAGATATGGGTAAAGCATACTCTTTCGAAACTTAATTAAACTGACAAACAAATAACACAAAATTAGTTTACAGATATCTTAAGAGGAATAACACAAAGAACTATGTTGGACGAGATACATGTATTCCAACTCCAGAAATATTGATTTTTGGTCATATCTTGGTGTTCTGCTAGGCATATTTTTATTTTCACTGTTTGTCAATGACTTAAAACTTTCCAACCAAAAAAAGAATTTAATGGGATTGATGTATTTATTTTTAAGATAAAACAACATCTGCTTACTAGTTTCAACCTGTTAGCCGGTCCCTGTGCCTATTTAGAAAATTTTTCCACCTCTTAAGATAAAAAACCTAAGTTTACTGAAAATAGTAATTAATTGCAATAAAAACTTATTTCTTTACTCTAAAATAAAATTTTTACTTATCGTCCCAACCTTAATAGTTACAGCCCCTATAGGAAGATGTAAAAATGCCATTTTTTGACCATTTATTGTAACGAAACCACATACATTTTTTGATCTCCGTCAACGAAAAAGCAGTGGTATGCTTTGCCAGCCACAGTATATAGTTGAATATTGAAGTTACAAAATGAAAATTAAAATTTACTGTTACCTATAACCCATCTTATTCAAATTTTTGATATCGTTTTCCTTTTAGAACCTCAAATTGTCTTCAGAACCAGTATTTTCACTTCTTCAATGGAAAAGTGTTACTTTGCAATAAACCAGTGGTCTGAACCAACTGTTTTTTTAATAAAGCTGTGTAGTATAAGCAAATACTATTTTCAACTATATCAATATTAAAACTAATAAATTAAAAAAACAATCAGAAGCACACAATTTGGATCAAAAATATGTACTCTTGCGTTATGGAGCTCAAGGTCAATTCAAGTTCAACACAAAGGTTTTGCTTAAATTTATGTACTTTTTATATTTATTTTTGAACGTTTTTTAAGGTTGCATTACTTTGACTTACAACTACATTACAACTATATATAGAACAACACCACACACCATTTTAACCCCACTGAAAAATTTGGAGTTTACTGATATTTTTAGGATAATAGAAACTAGTTATATTTTGAGAAATAACAGTAATTTGAGGTAACATACAAGAAATGCTGCACGAAAAGGATCGTTTAGACGAATGTGAAAAAAATGAAAATTTTAGTGTGCTTCATAGTTGTCTCTGGAAATAAGATTTTTTTGTCCAACTTTTTAAGCAAAAATAACAAAAAATTTAATTTTCTTCCTAACATTTTATAAGAAATACGAATAAGATGCAACATTTTTTTTCTGTAATTCTTGGTATTAAAATATTATTAATGATATGTGTTTAAAAATAAATTTTCTTCAATCTATATATGGATTACACTTTAATAATGTGAAATATTTTTTATCCTTTCGAAATTATACTCTTTTTCGCAGTAAATATTTCTTTTTTAAATTGAAATAACGCAAGGATTCACAATTTTTTGTCTTCTATACTCGTATAGATTTTTATAATAGAGAAAATTTTTTTTGTTATAATGATGGCAATATATATCAAAGGATTTTCTAAGGAGTAACTCTTAAACTGATATATACACTTTACTTTATATATACATATGAAAATAAATTAGGCATTTAAATGTTTTATAAGTTGAGAAGAAACTTCTTCTTCTTTGACATAGTATAATATTCTACATGGTATATAAGATGAACAACAATGATCTTTTAAATAAGAATTTCAAATATTTTGCTACTAAAACATGGATTTGTGTGTATGTATATATGCATATTTGAATATTTTATAAGAAGACAACAAATGACGAAAAAAAAGGGTTAAAACTTTTGGTTAATTCAATGAGAAATTTCACCAATTGTGAAGATTAACAGAAATATTTTGTATACATGCATACCATAAGAATGTTTTGAAGGCAAAGTGAAAAAAAAAATGCTAATGAAGATGGGCTCTTTATATAATGATATTCTTTTTATGCTTAGAAAATAAAAAGTATTTAAAACGATTAACACTAAGTAAGTAAAATTAATAATTCAACACTTTATAAATTGAGCCCTTAAAAAGTACTAAAAGAAACAAAAAAGAACAAAAAATAATAATGAATAAAAATAAAACACCAACTTTCTTTATACCAACCGCATTCCGGACAAAAAGGAAGGCGTTGTGATAGCAACAAATTTCACATGTCTTATTTTCAGTGATAATGCAACAGTAGCACGTTGGCTTAAAAGATTTTTGAAAATTTCCAAAGTTTAACGTAATGTGAAATAGTCGACGGGTTTCTTTTATATTTTACCCAAAAGAGGATTCTTGCAAGCGGATCCGGAAAAAAGATCCTCGCATTATTTCATTTAAGGCTTATTGAAATTTGATACGTGACGAACTTTTTAGTAAAATCGAATTCCAAAATACTTCTATACTAAAACAAAATAAAAATTAAATTTTTTTGAAGAAAGTTGCAGGAAACGCTTGCTATCTTTCATAGCAATTTCATTTTCATAAAATATTAATTAAGGTATTCGGGACTACTAAATAAACAACGATTTCGGTTATGTAACGACCATATCTAGAATTTTTTATTTTAAACAATAAGATGATCCTTGTCTTCTCTCCCTCCATCTTGTTATTTACCTTATTAATAATATAACAAAATGAGCTGTTTTGATGAAAATAACATTTAAGCACAATATGACACCATCGAAACTAATGCATATTATTATTTTTTTTTCCATGTAAGAAGGGTAAAATGAATTTTCGAAGAAAATTCTATTGGAAGATAGACGATTTTAAACAAAAGCAAAAGGAGTGACAACCAAAAAAAAATGTTATAAAATATCAAATAAGAAGAGCAATAACTAAAAATAACAGTAATGTTCTGTTACTGCTTTGATATAGATACTCGTAGGGTAAGAAGTACTTTACACCAACATTTTTCAGTTTAATATTTTTTTTTATTATTGTTTCCAAATTCCATTTCTTCTCGCTTTTGATACTTTAATTTCACTATTTTATATTAAAATGAGAAAAATATAGATTGGAATTTTTGTAATGATGAAAACGGAGAGCATGACAATATTTGACATTTAACTATATACTTAAAAAGCATATCTGAAACAGAAGGTGCAATTTTGGGTGTCATTATCAGCACGTGCTACAAAACGTTTTCCGATAGTATCGTGATTTCCTCATAACTGCGATGAATGGGCTTAGGTATTGAATCTGTTCTTATACTTATGCATCAATAAAACTTGTTTATAATAATTTATGACATAATTCTACAACACTCACAAAAAAAAAATATGTATTACTATAGTTAACATAATTACAGTATAACAGTTTTGGCTAAATGGTATACTATTACTATTTTCAAAAGCTACTGGAATTTTTTTTAGTTTATTTTAGTTTCTGAGAGCAAATAAGTCAGAACCCTTTGTTATAACATTATTCAAACCGTAGTTTAAATAAATTAAAAAAGGTCAGAAAGTTGTCCCAGAAAATGCTGTTTTAAATAAATGCTGTGAGCACTGCTAAAAAAGTAAGAAAATTTGCATTGCCAAAGAATTTTAAAAGAACGATATTCTATTTAAAGTTTGGATTTTTAAACTTTGAGCAAGGATGTACTGCTAATTTGACTAATTCTAATAAATAACAAGTAAAAACGTTTCAGTCGGTGTAAACTGATTGAATTATACTCTGCACCTTTCGTTGTTGTATAGCAATTACTCAAACCTATGAAACTATTCTATAGATAAACTTCACGGATATGTCTGACCTATAACTGCCAAGTTTCATGAATCTGATTTTATTATTTTTCCAAATATTTAAAATAAGCTTTTAGACTTGTATAGGAGCTACTCGAACCTGTTAAGCAATTCAACCAAAACTTCAGAAATATGTCTGACCTATAATTGGACACACAACTGCCAAGTTTCATCAATCTGATTTTATTATTTTTCCAAATATTTAAAATAAGCTTTTAGACTTGTATAGGAGCTACTCGAACCTGCCAAGCAATTCAACTCAAACTTCAGAAATATATCTGACTTATAATGGGCCAAGTTCCATGGATATGACTTTATTATTTTGTCAAATATTTAAAATTAGCCTTCGAACCCGTTGTCCGAATTGCATTATTGCATTATTGTGGATTGCATTATTCGTTTTTGAGTTATCGTGCGATTGGACGGACGGACATGTCTAAATTTTACGCTGCGCAGGAATATATATAATATGTCTATAGCCCAGATGACTCCTTCAAGTAGTTACAAACTCCATACCAAGTTAATATACTCTTCACGAAGTGCAGGGTATAAAAAGCCATTTCCTTTACTTTATAGTATCATATCTGAAATCAACAACCATATAAGCTAGTTAAAATGTTACGCCTTTAGTCTAGCATTTAGAGGAATTTTCTCTGTCTAGTTTTCATTTATCATCTTGTTACTCGATTTAAATGAAAGGAAATTCTTGATCCATTAGAAGTAGATGGAAGATCTATTTCTTAAATTACTTTTAATGACAATTTTAATGTATTTGCAATTATACAAAAGAAAGGAAAATTTTGGAAAATTTAAGAAAATGTAGTGATCTTCTCACATTCACGTTACCTCTTTTTAACACCCCATTAGAAAAACTACGTATAGAATTGGTTGTCAAATTCCGGGAAATTACATATTTACAAATAAAGGTTTAGACATATACATACGTACATGTAAGAATTCTTGAGAAGAATATTTTCAAATATAATATTTTAATTTGATTCAAGATTCAAATTATGATTTCAATTATTAAATTCTTACGTAAAATACAAATATGATTTAATTAAAAATTCAACTGTGGAAAAATATGTTTGGTTACCATTGGATTCATTTATTAATTTTATTAATGAGAACTTATTCCGCTACGTACAATTATTACAAATTCCATTTTATTACAGAAGTTAGGGTAAATTACCATCTGAACGTTGGTTATCTATAAAAAAAAACATAATATCCTTTTATTATTCGAATTTTAATTAAATTTGAAAAAAAAATGCATTTAAATCAAACCTGTTCATAAATATTAGTAAAAGCTAACCAATGAATTAATGAAGCCGAATAATATAGAAAATTTGTTTTTTTGCTTAAATTCAAGATTTTTCCAAAAACCAATACAAAACTGGAGTCTAAGAAATGTTTAACAGTCTAAGGAATTATGACTTTGCTTATAGAAAATAATTTTCAGCGTTCAGTTACTAATTTCGTAAGAACCGAAACTTCGCATTAACCTGTTCAAACCATTTTTGAATTTTAACAATTTATTCAAAATTATGAATGACAAATGCATACGTAACAACAACACATGTTGTTACGTATACATTTTAATGTAAATGCTGAGCAACAAATGTATACGTAGATTCTCTCAATTCTAGAGGTGACAGGGATTCGATTGTATAGTTAAAATTTAATTTTTTCTTCTAATATGAAAATCATTCCGTTTTTTCAATCAAATCAATCTATACAATTTATTACAAAACACTCGAAATATTTTAATAATAAATAAGCAGGAATCAACGTAATATTATTTTTTTTTAATCCGATCAAACGAGTTTTTATTTTTCAATTCCATAACCCAAGTTTATGTTTCCAGATAATTACTCCGGTACAACTTAATAATGCAGATAAATATTTAAATACAATTTGAAGTGGCATATATAAGATTAAATTGAATCTAATATATTATAGTAAATTTTACTCAATGAGAAGTTTCTTTGATAAAGACACGAGCCAAAATTCATATTTAATTTATGAAGGATGAATATTCTTCAATATCGTACTGCAAATATAGCAAATGCTCTTACACCTAATATATTCAGTGAAAAGTATGGGAAAATATCTAGAATCTTGAATAGATTAAAGAATACCTATATGACATGAAAAATGTTCAACAAGTTATATTTGTTATTGCTCTTAAATTTAATAGTGTTCAAACAAGTTCGTTTAATTCAAACGTATTTTAAAAATTTCTCACAATACTATAAAATATTTTCAATTCTTTTAATTTCCTAACTAATCTTATATTGTATACTTTAATTTTTCAGACTAATCTTATTACCATATTAGTACAAATTTTGATTAATAAACTAATCGATTGATCTAACAGTTCCAACTAATACTGATTACCCTATGTTGTACCTGTATGAATCACAAACAGAAAGAGATAATTTGGCAAATTTTATTTAGTTTGCAAGCATATTTCTGACAGTCCACCTTTTCCTTACGAAGTATAACATTCAATATTTCAACAATTTACAATTTTGAGTAGACGATATAAAAAATATTTTATAATATTTGCCGTTCCAAAATAATAAGTTTTGAATTTTATTCCCTCAATTTCACAAACAAAATTTTATGCTTATGTTCAAGCTGCTACAATTCTGCAACGAAGTAAATAGAATATTAAAAGTAATTTAGAATACTCGATAGTATTGCATCGCAACAAATGCAGAATTTAATAAAATAATGGTTTAATTCTAAAAAATTCTCAAAATTACCTTCAGGTCTTTTAAATAACTTAAAATTCTCATAATATAAATATTTAAATATTTTGATTGAAATCATCTCATTTATATTCTAACAAAATACAAAAAAAAATTTTAAATTCGTAACGTTTTCAATTAATCCTCTTTCCTAAAAAAATCGCATTAACACAAACCATACGCCTAAAGAATAGATAAGGGTTAAGAGTATCGCCCTCAGGTCACGCGTTAACCATTTGCAATATCTTTATTAAAATACACAAATGTAAGATGCAAATAGTTTGTAGACACACATATGATTGAGATAACGTGTGATTTTTTTTCTAAATTCGAATGAAATAAACTATTTTTTTTATTAATTATTAAAAAATATAAGCGCTTCCGGTTTGTTTATTGAATTTCTAGAATATAAAATGAAATTATTTTTTTTCCATTTACTTGGCGTTTTCAATACAAAGAAGAATTCATTCTTCTATATTCGATAATTAGCAAATAAAGTATGTATATTAGAAAAATTGTTTCAATCGCTGTTAATTGCGCAATTAACATAATTTTTTTCCATTATTACTGCTTGTTTTGCATTCATCGTTAGAGCGGTTCTTTGAACGTCTCAACAAATTTATATTTTGGTAAATAATAATTCTAATTTTATATTCTAATATTTGTAAACGAGATTATTGTCAGATTTTCCGACCATTAACTAAAATTCAAAAAGAAATATTGAATAAGACAATTAAAAATTTCTGGATTTCAATCATAATTGTTTAAAATTAAAAGAGCGAAATTTATTTCCGTCATATTTTTGTCTTCCGGATTAGGAAACTGGATATTTCTTAAACTTTTAGACGTGTATAATGTGAGTTTTCGAAAAATATTCGTCTTTGTGCATGTTATTGTGTCGGTACAAATGCAAATCTTGTCAATGTATCCTCAATTGAACCTATTACCTTCTGTAAGTAGACAAGATTTTTCTTTTTAGGCTTGCAGATTAACGTATTGCAAAAGGATTTGATCAGACCGATTATTTTCAGATTCTGTCGTTGCAAATTTCTTTCAAAATGGTTGTAAATTTCTCTCAACAAAACCTTCATAAAAGCTTTCAAAATCTTATAGTTCTCCTTCTCAATCTGCTAAGACGCAAATTACGCGTCTTATGAAAGCGTCATATGTATTCGGGCTTCAATTCAGAAAATTATTCATCCTACTAATGAACACTGCCTTGCAACCCGTTCCAGGATGAAAATCATTATGTAAACTCATTCTATGTGATACAAAGAAACATGTAACCGACTTTTGGATTGACGCAATATTAAAATTTCTCAATTAAATCTACATACATACATAATATTTTTGTTTACTTTGAAAAATTATGAGACTTTTCATTTCTAATATTTTTTTTTTCTAATTTGTTTCATTCTCCATAAATTTTCTTTTATATTTTGAAATAAAATTTTTCCTTTTTTTTTTAATGTTCTAAACAAAGTTGCCTCATTGTTTATGAACATGTGGATAAAAAATTCATTTTTTTTAAATATTTAAAATTGAAAAAAAAAACTTGGAAATATTATTACGTTGGGTGTTAATGATCATGATGGGAATGTTAATGGTTAATCTTACTGCAATATTTGTAGTTGTTTAAACAAAAAAATTAATTGAGTAATTTTAATGATTTTGAAATTTTTCTTTTTTATTATAAATCAATTGAACTTATAACTCAACTATACTCAGCTTTATTAGCAGATTTATTAAGATTGGAAGAAATATATTATGAGACCATAGGGACCGAAGCATTTTTATATAAATACTAGAAATTTTGAGGAAAACTTTTTAAATATAAAGTTTTTTTTAATAATCAATCGAATTTTGGAACGATTAATTTGACTTTGCAAGGTATTTAAAATTTCCCACAATAAAAACGCTAAATATAATTTTTCTATGCGAAACATTCACATTTCTATAAATTTTATTATTTTTAGTCTTTTTACAAACGGAAGTATCAAAAAACGAAAATATGTAGGGTTGAGCTTGTCAACTCTGTGATACCCCTACGAATGAATGATTTTAGTGCAGTTTGTTGCTTGTCACGCTGTTCTGCAAGTATTCTTGGTATTTTATTATATTACGCATAATTTCAGCACTGTAAGTTCAATAATTTCTACAACATAAGACCGAATGACTTTCGGTGTATGGCAGCTACCACCACAAGTCAAAAAATTTCAACAAGCTTAATGTAAGAGCTCTAATAAAATATTTGCTTGTGTGAAATTTCAATACTGTAAATGACTTTTACAAATAAATACTTCAAATAACTTTTGAAGTTGTATGGCAGTTATGATAAGCACTCATGATTTCTTAACAGCCTTTATCGAAAATTATGGCCATTTTACCATATTCGTTTATGCAAAATTTCAGTTTCGTGGCTTCAACGATTTCTAAATTATGATCAAGTAATTTTTGAAGTTGTATTACAGCTTAGAAGCCAAGAAATTTCGACGATTCCACATAAAACACATAACAGCCCCAATAATATTTTTGCTTGTGTGAAATCTTGGTATAATAGCTTCAATAACTTTTGAGATATAGACAAATAACTTTAGTAGTTGTATGGCAGCTATTCATAGCAATACCCCGATCACATCCAATTTAAATAAATAGGGTTCTGGCATTTATTACTATCATTTGAGAAAATTTGTCGAGGTTAGCTCAATTAATTTTTAAGTTATCATTGGGACGGACGGACAGATATGTTTGATGCGGCTCATAATTCGAAGCCGATCAAAAACATATACTTGAGTCTGTATCTCAGACCATTATCTTCTAGCGTTACAACCGGTTAACCAAACTTAGTATACCCTGAATTGAAATGAATTGAATTGAAAGTACCAAAAAAATAACAGCTCATCGATTAATTTGCACTACCAAGTTATTTTAAAATTAAGTCTATCGTGCAATCAATGCGTCTCAATATTATTTACAAAACTCACATTACTAAAACCACATTATGACAATAATCGTATCATTATGACTCCGAGCTGAACTTGGAACCCTACATTTTGAAAATTCCTCCCAAATTTTTATTAAATCGGCATAAATTAATTCAAACCTTTCATAAGAATTTTATAAAAAATTTTGAAATTAAAATAAAATTATATATGAATGGAAATTTGTTCTTCAATTGTTATGGCCGCCATGTGTTCTTAATTATCTTAAATATATAGAAGAAATCCTTATTTCTTTTTATTCAATGAATTTAAAATATCAAGAAAACTACCTCAAAACTTAGCATTACAAAGCATATGCTGATTTTTTTTTTAAATATTTCACTTTTTAAAGAAAAATATTTTATTAATTATTTAGCGATTTATTTGGAAAAATTATAAAAATATAAAAATAAATTATGATTTTTTATTAACCCATGTAAAACCATAATCAAATTTTGAGGTATTGTAAAAAAAATGTACCATCTACCTGTGGAATGTAAACAGTTTTTATTGTTTGCAAACGAAACTCCTACATAATCAGCGAGTATAACGTATGTACAACAAAAATTATACCTGTTACGGTATAACACTCAAATTATTAAAAACTTCAACAATATTCGTCTATAAAAGGTAGCTCTTTTTAAGTTGTTTATGCGGTATTTTTTTGTAAATATGGAATTTTCAAATAAATTTTAAATTTTAAAAGCATGAACAGACTGACAATTTTTTTTAAAATCATAAATATCAGTTCGTTTTACTTACATATATATCTATGTGTATGTGTTCAAGTTATCAATAAGTTTTGTATTACGTTCACCTAAATTTGTTATACATTTAATTTGTTTTTGTCCAGCAAATTGATTTTATTTAAATGAATAATAAGGCATTTAAGCAGAATTTTTTATTCTAAAATTCCATATTTAGAATCTGTAAAACTTCCCTGACTAAATATATACCAATCTCCTATAAATCTATCTCCTATAAATTTCTAAAAAAAAACTACGTACAGTCCATCTGTGATATGAATGAAAACTAGTTGCACATAAATTTATACGGTTTCGAGTAGTGTTCCTTGAAACGCTGGTCTTGCAAAATAGTTCGCATTAGATTTGACCAAATCATTTATTCAAATTTAATTTCAAGGTTCGGTACATATAATTTCTTAATGGCCTCCATAAATTAAGGACAATATATGATTTGTTTTATGACTAAATTTTTATATCAGTAGGGTAACTAATATAATGTAGTTTCTTAACTCAACGGTATATTTTAATTGTACTATTAGATCGATTTTAAAAATTTAAATGATAATGGTTATCTATGGCGGCTAGGGCCCAAGAACTGAACCTATATGTATAACCTATAAATTTTCATGATTTTAAATAGCTTTCATTTTGTAATTGTAATTGAAGAAACTTTACAAAAAAAATTCATAATTTTCTTATACGCGAAAGGGACCTAAAATTAGGTTGTTTGTCAACAACATATTATTTTATATGCATATATACAAATGTTCTTAAGGACGTAACATGTCATATTTATACAAAAATATTATACTTGTTTACAAACAATATAGGCAATAAAAAGGACTTTTTAATCTTAAATATTTTTCAATGGACATTTTAATTTTTGGTATCTTTTTCTTATAAATTTAGCTACCTAATACGTTTGCGGAAAATTCAAAATTATTTTTCTTAGAATTTATTTTTAAGAGGTCAGTTTTTTATTCACGGTATATAATGTCTAGAAAGTGTTTCTAATGGTAATTTGTTTTATGTTACTATAAAAAATAGGGACACTTTTTAGTGGTAAAATTTATTATAAAAATGAAAGATTTCTTTGGAAAAAATTAAACACCCAAAAAAAATTATTTTAAAGGTGAATTATGAAAACAAAAGAAAATGCAGAAAATTATGCTCTAAAAAACATGCAAATTTTTTACTACTTCTTTTTATATACGGTACAAAATTTACATTTTTAAATAATTTAAAATTCATATTTGGTATTGTCAAATATTTGCAATATTTTTTATGATGGTCAGTCAAGGACAATCTTGTATTTTGTCATAATTGAAAAAAATTGTTACAGTAAAAAAAATATAAATTTGAGGCAATAATTAAAAAACAAATAATTTCTAGGTTCTAATGATTTATAAACCATCTTTTATATTCAGAGAGTTCTTAGTAAAAATTTAAATTTTGAGATTTAAGAAAAAAATTAATGGCTAAAAAAATTAAAATTTGTAATAAAATCAGATTTGTTCCACATAACATGCCTGAATATTTGCTATTGGACGTGACGTCATAGCATGGAACTTATTACAGATTTATAAAATTAAGCAGCAAAAATATAATGTAAATCACTTTTTAAATGAAGTTTTAATTCTAGAAAAACTCAATCAAATTAGTGTTATACAGAACAGGTTAGTGCAATACAGAACAGTCTTGCCACTTCAGCATCACTGTGTTAAAGGATCATTTGACGCATATTAAAATTTTAGAGGGATTTCAAAGTCAATTAAAAGAACTGACTAATTTAATTTTTTAAATTTGAGTATCAATAGTTGTGAGTTTATATTCATATATTTTATTTAATTTAAAAATAATCATACCTATAAGACCGAAGTAGAATTGAAAGAAATGTAATTTTATAGCAATACTTTATGGTGTATTTCGAAATTTCAGGCTCACATCCTGTCAAATTAAAATTTTTTAAACATTTGCAAAGATAAAAACAAAAACAATTTCAATGAACACATATTAAAAGAATTTACAAAAAATACTTATGTATTTCTAATGATCTTGTCGCTAAACAAACTGATAAAACTTAACCTCTTTTTTATTACATGAGTTCGCTTATGATTATTTGAGTCGTATAGCGTATATTTAGTTGCCCTATGTAGTTTACAATTCATTATAGCTTATTTCAATTAGAAATATTAAAAAAATATTCATAAAATTCTGCATTATGCACATATGTACATAAATCTTTTTTAACATATTTAAAATATCAATTTTTGTTTTATATACACAATATAAACATCTTGTTATAATATAAAACTTGACAGATCATAAGTTAACGTAACCGTAAAAAATCAGTAATTTATTTTTAAAATATTTAACTAGATTTTTTATACATAGCTGTTCAAAAATATACGAGTATTTACTCATAATGGCATTCATGCAATTTTAGGATTTGAAAGAGAAAAAAATTCCTTGAGCAAATAGAAAACTCTACACGGAACAGCAAAAAATTATTGAAAGACAGTCTACAAAAAAAAATGCTTTTATTAACCCTCGTCTTTTTTTCAAATAAAATTTCTACATTGCAAAATAGAATAGTTTCTTTTTTTATTAGAAAAATATTATGAAACAGAATGAATATCACCCTTATTCAAATTTGATTCACTTATACTCATCTACTGTACTGAGTCAATGCAAATAATGTAAATGTATGTATGCATGTGTTATGATGTATGTAACAAACTAGATTAATTATATTTTATACGAATATAATTACATTTTTTCATACATACATCTTATATTTTGAACCCTTGAATACAAAATTTACTATACTCTATACACCAACTCGTATATATTGATGAATTAATGTTGGTATATTGAAGCAACCATAATATGCACCCCATCATTATTATATAAATTCTACAAATACATTTACATACATTACCTACTATTAAAAACATCATCCTTAAAATCAACCATAGTTGGGCTAACCAAACATTCCATAAAACTACAAAACTCATTATCATACTGCAACTAATATTATACACCATGTTATATAATAATATGTTCTATCTATGTACATATGTATGTAAATGTACAAGGTATGTATGCAAACATTTTGCTCTAATTTTCCTTTTTAATTCCTGTTTTCTTTTCTCACTTTGTATTTTTTTTTTTTAATAATATTAGTATATAAAATTCAAAATATTTCATTTCAAATCTTCAAACCATTATTCGTGAATATTGTAAATTATTAATGGAAAATAAAAATTAAATTCACCCTCAACTTTTTAACATAATGAACGTAACAAAAAAAAAAAGAAGAACGGAAAGGGAGAACAATATGAACAATAATATGGCAACAAAAGAGATATTATCAGTAACAGTTATACAATAATAGAACGAACTTGATATTAAGTATGGCGGGCCATTTTGCAAGTTCAAAAATTAATTTAAATAGCAAAATTGGGTTGAAATGCATAAATACACATGCATACACACATATATTCCAAATTGTACACAAAATATCTTTCACCAATAATTTTAAAATAATTAAAGATTCTAATCAAACTTGGAAAATAATAAAAATTTAAAAAATTCAAAGATTCGCTAACACTAAGCAGCTGCAAAATAAAATGTTAAAAAACAAATATGATAAAAAATTGTTTTATTGTATGAGTACGTAAACCCTTCCAAATTAAGTATTTTCTAAAAATCTCAAAAATTTATGCATTTGATATTACGACTAAATAGTGAAAATGATCGAAACAACAAAATGATCTTTGGCTGAAACAGAATAGTTTGACAAAAACTTGCATTTTTCTGGATTTAAAATCTGTAACTTAAAAGATAAAAGTAAAAATTGTAGAAGTTTTCTATAAACTGAGGCAAGAACAAATTATATTCAATCAGAGGCATTTTAAACAAAATTTTGTATGGAAAACTAAAAACTAACCATTTCCGTCCATTATTCACAAATTAAATTCATTGATTCAGTATGATGGGAAATTGGGGCATAATTCACCAACAGAAACGTTTTGTTTTAAACTAAAATAACAGTTCTCTTCCAATCTTAAAAGATTTTATAATTATTAAGTTAACCGAATAAAAATTTTTTACTTTTCAGTAGGTCAATTGAGTTCTTATTTTAATAACTGTGCTCATACATACATATATATTGCTATGTAATTATATGTAAATTGTTACATTCTTGTATTTAAATGAAGAGAAATTTATTATAAAATAAAAATGTAATAAAATTTCACATTTTTTGCAATTAAGAGAATAATAAACCCTATTAAAATTTTAATTCATATTTTTTATTTTAAACCACTAACTAAACTGAAATCAATTTAATCGTGAATATTCTACTTTCTTGTAAGTTGATATAACGAAAAAGTAATGAAAGAGAGAGACTTCATTAAAAACCGTTATCACAGTTAAAACTTACTCTTTACTTCAAATAATATTATTTCTCTTAACTATTCTCACAGTTCTCTTATTATTATATTTTACATAAAACACGATAAAGTGTTTTATACACTTTTATACCCTTACGCTCCAGCCCATACCAATTTCACTTCAAAAAAAAAAAGGTCTACCCTCGAATACATCTCACACACACTGACAAATCAAATCTGACATCACCTCTTTTACATCATTCTACACGAATAACAAGAGAAAAATACCCCTAACTTTTTTTTCTTTAGAAATAAAAAAAAACTCACTAACACAAACGCATTAAAAAAAAACAATTTTTTTTAAAGAGAATTTATTTTTTTTTTTTTATATTTCGTTTAATCGTTTCAATCAATCAACCAGGCGGCAACTCCACTCCATATATCAACAATGCAATGAAAATTGATGTAGTTTGGGAAAAGAGAGAGAGAAAGAAAAGAAAGAAATATTTTTTTTTTATATTTTAAAGAGAAAATTCACCATTTTTTTATGAGCAAAAAAAAAATGTCCCCTTATAAATTGAGAAAAAAGAAAAATGTGGTTTAGTTTGTGCACGTTTTTAATGTTAAGGCAAGAAGAAACAACAACAAAAAAAAAGAAATCGAAATACCGTTGTATTCGTTACTAGGGGCGGGGTGATTTACTCAACCACAAAACATTGAAAAAATTTAGTTTTACTCTTTAAAATTTGTGTTTTCTTTTTTTTTTTTTGCATTTAAAAAAAAAATAAATTTTCTTTACGGGTGGAAACCCGCCCTCTCTTAATATTTTTATACACATTGTAAAGAAAAAAAAATTAAATTTTCTTCTAAAAGAAATTTTTTCATGTTTTTTTTTCTATGGCCATTTCTCTCTCATTACGAGGTATACATAATGTAGACCAAAACGTGTAATATCATTTTGGTGAAACGGATCTTATAATCGGAACGGAATAAAAAAAATTATATACCTACATACTTACAGATACTTACATAACATACTTATTAGGGGAATTTTTTTCTTGTTTCACATTAAATAATTTTAATATTATCAATAAATTCTTACTAAAAATAATTTTTTGTAAATAAGTGTTACAACTGTATAATACACAACCATGTAAGTATGTATGAAACTGTATATACATATGTACAATTCAATAAATAAAAATATAAAATGATTTCACATTTTCAACTTTGTTAAATTATTGTGGTCAATCAAAAGCATTCCATTTTTATCCGCTAAATGTGATTGACGTTATTTTTTACTATTAAATGTACATAAGTATGTATATAAGTTCATAGAGATATTATTTTTCTATTTGAAAAAAATACTGCTATGACACGACATTCCATAAAAATTATTTATAAATTAACATTTAATTCTTTAAATCAGGATAAACACATACATACATATATATACATATACATAATGTATAATATAAAAGCGTCCAATAAAATAAATATGCATAACAATAACACTATATACACAATATAACAAAAAAGACAATATGTTTTTTATAAACATGTGCGTACATAAAATGTGTGCATATTGTGTGTGTATATATTTAATATCTTTGTAAAAAAAAAATGTAAAAAACTAAAAGAAAAAATTAAAAAATTTTTAAGTATTTTTTATGAAAATTTAAATCTTGTGTCTTGAAGGTCATAATAAATTTTACCACTTTATTGTTAATAAATTAAATTAAAACAAAATTAAATTAGAACAAAAATAAAAACGCTAATGGAATATTAAAAAAAAATTAAATAAAGAAAATAAGAATTTTAAAAATTTAAATAATATTTTAGAAATTTTGTGGTTTTCTTTATTTTAAACAGCATACAAAAAAAAATTAATGTTTTTGTTTTAAATTAGATTGAGTTGTTCAACCGTACAAAAGTCGGTTTTCTTTAAAACACATTGTTAAAAATTGTATTTTACGAAAGAGATTGTAAGAAAATACTTAGCACAAAATCGAAATATTGCCTTATTTGGGAAATTTATAAACCAACGAAATCTAATTTAGACCCTTATGTTCGGCCAAGCAAATGAAATTTTTGGCAAATATGAATTTTTGGTATTATGATTAGCGAATTCGCTTAAATTTTGGCGAATGAGCTGTCAGATCTGTCGAATGAATATTCTGTGTGACATACTTTGCGAATTAAAAATCAAATTAATACATAAATGTTTTTTTATTGGATATTATAACATTTATAGTGATATAATGGAAAAATCTAAACTATCTGTAAAGTAAGTTCATAAAATTCTACAATTTATTGTAAAAAATTTTGACTGTTTAATATTAATTTAAGAGTGAAAAACACGAACCAAACACAATTCGGGCATTTAAATAAATTAGCGGACAACAACCCCGTAATTGCTAAAGAATAGAAAAATTTAATTATTTTTACAAAAAAGCAAATAAAACGTACATAAGTGTTGTGTTACGCTTATTATATCATAATGGATCTGGCGAATGAAACCATTCGTCGATCATAATTTAAAATATCAGTCGATTCGCCTAGTCAATTTGACTCGCCTAGCCATTCGCTTAGCCGATCATAATAAGGGTATTAGTTTAAGGAGAAAGTGATTATAGATTGATAACCATAAGCAAAAATTATTTTATTAAATAAATACGTTGAATTAAATTTTCTAAAATTAAAAGTAGCTATAGCACCTCATAATATATTATGAGAGTATGTGGAGATATGGAAATCTTTTAACTTGGTTTGTTCCAAACTACTAATAATTTTGAATTAAATCGTTTTTCCTCATTGCCACAGAATTTATTTAGGTATATATATGTAATAATTTTTGATTACTTAAGAGGCACTTATTATACTTTTAATTTAATTTTAAATATATTTTAATTCAATAAATATTAAAATTTTTAATATAAATTTATTATTTTATAAAATGGACCCTATATAGGCTATACAAATATTATTCTATATTGTTAATAATACATAAGCAAAAAACTTTTAATATAGTATGAAATTATGGACAAATTTGCCATCACATATTTTTAAAATAATTGGATAAAACACAAATGAAGTTAAATGCCAAAAAAAAATAGTTTTACTGTAATGGCTCTAAAAAAAATAAGATGATAAGAAGAGAATTTGAAAATACGTTCATAATATCAAATTTATTTAAAATTTTTAAAGGAATTTAATTAAACTTGAATTAAATTTTAATTAAACTTGAAAGTATCGAAAAATTTCATATAATCAATTCACATTTTTTATATGCATATGTACATACAATTACATTTCATATACACATATTTAACTTCCTTATTTTTACCTTTATAAATCCTACATCCCTCTACATATTTTCTTACCTTCGTCCCTTGAAATTCCAACCTTAATGATTATCTTAACGCATATCTTACTTCGAAATTATTTTCCCTTTCTTTATACACTTATGTTTAAATTAAAAACATTATCCTAAATCAAAAATGAATTTCCACATTTCTATCTCTCTCTCTCCTTTTCTCTCTCATTTTTCTATTTTATTCACTCTAACAACAATTCTCAATAATAAAAAAAAAAAGTTGTTTTTAATTTTTTCCCACAAATTAGTTCTCATATCAAGAAAATATTATAAGTATAAGTATATATGTATGTATAAAAATTTCCATTTTAATATACCATTAGATTTCCCAATCGTGGAAGGCATTAATATATCCGCATAAATGTATATACACTACCTTATTTATTATTATTATTTCTGTAGATATTTGCATATATTTGAAATATATTATGCGAAAGAAAAAAATAGCATATATAAATAATAAAACATCAAACCTTACCAAGTTACCAACTAATGAGGTACACATTCATTGGTAGAAATGTACTCGCCCACAATTTAAAATTGTGGCGATGTTCTAAACATATTTCATATGTAGATGTATGGATATATGCGGTTGTAACCTAAAAAACCGCATGTTATATACAAATATATATATGTTTGTGGGTAACGTCTGATATGTATACTCGTATGTATAAAGAAAAAACTAGTGAAATATTTTTCTTATCTTTTTCTTTCCATCATGAAAATTTATACATTTACAGGTATAAGGAAAATTCAGAAAATGGTTGGTATACATAAATATTTTATACTCTTATGAATTGAAGATAATAGAAATATGTATATATACATTAATAAGGATCCGAGTAAGTATAAGTATACAACGCGTACACATCAATAGCTTTAAGGTAAATTTCCTTATTTCCATTGTTTTCCCTATTTTCATTATTATTCGAGGAAAATTTCATAACAATTGTCAATACTTTTCAATATTATAAACTATTATATAGGTATTATGTCCTTAGTACTCCTGTATGGTTTCAGTAATCTACTCTTCAATTAAAATATTACAATAAGATAGTACATATGTATATGTTTGTATATATATGTGGGTTCACTTATTATATACGTACACATAAATTTTAATATTTATATTTTTTAAAAACGTAATTTCTTTTATATCTAATTCTCTTTCCGAAAAAGGATAAAATAATCGAACAAAAAAAAAATTTATTTTCTTGATAATCTATCTATAATATGTAAATTTCGAAATAGATAGTATATACTTCTAATACACGCAAAGATACAATTTAATAGAATGATTTGTATGTATATTTGTATATACCAAATATACAGTGGCTGGGTGTTCCCATATGGGTTAGCCCCAAAAAGCAAAAAACGATAAAAAAATCCTGAAAATATTTAAAATAGCAACAATACTTGTGGTATACCAGTACACTTTCAAGATTGGAACCAAAGTAAAATAGAAAAATAAAAAATTATTTCAAGTCATAAAATCAACGTATTTAAATTCCTTGCCTGCCTGCCGGTTTTTTTTTTTACTTACTACTCTATATCCGTGTACTATTTGCGTGTATGTTAATTATAATATCCTTTATTATGATATTTAATGTAAAATTAAAATATTCAATAATGAAAAATAAAAGTAAAATATTAAATTATTTAAAATCGATACATAAAAATGCGCTTTTCCAATATTTATACGAGTATTTGTATTGTACAGTTGAAATTTCAGTATAGTAGAATATTTGTGTGAGGTAAACTATAAATGTTTGAAATTTTCAGGAATAGAGGCGATCCTACCTACGAACTCAGTACTCAGTTGAGATGAGTAATGCTTGGAGCTAATAATTTTTTAATGATTCGGAATTATTATTTTCGGATTCAATTTTTAAATGATAATAAACAAAAAGTAAGAGTGAACAATGTAAAGGTTATAAAAAGAAGAAAATATAAATATATTCTTTTAAGAATTTGCAACTCCTAAAATTTGACTGCAATCAAAGTATTTTTTATATTGTTTTACAATACTTATGCATTACAAACAAAGAAAATCATATATGCAATGTCCAATATATCAAAATTCTACTGTATTTATACACATAAATAATCAGACTAATTTCACCTAAGAGTTAATACTTCTCTACTTCACACTCGGGAAGCTGCACATTACACTCTCTTTAATCCCATTTGCAATATGCGAGTGTGTTTTCTATTTTAAGTATTATACACACACATGTCTTGCCGATAACAATAAATAATAATAAAATATGACAAATAAAGTGTTTATAACAATTTTATTCCAAAATTAAGAAATTTCCCGAGATAATGAATGGAAAAAAAGAAAATTAATGGAAAAATTGAATGATCTTAAATTTTTACCTTAATTTTCTTATCTTTTTTTCGTTCTTAGGTTTTTTTATTTAAATAGAACAAAATAGAATTGTATATCAAACAGAAAGTTAAAATTTTTGCCCATAGATTTCGCTGTGAACCTCATCCTTTTTATTTAACTTAAATAGTGAGTAAAAAATCGTGAAGGTATTTTTCATACAAAATATGCACAACTCATTTCGAAAAAATGCAACGTTTGATGAAAAATATTTTAAATTTTTGATTTTCAATTACATAAATGAAAATGTTTTCTTTTAAACAAAAATAGTTTCTCTCACCAAGAAATGAAATCCTCCCACTCATATGAGGTGTCCTACTGAAATTGTGAAAAAAAAATATATTGAAATAATGGAACAACTTTTTTTTTGAATTTTTAAATTTTCACTTTGAATTTGTTGAGGAATGTACATATTTCGATGGTGACACCACACAAAACTGTACATAATAGTAAAGAATAAGATCGATTCAGTACCCCTAATTTTGTAACTCAATTTTCTCATATAATTTTACTACTATCTTTTATTAGAGAGTCATAAAATTTATAGTCTTTCTTTTTTCCGATGATAAAACAGGATACGTATGTATTATTCACTCGAATGTACCTATAGTAAAACACGTTTGTAACCCTTTACGTTATCATAATTTTCCAACATAAATAAAGATGTGCGGGCGCGAATTTAAAACGAAATTTTCCATTCTATTTTCGAGAAAAAAAACATACATACATTAATATTGCATAACTGATACACATACAAACGCGTAATTTTTTTTTATTTAATTTCTAAAATAACAAGAAAAAAATATCCGCTCTCTTCCACCCTAAAAAAAAAAGCATAACAACCTCAAAAGTTGGTACAAAAACAGAAAAAAAAATATAAAGCGAAACAAAAGAGACATTTTGTAACTTCCTTTTACCCCAGCCCACCACAATCAATTGGGGTAAGCAAAATTTCAATATAAAACAAAAATGTTTTTGTTTCTCATATCCTTTCTTTTTTCTCCTTTTTCCTCCTTTTTTTTCATGTTTATGTTCAAAATTTTTTTTTTTGGTTTTCCTCATATTTTTTTTTCTCGCAGTTTTTGTTTAATTTTTTCTTCCTATTTAATTTTTTTTCCATGTTTGTTTTTGTTATACTTATGTATTTTCTTTAACATAATTTTTCGCTATATAAAAATTATACACGCATACGTATATACTTATGTTACGTTAGTATAGAAAAAATATTATGAGAAAAAAGCCAATACCGCAGCAATAGCGGTTATTCGTAAGGAATTTTTTTTTTTATGTTTTCTTTTTTATTTCGGAGGAAAATTAAAATTTGTACATACTTTATACTAGTATATACGAATAAAATAAGAAATATATGTATGCTAAATAAAAATTCAAACAACAACGGCACTAACAATAATATTAGACCCAACCAACAACAAAACACACGAAAAATGATGATGACGTTGTTTTTCCTTGCAATTTTTATCCTAATTCTTTTTCTTTTTTTAATAAAATAACTCATACATTTTCCAAGTCCAATTTATAAATGTACAAAATTTCCTATACCCATTTGTATAAATAAAAATATTTTATAATAGGAATAAAAATAAAAATTATATTATGCATTTAACACTAATACTATTACAAAAACTACATATAAACAAGCCATTTATATATGTACACATATGAGCGTATACAAAAATTCTGTTAACCACAACGGTATGACGACGTAGGTTTGCTTTTTTTTCCCTCAAAAAAAAATTTCTGTGTTTTTTTTTGTTGTTGACGACGATGAATAAAAATACAAAACCATTTCGTGAACCCACAAAAAAACTTAAAAACAAGGATATTTTTTTCCCTTATATACACACACACTTAGTATTATATGCATGCTCTTGATACCCTCTACGTATATGTATATACGAGTAATATTATGAAAGACGAGAAACTCTGAGTGAGCAAATAATTTTATACGCGATTGTACTTCATAAATACGCGCTCCTATGTATACTTACTTACAAAATATGGTGTCTATATTTTATAGGAAAAAATTTCATTTTATTTTTTTTCTTTGCTCTATTCGTATACTCACTTATATTTCGAAGGACTCAAATACAAATACAATTTCCACGAAATAGCAACAACAACAACAAAATACAAAATGTAAAAATACAAAAAAAAACTCGTATTTTTTTTTTTTACAAAATAAAATAAAAATTCAAACAAACACAAAAAAAAAGGAAAATAGAACATAACAAAATAAACAAAATGCTGCTGCCTGCTTTTATAACTGTTTGGCATGTTTATAGGTTTTTCTACTTCTATTCTGGTTTTTACTGTATACCACAATCGAGTATGGACTGTATTGGGTTTTATATTGTGTGTACTTGCATTGCATTTAAAAATAATAAGTTGAAAAAAAAATTTTTGAGCGGCGAAACACATTACAAATTTCTCACGAGTGCAAAAATCAACGACAACATTCGACAATACAAAATTTGTTTATGCTTTCTCTTTCTTATTTTCTGTTTTTGTTGTTTCCATTCATAACGGACGGAACAGAGAAAAGTACGACAACACAACTCAAAGTTCTATTTTTGTTGTTTTTTTTTTTTTATATTTTCATGGAGTGTATTTTTTATTCTCAGAAATAGAGTAAAGTAAATGTACTCAATGTAATGTAATCAAGCAAGAAGGCAAGAAAATGAAAATAATGAAAACGACGATAAGAGGAAAAAAAAAACAAACGGTAGTAATAAGGAAATTCAGAGAAAATAAAATAAAAAAAAATATCGGGAGGGTTTTTTTTTTTCAACTTTTCTATTAATGGTTTTTTTTCTCTCTTTTTTCTTTTTTCATTTTGGTTTTTTTTTTCTTGTTGTACTTTATATGTTTGTGTTGGTATATTTAATGTAAATGTGTGTATATTATATTTTATATTTTTATATGGCAGTGATTTGACCGATGTCGAACCCTCTTTATAACTTTTAAAAGTAAAAAAATGAAAAAAAAAAAAAATTTTTTATTTTTTTCTTTTTTCTGTGTGTACTGAAAAGAAAAATGAAATAAAAGTGGTATATTTAAGTATGTGCATATGTAATTGTATAGTTATTGCGGTATACATACACACTTATATACACCATTGTAGATATTGACTCATCTACGTACGTACATATAAAAAGATATTTTGTTAAATTTTTTGTGGTTGGTGTATTTTTGAAAAAAAGAGGAAAAAAATTATACTTTTTTTTGTTATTTGGTTTTTTCTTTCTTCTCTTTTTATTTTTATTATTATTTTGAAGAGAAAAACTTCTGCGACATAACCAAGAAATGATCAGTTCTGTCTGAGACTTTGCGGGTTAAAAACATGCAAAAGTTAAAACAAATTTTTTTAAATATTTATTCCACGTGATCAAAAAAATTAATAAGAGAAAAAAAAATTTTGTTTTTGGTTTTTAGTTCAAACCACAAACGCAAATAAAAAAAAATATTTTGTATTTATTTTCAATAATTTTTGTATTTAAAAGGATATTTTATGAATTGGCAAAAAGATCTTTGATAAAAAAATCAAAATTAAAAAACAACTATTTTAACCAAAAATTATAATTAATTTTTAAAATTTGTAAAAGTGTGTTTCAATAATTTCGAAATTTAGAAAAAAATATAAAGAAAATTTAAGAAAATAAAGCTAAAAGAATGTAATCAGTGAATTTATGAGATTTTTTGTTTTGAAAATTAAATTTAAAAAATTGTGATTTGAAAATATTTGAAAAGAAAAACGTGTCCTCTGACAAAAATATTAAGAGTAATTAAATAATGGAATCAAATTTAAATAAAAAATTATAACTAAACAAGAAAGAAGTCAATTACAACAAAGAAAAAAATTCTTAATAAATTTTATAAAAATAATTAAAATTTAAAATTAAACTAAATTTTTTTTTCTAAACACAACTCATTGGATTATTTTAAAAAAAATTAAAAATCGAATAACAAAAAAATTACTTCTACACTGCAACCAAATATAAAAAATAAAAAGAACAAAATGCATTTACCAGGTCCAACATTAGTTGCAAATCCCCATCATCATCACCATCACCATAGCCATCATAATCATCATCATCCTAGTAATAATAATAACAATAATAATAATTCATCACCACGTAATAATCATAACAGTCATAATAATAATAATAATAATAATAATCAAAATTCACCATCATCAACTTCAACAAATAATAGTAATAGTAGTAGTGGTAATAATAATAATAACACAAATAATAATAACAATAATAATAGTAATAATAATTCATCATCAAATAACAATAATAATAATGGAAATAATAATAATAATAATAATGAATTACCACCATCAATGACTGATATGTTTGCTAGTTTACATGAAATGTTACAAGAATATCATGGTGAATTAGTACAAACTGGTTCACCATCAATATTATGTTCAGCTTTACCAAATCATTGGCGTAGTAATAAAAGTTTACCTGGTGCATTTAAAGTAATTGCCTTAGATGATGTACAAGATGGTACATTAGTTACAATTAAATGTGGTAATGATGAAAATTATTGTGGTGAATTACGTAATTGTACAGCTGTTATGAAAAATCAAGTTGCTAAATTTAATGATTTACGTTTTGTTGGTAGAAGTGGAAGAGGTAAATCATTTTCATTAACAATATCAATTGCATCATATCCAATGCAAATAGCAACATATACAAAAGCAATTAAAGTAACTGTTGATGGTCCAAGAGAACCAAGATCAAAACAAAGTAAGTATAATGATATTTTCATTTTATATAAAATAAGTTATTGAGTTGGTACTTATGAAAAATTTAAGTCCGTTTTTTTTAAATCAAACTTGTATTTGATTAGAAACGAAATGTTGAAATCACGCCTCTTATAAACGTATAAATGATGTTTATTTGGTATCAAAGCAAGTGCTATTAGTTAACTATTTTTAGAGATGTCAAAATTTCTTAAAACCAAAGTTATCGAAATATATAGTAGTAGAATTTAGAATGATTAATCTACTTATGTAGAATTTATAATGACAAGCTCTTGAAAAGAAGGGGTTCAAAAGTTGATTGAAAAATTTAGATTAAAATCGTTGTTCTCTGCACGAATCTCGGTAATATTCTTAATACCATAAAAAATACAGGGTATATGGTTTATTGGATTCTTTGAATAGGTTTTCAAAACTGTTTTGAAATTATAAATTAAGAAATTAAAAAAAAACAAAAATTTGATTTTTTTTTTGGGGCCATTTTCAAAAATCATAGTTTCGATTAGCACATCATACTATTTATTGAAACTTTAAAATAATTCGAAAGATTGAATCTGTTAATACAGCTAATAGATTAGAAAAACGAATATTTCGAGACAGAAGTCCAAAATTTTATGATTGAGGATTGTTCAACAGTTGAGTTAAAAATGAATGTACAATTCTCTGTAAAAAATAAATATTTAGTTATTATAGGTTAATTTTGAATATTGTATTCAAAAATTCAATTCTTAATTTGGCCTTTTTGGTAGTTCTAATATTTCAAGAGTTCTTGACCGTATACTTAATACAAAACACATACATACTTAATGATAATTTGAAAAAGGAAATGCGAAATTTCTGTTTACATACAACAAATAGAAAAAAAGAATAGAACCGAGTAAAAAAATTAAAGAATTGATTGCTTCATGAAATTGTTATAAAAATTTTACCTCTAAAAATATTTAACTTAAAACTATATAATGTAGAATTTTACTTTAACCTCAATTAGTAATGCAAAACTTGAAAAACTTCTTAATTTATATTGAAATTTTAAAAGTATTCATTTTTCTCTTCAATAAGGTTATGGATATCCACATCCAGGATCATTTAATCCATTCATGTTAAATCCAGCATGGTTAGATGCAGCTTATATGACATATGGTTATGCTGATTATTTTAGACATCAAGCAGCAGCAGTAGTTCATCATCCTGTTTTATCAAAAGGTAAGTTAATCCTAACATTGTTAATTTACAAAGCTACTTAAAACTCTGAGGCATTAAAAGTTAGATCTTAGAACAGAAATTAAATTCGTTTTTTAAATGCTCCGCACTTCAAATATTTTAAATAACAAAATTAAACTGTTATTATAGATTCAAAACCAAGCAAATTTTCTTCGGATTGCCGTCGGCTTTTGAAATTATTTAAATTAAAAATTTTCTTTGGATGTCTTAATTATTCCATACCATTTTTAATAGTTTGAAATTCTTTTATTATTCTGCTTTTGTTAAGACATTTTTTGTTTATTGTGTTTTCTCATACAAAAAAAAAAAATAGAAATATGGAATCCTAACTAAGTATATGACTTTTATAATTAGGTTGATCGTAAAAACAAAAAATTAATTTTGTCATAAAAAATTTTTAATGACATTTTTTATAAGAAATATTGAATTTTTAAAATTGAATCTTTTACACCTTTAAATTCTCATATGGTCCATAGTTTAAAAAAAAAAAATTAATTTGATAATTCGAATAAAGTAGAACGAGATTATTAAATTTATGAAATACAGTTAAGTATTCGCAGTTCTTGTATGAATATAAAGTTACCAATTAGTTTTATGTCTTAACGCTATATAAGTATTTAATATTTATAATATTAAGAAATTTGTATGGGATAGGCGATTAGTAACCTCAAAATTCGTAGTGAAGTAAATTTTTTGCATATTAACCCATTAGAAACCAAGGTGTTTCTGTAAGCAATGTTTTAGTTTTTTTTTCAATAATTTGAAAAAATTTATTTATTTCTTTTTTTGTCCACAATGATCATCATTTTGAGATTATAGTCTTTAATGGGTTAATTCACTCCAAACTATTTCACTTACTCTCTTCGGTGGGATGAACATTATTTTCAATATTAAATTACTGCATATAACAATTAATTATATGATTAACATGCATATAAAAATTTTTTTCGACTCCATGTAATGAATGGTGAATTAAAGGGTTAGAAAACGAAAAATTTATTTCTTAATTATTTTCTTCATATTTTCAAATGATAACTTTTTTTCCACACAAAATATCGACTTGAAATTTGCATTTTCAAACAATTATCAAATTTAATTTGCTAAAATTTCTCAGCGCAATAGCGTGAGATTTTTAATTCTCAACATTCAAATTTCAATAAAAAATCACGAAACTATATTTTGTACTTCGTGCGAATTCCAAAAAATTCAATATTAGATTAATTAGAATATAAATTATATCTGGCCTAAATAAACTACAATAATTTTATTAATTATTTAAAGAAAAAAAATCGAAAATATTTTTTAATTGGACTCACATGCAATTCATTAGAGAAATTTGTATGTACACACGGTCTTTAAAATGGCAAATGATTTTAATCGTGTTAAATTATACTTTTTATAAATTTTCAATAAAAAAAATTTTGTATTATTATTAATGAAGATGTCGAATGAATGTCATTTTGTTTTTCTTTTTATTTGATACATGCGACAACAATACATAGATGATTATTACGACTAAAATGTGGAAAATCATAGATCCGGAACTACCATGCAATAAATTCCGGTTAAATTCAAATAGTACGTGTAATTCTGTTTCTCTTTTTTTTCGTTTTTGGTATTTTCTTTTTAATTTATTTCATTTTTTTCCCTATATTATCCTTTTGCATTATTTTCACGCACAAACACATACATGCATATACTAACAGAAATTCTCTGTGCGTGAAAAAAAAGGACAACAAAAATATTATATAGTTATAAAAAATGAACGGTTCGCAAGAGTAATTGGTATTGCATTGCCAGCTGATCAATAATACAAGGGTAGATTTCTCGATTATAATGAGATGACAAATATCAATAATATCGAAAAGGAATGAAATTTTCATTGGATATTCCAATTTTCTTGTTCTGAATTTAAAGAAATTTTAGAGCAAATTTTTTACGTAATTTTTGTCAGTTTTGTGCACATTTCGTAAAACAATGTTTGATTCGGTGTTATAAATATTGCAGAAAGAAATTGTAAATTGTAGTAATGCAATCAAAACATTCAAATTTTGACTAATAAGGCTTCGAGTTTACACAATTGAAATTCGAAATAATTTTTTTTTAGGTACAAACTGTCATACATGTTGTATTTAACAAAATTACTTAAAGCAATTGCTTTACAATTTTTTAATGCACTACCATAATGTGATTTACGAATTCCTTTGATGTGGTTTACGTTTTTATATTTTTAAATTAAATTAATTGAATATTAATCATGTTATTACAATGTAAGTTATTGGAAAAATAAATCATTAAAAAGCTGAAAATTTACGATATAGAAAGTTTATATAAAAATTTAAAATTTATGTTGAAAAATGCACTTATAGTTTCAATTTAATTTACGTCAATAATCTAGCCATTTCGAATTTCTAAGAATTTTTTTTCCAATTTTTCTATAAGTAATAGCATTAATTTACAGGGAATTTCAAAATTGATTTCTCCTATTAATGAAAAAGCGATAAAATTTTGTATTGTTCATCGAAAAAGAGAACAATTTTCGAAAATTTCAAATGATTCAAATCATACTTAATCGAACTACTTGCTCGAATTGTGTACTTGAATACTTTTAGAAAAATTTTTAAGTTTTTCGTACCTTTGATTTGAATTTCATATTTTTTTACTTTAGGAATTCAAAACCTTTATATTTGCAGTCAGGAAGTAACCACGAGGACGGATTTAAAAATTGCATGAAATTACTTTAACGATTCAGTAACAAGTGAGAGCTAACAACACTGTTATTAGCTCTGCATGACACGTATTTTCTTGAAGGCAGAATGTTAGCAAATATTAAAGGAAAAGAAAATCTTAACTTTTTGTTAGCTTTTGCTTACATTAAGTACTTATGGATTTTCACAAAATTTACCATAATATTATGTAGGTTCTTAGAGGATGGCCAATATTTTTATAACAATAACATTTTTAAAAACAAAATGTTATTTTGAATTTTTATTTGAAATGCAGCCGTACAGCATTCAGTAATTCATTGAATTTAATTATGAAAATCAATTTAACCTTCATAGCATCTGCTCTAGAATATTTAACGTTGCAAACCATTTGTTTTTTCAGAATGAGTAGTTTTTGTTAGTCTGTAAATAGAAAACCGTTTTGAAATTAAATTTTTGAGAAAAATCAAATCATATATATTTTAAAATCGCGAGTGCTATAAAATGTAACGTCTTATAAAAATATACCCATAAATTAGAATAAATGTACGTAATGGATTATGAAACAAGCCGGTTTTATATCTCCTCTGGAACGTAATGTGCTCTTAAAATTGTAGTAATGTGTACAAATATGAATTTGGAACTAGGTAACTCTGTAAAAGTCTGCATAATTGCATAATCACCCAAAAAAAAATCATTTATTTTTTGTGTCGTCATTTTTAATTGATTTTCAGTATGAATACAAGACTCGTGTTTTTTTTTTCTGCTGTTGTCCAGAATACCAAAAATAATTATGTAAAATCATTTGAAAAAAAAGAGAAATAAAATTATCGAATCCCTCATCAGGATTTTTAACAATTATTATTTTTTTACAAAAAAAAAGAAAAGACAAAATTTTTATGTTTTTGTCCTACATATTGTTAATTTTTTTGCATCCGTATAGTTAACAGAAACTAATAAAACACATTGAATACAAATTAAAATATTCCGGATCAAAAATCAACCATGACTTTTTTTTTTCAGTGTGCGTTTTTTTCAGTGTTCTTTTTTATTTTTTTTTTGAAGGACAAGTTCTGATGAGGCTTTTCACAATATTGTTTAGTAAAATGGTAAAGTTGGTGTTGTTGTTGTTGTCTACATTGTTCAATTCTGATGCATACATAATTGCTTTTACTATAATTTCTCGTATCTGAATCTACGATATGAAATGGTAATATTAAAGTTCCAAAATATATTGAATAATTGTTCACCCACCACCCTTCAAATTCTATATTGAAGACGAATTTCTTCTTTATAAATACATTAAAATACTTTCAATGAATCTTTAAATACATATATACATACACACATATGCGTAATTTTAAGTATAATCTAAAAATATAGTTATTATGGGTATACGTTTATATCTATAATATAGAAAGCCCTTTTGGTTTACCAGATTAAAGTAAAAAATTAAAAAAAAAAAAATAGAAGACGATACAAAAGCAAAATAATTTCTGCGGAAACACAAGAAAAATCTAAAACCTTTATTTTAAAAGGGGGTGCCAAAAAATATTCTATATAAAAATAATTGTAATATAAATTCATATTAGTATATATGTAAATATGTATATGACATGTATGTACATTTATTATATACTTTATTACATATTTACTTATTGTGTTCTTAATTTTATTGTGTAAAACGTGTGCCATGCATCATCCTCAAAATAAAAAAAAAAAAATTAAAAACAAAAATGAAAAGGAAGCACAGCAATCATCAAAAACCAACTCTTCAAACCAATACAAATTCGCATATTTATTAAAACATATATTCATGCACAAACACACACACAGTCGCACCACACGTTAATGACATACAATACGATTTATATGGGTCTATACTCTCTATACTACATAATATAAATTTTAGGCTAACTAATTCTTTAGTGGGTGAAATATCGAATTGAAATTATAAAAATAACGAGAAAAAAAATAGAGTTGACCTTGTCAACTCTGTGATACCCGTACGAATTTGTTATCCTATGTGCGAATAACTAATGTGCCATAACTAACTATGGGGCAGACTATGACTTTAAGTTGCCGTATTACCATATTAATTTATGCAAAATTTCAGTACTATGTGTTATTCAAAATACTGGTTGTGCCAAACTACTAATGATGTTGTATGGCAGCTACCAGAAAGAGCCAAGAAATTTTAGCGAATTTTATCAAGCACATCGGCCCTACTAATGTGAAACTTGTGTGAAAATCAATCTCACACAAGTTTCACATTAGTCTCTACTAATCTCACTTGTGTGAAATCTCAATATCACAGCTTTTATAGTTTCTGAGATATAGTCAAATAACTTTTGAAGTTGTATGGCAGGTACAAGAAGGAGCCAAGTAATTTCAACGACTTTTATGAGACACATTGGCCCTACTAATATATTCGTTTGTGTGAAATTTCAATACTATAGCTTTAATAGTTTCTGAAATATAGTCAAATAACTTTTGAAGTTGTATGGCAGGTACCAGAAGGAGCCAAGTAATTTCAACGACTTTTATGTGGCATATTGGCCCTACTAATATATTCACATGTGTGAAATCTCAATATCACAGCTTTTATAGTTTCTGAGATATAGCCAAATAACTTTTGAAGTTGTATGGCAGGTACCAGAAGGAGCCAAGTAATTTCAACGACTTTTATGGGGCATACTGGCCCTACTAATATATTCGTTTGTGTGAAATTTCAATACCATAACTTTTATAGTTTCTGAGATATAGCTAAATAAATTTTGAAGTTGTATGGCAACTACCCGAACCGGTAACCCGATCATGTCCAATTTAAATAGGGTTCTGGCACTTACTACAATAAATCATTTGTGAAAATTTGGTGAGTTTAGCTCAATTAGTTTTTGAGTTATCGTTCGGACGGACGGACGGACGGACGGACGGACAGACAAAGCTAAATCAACTCAGAATTTGACGCTGATCAAAAACATACACTTGAGTCTATATCTAACACCGTTATTTCTTAGCGTTACAAACGGTAAGGCAAATTTAGTATACCCTTCGAACATACGTTCGTACGGGTATAAAAATGTAAGGAAGGATAAAAAAGAACAAAACTTATTATTGAAAAAAGAAAAAATTGAATAATACCAAAATAAAACCATAAAAATCCTTGCTATAAAAATAGATTTTTTTTTTTTTATATTCCTGTTTTGTTTCTCATTTATTGTTATTTTATGTTTTTATTAAGAAGAGTGTATGGTGTATAATAAATCCACAGGACATCAGTTTTAAAAGTATTAAATTCCCGTATTATAATTAAAAAGAAAAAAAAATAAATACATACACTTAAATATTTTAAAAAAGATTTAGAGAGAACGTATATAGTGAAAAAATAGTAAGCCTTAAAGAAGGGGTTCAGACGATCGTTCAGTAGGAACGCTTCATTCTTTATTTGAAATCCGCGTTTTCTTCTATGAGTTGAACAAATTTTTCTATCAATTTTCTATAATAAAAAGAATGTGAAATTATAACATGTTCCTCATGTGGTATTGGATAAACTGGCTGCTTTAAATTTTTGAAAAAACACAAAATTAAAAGGGTTTCTTTTTTCTTAAACTGAACATATACAGAATTGTATTATAGTGGTACGTATTATAAATAAAAAGAAATATTAACCCCTATAAAAACTATGTACATTCACTAATTTTTTTTTAACAAATACGATTTAATATATTGGTATGTATTTTATAATTTATTTATACATATGTAAATATGTTACATGCTGTATAAAATGTGTAGTGTTGAAAAAATGCTCAGTGTCACATTAAATGTTCACGAAAACAAGGCATCCTGCTTATAATTCAAGCTATTTTTCGCGTGTTTCTATATTTTAGGAAAAATTTGAACTTGCAACAAATTTTCACAAGTTAATGAATTTTAATAAATCGTTAATATATTATTATATAAAAAGTACCAAATTTCATAAACTTACAGTAGACCTTGCATAACTTAAATTATTCAATATCCCTGTACTTTAATTATATCTATATTTAAAATAGGGAAGTCCAAATAAACAAAATCGAACATTTGATCAAATCGAAACGTTAAATCAAAAAGAAAATAAATTCTGTTTAAAGAGAATTTCAATTTATAAATGAGTTTTTCAAATCATCAGACAATTCGACTATCTTAATGAAAAAACGTCAATATAGCTTAATATTAGCTTTAATTCATAAAATTAAACGTTTGAACATTAGAATATGACACCATTGAAGATTGTAGATTTTTAACGGAACCGAGTGGGGCAAGAGGATCTTTCCGCGCCGCCGCAGCCATTCACGACTTATTGTAGGCTACCTGCACGCTCTTACATATGATTGCAAAGGGAGGACGATAACTGCCGTGCAAATTTGCATTCACAAAAAAATTTCGAAAATTCCTAATTTTTTGCATAGCAAAGGATCTGATGAAATTAGCGATTTTTTGATTTTTTAAGCAATTGGTCCAAAAATTTGTAAAATTTCAATTGTACAAAGAGTCGAAACATATTCCTGGTTTTGATATTCGCTCTTTATCGCACGTTTACCTTCAGCTTATTTATTATATAAAATGTTCAAAAATATTTTAAAAATTAAATAGCTACCATTTTTAAAATGACTTTAGTCTTTATACACATTCATAATTAAATCATTGTAATCATTAGGAATAATTAAAATCAATTGAATTTTATTAAAGAACCATAATATACTTAGCCAGCTATAAAATGATAAATTAGTCTTGAAAAACTTTTCGTTTTTGAGAACTTTCCATCTCTTTTTTATAATTTTAAAAATTAATTGGTTTTTATAAGAATTTTAAAATCGTTTCACATATCAAGGAAGTCCTTGAATTTTGTTGTGTTCGCACAAGACCATTATATAAATATTGTATTAAAAGCAAAATGATTTTAAAAATGTTTAAAATTTTTTCAGATTTTCTTGTTTTATTTTTCTTATGTTTTTCACTATTGTTGTTGCTAATGTACATAAAAAACATCAGTATTAGTTGTGACAACAACAACAATATTGAAGATTATTTTTTATTTTCAGATTGAGGCAATATTCATCCCCTTTCTTTTTATTAAAGCCCTTTAAAAATATTCAATGTTTTCATTTAAATTTTATTTCACCCCTTTTCCTGATTGTTTTTATGTACAGATATTGTGTACTGCGAACCATTCACTAGCGGTCAATGTAAATTTATAAAATTTTATTTATGGTGATGAAAAATTATTGTTGTTTTTTTTTGTCTTTTCTTTATTTTTATTTCGGATATTCTCTTGTGTTTGTTATTCATTTTTGTTCTTCAGTATTAATTTATTCACCAAAAAATTCTGTACTTAATTTGGTTTTGTTCAAATAAGAATATTTTTGGGATAAGCTTTAGTTATGCCAAATTTATGGTTCAATAATTTTGATTTTTTTCTCCCCTTATAACAAAAAAAAAAAACAAAAAAAAATTAAAAAAACGAGACAGGCTTTAAATTTCGTATATTACGGATATTTTGCTGTAAAAATAAGTATTATACTATTCTGTTCTACATATTATGAGCTTTTATAAATTAAAGTCATACAAAAACTTTACTTTTGTTTAATAATTATGTTTTATTTTCTTTATTTACAGCATCTCCAAATGGTTTACCAACTACGGTGCCTGGAAATGTTTTACCACCATCGGTTGTACCTCCACCACCACCTCCTCCACCAAATGCATCCCAATCAGAACCATTTTTATCACCGTCGAATGGTTCAACACCACCAATTCCAAATATATCATCACAATCAACTCTAATTCCTACAACACCACCAGGTTCAAATTCACATCATACGACACCATTAGGTTTAGTGCCATCACCACCATATACAATACCACAATTTCCATTTGGACCCGGTGCCCCACCATTAGGACATGTTGATCTTATACCTAAAAATCCTTTCTTCCCATACAATTTAACATCATTGCGAATGCATAGTATGAATGGATTACATACACGTATTCCATCTTTAGGTGGCAGTAATAATAATAATGAATCAAATACAGGTATTAATCCAGCTCATATATCACCTGCTTCATCAAGACCATCATCTTCAAGTCCGCCACCTACAACAGCGGCAACAATAACAACAGCAACTTCAAATCATAAATTAAATGCATCATTAGAAACAAGTTCAACACATGATCATTCATCAGTTGAAGATTCTGATGATGAACAAATTGATGTTGTTAAATCAGCATTTATACCAATTTTAAGACCAAATAAAATAATTAAAATTGAAGATTCTTGTGATAAATCAATGGATTCAACATTATCACCACAAAATAGTCCACAATCAAAACAAACTAGTCATAGTCCTTTATTACAAGTGCCGCCATCTGCACATCATCATCATCATCATCACAATCAACATCATCATTTATCTAATCATCCACATAATCATCATCATCCACATCATCAACATCAGCAGCATCATTCGCATAATCATCATCAGCAACAACAACTACAAAATCAAAATCATTTACATTCATTACAATCACAACTACAACAACAACAAGAACAATTGTCAAATAATGTTACAAAACAAAAATGTGAATTGAAAGCTCCATCAGCAATGAAACCAAATCTTCATGAACCGTCTAGTCAAAGGCAACAATCCAAATCTCCTGACACAACAAAATTGAAATCAGACATTGTACAACAAAAAACCGTTTGGAGACCATATTGAAGTAGAGGAATCGATTAATAAAACCTAAAAAACAAAACATAGAAAAAAAAACAAAAGTGAACACAGATAGAAAGCTTAAAAAGGAAAATAGTCTAACACAATAAAAACAAGAAGGAAAACCAAATAAACAATTTTGTTAAAAAAAACATACAAAAACTAAATTGAAAGCATATAACAAGTGACACAGGATCAGATTTTTATTGAGTCAAAGTGAGATAATAAGGCATACAAAAAATTAGAGAAAAAAGTTCAAAAAAACAACTAGAAAAAAAATTCCTTCTGCTAACAGAAATTCTTTTTATTGGGAATAAACTGGCTAAATCAAAGATTTGTACTTTGGACAAAGAGCAATTATAGGATTTCTTTGTTATTCTTCCTTTTATTATTCGCTTTTTTTTATTGTTGTTGTACTTATTGAACATTATATACGGACATATGTACAGCAACGGAGTAGCACCAATTTTTTTCTTTAGAAGTAATCCGAGAACATTTTATTGTTTCAATTGAATGGAATCGTCACAGAAAATGAAAAAATGGAAAATATTTGGATTAAATCGGTTTGCTTTATTTTTTCTTTTTAATTTCGAAAACAGTGCTAATTTCTTTATTTAATTGGTTAAAATTAAAGCTATATAAATTTAAATAATGTTAGTGGATAAAATTACCAATATAAAGTAATTTACATCACATAGAAGCACAGATGTAAAGAAAAAAATATTTAAAATAAAATTTTGCATTAAAAGTTGCATTGTTACAACATTTGAAATGAAAATTAATTTGAGATGAAAGGAAAATTATGATGATTGTGATAAAAATTCAAATAGAGGACTGGACTAATTTGGATCTTAAAAAAATTAATTAACCTAGTAATAGAGTCAAAAGAATCTTCCTATAATTAATTTGAATTTCATTATTAATTTTACTTTGAGAGTATTGGTATCTAAAATATAAATTGTAAATAATTGAAAAAAGAAATGTTAAATGAAGATTAAGCCACAATTCAGATTTAAAAACAGAATTGGATAGTTAGTTGGCGAATGGGGGGAAAATGAAGTAAAAAAAAAATTACTTTATGTTAAATTAATAATTGTGATAATAATTGTTAAGATTTATTAAAATTAAAAACTATATAATATAAAATCCCTTATATTTAAAAGAAAAATTAAAATAGTATAAATTTAGAAAAAAAAAAAATTGTGTAAAATTTTTATCAAATGTGCACAGCTACAATATAAACAGGCTTGATATTATGGGCAAAAAATGCACATTAATTATAGTGTAAATTGTAAAATATGAAATTTATGTAAATAAAATTTAGTATTTTAAATAATGTGTATAAAAAATAGTGTATAAGAAATAAGATAAATTTTTATGTACATAAAAATCAAATTTGTGAAAATAGCAAATAACACTCTTTTAAATGCGAATTATTCAAAATCTTAAGAAAATTGCTATCAATAACTTATTTTATAATGCAAATATTTAATACGAATTGAAGAACTACATATTGCATCCTAAGAATAACAGCGTCATAACGTTGAATGCAATAAAATTGAAGTTATGGGAAGAAAAAAGTTGCGTTTTAATTTGCGTTCTTTTTTTGAAGGCAAATTAGACTGATTAAAATTATATTAAAAAAATTTTGAAATTCAAATTCTTGAAATGTGACAATATTATTCTGGGGATGCAATTATGTATGTACGTATATGCAATTATAGATGTACGTATATAACATGTGTATGAGAAAATAAAAATACAAAATAATTTTCAACTTTCTTCAGTAATATTGAATTGAAGTATATATTGAAAGGTAAACAAGATTTTGTTTTAAAAATAAAGTGCGTACTAATTGAATTTCTTAATTTACCCTATAAATGTTTCATATAGACAAATGCAAGAAAGCAAATGCAATTTGTATTTTATTATATTTTTTCTTTAATTGGAAATTTTTATAAATAAAATTAATTCGCAACATAAATATAGCACAGTTTTGACTATTTATATATCGCGATAGCACTTCTTTTATTACACACATTCATTTAATAAAACAATTAATTAACGCTATCACAATTTTAATGCACTTAAAGTGATTGTACCTCGATCTAATAATCTTGATAATTTTAATAAGAGTCTTAATTAATTTAGTGCGAATACAAAATCAGAAGATACAAGGAAAACTGATTATTAACAAAAATTTTTGTTGATATTTAAACTGTACACAATCATAAATGTTTCTACACAATTTCAAATTCATTCAGCTATAGAGATTTTTTTGCTTTTGTGTTTGTTGATTTGTATTACTTGTAAGAACATTATTTACTTACTACTTACCTTCTGTGTAATTAATTATTTAAGAAATCATAAATATTATCCTAAAATTTCTTTTAAATTCTATTAAAAATTTACTTAAATATGTTTATCCATTTTATCTTACAATAGTTAAGCAGGCATTATTAAAAAAAAATTAAATCTATTATAATTGAAGAAAAATCTATTATACATATAAAAATTTAGATCACATTTATTTTAAGTTTATTATAGAAATGTAAATATAAATGAAGAATATATAGATAATGTTGTATTTTGTATTATAGAAAAAAAATAAAAGAATTAAGAGAAATAAGTATTAAATTATATAGAAAAAAATGATAAAACAAAAAAAAAAATTAAATAGAAAAAAAAAATTAAAAAAAAAATTACAGAAATAAAAAAGTCAATTTTTAAAAATAAAAATTTTTATGGTTTTGATTTAGAAGAAAAACGAATGAGTGTCCTTGCCATTTCTTAAACTTTTGATAATCCTGCTTTTTGCGATTCATAATGCTAAAATGCACAGTTTTCATGTGGCCAACACATCTAACTGAGATTTCTGAAGCCAAACTGAGTTGTAGTATATTATGAAACTATGAAGATGAAGCTAATTAAGCTTAGATTTGTTAATTGCAGATCAATGATAATAAAGTCAACAAAATTCTGAAAAATATTTAAATCAATAATAATACTAAGGAGCAGATTTACAAAAAAAGTAATACCGCCTGATCAGTATTCAAAACTTTGTGACTGGGTAGCATTAAGTTAGATCCCAGCATTTTAATATCGATAATTACTTAATATATTATGGATTTGCAAGAACTGGTTGAAACTTTATACAGTAGAAATTGAATATAAATTGTTATTTATAGATGAGTTTATTAGCACCAATAAGTTTAAAACGATTAACCAATAAATTTTAACCGAAACTTAACTTCAACAAATTATCTTTCAAATTAAAGAAAGTAATCTGTATTGGTTCTATATAAAAAAAATTGGTAATTCACGTTGAATATAGGTAGAATAAAAATAGTATAAGTTAATAATCAGCCATATTCTGTTAGTCGCGTCACTGACGTGATAAAATAAAGATAGACATGATAAAAAAGGTTGGTAGTATCAGCAGCTAGTATTTTTAGGTTGGTGGTATTAACAGCTGACATAATGTCACAAAAAAATTTAAGATTGAAAGAAGTGGAAAATATAAAAAAGAAACAGAGAAAAATTTAAAGCAATATTTAGCGATTTTTTGAATCTCTTGTAACTTCCCACAACATTTCAAAGATTTTTTTTATATATTTAAATATTAAAATTAAATATGTAATTTTTTTTAGATTTCCAAAATACTTCAAAATTTAAAAAAAAATTTTTAAAGTTTTACTAAAGAAATTGGAAAAACACCGATTATCAGCATAAAAATTAGTAGAGTAAGATTTTTACTATAATATTAGTTGGATAATAATTTTTGTAATTATTAACTTCGTCTATTTGGCCATTTTATTTTAACATCTGTGAATTAAACATGATAGTTAAGACAAAAAATATTGCTTTATGCAGAATTTTTCAATACTATCGAAATTTATAGTAAATGAATAATTTGGTTCTCTTTTACATCAAATTATTATCTGAACTAACAATCTGATAGAGTAAATTGTTTAATTTGTTCTAAAATTCGAAACCATTCAAGAAATTGTACACAACACATTTTACATACCAGGAACAAACAATTAAGCTGGTCATCTTGAACAAATCAAATTAGAAAAAACAAATTACATTAAATTGAACAAAAATATTAAATTCCTTTTGCAAATTCCAGTATATGTAGATGTTTTATGGCGTAAATATATGTATGCATTATTAAATAATCAGCTGATTAAGAGACAATTGATTTGTTTCTGTAAAATTTATACATTTTATTCATTCAATAATTATTGTCTACTTCTTCTTTTATGAACATTTCATAAATATTTTTCACAGAACATAATTTGCAAATTTTTTGGTTAAAATTTCAACCAATGAGCACATTATAATGCATGTTGATTTTAACCAACTCTATAATACTATCGAATACAATGTTCAACATTGTAACAAGAAAAAAAATGTAAAATTAAAATTCCAGTATGCAATAATAATAAAGGTCAGAAAAAATTTCATTAGTCCTGCTTTTATACATATAAGAAAATAACAATAAAAAAAGGGGGAAAAAAAATGCAAAAAAATTACATAGAAGCAATAATTAAAAAAAAAAAAATTTTTTATTTTCATTTGTTGTGAAACCCAAAAAAATTTTCATTAAAATCGAAATATAAACGTTATAAAAAGCGCTAAACCACCGCACTACAATCCCGTATATAATATTATTAAAATTGCCCTGAATTGAAACTCTTTTGCATGTATTGTTTAAGTAACATAGATTGTAGTCACATGTATGCACTTATTTGTTTACATATTGCTCAATTGTACATAAGATTTCAATACATAATTTGTATTATCGCTTCCAAAATTGTATAAAAATAAATTCGTATAAAAGAATAAATTATATTGTTATATTAGTTGCCAATAATTCATTCAAATATAACACTCTAAACGTATAATACAATAAATGTACAAAAACTTCTAATACCACCCGTTTATTCCGGTAGATAACTAAACACAGTTAGGTTAGAATCTTGAAATATATAAATTAGAAATATGCTTTCTATCCAGTTCCGTAAAGTCCTTCCTGTTCGGAATTTATGCTGCTCACAAAAATTTTTCAAAATACTCTTGGATGTTGGTCACTAGCACTGAATAATTTTAGATCCAATACGAATACAATTTTCAATTTCCTTCTTAGCCCTGTAAAATTCGGAAGCGAAATACAGGACGGTATACTAGAAATAAGTCATGTTATAAAATAATTCTATAGTTCTTTATACCTTAAAAATTAGATTTTCCAAATGAAGAGATAAGTGGACAAAGAGGTTAACTAACATTTTGACGAAATTTGAGCTTCTTATTTCATGCATCATTAAATTTCACATATTTTCAACTGTGATTACTCTTGTAGCTAGAAACTTAATAGAAAACGAAATTGACAGTGCTTATAGGAGAAAAGTAACAAAATTGATAGTTTTACAATTTTTTAATGAAAAAATGTGTCACAATGCTCTAACAATATAACTCTATATATACAACATGCATTGCTCCGGTAAAAGTCAAAATTAGCTTTATACTTATCAAAAACTTGATTTTGTCGTTTATCAAAATTTTCTTATATTTGTTCTTACTAACGTAATTAATATTTGGTTCTTCAAGCGTCCTTTCTAATACTATAAAGATTCCACGCACAACGAACCACTCATATAACGAGCTCCCTTATTTAACGAATTATTATTTGGACATCCGTTGGAACTATGAACCATTCGACAAATTTGCAGTATAATTTAATTTTCTATTTGCTATTGCTTCTCTATTACGAACAAAATATTTGGATTTAAATGGTTTTTAATGCGGTGGTTTTACTGTACTTTGCAAGCCCAAATATTTTGTACCCAAGGATAGGTATAATTGAATTTATCTCATGTAAACTAAACAATTAGAACTAAATGGTTCGACTGGACTGATAGACACAATCAAATTTTTAAACTTTCATTATAATAAATTTAAAAAAAATAAGGGAAATATAAAACAAGGAAAACAAAAGAAAAAAATAAATTTTCAAATAATTTTAACATCGGAAAAAAGGCATTACATCAAAATTGAAAATGAAAATCCTGTTCATTTGCAATTTTGTTTCATTTTATTTTTCCCAATTTTTTTTTATAAAACCAACTTTTATTTTATTTTCCCATATACATACTTATTTTATGCATTTATAACAAAAAAAAAAACTTTGTACATTTGTCGTTTATTTTAATTCTACTTTTTTTTTTATTTTATTGGTGCCTCTTTGAAATTACATGCTTCGAGTGGTAGTATAGTTGCGTATATTATGGGAGTTATTCTTTATGTGAAAAAATTTTCCATGTATATTCGACCATATAACAATCAAAACAATAACGTATTGCATTGATTTGGTTACCCTGAGAATGAGAGACTATAAATTTACTGGATGGCGATGATAATACATTAGTGCTGTGTGTCAACTATTAAAGGTCAATTTTGCACGTTGAATTTTAAATTTAGTATTATATTAAAACTCTAAAGGAATAAGATAAAAACAAAAGTTATTAAAATAATTCTGTTTAATAATGGGACTGTTTGTTTGTTGAGAAAGTATTCGGTAAAAATTTAAGTTTATTAGAAAATAAATTTTCTGACTAATTCATTTAAGTTTAAGATAATTTCACCAAGACAACTAATAAACTTCTCAAAACAATTAAATGCCTCTGACGATACAGTTCCGAATTTAGCTCTTAGATGCACTCTTAAAATTTTATTATTCTGCAGCGATAAGAATGCAAGATTAAATCTTACATTCAATCGACTAATGAGATTTTCGATCATTAGTCGATAATTTCCGCGAAAATTTCCGAAGAACACAATTTCTACGTTAGCCGAACTTTCGCTACGCATACAAAAGAATTTTTATCTATCTCAGCTGTGAATTAAATAAATTACGGTTTCCATGTGTACATATTTTATTTTATTCTTAAATGTATTTGTATATGCGTGGCCTAAGCCACTCAAAAGACAAGACCTGATTGGCTAATAAACTATCAAAACAAACGTCATTCAAAATCAACGAAAAGGGAAATTTAGCTTAAGTCTCGAAATCGTTCCCTGAAATTCATAACATTTTTTTTTTAAATTCTTAATTAATACAAAAAAAAAATCAATACAAAAGTATTAACACACAGATACAAAAATAAATAAAGTTGGGTCAAACCAATGGTTTGTATTGTAGCACTTTTCCCTTAAACAAGTGAAAATTCTGCTTTTAAGTACAGTCTATGTATACTTATCAAACTATTAAAATTATTTTCATTCATATACAAAACTATTTCTAGAATTGCATATATTTAGGATGACGCATATATGCAGTCTTTGAAATAAAGCAAATATTAATATAAAAAGGGGTTAACATAATGCTCGATTTTAAGGGTTAATTGTGTGAGTTAAGAAAAATAATTATATTTTTTAATTTCATGGAATTTACTGTTAACTTTTTGCGTTTATAGAAATTTGAAAAAACTTGCGGTTTCAGAAATATAAGGTGTCAAAAATGCATATTTCACAAATTTCAAGAGGCCATAACTTGAGAGGGGGTGGAGATGGAAAAAAATTTTCTTCTAACGAATTGAACTACTTGTTAATGTCTAAAAGGTCCTAAAATTTCAAGCTTCTACAGGCTGGGGTCTAGAAGAAAAACGACATGAAAAATTTGGAAAAAAAGGACTTTAGATAACGGTAAATTTGAACGGCCATTTTGTTTTTCTAAAGTTTAACTATAGTATACCGCGGTAGGGGAAGCAAGTCACTGCCCTTCTGCGTTTGCAAAATTTCAAAAATGCTTATGGTTTCATTGCAACAAATAGTTAAAATAGGCCATTTTTAGTGCTTTGGGGGGGTATAACTTCTAGAGGGGGGGAGATAGGTAAAAATTTTGTTCTACGAAAATAAGTTTCTAGTAAAGATCTATGTACGTATTAAATTTCAGCTTTCTATCTTTAAGAATGTAGAAGTTTTGTAAACAGACACACGGACAGACGGACGGACGGACGGACGGACGGACGGACGGACGGACGGACGGACAGAGTGAAACTAATAAGCACTTTTTTTCAAAAAATTTTTGGAAAAGTGCTAAAAACAAAACGAGTGAAAGTACAACAAAACGAAAAATTAAAATAAGTCAAAATAAAAAAGGAAAATATCCTTGAAAAACAACAAAAAAAAATTATTTTGGATAAGAATAAAAACAAAATATGCAAAAGAAAAACGAAAACATGGAAAAATCAGGCATTTAATTAAAATTCATTTGGGGATTTGAGGTTAAGTGCGTTATTGCAATTTCTCCAATGATCCAATATTCGGTTTTTATGTACTCCTTTTGTATTATCCTTTCTTTTATTATATTTTTGTATTGTACATATTTAAAATCTACATAGTGTTGTAAATGTACATGTGTATATTTTACCTATTGATGTTGATTATTATACGTACGATGATATAATTAATGATGAGTTACGCTGTCTGCATACAGATATTTCTTTATTGTGCTTACAAAACTTTGCATATAGGGTGAACTAATGGAACTCTTAAATCTAATTGTTCTATATTGCATAACTCACTTCTTGAGGAAAAGTGAATGAAAACCAGTTATCTGGTCTTCCTAAGAATAGGAGAATTATAATCGGCATTAGTTGGTGATATGAATTAGCAGAAATATGAAATTCATTCTGTGATAAGCTGGTCAAATCGACATTGCCAACACTTGATTTTAATTCTAATCAGAAACTTAACTTATTTATATAAGAGGAGAAGCACAATTCAAAATAATTGTTTTCATTTCGTTTAATTTCAATATGTCAAATTATATTCGCGGTTATAAATAAAAATGTGAAGCTACAGTTTCAGAGATGAAAGCTGAATCGAAGATGAATAAGCTGAGCCTGCCTAAGAGACTCGGTAACCTTCATCGTATAAATGGCTTTAAGGTAACCCTGGTAATTATTATTATTCACTTAGAAAATCGATTTACATCGATTGTAAAATGTGAAATAAAATTCTTAAATTAATATTTTAACAAACACTAGCAATAACGACATCGAAACCTTATTTTGTAATAATGATTTTGACGAGAAAAATAAATCACTTTAAATTACAATATATAGAAATAAAGCTAAGTTTTCCCTTTTGAGAATTTCAAACAAAACTTGTTGATTTTTTAATTTGGATATACTTTTAGTTCCTTCTTTTGTATATTGGTTTCTTTCGATCAAAGAGGATTTTTACATTTCTAAAGAGGATTTTGACATTTTATCTTCTAATTTCTGCCGCCAAAAAACAATTGAAATGTGAACGAAAACAATACTATTTCTTCTATCAGTGTTTCAACGACGATCAATTGGATCGCATGTGTTAACTACATGTATTGTTAATTAGTAACGTGAAAAGTCATGTGGAGAACAATTCGTCTATAATTTCTTCATATAGCTCAATTGAGCTGTAGTAGCTCAATTGGTAGAGCGTTCACCCAAAAAGTTGTAAGTTACTATGTCGAGTCTAGTTTGAGAGAATTCTTTTTTAATTTTTTCTACCTTAGCTCATACCTTTAGCCACCTGGTGGAGTGGAAAAATCCCCATCTGTTCTGCAAATTGTATAAATTTTCTTTGTTTAATTCTAATATCCGAATTATTGAAGCACCCTTTACGAACAGCAGAATACAATTTTGTACACACTTACAATCAATATAAATGTGCGTACATAAGTACATGATTTTAAAGTGGATTTTATACTCACTTTCCAAATTCCTCTTGTTTTGTTTTTAAATCTATATATAAAAATTCTACAAATACATCGGTACATCTACACATTTTCGGTCAAATAAACGGACGGATACATTGGTTAAACCTTTAGGATATCATCTCTATGCTATTATTGCATAGTCATCATTGTTTCCAAAAAAAAAAAAAATATTTCGAATTCGCAGTGTACGATTATATTTTGATATAATAGTTAAATAACAGTATAAAAAAAGTACAATAAAATAAAAATAATAATGAATAACATAAAAATTGTGTGAAGAATCAAAAGAAAATAAAAATATCAGTATAAAACAACCCGAAAAAAGTAGGTAATCCTATCAACAGAATATTATTGGGAGATATTCATTTAACCACCATTATTCCCGTGGTTTGGTTTCAGTATTGTGTTTTTATTTTTCTTGTTTTCTTTTTTTCGCCAAATTCAAGAAAATAAAAAATAAAATTTTGAATGGAAAAGTATGCACGCATAAGTTTTTTTATGTTGTTAATTCTATCTGTTTTGTTTTTTCTTCCTTTTTTTAATTTTAACTATATTTGAGCATATTCCAAAAAAAAAAATTTGTAGAAAATATATCTTTGAGCTGCACGTTGTCTCTCGAACTGTTTCAAAGCTTATTCGCGTTTTAAAAACTTCTGTAACAAAAGTTATAGTTAGCCAACGTATTTTTCACGATGCGGTCTCTCGGAACTCACAATTCACAAAAATTTTTCAAATCTTACAAAATGCAGAAAAACAACAGCGTTTTTAGAATTGAAAATCATTCGTAAAATTTTACGAAAATAGTAAAGGAACCAACTGCATTGTCAAGTAAAGCATTATTTTCAAAAAAAACTTTTGTTTTAAATCAAATTTTTCTCCTAAACGGCAAGTCATAGAAATTTAGAACAGCTTGTTTCTATCAGCGTTATTTCGCATGATATTAAATTCCCTTTAAAATTGGCAAGGAGTCTTTTTTAATATTTTTATTCTTAACTAGTTGCCAATATTACATTTTTCAACTGACCAAATTAAAAATGTTCAATTTTAAATATTATGTGCACTATTATCCTAGAGGTATGCAATATGAGAATGGAATTAGAGAATAATTTGGAAATTTTGACAAAATATTGGTTTTTCAGAATTTTGACCAATTTTTCAGTTAATACTTTAAATTAGTTAAGTTAAATGTGCTATTTTATTGATTTCACTCGAATTTGTTATACATTTTTATTCTTTAATTTTCATTCGTTATTAAAATTGCCAAAAAAAAAAAATTATATTTGGATTGTTTGAACAAAATTCAGTTCGGATACAAAAAAATTGAAATTTTTTAAAGTAAATTTTTTATTTTCAATTTTTATATGGTTTATCGTATAGGAAACAAGTGAATCAGAGTTCAAAAATTCAAATAAATTGGCTGCCAAAGAGATTAAAATAATGGAAGACTAACGAAATATACAAAAACACTGGCAACATGGTGTTGGTATTTTACATGGGAATTGTGAAAGTTTTCATTTCAAATATTATTCTAAATGTAAGTACATATTTGAATAAATTCAAATTATTGAAGTAGAACTAATTCCGTGATTCAAAACAAAATCGATTCAATACGAACATATAAAACATATTTGATCGTGTAGTATAAAGCATATTTGATCGTAGTAGTATTGAGACAAAGGAGTTATTCAAAGGCTAGAAACAAAAGTGTTCCTGATGGAGCCCTCTATGATCTTAGCAATAATATTCAAATTCAAATTGGGAATATTTAAAATTATAAAATCGTAAATGCGTTTCATTTACAAACCATTATCGCACTTGTTTAATTGGACGCAAAGCTTATTTATGTTAAATTTAATTTTCAAAATAGAAAACAATACATTTATTTTGAAACAACTTCACTGGAGTGTACTCCTAAGTCTAAACTTCAGAATAACATAATTACTACCTTCTAGTATTGCATTAGAACTTAAAATTCTAGAACCTAAATAATTTTGAATTTGTTATATTAATTAAAAATTTTTCAAAACTTTCTGAAGTCTTGCTTGATTCGGTAACAGGGTTAAGGCATTAAGAGAATTCAATAATGTAAATATATGTAATAATATATATATATGTATTGAAGAACCCCAAATATATATAAAATATTAGATTCTTTATTTTCCAATCGTTTACATATATGTATAGAGAATGTAGTTCCTACACACCAACATAATTAAAAAATTAAACTTGATAATTATTAAATCTAATTTATAAGATTACATACTATATGTAAATCTTCTCAGCGATTCCATCTCATCGATTAAATGGCTACTTCTAATAATAATTTCTACTCGAATTCAATATTGAAATACCACTCAAAAAAATATTTTCATATTAAACGTCATCATAATTTCCACATCAACAATATTAATGTTAAAAATCTTTAAAATGTTGAACAATGTTAATATAATATTATAGTATATACATATATTATATTGTGCATATATACATGAACATGTATTAAAAATTCGAAATCATGTATGTACGAGTAGTATGAAATGATTTCATTTACGTATATTAATAGTGGTTTGATTTTAATCATACCGCGCGCGACTCTTCAGTTTTATTTTAATAATAATATAATGATGTTCTCTATAGGTCATATACCCTACATTATGGCAGGATATTCATCAGAAATTACATGTAAATATAAGATGTATGTACATATTATATATATAAATACTTTAGTGATTACATAACGAAAATCGTATATATCAAATACTGGACATAAACATTTTATCAGCTCATTTCTCTCAAAAAATTTATATTCATTGGTTTTGGTAAATTAAATACGCTGTTTTTTATTTTTTTTTATTAAAAATTTTTTTTTAAGCTTATCATTCAGTGTATGTTGTACTGATGATGATACATCGTGATGCTTATTATCCTTATTAAGTGATGCATAAGGAAATTATGAAAAATCCCGTTCGATTTTTATCGTAATATTTATAGTGTACTTAAAAATATACTTATAAACCAAAATGTATTTATGAATGTATGTCAAATGTATGTAAATGTTAAATAACATTATATTGTATTCATTAAAGTATGAATATTGTGCGATAACATACTTTGAGGAAATAAAGTACAATATATACGTGGGTGCATAATTCGAGTACATTTTTACATTATATTGCAAAATGAAAAGAAAGTTTTAAAAATATTTTATTTAAAAGGAACAACCCATACCTAGCTTATTGGAAATTGAATTCAACATGTGCGATCTTAAATTGTTAAAGCAGAAATTTACATGATAATATTGAATTTTAAAATTATATAAGGGAAAAGTATATGTATACGTAGATTGCAAGATTTTGTTTAAAATTCTGAGTTTGTGTAAAAACGCACCATAGGTACCGTACCTATGCTCCTGTTTATAATTATTTTATAGTAATTAAATGCACCTTATTTATAAAATAAATTAAATTATTTCAATACAATAAAAATTATTATACTACAATAAAAATTACTTTACTGCAAATTCTCTACATTTCATATAATATTTGCTAAGTTTCAGAACATGTGAAAAATATTTTTAATTGAGAAGCTAATACTCTCAGTGCAAAATAGATTTTAATCTTGGAGTGTCAAATGCTATGGCTTATAGAACGTCATATTTCTGGTATATTTGTTTCAGCATGAGTTTCCGTAATTTTAATAATATAAGCTTTTTAATTTAATTTTTGTATTTTCTGCTGTAATTTTGCTTAACTATTACGAATTTATCTTCCGTCTGCCGTCGAAAGACGGTATTTTCAGAAAACTTTACTTCCTTAAGTATAATACATTGATTATTTGTAACTATATTATATTCTAATCTCCAATTATATCCGCTTTGTTATCCCCAATATTCTATTCTAAATTACAGCATGTAAAATTAGCAGTTTTTAAAAATTGTTCTTTAAAGTCATAACACTCTGCTAGATATATGCTATCACGTATAAGAACTATTCCAATTTTGTATTTTTGGTATTACATTGAACATCTTACAGATTAGTTTAAGCATATTCCTCCAACGCTGTTAAAATAGCAAAAAATTAGAAAACATTTCATAACAACCATGTTTAGTTATGCTTTCAGGATTTGAGACAATAATTTGCAAGGAGTAGTGAATCTATGAGATGCCGCAACACACAATCTTATAATTTATATAGATTTATAAATAACGAGGCTAACCCGATTGACGAATCATTGCTGCTGTCTTTATTTAAAAGCAAATTGTCAATTTATATAAAAATTATAAAATTATTTTCAAATAAATGAACAATTTTTCAATCAGAACATTTTAAATATTTCACAAATTTAGAATTTATTCAAAAATTTCACAATAAAAGCATCAAGAAATTTTCGTCGAAAAATAGATTCTAAAATATTTTGAAAAAATTTTCTAAATTATTAATATTTACAAACAAACAGCCTCTTTTATATTCAAAATATTTCTTAGAAATTCCATTTTCAAATATTTTTAACCCTTATTTTTAATTTATATGCATAAAAATGCAAATATACACCTTTTAAAATTAATTCTGAATTTTTAAAATACAAATTATACTAATGTCCTTGAACATCATCAACAAAATAAATTCTCTATATTCAATTTCCATCTAATTAGCATACCGTTACTCAGCAAAAAAAAAAAAAACAAAAATTAAAATTTACAAATATATGTAAATTTAGTTGCTCCTTTTTTTTCTTATTCCTTTATCTTATAATTAAGCTGACCTTTTGTAAGTGCAATTAAGGAAAAAAAAGGATAATTATAATAAAATCAAAAGCAAGAGAAAAAGGATAAGAATGCTGCAGTAAAAATATGCATATTGTGCACTACTGTGAGTTTTAAATACAAGAGGCAAGGGTTATTTGTGCACACTGCATTTTGTACACAAAAACTAAATAAATTGTGTTCGAAAAGAAAAGGATTAAATCCTTTTAGAAAAATTTCTTTTACAAACAAATAAACAAATTTTTTTTTCTATTTTATACGGCACTTTCTAATTTCAAATATCACAAAGAAAGTCCCATTTAGATAATAACAGTATTTTGAAAGTGACATGCAAATTAGTTTGAGTTTCATAATTCTTTCTAAACTATTTAAAAGGATATAAGGAAAAGAATTTATATTAGGTGTATTAGTCCTTTTTAGGTAAAACAATGTATGATGGAGGTATAAAAATAAATTCCTTTTAATAAATTAAAACGCAGAAAGTCCTTTATTTATTTTCAATTTTGTTTTTTTTTTTTTAGTTTATGCTTTCTTTTCTTACAAATTCTGAATTTATGACTTTTGTTCACAGGAAATCACAAGTTTTTATTGTTATTCATGAATATTTGTCCAAATTTGGTTATACGAAATTATTTTTTAAATATACACCAATAAAATTAATATTGAATTAGAACATGTTTTTCAGTACTTCTCATATGCACATTCATATTATAAAGCGAAATTTGAATAAAAAGGAAATTATCAAAAATAACAGTAAAAAGGATCAAAATTAATAATATTGAAAAATTTTGTTTGAGAAAATTGAAATGTGTGAATTCTTAGTAAAAATGTTTTACAGATAATGCCCTAACATAATATTTTTGAGAAGAAAGTACTATACTTTAAAAAATTTTGTTAATTGACAAAATTGGCAACTTATCGAGATTTCGCAGTTACTAAGAACTAATTTGTTCGACTAAATGTTGTCATGAAATCAAGAATATTTAGTCCATTTTAATAGCAAAATTTCAATTATGGGAAAATTATACTCACATAATATTAATCTCTGAATTGTTTCTTCGGGATTGCAGCCACAAATTTACTTTTTTACGTTATAGGATTTGAAGTTACGTATGTGAAAGTTGAATACAACCCATAACTTTGTTAGATCTTCATTTTGGCAAGTTTTGACGATGTTGGCTGTAAAAGAAGGGAAAAAATATTCAATAATAAAATTTCATACAAAATACAAAATATTTACAAAATTTAAACATGGAAAGTTTGCTATATGGTATTAATTGTATTTATACAAATGAGTGGCCAAACCGTCGGCAAAATGAGGCCCATAATTCTGCTTGCAAAAAAAAATATATTCGATTAAGACTATTAAAATTTTTCAATAAAATTTTAAGAATTCAAATCCCATACAAATTTATTATTTATCAAAACAAGGGAATCAATAAAATCAGTTGAAAATGTCATTTCTTCATGTAGGTAAGAAATGTAAGAAACTCGAGTGGCTCATACTCATACTCACATAATACATATTTGTGAATAACCCACAAAACCTTGCCGACAGTTTAATTAGACTATGAGATTTTAATTTACGAATTTATTTGACGAAACAATGACGAATCAATTAATTTTTTTTCCTTTACTATGGAAACCGAAGTTTCAAATTTAAATCTACAACTTCATTCTGACAAATAATGAAATTGCCTTTTACAATTACATTTTCCCTTTCACTATTTCAAGATCTTTAAATTAATTTAATTTTAGAGTGTATGAAAAATTAGTTGTGCCAGGTATCACTCTCGAAATATTTTAGGTAGTCCGAAAGACCTCACAGAAAATAATAAAACTCTAATTCAGTTTATGCTCCTAATCCATAATTGGACCCATTTATTTCACTGAAATTATGCTTAAAAATTAGTTCTTTAAGGCATACTTTAATATTATTAGCCCTAAATATTCTTAAAAGGAAAATCTTAAATATCTGCGTATAATATGCAAAGTATTTTCAAATATATATTTACCATAGCCTCCATATACACACATTTGTATTTTCTGCCAATTAATTTTAAATTTTTATTTTGTATTGACAATATTGAGAAATTTTACTAAAAGTTCCACATACGACATATATCATGTGCATTTACGACATGTACCATGTACTTACAATATTCATTGAAATATTGAGTTCATCACTCATTAACTTCGAGCCCCCCCACCCCTCGACTTCTTGTTAATTAAATCCTATATGAACTTTATAAAATAATCAACTGTTTAATTTTGTTTTTTTTTTTTTCATATTTAACAAAAAAAACAAAAAGGTTTACAAAAAAAATGATGACTTATTAGCAATAAATTTACAAATCTAATTAACACTTTAAATATTATAAGATCTAAAATAACAAAAACAAATAAAAAAAATACAAAAATTAATATTTTTTTAGGTCCTGTTTAATGTATAATTGAATTATGATTTTTAATCCTTTTGTTTTATTTCAACTTTAAAATATTCATTAAAAATTTTTATATGCAAAAATGTATGAGAAAGAGAAAAAAGGGTTAAATATGAGGAGTTACATTTATAAATATACTTATGAATTTGTACACAAAACCGGGAAATATTTTTATAATTTACAAACAAACAGTATGTATATGGTATGGTAATGGTATTCAGTATAGTTCAACTCATGCATTAATTTTGTACCTAAAGAGATCCTTAATTAAATTGTCAAATATTTACCTCAAAATTTTTTTTTTTATTTGTTCTCATTCTTTTTCGAAATTTTATCAAAAAAAAATATTTTATATTTTGTGTACGATTTTGTAAAATCAAAATGGTAGGTATTGTTTTTACAATAGTACCGTTATACATTTGGTAAATCTCATATATACACACAATGATTTTGCTTACAATTGTCCTTTTTTTCCGTGTTTTATATTTAAAAATTAACCCTTTCAATAATTTCAAGTCACGATTTTACCGCCTTTGCCAATATACAAAAAAAAAGTAATAATAAAATATTTTATTCTGTGATCCTTTCGAATTTATCTTTATTATATTTTAATAAAATTTGTGTCCTTTATAATTGTATACGTACATATAAATTGAATATTTATACCTTCTTGCTTCTATTATGGTGTATATGAAGAATTTTTAAAGTAAAAAACCCAAAATTCAATAAAACCAATTTGCAATTTTCTTTTACACTTCCCTCTTTCTCTCTTGATCCTTTTCGCATCACTTACACTAAATAAGTAGATACAAGAAAATCTTAAAATTTATTTTTCGTTTTTTTTGGAATTTAACATTAAACAAAAAAAACAAAGGAGGTGTAAAATATAAATCCTTTTTTAGAGGATCTTAAACAATACAAAATGTGTATAAACATAGCCCTTCATATTATATACAAGGGAAATTTATTCGCGAATTCAAAAATAACAATAACGGCAACAACCAGCTAATTATTTAAAAAGAATGGTAAATAAAAATTTAAATAAAATCATCCGAACGAAAACATTTTAAAATAATAAAATCGAAAAGCTATAAAAATTTAAAAAGAAAAAGGAAGAAGGATTACAAAAAAAACAAATATTATTAAAGTGAAAATTGTCTACCAATATTAGAAAAATAAAACAAAAGTTGCGGGCTGCGTAAATGAAAATTACAATAAAAGTAATAAAACCCATTTGGTTTCGACCCCTTCCCAACATTCTGTATCTTTTAGTAAAGGATTTTGAAAATAAGAATTTTATGTCCTTTAATTGAAACTATTTTTTCTAAAGAAAACACTGTTTTAAACAGATTTTGTAAAGAACTCTTCCTCATAAGTTCGAAGTGCTTAAGAAAATATTTTAACAATTTATAATTATTAATTATAAAAACCAAGGTATGAGAATTGGCGAAAAATGGGACAACTAATAAATTTAAGATTAATAAATTCAACAGGGTATTCTAGTGGGCCTACAATACAGGTCGACATATATTATAACACCATCATGTAGATCTTCTGTAATAAGGGAAAAAACAATCTCTATTGTAACAGACCTCTATCGTAATTGGTTTACGAGACAACTATTTTTTTGACCTATTTTATCGAAAGTAAACTAAAAATTTAGCTATGGTGGGTATTACGGTTCTTTCGGAAATGTGGTCGAAAGCTTAAAAATCGACTATTTAATACAACGAATTTTATAATAATCACAAAACAATTAGAAAATGAATTTTTGAAAATTTTTTCGTTTCTTTTATTGAATAACTGAATTTTTTTCGGTTACGTAATATGACACTATGGAAAATTTTGCGAGATTTAGAAAATATATTTTGTGCGCTTTAATTTTGGTTATGATACTCGTACTTTTTATTGTAACTATTATGGTTTATGAAATAAATGAGAATGAATTCTTGCATCCTTGAATCTAACATAAAAATTTTTATTCAGTTAGTTTTTTTCACTACCGTTTGAAGGGTAGGAAAACTTTTCGGCCTAACTTCGTTAAAGTTACCCAAAAAAAAAATTGTTTTAAAAATTCCTACTTCATTTACCATAGTTACGATAAGGACGTATTGCGAAACAGTTTTTTACTAACAAAGATGTTTTTGCTGACATATGCACAACCAATAATATGTGGATTTGAAGAGATTCTATATGAACTAAAAAAGTAATTCGGTGAACTATTTGTTATTAATTATAAAAGTTAATTAAGAAATCATTAGAGCTGGTATTTTGTTTTGGTATTTCTTAAGCACCTTCTATTGTTCTTAAACCGATTTATTCCTTCTTGCCTATGATTGGAACAAACTAGCATACCGTCGAAAACTAAAATTGTATATAACTTTTTTTACGATTAATGACACGATTAAAGATAGTCCTTCACTTACTGTGGGTTATGAATATGTGATTAGTTTAGCACTTTGTTGTTGAAGTCAAAGAAAATAAAAATCAATCGTTTTCCCATTTACTTTTTAATAATTATTTCATATAAATATTGGCTTCAATGTGTTCTATTTGAACTGTTAATTCCGAGATATAGTGGCACATACATTTTGATCGGAATATCATCACAACAATTATACTTTCGATATTGTTCTTTCTGATACACTAAAATCGATACCAGATTAATGGTCTAATAATGGCCAGATTAATGAGTCGAATCGCATGAGTATACCTTATTCGGTCATCATAAATCTACAAATGCTTGTTTAAGAAAAATCAATTATGAAATGATCTAATCTGAAATTTTTCATATATTCTTAAAATAAGAAATTCCGTTAGAACATCTCTTTAATATCGAAATTTAAACATTTTCCATTTTAAATCCTTTTTGAATAAAAATAACAATAAATAATAATTTTCTTCTACAATACAAAAATCAATAAAATAAAATTTATATTGTAAAAAAAAAAAATAAGAGAAAATTTCAAATAACTATAAAGGTAATAACCGAACTGAAAATATTTTCTCTTTTGTTGCACAAATCAAAAATTTAGTTTTCATTATAAACAGAACACGGAAAAGGATTTGTCTACATGTGCTCAAATTATTGAAAAACAGAAAAGAAAAGTAGAATAATAAAAAAAAAATAAATTATTTTTTTTCTAACGAAATTTGCCAAAAAAAAAATCAAGCCGATATAAGAATAACTGAACAAGAAAGTGAAATAATTTTACCATTAGAAAGGAAACCATATGGTCATGGCATTTGGCTCCCCAAGAAAAAGAACACAAAAATTCAGAAAAGTAATGTAAATAAAATTATTGAAAGGAAGTAAATTTTTTTTCACTTTTGCAACACCACCATACCTTTTTAATATTTACAAAAAAAAATAAAATTATCCTTTAGAAAACAGGAGAATTTTTTTCTATTTCTTTTAGATTCAACAATATTCTGTTTTTCATCCTTCCCATACATTCTTATTCCTATAAAATGGACCTTCTTGATTTTATTTACTTCTATAAGGATAATTTGTATGTAATATTATATAAGCATCGATATAATAGAATAAGGAATAAGGAATAAGGAATACAAGGACCTGAATGAATGAATGAAAAGTTATGTCAGGCGTAATGAATTGAATTAAGTACAAAACACCTTGACAAAGTTACCCATTTTTTATCCTTTTTGTTTTTTTTTGTTTTCTTCTGTTTTCATCGTTTTATTTATAATATTTTTTTTCAGTTTTTAATAATCTTGGAAAAATTGTGTAGACTTTGAGGATTTTTGTTTTTATTTCGAAATAAAAATAAATTTTTATATAGAAGGAAATTATTGTTTGGCTTCCTGACTCTCTTATAGATCTAATAATAATATTTATAGTATGTGGGAATATAGAATTTTGAAGTGTGTGTGTTTAAGTGTTTGAAATAAAATATTTTAAATAATTTCAATTCATAATTTAAGGAGTGTTAATTGAAGTTCATTAATATTTAGATAAGTTTCCTAATTAATATTTTATAATTAAAAATGTAAGTATGTTTGGAAAATTAAAGAGAATTTTTAATATTATCCTTGCTGTAGGCAAAATTTTTGAAGCAAATATAGACGCATTAAAATTTTCAAAAAAAAATTATTAAGAAAAAATTTTAAATGCTCTATGAAATTACTGAAGTCATTAGTTTAAAGTTAATTGAATTGAACATTAAAAAATGTAGCAAATTTTGAAAGTTGTAATTATTGATTTGATGAATTTTTAGAAATTCTTCTATGTCTTTTAATTTAACTTAGTGCGTCTGTTTTCAAAACTGCTACATCATTTAAAAAAGAAAGTGAACCTCTCTAGAATAAAATTTTTTTTGTACCTCTCCTCTTCTCTAAGTTACATCTTTTTAAAGTGGAAAACTAAGTATTTAAACTAAAAGCAATTCATAAGAACGGTAAACGCGGGATCAACAGAAATTAGTTTAATTCTCTCTTGATAAATAAAATATCAAGCAACCAAATTGACTTCACAGTATGTGGAAGCCCGTATTCGCTAATTTTTAAAGCAACCTTTTACCAAAACGGCAATTAAGTTTAATCTCGTATCTTACCAGAGTGCAGCTTATTGTTACAAAATTATTATGCCTCTCACACTTTGTAAGTTTTAATATTCAATTCCCGTTTCTTCAACGCTGACAGCTCTATTGAAGTTCTGTCGAAATGTTACAACAATCGTCTTTTTATACCTAACATTAGGCCCTTATACCTTAAAAAAATTAATTTGCTGCAATGATATTCAAGCTTTATGTTAAAATAATTTTTTTCGAAAATTACTACTCGGATAGTTTCTCTCTACGCAACATTATATGATACTACATTAATAGAATTATTTTAATAGATTGTTTTCACTATTAGACCCACAAACTAATGTGTGAGGGTTGATAAATTTTTATTCAAAAAATTTTAGTATTTGCAGATTTTTTCTTTAGAGGTTTTTTCAATTTTCTTTTTAGCACTTTTCTAAAAAATTTTAGAAAAAAAATTTTTATTAGTTTTACTCTGTTCATCCGTTTGTTTTGTTTCTGTTCACAAAACTCCTACTCGCATTTAAATAGAGAGCTTTAATCTTAAATTACATAAATTGATATTTACTAGAATCATATTATCGTAGAAAATTTTTACCTATTTCGCTCTATCTTCTATTTCTTTTGCAAAATTCTAATACCGAAAAATTCCATTTTTTGACTATTTATTATAACGATGCCACAAACATTTTTTAAATTCTGTAAACCCAAAAGAATAAAGGTACGCTTTTTCTACCACGGCCTAAATTTGTTGAGCTTTAAAAAAAAAAATGGCTCTTAAAATTAATCGTTTTTTAAAATCCGTTTTTTGAACATTTTTAATACTGTTTTCCGTCAAGTATAAGCTGAGGAGTTTCAAATTCTAACAACTTTTAGATATTAATAAACACTTTATTTTGCTAGAAGATACTTTTTTTTTGCCTCAATCCCCTCAAGTTGTCCCCTCTAGAAATTCGTAAAAATTCGAACTTTCGGCACCTTATATTTCCGAAACTGAAAGCTTTTGTAAATGTCATGCCATCCAAAAATATCATTTTTTTTCTTAACTCACATGTTTTACGGTGCAATTCAACTAATATGTCAATGTTTCATATATGAATGAAACTAATTTAAATAATGATTGCTTTTCGAAGCAGTATTTGTTAAAAGGCACTTGTTGAAGGGAAGAGTGCTTCTTCACAAACCATTGGTTTGACGCAACTTTATTTTTTTTAATTGCGTCTTTCACCAGAAACACTTAATATCTAAAAAAATAGTCCATATAAATTCAACACTTAGCGAACTACGCATTGAAATTTATAAACCATTTACATCGTAACCTTATTTTGTTAACTTGTTCTATGTTTTCCTTATAGCATTTATGGATGCAAATCGGTTGATTTTTGCAATTTCCAATTAGGCAACTAACACCCAATTTCTGCATTATATCAAGTAGTCAATTATTAAGATGAGGATTTCAAAAGCTATAAGAGATAGTTTTAAAAGAAGTTAAGAATTTTATTCATTCAAAATTGATTTTTTAATAAAATAAAAAGTTCAAAAGCATATAATCCTTTTTTTCCAATATTTCTTCTTCCCTCTCTTCCAATATTTCACCTTAAGTAAATTCAAAAAATCGCTTTGTGTTTTCCAAAAAATTATATTAAATACTTTGACCATATACCTTTTGTAACACCCACACATGTATTGTCCTTTTTAAAGTTTTTCCTACATTTATTAGGTATATATATACATATATTCTTTATATATATGCATATAAATTTATTTGTATATTAAACATTATTATGCATACTTGATTGGCTTCTGAAATTTAACAAGAATTTTTTGAATGACTTTAACATGATTCGTTCAACAACACCATACTATAAATATAATATTATACAAAATACTTGGTTTGTGCCCATATTACGTGCACTGATACGAGTATACAAAAATAAATTTGAAATTAATTTTTCATTGGTACACACATAATTATGTACATATAGACAAACAAGCATGACATTAAATAGAAAATTTTCTTTTTATGTTCTTTTTTTTCAACTCGTTAATTTCTTTTTTTATTATGCTCAAGAGGGTGGAAAATTTTCAAGTCAAAGGTGCAAATTTCCTTTTAAATATGGTCAAATGAATGTCCTTTTTTTGGCTGCTTTTTGTTTTGATTTTTACCTATTTGTTGTAAAATAATCTCCCCTGCATGAAAATAATAGTGAAAAATTAAATATCACCTTATATATTATGGCTTTTCTATATTATAAGTGTACATATCCACAGTATTTATTATTTGGCATATATGGGAATCAAGGACATGCAAGTAAAAAACAACCCAAAATAAAGGTAAATAAAAAAATAAATTAAATGAAATCAAGAATAAAAAGAATGAAGTTTTTAATAATATTAAAAAGGAAATAAGTGACTTGTTGTTATGCTAGTCCTTATAAAAATATTGGAGATTCTTAACATTGAAGTAGCTACTCTACAAGTTAACCGGCGTTTACATTTTGACTAGAATGAAGAAAAGATTTTTACATTTTGAAAGAAATGAAATAATTTCGATTTTAAATTTACCTTAAACAGTTTTAGTCAGACAGCCTGTCCCGTTCTTCAATCATCTCGTACTACACCCAAGCTATAGTGTCAACAAATAAGTTGATATCAATTGCATGCTCGATCACAGTGAATAAAGTTCTACAGCTAAATTTCTAATTTCGTGAACGTTTTCTTGTTATCCGCTCTCTTCTGCATCTAATATTAACGATAGACTTGATGACGTGCTTAAGTTACAACCAAATCTGTTCTGTAAGCAGTTACTTTTGCTATATTTATGTGCATTAGCACCCAAAATTTTGGTTCAGGATCATTAAAAGTGAAAACTGTAGATTGGACCGCACTAACTTATTAGCAATTTCGTTTCTTTTATGCTCACTTTGAACTGGCTTCCAAAGGAATGTCACTTCATTTGCTGAAGCCAGATGAATCATTCTTCTATAATACTAAAGGACGTTCTTCTTAGAGATAAAAATTTGTTTGGTTAAAAATAACATTGAAGCCATTATGATTTAATGCTCTTAGATGGATATTCAATCAAATACTCAAAATCGGTAAATTTTAACAGGATCAACATGTATGAACACTTATACGGATCGTTATGTACACCTAATGCTGATTGCTATTTAAGAAACTATGATTCAAAGAGTTCGCAGGATATTTTCAGGTATTTGTCTTACAGGTCATTTATCCTATATTATCCGGATGTATACGGTTAAGGACCAGAATATTGTAGGATAACAGCAAAGAAAGTTAAAATTATGGACGGTAGAGGTTAATAATTGAGAACTCTTTATAGAAATCTAGGAATTACAATTTAAAATTTAGATTGTAAGTAATATTGGAAAGAATAGCGCAACTTTTCGATTACCTTTCAAGTTCAGTAATCCGTTTGAATATTCGAGTTACGTTTAATGGAATAAATATTCCATTCAAAATTCTTACATTTTCTACATCACAGTGATCTTGTTTCAATACACCCACTTTTAACATAAAAAATTTGTACACAAATAATTATATAATAAATTCATTTTTTATTATTTATTTGGTAGCTTAGCTACCTGAATGGGTTACGGTACTAGCATTTCTATAAATTAAAAATATATAAAAAAGGATTTGTAAAATATTTTAAGTAAATTGCATAAACACACCATGTCCTTAGCAAAATGTAATATGAGCGTTTGATTCTTTTTTTTTTTTAATATTCGCACACATGTAAAGTTGAAATGTAGAAAAAATATTTAAGAAAATATTGTATAACATGAAAAAAGTACAAATTAATAAGGGAAAATGACATTTAATATTTTTGGTTGGATTTTTCGGACCTTTGTATTTATTTCTTTGTTTTTCACTGTTTTTTTGTTTTGAAAATTCAACCTTTGGTCAAAAATAAAGGTTTTCATTTTGTAATCGTAAAAAATTCTCTGCTTTTTTTTTCCTAAAGGGTTAAATAAAAATAAAAGATCATTTCAAATATAAAGGTTTTAGTACTTTTTTTACCAATGTTTATATGATTTGAAAGTTAAGTTGGATTGTGAGTTTTTTTTTAGAAAAAAAAGGGGGTATAATAAAGAAATTATGCTTAAAAATGGATTTAAAATATTAAATTACGAAATTTTAAATTAAATTTTTATTACTATATTGATTTTCTGTCCATTAGTTCTATATGTTATACTTGCAAAGAGAATACCAAATAGCTTGTGGCATTTTAGAAATGAAATTTTTTAAAACGTAATAAACAATTTTCAAAGCTTGCAGTTCTGCAGTTCTTAAATGGAAAAGAAAGTGTTTATAATTTGATAAATTTTTTAATAATAAAATTATTTAATTAACAAAAATAACAAAGGTTAATTATTAAACCCATTTTATTAAAATTTGTGTATCTAATTGTAGTTCACAATTTAAACTGAATTGATTACCATTCTAGTTCATTGTTGTCAAAGCAAGCTATGAATGTTTTTTTTGCAATCTGTTCGTAATTTTTTCTTAGTTTAACAATATTGACTTAAGTTACATCGATAATTTGCCTTTGAAACGAAGCTCTGCCAATAATACATCGAGAACACGTTCTGCACAAAAATTAAATGCCCACTCAAAAAAAATTTAGTTGAATTATTAAAATAAATGTGACATTTAAGATTATTTCCAAATTAAGCAAACTGTTCCATTAATTGAAACATGTCAATTCCAGTATTACATGTCAATGAAATGTAGTTTGAACCAAATTCATATTTAGTTCTCAACTGAAGCTGTTTAATATAACAATAGGTTGGGCTTCTTTTTATATCAAAATTTTATACTAGTTTTCAAAGACTATACTGGCTATGCTTTTAAAAATTATATACTAATCTTTTCTTTCTTTTAATTTAACAACAAAATTTTAGGTTCAGTTTCGTGCTTTGCTTGAGTCAAGACCGCATTACTCTTTGACTAGCTTTGAGTTACGCCGTTGATGCGATTTTATTACGAGTGTCGAGCGTTTTGTTTTTTTTTATTTTATGTTTTCAAGGCTTTTCCCGTTAGTGCATATCTAAATATACACTTATTTCATTCAAGTTTTTAATTAACTTGTTTTTTATGATGAATACAGACAAGAGTATATACGTAAGGGTCATTTCAAAGCGCAACCTTTACTTATTTAAGTACCATCTTATAGGAAAAGCAGCTTTGGAAATTTAAAAAATTATTTTCCAAATAAAGAATTCAAATATAAAAAAATTTCTCTTAATTTAATAAAATTATTTAAGTTCTTTAGAGAAAAGTTTATTTAATTTAACGCTTATAAAAATTTTAAAGATTTTTATTTCATTATTATTGATGTCATAAAAGCATACAAACAGAATCGAATTTTGTACCTATGTACCTATTCTTTATTATATTAAATTTTTTTCTAAATATATGCACTTGTATATGCCAATAGATTGAATCTAAGGACTTTGATTGCTAAAAACTAAACTAACTTAAATCGAAAATAAAGAACAAGAGTAGAAAAAAATCGAAGCAACCATTTAAAATAAACGTCATAGCAAACAAGTTAAAATTAAACTCCAAACGTTCTATCAACAACATGAGCGTACAGGGAAAAAGAACAAGAAGAAATAAAGTAAAAAATTGAAAAACATTAGCAACAAAACGTACTTTTGTTGCATTTTTTTCTTTTTTTTTTTTGTAAATTACATATGGCTCTTTATCGACTTTTCTCATTCACAAACGACCACTTTACTACTTCCTTTTTGCCAAAACTAAATTAAGGCACACGTTATAAATAGCGACCAACCACTTTATATAAATTGATGATGGTGCCGAATCGTGCGACTCAATCCAATTCCAATGTAGTACAAAAAAAAAAGAAAAAACAAAAATTAATAAAAAAATTATAATCGATTTTACCGACAGTATATTTTTTGAAATTCAGGCACTCGTTGTTCGCAAAAAGGCACTCGTTGTGAATGTGTAATTCACAAAAAGCGAAGCAATCCCAAATTAGAAAGCAAAAAAATCCCAATTTCAAAGGTCTTATTAGATTGAATTTTGTCTAGTTGAAATTGAATCCTCTTAAAATACAAAAGTAAATATAACATTCCGAATTTTTGAAAATTTCTAAAGTTTAGATTTTTGATTCTAGCCTAACCGAAATTTCTCGTGCATATAACTCCTGTCACAACACTGTTATACATAATATTTAACATGTGCATTGTTGCTCTTCTCTTGCGAATGTAAAACACAATATAACATTTACTATCCATATTTGGTAAGTTACGCTTTTTATTAACTGCCTTCCGTATCTGTGCAAGTAATAATTGAATTTTGGAAATGACCTATTAATTTCTACTGTAAGAAATATCAATGAAAGTATTCACTTCCGAATATTATCTTAGGTCGCCTTTTACTAAAAAATAACACGAATTCAGAAAATTTTTAATGACCAGATTATAAATGGATTGCGATTTGAAAATAATTTGCAGATACAAGAGAGTATTCAAATATTGGCGCGTACCACACAAACATAAATCAAACCTTTTTGATTTAGACGAACATATAAACAAATTAATTTCATGTAGACGCATATAACTGCAAGTAAAGGTGAGCTATTATGATTGTGAACTCAAAAACTTAATTGTTAAAGCTCAATTTAACAAATAAAATGTCACAGAATATGTTTGCTCTATCACAGTTTTATTTAATAAAAGATCTTTATTAAGTATTAAAACATTTGCCTTAAACGTATAATGTTCTCCTACATTTTAAGTGTGTAATGTATAAAAAAAAAGCAAGCAAAAGAAAAGAATAAGAGCAAAATAAAGAACAAAAACACTGAAAAAAAAATTTCAAAAAGTTTTCCTATATACTTTTTTGTTTTTTGAGCGAAAACGAACGAATACAACAGAAATAACAGAAAAGTCAAAGAATACCACACGGAAACCCCAAACATTGTGTAAAGAACTGCAATATGTGTGCACCATTCATTCGTGTTTCCTATATTATACCGTTATTTTTTCTATTTTTCATTATATTTGCAAAAAAAAAAAACATTTTTTTTGTGTTGGCATGCAATTAGATTGCATCATCTATACTTTTTACTTCATTTTCTTGTTTTATTTTTTATTTTTTTCGTACATCTGTTATGAAATTTTACTGCATTATCCAAAGAGACTGAGAAAGAAAATATACGCGATGCACAACAGAAATAACAAAAAACTAAAAGCATATACAAAAGAAAAACAAAATATAATAAAAATTTCATATCGTTTATTTCTAACAAATCGTAAAAAAAAATAACAGTAAAAACAAACAAAAAATCAACTTAAAAACAGAGAAACAAGAAACCATCTTTACATCCTTTTTGAATAAATAAAATCCGCGAAAATTCGTTAAAAACAACATACATGCATGCACACTTACCCATCGCATACATTAGATGCACTATATTTTACTTACCACTATTTTGGATACACATCTGACATATCTGTGCATATTACAATATTATATTGCATTCCTGTGTAATGGTCAAAATATCAGTATCATTGATGATAGAGCGGTGGTTTGAAAAAAAAGCAAAAAGAAAAATAAAAAACAAAAAAGATGGTTTGGTCTCTATATGGCAATGCAACAACAAAAAACAATAAACAAGCGAGAAATGAAAATATTTTTCAATATTTTAACATAAAAAAGGACACTTTGCTACACCACCCAATTTACATGGGTACAATAAAAATAATAAAAGAAGAGTAAAAAAAAAGTAAAAAAGATCTTTTTGCATATATGTAAATTTGGTAGGGTACAGATTGCAATATATTTTGAAGCATTTTAAAGAATTTCACGGAACAACAAGACTGATTCTAAAAATGAATAAAAGGACGAGAGAAAAAAAAAACAGAAATAGAAAAAATTGATATAGAAAAAGACCTCAAAAATTTAGTTACGCTAGCAATGCAATTTTATTTGATCAAATTAAAATTCAAAAGAAAACAAAGATGAAAATAAAAGAAGCAAGAAATCTACACAACCCTATCGAAAATGTAGATTTTACAAAAATAAGAATGTGAAATTGCCTATTTTTAACTACATATTAACTAAATTTAAGTCATAAACATTTCTAATATATATACCAGAAAATTAAGCCTTACCTCGAAAACCAACAAAATGGATTCCTGTTAAGAAAGCTGAAAAACTTTAGTGTGATTATTATCGTAGCTAATGATAAGGCTAACCGTAAAGGACACGGAAAAAACAATCTAGAATAATTCCAAACCTCTTTCCGATGAATTACCGATCTATAAATGAAATTAAATATGGACCTAGAACGAACAGATAGCAGTTGGTTTTGTGAGGACATGGAAGAAACCTTAATAAATTTTTAGAAATTCTTGGAGCCACAGAAATAGAAAAGTTTTCTTCCCTACACACAATTTACAATCAAAGAAAAATTTCAAAATTTACATACAAAATTTTCCTCCATCAAGAATCACTTTTTCGTATTTTGCTTCAATTTAAACCAAGTTCAAGTGAAATTTCCAAGCTTCAAATGAATTCTATGTTAATTTTTAAGCAGAGCTTTCCATTCAAAACAAATAATTGAGAATTTATGAAGTATTCAGACCATTCAGGGTAAAACTTTGTATGACATTAAAACTACTCAAAATCTTCTCTCAAAATATCTCTCTTGCTTAGAGTGATGCGAAGTCAAGAGTAAATTTAACTCAAAAATTACTCTATCTTAATATCAGACAAATTAATTTTGAATTTTATGTGAAATACAATCCAAGACAAAATTCAACATTACTAAAATAATTATTTTAAAGATCTCTATTTCGAAAAAGCAGAATGATGAAGGAACTTTAAAGAAACTAACAAGGTTCGTGTATTAAATCCCTTTAAAGAGAGACGGACGTTCATTCCATCACTAAAATTAGAATTTTCAATTATTTTAACGTCATAATAATTTTACATATGCTGAGTTTGTTTTTGCAAAGAAATCAAACAATTTGTAAGTTCAACTGATACGGACTGTTGCAGCTTTATTTTTGTATGAATTTTTCTTTTAATTGGAAAATGTATTTGAGAAATTTTTTATTTCTTTTAAAGTTATTTTCGAATGCATTATATACAAACTATGTATTTTATGTAGGTACACATATCGAGTTCAAAACTAACAATTTGTATGATTTTATAGTCCTTGTTGCACTTTTTTTATTATTGCCTGCTTTATTTGTTGCTATCATTTATTTCTTTTTTTTTGTTTTTCTTCTCCTGACATATTATTAAACTTCGAGTTGATTTTGTTTTGTCCTTTTTCTCACTATCATTATTTCAGATTATTTATAGGTCTATACAGCTGTAGAATATTATAGGAACATATAATACATACATAATATGAATTTTGTGTAGGCATAACACCGGTTTTTTATTTTGTTTTCGCGTTCATCGTATCAAGTCAAGTGAAGTAAGTGCAACTCTTATGCATAAATGCGGTTATGCAATGAGGTATATGCATATGCATATAGATAGAGTTTGTTTTATTTAATGTCAGTTATTTGCAAAACTTCATTTTTTATGAATAGGAAATATTTTTGGTTGCATTTACGAGTATTGTTGGTTAGCCAAAGCGATAAAACTTTTACATATGTTAAAATTTGCGAAAATAATACTTGTAGGAAAAAAAATATTTTATGAAAATATCAATAAAATTATTGGAAATTTTAATGTTATGTTTAAGAACAAAAAAATCTTTTTTTTTGTTCCACAAATCAACTTATAAATGCAGATTTTGTAGAGGTCGAACAAATTTAAAAAAAAAAATATCAATTAGAATAAGATTGAATTTTTTAGGTTAACAACTGACCGTTAGATAAATATTTGCTGTACGTATATGTACAAATGACAAGTTACCATTACTAAATAAAGCAGTTAAGCCTCTCAAAAATAAAGCTTTATTTTAAACGGAAACAAGGCAAGCATGACTTGCGTTTTAGCAGTATCAGATTGTAATTGAAATTCCAAAATTACAACCAAAGATCCCACTAACTTTAAGAATACAAATTATACTTATTATTGCTGCAGAAAACTGCCAACTAACAAATAATTCTCTTAAAATATGTTCTTGACTTTTTGTTAAATTCTCTATATCATTGAAAAAAAATCAAACTAAGATCGAAATTGCGGCTAAGAAGATTTTAAAGTGAAAACATTTCTTGCTTACGGCTTAGAAATTTTACCTAAAAAAGCTTATGGATATGGAATTTTATGCCAAAATAAAATTGTTTGTAATAACGAAATTGGCAAAATGACTAACTTTCGAGGGAACAAAATAATTCAAAACTTTTTATTACCCTCTAATGCAACCTTCACAAAAATATAATTTTAACACTTAAAAAGTAGTTCAAAATCCTCGAAAGTATAAACATACGTTTTGTTATGTATGAGTACATAAGTGGATTTATAGTAAGAAAGAATTTTTTATTGATTGTACCAAGTTGTGCATAAAACAATCAAAGTATTTTTAGATATTGCAATTTTTGCAGAGCCTTCCCAATATATACAAATTTTTTTTTTCACTTTTTTGTTTTAAAAAAACTAGATTCGTTTCTTGATAAACTCCCCAAATTTAGCTTTTTAAAATCCATTAAAGTTTTTTCATAAAAATGTTTTTAGGTTAATTTGTATTTAAAGTTGGAAGTCAGAAACAAGGTTGAAAGCACATATAATAAGGGAAGATGGAGTCCACTGTTACCGAAAATGTGTTTCGTAGCAAAAGCTAGAAGTTTTTCTAATTTCCAATTTCCTATAACACCCCCAAATTTTCTATTGTTGCACACCAAATTATTACATTTGCGTAAAATATTAATTAGAATAAATTTTTTTGGATATAAAGTAGACCAATCTCAATAAAAATTATGGAAAATTCTTAAACTAATTATATTATTTAGTTAATGGAAAAGCTTTTTAAGCATGGAATAATTGCATTTTCAACATATTCAACATGTTACATCTGTTTTTTATAGATATATGAGTAATTTTGAATAATAATTATTAGTACTACAAGTTACGGTCACCTACCTATAGTAAACTCAATGACGTAAGAAACTGGTTCATGGGTATCTATAATATCGTGCACCAGCCCTACGCTCTTCCGAGGAGCGAAGAAGGACAAAAAAAAATTAGTACTATAAGATTAAATTTTAAATTTGTATTTTGAAAACCAATTTGTATAGTGCGGCTTTAACTTTAACAGAGGCGCGATAAGTAGTTTTAATTTTCAACTTGATTTAGTTGATTTCATTATGATTTATATATTTTGCTCCTATATATTCAAATAAACGACCATTGTTATAACTAATTATTGAATTTCTTGTTTATGATCAAATATTTTAATACTTTCTATAGTTATATTTAACTATTTGATATCTAGTAGCAGCCAATAAGGGAATTGCCAACAATCATAAATCAAATACATTTTCTTTCCTTTGGCCAGTAGAAAATGTTGCCGTATATTCATAAACTCAAAGAAAGATTTAATTCTCGTGATTGCATTCAATCTAATTTAATATTTCTATAATAAATATTTTCTAACTCAATTTCACTTCTTAAAATTAACCAAATTATATGCTTGAAAATAATTTAAAAAATCCATATAAATTTTCCAGAAACAAATATTTAACTTTTATTAAAATATTTTTTTCAATTAGAAAATAAAAGGAATTTCAAATAATTGAGTTCGAGACTCGCAAAACTTTAATGCAATAGAAAAAAAATTGGCAAAATATTGTTTTTTTGTGTTTCTTTTAGTTCAGCGTTTCTATATGAAAAACTCAAAGAAATGAATTTTTAAATATTGTACCTAACTTTTATACATACAATATGGCCTTTCAATTAACAAAATACAAGTTTTAGCTTTTACCATTAACAATTTACGTATTTTGATTTGTAAAGTCATCTATATGGCAATTAAAACGAAAAAAATAAAAATTTTTTAGCTTTCAAAAATCAAGAAAATTTTATAAATTTTTTTTTTTTATTTTCATTTTTTATTACATACCTTTTTTTGCCTATATTTTATTAGAATGTTCACTGCATCAAACCCGTTCATACACAGTAACAACGTAAATGAGTTTTATTTCTATAATGATAAAATTCACGCTTTCATATTAAATGAATCTCTCTATATATAAATGCAAACAGTGGCAAATAGATAGCGTACATTCATGCCACCATATCTATAATAATTATTATTCACTACTCCACTGTCATGATAACAAACTATATGAAAATCCATTCAATGTTGCATTAATTTGTTTTTTTTTTATATTTTTAATTTTATTATTGTTTTGAATATTGTGTTAGCTAGCTAGTTTTTGTATTATCACATAAAATTTTAATATATGTATATACATATATAAATAGACTTGTATGCAAATAAACGTACCTATATGATTGAGAAAGAAAAAAAAGAAAACATTTATGCTTGTTTATGATTTTTTTCATTTTTCTTTTTATCATCCAATACTAATTCAATTCTAACCCATATCAGAGTGAATGAATGCAATTCACATATCAATGCCAAATTGCTTAAATACTAAAATGCAACAGTGACAATAAAATGTAAAAATATCCAGTGGAAAAAAAAACGAGTAAAAACAAAGAGTAAGAAAAAAAAAACGCCAAAAAATATGCTAAAAGAATTAACGAGAAAATTGTACTACATATGACTGTTTGCACCAAATGAAAATGCAGAATTGTTGTAAATTTCTGTAAATATTATAAAAACAGTATAGATAAAATAAGCACCACATTTGTTACATTTTACTTTTTACAATCACAGGTTCACAAGCCTCCACATTTTAGAATTTTTTTTTATTTCAAATAAACTTTTTTTCATTTTAAAAATTGTTCTTTTTTGTCCTTGTTTTTGCATATATTGCATTGCATGACTTCTATTTTTCTTTTTTAATTTAGATTGTATAATGCTTTTTATTATTGTATATAGAGTTGAAAACCGAAATTTAGATATGTGCACATAATATCGAAAAATATTAAGTACTCCGAAACAACAAAAATGAAAAGCAAAAACTAGTTATACTTTAAAAAAAACAACCCCTTTTTTTAGCACTTTTCCAAAAAATTTTTTGAAAAAAGTGCTTATTAGTTTCACTCTGTCCGTCCGTCCGTCCGTCCGTCCGTCCGTCCGTCCGTCCGTCCGTCCGTCCGTCCGTCCGTCCGTCCGTCCGTCCGTCCGTCTGTCCGTCCGTCCGTTCGGCCGTCCGTCCGTGGACACTTTTTTTGTTTACAAAACTTCTACAGCCTTTAAGATAGAAAGCTGAAATTTCATACGTACATAGATCTTCACTAGAAACTTATTTCCGTAGAACAAAATTTTTACCTATCTCCCCCCCTCTAGAAGTTTTACCCCCCCAAAACCCTAAAAATGGCCTTTTTTAAATATTTGTTGCAATGAAACCATAAGCATTTTTGAAATTTTGCAAACGCAGAAAGGCAGTAGCTTGCTTCCCCTAGCGCGATATGCTATAGTTAAACTTTAGAAAAACAAAATGGCCGTTCAAATTTACCGTTATCTAAAGTCCTTTTTTTCCAAATTTTTGATGTCATTTTTCTTCTAGACCCCAGCCTGTAGAAGCTTGAAATTTTAGGAGCTTTTAGACATTAACAAATAGTTCATTTCGTTAGAAGAAAGTTTTTTTCCATCTCCACCCCCTCTCAAGTTATCACCTCTTGAAATTCGTAAAATTTGAATTTTTGACTCCTTATATTTCCGAAACCGCAAGCTTTTTCAAATTTTTATAAACGCAAAAAGCTAACGGTAAATTCCATGAAATTAAAAAATATAATTATTTTTCTTAACTCACACAATTAACCCTTAAAATCGAGCATTATGTTAACCCCATTTTATATTAATTTTTGCTTTATTTCAAACATTTCATATATGCGTCATCCTAAATATATGCAATTCTAGAAATAGTTTTGTATATGAATGAAAATAATTTTAATAGTTTGATAGGTATACATAGACTGTATATAAAAGCAGAATTTTCAGTTGTTGAAGGGAAAAGTGCTACAATACAAACCATTGGTTTGACCCAACTTTATTTTATTTTGAACTATAAGTGAGCTTAAAATCTGATGTCCATTAAAATTATTTCACTGAATCATTAAAATGAGTGAAGTATAACTTTCACTTCATTTTTTTTATAGTAAACTTTATATTAATATTGGACTCAGTTAGGGATTTTATACAGAAAAATTAGGGGCTTCTAGTTATTTAGAAAATTCTCTCTTACTTTCTAATCTAAGTACCGTGGCTATTACAAGTCTTGGATTTTTTTTGGTAAACCGTAAGACCGCAAAAGTAATGTCGCTACGTCAAGAGTCGACAGCGTATTTTATTCAACTATCTCATTTAATTTCTGTAAAATAGGGGGTTATTTCACAGAATTTTTAGAACACTGTCATACAAAAATCTAATGTTCATGCAGCTATATTCATACTTAACAAAATTTGCAAAGTAAACAAAATATGCGAAGTAAACTTAACACTTTCAATTACACAAAATAAATAGAAACTTTGCCAAAATTCTGCTTCCCATATTTTTACCGACCGTATTGTGTAAACAATAGGTAGGTTATGTGATGGCAACAAATTTTGCATATCGAGTTTTCGGTGGGAATGCACTTCTCCATAGTAGGGAAGTGTAAGTAAACTATTTTTAGCAACCTGTCGGTCTGTCGGTCTGTGTGTGCAAGCGTGTATCTCAAGTTCTGCTGAACTGATTTTGATGAAATTTTATATGTAAGTTTATTTACACCATGGCACGGATTGATCAACTTTTTGGATATATCAGGCCTCGGGAACTGCACTTTTTAGCGGGCCTGTTTTATATTTTTGAACATTTTGAAGAAAGTATTCAACCGATACTTGAAATTTCATATATGAGCTTTGCTCGACCGTCCGCGAAAATTCCTAACTTTTGGAAGAAATCAGGCATCAGCAACTGGACGTTTACTACGGGCCAAATATACATTTTTGTGTATATAAAGAGAAATAATCAACCGATTTCATTGAAATTGAATATTTGAATTCCTCGTATTAAAACAATGAACATGTAATTTTTTTGGAAAGATCAGGCATCGGCAACTAGACGTTTACTACGGGCCAAATATACATTTTTCTGAATATAAAGAGAAATAATCAACCGATTTCATTCAAATTTAATATATGAATTCCTCGTATTAAAACAATGAACATATAAATTTTTTGGAAACATCAGGGCTCGAAAACTGTTTTGCGGGCGAATTTTACATTTTTCACCATATCTACGGAACGAATTGATGGGATTTCATGAAATTTGATATTTGAGTTCTGGGCATTACCAAAACTAACTGGTGGGCATTTCAGGGAATTCGGATAGCACAAAACGAAATTGTACTAAGAGTCAAATTTACATTTTTCTAGATATGTTAACTATAAGCTTACAAATGTCCTTAAAATTGGAAAGAAGTACTTAACAGACATTTTTTTAATATTCTGTAACACTTTCACTCAACTAGACAATACACAATGCGGTCGGTTATGTGCTGACCACATCAGATTTTTTTTAAATTTTACCGTGTGGTGAATTGAATTTAACATTATGATTTCTTGATCCTGTCAAAAACAGAAAAATAAAAGGCAATTTTTTTGTTTTGTAATTAGTCGTATTGGTATCTCAGTATCCAAACCATTGGCAATTTGATTAGAATTTTATTTTAAAAAAATATGCACTATTAACTAAAAATTAAATGTGTTCACGAGAAATAATCAAAATACTTATTTAAATATAAAAAAAACTGTGATAAAATGACTAAGGCTGAATATATGTCCCCCTCCTATAAAGTTTTAAAATTTTTAAAATTTTCAAAAACACATTTTGTTAGCTTTGATGTTAGTCGTCAGTGCTGGAGAAAATATTTGCAATTTCTTTCAAATAGAATTATTGTAAAATTTTAGAATGAAGAAATAGTAAAAAAAATTCAATTTCGCGAATATTTACACACTAACATAATATCGTAAACGTAAAATTGAGTTTACAAAATAAAGTAAATTTTTTTTAAAAAATTTTATTTAGAATAGCAAAAAAAAAAATAAAGAATAAGTTTATTAAATGCCGTAGTGATTGACATTAAGATGCCCACAATAGTACATTACCCTCAAAATGATAAATATTTGATTTTTATTACCAGTTTAATGCCACTATACTTTACGTAATTAGAGAAAAAATTATGTGATTGTTAATGACATCGAATCAAAAAACATTAACATAAAGTCTCCTTGCTGTTCTTAATTTTTCGTGATATAATAACTATTCATTTTATCTATTCAATACTATTAAAAATATTGCAGCATACCCACTATTTAGAGTCACGTATATCTACGTGTCTTATCTACAAATGATTTCGAACAGTCATTTTGATTATTGTGTCTTTGGTATAGTGTTTAAGAGTTTCACATTACTGCGATAAAGAAATGGTAAAAATATCCCGACAATTAATTTGGTAAATATACAAGATATAAATCAAGAGAATTCTTTAAATTAATATTGATCCTGTTTATGGAATAGCCGTTTTGGACGACTCTCCAAACACAAAAATCACCCGATTCGGAGATAATTTCCAATATACCGTTTACGAAATGATTTTTAAAGATCAAATTTCTAATCTAATATCTTAGACGTTTTAAAGAGACAATCACTTGCAAAAATAATTCAAATTTAAAATATTAATTAAGGAAGTTTCCCTATAATCCAAAGTACATTTTTAATAAAACAACATCTATCACGTTTTTATTGATTTGAACAAAATTGTTCAATTGAAATTAAACCTCTATATGACATTTTTCTGAACAAAACTAAGAATTATTAAAAATTCTTTTTTTGAAAAAAAAAATTAAATTTTATCAATTCACCTTGTTAAAGTTGTCTCCTTTTTTAAGGACAATTATAAATAGAAACCAATTCATATCATTGTGTTCTAATTCATATGATAGCTGCATTCATCGAAATAAACATGAAAAATAAGATATCCTATCAAGTAATCTTTTACGTCCCTCTATCAAGGAAAACAATGCGATCATTGTATACCCCGAGATTACTCTTTATTTATTTATTTTTTTTTTTTTTGCAAATTGATATCCATGCAACCCTCCTTTATTATGAGTTTTTTGTTTAGATTTAGAATAGCAAAAAAAATTTGAACGCCTTTTTGTATTTTCCTTACCCTATTATATTGTAAAGGCACATCAGGAAGTATAAAATACTCAATAATTTTCAATAATATCCCTGAACACTCATATTCTACTAAAGTATAAATGAAATTATAAAAATGAAATATAAAACAGGACTGAATTCATAAAATCCTTAAACTTTAAGATTTATTAGGTATTGTATTTGTATATTATATTTATCAAACATATATGTTTATGTGAATAAATATGGTAGTAATGATAATTTGTGCACGCGTTCCCTCTTCAAATTGACACCGCGTCTCGACTGCATATAGGGTTTTATAATAATTTTATACGAAATTATTATTCAAAAAGTTGATAACGCAAATTCTAGGATACGCATACAAAATTATGTAATCGTTACTTTTCTCAGAACTTACTCAATTATAGTAAGCGACAATCAATTTAATGAATTGAAGGCTTTCTAATTTCATTAAATATAATTATATTGTTAGGAAGGAATAAAATTGTTTTAATTGTCTTCAAAGAATTTATGAATTATATGTGAATTATAAGAATTACTGTTTGGATTAAATAAGTTCAATATAGTTAAACAGAAATTTTTATGGCAAGTTGATAATCTTAAGCAGGTTCACTTAAGTGTTCTTAACGAATTATTGAGAGGTGGATAATAAAAATGACATGACGAGAAAATATTACCTAAGTTTATAGAAATCAAAGATGACCCTCTTTAATCCTCATATAATATGTAATAGTATTATAAACGGAACAGTAAATTATCAAAACCTCTTTAAAATATTAATAAATATAAAATACAAATACATATATAAAAATAGGTGATTCATAAATTTCTATAAAAGTTGAAAACAACAAGTATTATAAGTTCCTAGTGAACAAACAAAAAAAAATAGTTATGTAATCTTTCTAGTCATTTCGATTTTTACTTCTATATTATTGTTACGAAAACGATCATTAAGTTATGGGAAAATGTTTCAATGTTTTAGGTTTAAATTGTCAAAATCATGCTGAGATTTAATAAAAATGTCATGTGTCAAGAAAAAAAATTTTAATAAAAGCATAAAAAGAAAAAATTTTTTTACTGCAACTTTGTAAGATTGCATAAGTGAGTATTACCTTCATTGTGATTAAGAAGAAGTTAAAATATTTTAATTTTTAATTAACCTCAACGGTTTATGTGTTGTTTAAATTCAAGTTGGTTACTGATTTTCTCGCCAATCTATAAGTGATGCCAAATGAAAGTTAAATTAATTCACGAGGAATTTTTGTATTTATAAATTTACTGACTTGGTATACATATGATCTCCGAACTTCATTGTTTTCGAAATCGACTTTGCTTTATCGTGTCGATAAATCGAACCAACATTCTGAAAATACACAATTGTTGTCAGAACGATCTCATAATAAAATGTTGTATTTAATTATTTTTTTGTGTAATCAGTCTAGTATTTGATTGATATTATTGCTCCCATAGTTATTTTGCCATAGTTATTTTGTAACAAACTCTACATTAAGAGTTTATTGAAGAAAATTTTTTAGAGTTTATTGAATTATTTTATCGGGCTTTAGGACGTAGCCACTGCTCTTAACAACTTTTTATTGCAAAACTGTTTAAACTCTCACAAATATAGACATTTACATTTAAGAGAAAAAAACTTTTTTTTGCAAATTATTTTCAATTAATCTGAGCATCTTCTCTTCTATTATTAGACTACTCTATTTATATTGAATTAAATTATTTTTAAACTTCTACTCTCATTCGTAATTTAAATATTAAAATTATTTATTTTTTATTCAACGTCCTTTTAATAATTTTCAATATTTTTAATAAAAACTTAAAAGCCAAAGTTATGTAACCGTAGAACCAAAAACAATCCTATTTAAATTTTAATATCTTTTTTTCTCAACAATAACAAAAAAAATATCCTTGAATCCTTTATATTTATAAATATATGTATATTTTATAAATTTTATTCTTTATTTTACAATTATTACGTACCATTTTTGTCGTTGTTTTCTCATTCAATTTTTAATTTTACATTAAGATAAAAATATGCGTACACATCTTATATAATTTTTAAGTTGCATAATAGTTCCAGTTTTTTTTACGCTCACATGTGTAATTCTGTTGAATGAATTATGATGTGTTTAAATTTCCAACCCAGCAATCACCACATTAAATAATGTACAATATAAAAACATTAGGGTCTACAGAGGGTTTAACATTTTTATTATATTACAGTTATATTCCGAAACAAAAAAAAATATAAATTAAAAAAGTTCACTTCGTAATATGAAAATAAAAAAAAAAATAAAGGTTATGTAAGAAATGTTACCTTAAAAATTTTATTTTTTTGGTTCTTAGTTTGTAACAAATCTTATGGGTTTTATATGCAACCATACTTAATACGAATATATGGGAAATTTATTATAACTGCTGTTACCACTGATGTTACTTATATTTTTATTCACGCTGATGCTTTATGGTTAAGTTTGTTTTTTCTCTTTTTTTTTTTTAATAATTCAATTGTAAAATGAAAAATTATACATTGAATTTTTTAATAATTTTCAATCAGTGTTGCCGAGAATTGTAAAAAATTAAATTTTATCATTAGAAATTATTAAAAAAGCAGGGTAAGTTGAGTAATTTTTGATTTAAAGTGATTTTAATTTAAAAGCAATTTGACTTGGCAATTCTAAAACGTATAAAATTACCGATAAACAAAATTGTCAAAACAGTAATAATGAAACTTCAAATTATAAAATCATCCCATAAACATCATATTCGAAATTAACTCCGCACGGTAATTTTTAATAGTTATAAAAATTGTTTTTAAAAATTGATTTTTGACTCCGTAAATTCGTTGACAGAACAAATTCGCTTTAAGCCACTTTTTTCCAAGAGCCTGGTTTTTATGTGTTAATTAAATTAATTGACCACACAAGTAAAGCTTTATTAATAACAAGTAAAGCTTTATACTTAAAATTAAAGTATTACTTTAATTTTTCCAAAGATTTCTCCTAAGTTTATGCAAAATTATATTACGGTAAGAGAATTATTTGAAATAAATTTTTGAACTGCAATACGCAAATTTATTAACCTAATAATGTCCTATTCTACTATATAAATTGTGTGGTACATTTGTGGTATATTTTTTTGTATGTAAAATATATTCAAAATAATAATTTTTTATAGCTGGTAACACTTTTTTAATATAAGGCATGTAATTATTTTTGTAATATCTACATATGAGCACAATGAACCCATCAGATTTAGATTCAAAATCGTTGTATTGTTATCGTATTTGCCTTTTTTTTTTAGAAATTAATTCCTGTTCAAAATCAATAAACTATACAATGAAATGTGCTATGTATAATGTCTGGCAAGTATAGGATATTTTTAACTTAATATTAATATAATCTCGTTTAGGATTATTAATGTATGTCTGATTTGTAATTAATTTTGGGAAAATTTAAGAAAGTGTTAGTAATTTTCATTTCCACATTAATATATACAAATTACACACAAATATATAGGTACAAGTCAGATTGAAATTGTAATATTTTCGACACTGTATTATACGAACACGAAGTCAAATGTGTGTGAGGAACATAATTATTAAGAAAATTAACGATCGCTTAATTAATGATTAATTTCACGTTTTAAGTAATTGCCTTAAGTTCTAATTAAAAAAAGATTTTCAATTGGAATTCACGATATAAGGAAGTGAAGCTTTTAAAGTGAAGTTTTAAAAAATAACAAAAGAATGATGCAATTTTTAATTTATCATGTAAAAATTTTAATACATTACATGGTAGATTCAAAACTTATCTATGGATGAATGAATGTGTCTTCTGCTGTTTATTTAAAAGCAAAATGAAATGACTTAATTTAATAATTTTATACATACTAGATGATATTATTTAATTTAAGTCCTGATTTGTGATTTTAGTTTATTATTATCTTGAATTATGTACATACACATATGAATTATGTAGAAATAAAGAGAAATTACAATTAAAATTACAAAAATTACAATTTGTGTATATGTTTATGAATATTTAGAGAAGCAATTTTTGTGAAATTCTACAGCGCAAAGTAGACAATAAAATTCTAAATTTGGCTACAATGAAATTCTGAAAATTCAAATATTTTAATATGAGATAATGAACGGAATATTATTCGAGATATTGGATGCAGGTGCCGCTATTTCCGATACTCCGTGACGCTATTTTTTATAAATTTGAACATTTTACTATTTGAATAAAATACTTGCAATATTAATTTCGTAATACACTTCCTAATATTTGTTATTCGGTAACCTTGTAACACAAAATCGAAATTAATAATTTACGAGAGGAGGGAAAACATCCCAAAATTAACAAAAATATGCGTTACGATAATTTTTTTTCATTACTTTTATTTTGTGTGTATCTTGCACTTTGTTTTTTAAGATTCTAATTTCACTCAAAAAAAAAAAACAAAATAACAGGGAATGGAACGTAACGGCGATTTTATATATTTTATGAGAGGGTTCATAATTTTCTCATTTTTCCCATTTTGATTTAATGTACAAACACATTAACATCAATATTTATTATTTATATATTTTTTTATTAAAATATATGGGCTTATTCGGATGTATCGACCCCGGCACCCCTCCTATTAAAAGTAAATTATATAAGTATATTAGAAAAATGCACATAATATATACATACGCTTATGTATAGTTAAATACGCACATTTGATATGTCAGGGATACGATGAATTTTCAGTCATTCACAGAAATTTGATTTTTAAAAATGTAAGCTAACGCAGAGGTCCATCGAATCCCATGTAATATTATACTATTTAATTAATTATCTATCTCTAATATTACTTTATAGTTTTATTCAAAAAGCCAGAAAACATTCTTAAATACAGAGTTGCATTTTACCATTCCTATCTTTAAATTTCGGATTCATGGCAGTGTAGCAAAGCGCGACGTTTAGCGTTTCTTAATTTCTTTTAAATTTTCTTTTAAAATAAATTAACTCGGAAATTTTCAAATGAAAAAAAAGTTATAAAATACAGTAATATGGTTTTAAAACACAACTCATCTAAAGGGCATTATTAATATCATATTACAGCATTTTGCAAGTCAAGGATAATTATATTTAGGTCTTGAAAGCTTACACTCATTCAAACATTTGAAGAACTTAAATTTCTTTTATAAATGTTTTAGATTTGTTGTTATAAGGCGACTTAGGCAGAAAATTCACTAATATAGAACACTAGCATAACACATGACATCCCTAGCATATTTACTTTATATTAAGATCTTGGCATAAAATGTGTTATGGCAATGATGCTGTCAATTTTATTATTCTTGCTGATGCCGTTATTGTTACATTTTTTGTTGTTGTTGTTGTTTTTGTTATACGTTAATATTTTTGTATACACTGAATATGAAAAATTACAGTACTGATTTATTATTATGTTATTATTAAACAAAATAATAAAATAAAATAAAAAATGAATGTGGAAAAACAAATTTTTTATTTTATTTCTTCAACTGCACATATACAATTGTACTTGCACCCATCATGATTGAAATCCTCTGAAACAGTGAATTTCATTTCATTTTTTATAATGTTAATGGGCTTCAAGTTTTAATTTTCCTTGTTTTTCATTTGAGTACATACACAGGATTCTTTCTCTTTTTTTTTTTTTATTTTATTATTTTGTACTTTATTATTTTTATAACTTATTACATTTTTTTTCCTTTTTATTGCGTATTCACTATAACTTTAGATATAAAAATGTATGTGAAACCTTAACACCACAGTATGTTCTCGGGCTGTCAACATTATTAAATGGTAACATCTGGATATGTAAATATTTATAACGATGAATTAAAATAATAATAATGACAATAAGAGCAAAAAATAAAGAAAAAAAATATATAATAAAAAGGAGTGAATGAATATTATGCACAAATGTGCACACACATACTATAAAATAATAATGACAATAATAATAATAATGAAAATAAAGAAAATAAACTAAAAAACAAAAGACAAAGTTCAGAAAAAATGTTGAAATCGTCGTAAAAACAAAAAAGTAAGGAACAAAAAAAAAAATTTTGTTTTTGTATAAAAATGTAAAAGCCACAGCACTTTTTTTTTTATTTCATTATCCCTACTTATTGTCTCTTGATGCATATATATTATGTTCATGCGGCGGCCGTCACTTTAATAAAGAAAAAGACCTATTTAATCACGGTTGACCATTATACAAAAGTTACAAAGAATATATTGGTTAAATCAATACTTTATTCATATGCATACGCACATACATACATTAATGTGTATTTTATGCACAAATATAAATAATATGGTGGATTTGCACCTCTACAAGTATGCTAGTATAATTTTTAATATTACACCTATTAAATTTTAATATTTAGGGGTCAACTAAAATAATGACTAAGCGAACGTATGTTTGAAGGGCATTTTAAATTTACATTTCTGTTTGTAACGCTTAGAAATAACGGTCTGACATATGGACACGTATTTTTCTTATATTACCGTACGTTCGTTCTAATTATAACTCAAAAACTAATTAAGCTTTAAATCAATTAAGTTTGCCAAATTTTCGCTATTGCTGTTGAAATTGCATATTATCGAAGCAATGCTCGAATCGAAGGTCATTTCGAATTCAGCTGCCATAAAACTTAAAAAAAATATTTTGGTAATATCTCAAAACCAATTTAAAATAAGGATCTGAAATTTCACACAACTAGTAATTGAGAGTTTTTTAGTAGCATCTAAAATTTTAACTAAAATTTGCATAAAATAAGATGAAATTTTTGTTTTTTATTTCTTTTTTCCGTAGCATAAATTCTATATAAATATAATTGTATTAACAAAAGCCATTAGCCCTTACAAGGATGAATTAATTTTTATTTATTTTGTTAAAGAATTTTAAATTTCATTCTTATAAAAATTTCATTCTATTACTAATTAATATAGTTAGTCTATTGCTTTTAAATTTTTAGCAGTTTGAATTGGAACTTTTCGAACTTTGGGTATTAATTTTAACCGTCTGTCCTGCATGTACAACTGCGGAATGAAAAATGTTTTATTATATAATTTGGACTAAGATTCAAAATTTATTTACCATTACTATTTGTTCCGTAAATTAGAAAATTATATTGAAATATTTGAGCAACAGTTATTTCATATAATATGATTTTAGGTTAGCTTCATTTCCATCAAACAATTATACGGTTTTCAAATAGAATTCAGAACCTAAATGGCGAAAATTTGAACAATTTTAATGAAAATTAAACAAATATTTAATAAATCTGACGATCATTTCAAAGGCATTTCATATTTTCTGAATTCAATAGCTTCATAAGAGCTAAATTCATAAGTAACAATATTTGTCGCAATTTTAATGTATAATTTCCTGTAACCTTCTAGAAATTCATATTTCAATAACATTGTTTTGATTGATTCAGGCTATTGAGAATTACCACGTTGCTATAAGGTCATAATAAAAATTAGCAATTGAGCGAATGTATTTCAGTTTTCTGAATAGTTTCCAAATTTTCTTTGGTGGGTGCCGTTTTTAAACTGTAATGTTCCTTCATATATAAGCTTATAAAGATATGGAATAAAAAAATTTTATATATTTTATCAAGTGAAAATTTATAATTATAATTGAAATGAGATGTAAAGAAAGTTACAAATGCAACAAAAATAAAAATTGCAACTGAAAACTTTGCAACACTTTTCTCCTTTTTTTTTAAATTGTCATTTTTTATATTTTGGTCAAAAGATGCATTGGCTGGTACAAAAAAAAAGATCATTAATAAAGTAAAAATTGAAAAACCAAAAAATTGTCTTTGACACTGAAACAAACAACATGGTTTTAATTAACATTTGGGGTTTCGTGATTAACATGTAATTAAGATGTCTTAAAATTTGCACGTACAATTTAATGTATACGAATTGATATTTATGATGGTGCGTGTAGAAATGCCTATATGCTTGCACGTACAAAATATATGCACATGTACTTGCATATAATAGAGTAGAAAGTATGTATAGTAAATTTTAGTTTTTTTATGTAAACAACAAATGAAAAATTTAACTCAAGAGTGTCTTAGTAAAAAATTTATTTTTATCTATCTTTCTCGGGAACGAAATTACAAGCAAAAAAACTGGAGCAAGTAGAAATTTCGTGAAAATTCTTTAAAATCCCTGTACCTAGGAAATCGTTGAAATTTGACATCCAGTTCTGAACAAATATTTCACTAATTTTTGTTGCCCCAAATGAAGGTGCACTTTATGTCACTGATTATTGAGTCACTCTGTATAGTCAATATAATATAGTCTTTCAAAAACTTAGTAAATTAACATTTAACTTAAAAGATATCAACACGAAAGAAGCCGCTTTGATTTAAAACTGAGCTTCATTTGCCATAGACTTGGATACGACATTTCTGATCATGGGCTTATATTAACTCTTCTTATTGAACTATTCGGTAATAAAATAATTTGAAACAATTTAAATTTTAAACATTGTATATAATAAGGCAGGTTATATGATGGCAACAAAAGTTTAGCTCTCGAGTGGGAACACCACTCCCTATAGTCGAGAAGCGTAAATAAAACACTTTTAGAGAGATGTCTGTCTGTGTGTGCACGCGTGTATCACAAGTTGAGTGAACTGATTTTGATAAAATTTTTTATGTTAATTTATTTTGGTTATGTCACGGAGTAATAAAATTTTGGTATATATCAGAAACTGGACCTTTTACCGGATCAATTTTACATTTTTGCATATATAAATAGAAATAATCAATAAATTTCCTTTAAAATTTAATATTTAAATTCGGGGTATTAAAATAATGAATCTAAAATTTTTTTGATAATGTCAGAGCTCGGAAACCGAACTAGGGGCCGATTTTACATTTTTTACCATATTTGCGGAACGAATTGATGGAATTTTATGAAATTTAATATTTAAGTTCTGGTTATACATTGTGGTCGACTACGTACCGATCACATCAGTTTTCAAATAGAATTGAACTTGAAGGAATGATCACTTACCTATATATTAAACTGCAAATATGCTTGCAGTTGTGTCGAAATTATATTGCTTCCAGATAAGGTCGTTATTTAATATTACTATGTTTCGTAAGCATATTGAACTCACCTTTATTCTGGAAAAAACAAAGATTTTAAATTTTGTATTACGCTTTCGAATACAAATACAAATTTCAAATGCATTTTTTATTTTTAAATAAAATTAAAAATTTAAGGACAATATATTTTTTTTATATAATGATTTTAATTAACTACAACTTTTCAGAAAATCAAAGTCGACTTTATTAAATAACTTTTTTTTTTAAAATTTGGTAAATTTTTCGTGTTTCATACAAAGTTATATATTCAGGTTTTTCTCCAATTTACTCAACATTTTTATTTAATGAATCTTTAAAAACACAACTCTTAAATCAAAGGATCTTCATTTTATTTTGATTATTGTTATATAAAAATATAAAACACAAAAACAATTAAAAAAAATTTTCATATATAAAAAATAAAAATTAAAGTAAAAATACTTCACATATACTAAGTGTTCTTGTTCAATGAATAAAAATAAAAAGGATAACAAAAACAAGAAGGAAAAGAAAACAATAATCAATGAAAAATTCCAGTCAAGAGGAAGGAGATGATGTTGTTGAAATTTTATTTTGTTTTTGATCAACGCACTAGCAGCTATTACCCTTCAGTTCATCAGTGGCATATTTGTGGAGCCATTATGAGTGAAAATAAAGAGCGTCATCACCGAAGGTAACTGCCAACCATTATTTTAGTGGTGGTACACATAAAAAGAAATGAAAATATCGAAAAACAAAAGAAATTAAAAAAAAAAGTTATTAAAATAAAACTTGAGAAATAATTTGCTAACGTTTAACATGCTGTCTAAAAAATTATTTTACAACACAAATTTATTAAAAATATTATTTCTATAAAGTAAAAAAAATTTAAATTTCATAAAAGACCGGAATTAATAACTCAAAAGATTTACAGAATCTTTAGAATTCTACTTGAAACTAGTTATGAAAAAAACCTCTTTTACCAACTTTAAGTTCTAATTCAAGTAAAGCTCTGATTTTGAGAAATAAAATTGAAGATCACATATTATACTTCCAAAACAGCCGCGATATGTTGCTCTTATCAAAGCAAAGATTTTGAACAGTCTTTGCTGAAATTCTTAGGTGAAAATCTTCAGTCTTTATTCAATTCAATTCAATAGAATTCAATCGAATTCTATTGAATTGATTGAATTCTATTGAATAGTCTTTATTCAATAGAAAGGTGAATTCAATTTACTACGTTATAAACGTTCGATTTCATTTTTTTAGTCCAAAAGTAGTAAAAGAATGGATTTTCAACGAAGGATAAAATTTTGTGCAATATTTGAACTTCTCTGTTTCTTTTTAAAATAAAACTATCAAGACCTTGTAATTTTTTGTTTTCATATTTTATTAAAAACCAGCCTTCAAATCCTGTCTCCTTTAATATAGTTAAGAACTTTTAGATTTTCTCCTTAAAATTCTGAAAAATTACACTTTGTGTGGGAATCTATCGAAATATTTTATATGTTCTTTGACTTTATGCCGCATATTTCGAAAATAAACAAACATATATACATATGTATGTATTTTACCTGTACATAACATGTATTACACGAATAGTGAGCCTAAGCCATTAAATTTTAATTTAGTGGCTCTAACTATTACAACAAACACTGCCTAAATGGTGTATGACAACTTTTATACGACTTTGTTAATATAACATTTTTATTTAAAAAAAAATATCTGAAAATATAACGTACCTCTTCCGTATTAATTTAACGCTTTTACCACTTTTAACATTTATGATGGCATATAAAAAGCAATTAATAAAAAATATAGGACGCGAAAGTACCGTTGTTCTTAATAGCATTTCTGCACAATATACCATACATATGTATATACACATACAAATTATATACTCTTGAATAAATGTGCGTTCATCGAGATTTATATTGTGTATATGCAATAGCGCTATACACATACAATATCACAAAAATAATTCATATAAAATTGAAAATACATATAGAGAAATAAAGCTACTCATGCAGTCAATTTTCAATTTATGTACATGTATGTTGTTTTGTGTGAATGTTTTTATGTTTACAAATTTATTATTATACACACACATTTAAAATTACAATACAAAAACAAATAAATGAATTTTTTTTATCTTTTCCTTTTGTTTTTCTGCTGTTTCCCTCGTATTTTTTTTATTTTTATACACCATTTTCTTAAATGATTTCATTATTTTTCTTCTTTTTATTTGCTATTGTTATATTTTCACTTTAGTACAATCTTATACATAAAAGTGGCACTCGAAAACAGTGATTTTTGTTCTTGTTAATTGTTTTGGAAAATCATTTCCGTTACTCTGTCCTCTTACACAAATTTCATTTACACATGTCCTCATTGCAGTTATAGAAAAAAACGGAGGTTTCCTTTTCAAAAACAGCTTATAAGAACCCTATTTACCCGTTATGTAATGATATTTTGTCATGACATGAAAAATACCTTTGTTAATTGTTATAATACCTTGGATATACATACGTTACTTGACACATACGTTATTGACACACGCGCACACATTAAAAAATTTTTATCAAACACCTAATATGTATTTGATTTGATTTCCAACAACAAATTTCTTTATAAAATTCTATACAAGCTATATAAAAATTTTAGGAAATTTCTTTTCCTTTAGCGTCTTTTGATTAATGTTGAATGAAATTGTCTTTCAAACAGAAAAAAAGTGCTTTCTTCGGCACAATTAATAAATTATAAAGTTGGGTTAAACCAATGGTTTGTATTGTAGCACTTTTCCCTTCAACAAGTGAAAATACTGCTCTGATTATTTTCATTCATATACGAAACTATTTCTGGGATTGCATATATTTAGGATAAACGATTTATGCAGTCTTTGAAATAAAGCAAAAACAAATTTTAAGAGGGGTTAGAATAATTTTCGCTTTTAAGGGTTAATTGTGTGAGTTAAGAAAAATAATTATATTTTTTAATTTCATGGAATTTACCGTTAGCTTTTTGTGTTTATAGAAATTTGAAAGAGCTTGCGGTTTCGGAAATATAAGGTGTCAAAAATTCAAATTTTACAAATTTCAAGAGGCGATAACATGAAAGGGGGTGGACATGGAAAAAAATTTTCTTCTAACGAAATAACTATTTATTAATATCTGAAAGTTGTTTTGGAAATTTGGAAAAAACGAATTTTATATAACGGTAAATTTTAACGGCCATTTTGTTTTTTTAAAGTTCAAGTCAAAAAGAAGCAAGCCACTGCCTTTCTGCGTTTGCAAAATTTGAAAAATGCATAAGGTCCTACTACAATAAATAGTTGAAAAATAGCATTTTTAGGGTTTTAAGGGGGTATAACTTTTAGAGGAGGGGGGGAATAGTTAAAAATTATGTTCTATGAAAATTAGTTTTTAGCAAAGATCTATGTACATATAAAATTTCAGGTTGCTATCTGCAAGGGTGTAGAAGTTTTGTAAACAGACTCACGGACAGGCGGACAGACGGAAACTAATAAGCACTTTTTTTTTAAATTTTTTTGGAAAAGTGCTAAAAGTCAAGGTATTTTTAAAAAACGGCTTGTCTTCACTAGCTGGCTGATATTCTTTGACGTCATAGCCTATAAAAATTACGCAACATGTGTAATAATATTATTTTCGACGAGAATCTTACTAATCCAAAAATCATTGAAAGCTTCAAGTTTAACTGAAGGGCAAACATCAGTATCTAACAACTCTCTTTTTCCAAAATTTTTATTTTACAAAATAAGTATTAATATTTTAAGCACAAAGCCCTATTTGTCGAAAATTCCAATATGTTAAATATTGTATATGTATAGTTCTTTTAAAAGACAAACTTTCAATTTCGTTAATATTAAGTTTTAATAGTTAAGGTATATGAAATTTCCCTATTGTCAAATATGACATAACAGAGTATAAATCAATTTATTAGTATAACCGTTTTGTTATACAATCCCCAATATCAATCTGTAATAATTATAATATTAAATACAAAAATTGTGTAATGAAAAGAACATGTTAGTTGAAAGAATTCATTAATTTGTTTTTTGATTTTGTTTTTTTATTTTTTTATTGAAGTTAAAAAAAAATACTCGATGAGAAACTGTTAAGCAAATTTCTTGCTGGTGTTTTAATGTATAATGCAAACTGTTCTGTGTAGAATAATCGAGACAAATATTTATTGTAATTGTGCATTCTAAAATTTTTCATCACTTGAATGAATTAGAAGAAAGTAAACTGAAGCTATTCAAGTCAACTATAGAGTTCAAATAGGCTTATCTTTCTAGCTAACTGCATGTTTTCGGTTCTTAAAATGCAGCGACTTAATTGGAAATTTCGATACTATAAGAGTAAATTATAAAGCAAAATATTTTTAATAAATCAAAATAAATAAATATTAAAAGTAATCTAATAAAACTAAAGTTTACAAAGTCAAACCTAGAATAAATTGTAAATTTTGCTATGAAGGAGTTTTTAAAATTAGTTCGAATTTTTTGAAAAATATTTTTCTAACCAAATTTAAATATTTTTGAATTAGTTTGCAATTATAAACTAAAGTCTACTATTAAATTTACTTGATTACAAAAAATTATTACCCAGTTTTCTTATAAGTTTATACATAAGTAGTTCACTGTCTCACAGCAGAAATACCTACTCCAAGTATATAAAAATTTCAATAGATTCCCATAAAATTTTTACAAATGTCACCTCATTGAAACTTTTCAAATTAATTAATTATAATTTTATTAATATTTTTCAATTCAATTAAAAATTTTTTAATTCAATTAATAAATTTCAATTGTTCTTCATTACCAACATCTCTCGTATACCATTCCCATTAAATACTTTACTACGATTGCTTTTAATCAAATTTATTCGCCAAATATTTCAAATTGTTAATTAAAAAGGATGACTTCTTGTTTTTTTTTTTTTTGTTTTTACAAATTTAAAAAGTAAACACAAGTAAAAACACTTTTTCCTTATTTTTTTAAAAAATCAATATATTAATTTGGGAAGTCAATAGGATTGAGTAATATGCCAAACTGAAAAAAATAAACTTGAAAATTCATTTAAAACTTAAACGAGCTTTTCTCAATGACAAATGATCACCAAAAATCCAAATGCCACTCAATTACTCGACTCAATTAATTAAACTCAAAACGAAACGAAAAAAGTTCATAAAAAAAAACAAAAAATAAGTAGAAAAATTAAAAAATCGTTCAATCAGTGAACTAATAACTCAATTACAAATACAAATAACAAAAAAAAATAAAATTTTTAAATGCCATAATTGATAAAGGACTAACACAAAAAAAAAACAGGAAAAAATTACCGTAAACGACATCCTTTTTAATTTAATTCATTTTTTTTTTTAATTTTTTTTTTACAATATTCTATCATCATTTCTCTACCATCCTAGATGAATTTGATTTGGAATCTTATCAGAAAAATATAATCAATCATCATCATTATAAATATTATCATAATGATTATCAACTTCATCTCATCTTCTTATGAAAACTAAAAAAATTTTCAGGGTTTTTTTTTTAGGATGAGAACAAAAAACAATAAAAGTCCTTTATTAATCAGCATTGTTTAACATTCAAATTAAAAATGATTAAATATTGTCCTGTTACCTTAGCTGCTGCTAGCTAATAGCTAGATGGCATACCAAATAACACCAATGGTACTACCATCAACAATATTATCGTTGGGTATACATACATAGGTATACGATGATATCATCAGAAAATTTTCAAAAGTTAATTTTTCACGATAGAAAGAAGAAAAACCAATAAAGCACTGAACTTTTTATTTTGTTTTATTTTTTGTTGCGTTTTTAACATCACCACACCACTTAACTCAACTTATATTTAATATGGTGTCCAAATATTGTTTTAAAACAGAAAGAGATACAAACTAATTGAGGAAGAAAAAGAAAGAATGAAAATAGAAAAAGATAGTTAAGTTCTTAATGAACTTTTACTGATTACTAATTGCCATGTCAAATAAAAGTGTTGGGCAATTTTGTTAAAAAAAAAATGTTGAAATTTTTTTTATTTTATTTCCTGTTATTCGCTCTCTATTGAGTTCTAGTATCCTTTCCGTTGAAATATGAAGAGGTGAAATTTATAGAATAAAGAGATAATTGTAAAGTTAAATTAGTTCATTAAATTTTTTTTAGAAATTTTTCGCTATTCAAACATTTTTTAATTTTAAGATATTGGGAACCGATCGGTCGGAAAATGTATGGTCCTAGGTGTTATTAAATGGAGAGTGTTTAAATTATATTTAAAAGTCCATTTAATTTATGGCATTAAATTTGAACAAAATTCTGTTAGAGCGTGGGAGCCAAGTAAAAATAGTGGGAAGTAAAAGATTACCAAAGAAAGCTGACCATTCCATGAAAGTCACTTTAATTAAAAATTGAATTGAGCATACTATTACTCGTATTTTATTGTGATAAATGTAGATTTCTAAATGTTAAGAGGCAAAGTCCGAAGTCCTTACTTACAATAAATTTTGAAATCGAGACTATCAGATAACAACATTCAAAGTCCCCTTTACCGTTTTTCCAACCAATTATAAATTTTGAAAAAAATATCTAGTTGGAAAGCAATAAAACAAGCTGAAAAGGATATTAAATTTTGCACCCGAAAAAAATTAAAAACATTTTAATAACACCATCATAAATGATCTAAACTCTACCCCAAGCACAAAAATTAATATTGCAAAGTTTTTACTCCAAATTTTTAATACAAAAATAATTTTTATTAAGAAAATATAAGCAATTTAGCGATTATTGTTAAAATATTAAAACCACCAAACTCTACAGGTTTACATTAATTTTATAACCATATACCTGATCCCATTTATACACCAACAAATTTTTTTCTACAATGTCACCACAAAAAAAAAAAAAAAAACAAAAAGTGTGTATAATTTAATTAAAAAATTCAATTCTAAACCACAAACTTTAACACCAATTTATCGTGTGATAAATTCAAACAGGACCGCTATGACTTTATAAAATCTATCAAAAACCACGATATATAATAAAAATATTCGCGTGCCACATAATCTGTCATAGATTCCAATTTACTTTTTAATTTAAAAGGTATGAATTAACCGCAATTTTAAATTGTTTAAAAATTATAAATTCTTCATTTGATAGATAAAAAATTACTAGAGTTGTGGTGTCTATATTCAATACCATTTTTAATTCGATAAATTTTATGTAATTCAACACATTCATAAGCAGCTCAATTACTATTAAATTTCCTTCAAAATTTAATCGAGTAAAAACGATATTAGCGTGCACGCGAAAAAACAAATCTTTTGTCATTTCTTTGACTGCAATGTACGATGATTGAGATGTATGTATGTATGTATATATATGTATATAGAAAGTTAATACTATCAGGATGAAAGTAATATTGTGCATCATTTTTATAAAATTGTATAAATTTATTCAGCTGCTCATTGTTCTATTTATTACTTAGTTGTTCTACTTAATTTTTCAAAGTTTCTGCAAGATTGTTCAGGATAAAGTGGAGGAGATATTTTATTTTATAGATTATATAGAAAAATATGTTCAAACTTGCTATTTAATTTACCTTCTAGTCAATTTAGTCCTAATCAAGAATTTGGTGGGGGTTTCAAAAATTTTATTTTTATAAAATATGAGCAATTGGGTTTCGGAGTTACAACAGTACCTATATATAAAGTTTTCGAAACTTACTATATAGGCGGAATAAGATGTTAAAATAGAACGATGCCACATGCAAAGGACGAACATATATAACAGAGAAATATGAAACCAATTACAAATTGGTTACAATGAGAACTAATGTCATTTTCACCAATTTTCTTAATTTGGAAAACCCAACATTTTTCCAAACAGTCCAAAATTTGGAAGAAATTGAATAAGTCTCCTTACTTATTTATTCTTGATTGACTTTTCGATTGGTATTGATTGACTTTTCGATTTAAAAATATCGATTAAAAATTACATTTAAACATGTGGAATAAATCAAAATTAGAAACTATTTGATACTCATTCAGTTTGGGATAAGCTTCAGAATTATTAGTCTTGCACTTGTTCTTACTTAATTTTAATTATAATAAAATCTCAACTGAATTAAAATTTTCAATTCACCAAAATATTTTTTATATTAGCTTTCGATTGTTTATATAATGACTTTGAATTTTATTAAAATAGGGCGGAATCTATTTCAAAAGTAATCGAACTTACAAAAAATTAAAAAAAATATTTATATCAAAAAAAAAACTGGCAAATTCTAAAAATATCATCTTCCAAATAAATTCAACATGCGTGTAATTTTCACTCCGCATTAATACAAGCGCCAACAAGTATGCAATTAATTAACACAAACTTTTTGTTTTGTTTTTTTTTTTTTTTTGGATAAAAAACACAACGTTTTATAGTAAATGTAGCTACACTTGTTCTACAATGGTTAATACCGCTGTACGTATTCTATATAGAGAGCAGTGACAAGTACATAGCTTGTAATCGTTATTCATTATTCTAATCATTCTATATATGCTTATAACTGTAATTTGACCAATGGAATTACAATTTTGTTTTTTCTAATTGTCTTCTATGCTTTTACTAACACTGATTATGTGCATATTAAGTAACATAAAAACAGCTTCTTGTTAATTTTTAGAGTCTTCTTCTATAATATATGTACACGAATTTATTTTTCACTCATTTGCAAATTGGCTTAAAACAAAAAAAAAAAAACTGATTTAATTTACAATTACGAAAACACAAAAGTCACCGCATACATACATGGCATATTTGCTTTCAAAAAAAATCTCTCATATACCTACATTATTGCCATTGCATAGCGAATACCCAAATACATCTGCGTTGGTATTCTTAACAACAATTATAGTACACAGCATATAATGTAAGAATATAATAAAAATAGATAATTCTTCTTAACTGTGTTTATGTACCCACTTTTCATAGGTTACGAAAATTTACTCATTCACTCAAATATTGGGGCTTTAAAATCCCCCATTAATTTGCACGCAGAAATGAGCCCAGAAAAAAGTGGACAAATAATTGACCTCTTTGTGGACTTTAATAATGTTTACATTTTGTATTTAAGTATATAAAGTGTATGTGGAGATGTACATGTGGATGTATTGATATTATATATAGAAAAGGATTATCTGATTTATTCATTTAATTTTTATTTATTTACTTTTTCGTTTTTTTTTTCCTTGTTCCTCTTGTGTCCTTATTATTATGAAACATAAATGGTAAGTGAAAATCAATGCAATAGAATGTACAATCCGTGCTATACCCATTGTAATTTATTTTGGACTCACTTCTTATTCAAATATAATTACAGTATCATTCATTCGATTGCATTCGATTTTTATAAAATTACAATGGTTTTACTTTTTCACAGAGTTTTGAGAAAAATTTTCAAAGTGATTTTCACGGTAAAAACACAACTTCATTATTCGCTAAAGGAAACGAAGTGAAATTTTTTTTTCAGTGAAACCAAAACTTGAGTTTGACTTTCAGTTATTAACTTTTTTGGCATTTGACAAAATAACATTAAATTTTCCTTAACATAAAAGTATAGCCTTAAGCTTTTATATTAAATTTGGGATCAAATTAAATACGTGTAATTTATTGTAAGTAGGCGTTATATTTAGCATACTAATATTAATTAGCACACTAATCTAGGTTTAATAACCGAGTATTCCTAAAATTTTTACAAAAGTTGAATTTTCCCAACAGCATTTACTTTTAAAATTAGACTTCTATACCAGACTAATATGACCATTATAATCTCGTTATCGAAACAAACTTGTGTTTATCGAAGTGAAACAGTATGAGCCTCAATTTTTTTGGAAAATCTACAAACCAAAAAAAAAATTTTTTTTGTCAGTTTATTTTTTCCTCTGGAATATGGCTAAACAAACTATTGAGAAGTAAGTAATTTGCAGAACAAAGATTGAAAATTTTTGGTTTTGAAAAATCATATAGCTACTATATAATAACATTTCCCCTTCGCACGATAACTCTATTAAGCACTGCTTAAAAAATTACCAAACGTACATATACAACGGTGGCGTTGCATGTTGTACGTTACTCATGTAACTTTTAAAGCCACCATATAACATGTAAATATACATATATCAATATTCAACTATATGCCTTAGATATCATTGAGAAACTCAGAAGTAAAGTGGCATAACTGGAAATTTGTGGGTTTGGCCCTTTTATTTGTCAAAGACATTAAACTTTTCGTTCAGGTAAAAAATAAAATTTGACAATTTTAAGAAAAATCTGGTTAAATCATTGACATAACTTTTGAATAATTTTTTATAGACATTTTCAACAATTTTTTTTGAAATTGGTGGTTAGACCACTTTACGTTTGAGCTCCTCATCTACATTACAAAATGGATAAGACAAATACAATGAAATCAACCACTCATTTTTAGCACTTTTCCAAAAATTTTTTTGAAAAAAGTGCTTATTAGTTTCACTCTGTCCGTCCGTCCGTCCGTCCGTGGACACTTTTTTTGTTTACAAAATTTCTACACCTTTGAAGATAGAAAGCTGAAATTTAATACGTACATAGATCTTCACTAGAAACTTATTTCCGTAGAGCAAAATTTTTACCTATCTCCCCCTCTCTAGAAGTTATACCCCCCCAAAACCCTAGAAATGGCCTTTTTTAAATATTTGTTGCAATGAAACCATAAGCATTTTTGAAATTTTGCAAACGCAGAAAGGCAGTGGCTTGCTTCCCCTTGCGCGGTATGCTATAGTTAAACTTTAGAAAAACAAAATGGCTGTTCAAATTTACCGTTATCTAAAGTCCTTTTTTTCCAAATTTTTGATGTCGTTTTTCTTCTAGACCCCAGACTGTAGAAGCTTGAAATTTTAGGAGCTTTTAGATATTAACAAATAGTTCATTTTGTTAGAAGAAAATTTTTTTCCATCTCCACCCCCTCTCAATTTATCACCTCTTGAAATTCGTAAAATTTGAATTTTTGACACCTTATATTTCCGAAACCGCAAGCTTTTCCAAATTTTTATAAACGCAAAAAGCTAACGGTAAATTCCATGAAATTAAAAAATATAATTATTTTTCTTAACTCACACAATTAACCCTTAAAATCGAGCATTGTGTTAACCCCTTTTTATATTAATTTTTGCTTTATTTCAAAGACTGCATATATGCGTCATCCTAAATATATGCAATCCTAGAAATAGTTTCGTATATGAATGAAAATAATTTTAATAGTGTGATAGGTATACATAGACTGTATTTAAAAGCAGAATTTTCACTTGTTGAAGGGAAAAGTGCTACAATACAAACCATTGGTTTGACCCAACTTTATTATTTGTTAAACATCACAAAAGGCGATTATCGAAATTATTTCTTGTTCGTTACATAAAAACTATAGTATACAAAAGTTTTGTACACACGCCTACGTATATAAGAAAATACGTATGTAAGTAGAAAACTACAATTGCAACATATAATTTACATTAAACGGTTCATTTGGTATTGAAATATTCACCATATTTATGGTGAATGGAGATCAATATCTTATACCTATATTTTTAACATTTTTAATAGAATGTTTAACATTTGTCCATACGCTTATAATATACCGAAAATATGAAATTATTTTAACATGACTTATAAGGTTTATCAAAGAGGAGCCCGATTGAAATTTATTTAACTTAAATTAAGAATAAAGAGAGCACGAGTATAAATTTAAACTGGAAGAAACATGAAAATTATAAGGAGGTAGTCAAAACCAAGTTCTTAACAAGGTGATTAATGAATTACAATTGACGAAAGCAAAATACACAAAAATTCTAAAACAAAGTCGAGTAACGTAAGATCTAGATAATATTTAATTGTATCTTTACGATAATGCAAAATATTTCATTTTAAAGAAGTTTATAAGAACTGAAAATTATAATCTTAATTTTAAAAATTCAATACTTTAAAATACTCGTAGAAGAAACATGATTACTTTCATTTTTGATATTTTGCTTTACAAAAGGTGATCACAAAATCATAAACGAATTTCCATTTAATATTTAATAAAAATCAATTAAATTATTCAATACTCGTCAACATTATCCTGGGTTAATTATAAATTTCTTTGTTTATATTCAGTCTTTAACTCTATATTTGATGGTCTTACACAACTCAGATATTTTCCAAAGATATTTCCCCCCCCCCCCAGCATATGTGCCACAAGCACACATTAAATATAATAATAATGAAAAATGTTATTTTTATGGTCAAACTTTAGAACCCCCAGCGATTAAAAATCTATTGCCGCATTATATATTTACGTTGTTGGTATACGGATTGCAAATAATATTTAATCTTATTTTTTTTGTTTTTTTTTTTTTTAAAGAATCTACGTTTTATGGGATTTGGGATTAAAATTAATCAATGTGTTGAATATTTTTGTTATTTAATTCTATTTATTTTTAACTTAGTTCGGGGTTTTTTCTTTTACTTGTTGTTTTTCCAAATAGGAATTAAAAAATAATTAGCACAGATTGGATTAAAAAAGAAGAATTTAATTTATTTTATTTTATACTACTATGCATTCGTTTCTTATTTGTATGTATGTACAGAAATTATTTGGTTTTTCGACTGTTATGTGTGGGTTTGTATATTCTTTTTATATAATATGTAAGTACACCATATGTGGCTTATTACAAATAAATTATTCACTTTAGTGTAGAGTTTAATTTCATATGTTTTCGTACAATCTAAAGATAAAATAAGAGTATAAAAGAAAAAATTCGCATAATAAAGAGTTTATAGTACTTCCACGTCGATTAAAAACATAAGCAATTCAATTTCAATTAAAAAAAATCTGATGTGATCAGCACATAACCGACCGAAATGTATATTGTCTAGATTACTAAAAGTATTCAAGAAGATTATTAAAATGCGTTTGAAACACGTCTTTACAATTTTAAGGACACTAATAAGGTTTTAGTTAACATACCTAGAAAGATGTGAATTTGGCTCTTAGTAGAGTTTCATTTTATGCCTTCCAAATTATACGAAAAGAATGACGAAATTATTCGTCAGAAACTTCTGGTAACAACCAGAACTCAAGTATTAAATTTCAAGAAATTTCATCTATTCGTTCCGTAGATATGGTAAAAAAGGTAAAATCAGCCCACAGATCAGTTTCCGAGCCCAGATCTTTCCAAAAAATTTATGGATTTATTATTTTTCTACTTCTTTTTATATACGCAAAAATGTATATTTGGCAAGTAGTAAATGTCCAGTTGCTGACACCTGATTTCTTCCAAAAATTAGAAGGTTTCGCACACTGTCGAATGAAGCTTATACAGAGTGATTCAGCACGTTATACAACAACAAATACCATTTTATTGAAAATCGAAAATGGGTAAAAATTTTTTTTCCGGACTAGGTGCCAAATCTCAAGGGTTTCCGAATTCCACGGATTTTTACTTATCCAGGTGTTTTTGATTACCACTTCAGTGCTGAAAAAGATAGGAACTTCAAACAAACAGTTTCTGAAAGGCCTAGTAAAGGGCTTAAAATAGATTCTGTATTTTATGTACCTTTGGAATACTAAGCATTCGAACTTTAGGGAAAATCAAATTTTTCCCTTGATTTATTTTTTCCGTTGATATTTTGAAGAAACGTTATTTTGATAAAAAATCTGAATTTTAATGTTTTCATCGAAATGTAGCAAATAATAAGAAAATTGAAACGAAATTTAATACAAACATTTTAATTAAAAAACACAAAATTGAATTTAAAAAATTTGAAATTTTTGAAAAAAAAAATTGGAATTTTGTACTACGAAAACAAAAAAAAAATCTAGTAATCAAAAAATTTTTTTCGAAACTTTTCTTGGTAAGGAAAAATTATAGGTTTTTTATTTTCGCCAATTTTTATAAGAAACGGTACCCATATGGTTTGAAATTTTTAAATGCATTTTTCTCAGATTGGGTGCAATTTAAAAATTTGAAAAAAATATTTTCGAAATCTGGGGACCATTTAGCATCTGAAAATATTAAAATTATCTAGATAGAGCGACTTTTTAAAGGCATCCCATATAAATCTTGACATTAATTTTAATTGAAAAAAAAATTTTTTCTGTAGGAAAATTCAATTTTTTTGAACGAAATGGCGTATGTAAATGATATGGTATTAACATTATGAAGTTAATAAATAATTAAGAAATAATTTAAGGGAATTAATAAATTTCAAACATATTTCTGCAAAAACTAAATTGGAATACGGTTGGTGCAACTACAGGGGTGTTTCAGTAAAGCAATTGATTTAAAATATGCGATGGAAACAATTCAGATTTGAAAGAAGAAAAACATAGATTTTTGTCGAACTAGGTGAATTTCATAGGACAATTAGGTGTTCGTTTTATTTGTTTTCTCTTCTTGTATGGAAACTTCAATTTATTTTGAAGAATAAAAAATGTAAAACACTAAAAAATTAAAATTTTCTTTTTCCAACTTCCACATAGTTTTCCATTTTTATTCATTCTATCATTCATGAATGAATACCACGGAGTGAATGAATAACTAGAAGAAAAAAAGAAAATTCTTTGTAATTTTCCGATGCGAATTATACAAATTCTTTTACACTTATTCAAAGACAATTGCATACAATATTTATCGCGTGATAATTAATCTTCGACATAAACTTTTAATTATTTACAAATCTACTTAAATAGTGCAAATTATACTTAAAGCTCATGTAATATTCTAATTTTCAGTCAGATCTTAAGAGGTGATAAAAGAGTTTTTCAAATTATATTACGCCGCTAAATTAAATAACTTATATTTAGTGTTGTTCATTTTAATTCTTTTAACACGCAATTGTTTAAAGTGAAATAGACTTAAAAATAATAAATTTTTGAAATTTATTTGTAAAAATTGTAAAGTAAATTGAGACTAGCCACATTCAAATTCTGATTTTCTATAAATTAGACGTGATTAATGACAAACCGTGATAAAAAAATCATGTTAGTATTCGAAAAATTGTTTTGATTTGCTTAGATAGAACTCTAGGTACATTGCAGTGCGTGTATTTTAACAAAAATTTGCTAATGTTTCGATCTTGCATTGTTACTGTTAGCCAACAGTTGCGGTAAGGTTATTTCATTTCCATAAATTGCATATTTTTGTGTCAGCATTGTTTATACGCGAACATGATACTTTAAAATATGTAGACAACGCAATTTTATCACAATTCAAATACATAAGTGTAGATAAGACAATCTTTTAATAAGTTGTCTGCTATAAATATTAAATAAATTATAATAAATTAAATAATTTTAACTGATGTTAAAACTCAGATCTAATCTCTGATCTAAATTTATTCTTCCTGTTCTGTACTTTATCATTATATTGTAAGAAGCACTAACACCTATGGTGACATATTGAGTCAAACATATTTTAAAAAATTTAAGGAAAGGAAATCAGCTCTTGTTAGTCAGTGGAGTTATGTATGTTCCCTAAAGTTCGAAATCAGAACTAAGCCAAACAAATTTGGGAGCTTGATGAAGTTCTCAAAAGCAATATATTTGCAGTACTCAAATCACAGCAAACGGATTATGGCTTAATAACAGTAATGTATCGGCTGAAAGCACTTAGTTTGACCTTAGTTAACAAAATCATTGAAAGTTCTACAAAATCACTGTGAGAAATGAAATTTTGAAAAACAAAGTTTAATCAAATAAAGAACTGCGTAAACAATGTCCAATAGCCAACAAAATGAGCTAAGTCTTAATATGACTGTTTATAGTCCATCACAAATTAAGAAATTTGACCATTTTAAGGAGCAAATAACATCAAACTTATAAAGTGAAAAAAAAAATTCAAAAATCATGATGCAGTTTATAAGAAAAAAAAACCAAATTTATTGAAGTAAAGAGAAAAAAATTAAGAAAAAAATTATACTGCAAAGAAATCTTTCTAATAATTTCCATTTCTTCAAATTTAAAACTTTCTTCAATTCACCAAAATAAATATCCTCATTTTAAGAACTAAGAGATTGTTTCCAAATGAAGAATTTTGTTAAAATAAAAAATTAAATTTCAGCACTTTTCAATATTTATTTACACAATGAAAATTTATTGACAATCATAAAACTATAGACAAAACGTTGTAAAATATTCTATTTATAACTAAATTATCCTGCAGTAAAAAGAAGGGAAATAAGAAAGAAAAGAATGTCCTTGAAAGAAATTTAAACTATTCAAAAGAATAAAACAGAAATTTTTTTGCTTCTGTTTACTTAAATAAAAGTCTACCTTAATACTCAACAATGTTCGTGTGCACTTTTCCAAAAAAAATAAAGAAATCAAAGAAAAATATTAAAAATGGCATGCCTTCCTTGGAAGCAGTGGCACATTTTATTACCTTATTTTTCAATTGTTTTGTTATTTAGTCTAATAACAATGTAAAATAATAAAAATGGAAAAAATATTTTTATTATTTATAATGACATTATTTAATTTTTTGCTTGTAAAATTTTGATAAATTTATTTAAAACAATTGATTGTTAGTAATCACGATTTCTGCACCATGAAAAATAAATAGCAAATACTTTCATTAAAAAATACTTGCAAAGAAATCAATTATAAACCGTGATAATATAGTGATTTAAAAAGTAGTGATAAACATAGAATGTAGTAATTTAAAAATACTGCAAATATTACATAGTGTCCCCTGCTCAGGCGTCATAACTTTTTTGTTTTATTATAATATGTTGTTCATCATTGTCTGCCAATTCACATACAAGATCCTAACGTGTTTGGTGTTCGAAACCACTTTAAATAAGTTTATTTATAATTTCATTTCTAAATCATATTTTATAATTATCAAAGACAGTACAGTTTTTACTTATATTTAGTGTACCGGTTGTTCTTTACCACTATATCATATCTTTGCTTTTAAAATTCAAGAAAATCCAATACTTATTGTGTCATATGTCCCCTTTTTAATAAATTTAGTTAAAAATCAAACTTTATTAATAATTCAACATCAAAGCAAATATAGAATGACATTATTTAAAATTATTTTCACGTACAATTTGCATGTACATATATCCAAACAAAAAATATTTTTAGCAAAATAATAAAATATTTATAGTTCTTATCCTTCATACTTAACACAATGCAAATCATTTTGCACGCTTCATTTTTAATAAAGTGGTTTTTGTTACTTTATTGTCAACCTTTTTTTTTAAATTTTTTTTATAATACATAAGTGACATGAAAATATTAAAAAATTAAATACAAGTGACAATTCGATATAATAAAAAAACATATTGATTCATGATTCCACCCTCATTTTTATTTTCTCGCAACGAATGCAAACTCATTAATGTTTCAACAATGTCTAGATACTATTAACTTAACTACATTGTTGAATATATGGTTAAAATTTTAACCTCATTCAAAATATGAAAATGCCCTTTGCAGAAACTTTAAGAAAAAAAAACAGTTTTTCACAATTAATTTTTTAAATTTGACATTATTACTGAAAATTGATTTTAAAGTCTCATAAAATATTTTACCATAATTAAATCGAAAGTTGAGTAGCCCGAGACTTAAAAGGCAAAAGACAGGCATATCAGAAAAAAGAAAATGAAGCACAGTATGAAGTGAACAAAAAAAAAGATTCTAACGCGTGTCTCAAGTTTCTAATTAAAAAATAAATTGAAGAAAATTCCTGTTTTATAACTTGTACTCACAATAAAAAGAAAGAAAGGAACACGATATGAAGTTTACAATTTTAGTAATTTATAAAAAAATATACAATAGAAGCATATAGAATGCCCATTAGACATAAAGTATGAAAATTACCAATACAGGCAAGAATAATAACAGTCTATAAATATGAATGTAGATGTCCTGGTGGGTAGGTCTCACGACCATTAAAATATATACCAGTTATAAAACTGTCGATTCCATTTTTTTTTTTAATTTAAATTCTTCTTAAAATAAGTACACCTATATCTAATTTGGAAAAATATTCTCATAAAATTAAAACAATGCAAAATTATGAACACCTCTGCGGAATTTTATATTTTAAAATTGATATCTTACTGTGCGGAATGATGTATCCTTATTATATATATAAGAAATTAAGGATAATAAACATTAAGAAAAATTACATTTAATCCTTAGCATATTATATTTGAGATACCTCAATACCATATCAATTTCCGCGAATCCTAAAATCTTATAATGAAAGTTTTCTTCCTTCTTCTTTTTCTAAAATCTTTGATATCTCTTTCAAATGCATCTTACAGTTCTGTTTCTCCCTCTGTGTGTATAGACTTTAATTTTTAATGGTTCACTGAAATTGTTTCTATATACCCTGAAATTTTATTATTCGGTTCATCTTTCCATAACAAGTTCCTTTTTTTTATAAAAATCCATTTTGAGTAAAATTAAGGAGGAAGAATCGTTTGATAATGCGGAAAGGATATTTATATGAAAAACAATGTAATTTTTAATGCTTAACAGAAAGATAAGAATGTCAGGTAAATATAGAAATTATAAGTTTATATAACAATTGACAGTCGCGTGTATTAAAAATCCGTAAAATTATTTTCTATACAAGTGTGAACTGCTCGAATATTATTTAAAAAAGAAGACGTTTAAAGAAATAACTTCTTACGTAAATATTCTTGGCATAGCAGTATAATTTCAAAGCAGTTCCTGCAAAACTGTTTGAAGAATTAATATCCTCAATAAACCGCGAACAATTTTCAAAAATATTCATTACAATTATTGAAAGAATCTTAAACTCCAATAATATGAAAACTAGACGACATAAAACGTTACACAAATAATTGAATAATTAAAAATTTTGAGAAAATCTTATTAAATTTTTACATCTGATATACGATATTCGGATTTTGGAGCAAAAATCTTAGTGATTTTCCTTGGTCTTACAATAAATTTAGTCTTCAATCAAGCAAACTAAAAAATTCTAACTAAATGTGACAAAATATACTCAATTTATTTCCAATTTTTAACCCATTTTTCCAGTGCTTAGTTAATTATTTGAGTTGTCAATAGCTTCAAAAATATGAATTACATATATTCTACATTGTTTAAATATGTATATATCGCACATTTACGGTAGGAATGACGTAAGTCAAAATGCAGAGTTCCAAACTTGCTTTTATTACTATTATATTTAAATATATAAAGCTTTTCTGCAGTAAAATAATGCAGAAAATTTGTTCATATAATTATAGAATACCAACGTCTCTATACCAAAGTTTTTTAGCCTATCATAACATTTTATACTTGATTATAATTACTTTAAATTTCGGAAATCAAAGTTATATTTTTGAGTTGTGTTGTTATTCTTCCCAATGAGCGATATATGGAAAAATTGGTGCAAATAAGGTGCATTGTTATTTTATATAAGGGTCAAACCATAATACTTAAGTGGAAACGTACTAATTCATTTATAACAGTTTGAAGTTTATTCACATAACGATTCAGTAATGGGAACAACTTCGTATTCGGAGCCAAAACTGATTTAATATTTTAATCGGAAAATTTTATTAAATTCACTCCATTAGGCTTTAAGCAAGCATTACCATTACATTTCACCCAATTTTACTTCTTACTGAAAAGCTACTCAAAATTATTCAAGAATTTCATTATTTTTAGGAAAAAATAATTAAAATTTATTATTGTAATTATTGATTTTTAATAACTTCTTATATTTTTAGATTACGAATTTAAAATTTGAAAACTATAAATTTTCTCTTTAAATCAAACTTTAAATATGCTTAAGCCAATGCTTATGTGTATGTATATTACACTTAATTTAAAATTCAAATTTCCTTGAGTAATTTAAGAGAAAATTCTTTTACCTTCCTGTTACTTTAACAACTTTTCTAATTACATTTAATGTTGTCCATACATCTAATTAATAGTTTATCATACATTTGCACATTTTCATACTCTCGTATTTATACACTTAAGTAGGATGTATCTTGAAAAAAAAATTCAATAACTCATTTCATTACGGAAATTTCTATATATTTCTATAGTTTTATACTTTTCTCAGATGTTATACATATATGAAAATATTTAAAGCAGTTTTAAAAATTTCAGACTCTTCATTCCATTTTTTCATTTTCAACTATATTCAAATTAACATATTATTCTAAACATATGGTACAGTAAATATAAAAGTATGAAATGGACTCAAAATCACCGTAAAACTTTAAGATAATGAGAAAGATAAAAATTTTGACTATGTCATCACAACTATGGGATACATTATAGAATATGTATCTATATGATATTTAATACAATTTGACTAATGAGACACTGTCAGTTCTGTAGCAGCATATACGCTCGTATACTTTAGTTAAATAGTGTAATTGTATAGTTAAGTTGAATTGTGATTTGCGAAAGATGTTGTATTTTTTATAATTTTTGAGATACCCATATATTTTCCCCATTATAAAATGCTCGTAAAATTGCTAATATACAGCTTAGAATTGGAACTAAATATTTTCGAAAAAAAAAAAAGAATTTTTTCCTTAATGACCATTGTCCCATGCAATTATTTTTGCACTAAAATTCACTTCAATTTATATATTGTATTGCCCCTAACTTCGAAATTACAGTAATAAAATATTCCTAAAAAATTTAACTTACGAATTGTAATTACCGAATTTTGTAACAGTATCCTATAACTGTAATTTTGAAATCAGAATATTACATTAAAAATACCATAATTGTGCATAATAGTTCATAGTTAGACAATATCGTCCTCGGTACTAAAATATATAACCAACACGGACAAACTTACTAAATAGGCTTTACAGTATCTTGTAACGTCATAAAATTTTTTAATAAAATTTTCATTTAAAGAGCTCAAAACAAATATTTAAGCCGTATATTCCCAGAAGAAGAACGGACAGGAAAAAATATCGCTTGAGTGCACATTTTATCATTGCATCAATCATTGCTTGTGAAATACTTTTGAGTTCCCATATACCCCGTATTTTAAATGACATTTATTCACGGAAAAAAATTGTTTCACTGGCAAATAAGAACTACAAAGAATTCATTGCAATGAAGATTAAAATTTTCTTTTAATACCGTTCTGAATATTTTCTATTTTTCAAAACTTTTTTATTTTACATATTAACGGAACACATATCTATGTACATATATGTAATTTCCTGATCCTTTCATACTGAATTAAAACGAAATTATATTACTGATGTGTTATATGTAGATGGTAGATTTATTTTAGATGACATTATCTGAGTTTATTTTTAAATACAAATGCATACACATATAGTCATTTATTAATATATTAACATTCACAATTCCATATACACATCCCGTCTGTTTCATTCAACTCTATTTATCCACCCATTTTTTAAAAATATACAAGACTTTAAAAAAAAAATCTCCAAAAATTAAAAACAAAATAACAGGAGTAGTCGAAAGAGAAAAAAAAACAATTACCAAAAATATAAGCCAATTTTCTGGCCAAAAAGACCAGGGTACTAATGTGACCAAATGTACAATTCAAAAAGAAGTGAATATAATAATTACTTACAATACATATGTTCACATACAATATACAAAGTGTTCCGAAAGCAGAAAACTATGAAAATAAATTAGAGGGCAGAAAATTTAATTAATGAAATTTTATAGGTTTTGATTAAAATTTTTAATACAACAATGAATCCCTTACGCACAACACACAGTACATGGAAATTGTATGAGAAGCTTGTAAAATTTTTCATGAACTTTTCTTAACATTAAAGCTTAAATAATTTTTCAAGTTTGAATCAAAACCGAAATTGAAATTTGGCGTTTTTGGCACATCAACTTTACGTGTTTAAAAAAAAAAAACAAAAAAACAATTTTACAAATTTTAAAATATCTCGGCATTAAATTGTAACTAGAACTTTAACTTCCTGAACATGTTAAAACCTATAATAAAAAAGCTTGATTTTTTTAATTAATCTCCCTAGAGTTCATTTTGCACTTTGACATGAGTTGGGATTCTCTTTTCGAAGTATATAACCAATCAGAACTTGTTGCAATTATTATTTCTAGAATTTAATACAAAACCAATTTCAGGTGACACTCTGTATTAATTACACAGATTTTTAGATTTCACCTCTATTTTGTATTTTCCAAAATTTCTATATTTCCTACTTCCCATTCTTATCTGTAATATTCAGTTTTCTATATAATTTTCAAAAAAAAAACATCAACAGGCAGGACACGACCATTAAAATTATTTAAAAATATAAGGATAGATGGCGCTGCTAAATACTACTCAATGGCAAGAAAAGTGTGATTTTTATTTTATTTTAATTTTTTTTTTCTATCTTATACTCGTATTCAGAAATCTAAATTATAAGGTGAATGTTGCAAAAGTAGATGTCAAGTTTTTTAATTTTACACAAAATGTTCAAGATAGTAAGGGTGGACATAAGCAGGTAGCGAGAGACTATACTGAAAACAAAGATTAACATTGTAAAAAAATAGAAATTCATTTTTGGAAATTTTGGGATTTTTTTTTTGTTTTTTTGGTTATTACATGAAATATTCAAAAAATTTTGGAGAAGAAATGGTAAAAATATATGAGAATTTTTTAAAATGAAAAACCCATTTTGGTAGAACGGACATAAAATGACTAATTGGAAAAAAATTTCCTTTTTGTTGTTTTTTTTTTTCCTTGTTCCGGTAACAAAGTGTGTTTTTTCTACCAATTTTCTTTTTGTGTCCAGTTTTATAATTTAATTTTTCTCATTTGTTTTTTTTTTCAATTTCAAAATAAAAAGGAAATTTGAATGATGACATTTTCTGTGTTAATTTTTTTCAGGATTTTTTTTTTACGGTCTTTTTGTTTTTTTAACTTCTTGTTTATGATTTTTATTTGTTTTTGGATTTTATGATTGGTTTTATTAAAATTTTTCCACAGATGTTAGGTGGAAAATGGTCATTTTCTTTTTAATTATTTATTTATTCATTATTTTTTTTTTTTTATTTATTTAAGATTAATGATTGACGGGAAATGATCAATAAATTGGAAAAAAAGTGAAAATATTTTTATTAGGTTGGCTCAATTTTTTTTACATCTTATTTTTTTTTGTATCGATGTGATGATGGTTAAATTGATTTTTTAAGTACTTTTTAATTAAATGATATTTTAATTATCATTTTTTATAAATACATGCATGAATATTTAAAAATTTGTTCATTTGTTCAAAAAAAAACATGAAATAGTTAATAAAAATCAATATAAAAGAGTATCGAAATTCAGAATGAAATCTATGTGCATAAACATGCTCACATGTGCATTCCTATATGTCTATAATTAATAGTCACACGTCTGCAAGTGTATGGCCTTTATTTACCAAGGTTTTTGGGTAGAAAACAATTCTGAAACATTTTATTATTTATTTATTGCCTACAAAATCTTACCAATTATAATTACAAACTTTGTGCAGCAGCTAATAAAATGGTATACATTAGTAATCATGCACACGAACATACCGCCATACCATTGGTTTGTGTACAAGATATGTTTTTGAGTGCGGAAATATGAACATTGGAAAATTGTGCAAACAGGTTGCCTCCGTTCTTTCATCATTTAATCACTTTTAAGTAAATGAAACTTTTGCATGGAGACAACCCAACGGGTATCTCCATAGAGACAGTGGTGCTTAAAAAATCGAGAAAATCATATAAAAACTTCATCCCCACGACAACTCTGAATGTATGGCTAATTCGAATTGTATGGCTGGGTGATTGATTGATTTAGGTTTATTGGTTAGCAATAATTACGCATAAACAAACAAACGGATTATCTCTGGAGTATATTTTGTAAACTATATCAAAGTGTAGAAGAAAGAGATATATATATGTTTTTTTGGTTCCCTCATTCGGAGCATTCCTACTTAATGCAGTCCACACATTCCTACAGAAAATGCACATACAGAATATTTGTCAGACACCAAATGTTCTCTACCGAAACAGGTACAGAATATTCGGTGTCTGTGTATTATACGGACCTTTTGTATAAAATTCGTAGTTGTGTAACATGTAGTTGTTATTTATGTCTATATTATCCATTAAAAGAAATAACATGATACTATCAGTAACACTCAAACAATAGAAATAAACTTTTTTAGTTTAAAATAATTCATACTAATTTATGAATATTTTGGCAAATGTCAGCTGTGAATATTTTTATATACTCATGAATTTCATTATTTTAAAAATTTATCCAAAATAACTTTGTTCTACAACGCTAAACTAGAATTTTCAATATTAATTTTATAGTTTGCTATTTTAAATAATAAACTAGTTAATTTCAAATTTAATAGTTTTCAATATTTTATGTACTACAAGCGCAATAAAAATATGGTTGTGCAGTAAAATATAAAAAAAAATTGCATGTTAGGGAATCGTAAATGTCATAAAAGTATTGCAATTTTTTTGCATTTCAATCTTACATATTTCACATATTTTACGATCCATTTGAAAAAAAATATAACAAGTGTTTAAACTCTATAACATTTTTTATTAATTATTAATTTCCCTAGAGACCTTATTTTATGGCGAAATCATGTCAGTTTGCAATAAGAAGTTCCTTCATCTACATAAAAACATTTTTTTAAATTGAAGCAAAAACAAAATTTGTTTCTTCCCATTTCTGGAAAAAAAAAATGCAATTGAAAGAAAAGAAACCCCTTTTTCTTAAAATTTTCTGATATTCTTTATTCAGTCAAATTTTATGGAACCCTTCAGAAAAAAAAAACTGAACCAAAGTAATAACGATGTTTGCAAAAAATATTTTTTAAAATTTATTACTAAAAACAATATTTTAATGCTATAAAATCGGAATTTATTTCTAAATTATTGAACATTAGAAAGTAAGGTAACAAGAAGGTATCATGTACAGTACTTTTAGAGGAAAGTATAGAAAAGGGAATGAAAAACTTTGTGAAAAAAAATGCAGAAGTTGCTGCGAAATTTTAGTAGAAAAAATATTGGAAAATATAGTTCGTAATAACTTGTAAGGCAAAGTGTAACTGCACTTAATTTAACAAAATCTTTCTTTTAAAAAGTCCGATTGAGGCGGACTGATTCAATACTGTGCGATCCCTTGTAAATTTTTTATTGTCTAGGGCTGTAACCATCACAATTATTTCACAACCCTACGATGAATCTAAGGTAAGATCTTCTTTCCCATTACTGCAGATTGGACCACGCGGTTCTATTTCCTTATGAAAGTTCCATTTTTTTCCTTATGAAAGTTGTTCTTTAATTTCGTGGTAAATCTTAGTGTTTCCTTGTTGTGTTGCTTTGTGTCCAAATATCTTACTATATAAAGTTCTTCGTATCCTAGTTTTACAATTGTGTTCGAAATTGTGTTTCTATATTTAAAATAATTTCAAAAAATACCGATCAGACTTTATTTTTCTTGATTGGTGCTATTAATTTGGCATCAAGCAAAGAGTGTAATTCTAATGTATGGTACCAAATTTACAAAAAACTCAATAATTATGTAATTATGCTTGGTTTAAATCTGCAACTATACCCAAATCAGTATAAAATGTACTTTGCAATATAAAATAAATTTTGCATATAATTTTTGAAGCACTCAATGCAAAATTATATAAAAGAAAAATCCTTAATGAAAAAAGGGTTTTAATTTAGCATTTAATCAGCAGGATTGAAATAGGATTCTATTCCCTGTTTTTTCTTGTTTATGTTTTGTATTCAAATCAGAAATTTAAAATAGAATAAATATAAAAAAAAATTTCATTGTTTCGAATTTCTTTTTTCAATTTTCTTTTGTTGTGCATGCTATTTTGTTATAGTTATCAAGTCGAATCAGTTGGACAAGTGTATTGTAACTTAAGTTTTCGGTATATAATGCATACAATTTCCGATTTCATAAAAGTTATTCTAAACTACACATTGTAATTTTATTATTGTACAAATTTCTGGACAAATTAAGTAAAAAATTTTAGTTTTTAATACTTTTAAGCACAACTTCCAAATGGTGTGAGATGATAAACAACTTTCATGTCAACTTCAAAAAAATGTTTTAGTTCAGTACCTAAATTAACACGTTAGGCTGCACTAGATTATCAAAAATTCTGCTTTGCTCTTTGTTATTACAATTAAATAAGAAGTCAAAAAAAAATGAAAATAGGTTTTTACCTCCAATGTCGGCCGCATGGAATTGAATATATGAGTCCGGTATGCCGCATATCAATCTCAGTATTATGCATTTAGAACACTCAATTTCCATATAATTAATATTTTAGCAATAGTCTACCGCGTGTATTTGGGTATAGAGTTTTTCCGAAAAAAATTTATACTTCTTAACATGTTTTGAATAACTTATAAGGTTTATTTAAAAAATTTACAGGAATGCAGACAAAATTATGGAGATTTTGAAATTGCAATTAAATGAAGAATAGAGAAACTCAATTTAGAAATAGCCTTTTTACTTCTGACTGCAAATTTCAATCTTTATACGAATCGTCTTTTCATCTAAGCAATTCCATCCCAATGACAGTCCAATGAATAATGTGCTTATTGTAGTCATGTTCAACTTTTAATAATATGAATTCTAATAATTTATTTAGATTTTGTAAATCTATGTCATGGAAAAGAGATTTTAAAAATTTTTGATTTCATAATTTTTTGTTTGTTTTTTTTTTTTTAATAAATTGCGGAACGAAAAAACAACGTCAAAACGATAATAAAATTTGATTCTGAAATGAAAAAGGGCAAAAAAAATTATAATCAAAAATTATTATTTTGTTGATTTTAATCCGCATCTACACAATAAATGAAAAGTCATAAAAGGATTTTTGTTTCTAATAAAATATAAAAGGATTGACAGAGATTTGATGGGTTTTTTGTTGTTTTTTTTTTTATTATTATGTATTTGATGTTATTAAGCTATAAAGGGAATTTATTCGAGATTCCAATATTATTCTATATATGTATGTACAAAATATGTGTTAGTAAATTAAGCTAACTTAAAAATTCACATATGTGCTTCATAAACGTACGCGAATGGAGGCTTAATTGTGAATATAGATTTTTATACTCTCCAAAATGTTAATAATATGGAGAAGGATATCTCATGCATGCATTATTATACAGAACAGCGTATTCAGGTGTAATTTTATACAATTGATATAAAAACTAAGGACACACTTTTCCGTTTCGAACATTGAAAAAACATGAGTAAACTTTATAAATTCAAATTCCTAAAATTATTTAAATTTAATACTGATATTAGCTTGTCTTTTTCCAAATTGAGCTAATAAAGAGTTGAGCTAAGAGAGAGTTGTCGTAAGTATGTGACTATAATATAAAGCAAACTTCTATTCGTATTCATAACAAAACAAACACGTTCAAATAAAAAACATTAAAAATTAGTTCGAAAACTAGTTCTACTAACTATGACTTCGAAAATTATTATTAATTATGGTGCAGCTGACTATAGCGATAGAAAAATTAGCTACTAGATTTGTCAATATCCTCAGCTAATAGGACAGGCTAAATGCTACTACAACTGCATAATTCATTTTTAACTTTCTCAGATTTTCCGGCTCTGATTTCTCAACTTGTTGTTTTTGTATTTCTTTATCACTTCCGTTTCTTATATCACTTACTCATGCTTTGACTAATAATCGTTTATGAAAATTGACAATTAATTTTTTTTCATTCCTAATTTAATTCCTTGTTTTTACCGACCGTATTGTGTATACAATAGGTAGGTTATGTGATGGCAACAAATTTTGCATATCGAGTTTTCGGTGGGAACGTACTTCTCCATAGTAGGGAAGTGTAAATAATCTATTTTTAGCAACCTGTCGGTCTGTCGGTCTGCCCGTCTGTCGGTCTGTCGGTCTGTCGGTCTGTGTGTGCACGCGTGTATCTCAAGTTCGGCTGAACCGATTTTGATGAAATTTTATATGTAAGTTTGTTTCCACCATGGCACGGATCGATCAACTTTTGGTATATATCAGGCCTCGGGAACTGCACTTTTTAGCGGGCCTGTTTTACATTTTTGAACATTTTGAAGAAACTATTCAACCGATTTGCTTGAAATTTCATATATAAGCTTCGCTCGACCGGCCACAAAACCTCCTAACTTTTGGAAGAAATCAGGCGTCAGCAACTAGACGTTTATAAAGAGAAATAATCAACCGATTTCATTGAAATTTAATATATGAATTCCTCGTATTAAAACAATGAACATATAAATTTTTTGGAAATATCAGGGCTCGATAACTGATCTGCGGGCCGATTTTACCATATCTACGGAACTAATTGATAGAATTTCTTGAAATTTGATATTTGAGTTCTGGTTGTTATCGAAACTAACTGACGAGCATTTCAGGGAATTCGGGTGGCACAAAGTGAAACTCTACTAAGAGTCAAATTCTAGGTATGTTAACTATAAGCTTACTAATGTCCTAAAAATTGGAAAGAAGTATTTAAAAGACATTTTTATAATATTCTGCAACACTTTCACTTAACTAGACAATGCACAATGCGGTCGGTTATGTGCTGACCACATCAGATTTTTTTTTCATATACTTATTGTGTTACTGTTCTCCCAGCAATTTAATAGAAATTCCACTATTTCAATGAGGGTGCATTGCGTGAGAGTTAATTGTACACCAATGTACACAAACAAAGATTTTAAAAGTTTTAAAAACTATAAAAAAAAATCTGATGTGGTCAGCACATAACCGACCGCAATGTGTATTGTCTAGTTAAGTGAAAGTGTTACAGAATATTATAAAAATGTCTGTTAAATACTTATTTCCAATTTTTAGGACATTAGTAAGCTTATAGTTAACATACCTAGAAAAATGTAAATTTGGCTCTTATTACCCGAATTCCCTGAAATGCTCGCCAGTTAGTTTCGGTAACAACCAGAACTCAAATATCAAATTTCAAGAAACTCCATCAATTCGTTCCGTAGATATGGTGAAAAATGTAAAATCGGCCCGCAGATCAGTTTTCGAGCCCTGATCTTTCCAAAAAATTTACATGTTCATTGTTTTAATACAAGGAATTCAAATATTAAATTTCAATGAAATCGGTTGATTATTTCTCTTTATATACACAAAAATGTATATTTGGCCCGTAGTAAACGTCCAGTTGCCGATGCCTGATTTGTTCCAAAAGCTAGGAATTTTCACGGACGGTCAAACAAAGCTCATATATGAAATTTCAAGTAAATCGGTTGAATATTTTCTTCAAAATGGTGAAAAATGTAAAATCGGCCCGCAAATCAGTTTTCGAGCCCTGATCTTTCCAAAAAATTTATATGTTCATAGTTTTCATACGAGGAATTTATATATTAAATTTCAATGAAATCGGTTGATTATTTCTCTTTATATACACAAAAATGTATATTTGGCCCGTAGTAAACGTCCAGTTGCTGACGCCTGATTTCTTCCAAAAGTTAGGAGGTTTCATCGCCGGTAGATCAAAACTTATATATGAAATTTCAAGTAAATCGGTTGAATATGTTCTTCAATATGCTCAAAAATGTAAAACAGGCCCGCTAAAAAGTGCAGTTCCCGAGGCCTGATATATACCAAAAGTTGATAGATCCGTCCCATGGTGGAAATAAACTTACATATAAAATTTCATCAAAATCGGTTCAGCCGAACTTGAGATACACGCGTGCACACACAGACCGACAGACGGACAGACCGACAGACCGACAGACCGACAGACCGACAGGTTGCTAAAAATAGTTTATTTACACTTCCCTACTATGGAGAAGTACGTTCCCACCGAAAACTCGATATGCAAAATTTGTTGCCATCACATAACCTACCTATTGTTTACACAATACGGTCGGTAAAAATATAAAATAAATTTTTCAATTCAATTAGAAATTTCATTATTTATAATAATTTAGATCTAATTAAATAAAATTGAAAGGAAATTTCGTTGAAGTTTTGATGATTGATGTCAGCATTTTGTCATTATTTTGGAAAAAATGAAAAAAGCAAGAATGAAATTGATTGATGACAAATGAAAATGCAGTTAGTGGGAGAACAATTTAATAATTTTCTGAATACTTTATGAAATATGTTCAAAATATTAAAATAATATTTTGGAATATCTATAAACATTTTACAAAATCCTTTCTGAATTTTTTTTTTGTTAAAAATTTTAGGTTATGTAAATAAATGCTCAATACTAAATAATGCAATGAGCTCTAAGCTTGTGTAACCGAACTTGAAGGAACAACTCATTCCCTAACAAAGAACATGCAATAATAATCTCATTGCACATGGCAACGGGATGGCAATTTTATTATGCACTATAGTAAGAACTAAAAACAGTTTTGATTTTAATTTGTAGGAATTATCTTAAATATGTGTATGTGGATCGGCCATGTTAAATGCAATAAATCACGCCGTATTTAAATTGGTGGAGTTTAAAATTAGCTTTTTTATGGAATAAAAATAATAGCATTAAAAATAAATCTACATAGCACCAACACATTCAATATATGGACTTTGGTTTAGAAGAATAATTTTTTGAAATTTTAGGTTTATTCAAATTTCTAATTAAATTTGACTGTAAGTTGTTGTTTTATCGAAATGCCGAATACAATTTGATTTTAAATTTGAAAAATTCTAGATCGACATTATTGAGAACATAGTGACTCACTTGAAAAGAATGAGCGAAGCCAAATCAAATTTACAAAAATTCTTAATTCAAGCCAAATTTTATATTCGAAATTGGATTTGCTGTTATTGGTTACAACCTTCATCTACGAGTATAATTCTTTTTAAACAAACGATAGTGAATTTATTACTGAAAGAGCCATTTAAAACGTGTCTAAATATTTACTTTTTGTAGAAAATTAATACAACTTTTAAAATTTATAAACAAATATTACTTACAAACTCCAAATATTTGCACTTCAATACGCAAAAAATTAAAAAGACTCATAACTGCATCAAGAGCATAAATCTTAAATTAAAAATTCCGTAATTAAAACTGGGATTTACAAAACAAAATATCTTGATTGCCATTATTTCTCAATGCTTTATATCCTTCAATTTTATCCTTAACCAATTTATTTGATTGTCCCCAATACAATAGAAAACCATAAAGTAGTTGTTTTTTCTCCAAAAATATAAAAAATGACCAAAAACAAAAAAGTGCATAAAACTATTTAACATTGTAACGAATAGAAATGATAAGTAAAATAAAAAAAAGTAAAAAAAAAAATAAGAAAATTTTTAATTTAGAAAAACAAAGTAGGAAAAAAGCGCTACAAGCAACCTATTTAGGAACATGATCTGACCGTCACACATAGATATGTACATACATATTTTCAAACTTCCATACTATTTTGGAGATTGCAGATTGAACAAAATATTTTTAGAAAAAAGTGTAATTGATTACGTTTTCCTAAAACCAACATCCAACACAATAGGGTTAATATAAAATAATTTATCTGTTAAATAAACCAAATTATTGAACCATAACATTGCGTGCAGTTGAAACGCATCGTGCTAGATTTACAACGCATGCATGGTGTGAGAACGAAATGTGCTTGTGTTCAGCATTTAAAATTTTTTTCTCAATTTTTAATCTTAGCATTGAGCTTGCATTGCAGTGTTAAAATTTTTAACAAAATTATATTGAAGAATTGAAATTATACCTATGGAGAAAGGTTAAAACTGAAAGTGAAATTTTATACTAGCCCTCTCAAATTTTAAAAAATCTTTAAATTTTCTAGAATTAAATTATCTAATGTTAGTTTTCTAAGACCTGGGTGTTTAGCTGCCTTCCTTAGAAAATTTTAGTATTTTTAAAATGCTCAGAAAATTCATAGTATTTTTCACGAATTCAAGAATTTTCTTTATACACTAAAGCGTTCAATAGGCGAGTATTTCAAATTTGCTTAGATCAAAAGCAACTTTCTTATCTTTCTTTTTTAGTTTTCTATCAAAAATTTATTAAGAAAAACTATCTGGAAACCCAAATCACTTAAGCACCTACACAAAAAAATTGAATATAAATTCCATTTTTTTTTTCAGTTTTCTGAACTTTTCTAACATAGAAACCAAGATATACATATATGCAAATGTATTTAAACAAGGAAAATATTACTTAGGAAAAATACAAAATGTCGGTTGAATCCCTGTCATACGTCCTAACAATTTGAAAACTAATAAAAAAAAAATAAACAGAGGCAATAAAAATTCTAAATAATTTTTTCCTGTTATGTTTTCTTTTTGTTACCGTGGCTATAAAAGTTTAGCTGCTACCGTTGATTTCAATCTTGTTAGAATGAAAAATTAATGTTTCTCTATATTCATCATATTGTATAGGAAAATTGCCAAAGGCAACTAAAGTACGCCATATATTCATCATACACCTACCACAAACATTCCCATATATACATATACATTTAGCAATTTCTAAAATACAATAAACAAAAAATGAAAAAGGAACCCACAGCAAACCAACATTTGGACGAGTGTCAGTCAATGTAAATTTCCTGTTTTGAAAATTCGCGTTTGTTTCTCTAAATTTTTGTTAAATTTTTTTTTATTTTTTATGTGTATTTGGTGGAAATTGGATAAATTGCAACGGTTTATTTGTGATGCAATCAACAATATTATATGACGTTGGTTGATCTAGTACCATAATAGTGCAACTTAAATATAGTGTGGAAGTATTTTCAAAAACATTTTTACAAAATTGCAAAATATCACATATATAAACAAACAAAAAATATGTCTACAGGAAGCTTACCAAGTAAAAATTAATTTAGAGGAGCAACAAGCACTTTTACAAAAGACTATATTAAACTTTAATATAAGAAAAATGTTACTAATTTTGCAAGAGACTGCAAAAGTGCAAAGAGAATATAATATATTGGGAACCGTCAAAATATTAGTAAAGGTGGAATGAAAAATTCTTTAAAATTTCCCGTTTTCTGGTCCAAAGAACACTAAAATCATCAACCACCAAAAAGCCGTATGCGTAGAAGGTAATTGTAATTTAAACCATTGAAAATTTAATTTAGTTCATACTGCACAAAATTCGTTCATTTCGTATAATTTTAATGTGGGTTTTAATAAATAAGTTTTAAATTTTTAAGCAATTTTTAAGAATCTCAAGAAGATCGCTTTTTAAATAGAAAAAAGAAAAGTTAGGTAGCTCCAAATTTCCTTAAACTAAAATTTTATAATAAAATAGTGTTAAAAATTTAAAAAACAATTCAAAAATTTAAAGAATTTCAAGCAAAAATTTAATTGAATATAATGGGAAAACGCATTCTTTTCTTCCCAGAAATCTGTTGTTCCTATTTCAAAGGTTTCTTAGGTGTCCACTTCATTGCATTTAAAAGTGTAAAATTTACGGTGGGCAGATTTGTGACAAAATAGGCTTGCTTAAAAATCGTTTCCCTACAGAGTCAGTAATAATTTTTATATTTTCAAAATTTTAATTTCACTAGAACAAAGTGTATTTGCTGTATACAAAAAATTAAATTTATTCGTCCGTAATTGTGATAAAGACTTTATTTCTAAAAAAAAATTTGAAACAATCTTACGTATACAAACAAATTGCTTACCAAATTAAAGTATCCGCCATTTGAAATGTTGTTATAGAAATTCTACTGTATTTATAAAAAAAACGTTTTCTGCAGAGTTCTAACTCCTAGTAAGCTTAAAAGCTGAGATTTCATTAGTGTACAGCAATATCCACTTATGAATATCAGGCAATTCAGAGAACAATTTGCTTTTTTAATTAACATTTTAATTAAATAATTTTTTTGTATAATTATTCCGAAACTAGATTAAAATAGATTTTGACGAATTTAAGTCAAAGATTATCTACTTTAATGACAAGAGCTCTTTAAATTTTAAATATTTTTAATTTAAATTTTGTTTCTGCTCTTTACAAGACAACAAATTGTACAAAATTTCTATTATTAGAAAAATTTGAAAATATTAGACTTATTAGAGATAAACAATTCAGTATCAAACTAATTTTGCATACGACAGACATAAATTTAATAGACATTATTTAAGAGTTAGTTATGAATAGAAAATCACATAGAAATCATATTAAAATGCAATATAGAAAAAAAACCTATAAAAAAATGCATTAAAATAAAAATCTGCAACTATTTCATAGACGACTGCATTATTTCAATGTCTTGTCTGCAATTCAAATTCATACTAAAATTCTATTATGCAAATTCTTTATAAAGAAATGAAATTTTTATAAAAATACATAGAGAATAGAATTAAAACGTTTTATTTATTAATATTGAAATATAAAATCAAAAAATTCATTCAAATTAAAATAATCAAATTCTATTCATCATTCTAATAAAAGAAAAAAATAAAAAAACATGAAATGCTGTCAAAAATTCATACGATTGAGCAAACAGTCATAGACTTTTGTATGTAGGAAGATATTGAAAAAAAAAAAACGCATTCAATGCAGATTTTCGATTTGTTTGTCATCTAAGTTTTATTATTCAATCTCAAAAATTCAATAATTTAAAAAAAAATACTTTTACTTATTTGGACATTAAAAATAATAATTTAGATTATTGAATAAGTTAGAAACGTTCACAACAAATTCTTAATAATAAAATGAAAGCAAACCTATTCTGCCTAACAAAAGTTCTCTACAATTTAATAAAAATTTCTATAGGATTTTTTTTTTGTCGAATTAATATAGACACTCACAGTATACAAAAAATAGCGACAGTTTACCGTTATACAATATGAACACAAGCATAAACGTGAAAGTGAAACAAAAATGAGAAAAAAATGAAAACTTTTTAAAATTAAAGAAAATAATAAAATCTTTAATCAAGGATATTAAGGGTAAATAAGTGAGTGTCGTACAAGTCACCGCACGTACAACACTCATATGTTTCGAAATCGAGCGCATTGAAAACCTATTTACCATGGTGTCACGTGTTTTTAACGACCTCAAAAAAAAATTATTTTTTCTTCCATTTTATTATTATTTCTTTTAATTTTTTTTTTGTATTTATTTAATTTTGTCGGAAAAAAAATAAGAGAAAATTTCTTTTTCATCGAAGTTTGTTTTGATATTTTTCAAAGGGAAATTTTAAATTAATATAAAAAATGGAGTTGTTCCTACTCGATACTTTTATAATAGTAAATGAATAAGAAATTTTAAGCACATAATGCGAGATTCGTTGCGTAAAGCATGAAATAATTTTGGTTTTTTCTTTCGCTGTGTGACAACTAATATGTTTTACACCTGTCTTAGCTCATTAGCTGACAAGAAAGTGTGATATCACAGCTTTTAGATTATTTGCGATTTGAGTTAAGTAAAATGTTTAGTTCGTATCGAACATCCGTCATGCATTGCAGTTTTGAAAAAAAATAACGTGTAATTGGTAATAATCCATGAAATTCATAGCATTTTTATGTCATCATATAACGATATATTCGTAACAGTATAATATTCCGCAAGAATATCCTTTGAAAGGGTAATTCCGCAAGTCGGCTCCTTTGAAGAAGTAAATGAAATTGACGCCGATATTTTCCATAGCCAACAAAAATTAAAGTAACTTTGTAATTTTCTTGTTATTAGTTTTACTCAATAAATAACCATTTCCACCACTATCATATTTATAGTACATTGCCATCAATTTAGGTACTATAACTAAACCAATTTAGGTACTATTCGGGATATCTTCACGGGAGCACGAATGATTTTTATTTTGATTAAAATTGCCACAAAAGAGTTTTTAACAAAATATTAATCAAAGTTTATGCCAAATCGTAATTCAATGCTGACATTTTCAATTTACGATCTTAAAATATTATTTTTTCCACAATGTAATATGAACGTTGTATATGCAAAGTTCGTACACATGCAAATTAAATTATAAGTTTTTACTTTACACAAAAAAAATATTTTAAGATTTATAAAAGTTCTTTTTATTTCATTTATTAATTAATTACACTTTAATTTCCAATTCCAAACTTATTAAATTAAACTATAAGTTTTTACTTTACACAAAAAATATTTTAAGATTTATAAAAGTTCTTTTTATTTCATTTATTAATTAATTACACTTTAATTTCTAATTCCAAACTTATTAACTTTATTTTTAAATCTTTATTTTCTAAACGGCAAAACGATTTAATAACTAACGAGCTACTGAATTACCAACCAAGCAAAGCTGCTATTGAATTTACTCTATTTATAAGAAATAACTGTTTAGTAAGCAAAAAATTGTTTAGAATAATTCTCATGGGAAAGTTTTAATATTGTAATTTGAATATTTGGAACTTTGCTTTAGTTTTGTCTGTAAAAGTTCAATCACGTTGCAATTAAATGATTTCATATAGGAGTTTAATTGCAACGTTGAATTTTAATTTTAATTTAAAATAAATATTTTGTTTTTGTCAAATCACGTTGCGATTAAATGATTTAGAATAGGTTTAAGTAATAAAGTATGGAAATTTGATCGCAACGTTCGATTTAATTTTAGTTATAGTTAAATTTTATTTTTTGGTGTTCCGGGCGTAAGCGAATATATAACTCCCCCCTCGTTAAGCTGGAAGCTCTCCTGAGCTCCAGAGATTATATTTCCTTTACTATTATTTTCATTTGTATCGTTTGGCCGTTTTTTACATTTATAAAATTTTTTCATATAGTATTTTGTAATAAAAATTATTAAAAGCAATACAATAGAGATATTTGACAGTATTAAAATATAATGGTTTTTAATTTCAAATTTTACAAATTCTATTTCATTGTAATTTTCAATTTGCTTCAAATTAATATTTTCTAAATTTGGTATATAACTAACATTATAAGGTTCTAAATAGTTTGGTATTATTATGTGGTTGTTAATTTTTCTCTCTATGTTTTTGAATATTACGTCATCTATTTTTATAGTGCAATTATAATATGTAATTAAGTTAGTTTTAATTAGTTTGTATTGTATGTTATTACAAGTATTTTCTAACATTACATTATTTGCATTTTTTACTAAGATAATATTAGATGAAACTTCCACAATCTCAAAATTAATATTTTTCCTTTTTGTACAATTCTTAAAATTATTATTCATTAAATTTTTTATACAACCATTTATTACTTTTAGTTTATTTTCACAATTCTGTTTATTATTAAAGTAAATTTCATTTTTAAATTTCAATATATTAGTAGATTCAATGTTTATTTCCTCGAAATTTTTGTTAGGTACTGGAATAATTTTATATCCAACTGCAAGTTCCTTTGCAACGTTAGGAATCAAAATGGCAAAAATAATATTATTATCTAGACTAATAAGTGAACTTTTTATTTCTTTATATTTAAAAACATCGATTTCAAATTCATCAATTTCTTCATTGGATAAAATGGAGTGAGTCATGATACCATGTTTAGCGAAAAGAATGTTTTGTTGGACTTTGTCTATTTCTGAATTTAGTAAGTTAATATTTGTGTAACTAGAAAGAAACTGTAAACTTTTTATGCTTTTGCTAAAGGTGTTGTTTTGTTCTCTCAGTGTAATATTTAAAATTTCTTGGTTTTCGTTAATTCGTTTCTGTAGAATATTTAGGTTTTTCTGAAATTGGTCGTTTATTTTAATCTGTTTATTTATGGTCTGAATGGAGTTGTAATTTCCCTGTTCAATAAGTTTTATATTTTCTACAATTTCAGTTTTGTCATCATCGTCTAAGTTTCCAAATAACCATTTTAAAATTTTGCCACCTAAATTAATGAGTCCTCGTTTTTGTCTGTGTGGTAGTAATGTTTTAATGTTATGTCGAGTTTTTTCGATTTGAATTTGTAATTGTTTTAATGTGGTATTGTCTTGGTTAAAAGTGTTGTAAATATTATTTTCAATTTGTGCTAAAGTATTTTCTAGTTCGCTAATATTTATAAAGTGAAGAATTTTAGAATAGTTTTGAATTATAGGAATTTCTGCCCGTTTGATTAGTTGGAATCCACCCTGATTTTCCAATACCTGAACGTCAATATTTGCAGAACAAGTATTTGAAGTGAGGAGTAAAATTAGTAGTGCTAATTTAAGTTTGTTGTGGTAGTGGTTGAGTGGAGTCTGTTTCTGGGTTACCTGAGGAAAATTTAAAATTTCTTTTTAATCTACTTGGGTGAATATTTCTATTCTGGTTATCTTTTAATTTACCGTTAATTAATTTAGATTTAATATACGTATATTTCTTTTTATGTTTATATCTTAGAGCTTCGGGATTTTTTACAAGAACTTTGTCTCCTTCTTTATAGTCAGGGTCTATCCTATCTTTGTTTAGTTTTTCAATCGTTTTAAGTTTATTTTCATCAATTAATTTTCTAATTTTTTCAATATCGGTTATTTCGTTATTTACAAAGTTTATAGGCTTAACTTTAGTTACAGAGTGAATGGAATTATTATATTTTTCGACTGCGGATAATATTTTTTCATACGGTGTTAAATGTGATTTTTGTGTATCTAAGATACGAAGGTGTTCGCTTAAAGTTCCGTGAGCTCGTTCGATTGTAGAATTTCCGGTATGGCTTCTGGGTGACGTAAAGTGAGCGTTTATATTTTCTGTTCTAAAGAAGTTTTTGATATTAAGACTATCGAACTCATTGTCGACAACGATTTTATCTGGCCTACCGAATAGTGCAAACCTGTTGCGAAGTGCTTGTATAATAGTAGTTGCATTTCGGTCATTAAGACGTTGGACCATTAAATGCTTTGAGAATTTGTCAATTATTGTAAGAAATATTTCCCTATAACAGAAAAATAAATCGACGTGTATTATTTTATTAGGAGAGCTCGGGGTTTCGGAAATTTCGAATCTATATTTATTTGGTTTGCGATCATATTTTGATTGATTACATATGTCGCAACCGTTTATATACTTATGAAATAGTTCCTTAAGTTTAGGGAAGAAAAACTCATCTTTCACTTCTGTATAATTTTCAACGATACCTCGATGGTTTGATTCTTTATGAATTTTTTCTATTAATTTTAAGGCCTCTTCTTCATTTTCTATGTCTATTGCTTTTTTAGTACATTTTATGAATTTCATTTTATTATTATTAGAAAAGAGTTCCGTGAGTTTCTGTTTTACTATATCAAATTTTTCATCATTTAATTCGGAATAGATAGCAGTTATTCCATTTCTAATGAATCGTCTAAGTATGTCATTTAAATAATGGCTATTATTGATTTCATTTTCACTAATAAAGATTTGTCTAAATTTTTTATATTTTATAATTATTTCCCTTTCTTTTTCTTTTGTCAAATAAAGCTGCGTCAAATATTTATTAATTATTATATCGGATGTTGGGAATTGATTTTCATGGCGACTATGGTTTGTTGTTATAACTGAATTATTAGAAGGTGTTTCGTTAGGGTCATCTATATGATTAATTTCATTATTTGTAGAATCCATTCTACTTAAAAAATCAGCAACACGATTTTCTTTTCCTTTTACATAGTCTATTTCGAAGTCGTATTCGTTTAATCTGATTCGCCATCTTTGTAGTTTGGCGCTTGGTTCTTTTAGTGAATGCAACCATTTTAAGGGTTGGTGGTCTGTTCTTATTAAAAATTTTGTACCATATAAGTATGGCCGAAAATATTTAGTGGCCCATACTATGGCAAGAAGTTCCTTCTCTATAGTAGAGTAATTGCATTCATGATTATTAAGGGTTCTGCTAGCGAAGCAGACCGGGTGGTTTTCTTGTGATAGGACTGCTCCAACTGCAAAGTTGGACGCGTCCGTCGTTAATACAAATTTCTTTTTAAAATCAGGGTAACGAAGTATAGGATAAGTTGTAATCAATTCTTTTAATTTTTGAAAGGAGTCTTTATATTGTATATCATTTTCATTGATTTTATTTCCCTTTTTCAAATATTTAGTCATAGGCTGAGCTACTTTCGCATAGTCCTTGATGAACTTGCGATAGTACCCCGTAATGCCTAGGAAACTTTTTATCTGCTTGGGAGTCTTAGGCAGTTTGATTTGTTTAATTACATTAATTTTATCTTCGTTTGGCTTTATTCCCTCTGGTGTTAATATGTGTCCTAAATACTCTGTCTCTTTAGAGAAAAATTTGCACTTATCCACTTGGATTTTTAGATTGAACTCTCTTAATTTTGAAAATATTTTATTAATAGCTGAGAGGTGTTCTTGTAGTGATGTAGAGAAAATAAGGATGTCATCTAGATAGACAACGCAAATTCGCCCGATAAAGTCCTTTAAAACGTAATTGATCATCCTTTGAAAAGTTGCCGGAGCATTCTTTAGTCCGAATGGCATCCGTACAAACTCAAAGTGACCTTGCGGTGTAGAAAACGCGGTCTTTAGACGATCTTTTTCATCCACTAATATCTGGTGAAACCCCTTTGCGAGGTCCAGAGTGGTGAAATATTGAGCGCGACCCAATTTATCAAATATAGAATCTATATTCGGTATCGGGAATTTGTCATCAACCGTAATTTCATTTAATTTACGGTAGTCGATGACAATGCGCCATTTTTGTTTCCCTGAGTAGTCCAATTTTTTGGGTACTACCCATATAGGGCTATTATAAGGGCTACTGGATGGTTGAATAATATTTTGCTCTAACATTTCCTGAACTTGCTTATTTACTTCCTCTTCATGTATTTTTGGAAACCGACACATTTTACTATAAATCGGTCGGGAAGTAGTTGTAATTATTTGATGTTTTACACTTTTGACACATGTTAATCGATCTCCTTCTTTATAGAAAGGATCCCTATTAGAGTTTAAAATATATTTTAATGATTTAGTTTCTTCTCTATTCATATTTTTATTTAATAATTTTTCAAATAATTCATTATGGTTGATTTGTAAAGGTTCTATTTGACAAGTGTTTTCAAAAGGACAAGCTGAATTAAATTTAATATTACGGTTGTTAATTTCTAACCGCCCCTTTGAAAGGTTAATATTTGCTCCTATTGGTCTTAAAATATTTTGGCCTAAGAGAGCGTCAAAGTTTTTATTGCTAAGATCCATTACTTTCCAGGACATAGTTGAATTTTCATTGAACTCGTCAGGTACTTTTGTAGTTATTTCGTATTTAATGGCTTGGTTTCCTGCGAGTGTTTTTAATTGAATTGGATTTTCTAATTTGTTTTGTTTAGATCGATCAAAAATATTGCCGTTTATAATTGAAGTAACTGATCCTGTGTCGATCAGACAGGTCAGCCTTTTGCCTTCTATTGTTAAGTCTACTAAGGGTAATGTCGGATAGGGGGACCACAGTGAAAATTTTCTGTGGAACCCGAATCCACATCCATTGGAACTGGACTTGACCGATTTTCGTTATAAGATGGTCCTGGTAGATTATTACCTGTACCACCAAACTGTTGGTTGGGCCTAAAATTCCTAAACTTTTCGTTAGTAGTGTAGTTTCTGTCCATTGGTCTATTTGTGTAAGTGTTTCTTATGTTGTTATTGTAATTGTTATTGTTGAAAGTTCTATTTGCGTTTCTATAGTTATTTCTGGAATTTGTATTATTACTACTATGTCTAGAATTTATGTTATGGTTATTTCTGTAATTTGTATGATTATTGTTCCTATACTGAGAGTTGGTGTTTGGAACCTTGCTGTCGGATATATTGGTTTCTAATAAGCTTCTATAAGCGTCTTCTAATGTTGTTACATTTTTAGTTCTAAGGTACATTGAGTCTACTCTATTTAATTTATTCAAAAATTTTTCTAATATTGAATTTTCATTATTAATTGGATTAAATTCTGAAGATTTATTGTCATCCAAATCATATTTTAAATTTAACAAATTTAATATGGAATTTAATTTAACATAAAGATCACTTACATTTCTAAAAATTATACAGTCTGCTTCTTCTTTTAATTTCAAATAAGATTTCTGTACTCCGAAGGTAGCTTTCAGTTGTTGTTTTACTTCGTCCCAAGTTTTTTCCTGAATTCTCCGGATTGCTGCCGCTGCAGGACCCTGGATCTTGCTGTACAAAATTCTGTATAGATAGTTTTTTGCATCGGCATCCGCTGCTAAGGCAATTAAACTTTCGACTTCTTCGATGAAGGATTTTAGACTGTAGGCGTCTTGTCCAGTAAAAATTGGTACTGAACGAGCTTCGCCTATCAAGTCTTTTAATGTAATTGCAGCAAGTGACATGTTAAAATTTTTTTGTATATTTTTTAGATTATCAAAGTATTTTTCTTTTTCACTTTTCTTCATAAATGTTAAAAAAAAAAAAAAAAAAAAAAAAAAAATATTTTGGTTTTTTTTTTTCTTCTCTTTTTATAATTTTTGTTTTATCAATTTAATTAGTTGTAAAATTTGATTTGATTAAAGATCTTTTAATAGATATTTTATTTGTGTTTTACTTATAATTTTTGTTCGTTTATTTACCGAATTAACTTTTTGAAAAAAGTTCTCCGCCTTTACACAACTAAACTTTTATCACTCAGTTCACCACAAAATTTTTTTTTTTTATTATTATTATTTAATTTTGCTTAATGGTTTGAGCATTACACTATTTTATTTTCTAGTTTTTTGTTCATTTAAATTGACTTAAGAAAAATATTAGTGTTTTCTTTTTTTTTGTTTAGATTTTTTTTTGTTTTTATAGACGGAGTCGGTATCCTACCGACTGCGCCAATTAAATTATAAGTTTTTACTTTACACAAAAAAAATATTTTAAGATTTATAAAAGTTCTTTTTATTTCATTTATTAATTAATTACACTTTAATTTCCAATTCCAAACTTATTAAATTAAACTATAAGTTTTTACTTTACACAAAAAATATTTTAAGATTTATAAAAGTTCTTTTTATTTCATTTATTAATTAATTACACTTTAATTTCTAATTCCAAACTTATTAACTTTATTTTTAAATCTTTATTTTCTAAACGGCAAAACGATTTAATAACTAACGAGCTACTGAATTACCAACCAAGCAAAGCTGCTATTGAATTTACTCTATTTATAAGAAATAACTGTTTAGTAAGCAAAAAATTGTTTAGAATAATTCTCATGGGAAAGTTTTAATATTGTAATTTGAATATTTGGAACTTTGCTTTAGTTTTGTCTGTAAAAGTTCAATCACGTTGCAATTAAATGATTTCATATAGGAGTTTAATTGCAACGTTGAATTTTAATTTTAATTTAAAATAAATATTTTGTTTTTGTCAAATCACGTTGCGATTAAATGATTTAGAATAGGTTTAAGTAATAAAGTATGGAAATTTGATCGCAACGTTCGATTTAATTTTAGTTATAGTTAAATTTTATTTTTTGGTGTTCCGGGCGTAAGCGAATATATAACTTGCACACAATGAAAACATTAAATAAACTTTGTTGATTAAAAGTTAAAAAAATCCATAAAATTATTTGTTCTTTAAAGAGTTAAATTTTCTTAAAGCAAATTAATTTTACTTAAATAAAGGAAAAAGACCCAGTATGATTCTACATACGCAAAAATCTGCGATCACTGCATACACTTCATTCCCAACTCACCTCGTACCAAGGCCATGAATTTATACTTAAAGTGAGTTCATTTGGTTCTACAACTATAAAGATACAAAAGGAAAAACAGGATGTGACACTAAAATATCCTTTAATTACGTTCTTAATGACGTTGTTTTCATGTTCATAATTTTAAAAATATTCTAAGTTCTATGAATTTTTGATATAAAAAGACTCACTCATTTAGATTTTTTAATGTCGGAAGTATAAATATTTCGGATATTTTTTAATATACAATTTATGATTTCCATAGTTCACTCTAATATTTTAAATGTTTTTTACGTTTACTTTTAGGCAAAAAATTTGTGTCAGTTTCATTCTGTCTGTCTGTCTGCCCATCTATTTAAAAAAATCTACAAACTACAAAATAGGAAGCTGGAATTTTGCAGATAACTCAGTAAATATATTATTCTTCTAGAATAAAGTTTTTAAATGGTTTTTCCTTCCCTTCAAGTTGTTCAAATTTTCATTATTAAAGAAAATTCGAAATTTCGAGAAGTTATTCTGTTTAAACAAATAAGCAATAATTAGCAAATTCTGTAAACTAAGAAAAGTAAACGCCGTTACCTCAAACCAGTTTTTTTTCCACATTTGTGAGGTAATACCTGACAGCTATACTCTATAAAAAATTATTCTCGTTTCACCTTTATCACTAAAATTCAGCATAGGTTTTTAGAAAATGCTCACTCAATTGTACATCAATTTATGAAAACTTTTACATAGAATTAAAATTTATTATTACAGGGAAATGTCCTATATTGGAAGACATGGTTTTGAAGGACCATATTTCCATACAATTTTAATTCTATATTTTTGACAAACTTACCAACATGAACTATATTTTATTTTTATCCTTAAATGTCTGTACATTATGACTTTAACATTATCTTTGTTTTTATGGTATACCGTATACCACCATATTAAGTCCACATAGAATATAGAGAATATAAAAAGTTGTACTTAAATTATGATATTACCAATATTAAATATGGTCCATTTAGCTTTCTGGTTATATTCGAGTATTTGAATCGGCAGAATTTTTCTCAACCTAACTTTTATGTAGAATATGTTCACATAATGTTAATAGCTGACGACTAATATTAATAGATGATAAGTGAAAACTAAATGTAAGATAAAAAGAATTATGGAATATTTTGTAGATATTTTTCTTGTTCCAACAATAGCAATTACATAAGGAAATAAAATTTTATTAGATTCAATAATTTTTTATATCTGATAAATAATAATATTATCAATTACTATGGGAATAAAATCGAAGAAAAATATGTAAAATATACAAATAAATGTTTGTAATAGTAATGAATGCTAGGAATACACAAATATCAACTACATATATAATTAATGGGCTTAACATTAGTTCAGTAAATAACATTTTTTATCACATTCCTAAAAGTTATTGCATTTATAATTATAATTTACAAAAAATATAACCAACGAAGTAAAACTATTGTGTAATAAATTTTGAAATAACCATTTAGGAAAAGTTTTAATAAAACAAGTCACTTGAATTTTAAATAATTAAAGCCATGTTGTTAAAGTAAGGATAAGATCGCTTGATTTCGTTCATTTAAAATAGAAGAAATTTAAAAAGGGCTTTAGGAAAGCTGATTTCAACGAACCATAAAACTACCCTAACCTGACCATTGGTGCAGTGGTTATGGTACCGGCCCTTTAACCGAAGGGTCTCGGGTTCAAACCCCGGTCAGGTCACTATAAAAATTATATTCAATATTATATAACTTAATGTGCAATACTAATAAATATTATACAAGTAATTTTCAAATATTCATAATATTCGATATTAAAAAAAAAACTAAGAAAAAATAAACAGTAAATATTAATAAAAACTTAAATATTTAATATAAATAAAATATCGGCAGGCTAGTCACCTACCTAGTTAACTCTACGACGCTATGAAACTAGGGCATGATAGATACCATGCACTAACTAGCCCTATACTCCTCCTAGGAGTGAAGAAGGCAAACAAAAATAAATAAAACTACCCTAACCATAAAACTAGAGCTGACTCGACCAATAGACGTGTAATACAGTAATAATATATCAGAATGACGTATCGAAAATACAAATTAATAAAGTGGCGTAAGAAATTTCATAATGTAAATAAAAATTAAAGAATATTCCAGTTTAGTTGGAAAAAAACTTTTAAGCTTTTAACCTAACATTTAATAGTTCACGAGCTAAACATTTAAAATTTGCTTTTAAAAATGTATAAAACAAGGCTTTGAAACTAGATTCTATATTGACAGTATAAAATTTTCAGAAAATATAATGCTGTTTTTCCTAAATATGTGCAAAAACTATGGGTGTTTAATACAAGGATAAATTAACATACACCAGCATAAAGCAGATCTTCATGTAAAAAGAAAAAAAATTTTCCGCAGTAGCGTCTCGGAACTAGGGAATCTAAAAGAGAAAAGATTTTTTTTTTCTAAGAATAGGCTGTGTGAGATAAAACTGTACTTTTAAACATTCGTTCATCGCTGGAAAGCTGAATTTTGAAATTTTTTCATTTTTTTTTTTTGTAAATAACGGTATTTTTTATAAAGGGTGACGAAATATTGCATGCGTTCGAAACTTCCCTAACATGAATTGCCTACTTTAACGATAGCTTTTTGTCAACATTCAAACCATAGCCGTTTACAGAGAAATTTATTTTTGATTGTTGGAGAAGCTTCACAAAAAAATTTACTAATTTGCAAACAATACTGCAAATAATTTAATTTAAAAGAAAAACTTCATGATCATAAAAGTTTTTTACAACTTTACTGAATAATTAAGATTTTTTTCTGACAATTTGATCTATTCTTTAATATTAAATGTACAATAAATTATCCAAAAAATATTAAAATCGTTTCGTTTCGTGCACCTTTCGTAAATTTTAAATTTAAATAGGATCGAAGCCCTACATTTCAAAACGTAATATGATTGCAAATGAATTTTTATTAGAAAGACAAAATTTTGCAAATTATAGTATAAATATAAAAGTCATATGAGAACTCTTAAACAGAACAACAATTTTAAATTCATAATTCCAAAATTAAAATTACAGTCATTAAATTACCGCAATAATTTAAGTATACTCTATAAGTATGCTCATTTAGCTCATCTATAAACGGATATGAGTTAGAATTTAATTTAAAATTCTGAATTTAATTATGACAGAATTAAATAAAATGTGGGAATAAGTACTAACTTTTTATTTCCTTATAGGCAAATTTCAAATTTCGGGGACTTAAAATTCTCAAAAGTGACACCTCAATACCTACTTCCCTCGTATTAAATTTGTCTTCCTAAATACGACAAACGTATATTACGACAAGCGTATATTAAATCAAATCTTTTGAAATATAAATATTGCTCACATTTTTCGAAAAAAAATCTTGTTTTAAAAGTGATAAGTACAACTTTTAAACATTTATTTTCGGAAATAAACACAAAAAAAAAAACAAGCAAACCGAAATTAACCGCCAACATATTTTTACGCTAAATAAATCTTTGTACTTCAACTCCATAAATACTACCGGAAAAATTGTTGGTTGGTCACATCAGTTGCATTTCCATTTCAACTCATGCTTTTCTTTTTTTTTATCATTTTTTGTCTTTTTATGCCCTTTTTTACTTTTTTTTTACGTTTTTAGTCATTATGGACTCAATGCTCATAAATTTCACCGCATAAAAACAAAACGCTTTTAAAAAAAAATTTATAAAAGTTCATTTTTTTTTTAACAAAAAGGGAAAATCAAAAGTTTTTCTTTTCGGTTTTTAAAAATGTTCCTAGATGCATCACAATAATCTCATATTATACTCGTACACACTAAAAAAGTTGCATGATGAAAAATGTTCTTAACTTCTACCCCTTACAGCACACATTTTTTATTGTAACAACTGAAAATTTTTTTCTCCTTCAAGTTTAATGTTGCTATTTTTTTTTCAACTCTTTTTTTAATCTGTTATACATTGTTATACAACGTTCTTCTATACAGAAGAATACAAAATGTCGGAAAAATATACAAAGTTTTAAGAGAAAATCATAAGAAAAAATCAAAAGCATTTCTAAAATTTTAGTTTTGATGGAACAAAATTATTTACACTTTAATCTTCCGTAAAATAGTAGTGAAATCTGAAAAGAATTTAAAATTTAAATAGTAAAAAATAAATGCGTTTCCATAACATATAAAGGCACTTCTCCATAACAATAAACTAAAATGCATAAGAATGCACAATAAGTAGGTTAGACTTTAAAAAAAAACGTAAATTCATTCGTTTGCTTTCTGAATGACTTAGGTATGATGCTCCACCAAAATCTGTTTGTAAACGATAATTTTTCCGTAAGAAGTGCTCATAAATCTGCATTCATACAAACAATTTACACAAAAACTTAACGTATAAGGTTTTAATATTCACCATGTAAATGTACTGCCCGTATTTTTACATGTACATGTAAATATTTCATTTTACAAATCCCAGTTAAAACGGTCATAGAAAAGCTAGAACCGGAAATAAAAATTTGAAAAATGAGAATTAAATCTCTTGGAGCTATTCGAAAATTGATGACGAAACTCAATGCTTAGGGGTAGACTCCTTTAAAAAAAATTATCAGAAACATAAACTATACACCGGTCATACACTAAAAATATAACTCTAACACATGTGGATTTGTCCATGAATCTTTAATCTTTTATACGTAAATACGTTCATTGCCATGTCCACATTTGCTTGATGTGCATAGGTGACCTATACAACTCATAAATATAATAATAATGTTTATAAAGTGCATTTAAGAAAACAATTTTTTTTCTTTTTTAAAAAAGGTGTTAAAAAACATGAAGGGACGGAAAGGATAAACAGATTTGATCTACAGATATACAGATAGCCGAATATATACAGATGACAATTAACGATAGCCGAATTTAATCCAACCTGTTTAAAACACACCTGAGTAGTCGTAACTTCCTAAAATTAGTTAAACTGACTAACCACAAATTTTGCTTTATGATGTTTTGGTTTCTACATTCCGTAATGTAAAACACGGAGGTAGTGCTTTGGTAGTTTAGTCTAAATCGAGATGTCTTGTTCATTTCAGTTTTTCTGTTCTAAGACACTATCTTCTGTAAGTCGGATGGCCATGCTGCTTTAAACGCGCCCTATATCTCACAATTTGCTATGAGGACAATTAAATTTCTGTTTCAAGAAAGGAAATTTGCCAAGGGTCTCTTCTTTCTGAAGTCCTTTTTGAAAAAGTACAGTAAATCATTATATAGATCAATTTCATCGCGAATTTCTTGTATATACGAGTATCATTTTTATTTCCTAATCTTTTTCTATTAAATATCAAAATATATGCCTTATAAGTACAAACATTATATAAATTTTCTTTGTAATTCGTCAATTCATCGAACAACTCATTATTTCATTCTTCATTATATTTTAATACAAATATTTACTTATCTATTCTTTAACTACATAAAGTAGAAATTTTCTAATTTAGAAAATCTCTTAAGACACTTAAAAACTTTCATTTTAATTTATAAGCACTTTAAAGAGACGGTGGTCCAAATCATTCATCTTAAATTGAAATTTATAAAAAAAAAATATCTTATTCTTCTTTCTAGTTTTATACTTAATTTTCAATAGATTTGTGTGCGTTAATCCTTTCGAATATTTACAGTATAACAATTATTCCAATTCAACACTTTTATTCTTGTGTTTATTCTTAAAAATATTTACAAAATTCTAAAACACTGCACAATGTTGAGAATCTTTTTGGTATATGAAGATAAAAATATAGCGGCATCTGTACAAGTAGCATCATATCGGCAACAGTATCAACAGTATCAACCTAAGTACACTTAATGAATAGATTTATCACCAAATTCTTCTAAATATAATAGTATACTTTACTTTATCAATTTTTTTGTTTTTTTTTTTTCAAATAATTCTGATGAATTTCTTAAATTTAATGGGGGAATGAAAATTATTCTTTCGTTTTATATACTTTTAATTTATTTATACTAATTTATACGATATGTTTTTAACACCAAAAATTTGACACGAGACATTGATTGTCGAATATAAAAGTGATATTAATAGAAATGTGTATAACTAAATATATAAAAATATATAAATAGAATATATTTATAAATGGTGTACAAGTTATATGTAAAATTTCTTAAAAGTATTAGGCTGGCTGCAACATACTTAAAAATTCGATAAGAAGATTTTAAAAATTACTAAAATATTTATAAAATATCGAATAGAAGTTTGTTATAAAGAACGAGCGTTTATACATGTACAAAAGCACAAAATTTATTCTAAACTCATTTTGGTATTAACTAGTATATTATATAATTTGGATGCTTATTGGATATTCAAGAGCAAAAGAGAATTTCTTCATAAATCTGTCATAAGATGATTGCTTGGTATTAAGTTATTAAAATAAAATTAACAAGTTCTTAATTAAGTTGATTTATATTTAAAATATGCTAATTTATTGTATATTCTGTATAAGAATATACTTTCAATTTTAAAGGATTAGTAAAATTTGTAAGACTGATAGAATTTAAACTTAAAAAATAATGAATTTGTTAACCAAATAGAAAGAGATTTGATGAAGGAAGGAAACTTTTGTTAAAATTTTTTTCAAAATTAATAAAACATTAAAAGAAATCTTTTTTGAAGCTTGTACTACGTGTTAAAAACAATTTCAAAAATTTGATTTTTTAACGAGATGAAAATAAAATTGAAAATGTTGCTCAAACGCAATTTGTTTATATCAAATAGCAATATCGTATTTTCGGTTACCCCAAAACGTGAATAGTTTCCAAAATATGCAAAATTGAGTTAACAAACCAATAACAAAGTGTTATTTGAGATTCTTTTTAAAAGTAACCGGAATTATTGTAGATTACATTCATAAAACATACTTAAAAAAAATTAGTAATTTACTACATCATCTTAAATTGATCTTAAGATCCGTCCTAATAATTTTACGAATTTTAAATGACAACACGAATACAAAAAAAAAGAGATTTCAAAGGTCCTTCAAAATCAGTTCGCAAAGCGCTGATAGTAGGAAAAACTGAATAAAACTAAATCCGACTTTAATATGTAGATAACTGATTCTTTAAAATTCCCTACCAAAATTAGCTTTGGAAGAGTCTTTGAATGCTGCAACTACAGACCACTGTATAGTGACATAACGCTGATGTTTACATTCCAAATCATTGCCACATCGAAAATTCCATAGTTTTTTAACTCTCTTAAGTACCTAAACCACATAATTATAATGTGTTTAAGCTTTTATATTATATTTTGGAAAGTTCTGTTCCACATTTTTAAAACTTGCTGTTTTTTATGATTTTTCACTCTTTTTAAATTTAAGAGTAGTAATATCGGTTTTTCCAAAAATTTCAAATTTAACATTTATTTATATCAGTACCTAAAAATTTACGGAACGCGCATATAGTCTTATAAAACATAATTTAAGCGACTGACAAAGTGTTTTCATAAAACTCTAATTAAAACTGAAGATTATCCATCTTTTTTTTTTAAATTTTGGAATTATGAACAATAAATTAAAAAGAATCAAGTGATGTTGTAAATATTTTCTTTTTGGCCCAGTATTTTTGCCAATTATCCAATTGAAATCATATTAAAAATTACAAGGATAAGAAGAATGATCAAAAGATAAAGAAAAAAATAATATGACCAATTCAAATTGTTTAAATGTACCAATAAAAACTAATTTATATTCAATATATTTGCCAATATTAAATAAAATATCCTTTTCAATAAATTTTATTTAACGTTATTCGTATTTTATATCTTTTATAACAACCCAATCCTCCCTGTCTCTTATATTATACAAATACAAAATTTTAAAATATAGCAGAAAAAGGCATGTTTAAAACGAAGAATAACATGATTTTTTTTTTAAATAAAATTCAAATGAGGCAAACCATAATAACCAATTCGGTCACACAAAGATTTTCCCTTCAAGTCATATATTTATGTGCAAAAACAACACAAAAGACGAACAAAAAAAAAATTAAGGAAAAGTTGGAAAAAAAAGGACATTTTTAAGAACATAAATTTCCTTATATACATTTAAATTTCTATACATTGACAAACATACCTAGACGTTCATTTGAAATTGGAAAATTTTCCTAATAAAAAATTGTCTTCGATTAAATTGCAATAAAATTGTAAAATACTGGACAGATAAAGGAGAAAATAAAAAAAATAACCATTGAATAATAATTTGGACTATTTATACGAAAATTCCCAGAAGGGTTATTTATCTCGTAAATGGATGTAATACGAATTTTCTCGAAGATACACGTTTAAAGCGTCGACTTTTTTGATTAAAGAAACTTTAGTACTAGTAATCGATTTCTTAAATATTTATTACATGATTCGTGTAGCGTAGAGCATTTCTAAGGGTTTCGTTTTAATTTCAGCTGGTACTCAGATCAGCAATTTTATAGGTAAAAGATATTTACAAACGCAGAATCAATCAATACATTAAATTCATTCGTTTTGCACTTCGGTCAAAATTTTATTGAATTTTTAATGAATTTGCTGTTGTGACTTCGAATTATTTTGCTTCTTGAGTCCAAATTTAACTATTAAGTTAACAATAATGAATATTAAAGCATTTACCAGATTGTATTTCTTATTATTGTGAAAACGCCTCGAAATATTTCTTAAAATATTATAGAGATGAGTAAGAATGAAGGGATGAAAAAATTCTCATGAGTATCTTCCACAAACACTGTTGACCAGAGTATATATAGGGGCATTTATTGAACTCCATATAGCAGAGTTACCATAAATATATTTGAAGTTTTTATATATTTTATTAATATAAAATTATATACTATAAGTTCATATGTATAGCAAAATATTTCTTTATAAATAAGTCCAAAATATACATAATTTTCTTATTTACAATTTAACTCATATTTTTAAAGCAAAACATTAAAATATTTAAATTGACTTACTTTTGGCCACCTTTTTTTAAAATTTTATATTTTATTTCTCCGATAAAATGATCTGTTATTTTCCTAAGATAATTTTCTTAGTTTCCTATAAAATGAAAATAAGAAAAATTAATTATTTAAATTTATTACAAAACTAAATATGAATTAATTTGAAATAGTTTAAAAAAATGTTATGACCATTGAAATATCACACGTTGTTTCGTATTTAATTGTGACTCGAAAATCCATTGAAGCTCCTTCTTATAGTTCAAATAGACTAATTTCATTAGCTTACATTTTGTATATCATGGTCATCATACACACCCTGTATTAGAATTATGTACTCTACAATTCTTATATATGTACTTTCTACTTATACTTTATCCAAGTACATCCATAAATATATAGCATGTACATTGACTTGGAAAAAAATTTGATCGAAAAAGATAACAACTTCATCTCGATATTCTTCCATTTTGTCGCATAAACATCAATTATTATGCGTATTTAAAAAAAAGAAGAAGAAACTGAAAAATTATTTTTTTCCCTATATTGCCAATATGATAACAAAGCCAGTTATTTTATGATCCTTGAGAGAATTTTAATACCATTATACGAAAAGAGGCTTGCAAAACGGAAAACATTCTTTAGAAAATCATCATAAAAATGTCATTTTCAACATCTTACTCAATGAATTCTACATGTGTAAATAATTTTTTATTTTGCGATTTTCCGAAAAGCAAAAATAAAAGAAATTTTTTTTTGTTGTTGAAAATTTTCATTATAGCAATTTCCCTTTATTTTTATTTAAATTTTCACTCCATTTACACAAAATTTGGAAGTCCTTTGAAGTCCTCCTTTTGTTTATTTTGATTATTGCTTATTTGCTTATATAGGCATTTATTATGTCCATTGCTGTTATAGTTAAAACCTAAATGAATTTATAAGTTTTATATCTTCTAAGTTAGCCATTAACTTTGATATACTGCCAATTTTTTATTCATTCTCTCCCTTCTTTCCAGTCTCCTTCATTTATTTTCTCTATTTATAAGTTCTTCTTTATAAGGATTCTGTATTTCTCGCATTTTTGAAAATACTCTTATATGTATATATGTGTTAACAAATACATAATATAATTACTGACAATATTGCATACAATAAGGGTGGCTATGTGATGGCGTTAAATTTCGCATGTCGATTTTTTTGCCGAAAATGCATTGCTCCATGATAGAGAAGCATGAATATACTATTGCTATCACATCGTCTGCGCACTCCTGTAATTTTGTATCTCATTTTTGATTAAAGTCTAATATATTTTCGATGATATGACACATTAATCAACTTTTGAAGTATATCAAACCTGATTAACGGGATGTTTACTGAGGCGCGATTATACGTTTTTGACAATTCGTAAGAAAACAATCAAACGATTTCTTGTATTGATATCACGATGACGTTGAGTCACGAAATTGCAATTAAACTTTTAAAATGTGCAATGAATGTTTGAAGGAAATTTTAAAAATTTTTATCCGACTCTTTCGCCCAAATAAGAAGATATACTAAGGGTTTTTTGATGTTATACAGGATGATTATGGCCGATCGGTTATGTGCCGTTCCCGTCAGAATTTTTTATATTACTTTTTTTAATCTCATCTTTTCTACATTTGTTTGTCATTTGTGTGTATGAGAAAAATTATTATTGTGCCTGTGACAAAAATCTTTGCCTCAAAGTTTTCTCTCTTTCTTTTCATTTGTGTTGTTTTTTTGGGGTCCGATCTACTATCGTTATTTTTGTTGTCACAAGTCACTAACTTAATATTTATGAATTTTACATATTATGGGATAAAGGATACCATTATTTTTTGCTATGTTCACATTCTACATCGCATATAAAAAATACTTTGTTCGGTTAGAAAATCATTTCCAATACACTATTTTAGTAAAATGGATTCAAATCTTTGTGACATCAAAGAATATAAAAATATTTCATTCGGTTTTCAAAAATAAATGTTTATTCACTCTTATTGCTCTAAGAATGTTAAAATATATGAGAAAATAGTAGACAAGAAACTTTTTTAAATATTTTATTTATTTTCTACTGTCTTTTTTTTGGAAATTTTTTTTTGCGTATAATAAATAGAGTTATAAAAGTAAATAAATAGTTTTAACTTATATTTTAAGTTTTGATTTAATGAATGAAAGTAGACTGGAATCTGTTCCTTAAAATATTAAAATTATTTAAAAAAAAAATTAGATAAAATTAATTATTTGTATACTGAACTCTTTTAGTATTTAAGTTCCGATGAGCTTGTATAGAGCAAAATAAATAATATAGAAGTGAGGTTACCTACTGATTTTTTATAATTAAAATACGAAGAGTTCTCCTTCAAAAAAGAACCTTTGATAATTTTACTTTTAACATTGTGAAACTGGTACACAAGATTAAAAAAATCATTTAAAATCTAGATTTCAAAAAGTATGAAACGGTATACTGCTCCCATCTTATTGAATTTTAAATCCATATAGGTACTTAGAGAAAACTCTAATTTACGTTTTTATTATAATTAATGGTTTTGATTTTAAAAACTACATGGGTGATTGGAATGATTCAAAAATGAAAAGTAAATGAAAACTGTTACCCATTCTATTACTCTCATGCACATAAACCGTACTAAAAGAAAATACGGCATTGAAATCTATGAACAACTAAAATATTATTTTTTTCGTTTTGTAATCACGTACTAAGTATTAAAATTTTATAACCTTAAAAATATAAAATTAATGAAGCGATTGAGAGTAGATCCAAAAACAATTGTGTACTTCTCATTAGAAGAAAATGAATTTTTTTTATTTTTTTTAAAAATAATTTTTTCCATTCAAATTCAGAGCAAACGGACAGTGTAGGAGTAAAATAAAAAATTTTTCTAAAACCAGCTGACTGCACGCTTTCCGGACGTACGCTCTACCATTAACCGAGCTAAAGAGGTATGAATACATAAGTGGTTTGTGTAGTAAATCGGCGATAACCCGTTTTTATTCGTTACTAAATTTTTGGGCAGCGTTGACATATCATTGTTCTAAACTGGAATCAACCAATTAGTAAATTATCATAAATTTTGCTATACTTTAAGTTAGATTATACAAGTACCAGTCATATTTATCGATTTTTATTCTTACATATAATAAAAATTTCAGATTCTTGGATGTGTCAATTTTTCAAACATCCTTTAAATTTTATATGTATTTAATGTGCAACATGTAACAGTATCCGTGTACTTAGACCAGTAAATTCTGTTTGGTGAAATAAATTTGACGTCATTCAGTTCTTTAATCAGATTTGAAAGATATTGTTTTTTAATCTATTGAAAATTAATGAAAATTTCATGTGTAAACATCTTCAAACAAATTAAATGATCTATAGGTTCAGTGTCTAAACTTATACATAATTCGCATATTTTAGGTTCTGTTGGGAAAATAGATATAGGTTTAGAATGTATAGCTTCGCTTTATAGTAGAGGAATGTTGCCTTTGCAGGCAGTTCATCATCGCAAGCTATTCGAATTCATAAGGAAAAGGAAATTTAAAACAATACCTTGTGATATACTATGATATACTTTACTCTTATATTGAAATTTAAATTTCAGTATAATCACTTATTCGACGGACAGGTTATACTCGTTCTGCAAATAAAATTTTATTTTGTGAAATAAAAATTAATGGTAACTTTATCCTAAAAATCAAATCAAGCGATATAAGCTTTGATACTATTTTATTACCCAAACTTTTCTTTTCCTTAATTCTTTTCACTAAAATTTTCACAATAACCAATTCTTAATAACAAAAAAAAAGGTTCCCTAAAATTCAATTTAATTTTTTTAAATTCCATTCTTTTTTTTTATTTTTCTTAATGTGGTCGAACAAGCGGTTGGACATTTGGCCACATCAAATGCCTGAACATGTGCCGCTGGTGAAAACAAAAATAATATTTAAATTCAAAACACAAAGAAAAGTAAAATACAAAAGATTTTCATTTATAAAGTCAAATCGCTCGCCGTAAATCAGAAATAAAATTGTAAGTTTTCTTTTTCTAATTTTATAACTTCGCATTTCTTTAAAAATAAATCCAAATAATAAAAATAAAATAGAAATTCAACTAAATGTCCTTTTGAAAAAAATTCAATGAAAAAAAAGGGTTCCAAAAATAACAAAAGAAAAATTAAAATTGATTTGATCACAGCACTAAAATCAAAAACGAAAGTAAAAGAAATGAATTTCATAGATTTTTTGGCAGTGATAAGAAAGTGGGCCCTCGAGATTTGTTATTGAGGAATTTCTTTAATTTTATATACTAAATTCTACCCCTGCCTCATATGTTATGGCAAATTAGGATTAATACGTGTTTGATTTCAAAACTTATTAACTATTTCTATTTATTTTTTATGTTCACCTTTTAAAACTTTACTTTAAAAAATATAAAATTTATTTAAAATCTAAAAATTTAATTTCATGTGCATTAAAATGATTTTTCAAGACATATTTCTGAATTGGACTAGAAAAATTACATTTGAACGTAATTATTCTCAAGGAAAATCAGCTTTTTCGAAATTTAAAATAAATCATATTTTAACATTATTTATTCGTTTAGACCAGCCGTTGGCAGAGTACGATCCATTCAACTTTAAAATACGGCCCATCATTCGATTTGCAGGAAAGAAAAATATTCGATTGCGATTGAAATTTGAAAAATTTTCTTTAAAAATTTTTAAGAACTCAATCATAGGTAACATATAGATATTGATAAGTTCCACACAAATTTATTATTTGTCAAAACAAAACTATCAATAAAGTTAGTTGAAAATGTCATTTCTTCTTGTAAATGGTATTTTAAGAAATTCGCGTGGCCCTTACTCATACTACGAATCTTGATCGAGATTATCACGTATCATTATTAAAATGAATTTAAATTAAAAATTTGAGCATATACACAAATTGTTGAGCTATTGAACGAACTTAGTGAAGAAATTTTAATATAGTAATTTTTTCAGTTACCTTGACATGTTATTAATTATCATACCTTCCACGTCAATTTTTTTGATGAAAATATTTAATTTAAAATTTAAATATGCAGAAACTTTGAACGTTAATCTATATGAGCCAAATATTCTGCCCGCAAAATTCAGTAAATGGTGATTTAGAAAAGGTAAGCGTTATATCAAAATAAGACAAATATTTTTTTTCATAATATTTCCACTCGCTATATGTATTAAATTTAAATTGAGCACTCTATCGACAATAACATATAATTTTATTTGTATTTTATATTGTAATATAAAAGAATTAAGCTTAACTATACAAATTTGGTTGTCAGTTCAACAATGACATACTCGTATATAAGAGTTATCTAAAATTTCATAAAAGTATTGTTAAATAACTGGAGTGGAGTATATTTTTAAAATTCTGTGCTTCAAAATGAAATTCAAATTTTTCTATGTCAGCTATAATTCTAAAGTTTTACAAAAACAATATATTTAAAAATTTATAGCACTTTAATTGATCGAATGCATCTAAGGAATTTCATAAAGGTGAGATGCAATGTACATATTTAACTTATATTTTTTCTTAACAACTAAAATATTTCAATAAATCTACCACTACTAAAATATTATTCACTTACAAAAAATATCCTTTAAGTATGTATATTATTATGCCGTAAAATTTAGGGGAAAAAAATTAAAACAGATGACAATTTTTAAAAAAAAAAATATCTTAATAAAATTATAACAAAAAGTAGCACCTTTTGGGTCAAATTACATTTGATTTCAATTTACAATTTAGCCCTTTAAAAAACAAAAACAAAAATAAATATTATATAGGAGTCCTTTCATTTTATATTGCTCTTGTTATGTGCGGACCTATTCATTATTATAGTGTGTGTGTGTGTGTTCTTTAGAATATTGACATTTTATTCAATAATAAAAATGGACTGATGCTTTATTTTTTTTTTTGGTTCTCTTGTTCTATTTCTATTTAATATCTTAATTCTTAATAACGCATTAACCAAACGAAAGAAAAAACAATGTCGAACTATAATGTCACACATATGCGAGTGAAAAGGAAAGATTATTGGAAAATGTTATGAATAAGAGTTTGGCCACAGTAGTGGCAAACCATTATGTAAACATTCAAACAAAATAGATAAAAACCTTTTTTTTTTTTTGTTTTTTTCTTCCTTTTTTTTTTGCTTGTATTTTTTACTGGTTTATTTCTCCAAAAAAGTTTTTCATAAAATTTAATTTAGAGCTAAAAAAATAAAACAAAACGTTATTTTGACTTTATGTTTTTATTTTAAATTTGTAATAAATGACGGAGCGTTTAGAAAAGTATTCGACCAAAAGCTGATTCTATGAATATCTTCTTAACGCTTTGTCAACCGGTTCTGGTTGAGCCTGCCACTCAGTAAGTACCGGCCTAGTCACGGGTGAATTTACTCCCAGTACCGGCTAAATTTTCTATGCATTGTGTTGTGCTTATTCCATTTGTTTTAAAGTAATGGAATTTTATTGATATTTATACTTTATTTTGTATTTGTTTTATACAATTTATTCTGTTTAACTTACACTCATGAAAGAAATTCAAGGTAACAGTAATTAAATTTTTTAATATCTATTTAGAGTGTGGTATCTCTCGTAACAGTCTGCCTCATGTAAGGGAATAAACAAAATTCACATACGAAACATGTTCGACTTCTTATCTTTTTCGATGCACATACTCTACATTGTTTTTGGGAGTTTTTGCATTTACCACTTGTCACTCTTCTTATAAGTTTGTGCTTCTTTATGCATGATAATCTTTCTGGATGATCTGATTTTGGTGCTCTTCTTGTAGGCTCTGAAGTATTTTGGGGGTTATTTAATAGGCTACCGGTCACTAAGCGTTGGTAATCGAAAAGCCGACAAATAGGCTACCGGTCGGTGAGCGTAGAGAATCGAAAAGCAGATAAATAGGCTACCGGTCGATAAAGTGTTAAGCTTCTTACTGAAAACCACAATTAAAGTGAAAGTAATTTAAAAAAATTTAAGAAGTTCTGTTCGTACAGTAGATATAGTTTGTAAAGAAACAAATCGTAAAGCACAAATTCTAAAAGAAGTTCGATTGAATCGTGCAGTTCATTGCTTTTAAGGCGAACAATCTGAACTGAAACCAGCATATTCATATTTGATTTCTAAGCGAACCTTATGCCAAGTGAGCTGCAGTACACAAAAACATTGAAAAATTTTCGGAAATTTTCAATGTTGCACTAATAGATAAAAATAATATTTACTTAATGTGTTACTTAACATGCACAATTACTTTTGTTTATTGGTAGATACTTTGAGCTTGATTCCTTCAATTCGAATCATTCTGTCTCCTACTATATTCTTTGTTTCTTACTGTAGTTGGAATGAAATCGTTAAATTTAATATATTTTATTACAAATTAATATAGGGGAAAATTCATGTGTGCTTTCGTAAAAAAGTGATAAATACTTATAGTCTCATGAATAACCAATAATTCCTATTTTCCATATCCAATAACTCATGCAATCCTTTAAATATCTATAGTCATTCGATTATGAATTTTATCTTAACTTATTGAATATGTTTTTGAACTATGAATGACTCTCAAATTTTAGACAATTTAATATTCTTATAAATAAGAACTGCCAACTTTTCAATTGTATCACCTTAATTTCCTTACCAGATCATTGACACATATAATTTCTGCTAAATTTTACAATTTCAAGAATAATTGAAGTCACATGAAACCCATAAAATTTTACTTAATGAACAATTTTCTATGTAATAGACATATTGTGGCTAATATGTTGCCATACTCAGATTCTTCTAAAAAAGTTTCTAAAAAATCACAACTAACTCAATTAGAAATCCATTTAAGGAATCTAAAATTAACACATTAGCTACTCTTTTTTGTTTTCTTTCTTATTTTTCTTTTTATATATATTTTTATTAATCATAATATAAGAAATTGTCATTCGGATTTTAGAGAAAAAAAAAACTAAACAATCAGAAAATAAAAAGGATACCATTTGATATAAATGTATAAAAAGGCCTGTAACAAAAATAGTAAATAAAAAAAAAATAAAGTAAAGGATAGTTGTTTTTTTTTGACCCCAAGTCGAAACCAAATAACAAAACAAAAGGAGTAGATATATAAATGAAAATTTGAAAATAAAAAAAAAAGGATGAATTATTACAATTTAAGGATATTCTTATACAAAGTTTACTACATGCATTAAGACTTCATAATAGACGCTTCTATATGTACGAGTGTGTACTGTTGGCAATTGTTCTATTGCTACTTTGTTCTTGCTTATATTTTTTTATATGTGAATAAAATGACCCAAAAATTGTTATACTTATGTTTTGCCAAAACCAGTGATTCAATCGGTATGAGTAAAATTTTTATGTTTCAAACGAAATTAAAAATTTATTTTGAAATCAGTTACTAATACTGATGAGTTTTCTCTACTAAAAATGCTAATATCGCAGATAAACGCTATGATTGATAAGTTGAAATATCTGCTGCTCATTTTCTCTTTTCACCTAATACCAACTACAGTTTCTTATAAAATTAAAGGAATTATTAAATTTTTATAGATAAATTTTCAATTTTATGACAGAGTGAAACTATTATTTATTTTGATATAGAGTTATAGACTTCTTATAACTCTAATATGTGTTGTATTAGCAACATTATATATTTGATTATGCTTCTTATTTTTAGCAAGCTTAATATATTTTTTCAGAAAAACTAACTTTTATTTAGAGGGATCCGTTTTATATAAGTTCCACTCTAACTTAAAAGTTAATAACACACTAAATAGATTTGACGGTGCACGAACCCAGCGTCACAAAGCCAGCCTGCTATCGACGTAAATGGTGACCGTGACACATGATTTTGTTACTTGCTCCAACTTATACAACTTTATTTATAACGACTGCTTAAAATACACTAAAATCGGCTGAGCTCATTTTTGAAATTTTACATTTCAATTTGAAAATTTCTGATCTTATAATGGGAGCGTCGATAAATGACAGACTTTTAAGTTAGGGCAATGTTTCAGCAACTTACCAACCTCTATTTATTGATTAAAAAGCTCTTAAGAAAAGCCGAATTGCAGAAAATCCTTTATTAAAGATCAAATACACATTTTTAGAACCATAATGACTACGATGTCGTACAAATCCTTGCAATAAGCTGAAGGGACTAATATAAATTAAATTAAATTTATGAATACCATTCAGAATTCAAATTTTTCTCGAGCCTATTTCGGTTTTATCTAATTTGCAGGATTCAACTAAACTCACAAATGTTTGTCTTTTTGGACGACCCTGTACATTAAAAGCAAAACATCTCAATTCTTTATTGTATTTATATAATAATGCCATTAAAAACTATATTTATAGTTGATTCATTTTGAGAAAAATAAAATTAAAAAAAAAATATCCTTATTCCTTATAGGCTCTTAGAAGAGAATCAGCACAGCTACTTATACAATTAAAAACTGTTTTCTTTCTCTTTTTATTATTGCTTATTCGGAAATGACATTAAGATAAATACGCATTCCAACAATCATTTTAGAATTATTTAAACGCTACTTTTATTTATAGTTTTGTTGTCTTCTATATTTTGATAAAGTGTCGTATACAAGAGGACGGAATATACTCATTGTACATATATCATTATTAAACTGTTTGAAAGGCGAGAAAAATTACATAACTAAATTATTGTTTTTGCAAAATAAGAACAAAAATCTGAGGAGTTATAGTAAGAATGGCGAGTAACCAAAAAAAAAAATTAAAGAAATGAGAAAAAAAAATGTCATCAAAGATTTATACTGCGGAAATCCAGTCTCTCTGCTGTCATGAAGAACTTTACCAATAAAACACCAATGAGGATATCTACAGTTTTTTTTCATTCCTTCTTTTGCTGTTTATTAATGGAAAAGGATGTCTTATAATATTTATTATCTAATTGATCCTGCGTATATAAATATAAAAATACAAAACAAAAATATTTGCCATGTAATATGCATGCTTCGATATCAAGGATTTTTTGTTAAACTTTTTCTTTTTTGGAAAATAATTTATTTTTTCTTTATATTAAGGACACTTTAATATTTTTTATTGTCCTTTTCTTCATTATATGCACATTTTAATACAATAAAATTGGTTTATTCAAAGTTTTAACAAAAAAATTTTGTTTTTCTTGGGATATTTTGAAAATTTTTAATTTTATTTTCCTATTTTCTATTTACACGCTTCCGTTTCCTTGGGTGGTTTATTGTTAAATTTTATAAATATTTTTGTTTTGTAATATTAATGACAATCATTTTTAATAGATTTCATTTTATTCTATATAAATAAATTTACTAATAAATCAACATTATATTTTAAAAAATTATAACAATATCTTAAATATTTTTGTATTCTTTAATACAAAATAATTTTATAGTCAATTGTTTATATTATGATACATTATAACGGCAAATAAAAGATTTTATTTAATTGTCATTCACATTGCCTTGTTCACCTACAATGTCAAGACCAGACAATGAACTCTAATTAAAATTTACAAAGAATATTATTTCAATAATAGTCGTGGGGTTGCTAAATGATTTTAAAGGCAATTAAGAAATATGTTAGAATTGCATAAATCTATTTATTATTAAATACGAGAAAACGAGTGGCCAACAATGTCTTCTTTATTTAATTTAGATCAAAATTTTAGCGTTTTAATTAAAAGCTTCAGTCAAAATGTAAAATTTCTTGACATCGTAAGTAAGCTAAATAAATGAAGTGAATTTTTAAGATCTAGTGCTTTTCATAATTAAATGAATACTGTCGTCTTATACCAGTTAATGTGAATAAAAGATAGATTGTATAAAGATCATCATCAACATTTGGTGTTACAGCCCCAGGTGAGCCTTGGCCTTCGTCACAATACCCCTCCATGTTGATCTATCTTGAGCCAATCTTCTCCAAGTTGGAACCCCTATAATTTGTGCGTCATTTTAGACATCATTCAACCAGGAAGTTATGGACGATTTATAAAAATTCTACCTTGTGCCCTTTCTTCAGCTATACCAACCACATGACCAGTTCATCTTAACCTTTGTGACTTAATAAATTAAAAGCTTCAATGTCAAAATAAATAAATCTCAAAAAATTAAAGACTCAAGTTCACTGTTGCTTCGTATTTCATATTCACCATTTGCAAGTCTTTCCGAATTAAAAATCTTTCGAAGAATATTTCTCTCAAAAATTCGTAAAGCGCCCATATCAGCTATTGTCATCGACTATGTTTCACTACTGTATGCTACCACAGGGCGTATTAATATGATAATGAAATTTTGAGTTTCTTGACAAAAACGGTTATGTAATTAATTTCCTATTTGCGTAGTAACTCCTGTTACCCGCCTGAATTCTACGCTGAATTGTTGAATGCTGAATTGAAGATAATTAAACCTCTGACTGTATAATGATCTTCAAATAATTCAATCAGCGAAAAATTCCTAATTAACACAATATTTTCCTATATTATATCGAAACCATAAATTTACGAGTTATTCAAAAACTAATGAGAATTTCTAATATTATCAACCGTTTTTAAGCAATTTGAATCGCGATATCCAAAAATATATGAATGGTTTACTTTAAAAGCCAATTTCAAAGAAGAATGAAATATTGATATTTGGGTTTAAAGTAACCAAAGCTTCGGCTATTCGTTTAGTTATTTTATAACACATCATTGTCATTATCATTGCTTTGAAAATAAAAATGTTTTGAAATTGCAAATGGGCTTAGGTCACTTTCAGATAAAACAATCGAATAATTTGGTAAATTCCCTTAAATATAAACAATATTGTTCATCTATTATATGTGGTGGTCACTTGAATCATTTCGGAACAGTAATTTGTATTAGCTGAGCAGAATTTTAGAGCTCATATTGTTACAAGATATCGTAAAATTTTAAGCACTTTAATGTAAATATGCGATGCCGGTGTACGAAGTACTTATTTTTGCCCCCATAGTTGTCAATCAATTTATTTTAATGCAAAAAATTTAATATTCGCCTCGTGGTGTATGTTGAGTCATAACCAAAACCTACACTACTATTTTCAAAAAAAAAAGAAAAAAACGAAAAATCCCAAAAAATATGCAATAATAACTTTCATTTAATTAATTTTTAATGGCAAATTTCCATATCATTAATATTTAGAAACGTTCCTCCTGCAATAAATAACTTTTGCTCTCTAATTGTAAGATAACAGTAATTTTCAATATAAGCAAAGTAAATAAAATATTCTTTTGTAATAAAATTATAATATCCTTTAAGAGATTCTTTAAATTATAATATCCTTTATAATATCCTTTAATTTTATACATACTTACATACAAACGTGCGTACACTTTTTAGTGGAATATACAATAAAAATTTATTCTCAAAACTAAAAATATTGCCGTTAAATGGCAGCACACTTTTAAAGGAATATAAAAATTTCAAAATAAATAAATAAAATAATATTTTTTTTAATAATCACGTCATAAAAAAAGGAATTTTTTTATTCGTTCAATTCACTATAAGCTATATAGAAAGGATTAAAAGAGCAAAAACAAAAATCAAAATATGCTCATAAAATTTACATGAAAATCTTTTGCTCATTCGAATTCACAAAACATTAAAATAACAAACTTCCATCAAAATATTAATGTACAATTTAGTTCACATATATATATGTATATATGTACATTAACATGAACTAAATTAAAAAAATACGATATGCTTAAATGAATGCGTCGCGTCAAAAATATCGCGTCAATTTAAAAAAACGCCAACTAAATGGACCGAACAAATGATCGGACATTTGGTTGGGTAACCAACGCGGCAACATTTTTCCATATACAACCACCATATCTTAAGTAGAACTATATTAACCTTTACAATTATATATTTAAATATATATGTAGGTATACACGCGAAATATGAACGTATAACTGATATTCAAATAAATATGAAAAAAAAAAGAATTAAATTAGAAAGAATTGGAGGACATTGAAAGGATATTTTATTTTTTTATTTTTTATGTGCACTCAAATAAACATCAATATTCGCAATTTGTTTTTTTTTCTCTCTCTGTATAGATGTACATGTAAATACTTTTAGAAATTACAAAAATTTTAGCACCTTAGGAAAAATATTGCCGTATAATTAGTTTGAAAAATTTACTGATATTTTCCAATATTATAGCAATCTGCTTCACAAAAGTGATTGAAACAGTGAGGCGTCATTCTTTCAGCAAATTGCAATTTAAGACGTGATAAGAAATTTTGTGTTTCTGGATTTTATTAGCGCAACAAGACAAACTTTCATCAAATTTTAATCAAATTAAAATTGGTGAGAATTGTTAAAATCCGGAAAAATTTTTAAATCAAAATAATCTAGAGTTATATTTAATGTTACATTGTTCCACTTAACGAGGTACAACATTCTACTAGATGCAAAATATTGCCATCTCCACTAGCTTTTGCAAAAGTAGAAGTTGAAAAGAGTATAGTAACACACACAAAATCCAGATATAGAATATTTACACAAAAATTCCCAATATTCAAATTTTTGAGGTATTTTTCACTCCTATGTGTCAGAATATACCAAGCAAAGTTCCGATTACTCTCAACTTCTACTCTCAAATCTTACTCCAACGTACTTACTCCTAAATATTGTGCTGCAATTCAAAGATGTATTTGATCTCTTCTTTGCACTATTTCATGATTTGGTAGTGATATTCTATGGGTGCGATATACGCCGATTAGACAAACAATAGATATAAATAACAGTTATATAAGTAGAATAGTAAAATATCCTTGGTTTAATATCTTTATTATAAAATGAATCGTCGTAAATATACGTATACAATATGGAATTATCCAAATGAATGAATATGGCTTATCTGGCGACTAAAAAGGTGAACTATTAATACAGCACAGATCATAAACTTGTTACAGAACATTTGATCAGATCAGATATTTTTTCTAAAAAAGTAAGAGCAAATTATAAAAAAAAAAATCTTTTTATTTCTTATTTTAGTATTTCCAAATCCTACATTATAGTTAGTTACTATATACGTATATTTTTTAGTTAAATTAGAAAAATGTTACGAGTATTGAAGCAAGTATTAATATGGAAAAATTTCAATGCTCGAACAAAAGGATATTATTTGTTTTGTTTTAATTTTTTTATGCGTTTGAACGACGACGACTAACTAACATTAAATGTTCATATATAAATTGAAATGTCTTTTGAAATTATTCGTCTTTTAAAGGATTTTTAGAATACGTTGTTAGAATTATTTTTGATTTTTATTCCTTGCATAAAATAATTTTAAAAATTCAGTTTTAAAATTTTTAAATTTCGTTTAAAAGACCGTTCTTATTTTGAAAAAATTATTTTGAAAGTTTGAAAATCTCTGGCTGTCTTGTTCTTTAGAATATAACATTAACAATGATTACTATATATAACAGAATATAACAGCGTTTTAACTAAAGCAAATCCGAATTATTTAACCCTGTAGAATGCCCAAGTTTTTATGACATTCTCTACTGACTTTCGGGATTCCTGTGCACCCCATTTTCGATTTTTCTTTAGTAATCTTAAGTATTAACTTAAACAATTCCAACCAGTAGCAAAAAAAAATTTTTATTCCATTCGTTTGTAACACAAAAAAAAAAACAAAATTGTACTTTATACTCAGCCGTTATTTATACACTGTCATACAAAAGTATAGCTTCTAAACTAAAAAGAAAGAGAAATAAGAACAAAAGTAACATCCATATATCTATGTAAAGAATTTTCATGTAAAAAATAATTGCATAAATGACTTTGAGGTTCCCATGCACCCCACACATTGCCATTTTGAAAGTTTATGAAACTAAATCAAACTGAATTTTGTGGTAATAAAATATACCAAAAATAAAAGTGATATTAAAGTATAATTTTTGTAGTTTTTGTAAAATATGATGTTAAATGTAAAATGTAAAAAAATTTGTCGAAGTTCGTACACAAATCTCAAAAACTATTCTAGGGTTAATAATATCGATGCAAACCATATGTTCAACAGAAATGTCATTTTCAGACTGTTAAACAGTACGAGCAAATTTTTTACTATATTTGTTCGAAAAATGCACAACCGTTAATGTTTTTGTTAATCTGTTAATTTTTATCAAAATATCTTACAATTGTCCGCGTCAACGATATTCTGGCAATGTTCCTTTTTTTTATATGCGACATTCAAATACGAGTAATTTTTTACTCTTTTTCCATACATTCTAAAAGAGTATTATTTCTATACTGTCCAGTTTTGCCCTAAGTTAATCTATTTGCATATTATACTAGAAAATGAACCTATTCATAGTGGCTAGTTACATATCTCTCAAGTTTATCTCATGAAATTTATCTCATGACTGAACAATCAACTAATATATTACTATCTACACACTTATATAACATTCCATATGTTTGACCAACCAAACACAATACTCATAAAATAAACTAAAATTCAAGCATTCAATGTGTAGATCGAGTTAAAGAATAAAAAATTACCTCGTTTTTTTCTACAATTCCTATATACAAAAGGACCTAAGTATATGTAAATATATCTAGAATAATATTATTATCTCTTTAAATTCATTGGCCACGAACTCCTCCTCAAAATGTTGTTGCATATAAACCAAGTAATATTGTGAGAATGTGTATTTTAAAATCTGGCAATTCACATAGATATTTTTTTTTAAAAAGAAAAAGAAATAAATATAGTTGGTATTTTTATTTTATTTTTATTCTGTATTTTGCCTTGCAACCAACGAAACCATTATGTCTGGCCTATTTATGGGTGACTGCTAATAATGTGCTATAATAGTCTCGAAACTTTAGTTCTTTTTTTCGCTTCTTTTCCGATTAGTTTTCATGAATGTGCATATGGAGAGAATAGAAAGGATTCGCATAATATACAAATGATCTCTAATTCAAGTAACTGACTAAAATAATCCTTAAAATCTTTATTTTGTTATACTTTGGAAATTCGAGAAAAAAATTTAATGTCAATTCGAGAAAAGTGGTTTAGTGGAATCATAACAAAAAATTCTTAAATTAAAATTTTAAATACTTGGTTTTCATTTCGTAGATTTTTCCCTTAAAGTAGTTATTGAAATTATCATGTACAAGTACTTTTTAAGTACATTATGTATATGTGTATATTATGAAGTTATGAAGTTGCAGTCAAATTAGTATTACACCTTTTTCGTATTGAGCTATTTATGAATTTTATTTTATATATAGAAGTTTCTCTTTAAGACTCTTATCTTATTTTAATGTATGAAAAATTACACCTTCATGTTGCTGTCGCAACAGTGAGATCTCGTAATACCAAATTTTCCAAAAACTTTTTTTTTGCAATTTTCGGTTTAAATCAATAAAAGTTTTCTAGTTCAGGAAAATTCTAAAATTTTTTGGTAATTGCTACAGAAAACGAAGCAAAATGAAACCTCGTATCAAAAGAAATAAAATTTTTTGTGCAACCTCGTTTAAGAATTTACGAGTTGTTACCACACAGCTTTAAATTTTATATTCTGAATCTTTGTTTTATAGTAAAACCTTGTATCCCACATAATCAAAAAGAGCGTACATAGTGAGCCGTGGAAAATATTACACAGTAAATGGATTCACTTGCAAAAATTTAAAGCAGTAGTTTCAAAGGACTATCAATCCTTTTCAGGAAACCAACAGTTTGAGCTTTGTACTGTGGAGCCACGTGTCAACAATTCATATAACAGAACATTAGGTAGTGATACGTCGTAAGAACGTTATCTCCCCCTAACTTTGAAAAAATATTGTCTTTCACACCCTAGACCCATCATTTGAAACAAAAAAGCTATTCGGCTTTTTCATCACCCTGTAAAATTTAGTTTTAGTGTGTTGCAAGGTATTACTGTCGCAACTGCGATATTCTAAGTTTTTAATTTATTTAGTTATTACTTCTTTCAGATTCTCTTAATGTAGGGAATAGCTTAGCAAGAATTCATAGAATTTAATGCTTATTTTTCTAGTAAAAGGATACAAATTTAATTTTATTCAATTTTATATCGATCGACAGCAAGGTACAGTTTTTGTATTATATTTTAGTTTATTGTACGCTAAATCCAGCTCGATGAACGAAGTCAACTTTCAGGCTTCTTGATAACTATTCTATGTTCGATTTTCATATTCTTAGGGTCAGGATTCTTGGCAGGATTCATATAGAAAATAATAAAACGTAATCTAATTTGACTCGTAACCCAGCTTCCAAAAACCAAAAGTTTTTAAAGTTGAATTTACAACATTTCGAACGAAAATACAAAGACAAGTCAGTCGTACAAAATTTCAAATTTAATCAAAAATAAGAAAATTTCAACTAAAATATTTATTTAATAACCAGTTTTGGAAGTTTTTTTTTTTTTTTTCTACTAGGTGAAAAAATCTCGAAAGACGAAGAAGGACGGCGTTTTCCCTAAAAAATCACCTAAATTCTGAACTGATAAAACTGTTCCTACAGACCAACTATTACCTCAGTTTTGGAAGTAAAGCAAAATATCTGAATTTTTAACAGAATAAGAAAAATTACATTTCTGACTTTCTTATTTTTCTTTATTTCTTCGTTTCTGACTTGCTAATAAAATGCATTTTTTGACTGAAACCGTAAGGAGGTTGAAATCATTAAAAAATTTAGCTTTACATCGCCTTCAATGTGGACGTCAATGTAGTCCTACTAGTTTCAACTAAATTTATTTTCGCTTTTTGAAAATTTTAGAAAATATTATTTACAATAATAATTTATGAAGAATCCCATTAAAAAAATTCAAAAGCAAGATCATTTTGTTTAAGATCATTTTGTATAAATTTTGCGTAAATTAAAATATAAATTTTTTGTTCTTCAACCAGTTTTAATACTACTCTGATATTTAAGAAAAATTATACTTTTTGAGCTATTTTTTTTTAGAGTGAACTGGATTAAAAATCCCACAAAAACTACTTAAAACTGTAATCTTATTTTTATATACAAAATGCCACATTCTTAATTTTAATTATGAATATTAAAATTTTAATGTGATAATAGCAAAATTTTTATGCATGTATATGCTTTATAGGATATAATATGGTAAATTTTTAGCATTGCCAGAAGTCAAGAAAAATTTGCGATCGTACATTTAAAATAAAAAATACTAAAATTTTCTGAATTTTAAAAATATTCTGAACTTAATTTTTCCAATATGAATGAAACTTGATGATTTCAACAATTATGAATATAGAGCCGTGACTAAACAAATTTGAGGTTTATTGAATTCTTAAATTTTCGTTTAAGAAATCTAAGGAAAATCTAATAAATATAAAATTTGTTCAATAATTTATTTGAAGTCAAATTTTCTTAAACAATTATGAACAAGCTCCTAAAAAATCCACTCACTCTTGCAACTCTCTTGATATACAATAATTAAAAATTTATTGGTGAAATAATCTTATATACCAAAACCAATACTCTTTCAAACCATTCTAATCAACCACGCATAATTGAAACTTTTTTTTTTAATCTAAACCAAATGCTCACAATATTTTAAAGTAGACGATTTCTTATACTTAATCCCGATTTAAAAAAAAAAATTATTCATAAATGTCATAATTCTCATTTCATTTATGTCAAATTCATTCATTTGATTTCATTGACATTTCAATTTTCATTGCATGTACCTATATGACTTCAATATTGTAATTGTCAGATTAAAAATCAAGTAAATATACAATCAAACCAAGCATTTTAAACAAAGAAAAACCATTTTAGCAAAAATGGAAATGTGATAACAAAAAATTGCAAAGGTAAAATTGAATGAAATCGAAAATTTAAAAAAAAAAATTTCGGACCAAAATTCTTTTGAGATTTGATTTTTTTTCTCTTTTGGTTTTTCTTTCAAAATTTCTAATATATTAATTAGATTTTTTTTTGCAAAAAAAATTCTAAAAATAACGAAAAATAAACAATTTTTTTGCAGTACTGACACCCTAGTTTAATTCTAAACCCTTGTATACCAAATAAACAAATAAGATTAAAACCAACACAGGAACAAATTAAAAAGGAACAGCAGGATATTGGAATTATTTGTTTTACATAAAAAAAATTTTTTTTAAGTCTTTTCCCATATTATTGTGTGTATTTGTATTAAATGTTGTCAACAGCTATGGATTATTATTAAGAAAAAAGTTTGTATATGTAAAGGACTAAGTTGACATTTATTCACACATTAAGGAAGCGGCAAAAAAAATCAAATATGGTGGTGAAATGTTATTCAATATGCGTTATGACTTTTTGTAAAATATGATGTTATATTTTTTCTGCTGATTTTGCTTGCTAATCTCTTCTTACACTTTTCAAATTTTTCAACAGTAGAAATCAAATTTGACAGGTACAGACAATAATATTATTATTAAAGTACATAAATTTTTAAGATGTCTCAGGTAAATTTTGAATATATCGAAAATTTTAAATGTAAGATTCAGTGAAAATTCAAAATACTTTGTTTATGAATATCATAGGGTAATAGCAAAAAAAACTGCCAATTCCATGGTAACAGTTATCTAGTTATCTAGTTACTAGCGAATAAATTTTCATAAATTTTATAATATCGCATTATAAAAGCGGCGATCAATACAAATGAATGAACAAAAAGCGTTGGTTTAAATTTTGTATACGCATCGAAAAGACATTGCACAAGCATTTATAAAATGAATAATGTGTATAGGCACAAGTACAAATGTTATCATTTTACATTCATTTAATTGTTATCGAATCAAAGATTGTTTTTATTATTGAACGCACTTTACCGGGTATAAGTGAAAGAGACATAGTGCAGTTATCAGTCAACACATTTGAGGTCCCATTTATGTTCACCAGGCTGTAGTTTCAAAAAAGTATAAATAATTTCTTACTACTATTCATACAACTTCATTCTTGTTACCTGTTATCTGAAAATCTCTACGATCTTTTTAGTGTTACAAACGGTATTTGTCTATAATGCAACTTTTACTTATTAAATAACTTTTATCTTTTAAGAAATGTTATTGGAAAATATAAAAGCAAATCTTGTTAGGCTTATCATACGGAAAAACATGTAATACTTTCAGTAACACTGGTGCCCTAAATTCAATTTGAAATTTTTGAATATTTTAACATATTCATTCCAGCCATTCTCTCTAAAATTGTTGTTTTATACTATGTGTAGACACATGGAACAATTTATGCGAACAAATTTTGTTGTGTAAGTTGCTGAATAGGAGATGTGCCGAGAATATTACACTCAATATTCTAGAGCAAATTATCCAATGAAATATATGCCAAGAGAAGCACTGATGAGTATTTTTGATAAATCTGATAAATCTATAGTTATAACATGGAAAATGGAACATAGATTAGATATATTTTGTAGAATCACTTTCATTTCAATAATATTTTTTAAAATTGGCATGCGTTTCACACCCACGAATTTAAATTTTTATATAAATAATTGAATGAACGTCGTCAACGCTAGACCGTTGTGTGTTAACTATTCAATTCTACTATACTAATTCTTGGTAAGAGCCAATTACAGATACACCTTTGCTTTTAAAGATCTTATAGAATTATGCAGAACTTACAGCATAAGAGAGGGAGCAGGAAATTGACATTTTATTCAAACATTAATGTGTAATGATTGGAGAGAAGAAGCAGCTACAAAGAAATTTTGTTCTAGAAAATAAAATTATTACCAACATTCGGTTTGAGATAACGTTAAATTTGAAAGATTCAATTCCAACATTTCTACGTCTACAAAATTAAAAAAATTAATTTGGTTCGAACACAGTAATCTGTTAAGACATTGCATTTTTAGGCCATTGAAGAGCTAGCTATAGCTTTGAAGGAAGGAGGTTTATTAAAAAACATTTACTTTAACAAAAAATTTCGTTTTTCTATCTTGAACGATGAAAATTTTGTCCAAAAAAAATCCTATTTCCGTCTTGTGCTTTAAATATGTCCCAATACCTATACAAACTGCTTATGTAGTGTGTATAGTTATTATGTTATACAGGTAGCATTGACTACATTACTTAAATCTGTAAAAAATTCTTCTATTTTGAAATTATATTAGAATTTCTTTAAAATAAAAATTAAAGACTTTTATAGCTACTATTTCTATAACTTTTTCATTATATGCAATATGTTCGTACATTATTAAGTGAATTTCACTTCATAACTTTCAAGTAGTCCAATTTTCAAGTTTTTATCATTGAGCACTTCTCTATCCACAATTTTATTCAATTTAGAAGTAGTCAACAAATAAAACAAAAAAATTCAATACAATGCATCAGATTGCATCATAGCAGTTGCTTAATTTATTTCTCAACACATACTTATTTTTGCAATAAATTGTTTGCTATTTTTTTGATTTATAAGTTCGCACGTCGGAATGCAGTCCTAGACCATACGAAAAAAAAACTTTAATAACCGAAATTGTTTAGTTTCAAACTTTCCCAAATACAAAAATAAAAAAAAATCATCTCTTTCCCTAACGAACTCATTCTTTTATGTAATCAGTAATTTCAGATAGCCAACAGACGATAATATTTGGTTTGGTGGTGCGAATTGCATTTAGAAAACATAAAAAAAAAATTGTTGCAACAACACGAAAAAAAATTAAAAAGAAAAAAAAAACAAAACAACCCCATATAAAAAATAACAAACAAACCTAAATGCGGGCCACCACATAAAAACCCGAAATGTTTATTGGCAACTAGCCGCGTAAAACCATTTTCAGGATCAAAAATGAAATTTTACTTAATTTTTTTTCCTGCGTTTTGCAATTACACTCTTTTTTTCTTTCATTTATTTTTTTTTTTATTGTACAAATCGTTCATTCCACATAAATGAAAAAAAAAGTTTATTCACAAAATTTGCAAAAAAAAAAATGCTTTTAATAAAAACAAAGTTTTTTTTTTCTCAAAAAAAAAAATGTAAAACTCTTTGTAATAAAATGTATGTATGTATGTGTATTTTTAAGTACATGCACACTTGCATACAAATTTTCTAGTTATAACCTTACACAAAAAGTGCATATACAAAAAAATGTACAGGGTGTTAATTTTGGAACTTATAATTCAATACCAATTTACGTACAATTGAAATTTACCAAAAATTAACGGAAACTTGAATGTAAATCCAAAAATTAAAAGAAGCGCGACTTGAATATTCGCAAATCTAATACGAACAGTTGGAGGTAAATTGTAAAATAAAGGCAATCTGTGTGTAAATCCTGTTATCCAAGTGTAAAAATTAATTATTAAATTTAAATATTGAAGATTTCACGCTTATTATCAATCGGAACAAATTTAACTATTCCTCTTAACTGCTTTTCTGAGTAGGTTTGCTTTATATAGAACGTGTTATACATACTAGAACTTTTACAACGCTTACTTTTTTCTTACTAATTCTCTATTCGTACTCATGAACATCTATCCATCCTGTATATAAAGGAACTTTAAATTGAATATTAGCAAAAATCCATACTACATTACAAATTAGAATATCCCGCTTCTATTCCGCTTGAAACATCGCTGTTTTATTTAGATATGAACTCTAATATCACAATCAACCAATTTTTATCTTACACAATCTATCAAACAAATTTTAAAACATCCTGTCGATAAAATTATCTCACAAAATTTTTTATTAAATTCAGATATTGGATGCGGCCTACCACCACTTCTTTTTTTGGTCTTTACAAATTTAAAATTAAAAAAAAAATATTTCAAACAAAAAAAAAATTTACTTCTAAAAAAAAAAAAGAAACAAAAGTAAAAACAAAGTGTCGATTGAAAGTTTAACAAAGCGCTCTTTATTTGAAATTTGATTAAACTACACTTCTGTAAACATACACAACAAAAATAATACATTTTAAATGTACAGTACTTTACAAAAATAAACTCACAAACTTGTTTGTGTAAAAATTCACAAAAAATTTAAATTTCATATAAATTTCGTGAAAACAATAAAAATATATTACAGAAAAATCGGCAAAATTAGAAGTGCAAATATAAGCAAAACATTTTCCAGAACTAAAACTAAGTAATATGTTTTTGCTTTATAGATAGTAACGGTAAAATTATGTCACACGAATATGAAAAGAATTATGTGAGTAGTTGTAAAGTTTTCAGCAATTCATTAATTTCAAACTACCATTTTAACTTAATGGAACGGTTTTCTCTCTAAAATTGTTTTTCTTACACTTCTTGCTTTAAAAAGAAAATTGCATTTCAATTCAATCTAAACTCACTATAGATTACTGCAAATTACCAAATCCAATAAACTCTACTTATGAAGCCCGTCAATTAATTTAATTTATTTCAAGCACAGTTAGCAAAAATTTAGGGAACAAAACCGATCTCTGTTTATCCTACAATATGTTAAATGAAAACTAAACATAAGAAATTCAAAGCTGATATTGATTAATGAAAAAACCACCATATTTTTCGAATTTTGATAGCATGATCAGCATAGCATAATGAATTAGATTATTTCCTATTGTTCACTGCTCGCAGAATCAATATCAACAAGTTAAAGTTTTATGTTGTCATCAATTTTGATTTCTACGCCTTCAAACAGCCTCTCATTTTTTAATGATAGAAATAAATAGACATGAATTATGACGACCAGCGAAATCTGTCCTTTTTCCTGGCTAGCAAATTTGCCGTATTGTTTTTCATGTTGTTAAAGTACTCCTTTAGTTTCAACATTTTGTCAAAATACTGTCAAATATGTCATGATTTCTATATACTTTGTTGTTAAATTTTTTTTTTGTTGATTTCTTTGAAAAAGTTTTGATTGGAAATGTTGCTTTTTTTCATTAAAGCCTTAAAAAAACCACGTACATGTACATTTATTTAAATATTAGTAACAGTTGTTTTTATAGATGATAATATGATAGTAAAAAATAAAAACACAAACAACTGTAAAATCTATAGTTGCTGTTCGTCTGCATAAATATGCAAGAATGTAAACATACATACACAAACACTCCTATGTACATAATAACGATGCAAATATCTATTAACATTGTTTAGTAGCTGTTGTTCAAATCAAATAATCGAATTTTTTTTATTCGATTTTTTTTTTCTCTTCTTTTGAAAAATTTTCTTTTGTACTGAAATTAGATTAAAATTAGGGAGCTCATTTCCACAGCTTTAAACGGTTTATTTTAATTTTCTTTTACATTTTTTTTTTATTTTATTTTCTAAAACTGTAATTTTTTATAGTAGTAACGGTATTTTTTTTTATTTTAAATTTTTAGTCAAATGTTTTTATAACTCCATTTTGGGATTCAAAATTTTCGAACACATTGGAAAATGGAGCGAGGAAAACATAGAAGACAAAATACATTCACAAATAAACGATGAAGTTAACGAAGGAATTTAATTAAATTATTTATTAAAATGGAAAAGGATATAAAAATAAAGTAAAATATGTAGATAAAGAAAAACAAAAGGATAATAATTATTTAAAGATGAATTTAAGGTTATTTTGTTGCTGATGTTTTAATTTTATGAAATGGGAAGATAACAAGATTGAAAATATTTTTTGGAAGACAAGCGTTAAAATAAGAAATCATAAATACCTTTCGAATACAAAATTATAGGTCGATTTCAAAATAAAATATTTTAAAAAGAGACTGTATTTTAATTACAAAATTTTAAAAATAAACAATTCCATTTCAACCAGTTAGCAATTATTAATAATTTCATAAATCGAACTTTCGAGATCATTAGCTAACCTCATATTAAGCATTATAGCATTATTTAAGATATTAAGCATTATTGTAATCAAAATGTTTTGTTTAAGTAGAATTGCCAGAATCTTAATAAGTCTTTGTTTAGTTGCAGTATTTATTAACTTACTTTAGCTTAGTTACACTATTGATTCTGAACCAAAGTTTTGTTGTATCTGTAACCAAATATAACTGACCTTAAGGTGGAACTTGCATTGTAGATTATGATAACCAATTGCATTTTAAATTATGATAAGTGAAATCTCAAATTTTTCAAAATAAAATCACACCTACTTAGAACGCAGTTTCTGAATTAAGGATAGCACCACTTATCTTAAACCAGTTGAAATAGCATATTTTAATCTTATCCTTACCGTTAAATTTAACCAAAACGATTGTACATAATATAAGGATTTCTATATAATAGTAATCAATGTATAAATATATTGCTTATACATACACAATTCCAAAAAATTTCAAATATGTTATTTTCGTATCCTATATACGAGTACTATCCATTCCCAAACATTTACATTATTATTGATATAATCACTTTCAAAAATAACATGTGTGCTGTCAAATCACATAAAATTAATTTCTGACACTATTTTTCTTTCAGCACATTTTCGAAAATTCAAAATAAACCTAATATGACAAATGCGTTTTTCTTTTACTTGCTCGTACGTTCTACTAATTTTCTTCAAATTGACCTTAGCTCGTAGAATTTTCACATATTTTCCACTTCAAATATTGCATATAAAACTACTAGAAATTCAATTTTGTACACAAATGAACTCTTATTCTAGCTAAGATTTTACAAGGATTTTTTCTTACATTTAAGGAAGGATAGAATTTTCGGTGTTATTATTTTTTCAATCATATGTCTTCAAATTTTCAAATAGGCATGTTTAGTTTTTAGCACAATTTAGAGATAAATTCCACGATTTCATTAATTTGAGATTTGGTTTCGAAAAAATGAGGTTTTTGAGGTAGAATTTTTTTCAGTTTAGAGCAACAGATAATATTAAAGTGAAATGTGCTTCCTTACAGACCTTTTATTTGATTTTTATAATTTCTGCTTTTCAATCATATAATAAATACTTTAATTTTATCGAATGCATTATAGTTGTACGTATATGACATTAAACTATCATATTATGGCTCAATTAATAGGGTGGTTCTCTTTGATCAATTTCTGTCCTTTGTTCTTTAACTTACATATCAAAAAAAATTTTCAATTTCGTACATTAGAGGTCATTTATACATATGGTCTTTCTGCTTTGTGTTCACTCAACCTTATTCTATAATGATATCTAAATAATTGAATGATTATTTTGTTTTATAACGTAGAGATTCTAATTAGAATAGTTCAATTAATTTCACATATGCTGCAATTTTTAATACAAAAAATATAGTATTGTTAATAATGGCATATTTAAATAAATATTTTAAACTTTTGATTATTCAAAAGATGTATCTTTTATTTACAAAATATTTAGTTAACATTATTGACAAAAACTTATAGAAGCGATACTAGTTTAGAAATTCTTAACATACGAACTGTGAGTTTGGATTTAGTTTGATAAATGGTAAACGGATTGCTTTGAACTACATTATACTTATTGCATAACAGTCAGAACTTCATTTATCATTTCGAATGTTGTACAGTTTTCACACTAATATAAAATGTAACTCATTCCCCATACCCAACAATAGAACAAATATGAATTGTTTACTTTAAATTAATACTGCTCTCACCCTACTTAATACATTTAAAAGAAGGGTGAAATAAGATGCAATTTATAGAAACAAAAATTGCTTTTGAAAAATAAAAATACAAAACATTTAAAACAAAAACCGTATACTTACCGTAACAAAATAAAAAATTTAATTTTAACTGTTATACAGATTAGAAAACTAATCCTTTTTTGGCCAACCGATAGCAATTGAAATTCGTTACGCAAACTTTTAATTTTTATTTTTAATACAAAGAGCGTGTAATAAAAAGTAAATCGAAATTTTTTGTGCTTTGCAAATAAATTTTTTTTTTTTAATTTTGTTGTAAAACTTGTAAATATTACAAGGAATTCAATAAAAATTTTAAGGTTTAATCAATTTATTATAAAATTGACATGGCGTAAATTGTAGAATTACAGAAATTTCGTGCTGGATTTGAGTTGATCAGTTACAATTCATAGCTTAACTAAATTCAATGCAAGATTTTCAGGCGAGAAAGAACGTGCAAAGTTTAAGATCGATGCACTCTGAGTAAAAACCAAATCTTCGTCGTTTAGCAGTTTATTAGGCATATATCTATGTATTTGAATTAGTAAAATTTTTAATTTACTTGTCAAACTAAACGCAGTAGAATCAATAAATTTTGTTCTAACAGCAGAAAGTTCTCAAGATAGCCAATCTATAAGTTCTATAAGTGAAAATTGCATTCTATTTATCATTTTCAATCAATTCATAACAATTAAATGTAATTAGCCAATATTTCAAATGGCATGTAATTTTCAAATATTTTTTCAATATGCAAAATTCTATTTAATGCATGCAATGATACAATGAATGACATCTTGGAAGAAAATAGGAAAATTACCTCTGATTATCATTCACGAAAATATTATTCATGATTTTTTAACATGAAATGAGAGTTGAAACAGCGAAGCTATCGTAAAATGATAATAAAAGTAGCATAGTTAAGCTACTTTCGCTAGTTATTCGGCCTGCAGCCAAAAAATTCAACAACTTTTACTCGAATTCCAACTTCTTCGCTGTGACTACTGTCAAAATTCATCGATCAAAAATTATTCATTTAAAGGATATGATTTTTTACAATCACTATAAAAATGGTAATAATTCAACATTTGAAGAAAATATACAGAAACTTAATAAATAATCAATATACATAGTTTTTTTTAAATATGACCAATGTCTGTTGCGGAAAACATTTGACCGATACAGTATATCAATTGTACTATATATATAATTTTATTAAATTGTAAAACTTCCGCCCTGCTCGAGAAAATCTACTTCATAACGTTCATCAACCCACATTTCACATCTTAAATCAACAGTTTTTTACAATAAATCCTGAAATTTCTTTTGGAACATACCATAAAAACCATTCAAAATAAAATATTCACACGCTCCTTTAAAATTGTAAAGAAATCAAAATAAAGACGTATACAAAGATTTTGTGTGTGTGCACAAATATTATAACAAAAATGCATCATATTCTTTAACAATTTCAAAGGATTTTTGATAAATTACAATAAATGAAACCAAATAATATTGCAATTTTTTATATTAAAACATCACCTGTAAACATCCCGGAGACAACATAATAAAACTATTTCAAAAAGTCAATAAAAGCCAAATTTTTTTGTTTCTTTTTCAGAAGCCTCTATTATTTGCCCTAAATATCAAACAAAATTGTTATTAAACAATTCTATAAAAAATTATAAAGAATAGGAAATGCAATCCGCTGGATATTTTTTTTTTATTTTATTAGAAGTTGTCACTTTCCTTAAATTTTATTGTCAATAAAAATACCTTAAAAGTCAATATAAAATTTATAAAAAAAAAACCATAAAGAATTCAATTTTTAGTGGTCAATTGAGTTATCCTTGCATTATATAAATTCCAATAATAAATCCTAAGAGAAATAAATATTTTATTTAATTTTAAATTTATCATTTATCAAAAAACTAAAAAAATAAAATTGAAATCAATGAAACTGAGTTTTTTTTTTAAAAAGGACGAAAAGTTGAATACTCCTACTAAAATATTTTTTTTTTTTTAAATTTTATTAAATTGAAATATTTTCAATAAATAGAAAAGCAGAACAACCTTTGAATTCTTTCAGTTATTATTGTTTAGGTCATCAGATCAAAATATTTTTGAATTGATTTTATAAATAAGAGAAATTTCATTTTTATTGTATTTAATTTAATATTTTTTTAAATGAAACTTTCCGTGATTTGGTAAGAATAAAACAGGTAGCAAAATTAAATGGGTATAGGTAAAAATTCTTCCTTATAATTGAAAATTATGATATCAATAAAAAGCAAAAAGGAAAACTATACATCGATCAACTTCATTTCAGCACTTGGTCGGAAATAGTCCGTCACATTACAGCAGAACTATAGTAGTCTGATGTGTTCCAAAAGTTGATTTTATTGTCTTCTTCAAAATTCGGTACAGTTTTTAATTTGTGTGTCAAAGTACGAGTATTTGCCTTTCTCTCTCTTGAAAATTACTGCGTATTTACACAATAAAGCTGCAAACTAGTCTACATGTTTGGCTCATGCATTTGTTTTATTTAACACTGTTTTTTGTAGCTCATTGAACTATAACGTTATGAATAGAATAACTCGTTGTTCTAATTTCCTATATTGAAACTGATTACCAGAATTTTACAATTTAGATTTATCCCATTAAATTCTTCAAAATGACCCTCCAATGACCGCTGCTTTATTTGAAAAATTTTGATTAAATGATTAATAAAAATTAAAAAATTAAAAATCTTCGAACTTTTTTTCCAATTACCTTTACCTTTTATAATTTTTTTTACTAATTACTTATTGTTTAAAACTCAGTTTTGAATGTACTAGGAAAGTAATTGTAAAAATTCGCTTAAACCATAACTTGCAATAACTTGGAAGTTACACAATAAAGTAAGTAATTACTTAAGTAATTGAATAGGCTATTAAAATAATAATTTAAATTTTGCCTATATGACAAATTACAACTAAAATCAATATGAAAAAATTGCTTCGAATTAAGGAAAACTTCAAAATTTTAGAACAACAAATCACACATTAAACACTAAATTAAACCCTACATATTTTTTTTGTACAAACTTTAACGTAGATATAATCAACATAAAAAGGACACAAATATTAAAAGAAACAATTTTTTTTTTCTTATCTTTAAATAATTTAGGAACTATTAAAAAAATTCTCGTATCACATTAGGATCATTAATCATTTCGAAGGTTACAAAAGATTTTACACAATATTAAAGAATCATTTTGATTAAAATATGTGCTTTAGCTTGTTAAAATCTATGTACGTACATATTATATATGTACTTGTATGCACATATGGATATCTATATGTACATGTATTTGCGAATGACTTACATAACGAAAATATTGTACAACTAACACCTTACTCAATTTTATATATATTCGTACAGGATTTTGATATCCTGAAAAAAAATTTTTCGTTTATCCTTTACGTTCAATAGAAAATAATTTTGATTTCTAAATTTAGAAAATATTTTTTTTTTCCTTAAGATTTTTAGAGTTAACAATTCTTATTATTTAATTTCTGCTATTGGAAAAATTTACAAATAAAAAGGAACTTGAAGTTATACTCGTAATAATGTTTTAGGTCAGGTGATTATGAGGTATTTTTCATGTATCTGCAAATGAATTTGGATTTGAATTTGTTCATTTTATTTGTTATTGGTGCAGAAGAAAATTTAGAAGGAAAAAAATTTAGCAAGGGTCCAGAACTGAAACGTGTAGAGGTTGTGAGAGATGGTCTGACTTTTCCTAAACAATTTTTATGCTAAACAACTCCAAGAAAACAGCCTTTAAGAATTTTAACACCAGATCAACACGTATACTTTTAGTCGACTAAATAAATATAGGACTTCCAATCAGTTTTTTAAGAAAATTTTCTATAGTAAATTTATTATACCCGTAAATTATTGAGTACCAGATTTACTTCATATGAAAGTAGTTAGTTTTGTTTCAATTTACCAAGATATTGTATGTGAACTTTTCAATGGTAATTACACTTGGAAATTAAGGAATAAAGAAGATTTTAAAATAGATTTTGTATGGTATAATAGGATACTCGTATAAGTAAATAAGTCTATAAACTTAAACTGCATTTCATAATAACCATTCCAATATTAGCTGTTTTCTTTATACACAATAATATTGAATAATAAAACACAAAACTAGTCGCAATAAGATTTATTCGATGATTTGATAGTTTCAAAGCGGGGATAATTTTCCCAGTAGACAAACAAATAACATTATATTTATAACCATCAAAAATAACTTTTATTAAAAAAATAGACTATGAACGAAAATAATATGACATGATTAATTATTTTTGTAATTTTTTAACTTTTGATTAAAATGTTTGATTGAAATTTGTTAAATTTTTTTTTTCTATTGTCCTTAATTTATATTCTTTCCAATACATATCAATATTCCATTTTCTATATATGTATGTATACATATATTTAAGTATTTATTATTCTCATGATGATTAGATTTAGGGTTTTGTAATCCATCAAAAGACGATAGGTTTTTTGGGTGAAAACACAAATATTACAAATAGCTTGTCTTGTTTTTTCTAAAATAAAAAATTTTCAACTTGGATGAGATAGAAGTGTATCGTTTTTTAATTGAATGGTAACAGATGCAAGCGATCCTTTATAAATTTTTGTTATTTCTTATTTTTTTTATAACATGATTATTTTATACGTCCTTCATATTTTCTCATTTTCAATTAATGAATTAATTTGAAGACTAATAATAATTAATTGACTCTTAATTTGTCTAAATACAAAAAATATAAATCTGAAAAATGAGAAACGAAAAATTTTAGGTTCTAAGGTTCATTGAAAAAAAAAATGGTTGTTTGTTTTAGAAATCAGTAAAATAATTTAATTAATATAGGTGGAAAAAAATGTGTTTACATTAGTTATTATGAGTATTTTTGGGACTTTATTTGCGGTTGCTTTTCTCAAAATATTTCGTTTTTAAGCATAATTAATTATTAGAATAGAAAATTTTATATAAGTCCTTGGTATACAATGAAATTTATTTCACATATTTTTATTTTATTTAGTAATTTATTGTGAAGGATATTAGTTGGTAAGAGAATAGACTGTCATTTTTATCAAGTGATTGAAATATAAAATAAATTAATAACATATTAATTTTTATATTATAAATTTTATTACATTTTATATTACGAATCGATTATGTCAGCTTATATCGATTGTATCAGCTTTTAGCTTTATTTTCATCAATAATTTTAAACATTGGATTTGTATATTAAAATGTTAAATTAAAAAATTTAGAAATATTAAATTATTCTTAGAGCCGGTCTAAATTTACAATCCTGACACTCTTCTTTATTCCAGTGCAAGATGCAATATATTTCTAATTCATTTTAATTATTAAACTTAAGGGAATGAAGCATGAAGTTTTCACAATTTTTATTTACTTTGAACATGTTTGCAGTCCAAAATTTGTAATAATTTTTACTGTAAATTATTTAGAATAGTAAAGAGAATAACTTATACACTTAGTCAGTCTTGCGTATTAAGGAGTTAATGTCAAATTTTCGATTATCACGGCTTCGATTAGAACGAAATTTACTAAAGAAACCTATGATTATCTTGATGCGATTAATCTATTTTTAAGTTTCTACACGAATTCGGAAAATTTAAGTATTAGAAAGCAGTTTTGAAAACTAAAGAAGCCACGTGCATATAAAATACCTCATAATATAAAATCAAAATGTAGTACAAATATTTTTTTGTAATCACTGTATTGAAATCTGAAAACACTCCCAAAAGTAATTGGTCATTTTAACAAATAACAACATAAAATTTTAGTTAATCAAAGCAGTAATTTTACACTAATGATATTTAAAACATTAGCATACTTTAAATTGCCCATATAGTAGCTTATATAATATTACACAAATCATATATCATATACTAATCTAATAATGGTAATCCTAAATATTCAAAACAAATTTTTATTGCAAAATGATGAAATACGATTACTAATGTTTGAAAACCAAGTGATTCCAATGAAACTCCAATACACAGATTATGCCTCAACACAGTTTATCTTTAATACGAACACTTGATATTAAGATTCAAAGTAAATTACACTCAAAAATTTTGGCCAAAATTTGTCTAAATAAAAAAAAAAAGGTAAAAAAAAATTGGTGTCATATTATGTAATACACTAAGAGTTTATTAATAAGAGGCGCTTAAAATTATTTATTAGTGTTGAATTTCCGAAATTAGATAATTTTTTTAATAGAAGAACAGAATCGGATTCCAGTGAAATATATTAATTATATTACAAGTTGTATATAAAAATATTCAATAAGGATATTTTTTTTAAAATGAATTCAAATCTCAGATTGCATATTTAAGAATTTTATAAAATTTCTTCTCAGTTTACTTTAAAATATTATGAGATTTTTAACACCTGCTGTGAAATTAATAGCAAATTTTAAAAGTTAAGTACAAAATTCATATATATGTATAGTGTTATAATTGCCTTATACATGTATTGCGCTTAAATGCTACTTAAAATTTTGTCTTTAAAATGTCTACTGTTTTTATTGTGATAATTAAGGAATCTTGTTTATCTATAAGAAACAAAATGATTTATTTTTTTTAATTTGGCTTCGAAGATTATAGAAAACAATCTTCTGAGTTCTGACATTGTAATTAACCATTCTCATATAGACAATTAAAAACAATTAATTGGAATTTTTTGGAAGTAAAATATTACATCATGTCAGCATTGTATTTTAGGACATGTTTTATTTATAAAATTTTAAAATTAAATAATTGCTATCGCATATATTTATTATTCATAGTTATTGGTTACACAGCCTGTAGATAGTAGAAATGTACGTATATTACAAGGAACGTATCATAAATCTTGTGCTTTATACACACGCCTGTTCCACTGTCATGCTGCTTTTTATTCAAAATTTACTTGTTATTTGGAAGAAAGTACATAAGAGAAGGGATGCTGTCTAAAAATTTATTACATTTTATATTTCATTATTGTGACTCTTATATAGAGTTTGAGAAAAGATTATAAAAATTCGCTATATATACAATTCTTAAGAAATTAGCAAAACCAAAAGAAATAAAATAATTGCAAAATCCTTGAATATTTTATTGACAATTTTAAAATAAATTACAGAAATATTTTAGTAATTCAGTTAAAATTTGATATCTATACATTTTTAATGTTGTAAAATTTTATGTATATAATATAGTTTATAGAATTACTGGTTACCTAACTCTAAAACAATAAAAATATATTTGATGACTTAATGCAACGTAACACCAATTATTCATGGTAAAAATAAAAACTAAAATTATTTTCACTTTCAAATTTGTGCTAAAAATTCAAAAACACAAAATTCTTTATTTTTTTTTTTTTTTTGCAAAAATAAAGAATTTCTTAGTAAAAACCCATTATTATAACCCATAATACAACTAACCCTCCTAATATTTATAATTTAATTTGCTATATATAAAATGTTCTTCAAATATATAAAAGGCAAGGATATATGCAAGGATTTCATTTAAGGATTATATTTAGTGCAAAAATAAATTGAGAGAAGGAAAAAAGGAAAAGGTTATTAAGAAATGCAATTTTTTTTTTTTTTTGTCTTATATTTTTGCAAAGCAATAAGTTTTACATTGCAAATGTTATATTACGGCAAAATATTTGCGTGTGCAAAAGTTTTATTGGAACTGGACGACTATTACACTTTTTTTTTCCTTTTAAATTGCAATTACTTTGATTAATAGTAATGAAAATGTCCCCAACTACAAGCAAAAAAACTACATAACATATTTCATATGCAGATAATACAGATTTAATTATGTGATTGCGCACATAATAATTAAAACCACCAAAATCGAGACTCGAACAAAAAAATTATAAAAATTTTATATTAGTAGCACAGTTTTCGGAATAAACAGAATTTAATTTAAAATTTGTCAGTAAATGTGACATATCTTCAAAATTTCTTGAATTGATAGAAAATCACAACCATATAGATAGATTGGAATTAAATATTGGTATCACAAGAAACCGAAATTTTAGTTTCAAATATAAGTATTAGTGCGTATGTCAGTAAACCCATCATGCGAAGCATATACGTATATATATGTACATTATTTTAAAAAACATCTAACCATACTCAATCTTCATTTAATATTTTATTTTGACTATACAAAATATAATGACAATGATATTAAAATACCGGTTAAAATTGTAAATTTACTAATTGTTATAGTTTTCATTATATTTTTGTATTATTCGTACGTACGGCAAAGAACCGACACTAAAAAGAAAACAAAAATGTCAAACATTTCAGGTAATATTATGAGTTTAAGGTAAAAATAATAAAATTTTATTACCATCATTTTTGCAATAAAAAGACTTCTTTACGCCACAATTTACGCAAGTTACTGTAAGACTTTTAATAAAATTTAATGCAAATTTTCTATTTCTTTTTCACCTTTTTGCGGAAAAATTTTATAAAACAAAAAAATGAAAGAGATTTTGTTTTTCCGCAAATTGAATGTCACAAAGTAATTTTAATTGCATTACGAAAGAATTGCAAAAATTTTCTTGGAATCTTTTGAAATTACGAAAAATACTTGTGTATACTCTAAAATAACAAACGGTACCACTTCCAAAGTAAAATGTATAAGCGTGTAACAGAATTTCAGTAACTTTTAAAAACCTCGTAAAGGTGAAATTTTTATGACTTGTGTTTTGTAATTTTTGAGAAAACCAAAAAGTTTGTTTTTCAAAATTCTACAAAGAATAAAATGAAAGAAATTTTAAATTTGAGCTCTAAGCAACTGTTTTGAAATTTTTTTTTACAATTTTTGAATTTTATGGCATATGCGAATTAATATTTCTGTTAGATTTTCAATTGAGAAAATGATATTAAGACTAAGCTGGGCATAATGTCTTAGAATTTGATTTTACATACATACATACTCGTATGTATTACATTTTCAGAAAAAAACAATTTTATTTGTTTTAACAAAAACAATTTGAAAAAACATTATTACAGTTTTCGTTATACAACTATATGTGGAAATCATAATTATTACAACTTGTCGCAATAAGCATGGTAAAATTTAATGGGTTAAATTAACTTAATGCGGCCAACCGAAGGAACAACTTGGGCCATCTAGGCCCGTTGTGGTACCGCCAGATCTCTCCTTTCCCGCCCCTCATTCAAATCAGCCGAAACTTCTCACAAATCGGCTAAGATTCCTAACATTTACATACGCTAAATCCAATGAAGTTCGCCAGAGCCGGACAAGAGCACAGGAGGAGGGTCATTGTTTCCTCCTCCCCCTCGTCGCAGCAGCATCTCCTTTTATGTTCGTCAATCAGACAATAGATTGTCAGAACCCCTATTACAGCTAGGATATCCTTCCGCCGGAGAATTATCAGGTCCCTGGTGTGAAAGAAGTCTATCTTTGGCCACAGCTTCCTCGTCGCGTTACATGTTGTTCTATTTACCTATCTGAAGTCAGTACTCTCTACTGCCGCGTTGCGTAGCAACGGCTTATTAGTACTCAGAGGCATGCCCAAGTTCTCTTTTCCAGGTAGAATCCCGAGGACTGTTTCATTTCTAGCAAGCTCGTCTTCCTTACAGTTACTCGGAACCCCATTGTGTCAGGAATAATTTGTGAAAATTATTAAGATTCTCAGGGTACAGAAGTTAAATAGTTATCGAAAGTAAAGAGTTTCAAGTAAAAAACGCACCAGTTTTATTTCTTTCAAAGAATCTATTACTACACAATAGATTCAACAATAAGAATACCAAATTACAATTAAAATATTATAAATAATAAAACAAAACATTTAGTACAACTCGATTCCCATAAGAGTCTTATAACAAAACACAAATAAATTTCAGAATTTTGAATTAAATACTATACCTGTCAATATTCTTAGAAAAACAATGGTCTCAAATTTTGGTTCTTAAAAATTCAAGTAAAATAAATCGGAAATTACTTCTTAAATAACATACACATTACATTACGTACATAGACACTCTCCAAATGAAATCAGCAATCTCTTACACAAAAATATCAAACACAGCTCAAATCGACCACTTTACAATATCTATAATATCACATAATTCACAAAGAGATTCCAATTTTCCTGTTGCCTTCTTAATAATCTCTTAAAATCTAATAAATGAGCATAAGGAAAAAATTTTATGTAAGTGTTTGTGCCAAAATGAATTTTTATTATTAATTTTGGTATTAGCATCACCACTCCAATTAGTATCTCATTTTTTAAATTAATATAGTGAACTCTGCTAATATCATATTACATTAAATTTGTTTTATGAATCGGTCCACATTAAGAAATTAAACCTTCTGTAACAGGATACACATACCATTAACCAATAAACAATGATGTAATTAACCGTATATAGGGACGGTGTTAATTTTGACACTTACATGTAAATATTATTTTATGATTTTTTTAAGGTATTTGAGGCAATATTAAATAAAAGAAGTAAATGGTTTTGTACAGATGCAATTTAAATAATCTTTAGTAAAAATTATAAATTGTTTCGAAGGAAGTCAAATTTTTATATTTTATTTTTAATGTAAATATTGTACTGTAAGTGGAAACTTCCTTAAATTTATTCGATTTCTTTGGAAATATCGTAGAGAAATAAAAGAATCAGAGCAGTCTTTGTATTACATCTTATTTGTCCATTTATTAGATAATGTTAATTGGACCAAATAAACTCTTATGGTTTTATGTACGTGGACGTTATAAGTGTATCAAAAGCAGTATTAAAAAAGTTTAAGAAATTAATAAAAAACAGAGTTTCCTTCCTAAGATTTTTTAAATAAAATATAGATATAGAATAAATAATTGTGAATAAAATAAATAATTGCAGAATAAAAAATTGTGCAATTTAATTATTAAACTCAAGGCTCCAATGCCCATAATCTTTCTTTAAGCTCAAATTAAATTTCTCTTTAATAGAACATTGCAAAATTTGAACTGAAACTTCTTTCATGAATTTTTACAGCATTATAAAGAGAATAGACAAAAATTCTTATATGGTATACCTTCTTCAATGTCATATTATTGCCAAATTCATTTAAAATCCAAAAATTAAATAAATTTAATAAAAATAATAATATAGCTATGTAAAATTCAATTTAAATTTTCCAATTTCCATTAAATAACCATATTGGCCTAAAATCATATAAATATGTACATATGTATGCTTTTTACAGAATATAAAGCCACATACATTTATTACGTGTATATAGAACGTTAAAATATCTTTCATATACATATGTATGTAAGAATCTATCATATATGGCGTATATTGAATGGTGTTTTTTACCCATATATCGAAATGATAAAATAAATCTAAAAATAATACGCATTATTAGCTATTAAGCTCATCAAATCGGCTTTAAATTTAACCATTTTACCATGAAATTACATTTCCCAGTAGAGAGCATAATAATGATAATAATAATAAAATCCCCCCATCTCTCTCTAATGTAAAAGAGTAAAACATATACGTGGAGAAAAAAAAAGTAAAAAAAATAATAAAATAAAAAAATCCACCATTAGAAAAGGACATTAAAGGACTTTTCTCGCCAAATCGCCTCAAGAAAAAATTTTGTGTGAAACAATAAAAGCGCATCAGCACTACGCTTTCACGTAGAACCCAAAAAAAAAAGTAAAACGAGGGGAACAAAAAGGAAAATCCTTATGTTAAGAATAAAAAAAAATTAAAGCAAAAAAATTCTTGACAGTAATTTAAAAAAAAAAAAAGTTTTCTTTTTGTTTTTCCGTGTGTGCTTTATGCCATTCCATTGACACTAAAGAAAACATTATACAACTTTGTAACAGAGTAGGAAAGTAAATGGCACATTAAAAGAAAAAATCCATTTTTTACATTATATAGCGAACTATTTAACCCTTTCCACTCTTCTTTCTTTCTTTCTCTGTTGCTCTTATTGGTATTTACTTTTCCTTCACGTTTTTCTTCATGTTTTTCTTAATGTACAAAATTTTAGATAGGATAGGAAAGGATTAATTTCATCCTTTTCAGTATGATGACTGAATTGAATCACTTAGCATTTATTCTGGGTATTTTGGCACATATTTGGCTAAAAGGTTACGGTATTATATTTAGGATCAACATATGTGGACAGGTCAATCCCATGGGCGGTTGGATTTAAAGGTTTTAGTAATTCTTTTTTTTTTCTCCTTTACTCATAATAGAATTATTTGCAATATTCATACATACATTGTTGAATTAAAAAGAAAATTGCCTAAGGGACACATATGTACAATATATAAACATATTATACATTTGCACTATAGACATACGCATATGTACATAAAAATCTGTGATTTTTCACTCATTTTGTTTTAATTTTGATTTTGCAAAGGCGAAAACAGAAAAACACCCACATCTATCGAATAGTTTTATATTTTATTAAATTAAAGGTATTATATAAGAAGAGGCATGAGACTAGACGTAACATGATTTAAAAAATATTTCGACCACTTTTTTTTTTAATATAAAAGAAATTTTTAGTGTAATAAAGATACAAAATTAATTTTGAAGAATAAAAATTCATATATTCCACTGTTGCAACAGAAAACTATGCATTCCATTTTCCATTTTAATTTAATCCTCCCCCAAGAAAATACTGTAGACATTTTTTGACTTGAAAGCAATCCTTTTCTGACTGAAAGTCTTACAATATATTTGGGAGATCAACATATCAGTTCCCTGCAAAAACTTCAATGTTATAAATGTGAAATTATGTATATAAGATTATAATTTTGTAAACAAAAAAATCACTGTCATATATTATTCGAATTATGCGTATATGTACAAAAGGTTTAACTGGACTGGACAATAGCGACAAATAAAAGTGCCTTCTATTAAGAATAACTAAAGAAAATACTAAAGGAACTAAAAGAACACAACTGCATAAGAGGTGGATGACCTAATTAAAAGAACGAGTTAAAGACAGAAAAATTTAAAAAAAATTTTCTCCTTGAACTGGACTCGAGCCAGTGACCTACCACTTTCCCGACGAACACTCTACCAACCGAGCTACAGAGGTATGAAGAAATTGCGGACAAATTGCTCTTCAAATTGCTTTATACTGTAATCTACATATATCTATTTGAAATATTTCTATTTTTATTTGTATGAGACTATCATAATGTTTTCTTGTTTTAAAACTTCAAAACACTTTTGAAACTTATTTTTCTTATCAAATTTCAATCATGCATAGTCAAGCATTAAAACTAAGCCTTTGACTGCATCCTTTAAGCCTAAGCGATAGTACCTAGACAGTAGTGGAAGCCTTCTCTAATCATGCTGTACTCAGAGTGTACAATCATTTTTCTACTTTCTGAAACACAGATAGCATATGTATTGTTTGAATAATAATTCAATTATATAAACAAAACTAAATTCAATTATAATATTTTCAGCAAAATATGCCAGAAAATATAACAATAACAGTATAGCAGAATGTAATTTTAATTATTAATCAAATCTTAAACTTTTGTTAAATTTTTTTAATTCCATTAAACAGCATAAGCAAAAAAACGAAGTACCAGTTTACTTCCTGTTCTTCTTACATGCCAACAGGAAAATATGGAATAATAGAATAAAGGATAAAGAATATAGTAATATTTCTCAAAGAGTTTAGAATTTCAAATATGCATACACAAGTAATAAAAGTTTAAGTTCCTAAATATTTAATTTTTAGATTGCTGGATACTAAGTTTTTTAACTTTATACAAAATAGTACAATAAAAATCTGCATTTGAACAAACGTTTTTGTCGAAAAGGTTTTATTCTCCCTCCTTCTTTTATCATCATGACAATATTTTAGTCTATATAAGTAGATAATTTTATTTTTATTCTTTTGAATTGATTGACGACTATTGGGATCTGCATACTAACCGAATCGATAGAAAAACAATTCTTGAAATATTCATAAATTAAGTAAACATTGAACATCATAGCCACTAAAAATAAAAATCATATAAAGGAGAAAAAAAAATATAAAACCATGGTATAGGTATAAAGGATTAAAAACTATATTGGAACTTAGTTGATCAAATTGATGTTTAGAAATAAAAATAGTCAATCACATCAATAGTATTGGAAATTTAATATGTAAGATTTATCACATATTTGAAACCTGAACTTTGAGTATCAAGCGAATTTAACAAAATTCGAATTTTCGAATACCATTATCTTTAAACTAAGTTATTTAATTACTTTTTACCAATAATTACTTTTTGAGACTGTTGTTATCAATCGCTCTGCTACGTTCCTAAAAATTTCCCGTTTTCAACTTCCAAGTTCCAAAAGGTATGATGCAATTGAAAATAAACTGAGACAAGACTAATTATTTATAAAGCACCAAGCACATTTCTCACATTACTAAATACTTTCAAATTTAATTTTATTTTTAAAAATTCACTGTTATTACTGCAAAATAATGATTTAAATTTGAAAGATTATGGAATTTTTTTCACGTTTTCATTCTTTAATTTCATTTTTATAATTAAAAATCTTAAATAAAATTTACTTTTTGTTAATTTAAAAAATTGCGACGATAAACAATCAATCGAACCAATTATTTTCTAACAAAATCTAGTGATACTTAACAATTTTAAGTTGAAATTCCTCCTCCCACTCATTTTTACTATACTGAATTTGAACAATAAAAAATGATTATATAAGCACATACCCGATTATGCATTTATAGGACAAACATACGTATATACATATAAATGCAAAAATAATTTTTTTTTTCTCTTTGCTTGGCAAGAGCAATTTATGTAGTCATATGAAAACTCTGGGTAACCATCAATGTGGCCAGTATCTAAGCCTGAAACTGTATACATAAAAGAGTGCATCTTGTACAAATGAAGGTTTCAATCCTCAATATACATTTATTTATTTGTACGATCAGGGTCGGTTTTTTTTTTTAAATATATATAAAATTTTAAAGGATATATTAAAATGTTAACAAGTAAAAACGTTTCAGTCGGCATAAACCGACTGAATTATACGCTGCACTTTGACAACTTGAGTTTAAAAATTTATTTTTGAAGTATCTAAAATTAGCTTTCATTGCCAAGTTGTCGAACCTGTCAAGCCACTCTATATAAACTGCATGGATATGTGTGACCTATAATTAAACACACATCTTTCAAGTTTCATGAATCTAGCTTTATCATTTTTCCAAATATTTTCCAAAAATCAAGTCATTCCAAGAAAACTTCAAGGATATATGTGACGTACAATTAGACACATGACTGCCAAGTTTCATGATTAGCATTTGGAATTGTATGGAAGCCACATATAACTCTGGGGTATAATCAACCCAGAATTTTACGCTGAGCAAGAATATATGGAATTTACGCAAAATGGAACCATATTGACTTCTAATCAGACTTTGTTGAACTTGACATTTTAGTTTAATAAACTTTGCCGAAAGTTTTTCATTGTTTGTTATTTCAACGCAGCTTATAAATACAAACTGCCCTTACTAAAAGAAAAGTCAAATTTTAGTTTGACTGATCTTACTAAAAGAAATGTGTTGCCATAGCTTTGACGTACATAATGCGGTCGCGTCGCTTCAGTATAGATTCTTATGGTTCAGTTGGTTTAAAATTTTTGCATACAAAGGTCTGAATTTACATTTCTTATTGTTAAAATCTGAGCTCTTAGTTCTGATAAATTATATATATTTCTGTTGATAAATTAACCCACTACCAACTTCAAATTTATACACAAATATAAAATTTGCATTTTAAATTTATTTTGCTACAAGTTTCCGAATTTGTTAAGTAAGAATTGATTAAAATTTTAAATCTTTATAATTTGTTTTAAGTTTTATTTATGCAAATCAAATAGTTGCGAAGTTACACATAAACTTATGTGTAAAAATCTGCAATTTTTTTTTCAAAAATTGAGTAAAAGCCTAAAGCTCAAGGAAGCTTGTTTTTTCAGCATTATTTTAAGTGTCAAATAAAATTTACAAACCACATATAGAAATATTGAGGGCGGCTCTGAACTTAAAATTGTACACATACATAGTTGTTCTCATATATTTGAAAGATTTATAAAAAAAAAAGTATGAGATCTAAAAACTAGAGAGCATTATTTTCATGTCCGCATTGTTTGACAACAATTTTTTGCACTCTTTCCATTAATTTTTTATTTTTTTTTTATTTTTCGTATTTCTTTCAAAAGCTATATAAGTACTTTTTATTTTTTAATATATCAGGTGTATGTAGAAACATGCATGTCTATAATCTCTATATGATGACATTCATGTTCATGTACAAAGTCTATTTAGTTGAGAAATAAGAAAAAAAAAGCATTGAAATGCTACATACACACGCATACATACATGTAGATGAAAATATGTCAGATCCCCAGTGTATGCATTTAGCTTTCATGAAATCCCGGTGGATTCTTTTTTATACAGAATTCTACTTAAATGGAACAAAAAGCAAGAAAAATGAAAAATAAAGTAGAGAAAATATGAAAATTCAAATCGTCATAGTTATTTGCAAGCGGTGCATTTTTATTTTAACGTGGAAAAATGGCATTATCATTGCATGTTTGTATGTATGTCTGTATGTGTATAGTCATTTTAAAAAAACACATTTTTGCTTTTCTTTTTCTCTCTTTATTACTTTCATTGTTTTACATCCTTTTTTTTTTCTTTTCAATTTTTTTTTATTTTGTTATTGTAATGTTGAAAATTTATTGGAACTGGGAACTGAGTAGGGTCTGTGTTAGTGTTTTTATAGCCAGAAGTCGTTAGTTATTTGAACCTGCAACAAATAATGATGGTTACCGTACCAGAACTAAAAAATGAACAAGAAGAACAAAAACAATGTTCCTTATAGGTGGGGATATAGAAATGGCCATGATGCTTTTTATTAGCTTGGATTGCACTGAACTCTACATAATACCCAAGGAAAAAGAAAAAAAAAACTTTTTTTTAAAGTTTAGAGTTTTTTTTTTAGAGTTTTTGTATTTTCTTTGACAATAAAGTTTTGTTATAATGGTGGTATGAAAGTGGTAATTTTATAATTTTGTGTATTAAATTTAGTAAAAACATTCACTCAAATTTTTTAAACATTATAATAAAACAAGGCTGTCATAAAAAAAAAAATTGAAGAATAAGTTAAAAACTAAATTTATTATAAAAAAGTGTTATGGGTATAAAAGCAAAATCCCTTTAATATGGAAGAAATAGTTGAAAATGGAACTTGCAAATATAGAATTTCCGGAAATTAGTTCAAATTTTGCTATAGTAATGCAAAGCGCTTAAATAATATGCTTGTACACAGCTTTGATATCTCAACTCAGGGTATGGATGAATTTTATTGTTGAAAAAATTTCAGAAAGAGAATTAATAATTCGCATCAGAAACATTAGTGAATCAATAATTTAATGCCTACTCAAAGAACTGTAAGTCGTAGGTAGCCCAATCTGAAAGTGTATAGAATCTATTTTCAAATTTATATAGTCTAGGCTGTTTTTCTGATGCCAATGCAATGTATAACCACCAAAAATTCACACCACACGATCGAAATCATGATGACAATTCGTTTTATGACGTGTTCGAAACCCAGTTTCGTAAACGTAGTTCCCAATTTGTGTATCAAAAAATTTCTTTATACATACATAAAGTTTTTGTGTTAAATGTTTTATATTGTCAATATGAAAAATATAATATGAGTTTTGACATTATATTGACATCGTGAACAGATGAGCTGTTAATGAGCCATTGTGCTACACATGATCTGAATTGCGAAAAAACACGTTGTACAATTGACACAATTGAATGCATAATTACAATTTGCAACATTGTGTTAAGTGTCAAGAAAATTTTTGTGAGACTTATTTTTTAAACAATTTGCCACTAATAATTTGGCGGATTTATTTTGAATTACAACTGAAAATACGTGAATGTTGCATTTGCAATAAACAAGCACGTAAATACAAACACATTATAGTCTTTAAACAATCACGTATCCAAAACGAGTTTTTCATGCAACAGAACATTTTTTTCTACTTATTCAAAATTCAAAATTATTTCATTTCTACTGGCGTTTATGCCATTTCAACTCAGTAAAACTAAATAATTTAAAACAATAGAATTACGTACGATATTGAAATGTAAGAAAAGATCCAATAACCTAATTCCTTAAAAATATCTTCATTCTAAACATTTATATATTGTACCAATTCAAAGATTAAGTAATATCAAGATTATCCTGGCGCTCAAATTTCTTTTCTTGTTATTTTAAAGATGCTGTACAAAATCTCTTATTTTGATATTCAAATTCTTTTATATTTTTTGAAAGTACATCGAATGCATTCTTTCTTTTTATTCAAAATATAAATTTTCCATTTCAAAATAATTAAAATAAACAATACAAACAATTCAAATATATATGGATTAATTCCAGTTCCACCTTCATTCCATCTTCAATTTTATCTATTTAAGTTTCAATATTCTATTATATTTCAAAATTTAAATAATATTAATTTCACAGGATAATCTAAAATTGTTTGTATTCTTAAAAATCCAACCTTTTACCTTAATATAGACATTTAAAACTCTTAATAGTGTACAATCTTTTATACAAAGATGTATGTATATTAAAATTTTTGAATGCAATTAATGTGCATTTACAATAAAATGCCAATAGTTCAGTCAATAAGAAGCAAAATGTCCTGGTGATGCAAGTTATCAGTTGTTCAAATAATATAAAACCAATTGGAAAGGAACAAATCTGTTTATATGAAAAAAATTTTTAACAAAAGGGACAAAACTTACTAAAGGCCAAATTACCACTAATCTCGGCTTAATTTTATGGAAACAAAAAAAATGCAAAATTTTGATGCTTACAAATAATGACAAAAATTTATTTTTTTTTTAAAGGTTTTTTAATATTTTTTTTTCTTTTCAAATTCTACCTTGAACACAAAATATCTAAAACCGTTTTGAGTTCAAGTGAAAATTAAAATTTTAAAATATTTTAAAACCAAATTATTGTTTTAAATTATTTTTGCTTCAAAAACTTTTCATTGTTATACAAGCAAGTTCTTTTTTTTTGAAGTTATGCCGCAAAGGGTACATACACAGCATCCCGTTTTCATAATCTTCTATTTTAAATTTAAATTGTAACAAAGATTGCAACACGTATTGTAATGCAAAAACAAATTTTGCCAGAATTGTAAAAAAGACCCTAAATTTGACAAAAAAAAAAACATTTTTAAGATATTTTATTCGGAACATTAAGTACTCTGCATGAAATTTTGTGCATTTTTGTAATTATAAAAAAAAAATCGAAAATATTTTCTCTTTAATAATTTTGTAGATTGGTTTTATCACTGTTATAATTGTAAATTAACAAATATGTATTGAATATGTCACAAAAAAAATATAATAATTAGCACATGGTTTTCTCTAAAAACAAAAAGTCTCTAGAAAACCTTATATTTCGAAAATTCATTTGGTTAAGACAAAATGCTCAATAAAAATAAGAAATAGGAGAGATAGCGCGGCATGGTTTTTAAATTGACAATTTCTTTCAAATATTGTCGCAATATATTGCGTGTTTGTTAAAACCACTATTGCATCAGAAATAAATTATGATGAAATTTGTGGCTTGAAAAGCAACGAAAATATAAATTTTTCGTTTGTTCATCCATTGCTTGGATATTAAACTAAACATTTTTCTCTTAGTTTTTAAGTACTTTTTCAAAAAAAAGTATTAAAAGAAGGGCTTATTAGTTTCACTCTGTCCCGGTCCATGAACTCCTAAACCATTTAGATAGATAGGCTACATATAAATAAATTCTTTTAGAAACTTGTTTCTAAAATTTTTAAGTATTTCTCCCTCTCTTAAAGAAAATTTTTAAGTATCTCTCCCTATCTAAAAGATGCCATATCCTAAAAGGTCTAAAAATTCAACTTTGTCATTACTTATTGCACATAAAGCATTGTTCAAATTTTGCAAACGCAGAAAAGTGGTAGCTATGGGTTTCTTTTTTCGCGGAATCAATTTTGTGATATCATTTTCCTTCCAAACCGTAAGCTACAAAGGTTTGCCTTTTTAGCAATTTTTAGATATTCACAAAAGGTTTATTTTTGTTGGAAAAACATTTTTTTCCACCTACATATATCCCGCCTCAAGTTGTCATCGCTTGAAATTCCTGAAATTTGAATTTTCAGTATTTTATATTTTCAAAACTGTCAACTTTTCCAAATCTCTGTGAATGCAAAAAATGACCCATGAATGACCCTAAATGGCCATGGCATTAAAAAATATAATTATTTATCTTAACTTACGCAATTAAACCTTGAATTCGTGCAATATGTTAACGCATCTTTAAATTTTTCTTTTTGTCTCATCCTAAATGTATGCAATCTTTGAAATATTTTGGTCAATGGATGAAAGTAATTTTAATAATGCTACAGGTTGTTTTTAAGATTAGTATTTTCATTTATTCATGGGAAGAGTGCTACTCTACAACACATTGGTTTAAACTAACATTATTAATAATTAAAGTGGGCTTAAAATTATATCAAATTAGCAATTTATTTGTTTTTTTTTTTTTAAATTAAAATTTGCTATAGTTCTGTTCGAAAATTAATATTTTAAATGTTATATACGTATACATACATATATGCCAAAATCTTATGAAAAATGTAAAGAAACAAATTTAAAAAAAAACAAAGACAAAAACCATTACATATTTCCAATATAAATTTTACAAAATTGTCCAACTTTTTTTCATAAAAAATCAAACTATACATACGTATATATGTATACATATGTACATACCTACACACACAAATGGACGTAACATATAGAATAATAATTTAGCCATTGTAAGAAATTTTTATTCGCAGCGGCACTTAAAACCACAGGCGAACCACATTAAGTATTTTTTTATTTATATTCAACACTTTCCAAGAAAATAAAGACGTTATCCTATTTTAATTTTTTGTTGCCCTTTTGTCATTTATACAAGAATTTTTTTTTTTAAATGTCCTTTACAAAATAACCTTGATTTATGACATTATACACAATGTACTGGAAGAGACAATGTCGAACTTAATAATATCTACATACAAATCTTATGTTTATTTTTATATTTGCCGCAATAATTAATAGAATATATTTCAAGAGAAACAAAAGCAAAAACAAAAAAAAACAAACTTTGACATTTACTACCGATGTTAACGCTTTTGACAACATAGAGAAAGAGAGCCTTTAGCAAATGAAGCCTCTTCGAACAAAGATAACAACTTAAATTTATGCAATTTTTCAAAATAAAAGGAACACAAAAATCCTTAATTTTTTTATAATTATTGTATAACATGTTTTTAGTAGAAAATTTAAGGATACTACAAGGATTTTATAAAAATATTTAATGTACGATCACGATTCTTAATATTAATTCAATTCACATATTGAATAGATATTGGGAACGCAAGTCGCCATATGATGATAAAAAATAAGATTAAAGATAAAAATGAAAATAATAAAACTAGAGTAAATAATTTTAAAATTAAGATTTAAAGAAGAAAAATATAAGAACTTGGACAGAAGCAAAAAATGTTATTGGAAAATAAATTGACAAAAACAAATGAAGATACAAAATTTTTAACAATTTCAAAATTAAGAACAAACAATTAAATGCATTCGAAGGACATTTCTGTATCTTAGTAGAGATTAAAAGCAATTTATTATGTTTTTATAAACTTTTTCTTTTTTATACGGTTAGACATGCCTTCTTAAACCTTCTGAAATTTTTTTTTTGTTGTTCAATATTGAAAATACCGAAAATATTTTAATATTTTGAATTTAAGGATCCCGCTGTGGTTTTTAGGTGTTTTATTTGTGCGCATTTATTTTAAACATAAATTTTATTTATATTGTGATATTAAATATATTGTGAAATAATCTCTTTTTAATTTAAGTAGTTTAAAAATAATTTTAAAATTTTTAAAACGATTTACAACGTCAACTTTTGTATGAATTTATTTCAATAATTATTCTATTTTTACTTGAAATATGAATGGAAAGAAATTGCAAGGTAACTTTTAATTACCATACACTATAGGATTCACAGCTTTACAATTTATCACATTCTGACACATTCTCCATGTGAAAATATCATATAAAATATGATTTCTGCCGGAGTGAATTTGATGGCATATATTGAATGATATTTTCGAATAGGGAACAGTAAAAATAAATTGATTTAATAAAACATAGGAGATATTAAAGTAATTAAAATTTGCACTATACCATATCTCAATTCTTAACAATAAGCAACAGCCTAATTAAAAGATGTTTCCGGTGAATAAACTCAATTACTATAATTTACATATTCTGATCATTCCTCCTATCTACATCATATTTTTTAATCATTTTAATTTTATATTTATTAATTAATTTTTGCTTTAAATTTAAACTTCTCAACTTAATTAAAATTTATATTCAAAATAAATAATTTCACAGTTTTTTTGGGCAATAGAAATTAGGTTGCAAACCTGAATTTGCAACATTTACCACTAAAACTAAAATTGTTAACGGTGAACTACGATTTATTTAAAGCGTACAAGCAAACGAGAATCCCGAAAGCAGAGAGAAAACGATTATTGAAAGTAAATATGTGTCTGCCTATTGCAATGTGTTAGCAAGGAAGCACATTTCCTTTCATTTAGTATATTGCACAAGTAAGTATCATGAATTATGATTTTCAATAATTAAAATTTAAGATACAAATTCTTGAAAATAATATTGATATCAATTTGGTCTAGCAAAACTCGTAAAATAAGTACGGAAAGAAATCTGATGAAGAAATTATTGTAATTTTTTAAAAATGTTTTAAAAACATACTCGTAATTATTGTCAAAGGAGTTGACACTTTATTCCTTTTTCTTAACTGGAAAATTTCCATATTTTTGTTTACTTTGTTTTGCACCTATTCATCCGAAAATCATTTTAATTTGAATATGAAATTTTTCATTCAAATAAACTTCTCTTAAAAAATTTCTAAACTTTCACCTGTCCTAACTACCTTTTTACTAATATTTGTCTATTATTATTTAAAAAATGGAATTCTTATTACTCTTATATAAATATTTAAATTGTAATTTTCATGATTATTGAATTCCTTTAACACCAATAATAAACATGACAAGTTAAATAAGAAACTTACAATGAAAGAAACAAATAAACGTTTATAATAAATTATTCACATACATATAAGGAATAAATTTAAAAAGTAAACCTTTTTTACTGGAAAGGGTTGATTTTTTCGATAATGTTTACTTGTAGTTATACATTGGCAAGGATTTAATAAAAATAACATTTTATTACCTTTGTTACAATTTGTTTTGTTAAGAATACATGGATGTTTGTCAGTATATCATTGTGTTGAATTGCTTTTTTTAAATTTGTTTATTTGTTCATTTTTATTTAGTTTGCTATTTCCAATTTTACCAAAATTTTGATTCAATTGAACACAATGAGCACATTAAAATTCTAATTTTTCAATAAAAAATTTTTTTTTTTGATTTTTTCGACTCGCTGTTGTCGGTTACGTTATGTAAAACGAACCGAAAATTTTTAAGATACAGTCAAACTTTACTTGCATATGAATAAAACTACAGTTAAATCAAAAAATTCGAAAAACTATAGTTCCGACTGTAGACTATAGTTCTAAAATTTCTACTGAAACAGATATCTTTCAATTAATCAGGTTCGAATTATCAAACAACGGAACTAGCTACCTTCAAAAATCTACTTTTGTTTAAAACTTTTATTTTTAAAATTTTCCTCCAAAGTCGATAGGCATTCATTTTCCAAGGAATTGGATAGAAAATTGACTTAATTAGTGAACAAAATTTTACTGGCAGTAGGCAAAACTCTACTGGCGCAATCGGAACTTTAAAACAATTTTTTTTTTAATATTTTTTTTATATGCTGAAAAGCTAAGTTATAAAAGCGAAAGCAACCCTACACTACAAAACAACTACAAATTGCTTGATTTTATGCAATTCTTATTGCGTTTCATTTTTTAATTTCAATAATTTTCTAGCTTTTATAAAAAATAAATAATAAATAGAAAGAAACATCATTCAAAAAAAAATTGTATACCAAATTTTCGTGTTAGGTTAATGGAGTTGGTAATCTTGAATAAAATTAATATTTGAATTAATTTAAGAACTAAATCAACAAAAAAACTTTTTTAACTGAAAGTAAATATTTGTCTTAAATAAGAAAAAGAAACTGAATCATACCATCGAGAGATGTGCAGTGTCCCAATTTTAAAAATTGAGTTAAAAGGAACCAAAACGGAAAAGCTTTTGCAAATTAACCAATTCATTTTTAAGCCAACCCAGGTTGCATAAACCGTTAATTTTATTTTAAACAAAATTGCAGAACACAGACAAACCTCACAATTCGATTTATACCTTCTATAACGTCTATGGCGAGAAAAGTAATTTTTATACCCTGCACCTTCGTGAAGGGTATATTAACTTTGGTCTGAAGTTTGTAACCACTGGAAGGATTCCTCTGCAGTATGGACATGTATATATATATTCTTGCTCAGCGTAAAAATTTGGGTTGATTTAGACGGACAGATGGTCCATCCAATAGCACGATAACTCAAAAACGAATAATGCAATCGACACCAAACTTTCACAAGTTTTATCTTTTGTGCCAAAAACGAACCCTATTGTATTTGGACAAATTCGGACAACAAGTTCGGGTAGCTGCCATTCAACTTCAAACGCAAATTTTTTATATTCGAAAAAATAGGAAAGTCAGATTCATGAAACTTAGCGGTAGTGTGCTCAATTATAAATCTTACATATTCGGGAAGTTTCTATAGAATGGTTTCACAAGTTCAAGTAACTGCTACACAATAATGAAAGGTGCAGCGTATAGTTCAATCGGTTTATACCGACTGAACGTTTTTACTTGTTTTGTATAATTTTCATTTTAAAAAGACGTTACGAAAACTTTAAAAAATGACGCACCTTAAATCATTAAAGCTTTCAAGGTAAGAAGACCTTCACGGAAGTTGAGAAAACCATTTATATAATTCAAACCGTTATACAATTCCCGAAATACAACAGTTACAGGGAGATGAATTACATAAATATCTTATGTAATTCATCTCCCTTGAAATTTTTTCAGATTTTAAATGTTAAATATTCTTACTTTTGAAATCATTCTTGAAATATTTCTATAAAATCAAATTTCAAAATAATAGAAATAGTTTTGAATTCGTCACTCAAAATTTGAATGTAATTTTAATTGGATAATAAATCATTTTAGACTTGAAAATAATAAAGCTTATCATATTTATTTTACTTTATATTACAAAAATTAAATGTTTCATCTTAAAAAATCATAATGAGAAAAATACGTGCAGTAAAAAACAAGGTTCTTGAGCTAGTACATTCATAATTACACAACCTACACCCCAAAGATGAAAGGATTTTTAATAAACCGACTGAACTTCTTTAAAAGAAAGAAAGAAGAAAATTTTGTTATATGTATAGGTTATTATTTTCAACATAACTTAATTAATATACTCGCATATAAGTAGAAAAATCACTTTTTGAAATTATATACATAGGAACCGATTCATTTTAAACTCAATTAATTTTTTTCTTTTTACAAAATCCTATGAATAAAATATTCAAGTACTCGTACGTAGGTAACCTACACGAAAACTGTTTTTAAAAACTAACTATTTTTCTTTTTTTAGATCCACCTATAATATCCACCTCCTCTTACATAATATTATTGTTTAAATATTTTATGAGTCCTTGCTCTAAAAAAAAAAATAACTTCATACAAACAATATGTGTAGGTACCTAAAATTTCTTTTTTTTTTCACATTTTTTTTCAATTTTAAGTGATTTAAATTCGCATGAATGCTTACATACATTTATACATTTATATATTGTATTTACGTACATACAGTTTTAAATGTATATTTCACTCATTCATACATTCATTTATATTTGGTTCATTTTTATCCTTTTGTCATTTCTATATTAATTCCCTTTTATTTCATTGCAATTTCCTGTTTTTCTAATCTTTTACTCATTGTGATTTTTGTTTTGTTATCCGGCCTTCATATTCTAATCACAAAAAAATCACAAAAATAAACGAAGAATAAAAACAAATTTATTTTAATCTTTATAATCTGATCGCCAATATCTAAAAAAAAAAGGTCCTTTTTATTATTATTATTATTTTTTACTTATACACAATAAATGTGATGACAAAAAGTAGAGCAGTTGTTGTTGAATTATTAGCCGGATATGGATATGAAAGCCCACATTGATATTAAACAGTTGATAAGAGTAAAAATAGTTTTGAATTTTGGAATTACTATTTTTTATACTGCTTTTTTTTTGTTTTTAGTTTTTTTAATACTCGAAAAGTGTATTATCAAAATCTACTGTATGTGTATAAAATCGCTCCGTCTATTCACAATACTCGTACATTCCGAATTTTTATTATTTGTTTTTTGTATTTTTTTGCGAATTTGATTTAGTTTTTTTTTATCAAACATTGTTAAAACACACACTATTCGGCTATAAATTTAATTGAAAAAGTTTAGTTTTATAGTTCTACTTATGTATTAGGGAATATTTTATATTATGTATGTAGCACAGCATATTATTATATTATATAGTTCAAATTTAATAGGATTAATAAAGAAATTGATATGATAAAATATAGAGAAAAATTATAATGAAAAATCAAAATTTTTAATCTCAAAATATTAAAATGAATTTGGAATATGAAATGCGTAATTTGAAAAGGGAAATTGTTTTTATACAAGTATTATGGGAAATAAAATATTGACTTAAAATATTATCCAGAAAAAAACAGTACGATTATGAAAAAAAAAATTCCTATCAAATTTTATAGAAAATTGCAGTTCAAATATTAGAGCACTTAAATTATAACATTCTAAAAGCACGAAGAGAAAAGGTACTCTGTCCCCGGCTGAATAATGCGGTTTCTTTTAAATAATTTTTTGATTTAGATTAACTTCTTGTTTAGTACGGCTTTAAATAAATTAACATAGGTGAATAACTACTGACGAGAATTTTCCGCCGAAATTTTTTCCAAATCATAAAATATTTCTGTAATAGGAAAGAAATCCTACATTAGTCTTGTGACAAAGGAAATAAATTTAAAAAGAAATACTGTTTAGTTTAGCTCATTTATTTTATTTTCCAAACATTTTTTGCCATGTATTCGAAGTGATAATTAAGTTCTCCAAATATATATACCAGATTATGCAAAATATTATGTTCAAATATACAAAAATGCAAAAAAAAAAAACAATTTATACTTAAACTTATGTTTTATAAAGCAGCTTTTTTATAAACAGAAGCTCAACTCAAAAAAATATGACAAAAATGTCAATAAGACTTGGACCCCAAAAAGGGTAACCAAATATGCCGGGCACCGAGCACGTTAAGTAGGCCGTTTTTATAAAACATAAATTCGAATTCTTTAAAACGAATTTTTGGGCGCGTTTCGATTTTTTTTTATTCTGTTCAACACACTTTTCAAGAAAAATTCCAGAATTTCATGTCAGTTCAAAAAAATAACGGATCAGTATTATTTTGGTTAAAATGAGTCCAAACTCTTCATTTTTATTAATAACCAATTAATAAAGATCAAGGGTCTTAAACATTTGATAATGATCTCAAACCAAGATAATGGGTCCCAAACCCGTGATCTTTATTAATTACTTTGTTGGGCAAATCACTTCTAGTAGCTTTTTGTTCAGGTTTTTCGTTAGAGTTAGTTTACATTCGAAAATTCTGAATGTGTTTTTGTTTAAACATTTTTTTTTGTATCTTCTTATTGAAAACAGAAATTGATACGCCCTTTATTAAAATTGCGTTTGTCATAATGGCTTGTGAATTGTGAACAAAAAAATAAATCTTGAAATACGACAAAAATTTTAACCCCACTTACAATTTATTTTATTCCACCCCAACAAAATTTTATTTGGTTATTGTATCCCATACAATAAAGGTTTTAAGTTCTGGCCACATATGCCATTTTTCTTCTTTTTTTTTTGATTTTATATTTTTGTTTTTTAATTAACTGCATAAATAAACTTTTATTTGAGAATAAATGTGTACAATTTCAAAATCAAAAAATTTGCAATCCCTTATTGGAACTTTTTTTTTATTAATTTGAAAATTTATTCTTTCCTTTCTTCTTATTGTACAAAATGGTCAATACAACTTTGAAATTTAATCCTTAATGACCAAACAAATAATTTTCTATGTATTATTATTTTTTTTTTAAATTTACCAATTTTATTTTCCTTATATTTAATTTTTTCCAATAGGTTACGAAAAAAAAAGGTTTTTTTTCTGCAATTTTAGCACGTAATAAGAGATTTTTCTTATTTTTTTTTTTTACATTTTAGTTGTAGTCCTTATTCTCTGTTAAACTACACATATATATGAACATATATATTTACGTATACCAATATAAATAAAAGTACATAACATGCACTGTATTATACCTTAACCGAAATTGATATGGACAATTTCTTGTTCCAGGATCAAGTCTATTTGATTCAAAGTAAATTAAAAACGAAAAATTAAAAAAAAAGAAACGTCCAATCTCTTTTTTCTTTTCTTTATATAACAAGGGTATTTTGCGTCTCGTTTACACTTTTTAATCTTTCGATTTATTCTTTGTTTTTTTTTCTTAGGAAGCTCAAGTAGCTAAAATGTTATATAATATACAAGTATTACATAATATCTTAGATCAAGTTGCGATACATTAAAAAAAAAAAAACTAGAATAAAGGCTAAGACAAAGAAGAAAATTATGAAGCAAAAAATTTCAACGATACTACTGAAATGCTATGATTTCCCGTGTAATCAGCGTATAATAGCATGAGTGTAAAGGTTGTTCTAAGAAAAAACAAGACAAATTTGTGAGATGAATTACTCGAGTGGTAAATGATCTTACAGTTTGTATTTGTAAGAATTCTGTAACCAAAATATTATGTGGGATAAAGTAAATTTTCGAACAACAAAAAAATGAATCATTTAATTTTAAATGTATAATTGAATTAGAAGAATTTGAATGCGTCAAGTCTATACGGCTCCGGTACAAGTAAATAATTCTATGCGTTTCAAAAGAACAACCATTAAAATAAATTTTTTAAATAATGAGCTTATCTATAGAGTGATTCGAGTAAATTTTGATAATATAAACTTATTTTTGAAGTTAATTACCCCAGAATTAAGTTCTATGTTGAAACCTTAGAAAATGCAGAATAGAGGGGGATCAAAATTATTCAATTTAAATAAATTTCCTTATTAACAAATTCGAAATTAGCAATTGATAACAGAATATTTTAAAATAAACTTGACCCTGACATATAAAATTATTTTGAAATTTTCCATGAAAATTTTTTGAAAATTAAATTTTTAATGTGGAATAACCCATGAACAGAAATTACATTTTTTAGTATAGAAATAGTAAATATTTAGTTCATTGATGAAATTTTTATAAATTAAAAAAGAATAAAAAAAAAGGATACCATGTTATAGATTGGTAAACGATAGTAAATTTAATATAAAAGGACTCTTGATATTTTTTCATGTTTAATATCCTTCTTTTCTAATTCAATCTTTTTTACGTTTTCTCTTTCTCTTATTTATATACATACATGTCGAGGTTATAATGTTTTCATCGAAATAAGTTCACTATTAAGTGGGTTATATGTGAATATATATATATTAGTCTTGTGCTCTGTAGTGACATGGAACAGTACATACTATGTACATAGCTATATAGTTTGTATACGCTATACTATATAAATATATTTCATGTATTAGTTTCACTTAATTTAGAATGAGTTTAAATAACAGAATGAGGTAACCAGGTTTTTGCGTAAGAAAAGAACTCATTGATTTTGATAGAATAAAGTAAACAGATTATACTTTTAACAATAAGAATGAATTGACTTAAGTAGCGGACTATCAATTGACTTGAATTAAAATCAAGAAATTTATTATATATATTTGGAACCTCCATAAAAAATTAATTTTAAGCAAAATTTGATTGATTTGATCAAATTTTTTTTCGGTATAACTTAATAAAAAAGTAAGTATTTGGGAAAGAGAACAACAGTTAAATAAAAGCTGTTACGAAAAACTTTTCAAACCAAATAAAATATTAATTTGATAAGATAATCAATTAATAATAAAAAGAGCTCTAATTGGATTAGAATTTTAAAATTTTTACAAAAATAAACCACTTATTTTAACTTAGGATCGACTACTTACTCACAATCATTAACCTCAGAAATAACCTCATTCAGCATTTCATTAACCTCCAAAAATAAAATAACAATGCAGGAACAAATGTGTAAGATATTCTTCCAAAGTTATTGCATTTATTTTATTATTTACTTTTCGAAACTGGTCTTGCACATTTTATTACTTGGCCATTTGACAATTTGCCGATTTCTACATAAAGCAAATGTAGGCATTTCAGATTTTTTTTCCTTGAATAATAACAAAGCCATATGCCGCCTTGTAATTTTAATTTTATCTAATTTAATACAATTCTTTTTAAAACTTTTCCTAACTAGAGTAAGTTTCCTTTTTAAGTTGTACAAAATGTGCAAATAAAATATCGTATCGAAAGCGCATGATGCAAGGACAAAGACAGCAAACAATAAATTTAAAAATTTTCAAATTTTCTTATTTACTTTCGAACGTGTAGTAACGATACAACAACCATATAACAATATCATAGTTTCAATTTTAATTAAGTAAATTAATATGGGAAATTAATGAATACGCCCCAGTCTACTAATATTTAGTTATAGAATTTTGTTAAAAAAAACTTTTATTATACGACATAATCATTTTTAAGGTATGATGGTCTCCTTTCATTAAGGATTTTTTAAAGTACCATATTATGTAATAGACGAAAAAAACAAAATCTTAGTAACTATTTATAGAAATAAGTGTAATAACTAAGAAAAAAGGAAAATAACATGATCGAATGTTAAATTGATATGTGAAATCGAGGGTAAAATATTATCAAATTGCTATAGTTATTTGCTAAAATAGATAGAAAAACTTATAAAATAACAAAGAAAAGAAACTGAACAGAACGAATGTAGACAAAGTAATACAAAAACGTATTACTGAGAATTAAGGTCCTTAAAATAAAATTTGGAAAGAAAAAAAAATAAACCATAAAAAGAAAAAATTAAAAAACAAAGATTAATTTTTATGATTTCAGCAATGAAGTTAAGCATTTTATATGGTAGTTTGGACACTAGAATCAAAAATTTTAAACTTTAATCTTTAACAATATGAAAACCATGAATCAAAATTCCTAACTCTACAAATACTTTAAATGCCAAATCTTAAATCCTTTTGTCTTATGTACATTTCTATATTATTACATAACATGAATGTGTCAAATAAGGAAGACATAAATAATAGTCTTAAGGAATAGCAATGGCACAGTTTGTTGGCCAACCATCTGGTATTTCAATTTATTTCATTCTTTTTATTTTGTTTGTTGTTTATCACTATTTTTTAGAAAAAATAACAAGAAATAGCACGAGTTTTAATTTAATCTTATAATTTAATGCAATTTGATTATAATTTTAAGATAAAATCTTATAATGAGGTAAAATTTTCATTATACGTTTTTAATGTTTTAAACATTAATGTAAAATAGTAGCATTGTTCGACCGATATTTATAAAATTCAAAATACAATATAAACAACTATGTACTTGTAATTGTATTAAATCAAATACAAACATTAGATTTCCAAAAATTATGAATTCCAATGGAAAAGTTGAAGTTCTTTATCTGGAAAAGTTTATCTTAATATGGGTTTCTTTGCTAGGATTACAACATTACTAAAATTATATATTGTTGAACTTTGTTAAAAAAAAACTGTTTGCATGAGAATTTATAATAAGTATCTCTCCTAAAAGTAAACGCAACTGTTTGGATCACACTCTTCGTTTGTTAATAAATTGGCTTCATTTATACACACATATACAATCGCTTACAAGCTATTTTAGTTGTAATTGTAATTATTTACATATATTCTATCCTAACTCCATAAGCGAGATCTATATATTAAAAAATTTTATACATTTCTTAATTTTTCTAATAAATTTTCCACCAAAAAAACAAATTTTCAGATGAATCCAATGATTAAAATGAATATGCCAATGTTAAGTGTTTCTAAACTTATGCACTCAACAACGTTAGTACATTCTGTTAATATATTTAGAAAAAGTAAAGATATTGACGAATTTAAAGTAATTCGTAGTGTACTCTAGCTCTTGTATAATAAAAAGACAACTTAGAACAGTGATTTCTAATTCTTCAGTTCCTTAAAATTGTAAATTCTAAAACGGTACTTTAATTTATCATATTTTTTCTATTATTTTGTAAAATTATGAAAATCGATTCAATTCAAATCGTTTTTCATATACATACATAATTTCAGAAATACCTTATAAATTGTTTGACCAACTATTATATTATCATAATATGTTAAAAGATTTAAACAAATTGACATTTTTAGAAAATTTTGAAAAAAGAAAATCAAAAAAAAAAAAAAAGAATTTATTAGATAATTTGTAATAAGATTATCGATTATCAGGGCCCTCGAATATATTATATAGTAGTTTAGATTAGAATGATAGATGACATTGTATATAAGATCATATCTAAGAAAAGAATTAAACTATCAATAAATTTAATAGCAAAAAGTAGTAAATAAATAGAAGAAAAGTATAAAAAATTGTTACAATACTTAAAGCATATTATTGGCAGCAAAATAAGAAAAAATTCTGTATAAATTTAAGAATTTGACCATCTGGAGAAATAAATACAATATTTTTATAATAAATTTTCTTATTTTTATCGAAACTAAGGCTATCAGGACAATTGAATTAAGTTAAGAAGTTTCGTGTTCTTATTTATGGGTTAAATGAAAAATTGCTAAGAATTTATATTTGTGTCATATGTGTTAGATTATGCTAAATAAAGCTCTACATATAATTTATTTCACAAATTATTAAAAGTTTGAATCGAATTCAACTAGAAAAATTCAAACATTGCTTCCAAAATAATTTTTTATAAAGGATTAAAAAAGTTCTGAAAACTATTAAAATATTTTTAAATGCGTTATTTATTAAGCTAAATTATATAATTTCAGAAGATTCACACATTTAATGAAAATTAGAAAAAATTTAACAATCTTTACTATAGTTATCCACATATCTTCTTATCCTAATGAAAAATTATAGCATTTGTTATAAAAAATATTGTACGAGCAAATATCGAAACACTTTGATATGTTATAAAATTTGTTTAAAATCTTACAATAAATGGAATTTTTGATCACATAGGTCAGGGATGGCGAACCTAAGGCACGCGTGCCCAAGGTGGCCCCCGTCTCTACTTTCTCTGGCACGCGCTATTAAATACTTTAGTTCAAAATTTTTTATATTTCCGATATTATATTTGCTTAAAATATAAAAATTATATTTGCTAAAAATTGTTTCCAAAAATTTTTTAAGTGAAGCCTGTGAAGCCTGTATTTCCTTTAAAAACAACTAATTATCATTCTGATATTGATAACTTAGCGGCAGCAATGCAACAACAAAAATCTCATTAATTCTATATTTATAATGTATGTATAAATAAGATTATGTCAGTTATAAATAAATCGACATATTTGTGTAAATATGCCGATTTATAAACAAAATTATTTTAACAAATATATTTTGTTTAAAATAATTATGTTTTGACACGCAGTCCGATAAAGGTTTGCCATCCCTGACATATGTTATACATATTATAAAAATTTTTAAGCTTTAATTACAAAGGTCTTTGATTGAAAATAAATATTATGTAAACTGAAGAACTATATGCCAATTTGACATGAATAATATGACCTCATACCCTAATAGAGCTTTTTGTCTCATACATCTCTAAGAGCCAATTTGAAAGTCGAAGACTAATTATAACAAAATCAAACATTATTTAATGAATAACTTCCAACAATAGAACAATATATGTACATATTTTTAATTAATTATTTAAATAAAATGTAATTAAAAAAAAAAAAATTTTATAATTTATATTATTTGTAAATGTTCTTCCGTACTTACATATATGATTTGACATTCTGCAAATAATTCATTTTCATACAATAATAAAATTATTTATTGTGTTTCTTCCCCACTATACTTAATTTAGCAAAACACGCATATTTCATTTTTCTTTGTCTAAAAAGAAAAAAAAAAATAATAAAATTCTTGATTATTTTTTGTCAAATTTTTAATAAACCAATTTATCATAAAATTTTTAAATATCATATTTCATTTCTCATATTATTATTATAAAAATCCAGAAACATACTCATTCACATACCCACATACACTCATATATATTTATGTATAATCTCTTAAATAATGTGCGTTTTGATCTTTAGACGCAATCCTACCATATAAAATTAAATGGGGTTTTCGTATCTTGCTTTATTTTTTGTAAGCAAATCTTTCTTTCAAATGTTTGCATTATTTGCATAACAAGCCTTGCAAACCTGAAATTTGAAAAAAAAAACTCGAATTAAAAAAAAAACAAATCAAACAAAATCTGTACGAAAAAAAAATATTGTCTAATTCACTCCCCTATGCATTTTCATAAGGCCTGCTGTACAAAAAGTAAATAAAAAATTAATATCACAATTGACCACTACACATATGTACCTACATATATTTATGAAATTTTAATGTGTGTACTTTTCTTAACTATAGGACCATCTTAAAAAACGGGAAAAACGGTAATTTTTAAAATACATAATATGTACATACATATATTAAATTTTTGTGTTTAAGATTTTCATACCAAAAATTAGGGGCTAATATGAGGAAGCCTAGGACTTCATAGTCGAAATCGGAAGGCAGAGCAGGAAATAGGAAGCCCAAGTCAAAAAATAAAAAAAAAATTATTAATACAAACCGGATCCTAGACTTAAAATTACGAATTGGTAGAATTAGAATTTTTACTAATGTAATGAATCCATTTGATTTATTATTACTTATGAAAATATCATAGCAAATATTAAAGAAAGAAATGCTGCTAGATTTTCATTTTTATTAAATTACACATATTTCAATAAACTCCAAGAATATTTTTATTTAAAGCCACGCAAACTTTAAGACAAGATTCAATTCAACAAATCACACGAAGTCTTTCGTAAGCCACATAATTTCTATGTATATTACAATTTTCTTCGAATCGAATTTTTATTATTCTGCAATATAACAGTTTTCAAATTTTTATTGAATTCCAAACGTACTCGTAATATCTTTTAAATGGTTTCAAATTCTGAAAAACAGTCCTTTTAATAAAGTTTTAACAGTTGAGCTGTTCGTTTACGTTATACTTAACATTTATATAATAGCTGGCTATCATTTATATACCAATCATTTGGTTATGTATTATTGTACTAGTTTTGATTTGTGTATAATATGTCAGGCCTAGAGAAGAATGAAAAAAAAAGTAAATAAAATCTAATAAACAATGGGTATTTTGAAAAAAAAAACGAGTAAACTGAAAAGCAGAGAATATGAAAGAGTAGAACTAAAAACAAACCCAAATCATCAAAAATCGTCAAAAAAAAGCGAAATTACAAAACAAAACAAAAAGGGGTGCTAAAGACAAATGACGGGAAGTGTCGTTTGGTTTACTTGAAATATTCTGTGGCCACATGGTAGAGTTTTTCATCGGTTTTCTTAGTTTATTTTTGTTTCTTTCTTTTTATAATTTTTTTTGGAGTTGAAATAAAAACTGAAAGGAATACATACTTACATATATACATACATAAATAATTCAATTCATACTTTTAAAAATTTTGTTTCCCAAATCTCTCTACTCTAACATTTACCTATTCACAACCTCATACACTCAAACAATATCAAATAATTTTAAAATTGTATGATGTGCACATGTATATAGATATGTGTATTTATTTATTTAAAAATTAGAAGTACGTATAGTAGAGAAACAAGGGATGATAATCATTACTCTTGCAATTCACATTGAAATTCATTGTCTCAGGCTACTTTAATAAAATTTGCTTCCTCTTTTCTTTTAAATAATTTTTAAATTATTTATTTCTGTTTATTATAAAACGCGGACCCTTACAGCTAATTCTTTATATAATAGAACTTAGATATTTGCACACAAAAACATAAATTTATATTACCTTAAATGACTAAATGTAAATGGTTACTATATGGTGATTCTTTTGGGAATTCAGCTGATTTCTACACGAATGCAAGAGAGCTAGTTTTTTTTCTGCTTTTTTTTCATTGATACGAGTATTTACCTCGAATGAAAATCTCTTATTTGAAATGATGTGAATATGTCCGTGAAATTAATAAAAGAAATGAATCTTCAGATGTGACCATCAATTCAACATATGAGCTTATTTATATACGAAGGGGAATTGTTTTAATTATTTGCGTTTATATAATATAGGTAAATAAATGAATACATACATTGTGATATAGATAAATTTTTTTTTTGTAAATCCTTATTATTAATAAAATACCAAAAAGATCAGGTTTTCATTCAAATATACTGGATATACTGTGAGAGCATTGAGTAAACCAGTGCTTATAAACACATTATTGGTGACCACGGTGTTTCCTAATTTAATGACAAGAAGTATAATTAAAAGGTTATCATTTATTTCTGAAAATTTAATTCTTTATTTTCTAATTAAAATAATCTCATTGGGACAAATTAAAAAAAAAGCTGAACTTCATGAAAGACAACAAACTTAAATTTAGTAGGGGTATTAAAATATTCGATGATAAAATTTTTTGTTGTACTTTTGATACACCCTTTGTAAATTTTATAAAATATCAAATTCCAAACAGTTTAGTAAAAGCTCTTGACATTGTACACTTTTCCTAAATGCGTTTTATACATAGTGGAGACGTAAAATAAAAGTAAATCGGGTATCGAAAAAATCGAGCACGCTTTTCTTATACTCGTACTTATATACCTTGTGTTTATTTTCAGCAGTAAAGTTCTAGTTATCAAGTTTTCTTTCCTAAAATGCAGCATAAAAATGCTATGTTTTTAATGATATGGTAACGTTTATAAAACTGAACATTTGCACACAACTTTAAAATGAAATTTTCAAATAAACGTCAAAGTTGTATTGATATGGTAAAAATTGTATTCCAAAATGTACGACAAGCTTTAGTATTTCTTTTTACAATGTAAAGGTACTGAAAGCTCTGAGACGGTACTACAACCGTATTAATACCGTACTTAAATCTTTTCTACAACATTATGCACGAGTTCTCTTGAAAGTCATCAACACCTTGAAAATGAATTTTAAATTTCTGACCAAAACAATTGCGTAGGGCAAACAACGCTTCAAAATCTCATATTAATCTCCAAATTTTTGTAATTTTTTTACAAATGCTCCCAATAAAATATCTTTCAGAAAATATTGTTAATACCTAATACACATTTGCGTATATAAAACGTTATAATAACGGTGGAAAATGTTGAAGAACACTGAATTTAATATTACTCTAATTTACATTATGGACATTATTTAATACATTTTTTTAATACTTAAAAAATTATACAATTCATGTAAATTTGCTAGTTATATATTGAATTTTTAAAAAAGTTATTATGTGGAAAATTATACTATATCGTTATTACTTGTACAATAACAAAAATATCAGAAATTAACAAATGGTTATATCTACAGTCATAGGTTAGGTTATAGATATTTTTCTTAACACTTTAAAATATGTACATTAATATATGTATATATTATATTCAAATTTATTATTAAGAATGTATTGTACACACAGTGTTATAAGCTTCTTGAGAACAACAAAGGAAATCTTAAGAGGCGGTTAATTTGTTCACATAACAAGATTTTTTTAAAAATAAATTTGAATATGAAAAATATGGTAAAATTAGTAATTGTGATATGGTAGAGAATATTTATACGTCCGTACATAACAGGAATGTGTACATTTACCTACTCTTCAATTATATTTTGATACATTTAAATGAGTTGTAATTTAAAAAAAAAAAAGTGGCTTTCATTTTGGTAAATAAAAGAATCGTTCTGGGTTTTTTTTAAAGAAAGCCAATTTTTTTTTATTAAAGGGGATGTGGACTTTCTTGTCGGTTGAGGAACAATATACCATAAAAAAAAGAAAAAGTAATAGAAACTGTTTTCTTAAAAAAAAAAAATAAATATACAAAATTGTTGTGCAAATGAATAAATTTTTAAGATTGATTTTATTTATGGTTTATGAGGTAACATAAATATTTTTAAATTTTACATATAAATAATTCAAGTTCCGTGGAATAATGAACAATTCTTGAAAATTTATTTTGAGAAAATTTAAATTAAGAAAACAGAAATGTAAAGAGTTATAATTGCATAACAATAAGACGATTATCAAAACTATTTAAAAAAAGAAATAATTCGTTTTAAAAATTATTTATTAGATTTAATTTTAAATTTGAAAAAAATAAACAAAGAGACTATTTCCGACGACAAATTGAATGTACTCAAAAGAATTTTAAAATCGTGGTATTTAAAGTGTACTGCAAGAATTTTTCAATAAAATATTGATACAGTTCAAAGACTATGTGTCAAAAACGTTTATGTGCAAAAATAAATTTCAGTTACAGACAGTAAACTAATGCTCGCTGCAATATTTTCAAATGTAATCGAAAAAATTAACACAAAACAATCCTAACTAATAAAATAGTCCGAAAACAAAAAGTAAATTCTGAAGAACGCACATAGAAAACTGTTGGGTTAAGAAAATATTATTTACAGCTCACATTTGGATTTAATATGTTAGAGTTGTACAGCCAATGCATTTTCTTTATATAAACAAAAATGAGTACAGTACCAAAGGCATCGAAAAGAGTTAGCACATATTCAATTTATATTTTATTTTACCAAGGTAAAAAATCATGTACAATCACTCATCTACCAAACAAAATACTCATAACAAAAGAGCTTACATTAATAATTCAACAAAATCATGCAGTGAAGAGTACATTCAATCAAAAACTGCTTATTTTAGTAACTAATTTCTAAATTTAATATACACAGATGAAATTTTTAATTTCATTTCGTTGCATTTTCAGTTTTTAGTATTTAAATAGGTAAAAACAAGAAAATTTAAAGAGAAAGTTAAAGTGATTTGAAAGTTAAATTGCATAAGCTATTCAAAAAAAAAAAAAAATTAAGAAATCAAGGCTCTATTGAAAAGAATGAAAACAATAATTAACTATACTAATAAAAGTGCTCTTTTAAAATGTTAAGAAGTAAAAGTAAAATTGGCTTTTGCAATATAGCCCAGATTTTATATTTTAACAATTTAATCTATTGTTTATTTTATATTTAAGAATATACATGTGTATACGCATAAGAAATTTAATTTTACAAAAATTATTTTATTAAAAGCATTTAAAATAAAATTAGAAAAGCAAAATAATCTATTTGTATTTATTAAAAATACAAATAGAACTCTTTTAATAATTTTAATCAACTAAATACTAAATTGTTACTTAATATAAATTAAAAAAAAATTTTAACCAAATTTGAACTTACTTAACCAAGACTTTAATAAACTTTAAATTTTATTCGGTTTTAAACTTAAAAAAATTTCAAAGAGATTGTTGAAATAATCCAGAATTAGTTATGGTAAAAATTTATAAAAATATCATCTTATACAAATTTTTCATCCCTCAATTTTAAATGATTACTACATATTGCACAATTGAATTTGAAATTCCTTTTTTTTTTTAATTTTTAAAGCCGTCTGTAAATTTTCAATAAAAACCTTTGCTCTTCTTTTTTCTTTTGCTAAAACAATCAGAATTTTAACCATCAAACAAAAACTATTATATTGAGAAATAAATCAAAATTAGTTCCATATGTTGGTTTACCACTTATTTAATATTGTAACAGAATTAGACTATTATTAAAAATAAAAATAAATTTTACACGGAAATCTATTTTATATAACTATTATTTTCAATCTCAGTATGAAATTATGTCATTATATTATTATGTAAAAAAAAATAAAAGATCTGCAAAATTACTTCTATAACATCTCAATTTTTATACATGAAATTGCATCTGCTTCAAAGATTGACTAGCATACATTTATGATACATATTATAAAAGGGCTCGTTATTGCTTCCTAAAACACAATTTTAATTTGTTAAAAGTAATCAAACAAAGAAAATTAAATACATAAGATATTCACTTTTAAATATAAATTTAACGCAAATTAGTCACAGTGATATCCCATTGTGACGGACAATATTTCTAAAGTTAACCTATGCATACACATCGTTGTATTCATAAAATACATTAAATTTCTGTTGATATTTTTACCAAATTTTCTGCAGAAGTAAACTAGGTATTTATATCAAATGTATGTAGCTCATTTAAGAATTTTTAAATGAAATAAATATGATGACGCCATCGTTCTGATCCATTTATACTTATAGAATCGTCGCCATCATTTAGAAGAAAATTCAAAGATTTGATTTAAAAAAAAAGGCTCTCCATTCTGTTCACTATTTTATTTGAAACCTAAAATAAAAAACAAGAAACATTATTTTAAACATAAGAATTTTCATTCAAAATTTTTAAGTACCATACATATCACATAAATGCAATAAGAACATAACATTTTTCTTAAAATGGCAATTAAAAATCAAAAGTGAGCCTTCTTCTTTTGAAAGTGTCAATTATGCAATGAAATTTAAAAGTATAAAATCACTTTTTCGTACAAATGCCATAAAAGAGTACATTTAATTTAAACATTATTCTTATGTATGCATTTGAATTGTTATTAACACCTGCAAATTATACTGTACAATGTTTGGTTTGGTTATACTTTTGCAACCGAACTTTAGATATTATCGGTATCTTTTGATGTGTGCAATTTTTTGGTTTTATATTTCTTTTTTTTTTGTGGATAACCGATATTTATTTAAGTGTTTCAATTATAGTCATATGCTATACTAAGAATATTGTAGAAATTCATAGATTTTACTCGTATAAAGGGAGATGTGTATAAGTATACATTCCAAATATTAAGAATTATTAAATATATTATAGTATATATAGAGACTAGAGAGTTTTTAAAGAGACAAAGTGTTGTAAAATTTGGAATTCATAATTATACAAATAGAAATATTTAAAAAAAATTTGAACTTTCATTTTGAATACTTTTATTTGATTAGCAAAAATATTGGAACTAAAATTTCTTTCTATATGATATTGACGATTTTAAAGGTTAAATTTCAATCTAAATCAATATCAGGTTCAATTTTTGGTTTGTTTTTTAAATTAGTAATTTGTTGAAATCAATAATTCTTTAATAGTTCTGAAAATTCAACATTCAATTTAATGCTTTAATATTGCTTAGAAATTTGAAATTATTTCGAAATTAGATTTTTGTATTCATGATTTTATTATTTAAAATTAGATAATACTTACAATAACATTGTTACAATATAATTGTGAGCGGGCCATGTTAAATTAACAAAAGTATGGAAAATAGTGTAAAATCAAATCAAATAATTTATTAATTTATTTTATTATGCTAACGCTTTAGCATAATAACTATATAGTTTTAATAATAAATAAGTCGATTTAAAAAATTTGTATAAAACCTTTCCTTATTATAATTTTATTATTACTTGTTATTAAGAAAACCCGAGTACAACAATCTGTTTAATAAATATTTTCACAGTAATACTGTATATATTTGATAAACGACATAAAAACTAGTTTTAGTATTATCAAATACCACTAAAAAGTTTTGACTTGCTCTCTGATGTTAAATTTATAGGTGGTTTAATATTAGCAAGTTTTCCAAGTTTGAGATGAAACAACACAAAATACAAGCAACCATTAACAATATCCTAACGTCATCTTTCATTTGTGTCTAACAATGCAATACAATATTTCCTTTTCAAACTAATATTGGTCTCCAATAAGTTATTTTAACCATTTTAAGTAGAATATATTAAATGAGTGTCAGTTGGTTTCTTGTATTATCAGAACCAATTGTCCCTATTCTCGTATAGAGACCCATATTTTTTTTAAACGCTGATATTACGTTTAATCATCTTTTTCTCAATACGTGTATGCTATAATTTAAATATGTAACCTTTATAAATCTAAAAAACAAAATTAAAATACATATACGATACAAAAACCAAATTTAATACTCATGATAACAATCTACTTTAATATAATAAAAAGTGTTATGAAAAATTACTTTATATTCGACAATGTTAACGTAAAATAAGAATAAATACGAGTAGTACGTGCTCACACTTCATTGTCAAATTTAATAAATTTATCAAACAATTATTTTGTACATTTTTTAATAAAAAACTACTGTTTATTGCATATTCATACACTTTTCATTTATTGTAAATATATTTTGATGAAGGAGCATAACTTCAACATTATACAATTAATTAAATTAAAACGAAACTATAGAGTATTCTAAACAATTTTATATAAATACTAACCGTCATAAAAACAAAAAATAGGGGCACATAAAATCACATCCAAAGTAATATATACTCTTCATTCATAATATCAAATCAAATAGCGAAATACGTTCAATAAAACAACTGAAATGACTTAATATTCTTATAAAAAAAAAGATTATAAAAATTATTATAACCAGGATTTTAAGGATTTATATTTTAGCGCATTATGTGTACACGCTTTTTTTTCATTTTAATTTTAGAAAACCGACAACATGCCACTCAGCAGGATATTTTAATGTGCATTGAATAAATTTTCATGAATTTCCGAAATAATAATTGTTAAAAAAAAAATTTTTAGTATTATTTTTTTCAAATTAATAATTTAAAACAGTTAAAATTTTAAAAGAATTTTTATATTTATATAGGAAAAGAATACTGAAAAGGATATGTTTCTTGATTTTTGTTTATAAAGCCAAAAAACGCAACTTTTCTTAAAACTTTCAGCATTTATATAAAAAATTTGTCTTTACAAAAATAGTTTTCAATATGCTAGTTCTGTTTTACCATTGCCAAAGGGTAATTCTGAATTTCTGCGAAGTGTATTTTAATCGTGTGAAAATTCATCATAAGCTGAATAAAACTATAAAATTTTTCCAGTCAATTTCATTATTTAGTTGATGAAGATATTGAGCAGGGGTTTCTAAAATGACATTATAGGTACATAAATATAAAATATTGGTACTTAAAAAAAAATTTTAGGAATTCAATATCATATTTAATTCATATAACCTCAATTTCGAAACACAGCCATTCCTCTTAATTAGTTTAGTTGCAGTATACCCATTAAAAATATTTTAACATTTATTTAAGCTTAAGCTTTGTGTACCTACCTAAAATAAAGAAAAAATTATGAGCATGTTTTTTATCCAATTCAAATTAGTGAGGTAATTAGGTAGGTCAAAGTATTTTACATCACATCTTAATAAGATAAAAATTATTAATTCGTATTTTTCAACAATATAAATTAAGACTCTTAAATCGAAACTATGTCAAATGTTCATGAAAATTTTTGCAGAATGCAATTTTTATAAATCAATAAAGGTAACTTCTTTTTACCTTCATTACCTTTATAAATCAATAAAGGTAATGAAGGTAAAAATCAGGAATACAACTGCTATAGTACCTAATTTAAATAGTATAAAAATATTGATCTCTTTTATTAATTAATCAACAATCTTCGCTACTATTATTTAATAAAATGACTACTTACTTGGATACTTGTTCGTATCAATCGGTTCGATGCACTAGCTAATTATCATCTCTACCATTCAAAGTTATAGCTTCATTTCTTATAATAATTTAATAGTTTCCAGTGTTTTTCTATAATAATTTAGTAGTTCCCATATTGTTTCTCTATAAATTCATTAGAGAAAATATATTTCTTTACTGGCACCAGTAAACCATTTCAATCAGAAATTCAAATGCATGTATGTACAAGCTATTATATAATGTACATATGTATATGCACCATGTACGCCATATACGCGTATTTGCATACTTGAACTTTGTATTACATTCTAGTTCTGCTTGTACAAGTGTAACAACTTGTACCCAAAATATATACATACATACTTATGTGCACATCAGTAGGTGTTTAAGTTGCTTTGCTTAAACTGCTGACTGCATAGGCACAAGTCTACCTGCAAAAAATACATTATATTTGCATACATACTTACTATTCCATAGAAATTTAAGTTGTAGATACTTACATAAAACATTCTAGCTAATCACAAGATACAATATCTTAATTGCGTATATTTTTATGTGCAATACTACTCTTTTTATATTTTTTAGAAATAATATAATGAATATTTTACATTTTTCACCGCTTTTTTTTTAGCCTGTAAAATTTACTGTAATCAAAAATTACTTATCATTCGCATTTAAATTTTCTAATTTTTTTGTGGTAGAGATGGAACATGTTGGCACATAACGATTTCGGATAAAGACGAGTTATTAGTCTATTAAATTTAAACTCAGTTATCATCCCTTATTAAAGTTCAGTTCGAAAAATTAACGGAAAACCACAAAAAAACTCAAAACAAATCCTGTAATGCAAAAATCGATTATTTTATTTAACGGAACACCAAATTTTTAACTTTTTCTTGAACGTTTGAACTTTTTTCAATTTTCTTTCATCTTTCATATCTGTGAAATTGCTAAAATTTGTTAAATTTTTGAACTCGTATAAATTCATACATAACTATTTTTACCCGCCAAAATTTTATTGTGTAAAGTTCGGAGAAAATTTCTGGGTAGAGGAGAAATTATCAGGTGACAGTATTTTAGTCAATTTTTCTTTTTTACGGATAATACTGAACAGATGCAACAATGTTGTAACAACTCATTATAGAAGCGGACCATAAACCTATCTTAATTTATGTTTTAGTATTCGATATTATTCTTTCGTGTTAAATATTAATTTATAGATGAGAATAGTTTTAATGTTTCAATACCGTATTCGATACAACCCTTGCTATTTCACTGTCATGTGTCAATATATAACATGACAATCAAACTGGAACATTATATTTATTGTTTACAAATTTTACTTGAATTGAAAAAGAAGAAAAAGTTGATATTTTTATTACCTAAATCAAAAATAATTTAATTTAATATAAAATATGTATTAAGAATAGTAAAACGTATAACTTATTATATCATTTTTAACTTCATTTGTTTTGAATTAGGAAGAGTTATGCCGGAACATTTAAATATTTTAGAATTGTTTAGTGGAATAGGTGGAATGCATGCTGCTCTTAAACGTAAGTACATAAATATGTAAAAATATTTAATTAAATAAAACTTAAAATGCTATGTACAGGCTCTGGTGCTAGTGGTGAAATAAAAGGAGCAGTGGATATTAATCCAATAGCAAATTCTGTTTATATACACAATTATCCGAATACCAAGGTTTTTAATAAAAATATACAAAGTTGCGATTCTAAATTCATAGAAAAGTTGCAAGTTAACACCATATTAATGTCCCCGCCTTGTCAACCTTTTACAAGAGTTGGAAATCAAAGAGGTTTTTGTAAGCTTAATTTTATGAAATTTACAAACTAACTTTCTTGTTTTTAATTTTAGATGTTAGTGATAATCGAACTGATGCTCTAAAATATATTTGCAGTACTTTACCTAAATTAACTTCAATAGAATTTATTTTAATGGAAAATGTTAAAGGTTTTGAAAATTCAGAAGCAAGGAATTTATATGTAAAATCTTTAAAAGAATCAAATTTTCGCTACAGAGAGTTTATTTTAAGGTTTGTTATTAAAACGCTATTAAATAATGATAATTGTTACAAATATTTTAGCCCTTCCCAATTTGGAATACCAAACACTAGACATCGCTACTTCTGTATCGCTAGAAAAAATGATTTTAATTTTGAAGATATTTTATGGGAATCATTGCCAAATAAAAAATTGCCACTTTGCCAGCCATTTTCTATGAAAAAAATCCTTGAACCTGAAGATGAAATACCCAAAAGTTTATATTTATCAGAGGATTTATTGCAAAAACGACTTATGTTACTGGATATTGTAAATGAAAATAGTACAAACTCAATATGTTTTACGAAGGCTTACACTCATTACGCAGAAGGAACTGGCTCTGTGTTAAGCAAATTATCAAAAAATGAAATGTCAAATATATTCAATGAAATCAATTCTATTGATAAAAATTCTCCAGAATACTTAGAGCTTCTGAAATCCCTTAAACTAAGGTATTTCATGCCTCAGGAATTGTTACGTATAATGTGTTTCCCTGAAGAATTTCAATTTCCATCAATAACAACACAAAAACAAAAATATAGATTGATAGGAAATAGTGTTAATGTATTTGTTGTAAGTGAATTAATAAATTTACTAATCAGTTAAGTTTTGTTTTCAAATTTGGTTTCTTTTTGTAAGTTTTAAAATTTACAATCAATTGGCAACTTCTACACGAAATACAAAAATTACAATGCAAAAATATTAAATTTGTATTATATTATAACTTCATTCTTTTTCAAGGGCCGTAATTCAGCAATTTTTTTATGAGCTTTCCTTCTGTGATCTGATAAAATGTAGAAGAATGAAAATTTTCTATCGCAAACATCACACGTATACTTTTTAAGAGCATCTGGAATGTGTATATCCAAATGCTTTTTTAAGGATGACATATCCCGATAAGCTTTTCCACAACCAGGTTGGTCACAAATTTTGTCTTTTATATCGGCATGTTTTTTTAAGTGTTGTTGCAAATGACCTTTGATAACATATGCATGATCACACAAATGGCATTTATAAGGTCTTTCATTTCGATGAAACCTTAAATGAATTTTTAACTCAGTTGGAGTGCAATAATTTTTATCGCAAAGCTCACAATGATATTTTCGTGGTCTTGCACTTCCTGTAACGTAAAAAAGTAATTATTTTTTTAAGATAAAGAAATTTAATACATAATAAATATTAAACACTAATTTTGGTTATTCAATAAATCGAATATAAGAGTATAAATTTGACTCGCTTGATTTTAACTTTATTTTATCAAACTAACAATTTTCATTGATTTTCATTTTCGTTCTTATTCATACCTGCATGAGAAAACCTTAAATGATTTGTTAAATCACTTCTGTGATTAAATGCTTTTGAACAGTGTCTACATTTAAAATTCCTTTGATTCTTATGATTTGCTAAATGATAACTAAATTTAGTTTTTGTTGTAAAATTACGACCACATTCTGTACAAAAAAAGTTATGTGTTTTCTTATGATTAGTTTTTTCACTTCTATTGCTAAATCTAGCGTGACAATATTCACATTCATATTTTTTATCAAAATTTTCTGCAATAGATTCTATTATATTTTCTTCCATTTCAATATTTTCGTCTTTTTTCTCTGAACTGTCCTCGTATTCGGCAGAAAATATGTCATTTTCCTCGTTATTTATTTCCATACTGATATTATTAATATCATGGTGATCAAATTCAGATAGAATTTCCTCTTCTAAATATTCATCTGAACAACTCTCTAGGACCTCTACAAAAGAGCAATATCAATGAAAGATATAGTGAAAAAATAAAAAATTTACCTTCTTTAAAATTTTCAGCAGCACAATTTTCTGAATATATTTTCTTTAAATTTTTGTACGATTCTTCACACTTTTGAAAGAAAAACCCAATTTCTTCAACATTACACAGGCACGTATAGCAAATTTTTTGGGGTAGTTCATCATTTTCCACCCTAATTATAGTTAAAAGCCAGTCTAAAATTTCATTGTTGATATCACATATACTGGAAAGGTTGCTCTTTTCTTCTGCACAAAATCGACAATATTTCTCCATTCTAATTTGATATTTAAAATATTAAATTTTCTCTTAAAATTTCATTTATAATTTATTTAAATTTACTGAAATAATAAATTAATTTGAAAATAAAATGAAAAACAAATCTTTGTATGAAGCAATATTGTATTTTGTATTAACAATGTTTTGTATTAATGACAGACATTAGACAAGAAACGCAACAGTTTTGTAGTTGTGGTTTTGCAGATTTCACAAAGTATTGCCGATTTCTTAGTTTTTGAAAAAATTAAATTTTAATTTTTGACAATTCGCCGAGTTTTCATTCTTCATATAAAATATTGCCAAACAAATCCGATTTATAGAGTTTGCTAACATATCCAAATTAAAAATAAACGCTTACAGAAACAAAATTGAAAAAATTTTTAACAAATTTTTTTTAATAAATTTGTTTAGAATAAAAATAAATAAAAATTTGAACATTTATTTTTTATTATCTTTCCATAATAATTATTGAAAAAGTCAACCTTTTGGTAAAATAATTTGTACAAAAATGCATTTAAAATTCATATTCACTCACGAAAATTTTTCACTCATTCCAAAAATTTTATTTAATATTTTGCGTTTAGCTGGATTTTTTCTTTTGTATGGCAATATTAAAACTATTGTAAAGTAATTCACAATTGAAAATTTACATTTATCAAATTCATTCTCATATTTGTATTGTACATAATTATAAATTATACCCAATAGATGTCGCTATTATTTGTACATTTGAATTATAAAATTCGTTTAGTACATATTATTTGATATGTACTTGCGGAGAAATTACAAACACCAAAATTAAATATAAATTTGAATATTGCAATTATGGGTTGCAGTTATGGTTCAATAGTTCATATTATCGTTAAAATGTGTGTCGTAGTTAGATTTTTTAACCCTTAGTCATGTTTTAGATTGCCATAAGTTTTTATTTTAGTATACACTAAGATCGCTTTTAATGCGATTTTGAGGTTAATTGGGCAATTTTTGTTTCATTCAAAAATTTCTTAAGCAAATCCACATGTAACGCTCAAACTCACTTCATTTGTTCAACTAAATACTTACCTTAACTCTTCAAATCAGAATGTCAGTGACTGATTTTTGAAGTGAGCTTTTGCAATCCTGGAATTCCTCTTGTACCTGATTATTAAATTTGACAAATCCTGAGCGATTATCCCGAGTGTCGCATTAAAAGGAATATACTGCAAATTATTTTTATTTTAATGGTGTTTCGTTCGAATTTATAATCAGTAGAGAATATAAAATTTTTCAGATTTCAAGTTCCGTTAATTAGAAGCACATTTTAATTTTTGGATCGAAACGTTTAAAGTTTTATTTACCCTTAGAAGAGGTTTTTGCTTTCTTAATATCGTAAGTCTGTATTTTTCCAATTTCTTTTTGTAAAAAAGAGATATTAAATTAAAGTATAAATTAATTACGTGTATAAACTCTAGAATCTAGATATTCAAGAGCTCCTTCAAAAAATTTAATATTAAAGTGCCTAGTAGTCTAGAAATGCCACGCAGTGCAACAACATTATTCATTGTAGCAAGTGGTTGAAACTCAGTGAAGCAAGTATACTATTCAAGGTGTAGCAGCATTCTGCAAATGAAACTTAAAATTCAACCTGCTTAGTTCTGATTTAGATCCAATTACAGCAATATCAGCAAAGTCAAGATATATTTGATTATCATATTCTACTAAAACTTCTACCTACATCATGGATGAAGTTTTCCTTTTGAATTATTTTAAATAAAAATTTTGTTAAAGCTTCAATATATATGCATAATATATGCATATTACACAATAGTGAAATTAAAATTTTATAATGGCTTCAATAAATAATACCGTCATGTAAGTTTATACACGGCCTGTATTTATCAACAGTAAAATAGTTAGTAATTGAATCAAAATATTATTAATCATAAGTTGCAAATTTCTAGAACAAAAACAAAAAAAAAATGCAATGAACAGCATAAATTGAAAATATAATTAGAAATTTATAATCGGTCCCCATATTTACTTTGTCTACAGGTTTGCACTCTTCTTTATCAAGGTTAAAATTACTATACTTAACTGAAAAGGTGCTTTTATTATTATTAATTTTGCAAATTAAAGCAAAATGTTTTTGATCTTACACAATGTTTTTATTCAAGAGCACCTTTAAAAAATTGATAAAGTTTGTTTTTGTTTTCCTCCAGTATACATGAATGTTATCTTGCTGAAGTCTAAATGCAAGATCTAAATATACCTATATGTATGTAATCTGTAATGCAATTAATACAAATAAATTTATTGCATGAATTTCAAGCTTACAACATATACTTACGTGTAATTCTTCATATTTGAAATTTGTAATATAAAGGAACATACCTACAAATTATAATAATATACAGGCTGGTTCGCATAAGGTGGCAAATAATTTCAAGGATGATTCTTTGATCAATTTCACCAAAAAATTTTTGGGTGGCAGGGGGAGGGGGCAAATCAAATTGATCTGTAAGACAAGAAAATAAAGAGCAATCAATCGTCTGTAAGACAAGCACCCAGTAGTAACTCTATGATGCATGGTTCTGAAGTTATAAACATTTATTTATACGCAGGAAGAATTTGCATTTTGGACAGGCTGTATACATAGCTTGAACAGGGTGTATAGCTTGAAAACGAGTTCCCCACCCTACCATCCAAATTTTCTGGAAATTGATCAAAGAAGCAACCTTGAAATTATTTGCGACTTTATGCGAAAAGATATATAAATTTTAAGTTTACATACCTAAGCAGTTTGAAGGCAGATTTATATAACAGTTAATAAGTGTATGAATGTTTGAATTAATTTATTAATAACTGCAAAAAGTGCAGGAACAGGAGCAGAGTTTTTAATGTATGATATTTTCGATTTTCTTTTATAAATTCACTGAATATCACCAAAATTTTTGTTGAAAAATTAAATTTTGCTATGGATAAAATTAAAATTAGAAATATTTTCAATTATAAGAGGCTGTTTGAAAATCCATGTATGTGTATAATAATTATGGTTGATCCATTTGCGTTATCCAACATGTTGGACTGAAAAAGTTAGGAAAAAATTGAAAAAATTAAAAAATCGACAGGTGAAAATTGTAAATATGTTCTTGAGAAGTCAATGTTCCCAATAGTATATAAAATACTTTCATCCAAAGCCACCTCTTTTTCAAATCCTAATTATCATGAATAAACAAAGTTTATTATGGTAGATTTTATCTGAACAAAGTCTCTAAAATATATATTTTTTTTAATAAAATCTGTAATTACTGGAGGTGCTTGCATCTACCAGTATAATTGAATGTTATGTGTAAATTTGAAGTTATGCGCTCTACCAGAATGTTGAATTTAGAACAAACTTAATTTATATTAATTATAATTTTAATTCGTTGGTATAACACACTTCTTTGATCCATAAGCCGGAAACTGCATACGCTTATAAATTAAAGTGACATACATATGCAACCGACAAGCCTTATTTTTTTACATTAAATAAAATATTATGACTTGTCGATTATTATATAGGAAGCGTATATATCATAAATAATCGAACTCGAAATTTCATTATGCAAATATAACGTATACCTACATATAACATCACATAGAGTTATTATATGAGATTTTGTCTGGTTTTTAAGGTCTTGGTGCAGGCATGTACAAAGTGATAGAATTTTAATTAAAATAAGTTGATTTTATAAAAATGATTCTTTGATTGTCGCAACTTATATAGCAACTTTTGTCAATTTACAATCACGATAATTAGCTTGGCAAAACGAATTAGTGAAAATGATTGTCGTTATTACAGTAATGTTAAGTTAGTTAAGTACGCTATTTTATTTTAACTTAACGCTGTTGTGCTAGACATCAAATTAGCCCTTTTAAGATTAGCCACGAAAGTGCCTAAGCAATATTCCATTTTACACACAATTAAGTACTGAATTATACTTCGAAACTGAAATAAATTCCTTCCCCCCCCTCAATTAACAAGGTTTCATTTAAGCAGCAGTTTCAGACAATCTTATTGAAAAACCCATTACAGTGTTCATACCTAGCTACTTAATTTTCGGTTACCATTGAATGATTTAGAAGTACAAATGCTTACATTAGACCCGTTTACATTTTAGAAGCTGTCAAAAGAATTTGGAAGTTTCGGTAATTTAAGCGGTAATTTACGGCAAGTTGATTTTTTATGTTCCTATAAATATTAATAGAAATGTGTCCTAGAACAACTTTTATATTGTTATACTATCTTCAATAAGGAACGTCACATAAAATACGTGGACAGTGTAAAATTGATTAAGAACTGAAAAGAAAAAAAAATCAAAAAGATTTTTTAATGTTGCTAAGCATTTTGAAAATTAAATGATGTTCTGTGATAAGCATGTAAAACTACATATTAAGTTTCAATTGATGTAGGTATCGCATATGAAATATATTGGTATATCAGTTGAAATATTTATATACAATACAATTTAATGCATTCTTATCAGAGTAGTTCCTCTACAGTTAATAATAACTTTGATTATTATTAAACCTTTGTATAGGTGTAAGTATAAAGTTGTTATATGCCTAACACACTAATGAATATGTACTTATTTTTAAGAAATTTTAATCGATCTTTAGTTAAAGATCAGAATATTGAATTTCTTGATAACAGAATCCTATAAAAGGAATTTGTAGTACATGAAAATTTAACAGTACAATTTTTGTCAGTCAATTCAATAAACGACTCAAACTGTATAATCCCGTCCAATATAGCAAAATAATGTTTGCCGCATACAAAATATCTTTATTCTTTGGTGTTGTTGTTTGCTTATTAGCACAACAAATTTCAGCAGATCACGTCAAGTAAGTGAAATTTTACCATTATAATATTAGTGGACCGAAATTTTTTAAAATTTATATTTTATAATTTCTTATGTATTTTGAATAGAATGTGCGTTGAAAAAGTTTCTGAACAAAAAAAATGTGAAACAATGGCTGAAAAAGTTAAAGATTTTGTTAAATTAGAATGTGTAACAGATGCACCATGCACAGAAGTTGTTTACAATGATAAAGCTGATTATACTGTTGTTAATGCTGATGCATATACAAATGTCATGGATAAATTAGAACCAGTTCTTTTTGAAAAATTCGATGATGATAATGTTGTAGTAGCTGTTGTTAAAGCTGATAAAGAAAATAAAGTTCATGAATTACCATTGTAAGTATAGTAAACTTATATTAATTAAGTCTATGCTAGATAAAAATTTGAATTTAAATGTAATAATATTATGTAATTGGAATTTATGCAGAGATTTCAAAGAATCAGATCTTCGTGAAGTGCATGGAGCTTTGTATCTTAATCATTATCGTCATAATGGTGTTTGTAAAAAAGTTAAACCAGCACCTGGGGTTGATACAATTAAAATTGTTAGATATCACGATGTTAAAGATAAAAATGATAAAAAATTGGTATGTGTTGAAAATGATAAAGTTGTTGTTAAGCCAATGGATGAATATATGAAATGTCATGTTGAAGCAAATATTCCAAATGCAGTTATGGTTAAAAAAGGTTCTGATAAAAAAGATGTTGTTGTAAAAATGATGAAAGAAGTTTCTGAAAAACAATATGATGATTTTAAATTATTTGGAGTATTCATGAATAAATATCATGATCTTATTTTCAGTGTAAGTTTCAAATAAAATTTTTTTTATTTCCTTCTCATATTCATAAATTTTGATGCAGGCGATTTAAGGAAATTATATTTTTTTTTCATATTTTGTATATTTTAGGATGAAGCTAAGAAATTCGTTAAGGAACATCCAGCACCAAATGGTGTAACAGTTGATAAATTTGTTGATTTACATTGTGGTGATGTTGATGAACATCATAATCATTAAGAACATCCAATAAAACAGTCCATTGAATTTAAGAGAAAAAAAAAAATAAAAACTTACGTAAATTATAATTAAAAAATTTTGTTTTCCGTTTTAATTGAAATTGGGAAGAAATATGACCAGATAAAAGCGGGTAATAGGGACAAAATTAGGTATAATAAGTAAGATCGATTTCTTGCTTCAATAATTAATTCTCTGATTTGCTGAGTATGGGATAAAAATGGAATTTTATCGTATATGGTTAAGAGCAGACATTTATATTTTAATATATTGGCTATAATATCATTATTGGCTAAATACATTAATATTTGGCCAATCACTTAAATTTAGATCACTGTCAAATTGATTTTTTCAGCAATTAGATTTGCATTAAAAAGGCACATATGCTTATGGTGAATGAATAAACTACTATGAAATCTATACTTAACTTAAGAGTAGAAAATAAAAAATGACACAACTAGGAAACGTTAGTAGAATAAATTCACTATAGTCCAAGTAAATTTATGGTTATTTGTGAACAATTCTAATATAAGAGTGCTATAAATAAAGTTGAAAACTAGATCTATATGTAAAAGTGGCTGATATACTAATTTGATTAACCGGAATTTTGGTATTAACTAATTTACATAAACGTACAGAACAAAACGGAGGCAATTCATTCAAATTTCTGTAGCTTAGTTAGTAGAGGGTTAACTAAGAATACGGTGGCTAAATCACTGGAGTGATTTCAATTAGAGCAGGACATTTTTTTAATTTTTCTCCCTTAATTTGTTTTCTATTTGATTACGTTATCTAAGAAATTTAATATAAGAACTTTTTCACTTTAGTTTTTAGAAATATTTTTTGTGAGATAAATTTAGATTTCCTCAAGATTTCTACAAGAAGTTGCTTCTATTTTGTATACATATTTTAATTTTTTCATTTTTGAATTTGTTACTCTCTCCTCTTGACATATTTTTTACGAAATATGATAATTGGGAACCACACCAAATGTTTAAGTGCGAACTGCAATAAATTTTTGAACCATCCCTCTCAATAAAGCGAAATCCTTTATATATGAATATTATTCGAACTTATTTAAAGAAAACATGTGAATTCAACTGCTTGCTATTGAAAAAACACGTGTTCAAAGGTGACTAGTGTGTCTTATTTTCCATATTTAAATGATAATTTTGTTTTGTTTTTAAAAATTTCCAAATATAGAAATATTTTTATTAGAACGTTACTATACAGGGTTTTTAAATTTTTATTTCAAATTAAAATAATACCAATACAATTTTTGAATACTAATTGAGTTCAGACTTTCAGGCAAAATATTCCGCGGAAATAAACAAAAAGTCAGTTAAAAAGCTCTTTTTTAGCACTTTTCTGAAAAAAATTTTCTAAAAAAGTTTAGTTTCACTCTGTCAGTTCGTCCGTCCGTGGACATGTTTACAAAACTTCTAGACCCTTGAAGACAGAAAGTCAAAATTTTGTGCATGAATTGTTCTTGAAAATGGTGAGCTACAGAAAAGGTATGGTGAGTTTTTTTTAGCGCGGTATAGCTTTGTTAACCTTTAAAAAAATGGCGGTAAAAGTATCCGGCATATTATATTTCTGAAAATGCAAGCTTTTCCAAATTTCTTTAAATACAGAACGCTAACAGTAAATATCATGATATTAAAAAATGTCCAATTCAACCGTTACGTTTATGCTTCTTTCAGTTTATTTCTTTTTATCTCATCCCGAATTTATGCAATAGTTTTATATATAAATTGCTGCACATGTTGAAATTTATTGAAATAATAAAGTACATTGCTTTTTAAAGGGAAAAGTGCTTCCTCAGAAACTGTTTGTTTGTTTGACTCAACTGTATTAAAAACATCTTATACTAATTAATTAAATTTTAAATTCATAATTGTATAGCAGCAGAATTTTTCTAATTATTTGAAAGGTTAATTACACACATACATAAAAAAATTTGCATTTTATAATTTTTTTACCAGCTCATTTTAAATTCTCAATTTTGATTTTTTGTTAATGAAATTATAGATATTTTTATTATATTAAAATTTTTTTTGGTTAAATAATAAGCTTTGTAGCAATTAGTCAGAATTTTTTAATTTTATTAGAGTATTGTAAATTTTAATAATTTCCCTTGCACAAGGAAACATAATTCAAATTCCTAGAAAGTGTAAAACTCACAGCCACCTTTACTAACAGCAAAATTAAAACACCGGAGTAAAAATTGATGGCACGTAACATCCTAGTCAACGGCTTATTCTTGCTATAATCTGTATTGTAATGACGAACATTGAAAAGCTCTACCGATCTCAAGTTATTTGAATTCTCCCTAAAATACAAATATTCCAACAAAAATAGCGAAGCAACGTTTTCCGATAGAAGTTGATGAATAAAAACCACTTCAGCCAGATTATTCTACGAGAACACCACGTTTGCAAATCTAACAATAGCTAATTTTCATACGAAAAGCCTAACTTCATTTTGTTTTTATAAATTTATTTAAAATTTTTGAAGCTTTCGCGTGTGCTAAAAATTAATAAAAAAATTTTTATGATTTTCCAAATTTCTATAAATAAGTCAAATTTTTTTACCTGGAAATATTCAAAATAAAAATTATTTTATTATTCCAAAAATGAGATTCTGATTTCGAAGAAGAATTTTAATTTTATAATCACAATTATAATTACATTTTAATGAATTTGATGGTTATATTTGGAGTCTAGACGTGTATCCTAATAAAATGATTTTTGTTAAAGCTATAAAAATCTTATAAAATACCGACTTACGAGTAAGTATGTATATCATAATTCATGTTAATGACAATAAGACTTTCTTACAAATTAACCATGTGACATTTTTACTAGGTTTGAATAATTTATAAGTTTAATGAAAAAAAATAAAAAAATTAGAGATTTCGAGAGTAATACGAACTATGCGACAGCTGATTAAACTTGTTTTGATTTAATATTTTAAATTATTAATTAAATCTATAAAATTCTACAATAGAATTTCCTCGAATCAGAATGACTCAGACGAAAATACAAAATTCTTCATTATAAATAAGACAAAAAAATAAGATGATATTTTAATTAATAATATTAAAAAGCTTTCAATAGAGATTTCAGCTTATAATATAGAAATTATAAAGCATTAAATATTAAAAATGCTAATTTATATTAGATTAAGTGATAAATAATAAGATTGAATTTTTAATTGCATAAAAGTTTTGTCAGTTAGTGCATTGTACAGAAGTGTTTTGTTTACATGTTGGTATATATGCATTTAGGCTCATATTTATATAATATAGAGTGGGTGGGCTACTGATAGTTTCTATAATTTAAATAAAAATTGAAAAAGAAGATATTGGATGAACAGTAAAATAATATGTCCATATACTTGAGTTAGTAGACTCAATTTTTTAATACAATTTTTACTATTCGGCAATAGACATTTGAATGCACCTTAGATCTTTATATAAAATTCTTACTTGTTGGCATTAACTTTGAAATTTATATATATGGAAAATTATTTAAGTACTATCTTTTTTTTCAATTTTTCAAACTTATAATTTCATATTTTTTTAAAAATTTTGCGGAAATACTGAACAAACGGGTTCAATATTTCAAATTGAAAACGCCTAGTCGAATTTCGTAGTTTCTAATTTTATTAGAAATTCTGATTTCTTATATATAGTTTTATGTGCATAATTTGATTGCATAGCTCAAAAGAAAGTACAAGGGGTATGTTTGTTTTTATTTATTTTTATTCTCTAGTGCTTTAAGAAATTAATCGAACACTTCAAAATCTTTTTTCTTTTCAAGAGAATCAATATTGTATTGTTAATCAACTGGTTTGCTAACATTTTGTTCATTTGATTCCCATAAATGTCCTGCAACGAAAGTTGTAGATCTCGTCAATCATGTTTGTTCATGATCGTTTTCAATTTAATTGTACTACATGGCTTGAAATAGCTCGAAAAATTTGATGCAATTTTCGAGCCGACCGAATTTATTATTGATCGGATGAACCGTTTATTAATAGGGAGCTTTCATTACTGTAAGCACTTCGGCAAGCAAAGCTATTTGCCAAAGTTAGAATTTACTTTCCTTATGTATTTCGATAGACAAAAAAAATGTGTCACACAAACATATTGTTTTTTCTTTTTAATGTATATAAAAAGCCAGGACTTTTAATTCAATAATTAATCTTTAAAAATAGTGTGTATCAATTTTTTTTTTTAATTTTATTTACATAAACGTTGTGACATTCTTAGAATCCAAAGTGTTTGATCGGAATAACAATAGCATTGTGTATTTAATTTATCAGAGCGAAAAATTAATAACTTTCATTTCAAATGTGAACCATAATATTCTAGACAGTTATTGTATGCATAATTTCTCAGAATAATAATTCATCAGGAAATCCCCGTAAAATCATGTTTATTATTTTAATTCTGAGTAATTGATCAATCGATTCCGAACTCAATTGCCAAAAAAGGAAAACAAATTGGAAAGTGACAAAAATTTCCAATTTAATTAATTTTTTTTTAGATTATTAATTACCTTACTGGCTTTCAAATGTTCTTATTGATTTTTAAAATTTTGAAGACAATACTTTATGTAAGTTGGGGTACGTGTTGCTCAGTATTACAAAAAGGAAAACTGTACCTACACCGATTACAAAATTTTTATTCAAATTACTGAATTTTAATTAGAAAACAGTTCAAATTTTTCAAAATTGCAAAAAATTAATTTTCAATAATTATAAATATATAATTATGATTGATTCGTGTGAATTTATACTGCAAATTCGTATCTCATGTTGAAACGCATGAAAATTTGCATGACAATATGAACAAATGTGCAAATAAACTTAGAATTGTTATTAAATTTTATTTTTATTTATTTTTAATTTTCAAAATAAGCAGGTCAATTCTAGTTTTCTATTTTCTTTTATTTATAATATACGTATATAACAGTATATAACAGTTGTTATAAAAATTAAATCTATTGCTAAAATAATATAAAGATGAAATGGCGTTGTAACAGTTAAGCTAATAAAAGTGAGTAATATAATAAATATAAGAGACGAATGCAAGGTCAATTTAGATTCAAAAGCAATTGCTAATTACAAATAATAGTTATAAATATTAATGGCCATAAAATGTAAAGCAGTAAATCATTAATAATTAAAATATTATTGCATATCAGTTAGTTTCTTTGAATGCAAGTAGCGTCGAAATGTAATTATATTTACGGTAAGTGTACAACAATGTTATTTTACGAGTTCTTTGAATTTTTATCTTATTTACAATGGGAAAATGGCGTTAACTAGGTTCTTAATCAGCAGATTATTATTTACAGTATCCGGACATATCACAGAAATAATTTAATTTAACTTATAAATTTTCTTTGAGAAACTTTAAGAATAATACCCAAAGAACACTCAAACTAAACTCATTAGAATAAAAGTTGTATTTCTTTTTTTTAGGAACCGGCCACAGTTTAGTTAATTGTTTGAGTTGAAAAAACTTTCTTTCCTAAAAATTGAAATGTAGTTCTCTTTTTTAATTTTTTGTTCAGGGCACTTAAATTATATGAAAACTAAGTATAATTAAAGTGACCTGAATAACATATGGTAACAACATAAGCAACTATACTTAAAACAATTTAATACCATCAAAAAGTTAAATTTATAGTTCGAATTTATGAAGGTTCAAAATGAATTACTGAGGAGTTAACTGAATCTTATTTCACTTATGTTCCTACTTTATACCTATCCTGTACACCATTGCAGCTTTATTACAACTGCAGTATTTGAAATGTTTATAACTTATATGAAATAATAAGATAAAAATAATTTATAAAAATATAATTCTCTTAATAGTTGTTTGCTAATTGAACTGTACAAGGAATTCTGCAAAACACAAACTAAAATTTTGTGAAATGCTATTAATTAAAATTAAAATTAATTTGGCTGCAGTTGCAGGATTTTAGATTTTAAAAGACTTCTCACATTACCTGACTAATATTTTTTATCTTTTCATTTCTATGTTTTCGGTCGATAAAATTTTCGATCAGATTTTTGAAGTCCAGAAGAAAATTTCAGCGGGAGCTTCAGCGTAAGTGGCAATAAATATTGTGAATTTATAGGTTTATGCTTCATTTTCCAAAATTTAAGAAATTGGACTGACAAACAAAATGAGTACAGAAATAAAAAGAGAATTTAAATAAAATTATTTTTAAAATATGCACATAAAAATTTTTTTCCTTATTTTTTTTTCTAGAACTAATTCAACAATAACAATAATTATTATTTTCTAAGAAAAATTAAGATTAAAAACATTTATAAAATATTGGATATTAAAAAATTTTTTTCAAACTGACTCTATATAATTGGGAGAAAACTTATGAACATACAATTGTACAATGAATTATACTTAAATCGAACTGCAGTTGATTTATTCAATATTCTTAAGTGGACTCTATATACTTGTACAGCATTTACGCAAGTACACACAAGCTTAAATTTCGCAATAATTTCTTTAGTTCCCCAATGATGCACTGCACTCTATTGAAACTAATTGAACAAATTATATACAAGAACTGAAAACATTCCTTCTCGGATTCACGATTAACAAAAAACTATATATGTATGTATTTATGGATTCATGTAAATTATTTGTAGCGATGGGTCAAAATTCTAAATCTATTAGAATCAGTTTTATTCTTATTTAGTTATAATTAACAGAATCTACTTTAGTTCTTTCAAGTACCTTGTTATTTTCGGGTTTATATTGACCAGATATGTCATTTACCGACACAATTTTCTTTATCAATGAACGCTTGGTCTCTCGTATAAATTTTTTCTCTTGCTCTCAAAAACTTCTATTTGCTATCAGCGTTCCCACTTGGATACAATTGTATCCATTTGGATACATTTTTGCTCTAAATTTGGGCTTGGATACAAAGATACTCAAATCTGCTAAAATTCCGAAATTGGCTACATTTGAAAATTTTGCTGAAATATGGCTACATTTTCTTTACAAACACTAAATAAATATTACAAAACAGTTAAAATGCTGCTAATATTTAATCGTGATTGTTGATTTATTTTCAAAAAATATTATTTGCTGGCTTTTCTAAGCAAGTTTCCGAATTTTTTGGAACAAAGTAAAAAACATACTTTATTAACCGCCTATTCTTGTATTCAAATCTAACATTTATACAAGAACATACCAGAAATATTTTAGTGTAAACTAGGTGTTATAGAAAATGCATTGGCTGTACATACTTTTTAAAATTTGTCCGTTTTCATGGTGAATCATCTTTACCGCATAGTAGTTCAACAACAACAGAACATAAACATACATATGTTTTCTCTTTCCTTAACTTTTACACTTAAAATGTAATAAAAGTTGTATGTGCTTTCTTAAAGAATTCACTATAAATAACAAAACTCATATTGTGGAATAAAACAAATTAATATTAATTAGGGGTTAATTTGTAGAAAATTAAACTACTTAGTATAATAATGCTATTTTAAGAGGTTGGATACATTTTGGATACATTTTTTTCTCGAAATTGGATACATTTTGTTTTTACCAAGTGGGAACACTGTTTGCTATTCCTCTTTGGAGAAATTTTTTGTTGCAAAAGATTAAAGAAATGTTCGTTTGGTGGTGATACGATAGAATAATATTATTTGCAATTACACATAATACCGACGTCTTATGTAATGCTGAGTAAATGATTTTCGAATATAGTTTGTTCAAACGTTTATATTTTTCTATTTATGTCTATATTTGCGAATTCAGTGCCTCGATGGAAGTTCAAAGCTTTAAAATAAGATCACTACTGGGTCCACAAATCAAAAGTAAGGAAAGTGGATACTATCGTTCTGATTAAGGAATACTATTGAAGCTATAATGCTTTATTTATGCCATTTTTGCAATATTCGTATTAGTATCGTTAATATTAACAAAATTCAGCTGCAATAAACTTTACTTGTTATACCGATTAGCAATTAAATTGAATTTTGCTTTAAGCACATTTTTTAATGTTTAAAATAATTAAAATAAAATAGCGATCCAATTTGTTAAGTTTAATAATAAGAATGTTTGAGTTTGTAATTATGTGTCGCTTTAAATTTGAAATTATCATATTAACAGTTTGAATTTACCTAGGAAAACATACCTGTAGAATTTTTAAAAGCTTCAAAAATTATTTTTTTTTTTAAATTTTAGTTAACACTGTGGGATTTTCCAGTTATTATAAAAGTATATGTTACTACATAAGCACATACATAATGTATAGATGCAAATTTTAATTTTAAATTTCTTTAGAATTTAGTTTAAGAAAAAAATCTTGTTTATTTCTTTTATCATTTTTTTTTATATTGTTTTTATTGTTGCAATTTATCCAATGCATACAACACGTTTGTTTTTATTTTGTTTTCTTCTCTTTCAATTCTCATCTTCATATGTTCTTAGCACTTTTCTAATGAAATTTGAAAAAATGGTCTTATTAGTTTTACTCCGCCTGTTCCACTGTGCATGTGTCTGTTTTCAAAATTTGTGCTATATTTCATTTGGCTCCTAATCTTACTTTACTAGAAGAAAATATTTTTTTCAAAATTTTTAAACTTGAAAGTCCTCAAAATGCATTTTTTCAGCAATTTATTGTATCGGAACCACAATTATTTTTTGAATTGCGAAGACGCAGAAAAGCAGCGACTTGTTTCTTCTACTGCGAAAGAGCACAGAAGATTCAAACATCATAAAGGCAAGGAGGGTTGTTGAAATTAACCAGTCTATTCTGCATTTTTTGGATTCTGAAGAGATATCTTTAAACGACAAGTTGTAGGAGTCACATGTAAAATTTTAGCAGCTTTCTGATGCTAATAAATAATTTATATTTCTAGAAAAAAAAATTTTTACTATCTCCTTCCCTTTACAAATTATCGCTTCCCGAAATTAGTAAAATTTTTGGTACCTTGTATTTCCGAAACCGTAAATTTCTATAAAAGTAATTTACCTAAATTCACATAATTAACCGTCGAATTTCATTATTAGACTTCCAATTTTTTTTTTTTCCTAAAAGTATGCAATATTTTTTCGGTTGCATAAAGTCATTTCGGGCTTATATTAAGAATAATTTTGTTTAGTTAAGTAGTTAGCCAGCAAATTATTTTTTAAAAATGCACTTTCATTTGTCCGAAAGAAATGTGCTACTCTACAAGCCATTAATTTGATACTAATTTATTTAATTCTAATTAATGTAGGGGAATTTTTATTTCAAATTTTATTGACATTCTGTTTATTTTCATTGTTTACCTTTAAAGTTCAAATAATTTTTATGTTGAAATTTTTTGCAATATGTTTAGTTTTTGTTGTTAAAAAGAGAGTTATTCCCTTTTCACTCTCTTCAAATGAGTTTTGTTTTTATTTTTGCAAGTTTTTTGTTTGAGAAAAAAATTAAAAAGTATAAAATGCTCGTGAATAACTCAATTCAAGTACAGTTTAATTTTAATCTTAGTCAGATAAAAGTTAAGAGAAAAAAAAATTAGGAAGAAATGTTTTCTTTATTTAAAATAACTTTATTTGTTTGTGCAACAATTTGCGCTCAAACATATGCCGGTACAGTTAGGTAAGGATTAAAATATTTTGATATTTTATATTTGTTTTAAATCTAAAATATGTGGATTTTGTGTTTAAATAATTTCGACAAATAAAGGTTTATAAGACCAAATTTAGTTTTAGTGCAAAATTAAAAAGGATTTAAAAATTTAATAAGATTCTTAATTGGAAGAAAATACAAAATGTTGGCAAAACTATAAAATTTTTACAATGTGATGGCATTTACTGTTGTGATAAAATTGTATTTAACTTTCTTTTGGAATTACTGTCATATCGTAATAGCAATTGTTGGAATTTAAGTACAAAATATTTAGAAATTAAATCGCGAAATTTTATTGGTAATATTAACGTTGTGTTCTACAAACTTTAAAGGAATCTTCATTAGTCTCAAAGTGAATATTAGTACAGAATCAAATTAAAAATAAGAAATTAGATCAATAAATTTTTGAAGTAAAAAAATATTAATTTTTTAAAGTTTTGTGAATTTTTGATAAAAAAATCAGAAATTGCATAATTAGAATTAGAAAATAAAACAACTTGGTTTTCAATCAATCGATCAGATTTAGAAATAAATTTAGAAATCAAATCAATTGATCAGATTTAGAAATTGCTAAAATATTAGCTTGATTCATTCAATTCGATATCTTACATTGCTTATAATATTAAACTCCAGTGCTCCAGTGGACTATGCGTTACCAAAATATTTTATTTTTGTGCTAACTTTCGAATAAATATAGAATTATGATGAAGATTCTATGGAATTCGAGTAACATTTCAGCTAGCTTATTTGCTCATTACAAAATACATTTGAATATGCTTCAATGAAAATTCAAAAAATTGCGCTAATCAAATATTCTAAAAATCAAATTCTTTATTACAGACTTTGTGTAGAACAAGAAGCTTTAGAAAAATGTCAAGCTTTGGGTGATTTGTTAAAAGTTCAAAATGCTGGTGCCGAATTCGAATGTGTTTCTGATGCAAATTGTATTGGATCGGTTTCTGCCGGATCATCTGATGCAACAATTGTTAATTCTGATGAACATCCTGGTGCATTAAAAACATTAGAAGCTGTATTATTTGAATCATACGATGAAAATAATTTAATTGTTGCTCTAATTGATGCTGATAAAGAAAGCAAATTACATGATTTACCATTGTAAGAATTATCAAAAAAATTTTCAAAATTTTTTTTTAAATTTTAATTTTTTAAAAATTTGATTTCAGATCTTATGATAATAAAGATGATCTTCGATTATTACATTCAGCTCTCTATATTAATCATCATAGAAATGATGGTAAATGCCAAAAAGTAATTCGTCCAGGTGAAGGTGATTCAATCCGTTTGGAAAGATATCATGAACTTAAAGATACAGAAAATAAAAAACTTGTATGCATCGATGAAGGAAAATTAGTTGTTAAACCAATTAGTGAATTCAAAAATTGTCATGTAGAAAGTAATATTCCCAATGCTGTTATGATTAAAAAAGGTGCTGAAACCAAAGAAGAAATAACACAAGCATTCTTAACTGCAGCAAATAAAGCTGGACATGGTCGTCAATTCCAATTATTTGGCCCATTCAAAGGAACTAAAGACTTAATTTTCAGTGTAGGTTGAATTAGTAAGAATGTTTTTGAAGCAAAAGATAAAAATTTAATATAAAATTATTTTTATTTTATTGCAGGATGAAACCAAAGCATTAGTACCAGTCCATTCTGAACCAAATGGAATTTCTGTTGATAAATTCCTCGATTTACATTGTGGTAATATTGAAAATCATCATCACGCCCATGATCATGAACATGCTCATGACCATGCTCATGATCATGATCACGATCATGGACACGATCATGATCATGAACACGATCACGAACACGATCATGATTATGAACATTATGGACATTAAAAAAAGGAAAATAACTTGCACTAAGATTATATTTTAAATTTGTATATATTTTAAGAATGACTCGATATTTTATTGAATAAATTGTTAATTACTTTAGTCAGAAATATTTCTTGCTATTGTTTTTAGGTTCTTTTTAAGACCGAATACGATTTTGATTCATCAATTCTTAAATAAATAAACATAAAACTTAAAACGCACGACTTTTTCAGAGTATTGGTTAAGGCATTATGAATGTAAAACTTATATCTCAACTGTGACTGCTAATAAATTTTGAAATATAATCAAAAATTTGGATGAAAGTCTAAAGAAATTTGGATCAAGAAGTACACAATTTTCCATATAACTTATAGAAAGATAACAAAAACTAAGTCTACACTTACTAATTCAAAATGGCAGATACTCACTCTTAAAGCTCATTTAAACAGAATTTTTCAATAGTAATATCTTAATCCCTTTTTTTTACGAACAATTCGAATTTTTGCATTTCAGTAACAAGTATAGTTAGAAACGCTAGCTTTTCGAAGCAATAAATTTCCTAAATTAAAATTATTTCTCATACGGGTTATGTCAGACTATAGAAATTACAGCCAGAATTTTGCAAACTGAACTTTTTATTCACCATAATTTGTGTGAGTCAATGTTACAACAATAATTGTATATAAATTCGATATTATACAGCTTAATTTAAATACAAAGAATAATATTTTAACTACCTTCTTACATATTCTTAAAACTCTTACCAAAATTGCGGTATAAAAGAAATTGATTGTTTTCCGATTGAATCATATAGTGTAGACTGTGTAGAATTTTTAAATATGCAAGTATAGCTACAAATATACAAAGATATTAAGTAAGTCTTGCAATGACTGACTGTTAAAAAGTAAAGTTTTTTAAAAAAAGTAATCGGTATGCGGAATAACTTCACAGTAAATTTGGTTAAATTTTCTTGTTTATAATTTTACAAACTCAGTGTTTGAACACAAAATGATTAAGTTGCGGTAATTATAGTTTAATTTTTTTCATTTTTCAATATTACATATTTTAAGTTTTAATACACAGCCATTTCGGAAATTAATCTTAATCCTAATATTACAATAAGTACATATTAGTTCTCCACAAACGAAACTTACTTGAAATTTTTGTTTTGCCCTTTCAATAATCCGTATATGATAAACGAGTGCATAATATGTAAATCGAGGATAAAGGGCATTTCGTTGATTGAGGGTAAACACTGGGCAATTCTTTGGTCGAGGATTGGTTCTTGTTGAAAGGACATTTACTATTGAATAAACAAAAATATTTTACATTTACTTTCTAAAACTTCTAAAGTTAATTTCTATGTAAGTACCAACTGGTTACTGATTTAAAGGCATTTTTAAAAAATTTTAAAGTACGCCATCTATGAGAAAATTCAAAAATAAGAATATTTTTAAAAATTTTTTTTCCTTCTTTCGATATAAGACTAGTTTTTTAATAGAATTTTTTCGTTAGTTCTACGTTGTTTAAAATCTACCCCGCATCTTTTTTACAAAAGTGGTAGACTGTTTCTTTTTCTTCATTCAATTTTGAAACTGTTGTTATATTACCTAAAATATTTATTCGAAATTCAAGTAAACTAAAGGCAAACAATTTATAGATATTTTATATTTATCTCAGATAGTGGTTTCTTAAGGTAAGTTGGACGAAAATTTAAAATTTCGCAAAATGTTATAAGATTTTTTAAAAGCTTTTAACGTGTAATATTGGAAATCTTTGAAAAATTTTAATTTTCCCAAAATCGTTCTCTTATTTAAATCACTTGAAAACTCATCAGCTATTTTTCTATAATAGTATAGTATTTTTCGTATTTTCCGAAATTATTTATTCCCATATTGACATTTGACTTATAAAAGCGAAACTCTCTTAAAGGGTAGAGACCCTCTTTTAGAATTAAAATAAGCCTCGGTTCGCATTTGAAATCGTGTTTTTGATTTTCTTTTTCCCTTTTGACTTATGAAATTCTAATTTAATAGAATTTCAAATACTTAGAAATAAATTACTTAATTCTTTAAGTTTTCCACTCTTATCCAACTTTTTCATAAAACATAAGATTTCAATAAAAATTAATTCTTGCACACAAATCTTAATACATTTTCCGGCATGCAGCAAGGACATAGAATTAGCAACATTCTGTGAAGCTTAATCAAACAAAAATTTTCAACAATACTCTTATATTTTCAAACAAAACGTATGTTTAGTATTTAGCAAAATATATTATCCAATATTGGAATGCGATATGCATCATAATCTTTGAAATTGCCACTTACTTAGAAATAGCTTTTATAATTTAGCATTAGCATTACAAATCTTATACCTTAATATCTTTATTCCATATAATAAAAACTCGCTAATATGAACTATTCTCAAAGATTATATCGTAACTTTTCAACAGGTTTTTTAAATCTGGTTACTGTAATCAACGTTCGACTTCTGATGAAACAGAATTCTATCTATGACCCAAATAGCTAATTATCGAATGACAGTAATATTACGTTCTTATTATCTAAATTTCTTAATAATTTTATATTGTTTACGTTTATAAATCATACACAGAATTTCAACAATATTACAAGAACAAAACTTTTATGTTTTACTTATGTATCTTTGTATGTATGGATATGTGTAAGTGCATTTTTAACTCTTATTTTCGAAATGAGATAAGGAAACATTGCTCTGTTATATACACACAATCATAATTATTTTCCAAGCTTTTGTTTAAAGTAAAAAGTTCTATATAGTCTAGTGCGTTTATTATGTTAAGCTTTATATCGTTTTACGATAATTTAATTTTAATGGATTTCCCAACCATTTCTCTATACACAATATAAATTTTAATTACTATGTTTTTATTTTAGTTACTTTAGTTTGTTTTGTGTAAATTGTAACACATTTGTTTTTAATTTAAGATTGCCTGTCTGTTCATTTATAAATTTAATAATGAGAGTACTAAAGGCAGATTAAATGTAGAGATACTTAAGTAAAATGACGCTTAAATTTTTTTGAAATATTCTTTGGATTTCTAGCGCTTACCACAATCTATTTCTGCGTTACCTATATTAACTTATTTATTTGTTATTAGGCTCTTATAATCTTTTTGGATTTTATCAGATATTTTACACAAACAAATATAATTTTGACAATAATCAAAAATGTGTTCTACGGTTAAGGTTGTAATACTTTACATAAAGCCCGAAAAATTCCTTCAAGAAAATATTTAATTTATGTGTTAAGTTTTTGTTACCTATTAAGCTAGAAAAAAGAGACGTATTATTGTAACCCTTAATATCCCTTAACTTAATTCTACGTTTCGATAATTATGAAGATTAAAATAGCCCTTTTAAAATGTAGATTTGTACATCCCAACAACGTATAAGAATCTATTGTGCGCACCTAGTCTTGACCCCAACGACTCACAAGTCTGCAGTGTCTCAACAAGACCCTGGTAAGGATTCTCACTAATTCTTGGCCAATTCTATACTCTACTTTAAACGCTTCCAGTCATAATTCTCCAGAAACCCCTTGGCCTGCCGCAGCCTCAGAAGACTTCTGCTGCGTTCCGACCGCCATCTTTCTGCTTCCTTTCTTAGTTCCCTAAAGTATCAAGAATATGTAGTCTGATTTCGCAGAAGGCCTCGGAGCCAAGGAGAGGTGTGTTAGCCACTCTCCTCGTCAACATGTCCGATCTCTAATTTCCTTAAATTAAGTTGTTTTCGGTTAGGGGTAAATATCTTAATTCTTGTAAAAACTGTCAATCGTAAAAGGTTTAGCAAAAACTTTTCATATTTACTCCTTTAAAGTGATGAATACTTGCCGAATACATATCGAATTAAAATTGATAAAATAATGTCAAATATGCACCGAACTCTCTTTAAAAAAATCTTTAATGGATTTTTATAAATTTGATTTAATTGTTGAGTAAATGAAATTATTTATGCAAAAAAAAAACTAAAATTTATTACACTATAGAATTAATAATTTTCTGAACAATGCCCGAGTGTAACAACACTGAGGAAAAGTGACGTATCTTTCGTTTTACACAAAATTTATTTTTGACAATTCCTGTTGTGTTTGTACTAAAACAATTCACAATAAAATTCTGTATTTCACTGTTATTTAAGTATCATATGCGTATTTAAAACTAAGAGGTGTAAAAGTATGTACGGGTACATGAAATGCATTGCAAAATATTCTCTTCCTTTTCGCTCTTTACATTTCTTGATGTTTTAGTGTCTTTTATAATGAAAATATTTTGTATGTGTGTTCACTGTTGTAAATTCAATTGAAATTTAAGAAACCATTATGAAAACAAAATGTGATTCACCTGATTTTTTATTGTTTTTCTTACGAATATTTTCATTTTCCGATCAGTTGACAATTTCTTCACTTTACATTTTAATGTGATATCGTTTTATCATTTTCGAAAAATAGTATAAATTGCAAGTAAATTTTTTAAATCAAGTATAGTTTTAACTTTATTGTAAATCAATAAAGGTCAAGAAAGGAAAAATATTAAAATTTAAAAATGTTTTCAACATTAAAAATTACCCTAGTAGTTTTGGCTACTGTCTACTCTTGTACTGAAGCAGCTAAAGTCAAGTAAGTTTACACTAAAAATAAAGATTGGAATTTTAAATATTAATTTTAACGAATTTATAAAGACTTTGCGTTGGTAATGCTAAATCTTTGGAAAAATGTCAAGCAATGGGTGATGCATTGAGAGTTCAAAAGGCTAACGCTGATTTTGAATGTGTTTCAAATAAAAATTGTATTGATACTGTTGCTGGTGGATCAGCTGATGCTACAATTGTTGATGCTGATGAACATCCAAATGTTTTGAAAAAACTTGAAGCTGTTTTATTTGAATCGTACGATGATAGCAACTTAATTGTTGCTCTAATTGATGCCGACAAAGTTAATCAATTAAATAATTTGCCATTGTAAGTAAAACTTTATTTTTAGGAATGAATGGAATTAATGTTTATAATTTTCTATTTGGCAGATCATTTGACAAAAAAGATATTCGTTTGTTCCATTCTGCTCTTTACATTAACTATTATAGAAATGGTCGTAAATGTGAAAGAGTTGTACGTCCAAATAAGGGATCACAAATTATTTTGGAAAGATACCATGAAATCAAAGATTCTAAGAACAAGAAACTTGTTTGCATTGAAAACGAAAAATTAGTTATTAAACCAATAAGTGAATTCAAAAATTGCCATGTAGAAGCAAATATTCCTAATGCTGTCATGATCAAGAAAGGAGCATCAAACAAAAATGATGTTATTGAAGCATTTTTAACAGCTGCTAATAAAGTTGGACGTGGACGTCAATTCCAATTATTTGGCCCATTCAAAGGAACAAGCAATTTGATCTTCAGAGATGAAACTAAAACTTTGGAACGAGTTCATTCTGAACCAAATGGAATATCTGTTGATAAATTCTTAGATTTACATTGTGGAAATACTGAAAATCATGATCATGCCCATGATCATGAACATGACCATGATCATGATCATGATCACGGTCACCATCATCATCATCATTAGTATGATCATGATTATTTTAAAATTTGAAAATTGAAATAATGTTTTTGTGCAAAATAAAATTTTATTAAAAATAAAAATGGTTTTTTGTAATCTTAAAGTAAAGTAGAGTAATGATATTAGGATTTTTTGAATATCTTATTATATATCATATTCCTCTTAATAGTGAAGATTATTCGAAGATTATTTCAGTTTTGCGCGATTTATGTTTGGCAAGCAATTAGAAACTCAAAAGTTTGCTTTGGAAATATTTGAGGTATGAACAGTTTTAACATTATTTCTCTCAAAGTGTAATTATTGTAGTATGTGGATAATATTCATTATGTTCAATACACAGAAAGGTCAAATTCAAATTATACCAACTATTTCAATCTACATACATATTAGTTTGGAATTTTTAAGATATCTCAAAAATTTTTTATTTGTTTGCAAAAAGCATAATATGTATTTTACTATATAATGTTAAATTCGATTAAATAAAGTAAAATTATACGGTGGGTTTAAGTAGAACTAGTGATAGCGCTCCTCTCTTTATAATATTAGGTTGTATTCAAAATTTTAAAGTAATAAAAGAATAAAAAATTAAAATTAACTCTTCTGTAAAAATTTTTTCTTGTTAAAACTGTATTGTGTAATTTTGCATACATTCAGGCGAAATTTTACAAAAAATTTCAGAAAAAGTTGTGTTAGCATACAAAATTCAACCGTTTAAATTTTTTTACCAATATATGATTGTTCTCAATTTGACTGTTGATATTTTCCTTAAAAGAAATTTTTCCTTAAAAGAACTGAGAATAAATTAAATATATGTACGAATATTACAACAATAAACACGATAAAGACAATTGGAAATTGTGATATCGATAACTGTGATAGATACGACAAATGTAAAATGAACTAAATAGAAATCCTTTATTCAAAAATAAAGGATTTCTATTTAGTTCTTTTTAGTTGTTGACAAAAGGATTATATAGTTGTTAATATAATGCTTAAGTACTTAAACTTGGAGTGGTGGGATTTCTTAAATTCTTTACTTTTCTTCAAATCCCAGAAACTGTTAAACTTTAACATCTGTTTTTAAACAAACATTTTTCATATTTTCGATTAAAAGCAGAAAAATATCGAAAAATGCTTAAATCAGTGTTTCAGTTGGTTGAATAAATATACTTATTCGTCGTTTATACATACACATGTTTTAATACTGAGAATAACTAATTGCTGCAGAGTGCTCAAAAATAATAAATTAATAAAAATGTACGATTTTTTGTCTGTGGTATAATTGTAGATTCTCTGTACCATTTTTTTACCCATACGAACGTATTTTCGAAGGTTTAATATTTAAGGTTCGAAATATACTAATACTTTGCCTTACCGTTTGCAACGTTAAGAAATAATGATCTGAGATATAGACTCAAGGGTATGTTTCTGGAAGGTCCTAATGTTCTCAAGTGGAGTAATTAAAAAACAAAAACAAAACATACTTTTACAGAAGGTAATGAAAACGAGCAAAATTGCAACAAAAATTTTTACTATTTTTTAATCATTTTTACTTTTTTATGGTTTGTGAAATAGGGGCTTGGTTTTCAAAAATATGATTTTCCCACATATTGGCAGACAGCATTGATAATGATCTACTCACACAATTTACATTCACGTTTGCAATTTTTCTGTGTTATGCATTAAATTTTAAAAATCAAATTCTTGAAGAATTACTCGATACTTTTGGTTAAATGATGTGCCCATCCAGCAAAGATTTTTCCTTTATATAATAATAAAATAGTTTTCCGTAAAATCGAGTTCAGGTATATCTACATTTGTTTTCATTCCAACATTTAACTAGGAAAGAAGGAAACTTTAGGAAAGAAGGCGTGTGAACAAATAAACGCAATCTAATAGTGTGCAGATGAACCGTGTTATCTAACTAACTAAAGTTAGTACTAAACGAAATCTTATTGTCACTTTTATTTTGAACCTTAGTTTTGGATTTAAAGAAAAATTTTTTTTGAGTAGATGGAAATTTTTAAATAGAATAAGAAATGTGGTAAAAGAACGAATGCGTAAGAATTTTTTCAAGCTTTTCAGCACTTTTCCAAAAAATTTTTGGAAAAAGTGCTTATTAGTTTCACTCTGTCCGTCCGTCCGTCCGTGTGTCTGTTTACAAAACTTCTACACCCTTGGAGATAGAAGGCCGAAATTTCATACGTACACAGATCTTAACTAGAAACTAATTTTCGTAAAACATAATTTTTACCTATCTCACCCCCTCTAAAAGTTATACCCCCCCAAAACCCTAAAAATGCCATTTTTCAACTATTGACTGTGGTATAACCATATGCATTTTTTTAATTTTTCAATCGCAGAAATATATTTTCAATAGCTGGCTTCCTCTATCGGCATACTATATTTGAATTTAAAAACACAAAATGGCCGCTAAAATGTACCGTTATCTAAAAGCAGCTTTTTTCAGATTTTTGGTCACGTTTTTCTTCAACACCCTACGTTGTATGGAGTTTATTACATCTGTTAGACACTAGTAAATTGTTCATTTCTTTGGAAGAAAATTTTTTTCCACATCCACCCCCTCTCGAGTTATCGTCACTTGAAATTTGTAAAATTTGAATTTTTGACGCCTTATATTTGCGTATGAGCATTATGTTAACCCCTCTTTATATTAATTTTTACTCTATTTCAAAGACTGCAGAAATCGTTCATCCTAAATATATGCAATCCTAGAAATAGTTTCGTATACATATGAATGAAAATAATTTTAATATTGTGGTAGATATACATAGACTGTATTTAAAAGAAGTATTTTCACTTCAGTTGAAGGGAAAAGTGCTACAATACAAACCATTGGTTTGACTCAAATTTATTAAATAATTACATTTATTTGCAGATTTCTTGAATTTTATGAGTACCCTTATAATTTATAAATATGAAACTAGAAGCTATGTAATCTCTAACATTTCTCATATTTCGAAATTCATTTATGTATATGTAACTAACTGAAAAGACGCTTATCAAATGTAGGCTGGTTCTTTTGCATAAAGCTCTACCAAACGATAAAATTCAAAAGAATTTGAACAATGTGTGAGCGCCTAGCTAACGATTTGTTTGTAGTGTACAAAAATGCAAATTAAAATTTAATTTATTTAAACTTTAAACAAAACTTTATTTTCTAGCTAGACGATTATCGAATACCAATTACGTTTATTCTTTAGCTAGAATTACTTTTTCCTAATAATTTTATAACTGTTATTGTTTTAATTAATGCAACAATGAAATTTTAATGTAAATTATATTTTCGGAATAAAAAAGTAAATCAATAAGTGTCTGATTCGCACAATTCAATTTTCCAAGCTTTTTCCTAAAAATATCGAAAAATAGTTTAATATTTATTTTTGAAACAGTTTAATATTTTTTTCTTTTTAAATATAATAAAGGTAAGGGGTTTTCACAATTCCAAAATATTGAATGAAAAGAAAAAAACGCCCTCTAGATTATTAGAATGAAAAATTTTCATAAATTTCAAGTTGGTTGTCCGTCTGATTAATTATTTTGTTCTTTATGCAAAGTTGTCCTTGCATTGCGCTCTCAATGCTCAAAATTAATTTTTATAGTTATCAGTTGCAATATTCTCTAAATAAGAAAATTTGAAAACTTAAGATTTAATAGTCATATAAATACACAATCGAAGATTCTAGAAGAATATCTAAAAGAAGCCCCAGACCAAACCCAACTTTCTCTGTTTGTAGAAATGTTTCTGTCGTTTTGCTCAAGTACTTTTTGATATTTGAAAAATGCCCCGCTAAATACCTACTGTATCACCAATCAATTGTAGATTTTCAAAAAGCAATAGTTAGTTTTTACATCTTTGGAGCAAAAAATTAAGCTAAAAAAAAACAATTATTTAAATGAAGTTTCGTTAAATGGAGCGCACTTCAAAACATGTTTTTTTGGAAAATTGAGATGCACTGAGACCCACAGAGCATGCCATTCACGAGATTATTTTTGTTTTTTCTTCAATTTTTCATAAACCACGCTAAGATACTAAATTTCAAAGATTAGCAATTCATTTAAATGTCATTTCAATGGTCGAACTATGAAGTACTATGACTCCATGTTAAAATTCCAAACGAAGTTTTTGAAGCTCTACAACTGCTGTTTTAAGAAATGGTTTCACAAAATTGTCTGTGTTATATTAAATAATTTGTTTAATAAACTTTAATTGTTAGAAATAGGAGTAGGTATAAAAAAAAAAACATGAAATTTTACTCATTATTGGCAATTCCACAAGACGCTTATTGTCTCTCATATTTTGTAATGTAATACGTGCCATATATAAAACTAAGTTGTCAGAAATTCATTACAATCATTCCTTGGTATTTTAATAACTGAATTTAAATGGAAGATGTTTTTACATTTAAAATATGACAATGTTCTACAGTGCGTGTAATTTGTTATTGCATTTCTTAAGAAAAAGATTTTTTCAACAATTTTTTATTTATCATTAATCAATTTTGAAAATGGTATAAAATGGGAATGCACTTTTCAACTCGAACATAGTCTTAACTTAATTGTAATTCGATAAAGGTCAAGAAGGCAAAAATATTAAAATTTAAAAATGTTTTCAACATTAAAAATTACCCTAGTAGTTTTGGCTACTGTCTACTCTTGCACTGAAGCAGCTAAAGTCAAGTAAGTTTATACTAAAAATAAATATTGGAATTTTAAATATTAATTTTAACGAAATTAAACAAGACTTTGCGTTGATAATGCTAAATCTTTGGAAAAATGTCAAGCAATGGGTGATGCATTGAGAGTTCAAAAAGCTAACGCCGATTTTGAATGTGTTTCAAATAGAAATTGTATTGATACGGTTGCTGGTGGATCAGCTGATGCTACAATTGTTGATGCTGATGAACATCCAAATGTTTTGAAAAAACTTGAAGCTGTTTTATTTGAATCGTACGATGATAGCAATTTAATTGTTGCCTTAATTGATGCCGACAAAGTTAATCAATTAAATGATTTGCCATTGTAAGTAAAACTTTATTTTTAGGAATGAATGGAGTTAAGGTTTATTATTTTCTATTTGACAGATCTTATGACAAAAAAGATATTCGTTTGTTCCATTCTGCTCTTTACATTAACTATTATAGAAATGGCCGTAAATGTGAAAGAGTTGTACGTCCAAATAAAGGATCACAAATTATTTTGGAAAGATACCATGAAATCAAGAATTCTAAGAACAAGAAACTTGTTTGTATTGAAAATGAAAAATTAGTTATTAAACCAATAAGTGAATTCAAAAATTGCCATGTAGAAGCAAATATTCCTAATGCTGTTATGATAAAGAAAGGTGCATCAAACAAAAAGGATATTACTGAAGCATTTTTAACAGCTGCTAATAAAGTTGGACGTGGACGTCAATTCCAATTATTTGGCCCATTCAAAGGAACAAGCAATTTGATCTTCAGAGATGAAACTAAAGCTTTAGAACGAGTTCATTCTGAACCAAATGGAATATCTGTTGATAAATTCTTAGATTTACATTGTGGAAGTACTGAAAATCACGATCATGCTCACGATCATGAACACGATCATGATCATGACCATGGTCATCACCATCATCATTAAAACACCAGATCAAAATTAAATAGCTGTTTATTTTATTATTGGGGTGAAATGCAAGTTAATTTTTAGCGTCACTTTTTCTTACATCACAATTTTGCAGGTTTTTTTTTTCGTACCTTATTTTAAGTTTTTGAAATGTTAAAATTAATTATGCCTATACAAAAAATAAAGATTAATCATCGTGGAGTAAAAGGGTTTTTAAAATAAAAGATTATTATAGAAGTTCGTCGAGGCGAATATCAAAATCAATATTTTTATCTTTAGGGCTAATTTTTTATATCAGTGGATATACTTAGGCCAAGTTTCAATTATCACATATATTAATATTTCACAAAAGAGCCCAAATATAGAAAGTTTTTGTTAACCTTTACTTTTCAGAGATTTACTGCAACGTTTAAAAGTACTTTGATAATAACTATTAGTAGAACAAGTTCTGTATTCTCTAATACGAAGCTGGTTTTCGATTCAGGTGACTCAGGTGTATTTTAAACATTAAATACGTTTATTGGAATTTTTTGGCATGGGGTTCCGTAAACTTTTAAAGTTAAAAAATAATTTTTGGAATTGGAAATGTTGCTTAAAGTAAATTACTTATAAAAATTATAAAATTAGTCATCAACAAAAAAAAGATTAACAATTGCAGAGGTCTTATGTCAACAGCTTTTTCAATAAAATATTGAAAAGTAGTACAGTAAAGACGTGATTGTGTCTTTTGCCATTTGACTAGATTGTGTTCCTTTTTCATTGATGCCAACGAGTCCAAGAGTAAAAATTTTTTTCTTTAATAGTAAAGTTACATTCGAATTCAAAAATTTCTTAAGTCTTAAAAAGTTAAAAAGTACAAGTGATAAAATTGTAGAAAAGTAGAAAAAATTTTGATAAGTTTCGACTAAGTATGCTAAGAAAATAACTAGAAAATTATTTTATTTAAAAACGAGAAAAAATAGAGTTGACTTTGTCAACTCTGTGATACACGTACGAATTTGTTATCCTATATGTGCGAATAAATATGCTGTAACTGACTATGTGACAGACTATGACTTTAAGTTGCCGTATTACCATATTAATTTCAGTACAGTGTTTTTCAAAATACTGTATGTGCCAAACTACTACTGAAGTTGTATGGCAGCTACCAGAAAGAGCCAAGCAATTTTAACGAATTTTATCAAACACATTGGTCCTACTATTATATTCGCTTGTGTGAAATTTCAATACCATAGCTTTTATAGTTTCTGCGATATAGCCATATAAATTAAATAGGGTTCTGGCACTAGCTACAATAAATCATTTGTGAAAATTTGGTGAACTTAGCTCAATTAGTTTTTGAGTTATCGCTGGGACGGACGGACAAAAGGACAGACAAAGCTAAATCAACTCAGAATTCGACTCTGATCAAAAACATACACTTGAGTCTATATCTAAGACCGTTATTTCTTAGCGTTACAAACGGTAAGGCAAATTTAGTATACCCTTCGAACATACGTTCGTACGGGTATAATAATAAGTTCAATAATATTTTATTGCATTTTTCAATTATTTTCAAGATAGACCACTTCGTCTGTTAGCATCTTCGTCCATGGCTTGCAAATTTTTAAATGATAAAATATAAAATCACGTTACTTGAAAAGTTGCATGTAATGATTTTCACATTTTGCCATGTCAGAATAAAATTTACCATTACCAGAATAGAAAAGCAGGTTTGTGAGATATTATCAAAGACTGGGTTTAATGAAAATATTATGGCAGCTTATTTCTTTTAGAGAAAGGAATAAAAAATTTACAATAATTTAAACAGTAGGCTTACAAACAGGAGGCAGAGAAAATTATATTGACTTTCTCATTTCCTTTTTTTCATAATTTCTTAAACTTAGAATAAAAATTTTGCTTAAATGCTCTCTATATTTTATTGTTTACTTATTGCACAATGAGCGAACAACATAAAACTATGCATATTTTCTATGAGTCAATGTGTTATGATCATTATGTATGAGAGTTAGCATACTTTTGTAGAGTTGATTGGAGAGAAAATCTTCTACTTAAATTTACGCAGTTGTCATATTTTTATAAACGTTAATCCTATAATTTAATTGATTGTGAAGTTAGGAAAAAGAAGAATACATTTTTTATACATTATACGTAATATCAGAAATGGTTTGGTTATCAATTATTAATATCAATCACCATCTTAAAATTTTTTGGCACTTCTAAAACGAGAAATTCATATTTACACGATACGTAATAATACCAACACATATACAATACATATACGATATGTTTACATTTACAGAATGTAATAACCGTCCGTCCATAAAAAGCTAGGCCCATCATAAAGACCTTAGAACACAAGAGGAATAGAAGACAATAGAGTAAAATAGTTTTGGTTTTTTCCCTTGAACTGGACTCATACCGGAGACTAAGAACTTTTTTAACGGACGCTCAGTAGAATGAAGATATTATAGGAAATTCTCCACGTTGCATCAAAACATAATAATTAACAAAAACCGCCAACCAACATACCTCATTTGACATATGTTTGCATGATTGTGTATTTGTTTGCAAACAACTACGTTTAATATTAAGTTTGTTTCATGTAAACAATTTAATTGTCATAATAAAATATTCTTACGCGTTAGTGAACTAGTTGAAATTGCAATTAATTTAAATTCCGTTTAAAATAATTATGTCAGTTAAGGTGAAAGCCGTTATCAAATAGCAATTATGTTAATAAATACCGAATATATAGATTAACATTCTTAACTAATTTTGTTTTGAGATCAAAAAGCAGATCAAGCGTAAAACTTACACCATTGAATTTTCCAAGCTTTTGCTTAACGAATTTAGAAACAAAAAGCTGTAGTTGAGTATTAGTTCTAATGTTGATGTTATTTTGTTGTTTTCTAATTTAACTCCAATGGTTTTTCCAATTACATTTGAAATTTTAAATGTTCCTTGTTCTTACTTTGAATTTGAGTATATTTCATTAGTTCGATTTTTAAAAAAATAATAAATATTTTTGTTTTAAATATCGTCCGTCAGGTTTGGTTGTAAATTTATATTGAAATTGTTTTAAGGTTCTCGTTGTAGTAGATGATATCGATGTTATATAGACAACAATTCATTATTTCTATTTTAAGACGTCATATTAGTTTTGACATCAAAATCATCAAAAACCAATTGATTAAGAGCATTAGAAGTCGGCTGGAACAAGCTCATAAATATTGGTAAATAACCTAGTAAAGTAAAAATTATGGTTATATTTTTACTGACCCAATTGCGTATAAAAAGGAACACTATGTGATGACATCAAATTTCGCATTAAACTTTTAAAGCTATGTAGGTCTAACTTCAAAAAGTGAAATATAAAAGTCCGCCCTTCATATGTATTTATATTCCTTTTAAAATTAATTTTTGGCAATTCGGGCAGAATAATTTTTTTAATTTTCCAAAACATTGAGTAGTTTTTTCAAACAAGTAGATACTTACTATCAAACACATCATAATGCATGTATGAAAGGCTATTAGTGCGAACATTGAATACACATTTGAAATATTGTCGTTCTCCTCTATCGCTATTTACTTTGTTAGTTTGTTTACTATTAAAATTGGAAATTTTTTCCTCTGTCATGAAATTTATGCAATCGTATTAAGATTAATGACTCATTTTAATCGTTAGAATTTTTCTGATGAAAATTCTAATTTTCCGATCAGTAGACAATTTGTTTTTCTTAATACCTATTCAATAGCATGTTATCATTTTCTTTGACCTAAAATAGTATAAAATGCAAGTTAATTTTCTAAATTAGGCATAGTTTTAACTTTACTGTAATCCAATAAAGATCAAGGAATAAAAAGACTTAAAAATGTTTTCTATATTAAAAATTACTCTAATAGTTTTGGCTATTGTCTACTCTTGCACTGAAGCAGCTAAAGTCAAGTAAGTTTACACTAAAAATAAATATTGGAATTAATTTTAACGAAAAATTTTAACTAAATATTAATTTTAACGAAATTATAAAGACTTTGCGTTGATAATGCTAAATCTTTGGAAAAATGTCAAGCTATGGGTGATGCATTAAGAGTTCAAAAAGCTGATAAGAATCCTGATTTTGAATGTATTTCAAATGATAAATGCATTGATGCTGTTACCGATGAGTCAGCCGATGCAACAATTGTTGATGCTGATGAACATCCAAATGTTTTGAAAAAACTTGAAGCTGTTTTATTTGAATCATATGATGATAGCAATTTAATTGTGGCCTTAATTGATGCCGACAAAGTTAATCAATTAAATGATTTGCCATTGTAAGTAAAACTTTACATTATTTTTGAAAATGAATGGAAGAATTAATTTTTATTATTTTCTATTTGGCAGATCTTATGACAAAAAAGATATTCGTTTGTTCCATTCTGCTCTTTACATTAACTATTATAGAAATGGTCGTAAATGTGAAAGAGTTGTACGTCCAAATAAAGGATCACAAATTATTTTGGAAAGATACCATGAAATCAAGGATTCTAAGAAAAAGAAACTTGTTTGCATTGAAAATGAAAAATTAGTTATCAAATCAATAAGTGAATTCAAAAATTGCCATGTAGAAGCAAATATTCCTAATGCTGTTATGATAAAGAAAGGTGCATCAAACAAAAATGATGTTATTGAAGCATTTTTAACAGCTGCTAATAAAGTTGGACTTGGACGTCAATTCCAATTATTTGGCCCATTTAAAGGAACAAGCAATTTGATCTTCAGAGATGAAACTAAAACTTTGGAACGAGTTCATTCTAAACCAAATGGAATATCTGTTGACAAATTCTTAGATTTACATTGTGGAAGTACTGAAAATCATGGTCACGCTCACGATCATGAACATGATCATGACGGCGATCATCATCATCATCATTAAGGATGAACTGATTTGCATGAAAATTGTGTTAGACTTTTTTACTATTGTAATATACTATATTTTTTAAGATTTAAAGAGAGACGTTTGACGAAAATAAAATATTTTTAGTATACATTTAATACAATTGTGGTTACTTTGTTAATTAATTGCCCATTTTTTTTGGATTGCGGTTGAACTTAAGTTTTCGGTCTTAATTAATTTCTTTCGGTTTAATTCAAGTTTTCGAAAATTACTCCACTACGATGGAACGACTATACTAATAGATAAGGTAAACTTTGTGAATTCCGGAAAAATGGAGAGCAAAAGAGAAAATGCTGGTTTTGGTGGTATTAACTGATGTTTACTGATCTATGACTCTGATTGTGTAATTATAATTCACAATAAACGTAAGTTAATTTTACGGTCAGAAAAAATTTTCATGTGTGTAAAGAATTAAACTTAATCTTCAAGCATCTCGTTTTTTACATTTTGTAAAAGAGACATTTGAAAGAGACAAGTTTTACCGATTTAGCCAAAGTAAAGTTTGCCTTCTTTTTTGTATTTTTCTAGAGCTTCATCAGTATAAAAATTAAAATCTCTTACAACTTTTTTAAGGTAGCTACAAATTTCTAGGGCACTTTTTGTTATATGAAATATTTTTAAATAATTAAAATATTTGGACTGAAAACTTTTCTTTTGAAAGTAGATTTGAATTCGACTTTTAAGAAAACAAAATATATTTGTTGCACTTTTCCACCGTCTTTATTTAAATTTTATTACAGTTACATTTGCTTATAAGGTAATATTTAAATTGTTTTTATTTTGAGCGTTTCTCATCACGTCCTTTACCGCTGCGTTCAAATTTTCTGTTAAACATATCTGTATTCAAATCTTCATTTTTTCTGTATCGGTCCTCATTAATATCAGTGCGGAAAATTTTATAACGATCGTTGTCTAAATACTTGTAACCTCTAAGATAATTTTCATAGGTGTCGTCATTCATAATATCAGAAGTTTGACGGTAACCATTTTCTTCCAAAATATCGCGAAAACGATCAATATTTGGAATTTGATAACTTTTTCTAACATCATACATTTGCCTATAAAGATCAATATCAGGTTTGCGTTCAACATCACTCATTTCACGCATTTGATCGTTTAACATTTGACGATTTTGGTCGGTGTTGTACATTTGGCGATAACGAGTGGCATCACGTAGACGTTGCATCATATATTTAACATACGGAAGCTCACGCATTTGGTCATTATTTAAAACTTCTCGATTGCGATCGACGTCGTACATTTGATCATAAGAATTAAGCTCACCTAATCGTCTAAAGTCTCCGATTCTGTTAAGTCTGTCAACGTCTTGAGTGTTTAAAAATTTATCATCATCTAAAAATTGACGACCATAAATTTGGCGATTGTTGTTTTGAAATCTATTCATATTTTGCATTTGAACAATATCATCATCTCTTAAAGGTTGGCGATAGCGAGCATTGTCATATAAAGTTTCATAATCATTTTTAACATCATACATTTGGCGATATACGTCTGGAATACGGTTACCATTTTCGTCTCGTTCAAGGAATTTCCTATAACGATCCGTGTCATATTGATTTTCATCTAAAAGTTGACGATTGTTATATTGACGCATTTCATACTCGTTTAAAAATCGATCATCACGATCAAGGGTTTGTTGCTGACGTTTCAAATCCATGACTCTAGGATAAGTATCCTTAAACATTTCTCTATTTTGAACATCCTCTACTAATTGACGATTACGAATAATGTCATACAACATGCGATTGCGATCGAAATCGGTATAACGATTAAGCTCTTGCTCTAAATCAAGGTTTGAAGTTGGGAAGGTGGATGTAACGTCTAATACATACTGTTTATATGGATTTAAATTTAACATTTGACGGAAACGAACTGCATCAGATAGACGTTGTGATCTATCTAAACCTGAATACTGTCTGTATGGATCATATACATTGTATAATATTCTTTGGCGAATCATATCTAAAACAGGGACTTGTTGCATTACAAGTTCACGCATTTGATTATTTAACAAATCATCATTAAATCTCATTTCTTGAGGAAAACGATCGTTAAGTAAAAATGTTTGACGAGTTAACGAAGGGTTCATCATAAAGAAATAACGATACATATCGAAACGTGGTTGATTGCGCATTTCTTCCATATATTGACGATAACGATCTGAGTCCATCATGTTCATATCGCGATTAGAATATTTCATCTCCAACATTTGACGTTGGAAATTTTTGTCAGATATGCAAAATAATTTATCTAATTGAGTTTCATCCAATCCATTTCCCATTTTACGCGTTAAAGAAAATTCAACAGCATCATCCTATCATAAGAATTTTTTTTAATTAATTATTACTTAAAAAATTTCAATAACTTACATCAAAAAGGACATTCTTTAATCCACGATATTCTCCAAATAATTTTAATTGACTTGTTGTTTGAGAACGACGCTTCTCATTTAAAACTTTAACAATTTGCTTGAAATAATTTATAAAATAAAGTCTATCATCATCTAAATCGCGCCCATAAATTGTACGAACAGATCCAGTGTCAAAATTGCATTTTTCATATGAATTTAAATCGGATAGTTCTAAGGTTGGACAAATCAAAACCTTACCACTTAAATCATATTCATTTAATTGATTGAAACGTAAAAATCTAATCGGTTCAAAATTTCGATTATTTTGAATATTTTTCATTTCTTCTTGATTTCTATAAACGAATTCAGTTTGATCACGAATTTTATCCATTGGACTAAACATCATTCTACGATTTTGTGAAGGGATTTCATTAACAGAATTTAATACGTCATACTGGAATGGTATTAACCGATCGCAAATATTTCTATCTTGTCTAATCATATCAAAGTAAAGCGCAGCTCTAATTGATCGAATATCATCCATATCGAAATCTCTACAAATATATTGGAAATTAATAATTAAATTAAAAATTAAAATAATTTAAATTTTGCACTTACATTGGCCTAGTTCTAATACTATCCACGGTAATATCTTGATCAGCTACTGCAACAATATAACTTTTTTTCGAATATTCTTCATATAAATATGGACGAAGTCCAAAATTTCTTGCCAACATTTCATATTGATATTCAAGTATAACAAAATCACATTTTCCTTCTTTGACTTTCTCGACACAAACATCAACTGTATTCATGCAGCATTCTAATTTATATTCATACTTATTATTCAATAATAACTGTTTTAGATCATTACATTTGTCAAGTTCTACTTGTCTTGTAACACAGAGTCTAGAAATCAAAACAAAATTAGAGTATATTCATTTGAAAATTTGAAAGTGGTTATAAAAGTTTAATACATACCTTAAATCTCGAGTTTCATCAAACAGTTTTCTATCCTGAAACAGTTTTCCAGGGTAGCCATGTATTGCTACTATAAATAAGCAAAGGATTGTTAAAAGTTTCAGAAGCTGTGCCATTCTTAATCAATATAATATTCGATTGAATACAAAATTGAATTTGACATAACACTCAGTTCTTTTCATTGCTTATATACCCTGGTGATATGCCCTTTATTCTTGAATTGTTTTTTTAATCTCTTTTTTTTTGTCCAAATATAACCAGACATTTTAATCGTGGTCAAAATTACATTAATATTTTTAAATTTTGTTTTTCTTTTGTAATTTTAATGATTACCTTTATCACCATATTTTTTTAACTCATTTACGATCACTTTGTAATGGCAAAGAACGGGACTAAATTAAAACAAAATAGTATACTAAAAATAATGAAAATTTGATAAAAATGGCATTGCACCATTTTGTAGAAATTTTTTCTTTTATTATAAAAATTTTTGAAAAATTACGTGATGTAAGATCACCTGATGTCAACCGCAGGAGATAATTGTTTCTTTTTTCATATTATGAGAGAATAAGAAATTTCTTTTCATAAATTTTTGATAATGGCCAAGTAAACCAGCTGATTAAATTGAATATTAAATGGATGTTGAACTTAAAATCAATTCAAATTAAATAATGCAAGTAAAAGTAAAATTTTTGTTATACTTAAAGAAATTTGTTTCTATGTCAATGAATTCTAAAAGATTAATAATGAAAGTGACGAAACCTTAACAAAATAATAGAAAGAAAATAATTAAAATAAAAAGATTAGAAGTTCGTATTACTTAAGGATGACAAGCATAAAATATTATTCCCTCTTATTAGTTTTCGTACCCTGGTCTATTTCACACGAATTTTTCACATAAATTAATGAGGTAATTAAGCGGAGCCGGTTTATTCTCTGTACAAGGTTTAATCTGATGAACGAGTGCAACTACTTATAAAAATTTAAGAATAATTAAACACTTAACAAGTGATTGTACATAAATCCGTGACAAAACATAAATTGTAAGTGTATAACAAAAATTTTTCTTACTTTTGATGCTTGTTTGTTGAGATTGGAAAATTTTGAAATAATTTAGTTATTTTAGGATTCGCTAGTATAGGTTTGACTAAAATAACAAAGAAGTCCAAGAAATTGAATCGCAACCGTGAATAATTCGTTGTTAGTTTTACAAAATAACAAACAATTTTTCTTTAAAATAAATAAATATAGTGTCGTAAATCCAGAAAAGTAGTGATATGGCAAAAAATCTAACTAACTGCTAAAGTAATAAATGAATTTGTAATAAAAACTGATTCAAACATGATTTTTTGCTTAATTCCCTACTTAATCCAAAATCAAACTTAAAAAAACAATTGCTTAAATTTACTTAGAAATAGTAGCAGCAAACGAATTACTCTGATCTCTTATAGCAAGTATACATTCTAGGTACTAAAGCATCAAGTTAAAGTAACAGTAGTGAGTGGATGAAGGAACATTTTGTTAACAAAAAGAGAACGTTGAATGTTTTGAAAAGAAATAGATTTCGAAGTGATCCTTAAATCAATCGCTGACATCCAAAATGCAGTGTTAATGTAATGTTATACATTTTGCCTGTGGTCCATTATGTAGAATAAAAAAAATTATTCAATGCAATTGAAGTTAATTCATAGTGAAAAAATCGAGACTACCTTTTTACTAGCTATATAAAAACAGTGTTACAAAGATTATTCAATTAAAAATTTTGACCAGGCCAAACAATTTGCTTAGTGCCAAATTATACATTTTAATAGCTAACCCATATCGTTTTGAAATATTTGGTAACTTGTATTGTGTAAACATATTAAAGCTTAGAACTCAAAAAGTAGGTTTTCAAACAATCACGTATTATGCCTTATTTGTTCCTTATTCTGAATTTTATTGAAGTGAAACTTCAATACTTAACTATGGTTTTAATTTTTTGAAAGTAAATAAAAACAAATAAAATTAATTTTATTATTATAATCGTAATCTAAATTTTCATTGTGAATTAGACTCATCATAATTATTTTTTATATTTATTTAAAATTCCAACACTATAAGGGAAGCATTACGATACAGAGGAAAGTAAAACAGAAAATTTTCCATTATTGAAGGTTATAGGAAATTTTTTAAAATAATGGTGACAAGATCAGATTTTAAAGAAAAAAAAAAGATACAGGTATCCCACGGAGGTCGGTTAACATAATTTTTGTGATCCGAATAGTTCAACGTTAAGTGAAATTACGAGATATATATTGAAAGCGGTACCTGTTAAAAAATCATCTTAATTTGTATGTGCATATTTTATTAATGTATTTTGTTTATACAAAAATTTGTGCTGTACGGAAAGATATTCCCTGAAATGAAGGGCAGATATTTTCCGTTATAGGGTCTTTCTTCATCGTATTGAAAATATATTTATATATTTCATATGTTTGAACAAAAAATTATGATTTTTAACAACGTTCTCTACATACATTATTTGTAGGTAATATTATCGTTACATCCAGTGATGCTTTCCCAAAATTTTATCAACCGGTTCGCAGTGAAAAATAATTTTGGTTCATATTCTTTGCTAATAAAATACAAAGTAGAATGAAAAAAATATACCACTTTTATTGCTCTATTCATTTCAAAAAATAAAAAATTGTTTAAATATAACAAAAACATAACGAAAAATTCAAATTTATTACCATGTATATATGATACTATAAATATTAATTCATTTTAGATATTTCCAAATAGCTAATTGATTTTCTGTATATTCCTTGGCTTTGGATTTTTTAACCCTGAGTTATGGTTCCTTAACCAACTTGTTACATAGGGAACTGCACTCCAACTTTGCAGTGGTTCACCAAGTAAGTTTAAAGTCATAAGATTTGATAAATCCTTCACCGATAATCAAGATCTTATGTCGGTAATTATAAGGTTCATCAGAGAAAACCCCCGCTCTGCTTCAGCACTGCTAACAGCAATGGTATTTATAATATTTTTCGCTTTTTGAATGTTTTCTTGAATTTTAGGAATTTCCTGATTGCCATTGCTTATTATATCTTCTAAATAATTACGGAAATCATTCTTATGGATATCAAATTTGAAAACATTTCCAAATTCTTCAAATTTCTCTTCGGCCTCTAACCACGGAACCATAATATGTTCAATTTTCCATGTACTCGGCTCTAGCAAATTTGCTAGTTCATAAATTTTGGTGTTTTCAATATTTTTTTTATCACTACTTGATCTTATTTGAGAACAATCTATCAATCTTAATTTCATATTCTTGATGATGCTGTCAATAAGAGAATCTCTAGGCAGGTTTCCATAAATTTTATTTTCAGTAAAATTAATATTTTTTAATGCTTCGGAGTTAATAACTTCATCTACTTTTTCTTCGTAAAAACCGCGACTGTTTTTGAGGATTTGGAAGGCATTAATTGTTCTTCTAATTAGTTGATCGCCTCTGGCAATGTTTGTATTTCTAGCTTGAAGTGCGTTGGATAATAGAGAGCACTCCTGAAGGATGTCGATCATTAGAGCTAAATCTATTAGGAAATATTTGTTTTGTAATCGTTTTGCCATTCCAGAAAACTTTTGAATATGAAAACATTACAAAAGTATTTTTACTTTATGTCTACTAATTATAAAATGCCGGTTCGCGCGAACCTTAAGATTTTTATCAAACGGTTTGCGCGAACCGGTAGGAAAGCATCATTGGTTACATCTTTAAAACATGGTCTAGTCTAGATCATCAAATAATCATTCAAAGTTGTACGCATAAAATCTTCCATACAAAAATCTTGTGTATTTCTGCCAAATGGACGATCAATCTTGAAAATCTTCGGTTCAAGAGTAACAAATGAGTTGCAGCGCTATGATTGAATTTAATATTTATTGTTATGTTGGTTATTACAGCTTAAGCTTTCACTTTTAATACAACTACCGCCATTGTTTCATTGTACAATTTTACGTCATAAATTTAATTAATAAAAATATTTATAAATAGAAAATTAAAATTTAATTTAATAATTATTTTAATTTATGTTTTCCTTTTGACAACATATTATTTAGCATAAATGAACATTGCAATTAAATTGATAAGCAACAGAAAAATATTTTTATTCTCATAAACAAAATAATTTCATAAACAAAATTGAAGATCAATAAACTTGTAGAGATATTTTTGAAATTTTCATTACATATGTGCTTTTTTATTTAAAATCAATTAATTTTTTTAATTAAATACGAAAGTGAGTTTGAAATTTTACCATAGGAAAAATATTCATGTTCAAATTCGTAGATCCATAGGAAGTAAATGAATTAAATTAATCTGCGTTTGACTAACCCTCCATTTCCTAGAGCCGTGATGAGCAACCTTTTTTTAAATTGGGCTAAATGAGAAAAAGCAATCGTTTCCCGAGTCGCAGTTATAGCAGATTTATTTTCTAGTTTCAGTAATAAGTAAGTTTAATTTCAGTAATAAGTAATTTCAAGGCATTTTGTAGTTATTTTTAAATGCTTATTGAATGTATCTTAAGTATTATAATTATTTTATTAAACTTATACATATATTATTATAAAAATTGTGATTGAAAAATTATAAGAAAAAATAAAAATAAGTTTTAATGAGAAATTTGACACTGCTTCTTGTCGACAAGTATAGAAATATTTGCGGGTGTATTAGAAACTGCGACACGTAAACAGCTTTCCAACCTTTCATCATTAAGACGATTTCGAGCTGGTTTTTAATAATTTTCATTTTTGAAAAAAGCTATTCGCATTGATATGTATTTCCGAAGATACCGCCCATCTTTCTTTTTATCAAACTTATTTTATTATTTTTTTGTATTGATGAAAATTAACCGATTCAAACCATGCTAAAGTTAAAAATTCGTATAAGAAATAGATATGTATGTATATTAAATTAAATTTTTTAGACTATGTTAAAACAAAACGGTGTACAAAAGATAGTACGCATTGAGCATACTGCGAAAAGCCAACATTTAACCAAAAAAAAATATTGTCTTTGAGAAATCTTCTTTTGAAACAATAAGTAAATAAGTGAATAAGTGAAACAAACTTAATTTTTTTTTTAATTGGCAAAAAAAATTTGTCGGGCCGAAAAAAAATATCAGCTGGTTGCTCATCACTGGCCTAGAGCTTAAGTAGCCAATAATTAGAATTAACAAAACACTTGATTTATCTTGGAATTTACTTGGTTTTGTAGTAGATATTTTGTTTACAAGTTGATGGGAAATGGTGGTTGCAAAAATGTTTTGTCTAGTTTACTTCATGATCAGTTTAAGAAAAAATTTAAGTCACAGTAGCAGAAATATTATTAATTTAATTTTTTTCTTTTTCAATTGATTCAGCGATTTTTCCATTTTAGGGACTTTGTTCCATAAAACTTTTCTGATTTGAAATCTTAAATGGGGTTTTCATAGTCATATAAATATAAATTTTCAAAAAATTTCCTTTCAGTTTAATATTTTTCTGTTCATAATTAAGTTAAAGTGTAATTTTACGATGTTATACAAATTATTGTTAATATTTTGTTTGACTGCGGTCGGGCAAGCAATTGGTTATAGACAAGCTGCAAGGTAATAAAAATTATTGAAATTATAAACTAATAATTCTAATGTTAAATCCAAGTAAATTAATAAAATTTATTATAATTTAAGATTATGTGTTCTTCGTTCTATTGAATTTAGTAAGTGCAATGATATGCGACAAGCACTTATCGATAACCACCTCTATAATCGTTTAGAATGTACATTAGGCACCATTGATGAATGTATTCGAAAAATTAATTATAATGAAGCTGATGTAATGGTATTAGATACAAAAATGCAACATTTAGCATTTGATAAAGGTCTCCGTTCAATTCTTTGGGAATTATATAGTAATGATGATGTTATTGTTGCATTAGGAAATGAAAATTTAACTTTAGCTGATCTTAAAAAATATCCATTGTAAGTTTTTAAATTTTTTTTTTTTCTAAATTAATTAAAATTAAAATTTTTTATAATTATACATGTATTTGTATATGTAGAAATTTCGATGAACGTGATTTACGATTAGCACATTCAGCACTTTTCTTTAATAAAATTCGTTTTGGAAAAAATACATGTGAAATTCAACGTAGTCTTGATCAAAGAAATTCAATAATTTTTATTAGACAAAAGGATTTAAAATATGGTAATGTGATTGGTAAAAAATTAATTTGTAGAGATTTAACGTTGCGTGATGTTAGTGATTATTATGTATGTAATTTTGAAACGGGACCAATTAATGCAATTCTTAGTCGTGTTGGAGATTTTGCAAGACGTGGTGAATTAATAAGTATTTTTAATGAATTACTTCGTTATTTTGGACCAAATGGATGTTTAAGAAATTATGTTCAGTTAGCTGGTTTGTATCAAGGAGAACACGATGTTATTTTCAATGTAAGCTTTTAAAAATTGAAAATATTTTAAAATTATAATTAGTTTAAGTTTTGTTCAACGATACTGAAGTATTTAAAGATTATATTCCAAAAACTTTTTACAAAATGTGTTAAAACATTTGCGAAATGCATTGAAGTTAACGAGTTTTTACTCAAGTAAAAATATGGTAATAAATTTTACTTGTTCTATAGCTTTAATTTTCGTCGACTACCTGAACGTTTCATAGAAATGTTCAATGTTTCGTATAAATTACTAATTTCCTACAAATAAGTTAGTTTTCCAAAAAAACTTTGGATTCAGAAAACACAACACTGAGATTGGTTATAGTTTCTGTACAATCCTGTCACTTTCATTCTGGAGACACTATGACGCGAGTGTTGCTTTCCAATTTTTATTTTACGAATCGTGAGTGTTGTAAATATTTTTATTGATTGTAGCTTTAAAAAAGAATGATTTTTTAATGTGCAAATTGGTAATGTTCCAGGGAATAGTTTAAAATTTTTGAAGAAAAAACTTAACATTTTGGTATTAGGACACTTTTTATAAAAAATAAGTATTTCTATCGCGGTTAGATATTTCCTATATCGCAGGTAGAGTTTATTTAAATTGCAATTCTTAAATTTAAAACTACTTTTGAAATGCTTATTTCAATATTATGCAAAATACGAGTATTTTCAAAATAATTAAATTTACATATTATGTCAAATTTTTTATATTTAGTGACCACTGCCCCTGCTATTATTTTGACAATCATACTAATCAATCATACTAGTCTTATACTAATCAGGCCAACGTAATGACTTATCTTTTTGAATAAAATTTAATTGAAATTATGTTTGAAATTGAAATTAATATTAAAATTGAAATTATGTTTATTAAAATATTGTAACTTTTGAACATTTTTGTATTTTGTACTTATAGGAAGACATACAACTCTTTAGTGCTATAAGAACTGAAATTAATGGTGTTACTGATTCTGATATGAATGCAATGCTTTGTGATGGCAACATTATTGAAAATTAATATGAAAAGATGACTGGAAGAGGAACCGAAGGTGGACGTGAATCAATTAGTGATTCAATTTTTCTAATTATAAAAAAGAACTCACACTTATTGATTTCTATTATTCTAAAAGATACGCAAATACATATTTGTTAAAAAATTGGGACAGTTTTATTGATTCTTCATTAAGTTTGAGGATTTTACCAATTTTGATTTAATACCGGTTTTTAATACTTACTATTTAGAATAATTGAGGGAAAAATGACTGGAACGCAATTGTTTTTGAAATTATTCAAGATTCATTAAATAGAAAAATTTCTTATGCTTTTCTTTAAATAGCATTTTTACTTTATGCTCCACGACGCATAGCCCATAAAATTAATTAATTTATTAAGGCTTTTGTTTTAGAAAATTAAATAATGCGCATGAAATGTTTCAATTCTGTATAACTTAATAGTGTTATAAAAATTATATTTAATGTTTTAGTATGAATGATGACAGTAATTTAACACTAGAAAGACTGAAATTTTGTATATACCCATGTTGCCCAAAAGCAGTCAAAATGACTACATTGTATAAGAATAACTAATGTACAAAAAAAATTTGTTCAAAATTCATTTTTAATATTTTTTTATATTATTTAAAGTTAAATAACGAGTTATTAGTAAATATTTAGGGCGCAAATGATATAAAATAACTTATTAGAACTTGTTAGAACAAGTATCACTGCATAAAGGTATGAAAAACCATTATGAGCCACTGCATGAGTTACCAAACCAACAATTTATCATATACTTGCATGCCATTATGTAACAATCATCGAAATAAATGTTATTTCAATACCAAAATATTCAAATCCAAAGTGGTCATATAAGAAATTTACTCAGTTCAATAATAAGTTATTTGATTATTTTAAATTTCACTAACAGTCAAAATGACTGCTTTTGAGCTACATAGATATAACACATACATATACCGGAAATAAAGGATGGGGGAGGTAACTATAATTATCAATGAACGCATTTTTATGTTATACAAAAAGTCATAAAATTTTATGAAATTATATACGTAATTTTTTTTCTAATTGAAATTAAAAAGCAATCAAAATGACTTCCTTGGGCAATCTAGTGTTAATAAAACAGTTTTTCGTGTAACTACGAATTTTTTAGTTTATTAACAGCGAAAGTAATTGGGTTTAATTTAAGAGTCTTTGAATACTTTCTTAGCAAGGCAAGCTAGTTTGTCGTTGTAATCTTCCTTCATTACATTTCTATGTTAAAATAATTTTCAATTGGAATAAGATTTCTTCCATTTACTATGAAATGCAATCCTTTAAGAAATTTTTTTATAACCAACCTAATTAAAATTAGAATTTTATAAATTCCAAAATATTTGAATTTCATCTTTACTAATTTTAGAATTTTACTATACTTAAACTTATTTAATAATTAATGGCAGACAATAGCATCGAACTGAATTTTGTGATATATATACGTAGGTCACTATTTATATTTCGGGTCCTGACAATACTAGTGCTGCCAGGTGCAATCTGACACTTCCATTGGAAAGTTTGACATTTTTTAGGACAACTTCACTCAGAACGTTTTGTCATTCGAGCGCGAATTGTTTTGTTTACAGTGACTTGAAAAATTCATCTCGGTCAAAAAATGGAATTGTCCCGTGAAAATTTTCGTGCGATGATTTTTTACGATTTTCGGCGCGGATTATCGAGACAAGAGTGTCTCGATCAACTTGTTTCGACTTTTGGTGATGAAGCACCATCAAAAACCACTGTAAATCGCTGGTACCAAGAGTTTGGTTTCGGACGCCGTTCGCTCCAGGATGAATTTCGTGAAGGTCGGCCAATTTCGGTCGTTTTGCCGGACACCATCGATGCTGTGCGCGAAATGATAATGATGGACCGGCATGTGACATACTGTGAGATTGAGGCATCCTTGGGCATTAGTTCCACCAGCGTACATAAGATATTGCATGAACATCTTGCCGTGAAAAAGGTGTGTTGTCGATGGATCCCAAAAAATTTGACGCTTGCACAAAAGAAGGCTCGTGTCGATTTTAGCAAAGAAATGTTGAAAAAATTCAATCGCGGTGCGTCAAAAGACGTTTATAAGATAGTCATAGGTGATGAATCATGGATCTATGCATGTGAGCCCGAAACGAAACAGCAATCGACCGTATGGGTGTTCCAAGACGAGCCAAATCCAACAAAAGTTGTTCGTGGAAGAAGCACATCGAAGCAAATGATCGCGTTTTTTTTTGGTATAACCGGTCATGTGGCCACAGTACCTTTAGTGGAACGTAGGACGGTCAGTTCTGAATGGTACACCACCATCTGTTTGCCGAAAGTTTTCGAAGAAATAAGGAAAACAAACAAGCGCCGGCGAATCATTCTTCATCATGACAATGCAAGCTCTCACAAATCAGCTGAAACAATGGACTATTTGAGCACTCAAAATGTCGAATTGATGGGTCATCCGCCGTACAGTCCTGATTTAGCACCCAATGACTTCTTCTTATTCCCTCACATCAAAAAAAAAATGCGTGGACAACGATTTTCAACACCTGAAGAAGCAGTCGATGCGTTCAAAAACCATGTTTTGGAGGTGTCTCAATCGGAGTGGAAAAAGTGCTACGAAAATTGGTTTCAGCGCATGCAAAAGTGTATTGATCTTCATGGGGAATATTTTGAAAAACAATAAAACCATTTCCAATGATAAATATTTGTTTTTTATTGCTAGACCCGAAATATAAATAGTGACCCTCGTATATATCTATGTAGGTATGTATATGCACAAATATAAGATCAACCGCGACTCGCGAGTATTAAAATTAAAATTTTTAATTAATCTTTCTTTTCGCTTTTGTTGTTTTTTTTTGTTTTATTTTAATAATTTGGAATTTTTGTTTTTTTTTAAAGATTAAATAATTACTGTTTTTTATTTTATTTTATATTGTGTAATACCTAATGTGTATGCGATAAGAATATTTTGACTTTGAAAATTATTTGCATTCCTAAATTTTTTTGCTTTTTCCAAATGAATTGAGAAATTTAAAAGAATGAATAATTTCTTGAGAAAAGAAATTTAATCGAGATTTAATTTAATGTTATGCCAGCGTATATATTCAGGGTGATTCTGAAAGTTATAAAACCACATAAACCATTGGTTAGAAGATCGAAAATCGACTAAAATTTTTGTTCCGGATGGGTTGGCAATTCTCAAGGGTTTCTGTGTTCCAGGGATTTTAATGAATTTTCACGAAATTTTTACTTATCCAAGTTTTTTGGATTATAACTTCGGTCCTAAAAAATATAGGAACTTCAAAGAAACAGTTTCAGAAAGGCTTAGTAAAGTAAAAATATAAATGCTGCTTAATTCTGTATTTTATGTACCTTAGGAATGCCAAGCATTTGAACATTCAATAAAATAAATTTTTTCCCTTGATCTTTTCTAGGTAGATAATTTCGTAAAAAATTTTTGAAAACCTTGAAATTTTTTTGCACAGAAGTTTGCTTAGCTGCTTAGTCTTAATTTAAGTCCTCAAGCATTGAAAAATTTTTTATGTTACAGAAGGTGAAGCACAAAAACCATTTCTATGTCAAGATTTTAAAGACCCTTAAAGGCAAGGATTTTAAGTGTTGTAATTATCAACTATCATTAATTTTTGCTGAAAATAGTCATTGGAAAAAACAGTTGACATTTTGAAGAGCCGTTATTTTGATAAAAAATCTGAATTTTAATGTTTTCATCGAAATGTAGCAAAAATTGAAACGAAATTTTATACAAACTTTTTAATTGAAAAACAAAAATTGATTTTAAAAAATTTGAAATTTTTGAAAAGAAAAATTGGAATTTTGTACTACGAAAAACAAAAAACAAATCTAGTAATCAAAAAATTTTTTTCGAAACTTTTCTTGGTAAGGAAAAATTATAGGTTTTTTATTTTCGCCAATTTTTATAAGAAACGGTACCTATATGGTTTGAAATTTTTAAATGCATTTTTCTCAGATTGGGTGCAATTTAAAAATTTTAAAAAAATATTTTGGAAATCTAGAGACCATTTAGCATCTGAAAATATTAAAATTATCCAGCTGAAATGATTTTTTAAGGGCATGCCATATAAATTTTGACATTTATTTTAATTGAAGAAAAATTTTTTTCTGTAGGAAAATTTAATTTTTTTGAACAAAATGGAGTATGTTAATGATATGGTATTAACATTATGAAGTTAATAAATAATTAAAAAATAATTTCATGGGATTAGTAATTTTCAAACATATTTCTACAAGAGCTAAAATTGGTGTACGGTTAATACAACTAAAGAGGTGTTCCAGTAAAGCAATTAATTTAAAATAAGCGATGGAATAGAAATAGATTTTAAGGAAGAAAAGCATAAATTTTTGCTGAACTAGGTGAATTTCATAGGAGATAATTTGGTGTTTGTTTTGAGAAATTTGTAAAATTTTTGGATAAAATTTTTGAAAAAGGAATATTAAATTGAATTCAATTTTAGTTTTATTAACATCTAGTTTGATTTTAATTGAATTTGTGGCTAACAATATAATTTGTGGTTTTTGTGCTATATCCTCTGTAACATAAAAATTTTTTTAATGTTTGAGGATTTAAATTAAAGTTTAAACAGTCGGGAAAAATTCCATAAAAAAATTTCAAGTTTTTAAGAAATTTCTTACAAAATTATCTAGTTAGAAAAAACTGAAAAAATAAAACAAGTGAAAAATTTGATTTTCCCTAAAGTTCAAATCATTAGTATTCCGGAGGTACATAAAATACCGAATCAGGCATCATGTCTATTTTAGGCCCTTAACTAGACCTTTCTGAAACTGTTTGTTTGAAGTTCGTATCTTTTTTAGAATGGAAGTTATAATCCAAAAACCTAGAATAAGTAAAAATTTCGTGAAAATTCGTTAAAATCCCTGGAACTCGGAAACCCTTGAGATTTGCCACCCAGTTCGGAACAAAAGTTTTACCCATTTTCGTTCTTCTAACCAATGGTTTATGTGGTTGTATAACTTTGTGAATCACCCTGTGTATGCAAGGGTTGTTACATTAGCGACCTCTAAAATGATGGCAAATACCTAGTTCTAACACGGGAGAGTTTTTAAAGAACAGGTTTTTTTCTACACTTCTCAAGTTTAGACAATTTAATTGCTGGGAAGCTTATTCTATTTTCATACAAAAGATTTACTTGTTATAAACTCATTATTCTTTAGAGGGCTGCAATAATCAAAAAAGTGGAGATGTGTTTTGAACAAAATAAAATAATTTTGTTACATAAGGTGTTGAAGACTTGATGAAGACCGGAAACAGAATCATATATAATGAGCCCAGATAAATAAACATTTTCAACACAAAATGGTTAGGAACATTTTTAATACTGTCCAATATTCTCTAATGTTTTGCATTTTGCGATTACTTTTGCACAGTTTTGCACTGCACATTAAAATGCAGATCAGAATTTCACTTAACGTAAATATGAAAACGAAAAGTTGTTGAAAAATTTTTTTGAAAATTCTGAATTTCCACTTAAATGTTTCAAAAATTCTTGAATGGTATGCTGTTTAATGAGATAAACTTCATAAACTTTAAAATAAGGTCACATAGTTGAGACCATGTATAAAAAGTAAAAATTAAAATTAACATTTTCAGAAAGACCAAGATTTGCAGGTCCATAATTCATGATCGAAATTACCTAAAAAAAACTGAAGATTAGTTAAAATTTTGATTTTGATGTTAGGCAACTACGAAACTGAAAGTATTTCTTTTGATTTTTTGAAAATTATCAAAGAACAACATTTTAGGAAGCAGGATCAAAACTGTCACCTTCCTTCACATTTCAAATATGAAGCCCATTTAGCTAGTACTCGATAATAATTAATTTAAAATAGACTTCATAATATTATCCATGTTATTGAAGTGTAAAGGAATTTTTATCGGCTTTTATAATATAAGTACATAATAGAGTCAAACACTTTTCACATAATACTCGAATATTGGATTCAAGTACAAAAGCGTAATACAAGTATTTTAAAACTATATTCAACTATTCTGTCACCGATGTTATTGAAATTTATTTTTTTGATAAGTAAATTGTGCACAGTTCTGATCTGCATGATCTGATCTGTAATTCTTTTGAAATATTTTATAATTTAATACTATATATGTATGTGTATATGTATATTGTTGTTTTGCAAAATAATCAGCAGGGATTTCCCAAAAGTGTTTAGTTTTTTTTTTTTGTATTTTGCACTGAATTGTGTTTTTTTTTCTTTAACATTTCCTTATGTATGTGTGAGGGGTATCACCTAAATATCAATAATAGCATATGAACAATAATTTTTTAGTTATGTGCAAAAATTTATTAAATTAATATTTCCTACATCTTACATATTACAAGTCCTAAATAAAAACAGTTGAAAAATAAAAAATTTACAATAAAAAAATTTTTAATTTTTTGTTGGTGGCTGCGAATCAACAGTAAAAGCTTTCTTATTACGAATTTTTAAGAAAGGGGTGATAAAGAGAAATGTATATGAGTGTTTTCGCTAAGAAATGTAAGCTTTAGCTGCTTCTTGTTTTAAATAAATACAGCTTTGAACAATAAAGTTCAGTTGTATGTTCTGGGCTTGATTTATTGACAAATCTCTTTTTTAAGGTATCCTTTATTATTGTTAGATCTTAATTGTCTTTATATTTTTTCCCAAAATGCAACATTCTGATTACCGTACATATTCGTGCATACCATAATTAATCCTATGAAAGGGTACAAAAAGATTAGGCGAGCGAAAACTCAAATTAGTGTTGATCATAATTTTATTTAAAGTGTCAGGCGATATGAGCTCCGATTTCACAGTTTTAATAATAAACATTACATCCGCAATATCTCGACTTTTTGTGAGAGTGGGCATATCAAACATCCTTAGTCTACATTCATAACACTTCAACATTTATTATTCAACATTCATAATTAACTTAACTATTTTCAAGTAGAGCTCGTATTTCAAATAAAAAATAAATGTGTTTACTTATTGTTTAATTTAAATCTGCGTCTTACATTCTATTCTCATATTTAATGTGTAGAGTACAGATTAAATTTAATGTAAAAAGATGTTTAACTTAAAGTGCTCTTATTACTTTTTAGCAATTTTAGCAAAACTAAAAATGTGCTTATTAATTTCATTCCGTTGTTTCATTGTCCGTCCGTTTGCCTGTTTTTTTAAAAATCCTTTAAAATTCTATTTTTTAACAATAAATAATATTGTGTCAAATTCATAAATACATAGTTTTAAAATTACATTAATACTAAAAAATTTGAAACTTGAGACTGCTTAGACAAACATTGTTATAATAGCAAAATTATTTTTAAGATCACTGTTCCTTTAAAACAGAGGTTCCCAAACTTATTTCTCTCGTAGACCCCTTGTCGTGTTTTTCAATTTTGTTAGACCCCTTGCTTATTTCTTTGATAGATTTATATTTCTAACAGTAACAAGGTACATCTATGATGTAAGCATGTTTTCATAGATCCCTGGTGGTCTATGTAGACCACTTTGGGAATCACTGCTTTAAATCTATTTTTCTGTTAGACGACATAAACCCGAATTACTGATGTAAAAAATTCATTTGATTATAAAAAAATTGCATTTTTTCCTATGATCTCGAGCGAACTCCTCTTATAAAGTTATTTATAACTTTTCTCAAATTTGTGTAAATATGCAAATAAGTAACGGTAAATATCTGCCTATCAGAAAATGCTTTTTAGTATTTGAAATGAACTTATAATATTAACTGTACAATTTCAACAACTTCTCACGGCTTCTTTTAATTTTGTTGGGATCCTAAAATTATGCAATCATTGTAACACATTAATAGATCATAATTTTTTTTAAATGCATTTTCACTTGGAAATTTGCTACTTTACAAGTCATTGATTTGATCTTAAATTTTTTTGTGAACGTGTTTTATTTTTATTTATAATAGTACCTATGCAAATGTTTATGAGTAGGAATATAAATATATACATAGTTTGGTAGTTCTGTTATCATCTTTATTAATATACATAAATGTATGTATATAAGAAATTAATAGCCGGCCGGGTGTAGTATAACTATAGTTATACATTTATTATTTTTAAATTACCATATAAATGTTATAAAAAGCTGGTTTTCTTTATGTATGTTGTTTATTCGTTAAGTTTTTGTTAAGTGACCGCGGTCTGCTATCATTATTACATTTTTTTTGTTGAGCAGTCAGTGATCATTAGACTGTCTTTTAATACACTACACAGCACAAGATGATAAAAAAAATTAATTTTATTTTTCCAATATTATTATTGGCATTAGTTGAAATCAGCTATGCTCAAGGTGGACAAAAAATTTGTAAGTTAAAATAAATATTTTTTTATTTTTTGTAGTATTTTAATCGTATATATTTTTTTAATTTAAATTCTTTATATTATAAAATAATAATTGCTTGCATAATATTATTTACAGATAGAATGTGTGTACCACAAGTATTCTATCAAGATTGTTTAGATTTATTAAATGATCCATCAGAGGCTGGTATTAAAATGGAATGTATTAAAGGACGTGATCGTCTCGATTGCTTAGAATTAATTCAACAAAATAAAGCTGATGTATTAGCTGTTGATCCAGAGGACATGTATGTTGCATATCATATGAAAAATCAAGATTTTCGAGTAATAAATGAATTTAGAACAAAAGTCGAAAAAGATGGTAAATATATTTTTATGAAAAATTTATAAATATATTTTTTTTAATTTTCGAATAAATTTAATTATATGGGTATCTATAGAGCCATTAGCATTTCTGTTATAATCAGAAGCTTTTTAGATTTTTATCACGTATTCTTTATTATTTACTGTATTTAGTATTGAAATATGCAGTAAGAATATTTAAATATAAATTTCAACTCAAAGAGCAAAAAAATATTTTCAAATTTTAAAGAACTATAAATAAACTAATTGGATTTAATAACCAGATTTTAGAGAAAGAGAATGATATAGCTATGACTGATTAAATAAATTTTAGAATTTAAAATTTCAAGTATTTAAAAACTACAAAATATTAAAATAATTTAAGATTTAACTAAAAATTTTCGAAAAATGAAATTTTCTTTTATAATAAAATTCATTTATGCAAATTTATTATGCATATTGTTTCAAAATACACGGTTTTGGTTAGCGTTAATTAATGTATGCATATTACAAATTAAAAATGCATTTATAAAGAATGCAGGTGAAATTCTTAAAGGTATTCCATGCAAATTGGAGCCCAATCAGTTCACTATTTAGGAAAATTTATTTTGAATAACAACATTGAAGTAAATTTATTTAAATGTGTGCCATTGTGGCTTTTAAATTAAAATCGATATTTCTCTATGATTTTCATTAATTTTTTTTAATAACAAAGCAAGCTAACATTAATGAACAAGTAAATTGCTTAAAATTGCACCAAGAATCTATACATATATTAATAAACAATTAAGAAATTGCATAGCTAATGCTCGGTTACTTAAATCTTTAAATCGAACTGCAATTTTAAAGTCTGTTGTTTGTTGAATATTCGCTTACTTTAATGTATGAATTCACATGAATTCGGGAAAATTTTTTTAATTGTAATTTTGCTTTCATGTAAATTAAATCTAAAGTGGTTTATTTTGAAAAATATTATGAAGGTATACACGAACATATATGGTCACTATACTCTAATAATTTATTCGAAATAAATAAAGATGTTTTTGTTGACCAATTCCTTATGATACATACCATTTAATTATTCCTTTGGAATTGTGCTATTAGTTTGTTAAAATTACAACAATTTATCCAATTTGGCTTAAGTAGTTTCGGAATTCTGAATTATTTATTAGGAAGTCATTGTTGTATCATAACTATAATTATTAAAAATATAAATGAATGAAGCATTCAGATGCTTACAATTCAAAAAGTTCATTTAACATGTCACTGATGAATAGTAATTGTATAGGGATTTAAAAAATGCAGACCAGTTATATGAAAATATTGAGATGAAATTTCGATTTTTTTAAGATTCACTTACAGTAGACTTACACTAGATATTATGAACGATCAATTATGTGAATACAAAATTATTTGAATTTGTTTCTTTGTCTTATATGAACACAATTTTCAAATTAACAAATAATATGGAATACTCAATAATCTCCCAATATTATGTGAAAAATTAAAAAAAAAATGGTATAATGGCTACAATATTGTAATATTATTTTAAAATCAATGAAATTGACATTGCCTTTAGTCACTACTCTTTAGTTAATTTAATACCCGTTTCATTTATATTAGCAATTTGGTTGAGATATAACTGTTCGTAACATTAATTGATCATATAAGTGCGAGTCATTATATTTTAATTGTTTTGAAATTTGGTTTTAATGTTATTGAGTTCTCAAAACCAATACTTATGACACCCCTTGCATTATTCGAATTTTGATTGAAAATTAATTGAAGTTTAAATCGTGTTAACGCAAATATTCACATATAGGCCGCATTCATTTAAAATTTTCTTATCATATCATATTTTAGGTAGTTTATGCCTAAAACCATATAATATATTTTTGTAGTATATTAAATAACTTTTTCAAACCTGTTCAAAAGAATTTAAATTACCAAAATATTTTACTTATGAAATATGAAAGTTTTTTTATTTAAGTTAGTCATTGTTATTTTTTCTTATAGAAATTCAACACAAAAGCAAAATTTATAGCTTTCTAAATGCATTGCTAAAACTAAATTGAAGATTATTTTGTATAGATAACAAGCAAAACTAAAAATATGAATTTTTCATTGTTATCACGTGTAGCACCTTCAACCTTCAAGGTTATCATAACGTTTTATATTTTATGAAATTTTAGTAATAACAAAATTGTCTAGTTCCGAAATTTGTAAATTTGTTTTTGAAGATTTTTAAGTTTTCGTCAATGCTCTGTACAGTCTTTATTGAATAAATTAATTATTTTGTTCGATTTTTACTTCTTTTACAATGAATTTTTATTATTTAACTGCAAAAACGTGAATCAAATATATTTTCGTATTTGTTTAGCTTGATTTCCTCACTAACGTACAATCAACATCAATGTTGTTACGAGTATCGTAATTAATTTCTTAACACAAAAAAGAGTAACATTTGGTTGCTAAAGAGTAACATTTTGTTATTAAAGAGTAAAATTGTGTTGCTAAATGTTTAGATACAAAAGTAACAATTTTACTATTATGCCGTAACAATTTTAAAAGAAACTAAACATTTTAATTTTTTTATTGCAGCTGAATTCCGATATGAGGGTGTAATTTTAATTAAAAAATCATCAACTGTTAAAACTTTAAAAGATCTTGAAGGTTTAAAATCATGTCATACTGGATTTGGTCGTAATGTTGGATACAAGGTACCTAAATTTTTATATAACAAAGAAATAAACATGAATTGAACTTAAATACAAAATTATTAAATGCGGCCATAATTTATAGATTCCAATTACAAAATTAAAAAATCATGGTGTCATGAAAGTTTCAATGGATCCAACAATATCAGCTACAGAAAGAGAATTAAAAGCTTTGTCCGGTTTCTTTTCAAAATCATGTCTTGTTGGTACTTATTCTCCAAATTCAGATGTTGATAAAGTTTTGAGTAAGTATTCTAAAAAATTAAGTTTATTGAATTTTATTAAATTTTAATTTTTGTCTTAAATTTTTTTTTAGAAAAGAAATATTCTAATTTGTGTGCTTTATGTGAAAATCCTCAACAATGTAATTATCCAGATAAATATTCAGGTTATGATGGTGCTATTCGTTGTTTAGATAAAGGTGATGGTGATGTTGCCTTTACAAAAACATCATTTATTAAAAAATATTTCGGAGTAAGTTCTAAACAACACAAAAATATTAAAATTAAATTTATTTATTGGAAAAATAATATCAATAAATTTAAAATTAATTAATTTTAAGCTTTGGCATGATGGTACAATTAAAGCTGAAAATAATCATCCAGAAGATTTTGAATATTTATGTGAAGATGGAAGTCGTAAACCAATTACTGGACCAGCATGTTCATGGGCTCAAAGACCATGGAAAGGTTATATAAGTAATTCTGATACTGTTAAAGAGAAACAATTATTACAAAGTTTACAAAATCGTTTGGATAAATTTTTTGAAAATGGTTTAAAAGCTGAAAATAAAAAAGCGGCAAAAAATCTATTAATTGAACCAGATTTAGTTTTACATGATAAAAATGGTGATGTTAAACCAAAAGAATATTTAGAACGTGCTGGCTATAAAGATGTTATTGAACGTGATGGTAGTCTTACACATAAAATTAAATTATGTGTTAATAATGAAATTGAATTTGATAAATGTCAAACATTAGCTAGAGCAGCATTTTCACGTGATATCCGTCCAGAATTTGAATGTTATCTATCAGCTGAAAAAAAATGTTATGATGATGTTGCTATTAATGGTAAAGCTGATGCTGTTATTGTTTCCGGTTATAAATTTTCTAAAATTCTAAAAGAATATAAAAATTTAAAACCATTAGTATATGAACGTTTAGATAGCGATGATGTTTATGTAACTGTAATTGATCCAAAATTGACATCAGAACAAATTCAAAAACTTCCAATGTAAGTATATTAATTATAAAAGTTGTAAATTAGAAAAGATTAAATTTAAAATTATTTTATAATTTTCAGAAAATATGATAAATCAATTGAAAGATCACGAAATGCTGCAATATTTTTGAATTTAAAACGTGGTAATTTAGGTTGTGATAATTTAGATGAAAATGTTCAAGATGATCATATTCAAATTGTTAATTCAAAAGATTTGAATAAATATAAGGATAAAATGTTATTATGTTTGGATAATAAACGTGCACCAGTAACAGATTTTAAAACATGTAATACTGAAACATTTTTACCAAATTCTGTATTTGTTGCTGAAAATATGAGTCAATTGGAAAAAGATAGTTACATTCATGCATTTACATTACTAAGTGATTTATTTGGAGCACAAGGAAAATTACCAGATGTTTTTGATATGTTCTCAGAATTTAAAGGACATAAGGACGTTCTGTTTAGCGTAAGTTATGAAAAATGTTATTCTATATTAATTAGAAAGTTTAAAATTTCATGGCACATAAAAATATTTTCATGTGTTTTTGCATACTTTTAGGATCACGCTTTATCGTTTGTTACAGAAACGAATGCTTTCTCTTCAGCTGATGAATATTTTTACGATACCATTTTGAAGTGTCAATAGAATTAAAATATTATTTATAATATTCAAAAATTTTTATAATTCATACAACACATAAGACTTTAAATTACGCTCTAGTAATAAATATTTGAATTCAATAAATTTTTTTTAAATTAATAATCATCTTTCTGAGTTTTTATTTTGAAATAATTTTTGGGCTTAATAGATTGAAATTTTTTGATTTACATTCTTAGCTGATTATATATAATAAAAATAAGTACTCAATTTTTCTTCAATATTTCCAGATTCGCATAGTTTAAAACAAACTATTGATGGGTGGTTAAGAAATTATTGAGTTAATGATCAATCAATGAAAAAAGAGTGATAATGGTATTTGTCCATAGAGTTGAAAAGAGACAGTATAATAACCTCAATTAAAAAAATTAAATATATTAAAAAACTGTTCTGAATTTCGACCAGCAATTCGCTCAGTTAGAGAAATATATTGAGGTTAATAATATTTTACTTATTTATCGGTTATGGCCCAGAAAGCAAGCAATAAATAGTAATCAAAAGAAGTTGTACTGTTCTTGGATCTAGAATTAGTTTTTGAGACGATAGACTATAGCAAAATTTGTAAATTGTCTACGAAAAACTTTTAAATAAATAAGTACATTAAACTTTTTATTTGCGAGGGTTTATTGCAGATTTTGGTTCTCATTTTGCATAAAAACAAAATTAATTAACCAAGGGCTTCCACTGATTTAACACACTTCACTTCAACAAATGCAAAACACTTTGCAAAAAAAACTTTCTTTTAAATTTGTCTCATTAGCATACAAAAATAATATAGCGAAAATTGCATACTTTCAGGATGACACTAAAAATTAGAAGAATTATTAAAAAATTGTTGGATTCTATTGTGGATACATACTTTTAATTATCAATATTAAGATCAGTTTAGATCAGTTAAGATGAATAAATTTATTCTTTTGATGCCAAGGCATTTATCGTTACCTCTTAGCTTTCATATCAATTTAAAAAAGCTTTCAGTTTCGGAAAAGCACTGTGACAAAAATTTAAATTTTTGAAAATTTCAGAGATATGATTTAAAGAGACGAGGAGATAACGATTGTGTTCTAACGAATAAGGTGCTTGTTAATGCCTATAAGTTGTTAAAATTTCAGACTCCTACAGCTTGTCGTCTAAGAGAAAAACGTTCATAAAACTTTGAAAAGAACGGATTGAAGATTATGATTAATTGCAGAGGGTTTTGCAATTTTTGTTAAATTGTTTCGCGCAGGTTGCTTTCCACCTTGGATCATGTTGCCTTCAAATGAAAGATGTAGGTTATCTATTGTAAGCGGGTTCTCAGAGAAAAGGGAGATTCTTACAGAAAAAAGAAAACAAAACTTTATATAAACCTCAAATTGTATAAAATTGTTTTTGTAATTCCAGTGAAAATTCTCAAATTTCTGGAAACTAAGAACAAGGAAGAGAAATACTCTATTTTACAAACTGCTTACTTACTATCTAAGTTTAATGTAACACGTAATGGTAATGAATGCAAAATAACAAAATTTTCACATTGAAAAACACAACAGTGGTCTCAAAGTCTACTTATGTTTTCGATAATATTTTATTTAACACGATTTTTTTTTCATTTTTACCTATGTACATTTTAATAAAAGTGGTAATTTAACCGAACCGGTAAACCTTATCAAAATCTGTTTCTTAATTTGTATCACTAAATTCTTGAACTCTTTGTTTATTTGGTTATCAATTTCTAAAATATTCTAAACATTTGATAATTGAAAACGAATACACTAAATTTCCAAGTTTCAAAATTTGAAATTTAGTTCAAAATTATTTGAAGTTAAGAACACAACACCGGCAAATCATAATGATGAAATTTCATTATTTAATATTAATATTTATTAATTTGGCCATATATTTTGTGGCTGGAAATACAAGACAGACTTGTAAGAATAATTTACTCACTAATTTAGAATCTTAATTTAATAACTTATTGGATTTCTTAGAGAATTTCTAATTAAATGTTTTTTTTACGCAATAGACAAAATGTGTGTACCAAGGATATTTTATAAAGATTGCTTAGATTTACTTGAAAAGTCTATGGGTATAGAATGTGTTGCTGGACGTGATCGTGTTGATTGCTTAGAATTAATTGAAAATAATAAAGCTGATGTTGTAGCTCTTGAACCGGAAGATATTTATTATGCTTCAACAATGAATGCTAGTAATTTGAGAGTTATTGCTGAATTTCGTTTCGATTGGTCTAGAAATGGTACGTTTTTAATTGAATATCCCTTCGTAGGAGAACAGCTACTGTTGTTTCAAAATTTTGTAAATTGATTGAAACAAATGCGTTGAATTTGGCAGAAGATATCAAAATTTTAAATTTTCAGAAGATTTCTAACTTTGAATATATTTATAGATGAATTTGAGGACGAAGATGTAATTTTAATTAGGAAAACATTGAAAATAAACAGTTTCGAAGATTTTAAGGGATTAAAATCATGTCATCCAGGTTATGATGCACCCTTTGGCTACAAGGTATTTTCATTTCTAACGTGAAATAACTTGCTTCTAGCCTTTCTTTTACAATAGCAATTTTTTAATACAGGTTTTGATTTCAAAATTAATTGATAATGGTATTATAAATATTTCAACAAATGAAAGAATGCCAAAATTAGAGAGAGAACTGGAAGCAATATCAGAATTTTTTTGGCATTCGTGTATTCCCGGTACTTATTCTAATGATAGAATATATGATCAAGATTTAAGTAAGAACAATATTCTTATAAATTCTGATTTTTCTAAAACATTTGATATTTTAGAAAGTAGATTTCTTAATTTATGTAAACTTTGTAATAATCCTATTGATTGCTCAAATAATGACAAATATGCATCTTATGATGGTGCCATAAATTGTTTACATGATGGTTATGGTGATATCGCATTTACTAGAATGAGCTCAGTAAAACAGTTTTTCAATGTAAGTATAAAATTATCAAAAAATATTTCTATAGACAATAAATTTATATTGTTTCGGATATTATAGATTAAACCCGAAAATTATATTATTTTTGAAACTGGAAAAAATTATATGAATGAATACGAATATTTCTGTGAAGATGGAACTCGTAAACCAGTTAATAGTTCTGGTTGTTCATTATATAAAAGACCATATAGAGCTTATATTAGTAATGCTGATATAGTTAATAATAAAGATTTATTAAATTATCTACAAACAAATTTGACTAGATTTTTTAAAAATGGTTTGGTAAATGCAAATGTTAATGTTGGTAAAAATCTTTTAATTGACAATGGAATGGTATTATATCAAAAATATGATGATGATGTTACACCAAATGAATATATATCAGATTTTAGATATTTTATGGAATTAAATGATATACCATCTGAAAGAATAAGATTATGTGTTAATTCAGAAATTGAATTGGAAAAATGTGAAATTTTATCTATAATGGCATTAACAAATAATATTCGACCAAAAATTGAATGTGTATTTTCATCTGAAACGGATTGTTTTTCTACTGTTGCAAATAATGAAGCTGATATTGGTATAGCACCAATATATAAATGGAAAAATAGTGAAAATAAAAATCTTCGTAATTTGAAAAAGATTTTATATGAAAATTTGATTTATGATAGCACTTATATTGCTATATTTAATTCATCTCTTACGTTTTATGAAGTGGAAGCATTACCAATGTGAGTGGAAATTTCCAAATATACAAATTAATATAAGTAAGAATTTTAATGAGATATGAGTTTGGTAACCAAATTTTTTGTATATAAGTAGTGTGCATTCAAGATTTTGGATTTGAAATATAATTCGGGCTGCCCAAAAAGTAAAGTTCAAAGAATGTTTTCTAAATCATTACTCCTATTACTCCTATTTGCCTAAATCCTACTCCTATTTTTAAAATTCATATAAATCATGATATTTTCGGAAAATATTAATTTTGAATTCAAGCTGGCTATGTAGCTTAATTTAAATAAATTAAAATTTGTGATAATTTTTGATGAAATGTTGAAATTCAATAAGTATTCAAAAAAAATTAATATTTTTCGGCTTATTGTTGAAAAGAAAAAAAATTATTGAATTGTTGTTTGTTGAATTTATTTACATTCTTTTTATAAAATTGCAGAAAATTTAACAATTCTGATGTGAGGGCTAGGAATGCAGCATGTGCTCTAAATATTTTATTAAAGCGAACAAACTGTGATAATATGACTATTGAAAATGATGTTGAATATGAAGAATATATTCAAGTTATAATATCAAAAGATCGTCATAATTATGGAACAGATAAATCATTATTGTGTTTGAATTTAATGTATGATAGACTTGGAAATTATATAATATGCCAATTGGAAAAATACTTTCAAAATGCAATATTTACAAATCAAGATAAAAATTTGAATGAAATTGAAAATTATAAAAATTTATTTATTTTAATTTCAAATTCATTTGGACGTGGAGGACTTTATTCTAATGCTTTTGATTTGTTCTCAAAATATAAAGAACATGATAATGTTCTTTTTAATGTGAGTCAAAGATTATTAATTTAAAGAAAATTAATTTCAAAGAAAATTAATTTAAAATATTTTGCATATTTTTAGGATAACACATACGGTTTGCATGAATATGGAATTGAAGAATTTTATGATATCCCTGATGAACTTTACAATTTATTCGAAGAAAATTTTAATTAATAAATTGAGATTTTGGAAATTTGATGACAAAACAATTTTGATTATTTTTGAATTGAAATAAAATAACGATAATATCAATATATAGTTATGTAGTTTTAAACTATGTTATATAAATCCTTTATTAAAACGGTATCCTTGGTGAATTATGAGCTTAAAAGAATGTGCATGATTTGACCTTCAACTCTTATGTATCACGAAAATGGAGTAATTATCCTACACGCAAATATGTTAAAATATGTTTCACGGATGGCTGAGTTCCAGAAGATCCGAAGCCATTTTTTTAAATTTTAAATTTTGCGCGAGCTGCAAATACGTACGAAAAAGTTGTCCAAAATACCGGATTGCAAATTATATCCACAACAAGAATATTGTTTCCAACAAAGCACAATGCACTCGGTCGATTCCGTTTGACCATTATTTATCTTCAACAAGTGAAAATACGGCAGTTAAAACAATCTATTACATGATTTAAATAACTTTCATGATTTTTTTGATATACCAAAATATTTTGATTACAAATAATATAATATAAAAGATAATATAAAAGATTACATACATTTAGGATGAGACAAGAAAAAAAATCTGATGTGATCAGCACATAACCGACCGCAATGTGTATTGTCTAGTTAAGTGATAGTGTTACAGAATATTATAAAAATGTCTGCTAAATACTTCTTTCCAATTTGTAGGACATTAGTAAGTTTATAGTTAACATACCTAGAAAAATGTAAATTTGGCTCTTAGTAGAGTTTCGTTCTGTGCTACCCGAATTCCTTGAAATGCTCGCCAGTTAGTTTCGGTAACAACCAGAACTCAAATATAAAATTTCAAGAAATTCCATCAATTCTTTCTGTAGATATGGAAAATTTAAAATCGGCCCGCGGATCAGTTTTCGAGCCATGATCTTTCCAAAAAATTTATATGTTCTTTGTTTTAGTACAAAGAATTTAAATGTTAAATTTCAATGAAATCGGTTGGTTATTTCTCTTTATATATGCAAAAATGTATATTTGGCCCGTAGTAAACATCCAGTTGCTGACACCTGATTTCTTCCAAAAGCTAGGAGGTTTCGCGGACAGTCTAGCGAAGCTTATATATGAAATTTCAAGTAAATCGGCTGAATATTTTCTTCAAAATGGTCAAAAATGTAAAACAGGCCCGCTAAAAAGTGCAGTTCCCGAAGCCTGATATATTTCAAAAGTTGATCAATACGTGCCATAGTCGAAATAAATTTATACATAAATTTTCATCAAAATCGGTTCAGCCGAACTTGAGATACACGCGTGCACACACAGACCGACAGACCAACAGGTTGCTAAAAATAGTTTATTTAAACTTGCCTACTATGGTGAAGTGCATTCCCATCGAAAACTCGATATGCAAAATTTGTAGCCATCACATAACCTACCTATTGTATACACAATACGGTCGGTAAAAATGAAAGAGGCGTTAACATAATGCTCGAATTCAAGGGTTAATTGCGTCAGTTGAGAAAAATAATTATTATATTTTTTAATGCCATAGAGTTTACTTTTAGCTTTCTGCAACGAAAACATTTAGAAAAGCCTGCACTTTTGGAAATAACGTACATTTTACAAATTTCGAGAGACAATAATTAGAAAGGGGATTTAGGTGGAAAAAGAAGTTTTTTCGAACAAAATAAAATATTCATTAATATCTAAAATCTTAGACTCTTATACAACTTATCATCTAGAAGAAAAACGATATCGAAAATTTAAAAAATAGAAAACAATTTTAGATAATTGTTAAATTTAATGGCCATTTTCTCATTTCCATAGTAAATGAAAACATGACATAGAAGGCAACCACAATTTTTGTGACAGTTTTAAGACTTTGTGGGACAATAATTTTTGGAAAGGGAGCTAGGTAAAAATTCTCATATAGCAAATAAGTTTCTAGATTCTTTTTTTAATCAAATAGAAAATTAATAAGGTTTGTATATGTTTAAGGTCAACTTTAAAAAGTTCGACGAATGTAGAATCTTATCTAATAAAACCCAAAATTACTCCCCTTTTTAATAGAAACATTAAGCTCTAATTTTTAGAAATTAGCTCTTCGTTTCAGTAATTCAGTAATAAATAAAAAATTCATTAGTGTGTTAATATTATTCATACAAGAACAAATAAAAGAATTTGTACCTGAATACCATATTCAATTGGATTCGATCTCGGAAATAAGATGATCAATTTCGTTGATGAATTTTTGTCAGACTTTTCACCAATTTATATAGAATATGGAGGTCCAAAATAATAAATGGAAATTTGTTTTGAAGATAAATTTCTTATACAACATCTCGTATGAAAGGATGCTATTCACTTTAAGTAATATTGTCCTCTATTTTCGTTACATCATTCCTTATCATAGCTTCTCCATTAAAAATATTTTATTTTTCCTAAATTTTTGCAAAAATTTTTGTTTAGGAAATCCGCTTCTATTAGAATAATGAATTGAAATTCTTATTTGATACTTTCATAATTTATTTGTTGTTGTTTTTAATTGCTGTTCCCTTTAAGAGCATTATTTATCAATTCCATTTCTCTGTTTTGTTATTCTCACGTTATTGTTGTTACGTAATTTTTTTCTCCGTTTTGATTTTTAGCAAGATTATCACATATTAAAGACCACTTGAATAAGTAACGAGTTAGTAAACGGTTTCAAATCTTGAAGTGAAGTTCTTAAATTTATAATGCTGCAAATAAAAGTTTTTTTTATATTATTAACATTATTTAAATTTATTAGGTGCGAGGAAGATGTAAAAGTGTGTAAGTTTTATTTTACTTCTCTCAAATTGCGTTTCGCATAAAAAGTTTTAATGTGCAACATTTAAAATGAAATTTTTTATTTTTTAAATAGTGAAAATTTGTGTACCGCATTCACTTCTTGAAAATTGCAAAGACCTACTGCCTTACAGAACGAAGGATGGTCCACAAATCGGTTGTATTTCTGCACGTGATCGCATTGAATGTTTGGAACTTTTACAAAATAATGAAGCACATGTAGTGGTAGTATATCCTGAAGATGTATTATTTGCTGCAGGTTTGAGCAATGATGCTTTTAAAATAATAGCAGAATTTAGAAACGAGAAAAATGGTAAGATGGTGGAAAAAAATTTGTCATAAAAAAAAGTATTTATTGTGTAAAATGTTGCAGATACATTCGAAGAAGAAGATCAAGTTCTAATTAAAGCTTCATCAAAAATTAAAAGTTTTGAAGACTTAAAAGGTTTAAAATCATGTCTTCCAAAATTTAATTCGTACTATGGATATAAGGTTAGTAATTCGTATTAACAAATATTGTTCAATCACATTGCGCTTTATTGTCCCATTAAACGTATGTATGTAGATGCCAATTTCAATTTTATATAAACTTGGATTATTGGAAATTTCAAAAGATCCATCGATTCCAAGGTCAGAAAGAGAACTTAAGGCTTTGTCAGATTTTTTCAACCAATCGTGTTTAGTAGGTCCTTATTCAGACGATGAAAATATTAATGAAGAATGGAGTAAGTTAATTATTTTATTTTAGAAACATAATCTTAATTTTGGAATTTTTAGAGAAAAAATATTCAAATTTATGCCAACTGTGTGAAAATCCAGTTAAATGTGATGAATATGACAAATATGCTAATTATGATGGTGCTATAGAATGCTTAATTAATGGGGATGGTGATGTTGCGTTTACAACAAGAAGTGATATTCGAAAATATTTTGGTGTATGTGTTGGCATTTTACAAAAAAAAATTTCTAAAATTTATTTTTGATAAGTATTTTCCAAACTTAAGCTTTTAGGTGATGAAGAGAATGAAAATGTCAAAAATGCCAATATAAATGATTACGAATTGTTATGTGAAGACGGAAGTCGTAGACCGATTAACGGAACAGGATGTTCATTGTTAAAGAAACCAAATACAGCTTCTATTACTACAACAAAAATAACAGATGATCCAATGCTATTAAATGGCTTATTGTCGCATTTGGAAACATTCTTTAAAAATGGTTTAAATCATTCAAGTGCTGATCTTTTAATTGAAGAGGGAATGGAATTGCATATTAAACCAACACCAGTTTCAGCACAAGATTATACGAAAGAATTTAAAAAATATTTTGAACGAGATGAAAGTTATACATACAAAGTAAAATTATGTGTATCTACACACATTGATTTAGAAAAATGTCAAGTAATGGCCAAAATTGCATTCTTATATGACATACGACCTGAAATTCAATGTTTTTTGTCGGAAAAAAATGAATGTGCTGCAGAAGTTGCAAATGATGAAGCACATATTGCTATTATTCCTGGCTACGATTGGGAAATCTTTGAAAATAAATATAAGAATTTAAAACGATTAGCGTATGAGAGTTGGAATTTTCATGAATCTTATATTGCCTTATTTAATGGTTTCAAAAGGTACAAGTCCTCTAAAAAGTATCCCATGTAAGTAAGGATCTACCATTTTACATTATTTATTTAAAAGAATATCTAATAAATTTTTCTTATTGAAATTTCTCGTTATTTTTTTAAAGAAAATTCGAAATGTCCGATAAAAAAGCTTTTAGGGCTGCATGCTTATTTCACTTGTTGCAAGAATACGAAGACCAGACACAGAATTGTGAAAATTTAAATGGAAATGTCACTGAAACAGAAGATTATATTCTTGTTGTAAATGCTACGGAAAGGCATTTTTATGGTAGGGAGCAACATCTATTGTGCTTGGATAAATCAACTTCTAATATTGGTGATTTCTATTATTGCAATTTGGATTTGTACATTCAAAATGCTATTTATGTGAACGGTAATAAAAGCGATGCAGAAATAGAAACTTTCAAAAACTTAATTACCACTATTGGAGAACAGTTTGGAAATGAAGGAATTTATTCAAATGGTTTCCATATATTCGCAGAATTTAAAGGAAAAAACGATGTTTTGTTCAATGTATGCAAAATCTTGTTTTTATATTTTAACTTTAAGAATTAAAGGTTTTTCCAAATTAATAATATTTTGCATTTGTAGGATTATACAATGAATTTCAGTGAGGGATTAGCTAATTTTGAAACAATGGAGGTATTTTTCCGAGATTTAATGATGAAAGTTTTAAAATATGACTGAGAATAATACGAAATTTGGATTGAATAATGCTTTTTGAAAATTTAATTGATATTTAGTGATAATATATGAGTTTGTACACCATTTAAACTAAAACTGTATAGAAAGCAAAATAAAAATTTTATTTGAAAGAAAATTTTTCGTAATTTTCTACAAGGTTTATTTTCTAATTCAATCTTTCTGCTTCATATTTGAAATGTTTTTTAAAAAATATTTTCCACAGCTTTCAGATTACTTGTTTTCAATTTTTTTCACATTAATTATCAAAAGTTTATAACAGTTTATATTAATAGCCAAATCATCAAAGTAGTCCATTAATTTTTTTACTTTGCTCAATACTCGTTGATAATTACCTAAATTGTTTTATAAATCATTTCATTAAAACAAATTCAAGTTATTTTGTTTGAATCAAAGATAGATTGAGTATGGTTCTGAAAAACTTGAAAAATTTGAAACGAGTATTGTAAAAATAAATCCCATTCTCACATTCCAACACGTAGGTAAAATAGTTAACTTTTGAATTCGAAGAATTTTTGGTAACTTAATTTGGCTAATGAGAACGAAAAAACAGACGCTTCAAGAGCAATGCTCCTTTTAATCCTAGAAATCTGGCTGGAAATAGAAAATGTAAATTATTTGATAAACCAATAATCAAAGTAAAGTAATTCATTATGTGGTAATCTAATTACATTCAGTCCCACAGTCTTATGAGAGTAATTTATTTTACATAACTGATCCGATTCCAAAGCAAAAGAGAACACAAAGAATTGGGTATTTCGGATTCTTCAAATCAACAAATCTGGAAGCCTAAAAAAATCCTTTTAAACGTAATGATATAAAAGATACCTTACGAATTAAGGGCTATAATATCTAGAATATAGTGAACTAAATTAAAAAGTAAAGGATAACGCTAAAAATACCACAGTTCAATAGTACAATATAGAGCAATTTTTAATCTTACAAACAAAAAAAATATTAAACTCCTGACATAAATGAAAAAATTAATAGTTTAATTGTGTTATAAATTAAACTTGAACGAGATCACAAAATGTTAAACAGTTTTGCTAAAAATAAAAAGGTTTATCATTTGAAAAATAAAGTTTTGCAAAAAACAGACTTTCCAATAGTAATCAAAAATGTTAAAATTTTATTATTCAAATAATTAATGTCACAATCAATTCAGACCGTGGAATATTTGGGATTAATGAGTAAAGCAATTTTAGATGCTTATAGAGTAAAAGAACAAAAATACATAATTCTAAGAATTTTTTTCTAAGAATCGGTTTCCACCGCTCTGTTATCAATTTCAGAGTCTAATCTGAGCTCTCTTTCAAAACACTCGATAAAATCTTTTCAAAAAAGCACCACAAGATTTAATCAGACCAATAAACAAACTTTTTCCTTTGTGTAGGGGGATGATGGAACTCAGAAATCGAAGCTGAGGTTTAAAGGCAATCAATTTAAAAACAAATTTTGTCTGACAAATGTCGATAATAGACTCCTAATAGCTTTTGAAGTTAGAGCAATTAGTCGTTCGATACTTTTTTCAGAGTTAATAGACTTACATAGCAGCAATTTGAGTTTTTGTCAAAAAATTTTCATATCACATGAAGTATCTTTATGTATACATTACATAAATAAATGGCCGTTGCAAAATGGTGGCCATTGAGATAAACCCTTACCCTAAAACCGTATTTTCGAAAATTTTTGGTATTCGTTTTTTCTTAGAAAAGTTGTAGATACTTAAGCTTTTTAGTTAGAATGAAAGTTTTCCCCATGTCCTTCTTTTACAATTTGACCATAACATTAACGCTCATTTTAATTTTTGTTCTTTCTCCGGAAATTATGCAATAAAATCCCTGTATCTCCGAAACCTTTGAGTTTTGACAACTAGTTCCAAGCAAAAATTTTATCCATTTTGGATGCGCTAAGCAATGATGCGCTAACAATATTATATTGTGCTCTTTACTGAATCAACCTGATATTTACTAATTGCACATTATTTAAAACAATTAAAAATAATACAGAAAATTAAAATAATGTGGCAACACTAAATCAGTTTCGAAATAAACTCTTTTTTTTGTGTTGAAAATTGATATTTAAAATTTATATTAAAATCTAATTTAGCTTATCAGTTGAAGTTGATTATTTGTTACTTAATTTGGTTTTAGATTTGTTTTTTAATTTCGATATTAGAATTATTTATTTAAGTTTAGTTTTTTCATTAGTTCCTTTGAAACACGTTCAACTGCTGCAAGCATTTCACAATGTTAAATTTTCTCTTTATATTTTTAATATTAGCTAAATTCATTAACGCCGAAAATGACGAAATGATTTGTAAGTAAACAATTTTTTTTTTAAATATTGCATTTCTCTTAAATTCTTTAACTAATAATTCGGACATAACTATACTGTAAAATTTGACTATGTAATTTGAATTTTCATAGACTTTTTAGATTTAATTTCATTTTGTAGTTAAAATGTGTGTACCGGAAGAATATATTGAAGACTGCCTGGATTTCCTTGGAAAAGTTAGAATAGTCGGCCCTCAAATAGATTGTATTGCAGCACGAGATCGTATAGAATGCCTTGAACTATTAAAGAAAAATAAAGTAGATGTAGTTATAATAGAACCTGAAGATATGCAATATGCTGCTAGTATAGATAATGGCAAGTTTAGAATTGTTGGAGAACTACGGTATGACAGAGATGGTAAGATGTCAAAGAAAAAAGAAAAATTTTTTATGTACAAACATGTAGAATATTGTAATCTTTAGTATTATTTCTGAACAATAGGAAAAAATATCCTCGGTCTCTGTTGAAAGCTGCAATTTACAATTTAAAACTTGATAAAAAGTATGGGTAAATTTGCAAAAATTGTTAATTTTAGAGAAAGACAAAATTTTTTTCTCCATGTTTATATTGTGATCTAAGATCTAGATAAGTCACAATTACTCGGTTACAATTTTATTTCTAGACTTTTTCATAGAATTCCAAAGAGAATTCCATATTATTCAAATATACCTTACAGATTTATGTTATATAAGAATACCATGATATTCTTATATAACATATAAGAATGTAATGGTTGATTATAGTGAACCATTTGATTGTCCCCCATAATAATTAACAATTATATGACATTACAGAACATCTAACAACAAAACTATTACATGTATTGCAGACAAGTTCGAAGATGAGGATTGGATTCTAATTAAAAAGTCTTCAACAATTAAAAATTTAAAAGATTTAAAGGGCTTAAAATCATGTCATCCAAATTTTGAATCATATTATGGATACAGGGTTAGATATTGTTGTGTTACATGAAAGTTATGTCATGTTTTTGATTTTGTAGATTCCAGTTACAATTTTGAAAAAGCACGGTTTACTACAAGTTTCAAAGGATCCAACAATTCCGGCGATACAAAGAGAACTTCAAGCTTTATCAGAATTTTTCCAACAATCATGTATTGTAGGTCCTTATTCAGAAGATGAAAGTAAAGATCAAGAATGGAGTAAGTTGAAAAATTACGAGCTTTAAACGATCCATTTAATTTGTAAATTTTAGAGAAAAAATATCCCAATTTATGTCAACTCTGTGAGAATCCCATTGAATGTGATGAAAATGATAAATATGCCAACTATAAAGGCCCTATCGAATGCTTAATTAACGGTGAAGGTGATGTTGCCTTTACAAAAAAAAGTGAAATTCATAAATATTTCGGTGTATGTGTTCAGTTTCTCAATAAATTTCTAGAATTTTTAGCTATAATATTAACGTCATATTATGTTTTCAAACTTTAGATTACAAATGAAGAAGGCAACACATATGTAGACATAAACGATTACGAAATATTGTGTGAAGATGGAAGCCGTCAATCGATTAATGGGACAGGTTGTGCTTTAGCAAAAAGACCAAACAAAGCTTGTATTACTACAACAAAAATAACAGAAAATTCGAACCTTTCAACAAAATTAAAACTTCATTTAAGGATATTCTTTAGAAATGGATTAGATTATGGAAATACTTACGTAGCTAACCATCTTTTGATTGATGGGGAAACGAATTTTTATTGGTTTATCGAAAATCTAACACTGGAAAAAGCTTTAGCCGGTTTTGAACCTTATTTTGAAAAACATGAAAGTCATACTGATAAGTTAAAATTGTGTGTCACTACAAATACTGAGCTTGAAAAATGTGATATTTTAACAAAAATTGCATTTATATATCGTGTGCGTCCCGAACTTGAATGTTATTTTTCAGAAAGTGGTAATTGTGCTGCTGATGTAGCCAGTGATAAAGCACATATTGCTATTGTACCAGGATACAATTGGACAATAGTTGAAAAAGAATTCAGTAATTTAAAACGGGTTGCATATGAAAATTGGGATTATAATGGCGCATATATTGCTTTATTTAGTGTTCTTTCAGACAAAATTAAGCCCTTTGAAGAATATGAAATGTAAGGAGCTTTTATATTTAAATTTATTGAAATATTAGGTGGTGCATTATAATTTTTCTTTCTTTTTTTTATTTTCTTTTATATTTTGTTTATAGAAAATTTGATAAAACTGATAAAAGAGCTCACAAAGCTGCATGTTTACTACATTTGATTCTTAAAGATGCAAAGGATTGTGATTCATTATATAGTGACGTCATTGAATCAGATTCAGAGAATTATATTCAAGTTGTGAAGATAGAAGATAGACATAATTTTGGTGATGACAAAGCTATATTATGTTTAGATAAAACTTTCACCCATATCGGCAATCATTATGCTTGTAATTTGGATATTCACTATCAAAATGCAATCTTTGTGAATGGAAATAAAAGCGAAACCGAAATAGAAAGTTATAAAAATGTAATGACCACCATTGGAACAATGTTTGGATATAATGGCCTTTATTCAAAAGCTTTTAACTTATTTGCGCAATTTAAAGGAACTGATGATGTTTTATTCAATGTAGGGCATAAAACAATAATTAATAGTTACGCAATTGATAACTAATTCAAAATTACATCATTTACTTCCTTTCAGGATTATACTTTGAATTTAGATGGAGCTGAAAATTTTGATGATTTCGAAGAGAAATATCATGATGCGATTATTAAAGTTCTTAAGTATAATTGGAAAAAGGACAAGGATCGCAATAAAAAAATAATTAAGTTGGCAAAAATGTTTAGAAAAAATAAAATATTTGCATAATTTAAAATAATTTTATACTCGAATACCATAGCAGTTTCAAGTTTCAATAAAAATTCAAAGCAAAATGAAAACATTGTATTTTTTCTTAGGAGTATACTTAGTATTCAAAAAATAAACCGAGAAATGATTACTCGAATCATCAAAAACCGATTTTATCCGTGACTAGAAAATTTTAAGCGTCATCGGAATATAAAGCTTTTGACAACCCTATCATATGTCAAATACTTAAATGAATCTATATTTTGCCTAGCCTCTGAATATAAAACGCAGTGTTATATCCTACTGGGAATCCGGTTCAGTTACATTACAATGAATTAAAATTTTTTCGGAAATTAAATGAGCAAATTGGTTTCTTGGAAAAATGCCTTCGTTATATGTTTATTGTTCAACAGATCCATTGTAAGATTTATTACAAAGTGTATTGTATTTTTTATTGGAATCATAAGTGTCATGCAGTTAGGGAACGAAAAGATCAATTCTAATTGTTCTCAACTTTATGATACCTAACGAATTGTGTGAACTGCCACATTGTCGTAAGAACAAATATTATTTATAAATTGTAAGAAAATAATTATACAATTACTTTTCGAACTTAAATTTTGACTAAAACAGGTATTATTCAAAGGAACTGTTTCAATCGCACAAAATATCTCCTATAATCAAAACAATCCCACAGAAAAATGTGTTTCGTCCATAGAAAAAACATTCGTGGCTCAACTATTAATTTACTGATAATCTATATTTAATAAGTTTTGATATGGCAGAATGTAAATTAAGCAGATTCAATGAAGATTTAAGATTGAACGAAAAAATTAAATTCCTAAAAATTTCTCTACACAAAAACACAACGTGGTTGTAAGCTACAAATTGGAAATATTACATTGAAACTAAATGATATTTAATAAGAAAATTTAAAAATTTTCCAGTTTTAGAGTCATCGTGTTCTAAAGTTTCACAGATGAATTTCTTGCTATTTCTAATATATTTAACCGCAGAGGGAAATTTTTTCATATTTTTGATTTGCTTTCAAGGTAGAAATGATTTCAGGAATGATCTCTGATTAAACTATACATTGCATATTTTTAGGATTCAAGCACAACAAATATCAATAATTTAAAGTATATGTGACGAACATGATGTTTAAGACTTTGTAAAATATTAAAAATTAAAAATTTTTAAGGATTTTTTTTTAGATTAAAAATTTCTTTATTTTCTAGAAGAACAACCCCCGTATTAAATCCACAAATTTTTGAGTTACTCGAAGTTCCAGTTTTTAAGTATCAAGACTAACACAATTAACATACTTTACTGGAAAAACTATGAGCGATAGAGGAAAATGTTATGTGAGTTAACTTTTAGCCCTCATTAGTTTTAAAAAAAGAAATCATAGAAGAAACAAAATTATGACTTTGACGACCTTTATTTCGGGAACTACGCTTGAAATAAAATAGATTCTAAAATCAAAAATTAAAAACAAACAATCACCTGTGAAACAATCTCAACGTAGCAGCTCTGTGTCGCATGGTTCCGAAGTTATAAGTATTTATCTATATACATGAAAAATCTGGTACCTTTTTTTTCAACAGGCTGTAGTTCGAAAACGAGTGTATCTCCACCACCCGTTCACTAGAAATTTACAATTTTTTCTGAAATTTGATCAAAGAATCATCCCTGAAATTATTTGCCACATTTTGCGCAACACCCTGTATAGTTATAAAATTTGTACAATAAATCAATATAACAGATTGACATTTCACCAACAATGCAAAATTTTTGTAAAGATTAAGTTTTATTTTGTATATGAATAATGATTATGTTGGCCGTACGTTTCTAAATACAAAAATCTTTCTAATCTTATAAATGTTCAAAGGGTATAATAAGATTCTCTATTCCACTTGTAATACTAAAAAGTACTCGTCTGAGATGTAGATATAAATATTATATTAGGTACATTTTCATGATCAGTGTCGAACACCGAGTTAATCTAATTATATACTTATGTCTATTCATCTGTTTCTCAAAACAAATTCAGCTGGAATGGTCATATATCCTCATATTAGATAAAATTGTTACGGCAAGGACCATTGTTGGCTATTTAGTTTGGATTTGATCGTAGCCAGCCGTTTTCAGCAGGTGCCATACAAACTCCAAAAATAATTAAGATATAAAATATCGACTTAGAAACTGAAAAACATGCGGTGACTAAATTTTCTATTAATGAGTTTGGCAATAGCACCCAATATTCAACAAAAAACTCTTCAAATAATTCGGAGGGCATGTTTTACTATGATGATTTTAGAACAAACAACACAAATATTCTTTTAAAATCTTCAGCCCCTTTTAAAAGGGGCTGTAAGAGCGTTCATATAAACTACTTCTTACAAAACATTCTTAAAGGAATCGTACAGTGACACGGTCATCTCTCTGACCCTAAACTCTTAGAACAATATTATTCTTTCCCAATTTTCAAGGGAAAACCCTCCCAATTTTGATTAAAACCTGCTCAATTCCAAATTTTCATTCAAATCTTTAAATTTGGTCTGCAGTTTTTGTTATTGGTTTTAAACATAATTTTTACTTATCAATTTTTTTTGTTTATTTACACTATTTTTTACATAATCTCAATTGATTTTGATTTTTATTATCACATACTTAAAGCTTTCTTCATTTGTTATTCTGTCAGTAGTCACAATAAAGTCATCAAGTGAAGTTTCAAAATTCATGATGTTTCAGAAAAAATTCTTTTTCCTATTATTAACGTTATTTAAATTTATTGGTGGGCAGGAGGATGGAACAGTGTGTAAGTATTTTTCTTTTACTCAACCCCTCTTGACTTTTATAAACCTGTGAAGTAAATCCTAAAATAATTTTTGTAATTATTGGTTGTTTTTGTTAGTGAAAATCTGTGCACCCTCTGTATCCCGTAAGGAATGTAAAGATTTACTTCCCCTTATCGAAGAACATGGTCCCCAAGTTGAATGTGTGTTTGGACATCCTCGTGTTGAATGTTTGGAAATGTTACAAAAGAATGAAGCAGATGTGGTGGCAGTAACTCCAGAAGATGCGTTCTTTGCTACAACTATAGATAAAGATAATACATTTAGAATAATTGCAGAACTTCGAACAGAAGAATATGGTAAGATGATGGGTTGATGCATAAAAGCTGTAATATTTCCAATATACATAAATTATTGCAGATATATTCGAAGATGAAGATCAAGTTCTAGTAAAAGTTTCATCAAATATTAAAAGTTTTAAAGATTTAAAAGGCTCAAAATCATGCCACCCAAATTTTAATTCGTACTATGGTTACAAGGTAAATAATTTGTAAAAACAAATGTTATTCGATTATACAATATTATGAGCACATAGAGCTTCATTTTCTAATCCTATATCTAGATTCCAATTTCAATTTTATATAAACTTGGGTTATTGGAAATTTCAAAAGATCCATCGATTCCAAGACCAGAAAGAGAACTTAAGGCTTTATCAGATTTTTTCAATCAATCATGTTTAGTAGGTCCTTATTCAGACGATGAAAATATTAATGAAGAATGGAGTAAGTTAATTATTTTATATTAGAAACATAGTCTTCATTTTGGAATTTTTAGAGAAAAAATATTCAAATTTATGTCAACTTTGTGAGAATCCTGCCAAATGTAATCACAATGACAATTATGCTAACTATTATGATTCTATTGAGTGTTTAGTTCATGGGGGTGGTGATGTCGCCTTTACAAGAAGAAGTGATATTCGAAGATATTTCGGTGTACATGTTTGCAATTTCTAACTAAATTTCTGATGAATTTTTAATTACAACGGATAGTGATGAACTGATGACAAAATTTTTCTTTTAGATTGTAGGTGAAGATGGCAATAAAGATGTCGACATCAATGATTACGAATTGTTATGTGAAGATGGAAGTCGTAGACCGATTAATGGGACAGGGTGTTCATTAGCAAAGAGACCAAATGCAGCTTATGTTACCACAACAAATATAACAAATAATCCAAAACTATTAAATAGTTTGTTAGTGCATTTGAAAACATTCTTTAAAAATGGTTTAGAACGTACAAGTGCTAAAATTACCAAAAATTTTTTAATTGAAGATGAAATGAAATTGTATACCGAACCTGTACCAGTTTCATTGCAAGATTATACAAAAGAACTCAAAGTATATTATCAACGAAATGAAAGTTATACCTTTAAAGTAAAATTTTGTGTTATGACTGAGCTTGAACTAGAAAAATGTGAAATTTTGTCGAAACTCTCACTTTTTTATGAAATACGTCCTCTAATCGAATGTTATTTGTCACGACAAAATGATTGTGCTGCCGAAGTGGCCAGTGATAATGCTGATATTGCTGTTGTACCCGGCTACAATTGGGCGATAGTTGATCATAAATACAAGAATTTAAAGCCAGTGGAATATGAAAATTGGATTTTTAATGAAACTTATATTGCTATAGTTGATGGTTATCAAACAATTGAAAATATTTTAAAATACCCCATGTATGGAAAGCATTCATTAGAAAACTTAATTCATTAATTGATTTTTTTTTTAATTTTTTCTTTCTTAATAGCAAATTTGATAACTCTGATAAAAGAGCTTATAAAGCAGCATGTTTACTGCATTTAATTCTAGGCGGTGAAGATGATTGTGAAAATTTAAATGGAAATATTTCTGAAACAAATGATTATATTCAGATTATAAACGCTACACAAAGACACCGGTATGGTAGAAACAAAGTTTTATTGTGTTTGGATAAAACTCTTTCTCATCTCGGTGACTACTACTCTTGTAATTTGGATAATTATTATCAAAATGCTATTTATGCTAGCAAAAATAAAAGTGGCGAAGAAATAAGTAGTTATAAAAATTTAATTACCACTATTGGAAGCCTGTTTGCTGATGATGGAGCTCATGCAAGTGTTTTCGATATTTATGGACCGTTTAAAGGCAAAAGGGATGTTTTAATTAATGTAAGATGAATAATTCGTTTGGCTTCTCCATATATACTCTAAAAATAAATAAATACTCACTAACTCAATATTATTTCGAATCTTTTGCAGGCTTGCACATTAGATTTTATTGATGGATTACCCAACTTCAAAACAATCGAAGAAAAACATCGTGATTTCGTTTTGAAACTTTTAAAGTACAATTGGGATGACAACGAACATCTCACTAAATCAAACGACTAGAAATAAACAAAATACAATAAAATAGAACATGAGACTATTAAAAATAAAACTTTTGTATTTTTAAAACTGTTTTCTAAATTTATTTAAACACAATTTTAAAGATTAAATTTAAATTTTAAGATATTTAAACACATTATTTCACGCCTTGAAATATTTTGGACGGGTACTAAGCTCAGAAAACAAAAATATATATATATTATTCTATATGTAAAGCCAAACCCCGCTTCCAATCAACTTTTGTTTGGAAATAATGTTCATAGCTCAACAAGTAACGAGTTACAGCGACTTTAAATTGGTCTCACTTGTTTTTTCCATTTTTTGAAAATTTAAGTATAACTCTGTTATACACCAAATAGGGGTATTAATATCTATGATTTGGAAAACCTCAGAACAAGGGCTTTATCTTGAATAACTACAATAATATTATAATCTGTTCCGATTTCGAAATCATATGACCTTAAGATTCGAAGACTTTGAATTTTTAATTTTTCATTTTTAAAAAACGTAATTTTTAGGTTACGTAACATTACATATTTCTCTATATTTAGCGTAGTTGGCACCACTCTTAACTGTGCTTGCGTTTAATAAATGAGTCGTTTTCCTATACCTCTTAAAGTTAAGGAGTTATTAACAAGAGTTATCTCTTTTCTGTTATGCAAATATCAACTTTAACAGCCGAGTCTCCCTTACATTAGCAAAAGATAATGAGCCGCAGAATATCTTATGGTGTCGTTGCCAAATTATATTTGTAATAGTGAACCTATCTGTCGTGAACCGGAACGGAGTTATACTTAAAATTTCACAGAGGAAAAAAATTAAGTGGCAATGCAAATCCGGAATTGTTAAGCTGCGAACACCGTCCCCATACAAGAGTTTTGCTTATTTGTTGAAGGTCCGTAATATATAGCAGTGAACTTGAATACGAGACACCCTGTATATATAAATGGCTTAAAAAAAATTCCTTATCTTGAAAATTCAAAACAAAAATATTAACTTGACCTACAGAACATAAAATTAAAATTCAATTATATGAAAAATAATCTTTCCAAGACGATTCTTACGTTTAATATGAAAAATTTTGCTTAATTTAGAAACTGTTATCACTTTCCGAAAAATCATTAAATCACCAAAATGTATACCCTTCTATATAATAAACAAATAAAAAGATTTCTGTAGAAATTTCGGAACAAAAAACCGAATTCTGGAAAGATTAATACGAAATTTTAAAAGTTTTGTTGCCGAAATTTCAAAGAAAATATGATGCAATTGAGAATATTTTGGAGTATAAACCAATTGCAGAAAATATTTTATAGTTTTCTAAGTACAAATACTTGATCCAATCTTTAAAAATAGTTTAGGTCGAAAGTGAAATTTATTCAAACTGATTCGCAAACTTGTATTTTTGACACAATGAAAAAAAATTTAAATTGATTCAACCGAATACGAGTGCAAAGACTGACTAACATTTTAATAGACTGACACAGAGGGACAGGCCAATGTACAGTCTAAAAAAATTCTTTCCTAGATAATTTATTAGCATTAAGAACTGCAATTCTGTGGAAAACCTTCTCTTCACATCACCATTTCTTCTTTATTGTAAGCAATGGGAGTGCTAAGAAGCAACTACATACATACTCATTATGTGTGGATTATCCCAAACTATTTTTGTGTTTTATTTTTAATTTGCAAAAAAATTTATTAAGAAAAATTTCAGATCGTAATCAGATTTTGCTTAATTCCAAAGAAATATTCCAAAGAACAGAAAACAAGATCTAATTTAAATTACGGCCTTTATTAGCTAAATAAGCTGAATATCAAATTCGTGTTAGACTTGCTTTAATCGACCGCATTGCATACAATAAAACGTGATGGCACAAAATTTCGGATGTCGAGTTTTCAGTCGCAATGCAGTTCTCCATGGCAGGGAAGCGTAAATAAACTATTTTCAGAAGTATGTCGGTTTGTCGATCTGTCTGGCAATCTGTCTATGCTGATGAGTACCTCAAATAGACAGTTTGCTCAACTTTTGGCATATGCCACGTCCCGGAAATTAGACTTTTTTAAGGGTTGATTTCACAAAATCGGGATGTTAACATAATGAACCTGTAAATTTTTTGGAAAGATCAGGTCTACCGGCGAAGGTTTCAGGAAATTCGGTTTGCACAAAGCGAACCTCTACTTAGACCTAAATTTTCATATTTCTAAGATTGTCAACTAAAATCATAGTAACTTCCTTAAAATTCTAAAGGAGTATTTAAAAGGCATTTTCATAATGTTATGCGATATTTTGGTTAACTAAACTGTCAATTACAACTGTCGGTTATAAGCTAACCACATCAGATTTTTTTGTTTATGTTTATGTGGAAATTTACATCTCCTTGTGTGTACAATCGGTGTAAATTTCGATTTATTTTGATTAATAATCTTTTAAAGCTTATAACCTCTCCTAGATTATTTTTTATTATATAACTTTATTTTCTGTTTTTATTCTCTATACTACTAGATTATCATTTATTTATACTTAGTTTCTTTATTTAGTAGCTCGTAATCGCACTGAAATTTTAAGCTTATAGCACCATAAATAAATTTATAATGCTAAAATTCTTTTTTATATTTTCATTTTTAATTGCATTTGTAAGTGCAGAAGATGTAGAAAATGTTTGTAAGTAAATAATTTATGACAAATTATTCAAGAGATTGCTTTTCGCATCATAGACACAAACATAGCCAAACTCTATATATATTTATTTATATAATTTGTGTAACATTATATGAATTAACTTTAAAAAATTCAACTACATTTTAGTAAAAATATGTGCACCTGAAAGATTAATAGAAGATTGTAAAGATTTGCTTGATCGTGTAAAACAGAATGATCCTAAAATCGATTGCATTTCTGGGCGAGATCGCATTGATTGTTTGGAAATGCTTCAAAACAATGAAGCAGATGTAGTAGCTGTAGAGCATGAAGACGTATATCTAGCTGCTGAAATGGATAAAACAGCGTTTAGAATTATTGCAGAACTTCGACATGAAAAAGATGGTAAGATATAGAGAGCAATGTTATTTTTCCTGTGTTTGTTTTGCTCTCTTTTACTACAAATAATAGAGAATATTTACCATCTTGCGTTATAGCAATAATCGGGGCTTTTAGAGGAGTCTAAACTGGGATTCTTTCAAGAATTTTTTGTGGTTCCCGACTAATGTAACCGAATTCATTTTTCATTTTTGTGTTATTTTATTTTAAAAAAATTATCGTTCCGTGTGTTTCAAAATGTCTTTTAAACTCAAAAAAAACTACACTTTATAGGTTGAGACTAGGTGTTACCGATTTTCAAAAATGGTATTTGGTCTTTTCAAAATTCCCACTTCATAATACGTAATCAAATGTCTTTAACAATTGTCATGTTTTACATATTTTACCGAAGCATTCCATTGTTTATAAATTTAATTTTGGCAGGTTTCTGACCAAATCAATATAATCCAAATAAAATTAAAAACAAAAAAAATTATGAAAATTATTACAGACACAGCTGAAGAAGAGGACCAAATTCTAATTAAAAAGTCTTCAACAATTAAAGGATTAAAAGATTTAAAGGGCTTAAAATCATGTCATCCAAATTTTAATTCATATTATGGGTACAAGGTTTGTTATAAATGTGTTAGTTAGTTATAAATTTTATATGTGTGACTTTATAGATTCCCGTAGTAATTTTGAAAAGACATGGTTTATTAAACGTTTCAAAGGATCCAACGATTCCAGCACTAGAAAGAGAACTTCAAGCTTTATCAGAATTTTTCGAACAATCATGTATAGTGGGTCCTTATTCAAATGATGAAAATATAGATCAAGAATGGAGTAAGTTAAAAAATTACGAGCTTTAAGCGACCCATTTAATTTTTAAATTTTAGAAAAAAAATATCCCAATTTATGTCAAATCTGTGATAATCCAGTTGAATGTGATGAAAATGATAAATATGCCAACTTTAATGGCTCTATAGAATGCTTAATTAACGGTGAAGGTGATGTTGCCTTTACAACAAGAGAAGATATTCGACAATACTTTGGAGTACGCTTTACGAATTTCATGATTTCGAATTAAATTTCTAAAACTTTTAATTTACAATTAATAAGAATTTATGTATTTAATTTTAGCTAACAGATGAAAAAGGCAACACGGATGTAAACATAAACGATTACGAATTATTGTGTGAAGATGGAAGCCGTCAATCGATTAATGGAACAGGTTGTTCTTTGGCAAGGAGACCAAATAGAGCCTATATTACTACAACAAAAATAACAAATAATTCGAAACTCTTAAATAATTTATTATCGCATTTGAAAATATTCTTTAAGAATGGATTGGAACATGGAAATTCTAAAGTAGCCAAAAATATGTTAATTGAAGAGGAAATGATTTTTTATCAACTTAGCGATGTTTTAACTTTAGAAGAATATTTAATTGGTTCTAAAGATTATATTGAGCGAGATGAAAGTTACACATACAAAGCAAAATTATGTGTTAATACAGAAACTGAATTTGAAAAATGTAAAATTTTAACTAAAGTTTCATTTGTAAGTGAAATTCGTCCTGAATTGGAATGTTATTTATCAGGAAATGGTAATTGTGCTGCTGATGTAGCCAATGATAAAGCACATATTGCCATTATACCAGGATACAATTGGACAACGGTTGAAAAAGAATTCAGTAATTTAAAAAAGATTGCATATGAAAATTGGAATTTTGAAAAATCATACATTGCACTTATCAATGTTTTACCAAAAAACAAAGATTTACAAAAATATTCAATGTAAGTAACTTTAATAGTTATTTTATAGTAAAACACATTATCTATACTCATGACGAAAGTACGGAAAGTTTTCAAAATTACGCAATTTGACTTGCACCAAAACATTTTCTAGTTGTATGGTATACAAACCCAAAAGCCCAAATTTTATAACTGAATTAACTAAATGTCTTCTTAATTCTTCATTTCATAAATTATAGAAAGTTTGATAATAGTGACAAAAGGGCTCACAAAGCAGCATGTTTACTCAACTTGATTCTCAAAGGATCAAAAGATTGTAAAAAATTAGATGGTAGTGTAAATGAATCAAACCCCTATATTCATATTGTAAAGGCGGCAGACAGACATAATCATGGTAAGGATAAAGGTTTATTATGTTTGAACAAAAGTATTTCTCGCATTGGAAAATATTATTCATGTAATCTGGATCTTTACTATCAAAATGCAATTTATGTGAATAGAAATAAAAGTAAAGCAGAATTAGAAAGTTATGAGGCTGTATTTAACATCATTGGAATAATGTTTGGATATAATGGTCTCTATTCAAATGTTTTTGATGTCTTTGAGCAATTTAAGGGGAATAATGATGTTTTATTTAATGTAAGTAAATTTTACTGTTACTCTTTAAGATTTTAAAATTTACATCAATGAGACTGATGCCGTATTATTATTTTACTTTTAATTAGGATTATACAATGAACTTCGAAGGAACAAAAAATTTTGATGATTTTGAAGAAAAATACCACGATTTAATAATGGAATTACTTAAGTATAATTGGTAAAATTAAAGTATAATGTAAAAATATTTTGAAACAATAAAATATTTGCATTTTTAGATTCTTTAGTTCTAGCGTCAATTTTAAGATTTCAATCAAAAAACGAAAAATGAAATAATTTTGTTTCACTTCCAAACAGAAAAATAAATTATTTTTAATGATTGTTTTTGTTCTTTTTTAATTCATTGTCATTAAAAATCCTAGAATAAAACCTTTATATCTTCAACGTTCCATGAACACCTTGATGATCCCAAATTTCGAATCGATTCACTCGTTTCGTCTATATTCTTTCACACCTTAAGTTCATAATTTATCATGCAATAACAAGGTTAATTGACGATTCTTATAAAGTTTTCAGTTTTCAATTTATAATCTCATGTTTAAAAATTTATTATATTCAAAAACAGTAAAAGTATGACATCATCTATTGACAATTGCTTTATGTTGGTCTATTAACTAAGAAAGAAAGTTGCGAACAACTCATTGTTCCCAGATACTTCAACAGATTGGGGACTGTTATCGATATTCGTCGGAGAGAATAAATTTTTTTAATCCAATTTACTTTAAGCTTCCGAAACTACCCAAACAGATCTCAGTTTAAATTAGAAAATGTTGCCACTAATTATTTGGAAAAAATACATTTTTATCTCGTATAATTTGAGTTAAGATTCTTAAGTTCAGAACCTTTAATTATTTATTCATTTTAATTCTTTTTATACAATAAATTTTGCATAATTTTAGGAAGCTTAAAAGTAGAAATTTTCGAAAAGAAAAATACTAAATTGCTTTTAGTTAGCTAATTACGAAAACTTAAGTATTTAAATATGTATGGACGTATGCTAATTAGTTTAGTTAAGAAACAAGAGTTTTACGTTTAATTTCAAGAGTAAATTCTCATATAATTTCCCCAAAAATCTATTTGCCATAAATATTTAAAAATTGAAATTTTGTAAAGATGTGAAAATAATATTTTACATACGGTATATCCTGAAAATTTTAATAGATTAACTACTAATAAGCTAATACTAAATATTTGATAAAATAATAAAGCTATAGCTTCATGAAATTTGGCAATCTTATTCCAAATTACAGCTCGGATATATCTTGTGTATAACTTTTTTTCTTGATAGGTACGGATAAGTGTTGGATAACTATCAATATATTGAACCATCGATATTTCCGATATATCGTCGTAAAACTATCGCCTTAATAGTTAAATAATTTATTGATATATTAATAGTTTTGCAACGCAACTTGCTGTATATGTCCAGTTGGATTTATTTGAAAACGGTAACTCTGGCACCAATCAGAAACCCGTCCCTCCCTCTTCAAACAGACTGGGTTATATTCTGTAAAGAAAAAGTTAAATCAAAATAAATTGCAGTAGTTTTTACCTTTATGCATGAATTGGAATTGAGGTTGATAAATCAAATTTTAGCAGAGTACAGAAAAAGTGGAAGATAGTGAACTCAAAATTAAAATTTATTTTCAAAAATTTACCGAATTCGAATTTAATCCTTTAGCAATTTATAACCAACTTTTTAAAATTAAATGAGTTTTAATAAATTTTGTTTATTTTGTGGCAAATTTGGGTTATTTGACCAGTATTTTAAGGGAGTTTTTGAAACTTTTTTTTGCAATCTTATAAATTATTTTTGCAACGCGCCTAAATTAATTTAATCAAAATTAAACACTTTCACCAAAATATTTCCGGATGTTTGCAAAAAAAACAAAAATTAATATTTCAACATTATTAAAACATAATAATAATTCTGTTTACTAAGATTAATTTCATAATAAGATCACAAGTCTCACAAATTTTTACCTTAAAATTTGATGAGACCAGCACCTTATCAACAGAATTGAGTTCTTAAAAGAACTTCACCTCCTGAAATTAGATTTTAATCAAAAAGTTTGTTAGTTAGTTTTCGTTTTCAAAAAGAATTGTAATTTCCAATTTTGAGTAATGTAACACCGTTTGTAACTACCTTATATGGTCAAAATATGAAATTGTTTGCAGTCTTAACAACTAAAATTTGTATTAGAATTAAAATATAAAATTTGTAGGAAACCTTTTTTCCAATTCTTCTATATTACTATATTAGTAAAAATATAAAGACCGATTGGTATTAAAGATCTAGTAAATAACGTTTGACTGAATCGGGACTTATTCCGAAAGTTGATCAAACCGTCTAATTCATACACTTAATTCAGAAAGACATACAAACGTCTCTCCGAAAATGATTTATTTACACTTCTCGGACCAATATCTTTCCGCTAAAAATTTGACAAATGAAATTTTGATGTTATCACAATACTTCCCAATTTTATATTTAATGTGGGTTAGTAAAAAACATGCGCCAAATGAAATTTAATATGAATTTTGAAAATGCGTTATCACATTAAGTAGTTGACCCACAGTCACAATAGTCTTATACAAAAATAAAATTAAAATTAAATTGCATGACAAAGTTAACCTTGATTTGCTCTTAAAAATATAATAGGCCTTCAAGTTAAATACAATTAATAATGGTCATTTGCCAAAATATCGCGAAAAAAAAAATAATAAAATTATTTTTAAAAGTAAACTATCATCAGTTTTTTATTGCTATTTCTCGCACAAAAAAAGATTAGCTACTTTTAAATTTTCAAAATAACAAGGCTTCCGAAAAGTTAAATGAAATGAATTATAAAATGATCTTGGAAGATATTTAGACATATTGATTAGTGCTCTAAGAAATCTGTGGTTTTAAGAAATTGTTGTGTGGTTTAAAACAACACTTGTTCTTCTCCTAACTTTCTCTGTTAGTTGCTAAACAGTGTGCAGTATGCAGATAATTTTGAAAATTTTGTTTTTTTTATACCCTGCACTTCGTGAAGGGTATATTAACTTTGGTATGGAGTTTGTAACTACTTGAAGGAGTCATCTGCGGTATGGACATATATATATATTCTTGCTCAGCGTAAAATTCTGCGTCGATTTAGACATGTCCGTCCGTCCGTCCGTCCGTCCGTCCGTCCGTCCGTCCGTCCGTCCGTCCGTCCGTCCGTCCGTCCGTCCGTCCGTCCGTCCGTCCGTCCGTCCGTCCGATCGCACGATAACTCAAAAACGAATAATGCAATCGACACCAAACTTTCACAAGTTTTTTCTTTTGTGCCAAGGACGAACCCTATTGTTATTGGACTAAATCGGACAACGGGTTCGGGTAGCTGCCATACAACTCCAAGAGTTTATTTTAAATATTTCAAAAACTAATAAAGCTATAAATATAAAATTTTGTATACATGTGTCCAATTATATTCTACACATGCTCTAAAAATTATAATGGGATAGCTGCACCGGTTCGGGTGGCTGCCATACAACTCCAACAGCAAATTTTTTATATTCGGAAAAATAATAAAGTCAGATTCATGAAACTTGGCAGTCATGTGTCCAATTATAGGTCAAATATATTTCCGAAGTTTTGGAGGAATTGCTTGACAGGTTCGGGTACCTGCCATACAACTCCATAAGCTAATTTTAAATATTTGGAAAAATAATAAAGTTAGATTCATGAAACTTGGCAGTTGTGTGTCCGATTATAGATCAGATATATTTCCGAAGTTTTGGAGGAATTGCTTGACAGGTTCGGGTACCTGCCATACAACTCCATAAGCTAATTTTAAATATTTGGAAAAATAATAAAGTTAGATTCATGAAACTTGGCAGTTGTGTGTCCGATTATAGATCAGATATATTTGTGAAGTTTTAGCGGAATTGCTTGACAGGTTCGGGTACTTGCCATACAACCCCAAAAGCTTATTTCAAATATTTGGAAAAATAATAAAGTCAAATTCATGAGACTTGGCACTCGTGTGTCGAATTATGGGTCAGACATATTTCTTAAGTTTTGATGCGATTGCTTGACAGGTTCGAGTAGCTCCCATACAAGTCTAAAAGCTTATTCTTAATATTTGGAAAAATAATAAAGTCAGATTCATGAAACTTGGCAGTCATGTGTCCAATTATGGGTCAGACATATTTCTGAAGTTGTGGTGGAATTGCTTAACAGATTCGAGTAGATCCCATACAAGTCTAAAAGCTTATTCTTAATATTTGGAAAAATAATAAAGTCAGATTCATGAAACTTGGCAGTTGTGTGTCCGATTATAGATCAGATATATTTGTGAAGTTTTGATGAAATTGCTTGACAGGTTTAGGTACTTACCATACAACTCCAAAAGCTAATTTTAAATATTTTGAAAAATTATAAGGTCAGATTGATGAAACTTGGCAGTCGGATGTCCAATGATAGGTCAGACATGTCCGTGAAGTTTCTATAGAATGATCTCACAGGTTCGAGTAATTGCTACACAATAACGAAAGGTGCAGGGTATAATTCAATCGGTTTATACCGACTGAAACGTTTTTACTTGTTTTTCTTTTGAGAATTGGACAGCAATTTGGTTGAATATTTTAGATACAATCAGAAAAATTTTATGATAGCGGCAAATTTGCTATGTTTACTTTTCAACGGAAGTTATAAATTTTTTGGGAGACATCTGCCGTTTCAAAGAAATTTATATTTTTGGGGAGAACCAAATTTGACTTTATTTTTCTGTTTTAAGATACAAAAGAAATTGATCAATACCTTTTGTATCATAGTTCTGCAACAATACGCACATATATATACATTTTTTTGCTTAGCCTCGAGTTCTGAGTCAATCTTCTTCCTGCTGTCTGTCTCAATGGTAACTCAAAAGCCCATTTAGGTAGCTTCTGAAAATTTTCAAAAATTTTCATTTTAACTGCTTAGAATGATTAATACGCCACCCTCTTCGATATCGGTTTTTTCAAGCTGACGTTCAACGAGCTACAATACACAACCCCACGAAAAAAAGGAATTTACTCGTATCCTAGAAATATAAACGGTATAAATGTTAAATTTTGAATAAAATAGTTTGGTAACAGCGCCGGTATTCCGATAAAATTTTTGATATGCTTACTTAAATTCTTAGCCGATTTGTGAGGAGCTCGGGCTTGCTCGAAAGAGGAGTGGAAGAAAAGAGATCCGGTAGTACCACAACGCGCCTATTTTGCCTTTGTGTACCCTTCGAGGACCGCGACAACCTAACCGAACATAACCTACTCAATTTCTTGCTGTCAAACATAAGTCTAGGGAAACCACTTGCTATTACATTATTACGAGGCTGACAAGGTCTAGTTTTTCCTGGTTCCTAAATTATTTTTGAGTTCTTTATTAAATATTAAAAAAAAATAAAACTATGAAATTTTATAGACGAAAAATATCTGTTAATTTACTAAGGTAAGGTAAGTCATTATGATAATTAAGGCTAAAGATGAGTGCTGCCTTCATGCAAAATTCATTGTACTAATTCACATAATTACCACAATATAATATAATTTCATGGGTATATAATAGAAGAATCACAATAGTAATACCTTTCTATTATTCAACATAAAGTGGGCCAGTCGTTCGGAAAAAGTAAGGGCCAAACAGAGCCCTAAATACTTTTCACATCATATGATAATATTATGAGTTTCTGTAATTTAATAATTTGTTGGTGAAAATTACACGATAATTAACTAAGGGGATATTGATAGATTAAGCAAGAGATTAAGGATTTGGAAACTAAAATCAAACTACATTATAAGGCGGAATGTAGTACAAAGGACTTAGGATAAGAGAAATAGGTGTTTAAGGTTGCATAACTCTCACAAGCAGCTTCAGGACTTTTGTAATCACATAGGTAATTAAAATTTATAAAAACAAAATATTTAAATTAATTATAAAAAAATTGTTAATTAAGTTTATCATTTTACAGTTGATTCTTTATTCAAAATAATTTAAATATTTTCTTTCTCTTTCTAAATATATTTTTGTTTTTCTTATTATTTTAGAACTTATTTAAGCTTGTTTTATTCCTGAAAAATTAGTAGTCACCCTTAACACTTTAAGTTAAACACTACAATTTTTCATAATGTTACGAATAGAGTTTTTTTTTATATTATTAGGGTTTGCTAATTTTATTAGTGCCAAAAATGAAGATGTAATCTGTAAGTGAAATTTTAACACAGAAATAATGAAAAAGTAGTAGCTAACATATACTTACATTAATTTTTTTTATAAATATGATTGATTTTTATATAGTTAAAATGTGCGTGGCCGAAGAATATCTTGATGAATGTAAGGATTTCTTAGGACGATATTCAATAAAAGGTCCTAATCTAGAATGTATTGCTGGACGTGATCGTATTGATTGTTTAGAACTTATTCAAAAAAATGAAGCGCATATAATGGCTGTAGATCCTGAAGACGCATATTTAGCAGCAGAATTGGATAATCAGGCATTTAGAATTATTGGAGAACTTCGATATAAAGAGACTGGTATTTTATTATGAAATTTTCTTCACATTTTTTATGCAAATAAAATTTCAAAAGTACTAGGTTCTTACACTTATCTTCAACTTAGTATTCATAAGCATTATAAGAACTTTATGCTGTTATATTGTGGTACAAGTATTTAAAAGAAATTTTAATGAAACAACTGGCCTTTCACGATTTTTGAACTTATCATTGCAACATCCCTATTTTTTCTATAACTTCGAATTGAGGGATGCTATAAATAATTATAATTTTTCATATGAAATATTTAATATTTCATAATAGTTGTTAGTTACTTTGATTTCCAATATTATTGCAGATAAATTTGAGGATGAAGATCAGATTTTGATAAAAAAATCGTCAACAATTCAAAGTTTAAAAGATTTGAAAGGGTTGAAAGCCTGCTTCCCAAAATTCAATTCATACTATGGATACAGGGTTATTATTATAGTCTTCATAAATATTCAAGCAATTCAAGCAACTCTTATTTTAGATTCCAGTTTTTCATTTAAAACAACATGGTATATTAGAAGTTTCCCAGGATCCATCAGTTCCAGCTTACCAAAGAGAACTTAAAGCTTTATCCACATTTTTCGATCAGGCTTGTATTATTGGTCCTTATTCAGAAGATGAATCTGTCGATCAAAGATTGAGTAATATAAAAGTTTTTCTTATAATAAGAAAATTATTAATTAATTTTCCAAAATTTTAGAAAGAAAATATTCCAATTTATGTCAATTATGTGAAAATCCTGTTGATTGCAATGAAAATGATAAATACGCTGATTACGATGGTGCCATAAATTGTTTAGTTAATGGAGGAGGTGATGTTGCTTTTACTGGAAGAAATACAATCCGCAATTATTTTGGGGTACGCGAATCAATAATTTTTAATTAAGAAAATTTTAATTCTAAAAATTTTCTATCATTTAATAAATTTATAGCTTACTGGTGATGAAGAAAACGACAATGTTAATATAAATGATTACGAATATCTATGTGTTGATGGAACACGTCAACCGATTAATGGAACAGGATGTTCTTTAGCAAAAAAACCAAATAGAGCTTACATAACAAGAACAAATATAACGGAGGATTACGTTCTGCACATTCAATTAATATCACAATTAGAAGTATTCTTTAGGAATGCGATAAAACATATGAATACTGATGAAGCAAAAAAACTTTTAATTGTTGAAGGAATGAAATTTCATGAATTAGAAGATGTTGTAGAACCAAAAGATTATGTTAAAGAATTTGAAGATTTTATTGTACGGGATGAAAGCTACACTTATAAAGCAAAATTATGTGTAACTACGCATATTGAATTAGAAAAATGTGAAATGTTAGCGAAAGCTGCGCTGACAAGCGAAGTTCGACCAAAAATTGAATGCTATTTATCTGAAAAGAGTGACTGCGCTGCTGATGTAGCAAGTGATAATGCACATATAGCTGTTGTACCAGGTTACAATTGGGCAAGAGTTGAAAAGAAATATCCAAATTTGAAACGTATAGCATATGAAGGTTGGAATTTTAATGAGCCATATATTGCTATATTTACTGATTCACCATACCTTTTCAAGTTCAATGAACTTCCAATGTAAGTTTTGTAATTATTTTATAATAGAAATAAATTTAAAATTATATCACTTTTATATTTCATTCTTTAAATTTATGTTAAATTTTTTAGTAAAATTTTTTAAAAGTGTTTTCTTTAAAAATTAAGGGCCTATAAGTAAATTGAGAATATTTTGAAAAAATATCAAATTTTCTATTTTGAAAATTTTTATATGATTCTAGATTATTTCTATTAAATAATATTCATTTATATTTTGCATATGGCAAACGCCCTCAGTTTATTAACTAAATATGCTTGCATTTTTAATTATAGAAAATTTGATCATACTGATAAAAGAGCTCATAAAGCAGCATGTTTACTTCATTTGTCTCTTGGAGGAACACAAGAATGCGACAAATTAGATGGCAATATTACTGAAACAACTGAAAATTATATTCATGTGGTAGATGCAGCAGAAAGACATCTTTATGGTAAAGAAAAAATTTTATTATGTTTGGATGAAACACGATCACATAGGGGTGACTATTTTGCTTGTAATTTGGATCTATACTATCAAAATGCAATATACGTAAACGGAGAAAAAAGTCGAGCAGAAAGAGATAGTTTTAAAAATGCTCTTACAACCATTGGAAATATTTTTGGACATGAGGGCAACGAATTAGATGTTTTCGATTTATTTGGACAATTCAAAGGGAATGACGATGTCTTGTTTACGGTATACACATTAAAAAATATATACTTCAAACAAAGCTCATAGTATTAGTCATATCACTTTTTGATAATTTTAGGATTACACAATGCGCTTTGATGGAGTGGAAAATTTTGAAAAATTCGATGAAAAATACTATGACTTAATTATGAAAGTCCTACAATACAATTGGAAAGAAGATGATAGCACTAAATAAGTTACTAATAAAGGCAACTGAATGAATATAGAATAGAAGAAAAAAATATATTTTATTATAAATCTGGCGTCATTTGTATTCTGGCATGGTAATTTAATTATAAAATTAACCAAGAATGCTAATAATATCGAAGTGACTGCCGTTTTGCAACAAATATTTTAATTTTATTACAAGTAGCACATTGCTGGGACCCGTTGTTCAGATTTGCCAATCTATTGAGCTTTTTAATGTTCTTTTAAATTTTTTTTAATTTATTATTATGTAAAATATTTTATTCTAAACAGAAATTAATTCTGTTCTAATATTTTTTCAAAATTTATAAGAATTTCTTCATAAGAATTTTTATTTGAAGTAGTCGAGTAAAATAGCAACAGAAAATCATAATTAACATAACTTAAAGTTAACCCAATTAGGGTTAGGCATCGATTCTTAGATATTGAAAAGCGCTTAATCGGATGTCTTAACCGAATGAATGTTATCTTCAAAGTGTAACATTTCTTACAAAATCTTCAATTATCGCTCCAAATCACAAATTTTGGTGAATTTGGGCACTTCTTCAATAAAATTATGAGTTAAACATAAAATTTTCGTACTTAATTTTTCAAAATAAAGAATTATGTCCTATATATAAATGATTAGTATTCCCAAATTATGTTATACAAACACACGAACATGCAATAATACTCGTATGTATTTACTTGCATAGCTTAATAGTAAAATTGTTAACTTTGTAAGAAATTACTTAAAATGAAAATGTTTTAAAAAGTTTAAACAAAAACTGATGATTAACCCTGTCAACTCTACAATATAACCTGAACAAAAGTGACCGGACACTGTTATATATGACATCTGTCAAAAGAATTCTTAGAGCCGTTAGTACAAATTTTTTTATTTTTTAAATACTTTCGAAAATGTATAACAACCATAGAGGTTGCAACAATTTCTAGAGCCACAATAAAATTTTGCTGGAATAGCGGCCCACGCAACACACTCGTTTTTGCTATTCCCAAACGCAATTATTATGAACGTGATTTTCTAGAATTAATTATACAAAAAAGAATATTATTTATTTGATTGTATATTTTGTCATATTATTGAAAATCTTAAAAAGAAGTATTCCTTAATCTAATATTACAAAGTATATAAAGCAAGATAACAGTATCAATTAAAATGTTAAAATACAATTAAAGACCCAGCCAGACATACAATTTTAAGTTTTGCAATTACAGCCTGAATGTAAAATCGTTCCGCACACATCTAAGCAACTCAATTATTGCTTCAATTCAAATCGATTCGGTTAACTAAAAATTGCAATAAGTTTGTAAAAAATTACAAAATGTGGTTGTAATTCTTGTGCGTGCTTGAATATAAACTTATGGAATGAATGCAAACTATAAATCAAACAGTTACAAAACTAAAAATTGCATGTCCGAGCGAGTTCATATATTGTGTGAATTATCATAAAATGAAAAATTGGAAAAGCTATACACCATTTTTAAAATTAAATTTAACTAAAACTAAATATTCCACAAAAATTTGATCGTTATTATAAACAATGTATTCATTGTAATTCAATCTTGTATCTGTACTTTTATTTAGATCAAGTCTCCCTAATGGAATTTCAACATTATATTCGGTCTTGATATTTTCATTTTCTATATGCTGATATTTGCCAATTCCTTTAACACTGTTTGTACCACTTGGTAATGTATCAACATTAACACGTTCACTTCTAGTACGAACATATTCTTTTCCTAAAGCAACTTGAGCTAATATTAATATTCCGTATGGATTTGATACATCAGCTTTACAATATTGTGCAGCTTTAGTCACAACATCAGCAAAATATATTCCATCACCAAACATTTTTCCATTTACTTGAACATTACCTGGTGGCTTAATTGATAAACCTTGCATATTAAAAGGAGAATTCACAATACATAAAATATTAGATAAAATATGCACAATACTTATTTGCTAAAACTTACCTCTTGATAAAATTGAAGGATAATTTGTTAGTCTTGTACCATGCCACAATAGTTTTCGATTTCCGAGCTTTTTGTTTGGTTTAAAATCTTTCAAAGCTTCCATTCTACATGCTCTATAAATATGTTCAACTGAAAGTTTAAAATTGTGTGTTGGTCCATGAGTATTTTTAACATAAGTAAGAATTTTTGAATAGTTCGCATCAGTTTTTGGTAATAATCTAATCTTCGATTGAAGATGTTTCAAACGTAAGTATGCAAGTTTTTCATCGTTACCAAAATCTAAAAATTAGAAAAAATTTACTAATTCAATTTCCACACGCTTGTCCACCTTATTACATATAAGAAAAAATTTAAATGCAAATATTTTTACCATTTTGGAAAACTAATTTTAATATACGGATCATAGGTTCAGAAAGCTGTTTCCTATTTTGATTTGAAAAATTATTATTTTTTCCACTTGATTCAACAAAATTTTCTTCATTATTATTACGATATGATGCAGAGCTCGATGAAAGATGCGATAAATTTATTGATGAATGTTGACCAAATGTTGGGGAAGAAGTATTCGGTTCACATTTTATAAGAATGTTTTTAGTTCCACTTTTTATTGAAGAATATGAAAATTTCGGAGAAGAAGAATTACTGTTGTTCGTTGTGGGCAAAGAAGTAATTCCATTTTTTATTAAACAATATGAAGATCTTGGAGTAGAAGAATTACAGTTGCACGAATAAGTGGAATATCCGGTTCCAAATTTTACTAATGAAATTGAACTCTGCGGAGGATAACAATTGCGAAGGATTGTATTGGACGAAGAATTAGTTCCATTTCTTATTGAAGAATTTGAAGATTCCCGAGGAACAGAATTACTGTTGAACGTATTGGATGAAGAAGTACTTCCATTTTTTGTTGCAAAATTCGAAGTTTGAACAGGAGGGGAATAATTTCTTTTCTTCGGCTTGGGATTAGAATTAAGTCCATTTATTATTAAAGAATATGAAGATCTTGGAGGAGAAGAATCACTGTCGAATGCATTTGAATAAGAAGTGGTTCCATTTTCTGAAGATTCCGCTGAAGAAGAAGTAAAGTTGCTCTTCTTGGACGAAGAATTAGTTACATTTTTTATTGAAGAAAATGAATATTCCGCCGGAGAAGAATTACTGTTGAACGTGTTGGACGAAGAAGTAGTTTCATTTTTTATTGAAGAATTTGAAGATTCCGGAGAAGAAGAATTACTGTTGAATGCATTGGACGAAGAAGAACTTCTGCTTTTTATTGAAGAATTTGAAAATTCCGGAGGAGAAGAATTACTGTTGCATGCATTGAACGAAGAAGAACTTCTACTTTTTATTAAAGAATTTGAAAATTCCGGAGGAGAAGAATTACTGTTGAACGTCTTGTACGAAGAAGTAGTTCCATTTCTTATTGAAGAATTTAAAGATTCCGGAGAAGAAGAATTACTGTTGAACGTCTTGTACGAAGAAGTAGTTCCATTTTTTATTGAAGAATTTCCAGATTCCGGAGAAGAAGAATTACTGTTGTTCGTCGCGGGCAAAGAAGTAATTCCATTTTTTATTAAACAATATGAAGATCTTGGAGTAGAAGAATTACAGTTGCACGAATAAGTGGAATATCCGGCTCCAAATTTTACTAATGAAATTGAACTCTGCGGAGGATAACAATTGCGAAGGATTGTATTGGACGAAGAATTAGTTCCATTTCTTATTGAAGAATTTGAAGATTCCCGAGGAACAGAATTACTGTTGAACGTATTGGATGAAGAAGTACTTCCATTTTTTGTTGCAAAATTCGAAGTTTGAACAGGAGGGGAATAATTTCTTTTCTTCGGCTTGGGATTAGAATTAAGTCCATTTATTATTAAAGAATATGAAGATCTTGGAGGAGAAGAATCACTGTCGAATGCATTTGAATAAGAAGTGGTTCCATTTTCTGAAGATTCCGCTGAAGAAGAAGTAAAGTTGCTCTTCTTGGACGAAGAATTAGTTACATTTTTTATTGAAGAAAATGAATATTCCGCCGGAGAAGAATTACTGTTGAACGTGTTGGACGAAGAAGTAGTTTCATTTTTTATTGAAGAATTTGAAGATTCCGGAGAAGAAGAATTACTGTTGAATGCATTGGACGAAGAAGAACTTCTGCTTTTTATTGAAGAATTTGAAAATTCCGGAGGAGAAGAATTACTGTTGCATGCATTGGACGAAGAAGAACTTGTACTTTTTATTGAAGAATTTGAAGATTCCTGAAGAGCAGAATTACTGTTGAACGTGTTGGTCGAAGAAGTAGTTCCATTTTTTATTGAAGAATTTGAAGATTCCGGAGAAGAAGAATTACTGTTGAACGTGTTGGAAGAAGAAGTAGTTTCATTTTTTATTGAAGAATTTCCAGATTCCGGAGAAGAAGAATTACTGTTGTTCGTCGCGGGCAAAGAAGTAATTCCATTTTTTATTAAACAATATGAAGATCTTGGAGTAGAAGAATTACAGTTGCACGAATAAGTGGAATATCCGGCTCCAAATTTTACTAATGAAATAGAACTTTGCGGAGGATAACAATTGCGAAGGATTGTATTGGACGAAGAATTAGTTCCATTTCTTATTGAAGAATTTGAAGATTCCGGAGAAGAAGAATTACTGTTGAATGCATTGGACGAAGAAGAACTTCTGCTTTTTATTGAAGAATTTGAAAATTCCGGAGGAGAAGAATTACTGTTGCATGCATTGGACGAAGAAGAACTTCTACTTTTTATTGAAGAATTTGAAAATTCCGGAGGAGAAGAATTACTGTTGAACGTCTTGTACGAAGAAGTAGTTCCATTTTTTATTGAAGAATTTGAAGATTCCTGAAGAGCAGAATTACTGTTGAACGTGTTGGTCAAAGAAGTAGTTTCATTTTTTATTGAAGAATTTGAAGATTCCGGAGAAGAAGAATTACTGTTGAACGTCTTGTACGAAGAAGTAGTTCCATTTTTTATTGAAGAATTTGAAGATTCCTGAAGAGCAGAATTACTGTTGAACGTGTTGGTCGAAGAAGTAGTTCCATTTTTTATTGAAGAATTTGAAGATTCCGGAGAAGAAGAATTACTGTTGAACGTGTTGGAAGAAGAAGTAGTTTCATTTTTTATTGAAGAATTTCCAGATTCCGGAGAAGAAGAATTACTGTTGTTCGTCTTGGGCAAAGAAGTAATTCCATTTTTTATTAAACAATATGAAGATCTTGGAGTAGAAGAATTACAGTTGCACGAATAAGTGGAATATCCGGCTCCAAATTTTACTAATGAAATTGAACTCTGCGGAGGATAACAATTGCGAAGGATTGTATTGGACGAAGAATTAGTTCCATTTCTTATTGAAGAATTTGAAGATTCCCGAGGAACAGAATTACTGTTGAACGTATTGGATGAAGAAGTACTTCCATTTTTTGTTGCAAAATTCGAAGTTTGAACAGGAGGGGAATAATTTCTTTTCTTCGGCTTGGGATTAGAATTAAGTCCATTTATTATTAAAGAATATGAAGATCTTGGAGGAGAAGAATCACTGTCGAATGCATTTGAATAAGAAGTGGTTCCATTTTCTGAAGATTCCGCTGAAGAAGAAGTAAAGTTGCTCTTCTTGGACGAAGAATTAGTTACATTTTTTATTGAAGAAAATGAATATTCCGCCGGAGAAGAATTACTGTTGAACGTGTTGGACGAAGAAGTAGTTTCATTTTTTATTGAAGAATTTGAAGATTCCGGAGAAGAAGAATTACTGTTGAATGCATTGGACGAAGAAGAACTTCTGCTTTTTATTGAAGAATTTGAAAATTCCGGAGGAGAAGAATTACTGTTGAACGTCTTGTACGAAGAAGTAGTTCCATTTCTTATTGAAGAATTTGAAGACTCCGGAGAAGAAGAATTACTGTTGAACGTCTTGTACGAAGAAGTAGTTCCATTTTTTATTGAAGAATTTGAAGATTCCTGAAGAGCAGAATTACTGTTGAACGTGTTGGTCGAAGAAGTAGTTCCATTTTTTATTGAAGAATTTGAAGATTCCGGAGAAGAAGAATTACTGTTGAACGTGTTGGAAGAAGAAGTAGTTTCATTTTTTATTGAAGAATTTCCAGATTCCGGAGAAGAAGAATTACTGTTGTTCGTCGTGGGCAAAGAAGTAATTCCATTTTTTATTAAACAATATGTAGATCTTGGAGTAGAAGAATTACAGTTGCACGAATAAGTGGAATATCCGGCTCCAAATTTTACTAATGAAATTGAACTTTGCGGAGGATAACAATTGCGAAGGATTGTATTGGACGAAGAATTAGTTCCATTTCTTATTGAAGAATTTGAAGATTCCGGAGAAGAAGAATTACTGTTGAATGCATTGGACGAAGAAGAACTTCTGCTTTTTATTGAAGAATTTGAAAATTCCGGAGGAGAAGAATTACTGTTGCATGCATTGGACGAAGAAGAACTTCTACTTTTTATTGAAGAATTTGAAAATTCCGGAGGAGAAGAATTACTGTTGAACGTCTTGTACGAAGAAGTAGTTCCATTTTTTATTGAAGAATTTGAAGATTCCTGAAGAGCAGAATTACTGTTGAACGTGTTGGTCAAAGAAGTAGTTTCATTTTTTATTGAAGAATTTGAAGATTCCGGAGAAGAAGAATTACTGTTGAACGTGTTGGTCGAAGAAGTAGTTCCATTTTTTATTGAAGAATTTGAAGATTCCGGAGAAGAAGAATTACTGTTGAACGTGTTGGAAGAAGAAGTAGTTTCATTTTTTATTGAAGAATTTCCAGATTCCGGAGAAGAAGAATTACTGTTGTTCGTCTTGGGCAAAGAAGTAATTCCATTTTTTATTAAACAATATGAAGATCTTGGAGTAGAAGAATTACAGTTGCACGAATAAGTGGAATATCCGGCTCCAAATTTTACTAATGAAATTGAACTTTGCGGAGGATAACAATTGCGAAGGATTGTATTGGACGAAGAATTAGTTCCATTTCTTATTGAAGAATTTGAAGATTCCCGAGGAACAGAATTACTGTTGAACGTATTGGATGAAGAAGTAGTTCCGTTTCTTATTGCAAAATTCGAAGATTGAACATTAGGAGAATAATTTCTTTCCCTCGGCTTGGACTTAGAATTAAGTTCATTTATTATTAAAGAATATGAAGATCTTGGAGGAGAAGAATCACTGTCGAATGCATTTGAATAAGAAGTGGTTCCATTTTCTGAAGATTCTGCTGAAAAAGAAGTACTGTTGCTCTTCTTGGACGAAGAATTAGTTACATTTTTTATTGAAGAAAATGAATATTCCGCCAGAGAAGAATTATTGTTAGAGAAGAACGTGTTGGACGAAGAAGTAGTTTCATCTTTTATTGAAGAATTTGAAGATTCCGGAGAAGAAGTATTACTGTTGAATGCATTGGACGAAGAAGAACTTCTATTTTTAATTGAAGAACTTGAAGATTCCGCAGGAGAGGAATTACTGTTAAACGAATTGGACGAAGAAGTAGTTCCATTTTTTGGAGAACATGAAGATCCCGGCGAAGGAGAATAACTATTGAATTTGTTGGAAGAAGACTTAATTACAGTTCGAAAAAAATTTTGGAATTCTTCAAGAGTGTAAATTAAATCACTTAAACCCTCTGAATTTTGCCACTTCGCTATATTAGAAACTTTTTTACTGTCCTAAAAAAAAATTTTATTGAAATTGTATATTGATATTTGAATTGTATTTAAAATATAGATGTGGTGTGTGAATGATAAAAATATTGTGTCGGTAAGTGCGTTAAAATTGCATTTTTTAGGAACTGAAAATTAAATAAACTATTTTTAGCAACCTGTCGGTCTGTCGGTCTGTGTGTGCACACGTGTATCTAATGTTCTGCTGAACCGATTTTGATGAAATTTTATATGTAAGTTTATTTCCACTATGGCACAGATTGATCAACTTTTGGGATATATCAGGCCTCGGGAACTGCGCTTTTTAGCGGACCTGTTTTACATTTTTGACCATTTTAAAGAAAATATTCAACCGATTTACTTGAAATTTCATATGTAAGCTCAGCTCGACCGTCCGCGAAACCTCCTGACTTTTGGAAAAAATCAGGTGTCGGTAACTGGACGTTTACTACGGGCCAAATATACATTTTTGTGTATATAAAGAGAAATAATCAACCGATTTCATTGAAATTTAATATTTAATTTCTTCGTATTAAAACAATTAACATATAAATTTTTTGAAAAGATCAGGGCTCGAAAACTGATCTGCGGGCCGATTTTACATTTTTGACCATATCTACGGAACGAATTGATGGAATTTCTTGAAATTTAATATTTGAGTTCTGGTTGTTACCGAAACTAACTGGCGAGCATTTTAGAGAATTCGGGTAGCACAAAGCGAAAATCTACTAAGAGCCAAATTTACATTTTTCTAGGTATGTTAACTATAAACTTACTAATGTCCTAAAAATTGGAAAGAAGTATTTAGCAAACATTTTTATAATATTCTGTAACACTTTCACATAACTAGACAATACACATTGCGGTCAGTTATGTGCTGATCACATCAGATTTTTTTATTTTAATATCTTTCAAATTACATATTCTTAAATAATAGAAATTGATTCTGATCTTTCCATTTTGGTTATCTTTTTTATTCATTACAGTTCTATCATTTTATGGTTTTGGGTTGTAGTAAAAAGGATCTTAAAAGTGCAATAGGTTCGATTATACTGCAACAAATTTTTTTTATATGTTGACTTAAGAAGGAAGGCTTATTTAAGGGCTATTATCCATCGAATGAATTTCAAATTTAGAAATTAACACTGCATTAGTTTTTCTTAATTGGTGACGATAACTTATGTTTAAACTAAACATAACATGAACTTTCGTTTAAAGATTTATTTAAATTCACTTTTGATTTGAATTGCACGAAAAAAATTGTCACATTTCATCGCAAGAAATAATAAAATAAAAAAGAGAAAACAAAGAAAAGTGAATGTTATTGCAGTAGCATGAAAGTATTGTTATTATTTTTTTATAATTGTAAAGAATTTTAGGTTCTAAGAACTTATATTCTTTAGATAATAAAATAATCTTTTTTTTCATAGATATCAAAGTAAGCTTCTTCAATTGTTCCAATTTGCTTCCGTTATTGTATTTAAAACAGTAGCTAGTATGTAATTTCTCTTTTCATTTTCGTTAAGGAAAGCTATATGCGAAAAAATTCTTTTGATATTAACCTTTGTAATGTAAAGAGATTTCACGACATTAATATAAAAAAATTCTACTGTTTGCCACAATAGTTTTTTTTTTTTAAATTCACCTTGTGAACATTTGTATTTGAAATTTTATATACCAACATAAGCTTTAAATAAATTCAAGCAAGTACAAGCAAATTACAGCGTTACAGTGAATAATGTTAAATTGTAGCAAAAATAGGTAATTGCTGGTAAAACAACTGTTCTCACTCACTATCAAAATTCTCATGGTTTATTTTGAATAATATGTTACTTATGTATGAGTTTGTAGATTGTATGAATGGGGTATCAATGCACCGCGACCAGCATATTATAAGGATCTATTGTGCCTTGCTTATGAGAATTCTTTTGAAACATTTTCACCTACGATTTTTCGCATTTTAGTGCCAAATGGACAAACACAAAAATTCATATCTTTTGAAAATTATAGTTGAAAAAGCGAGACACAATCACGTTTTTAGACTTTATAGTGAATAATTTTTATTATTTTAAATTTTATTTTTGTTCACATCTTAAAACCAACTTACCATTTTTAAATTTTTATTTTATTTATTTCTTTATTCAACAAACACATTAAGAAATGCGGGAATATGAAAGTGGTAGTGGTATGAAAACTTCTCGGATATATTTCGCTTTCAAATAATTTTTTTACGATATCCAAACAGTTTCAAATGCTTTTTCAGACTAACTAAAACCTTGTAAATTTTAATTTATTATGAGCATGCAAGAGCCCTTATCTTATTTTATTATTATTATTGATAAAAAGAATTAATAGAGTGCTTATTGGCTATTACTTTTGCGGAGTACACTGTAAAAAAATAATTCAAACATTTGAAAAAATTGCATATAAAAGTTTTTTCAAGCTAAAAAATTTACAGAGGTAATGTTATTGAGAATGTTATCATCATCTGTAATTGCATCTGTAAAAATTAACATATATAATACTTTTAATAATAATTATTTATTTAATATTTTACAAGTATTCCTACTGCAATTGGTCATCAAACCTAAAATCTTTGAATGAGAAATCTATACCCCATAACACTGCTCTGTCATTGTATAAAAATAAGTTCATACAACTTCACAATAAAACTTTCAATTACGCACTTTTACTTTCTGGTTATACCCTGCACCTTCGTGAAGATTTGGTGGAATTTCATATTGCAAACTGTAACATTTGAAATTTAACCATAAAGATGTCTGAATGGTAAAGTTTTAGGTTTAATATTTAAAATTTTATTAATGAATAAAATTAAAATTGTATGAGTAGTTTAAAACTGAAACTTGTGATTTGAAAAAAACTTTAATTTATATTTATATTTTTCTCGTTCATTATTAAAGCCAAAAGAATTTCAAAACATTTTTCAAAATCCAAAATTTAAAGGTTCAAAACAAATGCTAAAAAAATTCCATTTTCTGAAGATTCCGCTGAAGAAGAAGTAAAGTTGCTCTTCTTGGACGAAGAATTAGTTACATTTTTTATTGAAGAAAATGAATATTCCGCCGGAGAAGAATTACTGTTGAACGTGTTGGACGAAGAAGTAGTTTCATTTTTTATTGAAGAATTTGAAGATTCCGGAGAAGAAGAATTACTGTTGAATGCATTGGACGAAGAAGAACTTCTGCTTTTTATTGAAGAATTTGAAAATTCCGGAGGAGAAGAATTACTGTTGAACGTCTTGTACGAAGAAGTAGTTCCATTTCTTATTGAAGAATTTGAAGACTCCGGAGAAGAAGAATTACTGTTGAACGTCTTGTACGAAGAAGTAGTTCCATTTTTTATTGAAGAATTTGAAGATTCCTGAAGAGCAGAATTACTGTTGAACGTGTTGGTCGAAGAAGTAGTTCCATTTTTTATTGAAGAATTTGAAGATTCCGGAGAAGAAGAATTACTGTTGAACGTGTTGGAAGAAGAAGTAGTTTCATTTTTTATTGAAGAATTTCCAGATTCCGGAGAAGAAGAATTACTGTTGTTCGTCGTGGGCAAAGAAGTAATTCCATTTTTTATTAAACAATATGTAGATCTTGGAGTAGAAGAATTACAGTTGCACGAATAAGTGGAATATCCGGCTCCAAATTTTACTAATGAAATTGAACTTTGCGGAGGATAACAATTGCGAAGGATTGTATTGGACGAAGAATTAGTTCCATTTCTTATTGAAGAATTTGAAGATTCCGGAGAAGAAGAATTACTGTTGAATGCATTGGACGAAGAAGAACTTCTGCTTTTTATTGAAGAATTTGAAAATTCCGGAGGAGAAGAATTACTGTTGCATGCATTGGACGAAGAAGAACTTCTACTTTTTATTGAAGAATTTGAAAATTCCGGAGGAGAAGAATTACTGTTGAACGTCTTGTACGAAGAAGTAGTTCCATTTTTTATTGAAGAATTTGAAGATTCCTGAAGAGCAGAATTACTGTTGAACGTGTTGGTCAAAGAAGTAGTTTCATTTTTTATTGAAGAATTTGAAGATTCCGGAGAAGAAGAATTACTGTTGAACGTGTTGGTCGAAGAAGTAGTTCCATTTTTTATTGAAGAATTTGAAGATTCCGGAGAAGAAGAATTACTGTTGAACGTGTTGGAAGAAGAAGTAGTTTCATTTTTTATTGAAGAATTTCCAGATTCCGGAGAAGAAGAATTACTGTTGTTCGTCTTGGGCAAAGAAGTAATTCCATTTTTTATTAAACAATATGAAGATCTTGGAGTAGAAGAATTACAGTTGCACGAATAAGTGGAATATCCGGCTCCAAATTTTACTAATGAAATTGAACTTTGCGGAGGATAACAATTGCGAAGGATTGTATTGGACGAAGAATTAGTTCCATTTCTTATTGAAGAATTTGAAGATTCCCGAGGAACAGAATTACTGTTGAACGTATTGGATGAAGAAATAGTTCCGTTTCTTATTGCAAAATTCGAAGATTGAACATTAGGAGAATAATTTCTTTCCCTCGGCTTGGACTTAGAATTAAGTTCATTTATTATTAAAGAATATGAAGATCTTGGAGGAGAAGAATCACTGTCGAATGCATTTGAATAAGAAGTGGTTCCATTTTCTGAAGATTCTGCTGAAAAAGAAGTACTGTTGCTCTTCTTGGACGAAGAATTAGTTACATTTTTTATTGAAGAAAATGAATATTCCGCCAGAGAAGAATTATTGTTAGAGAAGAACGTGTTGGACGAAGAAGTAGTTTCATCTTTTATTGAAGAATTTGAAGATTCCGGAGAAGAAGTATTACTGTTGAATGCATTGGACGAAGAAGAACTTCTATTTTTAATTGAAGAACTTGAAGATTCCGCAGGAGAGGAATTACTGTTAAACGAATTGGACGAAGAAGTAGTTCCATTTTTTGGAGAACATGAAGATCCCGGCGAAGGAGAATAACTATTGAATTTGTTGGAAGAAGACTTAATTACAGTTCGAAAAAAATTTTGGAATTCTTCAAGAGTGTAAATTAAATCACTTAAACCCTCTGAATTTTGCCACTTCGCTATATTAGAAACTTTTTTACTGTCCTAAAAAAAAATTTTATTGAAATTGTATATTGATATTTGAATTGTATTTAAAATATAGATGTGGTGTGTGAATGATAAAAATATTGTGTCGGTAAGTGCGTTAAAATTGCATTTTTTAGGAACTGAAAATTAAATAAACTATTTTTAGCAACCTGTCGGTCTGTCGGTCTGTGTGTGCACACGTGTATCTAATGTTCTGCTGAACCGATTTTGATGAAATTTTATATGTAAGTTTATTTCCACTATGGCACAGATTGATCAACTTTTGGGATATATCAGGCCTCGGGAACTGCGCTTTTTAGCGGACCTGTTTTACATTTTTGACCATTTTAAAGAAAATATTCAACCGATTTACTTGAAATTTCATATGTAAGCTCAGCTCGACCGTCCGCGAAACCTCCTGACTTTTGGAAAAAATCAGGTGTCGGTAACTGGACGTTTACTACGGGCCAAATATACATTTTTGTGTATATAAAGAGAAATAATCAACCGATTTCATTGAAATTTAATATTTAATTTCTTCGTATTAAAACAATTAACATATAAATTTTTTGAAAAGATCAGGGCTCGAAAACTGATCTGCGGGCCAATTTTACATTTTTGACCATATCTACGGAACGAATTGATGGAATTTCTTGAAATTTAATATTTGAGTTCTGGTTGTTACCGAAACTAACTGGCGAGCATTTTAGAGAATTCGGGTAGCACAAAGCGAAAATCTACTAAGAGCCAAATTTACATTTTTCTAGGTATGTTAACTATAAACTTACTAATGTCCTAAAAATTGGAAAGAAGTATTTAGCAAACATTTTTATAATATTCTGTAACACTTTCACATAACTAGACAATACACATTGCGGTCAGTTATGTGCTGATCACATCAGATTTTTTTATTTTAATATCTTTCAAATTACATATTCTTAAATAATAGAAATTGATTCTGATCTTTCCATTTTGGTTATCTTTTTTATTCATTACAGTTCTATCATTTTATGGTTTTGGGTTGTAGTAAAAAGGATCTTAAAAGTGCAATAGGTTCGATTATACTGCAACAAATTTTTTTTATATGTTGACTTAAGAAGGAAGGCTTATTTAAGGGCTATTATCCATCGAATGAATTTCAAATTTAGAAATTAACACTGCATTAGTTTTTCTTAATTGGTGACGATAACTTATGTTTAAACTAAACATAACATGAACTTTCGTTTAAAGATTTATTTAAATTCACTTTTGATTTGAATTGCACGAAAAAAATTGTCACATTTCATCGCAAGAAATAATAAAATAAAAAAGAGAAAACAAAGAAAAGTGAATGTTATTGCAGTAGCATGAAAGTATTGTTATTATTTTTTTATAATTGTAAAGAATTTTAGGTTCTAAGAACTTATATTCTTTAGATAATAAAATAATCTTTTTTTTCATAGATATCAAAGTAAGCTTCTTCAATTGTTCCAATTTGCTTCCGTTATTGTATTTAAAACAGTAGCTAGTATGTAATTTCTCTTTTCATTTTCGTTAAGGAAAGCTATATGCGAAAAAATTCTTTTGATATTAACCTTTGTAATGTAAAGAGATTTCACGACATTAATATAAAAAAATTCTACTGTTTGCCACAATAGTTTTTTTTTTTTAAATTCACCTTGTGAACATTTGTATTTGAAATTTTATATACCAACATAAGCTTTAAATAAATTCAAGCAAGTACAAGCAAATTACAGCGTTACAGTGAATAATGTTAAATTGTAGCAAAAATAGGTAATTGCTGGTAAAACAACTGTTCTCACTCACTATCAAAATTCTCATGGTTTATTTTGAATAATATGTTACTTATGTATGAGTTTGTAGATTGTATGAATGGCGTATCAATGCACCGCGACCAGCATATTATAAGGATCTATTGTGCCTTGCTTATGAGAATTCTTTTGAAACATTTTCACCTACGATTTTTCGCATTTTAGTGCCAAATGGACAAACACAAAAATTCATATCTTTTGAAAATTATAGTTGAAAAAGCGAGACACAATCACGTTTTTAGACTTTATAGTGAATAATTTTTATTATTTTAAATTTTATTTTTGTTCACATCTTAAAACCAACTTACCATTTTTAAATTTTTATTTTATTTATTTCTTTATTCAACAAACACATTAAGAAATGCGGGAATATGAAAGTGGTAGTGGTATGAAAACTTCTCGGATATATTTCGCTTTCAAATAATTTTTTTACGATATCCAAACAGTTTCAAATGCTTTTTCAGACTAACTAAAACCTTGTAAATTTTAATTTATTATGAGCATGCAAGAGCCCTTATCTTATTTTATTATTATTATTGATAAAAAGAATTAATAGAGTGCTTATTGGCTATTACTTTTGCGGAGTACACTGTAAAAAAATAATTCAAACATTTGAAAAAATTGCATATAAAAGTTTTTTCAAGCTAAAAAATTTACAGAGGTAATGTTATTGAGAATGTTATCATCATCTGTAATTGCATCTGTAAAAATTAACATATATAATACTTTTAATAATAATTATTTATTTAATATTTTACAAGTATTCCTACTGCAATTGGTCATCAAACCTAAAGTCTTTGAATGACAAATCTATACCCCATAACACTGCTCTGTCATTGTATAAAAATAAGTTCATACAACTTCACAATAAAACTTTCAATTACGCACTTTTACTTTCTGGTTATACCCTGCACCTTCGTGAAGATTTGGTGGAATTTCATATTGCAAACTGTAACATTTGAAATTTAACCATAAAGATGTCTGAATGGTAAAGTTTTAGGTTTAATATTTAAAATTTTATTAATGAATAAAATTAAAATTGTATGAGTAGTTTAAAACTGAAACTTGTGATTTGAAAAAAACTTTAATTTATATTTATATTTTTCTCGTTCATTATTAAAGCCAAAAGAATTTCAAAACATTTTTCAAAATCCAAAATTTAAAGGTTCAAAACAAATGCTAAAAAAATATACCTTCCATTTTTTACACTGTATAGGTTAAAAGATAGCGGCATATCTTAACGTTGTGATAATATTTACCATTGAAAGAAACTAGACTAGAAATACGTAGAATATTATTACCTATACAAATATTAGATACTTGTATAAGTAAATTGTACAATACTAAAAATTTAGTTTGTTACAATATTACAGGGTGTCTCGTATTTATGTGCATTGCTATATTATTATACTACTATAAATATCTTTAATAATTTTGTGTGTAACGGACGAACGGACGAACATCCCAGTTTTCTCATATTTTAATGCAACTTCAAAATTTATTAACTGAGCAATAAAGTATTTGTATATTCGTAAAACTCAGTGTTCATACGAAAACTTTACCCATATTAATGAGAGCCTGTATAATGGTATATAACAATGCACTTAGATACAAGACACTTTGCATATACAAATACTTGTGTGACAATAAGAACACTATAGAATAAACATACACAACTGCAATTGTGAAAGAATATATCAGAATAATATTTTTCATAAAGGGAATTACCCTTAATTTGGAGAAAAAAAATTTTTATTGTTATAGGTTGGTGGTGGAGGTTATAATTTCTCGATACCTACTTAACACCTGTACCTACTTACCTGGTATGTATGTTTTGCAACAAGATAAAAAAAAGCTCAATTGTATATTTGCATAAAATTTGGCATGACAAATTGAAATGTGAAATTTAAAATCTAAATTACCTATTTTTATTAATGTTCTACAAATATACATACATATATGCTTCTTGTATTATTTTTAAGGCACTTAGCTTATTCAAGCCACTTTCGTTTTTAATGGGTTAGTTTTAAATTGATAAACCAATCGTTACCAATTTACTATTTAGCGCCTGATTGTGTCAATTCAATTGCAACAAAACGCACGTACAGCTATGCGTACTTTGTCGCGCATATAACATCTTTCTGTATAAAACAGGATTTCTATTAAATTTACATAGCTCATGCATGATTTAACTGGTTCTTTAAAAAAAAAGACTAAAATCATTGAATGATAACTATTACTATAGAAGGTAAAACTGTGGCCAGCATCGTTGCTAAAGTTCGGAACTTTTTTTTTAAATGTTACGTTACGTCCGTAATTGTCCTTTCTGTTATCAAGTTAGAAGAATGCTAGTTCTGTTGTTAATTTTTGGTCACTAAGTTACTGTATCTTAAATATCCCCGAATAACATATTACACCTAATTTATTTACATTTAACCTCAAATTATTGAAGGAACACAATTAATACAAATTATTCGATCTATTTTGAAGCAATTGGGAATCTTTGGAAACAATAAAAGAAGTTGTACAGACTTTGTTGTATATTCTAATTCAACCATGAAATATTTTTGGTTAAATTTTAGAAGCTAACGTCCAGTAAGTAATAATTTTAAGACTTTTTTTGATCCTCTTAAAAGAACTTCAAGCAAATTAAGAAAATAATCCACATATTCTGCTAGTCGTATCGCATGCAAATGTTGCATGGGGTGATAGCATCTTACATCTTAGTCCTATAATAAAATGGAAAAGTCGACGAAGTTATTAGTTACAAAAATTATTTAATTAATTTTATAATAACAGTTTTGCGCTGTTACTTTTTACATCGATAATTCGGGATTTTTGTATTTTACAGAACAAATACGAAGAAATCGGAGAATAATTAAAAAGTAAAGGTTTTTCGGGATATTCCAAAAGATATAAGTAAGTTGATTTAAAGTTTCTCAAAAAAAATTTTGTAGCCAAATGTACACATAATTTTTTACAATGCTGCATGAAATTCCAAGTTTTAAAGGGTCAGTGCTGGGTCGTCTTATGACTTTATAAAATTACTTTAAAAAAGATCGGTATTAGTTGGTTATTGTTTAAGATTTTGTTTAAAACTTTGACCAAAATATTTTTGACTTCATTTTGAATTTTTTTTATGACATGACACGTCAACTGTCAGTGCTTCCAAATTAAAAATATTTCTTATTGCTGCTACATTTACATTTTATCGACTACCATGAGAGCCATATTAGAGTTTAGGCTATGTAATCGATTTTTATACCACGTTAGCGATACGAAATTTAGCATGCTTTTATGGTAGCCAAGATTGCTTAGTATTGAAAATTTTCTTAAAAAAGAAAATTGAAATTTCTGCACTTAAGTACAAATAGAAAAATCCTGCCTTAATCATAAATCGAACAATAATTAATATCCAGGTGGGCTTCTTCTAACAATATCGTATGAGTAGCTAGTTATCAGAATTGCCAACTCTTTTTTAATTTAAAGGCAAAAAAAAAAGTTATTTATTTTTAATTTGAATTTCTTTTGAAAAATATTTTTTCAGGTCATTATCAATTTTTAATTTGTTGTTATTTTTTTTTTATTATCTGTTTCTAATGACAATAAACTTAACGGAAGTCGCAATATACAATTATATGCGGGCTTTCATTAACGTTGCCAACTTAAAATCGTAATCACAATATTTTCATATTTTTCAAACTAAAGTTCAACATTTTTTAGTTTCTTAAAATGAAGCAGGAACTTTAAATGAAATTTTTTCAAAATAAAATATAAAGAGTCCCGAAAGTTCATATAGATATAGCGCAGATTTAAGTCAACATTTTCGTCTATGTGTAAGTCTCGCATTCTTTTATGGTTAAAAGAAATTTGAGTAGTCAGAAATCGGTTATTATAGAAACGTTTTAAACGTCATTTAACCTAGTCTATTTTCACATTAGTTTGAACTTTTCTTTTCTTATTTTTTAATTAGTTATTAGAAATCCAGGGATTATGTTTCGAACGGAATATATTTTTATATTAATTCTCACACTATTCACAAATAATAGTATTGTTGCTCAAAATGATTCCAAAATTTGTAAGTTCCTGAATCCAGTAAAATTTAAATTTTATTACTTTAATTCAATTTAAAATTAAAATATTCAATTAATATTTTTTTTTTACAAACAGATAAAATGTGTGTACCAAAAACATATTATCAAAATTGCTTAAGTATACTCGAAGATTCTATGATTCAAGGGATTAAAATCGAATGTATTGGAGGTAGAGATCGTTTCAATTGTTTAGAATTAATACAACAGGGTGAAGCTGATGTTATGTCAGTTGATATAGAAGATATTTATATGGCATATCAAATCGGTAATCAAGACTTTAAGCTTATTGCTGAATTTCGAACAAAAGATAAAAAGAAATGTAAGATATTTTTGCAATATTACAAATGGGTAAATAACAAAAAACAACAATTTGACAAATTTTATATCAGCTGAATTTCATTATGAAGCTGTGGCATTAATAAAGAAAACGTCCAAAATTAAGAAGTTAAATGATCTGAAGGGACTAAAATCATGTCATGCTGGATTTCATAGGAATGTCGGATATAGGGTAATTTATGAATATATGTATATCTAATAAAATGTAATTTTAAAAGGTTTTTGATTTAGATTCCACTTATGAAATTGGTACGCCACGGTTTGGTTAATTTTTCAAGGAATTCAACAGTTACAGCAATCGACAGAGAATTAAAAGCTTTATCAGAATTCTTTCCCCAATCTTGTCTTACTAGTACATGGTATTCACAATGTTTAGATATTGAAAAATATTTACGTGAGTTAAACTCAATTGTTAAATTCATAATTCAAAATTTTTATGAAAAAAATTTTTAAGGGAGAAAATATACAAATTTATGTGCTATTTGTGAAAATCCAAAACTATGCAAAAACAATGATCTTTATTCAGGTTATGATGGTGCTATTCATTGCTTGGATAAAGGTGACGGTGAAATTGCGTTTACTAAAACGTCTTCAGTGAAAAAATATTTTGGTGTATAAAAATATTGATATTCTTTTGCGTTTCAATACGCTCAAATTATTTATTAATATATTTGATTTTAGTTAACAAAAAATGATGCTGATTGCGCTGAAAATGATCACCCCGAAGAGTTTCAATTCCTTTGTGAAGATGGAAGTCGTAAACCAATTACAAGTCATGGTTGTTCATGGGTTAAAATTCCTTGGAAAGGTTATATAGCAAATGGAAAAGCTGTTCGGAGTAAACAATCGCTAGAGAATTTATTGCATTATTTAGAAATATTTTTTCAAAATGGTATAAAAAAAGATCATGAAGATATTGCAGAAGATCTTTTGATCGAATCAAATTTATTTTTACATAAGAAAAATGCTACCATTAAACCGAAAGAATATTTAAAAAAATCTGGATACAAAGAAGTTATTGAGTGGGATGGAGCATTTCAATATAAAATAAGGTTATGTATCGAAACAGAAATTGAGTTAGATAAATGCAAAACACTATCAATAGCTGCATTTTCAAGAGGTATTCGGCCACAAATTGAATGCTATCTTTCATTAGAGAAAAATTGTGGAAAAGATGTGGAAATAAATGGGAAAGCGGATGTTTTTATAGTAGCTGGAAATAAAGCTAAAGATTTTCGAAGGGAATATCCTAATTTATCACCACTACTTTTTGAACTTTTTAATTTTGAAGATTTATATGTTGCTGTTATTGATCCAAAATTATCAGCAGAAGAAATCAAAACACTTCCAATGTGAGTAGGTATTAGAAATATCAAAATATTTTATGAATAGATTGAATTTGAGACCCCAGTGATGAACATTCCTTATGTTTTTATACCCTGCACTTCGGGAAGGGTATATTAACTTTGGTATGGAGTTTTTAACTACTTCAAGGAGTCGTCTCCGGCATGGACATATATATATATATATTTTTGCTCAGCGTCAAATTCTGCGTCTATTTAGACATGCCCGTCTGTCCGATCGCACAATAACTTAAAAACGAATAATGCAATCGACACCAAACTTTCACGAGTTTTTCTTTTGTGCCAAGGACGAACCCTATCCATACAACTCAAAGAGTTTATTTTAAATATTTCAAAAACTAATAAAGGTATAAATATAAAATTTTGTGTACAACAACGAAAGTTGCAGGGTATAATTTAATCGGTTTATACCGACTGAAACGTTTTTACTTGTTTTCCATTAAATTTTTTGTGTTTCTTCTCAAAATAAAACGTAGAACGTTGTACTTTTTAATTTTATTAAATTTTAAACTGTTGAAATTTCATTCTTTGTTTAATTTTTTACTAGTTTCATGCATTTTTTTATTTTAGAAAGTTTGATAAATCAAAAAAAAGATCAAGGCAAGCTGCTACTTTATTGAGTTATATGCGTGGAGAAAGGCCACACTGTACAAGTCTTTACGAAAATACAACCGAAGACCGAATACAAATTGTTCACACGAAAGACCTTAATAATCATAAAGGTAAAATGCTATTATGCATGGAACAACACAAAATGGAAATTGATGATTATCAAAGTTGTATGATGGAAGTATTGTTACCAAATTTTGCATATACAAAAAAGAACATAACTAATAGTGAATTAAAAGAATATACACAAGTTTTTTCTTTAATACAAAAATATTTTGGACAATATGGAAAATATTCAGACGTTTTCGATTTATTTTCGGAATTTAAAGGCAATGAAGATGTAATTTTTCATGTATGTATAAAAAAATATTATTTTCAAAACTATATTTACAAATAAAAGGTAAATTTAAAATTTTTAGGATAACGCATCGGGTTATATTGACCCTGTAAATAACTTTAAAGGTTATTTTTCTACAATTGTTTTACAATATTTGTATGAAGAAGCATTGAATTGTTGAAGTTAATTAATATATATTTCAATATAAAAAACATAAATAATTTGATTTTATTTTTTTAATACAATTTCTTTATCTAAATTCCCAAATGAAAGTACATTTGTTTTGATAATATGTTATTCCAGTTGAATATTTAAAAATCTTAAATCTTATATCGAATGGTGAGCAAACTTAATAAAAAAAACATTTTTAAAAAGAATAAATTTCGGATTGTTTAAATAGAAGAATTTAACCTTGTGAACTTATGATCATAACGATTACTATAAATAACAATAATTATAAAGTCTTTAATAAGATAAGAGTTCAATATACTTTGTTATCATATAATTTCATATATTTTAAAATTTTAAAAGCGACTAAATTAGTTACTTTAATTAATTTATTAACTTCGGTTCACAATATTTTTCCTGAAGATTTTTAATATATTTTCTTTTTCGAAGATCAAACTTTGAATTCTTTAAGAAATATAAAAGAAGGGATTAAACTATAAGTTAAAAACCAATTAATTGTAAATACATAAAAAATAATTTAAATGAATTAATAAAGAATTATTATCAAAATTTTTAGAACTGAAGAATTTTTAAAATAAAAGTTAGAACTTAATTACACAAGCAAATATGACCCTTGTTTAAGTCAAAAATTAAACATATCATCCCTATAAATGGAAAATTTATAAAAAATTGTTACTTATCTATTGGAAGCGTAGGTTTTGAAATTTAGTGTGATTAGAATTAGATTGAACAAGAATTAGATTTAGAATTAAATTGAAATATCCAAAGAAATTTGAAAATTATTCAATAATTAAAAACAAAATACATTAGTTTAAATTTTTAAGAAACAAATTTTTTTTTTTATTTTTTATTTTTATTTAACTTACAGAATATTAATTAAGAATTAGTGAGAAAACGACTAACATAATAACAAATGAATACAATAATAGATAATAATAATTATAATAAGGTTTCGATTACATGTATAAAAGAAAAAAAGAAATTTTAATAATTATATATAATTTTATAAATTAATATTATCCTTAGATATTATAAAGAAATTAATTATTTTTCTTAACGCCGATCTAATTGTTTGACTTACAATTTTTGAGAATTACATATTTGTATTATAGTTATATGGCTTTATATATTGTTTTTTTTTTTTTTGTTTTTTTTTAATAAGTAATACTTAACATTTTGTATTGTGTTTAATTAATTACTTTATCATTTAAATCACTATCAAATTTTTATTATATTACTTAATAATTTTTTTACATTTTTAGTAAAAAAAAAATTATGATTTCCGATATAAATATTTCTAAAATTTCTAATTTGAATAAATTCATACAAGTTGCTTATAATTTTCTTTTTTTATTATAATATAATATTAAAATAATAATTATTATTTGTAAAATCACATTATATAATATATTGTAATAATAATTACGATTTTAATTAACTCATGTATTTTAATTATTTATATATTTTGAAGAAAAGCATTTACATAAACAATATTATATATAATTAATATTTATAATAGGCATTTATTGAAATAAACAAAAATTATAAATTATTTTCCTTATCTCTTAAATTCACGTAATTTTCAAGGTAGTATTTATAAAAAAGAAAACACCATTCTTTTAAAATGGTTTCTTAGTGTTTTATTCGGAATTTATTTGTACTGTCTTTATTCATATACATTTTTAATAGACTATTATTTTTTATCCTATTAATTTTTATTAACTTGTGTTTAGTTTTCTTTTTCAATACGTTTGATATTATAATTTTTAGATTAATGAATTGACTTTCAATTCTCTTGAATTATAAAAAAAAATTTTTGTTTTATTATAAAACCATTTTTGTTTTTTCATACAAATTTTTTCATTTCGTATTACAAATTTTTATCTGATCAAAATTATTACATTAAGTAAGCAATTAAGTTGTAAGCCAAATGCTATCAAAAAGATTTCGACTGCATACATCATTTTGATAAAGGAATACCTTATACTCTAAATCTTTGTACAGAAGCACAATGAGAATGGAATCAAATCACAAAATAAACAAAGTGCACGCACGTAATTTCGAATATTTTATTATTATATTCAGATCAATTTAAGAACTCTAGCACATTGGAAGGACAATTTACAATATCTTGTCAGAGAATTTTTTTAATTTTCAATTCAAAACACGATTTATGTTCAAAGTTGTTTATTCCAAATGCAAAAGTTAATTTTCATATTTTAAATCATATAATATTTTTTACGATTTGAATTAGTTTTAGTAATAATAATAAATTTGTTAAAATAATTTTTCAATTGTTATTAAAAATTTCTCAATTACTTTTTTTCTCAATTACTTTAATTTCTCAATTACAAATAATCTTTATTAATTATTATGCTACATTTTTTTCTAAATCTGAAAAAAAAGCACTTCACAAAATAATTTTATAAGAATTTTGTAATAATCGATTTTTCAAAACAGCGATTAAATGAATTTATCAAAAGAATATTATTGTTTGAATTTTTGCACAGCTTATTTTAGCATAGTTCTATAATTAAAAGTTATCAATTAAACGAATTGGTATGAAAGTTTTTGAGATAAGCGTTCTTATTTTAATTTTGTTTATTCCAAATTACATAAAATGCTATTCAATTTTTTTTTGTATTTTTTCTGATCATTAACTCATATTTTCTAATCAATTCAAAATATTTATATTTTTTTTTATTACTAATTCTATAAATTCTTCGATTATAATATAAGATCACCGTAGGATTATCATTGTTATGTTTCTGAAATTGTTATTGTTTTACTACTAAATTATGTTCTTTTTATTTCATATTTAATTAATTTTGAATTTTTAGATTTGTTTAATGCATTTCAAAATGTGGGTATTAGTATTGTGTCCTTTGGATTTGGTTTTTGTGTTAAAAATCTTATTACGTTTCTATAATTTATTTGTTTAATTATTTTCATCAGTTTCAGTCTCATTTTCGTCTGTTTTATTATTAGGATCACTCTCATCATCAGTATAATCTTCATCGTGATTATGTGTTACAGTACGAGGTGTTGCTGGCCTTGTATGCGGTACTACAGTTGATCCAATAATTTCGTTATTAATTGCTTTATCAGTGCATATAGCTGACGCTCCTGATTCAGAAATGCAATTTTCCTAAAATTTTTAAGAATAATTTTAAAAATTTGGTTTTAAATTTATTAAATTACATAAAATGGTATTGTATAAAAATAAATATAAAAATCATTTGAATTAAGACTGGATAAAACACATAAATGAAAATTTATTGGGCTGAAAAATCCCGATTTACCGATGTTTTTATAAATAACAAAAATTTACCTTATTAATATTAGTATTTTGTACACTATTTACTGCAGCAATTGAATTCTCGTTGTTTTGTTGTTGTAAGTGTGTTGAACCTAAATCAGTTGCTGATGTACTACTAATACTACCATTTAATTTTGGCCTTGTTCTTTGAATTGGTGGTGTTTCCATTGTAAATCTTTGTTCATGTGCTACAGTAGATTCATGCGGTAATAGCATGGCTGGAGCACGGAACATATATGAAAACGGATAATAAATTAAATTTAAAAATGTGGCCGCATATAAATCGGCATATCTGACAACTTGACTTGAAAAGAATGTTTGCCTTGAACCAGAACGAAATAGAGAACCCATCATACCATATGATAAATCCATTTTATGTGTTACATCTCGTATTGCTGAACGTAATTTTGAAATATCAGGTTTCTCTGTTGCACTTGAATCTAAATTTCTAAAAAAAACAAATAAATTAGGATTAAAATATTACAGGTTTAAATAAAATATTTACTTTTTTATGACTTACTTGTACATATCACCTAGCCTGACATCTAATTGTTGTAATTCAGCAAATAATTGACATTTATCTGTCCAAACATGTAACTCTTGTACTAATTCGGGTACAATTAAAAATGTACGCCAGCCTCGAATTTTCTTTGATTTTAATATATCACCAAATATATGATCACCTACATAAAGAACATCTTTACCTTTAGCATTAATTAATGATGTAAATACATCACAAGATCCACCAGCATACACCTTAAAAATTAAATTTTGTTTCAATACTTTTTATATTCTATAATTTTCTTTCTATACCTGGCCTTGTTGTAATGGTCCAACATGTGTACCAATCTTTAATGCTCCAGTTTCAGTATTAACTTGCCTTAAAATTGTACCTTCACCAAAAAATAATGGTTTACGTGCATCTACAACTATAATATCAAAATATGATTTCCAATCACGTGCAGGTTCTCCAGGTAAATCAAATAAAAATGACATTATTGTATCGGTATATATATAATCACTATTTGTTAAAATAAATGTTTTTGCTCCAGATTCTCTTATACGTGATAATACCATTGGAAGTCGTGGATCTTTTTTGACATATTCATCGAGTTTCTACATAAATAAAGTAATGACAATTATAAGTTTTGATTGTATGCAATTAAATAAAAATTTCATTTCATTACCTCAATTGTTTTTGCTTTTAGATCACCTTGAATATGCACAAAATCAACAGCTCTTCTAACATCTTGAAATATTGACTTAAAAGACATATATAATTCACCACATCGAACTCCAGTACGTTCTCGTCTAAAAATCAATATGAAAAAAAAAAATAAAAATAATTAGAAACATTTTAAAGGAAAAACAGAAAAAAATCAAAGAACAAACACTTTTAAAAATCATTAAATTTATTTTTGAAGTAAAATTTTTTCCCCACATTATCTAATCACGTACATTTTACGTTAACATAATGTTTTAGTAAAAAAGAACACAAAATGAATTTGCGTTCTTACTAATGCTATTAAGTTGTTAAAGTAATAATAATAATAACAATAATCAACCTGGAAGCTAAGAATGAGAAGTTGAACGTACTCTCTTCTTACATCTGAATATTATATACATAGATAGATCATATCATTTGGAGTAGAAAAATCTTGTAATCGAAGAAAATTGTAAAAAAAAATTAAACGATTCTCTTTAATGGCACGCATACCCTGAAGAAAAATTCAAAGTGAAATTTAGCTCCAGTTCATCTTTAAGCGTTGTGTTATGCAAGGAAATATTTAAAACGTTAGATTAAATTGAAATATATTCAAAATAAATTTTGTATTTTTTTGAAATTTAAGTTTAGGATTTTATGGAATATATTGCATATTTTTTCCACAGAAAAATTAAAAAAATTGTTGGGTTTCATTTGTAAATAAAACAGTGATTTTATTATGCATGAGTAAAAAGTAATCTTTAGGCGTTAAATATGGAATATTTTATAGAAATAAGTGGTGGCAACCGCTATAGAACTCCTCATTAAGAACATTATTAATACAACTCTATGACGCAATGAAACTGGGGTATGACTATCTATGATATCACGCACTAGTGCTATGCTCCTCCATGAAGAACGGAAAAAAATGCCGTCTGAATACAATCTACAATCTAATGATTACAAACCTAAAATTATTACCATTATATAACATGTCCAAGAATGTTTTAACATTTTGCCATTTAGTGCTGTCATAAGACTTTCAATTTAGCGATTCAAAATATTTTTTTTGCACAAGTATGTACCTAAATTCCATAAATCTTTCCTAGCAATAATTTTTAGAAGTCGTACAACTAAATCCAGTAACTTTAAATAAAATCGTTGTAGTGGTTTAATAGCTTCAAACAACTTGGTTGACACATTTCACTTACATGTAAGTTGGGAAGCTCACATCCAACTCCTTGATTATATGTACATCCCCGGGTATTTTTTCGGGACCCGGATGGTATAAGTGAGACATAAGAGAGCTATAATTAGTTATGGTTGGCTGCAATTATTAGAGAAGCTCATATTTCTCTTACGTAATTTACAATTAGTAAATTTAATAGAAGTGCCGTTTTCCTTAAGAGAAATTTTAGAAGAGATCATGTTTTCCTTTCTGTTTTTGAAATTCTTCTGTTATTTTTACTACCGTTTTTCCATTTGAAATTAGATAATTATTGCTTTCTATTTGAATATAGAGGAAAAGTGAAAGTAATTATTATTGTCACAAGCTTACAAAAATATTTTACAATTATTTTAAAAATATTTATTCAAAATTCTTTGTTGTGAAATAATTTTATTGTTTCAGATGATTTTCAACAAATTTTATGATTTTAAAATTTTGTAAAATTTTTGTAAAATTTAAATAATGGCACGATTTTGTAATTTACATTCATTATAACAATTAATGATTCTAAAATGTACACGGGTATTATTTTGAAAAATATTTTTTTCTGATTTCTATTTTAAGCAAAAACGTTCTTCATTTTAATATTTTGACAAATTTTTTGAATAATTCGCTAGAATAATAAAATTGACTGTAAAGTTAAAAAGATTTTCATATAATAAATTATCGTATATAAAAATAAAGAATTCAAGTAATAAATTTCAATTATTTCAAAATTTAAATGTATAACAAAGGTATAATTTGAGGATAATGTGACTATTATGTGAAAATTACAAGGTATATGTATAAAAAATGGTAGATTTAATATTGAATATTAAGTTAAATAACATGGAATTACTTAATTTTTTTTATATATTTACTGGTAGTGATTGACTCTTTAAAAATGGCACTTGTAAATTTGTAATTCAGAAAAGGAGATTTTAAAGAGCTGTTAAATTATTTATGCATTTCGAAAAATTTGATTTTAAATTAAGAATATTGAATTCTTTAAAAATTTCAATCTCGAGCGTTAAAAAGTGAACTATTTAACGACTCACTGCCCGGGATTCTTAACTTTGTCCACTTGAAATTTTCATAACAAATTTTTCATTCAGAAACCACATGGAAGACACATGGTTAATTTTCTCTTCTAATCAATTTATAATTAAATTTCTTTCTGATATAATTCTCAAATTCTCATTCTCAATTATTAAAATATTATAAAATTATCAGAACACATAAAATATCAACTTCACAAATATCAGTGCTTCTTTTGATCTCACGATTATGTAAATTCAGTTTTGATTTTCTGATCATGTGAAGTTTTAACTCAATTAAAAATAATTTACTTATATAATTATTAAATAAAATCAGTTTACTCGATTCACGTACGAAAAAGGATCTTGAGGAAATTCATTTTATTTTTATTTTAAATTAAAACAAGCACGAAATCAATGTTTAATATTTTCGGTTCATCCATATGAACTTTTAATTCATACTGAGATTACACTTAATATGATTAAATTTTTATAACAAAATATTAAAATTTTTTATCATAATACCTAATTTTAAAGTTTACCTACATATATTTCCATTAAAAAAAAAAAAAAGAAAAACAACGTTAGACAAAAGGTGTAATAACTTCAGAAGGTTAAAGCCCTTATTATAATTCCATTTTCATAAGAGAAAAATTTAATACATAAATTTAAACAACAACAAGATCATATTTATATAAGATTTAACTGGCAATTTTCAAATACCTTGAACAATATTTTGAATTTGATAGGTGGATCTATAGGTGGTTGTAACTTTTAAAAATTTAATAAATTACGCCCTTTAATATTGAATTAAAGGCAAGAATTATTACAGTATGAAAAATTTGAGTGAACCGCAAACGCATCCTATTCCTATTAAACGAACTATTAGCAAAACATATTTCTTATTTTGAATCAAAAATGTAAATGATAGAATTTGTTGACTATTCCAGCTAGAATATTTGGAACAAAAGCTGCTCCAAATCTCTTTTGAAACAGAAACAAAAATTTTCTTAACTAAAAATATGAATTTCAAAGATTGCTTATATAAAGATAAATTTTAACTTTCTTTGGTCATGAAAAAATAAATACATGTGTAAGGTGCCCCAGTGTAATAACGCCTGGCTAAGAGAAAATTATTAAAAAAATATCCAATTTATTTTTATAGCGTTAATGTATTTTCAAAAAATCTGATGTGGTTAGCACATAACCTACCTATTGTATCGTATTGTCGGTAAAAATGATGTCTTTTTTAACCATCTATCCCGAAATAAGGCGTTCACAAAAAAAACTTTTAAATTTGGCCTTACTAAAAACTTAGTGTGTATAATAAGTCCTACTCCTAAAATACTCCAGTTTTAACTAAAAAAACATAATATTATAGAAACTAAACCAAAAATTTTTAAGTTAGAAAATTGTATTTTTTAATATTTTCCTTAAATTTTGTTTTCCGAACTTAGGCTTTTGATGAATAAACCTTTGTTAACCGCTTATACCAATATAATTGATTGTTTTCTTGCCGTTTAAAATTTGTGATTCTTAGTCAATATTTTAAGTTTCGAACAAAGTCAGTGATTAAAGAATTAAAGTGCACTCTGAATTTTTCCGAAAAAGTTTTTAATAGGCAAAATTTTTGTTGTTGAGCTAAAAGGACGATTTATCATCATATTTATTTGATGATAATATAATATAACATAATCATATTTATTTGATGATATTTATAATCTAACATAATTTGAATTTTCCAAACTTTTATGTTTAAGTTTAAGAAATCTTTACAATTCTATGAAGTTTTATATTTAAATAAAATGTATGCAAGAAAAAACATGTGTATGAACAGATCTCTATAAATTAGTAACTAAAAGAAAGTTTTTGGTCTGTTTTTCGACATTCAGGCCTTATCAGCTGGTAGGCTTTATTATCCCGAGGTACCTTATATATAATTTTTTTACAGATTAAGAAAACGTTATTTAAAAGAATGTTATAACGAACGATCGATCTCATATCGGTAAATATAAATTGAAAATACACAAACAATCACAAAATCATCAGCCAAGCATCATTTATTAGATCCTTGGTTTTACTGTCTTACTCTCAGCCACTTCATATTCCGTTCCCAGTACAAACGTTTTTACTCTACACACCTAATAAATTGTCCCATTTCTTTTTGATTACTTTGAAAAAATATGAACAGTAACTTGTATAAAGTCAAAAGGTTTAATCAAAAAGTTGAAACCGAAAAAGTTGAGTTTTATTTTTCGTTACTTTATTTAAAAAATTAATTTCTTGAAAGATTTACATTAAACTGAAAAAGGTATAAGCTTATAATTTATAAAAATTAAATTTCAATTCTTTACTATACTTTAATATTTTTGTTAATGGTTATTAGATAAACTTACCCAGTATATTCTTTACTGTTTGTAAAGAAATCCACTAAACATGCCAACAAATATGTTTCAGGTAAATTAAAAAGTGTATTTAAAACATAGACACGTGATTCATCCAATTTTAAAAATTTATTCGGATAAAGTTCATAAACTTGGGAACTGAAAGAAAAACAAAAAACATATAGAGCTTATCAAATAAAAATTTTGGTTAAAAACTTACAATATACATTCATACGCATATGTTAAAAAATATTATTCACAAGGATCATTGATGATGAAAAGGAGTGAAATTAAAAAACAATATTAAAAGATATTTTTCCTTAGTCTCAATTTCTAAAAATTTTTCTTCTGAAAGCGCTTTTCGCTCTTCACCTTAATTTTAAGGTATTATAAATTTTTCTGTTAAACTGGCGCTTAAGCAATTAACGTGGTCTATTAAAATCTATCCAAAATTATGGATTAAAGCACTTTTCAAAACCTAGACCCATAATTAAGTACAATTCATTAATTCTGAGTCTCTAAACAATTCAGAAAAAAAGAATTTTAAACAGACCTTTTATGTTCCCCAGGAATTATTAATTAAATTTTTAATAAATCCAACAAACCTCAGAATTATCGAATAAATTAGATTTGAGATTGCATACACAAAAAAAAAAAATTGCATATACAATTTGATATTCGCAATTAGCGCTTCAAATACAAGTGACTTCTGTATGATTCAAGGCGAATTCGTATAAGTTAATAATTTTGTATTATTTAAATACGATTAATGTGAATTCATTATATATACCTGACATATGAGAACTAACAATTTTTGACACCAATAACAGTTATGAAAAGTTCAGCTTAAGAGTTTTAATTGCCGAATTGTGTATATATAGTTACACAATATTGTTGCAATACAAAAGTAAAAACTAATGGCTCATTTTGAAACAAAATTTAAATTTTCAGTTCGTTACTTAATATAATTTGAATACAATCACATTGGCAACCCCATTTACTATACGAAATATCAATAACAATACTGATAAGACTTAGACTTTTTCATTGTGAATGAGTTCAAGGAATAACTCTTCTTATTTTCATTTTAAAAATAAATTTTTAATTCATATTTTTCTTGTAGAAGCATTAAAAAATATTGAAGTGTAATACCATTAAAAATATTATTAATTTCTCATTATTATACCGTATAATTATATTTTTATTTCAATTAATTGAAATAACATACTTTGCTTCAAAACTAACTTTGTTTCACAGAATTTTTCTCAATATAGAATTTTGCAAATAATATAAGGTGTTTAATTTCAATGTCAGTATAAGAGTTATATGATTGTAGCACATTTATAATATTAAATGTAGTTTAATGTTCAAAAAAAAAATTATATTCAAGGCCAATGTGTAAATTTGAAATGCTTAATATAATGTTTACCTACACAAATTGAAATCCTTATAAAATTTTGCATGTACTCAATCAGTTCAAATGCTCATGTATAGTACAAGACCAGTCTATTCTAATATAGATTCTCTTACACAATATTTAAAGAAAATTATTTTTTTAATTTTTTAGTATTTATTTGCAATCATCAAAAATCCTTGCTGGCATAAAACCTTGTGCGTATATTTTAATATTATATAATAAATTGTTCGTAATAAATCTTAAGATACTTACTGTTTAAGAAATTCAAATCCATGTACACATACCAATATATTACCATAGGCATCAACTTTTAATAAATTACCATACAGTGTGTCAAACCATAAGCCACGAACTGGAAATGATGGATCATATTCAAATTGTAATATTTCTTTTGGATAACCCATAGCAACTAAACGTTCTTTAACTAAATCAAAGCCCATTTGTTCGTATTGTGGCGACTTATATTCTATTAAAAACATAATAATGGAAAAGAAGAATAAAATAATTTAATTGTATACATTTAAAATTAATTGAAAACTTTTGAGAAAAAAAAATATTAAATCTGATTAAAATAAAATACGCAAAGAAAATATAAGGGTAGTCCTATTATGAATTCCGTTAAAAAATTTGTATACTATGAATTAGATATTTTGTTTTTAATACTTTTACGAGGGTCACTATTTATATTTCGGGTCCTGGCAATACTAGTGCTGCCAGGTGCAATCTGACACTTCCATTGGAAAGTTTGACATTTTTTAGGACAACTTCACTCAGAACGTTTTGTCATTCGAGCGCGAATTGTTTTGTTTACAGTGACTTGAAAAATTCATCTCGGTCAAAAAATGGAATTGTCCCGTGAAAATTTTCGTGCGATGATTTTTTACAAATTTCGGCGCGGATTATCGAGACAAGAGTGTCTCGATCAACTTGTTTCGGCTTTTGGTGATGAAGCACCATCAAAAACCACTGTAAATCGCTGGTACCAAGAGTTTGGTTTCGGACGCCGTTCACTCCAGGATGAATTTCGTGAAGGTCGGCCAATTTCGGTCGTTTTGCCGGAAACCATCGATGCTGTGCGCGAAATGATAATGATGGACCGGCATGTGACATACTGTGAGATTGAGGCATCCTTGGGCATTAGTTCCACCAGCGTACATAAGATATTGCATGAACATCTTGCCGTGAAAAAGGTGTGTTGTCGATGGATCCCAAAAAATTTGACGATTGCACAAAAGAAGGCTCGTGTCGATTGGAGCAAAGAAATGTTGTAAAAATTCAATCGCGGTGCGTCAAAAGACGTTTATAAGATAGTCACAGGTGATGAATCATGGATCTATGCATGTGAGCCCGAAACGAAACAGCAATCGACCGTATGGGTGTTCCAAGACGAGCCAAATCCAACAAAAGTTGTTCGTGGAAGAAGCACATCGAAGCAAATGATCGCGTTTTTTTTTTGGTATAACCGGTCATGTGGCCACAGTTCCTTTAGTGGAACGTAGGACGGTCAATTCTGAATGGTACACCACCATCTGTTTGCCGAAAGTTTTCGAAGAAATAAGGAAAACAAACAAGCGCCGGCGAATCATTCTTCATCATGACAATGCAAGCTCTCACAAATCAGCTGAAACAATGGACTATTTGAGCACTCAAAATGTCGAATTGATGGGTCATCCGCCGTACAGTCCTGATTTAGCACCCAATGACTTCTTCTTATTCCCTCACATCAAAAAAAAATGCGTGGACAACGATTTTCAACACCTGAAGAAGCAGTCGATGCGTTCAAAAACCATGTTTTGGAGGTGTCTCAATCGGAGTGGAAAAAGTGCTACGAAAATTGGTTTCAGCGCATGCAAAAGTGTATTGATCTTCATGGGGAATATTTTGAAAAACAATGAAACCATTTCTAATGATGTTTGTTTTTTATTGCTAGACCCGAAATATAAATAGTGACCCTCGTATTACAACATAAGGAGAGCTAATGGTTAAAGAGGCGGAATAAATGTATTGAAATTTCTACTGAGTCAATTTTTTAATTTAGTCAATTCTACTCAAATAATTTACTACTTTAGTTTTGCTTCTATGTCGAAACTCTCCTGAATATTAATAACGATTAAACTCATTTTGGGAAAAAATATAATAAAATTTTAATTATGAACAACTTACCAGCCAATGTATAATCCATATCGAATCCATAGAATTTAATATTTTCTAAATGTAAGGATCTATTAACGAATATCCTGCAAATAAAAAAAAAAAAAATAAATAAGTTATTAAACAAAAATTTAGAAATATTTTTAAAAAATTATTTAAATGAAAAAATTTGAATTAAAATTTAATTTACTGGCTTTAACTGAAGTTTTCAATTGAATTCGGAATTAATAAGCGAGACAAGATACTCAGCTAACCTAGATTAAAAAAAATATTAAAATTTCTCATTACACAATTTATAACATAATTTTCATTAGTAGTACTTTTAAAAAAAGTACGAACTACGGAATAAATTGCGAATCCAGATTTCCCATATAAATTGCCGATCAATATTCAAACATATTTCGCGGTCTCTAAATCAGAAACTTCTATAATATTCACAAATATATAATTTTAGAATCATAATTTTTGTAATTATATGAATTGGTTTTAATTTGGTATAAATTAATTGAAGTATCCATAATTAAAAGTGTGCTATTCAAACCCCTTATATGCTGACTACAGGTGTATAAGTAGTATATATATTTTACGGTCTTTATTTGTAAGTTTAAATAAATTTACTAAAGATCATTATTTCTAAATTTATTTTATTTATGTTCTTAACAATAAAACGTATTCAATTATAAATAATGTCATTTAAGTTAATGAAAAAATAAATTGAAATCAAAATATCTTGTTGTATTTAACCTTCATAAAAATGGTCCCTAAATTTAAAGTTCATTGCCTTCTATTAAAATTTTTCCATAATATTTATTTATTTTAAATTAAAATTCAATAATATTATTGTATAAGTATACTCGTGTTCAATAACATTCCCCTTCCATTAAGAAATATAAAAAATTTACATAAAAAAATGTAGATAAATTGTTATAAAAAATTTCTTCCTTTTCACCGTATAAAACCTGAACACACAATACGAGTATAAGAAAAACAAAAGTGTATTGACAGCAAAATGAAAATTATCTTGTATGTAAGAGAAAGAATATGTAGTGGCTTTAGTTAAATTTTAGAAGTTTTTAAAATGATTTTCATAAAATTTAATAAAAAAATAAAATTTATTGACTCCTAAATGTATGCAACATGTACACATGTTGAGTTGAAAATCCCAATTTAAATTTTGATTTGTTTTTAATACACGAATAGTTAGTTTGGTTTTAATCACAATTTACATGAAAAGGGTTATCCATCAGACATGAGTTTGAATTAAATTTTCAATTTTGTATTTATTTGTATTTTTTATTTTTGTATTCTAACAAAATTTTTAAGAATAATAAAAATATACAGTAAGAGTTTTCTATAATAAACGTATTTAAGGGGAAAGAAGGATGTAACGGAGACAACTGAAAAAAATATTCTACGCAGCGTATTGGACCTAGGGTTATACACAAAATCAGTGCTTTATTAAAAATAAGAATTATATTTCATTAGAACTTAAAGTCGAAAAGTCGCAATCATACAATTTTCGATTACATTTATTTTATTATACTACCAGGTTAGTAATAATCATACAACATTATATTGTTAATTTAGATAAATATAGTAAAATAAGCTATACTGTTTTCCTTTTCCAAAAAGCTAATTGTTCTTAATTTTTGGATTTTTCTTGGAAAATGTGTTTTTATTCTACAGTTAAAATGTTTGTTCGATAAAACTTCAAACTTGTTGCATATGCACAAAACTTTTGTATGATTAAAAACTGAACCAATAAGTTCTAAATGTAGTACATTTTCCCTGATGAAGTGAAATTAATTCATTTTACAAAAGCACGATTATTGCATACATGCAATTTTTACTTCTGCAACTGTCTGATTGCTTATTTGTATTCCATAGGTTTATATTCAAGCGTGCATACTGTATAATTGCATGCAAATAAGCAATCAAACGGTTTGTAATTTTTTGCAACTAATGGTAATTTTTAGTTAACCCAATCGATTTAAATTGAAGCAAGAGTTTACTTGCTTAGATATGCGCACAACGGTTTTACAATCAAGCAATAATTGCAAAAATAAAAATTGTATGTCTGTCTTAGCCCTTATTAAACGAATTTTAAAAACATCGCACATTTTCACATTCTTTAACAAAAACAAAAAAATTATTCAAAATTTAAAAGACCAGTTCCACTTATCGAATACTTACTGTAAATACTTTTATTTTCAATAATAAAAGTAGCTGCCATACTGTTTACTCTTTAAATATCGTCTGCTACACTTTTTTTTTTTGTACTGCATTAGAATATTTTTTAAGGATTAAAATATAAAACGATTTTCCATATTTAATTCAGAAAATAAAAAAAAAAGAAAGGTAAAATTGATTCGCTTGCACTGATTAAAATTTCATCTGTAGCTAGTCAATGTTTTCGAAAAATAAATCCTGCCTTTTTTAATAATTTCTGATTTCACTTCGTTTAACAGTAATTAAATTCGACAAGCTTATACGCATATTTCTCTTTTACAATTCAGAAGATAAAAAACAAGCAAAAACTTTTTCGATTTATTTTCAATTTAAATGCATTTTAATAATAGAAAACTTTAAATTAAAAATTAAAAAGGACTAAGTAATTATTTTGAAAAAAAAGGACAACTTTAATCATTTGTTTTTATATTTTTCAATTAACAAAGGTGTCCATATTAACTAAATTGCGAATTCGAATTAAATTGAGTTGCAAAAAATAAAACTAGAATTTAATTGTTTTTATAGACAATACTCGTATTAATATTGCCGTCAAACTTAAAAACAGCAAGATTTTAATAAAAAGAAATGCAAATGTCCAACTTTTACTACAAATTTGAATGGATTTTTATTTCTAAGCAAATAATTTGAAATCTCACTTTTTTTCCATATAGATTCTCGCGTAACGTTTTGTATGATCAAGAATGAATAATAAAAGGCTTAAAAGAGCCATAATCAATATACCGTTCGCTAAATAAGGTTGCACTATGTTATAAATGCAGTATGATTTATGCACAATTTATGCAGTATAAAGCAATCAACATTATACTAATGGTATGACAATTCGTGACATTGGAGTGAGAAGGTTATTATCTCATAGCATGAGAACAATTGTAAAGAGAAATAGTGAAACTTTTAAGCACATTTTTTGCTCAGTATTTTTTTATGGAAGATCATGTAGTCATAATTTTCAAATTCATAATTCGCAATCCATAAGTTCTCTAAACCCCATACTCAATCCTTCATTCTATTATTAAAAATGAATTCTATAAATTGAAATTTTAATTTACCCATGCCATAAGAATATTCTCGAATATTTATGCCTAACGATAATTGAATTAAGAAATATCTATAATTAGAATTACACATTTTGTTTCCAGACTACGCCTGAGCTTACACAAATATACGCAATTCTCTATATATTTTTTTCATTTCCACAATTTGAAAACGTAAAATAATATCTACAAAAACAATTCAGGGGGCATATCCTTAAAAAATATAAAAAATAAATTTTTACCGAAATTTTGTTATAATTTAACACTACTTGTTGAAAATTTTTCATTCATTAAAAAATGTTTTGAATCGTTCCCTATCGTTTAACGCGTAAAAAAATCCATTCAAATAAATTTCATTATGTTCCTTAAACTTTGACTAAAAATATCCTGCCAAATTTAAATAAGTTAAAATTAATACGTAAAAAATATAAAAATTTAAATCCCAAAAACTGAAATACCAATAAGTAACAAGAAAAGGAAACAAAAGAGGACCGGGAGCATTACGTTAATTTCTACTTCCGTTCTATTTTTATATGAAAATTAAAATTTTACATTGAAATTTTTTTCTATTTTCAACATTTCCAAATATTTTTGTAAACAATTTTAATGATAGCGTGTTGAATCTATAAATATCGTGTTTTTATTATTTTTATAAAATTTCATTGGACATAAAAAAAAACAAACAAAAATTCTCTACACAATGTTAACGGTAAGGATACCACGTGAATATCAATTGATTTTAATCCTTAAAATCCTAAGGTTAAATTGAAAATTTTTCCTTATCCGTTTTTAAATTTTCCCTCTCTTTTTAAAATTTTGTATTGTTATTTACTCAGGGGTCGTCAAACAGTTTTTTTAAAACAGTCAAAAATTTTGAATTCAATAAGATTTGCCTAATATTCAAATTTCATAAGATGCGTTCAAATCTTTCATAAGAGGCCAGTTGTGATATCGACGGATCCACAAAATCCCCCGCCCTCATGAGAATCAGCCCTAGCCTTTCAGAAACCGGCTAAGGCTTTTAGCATTTACATTCGCCAGATCCGTGGTCCGTAAAAAGAAAAATGACCCAAGGAATCTCTACCTTCTTTTTGGAAAAGCCGCACATAAAGAAAAGAGATGGGCCGCCGTTTCATTCCCCTCCTCGTTGCAGCAACTCCTGCAGAGATCGTTTGTAGGGCAACTCATTCTTCTGGCGTGTTAGTAAAAACTAAATTTCTAAGAAATTTTTTTAAACATAATTTGAAAATAAAATTAACTTAAGGTAAAATTTTATGTGCATTAAGACTGATTTGTGGAGACCAATTTTTTTTTTCAAAAATTAAAGAACTCACCTATGCTAATAAGCTTTCATTCATTAGAGATTGTAATTAAAAGTAATGACACGAGAGCCCCAACTATTTTTTATTAATTATTCAATAAAATTGCGTTTCACATTATTTTTCATTGAAACTGTAAAACAAAAATTGAATAGAACTAACTCTAGGAGTTAAAGTTCAATTGTATTTTAACCCACAAAGTTTAGTTCCCTGATGCGGTTGATAATAATACAATAGCTTGTTTAACTCAAAACATTAAGATTTTGATGACACTCTTAATAATTTTTGCTATTTGCATTCTTTTACTGCTATTAACGTTTTGCCACAATGTTGAGCTATTCCATAGGCTATTGATTTTGCTATGAACATGGTAGTGTCAATAACGCACCATCGCCTCATTTTTAACTTGATTCATGTGCTTTCCTATGAAGCACTAAAGAAGATTTCTTATGAATATAGACCAAATAAAGATTGAAACAATCTTGTCACTAACCCTGTTTTGAATCACTTACACAACATTAGAAATACTATTTTATAAATTATTTCAAAATCAATATGGCACGGCACGCGATTACCTAAATTATTGAACACCAAATAGGCAAAAATGATTTTAACTTAATTTGCAAATTTTTTAAAAAATTATACTTAAAGTTTATGAAATAAAAATAAATGCTACACAGAAAAAAAAAAGTACATAGTATTTATTAACTGCGTTAATTAAAAATTTGTACATTGGCACAATTAATTTTTCATCAATATTATTAAAATCTGTTTATTAAAAAAATTTGATTCAAAAATCTTTAACAAATAGTTCATTGAGATAATTAATCACGTTTATAAATATTTGGCCAATATTTTTAATATTATTAATTAATTTGTTCATTAATACTATTATTTTTTTCTTAAAATTTAACTTGAAACGGATTAATAATATTAATGAAAGTATACATAATTTTATAAACCGATTAATACGTTTTCCGACAAAAACAAAACTAACTACCACAAAATTGCCAAAAAAATTTTAATGATGTTTTTTTTCTCGTTGGTTTATGTAAAGCTAACGAGAGCTAAGAAAATGACCTTATCATTGCCTCAGCTACTTAATTTACTCGAAAAGCTCTGAGAGCTGAAATAAATTACGCTATTTCTTATAAAAGTAAACTAAATGTACAAAGTTAAAACCGACAACTGTTAAACCACTCGAATAAAGTTTTCATTGAGTTCATTGCGTTTTTCTTACTTTGCTTAAAAAGCTTTCAAAGGAAGTGCGGTTATCATTGGGCTAGTTTTTTACAATTTATATACATAGAATTAATGTGTCAATTCTTCATTCATGAACATGGTGTCCGAACATGTGAATGAACATGAACATATTTGACAGTTTTTATTCGAGTGTGCCGAATAATTTTTCATAATTAACTAAACGATAATTCTAGATACGTACATTCAAATGTGAATGTAAAATTTATTGCTTCAAACACAATATGAAATAAAACAAAATAAGTTATGTATATGATTCAATATTTCATTTCCCGTTCTGTATTCTCACAAAATATGGTTATGCTACGATTATCATAGCCGAAGTTATTGCGCATTTATATATCACCTAAGTCGAAATGTGTAACAAATAGTAGTTATGTGCAAAGGAAATAATTGTCTAAATATAGTTAAGAGCAGAAAACATCTTATTTATGTTTTTTGGCATCTTATTGCCAATCAAAATTAGTGAAAAAATTATTAATATATAAGAATTTACACAACTGTCTATGTCGAGTTAGACTATTATTGCAAAATTAATTTGATTGTCGTGTTAATCATTATCACTGTATTACAAATAAAGAAGTTATTTGAAAATAATTATATTATTGTTCTTTAAAAAAGTTTCGTACATTATAAGCTTATAATGTTTAAGGAAATAAATTTTAAACACAAATTCTTCTTATAAAAGTACATTATTAAAAAGTTAAAAAGAATTACTTAGGTATTCTAATCGCTATTCAAGTGTCTTGTGCATATGATATTATTATCAGAACATATATTTCCAAATTCTAACTTTGCATTCCAATCCGTACAAAATTACAATTTCAATCCGTACAAAATTCTACTCGTACTTTTAAATTGAAAACTTTCCATTAAGTAAAAGAGAAATTTTATATGAAAAATTATTTGAAATAATTTTGAAATTCCCCTTTAAAGCATTGTAAAATTTATTCCCATATTTATACAAAAAATTAATCAGAACTAAACTTGAAACCCTTATTTTGTACAATTGTAATAACAGAATTGGAAATTTTGCACTTTCATCAATTAATTCAAAAATTGGTTAAAGCTATTTCTGTTTTTTTATAATAAGTTAAAAAAATTACTTAAAAAATTTTCATGATTTCAAGTAAACACAAAAATATTAGAAATTAAGATATATGTATCTTTAAAAGTGGCGTCTCTCTGGTGATCAGGTGATGTTTTTTATATAAAAGTATAAATCAAATTCGTAGCATTAATTAAAGTTTTTATTAAAGTATGAATTATTTTAATAATATTTATAAAAGTACTTATCAATTAATAAAACATTTTATTAATATTATGAAATGTTTTATTAATTTCTAGCGGGACAAGTGAAAATATTTTTTATTTGTATTATATATGAATTGTTTATTAATTAATAACTCTTTTTATTAATATTACGAAAAAGTTTATTCATTTCTAACGGGAGTAGCAAAATTGTCTTTTTTCTTGAATAATTTGGTTTAGTTTTACTTTGTCTTTGAAAAGTAGTGTTTGTAAGTGAAGTGATCTAAGTTTTTTTGTTTCAAATAACAATATAAGAAGTTTTGAAATATAATTAATAATTATATAATTAGAAATATAATTCATTTTTAAAAAGTATAATTAAAATTTTTATTTAGTTTCGTAAAACATTTAGTTTAATAAAAAAAAATTTGAATTAACTCTGGTTAAACTCTGGAAACTTCTCTGGTAAGCACAGTTTTCTAAAAAAAAATTATGTTTGATATTATATTTCTTTTGCTAGTAAATTTTATCTCGTTTATAAATAATTTTTTTTTCGATTAAATAATAATTTGTCAGCACCTTTTATAACCATGACTTGTTTCAAATATAGAAATATATATTTTTTCTTCAACTAAAATTCTTATTCACGTTATAGATGTATGGAAGGTTATTCCTTTTAAGCTTTTCGAGGTTTAGATATAGTTTTAAACGACATATAAACAGAAATTATCAGCAAAATATCACTAAATTTGTTAATGGGATCACTCTTAAATTAAAGCATCATATGTTGACGCAATATCCAACCATTTTTCAAAAATCAGGACCACTTAAAAACTTTTGTGATTTTAAATATGAAGCAAAACATCGTTCTTTTAAAATTTACCGTCATGCAATCACCTCAAGGAAAAATATATGTGTAACATTGGCAAAAAAGTATCAAGTTAACTTAGCAAACTCTTGTTTTATTACAGCCTGAATATTATTTGAGCAATTTTTGTTATCATGAAGTTAATGCATATTCAAGCAATTACTGCAACATAATCAGCAACATCAGTACCTGCAGAAGATATGAAATGCTTTCGTAGTAATGTAACCATATGGTGGAATTAATTATAAAATTGGGTTAATTTTAGATGTTGTTGTATTAAAAAAGTCGTCGGTATTGTTATTTTGTCAAAAACTTGCTGCTATTGAGTATATGCCAAATGTTTTGGCCTATAGTATTTTACCAGAAATACTTGGAGAATGTTTAATTATATCTGTCGAAGAACTAGTTGGACCGCCTTTGAATTTAATGTAAATATGTGACGGGAAGAGTGTGCTTCGTATCAAAGAATATTATGAAAATTTGAGCAATTAAACTATTCAGTTTGTTTTCAGTTTACTCACCTTATATTTAAAAACAAAAAGTAAACACTACAAGTATGATTATATATTCGTTATATATATAACTTATATAACGAATAAAAAGATTTTCATAATCCTGCAGTATACTTAATTGATTGATTTCTTATTTTAGTATATTTCTTGATTAAAGTCAAAACTAAAATGGGCAATTTTGAGAGTGGAATAATCAAAGACTCTTAAATAAAAGTTACGGATTCCATTACTCAAACAGATATCATCTTCAGCAACTGATAGCATTGCAAAAATCGCTTATGTTCTTGTAGACGTGTCATCAAAGGATTTAACCCAGAATCAAGGACTGGAGACAAGGACAGAGACAAGAAAGAGGGAAACTGGAAGATAATATTATAGGTAATTTATATTTTGAATTTAGTTTATAAAATTTTCTCTTTTATTTTATATTAAGTAACATTATATAATAATCATATAATGTCACATATATACTTTTAGAACAAAAACTTATATCGATGTTTTAAAAGCAATTAAATTATATCACCTAGAAACCTAATGAAAGATTGTCCAATTGTAATTCAAGTTTTATCCGAACATAACTTGAAAAAATGGTGACGTTCAATAGGAGCAGAAAAAAGTACTAATTGTTTAAATGAAAGTGAGGTGAATATAATTAGATACATAAACTTTGACGGATTGATATTTTTTTATGCACATTTCATGTACAAATAGATTAATGTTACATATGCAAAGTATTATGCACAATGTGTATATTATTCTGGATTAATATATAATATTATAATTGTATATAATTGTATATAAATTATAACTAATTATATACACATATTATGTATATGAAAATATTCACATTTCTCAAAATTGTTTAATTTTAGCATTTGAATATTATCATTTCTTAGATGTGCTAACTAATAATTTTTTTTTAATTTTTTAGACAGTAAAAATGCTGCGTTATTATGGTGTCTTCATGCTTATTTAATCCCAATTAAGGGAAATGTTAACTTGAGCCAGTCAGTAAAAAAAGTAATAACAAAATATACTACAAAAGATTTTTTAAAATGCTTTTCCATTTATTGGAAAATTCGTTGGTGAAGTAGATGACCAGCTTCTCTTCTTAAAAGAAAAGTCATTGAATGTTCAACCTTTCTGGAATTGGTGAAAACGTTGTCTCTCCGAAAAGTTTTTGTATATTTCGATGACATAGAATATTATTTCAAAAATTTTGTTAGAGATTCTGGCATTACTTTTAAGATATTTTATTTATTAAACTTAGAATATTCTGGAATAATATTAAAGATAAAAATAAATTTTTGAGAAACCAAATTTTAATGTAAGAGCTAGAAGATATGTAAAAATTTAAAATGGCAAATTTAAAATTCAAAATTTTCAAATTAAATTACAATTTTTTAAATTCCAATATTATATTTTTATATATGTGTATTGTTTTGATTAAAAGGATTCGAACAAAAATAACTAGTTAGTAAATAAAATAATTTTAATTGGCAATTATATGTATATTTACATAATCTGCACTTTTAAATTTTTAAATAATTTCATTATTTAAAAATTTATACATTATGTGTATACATTTATGTATTAGATTTAATATGTATAATATATGTAATGTATATATATAATGTAAAAAACATATATATATTTATATATATATTATATATATATATATATATATATATATATATATATATATATATATATATATATATATATATAGAATATTACGTAATATTCGTATTTGGAAGTATGTTATTATATGATGGCCAATATCAACATTAATTTATTAATACATGTACATTGAAATAATAATATGTAAAACTTTAACTAAACAAATAAATATTTAAAATTAAAAAAAATCAGGTTTCTTAATTTTAAATTCTATTTAAGCACCCGGTATTCTGAATGTACTAATTTATTAGGGCAATGAAAACTTTTAATTAATACTATGAAAGTACTTATTAAATAAAGAGCAATATTTATTGGTACAATTAATATAATTCATAGTATTTATAAATGTGGCAACAAAATAATAAAATAACTTATAATATTAACTAAATTATTAATAAATGGAATGAAAGTTATTTATTACTTTTCGAAACTATTCATTAGGACAATTAAAATCGTTAATTATATTTATAAACTCGTTTATTAATTTCCAAAATGCCGATTTTATTTTTATGATTTTTTTCATTGGGCCAACGAATTATTAATTACTTAATGAACGCAGTTTATTAAGGTATAAACTGCATTAATTGTCGGAATTAACGCGTTCATCGGCTGAAAAATAATGTATATTTCATTAAATTTACCACCATTTTAATTAATATTATTAACTTTTTTTTTCTTTGTAATTTTAAATGAAATTTAATGTGTTTGTGTTTTTCTGCTCCTTATATTTTTCTAAAGACTCTTTAAAAAAATATTCATAAAAATAAAAATCAAACTTAACTAAAAATAGAAGAAAGATTGATGCTATTTACGATATTTTAATATTAAAAATATAAAATCATAAAAATAAAAAATTTTCATTGAATAAACACGCTGTTTGTTTTATACAACAACATAATACAAGGGAACTGATGTGATCCTTATTTAAAATACGAAAATATATTAAAATATCCTTATGCGTGGCACATATTTTTTTTTTCAGTGAATTGCGTTGAATACTCTGGGAAAAATACGACGGATATTGGATGTGATAAAATTATAATTTTTAAATATATTTTTAGCATAAATTAATTACGTATGAAACGCTAATGTAAATGTCAATGTGTAGTTAAATTGAATTAAAGTGTTTTGTATTTCAATAGAAAACCAATAATTTAAAAATTGTTTTGCGAAATTGAAAATAGTGGAAAATATCTACTTTACAATGAAGCAAATCTATGGTTTGTAAAAAAGCACTTTTCACCTGAACAATTGAAAAAGCTCCTTTTAATTCTGCGGTTTACGATAAATAAGTTTTATCCGTATACCAAAATATATCAAGTTATTGCATACATTCAGGGTGAGCAATAAGAACTGGCGTTTAATTGGACGCTTAAATTAATGAGTTAAGACAAATAATTATACTTGTTGATGATATGGCCCTTCGCTTTTATAGAAATATGGAAAAGATTACGGTTTCGGAAATATAAGACATCAAAAAATAAAATTTTACAAATTTTGAGAGTTGATAACTTAAAAGGAGGTGGAGGTGGAAAGAACTTTCTTCTAACGATATTGTTTATTAATGTCGCGATTCTACTAATAAATTTGAAACTGCTTCAAGTGGCCACCTTAAAGAAAAACGAAATTTTAAAAAAAAAGGCAAACTTTTTCTAAGCAACGGTTAATTATAACGTCATTTTATCTTTTTAATGTTCGATTTTGCTGTTACCATTCTGCGTTTGCGGAATTAAAAAGATGTGGTTTCGTTACAACAAATAGCCAAAAAATGGCAATTTTAGGATTTGAGAGAAGGACCTAAGCAAATCTATTTTATCTAGTCTATAAAACAACTTTTGTTTGAATATGAAACATCTATTCGCGATAAATATTAAATATTAAGAAATTATATATACTCCCAAAAGCACTTATACCTCTTAATCAGCGAATAAGTGAAAAGGAATGTAATAAATTTAAAATACCCAGTATAGTCATAAATTCTTTCTATATTTATAGGTTTAAGTTTAATAATGACTTTTATATTGTACATTTGTATAGTTCATGTGCATTTTCAAAAATAAAAAAAAAGTGAGATTAAGAAAGATGACTTTTAAAATCCAAACTTGTTCCTATAAGCAATATGCTTCAATAAAGAATTATAATCAATGGAACAAGTGCATTTAATCAATCCCACACTCATATGATTTCTTAAGAATTTAATTGAAATTATTTTAATTTCTTCAATTTTATTCTGAATGTTAATTTTTCGCCTAATCATGGAATTTAATGGAATTATATCCTATAATTCTAAAATAAAACAGAAAAATTATTCAAAAACATGGGCAAAAATTTCCATTCTAAATATTTTTCAGCAATATTCGGCAGAATATTTAAAATAAAAATTTTAACTCACTGAATGAAAATGAAATGTTCACAATCTTCCGAAGGAGCTTGCAAAACATATAAGAAAATTCGAAAAAATACTGTGCTGCGTTTTGATTCAATTAGATTTCATCAAAGCCTCGGTAAGCTATATTTTTTATGAAGTTTTAATCGCTTTCATATTACAAGTTTACGCGCAGTTATTTTGGAATAATTACTTCTTTATTACTCCTCTCTTACAAAAAGAAATGACAAAATCTATGATTTTGAAAACAAAACACAGGTGACCTGCACCTTCCAAAAATTTTCTAAGGAAATTCAAAGGTCAGACTAGCATAACACAGGTTTTTAGAACAGAAATTCAAAAGTACAAATTTAAATCCGGATTCATTTCATTATTTTAGTCGCAATATTGCTAACGCTCTGATATTTTACAAGGATTTTTCCATATTTAAAAAACAAGATATTAAAGAATGAAACTTCAATCATATAAAAGCAGAGAACAAGATTTCTTAAATGAATTTTATTCTGTTACTAACATGTTATGTCAATGATTCTAATAATACTGCGAGAATCATTGTGTATTATTTGCATAGATTTATTTTATTTAATGCAAGAGAATTTCGCATATAGTTTTTGTTTAATGCAATAAAAAAACTATAACGGAGTAAGAAAGCAATGCAATTTACGATTTATTCTTAGAAATGTTGGAATAACAAATTTATTGGTTTAAACACATTTATTTCTACTTCTCAATCTACTGGGGATTTGAATTGTCATAGAGTTAAATAGGAATAAGAAAATTAAAACTTGCAAATTATTTGAGTTAGTAAATTGTAGAGAAAGTAGAGTTGAGTATATAGTAGAGAAATTTCATGCCGAAAGCTTAACATTTCACTATGACTTAAGTTTTCTTTTTATGGAATTTGATTTCTTTTAGGTTACAAACTGTCACACTATTCCAATCTGATAACAGAAAATAATAAAATACAACAAATTTTTTAAGGCAATTTAATTAAACTACGATTACTTGTTGCTAAAATTTAATTATACTTTTAATTATAATAGTAATTAAATTGGATGTGATACGGATCTTAAAGCAATCTTCACTCCAGGGATCATTTTGTTCTTATAAAGGTAAGAATTGACTACATATGTGTTTTCTTTGTGATGCAAATATTGAAAATGAATACTGTTTTATAATACGTTGTCCTGGATTTCTTCAATTTTTAAATGAAGAATTTAACTTGTTTTATACTACAGAATTAAATGTTTGATATCTACTAATAAATCTATCACCTACTAATAAACCTATGTAATTATAAAGATTTCTTATTAATTTTCTTATTTAATAATCCAATCGGAAAATAAATGAAATGTTCTCTTATTTACAATAAGACTATCGCTTTCAGTTGTTGATTACATACGTCCTTTCCTATCGCTTTAATATTCAAATCGTCTTGAGGATGGTACCTAAATTTTAACTTTACTTTAAAATGTCAAAGATTTCTATTTTCTTACCCGTGTCTATTATTAGCGAACAGTTCATTTTAATAAAACAAAGATCAAGGCCCTTTGAGCTTTTAGATATATAAAACGATTTTTTGCAAATTTCAATAAGTAAAAATTTCCTATTCAATAATTTAGAAGAAAAAAAATGTGTCTTTTGAGAAAATTTTTAACAAAATGTTTTATTCATAATTAATTTATTTTATAGGTATGGGAAAGGTAACAAAAATTTATTCCATAAGAAAACGACAACTTTAAAAATATTTTTGTTTCAATTTCCTTTCTTATTACAGAGCAGTGGTGAAAAATTTTTGATTTGCGAATCAAATATTGCTACAAGAAATATTGAGAGTGCTTATACAGCTTTAATTTTTATAAAATATTGGACGAAAGTAAGAAAAGAACGGAAAATATCACGAAATCTACAAGAATAAGAAGAGTTACACAAGTTGACTAGGTGATATTCATGTAAATGAATGGCACGACACTAGGAATTACATGATAATTACCATACCGATTAATATTGCTTTTCTTTAGGTATATTAAGTAATTATTATTAATATAGTTCGTGTTTAAAACAAGAATTTCTGTATCTTGCTCTGCTCTGAGTACTTTGAGTTGTCGAAGATAATTTTAGGAGCAATATCAACGTAATGTCCTGAATAATTTCTAGGAGACGGTAATAATATTAAACGTTATCTATTTAGCTAACTTAAAGGCTTGGAAAAGATTAAGCAATTAGTTTTCGAGTAATCGCTAGATTGGCGTGAACTAACGAACGAGATTCATTGAAACGACTAACAATCGCGCGCCAGACCGTGCAAAAAAGGTTTACCATCAATATAATATAAAATAACAATGTCTTTAAGAAATATTTTAACTTTTTTTTTTTGCATTTTTTTCAGTTTAGTATATAGGTATATGTAGTATAAAGGTGTATTGTATAGAGAAGAATGAAAAGGAAATTAGTAAAAGAAATTCCTGTATATTGTGGTTTCTTTTCAATCGTTAGGATGCTCATTCTTTAAAATATGGCAGAGAAAAGGAAAATGATAAAACATATTTCAAATGTATTTCATAAAAACTTTTAGAGAACTGTACAAAATGACTAAGTTAAGACCAACATGCTTTAGAAAAAAGTAAATTTCTATAGTTATGCGTAAATATAACGGAAACGGCTTGAAATCAGATTGCGATTGATGAAAATAAAGCCCCTAAATCCTCCTTGAATTTTATTGCAACCAAAATTATAGACACTAAAAATTTTTGTTTCAATTTCATTTATTTATTTCAATTTTAATTAAAGGCAATTAATTGATGAACAAATTTTAATGCTAAACATCTTCTTAGAACTCTTCAAGAAGTCAAAAGGAAGTGATACTCATGATAAACACAAAAGAGTGTTACAAGGAAAATTTTCCTCAAAATTTGGAATTAACTAATAGTTATAGCAAATTATAAATTCTTTTATGATGTGATCATATGAGATGAAGCAAGAATTTCTTTAACTATGAATAAATGCTGCTTTTAGCTTGGGTACACTTTGTACATTACAAAATGTTAACATACATAGGATCTTATATATCTGTATATATTTTAATGTGCGTGAATATTATGAAATTCATATCATTGAAGGGTGGGACGAGAAATGATAAAGTATATTGATTGATTCAATTAATTTAATGTTAAAATTTTTAAGAACTATGCTTTATGAATGGTGTAACATTTTTATCACACCATTTGTAATGTATTAATTTCGTGAATAACAATGCCGAAAATCAAATTGATCTAATTATGTTACTAAATCAATCCCCATTTATTATAATTGACGGTCGAAATAGCGATTAGGATAAACGCTAATATTCCGAACGAAATATTCAATACTACATCAACGTTTAATACACAAACGCTATGCAACATGCATGTGAGGCTGCGCAACTCAAAGTAGTTTTTTAAATTTTCAAATTACGAATATCCGATGATTGTCTATGTCAACTCTATCTATTCATATTTTATTTTAAAAATTTTACTTAGTAATTGTAAGACGAAACCAACCTTTCAAAGCATGAATAAAAATCGAAGATGACAAGACAAATTTTAAAGGTTTTTAGAAATGAAAAATAAAAAAAAAAATAGAAAACAGTAAAAGTAAAAGAAGCTGCTTTGTATGTCAAAGGGAAAACAAAGCAAAGTTAATGTGGAAAAATTTAAAGCGAAAATCTTTAAGAATTTTTTAAAAAAATTTACATAACAAACACGTATACACGGTTGAAGTTTTTATAAAATATGGAAATACAATTAAAGAACAAAGTTGAGGATTTTCTATAGCAACCGACACACCAAGGTTATATGTCAATAGGGCAATGATGACTAGCAATTGAGCAATCGTGTTGCAATCAAATAGCCGTGATTTAATTTGGATAAAAGCATACAATATTTTGTGACATGGTATGTAAGAATTTTTATGTTTTAATAGCTTTCTGTCACTTTTCCCTAAATGAAAATCACCACTTAATTAGTTATACAATACCATCATAAAACAAAGAAAGGTTGTACATGGCAATTTAAAATTTTGTGCCTTTTTTTAACTGAATATCTCAGTTCTCCGTATAGTTATCAATATTTTTATCTAACATTCGAGACTCATAGGAATTCTATCAAATTCACACATTTCAATACTTTTAATTAAGTTTCTCTTATTTCAAATTCATTTATCAATTGCAAGAATTTTTCATGTGGAAATTATTAGGTTTTTATCAATTATTTTTTTGAATTATTGAGCAAAAAGTAAAAAAATTTTAATTTAAAAATTTTCACTTGCTTGAATCCATTTATAAAAATATCATTAAAAAATATCTAAAAAGAAATCAAAAAGCCGCGGAATGTTTATGCCTTCACGAGATATGTTCGAAAACACTTTCTATTCTTAATTCTTACATTCCTTTTCCGAGAAAAAGCTGTTTAGAGTAACTCCTGTATAGCTCCTGCAGTATTGTGGATTTAGAATTTAAAAACATTCCAATTCTATAATCCATTAAAACTTCATGATATCGCTCCATCAACTCACTATTATAGCACATTTCGTGAAGGCATGAAGCGTATTACAGAATATTTTTTAATACTTGTGCTTTAAATTTCTTTCTTAATTGGAACTTTTCCAAAAAAAATTTTGAAAAAAGGTGCTTATTTGTTTTACTCTGTCCGTCAGTCTGTCCGTGAGTCTGTTTCACTACTTCGACACCCTTCAAGATAGAAAGCTGAAATTTTATATGTACATAGATCTTTACTAGAAACTTACTCCCGCAGAAGAAAATTGCCCCTTTCTACAAGTTATATCCACCCAAAATGCGAATTTTTAACTACTTATTGCAATGAAACTATAAGCATTTTCCAAATTTTACAAACACAGAAAATCAGTGAATATATTTCAGACATACTGTACTTGGTCTTTAAAAAAACAAAATAGCCATTGAAATTTACCGCTATCTAAAATCCATTTTTTCGAAATTTTTGATATCAGTTTTCTTCTAAGCCTTAGATTGTATGAGCCTAGGTTTTAGACACTAATAGTAAGTTTTAGACACTAATGAATAGTTCATTTCATTAGAAGAAAATTTATTTCCATCCTCAACCTCTTATATTTCCGAAACCCGAAACTTTTTCAAATTTCTATAAACGCAGAAAGGTAACGGTAAATTCCATGACATTAAAAAATATAATTATTTTTCTTAATTCACACAATTAACCCTTAAAATCGAGCATTATGTTAAAACGCCCTCTTTAAATTTTTTTTTTGCTGTATTACAAAAATTAAATACATTGATCATCCCAAATATATGCAATTTTTGAAATATATTCGTATATGAATGAAAGTAATATTACGCTATATTGTTTTTAAAAGCATTATTTTCACTAGTTGAAGGGAAAAATGCTACATTACAAATCGTTGGTTTGACCAAACTTTATTTTAAATAAGTACTTAAAAAATATCGAAAAATTATAGCAAAAATTCGACAAGCAATTTTTAATCAATTAATTATTAAATAAATTAATAAAAGTTAAGGATCCTTAAAAGCTTTTTAATGCAAAAAAATTTTTTCTAATAATTTGATTACAATTTTGGTTAAACACAAAATTTCTTATTTAATTACTACATACTTAACTAACGTAATTAACAAACACAATAAGTAGACTATAAATTATGCAGGAATGGCACTACACAATTACAAGTATATAGGGTCCGGAAGTGAGGTTCGAAGTTCGAGAACTTGTTTATGGAAGAATTCCTGGAGTCTTTTAGGAAACCAAATATTCGTGTATCAGTGCGTACATACTGCGCATGTGTATCAGTTTTGATAAGAGTATTTTCTTCATGTACCCAAGTTATTTTGGTTATTAAGATTGCATACATAAAGGATGAAAATGTATTTAACAGCTTCAAGTTCCGAGATCAAAACTTTTTAAATAGAATATGTATATCAAGAAGCTAGAAATATTTAGTTTGGCTGGTTATTATTTTACTCCTCTCATTCGGAATTCATTGTAATAAAATTAATATAAAAGAGAATTAAAATGCCTTCCTACATTTCTCTAAAAAAAACCCATTTTCCAACTACAGAATAAAACTAAATTAATAAGAGTGGTAAGAGAGTTGGTTACCTTTAAAGTTTCGTATTTAGAAAATTTACCTGTTACTTAAAATATTTTAAAAATTTTAACATTTCATAATAAAAACAAATTTTTATCTTACCTGTAACATTTATTTATCCTTTATCAAATTTAATTTAGTGAAATTTTTAATAGGAATTAAAAAGTTTTTAAATAGGATGCTCAGCATTTTAGAATTTTTTATTGCATAAGAGATTTGTATTTAGAAACCATAACAAAAATGTCATTTATTCTTTTACTGGAAACTGTTCTAAATATCATGGGAATTAAATGAATTTTTTTTTGTAATCTAAATAGTTCATGAAAGTTTTTCTCTTTCTTCCTCTTCTGAAATAACATTTATGAATTTCAATGAAAATTTTTGACATTAAATGGTACTGATGTTACACAATGCCTTAGAAGCGTAATGGATTTTAAGTGTTTCTTTTTTTCTAATTTCTCTACATGTATATCTAGTTATATGTCATATTTTACTCCACTTCTTTAATTTTTAAGGTGAGGATTTTTAAAATGGGTAGATTTTTTATGAAATATAAGTATAAACGTTTTTATAATTGAATGTGATATTTGTAATGAAGATAATCAAGGATTCTATCTTAAATTCTATCTGTTTTTCCTTTATAATAAATTTTGTAGAAAAAAAATAAGATATAGGAGATTGACACATTAAATTTATGTTTGGAAAATCAATTACAAAATTTGGGTTACATGAAAATCACTATAGGCGGGTAAATTACATAAGAAAATACCTTTAAGCAATACACAAAAAGAAATTCCAGAATGGTGAAAAGATAAAAAAGTGACAAGGATAATATTAAATAAAAAAACGAGAAAATATTAAGAAGGATTCAGGATAATGTTAGGTTTTTCCTTTTATCGTTTTAGCATTATATACAATGAAATCAAGCTTTACATGCTCATTATTAAAGCGACATGCCTTTCCATTTTATATAGAATACTGTAACAACAAGACGGTTAACAACGGAAATCGTCCGACGTTGCCGCTTACCACTTTGGTTATATTTGTACAATTATCCTTAACTATAGTTATAATTTAATATAAATCTAGGTGGTTTCCATACTGTCAGACGAAGCTTATACATATATATAAAATTTCAAGTTAATCAGTTGAACTACTTTCTTCAATATGATGAAAAATGTTGATTCGACCTAAGAATTTTGAAAGTTTTAAGAGCTTTGAAACATAAACAAATAATATGGAATAAATGTTATTTAGTTTTCAAAACAAAATCTCAAGAGCTCTCAATACCCTAGTCGCACTCTTATATATCAAAATTTAAATTATATAAAGAACAATAATATAGGTAGAATATTAAATCCCCACTTTATTGCTGGATGAGTTTTTAATGTTAATGTTGTCTATTTTGATAAAATGGAAATTCGATTAAGCGTAAAATTAAGAATTTTTAACAAAATCAATTTAAAAATTAAATCTTTTGGTCACTTTAAGTTTATATTGTAGTTTAAATGATTTATTAAAAGGTTTCTTGAAATTCGGTATTGGTAAATGCGATTACATAAAAATATTCTTAAAAATTTCAATACAATTTAAGCCTTTATATGTGTAAGATAATTGGTTTTATAAATGCTTGTAATGTCCAAAAGCCGAAAAGAAAGACTATTTTTTCGGTAAAAATCTCTTTCAAATTATTGGGTACATAGGTTATTATTGTCCATTTCTGAATGTAAGCTTAAGTGTAGGCACTGAATGTTTAATTCTTTACTTAGACATTTTATTTACTATTGAATAACTCCCACTTATCTTACTCTAATAAATTAATTTATTTTACTTATAATTAAAAATTAGAAGGTTACAAAAATATTTAATTAAAATAATTATAATTTTTTTATAAGGCTCTTTTCTTTCGTTTTTAAATTTCATCCCAAATGCATGCACTTTTTAACTCAATAACGAAATTTCGTACTTTTATTGCCATTACAATTAATTTTACTTTCAAAACAAGAGCAACTTTGAAGTTTTATCAAAGATGATGAAATGGAAAATTCCTATGAATGGTGTTGTACATATTTAAAAATCAAAAGAATTTTTAATAATAAATACTTATAGGTGGAAAATTTTATACTTAGCTACTCATTCATTTTCAAATTTTCTTCAAAACAATTTTTTACACCTTTGGCAGTATTATTGCAGAAGAAAATGCGTAAATTTCAATACGCAACACATAACGAACGAATAAACCAGTTTTTAATGAAAATTAATTAACCTTAAACGATTGTACGTGGGCTTTTTTTTGTGAAATAAAATTTTGCATTGATTTTATTAATTTATGTCGATAAAAATATATTGCTAAATCAGAAAAATTAAAATTATTAGAAAATATTATCGAAATAATGGCGTAAAAAATTCGTTTTCGTTTAAGAATAAAAAGTAAAGTTTTTTAAATTTTTAAAGCTACAAAAAACGAATTATCAGTATTTAAGGCAAAAGTTTGTATGTGCGTTACGAAAACTAAATTTACCATCCGGTTAGTTTTATTTGGTACACACTTGAAGACATAATTGAATTTGCCCGACTATTCCTAAGATAAGGTCCAGTGAGATAATTTTTATGATGGAAATTTTTATATGATTACAATCTATATTTTTTTTTAAAGGCAATCACGAAATGTCAAAGAAATATGTTCCAATGTTACCTTCTCTGTATCATTAATTTGTGGATTTTTAAATTTATTTCGTATACAATGTTTGATAAGAAGCGAAAAGTGTTGCCTTGATTCCCTCTAATTGGAGTTTAGACAGCGCTTAACTTTTAAGCGTTCCAATTATTTGATTTGTTGCTTGTTCGATAAATTTTATTAACAAGAAAATTATGATTGTATGGTTTTTGCATTTTAATTTGAGAAAAAGTAGTGATTGACAATTCTTAGTTTTCTGGATTTATACAATTTTACATAATATACATAATAATATGTATATATTTGTATAAACAAACGTTCATACCCAAAAATATAATTAATATTTCAAACCTTATTTATAACAAACTACAAATAAATTTAAATATTCAAACTTACTGTTTTGGTGCTGAATGATTTGGTATTGCAAAATATTCTTCTTCAAAATATTCTTTACTATCAGACTCTTTCTGTTCATCATTATAATCATCATCATCATCATCATCATCAATTATTGATGTTTTAATTGTATAATTTTTTAATATTAATTCATCATCATCCAATGTATCAGAATATTCAACATCTTTTTGTGTTTTTTGTAATACAATTTGATCTTCATAATTACGTGATATTTGACTTGAACTTGGTGATTGTGCTAATGAACCATTCATTTTATATAATGATGGATTTAATGTATTTGTATCATTACCATTTGTTGATGCACCAGAGCTACAACGTGATGTAGCACATTCATCTTCAGGAAACATTTTTAATTTAAATTATTAATTATATTGTAATAAAATTAAGACACAGTCAGGTACTTGCAAAATGTCCTTAATTAAAATTTTTTTCTTATTTTTTTGATTTAATTTTCTTTCTTATATTCTCACTTTTTTTACACTGAATTTATTCTTATGTTTGTTTGAAATTCACTTAAATTATTCAAAAAATTTGTACAATAATATTTTACGAGTTTTTATTTACACATGGAATTTAGTTTTATTGTTAGTTTCTTAAATACTAAAAGAAAAATATTAAAAAATTCTTTAATGATTTTTTCATTTTGAAATTAAAATTTGAAATATGAATGAGGTAAAACACTTTGTTTCTTTTTTTAATTTTTTAAGCATTACAAACACACTTTTATATTCCTTTATTAATTTGTACATATGTACATATATTTACACCAAATTTTGTACAATGTTAAGTTTTTATCTGTATTATTAGCTAAGTTAAAGTCTCTGAATTTTTAATTCAATAGGGGAATAATGAAACACAACAATCCATAATTATTTATACCTACAACATCATACATATTTGTATACCTATTTTGAATAATGGTGTGCGAAATCGGCTGCAATATTTTGCTATTCCAACTTCGGTCTGTAACTAATTTTTTCTTAAATTTTAAACTGGATTATGATTCCGGTTTTAGTGAGAAAAATAATTTTAAATTTCGTCTCAAATTTATTTATGCTTTATAAAAAGCGCTTTAGTATCTACGCTATCGCTAAAAATTAAAATATATTATCAAAGATACAAACCAATATATTGGTACAAATGATAATTTTTTTGGAAACCGAGATTTAAATTTTGTGTTTTGAAGTCATGAGGATACAAATCTTACAACAAGGCTCATTAAGTAGAACATTCATTTTAATACGAATTATCGGAATTGTTGCCAATACTTAACACTCAAAAACTCTGTCTTATATTAAAATTTTTAAACTTTTCATTTATTAATCAAGTAAAATGTAATCGCGCCAAGGGCTGCTTTTTTCAGTAATTTCAATAGTAGTTGTGCAACTGAAGTTGATATTGAATGTTGAACTAAAGAGCAACCCCAAGTTTACGGCTAGATGCTTTTTAAAATACAAAATCATTAAAACAAAATTTCTAATATTACATTGATCTCTAACAATTTTCAATTTAAAATCACCTATGTATATATACAAAAACGATCCAAAATATTTTGAAATAAAAGATTTTATATTGAAGATTTAAGATTTTCCAATAGTCTAAAATGTAATTTGATTTTTACATAACTTTTGAATATTTTCACACATCTTTAAAAATGCAAACAAAACACTTCGAATGCGACTATTCGATTTACCTTATGTTAAATATACAGAAAAATAAAATACAAAAATTGCAAAAAAAATACAAGGTGTAACGAAATAGGTATGAATATTATTATGGTGAAGACACGTAAGTAAAGGGTTACAGCACTTTAATTTTAATATAAAAATTCAATCTAAAAATATTGCAGTAAAAAAAAAAATCTGATGTGGTCAGCACATAACCGACAGCATTGTGTATTGTCTAGTTAAATGAAAGTGTTACAGAATATTATAAAAATGTCTGTTAAATACTTCTTTCCAATTTTTAGGACATTAGTAAGCTTATAGTTAACATACCCAGAAAAATGTAAATTTGGCTCTTAGTAGGGTTTCGCTTTGTGCTACCCGAATTCCCTGAAATGCCCGCCAGTTAGTTTCGGTAACAACCAGATCTCAAATATCAAAATTCAAGAAATTCCATCAATTCGTTCCGTAGATATGGTGAAAAATGTAAAGTCGGCCCGCAGATCAGTTTTTGAGCCCTGATCCTTCCAAAAAATTTACACGTTCATTGTTTTAATACGAGGAATTCAAATATTAAATTTCAATGAAATCGGTTGATTATTTCTCTTTATATATACAAAAATGTATATTTGGCCCGTAGTAAACGTCTAGTTGCCGATGCCTGATTTCTTCCAAAACATAGGAATTTTCGCGGACGGTCGAGCTGAGCTTATATATAAAATTTCAAGTAAATCGGTTGAATACTTTCTTCAAAATGTTCAAAAATGTAAAACAGTCCCGCTAAAAAGTGCAGTTCCCGAGGCCTGATATACACCAAAAGTTGATAAATCCGTGCCATGGTGGAAATAAACTTACATATAAAATTTCATCAGAATCGGTTCAGCCGAACTTGAGATACACGCGTGCACACACAGACCGACAGACCGACAGGTTGCTAAAAATAGTTTATTTACACTTCCCTACTATGGAGAAGTACGTTCCCACCGAAAACTCGATATGCAAAATTTGTTGCCATCACATAACCTACCTATTGTTTACACAATACGGTCGGTGAAAACTGTAATTTAACATTACATTAAGAACATTTTTCACATACCTATGCAACTAATTTTACAAAGACGGAAGACTGGAAAGCCATGCCATCAAAATTTCAATAAACAATTCAATTTACCTAAATGATTGATGGTTGAAAGAATTATTTCAAACTGTTCTGGAATGAATTAAGAAACAAATAACATAATTTTAGCTGCAATTTACCCAACTTGGTGGATCAATAGGCATCTTTCTCCCAAATGATCTTAAATAAAGTACTAGAGAATAAAAAATTCCCTTTCAACTACTTTCTTCAACAAATTTTAGTTAAGTTTTTTTACATCCCTTACATTTTCTGGTACCTTAATATAATCGTGAACTGTTCTACCAAAATTGTTTCATGCTTACTCTTTTTTATAAAACTCTTAAAGGTATTCCACATTTTTTTTGTTCTTAAATAAATTATTCGATTTGAAATGCGATTTGTAAATGTAATAGTTTTCTTTTCTTCGAATTTTCATATTTTCGACACAAAAAACAAATTGCAATTTTTTACTTTTGACACAAGTTTTCAATTTAAAATGCACAACAATAAATAAAATGTTATTTTTCCATTAAATTATGGAATAGATCCTTTTCTGTTATTTATCGATTGCACAATTGTGTAACATATGAGAGCATTGAAAATATATGAAAATTTCCGAATCGATTCCGCATTTTTCTTTAGAAAATTTACAAATATCCTTTTTCCAATGCTCTTTTAACGACGTTCCTTTTTTACACAACGATAAACATTAAAATTATTGCAAACTCAAAAAAATGCAATTTTTTGTTCTGCGTAAATGTTTTTATTTCTTCTGTTATAAAAGTTATTTTTTATCTTGTAACTTGTACGAGTAATAAAAATAAAAAGTTCATAAAATATTTTAAATCAAGTTTATGTTTTCTAGCATAAAACGGATAGTTTTTGTTAAAAGAGTTAAAAAGTTTAGAGATCTTTGATTTATAAAAAATGATAGCTGTGATATTAGCGAATTATGGGTCAAGGGGTTATGGGGAAAACTCTGTAACGACATTGGAAAAATTCATTTAAAATTGCATTTAAATTTTTTAGTAAAAATGAATAATGAGTTTAGTCCCTTGACATTAGCACATTCCTATAAAAAGCGTATAGAAAGTGATTAATCCAATTGAAATCATTACTTCTGCTATGTTTCTTTGCCGATAACTTGTTTATGTTTCAGTGCCTAGTTAACCAATAATATATTTGTTTTAAGAATGCTATAAAACTAGTTTTATCTGAATACTACAGGAATAATTCGAACCGCCACACTAAGTAAATCGAACTATATCGTCATTTTAAAACTTAAGAGAACTATTTATTTTTAAGCTAAGAAGCTGATCGACCTGTTATAATTAGAACTAAAATAATATTTTCACCATTGTACATAAATTTCAACATAAAAGAATTCTCACTTCTCTTCTCAACAATTTCATTCAAACATGTTGCATAATATTTTTTCACTTTTCATACATTTTACATTTTTTTGCGTTAGATTTATTTGCATGATTGCTTTTCTCATTGATTTATACAAAAGTTTCATACTCTTCTCTCCGACTTCTCTTTTCCTTAATTAAAAAAATATACACAAAATTGAGATTTAATACCGAAATGCTTCATTTGCCTTGGTAAATTCAAATTTAATATTGCGATTTTCTTAAGTGCACGAAATAAAATTTGAATGTTGAAATAAAAAAAATTTTCAATAGAATAAGAATTGGTTAATAAGTGCTTCATAATTTTATTTTTTATGTGTGCATTTTTATACTTATGTAGGTTATCGACACAGAATTCATAAGGATCATATAATTTTTTTTTCTCCTTAAAATAAATTCTTTTAGCTTCTTCAATTCCGAGGGATTATGTTTTTTCGTTTTATATTTACTTCGATCATAAATTCTTTTTTTGGACAATTTAGAGAAAATTTATGAATAAATTCTTAAGTACTAAATAATTTACCAAAAAACAAACAAAATGAAAGGAGCAGAAAAAAGAAAAAACAGAAATACCGTTAAATTTTTCGCGAATATTGACAGTTTTTTAAAACAATTCTTATCTTTTACGTAATAAAAAAAACAAAAGAGATAAATGAAAATTTTTTTTTCATTACGTTTCCACAGTAAATGAAGATATGCAAATAAATTTACATGGAAAGCTTCTGGCTCACATTATGGCAATTGAACAATATAAATATAATAAAAAAGTTGAATAAATATGATCAGAAATGATGATAAACAGAGGCATACAAAAAAAAAGGAAGGTGACGCAAGAGAGATGGATTGATGGAGAATCATTAAAGCTTTTAAAAAGTATTGATTATGATTACAATAAATTTGAGGATTTTAAATTTTGAGTAAGAGAAAATTTATTGGTATATTAAGTACGACGATAACAGTCCCAAAACAATAGGTACTATTGAAAATATTTGCAAGTTAACATTTTGTAATTTTAATTCAAATTAAAAAAAAAAAGAGTCTTCTGAGGTAAAAATGCCATAAACATGCCGTTTACACTAGATTTTTAAATTAGGAAATAAGTGAGAATAATTGAGTTAAGCGATTACCCTAATAACAATCAAAATACTTATACATATATAAATTCATTATTACCCTACTTTTACTGATCAACAGTAAAAGTATAGGGTAATAATGAATAAAGCAACAAAATATTTAAAATTTAACCTAAAAACAATTAAATTTTTATTGCTAAAGTAATAAAAAATTCATTTAAAATTGAATAAATGTATTAAGGTAATTTATTTAAAAAATGATAAAAAATTATGATTAGTATTAATTGTATACTTGGTGATTAGTTTTAATATTGTAATATTGTATTTAAATGTCGCAAAACGTGACAGAGAAAACGTCATTTCAGCAATGGAGTAGAAATTTAATAATAATTAATAAAACTACAAATAAGGAAAGTGCCTACAATTAGAGCTTGTTAATGTGCATTTTTAAAATATTTTGTAGAAATTATAGGTAAAAATAGACTTGTGTTATTACAAATTTTAACTCATCATATACTCTTATGTACATTCTGTACCAAATTTAAGAGAATCCATACCTATTTACTAATACAAACTCTATTATAATTTTCAGCTAAAAATTTTTTTTTTTTTAGAGAATAATAGAGGAAATATTCGAATAATAAAAGCTTTATTGCCAACTTTTCATTAAACATTATGACTCATTTAGTTCTCAATATATTTTACCGTCCAAAGAATTCAGTTCAATGTACAGATCAATTCCGGTTGAAATTACTTAACGTTCGTTGTAAATGAAGCACTCAATTATCGTTTAAAATTGAAGCGAAACCGCATTTTCAAAAATAGGAGTCAATTACAGCCTTTTTCCACAAAAATTTCTTTAAAAACTTGTTCCACCCCGGTGAATATATGCAAATACACACATACATCGTGAATATAAGACTTCTTTTTTGTTTTATTTTCATTCAAAACTTTAATAATGGGAATATAAAAATGATCCTTATAAAAATAATATTGCTTTCTTTTCATTATGAAAATTTTTCCTTACATATTAAAAAAAAAAATTTTTTACATCAAAATAATTTTCTCAGAATTGCTGGATTTTAAACGAATTTTTTTTTTGCGAAAACAAAACGAAAATTATATGCTCACAAACAATACAAAATGATAAAAAACAAACAAAGAAATGAAAAATTATATTTAAATTTTTTTTTTCAATGTCAAAATGTTGTTGAATTTTAAGCAAATTACAAAGATTTAAAAAAAATTATTTTCTCTTTAAGTTAAAAATGTCAAACACTTTAAGAGAGAAAGCTATAAAAATGGAGCAAGAACAACTTAAATTTAAAATATAATTTCAATTTCTCACTTGTTTTATTCTTGTTTTATCTCACGAGATTTTCTCTTCTATAAAGGTAAATTTAAATTGGATGATTTCTTATCCAATTTAATTGTATGCCAAAATTTATTGACTACAAAGAGAGAAAGAGAACAAATTGATAGATGTTAGTAAACCAAATTTGTATTAGAAACTCAATAGAAATGCTTTAAAGGCAAAACATTTTTTTGACAGACTTGAAGATTATTACTTTGACTCTTGAACTTTGAAGAGTTTTTGAACCTTCCTCGTTTTTAGTTTTTTTAAATAAAAGAATTTTTTGAGATAAGTAATAGAATATTGTTGCTTTTCGAGATTTCCCCTTCAATGAAATAAGAAAATTCTTCAAGTTTCAAACTTTCTGCCGATATGACAATCATAATCGTATACCTGTAGCTATACGGAAAAATAGCTTTTCGATTTTGTAGTACATTCATGAAAAAATTAATCCCTCACAATCGGTAAATGGAAAATATTTTAAATAATTATTTTTACACAATAGAAACTTGTGGCGCGTGGAAGACTTAAAACTATAAAAATGTCATTTTTAAAAATTCTTGAAAAAAAAAAGAATTAAATCAATGGGATTATGAAGAGCTTTTAAAGTGTTAAAAATTAATATTATATTTAAATTATTATTAAATCTATTTTTTTATTTTAAAATTTTTAATTTCATAATAAATTTTCATAAATCGCGATTTTTCACATTTAATAATTTTTACAAACAATAGGAATTATTTAGTGCGAATAATACCTGAAATATTAATGTTATTTATTACATTAACAATAGGATAACTTATAAAATCAAATATCAAGGTGAGAAATTCTATATAGGTTTCAATTATATTTGAATTAAATGGTGTTGGTTTCATTTCAGTCAGTCACAAAGGAAACAATAGAATTTCTTTTGTTGTTCACAAGAGAGCATTCATAAATTTTAATAATGTAATGTACGCGCATGTTAATTCAAAAAATAAAAGACAATGTTAAAATTAAATTTCAATTTCAATAAAGTTATTAAATTCTTCATTAAAAGTCCTTTTGTCATAAAAAATAATCCCAATTTTTATACGACACCTAACAATTTTATAACTTGCAGTTCAAAATTATTGAATATGGAGGCGTTTAAATTAAATATTTTTTTTTATTCCAAATGTAAAATTTATTTCTGTTGCTTTGAACTCGCAAATTCAAATGTTCTAATCATAATAATCGAAACTCAATAAGTGCAATTTGTAATTTATAAAAATACTTTAATATCATTTCACCCTTCACTACGAGACTTTTTTTCTCATAATTTTTGCTGTATTTTTGATTTTGGAGTGCACAAATTACACATAAAATTTACCAAACAGAATATTTTAAGTTTATATGTGTTTAAGACTTATTGACCGCATGGTAACTGTAAAGGTTTTTTAATAAAATTAGCTTGGATTTAGTTCGAAATCCGATTAATTAGGAGAAATTTCAATATTAATAATAATAGATGTTGTATAATAAATGTAATGTCCCGATAATGATATTAATAATAATACAGAGGGTTTCCTTGACCTTCTCTAATTCGTGCAGCCGAGCCTTACAAAGTTTCTTTCAGTGGCTTGAAGAAACAATCATATTTCATCAAAAATATTCTGAACATTGATTGACTATTTGATTTAAAATATTTGCTTTATTTGAAATATGTGATTGAGGTAGACGAAGGAAATAAAGTCGAGATTTGCACAAAAAATTCAAAAATAACAAGAAAACTGTTTACATTTTCTTATTATTTTATTAGAATATATCCTAAGGTTATCCAAGATGATTTTACCTTCTTTTGTTTATTTTTAATTTAAACGATAATCACAGAGTTACTGTAGTAAGAATATTTTTGTAAAATAATGACATTTGGAATTGAATCGGACTCGATATTTTTCTTTTCAAGAAAAAAAACAGAAAAATTAAGTATTGCATAATTCAAGGCGTCCTATTATTATCCATTTAACTAAAAGCGAATATTAAACGTTTCATTATCGTTACTTTATTCCTTTTACTTATAAAAGTTCTTCAATTATTCATTTTCAATGAAGGATCCTGGAACGTAGTAAAATGTAACACAATATTTGTATATGTATATGTAATTTTAAGTATATATTAAGAGAAATAAATAAAATTAAAGAGATCGAAAAAAGAGAAATAAATTGCAAAAATTTTCTTTTATTCCATTCAAATTAAAGATTCTCGGATAATAACAAAGCAAAATATTCAACAAAATTGGATTAAAATAATAGTAAGAGAAAATTTTAAAATTTATTTCATAATTTAAAAAATAAAATTGCATGAAACTTAAGTCAAGCAACGCGTTCAAATAAAATTTTAATTTGAAAATTTGCACTATAAAAAGAGAAACTTAAAATTATCGTGAATTGGAAACTCTTTTAGTAAAAATTCATTTTAAAAATAAAAGAAGGTAAACCAAGGCAAATGTGCATTTTAAATGAAAATTGAGATGGTTGCTTTATAAAATTCAGTGTACAATTTTCTAAGTAATTTTTTATTAGACCGTCTTCATATAAATTAAATAATTTTAAGGCTTTTGATAACAAAGTCAGTTTTGTGTTATAATGCTCCCTGCTCCTATAATACAGTCACATTGTGAATTTAAATTCGAATTTTCTAAAATAAATTTGAAAGAAAATTCGTCATGCAGGATTTAATAGTAAAAGACCGTTTCCCAAATATTTCATAAAATTTACAATTACGGGTTTGACAGATGATAAAATCTTTTGTCTTAAAACGGCGTGCATAATAATGTGTTATGAAAGTGAGAAGATTGTATCAGGTGACCGTTTCTAAATTGGTGACTGTTACTTCTACTTTAACTATAATAATGTCCCATATGGCATGTTAAAAATACGACTCGGAAATTTATTTTTAGGCCTAGTTGCAATAAAGTCGTCAAATTATTGTTTATTGGTGCTCAAACAAAAATATTTACAAAGTTTAGAATAGCACACACAATCGTTACTCAACACAAATTTTTTGTTAAAGAATTATGGCTCCTCCATTGCTATGTAGAGAATACAAGGTATAAAAAGAAGATGTGGTAAGTTTAGATTTTAACTTCAATTTGAATAGAATTTATGGATCATTTATGGAGTTAGAAAACTCCTTCCATTTTACTCAAAAATATTTCTTCTTTGACGATTTGATTTTTCTTTTTTAACCTTAAATAAATTTCATTTTTTCATAAATTATTAAAAACCTTTATTAAAATCATATTTTAAACTGAATGACAATGACTTTGATACGAGTAATGACAATTATTTTCAAAAATGATTCACATTTAGATTTTATGTCCATTTTTAATTGAACTGCACTTCATCTTCCTTCATTTATTATTAAGTTATTGCCTGAATTAAAAGTCCAACAAAGGATATTTTTCCAAAAACTTATAGTTTTATTTTGCTTCCAAAATATAATAGAAACACATACATGAAAACTATAATTATCCAAGAATACAATAGAATTTCATACTGGTTCAATGATCACATACAATTATAACTTTGAATGTAAATATAATTTACAAGGATTTGAAATTCATTTATGTCATGACATTATAGAGGTATCAGAATCAAGCAAAAAATTTACAAATACTTTGCACAATTTGTGGTTTATTATTAGCAATTATTCTTGTAAAAACACGTATAAAGAAAACTATGGGAGTAAATAATTTCCTTTTTTGTATTTTTAAATAAAAATCTTATCAGAAATTTACTTACAAGTTATCATGTATACATATAAGTGTATTATAAGGTCTCAGGAAACTAATATTTATTAATAGTGTACTAAAAATTTAGGTAAAAAATTTATACTACTTTCTATTTATACATAAAGTTTAATAAAAATTGCTAAGACCTCAGAATGAAATAAAATATGTATAGCCTTGATAAGAGTCTATTAAAGGAAATTAAAAATTTTCAGTACATTAAGAAATTTGTGTTAGAAGCATAGAATCTGGTTAGAATATTAAATATTTTAATAATTTGTGCTAAAAGGACTGTTGAATAACTCATCAACTTTAACACATTTTTCGTAGAAGCTGAGAGTGTTGTACGAAAAAGGAATTTTTAAAGCCTCCAGCTAATAATTTCAAAATCGAATTTTAATGTTGTAATTAATTTCAAATTTGCATTGAATTCATAATTAAGCTACTTAAAAGCTTGTTCTTTCCAATATTTAAAATCAACTCAAAAAATTTTTATAATATTATAAATAGAACAATTTATTGTTATCTACAATTTCGAGGATTGATCGTAATGCTATGACCGTAATAAAAATTGCAGCATTCAGAGCTATCTTCCAAATTGCGCTGTGGATTTATGCTTTTGATATTTTGTTAAATATACGACTGTTAATGCTCTATAAATCTAGTTAAACAAATTTTGACATTATTTATTTCAGAATTCATTTAACCAAGAATTATTTGGATTGCCATAATGAAATCGGAGCCGGTTATTATATTACCGAAACAGAGCAATTTCAAGGGTGGCACATACTAAAATTAAAATTAACTTCGTATTACTTGATCATCCTTATTTACTCATATTTACAATTTAAAACCCAAAAAAAAAACCAAATTATATAAAAGGACTTTTTTTTTTTAAATATTGATAAGGCTCTTAATTTGTAAGCTTACAGGTAAAATCATAATCATAATTACATAACCAAATATATGTGGGTATACTTGTATATTTGATTTAAATTTAATTTTCATCTTTGAATACAAAAGAATTTTCGAATTAAAAAAAAATTCAATTTTGTTAAGGTTGTAAAAATTTGGTAAAATATCATGGGAAATTAATTTTCAAATATGCTAAGAAATAGAACTATACTTATTTTATATTAGGTATACCTTAAGTTTAAAATTAAATAAATTATTTCAAAAATAGAAAAGATTGTAAGGTTCAACCTATTTTTGCATAATTTCAATTTAAAACTTAGTAGCAGTCTATAAATTTTCAAAAAAAAAAAAATTGTTCAACATTTATTTTGCAAAAATTTGGGAACAACCCCATTTAGAAAATTATTTGTAATGTGTAGTACATCAAATAAGCTAAAATCCGGATAAATTCATATTTGGTCAATATTAGATCAATGAATATGGTACGATATATAAATTATTTACAGATGAATTAATCAAATACTCGAAGGATATCAGCAAGAAATTCAAAAGTTCTAGAACAAAATTGAGAAAATCTGTTGAAGACGTTGTAGGAAAGTTATGATTGTTGGAACAAAATTTAAACAAATCTCTTAATAACTTAATTATTCATTATTTTTCGAAATATATTAATTGATTATAAACAAATAGAACGGTAAAAAAAATTAGTGAAAAAAAAATTTCTCTTTCACTTTTTCGGAGCCTTTAAGTTGAACTTTACTTTAATTTCTTTATTTCTTTAAAAAGAAAATTCCTATGCGAAAAAAATATGTGGTGTGTGCTTAGTCGAAGTTGAAAAATACTTAATAAATATTATTACCACTTACATTTTATTATCCTTAATATTATTTATGGTTATTATTAAATAATGCCTACAATTTTTCCAAATAATACCAAAAAATAATCTCTTACAGCACGTAAAGCGCCAGAAACACACACCTACAACGGCATATTTAAAATTTCTTTCAAAATAATTGAAACACGTAAAATTCAATTCTTATATAAAACCAAATTTTCTGCTTTCTTATTCCAAAGACAAAGAATCAAATATAAAACCAACAAAAAAATTAAAGTATTTAAAGTTGATTTAAATTAATTTATCCTTATTTTATCAAAAAACAAAAAAATATTCAAAAGATACGCACAAAGTACTCATACTTACGCCTTTGATGTTATCACATAAAAACCAAAAATGTTTTAATATTCGACAAAATACCTTTTTAGTGAAAACAAAACTGAACAAAAACTGAAACCGGAATAAATAAATATTGAAAATAAAAGCACCACACAAACACACAAATTTACCGAACAAAACAAAAAATGAAAGGAAACCTTCAAAGACTCACTAGAAAATTCCTGTTGTTGGGTGAGAAATGTAGGAATAAAAATTAAACCTTAAAAATAAAAATGAAATGACAAAAACCAAAAAACAAAAAAAAAAAAAAAGGATTTTTGTAAATTTTTTTGTTTGTCTAAAATAAACACCTAAATCTGTTGGAAATTTTTCTCACCTCAAGGGAAGTTTGAAAGCAGCTTAACAACAATGTAAATTTAAATTTTATTTTTTTTCTATATATCTATAGCGATTTTTTATACCTACCCCAAAATATTCAAATTTTTTTATTGTTTTTAATTTTGTGTGGCACAGGTATATGTTTTGCACAGGTATATTGAATAAGAAGGATAAAAAAAAGAAGAAATCTTTTACGTTGCGGCAATTGTGGTATAAAGATTATACGATTTTTATGGTTAATTTAGAAATATGCTAAACCACTATTTTTAATAGCTATATTTAAAAAAAAAATAATTTTAAATTGTGCTTATAAAGCAATTTGATTTCATTTGGGAGAAATTAAATTTTGGAATCTTTGCAGAGAAATTTGTGAAAATTAAAAATATTTGAAAAATTTTTTTACTTTGAAAATTAAATGTGAGAAATGTGAAAATGTGAGAAAGTTAATTTAAAATTTATTTTAAAAAATTTAAAAAAATCATGGTGCTTACTCGAAAAAAATTCAAATAAATTAAAATTTTGTGGCAAAAATGCAAAATCTTATAGTTGAAACTCAATTTGTAGTTGATCACATTATTTGCCATAGCATAATTGCTTAATTTCATCTTATATTTTGGTGGAAGCTCAAGTATAGGAAATTGTCATTTTCATTTTAGTAAAACGTTTTCGAAACATAAAGTTATGTAACACCCTAAATATATAGCCCTTCAGAGGAACATAGGGCTGTTGCTTAACATGATAGATAGCCATTCTTAATCTGGTTTTTTGGGAATTAGTTATTGATTTTTCTTTTAAACATACAAAAATGACAAAATTTAAATCGATTATTTTATACATCTTAGGAATTAAACAAAATTGAATTGAATTGAAACTTATTGTTGAACCCTAGGTAATTTGTATGATATATTAGTATATTACATATTACAGATAAAGCCGTTTACATTGCATTTGGAGTAAAATAAGTTCAATTATTCGTGATAAGCGACACTATTAGCTTGAAATCATTCACGTTAAATAACACTCTATGCATCAGCTAAAAGTTATGTACAAGTAGGTATCAAGGCAGAGAGCCTATACTATAAAGAATGCACGAGAATTCATTAAATTTTTACGTGTCACTTTTTTAAATATAAAAATATTTTTGTTACAATTGATTGAAGAGTAATTTAACTGAATTAAATCAACTTGCCAACAATTTGACTATAACGAAGAGGCATGTGTAGGCTTGTGAATATTCAAACTTCAAAATATATTATGCCAGTTTTAATTTGGATGTTAAGTGCATACAATATTGTTATTTACATAAAAGTTTTCATATTTAAAAATATCGATTTACAATTTCAACCATATTAAAATCTAAACATAAATATTAAATATCGAAAACACAATTTCCTTTGTAATGTTTGTAATTTAAACTAGAATACAAAAAAGCGTTAATCTCTAAAATGTTCGGAAATAAAATTTTAAAACATTTTCACTTCTGTTTCGGGACACAAAAAATGTACATAAATCACGATTAATTGGTTTTTCCAAGTGCGTATTTACATCTTCGTATTTAAAACATCGCGTTTAATGTTAAATACCAACAAGAGAATAATTAACATTTTCACAGACCTCGAAAAATTTTACATTTATATATGTAGCATATGACATGTAATTTAAATGATGTTAATTTGTTATGTTAAAAAAAATTTTTTCACAAAAAACAAAATAAAAAATAAATTCCGAAAAGGATTAAATTTCAACAAAACAAAAATTTAAATTTTTCTTTAAAAATAAAATTAAAATTTAAAGAATTGAAATCTTTAAAAATTGTAGAAAAATTTTTATTTTAATGTTGCAAAAATAAAATTGCATTGAATAAGTTGAAAGTAAAGTAGGGGTCTCAATGACAGTCCTTTAATTTGCTTATTCAAAGAAAAGCGTTTTGGATGTAATTTAAAAAATCTAAAAATTGTTGAAATATTTATTTTGTTTAAGAATTTCAAAAGTAATTTCAATTTTATTTAAATTTCAGAATTTAAAAAAAAAAATTTTCTACGATCACATTTCAATAGCGTCCTCAAAGCCAAAAATTTTGCTATTACATATGCTTTCTATAGGTTTTTTCTAGGTAAGTAAGCTTACTGTACTATAAAGAAAGGAACTCAAACGTTTGCAATTTATAATTAAATATTTTTGCTTCTTAAAAGATAAAAAATGTTGGTTATTAGTACAGTACTCGTACGAGTATAATTTTATTATTATTATTATTATTACTATGTCATTAAATTTTGAGTAGTAAGAATTTTGTAAATTTTGTTAGCATAAAAATTTTGTAGAATTTTTGAAATGACTATTCCATATTTAAAACATTGATATATCGTAAATCATATCGTAATTATTTTTACGATATTGGATAAAATATCGTAAATAAACCTTCGATATACTAGAGTTGGACATTTTCTTACTAACAAAAAAAAGTTGACTTCAGGAACGGACAACACAGCAATTTTTTTTTAAATTTCGTTTTTCTTAAGAACTAATTAAATAAATTGTTTTAGAAATTGTCCTGCTGTTTTTATTAAATACTTTAATATTCTATATTCTGTGAAATAAATAAAAATTGCAAGATAAAAAAAACAGCAAAGTCTCATGTTGGCAGCACGTAACCAACACTAATGTGTATTTTCTGAATATTATTAAGAAATCCCTATTAATTTATTCGTATTAATTTAACGAAATATTTACACTATAATTTGTGAAAATGCACTTTCAGCATTTATAATAAATTTTACTTCATACCTTTTTCTAGTTAGTGTATATCTCCAACAATGTAAATTTGGATTTTAGTTTTTTAAGTACAGGTTCATTTTATGTAATCGAACAATAGGTTTTTACTAAAATATAAAATTTCAAGAAATTCCTTTAAATAATTTCCTTATATATGGAAAAAAATTCGGTGCTTATATATGGAAAGTCCGGTTTGCAAGCTTTCATATTCCCAGGAAATTATTACAGATTATCATAATATCTTTTATAAAGACCGTAACTGACCTAGAAAATTCAACCATTTTTGATTAAACATAGAGTGGAGTTGTTAAAAGTAATTGGAATGTGGATCTGATAATTTTTTATTTAGATTTGTTTTCACTTTCGTTTGTAGGAATATCATCGATCGAATAAATTTTAATATTGAACATTTTATTATCTTTTCTCATTATTCAACAAACATCTTCTTGTTCATTGTTCTCACCGATTTTCCATGATTTTAATGACTTGTGTTGGTTTACATTTATAACCATGAAATAGAAAAGCTTTCATTTATTGGAACAATAAGTAGAAGAGGATTTATTCATTCCTATTTTTTACAATTTGTGAAACAAAGTTGGTTTCAAGTTTCTAATGTTACAACAACAAATCATTTGAGGAGGAAAGATTTATTGTATTGCATGTTGTTCACGCCAAGAAATTTTTGAAATTTTATTTGACTTTAAATAAATTTATACTGTAAAAATCCGCATAGTAATGACAATGGTCAAGTTATCATAAATTTATTTTAAGACACTTTTTAAAATCAAAACTTCATTTATAATATGCATTTTTAGTGCACAAACACATGTACAAACTATAAATTTTCCCATCTTTCTAGCTTAATGATTAAATATTTTACGAGGAACTACAGTTGAGTGAAGAAATCCATAAATAATAACAAATAGCAAAATATCTCAGCTGCATTATCCTTTATCCTTGAGAAAATATCCTAGAAACATTTTAAGTTTCCTTTTTATATTATTTTCATTTTTGGTCTTATAAGGTCAAAATATTTTGTTTATTTTTTTTTTAATTTGTTTTTTTTTTGTTTTTTACCATAAAAAAATTATTAAAATTGTTTTTCATTATCCGTAAAGTAAAGGGATGAAAAAAGGATGTTTTCTTAATGGAATAAAGTTATACGGAATTAAAACACATTGCGTTACATTTCGAAAAAGATACAAGAAAAAAACAAGCTTTAGAAGATTTTCGAACATAAGCAAACTCTTCAAGTCAGACCAAAATCATATTCGCCCCGAATACTGGAATTATACTGTTTTTAAGTGATATTGGAAACTCTCCTTCCTACGTAATCGAACTATTACAAATTCGTAAAGGCTGCTTTTTATCTGGAGTCTGGATTTTATTAATTATGTGGCTAGAGGATTTTTGTAGTTTTCCACCTTATTTTTTGAAAGTTTTAATACTTAGTACGTAATATATTAGAAACTTCAAAGATCATGGATCTTAGAATATTTTGAAATCATCAAAGAGATAAGTAGTGTATTAACAGGATGTTAACAGAAGTACGTTAATAAAAAACTAGATGTTAGAAAACTGAGTAATAAAAAATTAATTTCAAATATTTGTTTAGAGCCATTCAAACCCGTAATAACTAAACACTTGGTTCAAAATTCCCTTATTCCCTCGCTTATCAGAAAATATTCGATTTCCTCTTCATTATAAATGAGTTTTTGTTGTTGTATTACCGTTTTTAAGTTTTATGCACCCAATAATGGCGACTAAACATTCTATCGTTGGAACAGTCGTAAAATATCCTTTAGATAATAAGGCAACTTCTTACTTCTATTAGTTGTTTTCTTGATGACTGATCACTTTATACACGAGCTTATTATATCGTTTTTTCAGGACAATTTCATCACACTTTTAATTTTATTTTTTCATATCTCCTCCTTTTCATTTACAAAACACATAAAACTCTTTTACAAATAGTTTCCGGAAGCGACAAAGAAAATTTAATACAACCTGAATTCTTTATTCATCACCATTGATTCATTAATTTTCCTTCTTATTTAACAGTTTAGTAAGTATTTTGTCAAAAGAACTTTTGAAAAGATAAGTTTTGCATTTAAAATTTTGTATATAAAAGAGAGCAATAAATTTTATCAAAATTTTTTCTAATAAAATTTGAAATATTTTTTGACAGTCCTTAAAAACTAACAAACAGGAAAATATTGGTGGGGTTTGTGTAAAGGTGGCAAATGAAAAATTTTATTAAAGAGAAAAAATGTGTAAAATGTATTGAATGTCTCAATTACGCGATTAAGAGTAAATTGATCAAAAATAAGAAATTGAATCTTTTTATAAAAGAAATAAGAAAAGCAAGAAATTCAAGAAATACAAGAAAAAAAAATACTTTTGTTATGGCTGATTTCCGACATCGAAAAAAAAAAACCGTTCACCTTGGCTTTTGTATTTTTCAACAAAATTTTTTTATGTATTCATTTCATACGCGTTCATCCTTTTCCTTATGCTATGGAAAATTTTATTATCCGAAACACACAACAGGAAATCTTTGGAAAAAAAGCAACAAAAATAATTTCTCTAAAAAATGTGATCATTTACAATGAAGCGCGTCAAATAAAGCATAAAAAAAATTGTTGTTTTTTTTTTTAATATTCCTTTTTTTTAAAAATTTTCCATTAGAAATAATTTGCACTCCCCCTGCTGCCAGCAAATTTTTCTCATTTTGTTCATTTGAAATTTCTATTGTGTGTTGCTTTTGTGAAAAATTTAAATTTAATTTGACTTGAACGTTTCGTTTTAAATACATCGGTTCACATAAAACAGAATTCACTCTGAAATAAATTCACTCAAAAATCAATTCCCTTTAAAGTAATGTCATCTAAGAAAAACGTTCACCCTAAAGAAAATTTTATTTTTCTGCATAACATGAATTTTTTTCATGCAAGGAAGGGGAAGATAAGGAACTAAGAGCTGTCGTGATTTTCATCTTACTGAATATAAGCGAATCAGACTTACTGCTACATTTCAACGGCATCTGGAAGTTGTGAGACAGTTCACAGTATCACAAACATTATAATTTCCTTCAAACGAATACTTATTTAATAATCCATACTGTATCTTACGTATACGGTCACCATATTTGGTCACATGCAAACCAAGATTTTTATTTTTTACTTACATGTCATTTTTACTAAGAGGTTTGCAATTAGATTAGTTTTTTAATTTATTCACTTTTTAATTAAAATTCTAAAATTTTGACGAACTCTGAACCTCACATCATACAAATTAATGACTCAAAATGTGAGAACTCATTCACGGCCCTTACTTCAACTTATGATTTTACGTAGTCCAAAAACAATTCAATTTTCGTAATTTTCACAGAATTAAAACTATTTGTCCCTTTCAGAAGCTATTAAAATAAACTCTGTAGTTTTAGTTTTAAATTTTATATAAGATTTATGAGTAGTTAGAAATTTAATTTTAACCATTAAAAATTATTTAACACAGTTTAAACACTAACAAATTAAATTTCAAATTTTCAATTTAAACGCACTATTTAATACTTTCTTAGAGAATTTTGAAAGAGCCAGTAAATATTTCAGTTTCGTAATACTAAAATTTTTCTTCAGAACAATTATTATTCCGATTTTCTGATAAAAACTTTTATACATTAGGATCAAATTCATTACTGAATCCTTAAATAGATTCATTCCAAGAATTTATGTAGTACAAATAAAAATTCTCATTATTATTTTTTCTAAATTAACAACATATTGATTTTTTATTTGTCATTCCTACAACTCATCCTTATTAAATTTCATAATAATTTTTATTTTCTTCCGGAGATGATCAATTTCCATGTAAAAATATTGAGATTGTTTATTGAAATAATAGAAAAATATTTTATTTATGTAAGTATACATGTATATGGAAAATGAATCCCTAAGGCTAAATTATTGGCTTGAACATCCAAGAATTTTTATACTGGAACGGGTGTAATTAATTTGTAATTTGAATATTCCCAAAAATATTTATTTTGAAATCTATATGAAAGGGTAATTTTATTTTTATAATATACAAATATCTAAATTGTTAATGTGATATGTCACAAAAGACATAAATAAATGTGTGTTGAAGGATATAGCACAAAAAGGGATATTGATAGCTATACTCTTGTAATGTTAAATTTTTTTTAAATTACTCGTATATGAGATTTTTCTTAATAAAAATCAATGTGACACACTGTAGTTCATTCTCTAGTGTATAAAATATGGGGAAAATTTAAATCGGGTTGATTTAATTCAAAACAAATTCGTCCTAAAAGTTACGTTTAAATATTTTTTGATAATGTTAATACATCAAAAGATTCAAAAAAATGATGCTAAGTATACTTGTTTGACCTTGGCAAAAAGTAGAACCGGTAATACTACAATAGGCATTCGTATTTCGCTTAAATACACAATTGAATAAGAAATCAGGCTTGTAAAAAAGTACCTTATCATCATCTAAATTAATAGCGATTATTATACTCACTTACATATTATATTGCGCATATTTTTTAATTGTTATGCCGCATGTAAAATTCAGAAGGAGGCATTCGCGACCTAAATTGATCAACATCTGTCCGTCTATCCGTTAATTGTTTATTCTCATTCGAGAATTCAAAAACCTAGATAGTTGAAATGTTGCACAGGTGCATATTTTTACTGAACATAGATCGTTATTGAGAATAAGTAAGTTTGGTCAGGTAAGACCATGAATAGTACCATCATTGCAGTAAATATGAACCAGATAAAAATTGTCAAGACGAAAATTAAAGTCCTTAATAATGAATTCCCATAAAACAAAAAAAAAAGCAAAATTTTTCTTGTTTGCATTTTTTAACATTTCCCGCAATTTTTTTTGAAGTATGCTAAATATTGCAGAATCAACTTACAAATTCCATTAATTTCTCAAAAATTATTTCAAAGATGATTCCAAATTTACTCTTTTCTAAGAAATTTTCATTTAATATTGTTTTCTAGTTTAACCCATATATTCAAAGTTAAGCGAGCGCAATTAATGTTCATTTTATTGTTCTCATAAATCATCATATTATCAGTCATATGAATGAATAATCAAAGATTCTTATATTACGTAAAGGAATTTTTTATATTAGGTACATTAGAATTGGACACTTTTGTCTACACTTAGTGAACATGAAACAAAACACTTTAATATTAAAACGTAGTTTGTTTATTTACATGTGCATACACACATATGTATGTACATATATCAAATAAAAAACAAAGAAGTTAAACTTAATATAAATAACATAATTTAATATTAGACGAGGTAAAGTGTTGCTTAAAACGCGCCAACTGTTTTTATTGTGACGCAATTTAACATAAAAATTTGTAAACAACTTTGCACGTACAAAACAAGTGCTTACACCTAATGATATGCAAATGTGAATATAATTTTTAATGTAAGGAAGATTATTTGAGAATTGAATATTATAATTCAAAATAATGCTCAGTTGCAAGGCACCTCTGTCTCTCAGAATTATTATCTCATAAAATACCAATTCTCAACGAAATTTATTTAGGAAGAGTATAAGTAATTTTTAAAATATATATAAATATTTTTAACAATAGAGAGAATTTATTTTGCAATATATAAATCAATACAACTCAGTAAATCCCAATAAAATAAAATTAATAAACCCATTCATCACACATCACGTAAATCAATAAGAGATTTACTCAGATCGTAAATTTACGTCATTCTCTTTAAAAATAGTTCAGATTTCCTGCATTCAAATTGTAATGACAACAAAATTCTCATTTTTTTGAACATTTTACATATCAATTAAGAGGTTTTCATACACAATAAGACAAATAAAAACCATAAAAATATAAATTTTAATGAAGGTATTAATTATTGTCGTCGAGACAACAAACTGAACAAGCAACTCAAAATGAGACACTATCAATTAAACTTTGAGTACAAAATTTTTGACTATTAAAATACTTTATATACATTGTATATAAAATGTTCCGACACATTATAAAATTTATAGAATATTCCAGAATTAAACATAATAATTTTCCCTAATTCAATTGTAAAAATTATTTTTAGTCTAATACACATACATATGTATACGAAAAAAATTCAAAATTTTAGTTAGACTTACTAATTCGTAATTGAATTGACGTCAATATTTTCAGATGAAAAATTAAAAAATTTCATATCTATTACAACCTTAATTAAATTAAAATGTACGGCAAATAAACTATTTGAAACTGTTTTAATTTAAAATTTTAGAAAATTTAAAATTCATTCTAATTATTTATGTACGTAGGCTACATACATAGTACATATGTATATACACATATACGTGCATACATGAATAATGATAATTTTTTCTTTAACTCAAAAAAAAAAACGCCTAAACCCCTTTCATTTAGTCACTAAAATTTGAATTAATAATAATTGAGGTTAAAATAGAAAATTAAATAAATTTATACAAAATATGTCTATTCAAATGTCTGCCAACCTTATATTTGCATACATACATATATATATATATATATTTATATATATATATATATATATATATAAATATATATATATATATATATATATCTACAAAACAAATATAATTATGCACGAGTAAATTAATTTATGTTTTATTATTCAATTAGTATACAAAATAAATGTGATACTAAAACATAAATGTACTCAATTTTGATATTAGTATTTTAAATTAGTGTAAAACTTTAAAAGTACGGTATATGTAAATATAGACATACATATATACACTCACAAATTATTTATTTAATTTTTAATTGTTTGAGTAATTGTTTGTATATGTAAGTATATTTTTGCACTATCATTTTCCTCTCAGCATAATTACAATTCTTAAAAAACTTATGGATTTTACACGCGTTATTCTTTCGTAACAAATATTATAAAATGCAAATAAAATGCAAATGGTCTAACTACCATTGAAATGAGTATTTAGTTTGTACTCGAAATTAAGAATTAATGCTTTGTAACTTGCAGTATTGTAAAAAGTATTAAGAAAATAGACAATGAAAAATTCGGATAACTTTTAAAGTGTAATCAGAAATTAGGAACTACAAATCAATTAAATTTCGTATGAGTAAACCATTTTGTTTTAAAGTAACCGTTGGCAAACTCTTGTGGGTTATGGGTAAATATGCGCTATGTGAATATAAATATGAGCCACTCAAGTTTCTTACATTACCTACCTACAAGAAAAAATTACATTTTCAACTGTCTTTATTTATTGTTTTGTTTTAAGAAAAAATAAATTTGTATGGAATTTTGCAAGCAGAATGATGGGCCCCATTTTGAAATTGAACGGCCGATGAAATGGACGATGGTTGTTTTAGTGGATTGTTGTTCCCAGAAAGACTTTAAACAATTCCTTGACTAACAAATTCCAGATGATCTATACTATAATATAATAATGTATTCTAATGTGTTCTGCAATGCGATAACGTATGTAACGCATTCTGTTATGTCAAAAAACTATTTGTTGAAATTGCTAAACAAAACTTGTTTTTAAAATGCAAATAAGTACATATGTTTGTTTATATTTTTTAAAAATGTGTAATTATATACAAACACATGTTTGTATACATTTTTTACATTCTTAGGCAAACAGGTGTTTGGTACGATCAATAATTTTATTAAATTAGAAATTCCTCAGTTTTCCTCTAATCTCTCCCCTGTATTGCATTGAAGATTACTTCAAAAAATTTTATTCAATTAGTGTTTTAAAACCATACATTTCTTGAGTGTGCAATATTGTTATAATTATATATATTATGTTATATTAAAATATATTTACACTATTTCATCAGAAAATTTTATCAGCACAAATTCAATTCACTACATACTGAAAAAAAATTACTTAGTCACCATTATTTTCTCTGAGAAATTTTCATTTGAAAACTAAATCCATTAATCTTAATATTTATTTTTAATGATAAGGTCTTGCTTTATATTGTAGATGCGGGTTTGTGTTTGTGTTATACTATTATAGTTGGTAGCTTAGAAATAATTTTATTTAATTAATTATCTAAGAAAGTATTATTTTTTTAAATTTTTTTATATACATATTCGCAATAAAATCTTAGTTTCACATACTGAAGTTAAATAAAACTCAGTTTTACCAATTGCAGAAAAATTAATTTGAAAGTAGCTTTGACAAATTGAAATATCATAATGGTAGTTTTAAGATTTTTCAAGGTCAAAACTTTAATTTTAAAAGCCGATCATAGCCGATATTTAAAATTATACTCATTTAAATAGCTTGAGCATTGCCAACGTAATTTTTTAACTATTAACTGTTACTTTATATAAAACAAATGCTTTCTATTTCACTTCGTACAATCCTCTTCGTACAAACGTAATTACTCCTCCTCAACCTTATATAAACAATAATAATAGAATTTGATATTTGAAAATTTTTAATCTTATTAATTTTAACTTTATTCTTTTCCTATAAATCAGCAGTTGTATTAAAAAAACTTCCAATTTCCTTCATGTACATATCAAGAAAAGTGAGTTTAAACACATTGTATTGCCATATACCGCAACATAATTTCAATGTGCTAAAACCACAAAAAGTTATTTTTTATATACGGTTTTTAATTTTTATGTATAATTTATATATACGATATATATAATTGTTGTCCGATTATATAAACAAGTACAATCGTTTTAGTTCATCATAGCCGACTGAATTATATCCTACACTTTGAAAATCTTACATGGCAGCTATCTGAAACTGTTTACAAAATTGAAGAATATATTGTAAATATTTACAAATATTTGAAGAATATATTGTCCGAACCGTAATTGGAAACACCTTTACAATATTTCATATTATTATCCTTCATACGTCTTGGAAAATTTAAAATAGTTGTTTTTGAGTTGTGCGACATATCCGATTTCTTTTTTCGAAATGGTTCAATAATAATAAAAGTCCGTCCTTGATGGGGAAGAAATAATTTCTGGAAGATGTTTGCTTTATTCCTTTTTGAGTAATAATGCGATCAGAAGAGCGGGTATAGCATAATCAACGCAGAATTTTACGCATTACAAGAATATATGTAACGTATATATACACATCACTAAAGTTAATAAATCACTAAAGTGCAGGGTATAAAAATTGTAATTTATAAGATTAGAGCGACCAAAACAAAAATACAATTTTTAAATTGCACTCTCAGCACAATCTTATCAACATTTTAAATATGTTGATATTTATTGAGTATTCAAAATATTCCCACGAAAATAACGGAAGTTATTTATGATATATGTGGAATATTTTTAATACTTATGATATTTATGATAAATATCAAAAAATATTGCACAGATTCCAAAAATTTGTTTATTTATCTACCAACATTTTTTTTTTCACTCGTAAAGGGCATTTCATTCACTTAACAAATTTACGTGGGATTTATGTAAAATAAATTATGTCTTCACAAAGTAATCGATGCTAAGAGTGCTCGTCAAGTAGATAGACCTATGCTGCAATTAACATAGTTTTACTAAATAAAGCGCGTTAACGAGAGGTCTTCTTACGAAAATATTACCTAAGTTTAGTAAAAATGAATTCACAATGCTTATACAAAACGATTTGATTCTCCTATTTTATAAAGAATTATTCAACTGGAGTTTTTGATATTTACTATAATTTATTATGTCTCTGACATAAATTGCATAATGTATGTATACTCGTATACAAATGAAGCATTTGATATTAATGTATATGTGAATGAAATTTATGCGTAAATACTAAACAATAGTTCATCTCTGTTTAACCTTTGTGTACAGTAAAAATTTTGTTTACTATGAAAGGGTTAATATGTTTATTTTATTTTTTCTTTAAATCTTATCATATCAATCCAAATTGCTTACGTTAAAAATCACAATAGTTTTTTTTTCAGTACTCGTAAACTAATTAATCTGATAATTTCCTCATTCCTCTTAAAATTTAAATGAAATTGTGCAAATATATTAATTTATTGCATGTTTATTTCAAAAAGGATGTTATTAATTAAAATAATAAAATTGCTGACAAACAATTTTTATTAAATTGTTTTATTTGATTTGCCTTTATTTTTTGACTCATAAAAATTTATTAATTAAACTTTGGCAAAAATTCTCACAATATTATGATTTTTGCTTTTAGTGTTGAAAGCAATAATTTGAATTTAATTTTATATAAAATATTTTAGCTACCGTCAATTATTTGTATATAAAAATGTATATGTATATGTATATTATAAGAACAGAAGCAACAACAAAAATTTTTTTTTTGTTTATAATTAAAATTTCAATTTTTTCTTTTGTTATTAAGCGCAAAATAATAATTAAAAATTATTTTATATAGAAAATTAAGAAAATTTTTTCAAGTGCAACAAATTAGAGTAAAATTTTCATAATTTATTTTGAACAAGGAAAATTATGAAAATCTTTCTTAATCATCATTATTAATCTTCTTTCTTTATTAACCAACTGGCCATTAATTTTTCTAACGTACATACATTATTTTTGTCAAATGGTACATTTATAATACCAAAAACTACATGAATCATTCTGAATTCAATTAATTTTAATTATAAAATATTTAAAATATTTTAAATGTTAAGGTAACAATTAAAATTTATGTGAGAAAATTTTTAAATATTTCAGTATACTTGATAAGTGCACAGGTTTTATACATTACAAGAGAATTAAGAGAAATAAATTTAAATTTAATGCATTACTACAACTGCGCTACAAATTTTTGCATTATGGAATTCTCTCATAGTCACACACTTATATTAAAATTAACTTTTATTCAATCTCTTTAAATACGCACTCTATTTCTCTCTTGAATTATGCAAAGCCTGGCATTTAAAGTTTTATGTTATATGTTATGTTGTTAATTTTATGTTGACTATACAATTATTACGTAAACTTAACGTAATATTTGTAACAATGTAAATACAAATTTTTACAGAGTTAATTTTAGAATTTTTAAAAATAAAATTTCTATTCGTTTATTTGACAATTAATTTTAATGAGTGTTGTCAGAAAGAAAATTATTATTTTTTTATTTAATTATTCATAATATTAGAAAACATGTACACACGTTCACAATATTAAACCTTGAAATATAATAATTTAATTTATTAATAAAAATATTGAAAATACAAAAGAGAAATTTTAATTTCATATATTCTTCAACATTATTTGTAATTAACATTTGACAGAAATTATAAAAGTAAAAATTGTGGAAAATATTACAATAAAAAAAAAGAATAGCAAAAAAATTATTATGCATGGGTAACCAATTAACATTTTTTCAATTAAATTATTAACCCTTTCTATTCTCACCTATTTTGATCATCATAAATTAAAAACGCCTGTGTAATGAGATCATAAAAAATCATTGTTAACTAAAATGAATAATAAGTACTTTTAGTCACATTTCAATAGGACAACTAAAATTGAATATTATTGACGATAATGGGATTTAAAGGGTTAACATTAATACTTACAGAAATATATTCATAATATTAGAAAAAATTCAAATAAAATTTTAAAATATTTTTTTTATAGTCTTTTGTAAATATGTAAATATTTTAATTTACATCTTAAATCAATATTTATTTTATTATAAAACAAATTTATTTTAACACTAAGTTTAATATAACGTCACCCAATATACAAGTTAAATAAATTTATTTTAATTTTTTTAATAATTACACTATTTATTTGATATTTTTTATTGCTTAAACAAAAAATAACGAATGAACACGTATAGGAACAAATACATAGATGGTTGTTAGAGATTTCTTTTAATTATAAGAAGGAGCTTTTGCCCTAATAAAACAACATTCCTGTAGTAATATTTAATGTGAGTTGCTTATTTAATTCAATTTTCTTTTAAGGAACTATGTATTTAAGTCCTTTCAAAACTGTTCATACGAAAAGTAAATAAAGTTATTAAAACTCATATTCTTAAAACAATTGTTTAAATTATAAGCATTTTCTCAAATCTGTCAAACATATTTCATAAAACTCTAAGTAAGTTCAATTAGTTTTGCCTCTAAATTAAAATTTCTTCCGATTTTTTCACATTAAAATCTAAATTTAAATAACCGGAACTGGGCAACAAATAAATAATTCACATGAATACTTTGTTTTGTTACATAATCAAATTTTTGTTATACTTATATAAAATTTCGATTTGAATAATCTTCTCAAAAGATTTTATTAATATATTTCCATTTTTTTTTTGTTTGATATTTCTTTTAAATAATAAAATGATTAAACAATTAATTTTATTAATTTCCTAATTTGCAATCGTTATCTGAATTCCGAAAATTTTTAATCTAAAATTCTAACATTGTACTCGTAATAAAAACCTACACTGTCATTTCTATAAAGCACGTTTTATATACATTCGTATACATTATCGTGTTAATTTCAATAGCGATAAGATTGTCTTAATTTTAATAAAATTCAATGCCAATCTCTTTAAATATTTAATTTAAAGGATTTTGTTACGAAATTTGTGTCGGTTCTATTGCTTTTTTTAATTTTAGTTCAATGTTAAAAACGTTATCACACCGTATTAAGAAATACATGCATATATATATACATACATATATATGTACATATAGATGACAAATTGTAGAAGTTAATATAAACCTGATAACACAATTGTTTCAAATTTTCTCATTAATTTTCAATAAGTATTTATAGATAAAAAGAACTAAGAACTTTTACTACACAAAGATATTATAAACGATAGTATAAAATTTATTGAAATTGGTAATTTCCCTAAAAAGTTTGATTCCATGTAAGTATTTCAAATTGTTCCATGTTCCAAAAGTTTAATTGTCGGTTTCATATTATTTTTTATTAAATTAACTACGGAGAATACAGAAAATGTTGTGATTTTCAATTCAACAACTTGGACAAGTATGAAAGTCGAAAAACTTTAAGTTATTACATGAAGGAGGGAAGAGGGTACAAGAGGGATGGATGTTGGGGATTCTTAACATGTTATCTATCACAGCTTTTGTTATTTTTAAAGTTATCCTATACAGTACTAAATGTCAGAAGTTGCTTCAGAGAAATGGAAAAATATGCGAACCGAAGTAAATTTTGTAAATGAAATTTTTGACATTTTTAAATGCTGTCATTAGGAGAGTAATCCGGTAAATATTAAATTAATGGGTTAATATTTTTTTTTATGGGTTGTACCTACATATAAATAATAATTATTTTGTCTGCTCAAATAATAAAAAAAATCGAGTTGTTGATTTTTGCTAATTTTTTTTTCTCTGTTAATTCTAAATTTAGAACCAAAATAAACAAGAATATTCGAAATTATAAACTTCCTTATTTTTATTTCTCTTTATTCTATTTGCAGATTCTCATTTAAACAAATTTAAATCATATCTATGTATATGTACACATACATAATATGTATGTATATTTTATACAAATATTCACAGGTGCACATTCATACATAAATCTCAAAAATTTTTGTGAATTTTAATTAAAATAAAAAAATATTGTTAAAATTCTATTTATAATAAAAATTTTTAAATTTCGCGGTCATTAAAATTTTGCTTTATTTTAAATAAAGATTGGCGCTTATATACAATAAGATTGTATAAAAAAAAAACTTAAATTGGCACCAAAATTAAATTCTGTAGAATTTCCATTCTTAGCATGAAATATTTTGTATGGCGTTTTCTTATGGAACAATAGACGTCTGCATTTTAAATTTAATATAAAAGTTTTTATATTAAATTGGTATTGTGCAGCATATGCATTTGGAGTATGCAAGTATGTATGTGTGTATAAAATACGAGTGATACAATAGTACAAACTCATATATAAAAGTAAATTAAAACATTTACAAGTTTTGTTTTTTTTTTTTTTACACTTTTTCTTTGGTGAAAATTTTGATGAATAGTTTGAATAGCTATTGAAAAGTTTTACAACAATTTTCAAATTTTAAATAAATTTTTAATGAACTTTTGGCAATCATAAATTTCAATGTTATTTTTATTTGCGGTTCCAAAAATATTTTATATTAAATTTAATATAATTAAGAAATTTAAATAGTTAATTGAAATGTTTTTCAAATGAAATCTAGAATTAAATTTGGATAATTTTATTAAATGATAAATTAAAGTACACACTGTATGCATTTTAAATAAAATACATAATTGATTTCTAATGAAAATATGCAAACTAAATACAAGGTACTTCAAAAATTTTCTATGTTTATCAATTTTCAACGTTTTATTTTAGAATTAATTAAGTAGTATAAAATATTTATTATAAAAGATTTATACTAATAACAAAATTTTCAAAACAAAATAATAAACAATTTATGTATGTATGCGTATGTATGTAGTAATTATAATTTAATTAGCATGACAATTTAAGATTTCGGAATTTTAATTTGTATGTTCAATGAATTTACCACTCCCAGGCAATGATTTTTTTTAAGAGCAAAATTTTGCGTTTATTGTAGTTTTTTATATGTGTTAAAAATTATGTATCAAAATAATCATTTTAACCCATTAGTAGACAAAGTTTTTTTCCTGATTATTAATAGAAATTTTTCCAAAATCTTTTGAATGTATTATTTGAAATAGCTCTAATTATTTTAAATTAATTTGAATTAATATTGAATATTACTTTTGCTGTGGTTGTTTTGAATACACTATGGCGAACAGGTGTATAAAATATTAATAGTGCCAAAATAACTCTACCATTTGTCTATCATTGTTTGTATCCATTTTTTTTTCTTACTAAATTATTTAATAATACTTATATCGAATTGTATCTGCTTGGATTTTGCGATCGTCATTTCTCTACAATTTTTTTGATCAATTGGTAAGTGCGTAAAATTCAAAGTAAACCGACCACAGCTTAAACCCAAGACCCTTCGATTAAAAGACCGGTCCCTACTTAGCCACTGCACTATTGGTGAGACAGAAAGTCCATTCATTTTTAATATCGATAATTAATGAATGAATGAAAAAAATTTCGAAAATCGGAATGACAAAAACAAAATCATAAAGTCTAAACAACGTAATTAAATTTATTTGTAAGAAAAAAAAATTTAAACAGAAATAGCGTCAAGTGTTTTATTTAAAAAAAAATATACGCATTTAAAAAAGTAGCAGGTAATAAATTGATGCAGAGTACGACGATTCCGTACCTTCGAAATATGTTGTATAAGTAGGCTGTCAGTACTATTAAAGAATTTAATTCTTGACTAAATAACGACATTACATTTTCGCGAAACTCTGTAATTAATACTTTCTTTATTATATTTATAATGCTGTTTTTATCTCAATAATAATTATAGGCTATCCATCTAATCATTCAATATCGAAGGTCCATTAAAACCAAGCTATTGCGATAAACTATATCTATACCTCTACAAAGGTTTTCCACAAATTGCTTGTAAATTTATTTTATAATTCATTAAAAATTTAAAAAATATTTTATTCTTTATCTATGGTACAAAAAATATTTTTGTAATTTTCAGACACAGGCTCTAGTAAGTCTTAATTTTATTATAAGTTTTCAAAATGAAATTAAATATAAATTTTCGCAAATATAAAAATTAATTTTACTACTATATTCTTTTAATTAACAAAGAAAATAATCCAGATTGATTCTATATGAAAGCTTAATCCTTCGGCAAACAACTTGCATATGTTTAGTTTTTGTTTCAATCACTTCAAATCAGAAAAAATTTCATTCAAAATTAAATTGTTAACACAAGAATTTTTTTAAAAATTAATTTCACTAAATTTATAAACGAAATATTTGCAAAAATTTAATAAATAATTAATTTATTAAATTAAATAAATTAAATAAATAAATTTCTTTCATAAACTAAGATCACAAATTAATTACATTTTCAAATTAACTTTGTATTATTGTTTCAACTATTTTAATTTTTAAATTTAATTAATTTTTTTCAACAATATTTTATTTTCTATATTGGTGTTATTTTATGTGGGTTGATAAATTTGTTTTTGTTTTTTTTAATTCTATTTCAATGGTTTTTTTTTAATTGCATACAAGATCAATTTTTTTTTGTTTTATTTAAATGTTATGTTACATTCTCAAACGTTGTTTCAATACTGCCACACATTCATTCCATAAAGAGAGAATTTAAAATTCACAGAAACGAAAAAATAATAAAAAAAAAATCAAATATTTTTATCACATACACAAACCTTATTATGTCAAAAATTAGAAACTGTGTCAAATTCATAAAACATAATAAAAAAACAATCAGTTTTCATGCATACAAACAAATGTTTACATATGCCTATTGTACAAATGTACAAATATTAAAATTGCGTATGTATGTATGTATGCCTTCATATAAGACTGATTAATATTATTACTTGTTATTAGTAATAATTTATATTTTGCTAATACGCCGTGATAAGATTAAAAAATAGCATTGTTGTTAAAACAAGAAAAAAAATATAAATAAATTTTTTTTTTCAATTTTCTCTGTATACACAAATATACATTCATGTTTAACAAAGCAAAATTCAGCAATAAACTAAAAAGTGTTGAACTTTTAAAAATAGTGTAAGAATACAAAAACAAAAATCAGCTGTTTAATCAGCTGAAATTCAACATATACGCATACATTAATCTATATCCATACATAAGTTTTTTTATACATAAGTGGCTATTTTTATATCTTAAAAAACGTTCACATTTTAGAATTGGAACTTTGAACTTGTTTCGTTTGCTTCTCTTTTATTATTTTTTATTCTTCATAAATTTCTTTTAAAAATTTGCCTATAATTTGCTTTTACTATTCAAGGCGGTAACAAAAAAAATTTCACTTTTTACAAATTTATTAAATACACTTACTACCTGTAGGAACCATTTCTTTAAACGAGAAAAACAAGTTAACAATCACCAGTATTAGAGATGACGCAATTTACGTAAAAAGGTGTGTAGAATAGAGAACGCAACAATTATAGTACCTACACCTCGAATTAATGACATTCAGAGAGCAAACAGTGAGATAAATCCCAAAAAGAATTTCTCCGTATCCGGAAAAGAGTGTAGATAAGGCAATTTTTGACATTTTAGTGAAGAGGTATTATTTCATAATAAAACAAAAAATTATACTAAAGTGATTGCTTAAAACAAATCTGTTAACTCGAATAGCACACCGAGCAACAACACAATTCACAAGACGTTTATATGTACGTGCACATACTCACACAAAATAACCGTCATATATACTTAAAATAATAATTACACTTTGTTCGAACTTGTCGTAATAATTATTTTTTACTCCATTAAATGCTTTGCTATAAATTTAAATATTTTTTCTCTTACTCTTAATTTAACTAAGAGAACTTTAATGTTGTATTTTTCAAGCAAATGTTTGAGTTGAGTAGTTAAAATTGCGTATAGGCAAAAAGCAAAACTCGCTTTAAGTACAATGTGAGTAAATCAATTGATAAATTGATAAAACTATTTAGTGAGAGAAGTTCATTTAACCATTTTTCTTAATTGGTTTCTGTTTTTTATATATTTTTCTGTAACTGTTTCTCTATTTTCTAATGCGAACGGAAGAAAAATGAACCGTAAAATAAGCATAAAATTAAATTAAAAACCAATTAAAAAATGGCTTCAGAAGCTAATATAATAGGAAATTAAATCGGAAACACTGCAAGAATTAGTTCGGCTAATTTAAAACGTTTTCTAGATTCTGTATCTATTCTGTAAAGTTTAAAAATTAGGGAGTTAATTTTAAAAAAGCTTGGCTCAGACTAAGCCAAAAACTATTAGACCCTGTTGACATCAAATGCTGCAATATATGTAGTTTTATTTTAATTCAAGCAGTTCGAAATGGGTTATATTCGTATATCACTGGATGTGAGTCATTAAAGTTCTTTATAATCAAAGTTTTGGCTTTTTAGATTTACTAATTCAAGAGTTGATGATGACTCATCCGTCCCTCAAGATTTTTTTCAAAATTTTTGATAACAGAAAAGCTTTTTTAAGCAGCTTTTGTATTCAAAGAGTTTTTTTAAAAAAGTCATGATACTCGAAAGACTTTTTGAAGAGCTTTTTAAATTTGATATTCTCGCTTCAATTTATCGAATTATTCAAAAGCTTAAAATGAGTCATTAAGTATTTCATCAAGATTTTAATGAAAAACTTTTTGATACTAGAAGTTTCTGCGCCAAGAAATTCATCGACTGATCTTATTTCTTCATTTAATTTTAGTTTTACTACCTCAAGAAATAAAATGGACTTTTACAGTCAAAATGAACTCTTCTATACTAAAATTTTATTTTTATTACACGATTTAAATCTTTAAATATTTTAATTAAAATATTAAATTTATTTCATTTCAAAAAAATTCTATAAATGTGATTCTATAAAAGTTTTGTTTGTATTTACATAAATATAAATTTATTTATAAAAAAAGTTTTATTCCTTTGTCCATTTCACATTTGCCTCTACATTTATGCATGTACATGAGTTTTACTTATGAAATATTAAAATTTATTTACTATGACTAAAGTTTATTTACTCATCATATCAGGGTATGATGAAATTATTTGTTCGTTTAAAATCATTTTGACTAGTTAGCGGAAAAATACAATGTTTTTTAAAATTTATTGATAAAGAAAAAGCAAACAATGGAAAATGCAAAAATAAATCGAATGTTGGAGTTCGCCCCGTTAACACAAAGCTTGATACAATACTATAATCAAAACATTTTTGTATAACATACTAAAGAGATCCAAATGCTTTACTTCTTAAATATTAAAAATTATAATTTTAACTTATGGACTTTTCTCATGATATAAATTGGACAAAAATGTTGTATAAAAGATAAGTATGATAGCACACAATAACTATGTTTGATAAAGTTGAATAAAAGACGTTTTGCTTAAAACTTGTATATTAAAACACTTTTCTTTCAGACTTGAACTAAAACAAGATTTTTAAAAAATTAATTAAATATTTAATTGATATTTTTTTTACTTTTAAAAATTATAAATCACAATTAATGTAAAAATTGACACAGAATTTGTTTACTAACACAAATTATTATTATTTATTTTAATTTTATTTAAAATTTAGTATCAAAATTAAAATTGCTATTATTTCTAAAAATAAAACAAATTTTTTATTTTAACGTTAAAATTGCGTTTTCATGCGCGTTTTGAACTGTTCACGTCTTAAGTTCAATGTAAACTGCACAATAAAGCTTTTTCAATGCTATTATGAAGTCCAAGCTCAAGAGCTCTTCAACAAAACACAACGAAAAAACAAAGAGAAAAAAATAACAACAAAAATGTAATAATATTAAAATTTGAATTAAACTATTCTAGTTTAGTAAAGTTAGGTAGCCTAGCTAACTAACTAGTGACTACTCAGTTTAATATGTATATATATGATAGTATATACAAACGTCTTCACATACATATTCGCGTATAGGTAAGTAGATTTATTGTCTAGTTTTTTGGAGAAAAATAAAGAAAAAAAATTATTTCTCATACTCGCGTTGATTTTTATTTGAAAAATTCATCATTTTTGTTAGTTTTTCAGCAGTAGAAAAAATGTAAGGGGAAAAAAATAGAGTGATTTAAGATTTTATAGGCTTTAATAGCCCAACATTTATTATTATAAGTACGTGAAATTTATGCACGTGTATACACGTACATACATACAAATTTATTTATAAATAAAATATTTATGAACATGTAAAATAATATTTTTAATAAATTGTATTTGTTTTCCTAATAGCTGACACGCTAGAAATGATTTTGTTATTGAAAACAATTAACACTATTCCAAAAAATTATTGTAGAGATTCTAAAAATTGTTTTTGATTAAATTGTTTCGTGAATAAATTTACTCTAGCTTTTTTAATAGGCCATGTACGTGTACTATATTATTTTTATGGATAAATTGTGATAGGTTTGTACATACATGTATATATGTAAGTACATCAGACATACTTATATTGGAACATACGAATTAAATACTCAAGTACTTTTTTTTGCATATGAATAATATTTAAAAGAAGAGAGCAGAGCAGGGATGTATCAAAACAAAAAATTTTAGTGTGGGTTGTTATTCATTACTTTTCACATAAATATTTTAATATTATTGGTTAATAAAAATATTTTAAAATATTTAAAAACAAAATTATTTTTGAGTATAACGATATAAATAAGTTTATTGATTTTAAGCGCAAAAAAGCTAATTTTTTAATCTTTCTTCAAAAGATTAAAAATCTTAAAAGATTTTTAGCGCATTTTCACTTCGTCCATCTCTTCTTTTATCTCCTGCTTGTTTTCTATTAAAAAATCTACTGGAAAATAAAAATTTGAAGTTTCGCTAGTAAACAATTTTTACAGAAAAAAGAAATAATTGCTTCGAAAACATGTATATATATAAGTTTTTGATATGAATTGCAAGTTTTGTATGATTAAGATCGTAACAGGCCGAAGATATAAAATTTTTTCTATTATTACAGCAAAATTTTCTTTCTTTTCACTACCAAATAATTGGTCTTCAAACTTAGCAAAATATCTGTTTTGAGTAACGTTTCAAGCAATGTTGCTGCATCGCTTAAAACTTCGTGGTTCATTTTGTTTTGTATTTGGTTGAATTTGGCTAAAAAAATAATAAAAACTTCACTCGCAAAAAGCTTGACTCCATTAAGTTATCCGTGAAGTACACGCAGTAAGAACAACTTGAAAGTACTAAAATATAGAGAAAACTAAATAATTTTTCGATTTTAACGTCTCACATAGGATTTGTTTTTTTCTTGTTATATAAGAAATTACAAATATTTTTTAAATTTTCTTTACAATGAAGTTAAGCTTGTAGTATTTTATGTCAATAAAAATAGTAAGCTCTGAAAAATTTTGAGATGTGACAAATGCAAATCAATTCTCTATGATTTCGCCTCAAATTGCAATCTTATTTCCTATAAGTATAAAAATGATTTTTTACATTAAATATTCCAATTCAAGAAAAGAGAATTTCGCATGCGATTACAAATTCTAATATACCAAAGACAGCGCACTAACACTGGTTTATTCAAAAGAAATACGTGTCTAATAAATTGTATAGAAAATATATTTTATTATGGGAACTAACCGTTCATTGTAACAGGTGCGAAAATATTTTTATTTTCATGATCCAATTCAATAGGAAAATTTTCAAGAAAATTTATGCACTTTATTGCATTTTCAAAGTTTTTAATCGCATGAAAATTAAAATTATTTAAGGAAAAAGAAAATTATTGTGAATTAAACAAATGCTGTGCATTAAACATGCATGTAATCTAACCATAATGCATGGTAGATTACATAACGCGAAACAAAAAAATTATCGATTTATCAATTTCAAGGAAGTCTTAAAATAAATTGCATTTTCTTTGTGTGATTTTTCTTTTTTTTTTTTTGTTTGAAGATTTGCGATAACTTTTATACAAATTTACAAAATTATGCGCTAGCAGTTATTTTTATTCATTTTGACCTTGATCGAAAAATTTCTAATATTTTCGAAACAATATGAGTGTATTAAGCACATGAATGTATGAACAAAATTATTTGAAATTCTTAGAATATCGGATAAGATACAAAAAGGATTACTCACTCAGTGAAACAAACTATATGAAATATTGTGCATTGCTTTAACACAAAAAATTAAGAAAAAATTAAAAATTCACTGACATTTTTTTAAAAAGGTTACCATTTTTATTGTAACACGATATTTTTTATTTCAATATTGCAATTTTTAAATAATCAAAAGTGTAAAGTGTTACTTTTGATAAAAAGAAAACTTTTAACAATCACGAAAAATATTTTTGAAATGAGTGAAAGCACGGAAACATTAAAAACGAAACAGTAAAAGCGAAATTTAAATAAAGGTTACGTTCTTGAAACTTTTCTACAAAGAAATTATAAAAATTTTTAAAAATTATACTGGGTGGGTCATTTATGATTTTGTATCTGTAAGAATTTAATTATTGAACCGTTTGTTTAACACGAAGCACCATCTTGTCTAAAATAAATACCAATCGAATATTAAGCACTTTTTCATGTGCCAAAAGCGTGCATTATTCATGGCGCAGAAGTAATTTTTACGCTTGAATCGCAATTCAAGAATTTCCAAATGTGTTCGAATAAATAATAAAGTTGGGTCAAACCAATGGTCCATGCTTTTCTGTGTTTGCAAAATTTGAAAAATGCTCATGGTTTCATTGCAATAAATATTTAAAAAAAATAGCACTTTTATGCTTTTGGGGATACAGATTTTAGAGAGGGGGAAATAGGTAAAAATTGTTGGCCCACCCTTTAGATAAATGCATATTTTTATATGAAAATATTTCTTTGAAGGTATACTGTTTTGTCAGCATATAAGTAGTCATTTGAGAGCTACTGTTTAGGTATTTTAAATTCCATCACCATTTTCAAAAAGTTGAGACAAGCAAACCTTTAGTTTTACCAAAGTTTTCAATTTTAGTTGTAAATAATTAATTTTAAAGTTTCATGGTAAGTTTGAAAGTGCATACATAACATATTTTCGTTGATTGTTTTGATTGATAAAGTATTTGTAAACTTTATATAAAAATTTATAAATACACATACATTTAATATAATTAAACAATTAAATCTTCATCACCACCGGTAGTAGAACTTAACAATTAACCCATTAAGAACTAAGGTTTTCCTAATTCGAAAGTATATATTAATGTTACAGCATGATCTATTAAAAACAATTTATTAATACGGGTTCTTTTGGTCTTCTTCGTACAACGATAAAATTTATTTTAACCGTCGAATGCTGCCTACATTTTCAAATAATATTTTAATGTCATTTTAAGAAATGATTTTTACAGATTACCATAATTCATAACTTAACTCAAGAACATTATTTTTCGAATAAAATAATAGACAACAAAGATCCTACTCAATTTTTTCTGTCCATCATTTTAGCAATTTATTTATGAATGTTTAATATTAAAGTCCTCAGCATGATTTTTTCATCTTTCTCAAATTTATTTCTCAATTGTTTTGATCTTTTTTTCTTTTTTTTTCTCATTTTAAGATTAATAAATTTATTAGAGTGACTTGTAGATTTACAAATTTGAGATGAACATTCGGCACAATAACAAAAGAAATTTTTTTTCCATAGTATTCGAGTATTTTCGAAAAAGTACTTGAGTACTTTTTTTACCAGACAAAAAAACAAAAATTGAAAAGAAAAAAAGAAGTGTCAGAAAAATAAGCACAATTTTATAATTCAATTAAATTATTCTCAAATCAGAATCTATTAAAATTTAAAGTTGTTGCCATACGTTGTCAAATGTTACTTCATAGTTGTATTTTCTATTATTGAAAATTATAGCAAAATATTCGGTTAGGAAGAAATTAAAGAATTAAAAAATCTCGAAAAACCAAAAACTGAGTTCAATTTTAAAAAGGGTAAACTCTTAATAAACTCTGTTGTTATTTAAAAGGCTTACTTGAAATTTTTACTCTGTGATATTTTAAGAGTTTTGTTAATTTTTTAAACATGACTTGACGTATGACAACTAGCTTTTTGTGTGATATATTCGGAAAGACCAATTTTGCAACTTCGTTACATATTCAGAAATTATCTAGCCAAGCTGGTTATCTGTATAAGGTGTTGAATAGTAAATATAAACGCAAAATTTGACGTATACCCAAAGAAAATAATCTAAAGGTGATAAATCTTTTGGTGTGGATAAAATTAACACTGGCTAAAATAGTATGGCAACTCCAATGTTGTCAAAAAGTAATAGTTTTATTAGACAATTGTGGTCAGTATTATGTATCTATATTTATAATATGTTATGTTTATTGCATATAGCACCATGTATGTATGGATATGTGTAGTACATCTAATTTGAACAATAAATTTTTAATAGACCATGTTGAATGTTAAATTTTATTTAGGACAAATTGTTATAGGTTAATATCGTGGGTACTTAAACAAAATATCAAAATTAGTAATCAAGTTTTAGATTTTGTACAAATAGTTAAAACAAAATATTTTTGAATTTTGCCGAATTTTACGCGATTTTTCGTAGATTTTACTATTTAAAATAATTTTTTCTCTTAGTTATAAAATTTTATTTTCATATTATTTAAAATTTAAATTTTAAAAGCGGAAATTTATTAATAATTCATTTAAAAAATTAAAAAATTTTTTTCTGTTCACATATTTTGTAATTATTAAACTTTTATATTCTAATAATGTGAAACTCATATCGTTTATGAATATTTGTAACTGGTAAAGCCGGTTGTATAAAATATTCAAAAAGGTACGCGATATAAAATAGTATTTAGAATACAAAGTACAAGTGAAATAAAAATTGGCTAAAAAAATTAAATAATTAAATTATAAATTGAATATTAAATTTAATGGAAAAAAGAGGGTCAACTTAATTATTGTAAAATATACGAGTGAGTGGGTGTGGGTTCTTTTGATATTGTTTTTGGATTTTTTATAAAATTAATCAATTCGTTTGAATTCAAATCGTTTAAAAACTATATGAAAAAAAATCATGTGGATAATAAAAAAGTAACCGGTTTAAAAGTACAATAAATTTTGTATATTTTGCATTTTTAAACAATTTAAATTTAAGGTTTTGCTCAATATAATATTATTGTAGTTTGTAACAATAATAAAAATTTATATATGCAAATCCATGTACGAAACGAAATATATGAACATATGTATATGTATATATATACACATATCCATTGGGATGTGCAAACGTATAATAAAATTCAATATAGAGAATAGTGGTGATTTTATTGACTGACTGTTCACAAATGCATAGATGGAAAATTCTAGTTATATAGACAATTATATATATAGACTAGGTATTTAGAGCATATGGGTAATAATGCAATAGTATATACTAGATAAATTGAAATTATTTTAGAATTTTAAAGAAACATGTCTAATAGAGCAAAACATCAAAATTGTGCGATAAAATAGTCAAGAGCTGTAAAATGTGAATTAGATATAAAAAACCACTTTGTAATAATTTCGAACATGGTGCCTTCCGCTCACTAGGGAGCACCGAACACATCTAAAGAGGTGTATTCAATATCTCACCGTCAGTAATTCTTTGCACCGTCACACAAATAACGTGGTTATCTCCGTATTTGTTTGTCCAAATGCATATGGTTACGGTGCCTACCATTTCTACAAAAATTCTTGAACATAAAAGTTGCTTCATATTTTTTACGATCATCATACAGATTGAGATTTTCCAACCGTACGTTTAAATATGTTTGAACCTTTAAAATAGTTCTAATTCGGTTCTCCCACTAATCTAATGCTCTATTCATTTCATTTGATAATAAAAGGCATATTTCAAACAAAATTTGAACAGTACAACAATATAGTCTGTATATAATAAAATAATTATAATATATAATTATTATATATATAATAATTCTTTGCCTTCTTATCAGACAAATCCAGGTAAATTTGCGATTGAATAGAATGAATTGCAATCCGACACATGTTCGTTATTGAACTCAAGGAAAAAAGTTTGTTAAGTTTTTAATCTTTAAAGCAGATGTGATCCAAAATTCACTCTGATTCCTTATATGACCACTCTAAATTTCAATTTCAAACAAAAATGATTATTATTTGCTACCACAAATTTTTTCTTCATGCTTTATTTTTGAACTTTTATAATTTTTTATGTACTGCTTACGTTCATAATCATTATTTACAATTGCTATTAGCAAATTTTCAACTTTTATTTAATTTAAATTGACTTATAAAATTTTATATATACGAGTAGAAACAGATGTGAAAATATTGGAAATGATGCAAAAATGAAAACATTTTAATTTTGTTGAAATCATTTAATATTAAAACAAAAATATATTCAAATTAAATTTATATTAGCTAGGAGAAAAATTAAATTAATTTAATTGCATGTCGCGCTGTCAGATATTGTTTATGAATTTTGCTGTTTTGATTTATAAATAAAATTATTGTTTGACTCTTTCGAGAGAATAAATCTCGATGAAATATCACCACAGGTATTTAAAATTTTAATAAATTGGAATCATTTATTAAATTATATATAAAATGAAGCAACTGAGTACAATAAAATTAAATGTAATTTCTTGTTTCCCTGCTTTGGTATTTATGCCATTGGCTATGCGAAAAGGTAAATTTTATTATATAAAGAAAAATACCTAAGTAAATTATTAAAGAAGTCTATTGTTTTTTTACATGCAGTTTTAAAGTCTGTTATTCAAGGGTTAAATAATTTCTTAATTAATATTAAAAATTTAAATATTTTTAATCAAAATTTTTATTTTTTAATTATAGATTATTCATAAATATTAAATTGCGGCAACAAAATAAGCGATAATATAGTCAATAAAAATCATTAATAATGTAGAATAGGGGAAAGTCCAAAAAAAATTTAGAATTATAAATAAAAATTTTCCGCAAATATGAGATCTAACATGTTGTGTTATCAATAGTATGTAGAAGGAAACATTTGTAGTGAAATAAAAAATATTTCATTTATACACCACATGGTGAATATATAATACACTCCGTGGTGAGTGGTGAATATTCTTTTCGAACAAATACTCCCTCGATTTTTTCTTAATCATTCTTCAAACATTTATTTTATCGAACATGTCGTATGACAATCAATTTGAATTGGTGTGAATATTCTGTAAAGACGATTTACTCTAGGGTAATCGAGTGACGTTGACTACAAAAAATTAAGCAAAAATTATTCAAAACTTAATAAAAGGCGAGAACATTAAATGTTCAATTTTGTACTCCCTTTAAATACTTCCTACATTTACAAATAGAGTAACAATTTTTATAACAACCTTCAAATATAATTTGTATATTAGTATTTGTATAGAATTTTTGAAATGAACAAAGATTTAATCGAATTTCCATTGTATAGATAGCGTGAGTATCGCTACAATCATCATCAAACACAAAAAAAAAACTACAAATTATAAAAAAAACTTTAAACTTGGACTAGTTTCGTTACAATAGTCCACACGTTTTCGATTCTTTTTCTTTCTTGTTATTGTTGTTATTATAAATTGTTTGTATGTCAAATATATATGTTTGTAAATATTGACAGTTTAATAATCTGACAATAAAGTGTCATAAAAATTTAACTATACATACATAATTTTTTATAGAGACCAGACATTATAAATTTTTGATTTCAATAATAAAAACACAAAGAAAAAATTAAAAACTTTTAAAACGCGAAAAAACTTGTGAAAAAAAAAATTTAAAGCATTTTTTTGTACTTTAATCATATTTTAAACATTTTACACTTGTATATTTGAATTGATAGCTGATAACATTTTGCGATAAGTATAATAAAAAATAAATAATTTCAGTGCTTTTTAGCACTTTTCCAAAAAATTTTTGAAAAAAAAGCTTATTAGTTTCACTCTGTCCGTCCGTCCGTTTGTCCGTGGACACTTTTTTTGTTTACAAAACTTCTACACCCTTGAAGATAGAAAGCTGAAATTTAACACGTACATAGATCTTTACTAGAAACTTATTTCCGTAGAACAAAATTTTTACCTATCTTCCCCCCTCTAGAAGTTATACCCCCCTAAAACCCTAAAAAAAGCCTTTTTTAAATATTTGTTGCAATGAAACCATAAGCATTTTTGAAATTTTGCAAACGCAGAAAGGCAGCAGCTTGCTTCCTTTTTTTCCAAATTTTTGATGTCGCTTTTCTTCTAGACCCCAGTCTTTAGAAGCTTGAAATTAGGGTCTTTTAGACATTAACAAATAGTTCATTTCGTTAGAAGAAAATTTTTTTCCATCTCCAACCCCTCTCAAGTTATCGCCTCTTGAAATTTGTAAAATTTGAATTTTTGACACCTTATATTTCTGAAACCGTAAGTTTTTTCAAATTTCTATAAACGCAAAAAGCTAACGGTAAATTTCATGACATTAACAAATATAATTATTTTTCTTAACTCACACAATTAACCCTTAAAACCGACCATTATGTTAACCCCTCTTTATATTAATTTTTGCTTTATTTCAAAGACAGCAAAAATCGTTCATCCTAAATATATGCAATCCTGGAAATAGTTTTGTATATGAATGAAAATAATTTTAATAGTGTGATAGGTATACATAGACTGTATTTAAAAGCAGAATTTTCACTTGTTGAAGAGAAAAGTGCTACAATACAAACCATTGGTTTGACCCAACTTTATTTTTTTAAATTTATGGGCATGTCAATGGAACTTCATGTTAATTAGAGTGATTCTTTTGCAATACTGATAAGTTTGATATGATATTTGCCATTTCACAAAAAGATGTTAAAAATTTATTTTTAGTATAACTTTAATTAAATGACATTTTTAAGAAACTTGCCTTATCGCAATGGTCAGGAAATAATCAAAGTTTTTGTTTTACTGTGTGTAAGGGTTAAAGAAACTTTGTAAGGCGGTAATATGTTTTGATGACAGGAACATAATTATTTCTTATGAAAAGTAGAACAACGTAACATTTTAAAATGCTATGCTGCTTTGGATTGCTATAGTTGTTGTCCAATTACAATTTTCGTAAAAAGTAGTCAACAAAATTTAAATAATTTGTAGAGTAAACTGGTTGTCTGCATATTTCCTATACGTTTTTTACATTTTAGCTTTTCAAATTACTATAAACTATTTTTAATGTACGTCAGAAATTTAAACCCTTAACCATAAAGGGAACATAAAGTCACAGCTGTAATTTTTAAGGGCTTGATGAACAATAAGCAAATGCTAATTAAATTTTTGTAGGAAATTTTGTATGAGTATAAGATTTTCATTGAAAAACAATTTGCGTACTCTTAATGGCGCAATTGAAGTGAGCAACTACCGAATGAGCGTAAAGTTAAAAAGATATCTTAGAAATTAATTGCAGGAAGCACACAAGTTCTAAATTAACATAAAAAATATTATGCAAAAAAATCATGTCGACGGCGAAGCTCTTCAATTAGATAAGGAATTAATTTGATTAAAGTTGTTAAATCTTTTTTAATATACCCTTTCTGAATTAAATCTCCATATGATATGCAGATTAATAATTAAATGTTATAAGATCGCGACATTCATAATCGCCGTTAAAGTTTTGATAAAAATAATAGCTTTATAATTTTTCATTTTTGCCAACAGAATTGAAAAAAAATGTGATTATGAATTTCACTCTGTCTGTCCGTACGTTTATTTAAAAAAATTTCAACGCCCATAAAAATGGATCATTGGGAGAAGCCCACTTTTCTAGAGAAAACTCTTGCCAGCCCTCTTCCCTCTAAAAGTTATTACTTTTCAAAGTCCTAAATATTGCTAATTCTACTGTAGCACCATAAGCAAGCATTGTAATTATGGCACGATAAATTTTTTCCACTACTATTTTTACATGTTAAGTTTCCAAAACTTATCAGCTTACAGTCTCAAAACATTTTGTTTTAACAATTATTTTTGTTTTAACAGTCTAATTAACCGACGAATTCGTCCATTGTATTATGGATTAGTTCATTTTTGTTCATCCAAAAAATATGCAATAATTATTTATTGCATAATTTATCTTTGGTCATTATTAAGAATAATAATTAGGTAAAAAATTACTTTAAAAATATTTTTTACGTTTTCAAGAGAAAAGTACTGCTTTACAAACCATTGGATTTATCCTAATTGATTTTTTTATTGCTATAAGTACTCCATTCAATAAATTCCTTCTCATTAAATTCTATGTGTTCTATTTGGGTAGTACGTGTTTACTATTATTAAAACTAATAAAACAAATTAAAGTTTAAAAATAATTTTTGTTTGTGTAAGTTTTAGTCATTATAGTCAATTATAATTAATTAAGAACCATGTACGTATGTCATTTTATATGGGGTCATGCACAATATAAAAATAACGTATAAATTCCTGTTAAAATTAATGTTTGCGTTAATTGCTCCAACTTTTACTGTGTAATTATATTTTAAAGATAAACCATTATTATTATTAAAATTTGTTAAAAACTTATCCAATAACTTAATATGAGAGTTAATAGCAATTATTAAATATAATTTACCTTGTTGTATAAGAATAACAAATTTATTATTAAATTTCAAATGTAAATGAAAATAATGTAGTTTAAATCTCTGCTAAATTATAAATAGTTTTTAAATTCGATTATAAATGGCGGATCTTCCTGAATATTAAGGGTGTAATTATTTATGGTTTAAATTTGGGTTTCTACAGTTTATTTAAGTTTCAAATATTTCATTTACTCTAGATTACCTAACAACGTTTTTGTATTTAAGATAATTTTATTAAAAACAAATTGAAGCAAGAAAAACAAATTTTTGATTTTTAATTTTCAAATATTTTGTAGATCTCATTAATTATTGAAAATATTTTTAATGAACAAAAATAATTTTATATTCATTCCACCTTTTATACTTTATATCGTAAACGAAGATAAAAATATAGCGAAAGACAATTTAAATGATACAGTCGGAGCTCCATAACACAAATTATCATTTTGTAACAACACAGTTTGTGTTACAGAGAATTGGCCATACATACTCGTATATTTGTATATTTAAAACCACAAGTCGGTAACAGGTAAAATGTGATTAAATAAAAATTATGGTTTCCAAAATTTTGACAGATTTTATTTGGAACAGGCCGGGCACACTGCGTACAAAATGAAGCATAATAACTTTAAATAATAATTAAACTTTCTACAAATATTTAAACTGAGATCTAGTTGTTATTTGTGCGTAATAATGTTGGTCAAATACAAAATGTTATGTTATTAAACAGGGGAAATTAATTTGCAAAAAATGGACCATATGCAGGTCAGCTATACGCTGATGGCAACATATTTTTACATTCGATTAAATAAACTATTGAAAACCTTATAAGTTATTGTGATTTACTGACCGGAATATTTACTGTAAATTTATAGAGTGTAAGACACCTTTCATTTATTTTTCTCCTAATTTAAAAATTATCTTTTAATTTACACCATAACTTTAACTTTTAATTTCATTTCTTTTTTTTATCGGTTTTTTTTCCTCTATTTTTAAGGCACAATTAAACGAAACAACACTATTTTAGGAAGAATTATGCAAATTAGCTATTATTTTAATTGAAAACGACAGACACCAATGTTTTACTAATTTTTCAAAAGAAATCTAGCATAACTCATTAATAATTCAGTAAAGAATATTTTTTCCAATCCCTCTTTTTCCTCCAAAACTAGTAATATACAATATTAATAAATGCTTAATTAACTATCTGACAGTTGAATATTAAATAATAAATAATAAACAGCTATATGTATGTAATGATGAACAAAAATTTTTGTGAATAATTTATTTTGGCATCTGCCGGTTCCTCTCTGGAATTAACATAATTTTTCTTTTTCTTTACTGTCTGAGATATTATAAAAAAAATTATAAAGATTAATAATATTGCATAATAAAATTTAGAAAAAAAAATACGATAGAGCAAAACGAAGTCGATTTGACTATAGCTTTAGGAAATTTTGATTTTTCTTGTACATTTTGGGGTTACAGTCCCCCCTCCACTATTGATTGGTCAAACGAAAATTTGGGTTCGTATTTCGCATATATTTATCTCTCGTGGTCAGCGCACAATCTTCCTTATGCAATGCGGTCGGCAAAAATTATTGTTTTTTTTTTTAATTTAAAAATGAATTATAGATATTTAGATAAGCATCGATTCGGCAAATAAATACTTTTATCAACTTATGCTTTAACAGAAAAAGGCTCTCCTAAATTTTTCGTTTAATAGTGAACCCAACTTGTTATACCAGTCACTGACAGTTTTGACTGATATGTGCCACTGAGAGTGTAGAATTCACTAGCATATGTCTCTGTAAATTAACAGTAATTGACTTGTGTCACTGACAGTATGAACAATGACATATGTGAATAAAACCTGACAGTACTTGATACAAATACGTTGTTTTACAGAGAGAAAAGCAGTTTTATCTGGAATGAAGATTTTTGAACATTCTCTAACTATTCGAACTTAATTTCTGAAGCGATGCTACAAATTATGATGCGTAAAATAAAAAAATAATTAAATTGAATACAAAAATAATTTTCTAAATCATATTTAATTAGATTGCTTTATATGAATCTAATTCCTTTCTAAATTAACATTATTAAATTTTAATTTGTTATTCATAATGCATAAATTTGAAATATTTGCACTTATTTAAATAAGCTACACGTATATAATTAGTTTTCATATACATATGTGTATACATATTTGCAAAATGAGGCCATAAATCATTTTTGTGTTCCAGCTAAACACGAAATATTAATAATTTATTTCAAAGAAAATGTCGACACCGTCTGATGATTTTTATTTTAGATACCGAAATTACAACAAAAATAAAATTATGTAACATATGATTCCATTTTAGTTCTAAATAATAGTAAAAAATTTATATAGTAAATAAAATATTTAAAATACTTTAGAAATTAAGTTAACAAACAATCACATATAATTAAGATCATTTAATAAACAGGTGTTATTAAAGGCCAATTAAATTAATATAAAACTAAATTAAACAATAAAATTGTTGTGACGTGCAAGTAAGGTACAATATTAGAGAAGACAAGGGAAAAGTCAAGCGAAAATAAGAAGAGGGATAGTATTGTACTTCATTTTTATTAATGCAAAATTATTTCTGAATTGAAATAATTCAAAGAAAGGAAACTGAATTGAGATAATTAACTTGAGCGAAAAAACTTGGAAATGTGGAAGAAATTGATATGCAATAAAATTACTGCACTTTACTGATTTTTTTACTGCTTCAAACGGAAGCATTCCATATTGTTTTTCTTAGTTAAAACACCCACATACAATTCGTTCATTGAATACGATCGACGTTTTACAATGAAATATACTAAACAAATTTATAAGTAAGCACAAGTAAAAAATTCTTAAATGATAGTATAGACTCAAATTTTGCATTTGTATTCCCCTAAATAGTAGTGAGCCCAAAAGTAATATTTTGAGGAAAAATCATTGTTGTTTTTTAAAATATTATAAATTTAAAGCCAGTAAATTACATACCCAGGGAACTTCTATGTATTTTTAATAGAAATTAAAAGCTTCAACTCACCTGAAAAAAAAAAAAAAAATTAAGTTAATATCAAAATTTGCCTTAAATAATAAGCAATAAATTAAATAAACACAATTATTAATTAAAATAACTTTATAATTAAAATCCAATAGAGCAAAACACGCACTAATTATTTCATCGAACGGTATCGCCAATAAGGCTACCACCACTATAAACCATCATTGGTTTCTTCATTAAAATTCTATATTGCCTCAACAAACTAGAATAAATGAAGTCAATTTTAGATTTACTAATTACAAATGTCGAAATTAATGTTACAACTAAGTTGGCCCACTTGTCAAATTGAATTTATAAACCAACATCCAAACAATAATCAAAGAGTAAAGAGTATGGTTATTATTAAGTGATTTATTACGCACAATGCACAATCTTAATTGCACATTGTTTATTATTTTGGAAACGGACAGGGAGTGGTATCGCACTTTTTGGAAGCCGCTTAGGGCGCCGAATAACTCCGATCCTGGTGTGATAGTAACTAATAACTGCCTATTCATTAAAACTTTTATATGAAATAAATATTATAATGACCGTTTATTGTGAATATTATGGAAAACAAGCAAAATGTTATAGGACACCATTCAATAAACATTTTGGCACATTACTCGTATTAACTACAAATATTTTATGTTACGTTCTATATTTTGTCTTTAGATCGGGTTAAACCTAATATTGAAATTATTTTATTTTACGTAGCCATTATTTTCATTATGAAATTTCAATTCAAATCACTTTCACACCGACCGCATTGCATACAATAAAGGAAATTCGGATGGAACAAAGTGAAATCCTACTCAGAGCCAAATTTACGTTTTTCTAGGTATATGTTAACCAAAAGATTACTACGTCCTAAAAATTGGAAAGAAGTATTTAAAAGGCATTTTTATAATATTCTATAACATTTTCACTTAAATAGAGAACTGTGCTGCAGCATCAAATTTTTTTAATCTAAAATCATACCAAAAACTTAAAAAAGTTCAAATCAGTCTTCATTCCCAGTTAAAATTGAACATCATTCCAAATAATTGAATAGACTTCTCAATATTTTTTCTTCATTTATTTCAGGGAGTTAAGAAAAATTATGTAAGACATTTTTTTGGCTTGGTCCTTAGTCTTAAATTGTGATTGTTTGATATTTTTCGATTTTTTTTTTTGTATTCTTTTCTTTAGAAAATTTTTAAACTATTGGGTATGAAACAAAATTTAAATTTAGAAATTTTTAAATGTCACAAAAAATTTCTAAACATTTTTCTTATGCCTTCCTTGTTTTTTTTTTAAATTATTTCATCGAGCCCAAAATTTAATTTTCCACGAATATACATACATAAATATGTATATGTAAACTTTGAGGATTGACTATTAAGCAATACCTGATTTTTGTATGATAACTGATAACGGGATTTTCTGCCGCATCATAATTAAAATTTAAAACTTAAACTGCAACATGAAGGTAATATTATAACCAAAATGTAAAGTGCCAAAAAATATGTTTAAGATTTCGTATAGGTGAAGAACTACGAGACAATTTGAATCAATTGTTAATAACAGAAATAAATTAAAAATAATTCGCCCCTAACTTTAAAAAGTTTCTTCGTACATTTCCTCGTACATAGGAAAGAGGAAGTGCTTCTATGGAACAACTGACAATTTCCTTCAAAACAGTATAGTCATTACAAATTGGCTATAGCAAGGAATAGTACACATAGTTTTAAAATATTCTTCATAGAACTTTTCGTTGAATTTTTTTTCGAAATTCTATACTTCGACAAAAATTGTATTTTTACTCATTTTATTTGCTTTATCGTTTCATCTTTGTTTAAACGGAATACCAAAATCACTTTCGAGTGGATGTCAAAATAAAAATCATGTTTTTTGCTCTCCTAATAAACCTATTATGAAAATATTTGATAGAATTTATTGTTATAATCTTGAATTTAAATTGGATTCTCGTTAGACAAGTCTATCTAGACTCTCATTCAAATGATAGACTAATTAGTGGAGTTTGTAAGTTTATTTGCAAGTGAGAATATGACAACAAAAACAAATAAAAAAAACCATTCAAAGTGTGAAATTTTGAATAAATAATTTTTTTTTTGTGTAGTTGAGCTTTTACAAATTAGAATTGAAAATATTAAATATTTTTAACTATTATAAATGCTAATTGACCACTTTTAAAAATGAAGTGGGATAAAGTACTTAAAAAACTCTTCAAAAACTATTAGAGAAAAATGTATAAAATTTTAACATATCTGGCGCAATTAGAATAAAAATTACAACCATAATGCAAAATTTTAATCTTATTAAAAATTTAACGTTAACTAGAAAAAGCGCAATATTTGCTTAGATAATTAATTGCAGCTGTCTTTTGCATAATCGAGATATCCTCTAAGAGATTGTACAGATGGGATAACAGCATCCTGCGACCAGCATATAAGGATCTAGTTTGCTCAACCTCCTCCCGTTAAGTGTGAAAAAGCACTACTTAGAAACGCAACTTCTAATGAATTAAAGCAATTCAAAAAAACCCGGCAGACCACAGCTCCGCCGGAGTGAATAAATAGTACCCCAATATTTCTCTTTTCTTTCGAGTGACAGCCCCACAATACCCTAGACTCCTAGATACCTTTTTAAAGCTATAATAGAATTTTATAAAAGAATTTTAAACAAGAAATTCCTTTAATATTTATAAAAAGGATTTTAAAGAAATTCTCAATTCTGATATGAATATAAAATTACTACCAATTATTGCTAAGATATAATGACCTGAGATATAGACTCAATTGTATGTTTTTGCGCCGACTATAACTCAAAAACTGATTGAGCTAGTTCCCCAAATTTTCACAAATGATTTATTACAGTAAATGCCAAAATCTTATTTAAATCTTTGGTTAATGATCGTGGTACTGGTTCGGGTATCTACCATGCAACTTCAAAAATTAATTTGCATTATCTCAGAAATCATTGGAATTATAATATAGAAATTTCGTAAAAGCAAGATTCGTGATAAGATAACAAATTCATACGGGTATTTTTTCTCGTTTTTTTATACCCTGCACCTTCGGTATAAAAATTTTGTATACGTTTGTCCAATTATATTCTACATATGTTCTAAAAATTTTAATGGGATGGCTGCATCGGTTCGGATAGCTGCCATACAACTCCAACACCCAATGTTATATATTTGGAAAAATAATAAAGTCAGATTCATGAAATTTGGCAGTCGTATGTCCAATTATAGGTCAGATATATTCTTGAAGTTGTGGTTGAATTGCTTGACAGGTTCGAATACCTGCCATACAATTCCAAAAGCTAATTTTAAATATTTGGAATAATAATAAAGTCAGATCAGATTCATAAGATTTGGCAGTCGTGTGTCCAATTATAGGCCAGACATATCCGTGAAGTTTTTATAGTGCAGGGTGTAATTCAATCGGTTTATTCCAACTGAAACGTTTTTACTTGTTATATATTTAAAATCTCCCTTAAATTAGATACTTACATTTATAACAATTAAGTTTAAAATTTATATTAAAATTTAATGTAAATTAATTTTTTTTTAATCTTTTATTCATAAACTAAAAAATTTTCATTTATTTTTATGAATTTTAATAAAACTTTAATAACTTTTTGCTCAACTACTCTCTCTCTCTCCCTCTATATATATACAATATTATTTTCATTTAAATAACACAAAAGCTCCTGAATTATTTAAATTACATTACAAAAGATAAATAATAATAAAATAAATATTTATGATGCACACACATTTAATACATACTTAATATCTATATCTCTGAACTAAAATTTATTCATATGTAAAATAGAATGTGACTGCTGAATTAAAACAAATAGAAATAGAACATAAAAAGTATTGTAATATTTTTTAAAAATAGTATGCAAAATAAAAAGAAAAATACTAAATAATAAATAAAACGATTACATCCAAAGGGACATATGAGTTTCTATTGAAATTTACAAAAAGAAAAAAAAAATTTAAAACATCCTTACATCCTTATTAAATTTCTACTTTTTTTTCATCAATGCACACACCTTTATATGTAGCCTCATATAGCTTCTTGCAGTTATTTAAACTGATTTTCATAGCTGTTATATTTAACAAAATAAATTTTTCACATTTCTCACTCCTCCACCTCATCTGTCCCATTTCTACACTTCCGAAAAGGATTCAATATCAATTTGTAACTATTATTTTGTAATATAAAATGATTTCTGATTTTACTAAAATCAACATTCTATATACACTTGTATATAGTCACAAATTATTTCCACTAAAATGAACAGTGTATCCCAAGGTATATTAGAAAATTTATATGGCGTTTACATATTATTGAAAAAAAATTCGTTTAGTAAAAGAAAATTCGATTATTACTAAAGATTCAATTAGGATCTGAAAAAAAACATTACTTACAGGTTTCATTGATTGTGGTACATAAACTTTAAATTAAACTGTATGATAGCAGAAATAATTCCAACATAAAATCAAAAATGTACAAATATTTCCACAACCTACATGTGAACTCAGTTTTAAATTTAACTGAGTTCACATGTAGGTTTTTGTAAATTAAATTTATAGAAAAACTTTACTCTTTCAATAATATGTTCTTACCATTTATATATGCAATTTACAGAATTATATAAGTATTCTGCTATGTTTATGCAAATTATATACAAAAAAAATACATTTGAATTTTAGATACTAGGTGCGTATATATGTAAGTATATATAATTACACGTGTATACTAAATAGAATCTAATTTTTATTAGAATTTATATAGTATTTAAAGTAAATTGGTAGTGTTGATTTTACAAATAAAATAAATTTTAAACAATAAAACTATTGTGTTTAAATAAAATTATAAATTTAATAAAAGATATTTTGCATTCACGATTTACCAATGAAATTTTAAAAATATAAAAAAAGTGAGAGAAATTTAAAGAGTATTTAGAATTTTAAACACTCTTCAATGAGAAGTCATCAAGTACCTACAATTTCTGTGCTCTTTGGAGAGCTTCCTATCTCATTTAAAATAGAATGACACGAAAATTTCAATAAAATGAGATTTCAATGAAGCAAAACTCATAGACGAATGCATTCACTCACAGTCAGTCTTTTAAAAGTTTTTGTATTCATAAGACAGAAATTTTCTTATAAATTTAAAGAGCAAGCTTAGACCATTAACATCATTAATTACTTAGATTATATATAAAATGTAATTACCAAGGCACGCAAAAAGATTGTTACTAAAGAGAAATTTTATTTACTTCATAAACACTACAACGACAATACAAAATGCTAACGTAAGTAAATAGCTCCATATAATTAATATATTATGTAGTTCCAGAAATTTTTAATTCAGTAATTTATATTTGTATACTGAATTTAGCCTAGTTAAAGTTAAAGAACGTAACTGAATTCAACTGCCGGTTTAACATGTTTTGGAACAGAAGGAGGTGCAGTGTAATTATAATCAAATTAAGCGAGCAATTTAGCATTCACAATATTTCGAAAAGGAAATAAGGATAGCCGTGTCGTCAAAGTATCACCTTAGGTTCTTGTGTGGTTATTTTGTCAGTGTGGCTAACAAACTAATTGTAAGGACACTATTGCTTTTCTTAGTGCTCATTTAACCAACATTTTGACAAAACATACAACATCCAAGAGCTTCTGAAACTCAGGTTTAAAACAATAAAATCCCTTTTGTTAAAATTCAAAGTGAGTGACCTAAAATAGTTTTGTGCTGAATCATTGTGTTTGTGGAATAACGTACATGTAAATTAAATGAATTGGCATTTTTATATATGCATATTCAAATTTTTACATATTTTATGACCTTGAAAAAATATTTATGCTTAATTACATTTTTTCTTTAACATGAAGTTTAATTAAGTGTAAAGTGTACAAAAATACAAAGGATAGTTTTTAACTTTTTTTTGTATTGGAACCTTTAATTTTTAACCGAAATTTAATAAAAATTTACAAAAAAGTGAAAAAATTTATAGGAATTAAAATTACGGAAACAAAATGTTATTTAAGAATTTGAATTGAAAAAGTTCGGTTAAAAATTTAATGGCCAAGTATTTAAAACATATTCGAAAATACAACAATTCCAGAAACAAAATCGAGTTGACGAAACAATTATTGTATTTCCGAAATAAAATCAAATTTTCGATATACAAAATCGAATTTTTGGAAAAGTAATCAAAAGGAAACCTGGTCGATAAATCTAATTTAATATAAGCCCCGTGGTTGATAATTCAGAAAAATTTCTACTAATTAATCTTATATGGCAATTGTATATGCATTTAGGTAACCATGGGTTAAATCTCTTTCAACTGGTATATTTAGAAGTTCGCGTGACTCTCTAGGTTCTCTATACTTGTTATAATCTGTTATACTTATAAGGAGGATTTTTCAAACATTAGGTTTATGATTTTATGAATATATACATTTAAAAAAAATAAATTTTATGCAAGAGGAATATAACTTTATTATAATAAACTTATACACAGGTGTTTCTCATAAAAATCATATATTCATATCAATAGTTTTTAATACTTTATTGATATTGATTTCTAATGTTCAATCACATTATTCTTGTCATCAACGTTGTTAACCTTTTCAAAAATATTATATTAAATCAAATATATTTTTCATCTCATCTGTTTCTTGCAGTATATCAATTGTTAATAATCGAAATTCTATTTTTATCATATTTCAATAAATATCTTGTATATATTGTTTATATAAAGGCATGTATATTGTATATATATACAACATACACTAATATAATAAAATTATATATTAAATAAAAACCTGGTAAATATTTGTTTTTGATCCTTAAATTATTTATTTCCAGATTTTCTGAATTTTATATGTATTATACAACATTTCGGATTTATTAAAAAAAAAAATTTATGAATCTTGAAAATATTCTGAGACAAACAAACTTTCATAATACAACATACACTTAATAGATTGGTATTATATAAACGCATATTTATATAATATATGTTGTATATAGAAAGGTACAACCGTGTCGCACTAAAAGTAAAGTTGATATATATATAGATACCATATTAAGGAATCATAATAAAGGAAGGTTTCAGAATATTAATGCGAAATATGATTAGATTTTTGTAATAAATTGAAGTAAAAAATTTATTAAGTTTAAAGCTTCTATACATGTTCGAAGACATCTCATACATGTTCGCAATCACAATATCATTTAATTTATTGTAAATATTTGTTTAAAAATTTTTCTTTTTAATTTTGTTTGTATTTGTAAATTATTTGTGCTATTCAATATAAAACATTGTTAGAAGTCATTAGAGATATGATAATCGAAAGCCGAAACCTTATTTGTAAATGAGTCTTTTTGGGAATGTAGTCCGCTGCATTGCTATTAATAGCGGAATCGTTGATTTTTAATTTCTTAAGAAAATCGCAGTTATCTGCTTCTGAAAATGATGTTTATAACTAAAACTAAGCTTTCTGAAAATTTTGTACTATTCGTGCAACAGAATTAATACTTGTATAAGTAATGTCATACACGTTTTACAAGATTATGCAACAAAGAAATATTAATTTAAGCACATAATAAAATTTGCTGTTAATAATTTAATGTCAATAAATAAAGTTTATTAAAAAGTTCATTAACACTTTTAATAATTTTAGTTGTAGTTATGAATCAAATTACTTATAGTATACAATTGCAAAAGTTCATTATACAATTAGTGATTTCAACATGAGAACAATGATTAATTGTATGTTACGCAATGTTCCGTTAATTAATTTTTCAATAAAATTGTGCAATTATTCAATTATATTCATTTATTTCATTCCTGGATATTGTGTAAGAAATTATATTTAAAGTTATCTAATATCTTAACTTTTAGTGAATAAATAGGAAAGGGGAACCGTATACGTGGTGTTCTTATATTTTGCAAAATAAATTTTATTTGTTACCAGACTATTGCTTAGTTCAAGATGATTACTATTTTATTACCTAAGTACTAGGTAACTATCAGTTTCTATCCATAACTGCCATCTTTTAAAGGTAAAGGGATAGGTAAAAGAAAATATGTAATAGATTTGTGAGATTAAAAATTATTGGAAAGTTAATTAAAAAAGAAATACATTCAACTCTAACAAAACTAGCAAAGAAAACTAGATTATATAAAAACTTAATTACCAAATCTTTTGATCCCAACAGATGCTTTATTAATGTTGGTATTGAAGTCTTGAAAAATAGCATTATAATTACGCAAAATTATTGTCAAAGGATAGCATTCGTCCCATAATAGGTCGGATGCCAACGAATCTCACGCCGCTAGAGTTATGTGCTTTAATAAATAAAGATATAGAAAATAAGTTTCGTTAAAAAAGCAAAAACGTTTTGCAGGCTAATTGTGTATCTCCCGCTTTTAATTCTCTTACGTTTCAACAGCAGTTCACATGTTTTGAATTGAACACTTCTTCACAAAATATCAACTAAACTTGTCGTCTTTAAGAACAAAGTGAATTAATGGTGACTAAATTTTGTAGAAATTGCAAGAACGCACGTTTTCAAAAACTGCGCCAAAAATATGTCTTTACACATAAAGGTACTATCAAAAGCACAAACTTAAAAATCAAAAATAAAAAATTCGAAACAACTGAAAGAGATTCTTCTAACGAAACAAAAAATCTTAATTGCTACAAAAATGACAAATAGTCAAACATTCATCTTTTCGAATTTAATCCAAGGGAACACACATTCAAACCTATGTTAACAAATAATTTATCTTCCTCGTACCCCAAAAAATTCGGCAAAAAATTTATTTCAAAATTTATTTTATAAAAATTAGGGGGAATGAGATATTTCCCATTTATTAATGTTGTTCGAATGTATTTCAAGGTCATGTTACCGTTTTTACTTGTAACCTGTCAAATATTAAAACATTTTCTGTCATCAAAATAAAATTTTCTTGTTTGTTTTTTCTGCTACTTTTATCCTTTTTAACCAAAATTTTCATCTCTAAGCAAAATAGGATAACCTGATTTAAGTACTTTATATTGGAAATTTTCTATTTTAGAAACGTTTCCCTTTTCTTTTTCCACAAAGAGATATCGTAATATTAAAAACATTTGTAATTTAATTTAAACGAAAAAAAAACGTATGCAAAAAACAAAAATTTACAATTTAAGAATTGTGTAAAAGTTGAAATATTGTCTAGTCTCCAACCTACGTTTAAAATTTAGTGAAAAGGATGTTAAGAACAATATTCAATAAATTAATAAATTCCTTTTTATTTTTATTCCTTTGTTCTGATTCCAATTATTGTAAAGGGAAAAGCATGTAAATTGGGTTTAATATGCATAAAGTATAAAATTAATTTTATTGAAATAAAATTTTGTACAAGAATCGCTTGCTTGTACCTGATTATGCGATTTTGTAGTAATAATTTTGCAATAACACATGGAATTCCAATATTTTGGAAGCAAACAATTCTGGATTTATAAAATTAAATATTCGAAAAATGAATTTATCAATGCGAAATTATCATGATGGGCTAAATCTCTTTGTATTGATTTATGGGTTCTGTAAGAAATCGTACCACCTATTTTATGTAAATTAATTATAAATTTTAATTTTAAATGTAAAAACAAGCACGAGAACAATTCCAAAAATGCAAAAGTATTTTCCTGTCAGAGAACCAATAATTCACAATTTATTATTCTGTTAATGAACCCGGCTGGAAATTAATACTTTGAGAAAATTTTTTTCTCAGATATAGCTAAAAATGTATAATAAAGACCTGGTGGTCTTTCAACTCCTCTCTCCCTTCAGGTTCTGTTTACATATATGATCAAAGGCAACATTAATCTAGAATTAAGTCTGATAATTGTTTACTTATCAAACTAAAATATTCTGATGGAGGTCAGGCTTTACGTTAAAATTGAAAAATTTTGATTGTTGTTTAAAATTTTCACAAAATTTTGTTTGCCACCATTTTTAAAATCTAACTAGATTCCATTATTCCCCATCAGAAAAAGTCTTGTTGTCAAATAGTGTTTACATAAAATACTTTTGTCAGACTCATATTAAGTCATAGATTTTGTCATATATGTAAACAGAAACTTGGAAAATTATTAGTGCATTTTCTCAGTGACAAAATTGATGTCCGACAAGTTGAATCAAAATTGATGTATGCACTTATAAAATTTAAAAATATAAATTTGCTTTGTATTGACAAAGTTTCATTCTTTGGGAAACCGAAACCTATCTCAAAATTTCATCAAATACTTAAAAACAGAAATTATGCAATGAAAACTTACCAAAGCACATTTCTGTTGAGGAGTGCACAAACTTCTTGTCTTGCATACCTGATATTTAAATTCAATATTAAAGAACAATGTACGTCTTCGTTTCCAACATAATATACACATTTTATTGAATTATATTCAAAGTAAATCAGGGCTGGCCTATTATCCTTAATGGTTTAATTAAAATTTTTTTAATAATTTCCATTATATTTTTAATAACCCATTTTATTTTTTATATATTTTTAATGTAATGAAATTTTTTTAATGTTATTTTAATAAAGAACTTAACATGTAACAATGTTAAAATCTTAAATTACTCACATTAACATTTCGGAAAGACAACAAAATTAGTAATGGAATTTTTTAAAATAAGCCTTTTAAATAATTTTGAAATAAAAAATTAATTATGAATACGCGAACATTGTCGATGTCCTCCTACTTCAATCAATATTAAATTTATTTTTAAAGGTACAAAATAATATTTGCATTCTATATACAAGTTACATACATGTATAATAAATAATATTAAAATACATAGGTGAGTATACATAATAAAAGGATTTAGTCCTAAAATTAAAAAAACATTAGAAAAGCAACCATTTAGTAATATTATATTTGTTAAAGACCCCCCTATAACTACATACGTACATATATGCTTGTATATTTTTTGTTTTCATAGGACGAACTGATAATTGCGGTTAAGGTCACGTATATAAACATAAAATACATGCCCAATATTCTGTGGTTAAAATACCACTTAAATCTACTTAAATCATATGTTAATCGATTTGGATATAGATTCATTTAGGAGTCAAGGATTAAAAAAGAATGTAAATAAACCAATAATAAAATATGGTAAATTTTTGAAACCGCAAGGCAGACTAAAAAAATTAAAATAAAATGTCTGATAGGTTTAATATTATTGCCTTAATTTATTATTGTATAAATATTGGAATTTTACTTCAAACTTGAGAATACCAATGAATTTATTTACACAAGATTCTTACAACAATCCTTTTTTTTTGATGTTTCAGAAAAATGTCGGATAAAGATTTGAATAGAATCAATAATAGTAGAAATATTTAAATTATTAAACAAAATCTATACAATTAAATTTTATATTAGAAAAGTTGATTTCGGATTCATTCAAATTCTATATAGAAATCAAATAGTTTAAAAGGATTATTTAAGAGATGTACATGCAAAATCTTTTAAGTTTAATAACAAAATGAAATTGCATTGAGAAATCAATGTTGTCTTTAAAATTAAAAATTTTCATTGAGCTAGGTTATTTTTTGTTATTGAATATTTTAAAAAATATTACAAAATATGGGGTCGAAAAATCAATATAAATGTAAATGAAAAGAAATTTTTAAATGAAACATCGAAACTCACTCTAGTGTGGTTTTTCTTTTGTCAGAAATTATCAGAATAAGCCTATATCAGTTGCTCGTGAATTAATCGAGTGTAATTGTAGCCAGACAGAAAAATTGAATAACACGTACTCAATAATGGTATATACAATTTAAACGTCATAGGTTTTATTTTAATTTAAAAAAATGGAATCTGTCAAACTGAATTTGAGTAAATCTAACTTGAAAGTTTATTTTAGTTGTAGGCGTGATAACATCGAAATATTGTTATTTATAGAGCCAGGAATGGGTTAAGCTTTATACATTTTCAGAATTTTAAAATTTTCTTGTTAAGAAGATTGCTGGCATAATTTTCAATTTACGTATTTATTTCGGAAGAAGATATTAAGTTTAACACTAAAAATTGCACAAACAACAACAGAATTGGAGTAAATCGGTTACCATGGCAATAAAAGAATAATGGTAGATTGTAAAAGCAGCATAAAAAGTAATTATAATACGAAAATTTCATTTGCCATTTAGCAGACTTACAAATAAAACGCTAATAAAATTAAATTGTTCACAAATTTTCATAAGAACTTAAGTCTATATCATTGATTAAAATAAGGAAAAGCAACCAATATTGAACCAAAAAATTCCGAGTACTATAGAAAATTAAATCAACTTCACTAAAAATTAAAATTTGTAATTTAAACGAACGTTAAATAAAATGTTATGTAATTGAAAAATTCATACAAAAATCAGAGAAAAATTACATTTTTTAATCACAATATGCAATTTTATTCACAATTGTTCTCCTAAAGTTATGCAAACTTATTTATTATATATTTTAAAAATTGAAATTATGTGGGAATTTCAATAATAATTCGCATATCTACATTTAATTTTCATTGTGTTATTAGAATAGCTACACGGCTACAAGCATAAACTACATAATGTGTGCATATGTACATATATATATACACATAAATAAATAAACTTAACAATTATAATCATTAATCATAATTTATTTGGTGTTAGTTGAAAAAATATTAACAGGGAAGAAAAAAAAATATTTTTCAAAGCTTATCTCTTTTATATTTTGTTTTGAATACCAATAATCTCTAAAGTTGCTATGAGATTTTTAAAATTATCAATATCAAATAAAGTTTCAATAAATGTTGGCACTAAAATGCTAAATAAAATCAGAGATTGGAAATATTAAAAAAAATTTAAAATTAAAAACTCTATTTTGTACAATAATAGTTTTAATTTTGTGAAAACTGCTTAAAAATTTAAAAGGTCTTCAAAAATTTTTAATAAAAGTGAATAATTAATTTATGTAATAATATTATTTCAGCTTAAGCACAATTGTAATTCAGCTGAAGCATAAATTGCTGAATTGAACTTAAACGCAAATTTATGAATTCAATTGAACAACCACAATAACAATTTAGGAAGTGCAGCATAATTTTATTGTATCCTAGTACATTTACTTAATTACGTACCTAAATGCAAATCAATTTACAATTTCTTTTATTCAGCAATGCAAATTACACTAAGTCCTCGAAATACGACATCTTTTCATACAACATTTCGAATCACGGCACAATATAAATTTAGACCATTTTTATTCGGCTTGCGACATTATTCCTGATACGACATTAAAAATTAAAAATTTTTTTTGTTTTTGACAGATTTTACTGTTTTTTGAATAAAAATCTATACCAAATTTAGTTATAAGATACAAGACTAAAGCACATACTTCAATAAATAACTCTTCTAACTAGTTAAAAACTTCTAGTCATTAGTTAAAAATTCGAATTGAAGAACTTGTCAATTCAATCAGATTTTATTTATTTTCTGTTGTAACATTGAATTTTTTTGGTTTCATTAATGTATTTTGTTGCTTTTTTTTAAACTTTATTACCTTTTTTTAAAAAATAGCTCAATTATATTATAAAATAGTTTGGCCTAATTCACTTTTTGTTTTCATACATTTTTTTCCTACTCAAACAACAATTCGAGTTGCGACATAAAATTCTGAAACCAAAAATGTCGTAACTCGAGGACTTAGTGTATATTGCTGAATAATCGTACAATGACACTGCATTCCCAAAAAAACACAAAGTTTTTTTTATACATTTCCGGATAGAAATTTTCATTTGTTGACATTGACATTTCTCTTTAGATAGGCTTTATAGATATAATTCACTATCATCCTTAAAATATGCAGCCAAATTCCAATATTTTGCACCAAAATTTAACTTAACAAGTCAAAAATCAGCATTATGTCAATTTAAATATTAACCAATATATACCAGTAATAGTTATTGTCAAAATTTTAGAAAGAGAATCCTGAATTTATAGAATGTACATTTTGCTATTTTTTGCGTTTCGACAACGCGTTTTATATAATTCCGAACGCATAACATTGTAAATTTTTTTTTAAATACAATACGGAACGTGATAAATCGTTATAATTTGTACAATATGGAACAATGCCTTTATTTACTAATTTGCCCCTATATATGTAGCTGGCAATAATTCCAAAAAAGATACAAAAATACTTTTTATCATATTATGTAAAAACGGATTAATAAAAATATTTTATGCTAATTAGTCGTTAAGTCCTTAGAAGCAACGTTAAATCTTGTTGTGTATGATTTCAATTAAATTAAAAACAAATTATTTTATTTCTCAAGAATAATTAATATTACTAAAAATTAAATTTATATATTATATACGAATTATTGAGAAGAGTTATTTATAATAATAAAAAAATTAAATTATTTACTGGAAAGGATTAACTTTTTATAATGAATTTTATTCAATATTAAATTATGATGAGTCATTTAACTGTAAAACTTCTTATGCAATTTCATTATTTTATTTATATAATATGTAGGTAATTAATTATTGTAATTATCATAATGCAACCATAAATAATTTTATAAATAATTTCAATTTTTATTTTTTTACAAGAAAGTATGTATTAGTAAGTATATTTGCTTAATAAATTAAATTACATTCCTTAAATTTCAATTAGTAACAGAATTTATACACAGTAGAATAAAATTTGCATGTTTTTGCATTTTAGCGATATGCAAGTATTCTAGCAAAATTGCATTGAATAAAGTTGAAAATGCAAATTAATATTAATGTACAATGTTCAACAGATTGGGTTCCAGAAGTTTTTGTTCCCCGATATATTGACAATAGTGAAAATAAGTTTTCATTTTTAGGTGAAATATTATTCACTTTGTTTCCTGTTTAGTAAGTCAGCGCAGCGATTTCCAAATTTTGATACAAATATTTTAAAGAGAAGAACTAAGAGGTTCCTAATTTTAGTTTTCTAAGCCAATCATGTATCATATTTGGTTTCTGTTAAGAATTCCGTTGTTGGCCCCATTGCTAACAGCTTTCTTCGAAAGCTTTCGAAACTATATAATGTATATGCATTTCATTCACCGACTAAAAATATTTTTTAATTTTTTTTGACAATTTTTATTTATTTAGTTAGACCGAAGGCAACACACTTCTACAATCCAAATTAATGACTTCTTTTTCCCCTGCAACTGTTATCTACATACAGTTAACAACATAGCTGCGGTCCACATGAATTTTTAGAAAAAAAAACGATTTAAGAATTATCAGTATAAATGTAACATTTATTTAGAGAAAAGTCCTTATTTCAATTTTAAAACTTTCTCGTTACAAGCTTGCTTTATAAAGTCTTCCATTGAAAAAAGAAAAACCTGAGATTATCTCCCATGACGCAATATAATAAATGTAAAACAAACACATTTCCCCATTACAATTAGCTTGAATAACATTAAAGTTTTCGGAACAGATCCTAAATCATTTCATATTTTCTTTTATGATTTAAGTTAAGTACAAAGAAGGAAAAGGTTCCATAAAATATGCCAATAAATTTTCTTAAATATAAAAAACTTTCTCTTATTTTTTTAAATTACAATTAAATTTACGTTTTGTTTTATTTTATAAAAGAAAATATTAAACCTTCGAAAACTAATTTTGTCCTTAATCCTTTTTTCTCAGAAAAAGTATAAAAAAAATTGAATTCTAAATGTGTACATAACCTCGAAATTTGCTTATACACATACACCTACGTACATTCATGCGTACGTATGATTTATTTTCAATTCTTACCTGTGCTGTGATTCACGTTTATGTTCCATTTTATCACCATGCAAAAATGACATATCTAATTCTGTTTCACCAAATGTAAATGAACGAGAACGCATTTCATCTTGAAATTCATTAAGATTACCATTGAATCCGTTAACAAAAAGGAAATTTCCATTTAAATTTGATGAATTTCCATTTGAATTGTAAATGCCGTTGTTGTTAACACCATTATAACAAGTAAAATAATTATGGCCACCACTACCATTTTGAAAATATAAATTTAATTTGTTATGATTTTGCTTTGATTGTTGTTGTTTTTGTTGCTGACCAAATGTAATACCGTTAGAAGTAGTAGCAATAGCTGGCATAGGTAAGGTACTTTCATCTGATGTTATTAAAATTTCTGTTCGATTGGAACTTGAATTTGCGCGGGCTCTTAATTGTTCTGGTGTAGCTGGCGGACTGCCAGGATTTAAACATTCAAAGGCATCTTGTGATAATTCTGGCATTGTGAAAAAGTTTGTTTTTTTCCCCCTTTGTTTGAATTTATTTATTAAAATTTGTTTTCCGATGTAATTTATTCACAGTAATTTAAATTTCTTATGAAAAAGCGTGGTAATAATAAAATATTTTATGAAAGAGCGAATTTTTCCACTTCAATTTATTTTCAAAATTTTAAATTTTTTTTTCTCAATGTTTTTGTGTTCTAAATGTCTTTTGTTAAGAGTTTCAATTGAATTGAAAAGAAATTTGTACCTTAAAATAGACGATTATTCCTTTACCTTTTCTTATTAGGTTTTTTTTTAATTTTGGTTGTAATAATATTTTGTCAAATAGATTGAATTGAAGAAAATTCTACTGGTTTCCTACCTATAGAATCAAAAGTATCGGATTGCATGAATAGAAATTATTAGAATAATGAAAGGTCAAAGGTTTTTCCTAAAGTTGGTGAGAAATCAACAACTTTGTATGACGCAAATTAAAAATGAGTAATTTAGCGAATTTTCACAAATTTATTCGGCACAATTTTGGAATTTATTCAAAGAAAATCATGTCTAATAGACAAAATGTTAAAGAACTCCTTTAAATTATACTCAAGATTAAGACATCACAATATTTAATGAAACAAAAGTTTTTATAAAATTATTAGTACTCTGAAGGCTTAGAATTCAGAGCTTCAAAGTTCAAGAAAGGGGACCGGAATAAAGGAAAACTGTTTCTCAATATATTTTCATTTGCCTAGAGCAAAATTTTGTATACTACATTCAAAAAATCATTCTTCCCAGACCTCAGTTTCAATCAATTGTGAATTATAACAAACGATTTATGCCATAACGAATTCAAACTAAATTTCAAACTTTCTAAATAAAATTAAATAGTGTCAAATGAAAACTAAATTTTTCTTAATAACAAACCTTAATAAAAATAAAAACACAAATAAGAACATAAAGGGAATAAAAAATAAAGATTGAAGACCTTTTTCGGAATCTATAAGGTATCGTGGAATCAATTTTTAAGCGTGACACTGAACAAAACTTATAGAATTTCTAACCAATTATTTAATAATTTCTACGCGGCATACAAAGTCATAATAAATTAAAATTTTTTTAAACCCTGTTCAGTATATATTTTACAGGATTAGAAATCTTGCAAGATCCATTTCAACAAAATTTGTCTAGATTACCGCATAATCAATCATATTTGTTGAATTTTTCCCTTAAAAGTATCTTACATGAAAGGTACCCGTTCAAATGGATCAATCTAATTCATTTGAAAATAATAAATTTGATATTTCAAATTTGCAAATGCAATGCAAATTCTGAAGTTCGAAAAGGACATAAGTGACTATGCTATGAGAATTCAAATTTTGAAACTTTTAAATTCAAAAAAGAGAAAAAAAATCTCATGCGTGTATAGAGAAATTGTCAGATGTCTACCCTACATTTCTGATATTTCTTTGTTGCTGAATAAATTTCCGAATGTACTCTATTACAGCGAGTAATTTACGAACGATTTATACAAATTAGGGCTATTCTAGAACTGCTTTAACGAAAACCCACATAATACACTTTATTAATTTATTTTAAAATGGTATATTTGAAAATCTCTTCAATTCATCCTATTTTAATTTCAATTTACAAATGTTAAGAAAAATTACTTTGTCTTATAACAGACTATAAAATATAAATTAAAACCCAAAAAGAAAAATGGTAAGGAGTAACTAATTTAATTTTTGTATTATAATGTTTGTCCGTCTTTTTTTTATATTTCGGACACTTTATTCTGTCTTAACAATTAATTTTTTAACACTTTTCAAAAATTAATTATTTTCACAAATAAAATTAGTCTTCAACTTTATACTTTCTAATTTGCTCTCCAGTAAAAATTGAATAGCTTTATGAACTAAAGAACAACTAAACTAAAATGTTGCTAAACAAATTATCGTCAACAATTTTCTCTTTTCTTTATTTACAAAACAAATTTGAGTTTTTTTTCTACCACACACACACTCTAGCAATTTTTTTTATCATCAACATGAATCACCATTGAATTTAGAATTTACAGAGAAATTTTCCACGTTTATTGTTTATCATTTAAAAAAAAAAAATTTCCGCCTAAAATTTTGTAAAAGTGTGCGTATTTCTTAGAGTGCTCATGAAATAAACAAGAATTTCTAAATAAAATAAACCACGTAAATTAGAAAAATAATATTTTTCCAATAAAAATTTTTTTTTATCAATTTTTTTTAATTTATTTGTTTACTTTTTTAATTCAAATTTGAGTATTTTAATATTTGTAATAAATTGAAAAATAAATTTTTTCTTCAATAATTTTTGTGTTGTCCAAGATTTTTTTTTTCACTATTTTTCCTTCAGATTATTTACTAATTTCACTGACGGTTTCAATAACACTAAATTAAAAAAAAAATATTTTATAATTTTAATAAAATTTTAATTTTTTCAGATTCATTACGTGGGTACGTGTACGGAATCGAATCTTTATCGAATGTTTTTGTTTTCAAAATGAAATTCATAAAAGAAATACAAAAATAAAAAAAAATATCAAAGAAAATAAAAATAATTTAAATCAAATAACAAAAATAGAAAGGACGCTTAAAAATTGATTTTGTTTATCATCAGAGTGATGCAAAACTGATTAGAAATGTTTTGGTCTTTGTTTTTCTTTTTAAAATATACATGCACACACAAACATTAATTAATTTTTGAATGTTAGAATATTTAGTATGATAAGCACATAATCGACCTGGCGGGTTTCTGAATCTTTTATACAAAATTCAATAAATTTATTTTTGTTAGTTTCGTAAAAGGGTTTAAGAATTTAACAAATTTTCTTAAACCCTCCTTATATTTCAAATTGTTCTTACCGTTCCTTATATTTCAAATTGAATCTTAAAGAAATTTAAAAAAAAAAAAAAGAAACGTCTAGATAAAACTTGAATATGAGGTTCTAAAAATTTTTTTGAATAATGTTCTCGGAGAATTTGTTAGTTCAAATGTTCAACACTAATTTTATCTCCGTAAGCAATTTAGTTTAAAAGTGTAAGCTTAAATTTGACTCTTAAAATTGTTCGCAATCCCGAAGCATACCTGAATTTTTTCGAAAAGTTTACTTGTTCGTCATATTCTCAAAACAAGTTGACTCGAAAACTCAAATGTTCCATGCATTCAGATATTTAAATATGTCGATGTCAAAAAAAAAATATTGAAACTTAATTCAAACACCTAATATTATGAACTTAAGAAAATATTCAATTAAAAACGAATGATACGTCATTACAATTGGCATGGTAGTAAAACCTAGTTGAGTTAACTTGGAAATAACTCTGCTTTAAAACGAATCAATGCACTTACAAACCACTGGAAACTTCATTTTCTTTGCACAAATCACTGAATTTTCCTTTAAGCAATATATTTTAACAAGTTGGATAAAAATGAATATTTTACACAGGAAAAATAGATTAAATCTTCTAGCTGAGCCTAGCGTATAAAGAACAAAAATAATTAAAGTGAGAAACCGTGCTTACCGTAAGGTGCACGAACCAAAAGTACTTTATGTTAAAGGGTTCTTCATTTATTATTATGATTGGATAAAACATATTTAATAATTTTTGTAATTGCGATTGCAATTTAATACAAATGTTGGCCACGATTATTTATTGAGATCGCAATTCTTATATAAGCAAGAATAATTGTACAACAATCTTTTTGCTGTCAAAAAGTTTATTCTTTCTGATTTTGCTAATTTTTACAATTTTCCGGTAATAAAATCATCAATAAGTAAATTTTAAACATTTTAGTATTCAGTAGCTATTTTGTTTATTTCATAAATTGCAAGACTGCATTTAAGTAGATTATCAGTAATTGTTATCAACATTTAGTTTTACGCAATTCTGAAATTGCATTTAATTGAATATTGATAACAAAATTAAATAATAAAAATTATTTATTACTGTTTCCTTAATTCCTCTTATAAATTCATCTTGCTTTTTGTTATTTTGGTTGGGTTAGATGCAATTTGTGTCTACGAAAGCTTTTTTAATTATTTTTCAAATTTATAATATTTGTAGCTTTATATAAACCATAACAAATCTTATTAAAATATATTAGAAATTTTAAAATGCCAATTCAATGTAAGCAAAAAGAAATTTAACAATATTTAGCTAACAAATAAATAAAATAAAAGTCAAACCTAATCCGAAAGGAAAACTAAACTTTGAGAACTTAAGGTTATTGGTTAATTACAAAATCAATCTGTTGAATTCAATTTTTTAGATCCGAAACCTGAATTTAAGTCTTATTTCAGGTAAAAATGAGCTATTCTCAAAAGTATATCTGTTTTGATTAATTTAATAATTAATGAACAAATTCGAATGTAAAACTTAAGACTCAATCTATACACATTTAAAAGCAAAAATTTTGATTTTGACCCTCGAAGGCATATTTGCACCAATACTTGTATAATATTATGGTAATACAAAAAATACAGTTTTATAAATAAATAAATTCTCGAGAAATTTGCAAATTAGGGCAAAGGACGATGACTTTTATTACAAGTTTTTGTTTTTCGGAGTTCAAAATCGTTATCACTTCAAAAATTTAATATTGCTATTGTTATAATTTATACCCGTACTGACGAGCGTTCGAAAGGTATTATAAATTTATCATTCCGTTTATAACGCTAGAAAATATTTTAAAAGCCTTTATTAGTATCACAGTATTAGTATTGAATGGAGTAACAGTGTCAATATTCCATTAAAACTCAATTATGATTGTATAAGTGGTTGCAATAGTTGCCATACGGCTCCAATAAATAAGTGTAAAGTTATATCTCGGAAATTATGAGACACATAGTATTCAAATATTATATTAATTAGTAGAATGTTGGAGCCACTCTTCCAGTAAGATTTGGTTGTGGTTGTATAAGTTCTTAAAATAGCTTTCATACAAATTTGAAAATAATTTGGGCTTAACCCAAATGAAGTGCAAGTGCAACCCAATTCAGTATTAGAACCATTCTGAAAAATTTTAATAGTAAATCTTTTTGCTAGTTCTTGATAAACAATGGTACAGGTACCACATAGTTGGTATAGTCAACTTTATTTTTTCTCGTTTTATGTTAATTTTCAACACACTTTTGTACTTAAAAAATTAATCAGAATTGGGGAAAATATTTTTAATAATTTTTCACTGGCTTGCGTATCTTTATATAATTTTAAAATTTATTTTATTTTTATTTTTACAAATTTATTTATAAAATTTATATACGAAATTAAATAAGCGGAAATTTAATTTTAATGTTTTATAGATTTATTTTCTTATGTAAATGGCAGACAGATACGAGTAACAATATAAAAATGATATTTAATTGAAAAATTAGTTTGAGCATCACTTAAGAACACCTATGTATGCATAAAATAAGAAAAACATTTTGCTCTGCCATTTTTTTTTTTTGCAGGTTTTATTTTTGTAACCGAATAAATTTAAATTTTGTTAATGTTTTTTACGCTTACACTAACAAAAAACGAAACAAATTTAAGGTACGGCTCGTGTTACATGTTTATATTAAACTAAAAACAAAAAAAAATAAAAATAAAAATAAAAATGTAGTAAAATGAAAAACATGACAACGACAAGTGATGCTAAACAAGAGCACACCGAACGTCAAAATTCAAAAGAAAATTATTCTTAGTTTTTTGTCATTTTTTTATGAAAATCCTATTGAATTTTTTTTATTTTCTTGCCTACACAGAAAAAGGTACAAAAAACTGAAGAGTATATTAAATTTCTATAACGAATAACGAAACACTCATTCTGCATTTTACTTTTATAGCAACAGGGTGAGAAATTGAGTAAAAACTATGTGCATATATTCGTGTAACGGAATTTATTTTTAAAGAGAGAAAGCGAGGGAAAAATTGAGTCGGAACATACAGAATCAGTACCTATGTTTTGTTACCCATGTTTCAAGGTTGACAAAATTTAATCGGTATTTTTTTACATATTTCAAGATAACAAGTTAAATTTTTTCAACCCGTGTAAACCAACTGAATTGTATCCTTTACCTTGACAATCTGAGTTTAAAAAATTTATTTTTGAAATATTTAGAATTAGCTTTCATTGTTGTATGGCAATTACTTGAACCTATCAAATCAACTACAGAAACTTCACGGATGTGTCTGAATTATTATTGGAAACACTGCTGCCAAATTTCATTAATCTAACTTTATTATCTTTTCAAAAATTTAAGTTTTTGCAACTAACTCTTGGAATTGTATGACAACTATCCGAACCGAACCATTCCAAAAAAACTTCAGCGATATATGTGACATATTACTGGATACTCGACGCCAAATTTCATGAATTTCACAGTATTATTTTTCAATAAGATAATAAGAAACAATAATGTGCCTACTTTATCTGATTTTAGTCTTCATAAGTGTCATAAAAATAAAAATTTTAAAAGATTGGATCAATCGTTAAACATTTTATAATGGAAAGTCCGAATTAACTAATAAATTATTTTTAAAATGATATTTGAAAATGAATTTTACCTTAATATTTAATTATTAAAAAAATTAAATTTTGTTATGGTACGTCAATAGTTTCGATGACTAAAGTTGGTTGAAGTTTTTGCGTAAAGTTTACATCAAAGCGAAAAATTTTTTATATAAAAATTTATAGTGGAATGTTTTCAAGTTTCGATTTGTTTGAAGCACAATATTCGCTTGGAGGGTTTGAATTTTCAAATGTATTGCGAACAAAATATTTTACATATTTTAATTCAAATATTTTTTTATACAACGTTTAAAACTTTGATATCAATTAATAATTATAAATGAGAAATATTCTCGTTACTCTTAAATTGAACAGGAGAACTTAATTCTTGTGGAACTGATAAATTTCCACGCTTTTTACTATTATTTAAAAAAAAAATAAAAATAAATGTTTCATATTTTCGGCATTTCCATCTACTCAACCCTAAGTTATAGACTTCTAAGCAATTATCTGCCTAACCGTCAGTTTAATAGTTTCCGCCTAACCGTAAAATTGAGTAAATAGAATATTAAATCGTACAATTTTAAACATATTATGCATAAAACGAAGAGGTTAAAAAAAAAATCACTTAAATTGAATAATTTCAACAAAGTGTTACATTATACAGATTATAGCCCTGAAATATGCAATGTTTCATTTTTTGACAGATAATTTTATGAAGCTTAAGCTTTGAGTACAATTCGTTGCCATAGAATAAATGAGACCTATGGCACACAAAATGATATTAGGATACTAGAAAATAAAAAATAATTGGGAAGTTTCTTATTTTTCTCTCTTTTCAAAGAACAAACTGTCAAACGTCAAGCGAGGAATTTATAATAGGAAACAATTGTCTCTTTCAATTATTCATGCTTTAATTAATAATGAAGTGAACATCTCTTTGATTCTTCAAATGTCGATTGACTCTTCTTCAATTTTAATCAAATCTAATTTATCTATCTTGTGTGGCTGGTTTTCTTCCTTACGCTTTTAAAAGGAAATGCGCTTCTTCTGAAACAATAAAATAATATAACACTTGCTTTATATTGATGATGATTTCAATGTTTTCCACGAAGAAACAAATAAAACACAAAAAAAAAGAAAAATAGATTTTCACCGTATGACTGGAAAAACATTTTGTTGTTTGTATGTATTCATGTGGTGTATATACGTTATGTATTATTTTGTACACTCAAACATACAAGATTAATTGAGATAAATTTTTTTTATATAAATTTTATATCTCTTTTTAGTTCAATCAAATATTTTGAATTTTATTTGACATACACTATACATATACGTTTATACATATATTATTATATATACATCTAAGCATATGCATGAGGCTTGGATTCATGTGTGTAGGTGAAAATTTGCAACGTATTTTAATCATTATTACTGTAGTGAAATAAATTTTTTTTTTACTCGTAATAGAAATTTTTGGTTTTATTTTTTTCTTGTTTGTTTATAAAAATTTATAAAAGAAAGTCATAAAATATTTTATGAAATGGGAACATTGGCATTGACATTCGAATGACTGCTAGGAATTTTAATGTCAATGACAGTAGGCAAATAATTTTTCATTTTTTGCTCTTGTTTTTCAATTGTCTTTATTTTTCATAAAAAGAGAAGAATGTTACATATGTGGTTTCTTTTACTCTAGTTGAAAAAACAATATTAAAAGACTTGTGCTTTTACGGTTACAAGTTTGAGGTTCGACAATGTGTTTATTTTTTCTTTAATTTGCAAAGAGATGAAAATAAATTCGAGTATATAAAGAAAAAAGGATTAATTCTACCGCCAATGAATGGCCAAATTTATTTATATAGGCACGTTAGCACGTAACACAATGACGTAAGGTGGTTTATGCGCGCATATTTAAAATATTGTTTACATACTAAATATTTACACAATGTTTTCGCAATATTAAGTGTACAGATGTGAGATTTTTTTTAGAAATTGCTTTGATTTTTATTATAAGAGTCTATGTAGGTTAAGACACTCATTATTATACGATAGCAAAATCTCGATTAATGTATTTGCCGCAAAGTGAATATTTCAAATCTTTTTCAATGGATTTTGTTGGGTAAACCTGAAAGTTATTTTACGATTTTAAAAAGCATTCAAAGCCAAGATTTAGTATATGAAGAAAGTTAGAATACTTAACATCTTTATACATAAATTCGAAAATAGTCGTTTTAATTAAAATTTTAAAATATATTTCATTTGAATCAATTTCAATGACAAATCGAGAAATTTAACTTAAGGGATTTTTTTTGGAGCCACAGAAATCACAACCTAGAATTGTAAATCTACTCAATCTTTGTAATAAAATTTGGTTAGAAATCAGCGAATTCATTAAAAATACAGCTTGATTTTTTATTAATAACCAAAATTTTAAGAATTTTTGGTTTACAAACGATTCATTTTATCACTACCAAAGCGGCAAACAACAAAATTTATTTCAATTCGAATGAATGGTAAATGATATATGGATGATTTCGAAAATTTAATTCACTTTAAAAAAAATGCCAACAAAGCTGATAAAAAATTTTAAAATTTAAAAAAAACTTAAAAAAAAGAAAGTTGATTAAAACTCTGAAAGAGTGGGAAGCCCATTCATTGACAAGGAACATTGCCTGTCTAACTGCAGTCTACAAAAGACACTGGTCGTTGGGGGAGTGTGCTCTTAGACTTGGATTTCCCTTCAACACAACGTGTCGCAAGTGCTGGGAAATTGACAAGAAGATCATTTTTCACTATCTCTGCGAGTATCCGGCTCTGGGCGGAGCCAAACTGGCCACATGGGGTATAGCTTATGTCACGGAACTGGATGAAATATCGAAAATTAGCATCGGAGATTTAGATAGAATCCTCAAGAGAACCGGGAGCCGGCTAAGATAGGCCAGCTATAATCGTAGACTCAAAGATAACCTGGTGATTTGCATAGTGATATAGCATTTATTTTTTAGTGATATAACATTTATTGTTAAACATTTACATAATTAGCATTTGTGCTAATTGGAATGCGGTGGACATGCTGCAACTGTCGCGTAAACCAATCAACAAATCTCTGTAAATTCGATTTAGTTAATAACTCTTTGAAAATATTTGAAAAAATGACTATAAATGTTTAAAATCCAAACTCGAAATTGCAAATTCTTGCGTACGTACTTTTGCTTAAATTTAATTACTAATGATCTAATTAATTACAATACAAAGCTGGCAAGAAAAAATTTGCAAATATTTTAATTAAAAAAATTAATCAATCAAATAATTTAAGTAATACACTAATGACGCACGTCATGTTATTACAATTTTATATGGGCACAAAGAACCTTGTTGATAAAATTACAAATTTTTTATTATACCCCTAAAATTAGGTCAATTCAAACATACACATTTAGTACTACGACAATATTTTTGCTTCCATATATTCTTAAACTTATAATTTTCAAAATTTAAAGTAAGCTTTAAATTCCTATAATGCGATAGATAAGTGCTAAAGTCAATTCGATGAACTGAAAATTAGGAACAAACAAAAGATTACAATTAAAAAATTATTATTAAATTAAGCTTAGAGTTCTCCGGATTCTGATAACCCCCCATCAGCGAATTATAATATTAAAAATAATTATTGTTTACCCCCAATATAGAAGAGTAAAAAAATATATATAAAATTTAATCTTAAGTATTCTAAAATATTGCTTAAATGAGATTAAATATTATTCCATAAAATAGCCCTTGCAATTTTTAATAATTTATTTTATTTTATTTATTGATAATTTGAAAGTAATTTTAAAATTAATTTTTAAAAAATTTTAAAATAATTTGTTTACAAGTAATTTATATGAAGAGTATGTATGGTGTGATTTAAGACGTCAAAATATTAAATACATTTATTTATACATATGAATATTGGTAGCTATGTATTTATTGATAATCTTAGTGCAGTATACTTAGTACAGATTGGAATGCTTAAAAAACAGGGTGTTGTTTTAGTAACATTAAGATTATGTATATGGATTCAAACATAGTTGCCTGTACCATAGAATGATTCGCCGTATCATATAAAGCCAAGCTAAAAATTCTAGTTTTTTTAGAGCCTCCTTCACTAATAAACGTGATAACTACGTTCGTGTGTTAAAATTATCTTAAAAATGAGAAATCTTTTAGCATTTTAATTAACAAATTCACTTTCTCCTATTAATAGGGTTTATTTTTATTTTCAATTTAAACAAAGCTTACGTTTTATACAATAAATTAATATAATATTTTGATTGAATTATTTTGAATTGTAAATTTAATCAAATTAAAATGCTATCGAAACTGTCAATCAAAAAATAAAATCCAATTAAAAGTGTGATAAGTTAATTTAGGTTTCGATTGCGGTTAAAGTGATTGGCAGTTTAAATTGAGAATAATTGCTTTTTGACAGTAAAATAAGTCACAATTAATAATTTACATAAAAAAATTACAAAATATATAAAAAATATAATTGTTATGAAAGATCTTTTTGTAATTTGATGCTCTGACGATGAGACAAAATCAACAAATTGACTAATGTTTATTCAATTCCAAGTAATAAATTCAAAATAAAACAGCTGCTCTTGTACAACTTTAAATAATTTGTGTTTTAATTAAAAATCAGCACCCTATAACGTATACAAAAAGAAAATTCAATTTTATAGAAGCTGACGCAATCTTAATCGATTATTAAAATAGCATAAATAATTATAATGCATGTGAAAAGAAATGATATTTAAAATTAAAGCAAACACAAAAAAAAGAAAAATAATTACTTTAAAAATGTGTCGACTGGACGCAGCTATCTCTCTAGCTATTTTTTTTTTTTGGATTTGCATGATCAAACAAATAAAATAAATTTTAACAGTTTTTTAGAAAGACTGTAATTAAATTGAAATCCCTGTCAATGACCTTTTCTTTAATATTGCGGCTGCCGCTTAACGCCTTTCAAACCCTTATTCGGACCCAAGACTTCGTTCGGGGATATTTTTTTTTTAAAAATTCAAAGACAAAATTTGTAAAGTTTTTGAAGGCTTTTTCTGTAATATGCCACACTATCTGATTACAATAACTTTTCCCATTTTCTCAGGCGGCCCTAATAAGATCCATTTTCTGAAGAGTTTTTTAGTAGAAGTTGTAGTATAAAATTATTGTTGTTCTCATATACTTATATGCAGAAAGAATTGGTAAGTTAATGAATAAAATCAGTAAAGCAACAAATTTTCTTTAGTGAACACTTAGTGAAGTAGCATTTAGTTCAATATTCCAATTTATTTTAAATTTAATAAAAAAAAAATCCAAAAATAATTGCAAAAATCTGCAAATTTCCTATTTTAACGTAATTAGTGTGGTGTGACGTATACTGACATTATTTCAATATTTTATTCAACAAAGTGATGAATAAATTTTTAATCACTAATTCTCTATTAATAACGCGATTTATGAAAAAAAAAATAATAAAAACGCGAGTAACTATGAAAGCTTCAGTGAACATTTCGGTTAACTCCAACTCTTCAAAAAATTTAAACTGATAAAATACATGACATTAGGCCAAAAATTTTCTTTAGTGGATTAATTAAAGGATTAAGATTTTTCAATAACAAATACATAATTTGTATCAGAAGCAATTTTTATCAATTTCGTGTTCGAATTTTAATCGTTTCAATAATTCAACTCAAATCTGATAGAAAGCTCTGTCGTCTTATCAGAATTATTTTTTTAAATTGATTAATATAAAATAAATAAAGTTTTTTATGACTAATAGCTTAAATTAATATGACAAGAAAAAACTTCAATAAAAAATAATTTTCACTTGTAAAACCGATTATTTCTCTAAGTAAATAATTTATAACAATTATTTTTTGGCTATTTTATTTCTTAATCATTTTAAAAATTATGAACGAAAGTTAAATCAGAATTTCTGTATTCTACAATATTTGTTCAACATTTTCTTAAGGACCGAGTTACGCGAAATGCGCACTGAACAATATTAAATTGCAATATTGCATTCTTATCTAATTTTAGATAATATTACAGTTTCATCCTGTTATATACGATTTGAAAAATTTTTTACTTAATCTAAAAATAAACTTATCTGTACATTTAAATATGAATATTTAACAATTTAAAAAGTAATTATTGTTAATCTCTTCACAGAACCCAAAAATAATTTTATTTATTTTAAATAATTTAATTTTTTTTCACTTACCTATGCTCCGCTTTACGATAATATTTCTTTACTGGTCTATCATCCAAATTTGCTATAGTTGGATCAGCCATTTCAAATGATTGATTATTCACACTGAAATTACTAAAGGTACACTGTTATTCCGAGGAGAATTGTGAAAGAAAAAACAAAAGAAAATAAAAACAAAATACAGAGAATTAATTAGATTGAAATATTCAGAGAAAACAATTAAAAAAATTATTAAATATTAATTAAAAAAAAAAGGCAACATCAACTAGGAAACAAAAACAAAATGTATAAGCAATGGAAATTAATTTAATTAAAAGGTTTAAGTAAAAAATGCATAATTACTTAATAATAAAATGAATTCTTTCACATTAAATATGTATATATGTATATGCTTATATAGTAAATGAATTATTCAACAAATTACAATAAAAACTAATTATTTAAGCATAAAATTTCGAATATGAATTCAAATTAACATCAAAAATTTAGTTACAAAATGCATAATTAGAGTTTTGTCTTCATTTATGTAAACTGTTTGTCAAATTAAAATTTTTAAATGTCAAAATTATTAACAAAGTCATAAATTATTGACTACAAACACATACTTTTTACAAATAAAACCATATACATTTGACAGATTAAAGACGTAAGTCCCAACACAAATCATAAACACAAACTCTAAACACAAACTCTAAGTTACTAAATTTACTGTCCTACAGTACCAGGTTTTTGTATGCACTTGTATTAACTAAACAATAATTAATTTTAGCACCATATGCAATTTTAATAACAAAATCTCAGTGGTGAAAATCTCACAAAACGAGAATAGATAATGTTGAGAGGGCCAACTCTGTCTCTTCTTGTAAACAACATCTTGCTTTTCATACAATATGTAAGTATAGTGTCATTTTATACTTACATGAATGACAGTTAATACATAAACTCATAACGTTTATTCATCTCAAAGACATTTATTCAAAAAAATGGCCATTTTATCAAATTTATTTTTGCAAAATTTCAGTATTTTATCTAACCTAACAGCATTAGAAACATGTTTGCTTTTTCAAAACTTCGAGACCATAGCTTCTATAATTGCTAAAATATTGCCTTATAACTTCCAAAGCTGTATAGCAGCTACCCGAACCACTGCGCCGATCACATCTGATTAAAAAAGGGATCTTGTATTTACTTTAAACCAAAATTTACCGATTTATTTCAGTTAACTCAACTTAGTTTATAAGTCATCTTTTAACTTTCGTAGCTCAATTAAACCGGACGGACAAACATGACTAAAACAAATGAGAATTCGACGCTGATCAAAAACATACACTTGAGGGTATGTCTCTGATCGTTTTTTCTAAGCGTAACAAAAGGAGTAAAAAATTTTAAAATATCCAGTACGGATGGAAAAGGCAACAAGGTTCAAAAGAATACGATAATTATAAATGGAATGTTCACAAGTACATTTCAGGTATCAGACTTGAAGCTCCAGTGTTAATCACCTTCCAACTAGTTGTGTTTATAATATTGCATAGCTAAACGTGTCTGTTACTTATTTTTTCAAAATTTTAATGGAACGTAAATTTCTTTAGAAAATCTAAATCTAACATTACAACGATCTTCGAATCCGGTAGTACTGACACACGTGCTTTGTTTTAACACGTTCCCTGTCCCAATACAAAAATGCAAAATTTAAAAAATATTTTTTCGTATGTCCCGGCGTTTCAGGAACGTATCAGTGCTTATCCATCGCACATTTCCTGAACCATATGTGGCTCAGCGGTAAGGGAACGTGTTCAGGTAGATGTATTATTAAAAACTTTGACCTGTGAATGCGGCCTAATTATTCGAAGTGTTCAAGAAGAGCCGCGGATGAAATTAAAACTCTTAATTTTTAATCAAACACAGGTTGCGAGTTATAGGGACAAATCCTACATCTAAAGAAAAATAAAAGCTTTCACCTGATAGAAAAACCTCGAAACTCAAAAACGTAATGAAATTATGCCATTTGACACAATGTTTCACATCAAACACTTATGCTTTTTGTGTTATGTGAACCCTTATCGACATGTGGGAATTTGTAAATTTTCCCACCGTTGGTGTGGTACTCATAACATATACACACATGCTTATTTGTATCGATAATTTCTATACCATTCTTTTCTTGGAAACTCTTTTAAATGTGACTCACATTTGTTCTTAAATTTTCGAAATCACAATCATTTAAACAGTAAATCTATACAAATAGAACACGAGGAACAGTAATTCTAAAGAAAATTTAATTTCCTAATTAGCATTTAATAATGTTAAAATTATCAATAAGTTAATTAAATTAAAAAAAAATACCATAAAATACTTACAGAGTCTAAAGTACAGGGGGAAGCAATAAATATGTTTTAAAAAAGAAGACAAAAAAAAAATTACTCTATAATTTCGATAAAAGTAAGCATTTGACTTTATGCGCTCCATGCTTAACTTTGCAAATCCTTTCATTCTTGATTTATTAAAAGCATACCAGCTTTTTTATCAAATTTCTGCGACTGGTACAAATTTTTTTTTAATTTTTGTTTTGCTTTAGCTTGGCTCAAACTTATGCTCTTTCGAGCTCACTAAAAATCTATTTAAATTTTGTGTTTTATTTTTAGATTTTGACCTTCCGTATAAAAATGTTGCTATATTAAATAAACATGGATACTTACAAAAGTAAATAAAGTTAACAAGTAATAAATAACATAGATTCTAAAACTAAGACAAGTTCCATACTTCGCTGCTTTCAAAGTGTAAATTATTTTCGTATCATTATAATTTTAAGTCAAGTAATACTACAGTATACAACAGTTCTTGCTGAAAACCCTATTAATTTGAACTTCTGTTTCTCGAAACCCTGTTAATCGATCTTGTGCTTCTTATATTCAAATTTTCTATAAATATTTAGAACTTATGACTAGTTTCTATTCTAAATGATTTTAGTTATGAAGCTTTACACTTTATAAAACATTATTTTAATAGTATTGTCAGTTCAAAAACATTTAAATTTTAAGTATAACTATTATTATAGAATCTTCCAACACCAAAAGTAATTTCTCTTTAAATTAAACCCTATAAATTTTCAATTCAAACTAAAAAGCATAACTAATTAATTAAACCAATTAAATATTAAATGATTATTGATGATTGCCATTCACAATGCTGCAAGCACAACGATTATTCGTCAACTATCAATTTCTTTTTTCAAATTTAAAAATAGATTTTGAAATTCCGTGCATTTATGGATAGAAATGGAAATGATAAGTGCTTGCACTACCTTATAGTTAAGAAGAAACTGGAAATAATTACTTACTTACATTTTAAAGTAAGTGTGCTCATGTATAACAAACCGAGCAATTTAATTTGTTCGTTTATTTGCTTTTTTTTTTGATGAAAAAATTCGAGCTATTTTAGAATTTTGCGGGTAAAGAATGAATAAACATGCAATTTGTAAAACAACTAACTATATGTATATATATATTTTTTATGTATATGTATGTATATACAATTTTTCAATATATTCCAATGTACTTACTGTATTACAATCTCCAAAGAAACGTACTTTAGCCATCTTTTTAATTTAACTTTTAAATTATATTTTTTTTTGAATTAAGTATCTAAATACGATAATATTCGATTTTTCTATTAATTTTTAAGTACGTAATTATTAAGATAATAACAAAGTCGTTTGAAAATAGTTACTGTGATTATATTTTAGAAAAGAAATAAAATTATAAAAACTTTAATATTGTTGGCCGCTTTCTAAGTACCAGATGTATGTCTATGACCTTTTATTTATGTATTGTGAATTTTTGAAAAACTTTTTAATAATATGAAAACTTCTAATAACTATAAAATGAAAAAAAAACAATCAATATTTTTAAGTATTGAAAACTTTATTAAATAAATTTTTAATAATAAAATAAAAATCAGCAAAAATTTTTCCTCGCACAAAAGTAAATTTATTTTAGAAAATCACTTCAAATCTAAAATATGATACAGACTTTACTAATGACTTGTGAAATTTTCTATTTTAAAAATTAAATTTTAATTTTGTGAATAAAATAAAGTTATAAAATTAAGTTTTTTATACAGGGGGTTCAATTTTATTTCATAATATTCAATATAAGTACACTAAATTAGCAAGACATGACGGTAATTTTTGTCAAATTCCTAAATTTTACAAGAGATCAAAAATATTGTGATAAAACAAACCTATCACATAAAAGCCAGTAAAATGTTCAAACTCAATTTTCATATTGCCAATTAATAATAACATAATTTCTGATTTTATGTAAGTACATAAGAATAATTATAATAAGCGGAAGAATAAAAACCATTTCAATTATGTATTTCAAAATAAATATTTGAAAATTTTGCAAAAGTTTCAACGAAAAATACATTTTCTATATTACAAAGGTGTGGTTAACTCTAGATTCTAAAAATCATTTACAGAAACTAATTTGGAACTGCTATGTTAGAAACTCGGAATACTAAAGTTAAAAATGGAGCAGAAGCAAAAAATTTTAAACGTAAGGAAAACTCATTCTAAAACACACGAAAATACGGTATGTAACTAATTCAGTTGATTTTTAATTCATGATTATTAATATATCAATTTTTGAAAATGTATTTCATCTTTTATAATTCCTCAAGCTAGTTAAAACAGAAAATTATTTAATAAATGCTGCTCCTTCTTACATTCCCTGGTAAATTTTTAAATCTATTCACATTAATATTCTTTACAGTACATAAATGCATCTATTATATCTCTAAATTTCTGAGCCTGGAATTAGTAAAATTACTGAAATTACTTTTAAGTAACAAACAAATTAATTAATAATTACTTATGGGTTCATAGATAAGCAAAAATTTTAAGGAATCCAGTAATTCAGAAATTTCAACAAGTATGAAATATATATGAAAATATAAGCAATACCATTCTAGCAGATTAGATTAATTTTTAACACAGTGGTTTTAGTATTTCATATTTGAAAGACCAATAAGTATTTCTTATGTGATATTATTTGAAAGACAAAACTAATCTAGTACACATTTTGTGATTGATGAGAAAACCATATTCGTACTATCATAGTATTATAAACGACACATCCTGTACATAGGAAATATAAAGCTAAAGACGAATTTTCTTATCATCAAGATTAAAACATAACATTTGATAAGATTAAGTAATCAAATTGAATGCATAGAGCAAAATAAGTATTTACATATAAATAACGTATACTTAGAGCTTATAGAGAGAATAAGAAAAAAAAAGTAAATACTTACACAGTACTTACTAAAAGTGTGATATTTATAGAATCATACTACTTTAATAATTTGATAGTTAGGTAGGTACCTATATTAAAACAATTTTAATGATACACAATATACGACCGGAATAGTTCCCATAAAATATTTGACTACGCCGAACTATCGAACGTATTTACTAATTTCATGTCTTAGATACAAAAAACGATTGGGGAAAATGAATTTCTAAATCATCTTCTTACAAGGTATTCCCGTAAATATATTAAAAATACCAAAATATATTTATGTACATATGTATGTACTAATAAGAATACTTAGAATTCAAAAAATTTACCTGGGAAATAAATACACTCCGTCAGCCGTGGGGCCGGAATTTTAAATTATGCAAACACTTTATTTCATTTATTGCTCTTGCATTTTTGAGCTAAATAATAATCTCCCAAAAATTTTTGGTCACAAAATTCTTGATATTATGTAATGAAAAAACATACATACATACATATGTACAAACGAAACTTAGATCAAAACTGAAATTTAATTGTACTTAACGTTGTACTTAATGTACTTAAAATATAGCAAATAAGTTACCTCAGAACCTTTTGCAAATTGAAAATATTAAATTGTTCTTAAATTTCAGAAATATCTTGTTTATTCTAAATTTAAAAAATAGAACGTCTGTTTCTATTTATGTATGTATATATAAATATCTAAAGCCGCCAATTTGATGTATTTAACTATAAAACTTTAATTGCTGAAGAAAGATTACTTTCAGATTAATGCTTTTGTTTTGGCATTTACATAAAAACCATAGAGTAACAAAAAGGAGATATGCACACATTTATTTGAATAGATTCCAATTTCAAAAGTTATCACGTTAGATCAAAAATTCTCTAAATCGTTTTTGTAGCAAATACGCATTTATTGAGGTTTCGTAATAGCTTCGACAAAACTGTTGCATCAATACAAATCGATTTTTTTAATTAAAAATTACAATTAGTTTGTAAGAAACTAATACAAAAATTTAATTTTTAAGTTTATTAAACTTAAGAAGAATAAAATTTCTGTAGAAACTCCTAAGAAACTTCAATAATATCAGGAACGTCACAATTGTCATAATGCTGTTACAAAATTCAGCAATTACAATAAGCTGAATTGTGTAATAATACGGTATTACCGCAATTTAGAAGTCAGGAATGCTTTTTCTAAAATTTGCAATACATTCGAATTAGAGTAAAAGCGGCTTTTGGAATGGAAATGTCTACACACATAATTGCAAAATATCAATTTGCATATAAAATGTAACAGCACACGACAAAATGGTAGATGGCAGTCCATCTCTAGACCAACAGAATTCGAATTTTAATTCAATCGTATTCGCATTTATTTATGTTTCGTAATTGCATATTGTTTGGTTCGAAGAAATGTTAATCTTAGTGTTTTCGATTTCGAAACTTTTCGTAATTTGGGATAAAAAATTTAACTGAAGTTATCAAATCGATCTAAATGAAAAACATTCACACACATTTATGTTGTAAAATTCATCTTCTGGCAGGTAGCTACTCAATTTTTTTTACAAACTGATAAAAATTTAATTTGACTTTGATGAAAACTTGATTTCTCAATCAATTGTACAATACTTTCTTAAACAAATATAATGCTTCAATTAAATTCAATATACTCAGTTACAAAATATTGTAAATACAATGACAAAGTAAATTTTCTTCAATATTTATAAAAATATATTAAACATTTACAAAACGGGAAATAAACTGGAGCCACTGTTTTTTGATATCATTTTTATTACATTTCGACTTTTTTTTTTTACTGTAATGTAATTATTACATGTAAACTATTATTGTTTACTGTAGTTATAATAAACGAATCAACATAATGTCAATCAACATATTAGTTTTTTTCATAGAAAAATTTTAACAGATAAATGCAAAAAGCCTGCAGAATACAGAAATAAAACACAAACAAATTTTTAGTTATTCCGGTATGACGTTTTTTTTCTCTCTTTACAGGTATTTTCGCTACTCAATATATACAGAGTACAGATGTATTTTACTTGTATTTCTACATAAATTATTTTATTTTGTTACAGAGCACAACAGCCACGCGGTTTTGCATTTGCGCATTGTTATTATTATTATACAGAAAACAATTTCTGAGGGGAAAATGAAAAGATAACAATTTCAAAAATAGAAAACAGATGTTTCTTGAATTTGTTTTGAAATTTTGTTTTTGTATTTAATGTTGTCGTTTTATGAAATGATTCGTACTGCGTTGTTTTGCTTCTTATAAGGAGAAGAGGTAAGTGTGCTATGTTCGTATTCATAATTATATTGTTGACTCGTTTTGTTTACATTAGTATTCTATTCTTTAGCAGAAAAATGGAGGTATTCAAAATGATATTACAGTTTAATATAAGACTATATGGAAGTAGCATGGTTTGACTTCTTCATTTTGCACACTTTCTTTCAAACAACTTTTTCTGAAGGGATCACAGCGACGATAACATGGAAAAATATAATTTCGCAACATTATAGTGTGAACAATAACTCTAGATATGCAAATTTTAATTTGAAAAAGGAACATGAATGTTTCTTAAATGTCACACAGAATTACGGAAAATTAAAAAAAAAAAAAACAACAATGGATATAAAACTTTATTATTAGTTTTTTTTGTTCGTGTTGCGGTATACTTAAATTGTTATTAACCTCTAAATAAATATTACTAAACTTGAATTTAAATTTAGCTTTAACGAACATCAAGACAAAAAGGTGATAAAATAGTGTCTAAATTATTCTCATCCTTTTATGTTTAATGGATTTTGCATCAAACACGCGAATTGCGTATGATTTTTAAAAATAAATTTATGTCTGTTATGTATTTTTATTATGTATTTTTATGATTTCTCACCGTAAAATTATGTTTGCAACACATAAAATCTTATTAAAATTATTATTAATGGTGATTTCATTGAAATCGATATTATGTAGAGATCTTAACCAATATATTTTTAACACTATAACAACCAACCGGTCAAAATGACAAGTTCTTTTCCGAAAATATAAATAGAAAATTTACAATAAATGTCAGTATTTAAAACTTTAATTTTATATTAAAGTTTCTATAAAGAAATCGAAAGAAGGAAAAAAACGAAGGAATACAAAATGTAATCTGAAAGTGCAGTTAAAATTTCATATTTGCAGATTTCCTTCTTCCATGTAAAAAAAATTAACCAATAAAACTTTGGTCCCAAAGGGCAAAACATAGTCCATTCAACTTGTTTCAATTCCATTTTGGTCCCTAATAATCACAATTCATTTTGGCCCACTTTTTGCGTAATTATTTGTATTTACCCATTTTCTAAATCTTGAAGAAAAATTTAACTTTTCTTTAACTTCGAAAGTTTTTTATATAAAATTTTATTAGCACTGTGTGGAGAAACCTTTAAATTATTCCATATTAGATTCTGGTTTTACTTTATAATTTCCATATTAGATTATGGTTTGACTTCAAAAATACCGAAAAAGTTTTGATGTCAACATTATGTTGTCATTTCTGTTGTAACTTGTATATAACAGACCAACAACGAAATCTTGAAGTTAAATTTAATATGAAATTAGACTATAAATTACGATTTTACTTCTAAAATTCAGCGTATTATTGGGCCACTGATTTTTCCATGAGTGGCAACGCTGCATATCAATATATCACTAATCAAAAATAAGTCATTGACATTGTATTCCAGAATCGAAAAATTTGCATGAATTTAAGAAAAGTTATAATTTTGACTGATTTTATGACACAAGTTAATTTTGTCTTTTCAAAGGAAAGTAGGGCAATAGGAAAATTTAATATAAAAACTTTAACAATTTGGTATGAAAAATAAATTGGAATCAACAATATATAAGATCACTCAAATTAATGCTGCACCAACTGCAATCAAAACCCTATTTGAATGTGACATAAAAGTATGCAAAGGAGAAAAATTGGAACGTATGTATGTACAAAGGTACATACTTATGTATGTATATTGAATAATATAAATATTTTAAAGGCTTTTCAAATATTTTAATCAAAAGAGCCATAATAATTAGTTGAAAAGTGGCAATCTAAAATGTTTTTTGTAATACATAACACCGTACCACCAAACATACCTACATATATTTTAATATGTATATATTATCTACCTACATTATTTTCTAATGCACATTTACTGCGTATACAATATTTACACGCGTTAATAATAAAGTGTAGTAGAGATATTTATGACAAATGCAATTATTTATACTTATGTATGCACGTATAGTTATATTTATGTTCATAAGAGTACATATATGTGTATGCCGCAGTTATAAATAAGCATAATATATAAATATACATATGTATGTGTATGAATATGTGTTGGCGGTGGTTACCGGGTTAAAAATAAAACTAAATTAGCAAAGAATTTCTAATTAAAATATTCGTTCTTATTTTAAAAATAGATTTTAATTTAAATCAAAAAAGAAATTTCAAAGTGTGTATACTTAAAAGTAAATGAACAAAAAAAAAAATAACCACAACGATTAGAAAAGAAGTGAAACGAAGTGTACACACATAAAAAAGACAAAATTAGTCACGAATTATTTTTTTTATTACTCATAAAACACTGAAGGCTAAATATTTTCTTTTTTTTTTAGTACTTTGCAAAAATATTCACACCAAAAAGGCCAATTTTAATTTATTTTTTTAATCACATTAAACTGCTCCCTTTTTATATGTAGTAAGTAGGCCCTGTGTCGCTTTCAAACACAAAAACACAAAATACCTTTTGAGTATCACTTTTTATATTTTTCTTTTAAAATTTTTAAAAAATTGTAGCTAGTAATCTTTCATTAAGTTTATGAATATTGTTAGTTTTATTTTGTTTTTACTTCAATATCAAAAGATAATAAATTATTTTTTTATTTGAATATTATTTTTTTAATAATAAAAAAAAATTATTGAAAATTTTCCAATCACAAAAAAATTCATCCACAATACTAACAGCGAAATGTCAAATTATGACTGGCGTTTTACTTTAATAGAAAAAAATCTGCAAAGAAGAGAAGAGAGAAAATAAAAATTAATGAGAATAACAGAATAATAATAATAATAAGAAGCAAAAATAAAATACATGTGCATATATGAAAGTAGCGATGATTTAAGCAGACTAATATTATTATAAAAAAAGTTTATGTTAATTTGTATTGTTATGTGCATCGTCTGTAAATGTAAAATAAAAATCTCTTATTTTTTTTTACAGAATGCGCAATGAAATTCTGCTTTCAATTGAATAATGTTAATGTTAATCTGCAACTGTTATGTAAATTGTATAATGTGTTCTGTTGTTTTGCTGATTGAATTTTGTTTTGAATATAAGCTGCACATTCAATATAAACGAATATACTACACTTAGGCCTAACTGGCTTTACCTGTAAAACATATAATGAATCAAGACAACAGTTTCATTAAAATAATGTTTATTCAGTGCACTTACATTAACAGCCATATCTAAAGCTGACTGAAAGAAATGCAACCAGCTTTCAGATGTTAACTCTGACGGGAGGCTCAGTGCCGGTGTCGGTCTTGTTGTAGTTGTGGGTATCGGTAGAGTCAGTGGTGTCGGTCTTGTTGTAGTTGTGGGTATCGGTAGAGTCAGTGGTGTCGGTCTTGTTGTAGTTGTGGGTATCGGTAGAGTCAGTGGTGTCGGTCTTGTTGTAGTTGTGGGTATCGGTATAGTCGGTGGTGTCGGTCTTGTTGTAGTTGTGGGTATCGGTAGAGTCAGTGGTGTCGGTCTTGTTGTAGTTGTGGATATCGGTAGAGTCACTGGTGTCGGTCTTGTTGTAGTTGTAGGTATAGGAGGGGCTAACGCCGCTGTCGGTGGGGTCTCTGGCGGTAAGGTTATACTATATAAATACATAAAATTCATTAATTTATTTTCGGTATGTTGAAAATAACATAAACTTACCTGGAGCTTGTCGTATCGTTCCATATATCTGCAAAGGGATCTCTCTCTCTTTGCCTTTGCAGATTTTCGTCTACGTCTATCAAATGATATTTTAGTAGATGGTTTTTTAATGGAATTAGCCTAGCAATACTTTTTCTCCAGTATTTGGAGTGCTTTTCTTTCAAGCAGATCCCACACCAAACAGTGGAGTCGCCCCTCGTCCCAAAGTACTTCCACACCTCCGACTTCTTATAATTACGATCATATAGATCTTGGTTAATCCTAAAAATATATGTTAAATAAATTAATATATAATTTATATATAGAAGTAAAGAAAAATACTTACATTTGTGGCACTTGCATTTCCAGGTGATAGGGAAGTCATGCTAAAGGAAATAAAAAAAAATATAATTGAGTTTTATTTAAATTTAAAATATAAAAATAAAATAATAATTAATTTTCGCACATATCTTTTTGACACGCTTTACCTACCTACCAAAATGCTTATAGGGAAAACTGGCACATAATGCTTATAGGGAATTTTAAAAATTTTTCTTTCTTATGTTGAGACTGGCTTGGGGGGATGCTCCTGTCCCCACTTAGTTCCCTTAGAATCTACAATCTACAATCTATGTTGAGACTTTGAAAGAAAAAGAAATTGAGAAACAGGAAAAATAAAAACAAATTATTAATAATTTACATATGTAGGCACGAGTCAATATATAATAAAGATGAGAAATTTTTAGAAGATGTATAAGTATATGCATATGTATATACTTATAGATCAGAAGAAATAAAAATGTAGAACACTTTATAATGTGTTATTAATATATACAAACATATATACATATGTATATACTATTTAGCACACTATAATGAGTGGTTATTCATTTGATGTTTTTTTTTTTTAAATTCAAAGTTAAACGATTTAAATAAAACTCATAAAATTGTATAAGGATTTTAGGATTTTAGGGCACTATTGAAAAAATGAAAAGAATGCATTACTTACCTGTTGAATAGATAGGAGTCCGCACTAAATATTATAAAATGTTTATATGCTTTAATTATTTTATTGTTTATATAAATTTTTTTTTTTTTTTTGTAAAAAGTAGTATTTTTTTTTAATTCTATTTTTTGTTTTAATTTTTTTTCCTTTTTAAAAAATTTTAATTTTTGATATATTTAATATAAAATAATTTGTAAATTTTAATTTAATATAAATTTATTTTGTAAATTTCGGTAATCACACACTATAAATACACCGCTTACTTTAAGGTATTATTGGAAAAGAGGAAGTTTTTTTTTTTGTTTTTATTTACAATAGGCGACAATAGACAAATCAGACAATGCATTCATAAAAAGCGTTCCCATTTGGATAGAAATTGTATCCATTTGGATAAATTTCAGGTTGGATACAAATTTACTAAAATCTGCTAAAATGCCGAAATTGACTAAATTTTAAAATTTTGCTGAAATACGGATAAATTTTTTTTTTCAAACACTAAACAAATATTACAAAACAGTTAAAATGCTGCTAATATTAAATCGCAAGTTGCTATCTTAAATAAATGTTATTTGCTGGCTCTTCGACTCCTTCTATTTTATTCTTCCTTCTATTTGAATCGTCTTTACCGGCATAGCTCAACAACTACAGAACATATATATATACTCGTATGTTTTTCTTACCTTAACTTTTGCATTTAAAATGTAATAAAAGTTGTATGTGATTTCTTAAAGAATTTATTATAAATAACAAAACTCATATGGTGGAATAAAGCAAATTAATATTAATTATGGGTTAATTTGTACAAAATAAGACGACTTAGTATAGTAAGGCTATTTTAAGAGGTTGGATAAATTTTTTTCTCTAAGCTGGATACATTTTGTTTTTACCGAGTGGGAACACTGTTCATAAATCACACGATTAATCAATCACACATGTAATAAGTCAATTCGATAGCTGATTTAATGATTATTTAATATATATGTATGTGACTTTATCTACATACATATTATGTTTTTTCTTTTTTTTTGGCGAGTAATTCGCAAAAAATAGGAATACTTGAAATAATAGGCTTAAAAATACAAGTGTACTTTATTTGCATATTAAGTTAAATAAGTGACATTATGTTAGGTAATTTTGCAAGTTTTTACAAATAAAGGATTTCTATATTTCTAAAAGAATAAATTTTCATTATTTACTATTAAAAAAACATTATTGTATGTTCATGTATTTCTCTCAAAGTTCATTATTGTCCTTACTCATTTTTATTTTGTTTTACTTTTAAAGAAGAAAAGCAAAAAATTCTTTTCCTTATGTGTAATACAATGGAAAATAAAAGATCAATATAACGATAATAAAGTTAATTCTTGAAGAATAATATGAAAAAGTATTTTAACTAATTATACTACAAAGAATTTACCTGTAAATTATAAATGAATTGTAGGTATTTTTCAAAAATATTTTTTTAAAATACTTACTTCTCCAACGTCTAAAATAAGATTCTAAAATAATACATTAGTTCGAGATTAGTTCGAGTATTTCTTTTTTCTTTTTATATGACATTGCTATTATGAATTAGATTATACAATCAATTTCACTCGTACATTCAGTTCACATTCATATTAGTTTGCCACTGAATACAGTTGCCACTGAATACATACGATACATACTCACCTCAAATAATCAAATACTCTCTGTCTCCATCTATATACCGACTGTACATACTTACTTATGCTCTCGATTTTAATTTTTTCCTTTGTTTATTCAACCAACAGCAGCGTCTAATTCACTTATTTTATTCTAATGAGAAGAAAGTGCTAAAAATGAGAGAATGGGAAAGTGATCAAGGCAAAACAACTTTTGATAATTTTTTTGTATGAAAATGGCTTTATGTTAGAAAAAGTTCGTGAGCTTTGTAATGTTGAATGTTATGTTTCTAAATTAAATGAGTACTCAATGAATATACTCTGTTAGTGTTATTTTGCCACATCTGTTAGGCCTAAGTGTAGTATATTCGAATAAACTGCATGGGAACATAAATCATAAACCTGGGCTGTTATTTCGCGAGATTCTATTGTATACGTGTTTTATTTTATACATAGGAGTTAGGCGTTTTAGATGTCGAACAGACGTACACAAAAAACTGTGCAATTGTACTGAAGAATACTTTATTGAAGTATTACATCATAAAAATAGTGAGTCCATAAAAAATAGTGGTATATAAAAATATATTTTAAAAAATTAATGTAAAAAATAGAAAAAATAAGAGAATTGAAAAATTTTTAAATCTGTTGAAATATTTTCAAAAACTACTAAATAAATAAGTCAAAAAAATTTTGACAATTTGTTATGTTCAGAATTTATTCGATGATGTTAGCAGTGTTCCCACTCGGTAAAAACAAAATGTATCCGATTTCGAGAAAAAAATGTATGCAAAATGAATCCAGCCTCTCAAAGTAAAATTATTATGCTAAGTCGTCTTATTTTGTACAAATTAACTTTTAATTAACATTAATTTGCCTTAACTAACAAGTTGATTTTTGTTATTTATAGTAAATTCTTAAAGAAATCACATACAACTTCTATTACATTTTAAATGTAAAAATTAAATATATTATTATATGTCAGAAAACATATATTATGTTTTGTAACTGTTAAACTTTTGCGGTAAAGACGATTCACCATGAAAACGGAAAAAATTTAGAAAGTATGTACGCATTAGCTGCACATTCTATTACACCTAACTTACACCAAAATATTTCTGGTGCATTCTTGTCTAAACGTTCTAGATTTATATACAAAAAGAGGCAGTACTCATTTAATAAAGTATCTTACTTTCTTTTAATAAATTCAGAAATCTGCTTCGCAATTTCGCGGTATCCATATTTTTTTCCATTCGTGTCTATTTCAGCTAGTTTTAATTTTTTGTTAATGTTTTTGGTTAATACCAAATTTTTAAAAGGCAAATTATCTACTTAAAAGAATAAACAAACATTTTTTGTTAATTAGTATTGCGGTGCTTTTTAGATATATGCAATTAATGTTGAAACTCAGTTTACTTGACGATCTTAATTTTACGATTTCCTTTTTTTTTGTGAAAGGTGTGCTAAAAATAAAGGGGTACAAGTTATAAATTACATTCAAATGAGTGGTTATTTCGTTGTTTGGTCAACAGTTTTAAAATACGACAATATTTGATACTAAAGTTCAAATATTATACATTACTTCGACAATACTCATTGTATAGGTAATAATTTTAAATATGAGGAATATGAATGCCATATTTTTATGGATTAATTAAAAGATTAAGTATTAGAAAATAAGAGTTAAAAAGTACAATATTGTAACACTAATATTCTACATAGAAGAACAAGTAAAGTATTAACAAAACATTCGAATTTTAATAAATTCAATTATTAATTTTTATTGTTATTTACCGTTTTATAAAAAATCGTTAAAATATTGTGTAAATTTTGCAATAAAAGAAAGTTGGTTTTATTTTCATTTTATCAAACATGATTGTTAATTATTATGTACTACTACCGACGTATGATTAAACATTGTGGCATATACAGCAAGCAAATTGTACGTACGTAAGTTTTAAGGAAAACTTTTATAAATGAAATATGTACATGATAGTGTAATTATGAATATTGTGACTTGAAGAATTCAAACTTGTTTTTACAACATAATATCAACATGTATAACAATTTGTATGAATAATTAAATTACTTAAAATTTCTGTTATCAATCATAATAATTATAAAAAAGAAAAATATGTTTTAAAAAATAATTTTTAATATTTTCTTTGCGTAAGAATTAACCCTTCCATTTGGAATCAAAGTAAAATGAATATGAAAATATTTTGTTAGAGCGTTTTTATTACATTAAATTAAAACTTTACATGGAAAGCTTTAGAGTTAATTTAAAGGCTATTGTTGGGAAAAATTAAGAGGAGGGTAAAACCGGAACAATAAATATATTCCAGAATATTATGATTTGACATTTTCATATGAATAGTTGTTTACATATTAACATTATTTCAAACTAAGAAATAACATAGTAACACTATGTGTACACACATGTGTTTATGTTATATTAATGTAAGAAACGATTATACTATTGAATAATAATATTCGCTGGCAAAACTGTGATACCACGTAAGTGCAAATATTTCCAAAAGTACTTTACCAATTTTCTGTTTAGGAAATGTCAAACAATTCATCTTTTAAATTTATGAAAATATGAAATATATTTAAAGAATATGTAATTATTTATTAGTTTTCACTGTTTATACAATATATTATATTGTATTGTAAGGTATACTGCCATTTAAATGTCTGTGTTTACTCAATGACTTTTGATCAACGGAAGATCAACGGTTGACATACATTTCATTGACCTTACAAATAGGCTTTATTCGCGAAGGGAATGAATTATGTCAATGATTGATACAAAAGTCTTCGTATCCTGAAAATCGAATTACATTGTAAGGCCCAGAAAACTGAAATTGTCAATACTTTGTTCCTTTATTTGCAGTTCTGTATTCTATATGAAGCCTTGTACATATTAGGTACTTACATAACTAGTGATGAGCACTATCGAATGTTCGAATATTAAATAGTTTAAATATAAACTATCGAAAATACAAATATTGAATATTTTCCAGTATGGAATATATCGAATGAAAATGACGTTCTTAAATTTCAAGTCATTATTGACTTGTCAAGTGTTCGAATTATTCGATATATAATTCGAATTATGCGATAGTTCCTCTCACAATACATTTGTGTATAGTATCACACAATACATACAACTCATTTTGATCATTCCATTTTAAATTTGAACTTGAAATTAGCTTTTTCTATTGATTTAAACAGGTTAAAATAAAGTTAATTATTAAAAACTTAAAAAATTTAATAAAATTTAATCGTTTACATACAAAATTGTTCAAATAATTGATAACAATGAAATCAAAATTTGGCAATAAAATTTTGAAAGAACAAAAGCTTTCTTGCAATAGGTGAAATGTTGGCGTCGAAAAAATATTAATTTAGGAGGATCACGGTGATTTTTCTCCCCTTGGTGCATCAAGAGCATTATAATCCAATAGATTGAAATGAGGACTTTTCAGACATATAAACTTCCACAATTCTACTTAACTATTTTCAATCAATCAAACTTATTTCTATCATTAAACAACTACATACATACATAATTCGGCGGGAGTTTTTCACATGAACTTGTCGAAGTAAATTCATAATTTGGTGCTTTGTGTGAAAAGTAGTGAACTTTGCTGAGTAAGTTGTAATTTATTAATCATTATTTTGTTTTACAATAATTAAATCTAAATTTTAAGGTGTACATTTAAAAGATAACTTGTAATTACATACTATTAGTTTCCCTTTTACAACATCACCTTTCTTATTGGAAAAAAGTATGTATGTATGTACATACTTTTTTACAATATTTTTCATTCAATTGAATTTAAGTAAATAGGTGGGATACAAAATAAGGTCCTGTTATTTATGATTATGCAATTTTATCGGTTGCTGCAGCTCAAAGTTTCAAATATGTATGTATGTATTTCTAGCAATTAAGGCAACCTTGAAAAATCTTGCAATTCCAACCCAATAAGCCGAATACATAATTAGAATATCCCTAAAATAGGTAGGTAGGTACCTATATTTATTACATTTTAGGTGAAAACAAAAAAGACAAGTGATTAGTGAGTTAATTAATCTCGTTTCATTAGATTTATAGACATATGTACATATTTTCCAAAATTAATTTCTGGGACAACAAAAGAATGGATAATTTTCATTAAAAATTATAAGAAATAACAGTTTTTTGTTTTCCTTCACTATATTAAGAAAATTATAAGCATTAAACACAGAGAAAGTAATTAGAATATAATTTATTGAAAATAATATACATATTTATTCTAGTTAGGTATTCATATCAAAAAGTCCAATTTTGATCGTGTTCGAGCTCGTGTCGTACAGCAATAGTTTGTTTCATAAAGTAATATGCTCCAACAGAAGAACTGAGTAATACACTAAGAATTAATATAAGAATATAAGAAACGTTGACCAGAGTTTATGATATGCAATTTACAATTCAGAGAAATAATTCAAAATTAGCAATTTTTTTCGACAGGGGTTTTTTTTTTTTTTTGCTTTAAAATTTTCAATGAATTGTGCTTTCAGTAAATTAAAGTACCAATATTTTAGCTTGCATTTATAAAAATCAAAACCTAGTGATAATTTTAATAAACATTTTTCAAAGATTTTTAATTTTTTCTTTCCTTTTATACATATAAATAATTAGATACGGAATGAGAGATCCCTTTAGCTGTACAAATGTAGTTATTTTGTTTCTCTTAAGGAAAAACAAAAGAATTAATAGTGAGAGCTTCGCTTACTATTGATTCAAGTACTGTACAGTAAACACGCATTAAATGTAGTAGCAACAATAATTAAGTATGCATTACTAAAATTTTTAAATGACCTAAAGCTAGACATCAGGTCTGCAATACAATGTAGGTATTTAAAGTTATTAAAAAAATTTAATTCCCCTTCTAACTATAAGCTTTATCATTTTAATCCCAATCGTGTACTAAATTGTACCAAAAAATAAAATATCAAAGTAAGGTAAACTGAAAAGCTGCATTTAATGGCGATTTAACTTTATCTATAATAATATACATACATAAGTACATTTTTGTGCTGGCTGGTGCATTCGATAACATTTTTTTTTTAGTTATGAGTACGCAATAAATTTAATGAAAATGCGAAAAAAAGCGTATTTTATATAAAAAGTGAACAAAAGCAACGAAATAGAAGTAAAATTTATGTTGCATTTATTGCAGTTTTTGTTTTTGCTGTTATAGGTGGTAACAAAATGTTGTTTTTTGTTTTTAATATTGAAAAGAATGTTATTTATTTATTACTAAGCGTTTTTCTTATGTTGAACATTAATTATTATTATCAGAGAGTTACGAAATTGATTTTATTGATTTTTGTTTTTTTTTATTTAGTTTTTGTATTAAGTAATGCTTTTCTTTTATAAAACTTGAAACTATTTTGAATACATAATAGATCAATTATTTGTTAAAGTTTAGAATTTAATAAAAAAATGTTTAATTTTTAATGTGAATAGGAATTTTTATTATATAGATATTTTTAAAAAATGGAAGTATGTATATTAAACGTAGGGCAAGAGTTATATTAAATAATGGTAATTATTTGAATGGTTAAAAATATTAGTAAGCTAGGAGCATGGTAAGGTAGCGCAGGAATATTTTGGAAAAACAGTGATATGTGGATTGAAATTCAAACATATTATTATTTTTAAAGAAAGATTAAATCCAATAGATTTTATAGTTATATTCTTCAATCGATTTTATAGTCTTCTAAGAAGCACTTTGTCGAACCTGATTTGAGAAGTAAATCGGCTTTGATAAAGTGCGTATGTAGCGCATGAATATATTAGCAAAAATAAAAACTATTTTTATCCGAGCAAAGTTCTGATTTTAAAGTGAATAAAAAGTGAGATGAAAAGCTGGAAAATTATTGGACTGTAAATAAACTATATCAAATTTAGGCATCCCATGTTTTTGGAGATCGGCGTGTATTTTTAGCATTTTTGTAAAACTTTGTTTTTCTAATGTGTAGTTATCATTGATTGATCAACAAAATAATAAGTTGAATTGCACTTCAGTTTATGTTTGACTTTGGGTTTTTTTTATAAATTTATTTTTTAACAATATTTTCTGTCCTTTAATTTGATATTGTTAGGAACATGGATTCTCTTTCATTTTAATTACCAATAAAAATGAAATTAAACAAAAATGATTAAAATTAAACAACTATAGCTATTGTTTCAAAAACTAATGTTTTCTAATTCATTTGTAATACCTTATACTAAACAAGTTGCCCATAAATAATATTCACCAAAATTTTCTCTAAAATGGATTTTTTTCGATGTTAACATGTGCTGTACGTGATGCCATTGCAAATATGTAATTGTTAAATTTAATTGGAGAATAACTTCACATCTATAATTAAATTCTAAATATGGTAAAAATTAAAGTAGAAAAACCCGATTATTTTGGAATATTTTAATTTTTCCTCTATATAAACGCAGTTTTTTAAACTCTAGACATTTTAATTATAAATTTTTCTCTTTCTTTTTATTTTCTTAATTATTTTTAGGCTGCAATCAACAGAATGGCACTGAGTCAAATAATTTAATCTTAAAAAATTTTATACTTGTTTTTGATTTTTCTTCATTTGGTATGATTTTTTTTTTGTAGCTTTGATAGAACGATAAATTGCATGCGTGAACCATTATGCTTGAACAGAATTTAAAGGTAAAAAAATTATGAACTGGTATAGGCGCGACTTCTATATAAAATAAATAAGAGTTATAGAAGTATGTAGAAATTCAATTGATAATATTAAGAGAATAAATTTAAAATTATTGTAGAAAGAAAAGAAAAATAATTACATATAAAATTTAGAAGAAAAAAGAAAAACATTTTTTATTTGTCTTTCTGTTAAATTTTTATTAATGTTGAATTTTTAAAATAATTTTTTTAATCCATTTTTAGTAAACAAAATCAATTTGAATTTTATTAAAGTTAGGAATTTTGATTTGTGGATTTTGAACAATTTATAGAAAAACGTTTAGTTTTTATTTTTTTGATAAAAATATTTGGTCATGTCCATTTAAAAAATTTAGAAGTATATTTGAAGTAGTATACGAGTTGTTTGTAAACTTAGAAAATTGCATGTAAACGAATAAGATTTTGGAGTATGTTTGTGATGTGCAATATTAATTAATTAAATGAATAGGTGTTGAGACAATGGAATTTTAAATTTAATTTTCTTGGTGCTATGACTACATTTTAAATCTACAAGAATTGAATACTAGAGCGAATATTTTTATAACAGCAAATTCATTACCAAAGTAATTTAAAGGTTCTAATGTTTTAGAAAGCAAAAATTTCAGTAAAGAAGCAGTAGTTTTTGTTTTTAAAAATTAAATCTAAATTTTTGATTTAATTTACCCAAAATTTTTTTGATCTGTTAACGAAATAAAACGAAATTTTTGGACAAATTGAGGAGGACGAAAACTTTACATTTCAGCTCTTAAAATTAATGCAGTCGTCCATGATTAAAAGCAATGCAGTTTTTCATTATCTTGCGTTTTACTTGTGCCTATAACTCACAAATAGCTTAGGATTCATTTACAAAGTGACAATTTGTCCGCAATTTTTGCATTGTCCAATGAGCTTTAATCAGGAAATAAAAAGCCTTTGTTGTTTATTTTGATTGTTTCCTTTTAAGACATTCAAGTAGCAATGCTATATTAGAAACCATTTCTTTAATATCTGATATCCATAATTATAAATGGTAATTTTTATTAAATAATAATTTTAAATAGTAATTTTAAATAATTAATAATTTAGTTATTTAACATTAAATTTTTAAAATATTTTATTTATTTTTGAAAATTAATTCAATTTATTATTTAACATATGAAATATTTAAAATGGGCAGTTCCATATTCAAGTAACATTCATCTATAATGCCACATTTTCTTTTTTAATCACATAATCGTTCCAGTTTAGAGGTACCACGCATATTGATTACAGCCGGAAAAATTACCAGAAAATAAATAAATAAAAGTAATAATAAAAAATATCAAAAGAATATTGCGCAAATTTCAACAAGAGGGTTGTTTCTTTTTTCTGTCAGTTTTTTTTTTATTTGATTACGTTTTAACGTTCGCTTGTAAATACACTGGAAATTTATGCGTTCATTACTGGTAATTTATAAATTAATTAATATATTAGAAAAAAAAAAGCTAAAGGAAATAAAATTTAATATTAATAATGGTATTAATAATAAAATAAATCATAATGTTTACGTGAAAAAAAATTTATTGCATTTAAGGGGGCATTAAAAGGTGGCAGTTGTAATAAAAAAGAAAATGCAAGAAAAATAAAATTATTTTCTAAGGCTTAATTTTAAAATTTTAAATTGTGGCTCATTTCAAATCTTTATTACAAAGTAGTTGGTATATTTATAAGATTATTGAAGTAATATATTTTTTTTTTTGTGAATTATTGTTTACGACGGTCATTTTAATAAATGATTTGTTTTTTAATTTAAATTCTATGTCATTTTTATTGATATCGTTTTTAATATCGTTTTTTATTCTACATAATAAAATTTATTTATTATGTTTTAAAAATGTCTATTACTAATATTCAAATTGTAAATCATATTGTACATTATTATTATAATTTTAAATTATTATTATTAGTACTATCGTTGTCGCATGTGGGCCACGATATTTTTGTTATTTGGGCGAAACAGAATTTTCTCATTAATATGTAGAATATCTGCTTGAAAAAATTACAAGGTACAAACAGTACAATAATTTTTAGCTATATGAATTGTATGAATTTATAAAATGATTCTAGCAAAATCTTAATGACAATGTTTCATCAAATAGAACTAAGACTTTTTAACCCATTTTAAATGTAAGCATAAACTTCGATTATTTGAAAATGAAGAATTTATTGATAAGATATTGTTGAATGATAGAGCCTAATAACAGTGTGAATATGTATCTGTCAATATTAGCTGTTCCATTAAGCATTGTAGGTTTTGTAAATTTTGAAATTGAAACAATATTAAGCAAAGAGATCTCAAAAATGGATATTTTAATTCTCTTTTAAATAATCCCAATCATTATGATTTAAAAGTTTAGAATCATTCCAAGCTTGTCAGTCTATTTGGCAAATAAAGGAATGTTGCGTTACCATCATAAAATTATAAAGAGTTAAAAGAGATTTTCTTTTTGTGATGGTCAAAACTGTAAATTTGACCGGAATACTTGCGCATTTATCGAAGTTCTCTTCATCACTCATAATTATATTAAACTTCATTTACTGGCTCCAACTAAATCATAAATTGAGAAACGTTAAGTATAATTTTTTTATAAATTTTTTTAAAATTTTCAGTTAATGGTGTAGAGTGCCAGCCTTTTACAGTGTTGCATTAAATTAAATTTAAATTGAAATCAGAATCTGAATCCAACCCAGTTTTTAAATTGAATTTCGTTTGAGTTCGGGCTTCCGTAATTTGATAAAAATTTTAAATCGGAAATGATTCGTGTTTTTACTGCTTAAAACAATGGAGCTTCTACTACTTAATTAAATAACATTGATTAACATTTAATATTCTTTTTATTAACCTTTGACTTAGTGTTTATTATTTTTAATTTAATAAACTATAATTAGTAAAATAACATTTTGACTAAATTTGACATGATAATTATTTTAACACAAAAATTCAATTCCAACTGTCACAGTTGCATTCCTACAAACCAATTACAAGTTGTTCACGGTTCGGAATATTGTAATTAAATGATTGAAATTCAATTTCAAATGGTTAACCATATGGTACGCACCATGCATAGTATGTGTAATATGAAAACAAAACAAAAAAAAAATTGTAATATTTTCATTTAAATGAATTGCAAAAAAAAAAAACAGAAAATAAGAATTAAAAGATTTGTGGCTTTCAAGCAAGCGACAATGTATGCAAGTTTCGTTTTTTTTCTGATTTTTTTTATTTGTCATGTTAATATTGAGTGGTCAGGTGGTGTTCTACAAAATTTTGTACCAAATAATTATTTACTTTTAATATTTTTTTAACAAAAACAAAAAAAATTAAATTATATTCTTGCTGTGATAAGAAATAAGTGATTTGCAAGTGATTTATTAATTTCAAAAATAAATTAGAGAATGAAATTAATAAGAAATTTGTAAATTTTTGTGAATATTTAATGCGATTGTTGGATTATAAATGACTTGCCTAACGACATTTTGGGACCACGCTTAATTCGTTAATTTATTCTTTTCGGGACAAGCCAAACAATATGCATATAATTTTGTTTTTCTTGTTAATTTTAGAATTAATTCACTAATATTTAGGTTGTGCGCAATTTATAATGAAAACTACTTTCAAAAAAAAAAAATTATTCTTTTGTAATTAAGATAATTTTATTTAATAATTGAGAAATATGTAGGTACATGTGGTGCAAAACGTCACCAATGAGTACGCTGCGTTTTATTTTTTCAATTGTGTATTGAAATTGCTTTACTAGTAATTATGATATGATTGTGTTGAGTTGATTTTCGAATACATTCATGTAAGTGTTAAGCAATAATGTGTTTAATAAAAAATTATTCGCTGCGGTGATCGTGTTTTCAGCACACATTTTTGGTAATTGGACAAATTGAATCGATAATTTGAATCAAATCATGATGAAGTTTTATAATAAATTATAATTTGGAGGAAATTTTAACGTGGATAAAGCGTGACAGACAGTCTGACGAGAGATTTGCATGAATGAGTGTTTGGTGAAATGTTTTTTGTGTAATCTTATTTTTAATTTAAATGATTGATACAAAGAGATTAATTCAGATATTTTTAGGAATGCAAAGAAGACCATCTTGTTTCTCTAACTCGATTTGTATAAAGCAGGAATGGGGAACCTTTTCTCTATATAAGGCCAAATTTTAGTCAATGCAAAGTCAATCAGGCCGCAAAGTTTAAAAAAAGTCCAAAGGTTATAAATTTTTGCTTTGTGTAGGTTGATGAAAACAAAATTATGTCAGAATATAAAAAATAACATAAAACAGTTTATTTCATAAATAAAAATAGATAAGTAAGTATGTACATTATTAATAAAATAATATGGTTCATTATTTCAATGACTTTTCTGTGATTGTTTGTTGCTCGATAACAATTTTATATTTGGTTCCAGCCTCGTTTGGCAGCAAAATTTTAACTTTTAAGAAATATAAGAAATAAATTTTTTTAAGGACAAAGGCCACTAAAAAACAGTTAAAAGGCCGCATGCGGCCTTAAGGCCGCAGGTTCCCCATGCCTGGTATAAAGCAAGTTTTTAGATGATTCTTCTAAAGAATGAAATTGCAATCAAGTGGAGAGCTACGAGTAATTGTACGAAATGCCACGGTTAAAAATCATAATTATATTGATGCAAGTTCTCCTCGTCCGCTTTCCGTTCAAAATATTTGGGTGGCAGCAGCAAAGTAGTAAATATTGAGTTAAGATCTTGATATTTAAATTATAAAATCTTAAATACCTAATTATATGTTTACTGTGAACAAAAGCTTAAAATTTACAAGAAAAGAAAAACAAGAACATAAATACACGCACAGAATACACAAAGGATCACATCTTATTCATAATACAAGGACATTTATTTTTTACGTTCATTTTTTTTGATTTCTCTTGAAATGCTTCTTCTTCTTCTTCCTTTATGTTATTCTTGGTGTTTTTGTTTTTATTTTTCGTCTTGACTTACGAGAATGCATACAGAGAAAATTCTGAAAGTAAATATTTATGTTTCAAATTATTTGAATCCTTTTTTTTTCATTCAATTTTTTTCGTTTCTTTATTCTGTTTTTACTGTTGAATGTTGTTCTTTACTTTATTTTTTCATATGTTCTTGCTTTTGTTCTTTGTGCATACTTAAGTGTATTGGTGGTATTGGTTAGAAAGTTTTACTTGAGTAAATATAATGATCCTTAAGGATACAATAAATATTTTTTATGTTCTTATATTATACTGTGGGTTTATAGAAGATGAAGTATTAGGAAAATCCTATACAATTCATAAAATACTAATAAGTACATTATAGATATTGAGAAAAAGGATATTGTATAAATTAAAAAATAGAAAAAAAAGAAAATAAAGTATAGAAAAAGGATTCAAATATTTTAATGAGTCTTTTAAGAGAGAAAATTTTTATTAGTGTTTAACTGAATATTGATAACAAAGATTTCAAGGACATTGAACTTGGTTATACATAAATTTAATTAAAATGGGGGAAAAAATGAAGTAACGAAAACAGAAAAAAAAATTAATTTAATTATATAAATTTTCTTTATTCTTCTTTATCCTTACTTAATTACAGAATTTCCAATAACTTATGGTAGAGTCAAAAAAAAAGGATTTTTATTAAAAATTAAATATTTCAATAAATCACAGACACGTACACACACATTTATATAGGAGACATTATAAATTTTATGGGTAATTAATAAACGTAAAACGATTAAAAAATTTTTGTTATAAATGAAGGATCAAAAAAATCAAAATGTGACGGTGACAAGATCTTCAGTTAAGTCCTGTATAAAATAAATGAATTTTTTTTAGTGCTTCAATAATATTTGAGTAAAAATGAAGTGAAGGATTTTAAAAGAAAATACAAAATTAAATTTATTTCAGGATGAAAATTAAATTATTTGTAATTGCAAGGATAACAAAGTAAATTTTGTGTTATTTTAGGGCTTTTATATAAAAATTAATTAACTTAATTGCTGCATTTTGCGCCAGGTGATTTTCTTTGTTTAAATCTCGTTAAAGCTTCCGATACGGATCCGTGTTTAAATTTGATATGTTGTAAGTTCGTGCTTTCGAAATTGTACTTAAATATTCAATTTTTTTATGAAAGAAACGCTTTTAAATTACTAGAGGTGTTACACACTTGCAAAGTTTAAATTCAATTGTAATTTAATTATTTTGTTAAATTGCATAATTCTAATAATAAATTAATATATAAGTGCGGCAGCCAATTGATTTCTTTAATAATAGTTTATAACCAAAATGGCATATAAATAAACTAATAAAATTTTTTAGTAATCATGTCAAATAATTTTATTAATTAATTGAAATATCAAAGGAAATTATGTACTATATATGCACATACATATATAATCTTTTATCTTACGTCATTCTTTCAATGAAATATAACAATTTGTTATTGTTTTTAATAATCAATAAATAAATATTAATTATAATTCCAATTAACTAAGATATTTATAATTCATCATTGAATTCACATGTTTTCCATATTGTATTTTGGCATCTATTTAAATATGTATCTTAATACCTCGTTAATTAATTTAATTGTAATAAAATATCTGTTATAGATAATAAACTTGCCCATAGGCTATATTTATTTTTAAATATAAAATATTAATATTATTTTTAGTATAAGATTAGAGATTCGTTTATAATATTGGAAAGAGAAGGCGTTTACAAAAATCTAATATTCAGAATAATTACAGAAAGACGGATAGAATGAAGGACTAGAATGAATACGCAGAGTTTCTGATGTGATTGACAGGAAGCTATTGAATGCTTCCTAATCGACTCCTATTGTATTTCCGTTTTTAACTCGTGGTAGTAACCCGCTACAATATGACACTAAACGTTATGTTAGCTCAATGGTGTGTAAATAGCTTAACCCATTCGAAAGAAATTTTTAGTAAATAAATGCAAAAATATGCTGAAAAAGAGAATTGGCCATTAGCAAGACTTTTTTAATTTAATTTAAAGTCTTTTAAAATTTTTAAAGACAAAAGCTTAAAGAGGCAAACGTAGCAGATTTAAAATTATTAACTTGACTGTACAGATCAAATATTGCAAGCTTGTGTAACCTTGAAGTTTCGAAAAATGTATGTAGAAATGTGTTGAGAAAACGATTACAGATTTCAACTAATTCTAATTCACGAATTTGAATTTGCTACAGTTTACCTACAGTTGTGTGGAATTTACCTTTTGTTATAGTTTCTAAAATAATCTTTAATTAATTTACAATAAATTTTTTGTACATATATGAGCATTTCATTGTTCATTTAAAACATTTACTTAATAATATAGTAATGTAAAAAATTTTCGTCATTTTTAAATTCAATTACAATACTTTTATAGTATTATAAGATTTAGACTATATTTTTAGATATGGCCATTTATTAAATTTAAAATGAAAATTGAAATCCGAGCTCTTACATTATTATAAGTTTTGGACGTTTGCCCGTGTAATACCATACATATGAAATGTGACGCACTGAAAGAATAGCTATAGAATAAAATTGCGAAATTATTAATTACTTGTTCTATATATGAAATGTAGTTATAAATTCACTTTTAAATTAAAATTTTGTGATTCGTCTTGCCCATACAATGTAACCGTAAAATAATCTATTCCTTAATTCTAAAAGATACAACATATCTCTACTGCCATATTCTAGTTGAACGATTTTTGAATCTGCATAATTTAAAATTATAATTCTACTATAGAATCACAAAATTTAAGAAGACTTCATTTTATAAAATTTTTAGTCTTTTTTATATAAGTTTAATAGTAACCCAAACAGTAATTAGGATTTTTGTATTAAGTTTTTTAATATCGGAACAATTCAATTCAATTTAATATTCATAAAAGAATTTCCCTTAAAATTTTGCATTTTTCTGCCAAAACTTTTACCGAAAATATTTTTAATTACTACTTGAATAATAAAATTAATTTCTTTAAAAAATTAAAGTCAAAAAAAAAATAATTGTTAATAATATTTTTATTAATCAAGGACATTTCTTAACTGTTTTATGTTTTGTTTTCTTTTTTTTTCTGCTTATTGTATATCTGTCTCTTTTTACTTTAATTAATTTCTGCGGTTATTTTTACTCATTCCAATAATGAATAAAATATTTTATGATTTTAATGTTAATAAGGAAAAAATTTTAATTTGTTGGCAAAATCATTAATGTTTCCTTATTTAATTAGCTGACATTTTTTAATATTTAACTGCTACAATATTTTAGAATTTATTTTTACAACTGAGAGAATTCAGAAGTAATTGGTATTTAAAGAAAATTTTTACCCAGAATCTTTTTCTAAATGATTTCAAAGAGTTCGTTTACTTATGCTGAATAAGAAAAATATTCAGAATTTTTTTTATAAATTTCAAATCTTTAAAGAAATATTAAGAACCACTATAGTCATCTAAATAGTTAACTATACAGTTATGTTTGTAGTTGAAAGAAGTTTGTTACGTGGTTTAGGCTGGTGTAACTTTACAGACTTTATAATCCTTCTTATCAAAATATCTTGTTACTAATAGATTAAGGATGTGGTTGATTCCGAATATTGCGTTCATTCGACAAATAAATCTTCGAGTTATTGTTGTTAATAGGCGCCTATTTTAGGGGAAAATGTCAGAAGCTTAAAGTTTGTGAATTTCTTTATATATTTTGTCACCGTTAAACTGTTTATGGTAGAACTGTTATGGTTTTTGAGGTGTTAATTAGAATTGTGTTCCGTAAACTTTAATTATTTAGATTGTGGTTCTGTTGCAGTATTCTATTAGTAATGAAGGAGTAAACACGATTAGTAGGAAAGTTTTTAGAGCTTCACTTTCTAATAAGCTGTAAGTTTGAGTTTTTTATTTTAATTATATTTTATTTATCCATATCATAATTATTTCACTTTAACTTATCACACATTCGCTTGAATAAATGGTAACGTTCTCGCTCAATAACAAAGTGTTATTCACTATTGTGGCAAGAAGTATACACGCAGTGCGGCATATTTGTATGATGACTTTCATAATTTAGGTCAAGCATCGCCTTCCATATATTGTTTATGCAGTAATTTTGGCGAAACATTAAATTCCATATTGTTTTCGTTGTACCGTAGTTAAAATAAAAATGCAAATGTAAAAACAGAAACGAAATTGGCACACAATAAATTTAAATAAGACTAATAAGGTTTAATTGCGTTTCGAGAACTGATTGTTTCACAAAGTGGAAGTCAAGAACATTATTGTTGGCATTGAATTGAACTTAGGCGTGTTTAAATGATTTGTAATTTTTTTTTAATTACTTACAAATCTTTTAATATTTGTTTTCAAAAAATCTTTTCAAAAACGTCCTATACTTTAGTTAGAGCTTTGAAAGTCTGGTAAACAACATTTTGTTTATTTATTTTTCCTTAGAAGATTGCTATATTTAGCGTGTAATCAAATCATAATTTTATTGTGCAATTTAAGTTATTTTGAAGGCAATTCAAGAATAACAAAACCAGGTGTCAATGATATTGAAAAGCAATGAATTATTTTGATAAAATGCTGATATGTTAAAAAGCCATCAATATTCTTTGGAAAATTTTATTGAAATCAATAAATTTATTGTCAATATTATGAAAAATTAATGAAAATAAAATATTACACAGACAAAATAATAATTTCAAAAAAAAAATCAAAATAATTAAAAATAATTGAATACCGTGTAGTAATAGAAATTTTTTCATATTTATTAATGTTTTTTTTGTAAAATGAATTCCTTGTAAATAAATTAATAAATAAAGACGATAATAATGACAATAAATTTTGTTATTTCATTTGAGGTTTGTTATTTTCATTTACTTTCATAATTTTGTAAAAGATTTTAAATATGTGCTTTTAAAATTAAAAGATATTTATGTTCATGTATGTATATATGCAACTACACATATGTAAATACAAAAATATGTTATGTCTACTTCTTTTCCCAGCTTGCATTTTTAGAATGAAAATCATCGTTGCAACTCATAACAAATGAGTTTAATTAAAACGCAATATTAACCCATTATCAAGATGTGGGTATGCAAATACCCAAAAATTATGTTGCACGACTTATATTTGCGTTTGTGTAAAAGCTATCATAAAGCTGTCATACTCATATGGCTCTTGCTAGACAGAAAATAAGTAAAAATTTAAACGATGATGAAAATTATGATACTTCAACCCTCTAATTCTACAACTGAATAAAAAAAATATAAATAATGATCGGCATATAAAATCACTTATCTGATTTTTGCAATTTATTTTTAAGATCTAGGATATATTTCAATATCCAACGGGCTGAAATTATATAAAAAATAATGAGCTGTTGTATTAATAAATTTCGCGCTTATGGATATCGATCTAGAAATTTTATTAAAGTTTCGCCCGTATTGAGCCGATTATGAAACTAGCTTATAGAATTTTAATTACTTATGCATATTTAGTATATTAATATGCATGTGTTGACCACTTAATTGTGTAAATATACCACTTTTTAACTAAATTTTTATGTGGCAGTTGTACATTCAGAAATGATTGAACAATACTTTGGCTAATAAAAAAATTTTTATTTCAATATTGCTTTTCAAAATTTGTTGTGCCGATTGAAAAGTATCAAATTTTGAAATTTGAATGAAGTACCTTTACAAAATAATACTAATTCCCAATCTCGAGTTACACAAAAATCACAAAGTTGAAAATTTGTAAGGAAACTTCTCTTTGTCATATTACTATTTCTACAAAATTTCAGTATGATCGTGCAACTAGATCCATGAACGATTTTTAATGGGTTAATAATGTTAAGAAATTGCTGCTGGGTGTGTTATATTTCTAAAAGAAAAGAATTAGTTCCTAAGAAGAATATTTTTAATATTAATTCGCTGCAATTACTATAGAAATGGAAGAGCTTTTAGTAGCTTGTCTTTTAAGAACATCATAAAAAACTAAAGATATTCAACATATTTCAAGTTTCATATTCAATTTTCTAATAAAGTTTATTATTTATGAAAACTCTCTGTTCAGTTTAATTGAAGTGTTTTTTTGAAAAGCATTAAATTAGTCATAATTATTAATGTTAATAATTATAAATATTAATTAAATTAAATAAAGGCAATTGAAATTCTTCAATTACCTTCTAATTATTTTGTGTTATATTGAATTTGTCCTTGTTACCTCAAATATAATAATGATGCAATTTTTTTAGTGCCATTTGGGAGTTTAAACTATTCTGCATGAGAAATATGTAAATATTTTTTTATTTCACTTAGTTGCTTGTAGTCAACAATCATTGCATTGGGTACAATATTCATATTTGACAATATAAGTTATGTATGTAATAAGTTCTACAGTGTCACAGCAATATGAAGAGCGCATAAATCACCCAGACTTTAAAATCTAACAGGGATACAGACATATGAGTTTTTATTTGCGTATGCGATGTATTCAAATTGACTTTAAAGGAATTAAAAATGAAAATATTTTTCATATTGCTTCTTTTTGTCTGAACATTTTTTTTTTCATTTTAAAAGATTCTTCAAGGAAAGATCAACAACCTGAATTATATTTTCCTTACAAAAGAAGGATAACAACGTTAAAAGTTTCTTTTCTTTTCAAATTTAATTTACACACCCACCTTCAAGTTTTATCTTTTCTTTTCTTTTTTTTTAATGTTTCACCTTAATTGTGTTTCTTTTTTCATTTTATAAAAATATAACAGTTTCTTCTGTTTTTTACTGGCATTAAAATTAATAAATTATTACAAAAGAATTATATTTTAACGGTAAATGACATAAAAGGAAAAATGTTTTTTTTTTGTGAAAATTAAAAGTAAAAATTACTGCGTAAACACAAATTTTGTTATTTTTCAAAAATAAGAATTAAATATTTGAAATTAATTGTTGATTAACATTCAGTCTGTCTTCCTATCGTTTGTATAACAGTTAGCCGATCGGTAATTGTTCTTGTAAAGTTGTGTAGTATAGTAAGACAATATTAATGGAAGTATAAAGAAAGTTTTCGCAATTGCTTTGTTTGTAATCTCGTCGTATAAAATTTAATTTGGTTTCGTTTTACTTTCGGAACTGAGCACTCAGTTATCTTTTATATGAAAGAGAATGTACGTATTTTTCTGCGTGTTTCTCTATGTGCTCCTGCATGACTAGTCTGCTGACTATGTTTGGCTGTTTAGAAATATTCGGCGATGGCTTCTAAAAAATTTTGAAAAGCCAGTTGGTTTGGAAGTTATAGCAAAAAAATCGTCCATTTTGAGTGCATTTAAAACATGTTATACTGTAATTGAAAGTCAGTAAATGTGGTTATAAAAGGAGTGTTGTTAGAAAAGCCCGGGCGACATCTACATTTTTGATTCCCAGATATTTTTGAGAATCAACCCTACGAGAGCTCACAAAAAAAGGTATTCGTTGTATATGAACTGATTTTAAGGGTGGTTTTAACACTTTTGTTTTTAAAAACTGAATAAAATTCAAGTAAATATTCAACTAAATTCTCTGAGTTTATTTAAATATATGTTGACTACTTCTATTCCATAGGTGATAATAAAAAATGTCTTTTGTTTTTATGCTTAGAAAAATAAAAACGAAGCGAAAAGAAAAGTTGAAAGAATTTTTTGCTTTGTGAAACTTTGTGGCTTAAAATTGGTAGCTGCGCCATTCAATTGTCTTTGAAGAATGTACAGAATCAAAATGTATCTCACATATGTCTCATAACTTACACAAAACATAAAAGTTTCCTTGATTTGCGATTTTTTCAAGGAGGATTCCGTGTTATTATTACTTATTGAAAGTAAGACTAAACAATATTGTTGTGAAATAGAGTATGTCCTTACTAATACTTTAAATATATTTTGAAAGAATCATGTGTGGCGATAAGATTTAACAAAAAATATCTTATTTCTATGGAAGAATGAATTAAGGAATTAATTTTGTTTTTTTAGAAACGCTTAATGAAGTAAATTTTAGAAAATCTTTCCCTTCTTAGAATTTCATTTGTACCTTGAAAGATTAATTTTTTTTAAATACATACGTGTGTAATATGAAACAAGAGTTTTAACGCTTTCATTCGAAACCGAAATGTATTATTCTATTTTACTTTATATTGTACACTGTATCCGGAATGGTTTTTTACAAAATAGATGCATCAACTTTTTTAAATAAGGCATTTCATTTGAAAAAGCATTGTCACTATATAAAAGAAAAATTAAAGTCTTTTCTTATACTCGTATGCTTTTAAATTAATTTGTCCGTGTCGGTCGATGTAATGTTTTTTAAGCCCTTCTGCAAGTCTGTCACTCCGAATTTATCGATATTGTTATGCTCTTTTAAAAGTGCTGACAAATTGCAACAAAAAGCAACCGATAAAGGTTTTGATGGAGATAGTTTCGCACCGGATGAGTTCTCCAAATCGATGTTTGCGTAAAAGTTGTTAAGTGTAGTCATATCGGTGAAAAGGTCCTGAAAAAATATGTTGAGTAGTATCAGAAAGATCAATTTGCTTAGGAAAATTTTTTATGTTTATTTTTTTTTGCTTTACGTAATTTTTTCCTGCATTGTTAAAAAAAAAATAGAAAATTTCCAAGAAATACGTTAACCGAAGGTTACCTGTATAATTTTTTGTAAATTTGGATAGTTAAATTTTTTTGGGGAAAGCTTTTGACATTCCGATGAAGAACTGAGATAGCTCAAAGGGTACGCGCGCAAATTAAAGACCGACAACTTCTTTATTACGATTTTAAAGAAATATTTCAGGTTACCTGCTTGATTGTTTCTAATTTACTTAAAAACATCAAAATGTTCACAATATGTGCTTTTTTTTTTTAAATGAGGACTAAAGGAGCCTAAAATCTTCCAGGTTTAGCTGGACTTTGTTTAGCTGTTTTGTATTAAATGTTTCTTCTTTGTTTGTGTAATTGTTAATTAATTGATTATTTTCAATATTTTGATATTTTATATACTTACACCCTGCTCCACCGTGAAGGGTATATTAACTTTGATTCAGAGTTTTCAACCGCTCGAAAAAGTCATCTGCGATATGGAAATGTATACATATTTTCGCTCAGCGTAAAATTCTACATTGATTTAGATGTGTCCGTCTGTCCGTTCAATAACACGATAACTCAAAAATGAATAAATCAAATACAGCCAAACTTCTTTCGTTGTTTCTTATGGACCCTAATGTAATTGGACCGCTTCGGGCAACTGCAGCTTCGGGTAGTGAAACTGAAAGATATATTTCTAAATATATCAAAACTAATAAAGATATAAATATGAATTTTTTACATACGCCGGGAAGCTGTCATATAACTCCAAAAACTAATTTTATACAGAGTGATTCAGAAAGTTATTCAACAACATATACCATTGGTTAGAAGATCAAAAATGGGTAAAACTTTTATTCCAGACTGGGAGTTTGGAAATCTCAATGGTTTCCAAGTTCCAAGGGTTTTAATGAATTTTCACGAAATTTTTACTTAATTTGGTTTTTGGATTATAACTTTTATTCTAAAAAAGATACGAACTTCAAACAAACAGTTTCTGAAAGGCCTAGTAAAGGGCCTAAAATAGAAATGCTGCTTGATTCTGTATTTTATGTACCTACGGAATACTTAGCATTCGAACTTTAAAGAAAATTAAAATTTCCCCTTGATTTTTTCAGTTTTTTCTAGCTAGAATTTTTTTAAAACCTTGAAATTTTTTTACAGAATTTTGCCCAGCTGTTTAAACTTTAATTTAAGTCTTCAAACATTAAAGAAATTTTTATGGTACAGATGGTATAGCACAAAAACCACAAATATTGTGAGCAACAAATTCAATTAAAATCAAACCAGATGTTAATAAAACTAAAATTAAATTCAATTTAATATTCCGTCGGTTTAAAGGTAAAACTCATTAAGTAACATTTTTTTGAAAATCGCTTTTAACAATGTCTAAGTGATAATTTTTTGTGCTCTATCGTTTAGAAATACTATCAGGTGCCCTTAAAGCTCCTAAAGCAATAATACAGAAGTGTAAATATCACTAAGTGTGATTTTTATTTTTTTTGTAAAAGGTAAAACTCATTAAAGTCACTTAATGAATTTTTTCATTATTGTTCGTAGCTTTTCTGTACTTAATGAATTTCATACTAGTGAACACGTTTGAGCGTGCTCTTGCAAGATCATTTTTGCATCATTTTTGATGTCTTCTTTTGAAAAAATAAATGTTAGGGGTAGAGGTAAACAAGCTCAGAATCACGTTCTCAAACCGGCTTACTCTAATCAGCTTTGCATTACTGAATTAAAGAAGAAGGACCTCATAAAGCTATGTGACACCGGTATCATTCCTGAAGAGTTGAGGGCTTGGTATAGGAATCTTCCTTCTGTTAAAAGCAATATAACAGAAGAAAGATTACCAGAACCTGCAGCCGATGAACGTCATGATGAAGAAGATTAAGATTTTTTATGTTTTAATTTTAATGGATTTTTAATTTAATTTCTTAATTTTTTTATAATTTATGAATAAATTTTGTCTATTTTGTTTATTTTTGTTATTTTTTTTTCTATTTTTGTTGCATTATTTTTATGAAAATGTTAAATTAAAGTTAAAAAAAAAAAATAAAAAAAAATTAAATCGTTGAATGTAATGTTTTTTTATCACTAAGTGCAAAAATTTACAAATTACTTCAAAGGTAAAACTTTTTAAGCATTTTTCCAAGAGCTTGGTTAATTTTTTGATATTAGTTAATTGTGTAGAACTTAGCTTGGCAAGAAACCTTTCATCTCAACTCACATCCAGACAATTACATGAGTTTCCCGATTTTGGAAACTTGAAAATCAGTAATTTGCAATTTATTCGTAAACTTAAAAATGCTACTTAATGAGTTTTACCTTTAAACCGACGATCCTTTTTCAAAAACTTGGGAAAAATACGAATTCCTTATCCAAAAATTTTAGAAATTTCGCAAAACGAACCCCAAATTCTCTTATGAAATTCACCTAGTTCGGAAAAAATTTATGATTTTTTTTCAAGTCTATTTCTATTCCATCGCTTATTTTAAATTAATTGCTTTACTGGAACACCTCTTTAGTTGTATCAACCGTACACCAATTTTAGCTCTTGTAGAAATATGTTTGAAATTTACTAATCCCATAAAATTATTTATTAATTATTTATTAGCTTCATAATTTTAATACTATATCATTAACATACTCCATTTTGTTCAAAAAAATTTAATTTTCCTATTATAAAACTTTTTTTTAATTAAAATAATAGTCAAAATTTATATAGCATGCCTTTAAAAATTCATTTCAGGTGGATAATTTTAATATTTTCAGATGCTAAATGGTCTCTAGATTTCGAAAATATTTTTTTCAAATTTTTAAATTGCACCCAATCTGAGAAAAATGCATTTAAAAATTTCAAACCATATGGGTACTATTTCTTATAAAAATTGGGAAAAATAAAAAACCTATCAATTTTCTTTACCAAGAAAAGTTTCGAAAAAAATTTTTTGATTACTAGATTTTTTTTTGTTTTTCGTAGTACAAAATTCCAATTTTTCTTTTAAAAAAGTTCAAATTTTTTAAATTCAATTTTTGTTTTTCAATTAAAAAGTTTGTATTAAATTTCGTTATAATTTTGTTATTATTTGCTACATTTCGATGAAAACATTAAAATTCAGATTTTTCATCAAAATAATAACGGCTCTTCAAAATGTCAACTGTGACTATTGTTACCAAAAATTAATGGTAGTTGATAATTACAAAGCTTAAAATCCTTGCCTTTAAGGGTCTTGAAAATCTTGACATAGAAATGGTTTTTGTGCTAAATCTTCTGTAACATAAAAAATTTTTTAATGTTTGAGGACTTCAATTAAGGCTAAGCAGCTGAGCAAAATTCTGTAAAAAAAATTTCAAGGTTTTAAAAAAATTTCTTACGGAATTATCTAGGTAAAAAAAACTGAAAAAATTAAGGGGAAAATTTTATTTTCCCTAAAGTTCGAATGCTTAGTATTCCAAAAGTACATAAAATACAGAATCAGGCAGCATGTCTATAAAGTGATTTAGGAGCCCTTTCAAAAACTGTTTTTTGAAAGATCGTATCTTTTTTGGAACGAAATTTATAATCAAAAAAGCTTGGATAAGTAGAAATTTCGTGAAAATTCGTCAAAATCCCTTTATCTCGCAAAAACCTTGAGATTTCGTACTTATTTCAGCATAAGAGTTTTACACATTTTCGACCCCCAACCAATGGTATATATTATTGTATACCTTTCTGAATCACCCTGTATATTCGAAGGTTAGATTTTTGAGACTTGGTAGTCGTGTTTTTTTGGAATGGTTTGACAGATTCCGGTCACTGCCATACAGCCTTGAAAGCTTCTAGATTGTCAGTTTCAGAATTTTTAAGGTGCAGGGTATAATTCTGTCGCTTTAGATCTAGTTGTTCTTACATATGCTTGAAAATGAAAGGATAATTGGTAGAGATGAAAAATATTGTTTTGAAAAAAAAAATGACGCCGCAGAACTGCATAATATTTTTATCTATAAACAATTTTCCTTTTGAAAGATTTTGGCTGAATTTAAAATTATTCTTTAATTTCTATTTTAATCCTTAATAGTTACGAAGGCAATAAATATTAAAACTTTATTTAAAAAAGATCACTGCTTTAAACTTTTTATTTTCAGAATCATAAAATTCGAACTAATTACAGAATTCATCTCTTAATTAGATTATAATATAAAAAAAAATTCTTTAACTTTTTACTTTGTCACTGTTCTAGACTGCAACGAGTTCTATAAATATTTTATTGTGTAATTTTTTTAAAAAAGTTTTCCGCGTTTTTGCAATCCCCTATAATTAAAGAAAAATTCCAAAGTATTTGGTTACTTTTTGTGATACAAAAGTTTTTAAGAAAATTACAAATCTACTTTTTTCTTAAGTTTTATTACCATTTTTATACCCTGCACTTCGTGAAGGGTATATTAACTTTGGTATGGAGTTTGTAACTACTTGAAGGAGTCATCTGGGGTATGGACATATATATATATTCTTGCTCAGCGTAAAATTCTGCGTTGATTTAGACATGTCCGTCCGTCCGTCCGTCCGTCCGTCCGTCCGATCGCACGATAACTCAAAAACGAACAATGCAATCGACACCAAACTTTCACAAGTTGCTTCTTTTGTGCCAAGGACGAACCCTATTGTTATTGGACCAATTCGGACAACGGGTTCGGGTAGCTGCCATACAACTCAAAGAGTTTATTTTAATTATTTCAAAAATTAATAAAGGTACAAATATAGAATTTTGTATACATGTGTCCAATTATATTCTACATATGCTCTAAAAATTTTAATGAGATAGCTGCACCGGTTCGGGTGGCTGCCATACAACTCCAAAAGCAAATTTTTTATATTTGGCAAAATAATAAAGTCAGATTCATGAAACTTGGCAGTCGTGTGTCCAATTATAGGTCAAAAATATTTCTGAAGTTTTGATGGAATTGCTTGACAGGTTCGGGTACCTGCCATACAAATCCAAAAGCTTATTTTAAATATTCGGCAAAATAATAAAGTCAGATTAATGAAACTTGGCAGTTGTGTGTCCAATTATAGGTCAAAGATATTTCTGAAGTTTTGGTGGAATTGCTTGACAGGTTCGAGTGGCTCCCATACAAGTCCAAAAGCTTATTTTAAATATTTGGAAAAGTAATAAAGACAGATTCATGAAACTTGGCAGTTGTGTGTCCAATTATAGGTCAAAGATATTTCTGAAGTTTTGGTGGAATTGCTTGACAGGTTCGAGTGGCTCCCATACAAGTCCAAAAGCTTATTTTAAATATTTGGAAAAGTAATAAAGTTAGATTCATGAAACTTGGCAGTTGTGTGTCCAATTATAGATCAGATATATTAGCGAAGTTTTAGTGGAATTGCTTGGCAGGTTCGGGTACCTGCCATACAACTCCAAAAGCTAATTTTAAATATTTGGAAAAATAATAAAGTCAGATTCACGAAACTTGGTAGTTGTGTGTTCAGTTATAGATCAGACATATCCGTGAAGTTTCTATAGAATGGTTTCACAGGTTTGAGTAATTGCTATACAACAATCAAAGGTGCAGGGTATAATTCAATCGGTTCATACCGACTGAAACGTTTTTACTTGTTTTTATATAACTTTGCACAATTCTTCTTAACTAACAAATTTGACTGAAAATTCCCTGAATGTTATTGCAACATTTTGTAACTATATGAACAAAAAAAATGGGGAAAAAGTTTACAAAAGTTTGCCCTGTATTTTTTTTCCCTGTGTAAAGTTTTGATGATTTAATTTCAGTTGGGCTGTAAAGATTTGAGCACATTGTTTTCAGTTTTTAGGTTTTATTGTCTTTTGAACTGTATACCATATATGTATGTACCTAAAAAATGTAAATAAAAGAATTCTAGCAGATAAAGGAAGAGAAAAGCAATAGAGAGGGACCGATTGTAAATAACAAAAGTTCTGAAACTCTGCAACTTTTATATTGAAACTTTTGAGGAACTATCAGATGGGATCCAAATACCGAAAAAGTTTCTGAAAAAACATCGTTTAATGTCATAATGCGATGAATCGTTTGAATTAGAAAGATCTCCACCTTATCCCAGATGCTTTTTCAAAATTTTCATTTCTTAGTTTGGTTCTTGTCGGTTGCCGTCGTGAGTGATGTTTAAATTTTGATTTTTTTCTTTTCTATAAGCTTGTCGAAGAATATCGAACAATTAATTTAAAAGGAGTTATGAAAAAAATGGGTGAATAATGAAATAATGGGAAACTTCGGGTCTAAGTACCCAAATTCAAAATCAATCAATTAATAAAGAAAAATAACGTTGAAAATTTTTAAACGACTCATGCTATTCTACTTTGGTCTACAAGCTTTTATACTATTCTACGTGTTGCTGTTCTGCAAGCTTTCTCATTAATAGTTAATCTCCCAATATGCACTTATTTGGTTGAATTCATGCCGTAATTATTCTCTTCTATATTGAATTAATTTAAATAAACAAATGAACTTGCTGAACCAAATTAGATAAGATTTCCAAAACTTTTAATAATTTTAATTTGATAATTTTATAAGCAAACTGCTTTGATACCCAATAAATCGGAGAATTGAAATTTTGTTTTTAACTTAAAAAAAAAATATTCATATTTTATTTTTTTTGAAATTGAAAATTGCTTTCGGCCTTTAAGATAAAATTTCTGTTTTTGAAATTAAAGTTTTTCTTTAGTTCAATTTAAATAGTAATTTTATAATTAAAAATTTTTACCACGTTTAAAAGATTTTCCCATTATTTTAATAAAATTATCAGTTTAAATTTTTATTTTTTTGTTTTGATTAATAGCATCTACATAAATGCAGAGTACGAGTACTCGTATATGTATAAAGTGGCGGCATATCACTAATTCTTAAAACTTCCATAAAAAATAAAGTAAATTAGTTTTTTCCGTTCTTAAAACGATGTTGGCTGGCACGTTTGTGCAATAATTTTTATTTGAGTACAAAAGTGAAAACAACAAAAAATTTGACATGAAAGCGTTAAAAATTTACTGACACCAAATAGTGGTTGGTTGGTAGGCATAAAATTTTAACTTTTTTTTTGTTCAAAAATAACTGGCCTACAGAGTAATTTTTTCTTCAGTTTGTTTGTTTTTTTTAACGACCCCATTGTGTACAATAAGGAAGGTGATGTGATAACACCTAATTTCGTATACCGAGTTTTCGATGGAAACACACTTCTCCATTGCAGGGAAGCGTAGATAAACTACTTTTAGGAAGATGTTGGTCTGGCGGTCTGTCGGTGTGTCGACCTGTTGGTCTGTCGGTTTGTCGATCTTTCGGTCTGGCGATCTGTCGGTGTGTCGACCTGTCGGTCTGTCGACTTGTTGGTCTGTCGGTTTGTCGGCTCAGGAACTTTTCAGAATATTCGGATGGCATAAAATGAAACTCTACTAAGAGAAAAATTTACAACATTTTTGCTAAATTAAACTACATACATCTTGCGGTCGGTTATGTGCTGATCACATCAGATTTTTTTTTTGTTTTTTGTATATTCACCAAGAAATAATAAAAAGAAAATGAAAATGGTTCATATAATATTCGTGAGAATTATTTAAAAATCCGGTTACACACCCTTATTTTTGTTTAAAAATTAAATTAATTGTAAATAAATTACAATCGAATTTGATCTACATTTTAAGATAAATGTGTAATTTTAGATTATGGTTTAAAAACTAAAACAAAAAATAACTAAGTGGTTACGGCGAATATGGTTAAAAACATAGAGAAAAGAAAAAAAATGTACGGCAATTCATAACTGCAATCGCAAATGCATTGAGACCAACTTGTTAAGTGTGTAATTTTATTTCCATTTTCAAATTAAATTCAAATAATAATAATAATTGCCATTTGTGTTATTTATAAAATAATTATTCTATATAGAAAAAAAATTAAAAATAGTTTTTATGTCGCAAATACTTGGCATGTGTAATGAGGCAAACTGTAAGTTTAATGTCATGTTAAGTGTTATAAATATTTTAATTTAGTGTAGGGCTTAAAAATGAATTTTAGGTGAATTAAATAATTAGTAATTAAATGTCTATTTAAGTGACATATCAATCACATATAATGACAGTGTGATAATAATAAGGTAAAATAAATGACACTTGAATTTATATTGTGTGCGTAGCGACTGAAATCATTTTTTCTTCAATACAACTAGTGTTACGTATACTCGTATTACAAAAAAAGTTGTGTTGCGAAAGTGTCAACATTATTATGAAGAAAATTTCGTAATTTAAGAAATTCAAATACTTTATAAAATTTAGGTAAATTTAAAAATATAATATTAAATTATGAAATTCTTTCGATTCAATAACTATAATTTAAGAGATCGTCAATCTTGATCAAGTATAATATAAAATTGATACTTATGTTTTATGACTCTTTTTAAAGCACTCTCATTACATTACAGGTCAACCTTAAATTATTTCGGACTGGGCGTTTTTTTTTATTGTAGCCCTTCTATGGTTTTTAGAGCTAGTAAAGCCTAAACAATGAAATCCTAGTTTATTTTCCAAAAAAGAACGAAAAAAAAGGCAAGTAGAGTTACCATCTATCAGTGAAAGTAATTTTTACAGTTCAGTGGGTACTTCAAGTTAAAACAAAATAATTACTGTATGTATTTCTGCAGTATAGGTGCTTCTAGATTCAGTATTTGCATATTTCAATGAAATGTACACAATTTAAAGAGAAAAGAACGTGATGCTAAAAGAAAACTCATTTGAAAATAAATAATGCGATAAACTTGTGCATCTTGAAGCCAAAATAACGCAAATGCAATCGACGTGGCTATTTTGAAGCATTTTGAACCGAAAATTAGCTATTAGCAAAAAGGGATCGTAAAGAATTGTGGCAAAGAAATATGTGAACGCAAAAAATAAAGGGAATTTTTTGCTTAACATTATTTAATGTAGGAATTTTAAAAAAGCTGCTTGTTCAATTTGTGCTTTTAAATAAAGTAAGGGCTTCAAGGTTCGATTCTTTTGATCTAAATCAATAATTTTAAAGTAGACTAACTGAATTTTTCAATATTTTTTAATCACTGACATGAGTTTAAATTAATTTTAAAGCTTCACCAGTTAAAAATATGACAACGTTAAACCAAACCAAACATAGCTTGTTATAACGTTCTTTATTCGGAATTCGGATCATCATTTCTTAAGTAAAAATTTTATTTTTCATTGAATTGGATTAATCAATCTATCGAATTAAATGTCCAGATAATTTTATATGAAAACGAAATATGTGTTGTGTATTTTTATTTTAGTTTTTTTAATACTCAACGACGCAGTGCCCATAATGTACTTATCCATTTATTAAAAAAATTGATGTACCTACCATATAATGTAATGATGTTAACATGGTAACTTTTTCTCTATTTTTTTGTCTACAGTCCGAGATTTTTAGTACCTACTTATATAAGTAAGTTTAGACGAAATTCTATATAAGTTATGAAAAGTATTCAACAATTTTGTTGTCCAATTCTAATTTATTTTCATCTCAAAAATTGAAAGTGATTGAAAATAAAATTGAAGTTTATTTGGAAATGAAATCAAAGCAAAAAAATTAAAACAATAATAAAGGTAAATAAATTTGCTAATAGCAATTCTATATAAGTCTAATATGTAGGTATACTGGATATATAGGAAAGCAAAATAGAATATTATTCTTAAAATCAATGAAATTTTTAACACAAAAAGAAAATACACAATAGTAGTACAGTGTTGTCAGATATTTTTCATAGAAATTCGCAAAGAAAAATGCGCTTTCTTAGGATTTCACGGCTCAACACTTTCTCCTTCCCATAATTTTTCTCGTAATTAGTTAATTGTGTTTTACTGTATAGAGATATAAAGCTGTAGTTTTATTTAATGAAATCAGAAAAAATCACGGAGAAAATTGACATCCAACTAGCACGTAAATTTCATGAAAAATTTTCATTTTGATACTGTCGTTACCGTCATGACACATTTTTTTAATTGAATAATTTATACCTTTTAGTGTCATATATTATTCTAATATTATTTTCAAGCGAAAAGAGTGTTTTTCTTAAGCTAGGAAAAGTATTTTTCTAAAAGTAAAAGTATACAAAATTTTACTTCAACATTCAGTCAATTTGTTTTGTAAAGTAGTAAGTTTAGTAATTTTGTAATTTTTTGATGACATACTGGAAACATTTAAGAATTCCAATTGAAAAAAATGAAAATTCTCTAATAAAGTTAAAAAAGTGAAATAAAGAATGAAATTATGGAATGACACATCGTTCTAATATGATGTTAAACCCAATTTTTTTTAAAATTTTTGTTTTGGAAAATTAATTAAAAAAATTAGTTTTATATTTAAAAGAATGACACAATGAAATTTCCCACAATTTTGAGTCTTTTTCCCTTCTTTACTTTCATACCACCATAAAATACCCATGAAAGGAAAATTACCTACAATCTGATAATGCTGAATGCTGACATATACCATTCAATACCTACTTATAGATTTCTGATTTAAGGTTGTGTAGATTATCTAATGTTCAACATCGTTTTCCATGATTTTTTTTTTCTTAATAATTTGTCTTTAATGTTCTTTTTGATTTAAAAAACAAAAAAGTTGCAATAACAAGGAAAACAAAAATTATTTAATTTTTCATTTTACTTCAACATCCCATTTAAAAAACGTGCCTACAAAAAAAAAGTGAAACAAAAGTTTACCTACTCTCAAAGTTTTCTTCAACATCGCATAATTTATTACCATAACCACCTTTATACAGTTTTCTGCTCTTCGGATTTTTTTCATTAAATTTGTTAAACATGTTCAGATAAGATTTTTATTGAAAATTTTGTCTATTGTTTTTATGGCATAATGGGTAAAACGACTTAATAGAGAATTTTATTTCATATATTTATACATCTGAAAGAATCGATCATGAAATCGTGCAAAATTCGATCTATATAAGATTTGAACGGCGAACTTTATATAGAAATCACTTGATTTGCTTGCGAGATTAATTTCGAACAAGGAAGTTATCAGCTGTGATTAAAATGTAGAAAACAAATAATTTATGGAATTCCTAGTTTTATTTCAATCAAAATAACAAAACTAATTTGAGGTATTAACATGTAAGGTGCTTAAAACTTGATTGTGTATCAAGAGGGGGTTGTAGAATGGATGCATACAAACAAACACAATTACATTTTTTCCTTCTCCACTTATTTAGTCTCAAAATTCGAGACAAGATTTTTCTCAAATTCGTCTTCTATTTGCATATTTTCTAATTATTCGGGAAATATCACATGTAAAGCCAACTTGGTAAGTTCGTACATACTCCTTTTTTGAAATCTTTCCAGGGACGTATCAATCATCAAGAATTAAAAATTTTTTTAACTAACAAAATTTTTAAGTGCAAATTCGAAAATTTACAAAATTTAGAATTTTTCTTAAATTTAATCAAGATAAAATGATTTTGAGACAAAAACTTAAAGTGGAATCCGTTAAAAAGGAATTTTGGAAATGACATTATGACACGTACATTTAATGAGTCCAATATTGAGCTGATCAAAGTCGAGTGGATTCTTTGCTTTTCATTAACATAATTATAAACGACGAGTACATTTAACTTAATTTTTGGGGGTTTAAGAGAAATTAGGAATTTCCTGATGAGACTATAAATTGGTTCCAGTGTAATATATTACCTTCACTCGAACTGAATATATTAAAAGTACCGTTAGGATTTGCAAGTTGCCTTAAATTATTTTTTATTATTAAATTTTTATTCCAAAATTGTCTCACAAGTTCTAGGGACGTTCGACTAAAAACTTACAATTTAATTTTTTTTGTCATATTTTTATTACAAAATTAATTTATGTTTAGTTTTTTATTTCCTTGCGTTGCTAATTGCATCATAATATGACGTACAATTCGTGATGTCAACTGTAAATTGTTTGCTGTCATTTATCAGTTGTCTGTCAATTCTTTAAAGCGAATATGTTAAATGGGGTGAAAGTTTAGCTTTTATTCTGTTTGAATATCAGGAAAAAAATGTTTTTTAAAAAATATAAAAACTCTTCTGTTTCTAATTATTAATAAATATAGAAATATTGTTATTAGAAAAAGATTGCAAATTCAATTGCAAATCGTACTCACGTCTTTTTGATATTTTACATAATATACATATTAACATTAATAATCTCAAATTGTGAATTTATAACTAAACTAGAAATTTCAGCTGATTGCATAATTGAATGTTGAAAGTACAAATAATAAAGTAAGAAGTGATAATAAATATAAAAATTCTAAACGAAATTGTGGCGACATCTGTTGCCAATATAAAGTAATTTTAAAAAAATTGTTTGTTTGTTTTGTTAAAAATGAATTATTTTTTCTTTCGTTTCAGCTCGGTTCAATGCAGTCCTGTGCTTCACTACGTAAACGGTAAATAAATTTAATTAGAAATTCTATAATATTTTAAATTCAAAAATACAAAACTTTCAATTCAAAAATTTTATGTCAAGAAAATTTTGAAGTTTTCCTTAATTGAAATAGATATGAAATAATTAATTATTAAATCAAATTATAAGAAAATCTAAAATTTTCAAATTTGACACTTCGAATTGTTGATTTAAGAAAAATTATTATTAAAGTTACAAAAATTTCAATTTTTTTAAAATACAAAAATACCTAAAGGAAAAATAAAAAGTTTTGAAATCGATTTTTATCACAAAGCAAAAATCTCAATTTAAATGATTGTTTTCGCTTAATACAATAGGAAAACCTTAATGGAATTTAATTTTAAATGTTCGACAAGATGACAAGAACAACAAAACTTTAAGGAATCAAAATATTTTTATAAAATTTTCTATTTAAACTTTGGAAACCACAACTATAACAACTAAAATAGGAAAAAAATAAATAGTTATACCATAGGTACTTAAGAACTGCCCATTAGGATAAAGGTGCTTCAACCTACAATATATACTAAACTCAATCAACCATGTAGTTTTCAAATTCATCGTTTAATTTTATGAAAGTAAATAGGTACTTACTTAACAGTGTTATTATAATAAAATTTTTCTATAGTGCATTGTTTTTTAACTGCAATGATCCATATTTTTCTTTCATTGCTTGTTTTAATGCTTATTACCGACCGCATTGCGTTTAGCAAGTGAAGTATTGTTTTAAAATTAAATTTCGAATTAACATATCGAAATATCCAGAAGAAAAATTGATTTATTTTGTGTTAAAAAATATAAATTACAACTGTTTTCTGGTTGCAATGACCTCAGCAGAATTAATTTTTCGATTTGTTTATAAATTGTTTGGGATGAGTGACAAAACGGATTCTTTTTTTTATATTTATGATTTTCTTTTCATCAGAATTTTATATGGATGTGCTCTTATAATGCATGTTTTTAACTAACTCTCTTTCTCTTTTCTGCTCTTCGTACTATTTTGGAAATTTGTGCTATTTCAACTGTTAATTTGCTTTATATTCTTTATTTCAGCTGAGTTCTTCAATGGCTCAATTCAAGAATTTGAATTCAATGTTAAAATTAAAGTATGGCAGTAAAAATAATTTTTATCATTTTGTGCAACTCTTCCTGTTACCATCTACTCCTGGTAAATAAAATTTTATTGATATATAAATCAGAAGACAGCTAATGCAATCGATTATGGCCTGACCACATCAGAATTTTATTATTGGCAATATCACAGTTCATTTGAACAATTTTGTTTAAAGAGAAATGAACAAAGAACATAACCAAATGATTCCCTTAAAGTATATACTTAAGATGCAATAGAGGTTTAAAATTAAATAAGTACATTTATAAGTATACATCGAATGAATAGAAAAGATTTAAAGCCAATAAATATAGAGTAAACATTGATATTATTCTTAATTCAACGGCATAAGCTTTAAGGTAATACAAGTAATTTTTGATTTAATTTTTTTTTTGTTAGTTAGTTTTTAAACGATAATGAAACTCACCTTTTAATTTTTACCTTTTATATAAAAAAATTTTTTTCTCTTTAATTTTAGGTGTTTTAATGCTTAAGCCAACATTTATAATAGTTTAAATGCATATTGTGCACGAACTCAATTTAGTTTTGGTGAATGGTTCAACATAGATATAGAAGTACAATGTAGACATTAGCTATAGAAATGAAAAATGAAGGTATAAGCCATCCACAAGTCATGTATACTTGAACAATATATGAATAGTTATAACTAGGGTATAAGAATAAATGGCAAGGTATAATATTTATTAAGAGCGGTAAGATTTTAAAGAGGAATTAAAATGAAAACAAAAATCAAAGAAGAAAAATTGGAAACTCGGGCGTTGTCAATCGACTTAAATAATTTCATATCTTTTCTCTATACATTCATTGTGTTTTTTTTACACATTGTATGGATTGTGCCATTATATAAAATGTATTAAAGTAGTTATGAGATTGTTAAAGAGCATTATTAAAAAAATTGTATTATTCTTTCAGAATATTTAATTTAACAAATAATGTAAGAGAATTAAATAGATTTGTTACGTTAACATTTTAAAAACGATCTTACCGAATTTTGTGGAAACTGTGATCTTAAATGAATTTGTAGAAATTTAAGAACATTTTATTAATAGGGTTAACATTTTGTTGATTTATTTAATGTAGTCATAAATATAAGCGGTCTTTAGGTATTGTTACAAAAAGTAAAGTATTTGAATCACATATTTACATTTTTGAATATTTATAAGTTGAGATTAAATGGTCACATCTCTTAGTTACTAGACAATTGTATATTTGACATTTCATTTAATTTATTATTAAAGTACGCTACAATAATTTGGACATTAAATGGATTTCAAGAACAGTATCCGCTGATCCAATTCTGAAATATTTGATTTGTTTCGAACAGAAATTCACATTCTTCGTATGTTAATATTTCTAAATTCCGTCTTATTAAAACTTTTGTTACACGGTTCGGTTTGAGCTAGTATTAAATAATGTAATTGTCTTATCATGATCCTCATTGTCATAAGGAGCTTTTAGTGGAAATACACATTTTCATGCGCGAACAGTTGAAAACAATTATTATGGTGAGATATGTACCAAATTAAGCCTGTTTAATCTTTTATTTTAGATTTAGCTCGAAAAGAAAATTTTATACATAAATTTATTTTAAGGACGAAACGAATTCATTATTCAAAATTTTGCTTTTACTCTGATATAATTTTAGTTTTGTGATCATTTTTGCTATATTTTCTATAAATATTTTCAATCATGCCAAATTTTCTTAAAATTTTATATTCACGCTTACATGTAAGCTCTTTTTGGCAATATAATAATAAAATATAAAATGGGCTAACAATTGGGTAATAAAAGTTTCAATTTTAAATTTTTGCTAATGTATAAGGGAAAATATCAGTGAAATTCTAAGGTATTTTTGTTTAACGCTATACCGTTTTCCAAAAGAAGATTTACAAATTTTTTAGGGAAATTAGTTTTCGGAAATTGAATCATTTCAAGGAAATAGACGAGTTTTTTTAAATTTAATATTAAAGATCTATAATGAAAGCAATAATAAAACAGTGAACAAAAATAAATTTTTATCGCCATTTCATTTCGCTTTTTATTTAAAAATTATTCAAAATCTTAATTCTAAGCATCACTAACACTTTATTTAAATTACAAATTTTAGTTGATTATAAATAATATTGTCGAGCACATAATAAATAAATAAAAAACTTCAATTTCAAATCTAATTCAATAAAATACAAAAATTAGTTCCCTTTACTGACTTTTGGTACGTTTTTTCTTTCATGAATTGCAATTATCTTAACATCAAAGGTAGAATACAAGCACATATTTAGATATAAATTTTAATTTTCGCACATCACTCTAACAGTCCAACACTTACTCTAAGTCTATATCTACATTTAGTATGTAGGTAATTGTAATTTATAAATCCGCAAGTTTTTTCTCATATTAGCGGTAAAATAATCGTTTGCATATAAATAAGTGACGATATTTATTTTCTTGTACTATTTTTTATCAAATCTTGTATCTTGTTGTTTTCAATTGGAAAAATATCGCAAATTGATCAATAAAATTATTATTACCTAGTTCTGGGTGTAGAAATTCTATCGCAACTATTTTAAATTAAAGCATAAATTGAATGTGCGGTTTGATACAAAAAAATAAATACAAAAACCAAGGGAATGAAGTTTTGTGATTCTATTTAATTTTTGTTTTATGAATTTTTTCTTGTTCTTTTACGGTCGTGTTCATAAAAAGTTTGTTAATCTGAGACTTTATAATACGACATTTGATATGGAATTAAAATTATAATTCAATTCGGATATGAAACGTTTTCTAGTAATTTTTAAGATTTTGTAATTAAAAATGTAATGAGAAAAACTACATGCATGAGCTTATTTATGTGTGAATAAATGAATAAATTATTTAAATTGAATTAATGGTCAATATATGATTATTAGTGTTTTGGGTATACATGTTTATGCTATGTGAATAAACACACGAATGTAATTCTTTTAATATTAATTTGCCATTTGATTTTGAGAATTTTCTTAAATTAAGAACTTGTAGAAGTTATAGGCTCAACACAAATTTAAGTAATGTCTTAAATTCCTTATTTAACGTGCACATATTTTGAATAATGGTCATGTGCTCATGAAATTATTAAAAAGTAATACTAGATGGTTATGGTAGAATTTGCACTATTTGACACCATTTTTAATGGCAATTCATTCTATTTTTAGCAAACCATAGCTCAAAAATATTCAATTTATGTGTTTTCTCATATACGCTGGAAGTGAGAGAAAAAAATATTTTTCATAACTTAATTCGCAGGAATAAATGAGAGGTGCGATACGATACTGTGCTTAAAAAACTAAACAAACAAAAAAAATAAGTTACTTTTTGTTTAAACACCGAAAATGTTAAAATTTTCATTTATTATTTACATAAATAAAATATGTAAAGTAATTTGAAGAGTTTTTGAGAAAAAAGTTCTTTATGGCAGGCTAGTTAAGACTTCAAATTAATAATAAATAAATTAATTGATAAAAATACAAGACTAAACTTTTAAATTGCCCAAAATCACTTATTTGTATTTTCTCTTATGCTTGAAAATTGTATTTGATTTTTAAAAAGATTTCTCAAACTGTTCTAATATATCGATTCTCTCAATTATTTCACTCATTTATGAACTTGGTCAAATGAACATGTCCTAAATTGGATAAAATAAAAACGTAGTTCCGATTATTTTATAACTTTTTTCTTAAATTACAGAGAAAATTACAATATATTTGGAAGTTTTTCAAGGAAGACATACATACATGAATGGGAAACTTGTTTGGAAGTAAAATTTATACTTATAATTGAACCCGCTTATAAAAATTACCGATTACAAACAACGATGTGCTTATTAAACATACAGAAGGTTACATAACGTTATAAGCAATATCATAATTATCATAGGTGTGTGTTCCAGTAACGAATCATAGATTGAATTAATTATAATTACTAATTTTTTTAAATCTCTGTGATTCATTTGATAGAGCCTAGGGGGTGATAGGTCATTGGCTCGAATCCAGTTCGAGGAGAAACACTTAATTTTCCTACCCTGACTCGTTCCTGTGCCTACGTCATCTATCTGTATTGCAATTGTTATCGATCTGTGTTGTTATAGTGGTACATATAATGAAAGCTCATTTACTATGTGTTTTAAAATGTTTGCAAGTTTGAGAATATACGATACGCTTTTGACCAAAGTTATATTTAAAACAAACTAGAACATTACATTAAAACTATAAAGTAAGACTTAATAAAAAAATTGCAATTTATTTTGTGACTTAAACACTATATATGCTATAATTTTATGCAAGTATGATATTAAATGCAATGTCAAGAACTTACATTTGACTTTAATTTGACATACAAATTCATTTTAATCACAATTTCTTTAACTATTAATTAATTATTTGTAAAATTAAAGATTAAAAGTTTTAATGACATTCTGCAGCTATGTACTTAGATTTTCTTATCCACTCATTTTCTTAAATATTATTAATTATTTTTATTATTAATTTTAATTCAGGGTAGGTAAGTTATTGAATTTTATTAATGATATACGAGTAGTATTTTCATATCAAATCAATGATTAATAATTTTTAATGATTTTAAATCACAATATATCATTCACAATAATCAATAATGAATGATTGTAAATGGTTATGATTAAATTGAAATTATGTAATTATGTTTTTATAATTTTTATAAAAAAATAATTTTGCATTTTCATTTTATTTGTTAAAAATATGTAATTATTTGCTCGTATATAATGTATATACGAATTAGAATTATAATACAAAGTTTAATATTTAAAAATTGTAGCAGAAAATTAAACGGTCTACGATTGTAAGAGAAATTTGTGAAAGAGGAAAATTACGAATATCCCAATGATGCATAGCTTTGCAAACTGATGCAAATAAAAGCTGCCTTAGTCGAGTTTGATAACTTCAAATATTGTGATAAATTAACGAAAAATATACGGGATTCTAATCGGAAAAATCAATATATTTGCCAATCTTCATATATATTTGCTTTCCATATTTTCTAGATTTTGCTTTAGTTTTAACACAGAAGCTATGTTGACTGAAGCTATGTATAGAGCCAACTTTTGCGGTTTTCTTGATTCCTCACACCATTGAATATCAATAACTTTCTTATTTAGTAAGATCATATTTTAATGTTGATTTAGTTGGCGTAAATCTAGTTTCTCATGTAATTTAAAAATTGAATAACTAATTCGCAATAGTGACAATGGAGGTGGTTTATGACGAGCTTACGAGCTTATGTTTTCGTACCTTGAGTTCCGGGTCATAGGAAGGGAATGAAGGATTGAAAAAAGCGACTGAGCAGCTCAGATTAAGATCAAAAGAGATATATGTATTTACTTATTCGTTATTAGATGGGTCGTTTTTTAACCCGTAATGTCGTAGTAGTGGGGAGATCTTCATCAATCTCCCCATTATTTCAGTGAATGTTTTTCTCAGCAGAGGACAGGTTATTAACGTTGGTTTTGATGAGCATCATTGGACTTTACATGATTTCTAATAAAAGTGTTAGGTCCGTACAGAGATTCCTTAAAAAAATGCATAATGATATTTGTATTAGTTGAAAAGCTGTTCGGTGTGGCCTACCTGAATAAACCAACCAAGCTTAGGGGGTAATTAAATGAAGGGAAGAGAATTAGGTGAAAAGTTTATTCAGCCGGATAAAGGCATCGCTATACTAAACTAGTAATTACCTAAAAATATTTATTTTGCATTTGAATTCTAGTTTAACACTTAAAAAAATTTGTTATTATGTTAAGGATAGTTCTAACTATACATTCATAGCGATAAAATTTTTTATAAGTCAATTATGGCTAATAATTTTCAAATTGAAATCTAAAAATATAAAGAAATTATTATTGAGAAAAAAATATCAATCTAACCTTTAATAACCTATGCAAGAACTTTGACCTGTACAATATTATATAGAAAACCTAACCTAAACTTTTATTAATATAGAAAAAATATCATAAAGTAATTTAAATGTAAAATAACTATATTAAAAATAAAACATATTAATATAGTGAAAAATTCTTTATTATTCACAATTATAAAATACTTAAATATAATGTTCTTAGGTGTAATAATAAATAAATTAAATGAAGAAATAATGGAAAAAAAAAATTGAAAACTATTTTTCACCTGTAATACGACCAATCAACTTTAATTTTCTTCAATTTTTATGATGGTAAGCCGTACCTTAGTTTTTCTCCTAGTTTTTGGTCTGTGCTTTTTGTATTATACTACATTTATATTAAAAATATTGTTACCCGTTTCTCATATTATTAATAAAAAAAAAACGAAAAAAAATGCAACAAATCTCACCCATCCATGTTATACAAAAACACATCTATCATTTAAAATGCTATTAATTTAATTTTAATTTTAACTAAAGTTACTATGCCGTTATACACACATAGTTTGTTACTCTACATGAACTCTTTAAGTAACGAAATTAAATGAAACCGTATCATTATATGCAGTTGCATATGTGTGTACAAATGTGAGTTTACTGTTAAATAACTGAGTCGCAGTGTATATAGAAGCTCTTAAAAGCATAGAAATTACATTTGCATTATAAAAATTAATTTTACGGCAGCAGCTGCAATAAACGTATATGTACTTTCAATTTATGAATCACACTATACTAATCGTATCATACAATTCTCAATTAAGTATGGATCAAGATTAACTAATAATTTTAATAAAAGGCCTCTTATAATATAGATCTACTCAAATAAACTCTTATGAAAAATTTTGAAAATCATTTCATTTATGTAAAGCAACAGAATTTTAAAATCTAATTTCGAAATGAATGAACGAACAATCGAAGATCATTTTAAAGTCCATGTGATTTGTAAATTAATTTTTTTCCTATTTTTTTTGTGGTTGTTTTCTGAAGTATGAATGTTATTTTATTTTTGGAAATGTCTTTTTGGAAAAATATTGCGAATTTTATAAAATGTTTTCATCTAAAAAAAAAAATGAAATAAAAAAAAAAACTTCAGAAAAGGTATGACATAATCACCTGATATGAAAAATTTTTAAGGTGTGCCCTATACTGCATATCATTCACAATAATATTAAAAACAAAAAATTGCCGTGTCGTTCGTATCCCCTTTGAAATAATATTTTTGTATTATAAAATGCATATTATGAATTAGAATGAAATAATGTTAACGAAATCAAATTGAAATAAACAAATTAAATATAGAGAGAAACAGAAGACTAGGTTGAAAAGTAGGGAAAAAGAAGTTGAAATTATGAACTAGTGTTGCGTTTTCACTTTATTTTTTAGTGGTATTCATGAAAAGAAAACACTGTTACTCTATTATAGTAACTGTTAATTTTAAATTTACTATTTAAAATAATATTTTTGAATTAAATATTAACCATTAATTTAAGTTATTAACAATTTTTTATATTTAAGTCAAAATAAGGAGGAAAGAAATCCATATATCCTATATCCCCTGATATTACTCTCATTTTACCTTCTTTACGTTCCAATTTTGCAAAGTTATAATATGTGAACGCATTACGCAACTCTATTTGCTTGTGTAAATTCTGTTAGGCAGTTTTAAGTGAAATGGAAAACTTCATACTTGACAACATACAACGTGTGCTTAATTGACTGAAGATGTGAAGAATTTGGAAAAATAAATTTTGTCACATTTTAATGCAGTCTTTTACTCAATACATTATTGCATTTGAAAATCTAATTTTATAGTTCATTTAGAAGATCTTTTGAAGGCGGTGATCAAATAGTGAAATTGTTTTCGATTTAAAGTGCTTTGGAAGAAATCTAAAACTAAATTTTATGTGCCAACCAAAATTAAATAACTGTTCCATTAACATTAAAATAATGAAAAGTAAGAGGCTACCACATGCACGTCCAATATGGTAATTGAATAAGATTTATCTTAATTGACTAAATAATATTGCCAAGATTGCAAAATGAGATTTTCACAAAATTCTTATTAAATTCTTTTTTTTGGTACAAATAGAAAAAAAATTTTTTTCATGTTTTTCAGAAGATGGTTTTGGGGCAGTGATCCCAACTTTAATTTTGGGTTACAGAACTTTTTTTTCAGAAGATTTGGGTATGATGCACATTTTACATTTGGATTGTATAAGTTTTTGCGCAGGGGACATTTATATATAGAGGTAAATTTGTTCAATTTTCAATCTAATACTTCTGGACAAACTTACAAAAAAAAAGAAACAATAAATTCATAAACTCATAAACTTTAATATTGAGATTTTTCCTTCAAAATGGCACAATTCGCAATATTTTATATGCGAGTGGCATACCATTATTTTTCTTTTAATATCGAAAAAAATGTATATATTTAATAATATGTGTGAATGTAATGGAACATAATATTATAATAAACATACATAACTAAATATATACGCATTTATTTTAATTAAGAATTAATGTTTCCTTTATTCATATTTTATGAAAGGTATCATATTACATATCCGGTTTAAATCTGTTCGGATTATTATATAATATGTTAGTAAGTGTATGTATACATATATCTAGAATATATGAAACCAGATCATAATCCTATGGAAAATTACCAATTAAAGGCTTATTACAAAAATAATTTTTTTTATTACGAATATAAAATAATTGTGTACAACAAAATGAAATTAAAGCTAAATCATGTATGCTTTATGTTGTACATTAAATGGGCCATAAACAAAATAGAACATAGATATAAGAGTATATAACAAGATGTTTGTGTATATAAGCAATATATAAATTAGTGTATGATTATATACAACTAGTATGTGAAATAAAAAATGCTTTAGATATGAAGAGAATGTTTCCAGAAGAAAAATGATATGACGAATTAAAATTGTACAGACTTATAGAGCAACTGAACTTCTAAGTCAACCTTGTCGAATATTTCTGTTAAACAAGGCAGCTTTGCGGATTAATACACATAATTTTAGACGCCGAAAATAGAAATTTCAATTCAGTTTTTGCATCTGTTCAATGTTAAAATTTAAAAATCAATTTTAACTAATTTAAAATCCCGAAATATGGGTGAATTATAAGTCAACATGTGTGAATTTTTAATTATTTTTGGTTATTCTTAACAATTATTAAAAAAAATTCTGAAATTTTCATCACGTAACGGAGCACATTGTGTACTTTCTGAATAATATTAATCGATTTTATAAAATCGAACGTAGTTTAGTGAAAGGATTAGAAAGGAAATGTTCTTTATAAATTTATTCAAACTTCAAGAAAATTACGTCCATATACATAGGTTTTCCATACAAATATCTTTCATATACAAGTACTTAAGTAGATACTAATATATCTCCAAAAATGTAAGTGTGTTGAATTCGATTGTTCTAAGAATTTTGAACATATAGCTCGAATTTTAATTATTGAAAAACTTCGTTATTTATTCTGTTATACAGATGATTTGTTGACTATTATATACCTTAAAAATTGATCAATTTATCACATCTCTAAAGTTAAATAAAATACAGAAGTAGAAAGACCGTACCACAAAGTTCAAAAATAGTTTTGTCTTTAACTCGTCATATGAAATTTAATGCGATTACATCACAATACCTCCATTATTGTCGCGATGCGGTTGATAGAAAATTATGCATCTTATTTTAAGCACAATTAAGCAGTAATTTCTCATTTGAATTTTAGCGAGAAATTATTAGTTAATTGCTACTAGTTTTAAATTAAATTATTTACTTATTTGCTTCATCTATTGATTTGGATTAATTCATGAACTGGTTATAGTGTATGAAATAAATTCTGGAAGATTTAGAATGGTATACCCTTTTGATTAAATACATTTTTGGTTATAATTTAGACCGAAATTTTAAAATCTAAATTTTTTATTCCTTGAATTAAAATTTTGAATTTTAATTTGGAAGATTTAGTTTAAGTATATTTAGTTATGTATATCAAGTGCATATAGCCAAAGTATTGTACATTGAAACTTAGGTTTCAAAAATTAAATTAAATATTTTAGTTTATCAATTCGACTAAAACTACATTAACCAAAAATTAAATTTTTAAGTATGTATTCCATAATGAAAACTAAAAAATTTTCTTTAAAAAAATTTTTTTACTTTCAGGGTAAAAATTCAGAAAAAAATTCGAATTAAGGCAAATTTCATCACAAAGGTACTTCATATGTGTCCATGTTCTTTTATACTATGTGTATACATAATATGTGTTGACCTAAACAAGGCATATGATTAATCGAAATGGATTTGGGAAAAACCATATTCGAAGGATCATTTGAATTTTAAACGGCACTGTCAATGCCATGACAGTAAATGGTAATGAAAAGTTTTCTTAATTTCGAATTTTTTTTTTTTTACATATTTATTTAAATTTTTTTAAATTGAAAACCAAATTCCATTTTTTTGCTAAATGCTCAACATAGTCTGCAAATTTTTTCATACCATTATCAATAACGTGAAAATTGTAAGTTCGTGAAAATTTCTGGCATAACTTTCCATTGATTGATTTTTCCAAAAACGCAATTTCAACTTAAATCGTACCGCTTTCATGGAATATTTGTGTTTTGAGCTACACGTAGAGTTAAACATACTATGGAGATTTAAGGGTAACATGCGGCTCATGCGCCATTAAACATATCAGTTCTAAAGAATTCATATTTTTAAAGTAATTCTTTGTAAATTTGATTACCTATTATTTTAATTTGTATTTCAAAGAATAAATTAATTAAATAGTGATAAAATTATAGTGAACACGAGTTCTACCTACATAATTATTTTTTTTAATATTCTCTTCATGGAAAATAATGCTCTACATTACTGAGAACATAAACTATAATTTTAACTTCAAAATATTATAGACAAGGTTGTTTAAAGGTTGTTTAATATTAATCAAATTGCAAATTAATTGCACAAAAATTGCAATTTCCTTTCGAAAAACGAAAAAAATCGTATTTTAAATTAATTATTTTTCTTTTTAATTAATGTGCTTAATTTATTCAAAATCCATTGTTATTTTTTGACAGACCTCTCCTATTTTTCTATTATTGTTCACAAAAATATAATTTTAATAAATTTAATTTAATTGAGAACTATGTATATAGAAATCAAAAAAAGAAATAAAAGTCTTAAATTTATTATTTAAGATTTTAATCTTACAAGAAAAAAAAACTATCAATTCTAAATAAATCCATCAAAATGAAAAGATTTTTCAAGATAAAATCAGAATAATTTTGTTTTATTCAAATTAAATGCTTAACTATTTTATACCGCCCAAAAATTTTGTATATTTTCTCATGACAATTATTGTGTGTTTGTTCGTTCGCAATTATTAACAATATTTTAATTCAATTTTATGCCGAAATTACGGTTTATTTCAAATATGGTAAAGAATATATAAGTTGTTAGAGTTGAATGAAAAGTAAAAATACTATTCAAAATTAAATGACCTAAATGGTTTTTCGGAATTCGCAGTAGCAACCTTCATGTTGGTAATTTTAAAATATGATAAAATTTTAAACAAAAATTAATTTTAGAGCGTTTGCATTTGTAATGTTGTGGTTGTCGCATTTGTAATCTTGTAAATGTAATGATGCAAAGTTTTATGTATCTTCTGTTCATTTTCAAGAAGGCCTTCGATATTTTGTAATCGTTATAAGACTTTTAATTCTTCTAAGTACACGAACATTTTTTTTTCAAAGAACTGATTTAGAAAATCACCTTTAATATTTTGAATTAATTATTAAAAAATTGAACTTAAAAGATTTTTTATTTGTGCGACACCTAGTTCAGTATTTTTCAATTTGAGTATAGCTCTAAATGTTACTCTAAAGTAACCATATAATGTTTTCATATTAAAAAAGAGTGCATGATATTTTAATACAGAATTGATTTTTCCAAAAACGCAATTTCAACTTAAATCGTACCGCTTTCATAGAATATTTTTAAATAATACTCGTATAAAATAATACTCGTATTTTGTTATCACAAATCACTAACTTGTTTATGATTTTCTGTAAATTAAATTGATTGAAATTAAAAAATTACTAACATAGAATCAAATTTCAATTCCAAGTACTTATATTCTAAATTTAAATTTCTTCTGAAAGAAAACTGAAATTTTAAAAATAATCTTAATACCCATTTACTTTTAATCTTTTTGATTCTAAAGAAAACTGTTAAAAAAAGCAATTAGACTAGGCCAACATTGTAAAATACAACAACGTTGTACAAAGTAAAAATGTTATTCACTTTTTATGCAGTTACAAACAAATTGGCCAAAAAAACGCTGTGGGCGATTTGTAAAAAAAAATTATTTTTTTTTTTAATTTGTTTTTTTTTTTTGTTTTGTTTTTCAATCCTATTCATTGGGATTTTTTCAAAGCTTAAAAACTTATAACAAAAGGCCACAAAATGCAAAAACCAATGTGAAATTATCATATTCAATAGGCGCAGAAATTACTTGCAAATTTGTAGTGAACATGAGATTAACAGTGATTCTCAGACTTATGATGCCGAAATATCCGATGATATCAATTTTCAGAGAAACCACAAATTTTACTTTGTTCCGAAATTAAATTGAATTGAAGTTAAATGTCTACATTTCATACTCATTGCTTAATGAGTATAAAAAGCAAACAGGGTGTGATTTTGACATTCAAACGGAAATCATTTTATCAATGGGTTAGTCAACTAAACGGCTGGAAATTTTGTATATTAAAGATTGCATATTTTGGCACCTATGTGAAAAACGAGTGTAAATCTTGATATGAATTTTTTATTTTGCGGGCTGCAGAAAAAGTTCGCGAGCGAATGACCTGAGACTTATTACCCTTACAATAAAAAAGGTTTGGAAACCGTTGGTATATTAACGTACAACAATTTGCATTGTAAATATATATTTCATACATATTAATTATTACTATAAGCATATGTGATTACTATAACCATATGTGATTTTGATATGTTGCAACATTAAAGCCTACGATAGCGAATTTTCAAAAAAAATATTATGAGAGAACACTTCATAACCAAAAACGACGGTACAATCATGCTTAAAAATTTTCATGAGCTTTAAATTGTCATGTCAAATTCGAATGCGGTAAATTTTTGTGAAATTCAATTAATGAGCTTGTCGGATTATTATTTTTTAAGTTCACAAGCTTACATCATACTATATTCAATTTCATTTTCAGCATTTAGGTAAAGAATTTGACTAAATGCTTTTATCAATCGATAAAATTTACAGTGGCCATCATTACCTGATATTCTTTCCGGTATTCGAATCAAGTGATGTCTTTCTCTTAAATAAAATAAAAACTTAAGAGCCTATTATTTTTCTGTTCCTTCCATTGATATGTCTACTCAATGAATTTCTTACCCATACATATTAATAAATAATTTTAATCTAGAATTTAGTGAAAAATTTCTCCTGAATGAAATGTGGAAAGAAATGCCTGTTTTTACTTTTATTCGATAAGACAACGATACCCATCATTGTGCTGCACATAATATGCATACTCCATTTATGCGCGCCAAAATGTAGGTACATACAATATAAATTCTAAAATATTTCAAATTAGCATAACATTAATTAGCTAAGATTTAAGAATGATAATAACGATGACGGCGTCGCCGTTAGCAAATCAACATTTTAGTTTCATACACTGTTATACTATAATTATATTATTTAGAAAAAAATTTAAATATTGATTATTTATTGATTGATACAAGAACATTTGAGTACATCCAACCATTATGATTTAATTAGATGCTTTTGTTTTTTTATTAAAAAAATGTTAGACAAAAATAATGTTAAAAAAATGCAATCTATAATTTAAATATTAAGTTGTCAATAACTACTGTATTAGTAATTGCATATATATGTGCGTATATTATGCTCATATGTCTACCCAAATATGATCATACAAGATTCATACAATAACAATTTGTACTTAACTATTTTGAATTGTAAATTTTTGGAAAATAACAAAGAATAATAGTTAAAAAAAACTCAGAAAATGCGGATTTAATCATTTAGAATAAATCACATGAGGCAAACTACAAGGTACTGTGTTGTGTGCTGCATATGTTAAATGCCTTAATATAAGAATTTTGCACAGTTTCTATAATCTTTTATTTATACTTAAAAACAATCTTGATTTTTTTAATAAGATTATAATAATATTTGTGAGCTGATCATGCTGTAAGTAGCAAAAGAGGGTTCTACTAAATAATTTTGTATAAAAAAAACTCAGAAATAAAAATGCGGAGGTAATTTTTGCATAAACAAATTCTAACAATGACATTAACATAATATAGGCTGTCGTGTAAGTATTGCAAGGTATAATTAATTTTTATTGATTTGCTAACTAGTTTTTCTATCGTTTTCATTGTTCAAAATTGATTGAAATTAAAAAATATTTTTGTGTGCAATAGAAAAAATTTAATTGCATATTTTCATTATTATTATTAAGTATATTTAAATTTTTAAAAATGTCAACCTCGTAATTATTGCAAAATTATAACGTTTCTAAGTATTTGTACCCGATACGATGCGTAAATAGATTTGCGTAAGCATATAGAAAATTTACAGTACGGATAAAATGTATAGACATTAAAGAGGTCTACTTTAGAAAAATATTAGTGTTTGTCAAATTGTTATATCGAAAGTTACTTATATTAATTGTCTTAAGCCTATCATTACAGTTAATTTAAGAGGATTAAATACAAAAAAGGTGATCATTGGAATGCATTCCTCATAAATATTTTAAAGCATGACATTTGCTAGTCCAACCGAAGTCATTCGTAATCAAAAAATTTTGCATCACATTTTGGAACATGGGCCATTCACTAAAAATTCAGTTAAATTCATGATTTCCGCGAGTGTTATTTGGATAAAACCAGTGCAATTCAGAAAAATATGGTGCAATATGAATAATTCCAGTTTGATTTGAAAAATCGTACAATCGGAAAAGTCCGCCTTGCAAACCTATTTGGTCCGTCTTAGAAAAGATCATTAATTTATAAAAAAATATTATAAATCAATTAAGATAAAATAACACTCATATTCTGTTAGTCGCGTTACTTGACGCAATGAGTTGTTATTCAAACATTTTGAATATTTTCAGCATAAGATGATTTCCAATAGTTCAAATTTTATATTGAAAAACAAAATACTTTTCAATAATACCCCATCACCTCGAGCGATGCGACAAACAAAATATGACTGTAAAACTTGAAACCTTTTTTATCATAAATGTAAAACTTTATAGATCATGTGTAATAGGGAACTAAACATGTTTCTGTAAGGCGGTTAGAAATTTTTCAAAGAATTCCCAATTTTTAAGGGATAACCAGAATTTGTAATTTCAATTTTATGAGTGCAATTGAAAACTCTAATTCCACAGTGAAACGGTTGATTCCTTCATTTCCCTTGTACAAACAAATTTAATTAAAATTTATTTTCCACAAATATACGCAATAATTCTGTAAAATCTTTAGAAATAATTTCAGTAATTGTTTTTCCAAAACAAAAATAAATGAATTCCGCTTTATAATAAAAAAAATTTTATAAAAAATTTGTGGTTACATTTCTACCTTTAAATTTTTAATGTTCTCATCATGTTAACAGAAAATTATGTTTAACAATATTTCTTACTTGTACGTGCCCAACAATTTCATGTACTTGTACTTCCATATTGTATATTGTAGAAAGATTTTAATCTTAATTGCGATTTCGTTGCGTAAGCTATTAATAAATTAATGGAAAATGTTTTAAATAAGCCTATGTGAAGTATATAAAAATCTCTTGTTCGGAGTACACTAAGAAGATTGTTGTAAGTTGTTTATTATTTAAGTACGGCCATTAAATAATTTTAGTCAATATTTCAAGTAGCCCAAACTTGATTTAGTTTTATATATTGTAAATTTTTGTTGCGACATAAAAGCATTAAATTTGTTTTCGATATAAATTCATTAAAATATAATATTAGAGGTTGGATCTTTTTTTTTTTATTAAATAAATGACAAATAAATTGTTTCAATTATCTATTTCATATTATAAAAGAGTACAGTACTTGGCTTCAGGGTGATAAAATTTTTGTTTAATTACTAGGTAAAATGTTAGGGGTAATTATCAAATACTTATTATATAATGTTATAGTAACAAAAAAATTAAATTAAATTGGGGTTAAAAATTTTAATTGCATAATACCTAAGTGCGTACAGTATTAAAATACCTATAAACTTTTGATTATAATATTCTTTATAGAAACACAAGGCTACAAAACACTTTTCCCATATGATTGCAGCAATATACATGTAAGCGGAAAGTATATGTAATCTCAGACAAATGTTTGTGATCATTTCCAAAATTATACTTGACTTACATACATATTATATTTAGCGTTTCTGAAGAATGTATCTCTCCAATTAATGCAATTATTATGCAAATTTAACTGATACCAATAATTTCCTTTTAGCATTGTTTGTCAGCAGTTTTAAGAAAATTTCCTGCGTATCACATTTGTTCATTATTAATTGGTAAACACATCGCGCCTTGCTGTTATAATTGCACTAACAAACTTCTAATTGTATTAAGACTTTTCTTCTTATGCCCTATATCGAAAGTGATTATGCTGAAATTTTATTCAGCATATTGAAAAATAATTTATAATTTTAGAACCGAAAGGTTCTTCAAATTAAAAATTATGTGGAAAACATAATATATGGTCTTTTGTGGAAAACATCGCAGGATTGTTGTAAACCAGATACCAAATTTTCATAGTGATCGGATAAGCAGTTTGTTAGGTTCATTTCGTTAAAAAAGAAATATTCTATAATTTTAATTTCCTGCAAATCATTTCTGTGAAAAAATTAGGTTTCATCAAAATTTTATAAGAGGAAATTAAAGCTAAATTTCTTGTCTTTAAAAAATATATATATAACTATTATTATTTTAAGGGTCTGATCGTATGTCTCGCTATTTTACTCGGCAAGTGAGAAGAAAGTGAGTAACTACGTTATTATATATTTGTATAATGTAATTTTTGAGTGAGAAGAATTAACTCACCTAATTAATCGTCGAATTCAACCATTTCACTAATGCTTCCTTAATTTGGATTTTTCGCCTAAACTTATGCAATAAACATTATTTTACAACTTCCCCATATGGTGCGGGTTCGCATTCTTTTAAGAATAATATTATTAAGCCATAAGTGATTATTTGTTTGTATCAATGATAATCTCTGAAACCGATTATAATCTAGTAAACGAATTTAAGATTTATTGCTACTTCAAATCAATTGTTTTACGTAATAAATTTTATAATATTTCACATGGAATTTATTGCTTAAAGGAAAATATTTGACATAAACAAAACATTCTTTTATGCCATGAAAATTTACTAAGGTAGAATTATTTGTCATTAAATCTAATTGAATTTTTACTATGAAAATCTTGTTTATTTAAGTTATGAAAAACACGACAGAATTTCGTTTTATCTTTCTTAGAAATTGAACTTCCTTACATTTTTTGCAATAAAATTTAAAGAATGGCAAAATCAAAGTGCCCACAAGTATACTTCAATCAAAATGGAATATTTGTAAGAGAATTGTGTTAAGTTTTTCTTCTCATGTATACATGAAAATTTTTGAAACACGCAATAGAACTAAAAATTATGTTTTATTGGGCGGCTACTGTCTTCATAACCTTCTTCATAACCATTGCATTTTTAAAAACAAATCGAACTGAATTAAGATTCATAGACGATTTTACATAATAAACCTTCTGTGAGTTACCCTAAACTATAAAAGTTATGGACTAACCAAATTTGTTTTAGAATTAAATAAGCTTTCGGATTTTGGTAGAAATGTAGAATATTTCAAAGAAACGAGGAAAAATTAAGCCGCTAGAACTAAAAATATTTTCTTAAAGAGCGACGTTCATTTCAAAGGCAACTATGTCAGGCTTGTTATCGGTCTTCTTGTGTGTATATAGTATAAAAGTTGAATTTAATATTAAGTTTTGGAATAATTTTGCCATTTTCACGAAACTTAGAGCACAATTAAGGTGCTGATCCTTTGTGCGAGTTTGATTCTATATTTTAATTTTTAACAATCCTATAATTATAAAAATAAAATGTTTTTCTTTCCCTTTAATAATTTTTACTAAAAACATTTTTTGACAACATTAGAATTGGAAAAAGAAAACCATAAAGCGTGAGTAAGTTGATATTGTTGAATATTGTTCCAGTGTAATTCCCGTATTATATACTCATAAACGTATTCAAATTTAGAAATTCAAAATAAATTAATTTCAATGGAAATTAATTTTTACAATGTATGTACTCCCATATTTTACCCCATATTTCATTGAAAACTGATTGACATTGACTTTCAATTCCATAATCTTCAATAAAATATACTTCAAAATTGAATTTTATAATTTAGCGTATATACTTTTAGGGAAATTAAAATTTCCTACAAATTACGTCATCTTTCTGTCTAATTCATAATTGATTATCATAAATTGTAATTGAAATTTTTTATGAATTTTTTCTCGAAGGAAAATAATTCTAGTAATAAAAATTTATACATATTTGATTCCAAGCTCCAACAAAATCTAAATTATTTTCGCAAGAATTATTAAATTTTATGAAATTCTTATCCTTTTATGGGAAAAATCAAAAGTAAACAATTCCGTCAAAATTACTTTGTTATAAAGGTGAATTCCCACCATATTTCAAAATATGTCACAAACATTTTCAAATTTAAAACTTCTTATTTAAGATTCCATACGTTTAAGGTACTGAAAAAGCTTGGGTGTATATTTAGACTAGAAAATCAAATTTTCTAAAATTTAACTTTAATCTTTTGGAACTATTGTAACCACTTGATTGACATTATATACAAGAGTATAAATGGAAAATTTGAAATTTGACCTTCGTTAAAAGTTTGATGGAAGAAGTCGGTCTTGAAATTCTTATGTAGGCTGTTGAAATTCTGTTTAAATTTCAGATTATTAGATGGGTAAATATGACACAGTCCTCATCTGAACATTTGCTTTTTCAAAACACAAGTAGTACCGAAAAATTTGTAAGTAAAGTTGAATGCAAATGTTGTACTTTGAATCTCTCTATGAATACGCCCTAATAGGCTTATTTTTAAGTAAATTTATATATAATTTTTTCAGTTGAAGGAAAAGATGAAGAAGGTTGGTTTCCATAAATAAATTCACCTTAAATATGCTTTTGTTTCTTCTTTTTTTTCATGGATCTTTTATCCTTTTTTGTCTGAAAACAATATTGTAACTGACATTCAAATATCTATTTAATTCCCTAATAACTTTTGGTTTATATACAAGATCGAATTCTAAGAATCGTACAACAATATCAATGTTTTTTTTACAAAATCATAAATTTTATCAAATCATACGCAGTTCAAAAAATTCATAATTTTTTTTAAACAAAATCTTAAATTCAAAAATGAAAAAGGGAAACAAATTTAATATTAAATATTTTATATTAGATTATCCAATGTTAATATTGTTAGAAAATGTTTTATTTTTTTCTTGGAATTTCAATTTATATGCAAAATAAAAAAAAAAACAAAAAATGTCCTGTAAGGAAGAATTTAGAATACAAACGTTATTCCTTTTTTTTTTTGTCTGATTGAAAGAAAAATCTAATCAAAATATTATAAATTTAAATTTTTAATACAAACCAATTATTTTTTTATTTTATTGTTTAAAAAAGTGTAAAGAATTTTGGAAATTGCCTCTGCAGTTCGTATAAAATTAATAATTTTTATAAAAAAAATGTGCCTGCTAGTGTTTATTCGTGCTCAATCTTGTCAATATGGTCTTAAAATACAAACAATCTCTGAATGAATTCTAAAATAATGAAATATTCACCAATAATTGCTAAATGTGCAGTTCATATGTAAATGAAATTCAGTTTAATTTTCAAAAGAATTCGAAATTTCAAAATTTCGCCAAGAAGTTCACCGAATGTTACACACATTAAATTAATGGAGAACAACCCTGACATTTTAAGGGATTAAACTGTTTTTGCAAACAACTGAACAAGTTGTCAACCATATTATTTACGGTAGGATTTTTGATATTTTGCGGTATTAACATTTTGGATCTGGCGAATGGAAGCATTCGACCAGCCGACCACAATTTGAAATGTCAGTCGATTCATCTAGTCCATTCGACTAGCTTAGCCATCCGCTTCGCCGATCATAATAAGGGTGTTCTTTTGAAATTTTAATATACTGTCAATATTGTGCAATGCAAGTAAATCCATAATACAAAATGCTACTAAGCTCGCCAGCTCAAGAGAATTGGGAAAGTTGGCGAATTCGTCATACATAATAATTCTAGAAAATAAAATAAATATTTTCTTTTGAATATGGTAAGTACTATGTCAAATATGACCAATAATGATCAATTGTTAAGATCCGAACAGCTCATTAAAGACCTCTCGAATTTTGGTCTAAAAATTTTATTAATTTGTAAAGAAATTTACAAATTAATCTCTTTCTCTTTTGCTACAATACAAATTTTTTAATGGTATTCGAGAATGCCCTTTCCTGAAAAAGATGTAAATACTTTGCATGCTAACAAACTCTCAAATCTGCAAAATAAGATAAAACATTTGTAGGACTTAAAAAATAAAGGAATTTTCGGGACGAAATAAAGTTGTTAAGCGCATTTTTTTCGTTCAATATTTTATATCTCACAACATTTTACTTAAATCATTTTTTTTTTACAAAATATAAAATTTTTGCATACATTTAGGAAGAATTGAAAAAGAAGTTTTAGGAAAGTAAGGGTTGAATCAGAAGGGATGCGATTTACTTCTGCTAAAACGTGTTTTGGACATTTTTTATTTCAGACAATTTTGTTAATACCGTTTTATTTTGACAGAAATCTTCGGAACGCTTGCAATTTTGAAAAAATAATCTTTTAAGAAATACAAATTTTTCCTAATTTAAAAAATAAATTAAATTTGTAAAAAGTTGGAGTTTAATAGAAATCGTGCTTTATTATTTATTTATTATTATTTATTATTTATTTATTTATTTTGCCATTTGATTTAATTCTTGAAATTCTTATGCATTTGGTTACGCATATGTTTTCATGCTTGGAAAACTCATAGACTTGAAAATAGAGTTGTCAAAAGTGGCAGTTTCAGGCGATAAAATAATTGAATTCAGACGTTATTATAAGTTCATTCACGAACAATAATCATTTAGAGAATGTGTTGTCAAATAAGAACGGCTTATAAACCAGTTTTATTATTTTTAATCAGCTACAATAAATACCGTGTCAACATCTGTTTATTATACAAAAACTAATAGAGCAGGATAGAATTGTTTTCCCAGGATTTTTTCCCCCAAGGATACTTTGATGTATGTACTCTAAAAATCAGTGAAATTTTTAAAGATTATTTCTAATTTTCCGTTGTATTTTTTGTCTTTCAACTTTTGTTTTTAATTTTTTCCTTCATATTTTCTTTAATTCCGAAAGTAAACTTGAAATTTGATGATACGATAAGGAGGCGAAAGTAAATACCAAAACAAAGCACTGAAGAAAAATATTGTTTTTCTTTTTTTGGGATTAAGGATAAGATGTAAACTGCTTAAATTTTTATTGACAAAACAATAAAAAGTAAATTATTAGCAACCGCCTGTTGAATTTGAACGAAAAAAATTGCTAGAATGGTTTTTCTTTAAAGTTATGAATCAAATTTAGATCATTTTACACCAGATGTCGCAATAGTGTTTATTTGAATTACAATTTTCATTTTCGGCAATATATTTTGCTCGTAAAAATAAATATGATTCTGTATTACGCAAGAACTAAAGAGTCTAACAAGATCATGTTGTCAATTTATTTAATTTAAGCTTTGGGTGTGTTTCGAAAAAGTTTCTAAAAACAATCAAGAAAGTGTTATTAGTTATTATATTACAAGAGCTACAGGAGCCCCTCTTTAAAAAAACGCCTAAATAGTCGTCGGATTTGGAATCAGTATGTGAAGTTTTTTTAATTTGTGTTTTAATGTACTAAGTCCTTTTAAATCTTTCACCCGCGAGATAACAAAATTTTTTATTCAAAAACCTTTTAAAATGCAAAATAAAATTGCGATTAAAAAAAACATCTGATGTGGTCAGCACATAACCAACCACAATGTATATTGTCTAGTTTAGTAAAAGTGTTACGGAATATTATAAGAATGCTGTTTAAATACTTCTTTAAATTTAAGACTAGTAAGCGTTGATAACCAGAGTCATATATCAAATTTCAAGAAACAATTCTATCAATTAGTTCCGTAGATATGGTAAAATCAGCTCGTATTTTGGTTACCGAATTTTAATCGTTCCAATAAATTTATAGAATCATTGTTTTAACACCACGAATTTAAATATTAAATTTCAATGAAATCGATTGATTATGTGCAAAAAAAGGTCATCAAAATCAGTTCAGCTGAACTTGAAATGCACACACAAACTGACAGACGTACGCACATCTCCCTTAAAATAGTTGATTTATGCTTCCATACTATGAAGAAATGCGTTCCCATCGAAAACCCAAAATTCGCAATTTGATTCCATCATATAACTTTCCTTATTGTATGCAATGCGGTCGATAGAAATTATTTTCGGTTCTTCTCATAAAATTCCAATGCTCTTTTAATTCGTTTTGAATGACTAGAAAAACGAACAAAAATGTTGTTATTCTTGGAATAAAATTTGTCAACTCTTCTCTTTTTTTTAAGAACTTTAAATGGGATTTCAATTTTGTTTTTTTTTAATTTTTGCATTAAAAGTTATGATTTTTGATAGTAACTAAAAAGCGAAGAACTTTCAAACTTTTATGGAAATTTTCGTAATATCTATAGAAAATAGCACACGTTTTTGAAAATGTACGCGTAATCCTGTGAAGTGGAGTTGGTCCAATTAGCCTGCGCTCCTATTTTACAATATCACAATATTATTAATTCTTAAGTGTTCAAATGGCAATTGATTGAATTCCAGAAGGGAGTAGTAAACTTTGTACAACTGGTATAATTCTTAAACAAGGTAAAGAATGATTACAAAATATATACTGAATCGTTCACCGAATGTTTGTTGAAAACTGAGAATTCCTGATTTGTGTTTGGAATTTTAAATAAACCAAAAAGAAATATTAAATTAGCTTCTCTTAATTTTTTTTCCTTTTCCTCTCCTAGGAGTATAGGGCTAGTGCATGGCATCATAGACTATGACATGTTCTAGTCTCATTGCGTCATAGAGTTTAAACTAGGTAGGTGACTAGCCTGCCGTAGTTTTTTTTTTCTTTATATTAAATATTTAAGCTTTGCTATAAATATTTATTGCTTATTTTTCTTGGTTTTTAATATCGAATTAATTATGAATATATGAAAATTACTTGTATACTATTTTGTTATTTCATAAGTATTGTATATAAGCTATAATATTGAATATAATTTTTACAGCAACCTGACCGGGTTTTGAACCTGAGACCCCTTCGCCTTCGGTTAAAGGACCGGTGTCATAACCACTGCATCAATTATCAGCTTCTCTTAAATGGTACGATTTAAAATAATATTTAAAATGTTAAGTATGTTTGAGTCAAATCATCCGTAATTAGACTTGAGAATTCTCTTACTATGTTATGGAATAGGGTATTATAAAATTAACAGATATCGTGTAATATCATGCACTGGTATACATGGAAACCAAACAAAAAAATTTAATTTTAAAAGAAAATTTGAAAGTAAATTTTTACTATAACTTAACTGGATTAATTACTGCCGAACGTCGTCTCGCCAAATTTTTTCGTTTTCTTAAAATTTCTATATGCATTAAAATTTAATATGATTTTAAACGTCTATCAAAAACTTAATAGTTCATTAAACTTAATGTTAAGGATTAAATAATTTCGTTCTAAGGTTTTCAAGAAAAGATAAGCATTTTTTGCAAAGTTTTGAGATTTTAATTTCCGTTCATTAAAGAGTAAAATTAAATTACTGCTTTAATTTAGAATATGTTATTTAGCTTCTACATTTATTTAGACTGACTTCCGAATTAGTTAAAACTAGTGGAATTACCGTAAATGTACTTAACTTTTTAATAAAACACATATTTTAAATAGACTGTCAATTGGGCATCAATTCACAGGCCTTCGATCATTTATTAAAATTTTCCAACACTTGTTGAGCTAAATGTGGTTTAATTGGAGTAAACTAGAAACCCCCAGTGCGAATCGCACTAAATTGAAATATGTTCGAAGATACTGAAACAAAATTTAGAGATGAATGCATACTCGTATATAATCCTACATAAATAATTAATTTAATGTAGAGAAGAAAATTGAAAATTGATTCAAGTTGCATATCGCAAAATTAACATCCATATAACGGTCCCGCAGTAGTCGTTGTAGTTGGTTTGAAATGACCTTGAATTGTCCATCATAACATAATATAATCATTTATCTTTAGCCTTATCTTAGACTTACCGTTTTGCTTTAGCACCTCTTTAAATTTCAAGAATTAGTATGAAGCTGCGAAAGAATACATGATGAAAATCTTATAGATTGGTTCCAGTTTATATACCTACATAACAATATACCGATGATAGGTGTCAAATATACCATTTTCAAATAATAGTTTTCCAAAATAAATAAATTTTTTAATTCGATTTCCGACCCTAAAAAATTACCTCTAGACATCCGAGTCTCCCCCTCATTCTTATAAATTCTTTCCTAAAAAAACTCTAACAAATCACCTCTCGAAAACCTAATACTTTAAGTGGACTACCTTGTATTTATTCACTTGAAATATTAAAAAATTCTGAAATTGTAAAGGATATAATTTGAATGTTAATAATCTTTTAGCAGACAAATAATGTGTAAGATCTTTTTCTGAATAATATTTTCCGAGAAAAGCTCTGCAAAGCTTCCTTGGCTACTTAACACTTAAGTTCATGAACAAAAGTTACCACTCTGTTCTCAACAGTTTAGAGCATTGTAAGAAGCCATCAATTGTAATTTTTGGAAGCATAAACTGTGGTTTTGTTATGTGAGTAAAAGCTCAACGAAATTTGCACAAACATTGTTCTTCAATCCAAATTTATCTAATATTGTATAGTCGGATTGAAACGAATAGTACTAAGGCTTTAATAAAATCAAATTTGTCTAAAATATAAACGATTATTAAAATATAATTATTCTTTTATGATATTTCAATCCTATTGTCTAACTGGAGGACTAAACGGCACGCTTTGTTTTGTTTCTAAATATCATTATTAAGACTTAAAAAATTCTCCTCTTCTCTCCTATTAAAGTGTAAGCTTACAATACGAAATCAGTTTTTCTGGAACAAAATTTTAGTTAACGATTACGGATTTGATGAAGAACACTTTAAACGAAAATAAAAATTGATTTTCTTGGTAGAGTAAGTTTATTGAATATTTGATTTACATAATATGTACATATCTCATGCCAAAAAAAGGATAGAAAATGTTAACAAATATAGAAGAAGAGTGAACAAAATTAAAGGTATTGATATAAGGGTTCTTTAGTTATGCTTAAGATTTCAAGGCTTATATTCTTTAATCCGTAAATAACAAACTTTTTAATAGCTATGGCTTATTTAAAACAATTTAAACTTGAGGAGTCATTTAAAATAATTTACATTAAGTTAAAGCGGACAATTTTTTGCTACAATGAAATTTGGCGATTGACAATCAGATTCAGAGACATTCAGTATTCTGTAAATCTTCCTCTTAAAAGGTTCAATTTGTTACGTTAATCATAAATTTTCCATTTACTCAACTATAATATTCCATTTTTCACTTATTGTCAGAGAGGCAGCTTAATCAAAATTAACAATTTTTTAAAAATTTTTAAAAAATTTCTGAAATTAATTTTTTTCGTTTCCTTGGAAAAATATTTTTGACTTTAAAAAATATTTGCGTATAAATCAGAAAATTTATATTTTATATACAGATTACAAAGAGAAAAGAGGAAATTTTTCGTGATTTTGGGAATGGATAGCAAAAAACAGAGTCCTTTTCTTATGCATCCTTAATAAGATTGAAAAGGATTGGAAACCTACCGTTAAAATATGGAAAATAAATTTCGTTCACATAAAAAAATTAGTAAATGAGAATTTTATATCTGTATGTGCATAAGGCTTTTACTATGTTTCGTTATTACGGTATAAGAGTTGGAAGGATTTTTACAGAAATTTCTCATCATCAGACATGATTCACCATGGTATTCAATGGACCCTCTACGAAATTTTGTGATACGGTTTTTCGAGGTAGAAAATGTTGAAATAAATCGAAAGTTACCTACCGCTTTATACAGGTGAAGTTGCAAAATATTTATTTTAAAATAAACATGTGTGAAAGTTATTACAAGAAGGTTGCTTAAAGGTTGTATGCACCATTAAGAAAGTTTTCGAACCAAGTTTTTAACATTTATTACAAAATTGGATAAAGAAGTGCTAACATCTGGTTTTGAAGCAACCGCTCTTGGACGAACTATCTTGAAGCTTCGAATGTTTACGAAAAATAACATACTTACGTATACAAGCATGTAAGTACAATCTAACAAATTTTAAATATTTTCCAAAAATTTTAGAATTCCGAATTCGGAATTTCAATTATAAAACTTGTAAACTTAGTAAATTTTTCGAATGTCCTCCTAAATTTTGATTTTAGTATTTTAAAAACCATAAAACTTTTACTCGAATTCAATTCCAATTCAAATTCAATAGTTCTATAATGCTTTGAAAAAATCTTGAAAATAATCACAAACCAACATAGCGTAACGTATTTTTTTTTATTCGCAATTTGTCCGCCTACCATGATGCCTGATATCATGATAAACTGTTGTTCGATATGTATATGTTAAGGGCTGTGTTGAAAAGCCTCTTGCATTAATAGATTATTATTACTACTGTTGTTATCATCACAATTGTTGATTGTCATTATCACACATAATAAGTTTAAGCATATTGAGATATTAAACGAAATTTTTTTTTTGTTTCTTTGTGGTTCAAAAATAAGCTATTAAAATTGGACCTTTTTTTAAAAAGTTTTGCGATTTGAACAAATTTTTTTTTAAAGTATTGTAATTTTTCAACACATTTTTATTAATTCCAGTTGAAAGATGAAAGGATTGCACGCATGTGGTGAGAATTTTAAATTCTACGTCATTAAAGCCCAAAAATTAATTTAAGAAGTATTTTTGTTATAAATTCCAATTTTCCTCATCTTTGATTTTTTACTGTTCTACTTTCTCATGAAATATTTTGAAATTTCCAAAATGTTCTTTACAAAATTTTGTTAAGCTTCTGAAGCTTTAATTTGAGTTATTAAACGTTAACAGTAAAAATTTGTTGTATTTTATAGTACAGGAGATATAGCTAAAAAACTATTTCAATTTGACCCTTATTTTGGGAAAAAAAATTAATTTTAAGATTTTTAAAAACGTAAAACATATTTACATACACAAGACATATATTTTATATATTTAACATATATAAAGACATATTTATTTTGTTCCAACTTTTGCTTCCGCAAAACAAAATGAACTCCGTTACGGAAGCTTTTCTGGGATTTTAGGAGTCAATATAAGCTAGAGGGAATTAAATATGCGGAACGCCAAGAGGCTAGCCCCCACAAAGAGCTAGTGGGATGACAACTTTTGAGTAGTCCGGCGATTTCCCGCAGCGCCTCTGAAAAAATTTATGTGTAATTTCAATAAAAATCGTAAAATTAAATTATTTTTTTACTTTCAATTACTCTTTAGAATGATTATTACGATCAAAAATTAATAACAAATGATAATTATATCACTTAAAATCAATAAAAATCAAAAATAGTAGCTATTATACACATAAACTGACATACATATAAGCTTTTGTACACAGAAATTTTTATATTTATATAAATTTTTATACGCGTATGCTGTTATACGCACAATCAGTTGTACATAGTGTGCATAACAGTTCAACATAGTGCACATAAACTGTAATACACATTAAGTGTCATACACATTAACTGTTATACACAAAAGATCTTAATTTGTTATACATAGAAAATATTATACATATAGAGTGTTAAACTGTTAGACACATTAACAGTTATATATATAAAAGATTAAACTTTTATACATATTTAAACTGTGTGGATAACACTCTACTCTTTTGGAAGTATGCTCACTTCTTCACACTCCAGAAATAGCTACATTGTACGTATATAATATTATAAGCATTCAGCGTTTATTCCCCACATACGAGTATATTCAAACGCATTAATTATGAGGAATTTTGGATACCTCTTTTTGTGGGGTTTAAGTGTTATACGCATAAATTGTTATATACATAAACTGTTGTTCACATAAATTTTTATACACAGAAACTGTTATACACATAAAGTGTTAAACAAATAAGGTGTTTAACTATATACATAAAGTGTTATACACATATACTGTTATATATATAAAGTGTTATATACATTTTCTGGACCCTACTCGCAAAACCCTATTTTATGCTATTTGCCACAAATCTATAGCGCTTCTAGAAATACCCGTACATTTTCACACCTCAGAAGTAGCTATATATGTATATATAACCAATTCATAATTCGTCACTTAGTAAATATTAACCACAAACAATTCAAAAACTTATTAAAAAGCTTCAAATTTTTTAAAGTCTAATCTTGTAAAATTTTTAATTTCTGATCCACAGTTCCTTGAATATTACGGGCGTTAACTTTCAAAATAAACAATTGATAAGAAATTGACTGGAACGGTATACGCTAAATTAATATTCTCCCTATATTCGTAGACATTGAAATTTTTAATCAATTAGAAATCAAGACCCATACTTTACATACACTTTTCCTTTAAATCGAATTTTTAATAAATTGAATCCTTTGCTATCATTCAATAGATTTATATCGCATAAATCTATGTACTTATATATCTACACTTATTGATTAATTCATTCAAACCAAGTAAGGATGATGGACTCTTTTTCTATACCTAAACCAACTCATTTTTATCTTTTTTTTAAGCATTTTCCATCTATGTATTTACTTTGTTTGTATATTGCATATTTATGGAGGAGGAAAAAATTAATTTATTAAAAGAATATCCTTGATCCTTTACAGATTTCAAAAGGATATGTCATATCGTTTAAAACTTTTAATTTCATGTTTCTACAATTGTTTTATTTGCGTGTAATACAAAGTTTTTGATAGAAATGAAGAACAAAGGACATCAAATGTTATCTACGCATACCTAAAAAGGATACTATGCGATTGTTAATCTGATGTTTGAAATCGTTTTTTGTTTTCTTTTATCTACAGAGATTTGTTTTTGTTTTTGAACAAAAATGACGAACAGCTTATCATGGTTGCATATAAAAAAAACATTTCTGGTATCGAATTGTTTTACAACTTAAAAGTTGTTTTTCGCTTTATGATTAATGTTGAAAAGCCATCGTATTTCTGGTGCCGAAGATAATTCTTAAAGGTTTTACAATTACAACATATGAGGTTGCGGTTGGATTTTTAATTTGTCTTTGTATCGCGATAATGCGTTACTACAATATAACTGTAAATTTAATCAAATATATTGCAGTATCGTATGTATTCGCGTTATTTAAGGAATATTTTACGTTATTTACTTTACTCTTGTAACAGATTTGAAAATGATAAAATTTTTTGGAAATTTGAGTTTTTTAATATTTGTTTGTTATACGATGGTGTTTATTAATTTAGAAAATGAGCGCGTGGATGTGCATATCAGTGTATCAAAACTTATATAATTTCTTAGCAAATTATATAATTTTTATGGTACTATCCCTTTTAAAATAAAGGAAATTTTCATATTTAAGAATCAATGTTCACAGTTTTTCTTGCTTTTATTTAAGTTTGCAAATTTTCCAAATTCAAAATGCAATTTTTCTTAAAAGTTTAGACTTTTACTAACATTAACTAGAATGGAAAGTGATTAAACATTTTAATCAAAAATTTATAATGCTAACCAGAAATATTTTTAAATTAAATCTCGCAAATCATGTTTTTTCAACATTTAATACTTACAATGACATTGAATTGAACCACAATTAACATTGAAGTTAAAATATCTTTGTAATTTATTAATGTGTACTAGCAGTGTTGGTTAATTTTCGAATGTTATAATAAATCCATTTATTTTAAATAGAGAAGTAGAAACAACTATTACTTAAGTAATTTAATTATTAACCTTTAATATTTCCGTTTCATATTACCCGTTTTTAACATTTAGATGGTTTTAATCGTAGTATAACTTGTTAACTTACAACTTCCTCTGGTAAAAAATGCTATAAACGATTAAAATACGATTTTTTCTGCAATATTCGTATTTTTCTCTTAATATTTGAACAAAAGATCTTTAACATTTTTCTATAGAATTCTGCAACATTAAAAACTTAACGAAAAAAAAACTCTATTAAAGGTAATTTTTAGCCTTGTGATAAACAAACAAATAATTTTAGTAACTGTGCACATACAACAGAGTAAGAATTGCAAAAATAACAAACAATTGAACAACATCGTAAATTGAAATAAAAAGCAAAATCTAGAAGACCACAAAACAACAATTTGCAGCTTTGTTTTTTAACATTTTCCAATTTATATTTGCTTTTGATACCCTCGATCACTTGACAGCTTGATCATCATTAATTTAAAACTTGTTTATAAGTTATTTGCAGTTCATCATTTTAACACACTATCAACATCTTTATCACACCCACTCATTCACCAACCTACAAACCATGTAAAAACATCACATTAGTAAGTGTCTAATTAAAGTTAAAAAAATTACGGTATATTCAATATTTATTACCGTTTTGGTTTTGCTTTTTTCTTTTTCTTTGTAACATCGATTATTGCTAAATTACATATACAAAAGAACATACAAATGTGCCGTGTTACTTGAAAGAATTTATTTTTATAAAAGAGATGTGCCATTTAACATAAAAGTATTGTAGAACAAAAGAGAGAAATAAAGCAGAAAGCTTTGAAACCTTGAGATTTTAAATGACTCCTAAGCATGTTACTTGTCTTGTTTTTCTTTTATTGATATCAATTTTTTCTAAGACATCTAAATACTCAGTATCGGATAGGTAGGTAGATTTTGTATAATAATTAACAAATGAAAAAAAAAATCACAAAACGGAAAAATATAGAAAAATAATAGAAACTACGAAGCGTAACTTTTCTCGAGTTATTTAATTTTTATGCGGCATTTCGTAGCAATTATTAAAAGTTCCTAATTACTTACATATATTAATAGTTTAAAGTTTTATATATGAATTTTAAACAGGCCTCAATATTCTATTATTCCGTGAATTACTCTTAAACTGTTAAGAAATTTACGGTTAGTTATGTTTGTTAGAACAGACAAAATATAAATTATGGGGACGAAATATTGATATTTCAGATGACCAAATAGTTTTCAATGAAATAAATAATTTTAGCCAAGCACTCCTAAATCTCATATGTCAAAGAAAGTACTCTACTAAAACAGTTATCTAAAATATTTTACAGACGTTAAACTTCAAATTTTTAGTGCAAGTCATTGTTAAAATCTATTGGTCACGGAATTTTCAAAATGTCTGCAACGTGCATTACCATAAATAGCACTAAGTTGCGTATGTAGTGTACTATGTCGGACTGCAAAAATGTTTTGCGGAATTTGCACTTTTCTGCACAGATTTTTGCGAAATTCAGGATTGCAAAATCTTTCCATATTTTAACAAAGATTTGAAAATTTAATATGGAACACATCATCGGGAAATGAATGTTAAATTGGAATGAACATGCAAATTGTTAAGTTTTTTTAAGTATTGGTTTTTCTTTTGGTTTTACATTTATTTTATGGTTGCATTCAAAATTTTCATTTTTAAATCAATTGGTTTTGAATCAGTCAAGTGAATTTGCGTGGTCTTCATATTGGAAATCGCCTAAAGGTGATAAAAGTTTACCATAAATGCAAAAGTTTACACAAACACATACATACACAAGCATCTAACATTTTTGTACATGATTATTTTGTGTATAGTTTTCGATATTAATTCTAAATTTATGAACATATTTTATGATTGTTTATGTTTTTTTTTTCTATAGCAGTTTAATAGCAAAATTATTATTGGTGCGGTAACGCTCGATAATTAGGAATAAAAATATTAATTTAATTTTTTTTTCTGCTATTTTATTGTTTAATTCAAACATTCTGTACATGTAATTATGAAGCTGCGCATTTAAATGTTTCTTGAATCTGATAAAATTAAATTTTGTTGATTCATTTTGTTATTTTTGTTCCCACGCGGCAATTTTTAGTTTTTCTTTGGTTTTTTAAAAAAATGTTTTTTTGATTCTTTTTATTTTTTGAATTCGCGACATTTGGTCCCGTGGTGTGCATCATTTTTATAATTTTCAAGAACTCATGGCATAGGTCAAGTCTATGTATAAAATTTACATAGTAATATTTTATGTGGAAGTTTAACTTTAAATTTGAATACGAAAGAGAAAGAAAGAGAGGGAAAAAAAAGGAGCGGTATTTGAAGTGTAAAATCTTAATTAAAATTAATTTTTATTAAATTAACTTTGTAAGAAGATTAATGCCGTTAATGATATTGAGAATTAAAAGTATTAATTTAGAAGCTCTTTTCGTGTGATAAACAAATTATTTATAATAAGATATAAAACTAAGAAGTTTTTCTTTTAATTTTGAAATATTGCAAGAAATTTATTTGCTCTAAATTTTTTGTTCGTTTTTAATGAAGTAACAGTGAAGTTGATCGAAATCTAAATCAAAATTAAAAAATTTGTGTTATTAAACCGTCAGTTTTTCAGAGTCAAAAATAAGTACCTGAGAATCCCATAGTAAATTTCTCTATTGTGAATTAGAATAGAGAACATAAAATAATGTTATTACCCTTCCAAAATTTTAACATTTTTCAAAATTAGCAGCACATAAAAAAAATCCTGAATTTATTTCTACTATAAATTCTTTTTTAATTTTAATTAATTAACAAAATTAACATTTTATTTTAAAGGGCATATTTCATTCAGGGTCAAATTAACTAAAATAATTGTATTATTTTTTGATATAACGAGAGTAGCTGTCGACAAATTGTTAAAGTGAAGAAATACAACATATAAAATGTATACTATAAATACAGACTACCATGGAATACCTTTAGCAGTTGCAAGTTTTATGTACATATTCAAATTGTTCATTTCAATATAATAATTGGTTCATTCAATAACAAATTGCAATCGCTTGTGTTTGATTACAAACTTACGTTTTTCGCTCAACAGCACTTCCATTAAACTTTGAAAAGCCATTTTATAATACGAAAAAAATCAGTTTATAATACAAAAAATTATTTAGCAGCGAAAACTATTTTGAAAGTGATACAAATTGATGGTTTTACAAAATTAACGCATTTAATAGTAGTCCGAGTTTATTTTCAAATATTTACCAAAACAAAATCATCTGTTGAATGAACCTTATTGTTCGATCAGTATTAATTGAAAATTTTCCATTAAACACGATATGCATTTTGTATACACACGTAATTTTTCAACTAAAAATTACAAACTTATTATTTAGGAATTCTTAATAAACGAATGCATTTTACAAAACTGGAGCAAATACAAAACAAAAAAAAAATTAATTATTCAATTTTTTTATTTTTGTTAAAATTAAAGCCTTGAATTTGAGGAGAAAAATTTTTAATATAAATAACAAAATATTTTTATCTTATCATCCTTGACCAAAACTCTTGAAAGCTTGTTATTAAAAGTTGCGTTTCGCATACGTCGTTGCACGAATGCATATACGAAAAAAAAAATAAAATTAATTTGAAAATTATTTATTTTTGTTATTTTGCAATCGTTTTCTGATTTTAATAAAAAATAATTAAAATTTTCAATAAATTTTTTAATATTACCTTACATTTTGTTTTTATTTTTTGAGATCACAGCGGTTTTTGCTAGTTATGGTAAAAATTAACGAGTATAACATAAGAAAAAACAAAAATAAAATTGTTGGGGCGTTTAAAATTCTAGATGTAGTATAATCTAAGTATCTAGATCTAGCATATAGTTGAACTATAAATCACAAATTTTTTAATACCAAATAAGTTGGTTTAAAAGTTATTGACCCATAATATATACATATGTAGGTATTCATAAAAATGCAATTAGCTACTGTTCAAATATTCTAAGCAATCAAAATTAATAAAATCTACTCCAATTGATCGTCGTCACTTTTGTAGTGATAAAAATTGTCAAAATCTTTTTTATTTAATTACAAAATATTTTAAAATAATTAAATTATAGATCAATGGAGAGGAAATATTTTTAATGTCCAAGTAAATTCTTTTATACCATATTTGTACATCAGCGTAAGAATTAACAAGTTTTTCTACTTTTAAAATAAACGAGAATAGGTAAAGTTGACCGTGTCAACTCTGTGATACAAGTGCGAATGCTGTATGTTGTCACACTATTTCACATATAACCCAGCTGTTTTTTTTACATGTATGATGGTTTTATACATAAATGAGAGTTAATGAAATGAAATAATTGCCATATTACCATATTGGTTTATTCAAAAATTCAATACTGAAGTTCTAATAGTTTCCGTAATATTTAATTAAATGAATTTCAAAGTTGTATGACAGCTACCACTATGAGTCAAGAAATTTCAACTAGTTTTATCAAATTCAGCAGCCTTAATAGAATATTTGCTTGTGCGAAATCTCAAAACTGTAGGTTCTATAGTTTTTGAGATTTAATCAAATAACTATTGAAGTTGCAGGCCAGCTATTCCAACCACTGCTTCGATCACATCCAATTTTTATATGGTTGCGGCATTTACTATTGTAAATCATTTGTGAAAATATGGTGAGCTTAGCTTAATTAATTTTTGAGTTATCGCTGGAACGAACAGATGTTGAAATAGACTCAGAATTCGACGCTGATCAAAAACATGCACATATGTCCATATATCAGACCATTCTATCTTAGAGTTACAAACGATAAGGCGAATTTAGTATACCCTTGAACATACGTTCTTACGGGTATAAAAACATGATCTATAAATTTATGTGAAAGCGTTAAAAAAATATCCGATCTGGTTTTTTTAAAAATTCAACGCACATAACGCACGAAATAATTGTAAAAATGGGAAATATTTATTAGTTTTTAATTGAATTCTTGGAATTTTTTCTATGTTCACTTTTTAACTTAATTTTAAATTTTAAAATTTTTAATGGTTATTAAAGCAAATTTCAGACTGTGTAGTTTTAAGTAATGAAATTTATTTATTGATTTTATTTTTGAAATTTTCAAATTTTGAATTCAACTTAAAATACTTGAAAACTGGTTAGATCAAAAATGTGGAAATGATTCTTATCAAAACAGAAATTTGAACACGAATTGTCTAAAACTCGACATTTTCAAACAAGCTAAACTTGTTGATTTTCAAACAAGCCAGTGTTATATTCAATATAATTTGATTCTACAGTATCCGTAATTTAAGTTAGTGTTAGTGTGTTGACGCGTTCATGCTTCATTTTGTGTTAACTATAAGAAATAAGTTCAATTACATGTGCTGAGTTCACTGTATGTCAAACTTAATCGAACATTGAAAAATATTTCTTTGATTTTTATTTAATTTTCATTAATGAAATTGATCACAAAGTTAATAGAGAATTTTCATAAAAATGTTCATTTTTATAAAAACCAAATTGGCCAACATACATACCTTTTTGAGAAGTACTTCTTAGTAAACAAAATTATTTGAACTATTTGATCCGTGAAAAGATTATATTATACAGATTTGATCATTTAAACATGAAATATAAGTTTGTTTTTACCTTTTACTTAGACTTTCTTGTCTACACCATAATATATTTACGAGTAGTAATTTATTTCACGTACTAAAAGTTGAATGACAAGAGAATGGAATGTTAATACTCCCTCAAAAGTTTAAATCCTCTCTTGTAATATTTCTTGAGCACTTTTCTTTTTACCGATCGTATTGCATATAATAAAGGAGGTGATGTAATGAAACTAAATTTCCAATGTCGAGTTTTCGATGGGAACTTGCTTCTCCATTGTAGAGAAGCGTAGACAAACTATTTCTAGAGAATTTCCGGTCTGTCGGTCTTTTGGTTTGTGTGTGCACACGTGTATCTCAAGTTCGGTTGAACCGTATGATAAAATTTTGATCAAATGTGAGTTAATTCTGGCTATGGCACGGATTGATTTTGGGATATATCCGACCTGTGAACTGGACCTTTTTGCGGGCCGATTTTATATTGTTGCGTATATAAAGAGATAAATTAACCAATTTTCTTGAAATTCAATATTTAAATTCGGAATGTTATACAAATTATCAATTTTTTAAGCAAGATCTGGGCTCGAAAACCAAACTGGGGGCTGATTTTTCATATATGATATCTGAGTTCTGGTTGTTACCGAAACTAACTGGTGGAACTAACTTTCAGGGAATCGGGAGGCACAAAGCGAAATTCTGCTAAGAGCCAAATTAACACTTTTCTAGTTATGCTAGCTAGAAGCTTGCTAATTTCCTTTAAATTGAAAGGAAAAAAAGAAAGGTGTTTGAAATGCATTTCCATAATCTTCTGTAACACTTGCTAGGTACTATACATTGCATTTGCTTATGTGCTGACCACATCAGATTTTTTTGTTCTGCTTTAAACCTAACATTAATTATGTATATTTTTAGTTATAAGGTAAAACTAGTTAATCTTAATTTATATAAAAATTTAAGAAGAGATTCCATTATGTCCAATAATAGGGATGAAAATTGAATTCTAACATTTAATTACTTTTGTTTTTTTTCCAATGTGTTATACTACTTGCACATAGCATTAAAATATACGTACATATTTACAAATAACGATGTACTTTAATTGGATTACATCTTTAATTATTAAACAAAAATCTAATATTACCCCTTTTGAAATTTTAATAATTAAATATCTTTATTTATGATTATTATTTAAGTTAATTTTTTGAATTATATTTTATCATTATATGCACTTGCATTTCGTATTAACATACAACATACATATATTGTTATATGCGGACAAGGAAATCATAATGGATATGTCAAAAAACTGTAACATAATTATGAATAAAGCAACGAATTATGCGTGTGCTCTTAAATTCTTTTTAATCACTTATTCAATTACTATAATTTTTAGCACTTTTCCAAAAAAATTTTTGAAAAAAGTGCTTATTAGTTTCACTCTGTCCGTCCGTCCGTCCGTCCGTCCGTCCGTCCGTCCGTCCGTCCGTCCGTCCGTCCGTCCGTGGACACATTTTTTGTTTACAAAACTTCTACACCCTTGAAGATAGAAAGCTGAAATTTTGTATGTAGATAGATCTTTACTAGAAACTTATTTCCGTAGAACAAAATTTTTACCTATCTCCCCCCCTCTAGAAGTTATACCCCCCCAAAACCCTAAAAATGGCCTTTTTTACCTATTTGTTGCAATGAAACCATAAGCATTTTTGAAATTTTGCAAACGCAGAAAGGCAGTGGCTTGCTTCCCCTTGCACGGTATGCTATAGTTAAACTTTAGAAAAACAAAATGGCCGTTCAAATTTACCGTTATCTAAAGTCCTTTTTTTCCAAATTTTTGATGTCGTTTTCCTTCTAGACCCCAGCCTGTAGAAGCTTGAAATTTTAGGAGCTTTTAGACATTAACAAATAGTTCATTTTGTTAGAAGAAAATTTTTTTCCATCTCCACCCCCTCTCAAGTTATCACCTCTTGAAATTCGTAAAATTTGAATTTTTGAGACCTTATATTTCCGAAACCGCAAGCTTTTTCAAATTTTTATAAACGCAAAAAGCTAACGGCAAATTCCATGAAATTAAAAAATATAATTATTTTTCTTAACTCACACAATTAACCCTTAAAATCGAGCATTATGTTAACCCCTTTTTATATTAATTTTTGCTTTATTTCAAAGACTGCATATATGCGTCATCCTAAATATATGCAACCCTAGAAATAGTTTTCTATATGAATGAAAATAATTTTAATAGTGTGATAGGTATACATAGACTGTATTTAAAAGCAGAATTTTCACTTGTTGAAGGGAAAAGTGCTACAATACAAACCATTGGTTTGACCCAACTTTATTTATTTTCTGAAGAGTGTCTTATTTCTTTTTAAAAGCATACAGCTGAATATAAGATGAAGTTATGATGAATGAAGACGTTAATAAAAAAAAATTTTCTGGTGTCAGTTTACGCTATTTTTATAAATACCTAGAAATTTTTTTTGCTTCTTTTTTTTTTGTTACTGTTTTTATTTTGTTTTACTATTATTAATGCCAGAAGTATGGACACAGCTGATATTATGTAGATACTCGTAGCTAGGCAATAATATGTAATAATTGTTGTGGAATTTTTCAACATGATATTGTAATGTAGAAAGATGAGCTATATATAGTTTCATGTATGTCATACAGAAATGTTGACAGTATTATATAAGCAGTCAGTCATTCAAACACATGTGTGTCATTTCATTTTCATGAAAATGCGTCAGACTTGTTTAACAGAAAATGTGTACAGATTTGATAATAGCAAAACTTAAATATTTTATGTATTTTATTATCATAAGAGTTTGTTCTCCTCCATAATAAATTTCGCTTTTATATATAATATAGAATTGATAATGATATAAATTCAAAAAGAAAAATTTTAATGTATATTAAAGGAAATTATATCAGATAATCTTGGTATAGAATTACATTTAATGCTTATAAAAATGTCATCATAGTTCCTTGTTACTTTTCTTGCAATCAAAAATAAAAGTGAAATGCGATAAAATATTTATGAGGTAACCTAGATAAAATATTACATTTCTCTTTCTTATATTTCTTACTATAGTAGCTATTATTATGGGATTGCATGAATTCGTCTATGTGCGTGGTGTGTCAGCCTATGTGTGTATATAAAAAAAATAGAAATGAAAATTTATTTATATCAAAAGTTGCAGAATATTGAATTGAAATTGATATAGTAAGTAAGGCTTAATATAAATTACATTTTCTATATGAAATTTCAGTATAGATTTGGTCAAAAAAAATGTATTTATTTTCCGGGTATCTTTATCATATGATTGAATTTAAATCAAAGATTTATTCATTAGGCGCTTTTTGTGTAGATTAAATTCTCTATCATATGAAAAATTTATAAAAATAGTAATGACAAATATATTTTATTATAAATAGAATTGAAAATGATGAAACTCAACTCTTGGTGATATTTTTTATACATAGAAATTGAGTTGGGACGATATACCTCAATTTTTCGAGACTCTAGCCGAACACCTCCCGAATTAGTCACAATTTAAAGATAAATTTATATCTGAACCGCTGCTTAAATTATTTCAGGTTGGCAACCACTCAATTTCCTAATGACATTTGTCTTTTCATTCGTTTTTCAATTACTTTTCAAATTTTACTGTCACTTTTGGGATGTCTGTATATTTAATCTTTTCTTCCTACGTAGCGGTATCTCTATATACATATACTTCGCTTTTACATTCCATTTATCCTCGTTTATAAATTAATAAGAGTAGCTTAAGGTAAAACTCCTTTACTTCTATTTATCCCTTTCGTTCTCTTTACTCTCTCTCTTTCTCTCTCTCTCTTTACATCATATTTTATATATTCTTTAGAGACTTATTTCTTATATTGAACCGTTCTTAATCAAAACTATGATAAACATAGATATTAAAAAAGGCGCCAGTAACTTTCTCTAAAAAATTTTTTTTTATATAATATTGAATAAATTAAAATGACAATCCAATTAATATCAACTTCGTGTAGCAAGTTTAAAATGGTATTAAAATTACAAGTCTTGTTTATGTTATTTTTCTTACCTGTTTTAGAAATTGTGCAATATTTTATAATTATAGCATTTTTCAATTTTTCCAATAACAGTAGTAACCGCTTTTCTTACAATTATAAATTGCCAATCTTAATTTTAATTTACTTTGAATTTAAAAGATGGTTATTTAATTTACAAATCCCAATTAAAAATATTCTAGTTAAATATTCCAAAATTATGATTTGATTATCAAAACTTGCATACATAAATAAACATTCATATAGACGTATTTACACCTATCACTACTGTCAAATTCATAAAAATACATATTGTATGTGTATTATAACATTTTGAGTTACATACTTATTTTAATTAATGAAATGACAGTTATGACGAAGAATAAATTAAAATTCTACCATTGATTTTACTAATTTTGCTTTAACGTTTTCAATCGTAATGCAATGGAATTTAATAACAATAAAAAGAAAATAATTTTATATGTTTAACTTTGTTTTGCTCTAACAAGCATTGTGATATAATGACCGTCTGTTTTATGCCTTCGTATACTTTTTCTCATTATAGCATCTAAGTAGATCTAGATCTCATCTCAAGTAACATTTTTTCCAATTGCATTTGGAGAGAAATTATTTGAATTTGCTTTTCTGTATTTAATGATTCTGAAACTAGGCTCAATGATGATTTTTCACATGTTTAGGCAAATATAGTTCTAAGCCGAACTGTTCTACTCTTATTAATATGTTCAGTTTTAGTATACTTGAAATATATGTATGTATATAATTGTAAATCAACTAAACTATTGGTTTAATTGCCAAATAAAATATTTTGATTATTAAAATTAATATTAATTTAAATTAAAAATTTGTAGAACTAAAAATTATAACTCAATTTACATATTATAATCATTCAATATTTGAACATTGAAATTTTATTTAATTTTTTATAATTTCATTGAAACATTTTCGGTTTGCAATTAAGAAAGCAACATTAATCAAAGGCGGTTAAATGAGACTCCAAAAAACGAGGGGAGATTGAGAATAATGCAACAAGAGAATACCTTCAACGAGAATATTTTAACCAGAATTGCCTTGAATGTGTAAGTTTTCAGTTATATAAGTTCTTTTATTGTTTTCTTTTATTAATCCGTCACATTTGGGTCAATTAATTACCATATTTTATTGAAGCAGATTAAATTCTATTTAAGTTACAATTGAATGTACGATCCAATATATTACTTAACAATATTGTCAACAGTTACATACACATATCAAAACAAAATTTCTATTATAAATTATTCCTAATAGTTTATTTAGCAGACATGGTATGAAAATAATGTTTATTGAAATCGAATTAAATAAGACAAAGAATTTCTATTGAAATGTTAGAAAGAGATAGAAGTATATAATTGACATAATATACCTACATTATTATTATGTTTATTTTATTACGTATGAATACAAAAATTATGCATAATAAAATGTTAATAATGAAAATTCGCCATCTGACGGTAATTATGTAATTATTATTAGTATAGGTCAATTTCTTTTCAATTGCTTTTTCTCTGGAATTTGTCACTCTCACACATTATAAAATTGCACCTATTATTTTTGTTATGTCATAAATTAATATCCGCATATACATGCTTGTAAATTTTGAGTGTTATTTTGTTATTGAAATGAAAAATTTAATAAAAATTTGAGAGTTTAAATTAAAGAGAGAAATAACGGAATTATCTGGAAATATTTCTTATTTAATTTGCAAAAGAAATTAAATAAACTAGATTCAAATACCACGTTTAATTTTTCAAAAGAATTTTTAATAAAATTGCACACACGTTTTATAGAAATTCATATGAAAGTTTGGCTCCTTCCCTATAATTTTAATTGATTTCATTAAAAGAATTATTTGAAATTTTGTAATTAAAATTTTCATGATCGTAATGAATTATTTTAAGGCAATTAAAATTAATGCCAACAAATTACTATAATTTTGCCACTCGATTGAATGCGGAATAACTATTAAATTGTGCCCCACAATGTAGCAAACTTTGAAATCATTTTTTTTAACCTAGACGACCTAGAGTTTGAATAGTAAGAATCTTATATAATAAAACATGTTTTACTATAAGTAAACAATTAGAGCATTTTAAAATTGTTCCAAACTTAATGCCAATATGCGGCTAGAAATACCTTTTTTTTTAAAGATTTCTTCAGTCAAATTGTTTTAATTCCATTTTAGATTAATTTCAAGTTCCAAATAATTTTAATTAATCACAAATTTACAATAATATTGAGAGTAGTTCATTGCTAAATAATTTCAATTTAAGTATGTTGTCCATTTTAATTCTAAGCTAAAATAGTTAATATTGGTTAATTTTTTTTATAAATTGTGGTTGTAGATATTGCTTTCCTGCCAACTAAGTGGTTATTCCTTTGTTGTTAACCAAGTTAAGCAATAATTAAAGAAATACTTAACAAGTTTTTCTAATTTCGTTTTAAGTTAATGAATGGGTGTGGGATTTTCATTAATAAAATGTATATAATTTAAATGATTCATTGAATCAAGAACACAGTAGAGTGAAAATTATTGCAAAAGTAATTGTGAATTACATTTTATTTTAATTATAGTCATTAATCGGAATAGTTTCGAATTTAAATGATGTTTCATGCATTTATAATGTGTACTCATTTTTCAACAAGATTAAATTGTTAAAATTTAACCAAAGTTACAAAAATAGCCAAAGAAATTTTTAATTTAAATACTTCAAGTTTTTCTTTTTCCTTTAATTTTGAAAATTTTTATTTACATTCAGAATTTCTGTAAAATTTTCGATGAAGGTATTATCTCAAAATTTTTTCGATAAGTTTTATAACATGTTTTGACAATTTATCAAAATTTTTGTGTATATTACCAGTCTAAGGCAATAACCCCATGTAATACGGTAAAAAAACGAAAAAATTTCCTACCTCATGCGTAAAGTTTCGAGAGTCGTTTTCATAACGTCAAAATGTTTACTAACGAGAAAATAGAAATACGAAAGTAAGTGCTGTTCTAATCGCTTCAGAGAATTCCATATTTCAGATGATTTTTACGCTGAAAATGATGGAAAAATTATTTAAATTTGATACATATCATTAAAAGCGCATGCCATTAAAAATGTTGTATAAAATATGCCTAGTGTTTCTATTACATAACTCTTTTCTTCAAACTGTCATTCTTTTCCATGTGATTTATGTATCTTTATTGCCTCAATTGTTTTTTTAATTTTGGAAATTGCTATACGTATAATAGCAACATGTAAAGAGCAAATTAAATTTTCTATTATTTTTTCGTAAGCGATCAATTACAATTATTCAAAAATTATTCATAGAATTTTTTAAAATCACATACTGTGCGCTACGAATCCGTGATATATGATTTTGTTACAGCATAATCTTTTTACATTGTATTGTTATTTTTGAATATTTTTAAATTTTTACCTAAACGATAGATGTCTGAATGAATGATAGCGATTAATTGATTTCACTCAAACCGAAAAATTGAAATTTTTTTTTATATCTATTATTTTCGCAAGAATTAATTTGTTTTGTTAAATGCAATTTAAAATTTCTAAGTTGCAAAAACGCCTAACAACTTTTAATTTTTTGCCGTTTAGGTGCTTTTATACATCAGTATTTTATTCTTAACTATTATACTGTAGAATATGCTATAATTATAATGTATTTATATAGACACATCCTTCAGGTGACCACATTTCAATCATTTAATGTCAGCCGAAAAAAAGCAAAATTGTACTATAAAATTAAGATCACTTTTAAAGTACGATGGCGTTTTCATTACGTTTTGGTATTTCGAAATTATTTATCAAGAATTACGTATATGCAATCAACATGGTAGGTCTACTCTACAATAAAAAAAAAACAAAAATAACATTAAATAAAAAATGATAAACTTTTTCTTGTAACTACTTACTTACATACCTACCTACATTATATATCGCACTTGTGACGGGACGCATATGTCCAGGCGTCGTTGTTGTTGCTTTCCTCGTTATTGTGATATTTCGTTTTAGTTGTCAAATAAATACTCTTATTTTCGTATCCAACAACAGGTAATCAAAAATGTCGTGCAGGTATTTTCGTATAAATTAAAAAGTTGGCAAAAAAAAATTGTTTTTCTGCTTTTTTTTTTGATTTATTATTAATGATTTTTTTTTTATTTTTTGTTTATTACTTTTATATCACTATTATGCATTTAATCAATATTATAATACAAGTTATTAAGTCAAGTTATATAGAGGACCTACATATTATTATTAAATTCATTTTTCAAGTGAATTGAAAGCAAAAAAACAAAAAGTTCGAGAAATTCATAATAGCATTAATGATTCATTTTTCTCGCTTGAATAGACAACATTTTTCAAAAATGGGCAATCTTGTATTTAACTAATTATTTTTTAATAAAAGCAAAACTCAAACTGTAATTTTTCGAGCTTACAACTTTTAAATAATTGATGAGATTTCTTAAGTCATATACAAATATATAACAGAAAGAAGTGTAAGAGTAAAATAAGGACGACTAAATTATAGTTGGAATGTTTTAAGTGGAGGGATCAGATCTGGAGTTTAAAATGTAAAAATCTCGTGTTTTTGAATTTATATGCAGGGATTCGAATCAAAATAATAAATTTTATGAAATCAGTTCACCCATTTGTGTCTTCTTCCATTTGTGTCTCCATTCACTTATAAAAATTTAACCGTTATTAAAAATATAAAATATAAAATTGATACTCCTTTCCCAATTCAAAAATGTTCGTATTATTTGAACTTTTCTATTAATTGAAATTTTTGTATTAAATCGGGTCCGATTCGAAGGGTTCATATTGTATCACTTTTTTGCACATTTCGATCAAATTATTACCAGTTGCATGTTAAATATTACTTTCCAATGGATATTTGATGATCGATATACTTATTTTCGACAGTCAATTAACCGGACTAGTAAATATTTATAAAATATTAAATAAAAACGCGCTCAAATAGCAATTATAAACAACGTTATCGAACCGTTGATTGAAATTTAGTTTTTTCACTGTGAACTAGCAGACCAAAAGACTCACTTTAATGTGGAATGTTGCAACGAATCACGAGTCAAGCATTGACTCTTAGAAAAGCAAGCCGTTAAGAAAGCGACTCTTTAAAACGAAAAAATTTAGTTAAAATTGAATTAAGATATTTTGAAATTATATTTCAAATTATAATTAAATAATGTCAAAAAATTTTTAAAGTTACAATATCTTGTATTTTATCGGAGACTATAAGCTACAGACAGACTATTTATTTTATAAAACTTAAATTTTTTCTAATAAAATAATTAATGCACCTATCATTTGAATTTTTCGATATTTACTAGAGACAAATTTAATACTTTTAAAAAAAGATTTTTCAAATCGACTTTAAAGACAAAACTCATTTCTGATGATTGCTTTGTTAAATGATATTTTATTACCTTAAATAGTTGTTATTAGGCTGATAAAATATGTGATACTTTTAATGAAAAGTGAAAAATACAAAAAAAAAAAAAATAAAAACAACAAAATTTTTCTTCTTATGCATTCTTTTTTTTTATTTTATGAATTTTTGAATTGATTTTTCATTTTAAAGCTGGGAGTTCAGCGTAACATATGAAAAATACAAGAACAAAAAGTAGAAAAAAAAAACAACAAATTTCGTATTTTTCTTTTTGTTGCCCCAAAAGATCAACAATTTTAGAGCTTTTAAAGTTTTCTTACTCAATCAGATCTGTTGTTCTTGTTATTTTGGTTTTTCTTGTTTTGTCTTTTTCCAACTTTAAATTTTCTTCAATGAAAATAAGCAATTTTTTATTTTTATTTGCTTTTCTCTGCTTAAAAATCTACTGATATTTTTTTTACTATTATTCATACTCTTATTACATGTATGAGCTTATACACAATCCAACAACAAATTGTGTTATATAAGTAGTATAACAGATATAACAGATATATGTATTTATATTTACCGTCTTATGGTTATTATTTGTGTGTTTTTATGTGCTACAATATTATGAATAACTTAGAAATAAGTTTTGTATTTTTTGGTGGTATCTTTTGGATTATGAACTCCTCCAATCCGTAACCAATTTTTTTGTTGTTTTTTTTTTTCTGATTTAAGCTTAAAGACATTTTTATAGAATGGGATAAAGTTAAAATTGTAAATATGGGAAAAAAAATTGCATCGATTGTATAAAAGCATGAAAAGTCAATTGAAAATTTTTAGTTACGTGATTTTATTGCAAAGTGTAACTTTATATTCGTTTAAAAAAAAACGCCAAAAAATTTTGTAAATTTTCGGTTCTAACTCAAGAAAAAATAGAATTTCGCGAATTTATTTATTTGCATTTTTAGTTCATTTTGCATTTAGTGAAAAATTAAATTTTTTTTTCGTAAAATAATGGAATCAAAGGTGAATTTAATAAAAAAAAATATTGTAGAATTTTTTTAGTGTATATTAAAATAATCATAAATAAAATTATTATAAGGACATTAAAAGGATATTCTTTAATGAGGATTAGAATATTAAAATCATCCTTTAAAGGATGTGTTTAGATAGCAAGTATTGCAAACTCTATATGAAATTATTTTGAAATCTTAAACCTTTTTCAAAATAATTTAAGAATTTAAAAAAAATTTTTATTCAATTTGGGATTACTATATCAAAAAATGCCCAAGTCGAATTTCATAGCTCTTATAATTTCAAAGTTCTATAGTTTAATTTATATTTTGTAAGAACTTGTGTTAAGTTTTTTAAGTTTGTTACCAAAATAAACACTTAAAACTCTTGTTTTTTGAGTTCATTCAATACAATTCAAATTTCTGTGTAATTAATTAATTTTTTAATAAATTATATGAACAAATATACGAATAAATGAATTTAACACAAATAAATCTTGGAAATGTACCAAAATCGTGGAATACTAAATAATGACGAAAGAGTACTTAAATTCGATTAATATTTTTGGTATCCTTTATAATTTCATTCAGCATTTCAAAGAAATGTTTTAAAGTATAAACTTAAAAAAATTTTTGAATTTTGTAAAATATTCACTTGGAATATTTCAACAAATTATATCAGAAATTCTAAAATTAAATATCATGTTTTGAAAATTTTAAATAATTTAATAGGTTTTCATTTAGCTGAATATTTCTTTCCGATTTTGTGATAAAATTTGTAATGTACGAGTATATTACCCAATTTTATATAATTCAATAACTAGTGTTCGTAAGTTTAATAATATTTTAGTCTTGCAAAATTTCAATTAATAAATTAAATCCAAAATTTGTAAAAATGGTTGCAAAACCAGAAAACTATGTAGGTTGACTTGGAATTTTGTTATACGTACCGTATTACTTAATTTTTAAAATTTTTATAAAATCTATTCCTCTATTGTAAGCTCATAAGCGATTATTTCATTATTGTGACAAAAATGTTAACTAAATTTCCTTAAAATAATTCATTTTCAGAATAACGAGATCAATTGAAATTATGAAAGGAATTTATGCTTAAAATTGACAAATATCATATGTGTATCTGGTTAATAATTTAATTTCCAACCCATAATTTTCCATCGATTCCCATTTTATTTTTGTTTTTAAACATAGAACCTTTGTAGTTAATTGTGTGGTTTAATTTCGTTAGTGTTTGTAATTTACATTTAATAAATTATCAGTAATTTGCAAACAATTTTAAAAATATAGAAATTAAATCAACAAATTTAACCATCTATATCACAAATTATATAGATAAAAGTAGGTACTTCTTGTCTTGATTAATTTCTGTAGTATACGAGAAAGAGTATTCGAATAAATGCTTGATAAATTAAATTACTTGAAACTGTACGCTTTATGAATTGATTATTATCACTGACTGAATATATGGTTCTTCTATTCCAATTTGCATTATCTATAATTTGATGATTGTTTGGATTTACTAAAAATTTTCTATAGTTCCTTATTTTTAATACGTTTCGTAGCTGTATTCTTTATTATATTTTATTAAAATTTGTTATAAATTGTTGTAGATCGTAAATATAGATTTTAATTGAATATATTAAAAACAAAAGTGTCACAAAATGATTTTTAATTCAAAAAATTTTAACATGATTACCAAATTTTTATTGATTGCACATACCCTCCTCTATTAATTTACCTGTTTTAATTTGTTAACTCATTTCTTTTGTAATAAAATGTAAAATTGCATTACATGAGAATATTACATTTTTTTTTTGTAAAAGAACTTTCTGAAATTTATTTGCATTGTTTGAAAAATTTCAATTAAAATTTCATAATTTGCATAATATCATGTTAATGTGTACGGAAATCACCTTTGTACCTTCATTACATCTGAGCATATTGCAAAATTGCATAATTAACAAAAATTTTATTAATATTTTTTAACAGTGTTTAAATATCCTTTGTCATTTAAGTATAAAAGAAAAATTCTTTTTAATAATTTTTATTAATTCCGTTAAAAATTTCACCGTTAAAAAATAATTATAAAGAGTTGATACAATCAATTATAGGTTAATCTGTTAAATATTTAAGTTTATGCATGAGAATTTGATTAATTCTTTTAGTTAGTTTTCATTTGCTTCGTTATAATTTCAATTATAATGACTTTAAATTTGTTGTATATTGTGAAAAAGTTTTCTATAGAATGCAAAACTACGTATGACCTCCTGCATTATTTTCTTGAAAATTATTTCTATTTTTATGCAATTTGCAATGTTAGTCATACGGTATACGATAAACAAGTACTGTACAGAAAGCTTGTGCATATTGATTACAAAAAAATTTAGATTTTGTATGATATACAACAAACGAGAACGAAATTTTTCTTAAACTAAAATCATAAACGTATTGGTCTCTTACTAAATTCAAGAACATTTTATGACCTGTATACGATAAATATATACTGATAGGGTAATATTAGCTTCCCGTAATTAACACATTATGAGCGGGTCGGGTACTTGTACCCGCTTGTGTGGATTGTCACTTAATCCTATTATAGGCAATATGGATGTGGAAACTTATTCTAGACATTTTTTTATTCTTATATTTTTTTCAAAAGCTTGTTATTTTTTCAGTAATAGGGCCCTCAAACTTTTTATGTATCCGGATGTATACATTGTATATTCGCCCGCTGTGCAACATTGTTGCCCATGCTAGGCCGCCCGCTCATAATGTGTCAATATGAATTTGAAAACGATAACTTCATATTCATCAACTGCAACTGCAATCCAAACTATCGATCCAGATTAAATTTTATTTGGATGAAATTCAAATTAAATTTTAATTAAAACCTAAATAAACAGTCATTTGCACTATCTAAAATTATGGCACCTCCATTTACAAAATTATGAACTCATACGCAATTTATTAGCGTTTAATCAAGAGAATTATTACATTATTTGTAGTATTATAGCAGCATGCGTTTCTTTTACAAAAATTACTACTATAATTGCATTATAACATTAAATAAATATTTTTTTTTGCAATTATACGTGAACTAAGAAGGTAATCGAATAAATCAGTTCGTTTGTCGCTTGCATGAATCGACTGATCCAATTAAAGTGCCATAATAATAATAACGCTAATAATAATAAAAATAATATTAATATTATTAAAGCAAGTTAATTAAAAAAAATAAAAGTATGTATTTTGATAATAAAGTTAATTGAAATGAAAATTTTATCTGATCCAATAAATGTTTAATTAAATAAAGTTGGCTCAAATCAATGGTTTGTAATGTAGCACTTTTCCTTTCTACAAGTGCAAACACTGCTTCTAATAACAATCTATGTATTCCTACCACACTATTAAAGTTATTTTCATTTATATACGAATATATTTGAAAGATTGCATACATTTAGAATGAAGCATTATTATATTTTTTAATGGCATGAAATTTACCGTTAGAAATTCGGAAAAGCTTACTGTTTCAGTTTTTGTAATTTTACAAAATTTGATGGGGAATGACTTGAGATTAGGTGTAGGTGAGAAAAAAATTTTCCTCTAACGAAATAAACTTTTTATTAGTGTCCAAAAGCTGCAAAAATTTCAGAGTTCTACAACCAGCGATATAAAAGAAAAATTATATCAAAAATTTGTGAAAAAACGGTTTTAAGATAAGAGGTTTAAATATGCCGCTGTAGAGTCAGTCACTGTTTTTCCGCGTTTGTAGATTTTGAAAAATGTTTATGGTTTAGCTGTAATGAATTGTCAAAAAAGTGGGATTTTTAGGTGTCTACGGAAATGAGTTTCTAGTAAAGATCTATGTGTACATATGAAATTTCAGCTTTCTATCTTCAAGAGTGCAGAAGTTTTGTAAGCATGTCCACGGACTGACGAACGGATTGACTGTCGGACGAACGGACAGACGGAAGCTAATAAATAATTTTTCAAAATTTATGAACTTATTAAAAAGAACAAAAAAAAATGGTTAAAATAACACAAAATATGTATATTGCAATGAATACTTGCATTTGCTGCAATGAAGGTCATAAAATTAGTTTTTTCTTGCATTCAATTAATGCATGTTATGCATTTAAAATGGAAAGAAAAAAACAAAAATTCAATGTCAAGTGCAAAATTTCATATTGGTAAGCTCCTTTACATGACATAAAATTATTTCAATTTAAATGGGTGGGTTTAACACGACACTGTGTACCATTAATACAATTATAGGAGTAACATAGGAGTGAATAGCAAAAATTCATATTAAAATTATTAGTTAATGTTAATAAATGTTTTGAATGCATTCTTATATGTTTATATAATGTATAATTAGTATTGAATATGAAACTATTAATTATTTTAATTTATACGATTTAAGTAGTGCTCTATTCAAACTGAACGTACTTACTTATTATCTCAGATTGGTATAGTTATGAATGAAAAAGTCTGACTTAAATAGAATAAAACAAATAAATTAATATTTAAAAATTGTTGTCTATGGTCGCAATGTAATTGAATTTGTTAACTGAATTCAATACTAGCTTGATCTTAATAAGCATATTATTATTAAATAGGATGTTAGAAACAAAATTTGCACACAAAGTTTTCTTTCCGGTGCTGTTTCAATAAAAATTGCGTACAGTATTTGGACATAAAATAAAAAGTGTCTAAATTTTTGTAGTTCTTTGTGGTATTTGAGAGTCCCCACAGTTTTTTTGTTCAAATAAATTTATTTAAATGTGACAATTTAATGCAAATAACTCTTTAGGTCTATGAGAAGTGATCAGATTCTACTACATTCTGTTATAATCATTGTCTTGAATTCATGTGTTTTTTCTAAATTTTGAGTTGAAATTTCGCGTTAAACTTCAGCACTATTGTAGCTGGAATATTTTTTAAAACATGATTTATTAATAATTTTTGTTGAATATCAAAAATAATGGGCCTATTACACTTCTATAAGAAAAATTTTATTCTTGCAAATTATTGACACTGCTAATAATTAAATGACATTTTACTATACATTAGTTTGTCCGGAATTTCAGTACAGTTTTCTAAATAGTTTCTGAGACATTGGCAAATACCTCGTAAATTTGTATAGTGGTTGCCATACGAATTCATATATGATTTAACTACTTTAAAAGGAAATAATTGCCATATTATATAAAATTTGTTTATGCAAGATTCTAACTTTATTCTTTCAATAGCTTCGTGGATAAGACTGAACAATTTTTAGATTTGCATGATCGTTATTATAAGAATTCTCAGAATTTATGTAACATTTAGCCAAATTAATGGCAATGTATTTTTCGTTGCAAAAATTTTATTTTGCACCCCGAAAAGTTTTTGGTATATATACGATGAACCGTTGCAGCTGGACCGTTTTAGTTATAGCACTCGAATTATGAGGCTCTGATGGTATTAATAACTACAGACTATTCGTGAATATTTGGTATTTTTTGAGTTATTTTTGGATTATCGGATATGTATTCGTAAGGCTACAATTACACCGATATATAACTTGTTGCCATTTAGGTTTCAAGTATTACCTCCCGTTTAAGAATTTATCCCCGTGCTTAAGATGATTATAATATGTGAGCAGACAAAATACAAATTGCTCAGATCTCAGTCTGTCTGTAGAAAAAAGACAAACCAAGCTGACTTAATTTGACGTTTAAGAATGTAATGAAAGGCATGAAGTGTCAAAAATAAAAATACGATAACCGAATAGCAAAAAATATATAAAATCAAATATATAAAGTTTTTTTATCATATATGAAATACGAGTAGCTGTTAAAGTTTTAAAGCATAAATTTATACTTGAAATAATAAAGAAAAGGAAAAAAAATATTTAATTGAAGTTATAAGGGAAAAGGCATATATACGAATCTAGTACGCCATATAGTACAATATAAAATTTCCATATCGAATGCAAATGTTCTACGTATGCACAAAGATTGCAAAAACTAATTTTCCACTTTCTATAATAATTTTCGAAAAGACATAGAATACAGGGAAAACTAAAACCACATTTCACGTTCTAGACCACAATACGCTATTTGATTTATTGGAGTAAGAGTTTCTAAATTTTCAAAAGTTTTATAAAAAACCAATGTTAATTTTCTACAAAAAAATAGCATTTCTAATTCAATATGAATTGGGAAAACTCATGCATATTTAAATTAAGAAGAGGTTTTATTTTTTTTCAAATGTTTATTTCCAAGACTAAACCGTAAAAGGATTAACTATCATTTCTAAAGAAAAACTTTTTTAAAAATAGTAGAAAATAATTAAATTTAATTACCTTTATAATCTTTAGATTTTGGCATGCATTTTCGTTTGCCTTTGTTATAAGAGAAAATTGTTAAATATTAACGTTTTGCATACTTAAAGAAGCACGCATAATATAAAATTATATTTGGAAATTTTGTAGTCCAACTTCACGAATTCTATTAACTTAAAATTCTCTTTAAAATTAGTGTATTTTCAAAATTTGACTTACTATTGATTTAATTAGGTATATATTCAAAGAAAAAGAAATTTCATCTCTATCTTCTTCATCTTCCACATATAATGAACTCAGAAAATCCATAAAAGTCGCGGAAACAACAACTAAGTTTTATGTATAGATGAAATCTTTGAATGAATTTGCAGATGAAGTATCAGAAACTGAAATTTAACTTGCATGAAAAAAATTATTACTTTGCCGTGTAATAAACAAGACTTGAAATAGTTTTCTTTCTACTTCTTTTTCCATCTACGTATCGGTATTGTACTTTACTTAAAAATTATGAAATTGTCGAAATAACCACATTTCTTGTGTATTTGTAAGGTTACGATTGATTAATTTTGTATAAAATTTTCATATAAACAATTAAAATGTGCATAAGAAAATTGGGTGGCTATACCCACAAGCTTAGTCGTGAACTTGACTTTATTTTATATTAGAACAAATTGGTTTTATAAACGTTTTTTCATATATTTCTTATCTTGTGGTTTTATGCCCAATGTAAGGGCTTTGGTCGTAGAAAGCAAAAATGATCTTAAACTCGTTTTTTTGTTTTAAGGTCGTAAAGGTAGAAAGCAAAAATGATCTTAAACTCGTTTTCATTAAAATTTTTAATATTTTAATTTTCCTTTTAAGGGGTTAAGTTATCGAGGGAATTTTAATATTATCTAAGCTTTTAAAAATCGTTCATTTACTATAATAATATTCTTTGTACTCTCTCTTTCCTTTCTCGAGTTATCAGTTCCAAAATTTAGGAAATTTCAAGCTTCGGTAAGAATTGTTTTCCAAACTATATAATCCATCAAATCCATCAAATCTTTATCGAATAACAAAAAGTTACTGTTATTGCTTTCTTATCTTGAAAACGTAAAAGTATGCTTTAATTTACCGGGTTTGCTATTTGCATCATTATGTTGGTTACTCCTTAATTTTCCCGTCTTATCCGCAAAGTATGCAAGAAAACATGTATTGAAAATAATGCAAATAATATTTTGAGGAAATGTGCTATTTTACAAATCTCTGGCTTTGACTCGAATTTATTATTTTTTTACCTTATCGTTTACCGTAAACGTAAACAGAAAATATTGAATTGTTGTTTTGATCTTTCTTTTTCTCTCGTTGTTCAACGATAAGGTATTATTATTATTTTTTTTGTATTACCACACGAAATATTTACTGATATCCTTTTTCACTCTACACTCAACTTAACAAAACCTACAAATAATAATTTCTAATATGGCATTTCAATAACTTTTTGAAAGCATATACAGAAAAGTTAAGTGGTTTTTTTATGTCATGTTTATAAATATGTGAGTTTTACGTAACCAAAATAACTTTTTGAAATTTTTAGTGGTCGTATACTACAATATCCTCGCACGAATTGGAATTTCACTGTAGTAAACACACATAAACATTTATGCATATGCAGGGGCTATATTGAAAATTAATGTTAGACTTAGATGAGAATTTATAAGAAATTGAAAAATTGAAAATGAAAGTTTTTATAATAGGATTGAAAAGTTTTTAAGTTTTTAATAGAATAATGGTAACTTAATTTTTCATTAGAATGCTTGTTACAACAAAAAAATTAAAATTTATTTTGTAAATATAGTTTGAATGATTATTTTCCAGAGATATTCAATGCTTCACTTAAATTTATTCAAAATTTTTAAATTATAGTGTATAATTAAGGAACAACTACAGTAAGTAGTTAAAAAATTACTTCTTATATGTTGGAGGAGAAGGAGCAAGTTTTTAAGTCATTAACATCAAAATTAACAGAAAATTTTTGCTATGCGGTTAAACGCCATTGTTTAACAAGTTAAATGAAAACATTATGTGAAAACCCCAAAGAGAAGAATTTTCAATTAAGGTACATACATACATTCATACGTCTTGTATGTTAAAAATTTTCCAGTGTTAAAGGATAACTTTATTGTTATGTTAATTTGTAAATGCTTATTGAGAGTAATGGAATCCATTTTTAAAATTTTCAATGAAGAAGTTTATTAGTAAAATTTAAAAAGTTAAAAATTGAATTATGTGCTTAAAAACTAAAGAGATAAATTTGAAAGAAAATTTAATATCGCATTAGAAGAATGTTATCCTTGAAATAATTTCTTTAATATTAAGACATCAAGGATATTATTTAAAGTTTTGAAATCTCCCGTCTTTCTTGTATATATGCGATTTCTTTACACTTTCAAGTCTGCAAGTATTTTCAAAAAATATTCAAAAATTTGTTTGTGAATGTATGTGTGGAGTTCGTATATTGAGCTACTTAGCGTACATGAATATGGATGGCTTGTAAGTTAAATTATTTACAAATTTTTTTAAAAATTTAACTTTATCTCTTTTTTTGTTCATTTGCTCCAAAGATTACTATCAATAACTTAACAATTATACATCCTACTCTACACTTTTTTAAAAATATGAGAACTGCGATTTAAATTTTACCTCCTCAAATTTTTGTGTGCCCCGTAAACACGTTTAAAGAATTAAGTTTCAATAACATGTTAACTTGTATGGGCTTCTTATATTTGAAAACGAAAGTGTCATTGGCAAATGACATCATATATGTAGGTTTCACTGTATATTCTATATTTAAGTAGCAATCCGAACGTATTATGTATCCCTTTTGTTTAGACTAGACCTGTACTAATTTGAAAATATAAAATAATATGTTTTGCTTCAAATGCATTACTCTGATTAGGGTGAATCACATAGGGTGATTTTATATAATTTTTTTAAGGCGTCCCGTTCTCCTCATTATTTAAGGTTCTTTTTGTGAATCAATTCGGTATAGGTATTTAGGATCAAGGATAGATTTTAATTCTCGTATATCTAATAATTCTAAGTAAACTTTTAACTTTCTGTCATTAAGAAGGAAAGGAACAGTTCTAATTCTGCTACACAGATGTTAATATCCTGGAATTAAGTTGCTGCTATGTACAATGAGCTTGTAATCTCAAAATATGGTTGTATGCGTCACAAATCATTTAACTTTCACTCTGTAATAACGTTCTCAGTGCACGCTATAAGTTTTGTAGGGAAAAATTTAAAAGTCCAAGTTTTATAATCTTTCTTTTCTTTTTGATTTTAAAAAGAATTGCATGAGAACGTAACTTTTAACAATATTTGACAATAAAATTTTCCTGTCATTAAGATCTCATATGAAAAAGCAATTGCATTTTATAGTCATGCAATATGAATTTCACATTATGTTACACTCATGCACTAATTGATAATCTCGATCCAATAATATGGTTGCTAATTAGTTTAGCACTTTGATTACAGTTTTCTTAATAGTTTTTAAAAATAAAAGGATAAAAATTAATTTCTAAAAGATTTTCGTAGTTGTAACACAAATGGAAAGTATTTTATAAACATTAATTTTTACGCTTCGAAAACTTTTTAACTGAACTTAAGAATTTTAGTTTTTATTTTAAAAGTATTTTTATTTTGCTAAGAATAATAAAAAAATTAAATTCTAAGTTTTATATTGGTGATTTTTTCTAATATGAAATTTTCCTCTTTTTTGTTCTTTTGCAGTACTTTATCATCTTAGCAGCTTTAGTTGTAAGTGCACGTGCTGGTGGTCCAGCAGCTTATTCTATTTCTGCACCAAGTATTGATGCTCATTCAGTTGGAAGCAGTAATGAACATACAGTAAAGGTATGGAAATAAAAATATCACATAATATACAAATTATACATGGGAAATATTCAATGCTTGTATAGATGTACATCGAATATTATGCATGCGTACAAGCAATACAAGATGCAAATTAAAATGCATATAAAGGACACTATGATTGTAATTACATTGATGTTTCGTGCTTTCAATCGTGTATACTTGTAGACAATCACAAAAAATTTAATAATAATCTATAGTGACGGAAGACATGAATATTTCATTAAAATCCTGCAGCAAACAATTTTTTTTTTAAATAAATTAAAATTTAGTGTGGCCAACAACTAGTGCAATATGAATGGAACTTAGAGTAATCTTTGTTGTTGTTCCAAAAGATGAATTAAATCTCATCCTGCAATGCAGTGTAGTAATGCAATTCTTACTATATTTCTCAAAACCGTTTTAAGTCTGCAATTGGTATTCAAAACTCCTTACTAAAAATTTGATATCACGTTACAAAAATAAATTCATAATAAAAGTTTGCCATTGGTTGGCAACACTTATTTTACCCGGAACATAAATTTTCATTTCTATCATGTCTTGTCTGTAACGGGACATTATTAAAAATTCATTAAAAAAAAAAATAAAAACCTACAATAAAAAATCAACAGAAATTGCGCAAAAAATGAAGTTACTGCGATCCTTTATTGCATTTTTATAATAAAGAAAAAATGAAATTAATTAAGCTATAAGAATTATTGTTAAACAATAATGCAAAAAAAGAAATTTTTTTTTTTATAAATATTTTAGGGACATTATGGTGCAAATTCCCATTCAGAATATCATAGTTCAGCTGAAACACCACATTCACATGCAACTGTATCAAGAACAAGTATTACAAATGATGCTCATGTTGGTCATGCAATAGCAGCACCAGTTGCTTATGCTCATGCACCAGCAATTGCTCATGCCCCAGCCTATGTACATCATGCACCAGCTGTACATGCTGTACATGCAGCACCTGCTGTTGTTGCTGCACCAGCTTATCATGGTTATGGAGGACATTATGGTGGACATTATGGTGGTCATTTAGCTGTAGCAGCACCAGCTGTTAAAGTAGCTGCAGCACCAGCTGTTTATCATGGTATGTAAAATAACTACAGTTGGCTGAATTGAAGCACAAATTATACGAATAACTGCTGTAGTAAAAGTTAACTTTTAAACTGACAATTTTTAGACGAATGTGATTGAGCTTTAAAAGTTGAGAGTAAAAGTCACGAGTTCATTGTTTCAAAATCGGGATAACTTTCAAAGCACATGTTTTGTAAAATATAATAGATTTCAGTTCATGAGAACATAACAATTGATTCATTGATTCACATAAATTATTGCAAATTAATATGCAAAAACGCTTTCCCTATGAATTCTAAAACTGAGACATGTAAATTAAGTAGGAGAAGTAAAGCCCTTTTATGTTAATTAAATAATGAAACCCACTTATTATTTTGCTACCAACTCGTTGAAATATTTTATTAAATTTTGAAAAAAATATTTAAATTTATTAAGGGCAATAAATTTAACTGCACCGTTCTCCGTGACACTGCATTAAAATTCTTTTGATTCCACGGCCACTATGGTAGGACGTTATTTTCTTAACTGCAGTAAATTATTGATTTTTTTTTTTATAAACAGAACAGATTATTTTTTTTTAAATATAAAACTTATAGAATGTTTTACAAACTTTTTAAGTAGAATTTGTTTAAGTAGAAGTTTTTTATTGGAAAATATTTCATTCGGCCAGTAAAAAATTATGAATTCTTTTTAAAAATTTCTTGTTTTATTTAATATTTTTATAATAGAAAATGATTTTAAAAGAATATGAATTGAAAAACGGAAAATTAATATTAACTAGATTCGTAGATATTGATCCCAAGATTTCAGTTCTTAGATAACTCGTACTAGGAATTCCTCTTCATCTTCAATTAAAATCAAACTCTTAACTGAATTACTAATACAACGTGTAGTTGTTTAATTAATAAGTAATGTGCCTATTACACTAATAATATTAACTTAATGGAAATTTTTTCATACAACTGCAGAACAGAAGGTAGAAAAATTAAAAACTTTTCTCCTCGAACTGTACTCAAACCAGTGACCCACCGCTTTTTAGGCGGACGCTCTACCAACTGAGCTACAGAGGTATGAAGAAATTGTCAGCGAATTGTTCTTCACATTACTTTATATTGTAATCCACATGATTACTAAGTATTGTTTACATTGAGATGCTACATGCAATCTACTATTTGAAACACACAATCTAAGTTAATATCAAATTCTGAATTTGATTTTACCATCTTTAATTAAAAACGAGAATGATAGAGTTGACCGTGTCATGTCACAACTCTGTGATATCCTTACTTACTGTGATAATGTTTTCTATTGCCTTGTTAAAATTTCTGGACCAAATTATTTCTGGAATTGTATGGCAGCTTCTAAAGCCGATACTTCAATCGAATACAAATTATATAGAGTTCGTACCATAGATTTCTTATGAACCTTTTATGAAAATTTAGTTGGACTTTTGAGTTTGACTTTTGAATTTGCTGAAACCATAGTTTACAAAGAGAAAAAGTAATTTTTTAAAGAACTATAAATATTTCAAAATCCCGTTTTCTTGCCGGTACTGCTTTGAACAGAAACGTAATCGAAAGATAGAAGAATTTAATATAAAACATAACGTCAAAAAATTGTGATACCTCATAAGTTACAATCTAATAAATGCTAGTTACATGACATTATTCTAGATTTCTTGTCTTTCGAAATTTCAAATTATTTTCAATATAAGCTCATTTTTAAAGTTTTAAAAAAATCGTGGGCGCAAAATGCATTTTATGCAAAATGCATTTTGGAATTTAAAGTGACCATTTTCCTTTAGTTTTTTCTTACCCAAATTCTTTTTAGTTTTGGAAAGAAATAAATTGAGTTTTGTTTTTGTCAACTTTTTAGTCTACCGTTTTGCTTTGTAAAAGTGGAAAGTTTTGCGTAGTTTGAAAATAAACAAAAATAGAATCATATCAGATGCTTGTTATACATAACCCTTTTATGTCAACATACCCATTATCTTTAATATTCCATGTCAATTTTGAAAATTTGATTCTTGTTTAAAACAAGATACTAGACTGCAGCCTAGACTTAGTCTACTGTTATGTGACAAAATCTAAAATTAAATCTGAGTTTGATGTAAATCGAATATGTAAATCTTATTTGACATTAGACTCTGATTGCAAATTATAGAAACTACTTTATTCTCATCAGACTAACCGTCAGATTGTTTAAAAGTAAAAACAATTAATTTTTTTGTAGAAGTTTTGAATAGCACATGAGTTGACTTTTCTTTTTTAATTTTTTTAACAAAATTATTAAATGTTGACGTGAAATCAGAATTTCATTACATTTGAACAGTAATCATACAGACTTTATAATAGATTTAGTTTTATATGTAAACAGCACCTTAAAGTTCAAGCCAAGAACTGCAAATGCATAATTCTAAAGTTTCAAAAACACACTAAAATTATTAAATACTTAACAAAATTTTTGAATAATCGGCGTCTTTTAAATTGACTGTATTACTGCCTGTATACGTAATGACTTAATAGTTGAATATTGCTTATGATCGTATTGCTACAATTCCGAAATCTGTCAATGGAACTAGTACTAGAAAAGGTTTTGTTAAAAATCAGCTTATTATTTATTATTTAATTAAGTGCTGCTTTTGTAAAAACCAGCTTGGGTACCTTATAATTTACGGATTGATTACACATTCATGTCAAATAGAATTTTTATCTAGCAACCAGTTAATAAAAAATTTTAAATATTTTTCTAGGTTTACGGTTTGAAAAGGATCTTTATACAGTGAAAGTTAAATGATGATAGAATGATGTTCAGAAATTTTTATTGAAATTTAAAAAAAGAAAAATCCTTATGAATAAATTTTTAATATTTATGATTTTTAATACACAAACTAGTAAATATTTTATGTACGTAATATACTTGTCCTTATATCATTCATTTCTATGGTTCTATGGTTAAATTTCATATCAATAGTAAAATTTATGACCAATAAATAATAATATTTACATATAGAATATAAAATTTATGCTTTATTTTGGGTAACAATGTACAATGTTATTAAATTAAATGGCATATGTATGTACGTAAATTATATTTAAAATACATGCTCTGATTGATTAAGGTGTTGTATTGTGAGACCTTCAATCAAATTTTATAGAATTGAACCATATTAAATATTTTCTGTTATGGTTTATGTTAACTTGCATATTTGAATTTCAATATTTGGTATTATCTAAAATCGATATGATAAATCTTTTCTAAATTTACATACACATGCAGGGAATTAGGATATAGGAAAATTTTTAAAATTCGAGGATTGTATGAATTTTTAAAATGAATAAAATTTCAATTCGTATAGATTTTTTTCTCTATAATTCTTGGAATATGAGAGGTAATCAAAATCTTTTCATTGAATATGAGAAGAACGAATTCACGTGACTATATTGAATTTTTTGTATGTATATGAGTTTTTGTAATTTAAATTTTGATTGCATTTATCTTTGAGCAAATTTCAGTCTTAATCATAAAACGTAAGCTTTGATACTCTAGACATAACTGAAACAGTCTTGAATACGCCCTAACACCTTATGAAAATAAATTAAAAAAATAAGATGCTAGTCCGTTTAGTTTTAGAAGTTTATTTGATAATCGAGCTGCTCTAAATTCTATAAGATTTTCTCAATTTATTGTCCATGAACTAATTGAAAGTATATCAAAGCCATATTGGGTAAAAAAGTCCGAAGATATTTGAAAATATAATCAATTTAACTGGCGGCTTAATGGGAAAACTGAGGGAAGTATAATATTTTACTCAGTATGTTGTGTTTGGGAATTTTTAAGATCAAAATAATTTTTGTGAATTCTCAATTAAGCAAATTGCCAGACAATAAATAAAATTATGTTTATGGAACTAGAATTCTTTATGAATTTTATAGAAAATATTTTTAATTAATTTGTCAATTAAAAAATATATTTAATATTTTAATTAATTGCAGGTGGACCATTAGTAGGACATGGTTATGGTTTAGGTTATGGACATGGTTTAGGTTATGCTCATGGTTTAGGATATGGTCATGGTTTAGGACATGGTTTAGCCTATGGTCATGGTTTAGCTTATGGACATGGACTTGCATATGGTCATGGTGGACATTATGCTGCTCCAGCTTATGCATATGGTGGTCATTATGCTGCACCAGTTGTTAAGTAAGTAATATATTTCAAATTTTTTTTTTTGTTTTTTAAATTTTTCATTTCAATATAATAACTATGAAATTAATATGGGTTTAATTTTTAGGGCTGCTGTTGCTGCTCCACTTGTACATACTGCTGTTGCTGCACATGGACATCATATTGCTTATTAAATCTTAAAATATAATTTCATCAAAAGTGTTAAATAATGAAAGTAAAACAAACACTGCCAACTATTGAATGTCATGATGGTGATTTCAAAAATGTAATGAAACCTCTGTAATACTCATCTGCATAAATTCAAAAAAAAAAAACAAAAAATACATCGAATTCCACCATTTTGTTTTTTTTTTTTTTTTTTAATTTTATTATTGTAACTCATTTCAATATACGTACATTTACTCGTTATACAAAAGAATTTGCAGTGAACTCTAAACCTATACTCATTTTTTTTCTCTTCATTTTTTTTTAATGCATTTTTTTTTACATATATGTATGTGTTACTATATTGAATATTTATATATGTGTATATTTAAATATTGACATTTCTTCTGTCAAAAAAACGAACGATTTAAATAAAAGAAAAAACCAACAATCGATCAATAAATTAATAGTTTGTAAGTTAAATGAATGGAAAAAAGCAAAAAAAAATATAAAAAAATAAATAAAATTATGCGCGGTTAAAAAACAAACTTGTGAAGTTTTTTGAATAATGCATGAGAACCTGAACAAGACTTAACAGAAAGTACAATTCCATTTTAATAAATTCAAATAATTTTTATGGGATGCAAGAGATAATTTTCCTTCTCGATAATGAAACTTAAATTAAAGTACATACACATCGTAAATGATATTGGGTCAGGAAATCTTTCAAAGTAGAACTCTATTAAAATTCTTATTAGAGATAAAGCAAGCTTGTTAAACCCAAACTGAACAATGACCGAAAATTAAAAAAAATCTAAAATTCAATGAGGCGCCAATTCTGTAAAGCAATTTTTGTATACGCATAATTACTTTATTTTATTGCAAAATAAAATAATGGGAAATTAATTGAGTAATGCAAATAATCACCTTGGATCAGTTAACAGATTAGATAAATGATTCCTTTCTAATATTACTGCTAATGTTAATCCGCAATTGATTATGCAGGTTCTATAAAGTAATTGGTCTATGATATTTGTTATTAGTAAAACAAAAGTAAGAATCGTGTGGTGCAGCATTACTAGAAGCATTTATACATAATTTTCAAAGCAGGCGAATCTCTCTGTATTTGAATAATTGGCAATTTCAATAAATTTTCCATAAAATTGTTTATAATCTAATATTAAGCAGATGATTTTTAACAAAAATTATTTTACGATGTACAAATTTTTTCAAATTCAACTAGAGTTTAAACACTGCCGCTCTACAACAGTTAAGGTAGAAAATTTTATATAAGAAAATGAATATTTTGTGTGAGTCGAAATTCATAAAGTCATATGATTGTCAAAATTTTCGATAATTCATTTCTAACTTAGGTCTTAATATAAAGCATCTTCGTTAAATCAAAACTGCAAAGCAGCACGTTCGATAAATTTCTAAGGCACAAAATTAGCAAACTCAAAAGATATGCTTAGAGCTTTTTCTGTCCTCTAATTTCAAATACTCGTAGATTTTAATAAACATTTTCTTTCAAATTCAGTCATAATCTCTAGCATAATCTTTTCCTCTAGCTAAAGTTGTCTATTAAAAATATATATTTTTCTAAAACGAAAATGATTTGGAGACTTTAAAAATTATAAAATTTAAATTGTAATTCGATTCTAGTTAACTTTAGTAACACCATATTGAAAAAAGTTTCGTATGTAGATTCAATCAAAAGATAGATGCAATGTACTTGCATTATGGCATCGTAAGAAAATTTATAAATTTGTATTATGTACAATTCAATTTTATCATCATTTTCAAATTCAAAATTACTTTCTTTCAAAAGAAAATGGAAATATTTAGTAAACTCAACGTTCTCTATGTAATGAAATAATGTGAAGAAAATCTCGTTGCAATATGAGATTGCATCATAAAATCAAAATGCAATTTCTTTTCAACTTAAATTTTTTTTCATAATTCAATGAACGACACTTTGTTAAGGAAATATTTTTACTTTAACATGATAAATTTTACTTGACAACATTTTAAAGTTAATCTAGGTATTCTCAAAGTAAATAAATGTTGTTGGAAGGGTGTTATAAATTTTCCATTTCGATCTAAGACATTATTGTTGAATTCTCTCCAGGTTTAATACAAAAATTTTTGTATTGTGTCGCGTTTAATTTTAAATAGATTTGCGGTATTATTAATGGCATTGAATTTAGGAATAGAATTAAATTAACGGAGTTTGCATAAATTTTGTAGGAAATAGCTCAGATTTACTTTTTATATTAATTTAAGCATATTGCTATAGAGATTTTAAGCAAATATACACATTTTTTTGGGCATGGTTCTACAATATTACATAAAATAATTCTTGTGGTTATAGTGAAGACTACAGTTGGCCTTGAAATCAGTAATGGTTGCACGAAATTTTAAGAAAACTTAGAGAAAATTCATATTACTACATTGAATTCCAATTATTCTCAGCTCTGAGGGTGAGTCTAGAATTTGCAGAATCTCTGAGTTTTGCAAACAAACATAAAATGTACTAGTCATGTGGTTATCCCAACGCTAAAAAAGGTACTTTCTATGCAAATATAGCAAGTTATAGTCATTTTTCTTTTCCACCATCAACAAAAACAAATTTTTTTTAATTCTAGTCATCAGGCTTTCGATATACTAGCATATATGCATTTAACATGATAAATTTACGTTCACTATTTCACGTAGCAGAAAAAGTGATAAGATAACTTTGTAAAATAAAAGGACATTTTTTTCCATTCCCTTGAGATGTTCATGTGAATTTAGAAAAATACCATCACCAATTATAATAGTTGGGTGTGAAATTTATACTATAATGATATTTTATCTACTCCTATAACATATAGGTATTTAACCCCTATTTACTTTTAGTTTGCATAAAGTTAAATAGTTATAAAAGCATATTATCCTTTCTCATGTTTTACTTTGTTTAACAAAAAAAAATTCTCGCTATACAGAATATTATTTAAATATTTTTTAAATAAAAATTTTAACGTTAACAGGATAGTAATGCAATTTTACATATATAGAATATTTATAAAGGATATTATTATGAATTAAAGTGGAAATGGGAAAAAGGATATCCCATTTGTGTTCTTATTTTTCTATTTCTTTGTTTTTTGTTTGCTGTTATTGATTTTTATTATAATTTAGGTTACTTTAGGGCATAGTAGCACGTAGTTGAAGAAATTTTAGTGAAAAAGAAAATTAAAGTTTTCTTTATAGTGAAAAATTTTCGCTTTTAAGTTGGTAGGGAGTTCTTAATTTATTGAGTATTTTTTAAAATAAAAAATTTTGCGTCGATTTTTTTTTTTAAAGGGTTCGTTGTAAATTATTGAGTAAAGTATAAAATTTACAAACAAATTGAAATTTTGAATAATTTTAATAGAAACAAAGAAGAAGAAACTTACGTTTTTAGCAAAGTGATTTTAAAGTTTAGATTTAATTGAAAAGAAAATTACAATAATTTTCGGGTCGGGATAAATAATAACACAATCAGTTACAAAATACATGAAAAAGGCTTTTATTGTGGAATTCCCATATCCTACTCAAATTACTCCGGTTCCAGGCAAATATCTGAAGATATTTCTCAGGGAGTTGGACGTGAGTTGCCCAACATTTTTATCGTCACCCATCCGGGATCTCGTTGCCCTTGTACCCACTGTGGCCTGACAACTAAATAAGCGTTACTCTGTTTGCACAGCTCTAAATTAGCTCCAAATCAGTTTGGAAGTGACTTGGGTTCGCTTCCGAGCTCACTCCCGAGTCTGTTTTGGACTCTCCAGTGTACCAAACACTAAAACAAGTCTTAAAAACTGAACCACTCTCTCCCAACCTGCGTCGATCAGTAAACACTGTTCCGTATCCTCGATAGAAGTTATATTGTAGAAAACAAACGTCCAAAATGACTATCCCGAGAATTGGGTCGCTCTCGTGAAAACCTCTATGAACACTAAGAACTCTAGCTTTTCTTCAATTGTCGAATAAATCTTTTACTTTTTAGAAAAGTCTTTATTTTCAAGTGAATTTCTTGTATTAATTTGTTGTGTTGTTTAACCTTAATATAAAATATAGACAAATTCTAAAAAAGTCACATCTGCTACTCTTACCTGTTAGAATTTCAATGATTTCTCAAATCATAATTATTTTGAACTTTCGTATTATTAGAACTGATTACTAGAATTCGTGAAGTTTTGCTTTTTTAAACTTATTTTAGGTTCTTAGGTTAAAAATAAACAAAATTTCCTAGTTTACTTGTTGTTTAACTGCATCTTAGTAATGAATCTAAGTGTTTAGATTACCATCGTGGTTAATAATTTCGCCGATTATAAGGAAGTTTTTGAATTTTCCTTTATGATAACCAATAAGAAGACCAGCATATCTTTATTTTTGAATTACATGTCTGTTTTTCAATTATATAAATTAGATTGCAATCCTTTTTATAAGTCGAATGCTACTTTTTCCTAATTGCCATTTTTTCTCAACACACAAAACTTATAATTTTATATAATTGCATTCGAACTCTTAAAAAAAGCGATATGAAATGCGAATACATGATACTCCTTTGCTTCCTTGCTCCTGTTATGAGGAAAAATGTGAGATACAAGACGTTTTTATTCTAAATTCAGTCATAGTCCTTCAATTTCAAAATGACATAATGAGAACCTTTGATATTGATAATTTTCTATTTTAATGAATTTAAAGAAATCTAAAAATAAATCATTAACGACATTCATAATTCAAATTTGATTTAAATATGAAAAATATTTTAAAAATTTAAACCCTCAGCTTCGTCAATTTAAAAAGTATGTTATACCGAAACGACCTTAACAAGAATCTTATTTGAGATATTTTCATGACATATGAATTTTTTCCATAAAAACCATAAAATCAAAAATGTCAGCGGTCATTAGGTCATTCTGTTTTTAATAAGAATTTTATATTTTTTAGCACATTGTGTGTTGGTGTTAAAATTGTTATGGAACGAGTGTGTTTTATAAGATCAAAATATTGATATTAAAATATTTTACTTATTATTTTGACATGCTCTTCTAATAAACTTTCACTTATCGTTCGTACATCACAAAGATTTTATTTCTTAAAGTATTTTATATTACCCATTATCCTTTTATTACTTATATAATTTTATATGGCTGTATGTACCTAACCTATTATAAACTCGATAATATTAAACATGATGTTATTGGCCTTTTTAATATGTTTGTGCAAGACTTTATATATTTTATTTGTTCCAGTACTTATTGAAAACAAAAGTCTCTAAAAGTAAAATCATATTAGCGAATAAATCATTTTTATGGATGTTAAATGGGCGTGTGGTCAAAAGTATTGGTATAACATTATTTTTAATGTACTTACATACATGTTCCTTTTAATTCAATATTTATATTGTTCACATTATACGTACATATGTTATACGTTACGTATACGAGTATTAAATATGGTGAATTGTTAATAAAATTTTAGTTAAGAGCATTAATTTATGAGAAAATCTAAAAGTACAAGGGGAAATTTCTAATATTAGACTATTTTTCACTTTTTATATTATTTTATGAATATATTATTAAAGAAAATAAATGGTCTCAGAATATGGTGTCAGTATAGCTAATGTCATAATAAAATGAGAAAAATAAACCAAATATAGATATATTTAGTTCTTTTTTCTCAAATATATAAAGAATTTAAGTATTGCGTGAAAGCAATTTTCGCTTTTCGTGGCTTAGAGTATTGAACAAAATTATTCTTATGTTTACTTTTTTACCGTGAGGTGCCACTTTCATAATAATAAACAGTAGATTTGAAATTTGACATTTTTTATATTAAAGTTTTTAACACGATGTGAACTTCAATTGCCTCTAATTGAAGAATTGGTAAACAGGTAATTTCGAAAATGTGTCATTTTTTCTACATAGAAGTTAAAAAACATTGAAATTTAAGAATTTTTTAAAAATTTCTAGTTTCTGACGAAATTAGCCATTTAATTCTCAATGACAGTTATAGCATATATGTGACGTAATTTTATCCAGATTAAACTAAAGAATTTTGATGAGGTGTTCATGCTGATGGATTGTATCTTGGATAAAGTGGTAAATGAGCAAAAATACAACTGAAAGCAATTTATTTCTATTGAAGATCGACTTAAAGGAAAAGTTGTCAAGATTAAAAAAAAAATATAGTAGAATCAAACATTTTCATCATATTTGTGTGAATTAGAAAATTTATGAGATAGTTTGTGAAATTTATAAAAGAAAGACAGAAGTTTGTATGTAGACAGGTTACAAATTTTATTAGTTAAGTTTCCAAATACCAAAAGCTTTCAATTGTAAAATACATCGATATTGAGTTAATCTGAAAGGAAAACCTCAATCCAACGTATACAAATTTATCGTCAAATGAAACTTAATTTGTTATTCAAGCACTGAATCTTTCTCTTCAGGAAATTACTACGATATCGCAGAGAGAAAATAAAAGAATCTTAAACAAAAAAAGAAGTTCACAAATTACGAAAACTTCTTACTTTTTCTTTTCAATAAAATTTGTGCACGAGAATTTTTCCTCCATATTAGAATTAAGAAATATTTGGAGTATTCATCATAACTGTAAAAACTTGATTTATTTATGATGTTTAGGTATTATGCCGCCAGTCTTCACAATTTTTCTTCAGTTGTCAAAAGAAAGAACTTTTTTGCTATTTTTAATCAAAAAAAATAAATTAAGATTTTTTAAAAAAAATTACATTTTGGAAAACTCCATAAAGTTTTCAAGTAAGTGTTACTGAAAAAAAATATGAAATGTCACCGAGAACGTGAAAAATTAATTTTTTTCCGGTTTGTGTTCTGAGAAACTTTTATATTTTCATCTCATCCCAGCAGCACACTTTCCAAATTCAAATTGTTGTTTTGAAAGCAAATCTACGGTAATTATCCTGCCAAATAAGTTTGTTTGTAAATTTAAATTTATTTTAATTAAATTTTTTTATTTATAGAGCGAAATGTTTTGTTTTCATTTACTTATTTTGGAAACTTCAAAAGTGGGTTGAGAAATACTTTTATTTTCACGAGTTGTTCAGATGCCCATATAAGGTAAATTGAGATTGTAGAAAATTTTCCTTATTTTTTGTGATTTTGAAATTTTGTGGATTTATTAAAGACATTGCTAACTGCATTCGTATTAACATTTAATTGCTTGGCTTTCTAATAAGAGCTGCTTTAGTTTTGAAATACAAGTTATAATACATTTTTTTTTAAATTTTATTTGCTATAAGCTATATTCAAATATTTTTCAACTTCTTCTTCTTTGTAGCTTTACAAGCAGGGGTGGGTTTTAGCCTTCTGACCTCCATTCTTTTCGATTCTTGGCACGTTGTTTCCAATTAGGTTTTATGTAGTTTCCAATATGGATGTTGTCTTCTCATCTTAATCTCGGTCTACCTCTTGCTATGGCTACAAGCGGTCTGTTGAGGAATATTCGATTTTGGGCTCTGTTTTCGTGCATTCTTAAAACAAAACAATTAAATGCCCAGTGGACCCAATACAGTCGCCCAAAGATGGGAGTTGGGCGTAGGATTAGCTCCCCTACCCTGTGAAAAAATATGTGCTACGAACTCTGCAAATAAGTCTCGGATTTTAGAACTATTTTTACTTTTATTTTCTTTTCTAACTTTATAGCAGCACAAATTATTGCGTATAAATTATTTGCTACATCTCAATATTTTTCTTATATACGCATGTACATATGTACATCTGATAATCTCATTACAATTACAAACTATTGAAATTTTTATATCTTGCCTAATTAAATGTTTTATTCCATCGTGTTTGATGGAATGCAATACACAACATTGAGAAAAAAATTGTACTTAATAATATGAAAAAATAATAGAAAGTCGATCGCCTAAATATATGCAATATTTTTGAACATCACAATAATATTTAATTGATTTTTCGCCTTTGTCATATTTTATTTTCAATTAAAGAGAAATATTCAAGCAATAGTGCTGTAATAGTGCTGTGCTATAAGAATGAATTAATTTCTCGAAATAAAGATTTACAGGGTAAATGAATTACATTTATTCATAGTTTCTAGTATTAGTCATTCATCAAGTTTTACAGAGTTGACGCAATCAATTCGATTGACTCCCAAGGCAGTAAATTTTTCCCTTCGAATTGAACTTAAAATTTAAATGACAAATTTTGCAATTTTAATAAAATGTTAATTGTTTCCTGAACATTTTAGAACAACAACTCTGAGTATTTTAAAAAAGCAAGAACTAAACCTATGCCAATCTCTTTGTTTGAATAATTTAATACTTTTGCAAAAATATTATGGAATTTTCTTGTTTATATTTTCAAAATTTTAATTTACCTAAATCTTAAATAAAATCAAAAATACTCGTAGCTGGAATTTATTTTTACCAATTTAACTCATATACCTATTACGTACGTCGTATACATTAAAATTTCATAAATTTTTTATCTACATAAGAATTTAAAAAATGTTATTCCCAAAATTTATCATATAGGTCTCGTGACATCTCTTTGTGTCCCTCCACAATGTCACAAATAATAATATTTTATTTACAGGTTATTTTTATAATGAATATTGCCAAGGATATCATTTTATCCTACTTCTGATAATATTTTACGCATAATAGTAAACAAAATTTTGGTGTCCTTTTGTGACCTCCATTGATGGTATTATTTTACACGAACAATTAATTTGTTAATATTATTAATTACTATAATATTCTGAACCTCATCAAATAAAGAAAACATTTTATATTAAAATATAATTGAAATGGCATTTTTGGACATTTAACTATAAATTATGCGTGAAATTAATTTGCATGTCAAAGAGATATGTGTGTGTTTAGATTTATGTACATAATTAGGGTATAGAGTTTCACATATTTAAGTTTATCAAAATGTTACGTAAATACATCAAAGATATAGGGAAGTATGAGTTATCGGAAAATTTGCAAAATGAAATTTCAACTGCTGTATTTTTCTTATGATTAATTTGTTTATGGCATTGCGAAGTTTTAAAAATTTTTAGTGTATTGGAAATATTATAAATTATGAATAGGCTAAGGTTTAGGTTTAGGTTGACGCGGCCATCCGAGAATACACTTAGGCTAATCAGGCCCTTTGTGATATTTGTGGATGTCCATTTTCCCACGCTCACGTGAACCAGGCCGAGTCCATTATAAATCGGCTTAGGTCTCTGGCATTTGCATTCGTCAGGTCCGTAACTCGCAAAAAGAAATGCGATCTAAGGAACCTCCGTCCTCCCCGCGGCAAAGCTGGGCATGAGTATAGAAAATCAGCCACCATTTCTTATTAAGAAAAATTTCAGTAAGGCAATGAATTTGGTTTTTGGTATTGCAGATAATGCAGAAACAAAATAGACTGTCTAAATTTCTTGAATTCAAAAATGCTGCAGTCCAATTATTAGATTTAATTTAGAAACTTAGACGATATTCATATTATTTATTTGTGATATTAATGCTTTTGAAACTTGCATTGCAAATAACACTTTTGAAATCCGAAATTATTTTTCAATCTGTACGCAACGCTTTTTTCAATTTTGTACTTGTATAGTATAGAAAGTCGGAAATTGTGACGCAAGTTATTTTTAAGAGGTCATTTCCCCTATAAATTGCAAATGCTGTAATATACTTTTGTGGAAAGTTTATGGAAGCGATATTGTGATGTTTTTTTAAAAAGCATACTCAGGAAACACAAATTAAATATTGCTGAATTCATGAACAGTACCCAATGCAATTTATCAATGAAGCACACTGATTATAATTTAAACTTTGTATTCCCATTTGACTCCAAGTTCAATAATAAGAATAAATTTTACTAGAAATTTAGCAAAAATATTTTATTACAAAAAAAAAAAAAAACATTTTTAAAAATATTTAAAATTTTTTTTTCGAAAACATAAAAAAATAAATACAAAATCAAAAGGAAAAATTTCTCCAATCACGAAATTTTCACAAAAAAAAAGTCTTTTCCAACTTCATTCTACGCCTTGTATTCAGTTCCAATTTCTTAAAAATTATAAGCTAAACCGCCACCATTCGAAAATTTAACAGTCGAAACTTGTGTTGATGGTGAATATTGAACGCCTAATAAATGCTGGGTTTGTGATGGCTGCTGTTGTTGATCTTGCTGTTGTTGTGAATGATGCGGTGCTGGAACTTGATGTGATACTTGTTGTGATGCAGCTGCTTGTTGTTGTGCTAATGTAGCTTGCTGTAAAGCATATTGTTGCTGTTGATATTGTTGTTGTAGTTGAGCAGCATTTGAATATGCAGATTCTTGTGGATCAGCATATTGACTATATTGATGACTTGCAGCAGTAGCTTGTTGTTGTTGTTGATGTTGCGCTAATAGTGCTGCTCTATATGCCTGTTGATAATCATATTGCTGTTGTTGTTGTGGTTGCTGTTGCTGTTGTGAATAATAATGTTGTGGTGTTGTGGTGTACTGTAATTTATTTATTTAAAAAAATTAAAGAGAAATTAGTAGAAATTGTAAAGATTTTAGGAAGGTGATTTTATATTTAAGAATTTATGAGTTAAAAAATTGGTTAAGATTAATAAATTTTGATCTAGGTAAAGTAAATTTTACATTCTTTGAACACTGCCCTGGTTAGTAACTAACTAGATAGGGTAGTGTTGCGAGTATACTGAAAGCAGTCTCTAAATTAACTCGAATTTCTGTCATTAATCTAAGTTCTAGAATGGAAGATAAATATATACCTGTGTATGATGTTGACTCGGTTGTGTCAATAATTGCTGTGGATTTTGATGTGATTGTGTTTGAGCTGCTAGAAGGGCACCATTTTGTCCACCAAAATATTTAGTAAAAGTTTGAGTTGATCCTGGTGTTTTAACTAAATATGAATTTGTATTTGGATCTGTATGATAAGTAATTTGTGCTACAGAATTATTAAGTAAAATGCAAATTAAAGCAATAGCGGCAAATAATTTTGACATTTTTAATTTTTTTTTATTAACTTTAACACTTCCTTAATATTTCAGAACACTTTAAAAATAATTTCCTTTGATAATATTTGTAATTAATTATCGTAAATTAATTATCGTAAATTAATTATCGTAAATTTTTTTTGATAAAATTTTAACTCTTATTTAATAATCTTAAGTATTTTTACGAATATAACAGTAAACACAATCGCACTAGTAAAACGGTAATGAACTATTGAAGTGAAATTGAAACAATGGTTAATTGTTTATCGAAAGCGATAGTTTTTATATTATCGAATTAATTTTGAAGAAATTTTTTTTTTGGAAACCACGTACACATAATTGTATTTTGTATGTTTGTATAGAAATTTTGAGTGGGAATTTGTTAATAAGTTTTTTTTATAGGTATAAATAACGGTAACATTCAGGTAATTTTAATTTATAAAATAATTATATGTGAAAAATATTATTTGAATATTTTTCGAATTTTCTTGACTTTTTGCTGCTGCTTTTAATTTTATTAACCGTGAATTGCTTTCAAAATTTTAAATTGTACACTTAGGTACTTAAAATTTTCAATCATTTTTATGATGGCACTTAAATAATTTAATTAAAATCAAAACATTTTGTATCACGAAAAAAAATTTTTAAAAAAGTAGTAAAATATTTGATTTAATTTTGTTCCATGGTAGTTTTTGAAGCTCTTGTAATTTCAATTGAATTTCGACAATCAATATGTTCAAAAATATTTGCATTCAAAACGAGGACAGAATAATCCTGCTTTAAAAAATTTCAAGGGGTTTTATTTTGTGAATTTGTTCTCAATTTTTTTAGATTGGAGTATAATTTAATTTTAAAACGCAAGTTACTTTCAAGGATCTGCATTAGTTTTCTTGTACCTTTTTTGTAGGAACTGAAAATCGCCATAACTAAAATTGTTTGTGAACTATTTGCAAAACTACAATACGGTTTACTACCAATATAGAACCAAGTGTGAACGTTTAATTTTTATTAAATTACTTAGACGCTAGTCAATATTCACATTTTGTTGTCTATACAGAAAGTTCGTTTAATACGCTAGGCGATATTTGAAGTACAAATCAATATTTAAGGAAATTTTTCCCTGTGATAATCGAACCAGAAATGGCTGGCGGGCAATATGATATCATGTAGGTGTACGAGCATTTTCACGGACAGTCAGAGAGTGATAAGGGCGTTGGCAGATGAGACGTCCACTTCTAGAACGATTCAGGATTTCAGATTATTTCTTAATATGGCATAATTGTCTAAAATTAATCTGATTTGGGTTCCGGGTTACAGCGAAATTCAAGAAAACCTGCAGGGCGGATGAGGTCACAAGGCATGGAACGACTCTTGGGGTCCAACAAGTAAGTAACAATATGGAACGATATGCCGGGCGACCGGACAATTTAGGTCTAAGCTAGACGAGTGACGCAACGCAAATCTGATATCTGATATCTATCAGAAAACTTATATCTATACACACTGTGATTGGCGAACAGGCCCTAACGATCTCTGCAGGAGCTATTGTTACGGAACTGGCGAATGTAAATTCCAGGGACCTAAACTGGTTTATAAAGAACTCGGCCTCGTTCAAGTGAAAATAGGGATATGGAAATCTAGCGGTATCACAAAGGGCCTAATTTCCCCAATTCAAGTGATATATAGTTCTTATGCAAATTATAAAATCAATTATTGGTTAGGCTAGGTTTAGGTTCACGCGACTGCCCGAGGATACATTCGGGTCAATTAGGCCCAATAAATAGAAATATTGTTGGTATTTTCTATTGCAAAATATTTTGCAATTTTTTCTTGTGTTGGATAGAGGTTTTTATTCATAAGCCTTCGATGAAATATGTAAACTTAACAGTTCTAATATTCTATGAAGTATATAAACAAATCGTTATCGAAATTGTATAATAGCTACTATATGAGCCCGACAACATTTCGATTAAATTTCTATAGACTGGTTAGTATATGTATAAGGCCTTCCTTGAAGAAGGAGAATGTCTCATTCTCCATTCATATTTTGCAATGAAGAGAATAAGAAGTTTTAATTCCCTTATATGTTTTAAAAGGCATGTTGGCCTTATAATAACCAGGAAAATGCCGAAATTACTAAAGTTTTGACTACTAGATTTACTTGATTATATTTTGTAATAAGTTTATTCTCCCGGGTTGATTTGTGATAGAATACCAATTAGCGAACTAGAGCTAAGATTTTGTACAAATGTGAATAATTCACTGTTTTGTGATTTTGAGTTAGTCAGGTCAAATGGCTTTTATGATTAATTTAGAATTTTAGATATGAATTAATAAAATTATTGAAGGAACACGGAAGTTTGAACGCCAGTTGCTCTGTAAAATTTTGAAAACTTTTTCTATCTAATTTATTAAATTCTAATCCTATCTAATATCTTAATTCTAATCAATTTGAGCTTATAATTTTTTTACTAGCAAGAAGCAGGAGAAGAACTAATATCAATTTTATATTTACATTAATTAGGCTCAATTTCTTATTTAAATTAAATTACAGCAAAAAAATAACATTGCCCTATGTGCGTCTTTTTACAAATTGATGATTTGAATTTGAACTAAAAATTCATATCACATTTTGAAATATGAAAACTATATCCCTAGACCCTACATAACACAATTCTTGCAAAATATACCGCTTAATATAAATTTACACTTTTACAGGGCAACATAAAAATTTGTATTTTTCAATAAAAAAGATCACGTGACAATGTCCCTCTGCAAAATATCCTTCCATAATTTCCTTATTATTCTCATTCCGCATTCATTTCAATTTTATTACAAAAAAAAACAAAATATTCACATATGAGCACATGTGCAAATATGATAATTTGTGATGAAAAAAAACAAACATCCTCTGAATTCTAATAACGTTATGTATAGAGGGAACGCTTATACAAAATGCACACATGGATATTTGAATGTCCCTTTGCTCGTACGTGTATGCTGCAGGTTACACTAAATTTTCATTATTATATTGGAAAATTGGGGATAGTGATTATTTGTTTTCATGAAATTCTCATGTTTAACTGATTTTTTTATTTCTGGTGAATAAAATCTTTACATATTGCTGAAAGTTTACGCTAAAGAATTTTAACCTAAATTTTTTATTTGCATGTCACAATTGTTTACATACACACAATTATGTGAGTCTTGACAAGGACGGTTTCAATATTATTGTACCAATTTTTTTGAATTTTTGATTTAATTCCAATTTATCTCCTGTCTTGGTATGCATTAGTACTGGAATTCGTTTAACTCTTTCGACCGCCCTTTCGAATAGTGTAATTAGCACACGTTTTACATGTGGGATCTATTACCTTTACATAAAACAAATTGTCTGGAATGGAAAAAATTGCGTTAAAATTTAGTGTGCCGAATCAGTTAAAAACGAAATAGTATAACAGAGAATCAAATGCAATGCCATTTTAACTTTTAGGGATGTTTAGACTTTACTGGTAATTTGAACAAAAATTAAATTTTAAGAAAGCTCTAAGACTTTAATGTTCGCTATTTTGCAGATATAAACTTCAGATATAGTATAAAACATTTCTAATAAAATATATTCGCCAACATTAAAATTATTCTCTCTAGCTCTAAATTTGTTTCACATATCTAAGAATTTTTCCATACCTGTAGAATTGTGAGAGTTAAGAGAATTTGCATCGGTACCTTTTATCATATTATGTAAAAAGAGACTCGAATACTATCATGTTTTGAATTTATTTTCTATACTCCGCAGACTGCTTCAAAGAAATCTCTTTTCATTAAACAAAGTATAAATTTGAAACCTTTCCAAAAATTCAAAATAAATTCTCTTAAATTCATCAATGGAAATTTTTTCCATCAAAGGTAATTTCGTAAAGAGAATTCATTGGAATTATTTAAGTTTTAACCTTTTTTCCGATTTTATAATGTTCTCGGAAATAAATAAATTGGTAATTTTTGAGAAAAAAAATTCTCATCAATAAACTGAAAATAATCATTTAATATTGCCAATTTATTGGTAACTTTTGAAGTTGTTATTTAAATTGTTGTATTGTGCTATAAAAGACAACGCAATAGAGCAATTTAAAGGATAAAATCCGGTTTTATATACACGACCTGACTCATAAACAAGATAAAAGGAATTTTCATTGCACTGAGAGATACTTTACCTACACTATGTAAATTTTTAGACACAACAGTGCCATTCAGTGGCGATAAGTTTTTTAAGAGATTTTTCTAGAGAGAAAAGTAATAACCGCATATGCAATAAATTCTCATTTTTTTTTTTAATTCATGTGACTGTTTGCTGTTATGCCAATGTTTCTGATTAGTAAAGTTGTAGTGATAATTGAAGGCAAGAGAGAATAATTTATAAATAACTTGTAGCACGAGAAAACTACACCTACTAGGGTGCTAATGTTTCAAATGGAAAAATCTATTTTTCAACGCATCATTCTCTTTAAAAGCCTTTGAGAGATATCAAGGCACGCTTTTAAATTATTTTGTTATGAAAGTTAAAAATCATTGATTCTTTACTATTTTAAGAAATTTAATTTGCTTTCAGAAATCTTTGTGAAGATTAACTGAAAGTGTTCAAAATTAGTCTTTTTCTTAATAAGAAAAGCAATGGTGTACAACTACAAATATGTTCGAACGAAGGTGTGATGTGCAAAGGATTTAAAGGGAGTGAAGGTGCCTCGAGCATATTATTATTCACATCTACCAAAATTAATTTTTATATCCATTGAGTCTTTGTGTGGTGATAACATTCGTTATTTACAATATCTGGTCACAGAAAAACAATTTTATATCCAAAAGCATTTCGAAAGTTTTAAAGATAATTTTACTCAAATTACCATGACCATTTACTCGTGTCTGCAATTTTATTTTTAATTGCATGGCATTGTTTTCTTATTAAACTGAAATTGATTGGTTATAATTTTTTCCACTTAGTGCTTTATAATAATAGAATAGCCTTCCACATGCTTTTGATTGTGCATTAACAAAGTTTTCCAAAGCTAACATGCAGTTTTTTTAATAATTTGTATTGTGTGCATAAATTAGTGGTCTCTTATTATTCATTTGTGTTGCAGAAAATTGTTTATATTTAAATTTTGTTTTCATAGTGAGTTTTTAAAATTAGAGAGGCGTTTATTTATAAACTACTTTAAACAATGTATTTAGTCTACCTACCTGTGCGCCAATGTTAACCAAATGACAACTAAAATAACAGTTTGTTAATTTATTTTTTAGGTTTAAAGGAAATATTGGCCAATACAATGATATTCATGAAGCCGAATATTCTCTTTCACTCATTTTTAATTGATAATGTGATGAAAAGACCCAAGGATGACTAAAATAAAATTAGATTGTTATCCAATTGTTATTCTTAATGGATTTTAAACATTAAACAATTTTAAACAATAAACTCAATATAAAATTGGCTTTCTAGAATTTTAAACATTATTCAAAAAATTTCTGATCTTTTGTAAACTTTTTTTTTTTATTTATATGCATTCACAGTTAAAATTATAAAGCGTAAATAATTGAATAACAGTTATATATGATGATAGTCAGAAATTTTCCTGTTATTTTCCTTTTTTCCATTCAATTATTGCAATAATTTACTAGCACAAAAATAAAAAAAAACATTTCATATTTAAAACTTATTCACGTTCATAACATAAAGTGGTCGACACAACAACAAAAAAATAGAAAAAAAAGGACTTGTTTTTTTTTTTTAATGTGTTGATGCTCAACAATTTATGAATCGTAAAATTCTCATAAAATTGAAAAAAAAAAGAGAGAGAAAAAATGGTATGATAACCTTCATTATAAATAGAGCATAAATGAATAAACGAATAAATTTTAATGTTATGTTGATTGCTTAAAGTGAGGGCAATTATTGTAATGAGAATTTCTACTGTCATATATTCAAGTACTTGGAGTATAAAAAAAAAAGAAAATATGTATGTGATTTGAAGAAGGCGAGTTCAATAAGGTATAAATTTTTTTAATACATAATATTGAGATAACCTTCGTCACATAATATGAGAATGCTTGATGAAAATATTGATGTCAAAACAAATTCACAAGAATTATATATTGCGTATTAGTAAATCTCTATTAAAATTTCTGAACCTTAAGGACCTATTTCGCTTATGATAATTAAGATTGTACAAACTATTTGAATAAAGTTACGCATATAAAGTTTGCCGAAGAAATTAGAATGGCAGACTAGTTATTGTGAATTGAAAATCAATTGGTATTTTTTTGATTGCTTTGAGTTTAACATTAATGGCATGTAAAAAAACTTTGTTCTGACAAAATATAACGGGAAATTTATAATCTTAATGGTGTAGGTAGAAGATCAGATCGCGATGGTTGTGATCTTAGCTACCTAGCTTTTGTTGCAATTAATTTAAAACAAACAATTTATTTTCAAAAAAATTTTGGAACTCTTTCAGAAATTTATTTTTTTTTTTAAATATTATTAAGGAAATGCTATATAAAAGGTGTAAATGACGTCAGTTAATACTTGACATAATAATTGTCACTTGAGTTAGATATTCAGTTCGACTAATTCGCATTCAAGAGAAAATATTTTGAGTTGAAATATATGTATATATGTATGTATGTAGGCTGTATATAAATTAAATTTGGGAGTTTCGAAGAGAGGAAATGGGTTTCATTTAGAATCAAAATTATAATCGTATAAAATTTAGTATTAAAAATATTCCGTTCGAAATTCGTAAAAAATTTAGGGAAACGGAACTAACATTTCCTTCAAAGAAATTTTAATTGATTTATTATCCGTTATAACAATTCTGAACCTTTATTGTTATAATCTCTAACTCAGATATAAATGCTTCACATAGATTAACTAATTACATTTTGTTGACTGAATTTGTTAATGAAATTCCATATGAGAAAAACTTATTACTATTTTAACGCTCTTTTATATGCCAAGTTCCTATTGAAATATAAAATCATAGTGTCTGTCAAACGAATAACTCTCGTAAATAAGTTTATAACTAATTAGTATAGCAGTTAACATTTACAAACATAAAATAATTTTTGTAAAATAATGTTATTAAATCTAATTACATACACCTAAAGTGTTAAAAATTTAAGTAACGTAAGCATACTTGATATCCAAGTAGGTCAACATTTCATTCGAAGACCTTCAAAATAAAATTATTTCTGGAAAATTTGCATCATTTAAAAACAAAATGTTATTTTAAGCTATATTATACATTATAGAGCTGCCAAATTTGTTATACGTAAAATACTCTGACAGTTTTGTTGTCTGACTTAATTTGCAATTTATTTGTTAACGTTATTGCACTCAACGACATGCTTTTGTACCATAAACCATAAATAGCTGCATAATAATTTTCGTTGTATTTTAATTTTTCCATGTTTTTCTATCATACATTTCGTTCGTTCATTCGCTTGTTCGCTATATTACATAATGAGACGCTTTGAAATCATGAAAATACGAAATTTATTTGCATATTATGCGCATATATAAAAAATTTTGCACTCTATAATTTTAATATTATCACAATATTTGTATAGTGTACAAGTATAACAAGTATAACAATTAATATAAGTAATTGGTAAAATTTAAGACGATTGCGATTGCATTTGTAGTTCAATAAAAATCTTTTTTTCGACAAAAAATTTGTAATTCCTTCTTCTCTTTTTTTTATTTTAATGTTCCAAGAGTGCAAACAAATTCAATTGTCATTTCATTTAGTTTTAAATTTTAAGCCAAATTAAATAATCATAGCACGTTTACAATATTAAAAACAAACAAAAAGAAATGAATTTCGCTTTTTGGAATTTCTCCAAAATAAAAATTTTAAGATTCACTTTTAATTTGAAAGCAAATTCAAATAAACTTCAATGGGTACCAATAATAAAAATTTTATGTAGCGTGGCATTCGTGGTAACACAACACTAAAATCGTTCATTCTCAATTAATTTATTCTATGCGGAACGTTTTAAATACAGTAGTGAAATGATTTTACGTGACAATTAATTATAAAATATTTTTTGTTAATATAGTGTCGATGAAATGAAAGGGAAAAGGTGATAGAAAAAAACAGTTTTTTTTGAGTAATTTCTTCCTTAATTAGTTTATTGATTTTTAATTATTTATGATAGAGTTTTCTGAAAAAGGTCATATTACGTAGCACTAGCACAATATTGTAATTTTCAATTTCTTTCATAAGTGTTTTATTAAATATATAGGAGCCAATATGAATAAAAATTGCAAAATAATTTAAGTAGGTATAAAATATTTTTGCTTACAATATTGTGTACGGTAAATGAAATTGTATGGCTTATCAGTTATTATCATATAATTTTGCATAAATTTAGGGGAAATGTTAAACTAGTATTTTAAAAAATATACATACAAGCATAAAGATTAAACAGTGTTACCAATTAATTAAGTTAATGCATAATTCGGATTATTTTTGGATATGAAGACAAAAATTACAACACCATTATCATTTTTATTGAATTTTTCCAAATTCTGCTTCGGAGGAACGAATTCAGCTTTGATAAAGGCGTATATATGTATTACGATTATAACTATTGGCACCCCTAAATTTTGATGCAATTATTGGAAACCTTTCTTTAAGTAGCATTTTTTTGCTCTGTAGCGCTCATTATATGTATATTAGATAGGTATATTAAATAAAAAATATTCGATTCCGAAGAAAAGGGACTTAATATTTTAATACAATGAAAAATTTTGAAAATTCTATATTCAAATTAATGGTTCCTCCTTCCTCATATTTTTTGTATCCAATCTATTTAGATATTTAACTTAAAATTTAGTGATATACAGAAATTTACTGCCCAATATGTATAAGATGGAGAGTGTTATTGAAATAATTAGCATGACAACAATTGGAGTGAAAAGCTTTAAGAAAGTGGAGAATTAAGGAAACTGTGGCTAATATTTATTCTTACTTATGCTTAGGAAAATAACAAACGATAATAACTTCGAGCAATAAAATGTTGCAAGTCTTAAAAGGAAATTTTAGTGGTTTTTTATACCCTGCACTTCGTGAAGGGTATATTAACTTTGGTATGGAGTTTGTAACTACTTGAAGGAGTCATCTGCGGTATGGACATATATATATATTCTTGCTCAGCGTAAAATTCTGCGTTGATTTAGACATGTCCGTCCGTCCGTCCGTCCGTCCGTCCGATCGCACGATAACTCAAAAACGAATAATGCAATCGACACCAAACTTTCACAAGTTGCTTCTTTTGTGCCAAGGACGAACCCTATTGTTGTTGGACCAGTTCGGACAACGAGTTCGGGTAGCTACCATACAACTCAAAGAGTTTATTTTAATTATTTCAAAAACTAATAAAGGTACAAATATAAAATTTTGTATACATGTGTCCAATTATATTCTACACATGCTCCAAAAATTTTAATGAGATAGCTGCACCGGTTCGGGTGGCTGCCATACAACTCTAAAAGCAAATTTTTTATATTCGGCAAAATAATAAAGTCAGATTCATGAAACTTGGCAGTCGTGTGTTCAATTATAGGTCAAAGATATTTCTGAAGTTTTGGTGGAATTGCTTGACAGGTTCGAGTGGCTTCCATACAAGTCCAAAAGCTTATTTTAAATATTTGGAAAAATAATAAAGTCAGATTCATGAAACTTGGCAGTTGTGTGTCCAATTATAGGTCAAAGATATTTCTGAAGTTTTGGTGGAATTGCTTGACAGGTTCGAGTGGCTCCCATAGAAGTCCAAAAGCTTATTTTGAATATTTGGAAAAGTAATAAAGTTAGATTCATGAAACTTGGCAGTTGTGTGTCCAATTATAGATCAGACATATCCGTGAAGTTTCTATAGAATTGTTTCACAGGTTTGAGTAATTGCTATACAACAATGAAAGGTGCAGGGTATAATTCAATCGGTTCATACCGACTGAAACGTTTTTACTTGTTTCATTATACAAAACGCACATATGGCGCCGTAATATATGCAAAAGTTTTCGATCAGCTTATATGGTCCATTTAACTGACTATTATTACGAAGACCTTTACTTTAAACAAAATTATTAAATTTAAAAAAATATTTTTATTAAAAAAATATCATAATTTGAAGATTTACCTTAATTTCCTATTATTTAAAAACCCAAAATAAAACAACCAAATTTAATTTTTAATAAATTTGAAGAATAATCAAAAAAAGGTCCAAAAATATTCCGTATTTAATATGTTATCTATATGTTGGGTGAGACACATACATAGGTGTACATATAGGTAAAAAAACCCATTTAATTTAATTTATTTTCTGATTTCTCACTATATTTCTAATCACGCATTTTCGATTAGCAATTTACTCACGTATTATGTGTCATTTTCCACGTACAAATCTATATTATTTTTCTATTTCTTCTGTATAACACATGCACACATACAAGTTTTTATTGAAGACGTTAACAAAATAAATTTTTTTTTCGTTTCAATTTCATTTCAATATTCAATTTAATTTTTATTGCTTTTCTTTGCACGATTTTATAATGCAGATAGGAAGATTTTTTGTAAGTATTGTCTCGTGTGTGCTAAAAAGGTAAAACATAAAAAATCTTAAATTGTTAACACTATTAAAAGTAAAAGTAAATTTGCTATAGTTGCATAGTTTTCAAGTCCAATAATGAGTATTTTGGAACTGAGATTTAATAATATTTTAAGTAAAGAAACACATTAAGTGGACAATAATTACTCATCGGAGAGATATTGCATAACGATTCATTTGCTTATAAAAATATCTGCTTCTAGGATGGACGAGAAATAGCTACACCTCTCTAGATGGAACAAATTATGGTGTTCTAACGTGAATTTAAGAACAAAACCTTCGATAAAGTTGAAGTTTAATCAAAGTTTCATATGCAAGCATATTCAAAATTTCGACTTAGAAAAATTTCTGTTTAGATCTTGAAACATAAGCGTTTAAATATTTCTCCATATTTGATTTTATCAACGCTTTAGAACAAATTTTTTAAAAATTAATCATAATTTAATTTTTATCTGTTCGTCTTTTTGTGCGCTTGTATCTCATAATTTCAGCTGAACCGATTTTGATGAAAATTTATATCTGACTTTTTTTTTCCTATTATGTTATTATGTAGTTAGAATGATCAACTTATGGAGTATTTCAGATCTCAGCAACTGCACCTTTTTTTGAGTATTAGTACAACCGGGGCAACTGTGTACCGCGACCACTTATAAGGATTAAGAGCAAAACCGTGAGAGTGAAAGCCCCCAGTACCTCCCTCATCCTACAAGCCCGAATATAATACTCTCCCAGAAGGTGCACTGAGTCTTCCCCATTCTCCCCACCCACCTAATTCTTGCCCATCTCTATATAATTTTTTTAAACTAGAAGACTTCTCCAGGGCTCCGACCGCCTCCTTACTGATTCTACTCCTACTTTTCGTTGGGAGCTAAGAAGGGAGGGGTTCCGGCCTAAGAGGAGATGTGTTTGACACCGTCCTCGCAAGTGCATCAGCTGCCTCATGTCTTTCAACGCCTACATAGACTGCATCTTTATCTTTTTACTAATTTTTAAGGTATAATGGACGAATTTTCTTGAAAATTTATATGATTATTATTCTTGGTAAAACAATTAATGAGCAAACATTAGGGCACGAAAAACAGACTTTCATAAAGATTTTGACCTAATTAATAGGATTTCAAGAAATTAAATATTTGAGTACCGTGTTTACAAACGAAATTAACTGAAAAATTTTTCAAAGAAATCCGATGGCTGAAAATTAAACCTGATTAAAATTTTTTATATGACGTATATGACGTGAATCCAAATAAAATAACCTTTTAAAAATACATTCAACCAAGTATAAACATATTCCTAATTCAGTAATGTGTAGAATATTTGTTCAACAAGAATCAAAAAATTAAAATTTTAATTAAGCAAATAAAACCTCTACAACAGCATGTAAGTAAGGCTACTAAGAATTTTAACCAAATTTATGCTTCGCATTATACAAAAATCCAACAATTTTAACTTAAAACCTTTTTTTTTTAATTCGCCCATTACAATATACTCAATTAGCCCTCAGAATTCAACTTCTACAAAATATAGTATTAATTTTCTTCAAGACCTTACATAACGAAAATTAATAATTTTTATTATTTATCGTTCCAGGATATACAATGACTTATATAATTATTTTATCCTTATGCACAAATCTTTGAAACTTTTAATCTAATATGATTTATAAAACTATTTACGCCAATTTCCTTATTATATAATCTCATATATTCTTATATAGACCTCGCTACCATATTCACAAGAATCATAAGTGGCTTCAGAATCCTTGCAATAACAAAATTATAATAATTTTTATTTCTAGAAAGGACATTATGATTATTTATGCAAATGAAATGAGCATTAGAATGTATGTAAATTCATTCTAAATTATAATGAATGCGAATGAAATAATGAATTCAAATAAAATTATAATAAAGGACGAAATGATATTGATAATGATGATGATGATGTTAACATTTCTTCAATTAATTTCCCAGGTTTCAGAAAATTTCCCTTACAAGCAATTCGTTAATATTAAATAATATTGATTTTCTTATTATATTTTCCTAATTATATTGGAATGTATGTATGTATATATGTATAGATTAATGTTCTTTGATTTTTCATTAAATTGTGATTAATAAAATATTAAAAAAAAAAAAACACAATAAAATGAGAAAAACAAATTACCATTAAACTTAAAATTAATTATAAATCTGTGGCTTTTAACTTCTTTTCATATAAATTAATTTCCTGACATTTTTCAATATTAATTAAAAACTTTAATCCATCATTCAAAAGTAACAAGTCGTCAGTAAACAAGACAAGCAAAAAAAAAAACAAAAAAGAAAAATCAAAAGGATGGGAGGAGAAAATTAAACGTTCGAAATTAATCAATTCATTAAAAGTAGAAAAAAATTGCTTACCTTTATGTATAAAAGTTTGATTTTTATGTGAAGGCATCAACTGTGCTCATACGCGCCAATTACTCAATACTTACAATGGCAAATGTGTTTGTTATTATTGTTAAACTCGTGTACGAGTGATCAGTGTTGTAAGTTTTACTACAATTGTAGTTTTTTACTACATTTTGGTATTCTATACTGCTGTACTGCTGTAAAGCCATTTTTAACTCTTTTTTTGCATTGATAATAGAAAATGTCATTAGTATATTGGTATTTGTTTATGAAAATGTCATTGGTATTGTTATGGAAATGTCATTGGTATTGTTACTACACAAAAACCACTTGTAGAACAAAACCCTTAAAATTAGGGCCTTATTATTACCGAATTTTGTGCCAGTTATTAAAAATTTAACCTTAAAATTATTCTCATATTACTGAAAGCTTGCATCAAAATCAATTTTTAATAACATTTGTGAAAGCTCGAGACAGTCATTTTTAATACAAAGTAGCAAAGTTTTTGAAATTGAAATTTTCGCGAATTTACAAAAAATTCCGTAAAATTACAAAAAAAAAATTCAAAATTATTCTCAAAAAGAATTTTATATAGTTAAATTTTAAGTTCGTGTAGATACGTGGTTCATTTAGGTCACTTGATTTAAAATGTACGGCTATATAAAAAAATTATGAAACAAGCACAATGTGCCACGCGTCCATTTATATAGATGCTTTTGTTTTTTGTTTTAATGATGTAAGACACAATTCATATGCTAGAGCTTTCCATACTACTTTTTTCAAGACAAAATGCTACTGAAAAACAGATTGAAAATAACAACACTTGAAATGTTCCACAATATATTCTTGTAACTTAAATTGAGCACGTGTTTTCCTCTCATGCCATATGTGTTGTCGTTTTTCATGCCTATTTTTTTTTAATTGTTTATTACTTTGTCTTTTTAAAATGAAAACATTCCTTAAAGGCTTTTAATGTTAAATATATAATAAAGGATACAAGTGTTGCACAATAATTGTTGTTCGGATGTAAATAAAATTTCATGTCACAAAGAACAATTTATAGAATTGCAAAATAAATTATAGTAATTTTTAATACAGTACAGAATATAGGGGTCTGCCTAAATAGTATGTGCCAGTAATTGTTCAAATACAACAGGAATAAGCGACCGTTTTGTAGCCAGTTACTCCTGGGTTCTACAAATAAATTGTCTCTCTCTATTGGCATTGCTTACTGTAACAATATTAAAATTTCAAACAAATTTGTGCCTAGTGTATCTCCTTATACATAAAATTGTAACAGTTTCAAAACTTTCTTCATGTTATTTTGAAAATTAAAATTTTTATTACATTAGACAAACGCTGTGAACTTCGTCAGATCACATTATGCATTTATGATTGCAGAATTTTTAAATTTCAATTTAATCCCGAAAGGCATAAAATGCATTAAATAATAAGTTAAAAACCTTTTCGATTTATTCAAAACCCACAAAAAACAGAACTCGAAATCAAATAAAATAGAAATTTTATTGTTTAAGTTTTGTTATACATCAAGAGCACTCAAATAAATTTGATGATTTCCGTGACTCAATTAAATTAAGAAGGAATTTTTAGCACTTTTCCAAAAAAATTTTTGAAAAAAGTGCTTATTAGTTTCACTCTGTCCGTCCGTCCGTCCGTCCGTCCGTCCGTCCGTCCGTCCGTCCGTCCGTCCGTCCGTCTGTCCGTGTGTCTGTTTACAAAACTTCTACACCCTTGAAGATAGAAAGCTGAAATTTTACATATACATAGATCTTTACTAGAAACTTATTTTCGTAGAACAAAATTTTTACCTATCTCCCCCCCTCTAGAAGTTATACCCCCCCAAAACCCTAAAAGTGGCCTTTTTTAAATATTTGTTGCAATGAAACCATAAGCATTTTTGAAATTTCGCAAACGCAGAAAAGCAGCGGCTTGCTTCCCCTAGCGCGGTATACTATAGTTAAACTTTAGAAAAACAAAATAGCCGCTCAAATTTACCGTTATCTAAAGTCCTTTTTTTCCAAATTTTTGATGTCGTTTTTCTTCTAGATCCTATATTCTAGAACTTTGAAATTTTAGGGGCTTTTAGACATTAACAAGTAGTTCATTTCGTTAGAAGAAATTTTTTTTCCATCTCCACCCCCTCTCAAGTTATCACCTCTTGAAAATCGTAAAATTTGAATTTTTGACACCCTATATTTCCGAAACCGCAAGCTTTTCCAAATTTTTATAAACTCAAAAAGCTAACGGTAAATTCCATGACACTAAAAAATATAATTATTTTTCTTAACTCACACAATTAACCCTTAAAATCGAGCATTATGTTAACCCCTTTTTATGTTAATTTTTGCTTTATTTCAAAGACTGCATATACGAGTATGCGTCATCCTAAATATATGCAATCCTAGTAATAGTTTTGTATATGAATGAAAATAATTTTTATAGTGTGATAGGTATACATAGACTGTATTTAAAAGCAGAATTTTCACTTGTTGAAGGGAAAAGTGCTACAATACAAACCATTGGTTTGACCCAACTTTATTTTATAATAGGAAATAAATAGGAAAAAATAAGGACTAATGCATATACAGTGGCATTAAATTTTAAATAACCTTCAAAAATGAAATTGTGTCCTTTTTGAAATTTTTTGATTACGTGTGTCCGCGGATTATCATTAAAAATTGCATGAATCTGTTTGACTTCTAGAATTACAATGTCGAAATTAGTCCTTGTAAATGCTTAAATAAGACAAGAAATAACGGGGTCGCATATTATTGCTTTATTTCAATATATGGTTTTTTTTTAATTAATGAAATTATACATTATTTTATTGGTTTTAATGAAAATTTGAATGAAAAAGTAATTTGAAATTTTTTTGTATATTGAATTTATTTAATCTTAATTTTTAGTATTACTTTTATAAGTTAATTTGTAATAGTTTTATAATTTTTCATTTATTATTGTTATGTAATATTGTTACACTGTTAATGAATTTGAATAAAAAACTGAATTGAAATTGAAAAAAAAAAAAAAAAATTGAAAAAAAAAAATTATTAACGAATAATTCTTATTGAGTTCTAAAAAGTTGTTGAAAATTAGTCCTGTAATGTAACATAGTCTTAAATGGACAAGTGAAAACATAGTCAAATCGACTATTATTTTGAAAATCGCTAAAAACTTTACAATTTTTAGTTGATCGTTCCGGATTTTTCAAAAAGTCGGTTCGGGTTCGGAAAATCATTCAGGATTATTTTCAAATTCCATTTTTGTCAAAGCTCTATCCGTTCCAGAAATAAGCCCAGAGTTTATGACATTGAGTTGAATAATAACAGCGTTATGTCCATAAATGTGTGCATAGCACTTATATGGCACTATAAGTGTGCACATAGCACGTTAAATATGGCACTATAGCAAGGTGTGAGTTATAGATTACCATAAATGAATATGAAGAAAATAATTGTAAAGTAAAATATCAGTGGAACCTTGTTTATTAGAGTGTCTATGTTGTATTGAAGTATTTATGGTATTCGAATTTGCCATAATATTATAAAGCAGAAACCTATAAATAAGTTTTATAATCTAACTTGACTAACACTTAAAAATAACTTTAAAAATTTAATCCTCTAATTTAATAATTAATTTAATAAAATTTTTTTAAACGAATGGTTTGTAAAGTAGCAGTTTTTCCTTCTTGCAGTTTCGGAAATATAATTTCGAGAGGCGATAGCTTGGGAAGGGGTGTTAATGGAAAATACTTTTCTTCTAATGGAATGAACTATTTATTAGTGTCTAAAAGCTGCTAAAATTTCAGTCTCATATAACCTGTGCTCTCAAATAAAAACGATATTTTGTAAAATTTAACCGCCATTTTGTTTTATTAAATGTCAACAATGCAGTAGAGAAAGTTCGCCACTACATTTCTGCGTTTGTAGGATTTAAATAAAGTTGGGTAAATCCAATGGTTTGTATTGTAGCACTTTTCTCTTCAACAAGTGAAAATTCTGCTTTTAAATACAGTCTATGTATACCTACCATACTATTAAAATTATTTTCATTCATATACAAAACTATTTCTAGGATTGCATATATTTAGGATGAACGATTTATGCAGTCTTTGAAATAAAGCAAAAATTAGTATAACTAGTGATTAATGATTTATTTTAAGGATTAACTGCGTGATTGAATTTACGTGATGGAATTTATCGTGAACTTTCTGCTTTCATAGAAATTTGAAAAAGCAAAAAAATTTTATTTTAACCAAATAAAGTATTTATTAGTATCTAAAAGCTGCTGATTTCAGGCTCCTACAACCTGGGGTCTAGAAAGAAAACAACATCAAAAAGTTACATAAAAACGTATTTTAGATAACGGTAAATTTGAACGGCCATTTTGTTTTTCTAAAGTTTAACTATAGCATACCGTAATAGTAGAAACAAGTCACTGCCTTTCTGCGTTTGCAAAATTTGAAAAATGCTTATGGTCACTACAATAAATAGTTAAAAAATGGCATTTTTAGAGCGGGTATAACTTCTAGAGGGGGAGAGATTTTGTTCTACGAAAATGAGTTTCTAGTAAAGATCTATGTACATATTAAATTTCAGCTTTCTATCTTCAAGGGAGTAGAAGTTTTGTAAACAGGTACACGGACGGACGGACAGAGTGAAACTAATAAGCACTGTTTTTCAAATTTTTTTTTTTTGAAAAAATTCGTACCTGTAGCATCACATGATATCTAAAATATTTTAATTAATAGACAAAATTTTTTCTAATATAATTAATTATAAATAAATTGGATAATATGAAAGAAGTAATCAATTACTTCAGAGAAATTATTAAAAAAAAAACATAATTATAAAAAAAATCTTAGAATATACGAAATTTTTGTTCATAGTTGTGTTCCTAGGTAACTGATAAGTGCGATAACAACCATTAATAAGTAAAATTACCCTAATTAGCAAATTAGAATTGAGTTCATGACATTTACTATATGTATAACACTCTTGTATTATACGCTGATGTGTATAACACATATTAATGCGGCGTCATATTACTTTAAAATTTAAAAATTGATATTTCTCGGATTTCCATTTTAATTATGCCTAGATTTTGATTTTTACATGGAATTTTAATTTGAACTTTTCAATCATTAGAATAGAAAGGTTAATGAAATATTTAGGAAGGTAACGTTTAAATAACACTAAAAAGAACATTGAATTTGAATACCAAGGAAGTGGGGTGGGAAGAGTATTTGGTAACTATGCAAGAGAGTTGTATACTAAAACTCATAATAAATTATTTTTAGTGTTTAATGATTCAAGGACATGTTTTGTTTCATCTGCTACCGTTCGCGAATTTATGCATTTAAGAAAAAAAAATGGGAAAGTCAAATTATAATTTTTTACTTTTACAACTTGTGAACACTTTGTATGGCATGCCGCAAAATATCAACTATGACTTTCTTATAAAAAATGTAAAAGTTCTCTGTTTGTCTTTAAAGTCAATATTTGAACTTAGTTATTAAAAAACTATAGAAATACTTTAAAAATATTACAATAAGATTTTTTATCTTATTGAGTGCATTTTTCTAATAGTATAAGTAGCATATGTCTCACATGTGGAATCTACTAGCTCTATATAAAACAAACTGTCTGTGATGAAAAGAGTCGCGGTAAAATTTAATGTGCCGAATCATGTAAAAACGAAATCAAAACAGAGAATCAAATGCAATACTATTTTCAACATTTAGGGATGTTTGGGTTTTACTGGTACAAATGCGTACCAGCCTGGTTGAAATGGTTAAAACTAATTATTTATCAAATTTTTTGACAACTAACAACTATTTTAGTTCCTTACGTCCTGAAAATTGAACAAATTTTTTCTACCCAAACATGACTAAGTCTTCCAAACATAAAATGCTTTCAAAATAACAATCAATGAAAGATTACATCAAATTGTCTATGTAGGTTCTATAGGGTTAAAGCGAATAAAGTAGAGCGAACGAGCAACTATGTAATTGACTAAAGCAATGTACCTAATGGTTACAACTGCCTTGATTGTTAAACAATAAGTGCAATTCATCGAATATTTCAACATTAATATCAAAAATCCTTGTTTTTCGAATTGAAGATTCCAGACACATTTTATCAACATTCTATGTAGAAACTTCCATGTAATCTTGATTAATTAATCAATTTAAATTTCGAAAACTATTTATTCATAATTTTCATTTCGTTCACATCAAATAATCGTATACAACGAGTACCTATACGATGTAAGGTTTTATTGTAAATCATAATAAGCAAAAAAATACAATATCGTCATAGTTATATGCAATACAATGATAAATTGTAAGGACGGCAAAAAAATACATAGTATAACACAAAAGAGACTTGACAGTAAATAAATGATTGTCATGGATGCTGTCATGATGTCTTACTGTTATATGCTATGGATAAATTATTGTCAAGTGTACGTTGTATATATAGTTTGTTGTGTCTTTAATTTTTCTCTATACATATTTGTTTTTCAATTCATTTAAATGTTTTGATATTTCGTTGTTGTGTTTTTGTAACAGAATTGTATGTACATACGAGTACTAATAAACTTATATGAAGTAAGTAAAGTATACATACAAATTTATCCTTATATAAGTTATAATTAAATGTTAAATGGGTTAAAACGTGTTCAATTTTTCTTCGGAAATAATAGTTAAGTTAAGCTTCTAGAGAAAAATGACTCTCATTTTTCCAAAAAAAAAATTCAGATCTTGAAATTACAGTTTGAAATCGTGAAAATTCCAATTTTAAGCAAGTTTTAGAGAATATCCAAATCAAGGATATTTTCTTGAATTCTGTTAGAGCCGAAGCATGTAAAAAAACTCGGAAACAAATAACAGGTTGTTTACAGTTTTCTAATTTTTATAAAGTATATTTTTTTTAATCGACTAGTTATTCACTAAATTTTCCAAAATGTTAATTTTTAGGTCACCTATTTTTTGACTAAGCCTAATTTCTTTATATTATATAAATGATTGTAGCAAAACCAGAAACAATTTTTAAATTATGCAAACGGTATAGTTGGTGAGTTTTTCTATTGCGGCGTACCACATTTGAGCTTTGCAAAAACAAAATGGCCACTAAAATGTACTGCTATCTAAAATTCGTTTTTTCCAAATTTTTGGTATCGTTTTCTTTCTTAGGTTGTAAGAGTTTAATAAATAGTTTATTTCGTTAGAAGAAAAGTTTTTTCCATCACTACCCCCTCAAAAGTTATCGCTTCGTGAAATTTCCAAAATTTCTAAAAATTTCTAAAGTTTTTTCCAAATTTCTATAAATGCAAGATGCTAACGGTAATTTCCATGCAACTAACCCTTAAATTCGAGCATAATATTAACGCCCCTATAAATTTTTGTTGCATTTAAGAGAATGCATACAATGCTCATCCTGAAAGCATGCAATTTTTGAAATATATTTGTGTGTGGTTGAAAGTAATTTTTAGTAAAATGTAGTTACATATCGAGCTTGTTTTTAAAAGCAGTTTTTTCACTTTTTTGAAGGGAAAAGCGCTACAATACAAACCATTCGTTTGACCCAACTTTATTATTTTGTAGTTCGGAAATTTTTCGAAGAACAAATATTGTACACTATACGTTTATGTGGAACATATACGTGCACTAGTGAGGGATTTTTTTTTGAAATTCTTGCTCTGATACTATCAATATATCGCTACAAAACCTTTTGCACTAATCATGAATTTTTAAATTCCAAAGAGAGCCTGGAACAAAAGTTATCAAATGTATAGTTAGGCGGTAAATTTCCACTTTAATTTAATCAGCTTTTGCTTTTGCGTTAAAGAATTTTAAATACACAAAATTTATGGAGTGGTCAATTTAAATTTTAAAATATTTTTAATAATATTATATAATTTATCATTTATGTGTAGTTAAAAAGGCTTAATTAAAAAACAAGTTTTAAATTTAAATTTGAAAAATATTACTGCGGCTATTCATTACTCATTAAGTATACAATATTTTGTTCAATATATATAAAGCATCCTGTTTTCGTTACAATTTTAATGGCATTCAAGTAATGCCTTCACAAATATGGAAGTTATGGAATTAATGAATAATGGCCCTTAGTTATATTGTAAATAATTGCAACATGAAAAATTATATTTATTTTATATTCACGCAATGAGAGCGAATTTTTGAATTTCTCATATTGCATATGAATATACTTTCTAATTTCATTTTAATGGAATTCAATTAAACAATATTTTTCAGTGAATCGCTGAATTCCAATAGTTAAGCAAACTATTGAACTTCAAGTTAATCAATACTAAATCCCAACAATATTTTTATTCTGGATTTTATTGTGTAAATTGTATTCTGTATTAAAACAAATGTAAATACCAAATAGATAATTTAATATAAAATTGATAAACTTTTGATGGTGGAAAACGAGTAGCTCTACGAAAAATATAATTCAAATATATTACGTATTATGCATATTATGTAATAATTCATTGGAGTACTTATAGAGTTTTACTAGAGTGCATGCTATTCAATTTAATTCCTTTTTTTCCAAATAATTTTTAAAATAAATTCAAAATTTATTCATTTTTCTCTTTCTGATTTATTTATACCGTTATAATATACACTATGTACAGATGTTTGTAGCACGTGAATAGTCCTTATCCAACATACATGCATTTGTTTTAATTATTATGTCAATTTCACTGGAAACATTTTTGATTCCTGTGATTTATTTTACAAATTCGAAAACTTAATTTATTCTGCATTTCTGCATCCATACGAAATTTAAAACAGACATATCAAACATGTTGGTATCGGCCCGCAAATATTTTTCAAAAATTAGGCTAAAACGAGAAAAAAAATAGAGTTGACCTTGTCAACTCTGTGATACCCGTACGAATTTGTTATCCTATGTACGAATAACTAATGTGCCATAACTAACTATGGGGCAGACTATGACTTTAAGTTGCCGTATTACCATATTAATTTATGCAAAATTTCAGTACTATGTGTTATTCAAAATACTGGTTGTGCCAAACTACTATTGATGTTGTATGGCAGCTACCAGAACATCGGCCCTACTAATATATTCACTTGTGTGAAATCTCAATATCACAGCTTTTATAGTTTCTGAGATATAGCCAAATAACTTTTGAAGTTGTATGGCAGGTACCAAAAGGAGCCAAGTAATTTCAACGACTTTTATGAGACACATTGGCCCTACTAATATATTCGTTTGTGTGAAATTTCAATACCACAACTTTTATAGTTTCCGAGATATAGCTAAATAAATTTTGAAGTTGTATGGCAGCTACCCGAACCGGTACCCCGATCACGTCCAATTTAAATAAGGTTCTGGCACTTACTACAATAAATCATTTGTGAAAATTTGGTAAACATAGCTCAATTAGTTTTTGAGTTATCGTTCGGACGGTTGGACGGACGGACAGACAAAGCTAAATCAACTCAGAATTTGACGCTGATCAAAAACATACACTTGAGTCTATATCTAAGACCGTTATTTCTTAGCGTTACAAACGGTAAGGCAAATTTAGTATGCCCTTCGAACATACGTTCGTACGGGTATAAAAATATCTAAGATTAAAGTGAGTCGTCCACAAACATATACAAATCTATGAAGATGTGACATACGTCAATGTTAATACATACGTCAGCTATACACCGTCAGTCTAGTAAATTGAAAATAGAAAATTACAATTGGTTTTCCGCCTACTCGGCTTTACTTTTAGTAAATTAACTATTTTGAGCATTAAAATTTAAATTTTGAGGACCGTAACATGGTATAAAAAGAAATTGACAAAATGTTACAAAATTTCAGAAGAGTTTTATGTACCTGATTTAAATTATTTTTGCTGGATTTGCAAATATAAAATTATTATAATTTTCTATTTTATAAAGTTTATCGGAAATTTAAATTATGGCTTTATTTTCAGTCAAAAAAACTTAACTAAAACAAAATATTCAATTTCATTTTCGACGCAAATTACTGGGTCATAAGGTTTATTTTTTTATAATTCAAAAAGTTTATTAAAGCGAGTTTGGCTTTTTCCTATTTGGTTTTTCGTATTTTTAATTTTAACATTCCACACGTGATTTGTTACAGGTTGTCAGCGTCAAATCGACTTTCCAATAATCTATTACAAATTCTCGCCTATTTTCTCGCCAGGGGAATCATAGAATCTTACACTTTTAGATTATACTGTCTTTAAGTTTTTAGATTTATGGAATTCTGGGCTTTCATTATTAAAAGAAACCAAACAAATTTCTAATTTTTCTGATTTTGTTTTTTAAATGTAAAATCTAAACTTTCAAAAAATCACCCTATACTTTTGTAACTACTAAACTAGCTATATAGAGTATAAATATTTTTAATTCATAAATTACTTATATATGTATTGAACAAAAGCAGTTACCCTGTAATCCTAATGAAAACTAATAACATTTTGGAATGTCATTATAATTATAGAATTTGATTTTCTAATTATAAAGACTAATTAATGAATAAATGTATAAATAAATTAATTTCTCTTTAAATTAAAAATAATTTTGAAATTAATTTTACAAAATTATTAGTAGTATTGTAAATTTTGTGACTAAAATTAGTATGACATTATTAAATTACTTTAAATTGCACATTTTACGTATATACAGATCAACATTGCATACGATAAAATGGGTATTGTGACCATACCAAATCTTACATATATCAACTTTCAAATGCAATATACTTTGATAACAGAGTTGATAATTTTGATACTAAGATAACAGAGTTCTGCGGAAATTGAACTTTTGTTATTTAATTCTTATTGCACATATTTTATACTAGCAATCTTTATTTAGAAAGGGTTTTGTCTGACTGCTAAAAATAATTTTCTATAATAATTGTTACAGGAATACAAAATATGTTTTTATATAAGCCATAGCGCTCCATGGTTATTAGTCCAGTGAGTTACTTGCTATATTTTTCAATTGGAAAATCTGTCTCTTGTAATTATTTTTGGACTGTTATTTTACAACTTTCAAAATTTTAAAAACGATTTTCCAAATCTCTATTAAATTTAAGTATATGAGCAATTCATTCATAAATATTCATACAGCAATATAGAATCTGATTTAAAAATGTTGTTATTTTGTTAATTTTCCTGCTTTATGCATGTCTTCCAGACTAACTTTAATTTATTATAATTAAAAATTTAGGGAATGCTCATAAACAATATAAAATATGTGTTCATATTTATAGGTGTACATTATGCTTGAAAACAAATTGCTTTGAAAATAAAATTAAAATTCATATTATACTCGTAATATGTTATGTAATGTACTAGTGCTATTAAAGCTCTTGAGGCGGAAATTGTGGATAATAATTTTAAAACATAATTTACAATATGTATACATACAAGACGTAATTATTTATTGCATATACGAGTATAAGTAAAATTTAAACAAAGTTTTTGGGAATTTTCATTGGTAAATTTGTAAATATTTTCTGACCAATGAAGTTCAATATAATATGAATATAAATTTCAGGGTCATTCCGGTTATGCTTTATTCATTAAGTACATACATACATTCATGCATGTGTACTTAGTAAAATATAATAATTTAATATTTAAAATATAATTAACATAAAATGTACATCTGAATAAAAAGTTTTTTAATATAGCAATGCTACAGTACTTTGCGGGAGTATAGGAACATATTGTTAACAAAACTCTCTACTGCATCGCGTATTTTTGTCGAATTTTAAAAATTTTTGTTCCTCAAACAAAATGGAGGAAACAATAAGGTTGTTTAAAGGATAAAATTTATTATAGCAGGTCATAAGACACAAAAATAAAAAGAGGTGAAATTTAATCGGACTTCGACAGTAAATGTTTCTGTACTTTATTCTTCGTTATCTATACCCACGGTTGTATTCGGTACTGAACACCTTTTTATAATAAATTGTGTCGAAAAAGGTTATTATATAATTAGTTTAATTGTTTAACTATAAAAAATTATGCAAAAAATTTTTATTTTATAAAAGTAAATTTATAATTTATTCATATAATTACCTCAGTTTGGTTTGGTTAGTGAATTTTAACAGATTTATTGATTATTAAATCAAAAAGATAAAGATAAATTTAAAGTTAATTTGACAGTATTATGTGACACCAAAGTGGGCTTGGGACCATTTACATTAATTTATACAGGATGATGCAGAAAGGTATACAATAACATATACTATTGGTTAGAGGGTCGAAAATGCGTAATTTTTGTTCTGGACTAGGTGTCAAATCTCAAGGGTTTTCGAGTTCCAGGCATTTTAACGAATACACTTTAATCGTTTCATAATTTATTCTAAAAACAATTCTAATTTTTCTTTACAAAACTTTTAATTTCATCAAAATTTCATACTTTTTACGTCTATTTGCAATGATGTGCGTGAACTCAACTTTAATGTGGATTTTGTATAATAATTTTTTTCAATTAGATTATCTTATTATTTTTATTTAGATTTATCTTATTATAAAAATTTAACACTAAAACAACCTTTCAATTTTAAGAAATTAAGCAAAACTTAGAGCTTGCTATATGAAACTATTTTGTATTTAAATTAATTTTGCATAAATATAGGAGAAAAATTTATATTTGAAAATAATATAATTAAAGATTTTTTTTGCTTTGCTTTTGAATTTACTCTAACAGTAACAAAATAGTAAAATTACAATGCAAAATCGAACATTTATAAAACTGTTTGTCTAGTGTCCAATATACGCACATATTTAATACATTAGTGCTGTTCATATTAGTTTAATTTAATATAGTAAATTTTAAATTCAAAGCATAGTTTTATGTTACTCTTGTATTATTCATTATCAATTCAATATTATAATATTAAAATTTTAATAAAAAAATACAGTGGCCTAGAACTAGATGTTCGAAATTTTGGCAAAACTAGTTTTTATAATGTTCAGAGTATTTCCAATTATTTTATAAACTTTACGTCACATTGCATGCTATGTAATGTTTTCGGAAATTCGAATTTGCCGTTAATATATAGAAAATATGTAATGCGCCATTACAAATCTGTTATCCGCCATATACAAATTTTGAATACAATACTATATTTCAAATTGTAATTGTAATCAAATTGTAATCAAAATATTTGAATACAATTATATTTCTGACAAATTATAAGAAACTTCTTCATCTGTGTTTTCATTATGAAAAAATAGTATAGAAAATAAAGAAAATTATACGTTTATCAAGTATTTGAAAACACTAATTTAAAATAAAATGAGTAAAAATTGAATTATTTTAATAATTTTAAATTTATTTTTATATTTACTTACCTGGTTTCTTAAAAATATTACAGATATATAAATTTTATTGTAATTTTACATTTTTTGAGCGCAAATAAAATGCTAAAGTTTTAATTCACATCCTTTCGTTTACGAAAATCTGAACGCATATTAAGTGATTTGAGCAGCCTTTTCTACGAATGTTGGAAAAACTAAGTATATTATATTCTATATGAAAAACATTATGTTGTGAAAATATTTTCAAGATAAATAACTTCAGCAAGTGAACTAAGTAACTCGCACAATTTTCGGGTGAAAACAAAATTAGAACATGAATATCACAATGTTTATTTCTGTTTTTGAGCTATATAATCTAAATTAGTATGTATCTTATCCTATAAGTTTTCGTAATCTCCTTTTTGGAATTAAATAATAGAATTTCGGAATTATTCTGTGACCAGTCTTTCTTTATTGTTATAGTATAACTCATGCCGAATTAAATACTTCAATTTAATTTTTTGTATTCAATAATAAAATTTTGAATTTAAATCTTTTTGTCTATTTAAATGTTCCTTCCTTAAATTTGTAGTTATCATGTTAAGTTTATGGTGCTCGTTTAAGGGTTGGAGAAAGTACAAAACAGTTGCACTAAATATTAATACAAATAAAACTTATATGAATAATATATAATTACACATATCGGTCTAGCTTAATTTTTTTTGTAAATATATGTTTATTTTGGGTCTTCCCAAAAACACGCTCCATTAGTCGGTTCAAATTGAATATTTAATGCTGTTCAGATTATCATTTAAATTTTGTATATACAACATTAGCTATGTTCTTCGTTACTGTAAAAGTAATTAACAATTATCGTAATTTAAGCAATGCATTTTTTTTATGAATCAACTGCAAATACGGATAAATTTTTTTTACAGCATCTTCTCTATTTTGCATGCAAATTTCCTAAAGAATTTTTTCAAATAGACTTGTAATAGCTTTAATATTTTGAAAATTATAGTGAAAACATAATTTAAGTTGAAGGAGCGAGTAATTTTTTAAATCTTTTCGAATCAGAAACACTTCAGTTATTGAAGATTTAAATAACTACGTTATGTGAATTATAATAGATTTACGAGTACATAACTATTGTTAAAATAAAATTCAATGTCGAAAATTATACGCTCTGTGTTCACGTTAGTTAGTTATATACACTTTATTGTTATAAAAAGAATGACGAAATTGAAAAACATTTTCAAATTTCTTTTAGGTTTTAATTCTTTAATTAAAACTTATTGCTTAATCATCTGTTCCATTTTCACCAATGAACTACTGACATGAACACTATGAGCGTGTAATCTTCATCAATAACATTTTTATATGATTTTAAAATTTTTATTTGATATTTCCCCCATTAAAATGTTTGCAAAAAAAATTCTTTGGGCTCTTAAGAATTTTTCTTTAATACATTTCTGTCTGTTAAATTCTACTAACTAATATTATTATTAATTTATTAAATTTTCATTATAATAATTACAATATTTTCATTTTAAAAACTTAATATTATTATTTAATTTATATTTTTTGCAAATATACGTTGTATGTATGTAACTATATTTATATATATTAATTTAGAATTAATTAAACATTTAATTTAACATTTAATTATATTTAAAATATATATATATATATATATATATTATCTATTTTATATTTAAATAGTTTTGTATCTATAAAATATAAAATTAAATTTTTTACCTCTAAACAGTTTAATTTCCTTTACAGTATAAAACTGTTTGTATTTTCATTTTAATTATATTTTATAAATTTTATTATTTCTTGTTTTGGCACAAATTTTTTCCTGAAAATTCTGTGGTTTTATTAATTTTCAAATATTCTATATGTATGAATTTAAAAATGTTCTTTTTTAATGTGATACAAATTTTCAATTATTTATTCATTTTTCTTGCGGTTCTTTTAGTAATAAATTTGATTTATATATGTATGTATATATATATATATATATATATATATATATATATATATATATATATATATATATATATATATATATATATATATTATGTATATTTTGTGAATTTTATATTAATTGTAGTTTATTTCTGGACAAAGTTTTTTCGTTAAGAGAATTTCAAAATTATAAAATACTACAAATGAAATTGAATTGAACTATGTATACATAATATGTATGTACGCAGGTATGTGTTTATCAATTGAAATGATTATTGTAAGAATGAAAAATAGAAATTTTTAATATTTTATTTAATCAACTATAAATAGTAATTATAAATTATAAAAAATATTTTGTGGTTAAAAGTGTTTCTTAATAGAACAGTTCATAATTATTTTATCGTTATGTAACAATTTCTTAAAAATTTCATTGCAGAATTTCATCTTAGGAAGTTTAAATATGCGATTTTAAATAGCAATTGGTTTAATTATGTGTGTGACTTTTATTTGAATGGACACTTTCTATTTGATCGTAAGCCTATAATATATATTGATTTCAAAAATAGTGAATTGTATTTAAATATTAGGAGGCCGAATGACTCTAAGTTTCATATCAGCTATGAAATATCAGCTTCTGTTTTCAACATTTTCAACAAAACTCGGAAAAATGTGCTCGCTGGCTAATTTAAATCTAGCCAATTCGCTGCACGTTATTTACTGATCCTCCTTTTAGTCCGGTAAAAATGCTAAAGTTTCTAGTGAAAATCACATTATTATTAACTAAGCATCACTTATAATTTCATAACTTTTTCGTATTTGCTTTCACAACCATTGCTTGAATCACTGTAGAGTTTTATTTATCAATTTAATGGTAAAATTTCACATTTGTCTTTATCAAGTGGTTTCTTACTTTCTGAATTAAATTTCTAATTTTCTTTGAATTTCTGCTTGTTATTAATATATGTATATTGACTTGCTTTTCTAAAAAAACCACTATACATAATTAGGAAAGCATTCACATCACTTGAAACTCGTTTGACACGACCATTAAATTTTTCATGACGTACCGAATAAAGATGGAATGCCAAATGAGACCTCGTTTTCCATAGAAACTACATCAAATATAGGAAAGTATTTTTAATTACAAACAAATTTTATGGTTAAAATGGTTTACACCATAAGATCTTCCAATTTGTTTTTATTTATATAAGATGAAAAGAATTACTTATAGGCATAGTATGTGATAACTATAGCAATTTAATTAATATTTTTCATAAAATTATAATTTTCTCATTATATCTAATTAATTTGAATACAAAAAGTTGCCTATAACTGACATTTAACTTTTATTTTTTTTAAGCGGTTTTTCGTAACCATAATTAATAATTACACTCATATTTAAATAGTGGTATAAAAATAATTTATAGTATTGATTTCTATAAGTAAAAAAAAAAATCTCGCGTTATGTTGATATTAGTATTAAAATAACAATAGAATATAGGCATTTGGCATACCTATACAAATATTAAATATCACCTAAAACCAATAATGAATCATTAATAATTAAAATAATTATTATAATTCTTAAATTATTATTTTACCTCCCACCTCTCACCTTTCAAACAAAAATTTATATCCTTAAGCAAAATAATGATAAATGAAATTAATTATCAGTAATTGTTACAAGTAATTAAAAATATGAAATAATTAGAAATATATATGTATATAATATATTATATATTTTTTAATAGTGTGAACAGAATACAAACATTTTAAATATTTATGCAGCTTGTGGGTATTATAATAAAAAATATGATGAACTAAAACTAGAATTATTATAACTTCAAATTGTCCTGTGATTATTTTGATACTTGCTTTAAAATAAATTTTTATTTTACAACAAAAGCCTCATAAATTCGAAATTATACTGAAAAAAAAATTATGAAGACAAATGAACCCTACAGTGGTAATCTACTAAATTATTAAAACTTAAAATAAATGTTATTATGTATGTGCTTATATCCCAAATATAAATTTATGTTACAATTTTAATATGCGGTATTTAAAATTTTAATACTGATTTAATCCCATTGTGCAATAAGTATATTTCGAGTTTTGAAGCGGTGATTACCATACACACATTTAATATTTAAAACAAAAGATATTTTAAATTAAATTTATTTAAATTATAAAATAATTATGAATTATTTATATTTATAAATTATTGTAATTGTATATAAATAATGAATATGCTTAATTTTACATTTAATCCAATTCCGATAATAAATTAAGATAAATTATTTGAAATTAAAAGCAAAACCCAAAATTAAATATAAAAGAGTTAAAATATCATGTTTAATAAAATTTGACAGCTCATATTGTTATAATTTTTAGAATTCATTTGGTATTCATTGTTATAATTTTTAGAATGTTTCAAAAATAAAATAAAAAATTTGTTAAAAGAATTAAGAATTAATAAGAATTTGTAGTTTTTTAGTGAGAGCACAAAATTTGACGTTCTATAAATAATATTTTGTTTTGTTTTATTTACTAAATTACACTGATACACGGGTAAATTATACGGTTCCTAGAATAAACCCAATATATTTTATATACAAAAATTGAAAAAAGATATAAATTAAATTATAATTATATTTGAAAAAAAAAAATGGTCGTTCATTTGGGTATGCGTCTGTTTTAGAAAATTTCAGTTTTATTTCTTTTTAATTTTCTTCTTCTGCTATGGAACAAAGCAAACCTTAATTTAAATCTATTTGAATTCAACTTCTTTTCAATTTCGTAGACATTCCTTGTATTCCTTTCCTTCTAACTACCTTTCATATCGCTTCTGAAAACTCATAATATCTCAATCTTTGGCAAATTTATACTTTAAACTATTCCAAATTTCTGTGAAATGCAAAGATTTAATGGTACATCTACATATTTTTCAAATAATTGAAAAACGACAACGTTCATTATGTCATAATTTAATTAAAATTCCTATTTTAAATCCTTACAATGAGAGCATATATCGTGTGTATGAAGTGAATGCTCCGTGTTACAAACAATTTATTTTATTTCAATAGTCAACGTACATTTTTTTTGAAGTAATAAAAAATATTTAACATTTATAAAGTTTAATACCTGTCTCTGAATTAAAAATTTTTGAAAACTGTTTTTGTAATTAATCCACAGCTATATGATTGGATAGCAACCCCTATTTAAAGATTGAAATCGTGAATTAATTTTTATTCATTCATTTTCGGGACAATTTCAATTTATGTATTCCACATTTTTAATATTCATAAATATGAATTCATATCCATAAATTTTTGTGATTATTGAAACATTGAACAATAAATAATATATGTAGCTATTATATGAATGACGTTTTGTACCGACGGAGTTAATCAATGTCAACATTTTCACTAAAAATTTTTTTTAAGAATCAATTTTGCTTTGTTTTTATTCAGATTTTTTTTTTAGTTTAATATTTTATTATTGTTTTATTTATTTAAATTAAAAGTAAATAAATCTAATATTGAATATTTTGATTCCATTGAAATAGGAGCAGGTTTCCATGTTTCTGTCATAATCAAACGAAAATTGAAAAATAAAAATTATTTTTTTTTTTTAATTCAATGCAAAATTCAATTATAAGATCGTGCCTCTTGAAACTCATTTCCTACGTTTTTTAGCGTTGCAAAAAAATTTGTTTTTATTTTGATTTTGTTTTCGAATAAATAATAAAAGTATTAATTTAGTTAAACTTTTCATTTAAACTGAATTTTTAAGGCTAAGTTGTTTCTGATAAAAATTATGATTCAATTCTTAAATTCCGAACTTCAATAATTGTGATTGCAAAAATGTAATGCTGCAAAAACTTGAGTCTTGCAACTTCTTTTAAAAATTGTGTAATCTTGCAGTCTTAATCTTGAAACAGACTAACGAAATAGATTTTCAAGTAAAATTTTTTTTTTGTAATTTAAATACCATCTGGTTGTTCAAATTGTAATCGAATTGAGACTGTTTTGGAATTGAGTTTGCAAAACTATTTTTAATTATTTGACTAATGAAATAAATAGTAAATCAATATTAGTGGCGAGACCTAAATTTAACTTGATACTGATATAATTACTTCGCAAGCTAACAAATTCATAGTATTTATTATTTGATTCGAACTCCAAATTCTGTTCTAATAAATAGGAATTCTAATAAATTTTAATTTTCACCATTTTAAATAAAGTTTCAAATAAAACGTATTACAACTAAGTGAATACTGTTTAAATAATGGAACAATATGTGTAATTAATATTGAGATAATTCATAAGGAACTGTGAGACGTAGGTGGGCACTTAATTTTTATGCTGAATATTGGGGATTTTCGATAATTTAGATATGTACTGAAAGTTTTAAATTAAATCTTAAAAGTATTTTCAAACATTCTTACAAATTTGCAGAAACTGCATATATTATTTTTGCCAACACTCGAGTAATTCTTTAATAAAAAACCTTAGCGCTTTTAGAAAAAACTTTTAAAATCTCTTTACGCACTATAAGTACAACTGTTTTTTTGTTGAGCATGCTATTTTTGCAGATTTTAAAGTTTGGATTTATCAACGTACTTTGTATTAAGACCTAAGTTAGAACTGAATTATCGAAAATCCCAATTGTATGACAATTTATGCTTTGTCTAGACTTGTACACATTTTAAAAGAGTAATTACGTACATTACATTCATTACTTTATATAGACATATATATACATATTTCAATTTTTAATTTCATTTGATTAAGAATTGCAAACGAAATTTTGAACTTTAAATTGTTGTTTTCTGTTTGATTTTTAATTTTCAACTGCTAATTAAGTAGCTGATTTAATTATTATTCTACAATATTAATTAAGCAATCATTAATTTTCTAACATCTTTTTAAAAATATTTTTATATTATACAAACACGCTATAATTAACAGTACATAAGCACATTATTTAAATTTTTCTAATCATAAATTTCTTAAGCAACAGGAATATATTATTTCTTTTTTTTGTTGGGTCGAATTTTTGTTTTTATAATAAAAATTTCTTTAACATAATTATGATTAATAGTAAATTGAATTTTTTAATCTTTAATTCGCTTCTAAGTTATTCAGAACTTTTATTTAATAAACACTATATATGTAGTTATACGTAAAAAAATACCATCCCTTAAAATTTTAACCTACATTTACCAAAATACACAATTTTAAAAAAATATTACTACTTAACATTTTTCTAATAGGTTACAATTGAGCATAAATATTTTGTTCAAAATTCAATGGTGGCCTTATTGGATTTACTAATTTTGAATTAGTTTCACTAATAGCCGAACGAAAAGGTTTTCTATCAAATTTATCAACAATATCACTACTATCGTAATGACTTTGACCAGATATTGTTGATGGTACCTTCACAGATGTTGTTGTTGACGTTGTTGTTGATGATGTCCCAATTGGTGTACTTGAATTTTGAATACTATTTCTTATAAGACGATTTGATTTTATTGATGAACTTCTAATGGACGAGGATGGTGTAATACTTCGTTGAATATGTGCTCTTGGTTTATTTAATTTATTACCATTACTATTGGTTCTTTCTATCACAGATACCTTACCACTACTATTACCAATAATTCCGCCATCACAATTTACATCAATATCCGTTTCAGAAATATCGTCTGATACAAAATTTGATGAGTTCATTGAAACAATATCTTCATCTTTGGATAGAATCGGAATTATAGGACTTGTACTTATTAAACCCATACCACTTCCTTGAATCGATGTTAAACTATCTCGTTTAATGCTACCACCACCTGGTGTAGGCAATTGAAAACGACTCGAAGAATTACTGGATCTACGACTTCCTGGACGTCTAGAACTTGGTAATAATTGATGATAATGATTTGTAAAATATCCTGCCGTTGCATTTGGATATTCGAATTGATTGTTTGCTGTACCGGCACTTATTGGCGGTGTTGGCATACAACCACTATCTACTGAATTACTACCATAAATTGAATATTGATTTTGGAGTGTCGATTCAATTATCTTCGGTGATTTACATTTAATTTTTTCTAGATCTGGTAAACGACGACGCTCTGATGTAATGCTATTATTTAAAATGAAAACAATAAATATTTCGTTTACGTTTTAAAATTATTTCTTAAATAAACTTAAAAATATTGTAAAATTATGTAAAAACTCACCTATAATTCCTAACTAATTCTCCACGCCTTTCTCTTTCCATCATATCTTGTATGTCCATGCTTCTCTCTCTTTCAAGTAAATCGATTATTTCCAAATCTCGATCTAGCGTTGATGATGAACCTTGACTACGATAAGAAATATGGCTGCTACAATCAAATGACATATCGCGATTTTTAGCTAATAGTGATGCTACAATTGGGTTTACACCATTCCATTTTCTATCATATACACCACCATACAAAGAAGTTTTTGTATCACTTCCACTAATCAAAGAATCTGTATCGTAATCGGTACTACCACGTTTTGTCCTTAATATACCACTTCCAGAACCTTCACTAGTTCTTATACTGTCATTACGATCTTGAATTGCTGCCGATCCGGCTATACTATTACTGACATTACAATACGTACTTGAAGTTATATTCGAACATGAATTATTTAAAGAATCAGTAGCCAAAGATTTTCTTGGTGGAAATAATCTTTCGCCTGATGGTGAAGGTAAATTTTCATTTTCATTACGTGCACTGCCAGTTGCTTTAGTTGAATTGGAAGTAGAATTACTTTGGGAATTAGTTTTTGATCTAATTGATTGTTGTGATTTATGCAAATCTTTAGCGGGAGCTGGTCTTGCGTTTCTTTTATCTCGTACAGATGGTACTGATTGTAAAGATGTATCAGCCTGTTGACTATGACTAGTTGATTTAATCTTATCTGATTGTTGCTTTTGACGTCCTATTGTATTTAATGTATGATTTTCTGTTAAAGCGCTTGTTTTACAAGTTTCCTTTTTTGCATGATTCTTATTGTTGTTGTTATTATTGTTATTAATTGTTGGGATTTCAATAGCTGTTGTTGTTGTTTCTTGTTCTATAGAAGAATCTTCTTGAAAATTTTGTGATTTATTTAAACGACGTTTTGAGGATAATCGAAAATATCCGCGTAAACGTTCTTTTTCAGTGCTGCAAAAGTGAATAAATTAATAAAATGGTTTTTCTCAAATTTTCGAATTTTATTTCCATATGAAATTGGCATTTCTGTAGATATAATTAGGAAGTTGAATTAAAAAAAAAAAGAAGCAGTTTAAAGAATCATGCCTACAAAATGAGAATTGATAATTGATTGAGAAAGTGATCTTAAAAATTCAAATCTTGAGGAATGAACTTAATTATTAAATTTTTTATTTATCGTTTTAATTATTTGACCTTCACCAATAATTCTTATGCTGAGGTTCCAGTTTATATTACATTGTAAGATAAAAATACTAAAAATATCATGTTCTAAAATTAAAGAAATGATTTTTAACGGTATTTTATCATTTAATAAAATTAAAATTAAGTTCACTGTACCTAAAAATTCTTCTGAGAAAAATCTATTTGTATAGAACCTTTTGGCATGCATCCACTTTTTTATTGAACCTTTATAATTCAAAAAGGGAAATTTTAATGTTCGAATATGTTATATAAACCTAGAGAGAGTTCAAATATTATAGATAGTCCTTTTTTCACCTTTTTAATTATAAACTCAATTTTTATACCTATCTTAAAACCTACGTGAAAATTGTATCAAAAAGGGTTATAATTTCCCTTTTATTTTTATTGCATTAATTTTTTGTTGAGGGTCGTCAGTCAGTCATCTTTATCATCGAAAATTTATAAAATCTTTACAAATTTATCTTTAAAAATATAAAAGTACGAAACCCAAAAACGTTCAAAGAAAATTTTAAAGCAATAATAATATTAATAACTCTTCCAAATGCTTTAATATAAAATTATAGATATAAAATTATTTATAAATATAAAGTTAGTGGTTAGTTTCAAATAGCAAATATGGGAAACATTATCATTCCTTGCTTATTTTTGAGTTTATTGGAATGAAAGAACGAATAACAGCAAAAGTCAAAGCTTTAAATTTTGCTTTTGTAATTTTAAGTAGATATTTTTAAGTTATACTAGCATAATTAAATTTTTTCTACACGACTCCTTAAATGTTCTATTTATATTCGTCTTACGTCAAAAATGAATTTAGAATTGCATTTAAGAAAATTTTTGTAAATTTTTTAAATGTTTGGTCAACACGTTTAAATGTTTGTTTTCGTCTGAAACTTAAATCAATTATAAAACAGAAGAAAATAGCGCTAACAAGTAATTAAACTTTTTGAAAAATCAAACTCTTCATAATCTGGAATTTATGTGAGGAAATAGTATTAATTACTTTCATTCAAGCGGATGCAGAAATGGTTTGTTTTGAGTGCTTTTTAACGAATATATCCTACTTAGTTAAAGCTGGAAGGGAAAATTCATAAATTCTTATGCAGAATAAGTGACATAATGGAAATTCTTCTTCAAAAAATCAAATTTCTACATATTATAGGCTTTAAAATTAATTTTGTACTTTCCTTTACTTGTGAAAAACACATTTCAGTAGTCCTAGATTGAATTTAAAAAATATGGAATTTAATAAACAAAAAAACCGGGTTCATCAATTTAAAAAAATTAATTTCAATTATAATTTTCTATTAAATCCTTCAGTAAAATTTTCATATACGTTGAAAAACATTAAAATTTGAACTTACCCTGGTAAAATTTCTGATGCATAAATGCAAGGAAATATTACAGTTGGTAAGAATGCTATCCATACAAACATTAAATACGTAAAATCAAAATGTTTACTATTCTCATAAGTTTCAACAACAACCATACGTGCTAATTTTAAAATCATAAGTGGACAAACGCATAAAACTTGTGTTGCTGCCATTGATCCCAATATACGTTGAGTACGTTTTTCACATGAAACATCTAATTCAGCACTATATAAATCGTATGAACGATTTGAATCAGCTCTAGGACGTCCACCAGATGTCATCGATGAGTTTCTGAAATGATAATTTATATAATAAATAAAATATATAATTACTTCGAATTAAAATTAATATTAATAAAAAGGAAGACAGAGAATTTTGAGCTTTAAAAAATGTTAAATAAAAATCACCAAATTATTTCGAAGATAACAAAATATTGAATAAATAGTTATGGCTTTAAAATTTAAAATAACTTAAGAAATTATTCACTTAAGACTTGCATGCCAGTTACTTGAATTTTGATGTTTTCATACTAAAAGGAAAATTTTTAAATTTCATAGAAACAAAAATATGTAAACAAGAATTCAATTAAAATTTTTTAGATTTTAAAAAATCTTATTCAATTGAAAAGGTTTGCCTCGAAATCTACAAAGTTATGCAATCACTATAACTATATAAATTTGCATGTACCAGAGAAACAAGCGAATTTTACAATGTCATAGACCCTTTTGTGTGCCAAAAAAATTTAAGCAATAAATTCGAAAATAATAAAGTAGTTATACAATTTGCGTCAACAAATAGTACTAGAGTAATATATTTTCGTATTATTTAGTTTTGAGGCCAGGACATATGACCAGGAATGTCGTCTTTATATAAAAATTAATATAAAAATTCGTTTAAAGTAAGCTTTTACACTAATGCGCTTGTATGTTAATTAAAGCAATAACTTAAATGTGCTAAATTACTTAAACTATTCTACAATTCTAATTCAAAATTTTTAATTAATACGAATTGAAATGATAGAAGGAGTTTTCATTTGAAATAAATTGATCCAATTAAAACTTTTTATAAAAATTCATTTAATTAACTACTTAAAATACTTTCAATTGTTTTCCCCAATCTACGAATGCAATTAAATTGCACACTTTAATTTTAGATGTCTCAATTGTACCAAGATGACATTACGTGAAGAAAATGTTCGGAAACTTTGAATGCATTGACAAAAACTATTTCCTTTAATGTTTCTGCCATGCATAAATAAAAATAATTAAAAAAAACTGTTATTTTTAATCACCGTTGCGGCAAGCGCAGTCCAAATATCTGTTAAAATACGGTATTAAATTTTTCTTATTAAAAAGGAATTTTTTTTTGGTTTTCTTTTTTTTTTAATTAAAATTAATATCCGATTTTGTCATACTTTGTCTATAAAAATTAAAATGAAATTTTCTAAAGTATTCAATCCTTGTTTTTATCCTTAAACCACGTACGATTTTAAATTGCATAATTTTATTCAAATAAAAGCTCTGAAAATTTATAAAATAATGAAGGTATCAACAGTTTTATCAATAAGGCATTAATCAAATTGTTTAGGTGTTTTTCAGTTTTATAAATTTTTAATGGGATTTTTATATTTAAAATTTGAAATTGTTTTCTATTTAATTCTCTAACAAAAAATGAAATATGCAAATATAAAATTGAAATCAAAATATGCGGACTCCGTATTAGGTATAGCTATAGATTACTCTCAATTATATATCTATATATGTATATTATTGCATACATAACGCTTTGAAGTCTGAATGAACATTTTATTTTGTGAAAAATTACTAGAGTTGATCATGCTAGCACTGTGATATCTGTGACTATAGCACAAGCTATAACTTTAATTATATCCTGGTTTTGTTTTGCAAACTGCTATAAACAGAGTTTATATGCAAAATTTCAGTAATGTGAATAGTTTTTAAAGTATGACCAAACAGCTATTGAAGTTGAATGGCAGCTATCACAAGGATTCAAACTATTTTATCGATTTTTATTAAACACAACAGCACTAATAATATATTTGTCTGTACGATATTTCGATGTTATGACTTCAATAATTTCTGAGATATAGTATAAAATAACTTTTGAAATTGTGTGGTTACTACCCGAACCACCGGCTCGATCATATTCAATTTAAATACGGTCCCGGCATTTACAATTATAAATCATTTGTTTTACAGTTGGCATTATTTCTAGCTGGTTTTATTTTTTTCTAAAATATATTTGAAGATGTAATGTAGCCAAAATTAGCTTCTTTAAAAATTTTTAAAATTATCAAATGCTGAAACAATGGTTTTTGACAGGAGGAATTGTAATTCTAACTAATCTAATTATTCTATAGATATCTTAAATTAAGTAGCTAGAATACCTGCATAGTTTTCCTAAGTTCCATTTTTTAATTAAGATAAATTTTCTAAATGGCGAAAAGTTTAATACCTAAACTATACTTAAAGTAACTCTAATATAATTAATAAATGAATCTTATAGAAGTTTTATAAAATAAATTAAATAATTTAATGATTTTGAAATTATGGCAAATATAATGAGTTCTCACTAAGCCTAATAAAAACCTCATTTTGTGCTTTTTTTATACTTCCATAAAACTAGATAAACTTTTCAGTCTGCAATTCTTTCTTCTTATTATTCTTAATAAAAATGAGAACTTTCCGAAATTCTTAAAAAAATTTATTTCCAGAAAATTTTTTCAGTAAGTTTTCAGAAAACTTTGTTTATTTTGTACCAAGTTCATTCATTTGATTATACAACCATAAAATTCCAACAGAAAACCTTAAAAATGATAATAAAAAAAAATTCTAAAAAATCTTAAAAAAAATAGAAAAAAAATCAAAATTATTCACCTTTGTCGACTTCTTAATTCAGCCCGATGTTCAAACATCATAACAGCAAATGGACCATCTGGTGGTCTTAATTCTTGTGATGTTCTTATATATAGATAAGACAATAGGATCGATGGACCACAATACCTAAAAAGAAAAAACAAAAAAAAAGTTTAAATTTTAATTTTCATTTTATTTTTTATTTTAAAACTCTTAAGTTCTTTAATTTGCTAGAATTTTATAGCAAATTTTTCAAAGTAAAGTTAATTAAAAAAAAAAATTTTTGTTTTGAAGAAAATGAAAAATCTAATTAGGTCTCCTTCCAAACTCAATTAAAAAGAAAAAAAGCATAAGAGGGCGAAAATTTCTAACATAGTTTCAAAATTAAAGTAAGAAGTTTAAAAAGTTGTAAATATTGAATTGAGAACCTCGATTATTTTTATGGGAGCGGTAGCTTTTACTTTTAAAATTTCTGTAATAAAGGTCTAATATATTTGGTTACAAATTGCTTTGAATATGTTCGACTTAAATATGGCTAGGAAAATTCTAACACATATTATAAAAGTTAGTGGTTTACTATGAATATTGAAATTGTAAATAAATTAATTCGGAAACTATGAAAAGTAATCTACTTCAATCCTACAGAGTTATTTATATTACGTGTATATATCTAAGCTTATAACAGAAGCACGTTTCGTCAAATAATTAATTTTTCCACTAAATAAAACTTTTCAACTGAGTTCATGAACCAAATTTCAACTTATTATTTTAGATTAAAGTGAGTTATTCTTTTTAAAGATTCCGAATCCATAAATTATGAAAGTACGTTGTACTTCCAGTTTATAAACGAAATTTGGAAAATGGAATGAAAACGTCATTCAATTTTGATTATTCATACAAAAAAAATTTATTAAAATTCAACTTTATATTTTTTATTTTTTTTCCTTTTTCAATTTAAGAATTGACAATGATTTTTTCATATCATGTACACACCAATTGCAAATAATCGTTTTTCATCAATCATTGTGTAGAAGAACTCAATTTCATTTCATCAATTAACTAAATTCACTTTTTCCTTATATTTATGATATTCGTCGAAAATAACAAGTAACTGCAATTTGTTGTACAATAAAAGCAATACAATGACAGGAAAATGTTGGAACAAATGAAAATACTGAAAAAAAAACTAAAAAATGTCAATCAATCATAATTTAACATAAATAATATGATGATAACTGATTGATTGATTGATTAACTGCATGATTATCTCTAATTTATGGCAATAAAAATATTTCTTTTCCCATAATTGAATTACCAATATTACGTCATCCTACATGATTCTGCTCGTACGCTTCGATAGTGTTTAATAATAAAAAATTATTATAATAAATCTTATTGGAGTACATATTATGTAGTTCCAATCAAGTTTAATTGCAACATATGAAACAATTGAATCCTAAACCACAATTTTTTAATATAATTTACCTATATAATAGTTAAATCTAACTTGGCGTTTTTCCTTACAATTGCCCATATGACATACCTGACTCAAAACAGGTAGCCTCTGAAATTTAAAAATAAAACCGCGTTAAAAATTGGATGCTCATAACAGAATGAAAAGTCTATTTATAAAAGCTTCATGCCTTTGAAATTATGAAACTTTTTATCGTACTCATCCTCTCACTCATTATAATTATAAGATTCATAGATGGAATCAGTTCTGTTCAATTTTAAAAATCACTTGAAACTTAAGACATAATTTATTGATAAACTAGTTTTGAAAATGAAGAAACGGTCATTTCAGATTCTGCTTAAATATTTAAGCATCTTTGTAATTATAAAAAACTTTTACCCACATTGAATATAGTTTTCCAGAAAGCTTTTGAAAAAAGTGTTGATTAGTTTTATTCTGTCCGTCCGTATGTGAACTCGTTTGTAAAACTTATTTCCGTAGAAGAAAATTTTTATAAATCTAAATCAGTCTAACCCCTTTATAAGTGATAGCCCCTAAGAATCCAGAAAATGCCATTTTTAACTCTTTATTGCAGAAACAAACACAGTTAACGAAAAAGTAGTTTGGCTCTTTCTACCGTGCCACAACGTAATTCAATATTAAAAATAAAATTAACGGTTATCTAAAACCCGTTTTTTGCAAGTTTTCGATATCGTTTTTCTTCTAGATCGTAAGCTGTAGGAACCTTAAATTTTACCAGCTTTTAGATATTAATAAATAATTTATTTCGTTAGAAGAACATTCCACCTCCACTTTCTCTCAAGTTATCGCCTCTAGAAACTTGTAAAATTAAAATTTTCGGCACCTTGTATTTACGATACAGCAAGTTTTTTTTAAAATTCTACAAATGCAGAGAGATATATTCAATGCTATCAAAATTTCCTTATCTATTTTTTTAGATGTCGCAAATAACCATTCATTTTCACCATTATATTAACAGTTCCTTCAAGGTTTTTTTTTTCGCCTCATCCTGAATGTATGCAATCTTTGAAACATTTTGATATATGGATGAAAAAAACTTTATTAATGTAATAGATTGTTTTAAAAAGCAGCACTTTCATTTATTGAACTAAAAATGCTACTTTATAATTGGTTGAACTCAACTTTATTCATTAAAATTCCATTGATTCAACGACAATTATTTCAAAAATATAAATGACAAATGATAAAATTTATGAACTAAAATTAAAAAAAAAGGAACACATGAATTCTATTTTAGTAAAAAGCGAAATAAAATTTTTCTTCCATATTATAAAATAAATTTGCATTACGATGTTGACGATAAAATTACGAGAGAAAATCGGGGATATTTAAATATTAACTTACATTATAACAAAAAGTCCTCTCATATATTCGTGCATGTCATCCATTAGGTTTACAACACAAAGTCCAATTCCTTGTAATCGTGGCACATAATCCTAAAAAGTAAAAAAAAAAAAATAATATCGTTTATATACAACCATATAAATGTAATAAAGTTCTTATAGAACCTATAATATACATATGTATATGTAGGTGCATATGGGGATAGTTATAAAAATTCATTATTCATTGTAAGTATGTTTGTATACGTTTATAAAATAGTGCTTCATGCATATTATATTATAAGGGAAAATTGAATTATTCGAAATATTTCAGAGAGACATAGAACAATATTAGGTTCGTCTTTATTTTATAATATATTATCTGCTTTTGTATCCAGATCAGAAAATTATTATAGTGGAAACATAGATCCTGAATGTTTTACTTAATAGTATATATGTACCCAAACGTTAGTATGTATGTGTATGTAGGTACTTTCTTTTAGTAATATATTTGATGGGTAACAAAAAGTTTCAGTTTCTTGGATGATGAAAATTCTATACAACGAAATTTCTTTTTTTATGAAAAGAAACCGTAACAAATGATTTGAATAACAATGAATATTGCATTTTAATATCATGATTTAATAAAACCAAAGAAATGAACTCTTAATTAAAGAATATAATCGGTCTGCAGATTGTTTTCAAAATTAAAAGTGAACTTTTAATCTAGATTTTGAATTTTTGTTTCTTATTTCTCCAATCTGTTCTAGTTATTTCTTTCATTTTTATAATTGGTGCGGTGCATACTAAAATGGCCTATACGCCAGCTGTAAGAGTGTAATTCTATTTCGGTTTACTACAATTATCCTATAGCATCACCGAAATTACGCAAATTAATGCAGGGGAGTTGGAATTAAGGTGGAAGGATGAAAAGAAATTCTCTTTTGGGGATCGCGTTCATTCTCATTCCAAATTCAATGTAATCTACTCTAGGATACAATTTTTTTTAAAATTAATATAACCAACTTAAACCAATTAATTCTGCTTTTTTCCCTCAAAACTCCAATTTTAGATTATTACAATACTCTTAGATGACCAGAAGTTATAAACAACATGGCAGCTCTTGAAGTTTATCTCATCGAATGTAAGTATAGGGTAAGTCTTACTATAACCGAGAAGGATCCAATATAGTATTCGCACATATTTTAGTTTTTAGTTAATTTCAAAAATACTATGTTTTCAAACTACTAACAGTTGAATGAAAACAATTAAAGTTGTAATGTAATAAAATAATGAGCTTTTGAACAATAAGAAGACACAAACATCTACCCATAATTAAAATGAAATTAAAGAAAATATTTACTTTCTTTTATTTCATTAAAATTATAGTTTTTATAGTAAAATACAACTGTTTTTTAAATTTTTATAAATCAAACGATAAAAGAAGACTTTATTTCAGGAACTTTATTATCTAGTATCCGTTTAATGGCAAAAAAACGCGATACATATAAAGATAGACCTATCTAAGTGTACTCACTAAAATAAAAATGAAACAAACTGCAACTGTGATACAAAAAAACTTTTAGGCAATAAATTGTAACAACGGAACCTACAAATTTTTAAATTTCTTCTGATTACTTTTGACTATTTAGAACTTATATTTAAAAATAAAACTTTTAGTTATAAAAACAAAATCTGAGAAAACTTTATAGTAATGTTTTTATTTTGTTTAACCTAACATGTCCTTCGTAGATTTATCACATTTTCAAGTTTTAGTTATTTTAGATAAGGCAAACACATTTCCTAACAATACAAATATTCATAGAAACTAGATACTGAAATCTACAATTCTATACAATGTTCTAGTTAAGTAAGGATAAAAAGTAAATGTAATGTTTGAGGAATCATTTCTATTAAATCAATGAAACTAAATTAAACTCAGTTGATGGTCAAATAAAAGGGTAAAGTTTCTCTTTTAAATAATATACATAGGTAGATCTCCATACCTATATAATATTATTCTCATATACATATATTTTATATAGTATGGGAATAGCAAAATCTTAGTGTGGAAAATTTTATGTTTCACGTTCTAGCAAAATTCTTTTACAATCTGAATATTAAGGTTTGAATGGCTTCCGAAATAGACAAAAAAAACCATTGTTAAGAGGCAATTTTGGAAAATAATGAAATAGGTTGACAAATCAATAAGTTATTTTCCTTTTCAATTTAAAGCTTAAATGTCGGCGATAAACATTTCTATTTGTAACATCACAAAGAATGGTAACAGAAATTTTTTAGATTTCAATTGATCCATACCGAACTGTAGAATGTGCTCAAATACTTTCTATAAAATTTAGCTAAAAATTAATTTAGATAACAAAGTTATAAAGAAAGGCTTATGTATATACATAGTTCCTGTGCAATACCTGTACTATACCGAAAACTGTTGAATCAGATTTCAAAACATTGCGTGGAGTTGTTTCTGTTATGGAAAATTTTATTTTCTCAATGATATTTTTGTCATAAATAGCACAAAACTTAATATATTTTAATTTCATTAATTTTTGAATATTGAAATTTATTAAGGTTTTCAAAATCTGCATACTGTATACGTTGTACAGCATGGCATGTAAACTATTGATATTTACTCCTTTATTTGATGTATAAATTGGAATAAATTTAATATTTGTGGTGTCATCTGGAATATACTGAAGAAATTTTAAAATTATAGTAAGTATGCACATAATATACATATACATCTGTGTAATATATATATATGTCAATGATATCAGCTCTGTATTAGCAACACATATATGTCGCATCATACATACCTCATACAACATAAATTTGGTTATAAGTAAGAATATTTTCATATAATCTAGACATACATATAAATGTACATATGTATGTATCAGGACATTTTTATTAAATTTAAAAAATTCGCTTGTTTTCAAAAATTTTATTTAATTGTCACGTCTACAATATTATAAAGTTTGAAGAGCAACTCAATAATAATCGAAAGCGTACAATGGTTTATTAATGTTACGTTCTAAGATACTTAAGGTGTTAAGGCTCCTTGTTCTCTTTAAAACTAGGTGACAAAGATTTTAAAATCGATAAAAATTTTTATTAAATAATATTAAATAATAATGAAGCGGTGGACGATGGACTGGTATGTACATACATATGTAAGCAACAATCGATTTAATAATAAAATTCAAATATGACAATGATTGCCTTGTGATCGAAAATAATGCGACATTTTGAACAACATATACATATTTTAGATTTACGGTGAAAATAAATTTTTAAAATTTGTTGTTTGTTGTCAGTCAAAACCGACTGACAGGTTTGTATCAATAAGAGACCCAATATGCTATTCTTAAGACAATTAATTTTTGAAAATGTGAGGGAAACTCGGTTTTTGGGTTGAACATTCACATAACAGGAGAGAAACAAAACTTTGCGGGAATTTTGTACATTTTTCAAAGTAAATTCAGCTAAAAAATTAACATTTTTTAAAAATGAAGTTAAAATTTCAACTTTTTCGAATTTTAAAGTCATGTGATTCCGAAATCTGAACAGATTATAACTAATGTAGATATTCATAAGAAAGACCTTACTCTGAGGTTTCCAAATCATGTTTGTTAATGCACTTGTCTTACATAGTTATACTTAAAATTTCAAAAAGTAAAAAAATCAGTCAAAATTTAATTTAAGCCCCGTGTAGCTTCGAACTTGTTGAGCTATGAACAGGGTCTTCATACAAAAGTTTTGTCTACTCATGACGGCCTATACAATGTATTGGAAGTATATAAATGATATGAAAATCTTATAACTGATCTAAATTGCAGATAATGTTATTAATGCTGTATAACAATGTTGGCGGTTAAGCTTACAGAACAATAAAAGTAAAGAAAAGATTTCTTTTGGCAAAACTTCCTATTCAATATTAATACCTTATGATTATATTTCCTATGTTAATTTAGAAGATTGATTTAAGGACATCTTAATAACAATAAAATTTTAATTGAACTCCTGCATTTAAAATATACGCTCATTAAGTTCATTTAAATAAACAAAAAATAAGCGATAAAAAATTTAAATGCAGAAATATTTTTTCAAATATTTATTTTGAACTTCATTATTAATACACTACTGAAGTAATTCAACATTCCAAAATGAAAAATTTAATTATAAAAGAGAAAAAAAGAATTCAGTTCCACAATATTGTACAAGAAGTGTCGATGTGAAAGAATTTTTTAAAGTAATTTTATTAGTATGCGCACACACGAAAAGGTAATTAAATTTACACATAATATATGCACACATAAAGAGGCAATCAATAAAATATTCATTAATTTTAATGTTGAAAAGAGCAAAAAATTGGAAAGAGAAAATCAATGAGCATTAAATTCTGTTGCTCCTCAATTCAGAATCAACAAAATCTCACATTTATTTTTAAATTAATTTTTTACTGAACTGAACATTGACAATAATGGAGGTATTGTTCTCGCCATGAATTTAAATTTTCTTCTATATCTTTATTGATATGGTTTTTTTTTAAATTTCAAGAACTGGATCAATTCTTAAAGTTTTTAATTAGAAATTGTGGGATAAATTTCATATTAAACAAGAGAAGATTGTTCGTGTGCATATTTTATGCGAATGTGATCGGTTGTGTACTGGTCGCATCTGATTTTTTTGCTTAATGTAAAAATAATAAATTTTCGAATATTTCTTATATGGCACATATGTGCAACCTTATCTACATTTATACATACTTAAGAAAAGCTGGCTGGTTGCTTTAATATATTTTTTAAATTTTCACATATTCATTCACAAATATTTGTTTTCAGTATTATTTTAGAATTAAAAGACGAGCTACTCGTATTAATTTCCCATAAATCATAAAATCATAATACAATATTGAAATTTTGCAGGATAACATATAATGTCCTTGAAATTTCCTATCTAATATAGAAAAATTTTTTTCTTGTTTGCCATTTTAAAGAGAAAAAATATTTTCATAAGATTTTATGATTTTTTTAAAAATTTTATACATATGTAGCTTTATAGAGCAATGTGGAATGAGAAGAATTTTGATATTTTGACTTTATCATAGTGAAAAATTCTCATTTCAGAGATTTTAGTAAAATATTTTTTAATATTAAATTTTTCTTGAAAATTATGTACATACATATATGTTGGGAATTCAAATATAGACTGAATGTAAATATGTATAATAAACAAGACCTAACGATACAAGTTCTTTAAAGCATATATTTGCAATGAACAAGATTAAAATAATAGTATGTGTAATTTTACAAAAAAAAGTTAAAGACTATTAACTAAGGACTAAAAATTGTTAAATTTTCCGAAAATCATTAAAACAAAATTTTCATTACTCTTTACTGGTCTTTAAAAAATTTTGTACAACTGATTTTAAACCAATCATTTCAAACAAATTTATTTTCATTGAAATTCGTATGACATGGAATTCCTCAACACAGTCACATATGCATTTAATTCATGTGAGAGTTTCATACAGTCAGAACGTCCTGCGGTGAGGCAATGCCAATATTATTACAATTATTCCAAATTAGTAAACAATATTATTACGATTTTAGACAAAAAATTTCAAATCATGTTTGAGTTAAAGGAGAATTAAGATAGCATCGCTTCCCAGAAAAAAGGATTTCTTTTTAGTTCAGTATATTCTAAAATAGCTTCCCTTCGGATATAACTTATTATATATTACAGAAAGTTTATGCTAGAAAGAACATCCACAAACATTAAACACTCAATAACAGTCAACCGAAAAATAATGGTCGACTTAGTGAAATTTTAATTGTAAAGTTCCAGAAGATTGGTTATTGGAAAAAACTGATTTTTAAGATTCTTAAAGATGTCAATGTCATGCTCACACCTGAATCGGAAATATTGAGAACCTTCATGCAGATTTTATTCCAATATTGCTTGTTTTGATTTTCTTCACCTAATTAATAAAGTTTTGTTGTTAATATTTCGGGAATTACGGCAAAGTTTTTTAAAAAGAACAGGATAAGCTATTTTGGATTGAATTTTAGATTACAAATGACATTAAAACTATGGAATATTGACATAAATTTAATTATCCCACTTAAACTTTTAATTTTAATAAGGATAAGTTAAAAATATTTTTTAAATGATTAAAAAAAATTTAAATGAAACTCGCCTTGTTGGTCATTTATATTCTTATGAAGAAAAAGGATCACTGACTTGCACACATGTTTATTAGATGGGTTAAAGAACAAAACTAATTTAATTTTATAATTTTCGCAAATAATCTTTGGTCCTTCAACTTACGCATGCAAGTCTATCCTCTCAGTCATGCTGAGATTACAGAGAATAGTTTAAAGAAAGAGAATTAAAATTTCTATCTAATTTTATTTTTTTTTTAAACTTATCACTAATAAAATTATTCATAAATTTTGTTTATTTTGGAATTGTTATTATTATATTTTATTAACCTCAATCACATTATAATCCTTATAAGAATTGGGTACTCTCATAAAATTTTATATAATAATGCTTAAATGACTCTTAAACGAAAATTTAAAGTCGTGTAAATTATTCAATTTCCATGAATTCTTCTTCTAAAAAAAAAAAGGAAAATTTTGACGAAGGAAAAATAAGTACCCATACAATATAAAAAGTAATGATGACCTAACAATCCTTATTTTGAAAGAATCCATATCCTTATTCAAAAATGAAAATGTTTGCTATGAAATTTTTCTTTCCGCTTTTGTATGAATAAAAAAATTATTTTTAAGGCTTTTTTTTCTACCATGATTCTCAACAGAATGGCCAAAAATTCTTGTTATCGTTTGAATTCTTTCTGACTATGTTGTTTTAAACAAGTACAATTTTTGGCTTGCTTTTGCTACTTTCTCTTTCTTGTCGGAAAAGATTTTTAAAATTAATAGTTTAGCTACAAACAATTGCGATTAAATATAGATTGTGAACATAAAATCCAAAACATTGCTAAAACAATGTTAGCAATATACTAATACAATATACTAATATAAATGATAATTACGCTTTTACGCCTTTACAAAATATTCAGTAATGCCGAAAAATTTATTTTTATTAAAATAAAATGATAGTTTTTGCCTCTGTTTACAATGTGGTGCGATGTATGTACTATATGGATTTATATATATTGTACAAGTACGAGTATATTGTGGAGTGTACGATGTGTATGCCATGTATTATATTTACATAATTATCTTTTGCCCCTTGGAATGGTCTTATGTCAATTTTTAACCTGTTTTGTTTTCTCTTTCGGTACCAAACAATAAAGTTCATTTTTAGATTTGTTTAACGGAACATAAACCACCTTATAATTTATATGTACAAAATATCGGAAAATGTATACATATAATTAATTGAGAATAAAAATTAACAAAGCAGGACCTTAAGGTAATTGTCAAGAACACAAACATGACACTCATTTTGCCATTCATAGTGATAACTTGCTTTTGATGCAACAAATTAACTTCTTACTAATGACTGTTTGTACTAGTAAAGTTCAATACGAAATAATTTAATGGTACTTAGATTATTGTTTAAAATTCTAGACCACTCTGTACTTTAGGCATGACAAGAAGAAAACGAAAAAGATTTTTGAAAAAAATATTTTGGGTTATGGAAAAGAAGAATTCTTGAATTATAGTAATAAATTAAAAATATTATGGACCCATTGTAGATTTAATTTAAAAATATGAAACTCTTTAAGTAATGAAAAATTTAATAAAAAAAAAACAAGTCCAGTTTCGTATGAGTTTGAAAAATTATTTTTCATGTTTTTTTTTCTTAACTATTCTAATTTTTATAAATTGAAAATTTGAGAAACAACAATAAAGGTAGTCTTTATCATTGAAATTGATAACACACCTGCACATTTATTATCAATTTAAATATTATATTTTCGCTCACTTTTAGCTAAAATTCAATTACACTCACTCAAACGCACATATGTGTATTTGATTAGAAATGAAAATATGCTTATTTTATAAATGAAGGACATCAGAACAATGAGATCCTTTCAATTTACTGAAAAAAAAATATTATATATATTGAAACAGTCAAAAAACTCCAACTAAAATAATAAAAAAAAATAATATTAAAAATTTCTTGGAAACTTTTGAATTTTTCGCCTCCGGTTTTTTAGAATATTTCCAAAACAATGTACATTTATAATATTGTAGGGCTAATAACTGAGTTGAAAAGGAACATAATGTATAGATGTTCCGTTAAAAATGACAAACTTTTTGTTTTCACCCAAAACTTAATATTGTGTTTATGTAGCGATTCTCAGCGTAATAGCCGCATCATAAGCTGAATATGAAAAATAATGGCCACATTGATTAAAACACATTTACTCTTATAAATGCTAAATATGGTTAAGAATCCATAAATTCACACATTTAAGTTTTACTATTTAAAACTCTTAGGGATGGTATACCCTATAAATACACAAATATTTGTCTTTTTAAAATGACAACCAATAATTTGAAAAAGAAAATACATACTTACATTAATGAATATTGCCGGTTGTTAGGATACAAGAACGTAGGAGGATGATATAAAAAAAAACGTATAATAGCCCATGAAGATTGTAAAGAATTATAAAGTAGAAATTTAAAAATATACATTCAATCATACTTTTCTCCAGGATAATACCCGATACCTTGGAAATTTTTAATTTATTTCAAGTTTCACTTATGTTTATTTGTTTAAAGTGATTCTAAAATAAAATGAAACTTAGAAATAATTGAAATATTTTATGACTTCAATAATTTAATATATAATTTAAAAATCTATTTATTAGCTATATTATAAATATTATGCTTCAGAGCAATTAAATTCAGTTATCAAAAAAAATTTGGGATTTTTTTTTAAAATTACAGTATTTGTACAAAATTCTAACCTTAAAACTAAACTAACCGAAAACTCTTCCACAAAAATTTTGAAAAAAGGTGCATATTAGTTTCACTTTGTCCGTCCGTCCGTCTAGTAAAGTTGTAATTTAATTTTAAGATGTTCTATGTAGATACTTCATTTAAGCAACCCACTTTTGATAAAATTTCAGCTAGAAAACCAAACCCTAGATGAAAACTTGCAAGTATTGTGTTTGTTTAATTGAACTGTTTTTCCCTAAAATTTGGCTTCATTTAAAGTTGTTACAGCCTTCATTAATTTGGTAAGTCTGTATAAAATTGGGATTTTTTCGCTCAGTTCTCAATTCTCGCTTCTTTCTAATACAAATTCTTTTTCTTATCTGAAAAAATTTAATCACATATCTTTATATTCTTCAAAACTGTTAACTCGCAACTCTTTGTCAAAACTCGTATATTAAATCGAAATTAATTTTCTTTCTTTTTTTATTTATTATTTTTGTTCCCAATAAAATTTTCTTAAAATTTGTGTTTTTCTATCAATATTTAAATGTAAATAGAGAGTTCAATTTGAACAAGGGTCTCTAGATATCAAAAAATCTTTTTATTCAAAGTAAGTTTTTTGTTTTACAAAAAAAAATCTTTAAAATACAAAAAAAAAATTGTTTTTTTTTAAAATGGAAAAATCTGGATTCGCACTCGAGCATATTATTTTCTTGTAAAAACAAAAACTGTCAAAAGTTTGAAGCATCAAGACTTAAGGCATGGAGCATCAAGACTTATGGTCAAACTAAAAGATGATAAGTCACTAGTCACAAGCCTTGCGACCATATTGCAATTATAAAAACGTGAATAAGGAAAATGTTTTGAAAGCTTTGACCTAATTTAATAACCAATTCACACGTCACACAACTTTCTCAACTACACTCATTCCAAATTTAATATGAACAAATTTCGAATACAGTATACATATTTTCAAAAAAATTTATAAATTTATATACTAGGATAATTTTTTTTTTCATATTACATGAAAATTAAAAATTGCTTTCAATTCATTTGTCAATTCTCATTAAAAATATTGTAAGTAAAAATTTTTTTCTTTCAATCAGAGTAGCATTATAAATAGAAAAATATAGAAAGAACTACAAGTAAATTGAAATTACAAAATTAATAACAAAATTGGTGAAAATAAATTAAAAAATGCGAAGAATTTAAGGAAATTTAAACTTAATAACCAGCTTATGCAAAAAAATATGGAAACTGTGAAAATTATAAAAAAATTCGAACTATTTTGATGAATTTTTTAATAGTGAAATGAATGTACACAAATTCCCAAAAAATGTAGAATTTTTTTAGTTTTGTGCAAAGGATTTGAAATGTTTTTAAAAAGAACAGTTTTGAATAACACAAAATTAATTTGAGAGAACAAATTCGTTGCAAAGGAGCCATAATTTAAACCGAAAAAAAAATAATTGAAACAATGTAGTTGAAAATATTCAAGTATAATCAAATTGATAATTTTAAAAATATCCAAAGTCAAGGGTAATAAATAGAAGCAGTTTTGTCAAGACTAAGTAAGATAATTTTGTAAAAATATTAAATTCGTGTGTGGAAAGCCTATTTTAATTTTTCTGTTCTATTTCAAAGACTCTATAAATCGTTCATCCTAAATATATGCAATCCTAGAAATAGTTTCACACAATGAAAGTAATTTGAATAATGTAGTACATAGCTAGTTTGTTTTTAAAAGCATTATTTTCACTTGTTGGTTTCACCTAACTTTATTTAATTACAAGAGTAAAAAGTTTTTAAAAGTCGTAAATTCAATTATAGTACGCTTCTCGGGAAAAATAGGCAACTAATAGCCGAACACAAATTAACAGTCTACTTTTTTAAAAGATGATGTAACAATTGGAATGTAGGCTGGAATCATATTATATACAGGTCAATTTATGGAGGATATTTGAAGTCAGCGATTCCCTTCTAATTAACTTTTATGAAAAACACATTCTAAGAAGAATCAGCTACAGTTTAACAACACGAATAGGTTTAGCAAATATTCGGTATATAAAGCGACTAGCTTATTTTACATTCTCTCCTGTAATTGACTGGAATTATAAGTAAATAATTAATCTGGAAATGAAATTTTGGAATACTACATAATTGAGTACACTACATACCTTTCACCATATAAAAAATTATTATATTAATATGTATTCTTAATTTACGTTAACCCATGCATATTTTTTTTAACATTAATATTAACAAATCAACAACGTGTCAACACGAGAAAAATTTTAACCTTTTTACGTTTACATAAGGTGCATAAATAATTTACATTGTAGTAATTATTCCTATGGCACACACATGCTTTTCAACTTAATCTGAATATTTAATTTGTTCGCTAATTGTTCCAAGTTTTGTTGTTTTGAAACAACTTTGAAATTAATTTCTAACTTTTCAGTAATGCTCCTTTTTCCATTTCATAAATAATAAAAATTTTGGAAAACACAAAACTCGTTCTATCGGTCTTAAAGTAAAGGATAATGTTTAGATAAAGTAAAAAATTCTTTTAAAAATTATCCTAAAACCTTTGCCTTAATTATTATTAATAATTAAAGCAGAAGAAAAGTATTACATTTTTCTTATATGTTTTTCTAAGAAATTCTACATTATGTAAGCTTCTTGTTTGTTTTTTCCTAAAGTCTAATGAAAATTAATTTTTGCAACGGAAGTACAACATTTACACGCAGGCAATCAACCCCTTTGAATATTTTGCATCAGTTAATTTGTTCAATGATTTTGTTCTTATGTTGGAAAAACAAAGTAGATATATGCAAACCCATTATAATTTAATAAATAAAGCATAACCTTAAATATTCCTAACAATTCATTAAAGCTTATAATGGAATAGTACTAGCAGATTGATAAAAATTATTTGCCATGTTGATTAACAAACTCACAAATACTTTATGTAATAATAATTAATCATATTTGAAATAACAATTAAGATTAAGATTAATTTTTGACAATAGAGAAATACGAGCACATCTATTTCTACTAACACTTTCAAGATAACAAATTCATAATAATCCAAAACATTGCATATTCACCTCTCATATTACTAGAAATTTCAAGACGTACGATTCAGTAAGTCTTCTTCTCGTTATATAAATATGCAAAATCATATCTAGAAATTTTTATTTGAAGTTAGTAATCATAGTTTTTAATTTATAATCTATGAGTTTTTCGTAAAAATTGAATTTATAAACAAAACAGCATATTAAATGAAAAGATCCTGCATATATTTGTGTATTTCTCCTGATTGTATATTTCTGTTTTCATTGCCGTTTTTTAGCACTTTTACTTTCACTCTGTTCGTCCCACTTACAAAACTCTTAAGATAGAAAACTGATATTTATACATAAATAGATTTTAATTAGAAATTTATTTCTGTACAAGAATACTTTTATCTTTTTCCCCCCACTCCTCTTTTTTCTCTACACAACCCATCTACAAGTGAGAGTCCCTCAAAGTCCTAAAAATTGATTTTTTGACAATATGCTTATTGTATAGGAACCACAAAAATTTTTTAAATCCTGTAAGTTGCGTGAAAGTACCGACTGGCTTCTTTCTCTGCGATATAATCCCTTCTTTTTTTAATTTAAAAATCGTTTTTCTTCTACATAGATGGTAAATTTAAGTAGTCAGATGTTTTAGCCGGTTTTAGATTCTAATAAATAATCTTATTTCGTTAGAAGAAAATTTTTTTCCACCTACTTACATCTCCTTTCAAGTTAAAATTTTGGAAAATTTGAATTTTCGGCGCCGTATTATTTTGCAGTTTAGAAAATAACTGCAAGCCTTTTTGAATTGTTATTAAATCAAATACCTCACGGTATAAGATATGACGTAAAAAAATTTAATTATTTATCTAAACTCACTTAATCCATCATTACGTTAGCGCTTCATTCAATTTTTTTTGCTCATCCTAAACATATGCAATATTTGACATACATACAATTAATTTAAATAGCTTGTGTTAAGAAGCAGTATTTTCACTCTTTCGAGCAGTGCCGCTTCGCAAACCATTGGTCTGATCCGATTTACCGGATCAATTGCATTTCATTCGATTTCACTTTTCGAATCGAATAATATTAAGTATCAATTTTTTTTCCTTCTCAAAATGTACAAAATCATTCACTCATCATTCAAACACATTGTTTTTATACAGATGAACAAGTTTATTTAAAGTATAAGTAACAACGAAGGGATGGAAGTTGTTGTTTCCATAATCAACCATTTTTCACAATTTTTCTTTTTTTCTGTAGTTTTCTTGTCATAATTCCATGAAAAACTTTATAAGCATTTACAAAAACAAGGTTATACATATTTCTCGAATCCCTTAATTTCTTTAAAAATTAAATAAAGCTACCTTGAATCAATACTAATTCCCAAACCTTCCAAAATAATTTTTATTTTTGCGTATTCCTTTTATAAAAACGGTCGTACTAAATAAAAAAATATAAATAATTCTTCTTGCCAGGACCTTTATTATTATTCAAATATTATAATCTAAACGTAAACTTATTACTTAAATTTGAATAATTTTAATCGAAAAGGGTGAAGATTTGAAGAGACAAAAGGATTTGAAAGTTTATAAATGCTGCAGAAATTGTTTGTATTTTAAGCGTGGAGGTAAAAGCAAAGAGGAATAAAAGAATTTTAGAATTGAAATTTTATGGTCTGACAAAATATGGAAAAGAAGAAGAAAACAAAGTTTTTCTTTTTATTTTCTAGACTATTTTATAGAATTTCTTAGAATTTGCTGTTGAAAAGTTATTGACCTGGAAGAAGAGTTCTTATTTTAACAATATTAGTTTTTCTTAAAAGGTTCTTATTTCATAAAAGATTGAATAAGATTAAATAGAATTTTTAAGGCAAAGTACTGATAATTTTCTTCTCCTGCTCTGATAATCTGTTGCTTTAATAATTTTCATAAATGATTAATATAAGTATTTATTGCCATACGTTTTACGCTTTGGATTATCTTAAAAGAGATTTTTCAAGAAAAGAAAAGGAAGAAATACATAGTAAAATATTACACTTTATGAAGATTTCCTTGAAATGGAATTTTCAATAAAATAATCGCGTTTACTTTCAACAAAATCAATTCGTATACGCATATCCAAAGGAAATTTCATTTATTAGAAATCTTGTACGCTTATTTAATAGCACGTACACTTCATTTAAAATGCATTAGTAAAAATTGGACTGATTGCTGTTAGATTGAGCTTGTTTAAGCGTTGGAACCAATCATACCTTCTGGGTCAAATAATAAGTGTTATGTATATGCAAATTTTTTTAAAGGTTTAAATCTATTTTTGCAATTGCTACTTTATTGCTTTGAACTTCATGTGAAATGTAACACACACACTCAGCTTAGCAAACAATTCGAAATTTAAATAAAAAAATGGAAAAATACTCTTCCGATTTCCCGTGCAAATTTTATTTATATACAGTTTCAAATTATATTAAAAAGTAACAGAATTTTTGTAGTAAAATTGGCTAATTAAAAGTAATTAAAATGACTTGAGCAAAATACAAGAGCTTCATCTCATTTTAACTACAGTCTTTCTCCAATACTTTCATAAATTATCGTTCCTAGAAACTAATATTTATTGGATACTAACACAGATGGCAAAGAGAAGCGGATTTTCACCAAAAAAAAACTCGAGTTGCAGATCTGATGTTATATTATAATTATGTTATTATGTTACGATATTATAACCTCCCTCATTGCAATGCCGTGGGTAAGATCAAATCAGTATTGGCATGTTTGTATAAAGAAATTGCTTTAACAAAAAAAAATTGTTCCGCCCTTTCAGAATTTTTTTTTCTCTTAAAAATTATCCTTGAAAAATGTTCTTTTATTGCAATTTCTGGCTGTGATATTTGAAACGCTGAACAAAATTTTCTGACAAGGTAAACCTAAATAAATAAGGTAAAGTAATAACAAAATGTTAACAAGAGCAAAACAAAAATAAAAGTAAAAGTAATCAAATGAATAAAATAAGGAATTTCAAGCGAAAGTGGAAGTAAGCATGCAAAAATGTAGAATAAGTAAAGTACAGGGGACAAATACACAATATTTTAATAACCCACCGATTTTAAAGGTCCAGTACACGATAAAATGTTCAGAACATGCGTTTAAATAAATTTCAATATTTTAGGAATGTAAAGTTACTAAAAATTTCAGTGAAGTTTCTGCCCAATTTACATCGGAATACATTGACTTACAAGTAAATGAATTGTTTGTAGCAATGGAATTTTTATATTATTAGTTTTAAGAGGCAATTTTGGACATTTTCAACTATTGTTAATAGCAAACAGGAGTTTTTATATCATGTTAATTTAGAATTAAATCAACATTCATAGTATTGTAGTCGGTTAGCTCATACTGGCAATTTTAGTCTCGTTAAAGGAATGAAAAAAAATATGATTTGATTATAAAGAGAAGAGAACTTTGGAGTTCCACATGGCTTACATTTTCTCTTAAAATATTCTAACAAAAATTTATTAGTCACGGTGTGTAAACTAAAATACAATCATTTTCTTTTGAATTATTCGTTTTTAATTCCAGGAAAATTTATTTATTCTAACATAGCTTCCAAGTGTTTAATGTTCTCCTAACATTCAAAAATTTTAATGATTTTTTGAATATGAAACGAAAATTCAGTTCTGGAATTTCTACCAAATAAAATTAAAAGCAAAAATATTCCTATAAAATAAATAAAATAAAAAATTAATGAAAGTTTAATAAAATATTTTACTGACACCTTTTTCCGTTTTGAAAAAGGATTAAAATCGGTCGGTGTCAAAAATTATAATTAAAAAAAGAATTAAATTTATTTTTTTTTTCATTTGTAAAGATAAAATTAATTGGAAAATAACCAAATGAAATCAGGTATTTTCTGTTATTTTTTTCTTTATAAAGTTTGACGCATTTTAAAAACAATTTTTGCTTTTAGCCTAAAAGAATTTTTATTGCGAAAATGTAAATTTACTGCGGCAGTATATTACCCATGTTACTTAAAATCAGTAATTAAATATATTTTAAATAATGTCATTTACTATTTAATATGGAGATTATTGGTAAATGCAATTATGAAATTAAAAATTATTTATTCACATTTACAGTCTGTTTAAAATATTCAATACCAATAATAATGCTATTATTAATGGGAATTTGAAATTCTATAGTAAAATAATTATTGGATTCATAATGATATTATAGGTTATATAATACCATAAATTGCCATAAGTTTTAATGAAAAAGATTTAAATTTAAAATTTAAAATAAATTTTAATTGCAATTTGGCTTTCACCCAACATTAGGTAAAATTTCGATTTAAAAAATTGAATCGGTTCAAATCAACTTTTCAATTTATTTGAATCATTAAGAAAAATTTTTACATTCATTATGTAGTATTGGTGCAGAAACATATTCCTGCTACAAAAATTTGAGTATGGCGACTTGTATATATTTTAATGTTTACGAATAATTTTATGAAAATTTTCTTAATATGGGGTATTTAAAGAGGTTTTACTCCATATGCTATTACCAACTTAGTTTAAAAATCACTTCAACTACATTACAAAGTTCGTACTGATAACTGGTTATTATTTAATGAGAGTTATGAACGTCATTTAATATATGTTTTTTTCCTAAAATTTAAGGGAACTAGCTATACCTTTATGAAAATTAGGGAGAGCTAATAGAAATTTTGAAAATTCTCATTAAATAAAAATATTTAAATGAAGTTCTTAAAATTTAAATTTAAAGTCCTTACATGATATCTTAACACGTGAAATGTCTGAAGGCACCATATTCGAGAACACCCTATATTTTTTTTGGTGTTGCAAACTTTATGAGTAAAATCTGCGCTTAAAAGAAAACATTGCCCCACTTAAATTTAAAGAGAAACGAAATATCCACTCTTAAAAATTGAAAACTATTGTCACAAGGCTGTCTGCTGATCTACATTCTTAACTTAAATAGATTAACATTTTTGTATTTTGAGCTTTTGTTCAATTAGAAACTACAAACGAACATCTCCCGTGCAGATCTGGAAAATATTTACATTTTCAAAACGTTCCCAGGTTCTTACACAGTTGATCAAACTAATTAATAAAATTAGAGCCACAGAGTGGTTGTAAGACAAACAGCCTAACTTTGGTTATTCTTAATTTTGTTATAGATCTTCAATTGATTAATTTATTAATTATATGTTCCATTGGAAATCGGATCATTTCACTTTACATACCTACTTCTTAAGTATATAACACTGACATAAGTGGTCATATTTTTTTTATTTTCTTAAAAACAATTCTATACTTAAACCATGATTTACTTAAAAACATTCACTTTCAATGTATAATGTTTTTGTCTTCAAATCCACATAATACAACCTAATTCAAGTAAAAATAGAGACTCTGACAAGTCTCTTTTTATTTGAATATGATTTTACTGGAAAATCTCATGTGGTTAAAGAAAAATCATATTAAATTTTCATTCAAAATAGCAATCTAATGATGACCCAAGTTTATTATAAAATCCGCACTTTACTCTTAATATATATCCTCTTCAAATTCTTGAAAATCAAAAGCATCAATTATTTCTATCTAAAATTAAAAATTTAAGTTTTTGTTAATTTCATCGTAATTAATGGTCATAATTGTTTTAAAAATTAAAATTATTATAAATTAACGCAGGATTCTTATGACGCAATATTATTGCTACCAAGAATCCTGCACATATACTTTATTATCCTCTTCAAATGTTGAGACGATATTTAACGTAAAATTTAAAATTTTAACCGTATTCCTGCAGTCCCTTAAAACCAAATTTCAAATTTGTAATTACTAAGAGAATAGTCTCAAGTTACAGAAAAAAATACAATATTTTTGCGTTATTCTTATACAATAAAATTATTGGGGCCAGGAATAGCAAGCTTTAAGAACAGAACTACTTTCTAAATTTCAAAAATTTGTGCACATATGCGTTATGATATTTAAAATATGCTCTTCATTTAATATATTCCAAATTTAACTATAAAAAAAACTGCTGACAGAATGAAAATTTTTTGAAATTTATGACTAAATTATTTTGGGAAGTGGTTCTCTTAACAATAAAGGCTATTCATTTTAAAAATATTTCAGAAAATGTAGATATTCACACAAAAAAATTTAAAATATTTTTTTTTAAATTCGCGTCTTTTTAAAAATTATCCTTGAACACATGTGAATAGGTTTCGGTTAAATACCGTAGAATTGTTATATGCACATATGCACGCACATATATAAAATATCCTGACCAATTTATAACGGTAATTTTCTGAAATTGTCCAATATTTTTTATTGCAAATTAATTTGAATTTTATAATTTTTATCTTTTCTTTCTATTTTATTTAAATTTCAAATAATTTAAATTAGCTGTAAAAATGTGGTATAATAAATTTAATTTAATGCAATCACGTCCTTGTTTTGTAATATTTTGTATTGTGTATTTTTATTTTCAAGTTTCCTGAACATACACATTAAGTACATACATAAAATGTAAGAATATAAAAGAATACTTACATTGCAATATTGCAATTGTGTACTACTAAAATTTGTATGCTTGTATGTAGCTATTATATTACACACATGTCAAGAAAAAAATGCACGTACATTACTGCTCATATATAAGGAAATTTTCAAAAGGATAAAAAATTTTATGATACCATTCACATATATTATTGCATAAGTAAGCAATTTGGGACCAGAAATTATGTTTCTAGAGTACATTGTGTTGTACACAATTGAAGAACACGTGTTGAACAACAATAAAATTAAAGGGAAAATGAAAACTTGATAAAACATTTTTTTTTCCATAAAACTATATAGAATTTCAAAAGTTTAGAGAGAAATTTTTTTTATTCCTTTTTGAATTCCCCATTTTACTTAAAGGCACTCGTTATAACATAGTGTCGTAATATTCCAAAAAGAAACAAATGGAAAAATACTTAAATGGTCGTTTTGAAGTGTGTGTTACCAAAGGAATTTCTGAAATTTTTTTAATATTTCGATTTAAAAGAAAAGCGAAAAAGTAAAAAGTTAAACACATAATTCTATATAATTTTGTAATTAAAGTTTTTATTGGAAATTTTTTTAATGATCTAGATAAAAATGCTAGTCAAAATTTCAGAAATGCACTAATAATAAAAATTTTATTTGAAAAATTTCATATACACAAAGACGATCAGTTCTTAAACATCTAAGTTCAAGCTACGTAAAAGTACATTTCAATAATGGAAGGTAGGATGCTCAAGTCAAAACTTATTTCATGATAATCTGAAATTTTAACACCGTTAATAATATATGAAAATATTTGTGAAAATTCATATCAAGGTCAATATAAATAGGTAATACCCATTGGGAGAAATACACATAATTAAGTAATTATGAGATTCGTTTAATCAAAAATGACAGAACAACCAATTATGCAACACACATTAAAGAATACCGAATACATAAAGAAATATGCAATACACATTAAAGAAGAATAATATTTTAGACCGAACCGAAAGAAGATCAAAGGGAAGAAGAAAGAAACTGTGAATTGTTAAAGAAATAGAGCCTAGATGAAACAATGTCTGACACATTGTTTAACCAAATATGAGAAATTGAAGCATTTGATTGAAATAAAGGCAAAAAAGTTGAAGTTAAAAACACCCCATTTCTAAAATTCAGCAATTAAGATCAATTAAGAAACAACATATTAAGAGTAAAATTAGCTCTATGCTATTTGAATATTATCAAATCTCTTAATGTTCAAAGAATCAAAGTGAATTAAAGAATTTTCATTAAAACTATGAAATATTTCAAACACATCATAAATAACCGAATAATGAGGTTTGAGTTTGTTCAATTAGTCAATGCCTCAAAATTTCTAATAACAACATATAAATTTAAATTTCCCTTACATATTTTATTATATAATAAAAATTTTCTTTCTGCCCAAATATATTCTAAAAATTATTTGACATACATAAAATTATTTTATAATATACAATTAGAACATGGGATCCTTATTGTTACATAATACAACAATGTATTGTCTTTCTTATAATAAAATGATAAATGACAACTCAATGATAATAAGTGTCAAATAAGTACAACACGATTGTAACAAAATATTACAATATAAAAAAAAACAAAAACTTACATACAAAAATAAATATTGTAAAAATTCGTACATATTACTTATACTCAAATTTTATAGCTCTACCATACTATAATGGTCAACATGAAAAAGCAAGAAATATAATGAGAAAATTAATGACATTGACAACGTCTGTACAATAGAAAACATCGTTTAGTATAAAGAACCAAACTATTATTATTTATTATTATTATTGTTATTATACTCTTATATGTTATACTATCAAAAAGGACATCAACATACAATTTAAATGTACAAAATATACAATCATATAAATTTATCCTGTACGTATATACTTTTATAATATGTAGTATTAACACTTACCCCTAATTCAATATAAAGTGTATAAATTGGATATGGTAAAGCAATAACCATTCCAGTTAACCATGATGCACAACAACAAACAAATGTTGGTAGACGTCCTTTTAATGGATCACCAAGCCATCTCATACGATCCCATGCAATTAATAAATGTGATATCATTGCAACATGAAGTGGTATATCCTTAAACAAAACAAAAATAAAGAAAACAAAAGTTAATAGGAAAATTTTTAAATAAAGATTATTAAAAATTTTGTAACAATTTTTAAACTGATTAAAATATGTGATGTAAAAGAAGCAATTATTTAGGTGATACTGCAACAATGAAGAAAACTTAATTTAAGAAAATATTAATTAAAATAATTGAATGGCTTTTCATTTTGACAAGTTTGGTTTGGTAGATATTAGGGATAATTTTGAAATTATGATTTGAGATCATAATTGTTTGACTTTAGTTGCCTCGTGCGATAAATAATAAGAAATCAAGATTAAAGAGTTTTTTATGACAAGTATTTTATTAGGGAAATTTTTTAAATTAAAATTTTCAAAATAGATTCTGGAGTGAAAAATATTAAGAGCACATACACACTACTCTAAAAAAAATAATTGAAAAGCGAATTGAGTAATAAAATTTGATTTTTGACCGGAAAAACTATAAGAAAATTGATTATTTCCATTTATTCAATTTAATCCCGGATTCATGGAAAATTAAGTTATAAAACTGGAAATTTATCTAATCAATTCTATTAGCTACAAACTTTTTTTAATATTTTAAGGCTTAAAGTTCGTTAGTATTTTGAAACATTTTTTTCTAGAGAATGGTCACCTGAATTGTAATAATTCCGAAGATAAATTAATCGCTTGAAGCCAGTTCTGATTAATTCGAATCTGATTAATTAAAGCTAAAAGTCAAAATCTTTAATTAACAAATTTTCAAAAAAAAAAAAAATGTATTTTAACATGTCTGTTTACGTCAAGTTTTCCATTTAACTGATTTTCATCTCCTTATAATTAGGAATATAAATATATTTTACCAGACGAATTCCTTAAGTCAATCGTCAATATTTTCATGCAATTAATATTGCACGAAAGATCTAAAACAATCATCAGTAAGACGCACATACTCATAATAATACATTATTAATTTCCTTACTATTTTCAACCTCTAGTCAGATCTCTTGGGTCTTACTTCTTTGGTTGCCCATTGGACCTTGCGAATGTAAATATTTAGGATCTTAGCCGATTTGTGAAGAGTTCTGGCTAGTTTGAATAACCGACGGTATCACAACGGGCCCAGATGGTCTATGTGTACCCCTCGGGGGACAGCATTAACCTAACCTAACCTTACTACTTTCTTTACTTAAACTGAAACTGTTTGTTATTTTGATTCACCACTCATACTTAGAACTCTAAATACTTTTTTTTTTTCTAAACTTATAAACATTGCTTTTTATTTGAATTAAATGAATTGAAATTTAAAGTTATTTATAATTAGAAAATGAATTTAAGGGACATGTTTAACTCAGCTTGTAGCACATAAAATTACATTTATTTCCTACTTCGTTGTTCATATTGCTAGCATACTGCGACAGCGAGAGTCATATACGAGATTTCACACAAATGTCACTGCCGTAATTCAGTTTCAATTGACAGCGACAGCTTCAATAATTTAATCAAAAGCAATCTAAAAAGTTTTTTACTTTCTTCTCTTTTTAATTTTTGCATTGTTTTTTTTTATTTTTTTTAAATTCTCCTTTTGAAATTAAAATACATATACGTAATGCCGGATATTCTCCCAATTAACAAAATTAAAAATATCCAGATTAAAAATGAGGTTTGTTATTCAATTGTCATCGCATGTTGCGTCGACAAATATTCAATTTTCCGACATGCGTCAGTATCGCATGTCGCAGCAATTACAGCTTTTACGTCTCACTCCTTCAAATTAAACAAAACTTCTTATCGTTTTATCAACTTAAAAAAATTCCTTAACTTATCTTTAACAAACTTTAACTTTTCATTGGATAATAATTCCCATAAAAACATAGTAAAAAAAAAAAATAAAATTTTATAAATTTATTCCAACGAGATTTAACAACTTTTGAAAAATAGATCCAATTCTCTGAAGAGATTCCCGCAACTTCTTTTCTTAAAATATCGTTCAAAAAATTTAATTTATAAAGGTGTCCTTTAAAAGAGCAGACAACGATTTTAAATTGAAAACTGTACACCGATTTATTTAAAGTATTTTTTTACTTTTCATGGTTCTTTCTGTTTAAAGTGCAGTCTACCTCCTGAATATTTAAACAAAGACATATTTGTAGTAACATTGAAAACATTAATCGAAGGATTAAATGCATTAAAATTTCAAAGTTAAAAAATGAACATTTTACAAGGATTTTCTTTGTAAATGTTACAAATCTCTTAAGTATTGACAGTTTAACATTAAAAATTCTACATATGTACACTCTTTCTGTTTTATAAATTTAAGGAATCATTTCAAATCTACTATACGTTTAAGGAATATACTTTAAATGTCCTTGACTATTTTATTATGATTTAAACAAAAAAAGGAAAAGAATTTAAATGTTATTTTTATTTTCTTTCATTTTTTTGCGTTTGCAGAATGACTAGGTACTTGAGTTTACAGAAAAAACTTGAAAAAAAAAACACCGGATCTCTAATGTATTGCTCATACACTTACATTTGAGAAGAAACAATAAAAAAACCGACAAATCCTTTTTTCTTTCTTATTAAATTTCAAAAGTTCCAAATGAATTTTTGTTTAAATCAAATTTTTTATAGCCTTCTCCTGACTTTAATACATAAATTTGTGTTTTATTTTTGCTCTGCCACTTCTTCCTTTTTCTTAAAAAGAATAAAATATTTTTTTCAAAGTCAGATTTACATAAATTTAATGGTATTACAATAAAAAATACTTTCTACTTTTAGCAGGACAAAAAAAATTTTACTAAACAAAAACTCAAACAATTAAGAAAAACTAGGAGTGAAAATTTTTTTTTTAAAGCACATAATGAGCACTTAAGTAAAACTATTGTTGTTAAGGAAAAATAAATTATGTGGCAAGCACATTACCGACCGCAAGGTGTGTTGTATAGTTTAGCAAAAATGTTGCACGAGATTATTAAAATGCCTTTTAAACACTTCTTTCAAATTTAAAGGACGCTAGTAAGCTTTTAGTTAATGTACCTCGAAAAATATAAGTTTCGTTTTTGGCAGAATTTCACTTTGCGCCATTCGAATTTTCTGAAAAGTTTGTCATTTGCTTCAGGTACCAAACAAAATCTTTCATTTCATTCAATAATTGCAAGAAATAAATTAATCCTTAATCGATTAATTTCTTAAATATGTCAAAAAACGTAAATTCGATTCCTAATAAAAATTAAGTTTCCAAGCCCATACATTCCCAAAACCTTTATAAGTTCATTGTTTTCACACCCTGAATTCAAATATTAAATTACAATGAAATTAGTTGATTATTTTTCTTGATATGCGCAAAAATGTAAAATTGACCCGTAGTAAGTCCACTTGCTGACTCGTGCTTTCTTTCAAAAGTTATGTGATTTCTATGTACTGTCAAGTGAAGTTTATATATGAGATTTCAAGTAAATATTTTGAATGTTTATCTAAAAATAGTTTATTTAAGCTTCCCTAGCATAGAAAACTCCACATGTGAAATTTAGTGTCATCACATAATCCCCCTTAACGTATTATACGCATAGTACATAACCGATAGTAGCAGTGAGTATTTTCTAACAAAAATTCAAGTGACATTCAAAAATATTTTAGTTTCTTTTTTAAGATTTTCTGAAGCAGACGAGGAAGTCTGCATCGAAATTTCTTCAAATGAATAATATTAGTGTGCATATAATGCCTCCAATATTTCAAACAATGACATAAAAAAAAAAAAATTATACTTTTTTTTCCGACCCATATATTGCATTCTTAAATTTGTACTTAGATTTATTATAAAGAATACGCTTAATGATAATAGCTTTAGAATTTTTATTTTTAGGAAATTTAGAGCTAGGAATTTAATTTTTTTTTTTAATTTTTCCTGATTGTAGTACAGCTGTAATATGAAATAGTCATATAAAAAACACCAATATTTGAAAGGTGAACTGAAAAACTACAAGCTTTTACATAAAATGCCTAATCAATACTTTTTAATATATATTTTTTAAACTGGAAATACTTTTTCTTAAGATAGACTTATCTTGTAGGTTTCAGTCAATTATAGTTGTTTTGATTTAAGTCTCAGATTATCGTTTATAAACCGAAGTGTCATATAATTATCACTTACTGAGTCATTAAGCACAATTTCCTTTTTACACGAATTACATTTGTACTACAAAGTATAACATTTAATCTGTTAACTTGAATTACTTCAAAACTTTAATAATTTTAATTAATAAAAGTATTATTATGCAAGAACTTCCTATTCAATAGTTGCTAGTTATTATACTAAGATGTAGTTATAACTCATTTCAAAATTACCTTGTGAATTTGTGAGTGACAAGTGCTATGTCATCTCCGTATTAGCAGTCAGGGTGGTTTCCAATAATATTTTTAATAAATGATTGATCATGATTTCAAAATTGTAGTTATATGGTATTAATATTCAATTCATCAATTATAATTAGAAAGTTTAAATGTGCATATTGCAATTTTGAAGTCAGGGTTATTATTTTATTCAAAAAATTAAAAAATTGAGCTTAAAATTACCTGTGCATTTTGGTAGGTAACAATAAATTCGTAAATTATAGATCAGATCAGAGGCATTCTATATGCCTAATCACTATCATTTCTTAAAAAATAATTTTTTATACTAACTTTAAAGAATTCATTTAATGTCTTCATCATACTTTGTATAAAATCTCTAGTTCTTGTACAAAAGTTTTATATGAAAATTTGATATTTTTCTAAAAGCAAATTATTACTTTGGTAATAATTTTGCTACAAAAAATATGGTTTAAATACAAAGTTTATTAAGTACTAGCTATATAAATTTCAATAAAATTCTTGCAAATTTCTTGCTTTGTCATATTGAATCTATAAACCTCAACTTCATTTTATTACTTTACACATGATTTTACCTTATAGTTTAGCTTTAATGACTATAAAAATATAAAAGTTGTGTTTACAATTTATGAGACTACCAAAAAAATAAAAACACAAAAAAAAAATTGCAAAAATTTTATTGCCCTTAAAAAATAGTTTGTTCAATAGACCTTCTGTGTTTAGTTAATAGAAAACTATAAAATTTCTTAAAAATTTCAATAAAATTTCTTTTTAAAACTTTCCAATTCCAAGCAGTTTTACAAAAAAATTAATTGTATACAAGAAATTTACATTTTAATCAAATAAATCCTTTGAAACTTTATTCAAATATTTTTTTGTCAACAAAAGACAAAAATTTCTGATTTTAAACTTAAAATTTACAAAGGTTTTTTTAACATTACCAAAAAAAAAAACTGATGTGGTCAGCACATAACCGACCGCATTGTGTATTGTCTAGTTAAATGAAAGTGTTACAGAATATTATAAAAATGTTTGTTAAATACTTCTTTCCAATTTTTAGGACATTAGTAAGCTTATAGTTAACATACTTAGAAAAATGTAAATTTGGCTCTTAGTAGAGTTTCGCTTTGTGCTACCCGAATTCCCTGAAATGCTCGCCAGTTAGTTTCGGTAACAACCAGAACTCAAATATCAAATTTCAAGAAATTCCATCATTTTGTTCTGTGGATATGGTGAAAAATGTAAAATCGGCCCGCAAATCAGTTCTCGAGCCCTGATCTTTCCAAAAAGGTTATATGTTCTTTGCTTTAATATGAGCAATTCATATATTAAATTTCAATGAAATCGGTTGATTATTTCTCCTTATATACGTCTAGTTGCCGATGCCTGATCTTTCCAAAAAATTTACATGTTCATTGTTTTAATACGAGGAATTTATATATTAAATTTCAATGAAATCGGTTGATTATTTCTCTTTATATACACAAAAATGTATATTTGGCCCGTAGTAAACGCCCAGTTGCTGATACCTGATTTCTTCCAAAAGTTACGAATTTTTGCGGACGGTCGAGCTGCGCTTATATATAAAAAAATTTCAAGTAAATTGGTTGAATATTTTCTTCAAAATGTTCAAAAATGTAAAACAGGTCCGCTAAAAAGTGCATTTTCCGAGGCCTGATATATGCCAAAAGTTGATCGATTCGTGCCATGGTGGAAACAAACTTACATATAAAATTTCATCAAAATCGGTTCAGCCGAACTTGAGATACACGCGTGCACACACAGACCGACAGACGGACAGACCGACAGACCGACAGGTTGCTAAAAATAGTTTATTTACACTTCCCTACTATGGAGAAGTACGTTCCCACCGAAAACTCGATATGCAAAATTTGTTGCCATCACATAACCTACCTATTGTTTACACAATACGGTCGGTAAAAATGAATTCTTAGAATTTTAATTAAGCACATACATACATTTTTAACGAAAATTGCAAAAATTTACAAAAATAAAATTTTTTGATTTTAATTAAAAAACTTTTGTTAGTTTAATAATGGTATTTATTTTATGGATAGGCGAAGCGTAAACCAAAGAAACTGTTTTATTTGACAATACAAAATATTTAAATACTGTAAGAAGAATGGCCCGACCGGATAAAAAAATTTATTTTTCAAAAAATATAAAAAATAAATTAATTTTTTAATAAAATGGAAATGGAATAACCATTAAATGTAAATTACTATACATTATCTGGGTGAGAAACTTAAAAATATAGAAAAATTATTTATATTCAGAGTGAATCTGGTGAAATTATGTAAAATATATTTTAAATTAACATTAAAAGAATACCATGTACTTTATTTTTCTTATTTATGCGAATAAATATTTTTTACAATTTTAAGTTGATATGAATAGTAATCAAATTTGACCATTGGTGCACTGGTTATTGCACCGGTCTTTTAATCGAATAGTCTCGGATTCAAACCTTGACCGGCCACTATAAAAAATTATATTCAATATTACAGCTTAATATACAATCCTTATAAGCTTTAGTTATATAAAAACTTCAATAATTTTTGAGATAAGGCTAAAAAATTTCTTGAAGTTGTAAAGCAGCTGCAACTGCCGTGGTAGTCACTGCCGTGATCACATCCAATTTACACAAAGTTCCGGCATTTACTATTAAAGATAATTTGTGAAAATTTGGTAATCTTTGCTTAATTAGTTTTTGAGTTATCTCCATAACGGGTGAGCATGGTTATGAAAGCTAATTCTAAATATTTCAAAAACAATTTTTTTTTATTGTCAGGGTGGCTGGGTATAATTCAATCAGTTCAGATTGCCTGAAATGTTTTGATTTGCTAAAATTTAATTTACGAAAGAATCATATTACACGTTTGTTGAAATATTATACAAGAATTTTGGTATTACCAGACAAAAATGAAATTGTAACTTAAATTAATATTGTACATGAACTGATGTATATGCATCATAAAATTGTGAAATAAAGATGGTGCGTTGTTATTTTAAAATCCTAAAATTAATATGTGATCAACCAAAATAATTTAAATAACCAAATCAACCAAAAATGTAAAAAAATAGTGTGAATTAATAACATTGATGTGAATTAATAACATTAGTATAAAATTCTACATTATAGGATAAAGAATAACAAGAAACTTTTACAAATATCGAAAATTCTTGTAAGGCCCCTAATAATATTGAAAAAAATCTGAAATCCTGACAGAAAAATGCAAATTTGGCTCTTACTTTAGTTTCGCTTTGTGCTACCCGAATTTCCTGAAATGCTCGCCAGTTAGTTTCGGTAACAGCCAGAACTCAAATATCGAATTTCAAGAAATTCCATGAATTCGTTCCGTAGATTTTAATACGAAGAATTTAAATATTAAATTTCAATGAAATCGGTTGGTTATTTATCTTTATATACGCAAAAATGTATATTTGGCCCATGTAAACGTCCAGTTGCTGACACCTGATTTCTTTCAAAGTTTAGGAGGTTTCGCGGACAGTCTAGCTCAGCTTATATATGAAATTTCAAGTAAATCGGTTGAATATTTCCTTCAAATTGGTCAAAAATGTAAAACAGGTTCGCTGAAAAGTGCAATTCCCGGGGCCTGAAATTTCCCAAAAACTGATCAATCCGTGCCATGGTGGAAATAAACTTACATATAAAATTTCGTCAAAATCGGTTCAGCCGAACTTGAGATATACGCATGCACACACAGACCGACAGGTTGCTAAAAATAGTTTATTTAAACTTCCCTGCTATGGAGAAGTGCATTCCCACCGAAAAGTCGATATGCAAAATTTGTTGCCATCACATAACCTACCTATTGTATACACAATACGGTCGGTAAAAATGCAAATTTACGTATAATCAAATTAAAAACCTTTTATACAACACCCAAGTTCACATTGACAGTGTTATGGTTTCCCATTATTACTTCATACACATTTTAAATTTCTCATAGACTTTACCAGTTTGTTTTTTCTTAAATTGTTTAAAAAATGCATAAATTAGGCTAAAATTCACTTCCTCATCCCACTGATAAGATGTAAATAAAAAAAAAATTATAATTTAAAATTTTAGAAAGTTGAAAAATTTTTACTTAAATAATATTAAGACGCCTTCTTTTTAGATCAACATTAAATTTTGTGAGCGTCTCCAGTATAAATTTCCATTTTGTTTTTTAACATAAAAAAAAAAATTTAAATTGTAACTTAATAAAGAAACGTCCTTTCTACTGCAGACCAAAGTAAAATTTTTTTATAATTTTTTTTTGTTTATATGAGTATAAGAATTTTAGAATAAGACAACATCAACGATGCTAAAAAGTTAAAAGGACATTAATAAAAAAATATTTTTCTTTTCTTATTTTTTTTTTTCTGTTTTTTGCTTTTATGATCTCTTTATTATTAAACCATTATACTTTTTAAGCTTTGTATATTGTACAAAGACAAATTCTATATTTTATGTAAGTTTATATGCTTGTTAATAACATCCTCGATAGATGAGACATGTATGTGTGTATGCATCTATTACTCTATTTTGTATAGTAGCAAATTTTATAGAAATCTTTTCAAATTCCACCTCTTATTGCTTAGATATGAAAGTATAAAAGAAAACTTTTTTGAAGTAAAATTACGCTTTTGTTGAATTTTTTCTTTATTTGTTCCGTTATTTGCTCATTTTTTTGTTTTCAAAATAAAAATTTTTTACTTAAAAAGTAATAAAAGAGGAGGATAGACAAAGTTACTTAAGTTGCCAACACATAAGGATGCAAAGATAATTTCTAGAGTAAAAATTTTCTGAACGCGATTGCAGGAGAAAAATTAATTATGGATTGAAGGAGCAACATATCTAGTGCAATAACTTATATTGTTTTTGTATGAAATTGTCAAAGATGTACTTGTGAAAATTTAGTTACCATTACGGTTAAATATCTATATTGATTTTAAATTGAAAGAAAGAATTTTAGTCTGCGACCTGGCAAAATATTCAATTTTTTAACTTATTTTACCAGCATTAAGACACAAAACAAAATATAAGTGTTATATTTACACTATTGTTACATAAATATTGTCAAAATTTAAAAACTGATTTTTTGAACATGTAGAATATTAATCCTATTCTTTAAAAATGGCTTTCTCACAACATAAAATGCCCTTTTGAAATATTCTGACTAAAGTAATTGTTATATATTGTTGTAATTATTGTCACTTGCAATTTATAAACTGTAATTATTACACTTCAGCCATGCAACTCTTTATTTTATTACAACTGTTTTCCCAGCAGCTAGTAACATTAAGAGCAATATTTATCTGAACTAATTGTTTTGTATATAATATAAAATAACTGTATAGATATAGAAACTAAATTTTGTTATATTCAATCATCACCATGAGTTTTAAACCATCAAAACTCATGGTGGTTGTGTTATATTAAATCACAACCATGAGTTTTAAATTATACTCCTAAATTGGATCCTAAATATCGAGAGATTAACATTTTCTTGTTAAAATTTAACGAGAAATAATATTAGTATTATTAAATTTTAAAAGAATTGCTTCAACAAAAACAAAGAATTTTTTATTAAAATTGTTACCAAATTTCCAAAAAAAATATGAAAAATTGTATTTCGGGATAAAATACTGGGTGGTTTCTCTTATTCCTTAAGTATAAAAATTTACATAGTGACATTTTACAACTCAACTTCACATTCTTATTTCTTTGATCTATGCCGAAACTTTATTAGATATCTATGCCAACATATGTAAGAAATACTTTTAGCTATAAAAGAAAATGGTTATCACCTTTAAGGACACTTGATTTTCTATTACGGATTCAGTAACAAAAAATAACACTTAAAATTTTACGTTTCTTTTTTGTTATTGAAAAATAAAAAAATTCAAGGAATGACTTTGATATCTTATTGTAATGAAAATCTGAAGAAGGTAAAAGAGGAACATAATTATATATATGTATGTAGACAGATATGAGCACGAAAATTTCATTAAAATTTACTAAATTTTATTATTTAAATTCTTATGAAGTTATTGCATATTTTATTTACTCTAAGTTTTGGTATTTTTGGTTTTTGCTAGGATTTGAACACTTTGTTTTTGTTAAATCTAAATTAGAAATAAATGAAATGTTTAAAATTGAACATAGATATTTTTAAATTGAAATTCAAGAATTGCATGAATTTCAATCATATTAAATTTTGCAAATAATTTTCTACAATTTAAAATTAATTTCGAAAAATTTGTTTTTTATTATATAAAATTTATCATATTGCAAGATTTTTGATTCACTTTTGATAATAAGTCTCCTAAATAATAAGCTAAATATTTTTAGCACCCTTTTAGGAGCCGTTTACAAAACTTCTACACCCATAAATCTCGATATTATAGATCGATTAAATTTCCTCTCTCTTATTACCTCTCTCTAATAGTGATTCTATCCTGAAAGTCCTAAAAATACCACTTTTTGACTATTTATTTTAAAGAAACTATAAACATTTTTCAGATTTTGTAAACGCAGAAAAGTAATGGCTGGTCTCTTCTACCGCGTCACAGCATAGTTAAATATTAAAAACGATGTTAAAGGACTATTTAAATTTTTTTGTCTCATCTTATATGTACGCAATCTTTAAAAAATTTTAGTATACCTATAAATTTTCATTTAATTTAGGTAATGTAATACACTATTTTTAAAAGCAGTATTTTAACGTGTTAAAGGGAAAAGTGCTACTTTACAAACTAATAGTTTAACTCAACTTAATTTAATTTTTACACTTAATAATATAAAAATATTAATATAATAATATTAATATGAAAATTTAGTCTTGAAAAATAGCTTAAATTAGAAAATGGATTCAATCACTGCCCTGGTTAATATAAGGCCTCCGTGTAAAAAAGAGTAATTGTTGTTATCCTTTTGATTTTTAAAAACATGTATAAGGAAATAAAATTTTTACTGTCCTTTTATGTTTTAAATCATTTTGCATCTAAATACTAAGTAGGGCAGTGATTCAATCACTTAAAAATACAAATAAAAGTAAATTTTAATTTATTCTTATAAAATTTCAATTGATACTTACTTGTAACATTGGTAAGAAAAAACATAAAAATTGTCCAAATATCCAATTTTGTATTAACATAACCATTAATGTAATCGGTAATACAATTGCACATTGTACAACATGACATATACCCAAGTTAATTATGAATGCATGTGTTATATCCTTAAATAATTTATAATATAATGTATATATTATAATTGCTATATTTGATATTATTCCTAATATAGCTAATACAGCATATTGTATAATAAATATCCAATAAAATGAACGTATACTTCCTTTTAAAATTGGTCTATTAATATCACCGGTTGTATTAAAATCACCATTATGTAATGCTTCAGCTATTAAAAGTAAATAATTTTCAGGTATTTGAACATCTTTATAATTTTCATCATTAGAATTAACAGATGATTGCGTTTGAATACCCATTTTTTTTATATAATATAGCTAGTTGTTGTAATATTATAATGAGAATATAATAACTAACTATAAATTTAATTCACTATTATTATAATTTTTTTTTAAATCCTTTGTTATAATATTATATAATATTAAGTTCATTTTTATCCATGATGATGATGATGATATGTTAATATGATGACAAAAATGATACATTCATAATAAAATAATCATATACTTTCAGTAATTAAAGATTTATATCATTAACTACATTCGTATAGGTATTTATTTATTGCTGTATACAAAATTGGTTACATATAGATGATGTTATTCTGGATACACGTGTATTTATTTATAATGTAAACATATTGTGGATGTCATAGAGGATTAACATATTCCAAAAACAAATTTAATTGTTATAGATCTGAAAAATACAAAAAGAAAAATAATGATTAAGGATAATGTGATTATACATCATGTTGTTTGTTTTGTATACTCAAGATAATAAGAAATTAAATTACATTATGTAATAAAATTAATTGAAAAATAGTTTTCTTTAAAGAATGCTTATATTAAAGTATTCATAATCTTATACTCAAAAATTGACTTTTTTTAAAGTTTATTCAGATTTTTCTTAATATATAAGTATGTAGGTACATATTTTACACAGCAGTAATAAAATAGAGTCCAATTTAGGATTATTGTCAATAAGCTTTACCTTTTACACTTCTTTAAAAAGAAACATTACTTTAAAAGCATCTTACATTCTTTTAAAATTCCGTCCGAACAATATTTCTTTAATATTTTTGATTTTTGAAAATTCTGAGAACTTTAAAGCGATGAATTTTGTGAAAAATTTAAGACAATGAATTTAAAAATACCCGGCATATTCTTATTTTTACGTTTTCTTGAAATTTCTAAAACCTAGAAAAATTATTTTCAATTAGCATTTAATGTCGGAAAATGAAAAACGAAATACATAGACTTTCGAAAAACATCCTTCTTCTCTATAATTGTAATATTAAATAGTTGTTTTTCACATTTTACCGCATATAGGCATCAATTTCTTTTTTGTTCATGTGCAGAAGTTTATAAATACGCAAGCACTACGTTTTGAAATTAATTCTATATTTCCATCTGAAAGTATCTTCATCTAATAAACATCAACTAACTCATAATGTTTAGCTGAGGTACGTATGTATGTATGTAATTTGTTGACAAACATAATTTATTTTACTAATTTTTCTTTGTTGATATTGTGCACATATGTATATGTATGTATTTATATTAGTATATAAGTTTGATAAAGTTTTTATGCTCCTTTTTACTCTTGTAAAATGTTCTTTTCATTTACTTTCAAATTGTATCTACAATTTTTTCAGGACTATAATTTATAACTTGAATTATTTTATCATTTACAGTTGAAATTGTTTTTTTTTGCACATTATTTATACAAAATATCTTAATCAAACTTTGCTTTCCACGATAACTGTACATGTATACGTTTACATAGACTGCTTCATATTAAAGCACCGGAACAAAAAAGAAGTGGTTTACCAAAATTACATATGCATGTACATGCATAGTAATACTATATTGGCGCAACAGCAGCTAAAAATGTAATATGTAGTTAATAAAAATTGAATGAATCTTAAGTTCTTTTCAACTATATTAAACAAATCCCAGGTTAGTTTAAGTTGCTTTTAATTCTATAAAAATTGTTCTATGTATAGCTACATATATTGAAATCGTCATCTTCAACAATTCTTTAAGGTAATTGTGTTCAGCTGCAACCCAATTGTGTTCAAATACAATAATAACCTAAAAAAAAACTAAGAAAACAACAAAAATTAGAAGGCATTGGCATTCTAACACGCAACAATTATTTGCACTAAATATTTACCTGTTGCATATTAAAATCCATCATGTTGGTCCATGCACTAGTTGCTATAGAACCAATAAATAGTCGTGTACTGTTTCTGGAATGGAGAAAATAAAATATTGCCTTAATAATACAACAAAAGAAGTTCAAGCCAAAATTTGAAAAAAAAAAACAATGTATAACGCATTAAAACTCACTGAAATTTGGTTTTGCACTTTTACGAAAACACTTTACTTAAACTTTAATATTTTTTCTAATTTTAAATAAAGATTCACTATTTAAACTTAATTAAATAAAATAAAAATGCCAAATTGATCTTACCTTTGAGCGAACTGAAGCGTGCGCGTACCCATGGCAATTTATTTATTTTCACATCTTATGTAAATATTGCACTACCTAACCGACCGAGCGTAGCGACAAATTATTAATGCTACAAAATGGTAAAATTGTAGTATTAGTGAATAATGACATTGACATCCAGCGTTCCCACTTGGATACAATTGTATCCATTTGGATACATTTTTGCTTTAAAATTTAGCTTGGATACAAAGATACTCAAATCTGCTAAAATGTCGAAATTGGCTACATTTTAAAATTTTGCTGAAATATGGATACATTTCTTTCTCGAACACTAAATAAATGTTAGAAAACTTTTAAAGTGCTGTAACTTTTAAGTGCATTATCTTCCAAAAAATGTTATTTGCTGACTAAATAAAATTTGCCCGTTTTCGTGCTGAATAGTTTTTACCGCATAGTTCAACAGCTACAGAACATATATTTTCTGACCTTAAATTTTAAAATGTAATAGAAATTGCGTGTGATTTCTAAAAGAATTTACTATAAATAACGAAACTTACATTGTTGAATAAAGCAAATTAATATTATTTAAGAGTTTATTGGTATAAAATAAGGCGATTTAGTATAATAATTCTACTTTAGGAGGCTGGATACATTTTGGATACATTTTGTTCTTGAAATTGGATACATTTTGTTTTTATTGAGTGGGAACACTGTTGACATCTTAAGAGAAAGAAAAAAATAATTCGAGATCAGTGCCAATAATATTTTCCATACATAAGTAAGTTTTAAAAAGGCCTAATGGAAAATTGTGAGCTTTTTAATTTCAAAATTATTCTTTTGTAAAATAAAATATAAAATTTATATAAAAGTTCTAAAATTAATGAAAAGTAATTAAATGGGAAACAATTATTAAAAGTACCTATGCCAAGTTAAGAAAAATGATTTTCATTTCTATTCAAAAATTTTAAATGAAACAAGCTAAATAGACGCTAATTTTCAAAAATCGTATTGAGGTTATGTTTTGATTCTCGAGATAACGTTTTGTGATGGAAAAATTTATATTCTGAACTTGTAATATACACTTTGTAATATTTGTTGTTCCCCAACTACAAATAATAAGGAATTATCTAAGAAATGCATATACATTTGTTAAAAATATGGAATTGCATACATACTCGTATTTTATATTTTATCCTATTACATTACACTCAATCATCAATATTAATAAGTGCAGGTGGCAAAGAACTGATGACTTCAAATAACATTTGTGTGGAAAACAAGATCATAAAAAAACATCATATTGGAAATAGCAATGAGATCAACAGATAAGCTCTACGTAATTCAATAAAAGAACATTGAGTCTGGCTTAATACAATGCGAAGGTAGGTAGTATCTTACTGTTTTTTGCCTATTTTTAATATGGTTATTTGTGTTTTAGTAATATTTTTGAATTCCGTAATTTGAGATTGTATTCTGTAAATCTTAAGAATATGGGCGAATGTTTATATATACATAACTCATTTTACTTATTTTTGCTGCTTCAATGATGTTAAACATATTCAAAATCTAAAAATGTGTTACAAAAAGAAATATAAGTAGGTAAGTAGGTATCTATCTACGTACTTAAAAAAGATCATTATCATAAAATTATAATTCGGTTTCATTTTAAAGAGACGCATTTTTAAAACTACCTGCATTGAATTTTCTTTTGATTTGTTATTAATAATTTTCTAATTTATTTTATTTAACTAACTTGTAAAATTGAAACTAAATCCTATCCTACAGTTTGTTCATATCTCTGCAGGTTTCATTACATACGTAGTTCTATAATAATTGCATATTTATGTTCTTATTCTCATTACACAAACACAATGTTTCAGAAAAGGGATGAATAAGAAATTCAGAATTATGTAAATTTTTTATTATAATAAAAAATCAAAATGCTATGATTGAATTGACTTTTTCCTTCTTAAAATCTATACTAGTAAAGCTTTTGTTAGTTTCAACACTTGCAATAGATTTATAAAAATTGTATTAAAAAAAAGGGGTAATAGATTTGCATATAAGACCATAATGGACCTACCTAGTTAATAGAAAACGCATGTTTATGGGAATGCAAAAATTTTTGTTAACTTAAACTGTGGGTACTGACTACTGAGTAAACGTGTAACGAAATATGAATTTCTAATGAGTTCTTAGACAAAAAATATTTTTTCGTTATTTTCATTTCTGTAAGTTTAAATTACAATTGGTTCATATTACTCTTTGATTTTTGTACTTGCTTATATAAATTAATCCTTTGGTAGGCATTAATATTTGTTATTATTTATCTTATTTGTTTATATTGTGAGTTAGCCAGAAAGAAATCTACATATTTGAATTTCTTAAAGCTTTCTTTTTTTAAATAAAATAAAATGTATGATGTGTGACGTTCGTAGGCAAAGGATTCAATTTCTACAATTTATATAAGTAAATACTTTTCTTAGAAAAACTTGCCTTTTTGTATTTTAAGTTTAAATTTCAATAGCTTCAAGAGTTTTATTAAACTTAAATAAAAATCATAAATTTCAGTCGGACGCGAATATAAACAGAACACCTATAACTCGCTTAAAAAGTATCAAATATTTAGCATCATTCTTTTATAAACTCAAAATGTAAATTAACATGTGTATAGTGATCATACTGCATAAGAATTTTGATTTTTTAAAAACGTTAACATTTAGGTTCAAATCCCTGAAAATTGTCCCGTTAACATAAAATTAAATATATCATTCTCATCCTTGATAATTCATTGTGTCTGGATAGCAAAAAGTAGTGAAAATAAAGAAAAGATTTGAGGTGTGAAATTAGGTTTATCATAAAAGTTTTTTTATATTTTGAAATTAAATGTGAATTAGAACTAATTATTTAACAAAATTGTGATATAAAAAATTAATTGTAGCGGTAATAGAATAAATTAGAATTTAAGAATAAATGAAATAAACTAAAGCAATTAAAAACTGAAATAAAGAAAATAACATAGTGATCATTTCTATAAACCCATTACCACCATAATAATATGTTATATGCAAAACTCGTCAAAACAACCATTTTGTAAAGTTACAAAATAAATATTATAAGATAGGTACAAACATTTTTTTGGTATGTATAGGTACTTATAAAAATTTTTATGTCAAAGTCGCATAGTGTGAACTGACAAATTGTTAGAATATATTAAATTTGTATGTGTGTGATATATGAAAACTCTTTATAAATGAGAAGTTCGGTTGAAATCAACGAATTTTCGTAAAAAATCAGTGCATATATATCCGTGTTGTACTGTATAGATTCTACAACCTTTCATTAATTAAGTTGGAACTAAAATAAAGAAAAGGTGAATAAAAAGTTTAAACTAAAGTAAAGAAAAATTAGAATACAGGATCCAACCCTATAAAAAGTAGTACTACATACTTCTAAATATTTTACTATTATAGCGTAACAGTATTATAGCGTAACAGTATTACTTCAAATATTAGCATGAAATTTCTATAGTAACATATTTCTAACTTCTAAGTATCAAATTAAAAACGTTAATTTATTTTAAAAAAACTTAATTATTTTCTTTCTAATACAATAAAATTATTCTTAATGCCTTAAATTTCACTAGAATTGAAATTGTAAAGAGTGTATTATAAATATTAAAGGTATTTTTAATATTTGTTTCATAACCTATCTGTTAATACAATAAAATATCGCAACTCAGAGTTCAAGAAATAAGGCAAGTATTAAATTTGCATTCTTTTAGAGCACAGAACATTTGTTCGTAGCGAAAAATAGAAGACCATTAATCATAAAAGCACATTAATTTCTTGTCATCATTTTTTAATTTGGTCAGCCCGATTATACAGTGTATCTGAAAACGAATACGAATGAAAAACTGTATTTAATTTAAGCCAATTCTTAAAGCACAAAATTTTAGAAATTTTGTACCCACCGTATGAGAATTCCATGTTTACACCATATTTAGTTTAACACAAGAAACATTGAATTTATTAAATATATTGTAGTTTTTCTAAAGTCTACTAATGGAATGGATATTTAAATACATATGCAAGTTAAGCTGACTGTTGTTGATCGTAACAAAATATTTTTCATTTGGGAATATGTAATTTTCTTTCATATTTTTCTTCCATACATACATACATACTTGACATCAAATAAAAATCAAAAGGAACAGGATAAATTTTTACTGAATATATTTTTTAAAAAAAAATTTTAAATAGAAAATCAAAAGTACCTATTTTCCATAGAAGTTTGTCGTTTTTGATTTTTTCCTTTCTTTTTTTTTCGTTAAGACCATTGATTTTCAAAAAAATTTCACGTGCACCTACTACAATTATGTAGGTACCTTCACAATTTTAAAGGTATTTACAAAATTGTTTTGTTAAGTTGAACCTGATATTATTTAAACATTAAAAGTATTTAACCCTTAGTAATAATTATTCATTTTGATTCTTTTTTTTTATAAAAAAAAATTATTTTCATAACAAGTCTATGAAATTCCCATTAATAATGCTTAATTAGTTTCGAAGTTTTTTTATAAAAATTTTTCGACGGTTTCAGTTGAAAAGAAAATTTATTTTATTAAAAATTCCTTGAGTAGCATTTACTTATATTTATAATATATATTTATATGTATTATAGTAGATAATGTTACATAATTATGGAACTATAGTAATTTAATTATATTCTATGAACATATTTTAATGTTCCTGAAATAAAAATTTAATTTATTATAATTTTATTTTACATAACAAAATCAGTTATGTAAATTCTAAGAGGAAAGTAGAGATTTGAATATGCTAATATGTATTTAAGTAATAAATGAAAATGTTCGTTGAGCTGTTTATATTACAGAGTACTATAATAAATGACTACACAGAATATTGGAGTGTTTGGGTGGATGTTAATATGTAGAATGTATTTTAAAGCCATAATGCTAGTAAAGCCACATTTTTCTAGAAATAATATATTTTTTCACAACAACAACAGCTGATTTTAATAAAATTTAATGTAAAATTATTTTTTAACTTAATTCGATTAAACTTAAAAAGCTATTATTCAAAAAAAAAAAATGCTAGTACTCAGCACATAATAAATTGGCGTTAATAATAATATTTGGCGTTACTTTTCGTAACGCCAAATTTTTTCGGTTAAAAACCATCGACAGAAAAAAATAGGTTGACTCAAATAGTCACCAGACCTATAAATAGTGGGGGACTCTAACCCAAACGAAATTGTACCTGATCTGGTCATAACTTTCTTAAACTAGTCAAACTGATTAAAAACTAGTTTTATTCTAGTTTGCTTTCGTGTCTATATTCCGTGAAGGTATACATGGAACTGTTATCTCAGCACATTAGACTAAATCGAAAGGTTTCGTTCGCTTCTTTGATTTTTTGCTTTTGTTTTGATAAACATTATAACTTCTACTTGACGAACTTAAAAATATAGAAAATAATTTTCTCTATCTTGAATAGGTACCCTTAATATATTTTAATTTCAACTTTTAAATTTTGTAGGAGAAGTTTATGCACTGAAAGGTCGCAAAATATTTCCTCATCATGTTTTTACATACATAATTTATATATATACATACATACAAAATTTTTCTCAATCCACCAATTCTCTTTTATACTTTTGTGTGGTTAAGATTGCATTTTTAATTGGTTGTTTTTCGTATTTAACATAATACACAATAAGCTCAAAGACAAGGTTCATGATACACCAAATATTTCTTAAGCACTTTAAGGTTTCTTTTCAATTCTTTAAAAAAATTAATTATTCCAGTGGGATGCTTAAATATATATAGATGTATGTACATATTAATGATCCTTTTATTATTCTTCATTATTATCCTTTTTTTTATTATATACTTACAGGAAAGGATCGCAAAAATATTCAAGGTTAAAATATTTTTTCTCTTTTCATTTTGTTTTTGTAAATTTTCTTTTTTTCTATTTTTCCTTCGACTTCTTTTTAATTATAAATAATTATGAAGGCGCCATTTTGTTTTTCTTCCTTTGTCGAAATTATTTTGTTTACCTTCTTCTGTAATCATAATAAAGTGTGACAAAAGCAGTGCTGTGCTGGTTCAAAATACTGTGATTTTGAAATGTAATTTTTTTTTTAAAATGAGTAAAAATTAACAGGTTAAAAAACAAACAGTCCATGCCTCAGTACCTTTAATTGTGCAAGATTGAAAATTGCCGAGATTTTGCTTCGTTTATTTTAATTTAGTCCTATTTTGCTTACAACTGAAATTTTAATTTGTTTGTTTCATTGAATAATTTTATAGTAAATTATTTTTAATCGGATATATTTTTATTCAAGTCGTATTGAATTAAAGTTATGTTTTGTTCCCTAGTTTAGCAATGATAATCTTTATTCAAACCCTGAAAAATGGACTTTTTTCTTATACATTTTATCGCTCATTATAAGCATATAATATTCGGCGAAAGAATCCCTGACATAAGTAAATACGGCTCTGGGCACAATCTATACACAAAATATTATAAAACAAGGTATCAGAATATCTGAGACTATAAAAAATAATAATGCAACACGGAATAAATAAAACGGTTAAATTGTTTTTCATGGTTTCGCTCTTTTTAATCATTGTATGTATTTAAGTCAATGTCATGCGCTTCAAAATATCCTTGTTTTATCATTTGTCATGTACTGAGTGGCGACCTAATTATTTAGATGTAAATAATAAAATAAAAAAAAATAATTAAAAGAAGCTAAAATGTAAAAAGGAATTTTGTCCTTTCTTTACCTTTCACTTTATTTAGACGAAGGTCAATTTGTTGAAAAGAAAAAGTAAATTTAACCTTAAACGAGAAATTTAAAAAGTAAAAGGCAAGGGACGTGCTTCTTTTAAGGGCGGATAATATTCCCAACTATACCATAACAACATTATATTTAATGGTGAAGTAATTGAGAAGTATTTGTGCGTATTATGCGGATATATTTTAACGATTTTAATATTCTCTTACAGAAATCAATGATATTTGAATTTCAATATGCAATAGAAAGTGTTGCTTTCATGTTCACTTAAACATTTTATGTAAATGAAACGTACACGTTCACTACTATCGCAACCAAATTTTTCATCATTTTCAATTTTACAATAAATAAAAAAGCTTTTTTAGGTAATAATTTTTAAATTGGGAAAGGCAATTGATTTTGGTACCCTGAGGCGTTCAAAGCAAAAAAAAATTTTTAATTGTAAAAATAATAAATAATTTTTATTAGATTAGTAAGAATATTTTTTATTACACGACCCATTCTGTTCCTTCGATCGTATATTTATAGCGGCATTATGAGGAGTTCAATGTAATTTCAGCCAAATGAATATACAAAAAATGTATAAAGCCAATTTAGTGTTTTTCTTTTAAGCTGATGAGAGTTCCAAATGTTTGTTTGTCGCTCTTCAATTATTAAAAATCTATTAAATTGTTCAAGTTTGGTAATTTTTCGTAACAATCTCTGGCGTTGTCCAAATCATCTTTCTGAAAAATTTTTGAAATGAAATCCGTGTATATATAAACAATTTTCATTTTGGAACATTTGGAATATTAGGTCAGAAATCACAATATATTGTATTCTTAATAAGAAAAAACTTTGGTACCATAGCGTTTTTTGCTCCAATGTACCACGGTTGTTGAAAATATTCCCCAATACTAGTTTTCATATTCAATAATAATAGTGAACCAGCAAGATTTCTCAAATTAAAGTCTTTTCTTGTTTTTGAAAGTATTTTGGTTTAAGAAAATTATTTTGACAAAAATGTTCAATTACCATGAGAATTCTTGCAACTGCTAATAACATATTTATAATACATGAAAGAATATTGATTAAAAATGAAAATTTCTAAAGGCATATTATAAAGTTTTCTAAAACAGAAACATAGTTTTTCTCTTAAATAAATAATTTAATTTTAAAATTTAAAAACTTTTTTAATAACTCACATATGTATGTGTGAATAAAATTATTTAGTGGAATAGGTATGTCAATATTATGTGCGTATCTCTACATAAATGTTTATATTCATATATAAAATGGTATATAATTTTAGAATGGGAGAATATTAAATAATTGATTTTAAGAGATGTGTCGAGAAATCGAAACTCATGGTAAGGCAATTTGGTTCCTTTGATATTACTTGTGCTCATTTAGTTTATACTCTTTTTTCATATAGTAAAAAATTAAATAACAAACAAAATTCTAATGAAATGTAATGAATCTTTTTATCATATCGCGTCGACGAATTATTTATGTATATATAATTATGTATTTAATTATGTATATATTATTTATGTATATAAATATGTTGAAACCTTAAGGGATCAATTAGCAAAAAAGAAAAACATTATATGTATTTAATAACTTTGTTAAAGTTTTGAAAAAGCTAATTAAAATTAGATACATGTGCTTTTGATAATAAGTTTAACAAATATTTTGTACTTAATGACAAAAATGATTAAAGTGTTTTAGAAATATCGATGGTACGAAATCATAATTGATCTACCAATTGTATCACAATTTATAATTGTTCGTAAAAATATTTCTTTTCATTTCCTGGGAAAAAATATAAAGTTTTTAAATTCAATTGTATAAATAAATATTAATAAATAAAGTTGTTAAATTCATGAAACATACCACAAGTTCATGGTTGGTTCTCTAAAATCATTTAGTTGGATTCAAGCATACTGCAATTGTTGAATGATAGCTCAAAACTAAAGATGATTATTTTTGATTGTGTACCGTACAACAATAAAACTAAATTTATATTAATTGAGTAAAAAATTTCTCTAATCCCGCTCACACGTAAATTCTCACGCCCATTGTTTGCAATCAAACATGTATAACTGTAACAATCAAACATGTACCACTAATGTTTGAGTAATATTATTTATTCTTTTATTTATAATTTGAATGTGTTTCATTGTTCGTTTTTAATTAAACAAGAAAATTATTTGTCTAATTGCTATTAGCAGTTTGTTATGCTTTCTTCAATTTTAAAAATTTAAATAAGACACGTGTAAATAATTAACTTTTTAAATTTTAGTACAACACTTGCATTCACATTTTAAAATTCTTCCCATAGGTGTATTTTATTCAATACGAATAACTTATTGGGCGTAAACTATTTAGAAAACTGTAGAATTTAAAAGTATTTTTATTCTTTATTAATTAATGAGAATGTATGAAATATTCTGTTTTTGAAAATTTAGAAATTACTTATAATATATTCTTTGGAACTGCTAACATTTCACTTAAGTGATATGTGTGTTATAGACAAGCAATTTAACATTATTGTAAGTAAATGAGTGTGGCTGTTTATATAAGTATATGTGTTGGAGTATGCTTTCTTCTTATCTGCATGTAAGTAAATTCACGAAATTGATATTACATTTCTTTGGAAAAATGTTGTATTAGGCAGTTTTTTTAATCGTATTGCTATTAAAAAAGCGAAAGGAGAAATACAGTTTGTATTAATGTGAAACATACAAATTTTATATTGTAAAAAAATCTAAACACATTAAATAAATATCAGGTATAAAAAGCGAAATTCTTCGGGGAAAAATAAAACGGTAATATTGTGGTAAACAAATTAAATTCACCGAAAACAAAAGTACGATATTGAATTAAATAATATTTTTCAGTGTATGGGGCAAGAGGTACCATTCAAAGTATATATTTTACGTAAAATTTCGCGCTAAGAACAAACACGCTTCTTGAGAAATTTTGAATTACTTGTGCTCCATAATAAAGAAATACGGCTTTTAAAATCTAATTCAGAAATTTATTTACGCGTGTACGTTGAATTGAGTAATTCATGTGTAAGTTAAATTGAATTTAAATGTGGTGTTATTACAATATGGAACTCAAGGATATTTGTGTCTTACATTTGAATATGTTTTGAAAGTACGAGTAATACACGTATATTGCGTACGTAATGATAACCCAAACCAACATAATATCTCTGCTAAATTAAAATTACATAGAAAGTGTTTAATGTTCTCAAATAAAACTGTAGTATATAGGACGAAGTCGTTAAAAATGTTTGTTTTTAATATTGGGTGGTAACAACACTGAATTTCATAGATATAAATTTCGACGGATCTGGAAAGTCAGCTGATGTTTCTAGTTTTATTGAACTTTTATGATATTTTTAAAAGAAAATTAATTACGCTACCCATTTTTAAAAATTAATGGTATAAATAAATTCAAATCTTGACCAATAAGTTTACATGTAAATCAAATTAATCTCTGATCTTAATTGGCATAATTAAACTGATTTATGTAATAGTGTAGTATCAATACAATTTGAACAGTAAAAGACATTGCTAAATGTTATGATGTTGTTATTTTAGACTGCATGGTAATATTTTATTAGACATTTAGATTTTTAGAATTTTAATCATATTTTATTTGAAACAATATTCATATATGTATATTTTGGTTCAATTTTTATTTTTTATTAGTAATAAGATTTTATGAAAAAAATACAAGAATTCAAAATTTAAAAAGAAAACTAGGAATGTGCAGAAAGATGTGCAGAAATTGGAACTTTTATTAATAGAAATGAAAATATTTTAAAATAAGCAATTTATTAAGATGGACCAATTAAATTTATCATAATAATTAGGGCAACTATGAAGGATTTGAGCTTAAATGAAATAGGTAAGCTTCTATTTGATTAAAAGAACTATTACCGTAAATGTTATAGAATACTATTGCGTTAAAAAGAGCCTAAATAATTTTAAATTTAGGGTGGCTTATTGATAAATATTTTCAAAAATATATAAAATAATATGTACACAATATTTATTCATATATTTTAGGGCAGAATAATTTTTCTTATAAGAAAAAATTATAGATAAAATAAATGGCAAGATAAACTACACTCCAATGGAAATTATGTTAAATTTATATAGAAGAAAATGTAGTTAAGTTCAGTACCCACGTAGGAGAACGTGAATTTCAAATAAATCATAATTTCCCTCTCAGATATTTTTTAGTAGTCACTAGCAATTCTTAATTCATGGATTTTCCAACTAAGTTTTGTTCATAAAATGTGTTCTAGCATATTTATTTCAATTTGCTTAGTATTTATTCCAATTACCTTACAATAGAGATTTTTTTCCTATTTCTTCATCTTTAACATTTTTGGCGCATTAGAATTCACAGTAAACGTTTTGTTGACTAAACAAAATTCCTGTTATTTCAAATGTAACAAAGCTCATTATATTTTTAACTTTTAAAAAATATTTTTATCCAATTTCATAAAATTTATTTTTCCTCTAAACTACACAATAAAAAATATAATAAATCTTTTACTGGCAAGTCTAGAATAAAATTCTAGATTATTTTAAATTAATAAACGTTATGGAAATTGCATTGTCAAAAGTTTTCGAAAACGATATTTTTCTTTCTTTCCATTTTTCCAAAAACGAAAAATAATTTTACACATAATTTTTTTTTTATAAAAATAACTTTAAAATTGAAATGAAAAACAAAAGTTGCAATAGATATCCTGCGTTTTCCTTTTTCCTTCTTTGCTTTTTTTTTACTATAAAATTGATGAAAACAACACCGTCCGTAGATTAACATTTTCTTAATTAAAAAAAAAACTTTTCCTATCGTTTTTCCTATAAATATTCGGGGGAGAAAAATCTTTGTTTTATTTTCATTGTTTCAAATTTAGACTGGTGTAGGTACCTTACAGTTATTTTCTGTTACTGATATTTCAATATTGTATTTGTTTTTTAATGTAATTAATTTAATTGGGAAATTTAATTCTATTTTTCGAGGAAACCATTTAAGCTTTAAAAGAAAATCTATGTGCCTACATACAAAAATATAAAGAAAAATAAAATTGTAGGTACATGTAGTTGCCATATGAAATTTCTTTTATCTTGAAAAATAATAACAAAAGTATATTGCAAAAAAAAGTATACATAACCTTAAAATATTATTGGAACCTTGAATAATGTTTCTTTATTCTTTAAGTTGAATTTGAAATTTTTGTTAAAAAAGAAAGCGTAACCAAAAAGAAACAAGAAAATAAAGTTGTATCGAACCATTGGTTTGCAAAGTAGGACTTTTTTTTCTCTTCAACAAATGAAAATATTACAATAGTCTACAGCATTATTAAAATTACTTGCTTCTATACCGAAGTATTTCACATAATGCATACAGTTGGGAGGGGGCAAAAAAAAAATTAAACATAACGCTCGAATTCAAGTATAAAGTCACGCACTCAAAGAAAAATATTTATATTTTTTGATGGCATGGTATTTGAAAAAGCTAGCCGAAATGTCAAAAATTCGAATTTTACAGATTTAAAAAAAATTTGAAAATAAAATAAGTTTTAGATAACTGTTAAATTTAGCGTCCATTTTGTACTTTTATTATTTATAGTTAGGCTGGGCCGCAGTAGAAAAAACCGGCCACTCCTTTGTTGTGTTTGAAAATTATGAAAAATATTCATGATTTCTTTGAAATAAATAGTCAAAAAATGGCATTATTAGGTCTTTGAGGGGCTATAATTTTTAAGGGGGATGTAAAAATTTGCTCCTACGGAAATAAGATTCTAGTAAAGATCTATGTGCAAAGATGTTTAATTTCAGCTTTCTATCTTTAAGGGTGTAGAAATTTTGTAAACACGTTCACGGACAGACCGAGTGAAAATAATAAGCATTTTTTACAAAATTTTTTTTTTTAAAGTATTTATGCAGGGTGAATGAGTCTGTATTGTATAACACCTAATTCAATTGCAATTTGTAAAACTTCAATAAAAGTGCGTAAAACTCATACCATTCTCTTATACCAAGTAGGCGCTTTTTGATATTATACCGTTTACTAATATAGATTTATGTATGCTGGGACATTAGCTTGGAATTTAAAATTTCGCTGAAAATTCAAAATTCTACGTTTACAATGCAATTATTTTTTATTTTCCAAATAAGAAAATTAGCCACTGACTAGGATTGTCTTAAAGGTGTTGCTTTTTAGAATTAAACATGAAATTAGGTTATAAACTTAACCAGTAATAATGCTAAATTGCTGCAGAAGAATGTAGAGAGATAAATCAGGACAATGATTCTGCTCTATATATTTTTGTGGGAATAATATACGTTATAAAAGTAATTAGTTTACCATTACAATAATTTGTTATTGTAGCAGCATTTTCTAAGTACTTCATTTTTTGTTAAATTTTTTGATTTTGTCCACTGTTATTAGTTACAAAATAGCTGTGAAAATATGATAACTCTTAAATATGAACGCTATCAATTTTTAGGCTTGGTAGAAATCGAATTTGAATTGAATAGTTGTATTGTGTCATGCAAGTCCTGTTAGTAATCGAACTTTCACAAACGAGAATAAAATTACCATAGTAGCTCACTCTGTACTTAATATATACGCATATATACACATACAATAATGTTTTTATAATTGAATTAAAATATTTTATAAACATTTTACATTTTTTGTTTCCTTGGAAAATTATTCTGAATTAAAAAAAATTCAATTCAATGTTCTCGAATCATAGTGGGTTGAATAAGATACACAAAATACGAGTATCACATGAATTTTTTTTTGAAAGAAAATGTTTTTGTTTTCTATTTAAATTTTCGTTTCATTTTTTTCAAGTAGGAATTTTGTTTTTAAGGACGTTGTTTAAGATGTAATTGAAATATGATCTTTTTAGTCTGAATAAAATACAATAAAAAACTCAAATATTGTGTTACGTGTAGCTTTGAAATAACAAAAAAGAAAATTTAACCTCAAATCCTTTTTTTTTGTTACTTGCTTCGACACATGTTTTCTTATTGTTTTAGTCCCAAACTCTTAAAACTGAACTGAACTAGATTATACAACTAATACTGGTTTTCGCCACAATATTTCAAATTCATATTTAGAAAGAATACTTATGTGAGAACCACACCATAGTTAAATTTAATAACTTTGCAAATTTAACGCAATTATGTAGCGTTTACAAGCTTTCAATATTCTATTCTAATTTTTAGTTAGTTGATTAATTTCACTAGTTTATCAACACAAAAGCTTACGAAAGCATATATCGTAAATTTTTTATCTATGATATGTAAAACATTTTCGAGTTATAAACTGTGTACGATTATGCATATTGTATCAGTGGCTTAGTCTTAGAAAAAAAAATATTACAAGACATTGTAGTTTAAGATATAAATTTAAACTTTACATTAACACCAATTTAGGTCTTTAGTTAAGGATTAACTGTCAATTCAATTAGCCCTATGCAGATCAAAATAGATTGATAGCTGTTCTTGTAAAATATTAAAATATTTTCATATGTACGTTATACTTTTACTGATCATTTCACTTCAACGTTATATACGTCTAAAATTTATAACATTTTACTGTCAGAGTCCAAACCAATTTAAGGTCAATAACATTCGCATTATAAATAAAAAATGGTTGATTTATTCTTGTATTTTTCTCAAATTTTATTAATTCACATAAATTTAAAAAAAAAAAAATTCTAGGCAGAATTTATAGATACAAACGGTATATTAAATTTACTAAGGCGTTATTTTCCAAGGCGAATCAAAAACATTATGTTAATTTCAAATTCCAATTTGATCGATTTGGGATCCCTCCTGATGAGTTTTGAAATAAATAAGGAATACAATACAAGCATGTTTGGAAAATTTATTGTAAAACATAAAATGAAATTTTATTTATTTTTGGTTGCATTTGTTATAAAGTCAATTTAGTTTTTCTTTGCCGTTGTCGTTGTGCCTATATTTTTTATACTTATACAAAAGTACTTTCGAAAGGTATTATAAATTCGCCACTTCATTTGTAAAGCTAAAATATAACTTAGTGTCGAATTCGGAGGAAATTTTGTCATGTCAGCTCGTCCTGGTAATAACTTAAAAGTCGATAGAGCTTTAGTTTATGCACAAAAACCGCTGAATACAAATGACTCAATATCACATAGATACATAATTTATTTCATTTATAATAAACAAAATCAGCGTAGTTAAAGTCATAGTAACGTATGTTCCATAGACAGCTTTTGTATTGTATTTTTTGCCCATAGATAACAATTTCGTACGGTTATCACAGAGTTGACACGATCAACTATGATTTTTCTCAATTTTTTTTTGTATAATCAAATTAAATTTGTACTAATAAATAAAACTGGCTAATTCAGGGAGATTCCGCTATTTGATTTTAAAATTTGATTGTATTGAAAATGAAGAATTTCGTTTTATTATACGTACGTTATGTAGCTAATTAACAACACCTGTATTTCATTCATTTAGGAGTAGCGATATTGTCATTAAACTAAAAGATTTTCAAGGAATCAGGGAATTGGATAATAATTAGGATGTACGGTTTTTAAAAGGCATAGGCAATAATCGTGTTGGTATTTGATAATCAAGTGTTCTTCAATAATAAAACTAAAAAAAAAACCTACAATTCATCAAAATTCTATAATAAACGTTTTTCCTAAAATTGAAAATATAGGAGACTTATTTTTTTTTTATAAATTTTTTTTACTTATTAAGATTTTTTTTTTATTTGTGTATTAAAATAATTCGGTAAACTAAACATTGTCCACCTACACAAATATTTTTTCTTTTCAAGTGAAAAGTTTCCTATTTAAAATGTAAAAGAATTTGCTCCATTGTTTTTTTTAAGGTCATCAACCTTTTGACACTTGTATTTTTTTTCTAAATAAAAACTAAATTTTGTAAATTTTTTCTGATAATTTTTTTATCTGAGATCAAATTAATTTAATAATAGAACCTTGAGGGTTTTAAAAAATTTCTCTTTTAGTTTTTATTTTGAATTGCACATTTTTATAATTGACAATGAATCTTCAAGCTAAAAAAAGAAAATTTTAAAATTTTTAAGAAGGATCCTTAAAAAAGAAAGACCCAAAAATATTATGTGTTTTGGCTTGAAGCAAATGAAGTTGTCTAATATATACATATGTGTGTATAGAATCGAATGGGTATTTAAATACTTAATTTTTTTTGTTTTTAGGAAATGTCATTTCACCTGAATTCAGTCATGAACAGCCGAGAATGTTACAGTGAAGAGAGTTAATTTAAAATTTAAAAAACAAAAAGGTCAGTCCGTTTTTTTATTGATTTGAACACAAGACTAATCCCGATGGATTAGTGAAGTTTTTGCTGGAGTTTAACTTTGAAAAAGTTGGTAAACAATTGCTATTGTATTGAACATCAATAGGTACCAAACTTTACTCAAATTAATAATTCAGTAAAGCTAAAAATGTTGTCCTTAACATAAGCAAAAATAAAGCAAGGAATCAGCCGACGAAGACAATAAAATTAACAGTATGGAATATTGAAGGGTGATTGCGATGAAGCGATTAGGATTACTGCTGGAATATTTTCAACAGACAATTTTGTGTTGTTTTAAATTTTTTAATCTCATTTTTTATACCCTGCACTTCGTGAAGGGTATATTAACTTTGGTATGGAGTTTGTAACTATTTGAAGGAGTCATCTGCGGTACTGACATATATATGTATTCTTGCTCAGCGTAAAATTCTGCGTCGATTTAGACATGTCCGTCCGTCCGTTCGTCCGTCCGTCCGATCGCACGATAACTCAAAAACGAATAATGCAATCGACACCAAACTTTCACAAGCTTTTTCTTTTGTGCCAAGGACGAACCCTATTGTTATTGGACTAATTCGGACAACGGGTTCGGGTAGCTGCCATACAACTCAAAGAGTTTATTTTTAATATTTCAAAAACTAATGAAGCTATAAATATAAAATTTTGTATACATGTGTCCAATTATATTCTACACATGCTCTAAAAATTATGATGGGATAGCTGCACCGGTTCGGGTGGCTGCCATACAACTCCAACAGCAAATTTTTGATATTCGGAAAAATAATAAAGTCAGATTCATGAAACTTGGCAGTCATGTGTCCAATTATAGATCAAATATATTCCTGAAGTTTTAGAGGGTTTGCTTGACAGGTTCGGGTACTTGCCATACAACTCCCGAAGCTAATTTTAAATATTTGAAAAAATAACTTGGCAGTCATGTGTCCAATTATAGGTCAAATATGTATATTTGTGAAGTTTTGATGGAATTGCTTGACAGGTTCAGGTACATGCCATACAACTCCAAAAGCTAATTTTAAATATTTGGAAAAATTATAAAGTCAAACTAATGAAACTTGGCAGTCGGATGTCCAATTATAGGTCAGACATATCCGTGAAGTTTCCATAGACTGATTTCACAGGTTCGAGCAATTGCTATACAATAACGAAAGGTGCAGGGTATAATTCAATCGGTTTATACCGACTGAAACGTTTTTACTTGTTTTTGTTTAATTTTTTGACGGATGCATTAAAATACTAGTAAAAGTAGGATAATTTTATTCTTTTCATATTACGGTAACAAATTGTGAATAAGTATTGTAAATTGATGCAGAACTTTATTTAATGTTGAAATTTTCATTTTCCTTATGTTATTCACAAAATATTTTTAAGTTTTAGACGAGTAAGTGAGAATTTTTTTTTAAATCCTGAAAAATTTTTTCTTAATATCGAACTCTGAAATAACGTAGGTTATTATTTTTAATATAACACCCAGGTGAATTCAATTGAATATCCCGTTGACTGAAATTTAATAAAATTAAAAATAATAAGCTGCAATTTTTTGTGGTCAGAATTCAAACCTCTACTCGTACTTCTATAATAAAATTTCGTATTACAACGTAAAATCATTTAAATCTTTTTTTTTTTGAGTGGGATTTTAATAATTTCAGTTAATAATTTTTATTATTCCTCCTTTGGTATCAAATAATTATTGTTACTTGAACAATTAATTCACATAAGAAAATTTTGTTAACACCTTTCCATGTCTTTTTTGAAGGTATATTGTTATCCTTTGAAATTATTTATTATTTTCTCTTTCTTCTTTATCAGCACGTTTGAAAATAATAAGAAGGATATTGCGTTCGCACCAATATCACATTGTAGCAAAAAAGCCTTCTTTAATTTTGGAGTAAGGCAAAAAGAAACATTTGTTTTAGTTTTGTGCGACCTTTTCATCTTAATAAGTAGGAATATATTTTTCGGAACTTTGATATATTTTTCATTATACTTATAAAAAATGCAGACAGTTATGTGCTGATCATGCAAGCTCTTATTATCATGAATGTTTACCTATTTTAATTCTTTTTTTACTTTGTAGCCGAAAATAAAGAAAAGCTGAATTGTGAAATCAAATTACGTAAAACCAAAATCATATAATATAATGGAAATATTCGTAAAAAACCGCGTGATACTAAATATTGAGTCAACAAGAACAATGCAGAAAAAGAAATCGCATTGAGTTTTACGTTAGAAAGGAAGAAAATCTTTATTCATCACTGACATTGTAATTCTTTAAAGTATTTTAATAGTTTTGTTCGTTGTGTTCAAAGTATTGTTCTCTCAGAATACTTCCTTTTTCTTCAGTTTTTCAAAGGAAAAATATTATATGTATTAAATTCCTGTGATCTTTACATAAATTTACAAATACAAAAGTATGAAAACGTGCTCAAATTACAAAGGAAATTAAATTTTAAAGGAAGATGAAATAATTAAAGATATTTTAATGCTCATATTCATGATTAACAAAAAAGAAAAGCTAGAAAAATAAAAAAAAATAATTTTATTGTTCTTATTAAATTTTTATTTTTAAAACTTAATTAAAAAAGCGGAGAAAATTCTCAATTGGTTTACTCAACTATAAAACACCCGCACGAAAATTCTATTTTATCAGTGTTACCTGTGTAGAATATAGAATATGGTACTGAAATATTAGAATAGTTAGTATAGTATGCAAAAATCTTTTCCACAGTAGTGCAATAATCTTTATTATTATTTCAATTATTTACAAGGATCAGCTTTCATTATTCTTGTAATTTAAATTTTTAAATTCAAAAATCTAACTTAAAATGTGACTCAAATGAATAAATTAGTTGGAGCATATTACTTCATTTTTTACTTTTCATTATTTTTTAATTGCATACAACTAGGGATAAGAAATACTGAAAAAAATTTTATGCTAATATAAAATACTATGAGCATGATTTGAAACTGGTAATCACTTTATTTCATCTCACATCTGCCGGCATATCTGTTTATCATAAACTTGTTTATATTTTCCTGACAACCATTGTCTTCGTTGTGCCTAACATCTCACTACAAGAGTCTTATATTTCTTCCAAATGTTCTTGAAATTAAAATTTTAATCCGTGGAATATAAAGTATGTTAAATTTGCTAGGTTAGGTTAGGTTAACGCGGCCCCTCGAAGGGTACACATAGACCGCCTAGGCCCGTGGTGATAGCACCGAATCTTTCTTTTTTCGTCCCTAATCTATTAATAATATTAATATCATTCTGACAAATAAATTTGCACTTGCACTTAAGCTTAATTAATTTCTCGGATATTTTGAACTACTAAGAAGAAGTCTTATAAGATAATTTTAATGATATTAAAAAATTTTTATTAAATTTTTTATATTTTTGTTGTAGGAAACACATTAGACGAATAATTTGTGATTTGAGCCAATTATGGAAACAACTTCAGGAAATCAACCATATCTTACCAGAAATACGACACTATAACATTATAAAAAATGGAAGACAATCAAGTAAGTGCTTTTCTTTTTATTTTCGTTAAACACTTACCAAATTGAACCACCATTTTAGAACTACATAAATTCAAAGATTATCCTAATAAATAATAACAAATTGATCTCATTAAATGTATTAGAGAGCAGGTATACCAAATAAACACACCTGACAAATGTTTTCCAATAATTCTATTCTAAAATTTAATCAATTTTTTCACAATGCTCATAAATTTTACACAAAAATTCATTAAATTTAATCAAGAAAAATTGTATAAAATATTGTCTCATACTATGAATTCAAGCGTGTTAATATAAAATATCATTTTCAATATTAAGTATATTTTTGAAAAGCAAATATTTTTAAGATAAAGTGATATAAATTTCACCTTCAACACACAATAATAAAATCTCCCATGATTTCCTTTGTTTTTTCATTAAAAGAAAAAAACTGCAAATTTACACAAACATGCACACTTCTAAAGGAAAATCTTAGAAATGAAAAGAAAACTTGAAAGGACATAAACCAAAAATCAATTTCATTTTATACACTTCATTTCCTTACAGAATAGTCTCCGGTGAATTGCTTTGAAATATGAGATAAAAGAAGGATTCTTCAAGGATTTTATTTTATCTGTTTTTCTCTTTAGATTTTATTTATATAAAATTTTTCTTTTTGCTCTTATGTCAAAATAATTTGTTAAGGCAACAGAACATTAAATAACCCTTGGAATATTGTACATTTACACATTGTACAAATTTCATTTTTAATCATCCCTGAATAATAAATATAAGTAAATAAATCCTTGAATAACCTTTAACTAATTCAATTCAAGTGATTGAAAGTACATAAAATATTTTCATAATTTTCGGAAACTGTTATTATCCTGAAAGGGCAAATTTGTATCGAATGTTAATAAAATTAATGTTTTTGATTATTAACAGAATGAAATTAATATGCTAATTTTTTTGCAAATATCTCAAGAAATTTTATTACCTTATTAAATATTTCAAAAGTTCTAAGGAAATCATTTGGTCTTAAAACTGAAAAATATTCAGATGATGCTAGCAAGAAAAAAACAGAATTTCTGTTCTTAAAGTGTACTGAGCTATTGTAAGAACATTAATCATTTGTCTTGTCAAATTCTTGGTAAAAGTAGTCCTTTATATTTGCACTTTCCTTGCACGAAGAAGACTCCATATTGTGAGGTTAATTGTGGCGGAGCCACAACTAGATAACTCGAAATTATTGGTTTAGAGATATTGACTTCTATTGATTTAGCAATAACAAATAATTTATCATGAGCATATCTAATTTTGACATAACAATTTTCAGATATTTAAGAACACTTTTAAGCTTAGATATTGGTCGCAGATGAAAGAGCATCCGACTTTATGACGCCTAGGCTAATTATCTAAAAATATAAAATTTTCGAGTTACCTAGTTGTATCATTAACCTCATGATAGGCGTGTTTTTTTGTCAAAATATGAATGCTATAAAGTTTTGAAATGTTTGACCATAAATCTTTGCCATGCCCCCCCATCACATTTTACAATATTAAAATATTGCATTTCATAATTATAACTTTAGCTTTTTTATATTATTAATGTAAATAACTAAAGGTCTTCAATTTTCCTAAGCGTTCTGGCGAATTCTCCATAATTTGTTCAATTCAAAAAAAAGAAGAACATTCCTGGAAATTTCATTTTAAACAAAAGAATGTTTCTGTGTTCCACCATTTCAATTAAAATATTTTTAATTTTAAAATTTATGCATCTTGCTAAGTAACTGAATATTTACTTTTAGGAGTTTACAAATAAGAATGAAAAATATTTTATATTAAAAAGAATTTTAGAATACACAAAACTTTTAGAAACCAAAAATTTGTAAATAATTTTTAAATTTTCTGATTTAGTATTATTTCTTTTAAAATTTTGAAAACTAGTAAGAGCACTAACGAGGTTCACAAAGGTAAAACAAAAAAGTTTTTAATTTAAAATGCTTAACTTGTAAAACTACTGTTTATTGTTATTTCTTTATTAAAAAGCAGTTTTTGATTTTGCGATTCAGAAATAAATTTATATAACAGAATGTATTCACTTTAATTAATGATAATTTAATTTTGTATGCAAAAAAAAAAACTTATTTACACTTGCACACAAAAAGTACCTCGCAAGAGTTAAAACAACAGTTCTCTAAGTTTCATTTCATTGTTGCATAGCATTTAAATTAAATGTATACATGGCAAATAAGTGGTAAATCAGAACTAAAAAGAAATGAGAATGAGACAGAAATCTCCTAATGTGCTTTAAATAAAATAATAGCAATACTACAACTAAGTAACACATTTCAAATAATACTTACATGAAAAAAGTTCTCTTTGAAATCTTCATAAAGTCATAAACTCTAAATTTTATCCAATATTCAACTACAATTTCTCAAAACAATAAAAAATTCAAGAAAATTCAAAAGTTAAATTTTGATTTCCAAAACAATTTTTAGCACATTTTTGTTTTGAAAAATATTTAAAATCCAGCTTATTCTTATCTAGATCTTATTTAAAATCTAGTCTTTAATTATTTTAATTGAGAAACCTGTGAGTCATAAAAGCTGTTTTTTTCTAAAAGTGTTACAGAACTTTATGAGAATGCGTTTTAAACACTTCTTTACAAAGACACTAGTAAGCTTTGAGTTAACTTTCCTCGAAAAATGAAATTTGGCTGTTAGTAGCGTTTTGCCTGTTGCCATTAGAATTCCTTGAAAAGTTTACTAACTAGTTTCGGTAACAACTAAAACTCAAATATCAAATTTCAAGAAATTTCACTCAAGTAATTCCGTATATATGGTCAAAATCGAGGTCTAGTTCGGTTTTGAGTCCTGATCTTTCCAAAAATTAAATAGGCTCATTGTTTTAACATCTCGCATTTCTATGCACAAAAATGTTAAGTCGATCCCCAAAAAAGTGCAATTCTCGAGGCCTGATCCTAAAAGTTGATCAAACTGTCATATCCTCCAAGTAAACTCGTATTTCAATAAATTATACATGTAACTCGTAAGGTTTCAATAAATTAAAACTCGTAAGGTTTTAATAAATTATACATGAATAATGATCGGCTAAACTTGAGATACTGATCTACACAGATAGACTGACAGAGAAAATTACAGATAGAAAAATACACCGTCAGACATCTCTCTAAAAATGATCTAATCAAGCTTCCCTGTTATGGAATTATGCTTTCCCATAGAAAACTCGACTTTCGAAATTTCTCGCCATCACATAACCTCCCTTATTGTATGCAATTCGTTTGGTAATTAAGAATAATAAAACTTTCTTTTAAAATTCAAAATTATGAATTTCAAGCGAATTAAATTCCATTTTTGTTTTTGCTGTGTTTTCTTGCGAACTTAAAATTCCCAAGTTGTGCGTTATCGTATATAAAATTTTATTTTTCTATGATCTTATCAAATAATACACAAGTTATTTGAATTTCAAAAAAAAAAATTTCAAAATTGTCTACAAGAGAGTTGAATTTTTCATTTATTTTCATTTTGAAGAATACACCATTGAAAGTTAAATCCTTGTAACAAAATGTCTTCTTTATCTTGTTTATTATTCTGTCTGTCATTTTCAATTTCCACAAAAAAAGACAAATAAAAGCAAGAATTTATTAAACAAATCAAAATTTATGCAATTTTTCATAAAATTTTTAACTAATTTTTCAAAAAATAAAAAGGAAAATCAAGACACCGAAGGAAAAATAACAAAAATTTTCTCTTAAATTCTCAGAAATTCGAAAACTTTTATTATTGAAAAATGAAAATTTTTATTTTTCTATTAAGAAATTTTATTTTAAAAATTAAAAAATTCAATCGCAACAAAACAATATCATTGAACGTTTTTGTAATTTGTTGGAAAATTCTAAAAAAAAAATTACTTTATTAAATTAAAAAAGTTTAAACCACGAACTTTTACGAAAGTAAAAAAGTACAAACAAATTTTTGAAGTGTAACATTTTTAAATGTGAAATTAAAAAAATAATAATTTAGTAAGCAGTTGAAATGTGCTTTTTACCAAAGCTGATAGGTTTAATATTTTAATTCAAATATGCTTGAAAACCGCGAATATTACAAAAGTTAAATGTTTCTATAAACCCTACATCTATTTGCTACGAGTGTGTTTATTTGTACAATGCATTTCAATATTATTTCTACTCTAGTGATGGGCACTATCGAATGTTTCACTATCGAATATATCGAATAACATTCGTAATGAATTTAAATTTTCTTTGGAATAGATAATTTATGTAATAATGTATACGGGTATGTAGTACAAATTATTGAATTTAAAATTATCCCGTTTGCGTTTTTTGAAAATTATCCATAAATGTTCAAATTCAATAGATTTGCACTAAGTGTTTTCCTTTTTTTCAGTGCTCAAACTAGTGTATATTTAAATCAGACTCGTAAAATGCGAAATACGAAACGTACAATTAAACTTTAACAAGTAAAAAAGTTTCAGTTGGTCTGAATCGACTGAATTATACCTTGCACGACGAGAATATAAAAACTTGTTTTTGAAATATTTAGAATTAGCCCTCGTGGTTGTATAGCTTTTACTCGAACCTGTCACACCATTCCAAAACAACTTCACGAATATGGGCGATTTTTAATTGGCCACTTGATTGTCAAATCTCACGAACCTTACTTTATTATTTTTTCACATATATACAATTAGCTTTTGGAGTAGTATGCCAGCTATCCGAACTTTTCCGAATTGGTTCAATAGCAATAGAGTTCATTCTTGGTACAAAAGAACCAACTTGTAAAATTTTGGTCATATTTGTTTCAGGAAGGTGTAGGGTATAAAAACTGAAAATTCGTGTAGTTTTTTTTTTTTTTTTGTATTTTGGAGTTTTTGTCATTATGCAATTCGTTATTTATGTTTCACATTTGAACAGTATACGCACGTATCACTTTGGGAATACGTCGGCATACGTATTAGCGTATAAAAAGTAGATATTTGAATGAACACCTAGTGTAAAAAAGATATTGGAATGAACACCTAGTTTTTGCACAAGTAAATAAAAAAAATTGTTTGTAAGAAGAATTATTCGATAGTTCTCATCACTTACTTTTACAATAATTGAATTTACTAGTACACAAATTTTGTCATGAATTATTTTAGTTACATAATTACTATAGGTAACCAATTCCTTGCAATCACCAGTTACAATTTTGGTAATTTTTTACATTAAATTTTGAGAAGAAATTTTTCGCAATATTTTTTAAAAAAACATATTTTAGCATATCATAATTATTACTACATTCTTTGTATGATTGCATTAATGAATTAGAAAACTTCATGAATGCAAAGAGAAGTACTTACCTACTACAATCCTACTTATACAACAATATTGTTAAGAAGCTGAAATTCTAATAATTGAGAAATTAACCACGAAATATTGTGCTTTGTACAAAAGTTGTTTCTAAAACACAAATTGCTACAATTTATAATTCAGTTGTTTCCGAAACAATATAATGGTTTTTCGTAATTATGGTAAACCAGCCCCATATTTACACGAGGGGTTCAAACAAAATTAGAGAGTAATAAATTGTTCCAATTTCCGGTAAAATTCTAAAAAGAAATTGAGTCCCTAAGTATTTCTGAAATAATATTACCAAAATTTTTGCCTCAATTATCCTATAATTACAGTCATATCCAAATATTGTAATGTGTTTTGTATACATCTGTATATATATTATTGTAGTTAAACAATCCATGAAGGAAAATGCAAGCTTTTAAATTGTTAAATTTTTTAGACTTATAAAATTACTTCCATTTTTCCGACCTCTTTTTCATTATAATTTATAACCAATTTTTTTTATTTATAGAAAAATTTTATTTTTTTGGGCATGTTCATTGATTCCAGCACATATATATGTAGATGATTAATGATAATAATGATGGAAAATAGAAAAATTGTTTGTTGAAATTCAATCCATTTTTCAAATAAAACAAAAAATGAAAAAAAAAAACAACAAACCAAAAATTAAAGAATTAGAAAAAGAAATAGAATTTCAAATTGGTAAAATAAATTAAGTTACAAATTATAGTGGATTTTATGTATGTAAGGACACTCGCACACACTGAGAGAAAAAAGTGCAATAAGATTGATTATGATTCTCGACCAGCAATTAAAATAACCTAAAAAAAAATTTAAAACAAATGTGATATGAAATTTAGATTTTTATTAATTACAAACCATTTACAAATTCATAAATATTTCAACAGAAAATGATTACGGTTTGCATGAAATTGTTGACGATACCGCAGATCCCACTTAATTTCTATAATTGAAAGTCAAGTAGGCAGATAGAAGGCGTAGAAGGTGGAGAACAAATTTCTGATGATTTCTTTTTTAACTCTGTAACTCATTTGTTAGAGCTTTCGCCTACAATTTTTAATTACATTTTTCTACCTTAACTCGTTCTTTTGCGGTTACGTTATCCATTTGTTTAGAAATTATGTGAAGAAATGATTTTTGTTTATTTCTTTAAGATAGAAGGATCTTATTTCACTTGTAATAATTGTACTGTTTTTATCTTAACCCTCTTACAAATGTTGTCTATTTTATATACTCGTTCAAGGATATGTTTTCAATACCCGTTCAAGGGTACGCATAGAAATAATGATCTTGCATATAAAGATTTTTTACACTCTTGCACAGGATCCAAATCTGAATCAGTTTAGTCATGTTTTACTGTCCATTTTGATTACATAAAAACGCATTTAGCTAGATATTGTGATCAAATTTGAACAATTTTTTAGAATAGTTGTATTACCATTTCAAAAATAATTTACTTATTACTCACAAATTTGAAAGGGCACAATAATTAAAGAGTTAGTTTAGTGCATTTTTGTAGCAAAAAGTTGAAGAATAAAGCTACCATTTCAACAAAATTTAGTTTTTAATTGTTTAAGTGCAATATTTAACATAATTTACTTTATCGTCGTGATTTAATTCCACCATCTCGTTAAAATTTGATCATGTTTACACAGCTTTTTACAAAATTCGCTTTATTACTTTGAAATTGAATTAAATTATATTTCGCAAACTATGAATTCAAATTTTAGAGTCAAATTTTGCATCAATAGGCTCGATTATCACGACACTATTTCAATACAGTAGATTGGTACAGTTGAATTTATAACAGCATTTCTGTTAACTAAAAAAACTAAACAAATTTTATAAAATTTTAATTTTTCCACACACTTTTATCTCAGTGTATAAAATAACAAGCGTGTGTCTTATGCATACACGTAACATATGTTCAGTTTTTAATGAATCCTTATTTCATCATTTGAATTTTAAGTAAAATTTGAACGTAAAATGAAAAATTTACTTTTAAACTTTTTCTCATATCATATGAGAACAACGTGATCTATCACATTCCAAATTATTCATTTTGAATAATAGTAAAAAAAAAAAATATAGAATTTCTATAATAAATGAAAATTTTTTTTCAAATTTTATAATGGTTTCTGAATTTTAGCTTGTTACAAAAAAAAATACTCGACTTTAGTCGAATATTAAATAACTTGAAAATGAAAAAAATATCAAAAATATTTGAAAACTATAAAAAAAACTTCATAATAAAATCACTCACTTGTTGACTTTAAAACCATCTAAAGCCTTAAGATAAAGAAATACTTGGTTCCACAATAACTTGCAGAATTTTAATTAGAGTAAAGGATTTTTATAGTGTTAACCATCAAAATTAATGCAAGTTTTTTTTAAATGCAATATTTAATCCTGTACAATCCTGTAGTATTAGTGGTGCTTAGTAGTAACTGGCTACTCTACCCAGTGAAGTATTAAGTTTATATACAATGTACTAATAGTTTAGCGGTATATTAAACTGCCAATTAGTTAAGTAGTAGTACTGAGTTTACAGGGTAAAACAAGTCCTTTTAAATTTAGGAAGTGATTCTGGCAACATTGAAGTTTCTGCCATTAGAAATTCATTTTCTGTTTTTAGTTTAAAGAGCAAAATACAAGAAAAAATTAATTTTTAATTTGAAAGAAATTCAAATTTTGTTATTTGATTAAGATGGTGGTGCATACTAAAATTAGAAAATTTTAAAAATTCATTCATTTATATTCGAAATGCGTGTATCCTTGTATAAGAATATTTTATTAATATATAAAAAAAGTTCATAAGTAAGTGATGAGTTCAAATTTGTTTGCTTTCAATAAAATTTAGTAAAATATTAGACAAGGGGTTATTAACATATAAAATATTTACATATATGTATATATGTAGATATAGACTAATAAAATACTCGTGTCTATTTTTACTTGGAATTGAGATAGTTGTTAGAAGCAGTGGAAAGCTAAGTTTGTTAATACAAGAAGGAGAGTAATCTGATTTAAACGTATTGATGTAAAATTTATCTTCAGTACTCTTTTTTTTCAACTTTTGGGAAATATCGATTCCAAATATTTTTTTAGCTTCTAGATCGTTAAAAAAGCAGTTCAATGATATCTACTTTAAATGCTGAACCGTAAAAGTTTACAGAGTGTTGTGTTTGGATTTCGGAACGAATTTCAAATTTAAATTGTTAAAATCGTATATACTTTGGTAAACGTATATGATTTTGACTTTTGACAACTTATCTTAAAACTTGCCAGATTTATTACAATTTATGCGGATAAACGTTCTCAGCTTTCACTGGAATTGAATGCTTGATCAAAGTTTATGCATAAACAATATAGAAGACGATACTTCGCCTAAGTCGATTAAGTTTCTACAATATAGAAATCAACAATTGGTTATTGATTAAATTTACAATTATGAAAACAAAGTTAAAATCCAATGGAGAGCTCTTATTGGATTAAAATCTTGCGCAATAAGTCAAATATTATTCGGTTGTGAATCGTTTTACGCAAAATATTTTTTTGCTATCCCCTTGTGTAATTTTTATACCTGTACGAACGTATGTTCTAAAAGTATACTAAATTTGCTTTCCGTTTGTAACGCTAAGAAATAATGCTCTGAGATATAGACTCAAGTGTATGTTTTTGATCAGCGTCGAATTCTAAGTTGCTTTAGTTTTGTCTGTCCGTCAGTCTCAGTGATAACTCAAAAACTAACTGAGTTAACAAAATTTTCACAAATAATTTATTGTAGTAAGTGCCAGAACCCTATTTAAATTGGATATGATTGGGGTACTGCGTCGGGTAGCTGCCATACAACTTCAAAATTTATTTGGTTATATCTCAGAAATTATAAAAGCTGTGGTATTGATATTTCAAACAAAAAAATATATTATTAGGACCAATGTGTCTGATAAAAGTCGTTGAAATGCCTTTACTCCTTCTGGTACCTCCCATAAACTTCAAAAGGTTTTTGGCTATGTCTCAGAAACTATAAAAGCTATAAAAGCTATTGAGATTTTACAGTTAAAATTGCTTAGCTCTTTCTAGTAACTGCCATACAACTTCAATAGTAGTTTGTCACACAATACTGAAATTTACATAAGTTGAAAAACACAGTACTGAAATTTTGCATAAATTAATATGGTAATACGGCAACTTAAAGTCATAGTCTGTTGAATAGTCAGTTATGGCATATTTATTCGCAAATAGGATAATAAATTCGTATACGGGTATCACAGAGTTAACAAGGTCAACTCTATTTTTTCTCGTTTTTAATAAAGTTAGAAATTCTATTGTGCGGTAGTCCTCAATAATTTCTTATTGAGTATTAGTAACATAACAAGTCAGCTACAGATTATGCACCTTCAAGATAAAACCAAAAGATTCAAAATATTTCAATGAGCAAAGTTAATGGAGTAAAGTGAGTGGATTTTTCGTGGCCGTTAAATTCATTAATAGTTTGCATTCTGAGATTCAACGTAATTAATGATTCAGCGCTTTAATTAAACGTTCAGCATATAAAGATGGGAATAAATTGGTTTAACAATACAGAAGATGACAAATTGTTTCTTCCTAATAAGATTTCGAATATGATAGGTCAAATTATTATAAAAAACTAGTATTTTTGCTGTCATAGAATATCGGTTACATAATCAAAATATTATCGATTGATTTTGCATCATAAAGTTGAAAAAAAAAATGTCATATTCAACATAAAATTTTTATAATCATAAAGAGACGTGTTCTCTATGGATTATTCCTACGTACTTACACTCCACGCATTTTGTAAAATTAATTTTTTTTCCTCTTTGTAATCTTGACGATAAAAGATGTCACCTAAAAGAGAAATATTCCGATTCATATACATCCTTATAGTGATATATGGGAACTTCATTTTCAAATTGTGTTCTTAAATTTTATGAGTGTATATACTTTCGAATGAATTGTCTTCTCGAGGTTTACTTACGTATAACAGAAAACTGATAGGAAAAAAATAATTGCTTAATAAAGCAAACCTAAAAAACTGGTGAATGAATGGTTTCTTACCGTCATAAAAATTGTAAATTATGGTTTTTTATCCTTTATAAAAAGCAGTATTTATTTTTCAATTAAAATTTTAAAAGTATTTTTAAGAAAACATTATAAAACTTTGGTATTTTCATCTAAAAAATGAATGAGAAAGTGTGCAAAATGTGTGAAAAATAACTAATTTTATTGAAACTACATTTAAAGTCTAAAATTCTATCACTTGTCCCAATTTAATGAATTCAATATCGTGGAATAATTGGATTCAGTAAATGTTACCGTGTGTAGATAGATGTTTGCGGTTGAGTGAGCTAAGTAATTGTACAAGTTTCTTTTCTGAGAAGTTCAATTATTGAAATTGCTTACGTGTGGAATTCAAAAAATAATTTTATATTTTTATTTATTTTATCATTTATTTATTCCAATTTCATGATTATTTAATTTCTTATGAAACAATTGATTGATAGAACGAAAATAGATTAAAATTTGAGAATCATAATAATTTAAATGAACAGAAATAATTTCGGAATTTGGCAATCAATTGTGTTTTTTCATTTTTAACTTATAATCACAAAAAACAAAATCAGCCAAAATCACATAAGCAATCACAATTAAATAAAATGATTGATTTTCAGTCATTGTAATCTACCAAAGTAACAAAGGGTAGCATAAAATTGAAATTTCATTCGTGTATTTATCAAAATATACCGCCCCTATAATGAATTTCGTTCGTACCTCTGAATTTCGGAAAATTACGAATTTCATATTGTCAATTTCGAATTACTGATATTGTGCTCCGAATATTCGTAATATCATTTTTATTCGTAGTAAAAATGTTCGTCAAAAGTCTACGATAATAATTTATTAACAAAACTTCTACACCACAAAGGGCCATAGGCAAAATATTTGACAGAAAAAATTCAACGATGTTATTCCAAGCAATTTCATAGTTTTCATTAAATTTCGAAGAAAACTAATATTTTCAATTAAAATTTAAAAAAAACTTCCTTAAAAAATCTATAAAGCATTCCAATGAATTATTCTTCACATAGATGTTGAAAGGCGGTTGCAAAACCTGTTTTATGCTAGAACTAGGAGTCTAGGGTTTGAAACCCTCTCGGGTTTATATGAAAAACATTCAATATTTATTATAACAGAAAACTATGGCAGACTTATCATCTAGCTGAAACTGAATGAGTTCCGAAACTGGGACACTGCTCTATATCATCTACAATTACGTAGTAATTCTCCCTAGGGGTAAAAGGGTAAAAAGAAATAAGAACCATTACATATAAAATAATTGTTAATAAATACCTCAATCTAAGAAATCCTAAAATTCAACCTTTATTTCGAGCACCTTAAATATTAAATCCATCCTGCGAAATTCAAGACAAGAAAATTTTCCACTAAAAAACAAACATGCATTAAATTCTTAAATTATAGTGATTTCATCTTTTTTATATAACACATAAGTACATACATACACTCATATATACATGAATTTAATTTATTCTATGAAGTTTGTGTAGAATAGAAAATCCTCGAAAAATTATAATAGGATTATCGTGTATATACAAAGGATTTTTATCTGTTTTGTCAAAGTTATAAAAACGCCAAAAAATTTTAAAAACAAAACCAAAAAATAAAAGCTTTTTCTAGGGAAAAATTTTCCTTAATTCAAGGATATCATTTAGCTATATAAATTTTAAGGGAATCTCTAACGTTGTTAATACGATTAAAATGAATGTGTGCAATTTACTTTTATTCATCAGAAAAACCGAAAAAGTCACAAAATTCAACCACAGATTTTTCCATTTATTACACAACAATACCTTCATTATTTCAATTTTTGATACAAAAATTATTATTGCTTCATCATACTCCCGTTATTTATTTAACACTCTATAGTGTTATTCATGTTGCGGTTATCAGAATTTCAAATAAAATGTACTCTTAAATTGACAGACTTTTAAAAAATTGAGTAATTTTAAGGCACAAGGCAAGGCAAGATAACAATTTGAGGGTGAAAATGAATGAAAAGGCCAATAATTACTCTGCTTAGGATCTAGATGATATTTATATTGTAATATCTGAAAATTTGGGAAAGGAAATAATGTAGAATCAAATGATGATGTTATAGAGGTCACCAGATAATTTTTTCAAGCTGAAAATTTTATGATCCATTGTCAGTTAATACTACTTTCTTTTTCTCCTAATAAATGAAAGCCTTAAAAGGACTCTTTTCGCCATAGTTTGCTGTGAACTAATAAAAAGAAAGGATATATTTAGTCAGATGTTGATCAGGCAGTTGACTGAATCGATTTTAATGTATGAATTTCTTTTCGGGATGAATTGATTAACTTTTAGGGTACCTTAGATTTCATTAACTGAACTTGTTTTACTAAATTAAAGTAGCAATGCAACGTACTAAATAAATTATAATTAAAATTTTTTGCCTATATCAGGGCTCGTAGAATGATTTTAGCTAGAGAACCACGCCTTTTAACAAAAATATATGAGTTCGGCGAGTTTGAGGCTTAAAACTTCTTAGCAGAAATACAATAAGATCGTTTTCTTTTATGTTTATATAAAAAAATTCTGAATTTTATCTCACTTTTTTGAATAGTCAAGTTGATGTAACTAAATTTGAAAAAAAAATTTATTTTAAAGTACGAGGGTCACTATTTATATTTCGGGTCCAGTGCTGCCAGGTGCAATCTGACACTTCCATTGGGAAGTTTGACATTTTTTAGGACAACTTCACTCAGAACGTTTTGTCATTCGAGCGCGAATTGTTTTGTTTACAGTGACTTGAAAAATTCATCTCGGTCAAAAAATGGAATTGTCCCGTGAAAATTTTCGTGCGATGATTTTTTACGATTTTCGGCGCGGATTATCGAGACAAGAGTGTCTCGATCAACTTGTTTCGACTTTTGGTGATGAAGCACCATCAAAAACCACTGTAAATCGCTGGTACCAAGAGTTTGGTTTCGGACGCCGTTCGCTCCAGGATGAATTTCGTGAAGGTCGGCCAATTTCGGTCGTTTTGCCGGAAACCATCGATGCTGTGCGCGAAATGATAATGATGGACCGGCATGTGACATACTGTGAGATTGAGGCATCCTTGGGCATTAGTTCCACCAGCGTACATAAGATATTGCATGAACATCTTGCCGTGAAAAAGGTGTGTTGTCGATGGATCCCAAAAAATTTGACGATTGCACAAAAGAAGGCTCGTGTCGATTGGAGCAAAGAAATGTTGAAAAAATTCAATCGCGGTGCGTCAAAAGACGTTTATAAGATAGTCACAGGTGATGCATCATGGATCTATGCATATGAGCCCGAAACGAAACAGCAATCGACCGTATGGGTGTTCCAAGACGAGCCAAATCCAACAAAAGTTGTTCGTGGAAGAAGCACATCGAAGCAAATGATCGCGTTTTTTTTTTGGTATAACCGGTCATGTGGCCACAGTACCTTTAGTGGAACGTAGGACGGTCAATTCTGAATGGTACACCACCATCTGTTTGCCGAAAGTTTTCGAAGAAATAAGGAAAACAAACAAGCGCCGGCGAATCATTCTTCATCATGACAATGCAAGCTCTCACAAATCAGCTGAAACAATGGACTATTTGAGCACTCAAAATGTCGAATTGATGGGTCATTCGCCGTACAGTCCTGATTTAGCACCCAATGACTTCTTCTTATTCCCTCACATCAAAAAAAAAATGCGTGGACAACGATTTTCAACACCTGAAGAAGCAGTCGATGCGTTCAAAAACCATGTTTTGGAGGTGTCTCAATCGGAGTGGAAAAAGTGCTACGAAAATTGGTTTCAGCGCATGCAAAAGTGTATTGATCTTCATGGGGAATATTTTGAAAAACAATAAAACCATTTCCAATGATAAATGTTTGTTTTTTATTGCTAGACCCGAAATATAAATAGTGACCCTCGTATCACTTCATTTCAATAATTTTATAATGAACAAAATATAAAAAATAAGGTTTGGCAGCTGGCATATAAAACCCATTTTACCATATTTATGAGTTTTTGTACAATTCACCACTTGTATTGTTAATTTTTATTCCACAATTATCGCCATATTTTTTTATCAAAATATTACAAATATTTTAAATTGATTTTCCTCTTTTCTCAAAATTCATTCCTAGATATATTCGTAACAAATAACGAATAGTTATGTCACAGACCATGCATGTGCAAACTATGTGAACGAATTGAAAATTTAAAATAAGTACTTAACTAATACCTTATTATTTTATTCGTTTAGTCCTGGTTTTCAAAGTATAAAAAATTTTTTTATTACAGAATAACAAAATTTTAATTAAAGTCAGGCATTATGTCGTTCCTGCAACTATTGTTAGATACAAGCATGATACAATATTGTTTATGTATAGTGTAAGTGAAGGAAAGCATGTTATTTAATTAAAAGTATATTTTAAAATATTGGGATTTTGTATTTGAACGTTATCTAGCAATATTTTTAGGCAATATCTGTATAGTATCCACTTGCAGGATTATTAATATATTGCAAATAAAAGATGATATTTACTGCTTCAATTCGAGTTTATTACTGATCCTAATATACATATACTTATATCTAATATGTGATACATCGGAAGCATGCATATTAATGCTATTATAATAGTAAGAATAAAACTACACTAATAGATTATAAACATAAGTATTCAAGGCAGGTTTATACTACATAAGTGTTTAAGTCAGGCTTATACTACAATTATCTAATCAATATGGTAAAATATGGTAAAGAAAGAAATAAATCAATGATCCTCTTAATTTGAAGAAATTTGGATTTTTAACCATAATTGCCCAATAATTGACAGGGAATAAAATAGCTAAGTTTTTGAATTTTTGCTTTTTTATTATTAATAATATAAAGTTTTCGAACTACTAGCAACAACTGTAGTAAACTAGATAGTTTGTAGTAAATTGTAGGGTTTAGACAATTTTAATGGAACTTATCTTGTCACAAACTTTTATCATTGAGATTTGAAATTTTCAAAAATTTAATATGGAAATCGTCATTGCCTGCAGCTAAATAAATAAATATAAATGGAGAGACGAGATTGTAATAAATAATTGATCAATTGTTGATGACAATTTCTTAGAATTTTGTTTGGAAATAGTTGCAACCACATCTAAGTAAACCAAACAAATTTTAGTTATTTTATGATTTATTTTTATTCAGTGAACTTTTGAAATCAGATTTACCAAAAACTCACAAAATTTGATTAATAAACTGCACCACAAATCTATCAATAAAAATATTTCAAACTCTTAATGAAATATTATTAGTCATTCATAAATTTAAAGGTAAATTAGAAAGAATTTATTCTGAGTTTTGTTACTAATTAAATTTGTTTCCATGACAAAATGAAATTTATTTATAAAAGCGAATTTTTTTTTTAACTCAATAATCAAAATGTGGAAATCAACAAAACCCATGTGTGGTAATTTAATTTGCAAACTAAATTTATCGCTAAATATAATAGATTGCGTAATCTGATGCACGTCATATTAAAAATTGTCGTAGTAACAAAAAATGATAAATATAAAATAATTTAATTGCAGCAATAAATCTAACCTTATGAATAGTGTTTAATGAATTATATTAGCGTTTATCATCACTCTATTGCACAAATAATAAATTCGAAATGCTAAATTGTGAAATCAATCCTGTAAAGGTTTTTAACCTTTGAGAAGGCAATGATGTCCACTAGGTTACAAAAGCTTATCTTTTTTTTTAATTAATTGCTTTGCAAATCCCTTTAATGACTTTGATTTGTTAATTTTTAATATTTTTATGTTTAAAACTCTCTGCGTCCGTAATATTAAGTAAGAAATATATGATTTTAACTATGAATTGGTGAAAGGACCAAATAAAATTAATCAGGTGCGATATATTGTTGCAATTGTTGTGAAGAGTTCTACAAACTTCAATTAAAGTAAATCGTTCAAAACTTGAATTTCCATTGAGTGTCTGGCAAAGGTTTTAAGAAATTCAAAAGGCAAGTTACTTAATTTTTAGGAACATGCGATATAATGTAAGAATAGTGTTCCCAGTTTTTGTATAAATAATTTTTAAAAGTTCTAGTGGTCCATTCACATTAATTATAATTTTTGTTCTTTATGAATTGTGTTATGGCTTTTCTGTCATATTTTTAACACAAGATTAAAATATTTTGTTTTAATTGCCATTATTAAGAGCCAAATTCTTTTATTTCTACAAAACCAAAAACTTTCTTCTCATGCCATGTCATTTAATGGTGGACTAATTGTGATGATAAGCTTCAGTGTAATTACACATGTCTTTCTTTTTTTTTTAAATACTTGTTGCTTAATAACAACAACCAAACCATATAATTTCCGTTTCCTATCCTGCTTAAATACTCGTGTTTATTTCAGTGTCACCGCTTTTTTCTTTTTTAATTATAAACCAAAAGGGACGGTTAATTAATGTTTCTTGTTCGTAAGAATAAAAAAAACAAACAAGAGAAACAATGACAAATAAAATGTTCGCCAGGATATCCTTTACGAGTTTTTCTCTGTGTTTTCTCCTTTTTTTATTTTTCTTGTTTCATTTACCGTTAATTTACCGTTAATAAGCAGTAGAATTTTGTTCTTGTTTTAATTTTTACACACAATTTTTAAATATTTTTTGTTTTTTCTTGCTGTTTCAGTTTAGGTGGAAAATTGCAGAATGGTTGTTTACAAATCAATTTTTAACAACCATTTCATTGAAAATTCTTTCAGTTATTTTAGGAGTAAAAATTTGAGAGTGTTAAGCCTTATTTAGCATTCTCAAATTATTAGGATTTTCAACCTTCTGCTAACTAAAATGCTACATTCATTACTACTCGTAAATAGCTTCTAATAGGAAAATGGTCAAAAGAGATATAACCAAGCAATTATTCAAATACTGCGGCAACTATCATAATTGATAAAATTTTAATTTGTATGGAACTGAGGTTCGACCACGATTATATCGAAATAAATTATTGGATTCTAGCACCTACATTTAGGCTGGGCCAAATATGTCTGAATCAACTTTAAATTCGATATTCGCATTAAACCATATTTAAGACTTTTATATATTGTCCACATTGAAGTGAGATGAGTTAATTAAATTTTGGCAAAATAAAAATTGAAATTTAGAAAACACGAATTTAAACAAAAATAATATTAAAAATAAAAATTCCATTGAAAATGTCTCAAAAGTAATTCAGATTCAAACACTAATGTCAAATATATTCAGTTCGGAACTGTAACTTTTAAAGACTTTAAGAGATTACTATGTGTTGTTAAAAAGCACAAGGTGAGAATAAAACTTAATTAAAAAAAAAAGGAAATTTTCAACAAAATTTAATGAATATCTCCTCGATTTTTTTCTTATACAGAGTGTTGCGGAACTTGTGTTAAAGCTCTAGAGGGTGATTCCTTAAAGTTAGCACTTTATTTGCCACACCGTACGTTTGACGTGAAGATTATGCATAACCAGCTATTTTATTTTGGAAACAAAACACCAACCGTATAAAAAATTTGTTTTCGCATCGAAAAACTAATAAAGCGGGATTTTTTCAGTAACCTAATAAGGTTTGTTACAAAATGTTCAGTTTTCTCAAAATATCCTGTTTAACTGTTAATCTCACTTCAATCATTGACATTGCAGTGTTTTACCTTTGCTCTCTATAACTGTTTCGAAATTGTCAAAGTTATAATCTATAACTTTGACAACTTCGAAACTAGATGTTAACTTTTTCCTTCCTTATGCGAACAATTCTTTTCCTGAAAAAATCAAAGGAATCAGCTTTGAAACTAGTAACGACACACCCTGTATTTCTTATTAAAGGAAGATAGAATGAAATCCAACAAGAATAAAACATGAATTATACGCTATTTTTGATAATTATTTTTTAAACCCAGAGATTTTCACTTTTATTTTTCATTTTTATATCAGAATAAATAAAAAATTTCATTTATTTCACAGGTCTGCAAAACTTAAGAGAATAAAAATGAAAAATTATTTGATTTTTGTATTTTTTCTTTTCTCTTGTTTATCTTGTTAATCGCTTAATCCTGACGAGGAATTAATTCAGTAAAATGATTAACAAAAAAGCATAAATCTGCTTGCGTTACGCATATACGCGCATTTATCCTTATAAAAGTTTTACAGTTTTGTTAATTTGTTTTTCTAATGTTTTTTAGGAATTAAAGAAAATATAAAAAAAAAATATTCATTTTTATATCAGACAATTTTATTTCTCCGTATTTCTACACTTTTGTAAATTATCCCCCAATTCCAACTTGTATTTTCATTTTATTTCTAAATTTGTGCTAATTATTTTTCAAGGTGAATTGAATTCAAACTATATACACATAATAATTATTGTCTATATATTCCATAGGGATGCGATGTCATACACAAATAAATGGCTTAAAGAGATTATTACATTGGTGTGCTTTCTTGTACGTATTCTAGCTACACATAATTATTAGTAGTGTTTGAATGTAAGACAAAGGATTAATACGGTGACATGTGTATTTGTGAAAATTTGTAAAATATTTTTTGGAAATATGAACATAAATGTGTACTTAATTATTATGATTATTAATTATGATGTATGTGTAAAAGTTCATAAAATGCAATTATTTTTAAATATTTTTGTGTATGGATGGGCTACAATAAGTCCTGGCTGGTTGCTGTGCTCGGGGGGAGAGAATTCTTTTGGTCATTTCTTTTTTCAGCAGTCTACAATCTCCAAATATTTTTGTACCTAGATGAACTTAAGTGAACTTAAGTGAAAGCCTAAAAAATTGTTCTATATATTTTCAAAATAGTTTGTTTTCTTCCCTTTTCACTCTATTTTGACATGAGTTCGATTTTGCCTTATCAAAATTTCTTTGAAAATTAAATATTTAAATATATCGCAATTTACTAGAATTGTCATTTTTGCAAGTAGACCACTAATCCATCTACAAAAACATTATTTTAAAAACGAAATATGGGATCAATGTTAAACAACTTTAATATAGGAGAACTATGGTATAGATAGGCGGAAAACATTTTTTTGTAAATCAATTTTGATATTGCATTTCATGTAAGTCTAAAATAACCTCCCAGATATGTAATTATAGATGTGTTCGAAATTCAATGAATGTCTTAATCAATAGAATGAGACAAAAATGTTCTGAATTAAATATTGTTCTAAGAATTAAAATGTGATCAAATTATTGAATGTGATTCCATTTTTCTAAAAATTTGAGGATTATGTGTAATTTTCTGGATTGTTTAGATATAGGTACTATAGTGTATATTTTCATTAGCATTTTAGGCTGTCAAGGAAAGAAATTAAAAATTAACAATGGTACTCGTATTCAGTGATTGGAAAAGAAGAATTCAGGAAAAGTCTGATGTATTCAAAATTACAATTAATTTTTTTTAAAACATTTTTCTATCGAACTTGCCAGCCAATTCTTTGAAAATCTGGTACGGTAAATATTTAAGTAATATGTAGAATCAGCAGAACTAAAAATATTAGTGAATTTCTTCACACAACTAATTTCCAACAACGTTTTTGATTTTCGTACAAATTTTCATACAAATTTTGCCTGATTTCGCGCGTAGTTATTAATAAATGCCATTGCTTCAGTACATTCAGCCCAATATACTGAGTTTATTGACGATAATTTATGGCCTGTTTGTATACTCGTATTAAGCAATACTTCAGTTCAGGATGGGGTCAAAAAAATATTAAGCTGAAATTGCATTGCGTAATATGTAAACGTTCTGGTATTACATTTCCTTGTTGTCTTTTCTAAAGGAAAACTTTATAATTTAGGATAAAATAAGTATGTATACTGTGATGTATACTGTGTAATTAATAAGTAACAAAAAAAGTTCATTACTACATTTACAAAAACAAATTATATTAATTGATTTCACAAAGTTTTCAAACATGTGTCCGTATTTTTCCTGTGGTTACAAGGAAAATATGACTAATTTATATTCGGAAGTTCTTACTTTTATTACAAGTTCTTTATAATTTAACCCAAAATGCTGTTAAAACTTCATCATTATCTGATCATTTTCGGAATTAAGCTCCATTAGTTCCGTAATAATTGGATATAGTTCCGAAAAAACAGCTATAAAGTATGAAAAGTCGTGACATTTTTCTTTTTTAATTTAATCTTAACTTTATTTTTAGAATTAATTTACATTGTACTCGTAAGTAATTTAATTTTGACCACACAAAAATTAAAAAGTAATTAAAAAGTAATTATCGACTTTATTTGAAAATTAAAGAAAAAAAGAAAAATTATCCTTAAAGATAAAAGCTATTGTATTATTAATATTGGACACGTTATTCAATAATAAATAAATACGATAAACATATACTTTAAATTATTTGAAATTAAATTTTTTACTGGAACTAATAAAATTTTTTCTTACTGGGGGGAAAACAAATTTTATTGGAATATTGTGGAGCATTTTACAAAAGAAAGTCTACAGCTTGTTCTCAGAATTGAGATATTGCAAATTGTGTTAAGGTTAATTAAATATAGCAATTTGGCAGAAAAATCAAGGAAGATAGGAATGGTAGAAAATAAAAATGATTTCATAGCACTGTCCGCAATGTTCGTGCATTATTCCAGGACTATCATTTAAAAGAAGATTAAAATATTTAAAAATAAAAAATTCTGGGAATAATAATTATTAATGGAAAAAAATACTGCTAAATTGCGGAAATTAATCGCCTACGGGTTGTATTCTTTGTAAAACTACTTTTCTATATAAAATTAGAATATTATTGGTTTAAATATGAAAAATGACCTCCCAAAGTGGTAGTTATATTGTGCTTCACAGAAAAATGCAATTTCCCAAACTTAAATCATCAATTCTGATTTTATGAACACGAATTTTAAAGATCTTCTTTTCTTAATCCATAAGAAGTATAAAATTTGCGTGTTTGTATTTTACATTACGCTGTTCCGTCTTGAATTACAAGTCTAGACTTCAAGTTTTAAACATAATATCATTTTAATATCGAAAAGTTTTTAAATAACATTTTCAGTCTTACTTGCTGTTCAGTCAGTCTTCTAAATGAAATTTAATAGAGCAATAAAAAAAAATTAAAATATAAAACCAATAGCTTTAAATTTATATAAGCTTTGTCTTTTCTGTGACAAAATAACTTTTTATTAAATGATTGGGAATAAGGGTGTGAGTAATAAAACTAAATGAAAGATAAGATAAAAAAAATAAAGAAAGAAATTAGAATATCCGGAGTCCCTCCACAATTTCTAATAAAACGTTAAATTACCTTTTTTATTTTTTTATTTAAATTTCATTTTTTTGAAGTTTATAAACGCTTGAAAGCAATAAACAAATTACAAAATTCGTTTTTATTGTATATGAAACAAAATTTTATTATTTTTTACAATTGTACTCACATAATCCAATAAAGATCAAAGACATTTCATATTAATGTGTGGCATGTAAACATCAGTAGACTCAACGGAATAAATAATAATAAAATTTTATTACTTCCGACCTTAAATTCAAATTTTTCTATACCCTGCACTTTCGTGAAGAGTTTATTAATTTTCCTACGAAATTTGTAACCACTTGAAGGAGTAATTTGCGGTATGAATATGTATATATGTATATTCTTGCTCAGCTCAAAATTCTGCGTTGATTTAGGCAAGCCCGTCCGTCTGATCGCACGATAACTCAAGTACGAATAGGGCAAATCTTGACTTAAAGCAAGACTCTTGGTGACTTGAATTCTTGGGACGAAAAAATTAAGATTTTTTTTTGTGTGCATGTCAGAGAAGCAAGAACGTCAAATAGACTTGTCAGAGTTCATTAATTTCTAAATTACTACATTTTGTCCAGAAAGAATAAATTATAAGATTATAAAATATAAAACGTCCTTTTAAAAAACAAAGATTTATTAAAAAAATTTAAAATACAATCGTCTGTAGTAGCATTTTCTGTACAATGCAGTGATTTTTAAAGTTTTTCGGTCCTCTAATCGTGTATTTTGATCTTATTAAACTACTTTTTGGAAGTTATGGAGAATTGCTTGTGTTAATTTAGTTAGCGTTACCGAAATTACAACATTTTTTAATATAACTGACTTATATATTCACTGGAAAGACAAATTCACTGGAAACATAAAGATTCACTGGAAGACACAAATTCAAACAACACAATTGTAATAGACAAAATTTAATTTTTGATCTTATTCTCCTTTTCGAACAAATGTAAAAAAAAAATGGCAAAATAAAAGTTCGAATTCCTTAATAACGAAAATTTTTAATTTGCATAGTTTTAAATTGTACAGTGTTCCCCCTAAAAGTATGCAAAATATTTTTTTTTAATTTTTAAAGCAGTGTGAAATGGTGAGTGAAATGGAAAAAGTCCGAAAGATTATTTCAGAATTTTCTTTGTTTTAGCCTGCACTTTTAAAAATATTCCGAAATTATTCATTATATTGAATTCTAATTATTCGTTATATTGAATTAATGCATTATAAAATATTCTCATTAAAATTCCTACGCGATTTATAATATTCCAAATCAATTCAAATGAGAAAACTTTAAAAAACATTCAAAGTTATTGTAGCCAAAAGAAGGCAATTCCAGAAATTCCCTTATTCAAATATTGAACTTTTCAAATATACGCAAATAAATATATTAAATTTTATATGTGCGTGTATGTTTACACGTGCATTTTAATATACTTATACATTCTCATTGCTCATATGCGCTCACATGCACTTCTATTTAAAAAAATCGATAAAACGAACATGCAATTTTAATTTACGGGCAATAAGTAGATTAATTTATAATGATATACAATTGATGACATGAGTATGTACGTACAACAGGATATCAACTGTGCTACTCAATAGACATAGACGGTATAAATATCAAAGAAATTTTTGGGAATAAGAGCAACTACAAAGGAATAAGATTAAAAGACTTAAGATAGGTAATTACTTTTAATATCACAGCTACTTTGTGCAAACATACGAGTAAGTTATTACTATATTTATATAAGTCTTATTATGATTTTATGACGCACATTCACACAAAATGAAAATTATAATTATCTTGTATGAGACTTTAATATTGCTCTCGGTATATTTTATTTTTGCAGACAATTTTATTATAAAATTGTTTTTGTATTATGCAATGTTTCGTAAGCCCATTTAAATTTAATTTAAATTATGTCGCAAAAATATTTTTCAAAGGAAAGGAAAAAATATAAAGGAAAGTCGACACGGTGTATACAATGTGAATGAATGATGTAAAACAGAATTTTTATATGAATTTTAATTGTCTTTCGCTAGAGCTATTATAGGGATTCGTAGACAATTTGTTCATTTTTTTTTAATAAACAAAAAATGTTCATCCTGTGGAATTAGCTTCAAAGTTGGTATAATGACTAACGAAATTAATGTCTCAATAAAAATAAATTGCAGCTTTTAATTTGTCGACTTTTTGGTAAATTATAAATAAATTTACTGAAAAATTTTTGAAACTTCAATGAACATAGATTAACCGACATATTGAAAATGTATGGGAAGTTCAAATGAACCAAAAACACGGGGAATAATTAACAAATGAACCAAAAACACGGGGAATGATTAACAAATGAACTAAAAACACGGGGAAAATTATTCAAAAATCAATGCTGAAGATATTTTTAATATTTACATGTCTTTTAGAACTAAATGCTACAATTAAGGGTAACGCAAAATGTAACTCTATTTACACCCTAGAATATAACCCTAGAAAATCTACTAAATTTTAGAAGAATATAACGCAATTTTGAGAAACCACTACAATGAAATTGTAACACGGTATCAATTAACGCAAAATATATCGCAGAGAAATGTCACATGACGATCATGTACTATCTGTCATCATTTTAAAAACTCTGCACTGCCAGTTAGACAAACGCCATAATTTGCATTTTGCAATTAATATTGGCAGCTCTGTTAAAAATGTCCAATATTTCAAAATTGCATATTATAATATATAATTGTGTGAAAGAATTTTTCGATATAAGTAAAAATAGCGAATCTGATACAGATGGAACTGTCTAAATATTGATCTTTTCTTTGTAGATATATAAAAATATTAATTTACATGATTTTTGTTGAGATATTTTTTGGACCGCACAACGAGTACGCATTTCAATCGCACTTGAATTGAAAAATATCAAATGACTTGTGTGATCAATTTCAAAAGTTAAATGATTGGAGTCATCTAATGTCAATGTAAACTTTGCAGATGTTGTCCATTTGCAGAAATTATATGATCATCACATGATATTTTTAAAAATGGCCATAGCTTCAATACGTTTACAAGCAGATTTGATTACAGAATGTGGAATCAAATTTGCTTGTAAAATCAAATGGACTTAAAAATTATGGTGATTTCCTTATATATTCGTTTTGTTTAAAATTAACCATAATTTTTTATTTTACTAAAAAAGTGTATGTGAAGCGCCAAAAATTTATTGTTTTAATTTAAATTGAATAAGAAAACTCAAGTTATGGCGGCCTCTTTCTTTGTTACAACCGAATTACAACTTCTATTTACTTGGATTTTATTGTTGTTAATTTAATCTTTTGTAAGTATTTACTCTTGCATAAAATATTATTGTTCGTTGCGTAATATATTTTTTGCTTGAGGAAATTCTTTATCTTTTCCCCTATAAATTCAAACATATTTTAGCAAGTAAATATTTTCGTATAACATAAGAGAATTTAATTTTAAAATTGTAAAATATTCTAGCCTATATTTGTATTTACAAAATAAATATTATTATTTTAACAAAATGAAAAGATTATAATTCTAATTCTTTGAGGATAAGGTTTTTGTTTTTGAGGATAGAATTTGTTTTTGAAATTTATGATTTCTTAAAATAATTCCAATAAAGATTAATACATATATTCATTCAATTCAGTGATTTATAATAAATTATTCTTAATCGTTTTTTAATTTAAAAAAATATTAAAAAATATTGAAAATATTTACAGATTAATTTAATTCTAATTGATTAAAAATAAAACGAGAGAAGTTTTTCCAAAATAAATAATAACCAGATTAACTACAATAATAAAATATAAAATTCTTGGAAACAATTTTGATTTCCATAGTCTCTTTATTATCTTGCATTATCTCACATAGAAAAATATTCTGCACGTTTACGTACTTTTAGATGATGACAATGAGAAAAAAGTGGCCAAGTTTTGTGTTATTTGATAAATTCAAACTTAGATATTTGATAGTAAAACATCCATCAGAACGAAAAGGACTGCCTACATAATCTTGCATTTTTTGTGGCGCTAGGTTTGTTCTAATTTCAGGCGTACTACCAGAATTTCTTTCCTTGATTAGATAATGAGTTGCCGAGTTAATTAAGTTACCGAATTGTGATTTTCACTTACGATTTGAAAATTGGAATATGAAATGTGTGTAATAATAAGAGCAAATTTTTAGGAGCTATATTGAAAGTATCTAAAATTAAGTTGAATCTAATGTAGTATAACTGAATATTGCATATTGTGCTTGCCAAATGTATGACCTATTGTGCTTAAAATTCGAACTATAGTTCATTACAAAAATCGAAACCACTTCTCCCGATTAATACAATGAATATTTTTTTAATATAAAATAATTTTACAAGTTGAATAATTGAAATTGAAATTTTGGATTAAAACGTATTCATTACTCAACTCACCTAGACTTTGGATTGAGAAAATGTTGGTTTATTAATAGAATTGTGCTACAATTAAATACAGTTGAATTAGCAAGTTTTGAATAATTCAATATGCTGGCATATTACTGAATTTTAAAATTAAAGATTGACCCTTTCAAAATATAGGACAAGGTCATGTTTTTACAAGAGCAGCCTATAAGCAAATTAAAATTTTAATTAACAACTCAGGTCTAATATTTTCACATTATAACAAAGAATGTTAAAAATGTTAAAGATTTAAAACCTTAGTCCGGAGTTAAATTGAACAAGAGACTAATCGTAGCCATTACTGTCGGGTTGTGAGTTAAAACTAAATCTTAACAACTAAATTATTCCCCACAAAAATTCTTCCATACCAAACCTACTCCAACTACAATATGAACAAAATTTTAACAGATTCAGAAAAAAATTTAATCTAGCTATCATATTAGAAATTCAAAATGTAAATTACAAATTAGAAAAGAGAATTTTTTTTTTTATTTTCAATCGAAGTAGCATTATGAATAGAAAAATATAGAAATATTTGGAATTATTTTAATATTTTTGAAACGAGCAACAAAATGGATGAAATTAAATTAATAAAATATAAGGAAATTTTTTCAAGAACTAAATTTTGTAACAAATACATAAATGCAAATAGAGCTGAACTAGCTGATAGTTGTGGAGTATTGAAAATTATAAATGAATTCAATTTATGGGTTTTACACAAAATGTATTTGGAATATTTAAAATTTACATAATCCAAGGAATTTTAAATTATTTTCAAAAATATGGTGAAATGATGAAGAACAAATTTAATACTCAAGAGCAGACAAGCTTATAAAACTTACATATTTAAAATATAATTGGAGCATATGTTGAAGAAATTCTATGTACTGCAACAAAATTAATAATTTCAAAAACATTTCCAAACTCAAGAAGCATATCTAATGTCAGGAAAAAAAAATTGGAGAAATTGCGGCAGAAATTTCAAAAGCAAGGTAAAATTTTGTTAAAAAGATGAGTTCTTTTACACAGAAAATATTCATTTTCAATTTGAGATTCTTCAATGAAATCTTAAAACTTAATATTCTTTGTGTATATGTATATACATATATATACATATGTATGTATATCAAAAAATTTACTTACAGTTAAAGTGAAAATTACATGCAGTAAAACTTCTCGTATAATCTTATGAGAGTAGAGTTTTGAGTTTTTCTTTCTCGAACTTTTCTCGAACTTGGTTCCTACATTTACAGAATTTGAGTTATAGAAGTTCTACTGTATTTTGATATCTTTATATTATAGCAAAAATATTACTCACATAGCAATCAATGATTATTTTCTCAATAATATAATTATTTCTAATTGCTTCTCTACAACAATTTTACAATTGTTCATGAACCTTAATAAGTTGCCCTAATATATTTTATATTTGTATATGTTAGGTAATTTTGTACATATTATTTGCTCTGTATAGTTTTTAGTAACATTGAGTTCTACACGAAAGTGCGATTACGTTTCGGAAATCATCTTAAGTATCTCACAAGCTGCTGGAATATTGCAGCATAAGAACAACATTTAATGCTTTTACTCACAGTACTATTTCAATTTGAATATAGAGATTGTTTCTCCTAATTAAATCGGTAGATAAACAATCGCAGACCGACGGACAGAGTGAAAATAATAAGCAATTCCTTTTTGGAAAATTAATAAAAAAATTGGTCAATTGTTATTATTTGCTCTTAATTAATTGGATGTTGTTAATATATACAAAAAAAAATCATAGGCAGCTAGAAACATAAGCTAAGTTCCATAATACTTTTCATGTTTTCTTTGCCAAATTCATTAAGTTTCAAATTTTTCCAAAATTTCACAAAGAGGAAGGAAATTGCTATTTTACTTGGAGTGTCAACACAATTAATTGTTAAAAAATGTAATTTTTAGTATTTTAAGATCTACTCTTCGAGAAGTAAACGAAAATTACTGACAAAGATTCATTTATGTTAAAAATATAGTTTTATGTTTTAAAAAGGGTAAAAGTTTTGTGTGTTGAAGTCCTGATTAGAATTTAATTTAAGTTAATGAATAAAACGATTTTTACTTGTGTAAACCCTTCCCTTATTTTACACTATTTTTGGTTTTATTTTGACTAAAAATTTTTTTAAGTCTTAAAAATTTATATCATATTCCTTTTACTACATTGAAATTATAAGAAATTTGTAAAATTTCCCAAGTATGTTAAAAAATAGAAATTTTCATTACGCTCAACTGATTTCAAGAATTTTTAATTCTATCATATGAAATTCCTTTAATGCCTTATATGTGTAGAAGAATAGAAATACCCAAATTTAAAAATAAATTGAAAAATTTGGGTACAATTCTTTTAAAAACTCTTCGACTTTAAACCTTTTTTTTTTGCGAAGATCTTCCAAACATTTTACAAGGAACTTTATAAAGTATGAAATGTTTATTCGGGCATTTTATATTACACCCTGCACCTTCGTGAAGGGTTTATTAGCTTTGGTAAGGAGTTTGAAAATACTTGAAGAAATCGCCTGCTGTATGAAAATGTATTCTTACTCATCGTAAAATTCTGCGTTGTTTGAGTCCGTCCTTCCAATAGCACGATAACTCAAAAACGAATAAGGTAAACACCACCACAATTTCACAAACTATTTTATGTTTTCCAAGGATGGACCATATTTTAAGTGGACCAATCCAGCCAGCGGGTTCGAGTAACTGCCATAGAACTTCAAAAGCTATATTTAAAATATTCGAAAAAATAATATTAGATTAATGAAACTTGCCAGTCGTGTGCCCAATTAAAGACATATCCATGAAATTTTTATGAAATGATTAAACAGGTTCGAGTAACAACTATACAATTATGAAAACTGATTCTAAATATTTAAAAAATAGATTTTTATATTGTCAAGGTGCAGCAGGGTATAATTTAGTCGGTTTAGATTGACTGAAACGTTTTTATTTGTTTTTTATTTTAGTCTTATTTGCATAATTTTGATATTATTTAAAGTGACAAGTTTTGAGTTCAAGAGAAAGAAATTTTTATTTGTAATTGGTTGGAATTCGATTTCTAATTATAAAATGCATTTATGTTTACAAATCTGGAACGCAATCACTCATAAAAAGATAAGCCTGTACATTTTGAACAAAATTTAATATTCATTATTTTCCTAAAAAACAGGATCTTATATTATGGCCAACTTATATTTTAATACATAGTTTGACAACATTTATTTACAGTTGAATTATGGTAAATGTGTCGGAACAAATATATTTATGAAATTCTACATTGAGCTTGTAAATTTTTTTTTGCTTCATACAAAATGAACAGGTTTAACGGTTTGCGAGTTAGGTTTTGTTCGTTGGTCTTAAGTAGAATGCTGGAAAATAGAACCATTTCCATTTTGTTAGAAAGTTTCAACTCACAAACTCCTATAGACTTATAATTCAAATCATTCTAAAAAAGAAAGAAGTTTTTTAAATTGTTTATTATTCAAAAAACTCCAATTGAACTTTAATAACTAAAAATTATTTTATATAATTTAAGCACAAGGAAGTAATTTGAAATCTGGAGCAATTTTCCATAAATATTTAAAAAAATTTTTCAGAATTTCAGATAAAATTCAAATAAAGAAAAGAATTCTTGAGATTTTTTATTAATTTTTCTACGCGTATTAAATTTTTTTATTTAAAGAATTTCGTAATTTAAACACACAATTAGCTTTAATTAAAAATTTATTAAGAATTTTTAAGTTGAAAAAAAGAAATTAGATTTGTTTTCAACATTAATTATGGAAATAATTAATGTTATGCCTACTTTCTCATACCCCATATAATGGGAGGGACATAGAATAATTAGGGAAAATGTATAAAATCCTTGTATGCGTATAAAATCATTAATAAGCCTTCAGATTTAATATTATATTTCATTTATTTTTACTTTTTCTTTTTTTTTGCTGGAAAATAATATTTTCTTTATCTGAAATTTTAATAAAGTTCTGGAACATTCACACGCCCCCCTTTTTATTGAAAAATTTAAATTTGAGTAAAGCAATCTACCTACATTGTACGGAAGGTTTATTTTTTCTTATTTGATAGATTTAAAAAAGAGAAATTTCCTTTAAAAATTAATGATAAAAATTAAAAAAAAAAATATTCTCTCTGTAACGAAAACAAAATACCACGGCTAAGCGGTAAAGCCCTCACCTAACAGTTTTGGACATTTTTTTAAATTTTGATTTTCATTTCTTGCTGTTTAAATTAGAATTCTTGTTATTGACTTAGTTGGTGAGGGTTCTGAGTAAAGTCCTTAGCTTAGATGAGGGTTCTGAGTAAAGTCCTTAGTTTCTGAGTAGTCCAAAGCTTTTGTTCGTAAAACTTTAGGAATAGATTAATAATTTGAAAAAATTAAGAAAAAAAAAATCTCTAAAATTTTAGTACTATATTCGTATTTCAACTTTGCAAAAAGCTGGTTTTGAAATAGAATATGAGAAAGTGTTTGTGTTTGTGTGATAAAGTTGGAAGAGCTGACGTTGCATAGACATTATTGCCCCTTTCAATAAACTAGTTCACGCAAAACTCAATAACTTTACTTTCAATAAAAATTAGAAAGCAAGGGCTTATTAATTTTATTCTGTACATCCGTCCGTGTGTCTGCTAACAAAACTTATGCCTAATTTAAGATAGAATTGTAAACAAATAGCCCTTTGCTAGAATTTTTATTGCTCTAGAAGAAAATTTTTATCTTTCCCAGTTTTCCTGTTTTTTGCCCATCCATGAATTATGCAATAATTTGATATATTTCGGTATATGAATGAAAGCAATTTAAATACTGTAGTAGTTATTTTTAAAAGCTTTATTTTCACTTGTTAAAAGGAAAAGCTCTACTTTAGAAACCATTGCTTTGATCCAACATTACTGACTTATGAACTTATGAAATTACTGACTTAATAATGTTTGGGGTTGTGTGGCAATTAATCGAAGCAAAAACAAACTTCAAATACTAGTTTCCAAGAGCACAGTTCCAATTCCTGCACCTTTATTTCTATTTTATTTGAATTCATCAGATCACAACAGAACACCAGAATTGTATTCACAACATCATGTAAACTAAGTACGAAAATTTTAATAATCGATAAGCAATTTAGAATGGTCACACTTGTAATGAAGCAAACATATTATTAAGGCTCTTTAACAAAATAGTAAAGTCAAAATCGCTAGTACGAGTAGTACCTTAAATTATTTTTAATTATTCTGAAATAACTTGTACTCTTGTACACATTTTTTATACCATTAAATTTAACCAAAAAATTTAATTTCTTTATCATTAAATCACAATTCTTCTTAGAATTTATTTTTTATTCATTTTAGGTTTCTCAGAAATGAAATCAATTTGATAATCACTTATTTATATTCAAAAGTAAATTACAGTCCAACACAGTGGTAAATCTTAATCACTTTTACATACATATACTCAGCTATAATCTAACTAATTAGGAAATGTAGAAAATTTCTTTCATCCTTCTTAGATTAGATATGGTTAATTTGTGCCTCAATTAAAGAATAATTTTAACACTGAACTTTTTTTTTTGTGTTTTCTTAAAGAGAAACTTTTCTACACCTTTTAAATCCTTACGAAATATTTGCTCAGACTATAAAGTCTATTTAAGTGTTTTTTTTTCTACATATGTGATTTTTTCTCTGCAATTTACCTTAAGGGATATTTGCTATTAAATTAAATTTTATGAAGAATGTTAAGTAAGGCTGCAGGGTAAAACCATAGAAGATATAGTATGTATTATAGGCTGACTTCTATTTAGTTTAGTCTCCTTAAAGGACAACCACAAAAATTAAAATGTAGAACAGGAAAATGAACAATTTGATTAAAACATTAAAGGACCTTGGAAATTTTTTCTTTTTTTCCAAAAAATTTTTTTTCAGGATTAAGTTGAAATTATATAAACTTTTTGTTTCTGATGAATTTTCTTAAATATTTTTGTTTTTTCAAGAGGGTATAAGAAAGAATTGGAAAGAAGAATTCGAAATTAACTTTTGAGTGAAAACAATTTTCGGATTTTGTGAAAAAAACCATTTACCATAGATTTTTCTTTCATCTCATATAAAAAGTACATAATTAAATTAAGGAAAATAAAAATTATTTTTGGGTAGAAGAAGAAAATTTTATTTTAGGTTTTTTGTGCAGAGAAAGAGAGTTAAGAGGAAATAAAGTACTTTTGCCACCAAATATATATATACATAGGTCCTTAACAATTGTAGGAATTGTAATAATGCTTTAGGAAAATTTCTGTTTACAAATTATTTTAATTACTGAAATTGGAAATTGGCTTCAAGTACCGTCATAATCAAAATGGGAACAATAAAACTTTTGTAATTCATTTAATTTGTTTTTTAATTTAAGCATGGCTTATTAAATATTACTGATAGAATTTAGTGAAATCCCAATTATATAAGAAATACTCAATATTAGAATTGTGCCTTCCAGGTATATAGGTATGCCTTCACAAGTTCGTAAACGAGATGGAACTACAAGCATTAAAAATATTAGGAGACTAATGAACGTGAAATTGCTTAAATTTCTCTAATTTACATTATCTAGAAGTGATACAGAAGGTACAGAATTTAAAGTTCCGTAAATTGAGGTGAAGCTTCGTCTTTCATTATTTATATTGAGCGTTTTCATAAACGTGTATGAAAATCATCTCCTATCGGGCGTTAAAATGCCAACATCTCATATAAATTGATCAATTTATTACACCTGAACAATTGGCTTACAGACTAATTACAAAAGGCTTTATGTAATGCTCCGAAATGAGAAAGCATTTCCACAGTAATTTCTTGTAAATTTTAAAGTATTATTGTAGACCTCATATTCATATAGAACTCATTCAATACCTTGCTATTTAACAAAAAACAAAAAAAAATTAAAAAATCACGTCGTTATTTTCCTTCCAGTCGTTCTTTTTTTTCCAGACTTGCCCGAAGAATTAAATTTTTAATGTAAATCTACAGATAGCTCTTTATTTTAAAAAACTAAAAAGGTGTCCAAAAATTTTTTTGCCTTAATCAATTCTAATTTGGAATATAAACAATCAGAAAATAAACATTAAAACTTTTATTTAATTTCTTAAAAAATTTTGTCTAAGAACTTTAAATACTCATTAAAGTCTTTAATCTCTATATGAAAAAATAAAATTCTAATTAAAGTTTATTTAAAAAGAAAACAAAGTTAAAAAGTATTTAATCAAAGTTACTGATATTTTTAATCCTTTCACTCTACACTCGTAGTATACTTGAAAAGTTTACAAATTGTGTACCTTATATTGGTTTGATAGTTAAATTTAAACCATGCCATCAGTCTTTGTTATGCTCAATTTATCTCTATCAATAACGCCACAATTAATGATTTTTGTAATTTAATGACCCTTACGGGATTTGATTTTCCTATTCCAATATATTTTTGTGAGAAAATTTTCAAAAATCTCATTATTCTACAATAATTAAATAAATTTTTTTTGAATATTTCATAATTATGAATAATTGGAATACAACCCTTTGGCAAAAAATTTTAATGCTAAGCAATAAATATTAATTTATTTCGCCTTGCAGAATTTGAAAATGATGATATAGAAAAGAAATATAGTGTAAATTTTTAAAGCAATCTTCGATTAATCCAGTTCCGATTCATAAATTTGGTAGTATACTTGAGAAATTGTCAAATAAATAATGGAAGATTTTTAGCCAACTGGATTTTTACCATAGAAATTATTTATAGTTTAGTGAAAATGTTTCAAAAGATTAGTAAATCTCCTATAACTTTTATTTGAAATTTTGAAAAGCTAGTCAGTTTTTTAGTTCACATACCTCCAAATTCCTCCATACGATTTATAGTCGAGCTGCGTTTTCTCAAAAAGCTTGTCAATTAATTTCGTACATAAATTCAAATAAAAAATTTCAATTAGTAAAAATTCGATTTCCAACGAGTCTTGATATTCCCGGAAAAAATGTGTTGTAATAAAAAAAAATAATATTAAATTTTAAAAAGCTGGATTTCCCTAAAAAACTTTGGGGCTCGTTATGTTGTCGGACAAATCTTATAAACCAAATTCCAGAAAAATATCAAAATATGTAAAGTTGGTTCATAAAAGTAGCCCACTTGCGTAGACCCGAAATTGAGATATAAGAGTGCAAACATGGACTAAGAAATGGATAAACAGCCATTTTCCTAAAAATATGTTATTTACGTTTTCCTATGACATTTCCTTTTAGTCCTTTTATAGTCATTATTGCTGAAGCACCTAAAATAAAAATTTTCTTGTGACTATTTTTCGCTTTGCCCTTAAATTTTTGTCAAATATTTGAGACTAAAATGAAAATCTCAACATCAACTGTAACGTCTCGTGAAGAATCAAGGTATAAATAATGTACGACACTTATTTTTTAAAATGACGTCGAGTTTCGACAGTTCTATACGTCGAAAACGAACATAACTTACTAGTTAGTGCAATACTTTGCACTGAAAAGGAAAAAAACCCGAATGTACGAAAAATTTTTATCGAAAAAATTTATCAATTAAAATGCACCAGGGTAATGGAACGAGAATAACGGTAATGGAAAATGACTAACTTATAAAGTATTCATAATATGTGAGTACATTTATATTATAATTTTGGGTACTAAGCAAAATTTCCGGAAATTTATTAATAAATTGTACCAATTTAAGTTTCTTTTTATTACTTTTCTTTCGTTCTTATATTGAAGGTTACTCAATATAATTTTTTTTTCTGACACAATTATATGGAATTTATTGAATTTTCTGCATTTAACTTACTTTTATTTATAAAATTTCAGAAATAGCATTGTTTTCTTTCAATTTTCTCTTCCATTTATTCCAGAAATCAGAATTGTACCAAAGTAAAACAAAACCACATTGATATTAAAAGAGAAAAATTGCCTGTGGGGCCACTCAAAAAATAAAATATTATTCAATTTTTCCAATTAATTCTCATTGCCACATCCATTTCATTTATATGCACAGTTTTCGTTTGAGTTTCCGCGTCTTGTTTTGTTATCGTCCCTTACTTAATAAGTAAAATTACGTATCATATAACGTTTTTGTAATAAATTGCGATATTCTACATGAAATTTATTGAAAACACATGAATATAATCTGCAATAAGTGGTTTGTGTTTGACCCTAAAAGGCACAAATTTTTGGTTTTCCTTTTATTCTCACATGTATACTTAAATTTTATATTTTTGATTTTTACATTAAAAATATTGCGAAAATGTGACTGTGGCAGCATTGAATTACAATTTTATGTAGATTTTTTGAAACTGAGTGATTGAACTCAGTTTGAAAGTTTATTTAATCGCTCAGTAAACACGACTTAAATCAAAAGTTTGTGAACTACATCATTTTTTTTTTTAAAACTTTATTTTGAGAGACAATAACGTAACGTAACTTGAAACGAGGGAGAGATGAAAAGAACATTTCTAACAATATAATAAAATTGCTAGAATAGATTCCATAAACTATTAAAATCTTATAGATTCCTATAGAACTTACCATCTAAGAGAAAAAGGAAGTCAAACATTTGAAGAAAAGGTTTAGGTTACGGTAAATCTGAACGGGGACTATGTCTTTGTGATATTTGCCCATGCGGTCTCGTAAAAACAATTCGGTGTTTTTCTGCATTTGCGAGGTGGAAAAATGTATGTGGTTCCAATACAATTATTTGTCAAAAAATATCATTTTTCGGAATTTAAGAGGTTATTGCTTCTAAAAATAAGGTGATATGTAAAAATTTTCTTGTATAGAAATAGTTTTCGTAAACAAAGGGAGCTCGTAATAACATTAAATAACATTTAAGTTTATATAAAATTTCAGCTTTCTATCTCAAATATATTAGAATTTTTGTCAACACTCACGTGGAAGGATTGGTGGACATAGCTAAACTAACAAGCACACCTCTTTTCAGTAAAATTATAAATTTAAAATTTTCAAGCTGTTTTCAACAAATTCTTATACCAGTATACGGTAATTTTGAATTACGTAACGAGCGCACACGGTCATTTTCGATTTTATCTCACACGGCAACCTAAACATTAGAGAAGTTGTAGAGGTTTAAAAAATTTAAAAGATTTGTTCAACAACATACTCGTAGAATATGTTTCCATTGTCCTTTAGCAAAACGAAAGGATTACTTTTTTGCAGACGCACGTACGAGTACCATAAAATTTAAAAGAAAAAACTTTTTTTTTAATTTCCTCACCTGAAACAAAGTAATTTTAAAATAATTTAAAGTTGACGAGTTTTTAATTTCATTTATTTTATTTAACCTGACCCTGATAAAAGTGTACAATGAGAATTTTTAAATTTTTTGATAAATGAATAACATAAAATTGGGTACATTAAAGCATACATAAACTTAAATGACATTCTATTTTCAAGGAATGATGGGTAAAAAAATTAAAAGTTTGTAGCATTTTTTATTCTAAAAGAAAATTGCCCAAGAAAGGTTTCATGCCTCTGTAGCTTAGTTGGTAGAGCGTTCGCCTAGAAAGCGGTAGGTCTAAGCGGTAGGTAAGTCGGTAAAAACTGGTTCGAGTCCAGTTTGAGGAGAAAAATTTTTTAATTAATTTTTCTGCCTTTAATTCGTTCCTTTGATTACGTCATCCATCTGTTCTGCAGTTGCATGAAGAAATTTTTTTCTCTATACGCGATACACTATTTTAATGAAGTATGGAGTGAACTTAATGAAAATGTTTTCTTTAGTTTGACCTCTTTCTCCAGTTATTGCGTCTCAACCATTGTAGGATCAAAATCGAAAACTTTTTATGTTTACGTAATATTTGAGTGCATGTCGAAATTTTTAAAAATTTTCTTCTACACTTTTCCTTGTAACCGTATTTTAATCAAATTAGGGTATTGGTATTAAATTGATGTGAATTTTCACCTTAAAGTTGGGGGGGTTTTCGAAAATTCAGATCTGATTTTGATCTGAAGCTTGTTCGATAAATCAAAACTACTAAATCTCCAAATGTATCATGTTGGTACATCGTAAGAAAATCGTAAAGTGCTTAAACTTTCAAAACAGTTTCAAAGAATTCTTTTAAAGTGCAAAAATATTTTCGTCCCTAATGTTCATTTTGATACTAAAATAATGTTCATTTTGATACTAAAATTATAACACCCTGCGAAATTATAAGGTTGCGATAGGTAAGGAAGTAATAAAAGTTTGAGTACTTACATTTTTAGAAGGTTTTTTATCGTCTTCATTATTGAATTTTCTGTTTGGCAATTTTCTTTCCTTTCTGTAACACTCCAAATAAATTTTCATCAACTTTAAAATTCTCAATTTCATGAGTCTACTTGGGCTTTAATTATTATATAATTCGTAATATTAAATTGCAATTTATTAATATTTTTTTGAATTTATGGAAAAAACGAAAAACTTTATAAATTGCTTGTACTTAAGTCAGAGTAAAAGAAAAATATACTTGAATAATTTCTCATTCTTAGTACCTATATAAAAATTTTTGTCTGGTCATGTCTGAATCACATGATGTGGAAATTTACATACGGATGCATATGGAAAAAGTAATAAAAAACTATTTCGATTTTTTTTTTTACAAAATGTCCTTTACAATATGAATAGTGGAAACAGGTCAGTCGAATTTTCCATAGTTTTATTTTCTTAGAATATAAAAAAATTTCCATTATATTGCACATTTAATTCATATATCCTTTGGCGCATATTTGAGTTTTCTACAGCTGTGTGCACCTACATGTCTGAATATTTTTATTAAGATTACATAAAAGTTTCGTGAAGATTAAACTGTATAAGATAACTTAGGATAGAATAGCAAATTTTTTTTGATTTACTTTATATTTAAAATAATATTGTTTAAAATTTATGTAAGTCTAATTATTTTTCGGCATATTCGAAAATAATTATTTGGACTACTTATTCTAAGACTGTTTCAGAAATAACTTTTCAAGGTACATGGCAGCTACTTGAAGGAGTCAAGAAATTTTAACGACTTTTATCAAACACAATAGCTAATATAATATATTTACGTATACCACGTTTCAATACTATAGGTCCTGTCATATCTGAGATGAAGTCAAACAAATTTTGAAGTTGTGTGGCAGCTACCCGAACCAGTACCTCGATTATATCCAATTTAAATTGGGCTCTTTTGTGAGAATTTGGTGAACTTAGTTCAATTAGTTTTGGAGTTATCGTTGGGACGCACAGACATGGTTAAATCGACTTATAACGACTAATAAAAACAAGAAAAAATAAAGTTGGCCGTGTCAACTCTATGATACCCGAACGAATTTGTTAGCCTATGAATAAATATACCATAGCTGACTATGAGACAGATTATGACTTTAAGTTGCCACATTACCATATTAATTTATGCGAAATTTCAATACCACAACTTTTATAGTTTGTAAGATATAGTCAAATAAATTTGGAAGTTATATGGCAGTTACCAGAACCAGTACCCTGATCACATCTAATTTAAATAGGGCTCTGGCATTTAGTGTAATAAATCATTTGTGAAAATTTGGTCACTTAGCTCAATTAGTTTTTGAGTTACTGTTGGGACGGGCGGACGGACGGGTGTGCGGGTAGACAAAGCTCAATCGACTCAGAATTCGACGTTGATCAAAAACATACACCAGATTCTATATCTCAAACCATTTTTTTCTTAGCGTTACAAACGATAAGACAAATTTATTATGCACTTCGAACATACGTTCGTCGGAAATAAACATGAAGAAGACAATTACTGTTACGTTCTTACTGCCATACATAAACAATTAAATTTTGAACATGATTTTATTTGCTAAGCAGCAAAAAAAATTTATCAAGATTAATTAATTTCTAATTAGTTTAATATAGCGTTTAACTTAAAAGCCAATTCGGCAACTTAACACATTTACTGACTACAGTAATTATTTTTGTGATAGAAGAACTAAATAGCCACCTTCTTTTTCTTAGTCAAAGCTTTGCAATCATACAAAATGATGAAAAGGTAACGTGAAACTCATAACCATTTTTCCACAATTTCTTGGAAATATTCTAATATAATTATGAATTGATCACTTAGGCTTGACATCAAATTAATTGTACTTCATTAAATGAAATATTTTCTTTTTTTATGTCTATCCTAACTTTCATTTAATATTAAAGCAACTTAAAATAGAATAATCAGGATATTTTCTATAAGTTCTTGAAAAATTATGAGCGACGTCAATGAAAATTTAGATAAAACTCTTTAAAATTAAGATTAAATGTAGTAATTTGAAAGACCTTGTTGATTTTAACTCAATTAGTCCCCATACTCAACACCCATACCCGTGTACTTCGCATATGTGATTAATGCTATTAATTTTTTACTTTCTAACCAAGTCAAACTTTGTTTTAGTAATTAAAATGTTAAGACCAACAACACTTTCTTTAGATGCAACCATTTATGAATACTTTTAAGAGAAATCCTTTATTCGTGCTTATATTCTGAAGCAAAGATAAAAAGTTTTTATCAACAACAAAACTATCAAGATTGAAATTTTTTTTCTCTTTTTGTTTTTTGAAATTTAAAAAATAATTAAAAACCACAAAAGTTGAAATTACTAAAGTGAACACAAAGGTGAATATGCAAAATTTCCTTGACATTGACTTTTCGACACGAATAAGAGAATTTTAAAAGTTGCTTTGATGTTATTCTTCAATGGAAATTGAACTTTTTTATGCAATGCCTTTAATAACGTTTCGCAGATTTGTTCTTTAAATTATTGTTGGATTTGTATACTAAATTCCAAACTTAGGTTGAATTACGAAAATTTTCTATAGGAATATTGGAACGTTTTTTAGTAACACGTATAAGCAAGTAGCCTTTTTAGACATTAAGCTCTTATTAGTTTGTGGTTAGCTTTCTTAGAATCAAGATTTAATTTTAATATTTGCCGTGTAATATTTTCATAATTGTTGTAAATTCATGAAATCTTTAACATACCATTTCGTATATGATCTAGCGGCCATAATTAAATTTAAACTGAATTTCCATAATTTTCATAATAACCAAAATTTTTAGAGTTCAACTTATCGTCTCTTAATTAAGAATTTGTTTCATGAATAGTAAATTTTACTCTTGCTGTGAAGAGTAGGCGTAAATAATATGTTTATTTTTATTTTTGGAATAGGGGGCATTCATTTCCTAGTGCCATCTATACTAGGACACCGCAAGCAGAAATTATTTTCCGATGCATTCCGAAATGACAAAATTTTACAAAAACAATGTTTAATGTTTTACATTAATTGAGAACTACAATGTCAGCAAATTTTTCGAAACAGCAATTATTATTGTATAAGCCCTTAAAAATTCCCAGTTCCTTTGTCATTGTCAAACCTAAAATTTGTTTATTTCAGAAAGCATGTAAATGCAATTATATTCGGCAATTTAATATTAATTTTTGATATGAATTAGAAAAATTAATTCAGTTAGTTAACTTTGATTATAAGAGAAAAGAATAAAGCAATAAAATTTTAGCTTTATTAATTATTCTAAATTTCCTTTTATTGTTGAATCCTTTTTCTGTTTGTATAAAATTCCCCGTTTTAATTTAAAAGTTTTTGATGAATAAGATATTCAAATTGTGGAATAATACTCAAAAATATTTTATTAATAAATTAAAAAATGGGAAAAATTTAATTTAGAAAAGAAGAGGACGACAAAAATAGAAAAAAATTTTCAAATTGACCTCAATCAAATCAAAACTGAGACGACACAAGTAATCCATTTTCGTTTAATAAGAAAAAAAAAATTGAAATTAAGAATAAAGGAAAAATCACGTCTTTCTTTTTTTGGCTTGTGTTAATAAACGATTTTGATTTGGTAGACGTATGAATAGAATTTAGAGACGAAACGTGAGAATAGTTTTAGTAAATGCAAAAAAAATTGATTGATTGCCGAAAAATCTAACATAACTGACTAACATGTAAAAATCTAATCACAATTGTTACGTGTCAACTGTAAAAATATGTCCAGTGTCCCATTTCCGCTGATATTAGTAGATTTTTAGAAGTACCAGAGCTCTCATGGAGGTCACCGTTAAAGAGGAAAATTTATTGTATTCAACGAAATTATGAAAGAAAATTATTTTTTATCATTAGAATCTCAATGAGGATCAAAAGCAGTTTGCAAAACATAAATAATGAGGTGTTAAATAAAAAGTCAAGTAAACAAATGTGATCATAAGATTCCCGATGCCAAACTTTGTACGTCAGATGTTTAAGCGCAATCTCGGGAATCTATGAAGGTATATATAGTTTTTCTATATTAATTTTGGGGTTTTTGATCCGAAACACGGGATCAAACAAATATTATTAAACATTTAGTTTACCATTAACAACTTTTAGAACTCCGAATTCGAGTGATCATTAAAGTCAGCATCATTGTTGTTCAGAGGTTTCAATATGTTGCCGAAATCAATAGAGTTATTACCTTATGCGTTCAATATTTACTGACATATTCGCACCTGATAATTTTTTCATGATATTATTTTACTGTCTTTCTTTTTTCGAAATCCCCATAAATTGCTCTGCTCTTCACATCTTTTTAACGGCAAAACTACACATTTTGTTTTAAAAAATTTCAAACAAATGAAACACTAGCGTAATAACATCGTAAACGCCCCCCACCCCTATTTCATATATGCGAATCTAATGAGCAGCAAAGAACATCATTGTGTTGGGGTGGGACTCTCACAAAATGTAACATTATTATTTCAATATTTTACCAAATGAAAAGGTTGAAACCATATGCGTATTTTACCAATACGCAACATTTGTTGTATTTTATTTTTTTTTTTTAATAAAGTTGGTATTGATCACAATTTTTTAAGATTCGAGCAGTCAGATAGGTTCACATTAATGTCGACCTTGATTGAATACTTTCCTTTGAATTTTTTTTCTTTCCCTTTATTCGAATTCATTAAAAATAGATATTTTATCGATTTCGTATTTGGAAATGAAAATCTATTGAATTTACTATAAGTAAATTTAAAATATCCTTTATCCCTTTTTTGCTTTGGGATAAAGATATTATTTATTTTATTTTTTAAAAAAAAAAAATTTTTTTTAAAATATTCTTTCAATCTATTTCAAAAAAAGGTATAGAATTTTTTTCAAAGCAAGAAGATCTTGAACGAAAATGATGCTGTCAGCACATAACCGACTATGAAAACTCTAATAATTTTGTTCTCATTAGTTTAGCAATTTCACAATATCCTACACGCGCATCAAAAAAATTTTGTTCTTGGTAGAGGTTTACTTTATAAATTTATTCGACGTTTCCAAAAAGTATGTCAGTTTTTTTCGTTCACAAATAACACTCAGATGTAAAGTTTTTAAATATTACGAAATCAATTAGATATTAAAAATCTAAATTACGGGCCGGATCCTAATCAAAATTCATTTTCTGGGAACTGATTTTCATGACAAAAATATCAATATTATAGTTTATATGATAAACAGAGTTCAAAATTGTTTAAATGTTGTGAAAAGTATAAAATCGGCTCTCAGTGAAACTCAATTTTCTGAATTTTGGTAGTTCGCATAAATTCTTTAGTTTATTGTTTTAACCACCAGAAATTGAAACATTAAATTTTAAGAACATTCTTTGACTGTATAAATTTTGCTCAAATTAACAATTCAGTTGATTCAAAATCCCTTCAGTCGAAATTAAGATGCACGAGCGCACAAAGATAAGGTTTGGAAAAATGCATTTCAATTGAAAATTCGAAATTTAAAATCAACATATGGTGCCATCCCTATTATACTCGTATGCAATGTGTTCGGTAACAAAAATATAACACAAAAATCTTTTGAAATCTTCAAATTTATTATTTGTAGTCTTAAACAATACGTTCAGATTATAAATAATTCATTTTTTTTACAAAAAAATTTTACAAACTATTTATTCTTCCTTATAATTTTAGAAACAATACTCAAATTTCTGAAAAATTTCTAAATCAAATAATAAAAAGAAATTTTTAATTTAAATTCGTATTCAAAATAACACAATAAGATTAATATTGAATACATTTAATTAAAAATCGAAATTGTAAAAAAGAGAAAATATAAATGTGAAATTGTTTACATATTTTAATTTATTGAAATTTCTTCAATTAGACATTTTATCTTAACTTCAAAGATAAAATATTTAGATTTGAAATACAAATGCTTGCGGCAATTGTAAAAATTTTTAATTTCATAACAATTTCATGCAATTCAAATGCATAAAATTCAAACAAAATTTTATGTCAAATTCTGAATATCTAATAAATCTAATAATCTAATAAATTGTAGTTTTAAAAATTCTCGACCTTAGAGAATTAAAATTAGAATTTAATTGATAAATACCCCGCTTTTGTGAGGCATAACAGTAAATGGCTTAACATTAAATGTCATAGCAGTAAATTGCGTAATTATGAAATTTGCATATGTACAAAGTTGAAATAGGATTCAACAAATTCGGCAAACAATGATATTATGAAAAAGTCATTAAACTTCATTATGTTTCATTTTTTAGTTGGCGTGTTAGAGGAAAGTAGGTTAATACAATAATCGTACAATGTGATTTTCAAGTGGGAAGAACATTTTTGAATAACTAGTTATACTATGATATAAGTTGACCTGATCTTTTAAGATCATTTAAAATTTAAATGACAATTCGTGGGAAAATGGAAATCCAATAAAAAAAATGGGTAATCAACTTGCGAAAATTTGAATCTAATTCGATTTCGGTCGAACCGGAAGTCATGAAAACCTCAAGTATCGAACCTATACATGGATTTCTTGAGCGTTGTAACTCCTTTAATCCTTTTAAAATAAGGTTTGCTCTTAATCTTTGAAATTGAATTTTCGAAATTCTTCTAATATGACAATAAATTAAAATAGACTAATTAATTATTTCCAAAATTCGACCTTTAGAAATTATTGCAACCTAAATTGAGACAAAACGAAAAACTTCTCTTTGGAATATTTTAAAATTTCGGTTTATCAATTCTTTTCGATTTCCATTAAAATCGAAAACTTTAATATTTTCTTTTGCGTTATCCTTTATTATCCTTTTTGTACGATTTTCAACTTTCTTTCCGGTTTATTTTTCAAAATTAAATAAAAATAAATCAAAATTTAAATTAATCTAGCCGAATTTCCTTTTTTATTACTTCACTTTGTTAAAATTCTTTAAAGGATTTTGCATTAAAAATATGAGAAACGAGACAAACAATAAACAGAGAGGATAATAACAAACAAAATGAAAATAAATTTACTTAATAAATTATGATAATATCAAGGATCAAATCCATTATCAGCAAACATTTTTTATTTATATGCTCAATAAAGAAAATTCAAAACAGAATATTTTAATACATTAACAATTTTCGAAATCTGTAATATTGTCTTAGGTCCTTTTTGAAATAAATTATTTTTAGGGTTTTCGAGATAGAACCCTTAAACAAAATTTATAGCAAAAATAGAAGTGTTCATATTCTGGCAATTCGCCAAATTCTTCCCTAAAAATTTCGCAGTCAAGCTTGAATTATCCTCTAAAAAATATCGAAACAGCAAGGGATAAGGGCTATGAAACTCTATTATAATAAGGGATATTGAAACTCTTGTAGAAGTTAAGCCATTGAACGAAAGGTTTTTCGTCAAAAAATTTTTCTTTTTTATACAATTACAAGAAAAAACTGCTTAAGATTGTTCGAAGCTTAAATTTTCCTGACAAAACTTGATCAATTACTTTCCCGAGAACTGACTAATTTTTTTGAAACTAAGTTCAAACCTTGAATTTACCCTTTTTAAATCCTAATTTTGCAATTTTTGTAAATTTTATCTTACAACATTGCAATAAAATTGTTTTGAAAATAATAGTCCATAAAATCTTTTGTAAAAGTAATAGTAAGGTAGTAATAGTCATATTACGAGAGGGAACCCACACGAAACCCATGCACTGGGCCAATAGAAAAACCCATCAACAATCCTCAAACTTAAACTAGTCCCAAAAAACTTTTGAAAGCTCAGAACTTTCTTTAATTGCACTTAAATGCAAATGCGCAAATATTTCAAAATAGTATGGGTTATGGAAAAAGCTTAAACCTTCCCGCTAACATTTATTTCTGTTATACCTAAAATTCTCTGCTACATTATTTTTACTACTTTTATAACGGTACATGTTGCGAACTAGTCTTCTTTCTTTTTTTTATGTCCTTGAACTTTAAATATTATTTCGGATGCAACAAATCCTTGAAGAAAAGAACACAGAAATGGGTTTAAATTGTGTCGCCAATTAGATAAGATAATATTCGAAAATATTTGATTTCCTAGTAATTATTATTTATGTTTATACTTTATTTTACTATACTTACTACGAAAAATCGATAATAAATAATTTTGAAATTATAAATTAAGTGGAACGATACAATGGAGAAGTTCGTTGAGTTTCTTTAAAAATAAAGAAAATATCAGAAAAACTTTTAATATTAGTGCAGATATTTAAATTATCGCGATAAATGCGTAACAGGTATGAGTGTAACGCTTAACAAATTCTACATTTTGTAATAGAAAGTTCATTTAAATTAAATTTACCAGCAATTTCAAGAGTAAAAGTGTAAATTGTCACTAAAGGAAGTTGAGTAAGGAATGAGGGAAAATTCGTAGAATAAACAATTATAAAATTCAAACACAAAGTTTGTTTATATAGTAATGCAAGAATTAATTCCATAAGAGACCAAGGTTTCTTTAAGCATTAGAACGTCAATTTGATTATATTTCAATGACAATAAGGCAAAGCTACTAAGTAGTAACTTTGCATAAATCTAGTAAAGATTTAGATTGAAATTGGAAGGACAGTTTTCAAGCAGCTCAAGGATTTCAATATTTAGAATTTGGTGCTCATATTTTTATTGAACTATTTTATCTATTTCGTCTAACAGGTCCTACTATTAGATTTACCGTATATCCCGATTTTATGCCAAGTCAACTCAGACACTTATTCTAAGTTTTTTTTTTTATTCCTTGAAAAAATATTTCCTTGGCATTTTTTATTTGTAATAACAAATTCTCTTTTTTAAATTATAATTTATTATGATAAATTGATTATTCGTTCCCGTCTTTCCCACTCCTCTCAACTTGATACCTTTTTATTCATTTCATTTATTAAATTTTCAAATGAATTCTGTAAATTTTTCTTACTTAAAATTAAGATCATAATATTTGATTATGTACTCGTACTCCTATTATGTATTTGACTTCCGTACTGATTTGTTTCTTCGAAAATTACTGGAGTGATTTATAATCATCCTGATTTTACTCTATTTGAGGTTAAAAAATTACCAAAAATTATGAAGAATTTTACTTTATTTTTTTTTTAAATTTTCATCAAATTAACTGCATCCAGTGTCAACACAATAGAAATTTAAGAGTTTGCACCCGATTTTCGATAATTCTGAAATTTGGGCGAAGTCATAACATCATTCATCGGTATATTTCGCCTTTTTTATTGAAATAAAGGAAAATGAACCTTTAGACGCCAAAACGAATTTCACCATCAAGGTGGACGACGTCTCTAGATGCTATACTATCGGCTTTAGCCGGACGCTATACTAGCCTACAGATTCGATAGAAATTTTAATTTTTTAAACGTGAACTTTATTAATTTTTTTTTTAATTTTTAAATAAATCGTACATTTGTCATAATCTAAATGATTAAAACATTTTAATCTACTGTCGGAGGATTTTATTCTTCCCATTACAATATGCTCATTAAGGAAATGAGCATTCAGTGAACTACAAAAATACTTAAATGTTCTCGAAAATCATAAATGTCAGTGCCAGATATCTTTTGAATTTTGTGTATTAAAGTAACTCGTGAATTAATTTAAATTATTTTTATTATACTTATTTTTAATGTTGTGCTAAAAATTATTAATAAAAAAATTATCATAGTGACGGGGGTAAAATGTGAGAAATTAAAAAACTCTTTATACGTTTTGGGAGGGGCACAAAGAAAATTTATTAAACTGAAAATAATGAGTGCTTTTTCTGGTAGCTCTGTGCTCCCCAATTAAATTTTATTTGACTTATTATGTTCTATACCTTATCTTATGTCTTATATTATGTAGTAGCGCGCTGAAATTTAGAGAAGATGTAAGAGAATAAAACTAATTTATTTTAATGAAGTTTTTATATTTTGATTAAACTATAAATAAATTTAAGGTTTGTGTCATATAAGTATATAGAATAAAACGTTGTCAACCTTCATTGCTTGCTTATATTTTTTTCTTTACTTTTTAGTTAATTGTTTTTATAACTAATTATAAATTTCCCGTTTTAATGTCCCAAGGTTTATGGTACATCTGAAGAATTAAAAAAAACCTGATGGCTTAATTTAATTAATTTGTTTGCCTATAAATATTTCAAAACTCGCTGATACCATATTACCTGCCGCGGTTACATATGCGGTTTTTGTAAAAGTAAAAAATTGCATTATTGTAATTAGAGTAATAAGAAATATTACTAATGTTCCTCGAACATCATAAGTACACTCAATAGATCCCTTTTATTAGTGGTTGTAAAAATAAAATTCATAAAGTTTCCTACCTAGTATAAAGAAAGATACAAATAAATGCCAAAATTACCTCCACATCCCCTGTGCATAATGCTAATTATTTCAGTTGCGAAAAACAATATTAAATTATTCTATCTACCTGCCACCAAACATATTAAACTTTTTGTTTCTATGCTTCTACGCATTACCAGAGTATTATTTTTGTTTTTGTTCCTTATGTATTTGAGGAGAGAGTAGAATTCGTGCCGTTGACAATAAGTAGTCAACGCTAATCCAGTTTCTGCAGTAAGTGTTGAACAATAGAAACAACAACCAAACAATATGCTTAAACCAAACGACGTGATATGAAATAGAACATGTTTTTACAAATCGGGAAACTTGAAGGCTGTCATTTAACACGACCAGATTATTGTCTGTGGGGTTACTTAAATCTGTAGATTTGTACAAAAAAAGTTAAAAACTATAAAGAGTTTCTTAAATGTTACAGAGTTTCTTAAATCGACCAGAAATTCAATGTGCTCAAGTAAGCCAATGCCATTTGAATGACAAAAGTTTTTATTCTTTCCCATTAAATTCAAAGACGAATTCGGGCACTGTTATTGAGAAACCCTTTATTTGGAAGTAATACGAAAATGATATCGTTTCCATAACACTATTCGGTTCTTAAACGAATAAATAAGTACAAGTTTCGATTTTAAGATAATCTATGTGAATTTAATTGATATTACTCTCATCCATCATTATTTTTGTTTCAGTTCAAATCCAGCTGTTCATTCAAATATAAATTTGGTTTCAGCACAAGTATTTTTTATTATTTAATTATTTTACAAAGGAACACACCAATTGCTAACTTTCATAACAGAATGCTAAAAAGTACCAGCACAATAATTATTATTCAACATTTGGTTCTTTGAATTTGTTTCACTTAACACAATCACCTATACTATATTCTACTCACTTATCCTGTACTTTGAATTATCATAATTTCTAAGTCGTACATTTAATATTGATTATTCACTTCTCTTCTTCAACGTTTCTCTATGAAACTTAAAATTTGTTCCAAGAAATCATTTCTCATTTAAATCTTGTTATCCTTATTTTGTTTATTAGATTTGTTATTCCCTCATGTAGGGAGTATGTATAATTTTACCACATTATTACTCTTCATATTTCACTTTTTATTTACCAACAAAGCAAAAAAGTTACTTAAGAACTTGTTTCCTCTATATGAGCAAATCCATTTGAAGCGAATCTGAAAAGCTTTTTATATTTTTTATGCAATAGAAATTTTTCATGCAATGATATATGGCTTAACTCATACATATACACATACTCGTATATAAATAACTAGTTCAACTGTTAGAAATATTTTAAGTCACTTCCATGTTTTATGGACCAGACATTTTTTTTTTAAATAATGATTACTTTAATTTTCTTGTAATGATTCACATTAAATTTCATTATACAATAATAACCTCAGAGGTCTTATTTAAGGGCCATGCAATAATACAAAATTTATAAAATTATATTTTATTATATAAAGTTTTTAGAAAATTTTCAAATAATATTTTCAATTATTAATTTTCTGTTCGGTCGTTCGTTCGTCCATTTATAAGCCTATATGTAAGATTTAGATCTTAGTGAAAAACTTGATATTTGCCGTTATGATTTATATAGTGCCATTTAATATTAAGATTGAAATTTGAAAAATTTTCAAGTTAACAATGAAAACTTTATTTTGACAAAATATTTCTTTAATCCCTCAATTTCCATACTACTGTCACCGAAAATTAAATTTTTTTCACATATCATTTAGGATCTTGTAATTTGAGATAAAAAATAATATATGTACTTACAAGACTTAACTGCAATGCCTTTTCACCTTAAAGTCGGTTATAAGTTTTTTTTGAGTGTATAATATTTGGAATAAACCTCATAATTTGGAAAACTTTTTCCCACTTTTTAATATGTTACTTTAATTTTCTATATTAAAAGTATTTCCTTTTTGTAATCCTCCTAGGTGTATGCAACAATATATGAGAAAGCTATATAAGAGAACAAAAGTTAGTAGAACATTGTCCTCTTTTCTTATTTTAAATTTTAAAAATTTGAAAATGTGCTATTTTACAAGGAAAACTTGTTTGACCCCCTTAATTTTTATTTCGGAGATCATGCAAGACAAATTTTGAAATAAAAAAACTCCATAATACGAAGTTTGTTTTCCTTATACTTTTAGAAGTGAGCATATTTTCGGGCTGCTATAAGAGATTTTCAATTTTTTTTTATTACTTACTTTTCTCTATAGAGTAATTCTTGGGGTTTTACTATTCATTTATGTTTATTTTGTTATTTTTATTCATTTGCTACATGTTTTTCCATTATCCTTTACACTTATTTAGAATTTTCTTCCTTTTTTCATATATACTCAAAGTGGTACATGATATACCAATTGTACATGTACACGCATATGAAATTTTTTACATTTTTAACCAAAAAACAAAAAGTCTTTGAATTTTTTATAAAATTTTACTTAAGAAATAAAAAAAAAAGGAAAAAATAGAAACAAAATCTTGTTACACGTTACAACATAATTTCCCAGATTTATAAGATTTTGTTACAGAAAAAAAAATTTTGTATTTTCAAATTTATATGGAATTTTGGTTATAACAAGTGTAAAAAATAATAAGGAAAATATTGTGTGTATGGATTTCAAAATAAATTCTGATGAATCCCGTTGATAATGATTACAATAATGATGACGATTTGTGTATATAAGACGAATAAAATACCACCGCGTAATGATGAGAATTTGAATTTGTTTCAACAATAATTCCAATAATTCGATAACTTATCATACAATTTGTAGACGAAATGTGTTTTATAAGGAAAAGAAATGTAATTTTTATGCAAAGTATTCAAAAATGTTTTTGTGCTTAGAGATAAAAGCCAAAAAAAAAGGATGATTAGAAATACGCACATAGTAACGGTGCTTCTAGGAAAACAGCACAAACGAATTGAAATCTATTGAATTCGTTGCAAATATTTTTGAAATGTCTAGCATCGGAAATAAAACTGAAGAAGTATGGGATTATAAAATTTAAAATTCATGATAAGAGTTCAATTTAATCTTACAAATGGTTTGAATTCTTTTAATACTTATTTCTTCGGTTTGAAACACGGGTAAAACTATTTTACGTGGATTACTGGGTTCTAGATATTATAGCGTGCTTCAACTTAAAAAATTTGTTTGCATAACTTTACAGCCATTTAGGTCTTATAGTCTTTCAAAATTATTCTGAATTAAACAATTGAAATTATCTGGGTTTTTTTCACATTTTGCATATTTAGAGCTGCTTAACACTCATAAAATATTATTGCACATGAAATTCATTTTTAAGCTACATAGGGTTTTGGGAATTGGACAACTGATGGGGAATGGAAGTATACGAATATTGCGGTTAACAAAATAAATAAATCAAAAGAAAAATTTAATTGCAATCAAAATAACAAAACTGGCAAGCTGAAGAATTGCGATAAGTACTTAAAGTTAAGCAGGAAAATAAGAACAGAGACAGGAAAATGAAAATGTAGAAATCACTGGAGTAAGGAGAACTAAAAACCTGTGTACGTATGAAGTGATACTTATTACTGATGTGATACTAATTATAGAAAATTAAAAATTTGGAGAGGAGGATAGTTTCATTGAGACGTTCCTATATAAACGCCCGTCATCTGAATGAGTCAGTCAGTGACGGAGACTTTTTATAAGTGGTTTTATGACATTTGCCATATTGAAATTTGTCAAAAATACGAGAATAAGCCTCATTTGACTAAAATAGACTCGTAAAAGGTCCTACGACCTAAAAATGCTCTCTCTACCCCAGCTATATGACAATCTATATTATTTTTTACCCAACGAATAATGTAAATTATCTAGAATATACTTACAATAAGAATAATTAACACTGCATTAAATTCTTTCCAATAATAATTATAGCCAATTTTCCAAAAAAAAATTTAATTTCAATAGAAATGCCATTTATCGAAAACTCTTAAACTCGCAATAAATTATGTGTGCGGTGATGAAGAACACAAACAAATTTTAATCTATAGCACAAAACAGATGGCAAATATTAGAAATTCATAAATTTCAATAGGTCTAATTCTTTTCATAATCCTCGTTTCAAACAAAAACATTCTATTGAATTTCGATAAAATATTAAATATTGAATTATTAGGTTCTTATGAATTTAATTTTTCAGTCCTATACAATGTACAAATTTCATTTTGAAAAAATTCCAAGGATTTCAATGAATTATATAATACTCGTATGAGGAACATGTTTACCATATGCATAAATACTTACAATATAGCATTAAAAATAAAATAATTTGAATAGATTTTTATAAATTGAAGGCGGTATTGTGTATTCCACTGTATACAGATGTACAATTATATAGGTGGAGTACCTGATCCGATTATTACTTTGTTATTATTATTTTCAACAGATATTTTATACAATTTAGAGCAATATGTGTGTGTAGCTTCATACATTTTATATAACAATATGCACGCTATTATACAAATTTTATATCAATTTACTTAGAATTGTAGAAATATATAATTGCTTTAAATGACATGAAAAGGGTTAACAAAACGTTACGACGTTAAAAGGACAAAATCGGTCTTTTTAAGTTTAATGACATTGTGGTATTTTACAACTCTTTAGAATCTACTGTATTAGTGAAGGACTACTGAATTTTAATTCAGAACGTTAAGTATTGGTTAGTTACAATTTTCAAACGGCTGCACTTTTATATTCAAGTTATAGGAAGCACCATTTAGATTTATTGAGCCAAAATATTTCAGTCGCATTGGATTTTTCACAAAAAAATCTTTCGATATCATTTGAAAAAAAACATTTGTCTTAAGTATGTGCAATGTTTTGTGGAAATTTTTTAATCTCCTAATTCATTAAATTAGTTACTATTCTAAAAATTTTTTCCTAAATGAAACAGATTGATATTAGAGTTTGACGCTTTGACCATGGAATCTCTCAACCGAGAGTTATACCATCAGAGAAAGTACAATTTCAGAAAACACTAGGATTTCTTGAAGAAGACGAACAGACCGCAAGAAAAATATTGCTATAAATTTAAAAGAGTTACTTATAAAATTATATGAAGAAAGAAAGACGTTATATGAAGTCACTGTATGAACATAAAAACAGCAACAAAATTTTGTCACATTAAAGCTAAAATTAAATGAGAGAGAACAATGCCAATGAAGCTTGAACAGTGGGATTCACAACAACGTCAAAACATAATACATATTGACCAATATGGTTTCTAGATTTGGTAGAAGGGCACTTGTAGTAGTACGATTTGTAATTTCCGCAATATAATTTGAATGTAGCTGTAAATATGGGGTATTTTTTACAACAAGAAAATTAAATTGTAATTCTTAGAGCTTCGCATAATATTTAAACGAACAGTTTGGGAAATATTTGCAAAAATATAGTCTTCTAACTGTTACAAACACCAAAATTCAAAAAATCACTCACTGATGTTAAACCTAATACGAGTAGATTAAGCATTTTTAAATAAAGTAAAATTTTTCCCGCTTTTGTATTAAGTGAATTGAGCATTGTGACTTCTATTTCGGAAAGTGTGTAGCAATTGACTTAAAACGATTACCGTAATTACGTAATGAAGATGATTTTGAAAAATAAGCCGCTGAAGTTCAATATTCATTACCTCTGCATTATTTGCAAATAAATTAAGCTTAGAAAATATGCAATTATGTCAAGAATTTGCAATATTTCGTTATAGTTATTTGTTACGGATTATATCGTTAGAAAAACATCTATTACATGAAATTAAGAAAAAGGCAGAAGGTTTTATTGAAAGAAAGAAAAATTAATTTGAGCTGAAGAATATTTTATTATAACAATGATATAATCTAATGCGAAAATGGTATACAGAAGAGAATCACGTTGTGTACTCAATTTTTAGTTCATTTAGATTAGATTATAAATTCGAATTATTGAACAACCCTTTATAAATGAAAAAATAACAAAAAAAAATTTTTATATATAAAGAAAATGGAAACCGTTTTTGATAAATGGATTGTTATCATTTTTTTTTGTTTTTTTTTTTTTACGTTCTATTCCATATTTTAGTTTTATAATTCATGTAGTTTCAGAATTTTTTATTACTCTTCGACTTTATACAAAGTCAGTGAATAATAGAATAACAAACATGTCAAGGACATTCTTAATGAAAGCACATAATTTTGTTATACAGGTACGGTTGTTATTGCTTTTTCCATTTCAACTACATATTCCAATTGTATTGAATAAAATTTTTATTTGAATACCTTTGAAATTTTTGAACAAAATGAACGAACTTTTTAAGTTGTGACGATTAAAACAATGAAAAACTTATTTTATGAAAATTGAAGAATTTATTTCGTAAATTTATTGCGTTTTTGTTTTTGTTGAATTTTCCAGTAAGACAAATTGTATGATATATTTCGATTTCCTCATGATATTTTAATTTCTAATAAGATATAAAGAACTTAAGTTAGAGTAATCGGAGACGAGAAATGAAAGGAAATGGAAGATCAAGTTTAAACATTCAGTTGTATAGTGGTCACAGATGACAATTGAAAAAAAATTATATTTTAAAATTGGTATGCTAATGTCACATTTAAAGTCAAAATTAGAATTGAGTCTAAAACTTAAAAAAAAATACATTCGGAATTGGTTGTTAAATAGTTCAATAACTTTATTTCTTCGGAAATTTTCGTCTATTATCAAACATTCTACAATGTATGCGAAATGCCATACATATACTAAAATTTTTAATCTATCGGGCCAGTCGGTTTGGACGTCGAATAATAAAGCCCAGTCGGTTTGAACATCGAATGAAATAGACTTAATGAATGATACACTAATGATTCAGAAATTTGAAAAATAAATTAAAAATTAACATTATTAATTTAAATATTACCATTTTTGCCCATTAAATAACCTTTCTAACATCGTAGTTGGATAATAATCTATGATCATAGTTGGAAAATTTTTTCCGTGTGCTTCATCTAAAGTATAAGTATGATTAATGTTCTTTGTCTATCATATCTAAAACTAAACTTTACTATAACGTCATAATTATTTGCTTCCAATAACATTTAAGTAAAATACACTAAATTTCAGTGGAAAATTCCTAAAAACCTTGAGTAGAAATTTTATTTAAATATTTTCTAAGTTAACATTGCGTACATACAACTACACATACGCCTGTTTTGCTAAATTATTTTACTAACAATTAAAACTCATAATATGATAATGAAGACTATTATTATTCACATATGATTTGCTATTCAATCGATTTTTATTATCAGAATTTTCATTAAAGTTAATCCTATAAATTTGATAAAAATTCAATTTATTGGAAAATATTTAAGCTAAAGAGTTGATTTTCATTATCAGTGCATTGTTATCAGAAAATGACAAGTGAATTATTAAAATAGTCATCATATTTTGGATTATTCAAAAGTGTTGGCAAAATTATTTTAATAAGAGTAGCAGTAGAAAATTTAATTAAATTTGTGCTACTCAAATATTAAGAACGAATAAATGTGAAATGTAAGCATGTTACAGTTAACCTTACACTCGTACGCATTCTTGATTACAAGAATGAGTTTTCCTTAAAAAAAATGCTTGTAGTTCGAAAAGCTTCATTTACCTATAATACCTTCATGTTTACTTATAAAATGAATTCATAAGTTGTTCGGTGCTAGAAAAATTTTAATCTGAAAGTCTTTATTATACTAAATTTGCCTTACCGTTTACACTCAAGTGCATATTTTTGAACAGCGTCGAATTCTGAGTCGATTTAGCTTTTTTTGGTCCGTCTGTCCGTCCGTCCGTCCCAACGATAACTCAAAAACTAATTCAGCAACGTTCACCAAATTTTCACAAATGATTTATTATAGTAAATACCACAACCCTATTTAAATTGGATATGATCGGGATATTGGTTCGGGTAGCTGCCATAAAACTTCAAAATTTATTATAGCCTTATCTCAGAAACTATAAAAGCTGTGGTCTTGAAATTTCACATAAGCACAAATATTAGTAGGGCCAATATCTTTGATAAAAGTTATTGAAATTGGTTGGCTCTTTTTGGTAGCAGCCATACAACTTTAATAGTAGTTTGGCCATATCTTGGAAAATATTGAAAACACAGTACTGAAATTTTGCATATATTAATCTGGTAATATGGCAACTTGAAGTCATAGTTTGTACCATAGTCAGCTATGGCATATTTATTTTCACATGAGATACCAAATTCGTACGGGTATCACAGAGTTGACATAGTTGATCGTGTTTTTTTCTCGTTTTTTTTTTATATTTGACAGTGATGACATTTCAAATAATAATAATAATTTTTGACAAATACGCAAATTATATTTGACGTACAGGAATCTAGTGAATATTTTATTTCAGTTTTTTTTTTGATGAAATTGTGTCAATTTAAAACCTGTTAATTTAAAAAACTCCATTTTTCTCCAAAATAATCTGTTCAAATATTTAAATTTGGCCTCTTTAAATTTCGTAAAAATTGTGACTTACGGATTGACAGCTTGTATTCAAAACATATTTGGTTGGACGCATTAACCATAGAGTGTAAACTTTCCTATCTCAATTTCTAAAAATTTTTTGAAATATTAATAATAATGGAAAATACTTAAATCTTATCAAATTTCAAGTATTTACTGTAGATGAAAACAATCAAACACACAATATATGAACTAAATATAAAATAACGTTCATAAACAATGTTTTATCTTCCTTAATGGGTTTTAAGTGACTTTGTAAATATTTTCCCTACTGTGGTGGTGGTGGTAGTGATGGTGGTAAATAATTTTAACTTTTTTGCCCTCAATGTACATACTTTCATTTCCCATTCACATTTCACCACATGCGATTTTTATCTTTCTGCGACAGAATTGAAGTACATATACGATTACATACATACATAGAGATAGTAGAAGCTACAAAAAAATTTTTTTTTATAATCAACAATTTATCAATGTCCTACTTCTCTTTAATGTTTTCTATAAAAAAAATAGGAATTTAATATAAATTAAAGTTTAATAACGATTTTATAGTAGTATAGTTGAAAATCGTTAAACTACCTATCAAGTTTTGAAAAAGGAAAATTATGAAATAATATTTTAGAAATTAACAGTTTATCTTGTGAATAAAATATGTTTTGAAATAGTATAGCACGAATTTCTAGGAAATTAGTTTTCAAACATTATAAACCATTGGTTTAATCCAACCTTATTGTAATAAAATTTTTTCATCTCTCGCTAAACTAAAGTAATCACACTATTAAACACATAAACTTTTAATAATTAGTTTGTCAGAAGCGACAATATGTTGAATTTCCTTTGAAATGTAGAAGCTTTTTTGACATTTTAGCTAGCATTTAAAAAAAAACCGCCATGTATTCAATAAGCGTGCAACGAATTAGGTAGCACTTTTAGTTCAGACACCAACTTTCATTCAAAAATGAATTTTTAAAACTTTCATTTTTTCGTTTTAAATAATATAATTTTTTTCGGAAGCGTAGTATCCCAACTAGTATACCTATCCAAAATTTTCCAAGATTCAAAAAATTTGACTTGCGCCTTTCAATTTTGATTTTAACATTTCTTTTAGCATAACTTTTACGGCTTGTGAAATAAATGAGAATAAATTCTTTAAAAATGATTGAGACAACAATAAAATTTTAAAAATCCTAGGGTGCTATAGCAAAAAATTCTTAGTCCTTACGAAAAACCTACAGGCTAGTATAAACTTAATGCACTACTTATGGGACACCCTTTATTAAAGAGAAATTGTGCAAACTGCATGTGAATTTACTGTCGTAGACTCTTTATAATTTTATATATAGAAAATAATCGTCAAATTTTCAATATTCAAAGCAGAGTATTTGTACTTATTACTTCTGTATAACAGATTTTTCATACGGAAAAATTTTTCATTTGAACGCTAATTTTAATGATTTGGCAATTCTTTTAACTATTTTTTAATAAATTTTTAAACCTTGTAACTTAAAAGGTAAACAGATAAAACTAATTCAATTCCAACTGGTCTTCGTGATTTCATAGAATTATGAAATGGAAATTCAATTTTGTTTTCAAATGAACCTGATAAAATTGTCCGATTTACTTTGATTTCGTGTGGTCTAATTTTACTTATTCCAATCTCTAACCAATTTTTACATCTGTGATGTGCTTTACTTTAAATTCTAATCCAATATATTGATATTTTCAATTAGTTACATATTATAATAAATCTTAAAAAGCTAAAATATTTTTTAATTTAAAATTTAAGAATCTGAACGCCAATATTTTAGTTAATTTAAATTAAACCACACTTTTTATTTCATTGGATATTATTATTGAATAATATAAGATTTTAATAATTTCAAAATTTGAAAATAATCACAAAAATGTTACAAATTAAAGAGCAATATACAAATATCTCCAAAACAGTACTCTAGAAAAATATTATGTTCAGTTGTAATAAATAGGAAAAGATGGCTTATAATTTGCGTCGTAGGTGGTTTTGTGATAATTTTTTACATATGTACGTATACAATGACAAATAACAATAATTCTTAACTCAAATAAAATGTTCATATAATAGATAAAAAAAATTATAATAATCATAAGTCAAACCTTATTGTATAAAAGGAAAAAAGAAAGAGATGATACAAAAATTCTCATCCCAGCAAGCTACTCTAGCGTGCTTTAATCCAATTTAATGTGAATTTTTTTTTTGTTTTCATAATTATTTTTGCGATTTTTCATCTTTTGAATGGTGCTGTGCTGACTGTTTTTATTGTCATTTACTTTTTTTCTTAATTATTTTCTATGTTTACAATTCTATTAAAATAATCTTCCCGTATATTTTGTTACACTCACACTATCATACATAATATAAACAATATATATATATATATATATATATATATATATATATATATATATATATATATATATATATATATATATATATATATATATATATATATAGTTAAACACTAAAAAGCTTAAAGGATAATTAATAAAGATTTTATTATTCTTGTATATTTTAATAAACTAGAGAAAAAAAATGGCGTATACTTGTAAGTGTTGCCTTTTTATTTAATAAAAAAAAATGCGATTTACTTTAAAGAATGGTACTTAAACTGCTTTTATTTTCACTTATTTCATCTGGAATTATTAGATTACTGTTATTATAAAAAGTATTTTAATTAAAATAAAAAAATCTGATGTGGTCAGCACATAACCGACCGCATTGTGCATTGTCTAGTTAAGTGAAAGTGTTACAGAATATTATAAAAATGCCTGTTAATTACCTCTTTCCAATTTTTAGGACATTAGTAAGCTTATAGTTAACATACCTAGAAAAATGTAAATTTGGCTCTTAATAGAGTTTCACTTTGTGCCACCCGAATTCCCTGAAATGCTCGTCAGTTAGTTTCGGTAACAACCAGAACTCAAATATCAAATTTCAAGAAATTCTATCAATTAGTTCCGTAGATATGGTGAAAAATGTAAAATCGGCCCGCAGATCAGTTTTCGAGCCCTGATCTTTCCAAAAAATTTATATGTTCATTGTTTTAATACGAGGAATTCATATATTAAATTTCAATGAAATCGGTTAATTATTTCTCTTTGTATACGCGAAAATGTATATTTGGCCCGTAGTAAACGTCTAGTTGCTGACGCCTGATTTTTCCAAAAGTTAGGAGGTTTTGGGGCCGGTCGAGCGAAGCTTATATATAAAATTTCAAGTAAATCGGTTGAATACTTTCTTCAAAATGTTCAAAAATGTAAAGCAGGCCCGCTAAAAAGTGCAGTTCCCGAGGCCTGATATATACCAAAAGTTGATCGATCCGTGCCATGGTGGAAACAAACTTACATATAAAATTTCATCAAAATCGGTTCAGCCGAACTTGAGATACACGCGTGCACACACAGACCGACAGACCGACAGACGGACAGACCGACAGACGGACAGACCGACAGACCGACAGACCGACAGGTTGCTAAAAATAGTTTATTTACACTTCCCTACTATGGAGAAGTACGTTCCCACCGAAAACTCGATATGCAAAATTTGTTGCCATCACATAACCTACCTATTGTTTACACAATACGGTCGGCAAAAAAAATATGCTAATTTTTTAATACAATAAAAGGATATAGCTATGCAATTTTAAAGAATAATAGAAAACTTAAATGAAAATTTCTGTTTTTAAATGCTTTGTAATTGAAAAAAAAAAAAATTATTTTACTTTAATACTAAAATAATAACTTACACCTACACTTGCATGTAATTGAGAGCATAATATTGAGTTGTTTTTAAAAGTAATGAAAAAGTGTATAAGGGTTTAATATTTAATGAACAGTTATTTTACTAGAATGCTTAGTTTTGCAGCCAATTAGTGTTTTCTATATAGAATTGCTATATAGAAATTTAATATTATCTCCAACAATTGGAGATAGCTTTCCTTTGTTATTCAGTAATTTGATTAAAATTCACTATCAAAACTTTGCAGAATTATTAAATTTCTTAATTTTTAAGTTCCGTAAAGGTAGGGCAATATTGGCGGTTCCCTTCCTCTTAAAATATTATAATTATATTCAAACTAAAACATGAAATTTAGTTCATTATTTAAGCGAACTAGTTTTAAATAAATTTTTCGTTTTCATATTTGTCGTACACGGCAACTCGGACACTAATTAATATGTTGTATTTTATTAGATCACAATTTTTTCTACACTTTTTTCGTGTTAGGCTTCCATTTCTCATTTTAGGATCATTTACATAAACTTCCATTTAGGCTCATTTACCTAAACTTCTTTAGAACTATAAGATTTACCGTTGTACAATAAAAGTAGAAGGAAAACTGTAAAAGTTTTCTCCTCGAAGAATACACTTAGTACCAGCAAGGACATGTGTAACAAATGCTATTTAAACTTTTTTGTTAATTTCTTTGATATTTCCCCCAAATGTAAGCAATGTAATAAAAAAAAATTAAGAACTTCCTTATAATTAGTGCTTTCTTTAATTTTATTCTTTATTCCGTAATTATATTAACGCTGTTGACTTACGTTACGCTTAATACTCAAAATGAAACCGTAAAGTGCTTCAAAGTGAATTCCTTTAAAAACCGTTTCGGCATTATGTTTATCTACATCAAAAAAATTTTTTGGATCAATCAGGAGAATATTCAACTGCATACTCGTATTTTGGCAGTTCATCTACTTAATTACCAATATACGGCCAACAAATTTAGTTCTTGCTTATTTTTACCTAGATTTTCAAAACATCCATTACGTAAATTTTTTCGTCTTAATTGTCATAGCAAATATTTGCCATACAATATCTCTAACCTATTATAAATTTTATCAAAAACAAAGCCCATATTAGAAATAATTAATCTGCATCACTCTTTACCGACTAGTATCACGATAATGGCATTATTATGTTTAACATAATGCCATTATCAAAGAAATTTAAAGTCTTTATTATTATTTTATTACTTTAACCGAACTCAGAAAGTAGTAGAATTGAATTATTCTATATTCTAAAAAATTTATGGTCAAAATGGCTTGTAATTCAAGTGTTATGCCAATATATTCTTCGAAAATCGAGTAAGTTAAGTGACATAATCTATAATATGAGATGCTCCACATTTTCCAGAAAGCAAATCAAATTTATACATGCAGAATTTTTTATTTTTGATTTAAGACGATTGTCTCTAGATCGGATCCAATAGAAGTTGTCTAGACAGGAATAATAATAAAAAAAAATTTTTCAAAATCGTTTATATTGGTAAAATAAAATTTTCTTTTGAGGTTTCCAAGGTTAATGCTGCAATTAAAATCTGCGATTTGAACTCTTTTCATTCAAAATATCCTTTTTTTATAATTCATAAATATATGGAAATAAAAAGGATATTTTTATAATAGCTAGGTAAACAATTTTGCGGTCAACATTTTAAAATTTTTTGTAGAATTTACAATAAAATTTTTAGAATTTTATTTTGGAATTTATTTTGTAAGTAAATTCTAAAAATACTTAAAAATATTTTGATTAAATTATAAAAGAAAACCAAACTTTTTGAAAAGGAAACATTTTTTAAAATTTTGAGAAAATTGACATGGAATATAAGAAAGAATTTATGTCAAATTTAAGAACCGGCTTTGTTTTTTGGAATAAAATGATACATTAAACTGCCTGAGCTTGGAATTACGTTAAACGTGTTATGTCTTGAGAAAAAGGAAATTGGGAGTTAAAACTTTCTTGGGACGAATTTTTATTTTTTGTTAATAGATGCACATACGGACGAGTGCATGACCAAAATGAAACTAATATTTTTACAGATTAAGTGAAAAACTTTAGTTTCACTTTGGAGCTTGACTTGTCCCGTAGATCTTCCAGTTTTTGTTTTAGTTTCCAATCCACTTTGTAGACCTAAACAAATTAAGATCCTTTTAAAAATTTAACCTCAACATGGCAATTGCGAAATGCTTATAATTTAAAACTACGATTAATACATGAAAAATTTTTTCAGTTTTCTGATCTATTTTAGATCCTACAGAAGCGTTTTACAAAAATAGAAATTGAAAATCATTAAAATTGATGTAAAAAATTTACAATGTTCAATCGGAAAACTCACTTTTAAAGGTGTTCTTCTTTCATTTTTCTAATTTAACTTTGAATCTTTGCAATAAAACTTTTATTATATAGATTTCTGTACCTGATAAATTTAAATTATAATATTTTTCATTTCATTTCCTTTAATGACATTTGCAACATTTTCTATTTTAAGATTAAATCCTTGTTGTACATTGCACAATCAAATGGAAAATTCAAAGTTTTTATACTTTGTTTAATCTGAAACTTGTAATTTATTATAAAACTTGGATGTATTAACGATCTGTTATCACTGTTTTTCATTAAATGGAAATTTTTTTTTTTAATGGAACTACAAGGTATATTTTATTCTACATATCGTTGTTCCAACTTTAACTAGTAAATTAAATATAGAATCTCTAATAGCGAAATAAAACTCATAATTATTCTTACTAACACTAGAGTACAAATACATTATACAGAAGTATTTTGCATAAACACGTCTCAATGTAGATATATTTGGTGGAGGTTGCTCAAGTTTTCAATACCGTTTCTCACTTTCGGTCTATGAGGTCTCGTTGAATAATTTATTTTATATACAATTTAGGTATGTGAGGCCCTCTGCGAGTCCTTTCGTATAAAATCGCCCAAGAACGGCTTTAACTAAAAGATTACTGTAATTAAAAGCTTATAGGTCTGTAACGTTGATCTGACGGGGATTTTTTATCTGTGCTAATAGGAAACAAGACGAAAATGCACATTTGCGAATTGAATGAATAGCTTTTACGAACTAATATTAGACCCTTTTTCTTAAAGCTTGTTCAAAATAAAATTTCTATGAGAGCTCGTCATCCTATGATTTGCTTGTTTTATACTAGTGTGACCACTTCCTTATTCTTGACCATTCTTTCAATACCACATTCTTTCCACCTTTATATTGATTTTATATCAGTTTTTATGTGAAATCAAAATAAGAATTGGAAAAACGAGTACATTAAAATACAAAAACTGTAAGTGTAGTTGAAAATTTTTCACTTTTTTTCTCTCTTTTTTTTTTTTACAATAAATATCCTTTTATCCTTTAAATCCATTTATTATATTGCTTCAGGAAATTTTTATATATCAGAAGCATAATTTAATTCGACACAGTTTTTCTTTAATCTTAAATTTATTTTTATAATCTCATTTCGTGCAATTCAATTGAGAGTTTTTTTTTATCTCTTTAAAGAGAAATTCAGGTTTTTTATTCTTAAATTCAAGTTTTTTTCGAAATACTTTTGAGGTCCAAACCATAATTTATTGGTGGATTATTTTATAATTAGCTATTAGAAGAGAAATTGATTTATTTTGAAAAATTTCTTCAACGTTGCATTGATTTCATTAGATTTTCGTTTTAGTGGCAATTTTTTTTCTATTCTCATTTATTGAAGGATCTGTCATGCCAGAAATTAAATTCATTTATGGTTTTTTGTCTATATTATTCCGACAAATCATGAAATTGAATACTTTTTTTGTAAAATTAATACAAAAAATTAAAATTAAAAATTTTTTTTTTTAACATTTCAGAGTCCTTAAATTTACTTTTATAGTATTGCCTCCATTAATTATAGTATACATATTCTGAGAATAACAAAACCGGATAGTTTATATTATGACCTCGTATCAAAAAATTTTAGAAAATATTTTTTTACATACTTAAATTAAATTTGAAATAATTTAAATTTGATATAATTTGAATTATATATTCTGTGCCCATAAGGAGAATCGAGTTTTGAATAACTTAAAATTTTATAAGGGACAGGCAAATATATCGAAAATTTGCATTGGATGTTTTATTGTAGGCCTTTAATGATAGATGTAGACCTTTTCCGAGAAATGTTAAAATGTAAAATTGATTCAAAGTTTTAAAAATTTAAGAGTCAATGAATTTCAGATCAATCTAATTATTTTGAGGAAATTTGTCAAGTTCGACAAATGCTTTAAATAAAAGGACATTTTCAGTTTTTTTTTTCGGAAAAGTCTAACAAATTATTGAACGAACCATCATTCATAAAAGGTATGTAAAAAAATTAATGTAACAATTAAATCTTTCCAACCTGCGTTATATAACCAGTGAATTTTCTACTTAATATATTTACCATATACTATTCTAGAGGGAATTTCAGTAAACTAGCACACCTTCCTTTATTAACTATAAGAATTTATCATGTCTGTAAAAAAAAATTTATTACCCATATAGAGTTTCTGTCCAATTTATAAATTATCCTTATGGACTAACCCAAATAATCAGAATTTAATAAAGTTTGGTCAAACCAATGATTTGTAAAGTAGCACTTTTCCTTTTAACAACTACTTTTAAAAACAATCAATTTAAATTATTTTCATTTTTTTTTCCATATACGAATACATTTCAAATATTGCATACATTTAGGATGAGCAATGAATGTATTCTTTGAAATAAAACAAAAACAAAATTAAAGAGGCGTTATCATAATGCTCGAATTTAAAGGTTAATTGCGTAAATTAAGGAAATTAATTTTAATGAATAATTTTTATTTTCTTGTTAGCTTTTTGCATTTTAAAATATTTGGAAAAGCTTACAGTTTCGAAAATATTTTATCCTATATTTTCGAATCAAAAATTAATATAATTCAAATTTCGAGGTTGAAAAAAGTTTGTTCTCCCGAACTTCATATTTATTTATGTCTAAAAGTTGCTAAAATTTCAGACCCCTACAACCTGGGGCCTAGAATAAAAAAGATATTAAAAATTTTAAAAAAAGGGGATTTTAGATAACGCCAAATTTTGTCGGCCATTTTGTTTTTTTAAAAGTTCAAATATACTATGCCGCAGTTAAAGCTCACCACTATTTTATTAAAGAATTTAAAAAATGTTTTTGGTTTTGCTGAAATTATTACTTGAAAAATGAAGTTTTTAGGATTTGTAGGGATATAGCTTTTAAAAGGGGAGGGGGCGGGTGAGATAGGTAAAAATTTTCTTCGACGAATATAAGTTTCTAGTTAAGTTCTATGTACATATGAAATTTCAGCTTTTTATTTTCAAGGATAGAGAAGTTTGTAAACGGGTTCACAGGCGTACAGAAGGACAGCCGCACGGAAGAGTGGACCGACAGACAGAGTAAAACTAATAAGCATTATTTACATAACTTTTTCGGAAAAATGCTAAAAATGAAGGAAACTATTTAGAGAACTTATTACAATATTGAGAACTTAGACATAGGTAAAATCCCCTAAGGAGATTTTTTTTTATAAAAGTCTCTATTTCAGTTGAGTTTATTAGACCTTTCTAATGATACTTTAAATTTTATAGGAAAATTGATATTTTATTTTTTACCTATATTCATTGTAATTTTAAATAACATTTTGCATTAAAAAACAACAACAACACAAATGACCCTTAAAAAATACCTGGAAATTTTTAATAAATTTTTTTTACATTTTTCAAAATTTTACTTTATAACAATAGGCATAATTCTATATATACCACGTGTTTTAAATAATTATAAAGTTCACCTACAATTTTCCAAAACAAAAAAAATATTCACACAAATTTAATAAAGTTCCCTTGAATTTCTATTTTTTCACAAATTACGGAGATAGTGTAAATAATCTACACTTTTCGGAAAAGAGAAATAGAAAACAGAATAAGGTAGGAAATACCAAACTACCAAAAATTTAAATTTAAAATGAATGAAAGAACGGAAGTGTTGTAAAATAGTTCATTACTCACAAAATTATTTAATTATGATCTAAACAGATTTGATTTACTGATGGCAATAACTGTCAATGCCCCATGTATTTATACATATTTTAAAGTTGCATCGAAGACAAGCGCTCCAAAAAATAATTACTTAATAAAAATAAAGACTTTGAAGTAGCTTAAAAGTTGATACCAATACTAGTCAACTGCGAGGACAAAATTTTTAAAAACAAAATTTGTTTGAGCAAAACTCTCTTGCTTTTATATTTCAAATGAGCCTGTTTTGGAGCTGTATTCTGAATATCAGAATACAGCTATTCTGATATTCAAATCATCATTTATGTCATGAACCATTTTCAAAATGCGATATATCGTATATAGTGTGAAAAATTCGACAACATGGTGGTTCTTTCATATTTAATATTAATTACAAAAAATTGCTCTGCATCAAATAAAAAACCCCTAGTCCACGTTAATCTTCAAAATAAACTTATTTACTCCAGATAAAAATACTGCAACCACAATGGCATAATTTCCTACAAAGTTTTCTATCCCTGATAACACAAATATTACATGCGAAAACATTTTCCAAAAATCTTGTATACATTTTTTGCTTTCTTTAATATGAAATGTTCTGGGACTGCTGATCTCTAGTAGTCTTCTAAGTTTACATGTAGCTGTAAAAAATTCAGAATGTAACAAAAATATAAAATATTTAAAAAAAAAAGTTGTATATATTCGTAGCAGTTTTTAATTCCCTGAAAGCTAAACATGACTCTTGTACGTCAATTGCAGTTGTTTACAGTTTAAAAAAAATTTTAAGGAAAACTCGAAAGTAGCCGGAAGAATAGTTGATTCAATATAAAACCCAGAAGGGATAGAGTTGTTCATGCCAACCCTGTGATATGCGCATCAAACTTTTTTCATAAGGTTAGTCCCATTACTTTTCGTGCAAAGTTTGAGCATTGTATTTTGAATATGCTGTAAAATATCACACCGCCATTTATTTTTGGAGTTGTGTGGCAAGCAATCCAATTGCTGATTCAATGAAGTTCAAATTAAATTGGATTTGTACTGTACCTAATTGAACACAAATAACGCCTGAAAATTTATTTTCATAAATTAATGGGATTTTGTATTACCGCTAGGACAGGCGCTTGTACAGAAGGATTCATTATATAATTATTATGCTTTTGTGAACGTAATTTCTTAGCTTAACAAACGGTATAGTAAATTCTTAATGCCACTCGAACATTCGTTCGTATGGGTATAAAATAGCGATTTACACAAAATTTTTCTTTCCTAAATCAACTGAGAGTATAAAATGATAAAAATTTTTTTAAGGAAATAAAAAAATTCAGTGGAAAAAAGTATAAACAAACAAAACGGAAATAACAGAAAAAATAAGAGGAAAAAGGATTCTTTCTTTATTCTAGAGCAAAAATTACAAACAACTTTTTAAAGTATTTTCAAATTCATTCTAAATTTTTTTCTTTTTCTTATTTTAGTCTGCTATTGAATGGTTGTGGTTTTAAAAATAAAATTAAAAAAACTTTAAATAAGTAGGAAAGCATATCACACTTCACCTTTCAAATAGTTTGACAAGCCGAATAAGTGTAATTTTAAAATTTAACAGGAAGTAGCTTAAATTTTTTAGCAGCTTACGTTTTTATATTTAGATGCTCATTTTTTAATAAAACCCTCGTAAAATTGTTAAATAGCAACATTTTAAAAATCTTATACCTCCACACAAATTCAAATAAGTGAATTCTGAGTATAAAAATTCCATAATTTTAAAATGTTAGTGTAAATTGTGCCAAACAATTTCTATTAAACATTTGATAAATCCCATCTTTGTGGAACATTTGATGAGCCAATCTTATGGTTACTATAATTATACCCGTACTAGGACGTTTGTTCGCAGTGTATTATAAATTTGCCACTCCGTTTGTAACGCTAAGAAATAACGGTCTGAGATATAGGCATGTTTTTGCCTATATGCATTCGATGTTTAATTCTGAGTTAAACTATTTGTCAGTTCCTCTACGCGTCCGTCCATTTCGACAATAACTCAAAAACCTATTGAGCTAAGTTCACCAAATTTTTAGAAATGATTGTTTTAATATTCGTCAGAACCCTATTTGACTTAGAAGTGAATAAAGAAATGGTTCGGGTTCCTATTGAGCAAACATTCAAACTGCAAGAAAAAATTGTGCGCGAATGTATACATAGAAGATCAATAAGACCGGTTATCTAAAATAAGCAAAAGGTAGCAATATCAAGCAAATCTTAAAATTAGTGGTTTGTACGGGTATTACAGAAAATACGCGACAAACAATATCTATTCTTGTATTTTTTAGGACTGTTCCGAGAAATTTTGAAGTACTTACTTATTTCTCTCTGTCCGTCCTTCGGTCCGCCCGTCTGTGGCATGTTTACAAAACTCCTGTACCCATGAAGAGAGAAAGCTGAAATTTCTAAAACTTAATTTCTACTAGAAATTTATTTCCGCAGAAGAAAACGTTTTCCTATATCCCTTTTCCATATTTCTATAAAAGCAGCATGTTAACGATAAAAATGCCATACCATCAAAACATATAATTATTTTTCTTAACTCACACAATTAACCCTTAAATTCGAGCAATATATTAAGACCTATTTCAATTTTTTTGTTTTATTTCAAAGATTGCATGCGGGGGTCATCCTAAATGTATGCAATGTTTGAAGCTTTTTGGTGTATGAATGAAAGTAATTTCAATAATGTAGCAGATTGTTACTAAAAGCAGTATTTTCACTTGTTAAAGGGATTGACTATTTTACAAACTATTGGTTTGACCCAGCTTTATTTAATTAAAATGATTGTTACTAACTGGAAGGTAAACTAGGTGGAGGCGCAGAATGTAAAATAGGATTTAATTTAAAAAAAAAGGAAAGAAAACACCTCTGTAAAAATATGGGTTGGGATCACTTTTTTAAGGTTTATTTTGAAAAACATTTTATTTTTACAGTTTATTGATGAAGGTTGGTTCCCTTTTCTTTTCTCTTTTTTTTTTATTTTAATTATTTTATTTCAAGAATGTTTCCAAGACAAAAATGTTTAATTTTTTTTAGTATTTTTCTATTTTTGATGGATCAGTTTGAAATTTAAGGAGTTCCCATTTAAAGTTTAACTTTCTGTTGAATTAAATTTTTAAAAATTAACAAGAAATTATGAGGGAAATTTTGGCAATTGATAAAACAACCTTCAAACTTTTTCGAAGTCATTCCTCCCCGTTACATCTGACATTTTATTCATCGAAAAATATCATTAAGAAATAATTAGGGTAAAATCTTTTGATTGAATTGACAAAATTTTAAATAATTTTTTTGTTTTAAGAATGTAAGGATGTTAGAACAGTTGGACAATTAGTGACATTATTTCAATGAGAAATGATAAGATTATAGACTACTTTAGAATAAATCCGCGGCACATAATAAACTTTCTTAATAATTTGCAGCACGTCAAACCTAAATATGGAAGCATTCCTTAAGCTTTAAGTTTATTATTTCAGTTTTTCATGTGAATCATTTAATAAAATAGCCGGTTGACATCCACTTTCATTCGAAATGAACTACAGATAAAATTTAGTTGAAGAAAACGTTTGAATCAGTATTAATTTGCGGTTTTAATGTCAAACAGTTTCGTTGACATAATCTCAATCATTCTGATTCCCACCATGATTTTAATATTGAATTAATTAATTTTCTTTGTTTTTGACCCATCAGAAGACACCTCATCCTTTAGTTTTTTTTCTATCCACATATTTACAAAACTTGTACACCGTTCTCAATTTTATTTTGAACACAATTAGTTAGAATAATATTTTGCTTGCGAATAAAATTTTTATATAATCTTCCCATTTTTTAAAGTTATAATGCTTCAATAGGAAATCTTAAAAAACCATAAGAAATGTTAATCGGGCCAATAAAATAGTTAAAATTAATTATTTTCTAAAAAAGGTTTTTCACTAATTTTCTGTGTAATATTCGCCACAACTCGAATGAATTTCAATTCTTAACAGTTTGAAACGATAATTTTTTTACTAGGAGTTACTTTTCGCTCTTCCGAGTTATTTATGCTCGAAATTTGCAAAATTTCAATGTCAAATTTCTTCGATATTATAAGATGTATAATCTTTTATAAAACCAGAAATGTAACCGTCCTATAAACCAAAAGAATACCCTTATTACTTAACAAAAAAGCTAGTAATAAATTTCAAGCTTAATATTGTATATAAATTTTCTAAAAATTATTACTCTAATACTTCTCCTAAATTTATGCAAAATTTCGTGATAATAACCGAATTATTTCAATACATGAGCACTTACCGTACTATGAAAATTATCTATATCTACAGAAACAAAAGCTTTAAACTTATATTGTTAAATGCAAATGTGCTATTTCAAAAAAAATGGGTTTGGTAGACTAAATTTTTACATTAAAGATTTCTAATGCAAAATGCTATAAAATGTTCCCAAATTAAATTTCATTTCTCTTCTAATATATAGATAATTCAATTCCCTCTTTTTAATGAATTTCGCGAAGAAAAATTAAAATACTTAAGATTTATTTCAAAGTAATTTTAATTTGCTTATCTTTTATAGACAATCGAAAATAAATTTAAAATTTTAATTTGAAGGTAATTTGGTATTTGCATTTAATATGTAGGTGGCGTGCTACTTTACATTTTTTGTTGTTTATAATTGAGAATTTATGGCAACGTTAGAAACGGCATAGCAATAGATATTTTGTTTTTTTTTTTCAAGGCTCTTGTTTTAAAGATTTCTGTTGAATATTTTTTTGTTAATTAAATTCTATTTAATTATTAGCGCGGTTATAAATTTTTAATATAAATTAAAATTTAAATTTTTACAAAAATGAGTCAACAAAATTGAAAATCTTAAATTAAATTTTAAATTCTTGCTTTGGTTGATATAGAATTTCCATTCCATACTTTTTTTCTTGGTAAAAAAACAAAATAAAGTTCTAATATCAAAATGAACTCTTAATCAATCACAATATATGGAAAAATAAAAATGCGGTGTTTTGAAAAATTCAGATAAAATGAACGGAACCTTATGCATATACATCGATTTCTCCAAAATTGTTCTTGATTTATTGAGTAAAAAGCTTGGCTTAGATATCTGTGGGTTTTGTAATTTCCCAATAAAACGAAAGAAAAGGTTATAATTAAAAATCTCAAGTGTTAATCTGCTAGATAACAAACAGTTTTCAGAAATTCTCGCTAGTAGCCCTTCTTTTTCAAGTCATTGCTTCAAAAATGTCATTCGGATATATAAAAGATCGTAAACATCGGTTCTTAGATGTAATTCAAGCTTGAAAAAACAAACTGGATAGCAAAACGAAATATGCTGAGCAAAACACTAATAACTTAAGCCGGGAAAATAATATTTGTTCACAATTCACGCCACCATGGTCGTGTTTACGGGAAAATATCTTAGAACAGAACCTTGACTAGTTTCATGCATTTACGAACGTTAAATTGTAAACCGGCACTAGAAATCAAAATGGTCTAATTTGTTCAATGACAAATAACAATTGCCCTCAGAAGAAATTTTCTTTATAAATTTTATGTCATCTGTAAAACTGCTCAATTTACAGTACGCTACAGAAGTTGGCGTGTAATGAAAATCAGTGGACCCAAATGGTAGCATATGCAAGCTACCACCCTATGTATTCAACCCTATTTTATCGTATAAAAACATTAATCAGAATGCTTCTCTTCCAAAAACTTAAAACCAAATAAATAGATTTTCCTTAGCCCCAAGTTAATTTTTAACAAAATTATTTAAATTAAAGCACATTAAAGGCATTTATACACCAATACAAAAATTTTATATCAAAATACAATTAAAATTATTGCAGAAACCAAGAATCATAAATCTAAAGAATGTAATATGGGTTCGTTTATAAATTTGCGAGCTCATTTTTAAAAAACCTACACAAAGAAGTCATACTATTTAAACCTTAAGATTTTGTAATTACAATAATGACTACAAGTATGAGTTGAATGTTATGCACTTACCCATGTATCTTATTTGCAGGTGGTTTCTTTAAAATTATAAAGTTATTAAAAAAAATACCTTGTGGCCAAATTATCTTATGTATATTAAACATTTTCATTATTTCACGTTTTCTTTACTTTTATCATAGCAGTTACGTGAAAACTTTTATTTATTTTTCATACACAACAGTTTCCTTCAATTTTAAAGACGGAAAGAAAAATTCAAATTTTTTTAATTTAAATTTGAAAATTTTATTAAAAAATCTTTCTATGTTCACATGAATTTCTGATGAGCTGAAAACAACGAGTATAATTTCATGTCTTCCTTCATACTTAAATTCTTAAATTGACAATTTTTACTTTTTAACCTATTAAGTCCTTGTCCTTGTCTATAAAAATTTTGACCAAAACAATTTTCATGTTTTTTCTATCATAAATTTTATTTTTTTTTTCTGAATTTATTACAGTTTTTATTTTTACTTCCCTCATCTCATCCTTACGGTTGTCTTCCACTTTTATTTTTTTTTCCTTATTTCCTGCTTTTCTTTTTTGCTACTTTCGTTCGTCAACAGATGCGGTGATAACCATGACATTGGAATCCATTATTTTCATAAATTTTAGTAAAAATTAAAATAAATTTTTTTATTTTTATTTTTTTTTGTATTATGGCGATTTGTTAAGCAACAAGTTGTTGGAAAACAATTTAAAAGCGAAATGTTAATTTTTTCTATGGAAAAGAAAAGGAGCAAACACATTCCTACACACAAATATCTAATCGAAATTTTTTCATTTTTTATATTGACTTACCGCATTTTTGTCGAAATTATTTGAATTCGGAAAAGGTAAAATTAAATTAGATGTCAAGAGCGATCAAATAAAAACTAAGTACGTTTACGCTAGAAGGGTCACATCGGTCGAATTTTTTTTTTTGCAATATTTTTAATGTCAATTTCAAAAAGCATTTTACCTTAAAAATATTTTATGGTTGAGTTTGGTTGGTTCAGAAAAGTCTTTTTTATATTTGCAATTGAAAAATTTTCATAAATTGCGCAGTTTAATACAAAAACTAGCATATTTAATAACAATTATAATATTAAGCATGACTAAAACACAATTAGAATTGAATTATGGAAATTTAGTTGGTTGGACTGTCATTCAAACACCGTGTATTTTTACCAAACAAACTGGAAAGTTCAAAATTTATGGATTTGAACCTAAAATGTAGACCAGAAATCATTTTGATAATGAACACCAATTAATTAATAATTTCAATTTGGTTTCGGGCAGAAAATTTTAGAAGCAAATTGAAAATTTATAAAAGAAAAAGCAGCACGCAAGCGAAGTATGATAAAAACTTCCTTTTTTAATCGGGAAGTTTGAAATCCAAAAAATTGAAAGAATGATAATTTTCTTGTAATGTTAATGGCGTTAAAAAAAACTCTCATATCAGCAGTTTTCAGTAATAAAGTCTACACTGAAATTTTTGCATAATTCACTTACTCACTATTGAAAACTTTAAATAATTGCATAAGTTATACTTAAGTATCATAAATTTTGTATAAAATTTCGTCTCTCTATCTATCTAAATACTTCAGCTTTCGCATTCTTTAACCTAATATCAATGTAATATTAATGCAAAATTTCCGAATTGCGCCTTTATATTGCAAACAGTATAAAGGCAAGACTTCTTGTACTTTTGTAAATTAAAATTGAATTTTTGCATGAATGTTCTTGAAGTGTTTCAAATATTGCAAAATAATTTCAAAAGAGTTCCTAACTTGCCAAGGATCGTAATTTAAGTTGTTAAACATTAAATTATTAATTAAAATTCAATACCCGAAAATTCAGTTTAATTACTAGGTGTACAAAGTAATATACTAAGAAAGCTAATATACTAGGTGTATTAGAATAATAAGAAAGCTAGTAATATACTAGGTGTAGCTTTCCATTACTAGTTTTCGAATTCTTAAAAATTGCCTTACACAAATCTTCTAGTAACATGAAAATTTTTCACATAATTGCATTTATTTCTGTAATTTTCAATTTTTTTTTTCGAAGCCACTCAATTATTTGTTATACAAAAGCAGTGTTCTTACTTAAACTCAAAAGAACTACACGTGGTACGTTTTTCTTTTTAAATTATTTTAGCCCCATGGCCCGTTTCCTTTTATATTAAATGAAATTTGGCCCATTTATGTTGTATAACTTGTAAATATGTACTTTCGTAAATAATTTGTAACAAACAAGGGAGGGGGAAAGAAAATTCAGGATTTTCCGACACAATCTAACATGAAATTTGAAGGTAAAATGTTGCAATTTTGAAAAAAAATTGAAATTTGGTTACAAATAAGTTCTTTTACTTGGAAAGTTGAGTATATTATGAATTTTGGCATGTGTTTCGCTTAAATTTAGCTCGTTTTTTGTTTCGAATATTTAACTCATTAATTTTTTCATTATTGGCAATCCTGTATACAAGCACAGCGTGAGGCTGATCAATCAACTCTCACAAATTAATTATGATAGCTTTTCTTTATTATTTGTATATGAGTTTTCGGATATTATGAAAAATTTTTATTAAAATTGACTTTATAATTTTCCTTTTCAACGAAGCATAAAAACAATATTTTGTTAGCGTGGTTGTGAAATGGTTTTTTTTTTTTCAAAAAGTGAAATTACATACAATATTTTTTTAACATTAAAATTCAATGTAATAAAAAATATTTTCTGGAAAACTTGTCAGAACAGATTATTACATAATAGAATGCCGAATAGAGACCGTATACGAGTATTATAAAGATAAATAAAATGGAATGTTGAATGATCCTTGGCTGTTGTACAAAATAAAGAAGGAATACAAAGAGCATGTTAGCATAAAAATCGTTTATAATTTTTGTTTTAACTTTTTTATTATTTTAAATGTTACCTTGAAGCTATTAAATGGGATTTGAAACTTGTTGTAATAAAAATAAACTTTTCCATATACCGCATACATAAATTCTTACACACTAGTATGCGTATAATAAAAAGGATAATGGTTACATGACAAAAATTTCTAAATATTAAAAACATTTTTAATTAACTTTGTTAAAAACACAAAAAGAAAATAATTTTTATTCATAATTAATGCATTCAAAAAAATGTTTTTCATTTCTTTTCATCGTCTTTGGAAAATTATTGTTTTCTGTGAGAAAACATAAACATACTTTTAGTTCGATTCACACGAGAAAACACGGAGAGAAAAAAAGGAGGCTTTTATTGTTCTCAATAAATTTTTTTCTCTTAGCTTTAATTTGAAACAAAGAAGCCAAAGAATAATTCAAATTTTAAAATGAAATCATATAAGAAATTTTCTGAAAAAGCTTTTTAAATAAAATTAATTTGATTATTTCACATTATTTAAGTAGTGTGAACCCTTTTTTTAACCGAATCAATTTTTTGCATCTATATAAAGAGAGTATTATAAATGTGATATTCCGTAGTTGAAAATTAAAATACAAAATTATGAGAATTAAGAGATCTACCGGACATTGTCATTCTAAATTAAATAAAATTTTTAATAAGCACTGATTCCAGCTATCGCCTTAAAAGGTTTCAGGTAGCTGGTCGTTTTCGATCAAATTTATTTCGGTTTTCGCTATTTTAATTATTAATTCGTTTTTGTAAAAGAGAGACAAATCATAAAATTTGGAAGGACAGAGCAATTCTTTCTCATTATCACGCTTACACTCATATAAGCGAAAGAAACACTCATATTCTTTCTTTCTTCGTTAAGGGCATAGTTAACATCTAGCATAAAATTTCGGAGTCACATATTTTATTTTCAAAATAAAAAAACCTTAATTTTTCTAGTATCGTTTTATTACAGTTTTCCCTAACTGACAAAGGTATTCGTAATTTGGTATATCAAATATCTTTTTACCTGTTATGCGGAAGTCGTAAAATATCTGGGTATGAAATTTTTGGTATTCACTACTCTTAAAGAAATATTTCGCATAGCTCATGACTAAATTGAACTAGATCGAATTAGCAAAAAACACACTGTTTATTTTATAGTGGAGTAGATTTTTCGAGAGAAAAATTGTTAAACTTGTCACACTCTTTACACAATAATTTCAATTAATTGTTAATATCTCTTTATTACAAAAATATCATATAGTTGGCATGCTCAACTGCTTATATATTCTAGTTTACACTTTCAATTCTCGTTAAATTAAAGAAAATGTTTTTAAAAAAATAAGAAAAATCGTAATTATTTTAATTACTTTGTGTTGTTTTTAATTTGGTAATCACTTACTGAATTCTTTTAATTTATTTCTTTTGGCACTTAATACGATTCCACTTTCTAACTTTTAAGAACATTTAAATTTTGTTTGTGATTTACGAGCATTGTGTTTTTTTAAAGTTTCTTTTAGAAAAAAATAATTTATATTTTAAATATATTGCATTCCCGAATTTTCATTATTTTAGAATTTTTAAATTTTATTTTGAATAAACAAATTACAAATAAAAGTTAAGAATTTTACATGTAGTAAAAATTTAAAAGCGAAGAAAATAACAGCCTTAATAAAATACTGAAACACAAGTTTTATATGCGTTGAAAATTACCTCTTATTGGAAATGGCAACAAGATATAGGTGCCTAAGAGATGATAAATGTTTTCGAGTTGTCAGGTTAAAATTGTTATAAAATTACTTTTATATGTACATATGTTTATGGGTATAACAGGTATACTGTTTACATACATATACGACAGAATCTTAGATTTAATCTGAATCTAATGAGTCTTATGAAAATGTAAACGCTGATTAACATCAGATTTTGATTGCAATTATTGTTGTCTGTTGAAAAATTATTTCAATGAATTTGGATCTAAAATATGAGCTCAATAAAATAAATTCACTTTGATATGTGAACAGCCACCATACTTTGTCGTATAGATTTAATCTTGTCATATCTGTACCTTAAGTATTAGCTGGCTATTTAGAAATTTGTTGCTTACAAAAAAAATTTTGTTGTCACCTTTTATAGGTATTCATTTCAAATTTCCCAGATTTTTCAAATTACAGTTTGATATTTTCCAATAAATAGTAATTTCAATTTGTAATCTCAATTTGATCTCTTGAAAATTGTCCTAAACTAACCAAATGTTAATTGAATATAAATTTATACAACGAAAACTCAAATGTCGCAATACTTTAATTTATATATAATCGACTTGGCGGTAAATAATTCTTATTATGCACTTAATATTTAGATTGCGTGCCTTCCAAATTTCAAAATAAAATATTAAAGTCAAAAATTTAGTGATTAAAACAAAATTTAAGTTTATTGATTAAGTAAAGGACTTCTTTGTTTTTATAAAAATCGATTGAACATGGAAAATTTCATATTAATTTTTTTTTTTGCTCTATTCGTTTCAAAATTTTATCTACAAAATTAAGTATGTACAAAATACACCTGGAAAGTTTCCGAAACGTTACTTGTATAGTTGGAATTAATTAATTATTGTTTACTTTGATATTATTGTCATAATTTTTTTTAATAAATTTATATTGTTTGCCAGAGTTCACCCCTAAAAATCAGTTTTAGTTAAACAAACTGCAAAAGATAAAATTTTTTAGGCAATTTGATATAGAGACACTAAAAAATATGATATTAAGTGGTTTAGCATAATTTTCAGTCTTAAATTTACTTCGTCATAAATTACAAGAGCGCTGTGGAACATATTCTATATGATTTTCTTAAAATACGAATAATTAAGTTGAAGTTTTTACATAGTCCTTGAAATTTCAACAAATTTAATATTCAAATTAAATAATAATTTTTAAATACGCTATAAGATTAAGGTAATTACTGCGATAAATTTCAGGAAATGTGGGTTTATTTCTTCTTATGTAATCAAAACGCGGTAACATTTTAATTTTAAAGAGAAATTTTATGAAAAAGAAACAAATTCTAGGGTCGTTTTGAAAAAATTAGAGTACGTTTATAGATTGCGAATAAATATGAATCAATTATTAAGCAAAGTTAAAGGTTCAGTCAAAGCATCACATTATTGCAATCAGAGCTTGCAATTTTAGGGGTTTAAAAGCGTAAAATTTTAAATAGATAGTCGCTAACTCTAATCAGACTAATCAGATGTAAACCCCGTTTTTGTAAGCCAAAATTAATTCTTTCATTTACTAATCCTTTCAATTATTTTTTTATCAACATGACACTGTTAAATTGGCGAATGAAAACTAGTGTTATACGAGTAGTACAATATATATATATATATTTCTATTACAATTATTCATTAAAATTTAGAACGGTGTGGTGTGAATATTTAGTTGAGTTGCTAAAAATAGAAACCATGAATACTTTGATTTCTTTTATAAAAACTTTTAACTTAGAATCCCGGAAACTTGAAACTTGTGAGAAACTATACTCAAAAATATTACAAACTCTATATGGATTTAACAAGGATGTACTCAAGTTAAACTTTGATATCATTATTACACAATAATAATTAACTTAGTTCTGAAAATTATGCACTGCACTTATTGTGTTATAACAATTAAAATAGTTATTATAACAATTATTTAATTAAAAATTTAATAATTTGTTAAATATTTTAGCATAATTTTATAACTCAGTTAAAAAAAATTTGAAGAAGTTTTAAAGATTCTGGAGAAACTTAAAATATCATGAAATTTTGGGAAAAGTTTGGGTTTAATTTGAATAAATGCAAACTACTTGTAGATATTTATTCTCATATATTGTTAAAATAGCTCTCTGTACAGAGCTGTTGTAAGAAGAATGTTATTCAAATGTAGAGCTATTTTAAAGGATTAAATTCACAAATTACTCATTAAAATTATAAACTAAAAATTCAAAAAAAAAAAAAAAATATGACTTGTAACTTGAATTTACTATTTAATTTCCAAAAAATTCATAAAGAAAAACGACTTCTACTAGACTAGTAGCGTTGCATATGAAAAAAAAAATTAATATTTTTACCGAAAATTCGAATTTTCATATTAAACTTTATGTTTATTATTGACCTCCCACCCCATCCCCTCTTAATATTACTCTTAAATAAACAAAATGTTGTGTAACTACTTTGTAAATAAATACAACGCCGTACCTAATGAAAACAACATAATTTGGACATGCTTAAACACACCTGCCCATATAGACAAGAACTACTATTTTAGTGTACATTTCGTGTATATGTGCTTATAAAAATATTTGTACAGTTAATTTATCGTTTATCAAATCTAAAATACATTTAATAAAGGAAAGGATAACGGAAAAATGATAATAACAACAATTAACTTTTGTGTTGTAACTGCTTTTTTTCACCATTTTTTTTTTGTATTTTAGATAATTACCTATACAAATATTTTGAGTTAAAGTTGTATACCTGTTCAATGATATTACCAATTTTTAGTATGAAATATTGTTATTATTTTTAATTAAATTTATGTAAACAAAATTTAAGCACGATAAATAAAAATTAAAGTTGATCAGATAAAATAGTTCTTCAAAATAGCACATTTCATTGAAAGAATTTAATTCAATAGTACAATTATACTTGTCAAAGCGGATCCATGAGATAACGACAAGAAACTCTTATTGCGAAAAAAACTCCAGGTTAAAGGTTTTGCAAAAAAATTTAGTGCTTAAGAAGCGGAAATATTGTCAAACTAACGAAAGCTATAAATATAATTTATGAGGAAAATACATTTTTAGACTGACAATGCCGGAATTGAAAATATTTTGAAACTAAAAACACTTGTCATTACTCCTTTGATTTACTAAGTAACGAAACGAAGTATGAATATCGAAGGTCGGGGAAAAATTTGCGATTGAAATTTCACAAAACTTGTGTATCTTGTAAAATTTGTCTAAGCCATAAAAAGAAACCTGGGTCCCTTGCGGTTCTGACTCTGATATATTTTATTGTAATTGAATTTTTTTTTTAATATGAAGAACTACTGAAAATTATTGAAGTTATAGCAATTATTCCTTGTGACATAAAATACGGGAAAAATATGAATCATATTTAAAACACTATACCAATTAATTAAGTTAAAATCTCAAAATCGAAAAGTTTGAAAAAAAAAATAGTCATAAAATAATTTGAAATAGTCGGTAATTTTTAGGCTTAATTCGACATACTAAAAATTTTTTAAAATTTTTAAAATTAAAGGGGATTTACAGTGATTTTTTTCAAATTTAGAAATTGCCCATTGTTTGGACTATAGGGATAGGACTATGCCAATGTTTTATATTTTCAGTGCTTCAAGAACCCGAATTCCAAAAAAAGAAACAGCAGGTTAAATGTTAATATAAAATTTCAATTTGTTGCCTTAAAAATTGTAGAAATTTTATAAATGCACAGACAAATTTAAACTTGTAAGCAAATTATTTCAACACTTTTTGGAAATTAATCGAGATATTATAAGAGTAAATAAAACAAAAATAGATTTGCATACCAGCAAAAAATATTTTATATCGTATTTATTACGAAACATGGAAAAAATTGTAGTAATGAACTTATTGTGCATAAAATTTCGTACTTAAGGATTAGGAAAATTCAGTTTCGTCTTGGAAATTTTCCATCGTCTTTCAAACAAGAGTAAGTTAAAGTTAAGTAACAATTCTAGAATTGATCAGAAAAAGATTACATAAAAAACTTTAGAATTAAATTTCAATTGAATTAGAAAAATGTACTCGGCGTAAGTGCATTGATTATAGACACAGTTCCATCCTACTTTTCATAATAAATAATTGATAAGAAAGATTTAAGAATATTTATTAAGATTTATACCTATGCAATGAAAATTATCAGTAATAAGTTCATTAAATTTTTAAGAGATTGATGACTTCTTTTTTATATTTCAAAAAACCTTATTTCTGTTGAATTCACTTTATTATGATCTTAATTTTGTCTCAAGTTAGAAATAGCAGAGTCATCAATTCGTCTGCAAACATTGTCTATGTCATTGAATATTTAAATTCAGCTAATTCAAGATTTTTAGAAAAATCATTATTCAAATGAATTTAGTTTTACTTTTATTTTATTCTTTTATGCTTGAATTCTTCACAATTATGGCTAAAAAAAAAGACAAAATAATATTAATAGTGTTTATGCGTACATATATACAGTATGTTTGTATTATTTTAGTCGCAAAATTAAAATTTGGAAATTCGGCAATTGAAATTCTGACCTTGACTTTAAAACTTAATTGTTTTTTCCTGTTTTTCTCCTTTAATATTGCTTTATACTCGTACATTTCTTGTCCTTATTTCTTTTTTATTTTTAAAGGATATTTTAGTACTCGTACAAAGATATCGGTTAAGGAAAATCAGCTACGTAAAAGAAAAACATATTTTCGAGACATACTTTTTTATAGTTGTTCTTTGGTTCTTTTTGATTATTCCGTAATATTTTATGTTTTCTTTGATATTTTTGTTATTTCTTTTGCCGAAAATTAAATAATATTAAATGATAAAATTCAATTAGGAAAGACTATCGTTGTATTTTAGATTAGCCAATCCTCCTGTAAAAGTATAGTCGGTAATTTTTAGTATAAGTATACGATTTTTTCGTCTTTATCACTTACTGTGTTTTTATTGGAGAGAAATGTAAATAAGTAATTTAATTTAAGACTAAAGACTTTAGTTTTTTGCACACAGAGGGCTACACAAATCCTGTAATTAAAAATTGCAATTCATCAGCTATGCCCTATATCATGGTACCTATGCTATCATTTTTCTCCTCAATTAATTAAAGGCATCTAATGTAAAATATTTAATTTATTTGACTGAAATGCAAACATTATTTCGAAAAAATCGTGCAACTGAAATTGTCATACTGCAATTGTGAGAATTTTAATTATGAATTTCGTTTTTTCATTATTTTATTTAAATATTATGTTTTCATAATTTTTTAATTTAATATTTACCTTTAATAAATAAATGAAATCGTAAAATGTACTTTTTCAATTATGAGGTTGTATATCCAAACATATGCTTTTTAAAAATAAAAATAATTTTTTTTCTTCATTTTATTTGAATATTTAAAACAAATAACAAACGATTTTTCTCTTTATATTTAATTTCTGTTAAATTTTTACTCTTTTTTTTTTTTTATTTCTCAAAAATCTCACTTTACTTCAAACTCTCTTATTTATAGTATGTAGTATAATTAAATTAATTAGCAATAGAATTTTAAGCACTCTCCCTAAAAGTATGCAATTTTATAAATTTTTATATTATTCCAATTATATTACATTTTATGCAGTTAGGTATAGGTACATTCACGCCTAAAAACATACAATAATTGTACTCGCAATTTATTTTATATTCGTTAGAATAATAATGGATCTTATAAAATATTTGAATAATTAAACAACATACTACAATAATAATTATAATTATTAATATTTTAATAATTAATATTTATTTATTTAAAAATATATAATATATAAATACTTTCGTAATTATGAATACATATAGAATTAATCGTTTTCTATTTTAAAATTTGCACTCAATTTTCAATGAAACATTTTTCTAATAATAATATATTTTTATAGATAATTTAAATTTTATTAAACAATTAATTAACATTTATTAAATACACACTATATTAACTATTGTACAGTAAGAAATAATTATAAATATTTTAAACTCACAGATTCGCCTTAATTCGCTTTATATATTTTCACTTAATTTTTAATTTTAATTTCGTATTTTACAAAATTATTTAATAATTTTTTTAATTATGTATTTTAATAAAATAATTTTTTGTCAAAATTTCCCTCTCTTCACAGCACTTTAATTTATATTAATTTTTATAAACTCCGATAATTTTAGTTTTTCTTTAATAATACAATTAACTTCCGTACATGTGTTTGGAAAAATAAAATATCTCATTCCAATATATGCATGTATATAACGTATTGGTAATTTATTCAAAATGTAATTTCAAAATCTAATTATAATTTAGAATAATATATTAAAGTAATTATTCTTATTCTGTATTATAACCATTATTATTTTGTACTAATTAATATATAAACTAATTTGTTTTTTCATAAAATTTATTTCTTAGAATAAATAATTCATAAATTTTCTTATTAAATATAACTGTAATCGCCTTATTAAGGGTAGAAAATGTACATTACATTTTTAATTTTTAATATTCTTTATTGATTTCTCGTTATATTTTTTTCATAATTTCTCAATTGATTTTGACTACTAAGTATGTTACTTATTAATATTAAAATACGCCTCTAATATACTTAATGAATTTAATAAATTTAATATTAAATTTATTATTTATTTGAATTTTTTTTTTTTAATTATTTTCAAATATTTTAATATTTTATATTACTAATTATTTTATTAATTGTTTTCCCAAAAAATTTTTATATTATAAAAAAAAATCATAATCCAATTGTAATCCAAATATTTGTAATTTATAATTTCAAAAAAAAAAAAATTTAATTATTTTATCATTTTTTTTTTATTTTTATTCATTTACTCAATCCGTTACACCATAACCTTTCATCTTGAAGTACGAACATTAACTAAATAAAAAGAATTTTCTTTTACACTTACTTCGATATTTAAAAATTATCTTTCTGTTGTCTTTCATTCACTCTTATACATTTCATTTTTTCAAAACTTCCCTTTTTTCACAACAAAAATATTACCTATAGAATACAACTTTTCTTTTTTAAATTAGATACCGTTATTAAAAAATAAAATAGCAATAACGAAAATGAGAAAAGAAGAAACAAAAAAAATTTATACGAAAACCAACAAATTCATCATAATATAATCTCCGTTATTTTGTTCACTAGAGCTCTCTCTATACGCCTTATAATATGTTACTCCGTTATCATTCAATAGTCAACTAAAAAAAATTGATACCTCTAGAAACAAATATTCCTTTTATTTTGAATTCCACCTATATACATACATAAAAACAAAAGTACATAATATATGAGGAGCAAAATTATAAATAAAGTTGGGTCAAACCAATGGTTTGTATTGTAGCACTTTTCCCTTCAACAAGTGAAAATTCTGCTTTTAAAAACAGTCTATGTATATCCACCACACTATTAAAATTATTTTCATTCATATACAAAACTATTTCTAGGATTGCATATATTTAGGATGATGCATACATGCAGTCTTTGAAATAAAGCAAAAATTAATATAAAGTGTGGTTAACATAATGCTCGATTTTAAGGGTTAATTGTGTGAGTTAAGAAAAATAATTATATTTTTTAATGTCATGGAATTTACCTTTAGCTTCTTGTGTTTATAGAAATTTGAAAATGCTTGCGGTTTCGGAAATATAAGGTGTCAAAAACTCAAATTTTACAAATTTCAAGAGGCCATAACTTGAGAGGGGGTGGAGATGGAAAAAAATTTTATTCTAACGAAATGAACTACTTGTTAATGTCTAAAAGCGCCTAAAATTTCAAGCTTCTACATGCTGGGGTCTAGAAGAAAAGCGACATCAAAAATTTGGAAAAAAAGGACTTTAGATAACGGTAAATTTGAACGGCCATTTTGTTTTTCTAAAATTTAACTATAGTATACCGCGGTAGGGGAAGCAAGCCACTGCCTTTCTGCGTTTGAAAAATTTCAAAAATGCTTATGGTTTCATTGCAACAAATAGTTAAAATAGGCCATTTTTAGTGCTTTGGGGGGGTATAACTTCTAGAGGGGGGGAGATAGGTAAAAATTTTGTTCTACGAAAATAAGTTTCTAGTAAAGATCTATGTACGTATTAAATTTCAGCTTTCTATCTTTAAGAATGTAGAAGTTTTGTAAACAGACACACGGACAGACGGACGGACGGACGGACGGACGGACGGACAGAGTGAAACTAATAAGCACTTTTTTTCAAAATTTTTTTGGAAAAGTGCTAAAAAGAAACAAAAAGATCCCAATCAAAAATTCTTCCCCAAGCTTTAAAGAATAATGTATAAAATTTCAATATAGACATTCAACAGGCTGCTTTCCTTATATCAGGAATGTAAACAAAAATAGAAATATTTTTAATATCTGGTAATACCGTAGGTATTTTTTTCCATATTTTATTCAAAACATTTGAAAAACGCATGATAAAATTAAAAGCTTTTTGGCTTTTAGCAAAAACAATAACATATGAAAGCTCTGTTTTGTCCATAACGTTTATTCAAAAAATATTTACGATATTAGAATTGGCACTTGTTGTTCTTATGTTTATTTACTTTTTGTTTCCTATTTAAATGTAAATAACTACGTTAGGGTAACCTTATCACCTGCATATATTCTTTTTTAGTGTTATACCCTGTATTCAAATTGACACAATTGACAAACTTCAACTAAAAATCTTGATAATAAAATTATTGTTGCTTTGGAACCGTATAATTTTATTTCTCGGTGCATGACTTGAAAAAAACGAATACGAATAAAAAACGAAACGCATTTTGTGTTCGTTCGTCAAAATTTGAACGTTATAAGAATTTTTCTCTGTATTTATTGTCCTTTATTTTATTGCTGGAAAACTGACCACCATATGCAAAGTTAAATATAAATGTATGTATGGTATTCTTATACATATGATGCGTTAAAATGCTAAGTTAAGACAGATAGAAATTTTTTACCGTTATCATGGTTTGTTATACGGTATACCTTTTAACGATAAAAAAGAAATAGAATATAAGGATTTCAAATTTAGAGTTGGCTAGTTTTTCAATATGTTTCATGGAAAAAATATTGTAAAAATTAGGGATGCAAATTGTTTCACAGTAATTGTTTTTTCAAGGAGAATTGGGAGTTTCAAACAAAAACATTTCGGACTTGTTTAAGATGTTAAAGTAAGAAAATTTGAAATAAATGCGGAAGAGGTACACTCTCAACTGCGGAATGAAAAATAAAGCAAATCTAATTTCCAAATGAAAAAACATTTCTTCTTAAAAATTAATTGCAACAATTTTGTTAAAACAGGACCTAATAATTTCTTTTTGGAATTGATTCCTTCGTCTAAAAGGCGATTTAAGCTACTGAAAGAAAACCGACTATTCGGTCGCTAATTATTAATATATAACTAGAATGCTATAACACGAAAATATCATTAAAATATAATTTTTTACAAAAAATAAAATGGGTTCATAGAACAATAAAATATTTATTCAATTTTAGGAGAAAGAATTAATTTTTTAATTTTGGCCACACTTTCGGTTCTATCCAATCTAAATAACTTGATACACGTGTGTATACACTTGGGGTTCTTGCTCCACATGATAATCCTATACTTGTTATTCCTACTACAGTTGAAATCGAAGTTTGATTTCTAATTTCTAATGGACCGCCAGCATCACCGCGGCACACGGAACCAAATTCATCATAAGCGCACAATTGACTTTCAATAATACCATCTGGTAGACGTGAATCATTTTTAATATATTCTTTTGTTGAGCATTCTTCTGATGGAACGAAATGAGTTATTGCATTTTGTAAAATTTCACTTTGCTCCCGTTCTAAAATATTTCACCATGATAGCATTAAATTGAAAACGAATATTAAAGCCTTACCAATTACACTTAATATACCCCAACCTGATATTGTTAAATCGACTTCCGGACTTATATCTTCAGCATGTGTGTACAAACAGGCCGGAAAAATACTAGATGAAAAATTGACTCTTTTTGCTAATTTTAAGAGAGCTATGTCATTGTAACCCTTAGTCGATACAAAATATTCATGTTTTATAATATTCTACAATTTTAAAATAAAATAAAATTTAAAACTTAAGAACTTAAGAAGGGCACAAAACGTATAAAACAAAAATTTAAGTAAATAAACGAGATAATTACCTGAATTTTAACATCATCATATGACTTGTCGTTTCTAATATTAACATGACCAATACGAACCACAACTGGGGGTTTTCCTACATTTTGAACACATCTAGCGCTGGTAAGCACAAACCTTATAATAAAATACGTAATTAAAATTAAGAAATGCAAAAAAATTTGTGTGCAGCTATTCTTTAAGTACTCACCTTCTAGATATTAAAGTACCAGCACAGTCCCAATCAAGTTGTGGATCTCCATAGCCAAGAGCAACAACATGTGGTAATTCATCCTTTTTAGTTTCTACCCCTGCAAAAATTCTATTTTCTATCGGTATAGGTAGTTCAGCATATTCCTTTTTAAATCTATTACAAGCTGTAATTTAAAGCAAAAGAATTTACGGTAAGAATGAAAACTGCTATATGCATTAGAATTATTTTAATTTCAATTTCAACTTTAATTTAATAAATATTTTTATATTTTAATTAACCTCTAACTGCAGGACGTTGTTTTTTGAGCGCTTTCGATTCAACTTCAGGCATCATTTCAGAATAGTCCAAAGAATCACTAGCAAAGTCACTAATATAGTAAAAACAATAGAAGAAGGAAACAATCATGTAAAAGAAAACATAATATTGTAATTAAAATAAAACAAAATATAGATCTGAAAATAGTATAGAATGAATAGTGTACTTACGGATGCGTAGAAACATTATCTAATTGAGAAACAGACCTGCGATCTCTTTTTGTGAAATATAATCTTATAGATTCAGTATCTGTACAACATGCTATCATTTCAGTACCATTATGTTTACATTGTTGAATATCTTTTAAATACAGTTTTCCAGTTATTAAATAATTCTGTAATGTCATACAGTTTTCGACTAATGTACATATTCCCGGAGTTCCTTTCCATTGACATGAACTTCCTTCTAAAATAGAAAGATTATATTATAATAACTTCAACTAAAAATATGTTTCTTCACTTGAAGAGCATAAAAAATAAATTTGAGTCTTCTGTGTTTCTTTTTCATATTAAGTATTCGAACCATTCTTAGAGCCAATCAAACTCAAGGTTTGTAAAATAGCACATTTACGTACTTAGGTTAGGTTTATTTAAAAATTTCTCCACTGCTTAATAATTTTGCGAAAGTTTTAATTTTAAATTATTTTTTTTTTTGGGCGTAAGAGTATACTTTTGAGGTTACTGTCACAGTTTTTGCCTTTAGAGAAATTCGGTTGAGCTTATGGTGTTTTGAAAATATGGGATCGAAAATTTACATTTTTTAAATTTTAAGTAGTAATAACTGAGGATGCACAAAGAAATCCTGTACAATAAAATGTAAAATGGCTCGATATCCATAAAATTAAGGTTTGAGAGAAGCCCGAGTCGCTCGGAAACAAATTTTCGGATATTAGCTAGATGTCGTTTTGAGATAACGATTACCATGACGAATTTATTTATACTTTCTTAAAATAGAAAATGTATAGTTACAAATTGTTTTTTATTTAGACAGGGCTACAGCTGTTCGTTAAAATTATCGGTTTTATACGAATTGGAATAACTTGAAGGGGATGAGGATTCGAAAATATTTTATTCTAACAAAATAATGCAACAACATCTACTGTCCAAATTTCGTTTTCTTCTCTACGAAAATTTTTTTTTTTCAATTTTAGTTGCGTTTAACAAAATACTTATTGAAGTATTCGACTTGAAGTAAAAATACACAGGAACACAATCTATTATAAACTTTACTGATAACACATTCAATTTATTATTTATATTTTTTTCTCAGAATATTTTTACTAATCAATTATCTTTGAATCTACTTGTATTTAAATAGTATTTAATAAACAATAAAGTGGGTCAATATCAAATCCCTTACAATAAACAATTTAATAATATCACAGTATTCTTTTATTCAATTTAATATATGTATAAACATTTAAACTACTCATCGTAATTGAAAGCGAAATCGAATATTTAAAGTCAATAAGTTCGTGGCTTGTGGTGTACTAATTATAACTCATAACTTGAGTAACTCTCTAAGGTGTTCAAGGTATTTGCAAATATTCGTACTAAACACATACATCCAAATTAACTATTATTTGCATAACCGAAATAAATTTTTGTTAAATGCAAATTTATTTACTGAAAAATTTTTTAAAATTTTGTTTTTTGATTTTTTTACAACTTATGCTCCGAATTCTGCAAACAGTATCACGAAAATATATTTTATTTTGTTTTTCTGTTTGTTCATTAGTGTATAAGGTCACAATATTATGACGTTTTGACGTTTATCTTCAATATTATGTCAAAAAATATATGACGTATACGCATGAATTAAAATAAGAAACGTAATTACTAAATTGTTTTTGTCAAAAATCAAAAAACAAAACAAATTGATAACCTAAACTTAGTTAATATTTTTTTTTCTCTCTTTTTCTTTTCTTTTCTCTCCAACTTACCATATATGTCTGAAGCACTGAGAATTTCATTGAAGCCGTTTAATAACACAAATAATTGCAATAAAAATATTCCAATATTTCTCTTTAAGGTTGACATTTTCTTATTTTTTTTCTGGTGTTCTACAGTCAATTATTTCCGATAATTTTACTTTTAAATTTTGATTTCTATATAATTTTTATAATATGACTTTACTTTTTAAATTTAATTCTGAAATAAAAATGAAAATTTATAATTTTTATTAATAACGCTTTGAATATTTTTTAAAGCTTATTAGGAAATTGTGATTTAAACACTGTGATTGATTAAAATTTTTTTAATTATTCTAAATTTATTATTCAAACAACACAACAGGTTTTTCTTTCTTATTCTTTAAAACTTTATGATTGAAAATTTTTAATTATTGAAAATGACTAACTTTACAATACCACGAGCTTATAGAATTACCATCTATACACAATAAATTTTTTTAGTATTTAAACACCGTGATTTATTATTTTAATTTCAAAATTACTTGAATATTTCATTTGAAATTCTTAGAGTTTATTACTAAAAATAAAAACTGGTTAATAATGTAATGCAAAAATATAATTTACCGCAATGAGAAACGTTCTTTTTTAATGAAATTAGAAAATAAAAGTTTTCATTGTTTTAAGTAAAAAACTTGTTTTTTTTTTTCTATATTTATTTCGAATTCGAATAGCTGATTTTCAGAAGATTAAAAATTAGAAATGAATCACTTAGTTTTTTTTATAACTAATTTTATGTATGAAATTTAATATTCGCGAATTAATATTTTACCGATGATCTTAACAGTTGAAAGTTTCTCTCTAAACTGAGCTTATACAATCCGTGTATGTGACGGATATTTCAAGACAACGACTCAAAAATTTATTAATGATTATATCTGATTCGATGGGTTTTTCTTATTCTTTTGTTTTTTTTTTTTTGTTTCAATTTGAATTTTTTTCTTGTAAAATAAAAATTAACATAAAATGTTGCTTGAAAATTTTGATTTTCTCATATTTATATTTATGTGTACTTATGTAAATAAAATAAATTCCAAAAATATTAAATATTTTGTTCAGACAGACAGAGTTGAAGTAATAGGAAGAAGGTGTGCTATAGTAAAAAAATTCAATAAAATTCCCATACATATATAGGGTATCGTCATATTAATTTAATTAGTTACCAATAAGCTAGACTAAATATTAAGTATGTTGTTAGTTATTCGTTATTTGCCTTGTATTTAGCTAAAAAAATATCGAAGATAATTTGACATTCACAACTTTATACGTTTTTTATTCAAGTTTTTCATTAAATTTATTAAGTTTTTAGTAAAAATGAAATTTGACTCTGATTTTCTGATAATATCGAAAAATAAATAAGATCCGTATATATAAGAAAAGGTGTGATAAAGTTTAATATAAATGTTATAACGTTCGAAATATTGAGTTTGTCCAAATATTTGAACTGACGCCTATTATATTCAAGTGAAAAATTAAATATCTTTATTGTTCGGTGTATATACGGTTCAATGGCAATTAAGTAGCCTAAAGCATAATATAATAAACTATACTACAAATTTTTCTTAATATGGTTTTAAAAAAGGATAAAATTAATTTTTAAAATGTCACAGTTACAAAAGCTGCGTCATATACAGTATATATATATAATAGTATATACGCTATATAATAGTATACTATTAAACCGCAGTTCTATGTGTCCCCTATATGTAAATGATATTGCATATGAATTTTGTTAAAAAGTGAAGAAGGAAAAGGGACAAAGTCAGAATTTTATAGGATGCTACTTGTACCTTTTGCTTGTAAGTATTTGCAAAGACCGATTACTTTTTCATAATGAATATCAAGAATTCTTTCAATTTGCAAATGGCCCTGAACCAACTCGCTTAAGATAAAACTAAGTTCTATATTCAAAAGTCAATGAAATATTTTACATATTTTACACTCTCAGCTCTTATTTTATATTTTACAACTCTTTTTTTTTTACAGGGAAAAGAGTTTAAGTAAATTGCGAAGGATTTATGTTAACATTACAAGAGATTTAAAGAGAACGTTCTTTACAAGATAAAAAATTCAACTTAGCGTCAATTCTCTCAATTTATTTTAAAAATTGAGTCATAGTGGTTTTTTTTTAATTCAAATAAAATCGAAAGATTTTTTTTATTTTTGGGTAAATTCACTCTTTAACGGTGACGAAATTATTTTATTTTAATTCGTCAACTTATAAATTATTTAAAACTAATATAAAATCATTTATTTCAAATTTATTGTTCTTTGAGTAGAAATTTGAAAAAGATTCGAACATATTCGCCGACTATAATTCTTAATTTTTAATAAATCACATACTTAATTGTTATACAAATATTTCAGTTTTCCCATGGACGCATTTATAACATCAAGAGAATAACATTTCTGAATATTTCCAAATTTAATTACATAATTTAATTCTCTTTTGACGTCATAGCTTTATTTATAACATTTTTAATTTTAGTTTTTTTCTTTAAATAATTCTCTACTAACTTGTTTATCTTCTGCTAGAGCTTTTCTTCAATGTCTTACTTTGATTTTTTGATTTATATCTGTGACAAGCAAATAACTGTTAATATAGTGGTTAATTACATTTTACCGACCGCATTGCATACAATAAGAGAATTTTATGTTGTTTCTGTTCTATAGTCTGCAATTATAAGACGTATACAGAGTTGCAGAGTGTAATACAAAAATAGTTTTTGTTTTTAGTTTTTTTATTGATTTTATACAATGTATTAAAAAATATTATTGAGAGTAAACTGATATAAGCTGCCTCTTGATATAAGCTGTCAATTTCCGATATATTTCACAGGAATTTTTGAAAATGTTTTATCTAGACTCCCTATTTGAGTGTTTTTGAAAAACTGTTCTCATGTAAGCTATAGTTTGTCTTTACGTATATGATTTGTATTGTTATAAATTACCCTAATTTTTTTAGCTTTTATTGTCTCTTAGTTTTTAAATCCTAATTTAAACAGAAATTTGAAAAATAGAGGAAGTAAGTCTGACAATAAAAGTAGAGATTGGTATAGGTATTATAATTCCAACTTTAATAATAACCCATGGTAACTATCTCTAAGCCGGTTTTATTAGGATACTTTAAGAAAAATTTCTAATGGTTAATAATAATAAGAAATATAGAACGTTTAAAAAATTTCAACCGAATTTCAGTAGACCTAATAAACTAATACAGCATAATTGCAATAATTACACATTTTTCTTGATTTCTTGAAAACCTCTCCATAAGAATCCTTGGTGACAATCAGACATAAAGTCTCTTTAATTTTATCTTTGTAGATATTTTAGTAAACTTTCAAAGTTGCGATCCCATACTACTTCATATAAATTCAAGCCCTGGAAAATAAAACAGTGATACAATCGTAATTAAAGCAGCTAACAAAATTTATTGGTTTCTCCCAATCCCTGGTTATTTGACTTTATCTTAACTCAAAATTTTATTTGGTATGAATTTATTAGGCTAAACGTATATAAGTAATAAATTGAAGTTAGTATTACAATTTTATTCAGCCTTGATAACCTTTAGAAAATTTTGTAAAGCTTGCGTTAAATTTTGAAAAAAATATGATCGCGGTAGAATTCATTATGCCGCCAATTGATATTCACCATACGTAGAATTTTTTTTCTTTACTTTGCATACATGTCACTCGGCAGAAATTTTAATTAATTTTTTAAAAAAATTTCTCGGAATCTGGGACCTTGAAAACTGCTGTTCAATAAAGCTGTCGAAAAAATTTTAGAGGTTTTTGAATCCTTTTCAACGATATGCCGCATAATCATATTAAGTCAGTTTTTTTTTAACTCCCACCCCGATCCTGCACAGGTGGTATGTTATTATCAATGTAAGATGCCTGTATAGTTGATTTAGTTGTTTAAAGTTGTTCTCACAATAAATGAAAATATTTGCGGTCTAATTGAAGTCTATTCAGCTCTTTGCCAAAAAACATCTGAATTTTTTCTTTTAGGTAGGTCAATGCTTGGGAAAAGTGTCAATAATAAGTTTTCTTAAAGTTTATGTACATATATTCAAAATTTAGATTTATTTCCATAAGTTAAAATTTGCTTACAATACGGTTAATAAAAATTACATGTCATATATAAAAATACAATTAAAGAAAAAAATAAAATTACATATTTTATAAGTCTTAAATGAATTGCTATTTTTAATTGTGAAGCTCAAAATAATTTATTATGGCCACACTATTGACTCTATCCAATTTAAATAGTAAGCTACTCTAGTATATAGGCCTGGTGTATTAGTTCCACAAGACATTCCAAAACTAGTAATACCAATCACAGTAGCAACCTTTTTGTCATCTTCAATAAGTAATGGTCCACCAGAATCACCTTCACAGGTGTCAGACACTTCACTATACGCGCATATTTGGGAATTTGTAACTCCTCTAGGTATCGCAAAAACATTTTTGAATTCTGGTTTTGCAGCACATTTATTAAGTGGCACAGTTCTTACATTAGCTTTCTGTAAGAGATGAATCGTTTTTTGATCTGAAAAATATTAATGTAGTGCTTATAAATTTTTTTGAACAATTAAGTTGTATATTGCGAATTAAAACATTTACACTTTAAATCTGTTACTCCCCATCCTGTTATTACTAGTTTTTGTGTTTCACTTAAATCATCAATTTTTGTGTATAAACAAGCAGGATGTAAACCATTAGTAAATTTTACTGGTCGAGCCAATTTAAGAAGAGCAATATCATTATAAAATTCGACGCTCTTATAGGACTTATGCGTGATAATATTCTAAATTAAAACTTTATTAAATATATAAAGAAAATAAAATGAATGCATGTAATAGTTACCTGTATTCGAACATCAGTAGGTGAATAATTATCTGTATCATCATCTTTTATGTTATTTCTACCCATACGAGCAATTACTGGTTTAGAAGATGGCTCGATACAATGAGCAGCAGTTAACACATAACTATAATATTACAAATTAAATTGCAATTTCACTTAAATAATAAAGACATACAAATTTTTCGTACCTATCTGATATTAATGTTCCTGCACAACGAAATTCATAGGAACCCACTCCATACCCAAGTGCAACCATGTGAGGAAATTCAGCAACATCAGCTTTTTGTCGAAGCCCAACTATATAATTTCTTATAACTTGACTAGGAAACGAATTAACATAATTATCACAAGCTGAAATAAAACAAAATATACAGTTTTAGACTTTTCTATTTGTCAATTATTTTTGTTTTGTTAAAAACAAATTGAAATGAAACTAGAAAACTTACCTATTTCTGCTGGTCTTTTTTTTATGGTTTCTGTTCTGCTTAACATTCGGCTTGTCATTCCGTTTGCAAGTCTTGGGTTTTCAGTAGATCGTGTCATTGTGCTTCCAGTGTTTAATGACACTGCTTGATTGCCGTACATTGTTTTAAAATATTGTCTGTCTCTAGCTTTCTCCAAGCGATCATCGTTACTAAAATATGAAAATCACATTTTAATTGGCCTGCTTTTTAGGGAAATATTTTTGAACTAGAATACGGTTTTGGTAGAAATTTATAAAATTTAACTTTAAAAAACTATTCCTAAAAGCGAATTCTATATTCTGAAACATATTAGTAGGAAAATATTTCTCCCAATTTTTGGAATTGAATTTTGTTCGTGATGAGAATTAATTGGTTAACCCTTAGGATATTCATTAAAATTATTCAAAAAATTACATAACGCTGTTCTTTGTTGACTCAGCAGATTCTTTTAAGTGTATTTTCTATTTTAGTAAAAATTTTAGTTTTCTTAGTAACCATAACGTTGCGAAATTCCATACTGCCAAATTTGTAAACAATCAGCTGTACTCATTAATAATAGACAATAGAAATTGGTTGATTTTGCATAAAAATGTTAATGTGATTTCAAATATTGTGGCAAAAACGTTTCCAGTAAGCAAATTAAATATTGGATGTATCATGAATCATGACATTGAATTCGTGTTACAAAATTTTTGCAACGTATCTTTTTTGAGCATTGGAATTTGTAAATAACAAAAGAAGAAAGTCATTCGAAATAGAGCCGGTAATTTACATAAGTGTTATCAACTGAAAAGTTGGAATTGCAATGCCATTGCAGTTGTTAAAATTTAACAGTTAATAACGTATAAAAGAGAACCTAATCTACATATTTTGTAAATATTTTTGATAGGGTATAAGCCACTTATCTTTTATTTCAGTTCATTTATTTAGGCGTAGAAGAAACGTGTTTGTAATATTAACGAAGGTTGTATGCTAGTTTCAAATCTAAAATTCAGAGTTTAAAAATTGAACATTTTTAGTGAAAATATTTAAAAGTCTTTTAATAATTGTATGAGATCTTAAGCCTTTAAATATTTTCGAATGCTCAATGAGTAAAATTAAAAATTTTGATTTAGTTAAAAAATTAAAAAGTAAAGTCCGAAAAGTTTATAGCTCGTAAGAAGTTTACAGAAGAAGTGCAAGTAATTTTACTGGTAAAGTACAAATTTAAGAAAATACCAAGAAACGGCAACGAGAAAGAAATTCGTGTTTGAAGCTTCAATCATGTTTTAAAATCAGCGTAGAAGCGATATAGAAGTCCTTAAAATTAGTAAGTTCAAGAAGATATTCCTTAATTTTATTCCATTTATACTAACATCTAGAATATTTCGCAATATAATTAACCGAAATCAGAATCTGATTGAAACTTCACTATTATTTTGGTTATTATCAAATTCAAAAGAATAAAAGATTGGCCACACAAACATAAAACTCAAATAAAAATCGACTCACACTCTCATTCTTTGCTCTTTTTGTATAAGTTCAAGATTATCTGATACTGATTTCAGGAGCATATTAAATAATGATATTTTCCATGAAAGAATTCTGAAACGGTATTTATAAAAATTGAATTACTTACTAGAATAACTTTGAAGATATTGAACTCAATTAGTTTTAAATATGCTTGGAAAATTAGTCTTTTATTTAAGAAAATATATAAGATACTCGTAAGTATACTGCTTCTTCCCTTTTTCTTAATTCATCTTAATTGTACCAAACCAATGGTTATATTACAATGAAAATATTAAAATCTAAATTGTAAGAGTAAAGAATAATATCTAAATTTACTGCTATACAAGTAAGTTATTTTGTGTAATAAAGCTCTGCGTACTTTTCTTTATACATTTTGGCTATAATTACAAAGTGCTGACATTATTTTTGAAATGAGTGCATTAATTTTATTTAAGTTTAGTATATGGTGTTCTGCTATCAATTAAAAAAAAAACACTTACGGAAATACTACACGACGTTTTTTCCTCTGATAGTTTTCGTATTGAGATCCAATTGTTGTACTCTTTTCCTTTAATTGGGAATAGTTATCCGTGCAACATACAACTATTTTACCATCTTTAGATGAACATAATTCATTATCAGTTAAATTTCCATTACTTATATAAAGATTATTTAAAGTTGGACAATTTTCTATATATATACATATTCCAGGGGCTCCATTTCGTTGACAGTTATTATGTTCTGGAATCACAATAAAAATAAAAATTAAAAATATTAAAATATTTAACAACTAAGGTGGATTGCAAAAAAAATAATAAAGAAAATGCAAAATTATCAGGGTAAAGCTTGGATATTACGTGAATTTGCGTCGTATTTTCCTAATTTTTTAGATACAAAGATAATTGAGTACCCTGAGCAAGATAATCACTAACGTAATTACAGCATTGAAATAAAAAATTTATTAATTTCTTGAATTCACCTATATCATACAGATATTATACGATGTTTTTAACGTTGGTACAATCCAGAGAACTTTTATAAATCGCACATTTAATCATCGCGGCTCCGGAAGCGACGGTTTAAGTAATTACAAGTGTAGATATTACCTTGTTTGTGAGTGATCGGGAAGTGTTAAGAAAGAAGAAATGATGAATCCGAATATTGATTTTGAGTTAGATGCACCGCTATGAATATTAGTTTAACATGTAGCATTAATAAGGTATGCTATTCAATCTTCTCATCTAAACGTCCATGGAGAATTTTTGTGGAATATATAAATAAAATTTAAATACTCGTATGTATACTCTATGAGGGAGTATGTTTTTCTTTTGCATATTTTTTTTAAGGGGCAAATATCATTTCCATATTTCGTTTTTAAACATTAATAATGGTCATTAAATTATAAAATGCTTGGGTCATGCTTAATATTATAAAATTCTCGAGGCTGAAAATCTTCAATTATTTATACATATACGTATGTAATATTTATTTTCGATAATAAATAATAAATTATATATTCTAAATGACACTGAGTTTCCTGTTTCAATTTTTATTGGATTTTATGTTAATTATTTAAAAAATAGCGCGTGTGTATGTTTAATATAGACATGTGCTCATTTATGAAGGCGCGCGTTAAATACAACAACTGTAATGATTTTCCGGCTTTTTTTCCAATTATTCATGAGTTTTCGTACAATTTTTTTTATATAATTAAAAACTTGTCTTATGCAAAAATTAAATTATCGCGTAAAATTTTAAACGAATTTGAAATTTCAAGACCAAAAATCAGTAATTTTATAAATTAGAATAATGAGTAAAACTAAATTATAATAAAATTCAAACAACATACTGTAAACTTCTTCTAAATTGCATTTTTATAAAATTTTAATTTAATTTTCGAAATCTGATTAAAAAATTAATTACAATTACTGCTTGAATGTAAAATTGTTGCAGCACAATTAAAATATACACAATTAAAATATTGCGTCAATTCTAATCGAGTATAGTAACTAAAAATTGCGAATTTGTTAAAAAAATAAAAACTGTTTAATTCCTAAATTGAATGCGACCACACAGGTGTGAGCGCTTGAATGTAAACCTATAGAATACAAATAAGCAATCAAACAGTTGCAAAACTAAAAAATTGATAATCTGCGTCAGCCCTTAATGCTATTAATTATAAAATTTTCTTATTTGACGAAATCTCTTCATTATATTCTATTAGAACTGTTATTCTATTTCAAAACACGGTTTAACTCAAATTTTATTATAATTTTAGTTAAATATAAATTAAACACTACATTCCGAAGATTTTAGGCCGGTAATTAAAACAGTATCTAGCATAAATCGAAAAGATTAATTACTGTAGCAAATATAATTGAAATTTTTTAAAAATTTTAAAATATAGAAATGTTCATCTTCAGTTTGTAATTAGTTAATAATTTCTATAAAAACTCAATTTTCCAATAGAAAGCAGATTTCGAATTCGAATATAGAAAAACAATAGACACAGAAAAACATAATTTAGAACAAGAATTTCTACAAGATCATTTTAGAAATTCGTGTTAATTAAATGCAAATCAATTTAGACTATAAATACGAGTATTGTATGTACATGTTTTCGAAAAATATGAATTTTTCGGCCAAATTCATTAGCGTGTTACTTAAAATTTGGGAACTCAATATTTAATAATTAATTATATTACATATAATAAATTAGACAAATTTTACAATACAATCATTCGAAAATGTAATTTTAATTATTCATACCGTTAATGTTATTAAAATATTATTTCGAAATACAATAGCAGCTATTTTAATCTTTGCTATAAATTATGATGACAAAAGGAAGCGTAACGTGTCTCTTGTGCTTAAATTATTAATTTTTCAATGTAATTATATTGTAAATTATTAATCATAATCATTTAATAAAAAATATATAATTTTACTAATATTCTATTCTAAACACTTACCATAATTTAATATATCGTATTTACAATAAATTATATTGAAATTATTAAATAATACCAGTAATTGTAAGAATAAAATGTTAAAATATGCCTTCAAGGTTAACATTTTTTTTAATTTTTTTGAAAAGCTTTGAATGGTGTTTTTCTTTCAATTTATTTTTTTTTCGAAATTTTGTTTACACAATAACAAAATTATTGTTTTCGAACAATAAGAAAACAAAATAAAAATTTATAAATTAGTATCGTGTCTGCAGTAATAAAATAATAAATATGTCAAATTATGTTCTACAGGTGTAATTAAAAAAAAAAAAAAAAACAAAACTAGTCAACCCCAAAAAAAATAACAAAACTTGAGATTCTAAAAAATTTCAAGGAAGTTATTAAAAATCGATGATACTATCATAGAACTTTTTTTAGGTGATTACTTCTAAAACAGTATTTCTAAAAATACGAATGAAAACGTGAATTTCTTTTCTTTGTTTACTTATTGGCACGTGTACTCAGGTAAAAATGTAAATGTTATGTGTTCCTTTAATTCTTTTTTAATTTTCAGTTTACAATTCCGTTTGATTACGAAATTAATTTTAATTTGGTGTGATTATGAAATTAATTGCGAAATTATTTTTAAATTAAATTTGTTTAATTAATTTATTTAATTGTCATTTAATTTTGCAAATTATTTTATTTAAATTTTATTTCATTAAAATTAAATATTTTTTTCACAAGTTTTTATTTTAAAAAAAATTTGAATTTAACGCAAATAATTTTCAGTACAATGTAATTTTTTCTTATTACTGGCTCGTAATGCAATTATTAATTAAATTTGTATAAATATTTTTAATATTCTTATTAAAAATTCTTTTAAATAATAATATACAAACACACTCCTTAATATTATACGCCGTCAATTCATTTCTATTTCGAAATTTTTATAAGAATTTAATTTCAAAATGAACTGAACAACTTGACGTATCTCTTCAAACTAAACTTAAATCATTGATATTTCTATTTTATCTTATTTTAACTTGATCCCAAAAACAGAGTTTTTGTATTTATGGTTTTCTCATTTTTATTATTTTTTGTTTTTGTTTTTTAATTTTTAAGTTTATTTTGTTTCATTTCTCAAGTTTTAAATTCTCTTACAAGTGAATGAAATTCTTAATATGTGAGGTGCTTTGTGATAGAGAAAAAAGAATTCTTTTTTTTAGTTTTCCAAGTTTGTTTTAGTGGTCTCGTATAAAGAAAAACCTAAAATTTTATATTGTTATATTATATAGAATAACTGTTATACTTTTACATTTTAATATTCAATAAAAAATGAAAACAAAAAAAATAAATATGGAAATTCCGTATAATACTAACAAAAAAAAAATTAATATGTAAAACAATTTCGGAATTTCAAGCAAAAAATTTTTCTTTTTAAAGGAATAATTAATTTGAGGAAAAGGAGAAGTTAAACTAAAATGAAGTTTTTTTTGTTTTTTTTTTTTTTGTAGTGTGCCGTACTAGAATTTCATAATTTGTTGATTACTTAATTTTTTTAAATTTAAAATACCAAAAATTTATAATCATATAGAAGATCAATTTTCGGAAATACATCATACGTGGTCTTTCCGGAAAAGAATTTCCAAGTAAATTTCAAAAATTTAATTATGTGCAAAAATTCCTTTTCTAAATTTATGATACTAATTCTTCTTGTATTATGAAATTTTTATGTTTTTTTCTTGATTTTAATTCCAAATAATTCTTTTAAAATATTTTCGATTTAAATCAATGTTTTCTTGAAAATAAAGATCCCACTCAATGACATTTGAACGACAACTTAAAAAAACATTTTTTATAAAAAAAATGGGAAACGGTATTATGATAAACCAGGGTTCTCATATATATTTTAGTAGAAATATTGCCTCGCTATATTAAACATGTTCTATATAGCTTATTGACGTAGTTTATAAAATGATAACATTGTAGCTTATATCAAGATTATTCAACTATAAGTAAATTACCCTTCAAGTTAGCGTGAATTATATATCACGGAATAGTATAGTTTCATTACGAAACTCATATAGTTTTAATAGCTCGAAAATGATCGTCGTTAAGTAAAACCATGAAATTCTTAGTATATTGTGAAAATTTGGTTATTTTAGCTTAATCGATGCAAAATTTGAAATTGATCGAAAATATTTATGCATATTTACTGTACATGCCTACATCTCAGACGTGTATAAGAAGCTCTGTTTTAGCTCGAAAGATCATAGATTGGCTGACAAATAGAACTCAAGAAATTCGGTAAATAATTTAGTCAAATATGATTGGATTCTAAAAAACTTACAATTTCTGGTCTTGTTTCCAATGCATAAAATTTCGAGAAAAATATTTTTTTTAATTATTATGTTAAATATGAAATTTCGTGAAAACACCTTCATTAGAATATGAGATACGGGAGACTTATACATGTTGTCAAATATTTCGCTAAAAATCTTTAATTCGTGCTTCTCTAACATTAAAGAGTGCATTTTCGCTGATTATTCGAAGTGCGTGATTTGGTACGATTTTTAAAAAAATTATTGTTTTCAACATTATAATTGCTTACAAAAGGCATTCAAAAAGGTCATAGCACCATATCTTCCATAGAGTGTAACAGTAGTAGTGGTAGTAAGAGTAGAAGCACCGCCCCTCGTGATTGTTCAGAGGAACAACAAGACCAACAAGAGGAACATTGGCAACCCTTCACAACACATTATTTCTGTCTGAAATCACCCGACTGGCTTAATGAAATCCAACAGGTTTTCCACAGACATGCTCGGCAACTCTTCTAGATCCCACATATTTCCTTCTCCTTCACATAAGACGAGACCACTCACAGAAATGATATGATATCTAATATCTTGGTCATTTTCCTCTGTAGATGTTCCTCCTATTCAAATCCAATATTCGCCTGTAGTCCCTTGGTTGTACCTAACCAAACTTCAAGGAGCTTAACATTTCTTCATTAGAAGCAGGAGTATTTTCTTGTAAAATGAGTATGTAAAATACTTTAATCAGTGCTCGACTTACATGATATTGTGAAATGGGTACTTATTATAGCTTAAAATCATTTAACAAACTTTGAGTAGGTGTAGAACTAATCTCTATTCCCAACAGTTCAGAAAAGTTATTGTTGTGTAATTAAGTTTTTTAGTCAATTAAAAAAATTACATTATAAATTATTTCTTTGCTTTTTTTATGAACTTTTACGCAAATGAAATGTTTTTTTTAAAGATGAGTAGAGTCTGACGCTTTTATGACGGATTTTCCATGAACTATGAATAAAAATTTGCGTCATTCACTACAATCATTTCGAAATTTTTAAACGTTTCGTCAGTATTTCAAAACTTTGTTAAACCATTTTTTTTTTACGCAATTGCAAAGTGAAAAAATAGTGTTGATTTCATTTATTAATGAAATATGTTCCTTAAAATATAAACTGGAAACTTTTATAATATTTAAGTTGGTCAGTGCCAATAAATTATTGTTGAGTAGCGTATAATATACATAAGTATATAAGCATGGTATTGTAACTGTTATATTGTGGTAATAAATTCGTGTTATAACACTGTAATTGTAATTTCTTGATAAAATGCAACAGAATAAGTAAACAGGCCTTATACTTACCACGAAATTTTAAAAGGATTGTCTTAGACACTGTAAATACTTGAACGAAAAGTGTTTGCTTTAAAGATAAATTTTCTGCAACAATTGATGTATAATGCTGATTTGACCAACTTAATAGAAAAAATATTTTACAAAACCGCTAGTTTTTTCTACAAGTATCACCAAAATGCAAGCTCACAATATGTCGTAAGGCATATCGTCGGTATTATGGAAGAGTAACGGATACATAAAAACTAAAAAATTCCTTAACTATATTTGTAAAATACCCTCGTAACTCTGACGTTAGTATTTTCAGAAAAATAACGTTCTAAATTTTAAACGTCTCTGCAAATTGACATTATTGTGTATTTTCAAATGCTTTTTTTTTCGAAACATAAAAAAGCAGTTTCATGACTCTTCCATAATACCGACGATATCATTCTTCCATAAAAAAAAATTTTCACACCTTTTCCTACAACCAACAAGTGTGATTGTGGTCTACATATAACCGCCCACAAGGTGTAATGTCTAGTTTAGAGAAACTGCTGCACAAGAATTTATAAACGCCCTTTAAACAATTCTTACTAATTCTAAGGACGCTAGTAAACTCTTAGTTAACATACCTGGAAAAATAAAAATTCGACTCTGAACTTCACTTCAAATTTAAAATATTCTCGGCCTTTAAAATGCAATAATACGGTTTTAGAGCACAATTTAGTAATTCACACACATAAGTTCAATTGGACATTAACACCATTATTGCTTTTTAAGTCTATAGGAATTTTAAAGTCCGATGTATGTTACATACGTACCTTCTTGGTACTTGTTGCAATTGAGCGCCTAAACAAGAATACTGCATTGAATTTTTTGAATTTAAACATTTTAATGACGTCACGCTTTATTACTGTATAGCAAAAAATTTAATTTAGAAAGTAAAAACTTTTAACATTTTGTTACGGGCAACTTTCGAAAACCTTGTAGTATTAGAAAATCACAATTTCAAGTTTTTTTTGGCAGATTTTGTTTAACATTTTTGATTAAGAATAAGAAAACTAAATGGAGTTCATGTAATGTTTTTGTAATATAAAAGTTGATCGCGATGCTTTCTTGTACATATATAAAATAACCTACCTTATTGTATACAGAATGCGGTCCGTAAAAATTAAATAATTGCAAATTTTAACATTGCCATTTTGCAAGATTACTACTTGACTATTAAAAGATACACTAATCAAACGCTAAAATCTAGGTCACTTAATTTTAATGTCTAATAAACATTCGTTTTGCTCCCAATTTAAAAGAGAAACATAATTACATTACTCTATAGACTTGATAAATTATATATGTACGTGTTTATTATAAATAGGCATATAAATGCGAGTAGTTAACTTAAAGATTAGAGCCGCAAGCTTTGAATTATTAAAAAGAAATTGAACTGAGAAATAAACTCTCTAAATATAGTGCAGACTTCATGGTTCGGCACATGCAATTTCTAATTTTGTAATTATTGCTCAATTGAAAATTTATAACGTACGCATATTTATAAGCAATTAAACTACTGCGTCAACACAATTTCCTTCTGCGTTTTATGTAATTTTCCTGATTTATAGTCAAAATACATGGGCATCTGAGAATGGGTTCTTCATTCTTACTCAAAGACAAAATTTTCTAAATTCTTTCAATTCCAAAAATGATTTGTTTTACTAAGAATTTTATAAAAAATAAATCTAATAAGAGTTTAATGAAATTATAAAAAACTAAAGCAAGTAATGACATCCATTCAATAATTTAGCAAATGAACAAAAAACAATAATTTTAAAATCTTATAATATAAAAATTACATTAAAAAAAATTTCTTATAATTTTAATAAAAGCTATGAATTCTGTAGCGTTGGCCACACTATTGATTCTATCCAATCTAAATAGCTGGCTACTCTAGTATACACTCCGGGAATTTCCGTGGCACATGATATTCCAAAACTTGTAATACCAATTATAGTTGACACTCTCTCATCATTTGCAATGAGTAATGGTCCACCAGAATCACCTTGACAAGTATCAGCTGTGTCATCATTTGCACATAATTGAGAATTAAGTAAACCCCTTAACAGTCTTCTATCGTTCGTTAATGCTGAAATTGTTGAACATTTTTCAAATGGCACAGTTCGAACGGTAGCTTTCTGTAAAAAATCGCTTTTTGCTCGTGCTAAAATAAAATTTTTTAAAAATTCGGTAAAATTTTAATTACTCGTTTTTAAAATTTGCAATTTCTAACTTACTGCTAATATTAGTTGTACCCCATCCAGCGATTGTTAAATTCATGGCTTCATTTAAGTCCTCTGTTTTTGTATACAAACATGCAGGATGCAAACCAGATTGAAAAGTAACTGGTCGCGATAATTTAATTAGAGCAATATCATTGTAGCTCTCTGATGATCTATACCTTCTGTGCAATGTAACATTCTAAAATTATTATATGACAGTTATTTATAGTGAGTATAATAGTAAGTGAACAATATACCTCAATTGTGACATCAGTTGGAGCAAGATCATCGGGATCATCTTCTTTAATATTATTTCTGCCCATACGTACCATTACTGGTTGATTAGTGCGACTACTGACACAATGTCCAGCAGTTAATACGTATCTTAAATGGAAAAAAATAAATGTCAATTTTAATTACATAACGCATAGTTACGTTTTACATATTTATAAATTATTTTATTTTTTACCTATCAGAGATTAATGAGCCTGCACAGTCCCACGTCAATTCACCAGTTCCATAACCGAGAGCAGCCATATGAGGATATTCACCAATTTCAGCTGCTTTACCGCCAATTATTTTCTGACCAAGTGTTTTTCCAGGAAATTCTTTTTTGAAACCATCACACGCTGAAACATTAAAAATATAAAAAACATTATTATTAAAAGGATTACAACGCTTCCTAGAGTATAATTTTCTTCTAGTTCCTAACTAGAACCGTAATTTTGGTAATAATGATAACAAAGTTTTTGATCATTTGATTATTGTTAACTTGTTAGCGTTCTTGCGTTTCATATTTTGCTTAGAAATTCAATTTAATCTTTGTTTAATAATCGTTATTCTAATTATACGAGTATGACCCTAATTTTTCTGGTTAAAATCCTGTTTCACAGCTTGTGTATTACAAAGTTGGTTCTCGACTATACAACCAGATCATATATGAATCATTATTATTATGACAGAACTCAAAGGACAATTGAAACTCTCATTGACAATCACTTGACGTATTCAATTTGAAATATTTATGAATATTATTTAACTTTATTAAATTATTTTTTTAAAAATCATCTCTACTAATCAAGCTCTCTTGTATAGCACTAATTTTGACAAAATTATTGCAATCCGAAATTTCTTCCTAATGCGAATAAAGATTTAACAATTTGCTACCAAAATATTTTAATGCAAAAAATTCACAAGAACTTGCTCTTTTTGTTTGAGTTTCTGACGTATTTTAAATTTATGTAACCAAGGCATGCTTAAATTTTTCCTCTCGTACAACTTAATCAATTTTTTATACACACCTTGAACAAATGTTTTTGTATACTTGTAAGTAGTTCTCAATCTTTTTCTAAATTTTCTTTGTATAGCAATTACTATGTGACGCTTCATGGCTCAAAAGATTTACATACGCTTCATAGATCAATAGATTTGATTGCTGGTTTCATTCACACTTAAACAGAAATGGTGCATCTTACAGTTTAGAATTTTAATACAGTTTAGTCAAATTATTCGGGTTTACGGATGGTGAACATTATTAAAAATGTTTAGTTTGTAATCTCGTAACAATAAAACATTTTAAATAAGAATTTTTTTAGTTATGTACGTTTTTAGGCGGTTTGAGCAAAATGGCTAAAAAAATTTAAGTAAACTACATTTAATAAATAAAAAAATTTCAGAGGGCTACCGTTTTTCTAACATTTTACAATCACTTCAGTCGACCATTTTGCATTTTGCTTTCAAATCAAATTCTCATTACCTTCTATTTCTTGAAATTTATGGGCAGGTTGTGGAAATTTTAAAGTATTCATTAAAATAAAACTGAACGGTTTCTAATGAATGAGCCACGGCAGACTTTAGATTTGTCCCCAACTTTTATTCTATATTTTTGTTTTTAATGCATATAAGATTTTCAAGTTTTCTAGACTTACTTCAATCTAACTTTAATTAAATTACTCGTTTTTAAAATTCATTTTCAAAAATATTGTTTCTGCAATTTAGGTGACGAGGCAAACCCATATTATTTTTGTGACATTCCATTATTACTTAACTTTCAATTTAATTTGTTAACCTGCTATATTTGTAACTCTGTTGTAATGACATTTTTAAGTCCTTATATTTAACAAGTTTAAAATTGTACAACTAATAACAATTTTTACCAATTTCACATGTAATTTAAATGATTTAATCTGATAATTTTACTTTGTAGTTTTGGCATCGCACATTTATTTGACACTGACAACGCTTCATTAAAAAAAACTTACCTACTTCTGTCGGCCTTTTAGAAATTCTATTTATGGTTTGTGGGCTTTCTGTACTAGTTTTCTTTTTTATTTCACTCAAATATGGATCATCGCTAAAAATAAGTAAAAAATTATCAAAAGGAAAAATAAAATCTAAGAACAAAGAACATTTATTTAAAATTTAATTGGCGCAGAATAATGTTTACATAACTGTTAATTAACTACGACTATTAAAATATTTAATCAGAAAACAATTGTGTCTAAGCACAAGTAAGTCATACTAGGATTTGATCATATTAACATATTTTCTATGGAAAATGGCAAACGCAACTAATTGCAGTTGCTAAAAGTACTGCAAATGAATACTTATAATATTTTCAATGACTAATTACTTCTGTTAAAACACCAGACTCAGATTTAGTATTATACGAAAATTATCAAAAAAACTTAGCAGAGAGGGGAAATATTTATTATTTATCAAAGAATCTTTTGAAAATTCAGATTAGTTTACAAAGTGAGGTAAACTTCACTTGTCTTCAAACTTTCCCTCATAACACTAGCCAAAATTGATACTTTTCCCTATTCTGCACCAATATTCAACATGAAATAAACACCACAACACCTTTCACTAGGACTTAAAAATAAAATTGCATGCATTAAAAAAAAAACAAAAGCAGATTTCCAAGCAGATAGTTACTTTTTGTATATGCCAATTAAGTATCTAAACAACAATAAGCCAATATCTCTAAAAATAAAGAATTTTTCTTTTTATAAAGCATGAGAAACAATAGTTCAATAGTTTTTGGAAAACGCTTTTATTAACATTTAATTAAAAAAAGAAGTGCTTTTATTTATTTTTAAAGCTCTCAAAATATACAACACTACACATGAACTCGTATAGATTAGCCTAAAACCTTTGAAAAACCCGTGATTGACGATTATTATTATTTATATTACTACTCCAACCAGGTTGTAATTGCACTATTTGTGCAGATGATGGTTGTGAAGATGATACAGAATTTAATAATGGTTTTAAAAATGGGTTATCTGGATTCAGTGATTGAGTCATAGCAGAAGTTAACTGTACTGCACCGTTATTTATATTACTTGGACCTGTTGCAACAGGAAAAGCAACAAAATCTTGATTAGAATTTCCGATTGGACGTCCTTGGTTGAATCCGTTACCATTCCATGTATGGTGTTCGGTTTGGAATTGCTGTGGATTGTTTGAAACAGCAGTGAAACCGGCGTTTGGTGCATTCCAATTTTGTTGTCTATTTTGTCGAAATCTAGAACCTGTACCTCTATTCCAATTAGGTTCTTCTTCTTCTATCACAACAACTGTTACCGGATCTGAGGGTCTTTTCCAATTTTGCTGGTGGTGTGGTTGCTGTATTGGTCTATTCCAATTTGGTTGCGGTGGTTGAACTAGTTGAGGTCGTTGTTGTTGATTAGGTGCATTCCAATTTTGCTGATTTAATCCATTATTCCAGTTTGATGGTCTAGCATTTGGATTTTGTGGTGCTGGCGGATCTTGAACAACCCAAACTGTTTGTAAATTATTGGAATTAGCAAGCCCGTTTGGTGTAACAGATGGTAATGGCGTCGTTGTTGTAGTTCGTTTTTTTGATAAATCTATAAAACCAATATCTGGTCTAGGTGTAGATGTCGTTGTTGTTGTTGGAGTTGATTTAGTTGTTACAGATTTATTTGATATTGCTTCGATCATCCATGGATCTAAGACTTGAGATTTTACAGTTGATGTTTCAATATTTCTTAAAGGATAATTTGTAATTGCTGATAATGGAGATACTGTTGTAGTAGTCTGCTGTTGTTTGTTAAAAATGTCTGTTAATATTGAATCTAAATCTCTTACAGGCCTTGCAGTTGTAGTTCGAAATTCGAATGCGGCAAATGGATCGTCCCCAGGTCTCCAGCCACTTCCAATTGTTGTAACCTCTTTTTCAATACCATTTCCATTTTCAGAACTATCAGAATTTTCTGCAATTGTTGCCGATGCTACTGTTGTATTAGTTGATCTATGATTAAAGTTATTATGCAAAACAAAATTTTTAATTCGATCGTCATTTGGAAAATAAAAATTACTACTAGAAGTTGATTTTTGTTTTGAATTTTCAATTTGACTTTTGCCAATTCTTTGAGTGTGTGTGCTTGTTTGTGTTATGTATGGATCTGATGAAGTATATGGGGATGATGTTACATTTAATTGATTGTTAAATAATAATTCAGTTAAATCAATAAATTCAACATTTTTTGGAACCGTGATATTTTTAAATTTATTAATTACGGGTGATGTTAATTTTGTATCTAATTGCTTTGGAGATTTTTTAACTCCACGACTTCTAAATTAACAAAAATATATGAAAGTATAAGAAAATAGAAGTTAAACAAATTAACTAAAAGCAGCTAGATGAAAATTAGTAGCAGTGCAAAAAAAAGCTTGATTATAAACTAAAGTAAATTAAGAGCATGCGTATAATTTTTGTTTTTTTGTTTTATTTTGCAAATTAATCATTAATACTCACGGGAAATAAACGTTAGGTCTTGTTGTACTGCCAGTGGAGGATGTATCGCTTTTTCTCGGTAATGCTGAAGGATCAATATCAGTACAACATGCAACATAATCATTACCATTAAAAGCACAATTTTCTAAGTCACTAAAAGTTATGGTTTTTGCAGAAAGTTCTTTGGTCAATGATTGGCAATTTTTTAATGAAACACACACTCCCCGTTTTCCTCTCCATTCACATTCGTCACCCTCTAAAAAATATATAAATTAGGATTATCAATTAAAAGTATAATTTTAAATATGTTCAAAAATAATTTTTATGAAACAATCGTAAAAATTATTCGGTTAAACAGAATCTTCGATTCCTTTTGTAATTGTATTCTTCATATTGTAGTTTTTCAATGCTCATTTGTGTTTACAGTTATTGTTTATGTGAATTTGTGTAATTGAGTTCTGCTTTTTGTAGATTATATCAGAGGCATAATTATTATAACAGGCATTTTCATCATGGAAATTAATGTTTTGAGAATTTGGGCTTCACTCGGTTCATTCAGATGACTTCAATTTTCTATTCATCCTAGTTTCAAATAAATTTTAATTTGAAATCTTCAAATTTTAAATAAATTTTTGTATTATAGTCCCAAATCATACTTTAGTGACTCATTTTTTGTTTTTCAGAATTATGTTTTACATTATTAAAAGTATCAATTCAAACTAAATAATTGTAATGTAATATTTTTACTTAAATGAATATTTTAAGTTTTACTAATTAATTCAAATTAATTCTATTAAGTTGATAACAAATATGAGCAATAAAGAGAACAAATCTTACAAAATCATCTAAAAAGTCCCAGTGTACCGATATTTCTGATAACAATTATTATTAAAAATATACACAAAACTATACATTGATAAGATTAACAATAATTGTGGTTTCCAATAAAAACCAAAAGCAACTTTCACATTAAATGCCCTATATTGCAAATATAGAATTATACAATTTTATTAATACTCGGTTATCACACTTAACCCTCGCTAACCTATATATAAAAAAAATGAGAATATAAAGCATGAATTCTCAATTTCTCATTATTTTTCTCTCAAATAAGAAAAGTTCTAAGAAAAGAATAAAATATATTTATTTTAATTTACGCCAAGGTTAATTAATTTTCAAAAAACTATAAATTGTGCGAGATTAAAGTATCATTTAAAAGAAAAAAATTAATAAATTCAATGCAATCAGGGTGGTGAGTAATGTAGGTCATTTACAGCTTTAATTGGAAAGTTTACATTTATTCCAAATATTTAATAAATATTTTCAAAAATTTCACATTTTCCGTACGCCGTAAGTAAATTTTATTATTTAATATAGGCACATACGAGTACTTCGAGAAATATGTCTTTGCATGTGTTTGGTGTTAGTATGTTTCAAAGAGTTTGTTCTTTTCCTTATACTTCGGTAAAAGAAAAATAATCGACTCATTCAAACCACAAACTATTTTGTACATCAAACACAATACGAACTTGTAAAAAACGAATCAAAGTTCTTGCTAACTTAAAGGCGTTCGTCATTTCTGACTAAGATTTAATGTTTTCAGTTTATTTGTTATAGAAGCACAAGCTTTTGTTTAACGATTTTGAATGATTAATTGCTGATGATCAGCTGGAAATGTCCAAAAAAAATAATGATTTCTTAAGTGCTCTTCATGCCGTTTAAAGTATTTGAAATTTTTTGAAACCTATAGATATTTTTTCCATTGTTTTATTATTGCTTTGGTGAAAAGATTCAAGATGTATTTGTAAAATATTCCATGACGAGATTCAAAATGGTGGAAATCAAATCACGATAAAACAAAAACTTTTTAATTGAATGCAAGGCTGCATAAAATTAGAATTCAACGAAAATTTTAAGTAGATTGCAGAATTTTTAATATGAAAAATAAAAAAATGCATGAAAATTTTAATTTCATAATTTTTAATTAATATATTTCAAAAGCCGTATCCAATTACGTGTAATAGAAATCACAATATCTAGCAGATTTTTAATGCATTATCTAAAATCAATTCAAATTTGTCTTACCAACAATATTACGTTGTGTATATATCGTAAATTATAGACTATTAACAAATTTTGGACTGAATTTTCAAAATTTATTTTCATTGTTGCTCTTCTTTATGTCCAAAACTAATTTGACTCGTGTCGTCATTTTGTGTCAACATGATTAAATAAAACCATAATATGTGTGCATACGTTGGTAGAAATCAAGTTTTATGTATAAACTAAAATAAATATCGTTGACTTTAATATTAAAAAAGGAAAAAAACAAGGCAAATGTAAATTTCAAAATATTTTACGATTCTTTAAAATTATTATAATTAAATTAATCTTTTCACACGTTTTTATAATTTTATTTATATTTAACCGCGCGCTAAATAAAGATTTGAATTTTTTTTTTTATTTACATTTTTACCTCGATTTCAGGTAGAATTTGACGTCATCGAACAAATTAAAAACATGTTTATGAAGAATTTGATGATTTTTTTATTTGCTCTTTCTTCTATTTGTTTTTTTAATTCGTGAAGCCAAAGTGTTTACTTTTAACTAATGGCTATATTAAATATAAATATGGCGAAAAAATTTTGAATAACATTCATGTAGCTAAACATCCGAATACATTCATAATTGAAATTAAGTCTAAAGTACAACCAGTATCCTTTTTTTGCAAGTTCATTGTGTCTGTGAAACCATTATACACAAATTTTAATCGCAATATTTTTTCAAAAAAAAAAATTATACTCGTATTATTATACTCAATAGTGAATGAACCTATCCCCTAAAATATAAAAACTACAGTTTTAAGATATTAAAGAGAGGGTTATATATGCTACTTTAAAAATTTTTACAAATTATCTTAGCGAAATTTTTTGTTATTTATATTGTAAGGTAGCAGAAAGGGCATTTTTACCTAATTCTCTCTTATTAAGACAAAGTTAAATAAAACTAAAGAGTTAAAAAAATTCTTGTTGTCAAGAAATAAAATTTATATTTACCTGTTCCAAGGCAAAACGTTAGGCTTTACAATTACAAAGACTGTAAACAGTTTATTTAAAAAACCAACTACTATCTATACGATATACAAAATATAATTCTAACTATTTTCAATAATTTACGCGTGAATATTGTACTAGATTTTCTCTTAGCATAAACAAATAGAAGTAATGCATTTTTTTTAGAACACAATGCAAAAACAAAACCAAACTGCACCAGAGGATTAGACAAATTGGAAATTTTTAGTTTTTTTAACACTGCGAATGCAATAAAATAACAAAAAAAAAGATTCAAAAATCAATGGTGTGTTCAGCACATAACCGACCGCAATTTTGTATTGCCTAGTTAAATGAAGTGTTATAGAAGATTATGAAAATACTTTTAAACCATTTCTTTTCAATTTTTAGGTCGTCAGTGAGCTTTTAGCTAACATACCAAGAAAAACATAAATTTAACCCTTAAAAGAGTTTTCCTTTGCGACACCCGAATTCACTTAAAAATTCGCCAGTTGGTTGCGGTAGCGAATTTCAAGAAATTAATTGATAAAAAAAGTAAATTCGGCCTCTAGTTCGATTTCCGAGCCCTAATCGTTCCAAAAATAATTTAAGTTAAACACCCTGAATTTAAATATTAAATTTTAAGTAAATTGGTTGAGTATTTCTCGTTACTTGAGGAAAAATGTATGATCGACCCGGAAAAAGGTTAAATTCCCAAAAACTGAAATATCTCAAAAGTTGATCAATCTGTAGCATAGCCAATCAGTTCAGCTAATTTTGAGATAAAAGCGTGCACACACTTTTAAATAGTTTATTTGCGCTTCCCTACCATGGAGATGTTCTGTTTCCACCGAAAGCTCGATATGCAAAATTTACAATACGTAAATAATAAGTAAAATTTCCAAAACAAACAGTAATTATTGTCATCTGAATCTAAGATTTTAATCTATTGCTCAAACATTTTTCAGCTGATCTACTATATTAACATCAAATTATTTACAAAAATCTTATTTATTTTAATATACACATACATATAAATATATGTAGAAGTACTTATTTGTGCATTCAATATAATACTGAACTAGCTAGGTTACCATAACAATGACTAAACTAAAGTCTAAAGAGTAGTTTTTGCCAAATACCTTGAAAAATATCTCAGAAACTTGATCAGGTGTTAATCTGAACTGCCTTACATTTACTTAATTTTTAAGATATTACTGTAAAGGTACGTACTGTCTACTTATTATAGATACTACTTCTTTAACAAAAAAATAAATAAATTATTTTATTGCATTTATTTACTTATAATGTATAGAATTTACATTATTTTATTGTAATTAATTTAATTTATTCAAATCTTAAACAATTATAGCAAAAACACGATTTTGATTTATGAAAAAATATAATAGAAAAAAAAACCACATAAGAAATTTGCAATTTTTAAAATTATAATCTCATATCTTTTAAATTTATTCACAGTACCTACATACTTATATTGGAAACCAACATGACAAAATGTCAGTGCATTCTTCAGTCTAATATAATTTTTTCCCTTTTGTAGATTTTACTAACATTTGCACGCACATATACATTTATTATATATTAAAAATTTTCAAAAATAACTTGTAATTCGTTAAAGTTGATCAATCATGCAATCTATCTTGTATGATAAACAATACATTCAAAAATAGTGCACGTAATCCATATTTAGTCGTGATCTTATTGACGCATCATTAAGTTATAAAATAAATCGAATGAATTGGGGGAAAAACATAACTAAATTCTACTACTTTTTCACTAGAACTCATTAAAGTAGACATTCATTTTAAGAGACTCAAAAAGAGTTCATGAACTTGAAGAAGTTCAATCAAAACAGAGGTACAAAAAAAAAATTCAAAATCAAAAGTGCAATAATTTTTTTTTTATTTTTAATTTTAAAACTTACCATACTGGTCACTACTACATAAAATTCCGCTATAGTTATTTAATGATATAAGCAATTGGAATAATAAAACACCAATAAATTTCCTTGAGGCGACCATATTATGTTTTTTTTTCCTTCTTATTTCTCTTGATTTTTTTTTAAGTTTTCACCTTTTGATAATTTTATGAACTTCTTTAATACCTATTTGTATACAAGTATTTAAAAAAAAAACATCAATTAAAAATATTTAAATTGTTTAAAATTAAAAAAAAAAAAACAAATTAAATTTAAATCTTGTTTACTGCCAACTAGCGTGTTTGATAAGTAAATAGACTTATGACCGACTACCACAATCAATTACTGTCCAGTTTTTAAAAACGAAAATACTCGTAGTGTACTTGTAGGTATGTGTATGTTATTTTACTCAGGTTTTATACCGTGATTTATTTACTAACTAACAATATACTTATTTATTTAATTAAAATGTGTAAAATAAAAAATTAAAAATAACTTTAAGCCCATAACCAACAAAAGCTTATTACAAATTTTGTTTTCTACTTAATTTTGGATTCTTAATTTTATTCAAAAAACGCTTTCTGTTTTGCTTTTTTTACAAATTTAAAATAAAATAATTCACACTCTTTTTTTTAGAATTTTAACCTTTTGGGTTTTCTTATAAAAATGACTCATTTTTTAATTCAAGTTGATATCGAATTAGTGAATTGAAAAAAAGAATAGCTTAATATACCGAAACTAATTTACAAGTTCACATTCACATAAACTTTAAATCCAAATTAATTAATACAATAAAATTCAGTTTTAGTAAATCGTAAATTGCAATAATTAACTATTCCAACCGTATTGTAATTAATAATTAATTCATAATTTACAAACTTAAATATTAAAAATTATTTTGTTAATTATAAAATCACTGATTTATAAAATTCTTATCGCATAAAAATAATTTTAAACGTAACACAACACAAAAATAAAAATTCCCAATAACAAATTAACTATATAGTTGACTAAATGAGGTCTACAACACAACAATTATACAAGAAGAGAGAAAATATTCAAAAATGAAAAACATAACAAACTCATAATTTAATATTGAATTACTTTTAAAACCAACAGCTGACCAAACCACCACGTATTATATTGAATTGCTGAATAAAAATAAAATTGAGCTATAAGCTCTCACATTATTTTCTCTCTATATTAATCACTTTATTTTTTTTTTAATTTTCTCTTTCTTCAGTTATTTTCTCTATTCTAATAATTATTTTAAAATTAATTTGTAAGATAATTAATAGGTATGTAGGTATTTTATATAGGTACAATATTTTTTTTTTAATTGATCGCGAGAACGATCTTTATTCTTTAAAGTATCTCTTAAAACTGAGCTTCAAATCGTTGATGCTTTTAGATAATATTCTTAAATGACCGGTCCAGTGAGTTTTTATTTTTTTTTTTGCTCATTCTGTTTCTGTTTCTTTTTGTTTGTTTTGTTTTCTGTTTGTTATTTATTTTGTTATGAATTTTGATTATATTGTAACTGAGATTCTTTCTTTAGTTATCACTGGTATTAATAAATATTGTTAACGTGAAAAAAAAAATAAAAAATTTTCTGAATTGAATTCGAAAATTGTTTTTCCAGTCATTCTTATATTGCAGACAACTCGAAATATTTTGCAGATTTCTGGTAAAGTAGTGCTTGTGTAATGTATTAATTAATCTAACGAGCATATCTTTGCGACTTACGCCGCATTTCGTTATTGGTCCAGATTTTCCAGCGGCATCTTTTATAGACTGCATTAAGTTAGTGAAATAACGAATAAGTTTAGAAAACAGTTAGCCTTTGTTTTGCCTTCCGATCCGGTAAATTGTAGTATGTCTCTATAGATTGTAGAATGAAAATGACTGTTTTATTTTGTGCTCCGAATGCCTATCCAATCTTAATTCTATTTAAATAGTTTTATGCTCCGAATGTTCAATTTTAGTACTGTTTTCCATCGAATTATCCGGACTGGATGGTGTTGAATGTAGCAACTTGTGGATTCTTTGAACGATTTCAAATATTTCTGTAATTGTGCTGATGTTGAATTTTGTGTTTAAAATTTTTACGTTATGACTTCTGAATATCTCTCTGTGGCTATTCCAGTTGTTGCTGATAGTTATTCTTCAACTTTTCTACTTTGGTTTGCTTTTGAAATTTTGATTGTTCATGAATTCCAGGAATCCGGTATAGTGACCATTTATAACATGAACATTTAGCTGAGTGTCGAAAATAGTGAGAAACTCTTATTGAAATACTGAGTATAAATATAATATAGATAGATATAGATAGATATAGATTAAATATCCAATCTTTAATACATTTGTAAGCGAGTACATATGATCATATAAAAACATTATAGAAACATTTATGAAAGACTGGAATTTCCAATAATTTAATTAAATATTTCAAATTTATCGATAAATCACAATATTTTTACATGTGAATCAAATAAATACCTTATTATATTTAGAATTAACTGTTCTAATACTTTATCTATTATTAAATTATTAATAATATCATTTGAAATACAACACTATATTTATTTCTACACACACACACACGTAAAAAATATCTTCTTTATATAAATGATTGTTTATAAATTATGCATGTATACACACATTTGAACATGTACAAATTGCTTTATAATACAAAATAACCAGCTATTATAAATATGAATAACTAATTGATAGTATGCATATTAGTAGAATTTTTTATTATATTTTATTTCTTTTTATTGGTAACAGTACATTTTTAAAAAAAAACTTTATGATTGCTTTTTAATTAGTACAGATTTCGACATTGTCAACTTCTTTAACAGCAGCTCACATTTTTTCTCTTCTCTCTTTTTGTGTCATTTAATACACATGCTAAGTTAAGGAAGTCAATTTTTCTGGAAAATCCAAAATTTTTTTTGAACAGGTACTTTAAGAATATTTAATTTTTATTAGTAATGTTTAAATAAGTCACCTTGCATAGTGTATAATCATTTTTGAGTTATTTAAGTTGAAAATCAAAAGCAAAACCAATAAATTTGTACCTTGAAGTACACGGAACGTTTTTAAAATTCATTTATAAAAAAAAATACTTAGTGTGAGAATATGAAATTGAGATTGAAAAAGTTAATCACCTTTTAATTTTCAACTCTTAAATTATAATTAAAAATTTTTCATTAAAATTATTGTAAAGGGTAACCTAATTTTTTATGTTGCTTATTGGAAATTACCAAGTTCATTTCAATTAATTTACACCATTATGTAATATTTTTGGTAAGAAAAATCAAATTTTCAATATATTAAAATTTATTCAATGTCATTAGTTGAAAATAGTCAATGGTTTAGGTCAAAATAAATGAAAGAAAGTAAACGTATAATGAAAAATTGATTTGTAAGTTGGAAATTCCAATATTTAGCTCTTTATTTTAAAAATTTTTGACCCATTCAATGACCATAATTATTATTAGTATAGCCTCTATACAATGCCGCCCTGCACATAAATAGTCCCAATTAAAATTAAAATTAAATTTCAATTAAAAAACTTGGCATCACCCTTATGAAAAACTAAATTAATTCAATGAAAACTACCTAGGGTCCTTTATTCTAAAAGATTTTTAAAAAAATCAATTAGGGCTAAAATAGGTATGGATTAAAATTATTTTACAATTTTCATTATTACAAACCTTATAAGATGCAATCATTCTTATTTCTCTGCATAATTAAATTTTTTTGTTCTTATATGTTGTCTATATTCCAACTTCATTTAACGAGGAACGTACACAATTAGTCATAGGCGATTTATAAATTATTTTAACCATTTCTTTTTGTATAGTTTATTTTCTGTTTGTTCTAGAAGAAACAATAAATCTTGTTTTTTTTTTTTAACTAACTAGAAAAAAATTTTAAATGAGTTCAATAAAAATGTATTGAATTTTAAACAATATAGAGTCAGTTATGGTATTGAAAGAGAAAAAACAAAAAATTTTCAGAGTTTTCTTTAAATATGAGAAAATAATAATGCGTAATGTAGAATTAAAAGTTGAATCGAACTTCCAGAATATTTCGAACAAATTAAAATTCCAAAGGGTTTTTTATACTATATAAAGAATAGCACAATTCTTAGAAAATTTTAAAATAATACAGAGATTTTTATATTTAAATGGATTAATAATTTAAAATTCTGGCAAAGTGTTCTGAATGCACAAAAGTAACACCTCTTTGTAATCTATATTTCTGTTGGTACACAAGCAGAAACTTCTTAAATCGAATTTAGTACAATAGATTTCTTAACTTTATAACAAATTCGTATTTTCTGTCTACAAACGTTAGAATACTCAGTTCGAAAGGGCAGTAGTAATAATCTACATCCTGAATTCAATGCAAGTTTTCCAGTTTTCAATTCAATTAAACTCTAAGTCAAATTCTGAGAAATGTACCTCACTTAGATCCGAATAATATAGGTGATTTTCTTCCGTCAATAAAATTAAGAAATTTTATTTTGACTTTCGAATTGTAGACTAATTCCGAATTAATTTATTAAATTTTTATTTCATGTTGTTATTCATGATTTCCTCAACCATTAGAAAACTAAACATGAAAATTGAACAAAAACAAAAAAAAATATACTTAAGTAAAAACCCAAAGTTACCAATAAAAAAAAAACGAAAGCAGAAATATTCTCCTTAGATTGTGCAAAAAATAAAAACACTGATTTTTTTTTCGCTCATAATTTCTGCTAGTGGAAATACAAAATTTGCGATCGATGATTTTTTATTGATTAGAATCTCCTTAGATTCTAATTGATTGTAAAAATTACAATATTTTTTAAATTAATTACTAAACCGGAAAATTCTACATTTTGTAAATTGATTGATTGTTATTTAAAATTGAAATTAAAATTTCATTCATTATTGTTCAAAAAATATTACGATTATGGCATCATTGTGGACTTGAGAAGAAGCTACTATAGATTTGTTTAATTTCTTTCTTCAACAATTTGATAACGATCATAGTTTTCACTTTATTTAGAACAAATTTTTTCATAGTTTCCTTCCTCTTTCAAACAAATTTTTTTGAAAAAAAATTTATCTGCCAATTTAATTTGGAATATCCGTCTGTTCGTCTGATCACGAAACTTTAAGACTGTTTAACATATGGGAAAATGAAATGTACAAGTTTCACAATTAGATTTTAGTGGAAATACTATTTTTATAAAGCAAAATTTTAAAATATTCTGCTTCTACCTCAATTAGTATTACAGTTATTCTTTGTATGAAATTGTAAAATTTTTTAAAATTTGTAAACTCTCATAGATTTAGGAGAAATGTATTCAAAATTGTAAGGTAGTAAGAATTATTTTAATAGATTAATTTAATTGGATTTAGTATTAAATCTAAAATTAGAAAATCTATGTAATTGAATTGTTAAAGAGAAATGTGCTATTTTACAAACCCCAACTTTCGTTGAATATCTTTTTGATTTTTAAAAATGATTTTGAAATTTACTTCAAAAGTAAAATTAGAGTAAGAAGACATATGTCTTTGCCATATTGTCAATAATTTATTTTCTTTTCTCACTATTTATAATATAACGTTACATTCATACAAATAGTGAAATATTTAAAATATAATGATCTTAAGAAAGAGTTGCTCTTAGATAGTAGAAAAATCTGCAAAAATTTGTGAATTAAAGGTATTAATTTCTCTATTAGCAATTTTCTGTCTCTACAAGAGCATTATTTTTATAAATTTTGTTCGTTTTTATTCGTGTAATTTTATAGTCATTTATCCACTTTTACACGGATCAATGAATGAAGGTGGCCGAAAAAAGACGGTTTTACAATAAATGGCAGACAATCCGAAGCAGTTGGCAACGATGAAGGTTTTGAAAGCGGAGACCTCTATTTCCACAATGGTCCGAGATTTCCTAGTAATATAGCCGAATTGACAAAGAAACTAGAGGACGAATGAGCTTTCGAAACATAGAACTCAGAGGAATACCTCTGAGTACGTGCAAACAATTCCTACGCGATGCGGCGATTGAGCAAGCCAACGGTAGGTGTACAAAAAGAACAAAACGTGGCGCAACCAGCTAATTGTTGGCTAAGTTATATCCGTATCGCATTATGAATCTGATGTTTCTCTCTCTCTCTATCTCGAGGAGACTTCTGAATTGTAATAGGAGTTATAATTCGGTATTGGCGAACATGCTAACCTAAGCTAATACAGTCGAGTCTGAAGTTCTATATGAAATATGTAATAAAGCAAAATGTGATAGTAATTTACTTAATAAAAATTTATTGTGTTCAATCTGATATTGCAATCTGAAATAATTTTATTTGTCATGTTCTTATTTTACATACTCGTTTTTTCAATAGTCACATTTAATATAGTACAAAAGTTTTTTTTTTGCATTTTTATTAATGAATTTCTATAAACAGGAAAACATTTTTTATGCATTTTAAAATTTTAGACTATTTTTCCTATTAAATTATTTGTTTATTTTACTTTTTTGGAAATAGGAACTGTTACTTGTGTATGTAAGCATACATTTGTTGACTAATATTTTTGAAATGCAACAAAAAATGCCTATCCGGAAAATTATATAAAAGCTTATTAAACGGGCAATTCTCAAGAAACAGATTAATAAATCAATTTTCATAAGGTTAAAATGTATCGCACTTTTTTCAAAAGTGATTAATATAATAAAAATTCGATTATTTTATTGCAATTTAAAGGATTCAAATCGTAATCAGACGGAAATGTATTTAAAAGTAAAGCGATATACCATTATTAAGAAAATCTAAATCAGTTTCAGTTTCTCTTAAGTAATAAACAATAGGTATGTATTACAAAATATAAATTAGAAAAGGATGGCTTAATATTTTAACAGATTAAAACATGAATGCTTTAATTGATAAGTGTTATTGAAAAAATAAATAAAATTTGTTCTATTTAAGATTTCTGGGAGACAGCTGAAACTTCGACAGTCATAATATTTTTCCCAAATGACATTACTTTTATCGGGCCTGTAAAAACACTAAGAACTGCTTCCATCTCTTCAAAATTTGGATGCGCTTATGTTGTTGTTTTCGCTCCCATGAATACTAATAATAATTATAATTAATACTATAACGGATAATAATTGCGTGAATAACAATCATTATTATGTCATTAACATTAATTTGGAACATAGTAGACGAAAGCGCAAAATTAATAAAGTTGGATCGAACGGTTTGTAGAAAATTTAAGTTTTCGACACCTTATTTCTGTAAATACAAAAAGCTAACGACAAATTCCATGCCATCAAAAAATATAAATATTTTTCTTTATTCACGCAAGTTACCCTTAAATTCGAACATACGCCTTATTTGTTTTCTTTTGTTCATCCTAAATATATGCAATTTTTTGATATATTTCGGTATATGAATGAAAGTAAATTAAATATTCAGTATTAGATTGTTTTTAACAGAAAGTCTTGAAGGGAAAAGCGCTAGTTTACGAACCATTAGTTTGACCCAATTTTATTGCTTCAGACCCAATCTGCTACAGATCTGCTTTCACGAAAATCATTTACAATATGTAAAGTAAAAAATACACGAATGACACTTAAATTCAAAACAGGTGTATTTATTGATAAATTTGTTGATAACGTAATTATATTTGACGCTTTCACAGCTTCTGATGTAGCAGACAAGATTATATTTTAATTTTTGCGTTGCTTCAAAGACCTTTCAAATTTTAGACCGTTGTTGGGAATAGTATTTGAAAAAACTGGGAGACTTCTTAATTCAACCTAAATTTTTATTAATTTATAAATTTTTTTTTATGTTTATTATTTAACGAATTTATTATCGTACTTACTAAAGTGAATTTTATCTAGCCAAAATAAAAATTGTTATTCATTTCAATAATCAAGAATTTTTTTACAATCAAAATTCCCAATAGACTTTCATTCAATTTTTGTTATAAAAAAAATAATTTATTAAAAAAAATTATTCTTTAAAATTCTATTTTATATCGAAATTTCTTTAGAATTTAAATTTAGAAATTTTACTCGAACGATACACGCACATTTTGTTTTTAATTTCACAAATTTACAATGCAATAAAATTCTCATAATTTTTTGTATTTCTAGTTAATTATATCTGATTGATAAATTTTATTAATTATTATAAAATACGATAAAATTGAAGTAATAAGGAAATAATAATATTAAAATGAGAATAGATATGGTTGACCGTGTCAACTTTGTGGTACTCGTACGATAATAAACGATTTTAAATGTATATTTAAAATCGTAAGAGATTATACAGTTTCATACAACCTCTTGCATTTTAAGTATAGTGCCATTTTATAGATATATGATAATTACCATATAAACTCACACCATCTAAAACAGTTATACTGAAAATTAGGGCCAAATTTATTTGTTCAAAATTTCAAGTTTGTAGCTTTAATAGTTACTGAGCTATGAACAAACAGCTTATGGGGTTGTATGGCAACTACTACAAGTAATTGAGAACTAACTAACTAACAATATATTTGCTTGCGCGAATTTTCGAAACTATGCGCAGAATAATTTCTGAGATATCGTCAGATAACTTTTCGAAATGTATGGCAGCTGTCACAAGCTTTCTTAAGATCTCAACAACTTTTAATAAATATAGCTGCCATGTCTGAAAAGTAAATAATTTATTTACTTTTCAGACTATTCTTTATGAAAAACAATTTTGAAATAAAATTTGACGATTCTTCATGAAACATAACTCAAACCCATGAAGATTTTTCTCGCCATGACTTACGGTGGTACGCATAATTTTTTCTTTCCCGCCGTAATTTGTGTGTCATGAAAAAAGTTATGTTCGACTTAATTTGTGATCAATAATTCTATAGCCATTATGCGATCAGTCCTTTAAAGTTCGCTGTTAATCAACAATTTAATTTACCTGTTAGGTGGTAGCTTTAATTTAGCTTTAAAAATTGAGTTAATATTCAAATTTTCTTTATTCCCGAACAATTTATTAGTGGTTGTTAGTTGTAAATGTTTAACTAAATTAAAAAAAAAAAGAAATTTATATTTATTTAATGCTGTAGCTTAATGGATACTAATTGGCTGCATAGGGAACGATGCCAGCTATAAACATAAAAATCAAGCTGTGCCAAAAGAGAAACATAAAAAATGTTGCGCTATCGATAATATTTTTACCGGTCAAATTTAACGTTTTCGACAATAAAAAACGGTTAACAAGAGTAGTTCGCTTTGAACGAACGATTTACAATATTATCGTTCGATAAATTTACAAGATTGTCGAACTGTAAATATTTACAAAGCCGAAAGAACACATGGCAACACTATTAATATATCAATTTGCTTGAAAGTTACAATAATAGGGTGTTGACTACAAAGCAAAAAATTTCTTTAACGAGTTAAATAAATAACAATAGTTTATTGACACTGTTTTGACAACACAACAAATCTTTTATTTAAAACAGTATTACCAATCAATTAGAAAACAGTTTCAAAAATTAAAAGGAAATCGTTAATCATAAGGGTAATCCCACTGAACCGTACTGATTTTAATTAAAAGAAAATAAGACACACTCAAAAAAAAAGTTTTAAAACGAGTTTTACGCTTTCTACAAAGAATCCAAGTAAACATGAGCGGAAATGTTCAATTTTATTCCATAAGAAATAAAATTTATTAATTATTTATAAATTTTTTTTGTGTTTCCCCCAATCTCTTAATATAGTTTGTGAACATTGCTTCTAAAATTATTGGAAAAAGCGGGAGCTTTTAATAACACATAACATATTACAGTTAATAAAAGTTTTACACAAAACTAAATGCAATTTCTACACTTTTAATTTCATTTAAATTAAAAATCACAGTAGGTTTGTTTTTTTTTCAAATAAGATTAATTTATAATTTATGCGGTTCTAAATAAAATAACATATCTGACTACTTACATAGGTAAAAATTTTAAAAGTTACTCATTCAATTAGAATAATTTTTGGTTTTGGTAGCAAAATACAAGACATGAGATAGATTTTAAAAGTGGGAATTTTTGGTAATAATAAAAATTATTTAAATTGTATTTTGGATGGTCATGTCACATTGTGAATAAAAATAAGAGAGAAAAAAAGTTTTTATAGTGAATAATAGAGCATTACTGCTAAATTAAAGAAATTCCAATCACGTAATATCGATGTACATATGTATGTATGTATTATATTAATACCATTAATAAAATATTCATCAACACATACAACATGTTGCGTACAATGTAAAAGTAAATGTAAAAATCTCTTTTTTATTGACAAGAACATTATTGTCGCATTTTATATGCAAATGTCATTTATAATGACATATTACATTTTTTATTGTAAATATATTAATGATATTTTAATTTTAATGATATTTACAATAAATCAAAACTTGAGTGATCTATCAAACTATTTTCTATAATTATCATATTGTCTATAATTAATAGCTTTTAGTGTCATAATACCCGTATGAAGGAATATTGAAAGAGTGTTATAAATTTATCCCTTTCGTTTGTAACGTTTTTTATCAGCGTCGAATTCTAAGCCAATTCAGTTAAATATCCGTTTAATTTCAGTTAAATATCCGTTTCCGAGCGATAACTTAAAAACGAATTGAAAAGCTACAATAACCAAAATAAACGAATTAACTACTACAACCCAAAACACTTAAAAATATTCTTACACGAAACTATTTGAGTTGGATTCGATGGAGTAACTCCAAAAATATTTTACCAGCTTAAAATTGAATTACAAGAAATTCTTGCAATAGCTGCAACTCCAAAAATAATTTAGTCCTATCTTCAAAAATATAGAAGCAAAGTGTTGAAATATACCAAGTTTAGTGACAGAGCCACAATTTCAAACAGAAATATTATGAAAGTTTTCCGATATTCTACACTCTTGCGAGATATCATATTACTTTTCTGTATGGGTATCACAAAGTTGACAAGGTCAACTCCATCTTCATTTTATCTAGTACTTGATAATGTCATTCTCAAAAACAGTCAGTAACATTCATTCAAAAATTACAAATTAAAATTTATTTTGCTTTGCCACATTTATTTAATCGGCTTCATTTAGAATTACGCTAACATTGTAGGCACATCTTGTACTCCTTTTGGCGTTGTGTTGAGCTCTGGTCCGCAAAATCAGGAAAACGTTGGGTAACTTAATACTCTCTGGTGCAGGCATCACAACAAGTTGCTTGAGTTTATCAGGGGGGTTCCTAAGGATAATTTTAGACTGTCGCGGTGCGTTACCACATCCATATACAATCTACAATATTGCACGCAACTTTGAAATGATATTTCTGATTTCCGGCTCAGATAGTTATTAGACGTATTACATGTGAAGTACGCATGATATTTTATTGAACATATAAAGGCCATAATTTGCTATGATTATGAAGTTATGATTTACTTTAACTGATTTTTTAAAAAAATAATAGTTAATAAATCTATATTGAGACGGTTATAAATCTCTACTGAAATTATACGAGTATAGGGCATTGATAAGTTTATTTAAAAGAGTTGCACAATTATGCAACCATCGTACGCATTCATGGATAGGTCAAATCACATTAACTCGTTAAACCTATCTTATTTAAAATCAAGCTCATAATGTCACCCGCAACCATGCCCAAAAAAATATTTATATGGAAAATATTTAAATGGCAAAGCCTAGGTCAGTTTTCGATTTCTTTATCAATTTACAACGTTTTATTAGTCAATCATCAAGAGTATGTGTTTTCCATACCCTTAATTAGATTCCATTAAGATGACTAATTTTTTACAGAAAAGAATTAAAATATACCCTTAAATATTTTTTTAAAATATTTTATTTGATTTTTATAAAAATAATAATTATGTTATTTTTGATCACGTATACCAAGAAATAAAACTTTTTATCTATATTTAATTATTGAACTCTGGAACCATTTCAAAAATTTAGAATATTGGTTGTATTATAGACAATAAAGCCATTGGCAATGAAATTCATTAAATAGTCATAACAATTAACACTGGACTAGAATTACTAATTTAATTTTCAGTTTCTATCGAACTCAAAAATAATTTAGTCATAGTATAATGTAAGTATAATGTGTAATTCGCTAGTAAATTAAATTTAAAAATTAAACACAAACACAATCAAAATGAAAATAATTAGCTATGTCTTGAATTTTAATTCAATATTGTTATTATCGTCATCTTGCAACCGGCCGATTAGGGGACACAATTAAATAAATTTACTAATTGTATAAATAGTAATAAAAAAATATTTATTTTAAGTTGAAGGTATTAAAATTTATGAGTTCTCTGTATGTCGATGAGAGCATAATAAAAATTTTGTTGGTATCTTAAATTCGATTTTCCATTTGTAATATGGGACATATGTACATATTGTCAATCATGTTGTAATATATGATACATTGTAAGTGTCAATCATAAGAGTTCACCGCATGGGTAAAATGAACTCTAAAAAAGTCATACAATTGTTGAAGTAAGAGAAAATAAGTGAAAATGTTGCCATAAATTTTAAATTTTGGAAATATTTGGAATCAACCATATAATTTTTGTAAACATGTTGTAATAAACTGACAATTTGAGGGCAGGCGAATCCAAAGATTTTATTGAAAATATTAAATTATTTCCATTAGTATTCGTTCATTGAAAATCCTCGGTAATATAGTGGTCAGCATTCCCCATGTGAAATTGATTTAAAAAATTTATTCTTATAATTTGATCTGCTACACTAATTGAGATCCAAGCGGAAATTACAAGCCAATTATATCTAAGAAAATTAAGTCCGATACTAAAGAAAACATAAAATTCAAAACTATTGCCTTTGAGTTTTTAAATATTCCTATTAATTTTTTTTTGTATACGTATCATATTTTATTTGTACGTTATTATCGCAACGTTTCGCGCGCTTTGCATATAAATAATTTGAATATAAAACAAATAACTCATATGGTTACACAGGTAACATTCATGCTGTGAAGTTTTCTAGCAGAAAACACAAAAAAAAAGTATAAAAACCTGAATATTCTAATTGGATTATGTCAGTATAACGTTATTGCTTTGTAACTATAAAAGTACGATTGCGTAATAAGATCATGGAATATAAATTTATTTTATTAATAATTGCAATTGTAATTGTTATTGCATTCGGTCATCCTCAGACAAGTGATTTACCAAGTGAAGCAAAACCTAAAAATAATTTAAAAGGAAAAATATCATTAATTGATAATGTTGGTACTGCAAGAAGATTGTTCCCTGGGGCAACTTTCACTAAACTAGATAAAAATTTAAGAAGCGGGAAAGGGAGCATTGTATATACTTTGGGTAGACGCTCTGGTGGTAAGCAAATTAATTAAAAAAATATATTTCTGAAAATTAATAAAGTTTTTATTTTAGGTGATCGAGTTGTTGCAACGGACAGTGATCGTGGTGAATGGGGTTCCGAGAAGGATATACAGGTTTTAATTGAATATCCAGCACGTGGACGTGGTGATATTGTTACATATGTTGCGGTTATTGTTGAACAAAGTTCAAATGTAGGTGATGCATATGTTGTTAGCGGTGGTATCGGACAAAGGAATATTGGTTTCATAATTGAAGCTAAAGGATCAAGTTATATTAATTATGATGCTTTTATTTATGGTAAACCCTGACAATCAGTTGAATCATTACTTGATAAATTAATCGATTCAATTTTTGAATTTTAATATTTATTTTCACTTTATTAGTATTTAAAAAAAATCATGTGATTTTATGTGTTAAAAGCTGGATACCAAATTAAAAAAAAAAATAATAATATTGTTTTTCATTGTAAATTAAGTAAAAATGTTGTGATTTTACAAAAACAAAATCTTTATTTTTCAAATATAGAATAAATCGTATCGGCTTAAATAAAAATCAACAAAATCCATAACACGTGGGGTTTCAATTCGTGTGATTTAACTGATAGTGAGAATTAAATGTGTTAAAAACTTACCTAGATTTTAATTACCTAGATTTTTTAAAAATAGTGACTAATGAAATACTTAAAATATTTAATTGAAAATATTCGACAAAATTTATTAAAAATTTTTATATTTTTTATGTAGAAATTCGTTGTGACGCTGAAGAAAATTGATTAATTTACTAATTTGCAGGTGAATAGAGCAATGTTTATTCTGAACCCGTTTCAAGATTGCTTCTGCCGGAACAAGGAATTCACAAATATTAGATGTGTTTTGATACCAATCGTTTTTTCGTTTTGTACCACGCTCATTTCAAAATTATGCAAGCCTTATAAACAGAGAAATAGCCGTTGCCATTTCATTGTTGAAGCAGCATAATTTTAAGTGCAATCGTTTACTTTAGTTTCAATACCTGAACGGCATTGAAATTATTTTTTTCTGAACATGTCTGTCATAGTCTAAGCTAAGCCTTTCTATATATTTTTTTGTCAGTTAAAAGCCTCTTAAAATTAAATATTGATCTATGCCTTTTACATTCCCGACCTCATAAACAGTTACCAGTTAATTTTAATGTTGAACAATTCACTCAATTATTCCCAGTAATTTTTCTTTAAACATAAAACTGTCGAAATTTTATTAATTGTCAAAAATTTATAAAAATTATTTCCAATAAAATTTTGACGATATTTCAGCTATAAAATTTAAAAAATTTTTAAAACTTTAATTTCTCTTACTTAATTACTAGGGTATTGCAAATAATTGCTTGATTCTCTGACTATTTCAACTGCAAAAACTTAAGTTAATATAGCGATTTTATCACAAGTCACTAAAATTGTTTTGCCAAAGTATTAACGCTTCAAATTACATAAATATCCAACTTTTCGCAAATTATTTGACTTATCTGAACACTCAAAAAAAAATATAAAAATTAACAATTTATTTTTTTACACAATTTATTTAAAAACTAAACAATATATTAATAATAAATATTTTTCTTATATATAAGACTCAAAAAGTGAATCAAAATAATTAAGATTTATAATCGAGACTCATAATAATGACAGCATAAAATTTTGACTAATATTACTCAAAGTATTCTCATATTGATTGCATTCATCAAAAATTTTCGATTTCAATTTTTCATATAAAAATTGCACCTTAATAACCATAACATTCAGCCAAATATGAAAAATACATTGTTTGTTCAGCTTTCACTTCAATTTTTATAAAATTTTCATCAATTCCCCCATCAATAATGTGTGCAGCACCTTCAGTACTACTTTGATCTACATAAATACGTATTTGAGTAATTCTGAATTGTTTTCCATTATCATCCGGGAATGACAGTGTGATTTCTTTGTTTGTTAGTGAGGGAAAAGTAAATTTTTCTTTTACTTCACCTTTCATCTTATCACCTGAAAAATAATGATAAAAAGTTTTATTAATTATTTATTGTTTATGAAGAAAAAATTTAAAGTATTTAAAAAATTATCATTTGATCGATGAAAGTATTTTTTTTTTTGAATTAATCTACTATAAGGAATTCTCAAGTACTTTAAAAATTCAATTAATTAAATTATATCCAATAAAATTAATTCCAATAATGAAATTGAAAATCTGATAAAAATATTTTTCGCAATAAATTTTAATTTCTCAAATATTTGTTCAATCTGAAAATTTCCAAAAGCTATAAATTGAGAATCAGACGTCATAAAATACGAACGTATATCTGAAATTTTTATTGTAAATATTTTCAATTTGTGGTTCAGTATAAAATTGAAGTATTTTGGTATTGATTGAAAAGTCCCAATAATCCTTAAACAAAAGCTCTGTAAAAAATTAATTGGTTTTATATTTAAATTAGGTGTCATAAATGTCGAGTGTTTACCACTACTCGGGAAATATTATATATGATTTCTACAGATCGTTATTTCCTTTTTTGTTGGAATTCATCATTCAAGAAAAATATTAAAATTGTAGGATTCATACAAATATACACAATACCTAATAAAATTTTTTGTGCGAATTTGGTTTTATTAAATTTCGATCTAACCGCAAAGGCCGAAATTAAATAAAAAGGGGGACCATAAAGGGAGCACCCCCATAAATTAGTTTTGTTTCAAAGGCAAAACAAATAAAATAAATATTAATATAATTGAGAAAATATGGGCAGTCTTGTCAGATTGAGCTTTTTAAAGCGATTTCCTGCTTTATTTTGCTATTTTCAGCTTCATATGCGATATTATATAACATATGATTCAGTAGACAATTAAATTGTATATAATTTAATTAACATTATTTGTAATGAAGATAACATCGTAACAAATACACGATCTTTATTAAAAACATTATCAGCAATATATTTTTGTAAAGTGCAGTTATATGTCTTCCGTCATAAATTTAAACTTATTTACGTTAAAAGTAAATTCAATTTTGAACTATATGATTGGATGAACTAAAATCCGGCAATACAGCCGGCAATTTTTAACCATTACTCGAAAGTATACCTAATTTTTGTTTCAAAAATAATATTCTATATTAAAATATGTCACTATTTTTGATAAAAAACGTGATTAAGAAGTGTGCTCCTTTCCGTTTTTAATTTTTTACAGACTGATTGAAATTTTTATTTAATGCGTTCGATTTGACTTGTCGCAATATTACAGTTAATGTGCGCGTTCACATCTAATTAACTATAATATTGCGAATGGTTCTACAATAAAGTAACAATTGCAAAACTAAAAATTGGATGTCTGCCCAGTAAACATTTTTCTTAACATTTTCTTTAATTAACAATTATTTTTCATATAAAAACTCTCATTTTCATATAAAAACGTCCTCTCGTTTTTTTTGCTCATCGCTAGGGGAAAATATCAAATTAAATTGAAGGACTCCCATTTTCTCAATCAGAATAGAATTCTCATTTCATATTTAATTTATAAATATTGACATTTTAATACTCCAAATTTCGGAAATTACCACTTCAGATTGTAATCATTTAGTAAAATTTAAATTTATTTCGCACTTAATCTCTTTAATTCTAAATTATCAAATCATAAAAATAATCAATTAAATTATATAATTAAAATATTAAGTATTCACCTGTAATTCGATTACCGAATTCATAAAATTTTTTCTCTCCATTGTCTAATATAAATTTGCTTGTTGAATTAAAATTTTGAAAATTAATTTTATTACTTTCAAAATTGTCAGTTTTTATTAATTTGAATGCTTCAATAGCACTTAAAAAATTACAAATTGCAAAAATTAAAATCACTTTAGATATTGAAATCATTTTTTTTTTTAAAGTTTCTCCGTTTCTTTTTATACTCTAAGCACCACTTAATTTACACTTATCTGTTGAGTTAGAATTAGAATTGCTCTAATTAATTTTGGTTTTGAACAATATTATGTCCAATTAATTGTATACGATTTCTTTATAATCTTCAAGTTTGAATCAAAAATTTATTTCGTAATATTTTTTAATTTTATTTTTAAACGATTTCAAAAGTCCAAGCTCCACTAAAAATATAAAGTTTATTTTTTTCATTACCGACTGTCTTGTTATTAATAATGAAAACTTAAAAGTTATACTCAGTATTTATACTTTTGTTAAGAAAGTTTTTCTTACAAATCACAAAATTGATAACTTATCAGTAAAATAATCAGTCGATTATCCGATAAATTATTTGACATACTTAGTTGTGATCGAATTGAATATGTACAAAAGGCAACTTAAAATAAATAATTTTCTACAGATTTTCTCAAATTGACATTTGCACCTGAAAATAATGGTGCAGATGGGTATATACTCCACTTCAAAAATTGTAGACTTTAGATAATTCAGATATGCATTTAAGGTTCTAAATTAAATCTTAAAAAACTTAACATACAATATTTTTGGAATATTTAAAAAACTTTGAGCATACTATGATTTTCGAACATGCTTCTTTAGAAGTGAAAATTTATCGAACAGACTTTATATTAAGATCTTAGTTTGAATTAAATTTTCGAAAAATCTCTATACGCAATCAATTTGAAAGGATTGATATTATTATTTTAAGAATGTTGTGAATTCAATTCGTAATATTCAACTTAAATCACAATTTTAAGAACTTCTTATTATAAATTTGTGAATTCTGGAACTTCACGAAAAATATTGAATATCTTAAACATATTCTCAAATTTCAAAAATATTATATCAGCCTATCAATTTAGGTAAGCCCGTTAGAGTATATTCGCATTCAAAATTTCCTACCCGCAGTAAAGGGTTACACTTAATACATCACGAGTTTCTTTTTTGATTTAATTTATCAAAAAAAATGGATTAAAATAACAATCGAAAGAATAATTTAAAATATTTGAATTAATCTGGGACTAATATAAATTATTAAAAAGCAAAATTTGATTATAAAAATATTTATGACCCCTTAGACGTATGTAGTTATTGGCAAAATATTACTTGGCTCCAATTATTTATTTAAACAAAAAGACAAAATTGCATAGTTTCAAAAACCAAAAAAATTTAAAAACGTCATAATTCTTTGAATACACCGTCATATTTAATGGAACGATGAACTATGAATCATAGTGCATAATATTCAACATAGTAATTCAATTTCGCAGTGTAAACTACAAAGTAGTAAATCTACTGTTCAACGCGTAACGAAATGAAATCAGTGTACGTAACGTGTGCGAATACATGCATATATGTATGAGTAGATCTATATACTGAATAAAGTTTTAAGGAGGCAGGCTTTAAGGAGATTGGAATCTTCCAGTAAATTATTTAAAAAAGAAAACTATTTCTATTATTTAGAAAAAAAAAATTCTAAATAAACCTTCTTTCAATTAAAATATTTCTTTTTTTTTGCACATTTTCACATATATCATTTGAACTAGATATAACCAATAACTGCGTTTATTCAATAAATCACAAGTTTTGCAAATTCTAGAAACGTCATAAGTTTATGTATAACATTATCAATATTTCTTACACATATAAATATTATTATGGTTTTTATTACTTAATACCAGTAATTAAAAATTAAAATAATTGTTTATTAATTAATAATTATCGTATTTAATAAAGTTTACAATATTCACACTTTTTAATAATTGAAAACAAAATATGAATCAGAATTTTAAATAATTTTTAAAACTACTTTATAAATTTTAATGCGGAATCTTTTTTATGAATTTGTAATTACGTTTTTTACATCAAAAACTGAAATTAACCCATAACTATACAAGAGTTTATATTTACTTTACAATCAATTTGACTCATTTTAATATACGTACACATAAATTATTGCAGAAGTTTTTTCAAAATTAATAAAACTAGCAAATCTGTCAAACATTTTTAAAGCTTAAAGCCACTCCAAATTTGGGAAGTACTTTTTTACAACTGAGTTCGATGCAGATAGAATTTGGTACATAATGTGTTTACATACATGCGTATTCGAATTTAAATTTAGAAATCATTTCAGCATTAACATGAGCTGCGAATCATGTAAATTTCTCATAGACATTATCCATAATTATAGAATTATATAAATAAATTATAAATTTTATCATAGTTTGAAATTTAATTTCAAATGTCAATTAATTATTCAATATCTCCAATTTTTTTAATTTTCTGACAGATATCCTTTGACGTAAACATTAACAATTCAATTAATATTTTAATGTTTTATTCTCTTGTTTTGTTATCTAAGAGCATGTTTTCAATTTCTTAGTGTTGTAAAGAAAAATATTATTATTGCATGTTATTAAACTAAAATTTAATCATGTTGAAAAATAATAAACGTTTCTATGATTTTGAGCAATTTTACTACACCAGCTGTAGATCAATATAAATTGGAAATTTTCTAAATTTAGATTATGAACTTTCAAGAATTGTAAAATTATTATTTTCAAGTGGGTAATTGATATTTTCGAAGTTTAGCTTTTTAAAATAGATCGGACGTAATTATCGTAAATTTTTATTTTCCGTTTTACTTTTATGAAAATAAATAAAATAATTAAAGTTTTTATCAATGAATTTGTAGTAAAATAGCAAAATGAAATAACTTTGTTATTATTTTTACCTCCATTGTTATGAAATTTACGATAACTTGAAAAAAAATTTATTGCTTGTGTAATTTGTTCTTTATTTTTTAATACAATTGAACACACATTGGAAGATGCAAATCGCTTAATGTATGCCTTATTTCGAACATTATTAGTCGTATCGTAAATAAACGATACGAATAATACACGGAGCAAAATGGAAGAGAAATTCAATACAAGCTCTTTTGAACTTTTTAAAATTCAGAAAAATTGAGTAAATGATACTCAATTTTTCCGAAAATCTGAACAAATAACCCAATTATACAATATGTTAAAGCTCACAAATCATTATTAATATGTATTCTATAAATATGTCAACTGCTTTAAAAACTACTGGAAATTCTGCTGCCTTAAAAATTCACATTATTATTTTGCGGAGTAAAATGTTGTCCCTACTATTTCTTTATAAAGGTTGGTTTAGTTAAGAGCCATAGTATACCGGCAATATTTAGATTTTAGTTAAGTATTACATTACATTAAAAGAACCGGAAAAATTTTTGAAAAATGATTCGTCTAATACATTGAGATAAGTTTAATAAATTACTTCAATAGAAAGACTTTAACAATACATGAAATACACATCGTGTTATATGGAATCGTAAAGTTATTCCATCGTCAACAATTGTATAACTTGAAAATTCTTAATTATACATACACTGAACACATGTAATTAAAGCATTTAGCCAATATTACTAAAATAAAATCGCAAATAACTCATTCCCATAAAAAAATAAGGAATTCAGAATATTTTTTGGTTTAAAATAAAATTGAATTTGTATAACAATACACAAAAATACTTAGTTTATACTTTCATAAATTTTAGAATTTCTACATTCCTTTCACTATTTTTAAAATTTTTTCCTCTTTCGAAGATTTTATTTTTGGTATCTCAAGTATTTTTAAGTTAATAAAATCCCTATTGAGTATACAAACACTTGTTAGTGTTATCAAATAATTGCAACATTGTTGCAAAAATTGCGGCGCAATATTTTAAGAAGATAAAAAGCGCCCATTTAATAGATCTATTATAAAAATATTAAGTGGAATTAAAAATTTAAGATAGATAGAATGTTGAAGATTTAAGAAGATATATTGAAATAATCAAATATTATAAATGAAGTTATACCTGACAAAAATAAGATAATATGTGTAATACGTTCTTTTTACGGGAATATAACAAAATGAAAATTCTGTTATATAAAAATAAAAACAAATCTATAAATTCAAATATTCAAGATTCCTACTGAAATAAATTTGAGTAACTATATATACTGCTTTTAACTAATGTTTTATAAAGCATGATATATATGCAAATGTTATACATTTAAGGAGTGTTACTTTTATGTTCTTAAAAAATAGGAGTCAATGTATGTATTAGAAAGCCTTACAATATGAGTAGCATTCGCTTTGTATTTAATCTCTTATTAAATTTTTAATTTCGTTCATATATTTTTGATCTGGTACATGACCTGAAATCCCTTCCAGTTGAAACTTTTTTCAATAATAACAATTAATTAATTTTGTTGTTTTGCACGCGACGCGACGATATTGACAATGCGACATCTTCATTAAAATATTGAGTCAAATTTTAATGTAGAATTAGTATTATTTAAGATTGTTCACATACTTTATCATCAAATGTAATTAAAATTACGACAAAAATGAGTTCAATGTTCAAATATTCATCCACAGCAATAAAATGCAATTTTACAAGTATTAAATGTGCATAGCGCAATAAAACAAATAATTTGAATCATATAATTTATATTTTTGTTATAATGTATACCTCAATTTAAAGTATAACACTTTATTTTTATACACATATAGTATATCGCAATTTATATGATTAATTTATTATTAATTTTACAATAAATACCGTAAAAGTAATTTTAATTATAGTTCGACAATATCTACTCATAAATTGTATAATCTATTTCACTTATAATTTCCGGAATTCCTAGTAACTTATCTCAAATAAAAGTATCTATAATATAAAACACCTAATATTATGTAAGGAGTCTACTTAATATATTCGTATACATAGAATGTATAAAGTTCAATTGTTTCTTATGGAATTTCTTTGTCACGATTTTTGTTTTCAATTCTAAACCTCTTTATAATTTCATTTAAAGTAATTCAAAGTAATTCCTTTTGACTATATCAGTTTACTACGTACTTGTTCGTACATATTTCATGTACTTGTATCTAGACTATTTTATATGTCTAAAACAAGTTATTAATCACTAAACTTACCGAATCACTAATAAAATAAAAAAATGTATAATATACTAAATACGAAAATCCAATACTTACTTGTAGAGTGTTTTATTATTATTTTTTTTTTTTTTGAATAATTGAAAACGACTGATAGCACACGATTATTAAGTTTAAATCATTTTAAATAGACAAGTTAGAATAATTTAATCGACGGTTTATCATGTGATTCTTTGAAAATTGAATTACGTTCAAGATTCTAAATTTTAATAAGAATTAATTGTTCAATATATATAGAAGAATTTTTTCGAAATATATATGAAAGTATTACCGAAATTGTTGAAAAAGTTATGAGCATCAGTTGAATGTAATTACGAATTTTATATAGCCCTAAGAAAGTTGAATTTTGTGTTAAAAATTTAAAAGAAACCTTTTAGTCAATATTGTTTTTCATATTTTTATCATTAATGTAAAATATATACATATTTGTCAACAAGAGTTAAAATTGCCAATCTAAGTATAGTTAAGCGTTATTTCGGACAAGCGCAACATATCAAATTTCTGGAAAATTACTTTGCTATGTAATTAAATTTTCTCTATATATAAATCCTAATGAAATTTTTGAGCAACTCCATAAATTAGAAATTAATACTTAGTAAGAGTACAATTTAGAAATAAATACTAAGAAACATGTTTAATGCAAAAATCAAAGACCATAATAAAGTTATCATATATCGTATTTCAATATCACCATTACACTGCATTGGATGTCTGATGAATATATGCGATTTTTGCGAAAATTGAATAAGTGTCATTTGTCCTAAATTTCATTGACGTTCTTCTCTCACAAACTCTTTCTTGAATGAGTGAAAAGTTTTTACAATCAACAATATTAAGTTAAAGCCCAGCTAAAACGCAATAATAGAAATAAGAAAAATTTCAATTTTTTATGCTTATTACAAATATATTTAATAATTTAATTACAATTTACTTTATCGTAAATCAATTTTCATATAATATTATAGTACTTGATATTATTATAGGTCTTGAGAATTTTTTAAGTACAATTATCTGAATTCTATTGTATATACGAAATTCTGTAAGAATGTAAGCGAATTAACAAAGCAGGTTGTTTTTGTCAGCATCAGCAGATACAAAAATTTACATATTTTAGTTCACGTTTTGCTTTTATTGTACAATGTATAATTACATACTAACATTTGCTAACATTATACGGCGGAAAATTTATACCAAATCAGTAAATTATTATGAATTTTATAAATTTAGTGAAGACAACAATCATATTCAAATCATATAAGTGAATACAAAAACCATTTAATTATGAATTTAAATTTACAATATTACCAACATAATAAAACAGAGAATTTTTTTTTAATAACAACAGAACAAAAATGCAAGCTTGGACATCTAGAGAGAGAAAGCATGACAATTTGACTTGTTGTTATAATATTATATAAAAGAGCTTTTTGATACCGGTCATCAAAAATAAAACAGAAGTGAAATAATAGAACAGATTTTATAAGTGCAAAAGAAAATATGGGATTATACTAAAGCAAAATTGAAAAAAATTAATTTAATTCTCTTATAATAACATATATTTACAGTCGAATACGGCTTAATTGCAGCACATATACATATAAACAAAACTTCTATTTAAAAATTCTATGTCCTATGAAAGTGTTTGTTTGCATACACAAATTTTTGTTTTGCAAAGTTTTAATAGATATAAAAAATATTGATATATTCAATATTGTAACTTCTTTCTTTTTTTCAATATTATTACCTATTGTTTTATTTTTAAATATGACACACCAGAAGCGATTGTGCTGCAAAAACAAATTCAAATTTTAGCAACATGATTAGCAACGATTCTCGTCATTACGATACTCAGCATTTTAATAAGAAAAGTTAAACAAGTTTAAAGAATCAAATAGTTACAATTATTATCTTCTCTTTTTATACCCTGCACTTCGTGAAGGGTATATTAACTTTGATATGGAGTTTGTAACTACTTGAAGGAGTCATCTGCGGTATGGACATTTATATATATTTTTACTTAGCGTAAAATTCTGCGTTTATTTAGACATGTCCGTCCGTCCGATCGCACGATAACTCAAAAACGCATAATGCAATCGACACCAAACTTTCACAAGTTGCTTCTTTTGTGCCAAGGACGAACCCAATTGTTATTGGACCAATTCGGACAACGGGTTCGGGTAGCTGGCATACAACTCAAAGAGTTTATTTTAATGATTTCAAAAACTAATAAAGGTACAAATATAAAATTTTGTATACATGTGTCCAATCATATTCTACATATGCTATAAAAATTTTAATGAGATAGCTGCACCGGTTCGGGTGGCTGCCATACAACTCCAAAAGCAAATTTTTTATATTCGGCAAAATAATAACGTCAGATTCATGAAACTTGGCAGTCGTGTGTCAAATTATAGGTCAAAGATATTTTTGAAGTTTTGGTGGAATTGTTTGACAGGTTCGAGTGGCTCCCATACAACTCCAAAAGCTAATTTTAAATATTTGGAAAAATAATAAAGTCAAATTCATGAAACTTGGCAGTAGTGTGTCCAATTATAGATCAGATATATTTGCGAAGATTTAGTGGAATTGCTTGGCAGGTTCGGGTACCTGCCATACAACTCCAAAAGCTAATTTTAAATATTTGGAAAAATAATAAAGACAGATTCATGAAACTTGGCAGTTGTGTGTCCAATTATACGAGTTATAGGTCAAAGACATTTCTGAAGTTTTGGTAGAATTGCTCGACAGGTTCGAGTGGCTCCCATACAAGTCCAAAAGCTTATTTTAAATATTTGGAAAAGTAATAAAGTTAGATTCATGAAACTTGGCAGTAGTGTGTCCAATTATAGATCAGATATATTAGGGAAGTTTTAGTGGAATTGTTTGGCAGGTTCGGGCGCCTGCTATACAACTCCAAAAGCTAATTTTAAATATTTGGAAAAATAATAAAGTCAGATTCATGAAACTTGGTAGTTGTGTGTTCAGTTATAGGTCAGACATATCCGTGAAGTTTCTATAGAATGGTTTCACAGATTTGCTATACAACAATGAAAGGTGCAGGGTATAATTCTATCGGTTCATACCGACTGAAACGTTTTTACTTGTTATTTTTTTCCTCCGTGGAAAAAGTGTTGAGATTGTGACAATCTAATATTTCATCTAATATTAAACACGTCGTTCTATATTGCCAAAATGAAATTGTCTCATTGAGAATAAGCTTATATGAAATAATTTATATGATAACATGTGATACAAATGCATACCGCATAATGTGGTTAGATACACTATGTAATATATGAATGCATGTTGACATGAAAGCGAGTAAATATGTAGCAAATCACTTAATATTTTAGTCTTATTTATTTTTCTTGAAAATATATTGCCAAAATAGTTTAATGAACAAATGTTTTATTAAAAGGGTAAGAATTAAAACAAACTGAAAGTTGTTATGACTTATACCTGATATGAATTCATTGATGACAGTGTAGTAGAAAACTAATAAAAATTTTATTTTGCAAATAAAAAGAGTGTAAATATAAATGTGCTCGACTGTACTTCAATATGTGTGCATTTTCCAATTACACTAGCACATTGTAATTAAAAAAATTGTAAAAGTATGAAGAATATACCTTCTTTTATAAGTTTTTCTCAAGCTCTTACTTTCTGATCTGTAAAGCCTTTTCAATTTCACTATACATTGTCTATTAAAATTACAACTGACTGACCCTGTCTAACCATTATATTGTCTTTTTCCTTTGATATTTGAATTTAAGTTGTACGTGACGTTCCCGCCAGTTTCCATTCACGTTTTAAACGGCAAGTAATTGCGTTTTTTTTTCGATTAATTTTCTATTTCTTTAAGTAAAGACATTCATAGTTTTTAAGACAGTTTTATTATTGTTGTAGAATATAAAAATTTTTAAAATTTATGCGATCTGTTCAAAAAGATCCTTCATACAGTTAATAATTTTACAAACTAATGCTTTTATCATAGAGCTAACTATATTCCTTTTTGATTAGCTCATTTAATTCAATTATAACCATAGAATGATGCTCTATAATTCAAGTAATATGTAGTTTTTGCAAAAATTGATATACATATACTTCTTTCACCTATACCTCCCGAAATAATAGTAGCATTTCCAAAACTTAGCTGATCAACTTCAATATAAACATATTTTACTATTGAACCAATACCAGATTTTGGATAGCAAATGTTTAAAATGACATTTATAACATCGTCATATTGGAAACTATCGGTTGCTTTAATAATCAAACTATCGTCTAAAATTATAGGAAAAAATAACTAAATAATTCGAATATGAAAATATAATCTGTAAAATATAATAGAATATTATTTATTAAATAAATTATTTATTGAAATTTTGAAAGAACATAGAACTGACAATAAATAGAAAATAAATAAAAATTTTAATTGAACGAACGCGTGTATGACGAGAAATTTTCAAATCTTTCAATAATGAAATGTAGTGTTAAGCTTAGTTCAAATATATTTGGCAAAAACTGTATAAAACTTACTAGAAGTTCGACGTCCGAATTTATATATTTCAGTTGATCGAACGTTTTTCTTTCCCAAATCCAAAGTTACATGATTATCTTCTGCTCTAACTGCATTATCCTCATCGACGGGTATGAATGTTTGCTCAACATTAAGTTGATCAACAGTATTCTTATTCAAATAACTATCTTCAGAATCAAATGTTATAATGAAAATTTTTCCATGTGCTTGTTGATTCGAAATCAAAATAATGAAACTTAAACAAGCAATTAATATTAGTTTTATGAACATTTGCATTTCGGATAAGAAGAAATTTTGCAATAATGCGATAAATTATGTGAAAGCGAACTGATCTTGTGAAACTTTCAAACAAAACTGGTTCTAACAATTTTTAAAATTATTGCAAACTAAAAATTTTTGGCTTCATATTTGATAAAATTTTGCATATTGTATGGAACGGTTTTTCGTACTGGCATATATATATACATATATATAGTGCGAATTAATGTAAACAATTTGAAACGAACAAACGAATTCTTTGTATTATTCTTCTAAAATACATAAACATATATGCATGCATGTATATGTTTTTTGTAACAAACAAAAGGGAAAGCGAAAAAAATAATATTGGGGGACAAATGAATTCTGCTTACAAATTAAATTTGTTTAAGTTTAATCAAACGCGTTGTAAGCACAAAGGGAAGCTATATGATGACATCAAATTTCGTATGTCAATTTTTCGACGGAAATGCGTTTTTCCATGCTACGGAATCCTAAGTAAACTAGTTTTCCATGGATGTTTGTTTGTCATTCTGTGTATCTTTGTTTGCAAATACGTGTATCTCAGTACAAATATACACAAAAGTCAGCATCTATGGTCAGTCACGAACAAATGTTCCACTAATAAAGCAGACAATAAAGACAAAGAGGTCTTTGCTTCAAAAAATTAAAGTCAAATTTCTTTAAAATCTCTCAATAAGCACTAAACTTGGATGTTGGTATAATAAACGGATATTGTTTCATGCATCTATACTCCAAATCGTTACCACAATGAAAATATTAAGATAAGGACAATTTAAAACGGAAAAATGATTATTTCGCATTTAAATGATTATTTTTTATTTAAAATAATTACGAGATAAGGTAATCTACTACAATTTATATTGCCTTATGTGTTAACCACATTTTCTCAAATTTAATATGAATTAATGCGGGTGGCTTCTGTTAAAAGAACCAATGTTTAGTGACTTAAATTATAGGTAAGTTGGCAAAGTAGTTCATTTAAATTTAATTATTATTTTCATGGGGAACAAAATGCTTACATTAACAATGTTACTTTTGTTGGCTCACAAGATATTTTTGCTTATATTTTGGCAATTTTCTGATTTGACGGGAAGTGTGGTCAGGGCTTTTATATTTCTTTTTAGAGAGACAAATATAAATTCGCTTGGGTTTATATTAATTCTTATACCAGATTTTTTTTTTTGTTAAAATTGGTTAACTGAGTAAGGGATTTGCTTCTTTTAAATAAAAGTTTTGGTCGCTTTGTTTGATTCGAATTCATTTAATAGACATTTTCATGCGACCAGACAAGTATGACGGAAAATTTGCATATACTCAAATTGATCATATTTACAGAATTTTCTACATATAAATAATTGGTTACTTCAACTGGTTATTCAGTTTCTTCTTATTTCAACAACACTTCCTCCATTAAATTATGCTTTTATTAAAATTAAAATTAAAAAAAAAAAATTGCTTTATTATCAAAGTAAAAAAAAAAGTATAACTAAATTTTTACAAAATTATTTTTGTTATTTTTCCATACTCTTCAATAAAAATAAAATTAAAATTATATTCAGTAGCCATAAAATGATGCTCTGTAACTTAAATAATTTGTTGAATTCGCTTCAACAGCAATACATATATGCCTTTGACCAATTCCTCCAGATATAACATAAGCTCGACCAATTTTTGATAGTTGATCAACAACAATTTCAATATATGTTACTATTGATCCAACACCTGAATTGGGGTAACATAATTTTAATACAACATTCATTAAACTGTTATAATGATAATTATTGGCCGATTGAGCGATCATTTTGTCAACTGAAATTAAAAAACAAAAATTATAAAAATTTAATTTTTAATAAAAAGATCAGAAATTTTTTTTTGGCAATCGAAAGCAAAACCAACTTAGAAGTAAATTTTATATTATGAATATTTTGTTATGTAACGCAATGGGCAATAGATTCCAGACATTCAATAGATTTTCCAATAATGCCGCAATCAATATAAATTTTAAAAGAGGAGTGCCAATTAGAAATCAATAATTTGTCTGGAAAACGTTTTCAATCGTTCAGAAAATTTTTATCGAAATCTACTTTTGGGAATTCAAGCTAAATTGTTGATTAAAGTAGGCATGATCTTAATTGTCAATGCGCGATAGTACTTGTAATTTTTATTTGAAATTTTTTACCAATGAAAATATGAACTCAAACAATATTTAATACCAATGTAATAATAAGAGAACTACGGTAGGCTAGTCACCTACCTAGCTAACTCTCTATGACTATAGAAACTAGGACATGATAGATATCATGAACTAGCCCTATGCTCCTTATAGGAGTGAAGAAGGAGAAAAAAAAAAAATAATAAGAGTAGCAAAACACTAACATAAAACTAATTAAAATTTGCCTATCAACCTAATTTGTAATAAGGAATCGTAGTAGCCAAACATCAAATTCTAAAATTGAATTTCACTTCAATGGTAAGACCACGGTATTCCTGTTCGCAAATAAAAATTTTATCAGAATTTTAATTCAAGTTATTAAATTTGCACATTATTGCTCACATACACTTTTATCTCTATTGATTATTTTATTATAATTTAATTACCATATTATTATTTAATTTTACCGACTTGCCGTTGTCAATAATAATATTGTAGCACTCATTTTATAAATACGAAATAAAATCAGGCAGTCTCAATATTTCTTAATTTTAATTAGTTTATTTCAAAAAGAAACACAAATTTACCAGAGCTGTGATGTCCTAGAGTATATCGAATTGTTTGTTGAACTTTTGTTTGATCCGGTATTGAATTTTTATTTCCATTACCATCTTCAATTGTTCTCTCTATAATATTAGTATTCGATTCACCTTCACCACCAATTTTTGGTGTTACCATATCAGATATTTGAATTATGTTGTCAGTGTCTTCAATTAAATTATCATTTTCAGAATCAAATGTTAAATTAATAACATTTCCATTTACAGTTCGCGAATTTAAAATACCAACAATTAAACAAAAAAATATTAATTGAGTATAGTATACCATATTAAATAAAATAAAAATAGAAACTATAAATCCAAAATTCGAATCTCAAAATTTTTGTGAATGTTGTCAATTAAACCCACTGAATTATTTCACGTCCAAATCCAAATTAAAGAACGATTGGCATTAAAAATTTTTCTTTACTTGAAATAAACTGAAAATTTAATTCTTATCTAAAATTATTGTTATTGATATTATATTGTTAATCTTATCGAAATTTGATGTCAGTATGTATATATGCACGTATCTATGTATAAAATATTGTAAGCATATCACAAATATTAGGGTGCGGGATATTGCAATTGAATAAAACAAATATTTGTTTTTATATATTTTTTACTTTTTTTTTTGCATTTACATATGGGAATTTTTTTTGTCAACAAAATTTTTCTAAACTGAGACCTTTGTTTCGACAGTTTTGATAATATAAAAATTCACTTTTAGAATGTCAATACATAAATATATGTATACAAGGTGTTTCACATAAGGTGGCAAATAATTTCAGGGATGATTCTTTGATCAATTTCCAGCAAAAAATTGTATGGGTGGGGGAGAAGGATGCAGATATACTCGTTTTCGAGCTACAGCCTGTTGAAAAAAAAGAACCAGATTTTTCCTGCATATATAAATAAATGCTTATAACTTTCTAATCATACAACATAGAGTAATCATTAGGAGCTTGTTTTACAGGCGATTGATTGTTCATTATTTTTGATCTTACAATTAATTTGATTTGAGACATAGTTTTCGAGATACAGCTCGTCAAATTCAGAATTTTTGTTTTTAAAATTTTTTTCACAAAACTTGAAATTTCTCGAAAATTTTTGTTATATTTTATTTCGATGCGCTACTATGAAATGTAAAATTTAACTCATATAACATTTTCCTCTATCTTTCATAGTTTTACCACTAAAACGTGTTAAATGTGTTTAAAAAACAAGCGAACTGTTTTATATAGCACGAACATATGTTTGAAAGGTATTATAAATTTGCTTACCGTTTGTAACTCTAAAAAACAACGGTTTAAGATTTGTATGTATGCTTTTGATGACAGTCGAATTCTGAGTCGATTTAACCGTGTATGTCTGTTCGTTCGTCCATCCGCCCCAACGATAACTCAAACACTAATTGAGCTAAACTGACTAAATTTTCACAAATGAAAATGCCTATTAAATTGGATGTGATTGAAATTTTTTAATTTATTGTGGTAACTAGGCCATATACAACTTCAATAGTTATTTGGTTATACTTTAGAAACTATTAAAATTATATTACCGAAATTAAGCACCATAATTTTTCTTTCTTGTTTCTTGACTAAACAGTCAAATACACCTCGATACGTTTAAATTAAAGACATAATCTGTCCCACAGCCAATAACAGTATACTTTTTCGTCCATAAAATAAATGCGACTATACGAAATTCAAGACTTTATAGCTTCAATAATGGAATTTTACCGAATAATTTTTAAACTTCAGCTACTCAAACAAAATGTACTTCGTTCGGATTAAAAATTATAAAGTATTTATTTGGAATAATTATTGTACTTATTTTGAAAAGATATAACAAGAAGCTTTTAGATCTCAAATTGATCAAAAGTAAGTGCATATGTACTCGTATTCTATTCGTCATCAAATATATAAATTCAAATATAATACAAATAGAATGTAAAATACAAAATCTTCTAAATATTTCAAAGACTTTTTTTTATTAACACACTAAATGATTTAAATCCACTCTAAGAAAATTACCAGCGACACCCTAAAAGTATGCTATAATTGTTGATACAATTATAATTAAAATAAATTTTTCGATATTTATTAAAATTATTTTATTTTTGAAATTTTATTCAATACAACCAGATCTAATAACTTTTATTTTAAACTATAAATTTTGAATTGGTTTTTTATTTGAAATTATTTAATATTTAATTATTTTATTAAATAAAAAATTCAGGAACCAATCAACGCTCTCGCTGGTGTAAAACAGTATCCGCCCATACCTCGCAACACGACCGCTCCTTATAGGACATTTCGCTCTAACAACCCTCTTCATTTAAGGCACGTTTTCGATTTCGCTACAACGGGAAAAAAAAAACTTTTTTCGTTGTTGATTTATCAACATATTGCCACTTTTGTGATCGCAAGTGCAATCTCACAATTTTGCACTCTTCTATTTTCTCTTGTTTACAAACAACATTAGATAATTTTTTTTAGTAACTTGTAAGTTATCATTTCTTCATTGTCTTTGGATTAAAGCCGTTTTTTAAGAAAATTATATATGTAGATATACAGTTATTTTAAGTAAGAAATAGTTGTTTCATTTTTGGATTTTAATTGGTCTTTGGAGTCTGTTATTTTTGTTGCACAAGGGTATGTAGTTGTTATGAATGTATTTTTGATAACAATAAAAATAAAAAAACAAAATGCATTTTGAATGATAAATCATATTACATATTTAGTGATTTTGAAACTGATCCCATTGAATTTGTATGAATTTGTATCAGAACAATATAGATTACTTCTACGACTTTTCGTTTTGCGGCAAATTTTTATGGAACGTATATAAGCCGTAAAGCGTAAGGTATGGATGTAATTTACGGGCAACCTCTTAGCTTGAATTAGGTTAAATTTATGTTGGCAAATCTTAAAACTTAATTCTACTTCTGTCAGCTCAATCTCAAGTTGGCGTTTCTAAAGCAGAACATTTAAAAACTGAAGGAATCGGCTCTACTCGTACTTTTAAAAACAGTTGAATCTTAACTGAATTTTAAAATATTAACTAACATTGATTTCTCCATCTTCACCTTATAATTATAACTTTTGAATTGTATTTTTAAATTATGCCAGTTTCTAATTCTTAGAGCATTAAATTTTATGCAGACTATATGAGAGTAGAAGTTCTTTAAACAAAAATATTTTGATTGGCTGATCTTACTTTGATCTTTTTCAGATCAAAGTAAGATCAGCCAACATGAACACAACCTTAGTTTCATAAATAACTAATGTAACTCGAATTTAGTAACAAGATATATTCAAATCTCAAGATAATCTCAAAATCAAATTTTCATATTTATATTTTATTACAAGTTTATCATAATGCACCTTAATAAATTATTTGTAAAATTTTGGGAAAAAGTACAATACATATGTGTAGTTTTATATTGCTTCACTTAAACCAATTCGTTTCGATTTTATGTAGCGTTAAAACAAATATTTTATTTTATACTATATACATATATGTATACGTTTATAAATTATAAAGACCATAGAATGACACTTTATAATTTAAATACGTAGTTGCATTAGCAACAAGACCAACACATATGTTTCTATGACCTATGCCACCTGATATAATGAAAGCATGTCCAATATCTGATAGTTGATCAACAACACCTACAACACTTGTTAATATAGAGCCAAAACCGAATTTTGGATAACAAAACTTTAAGATAATATTTCTTAAACCGTTATAATGAAAATTGTTGGATGATTCAGCAAGCAACTTGTCATCTAAAATGATAAAAAAATTACGATTTTTTTTTTAACGATAACAAAAAACTTACGATGAAAAAAACGATGTCCTAAAGTGTAGCGAATTTTGTGTTGAATATTTTTTTTACTAGAGATTTTTTCTTGATCTTCATCATCATTATTCTCAAATGAATTATTTTCATATTTTGATATAATTGGTTCATAAACTTCTATTTCATTGTCGCTTAATTCAATTAACTTACCATTTTCTGAATCAAATGTTAGACTAATAACATTTCCTTTAACAATTAAATTAAAAATCATACAAATTAAAATAATTTTATTATTTAGTTCAAGTAAGGACAGCATTTTTTTAATTTTTAATTTTAATAATTTTTCTTATGTATAAATTTCACAACTAAGTACTCCACAGTTTTAAAACTTACATGAGTGTTGTCATCACTAATGTGTAAAAAAAAAATTAAATTTATTAAAATTATGAAGAGAAAATGCATTGAGTGATGATTCTTTTATCTTATCATCATTAATATTCAATTGATTATCAATCAATTATCTGCAATTTCAATATAAATGCATTTTAATGTTATCAATGCCGGATCAAGTGTCTAATATAAAATAATTAATTTATGACAAATTGTATACCCCGAACTATAGATAAGAAATGGTTTAAGTAATTCAATTTAAAATTTTTCTTGTAATAATTGTGAATACAGTTAACATGTGCCAATGTTATTATCTTTCCATTTTCTGAATACACCAAAAACTAAAACAATCATATTTTTTTAAAAATAATCCGATTACGGCATTGTATTCAGGAATTTCATGTCTAAGCTGAATTTTGAAAGGATTCTTCCAATATTGAACTAAATAAATCCAATAATTTCATGAAGAGGATAAATGAATTGAATTTAATAATTTTTAGCACTTTTCCAAAAAAATTTAGAAAAAAAGTGCTTATTAGTTTCACTCTGTCCGTCCGTTCGTCCGTGTGTCTGTTTACAAAGCTTGTACACCCTTGAAGACAGAAAACTGAAATTTTATACGTACCTAGATCTTTACTAGACACTTATTTCTGTAGAAAAAAATTTTTACCTATCTCCCCCCCTCTAGAAGTTATACCCCCCCAAAACCCTAAAAATGCTACTTTTTAACTATTTATTGCAGTGAAACCATAAGCATTTTTCAAATTTTGAAAACGAGAAAGGCAGTGGATTGCTTCTCCTACCGTGGCATACTATAGTCAAACTTTAAAAAAACAAAATGGTCGTGTAAATTTACCGTTACCTAAAATCCGTTTTTTCCCAATTTTTGATGTCATTTTTCTTCTAGACCCCAGGTTGTAGGAGCCTTAAATTTAAGCAGCTATTAGACACTAATAAATACTTAATTTTGTTAGAAGAAAATTTTTTCCGTATCCACTCCCTCTCAAGTTATCGCCTCTTAAAATTTGTAAAATTTGAATATTTGGCACCATATATTAACAAAACCGCAAGCTTTTTCAAATTTCTATAAACGCAAAAAGCTAACGGTAAATTCTATGACATTAAAAAATATAATTATTTTCTTAACTCACGCAATTAACCCTTAAAATCGAGCATTATGTTAAGCCCACTTTATATTAATTTTTGCTTTATTTCAAAGACTGCATAAATCTTTCATCCTAAATATATGCAATCCTTGAAATAGTTTCGTATATGCATGAAAATAATTTTAAGTGTTGTAGGTATACATCGATTGTTTTGCAAAGCAGTATTTTCACTTGTTGAAGGGAAAAGTGGTACAATAAAAACCATTGGTTTAACCCAACTTTATTGGATTTAAATTCAAAGCTAAATGCAATGTTAATTAAAAGAGTAATAATATTAACAAATTTTCATCAAATTTAATTAGTTTTGATCTAAAAGTTTGCTCTTCACAAAATTTTCTATTGATCCATAAAAACTTCGAAACAAAAAAGCGCCATATTTCACCTATTGATTTTTTTGTTTTGGAGAAATTAAAATTCTTTTTAAAGAAAGACAATGATTTTTCTGTCTCTACATTGAGGTACGGTGAACTTTTCCTTTTATTACAGAAACCGGCTGAAAATTTTTTTCAAAAATTATTCTACTAGCTTTTCTAACAAAACGAGTTATCACCATTTTACAAAATTTGTTATCTCTTACATGCTGTTGTAATTGTAAATAAATTTTTTTTTTAACAAAATTTTTGATTTTAAATTTTGTATTAAATATTTTATAAAAATAAATGACAAAATAATCTACTATAAAAATCTGCAGTTACTCTATATTGTCTTGTACTGTTCATTTCAACTCCTAAACAAATTTGTTGTTTGGAACGTAAAAAATTTAATTCGCCAGAAATGATGGCAACATCGTTCATATTTGATCCTTGTTCAACCACTATTTTAATAGAATAAAGTGGGCATGTTACTTTTGCAATATTTTCTAATTTTGGATAGCATATTTGCATTTTTGTATCCATTTTTTGACTTGTATTAAAAGCTATTTGAATCTTTGACACCAGCATAGCTGAAATAAAAACAGAAATAAAAGTAAAATAAATATAGAAATTGAATTTAAATTTTATTAATAAAGAAATTGTCATTTTTAAATTTTAGAGAAAGATATGCTAAATCGACTAGTGTTGCCGTTGTCAAAAAAACCATAGATGACACTTTTTTGCATTATGCAACATTGATAGAAAAATAAAACACAGTTCAAAACAAATATTAGTGGTTTCAACAGTGAATCGAAAAAATTTCATTCCAAATTTAACTTAAAGTCAATTATAAAATTTAAAGTTACAAAATATATTTTGTTACCTAAATTGTAATTAAGGTGGGTCTAGGTCTTACTTTAAATTTATGTTGATTATCAACATTAATTTAAAATACTTACATTCCTCTGACACAATAGATCCAAAATTATATTCCGTGACTTGATTTACATACTTTAAATATGGATTGAAAGTTTTGTCTGTGGGAATCATTGTAATTTTCGATATTCCTGCTCTTTTCGATGATGACTCATAATATTCATGGATTTCAAAAGGATTCTGATCATTTTCAGTATTATAATCATTATTATCATAATAATTATCATCAATATTATTATCGTCAATATCATTATTATCGTCATAATCTTCATTTTCACTTGAGGATATTGTGTCAACGGAATTACAATCATTATCAGTATTCTCTATTGAATTGGAAATCTCAGTATTATCATCGTCAATATCATTATTATGAATAATAATACTATTATCATCATAATCATCTCCATTTTCACTTGAAGAAACTGTGTCAGCGAAATTATCAGTATTCTCTATTGAATTAAAAATATCATCTATATTAGCATTATTTAAAGTGTTTTCTGTAAGGGAATCATTATCAGTTGTGTCCCAATTGTTGGAAAATATGCGGCCTGTTTTATCATCATCGTCATTTTCAGTGTTGTCTTTTTTGTTAGAAATATCATCATCGTCACTTGTACCCCAGTTGATAGAAAATATTCGGCCAGTATTACCACCAGCGTCATTATCAGTATTGTCTTTTTTGTTAGTAATATCATCATCATCAACGGTTATACCCCAATTGTCGGAAAATATGCGTCCTGTTTTATCATCATCGTCATTTGCAGTATTGTCTTCTTTGTTAGAAATATCATCGTCACTTGTACCCCAGTTGATGGAAAATATTCGGCCAGTATTACCACCAGCGTCATTATTAGTATTGTCTTTTTTGTTAGTAATATCATCATCATCATCGGTTGTACCCCAATTGTCGGAAAATATGCGGCCTGTTTTATCATCATCATCATTTTCCGTATTGTCTTCTTTATTAGAAATATCATCATTATCATCAGTACCTCCATTATAGGAAAATATGTCAACAACATCGCCATCATCATCATTAGATCTATCATAGTTATCATTTCTGTTATCATAATCGTTTTCCTCATAACTACCATAAAAATCACTGTCATCATTAACATCGTTAGAAGGAAACGGATTATCGTAATCATAATTATAATCTGTATCATAATTGAATTTACTAAATGATAGTAAATTTCTACTAATAAAATCATTGTGATTTGACTTTATGAGGTCACACTTCACTACACACATAATATTAATTAGCAAAATAACATTAAAAGATTTCATATTCCCAATGGTTTTAAATTTAAAATTCTTTAAAACTCTTTAAAATTCACAATTTAAATTCACAAAAAAACATGAAAAGTGTCTTTTACATTCAAAATTTAATGTTCGACTAAACTGAAAGAGATTTTTTTTAACTTTAATCTCCTTTTTTTTTTATTAAGAGTTGTTAAAAGCCTATAAAGTTTTAATCAAATCAAAACGTATTATGTAATTGTAACATACACAAATTTTAACATACTGAAATATCCCCATTGTAGATAGAGTGTCATTGACTAGTGAAGAAACGTCAAGTTTACGTATTATGAATATCTTCCAAATACATGTCTATCAATTCTTTTTTAAATGAATTCGCGTTTGCAGTTCTGACTGCGAAAGATCTTATCAGTTAACACTGCACTGCAATAGAACTACTAAAGCAGCGCCTCTAATTAAAACTCTGATGTAATCTCATAATATCTCTCTATTGTCTCAATAATGAGTTCACTGCTAATTCAGATTGTGAATATAAAAGCAGGAAAATATTTTACGCTGCCGATTTGACAGAAAACCAGTTCTACTAACAAAAACTCATTGCTTTTTTCAGTAAATTACAAAAACGTGCTGCTATTGCAGATCTTTTTGTTACAACTGCAAACGCGAATTCAGCCATAGATTTTATGTACAAAATTATATTTTTTACGAAAAATCAGGGATTATAAGAATCCAGTTTTAATTGGAAGGTTTCTTCCGATTCCGAAAAAGTATCACAATTAAAATTTAAACATTCCGGAATTCTTCTCGAAATTATTTACTCCCTACTTTGAAATGATCATTGGCCTTAAATATCCCACAGTTCACAGATGTGAATATTATCTTATATAACGTGTTTAACATAAACACATGTAAATAAGAAACTGTTTTAAAAATTAAAAATAAACTCTTTTTTCCGTAATTTAAAAATTGAGTTATGAATCAATCTTATTCATTGATTTGAAATCCTTATCAATGTCAAACATTTACAACCAGATTATGTTGACCAGATAAGAAATTCACCTTTCCATATGTGTAAGAAAATATAAAAGTTGAAATTTTATCATCACACTATATTTTTTATCATCACACACATATAAAGAAGACACACTTGCTGAAGAAGCCGATAAATTCAATTATTTTTTACAATACTCACAATTTGACTTTTTCATATTTTCCTGTGTTATGAGGGAACTTTTCTTCCAAATTAATTTGTATTTGAACATTAAATATGAAATTATAAAATTTTCGAGGAAATAAAACTCAAATAGTTTCGTTTTGTGTTAAAGCAAATTTGTCTCTAACCTTAACCCTATTAAAAATATTGAAGGAATACGAACTCCTACGAACTCCCTCTTGACGTAACTTCCCTCGTGATGTAACTTATGTGTAGATGTGACAACAACTTGTTACAAGTGATGTAAGCAATCAGTTTTCCTTTAACTTTCCTTTATACTAAAAAGCAATGCTTTTAGAATCCTAAACAAAATTTGAGTCTCATGAATTCATAAATTTCAGTTTTGCAAATTTGGTCTACACCATTTTTTTTCTAAAAGCAGCTGTGATTATTAAAAAATTAGGAGCATACGCATGATTTTGATTTTCTTCTGATTAATTTTTCAGGTTTAGTTCCGGCCATCTCACTTTAGAATTGATGCCTGAGTTACGCTGCCTTAAAATTACAATTTTTTCTATTACTAGAATTAAGAGTATTTTATTGTTTTGTCTCTTTCAGGCTCATTTTTTTACGACAAAAAACTATAAAAGTAAATTAAATTGTCAGCAAAAGAAAAATTATTAAATCATTTAATAAAAATATCGCCTTTAATAAAATGCAAATAAAAGAAAAAAATTACTGAATTTTTTTAATTTCTATACTTAATTAAAGTAGTCACATATGAAATATCAGACAAAACGTGATTTTAAGTCGAAGTACTAAATAAATTTATTTACTCCCCCACACAAATTTTTCAGTTTTTAAAAAACAAAAAAAAATTTCATATTTATGTATACGTTAATGATCGTCATCTGCATGATGTCCTTTAATTTTTTGCTTATTCAGTATTCGCAAACCTTTTTTATGACTAGTTGGACACGGCTCTATCTATTTTTTACTGAAATTAACATTTTCAGATTATGAAAGTTATAGCTTTTATATTTAATTTTAAAATTATCGCCATCAAACCTATGTGGGAACATACCACAGTTTTGATATTCATGTTCTTACATACGATTCTCACCAAATTCCCCCATTACTCGAGAAGCGAATCACTATGTTATAGTAAAATCAATTGTAAAAATTTTTAAAACTTTTTTATAGACCCAAATTATTTGCACAAATTGGTTTGTGTTAACAATAACAATTCATGGTCTCCGGTGTTAACATATCATGGTCTCCGGGGGCCTGGCAGAAGAAATATATCGGGTGCCCCAATCCACAGATTGGAGTCAATTCGAAACGCTCCTCATGGATGGGATTAGATCCGTTCCTGCTTCTGTCAGAACGGTGATGGATATCGAACTGGCCAGCGAGGCCCTGACGGCGGCTATTACTAATGCCTATCACGGGAGCTGCCGTGCTAAGCCGAGGCGGAGCAATAGGAAGTGCCCGTGGTGGAATGAGGAGCTTTCAAGGCTTAGACTAAAGACCAGGAAGCTATTCAATAGGGCCAAAGCGTCAGGTTCGTGGGAAGAGTATAAGGACTCACTCACAAAATACAATAAAGAAATTAGGAAAGCGAAGAGAATCTCGTGGAGGGCGTTCTGCAAGGGCATTGATGAACTCCCCAGCAGTGCGCGTCTTCACAGGGTGCTTTCCAAAAAGTATGCTAGTAGGTTGGGCCTAATGGAACGTCCTGATGGCTCCATGACTGAGAACGGAAGGCAGACGTTGGAGCTTATGGCGTCAACGCACTTTCCTGACTCGGAGATTCTTCGGAATCACTCAAATGCAGTCATCGAACCGGGGGCACCCTGGCCCAGGAGGGATGACTGGCAACGATCCCGTCTAGTCTTCACGATGGGCAGGATTAGATGGGCTGTTTTCTCTTTCAGGCCCTTCAAATCTCCAGGTGATGACGGGATATATCCTGCATTTTTGCAGAGGGGTTTCCAACATATCGCTAGAGCACTGTTGGGAATTTTTCGCGCCAGCTATGCGTGGGGTTACATCCCTCAGCAATGGAGGGTGGCTAAAGTGACGTATATTCCGAAGGTGGGTAAGCGACCAAGCAACCACCCAAGGTCTTTCCGTCCAATCAGCCTTACTTCTTTTCTATTGAAAGCAATGGAAAAAGTGATTGATAGATTTATACGGGACGGTGCACTGGGAAGCAATCCCTTGCATGAATCTCAATACGCCTATCAGTCGGGAAGGTCTACTGTACTCGCTCTGCAGAGTCTGGTGGGGGTCCTTGAAAACTCACTGGAAGTGCGGGAGGTAGCAGTTGGCTGCTTCCTTGATATAGAGGGAGCTTTTGACAACACCCCATATCATGTCATCTGTGAGTCGTTGCACAAACGAGGGATTGATGCGACGACTAGCAGATGGGTCAATCGGATGCTACAGGATAGGATTATTAAGTCCACCATAGCTGACGATATACTCTTCATCTCCGCTGCAAAAGGATGTCCGCAGGGCGGGGTTCTTTCGCCCCTCCTGTGGTCCATTGTAGTGGATGATCTAATAGCTGCTCTCAGGGGCTCCGGGGCGCGTGTCTGGGGATACGCTGACGATGTGGCCTTCGTCGTGCGGGGAAAATTTGAGAGCACTATTTCTGATCTTCTACAGCAAAATTTACGTGTTGTGGAAAGGTGGTGCAAAGGCGTTGAGTTAAATATAAATCCAAGCAAGAGCACTTTGGTCGCCTTCACCAGACGCAGAAGCAGGGACAGATTAACGAGCCCAATTCTGTTTGGTGAACGTATTAGTTACTCGAGGGAGGTGAAGTATCTGGGGGTAACCCTGGATGATCGTCTCTCTTGGAATACCCATATCGATAGAGTTATCGGGAGAGCTACGGCGGCCTTGTGGACGTGTAGGAGCTTCATCGGGGGGACCTGGGGAATTAGTCCCAGAATAGCACTGTGGCTATATACGGCCCTTGCTAGGCCCATCGTCACCTATGCGTCGATTGTATGGTGCCGTAAAGCTCAGCAGGCGGGTGTGCGGGCCAAGCTAGAAAAGCTACAGAGGCTGGCCTGCCTGGGAGTGACCGGGGCGATGCGGACGGCTCCCACCGCTGCATTGGAGGTGATGATCGGATTGCCGCCACTGCACCTCCATATATTGAAGGAAGCTCGGCTGGTGACTTACCGACTTCTCTCTGGCGAGGACGGGGCAGGGCTAAAGTTGGCCCACAGAACTCACAGAGACTTCATTGAGGGCGATCCGATTCTAAGGATAACCATGTCAGATACCTGTCTGCCGCGGTACAACTTCGACCACAAGTACAGGGTTCTGTTTCCTGATCGATGGACGTGGGATCGGGGTGGTCCGGTACTTAGGTCGGGTTCGAGCGTGTGGTATGCGGACGGATCCAAAACGGAGTCGGGTGTGGGCTCGGGCGTATACGGTGTCCGCCCGGACACGCGTGTATATGCAACCCTTGACCCGTATTGCACAGTGTTCCAGGCCGAAATACATGCAATAGAGATCTGTCTGAGAATCAATTTGGAAAGGGGGTATAGAAACCGCACCATCTATGTGTTCTCAGACAGCAGGGCTGCACTGCTGGCGCTCCGTTCAGCTCAGGTTACATCCAAGCTGGTCTGGAGCTGCCTTGCTGCACTTATGGAATTGGCATCGGAAAACAGAGTGATGCTCATTTGGGTGCCGGGCCATAGTGGCCATGCGGGCAACGAAGTTGCCGATGAGTTGGCACGGAGGGGATCTGGGGCTGCCTTTGTGCAGCCGCTGCCTTTCTGTGGTCTGCCTTCTTCCGCCGTGGGGGCCAGGCTTGCCTGCCTACTCGCGGCGGAATGCAGTCGTCACTGGCGGGACACGAAAGGGTGCCGTCATGCGAAGGTGTTTGTTCCGGCGTGCTCCGGCGGATTCGCTGCGGAGTTGCTGGGGATGAGCAGGAGCCGGGTTCGCACTATTGCGAATTTCTTCACGGGGCACTGCCCGGTGAAATACCACCTGCACAGGCTGGGGAAGTCGGGCTCCCCCCTGTGCAGATTTTGTGGGGGTGGCGATGAGACCGCCGTGCACATTCTCTGCGACTGTCCGGCACTGGCTGTTCGGCGCCGCAATTGTCTTGGACATGGGTCCCTAAGTGTTCGGGAACTATTGTCCAACTCCCTTAGGGATATCTCCGGCTTTGTGATTGGGACGGGGATATTATAGACGGGAGAGTGGGGTGGCTACAATAAGTCAAAAATGGCTGCGGTGGCTTGGGGGGATGCTCCTGTCCCCACTCAGTTCCCTTAGAATCTACAAATCTACAAATCTACAACAATAACAATTCCTAACCCTTTACGATAAACTTTATTATCAAATCACTTAGTATGCTCCTATAAAATGAATTTTACGAAATTACCTAACTCTATTTGCTACTTTTCCTAAATTAAAAGTAATATTCAATGAAAAATTTATAAAATTTCAGATTTTTTTTGAAACAGAGTACATACACCAAATTTTAATCATAAACTGAAGAAATTATTTCTTAAATAAACGAAATGTGGTAGTGAAATGAGTAAAGACTGTGCTGCCCAGGAAGGAGACTCTAAAATAATTACACAACACAAAAAACGCAGAAACATTATTGTTTAAAAGTTATAGGAAGTCTCGAAGGATTAAAGTGTGCAATCCCACTTCAATCTCTTTTCTATGACAAACTGATCAAACTTTTATTATACAAATTCTTGTAATAAATTCGATTCTTGTTTGTGCACTCTTTTTTTTTTTACAAATTGTTGAAAGACACTGCATAGAATTAATTAAAATCTTTTTTTTTAAACTATTCTGTCAGCTTTCATTTAAATCAATTTTTCTTACAAGTTGATAATTAAATTTTAAAATTCAATTTTAAAAAATCATAAATAATAAAAACATTTAAAGACTTTAAGACACCTACAAAAATTAAAATTTTATTTTATTATACCAGTCGTTTATACTGGTACTTTCGTAATACGTACATACATGTGTTCTTATTACGTTCTTATTATGGGTTTTGAGGAATTCATCGATACGCAATTCATATAATCTGATCAGATAATAATATGAGATCTTTCATATTTGTATGACAGACATATAGAAATTATTCACTAATTGGCTTAATTATATAAAAATCAAAAAGATGTTGTTGACAAAACAAACAACAACTTTATAAACTGTAGTTTGACAAAATTTAAATTATCGGAATATCTGAACTCAAGAGCATCTATGCTAGTACTAACAAAGTAAAACAACTAATATTAGAATAGATTCATTTCTATTATAGCCCGTATTATGATGACCAGATGCTGAACCGATCTCAAGTAGTTCGAATTTTTCGTAATGAAAGCCTATTAAAATAAGAACAGCGACACAAAATTCCCATTATATCATTGATCACTGTATTATACGCAATAATAAACGAAAAAATTATCTCTTTTGGAACAAATCCAATTTAAAAATTTATCTACAGTGCGACATGGATCTGAAATCCGGTGTGCGTACTCATTTTGGTGTATCACATGATAAATATACGTAAAAATGTTTCTTAAACATGATAAATATTTGCAAACTTTTTTGTAACAAAATCAAGAATTTTCTCTACACCATATTAATAAAACCGCCCTCGAAATGATGTCTATTGGCAAACAAGAGTTTAAAATTACTTACAAAATTTAATTGTACATAATTTTCTTTTAGTATACAAAAGTTATTAAATTACGTGATTTGAATTGTATTGCACGAAATTTGAAAAAATTAGGTACTTCAAAGTTCTTTGCATTAATTTTATTGCCGACCGCATTGCACACAATAATGAAGGTAATATGATGGCACAAATTTCTCATGTAGAGTCCTCCGCGACCGATTTCCGTTTTTAACCTAAAAGTGGAACGGCAAAAACCGCTGTTCAATATTTTGCCTAAAAAGCGACAAATACATTTAAAATTTACAAATAAAAACAAAATATTGCAAATAAAAAAATTAATTCTTCCGAAAAATTTATAAAAATTATCAAAATTGTTTCAACCATTTCAATAGTTTTAGAATTCAAGAAACAGATAAGAAAACGTAGATGCCTTAAACTTAAACCGGTTAACCAAAATTGCGACGAAAACTGCTTATTCAAAAATATTTTTTTAAGTATAAACTTTTAAAAAAGGACGAAGAACATTTTTATAAATTAACGAGAATGCTTTTATCTTTATTGGAGACAAATTAGAAATTTCAAGGCTTTAAAGAGTTCGCATCGGAAAGCAATTGATTCTGAGATTTGTTTGGCAATAAAATTAATGTAAGTGATTATATTTAATCTCGAATGACTAATTAAGTAATAAATTTTTAGATTTATTTAGGACATGGCTGCAGCACAAGCATACTATCTTGGAGTTTTAATATTGTTAAAAATAAACAGTTCGAAAAATCTATAAAATAACAGTTCGAAAAATTCGTTTATTAGAAATGCACTCTAATCCATGATGAACTTTATTTGGCAACGCCTTATAAGAATGAATTTTTTCAGGAAGTTTTTATGAAAAAACTAAAGAACCAAATGTTATTGGAGCAATTGATTGAAAACATATAAGAATAATTTTGTCCCTGAAATTGCGGATCATCTCATTATACTAGAACTGTAAAAATTATTTTAACATTATACTGCTCGGAGTCTGTAATTCTCATTATACATTTATGCTCTATAAAATTGGTAAGAATAACTCTTGAATCTTTTTACACTTACATGTGTTGTGTGAGTTTTGTTTTTTTATTTGTACAGCAGTTTTTAATTGCAACAATTTTAATTTCATTTTAGCACCTTAGACCATGAAAAGGATTCTGGTGATTTTGCTCGAAGCGAGTTTAGTAAAAAATACTTCGAATATGTATTAGATATCGATATTATTTCATAGCAGATGCTGCATTCCACTAAAAAAAAATTAATGAGGTAATTTCGCCGAAGGAAATTATAATTTATTTCGAAATAGTTTTGCTTAATAGAGAAGTTGAAGAAGGAGTATTTGTTCCGCGCCACCTGATGCGAAAACGAAAGGCAGTTAGAAAATAAAACTTAATACATATATAATCGATCTTCACATACCTGAGGGATACTTTTTATCAGCATAAAATTCTCGGTTGAATTAGAGAATTATTACATGTTAGTTCGTCCTTCGGATCGTTCGATAACTCAAAAACGATTAAAGAAAACACTACGAAACTTTCAGGAACTTTTTTTTTGCCAAGGATGTATTGTAATTGCTAATTCGGACGAGGGGTTCGGGTAACTGCCATATACCTCAAAAAGATTATTTTAAATATTTCAATAACTAAAAAAGATATAGGTAAATATAAAATTTTGTATAGGTGTGTCCAATTACGTTTTACATATATTCCAAAAATTTTAATAGAATAGTTCCATTTGGGTTTAGAATACTCCAGATTTGCATTCAAATCCAGATTTTTAGGGTTTCGTTTTTAATTTTCTACGCGCATCGCGAAGATTTTTCATTTTTTGTGACATTTTTTTGTTTTAGAGAGATAGCTGTTTGTCGTCAGTCTTTCTCTCTATCGGTGTACTCCTATGACAGATATCTTAAATTTAGGTGAGCCGATTTTCAAGAAAATGTATATCGGAATTTACTTCCAGCATGGAACAGTTCGTTTAACTTTCGGGATATCTCAGATCACAGAAACTGGTAAGGATCAAGCATCTATTTTACGTTTGTGACATTTTTTTAAAATAATTAACTAATTTTCTTGAAATTTTCTATGTACAAAAATAATACAATAAGACACCTAACTTTTTGATCAATCCATGTACCAGAAATCAGCAATTGGAAAAAATGTACATTTTTGCTCGTACACAGAGAAATTTGAATTTTTTTTTTATGTAGCCCTCTGAAAATTATAATGTATGTACTAAATATAAACTTGTGGCCAATAGCCTAAATATATACTTATGGCCAATTCATATGTATATAAGATTTTGACGATAAAATCCTTGGTATTTAATTGATTTGCGATCAATTGCTCGTCGATAAATTGCTCTATAATCAATTTTCCCATGCCAACGCATTGTATAGTAATAATATCTATAAAATCTATTAGTAATAAATCTATATAATAACTGTACACACAGTAATTATACAATATACAGATATGCATAGTAAATGTCATATAATTTTAAATTTATAATAAAATTTTACATAGAGCATTTTATTGTATTGTTAAGTCTCGTTTTATATCCAAGCACCAAACGCAAAGCTATAGTGGCTGTACAAAGCTATAGTGTTTATATCTAGCTAAATGAATTTTATATAAAAGATATCAGACTCTCATATGTTACTTTTTTGTTTTTATTTTTTTTTTTTTAATTTTTAACAAAGCTTCGCACACAATACAAAAGATTCAATGCCGTTTCAATTGGATAAATAACATTCTACACGTACAGTTTTCATTCTGTTAATTTAAAAATATTGTTCTCATAATTTGTATATAAATTGTAGCTTTAATAGACGGTGTTGGAAAATGAGCCTAAACGGATTGATCAATTGCATGTATTGAAGATTTACATGTACTAATTTTAAGAAGATTTTGAGAAAATTAAGATGACGAGGTTGGTGTAAAGGGGTTATTAAAGCTCGTTTTAGTATAGTGCTCAATAACGTATAATGAGAAATTAAATATTTTTTATTTAATTGTTTTATTAATTTCAAATTAAAATTTATTAAAAAAATAAATTCACAATCAATTTCATTTAGAATTTCGCAATTAAATTCATTAATTACAGAAATAAGTCTTAAATATCAAGCATTATAACTAATAATTTAAAATCACGCTTGTTATTATAATAATTTTTTTGTAAAAATAGTATTGGGATTTTTAAAGCTATATACACTCTCTTTGTTTGTGGAGAAACAATTAAACTTGATTTGTTTAGCAATAAAATTTTATTTCTTCTTAAATCTAAGTTGAGTTATAGTTCCATTTTCGTTACAAAACATACTACTACTTGCATAAACTGAAAAAAAAAAATATGGGGAAAAACATATGGATCTAAAATCACGCTTAAATAACATTGCTCAAGAACAATAATTTTTGAAGTTATTAAGATTAAATAAAATTAATTTCGAGTCATATTAAAGATTTATTTAAGAAATATTTTCTTTGAGGCATGAAAAGGTATTCGAATTCTTTTCCTTAACTTTAAACAATTAATTGCTTCGATCAAACCTTGGCAGTGTTCCGTATTGAAAAAAAAACCCAAAATTTTGGCGATTTATCACGTTCCGTATTGCAAATTACCAAAATTTTACAATATTACGCGTTCTGAATAGCATACAATGCGTTGTAGAAACGCAAAGAAAACTAAATCATGGTTTCGAATTCAAAAAATTTTGAATTTATTTTGCCAAATTTTGCCAGTAAGTATTACCAGTAATGCAATAGTTAATATTTAAATCGACATAATAGTAATTTTTGACTTTTGTTAAATTTTGGTGTAGAAAATTGGCAATTGTCAGGTAATTTCAAGAATGGTGGTAAAAAAAATTTTATAAAAATTATCCTTTTTCGGAATAATACGATTGTTACGGAATAATACCAGTCGAATTCCATTACTCTACAAGAATATTTAAATGGCTCTTAAAAATAATGTTACAGTTTCTGCATATACTTATGTATATCCTCCTCAATAATTTGCATATTTGAAGAAATCAATTATTCAAACTAACTTAAATCTTTTAAATTTGCGCGAAGTTAATTCTCATTTTTATTATTTTTCTCTGAAAATCAACATTTTTCAATTTCAATTGACTCATTAAGCAGCCAATAACGTTTTTAAATTGGGAATTAGGGAAAAAGGAGCAAAGTTTATTTTCATAGTTCTATATGCAATTGCAGTGCAATAATAATTTTAAATTTAGAAAGACATTTTTTTTAATTTAAATTTATTATAGCTTTTTTTAAATCTGTCTTAACTATCAGTAATTTATGGAAAAAGTTGGTGTAATTATACAATTTTCTTTTAATTAACAATTTCCGAATCGTTCAATTGCAGCAATCCACTACACAATTTTTTATTGCACTAAATTTTAAATGTCAATGTCAAATTACAAATAAACTTTCATAAGGAAAATAAAATTATTAGAGTATTCTAAATTTTAAATGCAATTCCATAATGCTTGTATATAAATTACATATTATGTTTTAAGATTTAAGAGAGTAATTGTGAGTTCTGCTCTAAACTGTTATTAATAATATTTAGTGATGACGTAAAATGATTTTCGTTGGATATATAAAGTTACTAAGTAAGCAACACAACTTCGTTATATAGGAAAATTTTATTGTTGCAAGGCTGTTCTTTATAATTTTCCAATTATCAGCACAGATTTAGACATCAATTTGGAGGAAAGAATTTTAGCTATGCAAATTGTTAAAAAAAAGTAACATCATTTACCAACGGGCAATTACATTTATAAAAGACCAAAGTTCGTCAAATTTGTAGACTACAAACAAGTTTATTAACAAAACAGCATCACTCAAATGTCATATAAAATATTTCTTTTTATATTTATTATAACCAAACTATATTTTTTATGAATTTTTAAAATTTACTAGTTAATTTTGAGTATATTTGAATATAAAAGAAATGTTTGACCCAGTCAGGCTTCTGTATTTTAGGTGAAATTGTGATAGATCATTTAGGTCTATAACACACGGTATACGGACCTTAACTGGAAAAGCCCTAATAGCTTTTTACAGCTAGGTAAAAAATTTCCTAACCAGCTACTCAAGAGTCTAATAAATTAAATCTCAAAGTAGACAGTGTTAACATATAAGATTTCAAATGAAATATGAGAGTGCATTTTACTAATATTATTATGACAGTTCATCATTACACGTACATACAAACACAAACCAATCTTTATTGCTTGTTTGTTTTTTTTTTTTTAATTTTTATAAGACTCTAAAGATAAATCGTGTATGTATGTGTGTATGTACACGTCATTACAATAAATACGTATAAAAGTACACAACGTATTGCAGATAAGAACTTATAAAAGTGCATAACTTTGAACTTAACCTTCTCGTAACAGACAAGAAATATTTTTTGTTTTTCGTTTACATATTTTGATTCCGTTAAGTACACTGTCGGAATCCATTAGCACATTGCATTTTTTTCCGTGTTTTTCTTTTCTCATATATGTACTCGTATATGAATCTATCGATGTATCCGGTGACGTTATTTGTACTAAAATACTTATAGATTAAGTATTTTTGAGATTTTCTTTTTTCTGATTTACATGCTATAAAAATTTTAATATTTAAATAATAAATATAGTTTAAGATTACCACAAGTGATTTTGATAATTACAAAACACTGCCAGAGATGGACTATAATAAAAGTCACAAGATTCGTAACTGTTTTCATAAAATTTTCTGTAAAAATCTAATAGAAAAATTCAATTCAGAATTATTAATTAAAATTAGAATTTAATAAAATTTATAAAATAATTGCCTGAATTGGTTTTGATTCCTTCAACATATTAGTTTTTGACTGCGCAAAATCGATCGCGTTCAATAATTGATCGCCTTTCATACAGTATGTCTCTCAGCCCTGGAAAATATTTTATAATTACAGAAATATATGGAACTTACGCTACAATAATAAAGGAAAGTTATCTTGTATTTTAAATATCAAAAATTTTGACAAATTTTCTGAAGCTTTTTTTAAAATTTCATTTTAACAGTATATTATACAAGTATAAAATTTCCTGTAATACTCGTACTAATAACAACTTAAAGCAAATCTAACACAATTTTAACTAACTTATATAAGACAAATGGCCATAACATTCAGGAAATTATTCAATTGCAATACACTAACGATTTATGTTGTAATTATTTGTAAAATAAATTCCATTCCTTATATAAACCTACTTAAATTGAACAGTAAGAATAATTTCAATTAAAATTTTTAAATATAGACATATTAGAATTAAGTTGTTTCAAGTAAAAATAACCATTGTTACCATAATATTTGTTAAAACTAAGTGTTTTTTTATAGTACGTTCGAATATTTTGTTATCAAAAATATTGCTATTCTATTAAAGCCTTTAACATACCATATAAACAAGTTTCTACTTATTGTAGAAGATTTTTCAAAAAAAATTTCAATAATAGAAAATTGGAATCTTTTAGCTAACGAATACAGCTATATTATAATAACAACTACAATACAAAATTATTTAACCTAGTAGAAGATGCAAAGTAGTATTTGGAAAAGTTGTTCCTAATTTAAGGCCATTATTCTATATAGTATTTCATAAAATAGGGGTTTAATTCACATCCTTTTTCTTAAAATAAAGAAGAGTTTTGTATTTTAATTGGTTCTATTATTTTATTTCCAAATATATTGAATATTTAATTTGAAATATAAGAGGAAGTTTTACAATGAACCAGTTGAAACACTGTTGAAACGAGTCTCGCTAGAACATTATAAACATTGCATTGAAAGCATTAAAAATTGATATTGTGTAGCCAAAATCTTTGCTTCTACGAGTACATAAATAAAATCATTTCTCTATTTTAAATAAAAATATTTATTATCTAATTCAATTGGTAACTTTATTTAGTCATACAAGAACAAGTAAGATAGATACATACATAACTATTTATACTCGATATATTTCTGTATTATGTAAATGCAAATACATTCAAACGTTGTTCGGCTCTTAATCTTAAGTGCATATTCTTAAATAGAATTTGAAAATAATTTCCTAGTTCCCTTGACAATGAAAAACACTTATATATTTGCAAAAGTAATTGAAATGGAAAAAATTAATTAAAATTTTAGTTTATATTAGGATTTACTTAAATACATACTTTAGCATAACTACGTTGTTCACATACATATACAGGTATAACATGCAATTTAAATATTGTTAAATATTAAATGAAAATAAATTTACATATAATTTTATTTTAAAATGTTTATGAAAAATATTATTTAATTCGGTTTATAGATCTAGAGTTCACAGATCAAAGAACATTACTACAAAAAATTAATACAAGTATGATTGTTTTTAGGAAACTGCAACATATTAAGCAATGAAGATATATCTCGGGCCTTACCATACGTATGTAGTTCGATTTTCGCAAAACGATTTTCGTATTTGCAGAAATGGAAAAATAGTACCATACAAATTGATTTTTACTACCTTATCATTTTTACGAATACAAAAATCGCTTCACGAAAATCGAATTACGTAGTAAGGCCCCTGCAGTTTCAGCAGCCAATTGTATAAGTACGGAAAAAGGTATTACATATAAATTTAGTTCAACGTTTTTAGATTTTATTAAAAATGCAAATTTTGACAAAATATAAATTAAATTATAAGAATATTTAATAAATTATAAAAACTGACAAATTCGACTAAGGCGAACAGAACAACCCTTTATACTCTATTCAACTTTCTATAGTTTTGTATTTCGAAAAATTATAAAATTAAATTTGTGATTTTTCTATATAGATTTTTCTTTTTTTTAAATTGAATTTCACGTTTTGTCAATTAATATCAATTAAATTTGTGATCCTCCAAAACCAAATCATTGGATTTTGGATATTCCCATTCATTAGCACTTTTCTGAAAAATTTTCGAAAAAAAGTGCTTATTACTTTCACTCTGTCCGTTCGTCCGTCTATCCCTGTGTCTGTTTACAAAACTCCTACACCCTTTGAAGATAGAAAGCTGAAATTTTATATCTACATATGTAGATCTTTACTAGAAACTTACTTCCGTAGAAAAAAATTTTTACCTATCTCCCCCCCTCTAAAAGTTATATCACCCCAAAACCCTTAAAATACCATTATTCCACTATTTATCATAGTAGAACCATATGCATTTTTCAAATTTTGCAAACGCAGAAACGCAGTGAGTTCTTCTATCGCGACGTACTATATTTAAACTTTAAAAAAACAAAATGGCCGTTCAAATTTACTGTTATCTAAAATCCATTTTTTCCAAATTTTTGATGCCGTTTTTCTCCTAAACCCCATGTTGTACAAGTCTGAAATTTTAACAGCTTTTAGACATTTATAAGTTTATTTCGTTAGTACCCCTCTCAAGTTATCGCATCTCAAAATTTGTAAAATTTTAATATTTCGCACCTTATATTTGCGAAACCGCAAGCTTTTTAAAATTTCCATAAACGCGGAAAGATAACGGCAAATTCCATGTCATTAAAAAATATAATTATTTTTTCGTAACTCACACAACTAATCCTTAAAATCGAGCATTATGTTAACCCCCTTTATATTAACTTTTGTTTTATTTAAAAGATTGCATAAATCGTTCATCCTAAATATATGCAATCCTAGAAATAGTTTCGTATATGAATAAAAATAATTTTAATAGTGTGTTAGGTGCACATAAATTGTTTTTTAAAGTAGTATTTTCACTTGCTGAAGCGAAAAGTTCTATACCTACAATAAAAACCATTGGTTTGACCCAACTTTATTTTCATGAAAAAAGTAAAGCAGAACGAAAAATATACTTCGTACTTGCAGATTACATTATTCAATTACATGACAACCACTGATTTTACTTGAAAATTAAATTATTCAACTACATGACAACTTATTTTTTCTCACCCAATAACTAACTGAGATTTGGAACAAGGTACTAAAATAATAGTTTCAGAAGCAAATTTACAATTATTACAAGATCCTTAATTATATTTTTCCCTACGGAAAAATATATTTTGAGAATTATGATAGTCGTACCCTATAATTATGTACGTATACGATTATAACTTGCATCAAATAAATTTTTAACAAAATGGATTTCACTTACCTGTGATGTGACAAATTTATGTGTGTATGGAAAAAAATTTTTCCTATTACAATGCATATACGATTTATTATGTCGCGAATGACATTTCAAATGTCACTTCATGTAAATTATTATAATGGTTGTGAAATTTTAAAAATTGACAAAAGAATGTGTAATATAATAAATGCTATAATGTTCATTAGCAAATATAATAAGCTACTTTGGCAATGAAAATTTAATTAGGTTGTATTAATTTTCTGGTTCATAATACGAGTAAATAGAAACAGGCGACGATTCGAAACGAATAAAAAGAAATGCTTGCGTACCATGTATGAATACTTTAACCACTTGACATTAATGAAGTGAAATTATATTTTATAAAGCGTGTGCGATCACCTTCACAACACATTTATGACAATTAATTTTTTTTATTTAATAGTAGGAGTATTAAATTTAAATAAAACTTAATTTTTTTAAATTTTAATCATATTAATTATTCAAAATTTTTAATTTTTTAATGTACCATTCCTAACCTATACAAAATATGTATCTGTATGCAAATCAATCGAACATTTTAATAAGGTGAACAATAGAATTAATAAAATCTGTAATGCATTGAATTTAAATTAAAATAAATTTCTGAAATTTTAAAATACATTATACAACTAATAAATTACGTTATAATAATTTGACATTGAATAAAAAACATTTTTTTTATATTATAATATTAAAAAAATGTTTTTTATAATAAAGCTTTAATATTTTAATAATTTACAATATAGCAATAGAACTAAATGAAATTTACATACACACATACAAAAATAAATGCAACGAAATTATTCTGCTCTGATCTTATTAAAATAAGACCGCAAAAAATCCGCCTAATATTATTTTCTTATTCACCTATACAATTTATAGAGAAAAACAAGTATGTATGTATGTACAATATAAATTTATATATATATTTCTGTAAATGAATGGAATCGACTTACTACACATGTATTCATGTTTTTACACTAATTAAGATCAAATTTCTTTTAAAAAATTCAACGTTAAATCAGTCAATAATAAGGTAAAAAAATTTACAAAAAATCTAGAATATTGAAGGTAGCGGTAAATAGTATTAATTTCTGACAAGTAACTGATAAATACTTTACAATTTTCAATATTATAAGTAATGGCATGTTGACTTCTTAATATGGCCAATTTCAATGCAGTGGATTCGCATTCCAGTTTTTCATTTTTAAAAAATAGAATGCGAAAAAATTTAAAACCGACTCTTTAGCTCCGATTTTAAGAAACTATTATCCAAAGTCAGATAGATTGGCAAATAATTGACGTAAACAAGATTATAATCAATTATTGTTAAATGGGATGAAATAATTACAAATCGGACAAGTATTCAAATGAATATCGTAAAAATTTAATAATTAATTTAGTTAAGTATGAAATTTAGATATTTAAAAGTTAAAAACTTAGAGAGGCTATTATGGCGTTGAACAAATTCCAAACTAAGTATTTAAAATTTTAAAATATATTTTGCTTTTTTTCTATGTAAGTATAAGTTATGTACCTACCTATGTAAGTATAAATACCTTTTTTTTCTCTTAATTTGATTACGATAACAAAATTCCAGTGATTTAAAAACCGATAAGTATTTGAACATAATTAAAATTTCCAGATTATTATGGCATACATTTTTTTGTAATGAACTTTATAACTTGATATTATGGAATATCCCAAACATTAGGCTATATTAGATTTAAATAGTTTGATTTGCCAATATAAGAGGTCGGATTATGTACTTAATCGAATGCTACATTAAATGCTCAGTCTACAGAATAATATTTTGATCCTTATACATTAACAATATTTTCTAAGTACAGTAATCTTTTATATTTATTTACCCATGTGTCCATAAATTTAACAGCAACGCACCATATTACAAACGTGAAAATAATAATTGTCGTCTGGCTTAACAATCTACCTATCTTCACTAAAATTTCTAATACTTACTATAGTTATTTATTAATTTATTATGAATTTCAGCTGTACAATATTTTTTACATTTAAGAATTTTTCTATTCATTTACGCCTAATTATATATGTACGTAAGATGATTCTTGTTACAGCTATTATAACTAGTAGCGCGCTACGACAATATGAAAAACAAAAGAAAAAGCACAAACAAAAAGCTTGCATTAAAAATTGCTGTACATAATACTCACTTTGTTAAGTGTTCAATTTTTCTTGTTTTATGATTTTTATTTTCTCGTTATGTCACCTAATTGTTATTATATTTTATAGGGAGAACCAAGAATATTGTGACTAAGTTTTAAAGTGATCATTCATTTTGTTGTTAATAAATTAATATTTCGTTATGTTTATACAATTACGTTCTAAGTACAGTGATCCAATGATTTTCGCCCAAAAACAAAATAGAACTTGAAAAAGACTATTTTTTGTAAACTGTTATTGTTACTCTTCAAGGCAGTTTATGAACATGAAAGACATAACGACAAATATGGCGATGCTTTATGCTAAAGTAACATAAAATAAAGATAAAGACTGCATGAGATAAAATTAAGAAAACGATCTCAATAAAAAAAAATGCAATAATCAATTATGAAACTTAACATTTCGCTTTAACAATTTTAATTAGCAACATTTATTAATATGAATTAGAAAAACGATATTTATACGAGAGCAAAACAATGTGCAATCTGCTTTGTTTAACCATTAAAATTGTGTTCCAAAACAAGTGAAATTACAGACATTAGAATTCCCGTTTTTAATAATTGGATATCTCATTTTTCAAATGAAATTACTCACTTTTTCCACAAAATATTTTTATTTGTCTCTCTTAAAAGCGACTTGTCATCTTTAAAATCAAATTGAATAAATGGTGAGTAAGGATAACTATTTGTTACATGCACTTTTAAAAAAACGAAATATTGAATATAGAAAAATTCTTTTCACTTAAAAGCTACATTAAACAAATATCACTTACTCACTCATTTATTTAAAAAATGAACTGTCTCTACGAAGTTCGTTTTACTCCCATATCGCGTTGCTCATATTCCCATATTCTGTTGCTCATATTTCAAAAAACCTATTTCTACTTTCTGTACGATTTTGTTAGGTGTGCTAATATAATATTTAGTCTTTTGTTTAAAACAACCAATTATTTGATTTAAATCTAGTGATACACATAATTTTTCAAAATTTAAATAACTGCATTTTTATATTGACATGTGAAACTGACGAATAATATACCAAATTTTGAATAATTTTATTTCTATAAGAGCAAAATCTATTTACGATTAAAAAAACGATTCACTGTACATATTATGTATGTATATAAATTCTGTTATATTATTATATTTAGTTGAATTTTTACAAAAAAAAAAAGAAAGAGTATTTATGCATATGTGTTTGTGCACCTGGTTCTAGTGTTATGTACATATGTACATATTGTCTGACATATTATTACTGTATACTCGAGTTATCAGGCATAAAGTTAAAATAATAAAATATTTAATCTTGTATTTCAGTTACCGGGATTACGTTCGCTAGAATACTTGTGTATTTTTTAAAAATTTAATTTTTAGTATTTTTTTTTTGTTTTAAATACTTGTTAAATTGAAAAATAAAAATTAGTTATAAAACCAATCATTTCACCCCATTTTTCGTCTTATTTAATTTATATTTTATATTAAAATATTGAATTTGATTACGCATATTTATTTAGAATTTATTGAATTATTTTTTTTTTAAATAAAATAAAATTTATAATTTAATTAAATAAAATTTAATTAATTTTTATTTACTGATGAGAAATTATGATAAAATTTTGTGATATTTCTTGATATTACACGATTGAAAAAAAAAAAATTTATAAAATTAAACATCGAAATAAATTTTAACAATGATTTTAACAATGTTGTAATCTAAAATAAATGAATAAGTGCTCTTGTTAAGAAAAAAAATAAAAATAACAATTGAATTAAAATGAAAATCAATTGAAAATCTTAACAATTAACCTAAAATATAACTAAGTGTTATAAATTACTGTAACCTATAACAAAATTTATGATATTTAATTGAATTGTTTACAATATTATTAAAAAAAAAACAAAATTAATAAACAATAGTACTAAGTATCTATTTGTATTGACAAGTGGCAGTGTTACCAAACTAATTGATAATTTTATTCTTTATTTATATTGATTTACGATATTAAAATTATATACAAACGTCAGAGCTCAGTGGTGAAGTTAAAAAAAAATTGTGATAAATTTCATTGTATTAAAAAAAATAAAAAAATAAAAATTTATCGTAAATTATGTGATAATTAGTTTAAATAAATAAACAATATATTTAAGTGACATTTATGTAATTTATTTAAAGCAAATTTATGTATACATATTAGGAAAAAAAATTTTAAAATAAAATCAATCGAATAATATAACAGTTATTTACTGAATATTTTATTTGAAGTCAAGAATTATATAAAGAGATAAAATATAACAATAATGTAAGTACGAACGGTTTTATTGATATTATATGTATTGAAGGCAATTGCAAGTTTACCTGCAATACTCCAATAATAAATTTCCTAAGCATAATAAATAATTTGTTAAAATATTAAAGTTGAGTTTTTTCAAGTTCTCATTATTGTCTAATATAACTATAAATACCTTCCCCATGAAAATATTTGACAGAAATTTTATGTCTGGTTGCTCTATTTAGGAATTCTACAGTTTAAAGTATTTGGAAAATTTAAAAATTAAACAATTCCTATTTGTAATTTATGTGTAGGGCGAAAAATTCTTAAGATCTGACGCTTCAACTCAATGGTTCAACTCAAAGTTTTTGTCTATCAAAATCTAAATTACGATAGGCTTATAGAACGTCTTAAAAAAGTATTGTTTTTAAATTTAATATTATTTTATTTATTGTATTAAGATTTCATAACTTTTTCATCAATTTTCAAATTGTCACAGTGCTGACGTCTGTCATTAAATTTAAAATAAAAAAATAATCATAAGGTATCGTTACACTAACACCTTTAGCGTTTTAGGGTATAATTTTTAGAGTGAAATGGCACCCTTATACTTTTTAACTCCCAAGTTCGGCACTTGTCTTCGTAATATAAATTCTTCTAAAGATGCAGCGCTGCGTTTCTCCAAGTATTCTTCATGATTTTGAACTTCATCGCAAACATCTTAATTGTTGATAAATTGGTTCTCCTTACCGAGTAATTGCTTCTTTTTATTTTTCAGTATTAGGTATGTAAGATTTCTTTACCTTAAAAAAAGAAGAATAACATTATCTTATCTGCTTTAAAATTTTTTATCACTTTAATTTATAAAAATGAATTTATTTGTTATTATTAGAGACTTCATAATATTTTTTTAATATATTTTTCTATTTAAATGTTTTATGCTTCTTTAGAATTGATTATTCAATTGTCTATTATCAATATTAATGAATGATATCATAAATCTATGGCTATGTTGACATTATAATTTGACAATATTCATTGATTTTAGAATATTAATCTTAATTATAAATTCTAAAATAAAATTGTAATAGTGATAATTTTAGAATATAGTTAGACTATTGAATTTTGTGAGATTATTGGATTGTCTTGTGTGTCTTATACTGCTTAGGTTACATTAGCCAAATATTTTGTATAACAATCAAATAGTTCGGAAATTATGCTAAATGAAAAATTTTATATTTTATTACATACTTAAATATTTCAATCGCATATATAATATGCTTTAACCTATTGAATGTACCCACTTTACCTAATGTTAAAAAAAATCGCAATTAAAAATCAAGTTCACAACTAAAAACCAAAAAGTTTCCTAATACGTATTGCATTTTAAAATAAATAATTTTTGTTTTCGATTGAGTTTCTGCAAAATACACTAAATATTATTATTCATTAAAAACGAAAATAGGAAGAGTTGACCGTGACAATTCTGTGATATTTGTAACAATGAATGATGTTAAGCTATATGTAAATTTCGGCAATACAGTTTCAATAGTTTAAATAGGGATTCAGTTACGAATTTTACTAATACAACATTATAGTTGCGGAATTAATAAGAATGTGCTTATTACACTACTAATTTATCTTAATGGAAATTCCTTCATGCAACTGCAGAACAGATGGATGACGTAATCAAAGGAACGAGTTAAAGGCAGAAAAATTTTTTTAATGAATTTTTCTGCCTTTAACTCGTTCCTTTGATTACGTCATCCATCTGTTCTGCAGTTGCATGAAGAAATTTCCATTAAGATAAAGGATTCAGTATATACTAATATAAATTATTTCTGAAAATTTGGTGAGCTTAGCTCAATTAGTTTTTGAGTTATCGTTGGAACGGACTGATGAACAGACTAGCAGACGGAAAGGGTTGTTTAAATCGTTTCAAAATTCGAAGCTAATCAAAAACACACACTATTTTAGATCCTTATTTATTAGCGTTACGAACGGTAAGGCAAATTTATAATACCGTTTGAACATACATTCGTACGTTTATTTCTCAACTTACAATTATAAAATGTTAGCGACAAATTCGATTTTAAACCTGTTTGCAAAATATTTCCAGAACCGGACCAGCATGTGTGAGATTTTCTGTATTTCCATGTAGATTATTATTCATGAAACTGACACTATTTACGTTACCTACAAATTAACAATGAACCCGGTATATTTAAAAAAAATTATTTAAGCGATACAATAAAAATGTAGCAAAATATTATTAAAACAAAAAAAAGACGAAAATTGATTGCTTTTCCTAAACTACATAGTAACAGACAGAAAATCAAAATATTACAGTTTTCAATTTGGTTCCCCTCAAAACCCCGGAACTAAATTAAATACTTGTTCCATATAAGATAAATTCTATCATGATGCACAGTAGAGGTTTGAGTTAAATTTTAATAAAATTACGCAACTATATTTCTCCAGCAAACAAGCACTATACACTTATTATACTTAAATCAGTTCACTATTGAGACAAATTGTGTTTTTATTATCAGGATGGAATTTTTATTTCTCTGTGTTTTTATGCTCTTCTTGTGCGAGTAAAAGATAATATCATTTTATTATATTATAATTTTATGATAGGAAATGGTTGAATTTGGTCACGCGAATTTGATTATTATGTAACGAGTAAAAAAACAAAAAGTAAAATTTTTATCACGCAGTTAAAGCTTTGCATATTATATGTGACTACACTTACAGGTTTTATTTAAATCTTAAGATATTTTTCTCTACAAAATTTTTATTGCAAAAATAATAAAGAATAATTCTATTATCATTTTGACGATTTATTTTATTAAAGAAGATAATGTCTTAACATCATTAAATTATTAAAAAAAAATTCTTTTCATAATTTGTTCACTTGAAACATAAAAAAAATAAAAATTAAGAAAACCAAGTATTTTCCCTCAAATAAAATTTTTTTAACAAATGGGTACGTATGCCCTTAACGAAAACTGACAACATTAGCAAAAGCGAATTGAAATGCAATAAAAACTTTCATTGATTACGATTTCGTGGCCTGCATAAATCTTCGATACTTTATATAATGCAAAACCGTACAAGGTTGATGTTTTAATGATTTACTGGGTCAATTTTCAACAAAGTACTCGTGCTCGTAAATTTTTAGAAATTTTTATAAAAAGGTTACGTGTGAACATGCTGTTTAACTTTTTTAAAGCTTTTACCGAGGCCTTGTACAGAAAATCTCTTATTTCTGTATTATGAAAGGCTCAATATTAGTGTTTAATATTGCCAATCATTTTTGAGAAATAAAAAAGAGTAAACCTTGTTCTTATTTAGTTCTAGTTTTTGCATTATTTTCTCCTTCTCATAAATACAATTATATGTTTTAATGTTTTTCCATACTCAAGTCTTTCCATTTTTCAACGTCTTGAATTGACTTAAATTTATCAAAATTTCGAAATACGCAAACATCTATCTGACATACATTCAAAATATGAAAAATTGATTTTCATCATTAGTTCACAAACTAGTAAACAAATATTCAGAGTAGCCTTTCACAATAAAGAATGAATTTACACTAATAATTTTACCTTAATTTTACTTTGGAAACCTTACGTCTTTGTGATAGATTAAAACTTTATAAGTTAGGCATTTCTTATAAATTGGACGACTACTCCCATCAGGAAATTTTAACCTTCACTCTGTTAATTGTTTCTACAACCTACATGCGTGTTTCTACAACCTTTATGGGTATAATATCACCAAAGATATTTTTAATAATAAATATGAGCCGAAAAACAAAGTTAAAAAAAATTTTCTTTTCATCAAAATTTTGATCAAACCCAATATGTGTAAGCTGAAAAACATAAAGATTCTGTTTTAACCCCTAAGTTAACAAACTTTCATTCTCTTTCTTCCTTTTTTATATAAAATATATAAGAGCAAGGTTTCCTTAAAGGTGAGTTGGGAATTTGTGCGCGACCTGATTTTATTTACACTTAGATTGGGCTGAGATAAAATTTTATCCCGGTGGACGGCAGAGCGTATGGGGCTCTAGAATCGTAGTTAATTTTTATTAGACTTTTTAATTCCAGCTACGACTACCATTTAAATTGGATTGGAGCAAAATTTTACCACTGTGTAAGGAGAGGGTTAAGGTAAAATTTGAAAAGTATACAATTTGAAATATTAATATGAAATTTAAATTAAAAAGTGTAATGTAAAACTTTATTAAATAAAAAAATTGACTTTCATTAAAATCAATAATTAAATTTCATTTATCATTTCTAAAATTCTAAATTTTATTAGATTAATTGTTGCCGTATTCCAGAATTACAGAATTAATTTATCAAAGTTGATTTTTATATTGTAAAAATAAAATCTAGATTTATAAATTTTTAGAATGACTAATTAACAAGATTAATTTAATAAAGAATTTTTTTTTTACTTAATCTATTGCTCATTTAAGAAATTACATACTTAGTTAATGTAAGAAATGTGAGCAGCGTGAACTTATATTACAACATGAATATTTTTATGATTATTTCTTGTGGGAAATGAAAAGTAAAACCATAGTTTCGTGTAACTATTTTTAGTTAAATGAATTCTTAAATGAATCTCTGTAGTTTGAAAGTTCTTAATTTTTGTTATTAAATTAAACACGAAAACTGGCGAATAATGCAGAAACTAATTTAATCTTAATTAATTAACTGCCTAATAATTGAGTTGCTAACTAAAACCAATTTACTGGTAGTATGAAACCGCATTAATTCCGCATTGATTATAGAATTACTTTTCGGGAACACAAAGCTTTGTGATTAATCCACAATGTGCTAGGGAAGTTTCGAAGTAATGAAATAGGTAGTTCGATCTTTAAATTTTTTGAGCTCATTATGAAGGTCACAATATTCGCCTTCGCCACGATTAATTTTTGAACTCAGTAATTTATTTACTTACGGCATATGTTTAAATCCGAACTTGAAAATTTAAAAGAAGAACTTTGGAACAAGTTTACTTTCAGCCGCAATATTCAATAAATAGACTTTATATTATATTATAGGTACCCTTAAGGCAAATAATTACATATAAATTTCAATCAGAATTACAGTTTCATTTACTTCTTTCAATAATGTTATCATGAAAAAAATCGGTACATATGAATAAAAATTTTTAGCGATTTAAATCATTGTATTTAAATGATTATCTCTAAATAGCCCAGTAATAAACAAAACTGGAACCATTCACAATTCGATCAGAAAATTGTACTTCTTCTCACCGCATTATATAAGTATATTATATTTGTAGTACTAGTAAATTTTTAAAACACTTCTAACTTTTTGATTGAATAACTCTGACAATAACATTATTTATTGCTAATGTTTTCATAATATTATGAAGATAAGCGAAAATCTTTCAATTTTGTTTACATTTTGTTGTATTTGTAAACAAGTAAACTGTCATTTTTTTTTTCTACGACAATTCTTTTAGGTTATCACACTTGTATAATAATTTGAAATTATCCTAAAGCAAGTTTTGTGTTATACAATATGCTAGCTTATAACAATATGTTATAACTATTAAAAATAAATTAAAGCAACATTTACATAAATTTAACAACTAATGACATAGAGCAGGTGTACAAATTAAATTTTCAGGTACAAATTCGTAAAGGTCATAATACAGAAAAAGCGAAAATTGTTGTTGTTGCCTTTAGCTTTTATTCTGTTAACCTGAATATTGTGGAAAATATGCTGCTTTCATTGATTATTATGATGACTTTTAGAAGAATTTATAAAATTTGTAAATTATGTACACACACATAATTTGGAAAATGAATGTTTTCGAAATGTCTGAAATTTTAATTATAAATGTTTTAAAGTTATGTAAAAATAGTTCCACAAAAAAATATCGGTAATGCACATGCAGAAACAATGAGAGAACTTTTCTAAAATATTCTCTACTTGGAAGGCAGTAAAATGAGAAAATTTGATTTATTATAGTTTTTCTTTCATTTTAGTTGTGAAGAGTAGTATTGGCTATTTTTACACTATATATTGGTAGAAGAATATCACATTTACGTAATATGTAAATACTTTACGTATGAAACATCCAAATGAAAGCAAAGTGTTTGTAAAATGCAACGTGAAGATTAAACCCTTTTTAGCGGATTTCCAATAAAAAAAATTTTGTTGTTGGTTTCACTCTGCTTGTATTTTCATCCGTCCACGCGTTCTTTTTTAAATTTATGTGCCCTAGAAAACATATAATATGAATATGCCCTAGAAACAAATAATATGAATTTTTGCGAGAAACATCTATTTCTTCAGAAGAAATGTTTCCCCTTCCTAAAAATTGTACCCATGCAAAATCCTAAAAATATCAATTGCTTTTGGTTTGTTGCAACGAAACCATGAATTTTTTGTGACATGCAAAATTATAGTAGAAAAACTACTACAAAATAGCATAGGCTTAGAGTTACAATGAAAAAATGGTAGTCGAAATTTATGATTATCTTAAAATCTTTTTTTCCCAAATTTTCGAAATAATATTAAAATTAATAATCTAAGAAATTAAGCCACAAAAGTATAAAACTTTAGCAATTACAATATATCAATACATTTATTTCGTTAGAAAAAATTTTTTACTTCTTTTGCCGAAATTTCGATTCTCAAAATAAGCAATAATTCAATTTTCGATACATTACTTTTCCGAAGTGCTGAAATTGTATCTAATTAAACATCGAATTCGGCCATTATATGTCGCAAAAAGAAAAAGTTAAGAAGAAAGTATTTTCTTAAAAAAAACATTCTTTCTAAAAAAAAAAGGAAATGTGCTACTAAAAGCGTTTTGTTTAATCCCAATTTATGTTCATCGCTTTCATCGTCTTGTTTTAAAAAAATCTACTAAAAACAGAAGCATATCCTATTTATGTGCAGGAATATAATGAAATTTAAATAAAATATTTGTAATTAATTGTCAATATGATCAAATATTGGACAAAATGGTTTCATAAATAAAAAAATTCATATAAAGCATTAAATAGAAACTTTTTTAACATTAAATCAATTCACCATTAAAAAAGCTTGCAAATATTAAAAAAAAAGGATTTGATTGTGCTTGCAAGTAAATCATGTATGTGCATAATTATTTCTTTTGCGAGAACTGGTGAGCGTCCATAAAATTTTCAAATAAAAATTCTAAGTATACACACCCAATTTGCAATATAGTTCGCATATAATAATACGTAAATTTATTATTTAAATTAAATTAAAATTTATCACAGTACCTGATCTGATAAAAACAACCAGCCATGCGACTGAAAATTCTTAAATATAAACAAGAAACCAACTTTATAACGTAAATATTTAGATAAAGCATTAAACATAATATCTTATCAATTTTAAAAATAGCTACTTAAATAAAGTAAATTTTATTTACATTGGTGAATTCAGAAATTGTGTTTTAATTGGATGTTTGCTGTTTTCAGTAACTTGTTATCATTACGAATTTTGTTTTTGTATACAAATAAAACGTTGATAATTTCTTTGATAATTTATTTACATAATGTAAAACAGCTGTTTTGCAGTTCTAAAATTATTTATTTGTATGTTGTGTCTATAAAAAATATTATGGGTACAAAATCACATACAATATGTACTTACTTTTTTCTCCAGGGTATTAACTAAAAACTCACTATTTTTTCTTGAATTTGTATCGCATTCAATATTGTAGAATTTCAATACACAAAAAAAATAATTTTTGGATACTTTTTAATGAAAGCTACCAGAATCAAGGTCTTAAGCAGCAAAACATTTTTCAAAGTTTTGTTTTTTTTTCGAAAATTCATACTTTACCTAAATTTTTGATTTGATGAGATGATTTTTCTAAAAATACGAAAAATCATACTTGAATTTCAAATATCAATAAAAATGTTAGGAAATGTTATGAAATTCGGAAAAATAAAAACATTCCTTAAATATGTATAGGTAATAGCAGTCAATGTGAATTAAATTGAATTTAAACATGAACAATCCAAGCAATCCAATCAAAATGGTTAAATCCAAGCAATTGATTTCAATACTATCCACTCATAATCCAAATAATGTTTGGCTAATTATCCATCAATGAAAACTTTATTGGTACATTATTAACTTATTTTAGTGTCGAAAAATGTTGAAGAAATTTTTGGTTTTCGAAATTCAAAATCGCCTCAATTTTGAAATGGTTTCGTTATTCAAAGTTGAAGCAAACACACAATATAAGAAAAAAAAATAAATACTTATGTGCTTTCATAAAACTTTGAAAAGGTATTAATTTTAGCTTTTAACATTGACCCTAACAAAAAACATCATGGCAAAATTAATATTTTAAACAAATAATTTTGGTGAACTCGGCATGATCTCCTTTTTAATTTTTTGACAAAAAACATCGAGAAAATATGCTAAAATATTGAGAGAACCAGTTCTGCAACAGCAAGCTAAAAAAATATGTTTCTTCAACTATTTGATTGATGAAAACTTTTGAAGTTCTGAATTTTGAAATAATCAGTTGAATTAAAAGTTATCCAGAGATCAAGAAAAACAAGAGAAACGTAGGACTTTCGATAGTCTAAATATAGAAATTATTTTAAATTTAATCGAGTTTTTGAGAAATTTGTCATTTAAGAAAGCTATAAGATTTTTTTATTATTTTCCACACGGTAAGAATGGGTTAAATTTTCTTCACAAAGATCGGTTAATTCACCCATTAACCACCTATTTGCACATTATAAACTTAAATTTTTTAAATTTTTCGTCTAAAAAAATTCAAAAACTAAAAATTTCCTTGTATTTACTTGTAAAATAAAATTCCGTATCAAAATATTTCCCATTTCTATAATTAAATATCTATGAAATCAAAAAAAAATTTAATTAAAACCTCACACACAATGAAGGGTGAAGAAAAGTCATTACCCTATGGCACTAATGACAATGTTAATAAAACAAAAACAAAAAACAAATTCAATAAAGGAAATAAAATTTTTATTTTTATAAAAAAAAAAGTTGAAAAAACTCTCAATGATTTTTTGAGAAAGACTAACAGAATAATGCGCGAATTACGGTTTTCAAAATAACGTTAAAATAAATAAAAGATATGAAAAAATAAATAAGAAAAACTGGTTTTTGTTTACAAAATGATTTTCTGTGTGTTCCCAGTTAAATTTAAGCTCATATACCAAATACAGTTATCTGATTTGTTGCAAAATTAGTTTTCACCTAATTTTCTAAATTATTTTCCTAATATTTACTTAAAAGTTTTAATTTCGTTTTTATCAGTAAACACTTTATAAAAAAAATAACAGTAAAAAATTAAATCATAGTTGCCAAATTCAACCTATTAAAATTGCTCCAATTTTTATTAAGGTGCGTGTTTTGGCCAATTAAATTCGATAATTACCGTTCACAGTGCATACAATGCCCTGGTTATGTGCTGTTCAAGTCAGTCAATTATTCCAATTATGAAAACTAATCCCAATTACAACTGCTTTTAAAATTATAAATAATCCATTTCTTATAAGACCATTTCTTATAAGATTAATTAAGAAAACAACTAGAGAATTTAAATCACCTGTCTTTAACTTAATATGACATACTACCGAAGTAATTTTAGTACACTTCTTTTAACTAAACGAATTAATGCTGATTTCATCTCATTTTTAATTTCAGTGCTTAAAATGAAATTTAATATATTCTCAAGGAATACTCCAAAAGAAGGAGAAGTTGAATGTCCAAGCGATGATTTGATTAAACCAAGCGATAAACCATTTTTTCGACAAGTTACTATAGAAGAAGAACCAGATTCATTAGACAGTGTCATAAGTAATCCACAATGTAAGTTGAAATTAATTTATGGAACTTAACTTATAATTAGCATGTGATTCAAGAAATAATATAAAAATTCTTTTATTAACATTTTTTTTTTAGCATATCCTATTACAATTGTGCCAAGTAGACCTAAAAGTTTTCATGGTTGTAGCCCAACTTATTTAAATGATAAAAATAATTTTAATAGGTAAGTCAAATGAAGACTACATATATTATATATTTAAATGAAAGTGCTAGCCTATATATTTAGACTCACATTAATAATAATTGGAATATCTATGAAGCAAAAAATTTGATCAATAATTTAATTTTTTTCCTGACCCATGAAGACTAATGAAGAGCGAACATTAATCTTTACTTTTTTCAGAAGTATAAATAATCATTAAATTATCAGAAGTATAAATAATAATTTCATTAATCGCTACTTTTTCCAAGAAGTATAAATAATTTTCGAGGAAAATAGTTTAGTACCTAGATCGTAGATTTTAGTTAATAAAATCGTGCCAATCCAAAGAAGTCAACAAGTTAAAAATACTGGTTCTAAAAGCAATTTATTACATTATTTTAATTATTTTCATTGATATATCAAATTATATATAAAACGATTGCATACATTTAGGATGAGAAAAACAAAAATTTAAAGAAGCATTACAATAATGGATAATTTAAACTGTTAAACAATTGCTTTGTTTAAATGGTTAAATTGCAACTGTTAAACAATTGCAAAAATTTGGAAAAGCTCGCATTTTCGAAAATATGTGGTGCAAAAAATCAAATTTTACGAAATTTCGAAAGACGATAACTTAAGAAGGTAAACGAGCTTGAAAAATATTTACTTCTAGCAATCGTTTAGAAGAAAAGAGGGGATCAAAAATTTGAAAAGCGAATTTTACATAACGGTTATTAACTAAAGGTCAATTAAGCTTTAACACGGTAGAAAAAACTCACCACTACTTTTTAATACTTCTATCATTTTAAGGATTTTGAGGGGCCTATATTTTTCAACGAATTTTAATAAGATGTATATCAAATAATTTTGTTAGATTTTAATTTTTTTTGTTCTTTCCTTGTTCAACTTTTGAATTTCAGAAATTTACACTTTAATTAACCAGGCTAAATCTCAACTTTTATTTTATTTAAATTTGTGTGCTTATTCTAGACTTATTTCATTTTAAACTCGTGTTTTTGTATTTCAACTAGAATTTAAAAATTTTTGGTTAACTTCAATATTTGGTAAACAATAAGAAAGATTGATACACAATATTAATTTATCAGGTCATAAGGGACCAATATAAGATAAAAAAATTTTCAATTTATTTAAACTAATTTATTATAATTTCAAAAATAAAAAAACACAAAAATAGCTACGACAAGTTTTGAGATTTCAAAACTAACTAATTCACTTATGAAACTAATAGCACTTTATGAAGTTTCCTTTACCTCAAGATTTTAAAATTTTAAAATTTTCATACTTTTTAAATTTTATTTACACAATTAAAATGGTATGCCAATTGGTAATATAGAATTAAATATAGAATTTTTGATTATCAAATTAAAATTTAATCAAAATTTCCACTTAATAATTTATTAACACTATTAACAGCTACTTTTAAATTATTAATAGACCTTAAATAATATTTTATAAACAAGTATACAAAGATTTCAGTTTTATATTTAGAGAACAAATTGTTAGTTTTTACAATAATCATCAATTAGTGAGTTAATAATGAGCTAAAAAAAAATATTTTTATCATAGAAAACAACTTTATATCAGTTGTTCTCAAAATGTTTTGTTTTTTTAAATAATTTTAAAACTAAAATTAATAAAAATTTATTTTTCTTAATAAGTAATTGTTATTTATTAGTTTCATATGTCAGTAAGATGTAAGCCTCTTTTGGTATTTCAAAAACAAGCACTTAAATTATTGTAATTTTCTAAAATCACATATAATCAAAACAACAAGTTAAAATTAACTTAAAACCTCATAATGTAGAAATTAAAAGAAGTAAGGCACTTTATAAAGTTATAATAACCCTACCTATTATAATAACACTCACTTTAAGTGTTTCAATCGTCACTATAATAAAATTTAATTTCAAAACAATAATCGTTTATACCTTTCAATACGAAACTCAGAATACTGTAAAGCGACTTGTCGATCGTGTACAATTCGGGGAATTTCCGAATTCCAAAAGCTCACTTTAAAAATAAGTAACTCATTGATAAATGTTATATATTAGTGAAATAAATAGAGCGAGCTTTGTAGGTTCCGCGATTTTTGAAGATAGATGTGGAAACTTTAATATAAGATTTCCTGCCTCTTATATAATTAAGTACAGTTAACTCAAGTTGCTTAGGTAATATTTATTTTCATTGCTAGTCTCACTTTTGTTACTTTCACAGCCTTACAATATGAGGGCTACTAAAAATTTCGCTAATTTATCGCAGTCCTGGATATGCAACTAGAATTTTAATGCACTTAAAAACTTAATAATTATTTTGCAAATTTTTTATTACTGTCAAAAATTAATTATATTAAAAAATAGTTCATAAATATTAAAATTTTAAGATTTCTAACAAAACTCAATTGAAAAGCTAGTAAAATTCCACATGATTTAACTCAATTTACTAAACACAATTTCATAAGTATGAACATAAAATTTACTGTTGAATCTTATGCCAATAACAAAATCTTAAGTATTAAAATTTGCTTTAGAACTTTACTTTGACTTAAAATTAATTTTTTTCAGTTCAAAAAAATTCTTAAAATTGCATAACATGTTATACATACCTGTACTTATTTTGCAATTAGCACCTTCATTAAGCAAACCTCTGAGTAGTAGCTCTGATAACAAAATTTATTTAAAAATATCGAATGATCAATAAAATTCTACAATTGATGTTTTTAATTTTATTATTTAATTCAGGAAAATAATAATGTTCTAATAAGAAAAAAAATATTAAAGTTGGTAAATATTTTAACTAAATAAATAATTCAAGTATAAAATAACACTATAATAAAAAACATTATTGTTAATGTTTTAGGTTCCGAGTTGACGTGTTAAAAAATTTTTTTAACACGTCAACATCTAGGTAGATTATAACTTTCAAAAATTTCAAAAAAGAGCTCGGGCTTTTTTTAACGAAAACGACAATACATAATTAAAATATTCAAAATGTTTTTAAAATTTTTGGCAGTGTGCTCCCAATACTTCTATAAGATAAACTTTTTTATGCTCTTCTATAGATAAGACAGGAGGTTTTAATACATAAAATATCCAAAAAGCACTTCAAATACCAAGCTAATACCAGCTTTTCCTTAAAATTTTAAGAAATAAATTTTTGAGGAAAGGGTTCTAAACCGAAACTGATTTCAATTTTCTATAAAAAATCAATTAATGCAAAGCTACTATAATTAAAATGATTTAGACAACACTAAATGAAAAACAAATTAATTAACAAGTTGTTAAATTAAAAGCCTATAAAAAATTAATTTTTTTTTTTTGAAAATTATTTTCAAAATATTTTAAAATTCACTACAGTTGCGAACGTTCTTCATTATTGTTAAGACATACTTAACTAGTTCTAAGAAGATTGAAAAATATTTTAGAAAAACTAAGGGTTTTTGAAAATATTGCAATTCTTGTAGAAACCAAAAAATATAAAAAAATTTATTAACATTTACAAATATAAATAACAAAATATTAAAACGATGAATTTGTCTGGTGTTAAAGTTGTTGATAATGACAATCAAGCATTATTATCAGATCCATGGAAATCTCGTAACGATCGTGACACAAATTCAATTCCATCCCCAGGAACATATTTTGAACCAATTAAAGATGGAACATTAGTAAGGTGTGTTTTAATTTCCAAGTTTTATTCAAATATATTAGCGAAAAACGAATCAAAACTATTTCAAAATTTTATATGTAAAAAGGTGGAGAAGATTAAAGTTGACCAAAGATAAATTTATATTGAATTTTAAAAGTGTTTGTTTTTAAAAGAGAAGGGAAATTTAAAAACCATACAACGATTCTCTCCTTCGAGCACCCTCGAGTAAAATATAATTAACCAAATGCTTTAATATAAGTAACAAAGCCTGTTTCTTCGGAATTTTTGATTATAAAATTTGTTCCAGTTCCAGCTTAATAAAATTTTTTTAATCTTTTTTTTTATTATTTTTATAGAAGCCGTAGCTTTCGAAATAGTTCAAGAAAATTCCGGAAGCGTGCCATCTTTAAAAATGGAGAATGTAATGTAATACAAAAAAATTTGGATAAAAAAGGAATACGTTATTTACAAGATATTTTTACAACACTTGTTGATTCACAATGGCGTTGGACTTTGTTAATATTTGGATCAAGTTTTGTTTCATCTTGGCTCCTATATTCAGTATTATGGTGGTTAATAATGTTAACTCATGGTGATCTTGAAGAAATGCACTTACCAAATAATGCAGGTTTTTATATTTATAATCTTTTACAAATTTCATAATTGTATATTTAATATGTTTATCATTTTTTTTAGCTGAAAATGGTTGGACACCATGCGTTACACAAATTTATTCATTTACATCATGTTTTCTATTTTCAATTGAAACACAAACAACAATCGGTTATGGTGGTCGAGCAACAACTGAAGAATGTCCTGAAGCAATATTTTTAGTTATATTTCAATCTGTATGGGGTGTTATGATGCAAACATTTATGGCTGGAATTGTTTTTGCTAAAATGACAAGATCAAAACAACGTACACAAACATTATTATTTTCAAAATCAGCTGTTATATGTCAGCGTGATGGTGAATTAAATTTAATGTTTCGTATTGGTGATATGCGTAAAAGTCATATTATTGGTGCAAATGTACGTGCACAATTAATACGTACAAAACAAACAAAAGAAGGTGAATTAATGTCACAATATCATACAGAATTAGAAATTGGTGCTGATGATTGCGGTTCAGATATATTTTTTATATGGCCAACATTAGTTGTACATAGAATTAATGAGGAATCACCATTTTATAATATGTCAGCTGCTGATTTAATACAAGATAAATTTGAAATTGTTGTTATATTAGAAGGTACAGTTGAATCAACTGGTCAATCAACACAAGCAAGATCAAGTTATTTAAATAATGAAATATTATGGGGACATCGTTTTGATCCAGTTGTTAGTTATAATAAAAATCGACAATCATATGAAGTTGATTATTCGAAATTTGACGAAACAATACAAGTTGATACACCATTATGTAGTGCAAGAGAATTAGCTGAATTTTATAAAATACAAGATGGTTTTACAACACCAGTTGGTAAGATTTGTCAAAATTAAAATTATTTTTTTTTTTTCATTTAAACTGTTTTTTGTTTCTTTGTTAAGCTTATATATATATATGTACAACTAACTGCACACCTTTTAGTAATTGAAAAAAAATCTTTAAATTTAAGAACATTTAAATGTTTAATTTTTTTCATTCTATAATTTTTCTTATGGCTTATTTTCACAATAATATATAAAAGAAATATTAAAAATTATGATATATGACGGTCACACTCTTCTTATAAATCACTTTACTAAACTTGCCCACTCATTCAGAATGCTGCAATAATAAGAAAAACTTAATTTTTTTTTGAGTTATTAAATTTTATTTTGATTTGTTTTTTAAAATAATAAATTCGGATAATCAAAATTTTTAATATAAAATACCATTACAGTTACTGTTACTCCCGCCACATAATTAATAAAATTTAGTTTGAGATCCGTCCCCAATATGGGACTATTCTTAGAAATATCAACTTATTTAGAAGGTAGTATTAAAATCTCATTATAAATTCTATACTCGTATACAAATTTTTCAAAATTTTTTCACTTTTCTTAAATTTCATATACAAATTAATTATCATTTTTCCTTCTTTAACATTTTATTCTAATTTAAATGGGGGTGTTTTTTATTTTTGTTTATTAATTAGGAAAATTATACTAATCTTAAGAATAAATTTCATAATATAAATTGGTCATTTATCAAAATTCTTTAATTAATAATTCTTAATATTTTTCAAAATTAATTTTATTTTGCACTCTTGGCACCAGCTTTCTCTTTAAAACTTTAATATAAAAAAGTTTTAAATAAACAATAAAAAATTTTACAAATAAAATTAAAAATTATTTTATTTTATTTTTTTAAATTCAACAATAGAAAGGACTACATTCGCTTTACGTCAACAGTCAATAAATCAAGCCGAATCTTAGAGATTCAATTCCAAAAAAATAAATAAAATAAATCATGCTTATGTGATACGTCTACATTATTTGCATTAATAAAAATCCAAAAATTTTGTTTTTATAATTTAGTTAGAAAGCTTTAAAAAAATTTTTAGTTTGTTGCTGGCAATAAAAATCATATTAAGTAAATATAAATATACTTATATACAATATATACATACATATATGTACATACATGTAATGTAATAATTTTAAAAATTAATTAAAAAATTATATTCGAAAAAATAATTTTATTTATTAGATATTATGAAATTATTTGAAGATACCCATGAATATTATCAAAATTTAACAGTGAAATCAGTTGATTGTATTGAATTATTAAAATCTAAAGATTGGAAAAGATTAATCAAAAATCAAAATGGTCATCCAACAGATAGTACATCATTTAAATCAACATCAATATCAACAAGAAGTTGGCCTGAATGGGATTTTTCAGCAAGTTAAATTCGAATAAAATCGCAAATTATAAAAAAAAATAAGAATTTATATATTTGCTTTTTTAAATAAAATTTAATTATAGTACAATTTAATAATAAATAAATTATAAATTACGAGTTTTGATTTCAAAAATTATATATTACAAATTTTAAAATTTATTATTTTAAAATAAAATCCTTGTAATGCAAGTTCCACAAATATGTAAATATTGCGATAATTAAATCCAATTAAGAAATTAAATATGTCTGAACTGAATAATAATCTAAATGAAAAAATATTTTCTAAAAATTTCTCAATTACAATGAATAAAGAATATCGAAATTACAATTTAAAATTGAAAATTCAATTTTAAAAGTTTTACCATTTAGAGATTCACATTTTTAGAGAACATGGTCGGCAAAATCTTGATTAAACTATAATTGAATTTAACTATTACATAATTGTGTATACTTGATTCTGGAACTCGTGTAATATTAATTACTTGTTGAACATTTATAAATTATATATAAAAAAGCAATCAAAAGTCAATAAATTTCATTATTAAGTATTAAAAAAAATATACGAGTATAATTAAGCAATTCATTTGATTATAATAAGAAAAAGCATTATTAGTCTTTAGTTTGTAAACTTATTTTAGTGTATTTTATGTATTTTAACATAATTTGTAAATTTAATCTTTTAAAATAGAAATCTTCTATATAAAAAAAATAAATTACGCATATCAATTAATATTTTTAATTGTTAATCACAAATTATTTATTATATAAAATGATTTAAAAATAAATAAATGAAATTTGTTATTATTGTTAAAATAATTAAAAAATTGACGAATCAAATTTAATGAAGAAAACAAAGTTGAATTTTGTATATAGGCAATGTCTAATTATACAATATTAATAAATTATCAAAAATTTGTAATTTACAAAAGAAAAATTAATGAATTCAATAAATCATCATTCCTTAATTTATTCGTATTAATAATTCTTAATAATTTTTAATAAAATCGTATTTTGTAAAATTGCAATATTATGAACTATATGACTTCCGAAATTGCAGTAATACTGGATTGATTTGATTGCATAATTGAACCATAACTAAATAAGATTCTAATACTATATTATTGAAATTTTAGAAACCAGAGGGTAACATTTTTAACAAAATTTTGTTCTTGTATAATTTCTTTAATCTTATTTCGATCTAGTTACAGTTACCAATCTATATATTCCTTAATTAATTTAAATTGTAAATCTAGAGAAAAGCTTATCTTTCAATTTTATTACATACTATGTAAATAAAAAATATTATTGAAAGTTTACACAAATTTAAATTATACCGGAAACAAAATTTGAAAAATTTGTTAATTTAAGTAACTAAATTTAATATAATTCAAAAAAAGATATTAAAATTTGGGCTAAAGAAACGTCATTAAAATTTAACAATACATCGGACACACGGTAAATAAATTCAATATAAAAATTTTTTTGGTATCAAAATATAAAAATAAATTATTTTTTTTTCAATAATTAAATGCATGTTGTTAATTAAAATGCATTCAGGAATCATTTTTCATTTCTGAAATTCATTATTTTAATTTAGGAATGTTTGCTTGTTCGTGAATTCTAAGATCTCTTGTTCTTGTGCTTGAATTCTAAGATATATTATGTTCGCAAACACTGTCATTTCTATTTGATTACAAAATATATTTATTAAAAAAAATATTTAAGTAAAATAGGGAAAATTACCAAATGTACATATATTATATGGGGTTTTTTGACATTTCGGATATGCGCTTAAAGTTCTAACTTAAATCCTAAAAATTCTTTTTTTGCATCATTACAAATCTACAGGAACTAACTACATAGCTTACATGCTTACAAACGATTTTCGAATATGCTTCATTTGTAGTAAAGATTTATGAAACACCCTACATTTAAAGATTTTGCAGTTTTCATTTATCGAACATGTTTTATATTAAGATGTTTTATATTAATTCGATTGAAACTGAATTTTCGAAAATCCTTTATTTCAAATTCAAAATGTACTCTAAATATCAAAGTAAATTTTATCTTCCGATAAATTTCTATTGCTCTTAATATTCCTACGAAATTGTTAAATTCGATTTTAAAATTGAACCAAAACTACATTTATGACAATTTTTTATAAACAGATTTTAAATTTTATAACAGAAATATTCTTATTTATTAAATTTATTTACCTTTAAAATTAGTACATACATAATTAATTTTTTTTATTCCTATGTACTTACATTAAAAGTGGAATCAATTTAATGATAACTAATTAGCATGGTTTTGTTAAAAAGAAAATTTCAATTATAAGGTAAAATAAGAATTTTTTCAAAATATTAATTTTTTACAAATTAAAAGAATGAAACAAATTCTGATCAAAGTAATGAAAGTAGCACGTTTCCTATGTACAAGTGACAATACGGGGGTTTTTGTTTATTTAGTTCTAGAATAGTTCTAGCTTGTAGTATGTTTGAAAGTTCACGCTACAAACACTGAACATACATATATAGATTGTTCGCAAATTACTGGCTGCAATAAAGTGTGTTCGAAAATCCAAGCTATAATAAAGAAATGTCTGAAATATGGCGCAGACCCCTAGTTTAAATTTTTTCGCTGCCTCATGAAATTTCTTTTTTTTTAATTTAAAATTCAAAAAAATTTTAAATTTCAAAATGACAGATTCACATATTGATTATTAAAGCAAGTTTTCTTTAAGTCTTTAAATCTTGTTAAAATTTCCTTATTTTCCAGTGAATTGGAAGGCAAAAAGTATTGAGATACAATTTCCTAAACCACTTTGCTTCTGTTATATTCGAAAGACTGATTATTTAGAAGTTTCAGAATTTGTAGACTCCGGAAACCAAAAAAAAGCTTAGCTAAAGTTTTTGCATACTGTTTAACGCTGCGACTTAGAAAGTTTTAGTTCTAATGTAGAACTTTCAGCGCAACGTGCATAAACGAAAACCCCATAATGAGCCTTATTCTAGTTGTCGAAGTAGAGCGACAATTGTCGTCACGACTTGAATTTGATATTCTAAATGGCGATTAAAGTGACACGTGTCGTGGAATAGCGGGAAAATGTGTTTCAGGTATATTCCAGTTGTCGTTGTAGAGCGACACATGTCGTAGTGAAACGACGTTTTTTGTCGAAAAGTATTTAACAAGTGACAAGCGAGATGAATACACCAAAAATGTAAGTTTAAACAAGACAATTTAATAAAAATATAAAAAGTAATAAATTTTGTAATTTAATACATAAATTAAACCATATAATATATGGTTTGAAAGTCTGTAATAGCTTATAAATCTGTGAATAAAATAAAATGTTTGTAACTAATGTATTTGAAAAAATTATTATCTTACACTCCATTTGGCAAATCCAATGGATTAGAGCTGTCCCTAATCTTAAATCTTTTGATCCTTAATTGTTGTTTTTTTTTCAATTTCATCACTCTCGGAGTCTGATGAATCCATAAACCATAATGCAAATGACGACATTTTTTATTTCCCTCGTATTTAAAAAAATAAATATATACACCGCATTTTTTTTTTTAGTTTGAACTTTACTCGCCAAAATTTCTTTTTAAAATGTATCAATTTCACTTCGTTTATTTCTCGCAGTCACGTCACTCGACAACTAGAATACCACATTTCAAATGATGTGACAACGACAACGACAAATGTCACGTAAGTGACGCGACAACTAGAATAAAGCTCAATATTAACGCCTCTTTAAATTTTTGTTTAAAGAGAACGTATACAATGATCATCCTTAACGTATGCAATTTTTGAAATACATTGACATATGAATTAAAGTAATTTTAGTGATGTAGTACATATTATCTAGATTATTTTTTAAAGCAGTATTTTCATTTGTTGAAGGAAAAGTGGTACTTTACAAACCATTAGTTTGACCCAATTTTATTTATTTGCCTCTTAACTAGTAAATATGACTTTTGGAATAATTCGAAAACCGTAATATGAAATAATATTTCACACCATTGCGAACATCATTTAACTTTTCATAGATATTCGAAAATCTCAAGTAGCAGGGGTGGAGAGTGTGTTTACTTTTACACTATTCTATTTTAAATTTTTTTTACAAATGAATTATATTCAATGGGATGATTTTTTTATTTTATGATGGATATCTATGATATGGAAAATAGAAAGCAATACATTTAAAAATCACGGTATGGGAAGAAGTCTTTAATTAATTTTTTATTTCATTAGACTCTTTTTCAGTACACTACTTCCCAATTGTACTCTATTTACATTTTAAAATAATACAAGAAAATGTGAAACAAAAATTATAGTACACTTATTAGATCGCACCAATCTGCAATTTAGAATCTGCATTACATTTTAGACAGACATCACATCAAGATGCTTATTTAATCTAAGTCGGTTATAAAATTCAACTTTTGAAATATGTTTTTTAAAATCTTTATAATCGAATTCAGTTATCTCTCCGTTTGCAAGTTGTTCCAACAGCGTTTCTTCAAAATCCTCCGTAAGTACACCAAAGAAATTGACAACAACTTTATAAAATTTCGTATTATTAGCTTTAATTTTTACACAAATTTGTTCTCCTACTCCCAAAATGTCATATAGTTTACCAGAAATAATTTTAATATTTTCTTCATTAGCTTCTGATGAAAGTGCTGCTTGTATTCCTACAATTGGGCAAATATTCATTTTAGTATTCTTTTCCTTTGGATAGCATACTTCAATAGTTGCATTTATTTTTTGAGTAGCATTGTGTTCAGAGAAAGTTTGAGATACACGGTTGACTAAAATGAAAAAAAATTTATTTTAAAAAACTTAAATAACTTTAAAAATAACTGAGAAAGGTTTCTGTAATAGAGTTTTCATGTGTCCTCTCGATTCAATTAATCGATGGTGGTATATTTTAAGTATTGTAAAAGCATATCCATTGACTAGATATTTTAAATTCATGCAGACAAACTTAAAATTCAATAAATTTGAATTCCACGCTCTCTATCACAAAAATCCTTCTTTATATCTCATCAGGTTTATCAGAGCGACGATTTGAACTAAACAGTGCAGAAAATTTTACCATATAAACTTACAATGTACTGATCCAAAATCATATATATTCGTCTGGGCTATTATTGTGGGTTTAATTTCTTCCATATTATCTGAATTACGTTGAAATGTTGGAACTAAAGAAATTTTTGAAATTCCTGATTCAACGAATTCTGGTGTCAAACATTGTTCACTATCATCATCTTCATTATCATCGACTTCATCATCAGCCTTATAATAGCCTCGATTTAATTTAGCACTATATTTTTCAAATGATTCTTCGGTCATTTCTTCATCTTGGTCTTCGTACTGATCAACATATTCCTTTTTATTATTACAGAAACCATTTTTACTATCACATTTTGAATTTTTTTCACAATAGCAATAAAAAATTGTTAGAGTAATAAAAAAAAATATTTGTAACACAGATACTTTCATGATTTTTTCGTTACTTTTTAGTGAATAGTTTAAAAAAGTGGTGTTGATTGTACCGTGCTCTAATTTGAACTAAAAGAAATATAAATTCTTTGCCTATAAATTCCTTGAAGAGAAGTAATCTAATCAATATTAAATCTGATAAAGTTGTACTAAATAAAAGATTGCATGTTTCGTGAAACTTTGCGTTAAAGTCATTAAGTTTCTAATACAAGTGTTTTAGTATTAACACAAGATACATTGGGGTCTGATAAACTCTATAACAGTATTTAATTTCTTTGAATTAAATGAATTTAATGAATTTCGAACTAACTTTTGTTTTTTTTAATCGTATTTGAATTCAATAAATCGCTTATGTTTTGCAATATGTATATTTGAAGTATTTTTTTTAACATTTTTACGATAATACACATTGGGGTCTGGTAGACCCCAGTCTTTGTAAATTGTTTCACGAAAATAAGTGTGAGAGTAGACTGTTAAGAAGTAATGACTCCTATTGTGCTAATATTCTATTTTTCAACGAAATTATCTGCAATCTCTTTTGAAAATCAGGCTTCATATAGAATGAGTCTTTACTTAAGGCAGCTATATTAAATAAAAAGGCAGCTAATTTTCATACTATTTAATATATTTTCTTGATGAAATTTTAAAATATATTGCAGAAAATATTGCGACTTGATTTACTATAACTTAAAGCTTCAAAGAAATAGCCAGGATTAAAGTTTTGTTAAGTAATTGAAACTGATTTAAGAAAAACAGTAGCAAAGATATTCTTTGTTTTATTCCCAAAAATAGTACGTGTGAATCGAAAATTCAGAAGAACCTAAGTATGTATACCAAATTTTTCGTAATATTTTTGTGGTGTAAATCTGGCAAGCCTACATGTGAAATGAGAAATTTTATTATCGAAAAGTTCTAACAAAAACCATATTCATAAATTACGATTATAAAATCGCCTTTAATATTAATCACAAACTTTTATTGTTTGAAAATATCTGATGTGGTCAGAATATAAACGAGTGCAATGGGAATTGCCTAGTTTAGTAAAAGTATAAAAATGCATTTTGAACACTTCCTTTCAATTTTAAGAAAGTTAGCAAGCTTTTCACTAACATACCTAGGAAAGTGTAAATGTGGCTCTTACTAAAATTTCGCTTTGTACCACTAGAGTTCCCTTAAAAGTTTAGCAGTCTGTTTTGGTAACAACCGGAACTCAAATATCAAATTTCAAGAAATTCCATCAATACATTCGGTAGATATGGTAAAAAAAATGTAAAATAAAATAAGTAAATGCCTCCAGTTCGTTCTCTGAGTTCTGATCTTTAAAGTAACTTATTTATGCTTTCCTACTATATAGAAGTGCATTCCCACCGAAAAGTCGACGTCCAAAATTTGGTGCGATCACTTAACCTCTCTTGTTGTATACAATGCGGTCAGTAAAAATTTATAAAAGTAAGTAGTTTATAAGATTATAACCTAGTAAGTAGTTATCAAACACATAAATTACTCATCGCAATGACGTGTCCGAGTATTTCACAACCCCATACTTTTATTTCAATACATTTGATATAAAATTCAATTTACGTTATTAAATTTAAAAAATACAAAGTTATTAAATTTTCTTTATAGATTTTGAAACAAATCTCAATGAAATTAAAGTTAAAATTTGATCTTTAATACCAGTATTGAACAAGGTTTTTGTAACTCTCTATATACTTTTGAAATTACTCTCTCTATAAATACTCTCTATATAAATCTTAAATTTAAAGATTTTAAACAATTTTAAAAACTTTCTGCTGAAAAATTAAATGTTATAAAAATGGATTCAAAAACCTGCGGAAACTCTCCAATTTTTCAACTTCGATCACCCAAGAAGCGTTTCTAAAATAGCTGAAATTTTTTCAAAACATTCTTTTATACCAAATCAATACAATATGCTCTTCTATATAATAGCCGCTGAGTTCTAAAACCAATCAGCTTCGACACTCTTATGACTGATTACTAATCGCATTTTATACATAGGGGTATAATAGTCGATGTTAGCAAATTTTGGATGTCAAGTTTTTGGTGGAAACGCACTTTTCCATAGTAGGCAAGCGTAAATAAATTACTTTAGAGAGATGACGGTCTTTGTGTGCAATCGTATATCTACTGAACTGAACAACTTTTGGTATATGTATATTAAACCTCGGGAATTGGACATTTTTGCTGGGCAATTTTACATTTTTGCGTATATAAAGAGAAATAATCAACCGATTTCCTTGAAATTTAATACATATTTAAATTCGGGGTTATAAAACAATGAATTTGTAAATTTTTTTGAATCTGAAAAGATCAGGTCCCGAAAACCGACCTGGGGGCCGATTTTACACTTTTTACCTTACATGCAGAAAGGATTAATGGAATTTCTTGAAATTTGATATTTGAGTTCTGGCTGTTACCGAAGCTAACTGTTGAACTTTTCAGGGAATTAAGATGACATAAACCGAATTTCTACTAAGAACCAAATTTACACTTTTCTAGGTATATCAACTAAAATCTTGCTAACTTCATTAAAATTGAAAGAAAGTGTGCAAAATTCATTTTCATAATCTTCTGTAACAATTTAAAAAAACTAGACAATTCACATTCTGGTCGATTATGTGCTGACCACATCATATGTTTTTTATCGCTTCATTTTTGAGTCCTAGTATCAACCGGTTCAACATTCAAAAAATGTCTCGAGCAATAAAGCTCAAAGACCACTTTTGAGTAACTTATGCTATTATTTTATTTTCTTACATAACTAAATTCGTCAACGTTCTAAAACGCAAAAGTTTGGGAAGGGTCGTTTGGAACAGAGGAGTACCCGATTTTAAAATCGTCTACCCTTCAGGAGGGTACTGTATAATCAATAAATATAAAAATATATATGACTTAAAATTAAATTTAACAAAATTATTTATTTTTCTAAAATTTTTTCAAATATAAAAAAAAATTCTTTGCCATCGTTTATTGTTTGAAATTATATTCGATTAAATCCGCAAGCATATCAAAATATGTTTGGGATTCTACAATGGATTTACGTTTTTCATATAAACGACGAGATATTGTACCTTGACGTACAGCTAATTGAAGAAGTGTTTCAATATATTCTGGTGTAAGAGCATGAAATCCAACAGCTATATCAAAAAAATTAGTATTTTTTGCTTCGACTTCAATACAAAACTGTTCTCCTTCTTGAAGAATTTTATTTAATTTCCCAGATATTAATTTAATATTTCCTTCGTTAGTTTCTCTTTCAAAAACTATATGTGCTGAAAATATAGGACAAGTTTTCTGTTTATAATTTTTTTTCTCTGGATAGCAGAAAGTAATTTGTCCATTAACTTTGTGTGTCGAATTATAAATAGACTGAGCACTCGATATGAGTCGATCTGCAAAATAAAAAAAGTAATTGTTAAAAAAATAATTAAATTAAAACAAAAATTGTTAAATGAAAATTTACTAAATTTGAACATTTTGAAATATTAATGCATATTTTCACAAATCTTTACAAGACCTAGCAAATATCTTACAAATTTTAATAATAAGTTTTTAAATGTCACCAAATATAACAGTATTATGAGAAACTGTCACCATATTAATATAAACATAATTAGATATCGTTTAAACTTTTTTTTTTAATTTTAATTAGTTGAAGTACACAATTACTTTACATATAATGAATCATGTAAATATGTATAGGTATAATATATACTTACAACGGTCTATATCACCGAATGTATACGCTCCGAATTGTGTAAAACGTTTGGCATCCTTAAAAAAATCAAATGATCGAACATAATCAGTTGGAGTAATAGAAACTTTTGAAATCCCAACTTTATTTAGATGGGATGGTGAACAATAATTTCCATTTTCATCAACATAATTATCATCATCATCTTCATCATCATCATCATCTTCCTCATCTTCGTCTTCGACAAAACCGTCAAAAAATCTTTCCTCATACTCTTGAAATAATTTCGTTTTATTTATTGATCTTTCAACATGTTCGTGTTCTTCATTCTTTTTACAATTGGCATTTGAAATTATTAAAGTAATTACAAAGCTAATTAATAGAATAAATTTTATTTTTAACATTTTTTAATTTTTTTTTTTGATTTTAAATTTATTTAATAATTAAAAATTGAAAAAAAAAATGCACGGTTACTCTCGTCTATAACAAACTTTCAATTGTGAACGTTATAAGGCAGCACCAAACAAAAAAGCAAAATTATTCCTTTGCTCTCCGCTCATTCACAGTGATGCCAACTTTTTTCGCTTACAAAGTGCTAAATTTGTCACGGACTAGTGCAAAAATGTGCTAAAAACTTTTCATTATTAAAAATAAATCACTTATACACAATGAAATTGTGTATAAGTGATTTATTTTTAATTTTCATTTCATGCACACTAAAAAATAAAAATATAAGTAAAGAAAAAACTTTTTTCTTTCAAATGAAAGTAGGAACGATTGACGACTAAGAGTGTTTTTGTTACTTCATTTCTTAAAAGTAAGAAGGGCAAAACTCAAGAATCTAAAAAGATTAAAAATACACATAAAGTTTTTAAAGTTTAAGACATGTGTTTGGATTGTTAAAATTTTCGATAGCAATAGCTGATTAGAATTGTTATTTATGAACGACTTTACTATTTCGTTCATCTCTTCATTGAAGGTTTCTTTTTACCGACAGCATTGTACTTTTTTTTTAGTTGTAATTATTAAGGGTTTAAATTTCATTCATTACATTTTGTTGGAAATTTGAATTGAAATTGGTTAAAATGTCAATAGAGGTAGTCAAAATTAAAAGTGAAGAATTAAAACTGCAATTTAATATATTTTTCAAAGAAATTTTTAAAATTAAAAAAATTCTTTGAAATTTTAGCAAAAATTTTAGGTTAAGTGCAAAAAAGTTCAATAACTAAAGTTAAATTTAGACTAAGTGCCAAATTGCATTTTATTGTAAATAATATTTTTCGGACGCATTTAAATATTGAAAAGTGCTAGAAAAAGCACTGAAAAGTGCTAAGTTGGCATCACTGTTCATTAATACAATAACAATATACATACAATAAAATTAAGATTATGATTCGAGTACAAAAATTAAAATATTGTTATTAAATTTTTTGAATTAAATGTAAGCTAATCTCAATTTCCATAAGACTTTAAAAAATCGGATAACGTTTATGATAATAAAATTTTTACCCTGTATGTTCTTTATATGAAGTAATAATTTAAATGTATTTATTAAAGCCACTTATGACCGGTATCACAGTAGAAGATACAATCAAATACATATTGTAGTAGCATGGAGTCCGTTGGTCATTGTAAAGGCTTACTTTCTCCAAATGAAATGATGAAGTGTTGTAATAATTTGATGAAACACGCCAATAACAAAGCATTGTGGCATATGGTCAATGTGTCAAAATTCTAAGTTCTCTTTTCACAATACTCATGTATTCACAAAAGTGTGACAGAATGGAGAAAGAAAAAAACCATCAACTTACTATCAGTTTTGACTTCAAGGCATTGATCACACATGTGATAAAATCTATGATTTAATCTGAATCTATGAAGAAAGTCATACATATTGTATACAATTTGTACAAATTGTCAATAATAATTTTCTTGACATTTAATTTATGACAAGAGTTTTGAACATGCATCAGCTGTTTTTGTGCAAAGTCATAAGATTTTGTCGTATATGTAAACGGCACGTAAATCTAATTTATACAAAAAATAGACTAAGTAAGTTAAATTATTTGAAAGAGAAAAAATTATTTGAATCCAATGGTTGCACACATAACAATTGAAAGCTTTTTCTACATAAACCTATTAAATTAATCTATTTTGCGATAAAAAAAATATAAAGAAAATAAAAAACTATTTTATTTTATTTCAAAATTGCTAAAAAATACTTTAAAAAACTCTTTATCTTCATTTTGATAAAAATATAATTGTATTTATAAAATATTTTTAAATGTGTTTTATATCAGTCTTGCATTAGACCAGGGAAAAATTCACACGATCTTAATTAACCAATTAATGACAGGTCTCCAGCATGGGTTTAAAGAACTTGCCCATAATTATACATTCAATTTTACAGCAATAAATTAATCACACTTTTGAATTTCGTAAATTATTCTATTTTTAATTCACAATTTCTACTTATTTGTTTTTATATAAATTATTTTTAATTTTTACTCTTTAATTCCGCTGCAATTTTTTTCTAGCATAAAAGTCCGTCGAAATAATAATTTATAATTTAATTTGAATACAAAATAAATCTTTCGATTCAATCAATTTATTTCAACTACGAGTTTAGTTTAGTGTTTTGGACATAACAGTAATATTGACACCACCTAACTGACATTATTCTGTTGTTATATTTTATGTTTCAATTGGATATCATAAGTATACATTGATGACTGCATTCATATTTCTAAATGTGTGATCCAATGCAGTACTAATATGCATTGGTGTACAGCTACACCTTAAAAAGAATAAAATCTATATTGCAAATTTATTTAATTTAAGTGCAAGATTAAAAGTGATAGATAAAGATATTGAAAGGGCTAAGAAATTAAAACAAATTTGAAAAACAAATCGATTAATAATTGAGTCACCGAGTGTGCAACAAATTACTGCAAATTTTAGTGTCGGCGAAAAATATGTAATTAATTTTCTTATTTTTTCCCTAACATTTTAGAACGCATTTTCAAAAACCGAAGACTCATTATAATAATCATCATTTTTATAGTCGTCATTCTCAACATATACATATGGTTAACTCCACAATCACCGCACTTGTCCGCCGTGCTCGTATCAATTAAAAATTTATTCCAATTTTGACTAAATAACACCTTCATTTCATTGTTTTCATTTGTATATCGATTTGTCCCTTTATTATAATGTCATTGATCGTGAATGTTTACAGCTTCATCATCAGTAATTTCTTATCATAATCATCAATTTCCATATTTTGGCAATAATCATTGTTAACTCCGCGTTCCACTTCAATATGCAGGGTGTTTTGCATAAGGTGGCAAATAATTTCAGGACCTTATGTGAAACACCCTGTATATGTAAGTATGTAATTTTAGAATCACAATAATTATAAGTAATATTTTGAAAAGTGGAATACGAGTGTACATTGTTTAAGGTTGATATATTTTCGCCTAATCGTGTATATCGCTCTTTCATCTCACTTTTCATTCACTTCTGAAACAGAATTCTCATTTTTCCAATAAGGTTGCTTATTTTTTCAATTAGACTCTTGCAGTTTTACTCAAATTGTCGACTGGTCCTCAAAAACAAAGTGAATTAAATTTTGTAAACATTTTAAAATAAACACGAGATGCGCAATATGGTAAAAATCTCACTCGAAAATTACAATATACAAATATATGATCATTCACTTTCTTCTCACTTGAAGAATATATCGAGATATACGATCGGTAGCCAATATTGTCAAAAATTTTAACGGTGTAACCAACATTCATTAATCAAAATCAATTTTGTTATTTTCTTTGTTTTGGAATACGTTATTTGTATAATATAAGTGTGTGTAGAGGTATTGAAACTGCTGCAATATTTTGATTTGTGCAAGCAATAAAATTGAGTAAATATTTTTAAGTTTATAATAATATCAAAATATTTTTTACCATGTATGTGTATGTATGCGTATGAAAACTAATATTTAATTTTTTAAAAAAATGGTTACCAACCATTTTTACACTGCTACGCTTTTATTTCAGAATACTACGGTGCACATTTAAAATTAAAATATATTACGTTATTATAATATAACCTTAACCTTACACCACACGTAATAGCTTACACATTTCAGACGAAGGCAAAGTTTTTTTTTTGAAAATGTTACAACACCTAGGTTATTAAGTACGAGTTCAAAACTTATTTAGCAATTGTACAAAAATTTCTTCAAAAACTTTTAATTTTAAATTGTAGGTACAGAAAAACATATGAGTACATGCAAATAAAAATTTAAAATTCCGAAACATTGTCCTCTTAAATAAACGACTCCATTTTCAAAACTTTGAAATCAATTGAATTTTCTGAAAATCGATTTTGCTAGGGTTCTGGCCGCAAAATAGGTCTTAAGAAATAGAAAACGATCAAATGGGCCAAACGGCCTCCATGATGAAAAGAAATATTTGTATGGTTTAGGTATGTCTAATTCAAACTAAACTAGAAAAAAAAATTATTTTCCTCTATTTAATCCACCAGAAAAACGTATTTTTTTATAAACATTTTTTTATTAAAATGTTTTTTGCAATTTTTAAACAATTAGACTTGAAATGTCTGAAGTTTTTAAAAATTTCCACAAACATTTATGACAAATTTCACGAATATGAATAATTAAGAATTATTTGTTCCAACGCAATCAGTTTTTGTAATGGTAGGACAAGGTCACGTATTAATGAAATTCCATGAAAATTGATCATTTATACTTTTTTAGAAATTTTGAAATTGTTTTCAAGAAGTGCCTTTCTTATCAGCAATTCTACATAAATTACCTACGATATACGTACATAGTTAAAACCAGTTAGATTTTTAATCAAAACAAAATTTGTAACTTGTATAGCCTTTTTCAATTATATTAAGCTTTCTGACGTTTAATTAGAAAGTTTGACTCAAAATTTTATAGTTATCTTGAGTCAATCAATCTAACTTATAGTTAGTTAGATTGAATAGAATAATATCAATAACAATTCAATTTTTCAGATAATTGGGAGATTTTATATGTAATTTATTGTTCCAACAATATAAAATATTAATATTAACAAATAAAATAATTCATTCCCTTATAAGGAATTGCTTTTCAATAATTGGCAATATTAAAATAATTTTTGATTATTCATTAAATTCAAATCCGGGGAATTCCATTATTAATTAAAGAACACTGGATATTTTAAAGTTCATATCTATGCATATACGTACACACATATGTAAAAGCATTGTGTTTAAATACAAAAGGTACTTTTTCCACCATACGAGCGAGTATTCGCAGAGTATTATAGATTGACTATTATTTTAACTAAATTTTCACAAATTTCCTTACAATATAATTACTTTATGATTTCTATTCAATACCAGACATCGATTCAAGTATAGCCATATTTTATATAATTTCAAAAATGATTTGATCATATTCCGAATACTGCAAATATTTCTATAAAATTTTGTTGTGGTTGTTTAATATTTTGCTACACGTATATTTGAGCTACACTGAACTCTGCATGGTCATGTTTAATGTCAAGTTTGGTTCCTGCCAAAATGTTTACAAAATAATAACTGGTTAAAAACATTTGTACAGGTGTGAAATGCCAAAACGGCATTTAATAGTTAATTATTTTCTGGTCCTGGTGAAATTTTTGATTTCTACAAGTACAATACAAATTTTGTTCTATAATCAAAACAACGTTTTGTAATTAACGTAAGTTATACGTTACGTAATCAGGTTTGTTGTATAATTTAATTAAATTTTTTATACTTTGGAAAAGTTTCAGTTCAATAAGGCTCAGATTTTGATATACTAATCCAAATTATTATTTAAAGGAAATATTCAATTAGCAATTTATTTCGCATAATAATAAACTTATCTGTAAATAATTTTCTATTGTCTTCAATTGGCTATATAATTTCTTTACATTTAAAATTTAATACAATAAATTAATATTAATATAAAAATAAATACATAACTAAAACTATTTATATTTTAAATTATATTATCTATACTATACCCAAGGGTTTAACTGATTAAATTCCCATATTTGAAATGGATTCCTATCATCACATTCTTCAAATATTAAATTATCGGATGGTACTTCTAATGTAAGACATTTATCAGTTCGTTGCTCGTAGAATTGCTTATCTTCAAAATCATAACGCCAAGCACCATTTACTTTACCAATTTGACAGAAATCTATATGCGGTGTATTATTGATAATTTCAATACAACGTTCACCATTTGATAATTGACCTTTAGTATTTAAACGAAAAAGTTGACTACCACCCATTTTATGACATTCTCTTACACCAATTTTACGTGGTAAATCACCATTTAAAATATCTAAACATAGTCCAGTTGATGCTGTTTTTATTTCACCCCAATATAAATTTTTTGGTGGATATGGATATTGGGTTAAAACATCTGATGCAATATTTTCCATATACCAATCAAAATTTTTACAATTCAAATTTGATTTTAATTCTATTTGAGATGATAAATCTCCAACATCAATAAATCTAGTTAATGGTTCTCTTGTATAAAAAAATTCTTTATATTTATCATCAAACCATACTTCTATAACACGTTTATAATTATATTGATCAATTGGTGCTACAATATTATCAGTTATATCTGCAAAACTATATCTGGCAGCTCTGTAAATATGACCAACTCTTGAGCATGGGACCCATTGAATACTACCACCACATTGCCATATTTTAAAACTTAATTCGAAATTTTCTCCACCCCATATTAACAATCCAGGATCATAAATTCCTAATTTAATAAAATATTGACGATTAATTGCAAATAAACCACCAGCATGTGTGGGACTATAATACGGTTCACTATAATGTTTTCGATTTTGTAATTCATATTTAGTTAAACCTTTCTCTTTATAAAACATTCCCCATTCAAAAATACCTTTTGGAAGAGCATCTTTACCATATACCGGTGTATATTCGAATGTATTAAAATCTATACCATCTACAAAAGGAACCGTCATTGTTCGATGATCTTTTACTATTGGAGTTAATAAAGGTGGTAACCAATTTACATTTACTTCACAGTGTGCATCTAAAAATGCTACAACTTCACCAGTTGCTTTCAGTACTCCATTAATTTTAGAACGTATTAAACCTTCACGTTTTTTATTTCTAAAAATTTTCACTTTATTATAATAAGTATCACCATAGATTTTATTTTCCAGTTCGTCTTTTAAATTTTCAATATCAGAAAAATCATCAATTAAAATGATTTCATGCAAAAGATGTTCTGGTGTCCGAAATATTACAGTATGAAATGTTCTCATTAAAACTGATAAGGCTTCATTATGGAATACAATTATTACACTTGTATTTGGTAATCTTTGTGGATAATGCCAATGTTGACATTCATCATTCCTTGTATCTGGTATCGATCGATTTAATGCAATTAAATCTGAAACTACTGAATTAATACCATATGTATCGATTGCATTTATAACTTGTTCTTCGTATTTTGTCGGATAATAAGCTGGTTTCCCTTTTTCACCTACTCCATCCTTCTCTACAATAGTTACGGGTTCATAATTCCCAAGACCTAAAAGAAAAAAGAAGATAAAGGTGAAGGTATGATATAATTGTTACGAGAACATATTTCGAAAATTTTAAATTATTTTAATATTTACTTTTGCCATTTTGCAAGTACTTTCTTAAGTTCCTAAAACAAGTTACTATTTACTAAATCGAAAGCTAGTATTAAAATTTTTTCTACAAGGTGAATTACAATTATTCAAAATCGAATTGGCTTCAATAATTTGCTTAAAAATATTGGCTTTTGTAGCAAACAGGTGCTACTAAATAGCAAATGATGAGACAAGATAGCCATTCTATAGGTCTTTGGAATCTCAAAAATTAAATTTTTAAAATTTTTAAAAAATTGAATTTCTAACGATTGAAGTAATCAAAGTAAACCAAAGGTCAAGTTAAAAACTTTTCCAAATTTCACTCAGAAGTATATTTTTTGCCCCAATTTTTACTTTAAATGTGATTCTTAGAAAAATTTTATCCTGGAAGTTAAATAATAAAGCTTAAGGTGATTATCAAAATGTAATCTAAATTGTAGATTGTTAATATTTGAGGGTTTAATAAAAATTTCAATTGACTATGACGCAAATGACTTTAAATAAAACCGAATATGTCAAATGTTTTGTTCGAAAATTTATGCCCTCTTTCAGGTTTTTGATATCAAACGTGTGTTTTTTTGTAATTATTCAATAAATTTGAGACAATTATAAAAAAAATATTATATTTAATTGTTTATTATTTTTATTTAATTATAAATATTTTTCAAAATAAATATTTAATTTTAATTAATTATTTTACCAGATTATTCAATGAATTTCAGTCAAATATACAATTAAAAACAATCTAAATTTGTTAAAAAAAAAAGAACAAAAAATCTATAAGTAAAGCAAAATTTAAATATCTTCATTCTTCGAATTACTCATGTATGAACGCAATGATCGGCATGTGTTCTAATACAAAAAAAAATCTAGACAAACATAAATAAAAAGTAATTTGTACAGGAAGAATTTGTATAACAAAATTGTTTAATAATGTATGACAAAAAAAATAATTTTTGAATCAATAAAAAAACCTGAGAAAACACGAATGGAAAAACGTCAGAATACAATTCGCCCCCTTAATAATTATTATTTCGCAAAAAAATTTTTTTCCTCGTTAAACATTTTAAAATAGCCTTTTATAGCTTGTGTAATTATGCCGTAAATTTTGAAAGGAAATGATTTGTCATTGTTTTGGTATTACAATATAGAATCATGTTTATCGGGCACCTCTAAAAGGCACACTGTGTCGCATATAAGAATTGACGTGAATTCAAATACTTTTTACTTACAATACTTTTCTAATTGAATATTGCATACTTTTGGGATGAAAACAGAAGAAAAATTTTAAGAAGTATCTTTTAACGGAAAAGCGTCAATCGATAAGGATTAGCTTCAATGGTCATTTTATGATTTTGCTGTCTGCCTACACATGGCAAATCACTGTCTTTTTGCGAAATCTAAAAAGTCTTTGTTGTTCCGACACGAATAATGAAAAAATTGAATTTTCACAGATTTACAAAGCTAGAATTCTTAAAGCTGAGAAGAGTAGGTAAAGCTTTTCTTCTACAAAATTTCTTACAAGAGTCCATTTGTTCATAAAATTTCAATTTTTCGTTTTGATGTGTGTAAAAATTTTAAAATTTTTGCCATTTTATTGAAAAAGTGCATTATTGAATCTTCGATTTCTTCCGCATTGAATATACTACCTCCATGAGATGGCGTGGCTAACAACAAAACTTATAAATTGGGTTCCTATTAATGTTTCAGTTTTTTTTTTAAATTTCCCATAAATTTAATAATTCTCTTAATTTCATTGGTCTAAATGTTTTTTTGCAAAAATTTATTTTGTAGCAATTTATTAAAATTTTAAGTTTTGATTTTTATAAAAAATAACCATTTAGGAAGTCTTATTAAAGATCTGCAACAGTTTCATGCAAAATAAATTTAAAATTCATATTTTTACACGTAACTTAGATGATTAAAAGAACAACGGTGTACCAAAATTAAAAATTTCTTATTGAAATTGAGAAAATTTTTATTTTCTCTTATTTGTTCAAGTGTTTAAACGAATAATTCACTGTATAAATAAGTAAATAACAATTCTATTGGCATATATATGTAAAATGTATGTATTTTCATGAAGAAAAAGAGCTGTTATATTACACAGACACATTTTTGTAATACAATTCTTTGGCAACTTCTTCGTTTGTGCTATATATTATACAGGGTGATTCTGTAATCAGTGACTTGACGTACACCATAATTTAGGATATCGAAAATGAATAAAATCTTCAATTCTTCCTGCCCAAGTTTATTTTGCTTACAACTTTCCTTCCGTAAAAGATAGAAGGTTTAAATAAACAGTTTTTGAAATGACTAGTATAGGGTTTGATCAGCATATTACTTGAATTTGTATTTTATGTACTTTCGGAATACCAGTTTTTCGAAGTTTGGGAAAAATCTAATTATTCCCTTCTTTTATTTTTTAAAACTTTGAATTTTTTTTTTACAGAATTTTGGCTACTTTCTCAAACTTTAATTTAAGGCATTAAGTGTTAAAAAATATTTTATACTAGCCTTATACTACCTCCTTGAAAAACTGTTTATTTGAAGCTTCTAGAGAAGTTATAAGCAAAAAAACTTGTGCAAGTAAAATTTTCGTGAAAATTCTTTAAAATCCTTGTACGAGTATCTCGAAAACCGTCGATATTTGACACCTAGTTCTTAACAAAAATTTTACTCATTTTTGATGTTCTAAATTATGGTATACGTTATGTTACTGGTTTACCTAACACTTAAACCAATTGACCTATTCGTACCTATAGAGTCCCAAAAACCACGCTATTAAATTATTTCAATTCCTCAACTATTAAATAAATTAAAAAATAAATAAACTCAAGTAATTTAAATAATTTTTAAATTTTAAATTTTATTCTTTATAATATTAATGGAATTATAGGAATTGAATGAAATATTTTCAAAATAAATTGGAAAAAATGTTTTCGTTTACAGTCTGTTACGCTCTATTCGTTTACGAGTCTTTTGTTTACAAAACGCATCTGTTTACATACTTTACGTTTTTTCAGATACCAAAAAAAAATTTATACACGATAAAAAGATCTTCGTATGAAACTTAATCTTCTTGAAATTTTTCGTAAATATTCCAAGTACTCTAGTTATCACTCCATTTTTGTTTTAAGACAAAAAAGAAACAAAATGACAACCATATTTCTCTCTGCCAAAGTAATGGTTTTCTCGCGTTAGTAAAACTTCACTTTTCGACTATGATTTTAGCAGCTATACAAAAATTTTTGAGTTTTGAAAAATTTTTCATTAAGCCAAAGGGATAATTCAACTATTTAGCTAGTGTATACTTCATTTAACTTTTTTTGGTCCCCTTCTCGACACATTCTATAAGCTTTCCTAGATAAAATTTGCCTTTTTGTAAAATTTCGATTTGATTTTACTCCGATCTTTTTTTATTTTTTTTATAACAATTGTTTTCGAAAACCGCTTTAAAATTGCAAGTTTCCCAAACACAAACATGACATTATTGTAAAATTAATTCATATTTTGGACCTTAAATTGAAGATGTTTTCATATTTTGAAACCTAAATATACTCTATATAAGCACTCACACTAAATAACTTGCAATTATTTTAAAATTGTTAGTAAAAAAATCACAAACATTTTCACTTTATTAATTTCTCATTATTAAATTTTTACCTTCAACTAATTTAATATCACTTCGATATTCTTGCCATTGTTCATATAAAACAGTTATATCATTCCTGAATTCTGGGCTTTGCCTGAACCGGCAAATAAAATATATTAAGCTAATTATTATGAACCAACCAACATATTTACAAAATCGTATTCTTCTAAATCGTAATTTAGCGTACATTATACGGAAGTTCTTTAATGCGAATGTTTAAAATTAAATTAATTATTGAAATTCGAAAATTATCCTCAAGTTCATCGATCTATAGGTTAACAGAAACTGAGCTGAATAAGAAAATTTTGTTTTTATTTAAAATTATTTTGATCGTATTAAAAAATTGGATAACTTATAAAATGATTGTTATTTCAGCAGTTTCCACTCTTTTTTTAATAATGTTTACCAATATTTCTTTCTCAGTTCTTGAATTCTATATGTGCTGGTAAATTTAGAATTTACAGTTAAATTTAAATAAATTATTATTTTACTTATTTATTTTTTCTTTATGTACATAAATGAAATATGAATAGGTTCCATTTAAAACTTAATTTTCGGAAAACTCCACTTTCCTTAAAAAAAACTATTACTTGGGCTTAAGTGAAGTTGGTTGGCAGGTTCGTTGAAATGACCGGTACAACAATGCCTCCGCAAGAAAATTAGCGCAGATATGTCACTTTATTACACCCAACTTGCCATCATCAACCCGTCATCGAAAAGAGGATTCTGGCCACACTTAAAGCCGAACACTCGCAGATATATTGAAAAATTGCTTTTAATTTTTTGCTTTTATAGAAATTCGATAGAACTTATAATATCAGGGAGGAATCAAATAATTCACATCTATTTGTGAATAGATAGACTTTAGGTTTCTATATTTTAATTTAACACATACATTTCTACTATAGATTATGTAAATATAGAAGTCCTTATGACGTTGAATTTATTATCCATTTACCAAGTTGATAAATTTCCAAATTTTATCAATCGGGGAATAATCAATAAATTTTTGATTCTGAATCGAAAAAAAGGGTAATATGCTAAAGAAAAAGATTCTGAAAGACAGTAACTTGTTTTCTAATATTTCCTGTCAAAATATATCAAACAAGAAATAATGTACTCACTCACCGATCGCATGATTATCAAAGATGTTTTTAATAATATAGAAACATTTGCGAATACTTAGTGCTTTCTTAAATACACGTGTTTTTCAATTTATATACCTATGTTTTAGTTTTCTATTAGTACATGCATATTTATGTACACATATGTTTTCAATTTGTATTTTGGGAAAACCAAATATTAGATATTATTAAATAATCTAAATCAGAAAAAAAAATTTAAATAAGGTAAGTAGTCCAATATATTACAAATATAAATTGAGTCCCACTGCTGGCTGATTTTTTTAAAGGTTTCCATCAATCAAAGATATTTTTGCTGTCATATTCTATAGAGAGTTAATCACATGGCTATTCGAAAATGGTAGATACCGGGTTGACGTCATTGCGAAATTCTTCTCAGTAAAATATCACCTGCGATGCTGGACAAACCGGGTTTTCTTTGGAAACCGGAATAATTGTTTCCTTGGTATTGGGAAACTTCTGCTTATGTCATATGGATTTCTTCATTTTCATACTTGAAAAAGAGATACTAAAAAAGAGCCGCATATTTCTTTACCCCTCTTCGATTTCTTTAAAAACTACAAACTTCCAATCAAAAAATTGTAATTTTTACTAGAATTAAAAGATTTTCATATACTCATATCAGTATTTCAATTCAAGGAATTTGCATAGGTTTGGCTGCAAGCTTTATCACTAGTTAACAAAATTCTAATGTTGTACATTTATCTTAACCTACCAACTACACATTAAAATCAAACCAATTAAAAATTAAATTATTATAGAAATTACTAAATGTATGCAATAATTAGAATACCTTTGCGCAAATTAATTAGAATGGCTTAAATATAGAAGATTATGGTCTAAAAAATAATTTTCGCTTGCTCAAGGAATTGTTCCTTCCTCAAAAAATATTCATCCTTCCACAATACATCCCTTAGTTTGGACCCGGATATACCTAAAAATTTCATTTGCTTTTGCTCGCTGACAGAGCTTCCATATAAAGCTTTTGTTCCTTGGCAACCTTATTACATACGATTCGGTTGGCAAAATTAATTTCTATTTACCTAATAATGATAATAAAAAATAAATTTATTTAAAAAATTACTAATTTTTAAATTAACTAGTTAAAAGACTGTCACCAGCACAAATCTGTCACCTTTGTTTTTATTTAGTCGTTTAAATTTAAAACAATTTCTTACGTTATTAACACTAACTCTTGCGTTAGAAATTTAAACGGAAAAAGAATTTTTGATTTGATTCTTCGTACGTCAGTACTTAAACAAATAGTTTATATATGTACAGTATGTACACACATATTTACAAAGTACATATTTGCGTATACAGATTAGAAAGTTATAGGTAATCCAATGAAAAACGGCTCCAGATATTTTAAATTTATATTTAGTTGCTACAATAAAAAAAAAGTAAATATTCTTAAATAATTTTGAGTTTTTTTTAAATATTTTTAATTTATATTGATATTGTTGCGAAATAATTGAAAAATACTGCCATTTTTAGACCATATAAGTTCTGAAAAAAAAATATGATGATAGTACATCATTTTAATTTCAAAAAATCTGATGTGATCAGCACTTAATCAACCGCAAGGTCTATTGTCTAGCAAAAATGTTGCACAAGATTATGAAAATGTTTTTTAAGCACTTCTTTCAAATTTTAAGCACACTAGGAAGCTCGAAGTTAACATATCAGAAAAACGTGCCATCCCACTTTATGCCATCCCAATCCAAAGAAAAGTTCGACACTTACTTCCGGTCCCAAAAAAAATCCAAATATAAAATTTCAAGAAATTCCGTCAATTAGTTCTTTAGTTATGGTAAAAAATATGAAATCGCGTCCCAGAGAAAGTTCAGTTTCCAAGGATATTACAAAACAAACTTTTAAGTTCATTGTTTTAATACCTAGGATTGAAATATCAAATTTCAAGAATATTGGTTGAAAATTCCTCTTTAAATGCCTAAAAATCCCAATTTGATGCATAGTAAGAGTTTAGTTACTGACTCCTAACTTCTTCCAAAAGTTATGTTCCCGAGGCCTGACATAATCCATAAAAGTTGATAAAACCGTTTTATCCTTAAATAGTTAACTCACATAAAAAGTTTCATTAAAATAGGTTCAACCGAACATAGTCGGAAAGACAGACAGAAAGACTAGCACCTCTCTAAAAGTTTATTTATGTTTTATTAGCATTTCCGCCGGAAACTCTATATGTGCAATTTGTAGTTCCGTCACATAACCTCTCTTATTGTATGCAATGCGGTATGACAATTGTATACTTAATGTGGAATGTAAATTTTCTAATGAACATAAAAAATTTCAATCGTAAAAAAATTGAAGTAAATTAATAAATAAAATTTGATCATAAACTATTAAATATCGATATAGTATTTTTTGATTATTGAACTAAAGAATTTTGAAATTTGAACATAAACCATGTTACTCGTAAGTTGGAGTTAAACTTTTTTCAATTTAAAATAACTTGTCTTGTATGTCTAATTTCTAGTATAAAATTCATGGATTTTCAAATCTTCCCATACAATCAAAAAAAGTAGGGCAAGTTCTCAGTCAATACCCTGGCGAATAATACGAAAAATAATTGTCACACAAATTCAAGGCACAAGGGAAAATTTGCTAATTTGGGTTAAATTTTTAATTTCTTAAGGGCCCCCATGTGAAAAAATACTTAAAAAATTGAAAAAAGACAAAATTAAAACAAAATGTACTGATTTTAAATTTTAGACCAATTATACCGACACACATTAAAAAGAATGTGTCCGAAAAAATAAAAGGCTACATCAATAAGTGCAATTGTGAAAAAAGTTTCATTTTTGAGAATTACATATGTAATATGTGTATTGTAAATTTAACAGGGGTGTCCCTTGAACATTTGCGACGTAATCGACAAATATATGTGTACACAATTGCTATCACTGTCTACAATTCTTCTAATTGTCACATTTGCTTAATAGTTTTCATTTAATTTGAAACTATTAGATTAACTTAAAATTGCATCAATTAAATATTTCTCCCCGAATTGAAAGAAACTCTCTAGTTCTTAAATATAACAAAAATAAATTCATAATATAAGAACTATGTTAGAAATTTACTGGCGAATCACAATTCAAATTTTCGAAAGATGCCTGAAAATTAAAGCGATAAACAAAAGTTAAGGCAATGAAAATGCAAATATTTCCAAAAAAAAAAACAATAAATGTATTTATTGTATTTTTCATTTATAAAATTATAAAATTAATAAAATTTTAATAATCGAAAAAAATTAATATTCGTATATTTATATAAAAACAAAAAATACAGAAGAGTTTAATTTTAAGTAATAGAATTGAATTTATTTTATAAAATCAATAATTAATATTTCACGTTTATTTTTTAATTATACAAATGTACCTATTTATTCTTTAATATTTTGTAGTTAATTTGGTGATAAGAAAAATATGACCAAAATTTCTTCTAATATTTATTTATTTTTTTTTCCCACAATTCATATGAATAATTTTAATAATTCATTATGAATTTTTTCACTCGTACAACGTACTACATTTAAATTACATAATGTTTTACAAAATTAACATTCTAAATTTAATAAAAATAATATTTTAAAATGTATTGTGTAAATGAATTTACTTTGTTTTTTATAGTATTTTGTTAATTTTAAATAAGTTTTGTAAAAGTTTTCACAAAAAGTTTAAAATTAAATAAATAAATAGCTATAGACAACCCATGTTAACCATTTTTATAAATTTAATTTAAAATATAGATTTGTATTTCTTCTCTTTTCCGAACCATTTTTTAATATAGTTTAAATATGAAATCTACAAAAAAAATATTCAAGGATATTTTTATTTTAAGTAGACAAGGCTTTCGAAAACACTATTTATGTCTAATTATGCACAACCAATAATATGAAAATTAATACTATTGAAAAATTAAAATAATTTGAAAATTAGGGTGTTTTTGTATAATTCAATTCTATTGTAGTACTTAATATGCAGTAAATTCGATAATTAAATACTACATGATGAAGTGCCAAAGAAGTATTTTTGAATATACAGCAATGTTTTTAAAGTATTTGGCAAAACTATAACTGCAAACTAAAACATTAAACAATTTATCACAAATACGCAGTTTTCGCAGTTTCAATTTAACCGCTGCAAATAAAAAAAGATAAAATATCGGAAGCTTTAGAATAATTATTAGAGTAAGGTTATTTAAATTTAAATTTTTTATTAAAATAATAACAAAATTTAAAAGAAACTTACTATAATAAATGCTGTAAAAACGAGTTTAATTTTTTTTTAAGTATATCTTAAAAATCTTAACATGAAGTTGTAATTATAAAACAAACTGCAAAAATAATGCCGCATTATCAAGCACATTTTTTTGACAACACGTGCAGTACATTATTGTCAAACATAGAACGCATTTAGTACTATAGAACTGAATTATCAAAAACGCAATACGTTTTGTATTTTAAATTTTTATTTACTTAATATATACTCTAAATTCTATAGAAAATGGACATGACATTAAATATGTATGTAATCAAACTCGCAAAATTGCATGTTCAGATATTTTATTGATCTAATTAAGATATTTGAATTTTCATTATAGTGCCAAATGTGATATTCAAAAATTTTTATTTACTACTTTCCTTTAATTTTCTTTTCACATTCATAGTTATTTTTTTTTTTTTACTAAAAATATCCTTTTTAAATAGAATCCTTTGTAGATTCAAAAATGTCCTTTTTTAATATTCTGCTTATTAAAATTTTTTTTTTACATAATATGGAAATTTTCTTCGACACAATAAAATAATTTTTAAATCAAAATTATTATTTATTAATCACAAATTAATAAAGGTTTAAAAAACTATTCTGTTTTTGGCAAGGACATATATATACGAACATATATAATAATTAATTTTTTCAACAACTTCATCTGTCATTGCTATTGGTATTTCCTTTTTAAGTAAGAAAAGATTAACTGGATTGAAAATTAAAAAGTAAGTTAAAAAAAAAAAAATATCAGTCAAAAATACTAGTAATCACATTTAAAAAAAATTACTGGCTTTTAAAAATTAATAATAGCATTATAATTATAGTAATTGGAATGTAGGTACTAGATGAAAAAGTTTCCGATTTAAAAATATTCAAAATAAAAAAATTTTTATTAAATTATTGTTAGTAATGTTAGTTAGTACATACAATATTGATACTGGTAAAAGCAAATTATTACAATAAATTTTAAATAAAATTATTTAAAATATCTTCAATAATATTTTTAATTATATTAAATTACTACTGTTAAAATGTAGCGACTTAATATCTAAAATATTTATAAAAAACTAAAAAAAAAAAACAGAAAATATGAAATTCTTATGTCTTTTGTAGTTACAAAAATAATATCAATTTTTTCTTATAAAATGCACAAAATTTAATTTTTTTTGTTGTTTTGTTTTAATAATCCTTAATTTTTTATTTCTTCCTTTTAAATAACAAAATTTTATTTTTTATTTAAAAAGTTCTTAATTTAAAAAAAAAATACTTGTTTTTTGTTCGATTTTAATAAATTTAAAAATATAAAAAAGTTTGGTTTTCTTAAAATTTATAAATTTACTTACTAAATATTAATAAACAATAATTTAAATTTAATATGGAACACGTACATTTTCATTTATAAAATATGCATATTTAAAAAGTGGAATGTTTTTATTATTTAAATGTCGCGATTAAATTAAAAAAAACCGCGGCATTTAATTTTTCAATTACATCCTGTAAATGTTTTTTTTACAAAAAAATTTTTTATAACATTCTAAAATACAATTATTTATTATTTAAATCGAAAATTTCAAAAAATTTTTATTACAATAATTTAATAGCAATTAATATAAAACAAATCGACAATTTTAATTTTAAATATAATAAAATATAAAGATATAAAAGTTAAAAATGTTTTAAAATAAAAAAGTAATTCTAAAATAATTCATTCAATTTTAAATTAATTCACGAATTTTTAACAGAAAAAATTTTTTTAAAAAAGTTTGTGATGTGATATCAGATTATTAATTTTATTTACTTTCGCTCTATTATAGAAAATAAAAAATGTAAATGCCTGCCGTACAGACTAAGAATTAATGAAATTCATTTTTGCACTCATTTTGCGATATCAGATATATAATTTGAATTCAGAAAAATAGTCGAACTGATTATCTGACTTCACAAAATGTTGTAGAGATTTGCAAGATGCATTGTCACAATAAGAGTTCTTTTTTTTACACAACTTCCATATTTTCCTACGCCTACGTAAAACTGGCAATATAATGAGTATAACGTTACTATAAGGAGAAACCTTGTTTTGAATAACATTTTTTAAAATTTTTTTCTGTAACAATAATTTTCTTTTAAATAAATTAATTCATTCCTCAAAATAATATAAAAATGTTTGCATTTATGCGATGCACTTAAAATTTGAATATGATAAAAATTTAATTTTTCCAACAATATTTTGGACTTTAACAACTTTTATCTGTTAAACTTCATAAATTTAATAAAATATGCATACCTATATAGTATGCACATAATTATATACAGACATTAATAATGATAACATTATATTTTAAAACTGGAAAAAAAAATTTTTGTCTTTTTCTAATAATCGAAAATAATCTATTGAAAATAATGGTAATTAGAATATCATTCACAAATAATAAATAACATACACGATTGCACCAAACGCGTAAAATGTTTCAACTAAAAAAAAATACAAAATAATATTATAATTAAGAAAAAAATAGGCAAAAATTTAATGACCAAAATAAATTAGTTATGATCGAAGTTCATTCGGAAACGATTAGTTTTACAATTAATTCTAATTACGTTAAAATATAAATATGTTATATTTATATTTTCGAGTAAAATTTTATAAACTCATGTATAGCAGATTGATAGCAATCAGTATATTATAGCAAAAGGATTTATTCGCTAAATGTTTTTTTTTTTTTTTTTGCATAATGGCAGTAATTTTTTTTTATCAAAGTAAACTGTAATAATAAAATTTCTTCTACTTTGACATAACTTACTGCCTCATTTGCTACATTTTTTATTGAATTCGAGCAAGAAACCTAACAAATTTGCCATACGCAATGTTAAACAGTGTCACATTTGCTAGATTTCTTGTCGATTTCACCATACCTATAGGTCTATTAATATGCATACATGAAATTTAAATTATAAAAATAAAGTTGTAACAGAACGAATTGCTGAAAAATAACTTAACTATTACAATTTTATTTATACAAATATGGAATTAATTACTTTAATCACAAAAATTTTTAATAATAGAAAAAGAAGTTTCTAAACGTTTTCCTAATTCATTATGTGCTTCTTACGATTTTAGATAGTTTGTTAATCAAACGCTATTGAGTGATGACTTTCATATTGAAAACTATTTTTTTATAATAATTAGGCCAGTTTAATAAATAATTTATTTATAATTCTCAGTAAAATCACATATAAAAAAAATTAGTATAAAATTTAAAATATGTGTTAAGTAATCCAGAAATTTTCTCACCGTATTTAAGAGGAACTGAATTTATAAAAAACAAGAAAAAAATTAAGAAACATAAAAAAAATTTACATAGCTACAAAAGAAGTAAGACAATACACCAACTTTTTAATACGATTTTATATTATATACTGGATACTTTTACTTTTTTTAAATACATACATACAAAATTAATATTAATGATATTACGTTATGCGCATTTCAAAAATATATTGAACCTCTTAGGTTCAAGTTGTGACAATAATCAATTTTACAGCATAAAATGGTCATTAATATTAATATTTAATATAAAAGACATCGATTTACAAATTAAAATATAAATAAGTTAAAAAATTGTTTTCGTAATTAATTAGTTGAAATTAGTGGAAATTCATTATTCACAAATCATCACAATTTTTTTTTTTCGAAAAATTTGAAATTTTTCTATAAAGTTTTTATACGTTTTATTATAATTTCTTATTTTCTATCATTTCTATATTATTTTGTTCGAAATTAAAAAAAAAGTCTTACAAATCTAAAGAATGTTTGATTGCTTTAACAATTATTTCACTATTAATTTTTTTTTGCCACTCAATGTAATTTTCTTTCCTTTATCTCACTCAAGTAATTCGTTCATTTTTGCTTTATATATATATATATATATATATATATATTTATACAATAATATTTTATCGATTCTAATAATAAATTTTACTTAATAGTTAATCAGTTTTTATTCATATTTTCTTTTCTAATTTGTGTATTATTCTTAACGCTTGTTTTCCTTTTACTTAACAAATATTACTCTAAAATATTTTTATTTTATATATTTATATAATTTTATAACTATTATCTATTAAATATTTTTAATTATGTATATAATTTATAAAGAATTTTCTTAAAAGTTCAATATGGTCTTTCGTTTTTCATTTTTTTCCTTTCCTATTATCTTACTGTTTTTATTTTGCAAGTAGTTCTATGGATATTTAATTAGATTAAAGTTCCATTGTTGGTACGCATTATTAATATCACAATGTGCTAATGATAATTGCTTTGAGACAGGATGTAAGGCCATACATTTTTGATGAACACGATGCAATAAATGTTTAGATTTCTCATTATATTGCCATGGGCCATCAACAGTGCCTAAACGACAATATGCTAATTTAACACCCTGTCTATCAGCTTCAACGCAACGCTCTCCTATACCTAATTGTCCAGCAGCATTTAATCTTACTAGTTGATTCATACCAAAACCATGACAATGTTGTAAACCCATAATCGATGGCGGTTCATGTCCCATAGCATCTAAGCATGTATCAGCCGCAACAGAACGCAATTCACCCCAGTACATGTTAGCTGGCAATGCTGGGAATTTATCAAATACATCATAAGCAACATTATCCATATACCATTGAAAACTTTTACAATTTAATTTTTTCTTTAACTCTAATTGTTCTGAGATATCGCCCATGTCTAAATAACGTGCTAGCGGTTCCCTTGTATAAAAGTATTCTTTATATTTATCATCAAACCATGTTTCAATAACACGTTTATAATTAATTGTTATAAGAGAACCTTTCTTCTTTGATGCTAGTTTTCCAAAATTATAGGGCATAAAAGCGCGATAAACATGACCAACTCTTGAACATGGTACCCATTCTATACTACCACCACATTGCCATATTTTAAAACTAAGTTCAAAATTTTCACCACCCCAAACTAATAATCCGGGATCATAAGCACCTAACTCCAAGAAGTAATTTCTATTTATAGCAAACAAACCGCCAGCATGTGTTGGACTTCGATATGGCTCACTATTATGTTTACGTCTTCTTTGTTCTTTCCTTGGAACTTCATTTTCTTTATACAACATACCCCATTCAAAAATACCACGATAATGATGGCCATCCCTATAAACTGGGCGATATTCGAAATTTTTATGATCAATCCCATCAATTATTGGTACGGTCATTGTTGTGCGATCACGATAAATTGGCGCTAATAATGGCGGGAGCCAATTAGTATTTACTTCACAATGTGCATCTAAAAATACAATAACTTCACCAGTCGCTTCTTTTGCACCTCTTGATCGAGTTCTAATTAAACCTTCACGTTCTTTATTTCTAATTATTTTAACTTTACCATCAAACTTTTGAACATAATTGTCCAACTTTTCTTTTAGATCCGCTTTATCAGAGAAATCATCAACTAAAAGAATTTCATGCAAAACATGTTTTGGAGAACGATTGATAACAGAATGAACAGTCCTTAAAAGTACAGAAAAACCCTCATTATGAAAAACAATAATTACACTGGTTTTTGGTAAATCATATGGATAATCCCAATGTTTACATTCTTCTAATCTTGTATCTTGCACAGATCGATCAAGTGAAATTTCATCCGAGCACGCTATATTCATTCCATATTCCATTTCAGTTGAATCAGCTAAATATTTTTTCGAAGGTGGTAAATTATGCGCTGTACCATTTTCTCCAGGTCCTTCTCTCATTTCAGGATTTTTTGGCTCAAAATTTCCTAAGCCTAAAATAAAACCAAAAAAATTAATAAACTAGTTTTTGTTGAAAATGACCAAATATTTAAATTTTTAAATATTTAGACATATGTATGTAACGTATGTATATTTAATAAAACCTAGTAAGAAGTTATGCCACCTTATAATTGAAAATTTGGAAAACCACTTTTAAATTTCGTCGAAGGCATAAATAAAAAATAGGAAATTGCTCACGCTCCTAATTCGTTAAATTAGTTTCAACTAATTATCTAGGTATACTTATACAGGTAGATGCATAAGTAAGTACCTGACAACCTATTAATTTTCTTTCATCCTCGAATGATGTATAGAATTTTATACAATTTAATCTTCTGTTAATATCAAATTTGAAAGTTTGAATATCTACAAGAAAATATTTTTTCATATATTTTATTTACACAAGAAATTTATTTTGAGTTCATTGAACACTATGATCACTTAATTTTCTCCATCTAATTTGTGAACATTTACACAAAGAATTCAATTCTACTAACATGTTTCTCTTAATGTAAGCTTATTTTCAATGAATGCAAATTTGATTAATTTTTTAGGCAAATAAAATCGTTAGCTGTTTTAACACTAGCAACATCAACTAAGTAACGAAATTGAGTCAAATAGAAATGGTTGAATTTGTCATATTTTAAACTTTTAAAGATCATTTTTCATCTGTAGTAAAATTACTATCAATTAATCAACAAAAACATTGATTTTTTTGCCTAAATATTAAGTTTCTTTTATATGATACCTGGTCACTAATACTTTATTTTTTTGTATATCAATTATTATCAGATAACTCAAAGCAATTATCTGTGATTTTGCTTTTACACGATTTTTAGAATAATAATAAAAACATGCTTATTTATACTTTGGTAAACTACCTAAGTAGCTGTTTCTGGTAGTTAGGTACATTAAATGACAAATTAAACAATTAAATAGGCTGTTAAGTACATATACACCAATTTTTTGTAAATCGAAATGTACCGGAGGAAAAAAATTATAACAGTTCCTGAAAATTATTTTTACCAAAATTTAAGTTTAACAAAATAATTAATGTTGACACGTATTTAAAAATATGCCGGGAAACTCTTGTATAGCCATATTACTTATTTTTTTTTTTTTTGAAGCACATATACAGCTACCTTAACAAAAATCCCTATCTATATTTAACGAATTTTTTTACATGCTTGCATAATTTATTGAAAAATAACTTTGTCTAATTTTCAAAATTACCTACGTAAGTTCATACCGAAACCTTCCAATTTTATTAATTTATCTACCACGTAGTTAATTAAATTTGTTATCTTTACCATTGGAATTCTATATATCATTGTAAAAATCGCTTTTGTACGGTACTAAATATTAAATTTGTTTATTGTTAGACATGTAAATAATACAATACCTTGAAGAAGTCTTGGAACTTCTTTACGCAGCTTTAAATGCTGTACATTTAAACGTTTTCTGTGTTCGGAATCCAGTCTATTTGAATCAGACCAATTTGATAATAAATAAAGCAATGGTAGTATTACAAGTAAGCACACTCCGTATCGAATAAGCCGTCCCCTTCTTATTGTAACCGGACCCATTTTCTTTTATTTTAGCCAACTCCGGATTAATTAAATTTCAATCAACTAAATCAACTTTTCACTGCACTATTCAAATATTTTATAAAAATCATTAAAATTTCGAATAATAAATATTTTCGCTGTTTCTATTGTAAAATTTTGCTTTGGAATCAGACTTTGTTCTGTTGATTTTAAGTTAATTTAACTAAAGTCCTTTATTAAATAAAAAGAAAAAAACTTGTTTTTTCAACTAAATCTAAGTGCTTTCCATTATTGTCGACGCAAGCAAACAAAATTCTTGACAAGTATGTATATTTTTTTTTTTTTGTTGATGGTATGTATTTGTTGTATTTATTTCGGCACTTATGTCAAAAAAGTGTTGCCAAAAACGATTCTCGATAATTAATAATTTTTCAGGATGCCAAATTTTTCCAGTGCTTTCATATCACGAAAATAATGTTCATGTATTTTACTGTTTCAGAATTATTAATATTCATAGAGGGAAGACATGCGTTTTTGTATTGGGGTGTTGTATGACTACAAATTTGTTAATTTATGGGCCTGATCATGTATCTCGTTGGTTTACCGGTTTACTCGAAAAGTGAGAAGAAAGTGACTAACTATCATATACTTGCATTTAATGCAATTTTCGAGTGAGAAGAAGTATTTGGTATTGCGCATCTCGTTTTGTTCTAAAATTCATAAAAAATTTATTCACTTTGTTTTTGAAAGTGAAATGTTCAGTCGATATCATTTGAGAAAAAATACAAAAATTCAATTGAAAAAATGAGTAATCTTATTGGAAAAGTGAAAAATCCATTAGAAAATATTGAGAATTCTGATTTGAAAGTGAATAAAAAGAGAGATACATGATCAAATAGTATATTTCAAAATGTAACATTGCTATTATGTTGCAAGTGAAACCTATACCAAGCATTTGCATAAAATAAAATTTTACGAGAGATGAAAAAAACATTAAATTTTAAGCAATAAAAAATATTCATTGTCTTTTTTGAAGTTTAAAAATTTATTTGAAAATTTCAAGTCAAGTCGAATTAAAAAATTATTAGCTTGGTTTTAAAATCGACTGCATACGAGTATAACTCTGATCGAAAGAACGAAAATGACATGGCAATATTATATTGCTTGCCCTTTAATGTCAAACTTTAGCCGATTTCCACTATTTTTATTTCAATACAAATCTCGATCTACCATATAAACGAAATAATATTATCATAAAGAACTTTAATTTTTCATTTTTGCGTTAGTATACATAATATATTATAAAGATATTGTACATGAGCTTTCACACATACCAACTCAAAATTGAAGCTGAGTTTCGCCATACATAATATGTTGTGTAAATGAGGTAATAGTTGAGGAACTCTTTCTGTCAACTTTATTTTGGCATCTAATTTTGATTTTCAATTTTGTAACCACCAACACATAATAGACACACGTAGGTGTCTGATATAAGAAAGTTTGTAAAAAATTTATAAAATTTGAAAAAAATTATTCAAAGTTCTAGTATGCTTATGTTATATAATACCCTTTGCGAAAAAATGAGACTTCGTTTTCTTAATGTTTAACGTTTTTTCCAGTTGTGTAAAGTAAAACTTAGTATTTTAAAAACTTTTAACTGTCAAAACTAATGTGTATTCTTTATGTACGTACTGTTTATGTTGGATAAAATATTTTGAAATCTGGCGTTGTCGTCTTGATGTATGTTGAAATTACGTATTTCAACATACGTAAAGTTTTTAAAAGTTTTTTCAAACTTTACCGTCTGGTTTATTTTTTTTTTAAATTTTTAAATCACAATTTTGCTTTCTTCGCGATTAGTGGCGCCACTGTCTTCTCTTTTTAAAATTTTTCAAATTTTATAACAGAAATTTTCTAATAACCACGAAAATTACGTTAATTTTGAAATTTTGCAACGCTCTTTTAGTTAGACGCCAGAATATAAAAAAATTAGAAGTTATATAATATTTTGTTTATTGAGTTCTGAGTAATCACTATTATTTTTTCTGTTAAATTTTATCAGAATTTTTCCAAATGTAGGGAAAAATTTTGGAATTTCGAAAATGAACAAAAATAAGACCAATTATTAAAAAAAAATGTTAAGAAAAATTTCATTTAAGTGGTATTCGCCTTAACATTACAGAGAAGTAGAAAATTACAAATTAAGCAAATCAATTAATATTGCGATTATATTTTTTATATTAAATTTCATTTCCACATTGCTAATTTTGCGATAGTACAAAGTCTTTTAGTATTCTGTTCTTTATTTATAATTTATTTATAATTAATTAATATGTAGTGTTTTTAATTAGAAAATTTTGTTTTTTTTAATTATTTTTTGTTTAATTAAACTATATTTGGTTAAGTGTTTTAAAATTTACTTTTTGACAAAATGTGAATTTAAAAACTTTTGTTAAGGGTAAACTTAAAAATTTTAATGCATAATAATAGTTAGAGTCAAATCATAAACATCATAAACAGAACGGCGAAATACGGTAACTATTTTTCAAAAAAAACAAATATCTTTTTTTCGAAGTTTGTGAAGGAGCAATCGATATGATTTTGATTTGCGAAAGAGTGATTTTAGTTCAATTTTCATCCTTCTGTATCGCCGCCTTGGTATGTCCTTTTGATCAAATCATGGGGCTCCCCATGGGGTAATAGAGATCGTGCAATGGACAATTGACGGTTAACAAACAACACCGGTTCATTTTATGAACAACTGTTTTTCATTAGAGAATGATTTGAACGGATTTGACTCATATCACAATAAAGGCTTGAAACCAAACTTTGATTTAGGTTCTGAGATTGATTTTTTTTTTCTGATTTACTCGTATTCTTAATGGCATATACTGTACACTTGATCTATAGTCTAATAATTAGATTAAAAAAATAGAAAAATCTCCTAAAATCTGTATGAACTTTAATAACGCAATAAATAATGCAATTTTATGTAGATTATACTTGACCTAAAAAAAGCATCAGTTCATGTAAAAGCTATATATGTAAGTCAATTGATCTGATTCTTGGAGCAACTGACTATACATACCACAAAAACATGTATGAATAAAATATATTATTAAGATCCTTAAAAACTTATTTATAATTGATTAAAAGTGTTTTTTATTTAAAAATTTTTTGTTTTTCCTTATATTTTTTATTTAATTAAATTATATTTAATTAAGTGTTTCAAAAATTATATTTTTTTTTTAATTTGCACAGAATGTGAACTTGAAACTCTTGTTACGACAATAGTTAGATATTTCTTGCATAATGCTAAAAATTAGAGTATTTCAGGAAAATAATAAGATAACCCTTGTGTAAGTCAGTAAACATAGTCTGTTCGTACCATTTTATAGTTTGAAACTGTGAAACACAGTTATCATATTTCAAAAGGCGAAATTCCTAATCCGATTATACTCAAAGATATACTTTACCAAAAAAATTTGCGAAAAATGTCGACGCTATAGACGGTCATATCAGTTGAATTAAGTGTTAAGTAATTCACAATAATAAGTAAGTAAAATCCAACAGACTTAATATAACCTCGAAAATTAATTTGTTTTTTAATACTCTATAAAAAGAAAGCTAACTCATGCAATATAGACAACTCAATACTTAATATGTGGACTCTACTAAACCCAAATAAGAATCTTAAAGTGATTTTAGTAAATGAAGTTTAATCTGCAAAATTGATCTTAACTTTTGGCTCCTATTTGTTGTTTTTTTCTTAAAATCCCATTTTTAATATTGCTTTTATTAAGGAAAACCTAAATAATAAGATTATCGTTAGTCTAGATTTGGACATTACAATCTATGAAATTTTCTTAACCACTATAAAAATTCTAATTCACTGACATTAATTAATTAGTTTCAATATATTTAATAAAAAATTAAATTTTAATTTGATAAAGGATAACAAAACTTAATATGAAGATTATGAAACAAAAATATCTGCTGAAATTCGCAATTCTGTCTATAAAAGTACATGAATTGTATTTCTAAAATTTATTTTGACAACTGCTTTATAATTCAATTATTGTTTAATTTATTTCTATAAATATTTAAAAATTTCTAAAACATGCGCTGTTATTTTGTATTGGTTCAGTTTGAAGAAATTAATTATTTTAAAAAAATTTACCATTTTAGTTATGTGATTTAAAAATATCCAAGGTTTTACCCATACAAAATACGTACATATAAGAGCACCTAATATATTTGTTTTAAGCACCTGTTCTATTCTGCGAAATAAAAGTTGAGAAAGGTCTTACAAAATTTTCAATTTTATTGCATTAGTTTATGGAAACAAATATTGTTTTTAATTTGTACATTAAAATCTGAATATTTATTTTCTGATGCAAATGAAAGCAAATTGAATTATCACACACATCACATACATCTCTGTCACATACGAATTCTTAAAAATAAATTTTGGCTTTTTGTTTACTACAATGTAGCTATGTGACTCCAATTATTTCACCTGTATTATAATTATATCCTGCACTTTCGTGAATATTAACTTTGGTTTGGACAACTACAAGAGGTAGTCTGTGGCGTGCACGCATACATACATATATACATAACGTATCATATTCCTCAGAATAAATTCATGCGTTGATTAGACATGTCGGATCGGACACGATAACTCAGAAACGAATAATACAAATACGACCAAACTTGCACAAGTTGCTTCTATTGTGCCAAGGACGGATCCTACTATATTGAACCGATTCAGAAAATGTGTTCGGATAGCTCCAATACAACCTTAAAAGCCAATATTAAGTATTGGAAAATTAATAAAGCTAGCTGCATGAAATTGAACATTCGCGTGTCCAATAACAGTCCAGATATGTATGTCCTCGAAATTTTTATGGAATAGCTTGACTGGTTCGGGTAGCTGCCATATAACTCCAAAAGCTTAGCTTAAATATTTAGAAAAATAATAAAGTTATAAGAATGGCGAGCGTATTACGAAATTCGTTCAGCGTGAAATTTTAATATTATACTTCGAATAGTTTATGAGATGGTTTTTTTGAATGCTTATTAAATTTATACAAATTATATTTTTTTTGAGAAACTAATAAAAAAGAATTACTTAATACAAATCTGTCCAGTCCGTAATCAATTATTCATTGCTAGCATCACATACAAATAATTAAACAAATAAATAGATCTAAGTACCTTCGCCTGATTATATAATTTTATATAAATTTCATCAGTTTGTCTTTATTTGCAAAATTTAAAACATTTTTTTATACTATTTTGTATTTACGCAACTGCTTCTTAATGATTCTTTCAGACCCTGGTCGACTATATAAATTCCATCTCAATTAAACGAGCTTCACTTTCAGAAAGATTTTTGAAAATTTTATACGCATTTGAAAAAAAAAAAAATACAAAAAACTTTAATCAAAATGTTCAGTAAAATTGTAAGCATTCTACAAGAATACTAAAATTACTTGGTACTCGTATTTTATTTTGAATTTTTATTTCTTAGAATATTTTATTCTTCATCGCTTTTGCCGTTATTGCTGTATATCCAGTAGCCGGCGGTTTATTTGGAGGATTAGCTGGTGGTCTTCTTAATGCTGTTCCACCAGTACTCGATGCAGCTGAAGGATTAGTCGATAATGTTGTAGACGCAGTACCTCCAGTACTTGATGCCGTAGATGGTGTAGTTGAAGGAGTTGTTAACGCAGTACCCCCTGTACTCGGTGCCGTTAACGGTGCAGCTAACCATGTTCTTGATGCTGCAGGAGATGTTGCTGGTGCAGCAGATGGCGTACTCTCACTTGCTCTCGGCGCAGCTGGAAATTTTGGATTTTAAAAGAAAAAACTATTGAAATTGTCTGTTGAATTTTTGTTAATTTTAAACACGAAAAAAAATTTTCTGGCTATAATACTTGCATTTTAAAATCATACTGAAAATATTTTCGTTCAATAACAATTGGAATTGTTATTTCTTGCTACACCATATTAACTGATAGGTTGTAACAAGAAATTGACTTAAAAGATAATAAAATGGCGATACAGCTAGATTTCATTATGACTTTAAGAAGCACTCTTAAGGAAGAAATTTTCTACCATAACTGAATATTATATGAAGTTATTAAAAAATATTAAGTCATATATGTAACATACATATGTACATATGATATATCCTTTTTACAAGAATATTGCACTCCAAACTACTCCGGACTAGTTGCGATTGTTATGTAAATAAAACGCTATTTTTAATAGCGTAAATCCTGTATTATATAGGAAATAAAATTAACCTAACCTAGATTTGATGAATATTTTCTACATATTATAAAAAAGAGAAGGCAATACAAAACTATTCCCTACAATAACTACTTTGTGAATGTTATTTACTTACAAAATATTGTCTTTATGGCTATATACCGCTTTTACAGAAAACTTTAATTAACAGTTGAGAACTATGCTTACATGAATAATGTATTCCACATTCAAATCAATGGTTTGTATTGTAGCACTTTTCCATTCAACAAGTGAAAATACTGCTTTTGAAAACAATCTGTGTACTACATTATCCAAATTAGTTTCATTCATATATGAATATATTTTAAAGATTGCATACATTTAGGATGATCAATTCATACAATCTTTGAAATAAAACAAAAAAATTGAAAGAGGCCTTAATATAATGCTCGAATTTAAGGGTTAGTTGCCTGAGTTAAGAAAAACAATTATATTTTTTAATGAAATTTTATTTACGGTTAGCATTTATAGAAATTTGAAAGAGCTTGCAGCTTCGAAAATATAAGGTACTTACTAAAAATTCTAATTTTAATTTTACTAAAGTTTCAAGAGGAGTTGACTTGCTACAATAACTACTTAAAAAATGGCATTTTTAGAACTTAGAGGCATTTTTAGAACATTTTTTGAACTTTTAGAAGAAGGTAGATATGTAAAAAATTTGTTCTACGAAAAAGTCTGTAGTAAAGATCTATGTGCTTATGAATATTTCAGCTTTCTATCTTCAAGGGTGTAGAAGTTTTGTAAGCATGTCCACAGATGGATGGACGGACGGACGGACGGAAAGAGTGGAACTAATAAGCTGTTTTTTTTCAATTTTTTTTTGGAAAAGTGCTAAAAACATACTTTATTTGGTGTTATATACATATTTCTAACTTTGTGAAAAAAGTAATGTTGTTCAAATGCGAAAAAATACTCCTTTTGGAAAACTTGATATATACATTTCGTACTTACCATGTTTTCAAAAATTATCAAGGATTAAGATCTGTCTAACAGTGCTTTAGAAATGTCATATACCAGGAATTATCATAATGTTTAAAATCAATTAACAAAATAACGGATAAAACAGAAAATCATTTTGGGTACATAGCAATTCTCTGGGTTATCCGCAAAGTATAATTTTTGAGAATCTAGTTGCAGCCGATACCAAATTTACATGTGATGTTTTCACTAATTTTGTTAAGTCAGTGGATTTTGATTGGAAAATATTGTGGATTTTGGTACAATTGTGAATATCACAGGAAGAAATCCAAAATAGAATAAATATCCTTAGAATGTAGTTGTAGTGATAAACTTTGTAACCAGCCTGTATATTCTCTATTTCATTTTTGTTGCAAATCTCTTCCCTATGGTACCTTTCTATTAGAAAGATACTTCCTATTTTCTACTATTTACGAATATTTTTGAATCGGCTTCGTAATTAGAATAAATTATCAAGCTCTGTCGATATTTCTCTCTGAGTTTTCTGTCACGCCAAAATTATTTGTGGCTATTGTAAAAGATAAAACACATTTTGCTATTACTGAACACATATGACCATACACAAAATGGTTTTGTTAATGGAAGGCCAACTATAACTAACTTGATTATTTTTAATCATTACGTTACAAGCGGTCTAGAAAAGGAGCTTCAAATTGGTGTTATAAAGACTTTTGGAAGAATTTTGGAATAAGTCATGGTCTTTTTGTTCAAAACTTGGGGTTTTATTCTTTGTTTCTGGTTTGACAATCTTACTTTTTGTTGGGAAGAAAATAAGCTGTAAAATATATGATATTTTTTTATATAGATTTTCATATTTCATATATACATATATCATAGTCACCTTGGATACAGACCTTAAATTTGTATTATTTACATTATTTACCAGTAATCTTCCTGATATTTTTATGTCTAGATGTCTTTATAGCACTGGCGTAAAATTAATTATTTTAAATTGAATGTCGACAAATCTAAGTCAATGTCAATACGTCGTAGTTTACACCCTATTCTGTTCAGCCTATTTAATCCCTATTGAAAATTTTTCCTTAGGTATTGTTAATGAGTTAAAGGACCTAGAAGTTATTTGTGATAAGAATTTGTCATATAATAAACATGCTGGTGTAGATAATAAAGAATGCTGGAGTGGATACCTCATTATACAAAATATAGTAATAGAATTGAGTCGGTTCAATAAAAATTTTATGTAGATTTGCCTCGCGTTGATTTGATTGGAGATCCGCTGTTTCTTCTTACGAAGATAAATCTCCACGTTAATGGATTTGGAAACTCTTGGTCTTAGAAGAAAGTCCGCAAGTGTAAGTTCTTCTTTGATCATTTAAAAAATTATCATTCTATTTTGATTTACAATGATCGATTTTCAATGATTATAGATCGATTTTAGATTTTAATTATTCAAGAATTCCATCAGAGTTGCCAAATTTTTTTTGAAGATTTAGTTTAGCTAAGTATAATTTGTTAGTATATTTGTAATTGGTAAAACTCAATTCGTATTTTCAAAAACAACGAAAAAATTAAAATAATTCATTCACCATGTGAAATTTTATTTAAAACTATCAAAAAGTTAATAACTAATATCATCAGTACGTATTTAAATTCCTAAATTTCCAGCTGCGCCGAGAGCAAGTGAGACTACACCATCTGCTGCACCAGCAACACCTCCTGCAACATCAATAACATTATTAACTGCACCGTCAACTGCATCAAGTACAGGGGGTACTGCGTTAACAACGCCTTCAACTACACCATCTACGGCGTCAAGTACTGGTGGTACTGCGGCTACAACATTATCGACTAATCCTTCAGCTACATCGATTACTGGTGGGACAGCATTAAGAAGACCACCAGCTAATCCTCCAAGTAAACCACCGGCTACTGGATATGCAGCAATAACGGCAAAAGCGATGAAGAATAAAATATTCTAAGAAATAAAAATTCAAAATAAAATACCAAAGCTCCAAGTAATTTTAACATTTTTCTGGATTACTTACAATTTTACTGAACATTTTGATTAGAAATGATTTGTTATTTTATTTTAAGTGTTTATTCAATTTGGAAAAATCTCTCGGAATGTGAAGAGAACTTGTTACAAGCGAACTTTATATAGTCGAACAGGATCTGAAAGAATCATTTAGAAGCAGTTGCGTAAATACAAAATAGTATAAAAATATGTTTTTAATTTGCAAATAAAAATAATCTGAGGAAATATATTTAAAATCATATAATCAGACAAAAGTAAATAGGTCTATTTACTTATGCTTCTTATTTTAAATTAAACTAGTAAATAAATATTTGTTAATTAGGTTTTGTAAAAGAATTAATTGTTAGTTATTCATCTTTCAATCCAAGTTATTGTTGCTTAAGCAAGTTGTAATAATAGGCAATCTGAAATAGTATTGGCAAATAAGAGTTAATATACTTTATCCAAATTTGTTTTGTGTAAAATATAATATTAACATTATTTTATTATTTATTATATTCAATGCTTAAACATAATCACAAATGGGTCATAATTTTATTGAAAATAAAAAGCCACACTTTGAGAATGGTGGGAAAATTTTCAATTTAATGAGTTTTTTTTACTTTGAATAAGGTTTGTCTGAAAATCTGGAAGAAACCGATAACGTGCTTTGGTGATAAAGCTTTCAATTCTTCAAATAATAATAACGTCGTTACAAAAATTTGCTTTGTAATGTGTAAGACAAATAATATCTAGATATGAGATTTGATACAAAAGCTAGACATTCTATCGAAAGGCTCATATTTAGTTATGATCCTGATTTTTTATGGCTCTTTTATTAGAAAGAATTAATAATTTTAATAAAGCGATCATGAAAGTTCCATATTTTCTTTGTAGACACTAAAATTAGGAACAAAAATAGGTCCTCAAGCAAATCGAATCTACTTAGAATTTAATTTGTGGATCATCTAATAAAGTTTTAAAAAAATCGTCTTAAAGGAACGCTGTATGGATTACAGAGTGAATCCTTTTAAAGATTGATTTCATATCATCAGTGTGGATTATAAAACTACTACATTTCAAAATTGAACCAACTCAATTCACCAAGATGAAAAACAGCAACCTTGTTACCAACTAAGTTGGTAACTAGAGAGTTAGCCAAAAGAGATTTATTAGAAACAAAATTAAAGAGTCCACTAAAAAAGAAGAGAAAAAAATGTTCATTTACCAATTTTTATCTTTTATCATACCATACAAGATTGAATGAAGTAAATTAATGGCTGATTTTTAATAAAAAATGATATTAGACTTCCTATTTTTGTATTTTTCTAAAAATAATGAAAACGTAAATTGAAAGGCGAATAACTAACAATTAATTCTTTTACAAAACCTAATTAACAAATATTTATTTACTAGTTTAATTTAAAATAAGAAGCATAAGTAAATAGACCTATTTACTTTTGTCTGATTATATAATTTTAAATATATTTCATCAGATTATTTTTATTTGCAAATTAAAAACATATTTTTATACTATTTTGTATTTACGCAACTGCTTCTAAATGATTTTTTCAGATCCTGGTCGACTATATAAAGTTCGTTTGTAACAAGTTCTCTTCACATTCCGAGAGATTTTTCCAAATTGAATAAACACTTAAAATAAAATAACAAATCAATTCTAATCAAAATGTTCAGTAAAATTGTAAGTAATCCCGAAAAATGTTAAAATTACTTGGAGCTTTAATATTTTATTTTGAATTTTTATTTCTTAGAATATTTTATTCTTCATCGCTTTTGCCGTTATTGCTGCATATCCAGTAGCCGGTGGTTTACTTGGAGGATTAGCTGGTGGTCTTCTTAATGCTGTTCCACCAGTAGTCGATGTAGCTGAAGGAGTAGTCAACAATGTTGTAGCCGCAGTACCACCAGTACTTGATGCCGTAGATGGTGTAGTTGAAGGTGTTGTTAACGCAGTACCCCCTGTACTTGATGCAGTTGACGGTGCAGTTAACAATGTTATTGATGTTGCAGGAGGTGTTGCTGGTGCAGCAGATGGTGTAGTCTCACTTGCTCTCGGCGCAGCTGGAAATTTAGGAATTTAAATGCGTACTGATGATATTAGTTATTAAGTTTTTGATAGTTTTAAATAAAATTTCATATTTTGAATGAAATATTAGCATATAATTTTTCCTCTCCCTATTTCGCACATGAAATGGATTGGCAAAACCATTTTGTTTGCTTATTATATAACCATTGAAGGAAAAATTAAAAAAAATTGAGTTATATTCAAATACAAGGATTTTGAAAATGGAAAAGTTTTGAACTATGTAAGGTTTTACCAAAACTCTTTTCGTTTTCATTTAGATAATGTGGTTAGTTAAAGTTCCGTATTTTCCTACCTACACCACCCCATGGTCAATCTGTCAAAGCACCCGATAATAATTTTCGAACCTCCGTATGCAATCTCAGGAAACTTTAACGTCGAGAAAAAAAAACTTATAAATTATTTAGACTCCTCAGCTATTTACAATTTTTTCCGTCAAATGAAGAGTCAAATAGCTTCTGAAAAACATTCGTGCAGATATCACAAGATTGAGTCACACAGTCAAATCTATTTTCAGCCCTTTTCCAAAAAAAAAATTTGAAAAAAATTGCTTATTAGTTTCACTCTGTCCGTTCGTCCGTCCATACGGGGTCATGTTTACAAGACAACCTTGAACATAGTAAACTTAATTTAGTAATATAATTATTTTTCTTAACTCACGCAAATAACACGTAAATTCAGGCATTATCTTATGCCTCTTTAATTTTTTTTTTATTTTATTTTAATGGTTGCATACAATGTTCGTCCTGAAAGTATGCAATCTTTGATAATATGAGTACACAGATTGTTTTTAAAAGCAGTATTTTCACTTGTTGAAAGGAAAAATTCGACCAATTCTATTCTCGTTTACAAATTGATATTTAACAAGGAATTTAGTTTTAAAGTAAAATAACTTTAAAGTTCATTTAAAATTTGCTACATTCTGGACTGTAGTAGAGTGCTCTTTTAGGTTTTCTTAAATTGATTGTAAAATTTTCATTTGTACGTATTTATTTTTAAGATATTTGTACAATATAGTTCATAAATATTTTATTTCTAATAAAATATTTGTACAATTTTTTCGTTTCAAAAGAAATTGTACACAACAATTTTTTTTTAAAACGCAAATATCAATTGTAATCCAACTTATATGCTTATATTTTTATTTTCATTATAATTTGTAAAAAAAAATTTCGTCAAAAACATTTTCATAATTAACAAAAATATTTTCTTTTATTTGAACAGTAAAATTTGTTGATATTCAATTTTGGAACATTTACTTTTCATTTAGCAAATTTTATCAAATAAATTTTCAAAACAATGTCTGAATTTCTAACTCCATCTTAACGTAAATTCAATACGGCTCAATTAATAAATCTTTGTCAAAGCCAACTGTATTAATAAACACCTTTACTATTTACTTACACGCAATATTGGACTAAAGAAAAAAACAATTAATATTTCTAACAAAACAATATTATTAATAGTTCTTAAAAATTTAAATAAGTGATTGGAACAGCAGTTCTTGGACTATATAACTGAGTTCCGGGATCAAAGCATATTTAATTTTTTAACATTCTCGTTAAACAGTTTCAATAAAATTTTGCGCACTACAAAACCAAATTTAGTATGACTCGTGCAAAATACTCAAACGAATTTAAAAAATTTTTTTTTTTTTTACTATAACCCAACTATTTATAAGGCTTAACTATTTAAAAGACTGAATTTTAATCGGATTAGTTAAAGAAATTCACAACGTACTAGATAAAGTGCCAAAAAACGGATGACATCGTAGCAAAATTTCTCTTTTACTTTTATTTCTTATTTGCAGTTGACAGTTGAACCAAACTTTATTGTTGTATTTATTTTTGATTTCTGCCAAAAACGTAAATGCTCTGTGATTTTAATCATGTATGTACGTTCATATGTACAAAAAGTATTTTACATCAAGTTCATCATTCGCATCAGAGAACTTTTGATTTTCTTAAATTTGATATTCCATAAAATTTAGGAAAATCTCATCTTTCTTTTGGTTTTCATGTTTGCCTCTAAGAAAATAAATTATTTAAACGAAATTCCAAGTCATAAGACATAAATGTTTCAATCACCAAAATCATTCATTTTGCAGAAATCCGGAATTAATTTTCACACCTTAATAACGACCAAAATCGAAAAACAGATCATTGGGCTATAATTTTAGTTTATATGTTTTCCTGTTCCACTCGCTCACCCACAAAATAATTTGTAATTTGGTGTACATACTTTAAATACGCTCAATAAATGACTCAATACACTTTCCTACGCTCAATAAGGTGAGTAAATACTAAATCAATTGTAAGAACAATTAACGCAATAAAATAAATTTTTTTAACTTCACAGTCTGTGTGTTGAAACGAGATGAAATTTTGTTCAATTATAATTCGTACATTTAATTATAAGGCCTAATACACGTGGGTTGTTCAATTAGAATTGTGGTGCAATTCAAAGATGAAAAATACGTAAATTTTAATTGTTTCAATTTTTGGTTCAATAAAAATCGTCTTTGTTTGATCTTAATAGATTTTGTTGAAAATTAAAATTTATGTTTCTTTACCAATACGAAAAATGTCCTTTATAATTTTATTTGAACTCAATTTTTTATTTTATTAAAATATTGTTTGTGATATTTTAAAATATTATTCTTAATTTTCAATAATATTTTGAATTATTACATAATGGCTGTTAACTTTTTAATAAAAACAATAATACTAATTTTACATTCTACCTGCTCCTAATTTTCAAAAAAAAAAGTAAAATTGGAAAAATTTAAATTTTAAAATTATTTCAATTGCCATACTTTTAGGAGATCCTAAATATTTTAAACTTGTATGTTATAAAAAAAATATTACATATTTTTAGGAGTTAAACAGGAACTCCTAGTAGAAAAAAGTGTTGAATCGAAAAGCTTTTGATTTTCACATCAAAAAAGAATTCAAATAGTAGACAACCTTTTTAAACGAAAATTATTAAAACAATGACATTTGCATATGTCAGGCATGCAGTTTGAATCTATTTTTGTTGACAAGTTGTAGTCTAATTTTTTGCCATTGCGAAACGAAACTATAGGGCTCTTGTCACGTCGGCTTATTAGATTTTTTATGATTCAAAGATCAATCGGGAATGCATGAAATATTTTAATAAATTTGATATTTTTTATACATTTTTGGAAGTAGTATGTGAACTAGAAGCTGGAACTTTTTAAATTTAATTTGGAATTTAAAATAAAAAAAAAATTCAAAAGTTTGTGCACTTTTGCTAAACTTGAAAATGCAACTTTTTTAATTGATTGGAACAAAAGTTCCTTCTCATTAGGTATGCAACCAAAATTGTTTAAGCAGCTTTTCACTAAAATTTTGTGTAATATGGAGAACTTATACATTATTAAAATTTTCACGAAAATATTTATTTAATTGCGTTTTAAATAAATGTATTTAATTATTTTCTTTTAAAATTAAGGTTAAAATACTTAAATTATTCATTTAATTTCCAATGCATTGGAAATCACTGGAAATTTTACGTTTGGGCTTGAAGTGAAAAATTAATTTGCAAATTATTTTCGGTTGGTTATTTTTTCTGTGGACTTATAAAAATTTTCTAAGTACTTTGATTTTTAAAGAAGAGAAATTCTCGAAAAATTTAAATTTCTCGATAATCTAGTTGTAGATATATATTAAAGATTTCTCGAGAATGAGAAAAATGAAAATTGCGATTTCTCGAAATTTCTGTCTCAAATAATTTTAATGAAACAAAATTTATTACAAATAAATTATTCATTAATTTATCAAGGTTTTGTGCGTCTGTTTTTAAAGCCTCTACACTGTGACTACCATATCTATTTATATTACAATTAATTTTAACTTAACTACTAGCATCACAATGGCAAAAATGCTCCACTGATAGAAAACTATATTTAAAATTTATTACAACATTTAAAGAAGAATAAGTAAGTAAAACATTTTATAGAATCGCATATGCAGTCGCATAAAACTTATATAATACGTGTTAATACAATGGTTGTAAAGTAGGAAAATATTTTAACAATATAATAAAAAATAATATTTAAATTTTTTCATAATAATTGCAAATTTTTTCCAGGAAAAGATTCCACCACAGATACTATTAGATGATGTAAGGTACACCAAAAAAAAACGCTCCGAGAGAATATTAGCTTGCAAGCTTCTGTTGTAGAAAAAGGTTTTTATCTGCCATATTATATTGGTCGACTTTATTCAATTTCGATTATATCTAAGACTCGAATTGATTAGAATTTAACATTTTCGTCCTGATTGACAAAGTAGCATACTAATGTATTTTGGGCAAACATTAAGAATAGAAAATCCAACTTTCTACATGAACAAATTTAATATTTTTGAGGATATCTAAGAAACTAATAAACTAAATTTTTTAACATTATAGTCATTTAATATTTGAATCCAATTTTCTAAAACGAAAGTTGCTTATTAACTTTTCAGGAAAAACGAGATTTACCGTGTTTTTCCGAAAATAAAACATCCCCCGAAAATAAGCCCTATAGAGATTTTTGGAACTTTTTGTAATATATTAAGCCCTCCCCCTATAATAAGCCCTGGTAAAAATAATGTGTAAAAAATAATTCGTTAAAAAATGATTCTGTGTAAAAATACATTCTGCGTAAAATAAATAAATATTTAATAAAAATGTATAAATATACTTTTATTTTTGTTCTCCCCCGAAAATAAGCCCTAGCGTATATGTTGGACCAAAAAAGAAAGTAAGACAATGTCTTATTTTCGGAAAAACACGGTACTAAAAATCGACGTAAATACGTACAAAATAAAGAGTTCTCTGGCTTTCTTAAAATTTTCCCATCATTTGAATGGCATTTTTGAAATCTAGTATAACGCTTCACTGTAAACTAAAATAACAAGAGTTTTGTTAGAATTTATATTCTAAACAGAAAAACATTATGCAGCCAATCAAGTACGTTCAGAAAACATGTGGTTTTCTTGATTGCTTCGGCAACTTTTTAAAATTATCAATAATTTAATTGATATTATTATTAATATATTTACAAACATTTATATAACATCGAAGTGTATTTGCTATTATACTCAAAAATTTAGAAAAAATATTTTAATCGGAATACATTGAAATATAAACCTTTAAGTATTGTTTTTGTAAATGCTGTTACTTCGGAGTACTTTAGAATACTTCGGAAGATAATTTCAAATTGGTTGCCTAAAAGATATGTTACGCATTGCATTTATAATTAAACATTTTTAAAAAAAATTATTACGAAAATATTATCTTCCTCGGTATAGAAAATAATAAAGCCAAAACACAAAGGCAACGCCAAACATTTAATCATTTTATGAAAAATTTATTTCCTATAACTTTTCAAACTAAGTCCTGACTATATAAACTCAAACTTGCGAATGATTATTTTCACTTGATACAAAGTTTTCCAAAATATTTATGTAATTTTATAAATTTCAAATAGAACAAAGATCAAAATACAATAACTAGCTGTAAAAGCATGTTGCGGACATTTGTAAAAGCTTCAATTCAAATTTTTTACATAATTTTTAAAATTTATTTTTTCTTTCTTTTCAGAATACCCTAGTGTTCATTTCGATTCTCATAACAGTTTTTGGTATACATTCAACATTTGGAGTGTTCTAGAAAATTTAGTTGAAAGTTTAGATGATGCAGCATCATTAATATTAAATCCCGTTGCTAGTATTGCGAACAATGCTACGGAAACAGTTTTTAATTTATTAAGTAATGTTAAAAATGCAATAATTGGAGGTACTCAAACAGTATATGAATTGCAAGATGTTTTGCAAAGTTTACCTCCAGTTCTAAATGAATTTAATGATTTAATAAACAGAATTCAAAATCAAAGTGGAATTATCTATACAGTCAGTTCGCTTCCAAAAATTAAAAAATCTGTACTTCAAATAATTGATGATATTAGTGTTTTAGAAAAAAATTTGGAAAGTGTTCTAAGTGAAGCTACAAATACAATATCCGCCATTCAAAAAATTTTAAATAAATTATATTTAATATAAAGGAAAATAATATAGCCGTCAAAAATGTTGAATAGAATTTTGGGTAATCTAAAATTAAAATTTTTTTTTAAATAAATTTTGTATAGCTACAGAAACTAAGTTTAGCTGTGAAACTATCAAATAAAATGAAAAGTGTTTAAAAGTGTTGAATAATTTAATTACAAAATAAGAAAAATACCTGACAAAGAGGACAATGATTTGAAGAATGATGCCTTTAAATAAGTTTCTAAATGAGATTCAATTGAGTCTTTAAAATTTTAAGTTAAATGAAAAAAAAATATGATGAGTTGATCGTGTTGTAGTACGAATGCTATGTGACAGCCAATAGCTATGTGACAGTTGTTGAAAATAATTCATATTAACATTATTTAAAATTTTTATATAAATTTCAATAGTGTAGGCCTTATAATTTCCAAGATATCTTGGAAATTATTTATTAATTAGTTATTATAAGAACCATAACCAAATTTGGTTAGGGTATCGGCTCTATTATTAACCTCATTTGTTTAAGTACAACTATACTGCCTTTTAGCTTTCAAGATATAATTAAATTATTTTCAGTGTTGTATGGCTGCTATTGTAAAACATTTATGCAACTACTACATATAGGAATATCCCAACAAGAGAACAGTTTTTGTTGGAAACAGTAACGATCAGGAGATACAACCATACTGTCAAACTTAAACAGTAACAATAAGAAGTCCGCTACTTATAACACCAGAATTTTCAGAAACGAAAAAATTACCTAGTTCAAGAACTCCGGAAAAATATACTTTTTTTAAAACTTTATAGTTAAATTTCAACAAAAACAAAATTAAGTTTTGATGGTTATAATTAAATAAAAGAATATGACACAAGTGTTGTCGGGAACCTCACAAACGAACTTCATTTCGAAATATTATATTTAATATTCAGAATTGAATTCCTTTATATTATGCTATGGCCACACAAATTTTCAAGCTTTTTTATACAGGCGCGAAATGTACTCTAAACTTCAATGCTATATTCAAAGGTATTAAAAACCAATGTATTGCATAGGTGGAATTTTCTCAATTTTGTTAACAAAAACTCAAATAAATTTTGACGATGTTTAGAAAAGATAATGGCCAAAACAATTAAGTTTCTTAATTTTTAAATGGCAAGAATATTAAGAAGAGATGGCAATAGTAAATAATATCGTTTCACAAATTCATCAAGAAAACACTGCTTTTATTTTCTATTTTATATTTTAACTTTCAGATATCAACTTCTTTTAAATAATTATATAAATTTTTTATCAACGAAATTGCATACCGCAAGGGAAATATTGTGATGGCACTAAATTTCGCCTGTCAATTCTTCAACGCAAATGCAATTTTTTGTAATATTGAAATGTAGAGAAACTATTTCAAGAAAGATATTTTTGTGTTTGTCTTTAAGTCTCTCAGTCAGTCTAGACACTCATGTTTTAAAATTTCGGATGCAATATATGTATATATGTAAAATGGATTGATAAAATTTTGGGATAGTTATATATGTTAGGTTTCAGCAACTTGTCCTTTATTACAGGCCAACCTTACATTATTGTCGATTTTTGAGAAAATTATTGACATATTTTTTATACCAACACAAGTGTTCGAGAACACCATTAACTGAAATCTCACTGCTAACAAAATTTTACATTTTTATAGGAAAGTTTTCGGAAAATATTAGGGTTCGGAGACCTAAATTTCACTGTGAGCTTATTTTAGAAAACCAAATTTATCTATTTGAAGGTATTTTAATTATTTTGTGCAATACTTTTTATAAACTATACAAAATAAATTAGTTGCGATCAGTTATGTGCTGATCATATCAAATTTCTTCTCTATATACATTTAAGATACTAAGTTGAAAGTTGAAAGGAATTGGTAACACTGGTTATCAATGTGATATAACGAATTTAATATTTAATATGTACAACTGTACGGTACATATACAGGGTGTTACATGTACCATAATTGTATACTCGTGTGCAGATATACACGTTTTCGAGCTACAGCCTGTTGAAAAAAAGGGACTAGACTTTTCCTTGACATAAAAGAATTTCTATAACTTCGGCAACATACAACATAGAGTTATCATTTGGAGATTGTTTTACAGGCGATTAATTTTCCTTTACTTTTGGTTTTACAATTAATTTGATTTGAGTCTTAATTTTCGAGCTACAGCGCGACATAGTTAGAATTTTTGTTTTTTTTAACTTTTTTAAATTATATGCGAAACACCTTGTATAGGGTACAGTAAATATACACATATTAATGTTTAATAAACTTTTATTTACTCAACTGCTTAATAAAAATCATATTGAAAATCACTTCGGGTATATAAATTAAATTTTGAAATTAATTATCGTCATTTCGACAAGGATTTTTAAAAACAATATACATATACGCATTTCAAATGGAAAAAAAAATTAAAAAAAAAAATGTGCTGAAAAAATTGGAGACTGGTGTCTTTACCTATAACAGTATATTCATAAATATATTATGTATGTATGTGTGAGAGGCTGCTAATTCGGAAATATATTGACTTAATTTTGTTTTTCTTATGAATATCGCACATACATATGTACGTATACTTTAGTACATAATGTTTTAATTTACTGACAATTTAATTATAGTTGTGCCTTAAAACTACTTAAAATTCATACACACACATAGCATATGTGATTTATCTCAATAAATATTTGTATTAAATGTACTTAATAAAATTTCGAGAAAAATAATTAAAGAAATTGACATAATTAATTTTATAACATTATTTTGCAACGCATTTACATACATATATTATATTTTAAAAAATATTTAATTACATACATACATATATTGTAAATATTTATTATTTTGGAGTTTAAAGATTAATGTCAAAATGTGGGCCTTCAGATTTGAGATTGAAATCAGGACATATTGAATTTAAACTAGGAGAAGCATTTGAAAAAATAAAAACGATATTAATATATTAATAAACGATATTAACGATATTAATATATTTAACTATTAAAGCGTAGAAAAGTTAGGTTATGTTAGACTGTCGCAGATACCGTAAGGCTACATAAGTAATTTAACGTTTTGCCACCATTTTTTTCGATTCTTATGAACTTGAATTCACTACATGTACCTAGCATACAATTTAATATTGTTCGCTCTGGTACTTACTAAGTTTTACCTTAAACCTTTAGCACTTATTGACTTTAACTATAGAAATTAGAAGATATTCTAATTTTCTATTCTAATTTAGAAAATTAGTTTACGCATACAATATCTGTGCAAATGTGCCTACATTTAAATATATTAATTTTTTTTCAAATGTTTATTCAATTGTTTTAGAAAAAAAATGATATTTAAGAATTGTCTCGCGTATATAAATTGGATTTCTAATTAAATATTATCACTTTTAAAAGGATTTTTAAAAATATTGTATACCTATACATTATTTAAATTATAAAATAAACGAAATTTATAGTGCGATAAAAATGATTAAAAAAATTGTACGTATATATTATTTTCTTAATAAATATTTATATAGAAGAGGTGTAATAAAAATAATTAATTATTAACAAAAAAAAAAATTAACACATTTATTTTTTTTTTTATTTTTTTTTAGAATATTTTCTTGGTTTTTCCACTAATCGCAATATTTTTTACGAAATATTCACTAGCTAAAGCTTCACTTGGTGGTGCAGTAGGAAATTTAATTGATGATGTTGTAGATGGTGTACCACCAATTGTTAATGGAGTTAATGTTTTATTTCAAGGTGTTGTTAATGCTGTACCTCCAGTATTAGGTGAAGTAAATAGTTTAGTACAAGAAGTTGCAGAAGCAGTACCACCAGTTACCGAAGAAATAAATGGTATAATACAAGATGTTGCACAAGCTGCACCACCAATATTTGATGGTGTACACAGTATATTTCAAGAAGTAATTGATGCTATTCCACCATTATTCAATGAAGTGAACGGTTTATTACAAAATGTTGCAAATTCAGTTAATCCAATTATTAGTGAAGTAAATCAATTGTTTCAAAATGCTGCAAATGCTGCAAATGCTGCAAGTAATGATATACAAGAATCAACAAGTGGTGGTAGACAAAAATCAAAACATCAATAAAACGGAATATACACATATATGTACATACATATGTAACATATTTAAGAAAAATGAAAATAAAATGTTTAGTAATAAAATATTTGAGAATGTTATCAATTAAACATGTGCGTGTTTAATCAATTAAGCATACATACAGTTATAGTTGATATATATATAACAGGATATTTTGTTTTAAATATTTTAGTAATCAACGTTCTATTTTAATCAACTTAAGAAGCTCAGTCATTTTGGGTTTTTTTTATAAAGTTTTGACAAACTTAAAAAATCGTACTGAAATAATTTCAGTATTCTATAATTATTATAGCAAGTATTTTTTTCATTTTTGCTCGAAAAATTGACTGAGAAGATGAAGTTGAATTATAATATCATTAATTACAAGTCTTGCATGCGAAATTCAAAAAGAATTTGTTGGCTACAAGTAAAAATTCCTAAAATTAACTATCCAAAATTAAATTGTGTGGAAATTTAAACAGCAGAGTACGATAGCTCTATTTTTAAATATAAGTATGTGTGAAATTAAATGCAGGGTGTTCCGTATCTAAGTGCACAGTCATATAGTATAGGCCCTCATGTGGAGACAATATTCCCTCACTTTTATATGGAGACAATATTCACACCTCAACAGACTTCGAGTTACAAAGGCTGAAAGCCAATCTCGACTCACGTTTTTACTTTTTGAAATTTTGAGTATGAACTGAAAAATACAAAATTCAATTAATATTTAATAATATAAATATATAATTAAATATTAATTGAAAACCTAAGAAGCCCTTATCCCCATGATCTTCTGAAATTTCGGAGTTATGTATATAATTGCTTACCTTTTGTATGCATAAAGTTTTACATGTGTACATCATACATATATGAAAAATTCAGTTTTAACGCAGGCCTTCCCTATAGATGCCATCGCACAATAAAAATATACGTTACATAATTTATAATTGCAATATATTCAAAAACTTATGGTTGATCAAATTTATACATATATTCTCAAAGCAGAGTACCTACATGTTAATGTCAATTTTATGACTAAAATTTTTTTTAAAACTTCAGCATATATGTACGTATGCATCAGCAACGTCAGCATATATGTACTGCATTAACATTACGGTATAAGTTTTAAAACAAAGAAATGACAAAGAATTTTAAAAAATTAGCAATCTAAAGTCGTTCTTTATTCGAAATTTGAGGTATGAGCACAAGTATTCTACTCAAGCTTAAGAGACAAAGTTTTTATCGCTCAAATTACTATTAGAGCATGTATTTTTTAATAATTTATTTTGTCAACTTTTGTTTATATTCGCATGTAAATCTAATTTGAATTATTTTTTTAAAGTTTAATGACTTCCGGTTGATGATCTTATCAGTAGACCAACAATATGAAGGTGCTAAAATTATATGTACAGCAAAAAAGCAAAACAAATATTTTTTTCTAAACTTATTTTTATTAACGCGTTTGTTTGCTGTTTCTCTTCGTATTTATTCAATTGTTTCATAAAAACTATTAAATTTGAAAATTTACTATTAGACATTTTTATATTAGGATTAAAACACCTCCTTGAAACTACATACATTCACGTTTATATGTATATATATTTGTGTATATATACGTATACATATAAGTACGTACGTATATAGAAAATTGTAAGTGTTATTAAAAGAGCACTATACTTCCCATTTGCTTTAACAGAACCAAATTTAATCAATTATAAAAAGTAATTAATTTATTAAATGAACATTCTAAATAATAGATCAAATGTAATCGCAAAATGTAATAGAAAAACCAATCTTAATCATAAATCAAAACTTAATCAAATACTAAGTAAACCTGACCAATTATGATAAATCATAACTAAGTAAACCTGATCAATTTGCATTAATATAGCTGGCAGTAAACGTAACCAGTTAGGTATGTCCTAAATTTAATTCTCTGACTCAAATGAGATCGTTATCAAATTAGTATTTTAGTAACATATACGTGAAAATTTTCATGAGTAGGTCGACTTAGAATTCAACACGGTTAAAAAATATTTTTGTTTTAGAAGACCAAGTGCAGTTTCCATAGAAAGGCGTTCAAAATAAAAATTAAGAACGTTTATTTAATTTTTACAACAATAAATAGAAAATAAATTAGGGGCACAATAATAAGATAAAACTTTATATTTGATCTTAGACACAATAATTAAAAAATATGAAATTTTATCTTATAATTGTGCCCCTAGTTATAAATTTAAAAAATAATATTGCCCAAATAACATTTATTCAAATTGGTGTACATTTTTTATACTTATTTTTACCTTGTTAAACTTAACGGAATGCGTTAAGATGCAATATGCTGTTGAAATTTTATCCCTTGTGTTCATCATCAAATTTTTCATTTTTTTCCTTTTGTTTATCATCTGATTTCTCTTGTTTATCATCTGATTTATCTTGTTTATCATCTGATTTCTCTTGTTTATCATCGGATTTCTCTTGTTTATCATCGGATTTCTCTTGTTTATCATCGGATTTCTCTTGTTTCTCATCTGATTTGTCTTCTTGTTCAGGTCCAATTACTGGAAAAGAAGGAGCGCCAATTTCATAAATTATGCTAGTTTCTTCAATAATTACAGGCGGTATACCGTTTACAAAATCTTGAAGCATGTTGTTAACTTCATCAATAGCTGAAGGAATAGCAGCAGCAACTCCTTGCATCATATTATTTACCTCCATCATTACATCAGGAACACCTTCTATGATTTCTAAAACAACACCATTTACATTATCTATCACCGGTGGTATATCCTTCATAACATTTTCAACCATAATGTTTACTTCCTCCATTACTGGTTGTACGCCATTTACAATTCCTTGAACTACATTATTAACTTCACCAAATAAAATCGGTAAACTCTGTCCAACATTTTGAAGGAAATTTCCAAATTCATCAAATATTGGAGGTGCGGCATCAACCACTCCTTGCACTAAATTATTAACCCCGTCTACAGCTGGTGCAATAGCGTTAGTCGCGTTTTGAAATAAATCATTTACTTCAGCGACTATGGGAGGACCAGCATTTACAACATCTTTGACTAAACTATTTACATGATCAATTACTTGAGGTACGCCATCTGCAAACTCATTGAATGCATTGTTTACTTGTCCAATTATTGGAGGTACAGCATTCAAAGCGTTGTGAACTACGTCATTAACTTGCCCAACTACAGGAGGCACAAACTCCATAGTGTCTTGAATTAAATCGTTTACTTGATGAATAACTCCAGGTGCAGCGTTAACAGCTTCTTGAACCATGACATTAACTTGCGCAAATACTGGAGGTACAGCATCTGCTACATCCTTCACTAAATGGCTTACTTGATCAATCACAGGTGGTACAGCACCAGCAACATTATGTATTACATTATTAACAGCATCGAAAACTGGAGGGGCAGCCTGTTTTACGCCAGTCATGAAATCTGCACAAACTAAATTTGTTGAGAAAAATATCACACCAATAGCAACAAACGATAAAATTTTCTAAAAGAGATTAACATCAGTAATATTTTATAAAAAAAAAATTATTACTTAAAAAACTTACAATTTTCCGTAGCATATTTAAGCACAACTTTCTTATTTTCTTTGAAATGTGTTTACAATTCCCAAACTTTTTGAAGAATTAATACTAATCATTTTTTAAACCCACTTATATACTTACAATAAATAAAATTCTTTGCCTAAAAATTCAAGAATTCAAATTTTGCAAAAACAATTGAACAAATACGAAATTTGATAACAGTATTTGAAAAATTTTAATTATTAATAAATAATTAAAAAATAATTGAAGAAAATTTAAATTGGCATATTTTATATCAGTAATGCTCAACATGCGGCCCTATTAGAATTACAGTTTCGAACTAAATAATAAAACAACGATGTTAAAAGGAAACAAGATTAAATTTAATTAAGTTTCAATTTAAAAGTTTTAATGCGGAAATGTAAGGTCATAGAATTCGGCGATTTTATCAAACGGTTTTATTAGTAACCATAAATATTGATCATAAAATTCTGTAGTGCGTACAAATATGAAGAAATGCTTAAAATATTTTAAAATTGGCTTAATTTTTAATGTTCTATTTGTGCATTTAAATTTTGTAATCAAATCAGTCCAATGATTTATGAAATTAAAATATATTTTAAAAACATAAACTAAAATATTTTAAATAAATTTCCAATTGTTTTAAAATAAAATTTAAAATTTAACAAAGATTCCATTGAACGTGAATAAATTAATTTATAATTTTTTTATTTGGCCCATCAAGTGGTTTTTGGTTTGACAAACCTGCATTAAGTGACACGTCAAATATATTTTTTTAAAACTCTCTGCACCATAAAATGATTATTAAAATGAAATCAAAAATTTCATTTTAATAATTTCAGAATGTCAAAGTGTTGATTTAGTATTATTCAAAAAGTACTAACTCAATCATAACTTGGCAATAATTTGATTATTTCGGACATTTTTTGTTATATAATTCACACACTATTTCAAAAAATCAATATCAATGTTGTTTTATAAGTTATAACACATATATAGTTCATGTTCAGCACTTTATAGCCTGCTAATATAACTACATCAGCATGCAATTTTATGTGCGTTCAAAATATCTATCGTCTGAAAGCTGAGTCTTTGCTTTTCTGTATCGAGCTTTTTCTAGTTTTTAGCAACTTGAGAATCTTGAATCCATTATTTGCATAAAAATATGACAATTTCCGTATTTTTACCATGTAGTCGTTGAAAATATCATCTCCTTACCTTATTTAATTTCTTGTCCTACTATACTATAGACTTAACTAAACTTTTCACTTACAAGACGTTGTTAAATTTTTTTGAATGCTTGATCCAATATGCTATTACGTAATCTTGTATCAAAGAGACATCATTAACGATAACATATCATGTTTTGTTATTTATTAATCTACTTTTACGTTAATATCATAAAAGTAATAAAACATAATTAAATAAAAATATAAAAGCTTCTATGTCATAAAAAATAAAAATTAAGTTGAGTGTAAATTGACAGCAAAGAACTTTCAGTTAGAAAATAGAATATGTGTCGTACAAGAATTTTATTTATATTAACATATACTTATAAAAATTATAATTATGACAATTCATTATTCCTACACCTTCTGAAATTCTATAGGTGATCTTAAAGAACTAAATTTAAAACCCCTTTTAATTTATCAGTTACCCTATTCACAGGGTCTTTGATTAAATTAAGTTCCTCATTAACTATTGTACTTTGTTTGGTAGGTACGGTATCTTTGATTGTTTCATCAATTTTGATTGCAGAAACATCGGCAACACTACTAACATTATTTACTTGAGCTGGCTGATTTACAGCTTCTTGTACAATATCGCCTACTTGATCAACGACCACAGGTACAATATCTTGTGCTACATTATTTAATTGATCGATTACTGGCGGTACAGCATTTGCAATATTTTGAAGCATCTCATTCACTTCGTCAATACTTGAAGGAATAGCATCGGCAACTTCTTGTATCATATTATTAACTTCTACCGTTACAACAGGAACTGCATCTGCGATTTGTAGAACAATATCATTTACACTATCTATAACTGGAGGTATATCATTCACAACATTTTGAACTAAATCATTAACTTCGTCCAATACTGGTTGTGTTCCGTTTATGATTCCTTGGACTACATTATTTACTTGATCAAATAAAACCGGTACACCCTCCACAATACCATGCAGAAAATTACCGAATCCATCAAATATTGGAGGTACAGCATTTACCACATCTTCAACTAAATGATTTACCTGATCTACTACTGGAGGTATAGCATTTGTGACGTTTTGAAATAAGTCGTTTATTTCACCCATTATAGGGGGTGCAGCATCCATAACATCTTGGACTAAAGCATTTACATGTTCAAATACTGGAGGTGCACCATCTACTAATCCTTGAAAGGCACCATTTACTTGGTCTATTATTGGAGGAACAGCATTTATAGCGTTATGGACTACATCATTCATTTGTTCAATTACAGGAGGGACAAACTCCACTGCATCTTGAATTAAATCATTTACTTGATGAATAACTCCAGGTGCAGCATTGACAGCTTCTTGAACCATAACGTTAACTTGTGCAAATACTGGAGGTACAGCATCTGCTACATCCTTTACCAAATGGTTTACTTGGTCAATCATAGGGGGTACTGCATCAACAACATCATGTATTACGTTATTAACAGCATCGAAAATTGGAGGGGCAGCTTGTTGAACGCCATTAATTAACCCACGAAATAAAATAGCATTTACAGGGTATATTGCAAGAAATACAACGCCAACAAAAACAAATGATAAAATTTTCTAAAAAAAATACTAAGAAATCATGTCAAATTCCGTTCACTATTGTATAATTTACTAGCAAACTTACAATATTTCGTAACATTTTTCATAACAAATTAAAAGATGTTTACAACTCCCGAAATTACTTGAAGAAATAAAAGAGATTATTTTTTAACCCAATTTATATAAGTACACAAATAATAAAAATAAAACATTTCAAATACAAATTTTGCAAAACAATTGAACAAATACGAAATTTGATAGAAGAGTATAATGTGTAGGTATAGCTTATTATATAAGTCAAATCTGTTTTCAAGCTCTTCAAATACATGTAGGAATACACCAAAATAATTTTAAGAATATTGAGTAAAATGTGGCTCTGTATGTGCGCCTTTAATAGGTATGTCAGTGTCGCTATTTCTTATTCCGTTCCTCTACTATACACTTTATGCGGAAATTGAAAATGTTTGTGGCGTAAAATTCAAAAAATTAAAAATACTCTTATTAAAATTGAAATTTCGTATCATATTAACATTTCACATAGAGTATGCATATGTATATATTATACAATATGATATAAATATTTTTTTTATATGAAATATAATCTAAAGTTTCAGGATCTAATTTAAAATTTATTTAAACTTGTAACTGTTGCAAGAATAGCTGTGCAGTGCATATTCGTGGTCATGCTCGTATCGTACACTTGTAGGAAAGCCCTGTAGAAAATACGTATGCATATACATACATATGTACATACATAATGTTAGATTTAAAAAAATCTTGTAACCAATAGAAGATGATTATAGCACGAATTTGCGAGCTTGTAATGTAAAATAAAAACCCTCTGCCCTCAGCTTCTCTTCTAAAATGAAAAAATTCAAAAACTTTACTAGCTGTTCATTTAATTGAACAGCTAGTGAAAAGTTTTTGAATAGCTATTTTGGAAAAAAACAAATTCAAAACAAATAAAATTATAATTGAGTTTACGTTTGCAGATCCTACGAAGTTGTACAAATGCAGTGCACTTTTGTATCTATACTGCAAAAACTAACGCGTTTTGATTTCCAAACTGTAAAAGAACTTCAGCAATATTTGCAGCTTTAAATTTGTGCTGCCATTAACAAAAATAATTATAACCTTATATTTTAAATATAAGACCGCCTAAAAATTTTTGAAAAACTAATTTGTTAAGAAATAAAAGCCTCTTAAACATAATTGCATCAGATTTTTCAATTTCTTTAAAACTTTTCTGAATGTTTAGTTTGTGTATGTACATATTGTCACCTTAGATCAGAAGTATCCTAAGTCCAACTTTTTGAAATGGTGACGATATGTATTAAAATTAGGGCACTATGATCGTCTAACAACTATCATATTATACGAGTATTAGTATAATACTGATGTTTTGGTATAGATCTCAGTAATAATTTCGATTGAATAAATAATTTTTTTTTGAGTAAAAAAAATCAATTGCTTACAAAAGATGGCTGAGAAACAAAAGGGTGAAGTACAAACACAATTATCTAAACAATCTAGAAAAAGTTTGACTTTGAACCGTAAACCGAAAAAACGAGGAGTAATTAATATCTTTTCAAAATAGAACTCTTAAAAGCGAACAAAGTTTTAAACCACTTAAAGTATACCTTCTTATTTTTAATGTTACATATGTACATTGGAATTATTGGGATTGGGAAAGTGTTCACAATAGAAGTCTACCTATTTTTTATGTATTTTTAAAGGCGTAAAAAACCATTTCTGTAATCTATTCTTGTACAGGGTGGCGAAAATGGTGTTTCCATATTAAGAAAATGAACAGATTTAAAAACAAATTAGGTGATAAAGGTAAAAAAAAATACAACTTGTATATGTATATAATTTTAAAAAGACAATTAATATTTAAAAAAAAATTAAATTTTTAATTAATAATAATTGTTAATAAATGGCTTAAATATAAATTATGGGTTTTTTGTCTTTATAAATTTAAAGCACATATTTCACATAATTTGAAATAAATTACGGATATAAACAGCTATCGGTAATACATTGAATAAAGTATGAGTCAGTAATCAGTATGCATACACATTTTTTTCTTTACAAATTGCCGACCTAATTCTGTGAATCATCTTTTTCGTAATAAAAAAGAAATATTTTGAGAATTTTCGAAGTGCGATGCAAACATCGTATAAAGAAAACATGGTAGTATATTCCGAGTTTCAATTTTTGTATTTTCTGCGCATCTACGTCATCTGCATGGTAGAAATTTTTTTAGGTTATGTACATTGTTTTATAGGAAAATATGAGTTTCTCATAAAAGACCTATTTTGTTTTTGAAAAAATAAAAGATAAAGCTATTTTAGTTTTTTTGAAATTTTAATTCTTATTCAATGTCACTATTAAATATATTTTTTAACTTTTAAATTATAATTTTTTAGTATTTTTTATTTAAAACTTTTGAAAATAAAGTAACATTACGTTAAAATTTTATTTAGTTTTCTTTTTCTTTTTCGACTGTTTGCTGATATTTCAGAATTATCTATTTGTATTTTAAAAAATATTTTGCAGCGGAAAAATTTCTTTTTTATATTTGAATCTAATTCTACGTCATTTGCCAGCGTCAATAGATTATTTAGATAATTAAGGTTGACCCTTGATAATTTAGAATTATAGTTTACGAATATTTGGTTAAGTTTCTGTAATTTCTCCATAAAGTTTTCGTTAGGTTTGTGTAACATTCCTTCGGATACCATATCAGTCCAAGTGAAACTGGTAGTTGGGTTTTATTCACAATAGTTTTCTATTAAATTTGTTCGAGTCCATCAAATTCTAAATCATTCAATTCTTCAATTGTATCATTTACAGTAGGCTCTGTTAAATCTGAAAGCATCCTATTTGCTAAGAGATTTTCACAATCATCGATTTGAATTTCTTCGTTGTTACTATTCGGAATTGAAACCCCTTCATCAACATTCATTTTAAAAGCTGCTTGCCGATCTTTTTCTACATTTGCAGATTGAGATATGATTGATTCATTTCGGCCCAGCAAATAGTTTCTAAGACGATACTTAAATTGTAATGCGGAAGGATGATCATATAGTCCTCCTTTTGCTCTCATAATTCCAAAAAAAAGTTCTAATGGATCTTGATTTAGCCTATACGTTAGCAAATATTTTGTGTTGTATTTTGCTTCTAAATCCTTATACATCATTTGTAATGCAACATTATTTCTTAAAATACCTTTTTGGAATGGTAATAATTCTTTTCTATTTCCGATTCGCATATTTTGAACTAAGTTATTGATGTCTGTTAATATTTTTTCATGTTCCTCTGCAGCTAAACCATAAGCAGCCATTCGTGGCCGGGAATCAATATTAGGTACTTTAGAATTGAATAAATCAAACCAATCGTTAACCTTAAATAAAAAAAACTAATTAATCACTTTTTTAAAACTTTCTGAAAAACAACTTACTATTTTAAGAATTATTGATAATTCAAGCCAATATTGAGATTTTGCAATGCCTAAAGCTCCCATTCTTTTTAAAGCACAAGAATTGGTGTGGGAAAAAAGTTGTGTAGCAAATTTTACTTTTTGTCTTTCGGCTTCTTTTACCGTCAAATGGGTGAATGTTATACGGCTTATTTTTAAATCAAATAATGACATATTTTCTAACAACTCTACTAGTGGCTCCTTTGTTATTAGTTTTTCTTCAAAAAATATTCCTGAATCCAAGAAATGATTTCTAAAAAGTTTAATTAGATGGGGCACATCACTAAAAACATAAATTTTGCTTTTAGCATCGCAAGGATTCACAAAAAATGGTTTTTCAACGGTAACTTCTAATGTATTCCATAGCTTTTGATTTGAAGCGCCTAAATCTGAGACAACACCTACAACGTCATAGCCAATTTGATGTAACTTTTGTATGATTTTATGTAATATATTTTGTGTTATCGGTTGATCGTAGCTATAATATAATGGTTGCTTCCAATTTTCAAAGAGGCCTCTGGCCATTACAACCTATAATATATGTTTTATTCGATAATTAAATAAAAAAGATATAAATAATCAAGCATACCTGAACATAATTAACTGGCTTAAGTAAGTTATCGCTTTTTTGATCGTATTCGAATGATTTTTTTATTTTCATTTCGTCGAACATTAGAATACAAACTTTTTGATACTTACTTAAACTGGCACTACCCATCAAAACAAAAACAAAAGTTAAACATCCAGGGTTTATATCGATTTTAGATACCCATTTTTTTAAAGTTGAAACTGCTGGAAATGGATATTTCTTTTTTAATAATAATCTATAAGCCTTAGGACCGCTGGAGTAAATTGCAATTGATTCTGAAATGTCTTCGATATTCCATTTAACTCGATTTCCTTTTTTAGCCATTTTTTTCCTTTGATTCGGCGTAAAAATATTTTTTAAACAATCATTTTCCTGCTTCAAAAAGTAACATTGTTTGCTCAACATCTTGTTATCGTTCTTCAATTGCTGTTTTGTAGGTGATTTTGATTTACTACTATGAAATCAAAATATTACATTTTCGAATTATTTAACTAAAACATTTGAATTACCATTCATTTAAGCCTTCCGTGCTTGTTGATTGGTCACATTTTGAATTTTTTTCTTGAACTTCATCGTTAGTGTGAACTTCAACACAGTCAAGATTTTCGATCTGGTTGTCTATTTTCCTAAATAAAAGAAATAACAAAAGTTAGTTGACAAAAAATCTAAAAATTTTGAAAACTAACTTACACAATATCAATGACTGTTCCCTGTCTTCGTTTTTTATTATATCTTCCTAATCGTTCAGAAACTGTTTCACTTGACTTGGACTCAATTACAAAAGGCAAATTTTCTGTCGGAACTGCGTCATCCTTCAATTTTTTACTATTTTTTGGCGAATAATTCAGCAGTTCATGCTGTAAGTTTCGCCGATAATGTTCTTGTACAAAATGTTTACTACATATGTACGAACTTTGGATATTAAATTTATCTTTTCTTCCACATTTTTGTATCCACATTTTTACGATTTCCTTATTTTTTGGAAATCGAAAAAATTTCGTTTCCTTGAACGATGGATCATTCAAATTTCTTTTTAATTTCTTATCGCTGTTGCTATTGCAATTAAAAACCGCGCAAATAACCATTATAAATTATATTTTTTAAATTATTAATTTTACTCTTACTATACGCCCGTCACTTTTGTATGAAAAAAATTTTTGTTTACATTTTTTGCCATGCACGTGACGTAACACATTTAAAAAGAGATAGCAACAGACATGCGCAATATATTAAAATGTTTTTCTTTGTACCATGCCATGCAAACGAAACTAACTGTTTTGAAAGAGTCGAACTACTACTTCTTAATTGTTAATCAAAGCGGTTAACGGCAGCGGCGGATAATTTTCGCTGTCAATCCAGAATAGCAGCAGAACGGCAAAATCATCTGTACAGTATCTTGCAAATAATGTAATTTTCACATAGAAATAGATAATGTCAAAAAAAAACGCTACCGGTAAAATACAATTTTAGGTTATTTCATGATCGGCAATTACAGGAGTATTTTTGAATCCCACCTGTTCGACTTCCAGTTCCCAAGAAATTAGAAAGCCTTGCAAAAAGAATTTTAAACAAATCGCAATAATTTTTTGTAACATGCATCTGACACATTGTTTTTGGCAATTACCCTAGAATTTAATTCGATTATCGTTAAAATTATACAGCTGATTATAAAATAAAAACAAACATGACGGCTTCATATGTATGTACACATGTATTTTATTTATTTTATGATTTATGTAGGTAAAGAACGTTATGTTGTAATCTCCTGAATAACATTGCTATTTGCTACTTTTTAACAAACTCGCAGTATCATGCTATCTAGACTTAAATTACTAAAGTATTTAAAAAACCTTAATCGTTGCTATTCATCTTCAACTAAAAATTTGTTAGAGTTACAAAACAGAGGTTTTTATCAGGATATATTTCCAGATAATGTTGGGTAATTAATTTGTTTTAAATTTAAAGTGTTTAAAAATAACATATTAATAACATTGAAGGCCACAACTTAAAAAGCTATTTTTATCATCACCCCAAACTATCTATGCCGGTTTTGATCCTACAGCTAAAAGTTTACATATTGGTAATTTGTTAGTTATAATAGGATTATTGCATTGTCAAAGAACTGGACATAACCCAATAGCATTGGTATTTTAACTAAAAGCAAAATTTTTGGTTAAGTTTACATGTATTAATATAAAGTTTTTTTTAAGGTTGGAGGAGCGACTGGTTTAATAGGTGATCCAAGTGGGCGAACAACAGAAAGAAGTCTATTAGGCAATACCATTATAGAAGAAAACTTAGCTTGCATAGAAAAGCAAATAATTACAATATTTGAAAATCACAAAAGGGAGATATGGCAAAAACAAAAACAAAAAGGAGCATTACGTCAACTTAAGTAAGTCCTTGCAAATTAGTTTTTTTTTGTTTGTACAGCCGATAATTTCACGTATATTTAAGAGTAGTGAACAACGCAATTTGGTATGAAAATTTAAATCTGATCGATTTTATTTCAAAAATGGGTCGACATTTCCGAATGGGATCAATGCTATCACGATCTTCAGTACAAACACGTTTAGCTAGCTCTGAAGGAATGAGTTTTACCGAATTTACCTATCAGATTTTTCAAGCATATGACTGGCTACATTTATATAAAACTTATAATTGTAGATTTCAACTTGGTGGAAGTGATCAAATGGGAAATTTAATGACTGGTCATGAACTTATAAGTAGAATAGAAAATAAAAGTGTTTTTGGTTTAACTTTACCAATAATTACCAATGAAGAAGGTGATAAATTTGGAAAATCTGGTGGAAATCCTATATGGTTAGATAGCGAAAAAACTTCACCATTCTCATTTTACCAATTTTTTATACGCACACCTGATTCTGAAGTGGAAAAACTTTTAAAATTATTTACATTTTTACCGTTATCAGATATTGATGGTATTATGGAAGAGCATCGTGAACGACCGGAAAAACGTATGGGACAAAAGGAGCTTGCAAGAGAATTAACATTACTAGTACATGGTAAAGAAGGATTGGAGAAAGCTGAAAATGTAACCAATGCTCTATATGAAGGAAATATAGATGGGTTAAGTGAATTAAATATTAATGAAATAAAGCAAAATTTTTCGGGTGCAACATTATGCGAAATTCTGCCTGAAGCAGGCATGACAGTATTAGATTTAGCAATGAAATCAAAATGCTTTAAAACTGAAGTTGATGCTTGCAGAATTATTTCAGCTGGGGGGTTTTATATTAATCTAAAGAAGGCTCAAAATATATCAGAAATTATATCGCCTGGAATACACACATTAAAGAACGGGCTAACATTACTTAGAGTGGGTAAAAGAAATTATTATATTGTCAAATGGCTTACATAAGTAAAAGTTAAAGAAAATAGTAAAAGAAATTAACTGTAGCGAAACTTTTTTTATTACATAATTATACTAAAACAAATAAATTTAAGTAAAAACATTATGCAAAGTTTACGAAATGCCTTTTTCTTTCGTAATCATTTCTTATATACATATAATATATTTATATCAAGATTTTTCATTCACGTTTAAAACGTTTCAAAAATTTTTTTCGAAGGGTCAAGCATCACATTTTGCCTTCAAGAACTCTTCTAATAATTTGTCAAATTTATCTTTATGGTGATTTTTTATATATCTTCGTGTACCTTTTAATAAATACGTAAAAACGGATGAACTAAATAAACTACATAAAATGGAAAAAAATATATCAATATTGTCACTATCGCGATATGCTATTAGCGCTCTATTGAACTTGTTAACATCTTGAGATGATAAAGAACTTCGAATCTTAAAATTGAGAAAATATTAATATAGTTTGCCGAATATTGATAATTGAATTTCTTACCAGTTTTAAAAATTCTAATCTATCCATTGTTTTTGATACTTTTTCATTATCCTCAGAAATTGAACTTTTAATTATTGTTTTGCTTTCGAGTAAATTTCTATTTTCGATATTAGAGTCTTTATCAATATCAGTGTCGTTACCAATTATTTTCAGCTTTTTTTTCTTAGAAAGATTTTTTAAAATATTCTCGGGCGACGTTAAATCAGCACATCTATCTCGTTTATGAATTTTAACAAAACTTGGACTAGACACAACTGTCGACATTTGATCAGCTATTTGATCATTAAAATTTATTACTTGGGCATCACCTTGGTATAAACGGGTAGAAAAATCTGTTTCTTCTTTTTTTATATTTTCAGATTTATATTTATGAATATTAAACTGACTGCTGGAATCACTAATTACCCCAATATCACTTTCTGGAATTATTACACGATTTTCGTTTTTCACTTTGGGAATTGTGTTCACAAAAGCTGATTTGCATTCAAAACTGGTACTAGGTGAACTTCTATTATCAATAACTGATAAACCTGTTGTACATTTTGCTTTATCGAAAAATAACTTCAGTTCCCTTATTATTTTGCCAAAATTGTTTTCACTATCATTAGCATTTTTTAAGTGCTCTTGAATCCATGTTGACAATTGTGATTGTTGACTACGATTGGCAAACCTTGAATCACATAGTAAGATAGCACCATAATCATCTTTATGGCGTATAACACGACCAATAGCTTGATTAACTGCCCTAGTTGCTTCAAGAAAATACCAATCGTTACCTGATAATAATTCATTTTCCCTTGTTCTATTGTGCTCTAAATATTGTTTTTTTAAAACAACTCTGGAATCTTTGAAAGGTGGAAATGGTAAACCTGTAATTAATACAGCCCTGCCATTTGCATCTGCAAAATCTAAACCTTCTGAGACTTTTCCACGGCACACCGCAAAAAAACATGCTCCACTATATGTCGGATTGTTAATTTTATCATAAAATTCAGCCATTGTAGCAAGAAACGCTTCTTTACCTTGCGGTTCAACAAAAATTGGTTTTCTTTTTGATATTCTACTATAAATTCCACTTGCTTGCCAACTAGAAACACATTTATTCATAACCGCATATGACGGGAAAAAAACTAAAACACCGTCAGGAATAACATTACAAAAGTTCGCTATAGTTCCTCCTAGAGAGTTGATGTATTTTGGGTTGTCCCGATTTTCATAGTTAGAAATTAATTTCTCACGATCGGGACCGTTCGAAACTACTTTAACAAAAATTTGCGATGGTTTTATTATATGAGGATTTTCAAGACTATTGGATATTGGTATTCCTAATTCTGCTATCAATGGCTTTAATGGTGCTAATGTACCGCTAGTTAAAATTATGCTCCTAACTTGTGAATTTAATAAGTAGTGCATACCAAACCCAGGGTTAAAACACCAAAAATTAACTACTTTAGCCATTTTTAAACCTTGATGGGCTTTAGATGAAATCCATCCATCTTTGTCGGCACCTTTTGTTTTTCTTATTTCCTCAACTTCGAAATGAACTTTAAAAGATTTTGCCATTTTTTCTACTTTGTCGTCTTTCATACTATCAAACACAATTGCTGTTAATTGTGCAAAATTTTGAAGACCGGCCCCTTTTCTGAAAGCTAAATTTCGTTGTTGTGCAGCTGCCAAAAATGTCAGCAATTTTTCTAATAATGTGATTACCATACTGAAGCAGGTATAATTAACATTTGCTTTGGAGTATAATTCAAACATGTAGTCTCCAGGGAAAGTAGTTCCTGAAAATTTATTTGGCAATTCAACTTCATCAATGGCTTGCTCGAATTTCAAAAGGATTTCTTTAAGTGCTACTAAATCATCTATTGTGAAATCTTTAACTTCGTCTGAGCCTCCACCCATTTCTAAGAAAGCATCACCTTCGTCAAGCATTTTCATAATAAAAGTTACCTCTTCAATAGCTAGTGCAATGTCAGATGATTTAATACAGACCGAAGCAGCTTCCTCACACATTTTTTCAACATTATGTGCTTCATCAAATATAATGATAGTGTTTCGTAATTGAATGTTGTTTGCTCTGCGTGCATTCGGATCAATCAAGTAATTATAAGGCATAAAAATTATATCAGCCTCTGAAGAGATTTCCCTTGAACCAAAATATGGACACATTCTAATTTTTCTGCCAATTGCCACTAAATCCTCAATATCCAGAACAGGACTTTCAGCTATCTCTGGCCTGTTTTTTTTTTCTTCTAACCGTGAATGGAATGAACAACTTCGATTCGTAACGTGAATTTTACATAACTGAATTTTTTGTGCACTGTTTTGTTCTTGCGAAACTTCTGGATGTATGCACATTTGATCTCGCGAGCCAAGTACAATTGCTTTTACAAATGAATATGAACTTCTTTTAAGCTCTTGAACAGCTTGAGATAATTGTGAGTGAGTACGACTTGTGTAATAAACTTTTGGTATATCCCAAGATTTTAAAATGTCTTGTGAAATATCCCCCGGTTTATTATGTGCTTTCATGTTGCAAATTACCTTAAAACAGAAAATTAATTAAATTCAAAATTTTAAGATTAATTACCATTTCTTTTTTATGTAGTAGCCAGGCTAAAGTGCTACATAACAAACTTAATGTTTTGCCAGTACCGGTAGGAGATTCTAAAACAGCATTCGTGCTACTTTCAAGAGTTTCAATGACCTTCTTCATATACGCAACCTGGACAGGATAAGGCTCAAAAGGAAAATTAACTTTCACGCCATTAATTTCAACTTGAGACATTTTGATTTTATGATTATTTAAATTATTTCACCAGAAGCATTGAAAAAGTTTATAACTACAGGGAATTAATAGTAACCAAAAGATTTTTAAAAATTTTTGTTTGATTTTTTGTTGATAACTTGCCGCTCAACTAAATGTTCACAGGCTCCCAAACTTTTGTTAGGTAAAACGTCATATGAATATATAATTTAAGAATAGAAGAGATGACTAAAATAAAAAAAACTTTTGTGTATCTTCTTAAATTTATAAACGTCACTGTAAAAGTATTTCTAAACGCAACGATTTTCATTCCAGTGTTCTAGTTTAAGCATAGATGCTAATAACCGATAATGTAAAAATATTGCAAAATTATATGAAATCAACTGAAAATTTTGTGATGTTCTTATTTTGTACTTTTTGTTTTATTCTTAATGTATTTCCTTGGGATTTTTAATACTAAATATATGTAATACTAAAATGCATGTACTTGGATATTAAAAGGTTTTTTACGATTACGCGGGTTGCAGTTATTCGGTTTGTAAGATATGTAAAAGCATACAGATTTTTACATTTTTAACCGGATTTTGGTCTTTAATTACACAGGTTTTATTTTACATGTTGTGTTAATATAACTTTCTAAGCTATGACAATATATAATTGGTCTTCAGTCAGTTAATGGGTCATATGTGCATATGCGCTCTAAAATGTGGTAAAGCATATATTTTTCTAAAGCAAAAAGCTTTCTAAAGCAATAAATTTTCTATAAATGTAATTTTATTTTAAAAAATAACTCAAATGGATTTTTTATGTGTTTTTTTTTATTAAATCGGTTTGTGAACAAAAATAAATAATTTTTTTAAATATTTCTGAACGATAATATAAAAATTGATCTTAATTCAAGAGTCAAGACCAATGAAATATACAGTGCATAGAAAAGACATGTGTAAGCATGCTATTATGTCATTTTTCATTTTAGCTATCGATGATCGATTTCGAGTCTTCAAAGTATTATATTTATGGTGTTCTTTAAAAATTTTGCTTTCTTTTGACAATCCAACTATTGACATTTCGTTTTGTAGTGTCAAACGGGAAACTTGTGTAAGAGTTTAATTTCGGATTGCGACGCAGCAACGGACGATTTTTAAAATAAGTTTTTTTTGTTTTCTTTTTATTTTATTTTAATTTTTGTGTTAAAAATCTAATTAGCAACAATATTTTTTTCTCCAATAAAGCTTGCAAGTTAAACGAAAAAAATTATTTATTCAAATTTGTGAATGTGTTTTTTATTAACTTGCGTAAAAAATAGAAAAAATAATATTTAAATATTACAACTCAAAAAAAAAAAAGAAAAAATAAAGTGAAATAAAACCTATTGGATTACTTTTACACATAGCCGTTTCAAAGGGAATAAGAAGCAAAAAAAAACTTTCAACAAGATGTCCGAAGAAAAACAAGAGAATGGTACCAATGGTGGCGATGTTCCGGAGATTGAATTAATCATTAAGGTATTTAGTTTTATTTTTATAATATTAAATTAAAACTAAGACACTTTTGAGTTATTAAATAAATTATTAGATAAGTATTTACGTATTTAGATGTCTTAGAATGTTCTTTTAAGAGAATCTTAAATATCTACTTAATTGAAAAACAAACATAACGCTTCTATATCTTCATTAGAGTGTGACACGTACATAGAACTAAAGAGGGCGGCCTTGACTTGCAAGTTTTATTATAATTTTTTTTTTATATTTTTTTATTAAAAATTTTATATTTGAAAAAATATAGAATTATGGCGAAGATAAATAAGAGCGTTTATAGGTACGTAGACATTATTTTCCTACGAGTACTAACGCATTTGAAAAAATTCAAAGAAAATTATTACTTTTACTAAGATTTTCAAAAATTTACTGGGATGGGATTTTAGGGGCAATATTTTGCTATTTAATTGTGCAAAATATAAACATACTCGTATGTACATATTATGTGTGCATATGACTTATGAGTCATATTACTTAATTTTCCAAAAGGTTCCCGAACATCATACTAAGAATAAGTTTTAATTTTCCGCTTGATTCAGTAAATATGCAGTTACATGTCCACTTCTTTTTTGGCTAAGTATTTAGGTACCTAGTAACTTTACAGTTCTTTAGTGTGGTATGTCTGCTGTATATTATCACAAGTTGTATAGATATGTAACTATAAATAGACCTTATGTCTAAAGAAGTTCTATTTTAATTTATGGAAAATATAGCTGAATACGTACTTGTTTAGTTTACTAATATTTTAATATTTGAGCAGTTTATAACAAATGAGAATTGAGCAGAACTGCAATCTTTAAATATAAATGAGAATAAAAAATGTTTTGAAAATCGTTTACTTATTTGCAGTAAAAATTAAGTCAATGCCCTTTTTTGGTAGATTTCTTTGCAAAAATTTTTCATATTTTTTTACGACATGAATTATAAAATATTAGTTTTTTTTATTATTGTTATTGAAGGGTGGGGGTGAGTATGTATGAGCGTAAAATGCACTTACTTGCCATGTATTCATTTACATTAACAGAAACTAGACAAAATATTGTAATCGAACTAACTAAGGGGGTATGAAATTATAGTAGGTAGGTAGATATATCTATATACCTATATATATATATATACATATATATATATATTGGTGCTATATTAAATTCAAACAACTAACATCCTAGTTATGTAACAATAAAATTTATCTATGCAGATTTACACAAAAATATTTTAATTGTATCTAAAGCTAAATAAATAACAAAAATTATATGAATGGAATATTTTTATGATTTTCTGTATAATTTGCATGCATATTCGTGTAACATTAAAAATCTTATTAATTTTTATAGTGAATAGGTTTATAATAAATATAAATTACTTAGGCGCCGAAATTTGAGAAATTTGAAAACTGGATTAATGATAATTAGCTGGGTACCTACCAACCTCTTTAGTTACCTATCCACCTAGAGTTTTCAAATAAAGAATTATTTTTCAAACTCATTCTTTAAACCATTCTCGCTCTAATTTGGAAATTTTTTTTCTGTTTGTAAATTGAATAAAATAAAAAATAAAATACGAAATTTAAAAATTAGAAATAATTAATTCTAATATTTTTGTACACGAATTCTCATACAAAATTATGTTTTTTATTCAATCTTACAATGTTTTGAGAGAGCAAGTATATATATAAAAAATTATAATTTGTTGTTATACAATTCTCTTGAAAACAATAAAATAATAACAGTTTTGAAGAGAAATTCGGAAATAAATGTAGGATCCTATACGTACCCTATCAACTTAAAAATCCTTTATAAGGATGACTTAGAAATTTGGATAGTTCAGACACATTCATTTCCCTATACTGCCAATAATATTAGGGAATATAGTTTGTTTCTAGGTAGTTATTCCTAACTTAATGAAAGTGGAAATTATTCCGAAATAAAAATTAAATTTCTAGTAAAATACACGAGAAATAAATAAATTTCAAAAATTTATTTGTACTTAAAGCAAAACTTGATTTAATAACCGAAATTAAAATATTATTATAAGTATATATACCTATATTTACACAAATATAAAATATATGAAAGGCAATATGTAAAAAGTTAATTGAATTATTTTTATATTGCATATTTTAAATTTATTACTTATATAGAATAGTTTAAATGTTCAAAATAAGATACCGAATAGATTTACATATATGCATGTTATTTGCGAATTTGTAAGTGTTTACTTACAACGCATACTTAATTCTATATTACTAAATTTTTAATTTCTCTTTTAGTGGTTCGTTAAAAATTTGAAGTTGAAATCAAATTATTTTTAGTTTTTCATCGTAGTAATGGCATTTTATTAAATTAATATCAGTGAATGATTTAAAAAATTAAATATAATATTACATTACAAAACTATATTAAATTTTTTTTGTATAGTTGTTTTTCTAGTTTAATTTTCCAGTATTTACTTATTTCCTTCCTGATTTAAAAAAAATCAAGTTTTGAAATTTTCGCTGGCATCAAATAGATTCTTTGCTAGGATATTAAACTGATTTTTTTTTTTTTTGAAAATTTATGAAAATTAACTACTTTGTGCCATTTTTACAAACAAAAATAAGTAAGAAAATAATACATAAATTTAATTTTCATTTATAAATGAAGAAAATTAATTTTCATTTTTACTACTTTATAAACGTATTAAGTGCAGAATTTTAGAATCAAGTCTAAATAATTAATTACATAATGGTAAAAAACTTATAATTGGGTAGGTATGAGAAGTTCTAGAAATTTAAGATTTTAGATAATCTGAATAAATTTTTGTTATTGAATATTGCGGCACATGTTGTAGGTTTTTAGGTTCATAATTAGGAGCTTATATTAAAAAAAATTTTAATAATAATTTGGCAATTATAAATGTTAATGCATTTGTTTTAAAATAATAAAAAAACGAAACGTGATTTTTTGAAAATAAATTTTTATTTATAATTTTTATTAATATAGAAAGCCTTTTTTAAGAAACTAGAAACAATAAATTTACTGAAAGAAAATTCAAAATATTTAAAACTTTTATTTAAAGCCATAGATGTGATGGACCATTAAAAGCTCTCATAAAACATAATATTTTTTTTTCTAAACTAAAATTTTATCTTAAAAACTTATTATTAGTTAAAACTTTTCGTAGAAATCGTAAATTATTTTATGTAAATATTGCTTTTTACGGATTTTAATAAGTTTGCAATATTAGCGTGAATTTAGTACGTGAATTTACAGCGATATTTTTTAATTAGTAATAAAATAAATTGATTTTAGAAAGGAAAATTTATAAATCAGATACATATACATATATATACGTTATCTGTATAAAGAAACACAATGGCTTATGACATAAAAATTTATATATTAGAAGTGAAAATTTTGATGAAAGAAGCCATTTTTGAGGTGTAAATGTGCTGTTCCCACAAATCAATTCATATTTTGTGACATAATTTAGTCTTTCAATTGATTTTTGGCAAATAGATGTGGCAAAATTTTAGCTTTGAACGCCCTTTGAATTGTACATCTTTTTCTAAACTAGTTGAATTTTTTCAAAAATGTCTGACTGTATGTAATTTAAAAGTAGTAGGTATTCTTTCAGTATTGGTAGATTGAGATGATAATAGCATTTATCTACTTACAATGTTTTATTTGTTGAATATTTCTTTAAATTAAATAAAAATAATTCCACAGATGGATGTTATTAATTTGTATAATAATTAAAACTATTACTAAAATGGAAAAGAAAAGGGAACACTGAGTAGAATTTTTTTTTTTTAGTTTTTCGCCATTAAATGAGCAGATGTTCATGTTCATATACTAACTCTCACACTCATATACTAATACTCATACTCTAATACTCATATTTTACATATTTAAATTAATATTTTCTGTAATTCGAAGGTGTTTTAATATTTTTCTAAGCAAGTTGTAAATGATAAATTGAATTTAAAAAGTTTTTAATCTAAAACTGAAACAAAAAAAAAAACAATTTATTTTTATGATATGATTCATCCGTTTACTTATGTATATGTTATCCTATACCAGTACATATTATTTAATTGCAATGGAGAACGAAGAATCCATTTGTGGAACAAAAAATTTACCATTTTCATTATCCATTTAACCATTTTTTTGAAATGCTTTGAACTTTACATTGACAATCAACTGTTTATATTTTACAATCGTATAAAATTTTCAATCATCAGGTAATTTAACATTATTTTTTCGCCATACAGGTATGCCTCATATAACGCGAATTTTGTACAAAACATTTTCAATATAAAATGATTTACGCATTTAAATTAATTTTTAAGACTGAGTTCCAATTTAGAGTAGGGGAAAAGTGGAATAATATTTTATTTTTGTCCATTTATTTGACAAAATGGTTTATAATTTTTAAAAACGTAAAACAAAGATTTTCATCTTAAGGCCAATATTTTTGATCTCACTTTTAAATTGAGATTTACAGTCAGCGCCAGCTAGCGGAAAATATGCAGCTCAATAATTTATAAGGTAGCCTGTCAACTGCCTATTTTTCTTTGAATTTTTTTTTGTATTGTGCATCTTTAATTTATTATTTTATTTTGAAAAAAGTTGTTGGAACTCAAGAAATTTAGAGTTCAAATTAATACGAAAGTTAAAAGTCTTGTATAACGAGATTTATTTAATTAAAAATTTTAATGCGAAATTTTCTTAGAACGTAACTGCCGCGTCATATGAGGGAAATTTTAATATATTACAATAAGTTGCAACAGTATTGAACGCCAGATTTATTTGACTGCTTTAAATTTTTTTTAAATGGGGCGTTTTTTATTCACATATTTAAATAGCTATTATATAGGAAACTATTTGATGTAAAATTTTATACAAAATTTCTATAGTTGCTTTTGTTTTTCTTTTTTGATTTGATTGACGTAAATGATTCAATATGAACGTGTAAAATGTAGTAACTAAAGGATGAAGAATAAAATATTTGAATTGTTTGGTGCAAGTATGCAACTTAGTGAATTCAGTGGAATTGTTTCGTTCTTCTTTTTTTCTATATAAGATATCAAATTTACTTTTCATGTCTCTATGAACATTATTGTTGTTTTTTTTCTTATTTAAACGTATGTACATACATGAACATATACATACATGCACTACATATAATTTATATTGAAATTTCAGAGTTTTATTGTTATAAATTTTTGCTTATACAGAATATTATTCTAAACTTGAAGTTTTAAGTGTACCCGCATATGAAAGAGGGAATAAGAATTGAAGATTGAAGATTTCTTTGTAATATTAATCTCAAGTTGAAGTTCAAATTTTGTAAAATGAATGTAAATTTGTATTTTTGTGTGTGTTTTATAATTGTGGGCAAATGTTGTGTAGTTAAAATTCATTAAAAGTTTTGTTTTAATCTTGAATTATACTTGAACTATGTTAGCTGTAATTTATATTAAGTATGTAGGCGGTTCAAGATATTGTAAATTTATTAATACAAAAAAGAGATTAACATATTATAAGCTAGGATTACAATTACATTTTTATATAACCCTATAGCTATAGAGTCTAAAATATGTACCTATAAAGAATGTTTTTGTATAAGATCAGATATTGATTCAACAGTATTTAAGAATAAAGATTGTTAAGAATAAAGATTCTGTGTCTAAGAGTAAAAAGACCATGTGAATAATGGTATGAAAAAATAGCGCATACTGAAACTCTTAATTTTGCATGTTGAATGAAAAATTAAATTTGCTTCTGACAATATTAATAAAATATGAGTGAATCGGTTGTAATTCTCATATGTAATACAATATTTTAACTCTCAATTCAATGAAAAATTACAGATAGAGTTTCCAAAACCTTCCAGCTCTTATTTTGTTAGATTTGTTTCCGTAACGCGCATATGCATAAAAGGTTTGGAACTACAAGCATGTCAAACATGTAGTTTTGTAAAACTGAGATAACAGAGCACGGATGCCACGTATAAGAACCTAATGTGCTCCAGAAGTTGCGAGACGCAAAGGGCCTCAATTCCACCATCGTTGGAGTAAAGTTCCCCCAGTATTTCTCTTCTGCGAGTTAGAGCAACACACTGAAGTCCGCATATTTTCCTAACAGAACCTGTAACTGTTTTCATTTTCTAGGCCTAGTCTACTTAGGCGCTTCTTAACTCTACAGGCACCCAACAAGACCCCGGTGAGAATTTTCACATGATTCTTGCCTATTCCTATAATTTTCTTAAAACGCTTCAAGTCATAATCTCCTAGAAGTTCCTTGGCCTGCCACGCCCCAAAAGACTTTTCCAGCGCTGCGACTTCCTCACAGGTTACAGTTAATGGGTATCGCAAATTCTAAACTTTTTAAATAATTGAACTTGGAAATTACATTTTAAAATCTTTTTAATACTTTTGACAAAAATTTTTGTTTTTTATTTTGTTCTTTTTTTTTGCAAAAATCGATTTCGTTAGTCAGATGTATTTAACAGGGAAATAGAGATCAACCTTACTTGAGAATTTATTGCAAATATCCGATATACACATGCGAATTAAAATATATTAAACCAACTGAATACTTTATACTGGAAGGGATTTTGTATTTAAGTCTGAAATTCTTCTCAGCTTTCCCTTTAGCCAAATAATTTATTACATGTAATTATTTAAGCGATTTATTTACATCTTAATAATAAATATTAAGTAAAAGACTTTTTTTTTTAATTTTAAAAATCTGTACCTTTGTTTTTGTTAATGAATTTCATAATTTCAATTTAATTGACTAATTAAGTTTTCGAAAAAGAATTTTAAAAATCGAATTTCTTTACATATAAGAAAATCCAAAACAATTCATAGATAAAAAATAATTTACTTTTACCAAATAAATTTATAAGAACTTACGTTTGGCTATTAGTTGTCCATTATATTAGTTGTAAATTATATTTTTCTACTATTAATCTAATAATAGCATGATGAGAAAAAAAAATATTTTTTTTTTGTGAAAAAAAAAAGAAGGAGGAAATCTATATCCGGTTAATTTCTTATTTATGTATTTTTGAAAGATTTCACTAATGTCCGATCATAATTTGACAAAATAGAATATTTTTCTATTTAAGTAAGTAATAGATCAATAATATTATTGTGATGAAGATAAATGATTTTTATTAAGAATTTACATACTTATATTTTTTTTTATAACTTAAAAGTTTAATACATAATAATATGAAAACTTGTTGAAAGTAATAGAGTTTTGTTCTCAATTTTCTGCCGGAATTTCTGCCACAACTTTTTTTGTCATTTTGAATAGGTAAATCAAGTATTTTATTCGTTTATTAAATTTAAACGCACTGGGCATATTGTTTTAAATATTAGAACCATAGTTATAATTAATTTCTAGAGTATAATTTAAATTTTTGAATTTCATATGAAATTTCTTTTACACAAATCGTTTTGTTTGTAATTATTAAGGTTTCAAAAGCAAATTTTTTGAGTCTACTCGTATATGAATTTTTTGAAACGCAGAGGTTATAACTGTATGAAAATTAACAATTTATTGCCATTTGAGTGCATAATTTTTCGGAAAATGATGTTAATTATAAAAAAATATTCCTTTTCAATACTTATTGTTGTTTAACCTGCATTTTCTCAATTATTTGTAGGTATATTTAAAAACAAATTATTCTTTCATTCTATTGCTTTAAATTATTTTATTAATAAATAATTTTGTTCTAGGCTTTTAAAATTTAAAAAACATATTTTTCATAATTAGCAATAATTCTTGGCATTTTTACAAAAACAACAAAGAAATTCATTGCGTTTCATGTTTACATGCAATGAAAATTAATTTTTTTTTTACTGACTGCATTGCATACAAAAAGAGAGGTTATGTGATGATACTAAATTTTGCATGTCGAGCTTCCGGTGAAACGCACATTTCTTAGTGGAGAAGCTTAAATAAACTATATTTTTAGATATAGGGTTGTCTGTCTGTTTGTGAATATTAGTATCATAAGTTCTGTTGAACAGATGTTCACGAAAATATATATATATTTGAGTTTAAATTAAAAATAAGATGGTTTGACAAAATTTGCGATGTGTCATGAAATTAATATGTCAGAAATTAATTAACGGTATTTTTCAAAATTTAATATTTCATTTCTGCTTATTCACTGAATTAATTCAGCGAAATCGGATTATGGAAGATAAAGCTCTACTTGAAACCAAATTCCCATCTTTCTAGGTACATTAACTTAAGCCCTCTTTCTATTTTTAATTGGATTTTAAATAAGTAATTAAAGGAAACTTTTATAATCTTTTACAACACTTTAGAAATGCAGGCGGTTATGTGCTGTTGTCATCCAAATCTGATTTTGTTTTTAAACGAAATTGCAAATATTGTTTATTTATGAAAAGAACAAAAGTTAAAATGCGATTTTAGTTTTAATTTTTTTCGCCACACTTTTTATATTTATGTTATTTTTTTTTTTAAATAATTATTTCACAAGCGCCAAAACCACTTGAGATAATAATTTTGTTTTTGTTATTTTATTTTCTTTTTTTTCGATTTCATGCCCATTTTTTGTATAATGGAAAAAAATATAAAAAATTTTTTATTTTTAGAATTTATTTTTTTTTTAATAATTTATTTTTAATATTGTAGTTTTTGCCATTTTTAAATTGAAGCTATATTCTGTTGTTTTTGGCATTTAGCCCATTTTCTTAAATTAAAATTTTTATTGAAAACTGTTTTGTTATCCCATTTTTATTGAGCGAAACTTTTCTACTACTTCAGAATTTCCACTTTTCTTGTTTCACGAAAACCACATTTGAATTTTAATTTATTTTTATTATTTATGATTTTTGATTTAATAAAAATGATTTTTCTTTAATTTTAATGAAATTTTATAAAATTCTTATTGTAGTTATGAATTATTTTGAAATTTTAGAAATTATAAGGAATTAGGGTAATAGAAAAATTAATATTGCAAAAAAAATCTAACGGTAAAAATCTAAAACATGAAAAGAAAAATGAACCGCGATAAACCGAATTAACGACACACATTAAAAAAAAAGTAATAAAAATGCAAGATTAATAAAAAAAAAGATAAATTTAATATTATTTTGTTTTTAACAAATCACGTGATTTTTTTTAGGTATGAATCGTATGTCGAAGGTCAAAACATTTGTTTGCCAAATTAAAATTATTAGAGATAAGCAAATACTTGCGTACTTATATATTTTTGGTTACACAATTATTTTAACGTACTTCTTTTTTTCTATAGAAAATTTACCCGTAAATCGAAACTTCTAATGTACTTAATTTTCTATACGTACTTTTTCTAAAATCTGTTCTGAATTTTTAGAAAGGATTTTTAGAATTCTGAATTGTTTTGTTTTATTGAGTTTTATTAATAATTATTAAATTTAAGAGCAAATTGCCAAATATTTGTTAGTCAAATTAATTGTTAAATAAATGTCGAAATTTATGTTATAATTTTGATATATTATGGGTATAAATGCAGGGTATTTCGCATAAAGTGATAAATAATTTGAGGGATGTTTTCTTGATCATTTTCCAGCAAAAAAATGTATGAGGGAGCTCTTTTTCTATTAAAAAAGGTATTACATGTTACTTGCTCACAAATAAATGCTTGTAATTTCGGAACTACGCAACAAAGAGTTACTATCGGTGGCTTGCTTTACAGGTAATTGATTGCTCGTTATTTTCGGTGCCACAATAAATTTGGTCTGAGCCATAGTTTTCCAGATATGTTAAAGCTCGTCAAATTCAGACGTTTTATTTTTTTTGTTTTTGAAATTTTTTATAAAAAACTCGTAATTTCTCGAAAATTAGATCCCATTGTAGCGCATCAAATTTTTGACAATGAGATATAAAAGTAAACCCATATAATATTTTCCTCTATCTCTCATAGTTTTGCCAGTAAAACGTGAAATGTACATTTCATTTAACATGTGGTAAAATATTTATGTCAAATGATTGGTTAAGACGAAAATTGTCGAACGGAAATGTGCTATTTTGAAAACCATTATTTAGATTTTATAAACTATATTTTTTTCTTAAGTCTTAAAATTTGAGTTTTGTTTAATTTAATAAAAATAATTTTGGATTTTAAATGCTTTGGATTTAAATTTGAAAATTTAAATTCGTCACTATTTACTGAAATTTGTTGCTGTATTTATCTTTTTGCGTTGTTGCTATTTGGTTACAAAATGCATTTAGAGAATTCGAGAAAAAATATATTAAAAAATATACTGTCATGTTAAAAATTTTCAATTCACAATATTTTAAGCAAGGTATTGGTGTAGATTTCAGATTCAATTTATGTTTCTTTTGAGACATTTACTATATTCAAATAAGTAGCTATACTTAAGCCTAAAATATATACATATAAAACAAAAACCTTTAATTATTCTGAAAACTCCCGTATCAAGGTTAAGGTCATTGATTTCAAATTACATTTTTTTTTGTAATGTTTTCAGTTTTAAATTTATTAAATAAGATTTTTGTGTATTCATCATTTTCACCATTTGTTATTTTTTTTGTTCAAAGCTTTGAAATTATGAAAAAAAAAATTTAAAATGCAAAAATAAAATTTTCAATGTCAAATTCAGTTTATGTTATTAAAAAAAAAGAAAACAAAAAGTAAAAAAAAAATGTAAACAAAAAAAAAGAAGAAAACATAAAAAGAAAAAAGAATCATGCCTCAAAAAAATAAATAAAAACAATAGAAACTGCTTTAGAAATTGCAAAATAAAAATAATGATAGCGTGTAATATGAGCGTGTAAGTAATGCAGTTAATAAAAATGAAAAAAAAAAAAAATAAAAGCAAGCACCTAACAGTTAGTCATAATTAATGACATAACACTCATCACACACACATACATATAAACGTCATTACTCGTGGAAATTTTTTAATGGATAGGTGCTAATTGTGTTAAAATTATTTTTCATGTTTTCTTTTTTGTTTTTCGGTTTCTGAAGGTCTACTTGAAGAATTTTTGAATATTTTAAATTAATTTAACTTTTTTTCTATGATGAAATAAGCGTGAATGCATAGTTGTAAACTTTTCGATATCTATAAAATTATAATATTTGATTTTTTTCGATTTGTAAATGTCTGACTAGAGGTAATTCAAGAGATTTACATCAATTATATATTTTGTTTTCATGTGATTTTATTTAATCACAAGTGTTTTTGAAAAATATTGTGCTTCATTTTAAGCACTTTTCCAAAAATTTCTTGAAAAAAAGTGCTTATTAGTTTCACTTTGTTCGTCCGTCCGTCCGTAGACACTTTTTTTGTTTACAAAATTTCTACACCCTTGAAGATAGAAAGCTAAAATTTAATACGTACATAGATCTTTACAAAAAACTTACCTATCTTCTTGAAATTTGTAAAGTTGAATTTTTGACACCTTATATTTCCGAAACCGCAACCTTTTTTAAATTTCTATAACCAACAGTAAATTCCATGACATTAAAAAATATAATTATTTTTCTTAACTTACACAATTAAACCTTAAAATCGAGCATTATGTTAACCCCATTTTATATTAATTTTTGCTTTATTTTAAAGACTGCATAATTCGTTTATCCTAAATATATGCAATCCTAGAAATGGTTTCGTATATGAATGAAAATAATTTTAATAGTGTGATAGGTATAAATAGACTGTATTTAAAAGCAGAATTTTCACTTGTTGAAGGGAAAACTGCTACAATACAAACCATTGGTTCGACCCAACTTTATTAAATTAATCATTTACAATTAATCACTTTTTTGTTTACTTGCTTATTTAATTCTAAATCTCATTTTAGAATATGGATACGCAATACGGAATAGTTCTTTTCACTCTAAAATTTCATTATACAAATGTATGATAGTCAGTCACTTTCTTCTCACTTGACGAGTACAACAGGAAGATACGATCAGGCTCTACTTTAGAATATAAAAAGTTCAAAACTTAAAATGTCTCAATCCTCATGTTTTCTTAATATTTTTTATGGAAACGTTGATTTAGGTGAATGACATAATCTACATAAACAAACACATAGATTTCTTGAACAAGTGAAAATATTTTTTAATTCAATTTTCAGTTTAACATAACTAAGAATTTTCTAATAAGAATTGAATTGATTTCCTCGTTCATTTGAGTTATAACAATTGAAATTGCAACTTTATTTTATGATTTAACATGCTACAACAATTTTTTGTAAATGAATGATTTAAAATGTGGTTACCTAATTTACTCTTTACATTTACGTCTATTATTCATTTTATATGCGCTAAGAACGTACGCTTTGGTTTAGATAGAAGAAAAACAAAGCAATTTTCATGCATTGCTGCTAATGTGAACTTAAAATTTTCATTTTAGAAAACGTGAATAACGAAAATCTATTTATTCGTAATTATTTCATTTGTTCTAAATAAATAAAAAAGTAAATTATTTTATTTTTAGATTTTAAATAAATTTTTGAAATAAATTTCTTCTATTCATTCCTGTTTCCTTAATTCAGTAGTTGAAATTGAAATTTCTTGTTTTCTAAAACATCTTAAAGATTTGTGGTTATTTTGCTTTAGAGATTTTCGACCATAAGATTGTATGAATGGTAATTTTAATGTAGCGTAATATAATTGATTTACTTATGGATTACATTCATTTCAAATTTAAAATTATATTTAAATTATGCAGTTAAATTAAAATTATGCAATTTTGGTATATAGTTTTGCGTGGTTTGCAAACTGTATACTTGGATTTTGCCAAAGAACTTAAATATAATGAAAGAAGCTCGAAAATTGCAGCCTGTCGATTTCGCCCAAAAAGCAAGGCTCCCCAAAAATATGCAAAATTCTGTTTTATAAATGATATTTGTATATTTTCGTGTTGCAGGCTAAATAATTCAATCAGTGAGTTTTCGCATATTAAAAGATATTCATGAGTTTTGCTTGATTTCGCTAAAATTTGATTAAAGTTTAAATTTAATTTGTAAAAGTCCGTGCATTTTTGTTTTAACGTCAAATAGTTCTTATGAAAAAAAGCCCATGAACAATGTTGGATGTCCGAATCCTTCTTCAAATTCAAGTGGTTTTGAAATTGTTTGAATATTTTTTTTTTCATTTACTGAGCGGTTATTCCATTTAATTATTATTTTGGTTAAGCACACTCTGAACTTAGACAAAAGGCAGCTTTTTTCAATTCGATCCATGGCAAACAATTTAATATAAATTTAAAAAAAAAGAATGAAGATGGTGGAGATGGCCAAAATTTCATTTAGATTCTGTTGATTTAATTTTCTAATCTAAACCTTACGGTATACTACTACATACATATTTTAAAATATAAAAATAAACTAGACTTTTTGCTTAAAAATTTAGGTTTTATACTTTCAGTTCAAACACCTTGCAACAGTGACAACTCTATGATTAATTCATTTGTACATCAATTTTCTATATTTGCTCACGTTTCTTAGAATAAAACAGGTTAATTCTATTTATATTAATTTTATCTTTTTCTTTTACAACTTATACTCATTTGAGAGTGGTTGTCGTGTGTTGTTTACTTTCTCCAAATTTAAAAAAAAATGTACGAAAATAACTTTATATTTACATACATACATATACATAACATGCACATGCATAAATGACATTATTTATTAGATCCAGTTTTGTGTTGTTATTCCATTAGCGAACGTTAATTTTTAAAATTTTTTTTTATTAAGGTTGCCATAACTACATTACAAAAATCTAAGTTGAGTTAAGAGAAAATATTTAAGTTAGTTAAGTAATATAATTAAAATTTTTTATAGAGGAGATGATTGAAATTGTTATGTCTGGAAAATTAAGTCATAGAGTTCCAGTGAATACTGAACCGAAGAAGCAAAAATGGATTGTTATAATTTATTTATTTTTTTTTTATTACAAAACATTTACTTCTATTCTGCAACATGTCTAGTCTACATTTTATTTTAAACGAGATTACAAATTTAAATGCACAATAATAGAAATATTAATTTTATAGGATTTAATTGTTATACCTTGCATTGCAAACATGAATCACAAGAAAGAAAGAGAAAGGGAGTGAGAGAAACGAATTTTGATTGAATGAGTTAATAATAAAAACAATATGAAATGATCTATCTGTAAAGGTATATTGTATTTCGTAGTTAAATTGATGCAATAGGTATATGCAAATTATTTTAATATAAGCTTAATGAACTGTAAGGTTCTTGTACAGTATTAATGTGGTTAATAATATTTTATTAACCTATTCGGAAAACTAGAAAATTTAGAGATTTGTATAAGCGTCACTATTTAGAACAAATACTTAGAAGTTGGCAACTTTAATTTCATTTAGTCTTTTTGCAGATTTCGTTTCAAATAAATGCAGTTGATAAAAATTTTATTTTCTCCGTTGTTTTCTCTCATTTCCTCTATTTAATTTTTCTTTATTTTAAAATTCGTTGTTTTTTTTTAATTTTAGAAACGGGGGTTCAAATTTTCCGTTTGTTTTTTTTTTTTCAAATCTTTTATATTTAATTTTTCCTCTCTGTGTCTTCGTGCTCTGTTGTACAAAAGGAAAGTCGAATTAATTTTTAAATTTTGTTGTCAAATGACACATACTGTTAAAGAAAACAATTGGAAAAATTTTTCGTTTTTTAATTTCATGCATTTTTTATTTAGTAATGCGTAACAAGGTTTTTGTTTTTCTTGTTATTTTTTTGTTATTGTTTGTAATGTCCCCTTATTACAAGTGCATCACCAAACCATAATTTTAAATTGAGTAACATTTTTGTTGTATGATATAGTTAATTAGTGACGACAATTAATAGATAGTAGAATTGAGTAAAAAACAAAAAAAAAATTGTCTCTTTTATTTTTGTGAAGTCACGCTAAGCGTATTTTGTTGTGAATGAACTGTGACCAAAAAAAAAAAACAGACAGAAATAAATAAATAAATTTTTGATTTAGTGTTTAGTCTCGTCTTTATATTTTAATTTTATTACTTTATTTTATAATAGATTTTGTTTCTTTGTCAAAATTTCACATTTGAAAAATTGAGTTGAAAAAATCGGTCCAATACCTACATAAGTGTTAAAAGCTGTTGATCGGCGTTCACTTTTGGAATTTGATTATACGGCGGTCACTTTTTGGAATTTCTAATCCGTTGTAAGCCGTTGTAAAAAGGCTCAAATTTGAAAGATCTGCCGCCTCAATGATCAATTCGTATGGAATCGATTCGGTTGTAATGATTTGCTATAACACGTTCATGTAAGCAAAATTGCTTTTAATAAATGGGTACCGGTCCATATTCACCCAATAGATTTAATTGCAAGTTGAAATCGTTACTGTAATTCGAAATTTAAGACTCCACAAATATAATTTTACTTTTAAAGTTAGCGCAAATTTCTTTATTGTAGAAGCTGCTGCTTATTACTAATTTAGTTTTCATGAAGTATTATTGCTAATCAATTTTGTTGAGAAACATTTTTAATTTATCAACAATGTAGTGAAATCGTTATGATTATCGCAGTTAGATCATCTATATACTTTTTTAATTTTATACTATTGTCAAAACTATATTGCATTTGCTACACTGCTTTTGTAAAAACCTCTTATTTTTTAACACATTATGTCAAAAAATCAAAATTAACACTGTTTCAACTAATGCTATTAAAAGTAACTTGTTTGACAGAAGTCATTTCATTTTTATAATGACAGTTCTTTTTTTTATATTTCAATATAAAATAACCTGCAACATTGTTGAAATTCGCTTAATAAGTTCAATATTTATTCTATGCATATACATATGTATATATGACTATTGATTTCGATGTGAAATTTTACTAACAATAGTCCCCTTAGAGATAGATACTTTCTAATTTTATAAAAAGAAATACGGTACTCTCAATTTGTGTTATATAAACAATGAGTTATTAAAAATCTAAAGAACTGCGATTTCAATAAAACCAGGTAAAATAATAGAAGAAATTGCCATTTTGTTTAGTTTTCATACTTTGCAAGTCCAAAAGTTTTTACTATTATGAAAATTTCAAAATTTTCAATAACAGTAAAATTTTTATATAAATGAAAAACGAGAAAAAAATTAATTTGTGATGACCCCAATTTATGCGGTGCAGTTTAATCGTAATAGAAAACATAAAAAAAAAAAACAAAATTTGAAAATTATAATAGTTAAGATTTGTGTTGAGTTACAAGATGAATGGGTTTTATGCTATTAATCTATACATGTATTCATAAATGTATATATAAGAGAAGTACATTCAAATATATCTTCGAGGCATCATCGCATGCTTTTATTAAAGTTGATAGATGTTTCAATACCAATAGAATATATTTTTTAAATCACATGTATATAGAAATATATAGAGTAGGAAATAAATTAACCACTACTATAGTTTGTGCTCTGGGTGTTGTAAGTTGTTGTTAATCCTAAAATGTCCTCAAGATAAAAATTTGAAATTTTCAACAATAATAAATTTCTAGTTGAAATATAAAATATGTATAAATATTTTTTAAGATTTTTTAGTGAAAATCCAGTTTAAAATATGATCATTCAGTAAATTTCACAATACAATGCCTAATTAAATTGGAGCGTAACGAAATCTTATTTTATTCTATCTTATGAATTTAATATCGAGCGAACAATTTCGGATTTTATTTTCAAATTTATGAAAAATGGTTTTATTTTTTAATGGAATGAGTTGTCTGGATGCAATTAAAATTACGCTTGACACACCTAATTAAAACAACTAAAAACGTTTCCCAAGACAATCTAATCAAAACCTAGTGAGCCGGCTGAACCAAATTTTTGAGGCATGTGTAAACTACAATTTGCAACTTTCTTACTTCATTATTTCAAGAAGTTATTTCAAGAAGTCATCTTCATTAGTTACTAAAATATTTAAAATTAGCTTTTTGAGTTGTATAGCAGTTATACCTAAACACGTTGTTCGAATTGGTCACATTATAATAAAAGCTGTTATGAACAGAAAAAAAAAAACAAATTTTGTGAAAGTTTGGTGGTGTTTTTTTTCTTTTTATAGAATCTACGAATGTGCGGATGATACTCGATTATTTTTTATTTTCAGATTTTTCTTGAAACCTCCTCCAAAAATTTTACACAATTTATTTTCAAAACATTTTCTGAACAAATAGCGTGTTAAACGATACTTTATAAAATATAAAGTAATTTTGTGTAATAAAATTGTTATTCCTTATTAATTATTTAAACACCTTGTTTAGTATAAATAATAAATAAATACTAGGTAACTTTCGATTGTGTGATCTGAAAACGGTTAAAAGGAGCTTTTTTTTTGGATTTAAAAAATGTCAATATTAGAATTCTGCAAGGTTCCCTTAGCTGAGAATCATTGAATGGGTTCCTATCTTTCTAAAGTAGGAAGAAGTCGTAAAATAAAAAATTTTTTATTCAAAAACTACAACAACATTGTTGATATATTTTTAAAAGAGCTTAGTAAGGCTAAAGTACAAGGTTACTAAAACTATATTGAATAGTTACATATTTCTAAATTAGTTTTAGACAAATTTATTTAAATTTTATTTAGTTTCTTAGGGCAGAACCTAAGTAATTGTTCAACGATTGCATAATGTATCTAATACCATTTAAAATATAATATGTAGGTATGTGCTTAAAATTTTATTCTAAAATCTTTGATGTTCTAAATAAAGTTTTACGTAATTTAACCTCATTTTAATCATACTTCAATCGTGACATTAGATTGCTTAACGGATCTTTAAATATTTTCATTTAATTGAATTTTTTTATGCCAAAAACGTGCAAATGATTGTAATAAACTGAGATTGTGTTACGTACAAGTTTTATTTTAAGTCACTGATTATCGCAATTCTATTTTATAATTCTTAATTTGTGAATGACATTTAAATAAAATTTTCTGAATTTTAATTTTTTTCTTATTTTGAATTGATTTTAAATATCTGTGTTACATTGTTATTTAAATACATACATATGTACATGTTAAGTAAATAATTTAAATTAAATATTCTTTTTAAAATTATTAACATCTACTTATTTGGTTAATAAATAAGTTCTTTTGAAAACATTTGCTAAAATTAATTTATAAATACATGTGAACATCTTAAAAAGAAAAAAAAAAGTGAAAAAACCAGTTTCCACTTTATTTGAATATCAAAATAAAAATTAAAAATTACTAAAAATTGTTTTGTATTGATGCGATATTTTTTTTTACCTATTCATTTTGTTGAAAACAAAACTTTGCGTCTCACTTTTTTTTACCATATTGCTAAATGGAATAAATAAAAAAAAAATGAAGGAAAGGGGACATAACAAAAAATTCAACAAATAATTACGTCATCCTCTGAGTCTATTAACTTAAGACATGGGCATATTTTCATTTAAATTATTTATTTAGTAGAGTTGTCAAGTCATTGAAACAAAGAAACTGAAAAACGGGACAATTACAAGATTTCCATATAAATTAATTTTGAAAATGTGATCTCTTTCGCAGTTTTTATTCGTTAAAATTATAAAAGTTTTGGAACAAAAAAAAAAAAAATTTGATCAAAGTTTCTTCAAAAATTATGCTCTGGGAACTTTAACGGTAAAAAATTCTAAAGGAATTAAATGCATAGTTTCCAAAAAAAATGTGATGTAAACTGAATATAACCGACCGCATTATTGCATAAGATTATGATATGTTCTTAAATCATTTACATTCGAATTCTAAAAAAAAATATGTAGAACAAGTAGCTTTTAGGGTACGATCTTAGAAAAATGTATAAATTTGATTCTTAGTATAGAAATTCATTTTCTGTAATCCGATTTTTCTGTACAGCTGCGTAGTTAATTTTGTCATCAACCAGAACTCAAATATTGACTTTCAATAAATTGTTTTCTTAGATATTAAAAAAAAAATGTTAAAACGGTCTATGGTGAAACTTCTGTTTTCAAATTAGTACTCGTATTAGAATTTAAGAATTAGAAGAATATTAGAAGAAATATAATATCAGATTTACCAGGGAAAATTAAATGATAATAACTTCGTATAGACATCCTGTGAAGACTGTAACTCTCAAAATAAATGAAAGTTAAAGTCTTAATTCAAGACTATTGACTAGTTTCATGTTTTTATTTTTCACCTTTTAGTTTTTTGTGTCATATTTATAAAACACTTGCTTCAGAAAAGTTTAAAATTGTTTAAAAAATGGATTTGTGTCTGAAAATCTGTGAATCACAATAAACTGTAAACTATTTTCACTTTTTTGGTATTAATTTTTCTCTTTTTGTATAAAAATCACTTGGGTAACCCTAATTTATGCTCTTTTTTTTGTCTTATGTATTAATTCTTTTTCAATTTTAATTTTAATTTTACATATACTAAGATATGTCTGAATGGTTTTATTATAGTGAATATATGGTATTCAAATTATTTTGTTTAATATTCTAAACATGTTTTACTACAAAAATATAGATACACCTACATAAGTATACATATGTATAAATATAGAAATAAACTTTCTTAGTTAAATATTAGAAGAAAAAAGTATTTTTTTTTTTTTATTACAACAAAAGATTCCAAAAATACAATAACAATGTAATGAGTACGCCAAACGCAACAACAAAAGCGCACACCGATGAAATAGAAAAACACAAATAGATTTTTTTTGAATTTCTATATTGCACGTTTTGATTATTTTGCTTATTATTTTCATGGAAACACTGTTAGCAGAAGGTTAAGAGCTTTTCTTTTGAAATTATCGGCAAGATAGTAACAACATGAATCGTTATATTGAAATAATAAAAACAATAAAAAAAAACTTAAATTAGGGGAAAAAGTAAGAATTGTACGTGTAAAGCAACAGTTATTTTTTATTTTCTAAAAATATACAGTAATTGTCAATACTCAGCTATGCAGCTTTGTAGGTAGGAAACTGGTATATATGTACATAGATGTGTACCAAGAAATGTAATAATGAAATTTTATAAAATCGTTTCTTGTTATTTATAAAATATTCAAGTAAGTCGAGTACAACATTACGGTACATCGTTAATATTAAATTTATATTTGGTTCTGATTAAGGACTTGCAGCGCATCATGCAATACCGTAAAAGTCCATAGTTCTCGGGATGTAGCAAAACAAATTACCAAAGCATTACAAGTTATTCGTTGTTTCAATGTAAAAAATATATTTTGTAATATGAATTTCAATTAATATATTGCTGTAGTGGAAAGCAATTTTTGACACATATTTCGGAAACATCTTAAATTTAATGAAAATCATTGTTTCTAAATAAACTAAATACACCCTGTACAAATATAAATTAGAAATTATTTTAGTATTTATGAATAAAATTCCAAAGTTTTTGTCTAAACATTTTTTATTCTTATAAATAAAATAAAATAAACACAGAAGTTTTAGATTTTTGTATCATAAAAAGTTTTGTTCTAATTAGTATTTCAAATTTTATTTACCATGAGAATAACGAAATGAAATTATTAAATTTTCCAAGATTGAATTTTGTTTATGCAAAATTGGAAGCAAAATTCTTATATTGAATTTTATTTTTAATTTATTTATGTTTCAGGTAGAGAAATTATAAAATTTAGTTCACAATTGAAAGAGAATCAAATTTGAACCAATTTAGAATCTTACTTGTGGATGCAAATTGAAAATAAAATTTTCGTTTAGTTCTCAAACTAATTTTAAAATCGCAAATAAATTTAAAATCTAGTATAATTTATGGCGAATTTTCGATAACTTATTAATAATAATGTTGGAGTCATTTATTAAAGCTGCATTCTTATGGTATTTTAATTTCATATATACATACATATGCACGTACATGCATATACATATGTATATATATTGTGTATGTAATTGCATGCCCATCTCAATTAGACTTATTTCTTTTTCATTGCAACGTTTACGACAATTCGTTCTGACTCTCCTATATTAAAATCTTTATTTCTTTCTAAAGAGAAAATTAAAAATTTCCCAGTCTCGCTGACGTCGGAAATTTATTTACAACTTTAATCGCATAATCGGAAAAGTGATAGCAAAAATTTACATTGTGTTTGTTTTCATCAGAATTCGTTTTACAATTTATTTGCGATCCATTTTTGTAATACTACTTGGCAGTTTATGCATCCAAAAATTTCTTGACATATTAAATATTTTGTGTATGCTGTCAAAATGAAAAACATAATGGTCTAACCTATACCCCCTATACACACATTTAAGAAACAATGTATAGTTTGCCATTAATTCTAAGTTGCATCTTTCATATGTGATACAAGTTATAGTGAGTATTGTAAAATTTGAGAAGTAAATAAATAATTGATTAATTTCAATCACAATCAAAGATGGCGAATTTGTGGATACTTCCACATATACGAAATAATATATAAATATATTCAGTTATACTAATATATATTTTTGTATATGTATGTATAAAATTTGCAGCAAAATTTTTGATATGAGAAACATGATACAAAAATGTAAGGTTAGTCAAACGTAATTGAAAACTAATATCATCTACCTTCCTCATAACAAAGTAATCGTAATCCGAAAGTATTTTCAACACATGCATACTTATACAATTACTATTGTTACTACCTGTACGAGTTCATATGTGTATACACCATATTAACGTATATATCACTAAATACCTAAATAAATTGCATTCCTATCATATGTTTTGAACTCACGTGCCTTTAAATTATTTTGTTCAATAAATTATGTAATTATTTTTACCTATAATATGCAATTATATGAAATAGTTTTATAATTTGGAATCAAATTAGAAATTCAAAACCATTTTCATTTAATAAAAATTCAATTCAATTTAAAATTGATAAATACAAAATTTAAAAAAAAAATACCGCTTAGCTAAATTAGGAAAATTAGAAAAAAGTTTAGAACAAGTTTAAAATTATTTTAAAATATTTAACGTAATCAATAATCACATATTTGCTTACTTACTTACAAAATAAAATGTTGCAGGTGCATCGTCAAATACAAAAATAAATTTTTATTAATTATAATTATTAAATAGGAGAAAAAGTGAAAAATTAATTATAATTTACTATTTAATTTTAAATAAACAGTGAATTACTTAATTTATTGGACAATGTTTTCCAAGTACAAATGGATTACGAAACACGAATGAATTCTAAAACAGTAAAATTTTTGTTCGAGAGTAAAAATATTAAAGTTTTAAGATTGCCATCATCTAGCCTGCCTCTGGGCGAGATTTGTCTCAATTCAATTGATTGACCATATGGTCAACTATAAAACGAAAATTAAGAAACGATCCACAGTTTACAGTGGCAGGTTAGAAAGAAAAAATAAAAAGTATCTAGAATTTATCACACCAGTTTAATGTTAGAAACAAATTGAAAGTATACGTGTTAGAATGGAAGTAATTACTGAAGTCAAGGAAGATGTCACAATTGCATTAATATTTTTTTAAGTTGTGTGCATTATTAATGGTCACTATTTTTTATTGATTTAAATTAATCGAACTGTTATAATACATTTGTTTTGTATTACAAAAACACTACTTTTACTGTACATTTCATAATTGCTTTGAGTCATTTTTAAGATTATATTTTGTTTATATTGTATAAATGTGTATAATTTATGATTTATGTACTTATATGAGTGTCAAAGCTAACATAACGATGATCCATGGAAATATTTAACCTTGAATAGAACTTTTTTAAAATGTGTAAATCTAATAATAATAAAATACTAATAATATTAATTATTAAATTTTTAAAATTTTTAAAACTACTTAAAAAGTTGAGTTCTAGATGTGGACATATGAGTGTTTTATAATGCAAATATGTACTTACATACACATATATGTATATAATATTTCTGTTATTTTCAAATGAATCATCAGAGCTTTTGAGGTAAAAAAATATTGACTTAGCTTAAAAATTTAGATTAATATTTAAGATCGGAACATAGATCGTTTAGTTTAAAACTGGGGTCACACCTTTAAAATATTCTCGTAATGTGATCAAATAGTGCAATATCAAACTATTGTTTAATATTTGATGTACATATCTATGCACATTGATAGATCAATTATTTTCTAATTAGTTATGAATAAAATTATTTCTTATATAGCGTAGTGACTGCATATACTAGCTACCATATTAATTGCTGACATTATATTTCTTAAAGAAAGCTATTATTTCATAAATTAAATACTATATTTAATTTTGAAAAGAAATTTTAAGAAAAGCGTGTTGCAGCAGTTAATGACGTCTATTATGTGACATAAAATTCTTTCATAGGCATAAGCATTCAATTTGACTTTACATTGATCTTGATATTTTCAGTTATTTGAGATGTAAGGTTTTTCTTTTCTCGTTTATTTCCTTTTGGATGGTTCATCAACAATAAATATAGCAGGAATGCTTTTTGCAACATAAATAAATTATGACGTCACAATAACTAAATCGAATGTTTGTTTACAAGTTTTTGTTAAAAGGCTATAACTCACGTTTATTTATAATTATTATTAGTATTTAAATCAATCGCCTGTTAAATTACGTAGCGGTACTTAAATTTTGTTCTATAATTATTTTCAAAGATACTATTATAAAATTTCTTCGAAAAATTTAAAAATTTCTTAAGCTTTGGAAGGCGCTTATAAATTATAAGTATACTCTGAATTTTCTTGGTGTTCTTTTTTTACCGACCGTATTGTGTAAACAATAGGTAGGTTATGTGATGGCAACAAATTTTGCATATCGATTTCCATAGTAGGGAAGTGTAAATAAACTATTGCGTGTGTGCACGCGTGTATCTGAAGTTCGGATGAAACGATTTTGATGAAATTTTATATGTAAGTTTATTTCCACCATGGCACGGATTGATCAACTTTTGGTATATATCAGACCTCGGGAACTGCATTTTTTATCGGGCCTGTTTTACATTTTCGAACATTTTGAAGAAAATATTCAACCGATTTACTTGAAATTTCATATATGAGTTTTGCTCGACCGTCCGTGAAAATTCCTAGCTTTTGGAACAAATCAGGCATCAGCAAGTGGACGTTTACTACGGGCCAAATATACATTTTTGTGTATATAAAGAGAAATAATCAACCGATTTCATTGAAATTTAATATTTCAAGCTCGAAAACTGATCTGCGGGCCGATTTTACATTTTTCATCATATCTACGGAACGAATTGATGGAATTTCTTCAAATTTGATATCTGAGTTCTGGTTGTTACCGAAACTAACTGGCGAGCATTTCAGGGAATTAGGGTAGCACAAAGGAAAACTCTACTAAGAGCCAAATTTTCATTTTTCTAGGTGTGTCAACTATAAGCTTACTATTGTCCTAAAAATTGGAAAGATGTATTTAACAGACATTTTTATAATATTCTGTAACACTTTCACTTAACTAGACAATACACATTGGGGTCGGTTATGTGCTGACCACATCAGATTTTTTTTATTTCAAACTTTCTCAACAAAATTTTTAAACAAAATTTCTCAAAATACTAGTAGTGATCATGTGTGTACTTTTTATATTAAATAACCCTCCTTTATCATATTTCCTTTAATGTCCTCAATAGTAATTTTTCAATGCCAATGAACAATAAAAGTCGTAAAACAATTGTAGTAGTGATGAATTTTAATCTTAGTAAAAATCCAATTTTAAATTTTTTTGCTCCTCTTCAATTGGTTCAGAAGTGACTAATTTGCTTTTACACCTGGTATAAACTTCAAAAAGCATACGAACGTTTAACTTTAGTTGAGTAGAAATTTAAGTGAATTTCTACAAAAGTGTATAAAATAGCTTCCGTATATTTGTGAGGAAATAAGTTACAGAATGTTGATATTTCTCTTAGTTATAAGAAAGCTTTCACAACTTCTAAAGTTGATAAATTTACAAAAATTAAATTAAAAATTTCCTGAATCTTAAAATTTTGATCGGTTTCGAATGCATTAATGTTTGGATTTTTCAAAACAGTTTTGGTTTTACACGATATATATCGATGAACTAAATTTTTGAGAACTCGAATTTGAATAAAAATCGAATACATATTATTGTAATTGAGAAGGAGGCCTTTCAACAATGTAAGTGAATGAATGGAGTATAACTATAACTGTAATTGCAAATTTTTTTTGTTCAAAATATTTGAAAAATAACTCTTAAGCGTTATAAGTAAAATTATTGGTCTTCCTTTTTCTTCGCACTTAGATGTTATGGTGTTTATAATTGAAGGATTTAATAACCAACTGTATATAGTAAATAATTGCATACTTGCATTTATTTACATAAATAGTCAAATTTATGAATCTGTACACATTTACATTAATTCATACATACACACATACTTATATAGAAAAATAAAAGTGAAAATAAATTTTCACTTTCACATCATCATATTATGATAATAATAGTAACAACGGTAATAATAGCAGTAATAATAATAAAAATAACAATAATAGTAGTTATAAGAGAGTAATAAAAAAAAATGTTGTTTTTTCTTTAATAAATTACAAAAAGTTGTCGTTGTTTTTGTTATTTCTGTTTTGTTTTTTTTTTCTCTATGATGAGACAAATTCCAATTGTGCAAGACAAATACGGGATTAGAGAAGTTTTCATTTCATTTGATGTCATTTTTTTGTTTATTGTTTTTCATTTCCTTCCATTTCCTTATTACAATTTGAGAAAATGCGAATGGATGAACCCATTTTGATCTGCGACTTAATGTGACTTAACTTTAATTGACTCAAATGTTTTGTTGTGATTTTCGTTTTTGTTTTTCAACATTTTTATCATCTTTACTTTTTCATAATACTTACCTTTCTTTGTAATCAGCTTTTAATGTTGTTTTTATATGAAATGAAAATGAAAACTAAGTTAGTAAAAAGTTATTTAAAACTGGTTTGAAAATTTTTAGTCTTATATACAATAAAAATATTGAGTGTTAATAAAAATTATGAAGAAAAATTGTGACTTAATGTTAAACAAAATATTTACAATTTTTCTGTATATGTCGTACATACCTACATAAAAATATTTTAATTATTATGAAAATAAAAGACTAAAAGTTTATTAACTTTTCTTCTCATCTTTAAAATGGTTAAATGAGTTTTGGTCATTGTTAATGCTTAAGTAGTTTGTTGTTTTTCTGATTTCATTTTTATTAAAGATTTTTGAAAAAGATTTTAACAAAATTAACCCATTATTTACCATCGTGAGGATATTAGCTCAAGCATATTTTGAAATTGCAACGAAAAATTTACTTAAAAATATGTTGATTTTGCTAAAATTTTGACATTTTAAAATTTTTGATTTATTGGGAAAAAAGATTAATTTTATTAGTAAAATGATAATTGTTTAAAAAAAAGTGAGAATCAATTGTAAAAACATAACCAAAACGGTGAAAGACCACGGCGGACGATTTCCAATGTTAACCCATAACAATAAGGGAACGGCAAAATCAGTATTAGAGTATTTTGCATATAATGTTACATACACATGGAAACAGATAATGCAAAAAGAAACTAGCACCAAAATAGCAATTTAGACTAGATTTGATAGAGCATATGAATTCTGGCACATCACCGTGGCAAGTCGCCCGTGTTTTGTTTTCAATTTTAGAGTTATTGATTTAAAAGTGGCGTATCTACTAAAAAATATAATTGTCAAAAAAATTTTATTTCTGTAATTTAAATGTATACAAAACCCAGAAATTAAAGCCCGGATACTATACCCGATAAGCATTTTCATTTCCAAACGTCTAGTATTAAGAGTAACCTATTATTTTCATTGTTAGACCAAATTTACTACAAATATTATTCAAAAATTTATAAAAACAAACGCATATACCAAAATTTCAGTATGCCAGAATTTTTGAAAATCGCATTCCGCTTATGGTAAAAGTAAGTGGAGAAGCAGAGGAAATTATGTAATTGGTATCATATATACTTACGTATATATGTGTATGTCATAAGTTAATATAATTAATTAACTTCAACTTTGATTTATTTTTAGTACATTATTAAAAAATTAAGATAAAAAATTAGATATAAGAGCAAAAAATTTCAAAAATTAAACAAAACTTGATTAAAATATACAAAAGTCTGAGATCATCCGCACAAATACAATACTTTTTATGAATTGGTTAAGTTCTATGTATTTTAAATTTTTTAAGAAACGTGACAATTTAACCGCAAGTTTTATTATTTTTACAAAGTACTAAAATGGTATGAGCAAAATGAAAAGTTTAAAGTGAAAATTGAAAATTACATAACCTCCATTTTTCACGTAAATTAAATCTCATGTATAAAAATAATATTTCAAAAATTCACAGCAATTATATGTGTGTAGGTATTGCAAGTACAAAAGTACAAATATTTTGTAATTCAAAATTTATTTCGGTATTTTGAACTATGCTCATACATAAATTATAGGTGCATTAAAATTCACATATTATAATTTCTCTTAAAGTACGAGTATTTGCTTTAAATATTTAAATTGGTTGATTTGCTAACAAAAACAATTTCAAAAAAAGATTGAATTCAAACGTTAAATGAAGATTAAATTTCATTGAGAAAATCACAATTATATTTTATTTATTTAATGATAACTTTGACAATTTGAATAGCTAAAAATGTTTTTCATATTCTTTTTTTAAATAATTACACATTTCCCTCATAATATTGTTGCTTAAATCAAAAATATCAATTACAATCAAATAAAAATTATCTTTTCATTAAAAATACATTTACAAATTGCTTACAAATAATCAAAGAAAATAATAGTTATGTTTACATTTTCTATAACTATTTATTCATTAAAATAGTTACAGACATTATTGTATTTGTGCAAACAAACATTTATGTAAATAGATACAAAAATATATTTATGTAATTATATAACTGTATTTAATCGTTTACGAAGGTAAATTGTTAAACGTATCTATTTAATTATTACGTTACGTTATCGATTCACGATATAAAATTTTTTTCATTTTCAATGATAAGATAAAACAAATACAAAAGGTACTCGTATTGCATACACCAATAATATAAAGTGAGAAATCAGAGGAAAGAAGAAAAAACCTTGAATATTATTGAAAAAAAAAAACGAAAACTAAAATGTCAAATTAAATGCCACGAGACAAAAGAACTAAAAATATGACAACGTTTATAGTATACCTATAGTAAAAAAATAATAACTGTAGTATAGCGTGACCGGAAAATAGAATTAATTAGATTTAAAAAGAGAGGAGAGTAATATTGAAAATTTGAGAAATTATTCAAAGATAATTTTAGAGAAGCATTTTAGTCATTAAAAAAGTTGTAATTTCCCTACTCAATTAGATTTTTTCTCAATAAGTATTTAATATAAAGATCAAAATAAATTATATTTGCTAATGATATTTTATGCTTTTCACGAAATACACTCCAATAGTATACCAAAATATAATCTGCATCTTTCAATAAATCGAACATAATTTTGAGTTAAATTATTTTGTAAACTTTACCTGCTAACCAGGGAAACAAGAACGATTTGAGGTGATCTGAGTATTGCTGGTACTGCGGTTTGATGAGAACCGAATTTGTTAATTCAAAAATGTTTGTATACTTGCGAGATATCTGAAACCATTTTTTCTTGACGTAAATTATTCCAATTTTAGTAATTTGGAAAATTTAATTATTTTATTATTTTTTGTAATTTATTAATTCAAAATATATTGAAAAATAATTCTTAGTCGAATATAGTTAAGGTCAATAACAATGTCTCAAAATGAGTATGCACAAAATTTTCATTACTTTTTCAAATATCTCATTTACTTATTTTAAAAATTTTATTTTATCATATTAAATTTTTTTCATAAGTTATCGTTAACTTCCAATTTGAGGCATTCATATGTTACCTATCTAAAAAAAATTGTGTTCTTTCACATACATAGAAATAGTAAATGAATTTATGAATTTCATTCCATTCTTACACGTATACTTGCAAGTTAATATCATTTGCGCTTTAAATGTTAGTAAAAATTGGTAGCAAAATAAATAAAAGTGAATGTAGAGAAAATAAATTAAACGGCGCTAATTAAAAGCGTAACTACAAAAGGTGACGTGATGAATTGTGATAAAAATATAATGTTGCTGTTTAAAATTATTTATTTATTTTATAAAGGTTTTTTACTTTTTTTATTAAATATTACAAAATTTTATGGAAAAATACGAAACTCGTACTTGTTATTAAAATATATTTTTAAAAAAAGTAGAATTTTAAAAATTTTTAAATTGAAAAGGCACGGCTAATTGCGAAGTTAAAAAAGGAACGGTTAATAAAAGCAAGTAAAAATCTCTACTAAATTTTTTCTAAATTCTCGTAATCTCGAAAACCGTTGAGATTTTTCACCTAATTCTGAACAAAAATTTTACCTAATTTTTAATAACCTAAGTAATAGAATATGTTAAACACTCATTAATAAATGACCCTTTATATATTCTTGCTCAGCATAAAATTCTGCGTTGATTTAGACATGTTCGTCCATTCGTTCTATCGGAAAATTTCACAAAAATGAGAGAGGAATTACAAAAATTTCAGATATTGTTTCTTTTCTGTCTAAGACGGCTATGTAATTGCACTACTTTAAACAATGGATTCGGGTAGCTGCCATTCACAACACAAAAACATATAGAAATTGTAGTTTACACATGCCTTATGCCTAAACAGGGCCTTATTAACCCATGTTAAAATATGCAAATTTTTTCTAAAATACACAAATATGTATGTATATTGAATTTCTAAAACCTTGAACTTAAAATAATTTAAAAATTAATCTCTAAACAAAAAGTATCGATTAATTGTATAACTTAATTCAATCGATTATAATATTGTTGTTGTATTACAAAATTATGTTGATTGAAAATTTTCAATTTTTGAGGTGATTTCATTAATAAAAGATTAATTTGTGAAACATAAAGATATTAAAACGATAATAAGATAATTAATTACTTACACTGATTAATCGATTTCGATGTTTCAATTTTTTTCACCATCTCCTTCTCTCCTAATATTTTATTTATTTAATCGAATTTTAACATTGAACCGAATCGAATGAAATTATGTTTCGTTTTTTCTTTAAAAATTTTTTAAATGAAAATTTTAGTATCTTAATTTACTATATTACAATATTTTTTATTATTATTTTATTTATTTAATTTTATTTTTTTTTATTTTTAGGTAAATGACATGGTTTGCATATAATTAATAATAATGATTGCATAAAAAAATACCCCATCCCGGGTAAGTTTATTGTAAAATTGAAGGTCTTATTTAAGAGGAAACTGTATTCAATGTTGTGGAACAAAATACATAATAAACATACTTCAATAATGCATACATACATAGAAATTCATTTAAAGAAAAAATAAATAAATAGTTATTGTAATTATTATTGAAACAATGAATGTCGGTTTTTCTCTTTTTTTTTTTAATATACTGAAAACAAAAAAGATAAAATCACGTGCTGACATGGTTATTGACATCAAAATTTAAGATAGCATATTATTTAAAGATAAAAAAAACAAAAGAAAATTTAATTAATTTAATTAATAGTTTTTGTCTGCTGTTTGTTTAATTTTTGAAAATTTACTGTTCACGAAAAGAGTTGCGTCCAAACGTCAAATGTTGGGCAAATTTTGTTAAATTAAAGTGACTTTTAGTTCAGTAGCAATATTGAAAAATTTTTACATCTTTTATTTACATTCTCAAATTATTTGTTTTTTTACAAGTTCAAATTGATAACATCTTCATAATTTTTGTTAAATAGCTACATACCTATATTTAATAGCTTTAAAATGTCAAACTCACAAAATGTTGGAAAGGACAATTTACACTTTTTAATATATGAATAAAAATAATCATACAACTATAAATAATTTGATGATCTTGACATAATGTTGTATAGTTAATTTTCGGACAACCAAATTTTGTCGAAATTATTTGACGTAAATTAAATGAACGACTAAAGCACAAATTGTTCGATTTAAAGTTGAATAAAATTACAAATTTTAAAACCGTAATAAATGTTAACTTTTGTAACATTTTTTCAAAAAACACAACAAAAAACGCTAATAGCACCTCATGCCTCTCAAAATTTTTGTTATAACGGTAACACTATTATTATCATGTAATAAATATAAGTATATATTTTTAAAACTGGCATACAAAATATCTGTACGTATGCATGTGTAAATGTATTTCATAAGAAAAACTTATTTTAAGAAATAAATGAAAAATTTATTGTTATTCGATCATGTGTGATTAATTCACATGCTTTTAATAATAATTAACATATTAAAATGAAAATGATTTTCATGGTTTAGTTGATTTGTTTTATAGAATTTATGTAATAAAGCGTGATCATTTAAAATATCTTAAGATAATATTTAAATAATAAAAAGATTAAAGAGAGTTTAGTAATATTTTAGCAAAATCGTTTTTAACATTTTTATAATTAGATTATAATAAGTTGTGTTATTAGATAAAATTGTTTCTAAGCCCAGACATAAACTGCTATTTTGACATATCAACTTAAAAGCATATTTTAATTGAAATGTTTGTTTTAATAATTTAGTAATAATAAAATTTTAAATATTGAAAATTCTTATGGACTTGTAAAAAAAATTATATGTGAACTAACTTCATTAAAATTTTGTGAAATGAACTACGAGATATTGTTGTTAAAATCTAAGAGCTACTATACTATTTTGCGTTATTTGATTTTTGTAAATTCAACAGAAAAATAACAATTACTTGTGTTAACCCTTAGCAATAAAAGCTGAAATTCATGACAATAGCGCCAAAATGTACAGGAATCCATGACCTTTGCAAATTTTGTGGAAATGAAATCACTAATTTATGATGGGTATATTCAAATCTATCCTATTCATGTCAATAAATGTCATGATATGTCAATAAATTTTCATGTTATTTTACGTGAAAATATTTTATAATTCTGGAATACCAAATAAAAGAGTTTCAATAATAAGTACGCTTAATTTCTAACTATATATTGGAAAATGTCTAGTATAATTTTTTTTTGCAATGATCTGCTAAAGTGCTTTGGGCCTATCTATACTAAATTTATATTGGTACTAGGACGTTTTTTCTCAAATTGGGCTGATAGTCTAAACTCTAGTTTCTCAAATGCAAAGACAAATTAACTGTAATAATTACATAATTGAACATTCATTTGCACGGGATCGGGAACATGGGAAGCTTATCACTTATTCTTCTTTCATTTTGTAATTATTAGTCTTGTAATTGATTGTTAACATTTTCAAATTTGTTTAATTTTCATAATAGAATATTGTGACCTCCTTAACAACAAAAATATAATTTGTTTTGTTACATAACTTATGCATTTTGAACTAGATTAGAAAATATTATTTATGTTTTATTTTCAGATAATTTTTATCTTCAATTCAATTTTATAATCTTTAATTCAATTTTTATTATCTGAAAAAATAGTTTATTTTTTTTAAACAATATTTTTAATAATTATTCATCTATAAATCAATTTATTGTACAATATAGAAATAAACACAATTTATGAAGAGAAAAAAGGTCGGCGTCATACTTATAATTTTTCATTAATTATTTACTTTGATATCGTCATTAATATAAAAATAAATTTTGATTGTAGTATGAAAAAAAAAATTGTAAAATTTCTTTTAATGACTTCATTCTTTTTATCAAAATTTATAGACTTAATTTGAAAGAAATGTTTTTAAATTGTTCGAATAAAGTTCAAATAAAAACTGGGTATTGGAGGTAGAAGACTCCACAATTTCTTTAGTTTTATTTGAAATAAATTTTCACAATTCTCAATACTTCATCACTTATAGCACTGTAATAAACCTAAATCGTGTTTGGAAAAGAGAGACTTTGGAAACAGCACATATCTACTACATGTTATTCAAATATTTTTGAGCCTCAAACAAAGTTGATCCAAAATTGTGTTTAAATTTTGATTTTTTTTTAATTTGGTTTTTGTTTCTTGGGTCATATGCACTCATAGTAACCCGTTTTATAATTTCCAGAAATTTAATATTAACAAGCCAATTACCGTATTATCATGAATTAACGATACTTTCGGTTTTCTTTTAATCTGAATGAGATTATATAAAGCCAGTATTTTTTATTAAAATACACTTATGTGGTTACACTTTCTATATCTTATCAAAAATAAGTTTCATAAAATTGTACACATTGTATATATGTAATATTTGTTCTTGTATATAAAAATGATTAAAAATTAATTATTGTTTTAAGATAATAAACTTAAAAGCGTAAAACTGATAAGTAAATAAATTTGTGTTATCATATTTTTATTTTAAGAAAATAATTACTTAATTTTTTCACCAATTTTTTGTAAAATTGTGTATTTATGAAAGAATGCTAAAATTATTTTTAGATGAGGACCTCATTTCGTATATCGAATGTATAGTCGTAGAAGAAATTTTCATTTTTTCAATTAGATTCAGTAAACAAGTTCTTCAATTGATGATACCAAAATAGGTTCCTCTAACTTGAAAGTTATATCACGAGTAGAAGAAGAATATGCAGACTGAGACACTTAATTAATCCACAATTATTTAAGTGGTGATTAAAGCAAGATTATTGTGACAATTTAAAATTTTTATTTTAAGCCAATTCTTCAATATCTATTAAAATTATTTATTAATGTTAACGACCCTATAAAAATTTCTTAATAATTTTAACAGGCGTTCATTTTTTTTTCAATTTTTTCCTTATAATTTTTGTAAAGAAAAATCTTAGTTCTATATACATTTTAGCAAAAATGTGCTACTGGAAGCCTTTTATAATATAAAATTTTTAATTACTTTTTGGTTCGTAGCCCATATGAAGACAAATGTACATATATCATATTTCATTTTCATTCACAAATTAAGAGAAACAAAGCTCAATTTTATTTTAATTTCGCATCAATAAAAAAAGGTTAAAATTTGAATTCGGTGGCTTTAAGGAAAAATTGTTTAATTTTAGTCCAAGCCATAAAAAACACGTTTGGAGTAAGTTAAATTTAAAGTTTATATTTAATTGTTTAAAAATTTATAAAACTTTTTATACTTATATCAATAAACAAAATTAGACATACGAACAATATGTTTGTAGAATATATCTAAATTTTGTCTTTTTGATTTTATCAAAAAATCAAAATCGACAAAACTTGACTTAGGTGTTTATTTCTTGTAATCACAGAACTAATTGAATATTTCAATAGATGGTGCATTCTTGCGAATGGCGTACAATAAGATATTTTCTTAAAATTAATAATGTCAGTTTCTCAAATTTTTGTAGACTAATAATAGTAGTTAACACTTTTCTAAAGTTAGTTTTTGTCCGTCCGTCCGTGAACGTTACAAAACTTCTATACCCTTGAAGAAAGAAGCTTCATTTGCACATAGTAATTATAACAAATAGTAAAATATGGTTTTTTTTTCTAGACCTCAAATTGTGGGAGTCTAAAATTTTAGTAGCTCTTAAATATTCATAAATAATTCATTTTGTTAGAAGAAAATTTTATTCCCACTTCAACCCCTCTGAAGCTATCGCCTTTTGAAATTTGTAAAATGCGAGTTTTTGACACCTTATATTACTGAAACAGCAGTCTTTTCTAAATTTCTATAAATGCAGAAAGCTAACGGTAAATGCCATGCCATTAAAAATATAATCATTTTTCTTAACTCGGGCAATTATATTCGAGCGTTATGTTACAGACTCTGTAATTTTTTTTTGTTTTATTTCAAAAATTGCATGCAGCGTTATCCATCCTAAAGGTATGCAATTTTTGAAATATATTCGTATATAAATGAAAGTAATTTGAATAATGTAGTAGGTACACAGATAAAGCAGTTCATTCACTTATTGAAGAGAAAAGTGCTACATTACAAACCATTGGTTAGATCCAACTTTATCTTATAATTATTATGACTGTAAAACATCTGTCGGTTTAAAATATTTTTAATAATAAATTAATTTTTTAATAAGAAAGTATGAGAGTTAAAATGATAGATTAAAATTAATTATTTCTCCAATTATTGCCCCTCCTCGTAGATGTCTCTGTAAATGTGCCAAAATTTGAAATTTTGTTTAGAACCTAATGAAATATTATATTTCAAACTAGGTTTAAAATTCTTATTACTCTTATTTACTGATATTCAAAATCGATTATTGTATTTAAAATAAACTTCATAGCAATAACGAATGCAAATTTGATCTTTAACACCTGATCCAATGACCCATCATTCATTCTGCAAAAAACAAATTCCATCAAATTCTAATCTTGTTATTACTGCGAACATAATACCTTAGGAAATAATTTTTATTTAGAATATTAGATCATTACTTTCACTTTAATATTGCGTGCACAATGTGTACGTAATTAATTCATTAAATACTATGTTCATATGAATATACATATACGCTTGCCTATCACTTTAATCTTTTAATTTCACCTTCTATTGAGTACTCATTCGCAATGTACAGAAAAATAATTGTACATTCACATATTATGTACCCATAGAAAGGAAAAATATCAAGAAGGGACAGGTCGTGATTGATTTAAAAATACCTAAAGGAAAAATCTGTACTAAAGTTCGTTTAAAGTGCGGTCAAATAAAAAATTTTACGCATATAAAAATTTATTGATTCTTTTCAATTTATTTAAGTTTCATAAGAGTCTATTGACCGGACGCGCAAATGACCGCTTAAAATGAAAACTTTCAAAAAGTCTTAAAACAATTTTTTTTTTTGTAAAAATTACATATTTACTTACACTATATGTACAATTAGTCAATACTTGGTGAAAATGAAGAAAAAATGACAGTAACAAAATATCCAAGGCATTTGAATTTAAATAAGTTTCTTAACTACTGAAGAGTAAGATATAATCGGCTTTTTGAATGAAATAAAATATTTGCTTTTAAAAGTTATGGTTTCCTCATTCTTTAAATACATACGTAATATGCAAGTATGTACACATTATAAGTAAAATTGAATTTTACAAATAAAAATAAAGAAAAAAAAAAATCTTTAGTTGAAATTTTTATGTTCCCCCGAATGACACATGTCGTAATTTTTTTTGAAATTTTTTTAGTGTGTGCTACCATATTTGTGATTCATAAGTTGAATTTTCTATTTATAGTTCAAAGAGTTCAGTTCAGAGTTAAATTTTCATGTTTAAAATGCGTGCGTACTTCGCATTTTCATCAAGCTACTGTAAATATAATTTTCTATTACAGTTTTTATTTGTTTTTGATTTTCTCCCATTAATTTTAAGTTGGGAATGCAATTTGAGTTTCAGGTCATTTCAAGACAAAATTAATTGTGAATACACAAATTAAAATTTGAAAGTAAATTTTTACCGACCGTATTGTGTATACAATAGGTAGGTCATGTGATGGCAACAAATTTTGAATATCGAGTTTTCGGTGGGAATGCACTTCTCCTTAGTAGGGAAGTGTAAGTAAACTATTTTTAGCAACATGTCGGTCTGTGTGTGCACGCGTGTATCTCAAGTTTCGGCTGAAATTTTATATGTAAGTTTATTTCGACCATGGCACGGATTGATCAACTTTTGGGATATATCAGGCCTCGGGAACTGCATTTTTTAGCGGGCCTGTTTTACATTTTTCACCATATTTACGGAACGAATCTATGGAATTGCTTGAAATTTGATATTTGAGTTCTGGTTGTTACCGAAAATAACTCGCGAACATTTCAGGGAATTCGGGTAACACAAGGCGAAATTCTACTAAGAGCTAAATTTACATTTTTCTATGTATGTTAACTATAAGCTTAGTAATGTCCTAAAAATTGGAAATAAGTATTTTACAGACATTTTTGTAATATTTTGTAACATTTTTACTTAACTAGACAATACACAATGCGGTCGGTTATGTGCTGACCACATCAGATTTTCTTATATTTAAATGACTTTCAAAATAGCTGAACTCAAAGAAATCGAAGCATTTAAGTCGATTTTCTTTAAAACTAAATATATTTTAGGATATTGTTGTTGCATATCACACAAAAATCAGTAAGTTCTTAACAAGTACAAATTCAACTTAAAAACTAATCAAATTATATCACACTGGGAACTTTGCTATGTTATCCAATAAAAAGTACAAGTACTTCAGTAGTAAATGAAAGTTTCAACATTCTTCACAATTGATAAGAACTTCACAAGTTAAAATTATAATTTAAAATTTTAAGTAATTTTTGTTATAAGAGTTTCTTAAAATGAACTTGGAGTAAGTTATAGTTGCGTCTTAATATAAGGTTTCCAAGGGAATAGTCAAGATCTATCATACATGCATAATAGTCCCAATTATACTCGTGTGTCCAAAAGAATAAAGCGATAGTATGCAGATTTATTCAGATAGAAAAATTTGTTTGTGCAGGTATATTTTTTTCAGTGCATGTTTGTAATTTTCTGTAATTGCATAGCATGTGAACTCTGATAAGAAGTCATATTAATTAATTAATAAAATACGTATTTGCTCTTGGAGCTTTGTACATTTCTATTTAAATATAAAATTTTGTAATGGCATTATAATGACAGCAAAGTTCATTTACATTATTTTCCTTCCTAACATCATTTAATTGTGTTATTCTTTCTAGTTTCAATTTATAAGTGACCTACTTATTATATGTATTTTGCCGTCAAAAATTAAATGAATATTTTGAAAAAAATTACAGCATTTCAGTTTTAACATTTTAAAACAATTGTATAAGTAGCGAATAATTTGCAATGCCCAGTGGGGTTGCAAAACAATATTGAATTTTTTTAAGTATTTAAATTCAAAAATAAAACTTTTCTTTATTGAATATTACATATTATATCTTTAGTCTATCACTGATGAATTTTTGGTTATTTTTTAATGTATCGTCGCTGGAGAATTGTACGGTTCTATTTTGACATCCAATAGCCGCGAATTCCCATAAATCAGACTTCTTTTAGAATCAGAATTTTTAGAATTTCTTATAGGAATCGGAGTTTTGTTTTGACTGCATTGTATACAATAATGATTGTATTTCAATGGCACCAAATGGTTGGAGTCTCAGTTTGTCTGCCCGTGTGTCGTGTATCTCAATTTCAGTTTAAGCAATTAGTTTTTTATGGTATGTCAGGTCTTAGCAAGTGGATCTTCAGCTAATTTTATATATTTAACACTTTTAAGAAATAATAGATTCTCTTGAAATTTTGTATATAAGTCTCGTCTGGTAACAAAAACAATGGTCTGGTAATCTTAACCAGCTACTAACTATTTCAGTGAGAATTTTTATGAGTCGAATTTAGATTTTTGTTCATCTAAAGAGAAATAATCAATTAATTTCCTTGAAGTTTAATATTTCAATTCTACTTGTTTAAACCAGTTTGGGGAATATCAAGCCTCGAAAACCAAACTTTCACAAGCCGCTCTTTCTTGAAATGTAATATTTAAGTTCTGTTTGCCAACAGAATTGACTTATAAACTTTTCAGGGGAAAAGATAGATGGGAAAATTGGGTACTGGTAAATTTTAAATATTTTTTGTTAAATTACATATTTTTTTTCATTATTTCAAATATTTTTTAAAATAAAAAATAAATTCAACTTTATTTTTTCATAAAGTCATTCATCACTTCTATCAAGAAGGTGGTGCGCCAGAAATACCAAAATTTATATGACAAAAATTCAAAAAAAAAAAAGTTGGAACTTAAAAGAGAAAACACAATGTAAAAAATTACAAATAATTAATTTGACGCCTCCACTTAATGTAACAGGTACAAACGCCACATCGCATGCTTCTAACTTGTTAGAGGTAAAAAATTGAAATTATAAAGAAAAAAAATAATTAAAATAATTTTTAAGTATTGTTTTTTTAATTGTTATTTTTTATGATTTATAAATAACACTTGCTCATATTTTTTTTTCCTAACTTCATTCAATTTGCGCCACCAACACTTTTTAATAAAACTTCCATCTATGTAAATACTTTTTTATCTCCAACTGAACTGCTTACAATAATGAAAGTATTGTTTTTGCATCAAATTCTACAAGTCGAAAGCGAACTACTTATTTTAAGTCAAAAGCTTCTTGTATTCTCACCGTTATATCTTAATTTCGGCTAGATTTTTCGAGGATTAGAAATTTAGCGCCTTAGCTGAATGGTAAATAAGTACATTAAGTCAACATTAAAGACATTTAATGGATTTTGTTCGAATTAAATCAAAAAATTTATAAAGAAAATTGGATCCCAAAAACTGAACTTTTAATTTTTAAAAGTATAGCTTATGTATTGTATAAAATTTTTATTTAACCAATGAAAATAAATTTGTTAAAATTTTTAGGTATCATTCATACAGCTAGAAAATATCCAATCGCTTACATGTTGATCATATCAAAATTTTTTTTTTCGTCTCATTACTTGAAGTAAAAACTCTTTTGTTTCCTGTTTTTTTTACTTTTGCGAAATTATTTGAGGTTTATCGTATTTTATTTATAAGAATGATATTACCTTTATTTTCGGATCATAACATTTTGTCTTATGCGTAGGTAGTATTGTGTACAGGAAAAATAATGAATTTTATTATTGAAGCAATGTTTTAAAAAATCTTGAATTTGCTTCTAGATTATTATAGAGCTGAAATAATACAAAGCTTTTATCTTTTAAGTAAGAAATATGATGCTAAGATTTTTTACGTGACCATACTTATTTATACCCGTACGAACGTATGTTCGAAGGGCTTACTACCATTATAACCTCAAAATTCACTCACAAGCTAATATATTATTAGGGCTATTATGTTGGATTAAAGTCGTTGAAATTGCTTGACTGCTTCTGATAGCTGTCCTACAACTTGAAAAGTTATTTGGCTATATTTTAAAAACCGCCTAACATACCGTACTGAAATTTTTCAAAAACAAATAAGGTAAAGTAGAGGCTATATTGGTTAAAAGTAATTGAGATCTTATGAGCACTTGTGATAGCTGCCATACAACTTCCAAAACTATTTGGCCATATCTCAGAAATTATTTAGCGCATATTTTTGAAAATTTACACAAGCAAATACATTTTTAGGCCGATTATATTAGATAATCGTTTGAATTATATTTAAAATCGTTGAAATTTCTCGTTTGCTTCTTGTAACTGTCATACAACTTCATAGCCCGGAAACTATTAAGGCTACAAAGCGCAATGTTAAACAAAGAAATTTAGTGATTTGATGGTCATTCTCAGTCAAACTCTTAAATTGTATGGGTTGATTATGGTAAATACCATATACGTATGTGTAAAATAACAACAAACATATAAAAAGCAAGAATTTGTATGAAACTGTATGTAAATTATCTGTGACATTTAAAATCATTTATTCGTATCACAGTACGAATAGCGTAACTAAATCGATTTTCATCGAATTTTTTCAGAAAGCCTCAAATGGGAGGCTTGTACTTCAAAAGTAACTATTGACAAATACTATAAATTGCAATTGATATTGAATTTTTTAATTAAAATTCATACATTAGATCAATTGTCATCATGTTTAGTTGATCATAAAAATATAAAATGAAGAATGCGAGAAGTACATATACAAGTCTACTAACTTTCAAATATTAAAACTGTAGTAATCGCTTCCAACTAATTCTTAAACTTAATTTCCAGTTGGAAATCGAAAACTTAATATGCAGTTGGAAATCGTAATTAATCTTTAATATGTATTGTATGTGTATGTAAATTCATTCTAATTGTAATTTCCGAAAAACATTTGTGTAAATAGAAAAATTAGAAAAGCAAAAATAATTTCAAGTACACCTATAGGCATTTGTAATTGCTATTGATAACAAATTTAATATGTTTTTTTAATGCCAAACTATTACTTTTGATTATTTTAATGTTCTATGATATTTATTTAAAAAAATACACGATTATGCAAATATTGCTGATTGATTCGATGAATTAATAAATTTTGTGCTATTTTTCATATGAAACTGTTGTAATTTCCTAAAACGCTTATGTGTTTATTATTAAAATGAAAAACAATATAAAATTCATTAATAAAATTTTATTATTCATCTGATTGAAAAAAAGCCGGCTTTTTAATATTGCCGTTTAAAAAAATTTTCCATATTGAAAAACACATGAATGAATTAAAATTTTCTGGCGGGTACTTGCTTTTCGGTTTTTTTTTTTTGTAATCATATAATTAATAATTTAATTGAAGTACTTAACTAAATTAAATAGTTCTGTATTTTTCAAGGCTAATGTTATTTTTTACATTGTTATACACAGGGTGTACAATATTCGATGGTGCTCTCGAAGCACTATGTGAAGATTGAACGGGTATATATGTCTTAAAATAGATTTTTTTGAAAACGGTACAATAGGAATATTTCGTCCCTATATAATTCAAGAAATATAACAAATTGAAATGATATAGAAGTAAATTTTGAATTTATTTTAAAGCTTATAATGAAATTTCTTTTCTATGGGCACATCATCCGTATCAATAACTTGTGTACAAAATACATATTTTAAATCCAAAGTTAAGGTTTTAAAAAATTTTTCCTATAATTTTTCCTATCATTTACTGATAATAACACATTGCAAACTTGTTAGTTGTTTAATATAAATTGAAAGCTCATATTCTGACCTTCATATTAAAATAAAAATTTGGTTCACGAATAATAAGTATATCAGATTAGGAATCTCAGTAGTAATATTCGATGAAGCAAAAATCTGAACCAACTCAGCATTATTAGTTAATATTTCAATCGGACGCTTCCTAAAAAAGACTACTTTCAGGTCTAATAATTCGACGGTGTTTCGGATATTATTGAGTCGCGGAATTTGAATACGAAAATCAATTACTTAATAATAAGCTTTTTTTGAAAATTTGATGTGCTAACATTATTTTTTATGTTTTTTATTGAGATTTTTAAAATAACTTTCAAATAATTTAAAATTAAAAGTAAAATTTTACGGTATTAGTTTGTTTCAAAAAAAAATTATAAGTGAAGTTAACAGGTTGAATATTTTGTAATAATTAACCTCGAACAGTCTCGATTTACAAGTGATAAACAAATAATTTTCACTTTTTTATAACAAATATGACATTTTGTAAGATAGAGTTAAAAGTCGCCAGACTGTCATACTAAATTTTAAATTCACGATTAAAACTTGTTTGAAATTTTAACTTCGACTGCTTATAATATTATCTTCTGTGCTGTTTTTGTTATTTTCAAACTAAAATTAGTTAGAGAGTGTTATTTTCTTTTATATAATCTGATAACAATAACAATATATTTTTTTTTAATTTTTTCACAAGTGAATTTAAATTTTCACATGAACTTGAAAAATTAACAATATAAAAATGAAATATGTTTTTTTTTTTGTTTGTGTATTTGTTCTTTTTTCGCAAATTATGAATAATGAGATGAGTGACGTATTATGAAAACATAATGCTTCTACATTTATGAATAATTGTAATGTGAGCATTCAAAATTTTGTAACAATGAAAATGTTATTAAAGTGGGTTTTAAGTAATTTTATATAATAATTGAATTAAAGTTGGAAACGTATAATTTTCTTTTTGTATTTTTTTTCTAATATAACATACAACAAAACGAGGAAGTACTCATATATTGTATTATATAAAAACATTATTTAGAAGAAAAAAAAATGGCGGGAATAAATTTGACAACAATTTATTTATTTAATAACGAAATTCACGCGGCCGCATTCATTAAGTGTAATTATGCATGGAATGAAAATTTTTTTTTTTCATAACAAAAGAAAAATTTTATAAGTAGTGAAATTTTTTTTTAATTAATTTTCATATTTAATAACCAAGTTGGTATTATTAAATTTTATATTTTTGCAAATATTTGATATTTATTATTTAATATGTGTAAATGTACAAATGGCATATACTTAAACTTTGTGTGGGGTCTGGATGTATACTATCGAGTATTATTTTAATACATAATTTATTATTTAATTTAAATAATAAAATCCCTGTTCCTTGAAAATATGTATAATTAAAACAAACGCTATTATATAAAAAATACCGCCATCTTTTTTTATTTTATTAAACAAAATTTATTTCATCAGGGTCTTATTGCACCAACTACTTTGAATTTTGCTTGTGTTTTTTATTTGAAACTTATAAAATTTTCTTTTCTATTATTATATGTATGCTCCCAGAACATTGTCAATCACGTCATTCAAAAGCAACTCTTTTCAGTTGATATTTTGATATTTTAAGGTTGTCGCCCTTTTTTTACCTGTTTTCCTCTTCCACATCAAAATCAGTAATTTTCAACAATTAGTTTTTATAAATGTAGTAACACATGCTAAAAAAAAATCAAAAAATGACAATCACAATAATTTATTTAGCAGCAAAGACTGTATTTCATGACACTGGTGAAAATATTGGAATTCAACACCTTTGCAAATTCTGTGTAAAGGACGTTCTGGCAAAGTTGATTAATTGATTAAAATAATTGATTAATTAAAGGACTGGTTTTGATTAATTAATTAAAATAAGTAAAAACTGGCTGCTGCTTTGGTTTTCTCAAAACAGCATTAAGTTATTGAAAGAATTTGAGTCTTATTAAAAAAAAATAAAAAAAAAAGAGAATTGAAGGTAAAATAAGCGTTTATTCGAAATTGCGCTCGCTTATTCTCTCAAACTTCGAAACTTAAAATTTTTGTAAAATTTTATCTTTTTCAGAAAAAAAAGTAAAATTTTTGCTATAAAAAAATCATAAAAAACAACCCTAATATTTCGGTGCCCAGATATTGTTGTATGTAGATTTTTCAAGTTTCACGTAATGAAGTTCACCAAAATTTTACCTAACTTTACCCAAATTACTTAAACGAATATACTTAATTAAATTATAGATTTTAAATATATAGCCTAATCCATGCTTGATACACAAAAGTTAACACCAGATCCAGGTAGCAAAATTTTAATATTGCCAATTAATTATTACTTTAAGTAAGTCTCATTACTATTTTATGTAAGTGAAATTTAAAAATCTTAGTAATAATTAGTAATGAGCAACGTTTTTTTATTTTAAATAAGTACGCAATTACTTATTAATGCTAACAGGTTATTAATGCATTTGAAGTTATAATGCATGCCTAACATTTGCATGTTATTTTTATGTTAATTGCTAATATGTTAACATCTTAATAGTCATAATTATAATAATGTTACATGTACATATTATTAAATAATACTATTATTAATAACAAATAATAAGTACTAATGACGACATTATGAGAGTTAATCAACGACTGTGCACTCAATTTAATCTTGCATCCAACACACACTTAGTTAGGTGCATTCAACACAAACGGCTATTTTTTAATATCATAATTATTTGGAAATAAAAAATTTAGAGAAAAGTTACAAATTTCATTTTAAACGACATAGTAATTTGTGTATACAAATTTTGCCTTCAATTATAACATTTATTTTTCCACCTTTTTAGTGTTTATAAATTTATCAGCTGCTTTTTTTTACAATTTTAAAAAATCTTAAATTTTAAAATAAAAATATTTTTAATGCTTGTTTTTGGCTACACAAACTTCTAAATTTCATCTAATCTCACTTATGCCTATGTTTTAATTTCTATATGAAACATTTGTTGTACATGAAATTCTTGAAATGTGTGACCTAAACCATTTTTTTTTAGCTACAAAAAAATCTTTATCTCAGTCATGTTCGAGATTACAACTACAAACAGGAAATGTTTCGAAATTTTGTTTTTATTTTCATACCTTTATTTTTATAGTTCAAATAAAAAGCATAAGTAATTGAGTCATCCCTCTTTTTTTTGAATTCTTTATTAACTAAAAAATGTTGGATTTTTTTGACTTAAAGCGACTTTTATCAGAGCTAAAATAAAGATTATGAAATTTTTATGAATAAATTTATGAGATAAGAATTTCTAAAATTTAAATTTTATGTAAATAAATATTTAAGTATCACAAAAAAAAATATGGAAATTTTCAAGCAAATGTTGAAGCTAAATTTAGATATTTGGTTACATTTTGAAAATGTGAAATTGAAAATTTCAACTCTTCAAGAAAATGCACAGCATGTGTGAAATTAAGTCTAAAAAATATTAAATACCTTAATCTTCTAGATTTTATTTCGAAAATTGTTGAAATTGCAAGATCGCAAATAGTTCATTATAAATTTCCTCAACGTACATTTTAAAATATTAGAATCTGTGCAGGGTGTCCGACAACTCAATCGAACTCCTGAAGCAGATGGGCAACCAATTTTTTTCATTTTGGATAAAAAAAATTAACCGTTAATGCGAAATTCTGAGTAATAAGGCTTTTTGTTTTGAAAATATTTTCTTTCAGCTATTTTTTTTAATGTCATGACCACCAAAATCATTCTTTTACCCTGATAGACATTATTTTGAAATTGTTGTAACATTATATGTATATATCAAAATAAAGGTCAAAATATAAAGCTTTGCTGTAAAAAAATTTATTGAAATTATTACTGCTTTACTTTTCATATTTATCAAGGTTTTGATAAAAATATAAAAGTTAGACAGTTTTTCAGAAATTCCAACTTTTAAGTTTCCTAACTCTAGAAAGGGGATTCAAAAAGCAAAATATCAACAGGTATTTTTTGTTCGTCTGAAGACATTTGATCACCCTGCTTATCCGATGCTTCTATCAAGCATCGGATATTTTCTTTTCATAAAATTATTTCAAATCTTTGTAAAAAATTTAACAGTTAAAATAGAACTAATTTAGAATAAATTATTACTAAATTTACATACAGTCTGTAATCTATAATGAATTCAAATGATTTAAAACTGTTCAATTTGTTGTATAGTAAGTATGTGTTGTGTGAGTGTTTGAAAAATGCTGCTTGCTTAATGATGCATTACACATCAGGGCATACACATTTTTTTTGTATTCGATTTAATACAAACATAATAATTATTTTCAGGCTACAATGACGTTGCGTTGCTTAATAATGGTAATTCGAATGTAAAAAAATTAAATACATATTTAAAAAACTTGAACAATAATAATTTTTTAATACTAGCTTGGTAAAGTTTAAAATATAGAAAACATAATTAACTAGAATTTTTTAATAAAAAAACTTAATTATTCCAATATTTTTTTCTAGCTTCACTTAATTGCTTCACAATATTGATTTTAATTTTTTTAGGTGCCATATTACACTTATGTAATTAGAAATTTTTTCAAACTATATAGAACATGCAGAGCACAATACAAAACATACACAGTGAATGTTTTTTATAGAAAATATTAGAAATTCAATTTGAATGGCATAAAGAAAAAAGTCAAGTTCAATTAATTTCATCCAATGTAATTTTGCCATTATTTTGCCGTTCGATGCATTTCCGAACGAATAAAATTCTATTATAATAATAAAAACGAATCACACCTTAATTTTTTGGTTTATTATTTTAAAAATTTTTATTTTTATTCATTCTCTATGCAAATTCGCATACCCTATTCAGGGTATTAGCGCCAAGAATTTCATTGAATTCATTAAGTACTTATCTATGTATGGGAATATGCAAAACTGTAAAATAAGTAAAATGTCAATAATTTATTGAACAAAAAATTTTTTTTTACTAAATTATGCATTCAAGTGTATTGGCCGCGCATTAATAAACAGAATAATTGCACTATTGTACAATTTGTAAAATATTTTTTATATATTTATGTAAAAATATTATTAATATTTGTAAATAATACATTTAAGTAAGTATGTAAATGTAAACTGTGACTGTTGGCAATTAACTGGCATGTATAAAATATTATGAAATTATATTAAAACACGATGGTTACTTTGAAATTTAAAAAATTTTCTTATTCCACGATTGCAAATGTTGTGTTCGTTAAAGCACTTTGTATTCAATAAAAAAAAAATCACATTTGTTTTTTAAATACATATGTAAATTTATTAATATTAACATAAATTGATTTTTATGTTAATATAAAAAGGTACATACAATCGAATTAAGGAAAAGGAAATTAATTAAATTAAAATTTTCATTTAGAAAATTCATTGAATTAAGAAAAGTTTATTACTTTTTTCGGAACGGAAGCTATAAGCAAAAAAATCTGATGTGGTCAGCACATAACCGACCGCATTGTGTATTGTCTAGTTAAATGAAAGTTCTACAGAATATTATAAAAATGTCTGTTAAATACTTCTTTCCAATTTTTAGGACATTAGTAAGCTTATAGTTAACATACCTAGAAAAATGTAAATTTGGCTCTTAGTAGAGTTTCGCTTTGTGCTACCCGAATTCCCTAAAATGCTCGCCAGTTAGTTTCGGTAACAACCAGAACTCAAATATCAAATTTTAAGAAATTCCATCAATTCGTTCCGTAGATATGGTGAAAAATGTAAAATCGGCCCGCAGATCAGTTTTCGAGCCCTAATCTTTCCAAAAAATTTATATGTTCATTGCTTTAATATGAGAAAGTCATATATTAAATTTCAATGAAATCGGTTGATTATTTCTCTTTATATGCACAAAAATGTATATTTGGCCCGTAGTAAACGTCTAGTTGCCGATGTCTAATCTTTCCAAAAAAATTACATGTTCATTGTTTTAATATGAGGAATTCAAATATTAAATTTCAATGAAATCGGTTGAATCTTTCTCTTTATATACACAAAAATGTATATTTGGCCCGTAGTAAACGTCCAGTTGCTGAGGCCTGATTTCTTCCAAAAGCTAGGAATTTTCATGGACGGTCGAGCAAAGCTCATATATGAAATTTCAAGTAAATTGGTTGAATATTTTCGTCAAAATGTTAAAAAGTGCAGTTCCCGAGGCCTGATATATACCAAAAGTTGATCAATCCGTGCCATGGTGGAAATAAACTTACATATAAAATTTCATCAAAATCGGTTCAGCCGAACTTGAGATACACGCGTGCACACACAGACCGAGAGACCGACAGACCAACAGACCGACAGGATGCTAAAAATAGTTTATTTACACTTCCCTACTATGGAGAAGTACGTTCCCAACGAAAACTCGATATGCAAAATTTGTTGCCATCACATCACCTATCTATTGTTTACACAATACGTTCGATAAAAATTCAGTTGGACAAGTAGAAGTTTTCTTCATTGACAGCTTATTCTGAAAAAATTTTATAAATTTTTAATTCTGAGAGCCTAATACATTTTTAATACTAAGGATCTAAGCGATCATATATTTTGAACCGCTCACTATTAAGTCACTGTTTATATACAAATATAACACATGAAATTATTTGAATTTATTAACAATTAATAACAATATTGCCAATTAAAATTCCTTTAAATATAAGGATTTTGTTAGTAGTACTCCTACTTTTAGCTTTAAATTTAAAAACAGCATATTAATATCAATTTTTTTAAATTTGTCCTTATCGTTGCTTGCTCTTTAGCACTAGCGAAATTATTTATAAATGGTTAGCATTTTAAAAATTAATTTTTTAATATTAGAAGTATATAAGAATAATAGCACCTCTAACGTCATATTTTGAACTTTGTATTTTAACACATGCAAATACTTTATGAAATAATAGCGTCCGTGAAATGTGTCTCCAAAATTTCAATTCTTTCATACCTATGTATGTATATCATTCCAATTATGCATAAATCAGTAGTTCAATTGAAAATTTCTAATATTGCAGTATTATTTACATGTAAACGGGGGGGCAAAAAACAAGAAATTCTGAAAAAATATCGTACTTCTGAATTTCGAAATGTGAAAAATCGAATTTATTTATACTGTATTTAAAAATTACATTTCTACATAACTATGCGAACATGGACATATATATACTGGTGAAAAACATGAATTACGAATTAATTATGTACATATGGCCACGAATGTATACATAACGTACATGTTGTATGTACTACTTCAACATTTACATCTACAACATTTTTGGATGTACATACATACATATATGAAAATATAAAAAATTAAATTACAATAATTTATTATAAAACAAAAACTCAATTTTCAATTCACAAATTTCATTCATATTTTTCTTTACTTTTGACAGTTTTAAAATTTTTAACATTACAATCAAAAATTTCTTACTTCCCTTTATTCAATTGTTCATTATTTAAATAGTAAACTATACATGTTTCTGCATAAACATATACACAATGTATATGTATGCATAGTTAAATGAAAATTAACAATATTCGTCGGCAATAAAATTTTAATTTTCGATTTTCTTATCATCAATTTTTTTAACTCTCATTTTAATTTTTTTTCTTACTACTATTAATAGCCAATCAAGTAACGTTTCTATAAAATAACAGAAGAAAACAATAATTGTGAATTGAAAAAGAAAAACAACGACAAAATTAAATTTTTTGTTTTCGAATCTTCAATGACTTCCAAGGTAATAAAAAATGTCGAAAAACTTTAAAAAAAAAACAATAGAAAAACAGAAAATAAAAGTAGAAAAGTTGTTATTCAAGATAACTAATGACACAGAAACAACATTCTTTTCGAATTTTGAAAAACAGAAACACAAACACTGACAACAAAAAATTTAAAAGAAAATCTTATAACAAAAAATTCTTTTAAAATTATGTCAGAAATAATTTGTTAGGAAAACAACGATATGTAAAAAATTTTTTTTCTTGTTTCTAACATACTACAAATTCATCAAATTCATGCTCGGCCCTCTTACGAACTTATACTTATACATACGTTGAACAGCAATGTCGATGGTTTATGTTTTAATATACTACATACAAGATATTGTGTTTATGTTTGTATATGAAAAAGTAACGCTTAGGAAAGAAACTGTTACTGTAATCACATGAATAGGTAGTACAATTGCTCCTTATCGTATCTAAAAATGATTAATAAATTGCATGCAAGTTGTATTTTTTTTTGTGCGTACAATATGTATGTGTGTATGTAAAAACTGTTGCTTAAAAATGTAAAATAAAATAATAAAATATTAAAAATTGCGACAATTAAGTGACACTGTCAACAATATAAAACCACCCTATAAATAAAAGTGATAAATTGTACCCTTTTAATTACTTTTACCTAAGTACTTGAATTTTCGGTTTCACACTAATGATTATCCCATATATTTAATTATAAACATATTTTTTGTGTTTCCTGCAAAATAAAATAAAATTACAAAAATAGAAACATTTTTGTAACTTAACGCCACAGATACGATTTTTGATGAAAATCTCACGCTCAGAAGAAAAAAAAAACATTATTGATAAAAAGCTTATATAATTTATTTTATTCTTAATAGCAACAAATTTTTGGGTTTTTAATTTTCAAAATTCGGACCTGAATGAATCCCAAATTTGCAATCGTACAGTAGTTGACTCTTGCTACACTTCACATTTTCCACTTTAAATATTCATGTTAAACTTGCTATTAGTACTGAAATAAAAAAAATAAACCCCTGAATTATTTTCTACAAATTTGGCTGAACTTCTTCCTAAAAGTCGGATTAACAACTTTATCGCGTGTATATTGAATTCAATTGGATCGAATTGATTACTTGAATCATTGTCTTAAATCTGCACTGTCAGAAATAAGATAAAATATTTTTTTTGCCAATTTGTTTAAGAACAAATATTTTCAATGCTTTGGAAAAGAGAGAAAAGTTGTACAGAAATTTGCAGAATGTCTTTTTTCATATTAAATTTTTCGTTTGGCTTATAACGTAAGCAAATACGAAGAAACTTTATATTGTTATTATATTATAATCAATAATATAATTGTTTTTTCTTGAAAAGTGATGAATGAAAGAAAAAAAATAAGCACATCGTCTTGGGTAATATTTATAAAATAGTAGGGTTATGTTGAAAACTTCCCATGTATTTGTTTTTCTCTTAATATTATATTTATTTTTCATATTCTACCTCATTTTTATGCAAGTTAAAATTTCTTCACAACACTATAGAACGTGAATCACACGACTTAAAATTATTAAAATCTTAAAGAAAATAAACTTTTTTCTTAATTCTCACGAGGATTGAATCTATGACTTCATATTATTTAGAAAGCTACGCTACCATCTGCGCAACAGAGTCATGCAAAATTTTTTTTTGCTCATTTTATGCTTGATCTTATAAACCATTTCTCCATCTTCTAAAAAAAAGGCAAAAAAACAAGGCTTATTACCTTATTTTAACAATAATAATTTTCAATATTATGAGTCATTAATAATATAGAAAGAAAAAAGTTAATTCTCTTACTGGTATTGTCAATAAAAAATTGCCAAGATGATTTCATGTTTTTTATAAACTTATGAAAACACACACATTCACATACATGTAATGAACGTGTGTGTCTGTTTATAAATATTGAAGAGTTAAGATTAGATCCATTAAACTCGGTTTAGAAATTTATTTTCAAACTTAATCATTTGTTTTTTTTTTTATTTAAATTTAGTTATTTCATAATTCATTTTATTTCATCGTAAATCAAATTTTCTATATTTCTGTTCTATTATAAGAAATTTTTGTGATTGTATAATGGTGTGTCTTTACAGAGTGATTCACAAATTACATTGATTGTATAAACCATCATTTAGAGAGTCGAAAATGAGTTAAGCTTTTATTTAGAAATACTTACCTATGCATATTTTGATTTAGAACTACTTTCGACGATATTACCACTCTTCTTTAGTTGACGAAATCAGTCGTTAAATCATACGACACTCATTATGATAAACAACTCAATGCTGTTTAAACTCACTCAAGCATAACCAAATTTCGAGAAAATATTAGAAGTTTTGAGCCAATAATTCAACAAATTTTGGACGCAGTGGTTTGTGAAAAATTTAATAAATCTTCTATGCTTTACGGTTTCTTTATATGATTTAATTATGTTCGCACTTCTGTGATAGCTACTCGAACTCAAATTAAATACCCTCCAATTTCATATTACTATTTAAAGTGCTTAATTTTAAATTGTTCGTACTATAATTTTTTAAGCAATTTCTGAAAATTTGGTTATCATAGCTCAAAGTCTTTTTCAGTTATTGTTGTGACGAATTGAAATAACTAAATTAATTCAGATTTCCACGTTGATCAAGAACATATACTTATGTCTAATTATCAGGCGTCTATTTCTTATAACGTTACAACCGGAGTATTAAATTTATAGTACTCTTCGAACATTCGTTCGTGCGAACCATGATTCTAAGGTATTGGTTGGTGTTGATAAGTGCAATTAGTTTTAAGCTTTGAACGTTAGTTGAAGTGTTTGTCTAGGATTTTACATCTCCTTGTTTGGTAAGAAAATCTGCGGGAAAAGAACTAGCTCTCTACACAACAAATAGTAAATATTTTCTCTCTCTTTAAGAGTTATATTTAAACATATTTCCTATTAAACTTTCTTTTATTATTAGTGAGAAGTGCTTAAATTGAAAATGTGCTCTTCTAAGCAGTTTTTTCTTTGGTCTGAAGCATTTTTTTTGTCTTGTTTATATAAATTGAAGTATATCCGACCCCCATAAGTGATTATATGTTAGTAACATTATTAATGTTGGTCAATAATAAAAAAATAAAATTGAATGGTCAATTAAGAAATTTACAAGCAGCAACATACGAATCAGCAATAATACGATGCAGCACATATTATGATGGTATCAAATTTTAATTAATATGTAGAAGAAAATAAAAGAAATGAGTTAAAAACAAAAAGAAATGAGAGAAATGACTTGTAATTATAGTTTTGTTACCTTGTAAATATATAAGGTGTGTTTAATATTAATGTGGTCAAAGGTAAAATAAAATTCAGGTACGGTAAAGGATTTTGAAAGAGACAACCAAATGTCGTTACAATATGAAGAAATGGAATAAAATTTTAATTCAAAATTTCTTATTGTACCTACATATTTCTAAACCATTTTCTCGTACGAACTAATTTTCGAAGATAAATTTACCGTTTGTAGCGGTAAGAAAAATTCATCTGAGAAATAGACACAATCATATGTTTTTGATCAACGTCGAATCGTCCTAGCGATATTCGGAAACCCATTAAGCTGGGCTAAGCTATTTAATTTGGGTTCAATCACAGCAGTGATTTAAATAGTTGCGAGTACTATAGAACTCTTAAAATAATTTGGACAGATTTCACAAAATCTAAAGCTAAATGAATGAATAGAGTGACAAACCGACTACTCGCAAAATTTAACCAAGAAATTTAATAATAACTACTATACAAATTAAGAAGCAACTTGCATTTAACTCATACAAACTAAAATATGTAATATACTTGATTTTTTAAAATATGTAATATACTTAATATGTCTATACTTGATACGAAGTTTAGTAATAGAATCATTCTGAAGAATGTTGATTTTTTAGCTTTTGAAAAACATTCGTGCATATCACAGACTTGACACAATCAACTTTATTCTTTCCGGTTAACATTAATTTTGACCGTATTGAAATTGAAAAATATAAGTAAATAGATTTTAGATAAATAAATAAGAGTACCCAAGAGCCAACTCTTTAAGCGACGTCCCATTCAAGCTAAAGTATTTCATAGAAATTGCGTAAAAAGTAATTGTCTTGGCGCTTCAAACTTTCAAAATTGCCATTTCTCAGAGAGAAAATATCAAAATTGTTGTACATTTTTCAATGCGCCTCTGGAGAGAGTAATTAACTGGATTGAAAAAAAAAGTTAATTTTAAATACTAAAATTATATATAGCGATTAAAATTTCGCTCTAAGGTTTATTTTTCTTTTATTTACAATTTTTTTACTCCTCGGTTATAATTTTTTTTGCTGCAAGATTATCTTTTCTCTTCAGTATATGTACGCGTAATAGAAGTTGAAGTTAGAGAAGTTAACGCTGTCATATTTTGTGTATCGCAAATTATAAAATTTAACATTAAAATCAATGAAAAGTTATTAATGTTCGAAATAATTTTAAACAAAATATATACACACTTGGTTTTTTAAATACATACTAATTTATTTATGAAGAATTTAGTGAACATTGATTTTGAGACATGCTCTACATGAATTGATAGAAGAAAAAATCTACGTTATCAACTTTTATTACAAACTATACAAATTTCAACTTACTCTGGTTTTAGTTCAACATCATGTATGAATATGTAAAATATTAGTACAAGAGTGCAACTAACTCATATGTATCATACAAGTAAATTGACCTTAGAAATTTCAAAACTAGCGTTTTCATTCATTAATGCGAACTTGAACGAGATTATTTTAACTTTTTTTTTTTTGATTAAAACAAAATTGAAAGAAAATTAGTAGCACACCTTAAATTTTAATTGTTTTATTAAAATATCAAGTGATTTCCTATCTGAATTATTTCCAATTAATCTGAAAAAAAGTTAGTGACCGACTGAATGAGCAGGAAAAAAACTATGCAAAAGTTATAGTTATATAGATAATTAGTTTCGGTTAATCAAAATTATTAATAAAGATATTTTCGATAAAAATTATAATTGATGTTTATAAAAAGTTTGTTTGGCTTGCCTTTACATCACAGTAGGTAAGCTATGATCTTAAGTATTGTATTCAGATTTTTGGGTTCATTAGAAATTCTGTTAATTAATTCAATCGTTTTTTAATTATGCGTAAAATTTAAGTATGGTAGTGTTCCGTATTATGAAAAAACGCAGGTTTCGAAATGTGTTACACTGCTTATAGTATCATAAAAAAGTTTCACAGTATTACCGAACCTTCCTAATTGTATAAAATGCTCTTTTTAAATGTAAAGAAAAGTAAATCTTGCATGCCAAAAATACTGGATGCATAATGCTAACTTTTGGTTTTTGCTTTGACTTTGGTATAGGAAATCGACAATAACTTGGAAATTGTAAAGAGGATGGTAATAATATTTGCAATATTATTATTATGATGTCAGAAATTGTTAACTTATTATATAACAACTCAGTATTTGTAAGTCGAAATATACAACAAAAAAATTATTTTGCTTAAGAATTCAGTGTCGTTGCAATTACTTATGGATTAACATTTAGTAAACTTTGTTCAGATAACTTGTTTTGGTAACGATTGTTTTGTAGGTATTTTTAATTTTTTTTTAAATCTATCACTTACAGAAGGTGTCGTGGACCTTATTCCAAAAGTCGTGTTACTTATCATATAGTTGTAACTGTCACTTTTGGGCTTAACATCTTTCACTTTGAGAACACTAAAATGTTTACTATGTATACTTAGTTAAAAATTGGTACTTTAATTGTCTTCCATAATTGTCAGTTCTGCGATTTGTAGGAGTAAAGTGACAGAGGTCGTTTGACATTCAATTGAGTTTTTATCATATTTTAAGTGACTTTATTCTGACATTTAACCCAATATCTCCGAGTTAATTGTAATTTGTAATGATGTCTTTAGTAGGTTTAAAAATTAATTTTTAATTTTTAACTAACAATTTAAAACGGTTTGTTATACACGTATTACAATGCAATATTATATAGAAAAGAGAAATCGAAGACACTACGGCTAAATATTTTTTACATTTCTGTTATAGTTCCAAATGTCCGATTAAATTGGACATTTGCTATTAACTTTTCTAATACTCGTATTAATTCAATCTGAATGACTTCAACAGTTCATTAGGAAATAAATTTGAATATTTTAATATTTTAATTTTTTTTGTGCTTTTTAGCACATTTCCAAAAAAAATTTGAAGAAAGTGCTTATTAATTTCACTCTGTCCGTCCCTCCGTCTGTCCATGTGTCCGTTTACAAAACTTCTACACCCTTGAAGATGGAAACCTAAAATTTTATACGTACATAGATCTTTACTAAAAACTTATTTCCGTGGAAGAAAATTTTTCCCTCGCTCTTCCTGAATGTATGAAATCCTTCATGAAATCGTTTCGTATATGAATGAAAATAATTTTAATGGTGTGGTGGGTATACACAGATTGTTTTTAAAAGGAGTATTTTTAATTGTTGAAGAGAAAAGTGCTACAATACAAACCATTGGTTTGACCCAACTTTATTTATGTTTGTTTACATAAATTTGATTTTGGAGTTGATAGATAGGTGAAGTTATTTGCTCTTCTTGTGCACATTTTCTCATTCCCCGTCTCTTAATCTTTTATCGTGGAAACTCTCTTAAGTACTTTTAAGTAGATGATACGTCGTGCATATTTGTTTAATTTTTTTTCTTATATAAATTTTACTATCTTCTTTACTCTTGCATATTCATAATATTATTATTTGGTCATTAACATTAAATTCAATGTTTATGTTGCCGTGCATTACAAGCATCATCGTGTTTAAAGTCACGATAATTATAGTTTTTCCAGATATGATTTTTCAATTTTTTTTTTTCGTTTTTAATGTGATGAACTTATTAAATGTGTTATGTTATTTCAGTTTTCAAATCATAATTCACGAAATTTATTATTTATTTTTTGTTTTTTAATACACATACTTAATTTTTTGTAAATATTTTTTTTTTGTTTTGTTTTCATTGATGGATAGTTGCGCGGGTGCTTTTCACATTCTTGCTAATGCACCCGCATAATATAAATTGTATTAAATTGAACTCGAACTCTGATCTACAATGCTATTTCGAAGAAGATATTATGAGACACGGGATCACATTTATGTTTTTTTTTCTTGTATAATTTATATTTGATTTTAAAAATATTATTTTTTGTTTCTTCTGTTTTTATGAATTTTAAATTAATTTTTTGTTTTTCTTTGAATGCTAAAAAAATGATTGCGTGAAATAACAGAATATTTTTCTATTGGTTTATTTTTAAATTAAAAAAAAAATTAATTAAAAAATTCGAGTAAAAATAAATTTTTTGTATTTAAAATGGTAAAAACTTACAAACAGTAAATTTTTTTTTTACTTTGTTGCAAAAAAATGAAAATGAAAGTAAAATGTTAGTTAAGTTATTAAGGTATGCGGGGGGTGCAAGGGAAACAAAATATTTAAATAATTCGTTATTTATGGTACAACAATTATTCGATTATTTTGCCTGTGGCGATCCTTCATATTTCGATGATGAAATAATTTTGTTTTTTTCACATTTTGATTTATGGGATGAAAATTTCCATTTTTTTCTTTTATCTTTTTTTCTTTTAAGGTTACGAAAGTTTAATAGATTAATTTGAAAATTTTTAACTGAGTTATTTTTTTTTTTTCATATTTTTATTTTAATAAATTATGGAAGTTATGGAATACGTTTAGGATAAATGTTTATGAGAGAATTTTTTTATGGAACAAATACAAGCTATTACTTATTACTTATGTGTACAAATCCTGCTTTTAGATTTGTAAAACAAATCGTAAATAACATAAAATTAAAGAAAATAGTTATTAATATTAAAAAGTTATTTTAGTTTAAAATATTGAGATACATGTATAGCCAGTCAAAACCGCTAATTCTAATTTAATATTTCAAAAATGAATGGAATTATATTAACATGTATAGCCGTGACATGTGATTGTCAAAAACAAAAAAAAAAAATGGTTTCTGAAATTGTCACGGAGCAATCACTGTAAAAGAATTCGAATTTTATTTATAACTTTAACCATCATACTTTAACAAAAACACTGCCGCGCTGTTCAATTACAGTATGCAGCGCTGGTAATGCGAATTATTTGATAATTGTGTGCCAAATGCCGTATACATTTAGGAAAAGATTTTAATCTGATACTCAAATTACATTTAAATAAAGAAAATTGTGTACTCATGCACTCTTGATCTGATAAAAATCGCTTTTGCAATTTTAATATCACAATTATTTATAATTTAAATTATTAATTTTGTTTTATTTAAATTTTTTTTTTAGGCATCAACAATCGATGGACGAAGAAAGGGTGCGTGTCTATTCTGTCAAGAATATTTTATGGATTTATATTTGTTGGCTGAACTAAAAACAATTAGTTTGAAAGTAAGTTAACTGAAGCAATACATATAATTAATATTCTTATTCTAAAATTACAGTAGATTTATAAAATTTAACAAAAGCTTATCAAAATTTTATGGATGCAAAAGTTATTGAGAGCATCATGTATTTGATAGTGTAATTTATATTTGACTTTCTTACTTGTAAGTTAAATAAATTTAACAGGAAAAAGATGCTTCAATTGTATATTTCTAATACAGCAAACTGTTCAATTTAAGAGTTTGTTCAATTATCAACAGCAAAACTTAGTTTCTTGGCTGTATTTTAAGCAAAAAAGCATATTAAATTTGCAAATTTATTGTTTGATTTCAATTGAATAATAAAAAACTTTCTATTTAGCATTTTATTTGTATACACACATGGTTAAATTTTCACTTTCATTTTTCACAATTATTTAAATAAATTATCTAAAAATAAATTTCTATAACAAAATTTGATTGTATTTCATATTAAATTTTACAAAAAAATTCCAAAAGTATGGAAAATTTAAAATATAATAATAATTCCTAATATGGAATCTTGACTATAAACCACATATGGAGTTTTAACTTCAAAAATAAACACATAGCTAGTAATTTGTCTTTGATGTGTGACTTAATTTTTAATTTTCGTTTTCTAAAATATTAAAAACAAAAATTATTGGCCTTGACCAAAATTTAACATATTTTTTTGTGGTGGCCTTTTTTTTCGCAAAAACAAAATAATTTAACCATATCCAAACTATTCACATATTTAAAAATTTGATGCGCATTACAAATTGGATAAATTTATTTTTAGAATTAAAATATTATACTATTTGCGGATTAAAGTTTTGAAGTAAAAAAAAAAAATTGAGAATAAGACAAGAATTTCGAATTAATTAAAAATTTATAATTTTATGTTGGAACCAACTAACCAGTCTTGCATTTCTACGACTTGAGAAAAAAGAAATTGGCATTCTTTTTGTTTATTTAAAAATTCTAGTGTTTTAATGAAATTTTTATCCGTTTCTTTTCATCCATCACTTGAATAAACTAAAATTTTGTTTTTGTTGAAAATTTCGGCAGGTCCTTTGATATATTTCTTCTTCTCATAATGAATAATATGAGTTAGACAGAACCTAAACTGTGTGTAGAACTATATTTAACATGTTTTGCTTTTTTTTATTCAATTTTTCGGTATGATTTCACATGGCTGATATTGAAAAATTCCCCGGATAAAATTTATAGATCTTGCCGACATAATATGTTTCCCACAATACTTGTATAATTTATTTTGTCAACTTTCAATTTTGGTATATGGTAGTCCTTGGTATATTGAGGTCTCTCGAAAAAATTGATTTTTTGACTGAAAGTTTTTGTGATCAACTGAAAGTTTTCTCAACAACTTCTCCAAATTTCATATTGATGGTGCTTTTATTTTTTTTATATATGACGACCACCTTAAAATAGTTCTAATTTGATCAAATTTTTCTGGGTTATAGATTTGAATACGAGAAATTTAAATATTGTAAAATCTTAATTTTATGTCAGGTTGAGCTGGGTAGTTTTAAATTTCATTTTTTCAAATTAGCAATTTAATTGAAAATTATGAGTTCCTGATCAGTATGTCAATTTTTATATTTTAATATAAAAATCAAACAAAAGTTTATGCTTTAAAGTTCAAAAAAACAAAACAAATATTGCAAAAAAAGAATAATTTTGCATAATTTTTTCTCTTACTAATAACAATATAAAACGGAGGTATCAAATTACGAAACCGCATAAATTTCGAATAAAAGAATAAGATTTATGAAAAGAAGAAAAAAAAACACAATTAAATAAATTCCATTTTTTAATCAAAGAAAATGAATTTAATCACTTGTTCGTCGTACACATAATAAATGACATAATAACACATGACATGACCACTAAATTTAATTATTTTATTACCTGCCTTATAACAACAATTTTTTTTTACATAATATTCTTGTAATTTAAAATTGAAATTAACAAAAATTTCATTCACCTTGACTCTAGAGAAATTTTTATATGTGCTTTAAGATTGTTAGAGAGGAAACCTTTCAAAAGTAACCTGTTTTAGTGTACAATTTATAATATGGTGTAACTTGCTATTTCCATGTTTCTTTACCTTAGCACGTGTTTATATGTTTTTATTTTCCCTTTGCTCTTTTTTTTCAGGATTATTTCCTTTCTCCATCTTAGCCATTTTTATTAGTCATGCGATAAAATTGTTCTAAATATTGAATTTTTTAATTTTTATTCTTGTTTTCAACGGGATTATGATGTAATTTGGGTGCATATATTGGTATAGGTAGAATATAAATAATATTAAAAAATATGATTGGTTACAATTTGCCAAGAATTAATAACAGTTTCCATTTTTTCATTTTTAGGTTACAACAGTTGATATGCAAAAACCTCCTGCAGATTTTCGTACCAATTTTGAAGCAACACATCCACCAATTTTAATTGATAATGGATTAGCAATTTTAGAAAATGATAAAATTGAAAGGCACATCATGAAAAATATTCCAGGTGGTTACAATTTATTTGTACAGGTAAGATAACATGATGAATATAACTTTTAATAGATTAGGATATTTACAGAGAGTGATAAAAATAAAAAGACAAAAAAAACTAAATATCATCTCAAAAATTTTTTAAAACCTCAATCTTTTGAATTTTCCATCTCCGTCACATTTTTAAAACATAAATTTAAAATTGTTTTCTACCTGACTTTGTACAATAGTGTAAAATATAATTAAAATTCACTTAATTATGCAATTATTGCAGCTATTAATTTCACACCTATTTCAATTATTTTTTTTTTCAAGTAATTTAATTTTATAAAATAATTATATACAAACAACAAAAATAGCTCCACTTTTCATAAAGTTATTATCTAGAAAAATAATTAAAGCTGAATAAATTTTCAAACATAAAATTCTGAAACCTCAGTATATGTTTGTTTCAGTAATTATTATATCATTTTTTTTACGTAATATGGGACCAGTACGGCTTGAAGAACTTCATAAAATTTATGAAACTTCATAATATTTAATATTATGTTAATTGCACATATTATGATGTTCGAACTGTCAAATTTCATAATTTTCCGGAAAAATAATTTGGCTTTCATTAATTTTCAATTTCAGTCAGGTAGTTAATAAATTTTCTTTAGTTTCCTGACATATTTGTATAATTCTTCCTATTATGTTAATTTTTAAAAAAATTTTTTTTAAACCAAAATTTATTATTAAAACATCTTTTTCCCCTTTTTAGGATAAAGAAGTAGCAACATTAATTGAAAATTTATATTCAAAATTAAAATTAATGTTAGTTAAAAAAGATGATCATCAAAATAATGCTCTACTATCACATTTAAAAAAAATCAATGATCATTTAGCAGTTAGAGGGACACGTTTCTTAACTGGTGATACAATGTGTTGTTTTGATTGTGAATTAATGCCAAGATTACAACATATTCGAGTAGCTGGAAAATATTTTGTTGATTTCGAAATTCCTGTAAGTATTTTTCAATCAAAAAAATTGTTTTATTTGTAATTAATATTAAATTTAAATTTTGTTTTTAGACTCATTTAACAGCATTGTGGCGTTACATGTATCATATGTATCAATTAGATGCTTTTACACAATCATGTCCAGCTGATCAGGATATTATTAATCATTATAAATTGCAACAGGTAAATTTAATATATATATTTATATTTTATTAAAAAAAAAAAGAAGGAAAACAAAAAAATAATTTTTGTGATGAATCCGACATAATCGCTCAAAAATTCATTAATAAACTACATTATGAAAATTTGTATAATAAAAATTTAGATAATTTTCGATAAATTATAAATTTAAGAATGTATTTTTAGTGCTTATAGTTTTTGAATTTTATATAAAATTAAATTTCCATTATTTTCCATTAATTTCAAAAAATAAAAAAAAATAAGTTTATTATTAGATTCTAGAGCTTGCATTTCTCATTATCTTTTTTTCAATTATTGTAAATACACATTGTCCAAAAAAAATATAATATCTATTACTTTATCTAAATTTTAAAAAAATTTTTAATAATTTTAAAGAAAATAGTAAAGAAAATAGTTTAAGGAACTATTGATAATTGGGTGTAAAGGCAAGATAATATATTGTTGATGGATTCTTATTGAAATTTGATGAGTTGGATATGTTTTGTTTTACAGAAAAATTAGAACATCATCCAATTCTTTTCAAGCTCTATTAAAATACATTTTTCGATAATTCACTCTTAACTTAGGTCTTATTATAAAGCACCTTCGATAAATCCAAACTGCAAAATCTTGAAAAATATTATGTTCGAATATGGAAGTTGTGCTCAAATCAAAAACTAAAATATTCAGTTTCTGCATGGAAGTATGCGCAAAAAGAATTTTAAGACTTCATTTAGAACTTTCAGTGCATAAAATCATTAAGTTTAATATTATTAAAAGCCGTTAAGTTTCGACGTTATTTTGATAATGAAAATTCAATTTGATTTGTTAAATATGACAAACTGCAAAACCTACGATCGCAATTTTTTTTTCATTTTTATAAAATCCTTACACTTTACAATTTTGGTATAATTCGGCTTCTACCTGTAATTATTGAGAAAACCCGTGACTTCAATAATGCGCTTACCACGTAAACTTTACAAAGTATCTCATTCCAAAAAGTTTATTAAAAGCTCTTGACGTTGTATACTTTTCCTAAATGCGTTTTATACGTAGTGGATACGTAAAATAAAAGTAAATTGGGTATCGAAAAAATCGAGCACGCTCTTATACATGTCACATAAATGTTGCCAGAAATAACCAATTAAATAAACTAGCATATATTTTCACCAATAAAGTGCTAGTTATTAAGTTTTTCTTTTTCCTAAAATGCAGCTTAAAATTGCTATGTTTTTAATGATGCGATAACGTTTGTTAAAAATTAACATTTGTACAGAACTTTAAATTAAAATTTTCAAACAAACGTCAAAGTATATATTAATATTGTAAAAGCTGTATTTCAAAATGTAGTTTGTTTTTTACAATGTAAAGATATTAAAAACTCTGAGACGGTAAACCGTACCTAAACTCTTTATGAAGCATTATTGAAGTCACGGAATATGTATACATATAAATATACATATCAACTATCAACTATTGTCAATAATCATAGGTGTCATACAATAGTTGACACTACCGTCAATAATCAATAGATGGTAAGTGTAGAATTAATTGCATTGATCGTATAATCTTCTAAAATATATTTATGTAGGTATATTATAGTTTTGCTTGTACATTAAGCATAAAGTACTAGTTCAAAATTCATTTTATATAAATTCACGTTTTATAAATAAATAAATTGCAAATATTTGAAAATTCCAGAATTTTTTTTTTATTTTTAACTGGCTTGCATCAATTAAATTAAGATCTATATCAAAGCGATTATTTCTAGATCATCACAAATTTTATTTAAAAATTAAATATCTTGAAGTGAATGCACTTTTTTTTTTAATTATAAGTACATATATTTAAAGACAATATTTTTATTGCAAAATAAAAAAATACTTTCTTCTAAAAGATTTTAATTGCCCTATCGACACTATTTTCATTTTCCTACTATTTTAATAATTAAAATAAAATAAAAAATAATAAAGTAACGATAAAAAATCCGAGAGAATCTTTTTTAAGTAATTTTTTTTAAATTTTTGTTTTTTTTTTCAAATTAATTTAATTTTATTTTTAATTTTAAATTTCTTTTTTTCTTTTTTCTTTTATTTTTTTGAAAAACGAATGTTTTAATTTATATTTATGATTTAAAGTGTAGAGGTGATACTAAGCAGGTACGTTTATATAAATAAAAAAAAAACACAAATTCTGGCAGATTAAAAAAAAAATCTTTTTACTTTTTTCTTATTTTGGGGTTAAAATCGTCCTTATTTTTGTATTTTTGTTCTTTTTTTTTGAAAAATTTTCTAATCATATTCTAAATGGTGTGGTTATTTCATTTAAAAAAATATTATGGTGATTTTCATAAGATTCATAGGAATTAAAAACATTATATTTTAATTTAATTGCTTTATTTTTTTATTTTTTTTTTTTCAACAAATTCTCTACATTATTTAAATTAGAAAAACATTATGTGCTTTGTTTTTTGTTTGCTTACACATTCGAGTCACACATTTAAGAAAATGAAATAAAAATTATTATTTTTTTTATACTTAGTTCTAAATTTAGATTGTAAATTATTCTTGCAATTTTATAGTCTAGAATTTAATCAAATTTTAGATTGTAAATCTAGATTATTTAAAATTTCTATCGGTTTTGTAAATCTACCGTCAAATTACAATTGCTAATAAGCTTGTTTGACAATAAACTATTCAACAGTCGTAAAAAATATTTTTATTTTTTCATATTTGCTATTGATTATCTAAAATTAAAAAGAAATAAAAATAGACATATTTAACTTTAACAAGCAACTTTAAGAAGAAGCGAGTTTTCTTCATCGGGTAGTTATCTAATAAGAAGAAGGAGACAAAAAATTTGCATTAGTAGTGCATATTGAACTTGTAACACAGGGAGTATGAATTAGATTTCAGTTTATCGCAAATTTTTTCTTGATGACAATTTTAGTTCTCTTTTAGGATGAATGATAGACAAACTGTCATTTTCAACTTTCAAAACCGAATGAAAGGTTTAATTTAATCATTTTCATGATTTATGTTTTTGATACCCACATTCAGTTATGTATTCACTTTACTGATCCTGATAGAAATATCTATTTACAATCACGTCAACTCATTTTGAAAAGAATAATAACATTATTTTTATTGTGATGCTAGTTAATTAAAACTAATTAGTACTTCAATGAAAATGTTCAAAGCGTTTATTACAAGTGCTAAAAAATTAATAAAAAATTGACTTAAATGCGGCTATTGAATAAAAATTTTAAGATGATAAAAAACAATTAAAAATTACTATCACTTAGTGATAAAGTTTAACAGAACGTTGTGTTTTGTTGAATTTTTCTGCAAAATAAATTAAACAATAAAATGACTGAAATTGTACTAATATTTTTATTAGTACAATATTAATTGAATAATTCAATTAATTATTAATAATTTGCGTTTTCTTTGATTCCATTAAATTCACGAGATTTGGCGAGAGTCAATAAGACTTAATCAGAAGAAATTTTTGTTTTTTTTTTTTTTTTGTAAATACACAACAAATAACATATTGTTCTCGGACAATATATGGTGCTAATAAATTTTGTAAATATTATGTTTTGAAAAATAATTTAGGAACCGACTCTTTTGAATTTAGAATACAATATAAAAGGTTTAATTAACTGTTAAATGCAAAATAATGTTAATTTTAAGAAATAAGTCAAATTGATTTTTGTATCAAAATCTACGTTAAGGGCTTAGCGATAACACCCTCTATCCCATATTGAAATAATTTGGAAAAAATCCGAAAATACTATTTCACTACTATTCATTACAAAAATATTTAATTTTCATATGCAGTAAATTAATTTATGTAATTTATGTAAATATGTAAGATTGTAAATTGTAAGAAAGACCCTGGTAGATGTTGGATAAAAGGTTCTCACTATAAGCCATCGACATTTCAAGAATACGATCACGTGAAATATTTTTAGATATTAAGAATATAAATAAAATCTGCTCGATAAAGAAGGTTTCTAAAGTTTCATTTAGTTCGTTATTGTTTTTAGAAAACTACAAAATTTATTTAAAAAATCACACATTTTAAAATTTTATTGTAAATTATTTTTTGTTTAAATTTATGTGTTTGTAAATATAAATATTTTTTTTTTATTAATTGTTTATTTTTGTTTTTGCAAATTTGTATCTATTGTTTCTATATTTTATTTTATATTTTGCTTTTTACTTTTTTTTTTTTGGAACTTTTGTTGCTTTGTTTCTGTTTTATATTATTAAATATTTTATTATATATGTACAAACATTTATAATTATTAAAAATAACAATTTTGTAAACAAAATTTAATTTTTGTGTATTAATTTTTTTTTCTGTTTTTAGATGCTCAAAATGAAGAAACACGAAGAATTGGAAACACCAACGTTTACAACATCCATACCGATTGATATATCGGATTAAAAGATAAAAAAAAAACATGTAAACAAAGTGAAAATGTGTACCCGCATATAATAGGATTTTATTCTATTTTATAAATAATTTAAAAAAAAAAAACAAAACATACACTTAAATTGAAAATCCTGTTCTTTGTTTTTTTTTTAAATAATTATTTTATTAATTATTAATATTAAAATACTTTTAGTTATTATACTTTATTCATTTGTTTTATATTTCTTTCATAATTTTCCATTATTTTGAAATGATTAAAAAATTTAATTATAAATTAAATTTAAATAAAAAAAAAAAGAAGAAATTAAAATTACAATCAGAAAAAAAAATATTCATATTATAAAATTTAGAGTATGATTTAAAAATAAAACAATGTTATTTTTAAATTAATAATCCAATATTATTAAAATATTAATATTAAAATTCAATATTTGGCCTTAAATTTTAAAATGAAATATTGAATGTTAAAAATTAAAGAAAAATTAATAAAAAAAAAAAAAAGAATTTGAATTATTTAATTTTTTTCCTTTTTAATATTTTTACGTAAAAATTCGCCTTATTTGTTTTTATAAAATTTCAATGTAATTTAAAAAAAATTAATGGAGCTAATAGCTTTAATAAAAAACTTTCTGTAATTCTTTTAATAAAATTATATAAATATTGAAAAAATACTTATTTAGAATCGAATAAAATTTGCTTAAAACAATTTACCTTAAACCATAACACGATACTGTAAATAAAAAATTTTTTTAATAATTTAAAATGAAAAATTCTTATTTAATTTTAATACAAAAGCTAAACGTCATCAATACAAAAGTAAATACAATGTAAAAGAAAATAAATGTAAATTAAAACGCAACATGAATTAAAAAATATTTAAAAAATAAATTATAAATTGGCGAATGAAGTGTTAAAGGCTTTTGTTTCATAACTACATATGATTATTCATAAATATATAATTAATTTTTTAATATGATATATTTTCTTAAGATAAAAAACAACTTGTAGAATCCAATTTAAAACTTTGAACTTTATTAGATTATTTTACTAGGTTAGTTTTTTTAATTCGATAATTTATCCTTTAAAATGTGTAAATTATATTTAAAATACATACTGCAAAATAAGCCCTATTATACATGAAAAACGTTTCAAATTTTGGTTTTGGTATTAGAAATTGATTGATGTTAACTAATGTTTTAGTTTTTTTTTTTTTAATTGGATTAAATTGATATACCATTAACAAAATTGAAATGACAAAATTTTAATATAAATATATTTAAATAAAAATAAAATATATTTCAAATAAGACAAAAATTTAAAAAAAAAAGATTCAACATTTTTGTCTTAATTTCTTTTATTTTTTTTTAATTAATTTTAATTGTATTAATTTAATTTTCTAAAAAGAAAACAAAATACAAAAAAAAATTACAAAATTTTGTTCAAATTTAATTATTTTTTTATTATTTAATGTTAAAATTTAGTAATTGAAATTTCTTTTAAAGTGCCCATAAAAACAAAAATGGAATCAAAAAATTTTTGTAAAATCAATTAAAAAAAAAAAAAACGAAAAAGTATTCTAAATAAAAATAATAAAAATTGATATTTAAAAAAAAAATTGGACAAAAAAATTTTTTTAAAAATTTATAAGATTTAATCTTAAAGTAAAGGCTTAATGTAATTTTAAAATATAATAATATAATATTAATCCAAAATAAAATAAATAAAAAGAAATTTTCTACTTAAGAAATAAAATAAAATCTTTGATGGTAGCGTAATATAAAAATTATAATTTTGTAGCAATTATATTTTCAAATTTTTTAATCGGAAAATATAAAACTGTGTTAAATCCTGCACTAACTGTATTGAACTTTTTTTTCGGAAACACATCACTAATTGCATCTACCAAAATATAAATCTAACTTCAACGTAAGCCAAATTGATTTCAGATATCCGTTTTAGTAGCAGCCATAAATTATTTTTTACTGTTTAAAATAATGAAAAAAAAAATTGATTCTGAAAAGCCAGAAAAAAATATGATATTTCAATTTAGACCTTTTTTCGTTTAAATATTTCTAAAATACAATATTCACCATTTGCAACTTGATTTTAATAGGCCTTCGCAAAATTCAACTGGAAAAAACACATGATTCACAATATAAAAATGGTGTTATACCTTCATGATTTTAACAGCTAGATTAGCAATTTTCCACTTTTCAAAAAGGAAAAGCCTAAATTTACTTACTTATTGTTATTTTAACCTTTTTATACCGCAAAAGAACTCAATTTCATTTTTATTTAATTAATTCTCTATCAAATATTGTCCTTATAGAACTTGATTTCCGGTAAGAATTTACAAAACTGATTGTAAAGTTTTTACATCACCAAATACATTTTTTGCATTTGCGTAAAAAAGCATTTTTTATATTCAAAACATAGACATATTATTAAGAAGTGAATAGCAAGTAAAATCAAAATCATTTCAGCTTTTGAAATAACTAAAAACGTCCTATTTTATAAATATTTGAAATGGTAAAAAAATAAGGCCTAACATTTTTGTACTAATAAAAAAGAAAACAATAGTTTAATAAATTTTAATAAATTTTACATTAAAACTTAGAGAAGATGTAAAAGCATATTACACAGTATATGTGGCATGTAATAGTATTTAAATAACAAAAACATCATGAAAATTATTTGTATATAAAAATTTTATACACATAAAATAAGAAAAAATCAGTAACATTTGATACGAATCAAATTTTTAATTATATAATATAAATGCAGCAAATTAATATACAATTAATTTAATATGAATATATATGTATGTAAGTATGTAAAATGATTATCTAATAAAAGTGATCATGATACAAAAGTAATAACAATTCCTGTTTTTTTTTATTTAGTGAGTTCTATTGTGGTTATTTTATAAGCTTGGATAATACTAAGATAGATTGCTGGGATAATACAGCTCTAGATTAATGAGTGTGATTTAGTTCTGTATCGTGAAAAATTATTTCACTCAAGTACCAGATTGTAAAAGAGTAATAAATCAGTTGTCACGTTGATAAAATAAGGGCTAGGTTAAAAAAATTCTTTTTAAATAAAAAAGCTAAACGAGGAAATTTACCTTAACAAAGTTAGCTGGTATTAGTTATTATAACACTTTTCAGATGAATATTTTTCTAGAGTGAAAAAGATTCCAACACTTTTATACTTTGATCTGAAACTGAATAGGTACGAAACGGCCATACTCAACCGTTCAAAAGATTTCAGAGTGCTCGTCAAGTTTTGTTCATGAACTCTTCATTTAATCAGGTTAAAAAATATATCCTGAGAACAAGGGAAAACATCTAGCATAATGTGGTAATTTTCCATATTATAGAAAAGGTCTTGAAAAGCTTTACAGATTTTGTGCAGTACTTTCTCAAAAAATAGTCCAAGATGTTGTGAGCTCCAAACATATCCTGCAACAAAACATCAAAGGGCATATTGTAGGAAATATATTGAAAAACTTTAAAGGTACGAATTAAATTAAAAAAAAATATACACTTTCTTTATTTGCTATAACAATGCCTAGTTTTACAATTCTTATATAAATATTTTTTATAATTTTAACTTTGATAAAATTGATTTAAGATATTTTTTAAGGGTGTCCATAACCAATGTGTTATTTGCAAAATTTTAAAAATAAAATGTTATATCCGAAAAGATTTGTGATAGCTAGGTAGGTACATAGTTTCATAAAAATTCTGTAAAATTTTAACTACGTCACGATTCGTTAATAATTTATTGTCAACTTTTAACTTTATCATATGGCACAATGTATGGTAATTTGGGTTTAAATACATCTCTCGGAAGTAAACTACTTAAAAAGAATAGTGTTATCATACCAGTTATTCCCCATATTTTTGTATGTTTGTCTTCCAAAAGAAATACGGGAGAACTATAACCATTTCTGAATTGTGTATGACGAATGTTTTTGCTGTCGCAAAGATCTTTTATTGGAATAATAAACACTTTTTCAACCTCGAATTTGTTTAGTTTTAAGTCATTTGAATTAAAGTCATCAACGAAACCAACAATCGGCATTATAGCTGCTGTATGCGGAGGTTTAATTAAATTTCCAGAAGCCCAAATTTTAATTTTTTCTTTTGGCAAACCAATTTCTTCTTCAGTTTCTCTTAACGCACATTCTTCAAAAGAAGTGTCTGTATGATCTCGGACACCGCCTAAAATAGAAGAGAAAATTTAAGTTCCAATATTTATATGAAATTACAACTTTTTATATGTACATACCTGGAAAAGATATTTGTTATTGGAAAAGATATTAGAACTGCTGAATATTTATCAGTATCTTTTTTAAGTTGAATTGTGGAACATGATTTTTTAAAACGATTTTCAAAGTTATTACGATTATCTTCCGTCAGGTACTGTTCTATTGTTAATTGGTTTGAAAAATTCCGTGCGTTTTTATTAAATTTTAGCCTATTAAGCCACATAATTAAGAAAACAATTATTTTTAATATGTTAGTATAATTAAAATCTATGCAGTACTTAACTTAGACAGATAACAAAAAAAAATAAAGGAAAATTCAAATTATCAAAAAGGAAACAAACGCCTGTCAAAATTTTAAGTAAACATTATCAGCTGTTTTTGCTGTTGTCAAATAAAAATTCTTTTAGTCGATGATTGGGACATCTATAGCTAAATATTAATATTCCGGCTGATTTTTGAAAATTTTCAAATTTTAAATATTCAGTAAAAACAGAGAACTATTTCAAAATAATCGATATATCGACTATCGAATAGAAGGATACCTACCAACCCGCAAGCTGTAATAATTGTTTTCTTTAAATTCTAATTTACTGAGGCTAATTTGCTGCTTTATGGTTTGATTATCTGTTCATTGTGAATATTTAATTCAAAATGAACAGATTTTTATCAGTGTGTTAGCAAAATTTATTAATTTAAATTTGTATTGGCTCATGTCAGAATTTTATTTGTTTTACCTTCTAAAAAATTTTGTATTGCCTTTGTATAGATATCAATGTATAGTATATGTAACGAGTGACTTTCGCCATATGTACGTATAATTTTGAAATACCTGAGATTTTGGAAAATGCTAGATATTTGAGTAAGTATTTAAAAAAAATTAAAGTTTGGCTTTATAAATCATGACTTTAATGAAATTCAATTAATTTTCAAAGTTTAAAACTTAAAAATAGATCAAAAATATAATATGTTGATAAACACATCCATGCGTAGGTTTAATATGTGTGAACAATTGAACTCGAAGAAGGAGTTGCGGCGTACGAACATGAATTTCTGAGTAAGTTTTTTTTTTAAATTCGTAGTAATTTCAGTTATGTATATTTAACTTTTATGTATATAAATTAAATTATAAGTAATATATTTTAAAAAATTGTGTTTAAATATTACTTACCATACTTGCCATTTTTAAAGTATTTAATTTAAACTTCAAATTAATTTTGTAAATGAGGTGTTTTAAATAACTTGATGGTTTTATTACAAAGCAGTTTCCCCTTCTGAGTGCTTCTACAGAATAAAGAAGTTAATAATAAAATATGTACATACATACATATGAATAGATTTCTAGACAATAAACTTAATTGCATAAAATTCAGTTTTGATGTAAACCTGACATATCTATCCGATCTAAATGAACATCATCAAAGTTTCAGAAATTGTTTATTTTTCTATCAAGAATGACTGTTATTGTAATTGCAACAATGCGAACAAAGAGTTCCGATAGCTGCATTACAACTCAAAACGATTACATTTTATACATTTTGAAATTTTTGATAGAATGGCTTTTAGTTATCATTTAACACTAAAGTAAATTTGATCAATTTGAAAAAATAATAAAGCTAGATCCATAAAACTTAGCAGACATTTAAACGACTTGACTCGTTGGAACGGCTTTTACACAATTCTAAAAGCTAATTTTAAAAATTTCAAAAACTAGTTTTTGTAGTCAAATTATCATGAAATACGAATGGGCTATCATTCAGTCAAAAATATAATTTTCATATCAGTATACATATATAGTTTTAGTTTATTATGATAATAACAACATTGTTTACGGTGTTTGTGATTATTTTCTAAATTTATGAAAATCTGTATGAAAGAGCTGGAAAATATATTATAGCAATGACTTGGTAAAATAAGAATTTATAGACAAACTTAATAATTTTTATGTTAATTTTATTTTCATATAACTAATAATATTATCGTTTCTCTAACAATTTTTCTTTTGTAATAATAATTAATAATATTATTTTACAATAATTACTCTGCCATTATTTTTTTATAACATTTTTATTTTTTATTAAATTTTCAATAATGTTTTTTTTTTATTATTTTATTATTAAAAACATGGTTTTTATTTTGTGTCTCTTTTAATATGAAATAATTTAAAAATAATTATTTTTGTTTTACTAAATTTTTGTAATAGTTATAAATAAATTATTTTTCCCTTTTATTTATTCTTTTCTCATTTTTCCTCTTGCAATTTAATTTACTTAAAATCTAATTTTAAAAACATTTTTATTTTGTATTCTTAAATTTAATTATTTTTTTGTTATTTAAAATGTACTTGTATAATAACGGTATCATTGCACTGTTTTTTTTTCAAATTTTTTATTATTTTAAGATTTATTTTAGTTTTTGTTTTTCTAAATTAATTTTCTCATATAAAAAATTTTCCTATATTTAACATTGATAAATTATAATAATAATTTAATAAATAATAATAATTATAATTATTAAATACTTACCTACATAACTAAACTATGTTGGTTTTTGTTTTTTTATTTGAATTTTAATTTTTCTAATTATTTTATAATATAAAAAAATATTTTTGTTTTAATTTTCTATCTGTATGTATATGATAACAATTCGACTAGATTTTTTTTATTATTGTTACGAGTATAAATTAAAAATAAATAAATTGATTTTAAGTATGTTTATGAGTACAAGAGAATATTACACGCGTCGTATACAATCTACATAAAATGTATAATATTATAAATATTTATGTATACGGCATGTAAATAATATATGTATAATAATATGTATTTAGAAAAACAAGAGTTTTAAATTTTTATTTAGATAAAATTCCGAAAAATTTGTTTTCCAATTTTACCATTTTCAACTCAAATATTCGCAAATCAGGAAAAAAAATCACTGGTTTCTATACTGAAAGTCTACCGGGTATGCTTTAATTTAATTTAAAAGTCTAACAATTTTTCTGAAACAGTTCAACTCAAAATCATAAATTTGAAAAAATGTCCTGTTATATTAAAAATATTTAATTGCATCATTTATTTTATAAAAAAGGAAAATTATAGTGAAAATAAAAATCTTTCTAAAAGAATGTTAACAAAGAGAAAATTAGAAGAAAGTGCTAATTAAACATCTATCAGTTTCCGCGCAAGTAATTATACAATAGCTTGGAAAATATTAACAGATAGATACGACAACACAAAATTTTTAATATCAAATATAATCGGTAAATTCTTGAATCAACCAAATTGGAAAACACGTTTTTTTTTATTTCTTGACAAGACCAACTTCACAAGACAGATGATATAATATTCATTGAAATCTGGTTTCCAATTTAACCCTGTTTATTATTACGATTTGACATAGTAAAGAAACTTAGACAGAACAAATATCCTACAGATAAATTTATCGGTTTTTACAAATGTTATTTAAAAAAAGCCTTCTCCTACGTAATTAAATAGGAATCCATTTAAAATAATCGTCCAATACAACATGCATATGAATTTTAATACAAATAAATTTTGACCAGTAGCAAGACTATTAAAATTAATTCCGTTAGATCCAGTAGATTTTCATAATTACGTGAATATTTTTTATTGTAGAAAGAAAATAATGCAAATTCAAAAGAGATTCATAATTGGCACAATCATTATGTGATCTTAATATAAAAATTGTATTCTATATGTGAATGCATTAAATTCACTTGTTTTAACAACAATTAATCAAATTAGAATTAAAACTAATGGTGTTAATCATTAAATCGTTTCTAGTTAAAAAAAAAAACACTACTTATTTGTTATCACATTATTTAAATTTTCCATGCCCAAGTTGTGTTGAAAAGAGACGAATGTGGACTATGAATAACAAAACGAGACACATTTTTCTTTTGTGCAAGTCGAATTTTTGAAATGTAGCATAATTAAAAACAAGAAAATTCTTAATAATTATGTTGCAAGTACATATGGCGAAAAGTACAGTATATTTTACTCTGTCTCTTAATTTTTTTAAAATAATGAAAAATCAATTTACTGTGGCTCATTATCTGACGAAATTCGCCAGATTTCTTTGCGACAGAAAATAAGTACATATGTATAATGTGACAAGTAAGCTGAAGATAAAAAGAATTTCATTGCGATAATTTACTATATACTTCTGTCAATTTTATACAATGCTTGCTTTATGCAAAAAATTGTTAACAAATCCATTCGTCATAAATAATTTTATAATTACGAATTCACTAGTTCAAAAAAATTGTACAATCAGGTAAATTTGCCAAATATAATAAACTTATAAAATAATCATACAGCTGATCTATAAAACGACTAATCTAAATTTTATGTGTACTTTATTAATTTAATTTATAATTTTAAAAAATCCGGTTGTAATGTTGAAGTGATGCTAAGTTGCTAGTTAAAACATAAAGTATAAAACATAAAGTATAAATGTTAAAAGAAAAAATCTTCTAATGGTTGAATATTTTTTTAGTTATTTATTCGAATTTTTTTGGTCAGATTAGGAATATTTTTTGTATTAATGTCCTTATTGTAAGGGGGAAACCTATTTATTATTAATTTTTTCTTCTTTTTTTTTGTATATAATTTTTTGACATTCATAGTAATTTTAATAATATTAATGTTATACATAATGTAATGAAATATTTTGGTGTTTACAATTTAAGGGTATTTTTTTTTATTAACAATTTTAAAATATTTTTTTCGTAAAATTTTTATGTTAAACATTTAACATGTTTAGGAAACTGTACTTAATTTATTCAATCAGTTACACCAGTTGTGTAAGTATTTAAAAATTTGGAAAATTTTAACTTTAAGAAAATTTGAGATTCTACTACATTTTTTTTTTAATTGAATATTTAAGATTCTAAATTTATATGAAATATTTCCTATTAATACATAAATATTCATATAATGTGTATATATTATTTTTATACTATTTAAAATTTTATATGAGATCAAATAATCGACATATTTTAAGTAATTTTAGAATATTTTTCTTTTTTTTTAATTTTATAATATAGATAACTGTGTAATTTTAAAGAATTATAGATTTAGGATTCATTTATAGATTTAGTTAATAATAAGTATGATGAGTTTTAGAAATTTTATATACCCTATTGAAAGAAAATTTGACGTATATATTTGAATATACAAAAAGATTTTAAAACATAATCAAATGTACAAAGATAATTACATATGTTATTTGTATATACTTATGTATATAAGACAAATATTTATAATTAAATTCCTACAATTAAATTAAAAATGAAATCATTTTAATAATAAATATAAAAGTTAGCGTTTAAAGGTCAAAAAATTTTCATATATTTGATGAGATTGGAATGGCTTTCTATTTCATCAAATTTTCATCACATCAAACGGAATCGAGGAACAGTGTTTGATGTGTAAACGCTAACTAAAATTATAAAAATATTTTCTGTCAAATTTGTTTTTAAAAATCAATTATTCTTAAATATCGATACTTCTTATCAATTAATTTCGATACTTTTCATATTTTTATTGTATAAATTTTTAGTTTGAGTTTAGGAAAGTATCGAAATCCATCGAATATATTTTGTCATTTAGATCACTGTCAATCTTAAATTTAATTAAAGTTTGTATTTGAATAGAGAATAGCGAAAGTACTTGAGTTGCAAAAATTTAAATTAAATAAAATTATTTAACAGACATTGTAATTTAATTAAATTTAATATTATGATAGGGACTAAAAATTTGTGAATTTTAAGATTGAACTATAAATTTGGATGTGTAAGGAACGCCTTAGTTAAGTGAAAATTTAAATTAATTCTCGTTCTAGAACTCATTAAGTAAGAGGTATTGTAATTCAATTCAATAGGAAAAGAGATTTAAATTTATAGCAGTATTTAAAATTGCAGATATCAATATTCGAAAGAAAAAACTTTAAGTTAATACGAATCCGCTTTAATTTTTAAAAGAAAGGGAAGATAACCAACCATTTACATAAAGTTAAAAAAAAATTTCATGGAAAATTCAATAATGAAATTTTAAAAATTTTGCAGAAAAGTGATAAAAGGATAAAATAGCGATAAAATGATAAATGTTGGCAAGACACAAGATTTTCGAATAAAATTTCGGAACCGCTTTATTAAGTAACTCCATATGGCTTATACATAGGATAGACAGATTTAGAATATTTTTGCTGTAAAAATATGATGGTTTGCAGATTGCATTAATTTAAAGAATTTTGAAACATAAAAACAATTCTAAAGCAGCATGTTATGTTTAATTCATAGTAATAAAATCTAATGAACAAAGGGAATAAATTTTGTAAAAAGTTGAGCTTAGCAGTATTTTAATCTAAGATGACAATATATGCAAAATAGTTTTTAAAATTAATATTAATTTTTGAATAAGAATAGCAATATTGACCCAGGTTCTTTAAGATGCACCACTTGAGATAATGGAATATTAATTAAGAAATTTTTGAAATGAAAAATATTTGAAAAATACTCATCATCTCAGTTAATGCGTCTAATGCATGGGTGAATATTTTTTCTTATTGAAATATTTTTTTTTAAATTTAAATTAAAATTGAATAGTTTTAAAGTTTTTAAGAAAAGTAGAATAATTTTTGTTTCTTCAAAAATATTTACTTTTTTTTAAAGATAAATTTTTAAAAATCATTTTGTATTTCTAAATTTTTAATAATCTAATCATTTCTAAATTAGAATTTTAAATATACATGCATACTTAGTAAATGTTATTAGAATCATTTTGAATTTTATTAGTGAATCAATTTTACTAGCTACTTATTTTAAATTTTTATAAAAAAATTTCTTTAATTTTTTTCTTTTATTTTGGAATTGACTTCTAGTAATTTATTGACGATTTTTATTTAATTTTTATTTGTATAATATAGTTTATTTAATTTGGCACAACATATTTTTATTTTTCCTTTTTGACGACACGTTTTTCATTTAATTTTCTAACTAGAAAAAGCAAATACATATTATTTATTTATAAAGGAAATTTAAATCAAAAAATTTTAAATAAATTTTAAATTCCATTGTTAAATCTAATTCGGATTCGGAGGTATCTCAAGTAACATTTGTTAAAACTTATTACGGAGGTTGAAAAAGATAAACTTAATTTTAACAAAATGTAATTTCTATATTACTATATCATTGTAAAGTTCTATATAGCGATCATTCTACGCTTGTACTAGACGGAGTCGCACCATGGTTCTGCATCAGAGTAAATTTTATTTAAATACAAGATTAGCACCTTACAAATAGAAAAGATAGTTAGTTTTACAGTAGAATAGTAGGACTGTAGGCATTACATACTTTTTTTAATGGAAAGTACAAGGGTTGTTACTTGAAACGGACTGCTGAACTCGATTTCTAATTACTTTATTGTGAAATGCAAGGTTTTTGTTTTTAAATGTTTTTTGAAATATTTAATTAATTTATTAATTTTTTTTATTTTTATTTAAGGCTTTTAAATTTTTTTCCAATTAGTGTTTTTTACCATAGTGAGGACAGATTGCATTGAATAATTCATAATGCGGTGACCGTTACTGGTAATTTCTAAAAAAGATTCAATAAATACAATTAAACATGCATATTCCACCTTTATGGACAAGTTTTCCATTTATATTTCTTGGATTTGATGTATTTGTCTCATTGGGTATATTTTGTTGTGCGTACATGTCTTTGTTTTTATTGATTGGGCCTTAGGAAAGCAACACGTAATTACTTCTCTATACCTGAGAAATCTTTTGATTCCTGGGAACGTTTCCTTTCAAGACAGAAATTTTTTATTTGAGTAAATTTGAATTTGAAAGAATTTCTTGCCGATAATTATACAACAGCACAATTATTTAACATATTTATGTTCATAGATATTATTGAAATATCGTAGAGCGAGACTTGTATAATTCTTGCAACTATAATTTGTAATTCAAATAAGAATTTTTAAAATGTGGTTAAAATTATTTTCGAATTTTTAGAATTGAGTTTTTTTTAAATCTAACACATCATATTTCTATTTATTTATCTACTTTAAACTTAAAATACGCTAAACAAAAACAACAATAACAAACTTAATTTTTAATTAAATCTATATAAATCTAAAATCGATTCAATTCAATGTGTAATTTTGCTTCAAATGTTATTCCTATAATTTCAACATACACACAATATATCCTACGAATTGTTTAATATAATTTTCTATACATAACTTTCAGTCTTACCACTTGTACTAGGTTGTTGTTGTTTTGATGGGCTAGCTGAACTATTTGCTGGATAAATGCAACTTTTTCTTTTCACAAATCCTGGAGAAGATATTCTAGCTTCTGTTAAATGCGATAAAAGGGGTAATGAATCATTTTTGGTAAAAATTTTGTCATTGTTTGTGCTACCTCCAACACCATTGCTATTAGAGTTATTACCATTTCGTTTTTTAATAATTGGTGACGGTTTCTGATTGTTATTAAATTGTACTCTTCCAGGTTGTTGACGACTTACAAAATGAACACTGTTATTATTATTTTTATTATTTTCTCTATTAGAAATAGTGACACGTTTCTTTTTTGGACTTTCAGTAGGGAGAAGAGAAACTTGATCTGATGATGATAAACTAGTGTTTGTATTTTCTAGACTTGATAAATTATTGCTATTACTATTATTATTTTTTGATTTTGGCAAAAGTAATTCTTCATCTAAACATGGAAAATGGGATTCCAGTACTCCAGATTCATTTTGTTCTTGGACAACCTTAATAGTCTCTTCAGGAATTCTAAAATTTATTATACGACGTGGTAATTCTGGAGAAGGTGGTGGTTTTAAATTTGCAGAGCAATGGCTTTGAGGTGTTGAAAATACTTCGATTGTTGGTGTTCTTGGTTTTGAATCAACTAAAGTTGACGGATCGATTGATGATGCACTAGCACTATAATATGTATCACAAGAACTAGTATTGGTGGTAAGAATTGTAGAGTATTTATTAAAGCAGGAACTATGGTCAGTTAATTTACAGCATTCTTTTATATTTCCATTAAAGGATTTGCAGGGACATTTTGGACATAAACTTTGGCATTCAGTACTTAAAATATTCGAGTCACTAAAAGTAAGTTTTTTGTTTTGATTTTCATCATCGTGAAGAGTTTTTTGCAGCGGCGATTCTTCTAAATTATCGGCTGATTTTGAACCAGATGCATTAACGATTTTCGGATCTATTATATTGCTATTCGTTATACTTGATGTATTTTTCTCATCTTGTCTATTGGAAACTAAATTTGAAGAAGCGGACTCAAAACTGTCCTGGCTGGAATCTTGACTATCTTGTGATCTTAAAAATCTTGGACTAGTTAAGAAAATTTGCCCCATTCGTTTATATTGCTCATGAGCACGACTATCATTAGCACAGTTAGCCAAATTCTCTGTAAATTTTGGAGCACGTCTCATTACTTTGGGTGTATGTAGCTGAGATTCAAAAACTTCTTCAACAACCGTGTTGTTAACACTATTTTCATTTACTGACATCTTTTGCAAATATCGTTCAATACTGTTTGCTAAACTAAGAGCGTTACTTGTTCTCGAAGATATGCTTGATATTTCTGAAAGCGTTTCAGGACTTGCTAAAGGAGCTAAACCAAACCAATCGTCATGTATTAAATCGATAGGTTTTATATCACCACCAAGCGAACTTCTACGTAGTGGAATAGGTAATGAAGATGGTTTCTTAGAACTGCGTGGTTTAGCTTTATCCGATTGATGTCTATGTAAAATACCTCGTGTTTGAACTTGTGGTGAAACTGAAGGTGATTTCGAAATAATGGCAGCAGTTGTTATATTTGTCGCTTCAATATCAAATGCAACAACCTTACTACGGCTCCCAATAGTTGATATACTCATATTGTTATTATTTATTCCATTTAATGGATATTGGAAGTTTTGTAATGGATTATGAGATTCCATTTGTATAGTAACTCCATCAGCCATAATAATAGTTGTTGCTTCACTTGGAAATGATGGACTTTGTGCTGCTGTTGTATCATCGTCCAGAACACTATTTATATCAAATTGTTGAACAGTTGATGTACTTATTTGACTACGATTAAAAACACTACCACCAATTGATGAGGCTTTCGATTCTGGACGACTTGATGACATATTAAATCTTTGGGCAGAATTTGAATCCTGTGGACTTTGTAAATTTGTAAATGAAGTTTCTAAACATAATTTATGTTGTGTTGTAGGCGTTGAAAGAGAGTTTGTTGTTAAAGATAACGGCGATTGTGCTCTATTTGATAATTGATTTGATATATTTTGATTACTACCTAAAATTGGTGGTAAAGATGACGGTTCACATCCTTGATTTAAAAATTGATTAAAATGTACTGTATCTGGTATATCTGTAGGTAAAGTAACATATGCATTTGATGGTTGACGTTGGGGTTTACGCGGTCCAATTGTAGTTACAACCTAGAAATGAAATTAAATACAAATTTTGAAGAAAAGAAATTTTTGTAAACGATGAATCTCGATGAATAAACCAATAATATTTAAAATAATTGATAATAGAATTAAAAAAATTAAATAGAGAAATTTTATGTGTTGTGATAGAAATGTGGAATGCATTTATATATAGAAGTAAAAAAGTGTTTTATTAGAAAATATGTGATTTCAAATTCATAATTGGTGAGATCATGCAAAACTTTAAAATTTCAAATTTTTAAGCAGAAAACGCAGATCAAAAGAACTTTTTTTGGATTTTATATTTTGTGATTAGAAAAATTAAAAATTTTTAAACTTACCCTTTGAATGTTAAAGTTATACGTAGGTTAATTTTATAATCATATTCAAAATTAATAATTAATAGCACAAAATTAAATAAATTACGATAAAGAAACAATTAATGATTTTAGTATGATGATATGTCATAAATAGTTGAATATAGTTGGTAAAGATAAGAATGAATATAGAAACTGATTTTAATGATAAATTTCAGTATATAATTTTAAATATAGCTATTCACGTCTATGAATCAAATGAAATGGAACCAAGAATTAAATAAAGCTTCGAACTGTGAATTCAAACTTAAATTTAGTTAAATGCCATTAAGAATTGATTCAGCGAGAGGGTCTTGAATCACTGAAACTAAAACTCAATAATTAAATTATTAACCTCAAAAAGATTGTGGAATGAATAATTGTTTTAAAATTTCAAAATTTCAATTTTCAAATTATTTTTATCAGATTTTTCATAAAAGTTGCGCTTATAATTTTACAAATTACGGTAATATTATTTACTGACACTTAAAAATCAATATTTTCACTTCTACATTGTAAAACAAAATGTTTTCATGACAAATTTTTAAGTACCATATTGCATGTTTACAAGTTTTTAAAATTGTGTAAATACAGTTTTTAAATATGCAGTAAAAACGCAAATATTGCAGTCAAACTATTTTGGCCGCTTTTATTTTACAAAGTATTGTAAAAGTTGTGTATTAAATTTTCGCATACAGTTTGATGGCGAAAAAAACATTTTTTTACAATATGGAACTCAAGATTGTTATTTTAAAATCTCAAAACAATATGGAAGCACCAAATTGTATGATTTTGGCAATTTTGGTGTATTTTAGAGTTACGAGAGAAAATCATTGCAGCTAAATAGTGAAAACTTTCATTTTCAAGTACGACAACGTTTTGTCATCGCAATTATAAACAGTGATATAAGTCATCTGTTAAGAAAAATTTTCCAATATAACTCTTTGAAATAAATTTTTTCAATTGAAAATAAAATATATAATTTTATATACTATATATATTACATAAGCAGCGTATAAAAAATTCGCAAAGATTTTTTATTTTGTTAACATGCAAAAAATGTAAACGTAGTTGTATAAAGCGTCATTCATAATGTCAAACACCTAATAAGATCAAAATAATTTTATTGTGGCGAAAAATAGAGAGAAAAACAAACAAGAATATTATAAAAAATAAAATATAAGTATTATAAAAGTACAATTGTACTTCATAAAAAAATAAAAAAATTAAATTAAATTTTTCTATATATGTATGTCTTAAATTGAAGCACAAAATTGTAAACAAACAAAATTTATCAATTGTCCCAACACTAATTCAGAAAATTTTCTTTTTCAAGTTCAAATTTCATTGATTTTCACTTTTTAATTCGTCCACTTGTCATTCGTCACCCCGTTTCCCTGCAATTAAAATGTAAGTAATTGGATTTGAAAATTATGTAAGCATTAACTGAATATTATTAGTTTACCTGAATTTTTTAAAGATTTCAAAATGCTAATTTCGCTACATTTTATTTGCAATAAAAGTTGACTTATATAGCTGAATTTTGACATAATAATATAAATGACCAGTTGTATAAAAATCGGAATATTAAAAGTTTAGACAGAATCTGTTCATTTTTTATTGTCAAAATTTCCATTTCATCTGAATTAGTATTTAGGACCACATATTTTCTTTAATTTTGTTCTAATTAATATAATATTATCACCAAAGTTATTTTTTTATTTCAACAATTAAAATGAGTACATACATATGTACGCTATGTGTAGTGCCTGCTACATTCATACATATGTAATTTAATAATAGAATATAGTTCCTCACATGACACGTCATTACATTTCAGTTAATAAGGCTTGCTAGTTTTACTAAGAAAATCCATGTTACAATTAAAATTATTTATAATGTTATTTTAAAATTATTCAAATGTAAAATAATAAAAAAAATTCAAAATTACTCATCAAAAATGTAAAAATTTTTTAATAATAACAATTTTAAATTTATTTTTGAAACATTTTGTAGTCAACGTCGTGTTTAATTCGGATTTATTTAATAATTTTCAAAAATCAAAATCAGGTTCAGTCATAATTTTAAAGGCGTCATGACACAAATGTCATAAAATCTTAATTCAATTAGTTCTTGCATCGCTGCGCACGTCGACATCGCATTTAATATGCGTTTAAAGATAATTAATATTTTATCATTTAAAATTTTGCATTTACAAAAAATTGCCAACCAAATTGCAAGTGATTTTTTTCGTAAAACCAAGTGATTGACGGGATTGACATAGAATTGTAAAACTTTTAAAATATATACTGTAGGAGAAGACCTCCTTCTATGTTATTGTAATCCAATTGTCCTAAAAAAATTGTTTTACATAATTTAATATTATTATTTTATTTACATACATTCGTATTTGAAAACATCAATGCAATGAATTGTCATGTGAAAGAAATTTTTGTGATAATTTTTATTGTAATTCAAAATTAATGAACGCCTCTTATCATAATTAGTGAAAGAAAAATTTTATATGAGAAAAAAATGTGTAATTTTTAAAAATATATTATTATAAAAGTAAATGTCATGATAAAATAAAATTAATGCCTTAAGAATTAGAAAAATATTAAAAAAAAAAAAAAAACAAAACACATGAAATTTTATGAAATTTTTATGTTTTTTTTTTGTACTTTAGCTAGCATAATTATTGAATAATTATTTTTATGTTGCAATGTACCTGGTATCACATACTGGTTTCATATTTAATGTACATGATGATTCTCTTGCATTGATGCTAACATGATTAATGGTTCGTTCTCTAACATTTACCTGTAGGGTAATTTTCGTTGATTTTTCAATTTTATTTTTTAGAATATTGAACTTTTTCTTTTTTGTTTTTAATAAATTTTTCTAATTTTTTCAATTATGTTTTTTTTTTATTTAATTACTCTTTAACTTTTTTTTATTAATTTTATAAATTAATTATTCAGTTTTCCTTCATATTATAAAATATTCAACTTTATTATGCCAAATAATTTTAATTTTTAAATAAATTTTTTATTTGAACAAGAAATGTAGAAAGTATATATAGAGCAAAAACATTATTCTAAAATCTAATTCAAATATTACAGATTGTGTAGTATAAATATATACAACGAGTAAAACATGCTGGATATGAAGTAAAAGCCTATAAAGGCCAAAAAACTTTGGTGTTTGTTGTCATCAACTATTCTACAGTTCTTGTAATATGTCGTTGTGTTTTTATTTGAAAATAGTGAAATTTAATTTGCAAAATAATCAAAAAAATGTTAATCGTTCTGATTATAATATTATATGGTTTAACTATGAATCTGAAATTTTGCACTTTCCCCAGAACATCATTTTGCAAATAATTTTCTAAAGACACAAAACCCTATGTTGTTTGACGTCAAGAATTCCAATTCAATTGTTTGCACATGTAATCATCAATTTTTGAATGTTTTTTTGCAATCTGCTACTGCATTTTCATTTATAAATTATATTTTCAATGTACAATAAAACTGATTGACTTAATTGACATGATCGTCAGATTCATGACGTTCTGGAAAAGTGCCTTTAAGTTCTTAAGTTAATAACAATTTTTTTGACGAATAAAGTGCATTTTTCTATACGTATAGTTTTACGTTTTAATACCACGCAAATAAATATTGAATATTTAAGAATCTATTGCAGTGTTAACTACAAAGAACTATACAGAATAAATAATTCATTAAAACTGCTTGCAAAAGACAAAGAGAATATCGAAATTCGACTTCACTTTTTATTTTAAAACTGTTCACCATAAATTTACAATTATTTGACTATTTAACATTTAACTTTAGTTTTTCAAATTTACTTAAATTTTGTTTTAATAAAATTCAATTAAAAATAAAATTATTTTCTTATATAATTTAAAAAAAAAAATAACTAACGGCATTTTTTAAATTAATTTTTTTTTTAAATTTGTCTAATTAAATTAAGTATATTTTAAAGATTTACCAAAAATTTATTTACATTATAAATTTAGTATTCCTAGTATTTTGAATTTATTTTTTTTTTTTTTGTTTGTTTACTAATTTTGAAGATATTGTGGAGAAAATGGTTATTAAATCAAAAAAAAAAATTAAAATAAAAATTAAAATTAAGAATCACATGCGATTAAAATAAAAAATATAAAGACTTTTTATTTTTAGAATAAATTTCATTTCAAGAAATTATTTTTTTCATAGTATCTTTATTATTTGGATTAGAAGTATGACTTAAAATACTATATGACATTATTAAAAAATTTGACATAATGTCATTAATTTGTTTAGATTGTGAATTCGATTTTTGTATAACCTAAAAAATATTTTGGCTACAATTGTTACAAATTGTAACCACCGCTGTTATGTCTATGGCTAATTTATTAATTTAATTCAAGGTATAATAAAGCACTTGTATGATTATTACGTAGGACAGAATATTAAGTAAAACAAAAATTTCTTTAAATAAGTTTGGAATAAATTATTAAAATTAATAAAATAATTTTAAATTAGCTCGTAAATTTTGTTAACATTTAACAAAAATTAGGATTTTATTAAATATTGTTGAATTGACTAAGAACTTGACGTTGTTAATAAATTTAAATGAAGGCATTCTAAATTTCGTTGCTTCGAAATTTCTTGAGCTTAAATAGGTAGTTATTGTATTTTTGATTTGCGATTGAAAAAGAAATTTCGAAATATTTTCGCAATTTCGTTTCGAATTTACAAGCACATGTATTGCATCCTAGATTATTGAATATGATTAATATTTATTTTCGGATTAAAATTACAATAAAATTTGTTTTTTAAAACCTCTTTTTTTTTAACTTTCTATTTACGCCTATGATGAAATTTCCTAAATATAATTGGAACAACCACAAATTTGTCCAGTGACTTCCAGATTTTTTTAATTTTTGTGCATACCTTCTTCATTCAATGCTAATTTCATTTTAATATGAAATCCTATGTTATTTTATACATTTTAAGTTTATTGTGATATTAAATATTAAAATTTACAATATAAATATTTAAAAATATTTTTTTTTTTAAACACTTAGCCTTATTCAAATTCGAATACTAAGTATATAATATAAACTATTATAATGTGTGCATATTAAATGTGTAAGAGAAAAGTGTTCTAAATTTTATTTCTACTGTGCTTTAAGAAATTTTTTAGTTTATACTTTTAAACAAAAATTACATTTAAAATTTTTATTTTTTACACATTTTTTTTTGTAATTAAAAAAAAAGGGAAAATTTTGCTTCAATTATTAAAATTTTTTCGAATTTTCTAAAATAAAGGTGTAGGATTTTATCCTTTTTTTTTTTGAAATTTTTAAAAATCTTTCAAGAAATTCAATTATTGGTAAATGTTATTGAGAATTGTGTTTTTTTTTGTGGGGTCATACACTAATTACTGAACTTTGCTACAAATCAAAGCTGCTACACAAAATTTTAATTTAAATAAAAAATTAAGGAAAAAAAAACAACTTACGAAAAACATGAAAATTACTTAAGGTATTAAAAATTCAAAAAAAAAAAAAAATAAAAGAAAATAAATAAAAAAAAAATTTGTTTTGTGTACAAAAAAATTAAATTTTTATTAAATAAATTTTTTGTTTTCTTATTAAATTAAATAAAAAAAAAAGCATTTCTACAAGTTTTTGTAAAATTAAAATTACGTAAAAAAAAAAAAAAATAATGAAAATTGTAATAAATGAGCATTTAATTGCATTTTTATAACATTTTGGTGTTTTAATTTTCATAATTTTTATTTTAATTCTAATTTAAAAACTAAAAATTATTTTAAATTTCATAACAATATTAATTTATTTCTTTAAGACCTTTTTTTTGTTAAATTAAGTAACATTTACAAAATATGCATTCTTTAATTGTATTGATATTTTCAAACAAACATATGCATTCAATAAAATAAAAAAAAAAAATATTTGTTTTTTAAATTAAAAATTTAAGTAACCAATAAGAAATTGCAACCATAGCGACCATATTGTGGACAAGTGAAAAAGAGACTTAATTTTAATAACAAATTTTTAATGATTTTGTCTCTAAATGACAACGCGTCGCGTAACGTCACATATATTTAGTCTCCAAATTTCACATTGCTCATATTTAGTCTCCAAATAATTCAAATCATAAAAAGTATAAATGTAAATACATACATAATATGGCTAGGGTTTTCTAACAAAATGCAAAAATTAGCAAATATGCATTCTATGTCTACACATTTTTGCTAATTCGAAACAAGGTTGAAATTTTTTTTCTAATGTTATTTTCATTTTACTAAAGCAATAATTAGTGAAAATATAGTGAAGATGTTTTAAAAAGTTATCATTTTAAAATGATGCTACTATACAATTAGTGTCAATCAGAACTGAACATTATCTCTTATCTACTTTTGAATGATTTTAAATTTCCGTTTTACTTATATGAATATAACCGATATGAACAATATTGAATATGAAATGCAGAAATGAATATTTGTATTTCAATGTCTTCATAGAAAATTTTATGTTGTTGAGAAGTGCATAACTGTTGGTATCGAATTTTTTTAGAAAATATTTGGAGCAATTGTTTAGTAATAATTTTCTTTTTAAACTATTGATAAAATCAAAATTTTTTGTCTTGCATCAGAAAACGCTTAAAATTTTAAGTAATGCTGCATTCAAGAGATAACAGTTCAAAAGATTTTCTACAGCTTACAAATTTTCGATTAGATATGCCCCTTAACAGTATCTGTAAGGTTGTGTATGTACATTATCGTATTAAATAGTTCTTTTGTTAGATTATTCTTAGACAGGCAAACTAATAGTCTGATAAATGCATTTAGAATATTTGTAACCGAATTCCCTGTGGTCAGAAATGTACAAATTTTTTTACTAACTATTCAGTATAGCGCATATTAATTTACTAAATGAGGGAAATCGACAGCATTTTTACATTTCTTAGTATAGACCGGGAATAAAATAATATATTTTTTGTAAGTTATTAAATAATTTCTTCTTGGTGTTAAATGTATCAAGGCAAAATTAGTCGAATTGATATTAAATTCCAATTCCCATTGGCATATTATATGAATCTTGAATTTAAAATGAACATAAAGAAAAGAAAAATTAGAAATTTACTTGATGGAAATTGCACTAGATATTGTATGTGTTTTGATTTACTCTGCAGTATAGAATTTTTTCGTCTAAGAATTAAGGAATTTAACATTATGAAAACTGGGAATTTCATAGCATGTTTTTTATTTTGAAATATTTTAAAATTAAAATTTTCTTCTATTATCGATATTTCGATATTATTTTCATTACAATGAAAAAAACAGAAAAAATTTAAATTAAGTAAGAAAATTTTAAACAAAATAAAATAATTGAAATTAATAAAGAAACTAATGCTATATAAATCTATCACAACCCAGCTGAAATTATTTTCCGAAATTTTGAATTACAAAAACAATTCTTAATGTTTTATGTTTTCGAAGTATACCCATTAAAAAATATTTTTTTATTTTTTTTTGTGAAATTTTTGAGTTCTCTTTGTGACTCTCACTTTATTTAGTATGGTTTTAAAAGTCATCTAGATAATGGTAATTATTTTTCTGCTTTTTTTATTCAATTTCTTTTTAAATTCAATGTCTTATTCAAATATTTTACTCTGTAATTCAGTACCCCTCCATTTGGAAGACAAGAAAGGTTGTCTGCGCTAAAAATTAAAACTTTTTTTTTTAAATGCGATTTTTTTGAAATATTAAATTTAAAACAACATGTAGAATCAATAGAGCTAAAATTATTGATCAATTTCAAATCAGTAGAGCTAAAAATATTGATCAAAAATAATTTCTGGTATACACTAAATTTAAACTCCATATAAATTTTGAATTAATTTTTTATTTGCTCTCAAAGCTTGGTGGCTTGATAGATATATAAGGCATTAGAGAAACTATTTAAATTAATTATATTAATTTTTACTTTATTGAATGCATTCAATTTAAATTTCAATTTTAGTGAAAAAATACAAAACTAAAAATATATTTCGATCAACTTATAAATAATTTATTGTTTTATAAAATTATTTTAATTTTAGTGCATTATTCAAATTAATATTTTTAAATACAAAAAAAAAAAATTATAAAAAAATTAAATTTACTATTAAATTAAAAACAAAAATATAAATTTCAAACCAAACTATTTTACCTTAAATTAATTTAAATTTGTTATGTTAAAAAAATTAATTTTACATATTTTAAAAATTAAAAACTATTGGCAAAAAATTTTACAGCCTTATAAAAATTGAAAAGTATGTTTTTATTTTGTTTTTACAACAAACTTAAATTTCAATAACAAATTAAATCAAATTGTGTACAACTTTTAAACTAAAAAAGAATAAATAGTTAATAAATTTTCAAAATTTTCAAAAAAAAAAATATAAATTGAAAAAATATAGCTAAAATAAAATAAAATAAATTATAATAATTGATGAAATTGAATTTAAATTGTTTTTAAATAAAATAAATAAAAATAATTAAAATATTTTTGAATCAGAAAAGAATAAGAATTAAAACTTAATTAAAATAGCTAGATTTATTTTTCAATAATTAAAAATTTAAAATTTTTATTTTACTTTTAAGTTTACTTAATATGTATAATGCTAACATTTTGTGATCATATAATTTCTAAAATTCAAAGGTTAAAATTAAAATTCAAAAAAAGACTGCCGTTTAATTTTTATGATTTTAGATTTAGATTAAAAACCCGTACTTACTTTTCTTTCTTTTTCATTTTTTTTCTTTTTTTGGGAAAAAAAACACGGCTAAAAGCAATCAATGAAGTAAAAGGCGCAATAAACAGAATGCCATCAGACTTCAGGCAAGAGAACGTAAACTATAGCAACATAGCAAAACAGGGAACAAACAACAGACTGCAGGTAGCAGAACAACAAGAATAATTGAATATCAACAACGAAATACAGAAGTACTTCGGCAAGAACCTAAATACCTGTTTAAACAAAATGATACATTTTATTCCAATTTACAATAAAATAACAATGGATAACGACAGAAAAAATGCGTTATTTATAATAATATTTGAAATATGCCGGAATTAAAAATATATGCAATAAATGCGAACTCGCTGGTGGGCCTCAAAAAAAGACATTACCTGAACGATAAAATTTTTTAAGATAACGTACGAAATGTGATATTGTTAAATGAAAGAAAAATAAAGGAAAGGCTTAAAATGTCATTCAAAAACTATACTTGAATATCAAGTCATTAATATTGTTCAATATCTCAGAGAAGAGTTGTACAATCTACAAATCAATGAGCAAGCCCAATATCCATTAGATAACATAAAAGCCAAATTACCATCAATTACATTTCCCAAATTTGATGGAGAATACGCAAAATGGTTAAAATTCAGAGACCTATTGACACAAGACAGTCATGTAATATACAATCATAGACAGTTAAGTAATTGCACAAATAGAAAAATGTGGTATTTGAAGACGAATTTAATAGGAGAAGCAGAAAAGCTTATTAAACATCTATCAGCTCCTGCAAGGAATTATACAATAGCTTGGAAAATATTAATAGATAAATACGATAATACGAGTACAAGTTTGTTAATATCAAATATAATCGATAAATTCTTGAATCACTTTGGTAGTCGGGTGATGCAGATGTTGGATACAATAAATGAATGTATTCTACTTTTAGAGAATATGGGTTTCCAAATTGAGGATAATTGGGATCCCATATTATTGTAAATAATCTAAAAGAAGTTAGATAGAGAAATAATCTTTATATGAATTGTTTTTAAAGAAACCGAGAGAAATTCAGTCATTAAAAGAATTTCTAAAATTTATTGAAACGAGATATCATTTAAGGCATTTGGAAACAGGCAACATCAGTTCACCAAATCCAAATTTAAAACGCGAACTGTTAATAAGGCATCAGCATTTTTTACAAGTGACAACTCATTCATGTGTACTGTGGATAAAAACAAACACTATACAATCCAGAATTTATAAAAATATCACAACAAAACAGATAATTTAAGATTAAGACATTGCAATTACGTTTAAATTGTCAACATGCATGTCAAAGTCGATAAAAGAAGTGAAGGGCAAATTTCAAATCAAGTAACTAAGCAAAATCAAGCAGTTAATCAAAATCAAACCACTGACAAACAAAAAACAATAACAGCTAGTACTTATACAGGAACAAACCAACACGAAACTGAAAATTATGTATTTTTAGGAACAGCCTTAGTTACAATATGTGGTACAAATAATAAAACATTAGACTGTCGTATCCTAATGGATTCAGGATCAGAGTTAAATTTTATCACAGAAAGATTACAAAGATTATTAGGTTAATATGTTTATAATATTTTACAAGTGATGTAACTTCCGATTCCTTTCTACTTAATTCAAAGTACGTACATCGTGAATAAATACTCTTGACTGCCAATCGTCGTGTGCTTCAAAGTAATCTGAATTAATTAGAATAATCTTATAATACAAATATAAAATAAATATTAATAATAATAATAAATAATAACAAAAACTATTATATTGAATTATTAAAATAAAATCAATTGAATTTAATATTATACTAAAGGTCTTATTAGTAAATATCATATATAATATTTTATATATTTGAATAATTTACTGACCTACATTAATAATTTACTGACTTTGCAATGATTTTTTATTTTTCTGAAGTATTTTTCGGTTAATATAAAATAATATAAATACAATCTATTTCTATCTAATTTCTAAATTAAGTTACGTAATTGTACGTTTACATGTAAGTTAAGTAATTGTAAATGTTTGAACTAAATATGAAAATAAAACAAAATAAGACTTAAAAAATTTGAAACGTAGAAATTGATATCAATGGAATTGGTAATGTTTACTTTATTCCTACATCTGACAGGGCCAAATTATTAGAATATAAAAATAAATTTTGAGAAAATTTTTAAAATAAAAATCACATAAAATTACTTTAAAATTTTAAGAAAATTTTTTTTCAGAATTAAAATTAAATAAAATTACTAGCGGAAAAATAAATAGGTTAAATATCCTTTAAAAATTTAAGACTATAAGAGGGAAATAAAATAATTTTTTTCCGTCGTTTTCAATAATAGTGCTAAAGGAACTCCTTCTTACACAACGCGCAGCAAATAGGCAAAAGCCGATATTGCTACAACAACAGAGTAGGAAAAGGTGCCCCGAAGTAGTACAAGTAGATAAAATGGAAGTACTGCACAGATATTGAAAGTACTGCAAAAGACGACTCAGCTTGAAGCTCACTTGAGTCTGGGCGAACAGTTCTTTACAAAGTGTAGCTTTGCTAATTCTGGCATTTTTGCTAATATGGGCAGTAGTCATATTGGTCGATAATTACTCACGTCGTCCTTATTACCTGATTTATAAATTGGCTATTTTTAGCAGTTTGGGGACTGTACTTTCTCTGAAAGATTTATTGTCCAGAATGGCAATGGGTTCGCACAAGTGTTTATTACATGCCTTCGGTATATTGGTGTTCATGTTCAATGGATCAATTGACCTTGAGTTATTGAAGTTTTCTATAATGTTACATTTATCTGCTTTGTCGACTTGTTTGAATTTAAAACATCTGTTTTTTTTAGAGCTAAAAAAAGACGACAAGTTCGCCGATTTTTGCAAAGTGAGTGTTAAGTTCACTAATTTTTATATTTTTTTTTTGTCATCCAGATCGTTTAGTAGGAATTGATTCTGGTCTTTTTATTACCGTTGTATAGAACCTCTTTGGTGCAACTCCAGGCTTTTCCAGTATAATTTTTAGTTTTTACAAAAATTTTCTGAAAATATAGTTTTTTTTTGTAATAACTTTGTTTCTATAGTAATTGTACAAACGTGGTAAGTCTGTGTTGACGGGGTTTCACATTAGTTTGTTATACCAAAAAAATTTTGTGTTAACTACTTCAATTAACTTTTTGTCAATCCAAGGAGCTTTATTTTTATTATTTATTTTTTTTTTAAATTGACTTCTTGACGCCTCTTCTATTTTGCCGGTGATATTATTAATAAAATCTTTATGCAAATTTTCACAATTTTTCGTTGCGTTTAAAGAAATTGCCTCATTTTCCAACATCTGAGACAATTTTTCAGTATTGATATAATTGGCTTTCAACCCATCCCTATTATGAGATACTCCATACTTGCTACCTATACACGGTATAACCAGTGTTTTTCCGAAAATAAGACATCCCCTGAAAATAAGCCCTATATGGAGATTTTTGGAACTTTTTGTAATACAAGCCCTCCCCCGAAAATAAGCCCTGGCGCATATTTTGGATCAAAAAACATTCGGAAAAACACGGTACTTTGATCACTATTGCATAGTGTTCTAATACGTCAACATTGACATACGACAATGGCAGTTTTTCATCAAGGTTATTTGTGTAAAAGTGATCAATACAAGTGCCCGATATGTGCCCGGTTATATTACTTTCGTTGCAAATATACAAAGAATTCATTGACATAATATTTTTATAAATGCTGTTGTAAGTATTATTTTCAAATAAATTTAAGGTAAAATCACCCACAACATACATTTTTTTATTGAAGTTGGTTTTGCTCAGACATTTAATTAATTCATCGAAAAAATTTGTAATTCTGGTGCTCTGTATACTTTGACAACATTGAATAAAGTTCCATTTTTGTTTACACTTAGGCTTAAAAAATTATCTGTTAACACAGCAATAAAATTATTAAACAGAAATTCAAAACGATATTTCAATTTTAAGAATTTTAAAGTAATAATTAAAATTCGAAAGGATATTTTTTTTGTTAATTGTAAAACAATAAAACGATTGTTCAATTCTAGAAATTTTAAAGTAATAAATTAGTAAAATCCAAAAGGATGTTTTTGTTTTGAAATTTATAAAATAATACATAATAGAAAGTACAATAACAAAAGAAACACATGTAGATATTTGATTCTTTAGTTCTATTTTGATGCGTAAATATTAAAAAAGAAAAATATTTAAAATAATAATAATTTGTTAGGGACGCATAATAATTTGTTAGGAATTTGTAAATAAAAGCATAGATTATTTGAAACTAAAGGAGAATCTTTCATTTAAGATTATTATTTTAGAAAAGAATTGTTATAGTGTTGGTATATCATCTCTAGCGCTCCCTTGCAATACTGCTAAAATAATGAAATATAAAGAAACATTGCGAAGCGTGGGAAATTGTCTATTGCTGCCAAGACCACAGATCGTATATTGGTGACCCCGACGTGACCGGTATATCACGTCATTGAAGGAAGATAGATCTAGTGATCATCAAAAGAAAAATTTCAATCGTTAGAACCAGTTGTAAGATAGAGTGATTGGAAAATATTCAAGACTACATTGTAAAGCAGCTGAAAGAGTTCAAACTGAAATACAGTCAACTAGCGGAAGAGAAAAAGAATAAAAAAAATACGGTATTTCTGCAACCCATTCTTTTCAATAATGTATCACTACTGTAGCACGACGGTAACTCGTATATTCATCAATGTCACAATTGTGTCATTTATTTGTAGTTTGTGTAGCCAAAATTTTTTGTATACTTTTGGGTAGAATTTTTGCGCTCGTTATTTTTTGATTCAAAATGTAAATTTTTTTATGTTTTTATGAAATATATTTTTGGAAAATATGTATTAACATTCTTTTTAATTTAAAGGGAAAAAATTGATAAAACCAGGACATTAGAAGAAACAGAAGATATGGAGGACGAATTCATTCAAGGGAGGAGAAAAAAATCTGTGTTATGGAGGAGAGTGCACGCAAAAATTGTTTAAGTTTCGCCAGAATTTGGGTATGATACCGAAGAAAAAAGAAATTCGCAAATTTAATTCTTTCGTATAAACGAATAAAAAAAAGAAGTGGAGAAAGTGGACGCGAGCGAACAACCATAAAAATCTTCCATATAAATAATTTTAGACATAAATTCATTTACTTACTAATAACTTACTTCAAAGGTGGAATGCCCCATTCTAAAGTGACTCTTGAAAACATCATCCGAAAACTTGGAAATTTGTTTTTCAAAATTTTTTGCTTTGTTTACGCGGTGTTTTTTGAATCTACTTCTAATCAGCAATTTTGTTAAGATAAATTTTCTTGTTCTTTTTATTTAACCTCTTTTTATTTAATTCTTTTATTTAACTTTTCTTTAACTTCATTTATTAAATACACTTTCCTGTGCTTTTCTATTGAATCCCAAATCCCACATTGAATCTAAACAAAGTTTCATTCTTAACATTTTTATATTACCCGGAATTTATAGTTATTTTGAATAAGTAATAGAAAAAAAATTGGCAATAGTGAGTGAACACAATTCTAACACTTACAAAATTTCTACAACAATACTACAAAAATGTTGTCAACCGTTTTCAATAATGTAGCTTAATTCACCCTACCGTATTTTGACAGTAGTTTTTTATACATTAATGAAGACAGAAAAACTTAAACAAGTAGACCTAAAATGGAAGTTATTCGCGCAGAATGACATCGAAATAAAACAGAAATCTAGAAAATTTGACAATGGCTACTTTACAAATGAAGTCTACCAAGTAGCACTTGATATATACAAAAATATACAAGAAGAATTAACCAAGAAGTTGGAAGATCTTGGTGAAAAGGGAGCTCAAAAAATTTAATGATTTCAAGATGTATCGGGCGAGTTATCTACATGAATATAGAAAGAAAAAATAAAATATTATTTATGCATGTAGATACTTTACCTGCAATGCAAAATTTATCATGTTGTTTGTTTGCAACTATCTTTATCATGTTTTGATTTCTTTTTTTTTTCAAAAACAAAAATGATTAGACTATAGACAAATCATAAAGTATTTAATATAAACCAGATAAAGAAAAATAAATATTGTATTGTATATTTAAAACAAGATAATTAAATCATAAATAAATAAAAAATTGGTCTGGTTATATTTTAATAATAACATTGTAAGTCTTTGTCTAATTACATTTTAATTACACATTTAGAAATATAAATAGAAGAAAAGAAAGCATTCAGTTCTAATATTCTAGTCTTAAGACGAATTGCTGTTCAACTCATTACTTAACAATAATTTAAATTTAAAGACTAAAAAAGCTATGTAAGAATAATTAGTTATATGGTTTATTCAGTTTTGTGAAAATAAAGTAAAATATAATAAAACAAATAGTAAATAAAAAAAAAAATATTGTATATTAGCTTTTTTTATAATAAAAATAATAAAAGTACAAAAACAAAAGTAGCGTATTAAAAAAGAGTACAAATGTCCTTGTAATTAAAAGAACATTAAGGAATATTGCAAATTTAAAAACATTCATGGAAATGATCGATTTCGAAGAAGAAAGCCCGCATTACTATGAAATAAAGCTAATACATTTAGCTGAAAAAAGGAAGAAAATTAAAGATGACGATGAAGAAATATTTTTAACCATCAAAAATCCAGGCGAAGATGGTTATGATGTGAATATAATGGCTATTGAAGGTGATGTACAAAATGTTGACTCACACTTCCAAATATAAATTTACATACAATATTTATACCTCCAAAAGTAAATAAAAATTACCCCTACAGGATGTAGTACCATTTTGTAAAAAACGGAAACAAATCATCTTAGGAGGAGGTGAAGGGAGAGGGCGGGTGGAATTCATGCTTTTTTTGGGACCCTGGAGGCAAAATCCTATCTAATGCCTTTTGTCCCATGTCTCTAGCCCTTCTAGAAGTACCCGTACTTTTTGGTACCTGAGAAGTAGCTATATATATATAATGTAAAATATGATGGTTTTTGATGAGTTATACGAAGTATGAATAAAATATAGAATTATAAAGGAAAATTCAAGGTACTGCGTAGCCTAGTGGTTAGCGTATTTTAAAAAATTTTTTTTTTATTTTGTTTAAATTTTGTTTTATTTTTTTTTTAATATATAACAGATAAATGTTATTATAAAAGTTTAAAGAAAATTTCCAAAAAAATATTCTTATAATAGTTTGGAAAAATTCCCAAAAATTTTAAGTACATAAATATGTATGTATGTATATTTTTTTTAAAGCTTCCTGAGTATTTTTTTTTAAGCTTTCTATATGAATTTAATAATATTCAAAACTGTAGAATATACAGAAATAAATTTTAAACGCATAATTATTATATCATGGGGGTAAACATACAAAAATTAATTTTTCAAATAAAGAAAAGGTTTACTCAAAAACAAAATAATAATTTTATTCACATATATGTATGTATGTATATATGAATGTTTCCAACAAATTTTTCTTTCCAACAAATGAATGTATGTACATATGAATGTACTAGAATCGAAAATTTTGAAATTTTGCTGTTGGGACAATTAGAAATAAAATTATTAATACAAATTATGAATTTATACCTGTTTTTTTAAAACTGTGAGTGAACATATAGGATTGAATTTTAGAAATAAAGAAAAGGTTTAGTCAAAAACAAAATAATAATTTTATTCAAATATATGTATGTATGTATATATGAATGGATTAGAATTTAGCATTTTACAGTTTTTCGCTCGAACAATAAAAATAAAATTTTAGGTAGATACATACGTACATAAATTGTGTATGTATATTTTTTTATACTTATTTATTATTTTTTATGTATGCTGACGAAACATAATATTCAAAACAATAACAAATGAAGCATTAATATTCAGTTGCCACAAAACATCTGATGTCTTTTATAAAATCTGACATTTATTTAAGTTTATTTCGAATTTTCGAACTTAAAATATATGTGAGATCATTATATTTTTGAATATTATTTATTTCTCGTTCTCGGTTTGTGTTTCTAATAATAAAAAGTATTATTTCATTTGTTGGTTTGCGTTTCTAGTAATATAAAGTATAAAAGAAAAAGGTGCTTTTGTTATACAAAAATTTTTTCAGAAAATCTTAAAATAGAGCTATTTCAGGGCTAAAAAGTTCCAATATCAGATTTTTCTGGGACCCTGGAAGCAAAATCCTATCTAATGCCTTTTGTTCCATGTCTCTATTTATGCAAGCGATTGGAATGCAGCAAATTTCAATAATATAAAAAATGTGGTACTTGAAGTCGAATTTAAGTCGAGATGCAGAGTGATTAATGAAGTATCTGCCAGCAACTGAATCGAACTATAAAATAGCCTGCTAAATATTAAGTGACAGATATAAAAACACGCGATTGTTGGTGTCAAACATACTGGAAAAGATGCTAAACCAACCAACAGTTATAGCAGGTTCAGCTAAAGCACTAAAATCATTTTTTGACATAACAAAGGAAAGTATCTTGATGTTACAAAACATGAATATGGAAGTTTTTGGGTCATGTGAACCTATTTTGATGCATATTTTGATAAAGAAAATAGACAAGGAGACACATGCTCTTTTTGGAAAAAGTCTGCAAAAACCCAGGGAATAATTATTTTTAACGGATTTTTTTGCATTTATTGAATCAAGATTACAATCGTTAGAAGCGTTGGGAGCAAAACAAGAAAAAACAAAAAAAATTAGTATGGTGATGTCTAACTGTAATACGAGTACAATAAAATGTGTAATATGTGAAGGAAATCACATGATATACCAACGTCAAAAATTTAGAAATGCAAGACCAGAAAAAAGGTAGCTGAAAGTAAAAAGATTGGCTCTTTGCAGTTATTGTTTAAGAAAACGGCATTTTTATAAAGACTGCAAAGACATGAATAGATGCTTCAAATGCAATAAGCGTCATAACACATGGTTACATGAAGCTATAACAAAAGAAATCAATACTAAACCAAAAAATGAACGAAAAGTTGATGTTTCCAAAAGCCAAAACAACCAAAAAGTGCATGCTGCTTATTCAAACGATGAGAAGGAAGAAAAATATGTAATATTGGAAACGTTAATAGCAACGATTGTGGGAAAAAATAATGAACAGGTAGACTGCCGTGCGTTGTACATCCCAGGATCGCAAATTAACAAAGAAAGATTACAAAATCGTTTAAAATTGAACACAAAAATTAACCAGATGAATATTCGTGCAGTAGGTAACTTAAAAGCAATGTCTTCTAGTAAAATGAATATTGCAATCAAATTAAAAGGTGGCAACTATGAAGCAGACATAGAAGCACATGTAATCAAAAAAAATTACCAATAAACATCCACAGAAGTTTATTGACATTTCTAATTGGAACATCCCTCGCAGCACAAAACTAGCAGATCTCAACTTTAATACCCCACAACATGTAGACTTATTATTGGGTGCAGAGAGGGATAATAAGGTCCAAACAAATAAAATTTGGAACGCAAGTTACATCCTTACTAACACTAACACAGCAGATACCAGCATTGTTAATAAATTGAATGAAATAATAAAAAAACAAAACTATCACGATAATCGTTATTGCCAAATAAATAACGATGTTCAAGAATTCAGAGAGATGTTGCACTCGATAATCGAAAAAAGTGTTCAACTAAGAAAGGAAAATGCCATATTAAAAGATCAGGTTAAAAGTAACTACATAACAATTGAGAAAATAAAACAAAAAAGGTTTGAAAAATATATTGAAATCTTGGGAGTAGGTGAAGTAGCAGTAGTATAAATATGGGGATTCTAAATATAATGACGTCACAATGAAATATAATGACGTCACAATGTAGTATAAGTATGGGGATTCTAAATATAATGACGTCACAATGAAATATAATGACATCACAATGATTTAACAAAATTGTTGGAGTGGTATAACATAATTGATTTTGAATTCATAATGTATGCTATCATAAAAGATGTGTAAGAGCAGCGTGTTAGCAGCAGGTTCTAAGAGTTAGAGGAGGTAGGGCGGCGGAGTTGTAGCAAGCAGGTTCTAAGAGTAAGATGAATTGCGGGGCGGATCCTGAGCTATAACAGATTCAAAAAGTCGAGACATAGTAGGTTGAATGGAAGGGGCGCTGGCGGGGTGTCGGAGGCGATAAGACTTGTAGCAAGCAGGTTCTAAGAGTAACATGAATTGCGGGGCGGATCCTGAGCTATAACAGATTTAAAAAGTCGAGACATAGTAGGTTGGATGGAAGGGGCGCTGGCGGGGTGTCGGAGGCGATAAGAGTTGGAGGAGTTGGGGTTGTAGGAGTTGCGGGATAGGAGCGGCGGCGGCGGTGGAGTTGTGTAGCAGGTTCAAAAAAAAAAAAGTTGAGGAGTTGGTTGTGTCGGAGTTTTAGCGGTGGTATTGAAATTTTTCTGCATATTTTAAAAAGAATATCCTATGGTTGTCCGATGAAAGAAATTTTTTTTCATCATCATAAAAATAGAGATAAAAAAAATTTTTATGATGATAAAAATAATTTATGTTGTCTGATGAAAGAAATGTTTTTTTATTATCATAAAAATAGAGATAAAAAAATTTTTTTGTGGTTTTTGTTTTGAAAAAGAAACAATTTTATTTGTTTTGAAATTTTGCCAAAACTGTGTAAAGAATGAAAGAAATGAAAAAAAATTATAGTATGTCATATGCGTGAACTTGAAAAATGAACATAAAATTTTGTTATGGTTTTTGTTTTGAAATTTTATCAAAACTGTGTAAAGAATGAAAGAATTGAAAAAATTATAGTATGCTATCTGTGAACTTGAAAAAAAAAATGATATCAAGAGATTCCCTATTATAATCACATTCTGTTTATATTTAGAAATTATATTACATATGCGATCGGTAAAAATGTAATTTATATATTTCACTTAACCTGAAAGTTTAGTATAATTCGAAAAGTAGAAGCTTAAGTTTTATTTTATATATATATATATATAAATAATTTAAAGTGTTAAAATAATTTAAAGTGTAAAGTAAAGAAAAATTTAAATTATAAAATGAAAAATTCAAATAATCAACAAGATCAATCTCCAACAAAATTTTGTGAGGAATGTGAATTGCAAATTCCATACAAAAATTGGTTGTATCATGTGAGAACCTTCTTACATAAAAAAAATGCAGCAAAATTAACTAATGATGGATGGAAATGCGTGAAAAGTTTGTTCAGCGAACGTGTAGAAATGTATTTATTAGAAAATACAAATGAAGAAACACTTGCACCGGAAGAATTTCTAGACATTTCACAGCCGCAAGTTATGAAATTATTGAAACAATCGCTCCAAAAACATGGTTGTTTTAAATTTAATATAGAAATGTTTGCAGAATATATTAAATTTCAAGATATTGAAGAAAATGCAGACGATGATCTTATTTTAAGCATAAAATCGTTTAATTCAAAAATGATAACAATTCATAATGATGCAGAAATTTCAGATGCGTATAATATTATAAAAGCTATTATCATACGGAAAACTGAAGAATTCCAGGAACGTGATAGTGGTTGGGCGCTCTTAAGAATTGTTCATTTAGAAATAAATATCAATTAATATAAACCACTTAGAGGCTCATCATACTTACTATTACCATCATTTCTTCAAAAGAAAAAAGCATGCATAAATGTAAGGAATCATGATGAATACTTCTTTAAATGGGCTTTGATATCCAAATTTTATAATGGTGGTAGTACAAATTTAGATAATCCTTCAACATATAGAGTTCTGGATATAGGCGCAAGTACAATTGTACTAAGAAATATTACTCTACAATTTGATGGATTGGAATTTCCTTTAAAAATTACCGATATTTAAAAATTCGAGGAATTAAATCCAACAATCAGTATAAATGTATTCGGTTATGAAATGATGGAAACACAATCAGAAAATTGTTTCTTTCAAATAGTGGGACCGTATTATTTTTAAAAAAAAATATCATATTAATCTTTTATATATAATGGAAGGTGATAGTCATCATTATGTTTGGATTAAAAATTTATCAAGACTTGTACGCTCACAACTAACTAAACATAAATCGATGATTCATTTATGTAATACTTGTTCATTATTTTTTCACAATGAACAAGATCTTCTATTACATAAACCAGAGTGCAACAGAGTAATAACAAGTTTACCTTCAAATGAAAGACAAATAATTAAATTTGAAAAATATGAAAGACAACTAGATATACCATTTGTAGTATATGCAGACTTTGAATGTGTGTTGCAGAATATTAGCAGTTGCTCACCAAATCCAACTATATCATCAACTGAAGATATACAAATTCATGTTCCATGCTCATACGCCTATAACATTAAGTCTTCGTTTGATGACGATATTAATATTTTCCGAATGGATACGGGGTTGGATTGTATCGATAAATTTGTAAGTAACTTAATAGATGATACAACTAATTTATATATTAACTATATTAAAAATATTAAGCCAATAGAACAATTAACAAATTTACAATTAGGAATTCAATTACAAAAGAAAACTTGTCATATTTGTAAAAAATTTTTAGATTATAAGAGAATTGCCGACCATTGTCATTTGACTGGAAAATATCGAGGACCTGCTCGTACTCATTGTAATTTAAATTATAAAATTCCTAATTTTTTTCCTATTTTTTTCATAATTTTTCTGGATACGATTGTCATTTATTTATAAAAACTCTTTCAAAATATCCCGGTAAAATTCAAATTATACCCAACAATAAAGAAAATTATATATCTTTAAGTAAACATATTGTGTTAGGACAAAATGAAACATTCGAATTAAGATTCTTGGATTCGTTTAGATTTATGAGTTCAAGTTTGGATACCCTATCATCATATTTAACTGATAATGATCTAATTTCGGTACGAAAAACGTTTATATCTGATGACTATTTTAAATTAGCTAGAAAAAAAGGGATATTTCCATATGAATATTTAAATTCATTTGAAATATTAGATGAAACTGCATTACCCGAACAAAAATATTTTAACAATAAATTTTCTGATAGTATTTGTTCTGATGAAGACTATGGATTTGCTAAAACTGTATGGGAAAAATTTAGATGTAAATCTATTAAAGAATATTTAGAAATTTATTTAAAAATCGATGTGCTTTTATTGACTGATGTTTTTAAAAATTTTCGAAAGTTATGTAAGAGTATATATGACTTAGATCCCTGTCATTATTATACAGCACCCGGTTTATCTTGGGATGCTATGCTGAAAAAAACAAAAGTTGAGTTAGAGCTTTTAAATGATATTAATATGTATAATTTCATAAAAAAAAATATCTGAGGAGGTATTACACAATGCAGTTTAAGATATTCTATAGCAAATAATAAGTATACTGATAGTTTTGGTAATAACCAACCATCGTATTATATAACATACTTTGATGTTAATAATTTGTATGGATGGGCAATGTCTCACCCTTTACCTTTAGCTAATTTTAAATGGTGTGATGATATCAACAGTATTAAAGTAGAAAATATTTTAGATAATTCTCCTAAAGGTTATATTTTAGAAGTAGATTTAGAATATCCAAGTTAAGCTTTCGGTACCATAGAACCGCATATAAATAGAGAAGAAATTAGAAAAATTTAATTAGTATTGAATTGATCATCCAATTATACTTAAAATTAAATTAAATTAAAAAAAAATTTTAAAATAAAAATGAAGAGAATGAGACAAAACAGTACCAGCAGTTCCAGTACGGAGGACTTTGAAGCTTTTCTAGAAGCATTAAACACCATAAAACAATACAAAAAATTCAGCTCCCTGGCGCATGGAGTAAGATTCAAAATACTTGGACTATTGAGATCTAATTCCTCCTTCAAGGACAAAGAGGGAAAGAAGAAGGAGTGCGTGAAAGTAGAGTGTAAAGATTTTTACACGTATATGCCTACTTTTTATGCGGAGAGACATCCGCAAAAATACATAGAAAAAATAAATAAAAAAATAAAAAATAAAAAATTTGAATACTTTTTTACAATTGTTGGTTGTAAAGATAATTTCTTTCAACTAACATTTGATATTGAAAAATAAATCAAATAAAAATGCAATAGCATTATTTATAAGTTTTGTTTTAGTTGTTTCACTACCATCAGCTCTTGTAATAGTACCTTCAATATAAAGTAAACTGGTAGAAGGTAAAATGTTTAAATTTTGATTTTGTATCTGTATGCGTATAATATCGCTTTTATTAAATGAATTCAAAAATGGTGAATATGTATGCCAGTGCGCACTTGTACTCTCATCGATTGCAGGATTTAAAAATAGATTATCCATTTTAGTATTTCTTCAACTTGTAACCGATCGATTTTAAATATTCTTTATTGTATACTGTTAGTGTACGCTTAATATTAGTTAATTTTAATGTTTGTCTGCCTGGTGATTGCGCTCTGCTCTGCCTTAACACTGATGTGCTATTAAATGATGGAAAATTGGCAATGTATATACTCGTAATAACATATCATATTGCTGGTATCTCAGGTGTAATCGTACTGTTATAGTTTCACCTTGAAAATTAATTAAATTGTTATTCTGATCAACTAGTTTTACAGTTATTGAACTGATTCGATTGGTTGCTACAGGTAAATAGATAAGATTTTTAGGAACTTCAATGATTTTATAGCCAGGAGCAACTGCAATGGAAAATTCATGAAGAATATGTGCTTCCTGATTATTAATGTATGTCCCTTGTATAATATTACATTCAACTCGTATAATATTTATTTTATTTATATCAACAGGTGCATCTGATGAATGAAATATATTTACTTTTAGCACTGTTTTACCAAAACCTAACAATCCTCCAATTGTATCTTCTTGTGTGAAATCGATATCTTTGTCTGAATAAATCTCACATTTTAAGGTATTATTATTAGGTAGTATTATAAGTTTCTGTTTTTCCACCTTTGTATCATATATTTCCAACTTTTTCTTAAGAAATTTTTCGATATCTTCAATTTCATAAGAACCTGTAGGAATATGAATAACCTTATCAAAATAAATAAATTTATTATTTCCCTCATCAATATTTGGTATAGAGTTATATGTTTGAAAATCGACTAATGCACAAATATATTGCCCACTCAACTCTATAGCGGGGAAATATTCAGCTGTTAAAACAGAAGAGTTACCTGTTAAAGTTAATGTTACTGACTTATATGCAGTATCCTTATATGACATTCATCATATGCACTCTTTAATTAATTAATCAAATAAAAACATATACATAAATCATATAACTCATGTTAATAGAAAAAAAATTAAAAACATAAGTTAAAATAATAGTAACCTTGAACTTTATGTAAATGTTACACTATGAGTATTTTTTTTTTTATTATAGTAAAAAGAAATTAAAAACTATACATTATCAAAGAATTCTCATATCAGTGGCGCTAAAAAACGAAAAAAGAATTTTTATAATACATAAATATTAAAAAAAATGTTTTTATTTTTGTTATTGTCTTTATTGTTTTTCTACTTTCTATAATATTCTGTATTTATTAAGAAATTCAAACATAAATGACCACAAATATATGTATCAAATTTTTGATATATGTTGTAGTTATATGAAATTTTATCACCAAGTATTTTATTACTTCTTTAGGTGGTTGTAAATACCCGAAACTATCAAAATATTTAATATCATTTAAATTCTTATAATATGCTACCCAATGAGTTCCATCACCGATTAAATCATCCAAATTTATGATGCCACACTCACGCTTCCATGGTTTAGTTTTAGGAAGATAATCTCTCATAAAAACTCTACGAAAATAATGCAAATACTTTCTTCCAAAATGATTTATATCTACATCAGCTAGAGCTCTTTTAGGTAGCAAGTTTATCGGTTTTTTGGTGTTAAATATAATCCAAGTCCTTGCTTATATGGTTTTAAGTGCAATCCTTTTCCACTTAAAGCAATAGCTTCCATAGTCTTATTATGACGCACATTTTCATCTAGTAGTTTTCTACCACTTTTAGCATCACTAACGGCTTTAGCTATTCCAGCAGCACCACCTGCAAGAGCTCCAACAGCTGAAAGACCTGCAAATATTGGTATTAATGGTAAAATGCCACCAGTTTTAAGAACTCGAATAAATCGTGGAAGTTTTATAGATTTTCGATCCCTGCTTAGATTTCTTGCAGCTTTTAGAGCAATTTTTACTGCATCCTTTTGTCTTTCAGGTTTATAACCTTTAATAGCTATTTTAGCTTCCCGGATCACTTTACTTAATGGCTTCTATTTTCTTATTTTTCTTGAACAACCCATACCAAGTTTTACTTTAGCTTTCATTGCGTTGCCGACTAATAATGCACTAGCTCATTCCCCAAAACTTGAATCTTTTGCTTTAACTCTTGACCAAGCTTTTTCAGCTAATCTTTTATCAGCAAAATGTCTATCTTCTATAGTATTACTTTTTGAATATGCAATATCGTGCTCCTTACAGGCCTGATTTAATTGATTAATACCTTCATCACCACGACTTAATCGCTTTTGAAGTTTTGCACCCGGTCCACAATAATTATAGCCCGGTAGATGGGCTTCAAATGGTAATTTATTTATAAGAGAATTCAAGATTCCTCTACCCTTTTTAACAGTCTTTTTATAAGTGATCTGTTTCTGATTGTTAATAGACATATTTATACCTTCTTTGAATGCGGTTCAGGTGTGAATGCATTACAATATATAATATAGTGTTATATAAACTTTCAGCAGTAATTAAAAATGAAGTTTGAAAAAGCCCACGATGCAGTCAAAGTAAAGAACTATGATAAGCAATCAAAAAATAAGAAAAAGTGGAAGCATGGAGAAATGTTTCCAGTTAGTATACGAGGATTAATTGTAGGACCATCTAATTGTGGTAAAACTAATATTATGTTAAGCATGCTACTAGATCCAAAAGGTCTCAAATTTCATAATCTATACATATATTCAAAATCATTGCATCAGCCAAAGTATGAATACTTAAAGAAAATAATAAAACCTATTAAAGGGATGAGTTATAATGAATTTTCAAATAATTCAGATGTAATTGATCCATCAGCCTCATTAAAAAATTCAATATTCATATTCGATGATGTTGCGTGCGATAAGCAGGATAATATAAGAAATTACTTTTGCATGGGTCGCCATCAAGATGTTGATAGCTTTTATTTATGTCAGTCCTATACCAGAATTCCTAAACATTTAATAAGAGATAATAAAAATTTTATCATCGCATTCAAACAAGATGATCTAAATTTAAGACATATTTATAATGATCATGTTAATACAGATATGTCTTTTGATAAGTTTAAAAATTTATGTTCAAGTTGTTGGAAAGATACATATGGGTTTTTACTTATTAATAAAGATAAGCCCTTAAATAATGGTCGCTATAGAAAGAATTTTGATCAATTTATAAGATTATAAATATATATTAGTAAACAACATTAACTGCTCAGTTCAATAACAGATCAATAGCCGACTAGTAACCGAACAGTAACCGATCAGCATCAGATCAGATTAGTTCACATCAGATCAGATCAGTTCACATCAGATCAGATCAGTTTAATTGAGATTAGTTATAGTTCAATTCGCTATATCATGAATAAAAAAGTTTTAGTAGATTTAATTAAAGTTAGAAAAGATTTAAAAAGAAAATACAACGCATTAAAAACTGGAAGAATTACTCAAGAGCAATCTCTAGAAGAGACGTTTAAACCAATTGTTGCTCCAATCAAAGAATTAACGGATGTTGTGAAATTGCAACATCCGGTTGATTATATTAAGCCAGAAATCAAAGAAGAAACTGATAACGATTACACAAACATAGCAAAACAAGAGAAGAGTTCTTCTGAAAGTTTTATTACATCATCACCCAATACCAGTACATTTAAAACTTTAAACAAAAATAATAAGTTTAGTGATTCAACATTAATTACACAATTAACACCTATAAAGAGTCATAACAACAGTAGCTCAAAGCTTGATAAGAGTTATGGACCTTATCTTGATCATAACTCGAACAACTGGAAACTAGGAAAATCTATATTTAGAATTGATGAAAGAACAAACGATATAATAATTGGTGAGGAGATTTTTGAGGGAACTGTAGGTTTGCACGAATTAATATATAAATTACATCCAGAAAACTATAACGAAAATGCCAGTATGTTTACTGAGATGATCCAAATGAGCTGGTAGATAGATTAAGGCTTTAAGTTGCATTCCAATTAGCTGGTAATAATAATCACCATAATGAAATCAATTCCATAAAAATAGAGATAAAAAAATTTTTTTGTGGTTTTTGTTTTGAAAAAGAAACAATTTTATTTGTTTTGAAATTTTGCCAAAACTGTGTAAAGAATGAAAGAAATGAAAAAAAATTATAGTATGTCATATGCGTGAACTTGAAAAATGAACATAAAATTTTGTTATGGTTTTTGTTTTGAAATTTTATCAAAACTGTGTAAAGAATGAAAGAATTGAAAAAATTATAGTATGCTAGATCTGTGAACTTGAAAAAAAAATGATATCAAGAGATTCCCTATTATAATCACATTCTGTTTATATTTAGAAATTATATTACATATGCGATCGGTAAAAATGTAATTTATATATTTCACTTAACCTGAAAGTTTAGTATAATTCGAAAAGTAGAAGTTTAAGTTTTATTTTATATATATATATATATAAATAATTTAAAGTGTTAAAATAATTTAGAGTGTAAAGTAAAGAAAAATTTAAATTATAAAATGAAAAATTCAAATAATCAACAAGATCAATCTCCAACAAAATTTTGTGAGGAATGTGAATTGCAAATTCCATACAAAAATTGGTTGTATCATGTGAGAACCTTCTTACATAAAAAAAATGCAGCAAAATTAACTAATGATGGATGGAAATGCGTGAAAAGTTTGTTCAGCGAACGTGTAGAAATGTATTTATTAGAAAATACAAATGAAGAAACACTTGCACCGGAAGAATTTCTAGACATTTCACAGCCGCAAGTTATGAAATTATTGAAACAATCGCTCCAAAAACATGGTTGTTTTAAATTTAATATAGAAATGTTTGCAGAATATATTAAATTTAAAGATATTGAAGAAAATGCAGACGATGATCTTATTTTAAGCATAAAATCGTTTAATTCAAAAATGATAACAATTCATAATGATGCAGAAATTTCAGATGCGTATAATATTATAAAAGCTATTATCATACGGAAAACTGAAGAATTCCAGGAACGTGATAGTGGTTGGGCGCTCTTAAGAATTGTTCATTTAGAAATAAATATCAATTAATATAAACCACTTAGAGGCTCATCATACTTACTATTACCATCATTTCTTCAAAAGAAAAAAGCATGCATAAATGTAAGGAATCATGATGAATACTTCTTTAAATGGGCTTTGATATCCAAATTTTATAATGGTGGTAGTACAAATTTAGATAATCCTTCAACATATAGAGTTCTGGATATAGGCGCAAGTACAATTGTACTAAGAAATATTACTCTACAATTTGATGGATTGGAATTTCCTTTAAAAATTACCGATATTTAAAAATTCGAGGAATTAAATCCAACAATCAGTATAAATGTATTCGGTTATGAAATGATGGAAACACAATCAGAAAATTGTTTCTTTCAAATAGTGGGACCGTATTATTTTTAAAAAAAAATATCATATTAATCTTTTATATATAATGGAAGGTGATAGTCATCATTATGTTTGGATTAAAAATTTATCAAGACTTGTACGCTCACAACTAACTAAACATAAATCGATGATTCATTTATGTAATACTTGTTCATTATTTTTTCACAATGAACAAGATCTTCTATTACATAAACCAGAGTGCAACAGAGTAATAACAAGTTTACCTTCAAACGAAAGACAAATAATTAAATTTGAAAAATATGAAAGACAACTAGATATACCATTTGTAGTATATGCAGACTTTGAATGTGTGTTGCAGAATATTAGCAGTTGCTCACCAAATCCAACTATATCATCAACTGAAGATATACAAATTCATGTTCCATGCTCATACGCCTATAACATTAAGTCTTCGTTTGATGACGATATTAATATTTTCCGAATGGATACGGGGTTGGATTGTATCGATAAATTTGTAAGTAACTTAATAGATGATACAACTAATTTATATATTAACTATATTAAAAATATTAAGCCAATAGAACAATTAACAAATTTACAATTAGGAATTCAATTACAAAAGAAAACTTGTCATATTTGTAAAAAATTTTTAGATTATAAGAGAATTGCCGACCATTGTCATTTGACTGGAAAATATCGAGGACCTGCTCATACTCATTGTAATTTAAATTATAAAATTCCTAATTTTTTTCCTATTTTTTTTCATAATTTTTCTGGATACGATTGTCATTTATTTATAAAAACTCTTTCAAAATATCCCGGTAAAATTCAAATTATACCCAACAATAAAGAAAATTATATATCTTTAAGTAAACATATTGTGTTAGGACAAAATGAAACATTCGAATTAAGATTCTTGGATTCGTTTAGATTTATGAGTTCAAGTTTGGATACCCTATCATCATATTTAACTGATAATGATCTAATTTCGGTACGAAAAACGTTTATATCTGATGACTATTTTAAATTAGCTAGAAAAAAGGGATATTTCCATATGAATATTTAAATTCATTTGAAATATTAGATGAAACTGCATTACCCGAACAAAAATATTTTAACAATAAATTTTCTGATAGTATTTGTTCTGATGAAGACTATGGATTTGCTAAAACTGTATGGGAAAAATTTAGATGTAAATCTATTAAAGAATATTTAGAAATTTATTTAAAAATCGATGTGCTTTTATTGACTGATGTTTTTAAAAATTTTCGAAAGTTATGTAAGAGTATATATGACTTAGACCCCTGTCATTATTATACAGCACCCGGTTTATCTTGGGATGCTATGCTGAAAAAAACAAAAGTTGAGTTAGAGCTTTTAAATGATATTAATATGTATAATTTCATAAAAAAAAATATCTGAGGAGGTATTACACAATGCAGTTTAAGATATTCTATAGCAAATAATAAGTATACTGATAATTTTGATAATAACCAACCATCGTATTATATAACATACTTTGATGTTAATAATTTGTATGGATGGGCAATGTCTCACCCTTTACCTTTAGCTAATTTTAAATGGTGTGATGATATCAACAGTATTAAAGTAGAAAATATTTTAGATAATTCTCCTAAAGGTTATATTTTAGAAGTAGATTTAGAATATCCAAGTTAAGCTTTCGGTACCATAGAACCGCATATAAATAGAGAAGAAATTAGAAAAATTTAATTAGTATTGAATTGATCATCCAATTATACTTAAAATTAAATTAAATTAAAAAAAAAATTTAAAATAAAAATGAAGAGAATGAGACAAAACAGTACCAGCAGTTCCAGTACGGAGGACTTTGAAGCTTTTCTAGAAGCATTAAACACCATAAAACAATACAAAAAATTCAGCTCCCTGGGGCATGGAGTAAGATTCAAAATACTTGGACTATTGAGATCTAATTCCTCCTTCAAGGACAAAGAGGGAAAAAAGAAGGAGTGCGTGAAAGTAGAGTGTAAAGATTTTTACACGTATATGCCTACTTTTTATGCGGAGAGACATCCGCAAAAATACATAGAAAAAATAAATAAAAAAATAAAAAATAAAAAATTTGAATACTTTTTTACAATTGTTGGTTGTAAAGATAATTTCTTTCAACTAACATTTGATATTGAAAAATAAATCAAATAAAAATGCAATAGCATTATTTATAAGTTTTGTTTTAGTTGTTTCACTACCATCAGCTCTTGTAATAGTACCTTCAATATAAAGTAAACTGGTAGAAGGTAAAATGTTTAAATTTTGATTTTGTATCTGTATGCGTATAATATCGCTTTTATTAAATGAATTCAAAAATGGTGAATATGTATGCCAGTGCGCACTTGTACTCTCATCGATTGCAGGATTTAAAAATAGATTATCCATTTTAGTATTTCTTCAACTTGTAACCGATCGATTTTAAATATTCTTTATTGTATACTGTTAGTGTACGCTTAATATTAGTTAATTTTAATGTTTGTCTGCCTGGTGATTGCGCTCTGCTCTGCCTTAACACTGATGTGCTATTAAATGATGGAAAATTGGCAATGTATATACTCGTAATAACATATCATATTGCTGGTATCTCAAGTGTAATCGTACTGTTATAGTTTCACCTTGAAAATTAATTAAATTGTTATTCTGATCAACTAGTTTTACAGTTATTGAACTGATTCGATTGGTTGCTACAGGTAAATAGATAAGATTTTTAGGAACTTCAATGATTTTATAGCCAGGAGCAACTGCAATGGAAAATTCATGAAGAATATGTGCTTCCTGATTATTAATGTATGTCCCTTGTATAATATTACATTCAACTCGTATAATATTTATTTTATTTATATCAACAGGTGCATCTGATGAATGAAATATATTTACTTTTAGCACTGTTTTACCAAAACCTAACAATCCTCCAATTGTATCTTCTTGTGTGAAATCGATATCTTTGTCTGAATAAATCTCACATTTTAAGGTATTATTATTAGGTAGTATTATAAGTTTCTGTTTTTCCACCTTTGTATCATATATTTCCAACTTTTTCTTAAGAAATTTTTCGATATCTTCAATTTCATAAGAACCTGTAGGAATATGAATAACCTTATCAAAATAAATAAATTTATTATTTCCCTCATCAATATTTGGTATAGAGTTATATGTTTGAAAATCGACTAATGCACAAATATATTGCCCACTCAACTCTATAGCGGGGAAATATTCAGCTGTTAAAACAGAAGAGTTACCTGTTAAAGTTAATGTTACTGACTTATATGCAGTATCCTTATATGACATTCATCATATGCACTCTTTAATTAATTAATCAAATAAAAACATATACATAAATCATATAACTCATGTTAATAGAAAAAAAATTAAAAACATAAGTTAAAATAATAGTAACCTTGAACTTTATGTAAATGTTACACTATGAGTATTTTTTTTTTTATTATAGTAAAAAGAAATTAAAAACTATACATTATCAAAGAATTCTCATATCAGTGGCGCTAAAAAACGAAAAAAGAATTTTTATAATACATAAATATTAAAAAAAATGTTTTTATTTTTGTTATTGTCTTTATTGTTTTTCTACTTTCTATAATATTCTGTATTTATTAAGAAATTCAAACATAAATGACCACAAATATATGTATCAAATTTTTGATATATGTTGTAGTTATATGAAATTTTATCACCAAGTATTTTATTACTTCTTTAGGTGGTTGTAAATACCCGAAACTATCAAAATATTTAATATCATTTAAATTCTTATAATATGCTACCCAATGAGTTCCATCACCGATTAAATCATCCAAATTTATGATGCCACACTCACGCTTCCATGGTTTAGTTTTAGGAAGATAATCTCTCATAAAAACTCTACGAAAATAATGCAAATACTTTCTTCCAAAATGATTTATATCTACATCAGCTAGAGCTCTTTTAGGTAGCAAGTTTATCGGTTTTTTGGTGTTAAATATAATCCAAGTCCTTGCTTATATGGTCTTAAGTGCAATCCAAAACTTGAATCTTTTGCTTTAACTCTTGACCAAGCTTTTTCAGCTAATCTTTTATCAGCAAAATGTCTATCTTCTATAGTATTACTTTTTGAATATGCAATATCGTGCTCCTTACAGGCCTGATCTAATTGATTAATACCTTCATCACCACGACTTAATCGCTTTTGAAGTTTTGCACCCGGTCCACAATAATTATAGCCCGGTAGATGGGCTTCAAATGGTAATTTATTTATAAGAGAATTCAAGATTCCTCTACCCTTTTTAACAGTCTTTTTATAACTGATCTGTTTCTGATTGTTAATAGACATATTTATACCTTCTTTGAATGCGGTTCAGGTGTGAATGCATTACAATATATAATATAGTGTTATATAAACTTTCAGCAGTAATTAAAAATGAAGTTTGAAAAAGCCCACGATGCGGTCAAAGTAAAGAACTATGATGAGCAATCAAAAAATAAGAAAAAGTGGAAGCATGGAGAAATGTTTCAAGTTAGTATACGAGGATTAATTGTAGGAACATCTAATTGTGGTAAAACTAATATTATAATATTATTTGAGACCAAAAGGTCTCAAATTTCATAATCTATACATATATTCAAAATCATTGCATCAGCCAAAGTATGAATACTTAAAGAAAATAATAAAACCTATTAAAGGGATGAGTTATAATGAATTTTCAAATAATTCAGATGTAATTGATCCATCAGCCTCATTAAAAAATTCAATATTCATATTCGATGATGTTGCGTGCGATAAGCAGGATAATATAAGAAATTACTTTTGCATGGGTCGCCATCAAGATGTTGATAGCTTTTATTTATATCAGTCCTATACCAGAATTCCTAAACATTTAATAAGAGATAATAAAAATTTTATCATCGCATTCAAACAAGATGATCTAAATTTAAGACATATTTATAATGATCATGTTAATACAGATATGTCTTTTGATAAGTTTAAAAATTTATGTTCAAGTTGTTGGAAAGATACATATGGGTTTTTACTTATTAATAAAGATAAGCCCTTAAATAATGGTCGCTATAGAAAGAATTTTGATCAATTTATAAGATTATAAATATATATTAGTAAACAACATTAACTGCTCAGTTCAATAACAGATCAATAGCCGACTAGTAACCGAACAGTAACCGATCAGCATCAGATCAGATTAGTTCACATCAGATCAGATCAGTTCACATCAGATCAGATCAGTTTAATTGAGATTAGTTACAGTTCAATTCGCTATATCATGAATAAAAAAGTTTTAGTAGATTTAATTAAAGTTAGAAAAGATTTAAAAAGAAAATACAACGCATTAAAAACTGGAAGAATTACTCAAGAGCAATCTCTAGAAGAGACGTTTAAACCAATTGTTGCTCCAATCAAAGAATTAACGGATGTTGTGAAATTGCAACATCCGGTTGATTATATTAAGCCAGAAATCAAAGAAGAAACTGATAACGATTACACAAACATAGCAAAACAAGAGAAGAGTTCTTCTGAAAGTTTTATTACATCATCACCCAATACCAGTACATTTAAAACTTTAAACAAAAATAATAAGTTTAGTGATTCAACATTAATTACACAATTAACGCCTATAAAGAGTCATAACAACAGTAGCTCAAAGCTTGATAAGAGTTATGGACCTTATCTTGATCATAACTCGAACAACTGGAAACTAGGAAAATCTATATTTAGAATTGATGAAAGAACAAACGATATAATAATTGGTGAGGAGATTTTTGAGGGAACTGTAGGTTTGCACGAATTAATATATAAATTACATCCAGAAAACTATAACGAAAATGACAGTATGTTTACTGGGATGATCCAAATGAGCTGGTAGATAGATTAAGGCTTTAAGTTGCATTCCAATTAGCTGGTAATAATAATCACCATAATGAAATCAATTCCATAATTGAGGAACTAAGAGAAGCTGATATAATCGAATAAATTAAGAAAATAAAAAAAATCATTATCATTCACAAAATGACTATCGATAAGTTCGGACATATTCAAGGTGCAACATATAAAATTCCAAGACAAAGTCCTACTTTATCTCTCTTTAAAATAAATTTAAATGGAGATTATGATATTCAAAATAAACAATTAATAAATCTTAGGGAGCCGATTAATCCTAACGATACTACTACAAAGGAATTTGTTGATCAGGAGTTAAAATCTGTAGTACAATATTTAGATAATTCAATTCAAAATTTAAAACATAATATACTGAAAATTTTAAGCGATAAATTAACTAAATTAGATGATAAGATCAAAACTTTTATTGAAGATAGAATTGAAACACAAAATAAATTTCTTTGGAAAAGTATGGAAGAGAAAATAGATAACACTATGAATTTCGTAAATACTGAAACCGCAGAACATTTAAATAACCTTGAGCTCCGAATAAAATTATTAGAAAGAAATAGATAAATGAATCATGTTAAACAGATATCTAATAAATCAGAAAATAAAATCAAATAATACATTAGTTCATATTAAGACATCATTCATAAAACATGGATATACAACAATTCGGATACGCATTGAATAATTTTATTAAAAAATATGATGACATTTTATTAGAAGAACATTCTAATGAGCTAAAAGAACATTACAAATTTTTGTTGCAATTCAAAAATTCAATGCAAACAGAAACAGAAGATTATGGTTTTCACTGGAATATTTGTCCATATTCTTCAGATGTTGTGGATTCAGTACCTGAAACTTGTCCATACATTTCAGCTGATAATATTATGATAAAGTGTGCGAAATTAATAAAACTATACGAAAGAATACAAAGGAAATAATTAGCAGCCGATATTTATCTATGTAAAATTATTATATTAATTTAGTTCCTTAAAAACACTACACATGAAAACATCTTAATCATGAGCATTGAAGATGATACTTCTATTATGGAAAAATTAAATGAAATAAATAATAAAATTCAACTTCATTCATTTCAAATACTTGAGCATAGAGAAAAAATATTCATCATTCTGAGAGCTTATCGCATTATGACTTTTGATGGGGTTAGAATTTTTTTAATTTTATCTCATGAAGGGAAAATATTTAAAATACGTCTTCCAAGAAAATTCGTTAATATGGATGAAGATATGCTAATATATCTTAATACCGGAGATTACGCTATGGTATGTCATGGATTAAATAACGATGGAACACCAAATCTGGAATTTTTAAGCTCTTGGGATATAGAATTTAGTACAATTGATGATATAACAAACTATGTATTATAAACTAAGTTAATAAAGTAATAAAATTAAGTTCATAGAATCAAAAATATATATACTTTGTTTTATTTGAATTTTTATTATATGCAATCATGTCAGATTCTGCTATAGAAGAAGACAAAAATAAATTAAAAAAGAAAAACAAAAGGATTTCTTTTAATTTGAAGCCAAAAGTGTATATACTCGTACTATACAAATGGAATACAGCATATAGATTAGCTAGAGAGAAATATTGGGAATTTATGGTAGTAGATCGTTATAGATTTAATGAAAAATCCAAAAATATTGGTAGTGTTCTTTCTAATATTTTAGAAAGTAAACATCGCGAGAAGATTTTTAACGATAGATTTTCTAATAAATAAATTTCATATACGTAAATATATCTTACTTTTATTAAAAATGAGCAAGAGAGAAGTTGTTAACGAATTGCACAAGCCTGCAAGAAAAAATTTTCCAAGACGAAGAGTAATAATTAAAGGTTTTGATGATCTGTGGCAAGCTGATTTAATTGAAATGGGGGCTTATGCTAAAGAAAATGATGAATACAAATTTCTATTAAATGGAATTGATACCTTCTCAAAATATGCATGGGCTATCCCAATAAAAAATAAAACTGCAAATAGTGTCATGCAAGTAATGCAATCAATTTTTAAACATTCTAATCGTCAACCAAAAAATCTTCAAACAGATGATGGAAAGGAGTTCTTCAACAAGATTTTTAAAAATTTAATGATGAAATATCAAATAAATCATTACTCATCATTTAGTCCATTGAAAGCCTCAATCGTTGAACGCTTTAATCGAACTTTAAAAGAAAAAATGTGGAAAGAGTTCAGCTTCAATGAAAATTACAAATGGATAGATATAATTAGGAAACTAGTCAATCAATACAATAATACAAAACATCGAACCATTCAAAGAAAACCTGTTGATGTAAATCAAAATAATGCGAAGGAGCTGTTGTCAAACGCATATAATCATATTAAAATTTCACAACCATCAAAATTTAAAATTGGTGACTCAGTTCGCATAAGCAAGTACAAACATGTTTTCGAGAAAGGTTACACACCAAATTGGACTACAGAAATATTTAAGATAAGGAAAGTTCAGATAACAAACCTCGTCACATACTTATTAGAAGATTACGAAGGACAACCCATTGAAGGTGGTTTCTATGAACATGAGTTATTAAAATCAAAACATAATGATATTTACTTAGTTGAAAAAATTATAAAAAATAAAGGTGATAAAGTATTTGTAAAATGGTTGGGTTTTCCATCAACTCATAATTCTTGGATAAATAAAACAGATGTAATTTATTTATTTTTTTTGTCTTTTTCTTTATTAGTAACATATTTTTCAGATAACATAATGATAATTTTTTTTATTTAAGATATTTCCATATGATTAGTTTGCTTTATTTTACGTAAATCTAATATAGTATCTGCTGAAGATTGATAGTCAATATTAAAAGCGGTATATGTTTCCAGTTCGCCACTGCTTGTAAGTCTTTTAGCAGAAGTTACGATATAATCTTGACAATCAATTTTCAATTATTTTTCTTGGAAGCTTGAATCGTATGAGCATCGTATTTTGATATCTTCATCTTCACCATATTCCAATTTGAAATGTCTATAGAAGACTTGTGCACTTTGTATTATTCCGCCACTCCTTTTGCAATTAAATCTTTTTTAAATGCTTGGATTGCTTCTTCTACTGTTACAAATTGCGGAACTGAGTCAGCTTTCAAATAATTATCTGGGTCAAAAGATAAATTATTTGTTGTTGTTGTTGTTGTTGCTATTGTTGCTCCAGATTCAGCTACATGCTTGAGGGAATCTCCTGACGTCATTTTTCAAGTTCTCGAATGTAGAATACTATATAATTTCTTCAATTTTTTCATTCTTCGCATAGTTTTGATAAAATTTCGTTTCTTTTTCAAAACAAAAACCACAACCAAAATTTTCTTATCTTAAAATTTTTTATTTTATATTTTTTTAAAACTCAACAGTATATACAATTAACAAAAATATTATATGATTTTCATAATTTAATTTCTTTTTCAAAAAATTTTTTTTATCTCTATTTTTATGATGATGAAAAAAAATTTCTTTCATCAGACAACCATAGGATATTCTTTTTAAAATATGCAGAAAAATTTCAATACCATCGCTAAAACTCCGACACAACCAACTCCTCAACTCCGCCGACTCTTTTTGAACCTGCTGTGAACCTCAACTCCTCTGACTCTTTTTTTTTTTGAACCTGCTACACAACTCCACCGCCGCCGCCGCTCCTATCCCGCAACTCCTACAACCCCAACTCCTCCAACTCTTATCGCCTCCGACACCCCGCCAGCGCCCCTTCCATCCAACCTACTATGTCTCGACTTTTTGAATCTGTTATAGCTCAGGATCCGCCCCGCAATTCATCTTACTCTTAGAACCTGCTTGCTACAACTCCGCCGCCCTACCTCCTCTAACTCTTAGAACCTGCTGCTAACACGCTGCTCTTACACATCTTTTATGATAACATACATTATGAATTCAAAATCAATTATGTTATACCACTTCAACAATTTTGTTAAATCATTGTGGTGTCATTATATTTCATTGTGACGTCATTATATTTAGAATCCCCATACTTATACTACATTGTGACGTCATTATATTTCATTGTGACGTCATTATATTTAGAATCCCCATATTTATACTACTCAGAAAATTGTATCTGAGTTAGATGTTTCGTAAGAAACTAAAAAAAGGATATAAAAAGTGCTACGATCGTATCTACAGAGTCCAAAAACTCAGGTGAGCCAAAGAAAACTTCTAGTTAAATTTAGAAGAAGTGAAACGAAAAAGAAAATAATTAAGGCTAAAAAAACGGAAACATTAAATTTTAATAAAATATTTGCGGATTCCGAATCAGATACTAGAGAACAAATAATTTTCATAAATGAAAAATTAACATCTGATTTTGCTCTCTTATACAAAATGACAAGGGATTTAAAACGAAAAAATCTGATAAAATATGCATGGGTTGATAATTCTAAAATTATACGCTTATTAACAGATAAGAGTTTTAATTTAATAAATGTAAATTAGAACAAAGAAAGATAATAACATTATCTAGGTAGACCCTTATTAACGATTAAAACAAAGAATAATAAATAGACCATCTTTAAGTAAATATGTAAATGGAAAAACATAATAAGGATTGTTAAGCCAAGACAATAATATTAGTATTTAAGATATTTTAAAATGTAAATTAAATAACAATTAAAAATAGATATGAAATGTAAACATTAGATTAGTATTAAGAAAGAATTTATAAATACAATTAAAAATCTAATTATAAAGCAGTTCAAAAATTGTAATTCAAAGTTTCAGTTCTTATAATTAAGATTATTTCTAAAGAAGAATTAATGATATTGTTAACAAAAACAATAATAATAAATAAACATTGAATAAAAAATAAAATTGTGTTCTAATAAATTACTAAAAAAATATTGTATTGTAAGGCTTTTGGTTAAATAAATAAAAAATAAATGTATTATATTTTTTAATTCGGTGACGTGAAAAGAAAAGTCGCAACTACCAATCTTGCAGCAGTTTGTGTTTGGATGGATCGTATTTGGTGCTATAAAAGATCAGACTCATCAAGAAAATTTTAATAGTGTCTTGTAAAACTAGTTCCATCATATCACTAAATGATACCATGATGAAGGGACCTAAAGTTCAAAGCGATCTATTTGGCATATTATTAAAATTCCGAACATATAAACACGTATTAACTGCAAACATAAAAAAATGTATCAAGAAATAACAGTTGCAGAACAACATCGAAGATCTTAATTTTGCCATCACTGATGGTGAAATTAAGAAGAAATTTCCAATACAAAACATACATAAATTACAACAAGAATTCAATTTTACCTTTATACATAATAATTATCTTCAATAGTTAAATCTAACAAAATCATTTTCATCAGAATACAATACGATTAATGAAAAATTTTCGAGTCTTATCGAAATCAAGCAGTTATGATGAACTTTCTTATCACGATAAGCATCAATATGTTCTCAGTTATTTATCACTATTTCTGATTGTTGCGTCAGCAGCCACGAATCAAGTAGAATTCCATAAGAAAAAAGTAACACATGTAGGTATTTGATTCTTTTGTTCTATTTTGATGCGTAAAGTAATAAAAAAAAAATATTTAAAATAATAATAATTTGTTAGGGACGCATATTAATATTTGAGTCCATTTTTTAAGTAATATTAACGTATAAATTGTAATTTAAGTAAAAATACTAATTTTGTGGTAGGGATTTTTAGGATAAGAAATTTTAGAATAAATAATGTTAAAATTTGTAAATAAAATCGGAGATTATCTGAAGCTAAGACAATCTTTCTTTTAAGATTATTATTTTAGAAAAGAATTGTTATAGTGTTGGTAGATCATCTCTAGCGCTCCCTTGCAATTCTGCTAAAATAATAAAATATAAAGAAACATTGTAAAGCGTGGGAAATTGTCTATTGCTGCCAAGACCACAGATCATACATAGTCAATTAATCAAAATAATATATTTTGAATATATAGATGTGGGGTTGTATTAAAGGTGCTGTTACCCATCCCTATTATGTGACCCCTCGCTATTAATTAATTTTGTAACTGTAATAAAATCATACGATTATTATAATTTAATTTCTTGTATACTTTAATTTACAACGTGGACGTAGAAACATCTCTATTGCATACAATAATATTGGATTGTATTAAACATTTTACCTTAAATATTTTAAATAAAATTTAAAATCAATTGCCAAAATAAAAACAAAACTGATTGATTTTCATTTAAGTAATTTATTACCATAAATTTGGGGCCTCAACCGGGATCCCGAGACATTGGAAGGCGGTTCAAAGTCATAAACTTTTTTTTTACTAAAATTGAACGTGGAATAAACTAAAATTTGAGTATTTTCAAAATTCTTATAAAATATGAGTGGACGAAGAAAAAATAATAGGCAGAGTAACTCTTTCATTGATTTGGATGCGCAAGGACGTACTTCTTCCTCAACCCAGTTATTAAAGGTGGAAACTTCAGGTGAACAAGCTATGAAATTTAAATTTTCTGATTTTGAAAATATTTTGCGAAAATTCTCTGGTGATGGTGCAGTAAGCGTAAAAAAAAATGAACATGTTTAATTGGGATGACCTTCAAAAGTTCATATTTTGTAAACGCTCTTTAAAAGGTAAATCTTTACAATATTATAGTTTAAAAATTGATTTAATTAACGAATTTGAACCTAAAACCAGCAGTGAAGACGTTCATACAAAATTAAGAGAAAGGCAGAAGAAAGAAGATGAAACATTACGAGAATACTTGCACTGTATGATTGACATTGACTCAAATGCAGATGTTGACGAATTATCCAATATCAAGTACGTGATTGAAGGAATAAAAAACTACCCAAGTAACAAAGCTGTTCTGCATGGTGCCAATACTATCAAACAGTTCAAGGAAAAGTTAGACATCTGTGAAAGTATTAAAAAGTTATTAACAGAAAAAGCAATACTCAAAATTTTTGAATACGGAGTTGAGACAGAATTGCATTCGGACGCATCGAAAGAAGGATATGGAGCAGTTCTAATGCAAAAATGTACCAATGATAACTTGCTTCATCCTGTTCATTTCTTCAGCAAGAAAACTACAAATGCGGAAAAAAATTATTGCAGCTACGAATTAGAAGTTCTTGCAATAGTGGAAGCAATTAAGCGTTTGAGAGTTTATTTGTTAGGGCAAAAATTTAAACTTGTAACAGATTGCAAAGCTTTTGAATGCACCTTAAGAAAAAAAGATCTTGCTACGCGTGTTGCCAGATGGGCTTTGTTATTAGAAGAATTTGAGTACACCGTGGAACATAGAATAATTGTCTACTGCTGCCATAGTGATTTGAAATAAAGAAAAAAAAACATTGTTTTTTTTCAATAATTTAAAAGAAACAAATTATAAAATTTGTGTTCTAAATTAAGAAAAGTATTTTTGTTTTGCATAATTTTTGTAATTTTAAGAACGTTTTTAATTTTTGTAAAATCAATAAAGTTCAGTTTACTTGTTACCAATAAAGCGATCAGTCGACCGAGTTAAAATTAAAAGAAAACCGTTTGTTTTTTAAATAAAATAAAAAAGTATATGTCCTATATATTTTAAAAAATATATATAACTTAATTTATTAGTTATAATCAAGAAACATTTAAAAATTGTGCAATATACATTAATGCAATCAGATTCAGCACAAAGCTCTGTAAAAACTAATGTAGATGAAAATGTGACTGTAAGTGACATAATAAATGAAAAATATGTAAAATTGTTAATAAACCAAATTTAAAAACCATGTCACATGAGTTACATCCTTAACCAGCCATGAGATAAAAGAAATAATAAATATAACTGAAGAAAGTAGGTAAACAATGATAACGGACATAAAAGAACAAAGAAAGACATGTTTTTACAACTATTACACTTATCAGGTAAATAGTAGATGTTAATGTCGGAAAACATGTCTTGACAAGAAAATAATAAAATAAAAGATAATAATTATATGTGTTAACAAACATTAAATAGTTTAAAAGACGAGACAAAGAAATTACTTTCTTTGTCCTAATAATTAAATATAGTGTTATGGGCTAGGTCTTGGTACGTAACATTTTTTTATTCGAAAAACTAAATTAATTTTTATAAGAAAAATTTAACTTCAAGATCAAAAGAAATTTTTCATACATGCATATAAATTTTAATTTTACATAAATTGCTCTATTCTAGGTAGCAATAACGCATTTCAAAATTCCCATCCCTAATAATAATTTCAATAATACAACTTAAAATAGTGGTCAGATTTTATACCTCTTTTTCCATAAGAATTACTTTTCTTGCTTTAAAAAAATAATTTTGCGCGAGTTACATCCTTACCTAACACTAACGCATTAAATAATATTGTACCTACTTATAATAAAGTAACAGATATTTTAAGTAAACAAAACGAAACATGTCTTGACAAAAGAACAAAGAAAGATAATAACATTATCTAGGTAGACCGTTATTGATGATTGAAACAAAGAATAATAAAAAGACCATCATAATAAAGATTGACAATAATATTAGTATTTTAAAATGTAAAGAAGTTAAGAATAAAGATAAGGATAACCTACTGAAAACAATGTTAATAAACAAAAATCAAGAGTCAACATGTTGTCAAAACAAATATGATAAAGTATTAGAAAAAGTAAATAAACAAAGTAATAAAAACATGTTTATTCTTGATATTGAAAAACATTAAATTTAAGAAAATGATAAAGAATAAAATATACTTAAATAAATATGACAATATAAAAATATTCCATGTTATTCCTGATAGATAAAATAACAATTTTGTAAATGATCTTAAAAACAAAAGATTGTCTATTAATAATAATAAACAAGATCATAAAATTAAAATAGTATAAATAGAGAAGAAAAATAGTTTTTAGTATAGTAATAGTCTTTAATTCCTAGTTATAAACATAACGTGTAATTTCTCAAATTCAGTTCTTGTATAAAAGAATACTATAATATTGTTAATAAAGAAAATAATAATAATAAATAAAAATTGAATATAAAATAAATTGTGTTCTAATAAATTATTAATAAAATATTGTATTATAAGGTTTTGGTTAAATAAAAATAAAAAGAATAAAAAAAAATATATTTTATATTTTTTTTATATAAATTCGGTTACGTAAATACAAAAGTGGCGCAGTCGGTAGGATCCTCTACCGAAGTAAAAGGATCTAGTGATCGAACCGATTTGCATATTTAATTAAAATAAAAACATTTACGGACACAAAGTAAAATCATTAAAATTTTTTTTTACGCAGAAACGAAGTAGTGAAATTAATTATTTTATGCCAAAAAATAAAAAAAACAATAAAAATAACCAACCTTACATAAAACACTTAAGTGACAATATTCTAAATATGTTTTCGCAAAACAGTGATACAAAACCAAAGTTGACCCAAAAAGAAGGGCAACAAAATGATCTTCAACAAGAAGAACAAGGTTCTGCACAACAACAACAACAACATATAAGTGAACAACAATTTATGCAACAATATCAACAAATGGCTATTCGACTAGAACAACAAGAACGAGAACTCACAATATTAAGATATACAACTTCAACAGACCATACCAGAAAGGAAATACAATACTTGAGACCATTCAGTGGTGAGGACAATTACTCAATTACATCTTTTATCAACTCCATCGAAGATACTATCAACATCAGCTCAGACTCAGCAACTTACAGGCAATTTATAAAAACCATTTACAACGAGAAAATAACAGGGATAGCAAAACGGAGAATTCTTGACATCGAAGATAGGTGCGATTGGAAACAAATCAAAGATCGACTCAAAAAGGAGTTTAAACCCACAACTCAACTTACAGAGATATCAGCAAAAGCTTTTAATATGAAGGTATGTGATATTGAAGATTTAATTTATAATTTCGATAGTTTAAGAAGTCAAGCACATGAGTTATATCATTTCTCCGAAAAATCAAATGTGGAAGCAAGTCCACAAGTTATAGACCACATGTTAATTTTAGCTATAAAAAGAATGATAGGCGGGTTAGGTCAAAGATTCATTAGCGAAATAAATAATTATCAAGACTTAAAAGACGAACTTTTAAAAATGTCAGACTGTAATGAAATAATTAAGGGGGAGTTTAGAAAAACTTTTAATAAACAAAATAAAAACTTTAGAAATTATAATAATCAACAAAGCAATAATTTTAATAGTAGATACAATAATAAAGGTGTGGGAATAAATCACGGAAATAATAATTCCAATAATCAATTTAATTCCCCACAAAACAATAACTATAATAACGTAAATAGATATCATACAAATAACTACCAAGGACGAAACTTAGACTATACAAACCGACAAAACAACCATTTTCAAAATAAAAATTTTAACAGAAATAATAACTATCAAACTGGACATTACTCTGGACAGTTTAGACAACAAGATAATAATAGGTTTGAACAGTTCAAAGACAATTCAGGTCAGTATAGACAAAGAACGAATTCGGGTCAATTTAGAAATAATCCCACCAGTCGGGACCATGAAGGTGTCGAACCCATGGAAATAGAGAATATTGAAGGTAGTTCACAAAATTTTCGGGTGAAGCCTCAGACAATAAATTACCCATAATAAAATTAAACATAGAAAATAAGGAAATTAAGTGTTTGATTGATACGGGATCAACAACTAGTATAATACGTCATGATATTTTAAAATACCCAAAAATAAAACTCGAAAAGCCTCTAGTATATTCAACAATTAGCGGAACAAATACAATTTCTCATAAAATAATTACTCCTATTCCTAAAGAAATGAAACAAGTCGGTAATATTCATTGGAAAGTAGTAGATTTATCTAGTAGGTCATATGATGGAATAATCGGACAAAACGTCCTTAATAAATTAAGAGCAAAGATAAATTTAGAAAAGAAATTTGTTGAAATAAATGAAAATAAAATTCGATTTATAGATAGCGGCTATCCACACGAGATAGAAAAAATATTCAATATAGAAATTAATAGACCTTGTCAATCCATACTCGAAAAAATTAGTTTAGATCATTTAAACGACGAAGAGAAGTTAGAAATAAAAAATATTATAAAAACATATTCGGATGTATTTTTTAAAGAGGGAGACAGATTGACTGGCACTAGCGAGATAGTACATGAAATAATAACCACGACAAATCAACAAGTCAATACTAAGTCTTATAGGTTCCCTAAAATTCATGAGGAGGAGATAAATAAACAATTATTAGAAATGGAAGATCAGAATATAATAGTAAAAAGTAATTCAAAATATAATAGTCCTTTATGGATAGTTCCAAAAAAATTAGACAATTCAGGTGAAAAGAAATGGAGAATAGTAATAGATTATAGGAAATTAAATGAAATAACAATAGACGATAAATTTCCGATACCTAATATTGATGGAATTTTAGACAAACTAGGTAGGTCACAATATTTTACCACTCTGGACCTTGCAAAGGGGTTCCATCAAATTTTAATTAGTCCCGAGGATAGAAAAAAGACGGCTTTTCAAACACCATTAGGGTTTTATGAATTCGTAAGAATGCCGTTCGGTCTAAAGAACGCACCGGCTACCTTTCAGAGACTTATGAATTCGGTCCTTAGGGAGTACATAAACAAAATGTGTGTTGTGTATTTAGATGATATTTTAATTTTTAGTACCACATTAAAGGAACACATAGAAAACATTAGGAAAATATTTAATAGACTTAGACAGAAAGGGCTTAAAGTACAAATAGATAAATGCAATTTTATGCGAAAGGAAACGGAATTTTTAGGACACATTTTAACAGCAGAAGGAATAAAACCAAATCCAAATAAAATTAAAGTAATAGAACAGCTCAAATTACCAACTACACAAAAACAGATCAAATCATTCTTAGGCATTACAGGATATTATAGGAAATTTATAAGAGACTACGCGAAAGTAGCAGATCCGATAACAAAATATTTGAAAAAAAATTGTAAAGTAAATATAAACGATCCAAACTACATAAATGCATTTGAAAAACTTAAGAATTTAATAACCAATCATCCCGTTCTTAAATATCCAAATTTTGAAAGAAATTTTACTCTAACAACTGACGCCAGCAATTTTGCTGTCGGGGCTGTTCTCTCTCAAGAGGGACATCCTATATGCTACGCATCCAGGACATTAAATGACCATGAAAGGAACTATTCTGCTACAGATAAAGAGTTATTGGCAATAGTTTGGGCAACAAATTATTTCAGGCCTTATTTGTATGGAAAAGAATTTGATGTTTTTACTGATCATCAACCATTAAAGTATATGTACGTTAAATATAGAGGACAGGATTTCAGCTCTAGGCACCAAAGGTGGTTGTTAAAATTAGGAGAGTATAAGATTAGGATGGAATATATAAAAGGGAAAGAAAATGTTGCCGCGGATTTTCTTAGTAGAATCAATACAGATACAAATGAAATAAATATGATAGAAGGTAATAATAAAACAATTTCTGAATCGTTAAAAGAACTAACATCTACACCAAGAGAATCAATAACATTCGAACATATGGAAATAGACGAACAATTAAATTTAGAAAGGGAAGAAAATGGTTCTGTCGATATGCAAACAATACATTCCGCTGAAGAAGAGTTAAATGACCACATTCCTATATTGGAAACAACTGTTAATAGATTTAAAACTCAAATAATACTATTAGAAACAAAAGAAATAGAATTTAGGAAAATTTTTGGTAACAGGAGAATTTTTATTGATAGAAATGATTTAACAAACAACTTACCTGATTTATTAAGAAAGTATATTTCAAAGGGTAGAATAGCAATTTATTCTGAACTTTCTGATCACGAATACAATATATTACAACAAAAAATTAGGGAATTATATTCAAACGACACAACTTTAAAATTTGTCATATGTAGTTTTTATGCAAAAGATATTGAAAATGAGGAAGACTGTCTTAAACAGGTCTCATTATATCACACCAAAGAATCAGGACATTCAGGTATAATAGAAAATTATGAAAGTTTGAAATCTAAAATATATAGGCCAAATTTAAAGGTACTAATTAATAAAGTTATAAATAATTGTGATACTTGTACAGCAGGTAAATACGATAGAAAACCCATTAAAAAGAAATTCGAATTAACAGAAACCCCAAATGATATAAATCAAATAATTCACATAGATGTATATGTAAACCAAAAGAATTCATTTTTAAATTTCATCGATAAATTCTCAAAACATGTTGTAAGTTTATATTTAGAAGATAGGAATTACCAAACAATGATAGAAAAAATTAGACTTTTCATATCAATAAAAGGGAAAATGAAAAAAATAATATGCGACAACGAATTTAAGAGTATTAATATTCAAGATTTTTGCAAAAATGAGGGTATAGAAATTCATTATGTTAAACCCAATAGCCACACAGGGAATTCAGATGTAGAACGCATAAATAACACCATTACGGAGAAAATAAGGATTTTAAATATAGATAACAAATTGCCTATAAGAGAACAAATGGTTAAAGCAGTAGAATATTATAATGGGAACTACCATTCTACGATTGGAACTTCACCTTTAGAAATACAAGAAGGTAGGGTAGACAAAACAAAGATTTTTAATAGAATGCTTAAAATAAAAACAGGAAGAATAAAAAAGATAAATAAAGGTAGGGAAATATATAAAGAAAAACGACTTGAAGGTTTCATTAAAAATTACAAAGCTCTTCGACACAAACACTTACCAAAATTTCGAAAATTTAAATTAAAAAATATTCATGAATGTAACATTAAGAGACCACTTAAATTCACAGATACTGATAGGGATATTGATATGCTTTCTGACAATAATACCAATCAACGGACAACTACTAGTACAGGAAATAAATAACGAAGTGGGATTTACGACTATAAGAGTTGATACGGTAAAACTAGTAACAAAGACAAATATTATTTTACACTTAATAAATCCAACAGAAATTTTAAAAATAATAAATAACATGGAAATAAATATAGAAAATAGAGACATAAGAAACAAAGACCTATTACTAACAGAACTTAAAGACTTGACACACAGAATACACACACTAATACCCAGACATAATAGAAGAAGACGAGGACTTTTGAACGTTATTGGCAGTACATCAAAATGGTTGTTTGGTACTATGGACGAAGAAGACAGATGTAATATTGAACGACACTTAAATAATATAGATATTAATAACCATAATGTAATAAACAATATAAATAGCCAAATAAAAATAAATAGTCAATTTAACAAAACTTTGAAACAATTAGAAAAAGTTATATTAGATGACAGGAAATTAATACTAGGAGAACTTGATAAAATTAATATAAATATTAAAGACAGTTTATTTAATGACCAACTTTTAAAGATTCAAGTTTTAAAAAATAAAGTAGAAATTATACAAGAGAATTTAGCGTCTGCTAGGCATGGAATTTTACATCCCAGCATACTGACTAATTCGGAAATAGAAGAATACAAAATAGATTTTGAGAAAATGCAATATATTAAATTAGGAGTCACTAAATTTAAAAACAATTATATAATTTTTGCAATTAAAATACCTAAAACTTTTACGGAAGTCCAGGCAAAAATAATAATACCTGTTCCGAATAAAATAAATAAGGAAATTGATTATGTATCAGAGAAAATTATAGAATTTTATAATAAAACTTACAAATATGAACCATTAAAAACATTAAATGAATTAAGTCAATCTAAACATTGTATTTTTCAAAATAATTGCAAATTAGTAAAAAACGTATTATTAGAAACAATAGAAATTGACGAGGAAACAATAATTGTAAAAAATGCACATGATTTACCAATTCAACAAAATTGTGATGGTAGAAAAATAATTCTTAATGGTAATGTATTAATTCATTACAACAACTGTACTTTAAAAATATTAGATAACGAATTTTCTAATACCAGAGATATTGTAAAAGAAAGGTTTTATTACCCAAACACGATTAATAATATAAATTTTACAGACAAAATTACATTTCAAGATATAATTTTAAAATTTGAAAATAATATTAAAGAAATAAAGGAATCAACAAATAATTCTAAAACTATGTCAATAGGGCAAAATATAATAATGTTAACAATTTTGAAAATAATGTCAGTCCCATTAACAATTCTTATCATGTATTGTACAAAGAAATTTTTCTGTTCTAAAAATGGAATTCAGGAGAATTCCAGACTAAGGGAGGGAGAAGTTACATCCTTACCTAACACTAACGCATTAAATAATATTGTACCTACTTATAATAAAGTAACAGATATTTTAAGTAAACAAAACGAAACATGTCTTGACAAAAGAACAAAGAAAGATAATAACATTATCTAGGTAGACCGTTATTGATGATTGAAACAAAGAATAATAAAAAGACCATCATAATAAAGATTGACAATAATATTAGTATTTTAAAATGTAAAGAAGTTAAGAATAAAGATAAGGATAACCTACTGAAAACAATGTTAATAAACAAAATCAAGAGTCAACATGTTGTCAAAACAAATATGATAAAGTATTAGAAAAAGTAAATAAACAAAGTAATAAAAACATGTTTATTCTTGATATTGAAAAACATTAAATTTAAGAAAATGATAAAGAATAAAATATACTTAAATAAATATGACAATATAAAAATATTCCATGTTATTCCTGATAGATAAAATAACAATTTTGTAAATGATCTTAAAAACAAAAGATTGTCTATTAATAATAATAAACAAGATCATAAAATTAAAATAGTATAAATAGAGAAGAAAAATAGTTTTTAGTATAGTAATAGTCTTTAATTCCTAGTTATAAACATAACGTGTAATTTCTCAAATTCAGTTCTTGTATAAAAGAATACTATAATATTGTTAATAAAGAAAATAATAATAATAAATAAAAATTGAATATAAAATAAATTGTGTTCTAATAAATTATTAATAAAATATTGTATTATAAGGTTTTGGTTAAATAAAAATAAAAAGAATAAAAAAAAATATATTTTATATTTTTTTTATATAAATTCGGTTACGTAAATACAAAAGTCGCGCGAGTTATGTATAAGGATAATGTTGATAATAGTAACATTATACCTCCTAAAAATAATGATAACAAACTAAATCAAGAATCAACATTCTGTCAAAACAATTATGCTGAAATACTATCAGCAATTAACAAAAATGTAAATAAACAAAGTAATAAAATGTAAGACATGTTTACTCTTGATATTGAAAAATATTATTATTAGTTTAAGGAAATGATTAAAATATAATTGAGACAAAGAAGAAGTTCTTTGTCTGATAACCATTAGAAAGTAATTAAGACAAAGAAGAATGTCTTTGTCTGATAATTAGTTTTTGTTAAACAAAATTCTGATAAAATATCTGTTAGAGATGTTCACAGAAAATATTATCTGAAAAACAGATTTAAGTAGCAAAGACTCAATAGTATAAATAGAGAGGAAAAGTAGTTTTAAGTTCAGTTCATATTTTATAGTCGGTACGACAAGTTCCAAAATTGTTAATCTTTAGTTGTAATTTCCATTAAATAAATAAATAAAATATAAAAAACAAATTTAATTGTTTTTTTTTTTAAATTAAGCCCGAGATTAATTATTTAATTGGCGCAGTCGGTAGGATTGCTTTTCGTTATAGGCAATCCAGTGATACGAATCTAAAAAGTTCAAATAATTAATCGGTAGAAAATTTAAAACTTTAAACTTTAGTATAAAATTAAAATTATACAATTAATATAAAGTGAAAAAGAAAAAAAATTAATACCGAAGTAAAATAAATTTATTTTCATCAGGATACAAAGTTTTTTCAAAATAAAAACGTAGACACAAAGAGAAAATAAATAATAAAGTGAACTATATCCAGTGGTCCGAACCCCAACGCGGTGGAAAGTTTCAAGGAAGATAAGCACCACGGCAAATCAAGCAGCAACGAGGAAATAAAAAAGGTGATTCCAGAAACAAGCATCAAGCAGCAACGAGGATATAACCGATTCCAGAAACAAGCAGTAAAATGGACCAGGAAATACAACTACTAAAAGAAGAAATAAAACAATTGAAGGAACTGATGGGACGACAACAAAAGAACTCCGTTTTCACAGCAACAGAGTGTACGACAACACTCAGGACACCAACGTTTGTTATTTCCCAAACCACAAGGCAAATAACCAATAACAACAACGTTAACAACAATAAAAGTAACAATAAAAATAACAACAACAAGGAAAACAACACCAATAGCAACATCATTAATAATAACGTTAACAATATCAACAAAAATAACAGTAAAAATAACAACAAGGAAAGCAACATCAACAGCAACAAAAACAACGATAACAATAAAAATAGAAACAACAACATCGATATGAATAACATCAATGAAAACAATATTTTTAAAAATAATAATAACAGTAACAACAACATTTAAAAAGGATAGAATCAAAAATTTAAATACATTAAAATTAGATAAGTTATTCTTGAAGCTTATCCAATGTCAGGAAACTCTAGAATGCTATCGGGCCAACATTGCCATAACAGACAAATTTTAGGCAAAGACGGAGGCTAAAAGAGTAAAATAAAAAGAAAGGAATATACCATAAGTCAGGAAACCCTAGACACAATCCGGGCCAATATCGCCTTTTGTAATAGGATTAAGATAGGCAAAGACGGGTATAATTCTAGAAGAAGAATTATATTAATAAATAAATTAAAAGAAAATAGTAAAGTGTAATAAATTAACAATGGAAAACGAAGGACACCATTATAATAAAAAGAAAAATACTAAACTAAATTATAAAAATACTGTAATAAAAGCTACAAATCAGTTTAAAATACTAGAAAGTACTAGTGAAGTTACAGTAAGAAATAATATTAAAAAACACTTTATTCACGAGAATCTTAATAAAAAAATAAAAAACTATTTTAAAAACAGTAAAATGGCAGAATTACAAAAGACCGTTTTAGAGCAACAAAACCAAATAGAAGAGCTAACAAAAGCTCTAAAAGCTTTCCAAATTAAAGAAGAAAGGAACAACAGAATACAGCAACAGAACAGCAAGATACACAAGGAATAACAGAAGAACCAATGTCAACAGAAGGCATATATAGAACAATAAAATATATATCAACGTTCACAGGAAGAGGAGAAATCAGCATTAACTCATTCATAAGTAATGCAGAATATCATCTGAGCATGGTCAAAGGAAAAGAATCAAGAAAAATGATAACATGAAAAAATACAGGGAGAAGCAAAGGATTGTGTAATTAACCTTCCAGATCCAACAGACTGGGATCAAATTAAACTAGTTCTAAAAATGAGATATCGACCGGAAATGGAGCCTTCAGACATCTATAAAATGATTACAAACATAAGGGCGAACACGGTAAGTGAGTTAGCTATTATATTACAAAATATTAGTTATAAGTCTGATGAAGTGCAAGTGTACTATAGGGACGATGTAGCTATAGATTTAAGTAATGTAAGAAGTATGCTTGTAAATACCACAAAAGAAATGACTCAAGGAGTCTTATTAGATAAAATTTATTTTGAAAGAGATTTAGGGAAAATTATAACGATCATGAGGCAGAGACCTTATGAAGACAGTTGTATAAGAGATGAATTTAAATACAAACAAAATTTTAATAATTATAATGATAAAAGAAAGATTATGACAGTGACAATGTTGATATGGTGTCTGTTAATAACACCAATTAACGCTGGACTGATAGTACATGAAATAAATGACGAGACAGGTTTTACAACAATAAAACTAGACAACGCGAAGATCGTAACAAAAACAAATGTTATTTTGCATTCGATATATCCAAATGAAATTTTAAATATAATAAACAATATGATAATAAATATAGAAAATAAAAACATGAATAATAAACAAATGTTGTTACACGAACTAAATGACTTAACGAACAAGGTACATACATTTATACCTAGACAAAATAGAAAAAGACGAGGTTTATTGAGCATAGTAGGTAGCACAACGAAGTGGTTGTTTGGAAATATGGACGAAGAAGATAGGCAAAACATTGAACAACATTTAAAAAGCATAGGTACTAATAATCATAATTTAATTAATAATATGAATGAACAAATAAAAATAAATGACCGATTTAATAAAACATTGAATCAATTAATAAAAGTAATTCTAAATGATAGAGATATAAATAAGGTACAATCTGATAGTTTTAATTTTTATGATCAATTATTAAAAATTCAAATCCTTAGAAATAAAATTGATACCATTCAAAACAATTTAGCAACCGCTAGACATGGTATTTTACATCCTAACATATTTACTAATTCAGAAATAGAAAAATATGAGATAGATTTTAATAAGTTACAATATATTAAATTAGGAGTTTCAAAATTCAAAAATGATCATATTATTTTTGCAATAAAAATTCCAAGAAAATTTTCTGATGTACAATTAAAATTAATAATAGGCATTCCAAATAAAATGAAAAGGGAAATAGATTATCCATTAGAGGTAGTTTTTGAATTTAATAATAGAACGTATAAATATGAACCAATTAAAACAATAAATGAATTGAAATTATCTTTTTCTATATAGTTTTTCAAAATAATTGTAAGTTAATCAAAAATGAAGCAATTGAAATTATAGAATTAGATGAAGAAACAATAATTGTAAAAAAAATGCTAATAATATATCAATAAAACAAAATGGCGATAGTAGAAAAATAAATCTTAAAGGTAATATATTAATACATTACAACAATTGCACTATAAATACTTTAGATCAAGAATTTTGCAATACCAAAGACATTATAAAAGAAAGATTTTATTATCCAAATATACAAACAAATAACTTTACAGATAAATTAACATTTGAAGAATTTGTAACAAAATATGAAAACAATATAAATAAAATAGAAGAAAGCAATAATAAAAAATTTGAAGCAGTAAAAATTAGTATTGTTACTCTAATTGGTAGTAAAATTTTAACAATTATCATAACAATTTTTATAATAAAATGTATAAAAAATAAAGTATGTAAAAGAATTCAGGAGAATTCTAAAATAAAGGAGGGAGAAGTTATGTATAAGGATAACGTTGATAATAGTAACATTATACCTCCTAAAAATAATGATAACAAACTAAATCATGAATCAACATGTTGTCAAAACAATTATGCTGAAATACTATCAGCAATTAACAAAAATGTAAATAAACAAAGTAATAAAATGTAAGACATGTTTACTCTTGATATTGAAAAATATTATTATTAGTTTAAGGAAATGATTAAAATATAATTGAGACAAAGAAGAAGTTCTTTGTCTGATAACCATTAGAAAGTAATTAAGACAAAGAAGAATGTCTTTGTCTGATAATTAGTTTTTGTTAAACAAAATTCTGATAAAATATCTGTTAGAGATGTTCACAGAAAATATTATCTGAAAAACAGATTTAAGTAGCAAAGACTCAATAGTATAAATAGAGAGGAAAAATAGTTTTAAGTTCAGTTCATATTTGATAGTCGGTACGACAAGTTCCAAAATTGTTAATCTTTAGTTGTAATTTCCATTAAATAAATAAATAAAATATAAAAAACAAATTTAATTGTTTTTTTTTTTTTAAATTAAGCCCGAGATTAATTATTTAATTCGCGAGTTACATCCTTAACCAACCATGAAATAAAAGAGATAATAAATATCATTGAAGCAAGTAGGTAAATAATGATAACAGACATAAAGAAACAAAGAAAGACATGTTTTTACAACTATTGTAGTTATCAGGTAAATAATAGATTCTAATGTACAAAAACATGTCTCAACAAGAAAGTAATTAAATCAAAAGATAATAATGTGTCTGTTATCAAATATTAAATAGTTTAAAGAAGAGACAAAGAAATTAATTTCTTTGTCTTCATAACACAATAACAAAGAAATTAAATATAGATTAAGAATATTTTAGTTATAAATAGATGTAATGTCAGAACAATATTTTAGTCTAAGTTTGAACTGTAAAACCAATCATAATATAATCCGTAATCGTTCCGACTGTTAATAAAGATTTCTGTAAAAATAAATTTGTTTTTTTGTGTTTTAATAAATTAAAGTACATAATTGGCGCAGTCGGTAGGATACCCTCCGATACAGAATCAGACGCAGGAACGATTACAACAACTATTGGCAAATACAACAGCAACAACATCTCAAAATATACAACAACAAGACTCAACACTCCAGTTAACACCAGAGCAATGTATAAACCACTTTAGGCATTTAAAACCTTTTAATGGACAAGGAGAATATAAATTACAAGAATTTATCAAGGCTACGGAAAGCTCAATAAGTTTATGCAACCAAAACTTACAACTGGAGCAATACTGCAAGGAAATCATCATAAACGAAAAAGTGCAAGGTGAAGCAAAACGCTGTATACAACGTCTGGGGTCGCAGTTAACATGGGACAACGTAAAAGCAGAGCTGACACAACACTTCAGACCAAGAGCAGATTATGCAGAGCTCATCAACAGATGCAGGAGTTTAAGAGTAAGTACTTTAAGAGAATTATTTGATAATGTTAGGGAAACAAATTATTCTTTAAATGAGTTATATGATTTTGATGATAATAAGCCCATAATTTACCATCCTGAAAATAACGATAAATATTTAGTAGGAATAGTACTCGAAAAAATAGATAGTTTAGTTCGGTGTCATATAGACTAAAATAAAACGGTTATTGAAATTTATAATAAACTCGCGGAAGATAAACTTTTAGATGATGAAAGGGCAATATCAGGATCATATAAAAAATTTAATAGAGACAGGAATCAGCCTAATAATTTTTATAAGAGAGCACAAAGCAATAGAAATAATGATCATGTTAAATTAAATTATAATAATAATACTAGACAGAACGAAAATTACAATAGACAGAATTAAGAATTATTATCCTAGAGAAAATACTTCAGGACAAATTAAAAATACCTTTAATAATTCTCAACCATATCAAAGTAATTCGGGTCAATATAAAAATAACTTTAATTTTATAAAATAGAAATCAATTCCAAACACAACATAATAATTCATGTAGATTTAGGCATAATAATCCAATTCATGAAATAAATAGAGGTGAACCCATGGAGGTAGAAAATATTGAATTGCAGGAAGTAAATTTTACAAGGGAGCCTCGAGATCGAAGTTACCGATAGTGGAACTAACCATAAATAATACAAAAATAAGATGTATGATTGATATCGGTTCAGATACCAGTATTATATAATATAATTAAAGATATTCCTGAGAAAAAATTAGAAAATCCTATATTTTTCGCTACAATAAATAGTGTTAGTAAAATAACAAATAAATTAATTACTCCTTTTCCAATTGAATTTGAATCAAACGGAACAATATCATGGAAGGTAGTTAGTCTAGGAGGTAGAAAATATGATGCTATTATGGGGCAAAATTTTCTTATACCTTTTAGGGCAAAAATTGATTTAGAAAATCGTAATGTTAAAATACTTGAGAACATTGAGATACCATTTATTGAATTAGATTATCCTATAAAATTTGATGAGATTTGCACTTTAGAACCTATTGAAGAAGGGGTTCTAAGCAAGTTGAATTTAACACATTTAAATGACGAAGAAAGGAAACCAACAAAAAGGTTGTTACATAATTATAAAGATTTGTTTTTTGTGGAAGGTGAAAATTTGACCTTCACTCACGAAATTAAACACGAAATTTATACAACGGTAGAAAAACCCATTTATTCTAAAATATACTCGTATAGGTATCCACAAGTACATGAAAGGGAATAAACAAACAGAAATAAATAAACAGATTCAGGATATGCTACAGCAGGGCATAATAAAGGAAAGTAATTCCCCGTATAATTCGCCTCTTTGGATAGTCCCAAAGAAAATTGATAATTCAGGCGAACGAAAATGGCGTATAGTTATAGACTATAGAAAACTCAACGAGGTAACAATTAATGATAAGTTTCCTATACCAAACATTGATAGTATATTAGATAAGTTAGGAAGATCACAATACGGGTATAATCGAAAAGTAATCAAAAACGCGCATCGATACAGCATCAATGCAAAAAAAAGTTGCTGATACTATACCGATGTGATGCGTTTACCTTACTGATGCACTAATTTTTTGACATTTTTGGACATTTTCTAAATCATATGTGTTTTGACATTTATTTTGAAAAAATTTTCTTTAAAAGTGCTTAAATATTATCAACCATGGAAAATCAAAACAAAAAATTTTAAATATAGTTTTGGGAATTTTAATATATGAGACATCTGAAAACATTAATATGGTCCAAAAGAGAAGATTGAGTAAAGTAAGGAGATATTTGTCGAAGTTAGGAATCGCAAGAAATTTGATAAAAGGGAATCGTTTAATTCCAAAAATTTCCAATTATTTTCACGTTATCGAAGAATACCCGGACGATGTATTTCATAGTCATTTTCGAATGAGTCGACAAACTTTTACTGTAAGTATAATAAATTTATGATTTCCTAAAGCTAAGAATCAAAATAAACTTTTAGGAATTGGAAAATGCTTTGAAACGCTTTTTAAATACTTCTTTTGGTAGACCTAGGCTTGATATGAAAAAATGCCTGTTTATTACATTATGGCGTTTAAGCAACAACGGAAGTCTTAGACAAATTTCAGATAGATTTAATATAGCTAAATCTACAGCACATACAGTTTTTGTGAATACGATAAAATTGATTTGCAGTTTAAAAAATGAAATTTCTTGGCCAAATTTACGTGAGCAGCTAAGTATCATGGAAAATTTTCAAAATTTGCGAAGCAACCCTTTTCCATTTGTGGTTGGGTGTATAGATTCTACCCATATTAAAATTGCTGCCCCAAGTATTGATGGTATAAGCTACTACAATCGAAAAGGGTATCATTTTGTTATTTTACAGGTAAAAAAATGCAAGTAACTTTTTGGTCCAAAAATAATTTTATTCTTTTTTAAGGCAATGTGCGACAGCAAAAATCAATTTTTAGATGTTTTTATTGGTTTTCCTGGCAGCCACGATGCGAATGTATACAAAAATAGTGAAATATATAAAAACATTATTTCAAAGAAAGTCCCTATAAATGAAAATGGATATTTATTAGGAGATTCGGCATACCCACTTTCAAAATTTATGTTAGTTCCACATAGAGACAATGGTTATTTAAGTCAGGAGCAGCGTAAATTCAACTTCATTTTAAGCTCTACGCGTGTATCCATTGAACAATCTTTTGGAATTTTAAAAAAAAAATTTAAAATACTTAATTATACAGATAGCAGATCACTAAAACTTATATCAAAAATAATATTGTCATGTACAATATTCTCAACAATTTTATTTTAAAACGTGAACACGTTTCAGATGACATTATTTTAAATTTAAGTATACCGAATGTTGATGATGAAAATTGCCCAGAAGAAGAAAATTCTTTAGATGGACAACAAATTAGACGAAATTTAACAAATCTTTTTGCTGCCTAATGATGTCAGTTTTCAAAACTTTTCATAATATGAATGAGTATTATAATTTAAGTTCATATGTATGTAGGAACACAAAATTAAATTCTGAACAACTTAAAAATTAACTTAAATTTGAATACTATTTCAGTACATTTAAAAATAATAACAAGTAAAAAATACCTTGAGTTCCATATTGTAGTATCACGGTATTTAAACCTCGATTCAGCTTGAATTGCTAAATTCAACTTAATCATATATTTCTTAATAGAGTTTAAATACTGTATTATTACAATATGGAATTCAAGGATAATCATGAAAATTCAGTTCAGGATATTTTTTAATAATTCCTTTAATTCCCGAATTTCTTGTATACGTTCCTTTTCTAATTCAATTTTAGTTTTTTCAATAATAAGATTTTCTTCGTGTCGTTCTTTTTCGTTTTTTTCAACAGTCTGCAAAAATTCTAAAATTTCGTTATTTTTTTTCACCTTTTTTCTCGGAACTGGGGCTTTGAATATTTAGTATTTCTATATCTATTTCCTCATTTATGTCTAAGATGCTTGAAGATTGTATAGGAGAGAGGACAGACATTGCAGAGTCTACTACTAAAGAACATTCTAAATTCTCTACAGGTGGATTTACAGAATGTCTAGTTCCGTAAACTTCGTCCATTATCTCAAAGTATTCCCAGCTTGTTGCTTCCCTACATTCTTTTTAATTTCTTCGAAAATTCTTCTCCATAAAATTCCTTTTTTCTTTTTGCCAGCTACGAAATCTGTTTCATATTTTAATCGCGTTGTTAATAATATAATTTTGTTTGGGCTTCCGTCCAATTTTCGTTTTTTTTTTTTGTTAATTCATTACTAAAAGTTAATATTATCAAAAAAAATTAACTTTGTTAGTTATTAATTTATAATAATAAATTACTTACTTCTCAGCATCCATTTTTAAAACTCTGCATCAACACAAAATCACAAAAAAAATTGATGCACAGCTGATTTAATAAATGACGCATACGATGCCTATTTTTGACATTTTTGAACGCTAAACTTTGAAAGTGTTACCGTATTGATGCATTTTCGCACATGATTTTTGAATGATTACGCATCGATGCTGCATCGATTACTTTCCGATTATACCCTACTTTACAACGTTAGATCTTGCTAAGGGGTTTCACCAAATTATGGTGGACGATAAAGATAGAAAGAAAACTGCTTTTTCGACCCCTTTGGGTCATTTCGAATATGTAAGAATGCCGTTCGGATTAAAAAACGCGCCGGCGACATTCCAAAGATTAATGAATTCCATATTAAGAGATTATATTAATAAAATTTGTGTTGTGTACTTAGACGACATTCTTATTTTTCGCACTTCTTTGGAAGAGCATCTAATAAATTTAAGGAAAACATTTGATTGTCTTAGACAAGCAGGCCTAAAAATACAGATTTTCTCATGAAAGAAACGGAATATTTAGGGCATATTTTAACACCAATGGGAGTCAAGCCCAATCCAAGGAAAATTCAAGTGATCTAAGATCTAAAATTGCCGTCAACTGAGAAACAAATAAAATCTTTTCTAGGTATGACAGAGTATTATAGAAAATTCGTAAAAGACTACGCGAAAATTGCACATGGAATGACAAAATATTTAAAGAAAAAAACAAAAATTAATATCAATGATCCCGAATATATTTATGCCTTCGAAAAACTAAAAGAACTTGTAACAGAGCACCCTATTCTTAAGTATCCCAATTTCGAGAAAAAATTTAAATTAGTTACAGATGCTAGCAATTATGCACTTGGGGCGGTTCTGACTCAGGATGGTCATCCAATTTCCTTTGCGTTTAGAACTCTTAACGTTCATGAAAGAAATTATTCCACTATAGAAAAGGAACTCTTGGCTATAGTGTGGTCAACAAAATATTATAGACCTTACCTATACGGTAAACAATTTGATTTAGAAACGGATCATCAACCAATAAAGTGGTTACAAACTAAACATATGTGTAAGGATATTAACCCTCGATTACAGCGATGGTTACTCTCTTTAGGTGAATATAATTTTAATATAGAATATATTAAGGGTAAAAACAATAAAATAGCGGACTTCTTAAGTAGAATTAATACAGAAACCCAAGAAATTAATTTAATTGATCCAAATATTGAAATAAACATTAATGAAGTTAGTGAAAATGAAGTCGAAATGCAGACTGTACATTCTCAAGAGCAGGAATCAAATGATTATATACCAATTGTAGAAACAATAGTTAATCGATTTAAATATCAAATTATACTGTGTGAACAAAGAAATAAAAGATAGGAGACTATATCTAAGAAACATAGAATATATATAGACAAGCAAGATTTACATAATGACAATTTAGCAGATATTTTAAAAACACACATAAATGGTAGAACAGGAATATTTTCATTTTTAAACGATTCAAAATACAATATTTTACAAGAAAAAATAGTTCAGGTATTTGGTAGGAATATTAGGTTTCTGAAATGTACTTATTTTGCTGAAGATATTGCAAATGAGGAAAGATTGAATAGTCAAATAGCTCTCTTTCATAAAAATGAATCAGGTCATTCTGGAATAATAGTGACATATGAGGATATAAAAACAAAAATATTTCACCCACAATTAAAAGGACACATACATAGAATAATTAATAATTGTGATATTTGTAACAGATCTAAATATAATAGGAAACCTATAAGGGCAAAGTTTCAACTAACGGAAACACCTAAGAATTTAAATGAAATAGTTCATGTTGATATTTATATTAATAGCAAGAATTCATTTATTAATTTCATAGATAAATTATCTAAACATGTTGTAAGTTTTTATCTTGAAAACAGAAATCATAAGACATTAATAGAGAAATTTAAACTTTTTGTTACTATCAAAGGTAAACCCAATAAATTTATTTTTGACAACGAATTTAGAAACGAAATTAAACAATATCTGAGTAGTCAGGAAATAGATTTTCATTCCACGAAACCATATAGCCACACTGGGAACTCTGATATAGAGAGGTTTCACAATACACTCACAGAAAAAATTAGAATTCTTAATTTAGAAAATAAAATAAATATTCGCGACCAAATGTTAGAGGCCGTAAAATTATATAATAATACTTTCCACAATTAAAACTACACCACAAAAGGCACAAAATAGGGAAATACCACTTCGGGAGATAATAGATAATATTAATAAATCAAAGAAAAGGGTATTAGAAAAACAAAATAAAAATAGGGAAGAATATATTGAAAAACGAAAAGTAGGTTATGTCGAGAACTATAAATCCGCTAGACATAAAGATGAACCAAAATTTAGGAAATTAAAATTAGATAATGTTCACGTGGAAAATATTAAAAGACCGCTTAAATTTTCAGATGATAATGAAATTAGTGATGTTGATATGTTTACTATCTTACCTTCCGAGCAGTCAACATCTAGTGCATATACAATATACATACATTAATTACATACATTACTATATACCTACCTATTCACGATATACGTACATTACCATAATATATTCATAGCATACATATATTGCTATATACTTACCTAAACGGTTTAAAATTTCATTACTTGCAAACAAGCGGCATATTATCATATGGTGAACATATGTTTCGCTTACACTTTATGATGTGTATAACAACAATGCATACCTTTATTTTTATATTATACATTAGAGTATAAAGCGGTATGCATAATGTTAATATGAAAAATGCAAGCCTATGCATTTTCAGTCATTATTATTGTTTGACGTAATTTTAAGTAATGAGTGAATGAAGGTATATGAATTGCACTTTCTTTTCCAGGAAATAGAAATAATTAACTAGAAACCTAGATTTTAAGAAACATATTGTAAATATTACAATAACAATTTAAAGTAAATTTAGAATAAGAATTTAGTATAAATAGTAGAATAAGTTTTTAAAATAAACAATCAAAGTTTTGAATCGAAACTACAAACATCTTGTTTTTCTTTTTAAAACTGAAGATTCTCCAAATCGGCAGTAGTGCCAAACTTGGATAGATCGGCGTTTATCGCCATTAGGGAAAACATAATTAAAATATAAATAAACCATAAACTTATTACATGGCAACCCTGACAAAACTTAATTTTATTACATGGCGACCCATGCCACAACTGAACCTACAATAAGACCACCAACATCTAATAACTATGTAGTATTAGAAAGACCACCCACACTAGGGAAATTTTTGGATCTACCATCAACACCTGAGGGACCACTAGCAACAAAATACCAAGAAGAAATTGAAGAAGTTGACGAACAAATCAGAAAGACAAAAGAAGCAATTGAGAACCTAAACAAAAAGAAGACAATCAGCGCGAAAGAATACCTCAACAAGTATATATTCAAGAAGCCAGACAAACAACCCAAGCCCAAGAAACAAAAAACAAGAGGAGGAAGATTGGTCAAATTAAGACAAAAGAAGGCAGAACTACAATATTTAATACCAATATCAAACATTAACACGTTCCCGCCGGCGGCCTAATTTGTAGTTCTCGCCATCTGACGGCGCTGTAAATCCTAGTTTGTTTCATCGGACGGCGCTGCGCTGTTGTGACTTTCTCTCAATGAGAGATATGCGATCACGTTCAGAACAAAGTCACTGATGAAACCTGCTACATGCAATTTTAAAGTAATCGCGCTTATATTTAATATCTTTATTTGATTTTTGATAACGAGAACTTATAGTTATTGTGCTCTTTATTGTGAGATTTTTATGAAAGTAATATATAAGTTATTACAAAATTTTATTTTTATGATTTGCTATTTTTATTACAACCAATTAGAATATCAACTATGGGTACAGAAATGAATGATTCATCAGATGAATCTTCAGACATTTTTTATAGAAGGAAAGATACATTAGAACTGCAAGCTAATCCTGTCGATTTTTCATGCAACGACAGTAATTTACATGTGGACATGAATATACAAAGTCAGGGTGAAGAATGGAGAAAATAGAAGAAGAAGAAATTCCACAAACACAAATAATCACGAAAAAGAAACATGTTATGGAAAAATTTGTTGGCCTAGCAGTAAACACCCGCAAACGTTGTAGGGAGTGTTATAAAAATTTGTCTCAGGAAAAGGGTTCTTCTATAGCTGCAAAAAAAGCTAAAAGAGTGACAACATTTTGTAGTGCTTGTGAAGACAAACCACCTTTGTGCTTACCTTGCTTCAATAAGACTCATGAAAATAAATAATTTTTTTTAATGTAATGAACTACACTAACTAATAAATAGTTTTAACTAAGATCATTTGCAAACTTTTTTTTCTTTTTGTTAGCAAAAAATAGATATAAAATTGATTTCTTTCATTGTACCATTAATGGTACATGCCGCCCGATGGGACAATTGTGTATGTACCATAAATGGTACAAGCCGACCTATGGGACAGCCCTCAATGTACCATTTATGGTACAAGCCGGCGAGAACGTGTTAATCAAAGAAAAGCATGCCAGCAAGAACTAGACGTAATAATAAAAGAGCTCAGATTCTGTAAAAATGGGAACAGGAACTAGTAAGAATGAAGAAATTACAACGTTTAACAATCAACCATCAGAGATCCAGCCCATACAACCTACCATTACAACACACCAGGAACAAACAATAGTAATACTGATAATAATACTAATAAATTTAACCATCGTAAAAATACTACTTAAATACTTTGCTACTTATTTAAAGAAAACGATTAAGAAAGAACTAACAAATATTACTGTTTAAAATAAAGAATATATAAACAAAAAATTCTCTTTTAATGTCCATCAATGAATTGTTACAACAAATAGAAACCCTAAAGAAATTAGAAAATCTCTATTCTAGAAAAAAAAGAATAACAAATTCAGACTTAGAAGAAAGAAAAACAATAATAAATAACATCAAAATAAAATATAACAACATATTGAAAAATAGCGCTTTAGATAAGCAAATTAAAGCAGCAATACATGAAAAATTCTGGAAAGTATACATAAATTTAACAAAAATTACAAAACTGGAGAATATAACAGAACAGGATACAACCCTGACATCAGATACAAGTAGTGAAGATAACAACACAACAATAATAAAAGAAGCAACAATGGAGTTTGACATAGATAAGACAATTAAGATAATACCTCTATTTGACGGTGAAAGTCAAAATTTAAACAATTTTATAAATCTAACCAAATATTTATATGACGCAACAAAAGAAACAGATAAACAAAAATTAATTCAGTTTATCTATCATACAAGAATAAATGAAAAAACAAGAAACAAAATAATAACAGAAGCTAAACCTGAAAATTTCGTTGAATTCGAGAAAATATTTAACAAAGTTTTTTCAAACAGAAAAAACCAAACTACAATACACACTGAATTATCAACAACAATACAAGCCAACAGACCACTCAACAAATATATAGAAAGAATAGAAAAACTGATAGCTGAATTAAATATGGTACAACTACTCGAACTAGGTGAAGAACACAGAGCAACCATAGTAAAACTCAATGATCAACTTGCTCTAGGGACTTTCAAAACAGGATTATCAGAACCCCTACACTCACTAATATTCGCAGCACAACCCAAAACATTCAATGAAGCTGTCAAAATTGCCACTGAAGCAAGCACAAACAACAAAACAACAACAAATAACATCCTATACTACAAAAACAACTATTATAACAACAAAAATAATAAAAACAACAACAAATACAACAACGGTCTTAGGTATAGTAACAATAGGTTTCACAATAAAAATAGCTTCCAAAACAGAAATAATAATTTCCAAAATGGGAAAATTCACAATAATAACGATAACAATAATAAATATAGAAATAATAAGAAATTTAAAGTTAGACAAATAAATATAGAACAGGGAAACGGTCAGGTCTCCGAGGAGCTCATCGGAGATATGAACAAAATAAATATAAACTAAAAGAAAATTCAAAAATTTTTAAGATAAATAAAGATAATATAAATTATGTAAAATTGAAAACCAATTTTAACTTTTTAAATTTATTATTAGATACAGGAGCAGAGATCTCCATAATAAAACCAGAACTAATAGAAAATGAAGATTTTATAAATAGCAATGAAATATGTAAAATTACGGGCGTGAATGAACACCCAATTCATTCAGTAGGAACCATTTCTTTAAAAATAAAAGTTAACAATACTTATATGAGTCATAAATTCCATGTAGTAGGCTCAGAATTTCCAATTCCAACTGACGGCATATTAGGTTCAGAATTTTTCCATAAATACAGATGTATTTTAGATTTTGATACATTCTTGTTTTCTATAAAGGTCAATGGAGAAGAAATTGAAGTTCCCATTGAAACCAAAATACCAAATTACAATCAAATTAATATTCCTGCACGGACAGAAATAATATACCTTCTAAACATAAAAATTGAAGAGGACAGTGTCATATTAAACCAAGATTTAGGAAAAGGTATTTTCTTAGCAAATTCAATTATACCTGCAAAAGGTGTACCCCATATAAAAATCCTAAATACAAATAACCGAAGTGCTACAATAACAAATTTGCAACCCAAAATAAAACCTTTAAAAAATTACGACATATTAAAAATTTCAAGTATAAAACAAAATAGAACTGAAGAATTATTGAAAGAACTAAATGTGACTACTTTAGATGAAAAAGCAAAACAAACTATTCTAACTATCTGCAAAAACTTTTAAGACATATTTCAATTAGAAAAAGATAAATTAACACATAACAATTTCTATACACAAAATATTCCACTTCAAGATAAAACCCCAGTTTACATAAAAAATTACAGATTACCTCAAACACAATTAAAAGAAATACAAACACAAGTAGATCAACTACTTAAAAACAAAATTATAGAAAATTCCAATAGCCCATATAATTCACCTCTGTTAATAGTACCCAAGAAATCTGAAAATGACGAAAAAAGATGGAGATTGGTTGTAGACTATAGACAATTAAATAAGAAAATAGTCGACGACAAATTTCCACTTACACGTCTTGAAGGTATTTTGGATAGTCTTGGCAGAGCAAAATATTTTTCAACACTTGATCTAAGCAATTCATTTCATCAGATAGAATTAGATAATGAATCAAAACCAGTGACTGCTTTTTCAACAAATAAAGGACACTACCAATTCAAAAGATTACCTTTTGGCTTGAAAATTTCTTCCAATAGTTTTCAGAGAATGCTCTCTATAGCTCTAGCTGGACTAGACTCAGAAGCCTTCATATATGTCGATAATATATGAAGGATAATAATTTTCGGTTGTAGTTTACAGCACCATAATAATAATTTAGTTAAAGTATTTCAAAAACTTAGGGAATATAACCTTAAGTTAAATCCCAAAAAATGTAATTTCCTAAAAACTCAAGTGACATACTTAGGACACTTAATCACAAAGGATGGAGTAAAACCTGATCCATCTAAATATGACACAATAATTAATTACCCCACACCAAAAAATTGTGATGACGCAAGAAGATTCGTAGCTTTTTGCAATTATTATAGAAAATTCATACAAAATTTTGCACAAATTGCAAAACCACTTAATAATTTATCAAAAAAGAATGTAATATTTGATTGGACGGATGATTGTGAAAAATCATTCCAAACTTTAAAACAAAAATTAATTAAACCCCCTATTCTGACCTATCCAGATTTCAATAAAGAATTTATTATAACAACAGATGCCTCAGATTTTGCCTTTGGCGCAGTTTTATCTCAAGGAGAAATCGGAAGTGACAGGCCAATCGCTTACGCTAGTAGATCTTTGAATAAACATGAATTAAATAAGCCAATAATAGAAAAAGAATTATTAAGTATACATTGGGCTATATCCTATTTTAGACCCTATGTATACGGCAGGAAATTCACAATTGTTACAGATCATAGACCTTTAGTAAGTCTATTTACACACAATAATCCATCGTCTAAAATGACAAGAATTAGAATAGATCTTATGGACTATGACTTTGAAATAAAATTTAAGAAAGGAAAAATAAATACTAACGCAGATGCTTTATCACGCATCCAAATAAATACAAATACATTAAAAGAAATGATCCCTACCCACGCCATTAATATAGTAACTCGTAGTATAAGTAAGAAAAATAATACTATAGATAAAAACAAAAGTAAAAATAATAATAAAAATAAAGAAAAGTGTTTTATATGGAATTGTACTTCCATTACAGAAATAAATGGTATACCAAAAATAAAATTTGTCGACAATAAAAATGAAAATAATAAAAATCCGGTAGATAAAGAAAACATGCCAATAATAAAAAACGGGGAAATTATGGTACCGATAGTAAGTGATAATCCATCTCGCGACTTAGGTTCGATCTTGGAGAAGCTTATTATTTTTACACAAAAGAAAAATATAGAAGTGCTAGCCTTGTCAAATAAAGACAAAATTTTTAATGAAATAAATATGAATAAATTGAAAAAATTGTACAATAAAATGATAAATGAAAATAATAGGCATGAATTAAAAATATTATTATATACCCCACCAATTCAAATCGATAATAATGAATTAAAAAATAAAATTATAGTAGAACATCATAATAGTCCTCAAAGTGGACATACAGGTACCAAGAAAACTATAAATAAAATAAAACAAAAATATGTATGGAAAAATTTAAATAAAGATGTAAAGAAATACATCAGCAACTGTCAAACATGTAATAAAAATAAAATAACAAAATATAATAAAGAAAAGTTGCAAATTACAAACACGCCATCAGCACCTTTTGAACAAATAAGCATGGACACTGTAGGCCCTCTAAGATTAAGTAATGACTTTAGATACATATTAACAATACAATGCGAACTAACAAAATTCGTTGAAGCAATACCACTTCAAAATAAAAACGCAGAAACTATATCTAAAGCCTTAGTTGAAAACTTTATGTTAAGATACCGTAATTTTAAAACAGTTAAAACAGATCTTGGCACAGAATTCATTAATGAAACTTTTCAAAATATAAGTAAAATTTTCGGTGTAGAACATTTAAAATCTACACCTTACCATCATCAAACTTTAGGCGCAATAGAACGCAATCATAGATTTCTTAATCAATATTTATTATCTTTCACAGTAGACTATGAATGGGATAAATGGATCCCATACTTTACTTTTTGCTATAATACAATGCCTCACGTAGACACTAACTATTCACCTTTCGAATTAGTTTACGGGAGAATAGCCACTTTACCAACTGATTTAAATTTCAATAATAATATTCCAATTCAAGACATAGATGACTACTCGTATGCCTTAGAACTAAAAGCCAGATTAAATTATGCTGCCAAACAGGCAAGAAAATTAACTGAAACCGTAAAACAACAAAGAAAAGATAAATATGATATAAATTTAAAGCCAATACAATTTCAAATAGGCGATTTAGTATTTGTTAAAAATGAAAATAAATACAAATTAGATAGCCCATATAATGGTCCATACAAATTAACTCAAACAGACGGCGTAAATTCCAAAATAAAAATAAAAAATACAATAAAAACCATACATAACAATAGATTAAAAATATACAAACAACAATAAAATTTTTTTTCAATAAAAAATTTTATTTTTCCGAACGGAAAGGGTGTAGTGCATATACAATATACATACATTAATTACATACTTTACTATATACCTACCTATTCACGATATACGTACATTACCATAATATATTCATAGCATACAAGTTATATATAAACCATGTACAAAGCCATTAATAAATAATTATTCAAATATACTTTCAGAAATATCAACTAAAATAAATAAAACATAAATATTGCTGATGGGCAAATAACATAATATAGATGATAACAATTAATGTAAAAAACTTTCCCAAAATAATTAGGAATGTTGTTAATCTTGAAAAAATAAATAAAAGAATGTAACTTAGGAAATTTTCTGAAGGTCATTTTGTAAAAATAATATTGTTAATCTGGTTAATCAAATAGTAGAAATTATTTTAAAACTTTCCATTTGATTTTAAAAGTAATTAATCTGGTTTTAATTCAAAAGTAATAATTGATAATTATAAGTAAACATATTGTAAAGAATACTATAAATACAATGGATTGTACAAAATAAAATTAATTACAGTTTAGCCTCAGATAGTGAAAGAAGTGTTAAATCGATTGCTGCTGCTGGTAGGATAATTCTAAACGGGAATTATCTAGTGATACGAATCTAAAAAAGTTCACATAATTAATAGGTAGAAAATTTAAAACTTTAAACTTTATTAAAATAAATATAAAGTGAAAAAGAAAAAAATTAATACCAAATAAATAATAACGTGAACTATAAATAAAAAGTGTTTTGATCGGGATACAAAGTTTTAAAATAAAAACGTAGACACGAAGACAAAATACTGTGATAAACAAGTTAAGACTTTTGGTTCAAGTGGAAAACGAAGATACCAAACTAACAAAAGTCAATATAATAAAAAATTATCAAATTAAAACTTTTGGTGTAAGTGGAAAACGGAGATACCAAACTAACAAAAGTCAATATAATAAAAAATTAACAAATTAAAACTTTTACTGTAAGTGGAAAACGGAGATACCAAACTAACAAAAGTGAATGTTAAAAAAATTAAGATCAAGAAATAAAATATTTGACACGAACCGAAGAAACATGGCAGAGAAAATGGAAGAGCAGATAACACAACAACAAGAACAAATTAACTATCTAACAAGCATGTGTAATTCAAATTTAGTAAGGGAAATTAGACACATGTCCACGTTCACAGGACAGAATTAAATTTCCATCAACTCATTTGTAAGTAGTGTAGAGTACTACTTAAGCAAAATAACCGATCCAACCCAAAGAAAGCATGCAATAAGAACGATATACTACGAGAAAATACAAGGTGAAGCGAAGGAAACCATAATCAACTTGCCAGATCCAGAGGATTGGAACAGTATAAAAATCATGTTAAAAATGAGATATCGACCTGACACAGAACCAGCAGAGATCTACAAAAGGATATTAAATCTAAAAGTAAATTCGGTAAGTGAATTAGCTGAAGAAATTCAAAGTATTAAATATAAATCAGATGAGGTTAGAATTTATTATAAAGAAGATTCACATATAGATTTAAGCAATGTAGACACTATGTTAATAAATACAATAAAAGAAGTAACACTGTGCTATTAGAAAAAATTTATAACGAAACAAATTTAGGTAATATTATCTCAATAATGAGAAAAAGAAGATTTGAAGATTCCTGCATTAGGGAAGAATATAAAAAAAAGAATTTCAAATATAATAATAATTTCAAGAATCAATTTTTTAATAATAATTCGAGTCAAAATCGACCGAAACAACAAAGTTTTTATAAAAATAATAAATTTAATAATAAAAATTTTAAATTTAACTCAAATCAAAATAATATGAGTTATCCAAATCATCAGTTATAATAATAATAGAAATAGCAATTTCCAAAGGCATTTTCCAATGTCAGGAAACTCTAGAATGCAATCGGGCCAAAATCGCCACCAACAGATTGGTTCTGGACAAAGACGGATAGAGCCTATGCAAGTTGATAATATTGAAATTGAAAGTGAACACATTAATAATAAAAACAAAAGTATTAAAAGTAATCGCGAATCGGTATCGTACCAAACGTCAGGCAACCCTAGACATAATCCGGGCAAATATCGCTTTCAACAGGATTATGATAGGCAAAGACTGGACGGACCAAGTATAAAAAGTAATTATAGTGCTAATAGAAATTTCGAGGAGTCTAACAACTTAGATTTTTTTATCAATTAGCCTCGGAAAAACTACCTATAATAAAAATAAGTTTAAATGATAACAATTATTTTGCGTTAATAGATACGGGATCGACATTTAGTATTGTCGATGACAAAATAACAGGATTCAAAGTAAGTAAAATAAAACCATTATATTTTTCAACGATAAATAAAAAAGATGTAATAGATAGTGAAATTCATTCTCCTGCACCGGAGGAATTTAATTGTCCAAAAGAAGCAATGGTGAGGTGGAAAGTAAAAGGTCTACCAAATAAAAAATATCAATTTATAATCGGTAATGATTTATTAAAGGCATTAAAAGCTAAAATTAATTTAGAAGATGGTACAGTAATAATTAATAATAATAAAGTAAAATTGCTAAGTTTTCCTTATTTAATGGAACAAAATTATAATCTGAGGGTACCAGTAAAGAAAACAAGAAGAAAACCTGGACAAAAAAGGGTATATCCAATATCAACGGTTTGGACAGAAACAGAAACAATAAAAAGAAGAAAAAAATATGGTCACATTAAGTTACAATAAATAATAAAATAATAAATATTATATTAGTTTTTTAAATATATGTATATATAAATATGACTCTGTGATCAAGTTTTTTTTCGCCGTTACCTAAGGTGAGGCTGCCTTAGGCACAGTTGTCAAATAACTTGTTCCTCTGACACAAGTCTTCTCAACTCTCTAGGTGAGGCTGCCTAGAGCATTGGAACAGTTATCTAAAATATATGTTAAAAATATATAAAGTTTAAATAAATTAATTGAAAATAAAATTTAAATAAAAGAAATGATTATAAAAAAAAAAAAAAAAAAAAAAAAAAGAAAAAAAAAAAAAAAAAATTAAATAAATTATAAAGAAAATTATTAAAAGAAGTTCAATATAACATTATTGAAACAAATTAAATAGAAATTATATCACTGAAAGAAATTTAAATATAAATTTGAAGATACTAATAATCATAACTTAATTAATAATATGAATGAACAAATAAGAATAAAAGAACGAATTTAATAAAACATTGAGCAACATTTAAAAAGGATAGAATCAAATACATTAAAATTAAATAAGTTATTCTTGAAGCTTATCCAATGTCAGGAAACCCTAGAATGCAGTCGGGCCAACATTGCCATAACGGACGGATTTTAGGCAAAGACGGAGGGCTAAAAGAGTAAAATGAAAAGAAAGGAATATACCATAAGTCAGGAAACCCTAGACGCAATCCGGGCCAATATCGCCTTTTGTAATAGGATTGAGATAGGCAAAGACGGGTATAGTTCTAGAAGAGAAATTATATTAATAAATAAAAAAATTAAAACTATTAATAAAATTAATGAAAACAGGGAAAATTATGAAGAAACAAGATCAGTGGGATTCATTAAAAATTATAAGGCAACTAGGCAAAAGCAATTACCGAAATACAGAAGGATGAAATTAAGAAATATTCATGTATCTAATATTAAACGACCTTTAAAATTTACAGATTATGGTGCTGATGATATTGACAACATGTCTATTGATTCCAACTGAAGGGAGTCTATCAATCCAAAACATACAAGAAAACGCAGGATATACAATAATTAAATTAGATAAAACTAAAATAGTTACAAAAACAAATATAATTCTACACGTAATTAACCCAATAGAAATAGTAGGTATAATTCAGAATATGGCAGAAAATATAGAGAAAGTTAATATAGAAAATAAAATTATGTTAAAAATGGAATTAACAGATTTAATGAATAAAATAAAAACTATAATTCCTAAAGACAAACGGACAAAAAGAGGACTGTTAAATATAGTAGGCAGTGCTTCAAAATGGTTGTTTGGTACAATGGATGAAGAAGATAGAAAAAATATTGACGAACACTTAAGAATTATAGAACAAAATAATCATAACTTAATAACTAATGTTAATTCGCAAATAAAAATTAATAATAAATTCAATAACACATTAACTGAACTTAGAAAAATAATATTAAAAGATAGGGAATTAATAAATGAAGACATAGGAAAATTAAAACCAATAATTTTACAAAATATATTTCATGATCAAATGATGAAAATTCAGATGTTAAAAGAAAAAATAGAAAATATTCAAGATAATATAGTTTCAGCTAAATATGGTATTTTACACCCAAAAATTTTAACAAATAAAGAAATTGAAGAATATAATATAGATTTTTATAAATTACAATATATTAAATTAGGTGTTGCTAAAACTGATGATGGTTTATTAATTTTTGCTATTAAAATACCAGTATCATTTACTGAAGTACAATTAAAAGTTATATTACCATTACCGAATGGATTCAATAAAGAAATTGATTCTGAAGAAGAAATTATTTTTGAAATATATAATATAACGTATAATTATAAAAAGTTAAAAATGTTAAGTGAATTAAAGAAATCAAAACATTGTATTTACAAAAATAATTGTAAGCTCATTGCAAATAATGAAACAGAAGTTGTTACTATAGATGAAGAAACAATTTTAATAAAAAATGCTAATAATATCACACTTATTCAAACTTTTGATGACAGAAGAATTTATCTAAATAAAAATGTATTGATAAATTATAATAATTGTAGTTTAGGAATATTAGATCATAAATTTACGAATAATAAACAAATATTTAACGAAAAATTTTATTACCCTAATGTAAAACAAGTAAATTTTACTGAAAAAATTATTTTTGAAAATTTTGTAATCAAATATGAAGATAATATAAAAGAAATTACAGAAGAAAAATTTAATGTTAAGGAGCAATCGAAAAATTTCACAATAATAGTAATAATAATAACAATTTTAATAATAATTTTGATTTTATCAATTGTAATAATATTTGTAAAAATTTTTAAATTGAGAATTGAGGACAATTCTAACTTAAAGGAGGGAGAAGTTATATATAAACCATGTACAAAGCCATTAATAAATAATTATTCAAATATACTTTCAGAAATATCAACTAAAATAAATAAAACATAAATATTGCTGATGGGAAAATAACATAATATAGATGATAACAATTAATGTAAAAAACTTTCCCAAAATAATTAGGAATGTTGTTAATCTTGAAAAAATAAATAAAAGAATGTAACTTAGGAAATTTTCTGAAGGTCATTTTGTAAAAATAATATTGTTAATCTGGTTAATCAAATAGTAGAAATTATTTTAAAACTTTCCATTTGATTTTAAAAGTAATTAATCTGGTTTTAATTCAAAAGTAATAATTGATAATTATAAGTAAACATATTGTAAAGAATACTATAAATACAATGGATTGTACAAAATAAAATTAATTACAGTTTAGCCTCAGATAGTGAAAGAAGTGTTAAATCGATTGCTGCTGCCAAATATTCGATTGTGTTATAAATTTAATTCTATCTTAATTGTAAAATTTGTTAATTTAGAAATAAAGAAAAAAAAAATAAATAATAATTTATTTTTTATAATCTTAATAGAAACGAAAAACATAATTTACATACATTGCTTACCTAAACGGTTTAAAATTTCATTACTTGCAAACAAGCGGCATATTATCATATGGTGAACATATGTTTCGCTTACACTTTATGATGTGTATAACAACAATGCATACCTTTATGCTTATATTATACATTAGATTATAAAGCGGTATGCATAATGTTAATATGAAAAATGCAAGCCTATGCATTTTCAGTCATTATTATTGTTTGACGTAATTTTAAGTAATGAGTGAATGAAGGTATATGAATTGCACTTTCTTTTCCAGGAAATAGAAATAATTAACTAGAAACCTAGATTTTAAGAAACATATTGTAAATATTACAATAACAATTTAAAGTAAATTTAGAATAAGAATTTAGTATAAATAGTAGAATAAGTTTTTAAAATAAACAATCAAAGTTTTGAATCGAAACTACAAACATCTTGTTTTTCTTTTTAAAACTGAAGATTCTCCAAATCGGCAGTAGTGCCAAACTTGGATAGATCGGCGTTTATCGCCATTAGGGAAAACATAATTAAAATATAAATAAACCATAAACTTATTACATGGCAACCCTGACAAATATAATTTTATTACAAACAGACCATGACAATAACTAAAATTGGCAGTCAAACAGGTTATACAATAATAAAATTGGACGAAATCAAAATACCAAATAACTTTGAGATAATACTACATTTTATAGATCTAAACGAAATAATTAAAATCATAGTCCAACTAGATGAAACATTAAGTTTACTTACACGTGATTACAATCATAGAGAACTCATTTTAAGTGAAATAGACAATTTAAAAAATAAAATACACACAATATTACCTTACAAACAAAAAAGGGGTTTAATAAATTTAGGAGGTACAGTTATGCGGTGGATTTTTGGAACCATGGACGATGAAGACCGACAAAATATTAAAAACCATATATTAACTTTAGAAAATAATAATCATAAATTAATAAAAAATATAAATCAACAAATAAAAATAAATAAGAATTTTAACGAATCATTATTACTAATGCAAGAAGCAATTAGAAACGATAGAAAACAAATGAATCTTTTGTACAAACTAGAAGCTAGAACTTTTTCATTTAATCTCATTAACGAACAATTGTTTAAATTGAGTATCATTAAGGAAAAAGTTCGGCAGATTCAAGACAATATTGCTTCAGCCAGATTTAATCTTTTGCATTCAAGTATATTATCAAAAGAAGAAATAATAAATTACAATATAGATTTTGAAAAATTAAATTCGATACGATTAGGATTAGCTAAATATAAAGATGGAATAATTATTTTTGCAATTAAAATACCAATTGACTATGTAACATTAAGCAAAAAACTGATTATTCCAATACATAATGAAAATAATACAATAATAGAACAAGATTTAGAATATACACTCGAATTAAATAATACTTGTTATAATTTTGATATAGATAAAACATTTAAAGAATTAAAAAATTTCAAGAAATTGTGTTATTGCAAATAATTGTAAATTAATAAAAAATTTTGAAAGTAAAATACTAAATATTGATGATAACTCAATAATCATACAAAATGCATTAAATTTTAAAATGAATAGCTCTTGTGACGAAAGGCAGTTCACCTTAAGTGGAAATTATTTTATTAATTTTTTTAACTGTAATATTAATATTGATAATAATATATTTTCAAATAAAGAATATCATTATACAGAAAAATTTATAATTCCAAATTTAAATGAAACACAATCTCAAATTAAATTAAGTTTTGAAGAAATTGCATTAAGAACAGAAGAAAATATTCAAGAAATAAACGAGTTAAAATATTATAAACATGTAAATTATTTTGGTATAACAGGTATTTCATTATTAATAATTATTTGCTTCATATGCTTAATTTTAAAAATAAAAAATATTGTGAAAACCCAGGAGAATTTTCAAACTAAGGTGGGAGGAGTTACATCCTTAACCAACCATGAAATAAAAGAGATAACAAATATCATTGAAGCAAGTAGGTAAATAATTATAACAGACATAAAGAAACAAAGAAAGACATGTTTTTACAACTATTATAGTTATCAGGTAAATAATAGATTCTAATGTACAAAAACATGTCTCAACAAGAAAGTAATTAAATCAAAAGATAATAATGTGTCTGTTATCAAATATTAAATAGTTTAAAGAAGAGACAAAGAAATTAATTTCTTTGTCTTCATAACACAATAACAAAGAAATTAAATATAGATTAAGAATATTTTAGTTATAAATAGATGTAATGTCAGAACAATATTTTAGTCTAAGTTTGAACTGTAAAACCAATCATAATATAATCCGTAATCGTTCCGACTGTTAATAAAGATTTTTGTAAAAATAAATTTGTTTTTTTTGTGTTTTAATAAATTAAAGTATATAATTCGCGAGTCATGTATAAGCATAATGTAGATAACAGCTACATTATACCTCCAACATAACAAATAACATACCTGATAACATTATTGTTAATCAGAGTTAAGACAAATAGTCAAAACAAGGATAAACAAAACAGTAGATTATGTTAAGAAATGATTAAGAGATATTTTTATTATTCTGTTTTTAATAAATATCAGTAACTATGTAAAAATGAACAAACAAGATAATAGAATGTAAAACATGTTCTTAGAAAACTAAAGAAGAAAAAGTGTTACCCTTAATAAAATAAGTTAAATGAGGTATATGATAAGTGCTATCAAGAATCAATATGGCAAAATAGCAAAACATGTTTATTCTTGATAGTGGTAAAAATATTAAAAAGTAATTAGGACAAAGAAGAATATCTTTTCCTGAAAAATAGTTTTGATTTGATTATTAGTTTAAATTGATAAAAAAGTAATTAAGACAAAGAAGAATGTCTTTGTCTGATAATTAGTTTTTGTTAAACAAAATTCTGATGAAATATCTGTTAGAGATGTTCACAGAAAATATTATCTGAAAAATAGATTTAAGTAACAAAGATTCAATAGTATAAATAGAGAGGAAAAATAGTTTTAAGTTCAGTTCATATTTGATAGTCGGTACGGCAAGTTCCAAATTGTTAATCTTTAATTGTAATTTCCGTTATTAAATAAATAAATAAAAAATGAAAAACAAATTTAATTGTTTTTTTTTTAAATTAAGCCCGAGCTTAATTATTTTATTCGCGTGAGTTATATATATAGATACAGGCAAACAAAGCAATAAAACTATGCATATTAACACTTTACCTGCTAACGATCAGGATTCAAAATGTTTAAAAGATAAGGAAAAATATGATGAAATATTATCAGAAATTTCAAAGAAAGTAAATAACATGATAAAATAAAGTAATTATGTATATATTATGTTAAATTGAGACAAAAAATAATTTCTTTGTCTAGACCAATAGAAATGTAATTAGTTGGTAAGCAATTGTAAAAAGAAATTATAAATAGAAGTGAATATTGGATTAATTAGTTAGCTAGTGAGATTCTAAAAAGATGAACAGTTATTAGGTTCATAGTTGAAAATTGTTTTAAACATAATATCTTGTTGTTGTAAAACTGCTGCCAATTTCACTTCGTTTCAAAATAAATATTCTTAAATAAAAATAAAATGTGTTTTTTTTATAATATTAGTAATAATAAATTACAAAATTGGCGCAGTCGGTAGGATAATTCTAAACGGGAATTATCTAGTGATCGAATCTATACAAAAAAAATTTTTCAGTAAATAACATTATAAACAGAAAATTTAAAAACAATAAACTCTGTTAATTAATATATAAAATAATATTAATAAAAGTGTTAACACTGAAACTGAAAATAAAATAAAAAATTATATAAAAAGAAGAGTTAAAATAAAGTGGTCAACGTAGAATAAAAATAAATTCGTAGATACAAGCTTATAAAGGTGACACTAATAATTTAATTAAAAGAAAAGTTTTAAAAAATATATTTTAAACTAACGGGCACATTTAATGAATATAAATAAATTTGATATAAATCGAAGTGATATAATGGCAGAACAATTACAAGAAGAAGTGTTAAAACAAAATCAACGGATAGAAGAACTAACCGCAGCCATGCGAGAACTCCATGCCCAAAATGTGCAAAATAATAATAGGCAGTTGGACTTTGCAGCTAGGCAAAGAAACTATATGTCGATATTTACTGGACAGAATGCAGTCAGCATAAATTCATTTGTATCCAGTGTGGAGTATCAACTAAGCACCACACAGGATCCAGGGATAAAGAAAGCAATGACTAGGATGATCTACCACGAGAAAATACAGGGACAAGCGAAGGAGATAATAATAAACATCCCTGATCCAGAAAATTTAAACAACATAAAAACAGTACTAAAAACAAGGTACCGTCCTGATATAGAACCAACACAACTATACAATAGGATTAATAACATGAAGGCGAACTCGATAATGTTGACAATGATATTGATATGGTTACTGTTAGGGAAAATGACTAATGCACAGTTACAAGTACAAGACATTGACGAAGACACAGGCTTTGTGACAATAAAATTAGACACAGTAAAGGTAGTGACAAAAACTAATATTATACTTCATATAATCAATCCAACAGAAATTAATTATATAATACAAATGATGACAACGAATATAGAAAAACTAAATTTACGAAATAACGATTTATTATTATTACAATTAAAAGAAATAGAAGAAAGGGTAAAAACTTTTACGATTAACGAAAAACGGACGAAAAGAGATGGTTATTTGGAACCATGGATGAAGAAGACAGAAAAAATATTGAGGAACATTTAATTAGAATAGATATTAACAATAATAATATAATCAATAATTTTCGGGGTCAAATTAAAATCAATGATCAGGTTAATAGAACCTTAATACAACTTAAAAATATAATTTTAAAAGATAGGAATTTGGTAGTATCAGAACTTAATAGAATAAAGAATAATATAAATGAAAGTATATTTTATGATCAGCAACTTAAAATACAAATTTTAAAAGAAAGAGTTGAGCATATTCAAGCTATTTTAGCATCAGCACGTCATGGTATATTACACCCAAATATTCTAACAAATGAAGAAATAGAAAAGTATGAAAAAAATCTTAATAAATTAAAATATATTAAATTAGGAGTAAGTATAATGAAAAATAAAATGTTGGTATTTGCTATAAAGATTCCTAAAGCATTTACTGAAGTTCAATTAAAAACAATCTTACCATTACCAAATAAAAATAAGAAAGAAATTGATTATCCACAAGAAAAAATAGTCCAAATAAATAATGTAAACTATAAGTATGAAGAATTTAAAACAATCAATGAATTAAGTATAAGTAAGCATTGTATATACAAAAATAATTGTAAGCTCATTAAAAATAATATAACCGAAATATTAACTATTGATGATGAAACAATTTTAATAAAAAAGCCATATAATATAACATTAAAACAATCTTGTGACAAAAGAAATTTAACTTTATTTAAAAATACATTGATACATTACAATAATTGCTCATTAAAAATTTTAGATAATGAATTTTCAAATGAAAAAGAAATTATTAAAGAACGATTTTATTATCCTAGTAAAAATGAAAATAACAATTTTACAGATAAAGTAACTTTTGAAGATATTGTATTAAAATTTGAAAATAATTTAAAAGAAATAAATGAAATAAAAGATAATAAAAAGATTTGGTTAGGTATAAATTAGTAATAATGATTGTACGAGTATTAAAAATAGCATTTATTCCTTTAACAATGATAACATTGTATATTTGTAAAAGAATTATGTGTAATAAAACTAAGAGAATTCAGGAGAATTCTGATCTAAAGGAGGGAGAAGTTATATACATATATAGATACAGGCAAACAAAGCAATACAACTATGCATATTAACACTTTACCTGCTAACGATCAGGATTCAAAATGTTTAAAAGATAAGGAAAAATATGATGAAATATTATCAGAAATTTCAAAGAAAGTAAATAACATGATAAAATAAAGTAATTATGTATATATTATGTTAAATTGAGACAAAGAATAATTTCTTTGTTTAAAAGAAATGTAATTAGTTGATAAGCAATTAAATATGATATAAATAGAGGTGAATATTGGATTAATTAGTTAGTTAGTGAGATTCTAAAAAGACGAACAGTTATTAGGTTCATAGTTGAAAATTGTTTTAAACATAATATCTTGTTGTTGTAAAACTGCTGCCAATTTCACTTCGTTTCAAAATAAATATTCTTAAATAAAAATAAATGTGTTTTTTTATAATATTAGTAATAATAAATTACAAAATTCGTGCATATAACCTATGTATATATGTATACACAATGTAATTCGTAAACATACATATTCATAGCAAAGAAAAATGTATACAGTCGTACATCGCATGATTTGCATGTTTACGCATAAGTATACTTGTACCTTATTGGTATTTGTAATTTTTTTATTGTTCTTTTTCGTTCTATTCTCTTCTCATAGGCATAATGCAAATTGTTGTTGTAGTTTTTTTCGTTTCAGTTTAAAATAACCTAATTCTTTGCTAACCCTTATATGTTATATACCATCCTAATGCGAATTATAGGTGTGTGTATGTTGGTGTTATATAGGAACAAATTGTATTAAATATTAGGTAGAATCCTGTTTAGGGTTAAATGTCATATCATGCAAATTTTTTTTTTGTGTCATGATCTGATTTATTGTTGTTGGTTTATTTCTATTAGGAATTTTTTTTTCTTCGGAATCGAAATTTCCAGTAAAATATCATACGATCCTACCGTTAGGAGTTTTGGAGTTTTTATGTATGTAGATTTTAATTAGAAATGTTGTTTCAATAAAAGTGAAAAAAATATGAAAAATTTTTTTTTTGATAAATAGAGGAGATAAAATTCAGACCTCGCATTGAACGTAGGCATAAATTAATAAAGAAAAGAAAAAAAAGGAAAATTAAGGATCAAATTCCATCAAAATTTAAATCATTAAATTAATAAATTATTAATTTATAAACTATGAACAAAACAATAAATGTGTAATATATAAGTAACAAAATTGTAACTTAAAAATAGTATCAAATGTATTAAAATTTATAATTGTACAAATAAAGTGACAAGAGGCTCACAATTTAAATAAAAATTATTTATTCGCAATTAATTTGTAAATTAGAAAATGTGCTTAAATGAAAATTGTAAATTCAAAAAAAAAAAAAATTATTTGGAAAGAAAAGTTTATTAATAAAAAAATGAAATAGCAGAAAATTATAATTTTGACTACTTTTTGGTTGAAAGTTTTGGTTGAAACATTAACAAATTAAAAAAAAAAAATCGTTTAGTAAGAAAATAATTTGTACTAGTTCTTTTTGTTTGAAGTAAAATTTGAAAACTTAATTGTTATTATTACAAAAAAAATCACACTTATCATTGTTATACAGTACGCCCAATGTTACAAAAATTTGAAATTGATATAATTTTCGTGGGCAAAATAAAAAAATTTTTGCTGCTTAAATTGGATAAGACCTACATGCAACATAATAAAATATTAATTGCAAAATAATAAAATAATAGAACGTAAATTATCGAAGGAAGGAAATTAAAAAAACGTATCCTATGATTACATCAGAAAAAGAAATTTTAAAATCTAAGTTTATAAGAAAAAAGAAATTTTTTTTTACCACAGCTTAAATTGTAAGTAAATTCGAATTCCAATACTTAATTATATTAACTTATGTTAAGAATATAGAAGTGAAAAAGTGCTGATCATTCCAAATTAATATTAGTAAAACTTGCTTTAAAAGTTTTAAAAGAAAAAGAAAGAGAAAAAAAATTCTCTTGTTATAAACCTATACAATTTTAAATCAGAAAAAAAAATATGAATGTATTTAAACAATTTTTTTTTTGCTCAAAAGTTATTAATATTGTATATATTTTGAAAATAGATTATTCAGGAATCTAGAAATGTCCATAAAAATTAAAATAAAATAAGAGAAAAAAAAATTATTAATATAAAAATGCATAAGCAAGTAACTTATAGTTCTCATACATACATTTTTTGATTCTGAATCTTGTATTTTCAATACAGAATATTTTTAGATCACAATTTATCAAAAAAATTTATGAAATACTATTAAATAGTCTATTTTACTTTTGCATATAAAGTATGAAAATATAATTTTGAAATTTTTTTTCACAAATAGTTTGAACAATGATTTGTTTAATGAATTTAAACAAAGAATAATTTAGAAATAAGAACAAAATATGTAGATTTACGAATCCTTTCGTAGGTAAGCAATTTTGTTCAAATAATTAAAATTAAATAAATGAAATTAAAAATTTTGAGATATTTTGGAAATTCAGTATAATTTTTTTGTGAAATTTTTTTTTTTTTGACTAACTCATACAAATAGTGTTTCTACGATTTGATCCGTAAACATATAACTTAGAAAAACAAATGTGTAGCATTTTGTATATAATTTAGTTGTATGTATAATTATCTACAAAAAGAAAAAAAAAACTTAGTTTAATTTATTTTTTTTTGAAAACATTGCATCTATTATTTTGATATTTTTGTTATTTTTTTTGTTTTTTTTATTCCCTCTCGTAAAATTTTTCTTTTTTTTTTTCTTCAGAATTGCGTCCTTTATAATAATAGTGAATTCATTTTTTTTCACGATTATGCTCGTTATATAAAAGTATGCCCTATTTAACTAAAAATTTATACTTCACGTAAACACCTGATGGAATCTTAGTTCCTGTCCCCTTTGGGGTGTCCAAAATTTAGTGGTTTTTCGAGCAAAGTTGGGAGTCTCAACAACATCTGAGACTCATGGAAGGGTAGGGCTCGGGACAGTGATGTACCGTGTGGTGCACCCTATCATAACGCTTCACGTTCTGGTTCACTACAAGATGTTCATGTTGAATCCAACCTCACTATTTTTTTGCAATCGCATTAATTTTTTTTATTTTTTTTTCAACGTGTGCATAATTTTTTTTTCTGTTTATGCTACGTAGCCATTGGTGGTAACCGGCTACTTCTATTTAACCCACCCCAGGCTGAAGCTCCGGGACACAGCCAGATGCACACTGGAGTAGCTGGTGGCCGATGCCCCAACCAGTGGCGGATGACATGCTTTGCCAGGTCGTCCCCCAAAGCATCAACTACACTGGTTTCATAACAAAGTTAAGAACTCTTTTTTTTTTTTAATTATTTTTTTTATTTTAGTATATTAATTTTAAGCTAAAATTTTATGTTTTAATCCTTAAAACTGGTCAAACAATTAATTTACAGGAAAAAAACAACCACACAATGATGCATCACTCAAAGAAACATAAAATGATGGCGTTCATCTCTAAGATCCACAGAATGTTATCTGCACAGCACCTTAAAGCAGAAGTAAACTTCATATTGGACGCGTTATGTAAACAGAAGAGGTTATTTTAAGGACAAGGAACAACATGGGCATAGACAACTTATGATCATCGCTCTATGAATTTGATAAACAACTAAAGCAACATAATATTCGGACATCGGAAATCAACAGTAAATACCAAGTGAGGAACGCGTTAAATTCGGGTATGGATAAATTGAAGAAACATGAAAGATACACCAAAAGAAGAGACAAGGCTTAAAGAAAATTTGAGTGAGATAAAACGGGCAAGGAAAGCAGGAATTAACAGGAATTTCGATTCAATGGTTGCAAAACATATTTACGAAACGGATCACATAATTATAGAGGACGAATTGAAGGTATTAAAAGAGGTAAAGATGAACAAATCAAACCTGGAATACCTACTGAACACGAACGAAGGTAACCCGGCTTAATTGTTTGTCCAGTTTTAATATAAAATAATAAAAAAAAGAAAATAATTAGATTTCAGAATACGTAGGTCACTATTTATATTTCAGGTCCTGGCAATACTAGTGCTGTCAGGTGCAATCTGACACTTCCATTGGAAAGTTTGACATTTTTTAGGACAACTTCACTCAGAGCGTTTTGTCATTCGAGCGCGAATTGTTTTGTTTACAGTGACTTGAAAAATTCATCTCGGTCAAAAAATGGAATTGTCCCGTGAAAATTTTCGTGCGATTTTTTTTTACGATTTTCGGCGCGGATTATCGAGACAAGAGTGTCTCGATCAACTTGTTTCGACTTTTGGTGATGAAGCACCATCAAAAACCACTGTAAATCGCTGGTACCAAGAGTTTGGTTTCGGACGCCGTTCGCTCCAGGATGAATTTCGTGAAGGTCGGCCAATTTCGGTCCTTTTGCCGATGCTGTGCGCGAAATGATAATGATGGACCGGCATGTGACATACTGTGAGATTGAGGCATCCTTGGGCATTAGTTCCACCAGCGTACATAAGATATTGCATGAACATCTTGCCGTGAAAAAGGTGTGTTGTCGATGGATCCCAAAAAATTTGACGATTGCACAAAAGAAGGCTCGTGTCGATTGGAGCAAAGAAATGTTGAAAAAATTCAATCGCGGTGCGTCAAAAGACGTTTATAAGATAGTCACAGGTGATTAATCATGGATCTATGCATATGAGCCCGAAACGAAACAGCAATCGACCGTATGGGTGTTCCAAGACGAGCCAAATCCAACAAAAGTTGTTCGTGGAAGAAGCACATCGAAGCAAATGATCGCGTTTTTTTTTGGTATAACCGGTCATGTGGCCACAGTACCTTTAGTGGAACGTAGGACGGTCAATTCTGAATGGTACACCACCATCTGTTTGCCGAAAGTTTTCGAAGAAATAAAGAAAACAAGCAAGCGCCGGCGAATCATTCTTCATCATGACAATGCAAGCTCTCACAAATCAGCTGAAACAATGGACTATTTGAGCACTCAAAATGTCGAATTGATGGGTCATCCGCCGTACAGTCCTGATTTAGCACCCAATGACTTCTTCTTATTCTTTCACATCAAAAAAAAAATGCGTGGACAACGATTTTCAACACCTGAAGAAGCAGTCGATGCGTTCAAAAACCATGTTTTGGAGGTGTCTCAATCGGAGTGGAAAAAGTGCTACGAAAATTGGTTTCAGCGCATGCAAAAGTGTATTGATCTTCATGGGGAATATTTTGAAAAACAATAAAACCATTTCCAATGATAAATGTTTGTTTTTTATTGCTAGACCCGAAATATAAATAGTAACCCTCGTAAATCAGATATAAAGTTAGGTTAAATAAGTTAATATTTCTAATTGAAATAGAATTTATTTTTAATTTTTGTTGTCTTAATTAGAAGAAAATCAGCTTTAGTGAAGTGGATGTGCAGCACACGAAATATATTAGCAAAAATAAAAGTATCTTATTCCGCATGATTTCAATATTGTATTTAGTAATTTTTATTAAACAATAGTCAAAAAGTTTAATTCTGAGTCCGTAGCAATGAATTCTCAAATTAAGTGGAATCGTAATCATAATAAAAACAAAAATATTGCAAGTATGCAGATATTTTTAATACCACATTAATAAAGAAAGAAGAAAAGAGAATAATAACGACTTTAATAGAAGGTGATTCAACGTTTTATTATTGTATGGCCAACGAAAAACCAAGTAGATTGGTAATTTCATTGAACAATCATTGGAAACAATCGGCTAATCGGGCGTCTCAGACCTTCAGCAAAAATGAAAGCCTTAATACAATTTTTCGAGTTTGTTGAAATCCAGGTCAATTTGGGAGACAAAATTTTTTTTTAAAAATGTTACGAGTATCTATATTAAAACTTTTTTAGAAAAGCAGTCTAATTTTTTAATTTAGAGTTAACAATTTTTTTTTAATTTTATCGAAACTAGATTAGAACTATTGTATTATTTTAAATCAATAATTTTAATGTGAAAAAAATTTCTTAATTTTCTAAATATAAATGATCACAAAATGTTTTTATTATACGTACATGTAAGTAACGTATGTCATGAGATTTAATCAAAAAACAAACTAAATTTTGATATTACACTAATAAATTTCCAGTATTAAAAATATTTTTCGAATTATTTTAAATTAAAAAAAAAATCCTATTGTATTTCTTTTAATAAAATTACTTAAAAATTAAAAAATTAAAAAATAACAAAATAATATAAAATTAAATAAACAAAAATCAAATTAAATTAGAGGCAGATAAAAAAAAAATTTAAATCGAATACTCTGAGCTACTATCACTGATCGTGAATTCTCCAATTACCTTCTTTAATGCTGATAACACTTTGTCTGGCATATGATCTTGTAACATAACAGGCGATATTATAACTTCATCAAAATCTGTTGTGTCAGCCCATATAGCTTGATAAACTGGTTCAGGTTTTTTTAGTACTTTCCTAAATTAAAGAAATTGTAAAAATTAAATTAATTTTTATTTAATTAAAATAATTGATAAATAAATAAAAATTATAAAGAAAAAATTTAACAGCCCATTCATATTCATTCCTCTAACGAGTACATACTTTATTTATATAATTTTATATAGAGATTTTTCGCTATATTATCATGCAAAAACGAAAACATAGATTCTTTTTTAATAACTAATATTTTTATAACCTACTAAAAACGTATAATATAATAAAGCGATTACAGACATCTATAACGTTTTATGTATTCTAAATTAAATTGAAATTTTTTAATTTTGTTAAACTTCTGAATAATTTTAATAATTCCTATTCAAAGTTACAATGTTATAATTCTGAAAAAATTGCATATTAAGTAGGAATTTTATTTTTTCCATGTGGTGCAATCATCTTCCAACAATAACGTAAATTTAATTGCATATTAATATTATATAATAGGTATTACACAAAGTAAATTTTCAAATTTTCAGAACAAAATTTAAATTTTTTCATTGAACTCCAAAATATATGCAATTTTTTTTACGTTGTCATTTTTGATGTTTGGAACTGAACTTTTTCATGTTTGGAAATAGCTATCTATAGCTATGCAATAATAAATTCTCAAAACATAATTATTAACTTAAAAAACATGTTGACGCATGTATTTTAGAAATTCAAATAAATAATTATCGCCCGAAAGAATGCAATTTAATAAATAGAAATACTTTTAAGTATATCTCAAAATACCAAAATTTTTATTGAATTTTTAAATAGCCATTTTGCAAGTTCAACTTATCATCATGCATCTTTTTTTCAACTCAATTGCTTGGCGTACTATAATAATCCAGGCTCACCGCGGGTTTTGTATTGAACTATGTATGTTGTTAAAAAACTTGACAATGAAGACAGAATAATTTTTGATTTTACAATGTATATAATTGTTTTTTTTAATAATTTTATAATTTTATTAAAATTTCTATAAATAAATTAAACTTGAAGTATTTAAAATATTTAGTTTTTTAATTTATAACATAAGATAATCATGCATTCACATAAAAAAATAACATTTTAACATTAACATTTAAATACCATTTTATATATATTCGTTTATTCAATGACTATGAGATTTAAGAATTAATAATAACAAAACAGCTAAAGTTAAAAATATTTAGAATAATTGATAAATAAATTTACGCCAACAAACACCAATTTAATACCAAAAAAACAGATGATAATCGTAAGTTTATCGTAAATTTTTAATCTTAAAATCTAATCGAATTAAAAATAATAATATAATATGTATGAAAATACTCAAATATTTATTGGCTTACATGTCACATTTTATTAAAGTCATTACCTTATTTTGTGAATTTCAAAACATAGATCAATTTTTTTAGAAAAAGAGAGACAGCCTGTTTAATTTCAAATTTTTAAGGACCGGGACCACATTTATACAATGCTTATTTGTGTAATTTCGAATTTTTAAATATTGCACCAGTAAGTCGTTATCCCATAAGCTTGTAAAATTTTGATCTTCTTCAATTAATTTAAAATATTATGCATATTCTTACATAAGAAAAGAAATGCAAGTTCTATATAGTCGGGGAAGCATAATTAAGACTAAATTTTGCTAATCTTTAATATTATATAAAAAAGTAAATTATAAGTAGAAAAATGTGGGGAAGAAACAAATAAAATTCAAAGTTTATGTTTTGAAATTTTAAGATTAAATTTTGAAGTTATTTTCCTGATAATCTGAAAGGTTTCCTTAGATCGGTGTTTCTCAGATTTTCAAAATTTGTATGGTTATTTTGTAAAGCTAATTTTATTATCATAAAAATTTCAAACATAAACACAATAATTTAATATTATATTGCATTTTGGAATTTTATACGCGTCCATTACAATTTTCCTTACGTAATAACTTTTTCTAATTTTAACAATGTCCACATTTGCATAATAGCGTATACTGTGTACAGAACATATTGTTCATCTATATGGTCATATAGTGAATGACCATATATAAAAATTTTTATTAAATAATTTAATTGGTATATAAAATCCAAATTTGCACAATAGCATAATAAATAGATGACATAAGTATCATTCTGACCTAAATATTCGTATTATCTATTGTGCTTATAAGCTCTTACATTTTACAATAAAATCCGATTTGCCTATTGTAAATCCTTCAAGTATAAATTTTTTATTTTCAAAAATTAGCAAATAGAGAACAAAAAATCGTTTTTTGTTCTCTATTAAATTAGTAAATTTTTCTCCGCTAAATCCAAGCAGAAATGATAAGAGTGAAAACAATAAAAAGATTAATTTGATACCTGAAGATTAATTTTTTTTTTACGATATTTTTCACTGAAGTTCATTATAGGAAATTTAATTTTAAAATAATTTTGGATTTTGATTCGAAATAAGGACTCGAACCTAGGGAAAGAATAAGATTTTTTTCTGTTCATACGAATTGATAACGTCATTATTCACAGTGATAACGTCAAATTTAAGATTTATTACTCCTTAGGCACTTATAGCCTTCTATACTATTTTAAATTTACAACTTGTCTTACAAATTTTGATTTTCTCTTTTAAGTTAAGTAACTGACTCTATATTATGATATAACCGACAGGAAAAATGTACAATGACTATTTCCATTTTTGATTTACAAAAACACTTATCAAAATATGAACTTTAATTTTTAAAATAATTGGAATTAGCCATGTCTAAAAATGATTTTCAGATATATTTTAACGCCCGAAAGTATGCTACTTTTGGTTATAAAATTATTAATGTAATTAGGAAAACGCATTACTTATAGAATATTAGAGAATAGAAGAGAAATAAAATTTCTAAAGCATCAGAAATATTACATAAAAAATTAATTTCAAGCTTATGTGTCAAAAATATGGCTTAATCACGTAAACGTTAATTTTTCCAATAATATTTAAAATTAAAAGATCTAAAATGAATTTTCATATTTTAATAATTTGGAATCTGCAATTTGTAGATAACTTCTCAATTTTAGATCTTCAAATGTTTCTTTAAGAAAAAAAAAACAATTACTTATTATGTAACATTAAAGAATTATTTGTAAGGCTATAGTATTTTAAAGACCAATTTATGAAAAGTTTTTTCATTTCTATCCCCGCTTTTATTATCTAGGCTCCTATATGCATACACGAAAATGTTTAACATTAACAATAAAATTTCTATTGTAAGACATAAAAATCAAAATGCTTACTGTACATGATGCTTACAGTAAATTATAATAGGGTAAAAATATATAGATCGTAATTCGAGAAGTCGAGGAAAATTTTGAAGAAATTTTTTTTTTGCAAAATTACTGATCTGGAAATACAAAATGCTATGTAATGTAAATATAATGACTGCGTCTTTACAATATAAAATAATAATAATAAAATTTAATATTAAAGAGTAGACGACTAAGCTTTATGCGAAAAACAAAAACGATTACATAAAAAATAAAATGTTAAAGAATTTTTTTGATATTTTGTTAAATAGATGGGGCTTATGTAGAAAAGCATTATACTACACAACTATATGAAACGGGTGAAAAATACAAAATAGAACACGGAACATTTTTTTATGAATTGAAAAATAAAACAGAATATTTTGAAAATGAGATCCATTTTTTTTTCATCTTTTGAAATTTTAATTTATAAAAATTTTTTTCCATGATTTCTCAGCAGGATATCATGAACACATCAAAATATCTTCAATATTTATTATTTTAAAGGTTATGTCGCATACATAAGACATATATTATGCAACATTTACAGGACTATGGGCCGGACCTGACTGAATAGTAGAAATATTACAACGAGCCGAAATAATTCAGGCAGACTATACAAGTAAAAGAGATGTAAAAACTTAAATCACACAAATTTCATTAATTTACTTCCCGCAACTGCAATAAATTATTTCATTAACTATTTAAAAAGAAAAGTAAGGAAAGTAAATACCAAATTTTATGAATTATAAATATTAATATTTAAGATTTCCATAAAAATTATACCTTTATCGGATTTTATGTTAGGACTACACTTATGTTATTTTCGCACACCGTACGAAATATCGACAAAATTTGTATGGGTCGCGTATTGTGGGTTGCATATGCCCTATATAAATTACTATAATATTAACCGTTATTTTATAAAAAACATTCATCTTAATATACATATGAATATATAGACTGTATGTTATAAAGAAAAATTTGAGACTAGCTATGATTTATACAAAAAAAAAAAAGATACAAAAAATTTGCATATTTATAGGCTGATTTAAATATAAATTACTTTTTTGTTCCTGTATTTTAACATCGCATAACATCTAAGTATAAAAGTATTATGGAAGGGTACAATATACATTTGATTACAAAAAAAAAAAAACAAGAAAAAAAAAAAATTGTCAAAAAATTTCGGTTTTCACTTGTTTGTTAGGAAAAAATTTAATTTAATAAAAAATTTTTTTTTCTTTTTTAGGCTCTTTAGCACAACGGTATTATTTTGCGCTTGGGTGAACTGATTTACTTTTTGATGAGCTTTCAAACATATACTGTATAACAGTTATGTAAGTATATGAATATAGGGTGGTTTGATTTGAAATACCACATTCCCACCACACAAGAATTGACATTTGGTGGAAAATTATTGTATAATATGTAAATAATGTCTAATAGGTGATAATTGTGGTGGGATTTTTTTTTTTGAAAAATTTTAATCTAGGAAATTTTTCCGGGTATAAAAAATTATGTAACATATTAAGATAAGCTTTTTCATGTGGTATTTGGTGTCAAAACTATATGTTAAATTCACAAATTGGTATATATAACAGTTTTGAGAATGACACATTTTTGCGTTAGTACTTTTTCACCACATAATCAATATTATTTTTCGCTCTTTTTTGATATTTTAGATGTTAATTTAAATTTTTTTTAATTATTTCAACCATATTGTGTGAATGTGTTATTAAAAATAAAGTTTTCATTATAAATTATAATAGTAAAGGATGTCATATGTGCCAGTTAAAAGCAGAATTAAAAAATTTAATAGGTTTGACTTTGAAAAGTAATGACCTGATTTCTTTTTTTGGGCTAGAGTTTTAATTTTCTTGCAACTTTACATTATTCGATTCAATAAAGTTGGAAAATATTTAAAATTTTCTAAAAATTTCGAAAAATATTATCGATTAAGTATCACTGAAATAATATTATGTTTTTATGCTTTTACATTTCACACATATATAAAAACTGTAAGAATTCCTCTCTTAAGAAAATTATAGTTTTTGCTCTTATACCATTGGATTCTAACTGAACCAAAAAAGTTAAATGGATTGTATTTGAGAGAAAATATGTAACAAATTTGTAGATGAGGAATTTTCTCATTGAATATCTTGATTTCATAAATAATTTCTCTTCTTATACTTCTCAATTATTTTCAATTTTTAGAATAATAAAATTCATTTTAACATGAATTAATATTTTAACAGAAACATTAAAATCATGTCAAATCCGAACACTGTGAGGCTTGAAAGCCTGTCATTGACGGAAAAAATGCTAAGTCAAATTTTTTGCAAAAATTCTTAGAAAACCAGTCAAACCCAAAAACGGTAAATTTTTTTTGTAGTAAATTAATAACAATGAATAATTTAAACATTTTTGAAAATTTTTAACCTGCCCTTGCCGAAATTCGTTTAAAAAAATTTTAGTTTCGTTTGAGTAGTAAAAATATTTTCTAAAGTAAATAAAAATTGTCATTATTCTGTCATTGTTTTTACTTTAATAAAACCTGTCTATCCTCTAGAGGCCGTAACAAAAACTTCAATATCTTGAAATTCTACCTCTTTGGACAGGTTTTACTACAATAATTAATTTGACTTTTAAATAATATTTTCAGACTATTAATGTACCCTATGTAACGCTCTTAACTATTCATTATACTGTATGCGTACTGTTGTTTTATGCCAATAATTTTCTGCCTTTATCATAGCAAGCAATGAAATGACTTTTAAATAATTTGTATATTTAATTATATGAATTACTTAAAATTACAGTACTAATTATAACTAGTATATTAGATCATATTTTATTTAAATATCAAATTTTGAATTTGTTAACCTTAAGAAAACACAAATATCATCCGGAATCTTTTAGCCAATAACATCAATAATATTAACATCAGTATCTTCGTTAATCATTAAAAATAATTAATAAATAAATTAAAAAAATTATTGTAGTTTTCCAAAAAATCAAAGAAGGCTTAGAACCGAATATTTTCTACTATTAGGTATAAATTTTTGTATATAATGTGTTTGTAATGTACATAAACTTTTGTATAATATACAGGTTGGTCTCGTATCAAAGTACACTGTTATATACCATTGTATAGGCCCTAATGAGTAGACAAAGCTTTTGTATGAAGATGATTTTCACAGTTCAACAGGTTCAAAGTTACAGGGGCTTAAAATCAATTACGACTGATTTTTTTTTACATTTAAAAATTTTTAGATATAATTCCATGCTGTAAGATAGACGCATTGTTCAGCATAATTTGGAAACCTCAGATATTCATAAGGGCTGTCTTATGAATATCACATTAGCAATAATCTGTTCTAATCTCGCAATCACATGACTTTAAAATTCGAAAAGCTTGAAATTTTAACATTTAATTTTTAAAAATCGTTAATTTTCTAGGTCAGTAGAACCTTTAATTTGATATATGGGTCATCTTCCAACCCGTTCTGGTTTAGGAGTTATTAAGAAAAATAGAGTACTCCAAATGTGACTTTATACGAAATTTTTTTCTTAAATGACTTAGAAAAATGTGCAACAATTGTTCAAAATGGTGTCTCTCTTCTGTTATGCAAATGTTCAACTTAACAATCTGAGTTTCCCTGACATTTGCAAATATTATTGTCTTGGAGAATATCATATGGCGCTTCTTATTGATACGGCCCTGTAAGTCAGTTTTGATTCCAATATTTTTCCCAACATCGTGAACATTGTCTCCACACAAAAAAATTTGTCTACTCATGAGCAGTGCACTTTTATACGAGCCATCCTTTGTTCTTTTTTTCTTTGTTCTGTTTTAAGTGAAAACACTATTTACTATCATGTATTGTATGCATGTACTCGTATATATAAGAAACTTGAGCAGAACTATAAAAATAAAATAAGGAAAATTGGTTATTGTGTGCTCGTGAATACAAAAATGTTTTTTTTTCTTGAGAAGCGTGTACTTTATTCATTTTCAAGGATAAATATGCGATGTTATTTGGTGATGTAAGACAAACAATTTTTTTTTTTTTTTTTTTTGGAAAAATGAAAAATATTTTTGGGCAATCCATTAAAATTTTTTTATGTCGAATTTTAAAATTTTTTATTTTCAGCGAAAAATTAAATTTTCAAACTTTCTTTAGTGCCGAATGTGGAGTAATTTTTTGCATTCTAATGTAATTTTGAATACAAAATAATAACGCTGAATAATTAAAAGATTTAATGATTAAAGTTATATAAGCAAGGCAGCTTTGGTTATGAAGATTAAGAAATCCCTTAATTGATTTATTTTAACATGTTTACATGCATCTTAGACGGTCTGAATTTTAAAGATATCTTAAAATGCCACGAGAAAAACGAGTTCGCGAGGCATTATTTAAACATATCATAATAGATTTTGCAATGAAATGCGACAACAGGACAAATAAATTGTAACTAGGCTGTAGTATGAATAACGAAATTCTGGACTAGACTTGATTTGCATTGAGCAACAAATCCAACCGACATCTTTGCGCGACGAAGAGTTTCTCTTTTGTTTCGAAGACTGACATTAAGCTGTCACTTCGAAGACTGACATTAAGCTGTTAAACTTATATGGTAAAAATTAGGTTAAATATAATGTAAGATTAGCAAACGCTCAATGCTTTTTTCGACAATAAAATAATAATAAGTATATGAAATTTTCAATAATTGACAGTAATTTTTAAAAATATGTAGACAAAATTTCATTTAAATTATTGTTAACCATTTGAACTTATATAAAACAAACCACATTTACTATAATACAAGAATAATTTTAAAAATATAAAAATTTCACTAATACAAAACATATTCATAAGACATTTAAGACACTGCATAACAACATTGATTTTCCATATGATGACATAAAAACAAAATGGTAATTTACAACATTACATATGACTTAACGGTAAAAAAAAAATTTATCATTTTAAATAACCCTGAGACATAAGATAAGAAGAAAATAGCTAAAAGTTATAATATGAAAATAATCAAGTCTCCAAAACTCTACAAAAACAATAACCTCATAACATAGTATATTAAGGGAATGAAAAAATAATAAAAAAATTTTTTATAAAATAGTTAAAACTAACAGCAAAAACGGTAAAAAAAAACAACAAAAAAAAACATGCAAGAATTTCCATCTACTGTTTTTGTTTTTTTTCTCTTTTAAATGAAAAACTGCTTTTAATCAACTATAACCCAGCGGAAATTTAATCCGTTTTTCAAATTTATAAAAACTACATGGCATACAGAACATAAAAATTTCAGACATACAAACACAAAATTTATGTGTTTCGAAATTTTTTATCATTCCCGACTTTGTTAATTAAAGTTTCGAGAGTGTCACAGACAAGAAGTAAATTAATCAAAAGTCGTAGTTCTTGATCATTTTTAAAGGTCTAATCTATTTACAAAATCCTATCGTAAATTTTGTGCTTGAGAAATTTCTTTTAAAAATTGGATTGACAGAATGATGATTTTTTGTTCTACCATTATATTTCGTACAATTTTTAATTCAATATCGAATGTGAAAAAGGATTTGCCCGTCCATGTTTTAAACAAGTTTAAAAATATTTAAAGTCAAAATTAACTTAAGATTAATTTAAATATTTTTGTCACAAATTCTATATTAACAGATATTTTTGCAGAATTATTACAAAACCTAATATGTGTAATTCCTGTGGGCCAAAGAATATGATATGTATGTATCTATTTCTACAACTATTTGAATCTACTTTTGAAACGTTATTAGAAATTTGTTAATTTATCATTAATTCTATACGAATACGAAACCGCGCGCTATACTCTCTCATAAAAGAGAGTGAATTACTCGATTGTAGATTCTTATTCAGCTATGCAAGAAATTTAAAATTAATAGCGGCAAATAGTAAAGTAAGAGTACCAAGTAGTTTTTCCCTATTTTGGTTTTTGTTATACATTTTATGATAATAACACTTTATTGGGCATCTAAAATATTTCTATATACTCAGCTATAATTGTTTGAAGTTATAGATAAACTCATCTTATAGCTGATGAGCTATAAGATATTATGAGCTACACATAGTAACTGCTAAAATAAGTTACTATTTGTACCTCATTTTAACAAGTGCTACAATTACTTAAAGTTCGATTTCGAACAATTGATCATACGAAATTATATAATAATATATATGTACCTATGTATGTATTATAAAAATTTATGTATGCATGCAAGTTTACATATATTCCTCGAAAATATTTAAAAACTATGCCAAAAATAAATAAAAACCAATACAAATTACGCATAAATCAATGAAAAAACTGTAAATTTTATATAGAAACGGGAGCTCACAAAAAAAAAAAAAAACTTTTTTCTGCCATCATTTAACTTTTCATGCATAATGAAAAACTACATTGTCGCCTTAGATTCACTACAGAGCTACAAGTTAAACAGTAATTAAAGCTACAAGTATAAAATTGAATAAAAAGAGAAAAAGGGAAATTTTTTTTTTCTTTTCAATGTTTTTGGAAATTATAGGTAAGTTTTTGTGTTCTCTTTTTTTTTAGTTTTTTTACCTCCACCCTCTTTCGTATTTATGTCTGTAAAAGAGAAAAAGAGAAAGAAAATGATAATAGAACAGTTGTGGCAGTTTTTTTTACTGTTTTTTTATTATTAAATGTAAAATGAATTCCTGTATAATTTACTGAAACAAAAAGAAAGACTTTTGAAAAACATTTAATTTAAAAAAAATGAAAACAAATACACAAAAAATAAAAAAAAAATAAAAAATTTTTTTCATGTTGAAATTTTAATGAAGAAAAGTAGCGAAAAATTTTTAAGCGTAGTTAAAAAAGTTGAGTTGATGAAATGTTCAGTGAATTTTTAAGATTTAATCCTTAAAAAACCTTTTCGTAACACTGTTTTAACTCTATATAATTTTTGTTGTTATTGTTGTTGTAGTTCATTTAGTTTAATTTAAATACAAGAGTCGTGCCGAGGCATAAGTAAGTGCTGCGACTTCAAAAACATAAAACCAAACAAATTAAAGAAAAAAAATTATGTGGAAAAACTTTAAATTTTAATTTTTTGCTTATAAAATAGTGCAGACTGATTGCAAATGCATTTTAAAAACAGAAATGACTTAAAGTTGGGTGTAAAATTTGACAAGATGACGACCAAAAACTTTAAAAACTTATTTAATTTTATTTACATTCAAAGATACGATATAATGACGGCAGAACCGTTAGATACATTACCAACACTTGACGAAATTAAAACTGCAATCTTTAAACTGAAAAATAATAGGGCACCTGGTGAGGATAATATAACAGCTGAGCTGTTGAAAATGGGAGGAGACACTCTGCTAAGGAGTCTACATAATTTAATATGTAACATATGGCAGCAGGAACATATTCCCTCAAATTGGAACACAGGTTTAATTTGTCCTATACACAAAAAGGGTGACAAAACAGATTGCAATAATTACCGAGGTATTACATTATTAAATACTATGTACAAAGTCCTATCAAATGTAATTTATGAACGAATAAAACCGCTGGCAGAGGAAATAATCGATGAATACCAATGTGGATTCAGGAACGATAGGTCAACAATAGACCAAATATTTTTATTAAAACAAAGCATGGAGAAATGTTATGAGCATAATGTAAATCTACATATACTCTTCATCGATTATAAACAAGCATTTGATAGCATAGATCGAAAGCAACTGGAAATGGCACTAAAAAGACAAGGTATACCGAAAAAGTTAGTAAATTTAATGATGATGACTATAAAATTTTCAAAAGCAAAAGTGCAATTGCAAGGGCAAACCTCAGGTGCCTTTAATATTGAAACCGGAGTACGACAAGGAGACGCGCTGTCCGCATTAATGTTTAACCTACTTCTGCAGAATGCTTTAGCAAAAATTAATACCGGTGGCCATATTTTTATAAGAACATCGCAAATATTGGCATATGCAGATGATATAGTTATAATTGGAAGAAGTGTCAGTGCAATATGCGAAACTTTTATAGCTATTGAAAAAGAAACATCAAAAGTTGGTCTTAAAATTAACGAAGCCAAAACCAAGTATTTGGAAATGTCTAGGGCACCAAGGCAACAGCTGCAAAATATAACCATCGGCGAATACAATTTCGAAAATGTTACAAGTTTTAACTACCTGGGAACTATAATTCGCAATGACAATAATATGCACTATACGATAAACGACAGAATTCAAGCAGGTAATAGAAGCTATCACGCAAACAAAAAACTATTACATTCAAACATAATATCACGACACACGAAGCTAATTATATATAAAACAATTATACGTCCTGTCGTAACATATAGCAGTGAAACATGGTCAATGACAAATAGTGATATGCAGAGCCTGCGCATATTTGAAAGAAAAATATTAAGAAAAATTTTTAAAGCCAGAAGATTAGAAAATGGTGAATACGAAAGGCGAAGTAATGATGAGTTAGAGCAGCTAATAGAAGGTGAAGACATCGTTAGATTTATAAAATCGCAGAGACTACGGTGGGCAGGACATGTGGCGCGAATGAGCAGTGATAGAGCGCAATACAAAATATTTAACAGCCGGCCGTACCTCAATCGAGCAAGAGGAAGACCAAGAACAAGATGGCTTGACAACGTAGAAAATGACGTTCAAGCGCTGAGAATAGACAATTGGAAAGCGGCAGCGCAAGATAGAACTACTTGGAGGCAAATCGTGCAGAAGGCCAAAGCCTACCCCAGGCTGTAGCGCCAAAAGATGATGATGATTACATTCAAAGATGAAGTAAAAGAAAAACATCTCAGCATTATTGGCTTAATATAGTTTTAACCTTTATTTGGAAGTATTTTCAAATATTTATAGAGACTTTACCTTATTTAGTAGAGCAGGTTACTATAATGAACAAATGGTCGCTCTAACACATATAGTCTAGTCATAAACGGAAAGTAGGTGGCAACAAATGACGGCCTTTGTTTGGCTGTTGTAGAAAGTGCCCTCTTCTGTGCCATCTATTTTATATTACCAAATATTTTACATGATTGTCCTTAAGAACACCTACATTATGTACATAGGTAGGTAAGTGCACTAAAATGATCGTATGATTATATTTTCGTATAACATTAATTAAGCTTAAATGAAGGCGATAGTAAGAGAATTGCTCCATATTTTTTGGAGAGGACATTGTTTGTGGCTTGAGTTAATATATGAAATGGTTGTGATAAAGGTAAGCAATCTCAAAATGAATTTCATATTTCAAAGCAAGTTATTCTTGTTTTGACATAATTGGTATTGAAATTGGTATGAAATTGTTTACCTTTTATCCAACCAAACGTTGATGCCTTTCATTTGTGATCCATCCACGTGAGCCTTTCATTTGTGATCCAGATATGAGCTATGTATTATTACGTGCTAAGATAGAGGTTATCATCTGCATTCATTCATAATTGAGTAGAAAACAGTTAATTGCAGTCTTCTAGAAATATTTGTTTTTTGAGTTGTCAGGTATGCAATACACGTACATACATTGTGCAGTACAACAAAGAATTCATTAGCTTCATTTTTCATTTAATCGGTATATTATTTTCATTTATCTATGATAGTGTGTCAAATATGGAAGTTTTATATATGTAATATTAAATGTAGGTATGCATATTTTCATATTTAAATGAAATATTTTCTCATTTCCGGTTTATTTTATTCATTTCAGAAAATTTTATATTTTGCTTTACTATAGAACTTTAATCAACAACAAAACAGAAATGTAAAAACCAAGCACAGTTTTGCAATAACAAATTGCACATCTACATTTCGTTCCTTGCCACTTACATTATCCAGATATTTTTTCTCACTTATTTTACAACACTCAAATTATTATTTACACTGAAACAAAATTTTATACGCATCATATGCAATTGAATGTTGTGAAAGTGTAATATTCTCGTTTGTATAAGTGCCTTAGTTAAGTATATGTTCGAGATAGGATTTATTTTTGTATGAAAATATTTTCATAAACCATGCTATTAATTATTATCTAAAATATAAAACACATAGGAAGACATTTTATAAAATATTTAATTTAAAAAACCGGTTCGAAATGAAAGACTAATCAGTCAGTCTGACTTAATAAGACAATAAGGAAATTAATATGTTCTCAGCTTCTTAAAGACCCATATAGATGAGCGAAGAAGTGTTCAAGTGACACATAAAGAAAAGTGATAAATCAGAATTTTTGGTTCTCATCTGTTTTCTCTCTCTGATTCTAAAGAAATTCGAAAAAATATGTAAGAAATCTACTACAGAAATCTAGGACATTTCTATTATGTTTCCGTGTATGTTAAAAAATATGAAAGAATCAGAGTTGGGGAGACGAACATTTAACTTTTAAAATTAACAACTAAGAAAATTTTCATTCTCGATTGACGCACTCTAAGTAGTTTTTTCGTTACTTTTTAAATTCCAATGAGGGTAATCTAATACTCATAATTAGGGTAATCTAATAATTTTACATTCAGAAAATGATTGCCTAATGTCAGAATAAATATTATTATGAACAGATGAAGTAACTCTAGTGTTTTACATTGCAATATGCATGCAATTGCACTTACGATTATTTTGTTATAAAACTATAATTATATTTAATACCTTTCTGAAGTATAGTTTCAAACCTACATTTAATACCCTTCTGAAGTACACTTTAAAAGCATTTCTACAAACACATTCATAGATAACACATTTTTTTTCATAAATTTTTCTTTTCTGGATACAAACGGAAATTTAAATGACCTTTTTAACTAACTAACATTTTGACCCAAAATGAAAAAAATTCTCTTTCGCCTACAGCGAATTTTTTTTTTATTAAATAGCGTATTTCAATTTAAACACATTTTCTATGACACAACCCCGTTTAGTCATGTTTGATTTAAATTTAGAAAAAAACAGACAATTTATTATGGTTTTACTGATGACTGAGTGACTGACTGCGATTTAAAATCTTCATGTTATATTCAATTTCATTAAATTATAAATATTTTGCATATCTAAAGGCGCCATATAGAAATCATTTCCCTTGGAATTAAAAAGGAAATGAAATACTTAAAGCAAAAATAAAAATAAATAAAAAAAAAAGTTTGCGAGGATAAAAATGTAATGAGCATAATTTTTTATAAAAAAAAAAAATTATTCAATTTAATTAAATGAAGATTTAATAAACTGTGTGGCAAGAATGATGACATTTTTTTTTGATTATTTTAAGTGCACAACCATTTCTTATTTTAATATTTGAGATTTTATTAATGGAGGAATTCTCTAAATATTTTTTTTATTGTTGAATTTTTTGAGAAAATATTTTTTAATATTATGAAATGAAATTTTTCTTTTTTTTTTGGCTTAAATGTTAAGAACGGGTAATAAACTTAAAGTATGTATGAGAATTAAATATGAAAAAAATGAAAAATTTGTACTCAATTATTTGGTTAATGACATATGAACTTTACATAAAAATATTGTTAAAAAAAAAAAAAATTTCCATTTGAATTTCTGGAAATTTGAAAAGGATAATAAAGAAATATTAAGTGTAATAATCTTAATTTAGTTTGGGAAAACGAAGACAACCCAATGAAATTTCGGAATGATAAACATGAAAGAATTTACAATTTCATTTTGTTTAATAAATTTTCTCTATATAGAACCTCAAATTTGAATTTCATATGGAATTCAAAGAGATTTAAGAGAAGCAATATTATATTGGGTGATGACACAAAATAGTTGGTCATCATGTAATCACCGCTATTTAAATTTTGTAAGATTTTGTAAAATAATTACTCAAATCGAAATTTTGAAGATTTTGATATGGAGTAGTTATTTGATATTTTGAACTAGCTTAATTTTTGAAGATGAGACACAATAAATAATTTCAAGTAGTTTAAAGTTAAAAATTCATTTTTCAACAGAGAAAAAAAAACAGTTATGAGATGTGGAATCGTTATTTCTACATAATTTCAAATAATATGCAGCAACTCAACGCTTAAAAGCGTAAATTTGAGGCTAATATCTATTTTGCGCCTAAATTGAAGTTGTTTCGGAATGAGGTACATGAATCAGAAACGATTTTTATGGTATATTTAACTACAATTACGGAATGCAAACCTGATTTTACAATTGTTCCATTAGATTTTTCTTAAAAATGACGCGTTTTATTTAACACAGATCGTAGAAAATATGTGAATATTGAAGGCAAAGTTAGTCAAACCTTATTGACGTATTGAGAGAACGAAAAACCGAAATACTAAAATGGAATTTATCAAAAATACCATAATTCCGTAAAATTTAATTGACTTTCTTTTAAAGACATAAGAAGTCATCAATAATTGACTTTCTTATTATATGTAAAAAGTCATCAAAAGTTGTATGAATTGACTTTCACAGTTAAATTTTAATTAAAGCGACGAACTACACAAGCTTCAAATGAAAAAATATGTCCGAGAGAGTGTACTACACAAGTGTGTAGTGACAGAACACAATATAAGAGAATGATAAGAGAATAACGTGGCTGTTTATTTTTAGAAATTTTAAAAGAATTTAAATTTATGCTATATGCCAAGTACATATGTTAAGAGACCCGCATAAAGCACCTTAACAGAAGAGCAAATTTAAACCGCAAAGGGTTAATATGCACAATTTTAATATTATAGCATGTAGGATTAAAAATTTTTTGATTTTGGCACTACTGACATGATTTTTGTTTTTTCCCTATAAATATTTTTCTCAAATGTACAAGCATGAATTTTCCGATTATTGCATAAATGTTTACTCGTTTATAATTTTTCCCATACATAAAATAATTTCAAAAGCATTAAAAAAAAAGAAAAACTTTCCACGAGTAAATTTAATTCAAATAAAAGTATTGTTGTTTATAACAAACACAACAGGAATAAAGGATATTGTTAAGTACATCACTAAAAAAATATGCTAGATTTTTACTTTATTCTATTGTACTCTTATTTTTTATTTCTCTCGTCTTCCTTGTGTGTTTTACAACAATAAAAAATGAAATTCTGTTTTTTTTTTTACTTTTATGTTTAAAAACGCAGCATTTTTCTACTTTCATAAAATATTATTGTGGTTGAGTGTATACTATGATGAAAAATAACTGTAAATATGGTTGGTAGTAAAAAAAAAGATACAAAGGTTTTCGGAATGAATGAAGAAAACCACAATAAAAAAAAATCCGGAAGGATAAACAGCGAAAAACATAATTCTTTCTTTTTGTTACTGTTATCCTTTTATTCTGATGCATGTTTTTAGTGAGGCAAAATATTCATGTCCGTATGTTATTCGGATTTTTTAGTATTTTATTTTTTTCTGACTATTAAAATACAAAATTACGTAAAGTTAAATTTTGCGAGCTAAAAATGAAGTTGTTGAGTTCGGGGTGGCTGTTTTTTCATTTTTGTAGTTTGGCAAATAAATTCTTGAAAATATTTCATATTTGTATTCGAGTTAATTTTTAATAATTTGAAATTTGTTCCAAATTTTCAACAATATTTTGAATAAAAGATTTTGTACAGCATAATTAAAAATTAATTAAGGAAGGACATATCAATCATTTTCGGTTCATTAACTTGATATTATGATAAAAAATTTTGAAAATAATTGAAAAATAAAATATGAAATTTGGACATTGCTATTTCGAGTTCATTTTGTTCAGTTTCATTAGAGTTAATCACAATATACCCCATTCCAAAATATAGAGGATAAAAAAATTATGTTAATTTTGCAAAATAAAATTTGTGATGAAATTTGGTTTTGAAATTGTTTTATAAGATGGGTAATCATTGAAGAAGTAGAGTATGCTGGCCACAAAGAAATTCAAGATCGAATATATTGTTTAGTTTATAATCGAATAATAAAAAATAAATTGAGAAACACAAAGAGACTCCTGAGCATAACCGTTTTTAATAATTTTAATACTTTGACACTATAAAAAATTTTCGTTTACAATTGCCACAATAATTGAAGGGTTAAAAATATCTTTAATAACTTTAAATTTGCGATTTCAATTTGATTTCTTAAAAAAAACGTCGACGATTGTGATTAGAAATTAGTTGTATTAGAGAAAATTGATTGAATTTAGTTGTAGAGAAAAATTAATGTAAACGCAAAGTTTATGCAACTAAACGTTGATTTAACCAAGAATTAGATTTCTAGTCGAATAAACTGTCAAATTTCTTCAAAAAACCAATAAAATTTATTCTGCTTCATTTCGAAATTCTGAAATTAAGGTAGTACGAATTATTTAATTTTTAACAATATTGTCAACTTATTTTTTACAGTGTCAGTGTTATAATTACTATATTGTTTAAATTTTGGGTACTGTTACCACGGAGTTTACTACATTTTTATTTAATAAAAAATTTTACATTTCAATTTCTTGTTCACTGATTAAAAAAATCAAGAGCATGTGATTAAATAAATAAATTTAATTTTAAATTTGAGGAGCATATTATATTAAAATCCTTGAAAATTTCAGTTTTTAATAGACAGACAAATTTACGCAAGTAAGCAGTCTGAAATCACAAGAGCCCACCTGAAATCTTGCTACGATTGAAATTCTTTGTTCATTATTATTGTTTAATGTATATATATATATATATATATATATATATGAATAGATTATTTTCTTTACAGGGTGTTTGAGACTCGACGATATTCCCGAAACAGGATGACAAAATGAATATTTGGACTCATAAAGCAAAAAACACCAACGACATTTGCGTTTTTGCACCCCCGTTCTCGAGTTGTGAGACTTCAAAATTGTTAGAAAAATTTTTAATATCACAAGTTTGTAAGATTACCCCGCTAAGGGTATTATTAAAAAAATTTATAATGAAACCAAATCGAATTATTAGTAATATTGCCTGAGTTTTGAGTAAAATATAGACATTGGACTAAAAGACTTTAAGACCTGATAACTCGGTCCTTTCCTGCAAGAATACCGTCAAATTTCGGACATCTTGTATTTATGCATTTAAAAATCAATATCATTGCCTAACTGGAAATATTTCAAACTTATTCAGTTTTTTGCTATGAATACATATTTATATTTATAACAGTGATTTCAAAGCTTTATAATTTTATTGAAGTACGTATAACATATATGAAAGCAGAAATTATTCCCTCAATAATATTTATTCTTAAGATTACTCAATAAGTACAGATATTGTAGTTTTGCCTACTGCAACCACAATATTATCATTTATTACTAAAAGAGAATAACAATAGAGTAAAACCACTTATCCATATTATAATAATGCCATACAATAGTTTGTTTTTAAAACTCTAAATCTATAGTTTTTGAGCAAACACAATAAACTTACTTCGTTTTGATTCAAAATAACGTATGTAATGAATATGGTAGTTACGAGACAATCTGAATATGTAAAAAAAACGATTGAGGAAAAAAATTACCAATTCTTTATATAAAACAAATAGGTTTTTTAAAATATAATAAGTATGTGTGTTTCAACATTATAAGGAAGACAATAGAATTTGTTAAGAAATACAACAAATAATATAAGGTTTCATGTAGATCAGGGACACTACATTTGCTTACTAAAACATGGAATATAGAAGTTTGAAATGCTGAGTTTGAATTGTTTTTGTTTTGGTGATTCGTACTTAAGCTGGAATTCGATATGTTTCGCTTCAACATATACTTTAAAAATTTGTTATGTCATGATATCACTAGCAATTGCAATAGGGAGTCAATGTAATACTAAAATCAGTATTACAAAACAGGGTGATCACCAATTGTTTCAAATTACTTATGAATAAGGAAAACCATTTTAAGTCGAACTTGCTAACTTCGAGTTAACAAAGTTAATAGATCAATAGTTACTTTCAAAAATATTTGAATAACTATTTAATTTCTTTCCAGTTTGTAGAATTTTAATAGAATTTTCCTAATTAAATAAAATTCAAGTTTATAACTTGAATACGAAAACTTCACATGTGCTAATATATATGTAGGTCTCTCGATTTTGTGCTACTTAGTTTGTTTTTACAAAATTATTTCAACCAAACGTTCCTGCATATTAAAAATATTTTTTTAAATTAATTGTCTCATAAGTTGTCAAAAAGAATTTCTTATTTTCCTACAATAATTTTCTCTTTATTTCATTCTTCAACATTTTATTGTAGATGGTAACAAATTCGAAATATTTTCACTCTCTCTAATAAAAATATTATTCAAAATTTTATTTAAATGTACATGTCGTCCCCAATAATCATATATACCATTTAAATTGAATTAATTAACAAAATATTTCACTAAATTTAAATTTTAAAACATTTAAGTGTTTTAAATAAAAATTCCATAATTAAATTTTCATAAGAAAAATTTCAATTTTCATAAAAGAAGTACTACAGCAGTTGCAAAACATACATACAGCCAAACAGGGTTAATATCAATCCCGTTTAATTACACAACTTGGTTAAATTCAGAAATTAAATTTTTAAGAAGAAAAATTTCAATATACTTTTGCAAATATTCGAACTCGCTTAGTAGAAAACTCGATTAATAGAAACTCTCTTAAAATCACGTAATTCTTGGTATTAAAATATGTAATTGTTGGAAAATTTTTTACAAAATTATTGAATGTGATCTCGTTGAAATAGTCGCCAATCAAGATTTATTGTTGTCTTTGTTCTCATATAAAAATATTTTATAAGCTCTCTTAAATTCACATAACGTGAATTAATTCGAGTAACGCATTCTATTTCTATGTGACATTAAGCGTGTTCGGCTGTATATAGATATACTAACTAAGTGTTTCTATAGAAATACGCACAATCAATGTGAAAAAATACTAAAAACCTTGATTTTTAAAATACCTTCTGCATTAAACACAGTTCATAAATAAATGCGAATAGCAATTTAAATAAAATTCTTAAATTGCATACTTTTAGGATAACTTATAATATTAATACTCTTTGAATGTCACTCTGAATTATGTGGCATGAATCGTCTTTGATTTGCAAATAAAATCAAAATAATAAAAAAGTCCACAATTTCTTTTTTAGTATTTTTAGTATTGCATTCAAAGGATTCTTGTACTACCCACATTTTCTATAAGAATTTTTATATACATAAGTATTTTTTATGCATGCATATAAAAAATTCTCTTCATTGCTTTTTTCTCTCTTTATTTTTTTATTTTTAATTCATATTTGTTATATTTCATATTCGCTTGATAGTACAATACAAGTATGTGTACATTTTTTTTTAAAAACATATACTTAAAATCCTTGAGGCTTAGATAACGAACACTTCAGTATTTTTCCTTTTTAAAAAAAATAGCATGTAGGTATAAACTTATAAACGTATAATAATATAATATATATTGTATAACAGTACAAAGAATATAACAATTTTTAAATTTATAAAGAGAAGAGAAAAAAAAATATGTAATAAAACTTAAACTAAACAATGGGATGTAAGAAAAGAAAAAGGAAAATAGAAAAAATTTTTAAACAAATTTCTAACAATTCCCTCTTACTGTTATGAGCCTGCAGAATTTCTAATTCTACCCCCTCTCAATCCACTATAATCCATTCCCAATCTTACACTTTTTTAATAATTTTTTTCTTCTCCACCTTCTTACCTTCTTCAATTTAAATATATGAATATATTATAAAAAAAAAACAATGAAAAATAAAAAAACTGGAGGATCTGTAAGAATTTCGTATTATATAGGAAATAAATATGAAAAAAAAGGAATAAACAAAAAGAAACTCATAATAAAAAAAAAGGACAAATAAAGATAAACTGTACAATGTTCATAACAAAAAAAAAAATAATACTTGTCTGTATATATGTGTTTGTATGTATATAAAAAACAAAATTATTATATAGGAAAGAAAATAACACTTACTCATCTGGTTTCGGATGATGTCGAACAATATGTATAATCCTTCCGGGTGGATATAAAGGCTGATGAAAGGTTAACGCTATTGAACTATCAGTCGGATGAACACTTGTCGTTCGAGCTGTATCACGTTGCTATATAAATGATTGGAATAACAATTGTAGCAGTAGTAGTAGTAGTAGTAGTAGCACAACAATAATAAAAAATATTATCATAACAAACAAAATAATTGTATAAACGATGATGACAATAGTTATAATAACAATAATGATGATGATAGTGTTGTTGTTGTTGATGTTGATGAAGAGTTTTATTTTGATGACAATATTGTTGACAATATGTTGTTGTATGTTTTGTTATTCACAATATTGCATTGAATGACATTTTAAAACGAATTTTTTTTTTTTTTTTTTAATAAATAAACGAAATTGTCCAAAGCAAATTATTTTGAATTAGAGAAAGGAAACATGAAAAGAATGAAAATAAAAATAAAAATTATTTTATTTAATAAAGAAGAGAAAATATTATACAAAGTCAAGGAGAAATATTATTAAAAAAATATATGCGAAGATTTTTTATATTAAATTTTTGCTTCCATTTCATAGAAATATTTTATAAAGAAACGAATAAATAGAATTTATTAGATTTTTTATGCAAATGTATCTAATACACATACATGTATGTGTACACGTACTTCGGATTCATATTTTGAATTTTAAATATTTCTGAACGCATAACAGTGACAAATTTCATTAGAATTTATTAATAATTGAATTTATATTCGCACTATCGCTATGAAGATGTATCAACTCAAAAATGCGATTTCCCAAATTCTCCTATTAAAGGAGGCTAAGACTCACTCATTTTATAAAGTAAACTAATATGAATCTTTTTTCCTGAAATTTTCACGAAATCGATTAGTGTTTTTGCGGTGGTCAATACTTTCTTAGAAGAGTGTACTAAACAAAAAGCAGTTTTCCGGTAATTTATACAATCCTTCGCTAGCATTCACATTTTGCTAAAATTTTATAATCCTATGAGAAATACAAGACAAATTGTAAGATAAGAAAATAACAATCTCTTAAATTTCTTATGCATCTCAGCGGAAAAATTTCTTAAACAATAATTAATAAAATACCAACTTTAAAACTCTGTTTAGAGTTATTTATGATACAGAATTCATTGTTCCTGGCAATGCTTTTTGAAGCAAAACTTATTTTTTGTTGGCAATGTTTTAATTTCATCTGTGGATGTAAACAAAACTTTGTTAATGCAATCGACTGAATGTGTTGTAGTGTAAATCGTTAGTAATTTCAAGTATTACAGCGAGCAAAGGTCTTGTGACGAGGGAAGACGGAAGAATTTTTAAGAATGTACACTTTAAACTGTTCGATAATTCCTAAAAAATTAATTTTTCATAAAGTGCTGTTTTTAAAATTTGAAAAAAAAAAACAAGCATAAATTGATGAAGTTTTGATTTGTTGTTGGGTTTGTGAATATAAATCTATATTTTTCTAATAGATGCTTCTACTGATGGTATATATTGTGTATTATGAAGGGCGAGTAATTCAACAATACTACACGTTATGAATCTATATAAGGCTGTGAAAACTTTTTTAAGTAACAAGAAGCAGAAAAATTTAAAATGTATTCCCCGTTTATTTGCCAACAATTTGTAATGCACCGCTATTCAAAAAATGCTAATCATTTGATACATCAGAATATAGTTAGATATTGAACGCTTTGACCTATTGGAATCCTAAATGAATCTAAGCTCTCTCTCTCTTTCTCTTCCCGTTATGTAAGAAAGTGCTTAAGTAACTTTCTCTTAAGAACTAAAAATTCATTATAATTGATTACAAGTGCTTGACCTAGAGGGTTTCTAATTTCTATATTTTATTTTTTAAAATGAATTCTCCTTTAAGTTGAAACTTTAAAAATTTATAAAAAAATCTTGAATTAATTTTAAAAGAAATAGAAAATTTTATGTATGTATTTCTGTTGAGTTGAACTTAAATTTTAAAATTGGTTTGGTTAGAGAATACAAAAAACAAAAATAATGTTCAATTTAACGAACTTAAGTATTAGTATGTTCCTTTTAATATAACACGTAAATTCTTTACAATTGTAGAGAAATTAAAACGTGACTTTTTAAAAGTTATACGTTCTAATTTAATATATATGTATGTACATATATGCAAACGTTTAAGTATTTATGTAATTCTTGTATGTACGTGTATGCGCAGCAAATGCTGAGAATTTAAAAAGTGGGGATGCCATTTAAATTCAACTGTACTATTCAAAACAAGAACCCACAAATAACGAAGTAGATTTTGCATTATTGAAATTGGAAAGAAATTGCTTAATACATTTTCTTCACAGTTTCAGGTTGTTCGAGCGTTATAAGAGAGTTGTACATTCTTTTGAAACTGAGGTACATTAAAAGAACCGCGTATTTATTTTAAGATTATATACGAATACCAAAAGAGGAAATTTAGAGTTAAAATTTGTAGTTTTTATTAATAAAAGAAGGTAAGTTTCAGAAAGAAATTGTTGTTTTTCGGCGATTTGAAAAAAATTTGCGTACGGAAAAGTTCTGCTGTTGTACTAGAATAATATAGTTCCGTATTTAATTCATTTTTGGAATGTTAGTGTAATTGTTTCACAATAACCAATTGTGTTTTATCTTTTGTAAATGCTAAATTTATAAAGTTTTTTTTGAAAAAGTCCAAAAAAATTAAGGGCAAGGCTGAGATCAAACATCGTGATTAGTCACTTTAACAGATTCGAGAATTTATAAAACTACAACAATTTTAGCTAAGACATTTGTAATTCAGCATTTAATTGCCAAAACTTGCGAACTGATGTTTTCTTCATAATTCAAATGATTATTAACAATTACTGGTTAGTCAAATAAATCACCTTTCAATATCATATGGCAACCCCAATTTAAGGAATAGAAAAAAAAAACTAATTTTTCTGGCTTGTTGTACATTAAAAAAAGCAACAAGAAAAATTGAAAAAAAAAAAATGTTGTGTCCAACAAATTAGTGATATGTCACTTGATATTGCCAGTAGGTTATTACTTGTTACATTAATGTATATTCATGTATATTAATGTATATTCATATAGATTGTAGCTTACCTCTTTATATTGGTTAATTCTTGTATCCTTGCTAGCCATTTCAACAACTGATGTTGGTTCAGGTCCACAACCACAGCAAATTGCTGAACATGTTATTGTCTTCCACTTTTAAAGTAAATTATAGAACACAAAAAAAAAAGAAAAATAAAATTAATATGTATGTATATAAGGATATGTATGTACTACAAATATGGAATTGTAAAAGCATTAAAATTTTATAAGGGCAGTAAACTTGATTGAAACTTTTTGTCTAGCTACAATAAAAGTATAAAATAGTTAAGGTTTGATTGTATTCATGTATATATGTATGTGTTTATAATTGTAATTGAGAATTAAGGTTCATTAAAAAACCACAAAGACTTTTAAAATAATTGTTCCAGTACTAGTGCTTTGTATATTTAAAAATTTGCGTATATCAGCACCCATAAATTGATAATTTAAACTATTATATGTGACAACTTTCTAGTATGAGAATTTGAATTAAATAAATGCTCCATAACACTCATATATTTTTCGAGGGGATTCTTAATAATTAATATTTTTTATTTCCTTATTATAAACTTCTACAGGTTGTCATATTCATGCCCTTTTAGCACTGTCTATAATTTCATAAATCGATTCTTCCGGACATAATGAAATCCGATCAGTGGTAATATTCTTCTAATCAAAGAAAAACATTCGCTCCCAGCATATGTGGTTGTTTTCTGCTTTTCCAGACTGCTTTTCCATCTACCAAAATCAAAACTTTTTTGCAATTGCGGTAAACAATACTGAAATCAATTTTACCAAAATTCAAAAAGTAAAATTGACGTAAAATTTTATTTTTGGTAGACGCTTTTAGTCGATAGTCAAAAAAATATTTTGTAGAAAAAATTCATTCATACCTTTGGGTCCACACTTCGTTTAATTGCATTAATTAAATCGGCTCTAAGGGCTTCCATTTGATGAAGACCAATTCTAGGCACTACGTCTTTTCCTACAACTACTGAAGTAATAAAAGATTTTGAGGCTTCTACGGCAGGCATACTACGAAAAAAACAAAAGAAATATTAAAAATTTTTTTTCATATTCAAATGAATTTTTATTACCTTAGAAGTCCACCTGGTGGTGAATAACTATAACATAATAATGACGGATATTGGGTTTTCATTAATATTGCTAATATTGCCGCTGTACCAGCACCTAATGAATGTCCAACTAATGTTAAACCAAATTCTTCTGTACCTTTATCTGGATTATGTTGTAAAGCTTTATCAATAAGATTTTCTTCTTCTAATTTATTTTTAATATATATTGCTGCTTGTACCATTCCTTTATGACCTAACCAATCTTCACGTGCCGGTTCTAATGGTAATACCTCACCTTCAGCATTTAAATCTGTAATAACATCTTGCATACTTAATGTACCACGTATACTAATAACAATTTTCTTTTGACTGTAATCAATTGCAACAAAAAATGGTGTTTCACCAATATCAACATGATATGTGGCATAAATAACTTCAACATCACTAATACTTAAAGTTTTTTTAAGGGCGGCATAATTACATAAACAACAATTATCTTTAATTATATCAGCTGAATCTTTACTACTACAACAACATGGTAGACATCTAAAATATAAAACAAAAAAAAAATTGTTTAGTTGCGTGTGTCAATAAAATTCATAATTATTTATGTATTTCTTATTTTACCGTAATTCTGGACAAAGTTGACATACACCTCGGCATCTATTCATCATTAGATACATTGGCCAGCCGTATGCTCCTTGAGCAAAGTACATATAATGTATAACAGTTTGAAAAAAATCATAATCTTTGGCGTCATTTAAAGCTAGGAACTGTGTACGTTCTGTTATTGGAACACCACTTAAAAATTCGTATGTTCCGTTTTTACGCTATAATAGAAAAAAAATAAAACCAAATTAATTAAATAAAAAAAATTTTTAGAAATTTTCCTGAAAACGAAATTAGAAAAACAGAAAATATCAAGGCCGCAAATCGACTGTTCTGACTGAAAGGCTTTTCAAAATAAAATTTTAATTTAAATAATATTTTTAAAAAGTGTATGTGGTGAAAATGAAACTGACTGGCTTAAATTTTATTTGTAACACAAATATAAAGCTCGTGGGAAAATTTCAAGTAAGCTCGGTTTAAAAATTTAAGTCTAGAGCTTGCATTTGAATATCTTTAGCACTAAGTAATTAAAACGATCTATTGCCCTTTCTTATTGTCAGATTATTTTGCATAAATTTAAGTGAAGAAGCGGAAATTGGGAGATCCGGCGCTACCACAATGGGCCTAGTTGGCCTATTTGTACCCTTGGGGAGCCGCGACAACCTAACCTAATCTTACCTAGGTCGGGTTTTAGTAAAACAATTTTCGAAAAATTGTTTTAGTAAAATAATTTTCGAAAAATTTATACTTCGAAAAGTTCGAATTTTATTGCAAGTTTCTTTGAATATCAGAACGATTACTGTTATATTTTTCTCTTATTGAAGTTTGAAATAATATAGAAGATCGGAAATTGACATTTTTCAAATTTTAATGGATAATAGTTTTTCAAAAGTAGTAATAGCCCGGAGGAGGATGATTATATTGAAGAAAATTTGATCACGTGAAACATGAAATATTGCGTTAATCAGAAAATGATCGAAAACCCGGAAATTTTATTTGAGGGGTCAGTTAGAAGCCTTAAGATTTATTTATAGTTTTCGTGATAAAAAAATTAATGTTTGACCATCTTGTGTTTTCAGAACATTTCTAAATTTCTCCAAGCATGTGCCCAAAAGCAAGTTTTTTCTTCAAAAATGGTTAATTTTAAACTGACTCTGTTGCTATACGTATAAGTATACCTAATTTTGAATTGAAGGTGAGGTGTAAAATAAAATACATATTCTGTCAACTTCTTAGTAAGTAATGGAATAATTGTGTTTATTGCTAAATAAACACTTAAATTTTGTAACCCTATTCTAGATCCCTAAAAAACAATTTTCATATGCATTAAAAACATAAACAAAGACGATTAAATATAAGAGCATATATGAATAATGGCTTTGAATAATCTGAGAATTTTTTAAATTTGATCTAATAAAAACCTAAATCTAAGATCCTGAAAACGATTCCATTAATACAATCTAATAGACTATTAAATTGTAAATTATAAAATGCACTTAAAATGATTAAAGATTAAAGTTTTTATATATAAAAAATAAATTACTTTTCTCTATATGAAGGGAAAAAACCTGAAAGCTGAAAAAATTTCTATCTTAAATCACCCACGGCAGATCATAAATTTATTTATTGCAGCATATTACCGCACTATGCTATTAAAAATTGTAATTTCTTTCTTCAATATGACTTTCATCTTTATGCTTTTCCATATACCGCGTAACCTAAAGAATATATTGAATTTAGAACATCATGCACATAAAGTGAAGTGAAATTTATAACGAGATATTCATTTTTAATCAATTTTAATTTTATAGCACTTTAAGAGAAAAGTAGAATTAAATTAAGTTTATTGCAAAAATATTAAAATATCTTCTTCTTATTTATATTCTCCTTGATACGCCAGATGTATATTTTATGGTAAGAAGAACAAAAGCAAAAACCCATAATTTTTAATTTAAAAAAAAAAAAATTTAAATTTAATATTTTACTTACCTGTCTAACTATAGCTTCACGCTCTAATTTTTGAAATTTACGTAATAAAACTAAACCAGCAACAACATCAGATGGTACAACATCTAATTCACGAAAGAAATCGCTTAATAAACGAGCGATATCAGTAAATGAATTACGTGTCCTATCAGATGCTCCCATACAACAAAATAATAAACGACATCGATGATCCCAACTGTCTTGATATGCACGAATTACTTTCCTATAAAAATAAAATAACGAAGTTTTTTTTTCTTTGTTATGGTTTTTTCTTATATTCAAAATATCGGAAACAGTTTAAGTTATTTGACAAACTTTAAGGTATGCATGCAATTTACCTTAAAAGAAAACATTATTAATTTTGCGAATGTTACAAAAAAATAATTAAATTAGTTTCTGTGATTTTTAATTTTTTGTTTTTGTCCTCTAGCATTCACAGCTTAATTTGGGTTATGGTACAATTTAATTGTAGCCAATGTTGAACTAATTTGGAAAATTGAATCGAACGTAATATAAATGAAATATTGCGAAAGGTAATATAAATTTACCATAATATTTTTCAGACAGACATTGTGTTCTAATTGATAAATTCGGTCTTTATTATTCAGTAGCGGAATTAAATTCTTCACCTGCTTTCTCTGGACATATTAAGATGGTATAAGTTTAACATAATATTCAAAGTTTTTCAGAGGTATAATTTCTATTAGTTCCATTTACATGTGGGATTTAAATAAATTGTAGCATACAATTTTCGTATTGAATTGATTACTTAAACTAATCAGTCAAAGAAGTTTTAATAAGACTTTACGATTTCTTTACATTGCCGTACAATAGATATTTCCAAACTCTAGTGTTTTTGATTTTTGGTGATAGTTTAATTTTCAATATTCATATAAGTTCCTATATTATAGACGATATTTTTACTCAAATCAACTCATTTCGATTTTCTATTTTGTCATGGAAAGACTGGCCCCCGAACAATTTTAATTTAAAAACAAAAATTAGAACAAGATAGTATCGCATGGGTTGAAAATAAGTTATTCTGGGTTGAAAATAAGTAATTAACTATGTATTTTCCCTATTGTAAATTTTCTCCACTTCCACATTTGTACCAAAAGTTAAGGTTGACGAAAATTTGGGTATTGAATCCCGAACTTTAATCTCTGATTACATTTGAAATTTGTCTTTAGCTATAAAGGAAAATACTAGCTTTTTTGAATAGAACTCTGAACATAATTTAAAATTCTCATGTACATACTCGTATTTCAAAATTCAAAAACTTCATAATCGGAAATCTCTCTATTACTATGATGTTCATATAAAAATTAAATTGGTTACATTGGTTAGCTGAAGGAAAATCGTTGCTCTTCAACTTCTTACACGGAAATAAACTATTCAACAATTTCGTTTAATGCACTTAATTGGTTAAAATTTACTAGTGATAACAGCAATTGTTAGGAAAAAGGATAAAATCTTTTTAAACCTTCAAAAATTCTTTTTCCAAAATTCTTATACACTTGTATGTACAGTACTCGCGGCATGGATGAGAATTTGCAAAGTCATCACACAAAAATTATATTATTTTTATTCTGATTCTCTGGACAAGTGTTGTGATATGATTTTGTATTGCAATTCAATGTTGTATAAGAGCGAATGTACTGACTGAACCGTAAAATATCATTTTACTGATATGTTAATTTAATTTTCACCATACTTATAAAATTTCCTGGTAAATTTAATTTAACATGGTCTGCATCTAATTCAATTTCCTTAGTTTGTTAATAATAATTTGGATTGGTTAATAATTTTAATGGTAAGAAAATTATAAATTAGTAATGAAACTTACCTTTGTCTCCAATTTCTGTTCATACTATTACTTCTTTTATAATTAAAACGTGATTCAGATTCTCTCATCGATCTTTGATATTTTTTCATTTTAACCCATGAACGTCCAGCCGCATCGAATGTACACCATATTGTAACAACTATTGTAAATATTAAAATCCAATTTGTTATAAGTAATCCTGTTGTGTTTTGGAGAAAATATAAAAATAGATAAAAGAAAAATAAAAGGTAATTAGAATAAAATTTTTTTAATTTTAAAATAAAATTTAATAAAATTCTATTTGAACAAAAAATTGTCAGTATATTATGAAAATTGAGTAAATTTGGAAAGTGAATTATACGAGGACAGTTTGATGAGAACTCGTGACTTAAGAAAAACAATTTTTTATAATTTTCCGGTTTCTTTTAAAAATAAAATAATTGCAAACCATTGCGAAAAACTATGAAACATCACTTATGTTGCACATCGTTGTATAAATCAGAGTCTAAAAATTTGGCAAATTCGATTATTTGGGCTCGGTTTGCTCTCGGAATGAAATTGTTGAATCGTTTTGAATGAAATTTTTGTCAAAAAAAGTTTCATAATATTTTCGTTTTTTATTATAAATTTGATTAATATTTTCACTAAATAGCACCATTAGGTTAAAACTGTTGAATTGTTGCCTTATGTTATCATTGCCTTCAAACTTTATCTAAATAGCCAAATCGTTTTATAAATGCTTCAAAACACAAATTTGTTTGTAAAACTTTTCTTAAATGAATTTGCCAATGAGAGAAAAAAGAATTCTTATAGTTTAACAAATTTTCTCTTTTTAATAGTCTCTTAAAGATCACAGTAAATGTAAAAATTAGAAGCAAAAATAAATTCGAATTTCGAATAATTTGCGTTCGGCACAAAGTATTGTTCAATTCGCGTTTGCACTTTTAACAAGATCTGCAGTGCCAGCACGATTTTGTAGTTTGCTGCATAAAGTATTCCGTTTTTGATAATAGAACTGGAAAAGACCTTCTGTCAAATCGACAGCATAAAATTTTCTTCTGCTTTTATTTTCATAACCTTAACACATTGTTTTTTATAAGAACTAACGCGTGTGTCCGGCGATTTTTGGGAAAAATTGAAAATTCTCAACACTTTTTTTACATAATATATTTATTAGAAACTTTTTTATTGCATAATATATTTATAAGGAACTTTGCACACATTATATTAAATTACATGTTTTAATATTTTTTAAGAGTATGATAGGCTTTGTTATCGAAAGACGTCATATGACGTTCCCGGTCAACAATGTGTTAACTAACAAAGAATTCAATATCGAGAGAGTAGAGAGACAGTATTGAAATAACACCAGAATTTTTATTGGCTGCGCTGTTTCAGTAGTTCTATTGCAGTGCAATTTTAACTTATAAGATCTCTCGCAGTCAGATTTGCAAACGCGAACTCATCCTTTTTCAATGTCTCAAATACTATTTTTACAGATAGGATCAATTTGAAAGTCCAAAATCTAAATGAATTTCTTGAAAGTTTTTTTTTTAATTATAAATTAAATTGATTTTTTTTTAATTTTTATGGTTTTCCCGTCATTTTAAGACTGATTCATAATTAATGCCATGAGCCTTTTTGAGAGCAAAAGTAAATGAAAATTTACAAAAAAAAAAAAAGAACAAATTTAAATTTTAAAATACATTAAGACTTCTTCGTGGAATGAGTGAATAAATTGAACAATTCCCAATTGATTTCTCAACAAGAAACGGAAATTAAAATTTAACGGAGACACAAAAGCTGCTTTTAATTTTTTTTCTTTTAACTCTCCCAATGCTCTCATGTTATTATTGTGTTTTGCTCCTGTATTAATACATTTACTGCTAATACACAATTTAAATTGAAAATTTCAAAAGAAAATATTTTAATAATTCTGTATCTAATAATAACAAGTAGAGAAAAAGTTCAAAACTTTTAAAAGTTAAAAGTGTTATCGAAAAATTCTCGAAGCATGCTGTAATATATCTCGCAATAAATTCAGTATGCAAATTTTTTGAAAATTTTACGATAAAATTCCTTCTATGAATCTCAGTGTTTCTTAAAACTCCACATTGAGAACAATGATTTGACTTCCAACAAATTCCAGGCAAAAGCTATAAAAAGCAAACCATAACCATCTCAATAACGCAAATATAAATTTAATATTCTCGTTCACGTTTGAGATAAATGATGAACTTTGATTTTTTATAAATCCCTTTGCCTGGGTAATAGATTGGACGCATAATATCAAAATTTTCGGCTCAATCCCTTAAGTAATTTTCGAATTAAGTAATTGCGAGTGGATTTAAGTGGTTTACAGGGAGGGTAACTGTATAAATTAATGGGCTTATTAATTGCTCCAAAAAAATTTCGATTTAGTTATTTATGATTCGGTAAGTTGTCACTTGTAAGCCGATTTTTTCACCCTTGTACATTATATCCTATACGACATACGTGGTCACAAACATTTTACCTTGTATAATTTTAAAAAAAAATTCACAAAAAGGTTTAAAGCTTAAAAGAACATTCCAATTATAACAAATTGGTAATATCGAGAAAACGATGAAACTTTCCGATAGAAATCACCTCTATAACCCAATATTGTTCAATTATTTACAAATAAAATTTGACATCTTTAACTACACTTTATAAATTTACTACATCTATATACACTAACTCGAAATTTGTTATAATTTTTGGGGATCTAATTTAAGAATTATGACGATATAGTAAAAATTTAGAACAAAACATACTCATACAATTTGTATGTACCTATGTAGTTGTAATCTCAATCAATTAGTCGTCTATAATATTAAAAATAATTTACTTGAAAAGAAAAAGGATCTTGAATATATAGAAGGGCCACTAAATTGATTATAAATTTCCGGATTTTGTTTTATATCCTTTGAGATGCCTTTAAGAAAGATCCAAAAATTTTATATTTTCCTTTTTCATATAGAAATCATCTCAATACGATAATGTAGAATGACATAAGAATACATTAGACGTATGAGGAATAAAGATATCAGTAGAGAGTTTTTGGATATTATCAGAAGAAATTTAGGATACGAAATTGGCAATGCTTGTATTTTTTTTCGTAAAAAAAAAATTTTTTTTACCAAAAAGAAATTTTTTATCTTTTCCCTTTCCCGCTCTTTGATTTACGTTAACAAGGTTGAAGGTTTTAAAGTAAAACTATAATTTTTTTTTTGTCAACAACATTGAGTGCAATAAAGGAAGTATTGTAATCGTCGCATCATACCAAATATAGTGCTTTCAACATAAATCTTCTCTGTGCTGCACAACAACTTTTTTTATTCTGTACAAAATTGTACAAACCAGTATTACTAACAGTTTTTACAGACATAGTTGGTCATCAACTATATTCTCATCAATTGACTTTAATTACTAGCTGTGTTGCGTATCAGAAATGCAGAAACTAGACTAATGACTAGTTTCTTGGCGTATTCAGAATAATTTATCTTAATAGCTTTCAGCACAATCGCGTACTTGTTGCGACAGTTGTTTTACTAAATTTTACATATTTATAGAAAATTAAAATAAATTCGCATAAAACAATTTTAATTTTCCTGGAATTCGTTCCCAAGGCTAATGGAAGATATCACTAAACTGCGATCTTGTGCCTTCATATCCGATTTATTTTTTGCTTAAAAATTATTTGATAAGGAAAACATATATGATTAGAATTTAAAAAAAAAAATAAATTTCGAAATAAAAATTAAAATGAGTTCAAGTTCACATTAAAAAAAAATTCTTCAAATTGCAAAGAAAAAAAAGTAAAATTTTAATTACTAAGCTATGAACACTTTCGAAAGTTCAATATTTTTTTCGAAATTGAGCACAAGTAATTATGATATTATTTAAAAACATTATTTCTTCACAGTTTCGCCATTACGTCTAAGATTAATAGCATTCTATTACTCTAACAAGTCTACTTTCACTCTAGTCAGTAGTGGGACAATGCTTAATGCGCTCACCGCAGTTTTACTCTTATAATCTACTTATAGATATTAAAAATCTTAAAGTAATAACCCTAAAGTATAGGCATTGTGTATAGCAATAACAATAGTGAAAATTAAACTATTGTGTAAAATCTCTTACTGTTATCCCTTACGCAGTCTTTGGAATAAAAAAATACTTAAATCAATTCAATTCATTACTGTTTAATGACATTTAATGATATGGAATTTTATTTAGAACATTGTTTTTGTATTGTTACCCTATGAACCACAAACACTTTATACTAGCCTATATAAACCACAAAATAGACTCTCATAAGGACACCATTGGAATAATTTTCCAAGTTTGTATTTTGGAATTTATTTTTTACGTTAAGTATTGTGTAGATGGTTTTTAAGGCGTAGTTAGATGATATTTAGGCTAATATATAGGGTAATTTTGTGAACTGCCTTTTATTTCTAAACAAAAATTTTACTCATTTTTGATTCTCCTCTCACTTTCAATTCTATGATCGCACATAATGTTGTACAGAATCACTCTGTACATTATAAAGTAAAACCAAAAGTAATAAGTACAAAAAAGATTTTAAATTTTGGCTCACACGCCACATACATACAATAAAATATTTTAAACAATTTGCCAAATGAAATGAACTAAAAATAAAAGTTACTTTATTTCTCTGCCACCATTTTTATAATTGTAAAGTAATTTTGAAATAGGTCCAATTTAATTTGCCATGATTTATTAAATATTTAATTCGAATTGATTTTTATAATTTGATTTTGATAATTTTCGATCAATATTCATCATTTCTTAGAAGACATTTTTATAATCAGACAGCAGGCAAGCATAGTTGAATTGCACGAGTTATAAAACCCTTAAATAAGAAAAAACAAATTTATGAATAACTTTCAACTTTATATTTTTCTTTTGACAATTTCTATACCCTTTTTGTTAGAGTATGTGCCGTTGTTCGAGATTTTGATTTTTTATTTTCATTTCTACATTATGCTTTTACCGAAGATAACCTCGAATTGAAAAGAAAATTTAATTTTTTACTACATCAAATCTAATTTTCGGCATAGACAGGATGACATAATAAAAAATTATTTATTTGTCTCTTTTCTTTTTTACTGGGTATTTTTTTTGTATCTTCGTTATTTTGGTTTTTCTTTTTATAGTGGTGTTCTTGTTATTCTTATAACCTTAACATAAAAAGACAAACAGACCTTCTGGGAAATTAAAGATTATTACATTTACAATTGCATATTAAATTTGTATACTTTTTTTATATTCCAATTTTTATTTATTCGTTGTATTAGTGAAAAAGTTAACGAAGGTCCTCTGTAAAATTTCAAAAAGTATTGGTATTTTTAGCATATACGTAGTCTTTGTTTCAAAAGATACTCTTTTCGGAATTCCTAATAGTATTGTTTTGTTAATCTTTAATTAAAATACTTAAATTGATTGACACTTAATGGTAAACTTCAAAGATATTTTGTATTAAGGAAGACGTGGCACAAGTTTTAGAATTGAAAATTATTTTAACAAAAATAATAAAAATAAAAAATGTCAAATTGACATGTAAATATAAATTGACATTTTTTGACTGATTTCAATGGAATTTTGATCAGGTATTCTGAACCAGAATGACATATCAAATATTTTAAGACTAAAACGTGGCAATGAATTTTTTATGAAACGATTATTTTAGTTTTTATTTTTGGAAAATTAAGGAATTAAAAAAATAAATAAAAAATTTATTTGTTATGTTCAATATAAGAATAATGACATTTTTCGACATTTCAAATTGACACCGGATGCATATCAAAAATTGACAGTTATTCGTAAGTTTTAATTGAAAATAATATTAAAATGTGTCAGTTTTTAGAATGTTAATGTCAAAATATTTGTCGTCTAATATACGATAAACAAGCTAAATAGTAGATAATACAAAAATAATGTACAATATTGTGTTTAAGAAGTGAGCTTGCATCGGATATGTATAAATGTGCAACTGGTGACTAATACATTGAATTTCGCTTAGAATCAGTTCGCGTAAAGCGACTTCAAACAAGAGATGACTATTTAACAAAAATCAAAATTTTTAATGTCATTCTTATTAAATTTATGGAGTATTTAATTTATTCCTGATGAATTTTATTGAAAATATGTAATTTATTCAAAAATTATTTCAAAAATTGGCCCAAAAAAGTATTTTTGTATGTAGCTCTTCTTATCTGATCAGAAGGAACGGCAAGAAGACCACATACTATTAAAATTTCCTATATACTAAGGATTTGATATTTATTTCTTTACAATGGTTATGTTCAGATGTTGATTTCACTTTATAATTCAGTCACAATTTCAAGAGAATGGTAAACTAGAGAAAACCAAGTAAACTATATAATTTCACAAAATCAAAATACTTAAAGTTGAAATTATATCTCTCCAAACTCTATGAATAATTTTCTGTGTCTATATGAATAATATTTTTCAAATGTAATCAGAAATAGTTTCAAATATCTTATAATTAAATTTTTCCATAGCACTTTTAAAATCATATAATTTTATTCACTTACCTATTAAAATTTCTTTAGCTTCACGTACTGGAGCTTCAAAATAATATTGTTTAATCCAAATAATTCCTAAAACTAACCATGCAATATCAAATAATATCACAACTGAAACAGAGAAAAAGAAGAATTTTTCAAATTTAGTGAAAATCTTTAGTAAAGTCTATATATTTCAAATACTAACCACTTTTAAGATAAATCCAATAATTCATCGTTGATCGCTTCCCTGTATCTAAAATACTACCCCTCATTGACGTTATACATATTGCTAATTCTACAGCTACTGATACTAAATGGTGTTGTTAAATAAATAGAAAAAGTGTTGTCGTTTATATTTTGAAAAATATTAATGTAAAAAGAATTTGGGAGTTTTTAATTGCATATAAGTCAAAAGAATTTGCAAAAGCCCTTTGTTTATTTCAAGCTTAATTTTACTAAGCGACATTGAATTTAATAAGCCTATATTGATCTTTTCAGGCCTTCGATAATAAAAGGGGTGCGAAAATAGGCAATTTTTTGTAATTAAAGTAAAAGATATTTACTTTTCAAGTCCAAATGTAGAAGGTTTAAACGGAAAGTCATGCTTAATTAAGTTCTTAAAAAAGCCGGAATTTAGACTCTTAATTTAAGCCTTATCTTAAGTTTCTGAGAACTTATCAACTCATATGTCTATGCGGAAGTTATTTTAAAAAGAGTTTTACTGTATTAAGAAACTTAAGGTAACAAGTGTAAATCCATTATTATCTAAGCCATTCATTACTGCTAAAGTTTGAACAGTTTCAAATGTGTCATTAATTTGACATGTTGTAAATTCAGACATTGTGAATACGTTGTTGACCCTTATTCATGATAGGTTGAACGAACGAGAATTTTTTGTCATAAAAAACGACTCGCGTATTTGTCTTTATGGATATGAGAAATAAATACAGAGTGTTCGAGGCTCAATCGTATTCCCGAAGCAGTGTGATAGAATGAATCCAGATGAACAAAGAACACCTAGTGACATTTTTCTTTTTGGGCCCTTGCTTTCGAGTTACCTAGCCTCAAAATACGCGAAAACCGTCTAACTTTTATATGCTTAGTTATAACTCGGGAAATATGACAGGTAAATCCAACTTTGTATATTGATTTTAAACCTAAGGAATTTCTCCTTCTTACGGTATTTTTCAGTTTCAGAGATATTGAAGCGCAAAGTCAAAATTAAAAAAAAAAAAATTTCATTTAACCGTCATTTATTCATAATTTCACGTTTTGTTTTTTTTTTTATAGGAAGAAGAACCCTATATTCTGACCTTTATTTTGGTATAACATAATCTTCAAAACTTCCTAAGTTGGATAATTTTCGTTAAATAACTTAATGAGAACATTGAGAATTTTCAATATATAGACAAGAACGCACATTCACAATATCCTCCCGTCCTAGTGAAGCTAAAATTGTGATTACAAACTGTAAAAGTAAATTTTTACCACTCTAATATAAAGCCATAAAAATTTACCATTAAATTCAATTAGATGTCATTATAATAACATTATATTTTCTCTCTATTATTTAAGGAGGAAATTTTTATGAGAAAATTTTCCGATTTTATTGATTTTCTCATTTAAGAACACGACCACATACTTGAAATTATTTTATTTTCAAATGTTAAAACTTTACTAAGTACTTTACTTTTTTCGAAAAATTCAAAAGATACCAAAAAAACTCAAAATATTCTCCTCATTACTCCCAACTCCTTCAAAGTTTCTTAAATTTCCTCATTGCATATAATTGCAAAATATTGCGGAAATGAAAACCAATCTAATGTAAAGAAAACTTTTAAATTTTCTTTTGTTTTTCTCTTTTTTCAAATTCTAATTTTGCATCTCAATATGGTTACCATTTCCTTTAAAGTTATTGAAGTTTATGAAAATATTGACGATGTGTACGTGCAATTGTTTGGTCAGAAAATAAGATAAAAAAAAACTTATTACTTTGTGTTTTCCTCTTAAGTTCCCAAGTTTTTATTAGAATAAGTTGAATGTGTACTTTAAGCTGAAGATAGCATGTGAGTATAAAAGTACAAAAACAAAATTTAAGAATTAAAAGGGTTCAGAAATTTTAAGGATTTTCTTATTTTTTTTTATTTATAAATTCTTAGGAAAACTTTTGTTGTTTAAACTTCTATAAGACCAAAGTAAATCCGAAAAATAAGTTTTCATATATAGACTAGGTCATTGATATACCAAAATTTTTTACATTTTACTGAACACTTTTACTTATTTTTGGTTTAAAATTTCAGAATTTCAATGATTTATCGAATTCTTTAATTAAGAAATTTTGTTTTTGTGCTTTTCACATGTGTGAGATGGTCACAAAATTGATCACGAAATCCTTTTTCCATTAAAATATTACAAAGTTTTTTTTTTTAAACAAATCCTTTGCGTATTATTTATGCAAATCTGTTAAGATTGTTTGAGGTTTTTTGAAGAATTTTAAGAAAAATCTTTTTAATCTTCTACTACTTTGGTATGTAAATGGTTAATTTATAAAATATTCAATTTAGGTGAATAAAAGATTAAAAAAAATAGATCGTGCTATTGGTTACTCAAAAATTCAATTAAATTTTAAGGAAATTACAATCAGTGAACTGTATGCAACTGCTCACAATATAAAACTAAAGTAAAAATTTTGCTCGTATGGGCAATTGCAATTCGGAGTTGGAAATATTGTTGCTTATCGCATAAGAAATTCAAAATAAATAATTCAAATTCAAATACTTCTAATAATTTAATATTTAGATTATTTAGAGCTTTATAGACAAGCGATTTATTTGAGTTTTCGAAATTTAAATCGCTTGTCTTAATTAATAAAAATTATTTCCTATTGGTCACATTTCTTCCCTTTATCACAACTCATTTTTACATTCGTTATGGTATGGCATTGCAATCAACAAATTCTTTTCTTAAATAAGATTTTCATTAAATTATTAAATGAGAATTTCGCTTATTAATTAAAGAAAATTTCATTAATTTTAAAATATTCAAAAGAAAAATTCAATCATACTTACAAATTAATATAACTAAATAACCTATTTTATAATACCACAGCAATTTTATACTTAAAATGGATCTGTCATAATCCAGTACACTTATTGAAATGCATAATATTAAAAGCCTGTAAATGAAACAAAAAAAAATTAAAATGGTAATTAATTTTAATGAATAAAATTTTAATTTATTAATTTAATTAAAATGATTTTTATTTAAAATTTTAAATTAAGAAAAAAATTTTAATTAAAAATTGAAAATAAATTTTACTAAAAAAAAAATAATTTTCCAATTCAAATTTTCCATTAAGTGGCAGTTAGTTTTTCACATATAAAATCAGGAAATTTATTATGTATATGCCAATGTATGTATGTAAAAAGGAAAAATATTTATTGCAATTAACTTAAAAATTACTGAGGTAGGAGCAAAAATATATGAAAAATGCAAGGGTACAATTAATTATTTGATATTTCTATATGGTAGAGTAATTAATTCAGGGAACTGAAGTCATAATCCAGAAATTTGGGAACTGAAGAGAAAGAAGTGACTATTATAAGTCTAGATGTTTTTGTGAATCTCCCATATCTTTGAAATTTTCTAGTAAGTTATGGCATTTTAGTTTTGTTCAACAGAAATTTATGTAGAAATGCAAAAATTTCAAAAATATCGAATTGAAGAGCTCTTACTCCTGGTTGCTAAGATATAATTTTAGTCCCGGAATTTAAATGCAGCACTAAATATAAATACTTTTTAAAAATTGAGTATAAATTAGCATGTGTGCATAGTTATCATAGGTATCCCAACCAAAGTCATTGTCATGCTATTTGAAATTTTCTCTAATATTTAATTTCGCACAATATTCACCAAACCATTAAATTATAATCCTGTAATTACGTTCTCCTTAAAAATTAATTGAGCATAATTTGTTCTTGGGCGGAATTAAACCATTGATCAAATAGCTCAAAATTGCAGCTTATTTTGATTTAAATTTCTTTTAATACTGCATGATAATTTAGGACTTAATTAATCAAATAGGTCTCATTCGAAAACTCACTTTTCTTCACTATTAAAACTTAATTTTTATCTACAAAATGGAATTGTAAATACCTGAAATTTTGTTCAATCAACTTAATTTGGACAACAACAATAATTAGACAACAAGAATCAACTCAAAAATGGAATTGCTCATCATTCTAAAGTCAATCCTTTTAAATTAGAAAAGATTTTGAAGATGCGATTAAAATGAGTCACAAAAGGACAGCAATGACTTTTCGGACAGCTGACACAGTTAAACTATTCTATAAGTTTAAAAGAACTTGCCCACCTTAAAAAAATAAAATATTTTTTAAAAAATTAATTCTTTTCTTTCCTTTCAAAGCTAAGAAAAATTTTTTTTTTTTTATAAAAAATGTCCTTTTCTTTATTTCCTTTACATTTTATTTTCTATTCATTAAATTACTCCTTTAAAATAATTTGCCCCTATCTTACCTATGGTGCATATATGTGGTCTATTTATGTGCAAGGTCAATTATCCTTCTTCGTTTTGTTCTGAAGAAAAGACACTCAATGGATCCGCTCTATATATTTTTTTAGTTATTTAATTTTTTTTCTCTTTCTTGTTTTTGTTTTTTTTATCCTTTATCTCACTACTTACTTCATTTATGTTCATTTTGTTCGTTTTTGTTATTTTGCTTTTTATTTAATCTTATGTTGTCTTAAACAGCTGTTCGAAAATGTTTTATGTCATCGTATAAGTTAGCAATTATTGCAGTGGCAGATAAACGTTGAATATATGAATGTGTTTAAGGGTTAGAAGATACTTGAAAATTTAAATTTCGTGTTACGTAAATTGCAAAAGAAAAAAAGGATGAAAATTAAATTTCTCGCCTAAATGTATGCAAAGTTTTAATTAAATTTAATATTATTATTTTTCAGTATCCATATGCAGACTTAAAAGGAAATGACTAAAGTGTTAATTTTGTGAAATTTTGTGTAAATCTCAATTACAAAACATGGTAGAATCCTAATACCAAAAACCGAAAACAAATGGCAGTTTAATACTTTCGGAATATCGTGGACATGCACGGTGCGCGCAGTATTTCTACGGCTCGGTTGTTCTTTCTATTTTCCGACATTTAACAACAATTTACTGAATCACAAATGCAACTGGAACTCTCATTTTGTTTAAAAGTTCATAATATTATATAATAAGTGAATGGGTTGAATTACGACTTGTATGAGCTCCTTGACCAACTTTATAATTCCATATGCGTAAACTCTTTTAGCCGAAAATTTTGGTAAAATCTTAAATTGTGAATCTTTCATAAATATTTATTGAAAAGAACGAATATTATTCAATAATCAAATTTATCTTGAATATCAAAAGCTATTGCCCCTGAAAATATGCAAAATTTTAGTATTTTAAAAATTATCTATTTTCGATTCAAATTTCTTTATATTTTCTGAATTTCAAAATATTTTTCTAAATTTTTCAGATAGGCTTGTCGAAAATATATGTATTTCAAACGCATTATTTCTTCAGTCTAGTATTCTTCAATGAACTAACCATTTCGCCACGTCTTCATTTGAGTAACGCAATGTAAAATTTACTTCTGTTCATAAATTTAAGGAAATTTAGGTTTTAAACCACTGAATTAATTTTTATATTCACTGTGGTAAATAAAAATAATTGTGTAATTTACTACTTATTTACAATTGCACATCACGAGTCATGAATTCTTTTTTAATATTATCTTTTGTTGTTGCAAGGATAACATTCCTGACTGAGTTTTATTCTTGTTATTTTTCTTTTATATTTATATTTTCCTTATTATATAGAATTCTCGCTGCAAGTATTATTAAAAATGTGGCGAATCTGGAACCTAACACTTTAAAATTTATCGTTTTCATGTTGCTTTTATGCATTTTCTAAAGCTTTAATGTTTATTCAGTTCTTTTATTTTTCTATCAGGATACCTTTTCCATTTTGTTTTTTTTTTGTATGTGCTGTTCTAATTTTTGTTCCTTTTTTTTTGTATTTCAGATCTTTTGTTTGTTATTTCAATTATGGTCTTTTGTTTTTTTTTGCTTCTCTTTGTTCATTATTTAATTTATTTTTCATCAAATTGCAACACATTAAGTCGTGGTTGCCTTATAATAGAAGAATTTGTGTTTATTTTTTTTTTTAAATGAAATTTATATTGGTGCAGAATCGGATTGGGGGGATGTTGTTGTTTAACGAATTCTTTATGTAGCACACGTATGGTTTTTTTAATATTTATTCAACGATTATATAACAGCAACTGCTTCATTTGTTGCTCAAAACTCATTGGAAATTACGAGTTAATTCCAACAACTTCTTTGAGTCTTCACTAGAAAATTTATTTATGAATTTTACAGTATTAATCAAATCAATCTAAATTTCAGAAGCTCAAAATTATCAGAAGTTCATCAAATTTAAACTCGGAAAATAAGTTGTGTAAAAAATTAAATGAAAATTAAAAAAAAAGGTTTGATTCTATTCAAATCGCTGAAGAAAAAAGTGGCCCATAATTCACATTCCCATTTTATCAAATAAAAGAGAACAAGTAGTATACTCTGCAATACAGGCGCGAATGAATGAAAAAAAAGTACAGAAAAGTCTCCTAACCTTAAAATTTAATAAAATTCGGCATTAAATTTTCAGTGCTTATATTTACTCATTAAAAGACTTATTGTTAAAAAAAAATTTTAATTTCATACACTAATTCTTTCTCTTATACGAATACGAACTTGTGTTCGAAGGGTATTATGAATTTGCTAATAAAATTAAAAACCGCCTAAAATATTAAGATGATTAGCGTCGAATTCCGAGTCAATTTAGCCATGTTTGTCCATTGGTCCCGAAGACAACTCAAAGACTAAATGAGTTAAATTTACCAAATTTTCAAAAAATTATTTAGCTAAGTGTTATAGTAAATGCCAGAACCCTATTCAAATAGGATTGGATACAACTTTAAAGGTTATTCGAGTATATCTCAGAAATTTTAGAAGCCTACAAATATTGAGAATCCGCAGAAGAAAATTATTAAGATTCTTATAAGCATGCCAAAAGTGGATGAACTCGTTGCGGTAGCTGCCATACGACTTTGAAAGTTATGTAATCTTATATTACAGAAATTATTGAAATTAAAGCGCTAAAACTTTTTGGAAACGAATTTGGTAAGATGGACACTATTTACGACAAGTCTTAAATTAAATAATGGGTCATATATACATACATATATATAAAATAGCACTGTAAACCAAAAAAATGGATATAATGGCGATAATCATACAAATATTAAAATCATTCACTCGTACAAATATATCACGGAGCTGATAGATTCAACTCTACCTATTCTCGTTTTTGTTGACTAATTTTGCCAACATCGTAACATCGTATTTACTCCGATCCTGTTGATCAATTTAAAACTTTTATAATTTTATTTTACCAATTTAAATTCCATTTTTTTTTTTTGTTTTCTTCTAGCTAGGTTGATTTATAACCATTTTTAAAGTTAAAAATTTTCTTTTCTTTTTCTCTTGAATTCAAAAGATTGGCACAAACAATTCATAAAAATCTTTTAAAAAATATAATTGCAAAAATTTAAGATAAAAAATAAAGAAATCGCAATTTTTTTTTTATTTTATTTATTTCAAAATCGAAAACGAAGGGGAAAAAGAGAAGGAATGGGGAAAAAAAACAAAGAACAAATAAAATCGTATAAAATTTCTTTAGGTGAGCTGTCGACTATACTGGCTACACTGAGCTGCAAGGCTACAAAGGATGGGGAGCAAAAAAAAATACTCTTTAAAAATTTTTAGTTCTTCACATTTTTAAATTTATTTTATCTTAGATAAATTTTTATAATGGTTCGTTTTGCTTGTATTTTATACAATTTTATTGTACAAGGATTCAAAAAAAAAAAAACAAAAATATAGAAGAAAACAAATGGAAGAATTTAACTTTTCTATTTTCTATGATATTTTTATAAAAATAAAGAAAACTAAAAGGAAAAATTTGTTAGTGCGAGAAACGTTTATATAAAAAGGTTACAAAAATTCTGAAATAAGAGAAAAAAAACACATAGCACTAAATCAAGATATAATGGAAGGTCTCACAATGGTATTTAAGTTACAAGGATATTTATTAACACAGTTATACTTCTCTCTTATATCCCGATATTGCATATAGAAAATATTCTTAATCGTATAGCAGATGGATGGTGATGCCAACGCCAACTTATATGGAATGATTTTTAAAGAAAAAGGAAAAATCTTAAATAAGAATTTCATTTTTTTTTTGCATTTTTATTAAAGCTAGTCGATTCAATGAATATTTTCACTTAAAAACCTAATTTACATTTCTATTAAATTACTTGAGGGGGGAAATTTGACTTTCAAAAGAGTAAAATGGTAACGTCTAAGTAATGTATATGAGATTAAGTTAAAAATTGTTATAAGATGCAATTTAAGGATTTTAAATATTTTACATTGGTTGCAATATGGTTTATGGTAATATTTTTAAAATTTATTGTCCATTTATAGTCGTAAATTTGACCATATTCAAAGATTATCCTTGACTACACTTTTAAAGATGATTGAACTATTTAATAAGCGTACAGGTTTAAAAGAAATGGCAATGCTTTAAAAGATCAGTGATAAACTACAATATTTCTTGCTGTTAGGGTGTCGTTTGGAAAAGTGATCCATTTCATTTAGATTTAAAGAGATTTTTATGTAAGTTTTATATGAAACCAATAAGAATTTTAGTAAATGTGTGATTTTTTGAATTATTAATCAGAGTTAAGTTATTCAAGCTACAATTGTAAGTGAAACTCTCCTGAAATAATTCAATAATGCTTGTTGCTGAGAGATTTTTTTTATTTCAAGTACAGTTTTTATTTTAAAATTTGAACTCATTTTTTGTGGTTCTAAAATTGCAACATGTTGTTTTAGACAATCTAATAACAATTTGATTTTTTTGTTGTATTCCGCTAAATATTTAAACCAATTCGTTTTCTCAATTCTTTTACAGTTACACCAATACTAAAATGAACGTGTTAAACTACTCAAGATATCAAGAGATTTTAATTTTCCGTTCAAACAATTTTTTCATAATTAGTTCAAATCGAAAATTCTTAATTTCCTATAAAATTTGATTGCAAATTTAAATAATAAATTTTTTAATTATTTCTTTTAGATTTTGTTAATTGCAGTTTCAGGACGAATTTTAAACCAATCTATTAGGACGACCTTTAATTAATTAAATTTATATTTTTTCAATTTTCATTGTTTTAACAACGTTCCTGATTTTTGATTGCTCATTTTTGATTAAGAAAAGTTGACTGTTTGCATAAAGTTTTTAAAAGCTTAAATTTATTCATTAGGATTGGCAACATTTCTATATACAATACTGCACACAAACACACACAATGAACATGCACGAAAAGAGTATAAGAAGAAACTATATAAATCAATTATAACATTGGGACAAAGAATTCAAATTTAATTTTAAATCAAGATTTTTTTTTTTTTTTGAAATTAGCAAAGAAACTTTTTATTGTTTATTTTATTTTAATTTCATTTATTTTTCTATAAAATTAAATTCTATTTTAATTCAATTTTGAAAGTAGGTTAATTGTTGTCATTCTAGTTGGAATGGCACAAAATTTAAGAATTTTTCTTATTGAAAAACTATTTAAATTTTAGTTTATGGTTAATTGTTAAATGTTGGAGAAATTGTTTCGAGCTACATATGAAATATAAAGTTGGGTCAAAACAATGGTTGATAAAATAGCACTTTTCCCTTCAACTAATAAAAATACAATCTAGCTGTTAAGATTCTAGTTAAAAACAATCTAGTTTTTACGTTTTTTAAGTTTATTTCGTTCATATCAAAAACTATATCGAAAATTGCATACATTTAGGGTGTGGTAAAAAAAAATAAAATGGAAAGAGTCGTTAATATAATGCTCGATTGCCCGAGTTAAAAAGAAAATTATATTTTTTGATGACATGGCATTTAACATTAACTTTCTGCATTTAGAGAAATTTGGAAAAACTTGTAGTTTCAGAAATATAAGATGGCCAAAAATTCAAATTTTCGAAATTTCAATAGACGATAACTTGAGAAGGGGTGAAGGTGAAAAAAATTTTTCTTCTAACGAAATGAGCTATTTGTTAATGTCTAATAGACGCTAATTTGAGATCTAGAAGAAAAACTATATCAGTTAATTTTAACAGCCAATTTGCTTTTTTAATACTTAATTATGCTGTGTCCCGCTGTAGAAAAAGTCCGAAACTACTTTTCTGCGTTAACTATATTTAAAAAATGTTTATGGTTTCTTTAAAATAAGTAGCTAAAAAATGGCATTTTTAGGTCTTTGAAAGGCTATACGCAAATAGGTTTTTAGTAAGGATTCATGTACATATGAAATTTCGCTCTCTATTTTCAAGGATATAAAAGTTTTGTAAACGGATCAAAGGATAGACGAATGGGCGGATGGATAGCGTGAGTTTAATAAGCACTTCTTTTCTGAATTTTTTTGAAAAAGTGTTAATAAACTGAATTTAAATTCTATAGCGGTGGTTTATTGGATAAATACAGTAAAATCGAAGAATATTTGAGCAATTCATACTGTACTGAAATTAAAATTAATACTGAAGTGCCTTAGATTATTGTAGAATGCGAAAGTAATTACATTTTCTACAAAAATTAAATTGATTCACATTAAAAGAATTTTAAATACGAATTATTTGAATACATTTTCTTCCCAAAATTTACTCTCGAACCGCAAAATGTCAACAATTTTTGTGTTAATTTTTCTAAAAAAAAAAAAAGGATACTTTTATACACATATTTGATGCCAATGGATTTATGGTAAAAAAACCAACTCAAAAGTTGTTACAAGAACCAAAACAAAAAAAAGGTTACAATAGAGCAAAAAACAAAAAAAAAATACCCCGAAAAACAAATATTCTGATTATAAATCCTCAATTTTACAAAATTGAACAATAATTTTTAATTGAGGATAAATAAAATTTAGATACAAAAGGGGCGTATGTTTATAGGGAGAAAAATCATTGTAAAATCCTGAAAAACAAAAAAAAAACACAACACAATTGTTAAATTAATATTCAAAAATGTATAGGGATTCAAACATTAAAAATCAAATTAATGCGCCCTTAAAAAAGGTTATCAACCCTTTTTTTTTTGTATTCCATAATAATCGGATGGTTATTCAAAATTTATAATTCATTTATAACAGATATACAATGTTAATGACAAATGAAATTAAAATTTTGTAGCAAGAGAATTGACTAAATATTCGGAAAATGGTCTGGTAAATTTTTTAAGAATTTGACAAATTAAGTTTGCTTTAACAACAAACTTACCGAGAAATTCAATTATTTCAAGTTTTGCAAGATCTATAAGTCTTTAAAATAAGGAAAAAGTTTTAAATACAATGCATTGATTATGAAACGATCCTGAAATAAAGTGTAGAAGCAATGAATAACAATTTAATCAAGCAAATCGCTTTGATTATGGGTAAAGGAACTTCTTCAAGAAATAGATATTTTGTGGTTCGCCTATATTTTAGCTGCTTAATGCATGATTCTCTTTCATATACAACTTCAGTTTATTTTAAAATGGCTTAAATAGTGAATTTATAAACAATTGTTCTGCCATAACATCAAATATAATAAAAATTATATACTTAATAACACGCAAAAAGTACGCTCCCATATGTTACATATTGAAATAGCTGCGGTCTACCTCATCTATAAATTTTCAGCTCTTAACCTATTATATTATCAATGAACAGGCACATCACAAATAATGACAATTTTCTAACGTAATGAAAATATTAGTAAATTTGGAGCTTATAACATAAGCCTCAAAATGCAAATTTTTGTCATGTAGCAATTCCATTTTACATATAAGTGTGGCATGATAGTATATTCCATTCTACATACTCGTACCATACATATACGAGTATGATAGTATGTTGCTTAATTATCTATTTTATGAATTTATTTATTTAATTTATTGTTTATTTCGATTTTATGGTCCCTATAGCTATTTAATTATAGAAAATCCTCCATTTTAATGGGCATCAAAATATATTTCGGTTCATATAGAAATGGTTTATAGAATTTTTATTGCGTATTATAGTATAGAATGTAACAAAGAAACACACATTTACAAATATGCGTATTCCAACTAATCAGAAATTTTATGAGCCTAAAAACTATCATAATAGCGATGATGATTTCAATATAAATGAATTGAGAATAGTAAATGAGATATAGATATATCGAATGATGCTTAATAAAATTGTAATCATTTCCCATACATCCAATTTTATTACCCACCAATTAAATTATAAAATATTCTGAATTAATAATTTTGATTATATAAAAATGAAATATTTATCTGCATATTGTTTTTATTGCAAATCCCTAAATTATAATTAAAATCGACGCCAACCCATAATAATTGGATCTCAAATCCATGTGGAAGAATGTGTTATCTATGTGTTCAAGTACAATTGAGAATTCCAAATCGATTAGTACGTACAATTCAACTAAAGAGGATTTGTTCAATAGCTTGTGATTGAATAGAAAATATATTTAAAAATAGACTCATTTTCTCTTCTATTAAAAGTCGATAATGTTAAAGGATAGAGTCCCAAAATCATTTGAAATTTCGTTAATAAAATGTTTATTTGAGTTTTACCAAATATGAAATAACACCAGCCTGTTCTTGGAAGATTTTTATTTTTGACACAATTTCTTCAAATCAAAATGAAAATAATTTCAAAAAGAAATTTCGGTTTCGTTTTCCGGAATCTGAGTTATTTTGAAACCGATTTTCAATCATAGCATTGAAAGTTGTAGAGTTCTGGTCAGGGTATTCTTTTCAAGAATATCTTTCCTTTTTTTCGTATGTTATTACAGTCGATTGAAGTTGCATGATGAGTAAGATAATTTTGATAATTTAAGTAAACAATAAGCTCCTGGAATTCTATCACACTTCATGATTTGTTCACTGTTTCTAGCTCACAGTGGGAGCAGTGTAACTTTTCTAAATCAACAATTTAAAACCATTGGTTTGCATGATTGGAATTTTTCATTTCATATTTTCGATTTCATATCCAGTTAGCATTTTTCGTAAGTGTCCTATCCGACACATTTTGTTCAAAAATTTTTCTTTTATTTCAAAAAAAGAACTTAGTACTTATACAAAATTTAAAAATTAATTACCCTGAAATTAATTTAAGAGTTCAAACTTGTGATTGTATTTGAAAGTTTCAAATTTTCACAATTTTTACTAGATCAAATCATTCCGCTATGCCTTATTTTACATTATCAGACAGCAAAGCCGGGTACGAAAAAGCACAGGTTAATAAAAAATAGAATTTCTTCTTAATTACCAAAAACTTTCAAATTTTAAGATTGATGTGATGCACACGAATTGCATTTTATAAGAAAAATGTAAACTTTGTTTTGGCGAAAACATTAATTTTCTTGACTTTGCAATTTTTTTCCCAAAAAGGATTTTGAATTTCATCTTTTTAAGGAATGAGTATCCTTTTTCAATTTATAACCTCATACAAGTATATCTTGCAACTCATGTTAATGTCATTAATTTTTATTAAAAATTTTTTCTACTGAATAAAATTCATTGTAGCTCAAATTTTTACATGCAAGTATTTCATGTGAATTCGCCATTTTTAGTTTTCTTTACTTTCGCCCTATATAAAGTTCATTAAAATCAAAAGAAACTTTTATGAAGTTTCTTCAGTTAACTTGTTTTTAAAAATAATAAAAAAAAAATCATAAAACTCTTTAAAAAATTACAAAGATTCCAAATTTTAAAATCATTTTCTAGAATTTCTGACACTGCAATGAATTTTAGTTTTTTTTTTTTGTTCCCCAAGAGAAAATTTCATATCTGAATGCAACAGAATAATATTTGAATTGCAGTCTTTACGTAACAAGAAAATTGAAATTTAACAAGAAGAAAAATAAAAACATTTTTGGTAACTCTTAAACTTTGTTGGTAGAATTTTAAAAATTTTTAAAGAATTTTTCACTTTCTATTTGTTTTTACCGAATTTCCAAAAACTTTGAAATTTCCAAAGGAAATGTGTGCAATCATTTTACTTTGTCAGTCCTTCTATCTTGACAAAGTAAAATTTCGGTAAGTTTAAAAAAGAAAACTGAAGTTGAACTGAAACAAAGGATGAAAGCTTATTCCTTCTATTGTCGAAAACTATAAGTAAATGCCATGCTGCTTAATTGGATTGCCTTTTCAAACCGGTTTCCACTAGTTTTTGAAGCAATTTTTCTTTTACACAGTACCTTAAGGTACCCACAAATTTTATAAGTATTGATTGGAAAAATTGCTTTGTACCATTTACAATTTCTAAGTCGAATTTTTCGAAACATGAGTTTTCTGCCTGGCATTTCTTCGGCATTTCTCCGCCGAATTTCCATAAAAGCAATTTGGAATAGTAAGCGTCTTCTTATCAAAAACTTTCCTTATACCTTAACTAAAATAATTGGCAATCTGACTTACTTCTCACATTAGCTTTATTTGAAATTTATTGGAAATTCATCCTAAGAGTATGCAACATTATATTACTTCAATAGAACATCATTTAAAAATTTCAAATTATATGCTATTTAGGGGAAATGTGCTATTTTATAAACCATGTGTTTCATTAACTTCACTTTTTATTTAAAATTTTTTGGTTCAACTCAAGCTGATTTCATTTGAAATCATGTAAGTAACTTTATTTTTTTTGGAAGCTCATATTATTTTTATGTTAGTACATTAAAATGATGGAATGAATAACTGTTAAATAAAGTTAAAATGATTCAAAGATGTTTTCTTAAATAGATTTTTGAAATGTACAACAAAAAATTTAATCAAATAATTTCGCTATGTTATGAAATAGGGATAGTTTTGAAGCACTTTAAATTTCAAAATGAAGGCTCATGTGTATGAATGTTTTTGTAAGTATGTATGTTGTATTAAAAAAGTTACTAACTGCGAAAGGATGTTAAAGTTTTAGAATAATTTTAAAATGCAAATTTTTTGTAAAAATTCACTGCACAATTAATGATGCTTCGTTAATGTATGTGGGGTAATTGACAAAGAATTATAGATTGAAATAAAGTAAAAAATAAAGTTGACTTTAAGTACCGAAAATTTGATTGAATTTTAAATTAGTTTAAGTTATTGGAAGAATTTTATTTGTTACAAAAGCTAAAATAATAAATTGCAGTTAATTTGTTATTCAAATTTTAATTTGAAGATTTTAGTTTTCAAATTCAAATATGTAATTTCCTAGTTCATTTGAAAATCACGTTTATTTAAAATAGTGAGTAAGACCCTCTTATATTGAAGATGTTAAATGAATTTTTCAAACGACCTTTTCAAACTTTAATATATAGTAGTACTTGTAGGAAGAAAGGACAAGCAGATTTTGGCAACTGTGATATATTCAGGGTAATCGCCACAGTTATTGCAATTGAACAATTTGGGGCTTGATATATGAAAAAAAAACTTTGTTTTAGGGTTCACTTAAAAAATTTTTTTAGCACTTTTCCAACAAAGTTGAAAAAAAATATTGATTATTAGTTTCTGTCTCTCACTGCTTCGATTTACAAAACTTGAGATAGACTTTCTTCCTAAATAGATTTATTACGAATAATTATTTATTTTTTATGCTCACGAAATTAGCAGCAGGATTCGAGCATTATGTAAAAGCTATTTTATTTACCTTTTTTTTTCTCCCGAAAATATGCAATATTTTTTTAAATAAAATAATTTTAGCATATTAATTAAATATTTTGAGTAGACGACTCCTATTTTTAAAGTGAATTTATTTACTTGCTTAAGGGAAAAGTGCTCCTTTACAAACGATTGGTTTGATCAAACTTAATTTATATTTGGACTCTAAATGTAAAATTATATTGAAAAATAATTAAAAATTATTCAATTGATTTATTAATAAAAACAAATATTTTACAGAATGTAGAAAAAAAAAAAATTTCATTCAGTTTTTTAATTTAAAGAGTTGCCATCTTTAACGAAATAAGAAACATTACATATCTGCCTTTCTTTGAGTTAGCTGGAATGATTTAATGGTTATACTTATGGATTCAACAAACTTAAGCAATGGCAAAAATTACTAGAATGCTTTTGAAACTTGAATTTCTACAATATTTTCAGATATCAAAAACTAATGTTTTAAAATTTGCAATGATACAAGTCGAACTTTAAGTTTAAAAATTTCATTAGTTAACGGGTATGAGTTTGAACAGTTTAATAACAGAGCTGGCCCGCTTACAATTTTAAAAATCTACATAGGCTTTGTTTCATACTAGGTACAGAACGATTTAAAACAATACTAAAGTTGCAAAATTGCAAAAATTAATTACGATATAAGATATCGTAAATGTTATATGCGACATAGATTTTGAATTTCCAACTTATTTCGTTAGAGTTGGTCTCTTTTAAAAAATAACTTTAGCATAGATGTATTTCAAGTACAATAAAATTAAGGACATGAAAACAAAACAAAAAAACTATAAATAACGTTTTCTCATATCGTGTTTTTCTGATCATATTTAATTTGCGCTCTTATTTTAATTTAGAATATTTTATTGAAATTTAAGATTTGTTTCTCTTTACATGTTTTCACCGAAAAACGAGAAAAATTTGTACTACTTCTTTGTTTTAAAATTTTAGTCACAAAGTCAAACAGACTAAAGAAAGCAATAATAAATAAAAAAAAAAAAACACAAATAAAAATTGATATGGAAAATTTTTTCCATTTTATTTGAAATTATTTTTCTTGTGCTTTCATATAATGGGGGTTCAGTCAAGTTTTCATTATTCATATTTATGTTCTGTTATTGTTGTTCTACATCTACATAACATTGAAATCGATTCCGTTCAACGAAGTGAAATTAAAACAAAAAATCTGATGTGGTCAGCACATAACCGACCGCATTGTGTATTGTCTAGTTAAATGAAAGTGTTACAGAATATTATAAAAATGTCTGTTAAATACTTCTTTCCAATTTTTAGGACATTAGTAAGCTTATAGTTAACATACTTAGAAAAATGTAAATTTAGCTCTTAGTAGAATTTCGCCTTGTGTTACCCGAATTCCCTGAAATGTTCGCGAGTTATTTTCGGCAACAACCAGAACTCAAATATCAAATTTCAAGCAATTCCATAGATTCGTTCCGTAAATATGGTGAAAAATGTAAAACAGGCCCGCTAAAAAATGCAGTTCCCGAGGCCTGATATATCCCAAAAGTTGATCAATCCGTGCCATGGTCGAAATAAACTTACATATAAAATTTCAGCCGAAACTTGAGATACACGCGTGCACACACAGACCGACAGACCGACAGGTTGCTAAAAATAGTTTTTTTACACTTCCCTACTATGGAGAAGTACGTTCCCACCGAAAACTCGATATGCAAAATTTGTTGCCATCACATAACCTACCTATTGTTTACACAATACGGTCGGTAAAAATGGCAGAAAACCATAAATATGAATGTGTGTATGTATATAAATCTATATATGTAAATGTATGTTACAACGTGTGTGTATGAGAATGAATATTTATGCAAGGTTTCATTTCTTTTACAATTATTATGTAATATTTCATGGTTTCTTTAAAATTGAAAAAAATAAAAAGCGAAAATAATTTAAAAATAAAATTTATTGTTATTTTTGAAACACAAAAAGAAAATCTGGTTACATGTGTGTTTTTTATAGAAATGTCGTGGCAACTATACATAATATATGAAAAAATTTTCATTATTTACGATAAAAAAATTAATTTTAGAATCAATACCGATTAAGTTCAAGAAACTGAAATTTTATCAAGAATGCATAAAATTCATAGCCAAATTTTGAATTAAAAGTATTAGGGTTAATTTTCAAGCAACTTGTAAAATTAAATTTTTATGCATAAAGAAGCAGTTGTAAAACGAAAGCGTACAAATTGTATTTTTAATTCACAATTAAAAATTCGAAAACTTGTAAAAATTGCGATGTCATCATGAAATCGATTATATCAGTTATAACAATCAAATATGAGTTTGGAGAACTTGTTAAACATTTGGGTAATTTTTATTCGCATAATATTTTGCAGATTTTTGAATTTTATTGTAAGAATCGGAATAATTTATAAAAGTCTGTCTCTACTTGACCTGTTCTGTGTAGCATTCAAAACTTTCCCACTCAATTTCCTTATAATATTCCTCCTAAAGTTATGCAAATTAAAATACACCATAATTTTGCTTTTAATGCCACTTATTCTCGCCTCATCTAGTATTTATGAAAAAAATCTGTACATTTCTGTAAATAATCGTTGTCATTTTTAACTGTTATTTACTGAATCTTTTTCTGATGCAAAGTACGTACTGAATTTATTTAAGGTTAATTCCTTCTCAAACATGAGGTTCTTAAAGTTTTTTGATGACTACTTAATGCTTAGCTTTTCGATAATATTCTTCTATTCAATTATCAGAACTTTCCCAAATTCTCCAACAATTTTCAAATTTCATTAGTATTTTTGAAGAACCTAAAAGTTCAAATATAAGTCATAAATGTGAAGAATTTAGTCTAAGAAATTGCATGTTAATTTAGTGCATCAAAAGAATTTTTTTCAAAAATTAAAAGCCAAAAGTATTCAATTACCCTTTTCGTATTTCAAAGCTGACAATATTTATGCATTTTATTTTTATATTCTATGAAATTATTTTCGATATTCCATTTAAGAAATTTTTTTAATTTTAAGGAAGCGACCTCAAAAAATCTATACGATAAATAAGCAGACCTAGAATGTTAAACTTCCACATTTTATAGCAATACCAGACATAATAGAATTCCAAAGGAACTTGAAATGGAAAATTATATATAGGAAATACTGAAAAAATAAATCAGAGAGAGAGTGAGATAACAAATTTATCCTTCATTTCATTAAATTGACCGGCTATAGATAGTTGAATCGTGTACTTAACATTGTTGATAATGAAATTTCCAATATTATTGAATCAATAACATTCGCCTTAAATTATGCAACACATTCACATTTATAAAAAAAAATCACCAACAAATACGGTTGTAAGTCTTCAGTTTGAATGCATTAAACCGAAGTAACGGCAAGTTCAAAATAATCAGGTAGAAAACTGAAATCAAATATAATATTATGTAAAAAATAAGTGTGACAGGGAACACGAAGCAAAATATAAACAATAAATAACAGCAAAACCATTAAAAATAAAATTACCCTAAAGTGAAATCTTACAAATTTTCGATATCGATATACTCAATGATTTTTTTATTCTTTTCTAAATCTAAGCTTACAAAAAAAACCAAATGCATAAAGGTGTAGATTTTCTAGAAACTCATGGAGATGGGAACAAATTCTTAATGTAAAACTTGGGGATGGAGACCAAATTCTAAATGTAAAAGCTGTCAATTTATTATGGAATTATTTCCAATTTTTATTTTTTCATATGTACAATGGCTATACGTACAAAAAAAAAAATAATCTTTAATATGTTTACATTTGTACATACATAAACAATAATCCCCGATGACTGATTATTTTTTGTTGTAAGTTGTATAGTTAAAATTGAAGATTCGGTGAATCCTAAACGTTTTCAATAAAAATGGTCATTCTCCCCTCTTTTATTGTTAAATATTTTTTGTTCCTCTTTGTGTTTAATAACATTTCAGAGACAATACGAAAAATAATTTTCATTACAGGCATTAAAAACCTTGTGTAATAAAGAACAAAGGAAATTGACTAGTGAAATTAAGAAAATATTGTAGAATATTGGCGTACAGGTACCTCTCATACAACATTTGTCACATTCATTTTATTGAATCTTTTACGAAAGGACAGTGAGCATAATAAGAACAGATTTTAATTGTAAGAAATAGGAACCCCAGAATTCTGTGAGATTACAGTAAATAAATGTGCCACATTTAAATATTTTTATAAATATTTTCTACAGAAACTTCCATTTCTTTAATCCTCTAAAGAGACTGATATTTTTTAAATTACGTTCCAAAGTTGTATCGAAAAAATATTAGGATGCTGTTTTGCATTTTACATTTTAAATTCCCAAAATTTTATGCTTCAACAAGAATATTCTCTAGATACAAGATTACACTTAATATACAATGAAATATAGACAAATCCTTTGGGTTTATGAATCAACGAATTTAGTTGTTGAAACAATGTTCAAAATCCGATTTGTCAAAAACCCAACAAAGCTCAACTGCAAAGAATTAAAACACTTTCAAATCTACTACATCTCAGTAGATTTGAACACATTTGAAAGTATACTTGTAGAAAATATTTTTTCGGATATTAGATTTGTCCTTTTGTCTCCGATATTTAACTTCTTCGAAATTAAAATTAACCAAACTATTTTTGGCTCGACCCTTCTAGAAAATGTTTGCTACTACTGTGAGCCTATAATATATTCAATATGAATTGAAGAGAGTAAAGATAATGTCCCCCAATTGATAACTAAAGTTTTACTATAATATTCTCTTTTATTTTTTATTTATTTTTTTATAGTTTTTAGTGTAGAAAATGAATATAAATGAATAAATAAATTCCATTATATTCAAAGATTAACTTTCGTTCGCATATTGTGTATACATGCAGTCTGTAAGCATTTGGAACATTAAGAAATATTGGATATTTTTTATTATTGTTCTATAGCTGTAAATTGTCAATAATAATATCCGGTACATCCGTAGCTGAAATTCTATTTTAGAATTCAATAATTTCTTATTAGACCTATCTTGGATTCTATATTATAAATAACCTATTCAATACTATTATATACAATATAAATTATAAGAAATCCCAAAGTGAATTTAAGTTGTCACAAGAAATTATCACAGAAATCATTATTTGTTACTATAAAATTGTATAGGTATATATGTGAAATGTGTGTATGTAGTATTGGTTATGTACAACAATAATATTTATTTCATTTAATATTGAAAAAGTTAAATTTCCCTTGGGTAAATAGTGCAAAATCATAATTTGTTTGAAATAGATTAGCAACATATAGACTGCACAGATAAGAACTTATAGTATAAACCTATGACTACTTCAATAATTAATTAGTTTTATAAATATGCAATATTTTGTTTACTTAGTAATGTAGATTTATACTTGCATACAGATAAGGCTCTGCGAGGAGGTATTTAACCGATTGGGTTTAAAATAGCAAAATCGCAATCGAAGATAAAATTAAAAATCGTCCTGTACTTATACACATAAAAAAAATAATAAGCAATTTGAAAATTAGGAACTACCCCAAAGATTTTGTTTTGTAATCAGTCAGTTGAAAACTTTTGCTATTGCGACTCTTATTCCAATATTATTTAATTTCAATTTTATTTTCAACAACGTTTTCATCTCTAACGCGTGTTTAGAATTAAAGAAATATTTATTACTCAAATTACCAATTCCGTCCCTGATCCTGCAGTGATCCAACTCTCCGCAGTGATTTCATTTTATTAAAAAAAGAAAAATTGATTATACATTTCACATCGACCGAGATGTTGATCTCATGTCAACCATATTGTGTGGGGTTGTTTTCACCTTTGATTTCTGATTGTAATCAGTTTATTCCCCGTTAATATTTTCTATACAAATTTATGATTGAATAGGAAGCTGATTTTAATGCAATGTTGAGAAGATTTCTGAATTGTTCCGATATGAATTTCCTTTGCAGTTGATAAATAGTTTATAATGTTTAATTTTTTCACTGAATATTTGGTTCACGATACTGTAAGATATTTATTAAAGACGGTTTGCTAGCAATTTGTCATAATTGCTCAAATATTTTGAGCTCTTCTAACCTTTTGTCATTGCAACATTTCTGATAGATTTTTATTTTTAATGGGAGAAATACAAAAAAGCGAGATAGCAAAGTTTACAATCTTTAGATTCACCGTTATATGAATTTAAATATTTGTTTTTTTATTAACTTTCATCTTTCAATTTTTAATTTCCTTACACTAACGTAAATGTTAATGTTTAAGTTATCTTGTGATTTTACCCACCACAAAATTAGCGAAGTATTGTAATTGAATTAAATTTGAAATATGTCGGTATTTCAGTGGATGTCGAACAGTTTTTCCGTCTATGTACCCCGGTTGTCGGTACTATGTTCACCTTGGCTGAATTATTTTCAATAATAATTTATACTTGAATAATATTTGTGGGTGTGATGAACCTAAATTTAATCAAATTTTTCTGCAAATGAGCCGAAATGAGCTTTTTTATGAGCCGATTTTCGTACATTTTCCAGAAAATTTTTAACAAATTTAATTTAAATTTTATATTTCAGCTTTGTTTCTCAAACGGGAAAAGCTTTCAGTTTGAAGTTTTATTCTTCGGGTAAGTTATAATTTGCTTTGAATTTAAAACAAGGATATTAAGAAGCATTACCCGCGCTTGCAATCGTTTAGCTTAGACTCATAAAATCAGACATTTCAGAACTGACAAATTTTCATTCTTGAACTACAAAACATAACGATTATATGCTGACCAGATCTAGTTTTTATTTATTTAATTTCGCTGTTATTTCCTCTTAAAAGTAAAATTAAATTATATTCATTGAGCAATAATTACGTGACAAATTTATGAAACATATTGTTTAACACAATTTGTATGTCCATTAAAAAGTAATTAAATACGTTAAAGGATAAAGAAATACGCGTTTGTTTTTTTATATTTTTTTGCTCTTATTTTATGACTGCAAATTAAAATACATAGCTTTAGGGTTATAGCAGAAAAAAAAATCAATTTACTATATTAAAATCTCCGTAATAATGAAGTTAATGTATAAAGGATATTGTGATTTAATAGAGTAGAAAGGATAATTTAAATGAAAAATAATGTGGAAAAAAAATTTTCTCTTTCATTTAAAACAAAAACTTATGCTAAGTAGAAATGTAGTTGGAAATTTGAAAAACATGACAGTTAATTTATTTAGTCTAAAATGTGCTTCGTAAATATAAAACCGATTTTCCATAGAGCAGCTCTCAATCTTAAAGCCACTTATATTTTTGGTGTAATTATTCCCGCAAAGTGCTAAAAATGCTATGCAAATTTTTTGAATATATATATATATATATACATATATAAATTTAAAAAGGAGAAGTATTTCAATTCAACCAAAATTAAAAGCCTATCCCAATTGCAATAGGACACTTATAATTTCATTACTGAACAAGAAAGCTGTGAATTTTAATTTTGATTTCAATTACTAAGTAATAGAGATTATAAAGAACCTAAGTCTTAATTATTGTGAAAACATAATGATTATAGTGGCTGTAAATTCCACAGCCGGAAAATGTCATGATGATTTCATACAATTTGCATAATGTGCAACATATTTTCACATAAAATTGGGAGCGGATTTCTTCGAATTTCATTTCCTCATGAAAAGTCGATCGAATTTATAAAATTGAACAAATAAAAACTCAGTTTCTTGTGAAAACAGTTTTTATAGGATCAACCAATTTTGATGTTGTAGTCAAATTTAAAAAAATTTCAAAAAACCTCACCAAATCGGCAATTTACAATCATAACTAGAAAAACTCAATTCTACTCTTAATTCTGCAATAAAAACCAATAAATTTCAACATTTTATTGAAGCAATAAATTGTTAAAAATTGTCGATGAAAAAAGATCCTTGGAACACGCATACACAGTCAGAGCATGAATTACGTATACAAAAAAAAAACTTCAAAAATTAAATTGTTGTTAATTTTTTCTCTTTTTTTCTCATTTATCTTTTAAATAAACTTCATTTGTATAAGCACAAATTTGTATATATACTCATGCTATAAGTATCCTTGTTGAGAGAAAAAATTTTAATTTATAATATACAAAGAAGAACAAACAAACAAAGAAAAAAAACACACATAAAAACAGGAAAAAGGAATTGTGAAAATGAAAAATACGAGACGAAAATTCAACACCCTCTCAGTAAACATCAGTTACAGAAAACTTGTTTACGTCATTCATTCTAATGACGTCACCGTAAAGACGTCACACTAAAACATGTTACGTCATCATTTCTTTTAATGTATACTTTAAAATATTTTCTCGTTTAATAGAACGTCATTGAAATATTCTTAAATCAAATTTTTTTTTCCACCGCTGTTGTGGTTGGTTTTTCCATTTCCACCTAAGTTACGTCATTAATTTACATGGCTATAGTGATGACGCCATCGAAATTTTAATCTAAATAATGTAATTTGAAAAATAGCACAAAAAAAGGATGTATAGGGAGAAAACAAAAAACTAGAAATGATGAAATTTCAAAAATAAAATGTCCTTTAGAATAAAGGATATTATGTGCATTAAAAAAAACAACAAGAGAAAATTCAAAGATTACTTTAATTTTTCAAATTGAACTTTTTCAAAAGTCAAAGGATGTAAATATTTTAAATGTGTAACCTTTTCCCTAAGAATAAATGGGATTTTTTTGTATGAATTACATTTATTTTTAATTGATTAAATAAATGTAAATATATGTACTTAGATTTATATAAGCATATTAGACATTTAATGTACATTATTTCCCAATTTTACATATACATACATACTAAGTTAAATATCAGTTATTACTCATTATATGTCAAGGTTATATTAAGGATCAAAGGGAAAGTTCTCTAATTAAGATTTTGAATTCTTAGAGATTTTCTTAGTTTTTTTGAATCAAACGAAATTTTCATGAAAAATTTAATTTATATTAAATGTTAGTCTGGAATTTATAAAATTGTTTACATTCAATAGTAAATGCAACACATCTACTTAATACAAAAATTTGCCTTTCGAATCATTAAAACTGAACATCACTTAAATAAACCAATATTTATTGAGTTACTTGCTGATGAAGCTGAGGGCAAAAATACTGCATAGTCGTTTTAGTCTCGAAATTTTAAGGATTTTTTCAATAACAACAAATATTAGCCCTAGTATTCATTTCCAAGTTCGCTAAAAATGAAAAATTCAGTTAGACATGCGCCAATTAAATGTAATATGGGATTTTGTAATTTGAGTTTATGAACACCGATACACTGAATCTACTTCTGCTTTCAAAGTTTTAGCTCAATAATTTCAGAAATGTAAGAACGTACCTATATTTATTCCTTAATATATATTTAATATATCGCACATTGAGCAAAATAATGACAAAACTCAAATATATAACCACAACTTTCGGAATTTAAAGTATTTATAGCCGAGTGTAAATTTCTGTGAAAACGTTCCTATGGAATTATTCTACAAGTTTAAGCCCAAATTTTCTGTATAATTTTGTTCAAGGAAAGATTTATATATTAAAGTCTAATAGTAACAAAAGGTAGTTGGCGACTCTGCATTTTGACTTAGATCATTGCGCCTGCAAATGTGCAATATATATATACGTTTATTCAGCATTTGTACTTAAAATAAATAGCATTACATTTTTCAAAAAGCAAAACCTAAAATTTTTCGTACTAATTATTAGAAAAAGATTTTATTGGAAATTTTGACATTAAATATGCCAGAATTAACATTAAATTAAATTTTATATTTTTATTAATAGCACTTACTAAAACACCCTATACAAATACGTAGCAATATGTATGAGCAGATCGAAGAACATCATTACATAAATATAAAATAAACTCTTCAATAGAAAATAATTTATTGAATTAAGAATAAAATTCAATTCGAAATTTTTATTATTTTTTATCGGAAAAAATATTCAACTATTTTATAGTTTTAATGGATTTGAAATTCTTTTTATAGTTCCGGAATATTTTTCTTATCTTTAAGAAAATATTTTATTTTTAAATTACATTATTTTATAAATTATGTTGGCAATAAAAATAACAATTGCAATAATTTCCGTAAAATACTTATGTTTTTAAATAAAATAAATGTTTAATAAATATTTTGTATTCTTAGAATTTGAAAAAGAAAAGGAAAATTGTAAAAAAAAATATTTTGTATAGAATATTTGAAATAACAATTAAATTGCATATCTGTAGGGGAATGTAAGCGTAAATACAATGAACAAAGAAAAATATTTCATCACGTAGGTTATTTAAGAACAGAATGGGTGAGTTATGGGTGAAAAATGGATAAAACAAAAAAGGTTATTTAGATAATTGAATAATTTTCATATTTTCGCATTTCTAAATATTAAAATTTTTAGGTAAGTATTCAAGTATTACTATTAGTCGAATTTTTTATTTGAGAATATGAGAGCGTTCATAAAATATTTTTTTAATGCTAATTCTATGGTTTTGATATTCTATTGTATTTTTGAAATTTTTATATATAGTTTAACTTTTACTTAAAATTATATCAAAATTGATGAACAATTGCACTCTTAGAATATTTAAGGAAAAATATAATAAAAATGACGTGATTTGTTTGATCTTGCAAAATTTTCAAGTTTTTCAAGTGTAAATTGTAGGTAATATTTGGACATTTTAAATGAAATGGTGAAAAAGTATTGCGATTTGATTCCTAAAATTTAATGTAATGTCATATAAGTGATTGATTAAATTTTAATTATTAAAAATAATCAAAAATTAAATGAATATTTCACAAACTACACGCGTTTTGAAATATTTTTAATGAAATTGGAAACTGTCTGATTGGCGATCATACCAGAGGGATAGACCGCCGCGCAAACGATCTCTGTGGGAGTTGCTGTGACAAGGAGACGGAGAAAACGGTGACCCACCTGCTTTACTCATGTCCGGTGTTGGCGAACTCCAGGCGGATCCCACTTTTTTGGGCGGTCTACGAACCTATCGAATGTAAATGCTAGGAATCTTTGCCGGTTTCTGAGGAACTCGGAGTGGTTCCAATGAGGGAGAGGGAGAGGATCCGGCGGCATCACAACGGGCCTTGGTGGCCTAAGTGTACTCTTCGGTGGGCCGTACAACCTAACCTAACCTTACCTAACCTAACCTAATCTAACTGTTAATACTACTAATAATTAATGAATTAAAGATCAATAAATTCGCATCAAACCAATGATGAAATAAACTACGAAGTAATACATTTTCCTTGAACAAACTCTCCTCAAAGAAAAAACCTGTCTTATTTTTAAATTCTTCTTCTTTAGGATGTGAACAAAATTTATTGGTATACCACTAATGCTTGCAATAATATCAGTTTTGCTATGATGACGAAATTCTCTTAAAAGCCCCATAAAGATAGCACTGTTCAATTTAAACATTTCTCCCATAAAGCTTTATTTTGCGCTATTTCGTGGTGGGGAAGCAACTTCTTATAAATTTACAATTGCGAAAATGGAAACATGCTTGTGGTTTCAATACAACTAATTGCTGGAAGATTATATTGTTCGAACTTTGCGAAGAAATACGATTTAGTGGGAGTTAAGCAGGCATTCATTACACTCATTACACACAAAGGCTCATTTCTGTATGAATATTTGATTTTTATATACTGATTTATGAAACTAAAGTTATTGGTCTTAAAAATTCAAATCTCATAAAAATTCTAAAAAATTTTTACCAAAAAACTACTCATAACTTGTAATTAAAAAACCATAACGATATTCCAAGCATTTCAGTAACTCACTTTCTTAACATTTGATCTTAATTCAAGTTATAAAACTTTACGAAAAATTTCCATATTTTCTTCTATGATTTCCTCAGAAATTATTTATTTCCCAAAAACTTATTTATAAATTAAATATTTTGCATATTTAAATGAACAAAACGAAATTTCTTGTATTATCGAATTTATTTAAGTGTATAAAATTAAGGAGAGAGAAAAAGCAACAACAATAACAATACACTTTGATTATAGCTCTGAGAATCAACAAATTAAAATCTTAAATACTTTATAATCATCATTAAAAAGTAATTAATTTTAAACAATATGAAAATGGTGATTAATATGAGAGGATCTTTATCTTCTCATAAAAAAAGATAAAAAACAATAAAAGAAATTGACAAAATCTTAATTAAAATGAATAAGTCTACGTACAAATATGAAAAATAATAATGTGTGTATGTGTATGTGTTTATATAAATAATAAAATTATGATAGTTTATAATGTGTGTGTGTGCATCATAATATGAAAAAAGTGTTTTGAATATTGTTTTTCTCGTTTCTCTTTACTATAAGGATTTTAAATCTTATTAACACTTTTCCTATACTATAATTATTTTTTATAAAAGAAATTTTTTATTTCTTATTTTTTTCAATAAAAATTCAAAACAGGAAAAAAAAACTCATTGAGTCGCTCCCCTCTCAGTCCTGCCCACACTCCTTATGTTTTAATTTTATAAAATATTTGTCGATTACCTCTCAGGCTTTCATCATAAAAAAGATTTCCTCAGGAGGTGGAGAAAGAGTGGGAAGGAGAGTGCAACTATAGATCAAAAAACATAAAAGAGAAAATTATAGTCTTTGCTAATGAACATGTTACTCTTCTTGTTAATGATAATAATAATGATGAAATTGATGATATAATATGATGGCACCTATATGCATACACAATTAACATACACATAGATATATATTTAAATATGGACAAATGACAAAGGTTTGAAATATAAATGTAAGTGCAAAATATCAGACAGAACAGTCTTCTATTAAGACCCAATTTATAGGCACCATAATATGCTTACATAATTTTAGAAAATTAAGATAATCCAGCATTTTTTTTATGCTATGCAAGTACACATGTTTATATTAATATTTGTTGCAATTGAAAATTTTTGGGTTTAAGACGCTATCACTTGAAAACAGTAAGTCTAATGTCAAATATCAGCATACTATTTAGGTGTGTCAGTTGACGTTTTTCGAAAAATTAGAAGCTACACGGAATATTCGTTGGGTTTTCTTATAGCTTTAACACTTGGACCGGACCACTCTGTACAGTAAATAACATCATATTTATATATTTCTCTATATACAAGTGTATACATTGTAAAATAATCTTGACAAATACAAATGAGTAAACATGTCCTTAACATTTTCATTATTACATTGTTATTCTCTGTTATTATATAAAGCCCATTAAGTTTTTTATGAAAACAGTAAAAAAATACAATAAACAATAAAAAATATAAACAAAACAAAATTGAAATATACGAAGAAGAGAAAATTATATTAGTGCAATAATTTTTCCTTTTCGAGAGAAATATGAAATTCATAAACATTGATGTACAAAGAGAGAGATAATCCTGTGAATTATTTGATGGAATGCCCGGGAATGAAATTGATTTATTTTAATAAGAATTAGTTGATGCTTTTTTTGTGTATCTTTTATGTGCTGTAATTAATATAGAAGTATTTCTTTAAACGAGCCTTCTAAAATGAGACTCACGACAATATTTTATAATTTTAATGTAAATTTATATGGACACTTGATCACTTCGGTATCGCAATAGGAAATTTTAATTGTAAATGTTTAATTTTTAAAAATTTCAATATGAAATTTTGAAACGATAATAACGAAACAACGTATTTTGAGTAAAATATAAGCATTTTGTTAATGTGGGGCTTGTAGTAAGTATAAGGATATGTGGAGTTAAAAGTTTGATTCTTATTAAATTTTTGACATTGCGATTTCGCGTTTTGACAACATTTTACATGAAAGTGGTTTTGTTGGGATGTAAATTTTGTAAGAAGATTAGTCGTCGGAATCCTAGAATGCGCTAGGTCACTGGTTCGAATTTGTTCCAATTTGTTGATAAATATTTTAAATAAATTTCAATACTGTCATATTGATCTTATCTGCATATTATAATACATTACTCTGAATGTGTAAGAATCTAATACAACTAAAATTCTTATTCCAACTGTATCAATCTATATAAAGAAGTAATTGAAAGGAATAGTTATGCGCATTTATTCCGGTAGATGGTTGAACATTTTTATATGCGAAATAATTTTTAAATTCCTTAAATGTATTTATACTTGCATATCTAGATTAGTTTTCTCTTAAAAATTCGCGTAAAAACAGATATTTCGAGCGTTGCATGTTTACAGGTAAGTTAATTTAAAGTCCTATATTCTTTTAAAGCAACCCATCTGCAAAGTTTTGTGGGTAGTGGGAAAATATGTACTATGCGAGTATGAGTATGGACCATTGGAGTTTCTTACATTACCTACTTATAATTTGCCGACGGCTACAGGTTAAAGTATTACTTGCATAACCGTAAAGCAATGCAACCCATATACTTTCTATGAATTCTATCGATATTGTTAGGAACGTTTTAAGGTAGTAATATTTTCCTTAAGAAAATGCATCCGGATATGCATATTTAATGTTATTGATCGAACTTTGGAAAAACACTTGTTCCTGGTACCTTAATTTTCAACTGCTCTGAGAAGTAATATTAAATTTGCATACATTGTCATACAAGAATATTAGTAAAATGTGAGAGTTCTTGTGTTGAATGATGGGAAACAAAAACAAAATACTGTAGTACGACTACAAAATGGTAGTTGTACAAGATAGGTGTGCTGCAAGAAAATAGAAGAACAAAATAGTAGAGTAAAAATAATATTTTAAGACTAAAATATAAGAAAAAAAAATAAAATTTCATTATGTTGCCGCAAATGCTGCTCAAAGGCATTCCAAATCATTGAAAGAACCTTTATCATTACCGCCTTAAAAGAAAAGTTTAAAAAAAATTTTTAACAATTTTTTTTGCTTTAGAACATTTTCTCCCTTCTATTAAATTCTACAGCACGTTCCTGGACGAAAATACAAAAGAAAAACCTCATAACACACATACTTATATCCTTATATAATTTTGTATGTGCCATATGTAAGTAAATATGCCGTTTATATTGCTCATTAATATTAAGAGTGCCGTACTGTATATACGTGTAAATTTATGTATTTACATTCCAATTCCAATATGCAGAGAAGTGAAAGAGAATGTTGTGAATCTCATAATTATTTCATGATGTAGAAGAAGAAGTTGTGATTTATATTGTTGTTTTTATTATTATTAGTCTCCAATGTTATTTTTTTATTGTTCTACATTATGTGCGGTGATTACACACGTTCATTTAATTTTAAATATTTATATATAATATTTATGTATAGTATTTAAAAGTATGTTTGCACACGTTGTGCTAAAAAAAAAATTTACACAATTATTTTGAACAACCACAATGTATCGATTAGCAATAATTTTTTTAAAGGAATTAATGAAAGCGCAAATTCCAAATTAATTATTTGGTGTCTAGAAACACAGTTAGTGATTATTATACACACAGTTACATACTAACACAGTCATATGTTTAGAGAATGTAAACAAATTGTTGCAGCTCATTTTTGTTTGTTTTTTTACTTTAACATTTTATTTTTCACTTTAATTGTCACTTGGGCTTAAATCATGCAACAAAATTCTATTTGGTTGTAATTCAAATAGTGTAAAATTGTGGTTCTCTATAATTTGACATTTTATGTAAAGAACAAATTGGTAAGCTTTATTCCAGGTTTGATGATTCCAGAAGCATGTTCGGTCATATATTAATAATAAATTCATGGAAACAGGTGACATTTTCCATGTTAATAGTAAATTGGATTAAATACTTACGAAATCAAATCAAATTTGTGGATGTTTAATATAAATGAAATTTTTCTTTTATACTTCTTGAGTGAAGATAACATTAACTTAGCGATTGGAAAAATCAATTGGAAAAAAAATATTTAATAAGATATTGAGAATAATTTTAACCTCAATATGTGTATTTTAAATGGGCAATCAATACTTGGTCACCTCATTTCACTTTCAGGGGCATGAAAAATCTCATTCTCGAAAAATATCCACGACAAAAACTGTTCTTATATTTTAAATATTTTCGCATACTTACTGATTTTCATAAAGTACCTATAAGGCTTTAAAAATAACTTTAATTCATTTGTGTTATTATTTACACAATTTACACTACATATTTTGAGATCTCTTCAATTTAATTTTTTATTACTCAAACTTACATATGTTTCTAAATTAGCACAAAATATTCGTCCTAATCGGTCTCTTGTGAAAAATTTATTAAATTTTATAATTTTAATGAGAAATTGTTTGTTTTTATAACATGAACTTTAAGTGTGTTTAAATGTAATGTACCTACATAGTTGTGGGTTTAAATGTTTTACCCTTGATTTGTATTATTAGACGAGAAAGTGAGAAAATGCAATCACATTTGTAAAGCTCTTCGTAATAAAAAAAACATGCTTACTATTTTCACACTCTTCGCCCACCTAATTACGAAATTTCTACGCTATATGAAAAATTGAGTTTTAGAAAATTCATTAAAATGGTGAGTTCGCCTACCTGTGTGGACAAAATAAAATTTGGAATTTTTGTTAATATACTCAGTTAAATAATTTAGTATTCTTACTAATTTAGTATTTAATAGATAATGATTAATCTTCCTTCACATTGGTTTAAAATACGAGCGATAGAATTGAAGAATGGGGAAATTAAAAATAATATGAGAGGATAACTTTTGTCTCACATCCATGTGCGTGCGCCTTTATAAGTATATGCGATCTATTCTCTTTGTGGAATCATTATTTAGATTTCAAGTCTTTCACAAGTAGCATTTTATTGAAATTTTGCCATTAATGTTAAGTACTTAGTGTACCACAAAATAGGAAGTCACAGTCAAATGATTTACTGACCTACATTCTGAATATACATGGTAATTCTGAAAAGTATTCAACAACATATATGTACCATATTGGTTAGAGGGTCGAAAAAATTTTAAACAAAATTTTTGGATTAGAGAAAAATAAAAAAAAATAAAAAAAGGGGAAAATTTTATTTTTCCTAAAATTCGAATGCTTGGTATTCCGAAAGTAAATGAAGTACTAAATCCGGCAACATGTTGATGTTAAATTTTAACTAGACCATTCAAAAACAGTTTTTTTGAAGCACCTTTTACGTAACGGAAGTTATAATAAAAAATACTTGCACAAGCAGAAATTTCATAAAAATCCCTGTAACTCGGAAACTCTTAAGATTTACGACCTAGATCAGAAAAAAAGTGTTGTATACCTTTCCGAATCACCCTGCATAAGATATTCGTCTACTAGCACAAGAAATCGTGAACATATACGTTCATTTTTGGAGTACAAACTTAATTTTAAAAATCTTCTTGAGACAAAATATTCTTGATAAAAATATGAAAAGGACTCTACCGAAGGGAATTATTTATAATGCACTGAATACAATATAAAACTGTAACAAAAATACCTTAAAAAAAAATTAAAATGACTTTAAAAGGACATAAGTATATCACATAAGAGCAAAATAGTATTTTCGGTAATGAAAAATATTTTATTTGAAAAATATATTTGTGAGATATTTCTACTATCTAAAGGAGCCCTACTAATAGAGCCCTACATTTGGGAAATCATCCTACATTTTCGCTATCAATTAATTTGTATATTAAAATTAATAGTGTCTACAACAATATTATAACTGTAATATAGATGATCACACGTTCATCACGAAAACCACAGCTTCCAGATTATAAATAATAATAATAATTAGCAGAATTACAACAGAAAACTTGAAATATATCAGAACATAAAGTATGATTTAGAAATTGTTTTATCCTTCCTTAATTCTTGTTAATTTGCCGTAGAAGACGTTACCACAGAACAAAAATTATAGTTCATTCTGTCTGCATTATAACAAGAATTAAAAATTTATTTAAAAAAAAAATTAATAACTTCCGTCTGCACTTCAATTGTGAATCAAACATTTTTTTCAAATTTACATTAAGGAAAAAAAAATCTAATTTCTTAGACCTACTATATACGTTGAACTATAACCACGGCCAACAAAAACAATACAAATTCTTTCATAGTATTATTTTAATTCAAAATGAAAACACTTTTTTTTCTTTCTACTCATAACTACATTTTTAAAATAAAAAAAAAACTAAAACATACAAAATATTTACCATTATTTGCATTATGGAATTAAAAACTAACAACTTTTTTTTTTTTTGTATATAATAAATGATTCTATTCTATACATGAGATTATGAGATTGACATTATCCCTGAGTTCATTATCTATACCTACATTGAAATGCATTTAGTAGAGAAAGCTTTAAGCAACAAACAAAAAAAAAAATAAATTGAAACTAAGTGCTCATATACACAAAAATATTAAGAGTATGTGCCAACTGTATAAATCCGGGTGAATAACAGATAACACCAATGAAAGCAAAAAAAGGGTTTCTTTTGAAGTGTGATTAAAAAGAATTTATATTTGAATGTGGAATAAAGACAAGACGAAAATATTTTATAGTTGATTTTTATAGTGAAGATATTTTATTTAAGGTCCCCTTGGCTTTAGAATAGGTTGTCAACCTTATTCTAATTCATAAATAAATGCATTTTGCTAAAAATTACATTTTCCCGGTATTGATTAACAGAAGATGCAAAATATGAAAATTTTCCAGTAGAAAATTTGAAGCAATAACAAAAATCATGAAATTTTCATTTAACTTTACTGTAATTTCTTTGAGTGTACGTACTTTTTATTGAAATAATAATAAAAAGTCTTTAAATTTAAACAAGTTTCGTCTGAGTTGGTATAAACCGACTGAATTGTACACATTGATAATCTGAGTCTAAGATTTTTTTTTTAAATATTTAGAATAAGACTTCGTTGTTGTGTGGCAATTACTCGAACCTGTCATTCTCCATTCCATAGGAACTTCTTGCATATGTTTGACTTATAATCGGACAAATGACTGCCAAGTTTCATGAATCTGATTTTATTATTTTTCCAAATATTTAAAACTTACGTTTCGAGTTGTTTGGCAGCTACCCGACCCAGGACAGTCATTCCACAAAAATTTTCAGAATATGTGCAAAATGTAATTGGACACACCCTTACAAAATTTGATAATCTGAAATAACCTCTTTGAGTTTGAAGACAATTACCTGTTATTCGAATTTGTCTAATTACAATAGTAGCTGCCTTGGCAGAAAATAAACTACTTATAAAAGTTTGGTGTCGATTACATAATTCGTTTTGTTGTTGTCGTGCTGTTGGACGGACGAACAAACATTTCTAAATCTTCGCCGACTCTTATGCTGAGCAAGAATTTATGTCTTCTAAACTGCGGTATGAATATGTTCATATATTCCTTGAATTCTAAAAACCAAAGTTAAAATCTCTTTCACGAAGATGCAGGGTGTAAAAAATGTGTTAATGTTAATTTATTAGCATTTTAAAAAAGTTAAATGGGCACATAATAGAAAAACCATATTTTGATTGATTTTTTACTACAAAAGTTGGTGAATTGCTACAATTTATGAAAAACTTTCACAATTATTTAGTGTGAGAAGAAAATGACATAATAAATAAAGTGACTGATATGGCAATAAACACATAAAAAACAGCAAAATTACATAATTTGATAATTAGAAATCTACTCGTAAATAGATTCGAAGAACATGAATTCAATTCGGGGCCTAACCGGGAAAATTACGAAAAAAGTTGTACAATTTGTGTGGAAAATTTTTTATAAATTTCAAGCTATATGTAGTTTTCAATTCATACAAGTATGTACGCATATTATGTAAGTATGTACTCATACAATTTCACATATTTGCCATTTGAAAGCAGGATAAACATGAATATTTTGTTAAAGGGAAGGTTATTAACCCTTTTGTTTCATATTTTATTTGTAAAATTTTTTCTTTTTTGTTTATATACCCTATTGAAAAATTTTTGTATGAAAACTTTTTTAAAGTTTTAAATAAATAAAAGAATTTGAATAGCTTTAGTTGGCTTATTCAACTAAAAAATAATTCCTATATAATCGTTTAACATTTTCATAAATGGAGGGTAAAATATTTTTGTTTTATTAAAAAAAAAAATTTTTTGTTGTGTTGAAAATGCAATCGCAAACTTTTAACCCAAAAACATAATTTTCAAAAAGACGAAAAATGAAAAGAAAAAATTTCGGTACACGAAAATTTTTTCCACGATTTCGAATACAAAAATATGCATCTGCTGGGTCATCAGACCAAAACTTGGTAAAATTAATTTCGGAAATATGAGAACGCGGTTTCAAAAACTGCTTACATTTTATAATTAATAAAAGCGGTGTTGTTAATGAAGAATAAGTAGATAAACGTATCCGATACCTTGTCTCTAACCCTGTTGATAGATAATTGAAGTGCTGATTATTGAAGACCTTCCCCCAAAGTTTTTGGCATCTATTTTAATCTAAAGCAGTTTTTATATAAACTAAGTTCTTCGTAAGTTGATGAAAGTTTTAATTCAATAACTTCCCATTTCCAGTAGTCAAACAAGGGTTCGTTTCTTTTAACCCATTACATACGCATTGGGTTTTGCAACTTTTTTTTAAAAAACTGCCATTATCGTCATATGTTAATGAATTTCAAATGGGACAAGACAATGTTAATGAATTTCAAATGGGACAATGGGCAGTTGCAACAGCATTTGTTTTGTTTATGACTTCAGTAAAACTTAAGCTTTTCAAATAAATGTCATTCATCATTTTTCCTGTAACAATGATTTCTGTGATTTTTTCCAAGTAATTGAAATTGATTTGCATAATATGGAAATGACATAATGGCGTTCTAGTCTACATTGTATTTGTGTAAATTTAAATCTACATCATTTGTTCTTTTTTATTATGTACTTTTTTTGCACTTGACTTTAAAAGCATTAAATCACTTAGTCAATACATAATAAACACTTCAAGTGATTTGAACTTCATAAAATTTTTACAAAACAGAAATAAACAAAAAGAAAATGGGAAGAAATTATTTAACAAAAAGATTTTATTCAAGGCGGGTTTTACATTATTAACATAAAAATTACGTTTTAAATAAGTACCTGTGGATGGTTGAAAAGTAATTTCGATATGTGGATAAAGTCTTTATCGTTCTCGAATTTTAAGTACGTAGTTGACATTTTCGCGTTCTCGTGTTGCCGAATATTTCTCAATAGCATTTGTATTTCTTTCAAATTATTTTATTTCAAATTGGTAAAAAATGAGGCAGTTATGTTTGACTGAATAGTCTAACAAAATGTTGTTGTTGACGTTTTTTTTGCAGTCGATGTTTTTTGTAGCACAACAGTACGAAATATCGTTAATAATTTGTTTTCTGTAACGCGCATTGCAGTCCCATACTTTGTATACTACATCATAAAACTCAATAAACCTCAATCAATCTTTTCTTTAGCTCTATTTGTCCTCTATTAAACTTAATTTACATAGTGCATATTTATAGGCTTTTAGAGATTGCATTGAAATTATTGTCGATTATTATAGGGGAACAAATTTATTAGTTGAAGAAGTTGAAAACTGCATTAATCTATTCAATTAATTTTAAATGTAAATTCACTTACGGGTATTCATAAAGGATTCAAATAGAGTTTGCAATATTCTGACCAATTTTAAAAGGTTCGAATCAAGTAGGTGACAAATAGAAGATGGCATCATCATCGATTCAAACGAATTTATTTAATCGTGTGCATTGTACTTTAAGTAATTTTGTTCGTCATTTTAAGTGACATTCAATAGCACTTTAGTTGTAAGAAAAAAATAAAAAACAAAAATTAAAAAATGAAAAGAAATCAATGCAAAACTTAAACTAAAATAATTTGTAAAATTTTCAAAATTAATGCATTCTCAAATCGATCGCTTTTATTTTCATTTTCATTCCTTTTAATAAAAAATCAAATCTTTTTTCTTCTCCCTTAAAAATGTCTAACAATATTTTTAAAACTTATGCTATCACATATAATATGTAAGTACATAAGTATGTTTTTCATGTTAACTTTATCGATTTTTAATTCATTTCCGACCTCTATTCAAGTTCTTCCTTATCTTACCTTTACCTGCCTACTAATGAATGTATGTGTATGTGGTGAAACGAAATAAAAATGAAGATGAGATTGAATTTCATTCACAATCAATTTTTGTTGACTATACTATTCAATTTAAGTGGTACTTTGAGTGATTCATGCACCCTCATAAATTTACTTTGAAAAATTCATAAAAAACAATGCTTGACTAGTTTTCTCTTTTTCCTCACAAACGAAAAAATAACAAATAAAATTGATTGCAAATCGAAATCAATTGCAATGAAACTTTTCGATTGTAAACTTGCAAAAGAAAAAAAAATTATTGTTTTTTTTGCTAGTTCCCAAAATACATACGTGGTTGAAAAGAGTAAGCTATGAATAATAATAAAAGAAAATTAAAACAAAAAACTTAGTTACTAACATTTTCTAAAAAGGCCGCCTTTCGATTCTTTTATAAAAGGAGTTCTTGACATTAAAATATTAGTTAAATAATTTTGTATTAAAATACGAATTTGGTGGTTTTTATTGAAATGCGGGAAAATTTTAAAGCTCAAATTACTTTATAAAATCAATTTTGCTGTATATTTTCACCACAGTTTCACAACAGAATTAACAAAATTAAAGAACATTGGACTTATTTCATTCATATTGAGGAAAATCGAGTTATTTTAACTAAGAAAATTGAAGTACTCTCGCCAAAATTACTCACCACGAAGATCGAAGTATGCTTTTTCACCACGAAATGTTTTCAACACAGTTATTCTCTTCATCACAGTTACTCAGAAGTGTTTTCACCAATATTATGTAATACCATTCTCACCACAGTTATTTATTAAGGGAACTTCTTACAGTATTTTCACCGAAATTTTTCAAAATAGAATACTTTATTATTTCAAAGTTGTAGTGAACAACTTCTTTTGTAGAGTAAATTTTCTTTTTTGCGTTTTTTGCTTTATTTTATACGTTCAAGGTAAACCGGTTAGGTTCAACATTACGATTTTTTCATTGTTGTTTTTCCAGTTTTGTTTTTGTTTTTAAATATCAAATTTGATAGAGAACTTTTTGACTTCCTCCCTACATCATACTCCTTTTCTACTCGGGTATTCTACATTCATTGAAGTTTTTAAAATTGATTTATGTAAAAAAAAAAAAACAAAGATTTTAAGATGCGATTAAAAAGGATTTCTATGTAACAGGAACTTTAATGTTTTTCTTTATTTTGTTTATGTATTAGTTTTTCTTTGTTTTGGTTTCATTGGTTTTTTTAGTGTTTTTATCGCTTTTATTGTTTATTTAAGAAAAAGGGAGACAGAAAACAGAAAAAAAACAATGGTTTTTCAATGTAAAATGTTAAAGGTATAGAAGAGGGGGGTCTGATGGAAGAATAGAGTCAAAATATTTTAAAAATATATATTTATATATATGTATGTGTTTATGTAAATTATTTATTATGTTTGCGTATATTTCAGTTTAATAGTGTTTTTCAAGGATAACGAAAACAAAAATTGTGGCCAATGTATTTATTTTTTTTTTAATTTACAAAAATAACAAAAACAAAAAAATGCCGTATCCTTATCAAAAAGGATCAGTGCAATTTGTTGTACTCCTATATAAAGGATACGAATGTGTTTTAATTTTTATCTCAGAAATTTTATTCAGTTTTAGATTCATCTTTTTTTTTTTTTTTTTTGATTTGCTTTTTAAGGATCTTATTTAAATAATGGTAAAACATTTTTATTTAAAGGATTATTTCTTCTACTGTTATATTCTGATATGGTGCCTAAGAAGAGACAGAGAAAGTAAAAGAGAGAAAGGGAGGTAGAACAATAAAAAAGATGAATAACATAAAAGAATAAAAGCAATAAAAGGATAACTAATTTGCAATGTAAATTTTTTTTTATTTTTGGTTCTTTTTAGGATAAAAAGAAATTTTTTAATTTCGAAAAAATTAAATGATATACGAATATTAGATTAAGAACTTAATTTTCCAATTTTGGAATATTCTGGAATATTTATAATAATAAGGCACACATATAAGTACGATTACAATCAAAGTATTCAATTTTGATATTTGAAATGAAAGAAAAATTATTCACTTATTCTTTTTTAGGTTCTGATTTTAAAATTACTATTTCTTATGTCGGACAAGATTCATATTCAACTTAAAACAAAAATCTATATTGAAAATATTTCAATTCAAATTTTTAATTTCAAAATCATATCGTAATTTTATAATAACGTATTTGGTGTCGTTTCAGTATATTTCTTTGCAAAAACCCTTGGTTACGCCACAGTTTATGTTCCTATAACATTTTTCACTCATCAAACGCTACTCAAATGAAAATAAGACGTGTTTTTCTTTCTCATTTAAATTGAAATTAGCCTCGCCATTAATAATATCGTCTATTCACTCATAATTCTTCAATAAGTTCAATATCACAAATTAAAAATTATTTTTTTTTTCATTTTTGCAACACTTTTTTGACTTTTCCCTGAAAATCACTATTATTTGACAAAAGCAAGTTATGAATATTTATAAAATGATGGTGCTTACAATCAAAGCACATGAGGCCCTTATTAGCCTTTCCGAAAACATTTTGTTGTAGTTTCTATCTTTGCTACACTGAAAGTTATTGTCGCGCAAAAGAATGGGCAACCAAAAACTTTCAGATAACTTTGGTTATGTTAAAAATAATTTATACTTGAATCTAGTTTTGAACTAAAATCGAACTTCAATGTTTTAAATGCAATGGTAAAGTAAGGTATCTGTTAATAAATTACTTAGCATGAGTAAAGTAGAAAAAACGCCTAAACTGGCATTGTGGATTCCTCATTAGACTTTATTTTTGCGACAAATGCGACTATAGATCACTTTTGTGAATTTTTCCAATAGAAATTTGAAATGTTTATGCATTGTCATTGTACTGCAAATTGGTTAGCAAACAATTTTTGTGAAATAAGCTGAATCTAACACTTTCAAACTTTTAATTAATTACTCGCTCATACTACTATTTCACTGGAACAAATTTGTAAAACACGTTTTGCAAGTTAAAATAATTTTCTATAGCTATATAGAGCGCTTTGGAACTGAGACAGATAAGCACAAAGTCGGGAATCAAATCTCCAATGCAAACAAAAAATTAAATATAAATATTTATTGCAGTATTTAAATACTGACAGAAATTAATAATGAAAAATTTTTTGGAACCACCTATCCAATCTATACTTTTTCTAATAAATTTGCTAAATCAATCCTAAAATAAGCTAATAAATTTTTTAATTTTAAAATTTATTATTACACTTTGAAATTAACTGACAATAATGTCAGAGTTTACATTTCATATAACTCATATTTCATGTTACTTTCACTGACTGTATTTGCATTCACTGTTCTTAATTTATTCCAATTGTATAGAAAAATCTCTTCCTTGACAGGTTTTTATATATAAAATGCTGTAATGAATCTAAGGTTTTTGCAAAATAAATGAAAATATCTTATATACCATCGCATGTCAAACCTTTATCAATATTCACAAATGAAAATTTTAATGTAAATATTTAAGCAGTGTTGCCATATTATTATACAAATAATGTAAATGGTCATTGTAATGAAGGAGGAATAAAATCAAGAAAAATCGATTATGGTATTATAAAAGACAAAGAGAAAAATTTATTAACAAGTGAGGAGTTGATTCTAGGGGGTGGACAATATTAAAAAAATGTAGGAGAAGAGATTTGTTCGGGTTCAGGGAATGTTTATGTATTACATATAAATAGATTTCCGTACAGCTACAGATAAACAAATGTATCCTTAAAATAATTTTGCGTGAACAGAAAATTTATCTATGTTTATCGTAAAATTTGGCTCATCAGTCATCAATTAAGAAAAATGACCCATTTAAGAGCATAATTGGATCCTCATTGGTATAAAAGTATTTATATGTATGTATATGTGTAAAGTATATTTACTTATGTTTGAAAATTTCAAGAGAGGTCTTTTACGATTTTATTGTTTTTTTTTTTTTTTTTTTTGTTATATCGTCACATTGATTTTATTGAACGTTTTTTATTGATTTTAACAACATAACATATTTTTATACATATATACAAACTGATGTAATAAATATATACGAGTATAGAGATGAAGATGTTGTAAAATTAAGTGATTAATTTAATGTATTGAAAGTGTAATGAACCAAGAGGATAATAAAAATTCCTAATGAAGGGGGTTTTATTTAACGAAGTAATTACGTCTAATAATTATATTTCAATTTTTAAATAATGCTTGTCCTTTAACCCTTATGTATATTCAGGATGATTCAGAAAGGTATACAACAACATATGGCCATTGATTACAGGATCGAAAATGTATAAAACTTTTTTCACGGACTGGGTGCCAAATTTCAAGGGCTTCTGTGTTCCAGAGATTTTAACGCATTTTCCCGAAATTTTTACTTATTTAAGTTTTTTTTTATTATAAATTCCGTTCTGATATGAAAAAATAGGAACTTCAAACAACAGTTTCTGAAAGGCCTAGTAAAGGCTTAAAATAGACATGCTGCTTGATTCTGTATTTTTTCTACCTTCTAAATACAAAGAATTCGAACTTTAGGGAAAATCAAATTTTTCCCTTGTTTTATTTTTTCAATTTTTTCTAACTAAATTAATGTGAAGTGAAGTTATCTAAATTTCGTAAGATATTTTTTGAAACCTTGAAATTTCTTTTTGGAGTATAAATAGAATTTTGCCCAGCTGCTTAAGCTTTAATTTATGTTCTCATAACACAAAAACCATTTCTATTTAAAGGCCCTATTTTTTTTTATTTTTATTGATTTTAAGTGCTGGAATTATCAACTATCATTTATTTTGAATGACGAATCACACGACAAAATAATTGACATTGTTAAGAGCCAGTATGCACTGAAAATTATAAACCATCTGAATTTTAATGTTTTTATTGAAATATAACAAATAATAACAAAATTGAAACGAAATTTTATACAAACTTTAAATTTGAAAAACAAAAATTGATTTTAAAAAATTTGGAATTTTTGAAAACAAAAACTAGAATTTTGTATTACAAAAAACAAAAAAAAATCTAGTAATCACAAATTTTTTTCGAAACTTTTCTTGATAAAAAAAATTAATAGGTTTTTTATTTTTGCCAATTTTTATAAGAAATGGTACCTATATGGTTTGAAATTTTTAAATTCATTTTCCCCACATTGGGTGCAATTTAAAAATTTGAAAAAAATATTTTCGAAATCTGGACACCATTTGGCATCTGAAGTTATTAAAACTAACAAGCTCGAGCGAATTTTTAAAGGCATGCCATACAAATTTTGATATTTATTCTAATAGAAATTTTTTTTTTCTATAGAAAAATAGAAATAGGAAAATTTAATTTTTTTGAATAAAATGGAGTTTGTGGTATTTACATTATGATGCTAATAAATAATTAATAAATAATTTAGTGGGGTTCATAAATTTTAAACATATTTCAACAAAAGCTAAAATTGGTGTACGGTTGATGCAACTAAAGAGGTGTTAAAGTAAAGCAATTAATTGAAAACATGCGATTGAATAGAAATCGATTTGAAAGAAAAAAAACATATATAAATGTTTGCCAAATTATGTGAATTTAATAGGAGAATTTTCCAATTTTTTGATAAAGAAATATTAAATTGAATTCAATTTTAGTTTTATCAACATCTGGTCTGATTTTAATTGAATTTGTGGCTCACAATATTTGTGGTTTTTGTACTATATCTTCTGTACCATAAAAATTTTTTTAATGTTTGAGGGCTTAAATTAAAGTTTAAGCAGCTAGGAAAAATTCTACAAAAAAAATTTCAAGTTTTTAAAAAATTTCTTTCGAAATTATTTAGTTGAAAATTTGAAACAACGAAAAAATTTGATTTTTCCTAAAGTTCGAATACTTGGTATTCCGAAGGTACTTAAAATACAGAATCAAGCATGTCTATTTTAAACCCTTTATTAGGCCTTTCAGAAACTGCTTGTTTGAAGTTTCTATTTTTTCATATCAGAACGGAATTGATAATCAAAAAAAAAACTTAAATAAGTAAAAATTTCGTGAAAATTCGTTAAAATCTCTGGAACTTAGAAGCCCTTGAAATTTGGGACCCAGTCTAGAACAATAATTTTACCCATTTTCGATCCTCTAACTAGTGTTATATATTGTAGTATACTTTTCTGATTCACCCTGTGCATATAATATATCGCATGTACATTAGTCATTTAGGCTCAAAATAATACTGAAGAAAATTGATAATTAAAATTTAAGTATTGTTCTCATTTACAGGAGCCTAGGATATTAGAAAATTGAGTAATTTTTAAAATTAAATAAGTATAGGAAAATTTGGATTAAGATTTTTTTTAATATTTTGATATAAGACTCGCTTGATAAAAGGCTATAGTTTCATAACAATAAAAGAGCTTTTATGTCGTTCGAATTAAATCTATATGTGTAAAAAAATTTCAATGTTGCCAGACAATTCAAAAGTGAGAGGAGAACATAAAATTATAATTTAGTGCAGTTTGAAGAAAATTAAAATTTAGCAATAATTTAGAAAGTCTTAAATTTTTGGCATTATTAAGCATGTAAGGAGGACTGATTAAATAACATTAATTTTTTATAATATCAACTTACCATATTAAATGTATTGTTAGAAGAAATGCACCTGGTACTATTAAATCGTCGGATCCAACGGACCAACGACGTCGGAAGACAACCAAACCAGGCATCTGAAATTAAAAAGAAAAAATAAATAAATTATCATATTTGAAAAATAATGTTATTTGCGTAAATTTATTTGTTTTAAAAAAATATTATAAAATTTTAAGAATTACCAGCCGCTTACGAGGAAAGTAAGATATTGAATTACTATGTCGGTATTATACGCTTGCATTAGAAAAAAATTTGTTGTAATTGAAGAAATTTTTTGAATGTACTTAAAAATCTTATTATATCTATTTTCTAAAATGAAAATAGTAAGGGAATTAGGGGACCTTAGCATATAGGTGATTTGCGCTATTGGATTTATGTTTGGTAATGTCCTAATTATCTAAATTTCTGGAAAAAAATTCTGCAAAAATTGGTAAAAAAGTAGTAAGAGTGTCGCTTTCCTCGGGTACAAAGCCCAAGAATATTAAATAAGAATTTTTAAAGCGATTATATTATATACACTAATTATGTACTTACTGAGCATTTGGCGTATAATCATAAAACTATAGTTCAGATTAATGAATTTAGGCCAAAGCAAGGGTTTTTCAAATATCATATTATATTTAAATTGCTCATTCAATACCTGAAATTTTAATGAAGTAGTAACAAATTAACGAAATTATACGATTAATTAGAATTTAAATTATTATTTAAAATATTTATTTGCTTTTGCAGAAATTTGAGAGTTTCAAAGAAATAAATCAGCCTAAACAGACACTTTGCTAAATTTGAGATACAAAACACGATAAGGAGGAAATAGAAAAGAAAATTTCTCTAATAAAATGAATTATTTAAGTATTATAACATCTGGAAGGTGTTTAAATTTCTTACACCTAAAGTTGCCTAAGAGAAAAGCGATATTAAAAGGTATATGCAAATTTTCTCGGAGAGAAATATCGGGTCCCGAGGATTATTCTTAAAAAATATTGAAGTTGTACATGGAGCGATTTCACTGTACTCTGTATTAAGCAGAAATAATAATGTACGTAATGAAAAGAATAAACATACTCAAAATATAGTGCTTAAAACATTGTCAACATATGCACCAGATTAGGTCAATATTTCATGAATGAGTAACAAAAAGTTTGCAAATGCTGAATTACAACTGTACAAATAATGCACGTTTTACAATTCTATAACGAGTACGTATATAAGCAATTCAAAAAATCAGAAAAATTATTCCAAATAATCGGAAGTTAATTGCATACTAGTGTTGTTTAAAATTTAAATTAGAATCATATAAATAATAAATCGAATAAAGGTTATTTAATTTTGAATAGCGTAAACTCATAATAAAAACAAATACCTTTTATGGTCAAATATTCCACATTTCGAAAATATTCATAGAATTGACATTTCTGATTATTATGATTCAGTGATTAAAAAAACCTAGACATTATTCATAGCGAATATTAACATAAAAATAAAAATAGGAATTGAAAATATTCACATCAGTGTTGTCAAATCATGCGAAACTTGTAATTACGTGAGAATATTGAAATATTTAAGGGAAAGAGAGAAAATAGTGAAAAATCGTGAGAAAAGTTTTTATTAATTTAGTGCAATTTTTTCTCAATTTCATCTTGTTAAATCTTAAAATTTTTATTTTAATTTGGAACTTTTGAGAAAAAAGTAACATTTTCCAATAAGCTTTTAAATTTTCCGCGTTTTGCTAACACTAAAATGCAAATTATCTACTCTTGAAAGTTACAAACATTGACAATAATTGACAATTACTATTACGTTCGAGTTTCACGTAATTTAAAGCATTGCAAGCTTGATTTTGAAGCGATGGAAAAAAAATTAAGAGTCATGGAACATATTTAAGATGGACACGTGAAATTCGGCACGATCACAATACCTCACTTATAGTATGCAATACTGTCGGTAAAACTAAAAATCTGTATAAATAGAAATAAAAAATAAATATAAATTGAGAACAATAGAGTTGACAACACTGATTCACATTTCACTAATTCTTTATGTTGAACTTTCACTTCAATTAATCAGCATTCGATTCGAGCGTTTTTTATTTTTAAAAACAAGGAAATTGGAAGAATGTAGAAAAAAAAGCACGAAATTCTTACGCAATTGTTTAGTAAAACCTCATCTGTCACTTAATTTAGAACGGAATAATTGTTGTTTTCAATCAAATTAATTTGTTATGCATAATAAAATTATTTAATCCCGTATATGATTAGAATTTCGTAATAAGTTATTTCACTCTGTTTATTATCAGCTGAGTACACAAATGTTAATTAATTCAAAATTAAATATATTCGAACTGCAATAGATTTTTACGATATTGAATTGGAAGCGAACCTATAAATACTGTGATTCTTCATATTTAAATGTTTAATTGCATTTAGAAAATGTTAACGAAATTATTTTGGTGTCATTTTGTCTTAGTTGCATTTCTTAGTTTCGAAGTATTCGGGCAAGGTGTACTTTTTAACTTGCATTCAATTTATAAAATTATTTAATAAAGTATTTGTGTTTCATTTTTTTAAAGAATGTAGAATTGATTTCAAAAAGGATTTAACATCAAAATCTCCAGTTTTTCTTAAGAATGGTAAATTACAAACGCCATTAGGACAATATTTAAAATGGAATACCGGTGAAGAATCCAATTTGGTTTGTAATGGACCAAAGAATTTATTTATAAATGGTAAGGCAAGTAAAACATATGGTTAGGAAGTATATTTTACATTAATCTGTAAAACTATCAAAATATTTTCTACAGAAAATATCAATACTGTTAGAATTAAATGTAATAACAATATTTTAACTGTGAATGGTAGAAGAGTTGATCTAAAGAAATTGGAATGCAATTCAATAAGTACCGGTGATGTTAGAACAACCAACAAAAAATGTGAAGCCAATGGAAATATTCTAGAAATTGGATTTGATACACAAAATGACGGATTCGTAAAATACATTGAAGTTTGTTATAATTTGAAATCAGCATCGGTAGTTTATACTCGACATACAATACCAGGAGCTGCCATTGACTGTAAGTTACGCCATGAACATTAAATTTAAAAAAAAGGGAATGTGCCACAGTTAAGAATTTAGACAGAAATCTTTTCTAAATTAATTAACACTTAGGATTTTCTACGAAATCTAATATTCTGAAAATTTTATTATAACAATCTAAAATACATACAATTTTTTTCTGAAAATTTCAGATAGTATTTCAGAAAGTGCACGTCCTACATTTAGTACAAAAGGTATGCCAAAACATGTTCGACCGAATACATCTTATAAACAAAGCAACGAATTGGAACGCTTAACAAATTTATTGGGCGCGAGATCAGCAAAAGGTTATATCAAGCCAAACTCTTTCCTAGCAAGAGGTCATTTGTCACCAGATAAAGATGGAATTTTTAGAGGTTGGCAATTTGCAACCTATATGTATGTAAATGTTGCACCACAATGGCAGGTTAATACTTTTACAATCTATATCTATATTTAACTATTCATTTAATTTATTTTATTATAGACAATTAATGCTATAAATTGGTTAAAAGTAGAAAATTTAGCTAGAAAAAAAGCTGCTTTACTAAATGATAATTTAGAGATTGTGACAGGAGTTTCAGGATTGTTATCTTTACAAAATGATCGAGGTCAATATGTACAGATTACATTGGAGAATGATGGAAATATTCGTGTACCAGAATATTTTTGGAAAATTTTAAAATATAAAAATTCAGCAATAGCTTTTGTGACATTAAATAATCCATTCGAATATACGAAACCATTCTGTACAGATATTTGCGGAAAATATGGCTGGCCAACAAGTGATTTTGATATTGTTGAAAAAGGTTTAACGTTCTGTTGTAGTACAATTGAATTAAGCAATGCTTTTCGAAGTGACGTGCCAAAAGATATGATTACTAAGAGTATTTTAAAATTTTAAAATATTGAAAAATAAATAAAAATCTCGTAGTGCTTATTACAAAATATTTACTATTCTAATAGTAGCATAAATTTTAACAATTAATGATGTTGGAAAGTGCATGTGAAAGTTTATAATTTGATCGACAAGTAAGCAATTATTAAACAATAAAATTTATGTTTGAATTTATTGTTTTATGAAATATTGTGTCTAGACTTTTACTTTCATACCAACACAATACTATAATGCAAATCAAGAAATACAAAAATATTGTACATTTTCTCGGACATATGAAATACTAATAAGAGTGAATTTATAAGCATTTCACCAACAATTCAACTATAGGAATTTTAGTGACGCCACGTTTGCTCTCACAAAAATTATTATTCGCATATATTATTCTATACAACATTGATTTACTATTTTACGACAATGATATTATTCACAAAATTTTAATACTTGATGCTACAACTGGATACTTATTATACCTTGCAATTACAATAATCTATTTAAATTTAGTCTTGAATCACAAATAATGTGGCCAATAACTAATTAAATGTAATAATAAAAGGTATACGAAGGCTTATAATTCCAAAATTACTAAACAAAAATTATAGATTTCCAGTTTTAATTCTTACATATAGATTTTCATTTTGCCTTACATTTAATTCTCTCCATTAAAGTGCCGCTTTTAAATTAATTTGTAATACTAATGCCGAAAACTTCTTTGATTTTTTTAATAATCATGCCCATTCCAATTTAGATTATTTATATCTTATTCCTGTTTTGTAATGAGCGTGATTATTATAAGATTAACGACTAACATAATCCTAACCACTATGTACGTATAAGTAGTTAAAAGATCATTAAAGATAGGAGCAGTTTAAATAAATTACTCCCCTATTGTGAGTTTAAAATTTATTTTTTAATTATGTAAATATTTCATTTAGTTTTCTATTTTAGCTCTTTTCAACTCAGATTATTAAGGTGTGTAGAATTTATTTGCTCCATTGTATACACATTCCCTAATTTTATAATCTATATTTTTGGAATTACGTTATACTTCCAGAAATTAATTATGTCATCCGTATTTGATTTACGATATACCGGAAAACTTTGACTTTTTCTTTTGTACTAACATTTTTTTCATGTACTTTTATCTTACCTTTTTTTTAGCAAATTTTTATAAAAACAAACCGCCAAGATATCATAAATTTTAAAAAGTAAGTTTTTGTTTTTATTCTACGTTAGATAATCATTTAGATTTAGACTATAAAGATAAGTAAGTGTCTCGTTATAATTAATTTAAAAAAATGTTATCATTTATTTTATATTACTTTGAACAGCGTGTAACTTAGTGGTATGATTAACTTAGTGTCTTTCTAATCCGAAAGAGTACACTGATATAGTGAAGTATGGTTATACAAGTAAACGCACACATAAAAAAGAAGTTTGAATTTTACTTAATTTTTTAGTAATTTTATTAAGGTGAGTTTAATTGTAAATTAAAAATATGTATAAATAAATAAAAATTAAAAGCTTATCATTGAACTAACAATAAATGTTTGCACATAAGAAGCTTTAAACACCTTTAAATATCTTATATGAGTTCATATCAACTTATATTTTTATTAGGTTGATTTTAATTCAAAATTTTTTATGACCGTGATTAAGAGATGGCACTTTAATACAATGTATACATATATCGGCATACAATGTACAAATTTTAAATAAAAGTTTAAGTAAAAGGGAAATACTGGGGCTCATTCTGAGGATCAAATCACTAAATGAAAGTGATATTTAAAAATTTTATCGTAAATTTATATTTAAACTTTGATATCGTAAAAATTTTAAAAACTTATAGATATTTGCATCAACTAGTTGACTTATAGATTTTTGTATGAATTGGTTTGTGTTTGCAATAATAATATCGAACTGTTTACGATAATTATTGGTATCACTTACAGTGGTTCGATACTCAGGATTAGTTCCGAATCTTCTGTTTTATTTACTGTATGAGCTTTCGAGAACATAATAATATATTATATGTCTGCCATACCTGACTAGTATACAAATATTATATGTAGACCGTAGAATGTATTTAAAATTATAGAAGAACAGCTCATTTCATTTACATTTCTTTGATTTTTGTCGAAAACCACCGATTAGCGACGCTATTATAGATAATTACATTGTTTTAAAACAAATAATATTTTCGATTTTCTAAAGTTTATTTTTCAAAATTCATTTCATTGCAAGTTTGCCTAATTTTCGCACATCTCTGCAAACTGAGATACATAAAAGATATGTTCAATATTAAATCTGAATTTTAAATTCGAAAGTAGATATATTCGTTTGCATACTTTCCGGGAGTATCACCTAAAAATTTTATTTTACGCTCTTGTATTTGCAACGCAAATCTCAGTTTTGTTTAAAGGGTGTAAGACATTTGTTATTAAAACTAATTGCACACGATCGTCAATTTTTAATATAAAAGACGTACATCACTTTCGTGTTTGCCAGTTTTTAAAAAAAAAAAACTTGGTGCTCATATTTTCACACTTTCATAATTGTGTTAAAGTTTTCCGATTATTGAATAATATATTTTGTTCCTCAATCTTTCCTACTTACAAAATTTAATGTGTATGAAAAATATTTGAAAAACATGTTAAAATCTTTTTTTTAAAAATTGACTAACAATTTAATTCAATATATCATTTTTCGAAAATGAAATTTTATAAAGTGGAAAATATTAAATCAATCAATATCTTCCCATTTAACAAATTTGGGATAAGTAATAAGAAGTGTGTACTTATCTTAGGAAAATTTTTATAGATTTTGTAAATTATCATACAAAATACATGCATACATACATCATAAGATTGTGCATGAATGTATATATAAGGAAAAATCTTTATTCAACAAGGATCCAAGTGTACCTTTAAATAGTAACTCACATTAAAGTGGACCTCTCATATTTATACTCTGTTGAAATTGAATTCCATTGAGATTTTGAGGTTTTTTATCTGTTATAAAAAAAATGATGAATTCCGTTTTTTTATTATTAGAAAATTTGATGTTTTTTTTTTTTTTTTTAAAAATAATTTTTTTTAGGAATTTTAAATTCCAAAAAATATTTTTTATTGGTCCGACTCGATTTTTAAACTATTTCAATAATTGAACATTGATCATCATCAAGTAAGGCAAATTAAATTAAAGTAGAGGTTCGAATCGGGGACGATGTCAGGGTGGCGGTCAGTGTCGAAAATTTCAAAATAATTTTTTATTTTTTTTACTTTGGAATAAAATTTAAAATTACAGTCGAAAACCAGAATGTAGAAATTTATAATTGCATTATCTTATATTTTCGAACAGAGTTATCTATCTAATTTCATGAATAATCGAAAATATTCTAAACTCGATCATTCAAATATTCAAAAACATCGAACAAATTTTAATAAACATTTGAGCTTTTCTTATAAATGATTTCATTTGTGATAATCTTAATAATTTTTCTTTAACAAATATGACAAATATCTTGATTATTAGCTGTTCTGATATTCGCCTATATTTATGCAATTTATGAAATTTAAAAAAAATTTTAATCCAGAAAAAAAGTGCCGGCTTTAGTTTAAAGTTAATAGTTTAGTTTAAAGTTTAAGTTTTGCTCTTATTACTGCAATTTAGTCTAATTTAAATTGCAGTAATAAGAGCAAAATAAAGAAAATTTAAGAATATTCAATATATTTAATAGTGGTGTTACCAATCTTAAGATTTTAAATAAGCGTATACATGCTATGATTAGGGCTTGTGTTATTTTGTTAAACAGTCCAAATTGTTGGTTTATTAGTCTATAAATTTCCATGAAATTTGCTTCTTTGCATAACATAAATTTCGAGTTACACCTTAAAGAGTGATATCTTTTCTTTAATTTTTCTTTTACATTCAATCAAAAGCTGTAAAATTGACGAAGGTATGTATAAGACATGGCAACTGTAAACTAAATGGTTTCTACTTAATAATCAATCTAAAAACAAATTTATTACAAAGAAAAAAAAAATCTCATTACAAATACAGGAAAGAGGGTAAGGGGAAAATAAATATGTAGACGTCTTCACAATACCAATAATATACAAGTATAACAGTATACTCATACAAATACACCAGCAGAAATATTCATGTGGAAAAGTGAGAGCAACAGGAAGAGAAAAACAGAACACAAAGAAACTGAACAAAATAAATTTTTTTCTTTTATTTTTTTTTATTTTTGTTAGTTAGTGACATGAGGGTTTCTTCTATATTTATGTTGGTTTCTACATGTATTGAAAAATCTAGAACTTCCCGAGCCCAAAAATTATTCAAGGATCTTAAATACAAATTCATCATATCTTTTTCTCTTTTCATATTCTTGTTTCCTTTTTTATTTTGAAACCATTGTATTTTTGTGCTAACGAAAGCATCAATCAAAATTTTCATAAGAATTTCAGAATGTTAAATTTTTTCTTTTCTCTCTTCTTTTGTTTGCCAGAGTGAAGAATACTTTTAAATTTGCCTTCTGACTTCACCTTTTAGTTCTTCCAAATTTGGGTTGCTTCATTTTATAAAATTAAAGCTGTGGTAAGTCAATGATAAGAAAAAAGCTGGTGGTCGAAATTTTTCTCAAAAATCTGTTAACATGAGTAGAGCTTTATAAAAGAAGTAATAAAAATTCTCGATTTAATATGGAAGATATTGAAAGATGAAGCTACGATTTTCAAAACTAAATTTAGGCAAATGTCAAATTTTTCGATTTCGCGTAAAATCGAAAATCCTGTCATAATTGTAAGAAAAAAAATTGGGCGTTTTAAGAATATTCAAAAAAAAATTAATATAGAACTAAAAATTCCATGAACAATGCCATAGGGATTTAGTGACAAAAAATAATAAAAGCTATCCGTACTGAAATCTAAATTTTTAAATCTCCCATTTTATACATAAATTTTTAAATTTTGGAAAAATGTCAGAATCAATTTAAAAAAAACGAGAATTCCGGATTTGAAAGTGACTGAAGAGGTGAGATATATGAACAGGTTGATATATACTCTCCTGTAACTCTCTCATTCTACCTCATTAGCTCTTTCATTCCCTCTTCAAAGTTATAAAGGAAAGAAATTTAAAAATGATAAAATTTAGATCAAAGATGACAGCATGCAAAATGGTATTAGAGAATAAGGAATTAGTTCAATAATGCGGAAAATATTTACAAGATTAATAAAAAATACAGAATTTTGTTTTTGGGTTATTGGACAAACTTCGAACAGCAGATCTTTTTCTCATAATTTGGAATTTTTATTTACAAAACACTTTTATTTATAAACAATTTCCAACCCTACTTAGTTTAATTCTATCAAATTATGCGACCAATTTTATTACGTAATATTAAAGGTTCACCACATACATTTGCCAATATAGTATAGCAAAAAAAAAACCAAAAACAAAAATTGTTAACAAGAAAATTATTTGCCACTATTAAATAGAAAGGTACCTTCTTTCGATACCAAGCATATTAACACAAGGCAAAAAAAAAATTTAGTCCATTTTCTCTTCCTCGTGCTTTCATTTTACTTTTTTTCTTCCTTGTTGCCATTAAGTAACTTTTCTATATTGCCATTAAAAAATTCTATACACAGAGCTGCTGCTGCTGATAACGATGATGATAAGAAAATTCCTTGTATCGTAAAATATTTTTGATGATGTTGATGATGATGATTACATTGATGTATTCGGGGAATGATTGTGATGTTGTTTTCATTAATGGAAATGTAAATGCCAAAGATACATAACCATTATCGGGTGCAAATAATGAAAAATAAAAAGAAAGGAAGCACAAATAATTTCTTTTTCTATTATTTTCTTTGTTTCCAAATGATTTGTTCTTGGAATGAGAATTGATTTGAACATTTTGACCATTCTTTTTGGACAAAAATGTTGATTTTTTTTTCTTCGACCACAATATATACGGTTTTCGACGAAATAAATTAATCGAAAAGCCCTCAAGATATTGAAATGAAAAAAATATTTTTTATAGATTCGAAATTTGGCTAAATATTCCAAAAAAATACAAAAAAAAAGGTTTTCTTCCCTTTTCCTGAAAATTTATTAAATTGAAGACAATGTAAATGATTATTGAAAAAAAAACATTCAATATGTGGTAAAAAATGGTGATGGGTGGTAAATAAAATAGTAGTGTTAAAGAAAAACGAATGATTACCAAAGGCCGAATGGAATCATCACAAAAAAAAAATCATCATAACCGTAATGAATGTTACGATTTGGTGAAAGAAACCCAAATTTAATGCCGTAAATATTTCTCCAGTATAATTTAATGCAGATGAATGGCATCAACTTTTGAACCTGAGAGTGATAAAAATAGTAAATCTTTTTTTATAATACGAAAAAACAAGCCTCTGATTATTTGAGTCGAAGCCTTGAAATTGAAATTAGAAAACTTATCTGCTGACTTATCTTCCCCCATAATTCCCATATTCCACAATAATTCACTTCATAATTGATAGAAAAGTAAATCGACCAGAGAAAATCATTTTAAGGTGTAAATTTGAGCGACGTCCCTTCGTTGTTGTGTTGATGATAATAATATCTTGTTCAATAGAACTTTTTTAATGGATAGATAAAGTAGATCTGTCTCTAAATAATATGGCGCTCTTGGTTTATTATTCAATTTTTTACGTAATATTTAAGTGTTCACAATTTAATGTATTATTAATATTAATTTATTAATTTATTAATTTCTGTGATTGATAATATTCTAAGTACATTCCAAGTAATCGCAATTCAATAATCCATTAGTTGAAAATGAATAAGAGATTTTTCCTCTATAATCTTAAATATTCCAAAAATTCTCTTATCCACACTAAATATGGTCATATTATTATCCATAAAATTTGAATATATTTTTTTTCCATACCTTTTTATGTTATTTGCTTAAATATGATCCTTTCAAGTGCTTAATTAGTACAAACTCTTCTTTATTCAAAACAAAACAAAAAGCTCTTGTAAGAAGACCCAAAAATATTTCATCATATTTCTTTTTTATATATGCACTTAATTAATAAATTGTTAAAAGGACCTTTTATTCCTTATAAAATCAATACGAGATTTCCTTTTAAAATATTCTACACATAAGCAACCATTTATTATAATTTTTATGTCAATCTTTTATTCTCGGCATATAACAATAAAAACAAAAAAATTCCGGAAAGGATCATATCTTTTTTTTTTATTTCTCTTTTTTATTGAATTAGTTTTCCAATTCAAAGAGCCCATAATAAATTGAAAAGAATAACTATTAATGGATTCAAAGGTAAATATTTGGAAAAGAAAAACTTCAATACTTGTATACTTAAGAAATCAAAGTCTTTATGACTTTGATCAATAAAGTAGCAAAGAAGCAAGGCAATATACAAGTTGTGTAGTAGCTTTTATAACAGAAAAAAATCTCTTTAATTAATAGAATTAAATATTTTTTATTTAGATTTCGAAATATTTTTTTATATTTAAATTTCATTATCGTATTCAATTTTTTTTTGTTAAACAAAATTTAAAAAATTTGTTGAAATTTCTTTTTTCCAAAAGAAAAAAAAAAAATATTTTGATTGATAAAATTTGCATGCAAATTGATTTTCCCTTTTTGAAAAATGAAGAAAGAAAATTAAATATTCAGAAAAAAAATTTCTACTTTAGTTTATTTTAAGTTTATAAAGCAAATTATAATGTTTTGTAAGTGTTATAACTCTAAATATGTCAATATGTATGTATAAACATATTATTATAAAGTTATACAGTAGAACCTGGCTAAAAGGAAATTTGTAGGTTAGTAAAACCGGGATAACCACGATCACGTGCCCCCTCTCTGAGTGCGGTACATGGCCGTATAGCACCCACTTGAGGTCCATCGTCCTAAAATACTCAAGCAACTTATAAGACGCGCAGAACCGCAATTCCTTACAGAACCTGCAAGGGTCTTCACTTTCCAGGCCCAGCATTGCTGAGGTGATCCGAAAAGACTCCGATAAGGATTTTCACCTAATTCTTGCCCATCCCTATAATTTTCTTAAAACGTTTCTGGTTGTAATCTCACAAAAACTCTATGACCTGCCGCAGCCCTGGAAGGAAATTTGTAACGAGTTATCTTTTTAAGTATATCTTGGTATTTCGTACTTTTATAATACAATTGCCACCGTCAAATGAACACAGTATGACAAATTAAAAATCTTTTGAATTAGAATTACAAATAAAAGTCTTCATATTATTTTCCTAAGAGGGCAATTCAAAATTTGTTACAAATTCGAAAAACGATATTAAACGTTACATTATTGTTTTAGTTAAAATTAGATTTTTTGTGTAGACCAACTAAAAACGCGTAATTATGGCTAAAATTTAAGCATACAAAATTTCAAAAATAGGTGACACAGATTGATGACGATTTTTTTTTAATTTTATACCTTAAACTTTACATACTTTATACTAACATGAATATAACATCATTCAAAAGATGGATGAACAAGGGAATCAAGTGACCGTTTTTAGAAGAAAACGAAATATTGCACTAGTATAGGTTTTTATGCCAATTAATTTTTTTTAAAATTTCAGAGGATTTAAAATTTCTATTATGTAGAAAATCATTTATTTTTTAAAATCTCTATTTGTTTCTCTAAATCAAGTGGAGCAAATATCTTGGTTTCACCGAATTCATTTTATCTGGATTCGACTGTTTTTAAATTAATAGTTATGTAGATAATCTTTAAAAAATTTTAATTTTTTTTGTATGTGAATCATCCGAAGGAAAATAATGTATTGAGAGTTTTTTAATAAATTGAATTTTAAATTCGCAGAAATATGCTGCCATTACGATAGTTAATTCTTTGCTTAATTCAGAATTCCTATACGGATTCTCTCGAAATGAAATTAATGGAGTAGAAAATAGTGAAGTTTAAAATATGCTATAGTTTAAAAAGCAGTTGCATAATGTAAAGAAGTTCGGAATTTGTCACACGTAAATAAAATAAAATGATAAAGAAAAATCAATTTTTTTTGTATTGAAAATCTTTATTGGATTTGCATAAAATTTTTCAATAGGTTTTCTTATTTATCACTATAAATTTTTCTAAGAAGATATTTAAAATAAAATTTTAAATTAAAAGCAATTAAAGGTTTCTTAGCATTTGATTCGAAGGAATTTGTGCATTTTCAAGAAAATATTTTTGAATAAGCAATTGAAAATTTTAAGTATGCAAATCTTAAAATAATTTCGAATAAAAGTTATTGCTTCGATTTCGTTTAGAAGCTAATGCAAGTACTCACAAACAATTCGACGCATACGTTTCCATTCTTTACACTATATAATTAAACAAATTTGTGTATGTAGACGTTTTTGTTATCTTCTTAATGATTTAATCTCAGTTTTTCAATTTCTTGACGACTCTCGAAATTTTTCTCAATTGCTTAATTAACGTGGTCTCACTTCTCGGTGAAAGCTTAATTGACTTGAGATTGAAAATGCAATAATACAGTATTAAAGCAGAATTCATCTTATAAAAGCCAATTGCCGAATTGTGGATTGTTACGGTATTATTATACAATTCCAATGTCAGTGTAGTTTAGTATGTAACGTGAAATGAAAGTTAAAAGAAAAAAATTGTAAAAAAAATTTTAAATTTTGTCTTTGTACGCTTGTATGCTAAATGTTTTGTAGACTAGAAGCGAAATGTTATGAATTTTCGAATGACTTCATCAGGCCTACTATAAATACCAATTGCATCTTCACTGCTATAAAGAAAAATGTAAGTATGTAAACCATTTCAAGGTTGAATTTAAGGTCAAATAACTCGAAGAGAGCGAAAATTGAAAAATTGTCTTCATTTATTTTTTGTTCGTCTAGAACCTTTAATTCTCGAATATCCCGGATGCCCAAAAGTTTCTTCTATAATTTTAATATGACAATTAGGACAATAAATTTTTTTCTTCTTATCTTAGATAAAAAATAAAAATCCTATTTTTCCAGTTTCCAAAAATTAGCCTTGATAGAGAATGATACAAAATGCAATTAATAGTGAACCTTTTGAATTCAGACTAAGAAATTTTGAGTTTTAACAGGTTGGCAGCAATAGACTGAGATGATTTTGACTATTTTCAAATAATTTCGGGATAATGTTACAATTAGCTCCTTTAATTTAAATACGTGACGTAGTTTAAACTTGTAAATATTTTTTATTCTCTGAATAAATATTAACACAAAAATATAAATTAAAAATTTTAGTTTCTCAGTCACAAACACGAACTTCTATGAATTTCTGTGAATGACACATGTATTATAATTTTATTAATTCTTTCATTTCCTTAAGTTTTTGTATGTGCCATCAAAAATAATTCAAACACAAAACCACAACCGCATAAAACTAATTTAAATGAATGAAACGTGCCTTAGAGGGTTTTGTATAACGCGTTTTAATTTTAATAACTAAGTTTAGCATTTGTTTAGAGTGTTAAGACAGCTTAGTTGGAATATTTTTGTAAATATTAGATAAGTACAAAGGCGCAAAGTTTTATTTAAGAAAATGTGAACTACTTATTTGACCTTTGATTAAAAGAAAAGAATTTTGTAGATTTTTCAATTTCAAATTGGTTGTGTTCGTAAATTCAGAGCTATTTTAAACCACAACTAAATTAGAATAACCAAGTTTATAAAAACATTGTCACACACCATTTTGTATATACGAGTACATAATCTCATTCACTGTTGAGAAAAACAGAATATATTTGTTGCTTTACTTAATTAAAGATCAGTGATCCAAACACAGCACTTCACGCTGGTGGCCATAACAAATGAAAGATTGAAGTTTCATACACAAAATTCAGTCGATTTCAGTTATTTCTTTTAAACTCTTTAAGTGTACTATTGAAATAATTCTCTTACCATGAGATTTTGTAAACATTTTAGGAGAAACTTTAAAAAGAAATAATTTTTAAAGAATTTTCGATAACATGAGGTATGAATAGCAATAAGTTCAGTGAATTTAATATGGCCAAGGAAGTTGGCCTTCAAACAAAGGCAAATTTAACGGGTAAATAATTCGAGAGGAGGTATAGGTTAAGAAAAATTTTGTTCCAATAAAATAATTTTAATGTATTAAAATCTGAAATTAATAAGTAAGAAATACTCGTATTGGAAAAACATCCAGTATTTTAGTAGTATTTTGTCTAGTATTTTCTACTAATAAATAGTAGAAGTGTTTTTGACCTTTCTTTTAATTATTGTGATCTACGATACCTTAATGGGGCCAATTAAAAAATATAATATATCCAATTCACCATTTTACTGCTTCTAACTTATAAAACAAATAAATTTTTAATGCCAATAACATTTAATTAGTTGCAACCTCCTTTAAATTATTAAAGGCGGTCGCCCTCCCCCTTTATTGCAATAAATTTTTTTTCTAGAAATAATTTTACCTTACTTCCTATAAGTCATTCAATAATGTTCACAAGCCAATTATAATTACGATGTTACACTAAAATTAATATTTATATTTATTGTTTTAAAACTAAAGCCATGGAATTGGATCTAAAAAATTCAAGAATTTTGTAAGAATTTCAACCAAATAAATTAAGTAGAGAAGTAAATCAAAAATCTAATAAAAACGTGAAAAGAATTCAAAATTGTAAAATAAAATTTTTAAGATTTCCTTGATATCTTAACTACTTACCTATAAAAGGGCTTCCTTTTTTATATGCTCAATATAAGAGTTATAAACTAAGTTAACAACCATTTATTCCAATGCTATATAGAAAACACGAATATGAAAGCCAAAAAATCAAAATCAAAAACAGAAAATTTTTCTATTTATTTCTATTAGTTTTTCCAATAAATAAATATTAAAGTATACTTATATAGAAAAAAGGAAAAATTCTTCTATCGTAAATATTTTTACAATTAGGTTCGAAAGTCGTTAACGAATATCGAAAGGATGAGAATTGATTTAAGCGTCTGTCTTTTATAGTTTTTTTCTTCCTTTTTTTCAATTTTCTTCAACTTTTATTTCCTTTTCCTTTTATTTCCTTCTCTATATTAAAAATATCCTTAATTGAGTATACCTTAATCTTTAATATTTTTCATATATACAAGTATGTGAGTATGTGTGTATGAAAACACATAAATTTTCCTAATATGATCAATAAATTTCAAAGCGTATATAAAGAAGCAGTTAGTTAACATCAAAACAAGGAAAAAGGACATTTATTAAAATATAAAATATTATTGTATATCCTTTATGTACGTAGCCTTGTAATAATAAAGTTAAAATATAGCAACTGAACAACCCCGTAACACACTTTCTTTCTTCCTTTAAGGTTTATCTCTCTTCGAATTAACCGGAAAAATATTTTCCTTTCTTTTGACCAAAATTTTCTTAAATAAAAAAGAAAAAATTTATAAACTTTATCAAAAAAAGAAGAAAAAACAAACCTGCTAGCCATTTATGAAAAAAAAAGAAACAAATTGAATTATAAATCGACAGCAGTAAAAATATAAAATGGAGACAATTGAATAGTTGTTGTTGTTTCAAATTAAAGATGAAAAAAATATTGACGAAAAAATAAAAATTCTAAGAAACATTTTGGGACAAAAATAAACGAAAACTTAAATATCATAAAATTAAAATAGAAAAAAAGAAGAACAAAAAAAAAATGAACAATTTCCAGGATTAAAGAAAGGACATTTATAAATTTTTGTGTCCTTGAATAAAAGAAGAACCGGAATCGAAACATTTTTTCAAAAAAAAAAAAAATTATAATAAAATTCTTTTGTTAAATGTCAAGATCAGAGGATTTTAAAAAGATAAAAATTTTGAAGAAAAAGAAAAAACAATAAAAATTTATTGTTTAAAATAAAAGAAATACAAAAAATCAAATTGTTATGCAATTAATGACGCTACGAGGACATTTTGTAATCTTGAATATTTTTAAAATATAAGAGAATTTATTTTCTATACAGATTAATAAATTTAAAGTTTGCCATTAAGCCATACTATGTCCCGAAAATTGTGACAATGTCCCGAAGAGCCTGTAAATCGGGTACAAATGCAGATTATCAAAATGGGGAAAGCTTTACGAACATAATTAATTCTTCTATAGCATACGAGCACGATAAAATATTTATTTCTTATTCTCAATGTAAAACAGCTTGCAAATCCAATTCCGAATTTGAATAAATCGAATCTCCAAATTTGCCTTTTCGAGATAATACAAAAACAAAAAAACTCTAACCTATGTCATTTAAGGCATTTATTTATTTTACGCGGAATCTCAAAAGGCCATTGCTTCGGCCCCGATTTCCATGTTTAACTACACGCAGTTTTACCAAAATCAAGAGTTATGCAAGCAAATTTTGTAATACTTATAATATTTTATTGACTAATCAGATTTCAGAAGTTTCCTAAATTTTTCAGCGTGAGCATGATAAATTCTTAAATACTAAATCCAAATACTTTGCGGGTTAGTTTATATATTCTAAATTTCGATTTTCGACTTACGAGCAACTTTTTCAACAGAAACTTAAATTTCCTAGAATTTAAATAAAATAAGAATTATTTCATAACAGTTATGATATAAAGTAAGCAGCGGTAATATTCCAAGGCTGTGTTTTAAATTTTGCGTTATAGTTACTGAGAAACACTGATATAATTTTCTATTTACGAGAAACACTACTCCCAGCTACAATGTCTAATAACACTTGAGTACTTGCTGTACTAGTTAACTGAAACAAATCTCTGATGCCACTCTTTGATTTAACATATTATTTCATATTTAATAACATATTTGATCAAATCTTGAGTTATTTCTAACGACAAATTTTTTGACTACCCAAATTGTCTAGCGTAAGTTTTTTCATATATCTTCTAGATAGCGTTTCGGAATTTTTCAGAAGCTATTTTCTCAATTGATCATAACTTACACAACGGTATGTGAATGATTAATATCAAACATACTTTTCTCGAATGTTAATATTTCAAATTAAAAGATGACTATACTTAAGAAAAATACAAGTAAAGGTTTGAGTCTTAGATTTTTCTTAGTATAGTCATCTTTTTTAACAAGAATAGTTAACTTGTCTGGCAGCAATAGATAACTAGTAGTTGTATAGTCTTCAAGATTTAACAAGTGAAATTTAATTTTTAAATTACAATTGTGTACATCCGTAACGATTGTTGACATCTTAAATTTTCCCTAATCCTTAGATTAATTTTAGTTTAATTATTTATGACAAACTGTGAACATTACTACTCATAGCAGTTTTTTTTTGTACCCCATAACTATCAGAAAATTTATTAGAATTTTTAACTTTTATAAAAGCAATACATTTTCACTGACACTCTTTTGCCTCATAAACCTTTTTATATAAATTGAGCACTTATTAAAATTAAAATTCAGTGGAGTTTTAAAAAGTTTAGAAAATTCAATTATTGCTTCAGAAATGCACTTCATTTTCAAAATTTTTAAAATTAATTTAGAAATTTAAATTCTGTCCAACTATCAGAAATAATCAACTCAATTACCTAGAAGTTTATGTGCTTTTTTGAATTTTAACATGAAACTATACGAAAATTAAAATTTTTATGCAATAAAATTCTTACCTATATAATTTAGATGTAAATCGCATAAAAACCTCAATAAAATTCTCTTTTATAACTACTAAATTTTCCATTCTCAAATTTGGAAACCAAATTGAAGCCCATATATTCATTTATATCGCAATACATAAGTACTTATTCCTATGAAACACGCACAAAGCGTAATTATTTAAGCATAATACAAAAATTTTAGTAATTGCATTACTTAAAATATAAAATCTCATTAACTACATTGGAAATACTTAGTTGCGTTCAATAAATGCTTCAATAAAATGTTGCAGAATTAAATTAAAATCCTGTACCAATTTAACAAAGTGCATTCAAAAAATAATGTAAAGAAATCAAGTAATGCGTGCCATTACAATTTCACATTTCATTTCATTTTAGAACCACTTGTAATTTTTACTATAATACAAACTCACAATAAAATAGGATCAAAATCGAATATGTAACAGAGCAAAGTTACATAAATAAATTTAACGGAACATAGAATTCACAGTAAGTAATTTTCTATTTGATTATTTTACTTTGGTTTTTTTTTTTGTTAACGCAACGAATAATCCTATTAAAATGATACGAAATCAAATGGAAACCTAAAATCAAAATTAATGTTAATCTCATATACTTAAATAAAATGTATTTTATGGGTGATTCTACAAAAAGTTGGCTAAATTTTTGAAAAACTTCTATTACTTTTAAAAACAATATCATATAGTATCACATTTTTGGATAGTAAGAACGTCATACTGAATAGGAACTGTGCGTAGTCTTACATGCAATGACATTGACTTAAATGAAAAAGAAAGTTTAATGAAAGCAATACTGTTAAGACGCGGGGATTTATATTAAATACTCAGCTATAAGAGACTATAATTACACTTTTGTAAAGGTTTCAGTCTTTTTCCGCAATTAAATTGTTCTTGTTTCAACTCTTATGAGATATTTGACAAAACAATTCATTCGGTTACATTGAGTTTTGTTCCCCTTCAAAACACTATTTTTTCTCAATTTCTTATCATCACATTTTGAGTTATGCCCCCGAAAGTATGCAAAATTATATATTTTTTTTAAACTAATTTTATCAAATGCAAATAAATTCAAAACACTATAAAAATCCAAGCTCTCACTAAATTTAAAGAATACTTTTATTTAATCGTATTTTCTTAATATAATCTTATGATTTTCTTATAATTTTCCATATATAAAACTTAATATTTATTACCAATATAATATAGTCCTGTTGAGAGCTCAAATATACTTAAAACCTTATATCGTTTTTATATTTCCGTATTACTGAAATTAAATACACATGCAATTTCTCCGTAACAACTGATTATTTTATTACCAAAAACACAAACACATACACGTTGCTTGCATTACTACAATTCTTTCATTTTCCCTCCCGTACATATACAACATACATTTATGTACACTTCAAAGCTGTCAAAATATTTTTATTGCCATCAGAAAATAAGAAAAGTAAAAGAAAAAACAAAAATTCAAATAAAAAATAAAAACCTAAAATAAAATGAAAATCTTTTAACAACTTTGTATAATATATAACAATAAATTTGTATCCTTGATATCCTTATCACTTTAAGTAGATGCAATATAATCCATACGTGTGTACCAATATATTAGTATATGTATATGGAAATATATAAAGAAATATATTGGCTATTATTTTGTATTTTATCCTGTAAAAAATATCATTAAAGTCCTTGAAAAGGAATAAAATTCAGGAAAAGAAAAATTATATAAAAAATTTGAATAGAAAGAAAATCTACTTTAAAAATAAAAGATAAAGTTAAAGCTCCTAAAGATATGCATTTTTTCAAAATTTTGTATGCGTATTTATGCAATTAATAAAATGCATTGTAAGTTAAATTAGCTTTTAATGTTGAAAATTATTAACTGAACAATTCGTGGTCATTATAAAATATAAGCATGGTTAAGTTTTTGGATCATAAATTATCAATCATTCGAATTCAAAATTTGCGACAAAAATTGAGATAAAATAAAGAGCGCATATTTCTCTTTAGGAGCTATTTATTATTTTCTTTTAAATTTCAAGAAATTATCATGTACCTAATATCTCTTTGTTGAGAAAGAGCATGAACAACAATTGTTTATAATTCAGTTTAGGGAGGAATGAAGTTTTACTCTGTACAATGTGTCGTTTCAAATTTTGAATATTATCCATTGACTTCATATTGTCTAATATTTTTATTGATTTAACCTACATGTTGTATAAGAACTTGAGATATGGAATACTTTTCCTAAACAATAACTTTCAATTGTTTATCGCTTTAACATTGCTACGGAAATCAAAATATCTAAAATATAGAATTTTTTAGCCTCTAAAAGCAGGCTTTTATTAGTTTCTTCAAGTAGGATTATTCTATATTGATAATAGCTAGAGAATTTAAAAAAATATTGTATTTAAGCAAAATAATTTACTTAATCTTTAATTTTTAACAGAATCAATACATGAATGAGCCATTTGCTTTTCTATTTTATTCCAGCAATAACTGTCAGAGATCAAAAAGAATTTCACAGCTCCCAGAGATTTTTAAAGATTTTGCATAGTTCCAATAAATTATGTGGAACTTCAAATCATTTAAGAAGAAAATGAAACCAGAAATTGGTGTAATTTACCTATACATTACTGAGCTCAATTATATTTCAATAAGAAAATTATGACATTGTTGTTTTCTTCACCAATAAGAGTACATATATATGTATATATATATAAATGTACATATGCATAATACGTTAAATACCTTAATTAACCGCGTTACGTTTAATATAAAATAATAACATATCTCAAGTTAGTTAGCAGCATAAAAGTAGGTAAAATTTATAAACACAAAAGAGGAAAACAAAAATTGCAAGTCAAGCAGTAATGAAAAAAAAGAAACGTAAGCAAAATTACTGTTATATTAATGGTTGATGGTCTTCATATTACGGAAGGAAGGAAACACAAAAAGAAATCGAATCGTTCTATTTCCTTTTCTTTCCCATTACTTGCACGCATATACAATTTCTTTTTTTTTGCTTTCTTCACTCTTCCGCTCCCCCTTATTCTTCTGCTCTTTTTCATTGTTTTTATTCTCTTTGTTTTTTTTTTCCTTTGTTACTCAAAAAATCTCAAACAGTTTACTTGCAATAATTTTTGCTCAGTTTCGTTTTTTTGTCAGTTTGTTTTCGTTTTTTGTTGTTGTCATTATTCTAACAAAAATGGCGTACACTTTTCCGTTATTTTCTATATTTCTTTGCTGTTCTTTTGTTTTTCTCATTTTATAAATTATTTTCTCAATAAATAAATTCAAGAAATAAAAAAAAGATATTATGAAACCAAGGAAAAAAAAAGAAAATAAAAAACCTTTAGTGTTTATTTTTGGGATGACATATTGGGTGTGAAAACAAAAAAAAAAATTTTTTTTGTTTTTTCTCTTCTGTTACGCTACTTACATATTTTCCATCTCGTTCTCACCATTTACAAATATTTTTCGATTTTTTACTTTATGGTATAAAAAAAAATTTCTTCTTCTCCTTTTTTGTTCTTTTGTTTTTCAATTTGTTCAGCACATTATTCGTAACAATTTCTTTTACAGTTAATTCAATATGGTATGTTTGCATAAATAAGTAGGTTTGTGTATTGTTTAAGGATATTATTTTCGGGTTCTTTCCTGCCATTTTTTTCTCTAGGTTTGTTTTTGAGAAAATTCACAAATATAAAAATGAAGATTATGTTTAACTTCGATAAATATTTTACTGGGTATAAGTGCTCATAACTTGAAAATTAAAATTTATAGAAAGTAAATTATTTAAAAAAGTAGTGGTCAGCATATTTCGAAGAGTATATGAAGGGTATGCGAGTGAAGCTGACAGTAATTTTGCAATAAATTCTTTTTAAATTTTTTATTTTCAAATTCTTAGCAATAAATGGTCACAATATTGTCCAATTACACTAATAACTAGGAATTTCTTTGGAATTTTGTTTTGAAGTTATTTAATTAAGAAAGTCTTGCCGAATTATTATAAATGCAGTCGCGTACATTCTAATTTTGAACCTAAGGAAATTAGATGTTTCAACAGCGGGTTGAAACTGAATGACTATATACAAAAGACATTAAATAATTAAACTGTCCAACTTTAGCTCGTACACAATTAGTACTTATTACCTAGGTTTACATTTTGCCATATAATTCAAATATTGGTTTTTTAGATTTTTTATAGGATTACTTTAAATATTTGCAAAATATCCTGCAAAATATAATTCTAAGATCTTTCATGTCTTCCATTGTCATTTGTTTGTCTTTCAGACACTCTGTACATCTTGAATTAAAAATAAATTAATAATATTGTCAATAATGCAAAGAAAAAGAGAAAAATTAAAACGTGAATTTGAATGCTAAATAAAATATTCTTTTGAGTCCTCTTTGAAATTATCTTTAATCTTTGAAATAAAATGATAATAAAAAAGAAAACAAAAAATAAAAATCTAATACAAAACAATGAAAACTTAAACATTTTTGAAGTATAAACACAACGAAAATCATATCGTGTGAAAGTTGTCAATCACAAAAAAAAATTTATGAAAGTAACTTGCATGCACATTATTATGTTTTTGTTATTTAACGTCAAATGTCAGAAAATTTAATGTCAAAAGAAATTTTAATGTCTCATTTTTTAATTTTTTTTATAGAACATTGTTATTAGTGTTCTTAAGTGCATGTATAAGAAATTTATTAGAGAGAAAATTATTGCTTTATTGTTTTAGAAAAAATAAGCAAGATAAAGTTCGGGCATAAATAAAGTATTGCCAATATTTGAAGATCATACAAGCGAGAGATGTCAAACGTAAAAAAATGATTTATTTTCATTTAGTTAATAAAGAAATTTAAACTAATAAGAGTAACTAGTCGCTAAATCATACAAAATCATGAAAAATTCATACAAAAACTAGGAAATAATTGAAATCTACCAGTATTTTGCAAAAACCATTTATTACAACTCTTAAAAAATTCGATCAGAATTACAGACTATAATAAGCGCTTAAATCTTTTTGACATCCTAGTATGTTGCAATATTTAATATTAAGAAAAATTAAATGCCCGAAATTCAAATATTCCAATATTGATGTTAGAATACTTGAGTTTTGGAAATTCTAATTAGAATACTTGAAATTTGAACATACTAATAGATTGTAATTCAAATATTAAAATATCTCGTTCGTTCACAGTCCGATTTAAACAGCTTCAACTTATCTAGTGTAATGGTAAAATTAAAAGAAGTACCACAAAATGAAAATCAATTAGAGACTATTTACGATAATCATAATAAGAGCAAGTGGTGTTAATTAAGAAAAAAATTGCATAAAATTAGGGGCTACATTTTATTGTGCAGCAATTTGATATCGCATCCTTGTAGATGCTCATATACTTATTTTATTGCAAAATTAATAAAAAAGTGGTTGGGTTTTAATAAAATATTTCAATTACAAACAAATTCAATTTTGTCACAAAACCATAACATAACTTCTAATCATAAATTAACTTAGGACCTACAATTCCAAATTACATTGATAATTAATTTTTCTAAGTAACGTGAAAAATTTCAGTAACCAAACATTAAAGACCAAACCAAAACAAAAAAAATTTTAAAAGAGTCTAGTATCCTTAGTTGATATTTAACCTAAATAACGCCTATATGATTCCAGGAATTAATAAATTGGATTTTAAGGGAACAAAACATACCAAATGGTATACTAAATAATAATTTAAACACACCTATTTAAAAAAGAGAGAAAAGTTTCCATTCAACGACATTGTATAACCTATTTTTCGTTTTTTAGTTTTTTTTTTTTTTTTTTGGTTCTCCTTAAAAATATCCCTCGGTGGTAGTTTAAATCATTTACCTAAAATATATCACCGCACATTTTTTTAAATGTATGATTTCTAACCTCAGAGACTCGTTATTTCTCTTTAAATATTATGATGTGTGTGTGTTTAGTCAATAATTTTGGGAGTTTCCCCAAGAGTTATACTATACTTAATGGAATGTGATACAATATTAAAGGATAGTTCTGTTGTTCTCTTTTTATATTAAATTATGAATCCTCATATTTTTAGTGAATAATTTTAGTATTCCAGGTTGATACTCGGCTTTTGTTTTGTTTTGACCTCATTTTGGTTTTCATTTTACCTATATATGCCAACATTAGTACATTAATAAAATTAAATATTGTGGGTATATATATATATATATATACATATATACATATGTACAAACTATTTTGTGAATTATGAATTTCTCATATTTTACTAAATATTTCATTAAATTATGAGGATCTCGACTTAATTTAATTTATGCTAGAATAGATAATTTTGATTCAAAAATTTTAATAATGTTATGGGAGAATCGTTATGATGAATAAATTTGACATATTAAACATAAAAATTATTTTGTTTCACAATAAATTACGTTATTATACAACATTTAATTTATTTAAAGATGAATAAAATTTTTAATTTAAATTATTGAAAGGAAACATTTAAATTTACAGAGCATACAACTTTAAGAACGACTACCCGAAGAACAAATATATACACAGATGAGCTATGACACAAAATCAGAACTCGAATTATGACATAAAACCGGAACTCGAGACAAAACCCTGAAAGAATAAAATTCAGCAACACAAGATAAGTACAGTACCTAATGTCGACTAGGGTCGATACAAGAATTTGAAATTCCAAATGAAGTAAATTCCATTTTCCCTTAGCAAATTTGATCCGTTTACAATTTGTTCGAATACAATAGAATTTTGAAATATCTTATTGCTTAAAATACCTTCTGATGTCATGACATTGGGGCTGTGATGGGAGGTTATAACTGGGTACAGTCTGATCAGGACCACACAAGGAAGGTGTGGCGCTTCGTTAGTGATTACTGCAGGAGCTGTCATGAAGAAGAGAAGGAGGAGGAGATGGTGACATATGTTCTGTGTTGATTTCCAGCTTTGGCATGGAGAAGTCGAAGATTTCTTGGATCGCATTGTTTTGTACTAGTTACAGACCTGGCGAATGTAAATGCCAGGAATCTAATATGGTTTATAAAGGACTAGTGCTGGTTCAAGTGAGGAAGGCGATATGGGAAACTTTTAAATTATCAACTTCATTAAACTTTCAAATAAGAATAAACGTAACAGAAAATCTTTATCTCTCATTGAGAATTTTCATAAGATTATTAATCTAAGAACTATCTGTCTTATATACCCTCGTTGGGGTAGTAAAATTTTTTTTTAAAATATTAATATTCCGTTTTTCCTAATGTTATTCCAAAATGTGAGCAACTTGTAAATTTTTCACTTTAAATATTGAAATCAAAGATTTTTCACTCACCAAATTAAGAGATTTCCGAAATTAATTCAAGCAAGAGATAAACACAATGTGCCTATGAAATTAATAAAAATTAAAATTTAAAATTAATTTTTCACAATTATTAATTTTTGCTCTGTAACCATCATAAATATATAAGAATTATAAATTTCGTCTAGTCCTTGACAAACAATTAATAATATTCGTCTATTCATTAAGTTTTTAAGTTAATAGGCTTAATAAATTGAATAGAAGTCCTGAGAATCAAGATATTTTAAAAATAATTTTAATGACCTACTGAATTTTTAGTTTTCATTTCTGAAATTTAGATATTCTTATATCAAATGACAAAATATTAAAATATTGAGACCAAGGGGTCAAGAGTAAAGTGCACAAGTAATCAAATCAAATTACTTTTACTTACATTTTCTTTATAGCCATAGTAGTCCTTATAATAAATTTTTTGGCTAGAAACGAGACGAAAATCTGATAATAAATCAAAAAAAAAAAACAGAAGACCGAACAAAAAATTAAGTAAAAAATAAAAGTTATAAATTTTCCAATTTATAAAAAGCAATTTCTCAGCAATTTTAATAAAAAATTACACTCTTTCTACTTTACCATTAGTTTAGGTCTAGGATTTTAAATTATTATTCACTTGCGCGCTGGTACACAATAATTTGTTAAATGAATTGTATTGAATGTGAATAGCGTTAAATTAATGAAACGAGTTACAATAAAAAATTTTTCAAATTTTTACATTATTCTTTAATTTAGCATTCAAAGTATTGCATTCCCTTCATTCCCTATTGTAATATGCAAATTATCAATATTGTACAACGAAATATATATTAATATTTATATAATGAGCATGTAAATATTTATACAACTAGACAAAACACAATACACTTAAATACATTTTTGTTTACATCACAATTTGTCGCACATTTATTTGCACTCCTGACTATTATGTAGACGCAACAGAGCATTGCACTACATTTACAATGTACTTTACGTTCATTCAAGTGAAATTTTTAATTATTAAAGAAAAATAATATTTTTCAGTGTTGTCGTACAATTACATTTCAATTGAATAACTCATGAATTATGTTTTAAAAATAAATGTCGTATGTGTCGTATTTATGCAAGTTATATTTGCTCTTAATGTGATAATTCCAATGAGATCAAGGAATATACAAATTAAACCTGTACAAAATCGACTTATTTAAGTTGATCCATTGTGTAAATTACGAGTTTAAATGCATATATTGACTGTAGATCTTTTACCTCACCCTTGTAACAATTAAAATTCAAAGTTCTCTTTAGAGCAAATCTTCCTTAATCTAAGGAAAAATATATTGAGAAAGCAGGAATAAAATATTATTAAAGTTCTTGAGCACAGTACGCAGTAGAATTGTATTTACGCAGTAGAATTGTATAGATGGGTTTTAGACACTACTTTTTTTTGAATGAAAATTACAAATAAAATAGTACCTTGGAGCTTCAGCAAATTTTAGTTTTGCATTTACTGTCAGATTGCAAAGCATAACTTATATATTGCGTCAACTAAAAGTTCCAATTAGTTTGCTAAATTTAATAAACTGTCTGAGTAAATATAAATAAGCAATCAAACAATTTCCAAACTTAAAATTGCATGTATGTATGTTTATAGTCTTAAAGCTTGACTTTTACTCTCATTCATTCAAGAATTAAGAAAATAAAAATGGTAAACCGAAAACTTTTTGTATCATTTGCAAAATCTAGCAAATTTGCTATAAATAATAAGCCAATTGATTTAAAATATTTTTTAAAATTTTACTTCATCGGATAAAATCTGTTGCTTACAATAATTTATGTAAGTATGCACTTATATTCATATTCGATCTGAATGCTACTGCGTCATCATAATTAAGTATTTGAAATTCTCTCGAAATTATCATTGATGACCCCAATTTTCAAAAATGTAATAATTGACACAAAAAGACGTGCATAATTGAGTGCATACTAAGTTATTGTATGTATATGCATATTATACTCGTACGTTGCATCTTCATACACGTTTGAACCTTCTATTTTATCAGATACATATATTTTAGATTCTGTTTAAGATTCCACAAGTGCACAAATATTAGGAAAAATTAAATTGTTTCACAAACTTGTGCTGACTCTTTTATTTTTATTTTTTTATAAAAAACAACATCTATGAAATTGGAACACACTTTAAAGAACCTCCGGTTTTTTAATTGAATCTAATTAGTAAATTTTCAGCTATTGATGATCTAAATTCGCTAATTTAGAAATTTTTTATAAAATTGAAATAAAAACGAAAAATGCTCTTCAGAACTTTGAATGCAAACTGTGGAATAGTTTTTTTTAATTCTTTTATTTTTCGTTCAACTTAATAAATGAGTATCTGTCTGTGTCCTAGAAAATGGGAATGGAGTTTTAATACAAAAACAAAATTTGCAACAGATAAGAGTTGTACAAAATAAGTGGCTCAGAGTCTGATTTAGAGTACACTTTGCTTTTACTGGTATAGTTTCTGCCCAGAGAAAATTTCAGCTGAACTTTTGGATTTGCAATGAAAATTTTAGTTCATTAAATTTTCAATTAAGTTTTTCGTTCAGGGTAACCATTTTTAACTTAAAAACTATAAAAGTTTTTGGTTAGCAAAATAATTTTTCGATATTAAAATCTGATCTCATAAATTAAAGCTTTCATTTTGTTTTGGTCACTAGAGTTTTCATTTATAACATTTGTAATTATGCAGTTTCTAACATTAGCATGCTCAATAAAACATCTAAAATATTCAATAAAATTATATAAAAATTTTAAAATAGAAAAACAGTTAGTCAGTGGAAAAAATAGTTTGTGATCAATTAATTTTTAGATAACAATTAGCGGTTGATTGAATCTTTGGCTTGCTTATATTTTAAACAAATTTACATAAGCAATTAGAAACGCTAATTAAAAATCAAATGTAATTTACGTACACCGAAGTTTTGTTTTTGCTAGTATTTGTGATATATTATTTAAATAAATGGAAAATATATATATACTCCAATTCTCTAACAAGTTAGGAGCCGTATAATATTTTTGTTTGGAACATAGAGTTAAATTGGAGCCGTTTCCGAACTACAGAGATTTTCCGATCTATACAGAGAAAATTTGGCAAAATTTTAACATACTTAAGGTTTTTTGCCCATTACCACCGTTCCAAAAAAGATAGAGATTTCAAACAAATAGTTTTTGAAAAAGCTTTAAGACGGCTTTAAATAAGGAACAGTGGGTTATTTGGTTTTACATGTTTTTTTCGGAAATATAAGAATTCGAACATTAGGGAAATTCCAATTTTTTTCATCTCTTATTTTTTTACATTTTAGGTCCTGAAAATTTCTCATGAATTTTTATGAAACTTTCGAAATTCTCTTAACAGAATTTTAAGAAATGTGTAAATACAGCATAAAATTTATTTAAAAATTTTATGAAAAAGTGCCAAACAAGCGTTCAAAAAACCGAGAAAATGAAGGTATTTAAACATACAACTAATCAGGTCTATTCGGCAATATTCAATAAAACTAACAAAATCCATTAACCCCGAAAATAAGCTTTAAAAATGAGAATCTTATATATTCACCGTGATTTTCGTGAACAAAATTTATAAAATTTCATTTTACCGCAGATGAAATTGTGAAGAAATTATAAAGTTTCCTAAAAAATTATTCAGCATATCATGGGCTTATAAGAAGAACCCTTTATCCCGAATTTTAAAAATTCGAAAATATTATTTCACTAGTATTCATTACTAACATGAAGATTATAAATTAACAACACTTTATTTCTTAAAATATTACAGTGCAATTAAAAGTATTATGAATTTGGTAGGTTTTTATAGATTCATTCAAGTTGTAACCTTCAAAATATTATACATAAGTAAAGATTAACAATCTAGAAGAATTCGAATTAAATATAATTGCAAAATCATTTTCATTTCTTCCATTTTCCTATTGTTAATACCTATATTAAATAATGACCTATAGTGATAAGCCGTGATGACAATCGTATATGAAAACTATTCTTTTTTAGAAAAATTTCAGAGTGCAGATAGACATAAATTTCAAATACAAACAGCTACAATGCAGAGCTTTCACGGTTTCATTTATTTTCGTTCCAATCATTGTACCGTTATACCCCCAATTGATTGAATAAAATTTAAGAGAACAAATAAAGAAGTTTAGAACAAAAAATTAAAATTCACTAACCAAATTACTCTAAATTTTAATGTAATTAAAAAAAACAAGGATAAATGAATGCAAAATTGAATGGATCCTTACTTTGGGCAACTGCACTTATGTAAGAATTTTCATAATTTTTTCTGTATTTTTACAAGGATTTCTTGTTATTATTTTTCTCCTTTTTGAATTCAAAATCTAATTTCAAAAATTGATTAAAGTAAATAAATTGGAATGGAAAATTGAGAAACTTTGGCTTTTTCTTTTGGTATTTTTTTTTTTGTTATGGTAATCCAATTTTCATTTATAAAATTTTCATAAGATTTCATTAAAATCGACTAAAGGTATTTTCTTCCAATATTAAGTAAAGGGAAATATGAAAACCAATTTTAATTTTGAATTTTCATTTTGCGAGATTTTCCAAATAAGTAAAATGGCCATAATCCAAATGGGAATCTGATTTGGAACAAAAAAAAAAAAAAATTTAAAAAGGTGAAGTTTTTGTTTTTTAATTTTTTTTTTGTATTTTCCCGCAAGGTTTTAATTTATTTAATTTATAATGAACATTTTGAAATGAAATATGAAAATTGAATTTTAAATTTTTTTTCTAATTTAGTTTTTTTTTTCTTAATGTCCTGTTAGAGAATTATTTAATTAAGAAATGCAAAAATGAATATGAATTGAAATTCGTTGCAACTTTGCATTAGATTCAGAGTGTAGTTCAATAATTGATCTACAGTTTCTTGAAATAGTAGCTATGCGTGCAGTTACTTTATAATTGTTGTTAGAAAATCATAGAAAAGAAATCATCACAGTGAGAGAAAATTAATAAAGTCGTTATAATATTTTCCATTAGCATACAAAATATAATATAAGGGCAGAGTGTTTAAAAAAAACTCAAAAGCTAAATTTTTCTTTATATAAAGACATATTGGAAATTATCCCGGCATTTAAAATTTTCTAACTAAATAGAATGAAAATTTCTAACTTATCATCATTGCATGTCCGCTGTCAAAAATTATTTTGTATATATACAATAATTTTAAACGAATCATCACAAATATTGGAAATAAATTTGGAGTTCTCTAAGGCAGAATTCAAATATAAGACATTTAAGTCCATGTTTGTGGGATTGTTATAAATCCGATTAAAAAAAGATTTAAGAATTAAAAACGAATTCGACTATCCTTCAGTAGGGTATCTTTACAGGCTCTAAGTAAATTTGTAAATTTGTTTTAGATTTCATCACATTTTTACGGTTTTACTTTTTCCATCGTAAAATTTTATTGACTATATGTCTGGCAAAATGGGTAGAATAGCGAAATATCACAGCTATTTAATTCTTAAATTCCCTATTTTGAAATCTGTTTTCTTTTTTGAATTATTGTATGTATCGCTTACGCAATTTGTTTTCTCTTTTAGAAAAAGCAAGATCAAACAAAATAAAATGAAGGATATAATACTTACAAGAATGCCGCAAATTCAGAAAATTCAAAAGAATCATTTATAACACCTAGTCAGTTCTTATGTAATAAATATGGAATTTTTATTTTCTTACGTTGAAACAATACAGTACAGTTATGAGATAAATGAATAAAGGACACTTCTTATAATAAATTTACTTACTTGAGAGTTGATATTTAAAAATGGTAACAGAATAACAGTGGCATAAACACAAAATGAAAAAAAAAATTTACATTAAATCCTAAAATAAAAATTTCATTTTTAATGAACCATAAAAATTTTATTCCATTTACAGAGATATGACAGCATACATAATGACATACAAATTCAAAAAGCACAAAAAAATATTAGCTATAAACATATACAGATATACATACAAGGAACACAACATAAACAAAACATACAAAGGCAACGCAAAGAGAATTTTTTTTATGTGTTCTTTCATATTTTTTTGTTCTTTTTTGACTTTGGACCCAGTTTTCCTTGTTTTTATGGCAAAACTTTTTAATTTTTATTTTTTATTTGTTTTCCAGTTAAACAATGTATTCTCAATGCTTCTTCATGTATCAACCAATGAATATAATTTTGTCATTTAAGATTGCCAATCGAATCAGGCTTTCGAATTATACAACGTCACATTTATGTTGTGAAATTAAATTTGTATAACTAATTCCCTAAAATTCAGAGCATTTATTGCATAGTGTATTATTGTTAATAGCTTGGAATAAGTATTAAACTTTATACAGGAATTTACACACAACTATGTTTCGCAAATCAAGCATAAAAGAGGCTTCAAATAAGCAATAAACAATCAGAACAACGAAACTTGTTTCCTTGAGAGAAATTATTCAAAACGATGATCACACTTTAAAGGATGAGTTTACGCATAAAGCTAAATATTTAATGCAATATACCCATAAATATCGAATTGTATAATCCACAATTTGGCAACAAATTTGACATGGCAACTCTCGGAGACAAATGCGGCGAAAACTGGCAAAATATATGAGCCTTTGAATATTCTTGCAATTAAGTTGCAAGAGATTTCTTATAATTTCCCTCACATTTCTTAGAATAACAAACATTCTTTAATTGTCACAATTTTATGCCCAAAATTTGTTTTTGCTTTAATATTTACTCTTTGAATTATCATCTGTCAACTCTAATATTTCATTTATCTCTTATTTTTTACAATAAATTTTCTTTTATATTTTTTTTATACATATTATTAATATACAATACATACGTACATATATACATATGTATATAAACCTTGATTCTTCAAGGCTCATGATGAATTGATATGATATAAAATATACGATATAACTTTGAATGTATATGTATGTATGTATTTGCAAATAATAATTATAATATGAAACATGATGCTTCCGTATAAAAGATCAGTATAACAATTTTGTTATATTATACTATGTTTAATATGTTCATACATATATAACAATACAATGTAGCTTCAAACCAAATAGTCACATAATATTATAAACTTATATATACATTATGAAATATTTCAAGATTATAAAAACAGTTTCGTATAATGTTATGACGATGATGAGCGAAAAAAGGGAAAAGTTTGATGGAGCGTAACGTAACAGAAGTTTGATTTGGTTTCTGTTTCTATATGTGCTTTTCTTACATTCATTTCTTATTTTTGTAATACTTACCGTACTAACATGATTTTTTTTTTGGGGAAAACAAATGAAATTTATTAGTATGTAAGCATAATGTCTAGAAAATCAAGCTTATACTTCAAGTTTTATCTTCCATTTTTTATCATTTTTATTTAAAAAGTTTTTTTTCATGTTCCCACTTCTCGTTTAAATGTTATGTGAGCGGCAATTAAAAAACGATAAAGTGAACACACACCATATTGTTTTCTATTAAAATATATTATGTACATGTGTATAGGTATGTTATTCATGTATTACATAATATTAATGTTTAAGTATCAATACGGGTCAATTATTTATCATGTTTATAAAATCCTTCATGTTGGATTAAAAACTTTTCGAATTTTGAAAACGCAAACTTCATTTCTATGTTAGACTTTTATACATGCTTACTTATACACTGTTATATTTTTATTAACAAATTGTTATTGGTATAGTCTGGATCTTTCATCATTTTCTTGTTTTTTAATCGAAAATATTTCCATGTACAAAACTAAACTTATGAAAAAAGAAAAAATTTTATTGAACAAAAGTTGTAAGACGAGGAGTAGGAGAGTTTTGACTTTTTTATTTTTTATGTATGAAGGACATCATATTATTATCCTTGATGTTAGTTTGATCACCACAATAATAAATAATTTATAACTTTAGAGAATACAACGAAAAAAATGAAACAAAAATAAATTTTTTTTTAGATAAATTGAATTTTTTGAGAAAGTTGGTGAAACATGCAAAAAAAAGTGGTGTCATCAGGCAGTAAAAATACTTTTTTTAATTATTCTAAAGTTATTGTGAGAGGTGATTGATGCAGAAAATGTTGGTTATTATAAGTTTTTGGTCAAAAATTGTTTTCTAGGTGTTATTTTTTGTTTTTGAATAGAAACAATGCTTCAATAGAAAATATCAGCCACACGCATTTATGTTCTTAAGAGTCACATGCGTCCACGTACTCATGAGTGTAACTGTTAAGAATTCAGCAGCTGATATGAATTATTAATTGAAAAAAGAAAATAAATCGAATTTAGATTCCGATTGCATATTGTTCAAAAATTCAAAGACGAGTTCAAAAAGTTAATTTAGAAAATGTAGAAATTTCAGACCCATTTTAACCTTGTAACTGGAGTTTTCAGTCTGGAGGAGACTGGAGTTGTAATTCAGAATTATTTTTAAAAAAATTTCGGAGCTGAGATGCATACATGACACAAACGACAAAACAGTAATTTAAATAGCTCTTGTGTTTGTTCTGCGAAATATATGAATTGAATGCTGAGATTTGCCATTGATCAACGACAATTAAGCTTACCATTGTTGTGCTTCAAAATTTCTTACGATTAAATACCATTTTCATTAAAATTTTTTGAAATCAAAAAAATTATTTAAAGACACAAACACGGTCATTAAATTACCTTGAAAATTGTTTACAAATAATGACAAATTTTACAAAAAGTGATTGATAGTGTCTTCAAAACATTTCAAATTATAAAATTATTAATTTTATAATATTTTTATGTTTACATTTAATGAACTTGTAATTAGATTTTACTTATTAAAAATATGTTCCAACATCAAGTTCAATAAGAAATAATTACATATTAATAAAGAGTATAGAAATGTTGACGTCATAAAAAAGTACAATAAAAAATTTAAAGAGATGTAGACGTGCTGAAAGGGTCAAATGGAAAAATAATCGGTTTAAAACAAATTTACAAATAGTCATTTTGAAATAATTTTAATATTAACATAGAGTCTAATGAAAAAGTGCTACGATTAATTTACAAAATTGAAGTTGATATAGAGAATAATGTGGCTGTTCATATGAAATAGAATTGATCGTACCTGTATAGAGTGATGAGATATGATCCCAGATATAAAGAAACAACGAAACTTACTACCTGTCCGAATTATGGATATGTAAAGGGAGCGAGCATACTTAGACAACAAAATGACCTCTGAAAATAAAACTTTAATGTTCAGTTAAACTACTTAACTGAATTATGAAGTCAAATTATAGGTCCTTACTAGAGTGCCGATGGGCTATAACGCCAACAACCACATGAATTGTAGTTGAAGAAATATTGTCCCAGCCATCAAAATCATTGGCACTAAATAACTTCTTATTTAAATGTGAATATTTTGAGTATTGAAAGTTTTCCTTTTATAAATAATTGAACAAAACATTTTAATAAAAAATAATTAAATTCCATTAAATCATTTAAAATCGTTATGATTGACTTGTAATCAATAATTTTCTCCAGCTCATTAATTAAATAAATATTCAATAAAATTTAATGCAAAATTTAAAAACAAAATGCTGGAATAAACAAAAACATTAAGACATTAAGACATTTTTAACGTTACACAAGTAAAATATTTTTTTTTGTAATTTTTGAACGTCATACACAATTTAAAATTATTCTCTCAGTTGGTCTATAATTTAATTTTAAAAATGACGAACAATTCTAAAATAGCATCATGTTCTAAAATAATATTTTAAATATAAAAAATATAAATTAATCTATAGTTGACAGAAAAATCAACAACAGCTATCTCTACACATGTGTTTACACAAATTTTTAAATTTAAGGGCAATAATATTTACATTATTTGTTGGTTGACTTCAGAGAGAAATGAAAATGCCTCTGAACTAATTGTACATTCCAGAAATTTTTGAAATAACCTAAGTAATTGTAATTACGTGCTCCTAAGTAATTGTAGTTTAAGTTTGAATTTTCATTTAGATAATGAAATCTATGAATGACTCTGTCCTTACGTCAAAGAACCTATGAGGAATTGACCCCAAAAATCAAAAAGATATTCGAATATATAGATTTAAGAAGATTGGTCTCGGTGAAAAATTTTAGGCGACATATCTATGGTTGACGTGATTCTACTTTATTTTAGATTGATGTTCACTATTAACTGTTACTGGAATATGCAATAAACTTAGTGGTTGCGATACGAAATTTTACTTAGAATATTTTTTTAAGAGCGCAAAATCTTTGTGCTCTGGTTCTAATTCGGCTATCTTCCAACAATATACTTGAACAAAAGTTATAAGGTTCACAAATCCATCTCTTCGTTATCCGACAATAAATTTTATATAAAAATATTGAAGAATTTATTCTATAGGGTGTTCCCCATTGTGATACTTTGACATATACCAGCGTGTAGATCACCACAATAGACCTTTATCGTTACCAGTTTAAAAAGTTGCTGTTTAATGCAAAATTTATTTATTATTTATTTATTGACTTTGTAATAAAAGTAGGCCGTAACTTTACTGTTGAATTAGGTAAAGAAGTACTTTTAGACACACTTTTCGATATATTTTTCCAAAAAAAAACCTTATTAAGTAAAAAATAAAAACACAATTTAAAAATATCAAAAAATTTTCAAAAATTAATTTTTTAAATGGTTGTATTGTCTGAGCCAAAAGTGCTATAAGGTTTTTGGCTCGCTTTCCGAATACCTTCTATTGCATTAATAGCGGATATGCAAAGTTCAGTTATATCTAAGTAATGAAAATTATAGCCTAATTTCAACAAAGTCAACCAAATAATAAGCGGTAGGCTCCAAAACTGATTATGAGAGGATTGTGTAATAATTATTATTTTCGTTGACGAAGTTCTCCATTATAGGGGACACATAGTATATTCATTTATTTATAAATAGTCTTAGAGGGTAAATAAAAATTTCGAAACAATTACACAATAATGATGGAACTTTATTATCTTGTTCTTTGTTTATGTGGTGCCGGCAGAATCACATAAATTTTAATTATATTACCTTTATAATTTCATTGCGATATTTCTTAATTTCTATTTTAGTCTAACAAATCAAATAAATTTTCTGCTTTTCCTATTTTTATTCAAAAACACAGGCAATCTTACCTATAAAAAGTATTTAAGATTTTTAATTTATTGACCCGATTATTTAGAAAAACACCAAAAAAATTAAATAATTTAAGAGAAATTCATATTTTAAATGCCCAATGTGCATATTTCAATATAAAAATTTAAATTATAATTCTAGCAACATTTGCTTATTGCTGGAATTATTGCAATATGAGCAGATAAATCTATATTATGTAGGTGAGTCGATGTAGCAATATGCAAGTCGCTGCGACTCCTACATATCGCAGTCCATAGAACACAAGCAAATTTTTAAAAATACTCACTGTGTATACTTAGAATTATTGAACTTATTTATAAAATAGTTGATTATAAAATTTTCCGTAGACTTATAGAATACTTATTGGAATTTTGCGTCATCATTTTTGATTTTTTGGGTGGCTAATTTAATTGCCTACAATATAAAAAAGAATTTAATGCCAGTCACTCTCTAATAAATTCAAAATTCTCTTAAATCAAAATAAATAAATTAAATTTACTTATAGGAAAGCATGACGCGACATTTACATATACATTATACGCCATACTTTGAGGCTATGTAAATGCATTTAATAAAATTACATAGCAAAGCAGAAATTATTCTAAAAAGCGCCATTTAACGACCAACAGCGACGATAAGTCGGACAAAATTTTTTATTATTATTTTTGTTCTTTTTCTGCTTTAACACTATTCTCACCGAAATAAATGATGACATCGCGTTTACTGAATGAAATTTATAGTATTTTGAGTACATCTATTTCTTAATTTATTTGGCCGAAAATATTTCAATATATGTATTGTTTTTGTTGTGCATTTAACGTCAACCTACTTTAAAATTCAAAAACAAAAATATGATCTGATTTTTCTATTTTTGTATTTGGTGTAAAAAAAAATACAAATGCACTTTACTCTAAAACTAAAAAAACACGAAAACATTGAGTAAATCAGCAAAAAAAAAATCACAGCAAATAAAAGTGGAACGAAAATTTTTGTTTTCAAATTATTGGAAATTATTTTTCATTTTTCGAAACATTTACATATAAAAAAAAAAATTATAATTTATTATGCAAATTAAAACGTAAATAAAATGCTAAAAATTAAAAAACACAAATTGTCTTTGAGAGAAGAAAACAAAAAAGGATTGAGTAATTGTTTCAAGTGCAATGACAAATAAAATTACCAATTTTTAGCACTTTTCCAAAAACAAATTTTGAGAAAAAGTGATTATTAGTTTCACTCTGTTCGTCTGTCCGTGGACATGTTTAAAAAAACTCCTACACCCTTGAAGATAGAAAGCTGAAATTTCATATTAACATAGATCTTTACTAGAAATTTATTTTCTCTCCCTTTCCCCTCTCTAAAAATGATGAAAGTCCTAAAAATGCCATACCTATTAAGTAATTATTGTAGCAAAACCAGAAACATTTTTAAAATTCTGCAAAAGCGAAAAGTAGTGGTTAACTTTTAATATAGCGGTATGCCATATTTGAACTTTAAAAAATGAATTTACCGTATTTTTCAAATTTTCGTATTTCGTAGCTCCGTACTTTTGAAATTTTCGGTATCGTTCTTTTTCCAGACCATAGATTGTAGAAGTCAGATAATTTAGCTTTTAGACATTAATAAGCAGTTTATTTTGTTGGAAGAAAATTTTTTCCCAACTCCACCCCTCTCAAGTGATCACCTCTTGGAATTTGTAAAATTTTAATTTTCGACGCTTTATATTTCCGAAACTGTAAGCTTTTCCAAATTTCTAAAAATATATAAAATTAGCCGTTCAATTTGAGATATTGCATACATTGTTCATCCTATGCAATTTTTTGATATGTGAATAACACTAATTTCAATAATTTAATTTTCACTTGTTGAAGGGAACCAGAATTTTCACTTGTTGAAGGGAAAATAGCTATTTTAAAAACAGTTGTTTGACCCAACCCTATTTTTGAATCAAAATGGAAAATTAGTAAATAGACACTTTAATTTATAATTATTTTGAATTTTACTGAACAGGTTTTCCTATAAAAAAAATTCCTAGGCTGAAAACTAGTTTACAAATATGAAAAATGAAATTTTGAGCAAAAAAAAAATAGAGGAGTGGAACACAATTATATACTACAAATATTGAGATTATGACCAACATTACAAAATCAAATATATAATTGTGTTCAAATAAGAGAAACACCATGTTAAAGAATGAAAAATTAGCATGATTGCTTCGGGTATTCTAAATGAATTTTGAACTAAGTACCAATTGAATTACAACAAATATTTTAATTAATCTCTTGATAGTGTTAAATATCAAATACAGGTTTCAAAAAATTTTCCAAAAAATTTTAAAAAATCATTTTAAAATTAAAATTTTAATTAGAAAATTTAAAATTTAAAATACTTAAAATTTTACCGAAAATTCATCATAGTAAAGTAGAATATTCAAAATACATAGGTACTTATTTCAATTTAATTATTTACAAACACAACTACTTTTATAAATATAACTAAGTCTTGATTACAAATTGATTTAAAAGGTTTTAAAACCTGGTATTCGCAACTCGTTTAAAATAATGACGTTGCAACACTCTTAATATGCCTTGAATGCTTATAGTACCATCGCCAAAATATTTCTTTTGAATTGTTGAAATTTCTAGCAAATATAATTGGGTATTGAGCAGTCAATTACGCTTTATACAGTAAGTAAATACTTTAAAATTTCAAATACCACTAACTCCAGCTTTGATTTGGATTGACAATAAAAATTAGCTTTGATCAAAATATTATATACCATGATGGCTTTGGTTGAAGGTACATGAAAATTCTTAAATCTTACGTTTTTTTTAAAAACTTTAAGCTTTGTAACTTCTTACTTTAATAATATCAGTGGTTTTAGTTTTTCATATTATTTGAATATATATTTATATTTTGTGGACTGAACAAAACTCATAGAAGTGGAAATAATAAAACCGCAGGATATGAAATCATAAAAATTATACCATTTATAAATTTAATTTTTAAAAACAATAAGGATAGTATTGTGATCGAACCACTTTTCATAAAGGAATTATTTTTAACATAATTAATTGCGCCAAGTAGTCTAGCATCTCAGTAACCTATACAGAGATTGTGGATGCTGTAAAGTGATGAAATTTCACAGGCTACCTACCTTATCTTTACATTTTACTATGACGATAAATTTTTTGAATTTATTAAGTATTTTAATTTGGTTTATTGAAGAAATCAGAACTAGATAACCGTGATGGAAATTTAGCAAAAACCGAATTACGGAAATATCATTTGGAAAATATTGAAAACGATCGTTTATGTGCTGTTTAACATCACATTTCTTTTTATAATTATTGCTACTATTAAATATTTCCAACCACAATCTGTTTCTGATGTTTTCTAAACCTTTAAGACCCAAAATACAATTAAATACTTACATAAATTTAAGAAGGAAATTTCGGATCTATGTTGAATTTACTTTTCGTTTTAATTTAATTATTTGTGGAAAGCTATTTATGTCTCTCACCCGAACGATTCGAAACTCTAAACTATTTATGCCTTTAATTATGAAATAAAAATTAAAAGGAGCATAAAAAACAATAAAATACTGAAATTCTCGAGAAACAGAGAAATACTAAAACTAAACTTATTGAATACAATATAAACTTTCATACTTTCCAGACTTTTTAAACAGAAACTATTAACTTAAGTATAAATTTTTGAACTGAATATCAAAACCGTGTTTATACATTGTTATATAGCCCACGAATGTGTGTCAGCAAATTAACAAAATTGTTAAACAAATGCAGGCAATAAATATTTGTATCTTCACTTAAAATTTTACTAACCGCAGTTTAATCCACAAAAAATAACTAAACTCCATGACTCTATGCTTCTTGTATAGGAGAATTTATATATAATAACAAACTATATGCTCGATTGTGTTTAAATTACAAAATACCTTTAAAATTAGATTGAATTAAAATACCATAATATTGGATTGAAAAATTTTTAGTGATCAGGAAGGTATTAAAGTATTTTACGTAAGTAAAGAGATTTAAAACTTTTAAAAAACTATTCCCACCTCTCGGTGCAATTTATAATTTTTAAACTTAAGTAACTCAACAATATAAATTCAAAAAAGTTAAGTTAATTTTATGATAATTCTTCTTATCTCCGCTACCACGTTTCTAATGGTTGACTATCATATGCCAGTTATCATTTGTATACACACTTAACAAATGAATATGTACTCATATAAGTATATAAGTATAATGATGAAAGGAAAAAATTTAGATCCCTTTTTTTTTTGAGAAAATGACCTTAATTTTTAAAACAAGGATTTTTTTTCACTCTTTGTTGTATACTTATTTTGTAAATCGTTCCCTATCTTCATCGCCATGTTTTTATGCATACAAGGAAATATGATTTCCTAAGGTATATAATCAATTTCATTCTCGATTTATGGTGCTGAGAATTTGGTAAGCATTCGTGTTAAATAAGCATTTAACATTTTCTGCACAGTGTGAATAAAATCAATTAAGCTACGGGTGCCTTTTAATTAATAGTATTATCGTTAGAGTTAATTTTGATTTGAAAAAATTCTATACTTAGGAATACTGAAATTTTGGTAGTGTACCAGAAAATAAACTACCATTAGGGAATTAAATTTGAAAAAAAAAATAAAGCCAATGGTTTGTAAGATAACAGTTTTCTCTTCATTAAATGAAAGTGTTCACTGCTTTTAAAAACAATAATTGAAATATTACAAAAATGGCATACATTTAGGAGAAAGCAAAAAAAAGTTGAAATAATGCTCGAAAATAATACAAATATCGAAAGATTTTGGTAGGGGTTGGAAATCAAAGTTTCTTCTAACGAAATGAATTATTTACTAAGTGTCTCAAAGCTAGATGAAAAACGATATCAAAAATTTGGTGGAAACGAGCTTTGGATAAGGGTAAATTTAAGCGGCCATTTTGTTCTTTTTTTAAAGTTCAAGTATGATATGTCGCAGTAGAAGAACCCAGCCGCTACTTGTCTGCTTTTGCAAAATTTGAAAAATTGTTATGTTTTCGCTACGATTAATAGTTAAAAAATGGTATTGAAAATTTTTTTGGGCGACTATAATATTTAGTCCCCCATTATATTAGGAAAAAAGTTCTTCTATTAAAATAAGTTCTTAAGTAGACAAATTTCAGCTTTATATCTCTAAGACTTTAAAAGTTTTGTAAGCGGGTCCATAGACGGACGGAAAATTTTAAAGGTTTAAGCTGTCAAATTGTTTTGAATTGAAAATTCGCTAGCTTTTGGGGTAGTGAATATTAATTACAACGAATGAAATTTAATCAGAACAACGAATTTAATCAGAACATATTCTTTCAGACAATTACAAAAAATTTCCATTAAAAACACAGACACTTGTTTCAAATAAATTTCAATACCTTTTTTAATTCCTTTCTGGAATTTAAATATTAAATTTTTAGTAAAAAATATCCTACGATTATTAAGACCAACTACTTGTACATTTTCATATTCTTTCATACAAAAATTTTAAATTACTGCCAAATGCCAAAAGTTCAAATCATTTTCTGTTTTGTATTTTTTTCTTCATCTTTTGTACTTAAATTCAAAAAGTTTAATAAGCTTCCTGGGTTTGTTGTTTTTTAATTAAAACGCAGCGGAATATAATTTTTTAATATGAAGCATACATGTATGTATAAATACAGTGTGTATTACATACTTATATTATACAACCGTAGCATGCACGTAAAAAATCTTGTTCATAATGTTAATAAAAATTGATAAATAAGTGATCCCAGTTTTCTTTGACGGTAAACTTTTGTATATATGTGAATACAATGTACAATATTTATTTACTGATAATTTTGTGGGAAAATTCAAATGAAAAGAAAGTACGAGTACATTTACAAAAACGAAGGCCTTTGAAAATTAAAATTTAAAAATGTTTTTGAAATAAATATAAATTGGAAGCTCGTTTTTATTTATAAAAAGTTATTGACTCAGGTTGTTATTTTTATTCAGAATTCAGGAAAACAGGTTATTTTTTCTATACTATAAAGAGCTTGAAAATTATTTGCATTAAGTATATTAATTAAATATTTCTCATATAAATGGGATTGTACGGATTTTGGTCCACATAGATAAGAGAAAAAAATCATTTCGCCTAAAAGTATGCAAATTATTATAAAAGCTAAAATCTGGAGGAATAAATTTAAAGACGGACAAATTAAACAAATTGAACAGAATATGTTTTTTTCACATTTAAGAACATAATCTCAGTCACTTCAATTCTCTGCCACAAAAAGGACAAATTATTTTTGTCTTCGCATAAGAGTTCTGTGTTGTTTTTATCTCTTCTTTTTCTGTTGCAAAAATATTTTCGATAAACAAAACACATAAAAATTTTTTTATAATTTTGAAAATTCCAGCAGAAAAAGAAAAATATCATGAAAATAACAAAAAAAAATTATAATGAAAATTCAATATTAAAAACAGAAAAATCATAAAATTGGAGGGGGACATAAGGGGTAAATTTTTAATGCATTTTAATTATAACATTTAAATTTTTAATATTACATTGACATACTTTTTTAAGTCAACTCAACTTTGACATTTGACATTGAATAAGAGAAGCAAACAGAATATTTATAATTGGTATTCTCGTCATTAAAAAAAAATAATTATTCCTACAGACAAATTTATATTGTGGACACTGATTTGGTTTATTCAAAGAGGATTAATAATTTTCTTTGATTGTCCACTAATAAATTTATGATTAAATATGAAATCTATATGAGACATAATGGTATAATATTGAATAATTTTGCTCTTTCACATCTCATTTTCATCCACTTGTGAGTGACCTCGGGATTTATGAAAGTTGCATTTTGTTTTCCAAGAATCTATCTATTAAAATGTTATTTAATAAATTCTTGATCAAAATCCTTTCATACTTCCATAATACATATTATATATAGCGTGACTTACATGTCACTGCGATATTTTTTTGCTATTTTGGTTTTTTCCTACTTTAAAATTCGGGCAAGCTCAATTTTATTTTCACGTATGAAACATCTTTCCATCCCCTTAAAGCTATTCGGAGCTTTTGAGAAAAATAAAATACGGCCAATTTATATTTTATTAATTTTTGGCTCGGCGAATATTATTTGTGTGGCATCATTGTATCATCAGATGAAAGATCCCTGATGCAAAACGACAATTCAGTTTTGGCTGCAACACGTTTCCAATGAATAAAGCTTTCGATTCTACAGATTACGTCTATTTAAGTGGAAGCCTATAGAATTATTCCTTCTCTTTTAATTGAAATTTGAAATTAATTAACAAAATACCTTTCCTGCGAAACATCATTGTAAAATACACCGGAATCTAATCATGCATGAATCACATAATTTTCAATTAATGAATACAAAATATTTAAAATCAAGTAGAAAATAGAATTTAGAAATTTTGTTAAAAAATTTGAAGTTTAATAAATTCTAATTCAGATAATTGAATATTCAGAATGGAAAAAATTATTTTTAATAAAATCCTTTTGAATTGAATTCATTAACACAATAAGGGCTCATATTAATACCATAGCTATAACATTTCACAATGTTTTATGATGTCATGGACAGTAAATTTTAATATTGCAACAAATTTGTTCTGTTCACTAGGGCAAAATATATTTTAATTGTTAGTAGAATTGTTTGTTGAATATGATGACAATGCCATGTCTGTTTTAATTGTATGTAGGGTAGAAAATAAAAAAAAGCTTAATTTATTTATTTATAATTTATATTTTTCGCAATATAACTACTTAGCTGTAATAATAAGTTTCATTCAAAAATAAGTTTTAAATAGTTCTGCAAATGCCTACAGGGACGTTCGTGTTTAAAACTTGTTTTTTTTTTTTTAATTAGTTTGAAAGAAATTAAATATGGAATGAGGTTATGACGTATACGAATCGAAAAATTTTATTTAAAATTAAAATTTATCGCAAATAATATGAAACGCTTTTAATTTTCTAATAGATTCATAAGGATACTTACAAGTTTGCTGAAATTTAAAACTTGATATTGGCAATATTCATTAATCTGCAAAGTTTAAGTTTTCATAACTTCCAGTTTCCATAAACAAATCGAACCCTTTCCGTCTCTTCCGTTCTTATTCGTAATAAATTTACCATTAAATGTGGTAGAAAAAATGTATTTTTTCTTATATCAATGGCTACTGTAGAGCCTATAAGTATACGCTATAATCGTGAAAAATTTTATTTTAATGAATTATTTGTACTTAAAATGAATTTTTCGTTAATAGAGATTTGAAGATTTTAATCAGTTTGAAAGATAAACAGAAATTGCCTATCATATGTAAGTAGTCAACGAAAACGTGAAGAAAAATGTTAACGGGAAAATGGAGAAAAATAATAAATTCATCCTTTCCCGAGAGTGCATTTAGTATAAAGTTTTGATTTTAATAAATTTTAAAGAGATTTAAAAAATATGCTGAAAATTTTAGCATATTTGCGTTTTTAGGTATAAACTAATTACAGAATAGATGAAATGCTAAAGAATTTAACTCGAAATCATTTCTTCCTAATTAAATCAATGCAAGACACACATTTTAGACTTGTTTAAAACTGAGCTACTTGAGTGAACAATCGCAAACCCCATGTTGATAATGCAACAAGCTCCATCCACATTAATTTAATATGTGTTTGATAATTATGTAAAATGATTTCTTTCATTTTGTTATACAATATAACAAAATATATACATTTTTATACGAAAATTTGCTTAAGATGATTTTGTTTTTGATTTTTTAAGGCGACCCAAACTGCTTCTTTTGTTTTGCATAAACATATACTCGTATATATTCGTAAAGGGCGTATTCTTTTAAAATAAATTGCCAACAATCACGATTAAATTAAAGCAAAAAATCACTTGATCGTAATATTTAATCACGTTAAATGTCGTTTGCATTGATTTGTTACAATTTTTCCCTTTTCTAATGTGTTTTCATTTTTTGCCGCTATGTTTTTCTTCATTACTTATTTTTATTTCTAGAGAAAGGTTAGGATTAAAAAAAAACAATTCTTAAAACAAAATAGGAATATAAAAAGGATGAGTTCTAATATAAGAGGAAAAAGGAACGCACATGTGACACAAATTCATTCCTATATCAAACTTACACGCGCATAACTCACACACGCACAAATAATTTGGGTAATTTATTTTCTAATTTTCTTTTTTTTTTTCATTTTCTTTTCTTAATTTCTCTTCTCTAAATGTTTTCTCTCTGTTATTCTACTATTTCATATACTAAAATTGTTTTGTAATTAAATACCAAAAGATAATGTTGGGTTAGCTCTTTAAAAATAGTTAGCATATATTTTAAAATTTAGTAGCGCAAATTAATTCGTCTGTTGAGAAATGAAAAAGTGTGTAAGGTATATAAAGTATATGGATCATACACTGTTCAGATCGTACATTTCCTAAATGACATTTTCCAAAAAACTCAAAAAAATATGTAATCTCTGACAAATGCTTTAGTGTAAACATAATGTGTTCAAAATAATGATAAGCTCCCAGCCAATATTTAATGTTTTCATTTCTTAGATGAAATATTTTGTGACAGATTAGACAAGTCTGAACTACATAGAACCCAATTATTCCCAAAATATTTAAAGAAATTTTAATAAGTATAGCACATAAAACATCAGTTTTTGAAACCGTAGAGGCTCTTCAGAAGTTAATAGACTTAAAAGAGAAATTAAAAACAAATATTCATGAAAAAAAAGTTCTAAAAAAACTGAAAAACCTTAAATTTTTTCACCATGAAGACTTTTCCTGTTGTATAATATGCAATGCGGTTGGATCGATAACAAAAGACGAGAAAATTAAATCACTCTGGTGGTCTACACACTTACACAATATTAAAAACAAAACGAACTAAATTTAAAATTTTGTTTTTTATTTTCTTTTGGGGCTTTCTTTTACCACTTATTGTTCTTACAAATTAATAAAAAAAAAACAAATTCCCTCCCCTTCCCAAAAGAAAAACAAAGAAATTTTTCAAAAGTAAAGCAAAGTTTTTCAATAAAAAAGAATAAAAACAAAAAATTCGATGAAAATGTAAACAGGATTATAAATGCAGGAAAAATAATATACCGTTATTCATTTAAATAAACCATAAAATAGTATGCTGCCATGCCATTGAAAATGTTTTCCTCTTTTGTTTTTTCTTGTTTTTTTTCCTATTTACTTATTTATTCTAATTTATTCTAATTTCAAATCTTCGGCTTTACAAAAAAGAAAAAAAAATACGCAAGGACCAAAAATTTTTCGTTTCTTGAACAAACGGCATCATTCATTTGCATATTTATTTATTTGTTGTAACATTCCATCAATATCATCATTATTGACGTTTTCATCATCCTGACCTATAATACAGGGAACATACGAGTACATGCACAGATGTCAAACTTTCTGTTTACTTATTAGTAATTCCCAATGTTAACCTATATAATATATTTGCCCAATTTTGTACTGCTTACTATTTAAGGGGTTTTTAGGGATAACATTTTAAAAATCGATAACTAAACAAACTGTCATCTCTAATAATGTACACACAATTAGTATATATAAAGGGCTTAGGTGCAAAATAAAATGCTGAAAATACTGAATGGAAGCCTAAAAATATGTAAAATATGGAAGCAAAAAAATCCAACTATGTATTTAATGAAATTTCAGTAGGGAGGTGGCTGTGTTGTGTTAAATATAGGGAGTATTTTAGTGTGTTGAAAAACGAGATTATTATATAAATAAGGTGAAAAATAAAAGAAAGAGAACATACAACACAACTTTATCTAATAATGATAATTGAGAAAAAAAATTATTTTCTCTTTTTTCGTTCTTTTTCTCATGAATAAAACTGTTATACTCACTCGTGGGAGAAATTTAATAAAAACTTTTATACATATATAAGCGTATATGCTACAAATTTATTTTAAAGGCTCTAAATATTTGGATATTTTTATTTTTCGGTAATATTTTACATTCTCTTTTGTCGTAAAACTATTTTTTTAGCATATTTTCTAATTTCTTTTGTTCTAACAATGGAAATTTTAAACTAAGAATAAATTTGTGTTTTTAATGTTGTTGGTTAATTTTTGGTTATTTTTATTAAATCTGGGTAAAATATTTTTTTTATACTTATAGTTAATAAATTCTAATTAAAACAAAATTTTATTAACGTAATCTACTATGAATTGAAATTAAATATGGCAATAATAATTACTTTCATATAGATTTAGTATACATAAATGTGCTTGTAGTAGTATAGTATACGACAAAAATTTCTTAGTAAATTTCATATTTTATGAATATTCCAATAAATTTGAATGAAAATTAAATATTCATGGAAAAACACAAAATAAATTTACAAATTTTACTTACTAACTGCTTATTTATAGTAATTGTATAATTATGTACGATCGTTACAACTCAACTTACCTGGAAAGAGAAAGAAAAAAAAGTTATTTTAAATTTTGAGAGCTCTTATAATAAATAATAAAAAATGTAGTGATTAAACCCGTGACATGTCAATTGGCACATTCCTTTTTGAAAATTAAGGCTTATATCATATATAGCTTCAGGTTGAAGTAACTAAAGCATTTTACTGAAATAATTCTAAATGTTCATACAATCTTTCATAAATGTTTGGTGAAAGTTAAAAATATTAATTCTCCTGTCACTCTTAGTGAGAGGAAAGAATAACTCGGAAAGGTTACGGTAATAAATTATAAAAATATAAGACTAATCCAAGCAGGTTTCAAGAACCGAAAATGCTTTACAAAATCTCTTAATCTAAATGCGTATGCCACCGACGACCCGCCTTTTCTCAACTAAGTATTCTCATTGAAACACTACTAAAATAATTGCATATCTATTTAAAAATTAAGCTTCCTGTTACTTTAAGTTCTAAATTGCAAAATAATTAAAACGGATATGAAAAATTTTTTTCTCAATTCACATTTTTCTTTTTTAAAGTTTTGGGGAAAAAAAAAGAACTCGTTTTAAAACTTAAGTTGGTAGAAGTTGATTAACTATAGCATTCCCGAAAAAAATAAAGGGAAAAATTTAAAAAATCAACAAAATTTTATTTCATTTGTACTTTTTAGAACTTTTCCAAAAAAAATTTTGAAAAAAAGTGCTTATTAGTTTGACTCTTAACGGACGTCCATTTTTCAAATTTTGTAAAAGCAGAAAAATAGTGGCTGGCTTCTTCTATTGGGGTATACCATTTCTGAACTTTAAAACAACACAATGGTCGTTAAAATTTACCGTTTTACTTAAAACCCGTTTTTCCCAAAGTTTGAAACTGTTTCTTCTACACCGTACGTTACAGGACTCTCTAAGGTTTAGCAGCTTTTAGATATTCATAAACAATTTATTTCGTTAGTACAAAATTTTTTATCATCTCCAACCCCTCTCAAGTTATCAGCTCTCAAAATTTGTAAAATTTGAATATTTGGCATCCTTTATTTCCGAAACCACAAGCTTTTTCAAATTTGTATAAACGCTGAGAGCTAACGGTAATTTCCATGAGATTAAAAAACATAATTATTTTTCTTAATTCACACAATTAACCCTTAAAATCAAGCATTTTGTTAACCCCACTTTAAACTAATTTTTGCTTTATTTCAAAGACTGCATAAATCGTTCATCCTAAATATATGCAATCCCAGAAATAGTTAGAAATAGTTAAAGAAAATTAATGAAAATAATTTTAATGTGATAGGTACACATAGACTGTATTTAAAAGCAGTATTTTCACTTGTTGGAGGGAAAAGTGCTACAATACAAACTATTGGTTTGACCCAACTTTATTACCAGTTGAAATTTTAACCACAATTCCGTTTTTTATTTTTCTTAAAGTTCAGCATTCAAACAAACAACAAAGTAAATAAATAAATGTTAGTTACCTCGAAAATTAATTAAAGTTCTAACAACGCTAACCAAAGTAACGGAAATTAACTTTTGAAAACTTTTTTAATTTTCACATTCTAAAAAAAAAAATTTTAATACATTGATAGTTTCTCTTTTATTTTTTGTTCTGTTTCTCTCGAAATGCGATAAAGTTTTGTAATTATCATACTGTTTGTTTGTTTGTTTGTTTTTGTTTCCTTTTGTTCTGTCCTTGTGTTTACTAATATTAATAATCCAATCTACATCAGTAGAAAGGATTTAAAAAATAATAAATTGAATTCAAGACTTTACTTGTTTGAGTACAAAAAAAATTATTCCAACTGAACTCAAAACATATTGCAACGTTGTCCACTCAAAGGACATCAAATTGTAAGGAAAAGTTTTTTTTTTTCATTTTTTTAGTTATTCATTATTTATCAAATAACTTTAGATGAATAAAAATGTGAGGCACTTAAAATATAAGTCAAAAAAGCTGTCCTGAATTTTTATTTGACAAAATAAAAAAAATAAAATTTACTTTTGCCGTTTTTTGTTTTTTTGCATTTTCACTTTGTTTTGACAAATTTCAAATGCAGAATGCATTGGGATTTTATTTTTGTATTTTTTGTTGTACTTAATCTACAATATGAAAAAATACGGTAGTTGCTTACTTATTTCTAAAAAGTTTGTCCTTTTCGAATACAAAATAACCGGATGAGTCATTTGCATTTAAAAAAAAAATTATTTACTAGACTTCCGTTTTGTGTCCACCTAATTAAATTTAAAATTGAAAAAACTGAAAATTTTTTGATAAAAATTAAATAAAAGTTGCTGAATTATTTTCTCTATTAATTCGCTATACCTGGCATCAGAATTGCAGTGATAATAAATTACTCTACATAATTCACTCAATATAAGTGCTAATTGCTGAATTGGGTAGTAAAATATTATTACTGAAATTCAGGTATACTAGGCTACGTATATTGTTTTGTATCAATATGCAAATTCACAGTTAATTCTCTTATTTTTTCTCAAAAATAAGGGACCCGGAGTGTTATCCCCTATATCAACTCAATTTGTCACGTTCTAAAGCAAATACCGAATGAATTTTACATAACTTCCTAACATTTCTAAAAATAAAATACCGTAACCGTAACACTCAACTTTCGGCTTCCTACAATTTTTTCTATGACTTGACAAAATAGTATCTTAAATTTTTGAACAAAACAAAGTAGGTAATTGTGAAAACATTTTCGTTTTCAATTCAAAGGGATTCTTGATACGAATCCAGATGACGAACAAGATTTTTAGGTGAAAATTAACATTCGAAATTAGTTAAAGAACTAAGACTCAAACCACCATTAGATCCACCAAATTTCAATTAAATTTATTATGGAAATTCAAAACGATCAAGCGTAAATTTGAAATATGAATTAAAGCACCATGGTTTCTCAAAAATGTTAAACCAATTAGACTTAAAAAAAATGTAAAAGATTTATGTTCTGCTTTCAAATTTTTTTTAAGTACGGAACCATATTTCAGAATTATTCCATATTTCCCTATACTTTCATTCTATTTCCCTAATGAAGGCGCTTGCTTCTTGGCGTTATTAATTCAATCGCATCAGAAATATGTAAATATATTTATTCGCAAACAAGCTGAGTTCTTACTAAGATAACGTTTTATTAGGAAATAGCATTCTTAGAAATCCTTGAGCATATTTCTTCCTTCATGAATATGACAATTTAATGCTTATTTTTGACAGTTCTTGATTACTCTGTTAAAACTAATTCTTGCGATTTTAAAAATTGCTTATTGTAAACTTTAAATTTTATTCAATCTTGTAATAAATTTATTCATAATTTTTTTTCCAAGCTTAAACAGTTTTGTCATATTTTTTAACATTTTGATGCACAACTTAAGTAATATTGGGCTTACGCATCTTATTTATCTCGAAATTTAAAAATATTTCTGACAAAAGATATTAAAATTTTTACTCTTAATAAAGTTCATCTTGTCATTTCTTTTAGGAGGAATCCCCAACAACAATAACACAGTGACGTTCCTAAAATTAAAATAAATTTTCATTTACTCATTCTTACTTACATTTATTTTGTACATCACACTTTTCTCTGATGACTTTTTAAAAGTAAAGTGGACCCTCTTTTTACTTGTATTTTAAAGATAACAACAAAAATAATGTAAAATGTAAAAACAATAAAACAAAATAAGTAAATATTTTTATTTCACATAGGGAAAAAGTAAAAGATAAGGCGAAAAGCAAAAGGGAATGCGCGCAATTTTCATTTTAAAATGAACGTGACATAAATGCAAAAAAATTTCAATTTTATATAAAATTTGCAAAGGACATTAAAATGATAGGTACGATAATAGAATATATATATACATATATATACATATATTTTAAAGACAATCAGGATGAGTAAATGTGATAGCATACTTAAATGTTTTATCTATATTTTCTTCTTCCCTATATTTTAAAAATGTGGGATTTTTTTTATTGATGCGTTACCGTTCCAATCTACAAAGAAGTAGTAAAATGAATTTTCTGAAATATTACAAAATTATTTTGTCGTTACTTATAAATAAAAATTGAAATATTCTATTGAAAAAATTTAGCTCAATTACTTGATTAACCGTCAAAAAAAAATGCATTATTTCGTTAATTTTTATGCTTTATTTTGCTAAACAGATGATAATGTAATGAAAGTATTCCACTCTTTTCATGTGATTATTGTATTATAAATTTGGTAGCACGTATTTACATTCACTTTATGAAATTATAAATTTTAGATTCGATTTCACAAATCCTTCATCAATGACTTTATCGAATTATACACTTTCGAATTTTAGCGAAATATTTCGCTGTTTCATGAAACTTCCCCAGTTTAATGCCCATGATTGTTCATAACATGAAAAGTACATTTATTTAATAAACTAGTCAGCCAATCAAACCCTCGTTAAAAATAAATTGTAGAAAATGATAGGTACTTAATCTTAGAAATTACTTATCGTTTTTCTTTATTTCTACAATACGATTGACAAAAACCAAATATTGGAATTTCTATATTTCGTTCAGATAAATGGGTAAAAGTTACAATTAGTCTAGAAGAGATAAGAATACATTTACTTAATGTTCTTATTTACGATGTTGTCATGTTATAATAGCCATATTAAAATAACGTAGCATCGCACATGCAACATTTTTGTTCCCGCTTCTGTGTTCATAAAATCAGCGAATATTGTGATCAGTAAAAACAGCGACTCATCGTCTTTTCACCATTCGTCTATAATGATGACTTGAAATTTAGTTTTTGATCTCAATTTTTGTAAGGCATTTTTTTAATAAAAGCAAGGAACGAATTTATTAACTTCCATAAAGAATACCAATTCTATACTAAACAATATAAAATAACTCGGCACCACTATTTTGATTTTGTGTAAGTATGTATCGAACGAATGATACATAAATAAATTTAAACGTTTATTTTATAGAAACGTTATTTCTAGAAATACGGTAAATATTTTTGTTGAAATCAAGTTTGTTAGAATAATGAAGAATGAACGATAAAACAAATTAAAACAACAATTGAATAATTGCCATTGTAATATCACATGCATAGGTACTAATGTGTATGAATTGGGGTATGTATATTTGCTTCTATTGTATAATAAATATACATTTATAGATATGTAGGTGCATAATATGTACAGATACAAGACAGGAATGTTTTGGCGTACTTCAATTCTAATGTGTCATTTATTTAAATGAAATTTAAAAGAAGGAATATGTGGATATGAAAAACAAAATCAATGTAAAATGAAAAGGAAAAATTTTTTATGTCGCATATATAAAACGATAAAAAGGACATGAAAAAGATGTGAAGCACAAGGAGGTTTTTTGTTTGAAAAGAAAGCTTTGTAACTCATTTGAATTTTGTTCAAATTAAATAAAATTAGTAAGCAATTAGATTACAAAATCAAAAAATTTCTTATTCTAATTTCTATGGAGACACAAAGAAAGAAAACTCAAACAATATTTAATAGCTATTCATGACGCAATTATTTATTCATCATTGTTACAAATTCAACGCGTTTGTTTTCGCAGCTTTTTATGTATGTGATGCATGCTATTGAGAGAGGTTGTTTGGTGTGTCGGAAATCATTTAAGTTTTAAAGTAACGTTTACTGTTTACATACAAGAATCATACAAATAAGTAAGCTATGTCGTTTGGAATTGTTACAAAATTAAAAAATTTTGCAAATTACAATGTAACCGATTTTTAATATTAAATTTACGGTGCTCAAAATGGCTATTGTACAAAGAATATTAATGATAATCAAACTTTGAATTTTTGAAAAAACTTTGAAGAAAAAACCTCTAGGAAATCTAATCTATAAATATTTTTCTTCCATAATGGTTGCAGATCCATACGAACAATACAGTTACCCAAGAACTTTGCAAGACCTTTTCTATAATATGCCACTTAACTATATTATGATATGTTTTGCTTCGGGTCCTCTTAGCAATTAAAAACTGAGACTTTGAAATACTTAAAAATTATTGATTAACAATTAAGATGATTTCTATAATGTAAAAGAAACTGTCAATGTCAAAAATTTCAATGGCAATATAACATAGAATAATATAATTGTCATAAATTATGTACGAATCAAAAATTATTTCTAATTCGTTTTGAAATCGTATTTTTTTATTGTTATTTTAATTTTTAATAACAATTCTTTCTTTAAATTGCAGACAATATTGCAACAACGATGTTATTTTATAACTATTTTTTCATGCAATCGTTTTTACCGTTTATTGAGCAATAGAAGGGAATATAACAAATTGATGTTGATTTAAAAGCGTTTAAAATACAAAATGCAATTAAGTTACAAAATGATTGGGTGTTACAATTTCGATTGTTGAATTGATTAAACAAATTTTTGTGATTTTTACTTTTTGATTTGAAAGAAATTAATGTCGATGAGAATTTTGGGCAAATGTACTAAAAAATTTTAACTTTATTTTTATTAAAAGATTATTTTATCGGCAGCAATTCACTAGTTAAATCTAAAATATGTAAGTAGCACAATAATTAATGAAATTACGATCAAAATAGTCCTGGAGTCTTACTATGTAATTCGATTTTCATGAACCATTTTTGTGTTTCCAGAAATCGAAAAGTTTTTATTTTGTTCCTTTTCCATAGGGCCAGAGCATGACACCATAGACTATGTCATACCCCAGTTTCATTGCGTCATAGAGTTTTAACTAGATATGTGATTAGTTCTGCCGTAGTTTTTTTTTTATATTTAATTATAATATATAAGCTTATTAAGCTTATTAATATTTATTGCTTATTTTCTTGGTTTTTAATATCAAATTAATTATGAATATATGAAAATTACTTGTAAACTAATTTGTTATTTTCAAAAGTATTGAAAATAAAAAAATATAAAAGTATAATTTCTATAGTGACCTGACCGGGGCTTTGAACCCGAGATCCTTCTGTTAAAGGACCGGTGCCATAACTACTGCACCTATAGTCAGGTTGATTTTTCCGAATACGAAAATCGTTAAATGAAAACCATAGTAAGGCTCCTGAATTTATTTTGAGTTGAAATTATTTTGAAATATTTTCAATAATTTTATAATATACTCGTAAGAAAGCAACAATCTGGAAAACCGCATTGCCTATATTTATAAGCCTTGAAACTGACTAAACGGTCTGCTATTTAGAATCTTAATTTTTGAAGTTATAACAAGTAAGAAATAAAAATGAAATACATATAAGTACAAAATTCACATGGTTCGGGGGCTCGACGAGAACAAAAGCAAACAAATTTATTTTTAGTGCACTGATTGAAAAATTTGCGTGACATGCGATATCGATTTTGTTAATAATAACAAAAAATAATCTGGTTTATTTATTTGTACTTTTCCACATATGTTTTGTATTTTGTATCTATAATTATACCCTTGAACTTGATTTTAAATATAGTTTATCAATTCTATTTAAAGTGAAGACGACTGCAGTTATGTAAGAATGTGTTGCGAATTTCGTTGAATATTTCTATTTGTAATTAGATTTTTATTTTGGGTTTCATTAAGAATTGTAAACTTTCCACTTAGCTTTAATTTCAAATTAAAATTTTGAATTGTTAAAATTTTTCAATTTAAAATCAAGAGAAATTGCAAGAACTTCAAAACAGCATAAGATTTGTAAGTCACCACATTCGTATTTGATTTTGGACTCTTATAAGGCGGCAATTTCAGTTGTATGCGTGGAAAATTCAAATTTTTAAAAGCCTACTTTTTTTTTCTAATTCAAAGAAGCTCATTAAAACTGGACAACGCATAATTGGGAAAATAATTTTGAAAGAATAAGAAAATTTTATTTTTTTTTTGTTTTTCACCGTCTATTTACCTTTCTAATTTTCTATTTCCTTTTTCCTATTCCAGTTAATTGCGGTATTTGATGTCCATTTTGTTTTTTAAATTTTCCATTTATGCTGATACTTTTTCTCCCTCGCTTTTATTTCAAATAAATTTCCTTTTATTTTTTGAATTATAATTACTATAATAATGAGGAATAAATAAAATAACGTGCTATATTATTACTGCTATTGTATTTACTACGATGATGACTATAAGGTCTTTGTAAAATCGTGAATAAAGGGAATAGGAAATAAATGTTTTATTTTGCAAACAAAAACACAAGACTAGTCATTATTTTTTTTTTATTCTTGTTTCTTGTGTAAATTTGTAAATATTTGCATTTTAAAATGTTTTGTTTTTTGATAAATTTTATTTTAAATCAATAATTTTGAATAATTATATAATATTGTTAATTATATTATTTTTATGATCTAAGCACTGCCCTGGTAAGTATAAGGCTATCACTTGCTGGAGAGAGCAACTCTCATTATACTTGTCATTGTTAAAAGAAGGAAATTTGCATTCAAAATATATTTTATTAAAAATAAATTTCCTAAAATTTATAGAAAATCAATCGATACAGAGCTTCCTAATTGCCATTTAAAAGGGTACTGAATTAAATTATGAAAGAAGAATCAAAATAAATTTTAAATTGAAAAATTTTCATAGGGTTAATTCCCCAAAGTCTGAAAACATGTTTCAATATTCAAGAAAATATTGGGTATTTTAATTAATCAGTGCTATTTTAGAATTAATACCAAATATCTTCGACAAGTCAAAACTTTAAAATTCGCCAAAATAAGATGTTTGGATAAAAAAAGTATGTTGGAACATTAAGTATAGCATGTCTAAGGTTCTAAAGTTTTGTTAAAATTTTGTTTATGTGCTGCAAAATTATTCTAAGTTTGAAAAAAATCATAGTATAGAAATAATAGTTTGTTGCTATTGGTTACATTTTTGTATATACATATTTAATTTATAAATTTAATCAATAAATCTACAAAAGTAAAATTTTTAATTATTAAAGACCAACTATAATTATGCAAAAAATTATTTTTAAGATTTCAGTTAGATAAGCCCAAAAAGGAGTATTTTCTCTTATAATAGACGAAAATAAAAATATATTAAGTAAACGAAAAGGACCTACTTCTTCAGTAGTTTTTTTCAAAGTTTTATTTCTAAGTATTGTATTTAAGAATGGAAAGTGAGAAGGAAACTTATAAAGGAGCAATTCAAATGCTCTCTCAAGAATTAAACAAGTTTCCTAATTATCATATTTGAAACTATTTCGGTGGGGTATTTCCACATGTTCTTCCGCAATGACAACTTTCAAATGATTTTAAGATGCCTTGAAATGTACGAAACTTTGTTGACAAACCCTGTTTTGAAATACATTCCATTTTTACATACAGAAAGAGTACACTAATTGCTATAAGAAAAATGGTAATAAAACCAAAACAAAATTTCTTGTGATTAAATTCAATGCTAACTTTTATAACTAAAATTATTTTCATACAAAGAAAGGTGTAACGAAAAGTATTCCAAAAAATATTAGTTTTCCGGAAACTTGTCAAAACTAATCATCCAAACCATACAGGGCAAAAAATTTTTTACTTAGTTTCACTTATGGTTTTCTGCTACGCCAGAATTATAACCAAGAACAGTTGTTAATAATACTAAACTAAGCTTGATTTAAGAGCAACCCATATTTGAAGGGCGCGAATAATTCATATAATTGGTAGTTTGTTGTAATGGATGTAAAGTAATGAATTTAAAATTCATCTAACTCGTGACAACTAATAAATATTTCAAAAGAGAAATTCGCATAAAAATATTAATAGCAACAAAATAATTTTCAATTACTTATTCTAAGCATAAATACTAGCGTCTTTATTAAACATTTTTTTTTGGCTTCTACTAGAAAACTTATTAACTATGGTTAATATTTGTGCACATCTAAAGCATAAATATTTTAGATATATTTTTAAACAAATAATCAACTAATTATTTATTTTTAATTCTGCAATATTTAGTGCCTCGTAAAAAAGTAAACAATATTTTTAGCGTAATATGAAACACATTAAGGTTAGATTTTAACACCGAATACGTGACAAATTGTTATTTAAAATTAATGGCAAAAAAAAAATACTTTTTATTTATCTAAACCAATAATTAGAAACTATTAAAATTGAAAATCACGTTGGAGGATAATTTTTTGCTTTTTTCTACTTTTTACCGACCGTATTGCACACAATAAGCGAGGTAATGTAATGGCACCAAATTTCGCATGTCGAGTTTTCGGTAGGAACACACTTCTCGACAGTAGTGAAAACGTGAATAAACTGTTTTTAGAAAAATCTCGGTCTGTTGGAGTGTCGGTCTTTATGTGCACGCGTGATTCTCAAGTTCGGTTGAACCGAATTTGGTGAAACTAAAACGAATTTTATAAATAAGTTTATTTCGGTTATGGAACGAATCGATCAATTTTTGGAATATATAAGATTTGAAGAACTAGACTTTTTTGAGGACCAATTTTACATTTTCACGTATGTTAAAAAAAATGATCGACTAATATCCTTGAAGTTTAATATTTAAATTCATGGTGTTAAAAAAATGAATCTATAAATTTTTTGAAAAGATCAGAAACCGTAAAAACCTGACTGGGATGCGGAATTTACACTTTTGACCATTAGTTTAGGTTGTGACTGAAACTAACTGAACTTTTGACTTTTAGGAATTTTTATAACCTTCTTCAACTTTTTCACTACACTTGGCAATGTATACGTTGTGGACGATTATGGGCTGACCACATTCGATTTTTTTTTTGGCATAAATTCACTTATTTTGCTAAAAATTGAAATTTTCATGTTTTCTCTATGGTGTTAATTTTCAAGAAAAAAAATTAAAATTAAAGGAAAATTAAAAATTTTTTGGGAACAAGAGTCGCTAACTCTTTAATATTAAAATGTAATTTTAAATAAAAATTAATTATAATTTTTAATTAAAATTACATTTTAATTTTCCATTTTTATCTTTAGAATTTATCTTTTAAAGATTTTGTTTCTTATTTAAGTACTTAATATTTGTTTGATTGTTTTCGTTTCCGATTTTCTACTATGATATAAAATTACCATCGGGCTGCAAGTAAATTAGTACAGAATATTGAATTGTTGATAATTTTACATTTTTAATAATTGAACATAAAAAATCTTCGATAATATTCCTTAAGTATTAGTTTTAAAAACCACTCACTTTAAATTTGATTTTCCGACAATTTCTTAATTACTTATAGACACTAGATCATTTAAGTACTTTTATATAGAATGTAAGTCTAGGTATTGGGGTGCGATTAAGCACTTTTCAATAGAAATTAAAATATTTATTTATATGACATATGTGATATATTTTGCCGTCAATGCCGAAATAGGATACCATCATGAGAATTTATGACAACATTTATCAAATTTTGGTTTTCAGTAGAAAAAACTTAAAAAGTGACAATCAATTTTTATTTCAAAAACATCAAAAATTTAAAACAACATCTTATTGTAAATTCAAAAATAGAATTTCGATAATTCTTTTTTGTTGTTTTCTAAATTTTTAATGAAAATTTAGTTGAAAAATATAAAGAGGGGGGAAGAAAGTTAATGACATTTGATTTGAAAACATTATTTTTCATTTTTGTGTTTTTTTTCTTATTGTTGTTGTTGTCGATGTTTATTTCTTTTAAAAGGTGGCGTAATTTTTCTTAAATTTTCGTAATCTAATAAATTTTAGAATGACGGTGTTTTAATAAATATGCAAGCTGGCTACAGTACACATATTTACATACAAATAATTTTATTCTGAAAATGAAGATAATGAAAAACAGAGGCAAACAATATTTTATTAAATATTTTTGTGGTAAATTGTCGGATTTAGTCCAAATATTTATTTTTTAAAAATTTCAATTTAATTTTTAATGTTTTAAGCATTTTGGTTTTAATTTTTGGGAAATTCTGGTTTTTATCTGGAATATTTGGAAAATAAGGTATGTGAATGTTATTAGAAATTGGAAATTTATAGTAAAAAATTAAATTTTAAATTTTATGTTTAGAATACTAACTACAGAAGCAACTCTTAATTAAGTTGGTTCAAACCAATGGTTTGTAAAGTAGCACTTTTCCTGTTGAACAAATGAAAGCTTTTAAAAACATTCAAAAATATTTGAATTACTATCATTCATAGACTGAAGGAAATATATCAAAATGATTGCATACGTTTAAGAGGAATGAGCAAGAGAAAAAAAAAAACATGCTAAGGAAGTGAGTTAAAATCAACAATCATATTTTGTTACAGCATGACTTTTTCCATTATTTTATTGCTTTTATAGAAATTTGTAAAAGTTTGTACTTGCGGAAATATAAAGCATTTCGGAAATTAAAGCATTTAAATTTTACGGACTTCGAAAGGGAATGAAGGTAGGAAAAAATGTTCTTCAAAAAAAATTATTTCTCAATTAAGATAAGATGCTAAAATTACAGATTTTTACAACATACCGCCTAGAAAAAAATGGTACCAAAAATTTGAAACAAAAAATGGTGTTAAGATGCCGGTGAATTTCAAGGGTAACTTTGTAATTTTGATGTTTGACAACTTAAAATATATCGCAATAAAAGAAATCAGTCACTACTTTTCTGCGTGTGGAGAATTTTAAAAATGTTTGTGTTTTCGAATAATAATTAGTTAAAAAATGGTACTTTTAGAATTCTGAGGGATTATAACTTTTAGAGGAGGAAGAAGATGAGCAATTTTTTTATTAGAGAAATAAATCTCATGTAAGAATTGATTTGCATACACAACCTCAACTTTCTATCTTAAAAGGTGTACAAGTTTTCTTAATACATACAAGAACGGACAGGCGGATAATAATAAGCATTTCCATTTTTTTTTGAAAAAGTACTTAAAACCACCAAGTTAAAATACATTATAATAAATAATGTAAATGTTAACGGTATAATTTATACGAAGCTTACTGTATTGTTTTCAATAACATGGTTATTAATTTGTTTATCAGATTATTTATATTTTTGATTTGCATAAACTAAAGCGCTATCTATGCGTCTCTGTTATCAACGAATTAAATTTGTAAACACAACAGAAATATATTAACATTTGTAAATATTTACTATATATATATATTACATATTTAACTACATATTTGCATTTTATAGTTCATCAAAATATTATCAGATTTTTTCCCGGTTCAAAATACAAATTTTCATTTCCAGCTATTCTCTGTTACTGATGTTACTGAATATAAAAATATGAATATAGTATAACAAAGAAATTTAGTTACAAATTTTATAATTTTAGACTCTAATTAAATTATAAATTAAAGTAGTTATTTAATTTGCATTTATATTTAAAATTTTTATTAAAAAAGTGGTAGTAATACGAAATTATCTTACTTAAAACTAATTAAAACGAACAACAAGATCTATTCCTTTTACATGAAGAACCAAGAATTTTAAAATGAAAATTTTTTGCTTAAATTAACAAACTTAATTAAGTACTTAATTTATACGAGTATCTATTTGGTATTTTATTTAACTATTAAGTTATCGTTTAATTTACAAATTTAAATTTCAAATGAATTTTTAGTTAATGTATTTGAGGTTATATTAAAACAACAAAATGCAAATTAAATCAAAGTTAGCAGTTGACATTATTTATACAAAAGTTTGAAAATTATTATTTTTCTTATCTAAAGCATGTGTGTATTTATAAAAACAAATACTTATGTAATTTCAATTTTGAAGCACAAAAATATATTAAATTTTGAATTGAATTTCTTAATTTTACTGCAAGAGTATGTTATAGAAAATTCCTATTTACTGTTATTGGCTCAATGGCTCAATTGAGCTGATAACAGTTAATATCAATGGCTCAATTGAGCTGATAACAGTAAATATCAATGGCTCAATTGAGCTAATAACAGTAAATGGAAAATAATAAACTAATTTTTCAAATTTGAAAATAATTTATGAGGGCGGTGCAAATATTACCGATCATAGCTAGTTTGTTCGCTCCTCTTCCTCTCACTATATTTGCAATTGTTAAAATATTTGACTCCCAATTATAAAACTATATGGAACTATGAATAATTACATTACGCATGTCTAATCACGTAGAGTAAGTGTAAATTATTTAATTTTATAAGTGAAATGACAATCCGTCTGTTAAGCGATTTAAAATCATAAGGAGAACCACCTAACTTTTTAATGAGAATTTACTTTTAGTTCGAATAACATGGGAAGAATGCAAAAATAATATAATTTTAACACATTTCTGGTTGTGAGAAAAACTTATTATGAATAAGAGTTTTCTAAAAATTGTTGAAATTATTTTTTATATTTTAAAAAAAAATTCCTTTAACTTTAAAAACAAACAAGATTCTCCGAATTATTCCGAAATGATTTGGGGTTTTAAATTCCATTAAAAAAAACGCAGAACGCTATTCAATTATTTTAAAATGTCCTTTTCAATTTTTCAAAAATTTTTGATATAATAATAAACCTTAAATTTTATTATTAAAATTAAAATGTTAAATTAATATTTTCCAAAAAAAAATATAAAAAAATAAAAATGTCTTACTTGTATTCTAATTTCCTGTACCTCATTCCTTATATCCCAAAATTCTATTAAACATTTTTTTTTGATATCTCATGCCTTTATTCGAAAATAAGATAAAATAAAAATCATTTTCATCATTTTAAATCATGAGGAAAATGGGAGCACGAATAAAAATTAAATTGCGTCGACATGCTTAGGTAGCTTTAATGCTAAATATAAAAGGTAAAAAAAAAGATAAAGAAAAACACAAAAATTTCTATTCACAGGTTTTAAAATAATCTGTACAACTTGACAGATGTCACTCACACTCTATATTCGAGATAAATGAATAAGTATAACAACAATAATGACATTTTGAAACAAATCGAAGGGGAGAATGTTTACTGATAAGAAAGAAGAACAAAAAAAAAAAATGATTTATTCTAAATTTATGTTTTTCTCTCTTTTACTATACTTTTACTCCAATCGCTAATTAAAAATTTTGTCATAGAAATTTCAATTTATTTCAATTAGTGATAGATAGACATTCGTAGATTGTAGTAATTTAAAAGTTTTTTATTGAATTTTAAAAGATCATTAATTACAACAAAAGTCAAGGTAGCTAGATACTTGCTTTTATAAGTACATCATATTTCTCTCTTAGATTTATTTGAAAATTAAATTCAGTCAAATTCAATTAAAATTTATTTACAATTTTAGTGTGTAATTGAAAAAGTGACTGCAATATGAGTTTATCAATAAAACAATGAGTTCGACAGTATATTTTTGATCGTATTTTAAGACATTTATTACTGATATAGATTACTAAAAATTGTTTAAGTATAGTAAAATCTTGAAAATGGTTTACCTAGAAACGCAGTGAGTATCTTCGAATAAATTGCTAATCTGGTAATGTTTTTATTTTTTTGGATTGTATAGCTTTTAAAATTGTAAGTACTTATATGAAATGAAGAAATTCCTTATAAATCTTAAAATTAGACAAATCTAAAATTAGACAAATTAATTTACAACAATTGCAATAACTACGAGTAATAAAACTTAACATTGATTTGTTTTTATTTTTACGCTTTTATAAGTTCAAAACGACTCATGAAATCAAAAACTTCTCATTGCAGCCTAAAAATTTCATAAAGCCCGTTCACTAACAACAATAACCCAGAATGCATTTAAACCTGTGATATTGCTTCTTAACTTCTATTTAATTTTAATGTAATTTACTTAAATAAAATTAAAATAATGATTGAATAATTGCAACAACTAAGTATATGGCTAAGCAAGTTGTATGCGACATATAAGTATGCACTGCGCATCATTTAATTAGTGCGACTAACCTCTTTAATATTATATAATTTTAACTCTTTATAATTTATTTTTAAACATAATTAACTATGTTTTTGTTAATATGAACGAACTGCTGATTAAAGTATTTTAAAACACCGTTAACGGAAAATTGTTATTCTGACAAGAAACATTTACCAATTAAGTGCTACTATTCCCACTTTTTTCTTGAAATGGTGCTGCAGTAAATACTTTCCATTTTATATTATTGATCAACAAGCTTTTAAAATAATTCACCCATATTTTGTTAGTCTCATTACTTAACCTGAAGAGTTATTATTAAAAATAAAAAAAATTAATTTTCTGAATAAAATTAATTTCGAAATTCGAAATTCTATACTTACTGAAAATCAAAATAAGTATTCCTTAACAATGTCCCATCACCCTTAGTGATGCGGCTATCAAAATATGGGAGTATAATCTTAGAAATAATTCTTTCAGTTTAGTCTATTGGCGGTATTCGACCGTGACCAAAAACAAATTTGGCAATTTTCGAATGACGCTAATGTCATTTGTTATTGCGGCAAAATTCCGGACCCGAATAGTTCTCATGTCATGTTCTCTAGTTCAAATTTACATCTCATTTAGAGCTAAGAATATGCCTGAATTATTTCATGCAAAATTTAAAATAAGGGAACAAAACAAAAGTAGAAAACAGGAGACGACTACAGGCTGATTTCGCAAGTATTCTGTTAATTGCATGTAAAATATTCAATTTTTTAAAATTATATTTATTTTGAAATGGTGAAATTATTTTCAAGAATTTTTGAAACAATCCTTGAAATTGTTCTAAAAACACAAAATTTAATTTTTAAAATTTAAAAGTGTGTAAAATATGAAAATTAATTTTTCGTTTTTTGCTGATTGTTAAAAGAAGATTTTTACGAATATTAATTTGGTTACAGTCATAATAAAAAGTAAGAAAAATGTTCAAAAGTAATAAAAAATAATCACTATCATAATTAAAGAAACCAACCCAGGCTCTAATCGAAAAATCTAAAAAAATAAAATACAAAAACCCCGAAAAGAAAAAAAAATTATCAAGTGAAATAAAACTTTTTTTTTATCACATTTGCAAAAGAAAAAGGAAAAAAATTTATCGCACTACTTTGAAAAGAGAGTGAAAAGAATTTCACGCTCAATAAAATTTTTTCAATGTAAATACCCATACGCCATTTACATTCACATACACCATACACCCACAATATCCTTAAAATGGTTATGCTTATTCAATGAAATAAAAAGGAAATTCTTTCTGCGTACAGTTAAAGCTTTTGAATTTAGAATTTTCCGATGAAAATTATAGTAAATTTTTTTTCAGAAAAAAAAAAGAAAAAAATGAAAATTGTTTTCTTCCCCTATTTTGGCAGCGTCTCTCCTTTTTCTTAATGTTTTAATTTTTGTGTTTTCACATTAAATTTTAGGTGCTTTACAAGGTAAATGTGAGTGTTTTTGTGAATTTTTGTAATGTTAAAAATTTGTTAAAATTTTTTCTGTTCTAATGTTAGAAAATTTCGGTTTCATGTTCTTTTTACTTAATTTCAATTTTACATTTATAAATCATTTGTTGATATTTTTTGTTATCCATATTTTTGTTCTTATTTTTTTTTTAAGATTAATTAGTTGAGATTGGAATATGAACTAAATTTCTTAGTTGGTGGTAGTCTTGGCTGCCAACAAAAAGAGAAGAGAAAATGAAAATAAAATGAAAAATGCTTTTCTAACGTGTTCATGTGTATCATGCAACTTTATAATACTTACATACTCGTATATGTAAGCGTAAACGTATGTAAGTATGATTTAAGTATGCGTATGTAAGTGTGCTATAAGATTATCATGGCAATTAATTTTAATTTCCTAGTTATAACTAAGAAATTTAAAATTCTAAAATTTTACAATTTTTCAAGCGTTTTTTCAGTAAATTTTTGAAATTTGGAAAATGATAAAAATTCTTGATTTTTAGTTAAGAAAACAATCAAAAGTCACAACTTTTAAAAATACAATACAATTTTTTAAATTTTGATGAGGCCTAGAAATCGCTTTTTAGATTTTTCCGAAAAAAAAGTTTGAAAAAAAACCCTTAGCAATTCCATTCTGTCTGTTCATCCGTTCGTCCACCCATCCGTGAACATCTTTTCAAAACTTCTACTTCTTTGAAGATAGAAAGCTGAAATTCACACGAACATATTTATTTACTAGAAACTTACTTCTGTAGAAGAAAATTTCAATCTATTTGCCCTCTCTAAAAGTTATAGCCCCTCAAAGTCCTAAAAATGCCACATTTCAAGTAATTATATTAGCAAAACAAGAAAAATTTTTGAAATTCTGCAAAACGCAGAAAAGTAATGGCTAGCTTCTTCTACCGTCGCATACCCTATCTAAAATTTATTTTTTTTTTCTAATTTTAGATATCGTTTTTCTTCTAGACCGTAAGTTGGAAAAGTCTGAAATTTTAGCAGCTTTTAGATATTAATAAATATTTCATTTTGTTGGAAAATATTTTTTGCCACCTCTCTCCCTTGTATTTCCAAAAGGAAAAGTGCTAATTTACAAACCATTGATTCGACCCAACTTTATTGCTCCTTGTTTTCATTTCTTTAAATTAAAGGCAAAAGGGCACATATGTTCGAATTGTCCCAAGAAAGTTTTTAAATTACAAGCATTCTCATTGATTAAGTGCCTAATTTGTAGGTAAATGTAAAATTTGTAGCAAGATTAATGCAATTTGAAATTAAAATTAAACATTACCGAATGGATTAGGTTCCAAGAACCGTATATACTCGTAACAAACACGTTTTCAAGTTTTTTAATTTAATTTCAATAAACTCTTAATTATTTACTTATTCAATTGCAAAAATTAAAATCAACAAATATTTGCATTGAATTTTTCATTCAAATTATTTCCTTGAAACCTTACCGTTTAAGTAATGTAAATTTAAATTTTAGAAATTCTGAAAAACAAATAATAAAAAAACAATTTTGCGAAATTAATTTAGTTAATAAAATTTTTGAAAGTTTTCTCAAAAAATTTAAGAATTAAGTATGTACATGTATGTGTAAGTATAAGTAAAGAGAACAACAAATCTGAAATATAAATTCTCTGCACTTACCCAGCCGTACATAATATACATACATACACATTAACAAATAATTAGATGTCCTTCCTAATGTACTCAAATTTATTTTGAATTTTAATATCAAAAATTTCAATAATAACAAAATTATATCCTTTGAACTTTCTTTTACAATGTAGATCCTTTATATTCTATAAGTAGAAATCCATTTTATAATAAATTTACTATATAGAGAATAAGAGTGGCTTTCTTAAAGGCAAAAAAGTTTTTCTTGTTTTTTTTTTTGCATTAGAAATATTAACCCCTTAAGGTTTTCTATTTACTTTTAAAAAATTATGACAAGTTTTCAAAGTTTTCTAAATTATTCTGATGTAAAAATAAGTATCTACTTAGTTTTATGTATATATATTATATATATATATATATATATATAAATATTCGGTTTAGGAAATATCAATTTTCAGTACTTTTCAATTTAAAAGTTCATAATTTTTGGTTATTAAAAACAATTCATCATTTCTTTGTAACTAAAAAATTTTTATAAGGACAAATGTGTGTGTTCAAGCTTTAAATATAATTTGGTGAAATCTCTTAAATATTATTTTTGGAGTTTTGTCTTTATAGAAATTCGATTTCAAATATTAAGTACGAAACCGAATATATATACGTAAGTGCTTGAATACGTAAGAGGGCTAATTAAAGAATTTCATGTTATTAAAAAATACATTCTTGCAAAATTACCTTTACAGCCCGAATCGGAATCAAGAAGTTACTATCAGGGATTCGGGATAATAGAGTGGAAATATAGGAGTCGAAGACAAGAAAGCGTAACTAAAAGGCAAAATTTCAAGGTTTTTTCAAGTTGCCCCCAACCAACCATCGTTTATTGTAATATATCTCATATCCCAAACAAACTATCCCAGTTCCAAGTAAATAACCGGAGGTATCTCTCAAGGAGTTGGACGAGAGCTTCCAAACACTGAGAAAACGCCGCTCAAAGCATCTGTAGTTTTTGTTTTGACAGCCAGAGCGGAACAGCCACACAGAATATATTTGACCGTCTCCTCATCGAAAAACGCACGAAGTAAACAAAATCTTTCTATAAGCACATGGAAATGTATAAGATAAACTGATTATGTGACTAATACGTGTGCCATTGAATGAAATTCTACTCTATCATTTGAACGGCATAATTGTACGTTTATATATAAATAAATACCCAATTAATCATATTTTCCAATAAATTTATTTGAAAATATTGACATTGATTTGTTGCACACACATACATAATTATTTAAATAGCAAATAAGTAATTACACATTTATTGTGCCTCAAATATATATTATGTTTAAATATATTTTACTTGTCTCTTATTTAAACACGCATACGTACAAAAATATTGTGTTTTAATAGCATAGTATTAACTAATTATATATGATTAAATATGTATTAAATTACAATCTAGCAGGGGTCAACAAAATATTGCTGAAAATTTTAGTTTTTTTGTTTTTTTTTGATTTTATACACTTGAACTTAATACTAATAATATCAATAGTTAACGAAATTTGAAATTGGGTTAGTAAGGTAAATATTTAAATATTTATGAACAAAAATAAAATATCAGAAAAAATTAAGTGTGAGTGTAAGTGTAGGTAGCTATGCAATATTTTTTGATAAAGAATATTAAAGCATATGAAAATCAGATGTGCTTACTTGAATCTAACATCATGAGAACATAAGTTCTATGTTAAACTACGAGTCATAACCAAACGTTCATTTGGCAAATAATTAGAAATGCGATGAAAGATTGTGGAATTATTTGCAGTTTAGAAAGAATATTAAATTTAAAGAATTCAAGTTATTTACGATATTACGAAATGCTAAATTTACGATAACAACTGTTATTAGTGGCACGTGCAAAGGTTTAGATTGAGTAAACCTATTAAGGCATATACAACCTAAGTGTTAAATGAATTGCTCTTGAAGTCAAAAGAATTGTATAATTACTTATTAATGAAAAACTAGCTACTTTCTTATATTGAAAAGTGATATGTTATCCAGTAAATAAAACACCGAAAAGTCAACAACAATTCTCATACAAAATGAAAATGAAAGAAGTACTTGAAGTTCCACGGGAAGTTAGTCGATTTATTCCAGCAGATAAATAGCTTTAATATTTCTCTAATTATAATATTCCAAATATTTCAGATTTAATAGCCTTCACTAATAAATAAACACTAATAACTTGACAGCCGTTTAACTTAGAGTATAAATTAGTCATTAGACACTCGTCTTGCATATTGCCGACTCTAAATTTTTGTTCCTAAGTATAATTAATTGAATCTAAGCTCTGGTTTTAGTCAGTAACTTAATAAGTAAGATAATTACTAAGTATCTAGTATTGAAGTAACACTTATTTTTTAAAATAATTCAGTTTAGCTATAAATCGCAAAACAAGTTCTTACTAATGATTAATTTAATTTATACTCTATTTACCTACATAATCATTTGTTTGAGAACATGTGAAACACCCTGTATATTTAGGATATTAAGGTTAATCAGAATAAAATAAAACAAATAGTCAAAAGCTTACCGAAATTTGAAATCAAATGAAACAAAATTAATTTAAAAAATATATTTTTCTTTACTTTAAACAAAAGATTTTTTAGTAAGTCCCAGATTCAATAAAAATTTCAACTAAGATCCCCTAATAAATTACCATACTTTCTTTCATGTCGTAAGTTTTCACAAAATTCTTACACAAACCCAAAATAAATTTTTCACTTTTAATTCATTTAAAATCGATTTACTTGGATCTTTACTACACAATTGAAAGACAAAAATTACAACATAAAATTTACCCAAAAAAAACCTTTCAAAAGAAAAATGACTAAAATTACTTTTTCTTATTGTTGTTTTTTTTTTTCTTCTTTTCTAAAATATCCTTTAAAAATTCAAAATCGTTTTAATATAAGTAAATATAAAAATTATGCCAAAAAGAAAAATTGTTTGTTTTTATAAATTTTGGGACATTTTCAGATTTAACGATAAAAAAATTCGTAAAAGAATGAGTACGTCCGTCCGTCCACGTCATATTCAATTGTTCCCTTCCGCACAAATATCTTAAACATTGCTGAATATTTTTCATAGTTTTTTAATGCTGTTGCTATTTTCTTAAGGTGAATGTTTTATTGTTCGGTCACTTTTACCACTTTTCCTTAAATCATCGTATTATCAATGTTCTATTAGAAATTAAATATTAACGAATTTCCACGAAAGTTACATAAAGTATAGACAATGAAATGAACTAAATAAATAATTAGAAACCCACCAAAATCAAATTTCAATTCGAAGACCAAATATATTCGCATACTAATTTCACTAGATTTCAAATTTTGTAAAAAACAGCTAATTAAACTTAATTTTAAGCAACAAGTAACATAATGTTTGTACCAAAGGAATAACTATTGAATACAGCCCTTCAAAGTAAATTTAATATAACAGGGTTATTAATAGTTAGTTAAATGTAACTAATTTTAAGTATGCTCTTATATACCATCACAAAAAGATTTATGGGTTTGCAAGCAGATCTTTAGATATATTATGCAAGTAAGTGGAGTCAATATTCATAAATCAATTCCAATTTTTACCGACCGTATTGTGTATACAATAGGTAGGTTATGTGATGGCAACAAATTTTGCATATCGAGTTTTCGGTGGGAATGCACTTCTCCATAGTAGGGAAGTGTAAGTAAACTATTTTTAGCAACTTGTCGGTCCATCGGTCTGTCGGTCTGTCGATCTGTGTGTGCACGAGTGTATCTCAAGTTCGGCTGAACCGATTTTGATGAAATTGTATATGTAAGTTTATTTCGACCATGGCACGGATTGATCAGCTTTTCAGATATATCAGGCCTTGGGAACTGCACATTTTAGCGGGCCCGTTTTACATTTTTGACCATTTTAAGGAAAATATACAACCGATTTACTTCAAATTTCATATATAAGCTCAAATCGACCGTCCGCGAAACCTCCTAACTTTTGGAAGAAATCAGACGTCAGCAACTAGACGTTTACTACGGGCCAAATATACATTTTTGCGTATATAAAGAGAAATAATCAACCGATTTCATTGAAATTTAATATTTAAATTCTTCGTATAAAAACAATTAACATATAAATTTTTAGAAAGATCAGGGCTTGAAAACTGTTCTGCGGGCCGATTTTACATTTTTCACCATATCTACAGAGCGAATTGATGGAATTTCTTGAAATTTGATATTTGAGTTCTGGTTGTTACCGAAACTAACTGGTGAGCATTTCAGAGAATTCAGGTAGCACAAAGCGAAATTCTACTAAAAGCCAAATTTACATTTTTCTAGGTATGTTAACTATAAGCTTACTAATGTCCTAAAAATTGGAAAGAAGTATTTAACAGACATTTTTATAATATTCTGTAACATTTTCACTTAACTAGATAATACACATTGCGGTCGATTATTTGCTGACCACATCAGATTTTTTTTTGTTTCTTGCATTTTTTAAAATACTTCATTTGTGTATAAATAAAGCTATGATTAAAAAAGATTTTTAAATTTCAGAACAAGGTCTATTTTACAAATTCATAATACGAACATCATCACATGATTTTAGAATTGAAAAAATTTGAAATTTTAATTTTCCATTTTTTTAAAATTTCTTTTATTTAAATTTTCATCATTATGCTACATTGTTTAGATTTTAGAAGATATTAAGAAAACTCATTACATACAGATTTAATTTTCTTTATAAGTTTGTACTTATGTATAACACTATTTTTCCTTCAATAAACTAATAAATTTCTATTTCTTAGGCATTTGAAAAAAATTGAAGGCCCAAACCGAATCAAATGCCACGTTTCAATAGTACAACTCTTATAAAGCAGTATTAATTTCAATAGTCATAATAAGCAAACTAAATTTTTTAAAATACAGAGTCATTCCCATTCAAAAGACAAGCACAAAGGCAAGCCTAAAATATTTTATCTTTATATATTAATATTATCTAAGTAAATAAATTTTTTTCTCATCTTAAGTAAATATATTAAGTCATAACAATAAAAGTGAGAATAGTATATAATGTGCTTATCTCAAAACATTAATTTTAATATTTACTTGTTTTTTTTTTTTGTATTTTTTTTTTCACTTTATTCTATATAAGATTATATAATAATATATGTTTTATATAATAAGTATTTATACTTACATTTCATTCGTTTTTCCTTATAAAATATATATATATATGTTTCTATATATATATGTTATTATGTATTGTTATTTATTTATTTATTTATATATTATCAAAATATATAAATATGTACGAATATCTCTGATAGTAAGTATATATATGTATAAGTAGTAGAATGTAATACGATGAAAATATAAGAATCTTTAAATCCTTGTAGCTGACTACATAAGTATATGTATATGTAAGTATAATATGATGCTATTTTGTTTTGGTTATGTTTTTTTTTATTTTTAAATTATAATTTACTATATTCGTATATTAAATGTTATGTACTTTATTTATATTATATACATATTTTATATTTATATATGTGTACTTGCTATGTACACATGGAGTTAGATAAATATGTATATATATATATATACCAAAAAAAAAAAAATTTTGCCTTGTATCCTTTTTGTTTTCCTTTTTTTTATTTTTTTGTATATCTTTTAATATCGGGTTCGGTTTTTATTAGATATCCTTTTGTATGCTTGTATATATATATATATTGCATATAATATATATATCCTTCTCTTTTTGTGTTTTTGTTTTCTCCTTTTAATTTTGTTTATCTCTGTAACTTGTATTTTCTTTTTTACTGTTTTTACTTTTAATAATAATATAATGATAATGATATTTAGAATAAGTAATACATACTTTCAGATTACAATGTTTGTATATATATATATATAAATATATATATACATATATATATATATGTGTATTTTTGTAATATATAATTATTTCTTATATATTTTAGTTAGTACGTATGTAAATCTGTTTATTTAATATAACATTCTATATATATATATTTTGTAGTTATAAGTTATAAGACTTAAGGATATTCGAAAATTTTAAAGTAAAATTTCTATACATTCACTTTAGTTACTTTAGATATTCAATTTAGAAATTTATTTAAGATTTTTGATTAAATTTTTTAAGTTTAATTTAAAGTTTATTTATATGTCGTTGCTTTTTATATATATATATGTATATATATATTCATACTTAAATATAATAAAGTGTGTTAAGTGAAAGGTTATAAAAAAAAATAGAACTAAAATAGAAAAGATGTAAGAAAAATCTGGAAAATTTGATCTTAATTAATTTTAATTAATTTTATACACCATAAATATTTCTTTATTTAATTTTATTCTTTTATTATTATATTAATTTCATTATTATTTTATATTAAAATTTTCACATTATATTAATTTTATTTTGTTACCTTTTTTTTCTAAAAACCCTTTTTTGATTTAAATTTCATTAATTTAAATTTGATTTTGAATTTAAAATGAAAAAAGGTGAAAACATAATTTTTATTTATTTTAGAAATTAGATCACCAATATAATGTGACCATGACAAATAAATAACACCAATTCGGTAATTTGATATTTCAAAATTTTTTTAAAACACTTTTATTAATTATTTTTTTTTTCTCAATTTTATTTTATTTTAATATAAAATACCTTTATAATTAAAATTTTATTTCACTTTGTTGTTTTTTTTTGCAAATATTTCAATTAATCATTGTTATGATTTAATTTAATTTAATTTGGTTTAATATTTTTAGCCTTTACAAAAAAAAATAAATTATGCAAATTAAAATTAAATAAGTATTCAATTACAATAAAAAAAATAAATAAATAATTAAGTACTTAATATGAAAAATTATAATATTTTCCTGATTTAAATGAGGTGGTATTGAAGAATATATCTGATATTTTTGTTTTTATTTTTGTTGATTGAATATATTTAAGTTTCTTTTATATAAATTTATGTCTAAATATAAATAAAAATAAAATAATAAATGAAATAAATAAAAATTAATATAAAAACGAATATAAGTATTCTGATTTTCAATACTACTTAATTTTATGTAATAGATTCGGCATGCCGAAATATTAGTTTGAAAAAACACATCTTTTTTGGCACAATAGACCAAGCGGAAAAGAATATACAAAAAACTTGACTTGAAGTTACAATAATACGGGTAATAATAAATAATTCAGCAATTTAGAATCAATAAACTAAAATGTATATAATTACATAAGGTTACGTTTTTACCTTTTCATTTTTAATCGAAAAATCATGAATTAAAATATATTTTGATTAAATAAATTTATAAAAAACATTACTGCTAAATATCTGAATTATTCAAAACAACTTAAACACGATGGCTTATTGTGCCATATTTATAAAATATCTCACGTTAAAGTTGGATTTGTTGCAAAGCATGTCAATATTAGAGATACTAATCTTATTACCATATAAATTACACAATTAATTGTGTTAAATATTATCTCACAAATTGATAATACATTATTTCTAATATTCAAATTGTAAGTACTTAATTACATTTTGAATAAATATTGCATGGTACGATACACAATTCATCTTAAAAATGCAATAATTAGTTAATTAATTGAGTATTCTGTGAAACTGAAATTTGAAGATTAAAATTTCTGTTTTGCTAGTTTTTGAGCGAAAATCTAGTGTTTGCTAATTTTTGATCGAAAATCTAGTGTTGAAAATGTTATATTTTTGAATTAGGATTATTGTTATCGTATAAACCAAAGTTCGATAATAGTTGTTGAAAAACTTAAAATATTTTTTCAATTTACATTCATACTTAAAGCATTTCATTCAATTATTTTGTAATGAAAATAATTGCACGTATCAGGTGTGCATTGTTCTTTCATAAGACTGTACAAAACAAACCAAAATGTCTAATGTTAAATGCGAATTTTGGAATGAATCGTATACCACCTAGCGTTAAAAATACTTATATAAGTACTCTCTGTATACTCTCGTATACGCTTACACTGTGTCAAATTCAACTTGAAGTCTTATGTTTGCCTCCATTTATTTTACAATTGAAAAATTATATGTTATATAAAATAATAACTACCTAAAAAATAAGTACAGTAATAATTATCTACTCATGTAAGCAATTGTAACAATAAACTTTCAATAAAGTACGTTTATTTTTTCAAAAATTTTTATTAATGAAACCATAATGTATTAAATAATTTTTAACACACATTCATACTTGTGTTTACATAATTAAGTTATTAATAATTTCTTTATTGTTTTGTTTTATTTGAAAACACCCCTCCCTACAATAACAGAAACTATAAATAAGAAATTAAATAAAAATTTTTATAACCTACTGAACGTGTGTTCTTAAATAAATTCATTGAGTGAAAGTAATAAACAAAAATATTGTTATTATTGTTTAGATTTAATTAAAATTTTCATTAACAAAATAATTCTGTTTTTCCAATATACTTACTTATTATTTTAATAAAACTTTGTTAACTCACACCAAATTATTGGTTTTACTTATAGTTTTTAGCAAATCTTAAATAACAAATATAATTTTTGGTTTTTTATATTGCCTAACTAAATAATAAGCAGTAGAGGTGAGAATACATAGAAAGTTATAATATATAATTTAATTAGGTTCCATTAACTATAGGATTTCGTATTGGATTTCATCAATTTTCTTACAGCATTTGAATTTTTGGAAATGAAACAATAAACTCACAATACCTTCCGAAAGTAATCATTTTACAATCATAGAACATGTGCTTATTATAATTAATATTTAAGAATATTGTATAATAACAAAATACGTTTCTAGAACCATAGTATTTTACTTTATTTATAACAAAACATAAGAAGTATTTAAGTACATAATAATTTGTAAAGGAAATCCTATTACTAAAGAATTTATTTCTTTAAATTTCAATTAAATTATTTGTTTTTTTTTTTTTAAATTACATGCATATATGTATATTTAAAAATATTTTAAATTGAATTTTATTATCTTAATTAAGTTGTTTATTATTCTTAAAATAAAACAGAAAAAAAAAATTTGCAAATATTTTTCGAATTCGAACAGGGTGTGCGAGTAAAAATTGAGCACTTTTTATTTTATACCACTGATTTTATAAGAAAATTCTGAATTAAATGCTGACTTAAATGGACGAAGTTATGCATGTATGTTCATAGTTATTAATATGTAAGCATAAATACTTAACAAATAAGTTGGAAACATATAATATCTTCAACATTCGAAAGTTTGATTGTAAATAATACTTAAGTTCAAGTTAAACATAAATGAAAACTTAGGCCCTTATTATGATTGGCGAAGCGAATGAAATTTTTGGTATTATGATTACCGAATTAGCCTAAATTTTAGGTGAATGAGCTGTCAAATCTGTCGAATGAAGTGTGACGACTTTGGCAAATGAAACCAAAAATCCAAATAGTACATAAATTATTTTTTATTGGATATTATATAGTTTATAGTGATATAATGGAAAAATCTAAACTATCTGTAACGTAAGTTCTCCAAATTATTGTAAAAAACAATTGATTGTTTAATATTAATTTAATTTCCCGCAAACCCTATTCCGTGATTGCTAAAGGGATAGGAAAATTCAATTGTTTATGCAAAATTTCAATGTACATGGTGTTAACCTTATTATATTCGGTAGGTTTTCCGATGTTATGCAGTAGCAACATTTTGGATCTAGCGAATGAAAGCATTCGCCAATCATAATTTAAAATGTTACTTGATTCGCCTAGTCGACTCGCCTTGCAATTCGCTTCGCCGATCATCATAAGGGTATTAAAATTCCCTTAACTTCACATCATAAGTATATTGCTTAACAGACCTTATTTTTGTATACTTATGAATTAATGACTAAAAATTTACTATTAATTAATTAATAATCTCAATATTAATTATATTTACACACTTAATCAGCGAAAAGAATTGAGTTTTAAACTAAATTTTGATATTTCAGATTAATTTATTGAAAAATTAAAAATTTGTTTAAAATTTATTTTTGAAAAAGATATATGAAAAAATACTGAAATATCGAAAATCAAAGCAGATATCAAAAATTGCAGTTAATTAATACAATCATTATATAAATTATAATAAATACAAACAAATAACAGTTACTTAACAAAAGGTCAACTTTCAAAACAGGTAATAAAAATTTCAAGTTTTAAAAACAAAATTTTTTTGAAAGCGAAATTTCGAAATTTTAATAAGACAGAACTTTAATTTTATAATTTATGCATGTAAATAAGATTAATATTGATTAATAAAATTTTAATTGGTTTATTATTTATTTTAAGATTCAGAATTTTAGGTATAACGCAAACAATAGAAATAAATTTTCAATTTAATCGACGATTCTATCATACAGTTATTTAAGTGCATTGTTAATTTCAATGCCAATAAAGTACAGTTTTAAATGCATAATTTAAGAACATCGAAAATTTACAAGAACGCTAAAATTAAAAGGTAAATATTTAAATTATTCGGAATATTAAAATCAAATTGAAATTTTTCAATGTCAATTGAAGATTAAGATGCAGACACACACCAATTTCAATAAATTTTGTTTTGAATGGTTTTTAAAATTTATGAGCATCGAAGTATATACAAATTACGGAAATATGGTAATAAAAATGGAAGTAACTGTCATTCAGAGCAGCGGTACAATTTATTACATAAAATAAACGAATAAAATTACTTAATTCCGAATCAGGTTTTTGCGTTTACTTGCACTTAATTCAAATAACCTGTACTGCAACCTAACTGATATTGTACTAAAATTTAGAAAGACAGATTAAATGTCAACATCCTTGAACAATTACTTACGTTTAAATATTTAAAATTTAAAATATTTAAGTAAGTACTTAAATTTTGCACTTTATCATACACCGGTGTAGTTTTCAATTAAAATCCTGATTTCGAGACAGCGAAACACAGAAAATATAAAAAAAATAAAAACTACGGAAAAAATTATGCAATCTTTTAAAAAAACCAGTTTCTTTAGCACATTTCTCTTTCCACAATTACGTACTTAGTTTAAAATTATTTAAGTAAATAAGTAGCATAAGCATCGTAATACACAAAATATGTAGGTACCCATGAACATACGTACAATTGCAACTCAATTTCATCTGAATAACCAGCACTTATTGGCTTTCACCTAAACATACATCCAAATTAAAATAGAGAACTAAAATAAGTAAAATAACATTAAAATAAACTCGGAATTTAAAACGTGTTGTATAAAAAATGTACCAAATTCCAAAATGCATTACAGAAACTCATTAAATTTAATATCTGATCACGTCTAATACATTCAAAAAGAAATTTAAAAAATTCTCCATTCTCTCTAATCTGAAAATATAACAAGGAATTCAAGATTTTCAAGTTGAATTCGGACAATATTGAATTTTTAAGAAATTATCCAACTTTTAAATTTCTTAATTCATAAGCGATGTCAACTAAGTAAATTATGACTAAATACTTATAGAGGCATCAAATAGAATCCTGATTATTAAATTGTAAGATTTATAATAGAAAAAATTAGAAGAGCATAATTAACATAAATAATAAAGATAATTAAATGAATTTTTCGGAAAAAAAAAGAAAAGAAGACAAGGAAGAAATTTCTTCTAAATCCTTGAATTACTTTTTTTCCAAAGAATCCTTGCGATTTTTTTTTTCATTCTTTTACCTATATTTGCACCAGGTTAAGAAAACAAAGAGAAATTTTTTTTCATTATTTTTCTGTTGATAAACAAAATCACGATTTTTTCTCTTCTGTTTTATTTTTGCAATAATTTTTAGAATAATTTAATTTTATGCTTTAATTTTGGAAAGGTTAAAGCGGCAGATACATTTCGAAATTTTGAAAGTACCTACTTAGTAATTAATGATTGCAATTTCATATATGTACGAAAAAAAATTTAATTATTAATTTCTTATATCCTTAATTTAATTTATGTTCAAAATACGTGAGGCTTAAATTCAAAACTGTAATTAACTGCATTTTAGAATAATCAGCATTAGTAAAGGAATGTACTATTATTATATTCAATTAATTAGCACCAGCAAGAATTTCACTAATCTAAAATGAAAGACTCTCATTCTCTTAAAAATATTTTTTTCGAAATTTCTGGAAATTGATTTCAAGGCAATACTACTTACATGCTAGCAAACCTTCTTGCATTTTATTTACTTTGCTCTACTTATTTGCTTTATGAATAAAATTAACAAGAGTGAATCATTTCAGCTGAATTCCTTTGCATAAAACGTAGTGATAAGAAAAGAACAACATTATCACAAAATATTTGACGTATTACTAATAAATATATTTTATTACTAATAAATATATTTAGACAATTTATATATACAGATTTTCGTTTTTACATGTTCACAGTGTTATTCGTAATACGACAGCATATAAGTAATAAGAAAATTTTTAAAATATTCAAGTACTAAGCAAATATTTACCAAACGATTTAAAATTTGATTAGAAATTTTAAAGGTTAAAACCTTTGTTAATCTTGTGAAGTTTACTACTGATAAAGTCTCAAATAGTAGGTACTAATTTTTTTTTCACTAATTTCTAAAAAAAACTAAATTAATTTCTCAAATGATTTATTTACTCTTGTTCATTAATACGTACATATACATACGTGCATATTATTGTATATATGTATTATACGTTCGTATATGTATGTTGATAAGAATAAGTTCAAATTATTTCCGTTCATAGAAAAATATCGCAAAATTTTGTATTTTAACACACCTTTCCAATGCTTAAACACACCCTTCAAATTTTGGCCTATATTCAAACGTTTATTTAAAATTTCTTTGAGTGTTTACCTACCTTCCTACCTTCTGTTATAGAAATATAAAATTTACAAGAATTTTTTAACTAAATTCGAAAAATCTACTCTACTTGTATTTTTTAAATTAAAAATATTGTCAAATTAAATGATATCGTAAGTTTTTGTCATACTTTACATTTATGAAAGTATTTTTGATTCAATTTAGATATTAGAACTTTAAAAAAAATTAATTAAGCATTCCAGGCAGAATTTTTTTGTGTTTATGATTTAAACCTTCAAAATCCATCAATCAATTTTTAAATAATAAAATTTTAAATGCAACAAATCACTCATACTTATCATTCAAACAACAATATTGTAAATAAACCATGTAGGTATGTACGCATACCATACATAGTAACTATACCTAATTTGGCAGTATGTACCTACACTCATTTATATATTTAGAGAATCAGTGAACTAGTAATATTTTAAATTAAATTGTATTAAATTTACTAAATTAAATTTAATTGTCAAAATCCAACAGCAATATTGCATATTTATCTCTAAAACAATATTGTTGTAAAACAACCTATGAACACATACATATAAACAGTTATACAACGTTTAAAATGTTGTAAATTAAAAATCAAAAAAGTATTTACTTAACTATTTAGAACACGAAATTTCCCTAACTTAAATTAAACAAAATACATACAATTGTGAACAAAGGGAATTTTCTCAAAGCAATAACTGTGTAAACAAATAGAAAACATTATTGTTTAAAACATCTCTTATTCAAGTGATTATTTAAAGGAAAAGAAATTTCAAAAATAGCCTAACAAAAATTTAAATTAAATTCTAATCTAAGAGCTGCTATTCTGATCACAAATTAAGATTAAATCTTCCTGATAAAAATTCATAAAATTTCAGTAAAATCTTGTACCTTAATAACAAATCTAGTTGTATGTAGTTGTTTACACCTATTGTATTTGGTCTAATTGTGTAAGTACACATGTACCGATTGTTCTTATGCAGAATTAAAATTACCCTGTTATATTCACTGTTATGAATTTTAAGGAATAGTTAGGGAATTTTAATTATGAAATACTTCGAGAACATTGTATTCATTGCAATTCCATAAAATTATTGAATTTATCATTTAAAATGAAATTTGGTAGGGACCGAATATTTTTTAAATTCAGTGAAGAAATTTACTCACGCTTAAAATTTTTTGCAAAAAAAAAAAAAATTAAAATAATTACAAAATTATGTGGGTAGATAATTTAATTTTTTTTTTTTGTTTAATTTTTCTTATTATTTTCACATTTTTTCTTTATTATTTTGCACTTAAGAAAAAAATTTTTTTTTTTATTTTATCTTCTTAATTTAAATAATTTTTTCTTTTACTTTTTTGTTTTATTTTTTTTACACGATTTCTCAATTTTTTTATTCTCTGTATATTTTCTTTTTTCTTTCTTGTCGTTGTTGTCAGTGAGCTCAAATCTCGTTCATTAATATTTTTCTTCTCTTTTCTTCACTTTACCTTATGCCTGCCTCGTTAGCAGCATCTTTTTTTTTATTATTTTCCCTTTTTTGTTGTTTTTTTTTTGCAAATATTTTTTTAAGAAATTTGTGTTTCTTTTTTTTGTTCGTTTTTTTTTATTTACAGTTTTATTACACCGGTAGATAAAAAGTTCATATTTTATACAAAATTTCGTATTTAACAAAAAAAAATTTTTTCTCGTTTTTGCCACCTCTTTTTTTTTTAGTTTAATTCCCTTTTATCTCTTTTTTACTTTCTTACATAAAAATTCTTTAAATTTCCACGTTTTTTATTCTCAGCGTTTTGTTTAAAAAATTTCGTTTAATTTTTTTTCTGCGTTCTTGCACTACCTTTCAAATACACACACAAAAACAACAAGAAAATAACAATTAAATTTTTTAATACTCAAAATTTTGCACTGAACCGAACAATTTTTTATTTCACAAAAATAATTACAAAACAAAAAAAATTAAAGCAAATAAAATGAAAATATGCGAAAAATATAAAATTTTTAAATGCCTAATTTTAAATTAAAAATTTAGAGCAACACAAAATAAAAATTGTGAAATTTTAATTAATTCTTTGCTTGTCTTTTATTTTATTAGGTACATTTTTTTCTTCTGCAAGTCAAAGAATGGGACAGCAAAAAAAAAAAAAGACACTTTGTCATTCTCTTCCGCTTTAAAAATAAAAAAAAAAAAATTTATCAACTGCCGCAAACCCACGAAATGACAAAATTAAATAACACTTTATTAATTGACGTACCGAACTCAACTGAACTGAAAATTGAGAATTGAGAAATTTTCTTATGTACAGAAAAAAGAAATAGAAGAAGACAAAACGGAACGAAATAAAATTAAATAAAAATAACAGAAAAAAAGAACAAAAACCAAAAAAAAATAATGCTTTGCCGATTTGAGAGTGAGATTGTGAATTTTATAAATATGGAACGTATGGAAATGAAATATTACGTTCTGTGTATTGCATGCAGATTGCAGAAATGAAATGTTTTTCTTTTGTTCTTTTGAGAGAATTTATGCTGAAACGGCAAGAACTCAATTTATTTAATTCTGTATACATAATACTAACGAACATATAGTGTATGACATATTTACATTATACAGATTATAGCTGGTGCAGGGTTGCCACTCATAAAAAAATCATTGGGCCAAAAATTTAAAAAAAAAAGGTCCAAACTTAATCAAAATGGTAAATTTTGGTATAATACATATACTTTTGCGAGCTTAATACTGAAAATCCAATAATAAGGGTGTGTAATACGCAATAATTAAACTTAATTTTTAGGTGTCACTTTTTTCTAATAAAATTTTATATAAAAAAGTTTTAGAAAAGAGATTTTGTTTTTGAAAATTAAAGTTTTTCTGAAGATTGAAAAACTGTGCCAAATATTAATAAACACGGAAGCAATGTGCCAAAACAATTTTATAAGAAAAAAAGTGAACCCCCAAATGGGGCAAAGTGGCAATACTGAACTGGTATAGTATTCTATAAATATGTACATATATATAAATATATTTGTGATAGAAATGTGACTAGTGAGAAGAGAATTTATATATACAGTCGAACTTGTGTATAAATAACTTTTATAAAAGTAAACGTTTATTTAATTTTTACAGATTTTTAATTATAATAATTTACTGATTTTCAGTAAAAGTAATTTACAGATTTACCGCTTAAATTTTTGATTTTGGGTTTATAGTTATAAGTAAAAGCAAAATCAAAAATTTAAACAAAAAAAAATTCTAGTTTGCAACTTGTTTTCAAACATGAAATGACCTTAATTGAAGTTGTTTATTCGTAATTCCAATTTTTCGTATTTCAGCAAATTTTTCTTTTGTGCTTTTAGCGCTTTTATTCTATGGCAGACAGAGGTCGGGAACCTGCCCATCTCCACGGGCTTTTGGGCGGCCCCCATAGTTTTTTGTATTTGCATGCCTTTTAAATATTCAATTACTTCCAAGTAAAAAGCAAATACAAATATCTCACTAAATATAGTCTACCTTGAATTACAATTATTAAACAATGAATTTGAAGCAATGAATAAAAAGGTTTCACACCGCAGCTCTATGACTGAATTTTATATTTCACATGTCAATTCAGGAGGATATAAATAACAAGACCCCTGATTCTGCTATTATATGTTTACCAATACACAATGTTTTTATACTAACAAAAAACCATATGATTTGCATAATTTTCAGAGTAATTTACACGGCGATTCAAAAATATTTTATATGAATGGCAAAGTGTTGTAATTCAAGTAAACTAGTATCTACAGCAAGCAAAATGTACATTGTATCATAAATAAAATAACAAAAATTAAATCCAAAACAAATATTTTGCGAAATTCGCATAATGCTTTAGAAGCCACAAATCGCAAACAAAATTTTGAAACAAAAGATCGTTTGCTTTCAAAATCATTTTCTGCATGTGATTTCTGCACATGATTGTACTGTACTGTGTATATGAGCAGAGTACATGTGTGTAGTATTTATTTAATAAATTTCTGGAAATTCAAGAGCATAAGAAGATTATACAAAATTACGAAAGAGAGAAAAGAAATTTATTGTACTTTTTCTTTTTTCATTTGCTTTAAACAAGCAAACACGTTTTCATTTATTTATTTGCCAATTTGCTTTAGTTCCATGCATACACTATGTACACCCATCAACAGCAATATGTTCCCATTTACCTTATTATATGCACACAATACCAGACTCGATACAAATACTATATACATACATTATATCATGCATATGGATATATTTTCATAATCTTTTCAACTTAGATTTTTGGTAATATAGCAAAAGTAAGAAATATACAGATTTCAGATTCAGAATTTATACAAGAAATGAAGCGACATGCAAATACATCCCAACAATACATACGTATTGCATAACATTAGTTACATACACGTGCGTATATTTAAAAATATCCCAACATGTGTGTGCATATGTGTGTATGTATCTAGCACATTTTTGAAACGGTAAATATGTATTACTGGGATTTTCTCTTAGTTTAACCGTTTCGCTTTATTTTTTACTCATACTCTCAGAGTAAAAATCTGTTCGAAAATCGGTAAGTATTTATGTTTGTATGAAATTTACACTGAGTTGAATAATTTTGGGAAACTCTGATACCATGGTAACAAAACACAAAAATACGAAATTGTGATAAGAATATGTATACATAGTTGATATTTACGAATATACATAATATGTTCGTGTGGCTTGTACATACGTTATGTATGTTGTATTTGTATATTAGACGATTATATTTGTGTGTTAGACACTGAACCATTGTGCCTTAGCTTCTTTACTCTGCCAAGTAAAGCAAGCAAATGATGCACACTGGTTTAGAAATTTGTTTTTGGTTTTTATTTGCTGTCAGAAAGAAAAACTTATACCTTTTCTCACTCACATAATTAAAAGTTATAGTAAAAATTTGGTTTACCGGCAATTTTTTTCGGACAATTCAAATGGAATTTCCTTTTACATATATTATTATTGTATAGTATATACTGCTATCAATCAATCAATCTTCCATTTCCCTTTCCGTGTACTTGACTATTTTTATTATATTTTTAAGCACTGAAAGTTCACATTTGAGATTGAGACGCATTGAGAGCCAATCTATGAAGCGAGTGTGTACTGGCAGATTCGTAAATCAGTCACAATAAATTTTTTAAATTGACAAATGATTTTAATTTTTTTCTTATTGTCATAAACTATAGCACGGGCTCAATAAATCTTACTTTTTATACCCTGCACTTCGTGAAGGGTATATTAACTTTGGTATGGAGTTTGTAACTACTTGAAGGAGTCATCTGCGGTATGGACATACATATGTATATATTCTTGCTCAGCGTAAAATTCTGCGTCGATTTAGACATGTCCGTCCGTCCGATTGTACGATAACTCAAAAATAAATAATGCAATCGACACCAAACATTCACAAGCTTTTTCTTTTGTGCCAAGGACAAAACCTTATTGTAATTGAACTAATTCGAACTACGGGTTCGGGTAGCTGCCATACAACTCAAAGAGTTTATTTTAAATATTTCAAAAACTAATAAAGCTATAAATATAAAATTTTGTATACATGTGTCCAATTATATTCTACATATGGTCTAAAAATTATAATGGGAGAGCTGCCCCGGTTCGGGTGGCTGCCATACAACTCCAACAGCAAATTTTTTATATTCGGCAAAATAATAAAGTCAGATTCATGAAACTTGGCAGTCATGTGTCCAATTATAGGTCAAATATATTTCTGAAGTTTTAGTGGAATTGCTTGACAGGTTCGGGTACCTGCCATACAACTCCAGAAGCTAATTTTAAATATTTGGAAAAATAATAAAGTCAGATTCATGAAACTTGGCAGTTGTGCGTCGAGTTATAGGTCAGACATATCCGTGAAGTTTCTACAGAATGGTTTCACAGGTTTGAGTAATTGGTATACAACAACGAAAGGTGCAGGGTATAATTCAATCGGTTTACACCGACTGAAACGTTTTTACTTGTTTTTTTTAGCTTTTAACAATATTACTATGACTGCGCGCTTTTTTATATTTATATGCGAATTTCTTTCTCAAACTTTAGGTTTAATTTTCCAATTTCCCCTAAAAACAATGTTTTGATTTTTTTATAGCAGGATGAGTTTAAATTTTTTGTAAAGTAGACAAATAAGCAATTACGGTAATGCAATAACCATTAATTAATATTAATTCACAATAACCTATAATTATAATTTTAAAAGAATTAAAGCTCAGGAATCAAATAACATGTCCGACCATCTATCCGTCCGATATCGGATGATAAATAAAAAACAAATTAAGCAAACACGATCAGTACCGTAGAATGGACAAATTCAAATAACGGATTTGAGAAGTTGCCACACAACTCCAAAATCTAACTTTTGATAATCAAAAAAAGGTTCTTACAATCAAACTGTCAAGGTGCAGGGTATAATTCTTTCAGTTTTTGAAATATTTTTTGAAAATGAAATATTTTTACTAGTTTTCTTTTTCTGATAGCCTGGTCCCTGCTTAGGCACTCGTAAATATAATAATTTGGTAATGAAAGTATAAAATTTATTTATGCAAGCATTCATTAACAATAGGAGATTTTTTTTTTGTTGATTGTGAATGAAAAGCAATTCTATTAAAAATAATTTTTTATTTTTATTTTTTTTTTCATATAAAGCAATGAGTTTCTGTATTGTTTGTAACAAAATGTTTGTTTTTCAAATAATTATGGCTTATTACTGTCAATACTTTTTTTTCTCGTATTGTGTTTGCGTGTTTGTACATATATATTTTACGTTATAAAAATACGTCACTCTATTATAATTAAGTAGATCACAATTATTATGTTGTAAAGGTAAAAAGATAATTAACACAATTGACCGGTGAATTGATAAAATTAAATGGAGCGTTAGGTTTGTAGACAAATATACATATGTATGTATGTACCTACATAGAAATTACTGTTGTACACAATGATCAATAATTTTTTATTTGAAAGCTTTTGTGTACGACAAGTGTGTATTATGTAGTAAATGAGTTAAGAGAATTTAGCAAACTTTTCAATTAAGTGGTTTAATTTTTGTTTTTTTTATGTTTATTATTAGTTGTGTGTTTGTATGTATAGTGCGGTTGGAATTTTGTTCACAATGACATTAATTTTATAAACATTTAATATTGAAACATGGAATTATGTTACAAATTATTTTTAGATTTTAAAATGTTTTGTATTACAATATAATAAACTAGGTTACCACAATTTTAAATCTTAAATATCAAATCAAATGGTGTTGCTCTCGAATTTATTGGTATATATTTTGTATATTGTATTAAAATAATTAATAGCATAGCGGTACAATTAATATGATATTATGCAATTTTGTATTGAAGGGCATTTAAGTGATCAAAATGGTTTAGGCATTCTCACTGTTCCCTCTTAATGTAATTGCATCACTCTCACTCAATGCAATGAATTTGATTTGTTTTTGCATATTAACGCATTAAATGCGTATCTCAATTACAAATGCAACTAAAATTTGGGAACCAAAAATTTTAAATTTTAAAATGAAAATATTTTTAATTGTATTTGAAAAATTTTGAAACAAAACGTAATTTAAGTTCTTTACGGTATTATTGAATCACGTAAGTCATGATTCATAATGTAATGCATAAATTGTTTAACCCATTCTTCTCGATGTAACAATACGACTTTTATAATTTGGCCTCAATAATTTGCTTTGCTTTTAACACAATGTTGGCCGAAATAAGTCTTGCTGGAAGAAGTTTCAATTACTTTCTCTGAATGTTTATTGAACATTTATTTATTTTGTTTTATTTATACAAAATACATACACACATTTGATTAGAAAACAATTATGTATAACTTTGAGTGTTGGTTTAAAAACTATTCCTTGCCAAAAATGTTTTTTAAATGAAAAGAACTCTGATTGCATTACAAACTCCAATAAACTAAATTTATTTTGCCATATTCGAAATTCAGCAGTGAAAGGGTTAAAATGTTTGAAAGGTTATATGGTGTTTGTCGAACTGAAGTAGACAATAAGTATTGGAAGGATGTCGCGTACTAATACTCTAAGGGGTGAGTGTTTTCAGCTTTTTAGTTTACTAAAGTTTATTTAGCATTAGAAACTACACATGTGTACATATATAAATTTAGTTTGATGAATTTTAATTTCTTTTTAGTTGCAAATTAAAAAATTTTCGTTGGAGAATTCAAATTTTGACAAAATCACAAATCGCTGTTATTCTCACTTACACATGTAGTGTTTATTTGACAAACAGTGTTGTGAGTTAAAGCTCTGTATTACGTCAAACTTGTACAACTCTTTGGCTTTCAACAATATAAAACAGGACATTTTAACAATGTGAAAATAAAAAATGATGTAATTAGCATTTGTTATATATTTTCTTGCTTTTGTTAAAATATCTAAGACTCTTTTGCAACAAGTCATGCGAAAATAAAAAAAGCAAACAAACAAAAATCTTTTCCATATTAAATAATTTCAAAAGTTGCTTATTTAATTACTCATTTCGCGAATTTCTATTATACACACTTGAATCTTAAAATTTATGTTTTTTCCTCCCCGTTTTAGCGATTATAAAAGTAATATACACAAAAAAAGCAACCAAAAAAAAACTATATTGGGGTTAATAAACTTTTGAACTAGAAAGTAACGAACCAAACCCATAAGTTACGCTCAATGTTTTTGTTTCATTTTAATTAAATCTTATTAAATAATATAGAAAAATTGAGTTGAACTTCAATTTGCTATGCTTTATTTAGCAATATAAATCATATTAAAGCTAGTAGAAATAGTTGCAAGCAATTTGTGCTTGTGAGTGAAATTTGTGTTTACGGTATATGAATCAGAAGGTGAAGGTTAATGATGTAATTAGATAAAAACTCGTAATTATATTAAGTAAGATAATTTAATCGAAAATTATGCAACGAATATTGGAGCGCCGATTCGATTTTATTTTATTGGAAAAAAATCAAATCATTAATTATTATATTTCAGGAAAAAAAATCAATTTGGATTGCATTTAAAGACACGAGCTTTCTTTAATAAACACGAAAACCTTACATTCAACTTGCAACTTCGGAATTGCTTTCACTGTTTTTTACGTAATTATTCGTTCTTATTCTCTAAACTGTAATGCGAATGAAAATTTACTCTATGGTTTCTTGCTTGTTTTGGCATTAAGTATATTTTCTATAATAAATCCCCAAATTTGACAAAAGGAGGGGTATGAATTAAAAACTGGAAGGAAGTAGTAAATTTTAAATGGTTAAGTCCATATCGTATCTTCCGTAAGAAAATGTTATAAAATTTTTTGAGCCTTAGCTCGCTTATCTTTTGCCAAATTCTTAAAAACTCCGTTTTTACATTGGAGTTTTGAGTTATGTACCTTATATTTAAAATAATTTCCGATTCGTATAAAGTTTTTAAAGGAGAAAATATGAAACTCTTGTTTTCAGCAACTAATCTAACACTTCTTTGAAAATAGTTTCAGATGAATTTTTCTCTGGTGTTACATGTTAATACCAAACAGTTTCAATAAAAGTTAATTTCCGTCTGTCCAACACCAAACTTTCACAAGTTTTTTCTTTTGTGCCAACGACGGCTGGTATTTTAATTGGACCAATTCGGACAACGGGTTCGGGTAGCTGCTATATAAAACTCAAAGAGGGTTTTTTAATGATTCATGAAACTCGGCAGTCGTGTGTCCAATTTTAGGTCAGATACATTTCTGAAGTTTTGGTGGAATAACTTGACCGGTTTGAAGAGCTGCTATACAACTCCAAAAGAAAATTTTAAATATTTAGAAAAATATTAAGGCTAAATTTATGAAACTCGGTCGTCGTCTGTCCACTTATAAGTCAGACATAATATCTGTGAAGTTTATATTGAGTGGTTTGACAGGTTCATGTAATTGCCATTTAACAATCAAAGTTATTTCTAAATATTTCAAAAACAATATTTTTAAATTCAGATTGTCAAAGTATAGGGTATTATTGTAATACTAGAACAAGTATAGGTACTTGTTCTAGTATTTTTTTTTAATATCGAATTTGTCGTATTTTTTCGAATGCTCAGAGATATTGAATTTTTTAGCTCTAAAATATGTGAGATAATGTCTTCAGTCCCGAAATAATAAATACTTTTATAAATAGAAATAAAATATATAATATTTAGAATATAATGAGAAAGCTACATTTTCTGTAATTTGTAGGAATGAAGTACTGACTTACAAGTTTCTAATCAATGTTCTTATTTAATCTCATTATTTATCTAAAATAAATTTTCATAAACAACATTAAAGTAAACTACAATTCTGTATAAATTTAGACAGCATGAGGGAATCGAAAAAAATTCACATAAATTATTGAGTTTCATTCAATTTTAATTGGTTCTGTTACATGAACATTACATAAATGAAATTCAATATGATTTTTACAAAAATACTTCCGAATGGCTATAAAAATAAGTCGCAATTTAATAAATTGTAAAACTTGTGTTAAAAAATATGCTTAACACCAAACCTACATGGATTTACTTGACTAAATGATCAAGTACGATACTTATTGCATACATTCTTATGTTTTATTAACTTTTTCATTCTAGGCACATTTAGTTTTCAATGTAAACTTTGCGTTATTAAACAATTTTAATTTTTTCTTTTGTGATTGTATGAGCTTGGAATTTTAATGAAATCTGAAAATTCTTTGTTGTTTATTTCTGTTTTCTAGTAACAAGAATGCATTTAGTTAAGTAATGTTAATTAATATTAATGAGGTTGGTTTGACTAGATTTGCTTCAGCTATTGTTTAATTACCAGTCCACTTTTCATTGAAATTTTTTTCTATATTTTATAAAATATTTGGTTAAACGCCTGCTAAATTGCAATGCAAGATAGAAAAATAGCGCCCTCTCGAAAACTTTGAGCATAACTTTATAATCCAGATAAAAAAAGATTTTATATTTTAAAGGATTTAACAGGGAAAGGTTTTATGGTTCACTAGGCTTCCTTACTTAAAAAGACTTAAAGTCTTCTAGAAATAAATTTGTTTCTTAGCAAAAATCATTTCTGTATTGAGATCTCTATTTTAAAGTGGGTATAATTTTTGTTAACAAACACACGGGCGGACAGGCGAAGTAAAATAAGTATGCAAACTTTTTCAGTTTTATTGAAAATGTGTTTAAAATGTAAAATTGCACGTGAATAAAGTTCAGAATTAAAGGGATATTATTTTTCTTAACGTGTTTAATACTTAATTTACATTAATTGAGATACCAGATTTCTTAACAAAAGTTATTCAATGAAATTGCAAATGCACATACGCACTACATGTACATATATATAAAAATGTTTAGATTATCTATAAAATAACATTTCCAAACATAAAATAAATTACGACATATTCGGTTTTTAAATTTAAAGATGAATGAATATTTCACAAAATTGTAAAATCAGGTAAACTCAAACAAAACTCAGTTAAACAATAAGAAAATCGAAGCGAAAATGTTTCTATGCTTATCCCAAAGACGTTCTCGTCAGAGTTGCTCGGGATGGTTCGTTTTGCTTAAATATCATTTACATAAACTGGGTAAATGTGATCCCTTTGTATGAAGAATGAGAAAATTTGCTATACACATTTTGTGTGATCTATATTCTGCTCTGGTCGCATCAGAGATACAGATGACTTAAACTTACGTCAAACTACTATATTTCCAAATATTTACATAAGGCCGAGATAGATTGATCGCGTCAGTCGGAAGGGAAGATGCTCCCTTGCCAATATCTCTCTTCAGAAATCTACAATCTACAAATCTATAATCAATCCCTTATATTGGAAATTGATTTTTCATTAATAATTGGGCTTTGATCTTGTAGTTGGCATATTCAAACTGACTTTTTTGATGTCGAAATTTTTTTTAAATTACCTTTGTTTAGTCTGAGAAAATTTCTCTTGTGGTTACATTTGTATTTCATCCAGATACGTTCAAATTTCTCGTCTATCCTCAATAGAAAATTTCAACAAAATGGTCAGTTTAACAAATTAATTTCACAGATTTAAAATATTTTTCTCTTTTTGTCATCGCCACTAAAAAAGGAGAGTATGAATTAAAGTGTCAACACTTTTGTTAAAAATTTTTTAAATTTTTTTTAAACCTAATCAGGATTAAGAACAATTTTGTGATAAATTATGGCACCAGTTCTTCTTTTACCTACAAACTGAAGTACTTTAATCTTCTCCTTTTAATCATTTTTCAGGTCTATTATTTTTGAATTCTCAATTTTTTTTACTAGTTTTAATAACCGAATTAATTAATTTGAAATCGTTTAAATACAGAATCCTTTTCCAACGGCGTCGAACTGAAATTTGCTCTTGAAAAGAAAATAAAATATTTTCTTTTTGTAGTTTTCCTGCTTTTTACATTCAAGTAGGTGCTTTTTTTTTCATTTGTTAAAATTGCATCCTTCGTTTCATTTGCAAAATGTTTTGTTGTATTGTACAATTTGTTCATGACTAGATTTTAGCTTTTAAAATATTTTTTTTTTGATTAGTCCACTTTTAAAAATGAAAGAATTTTTTATCCGTCAGGATAAAATGCATTTAATTATTTTTGAATTGGTATAATTTTCCTCATTTTAATAATCCGGTGTAATTAGTTGGCTGCTTTGTTAACTATAATAATTGAGTTTTAAATTGCAAAATGACTTTGTAATTGTGATTTAAATTTAACTACATTTTTAAGGTCGTTCCTTTTAAAATAATTGCTGCCCCGTAGATGCTTCCATTTTACTATTGGGAACTATAATTCTTTGAAATTAAGCTGCGTTAAAGAAAATATTTGGAATTTCAAGTTTTTTTTTGTATTTGACGCAAGATTAAAATTTCTGGGTGATAAACTCATTTTGGCGAATGGGTTCTGCGAAATAACGATTATTAGGTTTGAAAATTTTTGAAATGAGATTAACATTTTATTTAGAACTTCGTGGCATAATTATAGATTTCGTAAATTTTTCATGAAAAATTTTACTAAAGAATTTTCTTGTCAAATTTAATAAAAGAATTTTTAAATTGCTGTCACATATTTCAAACGATACTTTTTATTAATTTTCATTGTAGAAATTTCTTTAAGTTTTACTTTAACAAGTTCACATAATTTAATTGAAATATACAGTAGCGCCTTCAAATTTTTTCTAATTATTTAATTATAGAGAGAAATAAGGACATCTTTTTCGCACCCTTTAATAACAGATTTCTGTATTCATGAAAAAAGAAGCAGAGGAAACGTGTGGATGTGACGTAAAGGAGAAACATTTAATTAGAGAAAATGTTACAGATTAATTATTGTTAAATAAAATCTTTAAAGGAACTGCAAAACAATGGTTAATTTCCACTATTAAGCAATTAAGTTTTTTTCCTGCCAACATTTTCTTAAATTAAAAAATTTAGAATTGAAAGAATGAATCACTTTAATAAATTTTTATTTTGAAAAAAAAATATTAATTAGATAGGGTCAAAGTTGAAAATGGAACAATTAAAATAAGGTCATAAGTGTAGAATTCCGAAACAAAGGGTGTCTTTTAGTACCAAAAGAACCATCCGACTAAACGCTTTTACTTGACGTTAGAAACCCAACAATTCCCATTAATCAAAGCTTAGACCAAAAGATATTAAAAAAATTTATTAACAAATTTGACTTTACACTTATGAGAGGACACTTTACTATATTTTATAGGGACACGTTACCAGAAAGGCAAAATTTCATAAGTTTTAAAATGTGTTTATCAAGTCGACTTAACAAATGTCATATTTTCTTTGTCATAAGAAAAGAGATCGCTCCTCGTGGAGGTAAATTTTAAAACTCAATAATTAAAAAATTATAAGGCAAGTAGTGCTTTCTCTACCTTACAAGAGCAGAGTTCTTTCTGTATGAAATAAATATAAAAGCAATTTGTTAGCGTGTGTGGATATTTTTTTTTAAATGCGACCAATAAGCCCATTTGGAATATTAAAACTCTTTTATTTTCCGAGAAATTATAGCGTAAATATTTGATGTTGAATATTATAAGGTTGCAAAGAAGAATAAATATATATAACCAATAGATGATTCTTCAGCAGTAAACCTTAATGGAATTAGGAGAATGCGGAATGAGGTATTCAAAATTATCGTATTGCCAGCGCACGTCAAATCGAAATTGTACTGCGCGGCATAATGCATTTGTTTACATTCAACAAAAATTTTACATGACATTTTATAAAAATTTGACATTGATTCTACTTAATTTTTTTAACTTGCAATTTTTAGAGTGACGACGACTAATTATAATGTAATATAAGTTTATAAAAGAACGATCTCTGAGACTCTTACAATAGCTTAGAATTAGGTTGTTAGGGATTGCCTTCGCAAATTTTCCAAGTATATGAATAATATTTTTGTGAATATTAAAATCTCGTACATTAAAAATTTAAAAAATTTAAAATTTCCTTCAAATTGAGAAGTGTGGAATCCTTCAAATAAGATTACATTAAGTAATAAGCACTTTAAAAAAAAAAAAGAAATTACCTTTAAAATAAACCATTCTGGTCAATTAAATTTTCTGCTTCCCTTATCAACAATATTGTACTTCGAATAATAAGCAAAAAAAAAAAGAAATTAAATTTAAAATCTAGCCGCTTTGGCTTTTATAAAATACTTTTTCCCTAAATACAACAGCAGCCTCTCAATATACCATTTTTTTTTTGTTTTAATTTTTTTTTTTAATTTATCCGTCTGTTACATTCGCCTCATTCCATTCCTTTTTACCCCTCTCTGGTACTTTATTCACAAATAATTTTTACTCTACCGTTATGAAAGGAATTGCCATTTACTGTGTTTTGCGATGAGAAAATAAAAACAAAATAAAATAGAAAAAGGCATTCAGTAAGTAATTATGTTTAAAACCGTGTATACGCATATTATATAACGGCATATATTGTAAATGTGTGTATGTAAATATGTATGTATGTTTAAATTGTACATTATGTTCATTATTTTCATTCTTACCTATATATTCACACTATTCCTAAACAATAAAACAAAAATGTAAAACATCCCGCCGCGTCATGTCCTCCTTTTATTTTTCTCTTTTCATTTTAAATACTTAATTCATACACACATAAACATATGTATATACATAATATAATTACAATTGTATTCTTTGTTAAATATAACGGTTTTTTTGTTCTCTCAATTATACCTATACCTTTGTATGTATATAGGTGCGTGTGTATATGAAAAGTACGAAACAAAACAAAGGAAAATGAGAAAAGAAAAAACAAAATGTAAGTAAAATCCTTAAAGTTGCGCAAGTGTACGCTCTTGAAAATCATTTATTGTACATTATTTTTTAAAAATTTTCTTATAACTTGTATACAATTTAGTTCGGTATATGCACAAACATGTATATATTATATAAAATGTAAACGCTGTATTCGTATAAAACAAATTTTTTACAGAGAGTTGCAAAAATTTTTAAACACTGGCAATAGCCAAAAGTAAATATTTAATTTTCACATGCGAAATGAAATGCAATGTTACAAAAGCAGCTGCTGATCATTCTCCAAATTTTCTCATATGTATGTACGCCAAAAATGCAGATTCGAGTTAGAATCATTGATTGAAGTATTAAAAAAGAGATTTTTTTAAAAATGTCGCAATATATCGCGTGAAGCCTTTGATTGGACCGAGAACTTACAGCTTTAAGCAAAATGAATCAAAGCGAGATTTACTCCTAACTTTTAATTAATATTAGAATAATTAACCTTTTACTTTACTAAAATAACTGTTAACGAGGTTCAAATGTTTTAGAATGAGAAATCCTGTTACAAATCTTAGAAACTTATAGATTTCGAATTTTTCTACATTGAGGTTGCTTTTTGCGAGAGATTACTGTATTGTATGAGAGGTTTTGCTACGAAGTTCAAATTATAGTTATGTTTTGTTACCGTAATCTTATAATCGGTAATTACTGCTGAATTATGTAGCAATTTAGTGGCAATGCAATTTGAAAGCTAGGGATGTTTGTTTAACTTGCCCAACTTATCATAGTGTTGCGTACCCGCAATTGTAGAAATTATATTTTCATATATGAATTAAAAAAAGAGTTCTATTGAATTAAACATTAAATATTATTAAATTGAAAATTGGACTCTACTATACTGCGACAGGAAAAATAAGATCAAATTTTTGACACTCTAACTATTCAAAAATAATTTTAGTTGAATTGGGCATTCATTTCATTTTCTAAACTTTTATGTTTACATGTTACTTAGATTTAAACACAGTAGATCCTCTATATAACTACATCTATATTTAAGAACCATTTTGCTTCGAATTAGCAGTATAGAAGTCCTACTGCATAGCTTTCAAAATTCCAACTTAATGAACTAAAAAAATTGATGTTATCAACATATTGTAGTCCATTGCATCAAATATTAATTTTTGAAAAAATTTAAAATTGGGTCTTATCCAAAGACTTGCTTTCGAGAATTTAATTTTCCTATATTCTTCTTTTTAGTCCACTCCGTTGTATAATAGAACTTTAGTATTAAATTCCATTAGATAATATTCTAAATTTTTTTTTAATTAATTGCTTTAACAACCAGAATTAATGAGAGTCTCTCAAAGTCTCATTCAACATTTCAACGAAAGCAAAATTTATATATAAATTTTTAATTATAATTTGTTCATCCGAAATTGAGGAATGCATAGAGAAAACAGGCCGATATTTGACCAGAAATGAGACCAGAATAGTTCATTTTTATTTTTCTTACAAAATATGGAAAAATGTCTTTTTCTTTGACATTTGAAATTTGACAAGAGAAATTTAGGGAGATAACAATACTTTCCTTACTGTACAAAAACCCTGCATTTAAAAAAATGTACACAAATTTTACTACCCTACATACGAGTAGCTCATTTTGATAAAATTTATAAAAAATGAAAAAAACTGTAAATTTTTTACTTAAATTAAAATGCGCCAAATATCATTGTTTATTTACTCTAGTAATTCCAATACATATTTTATAACTGTAAATAAAAAATGAGAATGAGAATTATTGTAGACAAGAATTAAGAAGAGATGAGAATATGAAAATAGAGAGCGGATATTTTGAGTGAAATGCGTACAAAAGTTATACATTTTTTTGGATTGTTGTCTCGTCTCCTGTCGTATCGTAAGATACGTATACAATGTTTATTACATACGCTATGTACATTACAGTACTATTCATGTAATATATATATATATAAATATATAAATATTTAAGGACTATCAGTAAATATCTAAATTATTTATCAGTATTTCACATTTGTATACCACGTACATTACAAATGAAAGAGAACTTGAGAACTAAATAGAGAAACTGCAAATCAAAGATTTTGAGAAATTAAAAATTCTATTCTCTTTACTGCAAACCTAGATGTTTGTATGTAACTCAAATAAAAAAATTTTTCAGAACTTTTTGTTAAGTAGTAGGTATATTTTTCATATAACGGTAGAAGGAAATCATTCTATCTGTAGACAATTTATAGTGATAGGGTAGCCAATATACAGATCTGGAGGCCAGGGAAAATTAAATTTAAACAATTTTTTGGAAAAGTTTTTATTATTTAATATATTAAGAAATAAATGCGTATCTTGTATGAAATTGTATGTATGTGTTTGCATGTATAAATGAGCAGGGCTATAGCTATAAGTATGTTTTCTATGCTATGTAGAACATTTTAAGTGAATCATCAGTTTTGAAGGGTTTCCCGTTCAACTCAAACTTGAATTTCTTATATGAAATTTTGTTGGATTTTTGTTTTTTTTTTGTTATTTTTACTTTTTGTTATGATTTATTTTGTTCAGTTTATTCGGTAGTAAAAAAAAGGACATGGCAGGTTTCAAAGAAAAATTAAAACAAAACGTACAACAAATTCAAGGGTGGTTGTTTTTTTTTTGGATTTTTCGTTTTTTGCTCTTTGTATTTTTGTTAGTTTGGTTGTTTACGTGTACAGAATAGTAGTGTTGTGTGTTTTTTTTGTTTTTGTTTTGGTATCAGGAAATTTCGCTTTAAATTTTACGTTTTTTGGATTTTGTTTTTTTGTTTTTCTTTTTGGCTTCTGTTTTGAATATTGAATTAAAAAAGTTTGTTATTCTTTTCTTTGGTTTTTATGTTTTTATCTGGCAAAAGTCTGAAAGCTATAGATATGTAGAATTGTAAGTGTGTGTTTGTGTGTGTATGGAAATGAAGGATAATATTGAATTTAGCGACCGTATTTTTATTTGTGATAGGTTTTGTTTGTATGTTATTTTTTTGTGTTTATGTTTACTTTTTTGGCACATGTTCAAAAAACGTTTGAAAAGGAAAAATACATAATATTTTTTTTTCCTACTCTGTGTTGAATTTATTTTTGCTTATATAATTTTTAACCCGGTTAGGAATTTGGGAAAATAACCTTGAGTTTTAATTAAGTATAATTATTGTATAATATTTTTTAGTGTGTACGTACCTATAATATTATTCTATACACATATGAGAGGCTCGGAAGCAAAGTCGCCTCAAATTCTCACTCAGAATTTTTGCCATACAATATGTGAGTTAGGCCATTTTTGTTCTGGAAAGAATTAAATTTTTGTTTTAGGCTAAAAAAATAATGGAATATATAGGAAATAAAATAAAATTTGGAACCTATATACATTTCAAACAAAAAAGCAAAAATTTTGGGAGTGACGGTTAGACCACTGTGCTTCTAAGCCTCTCCTATATTGGGAAGCAATGTAGAGATCGAGGAGTTGTAGTCGAGAAATTGAGTTGAAGAGTAATAGTTAAACACTTAAGCTGCATATTTTACTATTGAAAATTTTCAAAGCGAAAAATCTTAATAAGACTAATAAGAGAACTATATGTTAAAAGTATTTATAAAATTAGGAAACAAATAGATAAGTGAGCTCAAATCGAAGTTTATAGATTTTGTAATTATTGTTGAATACAACAGAGACAGAGTTGAAATGAGGCCTAAATCGAATTTTGTGGCTAATTCTGCTATATACAAGCGATTAACACGAGTTTCAATGAATTATTAATTTTGATACTTAATTTATTTATTACTCATTCCTTATCCTTAATTTAATCAATGCTTATCCTTAATTTAATCTCAAATTATAAGTTGTTACTAATTTAGTTATGAATTCTAGTTCAAATGCTAAATTTGCTATTCTTGCGTTCACACTGCATTGCGTGACGACAAGCTTTTATGCTATTTGGGACATTAAAGATTATATTGAAAATATGTGCAATTTAAAGAAAAAAAACCATAAAAAAAATATTATAGTCAATTAATAATCGATTGAATATGACTAAAATTGATAAAGAAGAAAAGAAAAAAAATTAATCTGTCATAAAAAATCCGCTATAAAAAAAAACTTTAACTACTTTTTAACTGATTTTTTACATAGCAAAAAATCGAAAAAGAAAAATTCTTTATTAAATTGTCGACAAAGAAGAATGAAAAAGTAAGAAGAGCACAGATTATCTGTATAAGATTTTACATTTCGCAAGAAAGACGAAGAAAAATAATAACGAATAAAATTCGAAATTTGATTAAACTTTCAATATTTTTGTTTTATAACGGTACTTTAATAGTTCATATCCATAATTCCTTTGGAAAATAAATCCTAACCATAAAAAAAAAAAAAAAATTTGATAACGTTTACAAAACTTTTTGTTTCTTCTCTGAATAAAATGAAATTTGAATAATGCGTTGAATGTTGTCTGCAATTGAATGTTGTCCCTAAAGACTGATCAGGTCACTTGTTAATTGAAATACTACGAATCAAACTAGTTTTGAAAAGTGGGACATTTTTCTTAAATAAATAAAAAATAAGGAAGACAAAGTTTTAATTTATTTCTTAATCAGTGTAATGAAATATTTCTCATTGCATAATTTTAGGAGAAAAATAAATTATTGAATAGAAAACATTTTAGCTCCTTCCTCTGAACATGATATGAATTCCTAGAAACATAGAATGAGGAGACAATTTCTAAGAAATAAGTTACTCGCCATTGATAATTTAAAAAACCTTATAGTTAAATTTTCAGCGAAATATTTATTGTTTTATTTATCTCCTTTTCTGCCGATTATAAATGCAACATAAAGAATTCAGTCAGTTCTAGGTGAACTAGTCACTTAAAACAAAGGGTAACTTTTCTCACGATAAATCGAGTTCGAAAACGCCTTCTACCAAAACCCTTTTGCCGAAAATTCACCAGATATATTCATGTGAGGAACTTGTCAAAAGGTCATAAAGTATACTTTTATTTTGTTGATAAAATTGGTTGAAAATAAATCCTGCAGGACTTCATGTCACAAGATGGTTTCAACAAAAAAAGGTTGCCAAAAAGTGGTCTTCCGGTATGCTATCGAAAAGGTATTGGAGAGCTATAAACGTTTTATTCAAGAATATTTCTAATACTCCAAAAAAAAATGTCCGAGGAACCTGTTAGGATAGTTATTAGATAGTCTAAACACGTTTTCAAATAAAAAATTTTACAAATTTTTAACCATCGATTTCGTATCTTTCCACAATTGCTTTCGAAAATATTGCAGAATTGAACTTATTTAAAGTAATGTGAGGTTCAATTTTGATATTTTGTGTCTTGGTTCTAGAAGATTACTCCAAAAACTCGTTGAAATATTTACTTTAAATTTGTTATTTATAAGAAAATTGTATATAAAGAACGCATTTTCAATTTTTAGAGAAAAATTTTCACCTTCTCTTTTTCCTATTAAAAAATATTGCGGCAATTTTCACTAGATTACATTCATGTTTCTTTAAGGAAATTTCATATATAAATAAGGAATATATTCCTTGTTTATCTTCATTTCTAGGTTATTTAAATATTAATAACCTAGAAAACGATATTTTCGTTTTTAAACCATATGCTCCATTTATTTTCAGCCTAAATAAAAATATCTAAAATTACTTCTTTTCTTATTGGATTCACAACTCAATTGATTGGAAGGAAAGTCTATTGCTAAAAAAAAAACAAAATTCACCAAATACCACAAAATTATGATTGTATTTTATTTCGTTTGACAATTTAATATTCTAAAAATACATAAAACGAGTTCATTATTTTTTCTGTTTATTTACAAGAAGTTGAATTTCATACCATTCTTACCTCCTACGGAAACAGCCCTACTTCTCCTCTTCTCTTCAATCGTCGCTCAAAATTCTTTAAGTATAAAAGTACACGTACAAGTTAATTTGAGTAAAGTAAAACCTTTTAACATTAACTTTTTCTTTGTTCTTAAACTATTTGACATGCAAATTGGTAGTTCTATAATACTCGTATGTCCTCGACAAATTTTCTTTAACGAAATCTGAAAATGTGTTATTATCGATCAAACTTTCCAATATTATATACGAGCATAGTTGTTGTTATTAAGATTATATTAACCTATCTTATATAATTAATTTTACCACGAACATAATTTACAAATTTAGAATAATATTCTTGTATTGATACTCAATGGGTCTTATGTAGAGTGTAGTAAAACTATGAATTGGTCCTGAACATAGTAAAAATGAAGCTATTTTTTTTTTTATTATTAAGGATTCATTAATGGTTTTTGTTCACTAAATTTCTTATATTCTATTTGTTGTTGTTGTTCTTATATAATTTTATTTCTCTGTTGAATCTTTAAATGAAATTACATTTAAGGATTTTTTTTATTTATGGAACAAATAATTATAGAACAAAGACAAATATAATGAGAAAAGGTAAAATGTATAACGATAGCTACTCAATATTCATATATACAGGGTGAGTCAGTATTCAGTGCTTTGAGGTAACTTATATTTGTATAGAATAATATGCTGATTCCAGGTCATATACTGACTCTTTTAAAAACTGTTTGTTTGAAGCTAGTAATTTTTTCGGAACAGAAGTTACAAGCAAAGTTTTAACTTTTTAAGTAGATTCCATGTTGATTCGTTAAAATCCCTATATTTTGGAAACGGTTGATATTTGACACTCAGTTCCAAGCAAAAATTTTTCCCACTTTTGATGCACTAAACGCCTGTATTTTGCAACAATGAGGGGCAGCTTCATATTATTTGGGAAAGTACGATATTCAGAAGAGAGTGCAAGATGATGTACATAGATAAATAGATTATTGGGAATTAAAAAATTAAATCGAACCGACAGCGTTTCCTAATGTCTATGACTTTAAGCTTATTACACGAGTATATCGCACCTATACATGTAGGTATCCCTTAGTCAAATTTCGTCTGTTTGTAAATAGAAGAAATTCGTTTTCAGACACGCAGTAATTTTGTAAAATGATAGATTTTATGAAATTGTTCGTGTAGTAATTTAATTTTAGGCAGCCACATTTTTAGATTATATTGCAGATATAAGGAATTCTTTATAACTAGTTGGACAATTTATTTTTTTAAAATCAACACAGAAAGTGTTTAAATTGTGCAGTTAAGCGAGCTCAAAATAAAGTAGGTGAAAATCGATGAATTAAGTTACCTTTATTTTTTGCTATATTTCATTTAATGGAAGTTTTATTTTACACATATCGTCCAGTAGCCTCTAAATGTGTATTTTAACAAAATTTTACAAGATACTCTAGTCATCCCAAACATTTGGTATTTCTACCATGCATGCAAGGTGTCTTCTTTATGCAACACAGTATGATTTTTCTAAATTTCTTCATAAAATAGTGAATGAATTTTTGTACAAGAAAACCAAGCGAAAATTGTACAATTTCTTCAAACTTTTATAATTAATTAATTACATGTGGTCTAGACTGACAGATTGTAAACGTAAAGCTTGAAATCAAATCTTGTGATTGAAAATTAAATATTTCTTATGCATAGATTTAAAAATGATTACAAACATGAAACGTTGCCATACTCTAGTCTTCTGCTCAATAACTTAAAAATAATCTATATGTGTTATTACAAGAACACCTTAAATACATTTTGTCTCCTGCACACAATAAAACATTTACGAACTTCATATTCATTCTTACCTATGTAAACTTGTATAATTTCTGAATAACAAAATTATTGTCCAGACATCTGAATCATCATGTTTACTTTAATTTTCTAAAGGTATTCATGTAAAGGACACAATAAAAGTACATTTTTAGGCTCATCATTTTCAATTTTTTTTGTTTTTAAGTGGATATCCTGGAGCAATTCATTCATTTTATCTTTATATTTAAAAGAATTGAGCAAAATTTTATGGTATTAGTAACGAGAAAACAAAAATGAATAAAAAATTCAAAAATGATAAAAAACCATAAAAATAATTTTGCATATCCTTTGGCAATCTATGTAACCTCATCCTGATTCCGTATTGTTCTTACACAATTAAATGTACAAATATTATGACATTGATTTCACTGAATCCGTTTATATTCGCTGAAAGGAGGCAATTGTTTTATAAAAAAAAAAAAATAATTTAGCGGAACACGATCAAAGTGCTGCCGGTTTCATAGTTTTTAATTTTTTTTTTGTTATTCTTGTTAGGTTGTAATTAAAAGTGCAGTTTGAATAGATTTTTGTGAATAAAATACAGATGAGCCTAGTAGATATGCAAATTCTTGTTGGTATTGTACCGAGATCTTGAAATTAAGCATTAAGATTTTCGTTTAAATTTGCAAAAATAAGTAAAATGCAATAAGTAAGCGAAAAATTCATATATAAAAATTTTCTATTCAACAATTTTATAATGACGTATGTAAAATAAATGTGATGGGGCCAGCATTGGCTTCTCTGTGCATTTTATCCAATTCCAAATTAAATCATGTGCTTTGTAAACTTATTTTAAATTTTTAAGCAAAAATAACTATCTTTCTCCATTGGTGAATTCAGTTTGTGAAATTCGAGGTGAACGTATAGTACATGCTTTATCGTATGCAATACCCTTGATAAATGTTTCTTAATTTAAATGTGCCAGACTTTCCGTCATTCTGACAAATTCTTGCATCTAGTAAATTTTTATTTATCCGTTTTATTTATGCGTCTATAGACTATCCCCTCTGATCTATAGAAATAAATTTCTTCTTCCAAAATTTCGGTTATTATTAGGTTCACACAATTCAATTCATTCTCGTTTTTTTTGTTAGTCAAATCTGTTTATTAGATAACAGTGCTCTTAATTACAATAATTTTGCAAATTAAAAATTATCGGATAAGCATGCGGAAAATTTTGCAACTAAAAAGTTGTTTAGAACAAAAAGAAGCAAATATCTTTGACTTATACTTACTTTTCCCCTCATAGAACCTGATAAATTTTATTAATTGGAAATGGATGTGTTAAACAGATTGCCAAACAGTAAATCCTTACTAACATGATAGAAAATTTTTCAGTCGATTATGGAAAACTGGAGATATTACCTTAGGTCAGTCGAAATCTTGAAACTATTAGTCGAAACTTTTTGTAAATTTTACTCTCTTAAAATTTTCTCGTATATTTTCTTTGCATTAAGGTAGGAGGCAGGGTTAACCGAAAGCTTTTATGCTGGTACTTGGTTGAATTACTCATTTTATATTTATTGGGTGCAAGTTGTCTCCATTTACGTAACCACTTTTTCTCAGGGTTACACAATTTAAAATAAAAGTAAGAAATTTAAAAAAAAAACTTTATCATTTTCATATCCGTGTCGTCAACATTTTAAATATTGTTTTTTTTTTTATCTTAAAATGAAATAAAAATAAAATTTGATCTGAACTTTACGAGCACAAAAGAAAGAAAATATTAAAGACTTACTCATTGCTTAAAAAAAAATTTTTTTTCTTGGAAACTTTTTGGAAAAACACTCAAGGCTATTTATTTAATACTAAGCATTACTTGTTAGTCTGAGCAAATCGCTTTAGGGCGACATAAATTATTGACCATTATAAAGAAAATTTTTGAGATTTATATTTAAGTCTATGTTTTGTGCATAGCAACTATCAGCGAGTTTGATTCCAATTTTCTTTTAAAATTTTACGTGATATGAAATAATTCAGGTCTTCTTTGCAATTTTTAGGCGATTTGAGTTACGATATGTATTAAATTTTTTAGTCACTAGAAGGGAGAAAATTTCGATTACGAATTCTCATTTTCGCAATTAAAATTTGAATATTCTAGAAAATATGAGATGAATAATTCGGGAAATATTCGGTGGATGCAGAAATGAGAATTATGTGAGAATAAAGCCTGTATATTGTATGAAAATACGTAATAAGGCCTTTACGGTTTTTAGTCACTCCAGTTTGAAAGAAGTGATAATTTTCAATTATTCAAGTGCAGGATTGAAGCAAATATCTTAGAAAATATTTAAATAACACAAACAGGAATGAAATGAATAAAAAATTAAGGTTCTTTGGTCAAAGGATTTGGCCAACCTTATAAAATTTGCCAAAAAAATTAGTTTTGTCTTATTAATATGGCAAATGTTGCCTCGTGTATAATCTTAATATGTGTCACTTATGAAAGTTAGGTTACTCTTAGGAACTCCATACAGATTAATTTAACTGAGAATTGCTTTTGTAGATTTGTGAAAATAGAAAAAATTTCACTTGTGTTCCCGCAATTAATTCCCAAACATATTCTTTTAAGAAGGTCATTTGGATGTAAAGAGTTCGTAACATGTCATAGTACTATAACTACCACGTATCGTTAGAAAGATAATCATGGTTAACCCTACCCAATTTATTTAATAACATAAAACAGATCTTATAAATAAGACCAGAAAAATCATAGTCACTGTATCAAATTCTAAACCAAACCTCATTTACACACATCACACAACTTATACGTACATTTACGAGTATTTTAATACATATATACAAAAAATTTAACATAAACTGAATTTGAGTTATGAAGATGGCCCTTACAGTCATAAAAATGAATTTAAAAGCATTAAAAAAGATTTTCATTTCAGTTGTATCCTTACTGAAAGATAAAGGAAAAAAAAAATTATCAAAAAATTTTTGTTTGCAAGTTTTCACAACCTAATAAAATCAAAACGACGTAGAACTATAAAAAATTTGAAGAGAGAAAACAAAAAAAAAAAACAAAATGAAAAGCAAGTCTTAAAATCCTTGAAAAAAAAAATTCTTGTCAGAGAACGCATCACAATTCCTTTGTATTATGACTAAAAAATATTTGCATGACTTTGAATGCCGTTATGTACATTTCTGTCAAATACTATTTAGTCACTATTATATTATTTAGTGACTATTTTATATGGGATGTGTGAGATCATGTGACTTTGTCAATAAGTTGTTGGAAATTTTTTAGTTTTTCTAACATTAATAACGCACAATGACAGTTAACAGTTTGAAATTTAATTTTCAAAAATTTTTCGAACATAAAAATTTCATTAAATTCAAGGATCTTTTAAATTTTAAGATAGTTATTTAGAAAAATTTCCCGAAAATTGTACTATTAATATTACTTTCATTCATATACAAAACTATTTCAAGGATTGCATAAATTTAGGATGAGCAATGTATGTAATCTTTGGAATAAACCAATAAAAAATCTAAAGAGGCGTTAACGTAGTGCTGAAATTTAAGGGTTTATTGCGTGAGTTATGAAAAATAATTATATTTTTTAATGGCATGGAATTTGCCGTTAGTTTTCTGCATTTATAGAAATTTGAAAAACCTTACAGTTTCGGAAATATAAGGTGCGCAAAATTCGAATTTTACAAATTTGAAGAGGCAATAACTTCAGAAGGGGTGAGGCTTGGAAAAAATTCTTTTCTGACGAAATGATGTATTTATTGTTGGAAAAGCGGAATTATTAAAGATGCCTTTAATTGCGTATGCTAACAAAAATAGCTAAATTCGCATAAAACGTGTACACTAAATAAATTTCGATAAACTCAGTAATTGTGCAGTACATTCGAACCATCAAATTTAAAATGAATAACTCCAAGTAATTTTTTTTCTTTCAATTTCAACGTTGTAAATTTTAAATTGTTAAAAGAAATTGAATCTAATTCAATTTGATCTGGGATCTAGTCTCTATTGAAAATTGCTCCTTCTAGTTTATTAGCTGGGCTCGTTATTGGATAAAACATAGTAGTTAGTTTTCTAAGTGAAAATGGAGTGTGCGATACGTCGTCTGTGAATGGCCTAGTTCCTCTATGAGTACTGGTAATTTAGAAAAGCTCTTTAGAAGTTTCAATGATCAGTATAACTTCTTTATGGAGCTTCAGCGGATCTAGCGAGGAAGAATTCGCCGTGAGGAGGTACCGACCTATAGGGAGATGGTCTTTTATTCACCTAGTACCGGATGAAAGTGTTTGAGGCGTCACTTCGTTTCTTTTACTGAATAATTAACAGCGCTTGTAACTCGAACGTTAGATTTATAATTTCTTTTTTGATTTGCCATTCAAAATATTTTGTTTCAACTAAAGTCGTATAAGTGAAAGACATTATAGCTTACATATTGAGGAATAATTGGAAACATTCATGTTAAAATCGAACATTGTTATAGTAGATTACCATTTGGTTTTTTGTTGCAAGCTTCCAAGTTATCGCCTCTCGAAATTTATAAAATTTAAATTTTCGCCGCCTTATGTTTACCAAACTGGAAGCTTTTAAAATTTTCTATATATGGAGAAAGCTATAGAGGGAAATACCATACCGTCATAAAATATAATTATTTATCTTAATTTTTGTAATTAACGCTCGAATTCCATCATAATTGCGTTAACGTTTTTTACAATTTTTTATTCTTGAAGCTATCACCAATTTTCTGTAAGGCTTAACTAGCTGAATTTAGACAATTTCAGCTCATGAAATCAATGTTAAATGATGCCAACTTTCCAACGGTTTAATTATACAAAATGTGATTAAGACTACAATAATTAAATTAATAATGATGATGGGAAATCAAATTCGAAATTGATTTATCTTTTCTCTTTTAATCTTTTTCAGTTTTTATGTTCACTATATAGATTAATTAACTTTGTACATATGTACATACATACTTATATCTATGGGCAATAATTAAAATTGTACGAAATATTTCAATAACAAATTTTATTCCAAAAAACAATAAAATTATAGTCAATATTTTTAAAAAAGAACGCCAGGAAACAATAATTGTAAAATTGCGAGGGCAAAAACAAAAAAATAATCGACATAATATAAAAATGCTAAAATCATCATATAAAATTTAATTAATATTTTAAAATACAAGAATAAATGAATTGTTCCCCGAGCAAAATCCGAAAAAGTAAAAATGAATAACAATTTGATATGATCATCCCTTAATCCCCGCCCCAGCCCCCCATTTTTCGATAAAATCTAATGTCATTTTTCATATACACGTACGTACGGTGGAAAGTTTGCATTACGTACGCACTTTGTTTTTGAATCCTTTTTGTATATAAATTAAACGGGCTCTTTATCCGGTTGCTCCCTTTCAAATTATCTTTATTAATTTTGTGCCGATGCTATTTTTAAATTCACATTTTGATGACCGCATACTACACAGCATTGCCATTGAAAATGTATATATAAAATATCATGACTCTTTAAATATATTTTTCAATATTTTTTTTGGTTGGAATCAATGTTTATTATACGCTTTACCTTTTTAATTTGTTATATTACACCCTTTTGGATTGAGTTCAATTGTATGTGTATGTCAATTTTTTTTTTGTATACAGAATGTTTAACTATTTTTAACCCTAAAGAAAACCAAAAAATTAGTTAAAACAAAATTGTGGGAGGAATTTCAATAAATAAGAAGAAATTGTTGATTAAGTATAGAAATTAAGGGGAAAAAATTTGTGGAAACTATTTCTGTTAGTTTATACTCGTAGTAAATCGTATGTTCTGAACTAGAACTTTTAGTTTTTATACTGAAAACTCAACTACACATCTTGTGTTTATTATCATAATGTGACTATAAGCATATTTCTTGATTAATCTATTAGGATTATATGAAGCAAATATGACGTTTATGCCACAAAATAATTTGAATAATTGTTATACTACCGCTGTAATAGTCGAAAATCTTTTTAAATTGGTTGGTTGTAATAAATTGATTGCTGTATTAAATTGCTAAGTATAACTGCTAAGTGTGCAACTTATATCTTTTGAACGTTAATTTTTTGTAAGATCGTAAATCGTAAAATTGAAAATTGGAACAAATTGTTCAACAATTTGACTAAATTGCGTTTTAACTACAATTTTTGGGTTTGTGACCGCATTGTATGTTGTTTTATTTTTTATGTCAGTGGCTGTTTACTTCTTAAACCTTAAAAAACTGGGTTTTAAATAAAACATATTTTTCTAGATCTCTCATATTCAGAAGTTTTCTTAATGCTTTCTAACAAAATTTTACAAATTATTAAATTTCTAAATGTATTTTTAACATTTTAACTGCGCAAGAAATGGGTATGTAACACATCCAAAAAACCATAGAACATCAAATGTTGACTAAACATTAAAAATATTTACAACAGAGTAGGTATATTGAATCCATATTAAACGTATTTGCTGCAAAACCAATTTCTGAATTCTATTTCTCTTCCACTTTTGTGTTTAACAGCCTTATTCTTATTCATCTTTTTAGAGTGATAAACTTTTACTGAAGCTCGACCACATAATCGAATAAAAATTTGTTTTTTTGAACAGATTTTAGAGCTTTTAATTAAATTTATACACCTTTCCGCCTTCAGTAGCAAATTCTTCTCTACCCCCATTTAATAGTTTGTGAAATATATAAGCTCGAGCTCATACTCCAAACAAACCGCAATAGCCAAAAAAGCCATTTTTGCGCTCATACAAATTGCAAAAATTCTGATAAAAAGGTACTTCAAGTACAATTTTTGCTTCTTTCTTTGAAAAACTAACGGTAATATTTGTGTATTTTAAAAATATCGAAGGATTAATATTGAAGCCCAAAAGCCAAACAATGGTTAAAAATAAAAAGTTTGTATAAACTTTTGTATAAACCCATTTTTTATATAAACTCAAAATATCTCGTATACTCGCGGAACTCGTATACTTCCGTGTATAAACACGGAAAAATTGACACTTAAAATTGTCAAAAAAAGTTAATAAAAATTTACGTCTATTCCCGACATTTGTAAAAGAGTAAACTCACAAAGATACTGTCACTTTTGTGTTTTAGTTGCTTGAAGACTACGTTAGAATACTTGTGTACACCCTATATCTTCTTTAAAATAAACCAAAGATTTACATTGTGTCGAATTCTACATTAAATTGAAACATCATTTCGGATATTTTGTAACAATTAAAAAAATTTCCAGCTTTTGTAGTGCAATTTTATGCTTTAATCGTATGTGCGCTCAGGTCGTATTGTTCTCTTATACAAAATCATCTAAACTTTTATTATTGTACTAAATTCCTAAAATTCTATTTAAAATTTTTAAACTGGAAAATTTTAATCACATTTTAAGAAATAAAACAATTAAAACAGAAAAAAAAAATTTTTTGTTTTTGCACCGTCACAAAAATTTATTTTAATTTTTTTCCTCTATTATTTTTTGTAACAACAACTTCATGGCCCAATAATCAACAATGAAATTCAAATTTTATTTTCCTGAACAGTTGAAAAAAAAAGGAATTAAACAAAACCGAATATCACTGTCCAACCCGTTCGGTCTCATTCTTTGTATACAAAAATGTTTTTATTTCTATTTTTCAAGTCCAATTTGCAAAAGTTACTGTACAGCTAACGGTATTTCTTTTTTTTTCGCTTTAATTTTGAATTATTTTAATGCCTTTGCTTAAAATCCTTTTATATGAACGCGTAAAGTGAATATAACCTTAAAGGATTTGAAAAAGGACAATAACTAAAAATTTTTTTGGAAATAAAAATTTATGGATGCTTTAACTTTTTTCTTTGTTACAATCGTAAAGTTCCATGTTACGTATTTTTTGTTGGGGTTCAACTCCACCTCCTTTGTATTAAATTTATTGTCTAGGCTTATGGCAGAATTAATAATATGAATTTCTTGAAATGAAACAGCATACAGAAAAAAATTAATAAAATGCAAAAATAAAATTGACAAAATTGTGTAATTTTCTCGATTTGTCAAATTTTTGTCAAGTGTGAAAATTATGTCCAGAGAAGAGTAAGACATATAATTTTAGAATGAATTTTATTTTGGCATCTAGTTTTTTTCTAGGTTTCAATGCTAACAAATTTTTATACCAAAATTATTTGGACTCGAACGTTGATTCTTGAGAAGTCATCGCGCTGTTTATACTGAACATGTGAATTATATAGAGTTTGTACTATGAGTCATGTGCGAATACTAACCACTCGTTATTTCAATACTCGTTCCCTCGAGTAAATTGTTCGATGTAACTGGTTCCTCGTAGATTAAGAATATTTATTACTCAATACTCGCACATAATCTTTCATATTCCCACATCATGTAACTGTTATTAACTAGTAATATTTTTGTTATACAATTACTACGATAATCAGAATGTGCCAGAATCGTATTTGAATAAATTTAATTGTTGATGTTGTTGTGTAGGGGTTGTTAGACTGTGATGTTAATAACATCAAAATATTGCACTTATGTATAATTTATGAATTTTTTTACATTTAAGTCTGTCAATTATTTATGTATGCAAGTGTAAAATCAAAAATTTAGTTGGAATATCGGGAACGTCAAATTAAAATTATAAAAATGATTCAAAAGACGTATATCCGGATTTTGATAAAGAACTTCAATATGCTCTTATTAAAGAAGTGGTGTCTTGGGAACCATATCTCCTATAGGCTTAATTCAAAAAACGCACTCTCCGATCCTCCCCAAAAAAAACACAGAAAATTAAAAAAGCCTTAAAAAGTGACACAATTTTTTTAACCCTACTTTTTGGGCAAAGTCGAGCAGCTTTACTGTTCAATTTTCACAAATTGTTTCCACAAATTCTTGTTCCTTATCAAAATTGAGGAATACGTTTATTAAATCATGTCTGTCCAACTTCTGGTTCCCAAAATACAAGTTTCAATACAGAACTACCTAGTAACGAGTGAAAAGTAACGGGTATTGATCAGTGCAATAACGAGAATAAATTCATGAATACCACGAAGTAAGTGGATTGCACATCCCTAATCCCAGGGTTTAAGAAATTTTAATTCAGTGATGGGATTTTAATGCTTAAAGTTTGAGGATTGAACGTCGATCCATCCCGTCTATTCCCGTCTGGAATTTTTACTTTCAATGTTTTTTAATACTAAAATTACACATCTTTGAAGAACCTCTACATGAGAAAATATTTTTATTTGTTCGCCTTCCATTAATTTTTTTACGGCACAGTCGAGAAAATAAGAGTAAATTTATAAATTTATTATTAAAGGGCCCAAGTATTTAATGAAAAAATATAAATAAAAACCATCTTTTATTCAGCTGCCCTTTATCATCTGAATACATAAATAAAACTAAATCCTTCGAACTTATACGTCACAGAATTTTTTTCAAATTGTAGACTCAAATGTGGTATATGTGATTTGTAAATCGAAGTTTCTTCTTGATCAAAATTTCTAACTCAAATCACATAATACAATTCATCTATTATATTTGTATGGCGTATTAGTAAATAAGGAATCAGTCAACGTCATAATTAAGTTTAACAAGGATTTATTATAGAAGCAAGGAAAGCATCCAATGCTGCAATTTTAAAAAAAGAAAAAAATCCAAGAAAATAACAAACAACCTTTTCATTCATTTCCTTGAATCATGAAGGATTTAACATTTAAAATAAAACATTAAAAAAACTGAAGCTATAAATAAAACATTATAAAAACTGAATTTATAAATTTACTCTTATTTGTTCGCCTTCCATTAATTTTTTTACGGCACAGTCGAGAAAATAAGAGTAAATTTATAAATTTATTATTAAAGGGCCCAAGTATTTAATGAAAAAATATAAATAAAAACCATCTTTTATTCAGCTGCCCTTTATCATCTGAATACATAAATAAAACTAAATCCTTCGAACTTATACGTCACAGAATTTTTTTCAAATTGTAGACTCAAATGTGGTATATGTGATTTGTAAATCGAAGTTTCTTCTTGATCAAAATTTCTAACTCAAATCACATAATACAATTCATCTATTATATTTGTATGGCGTATTAGTAAATAAGGAATCAGTCAACGTCATAATTAAGTTTAACAAGGATTTATTATAGAAGCAAGGAAAGCATCCAATGCTGCAATTTTAAAAAAAGAAAAAAATCCAAGAAAATAACAAACAACCTTTTCATTCATTTCCTTGAATCATGAAGGATTTAACATTTAAAATAAAACATTAAAAAAACTGAAGCAAAAAAACAGAACAGATAAAGCAGAGGTTTTGACATAACGTCCTCCATGGTTATGTTTGTGCTTCTCGTCTTTTTTTTTTATTTTGATAATTTAAAAGATTAGATTTTCATTTAAATCTTACCCTTGATTTTCTTTTCAAATGTAATAATGATAAAAAGGAATTTACCAACACTATTGAATAATAAATTACAAAAAAAAAATTAAAATATGCACCCCAACAACAAAAAATATTTTCACTTTATTACTATTTCATTACGTTCCTTCTATAAAAAGGACATACGAATAAGGACAATAAGTAATGTTAAAAGAATCTAATCAGCTGATTTTTATTGCATCGTAATTTCATATTATAAATCTTATATATACCGTTAATAAACATTATAAAATTGATAAGAAAAAGGGATGTTTTGAATTTTTATATGAAATAAAGTGTTAGAAATCCTTCAATACATTACTGTATTGTAAATTTTTATGGATTCAAGGTGAAATACGATGATTTGAAATTGTGATGGAATTATTACTGTGGTAAGGTGTTCATGAAATTTCAATACAGAATTTAACAAGATAGATTACGAATTAGGTTATTAACGAGATCTTATGATAATGGCATTGGATCACCATATACTGTGAATTATTTTAGAGCCGGTATGCAGAGGTGTTCCTAAACATTAGTACGAAAGGTAGCTGTATCAGTAAGTATAAACTCAATTATTCTCAATTTTTGCTTTCCAAACATTCCAATAACAGACAGAAAGTCGGATATGACCAAATCCACCTTAAATTTTTGAGTTCCTTGTTCTAATATTTAGCTTTAAATATAACATTCAAAGGAGTAGTTCTTAGTACTTTTGAAAAAAGCAAACCAATTTTTTTTAATAATTTTTTTTTTAAATATACGAACTATAAGTTAAGTATATGAGGAATTTGCAAGTGGTATCGAACTTACTTGATCATATTACTCACAATACTGTCATTGTAAGCTCACTTCTAATAGAAATGTCGTACACAATTCGTAATAGTACATTTATGCCAATAATTTAAGCTCTTATTGTTATTGCCAAGGAATAAATTCGACATCACTTTCAGAATTATAAATTTTTTATGGGTATACAATACTTATCGACCTTATTTCTCATTAATATTACATTACAATTGTCTATTATTTATACAGGGTGTGCAAGATTAAATGGTATTCGTGGGAAGCAAATTAGTAAAATAGGCTCAGTACAATATTAAACAGATTATCGCATTATGGAGTTGATATTTTTGAGATTATTAGGAGATATAAAATATGTATAAGGTAAATATTGGTTATATCAAAATCAATACGACCATGATGAATTATCGTAAATAACAAACTGTTATAATAAAAAGTAAAAAATTTTTGAAATCTTGTTAATAAAATACTTAAAGTTTTTGGTTTTTATCAGATCAAAATTTTTTTTATTTCGTAAGGTTAGAAAGCATAATATTCATTTCTGTCCGGATTTGATAGAAGATTTTCATGAAATTTTGCTATGTTTGTCATGCTTTCGGAGTCTTTCAGAGCATAAATATGAAAAGAGAATACTAACAGCCTGATCGGGTATCTCGAATTAGAATTCTCAGTATTTTCTAATAGATGTTTCACTTTTCCAATAAGATTACTCATATTTTCAATTGGATTTTTGCATTTTTTCTCAAATTATTGACTGAACGTCGAACTTTCAAAAACAAAGTGAATAAATTTTGTATGCATTTTAGAAAAAGATACATGAGCATGACTCACTTTCTACTCACTTTCCAAGTAAAATGGCGAGATAGACGATCAGGCCCCAAAATGTGAATCAAAAATCTTAAGAGCGATAGGAAAAGTAACTTTAAGCGAAAGGTAACTTTATACCTGTTTAGGAAAAATGTCGTATGCAATTCTTTGCTATTTAGGCCTCGGCAATACCAACTAGTCTCGGATACCTTGTATATTATCTGTATATTACATACGTATATAATTCAATTGCCGTCTATCTGTTAACAACAAAACTATAAAATTAAACTCTGATTCCCCTGTGGGATGTTCTTCCTTTTTTTTTCTTTTTGGCTAACCCACCTTAGGGTTGAAAATTATGTAATTTCTGCATTAAATGGAATCCAGAAACGTGGTATTTAATACACCCTTGCATAATTTTACATACAAGTATGTGTAAACATGTGTGCATATCGAAAGAAATTTCCTGTTACTAAAAAAATATATGCAAAAAAACCAAGAAAAACACAAAAACAAATTCTTTAACATACAAGTCCTTAAAAATGCGTCATCATTACTTAACTGTACATAATTTTTAAAAGTACAATATTATGTACACACAAACTCCGTGTAAGCAGAATCTAAACGGTAGATAAGTTTGTGGAAAAAAAAAATTTCGAATACTTAATGAAATAATGCTCGTAGTTGCTCATGTATGTTTGGTACAAACATTGTTTACATACTTTTTGTTTTGTTTGTAAAATGTTCAAAATATTCGTGAATATTTCGTTTTTTTTACATACATATTTGTTTTCATTTTGCATAAAAGGTATTGTATATGGAAAGCAACAGCAGCAACGGCAGCAGCACCCAACCAACAATGTCGAGAAATAATGTTAGATGAAATGGTATGAGGCTGTAATTTTTGTGTAGTGTGAGGCCAAAGCACAGCACATATAATAACGCTAAAAGCAAAAGAAAAATAAGAAAAAATAAAAAAAAACAAGACAGAATACCGACTGTTGTGTAAAATAAGAAATTGCAGAAGAGTACATCGACCCCTTTTTGGAATTTTTCATTTTGTTTTTGGTTTTCTTTGTTATTTTAAAGCTAACCGTCGTATTGAGCAACAACAATAGTATGAATTCTTACACACATACTTTTATTTTACTCTATACATAAATTTAAAACATTCAATACGTAAAATATGTATAGTAACTAAAGCATTTGATCAGAATAAGAGAAAATGTGAAAATTCTTCATTTTCTTTTACTTAAAGGAATTCAATGAAAATCTTTAGAGTTTTTATAATACATATTTTATTATCCTTGAAGTTATTATTATTATTGTTGTTGTTGTTATTTTTGTTTTGTTTATTGTTTATTATTGTTAAAATAAATTCGCCTCGCCGTATTCAACATTGTACGCCGTCTGAATATTTAAATATTTTCGTATTTCCTGTGAATGTTTACATTTTATAAAGAAAATTTATCCTTTTCACTCTTTGTTCCTCTTTCTCTTTCTCTATCTCTTCTACTAATATTTCATTAGTGCAGATAAGATAAGTCTCTTTAAGTGATTGTCACTATTAATGTACGTACGCAAGGATGTTTAAAAGAGGATAGAAGTCCTACTCATATTATTACGGAATGATGGAAAAATTTTTACTGCTTTAAAATGTCGCCTTGCCTGGCTATAGTCTTGTCTTAATTTTAATTTTAAGAATATGTCAGATTTTTTTAAAGGATATTGTAGTTGTTCAACACAAATAATTTTTTTTTTCATTTATTTAATAAACATTAAACAAGAATGGCAAATAAAAATTAAAAACAAAAAAATTCTCTAGTATTTATAAATGGCAGAGAGAGAGAGAGAGAGAAGGAAAAATTTTGAATTGCATAAGAATTTAATGAGGCCTTGAAATCATCAAAAAAGAAAAAATAGAACCCGAAAATTGAAGTAAAACAAAAAGTAAAACACTCATACATGCACACATACACACAATAATCAATTGCGTTATTTTATGTGCTCCTGATAGTAATTCGCTTATATTAAGATTGTTAAGGCGACAACTTAGTTAATTTTTTAAATTAATTTGAAAAATTTTTTGGATTTCTAAAGGACATTGTTTAAAATTGTAAAAATTTAAAAGTGTAGAGAGTATAGAGTGGAATGGTGTCGAATGGTGAAGAATGGAAGTATAGAATGGTATTCTTATTTATGGATCCGGCATGGATCGAATCGAAGAACTCTTTGTCAGTATATTAATGTTAATTTCCATATTTCAAAAAATACAATTTTTTTGAATAATATGCAAGGCGAAGAAGATTTCACACGAAATTATTAGGATATAGAAAACCAAAATATAAAAAAAGGGAAAATTTAATTTTCTCTAATGTTAGAATGCTAGGTATTTTACGAGTATTATAGTACCGAACCAAATAGGGCGAACAAATACCTGTTGTTTTTAGTTCCTTTATAAATTCTTTTAAAACATTTTATTCCAAGCTTCTAAAAAGCTTTTTCATGCGGACCTTTATCGTCGAACTTTGATGGCAACTTCTGAACAAAAGTCTTACCTATGTTTTATTCTGTAAACTACGTGTTTCTGTATTCGTTACCCTGTATATACTTAAATTTTTAATTTAAAAGAGATATAAGAAATGGTGAAAATTTCAGATGGAAAATTTTATAGAAGGAAAAAACTCTTAAATAACATCAACAGAACGGGCTACCCAGAAAACGTTGCCTAAGCCTTGGGATCTGTTTTTGTAGAATTTTCGAGAAATTGCATAAAGATATTTCTTTTACTAATGCTTTAAAATATGCTATAATGCTCGTATTTTGTGAGTTTTTCCAACTTTTATAAACAGCACCAGTTATGTATGGAAAACGGAATTTCTTCAAATAAAATTGCCCGTACATGATATATGGAATTAGTTACATCTACTAAGCACGTTTCTTCCAAAATTTTTTGAAAAATAGTAAAAATAGCAACGATCTATTCCATAATTCTACTCATTACCCAACCATGTCATATTATCATATAATTTTGCATATATTTAGACGAAATCGAACAATAACCATGTTTTTTAAATAATTGAACCTACTAACATAAATAGTGAGTTGTATCCTCTATTTGTTACAGTATGAAATAGATGTACACTTTTCGGTAAAAGAGTAATTCCACTAACATTCTTGCTTTTACAGTAGTTCGATAAAGCTTATAGTGTCGAGGAAATAGGGAATCAAAAATTAAAATTTGTAGACTTGCGGGCTTAGATTATTAGCCAATGAGTCAAAAATAACCTCTTAGTGCCTCTTCACTTAACTGTAATACAATGAACCTGCAAGAAGAAGTGAAACACAGAATTGTTCTTAATTATTTTCATTGGAATTTCAACAAGTTTTCTAGTTTTTTTGTTCTCACAAAAATTTTGTGTTAGAATTCTCAGCTTTCAATAAAGCAATTCCTATTTAATGTTGCAAACACCTACTGATATATTCTTACACACTTGTGTTTGTGATTATTCTCACTCTCTCAAATAAAATTCTTTTGAAGTAAAATATAGCTGTAAATATTCACACTATGAATTATTAAAAATTACAAGTCGCAAAGGCAAATACATGCATCACATACGAAAAAAAAACCTAACTGGCAGATCAAAAAGAAAATCAATTAGGAACACCATTCATTAAAGGTGTTATTCCAAACTAAATGTTTGTAAACACAAAGTGTTTTTTACTTTTTGAAGAATTTTTGTATACCTTATGAACACAGGACATTTATTTACTCTGGATTTGATCTTTTTGTAAAAAATGTAATATTTAAAAAGCAAATATATAGGGGAGTAGAAAATAATTTAATAAAGTTAAAAGAAATAATTTAGAATGTTGCAGCACCATATCTGGTGCTATATGATTTATGAATGAGCAAGAAATTTTTGTTGATTAAAATTTTTCTCAATGTGTTAATATTTTTGAAGTTTTCGAGGGCTCATATAATGTCTTTTAAATAAATATTTCAAATAAACTTATAAAAGACTCTTTTTAAATATTTGTTACAGAGGGGTACAAGAAAACATTTGAAAACTTAAAGATTCTTGAATAAAATAACAATTTAAAGTTATTTCTTTAGTCAACGAGAACGAGTTGAATCAATAGTTCGAGTTTTTATATTTTGTAGCACAGAGTATTTTATGCATTGCGGGGCTACATATACATTTACAATTAAAAATATTTTGATAGGTTTTCTGTAAGTTTTTGGAATTGAAATTCAATGTTTAATTGTCATTCTTTATTTAAACTTTTCTGAATTGTGACATAGAGAAATCAAATCTTTCTCCATATTAAGAAAAGCGGGATTATCCTACATTTCAGCCGAATTAATTAAAAATAGAGCATAGAGAAGAGCCTGGAGAAGATATAGGAAAGTGTGAATATTTTTGTAGAATTACAAAAGTGAATATTTTCCATTTATTGTGTCTTTATATCTTGATTTTTCTAGTATAACGCCTCTAATTTAGAAAAAATAAGTATTACTATGTAGAAGACTTCTACCAACTAATAAGAACGGAAAATTCATATAAGTGTCATTACAAAAAAAAACGGGAACTTAAATAAGTGTATAACTATTCCATAAAGGGGAATTCAAATTTCAGTCTATGATTAAGATAGGATTGTTCTTAAACTGCAACCAAAAAATTAAGTTCATTATTTAAAACGTTGCATCGAGAACTTTCATAAGGCAGTTATTCATAAGACATAATGCAGTTGAAGGAGTAATATTTTTTGTGTTTTATTATAAAACTCAATTGAGAAATTTAAGAAATACATATATCTTATATTCGGTTGATAATTGAAAAAAATAGTATTTGTATGATAGGAAGCTGAAATATTAACAAATCAAATGAAATATAAAGTTCGGAGATTTAAAAAATACTTTTTATGCAGTATTATTTTAAATTTAAAAGTTCTTTTAAGAGTGCCGATCACTGGGTAGTTTACCCTATGTTACACAATATTTATTTTTAGCTACATTAGAAAATTAGAAAAGAATAGCTTTGTAAATGATAATTTATTGATAAACCAAATCCATTGTAAGGTTTCAGAGATTTGCTTTAATGCTTAATATAGTCTAGAGGGTTCTCTTTTGAAGTGAGACAAATCCATTTTATAAACAAATTCATTAAATGCGAGTCACATTGCTGAATAAAATGAAATTAAAATTAGAATGATTCGGCGATTGGATTTTGAAAAGTAAATCCCAAAATTCGGAATTGTAATAAATAGGAATTCTCTTTTGCTGTAGCTTAAGGGAAAAAAAACTTATGTTTAAATCATTTATGAAGTGTTAAACGTTCGCAATTTTTCCTCAATAATACGATTGTACTTACGTTTGGATGATTAGAGATTAATTGAGGGTCTCAGAAGCAGAGTGGCGTAAGCCACAAATAAAAAAAAAATTTTTTTTTTGCTGCAATCGGTTATGTACATCTTCTAAAATCAGTAATGTTAATTTCCAGTTTCGAAATAGCTTTTTTCCTATTTATTTTTCACAAACGTACTTTTGATTTTGTAAAAATTTTGTGATTTTTCAAAAGCAAAGTGGCATAATCCACATTGTGGTTTACGCCACTCTGCTTCTGAGCCCCTCAATTGAAGCGGTATGTTCGCCTTTTCAATTTATTTGCTTAAATTTTTAGAATTTTAAAGCTATAAAATTAAAAAAAAAAATTTCATTTTAAATAGACAACAAAAAAATTGGAATTAAATTAAAATATAGACGCCATTTTTCTTTTTTTCTTGTTATTTTAGCACAAATATAAGGATTTTATTAATTCTTTTTTTTTGATTTTCTTCTTTATAAGTATATTAATAATTTAATATACATAATTTTTATTTTTTTCTCATTTTATTGATTAAATAGTAATTCCTTTTTTTTTTAATTTTTTTTTATTCGGAGTTATTATTTTTTTTTCTCATTTTCTGCTTTGTTTTTTACTGAATTTCGCACGAAATTTTTTATTTATTAATTTTTTTATTTTATATGCAGCAATTAGCAAAATATATAAGAATTATTACATAACATAAAATTTACAATATATATTAACGTATTTTTTTTTTATATTTTTATAAAACTAAAATAATTTTTTAAATTTACATTTCATACTATTATGCAATTAAAAAATAAAATTAATATTTATAAAATTAGATTTTCACCCTATAAAATACAAATTTAAAAAACATAATTTTTTTCCCGAATTAAATTTATTAATTATTTTATTTTATGATTTAATAACTAAGTAATAACAATTTTATATTTTTAATTTATAAATGTGATTTGCTAAATAATAAAAAAAAATAGGAAAAACACAATTTATAGCATTTTTTTATATAAATTTATTTTTTTGTTTTCACTTTTTATATAAATTTTAAATATTACAACTAAATATAAATTTTAGTTTTTCTTGTTTTTTTTTTTAAATATTTTTTGAAATTATTGATGTTATACATTTTGTGTTTCTTCTCATTTTATTTTTTTTAAATTTATTTTTTTTTTGAAGCCTTTATTTCTCTTAATACCTATTTATTATGTAATATACAATTATTATCAATATATATTAAATTAATTCCTTCATTTATTTTATTTTAATAGTATAATATATTCTTTCTTCATGTATACATACAAATATATATATATATATATATATATTATGCATTTACATTATAAGTACATTATACATATAATTTTAAATTAAATTTTTTTTAAAGAATTATTTTTATACAAATTTTGCACTATAAATATATATCTATATATATATACTAAATATATATCTATATATATATACATATATATATATATATATATATATACATATTGTATATATTCTTAGAAATATTCCAGTTATAAATTATAAATGTTTTAGATAAAAATTTTCGTGACTTTAAAATTGCAGTAATACAAAATATTGTTATATATAACTAAATATTAATATTGTATTATTGCAATTTTGAAGTCAGGGTATGTATACTATATATTATAATATGTAATACAATCTTTTCTTTATATACTTGTCATTTATACATTCACACATCATAAAATGTTTATTATTCGCTTATTATTAAAATTAAATTATAATTTATATTAAATAATAATTTTTAAAAACAAAATTCACACTATAATTATGTAAGTATGTATGTAGGTAATGTAGTATATTATGTATATAAGTGTTTGTGACTATAAATTTTATTAAATATGTATGTATATGTAATACCTACATATTGCAAATAATAATTTTAAAATGTATAAATTATATGTGTATGTAAAAATTAATTAATTTTTAAAATATAATTTGCTAACAAAACTTATTTTGAATAAAATATTAAATAATATATGTATATAGTTATTAATGATTCAGTTCAAATCTATATGTAATAAAGTATTTAAAGTGAAATAAAAAATTTAATTCAATTTAATTATGGTAATTATACTGCAGAGCCGATTTTAGACCATATAGTGAAATGGAAATTTCAATAATTTTTAAAATTTTTGTAGGTTATAATAAATTGCGCATGACTGTTTTTAGTTCTAATATTGAGTACAACATTAAAAATAAATGAGAATTTTAGATCCTTCAACTCAAAAATGAGTAATTTTTAATCAATTCTTAATAAATCAGCAAATATTTTGTAACCCCTATATGAATAGCCGTCATATCAGATCCATAACTTTGGGCATTGGGCATTGAAAATATTAAAAAAAAAAAATTGCACTTTTAATTTCAACTCCAAGAAAATGGAATTTACAAAGTACGCAGTTGGAGTCCGCAAAGTTGAAGTTTCTCATTTCCAAAATGTGCTATTAATAACAATTTTTAAAAAAGAATTTTTAGTTTCTTTCAGTATAACACTGATTTTGAACTGTATACAAATATTTTTTTAAGATACTTATGTGGAATTAAATTAAATTTATAGTAGCAATTTTCGTATAAAAAATAATTCACAATAAGTTTTTACGTATCTTCATTTTACGTTGGAGAACAAAATTATTAAAATATTTGAATCACTCCAAAATTTAAAAATTAAACTATTTTATTTATAAGCAGTAGTATAATTTACGACTACATTTAAAAAATGGTGTCTTTTTAGACTAGATTTAGTAGTTTTATACCCAAGTGTATTATATTTTTACAATTTTCTTGTGAATAATTATTGATTGTCGACAAATAGATTAATGTTCTATGTAAAATTTTGTATACAATTTTAATTCACGCAAACTGTCATTAATGTCATTCATATTTTATGTAAGGTTGTTTGTTTTATTCAATTATTTAATATTTTAATTCTATATGCAACAAATTCAAAAAATTTTGTAAGCAATTTATATTTTTTAAAGTGTTATAATATCCTATATAATATAATATTATATCTGTTATAATTAATTTGTTATACATTCTGTTTTTCTATTAATTTCTTACGATACAAAGTACACGCCATCAAAAATAGTTTTCATTTTATTTAGTTTGTTTTCTTTATTAATGTGTTATATATATTTAATTAATTATATTTTGATAGATTAATACATTTAAATGTTTATTATTATTTATAATAATTATTATATAAATATATATGTATTTATTATTATTTATCCGTCATATATTTCTGATTATATATATAAGATTTTATTTTTCTCTTTCTGGTCACCCATTTAATTTAATTTTTTACTTGTACATATACATATGCGTATATGAGTATATAAACACATAATATAATTTATTTTTTCTTCTGATTTAATAATATATTTTAATAAATTATTTTTTAATTAATTTTATATATTTATTTTTGAGCTAATTTCCATTTTTTTTATTATTTATTTTTCTTCAATTATTGTGTAATAATTGAAAATATATTTGTAGCATTTTTTTAATTTTAATTAAAAAATTTTAATATAAAATCAAATTCTTAAAAAAAAATATTATACACTTATGTGTAACTGTTAATTAATTTATGCCAAATAAGTTAATAACTGCATTGTTAAATTAACAGTGTTTCGTAAAACAAAATTTTATAATTTTTATTTTTAAGTTCATTTCATTTCGATTTTATTTTCTAATATGAATTTATAGTATAATATTATATTTTCTATGTATTTGTTTATAATAGTGTTAACATTTAATTTACATTTATTATAAAATTATATTTTAACTATCATATATTTTAATGCAGAACAGACAGACCAAATTTATTGTATTTTAAAAAATTTTGGATGAATTGTAAAAGGCATTCATCTTACATGACAAAATTTAAAAGAAAATGTTTGAATAAATTCGATTAATTAATTTAATTTCAATTGGCGCCTGAACATGTACCAATTTAATTTCATTTAAAATTTGCTTATAGTTTTTTAAGAATATTATTTAAAATAATTAAATGTTTTGGAAATGCATATTAGATATTCTAAATAAATAGAATTTATTCAAATTAAGTAGTAAAATAATTTTTTAATTTAATTAAAATATTTTCTTTTATTAATTGGAAAATTAAAATTTTGTTGCTTTCAAAAAATCATTCTGCATTGAAATTTTTCTGTTTTATATTTTTTTCATGTGTGTATATATATTTTATATATATATATATATATATATGTATGTGTGGTATGACAAGGTTGGTTATAACATCAATATTACATAGGTATATTTATTTTTTCTTATATAAATTTTTTTTCATTATTTTTTTACACATGCACGTTATATGTATTTATTTAAATTCAGATTATCCTGTAATAATCCTTTAATTTCAATGGAATTATTTCGTTTGTATATAAGTTTAAATATAGATTCTATAAAGGGAGACCGTAATAAAGCGTAACTTGCAATAATACTAGTATCCGTGACATCAATAATACTTTATAAAAAGTTTAAGTATGGTAGTATTACGAATGTACTACACCATCTCAGAGCTTTCAATACCTTTACATTTAAAAAAAAAACTACTAAAATTTTAAATACGTTTTGGAATACAATTTTTTGCAACATTAATACATACTTTGACGTTTGTTTGAAAATTTCAATTTAAAGTCCTGTGCAAATGTTGAATTTTAACAAACGTTACCACATCATTAAAAACATAGCATTTTTATGTTGCAGTTTAGGAAAAAAACTTAATAACTAGCATTTTATTGCTGAAAATATATGCTTGATTATTTCTGGCAACATTTATATGACATGTATGAGAAAAGGGTGCTCGATTTTTTCGATACCCAATTTACCTTTATTTTACGTATCCATTACGTATAAAACGCATTTAGGAAAAGTGTACAATGTCAAGAGCTTTCACCAAACTTCTTCGAATGTGATACCTTTTAAAGTTTACGTAGTGATCGCATTATTGAAGTCACGGTATTACTGTCCTGGTTAATATTATTATACTGATCTATTTTGAATGAAAATTTCCCTATTTTGGCAATATATTTTTGCAAATGTCAAAATAAACCTAAAAGAGTCGTGAATTTTTTCCTTGTTCTTCATATAAAGTCTATACATTTTTTTAAAAACCGTTAAAGAAAAATGAGAGTCGCTCTATGTACGCGCTTGGCCTTATACTAATCAGGGCAGTGCTAGTATTATTAAAGAAAAATATTTTAAATTATTATTTTTTTCAAATGAAAATATTTAAGCATAATAATTACAATAATTTCGAAGAACATTGTGTCAGATTATGATTCCATTGAACATTTATACAAATGGGCATTTTTAATATTATTGTGGTATATAAATTTTATATAGTATATAAGAAATACATATTGAATTTTTTTTATTAATATTATTAAAGATTTGAATTTTTCATTTTAAAAAAATAATTTTAATTGTTTTTTATTTTTATTTTCTTCTGTTTTATATTGTTTCTATACTTTGTATTGTTTCTTTCCATTATAATTTTAATGAATATAACGCTTTTCTATTATGAATTTTATTAGTTAGTTCATTTTAGAGCTTATTAAATGAAATATTTAAGTTCTGAATTTGGTATTTAATTTTTGAAATTGTCATGAGTTTGCATTAATATTATATACGAATAATATTTTGTAATCTAACAAGTCTTCCATAATGCAGTAATACGATGTTTGAATTTTACTCACGATTCTATAATTAAACAGTATTTTGCAATTTATTTTCAGGCTGAATCAGATTTAAAAATCGTAATCCTGCCATATACATGTTACATATTGTCAACAATCAATTTCGAAATGTAAAATTAAATGGTATATTTTCGAAAATATAAGAAATATGTACGTTTTACATATTATAATATAAGAAAATTAAATATCATTTAAAAGTTAAAAAAATTAAAAAATTATTTTAGCTGAGAGAAAATAATTCTTTGGTTTAATTTCTTATTTATTAAATGTTCTCTCCCTTGCTCTGTATCTGTAAATCTCTCTCACATTTTTATTGCTCTAAAATCTTATGTGTTAATATGGAAAGCGTTATACAAATCAATAATATTTCTTTAAGAAAAGAATACAATACTTTGGACGGGCTGTTAAAATGTACTTTAAATTTGCCAATAATATTGTATAGTAATAATAATAATAATGACAATAAAATCTAAAATTTAAAAAAAATTTCTCATTTTCAAAATATATATTTTCTTTTCATCTATATTATATTCTTTTATAATATTTAAATTCGACTAAATAATCACTGATATAATTTTTCTAATATCATAAATAAATTAATTATATTCAGTGACAATTTATTAAATTTTTCTTTCATTTTAAATATTCAAAAATAAATTTATTAAAGTACCGCTTTTGATTTTAATTTTTATTCCATTCAGACAATTTTATTTTCTATTAAATATTTCAATAAAAATTATTAAATTTCTATAAATATATTTTTAATATAAATAATAAAATTAATAATTTGAAATTAAAATAAATTATTGAATATATTTTTAAGGTTACCATTGAAATTTTTAAGTAGATTTTAAAAATTATTTAATGTTTGTGTTGAAAAATTACAATAAGAAGCTACTAAGATTTATTAATTTAAATAAACATCAATAAATTTAAATTAAATTATGATTTATAATTATCAAAATTAAATAGTAAAATTTTATTTTAATTCAATTATAAAAAAACTTCTACGAAAATTGAAAATTTTAATTAAAAGTAATTAAAATGTAAGCATTTTTTAGCATTTTATTTTAGAATAGGACAATTATTTTTTGTTTTTTAAATTTTCTTTATGGTTATTATTACAATAATTTTTTATAATAATTAAAATAAATGAAAAAGCGGCAGGAGGCATTTTATTTTGAAATTTATGTTAGGTATATATGTGGTAATATAATTGTAGATAGGTACAAAGATAGATTTTTCTTTTATTTATAAAGGTATTTAATAATATATAAGTGAATATGTATGGATTTTTTGTATTTCATTTTGTATTTAAATTTTATACAATTTGTTATATAAATTTATGTACTTTTTCATTATAAAAATTGAATCTCAAAGAACTTTTATGTAGAATAATTAAAATTTGAAAATTTCCATTGTTTTTCGAATAATTTCTGTAATATATTAAACCCAAATTGGGCAGTTACCATATTAAAATATTGGATTTTGCAACTACAGATTGCAAAATTTTATTTAATATTTTTGAAAAATTTCATCGGGAATTAATCCACGCATTATATGAAAGTATAAAATTATATGAAAGTTTACTTTAGTTTTCTGAACTAATGTAATGGAGCCCTTGAAATTTACGGTATTGTGATCTTTGTAGCTGAACTATACTTTAAAATCAATTTTTTTTTAATTAGTTTTTCAATTACATAATTGGATTTTCGCTTATGTCATGAAAAAAAAATTAAAATGTCGAATAAATTCAATATCGACCTGAGTTTTGCAGTATTTTGAAAAAGTGAGATATATACAGCCTTCTTACTTACCGAATGAGAATATTATGAGTGAATATTAAATTCATTAAAATGTATTTTTTAAATGACAGAATAGTGAGTAAAAAATTGAGATCCAGAATAAACTTAAAATTGCTTTTAAGCAAAATTTACAAGTTTATAAATTCACAGTAAATTTAATAAACAATTTCAAGAAGGGACGTTGACCAATTTTCATTTATTATCTGGATCTATGCGATTACAAAAAATATTCTGTGAACAGGAAATAATGAATTGATTGAATAGAGATCTGGTTAAGTTTAGGCATAAAAGTTCTTAAACATTTTTATTCTGAGCTTTCATAATTTATTGAAAAGTGCCATAATTAAATTTTATATATAGAAATTTTTGTTTGGTATATGCGTTGACCCAATATGTATAGGATCACTAATATTTTAAATTGATATGATGGTTTTATTTTGTATTGAATTTAATTTTCAATTATTCATTTCTTCTTTTTATTTTTTTTTTACTCTATAGAAAGGTATTACAATTTTTTTTAAAAGGTATCGTAAGAATATGATTTTCAAGCATATTTTAATAATCAAGAGATTTTAATTATTTCAATTTCCAAAAAATAAAGTGGTAAACTAAGCTTCAACTCATTGTCTTAAAAAAATTAAAAATTTTAAAATTTAAAAGCAAAACTTATTGAAAGTGGTTGTAATACAACAAAATAAAATTTCAATTTGATTTTGAGATCAATATTGAAAAAAAATAATTGTTATATGATATTTTGATAAAACTGTTATACGTATAATGAATTTAGTAATTAATTTAAGTAATAATAATAGGATAATTTAGCGTTTATAAGCGTTTTTTTTTTTAATTTTTTTTAAAGCAATCTTTTTTTTTTGAAGTCATCCTTAATCAGTATAGTAGCTATGTATATATGTCTTATATATGAATATATGTATATATTTATATATTGATTTGTTTACGTTATATTGTACGCATTTTATCGTAAAAAAAGCCTAATAGTTTCAATTAAATATGTTTTCAATTTTTGTTTTTACATTATATACGGAATATTATGTACAGTAGAAAAGAAAAAAAGCTATACGTTATCATAGATTCATTTTTTTTGCTGTATGTTTTTAATAACTTTCTTCTACTGTTATTCTACTTAATTATTAATAATTTTTTAATTTTATTATGTGCTATTTTTTAATTATTTATTTTAAGCTGTAAACGATATTTTATATGTTTTGCGTAATTTAATATTAAATTACTGCTATTTAAATTTTGATTTTTTTTTATTCTCCGTTCTAAAATTGATTTGTTTTCGAATCATTACTATTACTATTTTGGATTTGTACCAATCGAAATGCTTCTCTAATTGTTGGTGTCATTAATAATCTTAGATTTTCCTCAGCCTCTTGTGGTAATGATTTTAATAGTTCCATTGATGCAACAACTAATTGTGATAAAGCAGCACGTTTATAATTTAAATCTTTCATAATACTAGTTGCTCTCTGTTGTTCAATTTCTGGAGAAATTTGTTCAACTTCTGGTTTTTGTGGTCGATTTGTATCAAATGGATTTGTTCTTGATTTCGGTTGAAATTCACTTATTAATGTTGTCATTATAATATTGTCATCATCGGGTGATTTAATTGGTGATGATGTTGACATTAAAGAATTACTTTCACCACCCGAATTTGATTGTTCATCAGAATTTGATGTTAATGTTGAGCTACCGCTACCACTTTTTTCGGAATCAATAGAACCATGACGTTCATCAATTTTACCTTTAAATTTGCGTATTTCATCGGGTGTTGTTGCACATTTTATACTACCACTATTATTATCATTTTCATGTAATATTGTATTATTTAAATATAATTCACATACTAAATTCCATGCATCTTGTAAACAAAATAAATAACGTACAAAATTCTCCTTCTTTTTTACAGTTGTTGTATTCAATCGTGAACATGATTCCAAAATATAATTCAAGTCTTCGGTACCCAAATTATAAATAACAATATCATTTAAATATGAATCAACTAATGCAATATAATAAATCATCCAAGAAGATGTCATTTGTTTATATAAATTTGCTGCATATTCAATATTTGCAACTTTTTGCATTAAAAATTTTAAACCAGGTCTTGAATCAAATTCTAAAGAACTTGTTAAATACTGTTTAACACAACGTAATAAAATTTCCTTGGAACGAAAATCTAGTTCATATTCTGGGCTATTTGTTGTTGCATAATTATCAAACATACATGTATGTACAGCGGATGGTACACATTTTAATCTAGCCATTAATAACTTTGCAACCAATTGAAGAAGCATTTGATTGGCCAATAAACCGACAACTAAATTTTTAAATGGTATACGTATAACAAAATTATCTAAATTTGAGCTGAAGCCATTATTTAATGGATATAAAAGAAATGAATAACTACGATCATCGCTTGGATATTTATCAACGTGGCTTGTTGATTTTGTCAAATCACGTTGATTATCTAATAGGAATACTTGTTGAGCCAATGAATAAATACGGTGTAGTTCCTCTAAAGTGCTATCTCGTCTTGCTGCAACTTTGACATTTGCACAATCACCATAAAAACTGTTCGATTTTTCGTGAAATGCAAATGATAATTGCCTTAGTGGTGCAATTGTTACTGTACAAGCACGATGTATTGCTGAACATACAATCATCCATTGTGATTCATTGAACAAGTGTCCAGTTGATAGTACTACATGTTTTAGGCATGATACACCAACTCTTGCTATTGTTTCTTGAGCTTGTGCTGAGCATTCAATCAATACTAATAATAACTGTTTCAAAGCTAATGTCGCTGGACCGGATATTTTTGTTGGTGATTCAACATAATTATCAGATGAACTTTCAGAAGATGAGCTATCTAATTTAGAGTTTGTTTTATAACCTAACAAATTTTTAGTTGATTGATCTTTATTAGTATTATTATGTACATCATTGCTATCATGACACCCATTACTGCAACCATTATTACTATAACTATTATTGTTATTACCATTACTGTTATTTAAATTGTTACTATTATTACCAGAAACATCGTTCAACACTGTCATACCAGGACTATTATTATTACTATTCAAATTACTTGCAGATGAAGATGATGATGATGATGATGCTGATGAAGTTATTAGTGCAGAATTTTGTATTAACTTTAATTGTGAATATTTCATATTATCTACTGGTCTTAATATTGTCGTTACTTTTGCTTTACACCCAGTCGTTCCATTTGTTTGTATAAAAGCTTTTTTAGTTTCATTGTTAGTGCAACGTTTTTCAGAACGTTCTATAAAATCTACAACTAAATCTGTTGTCATACAACAACAATGCTTAAAATTTTTCTCAATTGCTAACCAGTTAGCGCCAGTCTTATTAATATAACGAAGCCAATCTTGTATCATTGGGATCAATAAATGATTTGTACAATAAAAGCCAAAGTCAATTCCAGGACTCTGTGACAAGTTTTTAAACAATTTGAATATTGTTTGTAGTATTGGAGCTTGATGTGGTATAGGGCATACAATTAATGAATTTGTTAACCCATCCAATAACAAAAACCAAACTTTCAATACACCACTTGGCTTATCCATTTCATCAATTTTTGTTATAGTGTCTTTATCGATATGCAAGGACCTATATGAAATCATGTGTTGTTCATTCTTATTCTGTAAATAGTCATTACCAAAATATGTAAAATTTTCCATAGAGTTTGGTATATTTGCATCTATAATGTGGGTATAAGTGATGCCTTTGATTTTATAAGTTGAATGAAAGTTGGGACATTTCGGCATATTGTACATAAAACCTAAAATCGATGAGCAACGTTCTAAAAATCTTAAAGTTTCATGTAAAAACTCGACCGGTCTAAAATTGTTTTCTTCTGCGCCACTATTATCAGATGAATTTCCACCACCTGAAATTTCTAAATATGATAGAAGACATAATATACAGTCTAAGCCAGCATTTGCAAACACTAAAGTATTATCGCTGTCTAAAAAGACGCGAAAAATATCAATGATGTTTCCAATATTCAACATTCTACATCTAGCATTCCTTAGCGTTCCAAATAAAGGACGCCATCCAGAACGAATTTCAGTGCGATGCGCTTCAACGATTTCATACAAACATGCCACAATTTGATCCTGTACGTCAATATCACAAGTGTCCATACTTAAAAGATTTTCAAATGGTTTAAGTAGTGCTTCATTGAAATGAAAATGAGGCAATTCCGATTGTTCAACCAGCAGCGCTGTAATAATGTCATGTATATATTCTATAGCACGTTTTGATATAACTCTTTCCTTATGACAAGCGGCCTTAAATGATTTTGTAGTTAGTACAAATTACATTATTTAATTACAACAATAGACTCTCTATCAGACTTACATCCATTAAATGTGGTCCGGTTATAGCCCAAACTTTCAAAATATGTAAAAGCGGTCTAGAGCTCCGAAAAACTTTTAATGTAACATCTCCAACGCGATGTAAAAGTAATGATAAAGGTAGTGAATCAGCTTTTTTCCATCCACGACTTGGCCACCAAATTCTACCACCTTTTCGGACTGAATTACTTTTATACAATTGCTCTCTTGAAGCCCGACATAAACTTTTGAGAAACTGACAAATTGATGGTAAACTTAAGCGTTCTGCTGCATCATTAAATAAATTTTCAGCTTGATGTGACAGTGCACATAAAACTTTTGATGTGTCAGATTGACTTAACAATACTGGTTCATTCGAACCAGAATAAACCTTTAAAATCGATGCTACATTTGTATTTGGAGCTTGCATTGGCGCTTGAAGAAAACTGTACACATCCACACTAAAATAAAAATATTAATAACTAATCAATAAAAGTACAAAAACAAATATATTTTACCAAGTTTCATCATCATCGATTGGAATTGTTGACAAATTTAATTTATCCTTTCCAGGTGAAGTGTTTAATTTCTCCCCAGTTTCCATATCTCTTCGATTGGTTGTTGGTGAAGTCGTAATAGGATTTTGTAAACTAAATATGTCATGTTCTAATTGTGTGACATGTCTACAAACTGCAAAAACTGAGTGCCAACAATCTGCACTGTATGACCCTAAATTTAGTCCACCAGTTAAAACAACATCCATAGACATTGCTTGGCTTGCCGAAATGCGGGGACCAGAAGTCTGGCAAACATTTGATGATAAAAGGTTTAATATTTTACCAGCCAAATGTTGTAAATTAAGAGAATTGCTTAAAGTTGCAGCCTAAAGAATGAAAATATACTACAAATAAATAAATAGCTATTTAAAACACATAATTCTTTACCGCATGTAGACCATCTAAACACATAGCGTATAAAGCTTCACCATTATTTTTGTTATGTTTCATTTTGACTCTTAGCGTTCGTTTTGATAATGCAACCAATCGATTTGATCCATTCGTGGTGAAATCACCTAAACCGGTACTTAGTACTGTAACCATTGATTCCCAACAACAAGTCAACAATCTTCTACTGAGCTTTTTTGCTGCTTCTCTTCTGTCATTATAATCTTCATTATATCTGACAGCAGATGATTGTAATCTTTGCCATTCGGACATCATTTGAGTTGCACCCAAACCACCTGCATCACATAACATGTCAACCAAAGCACATCGAGTTGAATCTATTTCAGATTTTTTCAAAGCTTCTAAAGGATTCGTTACAATTACACATTGATACAATTCACAAAGCCACGGTGTAGATAAATACACTAGAACCCCAGTATTCTGTACAGAAGTTACAAATTGCTGTTCGGACATAGGAATAAATATTCCTTTATCTGGATCTTCATAATGTCCAGCTCTTATCAATTGCAAACTTAACAATAGTGCTGAATAAATAGCTAAATAAATTCCGTCAGCATTTATTGCTGTTAAATTGTAATCAAAATCTGAATAATTCATACTATTCTCGTGACATATTGCGGAAGCAAATTCCTGCATAGCTTCGTCAACCTCAACACATGATCGCAAACGAAGTAATTTTGGTACTAAATCATTTTGCAAAGACTTAGCAAAATCTCTCGCGTGATATCGATCATTGTCAGTATCTAATCTGGTGGGGATTACTGGTGCTTCTAAATGAGAATATGGCCATAAATTTTCAACTTTTGATGACCCTTCATCACTGGAAGACTGTGCATCATCCTCAGGACCTTCTGTATCACCGGAAGCATTTGATGTAATATCAGCTTCATGTTGAGCATCTCCATCACTCTCAGATCCTGAAGAGGTTTCAAAACCATTCTGTCTCAATTCTGCGACAGCATCTCTGTAAGGAGCGGGAAGTCGTGCCATTGACTGGTAGGTTAATGGGCCAGTATAATCAGCTTCTCGCAATGTTGGATGTCGATAATTTATTACATCTACGATCTAAAAGTAAATTTAAATTAAAAAAAAAGACATTTTCATCTAACTCAAGGTATTATACTTGATCGCTGATGGTGTTTTCGTTAATTTCACCAGAACACAATGTTTGAAGACTGTCTAAAAGCGCCACAACGCATTCAACACTTGCTTGTAAAGATTGTTCATTTCCGCTTCCTGTTTGTACTGCAAGGGCACATTCCTCCATTGCGTCAATAATCCTAAGAAAAATAATGGTTGTAATAAATATTGGATATTAAAAAAAATTCGCATTACAATCTAAATAATGCCATTTCATCGCTACATCCTTGGCTAGTATTTTTATCCAAATATAGAATAACAGCTAAATCCACCAGTCTTTCTGGACTTTTAAAGATCTCTCTAACACATTTTAATGGCTCGGTTCGATTTTGGGGTGCTGGAAGTAACAACATTCTGTGAAATAATGCTTCAAGCATTGGTCTTAGTGATCCTTGTGCTCCCGCTATTCTTAATAATTGAATTCCGGTTAAGTAAACACATCTTGCTTGTGGACCATCTAATCCTGGTCCTGTGAAAAAACCTCTGGCCTCATTTTCAATAATATGAAGAGCATCTCTGAAAGCATATATAAAGTTTTTTAAACTCTTGGTTATAAATTATTTTAAAATAAATACTTATAAGTGAATTTTTTATCCAAATTAATTCGCCCTGGTGAACCTAAAGCCGCTGCTAAAGTAGGACAAAATTTCTGCCACAAAAATGATGTAAAATGAGGATTTACTTGTACACCTCTAGGTAATGATGACGATAATGTTAGTATACATTCAGTTAAAAATAATGAACCATTAGCTTCAGTTTTCTTTGGTGTACCTACTTTTGGTTCAATTAAACGACTACACAACCATTGCATTACTGGTATAACTTCATTGTAAACAGCTGAGGCTTGTGCTGCTGTTATCATACCTGGTGGTGCAGTTTTTTGAACTTCTTCAGCTTCATCTTTAAGAAAAGCACAAAATGTTCTTAAACATTGACTTGCTGCTGCTAATGAAGCAGCACGTACAGCCCGCGAACCAGTCTCCCAACATTCACCACATCTACCAAGTATTTCAATTAAAAGCCGACCATTTAAAGTGCATGTTGGTGAACAAGCCATTGCTAAAAATAATCGTAATACATTTACTACAGTATCTTCAGTACTAGCTGAAGGGGTTACACCTATAGTAGCACGAAGTAATTGTGCTGGTAACCAAAGTGAATCATCTTCTGGCTCAAGACCAATAAAAAAACGTTCATCTTTTATTATTCGCTACAAAAGAAATTTATAAAGTTCAAAGGATTTATTATTAAAGTTAAGTAAAGTGGAGAAAAAAAAAACTTACATGTAACCCGTTTAACCCCATTGTAATATATTTTGGACGTTTTGTTTCTAGTGCCATCTGTAGTGCAGTTAAGCATACCGAACGTAATTCATGCGATGGATCTCTGTGTATTCCGTGTTGTCTGTATAATTTGTCTATAAATATTGTAGTAAAATAAGGAAAAAGAAATAAATAAAAATTGGAAATTTTCCAAATCATACACAAAATACGAACAAAGTGTAAAAGTAAAAAGACAAAAAGGACATAGAATGCATAGAAATAAAAACATATAAGTAAATGTATAGGAATAAAAAATATATAGATTATATTGAGGTCAATATTACGATTCTTACCATAAGCAATTTGAGCTGCTTGTTTGAGGGTGTTATGTTTCGTCCCAGTTGACTCTTTAATTATTTGCAATAGTAAATCTTCCATTTTGAAGGCGTTCTTGTATGTATTATCAGGATCTTTCACTTAAATATTCTCTTTGTTTGTAAATTTGTTTCTTGTATAGATTAAAAAGTTCTTCTTTTGATTTAATTTTGAATTTATTTCAGTTGTAAATTAACCTAAAAACAAGAAAGAAAAAATAAAAATAAAAATTATTTATGCAAGCAACAACAACAAATCCGTTCTCTTATAATTTATTTATTCCTATTTGTTATTTTCAAGAGAATTCCAATGAAAACTTTTTTGGATTGAATGATATGGGGTGTAAGAACTTTTCGAAATTTATTGCAATTTTAATAAACCACACGTACTAAATAAATATTTGAAGATTAAACTTCAAATTATATTAATATTGTGCATGTGCTGTAAAGAATTTTTAAAATTAAGTAGTTCGAAACTTTTTATTTCTTGGTATTTGAGCAATTTTTTTTAATCGTTGGTCAAAACGTTTATGGGATTATGAAAAATTGAAATTTAATTGCTTATGTCATATATAGGTACAATATAGTTTAAAAAAGGTGAAATATAGTTTAAAATTGGTTGATTTTAATAAAATCGATGAGTCAAAGTGATTTTTAAAATTAAAAAAAGTGACCTGACTATAAGAGATTTAATAGTTAAAATAATAAATTAAATAAATTTATTTTGGCTTTTAAAGCAAATTTTAATCAAAAATTTGTAGAATTTTGGCTTAGAATAATTTTTAAAATATTTCTAGTACTATAGTTTAGTTTAATTTAGAGAGGGGAGGCGGCAGCCCCAATGCTAACACCCACCAGCACACACCATCCCCCTAAATCCATTAAAGTCCCTTGAAAAAGCCCAGCAGATCACTCACAGATACCTCTGAGAGCTTCTTCAATCCATCGAACCGATATCCTTCCAAAAAGCGCTCCCTCCTCCGCATAAGAACGGGGCACTCGCACAGCATATGATTCATATCCTCTATCATCCGAATATCTTGGCATCCCCGGCAAGTAACCGATGAGGAAATGTCAAGACTCTTAACTATCTTCCCCTAATAAACAGTGTCCTATCAAGATGCCTGCTGCAATCCTGAAATCGTTCTTGCAACTTTTTCTATATTATTCATATTATATTTTTTATATTTATACTCTGTGATTTTAAATCTACCTTTGGACCTCAATCTTTAGTGTTATCTTGATAACATTAATTCCAAATGGTTTATGAGTTCGTTAGAAATTAAATAATTAAATCGAAAGGGGTAATTCATTCACAGTTTATTACTAGAAACCTATAAACGTGTCAACTTTAAGTAGAGGACACAAAAATTTTGGTTAGCACGGTTAAGAATCAAAGATTTTTAATAAATTTAAAAGAATTAATAAAAAATTTAATTTTTTATTTCAACTATGGTAGTCCGACAATATTAATATTTTGTAAACGTCAATTATATGATCACAGCTTATAAGAATACGATATAATAATTTCGACAATATTATTCGAATTGCTATGAGAAATACTAAAGGCCCCCTCCTGCAAAAGAGTTCTAATTATTTTATAATCAAAATTTACAAAGTAAGAATTCAACATAACAACCATTGTGTATGCCATGTGTAAGATGACACAGGTGTATAGGTATATAAGTTTTAAAACAAGCTTAAGGCAATTAAATATTTCAACATGCTATCCATTTAATGTGATACAATATAATATTCTTCTCCGTTTGCGAATACGCACATACCTTTATTATAATATATACCTATTCCTATATATACCGCATAATATCTGTTACATTTAGTTCCAGCATTTCATTTTAATTATTTATTACAATCAGTACCAGCTATATAATAATATAAAAAGTTTTTTTTTTAAAGATACGAAAAGTTTCAAAGTAAAAGATAAAAATATACAATGTGTAGGTTTTTATGTGGGAGATGTAAGGTTAAATAAATTTTTAAAAAGTATATATATATACATTATAATATATGTATGTAATATGAATGTTATTTGTAATAACGGGAAAAGGGTATTATAACAATGTTCAAAAAGGTATACTTACATACCTTTACACGTATACAATATTAAAACAAATTTAATTCGTAAATATTTATATATATATATATATATATATACGAAATTGTGTAACAAGGACATATTTTTCGGATATAAAAATTTCATTTTCTACATAAGAAAAACAAGTCACACCGGAAAATTAAATATTATAATAAGTTGAAAAGCAAGAACAAAAAAGAAATGGAAATAAAATAAAAAGTTAAATATCAAAGATTATAATGTAAATACTTATGGTACTTATACATACATATATGTATGCATATATATATATATAGATCATGAATATTAAAAAGAATTTTATATGGAAACATTAAAAGAAACGACATCGTTTTCTGAATAAATTCATAAGGAAATCTAAAAAGATTAGTAATTTTGCTTTTAAAGTAGAATTTTTTTTTGTGCATTATTTTTTTGTTAAGGTGAAGAAAAATAGTGAAATATATGTAAGAAAAATTTATCATGATTTATTGTTAAGGATATTAAGGGATCCAGTATTTTGACTTTAAAAGAACGTACCAAAAATACCTTCATATCATAGGTGCCATAATGAAATTATGGATCTAATCTTGGAAAAAAAAAATAAGAGTTATTTATCAAATTAAAATAAGAAAAATTATTCGACTACATTAATTCAATTATAATAAATACAATCAGAGTCGGTATTAGCATCATTTGTTGCCTTACGCCTATGCGAATTGGTCTAATTTTTGTTACCTATGTTATTAAATTTAAATTTTAAATTCACATTTTAGAGTTTGGGTTGGATTAATTTGTACCCAAAATAAAATGAAAATGAATTTTTTTTTTTAAATTTTAGGCCAAAAATAAGAGGGTGACAAAAAGGTAAATTTTCAATAATATGATTTTGGCCGAAACTTTTATAGCAATATTTTCGAAATACATATTAGTGAAATTAAAATCGTATCTGGCTTCGATTAAGGCGGAAGAGCATGTTTTGTTAAAGAACATCGGTTGCTGTTTTGTATCCTTTAGTTTATGCATATTTGTTTAAGCACTCAGTTTTTACAGAAAATTATTTCAATAAACCTCATTTTTTAGCACATCTCCAAAAATAAATCGTAAAAAAGAGCTTACAAGTTTTTCTGTTTTTATAAATTAACATTTTTTTAAAACGTTTTTTTTACCGCGAAACAATATAGTTTACCATATTAAATTGACCTATAATATTGACAGTTATTCAAGAGCCCTTTTTTCAAATTTTGGATATCGTTCTTCTAAAATTTTATCAACCTTTTGATGCTAAAAAATAATTTATTCCGTTATTTAAGAAAATTTTTTTTACATCTCAATTCCCTGCCCAATTACCGCCTCTCGAAATTTGGAACGCTTGTATTTTCGGCGCATAAAATTTCTAATTCTGTAAGTTTTTCTAAATTTTTATAAGTGCAGAAAGCTAACACCAAATACCATGCCATCAAAAAATATAGCTTTTTTTATTAACTCGCCCAGATTACCCTTACTAATATTTGAGCATTATGTTAATGTTTCTTTCAACTTTTTGCTTTTTTCATCCTGTATGCAAAAAATATATATATTTTGGTAGATTGCTATAGGTAAATAAAATAAAAATAATTTCACTTGTTTGAAGGTTGAGGCTTTCTAAATGCGATTTCTATTACTTACTTGACCGACTTTTAATATTAATACTAATTATGTTTAAGATACTGAAAATTTTATTATCAAAAAAATAAAAAAAAAATTTAACATTCTAAACATTATTTTTAATATTTTTTTTAACATTTTGTGTCATTTGACTAGAATCTAATAATTCAAGTATGGGAACATAAATCTTTCCTTTTTTTTCCATAGTTTGTGCAAAAAAATAAAAATTCTATTCAATTTTAAAAAACAATGAAAACATATGAGCTTTTATAAAATTTATTATCAATTGCAAATGACATTAGAAAGTTATAACTAGTTGGAACCACTTATAACAAAATATAAAAGCATAAAAGATAATGAAGAGTTTTCAATTTTGTAATTTATTGCTTTTAAATAAATTAAATCAAAAATTTTGCCTTCTTTAGCCGCCAACAATTTTATTTTCTCTTTTTGCTTTTAAATGCAAAAAATCTCATTTCCCGCACCCTCTTTGTATATTTATCTCTCTCTTTCTCTCGTTCTCTCTTTTTCTGTCACTTTCTGTGGATTATATAGGAAGTTGTAAATGCAATTGGAAATGAAAAACTTATATTTATTAAATACTTTTTTTATAATGTACGATTGTATGTATAAATGTGTATTATAAATGTATAAAATTGTAAAGTTTAAACAAAAAAAAAAAATGAACATCAAGGATATGTAATTTTTGAACTTTAAGTCCTTGATCTATTTTAAGTTCAGTAAAAAATGAAAATGTTTCTTTTCTCTTTTGCTTTTTACTATGAAAAGCACTTATGTGCAAGAACACATACACATGTAGATGTATATATTGGCCGTATAATGTAATATTAAATGAAATATGAAGGTTTTTTTGTTGTTATTTTTGTATTGATAGAAATTTCGAATTTGGAAAAATATTGATCAAATATACGAGTACAAAAGAGCTTTAAAATATTATTCCAATATTTTCATGGATGCTTAACTATTAAATACATGTAACATAATATCAAAAGCATAGTATGAAATTACATCAAAAAGGATGAAATACGAATCATATCAATTGCACTACGAGTACATATAAGGGAAACTACTGAGAATAAGGAAGGTATTGTGATGACATCAAATTTTACATTTTTAACATATTTAACGCTTATAATAAGCATAACCTGTTTGATATCATAGAGCACGGCTGGCCATGGTTCTTGGTGGTCCGAGCCATTTTTGAAAATTGAAAACTTTTCGAGGGTAGCAATCAAAACTGTTCAACTTATCAACTTATCCAAAATTCAAGCTTACTGGAATGAAAGCTCACAAATTCGAAATCAGTTTGGGATCAATCGATTACGGACAATTACACTACTGTCTATTGCTATTCTATTGCTAGTCTATTCCCGAAGTCTTTAAAGAGTCGTATCATTCTTAATTTGAATGAAAATGAAATTTCTTGCAACGTTGCACTTACTCTTTTATACACCCTTTTGAGTAATTAGTTAGTATTAAGAGATATTTTAAAACCCACACAAAACTATTGTAATTTTTGAAGTATGATAACACAAATATGAAACTCGGGTACTGTTTGGCCATCATAGGGATGATCACAAGGGCATAGAGCTTATTTTGGTAATGATTCGAATTGACCCAATTTTACATTAGAAGCGAAGCGTTTTTATGCTTTTGATAATTTTTAAAAAATAATTGAAAAAAAATTTCTCGAAATTTTATTTATAACTATAAGTTTTCTAAGTTTTTTTTGTAATTAAATTTTGCGATCCCGGTAGTTAAAATACTAAAGTAGGTAATAAGTTTTCTTAAAATATCGGTGCACTAAAGACCCAATTTTCCAATTTTAAATAAATATTTAAGCGACATTTTCAATATTGTGCGCTTGTTCTTTAAACTAGTGAATAAAATTAATTGGAATCTTTTATTAAATAATTCAGAAAATTAACATTTTCATCGGCTATTTTCTGACTTCACCAATTTTTTTTCTTGTCTAGAGATACACATTTAAAATAGAGATACACATTTAATTCATACAATTGAGGTACTAATATAAAAATGTAAATCCTTTAAAGTTTAGATTAACTGAACTATGTTAAAAAAGAGATAAATTTTTTTTTTTTGGTTCTACTCTAAATATTTCGTCCAAAAATATATTGTGGTCATAAATATTTTATTTTCTCTTTTGTTTCATTGTTACAGGGACTAAATAAAATTTATTTTATTTTGCAGGATCAAGTTATGTTCGAGTATACATATATAAAGTATTTAAGGCTATAGAAAATTTTTTTTTATAAATTTATATTGGAAATTATCTTATGCTTCATAAATTATTTTTGTTTTTAAGATTTCTAATCAAAATTTAATTTTTCATTCATATCACATACATTGTAATAAATGAAATATTGCATGGAAGAAAAGTTCTTAGAATTATTCCGAAAAAAAAAAAAAAATAATTAAGAAATATTCATAATCTTAATAAGACCAACTTAATTTAAATTTTGTGTACTTTGTTTCGTACTCTACTTTGTTACGCACAAGTTCATATGAAATTAATCTATTATTGTTTGTCTATTATGATTACCAAATTTAATAATTTTGGTTAATATTACAAGAGGATCCTCAATTTAAGAACTCGAATTTTAGAGGATTGTGAATTTAAGTATTTGGTTTTCGACTGTATTTGGTGCTTATTATTAATTTTAATTTAGTTAAAGTCATTTGTTATAATATTAATAGTAAATTGAGTTTTGTGTTTCTAGTCAGAGTGTCTGTCGTTTCCCAGCATCTTCTTTAAGGGGTAACGGTTTACTGTTGATTCTGTATGTCAAAAACATATTTAAACTTTCTATTCTTTCCATTTCGGTTCTATACACGGAAGACATCATTATTTAATCATAAGCAATAATGTGCTGTTACAAAAAAAATTCTGTATATTATGCATCTTTCTGTATGGAAATAGAACAGACAGGCAGGCAGACAGAAACTGTGCTCAATCTATTTTTCTTTTTCTCAATTTTATTGCAAATGTGCTAAAAATGTGATAAAAACTTAAAACTCAACTATAGATTTAATTTGAATTAATTTCTTTTTATGTAAAACAGGTGTGAGTTTTTTAGTCTTTCCAACGTGTTTTTTTAATTTTGAAGAAAAAACGCACATTCACATATAATTGTACAAGATTTTTATGTATAAGTTTATATATTTTATACTGTTAAGAATTTATACATACTTTAAGAATTTTATGCTCGTAATTCTACACGTTTTAAGCCAAATAAAACACTGTGCGTAGAGGAATGAAATAAGAATAACAAAATTTTTCATTAGATTTATTAAATGAAAAGTTTAATAAAAACTTTATCATTACAATGTTTCCATATAATTAATGGCATATTGTTTTACCATATGATCTCTAAACTTCATATAGTATTTGTATGAGAATAAAATACACATATGCATACATACAAATAAAATATCATATACAAATATACCATTAATGTAGAAATTTCTTTGTATATTTTATGAAAATAATAAAATAGTCCTCAGATACCGACAAGGGTTTGAATAAAATAATTACTTTACAACAAAATTTTTGATGATAAGTCTGTGAAAAAATCGCAAGTCAAGTTTAATTTCTTTCTCAACAAAGTTGAGAAGAATCTTGAGTATCACAAATAATAAAGTAGTTTGCTTTGTTGCCATAACATTGAGCCGTTCTAAATTTTCAAGAGGTGTTAAGAAAGATTTCTGCCAAAAATCAAACGGTTATAACATTATACTGCTCTTTAGTTTTGGTTTGTATTTTATTTATAAATTTTAGATTTCATATGCTTTTTACTACAGCATTAAATCCCTTTAGATTTACTACATGGTTTAAGAATGTTTTCTGATGCCAAAGATGAAGTAACAATAATTACTGACTTTTATTAAGAGACTCCACAAAACAATTTTCATATTTTCCATTTTCTATATCCCGGTAAAGTTTTCTGATATCAATATGACGTATAAGCAAATTAGCAACTTTTTTCAAAAATGCTTGCCAAGGAAAATTTAAAGTTTTTCCAAAAATATTCATAGTTTATTTGATTGTGCTGAAAAATAAGAAAAGCGGAGCATGTTATTTTGTCGAAAACAATTTTCGAATTCAAAATGAATCATTAAAATTATAAAATTCAAAATGAATCATTAAAATTATAGCCCTGAATTATATTTCCATATACAATCGATCGCTTTTGATTTATTTTTATAAAATGATGGGGTTCAATTTTACCTCATCTTCAATTAATTAAAATATATTTTAAATTTTGAAATTTAATATTACCAACATAAACCAAGGCTCCGCTCTATGTATATTCTACACATTATTCTACTATAAAACTTAAACGAAATTCAAAGAAATTCACAAATAACTGAAGAAGGTGTACTTGTTCATCCGACCTACATTCAAAAGAATTGAAATATTCCTTATGACACTTTAATGATTTATGATGATTTTGTATACCCTACTTAACTACATTTTTCCATATATTTTTCGTACTCTTTGTGGTTTTTCATTAGCAATATTAGACTGTACGCATTTTTAAAAGAAAAAAACAAAACAAACTTTTGTACGGAACACTTTGAAAGCGTCCTTTATGGTTATAAAACCACAAACAAAACTTCTTATTATTGTCGCTGTTGTTCACTTTTGTCACAGCAAAAATATTTCATTATTTTTCACATTTTCCATAAATGTTTTTTAAATTTTAAAAATAAAAATTTTAAAAAGAAAAACCTTCAACAATTTTTTGTTTTTTTGTTTTTTTTTTTTGTAATTCTTTAAGCTTCATAAGCTTTATAAAGTTTTGATTTTAAAAATTTCCTGATGAGTTTTTCTTTTTTAACAGAAAACTTTTGTATTTGCGTGCGTTTTTGTTTGTTTTTAGTTAAAAAAAAATTTTTTTTTTAATCCTTTGAGTATACATGAAAGAAATAAATACAATAAAAATAATAATAAAATTTGAGAAATAAAAAAAAAAATTTTTCTCTGACTTAAATGAGTTTAAATGAAGTTTCCATTAAAATTAAATGTGAAATTTTGTAAGTAAATAATGACAACGATTTGACATTTAAAATAAAATTTTCCAATGATTGATGAAAAAACAAAAAAAAAAACTCTTAATAATTCAGGATACGAAATTTTGGGACTAAAAATTCAAGAACTTCATCTTTCATTACATAGAATAATAAACTCAAAAAAAAAAAGAAAAAAAGCAAAAAAACAAACGAAAAATAGAACGCAAAACCCGTAAGTCTCATTTCATAAAATTTCATTTTTCAATCCATTACCATTAATTTTCCTTCCCTCTCTTCTTTTCATTCAAATAAACTTTAAAGTAATTACATTGCAATAATAATAATACGAAATTTTTATTGTAATGAAAGTAAGTGGTGGTGACGAACCTTTCAACTGCGAACCAATCTTTTGAATCTTTTGAAACGAAAAGTTTTTAAATCAAGTTACTCTTCGATTTTTATAAATTTTTTTGTGTTATTTTTTTCTTGATATTAAAAATGCGTAGTCTATCAAGACTGCTGTTTACAAGACTGCACATTTCTTCTCAACAGTTGAAGTCAACCGCTTTGTATTTACGTAATTCTAAGTTTTTATTAGGGTATTTAGACTTATTGCTGTACTGCTAGCTATAGCTAATTTATTTATGTTTTAAATGGTTTAAATGGTTTAAATGTTAAAATGGTCTATACTTTTTCATAATAGAACCGGGATTTTTTTGTTCACATATATAGAAGGTCGATAATGCTAATATCGCATTATGCTAACGAAGCAAGAGATTAAAAGTTTGAGTTCTCATAAGAAAAGAAGTGCATGCAGTGTGTTCTTACAAAATAAATTGTTATCTATAAAATATACCAAAATTAGAGAGTCACGATAAAATTGCTTGAACTTCGACTACCTAACATCTATTTATCTATTTATAAATCTAATATAGAAGAAATAAGTTTTCATTCGTTCGTATTTGCGGCTACTGTAACGTTTTATTCAAAATTTGCTTAGACTACAACTTTAGCACATTTTTATAACTTAGATGGAAGGCGCCGATATATTTAAACTTTGAGCTATTCTGAAATTTACAGAGGTTTTGTTATAATAAAAGAACAGATTAACTGACGTACAGATTGACAAACAAAGTGAAACTCACAGACACATTTATTTAGAAAATCTTTCACAAAATCTTATATTTTGAACCCCGATTTTCGGTTTCCCGCCTTATATTTTGCAAAATGATTCCCAAAAAATATTTGATTGCAGCTGGACTTACTCACTTTTCAAAAAAATGTTCCATATCCCTGATACTCGTATGTAGAGATACGAAGCATGATTTCAATTTTATTAATCCGCCAATCATTCGGATCTTCATCCCATTTACAATAAGTTTGAAATTATTTCAACATTTTCAAGTTAAAAAAAAAAATCAATTTTTTGTTTTTTTATATTTCGTAAAATATCCTTATCAGTTTTATGTTTTTCAGTAAAAAAGGATATTAAATTACTTTAATTACAATTACGAAATAAGATTTTTTGTAGAGCAATAATGGTAATGGTAATAATTCATACCCATTTTATACATTCACTCTTACAGTATAATTAAAAAAAAAACAAAACAAAAAAAACACTAATTAATATTTTTTTTTCTTTTTTTTTTTCTCTCTCCCTCTTTTATGTTGATGATGGTGACGATATAATCCTTTTAAAAAACATTTCAAATAAAAGCAGTATATTATAAAATTAAAGGATACTTGGATATATGCGGATAAAGTTTATTTTATATAAGAGAATAGAAATATGAGTATATAAGTGGTACTTTACCGTTATACTATATACGATATACTTGTTATAATTCTTAGAAGAAGAGAAAGAGAGATAGTGAGAGATTTATATAAAAACACCCTTAGGGTATTAGAGCAGTTAATTATTATTTTATTCTATAATCATTCAATAATAATAAAGTTATGTCGTGGTAATCTTAAAATGAAAATTATATAGCTCTATAATGCTGAAAGAAAAATAATGTAAATTAATTTTTAATTTTGAAAATTGTTGAAGTGCGATGAGGACATTAGAGGAAGTAAAAATATATTTTTTGAATAATTTTGAATTTTATATTTTTAATGTTGCTTTCTTTGTAGCCACAATCATTAAAAATTTTAAGTACAATGAAAAAATTTCGAATTATAGAATAGTGAAAAATAAAATAACTTTGGAAATTACTAGTTTGTCATATAGTTTGAATTTTAGAAGCAAAATTAAGGAATTGAAGAGAATCAATATAATTTTAATTTATAATTTGCCTTTGTTTGGGGACTTTTTTTTAAATTATCGCGGCAAAATGTAAGTCTAAAAAAAAGTCTTTAGAAAGAGATTTTAAAAATTTTAACTTAATATTCTTGTAAAGTTCTCAAGAACGTCTACAATTTTCGCTCAATGATATTACTAAAAATTGCTCTGGAACTCTCTATCTTCTAAATTTAGAAAATTATTTCAATAAAACTCAATTAGAATAAGCGGTGAATTAAATTTTAGTAAAAGCCAAAATTAAATATTTTACTTGCTTTCTGTTATTTTCAATAAACATGTTTGGCTGTAAATAATTATTTCGGTTGCAGAAATGTAAAATCAAATTAGCCCAGGTGAACTAAAATATTCTAAACGTTAAGAAGTACAAGTACATTACGTTTTCACACTTTTTATTTGGTATTTTTATGGTATTAAAATTTTAATTATTGTTGATATCGATTTAATGGAGAAATAACAATTCAGTTTCGCCCAAAAGTATTAAAAGCGAGAAATTTAGTTTTGTCAAGTTGTTTAGTGAAAATATTTAACAAACTTCTGTTAAAATATATAATATAAAAATATCGACAGCTGAACACTAAAATGTCCAATATGCCATTGTAAACCTTCAGTCGGTGATGTGTATAAACGTATTTGTGTGATGTGACAAAGCTGCCTTACTAAATTCTCTCAATTTAACATTTCAGTTCTTTGCAAGCAAATTGGAATCCAAAATCTGGCACAATTTAGACAATTCTATTGACGTTAATTTAAAGTGAGAAAAAATTTCGACAAAAATTTTGACAAAATTATTGAAAGCCCCTTAGAATTTTCAAAATAAGGTAAGGCAGAATTTTCAAAATAAGGTAAATAAGTTAAGTTCAATACAATAGTATAAAAAGGTTACAACAGGGGTTTATTAACCAAACAAAATATAAAATTGGTAGTAATAAAAATTTTGATGCAAATTTTCCGAGAAATGAAATTTAAAATTTTCAATTCGATTTGCATGGAATTTTTAAACTTGACTAATGCAGTTAGGGCTTATTGTGTATTACATATGCATATCTTTATTGTAGCCAGTACATTTTTCTTAAACAGACCGGTTTAATTCAAGGAATGTGGTTAAAATATTTAAATAAGTTTAGATTAGCTTTATGAGGAAATAGGAAATTAAGCTCTGACAAACTTTATATGAATAACTTCTAATTGGAAATTCTTAATATTTTAAAGAATTTTAAATAGAAATAATACCTGAAAGTAATGAAGAGTCATGACGTGTCAAATTGCCTGTGTTTTTCTGTTACATGTTCAACAGTCTTAGATATCTTAGAGGTTAAAATAAAAATCATTCTCTGCCAGAGAAAACTTTATTTTACTGTAGTTCCAACTAAAGGGAATGTACTGTCATCTATTTTAATTAAAAAGTAATAGAAATCACAAAGTAAGAAATGAAATACCCATTTTTATCCCCATTATAATCACTTTTCTTATCTCCACTTTATTTCCTCATTTCCAACACATTCTTCATAACCTATTTCTCCTTATAAAATTTAAGTAGGAAGAAATTAATTTCTATACAAATTATTGATTTAATTAATGAATGCGTTATAGCGTAAATGTATTTAAAAAGCAGATATTCACACCACTCCCTTTACATCACAAAGCTCTACACAATATATACAATAGGTATCTTAAAATTGTAAAATTTTTAGTCGTAAATCTCAATCATCACCGGTTCTCATTTTCATTACAAAGGCAAAAAAAAAAATGAGAAAAGAAAAAAGAATTTTTTTTTGTAATTTTCTAATTAATTCATTCAACACCCTGACACCTGTCCTTATCAGACCTTAAACTGTTAAATATATATGTAAGTATAGCTTTAGCACTTTTAGGTATATGATTTTGAATATTATGTTTCTCTTATATACTTTATAATTTAATAAGATATAAAAAAATTATACACCTAAATTTCCTTATTTTAAAATTTAGCACTTTTAACAGCAGATTTTAAAGCTAATTTCATAATCATCATATCTAAATCTAATTAAAAAGGAGAACAAAACAAGATGGTTTAATGATGGTGGAAATTATGGTGGCGGAGAAAAGGTAAAAGAGAATTTTTCAGAATACAATTAATTACAAACACATGTAAGTAAAGTACAGAAAAAGGACCTTAAAGGCTCCTGTACATGATAAAGTGTACTTGTTATATAAGAAAATTTTTGGAATATATAAAAAGGATGCAAAAATGGTTTTACGGTCTTTTTTTTTTTTGTTGAAAGGACCCGCCATTATTTTTATTTCTCGATTCAAAATAAATTGAAATCGTTGAAAGCTTATTCTTTCCTCCTTTTGTTTGCACTTTTTTTTTTGAATGGAGACCGAAATAAAATAATTTATAAAATTTTTTTATACTCTTTAAAAGGTTCTTTTTTTATATTTTCTCGGTCTTCTTTTTTTTCTGTGTTGTGTGAAACATGTGACTGAATATATTTTTTCTACCATCTGTCTGGGATAAATGTGACAAAGTATTGGATTTCTTTTACATTAGAGTTGAAAAAAAAACAATGAAGGCAAAATTTGTTTTTCTTGTGTTTTGAAGAGCGCATTTTTTGAATTTTAAATCCTCTAGAACTGATCTAGAGATATTTTTCTTTGAATTATGTGTAGGAGAACTTTTATAATAAATAAATTGAGTAAATAACACCTAAAATATAAAAAGATTGTTTCAAAGAAAAAAAAGAACAAAAAATATAATTTTAAAAGAAAATTCAACGGGAAAACCAAAATTTAAAATTTTTTTTTGTTGGTGTTGTTGAATTCTCATTTTTAGCATTTTTCCAAAAAATTTTTGGAAAAAAGTGCTTATTAGTTTCATTCTGTTTGTCGGTCCGTGGACATGTTGAAGATAAAAAGCTGAAATTTTATATGTACATGAGTTCTTACTAGAAATTTATTTTCGTTGAACAAAATGCAGTAAAACCATAAGCATTTTTCAAATTTTGCAAAAGCAGAAAAGCAGTTGCTGACTTGTTCTAGCGCAGCATACCACATTTGAACTTTAAAAAAGAAAATGGTCATTAGAATTTACTGTTATCTAAAATTTGTTTTTTCTAAATTTTTGATGCCCTTTTTCTTTTAGACCCTAGGTTGAAGACAATTTTTTTCCAAACACCCCCCCTCAAGTTATCGCCTCACGAAATTTGTAAAATTCGAATTTTTGAATATTATATTTCTGAAGCTGCAAAATTTTCCAAATTTCTATAAATGCAGAAAGATAACGGAATTAAAAAATATAATTATTTTTTTAACTCACACAATTAACCCTTAATATCGAGCATTATGTTAACCCCACTTTATTTTAATTTTTGCTTTATTTTAAAGACTGCGTAAATAGTTCATCCTAAATATATGCAATCCTAGAAATAGTTTCGTATATGAATGAAAATAATTTTAATAGTGTATTAGGACTGTATTTAAAAGCAGTATTTTCACTTGTTTAAGGGAAAAATGCTATGGCACAAACCATGGGTTTGACCCTACTTTATGATTATCAAAATTTTTATCTTTTTGAATATTGGTATATAAAAATAAATGAGATGGAGTTGCAGTCTTTTGATTGAAAATTAAAAAAATACGGTCCATCATTTTTGGGAAATTTTTTTTTTAATAAAATCCGACAAAATTGACATAATCTGCCAGATATTCATTTTTTATATTGGCCAATAAAAATTTTGATATTGATATTTTTATTAAAATAGTGAAAAATATTTTTATAGTTTTTGGTTTATTGACATTTGAAAAGAAAAGGAAACTGACAGATTAATAACGTATAGGGATGGTGAATAAGATTAAGTCTTCTAGATATTACGAATTAAGAATATTTATATTGAAATTGTGGACAAAGGAAAATAACAGTCTGTTGGTCGTTTCTAATTTGAAAGTTTTTTTTTTCTCAAACAAATGGCGCAGGGCTTATAAAATTCAATTCCAACAATGGAAATAGAATTTAAAAAGCAAAAGTACAATAAAAGGACAGATAATAAAGTATTATTTTTAGCACATTCTGTAGATTTTTGTCTCTAGAATAATGTCACTTGCATACTTCGAACTTTAATGAACATAAGAGAGTAAAATTAATTATGTACTCATATTGCAAAATATAATTGTTCTATACCTTAATTTAGCTAAACTTTTCGTAAATTCAAATTAAAACTTTAAAATTCATCCCGAATATATGCAATATGAATATAAGGTAATACTTAATTAAGGTTTTTACTTAATAGTCAATGTGCAATTTTACAAATCATGATAGTCGCAGTTTTAAATTTACATACACCTCTACATGTAAACTGTACTGTAAATTTTACTTCTTTTTTACAATTTGGTTATAAATTAGAAACTTCATAGAATACAATATTTAATTTCTTTTATTAAGAGAGTTTGCTAATAGCTTACAGTTGCACAAGTACCGACTATATAGCTACTAAGAAACTCCAAAAATAATTTACTTATATCTCAAAAATTTTAAAGAATAAAGCATTCTACTAATCTAACGAAAGCTTCTACTAAAATGTTAACAGATTTGATGTTATAGAAAATATTTGCATAGGAATTACGGAGTCACAATACTTTTTCAACTCTACTTTTTCTTTGCTTACAATAACATTTTGTTTAAAATAAATCTGACTATGATTCGTCTTTTTACTGAAAATTTTGAACAAATCAATGAATATTTTTAGATTTTTTATAAAGTAGTTGTCTTGTCAATTATTTTATTGATCAGTTATTTTTAAAAGCACAAAAGGATTTTAAAATAATTTTCAACAAAAGAATAAACTTGATCTAGTTTTTCGAAAATGGGGGGTCTCTTACGTATATTCCAAAAATAGATCAATTGTTTTAACCAAAGAAAATGTCATCATTCAACGTTCTATAGTGTTTATAGTTAAGATTTAGATTATTTAAGATTCAAATTTATTAAAATAGACTAATATGATGAAGATTTTTATTTGTACTTTAATAAAATTTCTTAATCTTAATCCAAGCGGTAAACCTAATATCGGCTTGGTACTTTTTCTATAAATCGAATTAATATACAAGCAATGAAATTTTTAGTCAAGTTTTTTTTTTATTAATTCGAGATTAAAATATTATCAGGGTTTCTCAGGAATTGTCCCTAGTTTTATTATACCAGTTTTGGAGACGCACAATTTAAAATAACAAAGGCGACTTTCAAAGAAAAAATTTATCATAGTTTTTAAAAGTTATAAGGTAATTTTATTTGAATGAATTGCTGAATGTGATCAGTGCATGAGCCCTTGTATCAACAAACAGTCTCTTTCATATTTTATAAGGTTTCAATACTCTTATAAGTATTTCTCCTTTCAAAATTTTTATATTTAATTTGTAAAATCACTATAATTTTAATCTAACCTAAATTGCTATATTTTTTCACCTTCAATTCATTATGGTTTAAGTTGAATAATTTCGGCAATAAAACAACATTTATTTTCCAAAATCCTATTCTTTTTTTCAGGGATTTCCCCAACTTTTTTATTATAAAATTACAAAAATTTAGAAATTAACTTTTATAAGTGTAAAAATATACACTTCTCAATTGACTAATAATCGAAAATTAACTAAAATATACTTGAAAACAACTTTTTTTCTACTTGTAATTTATATATATTGAAATGTAACTTTCCTTTCAAATCAATTTTGTATAGGTGCTTATATTTAATGCTTGTTTCATACTATTTCTAATGAGAAACATTTTACTTTCACTTTCTCGTCCTCTTCTCTATTAAATGAACACAACGAGAGGGAGAAAGAGAGAAAGGAAAAAGTCAAATACTTTTTAGGAAAGAGGATAAGAGGATATGAATTGAAAAGAAAAATATTTTTCATAAGGAATCGCCTAAACCTCTGCAATAAATAAATATGCTTGAATATACACAAATGAAAAACAAAAAAAAAGTAAGAATTTTCAGAAACTTTTCCCATAAAAATACCAGATTACTATAAAAATCATTAATTAAAATAGAAATAATACCAGTCAGAGAAAAGAAAAATAAAATAAAGAACTAGAATCAACAAAAAAATGAAAATAGAGATTAAAAAGAGAAAACAAAAAAAAATATAAAGAAAGGATATTGTGTGATGAGAAATGAACCGAAAATTGTACAAAACAATGAGTATAAAAATAATAACAAAAAATGCTGGCAATAATATCGATATCCGAAAAAAATTAAGAGAAAAAGCATAAGAAAAGAAAAAAAAATGAATAGAAGCCATCCATTAGAAGTTAAAACTTATAATGATATCTACCACCATCACCGCTGCCGCCGCCGCCGTCACCGCAACCCCATTGACCAAACAATAAGAACCACAAAAAAAATATCCATTATGTAGGTATTATGTGCCATATTGTATTTACATTTTATATTTATATATACATTCGGATGTATGTATGTAAGAGAACATGTGCTTAAGGAAAAAACTTATATGTAAAAAGCATACCAAATAAAAGAAACAAAAAAAAGGAGAAATAACATAAAATGACTTTATTGTAAATGAACGCATATGTAAAAAAAAACAAAACAAAGTCAAATGAGAAATGAAGAGTATAAGAGTGACAGAAGTAAAAAGAGAGAGAGAGAGAGTATAAATAGTGTACCATATGGTGAATAAACAAAAGAATTTTAACACTTCCTTATTCCCCCTAAAAATTTATTGTGCGGTATAGAGCATAAGAATAATAACAATAAAACGGATATGTGCTAGAAAGAAGAGATTAAAAAAAAGTGAGGTTTTTATGAAAACGATAAACGTACGTTTTGAATATAAAGGGGGTATGGAGACCAATAAATGATTATGAAGATATTTTAAGGTGAAATCCCTATAGCTTTACTAAGTCTTTATAGTTTTATTTATATATCTTTAGTTTTTTTTTTCTCCTACGTATCTAGTTTCTAGATCTTTAAATATATTTTGTGTTTGCAGATATATTTACTTAATATTGTCCTGATTATTATATTGAATGTATTTTTGTGTTATTGTTTTTTCAGTTATTCTTGTTTTTCTGAAAGGATTGAACTTTTTTCGGACATTTTTAAAATGTTCTAAACTGCATCTTTGTTAGTCCGACTGTTAGTTTAGAAGCTTTGCAGAATTTGCAAAAAATTTCAAATTTTCATAGGGCAATGCTTCTTCCTCCGCCGTTAAATAATATTTATATAAAATCTTAATTAGAAAAGGTGGTTTTTGAACTTAACTGCGGTAGGTTAAAAATTAAACGGCAACTTGTACAAATCTTAAGTTTTAAGAGTTTTTCCAAAATGAAAAACAAGGCAATTTTATGGCAACCAAAGTTGTTTTGTTTTCTTTCAACTTGACTTGTTATCATTTCTCACAATTAAGAAAATTTCAATTATGGTAATTCGATGAATACAAGATTTCAATCATTGGATTCATTCCACAACTTTCAAATTAAAATTCATTATTTTAAGTCACCCAATTAGTTGCCGAATTCAACCACTCATGTTTATGTTTCTTTAAATTTTAGACTTTATCCGAAAAGTATGCAATATTTTACCGATTTCAATGAATATAACGAGTATTTCGTAAGAGGAAGATTATGTTTTGAGAAAGTGATTTCGTTTATAAAAGAGAAATGTGCCATATTCGAATTGATTTTTTTATACAATTACAGTCCTATTGTAATTTCTTATAATATCAACGACAAAACTATTATAAGCAATCTGAGATGATAACAGATTTCATTTTGTGCATGCTTTAACATTTGTGTATGTAGTTGTGCTTGCACAGTATTTAATAACTCTATTATATTTTAGGATTGGGGTTGGAGATCCTTTTGTTTTAAAAAAGGATTTTTTTTTTCCATTATTTTTTTTAGTTTTTTTATTTTGTTCTTCTTTATTGTATAAGCTCTTCATATTCTATAATATCGTTTATACCGGTAATTATGAATACATGAATATGAATACTATATGTGAACATATTAACACACATGTATACATTAGAATGTTTCAATACAAAATATCTATAATTTTCATTTAATAAAAAATTATGTATGAAATGGAAGAACAAAAATTAACGAATTGTTTTATAGTAATGAGGAAATATTGTGAAAGCACATTGAATTGTCCTTTAAAAACAGAATAGAGACTGATAACGATTCCATGTAAGTATGCTTATAAGATAGACCATGTACATACGTATGTAGATTTAAATTACACATATGAATACATATATAATATATAGAGTTGTAGAAAATTAAAGCAATTTTCCATTATAATGTATAAAATTTCGTAATTATACTTTAATGATTTTATATCGTATATAATTATGATATTAAATTTTTCGTTCTTATATAAATTTTTATTTTATTTCATAGCGTAAAAATATCAAAAATTATGTTGAAAATCATTAAGAATACTTGGTTTTCAATTACATAATGTTAACAATGCAACTTTATTACTCTATATTACGTGTATTGTACAAATTATATTCGAAATGAGAAAAAACACACTTGCTTTAAGGTGAATTGCATTCACTTTCGTCGTACCACATGAGATAAACATGAACAAAATTAATGATCTGTAAAGTAGTGCAGCACATATTCGTTCAATCAGGACACTAAACTGTTCTTATGAATATAGAAAACAATTTATATGATATTGCATATTTTTAGGATTAAGAGGAATATTAAAAGCATGGCTGTTGCTATTTTGAAATCTGATATTTTAACCGATCGCATCGCATACAATACGGGAAGCTGTCTTGGGACTGCACAAAATTTTACATGTGGAGTTTTCGGCAGAAATTCAGTTGTCCATGCTAGGAAAGCTTAAACGAACTATTTTTAGAAAGATTCAGCCTGTTTGTCTGTCTGTATGTGTGCCTATCTGTGTGTCTATCTATCTTTTTGTGTGTCTGTCTTTCTGTCGGTTTGTCTGTGCAGATCAGTACATCAAGTTAGGCAATATATTTAATTTTTGCTTAAAACAATTGAAATTTTCTAAATTTTGAGAAGTGATAATTTGGAAAGGAAATCTGCTGTTTCTGAAATGAAACTGGGAATTTCTGAAATAATTCTCTCTAGTTAAAATTTAATGTTATTTTATGATAGAGTAACCATATTCTTACTTTTTAAAAGGAGAGGATTCACGAAAATTACAAATTGTACGCGTTCCAAGTATAGTGTTGAATAAAATTCAGCTAAATAAAATCCAATGACGAAATTGAAATTAATCATCATTTCATTTTCACTTTTCAGGTTTTAAATTGTAGTCATATGTTATTATGTACATAAGTGTGAATTCAAATTTACAAATTATACTTATCTCGTTACGTTTTACGTCAACGCATTACCTAGGACAATGTTTGTATTTTGAAAATTTATTTGATAAGATTGCAAAATTTTCAAAAATCACGACATTATCCTTGATAATTCATTAAAGCTATTTACTGATTTAATTTGTAAAACGATTCAGTTAAAAAATTCATTATAAATGCTTTAAAAGTGGGTAACCAAATTGTTTTAATCGCGATTGCAAATTTAATTTACATGTACAAATAATTTAAAAACTAATTTACCCTATTGATAAAGGCGCAGTTTAATAGAATTAGTTAGTTTATTCTAAAATTACTTGATTTTCCGAAAAAATTCTATAATTACATAACTTTGGATTAGTCTCTCGTAAATTTTAATTGCTATCCCAATAATAAAATTAAAGCATTTTTTGTGGAATATTCAGAATTACTTACATTTTTTACTTCACTCATATAAATTGAGTGTGTAGTTAAATATTTTGTTAATTTTATTTTGTTTGTTTTCAAGAGCGAAGACTGCCTTAAACACTGGTGTCCAATATTTTTTTTTAAATTTTGCATATAAAATTCGAAAATCGAAATTAAAATTTTGATTTTTCTTATTTTTAAAAGAAAAAATTTTGAAAATTTTCAAAAATATTTTCTTCACATATTCACAACATTTCAAATGACCATGTTTAGAATTCACAATACAAATCCAATGCATACATATACAGGTGGTCTGCAACTAGCCACTTAAATATTTTTGAATGTAAAAAACTAGTATTTAATACCACCAACACACATTGAAAAGAATAATTTCATGAGCTTCAAAACGTATATATATACAAAGTTGGTTTTACTTTTCACATTCCCTATAGTTGTCAATGAGAATATTAAAATTTATATGATTTTCAGAAATTCCAAATTTAGAGCCTCGTAACTCAAGAAGGTGGGCCCGAAAATCATAGTTTTTTATCACTCTACTTCATAATACTTTTGAATTTAGGACACTCTGCATACCAAATAATTTTCTTCCGGAACTTTTAATAATATTCTTGGGGAATGGATGCTGTACACTGAAAATTTTAACAAATTTTCATTTAAATTTTTTGCATTAAAATCTTCGTACTTACAGAAGACTTTTACATTTTCCATTTTATATGAAAAAATTATTTTACGGAATTCACTTGGAAATTCATTTGGGAGGTGGTGATTCTATTCAATGCAAAGTAATAATTTTTAATTAATTTTTATATGTACTTAAACATTATACAATGTGGTATATAATACAAGTATATATGAAAAGTAAGTGAATATGGTAAAAGTTATTTTGTTTTTAAGTAACATTTGGTTAAAATTGAAAAAAAAAAAAAAGAAATTCACCTAAAATGTATTTAAGTTTTTTTCTTTAATTTTTAGGGTATAGAAAATTAGTAATATACTTAGAATATCACATATAATAATATATAGGGGACAATTTTGTTGCGTCATATTCATCTTATGTAATACTCGTATGTGTAAAAATGTGTGTACTGTGAACTCTTGTAATATGGTAATATGTATATACTCGCTATACTTGTGAGCTTTGACTCCTATATAAATGTTAGCTTTCGATAAAATGAAATGGGAGGAAATTCAAAATGATTTGGGTAAAGAAATAATAAAAAAAAAAAAGAGGAGAAAATTCAAATTATTTCAAAAACACACAAAAATATTAGGGTTAGTTTAATTTTCTTTCCTTCTTTTTTTTTTAATTTATAAATATATTATGGGATCCGGGCGATTTTTTGTATAAGGTGAAATGTTAATAAGTTTAGATATTGTGTGTGTGTGTGTGTGTCTGTTTACTTAAGTATAAAGAAATTTAATTATAATTATAGGTATATGTACAAGAAATAATAATTATTTTTTAAGGGTTCAATAAATACTTTAATTGCAATATCATAATTAAAATCTTATATAATAGAACCTATACATTTTAACCTTTGTCCAAAAAATAAAAATCCCTATATTATTTTTACAATATTAAAAAAAAATATCCTTTTGTTTTTGTTTAATTTTCTTCTTGTACGTAGTACCAAATTCATTTCAGTTTTTTTTAAAAGTAAATATTAAAATTTTCTTAAAAAATTGTGTTTTCTTTAATTATTTGCAATGTTTTAATTTAAGTTAAAAAAATATTCAAATTAAAAAGGATCCTTTTTAAAATGTTTTAATTTTAAGTTTCTCTCCTTTCTCTCTCCCTCTCTCTCTCTCCCTCTCTGTGTTATTAAACAGTTTCTCTGGTAAGAATTGTATAAAAGTTCAAAAGTTAGATTGCAAGGAAATAAATTTTTGCCATATTATAACAAAATTTACTATAAATGAGTGTACAATTACGTACACATACTTGGAAACTAACTGTACTGTGATTATATTGCGTATGAATTTATTACTAAAGGCTAATAAACTTTAAATTGAATCCCTCTAAACATTGTAGAGGGATATAGAATTAATATAGAATAGATTTTTAAAAGTGATTCTGTCAACTTTTCAATTATATAAAGCATAAAAGAGAGAAAATTAAAAGTTAAGCAGGAATTTAACCATTACCCAATCAAAGGAATGACATTTGTTGAAATCACTATTGTGAGCCATTCAACTCTTTTAATGTCTAATGCAATTTAATTTCAATAGAAAAACTTTTAATTGAAAATGTGAATTATTTTCGTTTCTGTACTATTTCTGAATTTGATATTAATTTACTATATTTAAAATATTTTTCAGGTGGCCTACTATGCAGTGCTACTTTCTCTAAATGATTTCTGTTTCTAAAATTTCGACACTATGTAAATCGAATATTGCAAATTTGAGTATACGAAAGTAGCAAAAATGGTACTACAGAATGCTACTTTCACATAATTTTCATCCATTTGTCATTTTGTTTACGAATCCTTTTGCGAAAGCCTAAGTTTTTTAAAAAATAAAACTAAACAATGTAAGTGCTACATTTATTTTGCTTTATTAAATTAAAAAAATAACTTGCATTTCAAAATAACTCCTTTTAACTAAAATTTTGTAATTAATAATTACAATTATAGGCCAAAATGGAATACAAAACCATTCTGGTTTTCCGGTTTGTATAATAGTAAAATTCATACAATATGCCAAATTTATTTCACTTCTCTTTTCTCGACATTCCTCCTTTTCAGTTTTATTTTTAAAGGATTTAACTTTTTATCTATAGCCTTACAAAGTTTAGTTCAAATAAGAGAAATGGTTTGCTGAGCAAGAGTAATATTTAAATCTTAACCTACCTGCTATCCAGGTTTTTTTAAAAAAATAACAATAATCATTTAAATGTATTTCTATTTCAAAATAATTCAAATGTTTACTTTGAAAAAACTGTCAGAAATGTCAAAAACAAAAAATTTCAGAAAATGCTGCCAGTTTAAATTTTTTACGATGCGATTTTGTTAGATAGTACCAAACCACTTGCGAATCGAAATCAACTTACACATATTTGTGACTTTCGCATTTTTACATTGTAGGTCATCATGTCTATACTGCAAACAAAAAATCAAATGCACCAAAAAATAGTATGTTGAATCGATTAAAAAATTCATAAAAATTTAATATTTATTAAATAGCAAAAACTATTTTTCAAAATGCTCATTTCGAAATGCGGAAAATGACTTTTTTATTAGTACTTCGGTTCTGGGGGAAGCATACGGCTGGTGCACAATATTGTAGATAACCATGAACCAGTTTTTTACGTCATTGAGTTTACTAGGTAGGTGACGACAATCTTTTAAAAAAATCGTTTGTCTTCTAATGTTTTCAGAAATCTAATTGGAATTAATTTTTAATGCTTTTAAAAATACCATCCCGAAAGTAAGTATGTGAAATTTTTTGAGCTGTAAATGTTTTCACCTGCTTCCGGCAAAAAAAATTTAATTATCTCAACATTCTTCTGCAAAATTGACTTAAAATTTGAGTTGAAAAAAATATTATTGGTAAAATATCGCTTTAATTATTAAAGTCCAAACCAATTAAAAACAAATTAATTTTGAAAGGGAACTTTATGTCAAAAGAATTTAAAATTTTCCAACACTTTTTGAAATCTTTTAGTATCTGAAACTTAAATGGTAAAGGCTGATATAATAGGGACAATAAATTGTAGACTTAAAAATTCTATATAGAATAACATTCTATTATAGTATAACAATCACTGTTATAAAAAAAAAAATTATAATTCCCAATCATATATTAAATATTTTCATTTTAAAGATTTTTAAAACTCACTCAAAAATCACCCAGTATTATTCGACAACAAAGACAAGAAAAAAAACCAACAACAAAAATTATGCTGTGTCAATGGAGTACAATATAAAATATAAATAAGTATTTATAAAGTTATTATAAAGTTAATAAATCATAAATCGGATCATCCCTTGCGAAGGCATAACCAGATACGAGAACATCTGATGACAATATACGTGATAAAAATTTTTTATACTGCCTTCAATAAATCCAAATTAAACTTCCATAACTGCCTTACAACAACAAAAAAAAAGAGAAAGGTATTTATTTTTTCTTCTTATTCTCTTTTTTCTTTTTTTTTTTTGCTTATTTAACAGTTTTAAAGGAAGAAGAGTATAAAGGATTTAAATTTTACAGGCTCAATTATATAACAAGAATTTATCGTAAAAATAAAAAAAAAAATAAAATCTTTATCCATTCCTCCTAAAAATCCTTTAAGTCATCTTCAATTTTTTTTCGTTTTATACTAGTAACAAAATAATACTTAACAAAAAGGTTAAACTGTGCAACATTTAAACAAACTGGGACTCTAAAGCAAGCAATAAAAGAGTACGTTACGGTATTAAGCGTTCCATATATTAAAACAAAAGTAAAAAAACAATTAATTTACACCACAAATTATTTTTTGTGTGACGTATATGATTCATTAATAGAAAATAAATGTCACATGGGAGTAATAAAACGTTTTAATAAAAAAAATTATTGTCACGGAAGTTTTCATACTTAGCAACATGAATAAAATAAAAACTCAGCATAAAAAATAAAATAACAATGAGAAAACAAAGCAACGCCAAAAAAAAAAAAATTCATGTGTAACAAAATTGTGTTTTATTCGTGCAATTCAAAAATTATTTTGAAAATGAAAATTGTTCACACGAATTTTAATAGCATTTTCCTTTAAAAAAAAGCAAACTCCTATTTAGCTTGTACAATTTGTACTGATCTAATTCATACACTAAACAATGAAGTAGTTGATTTTGTATAGCAGATGGGTAAGCATCATACTAGTGAACTCTAAACGATTAAAATTTTGATATAAAGAGAAAATAAATTATTTCGCATTTTAAAATGCATGAATTTTCATTTAGTTGAATAATTGTTGAAAAAATATTGCATATCTTTAGGCGAACATAGTTTAAAATTCCTATGATTTCTGTTTGTAGCTATAATTAAAAGTACTTCAGTAATTTTTTATGATCTTTTAAATAAATTGTTTACTATTTTAACATTTCAATCACTATTTTTAAATTAAAAAAGGACAGCAGTTCAAATTTTTGAGGAAATACAGATTAAATTTATAGAAAGCTTACAAATAAATTAATTTAGATAGTCATTTAAAATTCAGCCACCTTTAAAATGCCATGAAGTTGTGTTACCATCAATAAACGTTTGATTCTAAGACACATAACTTAAATAAACAATGGATTTTCAGTTGAATATTAAGACAAATAATAAGGCAAATTTGAATTTTTGATATTTAGTGAAATAAATTTGAATTTCCATTAGAAAAAATTGACAAGTAAGAGTAAAAGGCAATTAATTTTAGTAAAATAAAGCTTTTTACATGTTGTTTATTCAACAATAATAACATCTAATGAAAATCTATTGAGATTTTTATCATATTTTTAGGAGAATAACAAAAAATTTCAATTCAACTTCATCAGATTTAGAAAATTTCATCCCTGAATATTTTTGCTAATTTTATATACATTTTTTTTTCAATTAAAACCCAAATGTTTTGTATTAGACAACAATTACAAAATGTCAAATAAACGTTATCATGAAAAACATTTATCGAAATTATATTGAATATTGGTCAGTTTAAGACAATGTAAGGCTAGAACAAAAAAATTTTGCGTAGAAATAATTTCCGGAATCTTCATTGAAAATAGTTTAAATGGCAACTCTGCTATAAAATAATTTTGTTGTGTATTAATTTGCATTTTGCTATGATTTAGGTTTTTATTATTCTAGTTTGAGTAATTTTATTTTATTAATATCTCCAATATTCGTTTTTTATTTTACAAGTTGCAAATAGTTATGCACAGTTCATTGTACTCGTGTAATAATAAAAAAACTTTCACAATTATTATGATACTAAAAAAAAAAAACCATAAAATTTTATTGTAGCTTCATCAAACCGTAATGTAAATTAAGATCATAATATCCAATTGCACATGATAGAAATGAATAAATTTCTAAATTCAATTTTTAATTAATTTTTTTAAGAAAATCTATTCAAACGTACACACATCGATTGTCATCAATAAAAATTATGAAAATTTTTTTTTTTATTTATTATTTAAAAAGTCTACGGTCTACCTCATATTTGCCTTTAAACCTTAAAATATGTCAACTAAAATTTAAATACGAAACAAGAACGAGAAAAAGAGAAAGAGAACAATTTATTGAACATCTGCTTTTATTCGCATAATTGCATTTTATTGACCGTTAAATGCTCGTAATAATATTGAATTTTTTTTTGCTTTCTATTTTTAGATAGACAAAATTGATTTTCTTTTGTTCTATAGTGTTTGTCTATAAAAAAAAGAGTATTTTTATATTTTGTAATTGAATTTTAAAATTTTCATTTAGAGCAATTTTTGTAAAAAATTAATGCAGTATAAATTCATAGGTAAGCAGTGTTTCGGACAATATGATTTGAGAATTTATTTGAATTATTTTATGATTGGTGAAGCAGTTGAAGCAGTTTGAATATATGATAAGATAAAGTGATTGTATAGAATAAAGTGATTATAAATTGTAGAAAGTACAAAAAATTTACCACAGGGGCGGGTTTCAAATAACGAGCAAGTATTCTATACAGAAACTAAACATGTGCATTTAGTTAGCATGAAATGATGATCTTTCATAAAAATTGTATGAACGGCAAATTTCAATTATTTTTTCCTCTTTCTTTAATATTTTCATTATTAAAAATTACTTTTTACGCAATTCCAAATTCTTATTATGCATTTTTTGATACTCACATGGTATAAAGATTAAAATCAAAAAGTCAGTCTCTAATTATACCTAAATTAGAGACCTAACTTTTCGAAAATACCATAGAATAAAATCTTTAGAGCTCCAAGATACTAAACTAGTGTAAGTTAAGTGCGAGTAAAATAAACAACCATTTTTTAAAAAAAATTGTCGTCTTAGTGAACTATATCGAATAATATTGAAATTTTCGGATTATTCATTGGTTGTCATTGTAAGTTTGAAACACTTTTTTTTTTAAAAAATTAGGATACTATTGCCACATGAACTATTGTTGTTGCATGTAACTTAATTATTAGTTCTAAACTAAAAAGTACTAAAAAAGTTCTTATTATTACTACTAATATTAGTTTTTAATTAGCTCACGTTTTTTCTTAAATATTCATGGTGCTAAAATAATCCGTCTAAATACGATATGAAAAAGGTAGTCTAAATTTTTTCATTGCACACTTTTGTTTTACGTTCGAATGCGTATTCGGTACACTTTAGAATTGTGTACAGTTTCCAGAGTTTTTAATATACTTTTTGGAATATGATACATTGTAAATTTTACGTTTAAATTGCGTTTTGGGACTTCACAGAAATTTGTTAAATTCTAATATAAAAAGTGCGGCAATCATTTTTTGTAGAACATTTTTAAATGGCCTGAAAATCCGATATATTCTGTTCACCCTCAAGATTTCAAAATATTCTAAACTTTAAAGCTGCATTTTAAGTACTCGAAAATTTTAATTTTGTAACACACAATATTTTATTCACCTAACCAGCAATATTTAAATAAAAAGACAGCTTTTTGGCAGACAACCTAATAATCTAAATCTTATTTAATCATTTTAAATAAAAATGAAACAATAAATTTCATTTTATGTCTGACTTAAATTCAATATTTAGACAAAATTATTTCGATTTTCATGTCATATTTGCGAATTTATATATACAAAATTCAAACAGCATATACACATAGTCAGTCAGTCACAGTTTCTAAATATTAAACTAACATGAAATCTTCTTTTTTCTAATATTTTCAATTGCTTTTCCAATTAATCAATTACATTTACAAAAAAAAAAATTAAAAAATAAAAATAAACAATTTTCGAATTGATTTGTAAATGTCATGTTAGCATGAAACCAATTAAAAAATTTTACAATGAAACTAATATTTTTCCATTTATTGGAAAATTTCAAAATTACATTACAATTTTTGCTTCAAAAGGTTTCATGAACAAAATATAACACAAAAAAAATGAAATATGGAAAACTAATAACTATTATACAACAGTATATAGAGAGAAATTGGATTTGAAACGTTCAAAATAGCATAAAATTGAAATGAAAATTTCATTTACGCTTCAAAAATGCAATTTAAGAATAAATATATATATACATGTATATTATATAGCTATATTTATTTTTTTCATTACATGTTCTCTTTTACTCTCTTGTAGGATATATTATCGATTTAAACAAGTTAGATATTTTTTTTTTCAATACTTCAGACTTGTTCTAACTATATTTTTTCTCATTTTTCTCAACAGCAATATAATGTGAGTGACCATGTTACGTAGGGTTCCCGCTTGTTTAGAATTCTTATTGGAATTCAGTTAGAGTTCAAAATATCATGACGTAATTACGAGTATCAGGTGTATAAAGACGTTTTTGTCTTGAAATTTTTGTCACTCTTGCATTGCGATTGTGATTTGAAAGGTATACACATTTAAAAATGTATTTATAAGTGTTTGCAAAATTATAAATATTTATTGGTTTTAATTAATTTAGATGAATAAGATCAAACAAAAAAATTTTGTTATTTGAAAACCGAAAAATCTAAGCAATAACCTTTATTTACTGCCCAACTAAAATCAATTGATTTACTAAATATTCATAAATATATCTCAATACTTATTTATTTTATTTGAACACACTTGAAACAAAGAGCACTGTTGATGGTGAGTTGAGACCGAAAGTTTTGTCAAACTAAAAAAAAGCCAATCTATAACGTTAAATTGTTGCGAATAGGTAATTTTGTAAAACTTCCAAAACGTAATATATAATTGCCGGCAACCGAGCTGCAGTGCTTGCAATCCAAATATATACGATTATTCTAATATAAAATTATTTATTGAAAATTATGGTAAGACTATTCTAGTAATTTTTTATATAGTATTTCTTTCAGAAAGACAAGCTATTTTCGGAATTTATAAGAAGTAAAAACAGTGGTTGTACAAATTATATGATTTTATAGAATGTGTGTTCTATAAGATTTCAAGGACCAAAACAAATTAATTTTTCAAACAATTAACTGAATTTGTTATACAGTAAATCTAATATTTTGTTATTTTCAACAATATACAGGGCTAAATTTTGTGTTCTTATACTATTTTTCGAAATTATGGAAGGGAAGCTTTGATTTACGATAATTCATGGTGATTGTTAAAAATCATTTGAATTTGACGTTGATTTTTTACAGCAAAAATTTTACAGAAAAAAGTCGTAGTATTAAAATCAAATATTTCTAAGAGATCTCAATTGACTTTTTCTCGCAAATTTCGTATAATAATTTTAATAATATTAATTTTACATTTAAGTTTCTTGTAATCATTAATTACAAAAATTAATTATTTATATTAAAAATTTTGTTGTTCCAAATTTCTTATTTCGAATCTATCTTTATTTTTTCCTTAATGACCGAGAAAATTTCATTTTAATAAAATTTATATAATTTTTACAATTTTACCCTATGCACATATTTGGTAGTAAAATATAGGGGTCTCTTGTAAATACTTTTATATTTTCTTATAACATAAACAATTCTATATATATATATATATATATATATATATAATGTAAGTACATCTGTTAGGGTTATAATAAGTATCTATGATCTTATAAAGCACATATAAATAAATATCTATTTACGTATTTAATAACCTTAAGGGCACCAATGTCCGGCAAGTGTTAAGAATTACAACCAAAAGTAAATAAAATATAAAAACAAAAACTTTTACTATATCCGATTTATTATTCTACTTATTTATACTTAGTACTACATAGCAAAATTATATACAAAAATATATTAAAATTAACATTCATATATACAGGAATTTCTTCATCCTAATATTAATAAAAGAAAAGGGATGACAAGGAAACAAAAAAACAAAAGCCGACCAAATGACTCCTTATAAAGTCAACAAAAATTTTTCTACAACAATATGAAAAAACTATTAAATTAACTTTCTTTTTATACTAAAAAGTCACATAAAACATTAAAAGCAGTATAGACAAAATGTTGGAAAGAAGGAGATAGAAAATATATATACTTACATTATTATATTATAGATGGCAGTAAATATTTAAAATACAATAAAACTGGCCTTTGGAGATTTTAATTTACTTATTCCTGTTTCTCTTCTTATAGTTTTTCTTTTTCTAATTTAAATAAAAACTAACTATTTATATACTCTGTATAATATAAATATTATACTAAATACATATTGTTATATATGTATATATATGACATATATATATACATATATTTATATATAAACAATGAAACATATTGATAAAATTTATAGTGTTATGCATAATACAGTTTGCATGCACATCGCCTGTAAAGCAAACATTAAGTTTCTAATCTCAAAGGATTAAGAAAAATAAAAATTGTTTCTCTGTTTATTCTTGTTTTTATTTTTGCGTTTTTTTTTTATTTTCCTTCATTTCTACATTAAAACTTTTATAAATGTTTATGCAGATATAACGAAAAATACCTATATATGTATATATATATATGTACATACTTGCATTATATTGTACTTAATATTTTGAAACGAAAAATTACTGCGCTATTTTTATACATACGTATAACGAAATGACAAAAATATTATTATCGATATTACGGACTTACTATTTTTATTTGTAGTAAGATTTGATGTGTTTCTTTTGAAAATGTAGTGCAAGATATAACACTTTAAATTGCTCTCGAAGTATAGTTATTTAATGGAACATTGTTTTGTATAGCGAATCTGTTATACATGCTTTTATATTATACAGGAAATTCTGTTATACATTAATTGAATATTAATTTTTTGACTAGTTAATAAAAATTAATGGAAAGTTCTTTTTTAATTAAATCAATCTTTTTTAATTTAATCAATTGGAAAATTGTAAATTTTACATAATTCATATGTCATGATTGATAATTGGTTTTTGGGTAAAAACACTTGCTGCCGGTTTTTGCGTACAAACGTAATCTTATGAACGCTACACGAATTTCATTGGACTTGACGATAATGCCTGTTTTTTTTTATATTTTAAGGTGTAATAGGAAAAATAAAAGTTTTGTTGTATACACATGTACGTGTGCGGAGACTTTTCATTGAAAATGTCAGTTGCGAATTAGAAAAAATTTAATTTATACAATTTTTAAATAATTGCCTAACCTATTGTCACTTTATAAGATTTTTCTCTTGATACTCATATGACTATACTAAAATTTTGTTCTTTTTGTAAATTTCCTTAAGGGGTGATCTTAGGGTTTGCTCCGTAATTCCCCGTAATCTAAAAGTTACCAAAATTCTAAATCTTAATTAAAGTTAAATTCTTTATTCTGAATCCATTTTCGAGACCAGGTTCACAGGACCTCGTATGATCACTATCGTTATATTTTCAATTTTACTATAACAGAACTCAAAAGGCCCCGAAAAATTATTTTTTTCGCCATAACTTTCAAAACAACAGATTTTTCAATTATTTTTGTTTATCATAAACCTTTGGGATGCTTTAATAGTGTAGTAGGCTATAAAGAACACACAAAGAAAAAGATTTACTAGAAAAACTGATTCTTTAATAGTTGACATCAAAAGCTTTAATTTTTCTAACTAACATAGCGATATATAATTGTAAAACTTGCAAATAAGGACATAATGGTCACACAATAATGAAATTTTCAATACAATTCACATATAATAAGTTTATTTATTTCTACATAGAGATATCTTTGCTATATAAAATATATCAATTTCAATAAAATGTTAGAGGTACACATATTTTATTTCCTATTTTCAACCTTTGTGATCTTTCGTCCTTCAAGAAAGTATAAGTTGCGATTGGGTACAATTATTTCAAAAATTGAGTAAGTATAACTTGTTTTTCAAATATTTGGCCTCTCAGAACCCTATGACTCGCACAATTTCAAAAATTGAACATATTATCTGACCAAAATCATTTTATTTTCTTAATCTTTGAATATAAACGCCAATAATAAGTGAAATAATATAAAAAAATAAAACTTATATACAAAAAAACTAGGAATGAAATGAAGTTAAAAAAAAAAAACGGAAAACACGCAATAAAAGTTGAGGAAAGAAAAAAGTAATTTTCATTATTATTTTTTCATTTCTATCTTCATTTTTCAGAGTTTTTATAACTATAAAAACCAAATTAAATGCATTTTTTTTTCTGTGCCATCGTTCTGTTTATTCGCTCGTCATTCTTTACATTTTAATTTACAAGGATTCGTAATCGACTTTTTTTTTTTGTATTTTTTTGTTGTTTTTCTTGTTTTTCCTATTCATTATTTTTATTATTTTTATTTGCTTTTGATTTCATCAATTTTCCAATTTTTGTTTTTGCGCTTTCAATATTTTATTTTCTCTGTGTTTTTCACTTTGTTTTTGTTGTTATTCAACATTTTTGTCGTAGTTTCCGCTTTTTTCCGCTTGTATTATATTTGTTTTCGTTTGTTTTTTTCATTTTTTTTTTAATTTCGCATATAAAAACTGATGGCGCTGAACCCCAGAATATTTATACAGATATTTATTGTCAGTACGTGTCTTCCAGTTCATTAATCATTGAAAAGCCATCAAAAGCATTAAAATCGATAAAAAAATAAAGAAAGATTTTTCCTTGTTGTTTTTTTTTTTATTTGAATTTATCTTTTCATTATATCTCTTTTCAACTTATTACATTTTAATATACATATATATACACTTGATATTAATGCTATCCTTGTCATTTATTACATGCACTTACCTACAAACACATTTGTATACATACATTTATTATTATTTTTGTGTTTTGCATTATTTTTTTTTCTTTTTGCTTTTACTTGCAAAAATATATAGAGCTTTATAGTATAATAGACTTTAATTTTATATGACAACGGTAACAACGAAGACAACGACGACAACGATACTTTAGAAGCCCATTAGTTTTATATTTTGTTCTTGTTATTAGAATATTCTCTATGCACCACTATATTAGTTAGTTATAGTAGAACGCTATCATATCATAGTTAGTTTTATATACCTTTGCTAAAGTAAACCAAATAGCAGATAATCGCTTCTATCAGGCTTAAGTTCTTCTTTTTTTTTTCTATTTATTTTTTCTAGTTTCCATATTTCTTGTTGTTATTTTGTGTTGATGTAAGTAAATGTTTGAGTAGTTCTTTTTCTTTTGTATAAGTGTAAGTATCTGTTTTTAATAAGTTAAAAAAAAGGGGTTTATTATTGTATATACAATATGGAGTAGGGATTTGTGAATAATATTTAAGTCACTATGAATAGTATATAATAAAAAGTAATGTAAATCTGCATACATATGAAAACTTATAGTCAATCAAACTAATGGTTTGTAAAATAGCACATTTCACTTTGAATTAAATTGAAAGTCAGCAATTAATATTTTTTTAATACGAATTGATTGGATAAGAAATTAAAGTTTTGTTTCGTATAAAATATTGTTTTTTCAGCATTATCTATTGCATATATTTAGGAAGAATATTATAAGGAATTCTTTTAAAAAATTCTACTGTAGTTATAGCATAATGCCTATAAGTGAAAATATTTTAGAAAGAAAGGTATTTATTATTAATTTCTGAATCTTAATTATGTAAAAGTTTGGTAAAATTTTTGTAAGAAATGTGTTTATAAATTGCATTTTTAATAATTTTGAGGGACGGGTTAATTCAAAATATTTAGTCCTTCTACCAGTTATTGAAATTTAAAATTACACCTATTTGGAAATTTGATTCCTTATTTAAGATGTTAATTAGATAAATTTTGAAAGATAGAATCGACTGAAGGTTATTTATTCTTTCATTTAATTTCTAAATTTAGGGTAAGCTAAATGTACTAAGGCATTCGTTTAGCTGAATTTTCAAGTGTTTGCATTTGTTAAACTTGAAAAATTGTCTTTAATGTTGATACAATATGATATATGAAAAAATTGCATACTTTCAGGATTTTGCGAAAATGTATTGAAGATAAACGCTTTAAAATAAACGCTTCAATGAAGTGTCTTTATCCTACCCATTCCAATGAAAAAACTATTAAACGTGCAGACGGTGGAACATAAATAAACCGGTCAAATGAAATGGATGGACTAAAACTAATGATCAAATTTTTTTCTATTTTTTTCTTTCAAATGTACTATGTGAAAAACTATTTTCTACGACCTTAGTAAAAATTTTTAGTATACTTTTTCAAGAAAATTAATATTCTGTAGTGGTGGTCCAAATTTGGACGTAACACCTCCAATATAAAAGAAACTAAAAATGTTTGAATATTTTGTATTTTGTCCTTTTTTTTAATTATTTTGTACAAATCTTGGCAAGTAGATACAAACACTTGTACTATATAAAATAGTCATGCGATTTACAAATTTCCATTAGAAAAATATTCAAGAAAAATTCAGTATGAAATCATAAAATTAAATATACGAACGGGTACAAAATAAGGGAAACAAAACGTAGAAGGATACTTCGTATATGTGTACAATATACGGCTACATGCGGTATTAATTAAATTTATAAATTTTCTTAAGAAATCATTTTTTTTGTTTTTTGTATATTTTATTTATATATATATATATATACACATATACATACATACAAATTAAAAAAATAACATAATTAAGAAAAGCTTCTTTATAATTTGCATATTATTAAATCTAAATGAAGAGTCCTTATTTATCTACCCTAATTGCATATACCACATATAATTAATATTTAAAAATATAAAATAAATTTATATTTTTTTTTTAACAACATGTTACTTATTGTGTACAATAAATTATAATAAAATTTATTAAAGGAAGAGACACACAACGTATGTCGTATGCGTTATAGTTTAAGCTCAAGGATTTTTTTCTCTTTTTTTTTCCTTTTTTTTAATTACATAATATTATATATTTTAATATTAAATAAATTTTTAAAATTAATTTTTAATTGAACTTAAGTATTGTTTTACGTAATCCAAGCTTGAATTTTTTTTTAAATAAACAAGGTCAAACATTTTGAAAATACAAATAAAAACAGAAAAACAATTTATATTTAAATATCAGGAAAATTATCCTTTTTTTGAAAGGTAGCTATAGCTATAATAAAAAAGCAGATGCGACTATTCCACAAGGTACAGTTTTTATATGAAACATTGAAATATCTGCTTTTAATTGAACAGTTAAAATAATAACCATTTTCACGCAATATTATACGATGTAAGTAAAAATGTATGCATATGTATGTGTGAAAATTCGAAATTAATTAATAAATTTGTATAATAAATAAAAATAAAATTTATTCCATATATGATAAAAAAAAATCAATATACAAATATAAATAAATAAAAAGGATATTCGCAATATTTTTGATTTTTTTAACAATTCAACTGTAATATTAATTTATTATGGAGCATATTTGCTTGTAATATGTAAAATTAATAATATAATAGTAAGGCCCTTGCATAGTATTTGGAGAATATTATAGTGTTTTTGATTCCGGTTATGAACCTTTAAATGAGCCAAAATATTGATTTTATTTGGTCATATCAAAAATTTATAATATTTTCAATTTATCTGCATTATATACTATTTTCAAAATTGAAGAATTTTGAAATTTCTGGAAAAAAATTAATATGAATTTAATCTTTCAATATATGTACATATTTTGTCTTTGAAAAAATTTTCAGAATTTAAAACAATAATTTTGAAAGCATAATTTGCGAATTGAAAACAGTATTAAACTCAATTTGCTTTAGAAAGGACAAAACTGAAATTTTGAAAACAAAATTAATTAAAAGATAACTTTGGCTGAAAGAAGACAGTCAAACTATAGATTAAAGTGAAATTTCTCTTTAAATCTTAATTGAGAACCAAATATTTAGTAAATAATCAAAAAAATTTTTAAATACTTTTTACTCTTTCAAACTCTCTTTTGAAATTAGGAATGATTTGAGTCCGAAAAGTTTGGTAATAGATACTTAATTAACTTATTCAGGATTATACTACGAAATAAGAGATTTATATAGTAGAGTTATTCGAATATAGAGAAACAATTATTTTCTTCATTATTTTATTATATCTGACCAATGGTGCTGTGATTATGGCACCGGTCGTCTAACTGAAGGACTTCTGGTTCAAACCCATAGTATGAAAAAAAACTACGGCAGGCTCGTCACTGCCTAGTTAACTCCAACGACCTGTAAAACTGATTCTTGAATCTAAATTCAAGTGGAAGGTCCTAATGCTTCCAAATAGAGTTAGAAAAAAAAATTATCTTATTGTAATCTTTGATATATGAGAAATGAGTATGACTTATTTATACATTTGAAGTCAAAATAGTTAATAGCTAGTTCACTATATTTAATATTAAAAACAGAAGTAAATTTTGTCATATACGTGCATATAGAAACTTGTAATAACTTAAAAATGAAACATCCTGTACATTACAACATAGCTATATATAAAGTCTTATTTCAAGTTGCCCACAATTTTTATGTAGTTTCATATTAATTTGATCGCCTACACTTAAAGCGAAAACCGAATTATTTCTCAAATTACAATCACATCAAAGCATTTTAATTTAAAATAATTGCGATTTTATGTATGAAACGATTCCCTTTTATTATTAAGTAAGTTTTTGTTATCACGCGATTCATTAAACATTAAAATTTTTTTTTTATAATTTTGTCCTTTTTTTGGTTTTATTTTTCTCTTTTGTTAAATTTAGATTTTTAACTAATAAAATTTGATCAATTAAAATATATGAAATTGGAATTTTATTTTTATTGAAATTTGATTTTCTATTTACAAGAATGTGACACGAAATCATAGTGTTGCATGCAAATGGTCAAATGTAACCGAATTTTATAGAATAGGAAAATATTTTTTCATATATAATTAACTAAGTCGGTATATAACTAGATCAAAATAGGATTTGTTTAAAATGACTAGATAAAAATTTTTCGAGAGTAATTAAATAATTTCAATGATAATAGTATCAGAAATATTTTTAAATTATTTTTACGCATTATTTTCAATTTTCCAGGAATTTTGGTTAAAGTTTTAGCAAATTATAAAATTTTAGAACCCAAGATCAAACGGTCACTTGTAATCTAAAAGAAACATTTAATACATTTCAAAAACCGTTTTATAGTTCTTCATAAAACATAGTGTAAAAAGTCAGAAATTTCAGAAAAAATAAATTATAAAAATTTGCATATTTTTAGGGATTAATTGTATGTAATAAATGCATGTAATTATGCATACATAACTACCTAACCCCTTATATGGATATTGAATTTTTTTAGATTTTATAATCTTCTACTTCAATTTATATTTCAAAATACTAGCTAGCCTATTTATTTATAACTAGCTATTGTCATTTCAAAAACTTAATCTCTTTACAATACAAGAAGTCAATTAAATGTCTAGAAGACAAAATATTCACGCATACATATACATTATGGATTAGTTTCTTTTATAAAATATGATATAAAAAATTCACAAAAGATCCTTTTTTTTTTGCTTTCCAAGTAAAAAAAGAAAAACTTCGAAACAAATACTACTCCGATTAAAAATATTTGACATACATTATTCGATATACAATAGCCTACATTTTACGAAACCATATCCTACACAATATATTGTTTGAACATTTTTTAATATTTTAAATTTATTATATTGTCTTCCGCAATCAAAGATAATTGCAAAATGCCATTATTAATAACAATGCTTTTCATACCAATTAAAAAAAAAAGAAAAGAGATAAACTAAAAATATGAGTAAAACAAAGAAAATAAGAACCTTTTTTATATAATGAAACAGTGCTTAAGAACTAAATTGATAAAATATTTAATATGGGCTATTATTATAATTGACCTCATTTGCTTGCCTTATATATATGCATAGATACATAGACGATTTTCCTCTTATTAAGAATAATTTTGTATAATTGTAAGTTTTTTTTACAAAAATTTCATTTTAAACAATTAATTTGTTTTACATAGAGAATATTTTATTCATCAACATTTCAATTGTTTTATAAACAACGATCGTAATACCCAATAGTCATAGACAAGAAATTCATCAATTTTTAAATATTTTTGTATTTCAATAGGTCATTTTCAACAAAAAAAAATTTGTTAAAACAACAAAATACAATAATAATATCGGAGGATTTTCAGTGAATTAGAAATGAATTGTAATTGAGTTGAATAGTACAGAATATTTTTCTCTAAATAACCTTAAATCAATATACACAGGGTGGTTCGTAAAAGGTGGCATATTATTTCATGGATCAAAGAAATAATTTGCAGCAAAAAATTGTATGGGGGACTGCATATAAATAAACGGGTAGAACTTCGGAATTGCGTGGTATAGAGGAACGATCTTTAAAGAAAATTTATTGCTCCTTATTTGCGGTCTTAAAATCAATTTGGTCTGAGCCATAATTTTTGAGATAAAGCTCATCAAATTTCGAATTTTTGTTTTGTTTTTGAATTTTTTTTTTTAAAAACTCGAACATTTGTGCTACTTATTTTTTTTTTTTCGATGCTCTACAATAATATCTAAAAGTTAACCTATATAACATTTTCCTCTATCTCCCATAGTATTTCCAGTAAAACGTGTTAAATGTGTTTAAAAAACATTCCAAAAATGCATCTTATGCGAAACACCGTGTATATAAAATAGTATATTATTAATTAGCGAATTAAATGAGCCTTAACTAAAAAGATATTCTGTCGGAATATTTTTAAAAATATGAAATCGACTGAAAATTTTCATGTGACATATGTAAAAGAAATGTTAAAAGTTAAACATATTCAGAATTTGTGCAAGTTAAATTCCATTTTCTTAATATTTTACTATTTCTATAGCCGATATCCGTTTTTAGAGATATAATATTACACTAGGTACATTAATATTCTATTCCCGTTAATTTAACGGTATATTTAGTAGCAAATATAACCCAGAAAGCGCGGTTCGGTTCATCAAGTCAAAAGAATGAAGCAAAAATTGTATTCAAATAGGTTTCTGCTCCAACTAAATTTTCACCAGCTAATCTTGAGCTTGGAAATTTTCCCAATCTGCAGAACTAAAAATTGTAAAATCTAATCAAATTAATAAAGTTTCATCCGATTTTTATAATTTTTTTTGTAAGATTTTTACGTGGGCTTCTTTGAGCGGGGTTTCGAAATTTGGATTCGGGTTAGGTTAATGTATTTTTAAATGGGGCTAGTAGAATGTTTTAAACCTGCGGACGAAAGATTCAGGTAAGCAAATCGTTTACTTTTGATTTTATAGCTTTTTTTCTACTTTAAAAATAAAACATGAAATTTATTAACATGACAGCTTTATGTTGTTAGTTGACTTTTAAACAGTAAAAGTTCAACAGGTTTTCGAAGAAAATCTGAATGACAAGCTTAAAAATGAAATTGAAACTCCAACGAAATTCTCTTAACAATTTGAAACGTGTTACATTACAGGAAGATTTTTATATCCAGTATGTTTTATACAGGTATGTTGAAATTTTTTTTTTAACAACATGGAACTTAAGAATACACGGAATATTTTTACCTTTAACAATTTTGAAACAGCACTTACTAAGTTGAACAAAGCAAGACGTAAACAATTTGATTTATTTTTATTTGACTTTCCAGTAGTTTTTTTCGCGCCATTTCCAAATTTGAGTTTATGTTGTAAATTAACAGATGCTATTAGATTCAAAGAACTGACAGAAACTGTATTAAATATTTAACATAGAAAATTTCAAGTACAGAATTGTGTTAAATTTAAAATTATCTCAAAACTAATATTAAAACAAATAACATGTTTTACAGATTACATTCATTTTCCATATTTTAGACTGGCTTTATTAATTTATTAAATTTTATAGTATAATATTAATTGCAATTAATTAAATATCAAATGATCAACTAATTACCATCTCTAATGGTTTGATTCCTGAAATGATATGCCACCTTTTGGAAACCACCCTGTATATATATTTAAGGTTATTTAGAGAAAAATATTCTCTACTATTCAACTTAATCATAAATTTGCAAATAAATTCTAATATTTTACCTAAACTTTAAATTCTAGTACTTCTTTTTATAAATTCCTTCCCAGTTTGCAAAATTTTGGTAACACATCACATACGAATAGTATTACTGCTTGTACTGAGCATATTAAAAAATATTATGTGAAATGTACTGAGTAAAAATTATATGAACATATACGTATGTATGTAAAAACTTAAAGCCCTATATCCGATCTTTCTCCTATATTCCCTTGTAGGAATGTTCCATTTATTTCCTTTAATTCCTGGTTCCCACAAAAAAATATATATACATATGTATGTACGAAAAAATAAAATATTTTTTTATTAAATTCTATTGAAATTAATGACCCTTTACGCATATTTTGCAGGTGAATAAACTTCTCACTATACCATCAAGACAATTGTAGAATGGCACTTTACGAATTTAAAAAGATAAAAATAATAAAAATGTAAAAATAAAAATGTAAAAAAACAAACCAACGGAAATGTAGAAACGAAGAAAATGAAAAAGCAACTAAAAAGAAAAAAACAAGATAAACAAACCAGAAAGGAAGAAAAATAAAAGTATAAAAAATAAAGTGTTAAGTGCAAGAAAATTGCAAATAATAAAAACAGATAATCAACAAACAAACACACAAGTTGAACGATAAAAAAAAATAAAAGAAAATACAAAAAAATCGTTGGTTTTTTTCCTTTATATTTTATTACGCTCTAAAGTTTATTTGTACGTGTGTTTGTACATATTACTTTCACATGTAATCGAAAAGTTATTTTTATTTTGTTTGTCAGCTTGATTGTTGGTTTGTTTAAAAGTATATAAAAGTATGTGTTTGGTTGATTGTTTGATTTGGTTTCATTTTATACATGTTTTTTTTTTGTTTTTCGAATTGATTGTCTTCTGCGTTATGTAAACGTACATAAATGTCCTTAACACTTTTCCGTTCATTTTTTTTCTTCTCTTTAAATTCCTTTCCGTTCTTACTTTGTTTTTTCTTTTAATTTTTGTTTTCGTATTTTTATTTCCCATTTTACGAGCTATCTGAGTCATACAATTTTTTTTTGTTCTTGGTTGTTTCATGCAACTAAAGTCATACCTAGATTGTATATGTATTTAATAAACATAGATGGTTGGTGCTGATGGCTCCTTAAGCATATAAGACCTTGTACATACGAGTATGTGTATGTGTACATAAAAGGCGAAAAAAAAAATACAAATAACTCCGTAATAAAAATGAAAATATAAATGAAAACAAAAACAAAATGTAAGAGAAAATCAAGAAAAGAAAAAATAATCAAATAAAGAAAACAAAAAAGAAAAAAATTAAGCTGAAAACGTAAAAAAAAAAGAGAAAATTTTCATTTTTCCTAATGACGCATCAAAAAACAAAACAGAAAAAAAATTAAAGAAAGTTATAATAAAATAAAAGGAGTTAAAATAAGAAATGAAAGGAGCAAGTAACAAAAAAAAGAAAAAACTTAATATTAAGTATAAAAATTGGATACGTGGTAATTTTTTAAGAAGTAAAGGAAAAATAAAATAATAAAATTTACACGCAAAAGTCTTCATAAAATTATAATTTGCATATCTGTATATTTGTGTGTATATATATTGTTGTATTATATGTGTAAGTATATTTGTAGACAAGATTTATGTATAAAAGATACAAATATGAATTTAAGATTTTCTTTTTTAATTAATAATTTATACCCACATCCAAAAAAATTTCTGTTCCAAAGGAATTTTTCAACTTATTCATTGTAGTAACAAAATATGGGGGTAGATTTTTTAAAATACATTGAGAAGGTGCAAATAATGTTTACATTACTGTTACTAATTACCATCATCAGTAGTGTAATAAAATAATTCTATATGCAAATAATTTAATTAAATAAAAAGAAAAATAAGTTTTAATACAATAATTAAAAAAAAATCAAAATAGATTTTTTCATTGTATAATGAATTTGTGTGTGTTTGTAATAAATTAATTTCTTTTTTCAAGAACACACAATGTTCTTGAACTTATTATAATCGTAGTAACCTTTTATTGGAATTCTCTTTGGAAAAATTTTTAATTTTTTGATTTTGAAAAACATGATGATTTTTAATAACAATTTTTATTAAATTTTAATTGAAAATTTTTCATTAAATAAAAAAAAAAATTTAGTTAAAATTTTCTTTTTATTTTTTCTACTATTCTACTTTTGTTTTTCTACTTTTGACCTCACCTTTATTTAACTTTATCATTACCATTCTTAATTTGGAATTTTTTTTTCCTTTCATTTATTTTTATTATCAATTTTATATGTAAAATCTTTTAGTATAAATTTTTTCATGATTTATTTATGAAATTATTGCAAATTGCCATTTTTTTTTTGCTTTTTTAATTTTGTTTTTTTTTTTTTTGTTTTTTAAATGAAATTTTTTTTTTCTTTAAAAATTATGAAATAAATCAATAAATTTTTTTTTTGTTATTTTCCTTACACGTATGTATGTACACACAAAGGTATAACTTAAAAAAAAAAAAACACTGAACTAAACAAAATCAAAAAAAAAAATGTTTATTGAAAATTATCTAGAAAATTCAATTTGTCAAAGTGAACATTTGCCTTTTTTTAAATTTTTTGTTTAAAAACCGTAAAATTTTCCTTTACTTTTCACTTTTTATATAATTTTTTAATTAAATTTTTTGTATTGTTTCACTATAATTTTTTTATGCTGGTTTTTTCCTTGCAAAAAAAAAAATTAAATAATTCAAACGGAAAACTTTCTAACTACTAGTTTGTTGTATCACGGCCATATTGTAAATGAGATGAGAAAAAATATTTTTCATGTACAAGAGTAGCAAAATTATTTTATTTTTTCTTCTTATTTTTTTTTTTGTTTTTGGAAAATTTTCTCTTTCTCTCTCAAAATCTGTTCCTTTTCAAAATATAAATATGAGTATGAATGGTACCATATTGAAAGAATTTTTTTTTGGCTTAAACAACTAGATAGAGGATTTACATTAAGCGTTTAATTTAAAAAAAAATTTCAAGAGCTAGAAATTGAATTTTTAATTTCCATAAATTTTGAGATCTTCTTGATTTCAAAAGTGCAGTAAAACTCTATTGCTAATTACAATTCACACACTGAATTGTGTATCACTTTATTTTTGAAAGCAGAGAATTTATATGCAATTAAAAATCCTTAAAACTTAATTTTAACCTTTAATTTCGAGCTCACAGTGTTCAGTTATTAACGCTTCGTAAGAAAATATCTAAAATTTACAAAATAGGGTAAAACGGTAATTTACACTTGTCATGATTTTCTGATATAAGACTTTTTCTTTTAAATTAAATAACCATTACTAATTTTATTGTAACTATAAGTGTTGGCAACACTCTATGTAAAAGTATTCATAAATAAAAGTTAGAAAAGTTTTCCCTCATTTCCTTAACTTTTTTTTGCTATTTATTTCAAGAATTTGAGAGCCAAATCACAGAATGCGCAGATTCAAATATTAAAAAGGAAGATTAACTTTTTATTGTTTTGTTTTTTTTTTTTTGGTTTTGTTTTTAAAAAGGCAAGTAAAATAAAAGTTAATTTTTGATAGAAAATCGATAAAAATTTTTTTTTGTAAACGCCATTTTTTATTTTCTTTTGCATTCTCCATAGAATACACGTGATGATAATTTCAAAAATGAACAAACGAAAAAAAAAATATTTCCCTTTTCTTATTGTTACAGTAGAAATGCACGTGTATTTGTTTATAAATAAACATAGTAAATCCACAACACAAGCAGAGGAATAGACACACAATCTTCTTATTGTTGTTATGTTTCCTATCTTTAAAAATTGAAACGATTGTGTGTGAGCTGCAAACGATTACCGTTACCGTGCTTTTTCAATGTGTGTGTTTTTTTTATAAATAATGACTACTTGTTGCCATTATTATAGTTTATTTCGGTATAATTGCGAGACATATGCGAGTAATTTTATATTTTTTTAAGGGAAATTTACTATACATGTACGTATTTATGTATGTATATGTAAATGTATAGTTTTGAATGTAATTTTAAATTTTTGTTTAACAACAAAAAAAATTATGTTTTTATTCTCCTTTTAATAACAAACTATAGAGACCAACAGTTGATGGGCTCATTTGTATGTTTGTGTGTGTAAAACATAATTTTAATAAGTGTTATATACGTATTTATAAATGTATATGAAAATAAATTAATTTTAAGGATATTGTATATGTAGGTATACATATGTATGTATGTATACTATTTTCTAAAGCACATGGTATTTTTTGCAAAATGAAAAATATATGCATATCTACATACTTATACAAATATGTCTAAACTGTTTTTCATTTTTTTTTTTCTTTATTTTTAGTTTTTTGAATTTTCAAAGATAGAAAATAGCTGTCATGCGATTTTTTTCATTCATGAAATTCAAACAAACACAAATATAACAAAAATAATCTTGAAGCTAATATGTACATACATATATATTCTTATATAGATATGTTGTTCATAATTAATTCATGATATGGTCTACATTATAGATTTATATTTAGTATTTTTAAGATATATTTTCTATTGAAAGTACTAAATTTTATCTAATATTTGTAGTATTTCACCGGTTATTGAATATAATAATGTTTAATATGATTAGATCAATAGCTTAGTAGCGCTGAGTTGATTTCTCAAAAGCGCAAAGAAAATAAAGCGGTTCACCTGTTGAAAATATAGTAATGTATGTTTATGTATACCTAACATACCACTGCAATACTGTTTATCACTTTATCAAACATACGCATAGCTCACCTAAAAACAAAGTATAATGTACTTTTGACAGATTTTTCATTTTTTTCAGCTCAGCGTCAAACTTAAAAATTTTGAAAAGTTTTTAAGAAAAATGTAAAAATTATGCCCAAAATACAAACTGACCACATGCATTATGTCCATTATGGCAGCAGTTGTAAATAGCCTTATTAAATTTAGAAGTGAAAGTACTCGTAAATTTGCAAGGCTTCTTTTATTATGTACATATAATGACTGTAATGTATATTATAACTTCATTTCTATTTAATTTAATTATGAGCAAAAATAAATAATTTGATTATAACTAAATAAAATATTTATTAATTATTTTGTTCGTAAAATATATCTAGGTATGTATGTATGTAAGTGAAAGTAACGAAATTTCAATTTTGCGAGAAAATAACGAAAACGGCAACTCTAAAGGAAAACCTTATCTCAACTTCACTTTTGCTTAGCTACAAGCGTATGAGTGTATGTATATATAGTTTTCTATTCCATCAAAAAACCGATCACTAGAAATTTTGTTTAAATTTTGAAATTTAAATAAAAAAATGTCTATGTTTAGTCGATTTGTTAAATTTTATTGTTTTTTAAATTGAAATTGAATTTGAAATATAAAATATGTACGTGAGTGGTAACGTTGTAGCATTTAATAAAATTTGAAAAAAAAAATTCTCAAAATGTCTGACATCATGTAAAATTTTGTGTATAAAAATTCTAATAAACAAAAAGTAGATTACCTATAATTATTTTAAAATATTACAAAGTTTCCAATAATAATAATTATGAAACTCTTACCCAAAGTGCCTCATACTTTCATTGGATATCAGATCAGAGGTAAGTGAAAATTAGATTAAATTTTAAAATGTTTTGTATTAAGTTTTGAATAAATTAATTTTATGCATGGAAAATAATAACGATAAAATAATATGCTAATTGAATTAATCCGTTAAATTCATAACGCGGTAATGAAGCAACATAATTGAAAGAAAATTATTAATAAACACAAAAAATATCCGAAACTTCACGAAATGTTGAAAATTTCTTGAACAATTTATAAGGATATTAAACAATTTTTTTATTATTTAAAACTGATCTACCTATATAATAAAAATTGTACGAATTTGTGAGTTATATTTAGCAAATTGATGGGCTTCCTTAGTATAACCAATTAGGCTGGAAAAATCGTTTAGATAAGTATGCTAACTAAGTGTACTTCTTGAAAATAAAAATCTAATCAGCAGCTTTAAATGGTCTAGATACTTCCCATATATATGTACCTTCTAGACACAGATAGGTTATTATGCAGGTTTCCTAAATATTCCTCTTAGAAAGTATAAAGGTTTTTGGCAAAAAAGTGAATATTTCTTGCTATAAAAAATGGTAAAGCTTTTGCATTGCAAAATGCAGAAATTTTCTGATCTTACTTGCTATTTTAATTTACAACTAACTAGTTACCTATGGAATGCCTTAAATTTAAATCTTCAACTTCAACAAAATTTTACAAACAAGCTCGAACTGTAGACCTTTCGAAGAAAAAATATGTAATCTAATTAAAAACTTGTAAATGTTAATTTCCAAACATATGTATATTTTTTTTTGTTTTTAGGTTGACAATTATATCAGAAAGTTATATAAAACTTTGTATTAAGACCTAGCCTTTTAAATACAATACATTGATCACAATTTGAAATACAAAATGCTAAATTTACTTAATTGGCTTCATATGCCATAATCCATCATTTAAATAGTGACAATTTTCAACACCGATTCCTTTATTAACTTTTGCACTAAAATTAAATTACTTTTTTATATTTAAAATGTTTGACTAATATTATTCTTACATATCTTCTGTTGATAGTGCAGTAATTCCGATAGCCAATGCATGTTCTTTTCCTTCAGCCATAATAGCAACAACAGTTCCTTTATCAACTGGTGTCATGCATGCCCCTGGAGAAGTTAAACCTGGACACATAATATTTGCTCCACTTAAAACAAACCTTATGGCACCTTTATCTACCTGTTCCATAGGTAAAAAGAACGGGTATTTGTGTAAAAGTTTTAAAGTTGGCATCCACTGACCATCTCTTTGACGAAAAAATATTTGTTCACCTGAACCATTAACAAGTATTTCTAAATGATCATGGCTATCAAAAGTTATTTAATGATTTTTTTAGTATGAGTTCAAATTAAATGTTCACATATGTAATCATTGTTTGGTTATGCGGCATTTACTGTAAATGCAGTAAGTACTTACCATTTTATAATCCTGAATGCGTCTTTCCTTGGCAGTATATTATCAGCATAATTTTCTAAATGAGGATATGATTCCAATAGTTTTGTGCGTATTCCTTTTTGTACAGAGGATTTTAATTGTTGGACACCGGACACACTCTCTTTTTCATCAAATCTATAAATATTTTAAGGTTAATGATTTTTTTTTTCGCAGGTACAAATATCTATAACTATTAAAACTAACTTTTTAAACATTTTATCATTCAAAAATAATTCTAACTTATTCTGAGTTTCTAATAGTTTTATATTTTCAAATTCTTTCAATATTTTTAAAAGTTTTTTTGGTTGAGTTGACGTAGAATTTCTTGGCCAAAGCAACAACAAATCTATAAATAGTCAAATGTCAAATTGACCGATAACGATAACACAAAAGCTGAAACAAAATTGAAACGTCAAAACAAAATATTAAACAAATAAGCGTCATTTATCATTTTTGTACGTGCAGAAATAAATTTAATATCATTATTATAAGAGTTATAATAAATGATTTTAGTATTATTCTATGAGATCATTATCAGTATAATAGAATATAATTTAAATTGTTATAATTTTCAAAATTCATGAGAGTGTAAAACCCATTTTGATGTCAGTAATTATTTTTAATGTAGACACAAACCATTTTGTGTAAATCAGGGATGTGAAAAATGTTCAATTGTTAACGCTTGCCTTAATAGAGTAAATTTTAAACTAAACCTATTTTACTTTTAATTTTTAATTCATTCATAATTTATGAATTGTGAATTCATATAAAATTTTAATTTTAATTCGCTTTATACAATTTTCAAATAGATTTTTAGCAGTTCCTGGTATTAGCAACGATAAGTGTGTTATTTTGGAAATATTTTCCGCCTCTGAAGAATATTTAGATATTTATGACAAGTCGCAAAATAATTAATGTGAAAATTTGTTGAGAAAATTATCGATATGAAAATACTTAGCATTTTAAAATTGTCCTTCTTTTAGTTTTTGAAAGAGCGTGAAATTTTAAATACAGTTCAATAACCAAAAACTGTGAAAGACAAGTTTTTCATGAATATGCCACAAACATATATGTTCCGTCAAAATTTGGCAATCTAATGTTATTCAAGATTTTATAGATTGACACATCCAAATTTTGGAAACCTTGAATAATTTTGTATTTTGAAGGTTTTGACAAACTTACATAAAACTACTTTTTGAAACATTTGAATACTTGAAGGCATTGATTGAAAGATTTTACATAATTATAAAAAAATGTATTTGTCTTCTAATATTTTTTTTTAATAACTGCGAATATAAAACGTAATGTCAATTTAATGTAAGAGCAATTTAAAGAACTGCAATTTTATTGTATGAATGAATTTTTTGACATTTTGAAATATGTAAAATAATACCAATGTGTGCTAACATTATGTATTTTCTAAAACATCACACTGTTCTTTGGTATAGTTAAAATTTCTCGAAAAATTTCGGTGTGTGAAGTAAAATAAAAAATTACTTTTTTGACGTTTTTTTAGAGAGCTTAGATGGATGTCACATGTTATTTTGTAAAATGACCGCAGTGGCGCATTTTCAAAATAAATTTTGTTTTTGTTTTTCTTCGTTTTTAAATGAACAATCCGCAAAACCAAAGTGTCAAGGCCATTGCCTAAAGCTAATGTCATAACAACGCAAAAAAGTATGTCTGCAAAAACGCTTTTCAAAATATTTCTAATTATTCTTGTTTTAAATATTCTTGCTTAATTTTCTTTTATTATTATTTAGTTTTTTAAATAAATTTTGATAATGAATATTTTAGTTTAAAGTTAATTATATTGATCTGGCCTGATTTTGAGAAGCATTTAATAGTGAATGAAGGTTAAAGTATGGATTATCTTATGTATCCGAATTTAATGTCCAGGGAGGACCTAATTATGATTTTAAAAAATGTAAGTAAGAAATTATTTGAATGTATATTAAATTTGTAAATTTCTAATTTTGATATTGTTTTTTTTTTTAGAGGCAACTTAAAATCCCAAATTTAGAAGAATTGAAAACAGAGGAAATTATCAAAATTTATACAAAATTTGCTCTTCCATTAAGTCAACGAGAACAAAAGAAAACGAAAGCAACAAAACTTTCAACAGATGGAAATATTTCAAATATTAAAAATAATGAAACATTTGATTCTTCAAAAAATCAATGTTCATTAAAAAGAAATTTACCTGTCATAGATATGAAGGAAGCTTCCCGTAGAAAAGTACTTAAATTAGATAGTAACAGTAGTAAAAAAACTTATTTTGAATTTGAACAAAAACGAAATTTGGAAAGTGATGATGAAATTTTAGCTCAGAGTTTAGATCAGTGCCAACAAAAACTAAAACGCCAAAAGATAACATGGCCGTAGGTTTATTTTTTATAATAATTTTAAAATTTTTCAAATGGACTTTGAAAAATGAAAATTAGTATGTTACATTTCATTTTTAAATGTAATTTTTTATATTTTTATTGTATTATATACAAGTAATTAGAATGTATTTTTAAAATAGGTTAGTAAAAGAAATAATGTAATGGTGGGAAAAAAGAAATATTAAAAAGGACTATTCTCCATTTTAAGTAAATAGTTGCCGGGAGGAATTTTAAAGAAAATACCTACGAAGAAATAATTATGTAGTTAGGTTCCTACCTACCTACTTACATACAATGAAATTTGTTTATTTGGATTAGGTACCTACTTTAATTTCGGAAGAGGAAAGTGCAATTGTTTTTTGTTTTATGATTTGTAACACGGTAATAAAAAAATTAGTTTTTTGAAAATGGTTAAAATAATTTTTCCACTCAGTATTAAAAGTATACAAAAAAGAAAAATTAAAACCGCATAGAATTGTAAAAGTTTTGCTTTCATTACTAATTGCTTACACTTTCCAAATTAAACAATAATTAAATTCTTAATAAGCACTAATTGGTTGAGTTTAAAAAATAAACTAATATGTACCTTCACATTATATTTTTATAATATAACGAAAACAAAAAAAAAAAAAATAAAAAAAAGGAGTTTGTACAGGTAAAAAATGTGCAATTGCAATTGAAATTAACAAAAAGTGGTTTCTTTCCGTAAATTCTTATGAAAAATATTTTAGTGCTAAATTTTTAATTTTTTCAAGTACCTACATTATATTTTTACAATTTTCTAAGCACATTTTATGCAATTTTACGCTTATAAAAATTTTAAATTTTCACATGTTAGGTTTACAATTAAATTCACATGCTGCAAAAATATAAATTTTAACAAATTCACAATTTCTGCGCTGCTTTCTGGCTTTTATAATTTTTTGGACGAAACTATTTAAATCTTTAAAAAATGCACTTTTATGTTTTTCCACTTGTTTTTATTGAAACAAAGCTGAATGTAGTAGAAAATATAATGAAAAATATGTCGAAAGAACTTGAATGCACTAATTTTATGATTAAGTATTTATATAAGTAAGTTAAGTTCAATAAATTAAAAAATTTGTATATAAATTAAGTTGTAAGTGAAATATTAAATTAAAAGAAAATATATATTTTATTTTTGTTTTAAAAATATTTTAGCATTTTATTTATTTTTAAGAAATAAAGTAATTATTTCAATATTCTTATTACAGGAACGTTTATACTGGGTGAAATACTACTATTGTTAACTTAAGCTTAAAGATATGTATATAATGAATTATCATTTAAAATTTCATTAAACTTTGTAACTTGCAATAAAATTTTCTAAGAAAATTTCAATTTTTCTATAAAGTGTACATACTTTTCTTTCAAAAAATACACTTTGCGTGACTTTATTTTCATATTGATTGTGATTGATATTTTAAGTTAAGACATAATATCTTTCTGTAAATTCTGTGTTTAAAGTCACAGGGATCATCTTTATGCCTAATACTCTATAAGTTTACTTAATTATTAGTTAATCACATTATTATCGTTTGCATGTATAAAAATATACTAATAGTGTAAATGAATATTTTACTACTTCATCTCCAGGGCAGTAATACAAGGGCCTGATTCTGAAATTAACAAATTTTTCCAAAAAAGGTTTAGTTTCAGAAGGTTAGTTTAGAAGAAATGCAATTATTCTGAAAAGAATTTGGAGTACTGACTAAAGTTTGATGCTATCTTAATTAACTTGCCATTGAAATAAATTTACTATGCTGGTCTTTAAATAATAACAACAAAATTTTCAATAAGTAAATAACTTTATTTATTTTTAATTATTACTTTTTATTTTTTTTATTTTTATATTTATATGTATGTATATACATATACATAATATATTTATATGTTTTTGATTTATTTACTAAATATTTTCAATTGTTGATTCTTGCCTTATCAAATTGCCCTGAGGTGTTAAACTAATTATATTTTAATTAAAATATGTTGCTTATTAGGGAAGGGAAAAATACAAAAAATTTATTCATAATTAAAGGGGTAAAAATATAAAGAAAAAAATGTTTAAGATTAAAAATATTTAAGCACCTAATCACCTCTTGTTAATGCAGAAACAATTTAAATTTTATGAAAATTTTATGCAATTTAAGTAACTTCAACTAATAAATTAAAGAAAATATTTTGCGAACAAAATGCATCTTTAAATGTTTTTTTTTTAATCAGTTAAATTGTTAGTGATATACTTTTTTAAAAAAAAACGATCTACAAACGTGGATTTTACATTTTATTTATGTATGGGGTGGTCCGCTTCTGTTTCGGGTGATTTCTTTAAGGGTAATTCGTTGGAGTTTTTTAGGGAAAAAATTCGTATGGAGGGCTTATTCATTTTAGTTGAAAGCTGTTGAAACTACAACATTGAGTTGCTCGCAAGTTTACATTTTGAAGTTCGGAAATTTATAACCTACACAAATGTATATAATTTTTTATATACATAGCTGTTTAAAATATTTTTTGTACTTATTTGCTGGTAATTTAATTGTGAATTACTTTGTATTTTCCTTTGAATTTAATTTTAATCGGAATTCGTACCTATAAAATGACGAAAATATTAATTAAATTCGAAAAGTTTTAATTAATTAAATTCCTATATTTAGCAATGATATTTATATAAAGCACAGCAATGAATCTGATGCAAATATGAAAATGAATCTGATTAAATGACATTTCCGCAGATTGTAGATTTAAATAAAAAATTTTCGTTTAAACTTACATGCATTAGAGTAAAAACTTGAGTAAGATTTGAATGAAATATTTTATTTGAAGTTGCGAAAAATGGTATGAAGTTATGATATTCCATTTTGCACTTTTGCTCTATACAGTACGAGTTGTTTGAAATCGTAAAATAAATTGTAGAAACAAAACAACAATAAAAAAAATTCCCAGGGCTTTTCAATTTTCATTTTTCGAAATTATTTCTTAAATTTCTTTCTATGCGTCCATTTTGAAAATAATTTTTTTTTCTTTTTTGGATTTTCTTAATAGTTAATTATTATTTTAAACGTTTTTTAAAGCAAGATAATTTTGCGGTTTTTTAAGATGTTTAGATGTTTTTGGTTTTGATATTTGTTTTATTTTATTAAATTTTTTTTTATACAATTTTAATATTTTCGTTTTAATTTCATATTAAAGGTAGGTATTCAACAGAAAGCGCCTTAATTTTGTAAATATATAATAATATTTTTTTCATTTTTTTCTATATATTTTATGTATAATATTTACGAGTTTATTTAATAATTTTTATATTTAATTTTTTTTTTTATTTTTTATTTTTCTAATAAATGTAACAAAATTTTATTGTAATAAGTTTTTTTATTATTTATTTTTAATATTTCTTTTGAAAAAATAAAAAAAATAATTAAAATAATTTAATTTTCTAAAATATTTTTTTTTGTTTTATTTAAATTCATAATTTTATTGTTTTATTTATTTTATACATTTATTTATACATATATTTTTTTATTGATTTTTTCATATTTTAGAAAGCTTAGTACAATATTAAATAGAGTATTATTTAAATAAATAAAAAAAAAATACAAAACCAAAATTTTTATGATTTGATTTTTATCATTTTATCTATTTGTGCTAGCAATTAGTATCATAAAAATAAATATACAATTTATTTTATTACATTTTAATTTGCATTTAATTAATTTAATAAATTAATTTCAATTTGTCTATTGAAAGGTGAAGCACTTTGATGAATCGTACTTGTTTCGGATAAAGAGCATGTATTTTTCACTCTGCTTTTTCCGAAAAATTGAATAAAAAAACAAAAATTTTTATATTTGTTTGGAAAATTTTCAAAATTTTGACTTTATTTTCAATATTAACACAAAATATGAAAACTCGAATAGTTGAATACCAAATTTCTAATTTGCCACAAGCTATGAAATGGTGGATGACGAAAAAAAAACGTATAAAATTAATTATGCTAAGCCAGAAATTTTTCTTAAGTTAAAAATATAATCAGGATACAAAATATGTATAGTACACTAAGTCCTCGATAAAATTTGTCGCATAAGATTGAAATTTGTCGCATAAGATGAAATTTGTGCATAATCTAAATCATCGCATTCAGGTGCGTCATAAATCGAGGACCTATAGTGTACTTCAAAATTTTACATCTTCAAAAAACAATACGTTTAGATGTAGCTGAATATAAGTGAAAATAAACATGCCACCAATATCAATAGCTCTTAAAAATTTGTTTTATTTTCCAATTTTGCATCTACTGAACGTCAAAACAGGTAGGATTTGAATTTGATTGTTGTTTTTCAGTATAAAGTTTTAAAACTGTAAAATTTTGAAGTGCACTTTTTGCATACTGATTATGTAAATAGCTTTATAATGAATGAAGGTAACAATTATGTTTTTATAATTTTGTGCTCTCATACGGCTTGCAAATGTACACACGTTCATGAAAAAAAATTCAAAAACTTGTTTGTTCTAAATCATAATATGGAAATGTCTGATTTAAATTACTTAAATCAGTGTCGTTGCAATTTGGTGTTTGACTCCTTTGTCATATACATTTAATTTGTTTTCAATATGCCTCCGCCAAATTCGAAATGAAATTTAAAATTTTTACTAGAAAGACCCGCATAAATAACGTACTAGAAAGACCCACATAATGAATGAAATATAAGGGAGAGTACAGTTTAAATATTTTAAAATAAACCATTTAATTTAGTACTAAGCTTATGAATATTAATGTTAGTATGTAAATATTTTATCTATGTATATACACGCTACGCGTTTTTTTTATTTTTTAAGGTACCAAATTAAAATTAATTTTTTTTTCTTTATACATATTTATAATTTTTATTTTTTTAAATATTAAACAAATATTTTTTTTTATATTTTAATTACAATTATTGACAAATTTCATTAAAAAAAAAAAACAAAAACAAAAGAATTTGGAAATCAGTCATTCCTTTTCAATTTTATTTCATCATTTTATTTTAATTTTTCTTTTAAATTTTAAATAACTATTTTCATTCATTATAAATATCTATAGATATATAATGCCATATCATAACAGACGAAACCTAAGCTATTATCATCATTTTTCATTAATATATTTTATTTTCTGCATATTACATTGAATTATTTTTACAAAATTATTATACAATGTACTCGTAGTTTATAATAATGTGGAACAGCACCCTGTAAAATGAATAAATATATGAATTTATGAATTTTATATAAATTTTTTATTAATTTAAAAATTATTGTTAGTTGTTTTTTAAATTTGGTTTTTTGTTTTTATATAGTTTGGTGGATTTTAGTTTTGTTAATGGAAAATGTTATATAAATTCAAGAGATATTATACAGGTAACAGGTTTAATTAAATAACTATTGTCACAATTTAAATGCTATAATAATTATTAGGTTTTTTTTGTTTTGAATAGTTTTATGAATATAAAGTATATTGTTATGAAGAATTTTTTTACATTAGTTTTATGAACAAATTTACATTATTTTTTATATTATATTTATATTTTTTTTAAAGTTTTATAGAAAAAATGTACATATAACATTATATAATGTCATATACGTATAACAGGTCATAAATCACATATTTATATCGCAGTTAACAGTTTTTGTATTAATTACATAATAATACAGGGTGCTTTAATTGTAATTAGGTATAGTTATGTAATGTTTATTTGTGTAGTCATTTTGTTCGTTTTATTTTAAAATAATAAAAATTAACATTATTTAAATTTTTGTTAGTTTTTCACATGTGATTATTTACATGTATACATAAAATGTTTAAAATTATCGGCGAATGGTAAATTAAAAGAAAATACATATAAAACTAAGAGAACTATTCTCTTAAATACGTATGTAATACTTATGTGGAATAATTTGATTTTATATTACAATAACGTATGTATTACAGTAACGACTGACAAAAACAGAGTCCTGGACGCTAAAAGAATTTGGCGATTATTCATCAACTGCTCAAAATTGTTACTTTATACCATTTTTTATAGAAATCAGAAAAAGTATTTTAGGAAATCTTGGAATTTAGTCTTTGCGAATTTTGTTTGGAGCAAACGTACATACCTTGTCATAATATTACAAAGTTGATTTAAAATTTATTTTGTTTCCTTTTTTTTTTCAAATTTTACCAAAAAAATATGTTCAATCAAATTAGCATTTAAAATTTCGAGGTTATATTTGTATTTAAGATATGTTGTTGACGAAATTCCAATTTCCATTTTTATAAAAACATTTTGTTTGTAGATTTTAGGCAATTTTTACAATGAAAAAACCTAAATTGCCAAAAAAAAAGGGGAAGGAAAACTATATATGTTACTCCGGAAGTGCCATATTGTTTAAAAAAAACATTTTTATTACCTTATTCACAAAAACAACAGTATATACGAGCCTGCATTTTTGTCAGCCGTGATAACATAACATGTATTTATATATGCACATGTTTGTGTAATGCAGATGTATGTATATTTTATACAGGTACAGTGAGTTTATTGGTCAATTTGTTTAAATTTAAAATTTGTAATTTTTGATAAATTTTATTTTATTAAATAAATATTAAGATTATTAATTATTAAAAATATGTAACAGTATTGCATTACACGTTTGAAAAATGTAAAGTGGGAGCTTATGGTAAAATGAGTATATGGGAGTCACGTTAAGCTGTAACAGGGTTAAATTTCTGGTATTCTATACAAAATTTTTCTTTACTCAACTCATTCTTTCTCACTTTTTCTTTACTTTTTTCGAAAAATTAATAGAATTTTAAAAACAAACATTATAATTTTTTATTATTTAAAGAAAATAGAAGAATTTTTTTTTTTGGAGTGTTACAGATTCGGAAAATTATCAATTTATCGAATTAAATCTGTGTGCAATTTTAAACAGTGTAAAGGGATATTTAAACGATTTTCATTAGAAAAATTGCAGTCTTCTCCATAAGCATTGGCAGACCTCATACAATTTTGTCGTATAAAAATTTATATTGATTTTGTTTTTTGATAAAGTTATTGAAAAATTGGGTCCTAGACAAGTTCCTCATTTTTATACATATACATACATATATATACATAATATAAAATTAACCCTGTGTTAAAAGATTTAAAAGAGTAATTTAGATTAAACATTTATTGATTTTATATAAGTATATTTTAAAATCACATTACAATTTTGGGTATTTAATTAAAATTTTTGTTTTTTCAAGAAAATAATTTAAGTGTGTTATATTTGATCCCTTGAACATTTAAATTTATATAGGAAATTGATATGTCAGATATAAACAAAAATACGTTTTACTTGTATACTAACGATATGCTTGATGTAGAAATCTGGAAAACTTTTTGTTTTAATAAAATTAAATTCAATCAATTTTAAATAATTCTATTTCCAGAAATAAGGTGCAATTTCTAGACAGTGTGGAATAATTGAACAAAATATAGACAAATATTGAATTAAACTAAATTTTTATAAAGTCTCATTATTTTTCTTCTATAGCGAAATTCATTATAGCATTGATATTCCGACATCCACTTTTAATATGATTTTTCATTGTGTAACTTTACATGCTATTACAAGTTCCTAACTTTTACTATACTTATAATAAAACACGGTTAATTAGACATAGATCGAAGGAGAACCTTTTGTCCGTTTATTAAAATTTTGTTTGAAAGTTTCGTTTAAAATGTTTAAAAAAATAAATTTTTACATAGAAAACATAATAATTATTAATTAGAACTTAAAAATTTATTTTCAAATTTAATAAAAATTAAAAAAAAAATTGCAGATTATAACTTAATTTAAGTTATTTCATTTCTTTTAAGATTACATATACAGGAAAACTAATACTTAAAAATTCTTCTGCAGTGTGTTATATTTGATCCACGGTTAAAGTTGTTATGCAGTAGAACTCTGTGTGTTATACAGAGTTCTACTGCATAACAACTTTAATCGTGTTTTATTGTATATATTTACGGTTAACTGTTATTTAACAATTAAATAAATATGTGTAATCAGTTAAACAATGTAAAAATAATCATTAATAAATTTAAGAAAAATACATTCTGCCGATAATGATAATTACATAATATTTTTCGAATGAAAAATTTATTGATTGTTCATTTTGCATTTTATGTATTTTATATCATATTCTTACATATATATATGTATGTGTGTATATATATGTAATTTATATAATAAATATTAATGAAATAAAAACATTAAATATATAAAAATTTAATTTTTAATATTTTCTAATAATATATAATTATAATATTAATTCACATAACAAACACATATACATGTAGTTTATTAGTTTAATAAATTTTAATAATAAATTTAATAATTATAATAATAATTTTTATATAAAATAAATTTAATACTTTCTTAATTTGTATATATATATGTATGTGTGTATTTATTATGTATATTTATTTTTTAATTATTTTATATGTTTTTACAATATTTATATATAATATATATATATACTAAATTCTAAATATAATTTTAATAATCTCGTAATTATTTAAATTTTGCAAAATAAAAAACAAAATATTCTTATTTATTTTATAACAAAAATAAATTTATTTTCTAATCTAATTATCCTGTTTCTTTTTCTCTGTTTTATATCAAATATTCTATTAAATTTAATTATTTATTTAATATTTAGATTTATTAAAAGGTACACATCACTATTCTTTTTTTTTTTATTATTATTTAATTTTCTAAATTTAAATTGATAATTTCTTGTTGTTTGTTTTTTTGTTTTCTTCATTTAATTCGAATTTATTACTTATTTTAATTTTATTTAGCATTTTTAATTTACAGCATTCAAAATTTATTATTTTTAATTACATTAATAATTTCAGATGTTTTTTTTATTTATTTTTATAATAATTATTTATACTGATTTCAATCTTATGTTAATTTTTAATTTTTTTAATTTATTATTTTTTCGAATCAAATACAGTGTTGTTTCGTTTAACAAAAAAGTAGTCAACATTACAGTTTTCAAATGGAACAAAACAAAGTTTAATAACCTGTAATATTTTTGAATGAATGTACACACAAGGAAGTTTTTTATAGTTGGTAAAGCTGAGTTGAAATTAAAGTTGAGTGAAGTTTCAAATATAAAAAATAAAATTAGTTATTTTAAATAAGACTTCCGGTTCGTGTTTTTGTTCTATTTCAATTGTGACAAAGTCATGGTATTTCTTGTTAATTTTATTTCTAATGGCGGTCCACTTAGCTGCTTCAGTTTGTTTACCTCAGCTTAAAGTATTTTTCTTGTGATAATGTGAATGAGAAATGTGTTTTTGTTCTATTTCAGTTCTGATAAAGTCATGGTAGTTTTTGTTAATTTAATTTTTACCTGCGATTCCATTAGGTGTTTCAGTGTGATTAACTTAGCTTAAAGACGTATTCTTCTTTTCAAATGATAGATTCGGCTATAAAAGCTTTTGCAATAGATACAGGATGTATATTGTGAGATTCCTAAAATTTGGCAAATCAACGAGCATAAATATATTTTAATAGATTAAAATTTTCATTTTATTTCTTAAAATTTTATTAAGAATGGTTTATTTAAAAAAGGTTGTAAATTTGACAATCGAAAAAAATTATACAAACTTAAATTTTCGAATAAAATTTCAATAATTTTTTCAATAAAAGTCTCCGTTAGAACATTGTAATTTTGACTACCTTTCAATTCCGAACAATACTCCGAACAATTTAAATTTTATAATCTGAAGATTAATAATTTTGTTTCAATATCTTTTATATTTTAATTTTTGTATTCACATTTTAATTACAAATTTTTTTTCTATTTTTTTTTTTAATATAATTTATTGTTTTTAAGCTTATGATTTTTGTTTTTTTTTTAATTAATTTTTTTTATTATTTTATACATAATATACATAATTTCTATGATTATAAGTCGTTTTAATAATGTGAGTAAAATGTTTTGAAGTTGATTTTGTTGTTGCAGCTGTTGTTGTTAAAATTGTTACATTTGACTCTTCTAATGTTGATAAAGATGTTGTTGATGTTGTTGTTGTTGAAGACGATGGTGATGGCGATATTGTAGATAATGATGATGATGGTATTAATAAAGATGTTGATGATGATGGTGATGGTGATGATATAAATTGCAGTGATTTTCAAACAGCCGTTTCATGATCAGTTTCTTCTATTCGTCCAAGACGCCATGCATTTGGATCGCCAGCTAATTTTTTGATTATAAATAAATAAAATAAAATGATAAAAGAGAGAGAGAGAGAGAAAGAGAAAAAAATTATTTTTATTGTAATAATATTTTTATACATATATGCATAATTATTTTATTTTTATATATGTATACGAAAATTATAAAATTATACATAAAGAAATTCATTAAAATTTAAAATTATTTACATTTTATATTTTACAATTAATGCGGGGAAAACAGTTTTGTCTACTAAAGGATGATTGATTTTTTGTCACACTTTTAATAGTGTTATATAGTGTTATACTAAAACGAACGCGTCATGCGACTTACGGTTGTCAATAAAGAATGACATCTGCATGTGAAAAATCGAAATCGCCAGATTTGATTCCAGATTTGATTTTCCAATTCTAAAGGTTTGGTATCGAAATGAAAAAATTATTTTCACTGTTTTTAACGTTTTATACAAACGCCAATAATATGTACTTTACTGCAATTACTGTAATGACATTGCGGAACACAGACCGATGTCGTGTTCATTTAGGTATAGCAGTTATAATTTATATAAGAGCATCATGAAGAGAACAGTCAATTAGATACCATATATTGCATGTGGTGCATAACTTTGTCTTTTAGTAGCTCCAATATTATTTATTCTCTTATTTATGTTTCGTAAAATTATTTTATGAGATAAAATATCAATTACCGTATGAGAGATAAGAGAATGTTAGAAGTCAGTTTTGAAATTTTAAATCGTTAAAGAAATTATTTACCTATCAATTATCTCAGAAAATATTATTAAAATGGATTTAATAAATTTAACCCCAATATTTTTAATGTCAAATTGGATGTTACTAGAGCTAAGTTTTTAATTCGAAGACTTAAAATATACAGTTTATTTTCTTATTCCCTGATTATTTGTAAATGATTTGTATTTTATACGAAATGAAAGAAGAGAGTATATAGCATTTAATTGCACTCCTAATTAATGTATTCGTCTCGTGGGCCAATATATGCGTTCAAATACTGGCGCAATTATTCTCTTACGTCATCCGGGGAATAAAAACAATATTGGAAATCTGTTTTTATTATCAGTTATTTTATTTATTTAGTTTAGTTTATATCTACATAAACTAAGACATTTCGGGTATTATAAAATGGAGGGAAAATTATAATTTAAAATAAATTTTTTTTACAATACATAACTAAAAGTGTAATACATACAATTTATAGAAATATATTTATAGTTTATAATATAAAGATTACACATGCAATTTATATATATATATATATATAGCTTATTCTTTCTCTGCCACTAATTTAAGAAAAAAAATACTTAGTCAATAAGAAATTTTGCATATTTTAAAAAATTAATTTAAAATATTTATAGCAATAACATTATTTATTATAAAAATATAAAGGAAGTATTTAACATAATTAAGTATATATTTAACTAAAATATTTTATATACATACAAATATATAACTTATTATATCGAGCAATAAAGGTATGTCAATGTGAACAAGGATGTGTATTATGTATTGCTTTAGAAGAGATTTGCGTTTTTGCAAGCAGAAATTATTTTTAGTTCTACAGTAAGACATGAAAAGAAAAAATTTAGAATAGATCTATTTTTTTGAAAAGCTATAACTAAACAAAAAACCTTTTTGACTTGAAGTTAAATTTTGAATGCGTTAACTTTATATATACTTAAATTTTTTAATAAAAAATTTGACAATTGTTCAAAAGATATTCATTTTAAATGAGAAAGATGGAATTGATCACGTTAGTTTTGTGATAATCGTCAAATTGAATCACTGGATTACAGGAGGTCTGTCCTATGTCGATTCAAATGAATTCAACTACATACAAAATAGACCTATTTCACATGGCTCTATAAGTCGGTATTTCAGCATTTTTAGCAAAGATTGTGAGATATGGTCTATTATTGTTGAAATTTTTTAGCAGCTACGTAATGCAACATTGCCCCAATTTGCATCAAAATACCCTGCGAACATAGTTCATACGGATATAAAGTGGAATATCCACATTAAACGTTATTTAAAATTAAAGGCAAAATTTTTAAATTAGACTAAAGTAATATGTTGTGTACTACCTATTCGTTAACGATGTTACTAAGAATTCACTTATTCGACATGAATCGTGTTTAGAATATTAGATCTAACAGATCAATTTTCTACGTAAAATTAGTAAATTCACTTTACTACTTAACTAAGAATTATTTTTTGATTAAATTTAATTCAGATTTTGCGAAAAAACACCTCATAAGAATCATTTCATTCTTATTTTACCTGACAATTCGACCAATAATTTTGTATTTGTGAATGTATATTAGAATTTGTTACGAATTTTATTGAACATTTCATCATATACCCATATGAGGAAACCACCAATTGTCCTTTTGGATTTTTACATTTTATTTTTGATTTTCTAAGTGTAAGAGATATCAGGAAATTACCTCAATAAACGATTTTTACTGTTAAATCAACTAAGTCAAATGCTGTAATTTTTGTTTTTCGACGGACGAGAAAGAGTAATCATTAAGTTTTTTCCTTAAATAACAAAAAAAAATTTTAAGAGTGTTTCCGTTTCAAACTTTAAAGTTATTTGTTATTTTAATTTTAGCCTTGCCGTTTATGACTCATATATGGGTTGCCAGTTCAATTACCGTATTATTTACTTGTGTGTTATGTAGTGTGTCTTTGAGATTTAAGTGTTAAAAATGCTTTGTTTATTGTTTTTTCTTTTTCATATGTATCAATATTATTGCATGTGTACACTTTTGTTTCTTTTTCTAACAAAATATACAATACACTTAAATATAAATAAAATTTTCAAAAGAATTAAGAAAAAAAAACGAAAAAACGAAAAAAAAATTTTAAATAATTTTGGAAAACATTGTAATAATTTCATTAATATTTCGGTTTATTTTGGTATCAAATTATTTTATACTGGAATCAACAGAATGAACACAAATTCAATAATATAATATTGTAGTACATAATAAATGGATAGGTGGTAACCCAAAATGAATTTAAATTAAGGGTAAATAAAGCCAAAACAAAAAAATTATATAAATTATTGATTATTTTGTTGTTTTTTTTTGTTTTTTTGTTTAAAATTAAAATAAACTTACCGACATAATAATATTTTGATATCCTAGGAAGGGCTGGGTAAAACATAAGAAAATTTTTTAAATAAAATATTTTTTTTTTTGTTGTAATGCAGAAAAAAAGAACAAAATTTTTATGTTTTTGTAATTTCTGTTGTTGTTTTTGTTTCAAGTAATTTTGTAGCCTTTTCGATTATTTATTTTTTATTATTTTATGTATTTGTTTGAAGGAAAAGAGAAAATGGCCGAATTATTAATTTAATTTGTTTGTGTTTTGGTTATTGTTAATTTTTAGTTTTCATTTTGATTTCTTTTTGTTTTTGTACAAAACATTTTCAAAAACTTTTGCATATTATTTCTGAACCATAAAGTTTCCAAAAAGCCAAAAAAACAGAAAAAAAATTTTCTATACGGTTAACTGCTTTTTTTTTTGTTAGCAAAAATTTAATGTTGCGTGTTAATGGTGTTGCCGTTGTTGTTATTGTTTTATATTTAAAAAAAACCCAAAACAAAAAATGTATACAAAGTGGTAAGGTGTAAGAGGTATAGGAAAATAAAAATAATTGTGTGGGTTCTGTTGTGTCTGTTGTTTACTAAGATTTCGTTTCTATTTGAAAAAATAAAATAGGAAAAAATCTTAAGAACAAATAAAAAAAATTCTCATGCATTGAACGAAAACGAAGAAAAAAAAACAAGTGAAAAAAAGTTTACAATAAAATTTGTTTAAAAAATTAGAAATTATTGTTGCCAGCCCAGTATTATTTTGGGTGGTACAGAGAAAACCAAAAAGGAGGGAAAATTTAAAGTAATTTTTTTTTTAAATTATTTTTTATTTCTCTCTTTCTATTTTGGTTTTTTTTTACAAAAAAAAATATTTTTAGATTTTATAAGGTTTACATGGTAAAAAATTCTTAAATTTGATGTATTTGTAACTTTTATGAGATGCAACATTGAGTTTGTTAGATTTTTGGAGTAAATTTTGTATTTTAAGTCAATTATTATAATCTATATATGTTTTCATAAAAAAGTTATGATGTTTAGTTACAAAAGTGATGCTATTCGATTTTCAAAAAGAAAATGGAGGTTAACATTGGCTTACGAAGTTTATTTATGCTTATTTTGAAATAAGCAACAAAATCTTATTTAAAATGCTTCGAAATTTTTAAACTGCTAGTTCCTGCTTTCTTCATAATTTCACTTTTCTCCAACATTTTAAATTTTTTAGTTTTTGAGGCTCCAAAAAATATGCAAAAAAAAAACTCGTAAAAATATGCAAAGGAATCAACTACGCCATGTGGAAAAAATTCACTTTTAATACAATTCGTTTTATGTTTTGTTTTACGTTTTCTGCAAAAAAGAAGATGATTACATGCATTTTTGCAACTGAACCCACCAGCTGAAATATATAAATTAACTGTATGTGGTTTTCTTTTTAAACTTTCAGTTATAGTCTGAAGAAGTTTAAATCTTCAAATATTAATAGAACTTTGTAATCAAAACTTGTTTAAGAGCACGTTTTGGTTAATATTTCATAAATTCTGATTAAATTTAGTTTTATAAAATTATAAAGTAAGAGACAAATTAAAGTGTAGACTAGACAACAACCCAAATTTTAGACAAAATATTATACTTATTAAACATAAACTAAATAAGCTGCTAATTTCTAATTGTATAGTTAAAATTGTAATACAAAATTTTTGGTATGATGTAATCTTACCAGTTCTTAAATGACAACACACTAAGGACACAATTATAAAATTAAACATAAAATTAATAAATGCTGTGCTATCTTAAATTTAGTTTAATTTGTAAATAAATTACAAATGATGTGCAGCCCTAATGTTTCACAAAGAAATTATTATTGCAATGCAAATTTTTGTAGTCTGATTCTGATTTGGATGGATTCTACCTTTTTTAAAAAATTAGCCTTAATGTAATTTTCTACAATATATAATATATATGGTCCTCCTAACTCAATTAGAATAATAACCTAAAATACTTGAATGAAACATTTCCATACTTGAGTACTTTATAATTTAAAATTTTCCATAAGAAATAATTTGAACAAAAAAACAACTTTATTTTTAATTCCATAAAACATAAATCAATTTTTATTAAAATATTATATAAGTTAATAATATTGTTTTGTGTTATACAATATAGTGGTAGTTTATGTTAGAGAATACGAGTACAATAATAATTCAATGATAATGTCAGAGAATATAATATAGTTTAATTAAGAGAAAAAAAATGTTGTGAGCCTCATGCTGTAATTCACTCTTTTACTCACTTGCCGTGCATTCATAGAACAACATTTTTAAGTTATTCTCCTCGATTTTTCCAAATATCTGAGAAATATGCAAAGTTATATAGAAATTTTTGCATGATATACTGAGCAAAAGTGAGAAATGAAATTGTAAAAAGTGAAATGCAGTCTGAGGCTCTTAATTTAATTTTAATTAAGTGCACACTCTCTTTAATTTGTAATTACAATAAATTAAAAACACAAACATTATATAATCCCTATAAAGTAATATTAGAAAATTAATGAATTTTAAGTGACATTAAAAAATAAATTATTAAGTTTTGATTATTACAAATTTAAAATGAAAAAATTATTTTAAAAATTAAATAGAAATAATTTCTTGAGCACATAATATTCGTTATAAAATTTCCAATAATACAAGTTAAAATTAAAAAAATATTTTTTAAAATGAAGTTTTCTTTATTCTAATATTTTCATAAATTTCAACTGTTCTACCATTTTTCTAGAAATTGGTAAAGTTCTTGCATTAAAATTAATAAATTTTATTACTGAAACATTTCGGAAGGCAATCAATGTAAATTTTGTCTGAAACATTGTTAGTTGTACCACTGTTACAAGTTTAATTCCATAATTTATGAAAATTATAGAAACTTGTATAGTTACATAAAAAAAGGGATCTCCATGATGTTGGAGACATATAACATGACAAAAGAAAGTTTATGTTAATAAACATTTTTGAAATTTTTGCCATTAACACCAATCAAAACAAAATCACATAAAATGTGTAAACTTTTAATAGCCTTACTTAATTGTATCTTACATGAGTACCTTAAATTGGAAAAAATGCAATGGTCCGCCTTTCTAAAAACAATCCGCAATCAAAAAAATCATTTAAAACTGTTTAAAAATTTTTAATTTAAAATATGTTTAGGTCACTAATGTTTGAGTCACTCAATGATCACTAAATTTGTTGAGTGTTCTGGGTTAGGGATCCACTTTTATTAGTGTTTAAATTAAATATTAGGATAATTCAAACTTCATTGATGTTTAATCAAAATTTTCATATAAAATAAATAATTTTTTTTATTCTTATATTTTTCTAATTCTTTTAACACAGTGACGTCTTTGTATCTCGATAAGATTTTTTATTATTGTTTCCGGTTGGCATCATTTCTGATTGTTGAATGGTACGAATTTTTTTTGTAGGTGTTGTCCGGCCAAGCAGTGGCACATGTTCGTCTACAAAATAACAAAAATTTTCAATTTCAAATAAAAAATTCAAAACAAAAATTAAATTATAAAAATAAAATAAAACAAAATGAAAATGTTAATTGAAGTTAGTATAAAAAAATGGAAACTAAAATTAAAAATTACAAAACCCAAAAAGCACCAAAATAATGAAAACTAGGACAAATAAATTGAATATTTAAAACAAATCAAAGTTTTTAACTTAAAATTTAAAAAATCCAAAAAAAAGGCAAAACTTTGTAAAAAATATTCTAAGCCACTGCAAACCACTATTTCAAAAACAAACGTTTAATTTGTGAAAACCTCAAACTGACTTTGTTAATTTGCTATTCTACTACTGGTACACTCATTTTTAGGTTGTTGATTAAACAAGTATAGCAATTCACTTCCATACTAATTAGAACAGCTCACGTAGAGGTGCTGAACTCATCTTGATTTACAGTTGTTTTTATTCTATGCTAAAATTAACAATGTATTGATCACAAACACAAAATTGTATTTAAAATAAGTAAAAAAACCAAACGATTTTAAACAAATTTTCTAAACAAAATTTATTTAATGTACAAAATAATGGCGGCAACAAAAAATTGGTGCTTTTTTCTTGAAGACAGTCATCGGATACTTAAGACTATTTTTCAATAACTCGAATAATTTCTACGCCATCTGTAATCTAATCTATACTAATGAATTTATTATATCGTTGAGTTACTAAATTATATCGTTGAGTTGCCAAATCGAATGCAAAAATTTATTTTTAAACTTATTCAGCTAAATACGTTACAACATATCCACTTAAATTTATAACGAAATTTCTGGAAAAATTAAGAGTCACGTAAGAAGCGACGCTTCTTCTTGCGATAACATTAGTTAAAGTTTTTTGAGATTAATGTTTTCTTTTTTTAAATGATGTAAAATTCTTCCGAATAATCAACTTTTGATATAGAATTTTTCTGATCGAGATCTACGTCTACTTCCACATCTGGCTTTCGGGCTCCCAAACCTACAAGGAATAAGAAAAATAGGAAGACATAATATGTATACACAGATATCGGTGGCTATATAATCGCTTGCCGCAAGACCTTATAAAGGAAAGACAAGCAACTAATCTGAATAAAATTTAAAAACCCATGATTTTATCAATTCAAGTTTCGAATCAAGTTGCTTACAAATTTTTTAAAAGAAAATTTATTGACTTCCACGGGTTATTACGATCTTATTAGTTGAAACTGCATTACAATAGAATTATTAAAACAACGCAGCCAACAAAACGTTTGGTGTGAAAAAGTCTGATTTACTTGTTTATTTGCCTGCTAATTGCTGTTATGAATATACAAGCAGAAAAAAAAATTTTATGTTGTCGATCGGAATACATTTTGCAGCAAACTACAAACATATTCTGCCATTGCAGATCTTTGTTAGAACTATAAATGCGAATTCAACCAATCTGGCGAAAACTTTCTACGTATGTTCAAATTATTAATTCTTGTTCAATTTTTCAATTTAAATTTCAAAATTTTTACTACCATAAGTTATTGAAATTTTAAATATTGCTCATTTTTGAGATATTTTCTTGTTTCTAAGAAATGTTTGCCTACTGTCAACAAATAAATTCTTTATTATTCATCTACATCGTGAGGTTTATGCTACAACTAGATAACTCGCAATTATTGGTTTAGAGATATTAACTTTTAAAGGTACAAAATTTAGCAATAACAAATAATTTATTATGAAGATATCTAGTTTTGGTATTATCCTTGTCAGATATTTAAGAATACTTTTAAGCTTGGATATTGGTCGCAGATGAAAGAGTATTAGGTTTTATGACGACTAGGTTAATTATCTAAAAATATAAAATTTTCAAGTTATCTAGTTGTAACATTAACCTTACGGTACCTTTAACCCAAATACATAATTTTTACTCAATATATTTGTAAATCTGTTTCTCAATAATTCAAATAGAGTCTAAATATTCTGACTTTTTAATAATTTAAAGTCAATTTTTGCATAAATTGTTCAATTTTTGCATTTATGTCAAAGTAATATCTGTAGGTTTAATTTACACCCATAGTATATTTGAATAAATACGAGTACTAGTGTCCGGGATTGAATCTAGTACATTTTCCGATTGAATTGATAAATCTGAATAATAAAATACATTTTCAATAACTTTATTTTAAAATATTTTAATGCACATTTTGTTCAATCAAAATATTTTTAAAAATTTTGTTTTAAAAAACAAATAATATGTATAACAATTAGTTTTACTTTGTTTATATAACAATGTTAAAAGTTGAATTAAATAATTTTAGTAGTACAAATAAAGATGCAACACATTATTACATACATATTTATTATGTATTAACAAATATGTATAATCTCTATCTCGTAAAGATAATATTAATGTGATCAATATTTTAGAATAGAATATTTAATGGAAATTCAATAGAAAAGTAAATATTTGGTAATACTCGTATACGGTACTCTATTACCCACAAGAGGATATTTGAATGTAGAAATAATATGCTTTAATTGAGTTTTGAAATGAATATTTCATAAACTCATTTTCCATATCTTCATAATATTATGTGAAGAGGGTGATATATTTAGATAATAAAGTTTGGTCATTTTAATGTTACAGGTTGATATTTTGCTTTTAATTACTTCTTGAATCCTATAATGTTTAAACTAGTATCACTTATAATTAAAAGTGAAATCGAATAAGGCGAGAATGTCAAAAATGCAAGTGACGTCTCTTATACATTTTCGCATTAGTAAAAAGAGATAAGTCGAATTTTTGTTTTTTTTTCCCCCTCAAATTTAACATAATTTTGAAATGAAAAGAACTCTTCCGTATATTGCTTTTTTTCAAAAATCTGTACAAATTTTTGTCACCTCACTATTCATTCACTTTTTGTTTGAAATTGAGTACTTCAATTGATATTTTAAGAAAAAATGGGAAAATTTAATTAAAAAATTGAGTACATAAACTCATGGGCAAAATGACAAATTCCCAATTAAAAAAACTGTGAATTAACGAAAATTCTGATTTGAAAACAAATAAAAAAGGTGCCAGAAAAGGTGGGACGCATTATCAGGCTGTTATACCAGACTGATATTTTAATATTGATCCGGTGAATTGTATAATATAGACATAAATATCTAGTTATTATATTTGAAATTCAGGTGATTTGGAATTATGTAATTTTATTTAGCTGCCATAAGCAATGGCGAAAAGAAGATGTTCTCCCGGTTCCGACAATGTTTTTCCGGGTTGGAAAACCTGTAGATTATACAATATATTCGTGTTTTTTTTTTTATTTTTCAAAATCTTTTATTTATTTTCGTTCTAGTTTTACAAATGAATTAAAATCTCTAAAATAAAATTCAGAGAAAAGAAAAAATTAAAATATGGAATAAATTTGATCAACTATTCAAACATAACATTTAATGCAATGATAAATAAAAGGGGGATTGAATCATTAAAATTTGGGCGAAAATGCAAGAAAAAGAAAAGAATAAAAGAACGAAAAATACGCGGAAAAATTGAATATTAAATAAAAGTATTCCATATTTTTTTTACTTTTAATTTGCTTAGGGGTGAGTAAGAGAGAGAGAGAGAAAAGAGAGAGAGAGAGAGAGTTGTCCTAATGTTTTTCATTGCTATACAAGCATAGTGCAAATGCAAACATTTACACAATTTTTTTTATTGTTCATTTCTTTTGAAAAATGCATTTTATGGTATGAACGTTGCTATTTTGATATGAAAATAAAAAAAAAGAAACTCTCTTGAAAACTTATAAACACGTTTGAAAAGAAATTCTGCAATTGTTGCAATTGTAACAATAAAAGGAATTTTAGATAAAAATGTAAATTTTTTTCTTTTTAAAATGCGGAATAATACAGATGACCCCTAACAAAATGATATAGAATAAAAATGCAATGGAATTATGACTTAGACGGGTAACTCAGTAAGTTTTCTTACACTTTTGTTTAATTACAATTTTAAGTATAATAAGTTAATTCTGTTTAAGGAAACAGAAAACTTCATATTTAATTATATGAAGCAGTCTTTAAATTAAGCTTGTACAACAAAATTAAAGTAAAATTACTTTAAAATTGACTGTTGCTAATATTCATTAACTAATACTAATTTAGTATATTCTTCTGGACTAGAACTAGAAGAAGTCAATTTTAGTATATTTCAAATTTTAATATTTCATTTTACACTATTTCCTGTAGTATCAAAGAAAGCCGGCAAGGCCCCAACATACAAAATTGCGAAATGGCTCGTGAAAAGATTTGGGGAAATGGATTTCCGTTCCTGTTCTATCAAGAATAGACAGGAATTTATAGAAAAAACGAAAGGCTTAAAGATTGGTCCTGATGAATTAATGGTATCGTTCGATGTCAAAGCGCTCTTTCCCAGTGTTCCAGTTAACGAAGCTCTTGAATATTTGAAAGTATGGTTATCAACACAAGAAGGAGAAACAGAAACAGAAAATTGGAACAACAAAGTAAAGGAATACCACAAATTAGCAAGACTTTGCATGGAGGAGAATTACTTCGAATTCAGAAACGAGATGTACAGAACAACATCGGGAGTATCGATGGGCAATCCACTTTCACCATTTATCGCAGAATTATTTATGTCCAAATTGGAAAAAAGAATGGAGGAGGATTCTCTGATGCCTAGAGTATGGATGCGGTATGTTGATGACGTCTTCGCGATAGTGGACAAGGAAGAACTGGAGAATATAAACAGATGCATCAACAAATTACATAGAAACATCGAATTTACATTCGAAATTGAGGAAAATGGAGTGTTACCTTTTTTGGACATATTGGTGAAAAGAAAATCGGAAAAAATTGGATTCAAGATATATAGGAAGAAAACAACAACACAAAGATGCATTCCACGGGACTCGTACCATTCAACGAAACATAAAATGGCGGCGTTCAACTCTATGATCCATAGAATGCTAACCACACCGATGGACAGACACGACTATAGATCAGAAGTAAACTTCATTTTGGACACGGCTGTGAAGAACGGTTATTCTACTGAACGTATTAACAAACTCATTGGGAAGAAAAAACGAAAAATTGAGCAGGAGAATATGAGCACATTGTTTAAACAGAACAGGATATTGGAAGAACAAAGAACAACATGGGCATCTTTAAGTTATGATCATCACTGTACAAACTTGATAAATAAACAACTAAGGAAACACAATATTCGGACATCGGAAACCATTAGTAAATATCAACTTGGGAGTTTGTTAAATTCGGCTAAGGATAAATTGAAGATACATGAAAGATGCGGTGTGTACAAAATCAATTGTAATAATTGCGATAAATTTTACATAGGACAAACGAAGAGACCCGTTACAACAAGACTTAAGGAACATTTAAGTGAAATAAAACGTGCAAGGAGAGTAGGATTTAACCGGATTTTCGATTCTATGGTTGCAAAACACATTTATGAAACGGACCACACAATCACGAAAGATAACTTAAAGGTAATAAAAGAGGTAAAAGGAAAACACAGGAGAGAAGTTCATGAAAGTATGCAGATATACAAATCAAACAAGGACTGCCTACTAAACGCGGACGAAGGTAACGCGGCTACTTGGCTCTTTAAATTAATTATTTGACCAGTTTTAAGGTTTAAAACAGGTATAAATTTAGTTTGTAAATAATAACACAAAAAAAAAAAAAAAAAAAAAAGAAAAAAAATAATAATAATCAAATTCTAGATTAAGTCAGGTAGATTATATTAAGTCAGGTATAATATTCCTAATTTTAATAGATTTCAATTTTTATTGTTTGTTGTCTTAATTAGAAGAAAATCAGCTTTGATAAAGTGCGTATGTAGCGCACGAAATATATTAGCGAAAAATAAAAGTATTTTATTCCGAATAAAAGGAAGTTTTCTTTTCACACCAATAAAAAAAAAAAAAAAAAAAAGCCGGCAAGGGTTTATATAAAAGAAAATATGAAATAATGACTCGGCTCATTGCCGAATATAAACCAAATAAATTGTCCATTTGCTTATATATTCTTAGAAAGGGATGCAAGAAGTTGTAGTAAATTGTAAAATTGTAAAATGTAAATTTATAGCATTCGAGGGCAGAGTATGATGTGTGGAAATAGCAAAATTATATTCAATCTTGTTAATCATTTACTTTGCATTTGAATTTTAATTTCATGTAAAACAACCATGTAGAGCTTTCAAATTATAGGTCTCTAAATTGGTTATCAAATGAGGTACTTGAATCATGCTATAAAACCTATAAAACTTGCAATTTTGTTGTTAATCTTCCAAATTACAAATACAAATATTTCGCAATTCATTGTTCTAAATGAGGTTAGGTGAAAATTTCATTCGAAAGAACTGACTGTATTTCAACTAATTTTGTTGTAAATGTAAAAAGGTCAAAAAAAGAAAAACAAAATAAAATTACAATAAGAGCAATAATACAAAAATAAACAAAAAAACTAAATAACAGGAATAATACCGTGCCACCATTTATCAGGTATGATAAGAACTGCATTTCAAAATGCAACTTGTATATAAGAACTTATATCGGATTACATTGTTACCCAAAAGAAGTACACGTAATCTCTTATTATACACCATTTTTATGAATTTAAGAATTTTAACCCACTTTATCTTTATAGAAATATTTTTTTAGCATAAGATTTTGTTGTTACATGCATAAATGAAAAACAATTTAATTTTTTTTTTTGTTTTTTTTTTTGTAAATTACGATTGTTTTTTCTTTTGAATTCATAATAGTTTTTCGTTTTTCTTTTTGTGTTTTCCTTTCAAATGAATTTTTAGTAAAGGATTTTGAATGGTTCGGTTAAGATCAAAAGAAATAAACTATAAGGAATTAAAAGAAAAAAAAAGAATCGTTATTTTTCTAACAAAAATAAAAACAAATGAAAAAAAAAATTTGACTTTTTAGAACTTTTTTTCATGTTACACAAGCACAAGATGTACGGAGAGAGAGAAACAAAATGAAAGAGAGAAAAAGACAGAGAGAAGTTAAAGGGATTAAAGCTTTTTATTTATTTTCAAAGAGATTTTATTTTTAAATTCTTTAAAAATTTGAATGTATATGAAATGAAATTTAAGGGAGAAAAAGGATTAAAATCAAAGGACATACTATAAAAATTGTACATAACAATTGATTAATGGGCAGGTCATTTTGTTTTTTTTTCACCAAGAACAAAAAAGGGAAAATTTAAAAAATCCTTTTATATTTTTTTTTTTTGTTTGTTCTCTGAATTTTTAATAAACGTGCAATGAATTATAATTAAGATTTTACAGAGGGCGTTAGAAAGTTCTCTAACACAATTTTTAATTTCCATTTATGGCATTGAAAATGGAAAATTTAAATTTATTAACAATTTGAAAAAAAAAAAATTTATTATAAAACTTTCACATTGTTTTAAATTATCAAGAAAATTATAAGGTTACTCTGTTATTGAAATAGAGGATGAAAGGATTTATATATGGGTTCTTTTATAACTTATGTTTTAATTTGCTCTTGCGAGGTCATTCTTAAATACAAAGCATCTGTTTTCTTTTCGTATCTCAATCAATTTAACAGCGGTTCCTATGTCTGTACTGACGAATTTTCGAGGGGTATTGTAAAATATACAATATTCTGAGTCGTTTGAATCACTTTTACTGTTTGTTCTTCCGATAAATGATTTGAGCGATAACTCAAAAACGCATTACTTGTGGCATGAAATTTGATCGAAATATTGATTTTCGAGTAGCTGTCATACAATTTCAAAAATAATGTAAAAATATTTAGAAAACTATAAATTTCAAATTTGAAACAAGTTGTTGCGAAAAAAGAGCAATTATTGCTATAGAATTTAGCACTTATTGTACCAACTCTGTCAATAGCTATATTTTAAAATTTTGAAAGTTTTATTGTTGTATCATAAAAATACACAAAATTGATCCAACCAAGCTCACACCACAGAGTTCACACGGTCAAATGTATTTTTTTCCCTTAAATTTTTTTATAAGCACCCGCATTTTACAAAATGACTCGATAAATGCGAATATATAATCTGATGCAAAAAGCACCTGTAAGTAATTCTAGCACTTCTAGTTCCACTCTTTGTTAATCCAGTATTTACTCGAACTGAATTTTTAAATTCTTCTAAGTGAAAAGCGTTGTCTGAATTTAATAAGTACCTACTGAAAAAATTTGTATTTCTTCTTTTGTAAAGATTAGAGACGCTTGGATAGATTGAAACGAATTATAGATTCTAATTCATAGTTTTATTAATAATAACACCTATAATTCATGCTATTTATAACAAGCTAGTTAGTTCGTAACTAGCATGAATATTATTAAAGCATGTTATTTAAATGTCATTTCAAATGACACAAATTTTATACATCCTGTACAAAACCCTATAGGGAATTTAAATTAATTTTTAATAATTATTATGATTTATTTAAATTTCGAAAAATAGATTCTATTTCGGAAATTTTTCTATTCTATTAAGAAATTTTTTAAAAATTTACATTTTATTCAATTTATAAAATGGTAATTTATTAGATAATTTGAATTCAATTTAAAAGTTATTAAAGTGGGTTAAAATTTGTTTTGTCAATTGAAAAATAATGGTATATAAAAATTCTCTAGAAGATTAAAAAGTATAAATTTTCGGATTATATTAGATTATGTGTATGAAATTTCTATTGAATTTTAAATACAAATGTTAGAATAAATTTTGAAATCTTAAGCTCAAATTTTAGTTTATCAAATTAAATTATAGAAATCGTGTAATGGGAAGTGGAAAATAATAGAAAAATCTTTTGTTTTAAGTTTCTAAATAAAATAAAATTTTGTTTCTAGTTTAATAAATTGCATTAAATTTTAAATTGAGTATTCACAAATGTTGGATGAAATCGCTTAAGAAACTTTCCGATTTTTCTTGTAGCTCTACAAACTTTTTCTATGCTTTTCGGGAATACACCACTGTATATTTCAATTTTGATTCGATTGCCAATAATAATAACTCCTTAATAAATTTTACAGCTGCAAATCAATGGGTGTTGTCCTCAGATATATCCTTGAATCGTTTCAGATCTATTATTTTGTACTTCATAACTAAACTCTCAAAGGCATGAATCTTTCTTTTTTATTATTTTTCTTTTTGTATTCTTATACGAATACTTATTCATTACGTATTAGATCTAGTAGACATTAAAATAGAAGTATTCATTTCCTTTAGTTTAAGTGTAGTTTGATGTTTCACTTCTAACATTGATGAGCTTCTTGATTTAAAGGTTTATGACTTGTCTTTTTTATAATCGCATAATTGATTCAAAATTATTTTTGTTTATATATACCTTTCTAAAGTTTATAAGTTTGTGAGAATTAGAATATAAAAATTCTTGTCTTAAAACCACAATTTAACTGAAAATGCTACCAATATTGTAAAATTGTGTTAATTTACATAAGTCAAGTCATAATTGAACTTAAACTTTAGATTTTCATATGCATAGCATGTTTTCGAATAAGAACCCAATTTTTTAGAAACTAGTATACTAAAAATAAATTTTTATATACGCAATTATTGGCGTTCTTGCAATAAAGTCATTAACTAAATAACTCGTTGCTAAAGCCTTAAAATATATTCTCTATAAAACTTATATTTAAAATTAAAAAATTAATCTAGATTTATTACTAAAATTACTATTAAATTTTCCATAAAAAAAATCACTGAAAATTATTTAAAATTAAGCGAAATTAGTTTTTAATTTGCCTTAATTTCTACATTTTTTTTTTAAAACTTTAATAAAAAATTTAAAACTAAAACAAGAAACAAATTAAAAAATTAAAATTTTCGCCAAAATATTTACAAAGCCATTAACACGACTACTTTCTTTAAATTCATATGAATGCATTCGCAAAATACATACTTACGTCATATAAGAAGAGTATGTACGTATGTATTAATATTAAAGGTATATAAGTATATGTAAAAAGTTTAATTCAAAAACTATCAAAGAACAATTTTTTAAAGCAAGTTAACAATAAAATTAAATATAATTTTAACTACCCCAAAAAAAATATTAGTAAATGTAAAACTTGAATACAGGGGGTTTCTGTCTTTCAAAATGATCAAATTAACACTTGTAGTTAAAAAGAAAAAATTAAAAGGATTCTAAGAAATGTTGAATATTCGATAATATTGTCCAATGTGTAGAGAGAAATCTTCACACGATATCTGAATGCCTCAGGTACGTGCATCTCAAGAGAGTTGTAGGAATACATTCTAGGTATGAAGATACAGTAGATGTGGTGGAATCATAATTTTGCAATTTACAATAAGCAGCTGGCAAAAAACTTTCAATTTTCGTGTATAATTTTGTGGATTTTTCAAAATGTGCTGTAAGTTGTTAATTAATTTTATTATAAATAGTGTCTGTCTGTTCTTTAGTTTGATTTAATAATTAACAAAATGTTAATTACAGATTTGTTTGGCATATTTTTACAAAAAAGTTTCTTAATATTCCCGATTAAATAAAGAGATTTTTTGTACAATATTAAGGCAGGATTTTCTGTTATCCAATAGAAATTTTAGCATCGTTGATTACTGCTGAAACAAGCTGGATTTTTAAATATTTCAATTTTTAAATTAACATCCGTAAAGTTTTAAAAACTGTGCATAAACTGAAATTCTTAAACAAAAAACTTTGAAAAACTTTAAGCCCTAAAAGAGATTAACAGTTTCTAAGCTTAAGAAATTATTTAATTTACACATAAAGCTTTGAATCTACGCAGCACTTTCAAAGCTGAAATTTCCTTAAAACCACCCGTTATTATAACAAAACCTAATTAATTTCTAAAATAATTGCGATTTCACACGTTGTAATTGAAAATTTGATCATTTTGAATCGGATACCCCTTGTATATTTTAATTGCATTACAATAGAACTAAACAAGAAAATTTTTAAGTTATGAAACAAGAAGAAATCCGTGGAAAAACTTGTTTTTAGCGCAAAAATAATAAACAAAAGCCAAAAAACTTTAAAAAACTAAATTGCAAATTTTTTTTTTGTTTTACTTTTCCCCTAAAAATTTTTTTAATTGGAAAAATACAACGTTATTTTTGTTGTTTTTTTTTTTTTTTAATTTTTTCACTTATTCTTTTTGATTTTTTTTTTGTTTTTACTATGCAAAAAAAATGCACACAGAAGCTAAAATAGTAAATAATTTTCCTAAAGGCATTTTAGGAGTTCTCTTCAATTAGCTCCTAAAAGTATACTTTTTATATTTATATTAAATATACATACATACATACATACATATGCATGTATTTATGTATATATAATAAAAATATAATCCTTTAATAGTATGCGTTAGTGTACTGTTATTATATATAAATATAGAGTGATGTAAGTAGTAGTAGAAAGAATTAAGAAAGAAAACTACACAAAAAAAAAAATACAAGAAAACGAAAGAGAAGAGAAAAAATTCAATTTTGTTTTTTAAATTACCTTGTAGTTGTCGATTAATTAGTGCTGTTAAACCATGACCTTCATTTTTCTTTATACATAACATAGGTTTATCCTCAGAATCATCACCATAGTTACCAGATGGTAAGAAACCATTACTTGCCATTGTTTCACTGACCTAAAAATAGTAGAATAGGGTAAAATGAAATTAATGTTTTGTTTTTCTATATAATTGAAATAAAAAGAAGAAAATTTTAAAAATTTTCTAATTATAATTTAATTTTGTTGCATAAGAATTTTTTTTTTCTCTTTTAAAATGAGAAATTGTAGCATTTTCTCTGTTTTTTAATTAAGAGGGAAAATTACAGATTTTTTTGTTTCTTCAAAAAAGAGGAAAATTGTAGATGTTGTAGTTTTGTATTCGAATGCAAATGGGAAAGGGAACGTCAGTTTTAAGCTAAAAGGAGCTTCCGGTTGTTTGCAATACCAATAGATTAATTGTCAATAGTTTGAAGCTATTTTTGTATCAATATTGGCTCAAACTTAAAAAATTACTATATGTACGCCTACTTCTGCCCTATGCCTAAAATGAAAAATATTTAAATTTGAATAATGTTGGGGATGCATAAAAGTCTCAACATTGGTACGGTTTGAAAAAAATTGTATTGAAATAGGCAGTATTGAACTGTGACTATTGATAATTTTATTGAAAAACACAGGATGCGAAATAATTTTTTATTTAATTTTTAGAAATTTCGAAATTGAACTGCCGCTTTTAAGCCAAAAATTTCACGTAATAGCATCCATTTTACACTTATAAAATTTCAAAATAAAATTATATAAGTCAATTTTGGAAATGCAGGATTTTGATAAAACTTACATTGCAATTTTAGAATTCAGCTTTTAAAATAAAAACAAAACAATTTTAATTATTTTTTGTGATTCAAAATTTAAAAATTTTGTGCCAGCTAAAGCTAAACTATTTTCGACAATGTTCAAATTTTAATCATATTGTGGAAATTGTGAATTTATTTAAAAGTGCAGTTTGAAGGAGAAAGTGTTGAGAAGATTCAATTATTAAATTATATTTCTCAAAAAATAAATCTTCGTTTTTGTCAAAATTAACAAAATTTTTCAAAATCTAAAGAGCTTAGAGAAAAAAAATACAGAGGACCTTATACAATGAATTGGGACCTCATACTAGTACTTTAGAAGACATTAGTTGGGCAACATTTTTTAATAAATTTATAATTAAAATAGCTTTAAGCAATTAAAGCGATATTTTTATGGCAGAACTTAATTTTCAATTCAATACTGTATGCCAATTAAATATAGAAAAAAATTTCAAACGATATTTGAAAAATGCGGTATTGTGGTTAAATATTAATATTTGTATAGTTAATTATATTATCAAAATGTAATTAAAAAATCGTTTATTTTAATTTAATTTCTATGGAATTCTCGAAAAAAACAATAAAAAAATTTTAATTTTATTTAAATTATATAAAGGATTTTAAGGATATTAATATCGTATTAAAATTGTGTAAATGTTTAAGTGTATGTAATGAAATTAATTACGTTTATTTCTGACAAAAAAATATTACCTTAATACAATGCTTTGAAACAAAATTCAAAATGTATTCGAATAAGGTTGATAATTAAATTGGGCAGGCAAAAGTTTAATGGTGCAACTTATAAGTTAGCAAATTATTATTAGATTTACTGTATCAGTTTTTCGTTTGTTCGTGGATGTGTTTAAGAACTTCTGTTTATAAAATGTCAAATTTTTCCAGCAGTTTCTCTGCAAAACAGCAGCTCGAATGTCTCTTAAATTTTTAGTTTATAGGATGCAATAAATATGAATTCTTTCTCTTTTCCGAGTTTTACTCCTCAAGATTTGTAAAATGCCGATTTTTTGCCCCTTTAAGATTTAGTGAAATTAATTTAAAAAAAGAAAAAGGTAGCAGTATTCAAAACCTTATCTAAAAATACAGCCCTATTACTTAAATAATTAATAAAATTCAAACTTCACTTTGTTCATAAATTTCCAGAGAATTATCATTTTAATTGAAGCCGTAAGTGGACAAAGTGGTTAACTTACATTTGCATCTTAAAACTTTTTTTCATTATCAAATTAATTGTAATTAAGTTTCTAGCTATAAGAGTAATCACAGTTGAAAATATAAGAAATTTAATTATGTTCTATCCGAGCAGCTCGATTTTCGTCAAAATGTTAGTTAACCACTTTGTCCATTTACCTCTTCATTTCTCCTAAATTTATGCAAATTCATTTGATAATAAGAGATTTCAATGATTTGGTTTCATTACTTGGGCCTAAGTATGCCTATAAAAATTTCTTTAAACTTAAATTGCGAAAGTGGAATGAGCTATTTTACACATTTGACGACTACAGATTGAATTACATTGCCAAACTTTTCTAAAATCAATATGAAATTTTTACTTATGAGAAATTTTGTTGCCTTTAAATTAAATTTTAAATCTATATAAGTGAATTCACACGAATTTTATATAACGGGAAAATTTTTTTGTTTTTGATGCCTTAATCGGGCTTATACCACTTCTAACAGTTCTACCACATTAAATTTCTATTTTTAATATCAAAAAATCTTTTCAATAACGATTTTTAATTTATTTTTAAAAACTTTTTAATGATGGTGTATCTGACCTGGTTAAGGTGTTAAGAAATTTCACTTTTATTTTTCTATATCTAAAGTGAATTAAATTATGTTTAACTTAATCTCTATTTCGTAGATTAAATACGTATGTAGGTACACATATTACCATAAAATATACTGCAAGCAAAATGTGAAAAAAATTATTTTATAAAAATATTGTTAAAATTTACGGTAAATCAATTTCTATTATAATGTCACTAACACTAGAAACTGTAATAAATTACGTACAAGTTAAGTTTCATGTAAAAAGATTAAAAAAATTTCCTGAAAAATTTTAATTTTGCATCGTTGAGAAAGAATGTATGCATATTCTATAAATTAAGTTGTGCTCATGACCTACAGTATTTTCCTTTTATTCAATAATTTAAATATTTAAATATTGTGCTATTATTCGTAATGAAGTACAGTAAAACGTCCATTCATTTCCTGCTCTATAGCGGAACTAACTTCATAATCTTAACTTTTAGTTGACCCCAGTTTATATCATTGGGTCTAGATACAAAAAAATAAAATGTTGAATGATCTTAATTTTTAATAAATTATTTTAAATGTAATATAAATTAAGGCTCAACATAATGTCATATGTCATTTCAAATAAGAAATTTACAATTTTGTAAACGACGATCAATAGTCAATGAGTTCGGAGGAAACCAATGGTTTTTGAAGTAGAATATTTTCAAGTGGAAACGTTTTTTTTAAATAATGTTTGATTTACTATAGTTTTCTTAATATATGTCGCAATATTGCATACTTTTAGGATGATAACAAAATTAAAGGACTAATAAATGGAATTAATTACAATACTTTTCTCCTTGTGAAGTGAATTATTTAATAATATTAAGAGCTTGATAAAATTTTAAACTTCTATAATTTATCGTCTAAGAGAAAATTGATTTGAAATATTTGGAAAAATAGGTTTAAGACAACTTTCATTACATTGAGGCCTTAACTTTTATAGGAGAGATGGGACAGAAAAGAATTTTTCATATCGAGAAATATGCTTGTGTATAAAATATAAGCTATCTATCTTAAAGGGGCTAGAAACTTTCTAAACAGAGGCACTGAACTATTACAGGATGAAATCGTCCAACACAAGCAAATAGATATTTTCTAATTTTGTTGGCTAAAAATTTAAAACATTTTACTTTGGACATGACATGTAATCGTAGATTACTGTACCTTCTTATGATTTATTACTTTCATGTAGGTAGAATTAAACAATTATTATTGATTATTTATGTTTATTTGCTTGTATTCTTGAGTTTGTATTCTTGAATTTAGTATACAAGCTATCCTATTAAATTAATTTTATAGGATAGCGATACAGGAAGAATATATTTAATAATTTAAAGAATTTATGCTAGAATATTCGTTGAGCTCTTAAAAAAAAAAAATTAATTGTTTAGAAAAAGATGAATATTGGGAGAAGTACACAAATCAACTCTTATATTTAGGTTTTAAATATGCACTATGCACACTTTATATGTAATATGCAAACCCGCAAGTACTTATACTCATGCGGCGTGTACAAATGTCAAAGCACTTAAATTAAAAATAGAAAATTTTGTTCACATCTGTACGTTCATAAATCTGAAAATACATCTATGTTAATACGAACTTAAATACAAAAAACATCGTAGGCTGCTGGAAACATTGTTTGCACATATATATGTGTACATGTTTGTAACATTGTACCGTGCATTTTAATTAAAATCTGCATTTTTGTGCTTTGCAAAAAAACAATGTAATTAAAAAGAAAGAAATCCAATTGAAAGTTTTGAAAACTTAAAAAGACAAAGAATATTTTTTTAAAATAAAATTTTAATGAAAAAGAATTTCTTTTTAATTTTAATGTTTTAGATATTTTGACTTGTCATTCATCATTCTAAGATTAAAAAATTAAAATTAATATTTATATCATATTTTGTTTCCTATTGTACACACATATAAAAAAGTAAATCTGCAAATACGTGAATTTGAAGGTAAAAATTAAAATCTATCGGCTTCTAGACGTGCTGAGAATTCTAGAAAATTCATAATTGATTGTGAAGTAATTTGCTAATCCTAGGGTTTGGAAATTTTATAGATCACGACATTTTCAATAATTAACATTTTCGATAACTATAATTTTCCTAAAATCCTTGATGCTGTCTGTTATGATATTCAGTCATTCATTTGTTTGGCGAGAAATTTGATTTTGAACAGTAATGTTGCATTAGAACAGATGCAACATTAAACATGAACAGGATTTTGGGTAAACGTTAATTTTGATTTTTCTAAAGGCAATATTTTATAATTCTGCTAAAGCCGAAAGCTTTTTAAAATTCGCATAATAAAGATAAAAAAAGTCACATATCTTGACTTAGATGTAGCACTTGTGAATTTTTCACTAATAGCTAGGGCTTTGGAACCTTACGTCTTTTTGAGATCTGACCAGTTTCTGACAGTGCGAGTCATATGATTTCGCTTTTGCAGCACTTTACATGAAAATGTTTCTAGTGGGATTTCATTCCCTTTTCTAAGTTGTTTATTTATTTATTTCAAAAATCTCAAGTGAGCAAAAGCTCGTACAGAGTGTTATAATTTAATATTTTATGATACAAATTACAATTTACAATTTTAACTTATCTTAAATAGTCATAACTATATTTTACATATTTAGTTAAAAAGAATACAAAATAGAAAAAATATAAATAAGGAAAAAAAAAAAACAAATTAAACAAAACAAATAACATAATTACAGTGCTTGAAAATAGTTAGTATTTAGAATTATTGTATATTGCGGAAATCGAGAAGCTAGTAACAAGGTTGGTTTTATTTCAATGTATCAATAAATCTATCTTTTTTTTAAAAAACGAAGGGCTTGCAGTATGAAGCCACGATGGTAACTTGTTGAACTCACATATTTCTTTGTTATAGATATTACTTGAACCTGTTTTAATCGTCCTTAAGTTTGAAGCGTGTCTAGTGTTGTAACTGTGTGTTTCCGTTCCTTTGAAAAAAATTTGTGTTTGAAATTAGCAAACCATTTCGAACTTTGTATATATGATCAACTTGTGCTTTATATTCTTTGTAGAGGTGAGTAGAGCTTGTTCTTTTATTTAGATTATATAAATTTTTTATTGCTTTAAGTTTTTTTAAATTTTGTAGTGAGCTTACTCCCCAGATCAATAATCCATATGTTATGTTAGAATGAAACAGGCTGTAATAAATTGATCTTTTTATCTTATTTGGGACCAGACTTGATATCCTTCTGAATGCCCCCGTTACTTTTCTACACTTTACAGCAATTTCATCCACATGTTGATTCCAATTTAGATCTTTGTCAATTATAAGACCCAAATATTTGTAATGGTTTACACTGTCAATTCTAATATTGTTGAATTTTATGTCCAGTTTTTCTTTATGTTGTGTTCTTAATAGTAGATATTTAGTTTTCGAAACATTAATAGTTAATTTAAATTCATTGATTTTCTTCAGTACTTCCACATTGTCTGCATTTATCTTATTTTGTATATTACTATAATTTATGTCGCTATAAACTATCGCCAAGTCATCAGCATACATATATATCTGTCCATTTATATTCATATTTGCTATTTCGTTCACATAAATCAAAAATAATGTGGGTCCTAGGGAGCTGCCTTGTACCACGCCGTATTTAACCGGTTTCGTATTGCTCCTAGTTTTTTCTATTTCAGAATATTGCATTCTATCTTTTAAGTAATTTTCAAACCATTTGTATGCCGTGCCAACTATTCCAATACTATTCAGTACTTTAAATAAAATTTTTTTGTCGACTGTGTCAAACGCTTTGGAAAAATCGTAAAAAACTATTGCTATTTTATTTTTTTTGTCTAATTCTTTTTCGATATGAGCCATCATATCAAATATAGCACATTTCGTATTAACTCCTTTTCGAAATCCATATTGATTATTGCTTGTAATATCATATTTGTCCAAGTATGCTGATCATTAACTACTGTTTCAAATATTTTGCTAATTATAGATGATACATTGATAGGTCTGAAGTTACGAGTACTAACATTAAAGTCATTTATGTCTTTTGGTATTGGCGTTACTTTGTTGGTTTTTAGTTTTTGGGGAAAAATCGCAGTCATTAGGTAAGTATTAATCAGAGAGGTTAAATAAGGCCCTAATTCATTACTACATTTTTTTAGTATTTCAGTTGTTATTTCGTCAGGTCCTCTTGTCATTGTATTCTTAAGTTTTTTTATATAATTTTTTATATCGTTGTCATTAACGTATGTAAAATTGAATTTGCAATTAGTAAAGTGTTTCCGGAAAAAAACATTTTTTTTATATTCTTCGCTAAAACTTCTCCAATCGTGCTATAATAGTCATTAAAATTGTTTGTTTTAGAGATGTTTTCATCTAAAGTCATGTTTCTATCAAAAATTTTATTATCAGTGCACTTCTTATTTGTCACAGCCAAATCTCTAATATTATTCCAAGTTTTTCTTGGATCATTTTTACAATTGTTAAATTTCATTTCATAAAATTTCCTTTGTTTAATTCTTTTCATATTTGTTAGTTTATTCAACCAAAATCTATACTTATTTTTAATTTGCTCATTTTCAAAATTTTTCGTCAATTTCTTATACCAATAGTTTTTTGTTTTTATTATTTTAATCAGTTCATTGTCTATCCATGGTTTCCTATATTTATTATTATACTTATATTTAATTGTGGTCGTCGAGTTTTCTAGAGCACTGTTAATAGAGTCTACAATTGAGTCATATTTTTCATTAGCACTCAACACATAATCCAAATTAAATATTGCTGTCTCTTTTATTTTTGTTTTTAATACATCACAGTTAGTCTTTTCATATACATTATATTTTCTATCAAGTACATCAATTGCAATTTTGAGTGAATTCAATTCAATAAATAATAAATCATGGTCAGATATATTGTATTCTAATTGAGTTATATTTATGGTGTTATTAATATCATTAGTTAGTATGTGATCTAAGCACGTGTTGGATGCCGGTCTCGTGGATTTTTTGTTACAAAATAAAAAACCATTCGTTTCGATAATATTTTTATAATCATTAATTTGTGAGTCATTTTCTTTCAGAATATTAAAATTAAAGTCGTCAATAATTAGTGAATTAGTATTGCTATTATTCAATTAAGTGATCGTCAAGTAATTTAAAAAAATTGTTTATGTGTTCTAAATTGTTAACAGGTGGTCGATAGATTGCAGTAATGTTATAATTTGTGTTGTTTTTTGTTTTTATCTATATTAGTGTAATTATCACTAAAAGCTATATAACTATTAAATTAGTGTAATTATCACTAAAAGTTTTTTTCTTTATAAAATTCAATGTTTTGTGTATGAATATACCAACACCACCACCTCTACTGGCATCTCTACCTGCTAGAACTTTGGAAAAGTTTGGTAAATCTATACAATCTTGGTCGTCATTTTTATCCAGGTTTCAGAAAGAATAACTACATGTATAGTTGCCGGCGCATTGTCAAGTATATATAGTAAGTCAATTATTTTATTTTTTAAGCTTCGAATGTTAATATATAATATCTTGAGTGAGTTCCTATTAGAAAAAGATAGTTCATTTAAAAATTCAATTTTATTATTATTAGGGTAAAATGGCAGCGTGAAATTGTTTACATTATCATTGAATGACGTCATTAAGTGAATCGATGTCACATATATTGACAACCCTAGAGTTGTCCTCTTTTCTTACGAAAATCTTGCCATTCTTTACCCATACATATTTAAGTTTTTTGTCCCTTTTTAGATCTCTAGCTTTTTTTTGTAAATAATTTAAATTTTTTGTTAGCCTCTCATTTATGTTAATATATTTATTATTATTATCATTACCCCCAATTATTGAGGATAATGTTATTCTTTTTTTTTCTAGCGACTAATATTTTTCTTTTAATTTCCTGGTCTTTAAATTTTATTATTAAAATTTTATTTTCTCTAGCTAATGTTGATTGTTTACTATTTTCGAATAACATTTCTGCTATTTGTCCTTGTTCAACATTAATATTTATAGAATTAAAAATAGATTTGCTTACCTCCATAATATTTTCAACATTTTCTGGAATCCCATGAATTTCGATAGTATTATTGAATTCCTTTTGTTTCATACGTTCAATTTCATTAGAATTTATTTTTATTTTCTTGCTCAAAATTTCGTTTTCGTTCCTCAAATTTATATTTTCCTCCACTATAGTATCCACAATATCACTAAGCTTATTTAACCTCTCCGATATTTCACTAAAGTATTCACCAAAGCTGTCTATTCTTTGTAGGATTAGATTTATTTTAGCTTCCAATGAATTATTGACTGGGGTTTTTAACTCAGGAACAGTAGAAACTTTACTATTTGAAGGCGTATTCAAATTAGAAGACAGAATTGAGCGACGTTGTTGGCGTTGATTATGATCATATTAGATTTATTTTACGTTTGTGTGAATATACGTAAGGTACAACTAGATAAGTATTTAAAAGTGTTGCATTCAACAAAGCAAGTGAGTGGGGGGTGTTGCCAAAGACATTTAAAAAACAAGGGTCTAATAAAAACTTCAATGCGCAATCTAGTTTAAGAGATGCGAGGTAAAAAATTTCAAATAATTTTGACAATTATTTTGTTGTTTGTGCATTAATATGAGTTTAGTATTAGTAGGACTTTGTGAACTCTAAGAATTTTAATCGCCGTAAGTGAATGAGTCAATAAATTCTAAAGTGGTTATAAATTCTAAAGGCAATTGAAATTTTATATGTTTAATAGGTTCATTATTATCAGCAACTGATTATTTGATATAATCCAAGCTTAAGGTAGGAGGATTTAACAAAACCTAACTTTTATGAAAAACGAGTGTAATACACTTGCGCTTCCTTTGGCTTGATTCTGTCGTGCCCAAATGAAGCTAGATAATTAAAATTAGAATTTTTCGTTTTTATTTTCGTATAGGTTTATGTACATATATACATACATACATAGCAATTTTGTTTAGACTTACAAAAAAAAATTATGATTGCAATTTCCCTTTTGATGCATTTCCTTCTCGGAACTAAATGTCTAAATATTTAATCAATATTTTATGAATTTTGAATGAGTTCGCAATTTTCAAAATTTGTTTATAAAAATTTCGTAGCAAATGAAAATATTCGCGTATTAAAATTTATGCGTTTTATTATTCGTCATTTCTCGAATATTTTTTTTAAAATGATAAAAAATAAAAACAAAAAACTACAAAACATTTTTTTTTTTAATTCTTAAAATTCAACTAAAATAATTTTTGAACTTTAAACTTGAAAATCAACGAAGAAAAGAAGAAAAATAAAGCAGTCGCTTTTAAAATTAAAACGAAGGCGTCGGCGATCGTTTCATTCATTCAATTGATAATCGACTTAAAAAAATAATAAAAAATTAAAATAAAAAAAAAAACAAAATGAATAAATAAAACACAAAAAATGAAAACAAGTATATTTTGGAGGCTCGTCAAGATGACGTAAACGTTGTTTGCTTTTTTTAGCGTTTTGTTTTTTTTATATTTTTAAGCGAAACGTACAAGCGCTTTTAAATGTCTGCCTAACGAAAATTTAATGAAATTAATGTATATGTATGTTTATGTAGTTTTTCCATATCTTGCTCTTTGCACGCTGTATAGGCGTTCAATATAGATATAACAACATTTTTGTGTGTTTCATTATTTACATAGGTTCGTCATGTTGATGTTAAGTATTTCGTTTCGCTTTGTATGTACATAATTTTGATTGCGTTTCTTGTTTTAATTGTGTTTTCATTATTAAAAATCATACGATCTTATTTTGATCGTATTTTGATCAATAAATCAAAAAATATAAGAGACGTAACTTTGAATTAAAGACGGAAAAAATTATAAAATTTTAAAATTATGAACCGTGTCGTCATATTTTTAGCACTTTTCTAAAAATTTTTGAAAAAAAGTACTTATTAGTTTTGCTCTGTCCGTCCGTCCGTCCTTCCGTTCGTCGTGATGTTTACAAAGCTTCTACACCCTTCAAGAAAGAAAGCTAAAATTTTATATGTTCAAATTTTATAGACACTAATAAATAATTCATTTCCTTATACTTGTATATATTGCACCTTATATTTGCGAAACCGCAAGCTTTTTCAAATTTCTATAAACAGAAAAAGGTAACGGTAAATTCCATGCCATTAAAAAATGTAATTATTTTTCTTAACTCACACAATTAACCCTTAAAATCGAGCATTATTTTAACCCTTCTTTAAATTCATTTTTGCTTTATTTCAAATTTACTGCATAAATCATTCATCCTAAATATATGCAACACTAGAAATAGTTTCGTATATGAATGAAAATAATTTTAATAGTGTAGCAGGTATACATGGTTTGTTTTTAAAAGTAGTATTTTCACTTGTTCAAGGGAAAAGTGCTGCAATACAAACCATTGGTTTGATCCAACTTTATTATTTTAATTTTTCTATCTGGTTTAATCAAAATTTAGTTGAACGTACTGTAGAATACCATAAACTAAAAATGGTGTACATGTTTAAAGTATTTGCGAAATTATTTTTAAAATCCAGGGACGGGTAAGTTAATTACCATGCGGTAAATATAATTTCAGTTAATTGAAAATGTTGAAAAAAACGGTCAACAAATGCTCAGAAGCTATGTCATTGTCTAGTATTCATGATTTTGTTACCAATACGCGCATCACCAAGATGAAACTAGGAAGACTTTTTATCTATAGAAAATAAAAACAGGCGCCTCTGGACTAAGAAATTTCCATTAGAATTAATACATTTTTAAGAAAAAAATAAAGTTTTAACAAAGTTATTAACAAAGTTTCTGGTTAAATATGAATTCAGGAAGTAAATCCAACCTTGTTGGCTTGTTCACTTAAACAATTTGGTAATTTATGTATTGTGATTTCACCATGGTATCCGATCAATAATTTCAATTTATGAATAACGGTTGTTTATCAATCAATTTTACGGTTTGCACCTCTTATTTGTTGAAAAGATCAAGCGATTAGATGACAACATTATCTTTTTTTAAGGGGAAACGTGAAATTTTTTACTCCGACAATCCAGGACCTAATGGAAAAATTTTTATAAAAACTTGAATTCATGGTATTTTAATAGAAAAGTTCGAAAAGGTAGCTTAAAATTTGACTTTTGATTATATTTTCTGTTTACACTAAATTTTTTAAAATCTTTCACAAGTTTTCTTTTTTCTAAAACTCTTAGTCCGATACTGTTCATAATTGATTTTTCGTTTTAATATTATGTGTCGTTCCGTTACTGAGATGAAAAGTACAATTTTACCAGTCTTCCATAAATTGATACGGCGTCATTATGCCTTCTAGAGAAATATACACAAACATATATCATGTACAAGATAAATTTTTGAAAATTGAATTTATTACAAGTTCATGGGGAAATACATTTGTTTCCAGACTTTGAATTTTTATTATCTTTTATAGGCATGTAAAAATTGTTCCAATAATACTAAAGCCTCCAATGAAATTTTAAAATACAATTTTAAGCAACTGTTTTTCTTAAGGGGAAATTCTGGATATACATACATACAACAAGTACGTACTTGTATAAAATAAAATATAAGATAATATTATACAGCAACCTCTCGCTTAAAATCATTTTTGAAGAAAACTTACTTTTACCAAGGTTTAAGTGAGAAGAAATGGTATTAAAAATTTTAGAAACAAATATCTAATATTGCTATATCGGGATGACTTTATGCGAGGGGTTACTGTAATTTTAATATACTGTAAGTTTAATATAAGCTCTTGACATTGTACACTTTTCTTAAATGCGTTCTATACGTAGTGGCATGCATTCCTATACATGCCATATAAATGTTGCAAGAAATAATCAAATAAATAAACCAGCATATATTTTCAGCAATAAAGTGCTAGTTGTTAAGTTTTTTCCTAAACTGCAGCATAAAAATGTTATGTTTTCAATAATGTGGTAACGTTTATTGAAAATAAAAATTTGCACAGAACTTTAAATTGAAAATTTAAAACAAACGTCAAACTATGTATTAATGTTGCAAAAAATTGTATTCCAAAATGTATCAAAAACTTTAGCATTTTTTTTACAATGTAAAGGTATTGATAGCTCTGAGGCGGTACTACAATCGTATTAATACCGTACTTAAACTTTTTATAAAGCATTAATGAAGTCACGGAAACTGATCAGAAACACAATAAAAAAACAAAATAATTCGAATTTTTATGGTTTTACAGAATTTACTACTTTCAGTTCGAAGAATCAATTTCAAAATTTTTATTTGAAAATTAAGTTCCATCGGGGGCTCTAACTAAAAGATATTAATTAAACATTAATAAAACAGCGAAATTAATGATCGTATTTAAACAGTGTGTAAAAACAACTTAAACAATACACAATCTACATATGTACATACATGTATACCTAATTTTGATGAATAATTTTCATTTCAGATGAGGCGTGAGTTGACATCATACAGTAATTTTTAAAAACATCTGTCTATCATTTTGTGTTTAGCAAATATTTGTAGCGAACAGTTTTTTTTTTATTTTCGTTACATTGGCCAAAGAAAAAAATATTTTTGTTTTATTAAAACAATTACTTTTTCACCAAAATTCATTCAAATTGAACAAAAGCTAGTCAAACATCAACTGGGCTTTTGTCCCTTAATTAAAAAAAATCAAATAATTTACGGCGTCGTTAATGGCCTGCGTATACACAGTATACACACTGTATGTATGTAGGACAAAAATGAAGTCTCTTGAACCTACTAAAATTTATTTATTTTTTTAAAATTTTCATAACATAACGTCTAAAGTGTAAATATAGTTAAAAACTAAAATTTATAAGCAAAATTAGGAACTTTGGATATTTAAATTTTGGTACGAAACTTTTTAGTTTCTCGATGCAAAAACACAAAATTCTTGAGAATAAAATCAAAATCACTTAACTAATTTATTATAAGAATAAAATTTTTCAATAAAAGTTTCAACTGCAGTACATAAAAAAATCAAAACTAATTCAATAAATTGTAAGGGAAAAGCAGATTTATTTACAAAATTGAATTTTGAGGTTTCACTCCAAAAGATAAAAAAAAAAACATTTTTATTCCCTTTTGAATAATTTGAAAGAAATTTGTAAAATTAGTTTACATGCAGATAAAAAATATTTTTCACTTTTTCCATTTTTCTTCCTTTGGTACTTGTAATCGAATAAATGAATAAATTGTCATGTCTTATTCCTCGTTTTTCTTGATATACGTACTTACAGAAAGAAGAAGAAACAAAAATTAAGCAATAAATTTCTAAAGTCAAAAGTAATATTTTCAGTTTCAAATTACGTGATATGAACTAAACTCAATATAAGTTAAACAGGATTGTAATTTTATTTAAAGGGCAATGACTGCATTTCTATTATCTTTGTCTCATCAAACGGCCTTTCTAACGTCTCATACTTAAATTTCGGCAGTTACTTTTAAACAAATACATACCGTATTAAAAAATATGAGAAAAAATAGAGTTGACCTTGTCAACTCTGTGATACCCGTACGAATTTGTTATCCTATGTGCGAGTTTGTCATAGCTGACTATGGAACAGACTATGACTTCAAGTTGCGTATTACCATGTTAATTTATGCAAAATTTCAGTACTTTTCTAAGATATGTCCAAGATAGAAGTTGTATGGCAGCTACCCGAACCAGTACCCCGATCATACCCAATTTAAATAAGGTTCTGGCATTTACTATAATAAATCATTTGTGAAAATTTGGTGAACTTAGTTCAATTAGTTTTTGAGTTATCGTTGGGACTGACGGACGAAGGGACAGACGGACAGACAAAGCTAAATCGATTCAGAATTCGATGCTGATCAAAAACGTATACTTAAGTCTATATTTTAGGCCTTTATTTCTTAGCGTTACAAACGCTTGCGTAAGGCAAATTTGGTGTACCCTTCGAACATACGCTCGTACGGATATAATAATAAGAATATAATTTAACAGTCTACTGTATTGATAGTTTCAGCTCTGTGATACCCGTACGAATGAATAATTTTAAGTGCTGTGTGTTAATTGCTACAGTGTTCCATACGTAATCCTGGTTTTTATTTGTTCGTGCAAAATTTCAGCTTTCGTTTATGTAATTTTAATAGTTTCCATAATATACGAAATGCATTTCGAAAATTTCTATACCAAAAGTTAAAAAATTTCAACTATAGTTTTATCAAATATAAGAGCTCTAATAAGACATTTCCTTGTTCGAAGTTTCAATACTGTATAGGTTCTTATAACTTTAACTAATTTCAAAATTGTAGATCCAAATAACTTAAGAAGTTGTATACAGCTCTCATAAGCGCTCTTGACATCTTAATGGTTTTTACCAAAAACAATGGTCATATTACCATATTTATTTTTGCAGAATTTCAGTACCGTAGTCAAAAATTTTCAAGTTATAACCAAGTGATTTTGAAAGTTTTATGGTACGGGGATTTCAAAAATTTTTATCACAAACAACTTACACAATATGTTTGCTTTTGCAAAATGTAGCCAAAATAGCAAAATAACTTTGGAAATTGTAGGGTAGCTGCCCGAACCATTGCTGAAAATTTGGCGAGATTACCCAGTTAGCTTTTGAGTTATCGTTGGGTACGACCGACGGACAGACTGCATAAGTCGATAAGTCGACTCACAATTGGACGCTGATCAAAAACATACACTAATGTTTATAAGTTAGACTATTATTTCTTAGCATTAGAATTTAGAAAAATATAACTTATGTTCATTCGGATTTATGTAATCAGAACAAAAATGCCAGATCGATTAATTCTACTTATATGCATAAAATTTTCGAAAGTTAGTAATCTTCTGGCTTTCCAAAACTTCCCTATAGATATGGCCGAAAATGTAAATTTAACCCGCAGTAAAAAACTAGTTACTGGCACCTGATTTCTATTTGAAACATCTAAATTCGTTCTCGAAAAGAGCCTCTATACATACAAAACTGTAAGAAAAAAATTTAATTATTTTATCAAGGAAAAACTGAGATGAAAATTTTTCGACTCACACAAAGATGGGGCAAATGAGGGCAAGTATCGATATCTTAAATAATTTATTGACATTTTTTCAACACCTTAAAGTGGATTTCTAAATTCATTTTATAAATTGGCCCGAACATAACAATTTGCGTTTCATAATGTAATCCCACCGGAAAAAAAATGTTTGAGTGTTGGTAGAAATTTTAGATCAATTATTTATTCGTCTTTGAAATTGTGGGGGTTGTTGTCTGCCACTACCAATAAAAGTTTAATTGGTCTCAACTGAACTTATTTTTGAGTTTAACATTGTAGCAAATAAATATACTTGAAATATATTACAGCTATTGTTATAATATTGTCGTTATAAAGTTCTTGGAATCCAATCCTTGTCATGGTTACAGGAGACTTTTAATAATTACATTATTCAAGAAAAATGTGCTTTATCGTAAACCATTAATTTCATCCTAACTTATTGTTTTAAATTTTGTATCTTAGTTTAATTCCCATCGTATCGATTTATAATCAATTATAATCAACCCGATAATCAATTTTCAGAAAAAAAAAATAATCTACTTTATTGTATACTGAATGAAGGGAATATGTTAAAATTTCAAGTCTTATCATTTTCCAAAAACCAATAAAAATAAAACGAAAATATCAAAAAAAAATTTTCAATATAAGTGTAGAACACTTGGCACTTCAAAATATTGAAACAAAATAATAGCGTAAAAAAAAGGATAATAAACTTTAAAATATGTTGTCAAGGATTCCTCTTAGCTACAGCTACAGGATCAAACTAAGCGAAAAAGAGAAAATAAATCAACAAATTTTGTTGTGTGCGGTTTTATTAAAATTTATAAACATTAGAAAAAAATTTATTTTTTTGGTTTATTGTCATTATATTGAAGGACATTTTTTTTTTGGTTTAAAAGAGGGTTTTTCTGTTTGTGCTGCTACTCTTTACATAGAAAGCTCATCCTATTAAATATGTTACGCGTTTATAACCATTTATGATTAAAGAAAACAAAACAAGAACATCAATATTAATTTTTTGTCAGAAGTTCACGTACGGGTAACAAAAATGTATAACAATTTTTGAAAGCTTGTGTACTTTCTATATAAAAATTTATGTGAGCTAATGCATTTTTCCGTAAATCATATTTATAATGTGGTACTTACTATATCAAATATGTGTATAGATGCGAGATAGATACACTAGATACTTAATAATTTAGGATAAGAAGAAATTTTCAAAATATTGATGAAAAAATATTACGATTTTCGTTTGCATAGGATAAAATACACTATAGTAAATGGTTATTCAACATTAATTTTGGCTTACAGCTAGATATGTCAAAAAAATCCTACGTATTTATGTAAGTAATGGAAAATGTGTTATTTAAAAGGTTAACAAGGAGTTATAGAACTCTCCTTTATCAATTTTTGTCCATAACGTAAAAATTGTGTATAGGAAACCATTTTCTTGTTATGGTGTTCAATAAGTAACATGAGAAATATTTGATTTCGTAGAAGAATGGTCACAATACAATTGTATTTTGTGTAAGAACGTTTATTATTACACAATTTCTTGATCGACAGCTGTTCTTAGAATTTTCTTCAATTAATTAATATTAAACGGTAGGCTAGTCACCTACCTAGCGAACTCTCTATGACTATAGAAACTAGGGCATCATATTATGCACTAGTCCTATGCTCCTCGTAGGAGTGGAGAAGGAAAAAAAAATTATTATTAGATTGCTTCATTTATTTTAATTATATTTATTATGTATAAGTATAATGTATATAATTGGTGTATATTGTTACTAACAGTGCTAAATTGTTCGAACGCGTGCTCATATCTTTTGTAGTAAAGAGGAACAGTGCTGTACAGTTTTACTCATAAAATTATTATATTATTTAAATAAACTTTTCTTCCAACCCGTTTCTCAAATTATCATATTTACGTTTCCACATAAATATGATAATTTGAGAAACTTAGTTTGCTAGCTTCAAACAGAGTTTTAATTAAAAACTTGTTCCGTATGGAGTCAGAAAAGCATTGATGCGTTCTTAAACATTGATTTTATTAACTATAGTTTACATGAACTTGCTTTTAATAGCATATAATCAGCAAAAATAGCATATAGTTCTCAAAAACAAGATTTTTTTAAAGAAAGAAAAGAATCCAATTAAGCATTTTTTTCAATTTCGGCTTCTTCTCAGATTTGATTTATTCCTTACAAAAAAAATCTAAGCCTTCTAGAACTAATAAATACTAGTTAAGTATTTACTAGTTAACTAGTAAGTATCGTTTTCTTCATTCTCATGAATGAATAAATAATCAAGGATATACACATGACTAGTACCCATATCTTAAAAATGGGAATAAATTTCCGGCTACTGTGTTCCATTATTACTCTATTTTCTTGAAATTTTTTTTTTCCAACTATTTCAATTCAATTTCTTAAGTCATACTTGCAAATATCAAATTTTTTATTTAAAAACTAAAATTACTTTATTTTGTTACATTAAATTTTGATAGGAATTGAATACCCAAAAGTTTCCGCAATCAAATAAAAAAATGCAGAAATAGAAAAACTTCATTTTCCCTACCTAAAATGAAAAGAATGAGGTCAAAATTTTCAAAAATTTCTTTAAATATTATTCTTTTTCCTGATCCTGAATTTTATATATTCAATTATGATATTATGTGTAGTTAAATGTCCTTCAATAAATAGTTTATTGGTTTACTTATAATGGAATTCACCACCAACTTTATTATTACACATCCTCAATCTAAAAGAAGCAAAGAATTTCAGAAATGCATGAAAATTTCTTGTATTTCTTTATTTGGTTTCCACTCGTTAGAAGTGGTTAAAATGTGGTTTATTTGATATGAAACTGATGAAGAAATAAATTTCACATTTTGTAGCTTTATTAAAGATTAAAATTAAGAGAAAATATTGCAAAATATTTAATAAAAATGTCGTAAAATTTTTTAATAGCAAAATGGTTATTATTTTGTGTGAAATTTTACATCTTCATAGTAGAAAACTTCCAATTTGTAAGAGTGTTCATTTAACAATTTTTGCAAAATTCGTTTCATAGTTCGAAAATCTACTAAAGCTACAGAATACCCTAACTACGCTGTTCTATGTGCATTTTAATAGTTTAAATATTTTAAAGTTATTCCGAAAATATTTCGAAAATTTGATTTTCCCTTATCAAATCTATGAACACTTCATTGCTATGAAGCTAATTAAATTTATGTTAGAATAAAATTTAGTGAAATCTGGAAAAACTCAACTTTATATTGTTTGTATATGTATGTATGTATATGTATGTATGTATATTTCCTTACTCGTAATTAAAATTGAAATAGATTTTAATTTTAATTTAAAGTTGATTACGAAATTTATTTCAACTGTAGACAAAAATTAAAATGAATCACTCGTTATCAAAATTTCTCGCTTCCTTGTGTATTGTATTTTTTGGCTTAGCAACTTAAAAATTTTTTGACATCGAAATTATGATTATTTTTTTAATTTAGGAAAACTTGTTACTGTATTCTTTTTATTGTATTTGTTATGTTTTCCAAAAAATTTACATATTCGGTAAATCTTAATAAAAACAATTATTATGTAGATTAAAAAAAAAATAATTTATGGGGGTTGTGTTAGTTTAAAGACCTAATGACATTTAAAATGTTATTGTCATTCTTATTTCATAATATTGTAATGTATATGTATGAGTTTTCAAAAAATTTTCAAAAAAAACGAGAAAAAAAGTAGAGTTGACTTTGTCAACTCTGTGATACCCGTACGAATTTGTTATCCTATGTGCGAATAACTAATGTGCCATAACTAACTCTGGGGCAGACTATGACTTTAAGTTGCCGTATTACTATATTAATTTATGCAAAATTTCAGTATTATGTGTTTTTCAAAATACTGGTTGTGCCAAACTACTATTGAAGTTGTATGGCAGCTACCAGAAAGAGCCAAGGAATTTTAGCGAATTTTATCAAGCACATCGGCCCTACTAATATATTCACTTGTGTGAAATCTCAATATCACAGCTTTTATAGTTTCTGAGATATAGCCAAATAACTTTTGAAGTTGTATGGGAGGTACCAGAAGGAGCCAAGTAATTTCAACGACTTTTATGAGACACATTGGCCCTACTAATATATTCGTTCGTGTGAAATTTCGATACCATAGCTTTAATAGTTTCTGAAATATAGTCAAATAACTTTTGAAGTTGTATGGCAGGTACCAGAAGGAGCCAAGTAATTTCAACGACTTTTATGAGACACATTGGCCCTATTAATATATTCGTTTATGTGAAATTTCAATACCATAGCTTTAATAGTTTCTGAAATATAGTCAAATAACTTTTGAAGTTGTATGGCAGGTACCAGAAGGAGCCAAGTAATTTCAACGACTTTTATGAGACACATTAGCCCTACTAATATATTCGTTTGTGTGAAATTTCAATACCACAACTTTTATAGTTTCTGAGATATAGCCAAATAAATTTTGAAGTTGTATGGCAGCTACCCGAACCGGTACCCCGATCACGTCCAATTTAAATAGGGTTCTGGCACTTACTACAATAAATCATTTGTGAAAATTTGGTGAACTTAGCTCAATTAGTTTTTGAGTTATCGTTCGGACGGAGGGACGGACGGACAGACAAAGCTAAATCAACTCAGAATTTGACGCTGATCAAAAACATACACTTGAGTCTATATCTAACACCGTTATTTCTTAGCGTTACAAACGGTAAGGCAAATTTTGTATACCCTTCGAACATACGTTCGTACGGGTATAAAAATGACTTTTTAAACTATGACAATTCAACTGCGCGTTCGTGTACAAAACTTCTCAATGCTATGGTTCAAAAATGTGAAACTAATATTTTGAATGGCTCAATTCTATGTATTCAACAAAATACAGAAAGATGACGATCTACTTTTTTCTTAAAAAAATTATTAGCAAATGAAATGCAAAAATATTAAATTAAACTTCTAAATAAACCATTATTTCGAACTGGTATTTCCTTAATTTTTCGAACTATTTTCGAGGTTAATTTTAACTGTTTCAAGGTGCCGACAAATATTTTACATTATTAGAATTAAATTTCTTTATATAATTCCATCTCTTTTTTGGCTCATATCCCTTTATTTTAGAATAATATCAATTTCCGATCACATATTTTTTCGACACGACGTTAAACTTTATAAAAGTGAAAATATAACGGTAATCATCTTGAGATCCAAAAAATTTTGCATCTTAATAGCCACATTAATTTGCAATTTTTTTTTCAATTTTTACGCTAATTCAACTTCTCTTTTTGAATTATTTTCTGATACCTCCTAAATGTATGCAACACATAAAAGCAATGCATATATTATCCCAACGTAGAATTCAATTCATTATAAAAGTTAGGAAGAGGCTTACTTTTGTAAATCTTTCCAGTTTTTATATTTCAAAGGGTTTCAATGACATTGAGATTCAAAGAGTTTTCAATGGCATTGCCAGATATACTTTCCAATTCTCAATTTTGTATTTTTATGTTTATTTTTTCATGTTTATGCCATTAAACACCACATTTGATTGATTTGATTTACTTTACAGAACTCACAATTAATGTTGCCTATGTGTTGCTAAAATGTTTTTAATAAATTTTATTAATTCTTCTAATTTCGCATACGAAATATTAAACTATTCTTATAATGAAGTGAAGTCATGGACATTGTATTTTTTTTTCATTTTACATTTTATAATTTCTTATTAATTTTATACCGCTCTCATCAACATTATTAAAAGCGTCTATTTGATATGTTCATTTTGCATAATATTTAAATAAATATGAATGTACGTATGGATGTACATATTACATAAAGTATATTAAATATCAAAATCTTCTTTGTTTACAATAAAATTTTAAATATTGGATTAAATAAAACCGAGTATAATCCAAAACTAAAAAATAAAATATAATTCTAAAATATTTATGAACTCTTACACATATACATATTTACATAAATACTCGTAAGTCAGTATATAAAAAAAAATTGCGAATTTGTACCTTTTAAATCTGCATAATTTTGAGCTCAGGTTTTGTTTCTATATCTTATTGGTTTCAATATGGCTTGCTACATGACTGAAGTCACGTAGCACTTTACCAATACCAATTTATTTCAATTTGCGGTTTTATAATAAGAATTGTTATTGTAAATAATATTTTGGTAAATGAAATAATAAAAATTGTACGACCGTATTTGTTTGAGTATGTATTAGGAACGCACGTTTGCAAAAATGAAAATAACAACAAAAAAATTCATATTAACAAGTAGGCGACCATACATAAATCATATTTTTGAATTAGACTTTTAAAAGTATCCAAATGCAGCTATAGGATACTACAGAATTTTCGATTTTCACAACGCTTTATTGACGATTTTAAAAATTAAAAATTAGTATTGATGTTTATTAAAATTTAAATTATTTTTTCCGAATTAAATGTATTATACAATTTAAATAGTTTGAAGTTATACGAAGTTATGCGAATTCATACGAAGTTTCGCGAAGTCAACAATTTTAAATTACGTAATAAATTATGAGATTCTCAATTAAAAGACGAATCTAACAGGAGTAAATAACTGATTTTACAAAACATTATTGTATAAAATCTGTTAAAAAACTTACACAAAAATATTTATAATGTAGCAATGTTATAGTGTAATTGTCATTAAGTATTAGATTAAGTAATCTTTGAATTTACTAGAGAAATTGAAGCGTGATTGGTTTTTGATTTTTCTTATAAAGTGGTTTACTGAATATATTGACACAGATTCGAAAAGATTGCCGTTATCTGTACGAGTGAAAAACGATTGTATAATAACTTCTTAACTGAAACAAACTGAAATAAATATGAAATTTAGGAAGTTTAATTAAAAACACTATTTTTGAACTATTCGAACTCTATTCTGACCTATCAGGTTTTCGATTGAAAACAAATCTAAGAAAAGATTTAAATATTGTATTAAGCTACATATTATGTAACGATGTCAACTGAACCTCTATTATAATCGGAAACAAATTATTGGACTGCCGTTTGCTAATATATTTGTTAGCATATTCTGTACTGTATACCCTCTTTTATAACAAGTTCATAAAAACTAGATAAAATAAATTTAAATTTTTGCAATGAAAATTTGCTTTTTGTTTTATTGCTGTTTTGATTTCATTTGCGTTTTTTTAAGATCATGAAGAACGAGAAATAATAATAAAAAAAATAATGTCACAGTCAAAAAATATTGTTGCTATGCAGAATTTGGCAACATAATTATATTTACTAGAATGCCAAAATGTTTTTTTTTCTACATTTTGATGCGAGTTGTGTTAGAGTTTGTGATGAAGAGACGGCTGTACAAGAATATTTTTCCATAACAAATATAATGATAATTCTGAATTTGACTAGCAAATTAGAAGAGCAATAAAAGTGCATAAATATTTATGTAAGTATGTATACAAGTTAAATGATATTTAAATTGTTCCATCTCCTTTAAAAAGACTTCAATAAAATAAATTACTCGGAAAACTTACAATAGTTCTTACAAATAGATATTGTGTCTGTAAATACGGAAGTGGTTCCAATATCAACGTAACGGAACGGAACACAACGGTAACGGAAGTGGTCCGTTATTTGTTTTACGTTTTTCGTTTGGCCTACGCTATTTACCTATGCTAATATACCTATGCTAATTCTTTGATTTGGGTCAATAATTTGTGTTAGGCAGGATTTAGCCATCAATTTTTTTTGAGAAACAGATGGCGTTTTTTTTCGGCAAACCAGAATACACGGCCGTTATATATCAAATTTTCGTCTAATTTGAATCAAATCAAACAAAATCCTTAGATCTTATAAAGATATAAAACTGTCAAGTGCTTATAATGTTCGGAGATCGCTCCAAAATAATTATCTTAAATCATTATTTTTTCTGTAGACAAAATTCTGTGACGGCAAGTAGCCATCCTCCAATATTTATCAAAATAATTTTCTGTACAAAATTTATACACTTTAAAGCTGTGTGGAGAAAAACGAAACTCAATTTCTTACATATAAATCATAAAATCTTAAAATTTTGTTACAAAAACTTCGATGTACTTTTCCATGCTAGTTCATTATCATGTAAAAACCATAAATTCAAAAAATAACACAGTGCAAAAAATTAGAAAAGTTGAAAAAAAAAATCATTACTCACCTGTGTAACTTGCATTAATTTCTTTACAACATCTCTACCCAATATATGATCGAATACAGCTTGTAAAAATGGTTCAGTCATTATTGATAATTTTAGTTTATCTCGATGCCAAATTAAAACACGAGATTCTTCCATTGCCATAATTGACACCTACATAAATACAAAGAAATATAAGATTTACAACATAGTTTTTATCTTTAAAAGAATATTAAATATGTTGTTGAAAAAAAATACAGGTTAATTGTACAGAGATCTCAGCATGAATTTTGGAAAAAGAACAAAATGCAGAAAATATTTTTTGTCTTATAGTTCTGAGAAGAATTTAATTCATTTGTGAGTATTATTTCAAACCGGGAAATCATAATGAACAAAGAAGGTAGCATAGAAAAAAATTAATTCTTAAAAATGAATTTGAATAAAATATTCTTTTAACAAAACTAGGGAAAGTAAAAGAGTCAAAAGTGGTTAAGTTATTTTGATAGGAATCATAATAGGAGCGGAGCGGGTTGTTTGATTTTCAGTAGCGTTTTATTCAGTTAAAAACTCCTTTTTGTAGAAAAACGGAAATGGCAACTATTTAACTAAAATAAATAATTAATTTTTATGTGAAAACAGCTTTGTAATATTGTATATTGGCTAATACGCATTATTATGGCAATAATTATTACGTTTCAGAATTTTAAACGTTTTAGAATCATTCTACACTAAATTACGATAACGCAGGCTTGTTTGGCATATAAAGGCTTCTATTTTTCTGAAATCGGAAGAAATATCAATGAAAATCTAAATCTCAAACAAATTTTAGTTCTTTTCTCCAAAAAGGAATCCCACAATGCGCTCACTTTATATTGCAAAATTTTTGGCAGTCATACAAACATTTCAATGGAATCGAAACACTTGGTATACGTACTCCTTAAATTTCAATTAAATTAAACTTGTAATTAGGTGATAATTAAATATTAAATTACTGGTTTATGTTTTTTTTTTAAATCTATATTGCTGCAAGTAGACTTTAGTTCAAACCATTCGATCAGTATTTAAATGTCATTTTTTAAAAAACTCTGTTCAAAAAAATTAATAGGATGAGATAATTATGAGGAAATTAATCCAAGATTTTGAATTTTTTAATTTTGAAACCATTGAACCGCAATAAAACTTCGGCACCGTATAAAAGCAACAAAATTCCGTGAATAACACTTTGATTTTTTGTATACATGGCTAGTTTTTGAATATAAAAATTTTTCAAAGGATATAAGGCAACCTAAAAGTATGCAATATATAAAGGAAATCAAAATGATTTAAAAACAAAAATATTACCTGAAAATAAACAAAAATATTACCTGAAAATAATCATCTGTAGAGACACCAAACCATTCGGGTGAATCTAGGAACTGATGAGGAAAAACTATATGCAGCGCTCTTTGATTTTGTGATACAACTAATCTGTAAAGAAAATAAGAAAATTAAATAAAATCAATATTTTTTTTTCTTTATTAAATTCAGAGGGTTAAAAAAAAGTATTTCTTTTTTTTTAGCTTATGTACCCCATAAAAGAATTATTAGAAATATTCATGTATGTATAATATATGTATAATATGTGCTATATGTATATGAAAGCATGATTGAAGGAAGTGCATAATGTAAAGGATATTTTTTTTAACGGAAAGGACAAAATTGAATTGAAATGAAGAAGCATTGATGTATAAAAAAAAATCACTTTCAGACATACATACGTGTAATATGAAAAAAAATTACATATGCGGTGATTTCCAATAAGTCCTAACATAGTTCAATTCAAAAGTACCCAAATTAGGCATTACGTGTGCGAAAACAAATTAGAATCTGGTTTACATTAAGCATTAATTTGAATTGCACTAAAATGGCACAAATGTTGTCAATCGTTGGTATTAAGGAGATGAAAGGGAGTATGAAGAATATTTGTACGAACAAATGTTGTACTTAACCATTCATTTATGCGAGCAAATTGTAATTCATGAATTTAATGCTAAGAATGCGGAGTACGAAATTTTTCTTAAATTTATGATGGAGAAAAGAAGTTTTCTATAACAGAAACCTCAGAAGTAAAATTTAATTAGAAAAAAGTAAAATGTAATAAGTGAAATACGACCCAGATGTTCTGTAGCGGAAAATAAAACTTACAATTTCTAATAAATGAAAAGCTCCCAATACTTAAAGTCGCTAAAATACAAAACGCTTTTTCAAATATTGTGTTATTTCTTTAGGACTTTTTAACTGACATTTAATTTTCTCATCATTTTTATAGAAACTTAATTATTATGATTCTTTTAATTTCCGTTGAAAATAGAAATTGTTATTTCTATATTCTTGTACATACATCTATAGTTGGGTCCTTTGAATTCAGGTCATATATTAGATGTTTCCTGTTTGTTAAGGTTGCAATATAGTAATGCTAAAGGATGTTTCTCTTTCATTATACCTTAAAGCTACATAAAACAGGACTCCATTTATTATTTCGTTATTATTGAAAGAAGTGATTTAATGATATTTTCTTTAATATTTTGTACTTAGTACTCAAAATTGCAATTAGATTTACAAAATATTTTTATGTTTCGCCTGAGTTAGTATTACTTGATTTTCAAAATTGTAACGTAAAATATAGCAAACCTAATTTATTGTGATTATGTGGTCGACCAAGAAGTCATGAAATAAATGCAATATGTTAAAGTAGTTGCTTTAATGATCTAAATATTTCTTGTTACTTTGATTTAAATAAAATTTTTGAAATAATGTGGAATTTTCTGGACTTTGTGTTGTCTTGAAATCCAAAACTAAAGAAAATGACACAAGACACGGCATTGACAAGAAAAAACAAAGTGTTTTTCTTGTATTTCGGGTTAATAAAAATTAATTTTTGATATAAGTACCACCGTCCTTGAAATTTGTAGCCAAAATTAAAGTAGAAAGTCAAAAAATAGCATTATGTTAATTTAAAATATAAAAGACATTCGCAATTTTTTGAATGCGTGATTTGCTGTTCTTTGCGTTTCGAAAATCCATTTTTTAGAATTCGGACTGCGTAATATTGTAAATTTTCTTTTAAGGTGCAATAATGAACGTGATAAATCGAATTTTTAGTGATTAAATTTTTTATTAAATACGAAATACTTTCTTTTGCAAATATATAGAGTTTTTTCAAGATTCGTCCCCGGCGTCTAGTTTATTGTTCATATAGATCTTTAGTTAATTAAATTTATGTTTCATATTAAACAATAATTTTTATACTATATTATGTAATGATACTTACTTTCCAGATAATACTAATGACAAACTATCAACTTTGGTAACCTTCTCTTGGGCGTATACCTCTTGATATTTAAGTGATCGTATTAATTTCATACAATTTAGCACTTTTTTAAATTGATGCCTTGATACTCTAAGTGGTTTGAAAAGTGACTCATAAACCTGAAAGAAAAATAATTAAATATTATTAGTAAAATTAAATTTGCATTTCAAAAAATTAAAACTATACAAGAAAATTTTTGATCCTATTCAAAATTTCGTAAAACTGATTAAATATGATATACATATGTATGTACGTACATACATATGAATTTTTAAAATTCCGTGTAGATAATTTGTTGTTTGTTTTGGCAACTGGAAACAGAGAACAACTACTGAATTTATTTGTTAAAATTATGACCAAATATTCGTGATTTTAAACTCTACTCCTTCTATTTCCCTGGCAATGAATATCTTATACGATAGCAATAGAAAAAAGTTCTTTCAAGGTAAAGTAAGAAGGTAAGAAGGATTCGAAAAAATTCTGGCTTTCTGCAATTTCAGTTTTCTGCATTTTCTGCATTTTCTGGTTTCTGCATTTTCAGTTTGTTTTTTCTGCAATTTCAGTTTCAATACAACAATAAGAATCTGTTAATTATTGCAATACAATAAGTCTCAGTCAAATCATCAGTTAAGCCAAAAAGTAATAAAATGGAACTCTTATGTCGAAGAAAATAAAAATTATGATGTATGTGTACACATTTCCTAAAAATAGTTCAATACTATACTCGTATATTAAAGCAAAGTTAAACCTATCCGGCTGCCTGCCAAATCACAAAATTTAAATGTGATTTGTTTCCTATTTTTATTATCTTACTAAATCTCACAATATTTCCTAAAAAGACAAAATTTCAATTCACAAATTTTTGTACATACTGTAACCCAATATTTTTTTTTCATAACCCAAAATTTGAAACCACCAAATTATATGATTCACAATTTTTAATAGTCGTCGTCGATTTGATTTTTTTCTTTTACATTTTTATCAATGATAAAAAATGATGTTCACTTTTATATTCAATATGATTTTATTTATGATGAACACGTGACAAGAAATCGTGCGTTTAATAGTTTTTCGAATATTGGAATGGAAATTTATTTAGAGGTTATAATAGAAAAGTCTACGTTATCATGTTCACGTTGTTTAAGAGCGGAATTTTTTTTTTCCGGAATATTTCCAATTGATCCACTTAGTATTGAGAAATTATATTGAAAAAAATGTTAATAAAGTGTGAATAAGTTTAAAAATGTTTGTAATGGAGAATGTTACTATATACATACATGCATACGTACATATCTATATATAAATGAGTGTATGTAAATATGCATACACACCTTATCTAAGACGAGCCGAAAATTTTAAATTTTATTAGAGTATGAATAATGAAATCATCTCGTACAGGTGTTAATAATCTTATGAGTTATACACGTACATATACGCTTCATATACAATATTTAAATATATGAGATTTATTTGGTTTTCTCTCAGGTGTACTTAAACCAGATAAGAGTGACGACGTAAAGTATCAAATAATCTTTATTTGTATAGAATGATAAAATCTTTTTGGATTTTTAATTTCCCTTTACCTTTTTTGGAAAAATGAATTTCTTTGACCATTTAAGCGGACGTGACTTGAATAACAATTACAATTTTAATTTTATTCTTCTTTTTCTGGTAATTAATTAAACTGGATTTATGTGCAATTGGTTTTGGGGAGTACCATTTATTTTAAAATTTTAATTAATTTATTGGTGGCTATTTTTTTTTTTTTTGTAAATTAATTGAATATTTTTTTTGAAATTGTTGGTAAATGTAAGACAATGATGATAAATGTGATTTCTAATTGTATTACAATTAGAGTTTAAAATACATAACATGCGTGCGTACATTAACAACGTAGTGCGCTAAACAATTTTAGGAAATTATAAAGATTTATGAATACATGTAATTTATTAAAGGGTACATGCGGAATTTTTGACAATTTGAAAAAATTACATAATATTAATTGATATATGAATTTGTGATTAGATTGCAATTATTTTAAATTATGTAGCGGAGATGGCAGTTGAAAGTAATGGAAATTATAAATCCTACATACACACATTGATCACGCCTGATTTGTGAGTTCACCTTGCAAAAATGTTTTAGCTCTAACACAATGATAAATAGTTACATAACACTAAGAGCAAGCTTGTAAAAGAAGGTTTCGAAAGTAGTCATTTGACATAATTATCTTTGAAGAGGTCTTGCGAAACAAATTTTATAAATTTTGTTTGAAAACATGTTAAACATTCGGTTTCTCATGCCATCCCAAGTTTAAAAAGTTTTCTAGAAGGTGTTAGAAAAAACAGCAAATATGGTTATGCCACTGATTGCTTACGATCTGCCCATAACAAAGGCTCATATTTCACTCGTTTCGCAATTGCTTTCGATTGCATTGTTGAAATAATTTGTTCTTATATTTTGGTTTCTATTTTAGATTTTCAATACGAATAGAAAACCTTATGAAAAATATGGGAAATATGCACCGAGATTTACAAGCAAGCAAATATTTCCGAAAAATTTGTGTAGAGTGGGAGTAGCTTATACTGAATTCAGTTCTTTACTAATTTGGGAGGATATATAGAAGATCACCATCATTAAACATGTTATACTTAGGATGTGTGTTTAATTGTCTTCTTCTATAATTCATTTGCTTTTGTATTAGGTTACTTATGCGGTTTAAGTGATCAAATAAAACGTTCAATAATTCAAAAAAAACTTCTGTCTAATAAAATGCGGTTAATTTTTTCTAATCTTATTTCATTCCAAAAATTTTCGTTTACATTGTTTTTTTCTTTATCTCGTTTTTATACCGCAAGTAAAACTGCTATTCATCATATATTTAACATAGAGCACATGTTTTTAATAGAATTGGTAATAAATTCACTTAAAGATAAACCGGAACGTGAATTTTAAGGCATCGCACATTAATTATGATTTTGTGGTGACCTCATTTTCTGTATAAACTATAGATACATACACACTGCATATACATATGTATATTGTATATTGTGAAGTGTTAAACGTTTTCGTATTGTTATGTGATACGTCTTGTGAATGTCGATGTGGTAAATATAAATGTAATCAATTAAACAACTTAAATTCGGAACAAGGTTGGAATTCCCTTCAATTAAATGTATAATTTTTTATATTTATTTATGTATGGATGTACATTTCGTGGGTGTGTCTTTGCAACGACATTACAATAATTTTGGTTTTGACATGTTGAGAATAAAGAGACGTCGTAACTCTTCAAATAACGTCGTTATATACTTACTTAAAAAGCTTTAGTAATAGAAGTAATAAAAATATAAGTAAATCGAGCAAAAATATTTATTTCGTCAAAATTATAATAAAAATATTATTAAATACTGATAAAGCAGAAAAAATCCATTGAAAAAAGTAAGCGTGTTGTCTGATAACAGAAAAGTAATGCTTTATCTAAGAATATGTTGGGAAATCCGAATAATTCACAACGAAACTAAATGATCGACTTATTTACTTCCTCATAATTATATGTCAGAATTTTCAAAGTGCTACAAAATTAGTTGGACACAATATCCAAAAAGTTGTACAGTTTCAATTAAAAAGAATGTTTTAATATCACCTTTGTTGCATGAATACCATTAAGAACCTCTTAAGTACATACATACTTATATCATTCGAACGAGTTTAATTTTACTCTGTACTTAAAATTCATCGAAAATTTTTAGTTTTGTATTTGAGAAAAAAATATGTATGTTTTCTATAAACTCTGAGTGCCATGTCTCTTTGTTTGACATTTCTTGACATTTGACATTTAGAAATAATCTAAGCTTGTCTTACAGAATTATAATTGTTTTCAAAGTGTCGATTATAAAAATGAATTGAATGAATAAATTTTTGAATTTATTCGCATTTACTTTTGACAAAAATTTGCACTTTCTTAAGAGACTGCTCCTACTTTTATTTTTCTCTTATTGGAGAGCATTTTTAGTTATCCTGTAGTTTTGGTAAAATTATTAAGATCCAATCATATTCATAATCTTATTTATGAACAGAAATAAGTTGAAGTTATGTACACAAAACTCTTGTTACAATTACAAATTAAATTCAAAGCTCATTGTCAAAGTTTAACCGAAACAATTTTCTTTTCTTTTAAAATTACATACTTACATAAATTATGTATGTATGTATGTACATAAATTAACAAAATTTAACTTGAATTTCAAAAAATACGTAACTCTAGTGCGCTTCCAATAAAACAATTCGGCAATAAAAAAAAATTTGTTAAAGTCATTTACTTACATATGAGTGTGGCGCCAGGGGGTAAATAAATTTGATAAAAATTTAAAATTTCCAGCTAGAAAATAAAGACTAATATCTTTATAAAAGACATTAAGTAAAAAAGCAAAATGTAATTTCAACGGAAATTACTGAAAATTACTTGAGTACTTCAAAAAAAAAAAAAAAATTCTAATTAAAAAAGCCGAAAGTCGTTCATTAAACATAAAAAGGTGAATTTCTAGGAATAGCTATTTAATCGAAAATAGATTTGAATACATGAACGTAAGCAGATATGCAAACATACGTATTAACATTGTGTATGTATGTATGTACAATAAATAACGTGAACAGGTACTTCGCGTGTGGGTATGATATACACATGTACATATGTACATATGTGCTTCTTGTACTTGTCTTCTTCTTCTTCTTTTGGCTCTACAGTTCGGGGTGAACTTTGGCCTTCTTCACGATCTGCCTCCAACTATCACGATCCTTTGCTGTTGTTTTCCAGTTTATGATTGTAAGCTTTGCAGCATCACTTTCAATATTTTCTTCCCATCGTCTTCTGGGTCTTCCTCTGTGTCTATTTAGACTAGGTCTTGCTTGCAGAATTTTGCTTTGTGGTCTATGTTCATCCATTCGAATTACGTGCCCTGCCCATTTTAAACGCTGCGACTTGCTATACCTTATTATATCCTCGCCTTTAATTAAGTCGTTAAGCTCATCATTTGTTCTTCTCCTATATTCGCCGTTTTCTAGATTTATGGGCCCAAATATTTTTCTTAATACTTTTCTTTCAAATATTCTTAAATTATTTTCATCTACTTGATTTAGGGTCCATGATTCGCAGCCATACGTTACTACCGGACGAATAATTGTTTTGTAAATTAGAATTTTAACTTGTCGCGATAGCAATTTTGATTGAATTAATTTTTTATTCGCAAAGTAACATCGGTTTCCTGCCCTAATTCTGTCTTGTATCGAGTAAGATATGCTGTTGTCGTTACATAATAATGTACCGAGATAATTAAAGCTTGTCACTCCTTCAAACTCAAACGAACCTATATTTACATTTTGTGGTCGTCTTCTTTCGTTGTTTCTCGACATTCTCATGTACTTAGTTTTATGCTCGTTGACGCATAGACCAACCCTTTTTGCTTCTCTCTCTATTTGTAGGAATATTTCTTCCATTTCTTTATGTCGCTTTGCCACTATTGCTACATCATCTGCATACGCGATAATCTGATACGATTTAGTGAAAATAGTTCCACCTCTGTCAAATTTGCCTATCGCGTATTGCAATACCATATTAAATACTAATGCCGAAAGTGCATCTCCTTGTCTAACACCACTTGTAATTGGAAATTCTTTTGATATATTTCCCTGTACCATTATTTTGGCTTGTGATTCATTCATTGTCATCTCTATCAGTTCTGTAATTTTCTTTGGTACGCCTAGCGCCAGCAGTGCAACCGTAACAAATTTTCTGTTTACACTGTCAAACGCCCGCTTAAAATCAATAAACAATAAATGTATGTCGATGTTGAACTCATAGCATTTTTCCATTATTTGCTTAATAACAAATATTTGATCTATTGTGGATCTCTGACTTCTAAATCCCGCTTGATACTCTCCTATTTGCTCCTCATAATAACTTCTCAACCTGTTACATAATATTTTTGATAAAATTTTATAGGAAGTGTTCAATAATGTAATTCCTCTATAGTTGTCACACAGTAACTTGTCTCCTTTTTTGTGAATGGGACATAGTATTCCAGTTCCCCATTTTTTCGGCATTCTGGCAGTCTCCCAAATTCTACATATTAACTTATGTACTCTTAATTGGAGGTGCTCACCTGCCATTTTGAACAGTTCCGCTGTTAATTTATCTTCTCCAGGAGCCTTACAGTTCTTTAGATCCAATATTGCACTCTTGTACTTGTAATGTGTGGAATTTGAGGTAAAAGAATTTCTAAGAAATTTTTTGAGTGAATGGCGTCCTGTTGCCAAATTTTTATTACTTGTACAAAACTGATAATTTCATCATCCGTTGAAATAGTTTAACAAAACGATTCAAAAAAATTCTTTGAATTCGGCAGAAGCATGTTCCAACATGTTTGTATCCACAAAAAAAAAAGAAATATTTGGACCTCAAAAAAATCGCCAAGGGCAACAAAAAATTTACTATCAATTGAAAAATATGATAATGAAATCATTTCTTTAAATTTGAGAGAAAATATTTTATTCTCATTAAAAGATCGTAAGTGAGAAAATTCTCATTTTAAAAGAAGAGTATGAATTTCACACTGTTAAATGTGAATTATGAAAAGCTTTTAAATGCTGAATAAAGAGAAGAAGCTGAACAAGAAAAATAAAATACAATCCAGAATGATTTGTGCATAATAGTACATACATACGTACTAATTTTTCCATTCATTCATAAAAATTGAAAAAATCGTTATTCCTCTTACATAACCTAATGTATTGTACTTGTGTACATATAAATTCACGTACGTACTCGTATATTGTGTATATGTATGTATAATATGTCAATGATAAAGAAATTGGAATATCAAGTACCTACATTTATTATATAATAATACATTTAAGTTTATTTCAATGATGAGGCGCCAAGCCAAATTTATAAAGTGTGATTAGTTTATTCTTTGAAAGTAAAAAAAAACTAATTATGTAGTTGATAATGCTGTATGATAAAAATTCATAACCGGAATGTGAATGATTCATAATTGGCTATCATCAGAATTTTCTTCATTGATTTCAATAGTAGCTAAACGTTTATGTGTATGTTATATTATAACAATATATGAAGAAAATTATTATAAATACGTCGTGTGGTGACAATGATATTTTTTACGATTCGATAAATAAAATTTCTTAATAGAATTTTCAATTATATCAGCATATTTATCTATAGCTGAAGGTAAATAATAAAAGACTTGAGAAACATGGTAGTTAACACGAAATTCACTGTACTAAATCAAAGCACAATATTGTGTGCATGTACAAACAATAGTAACATAAAAGAACTAACACAATAATGGACAGAACATGATGGAATTGAAAATGAAAGAGAATTTTGAAGGCATTGATTGAAATTTTGTCATTATTATGCTGTCGGGTTGGAGGCAACTACTTTTTAATGATTTTGGTCAATAGGAAATTTAGTTGGATGAAGAATATATGTAAGTATCTATTGTACATGCATACTTCATTCTCTTTTAATTTTTTTTTCAAATGCGTTCATCTTACATAAAATAGCAAACCCGTTTTAATCAATTACAGGTGTAAGTAGTTTTTGGCTTATTCAGCAATTACAACTCACAAGGTAAACTATTTTGAATACCTTATTGTACTCGAAATTTAAAGGTTTTTAAAATTTAAAGAATATTTATTTGAAAAATAATTATTAAAGCCAAGTAAAGCTTTCAGAAGAATTGAGAATTTAGTTCTGTTCAAGATAGATAATTCATTATAATACAGTATAATAGACCATAATGACCATTGTTTGCGATAGCAATGTGACAACATAAAATTGAGAGAAATATGTATATGAGTAATTAACCATTTTAGTATAGGAGAAAAATGTACCATATAAAAAATTTACAGAAGAATTTTATCTTGGACAGATCTTTTGCTGCAATTAAACTTTTATCACACTAATAATTCACTTGTTAAGTAATGACCTACATATATGTGCCAAATTTTTACACGTAGTGATTAAAAGTTTTCAATAACCTAATTAAATTGTATTGACATTTTAATATATATGTGAATCTGCATGTATATAATGTACTCGTACATTTAATTTTCTTTAAAATCGCAAAAGGCAATTTTTTCCATTATACAACAGTTCATTAACTTCTCTATTGCACAAGCTTATTAAATTTGAAGTCGGTTGGTTACAAAAATTTTCTTATATCTAAGCATAATTTTTCAACAAAAATGATAAAATCTTCATTTTTAAGCGATTTTGCTTGTGAAATTATTTCTAATTTTATTTCTGATCTTAGACTAGACTTGTATGAATCATCTTTTCAAATAAAATTTTACCTATTATTCGAGGCAATTAATTAAAAATGTAAATTTGTTTTTTTTTACTAATTCTTTCCAAAAAAAAAACACCAAAAATATTTTTTTAAAATTAAAAACTACTACTCTAATGTCACTTTTATCCAAATATCTTTTAAAATATTTTATTGGCGTATCTGATCATAAAAAGTGAATCTTCCACAAAAAAAAAAAAATAAGTGAGAAAAATATTTATTATAACAGCAACTTGTTATTTTATAGCATCTATAAATTATTGTGTGATGAAAAAAAAAAAAGATGATCAAAAGTTCGCCGACACACCCTCTAAACTTGAAATTTTCAAAAAAATAAAATTTTTCAGTTTTTTTTAACAGAAAGATTATTGTTGTTTTTTAAATGCTTCTGCTAATTTTTAGCAGTTTTCAAAAGAAAAAAATTTTAAATAAAATGCTTATTAGTTTCATTCTTTTTCTTTGTTTTTCCGTCCATCCGCCTGTCTGTGTGTCAGTTTACGAAACTTCACCCTCTAAGATAGAAATTGGATAAAACTAGAACTTAGAAAATTATTTCTTTAGAAAATAATTGTTACCTATCTCCCCCTTAATTTCTTAAAAGATAATTTGTACTTATCTAATCCGCCCCCTCTAACGGTTAACCTCCCGAAGTTCTAAGTTTGGAACATTTTTTAAATTCCGCAAACGCAGAAAAATAGTGAATTGTTCAAAACGAGAAAATGGCTGTTAAAATACCCGCTATATGAAGCCCTTTTTTGATGTCGTTTTTTTTCTACTATTCTTACATCATAGAGTCTGAAATTTTAGCAACCTTTAGAAACTAATAAACAGTTTATTTTGTTAGAATACAATTTTTTTCCACCTTCTTACAAAGAAAATTCGTAGAAATTTGAGTTTTCAACGCCTTATATTTTCAAAGCGCCTACAATTTTCTACAAAAGTGAAAATCTAACGGAAAATACCATGCCATTAAAATATATAATTAATCTCTTAACTCACTTACTTAATAGCCGAATTCGACGAAATTAACCATTATGTTAACGTAATTCATTCTGTTTTTTTTTGCTCATCCTAAATTTAGGCTTAATAAATTCTTCTCTAAAGCTGTGTTTTTCACTTGTTCAACGGAAAAGTGCTACTTTGCAAATCACTGATCAACTTTATTAAAACAAATATTTGCTGAATCACTTATGAAAAAGAAATTATTATAATATTTTGCCATAATAAATTTAAAAATTATTTTAATATTTTCAATTTAACTTTCGATAATTTGTTTTGACGTAAAATTTTTAAATTTGCACAGTAATTTCTGTGGCAATAAGCCAAAACTGCCTAACTTGAAAAAACAAGTTTTGAGTAATTTAAATTTTAAAGTTTGATTTTATTTTTGAGACAAACCATAAAGTTCTAGAAAATAAATCAAAGATAGGATGCAGCATAAATATCAATAATTTATTCAATTTATACAAATCAAAAAAATATTCATGAATAATTAAGTAGTGATAATTTTTGCAACTTATGACGTTTTGCAAAAATGCTATTTTACTTTGCAAAAATCATATTTGAGCTAGGTATTTTTTCCTGCTTGTAAAATTTGTATAAATAATATTATCTCTAGTTAGTCAGTTTTGTCAGAAAATAATAACAATTTTAATTTTTCTAATTCAATATTTATTTTTAAGTTTTTTATTAATATAAAAAAATTTTAGTAAGCCAGATACAAAAATAAATGAAAACATTGGACAATTCAATAATAAAATCGAAATCAAAAGTGGAAGTACAAAAATAATACCTAAATAACCATCTTCTAGTCCTTAGACTCACTTTCTTTCTCCAAATCTGGATCCTCATCCATTTCCATATTTTCCGCTTTGAGATCTTTATAAAATTGATGATAGCAGGTACTTATCAATGGAAGCAAATCAATAAGGTCTTTCTTTTTTGTACTGGAAATAAATACTTCATCTCTTATATTTTGTAAATCATTTAAATTCATCGAAGTACATCCTCTCTTACATATATTTAAAACTTTGAAATCTTCGTTTGCATCTAAAGACTTTTTATAGAATGCTTGGCCAAAGTGTGATTTCTCATACCTTAACCACTTTACTTCAGTCCATCGAAAAGGTTCATTGCTGGATGATTTTTTACGCCAAATAAACTTAGTAGGGTGTAGTAAACACTGTTGCAGATCAAAGCTGTATGTTTTTATAGTTTTATTTTCCCTTGATAAAATTTTGTCATTTTCTTTGGATTTGTACGCCAAATTCGCTTTTAAATGATGATCACTTAGCTGTTCCTGAAGTGTATTTAATTCTAATGATGCATTATCATTTTTGGCGACTTCCAATTTGGCTTTTAAGACATCGCAATAATGGCCGCTATAGATCTTTGGTGGTTTGAATTTAAGGCCTGTGCCTAATATTAATTATTCATTTAAAATTTTATTGCTATCTAAAAAACAAAAAATAATACTTACTCTGAAATATTCTAGAATAAGAATGAAGACTTATTTTCTTATCATCGAGTTTTTGGAGATATAGTTCATACATTTTTGCTGTAGTTAAGTCTGACGATAAGTATTTTTTGGAAGAATGCCGACGAGAATAGTGACTTTCATATGCAGGAAAGTTATGTATATGATCTTTTGCAGATTGAACTATGCAATCGGCTAACTTATTTGATGGTGTTTGGTGTCCTCTTTGATCAGATAAAACTAAATTTAACTTTTTCCTCTGAACACTTTTAATGAAACCTAAAGATTCCCCAAAGCACTGTTTAAAAAAATTTCTGACAAACATTGATACGCTGCTTTTCAAATTCTACATAATATTTTGCTGAATGTTGCCAATTTCTTTGTTTCGTTTTAGATAAACTCTGTGTTTTTTGTCTTCAATATTTATAAGTCCACTCATATATAGTATTCGTTTATCATATGAACTCAATAACTAATACTGATGGAAAACTTTTTCTTGAATGGTAAAAGAAATTTTGGTTTTGCACTCTTTTCGGCAAGAGTTTACTACACTGTCGCGCAGCAACAGGTCCGGACTTGCTTACATAGGCTTCACCACAGTTACGCTTCCTATTTAAAATAGCTTTTGAGTCGATATCGTTAGAATCTGATATTTCACCAATTAACAAATTTTGTTCAATTTGCAGTCCTGCTTTTGCTAATTCTTCTTTTGTAAAGTGTTCATAGCTTGAACTACTTTCCGGTTCTGAATGAATGTGAAAATCTGGATCTCTTACAGTGTCGTCGGAATCAAAATCTGGATCACTGTATACAACGCTATTAGCATTTACAATGCATTTTGTTGTCATATTAGGTGAATTATTTTGTTTGCTACTTTTCTTATTGAACTGATTTATCAATGTATTTACATTAAAAGGAAACCCGTTTAATATTGAGCGTGTTTCATTTTTTACTATTGGCTCAAATAATGTATTGGAATCTGCAGTTTCTTGTGAAGCTTAAAAAAGTTCAACTATATAATTTTTATAAACTATGGATTAATTTGTAAATTTAAATTACCTTTCTTCAATTCCGGAGTTTTTTTATCCCTATATTGGTTTTGTTCCCGAGCTAATTGAATTATTTTCAATATACGGGCAGTCATAATTAATTTTTTCAACAAAACTCAATATTTAAAGTTTTTGAATTAACGGTCAAATTGATTTTATATTACTATTGCTTTTATTTAAAAAATTTTTTGTTATTAAACTATTTTAACAGTTATTCACTCACTTAAAATATTTATTTTATTTTTCACTATATATGTATATGTAAATTACACTTACATTTGGTTTTAGGTTCATTTAATGACTGAACATTGATTTTGGAATAACTTACTAAGTAAACTTATAACTGGAATTTTAGGCCCGATAATACGGCAGAAGTGCATAACTGAGTTATATTTTCTCCCGTTTCATAAATTTTTCAGGAAGAACATCATAAGTCGAAATAGAATTGTTTATGCAACAATATTAATAAGGAAAAACGACCAAAGTCGAGATTGTAACTTTTGAACTCCAATGTGTTTTTATTTTCAAGTTTTTTAATGGAATCAGGAAAAAGAACTTAACTTAATTTTGGTTATTCTTCCTGTTATTGAAATAAGCAAATTAAGCAAATAACTGAGATAGTACGTTTTGGAAAAATCTGACAGGGAAAAATAAAAGTTAAGCACTTTAGTCACGACAAAATTTTCTGTGTAAAAGTAGAGGTATTTACACCAAATTTTGTCAGTATAGAGATTTTAATACGTAGAATTCAAAAATAACGTCAACTCGTTTTTGTCATAACTCGAGTTAGTCACTTTTGGCTTATTGCCACAGATTTGATAAAATGACGTTTATGTGCATATAATGATCGTCATAATTGGAATTGGTATATACAGTGACTATGATTTGATAAAGTGAATAAATAAGAAAGAGAAATTTCAAAATTCCCACAAAAACTTTAAGGTTTCTATAAGAAGTTTAGGTATAAAATAGTTTTTAAATAAATTTATCTAAAAATATGCTGATAGCCATACATTCAATTATTCAATTTAGTCATTGAATTCAGAGTGGTTATTTAATTCAGAAGTGATTCCCCTTATAATTGTACGTTTGTTTACATAATTCTAAATGAAACTAATTTGTGTGGAATATCCCAGCACGATTTCTTTTGCAGCAATTGTACAAGATAAGCAATTTTAAAAGGTAATAATGTAACAATAGCAACAACGGTAGTACTAATGTAATAATAGTTAAGTAAATAGTTGAGGTATAAGTCCCACATTTGTTATTGGACGACGTTGATCGCATTTTATTATTGGACGAAAATTGTTAAGAAATTGAACCAGAGCAAATTCCTTATTCAACTATCAATTATCAGAAAGTGGTTCGTTAGTTTTTCTAAAATATAAGAAAATTATACTTTCTGCTCAAAATATTTTATCAGTTTTTAATATATTGTTTTAAACTTTTTTCAGAATATGAAATTAAAGAACTCTTAACCACAGGAGAAGGGAAAACCCATAATGAAACCTAAATTAAATTAAAACAACATGAAATTAGTTCCTTTTTTATAGACGATTCCAATCTGATCTGCATTCACAAAAAACTAGTAAATGAAATCATTCTTTGATCTTTTAGTTCTTTTTCAAATATTTGATTTAATTTTATGCATATTATTAGGAGATGATTTAGACACGGTGATTTTTTCAATGCTGACGTAAAAGAGTTTGGTATGTTAATACATACGAGTATAAGATGTTTAAAAATAAATATGATTATTCAAATTTGTTAAAGCAATAAAATTAAGTATTTATATAATAATAAAGTTTGAATTTTGTTTTTATTTAAAATATTACGTCAAAATTTGGGGTAAGAAATGAATTTAATAATTTTGTGTTATTTAATAATTTTTTTAGAGCAATGTTCTTTTGGCCTTCCAAATTTCACAGCCTTAATGGATTGGAGTGCAGTTTCATTGCGATTTACGTCAATATTTGCTAAAGAATGTAGTTTAAATAGAATAACGTTAACATTGATCGAAAGATTGTCCACAAAATTTTTACAATACTTTATTTGTTCTTAAATGAATTTCTTATTACTTTTCATTTAGTTTTTATAAAATAGATTAAAATTTTTATTTTAAATTTCAAAGATCAAAAGAATATTGTTTTACTTAAAATATTTTTAAAACAAGATTCTAACGTCACTAGAGTCAAAATTGTTGTAAAAATAAATTTTACATTAAAAAAAAAATAGCCGCTTAGTAATAAAATTTTTTAAATATTATTTTATTTGTTTTTGATTTTTAAATTTAAAAAATAAAATAAGAAAAATGAAATATTTTTATAAAATTTAAGTTAGTAATGATTTGCGTGGGTGTGGGAATGAAAATCACTGAAAAATATTTTTAATATTATTAACGTTGTTTTTATTTTAAATGACATTTTATTTGCAAATTTTAAAAATGAAAAAAAAAAAAAAATTTTTAAGTGTCATAGAAAGTTGTAGTAATTTTTTTTTTCTGTTTGTCAAGCATTTCAATGACATAAGCAGCTCACATTTAAGAAAATTTATAATGCAATTTATAAACTATTTTTTGCTTTTATCATCTAAAAAGCATATAAATTGCATCCTACGACCTAATATAGCTGAATAACAATTTTTTTTTTGGTTATATTTAGTGAAATGATTGAGTGAGTCGTCTGAAGTTTGCAGCTATCAAATAAGTATATACATTTTATTAAAATGTAGCTTCTAGATTTCAGCAATGTGAAACGCAAGATTGTTTTAAAAGTCAGAGGTAAAACACAGTGCCGATAAAAGCATTTTGTATTTTTCCATCTTTTTAATCAAAATTTTTATGTGTCATTACGTTCTCATATAACACGACTATGAGAACACCCACGACAGTTCTAAAATATAGAACTTATAATTTGCACTGTTTTCAGTTTTTATGGATCTCGTTTATTTCGTATATAAAAACTCGTATTTTCGAAAACATTTTTTTTTTGTTTCAAACACCAAAGATATTATTAATAATGCGAAATTTCCTGAAACTTTGTTACTGAGTAGATGCTAGTCTATCGAAATGGTGTTTCTCAAATTCCTGTATCTTAACTCTAAAATTTATATCCAAGTTTCTTTTGTGGATGCAATGGTTTAATGAGTGAACCAATTTGAAAATAAATTTTCACGTCAGATCGATTTGGTTATTGATTGTTACATTCATTATACATTGTCTCTCGATGTCCAAATTGCAAGAGGTTGTGAAAAACGTAGAACGCATTCTGTCCATTTTGGCTGAAGAAGATTGGAACGGTGGAGCAACTTTAGTGCGAATAGCTAAATTATCTTAATAATTAATCCTATTCTATTTATAAACTTTAAAAAACTTTACATGGTGTCATTTATTTGAGCTTTATTTGAAATTGTCTCCAGAGTTTCCTCAATTTGCTCTCTGAATGTTCTAGGGTAATCTGTTAAGGTTTTGATTCGATTGTGTTTGAATTTGATTTGATAACACACATTTTGATGACATGTGATTTGAATAGGAAATATAAAACAAATATGCAAAAAATTTGAAATATTGATGAAAAAGGTTGACCGTCTCTGCACTATTAAATTTAATTTAGCGTTTTATTAGGTTAATAACCGAAGATTTAGTATTAAAATATTTTGCCAAATAAAAATGTATTATCTTAAAATCATTTGTCTTGACAAAATACCCATATTGTTACCCAATTACATCTGTTTTTTTTGGATATAATAAATGAATGAATGTAAATAATTTGACGTCTTAAAAGTTTTTAAATTCAGATAATATTTTACAATTAATTAATGTTATAATTCTCAAGAACTAGACTATTCTATGTATTGTATGAAAGTTCTAACAAATTAATGCACAAAATTAAAAAAGCATCTTAAGAAATCTTCTATGGTTTCACCTTAAATTAGAAATATATCCCCATGATAGCAATCTATCAGGGTCGATAACAAATTTTATATTAGGGAAGCCTTATTAAATCCAAATTGAAATATCTTTGTATTGTTCTTATTTCCTTTTTGAAATTCAAATAAAATTTTAATTCTTTTCCAATTCAAACGTCAAATATGTCACTTCTAAATTTTCTATAATAAAAATTTTATACTGCGAAATTGAAAAAACATCTTTTTATAATGTATGTGGTATTTAGGATACTGACCACTAATCACTGTCCAGTGTAATTATTATGTAAATTGAATGAACGAATGAGGAAAGCCTACGCTGATTCACGTGTGAGACAAAACCAATATTTTTTTTTTCATCTGGGAATACTGACGCTATATTTTAATTGAATTTTTGGCAAAGAGCCATACGTCGTTTTCTATGCCTTTTGTTTTCTTTGAATGAAAATTTATAGTTTAATTTACTTTACTTTCTTAGGCGATTCTTTATTAATTTTGAAAATAGGAAATAAGTCATGGTCTCTTATTTTTCGAATATAAAATACTTCCGAAAATTATTATAATTAAAATATTCTACTTTATTTTCTAAATAGTTTTAAATTCTAATCGGTTTTTTAGGAAAAATCTAATAGTTTAACTTAATAACAAGAAACTCAGCTAGAGTTTCTTAAAAATTAAGAATAACTGAAATAAAATTTCATTATTAAAAATATTGAAATGAAAATAAAATAAATTTCAAGTGTCAAGGTGCCTATAAAATAGACTTTTGAATGAAAAATGACGAGAATGTTTAAAAAAGTATAAAAATTCTTTTTTGTATTTAGAAAATTTTTCTCATTTTTTATATTATTAGAAGAACCGAAATAAATTGAATCTATGCTGCTGCTATTCGTTATATTGATGTTGTTATGTGTAGCGTTGTATATACTTACTTTTGCTTAATCAAACAAGTGGTGGTTATGTGCTCGAATATTATATAAGAGAAAATTTAATGTGGCCATCGCATAATAAATTGTAGAGTGTATTTCCCAAATGATATTTACTTAGTGTGGCTATACCTTTTAAACCATCTCTATATTATTCACTTGTATGGCGAAAAAAAATTAAAAATGTTTAAATTTAAATAAAAAAAATATATATAACAATTTTAAAATATTAAGATTGGTGGGTGGACTACGGCAAGTTACTTCAACAAATGCCCCACTACAGGCTTTGTTGCTTCAACCAAATTTCCGCGAAAATTTAACCAAATTTTTCTCTCAAGAAGTGAGCTAAAATATTAAATTAAAAGTAAGCACATTTTTGCAATTTTTGTTTTAGAAGAGTACTAAAAAAACAAATTTTTTCTTGAAGAATTTTAAAAGAATCGAAATTATCAAAAATATGAAATAGTTTCTTAGATCGGGGATCTTCATACTGCTTAGTAAATAAAGTTAATTTGATTCTTAGTAGACGACAGAAATCCACCTTCCGGAATTATAATATAATTAAATTTATAATATAATTAAATATTATTTACATTGTTCATTAAAAACTTGTCAGTTAGTTTCACTGATAAACAAAACACAAATTTTAAATTTTATGAAATACCTTTAGGTGTTTATTTAGAAATTCGATTAGAAAGTTCAGTTCTCTACCCAGTGGTAGGTCCGAAAAATAATTCCGAAAAATTTGCTTCATTAATTGTATATATGTGTGCCTGAAAAACTCTAATAATTCAAAAATTGCAGGCTTGAATATTATATTTTATCGTAAATAAAAATCAAAGTTATAAAATAGGAAAAAAGCAGGTGGCCAGACATGTTCGAGCGAATATTCATGGAAAGTGGAAACATAACGATTTTTTTTGTAGAAGATTGTAACGGTTGCAAAAAGGAAGCAGATATTTTCAGGATATATCAGGTATTGCCCTTAATTATTCTTATGATTGTTTATTAAATATATTTTAAGTCAAAAATGCAATTATGTATGTGATAAAAGTTTAAAATCGCTTCCAATCATAAAGTGTTATTTCTTGTTAATTTTTATTTTCACCAATTTCATTTTAATGGAAAAAGGCAACAAAATACAAATGATTGACAAGATATCACTTTTTTTATTTGGTATTTTTATTTGTAAATAGGTGCCAAATTTATGTCACCACTTTGAGTAATAAAGTGATAAATTTCGAATTGAATGAAATTAAATTCTAAAAATGAAAAAAAAAATAACAGAACGCCGCAATGTTTTCTATTTAAAAAATGTTAGATATCATTTTTTTAACTTAATTTTTTTTTGTTAGTCTTCAAATGAAATTTTTGGCGCCGCCTCCTTCTTTTAAGGTGTGCGAATAATTTCAAAGGAAATAATAAAGAAAAATCTTTTAAGTAAAATTATTTTTGACTAACACTTTGGAAATTTAAAATATTTATGCTTTTTCGAATGAATAATTTCCGGAATATTTGAAATTATTTTAGTAAAATATAATGTAGGATTTTCCAGAAAGGAAAATGGTGGGATCTCTAAACAATGAATTGTTCTTTTATAGAGCTACTTGCATCTATGATTTGATTTCAGAAATAACTTTTGGTTTGTCACATCCTTGTTGACACACTGAAATTTTTGTTTTATTATACATCATTGGAAGTCTGTTGTTTTACGTTATTAAGTGGATTATTAATATTAGAGTTTAGGAAATTTTTAGACTTATAAGACTTTCATCAGTCCGGTTGAGTTCATCTTGGCAAATCTTACTTAGATCTGAAAATGTAGTGCGTTTTGGTAACAGCACTACAAAAAGTAGATCGTTTTCGTGTAAAGAACTTTGAAAGATCTATACTCTCATATTGTTAGCATTAAAATAAATGCTGCCAGTAATCAGAAACTGACATAATCTAAAAACACAATTGAAAAGCTAAAATTATAAAGTGAAGATGGAGGAAACAATGTTAGTTAATATTTTAAATATTTTAGTTTAATTATCGTTTATGCAGGACTGTCAACTGTTTTTAAAAATACTGCTAATTTCTTAAGTTTTTTAATTTTCTGCTTTAGAATAGTGTTGACAGAAACAGAACTAAGTTTTAAGTTTTGCCAACATGAACTTCAGCACTAATTTCATTTTTAACAAACCAGACTTTGCAAAGCAGTAGTTTCCTGCAATTTCTGTGGTCTACTTGATTGTGTAAGTACATTGCGCATGAAAGGCAGTGTTTAAGGGATCATTTTAAGCAGATTCGAATAAATCTGGTCGTTTTTATATCTTAAAACTGAATTTAAACATTTATTTGCTTGTAAGTTAGAAGCGAATGTTTGAGTGACGAGAAAAAAGAATTTTTACGTGATAAGGAAAAAACAATTACGGATACAAGGATAACATTTTTCGTTGGAAATTCATTCATGAGGGCTTTAAAAGTAAGTTTCTCAATAAGTTAACAAATATTGGTATTTGCATAATAGCTTTTCAATAAAAACAAAATTTTTTGTTTTACTTAATAATCGCGTTATTCATCTACTTTTTTCTCCCCCACTTTTATTTTTAACGACCTCAAATCCAAAAACAAAAAAAAGTTAAAATAAATCAAACAAATTTTTTTTTTCATAAAAACTTACGTGTGCATACTTTCTAAGTACTCGTATTGCACGTCAATTTTCAATTTGAATTTTAAATCGTTTTAGTTTTGGATTTTTCTAAAACTATCAAAATAAAATTGCAAAGTATGTATGTACATATGTAGATATATAAAAGATAATAAAAAAATCATTTTTGTTTGAAAGCACGAAATTTTTAATAGTTGCGATTTGCATACATGCTTACATCAATTGCATTTTACAAGAAGAGTTGCATTTGTTTTTATCAAAAAAATGACAAAGTAAAATCAAAAGAAAACAAAGTGTCAAGTAATTAGGACAAAAAACTATTAAGATTTGTCAGTCATGCAAATTTTTTTTTTATTTTTTTAATTTCGGAAAAATTGAATTTTTGTTTGCAACAATTTTGTGTAGTTGTACAGCCATTGAACACTTTTATTCATATATGTACATATATACGTTAATATTATTCTGTCATAAAATATGAATGAATTTAGTGAAGATATCACAGAAGATAGAGTTTTTATAGAAATTCAGGCAGCATTCAGCGTAAGCACAGATTTCTTAATTAAATTTAGGAAATGTGTCCTTGCAATATGGAACTTAAGCATTATTAAAATTTGGTAAATGCAATCTTGAAAAAAAAGTCGTTTAATTGCTTTAACTATGTTAAAAAAAATCTCTGGAGTCTCTTTTAAAGAAGTCCGAAAATTGCATTTTGTTGACCCCCTGGCAAATGTAGAGAGAAAGTAATTGATTTTTTCTACCGCCAATCGATGGAAATAAATTTTTGTTTGACAAAATGAATGTTGAAATTAATCGTCTTCTTAAGTTAGTTTTTGAGTAACTCTTACAAGCTGAATAAGTTAAATTTTAATAATTTCAAAGGTTGAGAAGAAATACGAGTATCTATATACCAATGTACATATGTATTTTTAATTTATTAAACTATGTAGAAATATAATTTCATTTAATTGTCACGATTTGAAAGAAAAATTTCGAAAATTTAATTTTTTGGAAATCCAGAAATTTTAAAATTGTTTGCATGTAACTAATTTTAATGTTCTGCCGAATTATTCAAATAGCAAATGTGGTAAATATAAATGAGAAGCGTTAGAGAAAACATTGCGAAATGGAAAATGCGAAATTACCGGTAAAAAGATTTGAATTACCTAATTTTTGTATAACTCAAGTTCCAATGATTTACTACTTAACTTTCTTCAACCATTTTAACCATTATTATTCAACCCCTGAGCACGTTTAATCATTATAGTGCAACCGGGTTGTGTTACCCTGGTTTTAGAACAAGTATAAATTTGTAAACTTTATATGTATAGGTATTTTAATTTAAAACTGGCACCTTTGTATGATTTATTAATAAGAAACAGGTTTTAAACGGAAGTTGTACAATACCAAGAAGATATCACTTTAAGCAAAATTTGGCTCTGATGAATTATATAAATGCACATTTTTACCTACAATTAATCGCAATTGAGAAGCGCTAAAGATGTTAGTAGTTATTTTAAAATGTACCCATTATATGTACGTATATTTATGTACATATGTATATATAACAAAATCTAGGAATATAATTGAACTAATTCTTCCGAATCGATTTAAGAGTATATGACATAATCTGAAATCAAAATAAAGAAGAATTGTTTAATAGAATTTTATATGGGCTTTGCTAATCTAAATTGGGTATTCAGAATAATAAAAATCTACATCAACCTCATAAAAGAATCTCAAATTACAAAAATATTTTGCATATAATGTCTATGCAAATATTTACACACAATGCGTTTACAGTTTACAAATGTATTAAAAAATGAAATTCGCATTAAAATAATTTTCAAGTAGAAAAAACGATTATTAGTATTAAAGCAAGCCTTATAAATTTTTTAAAACTTAAAAGTATAAAAAAAATTTAATTTAAGTTCAAATTAAGTTTTATAAATGTCACTTAATTTCATAACTTTATAAAATTCTTAAGAAACAAACTTGAATACTTAATATGAAGAACATTTTTTACGAATTGTCAAAATAAAAGGTGTCACACCTACAAATAAATCTGAAATTGTGAGCAATTGAAAGGAACGAGCTTTTGCACTTGGAAAATTTGAATATCGTCGAACAGAACGTTTTTAAATATTTTGATGAAGCAAACAGTTATTCGGAAATTTTCAATATTTAAATTTATTAATTAGTTGTTTACTCCTGTTAACCAGGATTCCTATGTAAACTAGTTTCTAGCTTGGTATTCTGTTAAATGGAACGCACAACAATTTACTAGTTGCTGTTTGACTAGTTATTATTAAACGTAAAGCAATGACAGTTATTTTACCAACTATAATATACGGGATTAATATTGTTCGTTAAACTAAGAAGATTTTTGAAGCGACATTTCAAATACCAAAAATTTTGAATCTGGCAATAACAACAAAATCTAATCAAAAAATTTTAAAATGGTTCAATTCAAAATTTTATATAAATGCATTCAATAAAATTATTTTCGCAGTACATTATATAAACATACCCACCTACACATACATTTTTGAGCTATTGTATTAGTATATATCAGACGTCGCATTACGCTTATTATTATGTAAAAATGTACATCATGTACTGTGTGCACATCATTTGTATACATTGTACATGGGATGGCATAGGTGAAGGGCATTTGTATTTTAAAATTTGTTAAAATGTGTAAATTATGAGGTTTACTCATACATTTTAAAACTGTTTCTCCATCTGCTTAAAAACCTTTTAATATAACAGCTGTTAGCAGATTGTCATTGCTTATAGCTGTTAGCAGATTATTACTTTGCCTATTTTGCTATGATCACTAAAGGATTTCAGAAAGCAATAAATTAAGGAATTTTGAGTAATATTAAAATGAATTCGCAAACATTTTTTCTTATGTACTAAATGACGCGGTACTTCTAAAATTTCGCAATGTCATTGTTTTTTTTTCCTATAGTAACCCTTGGGAAAACGATTATGCTTTTGATCCCTTCTGGAAGCACGGCTCATCTCTAAACTTAAATTTGTGTATTTTTCAGAGAACATTGTTTAGTAGGTTATTTACATCTCATTATATCTGCACGTCTTCCATAAATTACTGCTTTTCAGTATCAATCTTCATTATTGCACTACAATTATGTAAATAAAAATACGTATTGTACCTTTTTCTGTTAAAAGTCCGATAAAATTATTGATTTTTCATAGGAGCGCTTCACAAAACAAATAATTTTTAAGTAGTAATTTCAAAATACTGAGTATCCTATAATTGAATGACCAACCCAAACATTTTTGTTCAATTTTTTCTACTGAATTTTTAAATTCATTTTACTTTTTTTTCTTTTCGTTGTTTATAGGTGAATTAAATTTTTCTATGGGTATTGCACCCCGCTCATAAGCTCATTGCACATAGAATTCCATCTGATAGTTCTTTTTTTTTAGAAGTTTTGTTTGATGTCATATGCAATGCAATGGGTTACGTATTCGTGAAAGTCATTGTAAATTGTGGACTTTTGTACTTAATTTTTTTCTTTTTTTTTGATTTTACATTTTCCTCATGTATGTATTTTTGTGGTTTTTGTTTTTTTTTTTTGATAATTTGTTTCTGTAATTCTTTTGCAATTTAGATAGTACATACGTATTTGATAGCCAAAATGGATAGCGCGTTCTGTTAGTCACGTAGGCCAGATCAGAAAAACTAAAAATAGTAAAATATAAAGAAAAAAGAAAGAAAAAAACTTGTATAAAATGAAAAAAAAATTAATTTTTTTTATTAGAGTTTGATTGTTTTATATTTGAATACACACACACACACATACACCAGTATATGCACTTGAAGACACAAATGCACAAACAGCAATCATTTTTGTTTTTATCTAAGAGAACGATACTAAAATCTATCGTATTACATTTTTGTTTTGTTGTTTAATTTCTGATTTTAATTTCAATTTTGCAATCGGGATCGCGATTTTCGCGTTATCAAATTATTTTATGTTCTTTTCTCATATTTATTATTAAGTGTAATTTAGAAACAAAAAAAAAATGCAATTTAAATTTTGCCCGATCATATGTTGTTGGAGGAGAGTTGAATATTTTATTGAGTATTTGTGTACATTATAAAATTACTGTATATCAATAGATATAGAGAAAAATCTTTTATCAGGGCTGTTAAACTGAGAATTTTTGATTTTGCAGTAATGAATGTTGATGGAAGTGGGCTCACTTTAAATCAATCGCGTCTAGAAAATTTATTACAAATAAATTTTTGAACAGTTTTCCGAAAATCTATAATTTGCAAAAAATCCTTAATTTTCGCTTACACCACTGAGATAAGTGAGAACATCAATAATTGAAAAAGCAGTCTTCTAATTTTAAAATGACATGAAATGTGATTAAATTAAATTACAAATCTTAAATATTTACTCACTTTTTCGCTATTTAGTGACTCTTAGTGCATCGTCATCAGGGTATAAAATATCTAATTGAAATCAGGTCAATGTAAAATTTAGGGTACATTATTGGATCTTTTCTAAAGTTACAACATTACGAGGGTCATGTCGAAACATTTTCAACTTTCTTTTTAGATATTCATTTATTTCTTGACTAAATGACTAAGTACATAATTATTTGTAAACCTGAGTAGCTGTAAAAAGATATCGCCCGATTACAGCGTATTTTTGTGACAGGAGACCTCGGCTTTCAATATCTCCTTTTGGACGATAACAGAAAAAATTTTATAAATTCTTAATATAGAATGTCGATTTTTCTTAATATAATTATGATAGCCTTAAGTTTCAGAAAATAATAATATCGCAGTTAAACATATTTCAGGTTTTAAACGAGCTCATGACATCTGCATAATGAATAAGTTTAATCAAATCCATTTGAAACTACAAGAAAGGTTCTTTATTTATTTTTCGTAATGTCATCCTTTTTGATACTTCATAGGCACTTGAAATTTTTATCTTACAAACAAAAAGGTTTTAAAACTCTTTTACTCGTATATTGTAATTTTATAATGCAAGAAGAAAATATCTACGGAAGTTTTAATATCTTTTTAAATGACCCACTTCTAAGTATCTTTCGCATATTTCGCATACATACTTACATACATGAATTTTTTTAGATTTAAATAAAAAATAAATATTATAAACGCTATTACAAATTTGTATTTGATAATAAAATAAATTTTCATTAAAAATAAATATAATTATAATTGGTGTATATGTAAAAAAACAAATTTTACTTAATACAAAATTATTAACTGACGTACAAGGTGACGATTTACCCAACGGTGTAATTGAGTGGTGATTGAGTATTTTAATTTTTTAATTATTTTGTTGTTGTTGTTGCTAATGCAGTAAGAAGAAGTAGTCGTGTAGGATTTTTTATTAATTTACAAGAGTGCAGCTTAAAAAATATTAAAAATTATTGTAAAAATTTGCAAATAGAATTTAAAAAAAAAATTATTTCACTTGACATCATTGCACTAAATAAATGCTATGAAGTTACTAAATATTTTATTTGCATTAATTTAAAAATTTTTAAATGATTTTATGGGTGTATAAAAATTTGATTTTCAACAAAGATCATAAAAATTATTTAAACAGAGGCTCAAGTATATATTTTTACCGACCGCATTACATAATTATAATAAGGGAGGTTATATGATGGCAACAAATTTTGCATATTGGTAGGAACGCACTTCTGTATGATAGGGAAGTGTAAACAAACTATTTTTGGAGAGGTGTCGATCTGTTGGTCCGTCTGTCTGTGTGTGCACGCGTATATCTCAAGTTCGGCTAAACTAATTTTGATGAAATTTTATATGAAAGTTTATTTCTACTTAGTATGTTCTACTATATCTACGGAAAGGATTGATGGAATTTCTTGAAATTTAGAGTCTGATCGCCTATCTCGCTATTTTTCTTGGAAAGTGAGAAGAAAGTGAGTCATGCTCATGTATCATATACTTGTATAATGTAATTTTCGAGTGAGAAGAATTATTTCAATTGCGTATTTCGTTTTTTCACTTTGTTTTTGAAATTGAAAAATTCAGTCGATAATTTGAGAAAAAATGGAAAAATCCAATTAAAAAATGAGTAATCTTATTGGAAAATTAAAACATCCATTAGAAAATACTTATAATTTTGATTTGAAAGTGAATAAAAAGTGAGTAAAAAAACAAGATACACGATCAGGCCGTTAATATTTAAGTTCTGCTTGTTACGACGGAAGTTACTAACGAACTTTTCGTATAATTCGGACGGCATAAAACGAAACTCTGCATATAGCCAAATTCACATTTTTCTATAGGCATGTTAACTAAAAGTTTATTAGTGTTCTTAAAAATAAAGAAGTATTTAAAACGCATTTTCATAATCTTTTGGAATACTTTCACTAATCTAGACAATATACATTGTGGTCGGTTATGTGCTGATCACATCAGATTCGTTAAATGATTAAATTTTAATAATTTATTTATAGTGTAGCTTTGGTTATCGAATAAAATGAAATGTATAAAATTTAATGGCTTTCTAATTTATAAATGGTTATTGACTACTTATTTACAAATTTAACATGGCGCCAATGTGTTAATGGAACATAGTTTTACATATAGTTGACTTCATTTTAAAAGATTATAATTGCATTTAATATATGTATACTACTTACGTGCCTTAACTCAATTTTTGCGTTACGAGTTGTAAGAATCGCAAGTTAACTTTCTATAATGCTGGATGTAATTGTGCGTGTAATTTTGATTTGAAAAGATTTTGCAATTAAAAAATTATTTAATAGTGTTTTTATTAACATTTGATTGCTTCTCATTTGAACTGAAGATATTATCCTTGGGATTTACATAATTTTCAACATGTATGGCTGTATTCGTTAAGCAGGAACGTTGAACTGCATCACGTCATATTCCTGTAATATTTGATCTTTTAAAATTTGCAAGAATGTTCATATACTGACTGCAAGAAATTATTCGTACTTTGCAACTTTGCATTTTCATGTAATGTAATTGAATATTTAATACAAGACTTTATTCTTATTTGTTGATTAAGTTGAATTTAAAACAACTTGAATTAAAATTGTGAGCTCTTCCATATTCGATATGTAAATTAAACACGTGTAGTGTTTAATTTAATGTAAATTTAGTGTAAATGTATAGTTTTCTTTTATATTTAGTACATATTCTTTGAACTGATATCCTCCATGACCTTCATGGCCCCAATTGAAATATGCTTTTGTATAGCCACTTAATATACGTGTATAACAATATATATCCTTTCAGAAACAAATCTTATATAATATAAGATTTTAGTAATTGTATGTAAGGTAACTAAAAGTATATAAAATTCAAGTATTTTAGCAAAAAAGGAAAATGTAAGAATTTATACGTAAGAATCCTTTTATACAATTTTTAGATTCTATTATCATTATCAAAATCACATAACATATTGCATACTAATCAGATTTCTAAATTTTGCGTCTATAAATAAGTATGTATAAAGTATGTTGTACTAGGTATACCTAGTAATTGAAAATTTATAAAAATTTCGTCGCTACAAAATCTTCCACAATTTCTGCTGAAAGGTATAAAGCAAGAACTGGAGCAATCTATTACATCAGTGGAGTCTATTATGTTAATATTATTACTGTTTTAATATAAGAATTAGAAGAGGAAATTGTAATATTTTCACATTATAATAATTATTGTGATTTAAAATTTAAATTTAAATGGTATTACAGTTTCTGTCTTAAATTATTTAAGTGCATAATGAAATAAGTTATTGCCGAAGTATGTCGTATATACCAAATGTACTTTGGTTTTGGAAAATGTTTTATGCAGGTTGTAATTTACAAACTGTTCTATAAATTTAAATATGAGATATTAAGCACTATAATTTTCCAGTTTAAAATGTAAAGATCTTTACGTGAATTTACTTTATTCTTATTAACTACTCCCTTTGCTTCTGGGCGAGAAGTGTTATATTTGTGTGCTGTTTTATGCCTCTAAAAGGATAAGGCAATAATTTAAAATGAATGTATTCATATAACTAACGATTTGCATATTAATTTCAAAAAACTTATTAATTAAATTTCGACTAATCAAAAATTATTCAAGCTGTCATGTTTATGATCTCAGAACAAAAGTGTCAACAGAATATATGAAAATATTTATTTTGATTTAAAATGTTTAATTTATATCTACATTAAATATGTGTAAACAAGTTATTAAAACTATACGTACGGTTGTCATTTTGTTTTTAAACTTAAGAAACGTATTAACTTTCTTAGAAACAAACAGTTAAAAACTTTTAATACAACTGCCGAACAGATGGTTGACATTAATCAAAAGAGTGACTCAAGGTAGAAGAGCTAAAAAAATATTTGCATCAAACTTGATCTGATTCAATGACCTACAGCTCTATCAACTGAAATCCAAAGAAATTATCAGTTTGAAGAATCGGATTCGGGAAACGAAGACAAAGGTTTAAGACTAGAAACTTAAATAATAAAACTGTTGAATTCATTGGCAGATCTAAAGCTACTGAATTTTTAGTCCAATCATATTTAAAAAACAAAGTCATATATGAACGAAATTTTAAATCCTTTATTGAAATTCTTTATGTACCCTTTGAATACCCTAAAGTTGCCTAATCCAACTGTTAGCTTATTTATCAATATTCCTTATAATTTTATTATTAGATCCTTTTTTTCTTCTCATAGAAAATATTTCTGCCTCAATGATCTCAAAAATTAAATTACTCAAAAACTGTTTGTTTATTATTCTGACAAGCTTATAGAATAAGAAAACAGGAGAATTATAAAAAGAAAAAAAAAACGATAAGATGAAAATATTAAAATATCGGAAAAGAGAAGAGTGAAAATGAATTTTTCTCGTTTGGCAAAATATAAAAACAAAAAAACAACAGAAGAAAAACAATGAAAATTAGATTTTCAGAAATTTAAAAAAAAAAAAATATTACGGCAAAATCGTATAAAAAATTTTTTTGGTATAATTTTCTTTTATTAGGTTTGTATTTTTCCTTGATGTCTTCGTTACGCATATATTTTTGATTACGTACGTTACGTAGGTAGCTATGTAGTTATACAACTAATTTAATAGTTTTCAAAAGTCTCAATATTAATACACATGAGCTTTAAATATTTTCCTTTTGGTATTGATGAAAATAATTTTTATCATAAAAAAAATTTTTCCTTCCTTTTATGTACTTTCAATATCACTCGTTTCCGAAATAATAAGAAAATCGAATTTATACGTATATACATTTCAATATATACATACATATATCTTTAGTATGGATGCGTACAACCTATATGTACATTCATTTAACATATAAAAAGTTCTTTATGTAAACCGCAATAATAAATTTTATTAGATCTTTCTGCAACTTTTAATATCCTTTCTTCAAAATTCTAATAAAGCCTTTTTTTAGCATCCTTGTTATACTCAGATATTCATATATTATGTATGTAATAAATTTGATGGTATTTATGCTTAAAGTCAAAAAAAAAAACGAAATAATAAAAATTGAAAAACTAAATTAGAACAGTAGAATCAAAAATTTAAGAACTCATCGAATTATTTAACAATTGAAAGCGAAAATCAAATTCGCAAAATCAGAAATTTCTTTTAAGACAGCATTTAAGACACATCAAATAATATTATTCATGATTTTTGTTTAATCTGATGAAAATTAGGTGAAGGTTGGCTGTGTAAACGATTTTGAATTTTGTTTGATGCATAAAAAATAAAACGCCATTCAATTCAGACAAAATCAATTTTATGTGTAAAAGTTCACTGCAATTGTATCTGTTGCAAGGTACTCTCTTAAGTAACAAAAGAAATTTTGAGATAATAAGAAAGTTTTTCGAGAGAGTGAAAAGCATAATATAATAATGTGCTTAATAATAATTATAATAGAATTGATAAAGTTTCATTAAAATTATTGTCGTGTAACGATACAATTCCGGACCTTTTAAGGCAAGCGATGATCGATTTAATGCGAGCGATTAAAAATTTGTACATCGTTTAGGTATACACCAAACATTATTTTGTTGATGATGTTTAATGGATGAATCAAATCAAATTTTGATCAAAGTTTGAGTTGTAAATTTGATGTTTGAAAAATGTTTGACAGTACACATTATTAAAAGAAATTAGAAATATTTTTTAGATAGGAAATGACGGAAATTAAAATTAAATTATTTTTTTCGAAATGTTTATTTTATTAAACTTTTAGTTGCCATATACGAGTGCCTTATCATATGTACATTAAAAATTTATTTTTTGATGAAAAATTCAATTAAGTTTTCTGTCAAACATATGGTATGAAAGATGTTTGATGTCGTCATGTTGTCCGAAATTCCATATCATTGGTTGGTACAAGTTTAAAATTTTTATGAGGGCTCAGGCAATTTTCAGTTTTGAAAATACAATTTGATAGTAAATTAATTGTGACACATTCAAGCAGTAAAGTCATATGAAAATACTAAATTGCAATTAGTTTAAGTACAAAATTACATACCGTTTGATTTCTTAATTGCATGCGATCATACAGTTGAATGTGTGCGCGAACTTGAATATTTCAACGTGTGGAATACAAATAAGCAATCAAACAATTGCAAAACTGAAAATTGCCATACCTCCCTGAGTCCGGAGTCGTTGCAATAATTCTGATATTAATTGAATTCAATTCTGGAAATAATTGAAGATTTGGGATGTCCGAAAAATTTTAGTTTTAATTAAAATTTGGTCAAAAAATGCATCAAGTTCAAATCTTGTTAATTTATACACAATACTAACTTTTTCTCGTATTAAAAATGAAAAAATAGGGGCCTCTTAACAATATAAATATGTATTTTCAAAATATTGTTGCAGCATTATTTAATTTTTCAAAAATTAAATTAAAATATCAATTCAGAACATTTAAATATCTTAATAAGTTAATGAGCAAATTCTACATTAATTTATTACTATGAATAAAATGCATTATTCATGTTATGCGGGTAATTTTAAATTTTTAATTAAGTTTTTTTTTGTATAACAGTTTGTCCTCTACAGAAATATCTTCATTTAGACATTAAATAATTCAGAAAAGTATAATAAAATTACTGTCAAAAAATTTAGGTCAATCATTAAATTCATAGTATACCGAATCATTTTCGGTATCATTTGCCGGCTATCCATGATTTATATATGAATTTAAAATGCAGATTTATTTGTGTTACATTTATCGATATTTATACGCAAATTCTTGTATTACAAATACATTATGTTTGTGTATGTATATAATGTACATTATGTACGTATGTATGTAACAAAATCAATGTAACATTTTCACTTTTCCTTGCTGGTGTTTCAAAATGTAATTATTTATTCTCACAAAACTAATGTGTGAGCAGAGAAAATAATTTTTCATTCAAAAAGAAAAAAAAGAGAAAAACTGGCAAAAATACAAAAATAAAAGAACAAGTAAAATAAAAACCGGAATAATAATAATTTTGCAGGGAATATTTATTATCCCTTTGGCCTTTTACGTTTTTTTTTTGATTATTCTTATAATATGTACGTGTATACAATGTGCATATTACAGTACAGCACTTCCTACCGGTATCTTTACAGTATTATGTCACATACATACATACACAAATATATTTTTTAGGGGTTTTACATAGTTTCACTTAGTTTTATTAAACAATACTGATGGAATTCCAAAAAATAAAGAACAAAAAAAAATTACCATAAAAAAAGACCAAAGAGGGAAAAAAGCAACAAAACAAGGTCGAACCAAAATAAAAGCTTAGAAGCCATGTGTTGACGAGGGATTTGTGTATTGAAAAAAAACAACACAAATGAATAAAAAAAAAATGCAGCAAAATAAGAAAAAGAGAAAAAGTAACAAAAATAATATCCTTTTTAAATTGTGACAGACCTTTTCCTATAAAAACATAGGAGCATGTATGCATATGTATATGAAGGTACGTGTATACCATATTGTATTTCGGTTATAACTTATACATTATATTGTGTATGTAAGAACAAAATGTATAACAGGTGATTTTGATATATTATTACAGTTGATACTGTAAAATCATGTTGAAAAGTATCCGACAATAATAACATTGTAAATTTTAACACTTACAGACTTTTTTATTTTGCTTTCTCTTATTCATTTACAACTTGTAATTTATGCTATTCCAAAATTAATTATTGTTAAAAAATTGGGGTAAAATTTTGGTTTTCATTAAAAATCTTTTAAGAATAATTTAATTATTTTTTTATTTGACAAATAAATTGGAAAAAAAGATTGATGAAATTTATAATTGTGTAATTATAGGTAAAAGATGGCATTAAAGGTGAATTGGATTTTTTGATGCAATTTACAAGGCTGTGCCAATATTTTGTGAAGCAGGAAAAGAATGTTTGAAAATGTTTTTATATCTTTTGATTTGTTCGTGCTAGTTGGAGCTAAATGTTAATACTTTATTGGAAATCGAAATTTTTCGTCGGAACCAATCATATTTTCGTAGTTATTCCTATTACTGTAGGAAATCCAATTTATGTATATTTAAAAATAAATTTTGAAACTTTCGGAATTATAATGAAAATTGGAATTCCGATATAATTCCAGAATTGCAGTAAAAATTCAAAAGAAAAAATAAAAGTTAAAAAAAGGTTTGCATCAAATTAATTAAAATTGAAATTTTGTTTGAATATTTCAATAGAAAAAAAAAAACAAATTCGAGGAGCAAAATTTTCAGTAATTTCTATAGTATTCGTTTTTATCATTAGCAAATCTTTGCTTCATCGGATTCAAGATTTAGTTCGCTTTCACTCTTACATTTCTCTACTTCAGTTCGCTTTGTGTAGAATTACTTCACAATAGCAATTTGAATTGCATAAAATTTTTTGAGAAAGCAGCGACCTACTCACATTATAATCATTGAATGTCTTCATCAATATTTAATTAAGAAGATTCCAGTTGTCTTGTCCAGCATACAACTCTTTTACATAAATTTGTACAACTCTCAGACGTAAAACGGCCATTAATAAGAAACCGGCCCAAATTCCAAACCACGTCATTTTTATTCATGTATTTTAGCATTTATAAAGCGTGAAACTGAAAAATATCTTCTTTTGGCGAACTTTTTCTTACTGATATCCATCACAAACTTCTGAATGCTGATGGATGATTAAGAAACATCAAATATTCGAATTGGATTCGCAAAAATTTGCCCAAATCGCTGTCAAAAAGCAGAAATCAGTCTAAGATAATCATTCTAGATATTACAGCAGGAAAATTTTTGTCTATTTTTGATTTATAAAAATTTTTTTAAATTTTTGCATTCCCTAATTAAATTAAGAGCACTCGTACCAATAACATCCGAATTTATAAATTTTTCATATATTTTGTTGTGTTTTGCTCGTAAGTTGGTATGCATTGGCATCGTAAATCCACCTAATACCTTTCAAGTTTGCTCACATTGTAAGCACTTTGTCGCTTTAGTTTTTGTCCGTCACAAAGTTATTTAGATTGTATTGAAACGATCGAAATTTAATTACTCATACTGCACGAATAAAAAAACTTACAATGCTAGAACGCTTTATTTATTATGCTTACGTTACTTGCTGGAATTCCTAATGATTTATATGGAATTTGTCTCATTTCATAATAAAATCGAATGAATTTTGGGATTCCGGAATCCAGAAATCCGGATTTAAATTCCCTAGTTATTATAGTAATTTTTTTAACAAGTCAGATCTGTGTTCGAAAGTAAAAGCATTTTAGGTTTGGAAACTATCATTTGATAAAAAAAAACAGTAGTAAAAAACGTACAATAAGGCAACGAATTTGTGTTATTCTCTATGATATTTGTTTGAAGAAGAATTTCTCTATGATTTCAAACGTAATTTCATTAGATTAAAAATAAGATAAATTGCATTATTGTAACCATATCTATGGAATTTTAAATGGGATTAAGTTTTAAGAATTTAATCATTTTTTTTCTAATAAGATTTTCACTAGTTTAACAAAGAATTAGTTTTATTGAGTGTAAAGTCCTATATTTAATAAAATTATATTAAAGAAAAAAAATTATTGCATCTGGACATGCAATAAATCATAAATGCAAATTGCTATTGATAATTTATAGCCGACCTTGTATTAAATTTCCACTTAATTTATTTAAGAACATTGTACACAAAAATTTAGAATTAAAATCATACAAAGAAGTCTCTTTGCATTAACATACAAAAACAAAGCTTGAATGTAGAGAGAGTGAAAGAGAAAAGAATATATTAAGCAATTTTTTATATATGTATGTAGGTAATTATTCATTTGTAATTTTCATGTACTTTTCACAGTAAATTCATAAATAAATCATAGTTATCATTTTATTAAATCTCATATTTTATGAAGTTATAAAATTTTTTTCTGGTTTTACATGCCTAGTTATAATACTAAATTTGAGCTAATTAAGAAAGCATGAATTAGCAAGAAAAAAAATGGAAAAACTTAATATATATACAAGTGTACGTGTATAGCTCACATCCTCATTTACATAATATAACTACATTTATACAATATTCCTATAGTTCCTAAATAATTCACTTGTATTTAAACAATACTATTGGGAAAGGAAATAAGGTTGTCTAACTACATATTTAGGATTAAATATACAGGCTAAATATAGTTCTGTTATAAAACAAAATAATTAGAAATTAACGACTCTGGATTGTGGTCATGTTAAAGCACATAAATTTGGGTATATCCCTATGTACAATAGTGCGTACACTTAATATTTTATTCTTTTATATATTCGTAAGTACAAAGAAGTATATACATACATACATATTTTAATATATAAAAAAAATTTACAATATTAGATTTTGCATAGAGAATTATTTTATTGAGTATTTAAGAAAAAAGAAACAAAATGAAAGTAATAGTGTAGTAATAATAGTAAAATTATACAGGGAAATAGGAAAAGAGAGTGACTTAATTAAGAAAATTTATATATGAATCTATTATAAATGTGTATTTAATTAAGTACGATTTTCTTATATTTTTGGAATTAATTGAAGTTGAATTTGCAATTGATGTTAAGGTATGAGAGTTACCTTTAATTTAAATATCTTGATTTGCATAATAATTCAAAGAATATAGAGAAACATGTTCATGAAATCTTCATAATACGAGAATTTAGAAAATCTATTTGGTGTAATATTGAAATAAAAATTTTGAAATTGTAAAAAAAAATTAATAAATTTCAATAAATTGAAATTTATCAACTTTTTTTATGAATGAATCCAAATCCAAATATAATTAAATAGTTTTATAATCCAAAAAGTAATTAAATTATAAAAACTCGTAAGAATGAGTAAAAATGTGACAATGCACACAATAGACTAAAATAAGTACATAGGGGTGGTTTACCCTCCTTGCTTCTAAATGCGATACTTTACGTAAGGAGTAATAAATAATATTTACCATGATAAATAGCTAAAAACCTTTGAAATGGAAATTAATGGCTTATTAAGGGTGATGATGATGATGATGATGATCCGCTAATCTCCTACTCGGGAGCAAACGGCCTCAGTAAGACTTTTCCATCGAACTCTGTTTGGGGCGGTGTTCAAAGCGTCTTGCCATGAAAAACCTGCACTTTTTAGCTCGTTTTTAACTGTTATTCTCCAGCTGTTGCTTGGGCGACCACGTCTGCGGGCTCCCTGTGGATTGTGTAAGAGCGCTGTTTTTGCGATGCAACTCGATCTTAAGGTATGTCCAATCCAGCCATATTTTCGTGTTGTTATATCGTGTCGGATAGATCTTTGTTGCGTTTTCTTTAGCAGATTTGCATTTGTGATGGTGTTTGGCCAGAAGACTCGTACAATTCTGCGAAGACATCGATTTGAGAAAACCTGTAGCTTATTTATCGCTGATTGTGTGAGACCCCAGGATTCACATCCATAGAGGAGTACGGGTTTCACGCACGTGTTATATATTTTTATCTTTGTATTTAGCGATAGCGCATTCGATCTCCAAATTTCTTTTAGGTTGTACATGGCGGTACGCGCCTTGCTTATACGGTTTTCAATATCTTTCTCCCCACCGCCGTCACTAGAAACTATGCAGCCTAAATAAGAAAACGAAGTAACTTCCTCGATCACAACATTATTTAAAGATAATCTACTGTTGTTCGACGAGTTAATTTTCATTAATTTTGTTTTGTTGATGTTGATCTTTAGACCAGCCTGTAGTGCTACTCGGTGCAAGGTGTTCAATTTTTCTTCGATGTGATTAAAGCTGTGCGCAAGCAAACAGATGTCATCGGCATAGTCCAAATCATTTAGTTTGCTGAATGGCGTCCATTGGATACCATTCGGCGCCTCGGTGTTAGTTTTTGCCAGAATCTCATCGAGAACGAACAGGAAAAGTAGTGGTGAAAGTATGCATCCCTGACGCACGCCTACGTCGATCTTAAAAGATGCAGATGATCTACCTTCGTGCAACACCATGTTGTTCGCACTCGCATACATGCATTTGATTATGTTTATCAGACCCTCGGGTACCTGTTTTTTACGTAGTGTACTCCATATATGAGATCTTGAAATAGTATCAAAAGCACGTTCAAAATCAATGAAAAGAAGATATAAAGTGGAGTTATATTCGTTAGCTTGTTCGATGATGTTTCTTAGTGTGACAATATGGTCGGCGCATGATCTACCCTCACGGAAACCGGCTTGTTCTGGTCTGATGTTTTTGGCCAGAGGAGATAGCCGTTCCATTATAATAAGAGAGAATAACTTTTGGATGGTGTTCAATAACGTTATTCCCCGCCAGTTTTTACAGTGGCGTAGGTCTCCTTTTTTGGGGATTTTTATTATTAGCCCTTCGGTCCATCTTTCAGGAAGTGAACCTGTTCTCCATGCTTCTTCAATTAGCGGGGATAATATATTTGCTGCTCTTGTAGGATGTTGCTTGAAAAGCTCTGGTACGATGTTGTCAGAACCGGCTGCCTTGTTATTTTTTAGTTTTTGGATGGCTGCAATGATTTCTCTTGTTGTTGGACTTCTGTCAGAGATTCTGGTCGTTAAAGGTGTTGTGTTAGTGACATCATAGAGGTTGTTATCGACATTGTTGTTGTCGTCCCTGATTTCGAAGTGTTCTTGCCATCGGTTTAGTTGTTGATCGACATCAGTCAGCAAATTATTTTGAAGATCGAATATTGGGGAATGGGTGTTAAATTTCTTCCCGCTGACGCTTTTTATTACCTTGTAAGTTTTACGGAGATCATTTTGCTGTACCGCCCGCTCAGCTTCAGCCAGATGTTGCGAGATAAACCTTCTTTTGTCTGCTCTTGCTGAGTATTTAACTTCGCGGTTAAGGCTGGCATACTTTTGCCTAAGTTGCTCAGCCTGCACTGTACGTGGGTTGAGGTGGTTTAATTTACAGTGCAAAGTTTTCCTCTCTGTAATCTTAGTCCATGTACGATCCGAAATCCATTCCTTCCTGTTGCGGGGGGTAAGCCCAAGTCTTTGATGCGCGGAGTTTACGAAGGCGTTCTCAACGACACACCACTTCTCAGATAATGTTTCTGCTGGTGTTGTTGCAGTAATTTGTTCAACCTGGTTAAAAAAGATGTTGGCATTATCCCGGTCCTTTAACTTACTGAGATTGAATCTTGGTCTTGTTGTTACGAGATTTCTTCTTGGCTGGAATTTCAGAGATAATGTTAACTTGCTAACCAGTAAAATGTGGTCTGTGAAGAGGTCGGCGCCGCGCTTGGTTCTGATGTCACCGATGAGTTTCAGCCATTTGCGCTCTATTAGAATGTGGTCGATTTGCGAACGATGACGACTTCCCGGAGATAACCATGTATATTTATGAATAGATTTATGTGGAAATTTTGTGCCACCGACAAAAAGCCCATGTGCTGCACATAAATCTAACAACCTGGATCCGTTGTCGTTGCTCTCCGTCTCAAAACTATGTTTCCCAACTATATCTCTATTGGTAAAGTTATTTGGTGCTACCCTAGCGTTGAAATCACCAAGAATGATCTTTATGTCACCCCGCTTTACTTGGCTAATGACAGTATCTAGTTGTTGGTAGAAGTTGTCTTTGTCTTCATCACTAGCGAGATTAGTCGGTGCATAGCACTGAATGTAGGTGACGTTTTTAGGAGAGCCCTTAAATCTGGCCCATACAATGCGATCCGATATCGGTTTCCATTCGATTAGAGTTTTTGCTGCCGAAGGAGTCAACAGAAAGCCTACACCGTTCTGATGTATTTTATCGTTACCACTATAAATGAGATTAAATCCATTAGATGTTCGAAGTTCACCGGAGTCCTTCCACCTGGTCTCACTTAAACCCAAAATTTGCAGTCCATATTTTTCCATTTCTGCTGTAGTTTGAGCTAACCTCGTAGGTTCAACGAGAGTTCTTATATTCCATGTTCCAAAGAGTGTCCATATGTGCTTGCCATGAGTCGATACCGAAAAATTCGTCCTGTTGTTATTTCTTCTTTCTGAGGTTTCTTGAATCATTGAAATTTCAAGCGGACAGGTGATTAGCATGTCGCGCTCAATCCCAGATGCTAGGGCTGCTAGCCTCCCTGGGCGGAGAGGGGGCTTATTTAGGGTAAATTTAAATTGTATGGAGATACAACCGTTACCTCAGGCCCCATCGCACTCATTACTTAGCCTGGAAACACCAGTTGCCCAGGGGTCGCCACTAGGAGGCGTAATGAGCACTTGGAGGTAGCAGCACAGTTGCGGCATTGGAATGTTTCATGACAAAACAGACGGTCAATGCTTTCCCTGTCGCTTTCCATCCCTGATTAAGGGTAGTATGGTTTATTCGGCAATTCTGACATTAAAAGGTTGTTGGTATGTATTTTCTCTCGTCCGTTCACAACTATTCCATTATTTTCTTCTGTTGCATCCAAACAATGTTTGCATAGATCAACAAATTACTAAAAGCACAAAATTTTTAAAAACTACAATAACACACACAAACTCTTCAAACAGCGAAGCCTTTTTTTGAAAACACAGAAATTTTGCAGTTTTTTAAGAACTATTTAATTCATTAGTGATGCGTTTTTGAAAAAAACTCTATATGGTGTGCCATAATAGTATTCCATTCATATAGATATCGCGGCTGGATATCAAATAGGGCTTTGTATTGGCTATACTATAATTTTTCAGTAAATTTTAATAAATTGAAACATAAACCTATTTGCAAATTATGTAAAACATTGCATTAGAAAGAAATTCAATAGGTTGCGATACTATCCTTCGTAAGAAATTCTATTTAATTTTCGGGCAATATAATTTTGTTCTCTTGGTCTCATTACATTCCAAAATGTAAAATTTACGGTATTCTTTATATTATTACCGAGATTCCACTGTATGTATGCATTTTATGAATAAACCAATGCCGTAAATAAAGAAAGAATTTTCAAAATCAAATTACATTAAAAATATTATAATTTCACTATCTCGGATTTTGTACTCAAAATATAAAAATCTTAGGTAAGCACAAAATAAAAATAAAATAATAAAAAAAAAGAAACAATAAAAGTTTAAATGTCAAATGCACACACGCTACTTATTGCATTTCACTGCATTTGCTATGTAATTAAAAACTTCTTATCACATTTGCAAAAAAAAAAAAAAACAAAATTAATGCTTTATTTTTTTCAATTCGAATCATTTTTTTCACATTGATTGTGCAGTTAGTCACGTCCACCTTTTACCTTAAAAAAAAAATACAGTTTTTAGGTGATGAATGAAATTATTGAATATTGAATAAGAATTTTACAATTTAACATCCTTTCATATAGAAAAGATTTCCCTTAATTGCAATGGCATGAAGATGGAAACTGAAAATTTGCTTTTTATTTAGAAAATTTTTCTCAACTAATTTGTTAAAACATGGGCACATTAACCCCTTATTCATGAACTTAAGTTTCATTGATTTTTATCTTAAGCTCAAGAATAATTGTGAATTCTTTTAAAATGCCTTCACTTTGAAAAGACATGCGTTACAATAAGTCCCATTAACTAATATCTTAGTACACTTTCTAATTATATTGTGAAATATTGTTGAATGCTCAATATGACCATATTAAAATCTTTAACGAAAAGTCTGATAATCTCAAGTGGTTGTACTTAGTTTTAATCGTAACAATAATCGGATCTATTTTGTCAGATATATTTAATACTTTTGTATGTGCTTATATGAAGAGGCGAAAAAATTTAGAATCAATAATATTGATTATTAATTTAATTGGAGTGATTTGAGCCTATTCGTTGTCATCACACTGAATGTATTTAATTAACCATAATTATTTTTAACGAATGTAGTGTTCATTTAGATATAATGTACACTGTTCCTTATCGAATTGCGTTGACTTATAATTAAAAGTGAAGTCTGCTATAATATTTTTTTATTAAGAAAATTAATACATAAAATCATCCCATATTTTACAAAGAAACGCGTATTAAAAGAATTGAACAATACAATTACTGCTTTCATTTAGTTACTTTAATTTTCGGTTTCTCAACACGCTCGAAATCCCGAAATATAGAAAATTTAAAATAGATTTAATTTGTTTTACAAAAAATGTCAATATACAAATGTGAGTTTGTACGAAATTGTTATGTATGTCGAAAAATATTCTTAATTCTGCCAGTTTTATGTTCTTATGGCTAAATAATTTTTTTGCTAAGGCGCGTTTATAAAGATTAAATTCGTCTTCCCGTGATATATGTGGTCAAGATCTTGTTTTTTCTTGTAGATTTACAGAATATGTTCCTCTCACTTTATTTGAGAATATTTTCGTTTTGATTTTCCAGGCATTTTTTAGCATAACGTTCAAAATTTTTTTTGCCACATTTTCCTGTTATAAGCAATTAAATGTATTAATTCCATGATAATCTATTTAATATTTCACTCACTTATAATTTTACTTGTTAGTAATAGACATAGCATTATAATCTTATCGATTTTTTTAAGGTAACTCCTACAATCAATAATTAATTGATAATACAACAATGTGAAAGAGGCTCTCGAAAGTAACAGAAAAGAATTAACTAGATAAAATTGGTTTCGTAAAATTGATTTAGTGCAATGTTTTTAATTATAGAAACTTGAAATTTTTCTTAATTTATAAGAGAAGATCTGCACAAGCAAAATTTTAACAATATTCTAAGATTAAAATCATAAACCATTTATTAGAACTCTTCATCGGGCCCCAACACTCATTTTATTCGTATTATCTAAAATTATTTATAGAAACACTATTCTCATATTGTCTTGTAAAAGGGATGATAAAAGGACTCTTACAAAATTTCTTATCGGTAATCATCTTTAGTTCATTTCTTCATATTACTTTTTTCCTTATAAACACAAAATAATATTTTTTTACATTTCTCAAGAGTCTCATACACTATCTTTAAAACCAAAAAAATTTTTTTTAATCATGTAAGTAGTTTTTAGTAAAAAACAAATATAAAAGAAGAAAAATATTTTTTTATTTAAAAGTGAAAATTATAAACATAAATTTTGTTGAGAAAATGCAAATAGAATTTTCATTTTCTCAAGTTATCCTCTTGTGACTTGAAATATTTTAAGACAAAAAATTGAGATAAAAGTTACAATTTCAAAGAAAGGAAAAATATGAAAGTAATATAAAGAAATTTTATATTTTAATTTAAAAATTACTATTGTTTCTTAATTTTAATACAAGAGGTAAATATTTTATTTGTAACAAAGGGCTATGTCAAGTTCTCTAAAGGATTCGTATACACGATAATAAGAATATGTTTTTGTTTGTCGCACAATGGCAAAAATTCTTTTGAAGTTGCAATTTTTGCTTTTGATGTTTGATTCAAGATTCGAATTTTCGGTGCAGAGTAGTTATTGCCAGAGATACTGAATTAATTAATGCTCTGAATTAAATGAACCAATGATGTTCGAATCTTGTATTTTTCCATCTGATTGAAAATACAGGGTAATTCAGGAACAAGTTAATAGCCACATGTCATCGAATTACTTGGTTTTACATATTATATACAATAATACTGTACAATACACAATATATTGTTACTATTTTTACATACACCGTGATTTGAGTTGTTTGCATGTTGTGCGCATTTAAAATCCAATTTTTTCTAAACCAAAAATTACTATACGACTAGAACTAATATTATTTTTTGGAAAATACAGCTTCAGAACCTTAAAAAAAACTTTAGTTCCACAAAAATTGTGTAATTCTAAATAGTATTGTTCGTTTTTATACCCTGCACTTCGTGAAGGGTATATTAACTTTGGTATGGAGTTTGTAACTACTTGAAGGAGTCATCTGCGGTATGGACATATATATATATTCTTGCTCAGCGTAAAATTCTGCGTCGATTTAGACATGTCCGTCTGTCCGTCCGTCCGTCCGTTCGCACGATAACTCAAAAACGAATAATGCAATCGACACCAAACTTTCACAAGTTTTTTCTTTTGTGCCAAGGACGAGCCCTATTGTTATTGGACTAATTCGGACAACGGGTTCGGGTAGCTGCCATACAACTCAAAGAGTTTATTTTAAATATTTCAAAAACTAATAAAGCTATATATATAAAATTTTGTATACATGTGTCCAATTATATTCTACACATGCTTCTATTTCTGAAGTTTTAGAGGAATTGATTGACAGGTTCGGGTACCTGCCATACAACTCCAGAAGCTAATTTTAAATATTTTCAAAAATAATAAAGTCAGATTCATGAAACTTTGCAGTTGTGTGTCGAGTTATAGGCCAGATATATTTCTGAAGTTTTGGTTGAATTGCTCTTCAGCTACGAGTAGCTCCCATACTATTCCAAAAGTTTAAATATTTGGAAAATAAAGTCAGATTCATGAAACTTGGCAGTTGTGTGTCCAGTTATAAATCAGACATATCCGTGAAATTTCTATAGAATAGTTTCACAGGTTGGAGTAATTGCTATACAACAACGAAAGGTGCAGGGTATAATTCAATCGGTTTATACCGACTGAAACGTTTTTACTTGTTAAAATTAATTTTATTATATTTTTTTTAACCTTCAATATGACTCTTAAACCTTCCAATATAGGGTATATTTATATCAATATATATCAATATATAGGCTACATACACGTAGATTTGAATTTGATTAAAATTTTTAAAAACTATACGAATAACTGCAATCATAAGATAAGAGTTTCAATTTTTTTAAAGATCTCAATTCACCATTTTTAAAAAATTATTTCACTTAATTGACATGATTACACATTATATGTATTTAATATACTTATAAATATATGTACATTTTCACCATACAATTGTACACATTACTACTCGTATAACAAAACATAAAATAATAATAGTAAATGTCATCAAATTGTCAGCTATAAAATGAAGAACTATGTCATCACATAATTCTTAATTTTGTTGTGTTTTACCCCTCAAATTTTTCGCATACATTAAAATTAAAGAAAAATTCTGTAGTACATGTTTGTGCGTCGCATACATTCAGCGTATGTGTTGATTTGTGGATAAAGAAACAGCCAGCAAAGGATAGAGAAAATAAGGAAAAATGAAAGAAAATGTCATCATTATGATATGGTTTTGGTGATGGTTTTTCTGAAACAATAACAAAAAAAAAATAAAGAAAAATTGAATAAGATGAGTGAAAAATAACAAGTTTCATCTTTAAAAGAGCTAGGCTGAAAAATAAAACATAATTATGACATATGCCCATAAAAAAATAATTTTTTTTTGTTTTTCGTTTGAACCATTTTCAGCAGATAGCTCTACTGAATTCTATATGGCATAAATGTATGAATGTTTATGGTATATTTTGTATTTGTGTGACACAAAACATTTATTTTCCAAGTTAATGCATATTCTAAGGGCATTCGAACTTATCTCGCATCTTGCATTGAAGTCGAAAATAGTTCTGTAGTTAGTGAAGTTTTCTGTTATCAATGTTAATGTTACAGGTTTCAGTGATTGCATTTGGCTTATAGATCCTCAAAAGCTAAATTGTACGCTTAATTTCACGTAAAATGCGTTTCACTGGTTCATCCGTCCTATAGTCCGCACTATGATGCGCATTACCGAAATATAGAAAAATTTGAAGAAAAATTTTAAAATTTTACTAGACAATTGAGTAATTTTATATTAAAAAAGTAAAAAATCAGATTAAATAACTGAGAATGACGATGACTGGAAAAATTAGACACAGAATGTAGCAATTAATTTTTGAATAACAGTAAAATTGGGAATTATATGACGACTCGTTCCTGTGCTGCACCTCCAAAATTGAATTTTTTTCCCCTTTAAAGTAATTTTTATAATTAAAGGTGTTTAAAATATTAAAATTGAATGCCGTAACCAAAACTTTATTAGGATTCAATTATGAAAAATCCAAAATGCGAAAATCTTTTTATTCCCAAATATTTCAAAGACAAATTTAATGATTTACTTTTTACTGGATTCTCCTTTTAGTCAAAAACAAAATGAAAACAAAATTTTTGCTATTTTCTTCCTTATATTGTAGCAAGGATATGTTATTTATGTTTTTCACTTTATACGAGTATCAGCGTGTTACTAACTAAGTCACTTAAAATTTTCTGAAAACATTTTATATTTGTATGTATATAAACGAGATAATAACTTAGTGCTTAAAAATATTAAAAAATAATACTGAATCTGTCAAAAATAGGATATAAGAAAATTAAAATTTATTTTTTTCTTAAATATTTAATTTAATGGAAAATGTCTCTGCAATATATGTACATACATACAAATATTTTTAAAAACAAACTCTTTATTTTTATTACAAATTGTTATAGAAATTGTGGAAATTTCCAAAATTACATCATGTGTTTTAAAATGTACAAAATCTTACAGGGATATGTTGAAATAGCGTAGGAAAACTGTTGATCATGTGAGTTTTCACACACAGTTTATAAAATAGAGAAGGAATGGATTATGTGTTGGTGATGGTTTTAAGGATGGTAACATTTAAAATTCTAAATTAATGAAACTGTTCCCACAACAGTTTAGTAAAACTGCAAGTAGTACAGTTTTTACATTTATTGTGATTAATATTTCATTTAAATTTTATTAATTCTCACGCAACCAAATTAATTCTGGCCATTGTACAACTGCTATCGTTTCTTCATAGTTCTCAAGAAAAAAATTAGTATAAAATACCATTATCTGTTTAATTTTTATTTATATACCTATAATCGCGTGTAAGTTTGTACATGATCGTAAAATTTCTACATTAAACTTCTAGTTTAATAAAATATTAAAATTGCTTTTTAATAAATTATTTATCAATCTAATTTTACGCCTATATTATGTTAATTTGGAAATCACCTATATACAAACTCTATAATCATTTCTAATTATATTTACATACTATAACTACTAAAAGTTTAATTAAATTTTGTAGTTAATAAAAATTTTATAGCCTCCTCCCAGTTAACATGTTCAAAGTTTAATCAGCCATTACAAAACTATATCGAAAAAAATTATATGTAAAGTTTATTAAAAATTCATATGAGTCATTCGAAATTACAATGTTTTGCATATTAAGCTATGAATATATGGGTAAGCTAAATGCTTATAATGCTACCTGACTTGTAAAATTTTTTATATTTTTTTTGTAAAACAGAGTCTTTAAATCTATTTCTTATTATACACATACATACATATATGAAGTTTTTGTTTGTGAAAAATGATAGCTGCTTGTATGACACCAAAAAGAAAAAAAAAATTAAATAGAGAAAAAGAATAAAGAGAAGGGGTTGCTTATTAAGGGTAAGCAAACGATAATATGCTAAACAGCCGGAAACAAATTGCCAACTAAATTTCCGTTATTACAATTCATATTTTTATATACCTTCATACATACCTTTTATAACATATAAATACTATATAAATAAATGGTGTGTACGTATTAGCAACTCACATATGCTTGAAAGAAAATTTATGTACATTATGCTTTTTAGCATACAAATATATTTTTCACTAGGAAAGTAAGTTAGTGCTCTCTTTTCCTTGTAGCTCCATAAGGTTTTTCAATTAGAAGATTATTAAATATCATTTTGAATTTAATATAGTGTTGAATAAATCCGAATTGCTAAGTACCTCTTTTGCATGCAACACTATTGATGTTCTTCTGATATTGTTAATATTTACCATAATTATAGATAATAAATCTAATTTCTCAAAATATTAACAAATCGTAGCAAATTTGAATGCATAATCAGATTTTTTAGGATTTGAAGAAAACAATGGCTGCAATTGAGCGCTTCCGAGCCCAACATGCAACGCAATATAATCCTAATTTTCCTTCCAAAAATGTATAGAATTCTAAAATAAAAAGAACAGTTTATGTCGTTTAAGGAATCGAAAACGCCTTGGAGGAAACTTTATTCTAGAACTCTTGGAGAAAACTATGCATGTATTAGATTACGGTAAAAGCTATATAATAATAAACTGTTTGAAATGAATGCCCTTGTACTATATTTCAATTATCAATCATATAAATTTTTCATGAAATGTGAGTGTGTTTTACAAACAACTGATAGCTTTTTATCACTTAATCGCAATTATGGTACTTTTTCAAAAGTTGTCCCTGTACAGTAACCGTAATATTGTAAAATTGCGTAAGCTTACTACTACTTTATTTCAAAAGGAATGATTTATCATATTTTCTATAGAAAATTTAAGAATTCTTAAATAGTAATCGGAACTCTCAAATTGTTTCGAGGTATAGTTTTAAATGAAAAACTTCGTATGAAGACTGAAAACTCAATTAACATTTTCAATTGGATAATTTTGGTATTCTTTTGAATAACTTTGTATTTAATGGAATCATTCAACTAAAAGTAAGAAGTGTGGTTAGGTGAGGTGAATTAATGAATAATTTTTCACTTTTTATTAGAATAGTTTATACCATTATTTTTATTTGCTTATAACTCTCATACACATTTCATACCATAATTTTATTTCTTTTTTTTTGAGGATTTTATAATTGTGTTTCTTTTTATTTTTATTATTTTCCTTCTCATTCTACAATTATATATGTATATATATACATTTTATCTGTTGCTTAAATCAAAAAATTACATAGTGAATCGCGGTGGGGAGGAGAAAATTAAGTTTATCAATTGTGGTTATAAAAAAAAAACTTTTAATATAAACTGCTAATAAAAAGGATAACTGAAAACTATGATTTCGTTTGTAATACTGGGGAAAATATTGTGTAAGAGAAGGAATATTGCGAACAAAAACTTGTTCATGTTGAAGTTTTTGATAAATTTTCCAAATTTTTGGAGTTCAATATTATTAAGAATTACCCTTTTGAATTAAAAATCAAAATGTTTTGGGTATTTTGGTTATAACGGAAATTTTAATTCTCTTCTTCATCCGCATTTAATGTAATTTGAACATTTTGTTTCTATTTAATACCCGAACAAGTCCTAATCCCATAATATATCAAATATAGCAGATCATGTCGAATATACACAGACACAAAAATTTTTAATTAAAAAATTTTCTAGTACGTAAGCAAAGAATATTCTAGTACGTAAGATATTATATTTTCGGGGCTATTAAGACACTAACCTTATTATTATTTTCAATATTAATTAAATCATATATGCTCATCATTCAATAATATGGACTGAATTATTGAATTTCGTCTAATATTAAAATATTATTTAATTCTTTTTATGGCTTGCACCTTTGTGAGGGTTATATTAACTTTGGTACGGAATTAAGCTGTTGAAGGAGACGTCCGTGGTATGGAATATATACGTATATTCTTGCTCAGCGTAGAATTTTGTGTTGATTTTGTCCGTCCGTCCGTCGGTCCGATCGCACGATAACTCGAAAACGATTAAAGCAAACATTATGCCAAGGACAGATTCTATTTATGGGATGGGTTCGGGTAACTGTCATACAACTCAAAGAGATTTTGTTAAATACATATGTATTTCAAGAACTAATAAGAGTATAAATATGAAATTTTTTAATATGCGTGTTCACATATGTTCTAAAAATTTTAATGGAATGGCTTCACTGGTTCGGGTAACTGCCATACAAAGCTACATTCCTGTAGCTCAGACATATCTATGAAGTTTCTATGGAATGGTTAAACAGATTGCAAAAACTGTCATACAACTATGAAAAATTCTGAATATTTCAAAAACAGATTTTTATATTGTTAAGGTGCAGCAGAGTGTAATCCAGTCGGTTCAGATCGACTAAAACATTTTTACTTGTTAATATTATATTTTCGCCAATACCTTAGGCATGGCCAAATAAACGTGTTTATATTCTCTAATTTGCTTTTATAATTTATATATTTCAAAAAATTATTTCATTTTTTTGGTTCATGGTATATAGTAGGCAATAGGCATACATGCCGTCGCCGCGCCTTAGGTGAAATGATTTATGAGTGAGTTAACAATTTTAGTTTTGTATTTCATATACATATATGTATATTCAAGAGAAAAAAAAACGAAAAAACTTTTATTATAATTCAACAAAATGTGAAAAAGGAACTAAAAGAACTAAAGGACATTTTATATACTATAAATATAACAATATAAATTCATTGTATAGCAGTTATAATCATAATGAATAAAGGCTTTTAGAATAATTCTATGAATATATTCATTCACAGTACATATATATGTATATCTGTTTAACATAATGTGCATATTTTAAAAAGGATAATTGCGTGTTTTATCACATTATATGTTAAAGCAATTAAACGAAAACAATTTCTGATTATGTTAGATAGGAAAAAAGAAAATAAAAACGGAAAACAATAAAACGAAAAAAAAAATACTTTACTTCGTGTGAAAAGGGTTAAATATGGATTAGAGGCTTCGTGTATACAAACATATTTACATACACACATAGATATAGAGTACGCATATTTATAACAAAAAAAATTGTAATATTAAAGATAAGTTTAGTGCCATGATTAGCATTTAGTTTGTTTGTTTATTATAGATGAAATTAAACATTTAACATTTTTATTATACTGAGTCATGAGAATGGTTACCATAAATAAATTTTATATTTACTGTTATACCGCATATTATATTCCGTAACTAAAAATATACAAAACCGTATCCGTTTAATATTTTGTAATACTCGTAATTGTTATAATAAAATAAAAAGTGAAATATTTACTTTCTTTAATATTTCCCAAAGATATTTTTTCATTCATTTAGGTGAAAACATAAAAATTGTTATACATTTATAAAAGTATATGTGTTAGGTCAGTTAGAAGTCGTAAAATAATGGACGATATTGAAGGTTTAATTTAAAATACGGGTGAGAGAATATTGGTATAAGTATAAGAGTAATTTGTGTTGCGCGGTACGAATTTTTGTTACAATCATTTGACAAAGAGTATAGCTATAGAGAATATGAGTCAACATTACATATAATGCTATATATATACATATATGTATAATATAACAATACATAAATTGTTGAAAACAAAGTTGTTTTACGATATATTCCTTATAATTGGAATTTGAAACATCGAGGACTAACTGTAAGTGATTTAATGAAGGAGTTGGAAAAGTTATCAATGTAGTTAAATTATTTTATACGACATTCATGCCATTATGGAACTAGTACGAGTATGTTTTCTTTATGCAATTGAGGACAAAATAATGCCCATATAGCCCATTGCAAAGTATAAGACAATTTTGTTTTAACAGTTTTGGTATAAAGAGCAATACAAGAAGATAAAAAGGATTGCTTCAAATGTAAAATCCCCATAAAATATTGCTTCTTAAATCTAATTCCCGTACGGTGTGGTACTCACCTCTTTAATATTTAATGTTAAATTTTTCCAAAATCTATTATTAAAATATCATCATTTCTTAAATGCTATAAGAATTTCCGGACGTTGCACTGCAATTGATTAGTTTGGATTTTGTTTCAACAGTGTATGAATTCTTTAGAATTAGAAGCTTATCAAAAATAATATTTTATGCAATTTAATTTTCAATTTACAGGAAATATTTATAAAAATATCAAACCCCAGGAATGTAAATGTACACACATGAAACATTAATATCAAATTCTTTACTAAATCATCTACATTATTTCTGCAAATAAATTGATATTGTCTCTTTTGATATGTCATGTAAATCAATTATAACATGATAGACGCATTTCTTATCTTTTCAATATTTTATAGAAATTATGATTTATTAACTCTAAAATATTATAGAAAATGTGCTTTAAAATAAATATTTGTGATAACACTGCTTGGCTATAATTGCATCATGCACCTTCTTAATGATTAGTTAAATATTTGTTATATACATAATATAGTGAATATCAAGTGGCAGACTTAATTATGACGGCAATTTTGCATTGTCTGTGACGTTAACATTGTAATTTCCTGTATACATGCATTTATATAAAATATATTGAAGGGAACAAATAAGAGTAATTCGAAATTCAATTTAATTTTTTTATTTAATTTTTCAAAATAAAGGGTATTTTTTTAATTTTACGAGAATTTTGCTTGAACCAGTGTAAAATTTCAAAATAAAATTTCAATAATCCTACTTTGAAATCTTCATTTTCTGTTAATGAAGCAATCACCTCGGATTATTTGATTTTGTTCTTGCTATTTTTGATAATAATTATTTATAAATTCTTAATCTTTATAATTAACAGCGAAAATAGTTAAAAAGCTTTTTAGTTCTAGAAATAGAATTTTATAATTTTTATATAGGATTAAGTATTCCAATTATATTGAAAAGAAAATATTATAATTTATGCAATGAATTTTTTATCAAAAAATTTCATTAAAAAATTTAAATCCCCATAGTGGTGTACAGAATTAATGCATGTTATCTATTCATTTTATAAAAAATCTTGAAAAAATTTACATTTAAAAATTTTTTTTAATATATCAGACGACTGCTTAATACAAGCATCTATAGTATAACAAAAATCGTCATCATTTATAGGTGGAAAGGGAAGGGAAGAGGGAAAAAAAGATAATAATAGTAAGTAGTAAAAATTTAAGATTAATAGGTAATTTAAGAAATAAACAACCAAATTCAAGTATGCAACTAAAATAAATCAATGCTAAAATATAATCAATGTAAAATCTGACTTTAAGAACCCTCTTACTTACGTTCATACAAAAAACAGACGAATGCAAGTTAATTTCGAGCAAAATATGATTCACCGGTTCATGCACCCTATAGTCCGTACTGCGACGCGCCACATTGAAAAGCCCGGACTACTTAAGGTTACTAGGATTCTCTCTGTAAGAAATCCAACCTAATAAAATCGGGTCAACTACCGAATGGAAACTATATCGGAAACCAACCTACGACAATATAGCGATCTTAAGTTCAAAAGCTGAAGCCTACCCTCATAAGGGGGCAATGAGGCAGTCTAAACGGATCCGACCAATCCATACCATGAAGAGTAAAACGAAGGAATTGTCTCTGCACAGCCTCAACATTATATCAACACCTATATCAACATTACGAAGAGAAGATTAAACTTGACATGCGTATTTCTTAAGAAAAATAATTAAATAAAAGTTTTTCTTTTAAAATAATTCTAAACATTAAAGCTGAAAAGCTTAAATTTAAGCCTAAAACCTTTTAAGAGAAAAGACCAATTTATAATAGTATAGCTAGTCATACTCAACTGTGTGACTTTAGTCTCATTTACAATTCTGACATTTGTGGTTCACTTACCTGAAAGAAAGGAAATAAAAAATATTATAATTAAATTATTTTTGAATTAAATTGATTTTATTATATTTGTTTTATACAAAATTAAGAAACTACAACTTCATGTACTCATATGTACAATTTATAAACTAATTTAATGTAGAATATTATGGCCGCGTATTCAACATTAAATTAATTAGTTTATTAATGTGAAATATGTACATAGTTCCGATAAAATTATTATTTTAATATTAATTCATAAGAAGTGTGTAATCAAATTTAGTTTTAAATATCTCAATTGAAATATTAAAACATTAAGATTAAAAAATTGAGTAAAATTTTGATTATTCCGGTTCGCATTGAACAACCGGATCTTCTAAACTCATTAGTTAATTAAAAGTTATGCAGAAAATTATTCATGTTTAAAAAACTTTGATTTTTTAAACTAGTTTTTTAATTTAATTCTATAATCAAATTTAAATTGATTAATATATAATTTTACTTAAAACAAAATTATCACCTGCAATTTTGAATTTGCATTTGGCAAAGCAAATATTTGCTCATTAGATTTTGGACTTACAGAAAACAAATATTGATACAACATACTGAATGAGTATTTTTTCGTTTACTTGAAATTTCATTAAAAATATTATTGATTTTTTTAATATTTTCATTATTCTAAATACATTTTGCATAGTCAAAGAAAATTTCCAATTCATGTTCATGGAACGGAAAATGACACTTTAAATTTGAAGTTGATCAAATTGTTAAAATAAGAACGTCAGGTTAAAACAAAGATCTATGTAGGAGTTGCTGTGACAAAGAGGAGGAAGAAACAGTGACCCACCTTCTGTGCTAGTGTCTGGCACTGGCGCACTCCAGGCAGAAATTTCTTGGATATTACTTCTTCGGGCGCGCTGCGGAGCGAATATAAGCGTGGGTAAAATTTAAGCTGGTTTTTGAAGAGCTCGTGCTGGTTTGAATGAGGAGCGCGAAAGCAGAGATCCTGCGGTATTACAACAGGCCTGCTTGGCCTATGTGTACCCTTCGGAACATAATTTAACCTTCTATTAAGCATTGCTAGCCGAGAAAAGTTACAAATATGGCTAAAATATTTCAATAATACCGTTCCAACTCTACTATTCGGTTAAAATGCTATCTTCTTATACAGGAAATTAGGGAATTAGTACCTTACTACTAAATGAGTAACAAACAATACTTGTGTCTAATTCTTGTATTTTTCTTTTGATTTATAATATTAATGGGATAAATTAAAAAAATTTTCTTTTGAATCCGCAATTTATCAATAAATGGGTGACATTAATCGAAAATATTACCAAGTATTCTACAATACGAATAGTATGTGAATATAATTAAATTTTTACGAATGATTCATTCTCTGTCCCATCTATTTATCCAATTTATTCTTAACATCTAATAAATAATTCTGGATAAATAATTTATAATTCGTACTGTACAATATACGTACATGGGAATATTATATGTATATACATACCAATATACATACATACATAAATTAACATACAAAATATGAAAATTTGAAAGCTTTCTAAGAAAATTAAAATTATCTACTTAATGAAAAAAAAAACAAAAAACAACGAGACAAATAACCAAAATTAGTGAATTTGTTAATATCACAATAACAATTGTTTATCCATCCGGTGGTGGTGGTGGTGGTACTGGTGCTTGATGTATGATGACAAAGTCAAAAAAGAAAAAATTAAACAAAAAAAACAATTTTCCTCTCAAAGTTCATTTTAAAGTGTAAAATCATACAAAATTCTTAAAAATTTCGCAACAAAAATGTTTGACAAAACATTCGAATTTGTTTTTTTTAAATTAATGAATTCTTGGAATATTTTTAGGATCTTATTTAATATTTCTTAGAAAGATCTTCCAAAACAAAAAAGCAAAAGTCCATATTTAAATCACATTGAAAAAAATAAGAAATTTATGTGAGTATTAGATTTGTGGTCATAAATCTTAATTGTTTTTCAATATCCGAGTTATTTCCTTTGCAACTAAAAATACTTTTTCTAAGTAAAATTCTCTTTATTCCGAATTACAAAACGAAGATTACATTACGTCATTCTTTTTTTCTGCAATAAAGAAGAAACTCCCTAATAAATGTAGAGGCTGACCAATAAAAATAGTAGCGGATGCAAGTTGAAAATTGGGGTTTTTTTTTTTTTGAATGTTAATTAATATGCAATTCTGAAAATTACATTAAAACTTCATCAAATAATTATTTATTATTAAAATCTTTAAAAGGGTGTTTAATTTTTACGATATTTGTCTCTTATAAAATACCTGCATATTAGTTAAAAGACAAAATTTTCACAAATTTAAATTTTATCTATTCATTTGGGTTTAATTTCAAGTTATTTTAAATGTTAAATTTCTCAATAATGCGAAAGAAGCAAATACGGATCGTCATCAATCATCATTAATTTATGGACAACTTATTATAGAGACCATTTATTCATGTTCAGCTCTCAATAGTCAGCAAATTTCTCTTACTTTACAGTCCAATCTAGTGCCCAATTCAGTATAGTAACAATAGTTTGTTGTTGCTTTCTACATTAAAAACGTTAATTTTTATTGTTCTGCCATTTCAGCCTCTTAGTAGATGATGATTTCTCAATATGTCTTAATGCTTACCCCAAATTTCAAAATTTCCTAATAATCAATCACAAGATCGCGGCGCGTAGTAATTTTGAAAAGAATTAAAGAAAATTATTTCTCAATTATATTTTCATTTGTTGATATGCTGAATGCTGCTTTCATTAAATTACTCTTAAATTATAAGCTTTAAAGACAATATTTTCAATAAGTTTCTCTTAATAAAAATTTGTCTCATTCATTCATTAAAAGAGAAAAACAACTTTATTCGTTTCGTACATATTTTTTTGTTAAATTCGGCATAAAATAAAAATGAAACGATCGGTTAATCACAAAAATTTTTTCCCAACACATTCAGCAAAAAAATTCAGCACAATATTTTAACTTTCGTTTTTGATTTTTCTTTTTCTTGTTTTTTTTTTTTGAAAACCCTGTCTATAAATAACGATCAAATCAGTTCATTTCAAGTAATTTAAATAAAAACTCGGAACAATAAAGACATAAAAAAAGTAAAAAAGTAAAAAGAGAGAGAAAAAAAAATATTAACGGTATAAAAGAATTTTGATTAATAGTTTTCGATAAAAAAAAATTTTTTCTTGTTCCTGTAAATAATTGAATTTAATTAAAGCAACTAAATACAATGAATATTTAATTATTATATTAAATACTATGAAATAAAAAAAAAAATAATTAAAAATTAAAATAAAGCATAAAGGTGCGTGTGTATTTTGATATACCTAGAATATAATTGTTATACAAGTATGTATAGATAAGACAAGAAGAAAAAAAAGTCGCGTGCCATAAATAAATTTTGAAATTTTTGGAATTTTTAAAATATTTATTAAAGAAAATAAAAAAAAAAAACAAACAACGTGTTAATTTTATTTTAAATGACAAAATGTGTCAAGAAATTCGTGATAAAGTTAAAAAAATTCATAAAGAAGAAGGAATGCCGCTAAAAATTTGTAACACAATTGAAAATATTATGAATAACTCAAATAAATGTAGTAAATGTAGTAAAAATATAATTAATGAAAATAGTATTAATTTAAATGAAAATAATTTAAATAAATTAGATAATAATTGTGACTGTAATGAAAATATAATTGATGAAAATAATATGGAAGAAGAAAATATTAATGAAAATAATTGCAATAATAAAAATTTCATTAATAAAAATGATATTTTAGCATATGGAACACATTTAACTAAAATATTATTTAATAAAATTAGTGAAATTTATAATGCATTTTTAGGATCAAATTTATACAAGTGAGTATAATTTTCTATTCATAAATAATGTTAATTTTGTTTAGTCTTATATACCACTTTGCAGTATATGCCAACTCTCGTACAATACTTGCAAAAATTCTAATTAAACTTGTTTATATCTAGAATTAAACTACATTTCTTTATAATATTAATTACTTATGTCCGATAATAATATAAGCAATAAAATTTTAAATTAAAACATGAGAATTTAATAAATTAATTTTTTTACTTCTGAAGCGGAATGCTTTAAGAAAAGCAACAATAACTTTCAAAATCAAAATCTTGATTGATTTATTTTAAATTATTGAAAGCTGACAAACTTGAAGTTTCTGGTCTTAATCAAAAATTTGATATTATATAATTAATTTTATATTATACCTATAATATACCTAGGAATTATTCAAGTTGATTTTATATTTTTATATTTTGGAACTCATCATTAATTCATACAATAGGTTTTTAGTTATAATTAAAAATTGCATATCAAAAAAATTAAAAAAAAAATGCGAAAAAGTTGAATTTTGACTATAGCATTTTCACTGTAGCTTAAGTTTAGAAATTAATGCAGAGTTGCCACACTTGTAATCACATCAGAGCCTAAAAAATGTTGGATATATCTAGACTTGCTTTTTTATTCAATTCTTTCAAATCAAAAACTTATTGGGGCCATTGATATCTGAATGGAGTTAAATGGCCTTTACATCATTCCTGAACTCATTTCAGCGAAAAAAAAATCTTACGTAATTAAATATGAATATTACAACAAAGACTATTTCAAAAATTATTTAAAATCTAGCTAAAACTTTCATATCAAAAACATATAAAATGGTAATTCGGCAAGTTAAATATTTGAGGAAATCATACTAAATTTATTTCTTATTCAATAATTGATAATTACTTGTAATTAAATATTTATTAATAAAGGCTGCATTAAAACTAAAATGTGTGATTATAAAATTAAATATATTTGCTCTGTGAGGGGCAAAATCTTAATCAATAACCACAATTATGTACACACACAGAATTATAGTACTATTAAGTACTAAATGTTAAAACTAAAAAAAAGATTGTTTTTGGCTGACGCAATAATTTATTAAAAATTCGTCAGTAGTTTTTATTACATGGAGTATTTCCTCTATATCGTATGATCTTCTTCATTTCTTTTTGTTATATTTCTGTTTTTTTTGTGTCTGTGTGTATATACTTGTATCCAGCAACCTTGCTTTAATATACCAAATATATTACTCGTATACATAAAAAAAGATCTATGGGGATAAGTGGTATAATTTGTCAAAGATTTTGATTTTTTTTTTTCATTTTAATTTTGATTTCTTTCTTAACACCTTAAAATTTATTGAAAATTTTGTTAGTAAAAAAAGTATTCATATATATACATATGACTTGGTATTATAACATTAAGACAAAACTTGATAAATGTATTATAAGCTTGTATAACAAAAACTGATGCGTTGTATAAAATTTATTGACCCAGATTTGACAAATTTTAAAATTTTATAATATAAAATAATATTTGCATACATATACATACATTTATTTGTGTGTATATGCTCAATATTTCAATTAATTGAAAATTTTCCAAATTCAAAAAATTGTACTAATTATTAAACAAAAAAATTGTACTAAAAATCAAGAACTAGTTAGGAATCCTTCATTATGCTCTAGTTATTCGTACAATAAAAATTATTTTCTAAACGAAAAGGAATTCTAAAATTTTTTAAGATTAATTTACATTCAAAATTATGTAAAATGTTTATTTCAACATTTTCTACTTAAAACAATTTTTTATTTTTCAATAATCTCAATTAGCGTCATCAAAATATTCGTTATCATTGAGTGATTACACTTAAAATTTAAGATTATTCTTCATAAAACGTCAATTTAAATAGAATTGCCCATTTCCTAAAAAATATATATTAAGCATTATTGCTGATAAGAAATGGTTTTTCCTCCAAAATAAACTTATAGAAAAAAATTATCAATTCGCTTCTATATTTAAAATTAAATTTTAATTTCATTCCCTTATATTTAAATTTTTACTCAATAATTAACTTTACGTTAATAAACTCACTCATATTTTTTGTAAGCATAAGTTTACAACATCTGAGTTCATAATATATTGTTAGCCACTCATTTAAATTTTATTATGAGCTGAAAACTTTTACAATTTTAAAAGAGAAAATCAAATTCAGCTTAATGACTGCAATATAATTCTGATGTAATAAAATGAATAAAATGTAAAATACAATTTAGTTATGTATAAATGATTATTTTTTTTTCCTACTGCTGGCTATTTTCGTAATAGTAGACAATCTGGCGCTTTAGCTTTATAAAAAAAATAAAGCTTGTACATAATTTTATAATGAACTTTAAAAAGGTGAACTCATAGGATAAGATAGTGATATTAGGAATTATCATTGCCGAATTTTATATTGAATTGTTTAAAATTAAAAGTTATAAGGTGTTACAGGATTTTTGTTTTTCATATTATATCGAATCAAATCATATGGATGGATGAACAAAAGAAATGGTAGAGAATAAGAGAAGCAACAAAATGAAATTTATTTAAGAGAATTATGTTAAGTGTTAATGCAGTAGAAAGAGAGGAATGCATTGAGAATGCATTTCACTTCTCTTTAAATATATAATTTAGTATTGAGTACCCATCTCATATATTAAGAGTTGGTTTGGTAATTGTAAAGAATAACAATGGACACTGTCATAATTAATAAATAGAATAGGTAGAAGTTAGATGGCGAGATTTTTCCCAAAATCGGAATTGTAATTATATACTGTATTAATACAGAATTCAGCTTATAAATGGCAATTGCTGAATTGTGTATCTATACGATATTATTAGAATTCCGATGTCAGGGCTTAAATTACAAAATATCTTTTAGATTAATCAATAAATACTTTCAATTAAAAATTTACTTGTTATGATTTCAACTTTCCAATATAACAAATTTAACTATGTCAAGGAATAAACAATAAGGAAATTGAGAAAATATTTATTTAAGTCAACAATTTATATTTTTTAATAAGTTAATATTTGAATTGTCATTAAAAAAATAATTCATTAATTTTATATAAAGAACACAAATTTATAATTACCCATAATTACCACAAAAAAATATTACAAAGAATTTTCCTTGTTCTTAATTTATTGTTGATTTCATGCTAATTAATTAAAATGAAAACCATATACACACACAAACACATACATATATAATTTTGTAAGTTTAATTAACCATGATAATAAATTTTATGCATTCCATACAAACGAATTTTATGAATTATTTCTTTAAATTTAAATTGACAAAATGTACTTATGCATATTTAATTGCAATATTGTACGAGGCAACATTCTTGTATACCAGTATACCTAGTATGAAATATAAAATTCAATACATATTTTTTTTATTTTATTTTAAATAATAAAAATTATATTTTTAATAATTATTTATTTTTCTTTTCTTTTTTTATGTATCAATTACAGTTCAATTACAAAAACAACACAACCAGCGCATATAATATCATTATTTATCCTTTTATTTGTCCTTTATTCAATATGGCCAGAAATTTTAGGATATGGAAATAAACAGAAAAATATTTTTTTAACAATAATATATATATTGTCAGTTGCAACACATTTTGGTGCATTAATATGGATGACATTTTTCTCAGGTAAGAAATTAAATTGAAACTGGTGCATTTTGATCTTTACAGCATAATGCAAATATTCATCCAATCATATACAACAAATTTACCAATTTAAATACATTATTACACAATACAAACATAATATGGAAAACGTTTTAAGAGAAATTTTAAATAAACAAAAATTAAGAAAATTTTCATTTCACCAGGAGCACATCAGCACGTCTTTCAATTATTATTTGATTTTTCAAGTTAAATGCAAAAATTAAAATAATTATTTTGTATTATATTGTTGCCATATGTGTACAAATGTTATACATATGACAATAAAGGATTTTATATTATTATACTAAGTATATGAACCTGTATTTGCGCAATTCGTGTTTGTCAAAATAAAATATTTAAGTTTTCTGCTTATGTATACATACATATATACGCATATTTAATTAAAATTTAATTATCTCGTATCTCACGTATTACCATATCGATATTTACTATAAATATTGTGTCATAATATTGTTTATTCGATATTTGATCAAAAAATAAAAATTAAATACAAAATTTTTAGTATAACAATAAGGTATCAAAATATAATTACATATGTATAACATTTTGTTGAATCATCAATTTCATTTTCTAATTTAAATATTATAATTAAAAAGGTAAATATCGTATTTTATTTTTGAAAATTTCTGTTTTTTAAACGTTAATATGAAGGTGTTATTAAAGACGAAAATTATTTTTTTTTGCGACTTGAGAAATTTCTTTTTGAAACGAAATAAAATTCGAGAAAAATATTGTAATCACGACAATTATTGTGTAATTAGTTCAGTACTTTAGTAAAGTTTGTTGCCTTTTTTGAATTTCATGTTCAGATAATCGTAATTTGCTTCAATACTATCGAATCTCGCTGGCAATTGGAGTCATAACGTGGAGCTCCATAATTCAGCTTGTAGGTGCTAGTTGCCTAATTGTGAAAACAAAAATACAGAATACGGTTTACGGAATAGATTTCCATATGACACATTAAAATTCAATGCTTAGCATGCAGTTTTCAATTCTGCACAGAAATAAGTAAATTTTCAACAAAAGAGAATATGAATTTAATTTTTTTAGCCATTTTAAGCTCATGTATGTTTTTTGTTACAAATGTCTAAGGCGAAGAGCTGATCTATTTTTGTTACCATCTGTAATTAGATTTTATCCGAGACAAATCAATTCATTTTAACTCATTTAATTTATTTCGAAAATTTCTTAAACCATAATGAAAAAAAAAATATTTAATAACGATTTTAATTTCTTTTTACAGGTTTGGCCCTATATTTTTCATTACCAAGGCATACATTTGGACAATGTCAACATGTATTGTTTCCTATGTATTTTGCATTAAATGCAATCTTAAGTATTATAATATTTATTAGTTTTATAAAAATCAAAAGTGGAACTTGGAATAAAATGGATTTAACACAAATATTTATTTTGGGATTTCGTGCTACAACTGAAATAATTGTACGTTTATATTTTGCACCAATGATAAAAACCTTAATGAAAATTAAATATAGTTTGGAAAAAGTTCAAGGTAGTGGCAAAGAAGTTGGTTATTTAGATCAAAAAGATTTATCAAAATGTCCACAATATCAAAATGTTAATAAACGTTTTAGGAAAATTCATGCTGGTGCAGCTATTGGTAATTTAACAGCATTAGCATGTTCTGTACTACATCTTTTATATTTAGCAACAAAAATTTCAATAAGTTAACAATAATTTTTATTTAAATTTAATTTTTTTTTTCATTTTTTAATATTTTAGTAGATTTTAAGTGAATTTAGTATTATTAAAATTAGAAAACTATGGTAATTTAGAGAGTAATTAAAACAGAAGTATTAGAAATATTTCATAATTAATTTATTTTGATGCAAAAATGCATTTCATATACATTTTATTCATATTTTTTGTTTTAAATTATAACTTATATACTATATAACATTTTGAACTATGTATTTATTTAGAAATTAGAATCGAATATAATTGAATGATTAAAAATTTCTCATTTTTCATTACGTTTTAAACAGTGTAAAATTAAAAAATAAAATGTCAGGCAATTAAAGATTTTTTAAAATTTTTAAATTCTGAAATTAATATTAGATTTCGGAAGGCTTATATTTAAAATTTATAAATAATTTATTACATAATTTTTGCGAAATTACAAGATTTTCTTTAATCATTCTTTAATAGTCACAATATAATTTTAAATCCTTGAATATTTCTGATCAAATAATTTAAAAATTAAAAAAAACAAATTAATACATTTTCATTATTTATGAGATTTAGAGTGAGTTCAAAAATTTCGCGTTGCAATGTGGTGGCATACAAATTATGGTATTGAAAAATTGTACTTCTAAAAAAGCAATATGTGCTTTGTATTTAACATTATGTCCACCTTGTATTGTAATAAGCATTCGGATAATTACAAATTGGTAAATTTTCGTATTACAAATGGGAAGGTACTTTACAAAAAAATGTCAAAATTTTACGACGATCAAAATAATTAATATCTAAAAAGTTTTTTGACAAGTTTGTGAGAATTAAAATTGTCAACATTTTTTAAAGAAATCGACGCAAATTTGGATTCATATTATGTTTAGTACAAATATGTAGTTGCTAAAATTGTGAGTTTTTGATAATTCAGTTCTAACTTAGTACTTAATGTGTTTAACAATAAAGTACTGCACATGCTGTTAAAAAAAATATTTTGATAATGCGGTACTATTTTTGAGTTTGTATATTAACTTCACCATACAGAAGTATTTAAGATATAGATTTTGATTTTACTACTGCGGAAACTATTTTGTGCTTTTACTTTAATAAAAAATTAAATTTATATTTCAATGAACTGGAAATAATAAAATATTTGATTTTGTGATTTCATTTTAGAAACTTTAAAAAACATTTTGACAAGCTTAGAACTTCCATAACTTAAAAACATTTTTTAATGCTAATATCAAATATGTAGTTTTTGCAGCAGCGTTTTTTAGTTCTCTAAGTTAGAAATGCGAATTTTGGAAATGTATAATTTTTAATGTTATAAATGCAGTCTTGACACAACATATTGCGTCAACACAATTGCAATACTAGATGGTGCAATTATAACTTTTTGAACTCACCCTTAAATATTATAAAACTGTCAACAATTGATTACGTCATAACGTTTATATTTTAATATAAAATAATGACTGTGATATAAAAAGAAAAATTACTAAGCAGTTGCATGGAGAAAATGTTTTAGAAAGAAAGTATTATTAGTAATTTTATTTTAAGTTAAAATCATTTTTGCATTATTATTTCGAATTTATTATGAACTCAAAATAATTTTATAAAAACATTTAAATTAAATTTATTTATATGTCATTTTTTTTTTTTAATTTATATTTTTAATTGTGTATGGATGTGTAGGTTATTTAAATTTATGTAAATTAAGTATGTAGAATTTTATTTTGTATGAATTTTTTGTTTTTGAAATTTGAATTTTGTAATTTATATTTTGAATTGTAGAACTTATAAATTTAATTTATGATTTGTACTTGTGTTGTCTTGAAGGAGATTTTCCTTAGAAAATTATTAATAATTTAAGTAGAAGAAAAAAATAAACTATATACGTAATTTTATTAAAATAAATTTTATAAAAGGAAATTATTAAAATTAAAAAAAGACTGCTCTTAATATAGCAGAAATAATAAATAAGAATAAAACAATTTTAATTTATTTTCTTTTTATTTTACATGAATTATTTTCAATTGTCATCACATTGTCACAAGCCCACAAATAATACAGAAATTTATGATACTGCATTTGTGGTAATTTTAAACAAAATTACAAGTGAAATTTAAACTTTATTCAACACTCATTGGTTTTATTTGACTACTCTAACTTCTATATTGTCAAAAAGGTGTGAACTATGCAAAGTATCACGTCTCATATTGCATAATGAAAAAATATTAACAAAATGTATATTCCATTCCACCTAGTATAAAAAAACTTTTTAAATGCACCTTCAAAATTTGTCTGTCAAATTAATTGCGATCCGTGTTTATTGTTGTCTCACAAAATCGGTAAATTTGCGCAAAAGTGAGGTCAGCTTTAAAAGCAAACCGCAAATTCTTTAACGTCAAAATTTTGTTTTCAGTCTGCAAACTGTCTGACGTATAAAACTTTTACGGACAGAAATGTAATAAACTTTTTACCCGTAATTAACTTTAAATTTTGATCATCCGTAAACGTCAAAACAAAAAAAAAATTTTTTTTAGATTTAAAATAAGTTTTATACTTACATATTAAAAATTAACAAAAAAAATATTTTTTATATTATTTTTAACGTAATGATAGTCACTCAATACATCAAATTTATTTACTGAATTACTACGTCAGACTGTCTGCATGTAAAAAAAAAAATCTACAATTTTGACGCTTAATTGACTTTTTTTAAACGTTTAAGAATTTAAACTTTGACTGAAAGTAAAAACGCAGTAGAGTATTCGTAAACTCAGACAACTCAGATTTTGTAAAATTTGACGTTTAAGAATTTACCAAAAGTTTCCTTACAAATGAATTTCCTCCTATTTACAAAATTACAGCAAAAGCTAAAAATTTCAAGTTTACACAATTATGTAAGATAAAAGGTGTTTAACTTAAATTTTTAAGTTAAAAATTGTGTAATACATTTTAGCTTTTCAGCTATTCGTTATTAAAGCTACAAGTATAAAAAATTATAGTTGATAAAAGCCGTGATTTGAAAAATAACACGTTTCCCTTTAATAATTTAAGACTAAATATTGTATCTGTGGGAGAAATTTTTGATTAATGATTTTCAGAAAATTTGTGTTGCTTAATATAAGAGTTTTATTGTATTGTTAATTGAATGAGTTCTTAAGGCATAAGCGTAAGAGAACACAAGATCTACAATAACACAAGATAAAATTGTACAATCATACAACCATACAAGTTTAGTTATACACCCAATTTCTCTAATAATAATATTTTTCCTACTTGCTATCATTTCTATAGGCCAATTATGTTTAGAATCAGCAACTGAGTCGATCATATTATGTTTTTGAATTTCATAATTTTGAATAGTTTTGAAAAATTTCTTTTAATTTTTAATCTGAACAAGAAATATGTAAAATTTCATAAGTATTTTTTAAAAATTTCCTTTAATGAAAAATCTAAAATGGTTTCATGAAATTTTTCTGATTATTTTCAAATAGCAATAGCCAAAGAATTTAAAATCGCCTAGAATTTCAGTAGTGGAAAACAATTTTAATGGAAAACAAGTAGCCCAAGGCAACCATATACGCACCACAACATTTACAGATTGTATATCATACAAAAATGTGAATAATTGGGAATCATGCATAAGTTTGCACGTTGCCGGTTCAAAAATTTTTATTCGGTTTTCCACTAAAATAAAAATTGTATTTTGATTTATTTTGAAGTTTTTCTCGACCATATTTTCCATTTAAAAATAAAACTGATTATTTAACCCTGCTTGTGTTATTCTCATTAATTAAAATTATTGGGCTTTTCAATACAATTGCGATTTCTTTGCTCAAGTCAATTTGAAGGCAGTAAACCAATCGGAATTATGTTTATATTGGATAATATTATTTGTCCGTTTGTTGGCTAGGTGTTATAAGCACTCAAAATGAAAAAATGCTTTTCATATTCAATTATAAATTTTCAGAGTGGAATTGTTATCACAATCGGAAATAGCTGTGGTATGGAATGAAAGAAAATGGGTTTAGTCAACAAATTTTTCCAAAATTATTCAATAAATCTTTTTATGCCAGAATAAATTTAGAATATTTCGTTTATAAATAACTGCATTTTATGTTTATATGAGAGCTCAGTTTAAATTTGTACTGATTCACTAGATTTTTATTCATTTCCTATGTTCTTTCTATGTTTAAAATCATTTTTTCTGATATGAGCTTTATTTTCAAAGTTTTTCATATACATACGAACATATTCAATTCGTATTTTGATTTCTGAAATTTATCAAATCAAATTCTACATGTGAAATACTTGAAATCATTTACACTGCCATCAATATCCGGAAATCCCTTGGTAATATAGTCAGCTTCATGAATTTGTTCCTTGAATTATCTTGGGTTCATCTTAATTATATGATTTGGGAAAACATTTCAGATAAGGCTCAACTATATTGTGCCAAAATATGAAAATAAAATAAAAGCTGCCATGCAAGTCGCCTTAATTTTATTGCCATCATTTCAATAGCATAATCAAATTTTGTATTTTTACATTTAAAATTTTCTTAAATTCTTTACAAAGAAGTAAAAACTAAAATATTAAAGAAAAAATAAAAACAATAATTTCAATTCTTTAGAAAATTAAAGCGTACATTGAGTTTAATTTTAAACTCACAAACACGCAAATACACAAAATATTCAACAAACACAAAAATATTTAAATACAATCTCATTAAAGGATGGATATAAAGGATATATTTTCAATAATTTTTACATATTTATGCACATATTAATGTACATACACACTCTATATACATAAGTGTGTATGTATAATGAAATTCTGATTATGAAATTCACATATTCATGCCAGAACAGCGTTAAAGCCGTATCAAATATTGAATTAGAAAAAGCATAAAAAAAAAATAACAACTTTTTTTTCTTTAAATTCAAAAACTTTTATAATTTAAAACTTTATTTTTTATTTCCTTTTTTCATTTTTCAAAGTACAAATAAAAAAAAAAGCAGAATAGTCGAATATCCTTGAAAAAAAAGCAACTACTAAAGTCGCACACATACTGAAGTTTTCTGAAGCACGCTCATATCGATTGCATTTAGAACGTAACGTAAAGGTACACAAACACAAAAAAAACGACAAAAACAAATATCGTAAAATTTGATCAAGAAAAAATAGAAATTATTTTAACGTTAACGGCTTTTGTGTACATAACATGAAAAAAACTTGATGTGGTCGGAACATTATAGATTTACAGTTCGAATCAAAATTCTGCAGGTCTTATTTGTAGTGTCCAACATTTCTAAATCAGCATTTATGAACGGGTATGCTTCCAAGTTATTTGTTCTCCTATTATTAAAGGCTCAGGCAGAGTTTCAATTTTTAGTTTTGCAATTGCTGCTTGATTATAGAAATGTTGCGGGAACATCTAATCAACTCAACTGTCGCGCCAATTCAAATTGAATGCGTTAAATAAAAACTGAAAATAGTTCGCTAAAAAATTACATGTGTGCGCGCTTGAATATAAAATTCAAATAAGCAGTTGAACTAAAACTAAAAATTCCATGCCTATTTGAAGCCTAAATATTAAGTTGATAAATTTTAAGTGTAATTCTTTCATCTTTTATAAGGTCGAAGTAAAGGCGCTACTAATTGGCCTCTATATTAAAATTTAAGCTCGCATACTTGATATATATATATATGTGTAAATATTCACAAAAACCAATTTGACTGAAATCTGACACACGGGAAATATAAAAAGGCGATTAATAGGCAGGTAGAAAGTAAATAGATAGGCTAGATTTTGAATATTATCAACCCTTTTCTGTATATTAGAAAATTTCTGTTCAAAATTCGAAATTTAAAATATGAAATTTGATGAGAAAACAATACTCACTTTACCGTATGCAATCGTGTCGGTAAAAAAGAAAATTCAAACATTGCTCTATATTTTCTTGTATTTAGAATGAATCTTAGGCTGCCTTAGAAATAAGGTGTAGGATATCTTGTTTATTTAATCGGTTTCTATATACACATACACACAAAATACATAAATTCATGGAAAATTTACGGTAAAAGAAGAAAAAATTTACAAAGTTCTCAGTACGTTCATTTTTTTTTTTTTTTTTTTTTTTTGTTTTTTGCACATCATTAATTTTATTAGGACAACTAAATTTGAAAAGTTTGTATACACGCAGTAAAGAATTGTATAATATTTGTAGATTGTGTAGCGGTGCTTTTAAACAAAAATGTGTGAAAAGTTAAGAAGTCTGAAAAAATTTTCCGACATTAAATTAAACTAATTAACGATAAAATTATTATGGCTTTGGCATACTCAAAAAACCCTAATACAATTTTAGGTGATTATAATTTTGATTTAACAAAGCAAAAAAAAAAATCTTCCACAGTTTCAAAATTAAAATGCTGTCAAAAACGCAAAATTTTCGTCTATTCTTTTGGCATATTTAGTGTTATAAAAATGATTTACGTATAAAGTTCTAAACGCACACCCCCATACTTAATGACCCTTTCTAAAAATAAAAGTTTTCGTTTTTGAAATAAAAATGTAAAAAAAAAGGATTTTAGGTGTATAGTTGAATAAGTATGTGGGTGTATGTGGATTGTATGTGTATGTGTTTCTCAGGCATAAAATTTAAGGGGGCAATCCAGTTTGGAATTTAACACTAGAACTACCAAGACCGTCATTTTGACGGCTTTCAATTTTCATGGTTAAAAATTTGATACACTTTATGTATTGTTCTAGAATTTTTTACATGATTTTTTTTGAAATAAAAAAACAGTGTAATCTTTCTATTTAATTTTCACTCACCCACTTTAATTTCCATAATCAATATGACCTATACCTATTTATACCAGGACCCGTCAAAATGACGGCTTTGGCAATCATTCATGTTTGCCAAAAAGTTGAATCATCCAAAGTGTTCGACTACCGTTATAACGGTATCTACTTTGCTCAGATTAAGATTCCATTTGGAACTGAAAGGTCTAACTGGTAAATGTAATCAGAACGCAATCATTATAAGTTGTACTTCTAACGTGATAAAGTTATTTGGGAAGAGTGCAATTTGTGCAAAGTGTATTCTGTGAAAATTCTAATTTCAGAAAATAGTATGAAAATATTTTTATAAAAAATTAAAATTTATTTTTTGTAAATCCTAGGCAACAATGAAACGATTTCCAGGAAATTATTCGAAAATTTCAAGGAACTCACTAGTATAAATGAAGACTGTTCGGATACTAATTCAAGTAATAATAATTTAGACACATCTTGCGTGGAAAATAAAACTGATTTGTTAGACTTTGAAGAAGATGATGATGAATATGAGAATGAAGATTCAGGGAGTGAATATGAAATTCCCCAAAAGAGCCACAAACGCAGAAAGCGATTGCAAATATGTTCAGATAACGTGCACTTGCAAAATATGTGGCTCATAGTTATTTCATACGTATATCAAATGTGCTATACTACAAATGCAAATAGAAACTGTTTTTGTTTGTTTTTTTTATTAATAACTAATGAATTATTATATTAAATGTTGTTTTTGTTAAATTATATTATTTTAATTACATTAACTAAGTCAAAAGTTACAGTGAAAGCCATGATCAAAAATCCGTCAATTTGACCGGTGCGGTAAAATTAGGTATATGTTGAACATCGGTAGTTCTAGTGTTAAGTATAAGAAGGGGGAGTGCTGTTAATTTGGGATATCTATTAGATTAAGACAAAATCTATTAGATTAAGAAATTGGCAATAATGTTAAGACTGTATTGTAATTGGATACGATAATATTGTCTTTAAAAATTTAAGAGTTGGCACTTGCTCATTACTTTTCAGAATATTTCAGAATATTTCGAACTGTAGGCTTAAATTGAAAAATTTCTTACTATTCACATAATTTTTAACTAATTACAGAAATTTTAAAACTTTTCGGCAAACTTTTGCTTTAAGTTAAAAATAATTGAAAAACAAGATAATATTGTTAAAAAATTTTTCACTTGTACTCTTGCGAATTTTCGAGCCATTCCAGTTGATATCGTGAAGTGCATTACATTTATCAATTTGTTTGGAGATTTTTTTTGGAGCGGAGTGGGGAGCATTAGCCATATTTTTGATCGTCTTTGCCAGAGACAATTTAAAACATTATTAACTTATAGATTTTCGACAATTTCACACAATATTCTTCATATTAAGGGGCTGAATTTCATTTAATTCGAACTCGAATGAGTAAAAGTTAAAATAGTGACTATATAAATTCATAATTTAACGATAATTTCAAGTTCATAATTTCAAAACAATCGAATTTTTTTAGTATAGGGTAGGTAGTCGATTAGCTGGCAGATTAAATTTTTTAGTATTGTTTTCAACGTGGTCTCATTATTTAAAGTTTCTTTAATTGTTCTATAATATGGAATGGCAAACAACTTGTGTAAAATTAGAACAAGATTGCCCAAGAATTTAAGGTTTTCCGAAATAAGTTATACAAGAACTTTTTGTTTTTATTTTTTTTCATTTTCAATTTATTTATTCATTCATTCATTCAAGTTTTTGTTTTTATTCTTGTTTTATTTGAATGCCAGATTTACAAATCGGCGTTTACGTTAATACGCTTTGCATGCCAAAAAAAATTTTACTTTTATTTTATTTTTGTTTGAGCAAAAACAAAATTTTATTTTTCTTTCATAATATTTTTTTGTTTTTTTTATGATTGTTTAAAGGTGTGAAGGAATTTATTTATAAAATACAAGAATTACGGGTAAAATCCTTTAATGTTATTATAACCGTTTTATGGTGTTGAAATTATTAAGGCACGCGAAATATCTTTTTTTTATACTACACGAATATATTGGGGGTTTTTATGATATTTTATAATTGTTTTAAAATTAATCATGATTTACTCACGAGATATAGTTTCTTTTTAGTATTGAGGAGAGGCGGTAATGAAAACCTACCATTCCCTTATTTTTTTGACTTTTAGAATTGACATAAGGAAGCTTATTTTCCAAATTGTAAATGTAAAATATTTTTAAAATTTGTTTGGAACTTATAATCGATTTTATTAAGGAATTGATAGTTTTATTTTATGACTTTTGGGCTTTGTTACCGTTATCTACAATGTTTTTGTACGTTAATATTTTATCATCTATGATTCCTTATATATACTTATTGGTTATTAGAGAGGATTGTACAGATTTTAACAGTAGGATGTGCTGCTCCGTTTAACATAAGCTCCATTTTTATTTTAATCAAAGGAATAAGCTACGAATTTAATACTCCCAAGGTAATTTTGGAAACAAGTGTTCTGATATTAATATATTTACAGTGTTCTTTTTAAGGTGCGTATTACAATCTAAATGAGCCCTAAATTAAATAAGCCTAAAAGAAAGATTAGTGTCGAATATTTGTTCCGAGGCATAGCTTTAACTATACTACAGAAATTTTTTATAGATTATAGTTATCACATTTCTTGTGTGTTATTAAGTGTTAATCGCTTGGTATAGCGCCAATTTAAAATAATTTTATAAAAAAATTTGTACTGAGGGCTTATTGAAGGCATTTTGTACTATAAAGCCATAAATAGTAAACGTTTGCGGAAGATAGTCACTTTTAATTCCATAAAAATCACAAACTACAAACTTATTCAGCTATTAACAGTTTATTCAGCTGTTACTTATTTTTCATAGGCAATTGGATTTCTCATTATACCACTTTTATATAAAAACTTAATTATGTGACGTTTTCGATTATAGAGATGAACTTCAAATATACTAACACTGCAAAGTTTTCGGAGGATTTATTTGAGTAAAAGATGCTTTAACATACAAATTCTGATTAAAATTTTTGACATATTGGATTTTCGAAAATGACCAGCAGTTTGGCCTAATTAATCAGGTTTTCGAAACTATATTCATCAGATTAAGAATGTGTTTTCAATCACTTAAACATTGCAGGAATAAATTCGTCCATTTTAGGTAAATTTTTTTTTATACAATAAAATTTTAATTTTTCAATGAAAGAATTAAGCAAATTTTGTAATTTTTTTAAATAAATTTTATTTTTAAATTGAAAACAATCTGAACACATTTGAATGTGTGGGGGATATTCAATTCAACTAAGCTTTACCAGCTGTATTGCATAAGTGTTCAATATTGATTCGAGATTCAAATCAATAAATTTTACAATAAGCTTCAAAATTAATAAAAAAATATCTGATTTTTCATTATTTTCAAAATGCTTTACAATATTGTGGCAAATAAATGGCAAAAAACATTGTTTTGGAGGACACTTTTGACGTCAAGTACACTTCAACAGCAAAAAATTTCAAAACATTGAATTGCGTTGAAATATTGTGTGAATATTCACAGGAATTTCTCTACAAATTTTCAAATCAATCACTATTGGACTATATTTTTAGAAAAATTGAATTTCAAAATTTAGAAATTTTTTTTTGCTAGGATATTTTTGGCAACTAAAATTTTTTGTGCGCATTATACAATAAAGGTGACATTAATTTAAAAAAAAATTCTTAAAAACTTGAAAAGAATCTTTTCTGTTTGATCCAAATATTTATTAGGAAAAATCTTATTATATTTTTGTTTCATGTCCTTGTAATACTTAAAGGGGTTCCTATAAATTATATGAAATGCGTTGAACTATGAGAAATTACAATATGTGTAACGCAACGAATTAAGTACAGTACGAGTAACAACAAAATCTATTTTTTAATGTTGAAACAAAGCCCGAGTCCTGATTAATAGAAAAATTTATTTTTAAATAAGAAAGAAAGAAAGAAAGAAATAATCAGACGAATGACCAATCACAAAGTTTACACCTCCTGCTGATAACATCAAAAACAATTAATTGTTATATAGATAATTTTATATTTAGAACACATACTTGAACAAAATGTGAAAGAGGTGGCCTTCTGAATCAATGAATTATTCTGGAAAAATTGATAATTTAAATTTAGAAAATTTATGCTATTACGAACTGTTACAAGTTCAAGTAGTATGTTATACAGGATGTGTCGCATAAGGTGGCAAATAATTTCAGGGATGATTATTTAATCAATTGCCAGCAAAAAATTGGATGTGTGGGAGGGGGGCTGTTGAAAAAAAGGTACCGGACTTTTTCTACATGTAAATAAATGCTTATAACTTCAGAACTATACAACATAGAGTTATCATTAGGGGCTTGTTTTACAACCGATTGATTGTTCTTTATTTTTGGACTTACAATTAATTTGATTTCAGCCATAGTTTTGGAGACACAGTTCGTCAAAATCAGAACTTTTATTTTTTTTTTTGGGAATTTTTTTTTTTTACAAAACTTCAAATTTCTCGAAATTTTTTGATATTTTTTTTTGGTTTTTTCGATGCGCTACGATGAGATCTAAAAGTTAATTCATAAAATATTTTTCTCTATCTCTCATAGTTTTGTCCATAAAACGTGTTAAATATTTTTAAAAAATATGCTGAAAGAATTGATCATTTTTTCATGAAAAAGAATTGATCAAAGAATCATCCCTGAAATTATTTGCCACCTTATGCGCAACATCCTGTATATAACAAAAAAGATTATAGTGTAGCAATATTTGAGTAGATTTACTATAGCAAACGAGATTTATATGCTTATAGGGTTATGCAACAGTTTCAACATTTAGGTATGTACATTTTTTTAAATAAAAATTTATTTATAATATTTACATACTCGTACTTGATTATACATGCAATAAATAACAATGTAAGTATGTATGTGTGTATAATTATAAAATTGAGTATATGCAATTTACAATAATTTATAAATTTATTACGGAAATGATTGCATCTTTTAAAATTTATTTAGTATGTAGTTGGCATAGAATAGCTACTTCTAAAACACATTCATAATGCGAATTAATGCTCATCCGAAAACTATGCAATTTTTTTATTATTATTTCGTTCGTGTATAAAAGTTTTATGATTTTAATTGTTTATGTATATCAGTCTCACATTTTTAATTCGTAAGCCTAAATATATGCTATTTTTTGTTAATGAGATTATTTCTTCATAATGCCATTTCGTTGATTTGTAAAATTTATATTAGCATTTTTGTGGTTCAGAAAATTTATATTTTAATAATAACTTTTTAGTAAAAAATATTAATGACATCAATGGAAAGGTTAGCAAATGTGTAATTTTATTTAAACGGGTAGTTAACTATAGGCAATTCTCGAAACGAGGTTGTGTTTTCCATTTTAGTCGTTTCGATGGCATTTCTACTCAATTCTTTGGTTTTATTTTAAATTGAAGAATTTTTCGTTAACTAAAATTACAGTGCAGTGTGATGTTGTTTGATGAATTAGCCAAGATGCAGGGTGTTTTTTTTTATTTTAAAATAAGATCTACCTATAATACCGAAAATGAATAATGATATTAATTAATGATTTTTTTCTAGCCTTTTACAAAAGTACATATAGAAATTTTGAAATATTTCAGCTTTGTGTTTAATACTTAAAAACATAATGGGCACAGTCAATATTTATTTCTTCTGTCAACACCCGAATACTCGAATGCTCACTGTGTCGCCACCATTATAAAACAGTTTCGAAAATTTAAAGTTAATTTATTCTTCTCTAAAATTATAACTATTCACGAGTAGTACTTATTAGCTATTCAAACAAGACTCAAATGTTATTCCATATCTCAAAGTAATAAAACAACTAGAGCAGCAAAAATATGAAAAATACAAAAAAAAATATTTTTCTTCTTTTTTGGAAAACAATTTTATTCCCTAAAGGCAATCTCTATAATATGCTTTTCATATAAAATTATTTTGTATAATACAAGGAAGTCAAAATCAAAATTTACGTTTTTTTTGTTTTTGAAATGAAAATCTGGAACATTTTCGTAAAATTTTATGTCATGTTCATTAGTCATTAGAAATGCAATAGAAATCTCGTGATCTCATTTCTTTTCCTCGGTATATGCATTCCATGATGTTGTTTTACATAATATAAAAATAACTTGTGGGCTTACTCTAGACTAGATATATAGAAGTAATATTGTTGTCATTATATTTTAAGTTATTGTGCCTTAATTATCTTTTATAAAATTTTAACAATATTTTTTGTAGATTGTTATATTATTACTCTATCTTCCATATATATTGTAAAATTAAAAGTTTTTGTGATCGTTATATTGAAAATAATTATATTTAAATTTTAAAGTAAAAGCCTTACATTATCTGTGCATCTACGCCAAATTGAAAGAGAAAATGCGGCGTGTTGTATAACAAAAACCATTAAAAATGGATTGGCATGGGAAATTATTGATTTAAGATGTTTTAATTGCAGTAATTAAGTCTGGAAAAGGATGAGCAAATAACATGCGAGGGATTAAAACTTAAAATTTTATAATGATAAGATAAAATTTGCTTTTAGATAATTTTTGTGCTTCTGTAATACAACCTCAAAATTGCGTTTCATTAAGAGTTTGGTAAATTATTTTGAGTTTTATATAGTAGAAAAAAAACAATGACTATTGCGGTTTATTTCGAAATATTTTCAGGATAAAATCGATAGTGAAGTGCACAGATATGAATACTAATTTCAATGGCAGTAGCAATACTAATTTTGAATTTCACTCTTTTGGTATTGGTTTTACTGATGTGCGTGTATTGGTTTCGCAGATCGGTGTAGCACAAATAAGTTTAGTGCAAGATTGAAGAAAGCGAATAAATACTAAGTGCTTTCTTAGAATGTCTCTATTATAAAAACTGTTGTGCTGACGAAACACAAAAATGCTATAAGTGCACGACCTTTTGTACAAAAACTTAAACTTATTCGAAACCTTAAACGAATTCGAAAACTAATTTAAGTAGTTTAATTAGAAAATAAATTAGAAAAAAAATTTAACTATGCAACGTTGTTCTAATCAACTGGTTTCTTTTCCGCAAAGTTGCAAGCTTTCAAAACGCTCCCATGTAAAATGTTAAATTTGCTACTTAGCATATCTTTGCGCTTCACTATCGCAATTTGTAAAAGGTTCTCTTCTGAAATTTTCACAATATCTTGAGGAATTTAGTCAAAATAATTGTGTGTAATATTATTGAATCGCTCTTATAGGAAAAATTGAGGTCTCGTATATGTGTATGAATTTTATGTGTCGATTAAGAAGATTTTTGCGAGATTACCGAATTCAAAAAGAAATATTTTTGAGGCCGCTATTTAAATAACAATATTCTCGTGTTTTCATTAAAGCCCTCAAATAAGTTCTTAAAAAATTAATATTTACTATGAAACTACTACCACTCAGTATTCATTGCGTTCTTTTGATCGAAATTTCATTAATAATTTATGATTTCCATAAATAATAAAACTTTCCTCTGTAGGAGAAAAACTTTGAAAAATCATTATAAAAAAATGCCATACGAGTATTAAAGTTTAAGGATATTTTTTTTTGTTTTTTTTTTATTATAAATTTCTTTTTTATTTGAATATTTTTTTAATTTTCAATTTTTAATTATAATATTCCAATTCTTTTTTTTCCTTGATACTTAAAAAATGTAGGTCAAGCCTTTATCTACAATATTATTGCAGCCGACAATTAGAAAAAAAACAAAAATATAGAATCAGACAAGATGTGGAAATAAATTGAATTTTTAATATAAAACTATAAAGTTTATGCACATTCTTAAAAGCATTTCATCTTTAATCTGATGTGACATTGTGCGTCATCCATGTATAAACAAGATTTAAATCAGCATTAAACGAACAATATAGACAAGTTCTTTTTTTCTTAAAATGCTTTAATTTTCATTTTTAGGTATGGGGAATTTGAATAGTTATTTTGCATCTTCTAAACGAATTAAGGTCATTGAAAGGAAAAATTCGGATAATTTAGTAGGAGAAAAATGGAAATAGCTCCATAAAACTCAAAAAAAATCTATATTCAAAATTGTTAAAAAAAATTGGTTTTGTCAATAATATTTTTAAGATTTGGACATTAAAGAGAGTGAGTACTCAAAAAGAGTGAGTATTAAAAAAAAAATTTTTTTGAATCCTTGCCATTTTGCGATAAGAAAGGATATTTTAATTTTATATGCATAATAGAAATATCAAGGAGCTAGCCATTTGAAATTGTGTAAGTATTTTATGATTCGGTTTATTTTATTTTTAGATCTTTTGAAAGTGGTAGACAGTAGTTAGTAGAAATATGTTCCTCGAATATTGTGGGTAGAAAGGGAAAATTATTGTCATTAAAAAATTGAAATATTCAATCTTTGCTTTCCATTTTAATGCACACTTAACAGATTTAGTTTTAAATTTTATCACAAACCCGAACATTCTATTAATTTTTTTTTGGAATACAGGACAGTTCCTTAGTTAAAAATAATGTTTCGCGTGCAAGAAATGCCATGCACGTTTAAGTGTAAGTATTACTAGCATTCTTAATATAATAAAACGCAATTATTAAGCAGTTATTAAGGTTTCTAGTTAGGAGTTTCAAAGTTTTGTCGTTCTGATTCCAACTTTAACAAATGAATTTTCTGGGAACTCCTATCGATATGCACTTTGAAAATAATGAAATCTCTTAGCGAATTAAAAGAAATTTGGACTTTTTTTTTTGCAAAATCATGAAAAAGAAATGAAATTTTCAAATTTGAGAGAATAAGTGAACCAACAACGCAGTAATTTTCTCTCAATTATAAAATGAGAAAAGAGCGATTATTTTGTCATTTATTTTTTGTAAATTTGCAAGTAGCTATTCAAAAAAGAGAGTCTCATTTATACTCATTTTTCTCTTTTTTTTTAGAGGACGTTCAAATTGATTCTGTAAACAAACGTCCTTTTTACAAAATTTTTGTCAAATTTTCATAAATTTTCGGTGAATAAATAAGGTCTATAACATTTATCAATCGAAACTATAATCGAAATAAAAGTATAAACCAAAAAATTCTAATAATTTATGGAAAAATGCTCAAGAAAACAGATTGATGCTGATTGTAAATTTTTATCAAAAATAAAAAAAATCAGTACAAGCACCTATAGAACAAAAATTAACATTGAAACGCTAAAGGTTCTTTCCATTTACAACTGTGAAGCAAGCTGCATAATTATCCTAATGCGAGGCTGCCCTAGTCTGAGTTAAATTATTAAAGTAAAGACCCATAGGGAAAAAAGAATTACTTTACATATTATGTACATAGATTCAAACTGAAAACATAAGATTTTCATATGCGAATACGCTCGTAATTAATACCGAGAATTTTTGGGTTCTACTTCCTATGCTAATAGCTAAATAATTGTAGTTATTAAAGTTTATTTTTATTGGAATAGATTATTGAAAGTTATTAGTAGTTTATTACAAACAATATTAAAAAAATTCCTTTTAAAAGTACTTTGTCGTTCTTTTTGTTTATTTTTACAAAATTAAGAAATAATTCTCTAAACTCTAAGGTAATAAAATAAGTACTTTTGAAAGGATTAAAATTTGCTCTGTTCTACATAACAAGTATTAAAGCATCATATACATACACATATAGGCACATTTATAAAAGTAATTTCTCATAGAAAGTTTTCTAAAATAAAAATTATTCTTAAATTTTCCTATAAGTAATTTAGAACAAAGATGAAAAGTGATAAAATATTCAAAAAATAAGTTTTAAGAAAAATGCACTTTAATTTTTTATTTTTTTAAATAGTGTTGGTTATTTTTAGCACTTTTCCAAAAAATGTTTGAAGAGAAGTGCTTATTAGTCTTACTCTGTTCGACCGTCGTTTAGAAAACTTCTACTACATTCAAGATACAAAGCTGAAATTTCATATTTATATAGATTATTATTAGAAACTAATTTCCGTGGAAGAAAATTTTTAACTACCTCCCCCCCCCACGGTCTCAAAATTATAGCCCCCCAAAACCTTAAAAATGCCATTTTTTACCTATTTATTGCAGCACAACACTAAGAATAATTTTCAAATTTTGCAAATGCAGAAAAGTAGTAGTTGGCTTGTTCTACCACAGCATACCATACCTGAACTTTGCAAAGATTCGTACCTAAAATTCGTTTGTTCCAAATTTTTGATATTCATTTTTCTTCTAGACATCAGTCTGAAATTTTAGAAACTCTTAGATACTAATGAATTGTTCATTTCTTTGGAAAAACTAAATGAAAATTTTGGTAAATGCCATGCCATTAAAAAATATAAATATTTTTCTTATCTCATCCAATTGACTCTTAAATTCAAGAATTGTGTTAACGCCTCTTTAAATTTTTTTTTGATTTATTTCGAAAATTGATTACATTACTCATCCTTTGAAATAGTTTCGTATATAAATAAAAGTAATTTTAATAATGTAGCGCTACTTTCACCACTTGTTGAAGGGAAAAGTGCTACATTACAAACCATTGGTTTGACCCAACTTTATTTTTTTAGACTTGCATTTAAAAAGTTTAAAAAACAAAAGTAAGTTGTGATACAAGTGCATTATCTTCTATACAACTTTCGTGTTCGAGAAATAGAAATAAAAATATGTGGCCAGTAATTTTCCAAAAAATAAAAAAGAGTTTATAAGAGCGTTTTAAAGTTTTCTTTAAAAATAATAAATTAAAAAGTTCTTCTGGAAGACAAAGCAAAACAATAGCCACAAAAAAAAGAAGAAGAAAAAACAAAATGGAAATTTCGCATTATAACTTGGACATGAACAAAAATACCCTATATCCTCTTAATTTAATGGAAGTGTCCTACCACATTCTTGTGGGGAAATTAAATATACTTATACCATGTACATAAAAAAAATTTTCTTTTAAGTCTTAAATATTCTTTTGAGGTTTAAGAGTTTAAGGAAAAAAAAAGCAATTACCTAATTCTATTCTGTTTTGGATTTAAAAGAAATTCAATGTCCTGAAAACAGGTTTTTTTTTATAGCACTCGTAATTGAGAAAATGCAGCGATAATAAAGGAAGCAATCGTCCATAAAGAAAACGATTAAATAAAATTATATTAATCTTAAATTTGATTAATCGCATTTTTGGCAATTTCAACACTTGATTTGAAAAAAATTTACATGAGAAAATTTTCATGCGGTTATTAGAGGACTAGTAATAATTAGATTGGAAGTTTTATATGTTCGAAGATATTGTAAAATTCATGCTTATGCTCTTATTCTACACAAACAATTTCTTTAATAAAATTTATAAAAATATGTAGAGTTAGTCTGATTCTATAAAATAATGGAACCATTTTCAAATTTTTAAGATTTGTGCAGCTTTCAAAACTATCAAAAATCAGTCTTTGGTACGAGTATTACATCTTGATAAAAGTAATGTGACTCTTTAAAAGAATAATATGGCCAAAGACGCTACCTTTGAACAATTATAAAATATTATAAAAACAATATTGAAGAGCTTTTAATGACATGAATGCTGAAATTTCGGCAATTTTTCAAAAAAAAGAAAGATAATATTATTAAGATTTGTACAAAGCCTGTTTAGTAGACAAATTTAACTTTAACTATAGATATATGCTTCTGAATTCTTAAAAGCACTCTCCTGCTATATGTAATCTTGGCCTTCAATTGTATTTTAACATTTTGGTCCGTTCTCTTATTTTGTTTAGAGGCATTGAAAGTTCCTTAAAATTTAAATTTTGGAAATTCTTATCGTCTTACGATAGGATAATTTTAAGTAAATTACAATTGGAATAAGTGGGAAGAGGATGAAATTGTTTTTATAATTTTTTACATTAGGTTGAATTCGCATTTGTAGATCTAGCAAAAATCTGCAATGGCAGCACGTTTTTGTAGTTTGCTACAATTTTTTATATGGTAGAAATGCAAAAGGTCTGCTATCAAATCGACGGTATAGAGTAGAGAATAATTATTAGTAGAGAATTAAAATATTAGAGAATATAAAATATACAATAAGTAGAGAATATAAAATATACTTCTTGACACAAGAGGCTTTATTGGTAGCGCTACTTCAGTAATTCTATTGCAGTCTAGTTTTAACTAATAACTATAACATCTCTCCCAGTCACAACTGCAAACACAAATTCAATATTATATACACAGTAACATACTATAGTTCAAATATCACAGGACCAATTATACAATCTTAAAAAATAATTTTAGTTGACAATTCCAGAGGATCGCATGCAGGTATTAGGTGCAAGATTCTTTTATTACGTTTAATCTAAGAATTTATGTAACTATGTAATGTGAGAATTTTGTAATAAAATCTTATGCTTTCTTAAACTTTCAATATTAAATGCTTAATTTGAAAAAATTATGTAAATTTTATATATGAAATTTCAAATAAAAACAAAAACTGCATTTTTAATTGCATAAAAACTTGGTCTTCAAAATTTTTAGTTATTCAGAAATGAAGACATCACAATTCTTTTCTTAAGAATTTTATTCAATGTAGATAAACCTATATATGTATATATGTACCTAGATCTTTATTAGTCGGATTAGTCCATACCAATATAAAATTTTATTTAGAGCTTTTTTATTCAAATTAATTTTGTTATCTTGGTATTTCTTCAGCAATTCTTTTAGAATTAAATAAAATAAATCTGAAAATTTCAGAATTTTAAAAAATTTTATTTTTAGTTGCGATTATGAAATATTTTTACTTTTGAGAAATTCTAATAAAATAAAATTTTAATGCTGTCGGAATTTTAAAATTTCAACAAAATTTTAAAGAAATTCATAAATTTTCTTTTCAGAATTCTTAATAATTTAAGGATAAAAATTTTACAATAGATTGGATTATAAAATTAAAAGTCATTAAGTTGTAAATTTTAATTATGTTTAGGTGTTATTAATATCTTACATTCCTCTTAAGGCATTTAAATTAATTACTAATATGAGAACAAGAGAAGAAACATGAATTTTCGCAAATCAGTTGCGTAACATATGAAGTAGAATCATTTCTTTAATTAAAGTTCTGCAACACATCAGCAATAAATGACATTGAAAACATTTTCTGATAGAACTGCAGAAGAGGATGACGTTACTAAAGGAACGAGTCAAAATGGACTTGTACAAGCAATCACCGCTTTCTGGGCGGATACTCTACAAACTGAGCTACTTTCGTTATTTTTATAAAAACATTTCCCAAATGAAAAGATTTTTTGGAAGCTTCTGGAATCTTATTTATGCGAAAAAAAATTAATAAACACTGAACCAGCACCAATACGATCAATATTTTGTTGTATTTACACTGATCTGGATAATGAGGAAGCCATAATGATCATTGAAGAAATAACGGAATTTCTGAATTAAAAATTATTTATGCATTACTTATTGCATAAAATTGATGATAAATTGATTTTTTTGAAAATTTTTTTTATATTTTCTCGCAATTTAATTTTCATCAAAACTTTTTAACCTGCAGTTTTGTTATTTTCAGAATTTAAAATTCATTTCGATTTTCTTTTAGTTACTTAGGACATGCGAGGAAAATAATATAGAGCATCATCTATTATGAAGTAAGACACCATCTTCCAGTTATTGTATTGAGATATAAAGGTAGATTAATCTGGAGGACCTAGCAAAATGCCCAATCAAAATCAAGTAATTTTTGGGTTAAATTTTTTAAAATTTTTATTTATTCTTTATCCGTTTCAAAAGCCTTGTATACAATCAAAAATAATTTCGTTGTTTTCAAAAGTTTTGAACGGCTTACATTACACCCTTATTCAAAAATCCAATAATTTATCATTGACATGTTTATTAAAAAATTTTGTTCCCAGTCAATTTTCTTAAATGTGTTAATCGAATTTTTACTTGGTCTTCTGTTTTTTTTTTTTGTTTTTTCGTTGTAGCACAAAATTTAAAACTCTTATATTTTTTTATGCGAACGTTTCAAGTTTTCTTTTAAATTTGATTTATTAACCATTAAAATTCCTTTTATCTTATAATCTGCTTTAATCCTTTCCAAAAAAAATTTTTGAATATTCTGTGAAAATAAAAAAGGAATTACGATTAAAGAAAAAAGTTGAAAAAGTTTACAATGCTCTTAAAATTGAAATCGAATAAAATTGTTTTTTTTTGCTCTCTTTTAAACGGATTGAATTTCAAATATTTTTATGAAAACGAAAAGAGCGCCGATTTGCCCATTTTACCCTCCTACCCCCTCTTTCTCAGCCTCATCCCACTCCTCTTCTTTTCATATCACATTTTTTTCCACACGAACGCAATCAAAATATTTTTTTTTCTCTTGTTTTTATTGAATTCTCGCTTTCAAATCTTTAATGTGTAAATAATTTGAATCGAAGAGTAGAAAAAGGACTACAAGTAAGGATAATTTAAGATTTTTAATATAAATACAAAAAAAAAAATACAAGAACAAAAATGTTATGAAGCGTTATTTGCCTTCAATTTAATCGATATTTTAAAATATTAATAATCATTGATGCGATGTATCGACATTTTATGTACACGTAATAAAACCACACCGGAAAATACACACACACATATATATATGTACATGTATGGTTTGTACATAAAGGTTAATAATAAAGATATCAGAAAATTTTTTATGATGGGGTTTTTCTAAGTGGGAGGGGGAACTGTGCTATGGGTAGTTGAGTGAATAATGGTGAATGTTATTTGAATGGCTATTTATATTGGAAGAAAATAAATTTCTTTATTATGACTTGGAAAAAATATTAAAAATATTTTAGAAATATTTTTCTATGAAAGAAAACCATTTTTTTTTATGCCAAATAAAAATTCGAAAATCAAAAACACACACACATGCTCCCAGGAATAAGAGAGGGTTTTTCGTGTAATAAGGACGAGATAATATTTGTTTACAGGAATAATAAAAGTGAATTTTGAAATATGAGCCACGGAAGAAAAATATTTTCTAACACATACATATTAATAAACTGTTTTTATACATTAATGAATTACGGGTAGAGATAAAACAGGGGCGGGAATTAGCAACTTTACATAGTTTGAAGGAAAAAACCAATTCAATAGAGCTAGCTCGACAATTGTTGTTGTAAAAATATGTGATTTTACACACTGTATTTGATTCTGTATTTCAATTTTTTGTTATGAAGTTCCCAATTAGTTTGCTACAAGATGACTTAGGAAATGAATTATTTTTACAGTTCATTTGAAATTTTCAGAATTCACTTAAAACGATTTTTTAAAAATGTTCCATTTGGACGAAATGCAATTCGGAAGGCAAAATTACTTAGGTTTTCAGTAGTTTTTTCCAATTTTTTCAATTGCAGCAAGCATTATTTTTTATTTATGGCTCTGACCTCGTTTGTTTTGAATGCAAAAAATGTAACTGTAATAGCTTTAGTTTTTAATTTTCGGGCAATAGTGTCCTATATTTTTTTTAAAAACGGATCCTAATATTTGCTTCACTTCTATTTTTATACAAAGGATTTATGGATACTTTCATTTGAGACTACCTTTTATTGTATAATATCTTGGCGCTTTTTGAAAGTGAACAGTTTTGGAATTCATAACACATCGGTAGTCCAGCTCTGTTTTAATTATTGTAATATTTAAATTCATAGTACTCTTAATACGTTTTTAGAATATTTTCAACAAATTTTGGAAAAAAGTATACCTGTGAGTTACACTCAGTCTTTCCGTGTGTTTAGAAAACTTTTACATTCTTCAAGGTAAGAAAATAGGATTTCTTACAACAAAATGTTTTAATTAAGGAGTTCTTCTTTCTAAAGAATTTTTGGGTTTCGACTTGTTCCTCTTCAAACTCGTAAAATGTAAGTTTCTGACAAATTACTGCATTTAAACCAAAAAGAATTTCCAAATTCTGCATAAAAGCAGAAAAGTATGAAAGTGATTTTTTGTTCTATCATAGGCGAGTATGAGTAAATGTGAAGTTGTTAAATTAATCCCCTTTCATATTTGTTTAAAAACAGGTTCTTCGTAAATTTTTTAATTAATTTTCTCTCTACATGGCAACACGGTTAGCCGCAAATTTTAATTTTCGTCCAAACCTATTACAATTCAAAGTTTTGTAACTTACGTTATCATGTTAAAATTTTTTAAAAATTATTATCCCAAGATTTCTCCTAAATTTATGCAATTTTTTTAAAAAATATGATCATAAAGGATTATTTCAACAGAAATGTGTTATTTCAAAAACCTTGGGATCGACTACATTCTTCTGTGCATCAAAAAAATATAAAAAAAAATAAAATTTTTTATATTCTCTTTAAAAGTGACCATTATACAGCTTAAATATGAGAAGAGGTAAAACTGTAATGGAATTCGATTATTATTGCTCTTGTTAAAAAATTTCCTCTTAAAAAATTTTTAAAGTAAATTTCTAAATTTCCACCCACTTGTTAAAATAATTTCTATTTTCTTTTTTTAATGGTCCTTCTAAGATTTTCACATGTAGGTAAATCGAAGGTATTTTTTTTCTATAAAATTCCTTTTAAGGTTTATTACAGAGAAAGAGGGAGTGTATGTAAACACATGTATGTATAAAACGCGTGTGTATTTTATGTATTAAATTCAAAATTTATGGATTTTCAAAATTTTTTGAAAGAGGATTTAAATTGTATGTTTTTCAATGTGATTTGAATATAAATTGAATTCAAATTGCTTAAATCATGGGAGAAAGTTCTTTAAATGCGCACATATACACAACCAAACATACCCTATAGGGTTAATATGGAAAGGAAAAGGTATAATGTCCGAAAGATTTATTTTTAATAGAGAATTTTTTTTTTTGTTTTTGTAAATCTGTTCAACAATATTTAAAGAAATAAAATTTTTATAAAAAATTTTTTTTTTTAGTTAAGCTCATTACAAATGAAAGATTTATTGTTAACAATTTAACATTATCATGGTCTAAATTTTTGGAAGAATTTCAATTTAAAATTTTTCTTTTTATTATAAATTTTAAAGAGAATTTAGAGAAAAAATTTTATTTTAGTTTGTTGTTTAAGGAAGAAGGATATTGAGAGCTTTAATAGAGTGCCAATAATAATTTTAATTTTTTTTTATTGTAATAAATCTTATACATTGTGATAAATGGAAAATGAGAGAAAAAGTAGTTTTAAACTATGATAAAGTAGAAATTTTAAATCTATATTATATTTTACAAGATTTTTCCAGTTCATGAACAGGTATACATATAATCTAATAAATAACAAAAACAAAAAAATGAAAATAGCAAAAGAGAATTACTCAATTGATTATACATACTGTAAAACAAAAACAAAAAATGAAAAGCGAAAAGCGAAAGAGAATAAAAAAAAGAGTAGTAATATTTTTTTTGTTTTTTTGCTTTACTACAACAAAATTTAGTTTACTTAAACAAAAATAAAAAGCAAAAGGAAGCGAAATATTTTAAATGAGTTAAGTAAGAGTAAAATAATTTTTTGTTGTTGTATTTAACATGGAATGGAATTAAAAAAAATAAAACTAAAAATTGTGAGAGATATAAGAACACGAATAACGTTACGTTACGTACTAAGGCAATTATTCTTCGTGTGCTTGCGAAATTTCAATTGAGTAAGTAGCCAAGCCAGGTCTGTATAAAGAAAAGAGGCATTGATTTTTTATTAATTCACATTCACTTTGGTTTTAAAGTTTAACGTGAAAGGTACTATTTCCTTTCCTTTTAATTTTGTTCGGCATCAGTTCCCCATCCGTCTTGCATATGCCATGACTATAAATAAGTCCCCAGGGCAAACTTTTGAAAAGGTTGGCCTCTATCTCCCCCAGCCGTGCTTTTCGCATGGGCAATTATACACAGCATGTTCAAGAGCCATAGACTCCAATTCTTTCAAAATTCAAGTCAAAGATACGGTTCGTCAGGGAAAAATCGATGATGGAAATATTTTAACAGATAACGTTGTTTATAAGGAAATTTTTCGTTCTTAATTGTTAACTAATTCTTAAATTGAATTTTAATCATATCTATGTAATTAACAGTGACACATATTACATCTTAAAATTTATTAAATTAAAAATATTTCCATTACTTTTATTTATCATTAGTATTCAAACCAATATGATATTTATGCATATACAAGTATATACCTGCATATGTATGCCATAATATGTACAAATTTTTCTAAACTTATTTTAAAATTGATTGCCACAATCCTGTTTTTACAACAGATAATGCTGCTTATAAGCAAACCACAGGGGCCCCTAGTTATTGTTATAATGTTGTTCAAGATTTTTAATTAAATGTCAGAAATATTTATATTCAAATAAAACTGTAGAGCTCAATTTAAGGAGTTCTTTAAGAAACTTTGGCTCATCTTGTACAGAATGAAAATATTGTAGGAATATAGTATGGTCCCTAAGTATTTGCATAAATGGTGTAAAATTGAAAAGAAATTAGTATTTTTTATAATTTTGCTCAAAGACGAATTGGACGAAACCTGAATTTAGTTACAAAATGTAAAATAAAGTCTTTTCAAGATAAGTTTTATATTTTGCAAAAGTCTTTGTTTCATATAAGTAATCAATTTTTTCGTACCAATTTTATTCCGGAACTTTCGACCATTCTTCTGTTAAATATTTTATAAGAAGACTTCTGGATTTTGCTAATCTTTTTGCGACATTCTTCTTTAACTGGGCCCACAAATTGCTAAATATATTGAGGCTTAGACTTTGGTGGGTAAGTGTTAAATAATGTAAAATTGGAAAACAAAAGAGTGAATGGTAGGCCAAAAAAATTATCTACAAGAAATCAGAGGTTGTTGTTAAAACAAATTAAAAAAGAACCAAGAAAATCCACTAGAAGGCTTGTTGCAGAAATGCTAGAGGAATGTGAAATGAGTGCAAGTCAAACAACTGTAAGAAAACATTTAAAAGCCGACAATTACTCTTTCAGGGTATGTAGAAAAAAGCCATTATTCTCGGCTGAAAATTACTCTATATTACAAAGAAGATCAAACTAAATAATATAGAAAACTGTTACAGTCTTTAAATAACAAAAATATTATACCAATTGTTAAATTTGGAAAATTGTCTATAATGATTTTGGTTGTATATCTAGTTACGGGGTGAGAGACCTGGATTTTATAGATAATCATATGGGCAATTGGTAATAAGTATCAAGACATTTCAAAAACGAATCTGGTAAACATTGTCGAAAAAGTTTGTTTTGTTGGTTGTTATAAATTTTATTAGGATGACCGAAAGCATAAATCTCATTTGGTAAGAAGTTGTTTGCTTGATATAACTGCCCAGGAGTACTCGACATACCAAATGAAATTTCAACCATCAAATTTAAGCATTCAAAATTTTCAAATACGGATCGAGTTATTACATTTAAGAATACATTGTCCTATAGCTAGCCTGGGGTCTTATTAGTTAAAAAATGTATCACTTTCGCGATGTTCTTCCAGTGTTTTCATGAGTTAATGATAAAACTGTTAAATTTATCGCTCGGAAGTCAAAATTATATGCCGATATGCTGTGAAACTATGACATGAAACCATTAACTAATTTTGGTTAAATTACCTTTAATTTGTCAGTTTGTTGAAAACCCAAAGTTAGGAATAGAAAACACTAACTTTTTAGTTTAAATTTATTCTTGAAAATTTTAAGTCATTGGTAAACAAATGGAAATATTAAAGATCAAAACCGGCCTTTCTTTACAATTTTAATTTTCCTATTTCCAATCGAAAAAAAATTTATTATCTTAGGAGCATCATTTGAAAAATTTCTTAGATATTCTATGAAAAGAATTTGTGATTTCATTGTTATTGGCGTGAATTTAAGTGATTGGAACATGCAGATAAGCACTTTTATTTGGAAATTTTGTAGAATAATCTGAGCACTTGCTTTTTCCATTGTCACAACATTAATAAATTGTCTAAGGCAAATGAAATCTTTTTCTTCATTAAATTTTTAATATTTTGATTTCAATTTCATTTTGTATTTTTCCTTGAAGTGAAAAAGAAATCAAAAGAAAATTCGCTTGTACAAGATCAAAGTAAAAAATTTTGATTTTTTTTCGATTGCGATTTATTTAGAAATTTCATTACTTATTTTGCGTTTGAGTATTAAATTTGTTTTTTGGCAAAATTTTTCTAAAAGAAAAAAATTCGATTTTCTAAAAAGTCTTTATAATATTTTGTTTACGATAAACTGATACAAAGCACTTTCTTAAAAATTTGACATTTCCGAATCAAAGACTCCATCTATGTGTACAACAATATTGTGGGGCAAAATATGCACATATTTAAACTTTAAATAAAATAAGAAAATATTTTCCTTTTAACTGTGGATTAAATCAACATTCTGGAAAAAACAAAAATGTATGTATGGTATACGATATCAAGGACCAATTGTTTAATCGTCCATAAAATCAATATCCAAGAATATCATAGCATTAATCGGAATTTTGTACATTCTTTTTATTTTATTATTCTTATGAAATGCTCATATTTATAAGGTAAAAATTGAAATTTCAGCATAAATTTTTTTATATTAATAAAAGCGAAAAATTCGGTTGACTAATTTTATTGTAGGAGGAAAAAAATGTTTAATTTGCAAGTTTTCTTAAAATAAAATTAATAGTTTGAATAAGGTGGTGGGGTATTGAATAAAATATCCTCAAATCGTAATTCATATGATGGTCATACATTAAAATTTTCAGTCCATTTGTAAGACTGAGAAATAGTGAGAATAGAGGGTATTTGTTGTATTATGCACGTTATTACTCAGCGACGGATTCAAGGACGATTTACCCGTGTCCTTTTGTTTTCCTGGTTTTCTATCCAACCCCTGTTTGTCCTTTTCATAGTCATAATTCAAAATTAAATTTAGCTTAATTCAAATTTTCAAACACGATTTATAATATATCAGTTTTTCGAGAACAATGGAGGGGTTGGAATACTTGCAATATGCAACTTCGAATGTATAATATTTTTATACCCGTACGAACGTATGTTCGAAGGGTATACTAAATTTGCCTTACCGTTTGTAACGCTAAGAAATAACGGTGTTAGATATAGACTCAAGTGTATGTTTTTGATCAGCGTCAAATTCTGAGTTCATTTAGCTTTGTCTGTCCGTCCGTCCGAACGATAACTCAAAAACTAATTGAGCTAAGTTCACCAAATTTTCACAAATGATTTATTGTAGTAAGTGCCAGAACCCTATTTAAATTGGACACGATCGGGGTACCGGTTCGGGTAGCTGCCATACAACTTCAAAATTTATTTGGCTATATCTCAGAAACTATAAAAGTTATGGTATTGAAATTTCACACAAACGAATATATTAGTAGGGCCAATATGCAACATAAAAGTCGTTGAAATTACTTGGCTCCTTCTGGTACCTGCCATACAACTTCAAAAATTATTTGGCTATATTTCAGAAACTATTAAAGCTATGGTATTGAAATTTCACACAAACGAATATATTAGTAGGGCCAATGTGTCACATAAAAGTCGTTGAAATTACTTGGCTCCTTCTGGTAGCTGCCATACAACTTCAAAAGTTATTTGACTATATTTCAGAAACTATTAAAGCTATGGTATTGAAATTTCACACAAACGAATATATTAGTAGGGCCAATGTGTCTCATAAAAGTCGTTGAAATTACTTGGCTCCTTCTGGTACCTGCCATACAACTTCAAAAGTTATTTGACTATATCTCAGAAACTATAAAAGCTGTGATATTGAGATTTCACACAAGTAGGGCCGATGTGCTTGATAAAATTCGCTAAAATTTCTTGGCTCTTTCTGGTAGCTGCCATACAACATCAATAGTAGTTTGGCACAACCAGTATTTTGAATAACACATAGTACTGAAATTTTGCATAAATTAATATGGTAATACGGCAACTTAAAGTCATAGTCTGCCCCATAGTTAGTTATGGCACATTAGTTATTCGCACATAGGATAACAAATTCGTACGGGTATCACAGAGTTGACAAGGTCAACTCTATTTTTTTTCGCGTTATACCTCAATTTTTATACGATGTATCCGAATATAATTCGGATACATTTCTAAAAATGTTTATATTATTATGTGACTTCTAGAGAACTTCAAAAGAAATTTGATTTGCATGTTCTTGCATATATTAGAAAGTATTGGAGTTGGAATAGTGGTTAAATATTTGATAAAGAAGATCAGACTCCAATATTTCTCTTTATAAAACTAATTGCAGAATAACTAGTTGGCAATATTAATTTTACATTAAATTGAAGACCAAATCCATTTTTCAATGATTCGTTACCATAGCGAAAACCATAATTTTGTGAAAGAAAATTCACATTATTTGATATTGTAAACCAAAACTCGATTATTCGTAATACTATAGTTATCTACAGAAATCCTTCCTGTGCCCTATATTTGACGCGATCATATAAACCATTTAAAGGTACTAAAAATTTCCAGTTGATTAATTTCCAGTTGAATAATTGTAATTTTGATTAATTTTACTGAATTTCCAGAATATTTTACAAATTCCATATAGAATATCCCATATAGAATATCTGCCCCATAAAACAAAATTTTTGATCTAGAAATTTCAAAATGTTTATCTGGTTTTATTATTCGAATAAAATTCCACACTACACTAAAAGAAGAAATTTAAAACAAATCGCTTTAATCAATCCAATGCTTACGATGAAATTCTGTTATCAGCTTTAATACCGTATTAGGAATTCAAAATAATAATTGAATTTTTATAAGGATTTCGCATTATTCAACAAGGATTAAAATGAAAATGGAATGAATTTTCATACTAAAATTTTTTCATTTCAAAATTCCAAACTGAATAATCATATTGCACTATTTTATAAACCATTTTATCAGTAGACTATGTAGAAGAGTCGTACAAGATTAATTCTATATTAAAGTAGCTTTAAATTTATGGAAGTCTATTGTTGAGTATAAAGCTGGGTAACTTTATAAGCGTGTTCTTTTTTACTTTTAGTTTTGGGGATGCAAAAAGAGGGAGAATCGTTAAATAAATTTTGAAAATAAAAAGTGCCAATGCAAAAAACAAAAATTGAGAAAAAAGGAAGTGAATTAAGTGCATAGTCTTGCATTTTTGCAATCGAGCCGCAAGGAAGTCATTCCCCAAAAGTAAAGAAAAGTAAAAAGAAATTTTTTTTTTTTTTTTTATTTTTTATAATAGGTAAGTAAATTCGTGTTATATTTTAACATTATCCTTTCGTGGTAATCTCTATTCAGAGAAATTCATTTTTATGTCCTCACATAAATTTTTTATTTAGGTCCGTTTTTGTCTCTTTTTTTCTATTCTCAAAACTTGAATAATTTTGCAAAAGAAAGCAAAAAAAGTGGATTTTAAACCAAGGATATTTTTAAAAAAATTTCTCTTGTAATAGTAAGTAAATTTTCTCTACAAAAGTAAAAAAAAATTTTCAAAGTTATCCGAAATTTAATTTTAGTTTATAATGCCTATCGTAAAATTGTTCAAATTTTGTTTGTACCATCATTTAATAAATGTGTAAAATTAGCATTTTTCGTATGTCTTTAAACACATTTCACACACTTTACTGCCAAAACTATGAGAGATAGAGTCTATAAAACAAGGCCCCATTGGTTGCTCTCTATCGCATGGTTCCTAAACTATAAGTCATTTATTTATATGCAAGAGAAATCTGGTACTTTTTTTCCAACAGGCTGTAACTCGAAAACGAGTGTATCTGTAACTCCCCCCCCGCCAGTATGTGAAACCGCAAATTATGCGAAACACCCTGTATAGTTTAAAGAATTTGTAATAAAAAAGAAATAATATACAAAAATGTTAATTTCTTTAAAATTTAGGCAATATAGCCGTGCAGGTCTAATTCAATTATTAATTATTATTGAAGAAATCGTTGAAGGCAGAACTAAAATTTTAAACAGTGTTGAGATATTTGATCGAATAAATTGTATTAGATTAGGCAAAATACAATGCCATTTTATGCCAAATTTAGCAAATTTGGTACTTTAAATGAGTTTAGTTAAAAAACAAACAATTTTTATTTTATTTAACTTACAACTTCAAATAAATGAAACCATCGTTTTAGTTTTAGTATTCAAAGTAAGAAATAATAAATTTACAAAATTCGAATCAGTGCCAGTAATTGAACAATGAAAATGCAAAATTTGGTATTAAAAATGCAAATATCCCAACATTGGATTTAAATTAGATTTGAACCGCTTGCACTCATAGAATTATAAAACATCACATTACGTAATATCGAATTTTTAAATATAGTCTGTGAGCTCCGGTGATAATAATCAGAAATTATTTAAAATTTAGGCAATATAGCCGAATTTATTGTTGTACTACAGTTCTAAAAACATCCCGCTTACTTTAAATTTGCATGATTGCCGACTAGCTCGATTCAAATTTCTGATATTCAATTATATTTAGATATCGAGATTTTAGAGGAAGGAATTCTAATTAAATTCTGCAGTAATAAAAAAATAACTACGTAAATTTTAATTTTGAATATTCAAAAATCTCAAATTACATTAAAAATTTTTGAAAAACTCAAATCTGCCTCTGCATAATTTAAAAATTCTTGAATTTGTCTTTTAAATTTTCAATAAATTTTTACTATAATTCGCGTTGATATCCCAAGATTGGTTGAGTCTCCTTATATATTTTACCTTTTCTTTTTGTTTTTTTTTTTTAAATTTCCCTTCAAGGATAACCATATATAATAAATTTATTTTAATACACTTGTTTAAGTTACAAAATTTTTCTCTCTTTTTACACTCTTTTTTTTTATTCCAGAACCATTTTTTCTATATTCGAAACTTATATACAAGAATAGAACAAAAAGGATTTGAAATCTTTTAAATGAGATGAATAAATTTTAAGTATAAATGTTGCAACATTATTTTGGAACTGTAGAATATACTAAATAGGAATGTCTTTTAAAGTGGTTTTTAAATTATTTTTTGGGGAAAATTGAAACGCGACTAGAATCGCTTTGTATACTTAATATTCGAGTATGTATGGAATTTTTTCTTTTATTAAATTAAGAATATTGGATTTTTACTTAATCTAAATTATATCGTGAAATATTTTAATAATGCGCTTATGAGAGAGATATTTGCTTTAATGTTAGAAATTTTATTAGATTAAATTACTTAATTTGTAAAATTGGGTAATATATACATAGGTTATAAATTGAGCAGAAAATCAAGAATTAAATATTGAATTTCTTAAGATTTAAAGAGAAGGAATTAAAATTAAATTTTATAATTAAGAATTGAAATTCGAAACAAATTAATAATTTGTAGAGTAGCAAAAAATCACAAAAGTGTTTCGATAAAAATTGATGTAATTCTTGGATGTGATTCTTAGAAATTTCAAGGATCTTACTCTTTAGAAGAATTGAGAGCTACAAGGATCTAAAGCTTTAATTTCACAGTTTTCTAACTTAAAGAAAGTAGAAGTTTTTTAAATCGACGCACGAATGGACGAGCGAACAGCGTAATCAAATTTTCATCAACAGCAATCAACAGCATTGCAAATTGGTACAGAATGTGAACATTGTGTGAAGGAAACCCTAAACTTTTACAAGCTTAAGGTTTAATTCTTGTTACTTAAATACCAAAATTTAATACCAAAATCGTGAAAATTTTAAAGTTAGACTTTAAAGTTTAATCTCAAATTTATATAACAACTGCTTCTATACTAAATTGTTGAAATTTTCAAATTCAAATCTACCATAGATGGCAAGTGTAAATTAAAACATAAATTGTGACTTACGTAGGATTGTAGGAATGTTGGATCCAACACTTGTTCTATAATTTTATTTTTTTTTTCCAAATTTAGATGAAAAGTACAATTTTTTTTTGAATAGTTCACATAAATGATTCACCATCTCTTTGAAATTCACGATATCAAAATAGAACAAACAGATTTTTTAAAACAGGAATTTTTAATATGACTCAGAGTTGTGAGATATTGAGCATGAATGATTCAATTGTTCAATGAACGTAGGGTTGATTGCCTATATTGTGTATTTATTAATAAACTGGTTTTTTAAATTCTCGCTACTTTGTTCTCGCTTAGTACGGTTTCATTTAGGGAAAATGTTCCAAATTTGAGTTCTCCTGAGCTTTTTGATATTTTATTACCGTGTCACCAATTATGGCAGCAAATAAATTATTGATAAGAACTGTGCCCTATTTGATATTTAATTCAGTGTATTCTGATTTGAAAATTAGTAAAATGACTGTTTAGTACGTTCTGGATTTCAGGACACACAATTTAATGTGTCATAACACTTTCGAATTTACTCTACACCCTCCACTAGTCCACTTCAATCTTATATATTAAAAGATTGAATGGTTATTGCCTTTCGTAAAATTTTGGTGTCAATTCAATTTTCAATAACTTCATTTTTTTTCAATAATTTCAGGAATTGTAAACGTTTTTATGTTCTTTCGGGTATATCCCACTTTTATATATAGTAATCTCGGATCTTTGTGATATTGGGTTTTTTAAGAGCAACTCGATTTGTTTCTCTCAGCATATTTGTTTCTTAGTTCCGGCCGTTTTTCTTCGCTTTATATGAAATTGTTTAATTTGTTTTATTAAAATTGAATGTGAAGATTTGGGAACTTTAAAAATTTTTAATCTCTTTTCCAATTTAATACTTTTTAATTTATTTTTAAAATTTAAATCTCTTTAATCCAGAAAATCCGGGAAAATAAATCGAGCTGGAGAGTGTAAGCATGAAAACATGGTTAACTTTATACGAAGATTTCCTTAAAATTTAAGTTTTATGCTAAATTTACCTCTTCCACATTACTTTTGATTGTTTCTTCAATTTTTAATTTTTATGCTTCCTCATTTCAATTTATTAAAAAAAAACTGGAAAGAGGAACACCAAACTGAATAAATTTACTACGTTTTTGTTGTTAGTCATTTCTAGCGAAATATGTTGGAAATCAGTGAACCAATTAACCTTTGGATTCCAAAATTTTTACTTCATTTTAAATTTTAATCTATCAAGTGAACATTTCACTATGCATTTGCAATTTGAATTTACATATTTCATTTTTTTTTTTAAAGTCAAAACTTTAATAAGATTTTTGTCGTGTTGTTTTGTTTAAAATTTTCGAATGGCATTGGCATTTTATACATTTGGCATGATGTGCTTACATATGTGCATCAAACCTTCAAATTTGAATAAACTTACAAACAAACGCTTATAAGAAATAAGTGTTTTTGCCTTGAAAAACTTTTTAAATTTTTTTTCGTGTTATTGTTAATTTTTGGAATTAAACTTATCGCCTCGTATTGCTCGCAGAAAATCAGTCAATTGAAGCATAGAATTTGATTTTCGACTTACATGTTTTATGGTTTCAAAATAATTTTTTTTTTCTCTAAGATTTTAAAATTTTCATAAAGAATGAATGAAAAAAGCAAAATTTGTACTTTTTAAAAATTAATTGCTAATATTTTTTTTTTTGTGTACACAAAAATTTTTAATCTGATTTAAATAGAATGACGAGTTAAGAAAATCAATACACTCAGAAAAAAATATGTAATTCAATTTGTTTTGTTTTTGAGGAAAGTTTTTTTTTTTATAAAATTAAAAATATGCAAACAAAAATTGGAACTTTGTTGTTTCTAAAGAATATCCAAGACATTTTTAAAAAGGAAGACAAATTTAATCAAGGATTATTTTATTCTCATTCCTATGCAATGTACCTACTGAGACACTATAATGCCCAATTATTAACTTTTGTAAAAAAAATGTTTTCTCTTCTCTTAATTCCCATCTCACGTTCAATTCTCATTTTGTCTCATGATCTGATATGAAAAATGTATATTTTGCCTCAAATAATAAAACTTTAAAATATTATAAAAATTTTTAATAAAGTTCTGGTTTAGTCACTGAGAACTTTGGTATTGAATGCTTTTTTTGTTGTTTTTGTACTTCCTTCAACTATCTTCCTGTCCATAATAACTTTAAATTAAGTTAAATAGTGTAGAAAGTTTTTTTTTTTAAACTAAACTTTTCCCTTTTTTATAAAAATTCTTTTTAAAAATATTGTCTTCCTTGGTTATTGATAGTTAGTGTTGTTGAAAGTAACAAAAAAAAAATGAAGAATAATTTAAGGACTATGAGAACAATGAATGGGCTTTTGTATTTGTAATAAGTGTCCAATTATGAAAATGAAGACAGTCACTTTGTTATATAATAATTTTATGTTCCGGAATATTCAAGAATTCTATGCATTTGCTTTAGCCATTCTATGTGAAATTAATAAGGAGTTTTAAAAATTTTGAAGTGAAAAATCACTTTATATTTGAATGATGGTATAGTAATAATTTACTTGAAGATCCTTATAGTATTTTCATCTTGAGGTTTCGTGTAAGAATAATGTAAAGGTTTACTGGTAAATTGGAAAAATTTATGCAAATTCAAAGCTATTTTAATACAGAAAAATTTATTTAAATTAATGTATTGCAATTACTTTTTAGTCACTCTTACCACCTATTATAAATTATGGTTTAGTGAATATAAAACTACTTCTAGATAAAGAAGTATCAAGTTATATGAATTTTACATAGTAGCTATTTATATTGCGTGCATTGCGTTGACATTGGTTTTGGAACTGAAACCACTCTTATTATAATCACTCTTAAGTAATTTAATTTCAGTGGTTCATTATAATATGCAGATTGATTGCCAATTTTTTACAGATAAAAACAACAATAAGAACATTAAGAAATATAGTGAATGCAATAGTAAGAAATTGTAGAAGTAAAAGTAACTGAAATGAAGGCGGGAAAAGCAATTTGTAATTGTAATATCGCAGGAAATCCATATAAGATTATTATGAAATCAATTAAACAACATTTTTTAATATTGTACTTGTATGCTATAGCAAGTCTTGACTTAACCCGTTAGGTTAGCTAAAAAGCACAAAGATTTGGAATTATTTGAATTATTATCATTGGCACTGGTGAGTGAAGTATTCAAAAGCTTAGGAGAATATAATAATTGCATCAGGGAGTAAATTTCAGTGAAATATATTACTGGTTTACTAACAATTTCTTAAAAATATGGGGAAAAAGCACAAAAGTAAAACTAACGGTCCAGTGTCCTAATAATTTTTTTTCACAAGAGATGCATCTACGAGTTTGTACTTATGTGCTTTTATATTTTTCAAATCAACAACTATACCTACTGCATCAATTGACGTTTGTGGAATATGTCGGTTAGTTTTTATGTGTTAGACTGAACTCATATTTTAATTATTGTTCGTTTTGAATCCGTAACTTAGTACACATAACTTCATATTAATACCTGCCTGAAAATTGAGCTATTGATGATCATAATTCATAAATACTATGAAATCAAAATTACAACTACATATATAATTAACCGAGCCTTACTAAAATAACTTCAATATTTTATGCTACATGAAAATTTTAAAATGCTTTTCTTGTATGAAATCCATTTATCATTTACTTCCTTTTATAATTATTACAAAACAATAATGGTAATTTAATAAGGAAATGTGCTCTTTTATTGGCCATTAATTCAATTTACTCAGTTATTCAACATTATTTTTCTGTTCCATAATATTATTATTAAAAAAAAAAAAATTTTTATTATAATACCATTGAAAATTGTCGACTCAATAACTTATTTATATCCGTAAATTTAATTGAAAAAGTTAAAATATAAAGATATTAAAAAAAAAGAGGCAAAAGCCCACTAGACAAATTAAATTACAGAAAAATGAAACAAAATGAAAAAAAAAAAACAAAAAAAATGAAAATAATTGTGAAGTTGGTCAATAAAATTCTAGGATATCTTTATTATTTAATAAAGTGATAAAAATGATAAGAGGTTATTCTGAGTGCTAGTCATGGGGATGAGAGAAAATGTTAGAATTTAGGTAACAAGTGGACTCATAAGGGGAAAATTTCGTAACTAGGCAAACTCAAGAAAGAACCTTTTCACAAAACTTTAAAATATAATAAGGTGCATCAAAAATCAAGATATTGTACGGGGACTACAAGGATTACTTTCTGATCGAACAAATTGAGAATCAATTTATTAAGTTTCTACCTTTGATTTTGCCCTTAATGAAAGAACAAATTCAAGATACCTTTCGAAAACACACAAGGGTATAACAAACAAAAATAAAATCAGACTAAGTTATTCGTTTACATCTCTCTCTTTGCTCTACTGGACTCTTTTCCATTTTGATTTTTCCAAATTATTCTTTTTATTGTAAATTATACGCTATTGTAATGAGCAACAATAATACAAAAAAAAATAAAAAAATTTTTTGTAACACATTGCAGCAGAAATCTACTTTGTTAGGTCGCATTGTTCTTTTGTTTGTGTTCTTGGGCTTTTTTTTTTTGTTTGCCTTTTTATGGACCATATTTTTGGCAATATTACAGCTTGCCAATAACTTTTTTTTTTATTATTCTTGTGCTTTTTTTCTGTTCTACTTTCGAAAAACTGAAATTAAATTTATTTGTTTCAATAAAAAACAGGAGGCAAATTATTGCAAATACCAAAAGAAAAAACACAATAAAAATAAAATTATAATTTTAAAAAAGCAGATTCCGATAAAAAAAAACAACAACAACAACAACTTAATTAATTATTGAAATTAATTGAAAATATAAATTTAAATTTATTGTTCGGAAATTTTTGTTATCTTACTCGTAATTAAAAAACAGGATATGAAAAAAAAAGGACATTCATTTCGGTTTGTTTTTTTGTGCTTGGTTTTGAATTTTGGTTTTCTTTTTTTTTTGAAGAAGAAAAAGAGGTGAAATTAATAAATTTTGCAATATAGTTAAAATATTTTGGAATAACTGTAATGTCATTTTGGAATGTAAAACTGTAGAGAAAAAAAACCAAAAAAAAAAATTTGGAATAACTTGAAAATGCATTTTTTATAGTCAAAAGTATTAATTACATGTTATTTACGCTATTACTTTTGACCACAAACAAGGCCATATATAAAATGTTGTTATGTTATTGGGACAAATTTCGAATGTATGAGAATATTGTGGAAATATTTTCTACTTACTGATAATTTTATCCTTGTTATTGAAGGCAAAATTTGGTAGCCTTTAAGGGAAAATAAAATGTTTAATATTTAAAAATTAAACCACAATAATATCAAATTTAGTGTATATGTAGTAAAAAATCTGATGTGGGGCAAACATAACCGACTGAAATGTGTGTTGTCCAGTTTTCCAAAATTTGGCTCTTAGTAGAACTACTAAATTTCATACATTTTGTTCAAATATGGCAAAAAAAGTAAACCCGTAGTTAGGTGTTCGAGTCCTGATTTTTTCAAAAAATTTATAGGTTTATATTGTTATGTTAACACGCCGAATTTAAAAATTAAATTTTAAGGAAATTGGTTGATTATCTCTCTTTATATGGGCAAAATTGTAAAACTGACCCATAAAAAGGTTCACTTCCCAAGGTCTGACATATCCTAAAAGCTGCTCAATTCGTGACATACTTGAAATAAACTCACATATAAAAGAGATAAACTCGTGTTTACACTCAAACGGACAGGCCGACAGACCGATATCTCCTTAAAAATAAATGGGAAAGTTTCCACTGAAAACTTGATACGCAAAATTTGTTGCCATCACATAACTTCCTTGTATGCAATGCGGTCGGTAAAATTTCATTTCAACTTGGATTTGAAATTATACATTTCGTGTTTGTGAAGAAGTTAAATTTCAATCATTTAATTTTAATAAGACGAAATTTTGCGTCTGAACTTTCTGTTAACTGAAACTACACATGACGCTAAACTTTTTTATATACATTAAGTAAATACGTTAACTAAAGTTGTGAATTGCATACCATTCTGGGCTTGGAAATTGGGTAATTTAAATGAAACAGCGTTAAAATATTTTTGTTTGTTTTTTTAAAGAAATAATGTTCTATTAGGGAAGCTCTTTATTAAAATGTACAAAAAACAATTCTTTTTACCATATAGATTTAAGAGGCTAATAGCATAATGATTGCAGTATTAATGATATTTGAATGTTAAATTCTTCTTGTTGCAAAATATTCTGCATATAAATTATTACTTCCTTACGGAATAGAAAAAAAAGGTACGCGGATACTATTAAAATACTAGAGTTAACCCCCAAATAATATTCCCTCTTATTTGACTTAACATTTCTTAGTTCCTTTTTTGCATGATACTTTCTTACTTACACTTACATTTTTTCACTTCACGTTATAATTTTCAAATGAAGTGTAAAATATTTGCTAGTCCTTACTTTTGTTTTAGCTCCAGAATCTCTTTTGGTGGTCAAATGGACTTATTGCAGAATAGTTTCAGTACCAAAATATGCGTTTTAGAAAGGATTGCTGTAATAAAAACATTATCAAAAAAAATGTTTACCCAAAAAACCGTTTACTCTTTCATGTGAGTGAATTTTGTTTCGAATTGTCTCTTATCGTAACAAGATTGACAGTCAAAGATATTTTGGGAAATTTTAATTTTCTAATTTAACTTTTATTGAATTTTCAAAATTAACTCTTTATTTTATGACTCTTACATAATCTTCTAAAAATACTTAAGAAATTTGTACTAGAATTGTTTTAATCCTTATTCCTTTTCATTTCTATTCTTTCTTACAACTAATCTAAACGTGCCAAAGAAAGTCGAAAAAAGCGATAAGATTTTGTTTTATATAAAATGGTTTATAAAGTTCAAATATCCTTTTTGAAAATTTTAAATATTTTCTTGTTTGTCCTTTTGTAAATATTTAGACCGATTAATACGAAAAGGATAAAAATACTTATTTGTTAATAATTTTTAATGCCAATGAATTTTTAAATGAGATGAAGGTTAATGTGTTTTCCTTTTTTTTTTTTTATTTTTAAGAGAGAAAGTATTAAAATGTTAAAAGGAATTTCAAAATTTTGACGCAAATTGCGATAAGAAGAATAAATTAAAAGTGAGTATTGCTAAATTTTTTTGAAGAAGGTACAACAAATTTGTTTTGTAGTGGTTTCTCTCATTTACGTAATCTTTAATAAATTTAAACGAGAATTTTCACAGTTGTTTAAAATAGAATTGGAAGAATTAAATTTAAAGGATGTAAAATTGAGATAATATTCTACATTTCTTTTTTAAGAAAGGCGATTAGTACAAATTGTGTGACTTGAAGAAAAACTGCTTGAAAATCCATTGATGTTCAAAAATTAAATAGAGTAAGTTGATTAAATTTCGATCAAATATAAAAATTATAAAGAAATCACCGTTTGACTTGGGTTTAAGTTGGGTTTGAATTTTGAATTAAAGATTTCAGCGTGTTGGATTTAATTCTCAACAAACTTTACAGTTGCCATAATGAGAATTGCAATTTTTACAAGTAACCACAGAATTTTTTTTAGAATTTTTCTTAAAAGAAATTAACAATCATTGTAAATTGAGGGATTTTTTAAAATATTTTTATAATTTTCAGCAGAGGAATTTTGCAATCAATACTTAGAAATTTTCTTATTAAATTTAATCATAATGTTTCAAAATTTTTATACGTATTTTGGGATGTTTTGGGACACAAAAATGAAATTACTAGAACTAACCATTAAAATACTTGAAATATAAAATTTTCAAAATCGATGATACGAGTAGAAATATTTGATATTTTACGCAAAGACTGCAATTAAAATCAAAAAAGAAAATACTGAGGAGGTTAGGTATGCAGAAAGATATCGATTACATAGACGTCTTTAAAAGCATGTAAATTCTTAATAGTTCTACGTATATAGTATACAGGATTTCGGATTCAATAAAATTGAGTAAAAAAGATGAGGTATACAAGGAAATATTTGTTGATTCCTCATATTACAGTTTCAGTTTATTCAAATTATAAAATTATTCAAAAATTTACGAAAGCTAGTTGCCCAAAATTGAATACTTAGCACAGTATATTATTAATTAGGATTGTAAGTCTAACAGTAAAATCGGCCCCTAGTTCGGTTACCAAGCACTGGTTTTTCCAAAAACTTTATAGGTTCATTCTTTTAACATACCGAATGTAAAAATTAAATTTTAAGGAATTTGGTTGATAATTTCGCTTTATATACGCAAAATCTATAACATTGGCCCGCAAAAAAGTCCAATTCCCAAGGTCTTATATATCCAAAAAGCTGATGAATCGATGTCATACCCAAAATAAACTACACTTTAGATAATACACGGACGCACACACTGTCCGTCAGACCAACATCTTTCTCCCCGTAAAATAATTTATTTACGCTTCGCTACTATGGAAAAATGCCTTTCCACTGAAAACTCGACATTCGAAATTTGGTGTCATCACATAACCACTCTTCCATTGTATACAATGCGGTTGGTAAAATCTTTTAGAAATTGTGTTTTTTTTGTTCTTTTAGATTAAAGAGTCTTCATTACTAAAATTTCAAAGGGATCGTTTCTTGTCTTAATATAAAATATAAAATTAATTAGTGCGAAAGCGACGATTTCGACGACGAAGACTACAATACCCAACAATTTTTTCTAGTTATAAAACGAACAAATCAATTGTACTCTTCAATTCAAAACTATTGGACTGGATTTTCAGTATCTTCCAGAGTATTTTAAATTTAATTAATTTTTAAATCAATTAAATTTTTCTCTAATTAATATTTCATTTGTTGACACCGTAATCACTCTGAAATCTCAAAAATACTTTAACTCTTTAATTAAATTCAAATTCCCCTGTAAATTGAAAAAAATAAGGCATTATTCAAAATAAAACTGCTCTTCAATAATCTTTTAATTTATTCAATTTTCAAAAATTTCATACGATCGCAAACTTGAAAAATAAATTATTTAAAGAATTTTAGATATTGGGAAAAATTTCTATTTCGCGGAAAAATATTTGAAATGAAAAAATTGCAAGGATAATTCAAAGTCATTTAGTAACAATAAAAAAAAATGTAAAGGATTTTTTTTCATAATAAGAAACTTAAATAAACTGAGAGTAAAAAGACAAATTCCATTTTAAATGGTGCAATCATGGACCATTTGGTATTTGGTTATCTTAAAATGTATTTTAAAGAAAAGCTTTCTTCTGAAGTTGTAGCGAAAAGTATAAAAAATGAATAAGAGAAAATTCTATGAAAATTCAATAATTTAAAAAAAATTTTCGAAAAAAATCGAGTCTCCTTCAACTTCGTTACTTCAAACATTAATTTTAATCTAAACTTCATTAGGAACTCATTTATATTCTTAACTAATATTACACCTCAGCGAAAATATGGAAAGAATTTTTTAAAACAAAAAAAAAAAACATTAAATGAACTGAATAAAAAATATAAAAGATTTGCATTCAATGGTATCCTGAATATCCTTGCATAAGAACATATTTTTTTTTGGTTCTCGCTCCCTCTCTCTCTTTTATTTTTCTTTTTTTCCGTCTACAAAATGAAATATTTTTTTAAAATTGTAAGATGTAGGTTATAGCAAATATTATACAATTAAATGAGTGTATTCCACATACTGTGGGATACTTTGGTACGAAATAAATTCTTGAGCATTACCACCACAGTTATTTTAAATTGAGTACTAATTTTTGTTATATTAGTAAAATAAAGAAAATCCTTGATCAGAGTGGTTTTTGGGACCGAAAAGTAACGATTTTAAGCAACATGATTGAAAGCGACTTGCGTATAGTTTTTGTATATAAGAAAATTGATCCATTGAATTATTTTTCAAGAGTTTTAGCGACTAAAATACTTAAAGTGCGGAAGTTGTATTAAAAATTTTAGCGACTTACATCGATTTTTTATATATCGAGTTGACTTTACGAGAGGAATTACTGTAACTTTTAAGCTTTCTGTATTTTTTCTCAGCATTTATTCGTGTATTTGTGCTTATGTGTTATGAGTAACAACAATACAAAAATTCATCTAAATTTCGAAAATTTTAACAAATATGATCTAAAATACTAAATATCACAAATGCTAATCCAAAATTACGTATGCTTTGATTACACCTTGGAAAATATTCCTCCCATATTGTTCTAAAACAAATTTTCTAAATTTCCAATTTTTATAAAAACTTAAAGCTCTGATTTAAATTCCGTAGCCCTGATCAATATGATCAATTATCAAATATTATAAAGACAAAAATAAACGTCTTTTATTTTTGATGACGGAACTTAGTTTAAAATATTTCATAATTGGCTAGTCATTAGATATTAGCAAAAATCAGTTTATGGTTAAATCCGAAATCATATTTTTCTTTATAAACTGAATTTAGAATTTAATATTTAGCATATCGATAGGGATAGCTCCTCTTCCTGATGGAGAGCGGGTATCAAGTGGCGGGTATTTCGGTACAAATACGAGTTATATGATAGCTATAGCAGATAGTGTACTCTTATAGTGTATCCGGCGCCGTAATTTCCTAATTTACGGGATTGAACTATTTTTTTGTGTGATAACGTTTTTTATCATTAATCTTCTCTGCTAATATAATGTTACTGATTTCAGGGCCAGTAAGTTGTGAAGTGAATACTAGATCACGTTCAAAATAATTAAAAACAAAAACAAGTCCTTTTAACTTAAAATTCAAATTTATTATACACATTTCTGCTCAAGCTTTTTTGGGTTGGTAAAACAAACAGGTAGCTTTCTCAGGTATATTCAAATTTTATTTTATTCATAATGAAATTCTTGGAATTTCATTTACTATTGAAATGTTTTTTTTTTGTGTTGTTTGGGAGAAGAAGTAAAAATAAATTTTAAGATACATTTGGTGTATGTATAGGTTATTTAAAATTTCAAGGTTGGGATTATTTTTGCGTTGATGGACTAGCCATTCTTATTAATTTAGTTAGACAGAAACAATGAAATAAGATGCTGTCAGCAGATTCTCCTAAACATTTTTAACACAATATGAAGCTATGAGTAAAAGTGACTTACTCGTAGTTATGTGTTTCGGAAAAATATTTTTCTAATGTGAGCTCACTTTTTAAGAGAATTATAATGTAACTGAAAAATTATGCTATCTTCCAATATAGTTTTAGTACGAGTTTGTGCTGGTGCAAAATCAGAAATGAAATCAAAAATGAAATTTATAGAAATGCGTCAAAATTTCATATTCCCTTCTCAACACGAAATGAGCACTATACATATGATTGAGTTTAAAAGTATAGTGCAAAGTAAAGTTGAATCCGATATAATGTATGTATCTATGTATTGCTATAAATTCAATAAAAATTCTTAAAATACTTTTATTATCTTCTGAAATAATTTAGATTGTGGGTTGGTATTTGAATAAAAATATTTTTGTAATCCATTATGTAAAGTCGCAGTTACGTACAACATGAAACCTTGTAATACAACATTCAAGTATAAATTCTCTTTAAATTTTACAAAATTAAATTCTTCTACATGTGAAGGTAAAATTATTTTTTGGTTAAAAATTTCCTAATTTTCAAAAAGTAGAATACTACGATATTCTAAGCAGAAAATTTTAATTGACTTCAATTAAGGAATCTATATATTTTGCCTTTAAGAAATCATTTTTACATGCAGAGTATTGTAAGACACAATGTATTGTGAGTGCTAGAATAAGTTGTTGAAATATTTTTATTAGGTTTAGCGTTAATGAAATACCTAAGGCATTTTATTTTCTAGAAATTCATATTTGAAAATGTTATATGCAGGTGTTATAAGAATATTATTAAAATTTTTTGAATATTATTTTAGTGCCTGTAGGCTATTTTGAATTTTAATACAAAAAGTGAATAATATTTACACATTTAAGGTATTTAAAGCGTCTAAACGAGAAAACCATTAGAATAAAGGAAGAATAGAATTTATTATAAATATTCTTGATTATGCTTAAATTTGTCTTATTTTATAAAATTTTACTGAAACTGTGAGTCCTTCAATTTTTAATTCTTTAGTATATACGTTGGTTTTTCAAATTATGTTACGAGATTGAGATTATTATTGTTGTTTTAAAGTGTATACGGAAGCAAAAGCACCAAGTTAAATAATTTTTTTCGGGAAAGAAATTCTTAACTACTATATTTTAAATATAACAGTAAAATGTCGTATGTAATGTCTAAATTTTGTCCCTATGATGAAAGCCTTCTTCTAGAAAAACGAAACTTCTAGATCGATGAATATTTATATGAGAAATTTTTATAACAAAGTGTATTGAAAATATTTTATTACGTTAACTAGGTGTCGAAGTGACAACAATAAAATTAATTGACTAATAAATTGCATACATTCATTTATACAGCTGTATACCGTAGACTGGTTTTCTGTCGAAAAACTTTGTGATGATAGAAAGAAAATGCTATATTTAGGGAGAAAATACTGCAGAATTCAAGATTAGTCAAAATATGGTTCACATACATACATTAATTAATTTTTATAACACATTTACAATACAAATTTACTGTTAAATCAAAATACAGTTATTGTTGGATAGAGTTGGATCCTACCAAATATGGCATCGAAAGTAGCACTTTTCTCTCACACAAGTGAAAATGTCATTTTTTAAAGCAATTATAATTTTAAAAGAAATCGAAAATATTTTCATTCATTTACCAATATATTTCAAATAAAAATGTTAATATCAATGGTCGAATTTCGATAATTAAGTAAGTGAATTTAGGTAGACAATTATATTTTGTAACGGCATGGAATTTACTCTTAGTTTTGCGCTATAATAGAAATTTTTTTTTGAATGTCTTTTCAATATTCAATTATTCTGTGCTGCATAGAAGAAGTATCTCAGGAATGTCAGGAGTTTGAGGGGCTATCTAGCTTTTAGGTGGCGAGAGATAGATTAAAATTTTCTTTATGCGTAAAATTTCAGCTTTCTATATTAGAAGATAGAAGTTTTGTAAATAGACCTAAAGACGGACAGAGTGAATAAGCATTTATTTTTCAATTTAAAAAAAAAATTACTAAAACTGCTTAAAAAATCGTCTGACCTTTTCGTTACAAATTGTCACCAAACCTCAATTAACTTAAATTCAAAATGTTCTAATATACAAAATGAAATTCAACTAAAGAAAAAACAAATTAATTTACAAGAAGTTGTGAATTTTTTTTTTTCAATTTTTCAACACACTTTTATACTTAATTATTATTAGACAAACATTAAGTGTTAATTAATTATACACTTTGCAGTACCATGCACCAAAAATTACCATAAACGTCTACCTTCATAACACATAAAAATATTTTTATTATGTATGTAGCTCGGATTAGTGTACTCTTAGAAATCTTATACTTCTAGAATGATTTTACATGATATTAAAATTTTATTTAAAAGAAAAATCGTGTCAATTCAAATTAACGCCATTAATTTATAAGAATTAAAAGCAAGAAAAAAATAAAATTCGAAATTTTCCAAATATTTCTCAACTTTCTGTTAATTACACGCCATAAAGCAGAAAGCAACAAAAATTTTATAATGTTTAAAAAGCAAAAACAAAAAAAAAAGGAAATTGAGAAAAAACATCGACCGGTCGCTTGTTCGAGTTCTTAATAAAAAGAAGCAAATTAGTGCTAGTGAAGAAATAAAATGAGAATGATAATAAAAAAAAAACAAAACGTAAAAAAAAAACTAAAGTTGATTGAGAATTTTTATGCTTCACTAACCGAATTAGTGGGGGAGGACGAAAGAATGCAAGAAAACTCATAATGTTTCTTCCATTTTTCTCTTTTTTCTGCTTATTTTTTGTACATAGCCAATAACATTACATTTATAGTAAGGCAGATGAATGTTTGCATGCGATTCGAAAATTGTTGCATGCAATGCATTTAACGTTTCCATTTTCTCGATTCTGGAAGGAAATTAAGTGATCGGCTTAAAACTTGTTTTCTGAATTTTTTCTGCTATCTTCTTTAATTTTATGGAATCAGATTTCATTAAGTAATTTTTGCAACTTTGTATAATTTTATGTAAAATACCGAATAAATGGAATGTTTGCATTGCACATGAGAAGTGTTGGTGAGATTTCAGTAGTAAAGCAAAGGATTAATGATTGAATTTGATGCGATACTTAAACATTTTATCCTTTCACCAAGCTTTATGAAGCTTATTATAAATGAAAATAAATTTTTTTAATTTTATTAAAGAGGAGGGACAATTTTTTTAAATTACTTTTGACGTAAAGGGTCCATCAGAAATTTTTATTTTAATGCAAAAATTGACAATATTTTATCAGGAAAAATTTTTATTGTTATTATCACAGTATTTTTGATCTAGAACAAGTAAGCGTTACATACTTATGATTCAACAAATTTTGTACGGAAAAGCAAACTTCTAGGCATTTGAGCCATTTCGTTCTTTCTTCAGCTTTTAGAAAAATACTGTGCAGGTGGCCTTATTAAAAATTTGAATATTTGTTTAATTACCAATTTAAACGAATAAAACTGGAAAAGCATGTTAAATGAGTTAAAAAGTTGTTTTCAGTTTTACTAATATGTAAATTAGTCACCCCGAAATAAATGAAGTTTCTATTGAAATGTAAGTAGAACCTTAAGATATTTTCTCGAATTTCATCCTGAATAAAATTCAGGAAACTGGTTTTTATTACATGTCATATTGTAAAATGGTTCGAAAACTTTTTTATACCTTATTAACCGTACTTGACATGTCCGCAGTCAATGAGATTTTTTAAACCCTCCCTCCTGATAAAAAATAATTTGTTATAAAATTTCACAAAGCCTACTTACTAGAAGAAAGAAAAACCGGATAGACAGTAGAGTGGATGTAGCTACATCGGCTTAAAATTCGATCTTGAGTGGCAACAAAATTAAATTAGCTCAGAATAACTCCATTCTTTATTAACGACTCTCATAAAGTAGTCGGGAAAGTTACGAAATTTATATTTTATTTTCTGCTTGAACATTGTACGTTTGCTCTGTTTTTTTACTTGAAAAATTTTTTAATTGTGTTTATTCCATTGAAAAGAAAAATTAAAACATAGGAGCCAAACAACTATGCAATTTCTTTGTATGTTTACATTTTGTACATGCAATTATGCAGCTAATTTATTACGATGAAGGAAAATTCAAAATAAACTTTGAAATGAAAATTTTTTCAAACTTAAATTTGAATAGGAAGTTGGCACACAGAAAAATTGTTTGAATTTTTGGCCCGCCTTTATTTGCATCTGATATATTTGGTTTTGAAAATTATGTGGAGTTGCAAGAAGAATTAAGCGTTTCGTTAAAATCACCCTAATTACTAATTATTAATAAGCAACTGTTTGGTAGTTACCGAAATCTTGCATTTATGCATTTATTTTCTTAAAATCATGCGCTATGAGTAAATAATTTAAATCTATCTCTTAGTAATTCAATCTATTATTTAAAGTTCTACCTACGATAGATTTTATAACCATATTTTTTATATTTATTAATGACTAAAATTCAATGCGGTTCGCCGATGAAAAGTTTTCCTCTAAGTAATTTTGAAAAGAAAAAACAAATATTATTTGCATATGGTAGGCAGTTATTTAACCTTTTTAATGGATGACAATCATGTTATAAAAAATTTTGAGGGAATAACTAATTCATTTTTAATAATTTATTTAATTTTGAATGTATTAAAATTGTAGAGTATATTTAAATTATTGTAATGTATCAGGTAAAAATTACATTTAAAAAAATTCAAATTTCATAAAGGAATGAAAAATTGAGGTCTATTAAATTTATATTTTGTGCTTTAAGGCGCCAGTATTGGCGCCATCATAAATGAATTGAAATTTTCAATATAATTTTAATGTAATATGAATAGAGCTCGGTTATTTTGCAATCCTTAGTACATATCAAGCCAAAAATATTACTTTAACCTTTACAATACTTTTAAATTTTATGCCTTGTATCCTTAAGCAAACTCTCATTTATTCCATAAAAAAAAAATTAATTTCAACAATTAATCTAATTCCCATGATTAATTTATTAAAATAAACAACTTTCCAATAAATTCTTAATTAATTTCCAGGAGGCGAAATAAAATTTTCTTTAAATCAATAAATTTTTATTAATTATACTAATTTTGATAAACCATAAGTGGTAACCATATTATAAAAGTTCTTCTCTACAAAATAACAATACAGTCATAAAAAATGTTTTTTTATTGCATATTTATTATCCTTTTGGAATGAACGCCCAATCTATCTCTATTAAAACTGATAATTAAATAAATTTATTGAATTATATTGTTATTGTGAATAAATAATAAAACTAGGCTAATAATTAATAAAATTTATGAAATTTTGACGGATAAAACCGTAAGGCTTATGTCAAATATTTTGTAAATAAATTTTATTTTCTATATAGCAATTCGTTCAGTTTACTTTCTTAATACCAACATATTTATACTAAATATATGTAAGAGACCCAAATGTGTTATATTTAGAGTAATAAATTTGAGCTCCTTATATAAAATATAAATAGTTTTTACGATTTATGGGGATAAATTGTAATGTATTGCAATAAAATACATACGCACATATATCGTAATCTTATACAACTGAATTAAACAAACTATGCCCCACAAGATTAATAAAATTTATATTTAGAAATGCAAATAAGGAACAAATAGGATGTAACGTATTACAGGACGCATACGACAACTTGAATTTTATTTGAAATTTTAGCCTTATATCTGCTACATTATGACTGAAATATGAGAATGGAAGACATTAAAAAACTATATTTATGAAATAAGGAGGTTTTAAAAGGATTCTTCTTTTGAATATAAAATTTTAACGATTGTGATTCGTTTTGAATTCGAAGTTGTAAGAATTAAAATGAAAATAATGCCCTAAACAAAAGTGCACATAGACTACTATGGCCATTATGACAATAGATATTGTTGTGGTTACATTTAGATTTTACATTTAATATTTGCGCTTCAACTTCAAAAATGAAGTACTCCTAATGCCTGCGATACTATTAAAGTTGCAATGCTAAAATTTTACAATTGAATTTTGTAATAAAGCAATATTGTCGCAGCTGTTTTCTTTACATGTCACTTTCAATATATTTCAAAGATTGCATACATCTGGGATGACCTATGTATCTTTAAAATTTTTTTACATTTTTGGGGGAACATTCGTATGCATATTTAAGAATTGGCAAAGAGAGCCTTAATCGAATAACAGTAAATTCTTTAATAACAAATAAAATCTCTGGAAAATTAATTTATTGAGTTATAATTTTGAAAAACTAATTTTATTATCAGAATATCTTGCAGGCATCGAAATTTTAATTGAACAATGAAATTTAAAATTTATTAAACACTTTATTGAAAATTTTCTCAATAGTTTACTAATTTTATTTTAAATTTTTGAATTCGACTCTGCTATTCGTGATATGTGAATGGAAAGCCGACCACTCTAAGTTTGCAGTTCAATACTGTTTAAAGTTTGTGTTGTTTAATTTTCAGTTAACGACTAACGACTCGCAATATTTTATTTAGTTGTAGATTGTAGTTTTTTGAAGGAATTAAGTGGGGAAAAAGGATCTCCCATCACCGTAGCCATTCATGATTTATGGTAACTTCTCCACCCTTCCGCCTATAATATTCCCGTTCCAAGTATAAAGCTGGAGATATCCAAAACATTACCATAATTTTTACTATAAAGGATCTGATTGAATTCAATTTTTTCTATAAATTATTAAAAATTCATTTTCATATTTAATAAATTATTTATAAAACTTGAATTTTTTATTCAATTTATACCCCATTAACTCAATTAAGTATAAAAAACAAAATTATATCTTTAAAAATTTAATACAATCACCTAAAATTAAATAATTTAAATTAAATTTATTTTTAAATTTTTTAATTTTCCATTTAATTGATTCTATTAACTGAGCCTCATTGTGCCGCTTTATAAAAAATCTCTTTAATTTTTTCCCTTCTTCCATTTTGAATTGAATTGAAAATGTTGAATTGAATTTCAATTTATAATCAAACTAGTGTATAGTGTGATGGTCATCATTTAGTAAAAAATTCAAAAAAAAAAAACAAAAAAAATATTTTATAAAAAATTTAACACCGGAGTCTAATTGGAGTATTGTGCTTTTTTCCACTTTCGCTTTTTGAAAAATGCCTTCAGATTTATAGAATTTAACAAAGGATTTTAAATTTAATTAAAAATATAAAATGAAAAACAGGAAAAAAAAATTTTTTAAATTTTTATGTTGAATTCAATATGAAATTCGAATTTTAATTTTAGACTTCTTTTTTTTTTATTATGTGTGATACTTTCGAAATTTTTATTTATATTGAATTGAAAATTTTTAAATTAAATAAAAATTTCATTTCTAAAAAGAGAAAAATATCTTTACTATAGCAATAATAAAAAAAAAGGAAAGCCGTAAAAGCCGGAAATTTTTGTTTTTATTTTTGAAAATAATGAAAAATTAAGAAAGAAAAAAGTAACAACAAAAATTGCTGTTTGATGTGCCAGAAAAAATTTCTCTTCATGCCAGATTCTCCCTGAGAAGAGATGACAAATTCCAAAACAGAAAAAAAAAAACAGAAAACGAATCCAAATTCCTTTATGTACCACCAATGATTCAATATAGTTAAGCATAAAGACCAAATTCTATAGGAGTGAAAATGAAGAAGAAACCAAGGCCAATTTGTATATGGCATGGTACCCAATGATATTTAAACAATATGTAGAACAATAAAATCCACTTTATAAAAATACTGACAGTAAGTTATACATTTACACATACTCATTTATAAATATATATAGAAAAATATAAGAGAAAAAAAAAGGATTCAATTCCATTACAATGTCAGTCAGGATATGTGATGTTCATTGTATAAATATTGTTATTCTACATTTTATAAGTAAATTTAAAAGTATAACATACACAAGTTCCGTATAACATATTTGTATATTTGTATATACTTAATATTCATGTAAGTATTTTTATGATGATTCTTTCCCCAGTGGTTTATTCGTTTTTTATTTGAATTTTCTTTTGTTTTTTTTTTTTTATTGTTTTTTTTTTGGCAATAACAATATATAGGACCAATTTGTTCTGTATTTTAATATGGGTACCTACTTTCATACAAACTATATTACAAATAGATAAAATAAAATATTCTTTTTCTTCTCCAACACATACACATGAACCCAGACACACATACACACATATTTGGAATACTAAAGTTATAAAATTTTGGATATTGTAATATTTGCTCGTATGTAAAAAAGAAAAATAATCTACACAACATAATATATGTATGTATGTATATGCACAATGCTCAAATGAAATGAAAATTTAATGCCAAGAATAATAAAAATTCAACTAGACAGAAATTTTCGCGTGACCTAGAAAAGATATTTTCAAAAACAAAACAATACGAAACAGGAAAATAATAAAAATAACTAAATATTTTGTAGAGTATCTCCTGTCAACTGTAAGGCGATAAAATTAAAAATAATTGAATGAAAATTAAATAAAATTGTTAGTAAAAAACTTGTAGGCTCGTTTTCACCTTCATATGCCTATATAGACTTAGTTTGTAGTTATGTACGTGAGTTACTTGGGCAATAACAATCTGGGTGGAGGAAGCATTTCCCTAGTTGATCTGTTCTTTTTTGGAATTTTCTGTATTAATTCAAGACTAACCCAAAAAATAAACAAATAATTTTGGAATTATTGTGAAACTTTTGGTAATTATACCTTATTCCAAAAATCTCACCTACTTTTAATTTCACAGCTTAGTACCTACACTTCGATTTAAAATTAAAACTTTCATAATATATCAAAAATCTTCACTATTTCAACACAAGAATTCCAGAATTTTTTATTATGAATTGAAAAATTTTCACGATATTCAATTGGAACTGTTTGTAATTGAAGTTTGGAAATGAATAAATTATGACTAATATTGTTATTGCTGTAGCAACCTAGTATTAGATAAAATTCTTAGAAAACCTATATTTAAAATTTTTCTATATCATATAAAAGTTGCATTTAATAAGCCAAATATAAACTAAAAAAATTCTAATTTTTTTAACTAATACTAACAAATGCTTTTTTCCAAATGCGTATTTGTTTCGGAAAGCGATATGTAATTTTGCAGCATAAAATTGCAACACTGTACAAAAATAGAGCAAGTCTCAAAATCGACTATCACTATTAGACAAAATATGCATCGTGAATTCTCGGTAAAATGAATTTTCTAATTTCAAATACCTTTCAAATCAAAATATTGTAAATCACAAAACAAAAGGACAAAGAATGTAAAATAATGAGCATAAAAAAAAACAACAACAAAAAAAAATTTTTAGAACAACAAAATTTATACATTTATTCAGCAGGAAATAAAAAAGAAGCTTTACAATAAAGCAAAGAGAGCATAAGAGAAGAGAGAAGTTTTTATTTTCTAACATGTACACATAAATTTGTCAGAAAAATGACGGAAACAAAAGAAAATTTTCTTCATCGTAGGTTTTTCCACGTTGATTGAATGTGATAGCGACACAATGGTAGTGGTACAAAAGAAAAAATTTTCCTCTTGTTTTTCTTACTTATTTTACTAACAATTTTCACAATTATATTTTATAAGTGCAAGAGATGAAGGTGCAAGAGATAAGTGCAAGAGATGATAACACTCGGAAGGTTGCTGCTGCTCTTTTATTTTTATTAAATGAATTTTTTAATAAAAAAAAATTTTCTTTTTTTCTTTTATAAGTAATAATAGTTAAAATTAAGAATAATAACACAAATGAAAATTCTTTTAAAAGAAAATGGTTTACAACCGAAAGATTCATTTTATGAAAATATTTTCAACTTTATTTAATGGATCACAGAACGTATTAAATGAGATCAGAACGAATTCATTAAGGTAAATGAAAGAAGAAAACAACAGAGAATGTTCCCAAGCTACTAAAAGTGTAAGTGTGGTATAAGTCAACTTTTATTGTGCATGATCCCAAGTTTGACTCCTGATTTTGTTAGAGATAATTTGTGTGAATTAGATATTGACTAATGTTTTTAACTCTGCTAATTCTGCATATTGTTATAATGTTTCAATGAACTAAAGAATGCCTATACGTAAAAGAAATACAATCGATTGCTTACTCTCAAATATAATTCAATTTCTTAAAACCTCAAAAATCGTATATATTTTTTTGGTTTTCTTCGCTATTTCACAAAGATCCCTGATAGTTTTGCATAGCTTCATGTAACGATATCAAAAAATTCGAAAATTATGGTGCAAATAAACTAGAAATTTTATTAAACAGCAAAAACTGAACTGAATGGAAAAATTCAATAGTAGGTCATTTTTCCTGCATTTTGTCTATGATGCGTTTATATTTTAAACTTGACAATCCAATGACATAAATTAAAGATACTCGAAAATAATCAGTCTATACAAGCCACTTGAATACTCCCATTCTCAAAATACGACGGTAAATGACACATTTAAAATTTCGGTATAGCGACTATACCATTTTCGTAAATTACGCTCGAAACAGATTAAGAAGGCAATGTTTTCAAATGCTTAGAAAAAACTGTTGATTCGCTCGTTTACTTACAATATTCTAGCTAAATTGAGGAAATACAATTATTATTTGTTGTACTAAGAAATGTTTTGCATACTTATAGGATCAAATCAGAAAAAAATATTTTGTTATAAACGTTTTCATAATTCAATTTTGTTCCACACATTTTTTCGGAAAATAAAACTAAAATATTAAATGAAGACTTATGGGGTGGAGCCAAGAAGCTTTATTTTGCTATTTTTAATTTTTAATTCTTACCGCTTACAACCATTTTCTCTATTTTTTTCTCCTATGTAAACTTTACTACTAATTTTTGTTTTTTTTATTCAAAATTCTTAGAAGAAAGTAAATAATTTTTATGAAAGGAAAAATTCCAACTTATCTAAGCTATTAAGGATACATAGAAAATTAAAATTTTGGATAGTAAAGAAATGTTAAAAATTATTAAAAAGAAAAGAAAAATTTAAAAAGGAAAATTTTTGGTATTATTTGAGGAAAAATAATTTTGGGTTCTTTTATAATATTGGAATTTTTAATAATACATTAATAATAATAGTTATTTTGAATAGAAGTAACTTTTTTTTTATTATTACTTAGAAAAAGGATCTGTACTTTTACCTTTTGATTTAAGCAAGATGCCGTGGGCTTTAAGAAATAATTTTTATTATATAAGGTTTTCAGGTCTTTTAAAGGCTTTGATAATTTTTCTTGGTACGTTATTATTTTAATATTAACCTTTATTACTTTAATGTTAATGTATGTATTATGAGCACAGGGAACGTTTGATACTTTATTTGAAACTAGTTTCTTGATCCTTCCTTGGGTTTAATGAAATATTTTATATTAACTCATATGCCGATTATTAAATCTTCTATATCTTTAAGGAGGCTGGTAATTAGTAAACAATTTAAGCGCTTTTCATAACTTTTTATAAATGTTACTATAAACTTATTTCTCTAAATAATTATTTCTTGCTTATAAGTCAGAATTTTTGCTTTGCATGTGTTATATGACTGGTATCAATTAGAATTAACAACACCTAAACTGTGACGTATATAAACTTATTAAAAAGATCTGAAATTTGTGAATCTATGATTTATCAATGGAAGTAGGAAATTTAAAGTTCGAAATTACAAAAGCTCGAAATTACAAAATAAACCAAGAATATTTGACTAACGTTTACAAAGATTATTCAGAATATAACAGTAATTAATAGCATCTAAATTCGTTTATTTTTCTAAATATCCACAATTGGAGTTTTGGATTTATTCATCTTATTATTAAACGCTCATCATACAATTATACCTCATTTGTCATAATATTTTATCATTGGTGTATAATATCATTTTATTCCACACTGGATTCCAATAAAATTTTTTTGTAACTCGAATAAATTCTAATTATTAAATTCAGTACCACAGAACGTGATAATTACGAATTATTTAATGGTATGATTGGTTATTGTTATATTCTGGGTAGTGTCCAATGTCATATTAACAATAATGATAATATCCTCCATATAATACGTATATATATAAGTAATAAAATCAAAAAGTGGGATAATACTTAATTTTGAATTAGTGTTTTCTATATGAAAGTAGAAGGTCATTTGCTTTCAGCCAAATATACCTAGCACTTAAATAAAATTTTTCATATTCTAATATTAAATCGTATCTGTATATATGTATGTTTAACAAAACATACGTTAAAATATCCTAAATTGTAAATCTAGTTGCCTATAATGCTTTGATATAGATGCCTATATGAAGAATTATTACATATAACAATTCTATATTGTAAACCATATGACGTGTAATACTCATATTTTATTCATTAATTCAACATCTACACTCATATACTCGTATGTATAACATGTTAATAAAATATAAGTACATTTGTATGTGTACACACTTGTATAATATGAGTGGGTTAAAGACGTGATTGTGTGTATTTCAAATGTATAATATATATACGTAGTCATAATAATTTATATGAGATTTTCTCATTACACATACGAACATTTAATGAATAGCAGGATAAGTACACAAAAAAGGACGAAATTTAATTCTTCTTTAAGTAGAAAAAGAGAGAAAAAAATTATTTTTGTTTTTCTATTGTTCTCTTATTGTTATTTTTGTTTTTTTATATCTAAAGTTTTCATGCGAAGAAAAAAAAAATAATCATCTGTTCTTGCTTTTTTTTTTTTTGTATGAGAATGGAATGAAATTTTCTAGGACTTTTAATTGTCATTTTTTTTTTTGCTTTAAGTAATACTGGACTTGAACAAAAAATATAAACGTGTGTATGAATATTTGGAATTTATATATGTATTTATATTTACTCTTATATAACATACGTACGTAAGTATATGTGATTGAGTATATTTTGTATAAGTAGAAATTATTTTTCAGTTTGTTGATTTTGATATGCAGTATAAAAGAAGAGTGTTGTAAAGTTGATTTGGTCAATGTTTTCTCAAGTTATAAAAATTTATTGTTTAATTTGAGTTTTTACAGAAAGCAATAAAAAAAATTTTCCCATACAAAAACAAAAGAAAAAATATGTTCAACTTTCGGGATAATGAAAGCTTTTTTTTTTTGTACATATATTTAGGCGTAACGATAATATAAAAAGTTTTGAGATTGCAACTATGGTATGCTTTTGGAAAATAAAAATTTATTCATTAATTGCAAATTCTTAAATATTTGATTTTTGCCAAAGGAATTATTTCAAATAAAATTTATTTAGTATGCATGTGGTCTCATTTGAAATTATTTTTAAATTGTTTGTACGTGGTAGTATAAACGCTTTTATTTCAAATTTTCTAAATTAAATGTTATTATGTAAGGAATTTCATTTCAGATTAGGCTAAATAGAATGAATATTTGACTGGAATACTTATTGCTTTCTGTATTGTAATTTTTAATTTATCTAAATAAAAAAAGTTAATCTCCACTCTTTTCTACTCTTTGTCTTGAATGCAAAGAGTGTCGTCTTTTATGGCAATATGAAATTGCGATTTTTTCAAATATTAAAAATGTTTTGAATTAATTGTAAACCTTAAACAAATCAAATGACAGTTATTGAGTGACATATTACGAATGTCAATATTGACAGCATAAATTTTTAATATTTTCACATGCTCAATATTATTAATTGCGTTAGTCTGCAGAAATATGACATTTTATTTATGAATTGAGGGTAAAATGACATGACATAACTGTTACAAAATTTCTTCCATATTTAATTAAAAACGAGAAAAATAGAGTTGACCTTGTCAACTCTGTGATACCCGTACGAATTTGTTATTCTATGCGCGAATAAATATGCCATAACCGTATTACCATATTAATTTATGCAAAATTTCAGTACTGTGTTGTTCAAAATACTGTGTGTGCCAAACTACTATTGAAGTTGTATGGCAGGTACCAGAAAAAGCCAAACAATTTTAACGAGTTTTATCAAACACATCGGCCCTATTAACATATTCACTTTTGTGAAATTTCAGTACCATGCCTCTTACAGTTTCTAACATATAGCCAAATAAATTTTGAAGTTGTATGGTAGCTACCCGAACCAGTACCCCGATCATGTCCAATTTAAATAGAGTTCTGGCACTTACTACAATAAATCATTTGTGAAAATTTTGTAAAGTTATGGCTGGGACGGACGGACGAACAGACGGACAGGTAAGGCTAAGTCAACTCAGAATTCGATGCTGATCAAAAACATGCACTCATAAGTCTATATCATACCATTATTTCTTAGCGTTACAAACGGTAAGGCAAATTTAGTATACCCTTCGAACATACGTTTCCACGGGTATAATGACATACTATTGACAGTAATATTTACAAAATATCTAATTGTAGTTGTTTTTCAAATCCAAGTTAATTTTCTTTTGCTATTCTAAAGTTTTTCTTTAGGAAAAAATCTTCAAGGAATTAAATTTGTGATGTTGCAATTTGAATTACAGATTAAGTGTAAAAATGTTGCCGTTTTCAAATTTTAAATCTATTCAAATTATACAATATCTCTTTCCCCCATTATAGTTTTTTAAACGAGCTGTGTTTAGTTGATTAAAGTAAAAGGTTTTGTGATGTTAATCTAACAAAAATTTTACTTTAACATTAGACTATGAAACTTTAGAATCTAAAATAAATTTAAATCCAGTTATGAGCTGAGAAATTTATATTTTTATATTTGACAAAACGTCGTTGTGAACATGTAGCAAAATTTTACTCACTCTGTCATCCATATTCTTTTAATCGCATCACTCAAGATGATAGGGTATTACTGAAAAGTATTCTGCTTTCCAGCATAGAATTTCAAATTTCGAAATTAAATTTATTCTGAAAATCTCAGCAATTTTGAATAACATCTGATCACGTCAATTGTAGCCACTAACAGAATAGAGGTGAATATGTTCACTTGGTTCGAACGTGCACGTGTATTCAATCTAATTTTAAAAATGTTAACTTAATTACAATTTACACGTTATAGTTAATGCAATTTTCAGCAGATTGAATTATTTTTTTTTTTTAAATGACAACTATTTTTTTCTTAAAACTGAAATCCAATCCTTATTAACGTTTTATAACAATATTCGAGTAGATTTATTTTATTTCATAGCATTTGTTGACAACTACAGAAATCTCACAAATCAAAGTAAGAATTATATGTTGTTACTAGTTCTTAAATTCAATATTTCAAGAATTTTAATTATAAGAATTTTAATTATAAATTCCGGAAAAGCATTCTTATAATTAGGTACATTTAATTTTGATTTTTGAAATTGGATAATATAAAGTCCTTGAATGCGAGACAAATAAAAAGATAGATCAAAACTGACACATATTCATGTACATAGCGATATTAAGATTCAGTGCAATGTTTTGAATGGCTCTTCTATACAAAATTAAATTATAATTTTTAATTACATATTTGATTCAAGTTTCTACAAGAAAAATATAAAATGCTATCAGCATACATAAATTTTAAAGGTTTTAAAAGTGATGTTATAAAATCACGTTTACAACCGCCTGCGTTTTCTTTCTAAATTTTAAAACATTTTGTTTTCCTCTTTTTTAGCATATTTTTGTTAAAGAAAATCCTATAGCTTTGAACATAAAATATTTCTTTTTTAAAGTTTATTGTACTTTACTTATACATAGTTTCTGTTATTTATTATTATTTTATAATCATAAAGAAAAGTTACAAAAAATAACAAGAAAATATTTATTTATTTTTTCTTTTAGCAAATAACTATGTAGTACTTATAGAAATGTACGACAGCTGATGGCAAAATATTCAACAGAAACTTTATAATATATATATGTATATATATATAAACATGTATATATACAGGAATATTCAAATATCACGTATTAAAATTTTGTTCTAGTCTTTAAGTATCGTTCTTAATTGAAAAATAAATAAAAAGAAAGGAAAACTAAAAAACAAGGAAAATATAAAATGAAAAAAAAACAATAACAATAATAACTAACGGGAAAATTAAAAGACAACATAAATTCCATGTAATTTTCTATATTACATACAAACACACTTACAAACACTCAAATACAATTTATAAGGACTCGCATATAGCGCATATTGTATTAGATAAACTTATACATATACAAATTTTTGATACTTGCACAAATCTATGCATTTTGTATGTAAAACTCATATTACATCCATATATATGCAAGTGTATATTATGTATGTATACAACATTTCCACAATAAAAAAGAAAAAGCAACAACATGTTTAGTGGAAATCCTTAAAAAAAAATTTTCCGGCACTTTTTTTCATTACGTGACTTGAGACATAAAATTGCACTTTCAGCAATTACCAACCATATAAAAACCATATAGAAAGAAAATGAGAAGCACCTACATATGTGTGTATGTGTATATATATATCTGTATAATAAGTGCAGGGAAGAAATTGCATTCATTTTCCTACATAAACACACAGAAATACATGCATTAGTATGTAATTTAGTCTATAATTTCTATATACAATTTTGTATTTCCAAGTATGCAACATTTTCTATTTTTAAAACTTAATATTATAAGTATTTATATTGGTTAAGGAACCATAAAAAAAAAATAAAGTAGATACGGTACCGTCAACAGGCACTCCTTTTGGTAATTTAAAAAAACAAAAAATAAAAAAAAATATTTTATATCCTTACTTTCTTTATTATTTTTTGGTTGTTATTACAACAAATACCCATACAAACATAAATATAGATTAGCATTCGATTGCGAAACTTGAATATTTAAAGAAATGTTTGTAAATGACACTCTAGATATATTGGCCGATCAAAATTTAAAGGAATCGTAGCATTGTTTTCTAATACAATTTGAATCTACATAACAACGACCTTGTTTTTGTGAAAAAAATCTAGAGACAAATGACTATTTTCTTCAGTATTTGAAAATAACTGGAATATTCAATTCATCTAATTTGAACCAATTCCTCGAACACCCGAATTTTGTAATTTCTTAAGAAGCAAAAGTGGAAAATTTAATAAAAATTATTCTAAAACCTACTTTCATAATTGATAAAAATATTTAATTTTAAACGAAAAACGAAAAAATTGCATATTTTTAGGTGCAATTTAATGTTATACATTCATACATAAAATACTATATAAAAAGATTTAGATTCCTAAGACAAGTAAATTCTTTCAAATTTATTAGAAGAATTAATTAATTTTTTATTGATAGATCGATTAGAGCGACCAATACGGCTGGAATATATTGCTGATAAATTCGAAATCGTGTCGATAGATAATATTATTTAAAATAATATCAATTATTTACTTACATAAGTAGCGTAACGACTACATTTGTTGTTGGTATCCATACGAAAAATAGTGTTAAAATTCTATGAAGATTGGCACCAAAAAAACTGCAGTTATTGGCACCTTCGAAACTAAAAATATTGCCGGTGTGACCTTATTTAAGAAAATTGATAATTTCATAAATATACCAATTTTCAAGAAAATTTTCTTCCTCCTTTATTGAAACGGTATCTGGACCCGGCATTATTTTTGAAAAATTGGTCCTAAGCGAAATTGAAAAGTGGACCGTTTTATATTATATTTTTTGCATTCACGTTTTCCTTTGGAAATTTTTCCTTCCTTAATTTAGATTATTATAATCAGAATAGGAAATATTTTGAAGTGCTTTGAGACATAAAATTTGAATGCTAGATGAAATTTTATTATTCTCACGAAAATTACAATATTTTTTTCCGATTTTTAGGCAAACAGATTTTGAAATGCACATTCTGGCATAACCAAGCTGTGGCATTGGAAGCATTTGATTTTAATTTAATGCGTCGTGTAAGTACACACATATTTATCCATCTCAATTGAAATTATCTTCATCATCATGCAATCTACCTTTTATTAGCAATTTCTTAGTAGACTTACATCTAAAATTCTTCTACTATTTTCAAAAAAAAAGAGGATAACATGCCTAATTAATTTCTTAAATAATTTTAGAATATGTGTATATGTATACAGCTACATTAATCTAAAGGTAAGTCGTTGTTCTCCCTATATATTTCGTTTGATTTCGATAATTAGTTAATTACACAATTTTCACAAGAATTCTTATATTGTACATGAATAGCTTCCTCCATTATAACATTTTTATATTATATAGCTTTTTATGGAACATTAAGTACATTTCGCAACATTTATTTTTTTAATTAAAATTGTAAAAACGAAAAAAAAAATGACACAATGCCTTTTAGTTTACGGTACGAATAAATGGATATCGTAGTTGAAATTAAAAGGTTTTGTATAAGGTTCTCAATTATCAAAGTGATAATGATTAAGATATAGAAAATGATGATAACAGGAATAAAAATTTTCTAGGTTAATTATTATTTTCCTTTTTAATTTCTTACAGTTTGAAAATTGACTTGTGAATGGATGCTCATAAAACAAAAAAAAATTACGATAAAAACGTGAATTTTTTTTAATTTTAAGTAAGTGGGATTGGCTATTGTCTTAGAAGAGGATAAAAATATCCTTTATCTGATTGTAAGTAAAAATAAATAGAAAGAAAATATGAAGTAAAAATAAAATGGTTTGTTTTTTTGCTTTTTTAATTATAAAATTTATAAAATTTTTTGTTTTCTTGAATAGGTGAGTAATTAGACAAAGTTAATAGAAAGTCCTTGAAACTTTTTTATATACGAATAAGTATTTTACTAATATAGCTAAATTTTAAATTTATTATACTTGCGGATTGGCTTCAGCACACCTAAATTGCTAAAAATATAATTAACCTAAATTTGCAAATAATTAGAGAGAGAGGAGCTTATTTTAGAAAAACTTTTCATGTTTTGTTGTTAAATAATTTTCGAATTAATTGTGTCTATTTCTAGATTGAATTAATAGGAGCTCAGCAGGGTGTTGGGTTTGTGTAAATCGATTATATTTTTATTTATGACTTTATGTTTTAATTGTTTGCGTATAATTTAGACGTTTGATTTAATTACACAAGTTTTCTCTCATTTAATACCTCGGCTTAAAATAGGCTTGTTCAAGTTTTATTTAATTGGTTGAGAAGGTATTCAAATTGTAGGAAATCATAGTATTGGAGTTTGTGGTACATCAGTGCATGAATGTCGGTTTTTAATATAATTAAATTAAGATGGATAATCAAATAAAAGTCATTTCAAAGGTGAAACGAGTGATTCAAAATCTAAGCGAAGAATGTGTATATTAGGAATTTAGTACAAATGGAGACAGTGCTGGAGTTACCATATATACAAAGGAAGCAAATGCAATGAGCGTCAAAAACCAGGGGAAAATTTGCGATGGTTATTGTTATATAGTTCATTGTTTTGAAGTCGGGAACAGGCACTTTTTGGAAACCGCGTAGAACGCCGAACACATCAAAACCAGGCTTGATTGAATGTTTCAAATTTATGAAATTCTGGATAAATATTTTGTTTTTCACTTAATGTGCTTGAAACTAACAAGCTCTTACAGCTGCAACGATTTGTAGTTTTTTAACAAAACTAACAATAACAATTTTAACTTGAAGCTATTTTTTTAAAATAAATTTAAATACAGAAATTTAGAATCGTCATATTATAAAAAAATGTGAAAAAAAAATTAAAACTTTAATCTTAATATTGAATGATCTGCAGCATTTTACATGTACAAATGCACCTGATATCTTTACCAACTTCGTAAAATAGATTCGCAATATTTCGATGTGAATAATACGAATTTCAATGCCGATTATCATCAAACAATTATAATTTTTATATCGTAATTTTCAATTCATTGAAGCTTCATCATCTATGTCGGACAAAATCCGTGTAAATAGGAAAATATCAATTGTTTTTTTCATAATAATTGAAATAAATTAGGTCGTCGCCTTTCTATTAAAAATTCTATACCGTTAAAATTGAATTAATTATTTTTGACATGAAACTTATAAACCAACAATCCCTTAAATTATAATTTTCATAATTTGTGCAAGTAAAAATCTTTTGTTTAAAAAAATTCATTTTTGTGTTTTCTTAAAATAAATATTTAAAATAATTAAAAACAATACAAACAAAATGATTCACATAAATTACGAAAAAAAATTGTTATACATCAAAAAATTTTATGTAAATTTTGTATTAAAACCATAAGAAAATACACGGTCTTTATGGAATTGTATGCAAATTAAAAGTGAATATTAATTTCAATCCGAATCCCATACATTTCACCTACATATAAGAAATCATTGTACTCTCACTCTCAATCGATACAATGCAATGCACCTACACGCATAACTAATTTCTGTTTATGTGTGTATTAATATTTAACGTGCATTTAATATTAATGAGAAAAAAAATTATTAGAATGCAATTTTTCTCCCTCAATAATAATAACATAGGGTGAATTATTTATGTACTTATATATTATTTATAATATCGAGTATAGTTGGTGTTGTTGTTATGAGGAACGGTTAATGAACAGCATTGAATGCATTGTTAAAAGAAAAAATGAAAAGTAAAATACTAATAATACCGTTGAAATATGAAAAAAGCATTTCTTACATATAGCGTGTTTTTTTCCAATGTACTTTGACTGTTCGCGAAAGTACACGTAATCCATATTAATCATAAATTGCAAGGGAAAAATGCAAATATTGCAACACCATTATATACTTAAGTACATAAAGTGAAAATAATGAAAAATGCAAGTTGTAAAACGAATAAAATAATTGATTCAACATAATGGGTAATTCACAATGTTATTTTTATGAAATAAAATTTTATATTAAAGCCCCATCTTTGTATATGGGAAATGCATTTTTGTCCTAACAATCGATATTATAACAAAAAGAGAAAGAAAGAAAATGTAATCATTGACCCTCCATTGAATGACATTTCTTTTATAGTACTTTCTTCTGGAACTATGCGATAATTATGATGATAAAACTTTTTTTAGGAAAATTAATTAAGGTGTGGTGAGTTTAATGTACACTGAGCTCATTGACGACGCCTTTAAAACTTTCTTTCTTATTAAATTTTATTGAAATGTTTTTCTATTTAGGGACCACAATTTGGCATCAAATAAAATGTTTATAAATTTTATATATATACATATTAGCAAAAACTTTGGGAACTTAAAAAGTTTCAAGATATGTGAAAGTAAATTAATTTGAAAAGGCGAAATGATAGAGTTCATAGAGTATTTTCGGGACGGATTTCAAACAACTGCAATTAAAATTGCAATTCTTTTTCCAAGAGAAATTTTAAAATAAATGGCGAAATATGACTTAATCATTACATTGTAGAGACTCATGTAACCTCGATGAGCATTTTTATCTCATTACATCGTCATAATAATACATAATACAATATGGTTATAATTTTTAATACTTTGGATATGTATCCATACTTATTTGCGGGTGTTACAAATTAACTAAGAATTTAGCGCTAAGCAGAAATATGATGCAGGTTTCACGTCGGTGGATTGACGCGACAGGTGTAGCAGGTCCACCGCACCCCAATGGGCACAAATGAACCGTTTTGGTGTAACCGCTCCGTGACCACCAGGCCATCATTGAGTTTACGATTACAGGTGGCCCATCTAAGCCACACGGTTCCCTTGAGGAATCTATCTAAATCCACGATACTAATTTTCGAAAGAACATACTACACAATATTTTATATAGAAAAATTATAACGTCAGGAATCGATTTAGTTAGTCGATATTAGTTAAAAACTGCAACTAAAGTAATCAAATTTTACTCAATTTACAAAACTAGTCAAAATGTTATTGATATAATCTGTTTTTGGTAGAAATGTTAACGGAATAAAGAAGATTATTTGTTATGTAATTTAATCAAAAAATATATTTAATTAAAAGATTGACAAAAGTAAAAAAAACTTACCGCTTCAATTTCCTTTTCAAAACGTATTGGTCTTAAACGGCATATTAATATTATTAAATATATAAAATTAACACTTAAAAATAAACCAGACCATAATATAACATCTGGCCGACATTGTATAAACCAACCATAAGTGGCCATTAGAACACAGCCAATCAATAAAAATGAACGCATCCATAGCATTCCATAAGGGCTATTCGGTGCAATAAAGGCAATTAAAAAGAATGCATTACTTAATTGAAAATAAATTTCATATGGCCTTGACCAAATTAGGCACTGTTTAATTGACCAATCATCAAAATTAACTGTACCACCATTATTATCATCAATAATACCGGTATTACCGATACTATTACCTATACCATTAATACTACCACCAATTATATTACCACTATTATCAATTATTGAACTAGAATCAATACCAGATGGCATCATCAGCATCATATTATTATTATTTTTTTGATATCTTATTTTATTTTTAATATAATTATAATTATTATTATTATTATTTTTATTAATATTATTATTATTTTTATTGTTATTATTATCAAAATTATTTAAATTATTTGTACGATTTAAATGATTATTTGTTTTATTATTATAAATAAATTGATTCCATAATAAATTTGCACCATTTGAATTATTATTATTATTATAATTATTATTATCACTAATTATAACACTGTCTAATATTATTGTTTCAGTTGTTGTTTCTGTTGTTGATCTTGTTTTAATAATTATTGCACCTTCACTATTTAAATTATAATTATTTTTATTATTATTTTTATTAAAATTATTTTTATTATAATCAACACTATTTTGATAATATTTTTGATAATTCTCTAATAAATCACTTGATTTTAAAGATTCAGCTGTATTTATTGGTAATATTGATGTTACTGTTCCTGATGCTAATGCTGCTGCAATTGTTGTTTCTGTTGTAGCTAGTAATGGTGTTCTTTTAGTTAATGTTGCTGTTGCTGGTGTTTCAATTGTTTTTGATACTGATGTTATACCTTTTTTTAATTGTGTTGATGATTGTCCAGACGATTGATGATATTGATGATACTGATGATGATTATTATAATATGGTGTCATTGCTTTTGCCATAACATTATCAATGATTTCATTATTATTATCATTATTATTTATAAAATCGTTATTATCATTATCTTTCTTATAATAATTATTATTATATTTTAAATTATTTTTAAATTTTGTATGTGATAATGATGCTGATGATACTGGCGCTTTTGCTACTATTGCTGCTGTTGCTGCTGCTGCTGATGCTGTTGCTGTTGTTGATGATGAATGATAAAAATTTTTATAATTATTATTTAAATATTTAATTGTTGAACCGATATTATAATCAAATTGTAAATTATTTGAACTTGGATTAACTGTTTCAATAAGACCTAATGCTAATGCACTAATAAGTAACATAATTTTTATTCCACCACCAAAACAATTTTCACCAATAATCACCACCTTATTCACCTTGGTTTTTTTCTTATTTTGTGTGTATTTCGTTTTTTGTAATTTCAATATTTTTACATTTATATCATAGAATATAGAAAAAAAGAACTGTTTGACTTAATAAAAATTATTTGAATATTTTTTTTTTAATGAAAACTAAAACATTGAATTTTTGATTTAAAAATTAAAATAAATATAAAAAACAATATTATTGTAATATATTTGGCATTGGAGACTATAAATTTTATGTACAAAGTTTTTCTTGTTTAATTGCAACACTCTACACTATCTTTTCAATTCTCTACAATATAATACAAATGCACTTATAAAAATGTTTACTATCTCTTTCTAAAGCATTAATAAAATTTATAATTGTGTCTATTTTTATAGAATTTAATTTGCGAATTAAAAAAATATTATTCTTGGAAAATAATAGCAAAATTTTAATAATAGAAGATTTGCAAATATACTTGAGTAATTAGAAAATTATTAATATAAAAAAATTCTAATTTTTATTTACTAGATTTTTACTATATAATTTAATATTATTGTTGTATGTTACATAATTACATAAGTTTTTACAATATTTATTATGATTAAATTCACTTAAGGATTACGGTATTTTTACACATAAGAAATTTTTATATTTGTTTATCTATTTCTAAGTAGGTATACAATTTAATTTCTTCTTCTCGCTCTTATATACAATTATATTTTATATTTTTAATATTTTTTATTGTTTACGTTTTTTTTAAATTTTTATTTTCGAATTTTTAATAATATTTCAATTATTCTTCAACTATTTATAGTTTTCTTGTTATTTTTTAAGGAAAGAAATGAAATAAAAAATTTTGAACTTGATCCTTTAACAAGGTCCTTATTGTATAAAACGTTCATACATTCTATGCTTGTCTTGTTTTATAACCAAGCAAAAATATTAAATTAAATGTTTTTTTTTTCTATTCTTCTTTTTTTTAATTTTTCTTTGAACGTTTTTTGAATTTAAAATGATTTTTGAAATCGAATTGACTGAAATTGAATGAAATTTTTTTTTGTTATTATTGTGTTCTAAGTATTTGTCAATTCACTGTATTGCTGTTGCTGTTATGCTTCTTCTTTTGCCATTGTTGTTGCCAATTGATTTAGCTGCTTTTATTAAATATTTTATTCGTCTAAATTGTTGAATTTTTAAGCGCGCGGTTTATGTTCAGAGTTTCCAACGTAATATTAGTACATAATTCATTTTTTTTCCTTCCCAAATTTAGGCAGGAAAAATAAAATGATTTCTTTATGTACTTACTTGTCTTTAAATTTTTAAATTTTTTTTGTATGCAATTTATATCCAATATTATACAAATTTTATTTTGTGTTCTGTCTTTGTTGTTGTATGATGTATTGATTTTCGCCAAATATAATATGAAAAAATGATGAAGAGGAAGAATATCTGAAAATATAAAAGAAAATGAAAATAAATAAATTTTTTCTTTTTTTTTTGTGTTTAATAACAAAATCAAATATTAAAATTTTCATATAAAGCATTCAAATATATTGTATGTTGTTTGTGTGTGAATGAAAATTAAGTATATATATACAAATGCATGTATTTTTGCAAAAATATATTGTGTACATGAAATACACGAGACTGAAAAGTATATTTGCATATTATTATATTTGCATGAATGAATTAATGTATGTACTTAAATTATTTTAAAAATACTGAGTATATGCATGAGTAATCAGAATAAAGGTATTAGGGAAATAAAATAAAATTTGTAAATTCTTATCAAAGCTCAAGCGAAAAAAAAGGTATAACTTTGTTAGAATTGGAATAATCTCATTTATATAATCGAATTGAATCCGAATTTATCAAATTAAAATTAAACACATATTTTGTTTTCTTTGAAATATTTAAAAAATTTAAATCAATTTGGAGTTAGAGTTGTCAAGTGCATACATTATAATATATTATACGTATGTGTCCCATATAAGTGGTAATTAATTCTGTAATTACAATTATAAACGCAGATTTCGAACTTTAAGTTTATGCAGATAGTAAAAAAATATTTATGCTCTGAAAGATGGACATTATACTTAATTTGGATTGGAAGATAGCTCTAAAAACTCAATAAGCAGAATTTGTGTTAGTATTTTTTTTTTGCGGTCAACTACAGCAATCTGAATTTTGAGTAACACAATGTAGATTGTAGATTTTTAAGGGAACCAAGGGAGCAACTAAATCACCCACGCGCCACTGCAGCCATTCAAGACTTACTGCAGTCTTCCCACGCTCCCGCCTATAATATCCCCGTTCCAAGTATAAAACTAAAGATATTCCTAAGTGAGTTTGACAGCAGTTTACAACGCAAAAAAAAATGCGACACGAGACAGCTCTTGAGAGAATATAAGTCATGTGTATTATAAATATAACCCTAAATAGAATAACTTTATAAAATTTCAATTTCTACATTTTTTTCTATAAAAAAGCGAATTCGGATTTTCCAAATTTGTTTAATAATTTCCTAAATTTATTTAATTTTTATATAATGTAATTTACACTTAATTCAATCATTAACTTTTTTTGTTTTAAAAATTTTAAAAACCCCATGAGTTATACACCTATAAAATGTTGATCTCTAAAAATTAAAATTATTTTTTTCAAGGACACCAAAATATTTATAGCTAGCTGCTATCTAACTATCATATTGTAGTCATGAAATATTTAAGCATAGCTTTAGGCGAAATTAAATTATTGCATTTGTGTTTATTTATTGTAATAAATAAAATTATGAATTCACAAAAGACTCGCAAATTTACAAATTAATAAAGAAATTATTGAAATTGCAATCAATTTTTTTTACTATTTTATTATTAAAATTTCCTCTAAAAAATATTGAATAATTTTATTTTCTTTTCGTATTTTTATATTTGTCACAACATAATATTTAACATTTTGTGTGTTTGTATATTTAAAATTAAATTGTTTTAATAACAGCTGTGTGTGTGGCAATTATAAAGAATATTCAAAATATTTGATAATAAATAAAGTGGATTTTTGATAATGAAGTTAATATAAAAAATTAAATTAAATAAGGAATTATGCAATTGGTTTATTCTATTTGGTTATATTACTCTGTGTCTATTGATTGCTCGTAGCACAAAGACGTGAATTTGTTATTTAAAATATTTTTGGAATTAGGTAAATTATTTTTAATTTGATGTTGATTGATAATTTGATTTTTTTATTTGATTTTAGTGAATGACTTTGTAAAAAATTCCGGATTCGTAAGGAAATTGTAATTTTGATGAGCAAATTGCACAAGACAAGAAAAGCCTTGTGCAAAACACCATTGACCTCAGCTTCTTAATTAATGTAGTGTTTTAATTTCAGTACCCTGTACTCTATTACTTTCATTATGTTTCTTCTTAATTTATTTCCAGTTTAGTATTATTTAATCACTTCTGTAGAAAAAATATCCAAATTATATACAACTTATTTCACAAAATTGAGTAGATACCAGAGTAAATAAGTTGAGCTTCAAATGGTCTAAATTTTCCATCGTTTACATTCCAAATTTAAGTAAATTATTTGTTTGGGCGATGGAAGAGTTTGCGAATTATTTAAAACTTAATGAAAGGATAAATAAGAAAAAAAATTCAAAAACGAATTCAATTGTAATAATTGAATTACAAAAAAAAAATATCGTAATTTTATTGGGGGGAGATTTCAAGGATTATAGAGAAAGAAATCCAGGATCATATATAGAGAGAAAAATCAATGATCATATATAATTTTTTTAATTATATCATTTTCCCAAATTCTTCTTCCAATTAAAAAGTAAATTCTAATGTATAGCACTATTGTGGTACTATCGTAAGTGTTAAAAAATCATAGTCTTTTTCTCATAATTTCCTAATAATATTTTCCTACTTCTCTTTAAATCTTAATTTGATAAATAAACGGAAAAATAATATAAAGAGAATAAGTATTAGATTGTGAATTTCAAAGAAGCAAAATGTGCTATGCTATAATATATGAGTTTATAAATAAGAAGCATATTTTATTCTCCACTATATGAATTGACCCTGTTATGGAGAATAAGAGAATCAGCAAATTGCAAAGAGAATGAGATAATAATAATATTGTACTTAAGAAAAATTCCCTTTTTAAATTTTACCAAAAAAAAAAATTTGTATTTTATTTTTGACCGCACGTACATTTTTTTTAATACACAAAAATTTCTTTGTTTGTTCGTTTTATTTTTTTAACAAGTCAGTTTTTGGAAACTTTTTTAATCGCGTACCATTTCCGAAATTCATGACATCATTTTGGTATTAAATTAATTTTTTTTTTTTTTCATGAAAATTTATATTAGTAGACTATTAAACTACATTATTTGAACTGACGAAATTTTGAATCTGTGTTCTCTACTTCCAAATAATAACACGACATATTTTATTTGAAATGATAAGAAAAAATTGAAATATTTGAAAAATTTCTTGAATTGAAATTGATCTTTTTCATTAAATTTCCAAATACGTTAAGATTTTTTGAATGTATAATAAAATGAAGATCTAAAAATTAAAATAATTTCGGTTTTTGAGTCATGTTAAACAAAGATAATGAAGAACTACGATTGTATGACATAATCAAAATTAACAGAATCAGTTTTTTAATTGAGCGAATCTTGAAAGTAAACTTGATTTAAGTTACATATTTAGATTCTAAAATCTACTAAGTTAGAAGTAGAATGATAGCCAAATTTAATTACTTACTGCAGAATTTGAAAGAAACTATTCTTTTATTGACCATTTTTATTTAAATACACAATTTTAGAATAATAACGGTAAAGTTTCAATATTTCACTAATTTAATGTAGTATTTCTAAAAATTTCAATATTTAATGTAGTGAGAAAATTTTTGTTGCATAATATCTGATTATAAAATATGTAATTTAAACCCAGCAAGTTCTCGAAAACGTTTTATAATGAAAAATATCAAATTGCAGTACAAGTTTGAAAGTCCCTAAATTGTCAAACATTTTTAATAAAATCTTCAAAGCAAAAAATAATCAAAGCAAAAAACTGAAGAAAAAAAATCGAATATTATGAAAAATTTTTTGGCATAGCGACAAATCGAATTTAGAACGTGATTTAGATTTTATTTTTTCCTTGTGTGTATAAAATTTCCCCAAGGGATTTTCTTTCCGTTTAGATTCTCCACTTTTTTTTTTTTCTTTAAATCATTTAAAGAAAATTAAATTTTTGCAACCATTTTCTTACACTTTTGAAAATTTCTTATTTTTTTAAATTTAATTTTAAATAATCATAATTCATTTTGAGCTTTTAATATTTCTGATTGTTGAAATGTTCTTGAATAAATAATTTTTTAAATGCAAAGGCAAATCGGTCTTATATTACCGTAATCGTTTAATTCTCAATTGGGTTAAATAAGAATTGTGTAAGTAGCTTTAAAATTTCATGAAATGAAAATGAATTTTTAAAACAATAATTATTTAGATATAAGCACAAATACCCACTTCTTATATAAGCGCATACCGAGAATCGGAATTTCGATTGAAATTATTTGAAATTTTTTTTACAAACGACCAATCATGCTTTTTATTAATTGAGAATCGCACCATACATTAAAATTTGAATTTGTGCTATATATTTCTCTACTCGCAGCATTTTTTTTAATATTTAAATTTCAACGTAATGCGTATATTGCTTTATAATGCGTATATAGTTACATCACCTTCTTATTACCTAGAATTCTGTAAAAATTTTCTTAAAGAATTGTAATTTTTTAATTTTTGTTATATAAATTATATTATTATATTATTTATAAAATAGTCGTAGTCTTTAAATTGTAATTTTTTACAATTTTAAGACTACGACTATTTCGTATAGCGAATACTATTTGAATATTGTCAGAGATAGATAAAAGCAGCTATACAATTTTCACAATTCCACAGCTTCTTTCATCATTATCGTGTCATCGTCAATTATTGGGTAAACTCGAAACTTATTCATTTTCTTCAATGTAATTAAAGCTTGACTTTTTTATTTTAACCACGCTGAAGTTGCTATTAAATTAAAAATTTTATTATGGTCTACATTTTGGTGTTTTTCCTATTCACAATTTCAACTGAAATTCTACTTATGCTTCCATTATTCCATTCTAAGCTCTAGCTGAATATGTACGTAAGTAAATATATTTAATAGCCCTTTTAAGTAATAAAATTAATCGCTTTTCTAGATCGCTTCATTAGATTGCTTTTTTAATTATAATTAATTAATATTATAATTGAAACACTTTTCGCACTATTATTTAATTTTTAAGATATGTTTGCACAATTACTTTAAAAAGAATAAATTTAATTGGGAAAAAAATTGAAAAATAGCTATGATTTACCAATCCCAAGGTTTAATCATAGGAAAATTATTTCATTAAATTTCTTCCATTTAATAATTTTCTTGTTTACCAAATCAAATGCGCCACCTTTCAATTAAATAAAAGAATTTCAATTTCACTAAATAGAAAAAAAATTTTTTTGAATAACTTTCTATAACAACGAAAATTTTCATGTCAAACATTTTTTCTTTTCCTTATTTCAATTTTGACTAATTATGCTACAATAAAATGAATCCTTTTTACATATTGCTGCTGTTCACATATGGATTTCAAGAAAAACAGATGAATAAAATGTCAAGGGACATAAAGAAAAAAAATTTCAGAGCTTATAATGAAATGTAGAAAAGGCAAAAACATTATAAAAACCAATCTGCATTCAATAAATTTTTTAGACAATAGCAAAAATATTTTGAATAAAAGACCAAATGCATGCATTCATATACACAGGGTGTCTCGTATCTAAATACACTGCTATATACAATTGTATAGATTCTCATGAGTGTACAAAGCTTTTGTATGGAGACGATGTTCACAGCTCAAGAGGTTACAGGGGTTTAAAGTTGGTCCAGCCTGATTTTTTTATTTTTTAAAATTTTAACTATAACTCGATGCCTGTGTAAGACAGACACATCTGTTCTACCTTCTTCTATCTGTTCAGATTTCAGAATCACATGACTTTAAAATTCAAAAAATTTGAATTTTTAAGTCTTCATTTTGAAAAAACGTTAATTTTTCAGGTGACGTAACATTGGAACTTTGTCCAATTTCAGCCCAACTAGACACCTTATCTACTTACCTTTCATTTGGTATGTGGATCATCTCCCTATGTGTTCTGCAAATGTTATTTTATATCAAATTTTCCTTAAATGTAAAAAGAAATGTCAAAAAATCGTCCAAAATGGGTATCTCTTCTGGTCTCTTCTGTTATGGAAATGTTCAAGTTAACAACTGAATTTCCCTTACATTTGCAACAATTATTGGCCCGAAGAATATCATATGATAATGCAATGATACAGCCTTTGAATCAATTTTAACTTCAGCAATGTTTTGACAAACGAGTGCACTTTGATACGAGGCACACTGTTCATGTACTCTAATGCAAAGAAATGCTTTTCTTTGTTTTTTTTTTATTTTTACAACAAAAATTCTAAGATTACTGCAATATTTTCCATATATTGAAAATGAAGTAGATGCAATTTCAAAATTGAATCTACTGAGAATTTTGTATTTTTGTATGCAATGTAAAATATTGCAATAACAATGAAAATAGGATAATAATGAGAAAGTAAACGAATTTGCAATATGCCACATAGTATACAAATAATTTTTATTCACATGTTGTTTTCGCATACGTTCAATTGTAATTCAACATATCCTTAATGTATTTGATGTATTAGTGTAAACAGAGAAACAAAAGAGACGACGAGATTTTTGTTTATTGTATTGCATGTTTAGTATATTGCAAATAAGTATGACAGCAGTTGTAGAATTATTAAATGTGATTTAAGCAATATTTGTGATTGTTCTGAATAATTGAAATTTCCTTAATAGCCAAATATTTTACATATAAAGTTGACACAGTGCGGATATCTCACCAATTCATTAATCCCAGATATTAGATATACCTTCAAAATTGTATAAAAGCTCAAAATTCAATCAAATATTTCGGAGTTCGACTGTACCTTGAAATTTTGTAACAATAAATTGGAAATCATAGCAATAAATTCGGAAAAAATTCAGTTTCTCTATGTTCAACGAATTTCGTAAATAAAATGCAAGCCACAGTATTTAGCGGTGACTAACAAAATGTGTGTTCCTTTTGAGCGTAATATTTCATAGTGGTACTTGGAAAGAGTAGTACGTATAACTAATAATTTAATAGTGGTACGTAACTAGAAAAGCAGTAGATTTTCTATGTAATCTAGCCATGAAAATGTTACCTACTCTTATAAGAAATGCAACAAGTATATGAGTGATATTATTTCGTCGTACAATATTCATTCATCACATTCGGCAATAACTTTTTTCAATTTTTAAACTTTGACTTTTGAAAATTTGACATAGCAGCTCGAAATTTCAAAAAGGAACTAGAATAATTACCCATTGTTTAATAATTTTAATTAAATATTCAAAACTATAACAAAAATATTCTGATGCGTCGAATTCTCCTCCTACAACTCATCTCAAATGGGCCACCCTAACACAAATTTCAATATGCATAAATATTTTTTTTTAATATTGTTGAATCAAAATCGAAATCAAAATTAAAATTTAGAAAGAGCAACAAAAATATTTATTAAGAAATCACAAAAAGAAAAAAAAATAGTAATGACGCTAGTCTATCTTGACTGGAACGGACGAGTGATCACTTCAAATAATCTCTTTGCTATTTATGAAATTCTTTTGCTATTATTTTGCCTATTTTTTGGCTGAATTCCAAAATTTATTTCAATTTTTCTTTTTTATTCTTTGAAAACCAATAGCAAATGTTTCTTTTATTTTGCCTTGATCCTTTTGTTATTAATTTTTTTTTTGCATTTTTTTTTATTTTCGTTTTTTATTATATTGTGTGTTGTTCTTTTATTTCATAAAGGAAGAGTTTATTTTGTAAATTTATAATTTGCGAGTTAAACCATATTGGCCTTATAAAAAATATTTAATGAATTTTTGTTATTCTTATTGCTAAAAATATTTCATTTCGTGAAGATCTTAAAAATTAGCACTTTAAGAACTGATGACACACAGTTCAACTAGTTACGAAAAGAATTTAATGGCTGAACTGACAAGTGCGGGTCGAAAACTTCTAAACTGGTTGTGCCATTCTTAACTTGAAAAATTATCGAGTTTATGTGGGGCCATATAATTCTAATAACATGTAGCTATGAGGCAAATAAGTGGATGTTTTTCTGTTGTTTTTAATGAGTTTACAACGAAGTTTTTTTTTCGGAGTACCGGAAAGGAATTTCAATTTACATACTTAACATAAGTAATTCTGTACAAAAGTCTAGTAATTGTTTAGAATTGCTATCATGTAATTCTATTATTTACTTTTCTCTATATTTTCTTGAAACTCTCAGTATCCCATACTATATTCATTCTATATAATAATTAGATATCGCATTTCTCTTAATCTATATATAAGAATTATTCATACATATATAAATTATATATAGGAAACTCAAATACAATGGTTTCAAAATGAAAATAATTATTATTCATTATTCATTTTCCAGCTTGTATAGACAACTTTATGACTGACACAAAGCTAATAACAAACTTTATGTAAACTAATGCATATGTAGTTAAAACTTGTATTAATTTTTGAAGAAATGTGCAGAAATTATGAAAAGGATTTTTCAACATTTATGATTGAACTTAAAATTCATTATGACATGTAAACATAAAAAGTTTGTCTTTCTTAGCAAATCTTTGAATAATAAGGGCAAAAATGGCCTTAATATAGCAATTTCTAAGTTTGCTTGTCAGTTTTTTCCTTTCCCACATTTTGTTTATTTAAATAAGCTTATAAATTTTTAGAGTAACAATTTCATGTGCTTTGAATTTTAGCTATTCTCGCGTGAGTGAACTCTTATCAGTGAGTGGAAAATTATCGTTTCAAATTTTACATACAACGAATTGTCACGATTTTTCTGATATTCTTGAGTTCAAAAGCAAGTATTAATGTTCTCTATTTGAAAAGTTTATAAATGCTCGCCTTATATTATATCCCAACTGGCCACTAATAGTTCTACTTGCCTCAAATTAAAATTATTCGTGAATTAAATCAAACCCATTTTTCCTACATTTTTAATATTCGGAGGAGTAAAAGGAACCTCAAAAATCAAAAAACACTTTAAAGTCCTTAAAGCAAAATGTGCTTTTTACATATTATTTCTCAGCTAGGAAATCTTTTTATTCAAATATGTGTACCTATTGTACATAATTACACATTCAAATGAGTATGTATAATATATTTGTACGAGTATAACTATCTAAACATCATAATATTTATTTTCTATAGAATTTGATCCTGAACTTTTTGAATATTTACCAAGTATTCAAGAATTGCAATATTTTTTTTTTTTTTTGAAATTTTATGGATTTAGAGTTTTTGTTAGTTAGCGTGCACTAAAAATATGTAATGTGTTATTCATTCAAATTTTTTTAATATGGATTTTTCTTGTTTATCGTAAAATATTATTAAATATTATATGTACGTATGTATGCATAAAGACATGGAAGTATGCGAAAGACCTCGGATAGTTGCCAAAAACAGAAAACTTCCATTTCTTTTTTATTATTATTTCTACATATAATTGTACATACATACATATATTATGCATATGATGGCAGAGATATTATTATTACAATTTCTAATATTGTTGTACTTGATTTCAATGTTGTTTGCCTTTAAAATAAAATAGAAATTACATAGTTTAGATATAGAAATAAATTGTTAGGTATAAAGTGTAATTTATTTATACAAGGATATTTTTATATATGCATAGCACATAAATGCTATCTTAATGATAGGAAATACAATACTGATCAAATTATAGTTATCTTTAAGTTCAAATAAAATAAATTACATAATATATTATGTACATTGTTAAGCCCATATAAAATTTACAAGTAAAATATTATTTTTGTATGGTAAATTTAAATTTGTATTGTACATCAAATGTATGCATATGTGTGGATGGGTATAGATGAAATTTATTTGTTAAAGGTGTTCAAGTTGAAAAATATATTATAAGTAGGTATTAAGGATTTCATCGTTGTAAATATTTATTTAATTCCAATATAAAGATCGATTTTTTCAAAAAATTATTTAACTAAAAGTACGGGCAAAGGTTATAGTACTATGCAACAAAAAATATAAATTAAAGACCTTTTTAAATAATATTTCGAATTATTTCCAGCAAATAGGAGTAATATTTGAGACTATCTGAAACAGACATTCTAAAAAAGAAATTCTGCGATTTTTTGTGCATTAAAAATTATTTTCAAAATTTTCTATTACTGGAATATTCTTTTCAACAAAAAATCAAATCCGTCTAAGTCAGAACAAAATTCAAACAAATCGACAAATAGACCGAGACACTGACAGATTAATATAATTTTAAAAATAATTTATTTATACGCTTCGCTTTCACGGAAAAATTGCATTTCCAGTGAAAACTTCACATGCAACATTTGGTGCCATCACATACGAGTACCTCTCTTATTGTATGCAATAATAGTCAGTAATAAAGTAAATTTTAAATTACTGGTTAGATGACCTAATATAAATCCTTAGAAATGACTCAGCAATACACACGATAAACATCTTTTTAAAGCATTTTAACAATACGATTCTGAAACCATTCTGATAATTTAAAAATGATTCCTTCTATTAAATTATTTTATAAAATTAAACTAATAATTATTTTATAAAATTATTGTAAAATTCAGTTTTAAACATGAAAACTATTTAATCATTATTGAAAAATTGGACCCCAAAAATTTTGCCAAGAATTAATTTCTGTTCTTTAGAGGTATGATTTTAACTAATTTATCCCAAAGTGAAATTTTAAATATAAACATTTTTAATAACCGAAGTAAATTAATAAATTTTTAATAGTAAATGAAACTTACAAGATCCTAACAATAATTGCAGCAATCAAAGTAGTTTTACACCGGAATTAAAAGTTGCTAAATAGAAAATTGTCTGTTTTTTTAATTTTAACACGACACATACTCGTAAATCGTCAACGTAAAACGAAATATGTATAAGAACTTAATTTGACCTTACACATAATGTTAATGAACAATTTAAACTCTATATTGAGTAGATTATATTAAGAGCATGGAATAATACAAGTGAAGCTCAAATATAAACTATTAAACTAAAATGGCAATAAATTATATTACAAAATGTAAAATATTTATTTTACATTCTGTATAATTAACCTAGTGCTTATTATTAACCATATTAGGTTAAAAAGCTACTATAAGCAATTATAAATAATTTATTTTATTTTCTGATTTTAATCATTTTAATTAGTTTATCATTTAATAATTAATTATAATTAAATTAAAAAACGTTTGGTTGACTTTCAAACCCAAAAATCTATTTTTTATAAGAAAGCATTATACCCGCGCCGATCACGAACTAGTAAATTGATTGTCAATATTAGCAGGGATCAGCATGTTAATTATTTACATTACGCCTAATTTTGACTAATAATAATTATTGAAATTCTTAGTTAATAATGATATTCTAATTTAAATTATATTCTTATTCCTGAAAGTTAATCTTAATTATTTGCAAAAGTACAAGATTTACAAAAACTGTTTGAAAGCTGAAATTCAATTTTAAAATTATTGATTTTGTTACTAATTATTATTATAATTTGAAAATAAAATGGCTTTATAATTATTTCCTTTGTTTCCTCTTTTTTAATTAAAAAATTTTCCATATATTTCAACATTTTACCGTAATTAATTGTTTCACAGAAATAAAGCTTAAAAGCAACAAATATTTTGAATATTTCAGGTTATTTGGAAGAATACTAATGCAAATAATTATATTCGGTTTCAACTGGTACAATTTTCTAAAAAAAAGTAATTTTAAATAATTTAAAATTCAATTAAAAATGGAAATAAAAGGAAGATTAATCTTGCTGACTCTGGGATATCACTAAAAGTTATACATATATTTAATTCAGTTTATTAACAGTTATAGATAAAGGTGCTTTCTACGTTATCTTCAAATTTTAATTCGGATAAAAGAATTGTATTATCATAAGAAACCTAAATTCTAAGGCACAAAGGTACATTTAAATAATTTTAGTAATTTTTAATCGAAGGACAAGTACATTTTTCAGTATTTGCGTCATTCGAACAAACATTTTCGAAAATACGGTATGGTTCGTATAGAAGTAAAATTTGCGAGTATTTATAGAAAAGTCAACATAAATTGCAAATAATTAAATTTTAAACACACTGTAGGTTGTAGATTGTACGCATGGGACAACACTGCATCGCGATCAGTATATAAGATCTATTGTGCCCCCGCCCAATTGGTGTGGGACAAGCTTCTACAACACTTTCTCGAGAATTACCCGTCTGATGAATTCGAGTATCTCAAAAGGTTCCCAGAATTTCCCTTCTCTTGCGGGTGAGGGTTCAACAATCTTTCAAAAGGTACATTGACGTCTCCTCATCCACTCCGAAAAATTAGCAAGTGCCTTCGCTTTCTAGGCCCAGCCTCCTAAAGTGAGCCGGTGAGGATTCTCACCTGATTCTTACTCAACCCTATAATCTTCCTAAATCGCTTTTGGTCATGATCTCCCAGAAGCTCCTTGGCTTGCCGCAGCCCCGGAAAACTTTTCCAGCGCTCCGCCCGCTTCCCCTCTGATTCCTTTCTTAGCTTCCAACAAACAGTATTTGGTGCGGTTCCGCAGAAGAAATCCAGGACAAGAAGAGGTGTGTTGGCCACCTTCCTCGCCAACGCATTAGCGACCTCATTTCGCCAACACTGCTGTAGAGAATGTTGAAAAAGAATTGTGCGCTCTGCTTTCTTCTTTCAAGACTGAATTGCGTACACCTGTCCTTAGACACATTTTAAACACATACTTATACACACAACTTATATACTCTTCCAAATTTTGTTATATTAAAAACGGAACGACATATTTGGAGCAGATTTCGAATTAAAATAAAATGTTGATATTAATATACGTACAAATAAACTATAATACACACAAACTATTTATACCAATATAAATTGCAATAATTTTTAGTTAAAATTATAACAGAAAATTAAAATTAAGGTCAATTAGAATTTATTTGAATATTAAATTATCGCGTCTTTAATAATCAATTAAAAATTTATTATTATTCATAATAGAATTATTGTACAAAATGGTTTGTTTAATCAACAACCTGTAGCTTAACTTATTTGCAACCTGCCTGTGTACATATCGTGTTATTATAAAATTTTCAATAAACAAAGATATGAATTAATTAATTGGGCAATATATTTATGTACTTATTATTATAAATATACATATATAAGATTTAATAAATATATGAATTTAAATTATAATACGATAAATATAACACGAGTTGATATACATGACATATATAACCATATTTGACATGCCTTAGAAATAAATAATTGCAATTTTATCATTCCATATTTCAAGTCTATAGGGTTACACGTCATGTATAACTAATGGTTTATAAAATTTTTTTTGTTTTTTTACTTTTTACATAAGCTGATTTACTTAATATTATTCACATATGGTATAGATTTGAAAAAGAATTTATTAGGAATTGAGTTTTTTATTTCACACTTTAATTTTGACTTTAAGGTTGCAAAGCAACAAAATCCAAAAAAATTTAAAGAATTTGAATTCGAAGTATTGTTTGCCTGTAATTGTTAAATTTATAAAGTTGGATTAAATAATTGTTTTCCATATTGAACAATTGAAAATGTTAAGTGAAGCTATATTATTGTCATTAGTATACCAAATCATTGCATACCTTTAGGATTAATTTGACTCATATTCGAATTCGGTGGTGAAGTTAAAATTAGTAATTGCAAATATTTTTTGATGGCAAATGCGTTAGCTTTTTGTTTTTATCGAAATTTGAAAAAGCAGTTTCAGCGATGAAATGTTAGAAACTAAAATTTAATTTTAGTAACTTCGAAAGGCGATAATTTGGGAGCGAGTAAAGGTAGAAAAAAATTTTCTTCTAATAAAGTAAATTATTTATTAGTGTCTAAAGACTTTTAAAGTTTCAGGCTACCTAAAACTTACCATCTGGTAGAAAAATAGAATTTGAAAAGTATTGGTTTCAGATAATTTCAACGCCCATTTAGTTATTTTAATTTATGACTGTACTGTGACGTTAAGTAATTTTAAATTTATAATTGCACTACACATTTTAATTAACACAAAGCTTAAGAACTTTCAATAAAATCTTAACAAATATAAATAACAAAATTCAAAAACAATATTAAAACTTTTAATTTTTAACTAACAATTAAAATTTGATTTCACTGAACTGAGTCTACTTTTGATATTTTTTGAATCATTTTACATAATAAAATAAATTTGAAGTTTATTCCTTTGATCTTATCAAATGGTACCATGTAATTAATCAATTTTTTGCTAATAAAATTAAGAATTTTTAATTCAAGGTTTTTTACACAATTTATGCAATTATCAATTTTAAATGCAAAAATTTTATTGACTTTTAATAATAAAATTTCATTATTTTGCGCTGTCTTTTATAAAATTGTGGTTAGAATTAATTTAAAATAAGTTTTAATGGTTTTGTAAAAATGTGAACATATACGATATCATGTACACGTACATATTATGTGTGGATGTGTGTACTTATATGTTAAAATACGCGCAAACTTATAGGAAAAGCAAGTGTTAATTTGAAAACTAAACATTTTGCTATTTATAAAATCGCACAATTGTTGCAACAAATACGCGCCTACTGCTTACATATGGTTGAAAAACACTACTACTTATTAAAAGCTGAAATCAAGTTGATTTTGGCACGGTATTATGTTTTAGTTTTGAAAATCTAATTCTGCGAAAACCCTGATTTTCTCTTTACAAGTTCTATACGTTTTCTTTATAAAATTTAAGTTAGTAATAAACCTTATAAACTTATTTTCCTATATAACAAATTTCTAATTAGAAACGAAGTTTTTCTAACAATTCAAAACATCAATGACATGAAGTTATATAAATGAATATTAATACCATTTTATATCATAATTTCATGTATTCTATATCAGAGTTAGTTTACCTAATTAAACTTTGAACAAGAATCAAAAAATCTGAATTTCTTCATATTTTTTATTTTAGCCTGAAAAAAAGAATTGTCCAGCTATCTCCTAAGTTATATTTCTTGTTATAATTATTATTTAAAATTGAATAAATACAATTTGTCAATGGAATAAAATGGATGGTCTTTTGTTTTAAGATAAAATCTAATTCTCCGACCTTAAAAATTTTCTAATTTAATGATTTTCATTATTAGATTTCATGAAAAAATCCATTCACTTTGTATTTTTAATTCATACTTAAAAAGGCAACAAATTTTTTCTAATCTTTTCGCTTTTCAAATTTTATACCATAAATATAACAGTGGTTTGTATTTAAAATGAAAAAAATCAATTTAAAATTAATGACTTTTTATTAATCAAAATACAAATCAAATTTTAATAAGCGCATATCATTATACGTTTTTCTTAAAATGGTTTGAATTATGATCCCAATTATTAAAAGTCAACATCGAACTGATAAAAATGGAGAAGAAATGTAAAAATTAATGCTTAAATAATAATTTGTAAAATCTCTTCGTTTTTTTCTTAAATTTTCTACTCATCAATAATAATTTCGTTGTTTTATTTATTTGCTAAAAGCATTGTATACAGCTAACGTTATAATACGCTTAACCTAATAAACTTTGTTTTTTCATAATATTAAAAAATAAAAATCTTTTGGCGTAGAATAACTGCTTTAATATAAAACAACATACATACATACACTTGAAGCTACCCGTAATAATTATTTTATAACTATAACTTGCTGGTGTGTTTGATCAAAAATAGTATTACCAGAATATTAAAGAAATGAATTGAAATTAGATTATAAACAAAATAAACTACTTTTGACTACTTAAAACAAAATCATTCTCTTCTTCTATTTGAAAACGTTCACTAAAAAGTTGTATTTCTTATTCCGGGCTCCTCAAAGATAGTTGAATTAAAGAAATGAATAGCAAGAAAGTGTAATAATCAATAAATTTCAATAATTAATTGACAAACACTTGCGACTAAAACTTTGCGACCATAGCACTGTATATAAAGAACGGCACTACCATAATAGACAGGGAGCATTCCCACAAGCTTACAAGTTTATAATACCTACGATAAATGCCATTCGAAATCGTTCGAAATATTGTTGTAATTTCCATTTAATTCAAAAAGCAAGTTGTACTAAAAAATGGTTAGGATTGTTTCTATTCCTACGATTGTTTTCATATCACATAAATTTCATTATGTTTTGAAAAGTACATTTCAACAAAAACTTTTTCATATAAAATGTTGCTAAGATGAGAAAATACGACAAGAATTCTCAGTTAAGGCAGAGCCAATCTTCTAGTTCTGAACTCTTTAATTCTATACAAACTCTAATTGAATCTCTCTATTCTCTAAACTGGAGTCTTTAATTCGACAAACTCTAGTCAAAATTTGTGACTTGGTCATTTTTATCTCTAGTAGTATGGAAATCACCATTTTTAGTAATGATAAAAAATATCAAAGCTATGAAAATTTCTTCCATTCTATTATGATTATTTTTGGAGAATTCCTAACAACTTTGAAAAAATAGGATGTTTGAAGTACAGAGGGAAAAATATGGACAACAAGAGTTTAAAAAAAAAAAATAAACACGCCACTAACCTTTAAATTCGAGCATTATGTTACCACCTCTTTCAATTTTTTTTTTCGTTTAATTTCAAAGATTGCATACAATCCTCATCCTAAATGTATGCAATCTTTTAAATATATTCATATATGAATGAAAGTAATTTTAATATTGTAGCACTATTTTCACTTGTTGAAGGGAAAAGTGCTACATTACAAACCATTGGTTTGGCTCAACTTTATTAATTTTTAATCTACAAAAACTTCTATAGCAAAAAATGTCTTGGCATAAAAACTTGTCTAACATAATCAAACCAAAAAAAAGAATTTGTTTTACATAAAAAAAACACAAACCAACTACATAAATACATTTGGTTTTAAAATTATCAAGATTTATCACCAAAAACAAAAATTTTAAACGGGGTACAAAAGAAAATTAAAAAGACACAAGAAAAAAAAACGAAAACAGTTCATCAATCCATCAAAATCGCTTCACAACAATCTGCTGTGGGACATAAAATTTCTAATCATTAAGTATACCTAGTTTTTTTTTTCTTTCATTTTTAACATTTTGTAACTTCTAGCGTTTCGATGATATCTAAAATAGTTTATGCTCGTACATGATCATCATCACTGTTTTGTTTGACAGACATAAACAAAATGGAAAAGGAAATAATCGAAAAGCATAAGCAAAAACGACAACACATTTGAAATAAAGAGCGAGAGGAAAAAAAAATGTTATACACTCATGTATAATCATTAAAAAATTTATAAAGACAGATTAATAAAGGTGATAATTTATTATACAAAAGAAAGAGTTAGGCTCAACAAGCAAGCACACGTAAACAATAATTTTAAATAGAATCAAAAAGAGAAAATTTTTTCGAAGTGATCAGGCCATTGTTTTGTTTATTGGTCATTCAGAAAAAGATTATAATTTTAAATTTCTTTCAAATTTGAACTTGTGATAGTTTCATAGACTCGAAAATATTATTGAATTGTTTTTTTTAAATCTCTAATAAATTATAAGATCATAAGATTCTATAATAGTAACAGAATTGAGAACAAAGTTCAAAATTAATATTATTTAGAATTAATTTAAAATCAAAATATCATAAATAAAATTTGGTAATTGAGTCCATAATTTCCTTAAGTTCCAAAACTATGTAAATGTTAATTATATACTTTATATAAGAAGCCATTTATTTAGTTTAGTTACTAGTTATAACAATTTAAAACGCATTATGTAACAGACTAGAGCATGATTTGAAATTTTTATCACTGTGCACCTTTATTATTAGAACAGATAAACGTGCTTTGAACCTTTACAACAGAAGTTTGGTGTGATAGATTTTGTATGAAATAAGTTATGCAAATCTATGGCAATATTAAAAATATTATAGAAATTATTAAACCAGTGAACTTTTTATAATCTTCTTAGAAAATTCAGTTGGAAATATAAAAACAAAACTATAAGAAAATGTAAAATCGGATCAAATGTAGATCGCTTCTCTATATAACAATTTATGGTGATATGACTGATAGACCCTGGTCATTTTTTGAATATTGTTTCACTAAACTAGTTTTCGGGAGTCACTGGCTTTCTTCAAATTTTAATAGTGCTTCGAATAGAATTTATTTCAGAATTTGCAAAAATTTTCCCCAAAACTATGTCTAACTGCTTAACAATAATTACAACCTTTCTAAAAGCTCCTTTTTGGGACTTTTGTCTTGGGACTGTGTTCCTGGAATGTAACCAAAATGTTATAGTTATCGGGTTGAAGGTGTAGCATAACACATTTCTTTAAGGGTAAACGTGGAATATTTGTGGAAAAACTTTTGTTGGTTCATTTGCGCTTAATTAAAAAATCTGCATATTCCAGAAAGAAGGCTTAAAAATTTCATTTGAAAATTTCTTTGCTAAGCAAAACTATTGTGTTTTAACTTTTCTGACAAGTTGTAGTGCAATTTCTTATTGATCTTTATGTTTTCAGCTTTAATAAGTTTCAAAACTGTGTGTGTGGACCTTTATGTATATGAAATCAAATGTTTGCAACAATATAAACTTTTTTTTCTATCAAAACTTGTACATTGAACCTTAAAATTTATGTGTCTAATTGAAATTATGATTAATATCTGAAATAAGTTCGACGTGATAAATTTCCATATTGGATAAATTTTACATTTTCGTAAATTTTTTTAATTTTTTTTTTGCATTAAAGGCATTAAAAAGTTACCGAAGATGGTAATTAATAAGATAGGTTCGTTATAGGCAAATAGTTACAACGTCTCTCTTTTTTAATCAAATTGAGTTTTTTATTTCGCATTTTATGTGGTGCACACTTATTCATTAGCAAAAATCGAAAAGAAATGAAAGTCCAATCGAAATGTGAAAATTTAAGATTTTGCAATTTGGTCCAGTTTTTAAATATTTTTTAAAATAATATTAATTGGGAATCATTTTCTAATTCGGGAGTTCAATCTGAAACAAATTTTTGTGACTAATTATAGTGTAGTATAGTTTTGTGATATAGTGGCTAAGTATAGTGTATAAAAAATTACTAATTTTTACGAAGCCATAATCAAAATTTTTCTTACTATTTTAGAATAGTGTGCTTAAAAATTGATTGCCCATGTCATCCGGACGAACTTTATTCATTATACCGGAATGAGACCAGAGGTAAAACTCTTAGATTTATTGGTAACCATAAAACAGAAATATGTGCGACATTTTCCACTCTAATTACTATAATTGGATTTTAAAAAGAAAAAAAGTAATTAAACGATTTTAAATTAGGCATTTCTTTAAATAAGTTTATTCGTTTAAGTCTATAAATCCAGAAATCAACACTCCGATTCATTTCCTCATCAACTGCAATACAAAATCAATATTCTAGATAGCAATATCGCAAAGCATATATAGAACACAAACTACTACAACTGCGTTATAACAAAAAAAAACAAAATTTAGGTTAAGACGTTAAATATACCTCCTCATATATTCTATTATTAATAAAGTATAAAGAAGACGGTGTAAAAACCACTTTCTTTCCTTAAAAAATTACTGAATTGTCAAACATACTTAATGTTCAATAAAACGATAAGTTAATCAACCGAACAATAAAAATAACCAATTTGCACTTCAACTGCACTTTTACTGAAGAGGAGTTTTTTATTTCATGTTTTGCATATAGCAAAACCTACGTATTGATTTACACATGTACATATGTATATACTATGTAAATCTATAGCCCGTACCTTGTTCTGTCAGTTCATGTTTTATCATCTTATTTATAACAACTTAAGTAATACATTCACCACATTATCCACTTGAAAAGACAAAGAACCGAATATAAAGAAAACAAAATTTCAAAAGAAAAAATAATATTGGAAGAAAAGAAAAAATTCTAGCTCTTCTTTGTTATCTTCAGAAGTAAATAAAACAAGCCAAATTGTTTCTTTTATTTCTATACCACCTGAACACACCGCGTTTTATTCGCAAATCGTTACTCAAATTAATTTAATATCTTTGAGAATTAATAACAAGAAGTAGAACAACAAATGAATAAGTAGAACATGTAGGTACAAAGAATATAAATATACTTATCGAAATTATTTATGCAAACGATTCTCGATTTTCTATTCTATTTGGAATTGTGCATAAATATATGTTAAAAGTTTTAATAGCTTGCAAAATAAAGTAACGCGAATAAAAGCCTTAAGTCATGAATGCGTTTTGAATTTTACGCTTTGAATTCGATGTTCGCTAATGTCGTGCGTTTGTAAGATTACTTGTCATAAATTATAAGTGTATTTAATAATAATTAATGTATTTTTGTTTTAGGAGCAAAAAATAAATCAAACGCTTCAAAAAGTGTATTTATTTACTGGTATCTTGACGAGAAGAGCGCCCAAAGCAAAATAGTATTGGAAATAATAGCAATAACAAAAAGAAACTTCATTGAGAACTCAATTCTTCACATATCAGCTACAGTACTCATTAAATCAAGAACGAATTGTGACAAATCTCACTTGAATTTTTTTGCAACAACACTTGAATATTGCAACACTCGAGAAACTCCGTTGCTTTTCTTATCGCTTTACTACTTAAAATTGTTTTCCCTTTTTTTTGTTTTAAAGTTAAAATTAAAGATTAGTGGTGACATTAAAGAAAAAAATATCGATAATTAATATACACATATCGATATCGAATATCGCGTAAAAGATAGTTTTCGATATTGCGTCAAAATGAAATCAACTATTTTTGAAATTATGACCTGCTACTTAACAACAAAAAGCACAAATTGTTCGTTATATTATGTCCTACGATCATGATAAATCAATTCCCCTGCATAACACTATTAAAGCTATAAATATAATCAGGATTGCAAAGAGGTTTTTTGAAATTTCACAACTGCAAAATCAAATTGTGAAACAATATAGTCAAGATGCAAAGCAAAACAACATAATTTGACAATTTAAAATTTTTGTAGTATAGTGAAACAGAAACGATTCAAATATTCTGCTGATTTTTTAAAATTAGAAAATAAAGCGATTTTGCTTTTCCGCCATATCTCATATTTCATGTGCTCCCATATAATTACATTCAAGTGAAACTTTTTTGCAGCTTTAATCTCAGTCTGCATCAATTTCGCTTTAAAAGAAAATGTTAAGAAATTGACAATTCAAATGATTAAAATCGATAAATTTTAGATTTTCGATTCCAATTTTACATTCCTATTACAAAAACAACTTTGTATGTGTAGGCGGATTATTTTTATGTTTTATTTAATCGAGTTTATTGAGAGCATTTCTAATACAATTAACAAACGAATATATTTTTGTAATTGTAATACCGAGAGTATTCGAAAACAGTAACGGCACCAGAAAAAACTTAATCGAATGCTGTAAAACAAAAACGATTATAATTTTTTTTTTTGGTTTTTTAAATTCTCTACTCTTTTCTTCCTAATCCTCCATAATTTTATTGAAATTTAATGATTTAATCTACAGAAAAATGAAACTATATAATTAACATAATAAAATAAATTAATTTTTGAAAAAAGATTTATGATACATTTTTATTTCAAAGGTGATTTTATTATGGAATTTACTAAAAATGTAAAACGGCGCTCATTCGGTGACTCTGAATAAATTTTTGTGTTAGATTAGAAAATCAATGAAATATCGTTCAAACATAAAATTCAAACTTAATGTTATTAAATTGTAAAGAGTCTTCATAAATCTTGTATTGGTGAAAGATTTGGATAAAATAAAAACCGTCATCATAATAATATGTTTGTTTATGCTAATAAGGTAACAAGTGTATCATGTGGCGCGTAAAATAAATAAAACAAATTTAATATGGATTTTATGTATAAATAGTTACCGCGCGACATCTTAATTATTATAATTTAAAAAAAAGGAATAGGTAGAATTAGTCGTGCCAGCTCTGTGATACTTTGATAATAGTTACCGATTCAAAATTTTGCGAAAACTGTGTTTAGATGAGTTTATAGCCCTTCGATTATCGGTTACCATCCTTTTAAATAACATCACTTTTATTCGTGTTGAATTGGATCCTTTCAATTTGAACATCTTTAAACGGAAACACATAAGAACTTTAGGGAATTCGATTATTTTTTTGAGAATTTAAAAATTTTTTGCTTAATATCTGCAATATAAAATATCCCGGACCCATATAATAGAATGAAAATTATTGGAAAAGACCTTAGTTGAAGTTCTTGAGTAAATGATCACGTACCTATGATGCCAAACATGGTTAAGGTGACACAATGGTGATAATCATATCTGTAATGATTACAAGAATAAAGAATTCTACTTCTTGTTAACTGAGCATTAAAGTAAACTAAACAATTGCTGTATGATTGTATGGGGTCTATCTCCTGCCGATTTCGGTATACTGATATGAGTTATTTGGAAAAATGAGGCTCACTTTTATTATATGTCATCAAAATGTAAAGCTTTAATTTTCGAAAAAGCTACGAAAATTTCAAAATTTTTAGTTTAATATCCCTATACCTAACAGCCTAATATATCTAATGTCTAAAAGAAAAATTATTACTCTCAAGTCTCATTGTTTGAAGACTTGTGCACCTACTACATTTACTTTAAACTTGAATATTTTAGAATTACACAAAATCTCAAATACCTACAATGTCTTAAGCAACATTACAACGTTATGTTACATCCTTACTTTTACTGTAGCACAACATAATTACATCTTATTACTGTCGCCTACTTACTCTTATTTTAAAAGTGATATTTATGTATTAAAATGTAATTATTATTGCGGCACCTTTTTCTTTTAATAAAATTAAAATTTTTCAACCAACGTCTATAGTTTGAAAAAAAAAAAGCAATGTTTGAATGAATTGGAACCGCACCTTAATTTTTTTTTGTATTTCTATTACAACTGTCTATACATGGTTTTTCTACATACATACATACATGTTCGAAATTATCTTGGAAACCAACTTACATGCCATGTTTAATAAATTTTATACTCGTATCAATATTTTTTTTACTTTACAATTAAATTGAATTTTACTGCACTTCGGAATCATTGCAAGCTGGTGAAAGCATTTAAGAATTTTGTTTAATAAATTGTTAAACATTGCTCTGCGTTTTTTTTTTTTGTTTTTAAATTTAGCACGGAATCATTGTAGACTGGGAGGGAAAATGTAATATAAAACGCGATAATTAACTATTATTAAAAAAAGAAAAAATCATTTTAAAAATAAATGAGAGAACGCGAGCAAACAAATATTTAGTTTGGTCATAAAGAAAGAAAAAAAAATTAAAACAGTAATTAATTTTAATTTACAAATGCATGATGTGCAGGAATTAAGATGCATTTCTGTCTTAATAAATGTCATCAGATAGAAAATTTAAAATCAATTTAAAATCATTTATTAGAAAATTTTCAATTAATGATCGATTTATTGGATAAGATACAGTTCTCTATAATGGATACGGTTTATTATAAATAAATGGTTCGGGTGAATGAATTCTCTTCATATAGTGTGGTAATGTTCGGTATTGTAAAAAAATACACAAACTTTGAGGATTCATGGCGTTCCACATTTCATTTTCAAAAAAAAACCTTTGACAATTTCTGTTGAGTTTCAGCGTAGAAAAGTAGCAATTTGCTGATAACTTTAAGGATGGTGATTATAAAGAACTTAATAAAAACTATTTAGAATCCAAAATTTCTATCCCGAATTGTATAAAATAAATTTGTTTTATTTGAAAATGCAATGTCATTGTATCCAACTTTGGCTTTAAATGCAGTTTAAATGCGGTTTCAATCTTTCGCATTTGTCAATATGGAACACTGCCAATATTAAAATCAGAATTTGTAACATCATAGATATAAAAGTATCCTAAATTTTTTATAGTAATTTTAAATTATTATTGATTTCCCACTAAATCCACATATCTAATTCCAACTACATTGAAACTATTGCAGACTTACTTCCGTTAATATTTTTAACCTCAGATTTTCCAGTGACATTTTTATATTATATCATCCGGAGATGATAGATTAAAAAACTCTAAACACAAAATACCGCACGTAGCATATTTTCTAAATTCAAATTTAATTTAAAAAGGGTGGTTGGAACAGTAGCAGCATTGCTGCGTAGAAAAATTACGATACTCACAATTGCCAACTTCGTAAATTAGTGATGCAGTACCAGAAATCTTCATTCATATTGATATGATCAGGAGCTATGCGATATTGCAGCATAACTATGCGACACAATAGAAGATATGTGTTATGTAATATAATCATGTTTATTGTTTAGCGATTAAAAATTGCTAGCCCTCTATTCCAATTTCATATTATTAGAATATTATACAAGGAATGATATCTCTCGTATGCGATAACATATAAATCCCCAAAATAATATACAAGTACTAAGGTACCAGCACCATATAATCTTTAACCCTCATGAATCTTTTTAATAAAACAATTATTGTAGAACTACTTTTTAATTTCTTTAATTTATTCTATTAAAATCAAATAAAAACAATTTTCTCATTTGTTAATGCTTAAATGATGAACTTTGTTAAAAGTTCATTGTCATTACATAACAGGTTAATCAACTGAATTTAGAAAAAACAATTTACATATATTTGAGCTGCGTTTTCAATATAGAATAGCAATTAAACCACACATTAATAGACACATTAAAACATCTACTATAAAATAATATGAATAAATTATTGGATTCATTGTAAAAGTAGAAACCTTTAACTTCCAGCTAAAATAAAGAATAAATTTTGGTTAGGTCTTTGGTTTTCCAATTTTCTTTTACATTAAAACCGCATATATGTAGTATTTACAAATAATTTGTTTATTTTCTTGTAAATGTTTCCTAAAAAAATAAAAATTTATATTCTGTACAAGTGTGAATGATTCCATTATGCATTTACACAGAAATTTCCTATTCTTTTATTTTAGGGTTATTTTAGAATTTTTGTTTAAGGAAATGTAAATTCTACAGCGTACAGAATCAATTTGAAATTTAATAAATTAGCTTTTTTAAAGAGGAAAAAAATTCCTTCTCTTCTTGAATTTCATTATTTTAAATAAAAATGTGTTTCCTCATATGGACTTCAATACGAGTACTTTGTTTTAAAAATAGACAAAAATTTTAAATTTAGAGTTGTGCAAGAATTGAAATTTTTTTGTAGCAAAATTTAAAATATTTTATTTATGTGATTGCTCAATCTTTGCAAGAATCAAATTTTCTGATTTCAACAGAGTTTAATATTTTTGGAAGACCATTCCTAAAACCATGAATTGTTTATGCTTTATTATGAGCGGAAAATACAAAATATGAGGGACATATTGCGTATAGCGCAAAGTCGACATGTAGTGTATAATTTAGAAAATTTTATGTCTAAATTATATAAGAGCTGTAATTTTTTGTTAATAAAATTGGAGACAACTTTGGGAAGCATTAAAATGCTAATTAGAACACTGTAATTGTATTTAGGTATAAAAACCTAGCCTAGTCAGAGGCATCATTGAATACGTAATCATTTTGTACAATAATGTACTAAGAGACAATAATACTATAGTTAAACAATTTCAATGTACATACAATGATAAGCCAGATATTATGTAATAACAGCGAATTCTAGTTACAAGTTGATTTTTATCAGAAACAATTCGCGCTTAACTTTGTATTTCATCTATCACACTGTTTTCAAGCTAATTTATTATAAACTGTTTATATACTCGTATAAAATCTTTCAGCAGTAGAGAAGAACTACATTATCAATAGCGCTTATTTTAATAATTCTTATTTTAAAAAAAATTTGTTTTAAAAAACTATAGTTTTAAAATTAAATAAAAATCATGTCTTTTTTTCTTAAGTTTCACTGCGATGAAATTATTTAGTAGTATTCAATAAAATGTAATTTTGATGTTACAGTTTACTGATGTAGCTCACAACATAGCTCTAAGGAATAATAAATTGTCAACCATTTGCTATAAAATCAATTATTTTTATTATACCCAATGCGAAATTATTATATTTTTTTTTTTTTTGCATACAAATATCTGTATTACTTATTGGACAATAACATTAAGTTACTTTTACTTGGATTTACTTCGTGAACCCTGCAGCTAAGTAATTTTTCTTTCACTGTCTACTTTATATGTATAATATTTTAATGAATACTTTATGTCAAAATGAATTTGATACCCAAATGATTATACAAAAGTGATAACACTTGAGAATTTAACAATGTTGAAAGTTGAACTGTCTATTATCAAAAATAATTTATACGAGTAGCAAAAAAAAAAATACTAAGAAAATAAAAATTTTTGTGCACTTTGCCTGCTCTTTAAAGGCAGAATGAATTTTTCAATTTTATTTCCAATTTTGTAATCGCGTTTTTATTAAAACGTTTAAATTTTTTATTTTAAGTCGCTTTGGGCCATATGACTCAACATTTTTTTTTTGTTCCCTCTGTTATCAGATACCACGCGGTGATGTAATGAAAACTATTCTTATGATATTATTTTTTCTTTCTATAAAAGTACAAAAAAAAAACTCAATTACGAGTATCGTATTGTTATAGAAAAGTTATTTTTTTCTCTTTTTTTTCCCTGCTATTACGGATGAACATTGTTTTCTAAAATGCTGGAATTTTCGTTTCTCTTTGGTATTTTTAAACTAAAAGCAAAGATGTGGTATATTTTGTGTTTACATAATAGCAGCTACAATACTATAATGCATCCATAGCTGATGTGTACATGCAAATTTTTGTTAAAAGAAGTCTTTGGAGTAAAGGTTGTTGAACGATGCCGTTTTGTTCTTTATAAACGCATCGTGCTATTGATTGCAAACATTGTTCTATACTGAATGTTTAAATAAGATTAAAAAAAATATTTATTTACTTTAAAATTCTTGTTTACTGAATATAAAAATGAAAATGAGATCTAAAAAATTAAAGCCGAAAATTGTTTGTGTTTTCCTTTAAGATAAAAAAAATGCTTTTAATTAATTAGTAATTTGTTTATAGGTGTTTTATAAGATAAAATATTCGGAGTAAAATTCGTGCTATCAAATATTGACTTTTTCAACACAACAGAGAAAAAATTATTAAAAAAATAAGCGTTCAACAATATTATTCAATTATAAGTTCGAAAAACTGAAAAATTATCCTAACATTCTGTTTAATTAACATTCTAATTAATTGTCTTAACATCCAATTGGATGTTATGATTAAAACAATGTCAATTTAAATTGAGATTCTTAAAATCAGAATGAAAAGTTTCTCTTTCTTGGGAGAATACTTGGTGCATTGTGTTTTATTATAGCGCATATTTTAGCCGCCTTAAACTGATTTATGAGAAAACTTGAAAGTTAATTCTCTTTAAAGTTAAAAAAAATTTACTTTTCAATACTAAAGCTATTTCAGCAATTTCTAGTTGCAACTTGCCCATTTTGAGGTGATTTTATTATGATTGTAGTATTTTCTGCGCCGTTTTTTATGCCTTCCTGCTTAAGGACAGTTGTAAATCTTAATAAGTTAAACAGGACGTTAATAGTAAACTGCAATCTGGTTATAGTAATTTTAATATCAAAAACTGGTTAACAGTAGTTTGCAATCGGGAGTAAGTCGTTGCTAAAACAAAGTAAGATAATAAAACATTCAATATTGTATAATTATAAATTCTTGTATTTTAATTATACGAAACTTATTCAAACACTTATATTGAAAATTCTTTTGATAGAAACTTAAAATGATGCTGTCATTATGCGGTTAATGATACCAATTAATAAAAAAAAAACAGATGAAGGACCATTATACTTCGTATATGAATCATTAAAAGTTCTCTATTTCCAAAAAAAAAAGGTACAGAAATAAAAACAACAAATTGAAATGGTAATCTTAGAATATAAAAACAAATTTGAATTTACAAGTAAAAAGGTTTCAGCCGGTATAAACCGACCGAATTATACCCTACCCTTTAGATTGTATGGCAGTTACCCGAACCTGCTCTCTGAATTGGCTCAATTAGAAAAAGAAACAATTTGTGAAAGTTTGATATCGATTGTATTATTCGTTTTTGAATTATCGAGCGATCGGACGGACGGACAAACATGCCTTACCCAACGCATAATTTTAAGCTGAGCAAGAATATATATACATATCCAAACCGGAGACGACTCCTTTAAGTGGTCACAAACTTCATACCAAAGCGAATACTCACTTCACGAAGGTCCAGGGTATAAAAAGTAAACCCATAAAATTTTTAGAGACATAGGAAAATTCATCATAATATAAGGAACTAGAAAATAAAAATAAATAAAAACATTTAATTTGGAATAAAAAAATATCAAATTTCAATAAAATATCTGATCATTCACTTAATTAGAAGAGAAAAAAAATATCAAGAAGTTGCAACTCAATATCCATTCATTTTCGTGTTAGTATTGTGATTGTAAATGGCACGTGGCAACTCAAAACATTTCAATTTTATTCTTCATCTCATTCTTCTTCTAACATAGACTTGCTTTTATCAGCATAACATCACTTTTCTCTCACTTTTGACTTTGATTTTTTTCATCTCTTCTCCTTTTGTTAATGTTTTTTTTTTTTTGAAAAGGACAAAAGATCTGAATCAAATTACAAGAAGAACTCTAGTAGAAGCATTTGTATGGTTGATTTTTATTTTTCTAAGCACTTTTCAACGATGTATAGATACATTCGTATGTACGTGCATGTACAAACTATGTGTTGTGAATAAACTTTAGTTATACCTAGAAAATATAAAATAAGAATACTATAGTTCAGTCTGGTTCGGCAATCTTTTTATTTCTTGGAAAAGTGTAAATTTAGTTTAAGTTCTAGAACAGAAAAGAACTTGAAGAAAAGAACTTTCTTCTCTTCTGAGAAGAAAATCAGCTTTGATAAAGTGCGTATGTAGCGCATGAAATATATTAGCGAAAAATAAAAGTATTTTATTCCGAATAAAAGGAAGTTTTCTTTTCACACCAATTAAAAAAAAAAATTATATTTCGGAAAAATTATCAACCATTGAAAAAAAAAAAATTTTTATTAAATCTTGAAATTAATTTCAAGAACTGAATCTTTAAATGACAGTTATTTCTTTTACCTAAAGAAAACCGTCAGACGGAACGTTCCGGCTTTCTCATTTCGAACCGTATCATCTTTTTTGATTTATATCTTCAGCTATACAAGTGCCGCATCGTAAAACAAGTTACGAAACTCCGATATCGAATAGCAAAACTCACCCAGAACCATGTTAAAAGAGGGAACGTAACTCTTCAGCCTGAGTGAATTTAAATAAAATTGCAATAGGTTGCGTTATTCACACTGATTACTCATTTTTTTCTCTTGGAATTTTATTTGTTCTTTATAGGTTAAAGTCCTTTTTTATTCTGAACAATAATAATTGACTTTACACGAGTTTTTATTTATAGCCCGTTTACTTTTTTCTCATTCGGTGGTCGCGTGGTACTAGAATCGATCTATTTTTGGTTTATTTTATAGAAAATGCATGAATTTGAAGTAAAATGCATGCACACACGTTCTATTTATATTCACTTTGTTTCTGATGTGGTTACTTACCATGATAACCAAGGCAGAGAATTTGCATTAATTGAATTTCAAATATATTTTTTTAATAAAGTGAGTTTAAAAATATAAAAAAATCCATTGGAAAATTTTTATTTACTTGTTTAAAATCTTCCTTTCATTGTTTTTTTATATTGAAAGTTTCATGCATATTTAAGTATTCTATATTTGAAAAAGAAAAGAATTCTAGGGACTGATATATTCATTCTAGACTGGTGTGTCTAGTAAGAGTTGAAGCTAAAAATAGTAAAATGGAAAATTATGCGAATTCAATTTCATACATTTCTTATATCAAATACTATTCTTTATTCATATATGCCCTCCACGAATATTATTTGAAATAAATTATAAACAAATACTGCATCACGTTGCCTTTATGGTGTTGAAAGTGGTAAAAAAAATTTCTAAATTACAATTTTTGAAAATTAATGAGGATTATTCTCGTTTGATATTTCATGTGAGTGTAAAAATAATTTTAATACTTATAAATAATTTTAATACCCAAAATTGAGCTTATTTCGAAAAGATTCTATTTATAGAACTATTCCGTCAAAATAAATCTCATTAAAGTAAATTCAAAATAATTACATACGAATATGAGAGGTCAAGAATAAAGAAAATAAGTCATTAATAGAATGTAAATGAACACGTTAAACAAGCTGCTTTTAAGGCTATAGATTTTATAAACTTTAAATATATTACCTAGACATTCTAAGTCACACAGTTTAGTACTTAAGTTACCTAAATCTAGAAATGATCAAAAAATTAAAAAATAATACATTGAAATTTCCAGTTTTTTGTATACAAAAGCCTTATAAGTCTTATTTAAAATGCTTCGAAAATCGCATGAAGTTAACAAGTCTTTTAATTTCCTTTGTGTAATTGAAATTTGTATCCATTTATTAAAACAAATCTTGTGATATATGAAATATTGTTTTCTGTATGTGATGAACAAAACTTTTTGTATTTAGTAACTTATCATATATCATCAAATTTTACACAATAATTCGAAACTATACTCGTATGTATAAAATATAAGAGATATCCGACTCATTTGTGAGTGGCAAAAACTGAATAATAAAATAAGTAAAATATTATGGCTAAAATAAATATTATAACTAAATTTTAGATTTAAGACAATTTTCTTACATTGAGAAGAACCACATGCTATTTTAAAAAGTTGTTGGACAACTCCCTTCTTTACATATTCTTGACATACCTGAAAATAGAAAATAATTACAATTAAATATTAATAATTTTATAGAAAATATTATTTAAAAATAGTATTGAAAGTTTTTAATTAATCAAATGAAATTAATATTGACTAGTCTAACACGCAACTGCCCCAGATGAAGAAATTAAGGTTTATTTGAGAAAAGCGGTAGATACTTGTTTAATTAGGATCAAAAAATTTCTTAAAAATCGTCTATTAAAGTATTTGAAAATTTTTGAAATATTTTTATATTGGGTGATTACAAAAAAAATTTTGTTCCTCGCCATTCATATTTGTTACTATTATTAAATTATTTGAAACCAATGATAGGAAAGTCATATTTAAAATATGCACAAATTTGTAGGAATTATGAGAAATATTTCGGACACATGGTTATAGTAAAAGTTATATACAGAAATCTCAAGCAAAAACATTAGAAATTTCAAGTATGTAAGGACAACCACACATTTCTTTTTAAGTTTATATTTAAAATTTTGTTCATGTAAAAGAAACTAGTTAAACAAGAGATGACAATCCAATTTTCCAATATATGTATGTGCATTGTGCATATTCCAATTATGAGAGTACAATCCAAACAAATTTTTAATTTTTAATCTCTTCTTGCAAGGTTTCTTAGCAAAGGAAGTTTATTTTTAATATTTTTCTTTAGTTCATAACTAAGTTTAAGTTTACACTTAAATCTGTACTACTGCAGATGTCGCTTTATGCGGCATTACAATTTAAATTTATCCTTACATTCCATTTTATCCTTATTGTACATATAATATCTTCAAATACTCCTTGTCTGGTTGGAAAAATAGTTTATTTTAGATTTGTCTGGAGCATTTTGAAAATTGTCTGAAATTTGATTGAAATATCTTTAAATTTTCATAGCAACTATTTGAATTATATACCACGATTGCAGCTTGATGGAATGGGCTTCTAGTATTTAGTATAAAGCATTTAATTTTTCTCTCATTTTTTGTATGTCGTTTTTAAATTTTTTGAATTAAATGAAAAAAATTTCAAAATTTCTTCTTTATTACTGTTATTTTAATTATGACAACCATTTGTGATTATAAAAACTTTTCACTAAATATATACAATTTATTTTTAAGTATCATGAACTGTTATATTTTATCATTAAGCTTTAATTGCAGATGAGTAATACTTAACAATTTCCCACATTTAAAAGTAAAAATAGTGACATTTAAATTTCATTTCAAATAATAAAAACCAAAATATTTTCGTATATACCTACATAAATTATAAATTAATTAAAAATTAATAAAGTTTACATTAAACGTGACCTCTTGACATGCAAACTTGACTATTAAAAAAGAATCAAAAACGAAAAATAAAAAAAAAAATAACTCTTTTTTTTTCAAGTGGGTATTTTTGTTTTTAAAATTTTAACAAGAGTACAAAATTAAAGCGTTTTGTAGTACTCCCAACGATTAAAACTGGGGGAAAAATAGTTTAAAAAGAAATTTTTCATTTCAAAGAATTTTTATACTACAACATGTTTTAGAGGAAGCAAGAAAACAAGAATAAAAAAAAATAGAAAAATCAACCAAATGCTTTGATTGCCAAGAGTCAAGTGAGCTCAACCAACTTATGGAAAATTTGAATGAGAAAAATATTTATAATTTTGTTATTTTATTTTTTTTTTTCATTTCTTCAAATATATTTATTCTATACAAGTAATTAAGTTTTTCTTTTTCTTAAATAATTTTTAAAATTATGTCGATAATTAGATGTACAAAAATAGTATGCACTTATTATAATAATGAAACAATTTACATTTCAAATTTGTTTTTTGTTTTCAATAGGACAGTGTATATCCGTTCCGTTAATAATCACTTTGATTTGGAATTTTTACGCTACAGACAATATTCTGGCAATATTCTGGCAATGGGCTCAGTGAGCTTATTATGGCATTAAAGAAAATGTAAATCTCTTGTTTTTTATTTATTTTCAACACTTTAAAAGCTCCAGAAATGGAAATTATTTTTAAGGTTAATTTTACATTACTGTCGATACACTAAAAAAAACATAATAAATTTTCCATGTCGAATACACATGGCAATAACATGAAGAATTCGCCTTCTTTTTTGAAAAATGAAAAGCTGCAAATCTTTAAATTAAAGCGGTTGCTCATGATTAGGAATAGAGAAACTCAAAATATTGATACGGAATCGAAATTAGTATTATACTACGGTATTTCTACTTTGCTCGTACTCAAATCTGTAATTCAACTAAATTTGGTTCTATCTTAAAAATTTTTACATAAGTATGTAGGCACAAATTGGCACATAAAAAAATTTTATCCAATGATTTTGTAGAAAAGCATTAAACTCTGTATTAATTTTGGTGAAATCAAAAAAAAAAATTCTCAATAAAGCTGAAAACAATTCGCCTCAATTAAACTAAAAGTGAAAAATTTAAACCCCACAAATATAAATTTAAATTTTAGCAACTCACGCTATTGCCCTTTAAAATTTTTCCGAAATTCCACTATTGAGGTATCCAATTATTTAATTAAATTGACCGCAATTTTAATTTTTCATGATTTAACCATTATTCTTGCAATTTAAAATACGAGTAAGTAATGATGAACGTATTATTGAAGACTACAAACACTTTATGCAGTCGAATCGAAAAAATCATTAAAAAATGAAACACTCTCTCTTTTTTTCAAAAGTACAGTTATTAAGGCATGCAATTGTAAAAATTTACATTAATTGTATTTACATTTTACTTATCAAATTTTATACTGCGTTTATACACACATGCATTCCAATATGCATTTCCCTATTTTTTATAGTTTTATTTTTTTCTCTGTTCAACAATCATAACTATTTATAAAATTTTTTATTTGAAAAGATGTTTTATTTTACAATATAATCAACTTTTCTACTTCTACACTATTACATATATGTATATATACTCCATATATACATGTACCATACACACTTATGTAAATTACTTTGTGCACAATCTAGAACACATTTAATGCAAACCGTTCGACAAAAAATTTTTACTGCCTTACATTTTGCAACAACATTTCATTAGTTAACAATTTAATTTTCTGTGTTGTTCTCGTTGAAAATCTTTTCCAATGGAAAGAAATATAGGAACAGCTACAGCAGGAAAAAAAACATTCCCGTCATCAATGTGAAGCGAATTAAATTATTTTTTCTTATAATACGATTACAACAACAATGTAGACAATCATAAAAACAGCACAATACTAATAAAATACAACAAGAACGAAAAAAAACAACCCTATTAGAGAAAAATGCTTGAAAATGGTTGTAATAGAATTTAAATTGCAACTGTATACGAAAATAAAAAAAATAAAAATTAAAAATTTAAATCTACTATACACCACCAGAGTGCATGCAGGTAATAAAAAGAAATATCAAATATCTTAGGCATTGAGCAACATTGCAACCCCATATATTTACACAAGTCATTGTTAAGTACTTTTTATGTGCTTTTCCTCAATACCTTTCGTAAAGGAAAACTACTACTTTCATGGAGGGTAATAAAAAAATTCATTAAACAACTACAGAATCCGTAAAGGAAGAGCTGTACGTGTAGTTTTCATATCTTTGTTGACTTTTAATCAATTCTTATTGAATTTTATTTATCATGGGGGTTAAAAGTTATGGGCACGTAAAAATAAAAGTCCATTATAAAGATCTCAGATCTCTTTATTTTTTCAAAAATTTTTTGCTTCTTATTCTTCAAGTTCTTCAAATAATTGCATAGTTTGAACAAGGAGAATCAAATTCATTAAATTTTTTCCTTACAATCTTTAACAGTTTCCATTTCTTAACACATTAGGTTCTTTAATATACTAAATCTATTCAAATCGTTTTAAGTGATCAGAGAAGAAAAAATATTGTTAAAAATTTAATAAAAAATAAACGAGTTAATGGTTGGGTGACACACCGAGAATATTGAGTAAAAGTTGTCGTATTGGAATTATTAAAATTTTTAAAAATGTTTGACACTTTGTTATTATGACATATCAAATTATATTACACTTAAGTAACATGACCTAGCAAACAATCACAAGTACAAATAACATAATAATTGGGATTTAAATGTTCGTCATTTCAGGGCGTTTCAAAATTATAATAATGCCAAACTAATATCAACTATACCAGTTCACTAATTTGAGCAATTAACAATTTTTTTAGCTGACATCGTTTTCTTCTGCCTCAATTTAACTGTGTATTCATTCAACTTAAAATTTCATGTAGTCAAAAAGAGAAATTTGAAAATTCTTACTAAGAGAGAAGCATTCTGCATAAAAAAAATTTATTCTCCGCTACACTTCTAATGTGATTAGAGGATAGGCACTTGTAGCAATTCATCCCGACAGAGAATGTAGCAGTAACACCAAGTTAGCATGGTGTAAAACTAGTTTAGTTAAATTTCGGCCTATAATTTCATTGTTATTTGCGAAAAATTTTTTCAACATTGGAATAACATCTAAGTAATAGTGCACAATATGCTAGTATGTAGTGAAAGAGGAGTAAAAAATACATTCTTAACAATTTATAAATATCGCCCTCTTCAATGTTTCGCTAAAAAATTAAAAATAACACTCACTAGAATAAGAAAACATTTTAATAGGTGGCTGAAGAAATTGGATATAAAGTAACTTGTAATTTGAAATAATAGAAATTTAAAATGTAATATTGAAGGTACCCTATGTACTTCAAATGTTTTATAAGCCGGCACAAAAGTGCTTGCTGTACACTATTCATATACATACTTTTATTACTCGAAATACTTGCATTATATGTAATGTACTTATAGTTACATTGAATATAGTTAGTCTACGTAGTAGTAGCAACGGCAGCATGATGACCTACATTTTGTTTTTTCTCTTTTTATTTTAATTTTTCAGTTTTTTTTTTTCTTGCCTACGCTTTTTATTTTTTCCTTATTGTTGTTTCATTTAACGGCGTGCGACTTTAATGTTATTTTAGTTTGTTTGGGGGAGTTAATATTGCTGTATATGCAAATGAATATTTTGATGTTAGTATGCTTATATAGATTATCATAAATATGTATATACAGTGTATGTACAAAAATAATTATTTAATATAACGAAAAAATGCAAAAATTTATAAGAGAAAAAAAAATAACTAATATGCAAAATACAACAATTTTAGAATATTAGAAAGAACGGGATGGATTTATGCATGAAATCCCTTAAATATTTTTTATGGTAATAAAATTTCATTCGCCTACATGCTATATAGCATATTAAAATCAATATTCAGCATTTTAAAATTACGTGTAGAATATGCTTTAAATATGCAATATAGAAGGAACAGATGTTATTTTAGGAACATTACACTTGATGCTTACTTTAAAATTTGCATTGTTCTTTTAAAAATGCGATTACAACTTTAATTTATAACAAAATTACACGTAATCGCTGTACAGTTTGTTATAATCCTTAAGGGAGTAAAAAAATATTTATTAAAATTCACCTTGTCATACTGATTCATAGTGGCGCACAATATTTTAAAAATACATTTTGTAAGCATTTAAAACATAGCATATATAATACATGAAAATGTGACAGTGACAGTGCTCTGCGCTCTAAGCCATTTTAAAAGGTTCAACATTTATAATTTTTTTAGAACAATATAATTTAATGTCATTTGAAAGAGGTCATATTATAAACTACTAACTTTATTAACTTTTAGTACCGTATTAGGGACGCAGTGTTTCTTACTATTGTTTAAATTTTCTTTAAACTTAAAATGAAGTTTTTAAAATGTTTAAATATACATCAGTTTATATAAAAGAGTATAGATAGCCGTAGTGGTTACGTTATGATTAGTTTGGTTTTTATTCCTGAGTAGCGCTCCATATTGGGCAACATCACTGAACTACACCTATGTACCTTTTTTGTACCAATGGAACGTACGCTCAACTGGCTTTTTATTAACAATAAATTTTTTTTTACCTTGACATTTCGTCGGCTGATTGCAATTTGAATCCGTACGACATATTTTTTGAATCTAGAAAAAAGAGTTTGTAGTTTAACAGCATTTTATTTCAAAAGTAAATGATGGGATTTCTTAAATTTTTGTTAGTAGTTTTACTATAGTTTTAAGGGTTTGAAAATAAAGTTTTGTTAAATTCTGGTAAAGAGATCAAGAGTTATAGCAAGTTAATTAGAAAAGTTAAAATGCGATTTTGATCCATATTCACTTTTTTGATATAAAATCTTCACTTTGTATGACGTGGATCAAAAACTCTATGGATATAGATCAAAGTAGCACAAAATTAAAAAAAAAAAGTAAATTGTTCTCTATGCCCCATTATTTTTCATACACTTATACAGTATTATAAAAATCATTATGCAAATAGAAGTTTAAATTTAAAACTTATATAAAATTGAAAGAACTAGGTTTTTAATAGAACTAGACACTTGAAAGAGTCTCCTGCAGTATAGACATATCCCCCAACTCTAACATTCTGCGTTGATTTAGACAAGTGCCTTTGTTTCTTTGCACAATAACCCAAGAAAGAGCAAACACCAACAAACCTTCAAAAACTGTTTTTTTATTTCTGCCAAGGACTGTTACTATTCTAAGAGAAACAATTCGAACGATGATTTCGGTTAGCTATTGTGCCCATCAAGAATACGGAATTTGACAATCATGTGTTCATTCACTGTTCAGATATATCTGGGCTATACCGTACAACCCTCAAAGCTATTTTTAACTATTTAAAGTAATAAAACAATTCAAAGTGCATGAAGTTGTGCAGTTATGTGTCCAAATGCAGCTCAGATATATTCTAGAAATTTTAGTGGAATTTGTTGCCAATTTTGGCTAGTTTATATACAACATTGTGTAAGTGTGTTTTATTAAAATTAAGGCATTTACCTTATGCATATTATGTGCACCTTCAATATCACTTTAAGCTTCTCAAAAAGAATCATTATAATTTTAAAGAAGTAAATGTTCTTCCGTATGACCTTTTGAAGTAAAAAAATTTTAAATTTCAACTTCTGCCTATATGAATAATAAAAAAAATCATAATTGTTAAAAAATTACATTCCCAAATTTTATTTTTAAAATTGGATAATACTCGTAATTGAAAATGAATAATTTTTATAATACTGCACAAAAATTAAAAAAAAATAAGAAGTAGAAAGCTTAAAATAATCTAAAAACCACAACCCTATTACGGCATAGTGTAAAAAGAGAAGAAAATAGTCTGAATATTGGTTGTTGCACTGCATCATTTTGTATTCAAAGAAAGAACACACAAAAATAAAAAAAACCTCAAGGACCACAATTGAAATTAAAAAAAGAAAAATTAATAAGTAAAACAAAAACGAAAATAATAAAAAATTAAAAATAAAAACCAAAAAAAAAAACAATAATAACAACAATCATTCAACAACAAAAAAAAAATATTTTATTTTAATTAAATTAAAAATAATTCAAAAATTCCTCTCTGTGTGTGTGAGTATGTTTGTAAATCATATTCTCTCTCTTTGTACCTTTTCTTTTTTTAAAACATGTTCTTTTAAGGCTCTATTAATGTTATGATATCTTAATTAGATAAAAAATAAATAATAAAGTTATAAACTTACATATTTTAAGTTGGTAGGTTCATAGTTAACGGCATTCTCAAGAGGAAATTTTAACATTTCTGTTTTTATGAGAAAATTGAGAAATTTCTTTTTGACATTTTCTAGAATGACATTTTTTCTATTTGAAAATGTATATATGAACTATTAACAAACAAATTGAAATATTTTATACACTCGTTAAATATTTTTAATGTTAAAAATTATTAACGTTAAGTTTACACTACTATTTTTTAGCACTTTTCCAAAAATTTTTTGAAAAAAAGTGCTTATTAGTTTCACTCTGTCCGTCCGTTCGTCCGTCCGTCCGTCCGTCCGTCCGTCCGTCCGTCTGTCCGTCCGTCCGTCCGTCCGTCCGTCCGTCCGTCCGTCCGTCCGTCCGTCCGTCCGTCCGTCCGTCCGTCCGTCCGTCCGTCCGTCCGTCCGTCCGTCTGTCCGTGTGTCTGTTTACAAAACTTCTACACCCTTGAAGATAGAAAGCTGAAATTTTATATGTACATAGATCTTTACTAGAAACTTATTTCTGTAGAACAAAATTTTTACCTATCTCCTCCCCTCTAGAAGTTATACCCCCCCAAAACCCTAAAAATGGCCTTTTTTAACTATTTGTTGCAAGGAAACCATAAGCATTTTTGAAATTTTGCAAACGCAGAAAAGCAGCGGCTTGCTTCCCCTACCGCGGCATACTATATTTGATCTAAAGTCCTTTTTTTTGCAAATTTTTGATGTCGTTTTTTTTCCAAACTACAGCCTGTAGAAGCTTGAAATTTTAGGAGCTTTTAGACATTATCAAATAGTTCATTTCGCTAGAAGAAAATTTTTTCCCATCTCCACCCCCTCTCAAGTTATCGCCTCTTGAAATTTGTAAAATTTGAATTTTTGACACCTTATATTTCCGAAACCGCAAGCTTTTTCAAATTTCTATTAACGCAAAAAGTTAACGGTAAATTCCATGAAATTAAAAAATATAATTATTTTTCTTAACTCACAAAATTAAACCTTAAAATTGAGTATTATGTTAACCCCACTTTATATTAATTTTTGCTTTATTTCAAAGACTGCATAAATCATTCATCCTAAATATATGCAACCCTAGAAATAGTTATGTATATGAATGAAAATAATTTTAATAGTGTGATAGGTACATAGACTACATAGACTGTATTTAAAAGCAAAATTTTCATTTGTTGAAGGGAAAAGTGCTACAATACAAACCATTGGTTTGACCCAACTTTATTTGACATTATATTCATATGTGTCAAGTAATAATATCACGTCAAATATTTGCTCATGTGACTATTTAGCACATCATCTTGAAAAAACTCTTAAAATTTATTAAATTTTTTACGCTCTTAACTTACTTACTTTAATGAAATTTTAAAAGTAGTAAAAAAAAATATGAACCTCGGAATATATTTAGCTGCACTTATAAATTGACATAAAGTGCGCCATCTAAAATTAAAAACATTTATACATAATTTTGAAATTATAACTAAGGTGTTTACAATGTTGTGAACAAAACCATTAACATCGCACTTGTACGTGCTACAATGTATACAAAAAAAAATAATATTAAAATTTGAGGTAAGTAGAAATTTTGAAGTGAAACTTAATGCGTTTCAACTGCTTGCTTTAAAAATAGTTTTTAAAGATCACATATGAAAAATTGGACTTACCGTGGAAATATTTTCAAGTTAAAGAAAAATATTATTAATTATACATTAATTAAAATAATTAATTATTAAGGAAGAAGTTATTTGAAAATTTGTTTAAAAATCTCGACTTTGTGTTTACATATTTCTCAAACTCAACCAAACCCTTGAAGCCAATGGTTCGACACTGAAAAAACAATTCCATTAGCATTAAAATGAGCGTACAAAATAGATACTGGCTGTAATTTTTTCCCGATTTTTACCGAAAATTGTAAAAGTTGGACGCTTTTCAGAAAGACGAATATGAGCAATAACTGGTGAAGGGTAAAAATTTTTCTATCACCACCCTGTTTCGAGAGTAAAAAATTTATTTAAAACATTCCTAATTAATTAATTTGACTGGCCCAATATTTTAAATGATGCATTTCAAGCCAATTGTGATAAATCTGACCGCAGTGAACCATACAAAATTTAAATTTCTAATTGACATTATTTTAATATGCCTACGTCAATTATAAAATGACAATTTTAATTTCAATTTTCAACCACAATTCCATGTTTAAATTAGAAATAAAACCAATTTTCTTATGTTAAATTTAACCTCTACGTTGAATAAATTTCGAATTCGGTTTTTCTTCTTATCTAATATGATGAAATTATAATTAAAATAGAATGAAATAAATTTGTTGTGACAATTTTTTTCATTTGAAAGGGCAAAAAAAAAAACCATCTTGTAATCATAAAAATAAATGAAGTGAGGACAACAACCAATAAGAATTTTTGTTTCGATGCCTAAATACAAACATACGCACCTATAATAACTATACAAAATAAGAGAAAATTTTCTTTTTCCATGTCATTTCATTAATTAAATAAAAACTGAATGTAAAAATGATTTTTTTTTGCCTCTTTTTTTAATTCAAAATTTTTTCAAAAAGAAAATTATTAAAAAAAAATGTTCTGCAAAAGGAGCAGAGTATAGAAATTTCGTACTTTTCTTGTATTTGATTGAATTGAATGTTTGGTATATCAAGGATACAAAATTATCTCTCAACAAAAAAGAAAAAGGGAAAATTCTGTAGTTAAACAAACAATATTTGTGTGAATGTATATTTGCCAATGTGCACGGATACTCAACACACATGTAGATTCAAAGGTTTTATACGTATGTATATATGTATTGAAGCACATGTACGCAGCCACAAGACAAGGTCAAGTAAAATAATTTCTTTTTTTTTGCTTTCAAAAAGGAAAATTGGATTGAGTCGCAATTAAAATAATAATTTTGTATGTTATTTGCTCTATTTTTTCTAAAAATATTTTAATAATCAGAAAAGTATAATTATTTGAGTTTATATTGTGTGCAGAGTAAATATTTTTAGAGAATTTGAAATTGTTTTTTAATGTACTCTTATTAATTGAAAATTCCAGCGAATTCGTTTAAGAATTCTTAAGATAAATTTCTAATACAATTTCAAATTGAGTTTTTTTTTTTGTTACGCAACTAATGCAGTCTTAAGTGTCCTTAACACTTATGTCTGGAGGAGGACGAAACGATGCAACATTTGTGTGAGTGCGAGGCAGTTGCTCGCCTGCGACTGGGAAGCTTCGTGGCCTTGTGGAGGATCTTGTGGCTTATTGTCGGTGCTATACTGCGATTTATCAAAGGTTAGGTATATAGCTAATATAAATGTTGATGGGAATCACTAAAGATCGTATGGGTGGATGTGAGAGGGGTTTAAAGGCCTCGGTCCCTGAGAAAAAAAAAATACTTCTTAAAAGTTTTCATATCAATGTCACAATTGCTCTATTTTCGTTCACCTACAGCCTATATGGTTAACAGATATTAGTGTAAGAAATATTGATCATATACAGGGTGATTCTAAAAGTTTTACAACAACATATACCATTGGTTAGAAGATCGAAAATGGGTAAAACTTTTGTTCCGGAGTGGGTGCCAAATCTAAAGGGTTTCCGAGCTCTAGGGATTTTAACAAATTTTTACGAAAATTTTACTTATTCAGGTTTTTTTGACTATAACTTCGGTGCTGAAAAAGATATAGGAACTTCAAACAAACAGTTTCTGAAAGGTCTAGTAAAGGGCTTAAAATAGAAAGGTTGCTTGATGCTGCATTTTGTGTACCTTCGGAATACTTAGCATTCGAACTTTAGGGAAAATGAAATTTTTCCCTTGCTTTATTAATTCAGTTTATAGTAAGAAATTTCGTAAGAAATTTTTTAAAAACTTGAAATTTTTTTTTTAAGAAGTTTGTCCAACTGCTTAAGCTTTAATTTAAGTACTCAAACACTAACAAATTTTTTATGTTACAGAAGATGTAGCACAAAAACCATTTCTGTCAAGATTTTAAAAACCCTTAAAGGCAAGAATTTTAAACGTTGTAATTATCAACTATCATTAATTTTTGGTGACAATAGTCACTAAAAAAAACAGTTGACATTTTGAAAAGCCGTTATTTTGATAAAAAATCTGAATTTTAATGCTTTTATTGAAATAATAGCAAAATTGAAACGAAATTTTATACGAACTTTTACTTTGAAAAAAAAAATTGATTTTAAAAAATTTGAAATTTTTGAAAAGAAAAACAAGAATTTTTTATTACAAAAAACAAAAAAAAAATCTAGTAATCAAAAAATTTTTTTCGAAACTTTTCTTGGTAAAAAAAATTATAGGTTTTTAATTTTTGCCAGTTTTTATAAGAAATGGTACCTATATGGTTTGAAATTTTTAAATGCATTTTTCTCACATTGGGTGCAATTTAAAAATTTGGAAAAAATATTTTCGAAATCTAGAGAGCATTTAGCATGTGGAGGTACTAAAATTATCCAGCTGGAGCCAATTTTTAAAGACATGCCATATAAATTTTGACATTTATTTTAATAAAAAAATTTGTTTTTCAAAATAGGAAAATTTATTTTTTTTTGAACAAAATGGAGTTTGTGGTATTTACATTATGAAGCTAATAAATAATTAATAAATAATTTAATTGGATGAATAAATTTTCAACATATTCCAAAATTGGTATACGGTTAATGTAACTTAAGACGTGTTCCAGTAAAGCAATTAAGTTAATATGTATATGCGATTGAATAGAAGCAGATTTGAAAGAAGAAAAACAAATTTTTTCCGTTTTTGTACTATATATTCTATAATCCATACCATAAAAATTTTTTTAATGTTTGAGGTTTTAAATTAAAGTTTAAGCAACTGGGAAAAATTCTTGAAAAAAGGTTTTAAAAAATTTCTTACAAAATTATCTTTAATTAGAAAAAGCTTAAAAAATAAAACAAGTGAAAAATTTAATTGTCCCTAAAGTTCGAATATTTAATATTCCGAAAGTACATTAAATACAGAATCAAGCAGCATGTCTATTTTAAGCTCTTTACTAGACCTTTCAGAAACTATTTGTTTGAAGTTCCTATTTTTTTCAAAATGGAAGTTATATTCCAAAAACCTTGAATAAGAAAAAATTTCGTGAAAATTCTTTAAAATCCTTGAAAATCGAAAACCCTTGAAATTTGGCAGCCAGTCCGGAACGAAAGTTTTACCCATTTCCAATCTTCTAACCAATGGTACATGTTGTTGTATAACTTTCTGAATCACGCTGTATAAATTCAAGACGTATTCATTTATCAGTTGACCATACTTAAATTTGTTTCACTAAAAATTAGGTTGCAATACATAAATGATGTATTCCGAAAAATATGTAGTCTGAATTAATCTTATAGGTTTAGTTAGAAAATAATTGAAAACTCAATTTGAATCAATTTTTCTTAGATTAGATAAAGGCTGTTACTTATAAAGAAACTATTCAATATTAGTTGCAACATTTCTAACGTAGAAAAATTCTATTAACAAATTTGTAGCATAAATCTTAAGTCACTATTGAAATTGCTATCAAAAGTTATTTCGGAATACCGTAAATTTTGTGTCGACTGGATTGTAATTTTATTCAGCAATTTAATTTTAGAATTGAAACCTTCTTAACCTGTAAAAGAAAATCAGTGGTTAGAATAATTTTAAGAAACTGAATGCATTTGTATTGTATCAAAAGACAAGTAGGGGTATGAAATTGAGTAATGCCGGCCTTTCACTGAAAAATCAAACGTACAACGTTTTGTATTGGCAAATTACAAGTCCTTTTCCAACTTAATATTTTAATTTAAGAATTTATGGTATATTTAAATTAAATGTGATAAAAATGATATTTAATATTTAAAAGTTCTAAAAAGTTCTTCTGAAAAACCAAGATATGTAATTACTTTTTAAGTACAATGCTTTCCTTTTCAAAGAAAATTTCTTAATGATTGTTATGAAATAGTTTTGGTAAAAATTTTTCAATTTAAAGATGAGAAACAACCTTTTTTAAAAGAAATATTCAATTACTTTCTAATTAAACAAAAAACAGAAACTAGTCTTGCTGTGTTCGTTTAATTTTTCAAAGAAAAAGTGTTAAAAATTTTACTCCGATTCCTCCGCATATTTCATCTCTACTGAAATTATTGAACTTACATTAGAAAATACTGGTAAGATTTAACATGTAAAAGGTACCAAAATTACCGAACGCCAATTAGACAATTTCGACAAAATTAAATTTACTAAAACGACATTTTTCATAAATTATCCCTTAAATGAATTTTTAAAAACTAAACAAAAAATTAAAGAAATTCTCAGAAGGAGATAATTAGACACAAGTACATGTAAAATTCTTTTTTCAGTTCGGAACCCCTAAATTGCTTAATTTAAAAAAAAAAATAAATTATCCTTATTTATATTTTTCACCTTCCGTTATTTTTTATGAAATTTAAGACATTTAATTTCCTATAAAAAAAAACAAGAAAATTTCTAAAAGCAACCCAAAAGATATCTCAACTTTTACAGGAATAAAATATTTCCGAATTGCCATATTATTATTATACACAGTCACAGTTTATTGCAAATGGAAACTCATGGCGTAAAATTATTATTCTCATTTTTGTCCTCACAACACTAACACAACACTATAAGTGTTATTTTATTTTCCTTTAAAAATGTTTTTCTTGAAATTGAGAAGGTTAAATACCTTCAAAAAAAAAGTTTCCATTTCCTTCCTGTATTTTTAAATTTATTCATACAAGGTTGCCAACAAATAATAAAATGTATTTTTAATAGAGTGTGTTCTAAATTGTTCTAAAAATAGTTTTTTTTTCATAAACATATTAGTTAAATATTTTTTCGCCTGGAAAATAAAGTAAATATAAATATTTTTCGTAATTGATCATCATAGAATTTGTGGCACATAGAATATGCCACAAAAGTGACACAACAAAGGTACATATATAGTATAAGTGAAACTATAGTAATGCGAAATTCGCACTTTTATCCTGCTCGTTTTTATATAAAATATTTTGAATCATATAAAATAAATGGCTTGCAAAATATTTCTATAGTTGATTAAGAACAGCGAACTGGAAGTGTCAGATAACAGCATACAGTTGATTTAGTTATTTACGTAACTATTATATACGGAGTCAATCAAGACCAGATTTGAATTGAAATATATAGCTGCTCATCCGAAAGAAAAAAGTATTATTAAGTATTATTAAGTACGCTGCGTACTAAAGAAAGAACATGCAAATTGGAATAAAAGTGAGTGCCTTACTTTCTGAAAAAAAATGTTGGTTGTGGGTTTAATTTTTACCACCAGTTTAGGCCGAGATTATTTATCACTTGAATATTTCAATTAATAAATTTATTATACAGTTTTTCTTAAGATTTAAAGAATTCTAACGGAGCTTACTATAAAAAATATTAAAATGAATAAAAATTTTAAATGACATTAGTCATTTGGAACCAACAAATAAGTTCTGTAAGCTCTTCATATAGACGCTTTCTATTTGAATTAAAATCAACTTACCGAAAAAGATGTTGCATTTATTTTTCTGATTTTATTTAAAAAGTAACTAAAAATTGAAAACAAATTAGTACCACGTACGAGTACAGCAAGTTTATTCTAAGTATTTTCTTTTAGAGATTGTATAGGTACTTAGGCACGTATTACTGATGCCAATTGCATATACAATTTAGAATACTCACGTATTTAAATAGGTTCTTTAGAGTGCAGTGCACATTCATATGCATCATGCACATTTTTCATTTTACAAAATATGAATTCAAAAAAAAAAATTCGCATTACTTTTTATGAAATCAATATTTTTAATTTAACTTGAAAAAAAAGTTGTGCACATTATGTGACATATTCCATTTAATACCATTAAAATGGACAATATTGACATTTCGACATACAAAAATAATTTATTTCAAATTATATAGAATAATTGTTTAAAGACGGTGTAATTCTTTAGTTTATTAACCTACTTTTATTTTTAACTCTATTTGCTTATTATTCTGTGACTTTCGAGTATATTTGTACTAATTTTTTCGCTTATTAGCACATTTCCAAAAAAATTTTGAAAAAAAGGACTTATTAGTTTCACTCTGTTTGTCCGTCCGCCTTTCCGTGGACATGTTCAGGAAAACTTTTACATCCTTTAAGATAGAAAGTTGAAATTTCACATGTACATAGATCTTTGCTAGAAACTTATTTCCGTAGAAAACAACTTTTACCAATCTCCCCCTAAAATGTCATCTTTTGACTATTGATTGTAGAAAAACCATAAGCATTTCTTAAATTTTGCAAAAGCAATGGCTGACTTCCTTTAACGCGGCACACCATATTTAAACATTCTAAAGTAAAATTGCCCTTAACAGTAACCGCTATCCAGAATTCGTTTCTCAAGTTATTGTCCATGGAAATTTGTAAAATTTGAATTTTTGGCACCTTATGCTTCCGAAACTACAAGCTTTCTCAAATTTCTATAAATGCAGAAAGCTAACAGTAAATGTCATGCCATTAAAAAATATAATTATTTTTGTCAACTCATGAAATTAACCCTTAAATTCGTGCATTACGTTAACGTCTCGTTCAGTATTTCTTTTGGCTCATCCTGCAAATATATGCAATCTTTTGAAATTCTTTCGGATTTGGGTAGAAGTAATATTAATAATGTAGCACATATAGCTAGATTGCTTTTAAAAGCAGTATTTTCATTTATTGAAGGGAAAAGTACTACATTACAAATCATTGGTTTTACCCAGCTTTATTTTTTTTAATTCCTACTTACATACTTTCATTAAAATTGAGTACAATCCTTAATATCGTATTAAACTTCACTATTACATACTTTTTCTCGCAAATATTTCAGAAAAGTTTCATAAACTATACAATTTTACCCTACAATTTCACATATTTTTTTTTATTTTGGAACTGTAATTTTAATACTTTTAACAGTATAATGGGTTTAGCTTCACGGAATTCTCCTATTTTGCTTTCTTTTAATTTCTAATATTGTTAATTTATAAAGTTCAAATGATATTAACCAAGAGTCCACCTCGTACAATTTTTTTCATTATACCATTACCACCTTCTTGGTGGGTTCTCTACTTTTTTTATATAGAAATTTATTATTATATTTATAAGTACCTACATACATATTTGTTTTTTCAATTAGTTATAATATTTGAGGTCTTTAAAAAGCCATTACGCGCAACATAACGATTCATCTTTATTAATGCCCATCAGTCACAGAACAGAAAAAAATTAAAGAAACTTTGTAAAAAACATTTTTTTTTCTTTTGAGGTTTTTGTTTTACTATTTTTCCTGTTTTTGATTTTTTGGTAACCGCATCAAAAACATGAAAAGGTTATAAACATTTCAAACATTAATTCATTGATTAACTTGCCCCAGTATGAGGTACAAACAACGTCAAACTTATTTAAAGTATAATTATTATTTCCTGTACTTTTGTATATGGTTATAAAGTACATAATATACCTTTGCACTGGGTGAAGGTAAATCAATATCGATTCAAATATACTAAATAAGATAATTAAAAAAGAAATTAAATGTTAGAAGAACGTAGGTAGGTTATGTGATGGCACCAAATTTAAGATATCGAATTTTCGGTAGGAACGTGCTTCTCCATAGTAGGAAAGTGTAAAAAAACTATTTTTAGCAACCTTTCAGTCTGTATGTGCACGCGTGTATCTCAAGTTCGGCTGAACTGATTTTGATGAAACTTTATATGAAAGTTTATTTTCCGTGGCTATGGCACAGATTGATATACTTTTTGGATATATCAGGCTTCGGGAACTAGACTTTTTAGCGGCCCTGTTTTACATTCTTGATCATTTAGAAGATAATATTCCACAGATTTACTTGAAATGTAATATTTAAATTCCAGGTGTTAAAACAATGAATCTATAAATTTTTTGGAAAGATCAGGTTACATGTTTTACCATATATACGGAACGGATTGATGGCATTTCTTGAAATTTAATATTTGAGTTCTGGTTTTTATCAGAAGTTACTGCGATGAACTTTTCGTATAATTCGGACGTCACAAAATGACACTCTACTAAGAGCCAAATTCAATTTGTTTTAGGTATGTTAACTAAAATTTTATTAGTGCCGTTTACTTCTGGAATCCTTTTACTAATCTAGACAATATACATTGCGGTCGGTTATGTGCTGACCACATCAGATTTTTTTATTTTGTGTTGTTGTATAAAGAAGAGGAAATTGAAATGTACGCTTTTTTAATATTTTATCATAATTGTGTGAATATAGAAGAATGTGCATTTGCTTTTACAATAATTAAGTTATATGGACAATCGCTTGGACAAACTTATTCTAAATCGATGAAATTTGAAACTGATTTGTTAACTGATTTTTTAAATTCCGTGATTTCAAAATTGTAGTAATGCCGCTTTTCTATACTATTTAGCAATTATAACTCATGAGCTTATATCTAAGATTAAAATTAGAATTATTTTTTAAATCTACAATTATTGTTATTAACTCTACAAATTTATAACGCTTCCGAGTAGAGCTTTCATGCTTTCAAGTAGTAATGCATGCCTTTTTTATTTTAATAAAATATGCACTTTTCGCATGTTTTTTTAAGTATCTTTAACAAGTTTCACTGAAAAAAACTATGAGAGATAGACGAAAATGTTATATGATTAACTTTTATATGTCATTGTAGCGCATCGAAAAAAAGAAACACAAATTTTCGAAAAGTTTCGAGTTTTTAAAAAAAAAAATTCAAAAAAGAAAACAAAAATTCTGACTTTTATTGTAGCACCGAAAATAAAGAGCAATAAATTGCCTTTAAAACAAGCCTCCGATCAGGTTCCGCAGTTGTATTTATTTATTTAACAGAAAATATCTCGTATGTTTCTTTTCAAAAGACTGTAGCTCGGAAACGGGTACATCCATACAACTGGCACCCCACCCATACAACTTTTATCTGAAAATTGATCTAAGAATCTTCGATACCTGAAATTAATTTGCCACCTTACGCGAAACACACTTTATACTAAAACATACCACAATATTGCATACTTTTAGGTGAAAAAAAAAAACAAAAATTGAATGAAGCGTTAACATAATAACGAGTAAAAGGTGAGTTAAGTTAATCATATTTTTTGATGACAACAGATTTTCTGTTGCATTTTCTTTGCAACAACAGATTTTTCTGTTGCTTTTTATTTATTTTAAGACACTTTCATTTTAATAACTTGAATGTATTGGGTATAAATTTGCTTTAGTATGATTTTTTATGTAGTTTTACAATTTCGTATGTTTTGCTTTCTGAAAATTAGCTTTTATCCACAAATTGTTATTAAACAAACTGTTATGTTTGATCAAAATACAGTACCTTATAATTTATAGGACAATAATACAGAAATGTTTATATGTATTATATTAGCATTACTATTGTATAATTGTTACTTCATTACGATTAAAATACAGTAACAACCATATGAAGAGCTTTCATATTTTTATATACGAGTAAAAATATTGAAAAATGGCAACCTACTTTGTTCAACAATTGAATTCGCTTCGCTGAATGAGGCAAATTGGCTTAAATTTTCAATTTCTAACAATATTAGAGAAAATCTCAGAGACAAAATTGCCACAACTAGGAAATAATCGTTTATTACGATTTGTTTTATTGAAGCAAGTCGTAGTAGACGATTTAAACTTATTATTTTATTTTATATACATACTTATGTATGTTGCAATTGAATTAATAACATTTAATTATTATTTCTCAACAAATTTCTATATGTGAAGCATAAGTACCCATACAAATATTACCTTAATTTTACAAAATAACAATACAATAAGAACAATTATACCATAATATTTATTATAGCTACTTATTTTATGTGTACAAGTAGTTATATATATTTTCACATAAAGTGTTTTCAACTCATTAAGGCCTTTATATAATAACCAGCCAAAATAATAACTTTTATTGTGTGTTTTAGAATAAAAAATAAAACAAAGAAAAAAACAAGCGCAAAAACACTTTTCTTATACGAATACATACAGCTATTTACTCGTACCATTGTTATTCTGATAAATTGCCCCTAATTATGGAACAACAGTTGTTTTAATATGCCTTTTTAATAAGAAATTACTACGATTATAATTCTATTATAGTTAAAACAAATAAAAAAAAAAATATAAGTAAACTTGAAAATTATTAAAATATTTTCGTGTTTTTGAATAATTTCTTAAAGTTTGTTTTGTTATCAAATAAAAAAACAATGAGAAAATAAGTGAATATGAAAACTGTTTTCTATGTATACTTATAATGCGAATTGTCGTCAATGAGTCGATCGAACGCAACAACACTAGCTACATAATATTGTTCACATTTTGTATGTAAGTACGTTTACATTTATATTCAGTCATAAAACAAAGCTACCACTTTTATTTCAATGCAATATTATAGAGTACTTTTATATTAATCAGTTACCATACTAGCTAGCAATATTTATTTATTATAATTTTGTTTTATCGCAGACAGTCCTACCCATATTTATTTAATAAAAACAAACAAACATTATAGAAAATTTACATTAATTTTAATGGTATAATATAGGAGTAAAAATTATACAATATGGTGTGATGGTGTACTCGTACATATATGCAAAATAATGTATAGTAGATTAATGCGCTATGATGTTTGCATATTTAAATAAGAATTTTCGCTTATATGTAAACAAGCATTATATAGATATCTTCCTCTTAAAAATCCAATATATGTAAGTACATATAATATAAAAATATGTGTATGTGTACTGTATAAATTTAAAATGCAATTTATTAAATTTTTTTCTCTTCAAAATTTTATTTTTTTTTTGTTTTAGAATATTTAAATACAATTTAAGTCGTTTAAGCTGTTATTAAATACATATATAATATATATGAAGTACATAATATGTAAGTATACATATAAGTATTCCATATAAAAAGGGTGTTAAAGGACGTTATTAAGGAATTCGGTTGTGTAGGTGTTTTTGCATTATATACGAAAAATTTAAAAAAGTACAGCAATACGGCAAAATTATAATTTTAATTAAAATTAACAGAGAGCAAAAATTATATTTTTGTACATGTTGTTAGCGAGTTTATTATTTTAATAAAAGTACATTTAATAATTACAAAAATAAATTCTTGATTTTTTCGTTTCACTTGTACTATGTTAGAATGAAGAATTAATTTGACTCTTACAAGATAATATTAGAATTGCATATAATAAGAAATTTTGTTTTTAGATCAGCTTTTATAAATGACGAATACGATATTAATATCATAAAGGCCCAACAGATGTTAAATTTTTAACTGTCCTGTAAATTGCTTGACCTTATTTAATTGATTTTATAGGCTGATTAAAGATGGCTTTCATAAAGACTAAATTTTTCCAAAGTTTAAGAATCAGAAGATTTTTTAAACAGCTGGAATTTGACATTAATCGGAAAAAACTTATTTTTATAAATTTTAAGCATATGTGTTGCATGAACTATAACTGCAAAATATTCATTGACATTTGAAAATGTATTTTCTAAAATGAACAATAATTAATTTTAAAAATTTAATATTTCCATCGTAATTATAATTTTGAAAAGAATAGAATAGAATTCAAATATTTATAATTGTCTTTAAATGGAAAGCAATTTGCTTCATCAAACCAAAAATAAACAATCTTGTAATATGTCAGTTATGAATCAAATATTAAAGTATAACAGTTTTGTAAAACTAAATGATTGTCTGTATATCCGGCATCCACCGTCGGTTTTTGGAGTTCCAACAGTCATTTTTTTTTCAAGTAGATTTAACATTTGCAATTTTTAAATTTTCTGAATTTTACATATACATACTCATATTTTTTCCAAAAACTATTTCATAAAAATCGTTCTTGTAATGAGAAAATTTAATGATGTTGTGAATGTAAAGGTAAATTCAATAAGGGTCCAAAATAAACCTGTAGAAACAAAGTTGGAATATAAAATCGTAAATCTGCATAATTTGGTGGTAAATTAGCCTAAAAATAACATTTAAAGATAAATTAGTAAGTAAACTTACAACACAAACGGACAGTTTAAGGTTAACATGAAATCCAAACGTATAATTAATCTTTATCTGGCAACTCTTTTAGACGCTTGCCTATTTTGAAATTTAAATTAGAAATAATTATGTACATATTAAATTTCTATTGAAATTCAGAATAATTATAAATTTATTTTTGAATTTTATGAATTTGAAATTCGTAATTTTTTTTTGGAATATCACCATCATCGACTCTGCTGTAGGTTGAACAATTTTACATTATTATTTTTATTTTTTAATTTTCTTCTATTCAATTCACCTTTTAATTTTGTAATACTTTGTCTTTTTCTTTTCTTTTTTGAAATACAATGAATTTCGAAACACCAGATTTTTTTTCCGTGTTTTCAAGGTAATTTTTAGGGTAATTAAGTTTTAAACAATTTTATGAATTTATAAAGTATAAAAAGGTGTTATTATCAAAAATTATCTGGTGGTAATTTTCTTTTGTTCGGATAGATTTTAATTAAAGTATTTTTATCTTCTTTAATTTTGTTTTCTTTTTCTTGAAAAAAAATGAGTTTAAACTTTAAGGAGAACAACAAGTAAAGAAAATTTAATTATCGTCATGATGATAGATTAATTTTGAAAGCTGTTTTAATTTTGTTTTCTCTTTTTTTCTCTTTTTAACTATAATGAATTGGCGTCAAACACACGCAGTGATTATTTGGGATATATTTAAAGATGTGATTGCAACATTGCGTGGCCGGCAAGAAAATTTAATTTCTAATTTTTAAAAAGTTAAAAATTCTTTCAAAAAATATAATGATTAACCTTAAGGTATATTAATGTTATTGAGTTATAAATTGAAAAATCTACTACAAAATATACAGGGTCATTCAAGCAGGTATATAACAACATATAAAATTTGATAGAGAGTCGAAAATGGGTAAAAATTTTGTTCCGAACTAGATTCGAAATCTCAAAGGTTTCCGAGATACAGGGATTTTAACGAATTTTCACGAAATTTCTACCTATCCAGTTTTTCTTGATTATAACTTTCATTCCCAAATAACTAAAAAATAAAATAAACACGTTACTTGATTATGTACTTTCGGAATACCAATCAATTTAAGTGTTGAAAAATCGTTATAAAAGTTTTACCCATTTTTGATCCTCTTAAGTTTACATGTGCAATACACGTACGTCCTACGGGTGAGCATTAAACTAATGTAAACTAAGCATTTCAAATGTCTAAAAGCAAAATAATTTAATTCAAATACTGAGTTTTTTAACTCAAACCCGAATTTCAAATTGCTCTTATTACGGTCTTTTATTCATATTTAATCTGAATCCACTTTTTTTCTATTGATTTTCCAGATCCGCTTTTGTGGTACCCCTCTTTTGATTACGGAGGATTGCAAAATTAGCAAATTCTTAAAAATGTCAGTAAATAATGTAATCATGTGCACCATTATTATATTATTGATCATTTATAGTTACCGCATCGTTGACAGGCTCTTACTTTTGTTTCGTGACATGCTTGAAAATCGGTCTCATGGCAAGTAGCAATAGATCTTTAACTTTGAAGAAATTACTTTAATCTATTTAATTGTATTTTAATAAATAAAATTTATTCATGTATGGGCTGTTAGATGAATGGCTGAAGAGTTAATGTTTTGATATACCTGTTGTTTTAAGGATTTTTTAAAAATTTACATCCTTGAAATAATCACATAAATTTGTTTTTAAATTTTGAGAAATTAAAAAGTGTACAGGAACCTTACTATATAATTCGAAATTTTCATGAAACGATTTTCTTATATGGAAAAATAGTAAGATAGTATCAATCTACAATTTAGTATCCGTCTGAAAATAATTAAGTAAATAGCTGCTTATTATTTATGACGCACTTGCTAATTCGCTAATAATTTTCGAAAACTCCTGAGCAGTCAAATTTGGTTGTACTTGGTATTTTGTACGGTGAATGGATTTAATTCGTCAATATTTTTACGCAATCCTTTTTAAAGTAAATGATCACCATAAAATTTGCAAATTTGCATACTTGTTGCTCATAACATGATAACTTCTTAATTAATAAAATTATTTTTTCATTTTTCAATACGATTTTGATTTCGTTCTACATACTCGTATATTTATAATATCGCAAATTCTTTAATTTCATTTGTTATTGAAACCGACGTTTAGATCTAAAAAAGGTTCATTATTCTACAAATTATGTTCAAACATACATTACATTCTTATGTTTATACGCAGGTATACTAAATGTTTTTGTGCTGACTTAAAACGAACGCAACACCTGAATCAACAGAATAAACGAATATGAAAAATATTAAAATTATTTGCAAATGAAATTTTTTTCTCAATAAAAACACAAAATTTATTATATTTTAATTAGCAAACATTCGATAAAAGACCTCTGACAAAACAAAATTGAAATGTCATCAAAAAAAAAATCAAAAGAAAGTAGACAAAAACAGCAACAACAATCACTTAAAACAGGCCTGTTCTACACGGTCGCTGTGACTTTTTACTATCATTGAAAATTGAATAGAAAAAAGCAAATACTTTGGTAAGTACTTACCTAAGGACAATATCTATTGAAAAATACAAAACTTCAAAGAAGAAAAACAACAAAATCTACAAACATTTTGCTTTCATTGCCATAAAAGATGGTTTTTGATCAATTTACACCTTCTCTCGTCAATTTCAATTATGTGTAAGTACACCATTAACGACCACTAGACCACATCATTTTTACACTTCCACTACACAAAAACAAATTTATGAATATAAACAAGAGCGTAATGTACGTTTACACATACATACATATGTAAAAGAAAATAAATTTTCATAAATTTTTTTTGAATTTAAACTGACCATATGCTGCTCGAAATATTTAAATTTTTATGTTAAAATTCATAATGGAAAAACGTCATAATAGAAAAGCGTCATAATGGGAAAACTGACATTTAAGGATAATAACCAATTTTGGGAACGTTAGGCTTATATTTATAATAAAAAATTGCAAGTGAATAAGTCAAGTTCGTGAGTCTTCATATACAATAAAAAACGAATTACCTATCGTACGATTTAAGGTAATGAATTCAAAAAACCCGATGACAAAACATAAGACATCAATCTTCTTCTTAATATTGTCATATCCATAATATTCTTTAGATCAGTCGGCAAACTATTATACAACCGAGATCCAACCACAGAAACACGTTGTGAAGACAGTACACCCCCGATTCTATGAATTCTAATGTTGTTTCTGAATCTCGTATTGGATTCATGTGAATGACGATGGGCGGACGAGATATTTGAGCAACCTAAATTGTTTATTATTTTATGAATAGCCAGGATTTGCTAAAACCAACAAATTAAATTTATTAGTAAAATATTATTTACTTAGTACAAGTCAAACGTACTATAACGCAACGGCAGACCAAATAATTTATAGCAAAATTTGCACTTGTCGTACCTTTTTTGTCTTTAATAGTATTAAGAATTTTAAGTGAAACAGTGGAGAACCAAGTATGAACTATTCAATTTCCGTTTCCACGATCCAATAAAATTAGAATGCATTGAAAATCAAAAATTTCTGGCATAATTTGCTCCCAATACAGGCCATTCAATTCCATTAATAAAATGGTATAATGGTCCTTTTAATTGAAAAACATTATTAATATGCGCCATCAAACAAGAACAGTAGCTAATATTTTTGATGTTAATCAAAAAATAAAGTGTTAATAATTGTATTTTTTTTGTTTTTAATTTTTGGTGTAAATTTCCAGTTCTGTAAACCGCAGCAAACCAAAAATATTAAAATCAAACACAAACAAAAGAGAAAATCTTTTATAAGACTACAAACCCGTTCAATCTATGATGTTGTTTTTTTCTCATTTTTATTACTTTATATTTAAATAGACAAAGATAAAATAATAAAACAGAATTCGTAAAATCATTTCAATAAAAAATTTTACATTATTACAAACTTCTGTCTTCTGACAGCAGGAACTACTACTTTACTCCATATAAAATACTAAAGGTCTATAAAATCATAAAAATGAGAAAACAAGAAAAAAGAAATTAAATAAAAAATAACTAAAAATTAAATTGCGGAAAACAAAAAACGAAAAAAATAAAAGTAAAATTTCACATTTTTTACGATTTTTTCACTTTACGTTTACATAAACCAACATGACGTATACATAACAGAACTCAGAGTAAATTTAATAATACAAACACTATGTAAGACACTCGTCATCACTCGTTTCGGTCATTAAAGACTGACCATTTTTTAATAAATTGTATAACTTGCAAAAATTTTACACAACATAACAAAAAAGAAAACTGAAAGAAAAAACATATAAAACAAATAAAGCGTAATAATAAAAAAAATGAAGGCAAAAAAAAAAGAATTAATAAAAATCAAAGTGGAAAAAAAGAAAATTTAAATTTGGAATGAAATGAAACTGAAATACTCGCAACCAAACGAAATCTATCCCAGTTATCAAACTGAAATTTTCACGCTTATTTTCACTTTAATTTTATTACCCCATTTGAAACGTAGTGGTTGGTCTCTATATCGTTGGTCATAATTTTAATCTTTTATTTATTGCTTAAATTTACAAATTTTATTCTCTCGATAATAAACTTATAATATTATGATCGGGTTAAAAATCGGACATAATCTTAAATTTTTGATTTTTCTCAGCATTACAAAATACAAAATTTTCTAGCGAATAATTAAATTTCAGGAGAAGAGAAATCATTTCAATTCAATTCAATTAATTTAAGCTAAGAAGACAAGAAGAGCTTACTTTGTACGTATTCAAAAGTTATAAAACACAGATTTGATACTCAAAATGAATTTATGATAAGAGAAACCCAGTGGCAAACTACTCCAAAGTCAAATGAAACTAAAATAAAGTTCGATCTATAAATAATGGTTTGTAATGTAAGCCTTTTCGCTTTAACAAGATTAAAACAATAGGAATGAAAATATTAAGTTGCATTAAATTAATTATTGCATACATTTAGGATGAAAAAGGAAAAAAAATTAAAGAAGCGTTGGTTCAAACCATTATGAATTCGGCAGTTAAATAAACAAGTTAGATAAATAATTATATTTTTTTAATGGTATAACGGAACAACGGATGGACGAACAGACAAAAACTAAAAAACACTTTTTTCCAATGTTGTTTCGGAAAAGTGCTAAATTAAACAGTCCGATAGTAGGAGAATTAAACAGTCCAATAATGAAAAATGTAAGTTAAATGTGAGAAAAGTGTGAAAAAGAATACACAAACGAATCGGTTCGTTCACAAAATTTTCTCATTATTTTACTGTGTCACTACAAAAAGATCTCTGTATGTCGAATATGTCAAAATCCTTTATGAATTTGGTTTGTAGTAAGAGAAAGCTAGCACTCTTTCAATTAATCTATGTTATATAAAAATTGAAACGAGGACCCTGTCAATTTTCAAATTTATCAAAAATTTCCACAACTCTTCAAAGTTCATTTTGGATAAAGATAATGAAAACTATTGTAAATGTTCACCAAAACAATTAACCAATCGAGAAAGTCATAAAATATTGTAATTGTACTTCAGTTTTTTTTATTGTAAGATTTTTTTGTAAAAAAAATTAAACGACCTACAGTATTTTCGCGCCTAAGAAATTAATTCTTTCACGTTTTATTTTTTTCTTTGCGTGTTTTTGCTAGTTTTGTTTAGCAATTTTTTTTTTTAAATCTTTAATCCGGATATGATTTCATTATAAAGATAATGCCGAATCAACTTTATTTGATATTAGAGAAAAAGTTTTATTTATTCTGTTATATTTTTATTGTTAGCGCTGTATAATATTTGTGCGGTTATTGAATTTAAAAATTGTAAATGTATGCATTTTATAAAATTTTATCAAAATTTTTTAAGTGTTTTTAAAACTTCATTGAAAACTAAAACGAAAAATGAAATTTGAACCAGCAAAACATTTTTTATAAAAGACAGCATTTATAAGCTATATGAATGCTAGGAACAAAATTCTTGTGTTTCGTTTATTAACGAAAAAAAAATTTATTTTGTTGCAGCACTTTTAACCCCCATTTTGTACAATATCTGATAGTGTCTTCAAATATCTCTATTTAATGCCAATCTTTTTATTTTCAATAATTTCAATATTGACGAAAACATGCATAACATAAAGCCAACTAAAATAATGACAATCAATTATATTTGATCATCACATTCTAATACTTCTTAAAAATTTTGAAGTTTAATAAAGAAGTTGGCTAGTTTCCAAAATACAGTTCTTGCGGTTAAAACTGCAAAGCTTCAAAACTTCATGTACAAAAATTAAATGTAGAGTCGTTGAAGTTTTTTAGTTTTACATTGATTCGTTTGTGAACTGGACTAACTACGAGTAATATTGAATTTATTTTACTATCGTAGTACTGTTGAATGAGGCACATATTTCATGTTGTGATGATTGTGCAGTGCGCTATTAGTATGTAGTAGCTATAAATATATATATATTTTAGCGATGATTCAATTGCTCAATGAAATTTTATATTTTTATTTATACATTTTTTTTTGAGATTTGAAATTCTACTCTTCCCGTAGATAAAATTTAAAATGAAAAATTAAGTGATTATTCCATATAAGGAAAATTTATATCAATTGATGAACTCATACACATTGTATGATTATAAATTACAGCAGTAAGTCAATGAACGTTGTTTTAGCATCCGATGTCAAAACAATAAAATTAGTTTGAAGAAGGCGTTTTATTTAAACTTTTAAACAAATTTGGAATCTTGTTTTCTCAAAAATGTCGGATAAATTTTTTTTATCTTTTAAAAATTAAATTGTGATCATAAAATATAGTGAAATAAATTTTCTTAAAACGGAAAACAACAAGGTAAAAATTTTAAAATTGTGAAAATAATAAAAAAAATATTACATAATGGCATTTAAGTTTAAGCTTAATAAAATTCGGTGATCTTATGTGATTGTTAACTTTCACATGCCTATTGAGAGAAAAAGTGATTTATTCTTATAGGCTGTTAAAATTGTGGCATAGGCCGTTAAATTCGAAATTTACCGAAATTAGCCTATTATTGAGGGACTATGATGAGTTTATTAATAGTTGTATATTTAGCGGTTTTGTAACTATAATTATATTTAAAATTAAAAGAAATAAAAATGAAACTGCAACATTTAGAGCCTGAAAGTGTATCTCGCTATTTCACATACCAAGTGAAAAGAAAGTGAGTAACTATCATATATTATGAGAAGAATTTTCCGTATTGCGCCTCTCGTTATAAAAATTTAATTGTACTAGAATTTAATGTAAATCGATTAGTGCCTAAATTCTCCATATGAAAAGTAAATAAAATTGGGTCAAACCAATAATTTGTATTGTAGCACTTTTCCCTTCAATAAGTGAAAATACTGCTTTGAAAAACAAACAATCGATGTACATCTACCACACTATTAAAATTATTTTCATCCATATACGAAACTATTTCTAGGATTGCATATATTTAGGATAAACGATTTGTGCAGTCTTTGAAATATAGCAAAAGTTGATTTAAAGAGGGGTTAACATAATGCTTGGTTTTAATCGTTAGTTGTGTGAGTTAAGAAAAGTAATTATATTTTTTAATGTTATGAAATTTACCGTTAGCTTTCTGCGTTTATAGAAATTTGAAAAAGCTTGCGGTTTCGGAAATATAAGGTGTCAAAAATTCAAATTTTACAAATTTCAAGAGGCGATAACTGGAGAGTGAGCGGAGATGGAAAAAAATTTTCTTCTAACGAAATGAACTATTTGTTAGTACCTAAAAGCTACCAAAATATTAGGCTCCCTAATCCTGTGGTCTATAAGAAAATCAACATCAAAAATTTGAAAAAAAACGGATTTTATGTAACGGTAAATTTTAACGGCCATTTTGTTTTTTTTAAAGTTCAAGTATAGTATGCCGTGATAGAAGAAGTAACCCACTGCTTTTCTGTGTTCGTAAAATTTGAAAAATGCTGATGGTTTCATTGCAACAAATAGTTAAAAAAGCCATTTTTATGGTCTCGGGGGTACAACTTCTAGAGGGGGGGAGATAAGTAAAAATTTTGTTCTACGGAAATAAGTTTCTAGTGAAGTTAAATTTCAGCTTTCTATCTTCAAGGGTGTGGAAGTTTTGTAAACTAAAAAATGTCTAACGGACGGACGGACAGACGGACGGACGAACAAAGTGAAACTAATAAGCAATTTTTTTGAAAAAATTTTTGGAAAATTTGTTTAATTAAATTAAGATTATTATGATGCTGTAATACATAAATGTAATGTTCGGAACTAGTTTCATGTCAAATTCATGTCAGTCGTCATAAAGACAACTATGTTATACCATTAAATATCAATTGTACGTTCCAGAACGAAAATAAAGTTAAACTGTACTTAAAAAAGGCGTTCTTGATTAAAATTTTTTCCGATTGTGAAAATTAATTAACATTTAAAATTAAAACAGTTCACTTACAAAAAATTTGGTTTTACGCTTGACTTTGTGCAATTGAAAACAAAAATGGAAAACGTACTTTAATCTTCTAGAAATACGGCGGCATTTATTGATTCTCTATGACAAACACACTTTGGAAATTGTTAAAGTTCGGGTAAAAATAAAAACAAATATCACGTGTACACGGCTCTTACAAAAATTTTAGCATCTTAGAACGAAAATGTTCATTTTGAAATAAACAAGTTTGCGTCCAGGTAACTTTCTCATCCCAAGATGAATTTTCTAGCATTGTTAAGCATTTGTTTGCTTTTCTTGCCATCTTTACCAACTTCTTTTGGGTGAAAAATGATTTTCCTTAATCTCAAAATACAAATTTACATCAATTGGCCATGATCATTTCATAAACTCTTATATAACACAAAAATATTGATTTAATTTTAGCCTTTAACAAAAGTCCTTAAAACTTTAATATGAAAAAAAATTTTCAACTATTTTCAAAACTCATTCAAAATTTAAATTCAATTTTAACTTTAAATGTATAAGTATGAAAATCTATTGTAAAATTTGTAACTAGAGATTTTTTTTTTCGTAATCCAAAAGTTAATTTATTTTTACCTTAAAACACTAAACCATCAAAATTATTTTATATAAGGTCGTACCAAAATACATACACACATACCTTTACAATTAGTATTATTCTATAAAATGTGTTTGTGTACATTTGATATTTATTTAGTTTTGGTGAAATCCCTTAAAAGTTCATAGGTTAAAAATATTTTTATTAGATCTTACCGCAATCAGGAAAAGCAAACGAACAAAAGGAGGACTATGTGGATGAGGACTAAAACTATATTATAGGGTTTTTGCATTTTTATATACGAAATTATTATTTTTTCTTTCTTTTTTTTTTTTGTGTATGGCATTATGTAAAATAGCATGAACTTTTCATTTTCTTATTTATTAGGTCGTTACTCATATCGTATAGAAAAATTTTATTTTATTAAGAGAAAGGAGAAAATAATTTAAGGCGAATAATTTTTCAATATTAAAAAGTTCTATTTTTTTTCTTTTATCTCTACTTAAATATAGAAATATATAGTTTTTTTCTATTTTAAGGTACCTATATTAAATACTTATATATAAGAAGAGGTCATAAGGTTGCCATTTCACAAGCGAAACAAATTGCACTTAAAGTTTTCGCAAAATTGAACTTTTTCTATTGATCGAATCGTTCATCTTTATTAATTCTATGTTGTTGAATTTTTCAATTTGTATGACAATTGATAATATGTTTGTATGTAAGGGTCTTAAGACCATACAGTTCCACCTTATGAGAAAAACAATTTTTATATTTATTATTCCTACTTTACTGTACGTGTACAGTGAAATTAAAATTCAGTCCTTTTCTTAACTATAAAAAAAAAAAACGGCGAAAAGCAACGAAACCATAAAATTTGTCCTATTTGAATTTAGGTTTTTGAATAAAATTTCGGCCATGTGAGAATTTACTTAATCTAAAGAAATTATCGCTGTTTTATAATTACTTATAATTTTCTCATTTCCACACATAAAGTTTTTTCCTATTTTCAATGAAATTTATTTAGGCTTATGAAAAATGAGCAGAATTGCATTGAGCTGTACAACCCCTCTTATTCTTTTTCAAACAAAAACCATAGATTCAAATTTTTTCTATCTATTATTTTGAAATGCGTCATAGAAATTTGGTCATCCAATCTAGACGAATTATCGTCTTAATCATTTGGAAACCTTAAATGAATTAACCATTTCCTAATTAACAAAATCAGCTGCTAAAAATATGTGTGTTCCACATAGATGAACAATAGATTTTGATTACCGATAACCTAATCTAGATCAATAGGTTTTACGCAAATCAAGTTTGTTTTCAATTTTCTAAATACATTACAAAAATTTAAGAAATCCTTCCAAAGTATTATTTGGCTTACAAAAATCAAATGTGTGTTTTACTCTTGATTTTATGCAAGTAAACAGTTTGGGAATGTTGTTGGCAGCTATTGCAACAAATTGTACAAAATATTTGATTTAAATTTAAAAATATTTTTCTTCAATTCGGTTTTGTTAAAAAAAATTTAATTTAAAAAAAAAAAAAGGTTAAAAATTTTTCCACTCCTACTCTATTTATTTCACTTTGCGCTTTTCAAGCAAAAACAAAAAAAAAATAAAACAAAAACTTGCTTAAATCCTTGCACCTTTTAACAAAATTTATCTTCTCATTTCTTATCTACTCGAAACCATCTGTATATTAAATTAAGTTTTTCCTTCTTTTATTCCCTTTTTTCTTGTATGTATGTATGTGTAACGAGGATATAAAAGATTTTTTGAATTAAAAATTTAAAATGGAAATGTTAACGTGATTAATTATGAAGTAATTTCTTTTTTCATGAAAAGTTAACTAAGTATCCATCTAAAGGTGATGTATTTTCAATCAAAATAAAGACTCTGTAAAAAATTTGAAAATGAAAATGCTTTTTTAAATTTTAGAGAAAATTTCAACAAAAAATTTTATCAAAAAGCATAAAAGACTTTCATAAATAGCAAACGAAATTTTCCTCTCATTATCCTTGTAGTATGAAAGAGAAAAACAATATTATTCTACTCAAGTTTCATAATATTGTATAATGAGTAAGAAAATTAAGCTTCCTATTTATTACCATGCCATAAATAATTTCTGGCGACGAAAAGATTTGAGGATGAGAAAAAAAATCTAAATATTTCGTAATAAGACACTTTATGATTTTGGATAGCCTTGAAGAATTTTTGAAAAAATATGAGAATGACCTACTTTATATAGCTATTATTGATTTGACCTATGTATTTTGAATCGTTTAAGAAAAAATTAAATAATTTAAAAAATTAGATAAAGAATGTTTTAAAAATTAGCACAATTTGTAATCTACACCTAGGAAATTTTTTTTAAGTATTCATTCATATTCATTTTGATTAATAGCCATATTTAAATTTACGCAAAAATATGATTATTAACCAAATGATATTTAGGTAGAAGAAGATTTAGAAATTCACTATCAAATGTGAATATCGCAAAAATAAAGAATATTTGGAACTTTTTTCTCTATTAATTTGTGATTTACCGAGTCCAATTGAACTACCTAAAATAATTAGTAATTAATATTTTGCATTTAAATAAGAATTCTGAAATACGTTCGAGGCCTTCTAAATTAATTTATAGTTGTCGTTGCAGCTATTAAAAAATAAATATTCAATTGTAAAGTTTATAAAACAAATTTTCTATTACAGTAAAATTTTCAGCATGGAATGCGTGAAATTCTCCAATTCTGTTTGAGAATTTAATTTTTGAAATTAATTTTAAATTTTGAATTTCGTTTCCTTTAGTTTTAATGACAATTATAAGAATTCCATACCATATTCTAATTACCAATACCATCTTAATCCATGTATATTATTAAACATTCAATATAATATCTCGGTCGCTTGGTTATTCTGATAAAATGAGCTCTATTAGAGCTTCTTCTGACTGCATACAATTTTTTGGAATTCATCTTATTCTTATTGAAATTTTTATTTTAGAAGTTAGGCAAGTATGAAAGCCTATTTCGGAATGTCGAAAGGCGAGCAAAAGGATGTGGTAAGGAATCTAAAATATATTGGCGGAAGAACTAATCCTAAACAGAAATTAAGAAAACAGCTAAATAGTAAAAATTTTAGATTTTTCCTGACTTAAAAATATTTTTACTAACTCAAATAATTAAAGTAATTTTTGTTTTGATCTTGAATTTAATTTTTAATACAAAATTTTGTTTTTCCTTGTTGGTAATTTTCGAATTACGAATTTCAATTGGGTGAATATTTTTTTTGTTTTTTCATAAAAAATTTATCAAATTTTTTCTTCATTCTAGACTTTTTCAGCCTATTTACATAAATTTATTCAAATACAATTGAAATTGTCTGAATGTTAAGTAAATTTTTATCCTTTTTCAAAATCCTTTTCACCTTTTATTACAAATTTTTTTTTATTTTTGTTTTTTTGTTGGTTTTTAAAGAGAAAACAATTTCTGTTGCTTATAGTTTTTTTTTTGTTTTTATTCTTGTTATTCAAAATAGTCTCTATATCGCCTAATCCGGCTTCTATTATTTTTTCTCGAAATTTTTAGAAATATTTGTCATTTCGCCTCATTTGGGTACGCAAAATTATTTTGGCAGATGATCTCACAGTTTTATATTTTATTGTTGTACAAATGATGGTAAACGCCTTCAACATTTAAATTAATAGTTGATAGTTTACACTCCAAAATAAAATTTCTGTTACAGCTCGCAAAGTGTTTGAAAATTAGTTTTATTTTTCAGCTTAGTATGAGTTATTAAAAGCGAAACAGTATAAAGTTTAAGTACCGATTTCAGAAATCATTAGTGAAAGCACATCGTACACTAAAATTTTTCGACTTACAAAAGTTTATCAATTGCAACAATAATACCGAACTGAAAAATCTAAAATATATTCTGGATTCTGGTGCAAGTTTTTATTAAATTAGAATACTTTAAACCCCAAGTTTAACCTCTTAGAATTTATGCGGCTGTAGGCCAAATTTCAGTAATAAGTTATACAAATTTGCATAAAATAATAAATACAAATTAAGGACATTTTTTAAGGAAAATAATTTACAAACGCAAGAAAATGAATATTCAAATTTTTTTTAGAAAATTTATGTTCCGTGGGCCAATAATATAGAGGCATTCATTGTACTAGAATAAAGTTCCAAAAATAAAATTTTTCGTAATATCCTTTTCGCTTATTTTCCACTTTTTAATTTTTTGTACTTGTATTGTATTTTTTTTATGTGTATTTTATTTATACTGTAATCCCCTTAGTAATTTATTTAAGCAGTTTTAGTATAATAATCTTCTCAGTAATTCAGAAACAAAAAACAAAAATTTTCGTTTTTATTTAACGTTTTTGTTTTTAGATATCCAATTAAAAAACCTTAATATTAATTTGATCAGACCGTTAATGTTACTAATAAAGCATCTCACATAAATATATACATATGTCATATATGTATGTATAATGTTTAGAAATATTTAAGAGAGAAAGATTAGGAACTTTATTAAATTTTAAAATGAGTGTGTCCGCCAGATTTGAATGCTTAATTCGTATCATACAAAGACTCTCATCGCTGAGGACAAGAAAAATGCTTTTCATTGTTTTGAAAAATGGCTACATCTCAAAAGCCACAGCCGTATTCCTGTGATATTATTGATCCATAAAGTCAGTTAGTTGGTCCAAAAAGTTTGTCAGTAACATCAAACTTAATTAATCAATCAAGGTTGCTCTCCATACATAATAACATTTAATATTGAAACTATAGATAAACAACCAAACCTTTTATGTTTCCATCTGGAAATTATTATTTGATCGAGTCAAAATAAATACCAACAATACAATTCTTAAGATGCTATTCACTATGCGGTGCGGGCGAGGTTAGTATGTGAAATTTCCTTACCTGTAACGATAAAAATCAAAAGATTAAAATTTATTAAATAAAATTTTTATATGATAAAATATTTAAAAAATTAACAATTTTATATTATCGTGATGAGTTCGAACGATTTAACTAATGTGATTACAATTGTGACCTTTCAATACTCGATTTGCATCGGACAATACTTTGTATGATTTGTTTTGTGTCTTCTATATAATATAAACTTTTTATAATAATTTTATTTAAGTTTGAGAATTGTAAAGTTTGTTAAAAATTGTAATTATAGTATGTTCAAATGCTGGAAATTTATTTAAATTGTTGATGATCGAGTTACTGGTTTGTGTACACTGAAAAAAATGATCACTATTTTCGTAGCCAAAAAAACATAACTACAACTTTATATCTGAAGTTGCTAAAAAAAATAACAAAATTAACAATATTTCTGCCTCCATATGGAATACATATTTATTCTGTAGTGATATACATAGCTGATTAAAGACATGTAAAATGTAGCTAGATTTTATGACTACATTTTTAACTGCCCTTATGAGATTCTACATACAGTACATGACAAACAAAACATTTCTAAAATTACTGCGTTGTATTGAAAATTAAGCTAAATATTATGACTGTTTTTGCAATAGAACAGATTCACTCATCTCTCACTGTTTGTTTGTGCAGTAATACAAAATTGCTGTAATAGCTAAAATATATGCTGAGGATTTGGCCAATTATACAGCTATCTTTTTCTATATATAAAATCTACAAAGAGAATGCTATATTAAATTTGCAGTATTATTTATTAAAACATCTATTTTCTCATTTTACAAGACTGTTTTTGGATAACGGTAATATTAAAACTTTGATTTTTGAATATTGCGTCTGAATTATTATGCGTAAGAAGTAGTTCAAATATTTCGATTGGACTATACGTAAGTTAAGTGTGAAAGTTAAGGTAAAAAAAAAATTTAAAATAAAAAATTAAATGCAGTAAAAATGGATAATTTTGTAAAAAATATTTTGGAAGAATAGGGACTTACATAGCTCATTAAAACATATTTTTGAAGGTAAGTAAGTAAAATTTACAAATTTTAATTAAAAAAAAACATATCATTAATCAGAAGGTGAATATGAGTATGGAGTTATTAATTGAACATATATATGTATATGTAAGATATATGTATATATTATTATCATATCAGTATTTTATTTTGGCTGTTATGTCCATGTTTTTCTGCATCCTTACAAAAAAGCATATCTGCTTTAGCTATAAGAAATTGTGCTAAAATTAGTTTATTAATATTGCAACATTACATGTGTAACTAACAATATTACAGCTTTAATTATACGAGCTCATAGCTGTGACAGTTATATTTTTTGTGATGCTGTAAAAAACATCACCGTAAAGGCTAAAATAAAATGCTGGTAATATATTCGTTCAGTACCTTTTGTTCTTTTATCAAATTCTCGAAATAAAACGTAACATTCCATTGCAGTGATAAACTTGACAGCAATTGTTTAAATTGTTGCAAATACAAGTAAATGTTAATAATCTGTTTGTTTTTTATCCAAAAATATATAAAGGTTAGATCAGATTTTTAGTTTTTATAGAATAAGAAACATAAGCGGACACGTTTATAGTGCGCAATAATATTGTGCAATTAAAAAATGTTAAAAATTTTTAAAATATAAGTATTATTTCTTTTTATATAACTTAATTGATGTTTTATAATAATATAGTGAATTACGTAATATGTTATTAATAATATTATTTCTTTTTCATAAAAGTGCTTCACGAAATTATTAGAAGAAGAGTTGAACCAAGAAGCTTTTGAGAGCTTGGAATATCAAGGAGTCTTAAATTTAATTAAAAACAAGGAATAAGAGCAATATTTTGGGATAAGTTCGTTAAAAAATATAAAAATATGCAGGTGAAAACAAATATTTTGTTAATTGAGTTAAATTTCTTCATCAGTAATTAATTTAAAATGTATATTATGTTTCAGTATTCAACGCCATCAGCAGGAAGTATTTCGGAAAATACTTACGCAACTGAAATCGTGGAAAGCGACAGCGTTACAATATCACATTTTGCATTGGAAAATACTGGTAAAATACTTGTGTTATTGCAAGACAAATCAACGTCATCTTTGCCAATTTTGTATTTATTGTATTTTTTGTATGCTATTGAGTTTAATAAAAGCCATTAAAATTGCTCGACTGCTTTTGGTAGGTTCCATGCAACTTCATTAATTGTTTGATCATAGCTCAGAAACTATTAAAACTATAAAGCTGAAATTTTGAACAAACGAAATTGCTTGATAAAACTTTTTTTGAATGTATGGCAACCACATATGTATAAAATATCACCAGACGTATAAGAAGCAAAAGGTTGTATCAAACTATATGTCAATTATCTCCGAAATTTAAAATCATTTATTCGTACGGGTATCACAGTGTTGACACGGTTAACTATATCTATTCTTGTTTTCTCAACGAGAAATCCTGAAATTTTCGAGCCGTTTTAAATCCCATTGTCGTACTTTCTTATTTAAAGTCGTCTCTTAAGAATGTTTTAACAGAATACTCTTCAACTTATATTCATATACTTTAAATCACTTACTTCTTAAAAATAATTTGTTCGATTTAATAAAAAAAGATAAATATTGGACCAAATGCAATTTATTGTTACATATTATGTGAAAAATACCACAGACAAACACACAACATTCGCATATATCATTATTGTGTAACAGAATTGCATCATCCCTCAACATCAATATACAAAAGGATTATAATTATTATAATTTTTATTGGAAAAGAGAACAAAAAAACATAAAATAAAGGCGTCAAAAATCATATATGAGGACGTTTTTATTTTACATTTATCATATTATATGACAATGACACGTTACATTCACATTCACACAATAAACTGTTACATTGAAATAATTAAAAATTTCATATTAAATTCATATTAAGCACATCTATTTATGTCTGTATGTATGTATGTATGTAGAGATATAAAGAAGAAAATGTCATATTATTTACTGCCTTGTGGTAAAAAATTACGTTGTATACTTTATTTGATTTTTTTCTTTTTAATTGGGTTATCCTTGTTGTGTATGTGTATTATATGGAAACCCCAAAACATTTCTACTTTAACTACAAATATATATATATGTACATAAGTGAATGTAAGTATAACAACTATCAGTGTGGTATTTATACGATATTAAAATATAGGAAAGATTTTATATTAAAGTTAAAAGGAACAAAAAAATAAAATATTATCCTTTTTAAAAGGAATTCCCATTAGGGTAGTTGCTTTATTTAATTTCTCTTCTTTTTTTTTATTATTATTCTTATTCTTATCCTTCTATTATTGTATTATTATTATTGTGATTGTCCTTGCTGTTTAAATATAAAAATTGGATATTTTTTTCTTTCTTGTTATAGTTTTTCATTATTTTGCCAAAAAAAAAACAAAAATCGTATCGACATTTTTTCTTTGAAATTTTTCTTTTTCCTTTTACCGCCGCCTTTACCCATTCTTATACAAGTGCAGAGTTTCTGTATCAAAGAACGAGGGTTATTTTTATTTCTTCATGAAATATGACTAATATTATTCGAGCACAGTTATAGTACCACAGGATTTTATCAGGCTTTTAACTTAAAAAAAAAAAATAATAAATAAAGAAAATAAAAATGAGGGAAAAAAAATTTTTAATAAAAGCACAAAAAAAAAGCAAAATCCTGCAAATTTCATACAATGTGTCACCAATTACCCTCAAGGGAGTTTATTTACATAGAAAAAGAAAAAAAAAAATAAGCGAAACCTCATGAAGCAAGAGATGAGTTGTAAAAACGCACGTCGTACTTGAACTGTATATTGGTAGGAGAACAATTTTTTTGCATAACCAAACTGAGAAACAAAAAAATAATATTGAGGGCACAAAATTTGTACTTATGTGTAATTATTAAAAATAAAGGTTAAATTGAATTTTTTAATTTTTAATGTAATATTAGAAGTTTGTTCAACTTTACCCATATTAGTAATGCCATTTTGAATTATGTAATTTTAATTTGCTTTAGCCCTTATGATATTATGATACCGTTAATATTTTTAATAAAAATAATTTTAATTTATTATGAATTTTGCATATTATAAAGGGAATAAAATTCATTTCTGTTTAAGTTGGCTTAAAATGAGTCACGAGACATTATTTTATATTACAAAATCAGGGTCAACATAGAAGTTAACAGAGCAGGCATTCTTTGAAAGCTCCTGCACGAGTTTCGAGTTTGAATTTTCAAATTACATTTAGTTATTTTGTATTAATTACTATAACAAATCGGTAACGTAAATATTTTTGGATAGGAAGAGAAAGTTCGAATTAAATGCAAAAGATTTCAGAAGTATTCAGTTTTCTACGATTTTTTCATGAAAAGTCAATGAAAATTCTAAAAATTGAAATTTGCTTATTTTGTGGGGTTACGCATATTTTACCGATAATTTTATTGAGAGAAGAAGGAAATAGTAAAAAATTATGATAAAAATTTGGCTAACAATTCTGAGACACATTTCAAGGACCTAAACTATGTTATAATTTTTACAAATGCTAGTTCTGTTTGTAGAGGTAAGTTTTCCTGTTCTCAAATGAACGTCTCAACAACAGGCAGATAGACGAACTCGATCGACAAACCTAAATCGATTTTGAATTTAATTCCGAAAAAAAATACTTTATGAGGTGACAATTGCTCCCTTATTGGTGTTATAAATATACCCACATACAACTACATTGTAAGAAATCGAATGTACTCTAACAGCTTCTTTATCAAATAACAAACTCTTATAAATGGGCAGATACATTTGTATTGCATTGTCATATTATGCTCAATTACTATTGAACCCAGATCTTCTGTTAGGTTTTAAACTTATTGTCAATTATGAAAATTTATTGGCATATTATAAAATCATACTGGAGTACATTCAAGAATTAAATCATTAATGAAACATTATCAAAATTTTGTAATTTTAAAAAAGACTTCAAATAGAAAATTAATTCATGTTCTTTCGAACCGAACATAACAAGTCTTAGTAAACATAATTTATGTCAATGATGGCATTGATTTAAACAACATTTTATCACTTCTGTATTTATTGACACATTGTTGCCAAAATAATTTCATATTTACCATAAAATAAAAAAAAAATAAAAAAAAAATAAAACTAAAATCGACAAAAACACCCAAATTTGGCATGAAATTATTGACGAAAAAAAAAAAAAAAAAAAACATCTCCCACACGAAAAATAGTCCGCAATTCTTTCAACAACAAGGCAAATAAGTTTCCATACAAATTTATACATATACGAATGTATGTATGAATGTGTATGAAATATACATTACGTCTGTATAACAATTGACTTTTAATGGTATATAATCAGTGGTGCTCCCATATAAAACTATTTTATGAAAATAACAGTGAAAATTAGTCATCATTTAAATCTAAAGTCTTTATACATATACATACATGGCAATACATAAAGCGGGCATTATTTACAGTTAGTTTATATTTTTCATGAATTTTCTTTCTCTTTTATTTATTCTAAACTTAAATACATTTCAAGACTTGAATTTGATGCAATAACAATCGCTTCTATTTTTATTTGACAGTGAGTTTTTTAAATCTTTTATTCCCAAACCATACTGTGTTCGTAAATTTATGAACATGTACATATAAACATATGTGTACCTACAGTAAATATTTACTCCAATATCGTATATATGACCATATATAATGTTAAATGCTTCACTTACGTACTTATGTACAAGGTACTTCTATTTTTTATGAACAATACCATGTCCTTATTTAAACAATTGTACCTTCAATTTCAACACATACATATGTAAGTATGAATGTGTTGAAATTTATATCCTATATCATTTATATTATTCCATATAAAATATAATGTTTTTATTTTGCCTATGGATTATTTACAGAGAACAATACAGGTACAATTCCATAATTTAGTTCATTTAGCTTATGAAATTTTTACCTATAGCACATTTTTCGTGAAAACCGTCCAGTATACAACCGAATTATCTGAAAAACGGAGCATCGCACAAAAAAACTGTGAAGAGATAATTGGACGACCAACTCAAAATCTTTTAAATTATGAAAAAAAAAATTGAATAGGGTAAATTTTTTAGTAATTGGTCACTTTGTCAAAAAATTTGACATTTTTTTTCCTTTTTTTTTGGCTTTTTTCCTTAATTTTTTGAGGTACATATTCTTAAATAATACCTCAAATGACACACTATTATATAAAACTGAAAATTAAGAGCCACTTTTCAGCTTTTCATTGCATATTAATTTTTTCAGAAATATTTATGGAAGTTTTAGCCATTTAAGTCAATACATCTTTTTATCGAAACCAAAAATGTTCAACTTGGATTTTGGAGATTAAATATTTATTTGCGAGCAGTTCCACACCTCCACTTCCCATGGATGTTTTTCATAAAATTTTCTCTTTATGCCCCCAAGAAATTATACCACGTTACAGTTTCACCCTGTGTACTATACGTATCTGAAATTATTTAATTTATAAATAAAATGTACGCCTGTATATATACATAGCAAGCACTTATATAGAGTACATATACATACATATATATGTACATATATACGTAAATTCATGAATGTTTTTTTATGTTATTAAATTTTGTTGACGTACTTTACATAGTTGTTTGTATTCCTCCCTCTTCCTGTTTTTTTTCCCCTTCGTTTCGCTCTCTTTTTATTTTTTTCCCTTCTCTATTGCTTTTATTACTTTATTATTTTCTAAATAAATTATTAGGTCATCTTTTATTATTCTATTATTTAGTTCAAATCAAAATGCGAATTCTATATTCTATTATCCCCTATTTTCTTAAACAAAAATAATAACAACATATAGTAATGTCGTTATATGGAATGACTGTTAAGAAATCACTGGCGACAACACTTTTAATAATAAATATTTTGTTATTTTGCATAAATTTTATTAACCATTTAGTGCGAATCTTGGTAAATTTGTATATGATTTAAAAGAATATGGCTTAAAAGCAAAATTGAAACTTGAATCAAAAGCAAAATTGGTACAAATTATCCTTGATTTAGTTGCAATGAAACGAAGTCAAGAGGATGTTCTCTGCTAGATAAGAAGTCAGAGATATTTCCCTTGTTAATTGAATACCATAACATATCGACCACCATATTCCTTATCGGATCGGCCAAAGTAGCATCTGTGAATGGATGTGCAACCTACACAGATTTATTAACTCACTTATTTAAGCAAATGATAGATTGTCTACTAAACTTTCTTCAAAACAAGTTCAAATTTAAGAAGCGTTTCTTATTTAATATAATATTCAAGCTGCTGTCCTTTTTGCTTTCACATAACTGGCCCAAAGAATATTATAGTAAAATTCCTTCGATACAATTTTTGACTAAAAACAACAAATTGATTTTAAAAAAATTTTAACAGCCGTGATTAAATAAAAAATTTTACTTAAATATTTTTATCTTTTGAACTATTTTGTACGGTTGTTCCTTAATATGGTTAAAATGTATTCATGATTCTAAATTTAATCACGGCAAATTAAATTCTAGTAATCAGAATTAACAAGAACAAAAAGATAAAAATACGAGTATAGGAAGAAAATTCTATGTTATCAAGTTTTAAAAAAAATGCCCATGTTTCCTTAATAATAATATTTTCAGTCTTTAGTTGTACACTTCAATTATAATTTTAAATAATAAGAGTAGAAGTAGTCATTTTTATTAGTCATGCTCTGAAATTTATATGAGCTCTTTTCTCATACAATATATAGAGTGTTAAAAAAATTAAGTGTATGTTTGTATGTATATATGTACATATATCAAATTTCGGTATCTACATATCTTAAAAAGATGCAAAATATATGTATGAGAAAATGTTATTTCTGATAATGGTATTTCCTCAGACAACTACGCATTACAATTTAAAATTAAAGCTGTTATTCAAAACGATTAAAAATGGCGTTTTTGACGTTTCCCTTTATTCCAATCATTTTATTAATGGCGCCCGTGCATGTACAAGAGTAAAGTTTTTAAAACCATGCTTTTTGAAACAAAAAGCCAATTCTTCTTTATAGAAAGCGTGTGTTAAATTTCTGTGTATAATATTTTTAATTTCCTATTCTCTATTAATAAACAGTGCATTACTAAAAAAAGTAGGACAACATAGCAACAATAAGGAATTAAAATCAATAAATTTTTTACCTATATTCTATAAAACTACAAACACAAATACATACATACAAGTGTTTCTACACAACACAATATTTATTACACATTCATATATTTATGTGTACAAAAATAGATATTTGAAGCCTTAAAAAAGGATAATTTGTATTAAATCGAAAAATTAAATCTAAAAATAAAATTTTATTTTCGAATTATTATTTTTTTTTCCTTTTCCTTATTATAATTTTTTTTTTAGGTTGTTGGTTCATTTCGTAAATGTTATGATGATTTTCATTATCGTTGATGTCATATCAATTGAATACGGGGTGGGGTATAGGAAGGTGTAGGGTAAGTTTGTGAAAATGGTGTTAAAGAAAGTATTTGGATAAAGTGATTGAAAGGAGTGGGTGGTTGTTGTCTTTGATGTAAATAGAATATTGTTGCGATATTTTTGTAATATTTTTGTTTTTCAAGTTTATTTTCATTTTATTATGAAGCAAATTGACAGAACAATCATAAAATTGAACAATAAAATAATAATAATGAAAGGCGTTACTTAATAATCACGTTTCTCTTTGGTTTTTTGTTTTCTTTTTTTTTTCTTTATTAAACAATTGGAAACAATGATTTTCATGTTCTAAAAATTAGTATAAATATGCAAATAACAAGAAAATTCAAATTATTATTTAATTATGACATAAATTAAATATTCTTGTATAGTGTAACGAGTTGAATTGTTTATTACAAGTGATTGGAGGATTGGAAATTTATATAGGATTATAATCATGTCAGAAAAATTATAAAATGTCATGCTATATACAATTAATATGATTTATAAATTTTTTGGGCTAAATAACATATAGAGTAGGATCGCATATCTGATCTTATAATACTAAACTAGAACTTCATGAGAGGTTTTGTAAATCACACGCTTAAAAGAAATACGACATGACATAATTCAAAAATTAGACTCACAAACTTACTTAAATTATTCATTGAGTATAAAACTGTTCTTCAATAAAGTAGTGTAGGCAAAAATTGATAATACTCTTGCAAGACAATTCCATCAACGTTTGATAATATCTTAGGTTTAAGTTTTAGTCAACAATTAATGCTCTAATTTATATAATTAGTAATAATAAAGCGTCAATGCTTTGATATTACATGCTAAAAGAATGCGGGGGTTTCCTTTAATTCCTAATACATATGGTTGCAGCTTGTTTTCTTGAAATGTCATATTTCCCATAGACTAAACTTTATGTTTATTTATGATTTCTAAGTAATTTTAATTAGAATATGATTCCACAATTCGTATGTAATTATGAGGTATAAGAATCCAATATTCATTTAGCATTTGAAAACTTTTATATAACACTTAATTTTAAAAATTATTAACATATTGATAATGCTACCTTAACAACCTTAATAAAAGTCCAATTCACAATTCCTAATATTTCTGAAAAACATATTCGATTCCGGCCATACCAGAAATAAACCCTGATAACATAAATTTTCATTCGAATCGATTCAATTGAGACTATACTACAGAGAATAGGCAGACATTTTGCTTTCAGAAATCAAGTACTTATGTTTTCTTAGAAGAATTGAAATGTTAACAAAAATATGTATAAATTTGAAATTTGTATTAGTTCAATTTTTTTTCCTTTTTGTCGAAAAATATTTGCTTTTCCTTTATAATTTCTCGTTCTTATACACTGGCCTTCTAATGTTTATTAACATACTTAAGTATTTCTACATTTTTTTAAAAAGTGAATGCCAATAACAATTAAATCTTCGAGGAAAAATCTATAAAAATTCTTATATCCATGAGAGTATAAGAATGAGATATGATTGATGAAAAAAAAAAAATTTCATTTTCCTTTTTGAAATTTGCCCTTCAAAAAAGAAAAGAAAAAGAAACGGTCAAGGTTATCTTTAGCATGATTTATGATTATGGTGTAAGGATTTATGATCGAACATAAAAATTATTTTATAATATGTTATTTTTTTTCCATTTTCTTCCTTTTCCTTTGAAGGATTAAATTTATTCCACAATACAAATATTTACTCAATAAAAAAAGTTTTCTTTTTTTCTGTTTTCTCATCCATTTTTCTTTAAGTTTCTTAGACCATTAAACAAAATATTTAAAAGATTTTTCGATTTGCATTTAGGCAAGCTGAAATTCTATTGAAATTTAATACTAATGCTTGTGTACACAATTGCCTACAGCTATGCCTATAATGTACAAATATTTTTAATTTTTTGAGGTAATTAGGTATTTAGATATTAAATGTTAAATAAATACTTAAATTTCAATTCATAATTTATTATATAAGCTAAATATAATTTTGTTTTTAAAGAAAATTTTGGGCATCAATCATTTTTTCTAAAGTATATCTTGTATGAAATGTATAATGCTTATGTACACTTAGAAATATGGTTAATTAAAAATTTTTTGGGTATATTCAAATTATTTGGTATAAATGGGAATATTTTTGTTTTTCTAATATTTTCCAAATTTTGTAAGGTATTAGCATTAATTTTAAATCAAATCGTGTGGCAAAAAGATGTACTTGAAAATTTAAGATCAAATATTTTAATAAATTTTCTTTTAAATTAGATCTCTTATGTTCAGGGAAAGTAGTGTTAATGTGTTATAATATATTAGTCACTTATATAACTATAATACTCTTACAATAAGGAACTTCTCATATCAGTCATGATTTGAAAACTCAAATCAATATTTTATGAGAGACCTACCTCTATACAACTGAATTTAAATGATTTTAATATAATGTAAATTTCTTCTCTCAAATAAGTATGGAGAAAATATTAAATTTAGAATAAATTAAATTCAAACCCTTTTTGTAAATCCAGACATTTCGAAATTGTAAATTTATTTAAGTAAAAGCTTCTTTTTCGTATCTTTTGTACTTTCGTTTAGTTTAAAGTCAAAAGCAAAATTTTCAACCTGGACTGGGTATTCAGATAGTGCGGATCTGGGAATTAACTGCATTGAAGCAAGCCAATTTTTTTAATAATAATTAATTAAAAGAATAATTTTTGTATAAATCTGTAAATGTTACGTTTACGTAATTTGGTTTTTTATGATAACAAACAGAAAAATGTTCTCAATTAGTTTTTATAAAATTTTAACCGTTTTTTTATACTTTAATCGATTCATATAAAACTTTTCCCACACACGCTCTTTCAAAAAGCATTCAGAGGAATTTGTTCGCAAAATTTGCTGAAATTCGTGTTAAAAATTTTTATTCTTTTGTAAACTTGATTGAATTTTAAATTTTTAAATATTTAAAAAAAAATGCTTATTAGTTTCACTCTATCCACCCTCATGCATTGGTCCTTCCATTTGAAAATTTTTAGCATCGTTATCCCTCTCTTCTAAAAGTTGTAGCTACCAAAATCATAAAAATCCCATTTTTTAACTATTTATTATAGCTAAACCATGAGCGGGAAAGTAGTGGCTGGCTTTTTCTACCGTGTTATATCGTATTTGAATTCGAAAAACACAAAATGGCCGATAAAGTTTAACGTTATCTAAAGTCTGCTTTTCTTTTTAAATTTTCCAGGTTTTCTTTTAGACCTCGATTGTAAGAGTCTGAAATTTTAGCAGCTTTAAGATACTATATTATAATAAATAGTTTATACTATAATAAATAGTTTATTTTACTGGAAAAAAATTTTTTTCCAACTACACCCCGTCTCAAGCCATCGCCTCTCGAAATTTGTAAAACTCGAATTTTCGACACCATATATTTCCGAAACTACAAGCTTTTCTAAATTTCAATAAATGCAGGAAACTAACGGTAAGCTCAATTGCTTTGAAAAATATAATTATTTTTTTAAATCACACAATTAACACTTGAATTCGAGCACTATGTTAACGTGTCTTTAAATATATATTTTATATTTTAAGAAATGCATGCATTGCTCGTCCTAAGCATATGCAATCTTTAAAATATATTCATTCATGAATGAAAGTAATTTCAATTATTTTTTTATAATTTACTTAAGTATTAATATAAATTGCTGAAAGGAATAAATGTTGAAGAGAAAAGTGTTAATTTACAAACTATTGGTTTGGCACAACCTTATTTATTTTTAATAATGCTGCAAAATAAAGTAGTCTTGGCGCCTGACGTTGGTGCGACTTTAAAAGTAAATTTTATAATAATTATAACGGATTTGTAAAAAAAGAAAAATCCCTTTTACTTTAAGCAGTGTTCATCCTTTGCAAACCTTTCACTACATTTTCCGGATTTTGATCTCTTTAATAATATTAGAAAAAGTTTTTGTTATGTGACAAAATTTTGTTATGAGCTCATTTTCTTTTTCATAAAACAGATATCATCATGTACTCGAACCTTTTCATAAGTAGAATGGAAAAAAAAATATTTGCCGGAGGAAAATAATATTAAGATGAAAAATAAAAAAAATGTTTTTAATTTTGAACTAGAAAAAAGTATTAAAACTTTTTTAAAATCCTATTAGTCTTATCTTTAATTTTAAATAGAAAATGTAACAAATTTCTTCTAATCTTTATGACAGATAATAAAGGTTCAATCTTTTAAAATGGTTAGCATACACAAATAGAGAAGATCCCACAAATGAAAACAAGTAAAATAACAAACAATCTAGAGTTATTAGACACGCACTCTTCAATTTTCAATCTGATATTTTAACGAACTCTGATACTTTTTAAATAGCCTAAGGTAGAAAAAAAAGTTTACTTCTCTTCGAAAGTTCATTCAACTTGCTATACTTTTCACTACTCTTCCTCTTCCATTTTCTTTCTCCAACTAAGTTTTGAGTATCAAGGACTTTTTAAAATACAATTCAAAAAAGAAAAAGAAAACTTATTTCGTATTTTATTATCCTTTACCCGTTTCAATTCTCACATATTAAATACAAATAAAAAATCACATCATACTTTAATAATCTAGAGCTACAAAAGTTTTTATATATGAATTTTGTTTTTATTGGTGTAACTGTTCTTATCCCGAAGGAGTCATAATTTTCTGAGATTTAATGCTTCTTATTAAAAAGATTTCAAAAGTTTTCTACCTTTTCCTTATGAAAAAGAAAAAGTTTTTGTTTTTTTGTGTGTGTTTCTTGGACTTCTTATCATTGAACTATAAATTTCAAGAATGGATATGAAGGACCATATGTTGCCTTGCCTTATACATTGTGTAAGTTTTGTTTCGTTTTTGGTTTTATTTACAATTTTTTTGAAATTTCATTATCTTTAATGATTAGTCTTAGAAAATATGGAATAAAATTTATGAATAGGACAAGAATACAAAAATTTATTGTCCAAGGAAAATGTTCTTTGAATTTAAAATCTAAAATTACTTTTGTTTTCGCAATAAACCGGAAATGGAAAAATATAGTTAAGTTATTTATTGAGTTACATAACTTAAATTATAATTTATTATTTTATGAGGGAAATTTGGAAAGTTGTTTTTTATTAACATTTCGTGAGTTTGCCTGAATAAGACTATAAGTATTCCAACTAATTCAAAATAAATTAAAAGCCTTCAGATGGCATTAATGAAAGACATAAAATAGTTTTATTGCAAAATATCAGAGTTGCTAAAACACTAATAATAATGATATCAAAGTCTAGGTTTCGAAATAAATGCTTTTTAGTTATTTTCCATGGCTAATTGCACTTAATATTAAAAAGATCCTAAAACATGAAGCTTCCATTGCATAGCAATTGAAAAATTAACATTATCTTTACCTTCTTTCTGAGGTTCTCACTCACATCGAACTGTGTGAGAACCATTTCGGTGAGTAAAAAATTATTTTCTTTTTTCAATCAAAACCGTTCTTTCAAAATGTAAAAAAGAGCAATCAATTGCCTTTTTACAAAGGGAATATCTTTCATTTCGAATTTGATAGTAAACAATCCAAAAATAAACCCTTTTTTGTTTGCACTACAAAAAAAATAATTTGTCGGCCTAAAAAGGTTAATTTTCCGGTAAAAGAAACTCCATGAATAAACAGATCCTTATTTTCCCAATTTCTTGAATTTAATTTAAAAGTAAATTTTCTCTTTTGACAAAAGAAGAATAACGAAAATTTTGATTTTTTTTCTAGCCTTTTGCCGTTACTCTCGTTTTCATTTAATCCTTTTTTTCGTTTTTACATTTTAATTGTTCAAAGAATATTTTCCCAATTTTTTGTTAAAAATATCTGCAACATAGTTCTTTCCCAACATTTTAAATCTTGATCTTTCGATGCCATGCGCTTAATATTGTATATTTGCAAAAATATTGGAGTTCAGACACTTTATGGATTTTCCGAAACACGCTTCTTCATTGTGTCTTTAAATTGAAATTCCCACAGAAAACATTTTCGAAACAATTATTGGTGTTAACGAATATTTATCAATGTAAGATTCACACTCTAAGACAAAATATATAGGAAATATCCAAATTCTAGAAAATTTTATAATTCCATCACTTAAAATTACATCCCACAAATTTATTGTAGAAATAATTAATACAGATGGTTTTAAAGACTTAAAAGACATTACTTCAAGATAAAATTTGCTTTGGAAGAAATGAACATGATAATAAAAAGTTGGCAGATTTATGGCTATCACATTTCAGGAAAATTGAATTTTCTTACTCTAATAAATTTTTTTTTTTAATTTCAATTTCTTATAAAATATTATATCTACTAACATACAAATACATTCCATATTTAAGACATATTATAGTTATGTGACAGTATATTAATTTTCTTGTACAGTTCCAATTTGAAAAATCTCATTTAATAAATTTAATATCCATAATTGCATGCTTCGGAGAAAAAATTAGAAGAATTAAAAACACAAGGACAGTGTTGTACTCACTTTTGTTTAGTTACCCCGGGTAAATTCTTGATTTTCGGCGCACATTTATTTAAAGAATGCGGGAATTAATGTATTGATCTTTACTTTCATATAGTAATAAAATATTGTACTAATTATGATGGGGGTCTAATTCCAAAGACGTAGAGCAGAAGTCTCTATTCATCTAAAACTGAAATATATTTTTCTCCAAATTTGAAATTTTAATTACTCTTAATTATTATTGTCTTGGATTAAATTTGAAAAATGTTTTTAAAACTATTATACTGTTAATTCGAATTTACTTTTAATTTTAACAACAATTTTTCTTAGAGTATAATTTCGTTCAATTGTACATATAAAATTTTTAATTATTGCTTTCTTCCCAAGTATACTAACCTATAAAATGAAACAAAATTTCATAATTGCATTCCCTAATCTACCTCAACTTTTTACTTTAAGAGAAACTATACAGATACTTCAACATATACCTACACTGAGAAAAAAGATAATAGAAAATCGACTATCGGAAATTGCCTATACAGAATTGCACTTTCATTCTAATTTCTTGTTTATTTATTCTTCTTACTTTTTTTTCCAATATTGCACGTTTACGGGTATCATATGTTTTGTTTTTTCTTTATTTTCTCCTTTTTAAAAAGTGTATAATCAAACATTTTCCTTAAAATAAAATAAAAAAAAACTACATTCTAAATAAACATGAGGCATACCCAAATAAGAGCATTGAACATAGAAAAATTTAAGAGGAAAATGGAAAATCTGTTGAAAAGAAAAAAATATTTTTCATTGGAAAACTGTAAGGAACTGTAAACGCAATATTGTATTTTCTGTAGAACTGTACAAGAAATTTAGAAAATAAAATATGTCTGCTAAAAATGTGCTTTCCAGTAGCGCGTGTCCTTTTTATTCCACCCACAATTCCAAAAAATGATTGGGTTTTTTCTATATTCAAATTTTAATGTTGTTGCTTTTATGTAATGTCAAATATTTAGTATAGATTTATATTTTTTGTATGTATTTGTGAATATTCGACATTCATATGTTATACATTAAGAGCACTTGGAAATATAACTGGTATACTCCGCTTTTATATAGACAACTTTTATAATGACAGGAAACTAGAAAAAAAAAATTTTTTTTTTTTGCAATATTTTCGTCGTTTCGTAGGATAATGAAATTTTGTGAAAAATGACAAATAAAATAAAAAAAAAATGGAAGAACTCTTTTCAACAAGAGGGTCGATAGTTTTTTCATAGTTTTTTTTTTATTTTTTTTTCTGTTTTGCATTAGAATTCTAAAGAAATTTGCAATTTTTGTCTATTTTGCAAGTAAAAGGAAAGAGAAAGTAAAATTATCTCTTTTCTCCTTTTGTTCTCATTCTTTTTTTCATTCTTATTGTTGTACCAGTATATCTATTACTTTTGTGGCAGGAAACTAAAAAAAAAATTTTACGACGACTGTGAAACTACTTTTGATTTTCTACTTTTTTTTGGTCTTTTCTTCACTCCTTATTTTTCAATTTGTAAGGATTCGATAAAAGTTTTTTTTTGATGCATAGTCATTTTTTTCTATAAATTCTTTAAAATTTTCACGAATAGATTTTTATCTTCGATACTTGGATTTGTTAACAGTTCACACGATCAATAACTTCTTTTAAAATATTAAGGACTTAAGGAAAAAAAGGGTAGAATTTTGGTATTATTTTTCTTCTTTTGTTAAGAAAATGATAGTCAGAGATGAATATTTGAATAAATTTTAATCTTACAACACTTTCTGAATTGATAGTGTCTTCGAGTGATGCGATATTAAGGTAAAATTCAATGTCTTACGTTTATAATTTCGTAACTTACAAAAGAATATTAGGAAATAAGGGGAGCTTTAAAAATGAAAACTTTTTTATAGCAGTTTCCATAAGAATTTTCAAATTAAATGTAATTTTGTTCGAAACGATATTAAACGAATGCGGAACCAGGAGAGGGTTAAGTCAAACAGCTAATTTTGCAAGTACAATACACGAAATCAGTCATCGAGTAAAATTGGATTTTGCAATCGTAAATTCCGAGTAATTTAAAATTTTCCTTTAACGTTCTTAATTTTTATTCAAATTTCATGATATTTTTCAACATTTTCAATCTAATATGAATTGGCCAATTTAGAATTAGATCTAATAGAATTGGCCAATTTTTATAAACATGTGGATGATAACGTTATACATAAAATAGCTAAGAATTAAACTATAGAATGTTTTACGACACGCAGTTTTGACGATGTAGAGAATGTAGCATCTTTTCACATATTAGGCGCAGGTAAGTAATGGCTCATAAAAAACTATTTAACCTTGGACAGGAACAGTACTATTTAATAATGTTAATTATTATATTCTATTTGTTTTGTTTGGCAAAGCATGCATGTTCTCTAAAGGTATGTATATAAGCGCTTAGCTTTTGGTGATAATTACAAAATTTCAGCCACGGTGCTACGGTAGGGACCTAATTAAAATTGTAAAATTGTTATTGAAAAGATTTGAAGTTAAAATTCAATCATTGCTAAGAATATTTTTAAACTATAAATTACAATCCTATAGTACACACATTCCTTATATTAACATTTACCGTAAATTACTTGGAATAGTAAGTACAATATATCAACTATATCTTACTTACCTACACTCATGCATTTTTAATACATTTTTATTGAAAACAAGCAATAAATTAAAAACTCTCAATACAAATAACAATGAAAATTCATTCATGCATTCAACGTCGAACTACTTTCTATCTTTTTTTTATTGTTTAGATTTTATTGCAGTCCCTATGTTTTTTTTTTTTTGGGTCATTCAAGTTTTATGAATTCTTGCTCATATGTACAATATGTACAATGAGTAATTTACGAGACATGAAGGATCAATTTTTAAAGGATCATTAGATAACTTTTCTTTTCTTTGTAGTTTCTTGTTATTCCCCTCAAAAAAGAGAAAAAACGGGGTATTCTTTAAAATAGTTCTATATTATATAAAAAAAAACTTAAATTTTCAATAAATTTTTAATAAATTTTTTATTGCAATAAAAAATGTAAGTCCCCATTTCATGTGAGTTTTTTTTTTATTTGTATGTGTTTTTTTATGTACTTTCTTCCGTATCCATATGTACATGACAATATGGACCATAGAAATAAGGAATTCTGTCTTTCCGCACTTTTAGTATAAATTTTAAAAAATTTTACTTGACAATTTATTTTGAAAGACCAAGATAAAATATAGTTGAACGTGCTTGGTGGTTCCAAATTCGTTAAAGTTCAAATAAATTCTTATATTAAATTCAAATAGCGATATTGGAAGTGGATTACGATATTGCAAAATTGACATAAATAATTTTTAAAAAACATTTCCAGCAGTGACCCATTTCAAGTTTAGAGAATTAATTCCATATTTTTCAGAAAATTTAATTTTTCAATTCTATAAATGTCCACTTAAAGTAATAGGTTTGTGTCTCTTGCAGTCATTCGTTTTTTCACCACGTTTTATTTAATGGCTTATTCCAGGTATCTCAATCTTTCTCACATCGCGTGAGAAGAAATATTGAATTAGAAATGTGATTGTATTAAATAGTTTTCTCAGTTCGCCTACCATAAATTCTCATTTTCTTGCGATATCTTACCCTTATTCATTCTAACACATTTCTCAATATTATATTAAGCAATTCTATAAATTTCTTAAAAATATCTTAATTTTTCATGCGCATAATATGTACCATGACTTCAAAATTGTAGTATCACAATAAACATCAATTCTAGAATTTCAACTCAGTAAGTTGAAACTACCACTAATATCGTTTTATTGCAAATCTCTAAATCAGGTGTACTTAAAATCGCTCAAATTTTTAGAAAAAAAAGGAAATACAGAAAATAAAAGAAACATTATTTTACTTGTAATTTTACAAGATAACGTTACACAAATTTATTTTCTCTCCGATGAATAAGGTGCAGAACAAGACAACAAAATTTGGACATAAATACTCTTTACGATTATGGCACGTTAAATCTAAAAAAACATTTTGTGGAACACCAAAATTTTGTGGAATTACGAGAAAAATCACAGAATATAAAATTTCTATATTTTTATAGAGTGTAACCAATTCAAAAGATATTGAGTTTTGAAATTCCTATTGTTCCAATGTTAAATAAAACTTTCTATAAAATGGCCTAAAAACTAAGGATTCCGAATCCGATAAAATTACTAAGAAAATTTCTAAGAATTTCCTCCACTATTGTAATATTACCCTATTGTAAGTAGTCGGAATTAGGACTTCCGCCACCGTTAGCGAATACCTTCGCAGTATTGTTTGTTTTCTACCGGAAGCAAAACAGACATGTCTCATCGAAAGGACTTCGTCACAAAAAGGACATTGTGGCGGGGAAACCCCTTCGAACAGGTACTTCTTCGTAAATAATGCATGACCCAATCGAATCCTGTAGAATTTTCTCTCCAATTTTCTGATTTTATTCAATTTATACTTGGCGTTTAGCCTGAAGCTAGCTTGGCTTCCCGGTTACCGTATTCTTTACCAGGAATGCCACAGTGTCCTGGAACCCAAATCATCTTGACGGTCCTATTTTATGAATTATTTTTCCGAAAATTATTTATATTTCAAATTTCTAATGCATATTTTCTGGCGCAAACTTAATTTTTGCATATATTTCGGTGCACAAAGGTAAGTTGTTTGACGATTTCATTTTTCACCTTAACAACACTGTGAGTACTTTAAAAATAAAAAAACCATAAATGCAATTTTTATTTTTCAAATTCTCTAATGTCCTTGAAGTTTGTTGCTAATTTAAGCATAAAAAACAAAACACAACAAAAAAAAAAAACAAAAGCAAACGTGAGTTATTTGCTTTTTATTTTGTTTTTTGCTTTTTTAATTTTCTTTTCAGTTTTGTGTTTTTGTTTCTGACTTTCAAAAACACAAATGAATTTTTATTGACTTTTTCAGGACAATTATTTCCTCGTTTTGAATATTGTTTTGTTGCATTGTTGTTTTCTTTCTGATTTTTGTTTTTTAATTTTTTGCTCCTTTTCGGGTTACTACTTAACCATATACATATATAAAAATTTTATATTAAAAAACAGAAATCCTGTTATGTTTAGCCAAGCATTCCGTTATACTTTTTGCAAATATTTTTCTATTTTTTATTCGAGGAGCTTTTTGAAACTCTTTTTTTTTCTTCTTTTTTGCTTTTGTGTTTGTTTGCGATTGTGGGTTTTTTTGTTTTGTTATTATGTTTTGCTTCTCTTAAAAATATTAAAAAAGTTTCTTTTTGGGTGGCAATTTTGTTTTGGGGCTATTCGTTGTTCTGCTTTTGTGTTGTTTTAGGGCTATAATGACCCTTTTTTTCCCTCCTTGTCTTTTTTTTTGCTTATTTTTGAAGGAAAAGTTTCTCTTATTTTTTTGAGGTGGTAAAAGGAATTGAAAAGAGTGCAAAATAAAAGTTAAACTATAAAAATAATAAGAAAAAAATGAGAGAAAAAATTTTGAAAGAAAAAATTAAAAACTTGCAAAAAAAAAATCTAAAAACTTTATTTAAAAAAAAAAAAAAAAAGTGCTGATTAAAACAAGGGAAAAGTCATTAAATAACAGTAAGTTGGATTCTAGTATTGGAAAATTAAATAAAGAGAGGAAAAAAGAGTTACTCAAAACCCCCCACTCCCTCTTCACCAAGTGATTTTTTTCTTGCTAGAAAACTAAATTTCAGCCATTACTCTTTTTGCCACATTTCTGATTGAATCGTTGCACGTTTTGCAATTTCCAATTCCGATAAGTGCAAAACTTTGGCAATTATATACAAACTTTTTGTTGGAACTGGGAAAGGCTGGATAAGGCTATTACATTATGATAAGCAATTGAAAGTAAATAAGCGTACATGGCAGTATAAGAATTCTAAATTACGTGGCCGAGATTTTGTTTTAGCAGAAATGTATATAATCAAGTTAAAGAAAGATTCGTGTTATGGTAGAAGTAATCAATTAAAATAAGGTTACTAAGAACAAGCAGGAACTGAATTCATTGAATTCTCAATAGTCTAAATCGTATCTACTAAACAGCTGGAAAAAATTTAGTTCAACGCATTCTTCTAAACTTAATTTCATTCTTCTAAACTAAACTGAGTTTCTACTTTGTTGGCTTCTTTTAACTTCGTAAATTTCAAATAGTCAACTAGCCTATTCCTAAATTTATTCATTACTAGTTGTTTATTATTACCGACAGCATTGCATATAATAAGGTTATGTGATGGCAACAAATTTTGCATATCAAGTTTTCGGTGGGAACGCATTTCTCCATAGGAGGGAAGCGTAATTAAAATATTTTTAGAGAGGTGTCGGTCTGTCTGTCTGTCTAAGTGTGTGTCTGTGTTTGCACACATGTATCTCAAGTTCGGCTGAACCGATTTTCATGCAATTTTATGTGTGAGTTTGTTTTGGGTATTCACGGATTGACCCACGGACATAGTATAAAAATTCCAACAGAATAAAACAAGTTTTTATTATATTTACAATTTTATGGAACATTTTTTATTCTAAATTTTTTTTTAATTTGACTGGAATTCGCACGTTGATTTCGGAAAATTTTAGGATACTGTGGATACGGTTAATTATAACTCCAATTTATATAGCGCAGCAGAGTTATTTGAAAATTTATTTTTAAACACACGAAGGACATTTCTTTTAAAACACATTTTTGATTAAACAATAGAAAACAATTGCATAAATAAATGAAATTCGGATCGAACCCACGATTTGTAAAACAGCAATTTTTCCAAAATACTTTTTTTTTATTTTCTGCTACTTAAAGTATTTTAGTATAAATTAAAAAAAATTATTGCATACTTATCGGAGGAAGAAACAAAAATTAAAAGAAGCATTAATATTAATATCGAATTTTTGATGACTTAAAAAAATGACTTTTTAAAAAATTTTGAGGAGCTTGCAATTTCGGAAATATAAGATGGCCAAAATTGAAATTTTACTTATTTCAAAAAGTAATAACTTCGAATGGGATGCGCGAGTAGTAAAAAAAATTCATTCTTCTAAAGAAAGTAATTACCTACCAATGTCTAGAAGCTGCACCAAGTTCACATTTCTAAAACCAACCGTATAAGAGAAGAAACTATATCGATTCGGAAAATTGAAGAAAATTTCGAAATTGTAGAAATTTTTAAAGAGAAACATGGACGGATGCTGAGGCTGGAGAATATCATTTTTATTTTTCTTTTATTTTTTGTTAGAATGGTAAAAATAAAATTCTCTTTTATTTACTATTTTGCAAATCAAATATTTATGTGTTTGAATAAATAATTCAAATGTTAATAATATTTAAATTATTAATTCAAACACAGCTATACACACATTTAATTTTTTATAAATTTTTCCTAATAAGATTTAAAAAAAAATTAGCTATTGTTATACACAGTTTTAGCAGATTTTTCGTCCAGTGCAAATTGAAAAAAAAACTGCATCGTCCGACATAAAATCTATTTATCAGCTGATATTCGCTCGTATTTGTCCGCTTCATTAAATAAGTGCAACAAACATTAAAATTTGTTTAGCATCACACTCTTCGTAATGAAATATTGTACAGCTTTCACGAAGTGAGAATGTAGCGGCGAATGATAAAAGAGAAGCACATAAATTACTAACCACATTTTTTTAAGAATAAAGAACTAAAATTTGCAAAAAAAACTTGCAAAAAAACAGTTTTAGCTTGAGAAACAGACTTCTTAAATTTTTCTTTCAAGCTTCAGAATTATACATTTTTGAAAATCTTGCTGAATATTAATTGCACTCTTAATAGGCAACGAATAAATAGAGACTAAATAAATAAAGACTAGAATATTGATTCCCATTGTAAAATCTTGGTAAAAATCATTATAAATTTGATTTGATTTGATTTATGTTATCAAAAAATCTCAAAATATTATGTACGTTATAAGGCTGACAATAAGTCCTTTAGCAAAAAAATAGTCTTTAGTCAATTCACAATCAAAACTGAACTGTTTTTGAACCAGTTTATAAACTATAATTTGGAACCATTAAAACCATTTAATTTTACACCGAATTCAAACATCAGAAGTAACAATTTAAGTTATCAAAATAATTAAAAAAACTTGTTCATTTTAAATTTCCAAGAAATTTTTCAAAAGTTTTCTCAAATAAAATTCCGCAAAAATTTTTCACCCCAATTCTTAGTATATAAGTAAGTGCGAGATGACTTCGCTTATTTCGAAAAGAAAAGAAAAACGTAATAAAAAATAATAAAAATTTCTCCATCTTTTATCAATTGTAAGTAGAATAAAAAAATACAAAGATTTAATTAGAAAAATCTGAAAAATAATTTTTTAAAAATGCACACATAAGAAACAAAAACAACAAAAAAAAAAGAAAAACTCAAAGTTGCACTTTTAATTTTTCTTCTCACTTTTATGTTTTTTCGTTTGTTTTTCTTCTTTTAGTTTTTCCTTGAACTTTTCCATCTCTTGAATCCTGATGAACAAAAATTTGCTGCTGTGATGTCACAACAATAGAATCATGGCAATGATTTTCAAGCATTTTGTTTTTTATTTTTTAATTGTTTCGTTTTTGTCTCCTTATTAGCACTCGCTCACTTATATTTAATTTTGTTTTCGTATTGTGCTTAACTACTTATTTAAATAAAACAGGGGTAAAAAAATATTTTAATTAATTTTATTTGTATACAATTTTCTTAGAAGAGCAAATAAGTGAGAAAAAAATTTCAAAAAAAAAAAATAAAAAATTAAATTTATAAATTGAAATTTTATTATTTTTTTTTTTTTTGCCTGGTGACTTTTGCAATTTTACAAATATGGCGTTTTTATTTTTATTTTTGTTTTTTATTTTAACTCGTGAGATGGAAAATTTTTGCATTAAAAATTAAAATCATAATTACAAATAAATACAATTTTTTATAAAAAACAAAAAACAAAATTTTTCACTAAGTACAGTAAAACTTCTATTTATTAAACTCCTGGTTTCGTTTGAAGGAAATTTTATTTACCCATACATTCATAGGTAAATCATATTAAGAAACCTTCGGCCAAACAATATTACATAGGTTTTAAAAAATGTTCAAACAGCTGCTGTACTCTCATACACATTTTATTGCAGCATAAATATGAGATTGAAAAAGATTTAACAAAACTAAGAATTTTTACAATGAATTACGAAAAATTTCAATTTATAATAGCCTATTGATCCAAGCTTAACATCAAAAGCTAAAGTTTAAACAAAATTTAGCTGTTGTAAGTTCGCAATATAAAGTTTTGGAATTTTAATTAAAACATGAGTGCAATTTTCAAACCAAGTGTTTTTTTTACATTACTCACTTCCAAAGTTCCATGCCCAACTGTCATGCAGGAAATTTATGCAAATAAGAGTTGCGGATTACCGAAACATGACAGCTTTTTTAACAACAATTTCAACTTGCCATAAAAAATTTAAATGTGGAATATTAATATCTAACTATTAAGAGTAGTTATTTTATTTAATAACTACTCTTTTGTAATAAGTATATCTCTGTACTTATATCTCGTCTGGAGAATATTTTTAAATTTTGTTCACATATATGATAATAGGTCTAATCGTTTTTTATATAATATGCAACTAATTAAAAAACATTCAAAAGTGTGTATTTGAATTAAACAGTTTTAACTTTACAATATTTGCAATTTAAAAATGATAATAAAATTATTTTGCTGTTAATAAGGCGGCAGTTATTTATATTTATATTAAAAAATAATTAAGTATGCAAAATTTATTGCTAAATAATTTAAACTTTTGAATTTGTAAACGAATTTCTACAAAATATGCAAATTATACAAAAAATTGATAAATTATAATTAAAAAATTGTAAATTTACAATAGAATATGAAATTTGCATGAATATAAGAATTTGTTCAAGAAAATTCTAATATCGAAAACCTTATTTTTTAAATTCTATTTTCAAATTGTAAAATATGTTAAGAACTTCGCCGTAGAGAGCTTAAGAGTATCACTTTAACATGCTACTTCACTTTATCGTACGAGTATCAATCAGTATTTAGAACTGAAACTAAATTATTAAATCGACCACAATCACTGCAACATTGTGTCTTTGTATGTTGCATACGCATTTACTTTTAATTAATAAAACACGTATATGGTTTTAAATTGTTGCGATTAATTTACTGTTAAATTTTGGTACTAAAATCTTTTCATTAATTTTAAAAATTATTTGTTATTAAATGAAAAGCACACGATTTTTGTATTTTTTCGTTTCTCCCTTAGGATGCACAATTCAATTAGTATAACACGCCCAATGCTGGACCATTAAATTATAAAATTAATTCTATTTTTCATTAAATATTATTCATTATTTATTTATTTAAATAGTACAGCCTTAGCTGGCTAAGTATTATAATAAAAAAAACATAATTAACATAAACATAATAGCATGTTGAACATCTTTTAGGGATTTTGGTTATACATTTTAGCAAATTTGAAATATTTAGCTGTACATAGTGTAGTTTATAAAAAAAAGTTTATAAACTTAAGTAATATTTTGTCTGTCTTTCTATTTTAATTCAGGATGTCTTGCACACCCCTTGCAAAGTGTGTATTCAAATCCTTGTTATTGTAATCGCAATTAGAAAATTTCAAGTGCGCTATAGAAGTTAATTGGATATTGCTGAATGTATGGGTAAGTACTGATAAAGTAAGTAAATATTGCTGCGACAAAAGTACCACATGGAAGATTACAATTTGACAAAACGTTAGACAACTAATATTAAGACTGAAGAGGCTTTTAATGAATATGATATGAATGAACTATGGCAGCATGCTGAAAGTTTAGGTTACGTAATTGAATTGTGCGTAGAAAAAACATCGACTAATTGTCATAACATTGATAACAATCTGATGCAAGCTGCAAAAATTGGAGTTTAACGTACATATATTAAACAATTTTCGCGTACGTTCTTTGTAAGTACTATAATAAATTTCATCATATTTAACTATAACTTAGCTATATCAGATAGATTTTGCCTTATTGTTCCGGAATATTTGAATATGTCCCAATCGAATATTTAATTTAGATCACATACGACTTAACAACAATTTTTCCGTATGAAAATTTAACAGAAATTTGTTCCCTTAAAAACCATTAATTTTCTTCGAACTTATATTTTTAATTACGTTCTTATGTTGCCACAAAATTATATTTTTAATTAAACACATGTGTTAATATGTACAATATATAAATATTTGAATTGGTACAAACATTTAAAAATAAAAATTAATTAATAGGGAATTTGAAAAATAAATTTAGATTTTCGAATTTTTAATGAAATTTGAATAAATAATGGCAAATTAAATTTGTATTTGGTCAATAAAAGAGATTTTAAATACTTTTAATTTTTAATTTTAAATATTAAAATCGTATAGGAAAATGCAAATATTTTGATAACTAAACAGATAAATTGTTAAATGTTCTTATTGGAATTTCATTATAATTGTTGAGAAGGATAATTGCAATAATAGGTTAAGGCAAATTTTCAGAAAATTAATTTGACATTTTTGGAATCAACTCGTTCTCTGTACTGCTCGTACCGCACTTTTACCACCAAAATTAAACCACATTTGCTTATTTTTAAGTGAGCGTTATGCAATTCCTTACTCACTTTATTAATTCCAGATTATTACTTTCAACACTAATTTTATATATTCAGTATAAATTTAAATTACTAAATATTAGCTAGTGATTTTTTCATGGGAGTCTTTATAAGTGTGTACATCCTCTTCCAAATTTTTCTTTTGCAAGCCTTAAACTCATCCGGAAAAGGAAGTTCTTTTCAACACTCATTCAACACTATTAAAGAATAACAAACATAGTAAAGAAGCAGAGAATATTAAAGAAAATTCTTTACCATTACATAGCCGTTTAGTATTTTATTCATTACACAGCCTTTTGATACTATCCTAGAAATAAACAAATTATGACAGCCACATAGTCCTTGAATTGATGACTACACTCTTTCTTTGAATTTTATTCCAAATATTTTTTTTGTTTTTATATTATTGTTTTTGTTATACATTTTAAAAAGAATAATAATGTCGTCGTTATGTCGTCTATTTTTTTTTTGTTTTAATATCCTTTTCCTTATTTTTTTTTCATCTTTTGTGTGTCGTAACCAGCTATTATATTGTGTTGCCTGCCTATAAATGCCTGCTGATAAAAGACATTATACACTTACTCAATTGTTATGGAAAAATACTTATAGGTACCTAGTTATTTTCTTGCTTTTCCTTTTTAAAGCCAGAAAATTTAACAAATACTTTACTTGGATTTATTCTTTCAACGGTATTAAGGATAAAGTTTTTTTTTTAATGATTTTCTTTATAGGTATAGATCGTTTCATCAGAATAATAATATGAAGTAGTTTAGCAATAACGACCAATAAAAATTAAATTTCAATAATCAACGATTAACGAACTTTGATTTTAATATTTTTTATAAGAATAATGTTACACATATTTTTTTTGCTTCCTTTTGCCAATACAAATAGAATTTTATTTGGTTTAAAATATCAAATTTGGTTGCTTTCAAAATTGGAAAATTGTTTCAACTCAAATTCAAAGATTATTTCGAAAATCAACTGAAAAGGTTACGTTAAGATAGTGAAAATGCCATTTGAATTCTAATTTCAAATTTCAAAAAATTTAATTAGGAATTAGAACATATAGACCCGCGAAATATTTATAAGGTTGGCTTTTAGATCAAGTTACTCTTTCCCTCGATAAAATACGATTTCAACGAAAAAATTTTTTAGTCCGTTATTATATTAAACAGAGCAGGAATATCAAATTTTAAAACCATTTGTTATTAATTTGCGGATCGCTTAGGTTGGTGTCTCAATAAACTGACAGTGTCGCCAATACTGAAATATACGAGTCTTTTTTTGAATTATTAAGAGATTCTCTCTTAACAACATATTTTTTTTTGTACAAACTTAAATGTTCGCAATACTCTCTTTCACTTATTTTTGAGTATAGATCAGTTTTATTTCTAATGAAGTAGGAAGTGTACGCATCAACGCAAAGTTTCATATTTTTTTGCTTGATATTTGGAACTTCGTTTTTAGTGGTTTTTTATGTATGTTAATGTAAGTATAAAAAACTTGTGTGAATAAGTAAAACTAAATATTTTGATTCTTTTTTTGCGTACTTTGTAAGTAATTTTGGGTCATAATAATAAACATAATTTTGGGAATAAAATAAACAATTTTTTTATTTTAAATAAACAAAAAAACTGTATACTATCTAAGAGCAACGAGAGAGCAGCTCTTAAATACTGTACTAGGATGACTATATGGGAGACTAGGATGACAATGGTAAAAAAATTTTTTAAGTAGAGACCCGAAAAGTAGACAAACGGAAGAAAGGCACATAGATACGTGCAAATTAATAGCATTACCCAAATTTTTTCAAACTAAATATTTCGTACTGATTTATTGATTTACTACTAAAAACAATGCAAAAGAAAAAAAAAATCTATTAATTCATAGCAAGTGCAAATTAATAGTAGTGCAATAGATTTCACCCAAAGTGAAAGGAAAAGAATAACCTGCCTTGTTTAAGCATAGGTTTTTGAGAGAAAAAACCTATTTGACTGCATGAAGAAAGAAACCTTTAAAAGGAAAACCCTTCATTTAGTGCTGTGCGATTAAAAAGTGAATTGAACTTAGTAGTAGCAGTCACAACTGTCAAACGAATTTTAGCGGAGACACAACTGTTCGGGAAACATGTTGAAGCAAGTCTGAAATTTGCTAGAGGTCAATTGAATGGGCCTATCGACAAATGTCGAAATATCTTGTGGTCTGATGGTCGAGTCAAAAGTAGATCAGTTCCGTTGTAGAGAATGCAGGCAGTACATAAGACGACTTAGAAATGCTGAATACAACCAAAAGCACGTGACAAGGAGATGCAAAAATCAATATTTGGGGTTGTTTTTCGTACAGTGGTGTTGGTCCGATTTTTTGGATTAAAAATATTATGGATGCTAACGAGTACGTTCTTATAATGAAGCCAACAGTGCTGCCCTATGCTGAGTGGAACGATGGGTTTATCAGCAAGATAAACAAAGCACAAAGGCAACCCCAGATCCCCTTCGACCTAACCCAATGGCAACCTTGTTGCCGCATGGCCACTGCGGTCCGGCACCCAAATGAGCGTGACTCTGTTCTCCGATGCCAATTCCACAAGTGCAGCAAGGCAACCCCAGACCAGCTTGGATATAACCTGAGCCGAATGAAAAAAATTAAAAAACGAGAATTTCTTGCTTCGACAGAACATATACGAAAATTGGGGAATGGGTTGCTCAGATTCAAGCTGAATGACTGGCGAAGTCTTTTACGAATTCGTCGCAAATGTGTTTTATCCATGGTAACAAAAAAAAATATATTGAGTTTCCAGTCGCTCTTTTTTTGGATGGGCATTCCTCACATTTATCTTTAACCCTAAGCGAGATTTGTAAAGCAAAATCACCAATTTTAATACGATTATAATGCTACACATATATTGCAGCCTTTGGATGTTGGTGTTTTTAAGCCTTTAAAAACCGAATGGAAAAAAAATGTTCACGAATGGAGAGAACGAAATGGCGGCAAAAACATGCATTTAGAACTTGCGGTTTATTATTATATTCAGTTAGTTATGTTAATTTTGCCAAAATTTTAGATCGGTAAATTTCAAGTGCGCTAAAAAAGCCAATTGAAACGTTTTAAAAGAAGAACAAAATTTACGAGTATTTAATATATTCGTAAGTATGGGTAAATTAAGTAAATATTGTACAACTACGGGTAATAAAGTTAGCGTCGAAAAAAGTCTTGCTGAAAAAAAATTTAGAAAATTATATCAACATTGAAGAAGATTAAATGAATATAATATGAATGAACTGTGGCAGCATGAAAGTTTAGATGACGTTATTGAATTGTGCGCAGAAAAACATCAACTACTTGTGGTATTATTGAAATTTGTGATAAAAATATTTCAGATGCTTTTAATATCTAAGGAAATAAAGAAAATAGTCATGTAAATCTGAACTACTTAAACGCAACTACAAAGCAAGACGATACTTTATTTGAAAATATAGAAACACCGTACAAAACGAGTTTGTTTTTGTCAGGAAAGTTGAATATTACAGATAAATCTTCCACCAAAAATATTAAAAAACGAGAAAAAATACGACACGTCAACGAGGGAGTTGACCGTGTCAACTCTGTAATATCCTCTCTGTAATCTCTGTAATCTCTGTAATATGACTTTAAGTTGCCATATTACCATATTAATTTATATACAAAATTTCAGTACTGTGTTTTTAATATTTTAAGATATCGTCAAACTACTATTGAAGTTGTATGGCAACTATCAGAAAGATCCAAGCAATTTTAACGAATAAAATATCGGGCCTACTATCGGGCCTATTCGCTTGTGTGAAATTTCAATACCATAGCTTTTATAGTTTCTGAGATGTAACCAAATAACTTTTGAAATTGTATGGCAGCTGTTAGAAGGAGCCAAGTAATTTCAACCACTTTTATTACATATTCACTTGTGTGAAATTTCAATACTACAGCTTTTATAGTTTCTGAGATATAGCCAAATAAATTTTGAAGTTGTATGGCAGTTACCCGAACCACTACCCCGATCATATCCAATTTAAATAGGGTTCTGGAATTTACTATAATAAATCATTTGTGAAAATTTGGTTAACTTAGCTCAACTACTTTTTGAGTTATCGTTGGCACGGACGGCAGACAAAGCAAAATCGACTCAGAATCCGGCGCTGAACAAAAACATACACTTGAGTCTTTATCTCAGGCCATTATTTCTTAGCGTTACAAACGGTAAGGCTAATTTAGTATTCCCTTCGAACATACGTTTGTACGGGTATAAATATTAAGAATATTACCAAAACTGTGCAATCTTCACTGTTAGATAATAAAAATGTTAAGCTAAATCAGCACACGAAACTTAAGTTAGGGATAATTAATTTCTATTCGATTTAACTGGATTGTAAAGAATAGACTTTCATTTGACATAAAATCTTCAATTTTAAGAAGTGGTATTTAAAATTCTGTAAAAATTGAAGAGTTCTTAAGGAATTTCAGTATGGGTTTTGAATAAAATTTTACCTTCTGCTTGATGAACAAAATTTTCTACACTTGTTCTTATTTACTATTGAGTTTTATTATGCTTATTATTATTTAATATGCTTTTAATTTGTAATGGAACCTTAATATCAATTGACAAATCAAAGTTAACCTAAACAACTACATACTTATATTTTGTTCAGTTTAGAAATTAAGTAGTGAATGTGTGCGTGTATATAACCGTTACTTAACATATGAATATAGAGGATAACAAGACAGTTATATATAGAGTATAACAGATTAAAGAACACGCACTTTTCTATGTTTTCAACTATAGACAAGCGATCATTAAATTTGTATGGTAATTTAGATTCTAGCATGTCGATAAATTTTTCTATGTTCTTGGATTTAATATTACTTTTTGTGCTCTCCTGTTAACAATACACGAGGGTGTATGTGTATGATTAGTATTATACTTACAACTACACAAACAATTGTTCATATAAGTTTCGATTTTTTTTTGTTTTTAAATTTTTATTAAGTTTTTCCTTTAAGTACAAGTAGAAGGATGTAAAAACTTTTTCTTTTAAATTTCATATACATTAAAAGTATAAAGTAAGGCATAGGTAAGTATTTTATAAGAATATTGTGTTAAATAATAAAATAAGGATTACATCCTTCTTTGAAAGTTATTAACTACACTTACAAACGCGCAGCAGGAAAAGAAGTGAGAAAAGGAAACTGACAAAAATACAATAAAAAAAGGAAATACAAAATTTAAGGTGGAGAATAATAAAAATAACAACAAAAGAAAAGAAATACAAAATATTTAAATCACCTACTCATCAAGGTCAAGTGGTCTGACAGTGCTCATTTTTTTCGTCTTGTTCTTATGTTGATTTTCTCCTATTTTTTTTTCTCATTTCCAATGTACAAAATGATGAAATACATGTAAAGAATGTGAAAAATTAACTGGGATTTGATATTAAGAAGTGGGACAGAAAAAGTATAACTTAGAAAGTGTAATTTATGTGTACACACGTTTCAAAACGAATGAATTACAAATGAGTTTCAAAATTAAAATTAAAAGAGAACGTAATTTATCAGCTGTCGCCGTAGAGTGATAAATTTTTAATGAAATTTAATTTTTGATCATTTTTTTCGACCTTCTTATTTAATATTTTGTTTTTTAATTTTGCTTTTAAAGGTGTGACGTAAAACGTCTACCAGAAATAAAAAATTATTATTATGGTGAATATTTACAATTACATAATTATTAAGAATTCATTAAACGGGGAAGACTAAATAGTAAACTCTTAACTTGTAATAGTTTAAGTTAACTGTCATTTAAGTTTGGATATATTAAGTAAAACTTAATTAACTTATGTAAGTTAAATTGTATGATGTGTAATTTAAATGATAAAAAAGATAAAATTTTATTATTAACTCAATAGAAATTTTTTCATGCAACTGCAGAACAGATGGATTACGTAATCAAAGGAACGAGTTAAAGGCAGAAAAATCAAATAAATTTTCCCCTCATACTGGACTCGTACCAGTTATCTGACGCTTTCCAGGCGGACGCTCTACCAATTGAACCACAGAGGTATAAAGAAATTGTCGATGAATTGTTCTTCACATTGCTTTATACTGTAATGCACATGTTTACCAAGTTTTGTTTACATTGAGAATCTACATGCAATCTTCTACTTGAAACACACAATCACAAGAACACACATTTAAAATTAAAAGAAATTTGGTTATCTCTCATATAACAAACAGGTATATTAAGCGAGCGCTTAATGCTTTCAGAAATTGTACGAAAAGTACCATGAGTTTAATCCATATTCACGGACAGATGGACGGACAATATATATCTAAATCAGAATGTGAATATGTTTATACATATATTTAGGCTTTTTTTTCTGAAATTTACAAAAAGAATGGGTAGTACATAAACTCCTGTAAAATTTTACACAAAATCTACCATTTCCCGAGAAAAATACGCACAATTATGGAATAATTATGAAACAAATCTTCTATTTCATATACATACAATACATGTGTGTCCTTTTAAGAGTAGAAACTTACTCAAAAACCAAATATTCAACGGTCTACTTCTATAGTATTTAAAAGTAAGATAAAAATAGTGAATATGATTTTCTTTTACCATCAAGGAGTAACAAAATTTCAATTAAAATATATTTTTAAATTTTGTGATTTGAATGCTCATTTGTTATTAAAAATTTTTATATATATAAATACACATATATATACATAATTACAATAATCACATCACTAATTATATTTTTAACCATATGCAATTAAGTTTCTTTCAATATTCATGTTTTATATAAGTACAAATAATACATAATGCAGTTATGTACACATATATACAATAACACGTGTGTTTTATTCACAATCGTAATTATTCAAGGACATTTTAATTAAAGATCTACACGTTAGTGTTAGTTTTTTTCTTCTTTCTTTTTAATGATTTTTAACCTCTTTGGTTTGAAAATTATTTCTCCCTTGACTATCTTTTGAATATTTTTGTTAACATCATTATAACTGTATATATATATATATATATATATGATAGGTGTAAAGTACAAGAAAAGAGTAAATATGTTTTTTTTTTTTTGAAGAATAAAATTTTAATTTTAATAAATTTTTTTTTGTGCCATTTTTCAGGGTTGTAATTATAAAAAAAAAAAGGCTTCTTTCCATATAAAATTTGGGTTCGTGTTATTTTTACTCTTGTTTGTTCCCTTTTTACTCCCCAAACTGAAAAAAACTTTCCGGTAACATCAAAAACTACTTTTTCATCAAAAAAATAATGATGATTCGAATTCATTATTTATGTAAGTTTATATAAATGCATTAATATCATATTTTCTCTCTCTTTCTCACTCTCTCTCCTTCTCTGAATGAAAAAGTGAAAAAACCTGAAAATTTAATTAATTTATTTTAAAATAAAAATGAAAAGTACAAAAATTTTTAAAAATTAACGAGAAATTTTCTTGTTATGCTCATTTTTTTATCCTCCATCTCTTTCTAAACTAAAAGGAACATTTATACCTTTCACATATATGTACATATATGTACCCCTACATATATGTAAGAATTGTATTGTGTACTTATATTTGTGTAATAGACCCGAATAACACAATTTATTTTAGAAATGTTTTTTTGTTGTTCCTTTTTCCGAAAAAAAATAACAAAATTAAACCTACACAAACATCATTATTTTTAATAATATTTTTGAAATTATAAATAAATAAATTTTTTTTTGCACATACCTACGTGTATAAATATACATATGTATATACATTTTTGCAATTATACAGGGTGATTCATAAAATTATACAACAACATACCATTGGTTAGAAGATCGAAAATGGGTAAAACTTTTGTTCCAGACTGGGTGCCAAATTTCAAGAGTTTCTGATTTCCAGGGATTTTAACGAATTTTCACGAAATTTTTACTTATTCAAGATTTTTGGAATATAACTTCCATTTCGAAAAACATAGGAACTTCAAACAAATAGTTTCTGAAACGTCTAGTAAAGAGCTTAAAATAGACATGCTGCTTTATTCTGTATTTTATGTACCTTCGGAATATTAAGCATTCGAACCTTAGGGAAACTTAAATTTTTCCCTTGTTTTATTTTTTAAATTTTTTCCAACTAAGTACATATGTAATTTCGTAAGAAATTTATTAAATCCTTGAGATTTTTGTTTATAGAATTTTTTCCAGCTGCTTAAATTTTAATTTAAGTCCTCAAACATTAAAAATTTTTTATAATACAAAAGATATAGCACAAAAATCACAAATATAATGAGCTACAAATTTAATTAAAAGTAGATGTTGGTAAAACTAAAATTAAATTCAAGTCCATTTTCCTTTATCCAAAAATTTTGCAAATTTCTCAAAACAAACACCAAATTCTTCTATGAAATTCACCTAAATCGGCAAAAATTATGTAATTGTTTTCTTCTTTCAAAACTATTTCTATTCAATCGCATGTTTTAACTTAATTGCTTTAGTGGAAAACCTCTTAAGTTGCATTAACCGTATACCAATTTTGGAACATATTGAAAATTTATTAATTCCATTAAATTATTTATTAATTATTTAGTTTCTTCATAATTTTACAAACTCCATTTTGTTCAAAAAAATTAAAATTTTCCTATTGAAAAAAAAAAAATTCTATTGGAATAAATGTCAAAATTTATATGGCATGTCTTTAAAAATTCGCTCCAGCTGGATAATTTTAGTAAATTCAGATGCTAAATGGTCTCTACATTTCGAAAATATTTTTTTCAAATTTTTAAATTGCACCCAATGCGAGAAAAATGCATTTAAAAATTTCAAACCATATAGGTACCATTTCTTATAAAAATTGGAAAAAATAAAAAACCTATCAATTTTCTTTACCAAGAAAAGTTTCGAAAAAAATTTTTTGATTACTAGATTTTTTTTTGTTTTTCGTAATACGAGTACAAAATTCTAGTTTTTCTTTTCAAAAATTTAAAATTTTTTAAATTCAATTTTTCTTTTTCAATTGAAGTTTGTATAAAATTTCGTTTCAAATTCGTTATTATTTGATATATTTCAATAAACACATTAAAATTCAGATTTTTTATCAAAATAGTTGATGAAAAATAAATGATAGTTGATAATTACAACGTTTAAAATTCTTGCCTCTAAGGTTTAAATCTGACATAGAAATGGTTTTTGTGCTACATCCGAAGATACATAAAATACATAATCAAGCAGCATGTCTATTTTAAGCCCTTTACTAGGCCTTTCAGAAACTTTTTTTTAAAGTTCCTATCTTTTTCAAAATGGAACTTATAATCCAAAAACCTTGAATAAGTAAAAATTTCGTAAAAATTCGTTAAAATCCTTGGAACTCGAAAACCCTTGAAATTTGGCACCCAGTTCGGAACAAAACTTTTACCCATTTTCGATCTTCTAACCAATGGTACACGTTGTTGTATAACTTTCTGAATCACCCTGTATATGTGTACATGAATGTATATCATATATTTATTTTATTTCATAATTTCAAATTTACAATAAACAAAATATTGTGGGTGGATATAAGTTCACAAAAAATTAAGGAATATATGAAATGTACACAAATATATGAATACATATTGTATACAAGCGCACAGCATGCAGATTTAATAATAAGGATACACAAGCACTATTGAATCTTATTACTTCTACCTTGAGGGTAAAAATTTTCGATTTAATTCTAGAAAATACTAAGTAAGTATTTTTTATTTGGATTTTGTATACTTAAGTTTACACAGTTATTATGCAGAGTTATAATTGTGATTGCATTACACGTGTGCTAATAATATTATGAAGCAACTTTACTGTTGCATATGAGCCCAACAATACAAATAGAATGTTAATGTTTTAAAATTTATCAATGGTATCTAAAACCCTCAGTTTACAATATTCTAAGTTATACAATGAGTTAATAATAAAAAATAAGATATTTCATTTATTGCATTATGGTATGCCATTCTCCTCCCTCTATAGGAAGCCAGTTACGTACTCTTTGACATACGATGTTCTGATATAGCTGAAAAAATATTTTTTTGAAACTTTCAAGGTAAATTATCAAAACCTGTTGACAATTTGATATGAGATTTCGAGAATTTCTAAAATCTTAATAATCCCATCAATTTACTTAATAATATTTGACGATGACACATTGAATATCAAAATGTCAATTAATTAAAACAATTTGATATGAGATTTCGAGAATTTCTAAAATCTTAATAATCCCATCAATTTACTTAATAATATTTGACGATGACACATTGAATATCAAAATGTCAATTAATTAAAGTATTTTGCAAAATACGATAATGCAAATGTTTACGCTATGCTAAGAATTTTTTTTCCGTTCGTATGGAAACCGACATTCCACAAAATTTCTGAATTCTCTCTTCCTCTAGAATATTTTGAGAGTAGCTTTAGTCGAAGATAATTAGAAAGGCGGACTATTAGAGATTCCGAGACGTTGGAATATTCACTCATATACTAACTCAAATGTTCTAACCTGATGTGAAAGTATATCTCCATTCTTCAAACTCTTGTTGTCTCTCAGTAGAAGAGAATGCAGGATATTAGTGGTTAGAGTAGAATAAATATGTTAACATTAATATTCAAGGTATTGGCTTCTTCTGAAACAGGAGGAAACGATCTAGGATGTTTTAAAAGAGTACCTGGCTTCAAATACAAGAAGATTCAAGAAGATTGTTTTTATCTGGAGATCATTGTGTGTGGAAATGTAAATTCAAACAGTTTCGAAGTGCATCTCCTTGTTGCTTTACAATTTGCGTTAACTGAACATTACTATTTGTTAATTCTAGGTAACACGCAATTACACTCTAACTAGACTTCATATTTAAAGCAATTTTAATTAAAAATTATTTTCTTTGTGTATTAATTATTTATTTTCAAATGAAATTACGATAAGCTGCTAATAAAAAATTTACCTTGCAATTTTTAATTATAATTATTATTTATTGTATTTATTAAGTATCCACTCATAAAAATTCACAATAGTTCGAATATATTATGCGCATAATATATACGATCGTGTACAAACAAATAAACAAACCTTGCAAAAATACCGTTGTGATGAGGAACTTTAAAAATCGATAACGATAAAAGTTTGATAATGAAAATCGATTTTCGTTTTTGTTTTCACTAAATGCAAATATTTTATAGTTGATATCAGAAATTTCTGATTGATAAAATATTTAATAACGACTATCGCATAATTTAAGCGTAGATAGTTTTATATGAGTGTGAAAATAGAAACAATTCAATATTTTATTTATGGGACCATAAAAATTAGTTGATATTTTTATTTTACGGTTTATTACATTGTTGTGGTTTTTGATGTTTTCAAAATTACCAAAATAAAGAATGTTTTTTTTTGTAGGTAATCTGCAATTTCTACTTTCAAAACAAAATGATGAAATGAAGGTTCTAATAACACGTAATTAGAGAAAATTGAAATGAAACTTTGATCTTGGTTTGCGCATATTCATCTTAAATTAAACCTTTCTATGCATAGGTTCAGCACCCAAAAAAATTCGTCTGAAGTGAAGTTATAATTTTAATTTATAAAATGGTAGTAAGAAAAAAAACTATAATTACTTATATTTAATTCTTAAAAAAATTATGCAACATTTCATTAAATGATCCCAAATTTATAAAATTAAAGTTAAATATAAGTAATAAAACATATAAGAATGCAATTTTTGGAAAATGCACTGCAGTTTAAAGAAAAATTATGCAATCAAGTAAAACATAAAAAATTTAAACAAACAAATGCACAAATAAAGATACCCTGCACGCCCTGGATGCATTTGAGGATTATTTGTTTCTACGTTAATAATAAAACTTTTTCCATTTGATATTGCTTTTTTAATAAAAATTAGTTTGCATCTTCAACCAAAAATTTTGCAATTTTATTGTTTTTTGAGTCCAATAACCTCATAATTTTTTCTGATTTCAATTCTCAATTATGGGTTTCAAAACAAAAAATTATAATTCGCGTTAAGGCTAAAAAATAACAAATAAAAACTAAAATCGAAAATGTCAATTTAAATTTGCAATAACTTGCAAGAAAGACCTTTTCAAAATCTTTTCTGGATCTTTACCAATTTCAAAAAAACTTCAACACCTTCTTTATAGGTTGGTCGAAAAGACATACTAAATTTATTATACCCTTCAGTAAAGTGTACATTAGAAATATATGTTTTCGTCCTTTAGCCTTTGCATACAGCTGAAATAATACTGAGTTTTCATTAAATATTTTTAGTATTAATTAGATTAGTTTTTAGAATTAGAAAGAATTATGTATTTTGTGAAACGTTGAGGTCATCGTGACCAAAAGAACGTTTTCCTGATTTTACGCACATTAATTATAATATCGCCAGCAATAGAACAAATTTCTTGGTCTATGTTATCATGGTCAATGTTATCATAGTCAATGATAAAAAATGTAAGAGCTCTACGTGTTATGCGAACTATGCGAATGTTAAAAACTCCACATTGCAACATACCAAAATTATGTCTTGTAAATTGTAACAGTAACAATTTGCTATTATATTTTTGTATAATTAATGCTTTTGTGTAAGGTATCAAAATTAATTAAAATAATTTTTTTGCTCCAAAGCCAGACACTTGGAATTGAAAATTCCAATCACTTAAAATACAGGAGTCTATTAAATAATTAATGCCGCTATACTTAAACCACATATTTCAAAATTGTTTTTACTTCATTTTAAACACTAAATTATTGCCAATCAATCAACTCAATTGAAACTTTAAATACTAAAGTAGAGCAAAAAGTATAAAAACCTAAATGCGCCAATGAGCGTTGAAGCATCTCCAACTTTTGAAAAATCTCTTTATTTTTTTGAAAACTTTTACAATTTAATTTTTATGAGAACTCATTTAAAATTTTATAATTACAATGATCTTACTGTACGAGGAAAAACCATTTTTCATCCAAAAACTTCAGTATTCTTCACTTGCATACATCACAAAAAAATTCTAATTGAATTTAAAATTAATAATATTTTTACTTAATATATGGGTTTAATATTCATTTAAAAACTTTTTCATTTTATTTTAATATTTTCATATTTCCACATTTTCATCACCATATATAATATTTTTACTAATTAAATTTCTTAATTACGGTATTCCTGCTTGAGAGAAAATCATTTTACACATTTCTTGTATAATTTATAACATCCTTTCACCATATAAAAAATACAATTATATAAAAATATGCTTTCACACATATATTTATATATGTGCAAAGCTGTACTCAGTATGCCAACGGTACTCTGTAATATAGTATTGAGGGATATGTTGCAAAGGCTCATACATCTACCTTATGCTAAACAAAAATTACCTGGTTGAAATTATTAAATCTTATTTACCTCAATTTTTCTCCTTCTTTTTTCTTTTATAAAAAAAAAAGCAAAAAATTAAACTTTCGACAAATTTACAACGAACTTTAAATTTCATTTTTAAAATATTTTTTTTTATATACGTACATAATATACACATATGCCCATATATGTAAGATTTTACATAAACAAAAAATTACTGAACCAGAAATAAATAATAAATTTGGAGAAAAAGGTAAAATATAATAGAAAAAGTTAAAAATTTGGTTACATAACTTTTCCGTTCTAGTACATTTTAAAATATATTAAAAAAAATATAAAGAATTTTTAATTCTGAATATATTGAGTTTAATAATAGAAAGTTTTTAGACCTAAGTACCTCAATAAATTTAATATTTTAAGTTTTTTGCAAACAATATTTCAAGTTCGGGACATAATTGTTTCCTTTTTTTTAATTTACAGCTCCTATTACATTGGTTTTATACATTGTGCATAAGACTGGCAACTGAAATTTTTTTAATAATTTGCACTCCTGCAAAATATTGAAATATTTTAATTAATTCCACCTAAAAAGAAGTAAACGTATCTATAGTAGTCCATTAAATTCGCCTTGTAATGAAATACACGTACTTCTTTCAATAAAAGATTCAGTATAATTTTCAAAATTAAGTTGAAATTAATTTTAACTTTAATTTGCACTTATTGATCTAAAAAAATCTGAAAATGGGGCAAATATTGATAATGTTTGTAAACTTATTCTGTATGTTGTTCGAATCGGCAAATAAAATTTCCTAAAACATTGGGTAAAATTGTTACATTTTGAGATTTACAAAATTTTTCATTCCCATTCCTATTAAGAACCATCAGGTTCAAATATATTTAATTACAAGCGAATTCACAAATTTTTCATGTTGTAATAGAAATTTCCATTTCTCGGAACGAATTATTGTCGACAAGTTCCATAAATTTTTGGATTTTCGTAGAAGTTCGGAAAATTAATTACTATCAAAATGTTTCAAACGGGAAGTTAAAGAAAAAATACAAAAATGGTGTAGTTAAAATTTTTAGGACAATTACTTCAAAAAATAATATAAGCCTACATACTTAAATTAAAAATTTTTGTACTTTTTGTTAACACGTAAATTAACACTAAAATACATTTCATAATGAAAACAACAAAACAATTTGAGATATAAAAATTTAAAGCTACTTAAAGAGCGGCATAGAAGAAAGAAAAAAATCGGACAACGCGCTTTATTTGAATACAATAGAGCATTAATCTTCGGCATTATCAGTTCTTACTAAATTTAATTATGCTAATTTAATAAACAGGTAATATTTAATAGATACCGTAGATTAGTTAACGTAAAACTTTTCTTAACAATTATTAATGCCATAATCGAATTACTTAAAATGCCGACATTACATATAAAATAATTTAAAAAAAATTTACACTTCATAGACTTTAAAAACTGAATTATACTTAAATATTTAAAAAAAATTAAATTTTAGAGTTTTATTTTACATTTACAAGATAAGAGTTTTATTTTACATTTTCGGGTTACCCTACATTTGGCAACCCTGCCTTTTACCTATATACAGGGCGATTAAAAAAATGAAAAATAGTCATAATTTTTTAAGTATAAGTACACATTTTTTAAGGTTCTTTAAGATCTTGTAGTACAAATGGTTTTTTTGCTACATCTCCTTTACCGCAACAGATTTTTTAAAGTCTAATAACTTAAATTAAAGCTTAAGCAGCTGGTCAAAATTCTGTAAAGAGAATTTCGGAAGTTTAAAAAAAATTCCTAAAAAAATAAAAGATGAAGAAAATTGGAGTTTTCCTAAAGTTCGATGCTTGTATTTCTGAAGAAACATGTAAGACTGAATAACTCGCTGTTCTTTATTAAATAAAGATGATTTTTTAATATTTATACGAAATTATTTATACCGAGAAAAATATCACTATCATGAGATAACAAATACAAGTAAATCTTCTCGAAAGTTAGCATCCATATTTTTAAACGTGTTTTTATGCAAACCTTAAATATCTCAACTTAAAAACAAAGTGACTTATGCCACTTTCAAAATAAAGGGCTCATTTAAAGCCCTCTTCAAAAACTACTTGTTTGAAACTTCTATCTTTTTTGGAACGGAAGTTATAAGCAAAAAAACTTAAGTATGTTAAAATTTCGCCAAATTTTCTTAAAATACGTATTGCTCGGAAACATTTCCGATTTAACACTATGTTCCGAACAAAAATTTTACCCAGTGGTATATGTCTCCTAACTTGTCAGTGAATCCCCCTGTATAATGTTGTATGTGTTTCTGTGTTCTTACAAATTTAAAATATGTAGCCATATATGTATGTATGTGTAATCAATAATTTTAATTAGAAACATCTCGATTATTTTAAAAAGAAATATTTAAATTATTAATAATAAAGAATGTGTTAAGCACTAACAAGAAAACACAATCATCATATCCTATATGTTGTTATAAGTTTTTAATTCTGCCTCTTAAGGAATCCTTACTCTCTTGTAAAATATTTAAAAATTTTTAGATTCTTAAAAGTATCATAAAATTTAATTAGACATTTTATTTATTTAATTTTTTCTTCTACCAAATAATAATGTTATACATTGAGAATACGTAAAATACCCACAAAAGGATACGATGAAATGTAAAATGTAATTTTTAAAGTGTTATACTTTAATATTAGATACATAAATTTAGAAATACACAAACCTATCAACATATGCACAAAAAAAGTATTCGAGAATCTTTAAATTACGCATAATGTACGGTGTATGTAGATGTAGTATGTGTACAGTGCGAGTGCACCTATATAAAATAACAAACCTAACGTATAACATTCTATTTTTTTTTCCATTCTCGTATATTGTACGACTATTATCCTTTTTTTTGTGCTCCTTTCTATATGATGCTGTTTTGCTTCTGTTTTTTTTCCTTCTTTTCAAAAAGTAACGTAACACATTTTCAAAACATTAATACAATAATAATGAAAACAATAAAAAGGATGAATAAAATAATAAAAAATAAAAAAAAATGAATATTCCCTTTATAATTCACATAATATTTTTATATATTTATAAACACATATTCTCTCATACACATCCATGTACACACATAATACTCAAATGTATAATGAATTTAAATGTACTCTACATTACGTATATATGTATGTATATGTAAGAAGAAGTTACAAGCATGTAGAGTATGTGCAATACAAATGTAAATGGCACACATTCCAAGGACATTTTTTTTATTATTTTATCTATCCTGTAGAACTTTAAATGGGAAATACAAATGAATGAATAAAAATAGAAAACAGAAAAGAGAATGAAAAACATTAGAGTGAACAGTAAAAAAAAATAATAACAAAAAGTATTGAAAGAACAGGATATTGTCCTATTATTACTGTTATTATGCACGACTATACAACATGTGTGTATGTCAGTAAGTATTCCGAAATCTGTACACGTGTAAGTGCAAAAAATAAAAATAAAAAAATGTGAAATTCTCGATTTTCTTATCTTGTTTTCCTTTTTTATTATACTTTAGATGACAAAAAAATAAAACAGTAATAATATAGTAACAATAATAGAGAAAAAAAAGAAGAGAAAAAATGCCAAAGGAAAATTTTAATTTAAGTAAACCGTTTATTTTTTTTGTTTGTTTTTATTATTATTATTTTTTTTTCTTCTTTTCATTTCCTTACATTTTTAATACATTAATTACTTCTTTTCATGTTATAATTTTTCTTTTCTTTATTAAACAATTTACTATACAAATTTATTTTTTATTTTCCAAGTTTTTGGTTAAAAAATTAAAATTAACAAAAAAGAAGAAGAAAAATCATACAATGTAATTTTCTTAAACACACACATACGCATACTTATTTCTGCAAATAGTTAATAAAAACTTTTTTATCATTATTGTTATAAAAATTTTAATAATATTATTAAATATGCAATCATAATGAAAATTGTCAACCATACTGTCATTTGAATAAACATAACAATTATTGTCATAATAATTATGATATATTTTTTTGCTTAAATTATAATTAAAATAATAAATTTTTAATAATATGAGAAATTAAGGGATAATCATTATAAATTTAATAATAATAATAATGTTAAATAATTGCAAGTGCTGTACATGTAAAAATTAATGTCACTAATATTGTTATGTTATTATTATGATTTATATGCCAAACAAAATTTTAATTGTCAAAAGTTTCTTTTGTATTGATTGATTGCAATTAAGTAAATGAGATCAAATTACAGTTTCTGCAATGGACTTTTAAATAACGGAATCTGATTAACTAACTGATTTTAAAAATAGTTCTGACAGAAGTAATATGTATTTCAGCTGTCAGAATTTTGACATCCAATGATGAAACTCCAAGGAATCATTTCCCTAGAGCTTTATGGCCAGTTCTAAACCATCCTAATATAACATAAGCAACAAAATTTACTTAAATATTTTTAAATTTTATTGCTGATGTTATATTAGGTTTAAACAAAAACGTAGTTTTATTTCCTAAAAAGGGTTCTCACAGTCGAGATAAAAAAAAGTTGGTTATTAAAACGTCATACCGTTCGAAATAAATAGATAAGAAGCTTTATAACGGTCACAGCAATTTCACAAAAATCATTTCCTAAATCTCAATTAGCTGGAAGATAATTTTAATTATCAAAAAAAATGTTATAAAATGTGGGAACACAAAATGAATTTCTTCAGATGTTCGTCAAAAACTAAAAGGCTTTTGATTCGAGTTCATTTTAAATTCAATGTAACTCATTTAAATAACATAAACCATTAAATGCTTCAGTGAATACGTGAATTGTTACAAACTTCTAAAAAATCTTTAAACTTAATTTGTTCGTATATTACTTCATATGTTCACCCAACACATGCATAAGTAATTTGAATATAAGAAAAAAACAAACTTACAATTCAGGTACCTACGCATTTATAAAAAAAGAATAAGGTAAAAACTCTCAAAACTAAACCCTTAAAACATTTGGGGAACTACGTGGTCACTGCAGCGGAGTTGCGGTCTATCGGCTCTTCAAAGTTGCTTGAATTTATCAGGAGGATGGGTTTCAAGGATGTATTGTAGACTTTTGCTCGCACCTAGTTGGGGGCACAATAGATCTACTTATATTTTCTGATCTCGTTGCACTGTTACCCCTTCTTTGCAATCTACAATCTACAAGGTCATTGAATCTTTTAACGAAAACGAATCGCATTTGCAAATATAAACCCACATTACTTCGAAAAGTAATTTTTCAGAAATTAAAAATAAAACTGATTATAAAAATAACTAATAATCGATAATTAATTCCTTCATAAATTTGTATTTAAGTTCCAAATTCCAAATTATTCACATTAATATATGTAGCTTAAAATTAACAATGTCCAAGTTGATGTTATACGCATTTGTTTTTAAAGTTTTAATACCTTCCATGATATCTTACTGTTGCTATAACATAACTACGTCAAAGTACGTTTACATAAGCGTCATGAATATTTTTCAATAATAAAATGATTGATTAGAAAATGATAATCTACTTAATTAGCATTTCTATTCATCAAAATAATTAATTAAGAAAACATTCAAATTTAACTATTAACATATTTTTTCCAAACGCACACTCGTACAATCGAATACATAATATTATAGTTACGGAAAAATTATTATAGAAGGCCGCCTGTCCAAATAAACAACAAAAATTTTTGTAATAATTTTGTAAGTATTCGAAGCAAAATAAGTATATATACATACTTATATATAATCAATATACGTACAAAAATGAAATCTAACATCAGCTGACTATAAAAATCAGCTTCCTTTTTTCGTAAAATATTCCTTTCTGCTCTTACTTTTTTTCCTTTTTTTTCTTTTGCAGATTGATTAAATTGTAAAGCTTCTCATTTTAAACCAATTTCAATTTTCGATTTACATTTCTTAAATTATTTTTTTCTTAAAAATATTTTAATGAAAAAAAAAAATTCATACTCTACCTATAATCTCTTAGTTTATTGAATTTACAATGAAGTATAATGAAAATTTTCAAGGGATTTTGACACTTCCCTTCTTATAAGTTTATCATTGTTGTTGCTTGTTATTATTGTTGCTGTTGTTATTATTTACTGTTATTTTAATGTCATTGCATTGTTGTAAATAGTGGTATAATAAAGAGTGCCGCCGCGCCGCGTTACACAACACACCAATTTATATTATACTCACAAAATATACATATACATTTATATTATATGCATACATATGTGGATTACAGAAAGAGAAATAAGCAAAAACAAACACAAAATGTAGATACGAATTTTTTATTTCTTCTTATTTTAGCGAACACAAAAATCAGAAATTTAAAAAGGCGATAAAGACAAAAACAACACACTTTATTTTTTTTTTATATATGTTTTTTTTTTTCAAGACAGCGTTTCAAATAATCGTTGTGCCCCGTCAATATCCGATAAGAATAAAAATTTTAAATCCTTTTGTTTTCAACAAAATTTTAAAATTTCAATATTCGCAGTTATTAAGTAAAAATGGGTTTAAAAACCGGTTTTCAACATCACAATAGAAAAATTTTTTTTCTCTCTCAAAAGTAGCAAAAAGAACTTCACTTTTTTTATTTTATTTCTTTGAAATTTCTTAAAACCTTTTTTGGTACTGACTAAATTTTTAATTAACACTAAATACAATTTTTTCTTTTTAATTCAATTTTTTAACACTTTCTTTTTTGTTGTAATAAAACTAAATTTATTTATTTAATTTTTTTTCTTTTTCTTTTTTTTATTTTAAACACCTGGATTATTTAATTTCCGATTATTCAATAAAAGGGATGAACGAACCGATTGTTTTTTTTTCTATTTTTTTTATTGTTTTAAAAGAAAAATACTTAAATATTTTCTTATCACGTTTTTATTGCGGTACACCATGACCGTTCATCGTCGTATTTTACTCGAAACTGGCTTCTTCTTTTGATTGAAAATGAACGGTGATTTGTTATTTTATTTTTTTCATTATAAAGTCGAAATTTCTTTCATTTGCCATAATGCCATATTGTTGTTTGATTGTGCAGAAAACAGAATTCAATGATATACTTCCATTAATTTCCAATAAACTTTGATATTTAATTTTTTAATTTCCAATAAAATAACAACAATATACGATTACTTGAGTGATTTTTATTATTCTTAAATATTGGAATATTTGAGTAATTAATTTGAGTGAATATTCATTTAATCGTATAGTAAGTGAATAACAAGTATATGTATTCGGTAGCGGAACAGCTTTGCAGTAGTTTTCTGTATAATTCAAAACAAAAAAAAAAGAAGAAAATTAATAATTCCAGTATGTTTACAGTAAGCAGAAATGAGTATGTTTTATTATTATACCAAAAATTAGTAAAATGTAAGTGTGAAAATAATTTATGTAAAATGTTTAATATTATTTTAAGTCAAAAATTTTACACTTAAACATTTTTCTTATTCAACAATTCTCTTAAAAGAATAATGATAGTACCAGTTTATACAATGATTGCTTTGCGCTACATGCGGCATTTCATATGTTTCCATTTTCATTTATCATTTTTTATTAAACACAAAAAAAAATAACAAAAATATGAATTGATTAACAGCAAAAACAGAAAACTATAAAAAACAACAATAGAGTATATTACAGTTTTATTTATTTTCGTTTTTTTTTATTTCTCTCACTCTCTCTCTCTCTCTCTCTCTCTGTTATCTAACACCAACATGATACTTAAATAAAAATGAGTGGAAAAAAACAACTTTTCGAATTGAGTTTTACTCGTAATTTGTAACGGTAAAACAAAAACAAACTGTTTTTGTTTTTGCATACTTTCAGGATAACATATTAAATTAGCTTTAAAATTAATATACTAGGAATAGTTATGCAATTGCCTACTTATGGAAAAACTTGAAAAAATAAAATAGCCAGCCTGGCTATTGTAACGTATAAAATATTTTATAAGATAATTCTCATTAAATTTTTCTAATTGGAGTTATAAAAATTTGAATATCTGTAAAAAAAAGACAAATATCCTTGAAAATATTTTGCCAAAATTTATTGGATATTGAATAAAAATATAAAAAATAAAATTTATTTTCCTGAATAACAAAATTTTCAATTATTGACATTGACAATTAAAATTGCATAAAAGTTGCAATAATTTTATTAATGCATTTCGTTAGGAAATAAAGAAATTCAATTAAATAACCCAGTTTTATTGGATAAAAAGTTAAGATACAAGTATTTGATTAGGATAAATTTGCTTGTTTAACAGTTATAAACTAAAATAAGCGAACCATAAGTTTGGTATACAGAATGAGAATTTCCTTATGAATATGACCACATTTAACAAAATAGGGGAACTGACTGGGAATTAATAGTTTTACTGCATATCATATATAAGTCCATTATTGAAGAAGAAATTTTTTTTAATTTTAGTTTACTTCCATCCACAGAGGTGGAATTTTTTTATTGCGAATGATTTTGCAATTTTATTTGTTTTACTTTCTTCTTAAAGTTTTCAGATCAGTCTATTAGGAGGGTGACTCAGAAAGATAGGGTCACATTTGATCTAGTTAAGATATGTTCAAGAGTCCAATCTGAATGGTCTACAATATATAAAGATTAAATAAAGATTAAAAGAAAATTTGGTGAAGTTTCTACTTGCCCCACTATTTCGTTTTTTTCCTTTGCTTCTCTTTTGCCCTACAACCTTACAAAAATTTTAGAAAAAGAACAAATTTTTTGTGTTTTAGTTTTTGCCCAGTTACCAATTAATAAATTTCTAAAACTACGAGTAGTGTTAATTTTTTGTTTTATTCCTATTGTGTCTTATAGGAATTTTTGATAACAATTTTTATATTTTTGATAACAATTAATTTATGATGTAAATTATGAAAAAAAAATTATTGCAATAATGCAAAAAAAGAACATCTGCCTATGAACAACCTAATACATTGTTGTTAACATTTTTATTGTTATTATTGTTTTTTATTGTTATTATTATGTTTTTATTGTATTTAATGTTGTTATAATTCAAAACGATTTCAAATTGTATGCTCAAAATGTATTTTGAAATTCTTTCTAAAATTCTCTTAATAAACCTTTCTAAAAAAAACTTGATAAAATATAACAGATTTCGAAGCAGCCTTCATTCATTTTAACCCATAATATTTCTCGAATTAGTCTTCGTAAGAAAATTAGACCCCGCTATGCTCGCGAAGCTCATACAGTATAAGAAGGCATATCGCAAACCCTCAACTTAAGCATTGGATACCTTCCAGTCCTACCAATCAATCTTCTTACGAAATTCTTAGAGACCAAAGTTTCCGCAATAGATCCTCGAGGCTCTAATAAAAAAGGCCCCTGAGATACGCTTCCTTCTCCACATCAGAGAAGATCCGGCACAGAGAACTTCGCCCTCTTCTCCCCCCTACAAGACTAGAGCTCTCTGGCGGACCACATTGCACGTGCTGGCCATAATACCTCATCCTTCTTTTAGTAGCAGACGCACCGATCTATCCACCAGACTAGAATCGGATCCCCAAGCCCTAGCAACAGTCTGCAAGCATACAAACTGCAAACATTGCAAAGTACCCTCATGGGTCTTACTCATAATACCTGCGAGCCTTGATAGCTGTATTGCTACCTACAAAGATAATGAGATCATACTCTTCCTTTCGAATTTCTATTTTTTGTTTGTTAACGTGATTTTTTAAATAACCTCATAGAAAAATAAATCAAAGTCGAATCCACACATGTGCTACATCAAATATCTACTCCTTCAATGGCTGATTCGACAGAATATGTATTTCTTCGTCTCCAAGAGAGGCAATTATGAAAATTGAAAATGCCATCTCTGGTGAAAGTTACTTCGTTCGTGAATAAAATATTTCTTAGAACGAATGAGCCATTTCTCCTCATATTTCTCATGGTTTGGCAAAGTTCTTTCCGTAAAAGAGCGCTCTAAATTTAGTATCGGCTGCAAATGATATTGGTGCAATTTTTCTTTTCTTAGAGGTCTCTAAACAGATGTTTGAGGTATTTTCACTACAGCACTTTTTCTTCTTGTCAGGAGAAGAATCTTAACGACAAGACAATCCCGATCTGAACTTCATTTCCTCCAAATCTCAAAGTGACAGGCCTGCACGAAATAGCCCTGTAAACAATAATCGCCTAGGTGGTCCATACACACAGCTTCGTCAAAGAAATTTCATCCAATCAAATATCACTCCTAGTTTTTATAAGAGTTACGCACAGAACTGTACTGCTAATTAAACGAAATTACGCACTTAAACTTTAATGTTATAAAATGTTGTTAAATATATGTATGTATGCAGGTGAATGTAATAAAGTTGGGTCAAACCAATGGTTTGTATTGTAGCACTTTTCCCTTCAACAAGTGAAAATTCTTCTTTTAAATACAGTCTATGTATACCTATCACACTATTAAAATTATTTTCATTCATATACAAAACTATTTCTAGAATTGCATATATTTAGGATGACGCATATATGCAGTATTTGAAATAAAGCAAAAATTAATATAAAAAGGGGTTAACATAATGCTCGATTTTAAGGGTTAATTATATTTTTTAATTTCATGGAATTTACCGTTAGCTTTTTGCGTTTATAAAAATTTGGAAAAGCTTGCGGTTTCGGAAATATAAGGTGTCAAAAATTCAAATTTTACGAATTTCAAGAGGTGATAACTTGAGAGGGGGTGGAGATGGAAAAAAATTTTCTTCTAACGAAATAAACTATTTGTTAATGTCTAAAAGTTCCTAAAATTTCAAGCTTCTACAGGCAGGGGTCTAGAAGAAAAATGACATCAAAAATTTGGAAAAAAAGGACTTTAGATAACGGTAAATTTGAGCGGCCATTTTGTTTTTCTAAAGTTTAACTAAAGTATACCGCGCTAGGGGAAGCAAGCCACTGCCTTTCTGCGTTTGCAAAATTTCAAAAATGCTTATGGTTTCATTGCAACAAATAGGTAAAAAAGGCCATTTTTAGGGTTTTGGGGGGGTATAACTTCTAGAGGGGGGGAGATATGTAAAAATTTTGTTCTACGGAAATAAGTTTATAGTAAAGATCTATGTACATACAAAATTTCAGCTTTCTATCTTCAAGGGTGTAGAAGTTTTGTAAACAAAAAATGTGTCCACGGACGGACGGATGGACAGAGTGAAACTAATAAGCACTTTTTTCAAAAAAAATTTTTGGGAAAGTGCTAAAAACGAGCTTCTTATATTTTGGAGATTTATTTTTTTGCTTTCTTTAAACGAAATTGGTAAAATACCCACTTAATACGATATTGAATAAAGTTGGGTCAAACCAATGGTTTGTATTGTAGCACTTTTCCCTTCAACAAGTGAAAATTCTGCTTTTAAATACAGTCTATGTATACCTATCACACTATAAAAATTATTTTCATTCATATACAAAACTATTACTAGGATTGCATATATTTAGGATGACGCATATATGCAGTCTTTGAAATAAAGCAAAAATTAACATAAAAAGGGGTTAACATTATGCTCGATTTTAAGGGTTAATTGTGTGTGTTAAGAAAAATAATTATATTTTTTAGTGTCACGAAATTTACCGTTAGCTTTTTGCGTTTATAAAAATTTGGAAAAGCTTGCGGTTTCGGAAATATAGGGTGTCAAAAATTCAAATTTTACGATTTTCAAGAGGTGATAACTTGAGAGGGGGTGGAGATGGAAAAAAAATTTCTTCTAACGAAATGAACTATTTGTTAATGTCTAAAAGCCCCTAAAATTTCAAAGTTCTAGAATATAGGATCTAGAAGAAAAACGACATCAAAAATTTGGAAAAAAAGGACTTTAGATAACGGTAAATTTCAACGGCCATTTTGTTTTTCTAAAGTTTAACTATAGTATACCGCGCTAGGGGAAGCAAGCCGCTGCCTTTCTGCGTTTGCAAAATTTCAAAAATACTTATGGTTTCATTGCAACAAATATTTAAAAAAGGCCATTTTTAGGGTTTTGGGGGGGTATAACTTCTAGAGGGGGGGAGATAGGTAAAAATTTTGTTCTACGAAAATAAGTTTCTAGTAAAGATCTATGTATATATAAAATTTCAGCTTTCTATCTTCAAGGGTGTAGAAGTTTTGTAAACAGACACACGGACAGACGGACGGACGGACGGACGGACGGACGGACGGACGGACGGACGGACGGACGGACGGACGGACGGACGGACGGACGGACGGACAGAGTGAAACTAATAAGTACTTTTTTCAAAAAAATTTTTGGAAAAGTGCTAAAAAAGAGAAACAAACCTTCCGTTGGTGAAACGGTTCTATTAGAAGATTTTCGCCAAATTTCAGCTGTTATTCCAAGTGATTCAAGTGAATTAATTCTACAATTATTTTAAATTTTAAAATATACGAGTGCTGTCCAATGAAATGTATGATTCGCAAAGTTCCTGTATATTTTGCAAGATTGTTAAAAGTTCTTGTAACAAAAAAGAGGATCCATTTTACATAACTGTTGTTAATTTTTCTAATTAAAAACAAAAAGAGTTATAAAAATATTATGAGGCTTTTAATTTAACAGGCAAGTCTACGGTTAAAGTGTTCTTAAAATTTGAAACACTTTTGTATTGTATGGTCAACGTGTGCATATTTTGTATGTATGTGCGAGTCTGAAGTACAAAGTTATTTAATTATAAAATAAAAGTTCAATATCCTCGATAATATTAATTAATTAATTTAAATTTGAAGCCTCCATCTAAATTGGCAATCTAAACCAAATTCACATTTAATATAAATAATTTTGAACATCAATCAAAATGATAAAAAAAGTATACCCTTAAATTTTCTATAGAGTAGAAATGGTTCTTAATCATATGCCTATTTATGCATAACATAAATTGTAAAACAATGCAATTGTCAATCAAAAAAATTCTTAAATTTGACCAAAAATGGAATCATTGCATGAAAACAAGAGATAAGCCCAAATAAAATTATTTTTCCTCCTAAAATCAATTTTTGTTTTGTTATAATTTTCATCAGGATAACATAGCCTGCATAATTTGCAATGCATGTAAATAAGATTAAATAATCTGAAGCTAATCAAACTAAAAATAAGTCATTTATCTTTTGATAATTCTTTCTCCTTAACAAAATTCAAAATTTGAAATTTCTTTTGTAATGCAATATTGATTTTACCATATAGTATAATATGACCCCCTTAAATATTTATCATTACTTTAAACATTTTTTTAATCGAAAAAATCATTTAATATTCATTAAGATTCGGCATTCACGAATTACATGTTCTGTTTTTGCTTAGAATAGCTTAGAATAAAGCAGAACAAATATATTTTTCTTCATTCTATTATTGGAAATCTATTTATGGGTGTATACAACCAGCATTTTATAAACAAATCTCCTTAAAAGATTAAGCCTTTGTTGTGTACTTTAAAATTAATAATCATAATGTTTACAAACGAAAAAGGTCCTTTTTTTTAATTTAATGTTAAACATAGGGATAATATTATTAATTTTTGCCCCTATAAATAAGTTATTCATGAAATAAAAGTGGACAATAATTGCCAAAAAAACACATTGGAGGATAATATGCTGTTATATAGCAATTATGTTGTTTGATATGATATGAAAAGTGAGAACCCAATTGAATTAGAAAATTATACATCTCACCACTTAATAGAGAGGAATAGTCTTATCTTGTTTTCATGCTTGCGAATTATTTATGATTCCGCTGTGTTCTATTGAAAAGTTAATTTTTAATTAATCAAATAAAAAATTTATTTTATTTTTGATACCTAGATGCTACTCATTTTCTGCTTGTTAAAATATGAAATAAAAATATATTTTGGAAACAAAAATAACATAATGTATAACCGGTTCTGTTGTATGTTATTTTTGACAAACTCGAAACTTAATTCGACCAATGATCGGATCATTTTCTTAAACAATTTCAAAATTTGACATTCGGTTCGAAATGTTCCTATATTCTATATTTTCCTATACTGGTATTTAAAAGTTAATTTTCAGTTCTGTAAACAGTTTTGTTAGATTTGACAATAAGTAAATTTAGGAGTTCGAAATTTTCATTATTTTCATCATCACTACTTTAATTCGAAAACTTAAGAAACTTAATATAAAAAGTTACCAAATCACACCAAATTTCATATATTTAGTTTTCAAAGAAAATGCTTTTGGACATGTTAGGGAAACTTTAAGTCTCTAATTTCAACAAAATTTTATTAATCATACCCGTCAGCACGCTTCTGAGTTGTGGAAATCAATTTCAATATTTTCATTACTCATGGAATTCTTTCTCCAATATATTATATAATATTATAAGTGAACTAATTGATATGAGCAAATATCATATGGGAAGCAAACGCGCTTCAACCAATACCGATAATATCCGAATTTTTTATGTTCTCTTTAAATTTTATAAATTAATTTTGTATACAAGACCCGAAAAAAATCCCATGCAATTTTATTAAACACATAAGCTCGTCCAATTTCAAATGAAATGATTAAGATAAAAATCTGCTAATAATTTTTAAATTTTACAATTTTCGGGACTACATATTGTTACATTCGAATGAAACAAGTTAATAATTACACAAAAAAAATTAAACATCCTTAGAAAAGATAAGAAATATTTTTCAATATTTTGATCAAATTGAAACGATCAATTTAAAAATTTTGAGAAATTCATTATTTTTAATTATACGTACAATTTTATGAGTACAATGAATAACCTAATAAATTGATTAATATTATAAAAGTTTAAGGGTTTATTTTACTTATGAGTTATGAGCAATATTCGAAGAATAATATGACAAAATTGTTGATTTTCTAAAAGAGCAATTAAAAATTATTAAATGGCCTCAAATAATTAATTACTGGCAAGTTATAATGCACAATTATTTGGCAAATACCCCGATATTCGAGTTCAAAATTATATTCGAATATAAAATTGTTCCTTAAATGAAGCGCACCATAATAATTCATATTTATTATTTTATATCAAATGAGATGTTTAATTATTTCTAAATGTTCCATTAAATCACAACTGATTTTTTGTATTGAAAGATTTTTATTAATGATGAAACCATACAAATAAAATATTAAATTTCATCAGATGCGATTTATTAAAGTTTTTTTATACCAATCATTTAAAATTTACTGAAGCATTTCAAAATAAATTTGAAGAGGTGATCATGCCTAAAAAGAAAACCTTTCAAAATGGTTTTTGTTTAATTACGCTTTTATTTTGTTGAAAAAAGATTACTTTAAGATCTCCACAAAGAAGAGGAAATTGCCAATATTCTCGAAAATGGTATAATATGATTTTTCATTAATATTGCATACTTTAAACTGGTAAATCTTAAAGATTTTTCCATTATCATTTCAAATTCTTTGTATTTACATGTTCCTTTATAGTAATATTGTCGAACTACATAATTTTTATATGGCCAATACAGGGTGTCTGAGATTCTGGCAGTGTAATAAAATGGAATTTAACGAACAGAAACTAATAGAAATCTTCTTAGAATTGTTCCCACGAAAATCCTGCAAAATATCCAAAAATAATTCGTGATTAATTCAAAAAGAATTTTTTAAGTCTGCCAAAGTAGTTCAAAATTTTAATCTATATCAACTAACCAGTAATTCTTGAACATTGGAATAATCTTGCTTATTTCTGCCAGAAAATACACCTGTTATATACGATTAATTTATCACTGCCTCTATGAACCTTTACCCTTTGTCGCAATTTTTAACAATATTAATAATTTTCTAATGACATCAGGAAATTAATTTTTACCAACTTAGTTTTAATTAAGAAGTAAATTCGGTTTAATTACCAACTCAACTTTTATATAATTTAAAATCAGACTGGTTAGACAGACGATGAGAAACATAGGGAAAATATTATTTCTTAATTATTTTATTATACTCGTACATTATTATTTGCAAAATATTCTTTTCTTCATTTTAAAAGAATAATAATTTGATAAGCGTGCGTCCACATAATAATCAACCAACTCAAAATAATCCAAAGCGCAAGTTGATTAATTTTTATCCCATTTGACGGAGCATAAATTTTTTGGTACAATGAAAAAATAAAACGGTTCAAAATTTTTGCTTTTCTGTATGTATGTATGTGTGTATATCACAACTACCTCTAAAATAAATTAAATTTTATAAGTGTGCATGTATGTATGTAACATAAATAATTTTCCAAAGTAGAAATAAGAGGACCCGAAAAAAAGTATCAATTTTAGCTTTCCCTTTGTTTTTGGTTTATTTTTCAAATGTTTGCTCTTTATATTAAAAATCTAAAATTTTTCTTCGAATGCGATAAATTTTACTGAAACGTTTATAACACTTGTGTAATATTCTATTTTGTGTGATTAAATAGCAAGAAAAAACTTTATCTCTTCGTACCTTTGACTGCATATTCCAACAATGAGAGGAAATCAGAAAACAAATATCTTAACAAAAACAAACTTGAAGTATGTTTAAATTTTATATAAATATATATGTAGATTCAGTATAAGGCAATGTTAAACAAACAACATTTAAATTTAAAACTACATACTCAGGTGTATATTATGAGTTGTTGAGGATTCGATTTCAGTATAATCGGAAATCTAATGTATAAATACACTAAACCTACGTATTTCAACGAAAAGCTTAATGTCAAGTTAAAATTTTAACATGGTAAAACTAAAATTCTTATGAACTTGTTCGCAAGCAACAGCCATATTATTAAGAATACTTTTGGCAGTATATCATTACTATAATATACACAGAAAAAAAAGAGTAGAACATTTAGCTAAAAGAATAGTATAAATCACCTAATAAAATGCTTGATTTTCAGCCTCCTAAACTATTTAGCTACATTGCCTAATTTAAATTAGCTGAATTTACTTTTTAATAATTAGGAATATTAACCAAATAAATTTGCTGATTTATCTACAATACTAGCTAAAATACCTAAAAATTTAGGTGGATTAGAACTAAGCAAATAGTCGGTTCACCTAATCATTTAGTTGATTTATTTTAAAACCTTTTTGAAATTTAACTAAAGAAATAGAAATTTCACCTAAATAAATAGTTAAAAAATATTCTCAACAATAGATAATATACCTAATTATTTAGTTAGAGAATAGAAAATATAACTATTTTTTAGTTTTTTTTTACCTATTATATTAGAAAAAGTATCTAAACAAATTAGGCTCTTTTCTAAATTTATTTAGGTTTAATCCTGAAAATCAAAGAATGCTATAAATTAAAAATTAAGTTTTGCTTCATTTAATTTTATTTTGTTTAATATTTTTTCAGTTATTTTACATTATTTTTAATGTAAAAACATGACCGTTCGTCTAAACAGCCTTTGAATATCTTGTTGTAAAAGTAATAAAAGTCTAATGTTTTTCTGATCCTTCCTTTTTATAAAAATTAATAATTTTAAGTTTAAAAGATTCCCATTTTGAAAGAAGTAACAAATTTTTCAGTGAAAATGTTTTCTCGAAGTCAAAATTCAATCTAAAATACAATTGAATATTTTTGGTTAGTTAAACAAAATAACTTGATTATATAAAAACTTACCAAAGAAGCTTCAAAATTTTGTTTTAGAATAAGTAATTAATTAAAAATTTCATTCGAATATTCTACTATGTCTTCTGCATAAAAAGTTGTTTGTATTATACTTTTAATACGATTTTAACTGTTTTTATTTAGTATTATGCGTAAATCATTTGAAAATAATTTTTAATTTTTTTTTAAATAATAATAATGATTTTTTAAAATTTTTTAAGTTAACTTCAACTACGAAAAATTTATTTCACAAAATCTTGGAAATGTAAACTATGCTTATTTACTACACCAATATTTCACCATATACTAGCTCTTTTCAAATACTTTAAAAATTAAAATACAAAAAAAGTAGCGGTATTTTGAATTGTTTTCTTGATAAAACAAGTGTTTTTTTCTAAATTCAGCTAATGTTTTCGATATTTCAACTAATGTTTTAGTTAATTCCTTTTTAAGTAAAAAAATGTGGCCGAATTAACTAAAGTTGTAGCTAAAATATCTAGAAAAGTAGTCATTGGAGAAGAAAAGCAGCGGTACTTTGTAATAAAACATTTTGATTTTTTCATAACTCAACTAATGTTTTCGGTACTTCAGCTAATGTTTTAGTCAATCTCTTGATATAAAATGAAATAGCTGAATCAACTAAAGTTGCAGTCAAAATATTTAAAAATGTAGTCATTGATTAGGAATTTACATAAAAACTGTAAACTTACTTTTTTGTTTTCTTTTCTAAAATAACTAAATGTTTAGGTGAAATATCTAATTAAATTAGTTGAATTTTTCCAACTATTTATTTTAGATAATAAACCTAAATGAGTAGACAAATCACCTAATCTTTTTAATATTGCATTCAACTAATTCCAAATAGTTGAGCTAGCTAATAGTGAATTTTAAAACAGCTAAAGAAGTTGTCAATACTTCTAATTGTTTATAAAAAACACCTAATTTGAGATCAGCTAATTACGATTAGTTGAAAAATCTAATTCATTTTTTTCTGTGTAGTGTGTTTCGCATAAGGTGGTAAATAATTTCAGGGATGATTTTTTGTTTAATATCAGGGTGCGGATATGCTCGTTTGCGAGCTACAACCTGTTGAATAAAAAGGTACTATATTTTTCCTGTATAATAATGCTTATAACTTCGGAACCATGTGACATATAGTAGCCCCCTAGCTCGGTTTTATAGACGATTGCTCTATATTTTCAGTCTTAAAACCAATTTGATTTGAGCCATAGCTTTTAGGTACAAAAACTATGGCTCAAATGATACAAGAACTATGAAATTTGAGCCATAGTTTTTCAGAATCAAAATAATTTAAACTAATATTCAAAATTAAAAATTTTTTACATGTTTTTAACAATATCAAATCAAGACTTTTAATTATATTAATATTATACCCAATATTAATGAAATATAGGAAACCATAATACCTCAACGTAAAGTATATAGCTTCCGAATCTCGATGTTAAGCCATTAGTAGGTGTTTTAACTTTCAGAGCAGCATAAATCACTCTTGATCCATCATTTATTTTCAATATATTGCTGGATACATGTACCTTAGAGTATGCTGGGGAAACTTTTTAACTCATTTATGATTTAATCTAAATTTAATCTGTCTCAAATATGCTACAATGAATTTTATTCCATTTTGTGTTATACTTTTTTTGTTTTTGATTTTTTTTCATAATATTTTTGACTCATTTAATAATTTTCAAGAGTCATTTAAGAAAACATGTCAACTTATTAAGAGTTATGTGTGTATCGTTAGTTGTTTTGTATCATAACCTTTTCGTTATATTAAATGTGTCTTAAGGACACTAAAATGATGATAATATAGTATTGATGAGTACATACAAAAATTCATTGATATTGATGTTAATGATAATATTTTTAATGTTTGTGCATAGGGTTAGTATTTCATTCTGTTTGCACGCCATCATATTATGAATTATGGTGAAGGATTGAAACAAAGCATTTTAAGTTTAAGAAAAGTAAATGAAATCTTCATACTTATGCAATGTTCTCGTTGTTTCTTTTTTTTTATTTTGGACTTCCCTACTAATCTTAATAAACAATAATTTTTCTTGTGTTTGTCGCCTGTTTTTTTTTACAGTTCATAACAATTTCGAGATGTTTGCATGTAAAATTTTATAAATTAAAAAAAAAAATTATAACTTGCTTATAAGAAAATTTATTTAATTTTAATCGAACTTGAAATCTGATAACACATTTCTTTCGATCCACGCTTTGCTGCATTCAGTGTTTTTATTTAAATTTTGCTTATTTTTAATGACTCTTAGCTGTTTTTCGTACTTAATATAAACAATATGATAAATATAAACACATACAACTGTTTATATTATGAATTTCAAAAAAAATTTGCGTACAATTTATGGCACTTCTTAAAAAAGTTGATGTTTAAGTATCTGCTTTTTAAAAGTTTCATTTAAAAAATATGTTAAAGAACTTAAATGGCAAAGAAATAATTTATTAAAATTGAAATTTTCCCAATACAAACGCTTTTGAAATGATTTTAAAATTATTTTATTTTTAATTATTGCAACCTTGAAATATTTTATTCTAAAAACCTATCAATAATTGTTTTACAAAAAAAAATTGATAAAATATTTTAAAAACTCGGATGAAATACTAGCGTTGGAAGAAGATTTATGCAGCGTTAAAATTGATATCCAATTTTTAACATAGACATAGACCTTTTATACAGTTTCCACTAAGTCGAACAAAATGCACTTGGAGAAGGAATTCGCATGGATAGTTTTCACCACATTGCCGTTATACGAACTTATTCTTCAAAAGAGTCGGAACGGCTTCTTATAGTCTAAAAATCATAAATTACATAAAGTCACTGCCATATGCAACAAAAAAAAATCAGTAATAGATTACTGATAGAGCAGGACCTTTTCCTTCCCTTTTTGAACCCACACATATCGCGAAATATCCTTAACGCTCCATTAGAGCTACACTACTACTCCAATATGTTTACTATAATTAAACGTTTATTTATGGCTGCCATGATTCTATGCCTAAAATAATTATTATCGAATACTGTTTCTATCAATCCTAATTCTATTAAAATAATCTTTAAAGGACATCCTTTGCTAAATCTCCAGAAACACAATGAAGAATTTGTTGTTCATTATGTTTTTGGAGGTTCCTAAAACTTTCTGTACAACGAGCTTAGCTGAAAAGAAAAACAATTTTGAAAATTACTGCATCATCTGAAAAATGTTGAAAAGCCAACAAAATTTCGTAATAAGATCTGCAATCATTTCATCAAATGCAACTACTTTACCCAATCCATGCAAATTATGTATTTACATTCTATACATGCATATGTACATACATACATAGATTAAAAATTAGCTTTCAATTTCTTCGTTTTAAATACTACATGAATGTGCAGCAACAATAGCCAAAAGAAAACAGCTTGAATATTAAAATAAACTTCTAAAATCAAAAGAACAAGTGGTTTTTTATGCACACACATATATACGTATGAAAAAACTTTTTCCACCGTTCCCTTTCAAAACAAAATAAGACACTTTGTTATTCAGGCAATTTTTTATCAAGAAAATATGAAAGGAAACGCAACAGAAAACTCACGCAACACAATATTTTTCTTGACCATTTCATTAACAAATTTTTATCCCTAAAATCAAAACGAAAACAAAACAGCTCATAATTATCAATCATTTCTGAGTGGAGTAATAGAAAAAAAATTAAATTTTTATTTGAAAATTTTAAATAAACAACATCAACTCTCTAACGTTCGTTACAACCACTAAAAATTATAATTTTTTGTTCAAAAAATTTTAATTAAATTTCTCCTATTTACATTGGTTCCTTACGATTTTTTAAAGAAACAATGTTGAATTGAAACATTTGATTCATAAACAAAAAAATTCAGTTAAAAATTAAATAACGATATACAAACACTACCACATAACTACACACATTTAAGAGTAATTAAAAAAATTAATTTCATTTCAATTCCGAAAGTTACAACAGCAGCAATTATCATCACTTGGAACATGTAAAAAAAATATAAAATATTGCGATGCAAATGAAATGAATTGAAAATTTCACCATTATTAATTATGTTGAAATTTTTTAATTTAAAACAAAACCCGAATATAATAATAAGCTTTTGAGTTTCGTTTAGCCCAGAAAAGCAAAAAGAAATATACAAATGCATTTACATACAATACTCGTAGCTATGAATATGTTTAGCAACAAAAGATAACAGTTAATATTTTGTTTCCCATTTGTACCCTTTATATTGACTTGTTGTTTATTTTAAAATTTTTGACTGTTGTCAGTTTGTACATATGTAGTTGAAATCGTAGCGGTCAATCAACGTAGAATTAAAACCATCGACATTATTATTATTATTTTTGTACAGTTTAACATACAACTTAAGTAAAGGAATCTCATTAAAAATTACTTAACTATACTGACTTTTCATAATTTTTACAAAAAGCTACAAATTTCATATTATACAAACTCGATGGTTCGATCAAATCTTTAGCGCAATTTTCTCTGTACGTATATCAACAAATAAAAAACAGATTACATCTTTCAAACCATAATTTTAGACTGTTCAATTTAGTTTTTACCCTGCTATACGCTACGCAGCCGTAAGGGATTATTAAACGTATTAAACGTATAAGTATGAAATATATAGGTATCCACTTGTTTATTATGATAAGAATTAAATATACAGAGATTATACCGAAATACTCGTACAAACGAATATTAACGATGAGGAGAGATCATTTTTTTAAACGGCCATCATTGTTAATTGAATCAATTTCAGTGAAACGGAACGCCGGAACTCAATTGAATTTTTTTTCCATTTTGTTGTTGTTTTAGTTTTATTTTTATTTTTTTTAGAGTCGCAAACATTGTAAAATATCATCACATCAGATTAGTTGAGTGGTAACCGTTGGCGCGATTAGTTCAAATTTTTGAACTATAAGTTTTATTATATTTGTACTAAGGCTACATATTTATTTAAAAAAAATTAATAATTGGAGGGGAGGAAAAAAAATTTTTTTTTTGTAATAACAAAATATATGTGCAAACACATACATACATATATAATAAAAATTATAATGGTTTAATTGAGATAATTATTTTAAATAATATAAAGGTGAAAATAATAATGAAAATTACGACAAAAAAATTTTTTTGCAATAATAAAGTTAAACGAAATTAAAAAAATTAATAAATTCGAAAAAAAAAAATTTGGAAAAATTTGAATTTTATTTTATTTTTGTAATTAAATATTTTAAATTAAAGAGGATTTATTTCAAATGAAGTGATAAAAGAAATTTTGAAGAAAAATGAAAATGATTTTTAATAAATTTATAACAATAATTAAAATATACAGGACAAGTGTAAAAAAATTTTAAAATTAATATTATAAAATTTTTTTCGCTAAATCAAAGCAATTTAATTAAAAAACAAATTAAACTTGAATATGATCAGATGATTCTTTAGTCTTTATTAAATAATTACATTTAAATACTCTCCTTATACTGTCATTTAACTGTCAGCGCATTTTTTTCTCGTAAACATTTGTGTTCTCTCGCTCTAATAAGTTTTAATAATAGCAGAAGTAATTATTAAAATTTTTTAAAAGAAAAATATCAAAAATATATAACTACTATCAAAATTATAAATATACACAAAATACACACACACAACTAGTGACATAACTAAGTAACCAGTGACATTTTTATTTAATATTATTTTTTATAAATTATAAAAATTATTAAAAAGATATTTAAAATATGAATTTTTCGTGAATAAAATAATTTTAATTTAAAATTCTATTTTTATATTTTTTAAATTATATATATATACAAAATTAAAATAATTTTATATAAAACAAAAAAATAAAAATTAAAAAATATATAAAATTTAATTAAAATGCCACCTTGTGTTAAAATTAAAAATTTTAATAAAATTTTTTTACAAAAGAATATTAATTATTTTATGAAAATTTCAATTATAATTTTTATAAATATTTTATTATTATTACCAATACAAATTGATGGTATAAAAATTAATAATGAAAATGTTATAAATACATCAAAAATTTTAATAGATCGTATTAAAAATAATATGACAACAGCATTATTAGCATCAACAAACAATAATTGGAATATTGATAATGATTTAAATACCATTAACAAGGATTTAAATATTAAGGATCAATTTCAATCATCAGTCGAAATAATATCAACTGAACATATAACACAAGCATGTATTGATAAATGTCCACAGGAGGTAGGCATTAATTGTTGTTACTTTTAATTAAAATAATATGTACATATACATATATAAATATATACATATGTGCAATTCAAGTTATATACATATGTATAATTTTTTATACATTTATATTATTAATTTTTACAATAATAATTAAAAAATTGTAAAATTTGCATTTTTTACACAATATTATATGATAAGAATAGCATAATATTATTTTGTATGTATAATGGTTTGTGATGCTGAGCTATTTTGAATTGTTGCGAAGCTCCTAGTTATAGGACCATACAATTTAAAATGAATTTGTTTTGTTATATTTAAATATGGGAATAATTTAAAAATATGGGTTTAAATTTTATAAATGGAAATTTTGTAGTGCGCCATATAAAACAATGTGGTCGAAGGGAGCAATTTATAAAAAAGACAAAATCTATTTAGAGCAGTCATTTTCATTGTTTCGCCTTATTATTTTATAATTTATTTTGGTTCATAATTATGTACATATGTACTTTGTGATTGCTATTTGAATATTTTCATAATTTATTAATTATGTTTTATTTACTCGGCGCCCTACACGATTTGCAAAATACTCGCCTCCACCCCCATCCCTTCGCTGAACAATATGCAAAGACATTGCACATAATAAATCACTTTCTTGTAACTTTATCATGCTGAATTCAAGATTAGTAATAAAATGAAACCCAGAAATTAAATATTCAGCTTTTTGTTTTGCAATATTTTGTATACGTATACATCTTACCAACCTAATTTCTCTGTATATAGAAACAGAAAACAATTTTGACAATACGCAATTTTAATTATTTTAATTGAAAAAAATTTATATTTAATTTATTTTTGTCTAAGTTTTCAATGCGGCCCCTGTTTTTCGGTGCTCATTGCAAACTCTTACTTTGCATATATGGTAGATCCGTCGCTGAATATGAGTATAGAAAAAACAGTAATGAAACGGCTGTAAAACGTTTCACGCATGTATTACGAAAATCGCTTTAATTAGTTCTATAACTACATATTATACTCGTATTTAATATGTCAAATCGTTCTAAGTAAGCCTTCAACGTATTTCTTACCAAACGTGCGTAATTCAAACAAATGGAAATTTTTTTAAAGCAAGCAGTTGGAATTATCACTTTTCAACAAGCTATTTTATAAATTCTAGAAATAAGTAGTTATCAAATTAATCAAGATTCGCAAAATGTGTTTTTTAATGTCACATCATTTTTCGAAGAATAAAATTGACTGATTCATGCATACGAGTAAAACGAAAATAAAAAGTTCAGCTAATACGAGTATTAATTCTAGGGCAATTGAAAATAAGGAGATATTTAGGTAAGATCAATCCAAATAAGAGTAACAACAATTTTAGTTGATTGTTACATTTTACATTCATTCCAACTCAGTTATTATTTTTTTATTATATTTGTTCTGTGCTTAATTAGTTAACTTAATTCTGTGCTTAACTAAACTTATCCATTTATTTTATTTCATTACAAAGTAATTAATGTAAGTACCTGGAATTATTATGATTTTTGTCACAAAAAATTTTTTGACATTTGCCCTAAAAAATAAAGTATGAATTGACGCCATTAAAGTATGAAGTATTATGACGAATTCATTATGAATTGACGCCATTTCGTCAATTCATATTCAAAATATCTAACAATTTCGAATCGAATTCTTATAAATCCTATAATTATTTTCGTAGTACGTAAACGAAATTAGAATAATATTTTTTCTTATAAAGGATAAAAATATAAAATGAGCCAATCATTTACAAAATTAATTTCAAATTTTACCATCCTGATAAAAAAGTAATTAAAAACCAAATCTCATTAGTATCATTAACATTATATATTGATTACATATTAATGCTCCCATATACTTGTTTACATAAATTAGTATAGAAGTTCTTTTGTGTGCCTGTGATAGTATAAAAGTGCTTCTTTAAATTTAAAAAAAAAAAATTGTGTAGTAGCTAGTTGTACTATGAATTTTTTTAAATACAATCAACAGAATAAAAAAAACATACAAAAAATAAAGAATATAAAAAATCGTAATATTTTTTTTTTGTTTAGTCCAAATTGATAACCTTTTGGAGAATTGAAAAGATTTGTTTATTTTTAAAAAATTTTTAAATGTAAGTTGTTTAAAAGTATACTTTCAATTCAATCTATAATCAATTTATATTCAAATATTAATACCGAATGTCTAACATTAAATTCCAAAATCTGTACGTCAATTAGTTCTGGAAAAATTATATCAACAGATTTTCATACTTATGTGAATACAAGAAATTTTTATTATTTTGCTATTATAAGCAAGTTCAGTTAAATATTTTAATGTAATGTTCTGGGAATTTCAATTATTCTATCCATATAAGTTGAATGCTTCTTATTAAACCTACTCACTTAACCCTATTCCACAGATGTGTCAGAAACAAATCATTATAATTATAGCCATAATCAAAATCGAAGGTACATAATATTTAGAAAAAATATAAATGTCATCTTAATGGTGATTTTTACAGACCCTCTGCTTTTTGTTTATAGGCAAGGTTCACAACTTGGAGAATAGATAAACTATAACTATAAGTAGTAGACGTCAACTCTTTTTGATCTGCTCCCCGCTGTTGTAAATCTAATAAACTCCTTACTTTTTGTTGTCATATTTTTTTTTCAGATTTCTACACACTCAACTCTGTTTTTGGAAATACAAATACAAATGTTTGCAGATATCTTCTTGTATATACAAGAAATGACACATCTATGTTACAAATAACAGCAAATAATACGAGTATTAATTTATATGCATTTATTATGAACCACCTTGTACTTGTCCATAAAATTAAAATTCTACATTATATCATTAAATAAGTACTTCTGAAACTGAATATACACACATATAGTATTTTGATTCCTTGTTTTTCCATTGTATGAATAAGGTTTTTTGTTGCCAGAGAATTTTTGATTATTTTTATTTATATATACTTACTCGCATATTATACGAGTATGTACTTCTGCAATAAACGAACAATAATTTATACAAACAACTCTTATGGGAATTAATTTGGTTTACAATGTTTTTGAACTGGTAATAGAGAGTTTTTGTTATTTATACATTCATACATATATATTTATACATATACACAGAATATATACTACTTTTTTTTGAATAATATTTTTATTTCTCATTTTATTTTGAAAATGTTTTTTAAAGTGATCACTTTAAATATAAATTAAATGATTTTTATTGTTTACAATATGTAAAAAAGAACAATTTTTTAATTAAAAAAAAATATATTTATAATCAGAATGCATGCCTAATCGAAGTTAAGTTGTTCAAGGGAAGCAGTTTCTGACATTAAATTCGAAAATTCTAAAAACTTATTAAGCTAAGCTGTTACTTCAGAGATTACAAAAATAAAGTAAACATTAATTAATTATTTCAATTTTCTCTCCTAATTACTTCAAGAAAGCTGAGACTCTACTGAAAGGTGAAATCTAAGATAACAAGAAATGTCTGTAAAATGTTTTCACCAAACAATTATTAAAATTATGTGAAAACATCCTACAAAACGTTATTGATAATTAATAAAAACATTAAAAATTTACTTGGGATTTGGGAATATTATTAAATTTACTATTAAATGATTTTCAATCCTCAAGAGCATATGCAGGATCTAAAATTTATAAATATACGAAAGTTAAATTACAAGAATCATTGTTGCCTAAAGTAATTCCCCAAAGTTAACCATAACAGTGGAAATGTATGAGCGTTCTTAAAAAATATCTTTTATAAATACATGAATCAAAAATTTTCTTATTTTATAATGAAATTTTAATAAATGTTATACATAAATAATATCATAAAAAAACAAATTTGCATATAAGTATTTATACCGTTTACTTCCCGCTTTAGGTGAGATATTGTGCAGCTGTCATTTACTAAACCTCAGAACCTATGTACATAAAATATAATGTACTTATGTCTGTATCTTGTCTCCGGCTGATTTAAATTAAAAAAAAATTGCATTTATAATTGGGGGTTTTGATAGAAAATTTTTTGAAAGAGTTGCCTTTTTTTACATAAATTTTTCTATGACTGTCAAATTTTAAGTAGCCAATTATAAGTAATAATTTTTAAAATTAAACATAAAATTTAAAAACAAAAAAAAATTAAATAAAAAATGGTAATCCCAAGTTTTCTTTTTATAAATTCTTCAAAGATCTTAAAATTTTAATGGTTCAATTATTTCCATCTCAAATATCAAATCTAAAGTTCATCCCCGGTTTGTTTTCCGAGAAACTTGAAAAATTTGACCTGTATACTTACCTTAAATTTAACTATATTTGAGCGACTTTTAAAATGTACAGGACGACCCGAGATAATAAAGTAAACTTCCAATTACCTTATGATTAAGTTCACAATAGTAAAAAATTTTCTTTACTATCTAAAAGCGTCCAACCAACTGATCAAGTTATAATTCCCATAGAAAATGTTTAATATGTTTAAAAATCCAAAAAACAATACTTAAAAAATATTGTGTATATTTTCTAAATTAATCTGAACAAAATAAACAAAATTTGCTTCTTGCAACATTTTACAAAATATTTTCAATGCTTATATGTAGTCTATATGAATATTATATGTATGTATGTAGTTTTAAAAGTACAAGTGTAACCATCATATTTTGCTGTATACATATAAACATATACACCATGCCTACACAATGTTAAAAGTATCTGTCAAAGTTCACTGGAGTAAAAAATAAATTATTGATTTTTGATTATAATCAGAATATATTTTTTAAATTGTAATTTAAATTAAAATTAAAAAATATTTAAAAATATATTATTTATAAATATTGCATATTCATAAACAATGAAAAATTGTTGTCTTATATAATTTTAATGTTTATTTTAAATATTTTGTATTTTTGTTAAACAATCATATTTATTTTATAGTTTCCCTAGTTTTTCACTTTTGTTTTTTCGGTTTTATTATTTTAGGATGTTAAAATCCTCAAAATGGTTACATTTAAATGAATATTTATTTAATAAATTTTGTTTATTTATGGTTGGAATAGCGGAATGGCAGATAAAATATGCGAATTCAAATAAATATTTTGACAAATGTGCGTTTATTTTTAATTTAAATCTAATTTGGGTTTTTTAATTCCGAATCTTTTTTGAATGTTTGTAAATATAGTATGCATTTATTCTGATACAGAGATTATTTACACATGTGTAAGTATGTAAAATATAGATAGATGCCGCTTAAATCAACACATTTTCGGTTTATGCGGCTTTTATAAGTATAATAAATTTAAAAATAATGTAAAACATGAGTTTTCAAAATAACCCTTTTCAAAAAAAAACAAAGCATAAGCAAAATATACAAAAATTGTGCTCCAATTTAGTTTAAGAGATAGAGAAAACAAAATACCAAATTTAATATTATAATATTTTATTATAAATAATTTACATTTAATAAATTTGACATTGGAAAATTAGGTTTTATAATATGTACAATCAGTACTTTTTTTTATGTTTTTGATGTATAAAATAAAATAATAAAAAAGAAACCAGGGGGTTGCATTAAAAATACACATGTGAATGAATACATAAATTTGTTATAATTTATTATATCTAAATATAAATAATAAAATAAAATTTAAAATATTTAAAATTAAATAATCTAGATTTAAAATTTTTAAGTGGATTTCTAATAGAAAATATGAGATTTTAATTGGGGTATAAAATGTAATGTAATTCCTATTGGTTGAAGAGAATGATTGACCAAATAGGGACTGAATAGCTGTATTAAATAAAACCAAATCATAAATAAACTTATAAATTTTAGAAATTTCTAGAGGTACAACTAAAAACCAAATAATTTCTTTTCTAAATATGCACGAAAATGAAGAATTCTCACATACAATATTGAATTTTGTCTTAAAATGTTTAGAATTTAAAGTCACTAAAAACACAAAATCTTTCAATATAACATTATTAAATAACATTATAAATTAGTTGCAGAAATTAAAATCTCGAAAAACTTTAAACTTAAGTCGAAATTTTTGCGACAAACAAATTTAAAGAGATGCAAATTTTTATTAATTACCAATTTTCAAAATTGTGAATTAGATGTAATGTAAACCACTTGTGTAGCAGCTTTTTGTATTATAACACTATTAATAACATTTCAGAAACCTGTTGAAAAAGTTGTTGAAGTTGTTTAACTTCTTTATTATAACTTTGTTGCGGGTCATTTAATGAAAATCAATTTCAAAATTCGACATTGTGTTTAAGAACCAACTTTGATAAAACTTTACTTGCAACAAAATTATTCAAGAAGAATTTCAAAATCAATCGAACTCCAAAGATTTTTTCTAGATTTTATTTTATAAAATAAAACTTGAATTTTGAAGATTGAAAAAACTTTAAGAGTTATTACCCAGGAAAATTATATATATATATGTATATACAAAATTAAATGCACCCTGTGGAAAAATAAACAAAGAGCTTTGTTGTTAAAGGGGTAACTATGTATAATAAGAATTTGAGATTTATCAATGAATGCTAAAAAAATAAGTTAAGAGTTACTATGAAAAACGAGTTGTTTTTCGACTCTCTCGTATTTCATAAATTACTATGACCGTATAATTTTCTGGCCTTATATAACAAAGTATAATATAAAACATGTATTTGTTAGAATTTCAAAATTCTAAATCTAAAAATCTTAAAAATTCACATTAAAAGCAGGTGCTTATATAGAAAATTTTCAAAAAAAATTTTTGATAATATTCAATGCTCCTCACACTATGGCATATTGTTAATTATTTATTATAATAATTGAGGTATAATTGTTTTTAATGTATTGCAAACCAAAACTAACAAACTCGCTCGTTCACTTGAAAATTCATTTTTAAAGAAAAATCTCACGGGACGTTGATAGAACGGCAAAAACAAATTTTGAATAATCTTTCATTTATGTACAGTAGCCAGTAGGAAGTCAGTAGTTAATCAGAATTTAAAGCGTCTTTTGCTTATTTAAACATTTAATTTTTAAAAATTGGTCAATATATACTTAAATTTCAACCTTAAAATAAATAAAACATTGATTCTCATTCTGGGTTTTCAATACTCTTACAAATTTTTCTCGCTACATCAAATATATTCGATAGAATGATTTTAAAATCACTATACTTATTGTGCACTACTTATTTTTAACAAAAAAGAAGAAGAAACAAACTCTTTACCGATAACGTGCCATAGTATAATTTTTAATCATGAATATTTTGCAAATAAAACAACGTAGAAATTTGTCAAAGAGCATGTCATATTATAACAGAAACACACTTTTTCCAATCAAAAAATGATAATTTTTATTTAAATAACTAAAAAATTATTAATAACATTTATACATAATTAATATTCTAATCATTTAATATTAATGATTAACATAAAAATAATATTTCTACACACAAAAAAAAACCAAAAAGGTTATGAACTTGTGATGCAAAAACCATGTTGACTTACAGAATTTGTACAAGTACATTAAGTAAAGAAAAGAGAAACCACGCAATTACTTATTTCGAAATTATTTCGAAATATTTTTTAAGATACTAAAACTAATGAAGTGCAAAAAAAAATGAAAAAAATTTCAAAGAAAAGCTTTTTAAATGTTCCTTTGAACGTGCTTTTCTCGTGATAACAGAAGTTAAATCTAGTTATCAGTAATATGTAGTTAGTGTATTTATAACACTGCTTACTTAGTTAGTGAAAATTTTTTGGGAAGCATGTTAAAGTATTAAGAATTTTTAATTTTTTATATTTGCTATAAAATATCCTAACCAATGGACAAATGACAAATTTCACAATATTAGTCGTTACTATTAATATCAGTGTGGGTGTCCTAACCTATTGCAAAGGAAAAAAAAAACTGGCACTTTTTGAAACAATTTTTTAATGGATAAGGAATTTAATAATTTCGACAATACAAAAAGCTCTAAAGCTGTGAAATTTGTTATTCCGACCCATTATTAAATTTATGCTGTAAATTATAATGACAACAGTTCGATACTCAACTTTACAACATATTATGGACATTTCATTACACACTGTTCAAATTTCATGATCGATTATGTCAAATTTCTAATATCTTATGACATTTTAAAAAAAACTCATGATAAAGTGGTCAAATATAAAAGTAATTTTAAAAATCACCATGCTAAAAATAAAAAAAAATCAAAAGGAATTTTTTTTTTCTAGAATCACCTGAATCTTTAAAAAATAAAATTGTAATAAAATTCAATTAAGAAAATCTTTTCTAGTCTATATGGCTAACAACAAAGATGACCTTTTGCAACTTTTTCATAATTAAAAAAAAAAAAAACAAAAACAAATGCGTAAAATATTCTAGACTTGGCATCAAATTTACGAAAAATTATAGTATTTAATCAAATTATAATTGAAATTTTATATTTGAAAAGAAATGAGAAAGCATTTAAAAAATTTTAAAAAAATATCAATTAAGGTTATCAACCTTAAGCTTTAAAATTATATTAAAATAAATTAAGTAAAATTTTAATAATTCTTTATTACTGATTTTGTTCAGTCTAAAAAAATATTATATAATTAAGGAATAAAATATTTTTTATTATACTCGTTTAAGAAATATTTCATCAAATAAAATCGTGATTCTAGAATAAATTATTAAGATTATTTTGATTAGATAATTAACAACCTCAAACACCAAAATATTTTCTCCTACATTTTTCTTATGTCATCAGAGTTTATGCTTCATCTTCCACGACAAAGTCAACTTTTTCAATCGTCGTTTATATTTTCAATCCACTCAATAGTTAATAAGTTATTAATAATAACATGAGACTAGAATATTAAGTTAGCATTTAGCACACGATAGTCTAATCTAAGGAATTTATGGTTTATTATAACCGCACATTTTGAAATCATTGTCTTTACTCTTGTCCGTCCTCATATTGCGTACACTTGACAAACGTGGTCACCTTATTACTTATTATTTATTCAGTGAGTAAAATTTAATGAGTAAAAAGCGGGCTCAAATTAATTTAATTACTCACTCAAAGCAAAAGACGCTGATAAGATTTATATCTTTCAGCCTATGTAATTTGACTTAAATGAATCTTTCGGTATCTTAAGTAAAGTCTTTATTTACTCTTACGTTCTCCCTTCCCGACCTCTTTATAGTTCCTCTTTATGAAACTATTTATAGAAAATACAAGCCTGATAGTGGGATGCCTACTTTATGCAACAATATTGCTATAATACACTTTCGGTTTAAACAAATGCAATATATTAGTACTTTCTTAAGACTAAAAGCAAATTATTAGTATTACTTGCATATAAAATATGAGTACTTAGTCATAATTGAATCAGTTTAAATTAGTTGCAAATGTTGTTATAAATAGAACGCTATTTTATGTAGAAAACCTAAAATATGAGGGTAAAAACTTACTTTAAATGTGAGTAATTCCACCCTTCTTAACTACTCGTTTATTAACATTGGTTAAGTTGGTTAAGTATACACCAAAATTGTTAAACGTTTAGTGTGTTATATGTATACTTTTAAATGGAACGCAAATTTTCAAGCAAAAACACTATTTATGCTTACTCACAATATAATTTTTTTTAATTATGCCTCACTCAAATCAAATGCATTTAATTTCCGAATTAAATTATTTAAATGAATATGGGAAATTTTTTTTAACAAAATCGTGGTGATTCAAATAATTTATTTTGTATTGATAAAATCTACAAATTTAATTTGTCGATTTTGTATATTGTTCTTCAATACAAATTTATTCCAATTGGTTTAATAAATTCATGTTGATATAGAATCTGTTTCATTTGATGACTTCAGTTGCAACTGTCTTTACAAAGAATTCGACTAGATTTTGTTTAATTTTAACTCAGAGAATTGATTAGACTATGATTTAATCGAAATTAATAATTAAAATTTGAAATTAAATAAAGGTCTACAAAATTTAAATATTTTCTAAATATTAATTTGGTTGGGATTCTCGTTATATTATTTACCTCTTTATACTTAAATTGGTTGTAATGCTTACAAATTTAATGCTTCCATACCTTGTACTGAAACCATATTAGCTTGTAATGTATAGCATTCGTTTAATTACCTGTTTTTATACGATTTATAATCAAAAAATTTGCGGTGTAGACAACAAAAATTTCACTAATTTTCCTGTCAAGTTTTTCATTGATAATTCTACACTAGACCATTAATAACCTTAATCTATATAGAATATTACATTTGTATAAGAGACTATTCTACTACCCATACACTTTTAATATTAGTATCTTTCAATTACATCAAAATTTTCAGTAATTTCAGCTGCCTTTGAAACATATTAGATATATACGAACATATCAGATACATGTGTACAGAATCATGTGAAATTTTCTATGAAAACTGCATTGTTCTTAAATAAAATTTTAAATTTCAATTGCATAATAATTCCCACTATTAATATTCAATTTGACCGTGAAAAAATGTATGAAAATTATACAATAATTTGTTATTTAAAGAAAAAATAAATGATTAGTATTTTTTTTCAATTTAGAGAAAAAATCTTCTAATTTTCTGTGTAAGTGTAGAATCGTTCAAATTATTTTTGAATAGATTACCTCTGTTAAAAAATATTCGGTGCAGATTCATCGTTTTTAATACGAATCTGCAACTGAGTTAGCATATTTGAATTAAATTTTGTGTTCTTTGTTAATGCTACAAATGAAAATTTGTTAAAAAGAAATTCAAATGGTCTGACAATTCTTCCGTAAATTGCTAACGCTACAGTTGCATGTGAATGGGTAAAAAAAGGAGTTCAAGTAATGAATTTTCTTGAAATTTACAAAACAAAATCCATAAATCAAGTGTTTTTTTGAAACTTTATAATTCCAACAGAAGTCTGATTCAACAAACTAACAAATTGTTAAACTAATGCAATTATGGCTATTAATATACAAGTTGCCAATATGTGCACAATACCGCATCCTTTGCAAATATAGTCCCAGCATATTAAATGATTGGAATTCGTTGGTGATTTGAGAAGAAATCGTTAAATTTGGAGAAACTGTTACGTACATGTTTCAGAAATATCGAAAACATCACCTTAAAAAAAGCGTTTAACTACTCTTTTTATTCAAATTCAAATTGTATAAGTAAGCACTTTTTTTGCAATTCCAAAATTTTGTTAAAATTATTTTCAAAGTATGCATTATTGCAAGTATGAATTGAACGATAAATAGAATGCATATTAGAAATTTCTGTATGGCGCACATGTATAACTAAGATAAGGAGTAGGTATACACTAATACCCTCAATCGTTTATAAATGTATGCAATGCTATATTAATATAAATACACAATAAAACGCTTAAACTTCTATTAAAATGTCACTTAAAATCTCCCTCTAATTATGAGTCTAAGTATGATTATTTTATTATATTTGTATGATTTGTAATATACCATTAACCTTTTCAACTTGATTTATTTTTGTATTGCCCTCTTATCAGAAAATGAATTTGCAAACGCCAACCTGTCATTTACTATATAAAGATTTTTCTATCACAAATCTATTTATTTGTTATTTTATTTTTCTATAACAAATCGTTTAGAACCAAATAAGCTTCTTTTTGGTTACGAAGAAAGTTCGAAATCTTATAAAGATATTTAAAGCTCAAAAAAAATATCATAATTTTAAATGTAAGTAAACAGCTATATTTTGGACCTATTTTGTACATCTCTAGCATGTAAAGTACACAATATCTTTAGCATACTTCAGATTGAGTCCAGTATATATTTGCGAAGTTTTAACTTTTTCCTTTATTACTAATTGATTTTAAACAAATTTTTAGTTAAAATTATTAATTTTCAAATTTAAGTTTAGCCAATATAGATACTTCACATTAATTAAATTCCTATTTCAGTCCGTAAGCAATCTATATCCGAATTCAAAAGATTCATCGTTTTCGAGCTTTCATGCTTACAAAGATGCATAGCATATAATGTGCCTCATATTAAGGGGTAATTAGCATTGAAATTAAAGTTTTTTTTTTATTGATAATAGACAATAAATTAATAATGATAGCTGATTATCTATAAATTTTTAGAAATAGAAACATTTAGTCGATCTCTGTTATTGTTTATTAAAAAAAACACATTCTCTGTGACATCCAAATTGCAAGTAAAACGCAAACTTTACAAAGTTTTAAGATTCAAATTGTAAACGGAAAAATTTTTACAATGTCAACACTTAAATAAAATGTTGAGTAAAAATTTGAGTTTACTTTACTGAAACTTTAGATTTTTAGTATGCATTAAAAGGTAAATAATTTTGTTTTTCTAAAAATATTTTCTTGAATTCAAGAATTTATAAGTACTTATGTATTTCGCATTTTAAAAAAATTTACAATAATTGACGTTTATTAATTTTTACCGAAATTACGAGTAGTGATCCAAAACTTAAAACTAAGCTTTGTATTTTTTGTTACAATTGTGTACATATTGTTTAGGTAACAAACATTTGTCTTAGTGCGATATATAAACTGTAATAAAACTTTTAGTTTTCAGACGATTTAGATGTCACAGTTTCTTAAAAATATCCTTAGGGTTCTATAAATTTCCCTTATTGCAACATAACAAATTTAGAATAAATTTAGGAGGAATTTTCAAGTTGCATACATACATACAATTTTCAAAAATTTTATACTAACATAAAAATTAAATTGAATTGCTAATTAACGAAAAATTACATTTTACCAATTTAATTAAGACTAATAACTCGAGAGGTAAAAAAGTTACAAATAAATTTTGTATCTACTTTTACTGTTAAAATTTATGAAAACCTTTTAGATGTTTTGCTGCGAATGTTAGCAAAAAAAATGATTTTACCCAGTAGTAAATTGGAAAGGTCAATTCAGCTGCAACTTTTCGATCTTTTAAATTTCACAACTTTTGAGCATTTCTGCCTAAAAATACTTACTCTACTCACAAATGAAACTGTGTGAAGTGAATAGTAAGAAAACATACTCTCGTCCATTATACTTCTTTTTTCTAATTCTCTTCAGAATTTCTTCCTCACCGAAATCGTATACGTATTAAAATTTTATTTATGCACATTGTAATTAAATAGCTCGTGCTTAATATATTCAATATCTTTTTTTTTATTTATTAAATTATTTCAATTAAAATTCTCTGTTAAAAATTTGTCTACATTTAGATATAAACATATGTAAAGTATATCTACATAATATATCTGTACTATGTACTTCATAAAAAAACATACTAGAACAAATTTCTAATGGCCATCGTACTATACTTGTATACATAAGCATACTTACGTTAACAATCTCTAAATTTGTTATAGTTAAAGTAAGCGCAAACATCATTTCATCTAATCGTATACAATATAATATATAAGCAATTAAATTCAATGGAGTGTTACGTGATGATGAGTTCACCCGCGCACCTGATCTTTATACAGCAAACATTTATTTGCACATAACATTAAAATTAAACGAACTTTGAATTGAATCCATAATAATAATTTGTTTTGCGCCTATCATTATTGCTATTGCCTTCTTATACATACGTCTTACTAGCGTGATCTATTGCTTCTATATTAATACATCCAACTATTACTGTATACTTGCAAATAGAATGCTATATTTGTAGCAATTTAAAAACAATTCAAATACATAATTTTTTTTTCATTCTTGTTTTTTCTTTCGCTACTATTAAACTAATCAACCATGTTTTTTTAGTATCTGGATATAAAGTTTCGCGATTTGCAAAAATACATAAAAAAAAACAGAAAACAGACTTTATACATACATTCATGTGTATTTTTTTTCATTCATATTTAATGCGGAAGTAACACAATTTTGTCACATTTGCGTTTATGATGATATTTATGATGATGATGATGATATTGATGAAGATGATTTTTAAACCAAATTTTATTCATTTTAATTGAAAAAATTTTAAGGTTTGGTAAGTATTCTATGGGGTTCTTGCGTTAATTTTCTGTATGCCACTAAATTTATGGATTATAGAAGTTTGCTTTTGAACACATCAAAAATTGTTAAAGAATACTTTGTGACCTATTTTATCTTAAGGCAAATTTCTTCATGCAACTGCAGAACAGATGGATGACGTAATCAAAGGAACGAGTTAAAGGCAGAAAAATTCATTAAAAAAATTTTTCTCCTCGAACTGGACTCGAACCAGTGACCTACCGCTTTCTAGGCGGACGCTCTACCAACTGAGCTACAGAGGCATGAAGAAATTGCCGACGAAATATTCTCTACATTGCTTATACGGTAATTCACATGATTACTAAGTATTTGTTTTGTTTACATTGATTGCTACATACAATCTACTATTGAAACACACTACTATTGTGACCCCTCAAAAATTTTATAAGTTTGCGAGACATACAGTATGGCTTAATGACAGTTCTGACAAATTATATTGATTTCAATCAAAAGTGATTCCATCAAAATTAATTTAAAATTAGAAGATCGATTTATATAGTAGTCTACAATGTCGATAAACTTGCGACCAAACATATTTTACATATCTAATGAAAAAAAAATATTAGAGAATTTTGCAGGGCTCAGAAATCAAATGCAAATTTCAAAAAAAATAATTGTAATTATTATTGAAACGGCAAAAAAGACCAAAAATTCTTAATTCGGAGTAAAATTTAAAAAAATTGAAATCTTCATCGCAAATTTAAGGACTGCTCCATAAAAATTTTATTTCTTTAGTATTAAGGATTATTATTTCAGATTCCATTAGCCGAGGATTACTTAACAATTAATCTATTTTGCCAGAAGTCATCAATTCCTTTTAGGCTTGAAAAAATTGTCTTTTGGTTTCATAACGGTTTGCCCAATATATGCCATATGTATGATATTTCTCATTTGTTTACAATTTAGGTCGTAAAATTTACTACATTGTCATATATATCACTGATATGACTTGACCTGACATGCCAAATGATATTCTAACGCTTGTATTTTAAGAGTTGCGTGTTTTCATATTGTCACTTTCAATAGACGATAATTTTAGGTTTCTGACCGGGGGTTACTTAATTCGTAGTAAAGTTCGTATCCGGCAACATTCTTTTTTGAAAAATAATACACATTTTCACATTCTAGCCCCTTCATCGGCCACGGTTCAAAGTATTTGGGACTATATCTGAAATGAACAAATAAATTTGTAGGCACAAAATTATAAACTATTTTTTATTCAATTTTTGTTAAAAAACTTAAAACGAAATTGAGAAATATTTTCAAAATTTGGTGTTCTTAAACTATTAAAAAAACGAGAAAAAAATAGAGTTGACCTTGTCAACTCTGTGATACCCGTACAAATTTGTTATCCTATGTGCGAATAAAGATGCCATAACTGACTATGGAGTTGCCGTATATTAATTTATGAAAAATTTCAGTACAATGTGTTTTTCAAAATACTGTGGGTGCCAAACTACTGTTGAAATTTTATGGCAGCTACCAGAAAAAGGCAAGAAATTTTAAAGAATTTTATCAAGCATATTGGCCCTACTAATATATTTGTTTGTGTGAAATTTCAATACCATAGCTTTTATAGTTTCTGAGATATAGCCAAATAAATTTTGAAGTTGTATGGCAGCTACCCGAACCGGTACCCCGATCTTGTCCAATTTAAATAGGGTTCTGGCACTTACTACAATAAATCATTTGAGTTATCGTTGGGACGGACGGACGGACGGACGGACGGACGAACAGACAAAGCTAAAACAACTCAGAATTTGACGCTGATCAAAAACATACACTTGAGTCTATATCTAGACCGTTATTTCTTAGCGTTACAAACGGTAAGGCAAATTTAGTACACCCTTCGAACATACGTTCGTACGGGTATAAAAACTAAATATCTAAGCATACTCGTATTATGTACAATTTTTGTTTTAATAAGTTTAATGCGCAAATTCAAAAAAAAAAAAAAAACTATCAATAGAATATATCCAATTTATGTATGTATATATCATCATGTATATGTACCTATATACCATGTATACACCTAGAACACATACATATGCGCGCATACTCAGATTTACTTAATTTTATGTCATTATATTTTTTAAATATACTGTGGTTGAGGAGATCTATTATGATTAAAAATGACAGAGTTGACAGTTTGGATTATGATGTTCGGATTAAAAGAGATTATCACCAACATCATAATTCATCTTCAACAATATCATCATCATCATCACAAATTTGATGATGATTTAATAGCCAAAAGATGAAAAAAAAAGAAAATAAGAGAAAGACATTAGTTGTGATCATATGAACGTCATTAAAATATTCACGTTCTGTTTCATGATATTTTTGTGACATCTAGCAAGTGCCTAAACAAAGTTGCTCACAATAATAAAAAATTTTCGTTTCGGTATATACAAACAAATGTGTTCATTTCCATTGTAGGTACCTCATGTAATGCTTATTTAATGAATTCGCTTGAACTTCTAAATGAGAGGAAAATACTAGTTAGTCAATACACTTAGGTATATAGAAAATATTAAAAAACATGAAATTGAATAAAAAAAAATAAATTTAATTTTTTTTTCAATTTTTTTACTTGTTATATTTGTCTTTTTTCTTATTATTATACTAAAATCTAGGTATAAGTGTACAATGAATGAATTGATGGAATTTTAGATTTTTAGAATAATACAAAAAAAAAGTACCTCAAGTTAATAAAAAAAAAACAGCAAAAATCTGGGTCGGATGATAACATTTTTATTTTATTCTATTTTTTTTCATTTTTTTTTTTATTATTTTCTAGCACGGACAAAGCAATTTCATATACGTTTCATATTTAGATTGCATCCTGCCTTAATACTAGATTAAAACGAAAAAAAAGTGGTAATAAAATAGAAGAGTGAAAATTCATTTAAATAAATCAAAAACTTTTGAACCATAAAATCGAAAGTTATACCTAAATATGAAAATGTTATATGTATAACATTTTCAGGCAAAGGTTAATGATATTTGTAGAAAATGAAAAATGGTGATGGACAATATGGTGTTGAAATTGAAATTGGAAATTGGGAAATTGTAACACAACATTTTGTCATGATAGCAAAGACAAAAAGTTTTTTATTCGGTTTAAGACTAGACCCAAAATAGAAGCGTAGAATTAAAGTGTAAGTCTAAAAATTTTTAAACAATCTCATTCATTGTATTTCAAAAAACGCATACATCTCAAAAATAACAGCCCAATTAAAAAAAAATTCCAAGAAAACTATTTGAGGACCACAGTATCTAATGGGTTAATATTATGAGAAAAACTGTTCTATTATTTCATTATTATTACACAAATTGGTGACATGTTCTTCCAAAAATTATATTTTTACACCAAAGGTTACTGACTAGTTTAGGACTTTTCATTAAAGTTACAAATAAAAAAATGTTGGGCAAAAAAAGGTTTCATTTAAAAAAAATTGGGCTCAATTAAACACAAAATAGTTTCAATAAAAAGAAATTTTTTTTTCAGTCGAAAACAGTTTCATTATGTCTGAAAACAATTTCATTAAACTATATTTGGGGGACAAAAGTACTATTCAGATTTATAAGTTTGTTGTTTAATAAACGAGTATATATGATTTTTCGGAAATTTCCAATTAAAGGCCTTCCTTTTTACACCTAATAAAATTGTATAGTTGTAAGCTTATTCGAATACAATGAATGATTTTTATTAAAGTTTAATATCTCATTATAGAAAAAACTCATCTTACTCACGAAATTTTGGGTATCGACTACTAAAACTGCTTAATCAAACCATCACCCAATATTATACAAAAGATGAAATCAATTTATCAACCAATTGTTCTATTTTATAACAATGGTGCTAAACATTTTTATTTCACTAAACCTACCATTTATCAAGTGAAAGAAACAAAGGTAAATGTCCTTGAAAAATAATATAAAAATTCTTACATCCAACTAGGAGAAAATTGAAAAATTTCTATATTAAAATTTAAGAAACTGATTTTGACAAAAAATCTAATTTTATATCCTTATAATGCCCTTTAACATATTTTTTTTTCAGAGCATAAACACACTTAATAATTTATATGGTTTTTTTTTGGAATTTTTTTAATGCCCATTGTATTTTTAGTCCCTATTTTGATTTTTTTCACTTTTTTTTCCAATTCTTTTGCAAACTTTTTAAATATACATGAAATAAAAGTCATTTTAACATTCATTTAATGTTTAAAACAAAAAAAAAATGAGAAAAAACCCTTTTGTATATTGTGTTCAAATATTTAAAATCCATTCTGAAAAGTATTTTAATACGGGTCCGATTACAAATATTTTATATACCAAACCAAATGTATTCAAACAAAAATTCAATAATAATCAAATAAAGGACAGAATGGAAAGCGAAGAGATAGAGATAGAGAGAGAGAGAGAGATAAATAAATGTGCAAAGTTTAAATAAAAATTAAAAGAAAAACAATATTTAGAACGCCGGATATACTCTTCCTGTGCACGTAACCTTTCTTTATGAAACGCAATGTAATATTCACACTTCTCTATACGAGTATTGTTCCCATCCTATCAAATTTTTCTTTCTGAATTTTCATTCATTTTTTTCTTTTTGAAATCGAATCCTTTTTTTTTTATTTGTTTAATTTTGGGGTCACTACCAATATTTGGTGTACGATACACAGAAAATATATAAAGTTAAAATAGCCAGGCTATAATAAAACCACAATCACATTTTTATTATTTTTTTTTTGTATTTAAATTTAAAACCAATATTACCGCACAATTGTTATCGATCCAATGAATATGAAAACGAACAAGCATTATTGAACAGATAAAATGTATATGGCGGATTGTGAAAAAGCCCAAACGTGAATAAAAGTAATCTGAATATTTTAAAAGTATTAAATGCCTATATACCTACAGATTTATTTGCAATATTGATATTGAAATAAAATCAAATATTTAAAAAGTTTTTAACATTCTACTGAAATATCAACTTATTTTTTTTGTTTTTGTTCTTTTATTGGGTTAATGGTTAAAAATTTTCTCATTTGAATTCTTTAAGTGGCTTCTTCTATAAATTTTTTTTTTTGTTTTTGATAAAATCAATATTGAGAATTCCATTTTCATTTCTACACCATTCTATATACTTACATACAAGTATAAGTAGACTCTGGTTTGAAAATTTTATAAACAAAATTTGATATTAGTTTTTTTAAATGAATTGCAATTGCATACTTATATGCAATATACGAACTAAAATTTTTTTAATATTCTCACAAATAAGGTTAGCCTTTATTTAGCAAGTCATGTATACACGCTCCTTTTATTTTTTTTAATTATCTACTCTACATACATATATTGGTATTCAACTCTTTGTTTATAGTAATTAATCTTATTTTTGTGGTATTGAAAATCTTATGGTTGGTTATATTACATTTCAATTATATCCTTTTAACTGCGATTGAGCTGTGTTTGTTATATACAACAGGTATAGAATAAACTTTAGAAAAGATAAAGGATTGAAAATAAAGAGAATTTTTTTTTATTTAATTTTATTAAATTGAAAAAAAACTAAAAATGAATAACAATTTCTTTTTGAATAGGGAAAATTGAAACTTATACACAGAGAAAAAAAATTTAAAATCAGGTTAATACTTGTGTGTGAATTGAATTGTAATTATATAGTTTTCTCATATAAAATATCAAAGGGTTGAAAAAATTTTATTGAACTAATATACAGAGTGTTTATAGTATATTTTTATATACTATAAACTATTAAGAATAATCTATAAAAAATACTATTTTTATAGTATTCATAGTATACACAGAGTGTTGGACATAAGATGGCGAATAATTTCAGGGATGATTCTTTGATCAATTTCCAACAAAAAATTGTAGCTATGCATTTTTCGCATTATTTTTAAACACATTTAACACGTTTTACTGGAAAAACTAATTAACTAAGGTACACTTTTATATCTCATTGTAGCGCATCGAAAAAAAAACAAAAAAAAAATAAGTAATAAGAAAAATTTTCGAGAAATTTCGAGTTTTGTAAAAAAAAATTAAAAAAAAAAACAAAAATTCTGATTTTGACATATTTTATTTCAAAACCTATGGCTCAAATCAAATTGATTGTCAGACCAAAAAGGAAGAACAATCGTCTGTAAAATAAGCTCCTAATGATAACACTATGTTTTATAGTTTCGAAGTTATAAGCATTTGTTTATATTCCAAAAAAATCTGATTCCTTTTTTTTCAACAGGCTGTAGCTCAAAAACGAATATATCTGCAGCCGCCCCCTTCCCCTCATACATTTTTTCGCTAAAAATTGAATAAAGATTCATTTCTAAAATTATTTGCATTCTTATACGAAACACCATGTGTAAGAATTTTTGTTGTTTTATATTATTTACCGTAAAAGAAATTTTGAAAAGAATGACTGTCCTTTATAAATTTAACTGAAGAGTTTAAAAAAAATGTTTGTTTTTTTGCTATATTCGCCCTACTAAATTGTTGTGTTAAAAATTTAAAATTTTTACAATTTCTTAGTTAATTATCAAATCTTTTAGAATAATTTTCCATAAATTACAGGATGAATTAATTTAATTAATTAACTATAATTTACTTAACTTGATTTAATCCTATTACTAGTCTTTAAATGAGGGGAATGAAATTTGTTAATATGTTAAATGGTGCATATTGGAATATAAATTTATTTATATTAATTTAATATACATAATTTCTATAGTATGTAATGTGGACTAATATCCTAGAATTTATACTAGAATTTATTTTATAAAAATATATAGATTTCAGAATTTTCTATTGAATAAGAATTTAAAATAAACACACTGTTTCAGACAAGATAGCGAATCATATTATTTAATCATACATAATTGAAGTGTAGGTTCTGATATTAATTTTGGAAAGCTGGCTACTCAATTTTCAGCATAAATTCAATTTATAGTCGAATTAAGGAAGTAACTGAAAAATAGATTAAAGCAAAGTGAAATAACTTATGACAAATGCTTTTACAATACGTAAAAATTTTACATAAATTCTAATAAAACAGTTGCCAACAGTTATGTCAACTTCAATATCCAAACTATATTGCTGATTTTAAAAAATGTGTTATGTTGAAATAGATATCCCATAATACACTTGAAATACTTTCGAAATTAATTGAAAATGCTTAAAAATTCTAATAAAAAGAAAATATTAGTTAAACTCTAATTAATTTATTCCATAAAATTTTTCATCAAACAAAAAGTGAAATTTGGGAAAATTTTTCTAAAACTATTTTTTTTTCAAAATTGATTGATTTTGTTAGGTCAATGAAATTTTATTGATTTTCTTTAAAATATTTTCACATTAATAAAATTTAGCCTTCAAGGTTAAAAATTTAAAATAATTTGTCTAAAATTTTGTTTTTCAAAGCTATGTGAGTATTAAATTTCTTTTTTATATCCTGCATTTTCATGAAGAGTAATACGAGTATTTTAATATCCCCCGATGGCACGGTAACTCAAAAACGAATAAAGCCACCAAATTTTTCCAAATTTTTTCTTTTGTACCAAGGAACGGACCATGCTATAATTGGACAAATTCAGACAACGAAAGAGATCATTTTAAATATTTCAAAAACTAATAAAGATATAAATATGAAATTTTGTATACGTTTGCCCAATTAAATTTTCTACATAAGCTCTAAAAATTTTAGTTGAATGGCTTTACTAGTTCGGTCAGTTACCATACAACTCTAAAAGCTATGTGTCCAATTGTAGGTCACACATTTTGTCGGCGTTTTTTTGGAATGGCTGGAAAGTTTTGGTAAAATTATTAGATTCATGGGACTTGCTTGTCATGGACTTAATTATAGGTCAGACATATGGGTGAAGCTTTTGTGAAATAATTTGACAGGTTCGAGGAGCTGCCATACAACCATTAAAGTGAATTTTAAATATTTCAAAAACAAGTTTTAATACTCAGATTGTTAAAATGCAGGGTGTAATTTACTCAGTTTAGACCCACTGCATCGTTTTTACTTGTTCTTTTAACGTACGAGTATACACATATGTGTATATATGATAACTATGCTCATACCTTTATGTACATATACATACAAATTATTTTACATACATTCTATTTATTAGAAAATGACATGCATTCATCAAATGGCAAAATTACATCCTTATATCGTAGTATATTATGTAAATGAAAAAAGGATGAAAAATAGCGAATTCCTGTATTAAAATAAATAGTGTAACAAATAAATGTTGTGGGTTGGTATACTTGCATTCACAATAGATGGCTCAGCATATTAAAAATGTTTATTAGAAACGAATTATGCGAAAAAACAATGTATTTATCAAATCTTAAGTTGCAGTTGTGTGCGCTATTTTGTACAATTATTTAAATTTCTGAAATTCGTACAATCAATAACCAGCATTTTGTTAATACAATAATTATGTATGTATATCCTACAAATTTATATCATTATAATCCTTTATTACCATTATAATATAGCTTGTACCATATACGCAAACATTAGATTGAAATAGTGTTTATGTACGAAAGAAAAATATTAGTGATATTGCACAAAATCATAAACGAACTACAAAATTTACACACAGTGAAAAAATTTTGAATGCTTTGGAACACATTGTATATACATATATACATTTCATACAATTAATTTTTCACCAATAAATTTAAATAATTTAATCGCATATGATTTAATTATGACAGCATATATGAACATTAATGCATATGTACATGAATTATAAATTTATTTGCCAAAATTTTCCATAGAATTTTGTATAAAACAACATAATTACTATTAAAATTTTTAATTACAATTCGAAAACAAAAAAAAATACAAAAACTATTATGTTAAACTATGTAGCAAGTCCTTCTGTCCATTTATATGTCAAATTTGTTGATTGTTATGTAAATTAATCCCTTTGACACAAACAAAAAGAACCAATCAACTCTCGTATTTAAAAAAGACACCATGAACACAACTATGCCTAAAAAAAAATTATTATTTTATAAGTATGTAACGAATTGTTTTTTTTTTGTGCTTCAACAATAATAGAATATGAGAAGCTCTCATTATATGAAATAAAATAAACATAATTTTTTTCCCCCTTTTATGTAAAAATATTAAATTTCAAAATAAAACATAAAATTTAATAAAAGAAAAAAATAACAACAACTGATGAAAAAATAAAAAAATAATCACGGAGTTCATTAAAAAAATCTTTATAAAAAAAATAAAAATAATTTTAACCCTTTAATTTGTGTTTGTAATGCTTGTGAATTAAACTGTAAGCATATAAGGCAGTGTTGTCGTATTTGTTTTATTAGAACTATCTTTATAAATTATACATGTTTGTATGTGTATGAAAATCATATGGTTTTCATATGGTTACAAAATAATCTAATGCTATTATTTTCAATTTACTCAACATTTTGAATTTATTATGTGATCTACTATCTATTTTTTTTTTCTACATTTAAATTCTACAATAAAAATTCTAAATGGCGATTAATTTTTTTATTTATGATTTAATAATATTCTGTCAAAAAAAAAATGTATTAGGATTTAGGTTGATTTAGAATATAATTAGTTAGGCCAATGATAAAATTCTGTGAGGCGTAATTTTTTGAATTTAATTTACCAAAATTCATTAAAAAATATTTTTTGAGTGAAAATTTAAAATTAAATCCTAGTTCTTTGTTTAAGCGAATTAAATTTGATATGACGTTTTAGTAAATAAAAAAAATATATTTTTTCCTTTAACATAAACACTTGTTACGAGTATACTTTTAATTTTTGAGCAGTGATGAGAACTGTGAATACATAATATAATTATATTCCTTTTAAAGGAGTTTGTTATTACAAGCTGCTCTTTAAATTGAATTATTTGTAAAAACTAAATCATATAAGTATGTTAATTTTTATTAGTAATTTCTGACATTTCATTTTTGACATTTAATAATAATATGTTAAACCATCTCTCGCAAAACATGTGAGTAACCAAACTTCTATCAAGTGTTGTTAAATCCTACATATAGCCTGGTGTAATTGGGAATGTTATATTCGTTTTATATTGTATAGAAACGTTTAGAACGAAATGAAACGTAAAATATAACAATAAAAATGCTTCAAAACGCAACCATCGCACCAGGTCTCTTTGAAAATGTCAAACTATGACTTTTCTTATACAATAATTCTTTTGTTTTTTTTTACTCTAATTAACGACACATACTTACTGCAATTTTCTTTCATAGATTTTGGTGACACTAATCTTACATAAGCGAGCTTCTAAAGAAGTACTTGCACAATTGATTGAAGCAGGCAATAAAGGGTTATTTAATTGACAAATTCCCTTAATTTGGTTAATAACAACTGTTGTTATATTCAAAAATTTTTTATTTTCAATAATTAGTGTTCCTTTTCTTAAAGTTTTATTAATTTTCCTACAATGAAAGTTTATACAATAAAACTGTGTTAACAAATCTTACTACCCAATGACGCAAGAATATAGTTCATAGCTATCTACGATGTCATGCACCAGCCCAATGCTCCTCCCAGGAGCGAAGTAGAATAAAAAAACACAAATCTTACTAATTTTAGAATTTCATATTTATTTCCAGGATAGCAAAAATAAATCAAACGAATTCTGGTAGCACCTTTTTATGCAATAATTGATTATTTATCAACTTTTACCGTAGTAAACTAAAACATTTTATCTTTATATTTTTAAACTTTTTGACCAAAATATTCTTGATTTTCAAAAATATATTCAAAGCATAAAAACAATGATAATGTATATTTTAGGACAATAAATTATGACATACATACATGTATTATATGAAGTTTACTGTATGAGATAAAAATGCTGTAGGCAGCCGAAAACTATTTCACTATTGAAAAGAATCACTTACAAACTTTTTTGGCATATTTACGACTATTTTGTTAAAGAAAAGAGGACAAAAAAATTCTTGTGAACTTTAAAGTAATTAAAAAATTTTTTTATTTTCTTAAATTTTAATTACACTATCTGCGTGAACATCGAACGTTACATATATGAACACACATATTATTATTATACGCGTATTGTACGTTAGTTCTATAATTCTGTATACAATATTATAGAAAAGAAACAAGGCTAGAAGGTCGAAATTTGATAATGAAAAAACACTTGTAATATTTTGTTTTAATGTACAGAGTTGCTATATAATAGCATTATAGTTCGGCTCATTTAAATATCTGAATGAGTACAATATTAGGTCGATCATCGTATTTTATATTGTCAAAGAGCAGATGATCTGATGTAATAAATTTATTGTCGATGATATTTGACTACATAGACAAAAAAAAACACTATTTTTAATTACGTATAGACACTTGGACTAATCAATTAGAAGATTTTTCGTTTTTTTTTTTTCAAAAAATTTGGGGAATAAAGATTTTGGGATTGAAAGAGTGAAATGTTAGTGGAAAAGAGAAGTGGAAAATTAATTTTCTTTTTCCTTTTTTTTATTAAATGCTTTTTTAATATTTAAGTGAGATAGCGATATTATATGAAGATCTACAAAGAGTTAAGAAGCATTTTTAAACACCATTATTTTGCTATAAATTTTAATATTTATGGGAACTTCTTGACTTTTTCTAATCTAAATGGATGCATTTTTAATACATTATAAAGATTTTAATCAAAAAAAAATGTATGTTGAATTAATTTTGAAGTACCTTTTAAAATAAAATGTGATGATTTTTATTTGATAATAGAACGTTTAAAGTGTAACAATTTTTAATGTTTGGTCTGCATTACTCGGTGTTTTTATAAAGCTCAGTGTTCATTACTTTGGAATAAAATGTTATAGTTACTGAAATTATTGCAAATCGACAGATTATCGATTGAATTTGACAGATTATACAACTATATAATATGTAGTCTATTATGTGTCCATATTATGTGTCCGACTGTAGGAAATAAAATGTAAATTACAAGAAAACTCATTGGTCCTATACTAGTTCGTTTTATCAAATTAATACGTGAAATGGAGAACAAACGTTTACTTCAATAAATTGACTATAAGTTTAGCTGCAGTCAATCTTGTTGAAACTACAAAACTCCCAGATTTTGACCTGGAAGTTGAAGAGTCGCTTCTTTGATGTTTTGAAGGAGTACATGATTCATACCAACTAGTATACGATAGAAGCTTTTTGGGATTTTAAAGAAACATCGGAAATAGAATTTGAGTTTTTGGAATTTTTCACTTCGAAAGCAAATATTTTTGTTTCTTAAAACTGACTAAAATTTCTGAATTTTAAAATGTTGAAAATAAACTATGATTTTCATTAGAAATTTGCACTATTAGAAAATCGGCATATTGATCTAATTTGAAAAAATCATTCAATTTCAACAACTTTTCTTAATTAACTTGTTATTAAATTATGAATTAGTATTATTACATAATTTAAAACAATTGCTGTAAAATTTTATAATTTAAAACAATTAACACTTATAATATGTATGCCATGCATAAGGATTTTCAAATTTATTTCATCAAGTATGAATTTACTGAATTTCAATTTGTGGACTGGTAAGGCAATATTCTCCAAATTGTTGATAAATATATTATATTTCACTAAAAATGAACATTTTTGAAGTTCGTTTTTTGGAAATTTATTTTAATTTACAAATTTAACATTTTTTTTAGTTTTAGATGGACAGTTACCTAATTATTAATAACGTAAGAATGCAAAAAAGAAACGATACATCGGATATCAATATGGACGATCACTGTTAATGTTTTAATGAGTATAACGTTTTACATTTAGCACAAACTCATTGATCAAACAAAAACAATTAAGATAAACAGATTGTATATATAAATGCACAAAAGACCTGTATGATCGAGGTGCTGATTAAATTCGCCCCATACGTAAACTGATTGTTTTCGTTAATAAATATGCTCTTGAAAATTGAATTAGCTGCAGAAGCACAAACATTTCCCTTATGAAAATTACAATTATTATATTAAATATGCATTTATATTTTCTTTAGTAAGAATTAAATTTTATGTTAAATTTTATAAAATAGTTTAACATTTTTCATCAAACTTAAAAAAATTTCTCAATGTGTTTGTTATCCGAGTGTAACTGCGGGCATCGGGGTAAAATAAATTCAAAAAGTGCTCTTTTATTTAACAACCTAGCGCAAAATCTAAATTGCAAAGTAATTTCAGATCATTGCAACGTTAATTGCTTTAAATAAATAATTTTTAATTCCTTTCCAGAAATGTTTGCTGGTATTACTAAAAAAAATTGTCAAAATACATAAAAAGATAAATAAACTAGGGCTTAGACAGAGTAGATTTCAGTCTAAGAAAAAATTTTTATTTTTATATGTACATGTAACTAAAATATCTCATACAAATTTTCAAAAATGATCCGACACTCCGATGTTACGTGAAAACCCTTATAAATTTTAAAATATTAAAGAATTATTAAAACGTACTCTTGCACTCTGAAATGTTTTTGAATGATTCATTTGCATGAATTTGCGAGTGTTCGATATACATATGTAAGTGTGTACTTATACTTATATTTTTTAGAGAAAATTAATTGTTTAGACATCTTTTTATTAAAATTTATTTAAGTTTCAACGTTAATCATGTACACTGCTTTGATAAACTATAATTTTTCCAAGAACTAATTGTAGAACAGATCATGGATTACTTTTTAAATGAACACACATACATACATAATCATGACGTCCGCATTGCACACTCAGATGGTATTCATATACAAGTTTAATTAAAATTTACTGATTTTAAGTTGAAATCCGTCATTGATTTAGAATTAAATGAAAATGTTTTTATTAGTTTTAATTCAAATTCTATTTAAAATAATTTAATTTTATAAATTGAGACATTCTTTAAAGACAATTCATTTTGAACTTATAATAAAATCTCATAAATTTTGTAGGATTATTTACATATAAATTAAAAAAAGATGCATTAGATCCCTTAAAACAATTAATAAATTTCATTGAAACCAAAATGTTCGCCTATATTTTGCAAAAAATGCTTTCTATTATTGAATATGCATGAATGTATGTAAATACATACTCAGTATTCAATACTATAGATAGAACATTATTCACGAATATGTAGTTATCTAACTTTGGAATCAAAAATATTCTGACACTAAATCATCATTGCAATTAAGAAAAAAAAAAGATATTAATGCTGACATAATCTAGATTTTTGTATAACAAAGTACAATAATACGCACTTCTATTATGAATATCGTATATCGCTGACTTAAGTGTCTATCAATTTCTATTCGTACTTCGTTATTATCGTTTCTATTTCAATTTAAGTGCAGTAATTCAACCTCGGTTTTCGTTTTTTTTGTAAATTTTTGCATTACAAAAGTTTTTCATTTCAATTGTTTCTTTAAAATGTATAAAAGAAAGGCAAAAAATCATGTGTCTAGTATAGTCACTTTTTAAATTGTCAAACAAAAAAGATCTTCATATTCTTATATACATACATGCACATAGATAAATATTGTAAGTCCAAGAATTTTTATACAATATAGTGTATATGTACAAAATATATGCATATTTAATATTATTCGCAAAAGAGCTTTAGTACTAAACTCAAGAGTTGTTTGCTTGATTGATGAAGATCGGCGACAATGGTGCCAGCCATCATATTTTTCATAATATATAATAATTTTCTTTTTTATTTTTTTTTTTTGGTTTAAAGCCGTACTTAGAAAGAAAAAAATTTAATAAAAAAAAAGTGATGTTTTAATCTACAGGGTGTGTTTTACACAAATTTGTACAAAAATTCTTGAACGAATAAAAATTTTCTTTTTTTGTTTTTTGAGAAAAACATGGCAGAATATAAAATGTTATAAAATGAAGACCATCCAAATTAAAAATCGATTTTAATAGAAATAGACTAATAGATTTTTCCAAAAAATTCACTATTTGTTTCAATAAAATTCCTGTGTATCTACGGGAGTTGTGAGGAATTTTGTGCAAGTGGTTCAATTTGAGAATGCTTATAAAACAATATAAAATATTTAAGAAAATATAATACATAATATTTTTATTTGAATCTTTAAAGGAGACAGGCTGAAATATAGTTCTATGGCGCCAAATCAAAATATATACTCAGGCTGTTATCAATAAAATAATAACGTAGTAAGAATTTTATTGTTATCACTTGCAAAACAAATAATTAATCTCCATAAATTAGATCATATGACAAAAATATGATGCAACAGAAAGCTTCTAAATTCTAAAGAACTTGATACATTCATATCAATAACTTGCGAGATCATAATGTTTAATATTTTCATATTTCTAGCAATTTAATCTACTAGTTGTCCTGTCAATAATTCAAAATCTTATGAAACGAATTCATTAGTGTGCATAATGTTCATGTTTTATTTTTATGGTATATGCAGACTAAGCTGCATCCTTCGCAAAAAATTTTCGAAACTATTCAGCTCTCTTTTAATAAAATTTCACCTATTTAAGATTTGTTAGTACGTAATTAAGGAATTTTTTTGATCTCTCAAAATTATAAATTCAAGAATTTCCTTAAAACATATACTTAAGTACTATTCTCCTTATAAACTTTTTATTAAAATTTTGCATTCGAATATGATTCGAGAGCTTTCAAATTTTTTTATCATTTTATATGCCTGTATATTTATATACATATGTATAGCAATTTGTATCATTTTAATATGCAACAATTATTATTCAAATATTGAATTTTCCTGATAAGCTTTTGTTTTCAATCATCAATTTGTACTTTATGTTCAACGACTACTAATTTGTCTTAGGAAATTCTACATAATCAATTGCGTTATCAATAAAATTAAAGATATTTTATAATTTCTTATTATTGATTGCTGTAATTATAAATTTCTTCCGGGAATTTTTGTGTACATGCATACATATATGTAGGTATAAAGAAAATTTCTTCGTTTTTAAGTTGCTATTAAAGATGTTTGTACTTTGTATTTAAATATTTTGAAAGAGAAAACAGTCACCTTCGATACAATAACACAAGTGTTCTAAAAAAGTTACTTAGATATTAAAATTCGTACACTATACAGTAAAAATTACAATTTTATGATCGTCTAATAAGATTAATACAAATTATAACATAAAATCACATCTCCGTTCAGATCTCCAGAAATTTCAAGTTTTACAATATTCGGAAACGCAAGCATTTCATCATTATTAATAAGATTGAGACGATAACTAGAATGTTGTCTGCTGCAGAATCTAATTCTGATTATTTTGATCATGTGGTTAGTAAAGCTACTCTTAGGTCCAGGTTTCCTGGTAACTTGAATATTTCACAGCAATTTATATATAGAAATAGCTTTGTTTCCACTCATTTTTTTGGTAGTTTGTTTTCTTTTAAATAATAATTATTAGTCCAATAATGTTATGTGCCTCCTGCTAGCGTACTGTAATCACTACTTTCCATTATTCTTTTTCTCAGTCTGTATAAGTGATTGTGATTTTGCTTGACTGTACTAATAACTTTAATAACTTTAATAACTGATTCGTCTGGATAATAATAATTCAATTCGTGCAATTATTTAAGTAGCTCCCTGTATTAGACAACAAATTGTGTATAAGTAAAATTTATTCTTACATTATAGAAACTTTCATAACTGTAAAAACTAAATAGATTATTATTTTTTTTTCTGTATAAAACATATGTACCTACTTTATTCAAGTGGTTTATGTTTTTTGATATTAAAATAAATTAAAATTTACAAATAGTTGTCGTATACAAGTTGATACTTTTATATTTCAATGTTATTTTGTTGATCTCATGAGCTATTGCTGGACTTCTGCATCACATCGCATTGTATATCTGAATTTATTTTGATATTTTTTAAAATATATAATAGATTCCCCTTTAAAATGAAAATATTTTGTAGAATAAAAAAAAAATCAACAGAACCAAAAAAAAAAAACTCTTTTGCATTGTTCTCAAATTTAGATTGATTTCTAAAATATGACAAAACAGTCCAATTTCTAGCCTCTGGTACGTTAATAAAATAAAATAAAATATAGTTTTTGTTTTTATTATTTTTATTAGGTAAGAAAAGAGAGAGAAGATGGAAAAGAATTGTTTGATTTATTGGAGCAAGTGAATAAGGGGGAGTGTTTTATTGCTACTATGTATATATATATTTACTCTACTATTTGTATGTATACATACTATGTATACTTTTATTTATTTTTATATTATACAAATTATTCTAAACATATTCAATGAATATAATTTGCATATAAAAGTTAAAAATATAGTGACCATAGCCTTATTCTTATAGAACCTCATAGAGTGTTGATTTTTTTACTCATCAGAGATACCTATGCTTGCATTTTATGAATTCATTTCATTTAATTTTATGTTAATCTCTCCGAAAATGTTTGAATCAAAATATACGATTTTTGCATTAATAATGTAATCTAATTTCAATTTTTTATAAATATACAAATAAAATATGCAGTTTTTTTCTTTTTTAGAAGCTACAGATAAGTCTTGATAATTTAAAATTTTCGCATAACATATTCAGAAAAAATTAGGAGTTTAATTACAGAAATTTGAAATCTCTTTTGACCTTTAGAATCTTTAGAAAATTAAACATTCTAGTTACGAAAATTAAAATTACCCATCTAGTTCTTTTTATCATTAGGGCAATTAAAAAGTTGATATATGAATCAATTAACTATATCAATTCATTTAGAACTACCTTCATTTTAATTTTAGTTTTCACAACTTTCTAATCTGCAGGGGGGTGTACAAATATGGATTAGCAATTAATTTCTAATTAAAAAAGAATAATATAGATATAGCAAATTAATATGAATTTTTGGTATACTTCTAATATCAGCAAAACTGTTTTTGCAAGAGGTGAATCGCTAAAATGTTAAATTTAAATCCCAAATTCAACCTGAGTTTTTCAACTCAAACTTTAGTTTTATTAACTTTAATTTAGGGTGTATTAAATTTCTACAACCTATATATAAAATGCTCGAATTTGGTCGAAAGTGATACAAACGAGTATGCAATATACAAACATCTCGTTGAAACTTACTTATTAATTTTCTCTAGCAAAGGGCCGAAACTAGCGCTTTTCAATTGAAAACTACGAATGCGACATGAAACGAAAACATAGTAAGGAAAACTTTTACATTCATTTACCTTTATTTTTATGTACATAAGTATATTACATTTGGAAATGGTCACTTCTTACACAAATATAATAATGTTTTAAAATTTACTATAGTTTTTTATTATACTAAAATTTGAATAGACTACTATTTTTAATACATGTACGTTTGTGTGCACACATGTCTATATGGTACATACTCAACTACATTTAGGATTTGGATTTTTTTGTATTTCTATGTCCGTTTGTGAAAATTTGTTTTTGAATGAGATTATCCAAATAGAAGAATTAAAATGAGTGATCTTAACGTTCATTTGTAAATTAATATATGTATACTTGTATATTTCATAATATAGATAATATACTTATATGTATGGAAACACACAAGATTACAATCATACAATATGTAAATAGATTTCATCTAGAAGAACTTAATTTTGTTTGTGAAGGGGAATATTTTGTCCATTTATAATAGAGCGATTATTTATTTATGAATGGCCATAAAAAATAGTTTTTTTCTTTTCATGGCATGTTGTATCTTTATAATATTACCACAAAGTACTCACTTGAATTTATTTTAATGTAAAATAAAACATTTTCAACCATAACTACAAATGGAAATTATAATTTCAGTTTTTCGAAATACTCGGTTGAAATTAAAATTCAATTAAATCAAAGAAACTTGATCATAATTTGCAAAAATGAGACATAGCTGGCACATAACTCTTAAAGCCTAAATTACTATTTTTTATACAGTATAAAGAGCATTCAAGTTCAGAAATGAAAATGTTCGGAACCCTCATGAAAATGTCCGCAACAAAGATATTTAACAAATATTATGCATTCAGAATTCAAAATTACATTTTAAGATGAAAACGAAATTATTCCCTTGTGTAAACCCATATTACAAAATAATTAAAACTGTGCCAATACAAAAATAAATATAGTGCCAATACAAAAATGGGAAAGGCTAGACCATGTTCGCTTTGTTATGTCTAATAACTGTGGTGATTCGTAACTTATAGATTCAGCCAAATATTAAATCACACCAAATCAAAGCTAAGAAGAGTTTAGAATACAAAATTTGTATTGCAGAATTGATTTTGAATTTTGAACAAAAAGTTTGGCTTTTATTACAATATCTAAATTAACTTCTCCAGATATTCGACAATTAGATATTTTATAGCTTTAAAAGAAAACATTATGGTTTTTAAAATTATAAACTTTATAATGCAAGATTTTTTACAGATTGTGATTAATAATTTAATGAGTGCTTAAATTTTTGCACTTTTTTTACATCTTTTTTCTTATAAATGCTTTCACCTTTTATTTGTTTTATTCATATAGAGTTTATGTCAAAGAGAGCAAGCTAATGAAGACAATAATTAGTGAAGATAGAACTCAATACCATGTAAAACACCAAATTAAATAATATTTATTTTTTTTTTTCAAACTTAATATCTGCAATTCTGCAAAAATAAGAGTGAAACCGAATATTGTAGAGATTACAAAAATCTGTAATATTTGGTTTCGTTTTGTAAACTTATTTACCAAAATAATAAACAAAACGCTATAGATATGAAAAAATGAATATACTCGTACGTAGTATTCTTACCTAAGCGACACGTTATCTAACATTTGGCTGGAATTTGATTTGTTAAATAATGTTTTTTCTATGTCTGACGACACAAATGTTTTTTTAAATTGATAATATTTTTTTCTGTCGTAATATTGACTACTAATATGGCAACATTAGTATTAATATTACGTTATTCTTAAGTAAATGTTTAGAATAAGTTAGAACTAATAAAACTTATGCAATTTCATATTACAAAACTCAAAACTTACATATATACATGCTCAATATGTAAACATTATGATTCAGAAATTGCAAAAAAACTTTTTTTAATTCTAATTTAAGATTAATTTATCAAAGAATTTCAAATATGCATTACAAAAATAACTTTTAAGCGGCTTATTATTCTAGCACAAATAAAATAAAATTAAAAGATTTTATGGACAATAACAAAAACAAATTAAGGGAGTTAAACAAAAAAAAGAAGCAAAAATGGACCTCATCAATAAACGGTTATTATTTCTGCGTTACGTCAACGCAAAGATGCCAATATTTATTTCTTTCTTAAAATTCGTACTAAATAAAAGAAAAACAGAAAGGAAAACGTAAAATCATCAAATGCAAATTCGTTTAATCTCTTCTTTTTGAATTTCGCCGATATTCTTAATTTTATCTCCTTTCTCGACTTATTATGCATTACCAAGTACAAACAAATTATAAAATTTATTCCCAATCATTTAAGCATAAAAAAAAGAAGCGTTCTTATCATTACTCCATTTTACTTATAATTTTCTGAAATTTTCATTTTCAAAATATTATCAAACTAATTACTATAGCATTGTTTTAAATATTTCTCTTGTTTTCATTCACAACAATCATAATATTCACAACCACCATTTGTTTGCTTAGCATCACAGAAAACCGCTTTAATAAAATAAGATAAAAATCAGAAAGAAATCACAGTACTTTAGATTTGGTTACTTACACACAAACATAGATAATATTCTATTCCAATATATATAATATATACTATTAACTCATATTACAAGTACATGAACAAGAAGAAGTGCTCAAAAATCTAAAATAAAATTACAAATCATTTTGATTTGTTTGAGGTCTGTGATGCCTTGAAGGCTAATCAACATCAATCAAAACACAATGAATTAATTCATTATCGCAATCAATAAGTCGTCTAGTGAAAGAATATTTTGTATTTTTTGTTGTTATATACATTAATGTAACATTAGGTATAGTGAATTATACTGGTATGAAAGTAAATATCATTTTTGTATACAATATAACAACATACTGCAAAGAAAGTACGTTATTGCTATATTATAAAAGCCTGTTGATTCAGTGAACACTTTACGTGGTATTGTGACAATGCTCTACAAAGTAAATATTTTTTTTTTCTTTTTTTAATTTCTGCAACAAAATTAGTTGTTTACCAATATTAATTGAAGAATTAGTATGGAATTATAATGGCCACATCACAATGATCTAATCAATTTATTTCTGATACTTATGTAAGATAAAATTATATAAGACGAATTTTCAAGGTTAAAAATTTATTTCATAAGATTTTCTTTAATTTCTTAATGTAATCACATAATTCTAGAAAATATTTTGTTCAGTAACTTTTACTTTGAAGTATAACTGGAGAATAAGAAAGATTAAAGGAACAATTCGAAATAAAAAGTTTAAATTTAAATTTCACATCTTAAAAATTCAGAATTCAAAGAACATTCTAACTAGATGAAGAGGCAAGAGCAAGAAAAGCCGAACAATTTTACTCATGCATTCACAATTTTCCTCATGAATTTTTTTCATGAGTAAGTAAAAAGCGAGTAAATGGAATTACTGATTTGAAAGATGATTAATATTCCTCTTTTAATTTTGCCAGTTTTCCAATTAAATTTATAAATTCATTTTTGTATTTCATTAATTTATTTAAAATTGTAACATTCGTAATTAATTTTTGTTTTATACTAAATTTTTAATTCCCATAGTATTTAATTCTAAGTTACAATAAAGTTGAGTCAAACCAATGGTTTGTATTGTAGCACTTTTCCCTTCAACAAGTGAAAATACTGCTTTTAAAAACAGTCTATGTATATCCACCACACTATTAAAATTATTTTCATTCATATACAAAACTATTTCTAGGATTGCATATATTTAGGATGATGCATACATGCAGTCTTTGAAATAAAGCAAAAATTAATATAAAGTGGGGTTAACATAATGCTCGATTTTAAGGGTTAATTGTGTGAGTTAAGAAAAATAATTATATTTTTTAATGTCATGGAATTTACCTTTAGCTTTTTGTGTTTATAGAAATTTGAAAATGCTTGCGGTTTCGGAAATATAAGGTGTCAAAAACTCAAATTTTACAAATTTTAAGAGGCCATAACTTGAGAGGGGGTGGAGATGGAAAAAAATTTTCTTCTAACGAAATGAACTACTTGTTAATGTCTAAAAGCCCCTAAAATTTCAAGCTTCTACAGGTTGGGGTCTAGAAGAAAAGCGACATCAAAAATTTGGAAAAAAAGGACTTTAGATAACGGTAAATTTGAACGGCCATTTTGTTTTTCTAAAATTTAACTATAGTATACCGCGGTAGGGGAAGCAAGCCACTGCCTTTCTGCGTTTGCAAAATTTCAAAAATGCTTATGGTTTCATTGCAACAAATAGTTAAAATAGGCCATTTTTAGTGCTTTGGGGGGGTATAACTTCTAGAGGGGAGGAGATAGGTAAAAATTTTGTTCTACGAAAATAAGTTTCTAGTAAAGATCTATGTACGTATTAAATTTCAGCTTTCTATCTTTAAGAATGTAGAAGTTTTGTAAACAGACACACGGACGGACGGACGGACGGACGGACGGACGGACGGACGGACGGACGGACGGTCGGACGGACGGACGGACGGACGGACAGAGTGAAACTAATAAGCACTTTTTTTCAAAATTTTTTTGGAAAAGTGCTAAAAAGAGATTCAAATGATTTAATTAAATATATTAATTAATTGGTTGGTTTGCTAATTAGCGTACCAGTTGCAGCAGGTCCACCGCACTCCAATTTACACAAATGTTCCATTTTGCTAGCCCGTGATCAACGTTGAGTGTACGATTATAGGTGGCTTAGCTAACTATTACGCATTTGGTTCTAAGTCACACCGTCCTCTCTTGAGGAATCCATCCAAATCCCCAATGTTAATTTTCGATGTCTTTCAATGCTGGTTTCGATGTCTAGACTACTCTACCCCACGTATGAGTAGTCTAACCCCGGCCAGAGCGGGATTAATTTTTAATTAGGCAGTTTTTAATAGATGGAAACATACAGAAATTATCTTACACAGAACAATTGAACAACGAACTGCAAATTGTTACAGTTTCTTATATAATTATACTGATCAAATTGAATGCATTCAAAAGCCCGCTAATCGCATGGTCTGAATCTTGTTTATTGATTAAAAATTCTTTTCAAATTCATGATTAATAATGAAATTATAAATTATTTATAGTTCTAGTTTTTATTGTAGGCTTTTGTATTAACTCTATACCTTCCTTTCACCGCTATTAATACTGTATTGCATTCATATTGTATTACTTTAAAATTTATTTTTATTCATTCATCACATGTCATTATTATTATTATACTATAAATTTTTTTCTAAATAGCTATCTATTAGTAAGCAATCTATTAAATACGAAACGGATTCAACTTTAACAATAATTGTTCACTTTAATTTTATTTATAATATTATTGTTGTTTCGGTTCAGTTACTGCATTATTTCATTACTCGCGTTATATTGCATCCATATTGTGTAATGTATGTATATACGATTGTGTTCATATAATGGTTAACTACAAAAACATTAATTAACAGTGAGTGATTTTTAATTGTAAATAATTTGGATCTTGAAATTTTTTTTATAATTATTATTATTATGAGTGGCTCCTTTTTAGTTATTTATTTGAATTCTTATTATATTACTTATTATATATATGTATATATAAGAAACGTATAATATAATTAATATACTCATGCGCTTTTATTTTTTTTTCATATTTCATTTTAGATCAATTTGTTACTTTAGCAATTTTATTACGCAAAATTTTAATTATAAAGAATTTATTATTTAAATTCTTATATTATATATATATATATATATATATATTTATATACATACTGGCAAATATATGTTCATATTTGCATTGATCGTATTCTCTTTAATATTCGTGAAAACTGGAGTATCTATAAATACTATAAAACTATATGGAAAAATTTAAAATAAAATTGAACTTTGGAATAATTATTTGTTCGTCGATTCTCATTATAATCGGATCGGATGCATCTCATAATGAAAAAACAAATTTTTGTTTTTTAAGAGAGCAATATGAGTACACACAATGTTGTACAATTTATTTTTGAAATTGCTTTTATTTTTAAAATTCATTTAAGTGCTTTTATCGAGCACAGTAAAGTCATTTGGTTGGTTCTTTTTTCGCTAATTTCTATAATTGGACAGTATAATATGTGAGTATACAATACTGAGGATGAAATTTTTAATTCAACACTCAATCACAAGAATAAAAATAAAATAATTTTAATAAAATGATAATCTTGACCTTTTTTTTTCTATTTTTATTTATTTGTTGTTGTCCACAGTTTATTTTTATAATATTTTTAAAAAACTTACAAAATATTTTTAAACAATCAAATTCTTTTATAAAATTGCGTTTTATAAATTTCGAAAATAATATATGAAAATTATGTGCTCTAACTTCGATTTTCTTCTTTCTTATTCTTTTAAATAAATTCTTCTATATCAATGGAGTTGCAGTTTGATAAAAATGAATTTTTGAATGAACATTTCTTGTACATCCGCTTCTGCAACATTTTAAGTAATATTCGATATGCATATTTCTTCAACTAAATAGTTATCACACTATCACATATGTGTTATAATTCTTCCATATTCCGAAAATTACTAGAATAGGGATGAGTGATAGAATTCGATAGATGCAGCAGTCTATATATAAAACTTAGTTGTTGCTGTAATTTAACCTTATCTATAATGCAAGGATATTAAGTATTTTGTGTAAAATTAAATTTTTTTTTGACATGGCCGTAGTGATAGGAGTTAATATAACTGGGCACTGTCTGATTGGCGAACACGCCGGGAGGATGGGATGCCCCACTAACGACCTCTGTGACAAGAAGGAGGAAGACACAGTGGCTCATATTCTGTGCTTTGTTGTGAAAAAACGGAGATCCCTTGGGTCACATTTCTTTTTTGCGAATGACGGACCTGGCGAATGTAAATGTCAGGGATTTAAATCGATTTATAAAAAATTCGGACTGCTTCACGTAGTCGTGAGGACATAGACATCCAGCGGCATTACAACGCGTCTAAGTGACCTAAGAATATTACTATATTTTAGTCATACTTAATATGTACTTAATGAAAACAGTTCTAACCTTGTTGATAGTACAACAAAACGATGAGCTTATTCGATTTGCCCGTCCAATTCAAATTGCAACCTTCCATCACTTTAATATTTATCGCATTTTCGGAAATTTGGTACGATCAAATTTTATTTGGCAACAAACAGTTTATTTATTGGTCTCTTAATTTTGACTTTTTATCTTCTTTGGCAACATGAATTTTGCTTATATTAAGGAAAACTTAGTTTTGCTTGAAGCAAAAATTTTTCTTGTCAAATGTAAGCAAATGTAAGGATAGGGACAGTAATTACAATTGAAATATTGAAAAACAAAACTCTCTTAATATTTATTTTAGGCTAGTTAATTTATTCTGATTTTTGAATAAGTTTTTGCTACAATTTTATTTGATTTCCTCGTTAATTTTTTTAATGGATATGATGAGAAGATCACAAACATCATTTCAAATGTAATAAACACATAATTTACAACAAAAATTCAATATGAAACCTAGAATTGCGTTAGAGTCACTATAGTAACTTCAGTTAATTTTCAGATTATTTAACTTTGTAAACAAGAGCAGTTTTGGGCTCAAACTCCATTCAGCAAAATCTGTATTATTATTTATTAACTTACAAATTCATTCTTGACTATCTCAATTTACTACTAAAATTAATAAAATGATCTATCGAATTGTGTTACATCCTTCTCATCCGGTCTTAAAAAAAATATCTAATTAATCCTTAAATAAAATCTTCATCTGAAAAATTTTGAAAAAAAAAAACGCGCCATTTATTTTATTTGCTCAAATTTAAAACTCATTTAAAAAAACAAAAAGTATTAAAAACGCAAAGTTATGAAACTACTGAAAATTAAAAACTCATCAATTTGATTTTTATGTTCCCAAAACCATGAATGAAGTTATAATTTTTATAAACACTCCATTTGATCTTTATTAAATGCACTATAAATTCGATATAAAATGGTGCATGCTGATGTTAATTTATAAGTTGTGGTAAATAATCGCAACAAATAAAAATCATAAAATTTTTTATATGAAAATTTTTCTTTTTCAATAATTTCAAAATAAAATAATAATGACGCTCACTTTATCACATAAAAAATATAATGTGATGTTGCATTCAATAAGATTAACATATTATTATAGAAATATATGTACATTAAAATTCATTTGGATCAAAAAAAAATAAAACCAACATAAATTGCAAAATACAATTATGACAACAAATAGCAGCACCATACAACACCACAAGCAATAATAAAAGGTCGTACATCGTCCATCTGCTAATATTAATTTTCCTTCATCTCTCATACTAAGTATAACGAGCATAACCATTTTAATGCAATTCAAGCAAAATTTGTTTTCTTTTTTTCTCTGTGTAAATAATTTACTGATAGTTATGCATTATGCATCAATGAATTCATATGGACAAACTTCCATTCATGAAAATTTTCTGTTAGATTTTTAGTAGAAGATAAAACAACAAACATAAAATTATTATGAAACTATAAAAAAAAATGAAGAAGGAGAAAAGCAATAACATGAAGTGAAAAAATTAACAAAAAGCAAAAATCCCAACTTCAATTTCCAGCAGTACAACCAGTACAGCGACCATTTGTGCAATATTAATACTAAATACATACATTGGTTTAATCAGAACCACTTGTTGTCATTGTTAAATTTTATAAACTCTGGCGTGTTGATATTAAAAATTTTGTTTTTTTCATTTCTGTTTTTTAATATTTTTGTTTTAAAATTTTAAAAAGCATAATTTGTGAATGCATTTATGCATAAAATTTTCTTTTACCCATAGAATCATATTATCTAATATTGTCATATAGTACAGGGTTATTTCTAAATAAAATGAGGTGTTTTTGTAAACAACTGCTAAAAGCTTCTTCTATCATAACAAAGTGGGAGCAAATGTCATATTTCTAAATTGACCATTATCAAACAAGTCAACCAATATCCCGCTTTCAGATTTTGTAGCTAATTATTTATTGTAATGGAGCAAAATTTATGTGCACTAGCTTCCGTTCCAAGGCATTACTATTTAAAGTTAGCAAAATGATATAAGACAGTAAGAATATGTTACTGTATAACCTTCCTAAAATATATGTCAAATGTTAATTTAAAGGTATATGTTTCTGTCTTAATTAAATTATAATTGGCAATTAATTGCAATCTTTATGAAATTATAAATTTTTTGAAAATTATTATTATAAATATTTAGCGTTAGATCAATTGAAAAACAAAGTCTTTTTATGTAATATTGCATTAGAACCAAATAAAATTATGCAATATAAGACTAATAAAGAAATAAACACAAAATTTACAAACAATTATTTAAATGAAATTCAATAATTAGATTACTATCGAGTTTTTTGGGGACAATTAGAAAAGAAACTTTGGAAATGATGTGTTAGCAAAACCATGAGGATATAGAAAAAAATTTCAGTAAATAGTGGTTATAAACTTGTTTTTCTTGTTATAAACAATAATCTTATTGGCAATGTTTTTAAATTTATTTAAAGAACAACAAGATTTATCAAAACAAAACTCGGTCCCCAGTGAGTTAATAAAAATTTAAAAAATTGCAAATATGTGAACAAATTATTTTTAATATTTAAGCTATGAATTAAATTAGTTTTCGGAAACAATATTATCTAATAGGGGTTTAATTCTTGGAGTTTGTGTTCAATATTTCTCAAAAATAATAAAAACTACAAAAAATATTTATACACCCTGTTCATTAATATACATAATATGTAGATTAATTTAAAAACAAAATGAGAAAATACAAAATTATTTTATTTATTTTTGCACCATAAAGAAAACGTTTTAAAAATATTATCGAGGTAGGTACGAGTATATGATAATAATAATAATAACAATATTGGAATATATTAATAATAACTTTAAAGACCGGAAGATTTTGTTAAGGGTCAATTATTATTATTATTACTTTTCATACTACATACACACATATAAATATGTATATATATAAATATTATGTTTATATGTACATATGATAAAATTACTATACTATACTCCTTGCGAGTAATTTACCAATTAGATTTTCAGATGGCGCGTAGCCTGTTGATTTATAAATGAATAACAGAACAAAAATCAAAAGGAATAAAAACATAAAATTTACTCGTATTTACACATTGAAAATAAAAGGGTTCTAACCTAAGATCTGATATAGAAATATAGACATATTGCACAACTTAATAAGTTTTTATCAGTTTTTCTTTAAAAGAATTGTAGATGAATGAGAAAATAAAAACAAAAACAAGGAAAATAATAATAATTTTTATAATATTAGAATCATAATATGCACAAAAGGGAGTCCATTATGTAAATGAATAGGGAACATTTTTTAAGTGGTGGCTGCTGGAACCCTTTATTTTATACCCCCATGAATGTTTACACACTTGTTATAGTCAAAGTTTTTAAAATTGCAAAATAGGAAACGGAAAAAAAATTAAAGTATCTATTAGTATACTGAGCGCATACTTTCATTGCATTGATAAAATTCTCTTAGAAGATTTTGCTTTCGCTTATGATTTTTTTTTCTATTGTTTGCTTTTTGTTGTTAAGGTGCCATTCTGCAACTATTTTATTACCATTAATAACATAAATCTATACTTATATATCGGAAAAATAATTATGTATTTTAGAAATATAAAAGGGAAATTTTTAAATATAACCTTGCATATATAGCTGAGAACGGATGAAATCTCCGGACATTTGTCAGTTTAGTTTTTTTTTTTTCCTTTTCTTTTATTTCTAGAGAAAAAATAATAAAAGTACGTATATAGATTATTTTTAAGTTGACATGAGAACGGACAAGGGTAAATAATAATATGCATAACATGGATGCATGGATAAACGTTTTCCAGAGGATATAAAATTATAAATTTTTATTGGATTTCATATTATTTTAATTTTCTATGGGAAATTTTTTTTCTGACTGTTTTGCCAAAACAATATTGCAGGACATAAAATTTAAATTGAATTGTGCGGTTTACTTATAGTTTGAGTGTATTATTGAACTTTTTACTTAATGGGTTTTTATGAAATTTTTATTTTAGAAAATCATTTTATGGGTAAAATTTATATAAATGAGTTTTTAATATGCTAAAAAAAATTATGTATAATTTTTGTGGTAATCATGATTGTTTTTTCATGTAATCGGGAAATTAAAATTGATTAGTTAGAATATTTTATGTTTTTCCACTATGATAATTGTATAATGGAGGCAATTTATTATAGTTGTATTTTTTTATAATAAGAAATTGAATTAAAACATAACTAAATTGCACACAAGGCGTGTAGATATAAATTTTGTAAACTATTGAATGGTTATCATAATTACAACTGTAAATTACCTTAAGGGTTTTGCATTGTTAAATTGCACCCGTAGGTGTTGGTTATATTTATAAGAAACGTTCAAACAAATATGTGAAATTTTTGTTGCCAAAATTGAGATTAGAGTTCTTACTATATTTTAGTATTTTAATTACATAAGTATTCGATATGTCTCTTCTGTACTATAACCGTTTTTCTAACACCGACCAACTCTTAATTATACGAACATTCAAAGACTGTTAAATACTATTTACTGTACAATTTGAAGCATGTTAGAATTTTTATTAAAAGAATTGAAATAAAAAAGTATAACTAAATAAAAATAGCTACCATACAATTTAAACAGCTGCCATAAATTCAAACTACAATACCTACTTAGCGTGAAGTTGAACTAATAGTTTGGAATAATAGCGCCACAATTCTAATAAGATGCTTAGTAAGTACTGATTTACTCATTGCCAAATGTTATACAGCACTTAGAAACTTTTTGTATGAATATCAGAGAATTGACACGATTAGTCCTATCTTTTCTTTTTTAAAACTTTTCCAACAAAATTAAATAGAAAGTATGTAACGAGCTAACAGTAAATTTCTTGCCATCCACAAATATATTTAATAGTTATTTATCTTTAACCGTTAAATTCAACTATTACATAACGCTTTTTACTAATTTTTTGCTTTTTTCCAAGAAAAATTATGTATAAAAATGTTCACTCGTTAAGGAAGCAGTGCTACGTTCAAATTAGTTTGATTTAACCTTATTTAATGTTGCCCCGTAATGTATGCAAAATAAATATAAAGTAAAAGCAAAATATACAAATTAAAAATAAAATCAGGTGACATTATTCTTCATATTATTGGAACGTAGGTATATCCCTTATGTTCAAGCAAAACATAGCATCTAAAATTTATTTGTACAATCTAATCTACCAAACACAAAAACTATTTGCACATTGAAAATTAAAAGAGAATTTTAAAATAATAGCTACTTACTTCTTACCATAATAATTTATAATTTTATCGTAATTTTCATAAATTTAAGTCATTTTTATAGCAATTTCTTATATAATAATTTTTATAATAATAATAATTTGTCGCCATTTTTGTATTTGAACGTTTAATTATAATTTTTTCTTTATGATTTTTTATAGGTCAAATTCTTAATATAATAAAAAAGATGATCGCATTCTTTGCTATCATAATTCTTTCTAACACGACAGTAACAATATTTTATACAATATACACATATATGCACATATACAAATGTATTTATTTACTAAAAGCACAAAATAAACACCGATCTCAATGTACGGTTCTCAATGTTCAAATATCAAAAGCTAAAAAAATTTTTATAATAAAAATTTGTCTAATTATTTTAATAAATTTTACTGGATACAAGTACATAATAATATGACAAATAATAAGTATGAAATAACGTAACATATTATACAGCATCTGACGGCTATTTTGTACAACATATAACATTAGTACTTTGACATGACATGCTAATCTAATTAAATAATGTGTTAAAAAATGACAAGAAAATAAGAGAAAAAAAATATCCAAATTTTTGTTTTGTTATTTTTTCTTCCAATTTAAAGGAAATTATAAATAATCATAACCATAATACATGTGTTAGTATGTAGTAGAAATTTTTGAATAAATTATAATATGGTTTAACCATTAGAATACCACATATACACATATAGAATTACAAATTCAACGTTCATATTTTAGTATACTTACACATAACATTTGCGTTTTCTTAACGCGCTACTCATTACGCGTCATTTTTACGATATTCTTAGTTTAATTTTTAGCACTTTTCCAAAAAATTTTTTGAAAAAAGTGCTTATTAGTTTCACTCTGTCCGTCCGTCCGTCCGTCCGTCCGTCCGTCCGTCCGTCCGTCCGTCCGTCCGTCCGTCCGTCCGTCCGTGGACACTTTTTTTGTTTACAAAACTTCTACAGCCTTTAAGATAGAAAGCTGAAATTTCATACGTACATAGATCTTCACTAGAAACTTATTTCCGTAGAACAAAATTTTTACCTATCTCCCCCCCTCTAGAAGTTATACCCCCCCAAAACCCTAAAAATGGCCTTTTTTAAATATTTGTTGCAATGAAACCATAAGCATTTTTGAAATTTTGCAAACGCAGAAAGGCAGTAGCTTACTTCCCCTAGCGCGGTATACTATAGTTAAACTTTAGAAAAACAAAATGGCCGTTCAAATTTACCGTTATCTAAAGTCCTTTTTTTCCAAATTTTTGATGTCATTTTTCTTCTAGACCCCAGCCTGTAGAAGCTTGAAATTTTAGGAGCTTTTAGACATTAACAAATAGTTCATTTCGTTAGAAGAAAATTTTTTTCCATCTCCACCCCCTCTCAAGTTATCACCTCTTGAAATTCGTAAAATTTGAATTTTTGACTCCTTATATTTCCGAAACCGCAAGCTTTTCCAAATTTTTATAAACGTAAAAAGCTAACGGTAAATTCCATGAAATTAAAAAATATAATTATTTTTCTTAACTCACACAATTAACCCTTAAAATCGAGCATTATGTTAACCCCATTTTATATTAATTTTTGCTTTATTTCAAACATTTCATATATGCGTCATCCTAAATATATGCAATTCTAGAAATAGTTTTGTATATGAATGAAAATAATTTTAATAGTTTGATAGGTATACATAGACTGTATTTAAAAGCAGAATTTTCAGTTGTTGAAGGGAAAAGTGCTACAATACAAACCATTGGTTTGACCCAACTTTATTAAATATAGGCAGAATGAAAATATCGCCCTTGAAATTTTATCTTACTTAGAATATTATTAAATTTTGTTACATGAACACATACCTACATATCTTTAACATATATATATATATATATATTTATATAGTGAAAATATTATGTAAATAGTACCCGCCCGCATTGTTTGACCATCAGAAATAAAGTTTATCTATAATGATATTTTATAATTATAAGAATATCAAAAAAAAAATTATAATATTTTACTTGATGCGAGTGCATAACACATAAAAATTATAATAATTTAAATTTAAACGCTCGTAAGCAGATACTTATATAAAAATTAGAAAAAAATGTCTATACTTATAATAAACTGGGCTTTTAATTAGAGTTTCCGTAATCAATTAATATTTCGTATTTAAGTATAAAAATTAGAAAACTAAAATTCTAATTTATTCTTTTATTACCATATTGAAATTAGATGTAAATATTAATTAAGGGATTCTTGTATTTGTTTGTCATTAGAAAAATATTGAAGCGGTATAAGCCTGAAAGTACAAAAGACCATACTTGACAAGTTTCAATGTAAATTGCAGTGGATATTAAGTATAGTGGATAATTTGGTAACTCTAAAGAGATTTAAGAAGCAAACGTGTAAAATAACGTAGACTACAAACTGCAATAGTAATAAGTGAAGCTTACTCATAAAAATATTAAATGTAAAAATTTTATTAATAGCGCAGCTACCACTACATGAACCGATTCCAATAGCAGCATTATTTGGTTATTTTGATTATTTTGATTAATCTATTAAAAATAACTCCGAAAGTTCTTGATTTAAGGGCTGCAATTATTGCTTGGTTGTCAATTCATTGCACGCAACTAAATCATTACATCAAAGGAAAATCGATTGACTCGACTAAAAGTTTCAATTAGTTTGTAAAATATCACAAACTGTTTGATTGTCCAATAAAAGGCCAAAATTATACAGTTGCATTAGTGCGCACTAATATGAACTAAAGGGACTAAAGGAAGACAAACAAACAATCAAAAAATTATAAAACTAAAAGTTGCATGAGTGCGCCGAATCTATAAAAGTCGAAAATGTGTTCTTTTTAAATTTCTTAAATTATGACGAATGTCATATATTAGAGTATAATTACATATACCAAAAACAGGAACGAAATTATTTCAGTCTTATTAAATATATTGAACAGTTTTTGATGACTAAAGAAACTATACCTTAATAGTAAATAAAAGCAACTAGTAGTTTGTATGGTATAACAATCATATGGTTACAATAACGTTGATTAAAATCTTGTGAATACACCTGACAAGTATTCTATTCTTAATTAACATAAAAAGCGCAATAGATTTTTAGGAATATGACATAAGCCACTCAATTATTAGACTTAAATTACAATTTCATTTCTAAAATTTCCAAACGTAATACAAATTAGCAATCAAATAAGAATATATTTGCAATATGAACGTTTCAAACTCAGTTCATGTGATTTCACAAATTCCAAAAAACTATTTTTGCCAACAAACAGAAATACCGACAGTCTATAAATTTTCTTTGTCATTTTCCTTTTTATATTAAAATTATAAAGTTCAATGTATGTACATACAAGGTGCTAAATAAAAATGAATTCTTGTAGGGAGACAATTAAACAAAATTGTCCCGTGCTTTTACACACAAATAATAATTATTTTTAAATTATATTAATGTATACAACCTGTTATTCAACTGGAACAACTCAAATCCTAAGGTAACATAAGAAAAAAATTCATGTCAATACAAAAATAATCATTAAGACCCTAACTAAAATATCCGCGTTTGAAACAAAGTTAGGAAGCGGAACACTTTTTAATTTGCTGTATTTTTTTTATTTTTTGTAACTGGTAACCTGTTGTTTCGTAATGCAGTAACTTGTTGAATTTTTGTTTTGTTTTTTTTTCTTTTGCTTATGTTTAAGACAAGTGCCCCGAATTCAAGTTGTATGTGTCCGTATACTTTTATATATTTACTTAGTCATTAGTTATTTTACCTATTTAAATAATTTTTTATGAGAAAAGAAACACCTGTGTCAATAAAATTATAGCAGCCAGCTTGAATACTCTACATAAGGACTCGTAAAAATAGTTTTGTTTTTTAGTTTTGGTCAAGTTCACGGACTAATGATTACAGTTTTTGTTTTATGTTTTAAGAGCACATGCATAAGAATTTTTTTTAATGCATATACTCGTACACGTTATATAACAAATACTTATATTTAGTTAGAAAAAATAGTTTCACTCTGATGAATATCGGAAGGCGAATGGTAATTAAATAAGTACAGAAAATATCAATGCATTCAGATATATCCTTTAAAATTAAAATAAGGAAATGAAGAATAAGTCAACGCACTTATTCATAATGAATGTGATATTTTTTTAATTACACACGTATGGTTTTTATACAAAATCATGTTACGCATCATCCTCCACAGACCACAAGAGCAGAACGTAATGGGCAGTAAAAAGATTTCTTTTGTCTTTATATATGAATTAATAATTTTATTTTCAAAGTGTCTAATTAATTTTTAATATTTCATATTCCTTAGAATTCAATTGATAACAAGTAAATAAAATGGGAACCAATATATTTCCACAGAATCACTTCAAATTTACTTGTACTCCACTGAAATATTTGTACGTATCTGCTTCAAAATTATAAATAATTTTGTCGAGACTCTATATATGCAAAAACTAAAAATTTTTAATATTTTAAATTGACCAAATAATTAAATTATATTTTATTTTTATTATAGAACATTGTACCTTGTTCCTGTATGACACGTTTTTCATATTATTATTTAAGTTAATAAAATTTTAGGCCTATCGGCATTTTATAATTGAAGTAAATATGAACACATCCATAAAATGATCATTTTGTGATATGGCAATTTGTGTTGCTAAATTAAATAAAACTCTCTGTGGAAATAGAAGGGCATAATGAATTTAATATTACATTTCTGATATTAATTTTTCCTTATCTCTGAATCTGTGGTGTCGATGATATGCATAATATTAGTGCAACTACTCTATTACTGAGATCACTAATGAGTTTCATTGTATGATTATGCGATGTGTATAACATGCGTTGTTGAAATGTGCATTATTTAAAGAAAACTATTCTAAAAATAAGCTAGCTTGCTTTATTATTATAGGATTATTATCTAGTTTCGAGTAAATGAGGTTAACAATATTTGATTGTTAGAAAAATTTGAAACTTTTTTCCGAAAATTTGAAACTAACCGAGATGAATAATATAAATTTAGACACAGTACACATACAGATCCATATATGTACGCAAATTAAGCTATAACAAACTTAGTTTGGCAGTTTTTGCTTGTAACCCTAGATTTTCTTTTAAATCATCATCTACTTATTGTCTTTGAAACATAAATTCATTGAGACTTTCGTTTTGAAATTGAAACTATCTATGAATTGTTTCTTTTTCTAAATTCGGTTTTGTAAATAATTGAGTATTTAGACAAAATTAAAAATATAAAGAAAACTTCACGAATTATTTGCTATTTTTATATAAATTTATTTAAGGCTTTCAGTTTTGTTTATGAATCAAAAAGTTCTATAAATATTTGATAAGTTAATAAAAGAAGAAGAGTTGTACACAAACAAATGGTTTTTAATATAAATATAGAAAACAAAAGGAAAATATTAAAAAATAAACAATTGAGCCGTACAAAATTATCAAATTAATTGATTTGAATTGAACATTCTTGGGTTGTGATTCTAATGTTTGCTTTTATGCCTCCTATTATGCCGCATAATGCCGCGAATTTCTATATTCTTATAACATATGTATGTATGAATGTATATGTATGAATATCTTTTGTAAATATCAGATTGCTTAAAAAATATTTTGATTCATGTCAGATTTATTGAAATGCGGCTTTTATTTGAATAGGTTTCTCTTTCTTTCTCATTTGAATTTTCTGTTTTTGCAAGTTGTATTTTGGTACGTAGACATCTGATAAACGATCAATTTTTGTTAAATTAATGTTATGAAAATAAAATTTTTCATTCATAAAAAATTTCAATTTAGATTTGTATACGAATTTGAAATTTAAAAATTTATGACAAGTTGTTAATAATAAAGTAAATTTAACATACTCTCTTAAACTTTAGTGTATGACGTATAATGTAGAAATTTTCTTATATTAATTTAAAATTTTACTTCTAATTTATATAAAACCAATTTTCACAGAATTTCATCATTTTGAGTATTAGGCAAGTTTCTTTACTTCTTTACCAGATCAGCTTAATTGGCATTGGGATTTATTATCATTATTATACTTATAGAATTGTGTTGACGCTGGTCAAAAATAAAAACTGTAGAAAATCACAAAATTTTTAAAACGTCACTGACGTTTGTCATTTATCTTTACTCGCGATTACACTGATGATGTCTTTACTCACAATCAAATTTGACGTGTATTCAATTTGTCACGTAAACTTTACGAGGAATGGTGTACCTTATACATTAAACATTCGTACTCAGCATTGAACCCTAACTCATTCAATCCATATTCGCCCGTTTGTCCCCTCGTTCATCCATTTGTTGTTGAAGAACTACTGTTTTGATACCAAAAAGAACGGGCAACTTGAAATGTTGTACTTTATACTTTATAAATTGGTACTTTATATTCGTTCATACAAGATCTTAGACTATGTTTCTGAGAATAGCCTTAAAAAATTCATTCAAACAATTTCGAAAATAAACATTTTATCATTTTAGTCTTTTAGTTTGAGTAATTTTTGTCAATAAAAAAGTTTAGAGCAAGCGGGCATTCCAATTTAATGTTCACGAATTTATTTGCAATTTAAAAAATCGTTACGATTTTTATTTTAAATGTCCAATAATGAATAAACTTCTTAAATTTTCAACATTCAAGTGCTATTGGTCTTAGATGTCCATATAGTTATTTTAAAAATAATATTTATAAAATTCCAACATAATTAAAACGAGATTTCCTTGAATCCATATGTGTTCTGTAAATTTGACTATGGGTATCAAATATCATTAAATTATTCACATATTTTTTGTTATAAAGTTTCTGTTATAGCAAAGTCTCAACTGATGAGAAAGTAAATAGACAATTTTAAAATAATTGAAGCACAATTTGAATATTTTCTAGTATTAATTCTGTGGCTTTGAGAAAAACTTTGTAAGTCAAAAGGTTTTTAATATTTTAGAGCCAAAATTGTTTCGGCCTATTTTTTAGTTTGTATAAGGAAATTATTTTTCTTTCATATAAAGACAGACTTTCCTAAATCTGAGAAGCACATAAATACGTAATTATGATTACCTATTTTGCAGGTAAATATTTTTACATAAAATCATATTTTGATGAAATTAAACTCAAGACGTAGTTCTCTTTTAAAAAGCAAATCCAGTTTTTTATACTTTTATCCATAATATCAGAACTAAATATCTGCATGAACACAAATAATTGACCAAATATTCATTAAAATAAAAAGGTCAATTTATGGAGTTTTTGTTTGCACGCACAGAATTATTTTCTAAGAAAAATTTTTATAGTTAAAAAGGGTTAAAAACATTTTATGTCAACAAATTCAAAAGAACTTTCATTCCCGTATGGTTATCCTAAAAAAAAAATACAAATTAATTGAGTAAAAAAACTATTTGCTTTTGGAGACATACATATGTGCGTGTTCGCGGATCACAGATCAACAATCACTAGTTTGATTTTAAATTTTGACTTCTAAAAGTTTCAATTATTTTTCCTTCCACTCTTGTCTAATGTAATTCGATTATAATTAATCTCATATAAGTATATACTTTGAAATTTTAACGTACGATGCTGAAAGGAATGAAGATGTAGGGAGATAGATAATAATATATTAAGCTTTTAATAATGGGTCATCTATATGAAATTTATAAATAGAAAAATAAACTTTATAATTAATTAAGGCGCAAATTTTTTTTCATTATTCTATTTTTATTTCAATTTAATTTAATTGTTTTTATTTAAGTTCAACATATTTTGCAAAAAATGAGAAAAGCAAAAATTCTATTTAAAAAATATGTAGGTGACATTTTTTTTCAAGCTGTGAAAATTATGATTGTGATCTGTATCGTCATAAAGATTAAATTGTTATTAATTTACAAAATATTTTTTAGAAGCACATGAATTCTGCGATATCAACAGATGCTTATAATAGCAAATCTATTGACTTCAAATTTTTAGAATAAAAAGAATAAATAAAAAATTTGCAACAAGAGTATAAGAATATTTTGTTAGAATTTCTCAAACAAAGAAATTGTTTTAAATATTAATATAGAAAAATTAATCTATTTAAAATTGTCCAGTTGCATGCATTTTCATCAAAATGAATATTAACTTCCAATTTTATAATAGCTTCAAATTTAAATAAAAAATTTCACTTTTTCCACTTAAAATTCATGCAGATTGTTCTGACAATCAAGATAGCCTGTACTCAAGATAGAAAATCTATAATATAAGACCCGTCTACCTTTTGCTTGAAACCAAATAATGCTAAAATTTTGTCTACCTCGGAACTTAAAGTTCACCAAACCATTTGTGAGTAAAAACTTTAGCTTTTATCTTTTATAATCTAAAAGTTTTATTGAAAGACTCAATTTTTTCAACAATCTCTTAAAATTGAAATTAATTAAAGAAAATAAAGCTTTTTAAATTAAATAAGAATTTTATTATTTAAATTTACACAAAATGACCCTATACTTACAAAATGCAATTTTATTAACATTGCAACTCGAAACCTTTATTCAAATTCAATTCTAAATTCTAAAATATCCTTTTAGTAAAAACAAATCTCATTTATTTTTATATCCTTATTGAATTCAAATGTGAAGTGTGTGCCTTATCTTTCTTATTTCCTTTTCCATAATATATTCGTTTTTCTATGAATATCCTTTTATTTCTCAATTCTTAGTTGCAGTTTTCAATTTACATTATTGAAAAATTAACACAATGTCAGAGTCTACTTATACTCTGACATATTATTAATAAATCAATAATAATAATTATTACAACAATAAAATAAATTCAATTTAAATTTAAATAATCAAATTATATAATGTACTTGCAAATAAACAAATTAATGGAATTAAGGGAGAGAACATTTCCCTTCTCTCTATACAATTCAATTAAATTCTCATTTTTATAAACTCATCTTTATTTTAATATCCTTCTCATCATATCAAGCATATAAATCAACAATTATATTTTCTATGTATATGTATGAACATACACACATACACTCATACATGTGAATAAATCATTTCCTTTAATATCTTTAACAACTATAATAACATTTTGAATGTAGGGAAAATAATTGGTATGTCTGTGTACTCATTTAGAAAATATGAGTAAAAAAATACATTGAAACTTTCTCTCAATAGACAACGCGTAATAAAATACTCATATTCTCAAATAGAAAATAAAAACAACAATAATTATCGTAGAGAGTTTCTTATCGGGTACAACTATAATAACAACAGTTACAATAGCTGCAAAACAACAATAAACAAACATAAAGAAACAGAAAAACAAACAGTATAAAATTTGAATTACAATTACAGAAAACTTTTTCACGCATCCTTTTTCTATGACATTTTATATGTGCGAGGTATTTGTTGTTGTATATAGAATAATTTTTTTGAAACTGAAATAAATATACACATGAATGTGTTCGTATTTGTTATACACATGATTTTTTAACTGCACGTTTTATAAAATACTGTGTATATTATACTTTAAAAGTTAAATATTATATTTTGTATAACAGTTTTGAAATATTAAGTAAATTTCTTTGTATTTAAATATGCAGCATCCCACGCTTCTGTTATACTGTAATAATAATTCAAATAATCATATTTTGTATAACATTTTTTTTCACATTGTATTTGTATAAAGGAGAATGGAATTTTATACGATGTTATTGGTATTGTATGGAAAAGGGGTGGATAAACAAGAGAATAATTAAGTGGAGGGTGAGAAGAGAAATGTGTTTGTTATCTACTGTTGTTTTTTTTTTTGTTTTTCTTATTTTGTCATATTTTTGTTATTTTTCTGAGAATAAAAGGATATATAGAAGGATATGCATATATTTGTATTTGTATTTTTTTATCGATTATTTTATAAAAGATTTCGTATTGAAATATCCTTTTTGTATATTGAATGAATGTGGACCGTGTGGCCTAATGGATAAGGCGTCGGACTTCGAATCCGAAGATTGCAGGTTCGAGTCCTGTCACGGTCGAAGTTGTTAATTTTTTTTTTATTTAATTAATTTTTTTTATATTTAATTGAATTTATTAATTTAGCCATAAACTATTTTAACAATTAAATTATATAAGTAAAAAATTCCCACTTTTTTTTTATTTTTTAGAATTTTACAAACACTGAGCATACAAATTTAGGATGTGGTGAAGATTGTTATAATAAACAGGTAAGATTGTGCCAATTTTAAATTTTTACATTAAAAAAGAAAATTCTGTTTAAATAACAACCTTTAATATTAATAATAAATTAATTTTCAGTCAACGTTTTGTCGTTTTGCTTCATCCAAAATTAATTAAAAATGATGCTATTATTCATATACATATACTTATAATTTAGAATTTATTGGAATTATAAATGATTGTTGCAAAAATCTTTATCTCTGGATAGAACCAGAAATTTCAAAAATATTTCATAGTCTATTTGTTAGAAAACAGCTTGTCTAACTAAAATATTTAAGAAGGCATTAAAGATACAATTTCGATTCTAAAAATAAGTTACTCAAATATTCTGAAAAATCAAACTCTTACTGTACTCTTACTCTTAATCTCTTAAACTCTTCAGTATAAATCTTTTAACTTCATATGGCTCGTGAAATTTGTTATGATTTAGTATCTTATTTAGTATGTGCAGATAGATTTTAGTTATAATTAAATATTTCCAAAACAAAACTTTCACGCATCTCAGTCTGCTCAAGTTATGAAAGTACTAAAAGTACCAGATTTTGAAAGCCAAATGTTCTGAAATCATAAATCGTTAAATGAGAGCACGATTTTAATTCACAAACGGAAAATAATTACTCGTCAAAAATTAAAATCATTTTTCTTTTATTAGCGACTGTAACCGTTATGACAGTATAATTACTATTCTTAATTTTCTCCATTTTCTTAAAATGCTTCCTAAAAGTATGCAATAAAATTTTATCTTTATGTACAAAAATGGTTTTAATAATACAACATTTTTTGCATTCTTGAACGCTTTTTATTAGAATGCATTAAAATGAATTGCTTATCTTGAACAGGCCTAATTTTGCTCATATTTTCAAAGGTAATAAGTTTCTGTTACTTAAATCAATGAAGCTTAGAAATATGAATTGGAATGAAGCATACATAAGATTGTTTTTTTATCAATAAAATTACATTGTTGTTAATTATTTCTCAGACTCTTTAATATTCAATGTTATTTTATATATAATGCGAAATATTCTGATTTCTCTTTTCCTAATGAATTACAATATTGCGCAATAATAAACTTAAGAATTTTAAGCATAAGAACTCAGTTATATACACAAATAATATTTTTGGCGGTAAAATGTTTCCTCATAATAAACAAACTTACACAAGGGTTTCGTTTTTAATTTTAACACTTCCTTTGCAATTTCTATAAAAAAACATATGAATTGGTTTGCATATTTACAGCGTTTCTTAAATAATAGGCTCATAAAATTTTTCCAACTACAGACAAAATTGCGTAAGACACAAAGAGGTATTGATAGCATTATAGGTTTTACCTACTGAAGTTTGAACGCAAAATGTAATTTTCAAAAAAAAAATCGAAAAATTAGTTTAAGCCTAAAAAAGTGCATCCATATGTCTGTCTATTTGGCTGAAAGAATTTCTTTTAATCAAGTTAACTAATCTACTAATCAATTTTTATAGCGTAAAGAGACTCCAAAATTAGTCTCTGCTCAGTTCAAGATTTTGTTCTCAGTCAAATCAGTTCAAGATTTTTGATACCTTTGCAGAACAAGGATTTTTTAAGCACTTTCCTCGAAATTTTATATTTCTTTAAAGACATGCGTGCTAACATATTTACGGACAAATTTCATATTTTTATCCACATCTAATGGTTAAAGTGTTTGAGGTTTTCCTGTAAAGAAAAAGAACTAATAAAATTTTGGTAGAAAATACATAAGATTTCTAGATTTTACTTTTGAATAATTTCATACAAAATTGCCTGCGTTATGTAAAACATTTTCTTGCTAGTGCTTCTTGTACAACTATTTCGACAGACTAATTTATTTTAAAAAATCATTTTAGGTATTACAATCGAAAAATCAACAACAAGATCGGTCATAAATTGTTTACATCTAATTTTTTTTTTTTGATAAGGCCTACAATTATTTAATCCAATTCATATATAAAATTCATAATAATAATAATGATGATAATGATAACAATAATAATAATTCTAAGTGTTAAAATTAAAGGTCTCGAGATAAAAAAATAATAATAATAATAAAAACATTCCAAAATAATTCTCAGCTAAATTTTCTTTTATTTTGTCTGCATCATTATTCAAAAATATATGAGCATGAATGTGTATGTACACATATAGGTATATGCGTTTGTATGTATTTATACTTGTATACATGCATATAAATTTCATATTTAATAAGGAAGTTAATGATTAGCACAAAAAGAAATACGGCGACATAAATAAAATATTTTGCAAAAAAAATTTTGAAAAAAAAAAATTAATAATAAAAATTGCAAGTAAAAAATGAGAGGAGGGAATTCTTTTTTACACGAAATTTACGGTATCTATAGCAGATCACCGCAATTTGAATTTTTTTTTATTTATTTATTTAAAATACACTTAAATTTCTACATAAATTTTAAAGTTTTTAAGCAATTTCATTATGGGTATAATGTTAGCTACGAATTCTTTAGATGATTTCCATATTACTATACTTTAAAAATATAACAATTTAAAAAAAAGGACGAAGTTCAATTAGTACTTTAAAGTAGAAGAGAATTTTTTTCTATACAATAACATTGGGAACGCATAAAAGACAACGGAAGTTTTGATTCTATAAGATAATGAAAAGATTGGAAGTAGATTCATATTTTAACATTTTAATGAAATATTGACAAATTAAAGTACCGGAAAGATATTTTTTTTTTAGAAATGTAGAACAAGAATATTAAAGTTTTCACAAAATAATACTAAGGAAGTTTATAATTACATTAGTGCTAATGGTTTCCAGTAATTCAAAGATTTCTATTGTATAAAAATCAGATATTAATTTATTTATCAATTCTTCATAATTACAGTGTACTAAATCTTGTTATTTTAATTCCCTCTGGCAGTAGAGGGAATTAAAATAACTCAAAAAATCTATCTCATTGATGCGCTAGTTGACGAATAGTAACGAAATTTAGTTGTGATAAATGACATTATAGTATTTTTATATAGAAAATAAGTGTTGAAACCTTAATTATGACAATTATATGACAGTAATCTTTTCAAACGTAATATTGCAAGACATCAGTGATGAGTATACAATAGATTTTTAGTTATTCTATATAAAATCAAAACAGTTTATATAACTGAACCGCTGCTCTTAAGAATTTTCCTATGTTATTGTGAATATTTAGCTATGTTTATGGACAAACTAACAAGTAAGTAACATTTGTTTATGAACGCAAATATAAAGCAATTTTTAATATAATATCGCGATGTAACTGACCTTCTTCTCTCTTCTCTCTTTTGTGCCTTTTCTTTTTCTCAGAAAGTAATTAAAAAACCATTTTAGTGTACAGATCTCAGAGCTTTACAGTTCAATTTTCAGAAATGATCAGTTCAGCAACGAAATCGATATTCAATTTATATACGATGTCCAATTATCTATTTAAATTGATACGATCAGATTTGGAGACCTCCTATTAAGAGCTATTTCAGAAAATTATAAACATCGGTATTTTCCAGAACCATGTCCATCAAATGTCCTCTCCTCCATCTCTTTTACTCATTCAGAAATACGTTCACCTACCACACTCGCATTTGAATTATATACAATGATAAAAGAGCTAAAAACTTATGGCCATAAAAATTCGTGAACACACCAACGGGTAAGTAACTTGTAAATAAATCCCTGATATTTTCGTTTGTGAATAAAAAATAATTTTTCAGTATCAAAAATTTTACATTTTCATACAAATACTAGCATATACATATATACGTCCACGTATTCTGTACCTATACTATTACTACATAACGCCTTCGGTTTTCGCTAACACAATACTAAAAAATGGAATATTACGCCTCATAGATCAAAAAACTTAAATTTTTAAATTGTACCATTTTAAACTAAAAATCTTAAATTAAATATTAATAAATTAAAATTAATATGAATGAATATTACAAAATGTAAATAAATTAGACGTTGATACCTTGCGAAATTTTTTATTAAATTTCTTAAAAGAAATTCTTTAATTTTCTTAAATGAAATTACAGAAAAATAAGAAAAAACAACAACACAACTACTGAAATTACTCTAGAATAAAATGTACTCGAATATTATAAAATCTTATAAATTTAAATGCAACGAGGAGGCGTTCAACAAATAAACAATTTCTGCAATTTTTAAATAAAACAAAGAAAACAAAAATAAAAATTTAAGAAATCAAAAATAATTCTCTTTCTTTTACAATATTTTCTAGATCGCCTCCTTTTAAAATTTCTTTTGGTTCTTTGTTCAATTTTAATAACAATAGTACTGTACTCATATAATGTACATTATTATTATATATATATGTATGTATATATGTATGTAAAATTAAAATATATTTCAAGAGATTCTCTGTTTTAAGTTTTTTCTATTTTGATCAATTTATGCAATTGTTGCTCTATATATTTAAAATATAATAATATAAATGTAAAAATTATGGTACACATTACGCCTGGTATACACTAAGTATATTCAATATTTATTATATCAACATCATTACATATGCATCATTTAATAACATCCATGTTTATATCATTGTTATTCTGGATTCATATTATGCTGCAACTATTTTTAAATGGCTATAGAGATCAGTACTGAATATTCTATTCTATTGTATTTTTATATTTTACACTTAAGTTAAAAACTAAAATTATGACATTTTATATTATGATTAAAATCACCATCATTATCCAGCCCAATGTAACATTAGTTTGAACTAAATTCTATATAAGAAGAAGTAGTAATTTTTTAAATGAAGAATAAAAAATAGAAAACAACAACAGCAACAACAAAATAAACACAGAGTATATGAACCCCAAATATTAAACATTATTTTTTTTTGATCCGGATAGCGGAGGTGTTTGTTATTTTTGTATTTATATAATGATCACTTCATACAAATTGTAAGTTATGTATATATATATGTGAGTTTATGTAGGTATATACATAAGGAGTAAAATCTAGTATATTGATTTAAAAAGGCAAACTATGTATGCTACAAAATTACAAAAGTGAAAATAAAAGCGACCCCCATTTTTGATTTTATGATTTTTATATATGTACGAATTATGTATGTTCATACCAAGTTATAATCATAAATGAGGTTTCAAAACACATCCCTCCAAACATACACTTACGTGGTTAGATTTTTGTTTTGCGTTGTTTAATACCTATAGTGATGACATAGTCTAAACATAATATCTAAATTTTTGATTAGAACTACATAATTATACCAAAAACTCATATAAGCGGGCCAAAATAATTTAAATAATTCCGTTTGATTTTAGAGCAAAGCAATTTTGTAGTTAGTATCGATCAAATAAAGCAATAAACTGGATAGCCAAAACTGATGAGTTTGTGTATATTATCCTTATAATATAGGTAATCAATGCAACATAACGGTTTGTTCAAGTTTGAAGTTACAACTTCGTCTTTTCATTTTAGCCCACATTATAAAATTAAACTTATTATTTTTTATGAAACAGCATACTAATCTTAAAAAATTTTAGGCCCTTATGTTTATTTTCTTACTGCAATGTTATATTGTTGCATACATTTAGGATGAATTTTAAAGTAATATTTTTCAAAAAGTGAAGAAATCAATACTAAGTATAACATGGATTGAAACGTATCATGTGCTAGATAATTTAGTTAAAAGCATAAGAACATACTTTTGTCAGAAAGGACAATTACTCTTGTGTATAAATTCGAACTTCGAAGCTTATTGTGTTGAAAAAGTAGTTGGCCGAAAATTGACGTTTTGTAAATTTTGAAGAAAAAAATTATTTTTATTTCTAATAAAATCAAATTTTCATAAGAATTAATTCTTGACCTTTTTCCATTAATAATACCAATTACGATAGGTTTGGAAACATTCATTTGTCAAAAACTTCTGCTTTTATGATTTTGAAGAGAAATAAAAAATAAATTAAACGCTTTTGAAGTTTTGTATGCAACAGTTACATATATATTTTCGGTCTAAGTGGTAAGCGTTCCTATATTAAAATATTTCAGAATTTCAAAAAGAAGGTGTTCACATCTTACTAAAATTCTCGATAATAATCAACTTTTTTTCGAAAAACGCACTTATACCACTTTAAAAAAAAAACGTTTACTTAAATGTTTATTATAAATAAAAATAATGTCAGTGAGAATTTTAATATACAAATCCAATTTTTAAAAAGTTTGTCTTCTATAACAGATTTTTGGCTTTTAAAAATTCGGCAACAAAAACTGCGCTATACTGTTAAACATTTCAAACTTACCGTAACGAAAACCAGATAGGGCACCAAATTTTAGACTCGTAAAACTGGCCTAATTGTGACATCATTCATTAACAGAAAACCTTGTGGCAGATTTGACAAGATCATTTCCAACTTTTCCGGTATTTTTTTTTCTTTCGAAATTCAAGCAGCTGCCTTAGTTTTTTAAAGAAGTTCTTAGAAGAAACCTGAACATGAACAATACGAATTTTGAGAGGTTCTAAATTATATTGGTATACTAAACGTATTGATCGACTATATCTGCATGTGCATGTATTTTTACGCTTTTGTTTGGACAACGTCGAAACAAAAATGACAACAACATTAATAAAAAATAAATCAGGTTTTTCTCTATACATAAAATTTAATTTCATACCATATACAAATTGTGTCAAAACGCTGGATAAGAGGGATTTCATTTTCGATGAAAGAACCTTTCAATAATTTAAAAAGTAATTGTTAAAACAACAACAAAGAGTAATTTGAATTTAAAAGAGAAAAAAATAAAATGAAAATTTTAAATTTTACATGAGGGAAGAACTAAAATCATATAAGTACATATATGTATGTATACATACATTTTCTTGTTTAATTTATTTAAAATAAAAATTAAAATAAAATATGCAAAAAATGAAAGAAAATATGAAAACATTCAATTAGTTTGACAGTTGTTTTGTCTATAGAAACGTGAAACACATGCATGAGCAAATAGTCATATTACAAACGTATGCGTGTGTATGTCTAAATTTGTTTAATGACTTTATAAATAGATGGCTGTATTAAGGTATAATTTTTAACCACTTGTAAGATTTTCTTATATTTGCATTCGAGTCTTTCATTATTGTTTATAGAATTTTTGTTTTTTCATCTTTTGGCACGAGTTTTACTTTATTTATCTTTTGTTTTGTTTTTGCTTTTTGAATTGCTCTATATGTATAAAAGTACACGTATAATATTTATAGGTATAAGTGGAATTATTAAATGCAAAATTAAAAATTACCTTATTTCAGTTCTAGTAAATCTTGAATTTAAATTGTATGTGTAGTTGAAGATTCTCTGGAAGTCTAGTTAGATTAGAATACAAATGTTTCTACTTAACACTGCCCAAGATTGTAATTATTAATATTTTTAATATTATACTTTTATACTAAAGTATATATATAACTGTTAACACAATTGTTAAAATCATACGGTTATATTATATATAATTGTGCCATTTTATTGTTATGTCAAAATAAAGAATGGAAATAGCTGCTTATATATAATTAACTTTTGAAATAAGCTGCTTATATTATTTACACATTGATAACCAATTTACTAATCAAATACAAATTGGTGTTAGCTTGCAGTTCGTTGGCATTCTGTGGAAGTTCACATTAAAACTTAAAGTTCTAGTTGAAAGTGGTTATTTAGAATGGGTCTTAAAATATTAATCGGGCACTATAATTTTAAAAGAAGGAAAGAAAAAAACTTAATGGTAACTGGTTAAAATGGTCAAATAAATGCATGGGTTTTGGACAAATACATTAGTGGTATCAATTAGGGAGGGTCAAATTTTTAAAATTTGTAGCAGTTCGTATATATGCGCGGCAATAGGTTAAAAGAGATTTTATCAAAAAAAAATTACTAAGGAATGCGAAAATTACAATACGTAATATGCGAATACACCCTTTGTTCAAATTTTGTTGCATAAAACGGTTTTGTTGTTGTATTATGCTGTATAATATATTATATAGATTTTTAATATATTATATTCGTGTTAATGAACAATCCAACATGTTAACACTTAATTTTAGAAATATTAATTGATTATTTTAATCAAGTTCAAAAGTTATAAGACTCTGTTGAGAAGCCGACTGAATATAAATTTCTTATTATTATTATTTAATATTTTAATATGCAGATTTATAATCAAACATATTCAGACAAAACAAGTGCTTATGATCATGGTATTTTAAAGGTATTGAAACTTGTATAATTATTAACTTACAAGAAACGTATTTTAGGTATAATTCATCAAAATTATACATCAGATCCCCTCTAAAAGCATGTACCATGCAGAATCCATGCTAGAGATATTATTTTACATAATATTTGAGCCGTAAACTTCAAAAGGTGCCGCAAAAACACTATATGCATAGTAAAACAAGCAGCAAATAGGATGCTTTTATAGTTGTTTTCAACAAATAAATAAATTAGAATTTTATAAATTCCAATTTTGATTATATATGTGCCTTTATTTTCCTCATCACTATTTACATAGTCGGATAATCAAAGCTTTAATATTTGATTTAATATTGTTATATGAGTGACACATCCGAGAATCAAGGGAATTTCATTTAAATTTTGTTGGAAGAACAAAAATACCAAAATAATACAAAAATTTACAAAATAATAACAATTCTATTGTAAAACAAAAAAAAAAAACTTTAAACAAATGCACAATATAATAAATGTCAACATTTTATACCAACATTTTTATTAGAATATACGAGTATTAACCTCTGATGTTAAAATTTCTTGGAAATTATTTCCAATTTTTCATTAAATATTTCGGAAGTGCCTGTAAACTTGTTAATTTAATAAATGATGTCCGAAAATAAAAATCAAATTTACTTAAAAATATTATAAAATCAAAATAGCTGTATATGGTATAAAAAAAAAAATACAAAACTTAAAAGCATAAATTTTTCAATAAAATTTAATCAACGCCTTCAACCAACATTTTAAAATTTTTCCTTTTATTTTGATTTTAATTTTTGCTTTTGTTCTAAAAAAAAAAAGAAAAACAAAATCCAGCGACAATAACGAGAAAAGCGATCATTAAAGTGATAATTTTAACCCTCTCTTCCCTAAAAATCAAAATTTTGTTGTTCATTATTTCACAAACACAAAAAAAAAGAGAAAAAAAAAATTAAATCAAAGTGAAAAGGTCAATGATTCACTAAATTTACAATAAATTTTTATTCATTTTGTACACTTTACTCTCGAAAATTATTATTATGCCTTTTGATTAAATTTTCTTCATTGTTATTTAAAATTAAATCAAAATAAAAGAAAAACAAAAACACAAAAATTTTCTACTAAGTTTTCAGAATACTATCAGGAAATATTATTACTGTTGCAGCTAGAGACAGTGAAAGTCCATTTGTAATTATAAACATTTTTGTAACTTAAATTTTAAGTGTATACAGCCTATATTTAATTATGGCAGGAGCAGATTTCATCCGATAGAATGTAGAATTTTTCATGCAAACAAAAAAGCATTTACAAACAGCTCTCAGCAACTCACCGACACGATTTTGGATTGTTGGCATTATAGATTATTTGCACTAAATTTGACGCAACTACAGGTACCCAGTAGGGTGTTGGCAATATGGGATGTTCTGATTTTGTTATAATTAATAAGTTTAATTAACTGAAATGAAGGAGCTCTTAATGTTTTAACTTCCAAGAAACGTTTTAAATAGTTTGTCTTCCCATGAAAATAGTTTCTATTTTGTTGTTTTCTTTAAATGTTTGAAAATGCCAAAACAGAGTAAAATCAAAATATTTATAAAAACTAAGAGAAATAATAAAGGTCGAAAAATATTAAATTTTGAACTATTTCTTTTACAACACAAGTTCGCACAGAGGTAAAAAGTATTTTACTCTGTATATAACGTTATTACGTGAAAATTTACATTATAAATGATAAATTCAAATAAAATGCTAATATTTGTATATGAGCTCCCACTTTCATAATTAAGAACAGCATCATTATAATATCTGAGTACTTACGACTAAATCGGAGAAAATAATTTTGCAAATATTTTATTGTTCCACGCTTGATATACTTTAACAGAAATCAAAATTAACCCTATTCAAATAATTATTTCCGTATTGAGTTTCGACTTTATGAGGAATATTCGAAGCGGAAATGTAAACTTGCACATATTAATGCACATATCAATCAATATGTGCCTCAAAAACATGAGAATTCCCAATATCATCTGAAATCTATAACAAATATTATGGGTTTCAAGTCTTAAGCAGGTAACGCACCCTTTCTTTTCTAAATTTTCCATAATTTCTGAAATCTAATGTCTAAAATTGTTTTAACAATATTCGATCATTAGTAGGTTATTAATTATAATGTCAATGACAATTGTACATATTTCAAAAAATTTTATTTGAATAAAAATATTTGAATATAATTTATTTTCTTTTCATTAATTTCAGTATCATCTTGGTTGTTCACTATGGGAATCAGCTTTATTATCCTCTTGCCAAATAGTTTGCGTAAGTTTCATTCTAAATATTAAACATTGTTTTTACATTTTCCAATGGGATTTTTCACTTATAATATTAAAAATATGAACATTTTTAATATTCATTTGAATAAAATTTTCTAGAATCAAACCGATGATGATTTAATTCAATTAAAAGATGTTTACTGTACTATGGGCTGTAATAATGCTCTAAAACGATATTTTAAATGGTTACGGAGTGAAATTAAAATACCACCAGCACCAGCTTTAGTTGCTGATACTTTAACAGCTACATCATTATCATTAGAATGGAAAGTTCCAGTAAAATTGATTGCATTAACACATGAAACTTATACACCAAGCAGTTATTTAGTACAATGGCGTTATGAAGCTCTAGATGAAGATTGGAAATTTTGTAAAAATCAAAGTATTGATTATAATAATTCAACAATATTTTTAGATGGTTTAAAACCATATACAAAATATAGGGTAAATTTTAAATATTTTTATAGTATAACAGAAATATTTATGCAAACCATATTATGAATTTTTTAGTTTCGTGTTTCTATACCACTGTCCCCAAATGGTGAAGAAATTTTGGTATCACATCAAAGCATCATTATAAGTACTTTAGCTGAAGGAGTACCAACATCACAACCAATAATTGTAAGAACTGTTGCTGTTGATCATACAAGGATATCTGTTTCATGGGAACCTGGTCCATTTCCGAATGGTCCATTATTATCATATTCTTTGGAAATAAAATTATTATCATCCGAGGGTTATTATTCTGCATTTAAGGTTAATTTTAAAACAAAAATAACTAAATTAATTAAAAACTAAAATTTCATTATTTTGTAGCACTAATATACTAACCATATAATAAACTTCTGATAATGAACAAAACTTTTAACACATACTATATTCAACTTCCGAAACTATACACATAGGTGTAAGATTTTTTCACTATGAACATACAGCGTTTAATGCAAAACAGTTTAAGAATTAAATATTCAACATAGCACGCCTTTTTGATGCGTTCTGTAACTGCTCTTTAACTCTAAAAAAGAGTGTTCCACAATATTTCTACTATATTTTTTAACATAATTCGGTTCCTCTTTAAATTATAAACAGAAATATTAAAAAATATTTCAACTGCTTTTCTTTAACAACAAAGATCAGGATTCATACTTTTAGAACTTATAACTTCGCATTACTTAACTTGGTGCTTAATCTTGTTATACAGTTTATGTACACAATTCTTATTACCTGAAAATATTTTACATTAATTTTCCTCCCTTTTGGCAATTCAGGACCCCACTTTGTATATCTATATACATACCTACTTACACTGTGATTAATGTGTCTCTATTCCTGTATACATAATTAAAGAATAATTAATTCTATTTAAAAGTCATTTTTCTAAAAATAATAATTTTATTGTTTTAGTTTCTTTTATTTTTCTACATGCAATTTGTAAAATTATGCGTTCTTCATTTATTTAATAACAAACAAACATTTAACAATAAGAACTGACAGAAAACATCATTTAAACAAAAACAAAGCAACAAAACAATTATGTTTAGTATTTTTATTTTTGACATTTCAATCATCCCTCCTTTTAAAATTTTATTTTAATTTTCCGTTTTCTACAATACTAAAAATGTATTTATTACTAGAGTCTCCATACTATTCAAATTGCTTACTTCAATTAGCATTTCTCTATTCTCTTATTATATTTTTATTTTAAATAAATCAATTACTAAAAATATTTTTTTTAGTAAAAACATTCAGTTTCAAGTAAGTCATCGGTCCAGTTTTTCACAGAATTGAATGCATCTATTTTTCTTTTCTCTTGTTGCTTTTCTTAATTTAGTTCAATTTCAATTGAAATTGTCACTAATTAGCTGATCATCAACAGCCATCAAACATACATACATATTTTCCAAAAAAGAAAAAAAATTTCTAAAATTAATCCGAAAACATAAGTTATAGAGTGTTAAATTCACAAATTTATGTAAAAATTCTACATAATTGTAAGGGGGGAACAACAATAAATATGCGTTAGTAGTATAGCAACATAAAATAACAACAATATTTACTATAATACTTACAAAGTAAAAGAAATCCTGATATACAGTTATGTGTACCGTTGTTATTCAAAAAAAAAAAATAATAATAAAATCATATAGGACGCGGGTTTAATTTTGAAACAGCATCCAAACGCAACAAAAATAATAACACAATGGCACTATGCTTTTTTTTTTCAATGGAACCTAAATGAAAAAAAAGTAAAAAAACAAATAATAAATTATTATTATTTAGGGAGAAAAAAAAATCATTGGAGACATTTCCGGTACATAAACCAGAACTACATCTACACATACATATTTATACGTATATGGAGAGTAGAATTTGAGAAAAATTGTAATATGAGTACAAATATTAAAATTATAAAATGAATATAATAATAACAGTATTTTGACACATTATCTATTAATTATTGCAATACACTTGTCTTAGGATATACGCAGGATTTCATAAAATATGTATAGTTTACATCCATATTAAAAAGTAGATTAATTTTGAGTAAGAAATGTAAATTATTTTCGAAAATTGATATCGGAAATTCAGACAAATTAAAATCAGAAGAACTAAGCGTTTTATGCAGGTCCTTCACAAAAAGTTATAACAATTGCTACACACAATACAAAACTCCTTAAATTTTTCTAAATTTTGACAAAGTTACAGCCTTAATGTGTCATTTCGCCTCCATTCTTTTTTATTCGCATTTATTGCTTTTTTATGTTTTCAATTATTCTTATTGTTAAGGAGCACTCAGTGATAATTTCCCGGCATGAAGCTACAGTTTGTATTCTAGATTTATTGAAAAAAAAATATTTCGAAATTATATTCTGAACCTAATAAATAGTAAAAGTCTACTTCTCGAAATTAGTAGTCAGTTTTTGCATACTTTTTGTACAATGTTTTAATTTCCTTGTTATCGTCTTTCATAAAAATCTTAATTCTTAAGTATTTATTCAAAAACTATATTGAGTTTGTAGTCTATTTAAAATATACACATGTACCATACGCACATTTCCGAAAAACTGAACAAATCTTGTTTAATTTTCGAAATTTATTAAATATTCTATAAACAGAAGTTTCTTATCGAAATTTATTTTTTATAATAAAAAATTATTGCTTTTCTTACAGTTTGAAAAATAGTGCATAACATAATTGATTTTAACATTTTAACACGATATTATGGTAGAATATTGTAAATACGCATTATAAATCTTTATACATAATATCAGCATATACATAAATGACAATATGAAATCAGCATGATGGATCTTTTTATCTTTTCATCTCTGCATGTTAATTTTACATCCGTTTTTCATTCACAACAATTAACAACAAACAAATTTTTGTATTAAGTTTTTTTTTTGTTTATCTCAATTTTAATAAATACTTATACATATAGGAATGCAAACATACATATTTACATATTATTACATACTCACCTACATTTCATATAAAATTTTGCTTTCGAATATTAATAACAGTATTTGTGAATTATGTGTGATCCTACAGTATGCATACATGATTGCGATGCGATAAACAAAATTATACGCTCACATAAATTATGGCATATTTTAGGGCGATAAACAAAAGATTTAAATGTTTTTGTTGTTTTTAAATTGATAATTTAACTGCTTTTTGCATGTTGTTTAATAAATTACAAATACTTTGTAGGTTACACTCGCATTTTAAAGTGAAATTGCTATGAAATAAAAATTATATCATGCAAGTGAAAACAGTTCATACTTTACTGTACGAGCTTCCTTATTTCTCCAATAAAAACATGTGAAAATTGGAATGGAACGCGATAATAATTGGCGCCGAATTTCCCGAAAGCGTTAAACACAAAATAATTGAAAATTATAGTAGCTGTATTTTGTGCAAATCAAGTATATTATAACAGCTTGTACTTGAAACAAAATAATGACATAAAATACAACGTTATAGTATTTGAATAGTGTTGTCGTAGAATTGAAACTCATTGTATTATTGATATTTAAAAACTATACTGCATTTAAATCTTTTTAACGCTTGAATATCATTAGTTTTGAAAATGTCATTTTTCATTTTACACACATATACATACAAATGTTAAATTATATCACACTATAAATGCATGCATTAGCACATTGTGACGTTAAAAAAGGGAAAAAACAAAACCATTTACTTTTCAAATTTCGTCTTGTCTATACTGAAGTGTGCCTACATTTCTTTGAAAAATAAATCACTTGTGTTGTTTTGCATTACAGAGAATGGCCTTTTCACATTACACATCACTTAAAATATTCTTCTTTCCACTATTATGCACTTAATTTCCTTTTATGATTCTATGAAAATATATTTTCTAAAATTAGAACAATAGAAAATTTAAATTTAATTATTATACTAAATAGGAGATCTCAGCGTCTGAAAATGTCAGTTTTTATATATTTGATAAATTACAACCGGCTAAAAATTATTCAATTGAAATATCAATGAGAAACGCTGTTGGTGAGGGTCCAAAAGCAAAACGTAGCATTAAAACCTTAGATGCTCCTCTTCTATATCAAAACGAACCGGAACCAAAATTAATTTTAGGAACAGAATATTCTGTAATGTTTCAAGATGCTGATATTTTAAGTGGAAATTCAAAAGTTTTTTATCACAGCGAACATAAATTATTGGGCATTGCAATTCATATTGCTAAATCATTACTTTTTATATCGGATGTTACAAAAAGAGTAGTTAGAACAACTTTAGGAGTACATGGACCAACAAAAATCATTTTAACAGCTGATTCTGAGAATGTCAATTTTGTGCCTTCTTTATTAACCATTGACTGGTTAAATGATCATTTGTATATGTTAGCAAAATTGGAACACTCGGTAAAATTTGTCTCTTAAAATTAAAAAAATCACATTTTTAAAAGAATTTACATTTTCATAAACGTAGAAATCACAATATCAAATATCACGTTGTAATCTTGATGGCAGCAGCTTAACAGTAGCTTATGCCGGCTTATCAACCAAACCAAGTCATATTCAAGTTGATCCGGTTAATGGTTTTCTATATTGGATTATACCTGGTTATCAAGCTATGGATGCTGGTCTTTACAAAATGGATTTAGCTGATATTTCAAACGGAGTTAAACGTTCAACAACTGTTTCCCATTTGTTACAAGGTGAAAGTTTAGGGGCTTTTGTTGTTGATTTCAACAAGTTCAAATTGTTAATACCAGCTTTAGCAAATAATAACATATACTCTGTGTCATTCGATGGTAACAGTAAAGAAGAAATTCGTAATAATACACAAAAACCACAATTATCTGTCGTAAAATCATTAGCAATGGCGAATGGTATATTCTATTGGACAAATGGAATAAGTCTATTTACTGAAGATCGTCATGAAGCTGAAGACAAATATTATCATAATTCGTTTCCAATAATACAAAATGAAACTTTTATATCAGTAGCTGTCAATTTACCATCATCACAACCAATTCCTGTTCCAGTCTCACCGCCGAGGGAAATACAAGCACTTTTAAGTTCAACAACTGCAAAGGTAACATGGGATATACCGTATTTATTAGGTCACCAAGGTAAAGGTGCATGGCAAAAATGGGAGTATGTTTTAAAAGTTATGGATAATACAATAGTTCATCATTCTTTTGTGAATATATCGGAAACTCAGTACACTGTTTATAATTTAAAACCAGATACAAATTACACATTTTTAGCAGCCGCTTATACATCAAGTGGATATAGTCCTTATAGTACTGAGTTTAAAGCGAAAACATTGAAATCTAGTGAAGATCGTTATCTGTTTTGGTCGTCCAGCGATGGCCTTTATCAAACAGATATTATTGGTGAAAATGCTACATTGTTGAAATCGTTCTCTGATATTTCTTATGGAAATGTTACTGATATTGAGTGGTTTGAAGATTTACTATTTTTCGTTAGTAACTCTAAATTAACAATATTAAATAGAACAGCCAATAATGTGATGAACGTTTGGTATGCAAATGAAGTTGAAAATATTGGTATTGATTGGATTGGAAAAAAAATATATTGGTCCAGTCCAACACAAAGTTTTGTAAGTATTACCAAATCTTTTTTGTTTCATTTTAAAAATTAAAGCTTTTCATTTAGATTTCTAGATCAAATTTTGATGGACAAAATCGTGAATATATACTTCCAACGTATTCAGTTAAAGAGATCCGAATAGATTCTCTTAACGGTCACATTTATTATTCAACGGGAAATAGTATAGAAGCATGTCATTTAAATGGTAAAGACAAAATACACTACACAACATTCCAACATAGCACTGGATACATAATGGGACTTACCTTGGATATTGAAAATGAAAAATTGTATTGGATAGGACGTCGTTATGGTGATAACCCAGATTTATACATAGCAAACATGGCAAATAAATGGAATGAAGATCGGAGAATTCAACAAATTCCATTAGGAACATTTCTTGTAAGACAAGATTCACCTTCAAATTTTCTTACACATTTTAGTGATCGCTTATTATGGATGCAAAATAATTCGACAGTAATTGTTGGCGATATTTCCGGCGAAAATTTAGCGAAATTAAATTTGTTATATGAAAACAAGGTAATACAGTTGCAGTCGGTATCAGTATTGGATCCCAGTCATCGTCTATACCCTAAAGGAATATCAAGGAAAAAATTGAATGTTATCCCAGAAGCTATTGACGCTTCTTCTGTACGAATTGATGGACTGTGGAACTCATTTAATATAACGTGGTCTCCAGTTTATACAGTAAATTATGGAAAAGTATTTTATGAAATAAAAATTCAAGTAAAACCTCAAAATGATACTATTGAAATAGCAACACCAAACGATACACTAATGCCTTATTTCTATTATTCAGCCGGACAGATTATGCCGTATACTGCACTTAATATTAATATTAGAGCATATACTTATTGGGCTGCTTCTAAATTTACAACTGTTGATTTATATTCTCCAGCCGCTGCACCATCAGAACCTACCAAGGAACGTATATTTATTACGCATTCACATAATCCATTCACAGGAGGTAGAAATATTACAGCGACATTAAGATGGAATCCTCCAGAACGACCAAATGGTTTAATAAAATCTTATAGCATTTATGGATGGTATAAAGTAAATGGAACAGAGAAAAATATACGTTTAGAGAACATTAAAGAAGAATTCGCATCCATTTCGAATCTTTTAAACAATATAACCTACTATTTCCAAATTCAAGCCTTCACTTCTGTTGAAGGAGGTAATAGAACATTTCCTATTCATGTAAATTCAAGTATAGAACAACCTATTCCAAAACTTCTTATTGCCGAATCAAATCGTATCGAAGAATTTGATTTAGACTTGAATATGACGCGATCGATAATCCATACAGGTTATCCAGTAAATTACTTAGCTTATATTGAACTAGAGAAACGTATTTTTTGGTTTGACGATAACAATTTAGTTTCACTAAAAGCTAATGATAGGAAACAAATTAAATTAGCTGTAATAAATAATGAAATTTTGTCATTAACCGTAGATTGGATACAAAGAATTATCTATTGGTCACAAACTGAAATCGAAAATGGCTTAAAAAGTTCAATTTATCGATTAGATTTAAATCAGTTTGAAGGCAAGCCATTATTAGGCGAAAAATTACATTCAAGCTCAAGTTACATAAGAAATCTTACAATATCACCTTTTGACCAAAAATTGTTTTGGCTGGAATTTGACAATTTTTATGCGAGATACGGTAGGTTAGTTCAATACGATTTGCATGAGAAGGCTGAAATGGAATTAGAAGATCAAATCAAAACAAAATGTAATCGAACACTCGTAATAAAAACTCTTCTGTTAGATACTCCTAGTTGGAAGGAAAACAATTTAGTTTTAATACATATTGATGATCAAATGTACATGTACGGACTAAAATCAAAAATGTGTAGCATTTTAACCAAAGAAAAGTATTCATTAAATATGAAGAATTCAGTTAGACAGATTGTTAAAGATAGCGATAACATTTATATAATTAGAAACGAAACAATCATTATAAGATCATCAAGATATAAATTAAAATATCAAGTTAATTTTAACAAAAAGATATCCCATGCTCTAGCATTTAATTATCAAAGCTATCCAGAAATGCAATGTTTATTACCAAAACAAGTTCGAAGCGGTACAGAAATTCCTGAACTCATAAAAGAAACAGAGCACAGTTTAACTTTGAAACTACCGCTTCTTGAGCCTTATTCTGATTGTTCATTGCAATTGACTGGTATAAAATACTTAATTGAATATTCCCCTATTGATCCAAAATTCCGCAATACAACGAAATGGAAAATGATTACAGCTTATAAGCCAATCACTGAAGTAAGAAATTTAAAATCATTTACAAAATACATGGTGAGAGTGTCTGTTACTAATTATTATGCCGAACGATTAGGACTTAAAATGTTTGAAAGTGAAAACATAATTTTGTTAACAGCTCCAGGTCCACCATCTTCACCCAGAGATCTCGAAGCAGAGCCAATTAGTCCCACAGAAACTATGGTTACATGGTTGAAACCACTTGAAATGAATAGCGAATCGATCTGGTATGAAATACATTACGAAACAGAAAGTAATAAGCATCAAAGCCCAATAACTGAAGACAAATTTATTCTTGATCCATTGGACCCCGAAAGAATTTCATTCAAATTAACAAAACTATTACCAAGTCATCAATACACTTTGTGGATTTTAGCCTATTCTTCAAATACAACATACACTTCAAGTGAACGTGTAGAAATTGAAATGTTTGATGAACCCGAAAATATAACCATAAAAGAAATTGGTTCGACATACATGAAATTACATTGGATAACGCCAAAAGATGTTAGTAAATACGTACTCGAATGTAACATAAGAGGCAATCGAACAGTAATGACTGTTTTTGATTCAACCGACCTTTCCTTTTTAAATATTGATAATGAACATAACTATTTAATATCAGAATTGGAACCAAAGACTACGTATAGATTTTCTGCAAGATTATTTTATTCAAAGCATGAAAAATCATATGTTTGGCCACCTGAAGATCGCTTCTTTTTCGAAACTTTAGGTGATTGTCCAAGTTCCCCGGGAAAACCTAGAGTAATTCCTGTTGGGGGAGATGTTATTAAAATATCATGGGAACCAGCACGTGATAATGGTGCTTTTATAGAGGAATACAATTTAGAAGCTTTGCCTGTAAAGTCAAATGGTCGAAGAACAAGAAGATCCGCTGAAGATACATCGCTTTTACAAAAATCAGATGATGACTACGAAAATGAAGACCTTGAAAATTTAAATAATAGCACCGAAGTCATTATATATAACAGTTCCGATGCTGATGATAATTACACATCAATATTACAACATACTAGTTCAGTTGAAGAACCTCAACAAAAGTCTGAAAAATGGTTTATTTACTGTAATGTTACAGAGAATCATTGCATTAAACATGATAGTAAAATAAATGAATATACACTTAGAGTGAGAGCAAGAAATTCATATGGATGGGGTCCTTATAGTCAGGAAACAGAAGCTATTAGCGAGCCCTATAGCTCCCCACAACGACATGAAACTTTAGTTTTCGCTATTGGAATTCCAATATTTTTATGTGGATTTGTTGTTATAATAAGCTGCATTGTTTTTGGTAAGAATTTTTATATAAAATAAAAAATAAAATGTTCAAATCAACTTTATTTAATTAACTAACGAATCAAATTTACCATGCAAAACAGTTCATCGCCGATGTACAACACCAAAGAAGATCCTCCAACAGGCGAATAATCGATTCATGGACGTTGAGTTGGCTAATTTACGTGAATTACCACGAGGTGGGAATTTTATTCAACAAACCAATATACTCTATATGCCTCATCCATTAACAGATGCCGATGTTGCATTACTCCCACAAATACGACGTGATCAAATTACGATGACCAATTTCTTAGGTAGTGGAGCTTTTGGTGAAGTTTATGAGGGCATCGTACGGTCTGATGATCATATAAACATAAGAGTTGCTGTTAAGGTAACTTTGTAAATTCATTATTATTTTGTATTTTAAAATTCAGTCTTTATATTCAAACATAAAAGACCCTTAGAAAAGGTGCTTTGGAACAAGAGAAATTTGAATTCCTTCAAGAAGCTCAACTTATGAGTAATTTTAAGCATGAACATATCTTAAGATTAATTGGAGTTTGTTTTGATTGTGAATCACTATATATAATAATGGAACTTATGCAAGGTGGTGATCTCTTAAGTTACCTGCGCTCATCTAGGCCGCAGAATGTAAATTGAAAAAAATTATGAATTTAAATTAATACTTGATTACAATTTTCAATTTATTATTTTAGGGTGCTCCAGCTTCATTAAATTTACTAGATTTAGTATCATTGTGTGTCGATGTTGCATCCGGCTGTCGATATTTAGAAGAAATGCATTTCGTTCATCGTGATTTAGCGTGCCGAAATTGTTTAGTATCATCATTAAATCCGCATGAAAGAGTCGTTAAGATTGGAGACTTTGGTTTGGCACGAGATATATACAAAAATGATTACTATCGAAAAGTTGGCGAAGGTTTACTGCCAGTTAGATGGATGTCACCTGAAAGTTTAGTTGATGGAGTATTTACATCACAATCTGATATATGGGCGTTCGGAGTTTTATGTTGGGAAATTATGACTTTAGGACAACAACCATATCCAGCTAGAAATAATTTTGAAGTATTAGATTATGTTCGAGATGGTGGAAGACTGGAAAAACCAACTGGTTGTCCTAGAGAATTGTAAATTTGTTAAAAAAAATAAGTTGATAAAATAATTAATTTATTTATAATTTCAGATATCAATTAATGTTGAAATGTTGGAGCTATAGGCCAGCAAATCGTCCAACATTTAGATATTGTTTGCAAGTTTTGGAGTGTTTAAAAGAAAGTACAAGTAAATCATATCAATTGTTGTGTAATGAAAATAGTAATCGTTTACCTAATGGTAAGTCATTAAATTGCATGTTGGAAAAAAATTCATTATTTCGTAAATGCATGTGATAATTATTGTAAAGAAAAATTATTGTTATGGAAAATCATTTAAATTGGAAACTTAAAAAGTACCTTGTATACATGTATTATCACATTATTGCTTTTAAATATAATCATTTGTTTTGTTTGCGTCTTAAAAAATAACATTAAAATATAGTTGGAAATCATAACGAAAAAATGAAACACGTTTTTTAGGTGACATTTTTAACCCTTCATATCTGGGATCAGATTTCAACCATAATCACAATATTGAATTCGAAGGTAGGTTATTTAAAATAACAACCACTTCACTCTCTTTATTTTGTTGTTATTTCATTTTTTTACACCTTGTTCAAATGTTCTGAATCATGATTGTTAAGTTTTGCAAATTTCGAATTGAATGAAAATGAATTTTTCGAAATCTTATCGTTCTTATTACCAGCAACGATGCATGGGAAGTTGAGTAGAATTCAAATTATGTTTTATCAACATATTACATTACTTAATTCGATAAGATTTCGTAAAATCTATTTAAATTACAATTAAATAATCTTTTAAAAATACATTTTAAAATTATTATTAAATTACTACTATCGCAATTAAAATATGTTTTATTTTATAGATTCAGATAAATTTTCGGCTTCAGATAATAATTGTAGATCTTTAGAAAATTTGGAAACACCAGCAATCCTAACACCAGCTTCATCAACACAAACAATTACACCAAAATATTTAGAAATTTTATATGATGCAAATGCAACACCAACAGACAATAAATCACCAACAAATCCAAGCAATCAATATGAGGTACCAATACCAAGTAAAGAATTAGTACCATGTGGTACAATGGCTAATAATGATTTATTAACAACGGAAACAACAAAAACAATTGAATGCCCAACAACATATTCGTTTACAAGTCCAATAATTGTTAAATCATTAACAACATTTAGTAATGACAATAATAAAATATTTGATAATATTTCAAATATACCAAATGGTATAACAGAATGTATTAGCACAAATAATAATAATAATAAAAATAAACGAACAATATCAAATTCTTCAACAATAAGTGTTGGAGGTGTTGGCGATAATTGTTCACCAAAAATATTATGTAAAAGACTTAGTAATAACAATTGTAATAATTTAATTAATAATAATACAAATATTAATAGTAATAATAATAATTGTAATGAAAATAATAATTTAAGTTTATTAAATACTAATCAAATATTAAAAGTTAACTTACCATCACAAAATAATAATAATAATATAGATAATAACAAAATAAATTATAAAAAATTATATAAAGATAGTGTTGTAGTTAATAATAATAATAATAACAATACAACGACAACCATAAATAGTAATATTAATAATAATAACAATAATGATAATAATAATAGTAATGAAACAAATAATTTAGATTATAGTAAAAGTAGTAAAGAATTACAAAATGAAGATGGACGCATACTTGTTACCTAGTTTATTAAAATTATTTTACATTTAATAAATTCAATAGAAATTTAAATGCAATTATTTTAGAAAAAGAAAAAACGTAAAAAAAATTATAAAAATTTGGAATGAAATTTATGTTACGTAAGTCATTGATTTTTGGAAAATGGTGTCAAATTTAAATTAACAATATTATAACAAATTAATTAAATCGCGTACTTGACATTTAATAATATAGTAATGTCTATTAAGACTTTTAAAATACTATATAAAATTTAAACATTCTTCTAATGTATGTTTTAACCACAAAGTTTTTTAATTTTTTGAATGTGAGTAATTGATTTTAACAGATTGTTAATGCAAGAAACAAAGTCCCTATTGCTAATTTTTATTAATTTATATTTCATTTTAGATAAACCCATAAAAGCAAAAATGGTTAAAGCAAAAGGAACACAAAATTTAATTATTAAACATCACTATGATGTTTGAATTATAATTATTTCTAGTCAAAAATTTAAATCATTTGCCTAAGTTTCTTTTTATTCATATCCTACTTAGTACAAATTAAACATACAATTTTTAAAACCTTTTTAAAGAAAATTTTAATAGCAATATTACCTACAAGATAATATTGCCATTAAGATATACAACCAATGCTTATTGATTTTAAAAATTTCTACTTCTGATTATTGTATGTAACATTCGCAACAATTACAATAATGATTGAATAAAAATTAATTTAATTCAAAACACAATATTAAAATATGTATGTGTAATAAAAACCTCATCTAATTAATTCGGAATGTACAAATAACATTTTATTTTATTTAAATATTAAATTCAATTTAAAAATTTTATATAAAATTTGTATAATTAACAGATTGCTTTCTTATATTCGTAGAATTTGTAAACATGTAATTAAATTGAAGGCATATTGTTAGACGAACAAGAATAATGGTAAATTCTTAAACGTCAAATTTTACAAAATCTGAGTTGTCTGAGTTTACGGATACTCTACTACGTTTTTACTCTCAGTCAAAGTTTAAATTCTTAAACGTTTAAAAAAAGTCAATTAAGCGTCAAAATTGTAGATTTTTTGTTTTACATGCAGACAGTCTGACGTAGTAATTCAGTAAATAAATTTGATGTATTGAGTGACTATCATTACGTTAAAAATAATATAAAAAATACTTTTTTTATTAATTTTTAATATGTAAGTATAAAATTATTTTAAATCTAAAAAAAATTTTTTTTTTGACGTTTACGGATGATCAAAATTCAAAGTCAATTACGGGTAAAAAGTTTACTACATTTCTGTCCGTAAAAGTTTTAGTTTCAGACAGTTTGCAGACTAAAATCAAAATTTTGACGTTAAAGAATTTGCGGTAAGATTATTTGATAAAAGCAAATTATGCTTTCTGTAATACGTTTTTAAAAATTTGAATAATACAATTTTATTACAAAATTTTCTAATATACGATTCTATATATTACTTTCTATGTAATATGTTCTTGAATTAATAATACATACGTGAAAGAATGAAAATTAAAATTAAAACTTGTTCTAGCCACAAATTGTAAATTCCAATTTTGTAAATTTTATTTGAAAAACTGATTAAAAAATTTTAGTTTTATTTCTATTTACCGCGAATTATAGCATAATTATCATTGCCATTTTTTATTGTCGGTACAAATAAAATAAAATATTATATTTTAAATTAGAACAGAGTATCTTATACCATATTATTGTATAATAGTTTTAATAAATTTTAATAAAATGAACTGACAATATTATTATGTTTTGTATATAAATGCAAAAAAAAAGACAATATATATAATGTACTACATTTTTACCTATTAAATAAAAAATGAAAATTCTTTTAACCAAAGACTATTAAAATAATTTTTCACTAATTATAAAATATTTTACGTTTAAGTTATAATAAAAATTGTATTTAATTATTATATTGTTAAATTTTAAGATATTTAAATATATAAAATGAAAAATAAGATGAAAATAATTTTGAAAATTTTTGTTACCCAACTCAATCGTGAATTTTTAATTTTAATCTAGAGAAATTTAACCAAAATTTTTATTTTCAAAAATATATTTCAATAAATTTACATTAATTAATTAATGTTAACATAATTAAAAATTCATGATTGACTTCTTAAATTTTTCACCTAAATTTTTCACGAATAAAAAAAATAATTAATCAAAAATGGTAAACCAATTGTGCCTTCATAGAACTTTTTAAATTAACCCAGAATTAAAAAGGGTCATTAACATATCAAAAATATTTAAGTATATTTAAATTTTTAAAATAAAAAACAATTTATTTTCGAATTTTTTTAAAAAATATTAATGCTTATGATACTAATTTAAGTTAAGATAAAAGAACATTTAAAAAAATTTACGATAAATGCTTAAAATAACTGAATTACAAAAATTTATTAATATTGGCAATATGTTTTTCTTAATTAAAATTTAATTTTACTGCATTGTTACTAAAAAATAAAAATCTAAACGTTAAATATATTATATTTGAGGAATATAAGAAAGGTTGAAAATGTTCAAAAATTTTGTAAAAGAAGCTCCTTCTTCCTTGATTTACAGTATGAAATTAAAACTAATTCTAATTTCGAATTATTAAATTTAAACGATCACCCTACGACTAAAAGCGCCAATATTTAAAGATGTTCTTTACTGAGGAAATAATTTAAGTTTTCTTATTATAATGATTATATTTTATAATTTCGGCTGTTCCACCAACTAACATATGATTCAATATCTTAAAATTTAATAACATGCACAGTACGTAAAAAATTTTAAATGTTCTTCACTTAATGTATCTATAGTGGAAAAACAAATTTTATTAAATAACTTGAATAAAGTGAATATTGTACATTTAAAACACAATAAATATACATTTATACATAAATACGTACTATATTTTAATTATATTAGATAATGAAAATCGAATATCGAAAATTTAACACCTTTATATTAAAGATGTTTTTTTTATCATTTAATTTTTAATTTACGCATAATATAAAACGATGTTTTTTTTATAGATTAACAATATAAATTTACGAAAGTCATTATTATTTGAAAAGAAAATTATTTTTAGAAAATTTTAACATTTACAAATTTAAGAATTAATAAAATACAAAAACTCCAATAAATTATAATATATAAAATTCTAGTAGTTAAATATCTAAAATTAAATTAAGGTAATTTTTTTTTTAATAGAATAATTCAAAAAAAATAAAACTTGAAAAATACTTTATATTTTTATAAAATATTAATTTAAAATATGAAAAAATTAGTATCAGAAGAAAAAGAGAAAAAATATTAGCATGATTATTTTATGATTTTAATTTTTAATTAAATATTAAGCTAAATAATTAATTTTTAAGATTGAAAACTATAATTTAAAATAAAAGAATTTTTGAAATAAAAAAAGAAAATGTTTTATTCTTTAATAATGCATATTTTATTCATGTATCGAAAGAAGTATGGGAAAACTATTTGAAAAATTAATTAATATGTATTTATTATTATTATATAAACAATATTTATTATTTATATAAAAAGTAATTTGAAAATTATATTATATGTTTACAATTTCAGTCGGTTCTATTTTAATACATAGGGGATTTTCGATAATTCAAACATACACTGAAAATTCTAAATTAAGTCTTAAGAAATTTTTTCATGCACCCTTACAAATCTGCAGAAACTGAATATTTTATTTTTTTATTTGTAACATACTCATGTAATTCTTCGGCATCCAAAATTTTTTATTACACATACTCTTCTTCTGTTTTAAGGTATTCTTTATTCGCTTTGAAAACTGCATCACGAAAGCAACTTCTCCTTTCCCGTCCCCATATTTTTCCAAATTTTCAGTAACATTGAATCCGCAAAAACAAATTACGAGATATTTACAATAAAGACTGTCTTCCATATTCTATTAAACGTATCGTATGAAAGTATCAAATGAGGTAATAAACACTCTTTTTTTTAGTAACACAAAATTCTTTCCCTAAAAAATCTTACACCTTGAAATGGACTCTCACGGTTATAAAAATAAAACTGCTACCTACTTGTCCAAATACTATGAATTTAGAAATAACTTCCTGCAGCAGAATAATTTTGACTATCTGAAAAATTGCGCTAACCATACATCGTGTTTATTTAATAGCAAACAGTATTTTTTTAAAGTAGAAACTGATTTTTAAATAAATTTATTTTAAGTTCTACATTAAAATAATCTTTCTTTATCCATGTGCACTAAGTAGATTATATTAAAAATAAAATTTATTACTTTAAATTTTATCGAAACAAGAATAATCAGTTGAAAAATCAGTTTTTCTTTTTTTCAATTTTATTTACTCAATCCCCGTCCCGTTTTTGATTTCATTTACACATGTATTTAGATTATTTTGTTTTGATCTATCCTAAGAAAATCTGCCGATGACTAGAGCATTATAGAAAATCTAATTTTTAAGTTGGATAAAAATACGAAAGAATTATAATTTTAAGAACTACAATTTATTTCAAGTTTCATATAATTATATAAATGATGCAAAATGAAGCTTTTATGCAAAAAATTTGAAATTCCAAGTTTACGTTCGTTGCGTGATAAAATATAAAAAAAAAAATTTGAAATTTCGTGCAAATTGCATAGTTTTAGGATTAAAATGTTGCTTATAATATCATAAAAACAATCTAAAGAGCATTTAACAATACAAACGTAAACGTCGTAAAAACTAAAGACTACTGTTTTATAAAACTTAACATTTCAGAACAAATAATTACAAGATAACTGTAAATTAATTTTCCTAAATGTTTTCTATATTTATATACATATATATATATATATATATATATTTAATTTAAAAAGAAGAAACACAAACAACTTTATTAAATTTATTTTTTTTTTTTAGACTGAAATTTTATGAATTTGCAATCGTGAATACAATTAAAATGTAATTTACTTAAATTTTGTTAAATTCTTCAATCTATTTTGATGGACTGTGTTTAATTTTCATTTGGAGATGATAATTCTTAAAATTACACTCTTAATATCTAAGAAAAAAATACGACGATGATAATTTTTTCATAAATTCTGATTATTGTTATAATATTGAAGATACGATGATTGATTTTTTTGTCAATAATATCCTTGATGAACTTTTGAATAAATATCAATAAAAATCATCGTAGTAATAAATTTAATTCCTTTCCTTTTTTATTGGAATATCGTCATATACGTCGTCATCCAATTCATCTTCTTTACTATTTTCATGTAACAAAACATATTCCCTTGAACTAAATCCAAATTTTATAACGTCCTTTTCTAATAGTTCAAAATACTTTTTCGATTCAATACGTTTATTATTTAAATATGTTCCATTAGCTGACTCCAAATCCAAAATATATGGACGAACACGTTTTCCAACAGTACCATTTTCTCTTTCAAATGGAACAAGACGATATTGTAAAACAGCATGTTGCTTAGAACATGAAGGATGATCAACTGGTAAATCGCAAACTTTGCGATCTCGGCCAATTAAATATGCACTTTGTCGATGTATATATAAAGTTGGCATTGCTTTTTCACCCTTAAACGGGTATAAACGCCATCGTCGTTTTGGTTTTCTAGCTTCTGGTGGTTCAGCATATTTAATAACAACGCCATTAACAGTATTGGTATCCTCAGTTAATTTTCCACTTAAAGCAAAAGTAGGTTTTTGTTTTTCAGATGGTGGACCACCAGAGGAATCACGTGATCCTCTTGAATTTTTTGACCTGGAACGGCGGCGTCTGCTGCCGCCCCATTCATAATCTTTGTCTTCACTATTTAATTCTCGTTTGAATGATCTTTTACGAGGCGAAGGACTGCGACTTTGTCTAAAATATAATGAAAATAATTTTTTTTTAAGTTTGCAATAACAATGAAAAAATTTTTTTATTTTTTTTCTAATATAATAATCGAAAAACAGCATTTTTATTTTTATTTTATTCCAATTTGATTTGAACAATTAATTTTTAATATTCACGTGTCTTGAATAGTATGGTGCCCAATATTTAATATCGTCTATAATTCACCTGCTTAAGTTTCAGGAAGAGTAGAAAGATTGAAAAATATAAAACTCTCCAGAGAATTTACAAAAGATTCATACTTAAAATAATACAAAGTAAAAATAAAAGACTAGTTACTCTTATACTCAAGTATAAAGTTATATTGGGCAAAGGTATAAGTAATATTTATAAAAAAAATATAAATTTCAAATTAATTTATTAGTAAATAGAAATTACTTTTTTTTTGGTATTTTATTTTGTCTTTGTGCTATTTTAAATATCGACATTCTTTATTTTTGCCTCTTCCTTTTCTTTTCCTCTTTCCTTTTGTTCAAAAATTGCAAATGATATAGTGTAATAAAATCTATCATCTTTCTACTCTTCAAAAAAATTAAAATTTTTCAAATAAAATTAGACGATTGAAACAATTACGTTATAAAAATATTCTAATATGAGTTAAATTTTCAAACGGAGAAGAAAGTTCTTTGTTAAATTAATTTTTAATTTAAGATTATTTAAACTATTAAAATGTGTAGATCTATTTGGATTTTATTAAATTAAAATCATTCTAATATAAATTCAATAAATCATATATTTTTTCGCAAAAACGTTTTAAAAACATAAACAAATTTTTAAGGGAATTTATTGTACTTGGAATTTAAGGGTTTCGTTCACATTTGCCACATACTACAATCGTAAAACATTCAAAAATTTCATTAATTGGGGAATGATCATGATTAATCTAAGTTATTGAAACTGGAATATTTAATAATACTATTATTAAGTTCCTTTATCAAATAAATTTTTCAGTACACTTCGTGTTTAAAAGAAGAATATTTAAAAGACAAAATTACATAAGGTATTTATTAGATACTCAAACATAATTTTATCTTTTATAATATAATTGCCTTACATTACTAGTTTATTATGAATTGAAGCTGATTTAATGTTGAATTTCTTTAATTTTAATTGAATACATAAATATTAAAATTATAAAATTACAATGAGTGTTTAACAAAAAATAATATTTTCTAATAATGCAGGTGCTTCAAACATTTCACACATCTGATATTTAAAACTGAACCGAAAGTAATACTTTAATTACCTATAAAAAGGTATTTTTTTTTGTATTTAATAAATAAAAATATTTACTGATCTTAAACAAAAATATTCATAATTTTCATCTCTGTTAAATATACATACATTTAAAAAAAATATTCTTACCTGTTGTGTGATTTTAATTTACATAATTATTTAATAAATCCACATTTATTTTTAAAATATAAATAAGCTAAATAAATCTATTTTATTGATAACTATACTGATTGATGCATTATCACATAATTCACACTAACATGATAGAATGCTGCGGTCTTCTTGCAAATTCAATTTGAAATGAATATTTCAGCTGATAGGTAATAAACAAAGATATACATTTTTATAAAATCAAAATGCAGTGACGATTCAAGATGTAGTAAATTCTATTATTTAAAAAAAATTATGTATTTTAACTTTGTGTTGTAAATAGCATCCTCAATCTTCGTTATATTTGAAGAAAATTAAATTAAAATGTTGAAATCCATTTTACATAGTAGCAATAATATTGATAACGTCCATTTTTTACTTTAGAGTATCCAAAAACATGCTCCCCTCAATATATCGCAAAAAGCTTATCCATGTTATATATTAAACTTTTGAATAAGATCCATAAAAATTGACGGCAATAAATTAAAATATATTTTTTTAGGTACTTCAAAATATAAGTACAATAATAACCCAAAAAAAGAGAAACATTAAAAATCTTTCCATATCTAATATAAACATGTTGTTGAGCATTAAATTGTAGTTTTATTACAATAAATTTAAAATGCAACTTATAAACAGTAAAAATTTTTTAATAAAAGTGTAGTATAAAAATGATGCATTTTGAAGTAGTATAAAAATTCGATGATTACTTTAATAACATTTGATGATCATCTAAATACTCTGGATATGAATTCCAAATGAAACTGTGTGTTGTTAAAAAATTTCCCGGTAATGTTGCTTTGATATCAAACAATTCCAAAAAAAAAATTTATTAAAACTGCTCACAATTTTATAATATTTCCTTTATATGTAATAGACCATTGTAGATGTAAAACGAATAAAACATATGAACCGTGCGATTAGCCAATTCATATGAATAACTCTTGTAAATAAGACTACAGATCATACGTAAGCTGGTTATGATGCAAAATACATATTTAAAAAGTTGTGTTTGATGACATTTTAAATTTGATAATTTGTCGACAAGTTAAAAAATTTACAAGTTGTTTATACCATTTTTAAACACATGTAACATAATATAAACGTATATTTTTCTATATTTTTCCCTTGAAACCTGGAACAAATATATACAAAGGAAAAATAAGAATAGTTTTAAATTATTTCATTTCGCTGATATTTCATCCAGAGTAACAGCCAAAATATTATTGGGTAATACACTCTTTGGGAAAAGTATAGGTAATCCAAGTTGAACTCGCAGCAGATCAAACAGAAACTCGATTATATTTTTTTTTTGCATTTAATTCACACTTTACTTTTTATTATTAATTATTTAGTAATTATTACTTTTTTTGCATTATTTAATTGGGCACCATTACTAATAAGAACATTATTTTGTAATGAATTTTTTTTTATTTATTATATAAATTTTTAAAATTTTTAATTCTCAGCCACATCAATTCTATGCAGGTCAATATTTGTATCTGCAACAAAGAGGAAACTTTTAATATTTATTAAAATAATACACTCCAATGTACATATAAATCATTACATTTAGTTCGAAAAAAAAAAACTTAAAAATCCTTTAACATAAGTTGTTTTTGAGATTACGGTAATTATTTGATTTTAAAACTGTCTGCATTTAGAACCTTGTGCAAAAATTAATTTAATTTTCTACAAAAAAAAAAGTAATATGACCAAAAAAATTCTCCGAATCTCAATTTCATTTTATTAAGTTTATACAATTTATATGTACATTGCATCACTATATAGGAATATTAAAGTAAGCATCAAATGCAGTTCGTGTTTAAAGAATAATGTGCAATTTTGCTATTACATATTATTCCAAAAAAAAAAAAAAAATAGAATTTTTTTTCTTTTATTGAATTATTTTGTATGTTTGTATTTAATATAATATAAAAATGTTAGGTTACCTACATAAATGTTAAATTGAAAAATCGGAAACTTTGTTATTATACCAAGTTACCTACTTTTAATATAAAAGCAATGAGTTTTTTAAAATACTATGTCATCAAACCAATAATTATTGTACAATATTATTACACAAATGAGAGTGCAAAATGCTAAACTAGTTACATACATACATATATTATGACTTATAAATTTTATTCTTAAATAATTCTATAAAAAATATATGTAGGTATATATCCAATTGTAAAATATTTACATATAATTCTAAAACATAATGTATACATGCTGTATACAATAATTGTATTCTAAATAATTACAAATGTAAAATCGCGTAAGAGCTAATTTTAATGAATTTTATTTAAAAAACTCAAACCAAATTATACACTTACTATCGTACAAATTTCCGTTCAATAATCGCATAATTCTATTCAAAATTTTTTTTTAATATTTTATTATTTTAATAATTATTTTCATCGAAATTTTTCTAAACAACAAATATGCATGGATTTTTTGACTAACCTATGAAAATCAAATAAACATGTTTGATTCACTAAGTTCTAGGATTTTTTAATAAATAGAAGCAACCTTGACTTCCATAATGTAATACTGTTTTTATAATTTAGTTTTTGAAATTTGTATTCAAGTTAAATTCAGCAACTCATCTTAGCTAAATCTGATTAAGGGCGATATTACTGCAATATGGAAAGCAAGGCAGCTCTTAAAATATAAAAAATAATTGATTTTGAATGTTTTATTCAATTAAAATTTAATAAAAAATTACTAATGAAAGTTTCAATGTATTTTTTAATATATTAAATTATTTTGTCTTAGTTATATATTAAACATGATTTTGAACACTGAATTTTAATTTGAAATACCTACTTGTAGCTGAATAATATAATAAAAACTAGTCTAAAAGGGAAAATAAAATAAGAATACTTAGGTGTTCAATTGTGATTTAAGTCAAGATAATAGATTACCTTAATAATAGAACTAAACTAATTCTAAATCAATACAATAATTTTATTTTCGTTTTATTATTAAATTTCGTATAAAAAGCGGTATGAATTGACTTAATTTTTCAAACAAATTATTTTGAAAATACTTTAGAATAAATGCTGTTAATCAATAAATATTGAAAATAAACAAAATTCTATAAATAATAAGTAATTTTTTGAGCTTACCTTTTGCCTTTATCCCAACTACGTTCACGGTGTGAGGTTTTTTCACTTATAGTTTGCTGTGATCGTTTATCTGGAGACCGACTGGAAAATCGTCTTTCTTTTGGACGACGTTCACCACTTAAACTGTTACCGGTGCTTTTTTGAAAATCATTTTTTCTGCTAGTGAAATTTTTTCGATCTTCCGATCCGTCTCTTCGTGGTTCCCGTCTATTGTCGTTATAATTTGGTCGTCTATTTCTTTCCATACTTTCACCAGATTTTCCAGCTCTATTTCTGTCAAAGTTTTCAATCCGCCTATCGTTACTGTTTCGACGGAAATCATTACGCTCCCTGCGGTCTGGTAAATCTCGTCGTTCTGGCATATCTCTCCGTTCCCCTCTCACATCAGGCCCTCTACGGTCATAAAAATCATTTCTTTTTTCACCACCAGGATGACCTCCACCCCTTCTATCTTGAAAAGATCTACCGCCGCCTCGACTATTATTCCAATTATTGAAGGGTCTATTGTTTTGATTTCGAAAATCATTGCGATCAATATTTCTATCATTCCAATTTCTATTCTGAAATCTTTGCTGCTGTGGTGGTTGCTGATGATGTTGTTGTTGTTGCGGATGTGGGAATGGTCTTCTTTCTCTTTGAGTATCGAATCTTTTATATTGATCTCTATCATGGTAACTATCTTGCCTATTTCGGAATTGATCCCGATTTTCGAATGTGTTATGCTTGCGAAATTGTTGTTGCTGTTGTGGTTGATTTCTATCATCGTGATGATAAATCTGTTGCGGTTGATGTGCCTGATGCTCCCTATTTCGGTCATCGAAAGGATTTCTTCGGTTTGTTTTATTTTCATTTTGGTAAAATCCATTACCAGGGTCTCGCCTTTTTTCTGAATATTCTCTCGGATGCTCAGGACTTTCCCACTTGGAGCTTGCTTCAACATATTCGTGACGACGATGATCTGTCACCGTTTGTGAATCACGGCTGCGATCGCGACTATGATGATGACTTGTATGTCGATGTGATTGTTGCGGAGACGACTGTGATGAAAGTTTTTTTTCCTCACCATATTCCAATTCTTCAGTTACGCGCCTTTTTTTAGAACGTTTTTCATCTCTAATTCCTTTTTCCGATGGATTACGTCTTTTTTCTTTAGTCTTTTCTCTACGCTTTTTTTTTAATTTTTCATTTTCAGATTCACTTAGAGAAAAAGATAACGATTGTTCTTTTTGTCTTTCACGTTGTTGTTTTTGTTTTCGGCGTTTTTCCTTTAATTTTTTTGCCCGTGCTTTTTCATCTTCAGAACTACTAGAGGAATCTGTTTCGGAAGCAGAACCAGAATCCGAACTCCCTGAACTAGAAGTTGCCGTTTCTTCAGATTCTGTTGAATCTTTTTTCGATCTTTTAGTTTTTGCCATTGTAAAATAACCTTTTAAATATTTTTCTTTTGGCTTTCTGCAATTTTCAGCCCAATTTATGATTTTTGAAAACTTACAATTATTTAATTTGCTAATGGCGGAGATGTTAAATAGTCAAAATGAATGATACTTGTGTTTGTAGAAATTGACATTTAAACGTTTCAAAACAGGGATGGCACCCCGACTAAATTGAAGGCGAATTTGCAAATTAGTTTTATTTTAAGCAACAAAATTTCCTTTTAAATTGTATTCGACGACAACAAAGTGGAATTTTATATTTGCATTAGCTGTGTGTAATTCAAAGAACTTGTAGCCTTCAAAGAACTTGTTTATAATAGAGAATCGAACTCAATGGGTGCAGTTTGATATTTACTGTCAAAAGTTTGTTACACTATGTAATTTTATGCCGGTATTGTTTAGTTTTAAAGTTTACGTTTACTTTGTTTTTAGTTTAAGTTGTAAAATTATATTTACTTCATTTATATGGTGAATGTAATGTAGTAAGTACTTGACTTAAAATTTGAATTTGCATAATATATACTAAATAGATTGAAATAATATTACTTGAAATCGACTTGAGTTTGGTATTAGCTGACAAACATTTACTAGTTTGTTATATTCGATCTTTCATTTAGGGAATATGTCGATTTTCACATCATGCTAATAATTTTATCGAATCGACTTGACTTGAAAATTTCAAAGCAAGTAGAGATCGAAACAAACTCGAAGTTGCATATAAACGCAGTAATTGTTAATTTTCAAGTTTCTAAATTTCATAAATCTTTTCCAAAGAAGTTTATATTGTTAAATTTTAAGTCTTCGCTTTACATAACGTATTTGAATTAACAATAAACAGATCAATTTGACATTAGAAAATAAACCGATAAAAAAAATGTACTTACGCGTATCAAAATCAATAATGAATATACGTTGCGTGTAGCTTATTGGGGTTACTTGATTTAAAAAGTACGGGTATAAGAACATTTTAACATAAGCACTACTAATCAAATTCTAGGTTTCAAAAACTCGTATGCTTGAAAGTACTCTTTCAAAATACTGTTTTGTAATAATGTAAATTTTAAAATTCGTATGTTTTAAAGCACTTGAATGTATATACAAAAACGCAAACTCAACGATTTCAATTTCGATTCAACGATTGCAATCAAGTCAATCTTCTCATTTTATTCCTTAAGAATTTCTTAATCGGTTTAATGTTTTGACTTAGTGGTTGTTTCTAATTACTACCTCGCTCACTTTTTGCTATAGTCAACGATTTGTTCAAAAAAGAAGTAGAATATCGTTTAACGACCTATAAAGACATTATTGTGTTTTTAAAGTTTTTTTGGGCAAAAGGTATTATTCCAGTATTTTCTCTTTGCAATATATTACATTTTATGACTAAAGTTTCCTATTGTTATATTTTTGATAACTATGTAATAATCCTAAAATCAAAACATAATTACATGCATTTATAGAAATATTGGTTCTTAATAGGACCTGTGCAGTATGGTGGTAATCGAGTTTAATAAAATGTACTCGCGAATAGGAAAATAAAAAATGAGCTAATAACTTTCGTTTATTAGTTTTTATATACATACATACAATAATTCATTTTCGTAATTTTTGTATAATTTTGAATACACTTGCTTTTGAACAACGCAATTAATTCTTGTAAATGCAACAAAAATCTTTAAAATTCCAAGTATCTACATATTATCGTGAAGGAATGATTTTGATATTGAAATGGCGAGAGTTTTAATGAGCAATTTTAGAACATACTGTATTTAACTATAAATTCCTTAATTTTATTCATGAATCTAATTTTACATAAACAACGAAGAACTAAAACATATTTTGCACATATTTATGTTTTTAAAGTCTTCAGTATTTTCCAAATTGTTAGTTAAAATTTAATTATTTTGATTGTTCGAAAGCATTTTGGAAAATAATTTTATAACCAAAAAAATGTAATAGAATAACCAAGCCAATCGGTTTTGAAACTATTTCCATTTATGCAAAATATTATTGTGCATGTGAAAATAAATTTAATTTAGTTTAGCAAAAATATTTTTTTAATATAAAAATGCAAGTATGCATTTGGAAATAAATTTAGAAAATCAACAAAAAATTGATGTTGATGATAGATTTTAGAATCATAGCTTAAAATTTTAACACCCAACAATTTCTGAAAATTATAGTTATATTTATTCGAGAATTCTAAAAGTTGCAAATAAAATGAACATGAAATGATGTTTACTAAAATGTTTTATAATAAATTATTATTTTTATAATTCTATGCTTATTACTATATTTAATTTGTTAGTTGATAAATGTCAAATACACTTGAGAATTTTCAAATTTTATGCTTTTTTTTTACGAAAGACTCGATGGTAGCCATACCAATTAGGATGTTCTGGTTTTCTTTGGCAACGGTAACTAATCTTTCATTGATTAAATATGTAACTTTGTTATATTTAGAATTATATTGCACTATTTATTAAGTTCATCACCATTCGCCGCGTTGGTGTTTCCATTACTGACTTTTTTAGAATCTGTTGATGCACTAGCTGCTGCAGCACCACCAGTTGCCTTGTTGCTATTACTACAATCATCTTCCGATAGAATTTTAGTTTTTTCGTTGTTGGCAACTGCTTCTTCATAATCATCATCTGAATCAGTGGATGTAGTCGATGATTTCTCCTGTGGTCTTTTACTTCTGTGATGCTTACGCTTACGACGTTCTATCAACTTTTTTGTAATCTGCTGCAAATCTTCTTCAGTACTACTTGAAGATTCTGTATCTGAGGCAGAACCAGAACTTTCTGAATTTATCTTGGTTGGTTCCTCCAATTCAGAAGAATTTTTTCTGGATCTTTTCTTTTCTGCCATTATTCTCACCTTTATTCCGTTAGTATATCAATATATATACTTAGATGATTAAAATTTAATATAAATTAGAAGAAAATTGTTTTATTAAGTTTAAGATATGAATTTTTCCTTTTGGCGAAAAAAAATGCCCGAAATTTTCTTATCATAAATATGGATTTTTGTTTGTTTATCCTGTTTGACTTTTTAGTAGTATTACCAAAATATCAAGTTAATTTTTGTGCTAAAATTCCAAAACAAAATGTTAAGAATTACAACACTTTGTAACAGAAATTTATGGTTTTTAAAAGTATTTTATTTGTAATTATTATAAAATAATTCGATATGTTAATTTATTAAACCATTTAATTGATTTTAAATAATTCACAAAAACATAAATTATAAAACTAGCTTCTAAAAATATTCTTGGCAATACTCAAAAATTACAAGAACGCCGCATGGCGCATATACATATATATAAGAACTTAGCTACACTGGCAGCTTCGAATAATGACAGTTGCCAAACAAAATGATTTGTCAGCGCTCCTGTGTTCTGATATGTAAGACTATATCGTAAATGATATTTAAAAATTTTTTGTTAATTTTTATTCTAAATTTTCTAAAACTAACAAAATATTTACATATGCGTACATATATGAAGTATTTACCAACTTTATTTTTATTTTTTATACCTTTTCTATGGCATAAGTTTTTAGAAGCGAGTTTATTTTCGATATGCCATAAAATATTAAAATTTTATTATTATAAACACGAACCATTAAGTCAATAATACAAATAAATTTTGTTTTGGTGTATGATACTACATTATTTACCCCAACGATAGATGGCGTGTTTATTGAAATAAGGATTGTTTAAAGAGATTATGGTACGTACATTCTGAAATACAGAATAATTAAAGTATATTAAAATCGAATAGAAATTTATTAATTAAATTTACACAAGAATTAAAAAGTAAATAATAATATAAGTAGATAAAATCAATATTTTATTTACAAACGTAATATTTTACATACCTACCTACTTAACATTATAACAATATTTGACTATCCAGCGAATTTTTTCCACTTTCCCAGTTTTAATTTGAGATTAAGATTGAAAAGGGAGTTGAAATTTGAAACTGAAGCGTATGGTGATCAAGCGCGATATTCTTCAACTTTCAATTGCATATCTTCAATTGTATAATTTTTTTTTTTGTAGAGGTGAGTATTTCAGTTACCATGTGTCATAATTAAAGAATGTCCAGAAGTAGTTAGGGAATTAAATTGTAAAACTTGATTAGCTTTTGTGCATTGCACTTTTGGTATTAAAACTTACGTATAAGTACACACTCACAAGGGAAAATGTTTTTGTAAAATAAATTTCCTTTACTTAAAAACTATTAGAAATTAAAGAAATAGATACACAAGAAAGTAAAGAAAATTGCTAAAAGATTTGAGCGGTGATGATGACTGACTGAAATAATGGTGATGAAGACTGATTAAGTGGTACATTATGAGAGTAAGATGACTTTTATTAATTAAATTATAAAGTTTGACTAAGAGCTAATTTCTAATAAAGATCCATTGGTATGCTATTTTTATAATTAAGTCCGGCCACAGTATCTAATTTATATAAGAGTAATAAACATCCAGTTAAGTAAATTTTAATAATTCGGAATAACTTGTGTTATATATAAACGGTAACTCCAAAATTTCCAAACATTTTTAAAATTTTTTAGATTCATTACATTTTCCAAATTTTTGTAGAAGAAATTTTTTACCTATCTCCTTCTCTCTCTTAAGTTATATGTTCCTATAGTTCTAAAGCTATAACTGTTATAAGCCTCTTAAAATCCTAAAAACGCCATTTTTTGACTATTTATTGTCTCGAAACCACAAAAGTTTTTAAAATTCCACTAACGTAGAAAAGTAGTGAATAACTTCTTCTATTGAATATAGTCAAATAATCAAATGGTAAAATGACCATTAAAATTAACCATTGAAACCTTTATGTGAAACTTATTTCTCACAAATTTTTTGTGTCGTTTCTCTTCTAGACACGGGAAATTATATAAATCGAAAATTCTAGTAGCTGTTATGCATACTTGTAAATAGTTTGTTTCGATATAAGAATATTTTTTTTTATCTTCATCTACTCCCAAGTTATTGACCCTTGAAATTTGTAAAATTCGAATTTCCGGTGTTTTATATTTCCGAAACTGCAAGTTTTTTTAAATACCAATAAATGTCATGCCATCGAAAAATATAACTATTTATCTTAACTAACATACTCAACCGTTCAATTCGACCATTATGTTAACTCTTCTTCTATATTTTTTTCTTACTCATCCCAACTGTATGCAATAATTTCATATTTCGGTATACGAATAAAAATACTTTCAAAAAAATTTGCGGAATCATTTTTTTTTGTTGATTAAAACAGACCCAAGAATTTGTTTTTCACTTTAAGAACCAAAAAATTTAAAAATAAAGGAGAATTAAAGGGAAAAAAGAAGAAAAATGTTCATTTTCCTTAGAGTAAATTAGCTGGGGAATAATAGATCATATTTTTTTTGCGAAAACCCAAAGAATAAACTTATTTTCAAGAATCAACTTTCATTGAGTTTCTTATATGGAAACTCTGATGAAGTGTTCTTTTTTATTCCCAAAATTAACTTGGTAAATAAACAAAACACATCGGAGTTACTGTTAGTAAGGGTGCCGAAGCTGTAGAAGATTAATATAAAAAAAGTATATAAGAAATTTACGTATCCTTTGTTTTGTTCCCTTTTTTCTTATTTTAAATATTTGTCTTTGTTGTTGTAGTTTGAAAAATTCTTTGTTATTGTATTTATAGTTCTTTTATTTTTGTTTTTGTATTTTAGGGGATTCAGTTTTGGTCATATGCGATTATATAACCTGCCTATGCAGATGAATTGTAAAATTGTCGTTTAAGAATTTAGAGGGAAAAATTCTGGATATTTTACGAGACCGTGTTAACCGTCCTGTTAATTTTAGCTCCTGTTATTTTTTTTTTGCAAATCGAATGTGAATAGACAGTGTTGCGACATTTAGATTTCTGGAAATTCTAATAAAATTCTCACAAATATTCGCCAACATTGACTAAACATTAAAAGTACGCAACGAAATTCTATATATAGCAACGTAACAATAAAATGGAATGTTAAAAATGCGTCGTAATAAGTCGTTCTACGTGATAACGTGAAAGATGCAACTAAAATTTTAACTTATTTGAAATATCGGATCCTTAGAACAAAATCATAATATTGACAACTTTGTAATTTTTATATTAAATTAAATATTTTGAGTAAATTTTCAGTTTAAAGTGTGAAGTTTTTTGTATGAAGTTATCGAATTTTCATCCTAAACAGAGATATTGCTTCTAAACTTGCTGTGGTACAAAGCATAGATCATATTATTATATAAAATAGAGAAAAGAGAGAAGATTTAAAAGTGCTTCCAACATAAAACCTTTAAGAAAATTGTGAATTTTTAAGATACTGGTCGGGCGATTAGACCGAAATAAGGCGAATAAATTCGCCTTTTAAATGACATGCTTAAATTAAAAATTTTGTATTCTTGTGCTTTTGTGGTAATGGTGCTTCATATACAGATTCATAATTAAATTAGGAAATGCTTGTAATTGTTAACTGTTGTAACTGTTTACTAAAACTGTTCCCTTTTGTATATTCTAGAATTTAATTAATAATTATTGTAGAGCATGGAAAGAAATTATGGAAGGATAACGAAAACGAAAATTCGTAATTATTGAAACAATTCGAAATGTTCAAATTGACAATAATTTTATCATTCTTAATTGCTTTTATCGCATTCTATTCTATATTGGCGGCACAATAATTGTTTTGAATTAAATAAAATTTTTGAATTTAATTTGAATTTTTAAATCAAGTAAAAAAAATTAAAATAAAGGGTAAGATTAAAAGCCTTAAAGTCTGATCAGTGAAGCCCTAAACTAATGTGAAATTGGTCCTTTAACGGAAGAGTCCCAGGTCCAAAGCCACATCAGGTCACTATAAAAATTATATTCAATATTATATAGCTACATATTATATAATACATATAAATAATGCCATATTTCACCAGAAAAATAGAAGAATAAATATCAGTAACCTCAAAATTTAATATAAATAAAAAACTACGGTGGGCTCTTCACCTACCTTTTAAATTCAATGACTTAAGAAACTAGTTCATGATTGTTTACAATATCATGCACCAGCCCTATGCTCCTCCTAGGAGCGAACTTGGACAAAAAAAATTACAGTTGCTTTTAAGTTTTGTAGCTTTTAACAAAAGCTAGTTAATCTTAAGGTAACTTAAGCCATATACCTGTTGGCCAGTATTCGTATAAAAGGAAACTCGGAATTAAGTCATATTGTTTTTTTTGCTATTACAGAATTTTTTTTTCTAATAAAGGAGTAACGAAATATGCGATTGTGTATTATGTATCCAGGTTTTAGGTTAATCGACGATAAATTAATTGGAAGTTTTTGATGAATATTGAGTAACAAGTGTAGCACAACTTGAGTAATTTAAGTAATTGTACTTGAATAATATTCCATATATACCAAGTCGGTCTTTTTGGTGAATAATTTTGAATGTAAGCAATTTATTTACACCCTATAAACATTCTAATATAAAAGTATTAGTCTCTCTCTATATCTTACTATGTAAGTCTAGGTTATATTTTAGAATTGGAGATCAGGAGAATTTTGAAGAGTAGGAATTTCTCTTTGTCTTTCGTTTTTTTTTTTTTTTTGGTTTCCTTTAAGTGTTACCACATTTATTATATTTACTGATGTAAATTAAATTCATTTTGAACGCCACAATAAAAATTTAAATGTTTTTGTTCCTTTTTATTTTATATTTAAATGTGCATATTATGTAGAGTACTCATGTGTGTATATAAATGTGTGGTTTCTTTAATATTAAAATAATATGAAGAAAATAAACGAAAAAGGACGAGAATAAAGTAAATAAATATGTAAAATATAAGAAGAAGCTACTAAAAATTATTATAAAAACGACACATTAAATTAAAAGGATATTTTGTATTCTCACATGCACACATACTACATACAATAAAATATATCTATACATAGAATATATGAAAACGTATACACCATATTAAAGATCTAAAACCATTTGATAAAGAATAAGTCATTTAATTTTATTGACTTAAAACAAAAGATAAAGGACATTTTTCGGTATGTCATAACATTATGACATTTTAGTCCTTTTTTTATTATCATTTGATTATTTCTTTTATTAACAAAGCACACTTTTATGTATAATATGCAGAGATATGTATGTATACAAATTTCTTGTGTAAAGAATTATGAAAAATAAATAATAAATAAAATTAAATAAGACAAAGAAACGAAAAAGCTGATAAAATTAAAAATATTTTAAGGAATTCATTTAAGAAGTAAATGCGTTGCAATTTTGTTATTATTATTTTTTATTGAAAAAAAAAAAGGATTTGTGAAAATCATTAAGAAAATATTGACTGCCCTTGAAATTTCAATGTTAAATGATGCTTTAAAAAATTTAAGCGACATTAAGTGGCTTACAAAGTGGCACACTTTACGGATTTTTATAAACTATAAGAAAACAGCAAATTAAATTAGTTGGACTACCTTATGAGACGAATAAAAAACCAGTATGCTATTAAGACCCAATAAACTCATTTTAAAAATAATTAACTGAAATAATGCTGAAAAATTGACTTTTATTTCATTCACATGAAAATGCTAGTTTTCTTAAACTACTGTCCCCAAAAGTGTAAAGCAATTTGTAAATTATTCCAAAAGCAATTTGATTCAATAAATGCAGAACGATCAGGAATTATTGCTTTACTTATGTAAAAAACTGTACTCATACAACAGGTTCAGATTTAATCAGGTGCTGACTCAAACCAGGTTTTTGCCAATGTAATTTTTACTCCTACAGGGAAACTCAAATTTGGTTTATTTTAGTGAATATACTTATTTTTCGTTCGCTAGATAATTAAAAACAAAACCACTAAACTTTCGAAAATCGCCTATTTTTTATGCCATAAGATTAGTTATTACCAGTTCGAATAGCTTTTTGTTCCCATACAACTCAAAAATCTAATTTTAAATATTTTAAGAAATAATTAAGCTATATGCATGAAATGTAACAAATGCAGAATTATTCTTAACCTCAAAAATATTGTTTAGCTGGCACACTAGGTGTAGGAAACAATTCAATTAACGAGTGTTGACTAAAGCGTTTTTATTTGTTATTAATACAAGTTATATTTAAATTCAAACAAACTTACATTAAATGAAGGGAAGGGCACGGACAGTTTTACGAAGTTGGGATTTGGTCTAGTTATTAACAATATACTTAGTATTCATAAGCATATTAATATTATTAAAGCTCGGTTACAGTGTTGGGATTAGTAAAATTTAGAAATGGTTAAATTTCACAAAAAAAAAGAGTCAAAAAGAGCGAAATATTTTTTGATGTATTTTCGACTACATGCACAAAATATGTTCTAATTGTAAAACACTATAAAAAAAACAAACAAACTGTAAATTTTCTAACTCATAATTGAGAACATAAATGACAACATAATTGAGACTAAGAACATAATTTCATTTAATCCATGCCATACACTCAAAAACCTTTTACCAAAATTCCTAAGTACAATTTCTGCTATTTCAAAAGCTTGTCGAATATACGCAATTATACTCTACTCATTATCTAGAGTCTAAATGCCAATAAAATTGGCTTCAAAAATTGAAAACATAGATAACTGATTTCCCAAAATAGCTTTTTCTGGTTTTAGGAAAACATGCAACGAGATTTAAAAATTAAACTTTTTTAAGATAAGGCCAATGTTTATACAACAATATAGCGAATACTAATAGGTTTCATTAGCAATTTTTTAATATTATAATGTTGAATGTATTGTTTTTGAGCCTAATATGACATCTTACACCTATTGAGGAAAGGGGATAAAAACTTGGTAAAAATACTAAAACTGCTCCAAATTGAAAACGGGGCTAAAGAGATTAAAATAGGGCTTAAAATTTCAACTATGCTTCGGTCACAAAACTATATTATCTTAAAAATTGTATAATGTCCAAAAAACCGAAGATAACTCAAGCATACAATTTTTGGTATGCTTGAGTTATGGTTACATTTATTCCCATTCTCCTTCATAATTTATTAAAGAGTAAAGGATAAAAAATTTATTTCGAAAATTGATGCTTCTTCTGCATTCTAAATTTTATGAATAATTTATAATATTTAATTATATTTCATGATAAAGGCGTGGAGTCACTTATGAAAATATTTCATATTGTAATACACCTTCGGTATACATTAGTGCAATTCGCGTTCTTACCTCGCGAATTATAAAAATACCAAATCCAATTTTTTATTTAATATCCGAAATACAAACGCATTTTATTCCAAATTTTAAAAAATTATTCATATTTGCTATTTTTGCATCAAGCATTAAAGAACAATATTCTTTTTAATATTTTGTTTTTTATTAATTACCTGCAATTTCTTTATTTCCAGGTAATCAACAAAAGAATTTCAAATGAATATTCTAATTGTTTTATTTTTTTTTATTTTCCCACTTGTTTTACTACAATTGCTAAGAAGTTTCATACACACAATTGTACGTGTGTATTCCGAAATTATTTCAAAAAATATGTTCCTCAATCCTTTTTGAAATATTTATACAAAGATGTTCTTAAAAGTAAAATAGAATTTGTGGCATCCTTGCAACTCATAAATATTCATAAATCTTATGGAAATCATAAAATAAAAGTAAGGAAAATGAAAATTTTGTTTGTTTTTCTTTGTGTTTTTCAATTTGCTTTCATTTTTTTTTTGGAAAAATATCCGACGATGAAAGATGATTTGAAATTCATCATAATGTCTTAGAACATTCCCATTTATTTTAAGGGTATATATGTAAGTGCACTTTGAGAGGGTGGGTTTTACGTTTATTTTATTGTGAATACACAAATAAATTTTGTTATTTTGAATAAAATTAAAGAAAAGTGAAAATAATAATAGAAAATGTTTTTCGTAATGATGTTGCATTTAGTATTTTCTATTTAGAAAAATATTTGAATAATATTTGAGTACACAGCATTATTTATTCAGAAATTTTAACATAAATATTTTCGTTTTTTATAAAATTCCAAGGAACACAATATTTATTTAACGTAGGTATGTGTGCATGTTTTATGAATGCATATGAGGTTATTTTGCGCTATGATAAGGCAACATATACGATATAATAAATTTGAGAATCTATTTGTTATTATTAACTGAGCTTGTTATAAAATATTTAAGAATTTTCACCATTTGGTTTCAACATTAGTTTCAAATTTTAAAAGTAGATTGCTGTTGTATTTACAATTTTGAAGGATATTAAAAATTTCGACCTGGTTGGTACATATATATGTATTAGTAAAATCCAAACATACCTAAAAGTTAAAAATGGCATTGTATTTCGTTTTTCGTTGTGCCATTTCTTTTGTACATAATTCGGCACAAAAAATTTTAACGCGATTTTTTTCATCACAGACAGTTTGTGTTATATAAAGTTATTCCACACTTGAAACATGTGCTAATTACACTATTAGAAAGCTAGTTTGAAGGGTTAATTACAGTTTACGACGGCGCAAGAACTTTTGTTTAACGTTTTTAGTAATTCAGAACAGAAAAAAAAATTATACCTTAAACCAAATTTTTTATCAAGTATATAAACACCTGCATCCCACTATTACGTACCAATAAAGTTCATGTATAATGTGATTAGTGTAATGTAGGTTAATCAAAAAGATAAAGTTCATCCTTTAAATAAGTTCCAGGACATTTTTAACTTTAAAATATTAATTATGACTTAAGGCCATTTGACTTGCAATATAAAAAGCAGATTACCAGTTCTGATTTAGGGCACATTGGAGACAACTAAAATTTCGTTCCTTTTCTACTTTAAATTTTCGGAGTTGATCTGTCTTCTGTCAAAGGCAAACATTTTTAATTTTTTGTATAAATGACAAATGTTTTGCCTCCTATTACTGATAATTAAGTTCACATAACTAACCATCTAGTTTTATCACTTGAAAGAAAAGTTAACCAGCTCTAATTGAGATGAAAATTTCCGCTTGAGGCTATAATATGTTTTAACAAAAAAAGTTTCCTATTGGTCTTCACAGAAAAATCATTTAATGAAGTTATTTTATCCCAATAAAAATTTTTCACATGAAATCCTTAACTCAAACAAATTGTTTTCTATATTACAGACAGCGATGACCGGGACCGTATTGCCTCAATCTTTTGTCATAATTTGTGCAAATTCTCTGTTGGACCAATAGTCAAAATACTATAACGAACTATACTATAATAAAACAGAACTTTAAAGTATGAGCAAAAATAAAAGTAAGAGTATGATTGGTTCAAAAGGATTCTCAGATTATGGAAAATATTGGTAAAATAATATAAGAAATTATTGAAAATTACTGCCCTAAAACTGATTATAATTTTTCAAGAACTAAGCAATTATGCATACTAGCTATCCTATTCTAAGACTTTATAACTATAAATTTTCACATTTTTGTTCCTTTTTTCTATATTATTTTAAAATGCATCAAGGATATTTTGATAATGCATTTTGTTTTTAAATAAATACAAATATTTTACCTATGTTTCAAATGTTTTCTTTTTATTACAAACGCTAAATGTATATAGGGTGATTAATTAATGAGTAAAATGTCATATATATCAAATCGGATCGAGAATCCAAAACGTTTAAAAATTCTTTTGTTTAGAGAAGTTGGTGTTAACGCTCAATAGTTTCCGAAACACAAAAAATTTTTGACCACATTTTTATTGGCTGATGAATGTTTGTTTATAACTTCCTTTGTATACTTCATAGCAGCTTCCATTTCCGAAGGATTAAAATAAAGGAATTGAAATTAACGCATTTCTTTATTCTATGTAGTTTTTATACATTCGGAAACCTTCTAATGTTTTGGTTTTACTTCAAAATCCCAAAATTTATTTTCCTTATTAAGTTTTAATTTGAACCATCAGGCATTGGAAAATCTTTTAATGGCCAGAATATTTGAACAATTTGAATTTCATCGTCTTAGAGGCTTTAATAAAATGTTTAAGCTTAGAGAATTTTTTTATTATTTTATTATGTTTAAGCTTTCTCTTAATTTTAATTGATTTCAATAATTAATAGTTCGTGATCAAAATAGTCTTCTTCTTAAAAGCAATTGACAGTATCGTCATTTTAATAAAACACTAAATTTTAAGATTTTTGTTGAAATAAAGAAATTTTAGAGAGAAGTTCTACTTATTTTATTTTTTTACTTGTTCCTTTTGAATAAAAGTTTTGCATATTTTTGGTTCTTTAAGCGGTGATATTTATTATTGTGTGCATTACTGAAACACTCTGTATTCAAACAAAAATTTTAAGTCTTCTGCAGTAAAATATGTGAGAAGAGTTATATACGAAGTATTAGTAGTAATAATAACTAAGTAATACAATAATAATAAAAATAATAGTAAAAATTAAAAATATCAAGAGGAAAAATTACATTCAGTATGTCGGTATAATAGTTGTTCTTGTAAGGATGTGTATGATGTGTGCAATATAGAAAAGAAAGGAATAAATTTGTAAATGAAAAGAAAAATAAGAAATGAGAAAATTTTAACATTTTGTTATACACAGAAATATTTGTGTTTAGTGTGTAAACATGTACAATGTTGCTACTCTGTGTATAGCAAAAAGGATTAGAGAGTGAATTAATAAAATGTCAGTGAAATTAAAAGAAGAGAAATTCTTTTATTTTTTTCGTTTTTTATTTTAATTGTTCAATTGTTGGTTAAAACTGTAAATATTTTTTTACGCTAGTGTGCCTCGTGTCTTTTAATACTTTGATATTATTTTTCTTTTGTTGTTTTTTTTTTTTTGTTGTCTTAACACAAAAATTTTATATGAAATTTCAAAAGTTTTTTAATTATAATAAAAAAAAAACAGAAAAGTTAATAAAAAGTTTTTTTTTTTTTTGAAATTATTCTTGTGGCATTTTAAAACCATTGCTCATGAGTTCTTGTAAAATAAGGTAATCTATATGTAAATACATTCATGTATGTATGTAATAAGTGGCTACAATATGTAAGTAATTATGTAAAACTCATATGGTATACAAAATTATAAAAGTATTTTCAGTAATTTATTTTCAGAAGAAAATATTGAAATTAAAATTTTTTAAATGTATTTGTAAGGTAATTGGTGCATAATAATCGGTGTAAGAGCTTATATGAGTAAATAAATAGTGGAATATAAGCGTTATGCCAGTCTAAGAGAAGAAGTCTCACTATTTTCGAGTGTCATACATGAATACCAAATGTAGGATAAATGGTTTCAGTGTAGGTGAAAAATTACTAATGATACGATGACATAACTTTTAACGGATGAAGCATTAACTGAATTTATTGTATAATATTGAAAACTTCAGAATAAGTACAATAAGATTTAATTATTTTTCATGCAATAATTTATTAACAGAGTTGAGTTGCCATCGAGAAGCGCTGAATTAATTTGTAGTATCATCTGCGGTAGTATGGAGCTGTTTTGAGAAACCAATAAATTACATAAGTAGATGCAATCAGGTAAATAGAAAGAAATGAGGCAGTTGATGCGCAAGCTAGTACGGCTGCTTTCACAGTTTTCCTTGAACCGGAGCAATTCTGCGGAATCGGACCACACGCTGTTCGTAAGAGATTAAGAAAAAAATCAAGGTCGAGGCGGTTAAAGTGCTGTGGAAATCTTCCGAAGCAGCGACAGGCCAAGAAGCTTCTGGGAAGTTAAGTATCAGGTGCAAATTCTCACCAGGAGTTTTATTCGATTACTGTAGACTTTTGAAGCATTTCAGTAGGTTTTACCTGGAAAGTGAAGACACTTGCAGGTTCTGTGCGGAGACTTTCGTATATATTTTGGTAGGTCCAGCACTCAAGGGGGTGGGGGCTTAATAGATCTTTAAATACACAATAGGTATGTACGTGATTGCAGTAAACGGGTACCTCGGTTTTATAAATCTACAAAAAATATATATGTATATATGTTAAAATTACATGGGATTATTCCGAATTTTCAAAATGTTTGAGAATTCGTTACTTAGCAGAAAAGTTGTTTTGGAATTTAAGCAAAAGATTGTAATAAAGCAATAAAATTCATTGTTATATTGATACCAATAATTTCCAAATGATTAAGATTGGAACTTTTTGTACCTATATATACATTCAAGGTCTATCAAGGTGTCTGCTTGATTTTTTTTTAAATTACAAAAAAATATAAGCAATTAATATATCTGATGGAAAATTTTCCAAAAAAACCCAATTGTAAACCTTTTGATTACAGTAAATTGGAAAAATTGTCTTGAAATTATTGTTAACTTGGATAGCAACTGGCAGAGTTTAAATACACAATGAAAATTACTTAATAATTTTTCAAAAAGTTTAATCGATTTTCTATAGGTAACGAACACAAAAGGATTCAAAATTTATGTTACTTTATGTAAAATTTAAAAATTTACATCATAAAGTCCTTTGAGTAAAATTGTTCCCTTTGAAAGCGGCAAATTCAAATTGGTATTCTTAACATTAGTATAAATTCAAATGATACGAGTAGGCTTGAATTTTATTTTCTAAATTGGTTTTCGGTTCTTATTTTTTTTAACATTTTATTTGCAGACTTGAGGTTTATAAATGCAATAACATTAAATAGAATTAAAATGTAATTTGAAAAAACCTTTAATCGTACTTGTCTAACACGTAACGTACTTGTTCTGACCCTTAAATGTCTTGTATATTTCATTTAACTAATATAAAGAATTTTATTCTTTTTTGTGGACTCCACACACACCCTAACCATTTAGATTTTATTTTTTACATAAATCGAAATTTTAAATTTGAATTTAATGTCTTCTATGAAATAATAAAGTAGATATTTCTTCTATTTTTAAAACAAAGAAAATTAAGAAACTTTGTTGAGAGAAGAAAAAGGATTTAAATGCCAATTGAGAAAATGAAATAATGCAGACAAAAATTTAGCAAGTCAAAACACCTTTCAGAAAAAATTGTACAAAACAAAAACCAAAATAAGTGAATGACAGCATTTTTTATCTGGTGGGCCATTTACAATTTTGTTAATTCTTTTGGGGTACAGGTATTAAAAATATTTGCATTCCATTTACATAAAATGAGGTGGAAACAAGTGGGTATACATAAGAATATTTTGCAAAGTTCTTCAAAGGGGAATAGAGGATGGAATTGGGCTAGAACGTGCATATCTGTAAACAAGATCAACTGTTTAACATTAAAAATGTTCGAAACTATTTCTTTCAATAAATTATTTTTTAAATCACGCTGGTTTATTTGGGTCTAAAGCATTTTCATGTAAAAGAAGACGCAAAGACAAGCTTCTACGCAGAATATCAAAACTTTATGCGTCCGAAATCATACAAGCTCTATCTCCACAAATCATCTTGGTCAAAATATATTGTGGTTTGGTAGTTTTGAAAACTATTTTATAACAGAAAGTAATAAGAGCAGTGACACTGTTTTTCACTTTTCGCTCATATGAAACTAGCTGAATAGCTTAGCAACGTATTTGTAATTAGGACTTGTAAAGTTAGAAGCTTAGGTTCTATGTGAAAAATTGTTCCATTTAGGAAACGTTTTACATGAAAATATTTTTGACGGGATGTCACTTCTTTTTGCCCATGTGAATGTGCCTAGTAACATTTAAGTGAAAATTCAGATATTTACATCTAAGCATGTATTAAATTTATACAATCCATCATCGACGCGAACACCTCTATGGATAAGTTTAGTTACTGCCCGAGAACGAAGCGGTGAATTAGAAACTTGAATTTAGTGAACGAAGATTTGTGAATAAATGAATTTAAGTTTAAGTGTTAAAGGTGTTACACAAAATATTTTATATGTTTCAGATCTCTACATAAATTTTTTATTGAAGCCGGCAATTTATGTATAAATTATTTCCATCACTCTTAATTTTTTCTGTATATTCAAATGTGTCCAAAATTAGGAATAAAAAACATGAGTTTAAGGGTATGTCAAACTTGTATTTAACTTGATTTTTATGATTTTGGTTTTGAATGGTTGTATACTTGACTAAATTGTGAGGTTCTGTATAGTGTTGTGTGTTACTCTAAAAACTCGGTCTTTTTACCCCACATACAGCGAAGTATGTGCGTTATATGAACCAATTCCGCTCTACTCTTGATGACACAGAGCAACATTTTATTATGATCTGAAACTAAGTTTAGTACCATAGCAATATTTTTTACAAGTCTTATTTAATATTTTAATAGCTGTAAGTACATCTATACGTTCTATACTTATTATGTACATTCATTCAGGTTGGTTTCCAAAAATTTTTCATCAACAGTAGTTATAGGATTTTGTAAAACAAAAGAAAGCTTTTCAAATGTTTATGAATACAAATTTGTTTTAAATCTCATATACGAGTACTCACATGCATATTCGCCGTGCATATGTCGGTATATGACATACATTTATACGCACAAGAACCTACAGAATATGTGAATATTTTGTTGTGAAACTAGAATTTTACCAACAAAAATTTTTGTTTCATTTCGTAAATTTGAAAAAAAAAAATGAATTTTCCAACCAGAAAAAAGAATATCAAATTTTTTTTGATTTTTTATTTTTTTTCTCACATTCAAAAAATGTTTTTTTATACTTTTTACAAAATGTATACAAAGAACAAAAGGTGTAAAAAAGGTGAGATGAGCGCTGATAACAGAACAGAATGTAAGTGAAAAGTTTTCTTTTATATTTTCATTTAATTGTGCAAGAAAAACAAAAAAACCTTGAAAAAGAAATTTAGAAGTGCGGGATTTTTATTTTTTAAGTTTTTAAACACAGATTGTTTTACAAAAAAGGAGCAAAAAGAGAAAAAAAGAAAATTTCAAAGAAAGTTTTTAATCCTTTTCGATTATTACCTTATTCCATCCCTAGCATTTTTGTAATAGAAGTAACATTCTAACATGTCAGCTTCACTATACGCTCGGAAATTCTTTTATTCTTAAATCCTCAAAAGCATTCCGATACCTTATTAATAGTCAGTCGATTGTCGGTACCGGTAGGCAGTGTAAATTAGTGTCAATAAGTTCCCTTGTTTTTACGAATTCTCTTTTATAGGGTCAACATTTTTTTTCATGAGTTTCTTTGTAAAAATATCTTAAAAACTTGTTAAAATTGAGCTTGGAAATAGAAATAAGAAGTGAGTGTAATTTTAAGTCTATGTAAATATTGAACTGACAGTGTCAGTAGACCCTTGGAATAAATATAACTTTTAAAATTAATGGTGAGAGGTGTATGATAAGTTATTTGAGCAATAATTTTGGGAGAAAATTATTTTTCACACAAATCTTTTAGAAAAGAAAACCTAAAGTGAATGACTAAATGTTGGATATGGCGCTTAAAGCATTTCTCCGAGACATAATCAATAAATTCGAGTATTCTGCGAAGTAAATCCCTCCAGAGACCCCTTCAAGATATCAAAGCTCCTCACTTTTCAAGAACGTGCTTTAAAATTTTGCTCATTTTCAAATACAACACGCCTTTATTAGTTTAGCCTTCATACCCTGATTTCTTAAGCTATACATCAGAGTGGACATGAAATATTTAAATTGCTTTTTGTCAAATTTGGCATCTGTTAGATGTTAAGGTTTGCAATGATAAAAACTACTTCTTGCTATTATTCTTTTGATGTTGTGCTTTAATTTAAAATTTTGTGTAGTCTGGTGTAGGACAAATAAAACAATGTTCTTTAACTTTTCACCAACTTTTCGATTTAATTTTAAATCTTCATTAGGGCTAAAATAATAATTTTATATGATAATAATATTTTTACAATAGGTCATACATTTCTTATATGTATACTTACATTAAGCTATTGAACAAATTTTAATTTTATTTTAACATAATTTAGTAACTCAATAGCTCTAATAAATTTAGTGCTTTCATTTGTTATGAATGTTTTTACTGTTCACTTTCTTCATATTATTAGACTAAATTTTAAATATGTGCGCTATAGATCAATACCATATAGCTAAGTACATTAAATGTGTTTGTCACGAGACCTGATTTATAATTTTAACTTGTTCTAATTTTGAAAATCTTTTTTTTTGTGTACCATACACTTACGTTTATTTTGCATTCTAGAAATGTTAAACAGTTATTCTTACATTTAGATTTAAAATTCAAAATTTGTTTATTTTCCACTTAATGTTAGAAACTAGAGAACAATCTGTTTTAACTTTTATTTTTAAAATGAAAAATTACCAAACAGAATTGTTAACATCCTTTCTTATATCCGTACAATTGTATATTAGAAGGGTATTATAAATTTGCTACTTCGTTTATAATGGAGAAATGACGGTCTGTGAGATATAAACGCAAGTATATGTTTTTCATCATAGTGTCGAATTTTGAGATGATTTAACCATAATTGTCCGTCGTTTGTTTGCTCGTCCGTCAATAACTCAAATTTATTACATTTGTTATAGTAGTGAAAGAATTCTATTTGAATTAGATTTGATTGATACAGTGGTTCAGTTGCCATACAACTTCAAAAGTTATTTGGCTATATTTCAAAAATATTAGAACTTCTTATAGTGTTGAAATTTCCGTAAGCAAATATTTTATTATGGCTGTTTTATTTGATAAGATTTGTTGAAAATTCCTTATTCGTTGTGCTACTTGCCATGTAACTTCATAGTCATTTGATTATATGTTATGTAAACTATTAAAACCATAAACCTGAAATTTTGCACAAACGAATTCGGTAATATGAGTATGACAATTATTTTCAGTAAGAGTTTTTGAGATGGAATGAGTTTTTGTATAATAACTGCCACATATCTATTAAATAGCACCATTCATATAAAAAAAATGAGGTCGTCTGAAAAAGTGTGTCATTTACAATACAACTCTTAAAATAATTTATTTGTGCGGATATCACAGAGTTGACATGGCTAACTCTACCTATTCTCGTTTTAAAATATAATGTTTTTTAATATTGGGGAGTTTAAAAGAAAAAAAGATTTTAAAAAGATTTAAAAAAAAAAAATTTTAATAAAATTTCGTGAAAGTTGACAAAAAACATCGAAAAGTTTCAAATTTTGAATGCTAATTTGACCATAATTTGTTTTAAGTTTTTCAAGTTAGATTGTGAATTAATGGCAAATTTCTACTGAAGAGAAATTATTAAAATTGGATTTTTGCTATGCAACTATTTTGAAATATTGAAATTTTTAATGGAAAGAAGTTTGATAATTTTTTCCCTCATTCAAGGGGAGTTTTTGGTTTTTCAGGATGAATCGAAAATTTTACATATCCCGTTAAGTAGTAATGTAGATGTAAGCTTCTCAAGGAAAATCGGGAGATTAATTTTTCACAATTAATTTGCTACCAAATATTAAATAGGGTTGCAATGAGTTAAAAGAATGAATTTTCTCCACATTAAGTACATCATGAGTTTTGGGTATATTTTTTAAAATAGAAGGTCAATGAGTCCAATCTTTGAACAGAAAATGAAATTTTTGAAGAAAACTTTTAAATAAATTTTGAAGAATTTAGTAGCATTTATGCAAGGAGTAAAATGGCACGAAGAAGGGAAATGGTTCGTATGGCACGAAGAATAATATTTGAGGATTAAAAAGTATTATAAACGAACATAAAAACAAGCTGATAAATGGGCGAAAGAAGAGTCAAGGATGACTTTGTGTTTGCAAAAGTTTATAGCAAAAAGCATTTCGTATTTGTTGATTATACTGGAAATGATCTTCTGTAAAAATAGCAACCTTTTCTACTTATTTAATGCCATTCTTTTCTATTTACATATTACTGTAATTAAGAACTTATAGGAAGGTAAAAAGTAAAGGTATGAGGCGTTCAAGATTTCTGAAACCAGTTGTTAATGTCGTTAAAGTTTCAATTAAATTTTGCGACACCAAATTTTTTTTGCACTGCTACTTTTCTAGTTGTATTTCAGAGTTGTTTTAACCAATAAGATTTCCTGCAGTTAGAAAGACAAACACTAAGTCAACTATTAGCACAAAATAAACCATAACAGAAAAATATTTGGTTTTTCCTTTCGTTAACATTCCTGGGAAAAAATTTGTATATTAAAATAAATTTTCAAGAACCTTTGTGAAATACGCCGCTTCCTATTTTGAAACAATTAATTTTCACACAAATAATTTCAATAATTTTTTGAAAATTTTTTATCATCCTTTTATTGTAAAGGATTGCAATTTAAATTAAAATCAAATATTTTTGATAATTCAATTAACAATAAGTAAAGACAAAGGTTTTTCTTTTAATAAACTTTTATTATCCTTTATTAAAAATATCCTTGGAACTTAAATTCTTTTTAGAAAAAAATTTTTACATCATATTTATTACAAGAAAAAATATTTTCATCTTTATCCTTTTATCGAATTTTATTTGATTTGAAAGGCTATGCAATAAAACCTAAAAAAAAATTTCATTAGCATTAAAAATAATTTCATTATTCCGCCTTGAAGATAATCGCTTATGTTTCCCTTTAAATAAATTCTTAAAAAAGGAATGCAATACTGTTAACACAGGATAAATTTAATAATATTTTTGCAGTAAAATTTTTTGAATATTACCTGGGCCTTGATATGCAAATCTACCTCAAACTTTAACGAACCTATATTGTATAGCTTTACAATCTAAAAATGTGTGCATGCACGAGGAACGTATCCTTTTCAAATTAGAAATTTTCTTAAATTTTTCAAAAAAAAGAAGGAAAAATAAAAAAAAATGGGAAAAAAACTTAAATTTCCTTTTGAAAGAGGCTTTTTTTTGTGTTTCTACAATATCTAAAAGTTATTTGAAACAAAAAAACAACAAGGAACTATGTATTCATTAAGGAATTATCCTTTTTGTAATATTAATAAAGTGATTGCATTCATAGGCTAATATAATTATAAAAGGATTGCAGTTTTATATTATACTTAGTATGACATAAAGTCATACTTTTGACTTTGAAAGCAAAATACTTTATTAAATTTGAATTCTTCATGATGATACAAAAAAGAAAAAGGACGAAAAGAAGAATTTATAAAACGAATTATCTGTTAACAAGGACAAAAGAACAAAAAATTATGTAATTATGTACTTCGTTGCTAACATAGTTAAATTAATTCCATTAAACTGCATTACCATTCCCATTGCCTTGCTTTTTATTTTGTGTTTAGGTACTTAGATATTAAAAAAAAATTCTCATGCAGAGCAAAAATTTTTAAATGGAACTTTCTACTATAAAGGACATTATCACATCTTCATTATTATTATTACTCTATTGAATTTTATTTTGTTAACTTTATGTAGATACCTCCCGTGTATTTGTATACTATTGCTTTTTGATGTATTTTTATTTAACTATGCTATATCAAGGGAGAGTTCGCAAAAATGAAGGTTACTAAATTGGGAAAATTTCTCGATTGATGAATTATTTTTCAAATCTTGTTATTTAATTCATAAACTATTAGGAGCTTAATCAAGTTTTAGGTAAAAATGTTTTAACAAGATGGTTCAGAAAAGTGTAAAACCATATTCCATTGGTTAGAAGAACAATGGGTAAAAGTTTTACTCAGGAGTTTGTGCCAAATCTCAACCGTTTCCGAGATACAGGAATTTTAAGAAAACTTTTTAAAAACTTCTACTTGCCGAAGTTTTCTTTGTTTATAACTTTTATTCCAACAAAGAAAGATGCTTCAGTTTTTAAAATAAACAGACAGTTTTGGGATAGTAAGATGCTTAAATAAATAATCGATCACATTATTTTATTATTCACGTACTTTCGGCAATACAAGTATTCGAACTTTAGAAAAATTTAAGGTATTTTCATAATAGTTTTCTATTTACCGGCAAAAGTACTACTTTTAAAAACAATCAATTACATTACTGAAATTACTTTTATTCATATATCAAAATATTTTAAAGATTGCATACATTTAGGATGAGTCACGATCTTTGAAATAAAACAAAAAAAAACTAAAAGGGCATTATGTTAGCGCTTGAATTTAAGGGGTAATGCGTCCGTTAATAAATATAATTATATTTTTGGGTAGCATGGCACTTATCGTTAGCTTTGTGCATTTGTACAAATTTGGAAAAGGTCGCAGTTGCGGAAGTATTAGGTGCCTAGAACTGAAATTTTACAAATTTCAAGAAGCGATAACAAAATGAAATTAACTATTAATTAGTGTCTAAAATCTCAAAAATTTCAGATCTCTACAATCTGCCGTCTAGAAGAATAATTAATTTTGAATTTGGCTATTTTACGAGCTTTTATCAATGTTTAATCGCAAAAACAATCTCAAATTTGAGTTTTCTACAATTCAGTTTAGGGTTTTATTCTATATTTTGTAAAAATCTGAACTCATTTATCAATATGGCCAATTTAGTTTTGAAGCTAAGATAAAATCATGTTTTTTAAATTAAATCTCAACTTTGACGTTGGTTTATTCGAAGCCTGTCTTGTTTACTTAATCAGCTTCAAAGCTTCAATATGGCTTTTATTTCATTTAAAAATCTTCGATTCGTTTACTTTACACCCTCATATCGAATAACCGAGAAAATAATGTAAAACAAAAAGTTCACCTCTTTTACAGATTTTCCTTTTCTACCTCGCAACGAAAATATGATTTTCCGGCGGCGTAATTACAAAATAGAAAAACTTTGGAATTTAAAAGAAAAATCTTTTTATTTTTTTATTTCTTTTATTCTCTAAAAAAAAAAAAATTCAATAAAAGTTTTGTGTAGGATAAGTTCCTTTCAACAAAGAGTTGAATTTTTTACAAGAACTACAAAAGAAAATGGAAACAAGAAAAAAAATTTAAACAACATTAAAGATAGAACCTATAAGATATGCTTGTGTAAGACAACAAAAAAGGATTATTAAAAATTTTTAACTAAAAATGTATAACGTAATTACTTTAAATAAATTTTTTAATAGAAGAATATTAAGTAGAAAAGCATCATGAAACGTTTAATAAAAAAGTTATTATTAGCACTAATTATTTTGTTCCCACATTTACTCATCATACACCTATATACCAGGGGTTGGTGAAGAGAGGATGAGGAAGAACAGAAATGAATTTTTCATCATACGGCATATAAGGTTGAAAATTATGTTATTTTCATTATTAGAAGTTGCGATATAAATCCTTAAGTTAAGATATTATCCTTTTGTAAATTATTTAATTTTTTGTTAACTCATTTTATTCAATAGAAAAATTATCATAAGTTTAAGTGTGTTAAAAAGCACTTTAAAGTTATTAAATTTTCTGACATTGTAAAAATAATTATAATTTAACAGAAAATTTTTTATAGGAAATCATAAATTTCGTTGCTTTGGCTGTTAATTTAAGAAATCTTAAATAAAATTTTTTTTTATAGAATCCAATCTCTTGGTATGTAAAATTAATTTGTCCTTGTTCTATAGTTGGCTTAATTGGAGTCGATACTCAAAGTTTTGCTACAATTACGAATCCAATCTTTATTTATTAATTTTAAGAATTTTATTTTTTAAAATTTTTAATAAAGTCTTCGACTTCATGAAAAGTCTTGAAAATTCGATTACGACTCAACGATTTTAACTTTTCAACCCGACTCTTCGATTTTGATTTCTCGCTTTTCACAGATGGAGAATTTTTGACTCCATCTTTTCAACCCCAAATTCTCAATTCCTTGAGCTTCTCTCTATTTCGATTCTTAATTTATGCAATGTAGTGTACCGTGAATGATTGATGTATGCATTGTAATTTTTAGCGACGGTATTGCATACAATAAAGGAGGTGATGTGATGGCATCAAATTTCACTTATTGAATTTTCGGCGAAAATGCATTTCTAGCTTGTAGGGAAGCGTAAATAAACTATTTATAGAAAAATGCCTGCCTATCTAGGCAGATTTGCATCATAGTTTCGGCTGAACCAATTTCCAATAAAATTTATACCTGAGTTTATTTTACTTTCCTTATGTCACTGATAGATTAATTTTTGGGATATGTCAACTCTCGGGAACTAGATACTTACTACGGTCAATTTTATATTTTTAATAATTTTTTGCGAAAGTGTACAATGGGTTAACTCGAAGTTTTATATATAAGGTTCGTCTGACGGTACAAGAAACCAATTAACTTTTGGAAGAAATCAGGTATCAGCAACTGAACGTTTATTACGGGCAAAATTTACATTTTTGCGCATATAAAGAAAATTAATCAATCGATCTTATTGAAATTCAGGATGTCGATGAATTTATAAAATTTTTGCAAATATCAGGACTTGGTCAGCAAACTAGGGTCCAATTTTACATTTTTATCTAAGGAAGTAACTGACCGAATTTGATGAAATTTAATATTTGAGTGAATTCTGATGGCCTAAGTGAAACTTTACTAAGAGCCAAATTTACATTTTCCTAGGTATGCCAAATAAAAACTTGCTGCAGTCCTTAAAAGTTGAAAGAAAAATTTAAAATTCGTTTTCATAATTTTATACAAAATTTTCACTAAACTAGAAAATTCACTTTGCAGTCGCATATGTGCTCATCACATCAGATTTTTTTCATTTAGATTAACAAAAATTTTGATTTTTGTAGAATTGAATTTTCGGACATCTTGAGACTTTTTTTTGGAAATTGCTATAAGCGTTTTATGTTACGCATAAGTAAATAAAGTTTTAATTATTCGATGAGTTTTTTTCCACAAAAATATAAAATTTCACAAATTAAAGCATTTATAATTCTTGTCATTGAAAACATGTGTTTTTCTGATTGATTATTGGAAACAGTTTAGAAAACAATTCAATTTCCACTTGAAGAAATACAAAACAAATTTTTTACAATTATTGTGTGATTTGTGAATTTGTGAATATTCATTGGTTTATGGTTTTAAGCCAAAAACTTTTGATTCTAATAAAATAAAAATATTTTGATTTAGAATTTTCTTTCCAAAATAATGAAAAATAATGAAACTTTTGAAAGAAAACAATTAGAAAATGGAAAACTTTTTAAAAAGGACGCAAATAAAACTATGAAATTTAGATGCTTGTATTAAATTTTCTCAAAACTTTTTATTTTGTGGCAATATTTTTATGTTTTTGGTTGCCAATGTTAAATAAAAACTATAAATAAAGAAAAAACTAAAACAAGAATTGGAAACTGTCAAAAACTTAAAATTCGAGCATGTTCGACTTAATCTTAACAATTTTTTTTAAGAAAATAAGAAAAGTTTCTTATAAAAATAAAAGAATTTAGTTTTTTCTTAGGAGAACATGATGAATTTGCTTTAATAAATATTAAGGTTTCCGCACCGACTTAATAAAAATTAAGGTTTCCAGAATTCAATGTCCCCAGAAGATTCAGAATTGAGTGAAAAAGTTGACCAGTCGAAGATATTTTTTTTTGTAACAGGTTTTTATTAAACTTTCAGTGCAAACATTTTAAATTTCTTAAAACAAGTTTTGAGTTCTTTTAAGCTATGTGTAATAATGCACAGGTAGTCTGAGATTCAAGCTATTTCGGATTCAGAATAAAAATTTATGGCCAAGGAATTGTATCACCAAAATAATGGTCATCCTGAAAAGTGAATACATTTTTTCATTTTGAATTTTCACTGTAAATAAGAAAGTATGAAAAATATGTTTAGGATACTTTTTAAATTTCTTTTATGCTTACCAGACTGGTTTTCTAGCAGTAAATTACCGAAATTTTGTTATTTTACGAAATATTTATCAAATAAAATATAATCTTCCCGCTTTAACTTTTCAGATACTAAATAGTAGGATTCAATAAACTAACAACTTAGATCTATCGTATCCAATTTGAGTACAAAAAAATCTTTAAAATTTTCTTCCTTAACTTGTGTCAGTTGTGTGAAGAAATTTCTTTTTTTAAGTCCTACAAGTATTTGAAGTGAAAATTTTAGGTACTGATATTTTTAGAATCTGCTCAAAGTAGCGTCTTGCTCAAAATTTGCTAAAGAGTAATGAACACAAAAATTGTTTACGTAAAAATGTACTCCATATTTGATATACTAAGAAAATTCATGAACATCGAATTTCACTTAAACGATTAATAACAATTAGTATCAGCGCATGAAGCGTTATAAATACCCTTATTAGAAGACCACCCCTTGCCCACTTATTTATTACCCTAAATTCTTAAATTATAGTTTAAAAAAATTTCACCTTTTTAAAATTTTTTTTTTTAGAGAATTCATTTTCAGTTATTCGAATACTATAGGGTAAATGTGAAGATTAACGTGCATTTTTTTGACATTTTTGCAGTGAAACTTTTAAAATTTTTTTCTTCTTTCTATTTGAAATTGACTTTAGTGCATCAATGCCATCATTAAAACATTTCTTTTTTTTTTTGGAAATTGTTAAAAAACTTTGATGAAAAATTTTTTTTCTTTTGAAATACATTTTTTTTTTTGAAACATCAACTCAAAAGGTCGATATGTGCCCGCCACAAAGAATAGAAAGAGAAAAAAAGCAAAATGAATAAAATTCTAAAAAAAGAAAAAATTTTATTCCGCAACAACAATTAATCATTCGAACACCATTTATTTACAGTTACGAATATAAGCGATATCTGAACCTTCAATTTTTAAAAAAAAACAAAAAAATGAAAAAAAAAATATATCCTGCTCAATACTAACATTAATTTAAATTTTATATTTTCTTTCCGTTTTAATTGTCGTTTTTATTATCCTTTTCAATAGAAATTTCTCCAACACTCAACCACAATAAAACAACAAAACACAAGAACAAATAAGTTTTCTGACCGGTCTTGCATATGATTGTTGAAATTTATAACGAAACTGCTCTCTTTCAGTTTATAAGAATAATAAAATAATAAAATAAAAGAAGAGCAGACTAAATTCAGATCAAACCAATGGTGTTGTTAAGTAGCGCATTGTCCTTGAAGAGGTAGAAATGTTTTTTTTTTTGAAAAATAAATTATTCTAATTAATATACCAAATTTATATTACATAATAAAAAAATTGCATACTTCTAGGGGAAACAATTATAAAAGAATTGTAATAGAAATAAGCCGAATTTGACGGATTGTTACGCAAGTTGAGGCAAGTAGTTATAATTTTTAATGGAAGCCTATTATAATTTTTTGATAAGTTAGTTGACATTTGAAAAATTTGGCTTTTTTACAAAAATAAAAAGGCAAAAAATCTAATTTTTTAAGAAAAATGTTTTATGATTCAAAAGTTTTTTGAGATAATTTTAATGGCCATTTTGTCATTGTAAAATTTGCTAATGTTATTTAGCGGCAACCGAAGCCAGTCGCAATTTCTGTGTTCACTTTTGTGCATAAAATTTTTCGAGTTTCTATTTTAAAAAAACTTTAAGGTTTTTTAAGAGGCATGTGAGTGGCGACCATAAAGAGTGAAAGTACTAAGCATATTTTGTTCTAATTATATTGGAAACATGCTTAAAACTTACGCTATCCTTGAGAATTAATTTTATAAAAAAAGGGGAAAAAAGAGAAAGCATTCTATCCAACAATGCATTTTGAAAATTTTGAAAAAATATTTTTAATTTTCGTTTTTGTTTTCCTGTTTTTTTAAAAAGGATATTCAAACTTTATGCAACAATAACTGTATTCTTTATATTTTTTTTAGTACATTTTTGATTTTTATTTTCTTTATCAGAGAGTTGCACATTTTTTTAAAGATTTTTCAACTAAAAACAAAAAATTCAATGGAAAAATTCTTTGTTTTCCACTTTTAAATAGTTTCATTTGTTTTTGTGGCTTTTATTTACATATGTTACATATGGGTATGTACAGTGGTTGCCATTTACCAAAAAAAAAAATATTTATATTGTAAAATTTTTGTAACATTTGAGCTTATGTGCGTATATGTATGTATGTAAAATAGTGTGTAAATTTTAAAATTCAATTCAACGCGTTCTATATTTAAGTTTGAGATGTGTGGAACGGAAAGAAGTATAAAACGGGAACTATATAGTTAATCAAATATAATAGTAAAGATTTTCAGATTTTGAAATGCTATAACCGAAAATAAATTATAAAGTATGTGTAATAAATTTTATGAAATAATTGGAGATTGAATTGATAATTAATTTTAAATTCAATTTTAAGTTTCTTAACAATTAATATTATGTGGTATAAGGGTCTGTATTTTCATGTTATCTATTTTCCTAAAATTGGTTTTTTATAAAGAAACAGCTTTCAAAAATTTGTATTTTAAAAAAAATTTTATAAAATGAATAGAAAATTGAAAACGTTTTTAAAAGTAATTGAGTCTGAAAAAACACAAATTTTTGCGTACAAAGCAAGTTCTATAAAGTAGGTCTCAGAATATTTTTTTTCAACAGGTATGTAGCTCGTAAACGAGTACATATCTACTCCTTCCTCCCTCCCCCTCCCCCCTCAATTTTTTGTTGGAAATTGATTAAAGAATCATCTCTGAAATTATTTGCTACCTTAAGCAAAACACCCTCGTATAAAAGTATTTTAAATAGCGAGTTTTTCTATAGTGTTCGTTAACAATTTCGTCATAAGAAACTTTAGGTCCCAACAAATTTCGAAAATATTATTCAATCATTTTATTTAAATAACCATACGATTATCGCAAACGCAACTAGTTTTTGTTAGTTTATGCTCTTTGGAGGTGTCAAACAGCAATTTTTTTATTATTGGAGGGAGCTAGCTGATTGTGTGACCTGGTACTGCTTGATGCTTGCTTATGATGTGACGCCGTTGCCGTAAAGGATGAGCATTACTGGTAGAGGTTAACGAATTTTTTGTTTGCCTATATTCAAAAAAAAAAATAAACCTTGCTCAAACTGAATGTAAAAGGCGTGAGTGATATAACATGGGCAGGTGCAAATTTGGCACTCCAAAAGTTGCCACCAAGTACTAGGGCAGTAGAAGGCCCCTCAGTATTTCTTCCCAACACACGTCTGCTAGCTAAATCCATTGAAATCTCTTGAAAAAGTTTAGCAGATGACCCACAGGCGCTTCCAAGAGTTCTTCTGATCCGTCGAAATCCTCCCAAAAAGCGTCTTCTATTTCGTATCAGAGCGGACACTGGCAGAGCATAAATCCGCCACCATTTCGATATCTTGGAATCCGCAGCATATGTCCGATGAGGAAATGCTAAGTCTCTTAACCATCTTTCGCAATAAACAGTTCGCTGTCAAAATCCCCACTGCAATATTTCCCTTCACAGTGCCAGCAGCTCTCTCTTTCAGTTTTTCAAGATCAAAGAACTAAACGAGAAAGATGAAATCAACTTAACCAAGTTAAGTTGATTAAAGTTGGTTTAACCAAGAACTTCATGTTGGTTAAACCAACTTCAGTTAATCACATGTTAGTCTTGCATTTTGGTTTGAAAAATATTTGAAATCATCATAAATATACCGAAATCATCGGTATATGTTTCTTAGTATGGACTCTATTTGTGCTTGTCGGTGACTTATTGTTTAATAGCGTAAAATATCACATATTTAAAATGAAACATTGACAAAAGCATACGAAAATTTGGTTTGATCATTAGAAATAAGACGATGGTTTGTATAATAATTTTACTACAGATTAACGCTGATCCTTGTTATACAATTAATCCATATGGCCATTTTTGTTACATAGTTAAAATATGTGCCACATATGTTGGTATACTCGTATGCAATAAAAATGTTTAATACTCGTGCAGTTAAGAAAGTAATTTATATTTTCCTGTTGGAAAATTTTGATGTGTGTGATGCTCTTAAATACAAAGAATAAAGAAATGAGTACGTTGATTATTACCAAATTCAAAGTTATTTGCAATTGAGGATGATTTATCCGCATATACTTTTGTTTACAAAGTATTTAATTTCTAGTGAAAAACTTTCTGGGATGTTAAAAAAGAAAATTTCATTAAATACATACATACTTGGTTTCCTTTATTTTTATTAGTGTCATAAATATTACAATGTGTCTGTCTTATCAAATAACGTTTTGGCTTTGGAAAACAGGAAATTAAATCTTTGCATGAAGTTTCTTGTTTTCATTTTTTTTTTTAATTTATTTGTCTTTTGAAATAAAAATCTTTTTAAGAAAATTGCAGTTAAAATTAAATTTCTATATGCAAGCATTAAGTTTTTAATTGCATTTCACTTTCGTGATTGAATAATTTTTGAAAGATATGTGAAAATGTTATGTGTGGGTATACGTGAAGCTTAGATTTCAAAGTATCACAGTATATTAAAGGAAGTATACAATGTATATGATAGAAATAAAGAGGATTTGCTAATAAAGTTTAAAATTTTTAAACTATATGTTTTATTATTATAGAATATCTGTATATGTTCTATAATTATAATTTTATATTTTTAATATCAAAAAAACTTGAAGGATTCTCAGATTTTACTTAAATATTGGTCACGTATGTGACATATAAATGAAAAAATCTTTTGCAACTTTAATGTGTACGCGCGAAATGAAATTGAAGTCGTGATAAATTTTTGCTAAATATTTAAAACTTAAAAATTTTAAATAATTTTTAAGAATTTATTTATTTAATATAGTTGGAAAATTATACAAGATTTTCGATACTGTGGTAAAATGAACTGTTTAACTAATTTGGGCTGCAAATTCGAATTGCATTTATTAGTAATATAAACTGTAACTTCCTCATTTTTAGAATCGGTAGAAGATTGGGCAATGTTGAATAATTATGAGCAACATGTAGTAAAGGACAGTGAAACGGTACTTACCTCTGTGGACAAACCTACGTTCCAAGGATGTTTTCATTTTTAACGATAATGAATAAATGATTGATTTAGCCCTGTCTTCCCAAGAACAAATTTATTAGTGGAGCTTTTTCGTCTGATGAAAGTTTTTGCTGTCACTGCTTGTAGTAGCACAGTAATTCAACTTGAAAAGTTAAGTTAGTCACTGTCAGAGTAATATCGGAGTATACGCGCCAGAAGGTGTTAAGACAAAGTTATTGCTTTATTTCGAAAGTAAAAGTTTAAGCGCTAGATTGCGTTAATTTGAACACACAAAAACACAACTTTTTCTGAAGTGATGTGGCTATCGTACAAGTCTAAGATCCTTCACTTATTTAGGTATCGCAGAGTTTAAACAGTGAACTCTATTAATTTACGTTTTTAAGTACATGTTTTTGAGATTTGATACTTGAAAAAAAATAAACTCAAATAATTGAGATTTGATTTGTAAACGCATATTGGTTGACTTTATTTTAACATCAATTGCTTATTAACCAACCAGACTAAATTTCCACTCCATTTTTGTATATATTGTAAGCCAAAAATAGGATTTCATGAGGAGATCATATATTTTATGATTATAATTAGATGTTACTTGAAGATAAAATAAGTTCAATGAAAATTATAGTGATAACTGATAGATCATAAACGTGAATTATTTAGACGCAGGATAAGTTTAAAAATATTTTACAGGGTACGAGTTTTGCTTAAAAGAATATCTAATATTTGAATTGAAGTATTAAATAAAGTTGGGTCAAACCAATGGTTTGTATTATAGTACTTTTCCTTTCAACAAGTGAAAATTCTGCTTTTAAATACAGTCTATGTATACCTATCATACTATTAAAATTATTTTCATTCATATACAAAACTATTTCTAGGATTGCATATATTTACGATGATGCATTCATGCAGTCTTTGAAATAAAGCAAAAATTAATATAAAGAGGGGTTAACATAATGCTCGAATTTAAGCGTTAATTGTGTGAGTTAAGAAAAATAATTATATTTTTTAATGTCATAGAATATACCGTTAGCTTTTTGTGTTTATAGAAATTTGTAAAAGCTTGCGGTTTCGGAAATATAAGGTGTCAAATATTCAAATTTTACAAATTTCAAGAGGCGATAACTTGAGAGGGGGTAGAGATTCTTTTAATGAAATAAAGTATTTGTTAATGTCTAAAAGCCCCTAAAATTTCAATCTTTTACAAGCTGGGGTCTAGAAGAAAAACGGCATCAAAAATGTGAAAAAAAAAGACTTTAGATAACGGTAAATTTGACGGTCATTTTGTTTTTCTAAAGTTTAACTATAGTATACCGCGCTAGGGGAAGCAAGCCGCTGCCTGCATTGTAAAATTTAAAAAATCTGCGTTTGTAAAATTTAAAAAATGCTTATGGTTTCATTGCAACAAATAGTTAAAAAGGCCATTTTTAGGGTTTTAGGCGGGTATAACTTCTAAAGGGGGGGAGATAGGTAAAAATTTTGTTTTACGGAAATAAGTTCCTAGTAAAGATCTATGTACGTACAAAATTTCAGACGGACGGACAGACGGACATATGGACAGAGTGAAACTAATAAGCACTTTTTTTCAAAAATTTTTGGGAAAGTGCTAATTACTTCTTAAATTTCTTTTAATGGAAAAGTTAATTTGCTCTCAACCACTATACTAATACTTAATACTAATAAGGGGTAATACTAATACTTTTAGAATTTTAATTCTTGCATTTTATTTATTAAAATTAGATACGATTTCAAGGTTATTAAAAATTTGAAGTTTAATTAAGTTTCATTTTGCTTCTATATAACAAAAATACCACACTTCACTACATACCCATACATTTTATTTGTATTTAATCGAATTTCGCCTCCATATTTTTATGCTCTAAATCTAAACTATTTTAGTTTTTTTTTTATTAAATTATGTTTAACCCAATAAATGCATTTTCAATATTAATCCTTAATTTTTTATTGTGTCAGGTAAATTGTTAAGTGCATTTCTGCACCTTCATCATGTTTATTTGTAATCAATGTTTCTCAAACTGTAAACAATTTGTTTTTGTTTTTAATTTTCATGCAAATTATTTCAAAAATTTACAATTTGAATAATTTACATAATTTGTATTTGAATTGGGGTCTTTAGTGCAATTAAGTGCTTTGATATTGTACTATTGCGAATATGGAAGTGTACTACATAAGGAGGGCAAGATGAATTATGTTGCACATTTCCTAATAGGTATTTATTGAACGTAATAATGTTATAATGAAAATTTTTTGTTTTGTGGTTTATTTTTTCAAAAATAATTTATTAATGGACAGGTTGGAATATTTAATTTGAAGACAATCAGCTTATATTTGGCGTAGTTTTGTATTCAAAAACCAAAATTAGTTCTTAAAGGAATGCAAAATCTAGTTTTATCAAAATGTAGAAAATTTATTCATTTCATTACTTATTTTTGCAATTTGATGAATAAATTTAAGAACTCAAAAGTACAGACGAGTGAATTTATTTCTTAATTGGCTACGATACTACTAAAATATTTCGAAATTTAAGGGGTAACAAAAACTGTTATAACTTAAAACGTTTTATTTATAAATTCTTACAATATCCCCAATTTTAAATTGAATTCGAATTATAACGTTTTCTATATAACTATAAGCTTATAATGAATTTTGAATTTGTATAACAGTTTAAGAAGAATTGTTTGTTTTATAAACACTTTTTTTTTATGGAAAATGAATTGAAAAGTTGCTTATTGACATATTCATGTGCACGTATACAACCCGTTTAAACACACATACGCAAGAAATTTTTATAAATATTTTGATATTTGTATATATATATATAGATCTGAATGTATATGCACTTGAAAAATTGTAAAATTCATATGTACGCTCTTGAAAACACATTTTATACCATAAAATTTTTTTATTATCCTGCACCTTTTTATTTTCAGATTTTCTTTTTTGTTTTTGCTGTTTATTATTTGTTTGGCATTATTTCGTTGTTTTGCAAGACATTTTGACATAAACTGCTTAAATTATGTCAAGAACGTACTTTTAACGAGGTGTAGTACTTCCTAAACAAGGTATAGCACTTCCTTTTCTAAAAACATAACTACATATAGAAATTATATAAATGTATAAAAGTATGTGTATTAATTGTAATATTATGGTTTAGATCTGGGCTAAGTATTGGATATAAGAACATTATATCCGTCCATACATGTTCCCATTTTAAAAACTTATATACTTTGTACAATGTACGTGCTCATATTTTCTATTTTATATAAAAAAATATTTTCATTTTTTCTTTTTCGTTCAAATTATTAATGACGTTTTGCAACTTTAGATGCTCAGTTTCTTCCCATATATGACGATGGTGTATATGCATAGTTATTTATAGAATATTTTTATATGAGACGATATTACGTGTAGAGTTGTGAGGGGTTTTTCATTAAAAAGTTATAAAATTGATTAAAGATTCTTAAAATAGGAAAAAAGAACAATTTTTCTCGCATGTATGAAACTGTACCCATTAAATCGATTTTGACTTAAAATTCATCAGGTAAGAATTTATTTTCAAGTCATTGTGTTTATTTGTGTGTGATGCTTAATTCCATAGAAAGCGTTGATATATCCAATTTATTTCTTATTATTCTTTAGATTTAAAGTTGAGTATAAGTAAAGGATACTTTTCGGTGGAAATTTATGATTCAACAATAAAAGTAAATATAGAGGATAAGTACAAACAAATATACACATATGTCCCTTTTGTTTTTCTTGCAAAAAGGAGTAAAATTTTTCTAATAAAATTTTTTTTTTATTATTATTCTTATATGGTTGTTAAAAGTTGTTAAATAATGGTTAAAATAAAAATGTCATGTTATAAATTTTATTAAAAATATTGACATACCTTTTTAATACAAAAAAGAAAAAGAAAATATTATAAAGGGAGAAAGGATTATAAGCTTAAGATTTTGAAATTGCAGAAAGGTGGAAATTTTGGTATTTACACCTGATACTATTATTAAACATTTTATAATAGTCTTGTGTAAATATTATTAATGTTTTGAGTAAACATTTTTAATTAAAGCGAGGTTGAATATAATTTAAATAATACAAAGTGTGTTATTAAAAGAAAATTAAATTTATATGAAATAAATTTTCCCAGTTTAAAGGAACGAATAAATTACATTTTTGTTACATGTACGTAGAAATTAAATTAAGAATTTTAAAATTAAATGTGACAAAGGATATTGGAAGTTAATAAATCCGTTTATTTATTGAAATTCGTCTTACAATTCGTGACTAAAGAATAAAATTTATTACAAGTAATTTGTGTATTCTAAAATCCTTAATATTAATCTGTTCCGTAGTGAAAGCGATGTGTCAGCAATCTGCCTTGAGAAATTGATTGTAACTTGGTACTTTTGTTTATTTCTGTTTGCTACAAAAGACGATGAGTATTTGGTGCTTCTTATACGCACGCAGTTTTTTATGAATTTTTTCTGGAATTGGAAATATTACGTCTGGTGCAATGTGATTTTAGTATGTAACTGTAACATGACACCTTTATATTTTTAATATTATTGTATGAATTTCGGAGGACATTTATGCGGTCTTGTTTAATTTAAAATTGTTTTGTAAACTTATTTCGAATTCAATTATACAAACGTCTTTTACAGTAGTTGCAAATAATGTGACTAAAATTTCTAATTTTGTAATTAAACATTCGAACTTAAAATATTTACAACTATAATTATTTGACTGTGTAAAATTTGTTGTTATACCAGTTGATTTACATATTGTGTACTATAATTGTATCATATATTTGTACAAGTGTTATATTGTTTAGTATTAAAATATTCTCAGTAAAAATATCAAAATTTTTTTTTTTAACAAAATTATGAATGAATAAAAATTATTGGAATTTTTAAAATAAAATTTCCAAATTTGAGAATTTTCCTAATCTTAAAGAATGGAAGTACGTAGCTATTAAAAACAATTTCCAATTTAATCTAATTAAAATAGCTCCAAAAATTATAAAGTTATTCCAAGGACTAACAAATTCAATGGGCTGATGATAATTATTTTTTAATTTTCATATTTTAATTCAAAATTTACAGAAACTATTGAATCGAATTTTCCTAAATTATCCCTAAAATTTGTGAAAGAAATTTAAAAATTGAATTTTTAAGATTTAATTAAAAGTTTTGCGCCGCAATAATTTAATATGATATTTAGGATACCGAAAAATATGCAAGTATTCAAAAATATGGAAACCCAATAAAATACAAACCTAGAAAAATATTGAAAAATTTTTTCTTTCCATATTTCACTTTATATAGCTAGTTAGCTATCTACCATCGGAATAATAAATCCATAAATAATTCGGCACATAAATAACCAATTGAATATTTTTTAACCAATATGTTTTTGGCACTTTTCTTTATAAATTTTTTTAGATTAGGTCATATTGACTACTCATCTTTTATGAAATTATTGAAAATCAGCAAGTCTTTTTAAATTTACCAAGAATTTTCAAATTATTTCAGCTATTCTCTTTTATATTTTTGAATCATTATCAATACTTAGACTATACATAACACTCATTTCATATAGCCTATGCATTTATAAATTATTTTTTATAAAAAAATTTGTTAATTCTTGTTGTCCTATAAATTTATAAATATCCTGTGGGTATAAAGAATAAATGCAAACTGTATACCAAAAGAATTTTTACAAAGACACTTGAGAAAGTTTTAAATCTTTTAAAAAAAAATTATAATAGGATATTTTATTTCTTAAGTTATGGTTTCTGCTTTTGTTTTATTTGTATACAATTACCATAATTTCAAATCAAAATTTTGAAAATTATTAAGGAACACAAGGAAATAACTACTATACTTTGGTGTGTATGTGTGTTTCTATAATCGAAAAACTGAGACAAAATATAAAAATAATTTTAGATTTATAAGAAAAATTATGGAATCTAGTAAAAATAAAAAAGTTTTTAAATATATTACAATTGTTAAGAAAAATATTTAAAGGACATAACAAAAAAAAGAAAAGAAAAAAAGCAGAACTAATAAGAGAGAAGAAGTTTGTCTTTTATTTTAGTACAAAGTACATAAAAAAATTAGGTACAAACTATAAACTTTAAATAAAAAATTTAAATGTCTTCTTTTTAAAAAGGACACTCAAAAAATAATTTCATTTTTTTTCCTCTTTATTGTAATTTGAACAAAATGTTGAAGAACCATTCGTTTAATATTAGAAGGATTACTCATTATCCTATACTTAAGTATAGGAATGCAAACTATCTGCATTACTTAAGAAATTAATTTGTACTCTACAAGTGAGCTTATAACAATTTAATTGAAATAATAAAATTATACAAAATGTATATGGGGACTGGGGAGAGAATTAAAAAATTTGTAGATAAAAAGGGACGAATGCATGAGAAAAGTTAAAAGTTGTTAAATAAATAAAAATTTTTTTCAAATTAAAGAATTTTTAAACTATTTTAAAATGAAAAAATTTGGATTTATTTTATTAATTTGGTTAAGTTTCTTATTTATTAGATAAGATTTTATTGTATAAAAGATGCTTTTTGTAATATTTGAATATCATTTTGTTCTTTAAGTACTTCTTTTTGAGCTTTCAGTTCAATATGTCGTTGAATTCTTCAAAATACAAAAAAAGCAACTAGTTATGAAATTAGCATTCAAGTTCCTATAAAATTCTATCTAAAAAATTATATAGCAGTCTCCAAATGGTCTTTCTCTGGATACCAGGACATTACTACACACTTAAGGGAATAAAACAGCTAATTAATTAACAAGAAATATTTTATTCAAAATTAAAGACCCAAATTTCAAAATTTATGATGGAATAAAATGATATGATGGAAAAAAGAACTGGAATGGAACGTAAATATTAATAAAGTAAATAGTAATAAATTGAAAAGTATTTAATTAAACACTAAACCTCCGGATCAAGTCTAAAGGAGGAAAGATTCAAGTATTATAACTATAGATTTCGTATAGGACATACTAAATGTGTACACAGTATTGTTGTTGTTTCTAAATATCAGCTTTGAATATGAAATTATCCTTGTATAATAATAATTGCATTGGTAGTTCAGGAGATAGCACTGTTACGCTAATGTGCACTTCTTTTTCAATTAAATTAGTTTCATATAAATTAAACAGTAATTAGGCTCCTCTAATAAGAATATCTTCATTTTAAATAAATGGTTTTATTTTGTTCCTTCATCTTTACATTATATTTTCTGTGAACAAAGTGAACTAAAAATCCCTGACGTAAACAAAAGCAAAATTCCTTATTCTAAAAAAATAAAATAAATTAATTCATGTAGTCAAAAATGTTATCCTTACGGTACAATTTAAGACACAACTTAACTTTATGACTTCAGAGTAATATTTGATGTACATTTTAGGTAATAATTAAATAATAAAATAATTTCATATTTAAATTAACAAGCATAAAGTATGAAAGAAGGTTTGTTATACTTATTTGTGTCTGTAAAATATAAAGCAATACAGAAAGTATATGGTTATCCTTAAAATTTATTTATGTATCCTGGACGTATAAAAAACAAATTAACCTAATAAGAAATAAGGAAAAGCAAACTTTTTAAGAAAATCAAAACTATAAAAAGAAAAATAGAACTTTTTCCTTTGGTTGGAATATTCATAAATACTGAAATTTTTTTTTATTTCCTCCTTTTATAGTAAAGGACACAAATTGAATGCTTAAGAAATTGAATGAGAAAGGTAGAACATAGAATATTTTACAATATTAGAATAATAATGCATAAGGATTTTCAAGATTTCTTATAACTATTTTAATTTTCTTAAATTTTGTAATGTTCCTATACTTTTGTGCATACACTCATACATTCGCGTATATGCAAGTATATACATAGAATTATTTACTTAGAAGAAAACTTATAAAGAAAATAGGAAATTTAAAAGTTTATTTTGGAAAGTCCTTAAGAAATTCTTAAGGTTTTTTATTTCTATTTCTTATTATATGTGTTTGTATAGAAATTTAACTAGAAATGAACTTGATTACATGTAATTTAAGATTAAGGACATTCCTAACCTTGTTTCTTTTATAACTAAACAATTCGATATTAAAATATAAAAAAAATTTTATAATATAAAAAAATATTTTAGAAAAGTAAAAGTTTTTTGATTTATTTCCAATTGTTTAAAAATTTTCACTTTTTTTTTCAAAACTAATGCACAGTTATTTAAGTAATTTCTTTGATTTTTTTTACCAAGTACGAGTACTTTTTATGTATGCAATAAAATGTTGCTTTGCAATGCGGTCACATATTTCGAAATTGCTTTAAATGGTAAATTAAAAGAAAGTGTTCAAATTGAAGATTGTATTGGAAATTAAAAGAAATTTCTTTTAAAATGTTGTTGATTAAATCGTACTTGAATTATTACACGAGTATTGGAAATAAATAATCAATCTCTATTGATTGCTTCCAATTATATCCATTGGAAAGTATTTTTTTTTCCATTTTCGGAAGCTCATAAAACTTTTTAAATGCCAGTTATCAATAACATTATTTTATGAAAAAAACAAAGTTGGCTTACAAACAACGCATAGTTGAACGTAGATAATTTTAATGTAAATTTTAGAAAACATTAAGATTATTCATTCCAAAAGAGAATTGAGGGAAAATTCCCTATGTCTTGATCTTACTTCATTAATCATCATAAGAGAATAGGTGCCGAATTAGAATTCTGAGCTTGTTTTTCAAATTTTTCATTTTTTCTTCCCTTACTATCATCATTTAACATTTTTAAGGTCATATATTAAATTTTACATATATTTTGATACTTGCATTGCTAGCTGATAACCACAGGAAACACATGGCTTTCTAACTCGCGTAAGAGGCAATATCTCTAAATGCTAATTAACGTGTTTTTATACTTATATCAAAAGGACATTTTCGGTTGAAATATCATAAAATAACATGACTAGAAATATTGAAGAAAATTTTGTTTTGATTGTAGTTCAATTCTTAGAATGCATCTTAAAAAGTATGTATTTGGTAGCTGTTAAAAATTCACAGTGACATTAATAGAAAATAAATCATTTGAAATATGCTTTTCTTGAAATCAACTAGGAATATGTTTTTCTGGAATTTTGGAAAAGAAACTAACTCATTATTTTTATACGTTGAATAATCAAAAATATAAAATCAAAATTTGTGATGCGATACTCATTTTTACTCTCTTTAAGAAGTTATATTGAATTATATGCTTTTTTTTATAAATATTGAAGAATATTGGTTCTTTATTCTGTCACTCAATTATCGGGTATTAATTGATTTAATTATTCTGCGCTTTAATTACTAAGACAAGTAATTAAATTATCAGGAATTTAATTATAATCGTTTTGTGGATAAGGGTGAGAGTGAGCGAATTCTGTTTTCCAGTTTATTTTCCAGAGTTCATATGCCATTTACGAGTAAATCAATTTTACTTGGAGCAAAAATAACCAACTAAAGCAGTTTAAACCTGATATCCTCTGTGATAAGGTAATCAGAACCTGGTGTTTTGAGCTGTGATAATTTTCTTTTTATCCTCCATTTATGTTTTATGTTTTTCTATTATCACAGACATTTTCTTATAATGTATTTGCTTTCGAAAGGATGAAAATCACATTCACTTTATATAGACGACCTAAATTTGTATAACTAGTTTAAAATATACTAATGCTAAAAATATTCACCATTTAATCCGAATATTAACTTATACAAGGGGTGAAACGTATAATCGTAATGTAATAAAACTTCTATGTTGTCAAGAGAATAAAAGACACATTGGTGAATAATTGCATTCCCAAATCTTTGAATAAATTTTTCTATCTTGGGTTCGGGTTACATGTTTTGAATTTTTAAATTTCACAAAAGAATAATTTTCTTAAGTGCTTTTGGTCTGCTTCATTTTTATTGTATATAATCCCTTACATCTCTTACAGATGCAATCTTCTTCAATAACAAGATGTATTGATATAATTTCATTTGAATATTTGATGGGCATATTGAAATTTATTAATATTTTTTGCAGTCTTTTAGAAAATAAAAATTTAAAATGAATTTTTTTCTTTGTGTTTGTTTCTATGAAAACCCAAGCAATTCTCGTAATTTTAAATCTTAATATTTCTTTTGTGAATATTTTTGTCTCAATTTGGCATTGAAAACTTAATAAATTTTACAATTTTGAAAAAAAAAAATTTATTTGCATCTTCTTATATCGAATTTTGTTTTTGTCCTTTTCAAATATGTTTTACTTTTTTTGGTGGTACGGTTTAAAAAAGTATTAAATATCATAAACTGCATCTGCTTAATGATTATATTATAAAAAGGAGTAGAGTCGAAGACCATGGAATATTTTAGTGCCATATTTGATAATTTTAGTAATATGAAGGTTTTTCATGAAACGAAAATAAATCATGCAAAAAGCAAAAAAGTCAAGTTCAGAAACTATAATAATGATTGTTTTGGAGGTTCTTAATCCAACCTTGATATACTTGCCAAGTAATGTAAAATTATTAAAAAAAAAAGATTATTATTTTTATTGTGTTCATAAAAGGGCTAAAAGTAGGTTAAATTGCTATTTTTTTTTCTTTTATTTAGTTCATATAAGAATGGTGACCAGCAATGGAATTTTGTGAAGGATTCGTCTACTTCCTATATAATAAGAAAAAAAACTTTTTTTTTTGCTATTGTCTTGCAGATTTTGAATTAAGCTGAATTTAGGCTGTTTTTTTACTGCAAAATATTGAAAATTTAGGTTTTTAATTTAGGAATTTCGGTTTACTCAAGTCTTCTTCGCGTTCTCGATATTTTTAAAGTTAGAAGTGTGGCAAAGAATTGAGATTTATTATTATGACCCTGTAAAGGTCATGTTCTTAATAACTGGGCTATTTTTTAGTATTTAAAGTATTTGCTACTTCCTTTGTACGAAAAAGGTTATACTTTGGATTTGTATTTACGAGTATCTTACACCGATGCCTTTTCTATTAGAATGACATTTTACATTTATTTTAGTTGTGTAACTATTCTTTAGTCTCTATTTCATCTAATTAAAATAGCTAAAATAGAGACTAGGAAGCAACTAGCAAAGAGTTTAATCTGTTTTCAGATTTTACGCTGGTACAGCATAATTAAGGATGAATTTTTGATATCCAGTTGATCTCACAATCGGTAAAATCTTTAATTGAATTGTAAGTAATAGTTTTCTTACATGACACTTCTGATGCGGAATTTGCAAAATGCCTGAAATTTTTGAAATTTCAAAGAAAATTTATCAAAACTTTTTCAAGGTGACAATATTTATTCAATTAACTGGTATGAGCCAAAGTAAGTCTCGTAAGTTAGTTTGGCAAACATTTTTAAATTTAATCTTATTTAAAAATGTAATTAAAATCAACCATCAATCTAAATATAAACCCGCCCAACGTAATGGTCTCTTGATAAACATAAAATTTTTCTTTCCTCCAAATATTTGTTTAATAAGATTTTTTCTTAAAGAAGGAAAAGGATAAAATCAAATTGCATTATTAAAAAAAAAAAAGTTGAAAAATGAAAAATACTTGTAAAATTAAGAAAAATATTTTTATATCATCTTTTTTTTATTATTAATAAAAGGTCCTTTGCCATATAGTTGAAAAGCAAAATGCAATTATAAAAACACCAAATAAAAATAAAGGGATGGTATTTTGCCTTATCTTTCATATGCAGTTAAATTTGAACAAAAAAAATAAATTTAAAGTTTTTGAAAAAAAAAGAAAAAATTTTAAGCGAAATGGTCAAAATTCTGGCAAAAAAAAAAAATTTGATTGAAGTTTTAGGATTAACAAACAAAAAGTAGTTTTTCTTTTTCTTGATTTTGCATTATGGTTGCTAAAAGAGATTTTAATTAGTTTAATGATGTTGTTTGTTCACTGTAAAGTCTTCTAAAATAAATGAAAAGTTTGATGGAATTTCAATAGAATGAGGTTGAATTCGCGTGCATCAAAAGGATGCTATCTTTGTTCTCTTTGTTTTATTTAAAGGCATATGGAAGTAGGTTAGCTAATTCGGATTTATTTAGCATTTAAAATTTTTTTTGAATTTATAAATTCAAAATAGAAATTCAGATTTTATCAATTTTGAATTTTTATGAATATGAAAATTTGTTTTTATAAAATTTGGAATCAAATAAGAACAAATTTCTATACTTTATCCTAAGTTTCTGCAAATATGCAGAACTTATATTTTCAAATAGAAAACTTTTCTGGAAACAACAAAAATCCAAACAAATAATCGGGAATTTCAGATTTTTAAAAAACAAGTTTTTTTCAAGAATTCAAAAGCTTGTTTAACTTTAAACTACCCTTTTAACATCGAAATTTTGAATAACTTATTAGAACTTTTTGTGAGATTTTGAAAATAATTTATTAAAAACTATCGAGAGACAAAAATAGGTTGATTCGAATTTTCGCCCCAGACCTAACAATAGTGGAAGACTTTAACTCAACCAAAACCGTATCTGACTAGTCATAACGTATCTGACCAGCACTTTAAGTTCAATTGAGAGGTTTTGTTCGATTCAGTTTTTCTGTTCTAATTCTACCTTGTACCAGTTGAGAAACCTCAATATTTAAAATAAGCCCAAACGCGGCTTATTTTTCACGATACAGTACTTTATTTCATCACTTACTTTGGTGGCACTTCAATCTCGGTTGTTTGCTTGGAACAATCCTGTAAGTGAAAATGTCCATTTATAGGCTTAATTACATGGTTATGTATTAAAATTTTGTGGCATTTTGTCAATTACGATCTAAGAGGGAATAGTTTTCTCCATATTCGTTTACTACTTAATTCTTTTTCTTTACTTTTTGATATGTTCTTTCTGTTTAAGCGTGACCTCCAGAGTCATTCCTACAGTATTATTTTGCTTATAAGTATTTTACAGTGGACCAAAATAAATGCTATGTATAAATTTGTTTTTCTAAGATAAACTGACTGAAGGTCAAATATCACTTGAATTGATTCATAAATCTCATGTATTTCAGTTCAATAATTGTGTCATATTTTTAATTGATGTCATAATAGCGTAATCAATGACCAAATATATATTTTAGTTTTTTTCATTTTAAAATGCCATTCATCATCTTCATCGTTCTTAGCTAAACTCATCAACTTTATAAATCAAAATTGTTCAAACCATAAACTTTTCTTTCTTTTTTCGCCATAATTTTTTGTTCTTTAAATTTCTTTAAAAAAGACTATAAAAACTTTTACATTAAACAAAAGAAAGTGAAATTTAAGCTTAGACTTGGAGAGAAAGTATAAGAAAAATATTTATAATAAAAAACATAAGCAACTAAAAGTATTAAAACTCTAATCTACTAAATCCACAACTTTAATTCTATTAAATGGAGTAAAAGATAACGAAGGATAATAAAAAAAAGATGAAACAAAAATAGGAAAAAATAAAAACAAATAAAGATAAAAATGAACGAAAATCAAAGGGCACAGCCAACATTATTTTTTGTGGTTTGTTTTTTTCTTCTTTTTTTTTATAGTATTTTTATTTTTTTCGTAACAATTTTGTGTATCCTTTACGTTACCAAGCTCATAACAATGAGAAAAATTTTTTGACCATGACCCATTATAATCCTACAATGATTGTTTACAGTTATTGTTTACAAAAATTATAAACCACTGCCACAAAATTTATGAGACTTACACCAAAAATAAAAAAAAAACAATAATAACAATAAAGCAAAAGATCAAAAATAAAGAAGAAATTTACAACAAAACTGAAAATGTCAGACATGAATTTTTCATGTACTTGTTGGATTTTTTTTAATGCAGATTGAATTGAAAGATAATAATATCTATTTGACTCCTTATAGAACAATTATTTGAAAATTTCAGATGCTAACACGGCAATATTTTAATTACTTTACATAGTTACACTTTATTTAATTTATATATAATAATATAATGCATGCGCCCAAATTTATGCAATTTTTGAAGAAATTTGTTTCAAGAATTTTTTTTTAATTAACTGATCTTTAAAAAAGCAACATAAATTGAATAATTTGAATTAGGTTAAATCTGAGTTTCTGCAAATTTTTCCAGAGTTCAAATTTTACTTAGTCATAAGATGAAAATTCTGAATAAAAAACATATCCGAACTCAAATTGTGAATCATTGTGGTGACTGCTTTCAGTAATTATCTGGTTATTTCTCAAAATTTGTCTTAACTACAATACTTAAAGGCGAGTTATTTGTGTAACAGAACCATATTTAGCAATGATTGCATAATATGTTCTTTTATTAGTTTTCGTATAATTTGCGGAAGTATTTATCTTGATCTAAGGAGGTGAAAATTCACTGTTGAAAAAAGTAAATCTTTTATAGCCTTCTATAATTTTCTCGTTTTCAGCTGTGAAATAACGAAAACTCCATTTTAAAATAATCCAAAATTTTTAGAATTCACGCCATTATTATTCAACAGAGTGCTTAAATAGAATATTGCCAGTGAAGGGGCTAAATTAGAAATATTAAAATTAAAAAACCAAAAAGAAAATTCATTAATAAATTTATAAAATGCTAATTATATTTTAGATTTACCGTTATAATTAGTTTTTTTAGGGAAAATAAAATATCGAATTGTGTTTCCAAGTTTATTTCTTGTGGTAAAGAACTTAAACAATTTTAATCATAAGTTCAAATGATGATTACTTTTTTCATTACTTTCATATAAGTACTTTTTAAATATTTGCATTTTCCAGGTAAAATTCTTTAAATCAGTTCTTTTAAGTTTTCAACAATTCAAAATGTGCCTGGAATTTTTCAATTTATTATAAAATAAAATTTGTGTCATAATTTAAGATACACGCAGTAGGCGCGTGTAGGCACATTCTAATTATTTATATTTTCGCTCACAAATGGCAGGATTTTGAAATTTCCAAAAAGACAAAACTATCAAAGAAAAGAATCAAAAATAATTAGAAGTAATTTTACAAAATCATAAAAACGGAGGTCACAAACTACTAAGTTTTATTGACAAATTATAATCAAAAGAACACCTTAACAACAAATCACAAATTAATTTAAAGCAAAGGAGTCTATTATCAGGTTTAATTATTTATATTGTTCAAGATACAAATAAATTAATGTAAACAGATGAGCAAATGGGACCAATGAACACTTTTTTAAGTGAACTATTCCTCTAATACCAATTCAATCCAAAGAAATGCTATTCAATTCTTGCAATTAACATTTTTGAATAGAAAACTTGTCATGGAATTTACTTACAATATATTGTTGCCATGATCGCTGACGATAATAACAATGATTATTTGAGTTTATCTTGATTTTATACTCCAAATGTTAAATTTTACTATTAGTTTACTAAAAACTTCAAAAAAATTTTAATTTTTTATTTCATTACTATAATTTTTTAAGATCATTGAACAATGAAATATTTTACAAACTTTATAGTTACAATTCATAACATATAAATTTGAATAGAAGGCTATCTGTAAGGAAACCAAAAAGTTCCCTACCTCCAAAAGACAAACAATACGAAAAGTTTTTTTTTATTTATAGGATTTTTCAAATTCATTGTCAAATATTTAAGAAAAATTTAATGGAAAAGACAAAATTAAAAGAACTTTTTGTTGAACCCCATTAATAAATTTATGGACTTTCTCTTTTTTGTCAAGAATTTTATAAAGTTCATTATTTGTATTATAGGAACGTTGTAATTTGATTTATATCTTTATATGGTTTTTTTGGCACTTGCTTATATTCTTTTCTATATACAAGAGACTACAATGGATATTTTATTTTATAATAAATGGTTGCTCTCTTCTATTGTTATTATAGTTGTCATTTTATATAGTTAAATTTGTTGTAAATTTTTATGAAGAATGTTTTCTTTCTATACTCAGCGTTCTTTTATTTTCTTTCTTCGGTACAAAAAAAGTAAAGAAAAATATTACAAAGATAATCAGAAAAATTGTCAAACATCACAAAAAAAAAAAGGATAAAATAAAAACCACAAATTTTAGTAGACTAGACATTATTTCAGCATATTGCTCTGTGTTCTAATGTGTTGGGAATCATTAAAAATTGTATGCATGGAGGAAAATTGTCCTTTCATAAGAAATTTATCATTTATCACAATAAAAATTAATTTGAAATGCGGTTTTTAATATTAACTAAGAGGCATTTTTTGTATTCTTATCTTTTTGGTCCTCAATAGTGTTTTTTTTTGTTAAAGGAATCTTATTGCGAATTGGTTATATTCTTTGTTCAACAAAGTTTTCAGACCGGATTAGAAACCCATTTCAATTGATCAGTTATTGTGTCGGACAATTTTTTTGGTAAAAACACAAAAACTTCAAAATTTCAAGCAAATTTCATATTAAATATAAGAATATAAGAAATATGTTCGTGGTTGTCTACAGATCATATCACAGAGCCTTATCGGTTTGCGATCATGCCATTTTGAGTTATTGAGATTTGCTAACAATGTATTTTCATATAAATTTTATGAATTTTCACGAAATTTTCACATAATTCAGAATAATTTCATAGCGGGCTTCCTTCAACATTACACTAAACAGCCAGAAAATAAACACAACTTATGTTTGATAAAAATTTTATGAGTTCTGAAATATTTGTTTAGTTTACCAATTTTATGATTGTAATTTCTCATTTATTAATATTTATTTATATTTATTTTCATTATATAAAAATTTTACTTAATAAAATTTTCTCATTGTTCTCAAGACGTTCTTATTCTCTTTAAAATATATAATAAGCTTTATTGTCTTCCAATTATATTAAAAATTTTCTATTAATTTTCTATTGTTTCCTCCAATTTATATTTTCTGAAAATTCTATAAAAAGCTTGCTTTTATTTTTATTGAATTTCATGGACACTTTCACAAAACTTCTTTCTAAAACAATAAAATACTTTGTGAAATATCCTTTTCATCCTATAAATTTCTGTTGAAATGGTTTTGTTTTTTCTTAAAATTTCTTCGTACTGATTGCAATGCCATATTAAAATTGAATACTTTATGATTAATAAACAAAAGTTTCTTATATAAACAACAATATTTTCCGTTATAATAATGATGCTCCTTTGAACATGACGTTATTTTTATAGAAATATGCACATATTAAATATAAATATTGTCGTTTAGACAAAACATTTTAATAAACAAATTCTCCTATTTAAAAAGATTTCAATCCACGTCTGTGTTCTATTATATGTGGCCTAATTGAATTTTTATAGCAATTGTATAAATTGTTGTATAAATTTCATTTTTGCTTTCTGAATTTTGCTATGCTCACATTTGTAAAAGTTTAGAAATTTCAGATTGACACATTCATGAACCTAAGCTTTAATCCAATTCATATGGATAATCTTGTATTTTTCTCGTAAACTATTAATAATAACAAGTAAAAACGTTTCAGTCGGTCGGTATAAACCGATTGAATTATACCCTGCACCTTTCGTTGTTGTATAGCAATTACTCAAACCTGTGAAACCATTCTGTAGAAGCTTCACGGATATGTCTGACCTATAACTCGACGCACAACTGCCAAGTTTCATGAATCTGACGTTATTATTATTCCAGATATTTAAAATTAGCTTCTGGAGTTGTATTGCAGGTACCCGAACCTGTCAAGCAATTCCCCTAAAACTTCAGAAATATATTTGACCTATAATTGGACACATGACTGTCAAGTTTCATTAATCTGACTTTATTATTTTTCCGAACATAATTTGCTTTTGGAGTTGTATGGCAGCCACCCGAACCGGTGCAGCTATCCCACAATAATTTTTAAGAGCATATGTAGAATATAATTGGACACATGTAAAAAAATTTTATATTTATAGCTGTATTAGTTTTTGAAATATTTAAAATAAACTCTTTGAGTTGTATGGCAGCTACCGGAACCCTTTGTCCGAATTATTGCAATTACAGTAGGGTTAGTCCTTGGCACAAAAGAAACAACTTGTGAAAGTTTGGTGTCGATTGCATTATTCGTTTTTGAGTTATCGTGCGATCGGACGGACGGACGGACGGACGGACATGTCTAAATCGACGCAGAATTTTACGCTGAGCTAGAATATATATATATGTCCATACCGCAGATGACTCCTTCAAGTAGTTACAAACTCCATTTAATTTTCAAAGTTAATATATCCTTCACGAAGTGCAGGTTATAATAATTACATTGTTGTAAACGATTTTAGTTTTCGTGAATTATTGCTATATCACAGGGTTTTGAAAATTAAATTAGTCAGAACTATGTTTTGCAACATGAAAAAATGTTTCACTCAAGCGGACGGGATATGAGTACAGACTTAATGTAAGGATGTTAAGCATTTTAATTCATAAGTTTGTAACAGTTCTGATGCTATAGTCAATTTATTTTCTAATATTTACCTCCGCTAGTAGTTATTTCGAGTTTATTTTGTAAAAAATAGAATGAATGTTTAAAATTAACTAACACTGTACTCATTTGAGGAATGTGCCAGTTTTAGCACCAACTCTGTCATAATAATTTCAATTTAAATTTATTCTAATTTATGGAATCAAAATTATCAGCTAATGGGTTAATGCGAAATAATATCGTTGGCCAAAATAGTTGTTTATTCTGATCGCTTGAGCTTGACTCTACTTTAACTGTAACGTTTAAAATTCTATTAAATATCCTGTTTGAAGCGGTCATTTTATTCAATTAAAATGCTTACGTTAAGAAACGAAAAATTTTTAATTTTAAGGAAATATTAGATTTTAAATTTGATTTTAAAGCCCCATAATAACGTATGTGCATAATTGATACTTTTTATATTTATATGTTAAAATTTATGAGTTCCTTTTCCTACTAAACAATAAGTATTCTTAATAATACCGATGTTATAATACATTTATAGCAAATAATATATTCCTTATTCTAATTTCGTTTAACTATAATATGCTTATATCGCGCACATTAATATCAGCTAATGAAATTTAATATTCATCGAATTCATTAGAAATTAAAAAAAAAAAATGATTAATTACATTAATTAAGTGAATTAAATTCAATAAATATACTAATTGAATGTCCTTTTTATGAAAGGATAATTATATTATTTTTCTATTTTTAACTTATGTGATTTTTCCTTTAGAATATTTTCCAGATTTTTCTTTCATGAAACCTTTATAATTGATATGTAATGAGAATATTTTCACATTATTTTCCAACAATATTCTTTTCTTATTCATCAATAAGGGCTAGTCATTTATCTGAAGTGATTTTCGAATGGCTAAATTATTTTACATAATATACATATATGGTACTCATATTAAGTAGGTATATATTATATTTTCGTTTGGATCCTTTTTTAATATTAAGTCAAGTGGAAAGTCATTTAAATATTATTATACATATAATGGACCATATTTTTTAAAACATTTATTATTATTTTTCTTTATATAGAAATTTGAGATGTGAGAACATTTAAATTTTCCACATTTTTTCCAACGATATAGTACTTACGTATATATAATATAGAAAATTATAATATATTTTAAATGCCATCATTATTTTGAATGATGACCTTCTGAAAATTAATATTGAGTTATTATATATGTACATATTATATAGAATCATTTATTACCTATATATTATGAAAATTGTATGAAATTTCGATAATTTTATACACTTATTACTTTACTTACGTAATATAGAGAATTAATTGAATGCACATTAAAAATAATTGTCGTATATAATTTTGAAATACAATTTAAATTAATGACCGTCAATTAGTGTGTATATAATGTCCTTAATTTTATAAATTACATTTTTATATTTTTATAATTGTGCATTTTATTTCATATTTTATTATTTCATCTGAACAATGTGTTAAAAATTTTTTTTTTTTTATAAAATTCTAGAGGTAAAACATAAATTTATGATTATTAAAGCAATCAAATTTCTAATTGTATGTAAATGTGTGTATAATTATTGAATTTCTATTAAATCAAATTTTCGATATGAGGCAAATGTTAAGTAATTGATTTAATAAAGCTTTTAGAATAACAGAATGAAATAATAGCAATGTGCTCTGCATTTTATTGTCAGAAAAGTTAAGATAAATTAGTGAGTGTATAATTACGGAGTTTTGGGTTATTGACTGATGAGAGAATTTTTTTTACAATTGCCTTAAGGGTGTAATAGATTATATAAATTCGTTTTTTTTTTTTGTTTCATATTTTTTTTTCAACAGTTCAGCCATAGGCAGACGATGGTGTAGAGTTTACCGTAGATCTAGTGTAATTGAAGAATTTAATGGAGTACAAATGTAAATGAGTTATAGATGATATTCAAAATATCTCTTAGCTTCAAAGATTTAATTAAGAACAAACAACTCTTAATAGTTTTTAGTTGGAAAAACGATTCAAATTACTCAATTTCAATTTTATTTTAAGGATAATTGATTTATTGGTTTTTAAAAATACCATTTTAACTTAATATTATTGAACTTACAGACGATTTTATTCAATCTCATGTTTGATAAAGTCTTGATAAAAAATATTATTAGGTTCCGCATTAGATAGCCGCAATAAGTTGTAATTACAAGCATAAACTGCCTCAGTCGGGTTTGATAGATCCCAATTGTATTGATCCATTATAAAGCTTCATCAATGGCTGATGAAGCTTTAATAATTGTTTTGCTTTGTTTGATTTTAACCAACGTTAGAAATTGAAGCTTAATTTAATTCATAAACATTTTCCCCGAGTTCAAAATGCTTCACAAAATTTTTTGTTCTGAAATTTTTTTATACTTCGAAATATGTTTTTCACCTAAGGATAAAATGTCCATAGATTTTATTAAGCAGTTGCAACGTTAATTTTAAATTCCCCTTTAAAATTTTTTAAGATATTTTTAGCACTGCGAAAATTGTTTATTATTCCTCATAATCCTAAACAAATGTGATAAGTTGGAATTCTACCGTTTGAAATCTATTTTTGATATTTCTCTAGATAAGCATTGTGTTAAAGAATACTTTTGTATATCTGAATATTTGAAAATGAAAAATAGTTTTATGTGCACGTGAAAATCTTTAAAATTGAATAGAAGTATAAAGGTAATATAAAACAGTTGTATAATATTTTTATTTTCTATTTTCATGATATTTGTTTTTTATTCGAAAAGAAAATTAATAGCAGTTTCATTCTTCTTAATTCTACCACAGTAGAATGCACGAAAATATAAAGTTAGTTTCGTATATGAAAAAGGATTATTTCATCATACAAAAATCTGTGATCGAAGAACAACAGGAATGTTTTTTTGAAATATTTTCCGCTTTAGAATGATTTATTATAAGATATATTGTTCTCTAGTTTTTGTTTCCCTTTACAAAAGAACAATCATAAAGAATTGGATATTAATCTTCATATAGGAAATTAATCGTCTTATGTTGTTATGCATATAAGAGGAGGAATAAAGTTTAACCAATCATTTTTATTCCATTTGTAATAAACAATATGTCTGGTTTTAGAAATATAGTTTTAGGTAAAAAGTAGTATGTAGTCTGGTTTCAAGCTATGAAGAAGAAGAAAAGCTTAAAAACAGTATTATTTTACCAAGTATCGTAATAAAATAAATGAAGAGTCATTCATCTCTAATTTTGATTTATTTATAATTTAATTTGTTGAAATAATATTTTTATAACGCTTTCTTGCTTAAAATTTTATGCTTTTATAAAATTTAATTGTGTAGCATGCTAGATTAATGTTTCAATTACATTTCACGAATTAGCTCTCACAAATAGACTCTTGTTTTGATTTTATCAAGGGGATTTTTAACAACTTTCAAAAAATTAGATGTTTTTAGTGACAAGGCAACGGTACTGCAAAATGCAAATTTTGCGAATATCGTAAATTTCCAATAATTGAGTAGATTAACCCTTTGCACTATGAAGTCGCCTCTGGCGTGACAAAAATATTTTTCTCTAAAACTCTGAAGTCACCTCTGGCCTGACAAAACAGTTATTCATGGATGCGCAATTCAATTATTGTTGGTATTGAGTGTATTCTCCAAGTAATTACTTCATACCTAACATATGATGTCAAAACTCGGAAAATTAAATAAGAGTTGGCCGAAAACAAATTAGAAAAACAATTTTAGTGCAAAGGGTTAAGTTTCAACTATGACAAATGTTGCCGAAAGTAAGTGCTACCTGTGTTAAAACACTACATTGATATTTTAAAATGAACAAAATTTATTTAAAATCACAATGTGTACTTATTTTTAAATTGTATTTCAAAAGTTTCTTTTATATTTTCATAAATTATATGTTTTATTCCAATATGCCATTAAGACTATAGGAGGGAAGGATGAAAATAATATTTATAAATTGTACGATACAGTTTACGGAGAATATGTAAAATTAGATTTTTAATTTTTTCTATTCATTCAATTAATCTGAAAGTAATTGTTTTTTAGACTCTACTTGGAATATTTCACTTATATTTTGGAAATATTTGGATTTATTTGTTTTAGTAAAATATGGCATTATGGTCAATTGTGAAGGCTTCAAAATAGACTTTTTTTAAATTTCGACCTAAATTTGTAGGCAATGTTTCAACCGTTTGAAAAATATTAAGAAATATAAGAAAATTTCAGTGCAAACTTGAGATTATTTGCTCAAAATATAAAATCATTAAACGAAAATTCCTACAGACAGTAAGGTGTGTACGTGAAGTTGAATGCAGTCCTATCCTATGTATCTATCCTATTAGAATATACTAGCTTTATAATTTTTCGTATCTAATCATTAAAAATTTTGATATTCTCAAATATGCTCTGCTTTAACTATGAGAGAAAAGTTTCTCTTTTAAAATAATGTTGAATGAGTTCTAGACTTTCCTTGTGTTTGTGTTTTCTAAGTATACTGAGGAAGAGTGACAAGAAGTTTATCAACAAAAATAATTATGAAACTTTCAACAATATTAAATTTTTGTATTTTTACATAATGATAGTAAAAAACTATCAAATTTTTTAATTTAATTTTTTTATAAAAAAAAAAATAAATTTAAGAGACAAAAAAAAATTTTTTTTCTGCTATTATTTTTTTATTATTGTAATTTCAATAATTTCAAAACTTTATTCCACAAGGAGACTTTATCGTAGAAAAATATTCATAAAACAGATAATAACCTTGTTTTTGATTGTCTAAATGAATTTTATTATCCAATTATCTCAAAAATTATGATGATTATGCACTAAATTAAATATGAGTAGTAGTTTTAATTAAAACTGCTGCAAAAAAAAATTAAAACATTTTTTTGTTATTAAATTAGAAGATTTCATGAGATTTAAGGCAAGACTTAATTCAAGGGTGTTTTTCTAAAGTCTTGGATGTTCTCAATTTGATAAAATTCAATGATTACATATACATTTTACAAATTCATTTCGGAAATAATACTCAAAATATTTTAATTCCAGTGGATAAATTTTGTTCAGTGATGAAGCACAATTCTGGTTAAACGTCTTGCCTAATAAACATGAATTGTAGAGACTAAAAAATGAAAAAAGCAAATATCAGCGCAATAATAAGAGCGCATTCAATATGATGGATGGTATTGTTTGTGTACCCTTCTTTCATTTTAATATTTTTTTAATTGTTGAATGTTTTCAATATTTGTTTTTGTTATTTAAAGAAACACCCAGTACATAGATGTAACAAAAGATATAAATCTATGAAAACATAGACAGTATTAAAGATTTTAATAATATTTAAAAATTGTTATCCTGAAAAAATTTGTTTGTGGTTTGCTAGCCAGACCATATTGCTTTGTGTGTTATGATAAATACGTCATTTTAGATTGTGCAATTAATTCTAAAATAATTTGCAGATTTCTTTCTAAAATTTTTAATTTAATATTTAAAATTTTTCGTGCAAATTTTTATTTTTGTTTGCTAAGGCTTTAATTAAAAATATAAAAATTGTATTTTATTTTAAAATTTATTTTCATATTTATTTTAATAATTTTTTTTCTTAATTAACCCTTAGTAAAGCACGCAATGAAAATCACACAGTGAATTTCTCGGGTCTCTAATAATTTAACATGAATTGACAGGAATGAAAAACAAAATGTACCCAATATACGAGTAGCAAACAAAATTAAAATTCTTTACTATAACTTATTTAGAAAACAAAAGCGTAACGTTAATTTAATCTTAAAACAATGACACAAATCTTCAAAGATCCTAATTTTTGGATCAACCCAGGATCCCGATGAATTTCAAAAATGTACGAATCTTCAGCCCATTCTTTTGTTTTTACATTAAATCTAAAATAGAAACGGATGCGTATTTAGACAAGTTCTATTCACGAGTCACGATTATAGGTTTTTAGTTGAGAGCAAATCAAAAAAATTGTTGTAGTGAGAATGTGTTGGAAGCTTTCTGTCATATTATTTTTTTCAATTTGAAATTGTCTTCACCTCATGCATAATTTACGGTTAAATGAAATAAAAATAAATCTTGTTATTTATATATGGATTTAGCAAACTGCACTCTGTGGTAGGAAATATAAGAGATATTTGTTTATAGTTTAAATTTTTATTTTTAAAATATTATTAAAGCATATTTGTGGTTTTTTAAAATACTAATTAATATTTTATATACGAAAAATTATTTTAGCTATATTTCACAGGAAAAATGTATAATTTAAATCTAATTATAAATCATTTAAATAAAGCTAATATGCGAATAAATTGTGCTCCATTAATTTTCTAACATAACGAGTAACATATGAAACGTACGTTTTGCACATCATTCTCCTTCAGGAGATTTAGTTATAAAACCAAAAACAAAATCGTTAATTATTCTTTTAGACACGATCACAAATATAAAATATTTCTATGTAAAGATCTAATTCCTCAAATGCTATTTACATGTATCCCAAAAGCTGACAAATTCATGCTTATTTTCTTTTTCTAAATATAAATTTTTAAACGGCCTCAAGCTGAACCTGATAACAAGCGGTATATAAATAAATTGGCAGTTCCAGAGATCGTCATCTCGCCATAAATAGTTAATTTACATTTTTGAAAAGTTTTCTAGCATTAAAAAGTTTTCGCTATGAATTCGATATGTGGAAATTTGATTGGAATAATAAGGCTTTCCTGATTATTAAGTCTGCACTTGTTATTAAAAAAAGCTGTCATCTTCAATTGAACGTATCAATACTCTTTTAATCATCTTTTACGGTTTGAGTAAAAAATGGTCGTCTTTTAGTTTACCTTATGTTGTTACGCAATATTATTACGTTGCTTTTTATTATATTTCGAATGAATAATTGTCAAATAGCTTTGTATGTACAAATAATCAGACGTTCATAAGTATACCTATATAACTATTTCACTAACAATACGATTGAAGCTAGGGTTATTATTAATAAAGACTATTTAAGTGAAACTGAAATTAAACTAAATGTCAAGAAATGAATTTAAAATTATTAATTTATATGATAAAATCGTCCATTTGTTGGAACAATTTTACGTAATTACGAAATTTGCACATCTCTCCTGAAATTTTGAATAAAATTCTAATAAACAATTATAACAGGAGCATTTTTAAATAGTTTTTTGAAAAAATTATAAAAAAATTGTTGAATAGTTTTATATAAATAAAAGAACCAAAAGGAATTATTATGCAAGAATTTTTTTTAAGGAAATGTTCATTTCCATTTATGTATGTTTGTTAGGGTAACCATATTTTTACAAGTAGAAAAGAGGACAACACAAAAGTAGGTAACATTATATTATAAAATTTTTTGTAAACAATCACTCTGAAAAACTTAACTAACGTACTTACCGATTCTTATAAGAACAAAGCCGAAAAAAACTCACCCTTAATTGCATGACTCATGGTAGATTTGGTGTAAAATTATTTTAGTTTTAATGAATTTAGTTAATTTTTGCAGAAAATTACAGTCTACTTGATACATTATGAAGAATTATTTGCAATTTTCAATATTTTCTAGTGCGATTTTATAAAGCGTTAAGAATGTTCTTAACGTATATTTTTGATGTTTTGACTGCGCACCAAAAAGACAAGTATGCAAAAAGTTTTTGTTGCTTTTATGTTGGGTATATTTGATGAAGAAACCAACTCATTTTAATTTATATTTTCGCCAGAATTCAATGCTTAGGTCAAATTAAAACTTTGTTTCGTTCGTCTCTCAACATTGCGGGCATATAAATCCAAAAGCTCTTTCCAATATTGATATTTCGATTTTAGCTTCGCTTTAATCGTCTTGTGCAAAAAGCCCCCAAAAAGATATTTTGTATCCAAAAAACACAACTCGTCCGGTGACGGATGATCGTCTTAACCTGTGCAAATATAAAAAAATTCCTAATAATTTTTTGGAATATTTAATAAAGTTAAGCATGTGCTTGTTTGAGCATATCCCAAATATATACTTCTTTTTTTTTAATTTAAAATTTTAAATTATCAATTCATAATTGAATTCCATTATGACACAATACCAATCAAGCGAATTTTCGTGTAGTGCTGATTGATTCATTAAAAATTCATGCAAAAAACAAATGGACAAAAAAATTAATGGAAATTGGATTAAATCTCATTAAAAATAATTATACATTATTTTCAAAAAATGAAAGAGAACTTGTCTGCATCGAAAATTTGTTAATTCTATTTAAAATTTCGAAATGAAACTCAATACGTGCATGAAAATAAAATTTATAAATTGAATTTAAAGAAAAATAATTTTAATTGTATTGTTTCCAAGGAAATTCAATTCAAGGCAGACACGAAATCTTATAAATTTTCAATGGTGATGGAAAATAATTGGGTCAAATTTATCTCTTTATCAATGAAATTCTTGAAAAAAATTTAGAAAACATTTAATTAAAAATTTATTCTTTAGCACTTTTTGTTTTCGTATATAATGTTACATTTAAAAAGGAATCAAAGTGTCTATAATATAAGCGGCTATGCTTTCATACTTGCAAGTTTAAGTGAGAAAAGTTTATAAACAAAACAATAAGAAAAGGATTGTTCTTTTTTATACAACGATGATATAGACTGTAGAGTATCTATAAAAGAGCTATCCTTAATGAGAATTTAATTTTGTTTAGTTTATTTTTATTTAATTTAGATCTTTCACTACATTTTCTGCTCATGCAATAGAATTGGAGAGAAAAATAAAAGAGAAAAACTTGTATTCAATCTAATTATGTTGTGATGCAGAATATTTAGAGAAATTGTGGTTAATTATTTTCGTTTGCTTTTACTGAGGAAAATTATATTTGAAACAATATTATGTTATCGCTTTGATATTGACACATCCGAAAATTTTCCTGCTTCTCTGACTGCAATTTCTAGTTTTTTTTTTTTAAATTATGGAAACCCTTGCTTCAAGTTCTGTTCGAAATTTTAGCTTTACACTCCTTAATCTTTCATTCATAATTCTGTCTGCTAAGAGTTGTAAGTATTTGAGTTTATTTTGTGTACAACGCGTTTTGGAAATATTTGACTCCTTCTCATTACATAGTATTGTTGTAAAGAGTTAAATAGGTAGTCGATAATAATTGTGAAAATTTTTTCCGCCAGATTGTTGGAATCTTTCTCAAATGTTAAATAGCCAATATATAATGTTTATATAGGTAAAATTTCATTCACTTACTCTCAAAATTAGCATCATAATTGTAAATCGCTTTCATTTTCAAATTTTTGTCTACCCAATTTTTATAAATAACAATTTCTAGCTCTTCCATATTATTTTCATTTTCTGCTTCGTTTATATTAATTTTATTGGGTTTATTTAAATTATATTTACAATTGAAATTTTTATTTTCATCAAAATTGTGAGCTTACTCGTATTTTAGTACAACTACACAATTTCTTGAATTGAATGTGTCAAGTTTTAAAAATTTCATAATTACTTTTTTTCCTATAGTTAATAAAATAAAATATTCAATACAACTCTCATTTAATATGCTAAAGAGTATATTGTGAATGAGAGTTATTATAAGTTCATTGATTTTGCGTCAATTGCTCCTTATTATTTGAGTTTAATTTTACTTTTTTATGGTAGAAGTTCACGTACTTAATATGGTATTATGTGATGGGGCAATTCGTGCTGATGGTAAAATATTTTATTAAATATGAATGTTTTTCATACAAATAAAAAATTTTTATTTACAATGATGATAGCAAGATAATGCGAAGAATTTAGATGTAATGTGATTTAGGGGTAATGGAGGAAAATTTCAATTTAACATCGATTAATAATAAAATTTTTCAACGTTTTGTTTACGCTCGTATACACCATTAGTAGATTTTTAAAATTTTATAAGAGCCAGATTGGGCTCAAGTTGCAGTTCTTTAACTTTTGGTTGTAGTACTAACTTTGCAAATCTGAATAGCAATACTCTAGTATGGCTTTTCTTTAAAATTGCAGTGCATCTGATTTTCTTAATTTGGATCGCCCATAAATCGATTTAAATGAAAATTTTTTCCAAAACAATATTGAATATGATATTTTAGAGTTTGAAGTTCAAATATTTGGTGTTTATAATTTAAAGATATTCAGTAAATTGTGCAGCATTGTGAGAAACAAAATGGTATTATGCAATAACAATTTTGTATGTCAAATTTTGAGTGCTTTTGCACACTGTTTGTGCTGTTTACCTAATTAAATGTAGATTGAACTATTTTCACTTTTTCTATAGATCGGTCTGATGGCATAATTTCTGTGTGTCTCAAGCGTATAAATAGAAACAATTTAATTTTATTTAGTTATTTTCATATATAATTTAAAAGAGTGAAAGTCAGTAACAGAAAAGTTAAAAAAAATTAAAAACTATGTACAAAAATGTACGAAATATTTTAATATTATTTTAAATCAAATTATTAAGTAAATCAATTACTAAATTTTAATTTTTTATTTTTCCCAGCTCAATTTTTTCTTCAGTCTTATAATTTTAATTCTTATTGGAGAAGGATTATGTCAAGAAACAAATGATGAAGGATCTCAAGATATTAAGGATCAATATTCTTATAGTATTGTCAATTCTAATCAACAAAATTTACATGTTAAACCAATCATAAAGTATGCTGCAATTCCAGTTGCTTATCGATATGTTCCAGTACAAATTTCATCACACCATGTACCTACGCCAGTAATCTATAATGGACAAGTTTCAAATTTTGGTATAGGGAATTTATCAAGAAGATATAGGCAAATACCATTTATTATTCCCAATGGATATAATACAAATAACATTTTGAGAATTCAACTACCATATTATGCCAATCCAAAACCTACAGTTTTATACCCATTAAGACGTAGTGATAATTTTAAGAATCAAAATCAATTATTAACAAAATATAATGTGCTTAAATATTCGAATGAAAAAGTTTGAAAAACAAAAAAACGTGTTAGTAATAAGATTAACTATAAGGTTTTAAAATTTATCTATAAGTTTGGTTTGCGAGAACAGAAGGTCTTTAAATCAACGATGGTATAGTGTTAATAAAATCATGAACAATATTCCTTAGGTTTAATTGGTTTATCTGAATAAGAATTAATTTGATGTTATTTAAATACTAATATGTAATAGATAAAAATTGAGAATATCATAATAATTAGAATTATATGTAAGAATCGGCTGGTGGTTTGAGGAAAACATTTAATTTTATGTGTTATTAAAGAATAATATATCAAAGTTATTCATAAACGTCTTACCTGTGATTATTTTAAAGAGTAACCAGTTTTGTTAAATGAGTTCCATTGCGTATGTGGCACGACATTCTTAGCAACTTTTCCAATCATACTTTATCCCAAAATTTTCAAGATTTTATTTAAATTTGAAAAATCTGAACGGAAATTTAATTTCACAATACTAGAAGAGTTTCCGTCATCGAGAATGATTTAATTTCTCTGGTTGTCATTTTATAATTTTTCTACTTTCAGGGTTAAAATAAAAAAAGTGCTAAAGTAGCAGAAAATCATTTAAAGACCAACCTTCCCTCTTTAAAACTTTTATTTATAACAAAAAATTTAAAGTGAGTCATAGTAGATTTTTTTCTTTTCACCTGTTTAAGTACCCAACTAATGCTATACTTACATGTTGTTATTTAATTTTCTCAAGTGCCCACTTACTGAATATCAATAGACACGTATTTTTTGTCTAGGCCCCAAGTTTTATATTTTTGTTGTACTTTTCTGTACCAAAAGTGTAGCAGTCATTTATCACTTTATTTTTATTTTTTAATTTTTTATTAAAATTTTTGCTTTTTTCGTTGTGGTTAAAAAATGCTGCTCTTCACGTTTTAACAAGGTTTTTTTTTTCATGGATTGGATTTTTATTTTACACAAGAATTAAAATTGTGACGATGGTTTAAAGTTGATATTAAATGTTTCGGGTTTTTGATTTATTGTAAGTGATAGAAATTATATTTGAAGAAATTTATAGATACTGGCCAAGTATAAGACATTTTTTTTCGTATTAATTGTTGTGATTAACGTTATTCATCAGGAGAACTGTCTTCATAAATTTTATTTAATATAAATAGGATTTAGAAAATTTGATACCTTAATAAATGTTGAATTAGTTAAAGATAGAAATTTTATTAGCGTTTGTCAAAGGGATCGCTTTCTTTTTCTATTTATACCAGTACAAACATATTTTCGAACCATGTACTAGATTGGTCTAACCGTTTGTAACGTTAAGAAATAATTTTCTGGGTTATAGACATAAGTGTGTTTTTGATCAGCATCAAATTCTGTGTCGATTTAACCATGTCTGTCCGTCCGTACGTCCCTATTTCATAGGAAAAGTCGGACCCCTATTTAAATTAGGTGGGATCGAGAAGGTCTATGGGTAGCTGATCCTACCACTTCAAGAGTTATTTGGTTGTCTATTTTGTGAAAAAGCTGTTGAGATGCCATGAGGTTTTATGGTAGCTGTTATGTCATGCAACTTCGAAAGTTATGTGACACTATTTCAGCAATTATTAGAGCTATAATATAGAAACTTTGCGAAAATAAATATATTAATTGGACAGTTATGTGTGATAAAGGTCGTAAAAATCCTTGATTCCTTGTGATAACTGCCATACAACTTAAATAGTTGGTAAATCAATATGTTAATACGGCAACTTAATATTATAGTCTGTCGCATAGCGAGCTATAACTCAGTTGTTCGCCCATAAGATAACAAATTCGTACGGGTATCACAGAGTTGGCATGGCCAGACTTTTACGTAATATGAAAGACAAGTAAGTGAAATTTTTTTTATTTAAGTGCTCATGTTAATTTCCTACAAGCATTATTAAATGAATTTCGGTTTGCTTTTTGCTAGACCTGTCTTAATAATTAAACATAAACTTTCATTAATTTATTAGTTTTGTGAATTTTTGTAAAAACTTTTAATTCGCTGCAGTTTCCAATTTCTTAAAAGTTTTGATTCAATGTAAATTTTACTTAATTAATGAGCATTTTACTTAAATAATGAGATCGGAAAATAATTCAATGAGCAAATTAAATAAAATTTATAGGGAACAATTTCACTAAATCTATCTACGAAAAAAATTCTAATAATTAATAATAGTAGCTATGCCTAGGAATAAAATTGATATTTTTTGAATACGTTACATATTTTTAGGGAATCTCAAATATATTTTGTGAAATTTTAAGATTATTTGCACAGATTCCGTGGTATGTTCAAAACAACAAGAAGCGAAAGATAAATTTTAAGTTTTTCGTTGCGATTAGTGGAGGTAATTTTATTCAGTGAAACTTGATACTTTTAATTTCTTTTTAAATTGTTCCAAAAATAACTTACAAGTAACAGGAGACTTTTAATACCAAAATATATTAAATTTAGCAATTAATTATCTAAATATATGGTATCTTTTTTGCTCAGATTGTGATAAATTTTTAACTTTCACGATAAAATTTCCTCTTTATAGCATTATACTTTAGGAAATGTGAATAGCCTCTTACTCGAGAAAGGCCACCATATTGCTATTTACTACTACCTTGAATGTTAACCGTTAATTTCTACGATTCTTATAAAAACTCAACAATTTGGTGACTAGCAATTAAAAAAGAATACAGCACACAAAATAAGAAGAACCCGAAAAATAGTGTACTGCGACGAACACAGTTTTTGTTGTGGCTTTCCCAGCTTTTTGCAATAAAACCCATAATGATAATATGCTTGGAATCATTTTCAAATGTTTATGTCGTGTGTTAGTTTTTCGATATATCAAAATCATGTTTGATCAAAATTTAACTTTTTGCATTTTAAATGTTTTCTGGAATTAAAAACTTAACCCTTGAAATTACATAAATGTGGTTTGAGGTAGTACAAAATAATGTAGTACACAAAAATTTTTATTTTAATTCTATATAGCCATATTAGTTGCTGAATTTCTAATTTTTCTTAATCTTATTTTGATAAAATATTAGCCACAGCGTTCATCTTATTCAGTAGTTTATTTCAAAAATTAAAATACAAAATTCCCTTCACTACGTATATCAGTTTTGTAAGTCCGAAAAAAATCAGAAAGGTGATATGACAGAAAAAAAATTATCTATTCACATAATTCATATTTCTGATGACCACTAAAATCATAACAGGACAAATTCATGAATTTTTTGCGGACAATAAATAATATTAGCGAACATTTTCCTTACTTTATTTTATTCGCAACTTGACACATTAAATTATTATTAAGATTAATTATTTAGATTTAAAAATGGAAATAATATAAAAAGAGTAATAAACCTATTTGTAAAAATTTTTCTAAAGATAAATTTTAGTAGTATATAAAGCTATAAATTTTATCCTTGAAGTGTATAAAATAAAAAAAAAAATGAAATAAATATAAAATGTCCTTTACGTCGTTTTTCTGTTTTCCTTTTTTGATGAATATTTCAGGAATGAAAATTATTTATAGCTGTGGTACTCATTTTGTATTAAACGTTTTCTTGTAAATTTCTTTATAATGTTTTTCATGTAGGCTTAGGTATTTAGCCAAATGTTTTGGAATATTACAGAAAGATTAACATAAAGATGCAAAATGCAAAAACAGAAGTGATAAAATTTTGGTGTAAAATTAAAAATTATTTTGTGACAAAAATTTTTTAGTTATTTTACAGTTTTTAATTGTGAAGCTGTGAAAATTGCAATACAAAATCTCAGTATTGTTTTTAGAACTTGAGAGCTCTGAAATCAAGTATATTTAAGGATTATTTTAAGATTTCTAAATTTTTTTAAAGCTTGAAATATGGGTAATTGAATGAATATTAATTGCTTAATTTTATCGCGTAGATGTAAATTTAAAGATGAAATTTTATTGATATGAATACACCTTCCTCATTTTGATGCCTCTAGAAATCTCTGTAATAAAATCCGAAATAATAATCGATTTTTCTTTATAAATTCATTGATAATCATTAATTATAGTGCCTATAAAGATTAATGTTTGTAACTATAAAGCCATTTAAATTTTCTTGTTTTTTTTTTTTTAATTCAAAAACCCAACAAGAAATGTGACAACTGAACATTATTCCTGAATTATTTTTATTATTTATTGAATTATTTTGTTTTTTTTTTGTTTTTCGATGCTTTTGAAATTTTTTAATATATTTTTAAGAGACAATATTCGTATTATAAATCAATCCTCTTTAAATTTTTCCCTGAAAATTCAATATAATATCCTTGTATACAAATCCTGGTGATGTGTGAAACATTAATCATTTTTTTTGTCTCTTCTCTTCTCGATCTGTAAATTTAATTCCTTTTATTGAAATTTTAGTAACTATTTTTTGTTTTTCGGTCTCAAATGCAGCACAGCTCAAATTATCAAAGTGTTGTTTTTGTGTATGAAAATTTTTTTCTCTTTTTTTTTTTGAACCTTGAACATTTCCCATTTGTGTTTTTAAAATATATAAAAAATAGAATTAAAAAAAGAAGGAATTTCAAAAAAAGGACAGAAAAAGGGGACATGAAACACGAAATCGAATAATCAGCAAACAAGGATAATAAAATGCGTGACAGATTTTATTGTTTTAACAAATCCGAAAGAGTAAAATAAACAAAATAAAATAATAAAGGAAGAAAAAAGAATATTCTTTTTAGGACATCATCGTATACATATCTATACACACATACAATTATTATTGTTGCACACATTTACACAAACTTGAAATACTTTAATTAATACAAAAAAGGTTTTGTAGCAATTTTTGTTTTTATTAAAAACCGCAAAACCACTATTTATCCGTACAGAGTTATTAAAACTGGGAAGGGAACTTAAATTATTTCAGATCGAATTGTTGGCTTTTAAAGTAGCACATTTCCCTTGAACACATTCATTCATTGAACATTATTTGTTAATATTAATAAAATGTGTATGTTATAATTGCATAGTTTTGGGATGTGACGAAAATAAAAATTCAGAAATTAATTTACTCTCCATAAAGTGGGAAGGTTTTGACGAGCAGGGATGGAATCAGCATCATAGAGTTTATGTGTTTCGCAAACCGTTGCAGCTGCGTAACGAAGTTTTGTTTTCAAAATAAGAAAACGTAAGTCAGAATTGAAAAGCTTTGAGTAGAATGAAAAATTTTTTAAAAAACTCATTTCTTAAATGGTATTTGAACTAAAAGTGTTACGAGGTTGTTGTATGTGTGTTGAAAAGGATATTGCATCACCTTTCTAACGACTGTGGGTCATATCTAACAAATCCAAAGGTTAGCCTGCTTTAAATATAGCCAGCCAAAAGAAATTTTTGTCTTTAAGGACTCCTATTTTCTAAACCGGTTCTGGAAAATTTTGTTTACTTGTTAATGAAGTTAACTAACGAATTATAAGGAAAATTTTGCATTCTTAAGAAAATTTTTGAATTCAAGGTATTTCCTGTAATGGAAATTTGGAAAAGTTTAAATTTTTGCATACTTTTGAAATTTTCTTCTGAAAAATTATATTTTACTCTGTATAATCTGTTCAAATACTAACTGAAGGAAAAACCATTCTGGAATTGCAAGAAAAATTTTGTCAAATTCAGATTCATTTTTGTTATTTGATTTGTTTTTGGTGTTTGATATTTAAAAAATCTTTAAATTTTGGACATATTTTTTTCCCTGGAGGGGAAAATTAAAAGCATTTTTAAAATTTTATTGAAAAATGGTTTTTAAAAAAGGACTCAAACAAAAGAAATTTCAAAGTTCGTTGTAGACAGGTTAAAATCAACTTAATGAATTTATTGGATTGTGGACACAAATTTTCCATTTGTTCATTTTTATTCAGAGATTAAGAAAATGGTATGCACCGATGAAAAATATTTTCTAAATATAACGTTAAAATTCACGAAGAACCCTTTACTATAGTTATAAATGAAAAAATCGAATCTCTTCATCATATTAGTTAAATTTTAAATTTACATTAAACCTAAAATCATCATAATATTTTTGCCATCTTTGAAGTTAATGAAAATTTAATGATTTCAACATAAATGACATACCATATGACAATATATGCACTTTGTATGTTAAAATAAAGCTGAAGTTATTTTAACATACGTATGTGTTTTTATACCCGTATGAACGTAAGTTCGAAGGGTATACTATTTAAATTCGACATGATCGGGGTTTGGTTCCCTGATCTTGAAGTTGTATGGCAGCTACCAGAAGAAGTCAAGCAATTTCAACAACTCTCATCTATCGCACTGGCCCTACTAATATATTTACTTTTAATAAACAAAGATTTTAATACCAAAGCTCTTATAGTTTCCAAAATATAGTCAAAAAAATTTTGAAGTTGTATGGTAGCAGCCCGAACCAGTTTATGCCCAATTTTAATGAGGTTCTGGCACTTACTACAATAAATCATTTGTGAAAATTTTGTGAACTTAGCTCAATTGGTTTTTGAGTTATCGTTGGGACGGATGGATGAACAGACGGACAGACAAAGCTAAATCGACTCAAAATTCGGCGTTGATCCAAAACGTATACTTGAGCCTTTATCTCAAACCATTATTTCTTAGCGTTACAAACCTAAGTTCGTACGGGTATAAAAAGTGCATACAGTTTTAATTACTCAAAATAGCCTATACCGCGGGGTGTTTATTGTCATAATTCGAACGTCGAAATATATTAATGCATGTGATGCCGTTATAGAGATTTTGATGAGATAACTATGGATTGTTTTTGAAAATCAAACATGGGAGGCCAAAAAAATGTTTGTCAATATATCATCGAAAATTTCTTGAAGTTCTTTAAAACACTTGTTTAAGAGTCTAATTAAAAATAGGTTTAATTCCGACAAAGGTTCCACGAACATATACCATAGTTTGGAGGACTTGAAAAATATCTTCAAATGTGGTTATGCGCCATACTCTTTTAAAGTTTTGAAAGAACTGTGACTTTTGTTCGGTAATATGTTTATTTTCCCCTGCAATCTCTTTCCTGGACAAGTTCATATTATTTCATCCGATTCTCAATTATCGCCTCACACGTAACTTTCAAAGTTTGACCCAATTTTTTTTGCTCCAATTGAGACTAAACATGTAAAAAGCTATACGTTTTCAATAAGTTAAATTTATTTGAAACCCGATTTTTAGATTTACGAATATTGTGATTGCGAGTATATTGTGAAGGATCATTTCAATTATTGAATAAGTTTTATAAGTACAAAAACGTATTCAAATGTCTTCCATTTTACTTTACATAAAATAAAATATTAAGTGAGGTATTTGAGCGCTCTTAAAATGTTCAATGACCTCTTAATAGTGTAAATGGATTTTTATTTTTTTACGAGAACGTTATTACCGTTATTCCATTATTATTAATTATTTATAAATGTTATTCAATTCCATTATACTTTGTGTCACAGAAGCAGAAGAGGAAGCCGAGGAATTATATTTCAAGGCGTGAGAGCATTGTTATGCACCTATAGGAATGAATGTTTTGCCAGGCGAGTTTTTTTGTTTTTATTTTGTTGGAAAACGTTTACTAAAAGAAAAATTAAAATTCTGATAATAAAACTGGACAAAAAAGGATAAAAATGTCCTTGACGTTCGTTTGAGTAATAATGTGGTTTATTTATTTTATTATTTTTTTTTTTTGTGTGTTCTCAACTTTGAATTGAAATTTAATTGTTTGACTGTGAATTTCTTGTTTACTATAAAATATATTTTTTTTGAAGTAGATGCGCTATACAATTATTTTCTTCCTCTTGTACATTTATACTGTTATCTACTCATATGTGAATGTTACATACACAGTGAATAAATTATAATACCATGTACTACGAAATTAGGTTAAAATTAATAAAAGGAAAGATCGTAAAGAATAGAACAAACCACATTATCAGAGTTATTTCGGACGCAGGGATTTATATTTGATTGCGGAATTTGAATATTTTAAAAGTATTTTAAAATGATAACCTGGCTGAATTTTAAGTAGGGATATATTTTTTAGGTTTCGAAAAATGTAAACGATAAATGTAATTTGCAAATGTGCAGGGTTTTGAACGAGTATTTATTTTATAATATTCCAAATTTTAAAGTCATGTTTATATTTTGGATAATATTCCAATTATTTTTTTTGTATTCACTTATAAATTTAAAATTTAAGCATCAGAAATTCAATTTTATTAAATATTTTGAGGATGACAGTATCGAATTCCAAGAAAGTATTAACAAATAAAATATTGTGTAAAGCTATGTGTGAACTTGCATATGAAATTATTGGATCAAATGTGAGATTTAAGGTTATTTTACTGAATTTTTAAAAAAATTTATCCCGCATTGTTTATTTTAATTTTTGGGACCTACTTATTATTTAACACTTTTAGACTAAAAACAACCAAATTTCAGTGGCTTCAAGCACAAACGACTTAAGTCTGTTTTAGTGATTTCGAGATAAATGCATTTTAAACTTTAAATTTAATTTTGAAAAAAGTTATGAAGTTTTTTGAGCCAATTTTTTTTTGATCGAAAGATAATTAAAAAAGGAAGCGATTAACTTATAATCTGAAGTAAAACAACTAATAGTATTCTCATAATTATGAAAAAAGTGAGATAGGCGGTTATACAAAATTTATAAAAAGCACTTTGCAAAGCATAACTCGACTTAGGCGATTTGTGAAAAATTACTTTTGCATTTTCGTCAAACTTAAGGCGACTTAAGCTGTTGTTGCAAAACTGAAGATATGGTTTTAGGTGACTTAAGTTATACTAAAAAGGGAAGAAATATATGTATTATTTTTACGTTATGTGATTTTTCACTCTTTTTTCAAATCATTGTCATAAAAAACATAAATTGAGGTAAGAAATGAATAAATTTCAAGTAAAAATTATTTCTAAAAGTTAAAAATAATTTTTTCATTAAATTTAAAAAAGGTGACAGTATCTTTTATTCTCTCTCGAATTCTTCGACTAAATATGGAGGAGTATCTGCTAAATGTCCAGTTTTAATCGTTTTGTAAAATTTTCGAACCAAAGGATCAATTGCATCAAGTACTCTAAGTTTTTCTTTTTTGGGACTAATTTTCTCTTCTTCTTCAATTTGGAGCATGTCTTGAAAATCTAACTAGTTAACACCTCGTCTTAAAATATAAAAAATCTTTGTATAAACTGTTCTTGTAAAATATTTTTGGAAGTGAATTTTTTGAAATCTGTGGTGCGACTCTTTCCACTTAAGAGAATTTCAAAAAGTAATTCAATTACAAAAAGGCTTCATTGTGCAACGGATCTGACAAAGTTGTTACATTATTGTAAAAATGAGCACATAAAGTAATCTCTAAAATGAGTTTATGAGTTTGGTGTTTGTTATTTTATTTATGTACTATATAGCCTATATGACTTTCTTACTTGTCCATAATGATACTAAATGCGAATTAATTAAAATTTTTAAATCAAAAACAAAATGAAATCGAGTGTGAGTCATTACAACTACTGTAATGAAAAGTCAAATTTGATAGTGAACTCGAACTCGTATAGAAAATAATAATTCGATACTTGTGAAAATTAAATCTTGGAGATGTATTATTAGTTACATATAGAAAATGGTTTGTTCGTCAGTTTTTCTCAAAGTTCTGCCGTAAACAGTATATAGATCTCCTTAAAAAGTTGTGGTAAAGTAAATTGGTTCGGAATTTGCTCTCCTATAATAGAGTGTATAAGTATTTGATTATCAAATAAACAAAGAATATTGTAAGTTTGCTCGACATTTTTATTTTAGCTGTCAGCATTTACTTTTCAATTAAGACTCCATACAAATTAACCACGAGTCAGTTTCGAGCGTTCATGTACTTGAGTGCATTCAGGAAGCCCGGTCGCGAAAGATGAAGCGAATTTTCTAACCGTTCGGCAAATTGTAAAAGGATTTTTCTTAAAAGAATAAAAGTAGAAAGCCTTTCATATTTTTTTATCTCTACAGATATGTTCACATGCCCAATAGGACTCAAAAACTTGCTTTTGAAGGTTGTCAATTTTAAAATCAGGATCATTAATACAGTCACCACGACCAAAGTCAATTGCGGTTTTCAAAACTGTATTAACTTCGGTTTTCAAAGTAAGATCTGTTGATACTTGTTTATTAACTATAGGACCAGTTTCGCTAATTTCTATGCTTTAAAACATACTGAATCCGGTACGTTAGTTTCAAATATATTGCAATACCTCTAACATCCGCCACAATCATCTCAGCTCTCCTAGCAAGTTCCAAAATTTTTAACGTACATTTATTAAGCGTGAATAAAGTTTATATTGGATAATTTTTGCATTATTTAACAATTTCCAACATAAGCACATTTAAAAACAATAATAAATAACTGTCTTTGTAAAAAATACTTCCTTCGAAATAACAAAAATATCACAAATATTTGAAAATCGAAGAAATTTGATCTTACGGAAATGAGTAATAAAAAGTATAACAAAATATTGTTATTCCCAGACGTACCAATTTTATTTATTGAAAACCCTTGCAAATTATAATAATTTGAATTTCCTAACAAAATGTGTTTTACTAGTGTATAATAAAAGTATTGCTTTGTAATACAATCATTAAAATAAAAACTCTTGTTAAACACAAAAATTTGATCTTCCTAATAACATGTGTTTTACAAGGGCGTAATAAAACAACACTTTCTTTAATAATACAATTAGACCACAAAGGCAAAACAATCTACCATCAGGTAGCTAGGCACGTGTCATTTTAACATGGGAACTCCGTCAATTGAAAAAAACATTTGTCGCAGGTAAATCACGAAATGACCTACAATATTATTTGTTAAATAAAAAAATTCAAATCTTAAACATGGGATATTTGGGTAATTTGGCAGATGTTTTATATTTTGGGTTAAAAAATACAACTATCTTACTTGTCGCTTATTGTAAGATTTAATTTTAACTATAGTGAACAAGTTTTAAGCCATGGACATAAAGTACCTACACTATATATCATATAAAATAATATGTTAAGCGTTATAAAATATTTTTTATTATAAAAAACTAAAAAATATTCCATACTGATCATGTATTATCTCGAACACTAAACGCTTAATTTTGATGTATTGTTCTTATTTGCACGCGTTATAAAAACCTAACTCAACATAAGAAGCCTTTTGGAATAAAATTGAATTTGCAATAATCGCCTAACTCGAGATGAGTTTAAACAACCAACAATTATTATTTTGCACAAACCACTTATGTCGAGTTAGTATTTAAAAAAACTCAAAATTAATTTTGCAACAAAAGCCTAACTCGAGATAAGCGGTTGTAAAAATTCATACAAATAAAAAAAAATGTCACTAATTTCGATTTGCAACAATAGCCTATCTCGAAATAAGTGGTTTGTCCAAAACATAAAAAAGATGTTTTCTGCTCTTAACTCGATTTAGGCGATTAGTGCAAGTGCATATGGTTGCCATTTCGAGTTAGGTCATGTGTGAATCCGACAATAACTCCGGCTGTAATAGTCGTAGAACCACCAAAATTTGTGAGCATATGAAACTCAAAACGGAGAATTCGCTGGTAAACATATCTCATTTTTGTCTTAACTCGAGTTAGGCGGTTTGTGTTTGAGGCCACTGATTTATTCCAATTCCTAATTTTTTGAAAGCAAAAAAATAGCTTTTGGGGAAGTTTGCTTCTTGTTATTTGCATTGTATGTGGTGCCATTAAGAAATTGAATAATTGAGTTAGAAATTTTTGGTTTCTCATCCAATTCAATGTCTTCGTGAACTTCGCTTCTTTGGATACAATTTTTCATTTTTGCTTTTCAGATATTTACACAAACGATTTTTATCATCGCAGCTTAAATTATAAACTAAAATTAAATTGGGATGCATGATATTTGTTATAAGATCTTTAAACATTAAAGAAATTTAGAATTATAATTATTTAAAATAGTGATATGCATAAGCTTTCACTGGTTTTGGCATTCAATTCGAATAGTAGTTATGTGATTAAAGTTTTTACTTCGTTAATATTTCATTCTCAGGATAAGCAACTAAGAAATATCACTTAGGATAAAACATGCATGTGATTGAATAATTAATAGATTAAATTGCGAAAGGTATTCTTCTATTCTAAATTCTGTTCCAGAGTTATGATTAATGAAATATCAACGAATTAATGTTGGCTACATATTTAAAATAATGCAAATCTGAATTTGAAAGCCATTTATACTTTGTTATCTATGGTATAAATTATTTTTAACATACCGCAGAAATTAGAAAATGACCTTCTTTAAATGATTCATAGAATTCATTAAATGTTCTGGTTTCCTTTGATAAAGGTTATCTCTTATCCTATCTAGATATCACAGTATTGATTCAAGTGATTTTGCTTCATCAATCATTTTAATAACCTCATAGTAAAGTCTACACAAATCGCTGTTTGCACTACACTTTTTATTAATTCATTTTATTTTGTTTTTGGTTTTCAGAAAGTTTTTGTTTATTTCAAAAGTTTCAAAAAGTTTTACAATACTTTTATAAACAACACTATAAATCCGTATTGATCAAATTTCACTTTATTAACCTTTCTTCCTGGAAATATACAGTCCTAGACGAAAGTCAATAAGGTATGTAATATTTTCTTTAAGAAATATTTTCATAATTGTACGTGATTATGTTTTTGATAGACACTAAATTAACTTAGTATAAGTGTTTAAAATGGTGTTCAAATTGAAATATGGTTTTTTTTAAGGTGGCATATCACTGTGCCGAATCGAAATAGTGCTTTAAATTCTGAATAATTAATAAGATTTTATATTAGCAGTGGAAGGGTGTTTAAGAAGGATTATATTTTTAAAATACAATGCAGTGGTTTCATTTGTGGAGCTCTTATTTGAAAATTTGCTTCGAATTTAAATATTTGGCAATGCTTAATAGAATTTCATTCTAAAAATTAATTGTAGGGACAAATGTAGTAAGTTTAATATTAATTTTATTGAAAGTGGTACTTTTAGGATAAACGTTTCTTATTTCATAAAAATAGATTATGCTGTCTGAAGTTCCCTAAAAGTATGCAATAGTTTTATTTACATATTTTAGTATTTGAATGAAAATATAAATTTTGCGTGTTTCACAAAATCAATTTTCATTTCTTATTCACAATATTTTTACTCGCTCCTTTCTTTAACACTCATACAAATAACTTTCATTGTGACATTTTATTCAAGTTTATATTTAAAGTTAATTTGAAAAGAAAATCGGAAAAATAAATTTATGGAACCAATAATCTTGAAAATTAACCTTTTCGCTCAATTTAAAAATTCGTAAAAGATTACTACTAAATGTGTGCGTGTGTGTTACAACACAAAATATCACAAACAAATCGAATTAGTTTTTGTTTACCTGTGGAAAAATATATTTTTATCCTGTTCCAGTGTAAAAAGATAAATTTGATTTCTAAGAAAGAAAAACAATATCAAATAAATTTTCGACAAACCCTCAGGAGTGAAAGGGAAGAAATCTGAAAACTTATTTTGTTTTCATTTTCTTTTCCATCTAGGTAGGTATAAAAAATATTAAACGGGATTCAATTTTTACGGCTGTTAAACCACATTGAAAAATGTTTATATTGATACGGTAATATCATTTTGAAAATCAAAAATTCACTATTTTTCTTCATTAATATTTTTATACTGAATTACTGAGTCAATTTATAACAGCTGCCAACATTTATTACCATAACGTATAGATGTATGTATGTGAAAAAAAAAGAATAAATAGTTGGTAAAGCAGCACATTTTCTTAAAGAATAAATTATTAAAAATAATAATTTTTCCTTAAAACTATTTTTATATTACATTGATCTTATTGCATACTTCCAGGAGAACGGAGTAGATAGTTACAAGACCTTAAAACTAAAATAATAGTCAAGTTAAAAATATGCACATATATAGATTGCATGTAAATTGTTGGCTGGTTGGTTGGTTGACGTGACCGGTGCAGCACAAATGTGCCGTTTTGCACAAAATTTCTCTGTACAATAATTCTCTGCAGAATATCACCAGTTCGGCTCCGCCCAGTTCAGTTAGCCCCAACAGCCATAGAACATTAGAATAGACTGCCGTCGGGCAGGCAATGTCCCGTGCATAATGTTGCATAGGTTATTTTATACGGATGGCCCGAAGTGTTTGATAAAATTGTGTCACTAAATCTAGTAAAAAGCCTGACTGATAAGGTGAAAGCAAAGCAAATTATATTTTAGAAGAATTTACGACATTTGGCTAGATAGCTTTTTGACTATAAAATCTGAAAATTTTGACTATATTAAACTTGTTAGTGTGACATTATATGAAATTCTCTTAATAAATCTAAAACTCTATGCAATTTTCAATAATATTTTTAGAATGATGAGCTAAATGATGAGCAAATATATAGGCTCGATTTTATTAAGGCCATTTTTTTATACATTTATTATTATGTCTACTTGATTAATGAACTCAAAATTACTAAACATTGTAATCTGTGCTTATTATGCAAGATTTATGTTTAAAAACACAAAATTATTTATGGCATTTGTGATAATGAGAAAAACTGTATAAAATTCTCTTAAAATATTTCGATGGTTGAATTTGTAAAATCTATTTTTAACACTTCTAATAAAAAAATATTCTTCTAGAGTTTGTTTTCTATCATCATTTGGAATAGTGGTTGCATTAATTTAAAGAAATAATTTATTAAATGAAGTGACTGCAGAAGTCTAAGCGTCTTTAAAAGTTTTAATCTACACACTATAATTGTCTTTGCTACAAATGACAAATAGAATTAATGTTTTTGGTTATAGTTTTTTGTACTATCCAGGTTATCATAATTACAAGTTACATAAATTGAAGCGCAACATTTAAATAAAACATGGTGAAATTGATTCTATTGACTATATTTGCTTTAAAGTATCTGGTTCAACCAATTGAAAGTATTATTGTAGGTACTACATCTAGTAAAATATATTGATTTTCCAGATTTTTAATAATGATCAAATATTTGTAAATCGACCCACTCAAGTGGAATTAGAATTATGACAATAATTATTGTCAATTTACAAATATTTGATTAATTTACAAATTTGGTTTCATTGCCGGTTTGTCTTGCATTTTCCGAAAATTGACATTTCTCTAAAATTTTAGAGCTATTTATTGTATATCTCTTCTAGAAAATCTAGAATATTATATTATTTAATAGTTGGCAATTTTATAATTTTCGTGAACATAAGATAAAGATAATACGAATAAAATAAATAAAAAACCAGAAAATTTTCATCTGGTTGCAGCTATTGAGAACCTGTACAGTGTACAATAAGCGTAACTCTGTTTGTGACAAATATTTTCTTTTTTTGATTTTGGGAAAGAGAGTTCCGAGGTGTAGTACTAAAATAGTTTTATATTTATTCTACTCAATTTTGCATATTTTTTATTAATTTTTCGGATTCTTTAGTTTTCCGCATTGCATAGTTTTCAGAACTAAGGCATCTGATTGCAATATGTACGTATTTCATTTGCATAACTCATGAGCGAACATTTTAACAATTGTTAGACGATCTCCAATAGATTTTGAACAAAAATTCAGTTTCAGTTTCCACAATAGTTTCACGAATTAAGTTTAATTGGTAATATCAAAAGCAAAATTCAATAATGCAATATTATTTTATTACTTTATTATACCTGTTATTTTTTAAGAAGAGGCTAAGAAACAAGGTGTTTATAAAGTCTTACATCAAATTTTGTAAAGAATGTTTGACTTGAAGTATCCAAAAAGTAACGTGAAATTTTAAAAGAACATTATCGTTTACAATTGAATTTCTCAGCTTTTACTACAAGAATATTTTGCTTAAGTACTTTGTGAAGTTTTTAAAGACTTTAAAAGTAAAACTTTAAGGATATCTTTGTTTTTATTTCATAAAAAAGCATTGCTTCAATTGATTGATGATTTTTTCACGGAACCACGGTTTCAAATAATTTTTTTGTTGCTATAAATGGAAAACATGAAAATAACTTTTTTAACTAGATTGATGTTTAAAGGTTATGGCAAATTTCTTCATCAAGTTAATTTTTTTTACATTTTTCTGCTTTCTTCCCGACGTTGTTCAAAAATAATATGAGGACTTTGTATAGTAGCAAATTCTGAGTATTTTAAAAAGAAATGAAGATAAATTGGAAAAATTACAAAATCTTTTGTAAAAAATTTTAATGTGTACAAGAAAATTACGAATTCCAGTTGTAATACAAAAATTTTAATTAATTTTCATCAGAGTTGCTAAGAAAAATATATTTATTTTTAAAGTAGCGTCTTGCTGAATGAAAATGTGTTGATTATCTATAGATTCCCGTGACTAGAAAAATCGAGATTTGTGATTATCTTAAATTTTGAATAATTATGCATCGTCATTAAGAACAAATCAAACAATTTTGCACATTCAATGCACTTTTTGGTTATTCCTCTGTAATTGAGTTGTTCAGTGCAGAGTCGATTCAATTTATTATATTTTGAATTTAGATGAGCTTATATTGCAATTAATACAACTGAAACTTAAACGAAAATTGTAATATCTTGGAATGATGCGAAGTTTTAGCTCCTAAAGTTCCAAACATCATCATGCATGCAAAATTTTAGTTCCCAAAACTCGATTCATAGCGCTGTAGGCGCAAAATTTCTGTACTCGATAAATTTTCTGCGAGAAAAGAAAAACCAACAAAAAATCTCTTGTTGTATTGAGTCATTCAAAAAATATCAAAATACTTTTTGGAGATTTAAAGAAAAATAAAAAATACAAAAAACAAAATAAAAAAAATTCAAGTGCGTTATCGCTCCAAATTTATTCAAGCGTTTATTTCATAAAAAGATTTTGATAAACCTAAGGAACATAAACAAAAGCGCGAAGGAAGAAAGAAGGGATAAACGAAAGAATCATGAACAATAAAAAGGATTTTGTTAAAACTGTTTTTAGATTCAGGTAAATTTTCATTTTAACTTGTTCTTATATTTTTTTTGTTTTTCAAAGATTTTTTGAATTTAGCTTCACTTTTTGATTGTAAATAATATACAAAACGGTGGATAAATTATTTTCAGGATAAATTACAGGAGATTGTTATGAGAAATTTTATAGTCCTTTTACATTTGAGGCTAGAAATATTTTTGTTTTTATGTACACTGATTTTGATGCAAGAAATTTTGATGATTGATTTTAATCAAATTTATATTTATTGGAAAGTATGAAATATTGAGACAGATTTGGGAGACAAAATTTACGAAGTCGAATTGTGCAAATTGGCTGACGATATTGAGCCTTAAATGAATATGAAAATTTTGTGACTTAGATCTATATCCAGCTCAGTGCAAAATTCTGCGTTCTATTGTTCGCTTGTCTGTTCTTCTGTTCGTCTGATTGTACGATAACTCAAAAACAAATAAAAATCACAGCACGAAACTTTCCTAAATTGTTTTTTTTTCTGCTAAGGACAGCTGCTTTTGTAACCAATTGGAAGAACGGGTTCAGTTGACTACCATACAACTGAAAGAGGTTACTTTAAATATTACAAAAATCAATAAAGATATTATAATGAAATTTTACAAACGTCTTTCCATATATATATGAAATATTCCGAAAATTTTAATGGGCTGACTGTACAGGATTGGGAAACTGTCATATTACCTTTAAGGCTAATATTAAGGATTTCAAAAATAAGTTTAATACTAAGACTTCAAGGTGCAGGGGGCATTCAGACAGACTGAAACGTTTTTACTTGTTTTAAATTCATTTTAACTTTCTAAGGAAAAATCAGCACTTAACTCTATGGAGGAAAAGTCGGTTTCGTGTAAAAGACGATGTTCACCATATTGTTAAAAAAATGATGTTCATAAACCATTTTTTTCGGCTAATTTTATCCATTATGAAAGTTAGAATGTTGATAATCTACATCAATTACTAGCACATCGAAAAAAGTTGAAATTCATGAATCATTTCTAAGAGACAGTCCAAAACCTTTTGAGAGACAAAAATTTTACCTATTTTCCTTTTAGAAAAATTATTGCTTTAGTATTTTCAAATATAAAGGTTTATCATAGGATTATAAAATAAAGATTACCTTATTCCAAATCAAAAAGACATACTGTAAGAGAAAAAGGTTACCTCTAATCGCTTTTATCAAATAAAGGAATTAATATGGCTATTCGAAGGTTTATAAAGAATGTAATAGTATGATTTGAAAAGTATAAAGCACAATTTTATAAACCTTAATTGAAATACTTACTTAATTTTCTTTTTAAATTTCGGAATAACGAATAGAAATAAAGATTTTATGTTTCAGATTTATTAGAAATTATCAATCAAAGTTAGAAACACAACGTTAAAATATTATTTTCATTATATTTTCCTCTTAGCATTATACCATATATAATATGAATAACAGTATAACAGTTTTCCTATTCAATTGAATTCAGGTGTGACATTTTTGTGAGAAAATTAATGTAAACATATTTTTGCGGTAATAATTTCTCACTTTTTTAAAACTTTGACATAAACTGTTGGAGTAGGTATGCTTTCTTATCTTTTAACTTTGACATATTTTCTACTATAGTGTTTGACATTTGATATGACATATGAAATGAATAGATAAAACTTTCTTGATAGTTTGAAAAATTTGATTTATGGTGTTAAAGAAAATAAGAATAGTTTGAATATGGTTTTGTTGTTTCCTGTTGTTATTATTTTTAATATTCTATATTTATTATTCAAATGTATGAAGATTTGAATGGTCATAGAGACCATGAAGATTTAATGAGTAGTGTTGTAGAATATGAGGTAATTCTTAGAGTATATTTTAACTAGACTTAATATCTAGTCAAAGATGAAATGAATATTCTTTATATACACAAACCTTATTTCTATTGCTTGGCTTATTGTATATTATTCAACGAACGCACGTTATATTCCATGCTTTTCTGTTCTTAGTGTTAAACTAAACCATAATTAATTGAAAAGTGTCCACAAAAGGCTAAAAACACAACGTACTTTCATTTTATAATGTAGGTATATGCACTTTTTTAGGTTAGGATGCTTTAAGTTCGATTTGTTCAGTACATTGGGAAAAATCAAATTTCAATATGAGTATATAAATCTCAGTGAATCGAAAGGAATTAAGTCCAACGGCAAAAATTCAAATTTATTATTCAAAATTATACGAAAATAAAATTGAAATTTATATTTTAATTCTAATATAAACCTCCTCTTACAAATGTACTACTTGAGTTGTGGCAAGTGAATACATAAATATTGAGAAAAATTGACTCAAAATACAATTCCACTGAATAAAATTATTTAATATAATGAATAAAAACTTCATTTGTAAAGTCACTGATCTCGCTGTTGTCAGAATATAATACTTAAATTTTAAAACGACAGCTGTGAAAGTAAAGTATTACGAAGCAGTACCATAAGCAATTATTTAAAAGAAATATTGACATTCCTTCCCATGTTAAAATTCAATGTCTACATCTCTTAGACTTTAGAGGCTCACCATCATACAATAATTTATTGTTTATTGAAATATTATTTTCTTACTACTCGTATTATTTTATAAATTGAAATTTAATTAATTTGGAATTTATTTTCTAATCTTTTCTTTCATAGTTGACAAAATATTAAACTTAAATGGTAGCATTAAAATTTCGCAAATATTCTTTAATTAAATGAAATTTTGGGGGATTAAACCTTCAAACAATATAAGAATAAAACAATGAAAAAAAAAATCAAACCAAAAAAAATTTTCTTTCTGTTCTGAGAAAAGTTAAATTGAAAATTTGAATTCAATTCAATTTTTATTTAATTACAATTTCAAAAGAGAAAGGACTCTAAAAATAAGAAAAGTTTTGGGAATTTGTTTTTTGTTTTTATTGTTTTCAGCTGCACTCATGTGTTTTATTAAAAATTTATCGTATTATTGAAAGTGAGTCAAGATTTTAAGAACTGATTGAATTTTTTGAAACGCCATGATAATAGTAGCACGAATGCGATAACAGGAATAACGTATAAGAATAAAAAGGGTGAGTGGATTAGATGAATGGAACTATTGAAGGTTTGAATGTACAATTTCACGGCGATCCGAGTATGTTTGACAAAGAGAGAAAATTAAGTTAAAGATAAATAAAGTTGGGTCAAACCAATGGTTTGTATTGTAGCACTTTTCCCTTCAACAAGTGAAAATTCTGCTTTTAAATACAGTCTATGTATAGCTATCACACTATTAAAATTATTTTCATTCATATACAAAACTATTTTTAGGATTGCATATATTTAGGATGAACAATTTATGCAGTCTTTGAAATAAAGCAAAAATTAATATAAAGTGTCGTTAATATAATGCTCGATTTTAAGGGTTAATTGTGTGAGTTAAGAAAAATGATTATATTTTTTAATGTCATGGAATTTACCGTTTGCTTTTTGCGTTTATAGAAAATTGAAAAAGCTTGCGGTTTCGGAAATATAAGGTGTCAAAAATTCAAATTTTACAAAATTCAAGAGGCGATAACTTGAGAGGGGGTGGAGATGGGAAAAAATTTTCTTCTAACGAAATAAACTATTTGTTAATGTCTAAAAGCTCCTAAAATTTCAGGCTCTTACAGGCTGGGGTCTAGAAGAAAAACGACATAAAAACTTTTGGAAAAAAAGGACTTTAGATAACGGTAAATTTGAACGGCCATTTTGTTTTTCTAAAGTTTAACTATAGTATACTGCGCTAGGGAAGTAAGCCGCTGCCTTTCTGCGTTTGCAGAATTTCAAAAATGCTTATGGTTTCTTTGCAGCAAATAGTTAAAAAAAGCCATTTTTAGGGTTTTGGGGGGGGTATAGCTTCTAGAGGGGGGGAGATAGGTAAAAATTTTGTTCTACGGAAATAAGTTTCTAGTAAAGATCTATGTACATACAAAATTTCAGCTTTCTATCTTCAAGGGTGTAAAAGTTTTGTAAACAAAAAAAGTGTTCACGGACGGACGGACAGAGTAAAACTAATAAGCACTTTTTTCAAAAAATTTTTGGAAAAGTGCTAAAAAGTCGAAATTCGCACTGGAAGTAGAACAATATTAAGTTTTTCGGATGAAATGTTTCTGCCTTTTGATTCTTTTATCAAAGGCCAAAATATTAATCGAATTTAATTTGACTGTTCAATCGGTAGAAAAAATATATGGCGGATCGAGATTTTGTCTAATTAATACACTTTTGTGAAAAACACTAACTTATATGTATGGTAAAACGCACAGATATGCTAAGTAGAAAATTTAAAATTTTACAGGGGAGCGTTTTGAAAGTTTGCAAATTTGCGGAAGGAAGCCAGTTTATTAGAATAAAATAACATAGTTAAATTTATATTCTTCATTGTTTTCTAATTAAACTATACTTAACTTAGCTTTTGATTTCAAATGAGTTGATTTAATAAAATTTGAGTTTTTGCTCAAAAAGTCGCGCACTCAGTGGCAAAGTGGCTAATAGTGTTGAAGTTGCTATTCAAATAAAACTAAGGTAGCGGATTTTATGAAAATTATTCCAACAATTTTTATATGCAATTTTTACTTATTTAGAATAATATGAAAAACAAGACTTTATTTTATTATACTTTTTCTGCTTTTATTTCCAAGGATACCAAAAATGAGAAATCGAAACGCAAGTATCATTTTGCTTTTGGTTTTGCGTAGTCGTTATAAAATACTCAAATTATATCTACTTGGGTGGACATAATTTAATATTTTCTTTTTTATTATTTATTAACAAACATACATGCATACTAAGTATGTATATACAAAATGGTGTTCTTTTCTGCCAAATAAATTTTATAACAAGACTGAAATGCTTCTTTTCATATTCTGTAGTGGGTGAATTATGTATTAACTATGACATAATAGTTTCTTTTGTTCATTAAATTTTTGCGTTTTCTGACCTTAATATGTAATATTTTTGGCATTTTTTTTTTGTTTTTATTTGTTGATGTCCTTTAACTGTATATTATTTTAATAACGAAAAAAAAAAGTTTAATACAATGGTAATGATTTTTTCCTTTTCATATAGGACGTTCGAAATGAAAGAAAAAAAAATATTGTTTATATCACAGGGTGCTGGTGAGTATCTTCGGTGGATCTTTTGCATATTCAAAAAGTGGAGTATTTGGTTTTTGAGAAATGGCCCAGGTCGAAAGAGAGAGGGTGTTGATAATTTTTTTTGCGATTAGCTTGTCCTAATGAAATTAAGAAGGCACTTTTCATTTTAAATGTTTCAATGAAATTTTCATTTTACACCTTTTCTAATATTACACTTTACTTTACGAAAACTGTAGGTTTTCAAAATACACATTTATATTATTAAGTTTATGTAACAGATTGCAACAAATTTTTGCAAAATGTTGCCTTTATTCCTTTCATTTTACATCCTTAATTTTGGCAAACTCATTATGGGCGGTAAGGTTTATTTATTTCGGAGATTCTTCGGAGGAGTATGAACAACTTTTGGGAGTTTCATTTATAGCACATTTTAGATTTGGGTTCCTATAAGTTGTTGATGCTATGTTTGGTTTCAAAAATGTTGAAACATAACGGATTTGTTTTAATGCCTCTTATCACTGAGTTAAGACACGACGGTGTAATAATGATTTACTGCATATTAAATGATGAAAGAACTATATAGATGGAGTTCTCCTATATTTGGGCCAAAAACAAAATTTCGTCTATAGATCGTCAAAATTTAAATGAGATTTTTTAATATATAGTGTCTTTCAATTAATTCAATTGTTTTCCACAAGTAACACTTTTTTCGAATTTATGTTTCATCTTATTTGGATATTTAGAAAAGTGTAGAAAGTAACATGCAAACCTATTCAACTTAATTTGATTAAAAAGGTTATAAACTTTGGGGGCATTTCTGGCTTTATCCACTGAACCTTATAATCGTGGTTGGACTTTATGTTTATACCCGCACGAACGTATGTTCGAAAAGCTGTGGTATTGAAATTTTGCAAAACCAAATAATATATTAGTTGGGTGTTTGATATTTAACTAGTTATAATGTGTTTGATAAAAGTCGTTGAAATTGCTTGGCTTCTTCAAGTAGCTGCCATACAACTTGAGAAGTTGTTTGGCATTATTTTAGAGATTATTGGAGCTATAATATAAAAATTAAGCGTATTATTAGGGTTGTTATGTGTGATAAAAATCATTGAAATTTCATGACTCGTTGTGGTAGCTGACATACAACTTCAATAGTAGATTTGCCATATCTTAGAAAATATTGAAATCACTGTAATGTAATTTATCATAAATTAATATGACAGTACGGCAACTTAAAGTCATGGTCTGGTCTATAGTCAGCTATGGTATATTTACCCGCACATTATAGGATAACAAATTCGTGCGGGTATCACTGAGTTGACTTGGTCAACTCTATTTTTTTCGTTTTCATTATTTTTAAGAAAATAGTTAAAAGATTTTCTTGAAATTTTATATTAAAAATTTTATTTGCCAATAAAGTTTAACTACAACGAATCTACAATACAACTACATTCGGTAATCATATTTTCAAATGTAATCTACCCTGTCATGCATCGTACCATATTTATAAATATTAATTTTTTATTTATTTTTTGTTTTATTTTAGGTCAACCTACATTTTAGTCAAATAATATTTTGTATAATAATATTTTCTGCTCTTTATTTTCATTTTGTGTATTCTTGTATTTTTGATCGCTAGTCTTCCTCCCTTTGGGACGCTTCCTCAATATACTATTGCTTAAACTCATTATACAATGTTAAGCTGACTTTTAGTTAAAATTTTCTTCATTCATTTTAATTTTTATATATTTTTTGTTTTTGTTTTTATTTCAATTCTATAATATAATATTTTATATTATTATCCTTTTTATATAATAAAATATTAAGGAAGGGTTGGTAAACATGAAATCGATAAATTCCTTTGTCATTATTATTTTTATTATATAAAAATTACAGTAATTAATAACATAATCACATACATAATTATATACAGATATAGTCTTATGTATATAGAAATGTAAATTAAATATTACAGTTTTGTATAACAATATCTATATGCATGTAATTTTGTTAAATGATAATAAAAGATTAACTTACAACAATTTTTTTCTGTTTTTATTTTTCATTTTTGTTTTGTTTTAAGTATTTTGTGTGTTTGTGTGTGCGTGTAGTTTCCATTAATGGAATAGAAAATTATTGTAACATAAACCGATAAATTTGTTAAAGATTTGTAGAGTTTTTTGATTATTGTGTATATATGTATGTTTTTATGTATATGTATATGCTATGCATTAGCACGTTATACAATATTGTGTTATGCCTTTCAATTTAATGTACAAAATGTTTGATTATAATCAGGTGTTGTAGGCTAATTCATTTAACTGAATTGTAATTATAGTAGGTAGAATTAGAAAATTTTCGATACTTTTCTGCTTAATGTATAAAAGAGAAAATTTTATAGAAAATAATGACGTGAAATTTTATATAGAAATAAATTAGTGAGTTGGGTGTTATGTACCTATATAAACATTATGTGTGAAATTTAGTGGCATGTATAATTAGGTGGGGAGTAATTGAAAACGTATTCGTGTATAGTTTTCATTATATAAATTATTATAATTATTAAACTAATGAATACATATTAAAGAAATTGCCGATGAAGAGATTTTACGTAAAGAGTTTATATTTTAAGGATTGGGCATAAAAAAGGACCTTTGTTATTTAAATTACATAAAACAAAAGAAGAAAAGTTAAGTTTTTTGAAATGGTTGTGTTGAATTGAAATATGTTTATATATTAAGAAAATTTAGTTATGAAAATATTATTACAATTTTCCCATGAAATTACTTTAATATAAATGAAAATTAAGAAGCAAGTAAATTTAAGAACAAAACGAAAATAACATTGAACTTTGCGCCAGGTCTAAACCATACATTTGTGGATAAGATTTAAATAGCTTCATTAATAACTACTAGCCTCAAATTTGTCCACTTTTCAGCGTAATCAGAATTAATTAATAAAACCTTATACGTAAAATTAACAAATCAGAATGTGTAAATCAAAATTGGTTTTCATATTAGTCAAATTTAATGGCTATTTTGTATAATAAAGTCTTAAAATTCCAAAATTATAAAAAATAAATATAAATATTCACGAGAAAACAATAGTCTCCAGCATACCTATGTTAAATAAAATAAATTGTAAATAATAAAAAAATATTAATAATTACCGAAATGAAAATGTGCTCATCCTAAACTCTTTAAACAAACATTAACTGTGACCATTCTACTTTAACATTAAAAATTTAATTCAATTTATCTACTTCGAACAAAAAAAAAATGATTATAAAAGATTTGATCCAATTAAGAAATCCAAAAATATTTCTAAAAAAGATGTACATACATACACACATTATGTATTCTTGCCAATAAAACATGCTCAGAAGCATATACAACAAAAATATATTGTATAGCAAGAGAATAACAAAGAAAAGAAAAAATAACACAAACAAAATGTAGAAAATCCATTAGTGATCCTGTCAAAAAACGGATAAATTTTTCAGTTTATAAAAAGTGATGAATTGATTTTCTGAATTTGATTATTTTTATGTTAGAAATACCAGATTATACGCGATATATTGTGAAAATTGTGAATAAAATTGGAAAACATTAGAGACTTGATTGTGCTTTATTGAGTCATCCGCCCATAAATGGAAAAAAAAACATTGTAAAAATTTAAATTAACGCTAACAGGCGATCTTTTTGTTGTTTGGTTTTCGTGTTTTTTTGACACTTAATATTTGAGTCGATACACTGGTCAACGTTAAATTGGCACAGTTCGAAGTACAACTTGACCATAGTTAAAAATCTCTCTCTGTGAGAAAAAATATTTCGTGTACTTCGATGATTTTATGGAAGCAATACAAGTCATAGTGACTAAATTTTATTGCAGTTATTGTTTAAGCTATGAATTTAGAGAAGACTTAATTCAACCGGGTTAAAGCATGGTAAATTAAAAATTTTATGGCTGAGTTGTATGAAAAAAAAAATTTTTGTCTTGATATGCTTTATTTTGAAATTAATTTATAATTAAAAAAGAAAATAACCAAACTCGACTTAGGTAGGTTTGCTTGCAATTACAGAATTAATGTAAAAAAACCTTATTGTCTTAGTGTAGTCTCTTCATAATAAACTTTCTAACGCATGCATTCCCCCTGTGTAACACTATAATCCATTTGAAATTTTCCCTTCAGAACAATCACAATTTGTCCTTAATAGAAATTCTTCCCATTTGGTAGTCCCAGTAGAAATTCTTATAATATTCTTTTATAAATCTTATAATTTTATAATTTTCTTTTACGGTATATGGCGTTCTTTCATTTAGTCTATTAAAAAATTTATCAAATTTATTTTGTGAAAAGTAAAACAAAAATAGAAAAATATTTTTTTATTTATACATGTATATAATGTCCTTGCAATAAAACATCTGTTAATTTAAAGTGAAATAAAAGAAATAATAATAAAAATAATAGAAAATCAACAATTCTATAAAATACCTTTTAAAATTTCACCTTAAAAAAATATCTGCGACAAGAACAAATAAAATGGAATAGATGGATAGAAGTTAAGATTTATTTGAGATTATGGCCATTATATTGCAAATAAACATTATTGATGACTGCCTCTGTTATCTTTCAATTTTTAAATTCCTAGAATTTTTAAATTAGCTTTGTTTTTTTCCTTGAATATTTGCGAAATACATAATTTAAAGTAGCTAGATAAAAGTTATTTTCTGAAAAAAAATTAAATTATTAAATTTAGATAAACATTGTATACAATTGTGGTAGCAAATAAAATTTCGAAAATTTCATGTATTTTAAAATATTGTGATTTAAACAGAGCTGCTGTTGAAAACAGTACGCTGTGATTTACCAAGAAGGGATTGCGTAATTTCTATTAAAAATTTTAATTTTTATATTATATTAATTTAAAATTTTTTATCAAAAATTTGCCATTCTGCATGAATGGAACTAATGATTTTGATTTCAACTTTATAGTTAAATTACGTAAGTGAGTCATGCTTACAATTAGACACCTATTTAATTGAAATTATTTAATTTTTTTAAATTCAATTTTTAAAGAGTTATGCACGTCTTGAGCAGGCTTTGCTTTGTTGGAGAAAAATACCTGCGGAATTAGAATTACATTTCTTGCTGAAATTCAAAAAGCGACTCCTTGATCCATGGGTGAAACGATTATCTCGTTCCAGTAAAACTGTTCAGCTAAGATAGTTATTTATGAAATCTAATTTTAAATTGTTAAATCTAATAAATTAAATTCTAATTTTTCTTAAAATTTTCGAAAATAATTTTGCATTATCCTGCTCTGCACCAAAAGTTCATGTTCAATTTAATTGTTCTCTTTGCTTAAATTTAGTTAAAGTGTAGGCGTCAACTTAAAATTTTTGAATTGAAAATTTTGCATGAAAATCTTCACTAATATAAAAGTGAAAAATACAATGAAAATATCACTTGTCCATTTTTATTGTCTACATTTCAAGTCAAACGAAATATAAGTGAAAATATTTTTGTAGTTTGTCGTTTTCTTAAAACTTTTTTTTTTAAATGAAAAAAGGATTCAATTTCTATTATCGCGTATGTGTTTCACTTCTAAATTGATGATTTGAATTGATGATAACTGATTGCATCAAATAGTTTGCACATATTGTTTAGTTAAATGCTTTCAATTTAAACTAGAAATCAATTAAAGTTTTCAAAAAATAAAAAATGAAAAAAACTTTAAATGAATTTTTAGAAATCCTAGTTTTATGCGGTTATCAATGGATAAATTCGAAGTTTTGTATAAGAATTGGAATTGATTTCGTCTAAATTTCAATTTCATATACACATGCATACGTGTATGTATGTACATATATAGTTGTCGAGAAAAAGTATTATTTGCCTGTAATTGTTGTTGGACTTTCAATAGTTTTTTTTTTAGTTTTTTCCAAAGTTTAAAGTGATTTTTTGATAAAAAATAAAAATTTTTGTCTTTTTGATCTCTTTAAGGTTTTGATTAGAATTGATTGTTCTGAAATTGAAAATTTTTCGTATTCAATTCACATAGATTAAGTAAAAGAGTTTTGAGAAATAAATTCAAAAACTTAAAGCTCGCTTTAGAAATTAATGGTAATTGTTGAGGAATATTTGTGCTTTTAAATGGCATTGGCAGATTTTATAATATCATAATTTTAAGGTTAAGCTATACGTAATGCCACAAAATTAATTCGAATACTGAGATCTTGCTGAGATTACAAGTATTTGCAAAATATTTTTAAAGGACTTTCAAAAAATTAACACCTTAAATAATTTCTGTAGAAATTAACACTCTTCGAGAGTGTTTTCTGAAATCTTTCATTTGCGATTGTTGAAATCATATTTCCTCATAATGTAAGAATAATTATTGAATAATCTTAAAAATTCCAAGGTATTTCAAAATCTAATAAAATTCTGTAATAAATACAATTTGTGTCTATGAGCTTTATGAAAAATTAAAGGGTAATTGGGTATCTAATGAGTTTTTACGCCTGATTCTTTAATCTGTAAATAAAATCTGTAGTTTATTTACGATTGTCTACTATGAAAAGTGCGTCCCCACTGAAAACTTAACATCAAAAATTTGGTGCTATCAGATAACCTACCTCATTGTATACAATGCGGTCGGTAATAGTGACCATATTTTTCAGTTGCTACATTTTATTAAAGCCCTTAAATTCTTGACGTAGGATTGGTTTTTTCACTATATCTCTGGTACTATAAAAGATTTTTAACATTTGAGGACTTAAATTAAAGCTTAAGCAGCTGTGCAAAATGCTGCAAAAAAAGAATTCAAAGTTTCGGAAAATTTCGTACGAGATTTTACGTAAAGGTACGTAAAGGCCGAATGCTTGGTACTCCAAGTAATATGTTGCTTTCAAGCTCTGTAATAGCCGTCTCAAAAATAGTTTATTTGAAGGCCATATATCTTTTTCGGAAGGGAAGTATAAGCAAAAAAATTTAGTAGGGCAAGTAGAATTTTCGTGAAAAAATTTTGTTTAAAATCCTTGTACCTCGGATACCGTTGAGATTTGACATCTAGTTTTGAACAAAAATTTTACTAGTTTGTAGTTAAAGAAATACCCTGTAGATAGAGTTTATGGAATGGCTAACAAAGAGATTTAACGGGAGCATAATTGCAAATAATTGCACACATATATTAAAAGTTTACATATACCCTGCTTTCTCTTTATAATATGAACTGTCAATGTGTGTTCACAATTACATCCACGTGCTTTCTCGCTTTAAGACGCTACTAATTTATTTTATAATTTCAAAGTCAATGTCAAATTTAATGAGTCTACATGGTCGACAACATAAACTGATATTGAAAATAGTTTTCGAAAAGTGATAACCAAAATTTTTATTTTAATATTAAAACTTTTTGCATTCTTAATTTTTTACACATAGCCTTAGCCATAGAATACTTACAGTTTAAGCCAAAAGTTACCATTAGAGAATAAAATTTTATGATTCCATAATATAATTAAAATAGTTACTTACACACATACTTTTAAAATTACGAATAATTTAATTAACGCAAAAAGTTTCAGTGTCGAATTAATTTATGATATCATAATACTTTTATCTATAATAAACGTACAATCTAATTAAATAAGAAATAAAAAAAAAATTATTAAAATATTATTGCGATATTTTTTTGTACAAAAGTTTTTTTATAATTTCCTAATTAAAATACAATTACTATCATTATGTCTTTTTTTTCACACAAAACCAAAAAAAAAAGGACTTGAACCCCTCAATTTAATATTTGTGTATAAAATTATAAATGTGTGTATGTATGTATAGGTACAATACAATATCTTTCTAATTGATGCCACAATTTATAATATGGAAGGGTAGGTATTAAAAATGAAAGTAAGAAAAAAAAAGAAAACCAAAAATTTCATCAAAAGGTAATAAAAAAATACAGAAAAAAAGAAAAAAAATACAAAAACAAAAAAATATGACAAAAGTTCGTTTCATTTTTTTAATCATTCATCCATAACCAAAAATTATTTTTACTACGCATATGCCATAGCTTGCACAATAAATTCGGACTCGGACACTATGTTAGAAATTAGCAATACTTTCGGTATAGAAAAAACAAAAAATTAATTTAAAAAAGAAAATTCATTTTCATATTTTTTTTCGGTATGTTTTCTTTTATAACCTTCCCCTTTACAGAAAAGTTGCTCAATTCAATAAATATTATTCCTCGAATTATATCCTTCAAAATTTTTTATACCATAATACTCTCCTAAATGTCAGTACAGGAAAGCTTTTATAATATAAAATATTCGAGAAGAAAAACAAAAACAACTTGTAAACAGAAGCCTGTTGCTATTGGGGAAATTTTTGAATACCAACACATACAAGTAGTAAAATACATAACAATGTTTTATTGCTCAAAAGAGAATATGAATAAAAATTTCCTTATAAAATATTATTTAGGGAAATTTTTATTATTTTCATTTAAATTGGGAAATTTTTGTTGTGCAGATTTTTGCAGAATTACTTTTGTATTGAGTTTAGTAATTTGAGCAATACGTGTATAAAATAAATTTTTAGAGAATTGGAGTTTTTTTTTCATTTAAAAAATTCCTCTTTGCGTATATTTTATTAAATTTAGTGAATTTTTTTTTCCGGAATTCCTGTAGGAATTTATTTTGAGTTCAGCATTTTTTTTTTCTTTTATTTGCATTTCTATTTGATTTACATGTTTTTTTTCTGGGTTTTCTTTTACTTGGTTTTTTAAGTTTAAAGTTTAGATGCTTCATTGAGTAATGTTTTATGTCAAAACTAAACATTCAAATTTTATATATGGATTTCAAGACAACGCAAAATATTGGATTATTGAATTTATTGAATTTATTAGAAGGAGGTGAAATATGAAATATTCTTTATATAAAAAAGTCCATCTGAAACCTAATATGTGATTAAAATTTGAAAGTGAGTTACAATTTTTTTCATTCATGAAGATTTCTTACTCATTTTAAAATGAAGATAGTTTTTAATGTTGAGTACAATAATGTTCTGTATAGAAATGTTTTACTATATAAGAAGTAAGAATATACAAAACAAAATTAATAATGAAATCTATTTTAGCAGAAATATGACAATTCTTTAAAACGTACAGTAATAGAGTTGGAACATCAATGGAAAGCTTCTTAAGTGGCAATTACAACTCCATTTTATTATTGTTTACCTGTTATATATTTGTTAGATTTATATATTTTTATAACTTATGGAGTAATTTTGTTTCCTTTCTAAAATTTTTTTTGCTATTAAAGAAATTTAGTTCGAGTTTGGTAAGAATTATGTTATTAACAACAACATAATCATCAGAATTTATAGCAGAGAGAAATTTTACTGATTTGAAGTAAATCGGAGAATATCGATATGATATTTTACTGATTTGAAAAATGGTATGCTAGTGATATGCTAATATGTCGGAATTATAAAGGCCGGAGTAAATATCATAAAAAATTTGTCGATATTTCGATAATATCGTGTCAATACTTTACTCTCGTTCGATAAGTTATCCAAAACTTATGTAGGTCATTAAAAATATATTAATTAATGAAATGGATCTAATACGGTTTGCGGCTTGCGTATAAAAGAGCTAAAACCTTCTGTTGAGATTTAGTTGAAAGGAGAGCAGTGTAATGGTTGATCTTTCAATTCGGCATTTTTATTTTGGTTACTATTTTCTCAAATTTATTAGTTTACTATTTAGTACATTGATCAAATGATAAAAAAAAGAATTCACCCAGCGGACATTTCACAAATGGTGGAAGTGTTGCAATTACGTGTCTAATGGAGCTACATTTATTATGTATGTATGTATGTATGCAAATCTATTTATGTAAATATTCGCAGTAGGGTTACGTTTGCATATGGTTTGACTTAATAAATTAATAATTAAATTTACAATTTTTAGTTGTTCACCAAATCTGCGAATTATGTTTGAAATTTTCATTGGATTCTGCAAAATAATATGTACCGTATAACAAGATGATTAACATGAGATTTTAAAAAATTTTCTTAAGATATTTTAAATTATTTTCTCTTATATTCAGTATCACAAATTCATGTACTTTTACCTTAAATTTGATTTGGTTATTAATATCTCTCACATTTATATTATATTTCAAAGAAGAGAATTATTAAAAAGTACCGTACTAACCTAACTGTGTATAGGATATTCATTAAATATATTTTCTTTCCATTATTTGAATTAAAGTTGAAAATATAAATTTAATGTTTTATTTTTCTCTTCGTTCTCTGTTCAACCTAAGTAAATATTTGATCAACTATCATTATTTGGTTACCAACTTTTGTAGTCCTCCGTATACCACAAGATTTTTTTTTATTTACTTTTTTTTAATTTTAAAAACTTTTATAAAAATTTGTAAGAGAGAAGTATTATGAAATTTGACTTTAATTCCTAACATTATAATTTTTAATATTTTATGTGATTTTCAGAATAATGGCCAAAAATTTAATGTTATAAAATCCGGGTTTAAAGTTTTTCTTAAATGGTACATATGCGAAATCAACTCTGATTCTGTGTCTATAAAAAAATTTGGTTGATAAAAGCTTTTCATTGTTTTGCTTGATTTGTGTTAGTTTGGTTATTTTTTTCAATTTTAGGATTCTGTTATATAGCAACGAAAAATAGACAGCTTCAATAAATGCACAAATCTAACAACTAAAATTCGAATGCAAAGCCGAATGCAAAGCCTGAAAAGAAGGTTAGAAGAAGTTTTTGCAGTATCGAATTCAAATTACATTTTTTGGTAAGAATTGTAATGTAAAGCATTAGATTACAGATTAGATGTCTCTAAATATACTTTGAGTTTTTCGTGTTATATTTGAAAGATATTTGACAAAACATGGTTTTATTATACTGTTGATATTTAGTTATGCCTTTACCTTAAATATTTATTTAGTCCCTTTCCGTCTTGTTCGCAGATCAATTCAATGTTGATAATACAGCAGTATTTCTGCGTAACAAATAAATTCAGGTTTCTTGTAGGAATGTTTATTTTTGCATATAATTTCTGAATATGTTAATTTATGATATTATTTACCCTTACAGATGGTAATCTTTTTGGTGTATTACAAAATGCTGAAGTGCATTAATTTGTATTTATTTAAGCATTCGTTGTAAGATGGCTGGCAGGGTTGACTACTTCAAGTAGTTGGCAAGCGATTGAAATAATTTTTGAAATAATTTAAAAGAAAACTGAATCAATGGTAATTTTTTAATTCAAATATAATGAACACATTAAGGCTATTCTATATAACCTCTGTGATTTAATAGTTTCCTTTAATTTTCTTTATGTCAGAACACATTTTTTTTAATTCTTTCATTATAGAAAATCTTAAATTCAAATGAAATATTGTTGATGATTTTTTGCTCACGTACACAATTTAAGCACCAAATTAATATTTACCGTTGTACAATATATTTTTTCACTTTTAATTCAATTAAATTGTAATTAAGTTGTCAAAAAACTGTCATACACGGTACGATGACTTTAATTCTTATTATATTTTGTCTCATTTTTCTTCAGTTTCTTTACTTTTAATTAAAAATTAATGTTTGACATTTTACCTTTACTCTGTAATTCAAAGATAACATTTCCCTCGTTTTCACTTTTCTTTTTCTGTCTGAATTGCATAAACAAAGTTCAAATGTATATTAAGCATTAATTGACTTGTTTTTGTTTTATTTTTTTCACATTATGAATCGTGATCTGAATTTTGATTACATAATAGCAATATTAAAAGGAGAGAAAATAAAAGCTAAAAGGATGAAATATGTACGTTTTGTACGGACTAAAAGTTTAATAAATTTTGAAAATAAAAATTTTCAAAAAGAAAGAAGAAAAAAATAAATCAGGTGAAAACAAAGTATTTACGTCTCCATCTTAAGACAAAAGTAAAAAAGTTTTGGAAAAATATTTCAATTTTTTTAAGAAGAAAGTGAAGTTTGTAATTGAAGCAGCATTTGTGATTTCAGTAATTTCAATTTCCAGATCATTAAATGGTCTTTCTTGTAATTTATTCACTATTTCTTCTAAACTTTAAAAATTTGTTGCTAATTGTCGAAAAATTATACCTTAACGTTTGGCCTAGAAATTAGTTTTGCCTATTTTGCCAGCCAGGTACCTATAGATGAGTTAAGTAAAAATGGGCTATTATTTTAAAACTATTGCATACTTTCAGGGATTGTGTAAGTTGATCGATATTTTTTCTGTATTCTAGCATACTATTGCATTTAATTGAGTTTTCATAATTTAAGCATAAAAACTATTCATTAATTTTAGCTTTGTAAATAGCGCTATATATTCTGTATTAAAAATATCTACTTAATTATTAAAATTTAGAAAATATATAGTTCTATTCTATTATACAAAATTTATAGATTTATAGAACAATATGTTCTATTAAAAGAATTCTTTTATTAACAGAGTAATCTTTTAGACAGGTTATAATAATAAAGGAGGTTACGTAGAGCTTTTGAGAGATATGTACTTCTCCGTGATATGGAAGCCTAAATAAACTATTTTTAGAGAGATGACTGTCAGTCTGTCCGTCTGTCTGTCTGTCCATGAAAATTTATATCTGACTTTATGTCACTGTTTGATCAACTTTTGGAATATATGTCAACATGGAAACTACGGGCCAATTTGATATTTTTGGTAATATTTAAGAAAATATTTAAGGAAACAAATTAATTTGAATTTTTACATAAGCTTTGTTTGATATTTGAGAAACCACCTAATTGTTGGAAAAAAGCAAGTGGCAGGAACTGGATCTTTACTACGGTCCAAATTTTAATTTTTGCGCATATAAAGAAAAATAATCCTTGAACTTGACCAATTTCCTTGAACTCTAATACATGAATTTGAGGTATGAACTTATAAAATTTTTAGAAACATCTGGGTTCGGAAACCAAGCTATGGACCAACATTTTTTATCATATTCATGGAACTAATTGACAGAATTTGTTGAAATTTAATATTTGAACTAACCAGGGAATTGGGATGATATAAAGTCATACTTTACTTAGAGCCAAATTCACATTTTTTCTGGGATTCTTAGTAAAAACTGGCTAAAATTTGTAAAAAGTATTCAAAGGTCATTTTTAGACAATACACTTTGCAAATAAGATTTTTTAATTTTGCGTTAATTAAATAGAAGATATTTTTTGTTTTTTAAGCCCAATGAAGCTTATGGTGTTGTGTTAAAAAATTAACTTATGTATTGCTAATTGCTGTAATTGATTCTTATAGCAACTGTATTTACTTTGAAATCCTGCAGAAAGAAAACTTTTAGTAATTACAGCCTGTTCAAAATTGAAAAATTTTGAATAATGCAATTACTATAAATATGTGGGCTAAAGTCCTTAAATTTTACTGTTAAACAACTACCGAAATATTCATTTGAACCTTAAAAGATTCACTGTGTTGGGAAAATTCTAAAAAAATTATTTTTACAGCTTCCTTCCATCTTTAGTTTGTTTGAAATATTTAACAGTCATGTGTGATCGTTAGGTTTGTTATTATGTTTTCACTGCAATGCTTGTGCAAACACAAAAAAAAAACAAATAAAATCATAACAATTTAAACAACTAACTGTAACATTTTTTGTCTCATTTACATCATTTTTAATTTCTAACTGCACTCTATAATATTTTTATGTGGAGGAAAAATGAAAATTGTTTAATTTTGTTCCACGAATATAGAATGATTAAAATTGTAATGATGAGAACGACGAGAATGAAGAGTATAAAAAGAAATGCTAATATTTTAAAGACATCAACTAATACAGTAAATGAACAATTAGTCAAACGTTTGGAATATGACTGAAATAAATTTGTTTTAAGTAGATTTAAACCTTTTACGTAAATTACAATATTTCGACCCTAAAAATATGCAATTTTTTTCTAAAAGAAGATTTTTATTGCTCACTTTTCAGCGTTGCCTTAATTTACATTTATATAGCTTTAATAAACATTACCCCAGTGTGGGAAGTTAGAGCTGTCTGAGAAGAATTTTTAATGAGACAGATGAAATTTTTTCCTTTTTTGTATATTAACTGTCCAGGTATAGTGTGACCATATAGCTAATTTATTTTAAATCAAAAATAAATTGTAATAAGCGACGTGTTTCGTAAAATAAATAAAAAATATTATAAAATAAACCATAGTAAAATTTCATACCAGAAGTGTTTTCAATTTGAATATAGAGGCATAGGACAAAGTATTCCGAGGGATGTTGAAACCTGATTAGTACCATTACTTTCACCCAGTCTACGGATTTACAAATCCAAAGTTCATAAACATATTTTGATTAAGCAATATTAGAATTAATTAAAAAGGAAAGCAACTGTTCTTATTCAGCCATTGTAATGAAAATCCTTAAACAGTGAATCGTTCTTTTTAAATTTTAATTACAGATCCCATATTTTTGCAAATACTGACGAATTTCATAATATTTTGAATTTACTGTGCTCAATGATGAAATCACCAGATAAAACAATGTTGGTACATACACAATATGTAAAATTTCTCGTTGTCGTTGACACCATTTTCTAAATTATTTTTTTTCCTTTCATTTCTATGACGTGTCTCGTATGTCAACTCTTTCTGATATTTGTATGTGTAACATACAATTAAGTTAGTTTATAAAAGTTAATAAAATATTTTATACATACATTGAATACTTGTAAATCCTACATGAGAATACCAACTGGTTAAGTTAAAGGGAAAAAAATTCGCAAGGATATAGTTACCCTATGTGTTCCCAATGCGATTTATTATAAAATTATTTAAATATGTACACTTATACGAGTGTATGCAACAATATTGTTACACTTTTTATACAAAAGCATATGTGTGTGTATATGCAACAGAATACGGTTTGTGTTTGTTTAGATGTAAGGGAAAAACAAATACAAGTAATAATTATTACTACACGAAACTGTTGAAAAGAACGATATGCACGAGAGAGGGAGTTGTGGCATAAGAAAATTAATTGTGTTTACTTGTTTGTACATTGAAATTTAATGCATTCAGAACTACTGATAGCGCGCTTACTTGAACTTTAGGCAGTTAAGTGCACTGGAATTTTCCCTCTTTTCTTTTTTTAATTTTTTTTTTATTTTTTGTTTCTCTGTTTATTATCCTTTTGGGTTTTGTTTTTATTTTTGAATTTTGTTTTTTTTTAAAGAACTCTTGCTTTTTAATTACTCTTAACCACTTTTCCTGCAAACTTTTGACTTTAAAAGAGATTACGAAAATTGTTTGACTTTCTTCGTGTAAAGGCTATATTATTATGGTGCTGGTGCAGTTAAGTTGTAAAAGTTTTTGTTTTATACACATATGAAAGTACAAATTATTGTGTTTTGTACTGCTCAAATGTTAAATTAGGCTATGTCATATTTTGAGTTCAAGTAGAATTCTAAGTCAAAAGAGAATACACAAAATTAAGCATTTTAATTTTGAAGAAGTTTTTGAATTTATTTGTTTTGAGATTTAGTGGCTTTTACTAGAATTAAATAATTTGCACTTTAAATTTATTATGATTGGATTATAAATTTTTTAAATTACCTGCATGTGTTTGTTTGTATGATTTAAATTGTTTGAAAATTTTGAGTTTTACAGCAAAACTTAAGAGATATTTAAATAAAAGGGGTAAAGTTTTGTATTATTTTAAGTTAAAGTAAATTTGTGGGGGCAAAAAAGATTTTGTAAACTTTTTTACATATTAAGCAACGCTAATTATGCGTTTTGCATCAAACGATTTTTTGGATTAACTTGAAAACTGTGTGGTAAAGTTTATGGATTAACTAATCAACACGTCTTGGTTTTAAACTAATAAAAATTCTTTTTGAGCACAATCGAAAAGATTTTTGCATAATAATCGCAAAATATCTTAAAAGAAAGTGTTTTTGAAGGGCATTGTTCAACAAATTTCTTATTACAGAAAATAACGCAACTGGAAATAATGGGGGCACACATATTTTAAATTCTAAATCCTGAATTTTCATAGAAAAGTCTTTCTTCACTATCTTAAATAAGAGTACCATAAAAAATATTGAAGCACTTCTACAACTTGAATCAGTTTCATCGTAAGTAACATATTTATTATTCGATTGAAAGATTCTAATAAAGCCAGCTTAGTATTATGGTATATATTGAAAAAGAACATTACATTTAATTTGAATGGCATTTCTTCTAATCACAGGAATAAATTTTCTCATATAATTCATATAAAATAATTCATATAAAACTTATACACTATGTGAATGAATAAAATCATAAATGGGATCAAAAGTCTTTATTTAAGTTCCAAGACCTCGATTTACGAATTTTTTTAATTTATTTAAATTTTTTAATTATACCCATATGAATGAGAACATTCATTCAAAAATACCTATAGAAATATTAACGTAAATAATTCATTAATTTTTAATATGAGAAAATTATAGAAAAAAAAACCGTTTAAGTCACTAAAATACTCAGAGATACTTAAAATCAATATTGTTTCACTCTTACATATCATGAAAAATTCTACATACATTTTTCATTTTTCAAAATTTCTCAGAATATACCTTACATATAACATTCCTAGAAATTTTTCCTCCAGACCTTATAATTTTATTTCAATAACAAAGAAAATTATTTTGTTGAAAATTTTTACTATTTGGCCTATAAGAAAGAACAATAATGAAAGTAATGTATGATCTTTTGCTCCAGAATGAAAACATTTTTCAAAAAATGTTATTGTTGAGTGTTAAAGTCATGGTCATGTATTCAGTTAGTGTATATAGCAATAATACCTACCGATGATACTTCCTGATGGTATGCAAAGGTATATTAGTATTACATGGAATAATAGTAATAATGGCAATGCAGTAAACGATGAAAAAAAAATATAGTACTTGTAGCTTTAATGCAATTCTCAATTGATTTTTTAAATATTCTTACATAATTAATAAAAAAAGCTGTTTTGAAAAGTTTTGGAATGGCTTTGTTCATCATTTGCGACTGTTGTAGCGGAGTTTTTGTAAATACCAAGAATTGATTCAGTTTTTCCAAATTTCCAAATATTCTAAATATTTAAAATAATTACACTTAAACATCTAGCAGTACACGTCTAATTATCTATTAATAATATGGTGCCGATCTTAATCTAAATATTATTAAGCCAAACAACTTTTTTCTCTTATGATTAATTGCATTTTATAATTTTTTAAAATATTCACGTCTCAGAAATGTGTTTTGATTTCGAAACTCTTTTAATCGATTTGACTTTACGAAATAATTGCAACTCAAATGTACTTTTTGTATTAAAATTCGTTGGTATGATTGTGATATGACGTTGACATTTTGTTCATGTTTTATTGATACGTTAGTGGGATTGAAAATTAACTTAATCATTATGAAAAATTGTTTTTTGGTTCCTAATTGCTCCCCTTAAAACAGAGGCTTTCCACTTAATAAGGTGCTAAAATGATTTATCGTTATTAAATGTATATGACTATATCTTACAGCTTACTAACTGCGTCACTATTAATATCAGAAAGCAATTATTGCAAACTGCTGAGCTTTATTAAAGATCGTTATTATTTAAAGCGATTCAATACGGAAAAGGTTATTATTTAATATTGCAAAATGCAGGTTGCGATTGCATTTGATAACATCCACGACCCCTTAATATAATGTTTATTGTGAGATGGAAATCAGTTTCGAATTTAATTATTTTAAAAAGGAAATAAAGAAAATTGTTTAAAATTTTAATTTAAAAATCTTCATGTGATAACGTTCCTAATTGCATTAGATATAAACTCGTTTATAAAAATGAAATTACAATCACAATTTTGGCAATAAAACCAAGTTGCATGTGAAATGGTTGACAAAAAAAAACACATTTGAGCACAATAAAAAAAAATATGTACAATTAAAGACAGCGATTTTCCCATAAAATCTTTTTCATGTTAATTGATAACCCCGGTGATTAGAGTTATTCCAAAAATTCTTCCCTAATGACAAAAGAATTTTCAACATTTGAAATAACATGTTTAATTCTTATGCTAATAAACATCCTAAATTTTTAGGATGAGATCGAGTTAAATTCCCTTGTTTTCTTCGTGTTTTTTTATTATGACATACAAACTTCAAGGATATTTCTGATTCTTATATAATTTTCCAGTTCTTAATAAAAAAGATTCTTCTCTTTATCATCAAATATTCAAAAATGTTTCTTTTTTTAATTCTTCCAAAAACTTTAATTTAAAAAAAAACTTTCATATGCGCACATACTTCTGTTTATATAAAATAAAAACTGTAAAATAAATGATTTTGCCAGAGGTGCTTTTTAAAGAAATTTCTTAATTTTTTTAATTTCAAATTTCTTATATTTTTTGAAAACTTCTTGTTTTTTTTTTGGAAAGGATTAAAAAACTTATAAAATTCTTTTGAAAATTTTCAAAAAATTTTTTTTCTGCTCTCGAAAATTTAATATCGCTTAAAGTTTATGTATGGAACATAACAAAATTAAAAAAAGAAATCAGGATTTTAACGCAAGAAAAAGTTAAAAAATACATAATTATTTACGAAACAAAAAAAAGCAAAAATAAAATAAAAAACTAAAAATGGAGTTACCAGTTCTTTTGAATCGTACTTTTAAAATGATTTTCTCTCATTTCATGTGAAGAAACTGGAACGCGTACATTTAAAGTACGGAAACTGGAACACGCTATTTAAAATAAATTGAAAAATTAGTTAGTTATCCCAGAGTATATAGGATGGTTTATTTTGAAAGTTCCCTTTATTCTTCTTTCCAATCATATGCGTTCCAATTAAAACTATTGACACTATATCATTGCACAAAAGTAAAATCGTTTTATATTTGCAATTGACCTACATAGTGCTTACTTTCAAAATATTAACGAGTGTGATTAAGAAAAATTTAATTATTTCTAACGGTTTTTAATTGTTTGCATTTCAATTCACTCCTTTACTGAAGTTTCTACTTACGGAAAATAGTTGCAATACTTGAAACATGTTAACTTACGAGAAATATTTTCAAATTTTCAAAGTCAACACAAAAATTTTTTAACATTATGAAAAAAACTTGAACAATTTTAGAATTAATACGTTTTCGATTCCTACGCGAGCTGTGATCACTGAATCACACCATATTGTATGAAGAAATTATAAGAATTAGATAACTCTAAAAAATTAAGCTTTATTGAACTAATTTTCACAATTGGTTGTATTATAATTATAATCGGTTCTTTGTAAATCTCAATTGTCCGAATTTCGAAAATTTAATTATGATATTTCATCTTGTCAGTCGTCATACAATATAGTGCATTGCAAATTAAAATTGTACAATAATAAGTTTTAGTTCTGTAAATTCCGTAACCTAAAACACAATTTTTAAAAAAATTTAACTTTATTTTCATAAATTAAATATATGACTTATATTAAATAAAATCAAAATTTCTTATACTACCAAATCAGTCGAATTAAATCAAAATTAGTATTTTAAATGAAATAATAAAAAATACTGAAATGCTAAAAACAATCTAGTTACATTATTAAAATTACTATCATTCAGGTACGAAAAAAATTCACAAATTGCATATATTTAGGATAAGGCAAAAAATAAAATTGAAAGAAGCGTTAACATAATGCTCGAATTTAAGGGTCAGTTGCGTCAGTTAAGAAAATGTCATGGAATTTACCGTAAGCTTTTTGCGTTTATAGAAATGTGAAAAAACTTACAGTTTCGGAAATATAAAGCACCGAAAGTTCAAATTTAACAAATTTCAGGAGATAATAATTTGAGAGCGGGTCTAATTGGAAAAACATTTTCTTCTAATGAAATAAGATATTTATTAGTGTCTAAATGCAGTTAAAATTTCAGACTCCTATGACTTGACGTGTAGGAGAAAAGCGGTATCAAAAACTTGGAAAAAACGGATTTTAGATAACGGTAAACTTTAACAGCCATTATGTTTTTCAAAGTTCAAATACGTTATGCCGTGGTAGAAGAAGCCAGCCACTACTTTTCTGCGTTTGCAAAATTTGAAAAATGCTTATGAATTGGGGGCTTAAAAATAAAATGTAAAAGGAGGAGATAGATAAAAATTTTCTTCTACGAAAATAATTTCCTGTGTTGTCAGTGCTAAAAATTGGCCATGGTGGCAAATTGGGAAATTTCCAAATGTAAAATAAAATATGGTAACTTTACAAGTTGCGTTTTTCTTAATAATTATCACTATACTAGATGCACATTGTGTGTTCTTCCACAATCATGTAAAAATATCGTAAGATAAACAATTTAAACAGTTAAAGTTGTGTTTAAATATTGTTGGTACGGTATAATAAATTTAATATTGATTCACGTTTTATATGTATGGTTTTCTTTGGGATTATAAAAAATAAATATCCATAATAAGATGTTGTAATTAGTTTATCATGTTAGATCACATTACATATACAATTACAATATACAACATATTGCATGTATAAAATTAAAATTATATAACTTTGTTCAAGTTAATTGCAGTTCTTTAATAACCACTTAATATAGTTTTCATGTTATGTATTTTATGAAGATAAATAAAGTTTGTCAGAACAGATAATGTAAAAAAAGTAAAAATATAAATCTTAAGTATAATAGAAAAGTAAGAAAATTTACATTAATAGCATTACAAGATGTTTAAAACATTATCCTTATATTATCCTTATTTTGTTAAAATTTCAACTACATGCTAGCTACTCGTATTTTAATTCTTTAATAAAATTTAATATTATGTTTTTCTATGAAAAATGTTATACAACTGTTAAGTTTGCGTTTTAAGTAAAATTTTGCTATTTTTATTAAAAAAATTTTTTTAAAATTTTCATTTTGAAATTTCTGTATTAATTTGTAAAATTCCTTTTTTCAGTTTTTTAAAATATTTTTATATTTTTATCGCCATTTCTTAAATTTTTCATTTCAATTATTATAAAAATATTTTTTTGAAATTTCTTAATCGATTCAGAGCTACTTTTATGCTTTAACATCTTTTGCCGTATTTAAAGTTCACTTTAAATTTTTACTCTTTAAATTAATTTAGAGTTAAAATGAAAATGAAAAAAAAAAATAAAAAGTATGTCCTTAATATTTTTTAGTTTATTTGTCTTATATCGTACTGTATATACGTACATGCATGTGAATATTAACATAATGGTGTGTGTGTGTTTGAATTAACTGTTATCGATCGATAATATTTTTCAACGACTTTCTATAACAGTTCAAGAAAAATGAATTGAAAATTTTACTACTTCAAAGAAGATTTTCTATCGTCTGTTTCTATAGTTTACTGTTTATTCATTTCTTTATAATTAAGTTATACAATTATGTATGTATATATTGGAATAAACTTTAAGTTACTCGGGGCTAGAGTTTTTTAAAGCTATGTTTTGGGGAATACCACATTTCACTTTAAAAGTTCAAGCTAAAAATTTTTATTTTTTGCCCAACGATATGAAATGTTGAAAAATTAAAGCTGTGATCAATATAGCTTATTGTATTATTGCATATTTTTAGGAGAATAATTATCTAGTATGTACTTAAAATTAATATTTTTAAAAAAGTTGTATATTATACTATCATAATTGTTGGGTAAAATTCCTAATGAATGTTAGCAAGATTTCTTAAAAATTGACCACTCTTTAATATCGAGAAATGTTAGCTTGTAAGTGGTATAAGCGATAAGGTATAAATTGTGGTATAATAAAATCAAATATTTGTGAACATCAACATATCTTTACAATTTCAACCCCCCAGAATTGGATAGAAGTAAAACTAATATCAAAATATGAAAAAAAAGGTCAATTTATGATAGGGGGCAAAGGAGCTGACAGGCGGACACTGTTATAAACATATTATTTCTTTCCAATGCAGAGAATATGCTTTAAAATACAACGGTATTGGTACAATTATATCTTCCTTATTGAACGATGAAGAAAGAGTGTTAGAGGAGTACAAAAACACAAACAAAATAAAAAATCAAAGCAAAATTATTGTAAATTTATTTAATATTCTTTTAGCTCTCTTGCTCTTTCCTTTGCTCTAAACTTTTTTCAAAATTTAATCTCTTTTTTACTCTTACACGAAAATACAAATATAATATGGAAATAGATTTATGTGCAAGTTACGTTTTTTTTTCTAAATGTTATTTAATTAAACAATTAATTCTGCCATATTGCATAAAGTATAAAATAAAAAAAAAAAAGAGAGTAAAATGTTTTAATAACCATTCGACACACTTAATGGCACTTAAGGAAATCTAATACATCCCAGTCAGGATCTTTCTTAGACCGTATATACATAAATTATTATTGCACATACCTATAAATTATTATTTGTTTACATGTATACGTATAGATGAATGTTTATAGTAAATATGTAAATATTATTTAGAGCATATTAAATGAATATAAACATATGCATGATAGGTATGTAATTATGTATAGCTGTAAAATACTTATATAATAAATTAATAAATAAAGTACCATTTGTAGTATAGAAAAAGAATGAATCTTTTTCTGTGGTTTCAACTTTTTTTTTCTTTTCGACGTACAATAAATGTATTTCATGTTTTGCGTCTCGTTTTTTCTCTGTAAATGTGACTAGATAAGACTTTCAGCATTTCTCTTTTTTAATTACACACATTTGACATAAACATGAATAATATTACCCTTAAAATGTACAAATACAAACCTCTTAGAAAACAAATAAGTTTAAAAATGGGAAAAGTTCCTTTTGAAATAAGTACCTGCATTTTACACATTTACGAGAAATTAAGAAAAAAACGGGGACGATGTTATATTTCAGATATGGATTTTAATAACAATATTGAATTTTTAAATTAAATTTAAGAGTGTCAACGAGTACCAAATACAAACTGCACCATATAAATTTATCTTACGCCTCAAAAAAGAATTAAATTAAGCAATTTCTATCTTTTCTCAAGAAGAAATACTAGAAAGGTCAAGTTTCTGAGGCTGGACATATCCCGCAAGTTAATCAATCCGTGACATAGCCGAAATAAATTAATATGTAAAATTTAATCGAAATCGGTTTAACAGAACTGGAGATACACTTGTGCAACCAAAGACAAACCGAGAGACTGATAGACCCACATCTCTCTAAAAGTAGTATATCTACACTTTCTTACTATGGTGAAGTACGTTCTTACCGTAAGTTCAACACCCAAAATTTGGTGCCATTACACATAACCTCCCTTATTGTATCCATTACGGTTGGTAAAAATCAATCCAACATGATTTTGCTTCAACACATTATTTAATATGAGAAGGTTTAACTTTCTATTTAAACTTGAGTTTTGTATTAATTAATATGAAAATGATCCAAATATTTTCAGATTACAACAATTTACAAAAATGCTAACCAATTACAGATACTTTTTGATTGTACAGATAGAGAATACCCAAATGCTTAACCCCAATTCAAATGTATTTCAGAAATAGAAAAATCAAACATGTCTTATAATATCTAGAGCATTTAGTTTGAAAATGAAAAAGAGAAATTGTTCGCACTATTGATAATAAATTGTCAAACCATCAGAGGGCACGTGGGTTTACTATTACGCTTAGAACTAAAATTTAATTTTAATACTCCATCTCATTACAGATTCACTTTGGCAACACAAAATTGCTATCAAGATTAATGCAACCATTACTGCTAATTTAAAATTCATATAATGATTTCTATTTGAATCTTACGCAAATATTTACAAAAAAGAAAATCTTTAAATTTAATTCAAAAATTTTATTGATTATCATGTAATCATATTACCGCACCTGTTCTCGCAATAATTTGTAATAAATTGTTGGTACTCGTAGTAGAATGTTTGTGTATTTAATATTATTCTAGAAAAAAGAGCAAAAAATAAAAAATTATTATTATTTCATGAGAATATTCAAACGATTTATTTCTATTTAAAATCTTTTTTTTTCCTTATATCTCTCTCTTTATCTCTGTCTCTATATAATATAATATTATTATCATTGTGTCGTTGTTTATTTATCACTACACTTTATACTTTCTTCTATTCGTAAATTGTTGATACACCACATTTCAATTTCTATATTTCAGAATTATTTAATTTATTGACTCAACGAATGAAAAATGAAAGGGGGAAATGAAAAAGAATTAAAATATGGTAAAAAGTTAGAGAAAAAAAAAATGGCAAGAATCACAATAATAAATAAAATAGAGAAAACAACAAAATAATAAGGAAATGCAAAGAAAAAAGAAAAAGGATATAAGGTTGGCGCCTCTTGCTTGTAAATAAAATCGGAGTTTTCAAATAATGCTCTGATTATACTTTTCTTTTTTATGAACATTGGAAATACTTGTAAGGTATTAGAAATAAGGAAGCATTATATAGAAATGTGATAGAAGGAAATTGAAATATTCATTGTAGCATTTGTACGAGTATATAGATATGGTTTACAAATTATAATTGCGGCTTGTATTAATTTAAGGAGATTGTATTTTAACTATAGAGAGTAGATATCGCATGAACAGTAAAAAGGTAGAGAATTTGGATTGTATTAGAATTTCTATAAAAAAAGAAAAGAACAATTTAATGTTTTTCAACAAAAAACTGAGAAAAAAAAATGGAAGATGAAAAAAGGATAATCAGAGTTAAAGAAGAAAATTAAAATATAGGAAAGAGATTTTTGTGTTTTATATCGGATTAGAGATAAAAGAAAGGATTTAAAATTAAAGAAGAATTGTGGGTGTTTTTTTCCTACAATTTCTTTTTTGTTTGTTTTGTTTAGTTTAACAAAAAATATTTTTTCGTATTTAAGTAGGATAATTTTTTTTTTGTTGATTTTCGATTTTTCTTTGAAAAAAAAGGATATTAGTAACTGTCACCTTAATTAGTCGGATAGGAAAATTACGTTTAAAAGGTTTAAAAATTAAATTTGTGAATGAAAATGGGAAAATTTTTAATTGATTTAATTTTGATTAATTGTTTTATGAGTAAAAATTAAAAATGTTAATTGTTAATTCTTCTATTTTCTTTTATATTTAGTTATAGAAATTTTTAATAGAGAAAGTTCACACTAAGTGATGCCTATAATTTTTAGATTTTCATTAATTTGGTAGTAATTTTCAGATTTTGAAAGCTAATCGTGTGAGTTATCTATAATCTGCTTATGGTATTTTAATAATTCACTGCTTATGCGATGTGCAACTTTTTATGTTTGTCTAAGACAAATTTTGGAGTGGTTATTTTCAGTAAATTTCCAATATTTTATCGGGATGATTTTGTTGAAAAGTTTTGCAACAGAAAGTGAGAATTCCTGTAGGTGATGATGATAATTCTCTTTGGATTTTGTCATCCAAACTAGGCTCTTTATCTAATTTATCTGAAAAGTATGCAATTGTTTATTGGATCATTTAAAAGAATAGATTTAATCGAAAACTAGGCGCTTTCAAACTTATTTATTCTAGTTAGATTTTTATTTCAAGCGGTTTGAGATATTCGAAACTGTTTTTCTTTCTCAAAAATTTCTTTCTAAAATTGCAATGAAATCAAATGCTTGCTTTAATAATTGCATTGTAATTTTAGAAAGCATTAAATAATAATTAATAAGTTGTCGGTCAAACCAAATTAGGGTAGGTGTAAACATGAGGGCTCGTATTGTGTGATGCATTTTCAAAATATGTGTTTGTTGACGGTTTTTATGTGGTAAAATAAAAAATAAAATGATAACACTTTTAAAATGAATTTGTTTTTGAATAAATAGAAACCGCGAATTCTTGTAGTATAGATTTCATTTTCAAATATAAATCAAAAATTTTTAGAATAATTCAATTTCAATTTGAATAATGAAAATTTTGATTGTTTTGTGGGTATGTTATTCAATTATTAAGAGTTTTGAAGAATGCCAAAATTATAAAAAAAAAATTTTGTCAATAATTTATTGAAATAAAACACGTTTTCTAAATATTTTTAATAAATCATTTGAACCACAAAACCGTAATTTCTATATGCTTATTAATTTATTATAAAACTAAAAATGCATAGCGTTGAATGAAAGAATTTTAATTAATAGCGTAAAATATTTTTCAAGTGTCACAATCAACAATTAAGTTTCTAATTATTCAAAATTTTATGTTTAAAATATGGAAGGTTTGAATATTTTAAATATCAATAATAAAAAATATTGGTTTTTGAGATATTCAAAAAATACTTTTGAACGTAATGTACTTGCTATTTTAACTGTATCTGTCTGTTTTTTTCTACTAAAAAATTGTTATAGCCTTAAAAGCATGAAATCTAAAAGCATGCAGAGCAATAGATTTGGAAAGACAGTAATTCTAAATTCAAAAATGGACCTGTGAACAAGAAATAAGGTGCCGAATCGAAATTGCAAGAAGTGCATTTTGAAAGTTCAAAAAGGTTTTATGCTGAAGAGATTTAAATCTAGGATTACGTTTACGCTTCATGAAATGTTACATTTGGTATATTTTTGGACTTTCAAGGTTCCGCAAATGAACAAATTGGAGACTTTCGAAATGTGGCAATATCGACGAATGGTAAAAATTTCGTATGTGGATCATGCTACGAACATTGAAGTCCTGCAACGCATCAATACTCAACGAGAACTATTTTGAGATCCCAAAATCATAAGTAAAATGTCATGAAATCCAAAATATTTGATCTGAAACTGGTCTTTTTTTATATTGTCTAAGTTTTATTCAGAGAGTATTTATTATTATATAAAATTTGTTACCAGACAATAATTATTGCTGAAACACAGTAAATCCTTGTAGTCTAGTTGTTGGCTTGCTAAATGTTAAATAGACCCTTATTTTGGGAATCCAATATGTTTGAGACTTTGAAATTGGCATAGATATTTGATAACAAGGTCAGTAAATGTAATATTGCGGTATAAGTACTTCTAGAAAAGCATATGTAACAATAAACATTCTCTTCCCGTAATATTGGATTCCCAAAACAAAATCAACAAAAATGATAACATTGGTTAACAAAAATGATAATATAATTTTCTCAAAAAATGAATCCTTAAAGTATGCAATTCGTCTTTTATAGAGCAAAATAGAACGCAGACGTCCAATTATCTACTGGATCTTTTGACAAGAATAAATGTAATAGAAACACTCTTTTTCATTAATTTTTTAGTTTTCATTTTTTACAAAACTGTAGCACTAAGTGTTAGGTTCAATTTTTTTAAACACTCTTAATACACGCACTCTTAATACATTCGCTGAAAGCTTATGAATAACATTTCTAGAGTAATATTGGAGCTCTTATCTAACAACGAATTTTCTTCTTCAAATTCAAAAACCAAATCACCTAAAAAGTAAAAAATAAAATAATTAACAACAAAAAAAACGAAAACTGAAAAAAACATTCAATTAATTTTCATAAATTTGTACAGAATTGGTCAGGATCATGTGCTAAATAACAACCATAATTTTCATGTACCCTACCTACCCTTACCAATTATCTTTTTCGTTTAAACTTTTTTCCAACAACCACCAAAATATGCAGATTAAATTAAAGAAAGAAAAGAAATTAAAAATATTTTTGTCTACAATTTCATGCATTACTTGCCACTTTAAATGTACACAACATTAACACCATAACATGAAATTTATCTAAGCATGCTAGGCTGATTTATAAAAGACCTTTAGTATAATGAGCTGTTTTATCATTAATCAAGTTCCGAAATTAGTAAACTTCCCTTGAAAAGTATGAAATAATAGGAATAAAAAATGGAAAGAAAACATTTAACAACAAAAGAAAAAATTACTCGTTTAACACTACCGTCGGAAATGAATTTACGAAAACATAAAAAAAGGAAAATGTTAAAAATAAAACACAAAAAGAAAAAAAAAATGAGAAAATTAAAAAAAAAAAAATTCGGCCCATGAAAAATGTTTTTCTTTTTTATTTTTAAAGCCGGTCATCAGTTAGAAACTTTTTCCTTTTTTCTTTGTGTGGTTACTTTTTTTGAGTTGTGCGAAATGAAAATTCAACGAATTAAATTTGTGAAGGTGTTCTGTAGCACAAATTCCAACTATATAAACATATGGAGAGCGTAGTATCTAAAAAAAATCTTTAGAATAAAAAGCTTATATAACCAAAGCAGTGAACGGCGACGGCAGCCGATTTTCTTTGTTCATTTAGAACAACAATGGGATGGTAAAATCGATTGTAAAATATTTTCCATATAATATAACACACACATATAGAAACATATATAGAAAATAAACTGCTAGCGCTTAAATTAAGATTAAGATTACTTATTAAATTCAGGCCGGTAATTTCGCTTGATTCTGGGCTGTCCCATTTAAATATGTGTATGAATTCTAACATTTCTATATGAATTCTAAAATTTCGCATCATATTTTGAGGTACTTGGCTTCTATCCTAGATAATCCTAGATTTATTTCTCTGTAAATTAAATTAAACTAAATAAAGTTGGATCAAACCAATATTTCGTAATGTAGCACTTTTCCCCTCAACAAGTGAAAATATTGTTTTTAAAAACAATTTAGCGGTGTACTACATTATTAAAACTAGTTTCATTCAAATGCGAATATACTTTAAAGATTGCACACATTTAGGATAACAATGTATGCGTCTTTTGAAATATGACAAAAAAAAATATTGAAAGAGAAAAGAAAATATTGAAAAAGTGGGAAAAACACGATATCAAAAAAAGTGTTATGAGAAAAATTATTTTAACAGCCATTTTTATTAAAGTTCAAGTGTGATGTGCTGCGGTAAAAGAAGCTAGTTTTTATTTTTCTGCATTCGCAAAATTTGAAAAATGGTAATGATCTTGCTACAATAGATAGTTAAAAAAATGGCATTTTTGGGGTTTTGAGGGGTTTTAAGTTTGTTTCAAAAGTTTATTGAAAAAGTGCTAAAAATTATTTTTGAAAAAATTTTCAGGAGTTAGCTTCTGGAATCAGTGGCAATTGCCCTAAAATAACAAATTTTTTCTTTCAATTATTGTAATACTTTATTCATTCAAATATTACGGTATTAGTGTTCAAATCGCGTCCTACTCTTTATTTAAAATTTATATCTATTTTATTGGATCAAAATTTTAATCTTCTTCAACATAATAAATTTTAGCAGTACTGATAAAAATAATTTTTGCTTCTGTATTAAAATGCAGTAAACCCGGATAATCTCAACATTTAGATTCGCAAATGAAGGTTAAAATTAAATCTAAAAATTAATGTCCTACTTCTTAACTTGGCCTTTCGGTCAATGTACACTGTAAACCTCAAAGTAAAAAATTTGTTAACAAACACTTTGCATACTCAATATTAATATTTTTCTCAATTTAATTAGTTTTATTCAATTTGTAGGTTTTTCAATTTGTATTCAAAGTTTTCACATCTTCAATCTCCGAACTTATTGTAAGGATGACTTTTGACCTTTTCTTTTCTTTTTTCATTTGAATTTAAATTTGTTATCTCTTGTATTGAACGTAATTTATCTTAATTAGAAATTATTTTTCTCGTTATATTATTGTTCTTCGAAGATAAAAAAAAACAAAATTACAAGAGAAAAAGTGAAAGTAATTGCAAAGATTTTCTAAATGAGCACCTGATATTGGCATACTTTATGTTAAAATATATGTTAGATAAATGACTGTATGTAATATTTTTTAATGATTTCTTGTTTAGAAAGCATTCAGACATAGTAAAATAATGATAAATTGATTATAGTTTTATATGAAATAAAACAGAAAAAAAAGGAAAGGGAAATTGAATAAATTATTCAGAATGAAGTTTTTCGGCCCATAGAAATCAAATTTACTATTCCTTATTTGAAGTAAAATTGTTGAATTACACATTATGCCAAAAATAAATAATTGCTTGTGTTAGTATATGCACATGAATATTGAATCCGTCCAAGCTATTTGTTGCAATAAGAGAAAACTAAGTAAATCAAATTAGAGTAAAATACAGGTTTGTATGTAACTTTTAAATTTACGAATTCTAATCAAACCTATCCAGCACTTAGGAATTCTAATCAAATGTATTATCCAGCAAAATTTTATTCACGGCGGATTCTATGGTGCTTAATATGAAAATTTTGGAAATATTTTACGGAAAGGCTTTTAGCAAACTTTCCAAATAATATTAAGCTGGATTTCGAAACTTTAAATGACTGTCAATCTTAAAAGTATAAAATTACTTCAAACGGTTTATTTTAGTAATTTGTTAGACAACCTTGTCTTATTTCCCAAGAAATGGTATTGCGGGAGAGAAAAAATACTGTTACTCGAGAACTATTTTATTAAAAATTATTTTATTGGGAATCGTTCGAAATAGAGTCATTTGAAGCTAAATTGTTTTGGGGAATAATTTTAAATTGAAATATTCAGCCACATCATTTTTATAATATAAAATGCTGGGAATTTCATTTACTAACACACAATTTTGTAACAATTTCCTTCACTCAATCACACTTTATTCTAACAGTCTTCTCTGCTCTCTATTTCTAAACGATTTAATGAAAAATTTCATAGAATACTTAAATCTTGTACTTTCCACGTTAAACGAAATCATTTTTCGGAATCAAATTATTATTAAAAGATTTTTAAGGCGATAAACGTTTTTAATTTCTATATTGTCTTTATCTCAAATTTCATTGTAGATTTAATCTTTTTGAACCGAAAATTTAATGATCTATTGTTTAATTTAGTTGAATTGTTCATTTTCATAATCATAATAAATAATCAAAGAATTTATAAAGGAATTAACATATTTGAATGAAGGCATAATAATTTGCAATGAATATTCTGTTCTCATCCAATGTACATACAGAAAACAATTTCCGAGCAATTATTTTTCTTTCATTTTGTTTTGTTTGTTGAAAATTATAATGAATACTCTATCATGTACAATGTGTTTATGATACAAAAATGCATAAAAAATATACATACATACTTCTTTTTCAAATAAACACACATATGTACATACTTTACTATTCTATAAAAGCATCATGAGCCGACATTTTATACGGTTAACCTTTAGATATTTTCAAAAAAAAATTTTTTTGTGTTGAAATATTGACTAGCACGTACTCGCAAAATTTCTTTATACGTATATATGTATGTATATGAATCACGTGTCATGTAAATTCCATAAAAAAATAATATATTGTATGCATATAAAAGGATTACGAGGAACAAAAAAACAAAAACGAGAATTAAATTGTCTTGTATAAAAGAGAATATTTTTATTTTGGCTGTCTAAAAATTATAACCAGTAATAAAAAAAAAAGAAAAATGATGGAATTTTAATAGAGTTTTTAAAAAAAGGATATTGTGCTTTATAAGGCTCGTTCTCTCTTTATTATATCATATTTCAATAGACTTTCAATTTAAGTGCAATAATAATTGCAATATAATATTTTTAGTAGCATTTTACTAGCATTCATCACTACTTTTATGAATGTAAATTTGAATTTTATATGAGAATGTGTTTCATTGTGTACCACTTGTTTCAGGATGTAACACAATGTAGTACACGATTGGGATATGCATATATATATATGTATATTGTTTAAAAGGTGTAGAGTTGAAATTGTTTTACATTTTAATTTTTTATTATTCGAGAATTTTATTCTTGATCCCTTTTGTATTTTATTGATTATAATAGTTTTTTTTTCTATAGTGAAAAAGAATTTATATTGTAAGAACTATTGTTAACATTATTTGTTATTATGAGAGAATCGTTAGAGTTATCAGGGGTTTTCAGAAAACACAATATCTCGCGATATAGTTAAAATTGCGTTGCATGAATGCAATTACTTAAAAAAATTGCATATTTTATGCCAAGTTATTGTTTTGCTCTATTGCGCATATGAAAGTATGACAAGCTAACTGCATCTTAAAGTATGTAATTATATCTGAATGTTGTTTGATTATCGATGTACGATTGTTAAAGAAATTTGGAATTGAATCTTGAGATTCGCAGTAGATTAATTAATTATTAATAGGGTTTTTATAAAAGTTAATTATTAAACTTTGTTTAAATACCAATTTTTCTATTAATTTGAAGGAATTTTTAGGAAGAGAAAATGAATGCTGTTGTGGGATTTAAAGAAGTTCTAGTATTTGCGTGCCTAATAATCTAAATGCAAGAGAAAATAATATTTTGCTAAAGTGACGTTCTCTATGTGCACAATAATTATTCCTTTATTTCAGCTTTAAGTTGTTAAATTCTGTTGCTTTGCATAGCATTTAAGGAATAATCAATCAATTCCTTGAAATTTAATTATTGAAATTGAATTCCTTGAATATTCGAATTCTGGTTTTTACCGAAATTAGCTGGCAAACTTTTCAGGATTTAAAAAGTTCGGATGACTCAAAGTGAAACAGTGCTAAGTGACAAATTTACATTTTTCTAGGTATGGTGACTAAAAGTTTACTAACTTCCTTAAATAAAAAAGGCATTTTCATAATCTTCTGTAACGCTTTCTTTCTCTGTAACGCTTTCGTTGATTTAAATAACACACATTTCATAACATTCAAATGCTGTCCACATCACATTTCTTAATTTGCTTACTTAAAATGTTAATTTCAAGATTAATTTAAAGGGTATTATCAAATCAGTTATACAATCATCAATTATATTATTATCAATTATACAGTCTTTTCATTTAAAATAATTGTTTGCCTTTGCACTTAGAAATGAATTTCATCGTTAACCCAGTATTGTCATACCACTATTGTAACAATATTTTGAACTATTTAAACGTAGATGTTATGCGTTTTACATACATAAAATTTTTCATGAATCACATCCGGGGTTACAAAATTACAAAATTTTTATTTATATTTATTGAAATTTTTAGATTTTTATTCTAATTCTACAGATCTAGATAGAAGAATATCTATTATCTTCAAATTTATCTTGGATGATAATAAAAAATAATCATAGCCAGAATTAGAATAATTTTACAAAAACATTTTAAAATATGTATTCAAATAATTTTTGAGTGGGTTTGCTTGAAATTTAACATAAAAATAACAGGTTTATCAAAACAATTTCGATGTTATACTGCACTGAAAAAAAAATTTGCTGCTTCAGCTATATTTTTGGCATGTTATTTGCAAAAAAAATAGCTCATATCGGGATAGTGGCGTTAAATACTAGATTTTGCTATAATTTATAACTTAAAATTATTTTAAAAGTTCCAAGTAGAAAATGAGCTGAATTCTCTTGTAATATAAGGAATTTTGCAACATTTCTTTCAAATTATGAAATATGTCATATTAAACTCTACTATAAATTATATTACAAATATTGCCATATAAGATATATTATATTCTTATTTTCCAAAACAATATCTGCAAAATTTTATATCAAATGATATCAAGAAAAGTTAAAAAAACCCACAAGCAAAATATTAACTTTTCCAATTATTATTAATAATTTGAGCTTTATAACATTACCAAATTAGCCAAATGAAATTGATAATTTTGCAATGTCTCATGCTAAATTTTGCTATGTCTTAATAGCATTTATTCATATGTTAAATGTGAAATTTTAATAGAAGTTGAAATTGAAATTGAAAGTAGATTGGAAATTGAAAGTAAAATTTCCAAACTTGCCTCCAATTAATATACGGAAAGTAACTTGGAATACTGAAAATTTCACTAAAATCTGAAAAAATAAAATTTAAAATTAGAAATATTAATTAAATATTTTTAAATTCATTTATTTTCAAATTCATAAAAGATCTTTATTTTATCTATTACTAAAATACATATTTGATTTTCTTATTTTATTATTTAAATTTTCTTGTATCATTGATATACGAAAAATTAATACTTCTCCAATTCGCTAACTGATGTTAAAACTGATGAATAGGTGTTATAATGTGGTGTTCAGTCTGATACACGTATTTGTTCAAATTATTTTTGATTCTACCAGGTACTAAAAATTTAATGCAAATGTTATTTTGAAGCAGGCATCAACGGCTGATTCCACTGAAGTGTATAAGTTGTCATTGATTAAAACAAAACATTTGCTAATGGTATCTGTAAAATGAAATAATAGCAAATGGAAAACTGTGAGCAAGTTACTTTCATCTGATATAGATATTATAAAATGAAATATTCACATACTTACCTAAAAAGCTAGCGCCAACCACTAATCATGTAGGTGCACTCCAGTTTTGTTTCCAAAATTAATATTTTTTAACTTGTTTAAATTGTCATCCTGAAATACGAATTTTATTTTTAAAACTTTGATTAAACTTAATTTCTTTTTAATCGGTTTTATTTTCAAAATTTCAGTTCTTAGAAACAAAAGTGTAGTAAAAACATACAAAAAAATGAATAAAATGCATATTTTGTTTTATATGAATATATATTATATAACGTGACTTACCAAAAAAACTGAAAGAAGTTTCAAGAAACAATTAACGGGAAGAAGATTTTAATTTAACTACTTTTGAATTCACTTTAATTTTATTTCTCTTCACTTTTTTTAAAACTGTTTTTTAATTGGCAACATTAAAATCAAAAGAAAATATAATTTAAAAATTATTCACACGTCCGCTCGCGCTAAGTTCTTAAACAAAACTGTGCTTGTTTCGTGCTCTGAATTGTCAAACTTTGCAAAAAAATGTATGAGCTGACTTATTTTACATAACTAAATGCGCTATGCAATATCACCAAAATTCTATCATGGATTTACAAAATGATGTACATACAAAATATTGCTACAAAACATAGCTAAAACTGCCATTTTTGTTCGACAGGATTTGCTATTTTATAATTAAAATTATTATCATGTAATTAACTGATTTTCTACTATGAAACGTAAGAGCAATGAATATTTTATGTGGTAAAATTTACTATGTTGCAATGAAAGTTTTACTATCGAAATTTGTGAGTGTCCCATGTGTCATATCACCTACAAATAACACAAATTGCAATATAAAATTGTTGCTGCAACTGTAATTTTTGAGAAAATTTATCACAATTTCTGAAAATTTAGTTTTTTAAATTAAGTTTTGAAAAATTTTTTGACTTAATTAATTTAATTTCAGATTATTTTTAACTTACTGGTTATGTCAAATTTAAGCAACTAAAACTATAATCTGAAATATGATTACTACTATGTATAATCTAAATCTGAAATGAATTTCTGTAATGAAGTTTTTTTGTTAAATAATGGTCAAGAAAATTAAAAATAATACATCACGCATTTTTTATTCGTAGAATTTGTTAAAGATTTAATGCTGCTTTACAATATTTGGCTTTCGGGTGAGCTTAAAAGATGCCTATGTATACAACACTCTACATATAAACCTATATACATAATATAGTTAAAAGATGCAGTTTCGAATACTGCTGCTGGATTAACATTTTAATGTTAAAAATGAATTTCAATCTATAAAGTTTGTTTTTGCTGCTAACAAAATATCTCTATTTTCTATTGCAATTTTCCAATTATGCATTTCAGTTAAAATTTTCTCTTTTAATTCCGAATTCATACAATATAACGATTTTCAGTATATTTACATATAAGTATTTACTTAGTCGTGCCTAATTACATTACTAAGATAATAGTATTTGTAGGTTCAAGACCACTTTAAAAGTTGTTTAATATTTATACTTTAAAAGTACTCAAGCTAAAGTACTAAAATAAAGAGTGAGTTATTTCAATAAGGAATGGATTCGGAAGGTAGTGCCATTCAACTGCTACAATAAGAAATTGGTACAAATTTATATATTTATTTAACTTTTCAATTTGTTAAGCCGTTTTTGCTCAAGAAAAATGAAAATACAATATTTTACTACAAAACATAGCTAAAATTGTCATATTTTCTAGACCAAATTTGCTATTTTCTATTTGTAAAGATTACGATATAATTAACTGGGATACTACTACATAAACACAACAACGCCTGATATTTTACTATGGCAAAATTTACAATTTTATAAGGGTCATTTTGCTAACAAAACTTATGAAGATGCCATATGTAACATTTCAAGTACATCTAACATAAGTTGCGGTGTAAAATTGTTATTTTAGCTATAATTTGATTGAAAATTTATTATATTTAATTTTTAAAAGTTTGATTATTAATTTCAAATACTCTGTTAGAATTATTACGAATTTACAGTGTTTTTTTTGTACAAAATATGATTTTTCTTGTTATGCAGTGCTATTATCGTTTTGCTATACCTTATATTGCAGGCTAATGAAATATAAAACTTGTCGCGCGAATAATCTGGCAATTTTAATTGTAAAAACTATTAAAGAGCGCTTTAAACGCAGTTGGATGTTTTATTGCAAATTCTGCAAATGATTTTTTTTTCAGTGTGTTAAACAGCTATTCATATGCAAAATTATAATAAAAAAAAATTTGTTTTAAAATTAAGAATAATTTGTAAATATTTTGCATTATAATGAAATAATATTAAAATTTATAGAATTAAAAAAAATGGACGGTGGATAAATTACGCCTTAATTTATGCAATGTTCTTTTGATAATTTGATGTAAGAATTTTCATAATTACTAAGTTTTTCTAGGAAATTAGCAAATTCAGAATTTAAAAGACTTGTTAAGGATTTTATTTTTTATGAAAATAATTTTGAATAATTTATAATTCAAGCATTTCATTCATTTAGCATATTTTTTCGTATGTATGGATGTGGAGCTAACTTAATAGCAAAAGTAGGATATTTTGTGTAGAATTACAATTCTTTGAATTAAGGGATCAATTTCCAGCATTCTATAATGAACCCAATCAGCGCAAATTGAATATTGAATGAATAAATGAATAAGAAATGAAAGAAATAACAAAAATAAATTAAAAATCAAAGACAAAAATAAAGGAAAAAACGAAAAAAGGTGTTAAGAAAGTAAACAAATTTTTTGTCTTTTAATTTCAAAATAAGTGATCTAATAGGTGATAGAATCTAATTTGGAAAATCATTATTTACTTTTATTTAGAAGTTATGGTTTTGTTTTTTTACTCTAAATAATTTATGGGCTTAAAAGCTTTGACAAGATAAAATTTATGAGCATTTTAGAAGAGTAGAGGGCTTTTAGATTCCTACAAGAAAGTTTTAAAATATAAATTGTTACAATGAATTTCTTTAGCTTGAAATATTTATTTGAGCCACATAGTTAATTATTCAATAAAGACTTTTTACTATTATTAACTTAATGCAAATTTTTTCATACAACTGCAGAACAGATGGACAACGTAATCAAAGAAACGAGTTAAAGGCAAAAAAATTAAAAAATTTTTCTCCTCGAACTGGACTTGAACCAGTGACCTTCCGCTTTTTTGGCGGACGCTATACCAACTGAGCTACAGAGATATGAAGAAATCGCCGAACGAAATCTTCTTCACATTGCTTTATACTGCAATCCACATATATGCAATCTACTATTTCAAACACATAATCACAAGAGCATAATATATGTATATAAATAGGTCACATATATAATATAAATAGGTAAAAATCACATTTTACTGTCCTTTTATGGAATCGGACTGATATTAGCATTCGGGTAAACTACTGACGCTTACACTATCAAACGTTAACATTAAAAGGAAATCGCATAATTATAATGCTACAATTTGGAAATTTAAGGTAAATTTAAGTTTATAACGTGTTTATAAACGTGTTTATTTTAAGTTTATAACGTAAGTGTATAACGTGTTTTAATGACTTTAAATATTTTGATATAATAAATGTTTAAGCATTCTTATTTGACAGAGTAATATGTCCACAATGAGTGTGATACAACAGGATGCCAAAACTCAAGGTAATATAATAAGCAAATTAAGCTAAAGGAATTTATAATTCAAATAATCTTCCTATTCTAGTATATTTTGATTCAATTCTAGTTTTTTTAGAAAAGTAAATATGAACGCATAAAGATGCGAAAAATTGATACCAGCCTGAATATCTTTAACTAATATCCTATAATGTTATAACAAAAAGTTATTTGAGAGATTTATTTTAAGAATGGGGATTGTTTTGTTTGAGACAAAAAAAAGTCTGATTTATACAATGAAAAAATTTTATATATTTGTATGCTACTTCGTTGCCAGGAGTTTTCATTTGCAAAAAAATTGTTTTGCAGATCAAAATTTTCAGAACAAATTAATTATTATGTATTTAGGAAACCTTTTGGGCAGGAAAGAAAGCTGCCTTTGCTTATATTTGCTTTTTTAATATTTAATTAAATAAGAAATCATTTTGGATTTATGACTAGAAATCTTATGAATTTTGGATTATTACTAAAAAAAGTTATAATTTTCCATAATTTCCATCTTTTTCTTCAACCTAGAAAAAAAGCTTACCTTGTTCCTTATTCCACAATTGAAAATTGTAACTTTACCTATAGTTATTTTCAGCTGACGTATTCCCTTGAAATTAACTATAGTACTTTAAAATTTCTTAATTATTGAAAATATTATATTTTCCGTGTTTTAACCCTCGCCAAACCTTCCTATAGAACGCATATTTTCTGTTACAACTACTGAATCCGTATTCTTACAATTACTAGTTCTTGTTGCTTGTTAAAATTATTATGCTGACTATATAAAATGATATATGGTCAGCATAATATTTTCATTGTGAATTTTCTGAATTATTAAAATTTCAATTGGTTTGCTTTTATCAGTTTAGAGGAAGCCTTGCCCAAGATTATTGTAAGGTTCTGTAAGCACATATTTATTTGAAAACAAGTAAATTTGTTGGAAAGTAGAAAATCATTATCAAATTTTAAATAATACGATTGATTAGTTTCTTTGTTATAGTCAAGAAAAATCGAGCTCTAGTCGAAGTCCAGTTTCCTAGAACTCATTTTGTTCTGGAAATTTTTTTACTGAATAGTTAACAACCAGAGTAGAAATAGTGAATGTCAAAAAAGTCTGTCGATTATTTTTTAATACTCATAGCAAGGCTTGTACTAGAGTAGAGCTTTTATATAACTCGTTTCAACTCTTTTTACATATAAAGTTTTTCTTTCAATTGCTAATTCTTGATATGCCTTGAAATTTGTAGAAATTCTTTATTTACATTTTTTTTATGTACCATCACAATATGACCATTATTGTATAAGAAATCTCATTAAACTTCCATATGGTGACAATTCAAATTTCTTTAAACTAGCTCTCATTTTAAGGTTCATTAAAGAAATATTTTAGAATCGCTATTTGAAGTAAAAATGGAATTTTATCTAAAATATTTTTATGTTGCCCCTAAAAGCATGCAATTTTAAAATTTATATTAATCAGTACATTTTAGTACAGTGCAAATTCAGGTTCAATTTAAGTTCAATTTAAGTTTTTTTAGGTCAGTGAGCAATATTCAAATGCTGTACAAAGATATTTTCATTTGATTTCAAATTATAATAAAATTCATTTGACCATTACTATAGCATGAATCACAGAAAAATTTATTAAAACTTTGAAATTTTTTAAAATTATAATTTTTTTAAAATTCTACACTGAATATACTATTTCTTTGCGTCATTCTAATATTCCATTTTGACGAAGGTTAACTGGAATCAAATTCATTTCGAAACGGTTTCATTTGATATCCCTAAAATTTATTTTTTTTTGGTTAACAAAAATACAGACATGAAATAAAATAAACAACTTTTAATATATTATTTTTGGTAAGGATAACAATCAAAATAAGTAACACGTGTCGAAAACGTGTGTTGAAAAATAAAATTTTACCAAGTTGAAGAAGAAGAAGAACGAAATAAAATTCGTTTAGGTTTTTTTTATTTATCCTCTTTGATTTTATCCTTGTCTTCTGTTCAGCTCGCTTTCAATATTCTTTTACTTAGCAATTTAATACTTGAGTTTGTAATAAAATACATTGTGAAAAAAATGAAAGTTAAAAAAAGTGAAATTTTAAAATGGAAGACTTTTCATTACTTTAAAGCGCAAATTTACGTTTTTGTTTTAATATTTTTGTATAAAATAAAATAAAATGTAACCACTTTTTAATTTAAAATTATGTGCAAGTACATTTAACTTAAAAAAGAAGAAATAATCAAATACTTAAGATGATACTTTTAATTTTATGTACTTATACTTAGTTGTGAAGTTTTTCTTAAGTAGGTGGATAAGAATTGAGTTTATAATTAAAATTGCCGTTAAAATGAAAAATATTCCAAAATAATTCAATTAAATTTTTAAGATTGAAGTTAAAAGGTTTTCTTTGAATGTACTTAGTCAGGAAATTCATTTAATTATTTTTGATAAGGGCAATAATATTAAGAGAATAATATTAAGATTTAAAAAAAATATGACACAAGTGAATTTTTAATGTTGAACTTTTAAAATCAAACAAAAATTTTAATAATAAAAATGTCATTTTTTTGTTGGGTTTTTATTCGAAAGGTCATAGGAAACAGATTAAATTAAATATTAATTTTTGCAAAGAATTTTGCCCCATATAGATTGCAAGGTAATATTGTTTATAACAGTAATTTTGTACTATTAAGTAATATCGTTCTTGGAGTAAGTGAGTAAATATGACAAATACTGTAGAGTATTACTAGAATTTTTGAGAATCAAAGTTTAAAGACTCATTCTTTATTCATAGGCGTTGGGTAAATATGTACTCTAAATAATTGTGTGTTCAACTTTCGAGTATATTCGAAAGGTCCACATTTTTCACAATGCAAAAATTTTTGAAATTATTTCGGAAGTTTTTTTTTTAATTTGTAATGGGATAGTATACAACGAAAGAAAGTTTAATGAGATTGCTATTCCCAGGATTTGTAGTAAAAAGTTTGCCACTACAGATGACACTGAACTTTTTCTGCTTTTACTTTAGAGTACATATGTAATTTTCAATATTTATAAAATTTGAATAATTCAAATGTATGATTTACTCTCTCAGTTTTATTCTCTTATAATACGTTGATCGTTGTGTAGTGTGGCTGGAAATTAAATTTGAAGTTTGCCTTCCTATATTAAGTGATCTTATACATTTCTTGTTAAGTTAAAAATTATTTGATACATGATTAAGAACCTTATGACAAAAAAAAATTAAATTATTTCAGTTTTTCTTTAAAATAAAAAAAATTTGCTTTTGAATCAAAACTTAATTTATCCTTAAGCATAGAATAACAATGTAATTAAGATTTTATGTGTATGGGTGATGTTTTTATAATTAATATACGAATCATCATTGTATAAAATCTTTTATATCCTATATAAATGGTAATCTAATTTAAAACAAAAGTATTTATATTTAATTATCTTTGATTGTTAAGGATATTTTAAGACACAATAATAAGAATAATAATAATATAAAAATTGCTTCCGGCTTAATGAACGGAATTTAAAGTGAAAAATATTATGATTAATTTGTATCATAATGATTGAGCAGAATATTTGTGAATTATAAATTATTCATACAATCAAAAACAATATTTTCGATACATTCACATTGTATCGAGTGATTAATTTTGAAGTGTTTTTTTCAACTTACACTGCATTAATGTCTTCTAATGTTCCAGCTGTATTACGAAAATCAATATCAATATCTTATCGCAACATGATGACAGATTAATTTCTTACCAGCACTTAAACCCCGCGATCTCGGAGGGATCTTTGGTTTCAGCTAGACGACGCTTATTGCCATACCCCGCGAGTAACAGCGATTTGTTGAGAAATAATTTTGGTGAACATCTAATTTCACGTTTTAGACCATAGTAAATTGGCCCCCTAGATAATGTGGCATGGCACTCTTATGATTATTTCCTTTGGGGCTATGTAAAGTATCTGGTGTTCAAGGTTAAGCCAGCTTCAGTTGACGCTTTAAAAGTCAACATCACTTGTATATCTGGTAGATACGCTTGAATGAGCCGTCCAAAATTGAACTGTCAGGATGGACCATTTAAAATGTACTCGCGATCAACATTTGAATAAAATTATTTTGAAAATGCAAATGCCATCACATGTTTTTTTTCGAGTCATAATAAAACTTATGCCATGTAATGATATTTTCTGTTTTGTGTGAAATTTAAAAAAAACAACTAAAAATAAATCACCCCTTACTGTTTGCATATAAGGCAGTTAGTAAAAAAAATTAAAGTAAAATCAAAAAATTATCTTGCTATCGACCACATTTTAGTAGCCAGCTTAAATCTTTGTCAGGAGCTTGTTAGTTCATAATATACTAAAAAATGCTTTAGATTAAAGATTAAGTTACATAAATTCGGCATTGTCTTGGATTGGATGGCGTTGTGTTTAATTGAACTCTATTTACTCTATTTAACCGACAGCATAAAGAAGAAAATAATTGATTTTCATAATTTTCTGGCCATTCAAATTTCTTGACCTAAAAATTTGTTGTATTAAAGTTAATTTTGAATAGCTTTATAAATTAAAACAAAGAAATCTGAAAAATTTCTTTAAATAAATAAATTTGAATAGAATTAACATTAGATCGTCTTAAAAAACCCATCAGAGTGTAAAAGAATAAAATGTTTATTGCTTGTATTAATTCAATCTGCTTTTTTTAAATATTGTTTTAAAAATTTAATTGATCCTTTTTCTTTTTCTTATCTTTTTGACCATAATCCAACCTACCAGAAATAAAAAAAAAAATATAAAAGTCCATAAGGCTCGCTTTGTGATTTCTTGTTCTTATTTTTTTTTCATTTTGAATTAAAAATTAGTCGTGTTATTCTAGAAATGTAAAAGATTTTCGCATGCTAAGAATCAAATTTTAGAAATTCTTATATCATGGATCATAAGAAAAAAAATTCAGAAAGTACAAATCCCCTGGAACATAAACATAAATATTTTTATTTTAAACCCAAAAGGATATTAAAAGGAAAACTGTTTTTCTCTTTTTTTTTTTCGTTCATCTAAAATGAAAATTAAAAGCGTAAACAGTTTAACAAATTTTTTTTTCTTATTTTTATTCTTGGTATTTTCTTTTTTATTATTCCATAATATTAGAAAGTTTATTACAATAAATTAGAAGAGCAAAGAAAATATGTACAAAGCTAAAACCAAAACAAAAATTTTTAATGTTCTTAAAAACACTGACCATAGGCACCAATTTACTCTCTTTATCACTCACTTTTTCGTTCTGCTCCATTAAAACAAATGCTTTTCTAACACATAAAAAAAAAACGCGTTCACTTAATTTTTTGAGCCAGTAGTGAGTCCTAAATAAATAGAATTTTTTTTTTTTGTTTTGAATTTTTTCTCTTTTTCTTATTCAATGCTTTCAATTAGTAGAAGAAAAAATGAAAAAGTTTAAAAACCTTCGCAAAAAGTCCCAAGTGTTCTATGAAATATTCAAAATAAAATAGGAAAAAATTAAAAATTAGATAAGAATGAAAGAAAGGAGGAAAATTGTGGTAGGCCTTGCCGAATTGATTAAATTTTGTACCTCTTTTTCAACCGATTATGCGAGTTACACAATTTCAAAATGGAAGAGGTTAAGTAATTTAGCAACGAAAAAATTAATTTTTCCTTTGTTTTTTATCTAACTTAGAAATGTCTGCCTTCCGAATCGAGTTTCAAACATTTTACTAAAAATTTTACCTAAAAAGTGTTGAACTTTTTAGGTAAAATTGAAGCAACGGTGATTCAGTGTAAATATCATCTTGAGTTGCATTGCCTTACAATATTTCAGTAAAGCATTTTGAAATTTGTTTTCCAAAAACTATGATTTGCCTGTTGGAGAGGTCTTTGTTTCAATTTAAATTTATTTGCGAAGAAGGTAAAGATTTCAATTTTGCTGTCATAAGGTGATGATCCGTAGCACATAAAATTTCTTTCATGAGAAAATGGTTAAATTGACCTTACCAGTGTTACATTATATTTGCCAAAAATTAATATTTTTAATAATTAAAATACATTAAAAGTAAATTTATTTTATGTATAAAGAAAACTGGAAAGAAATTAATATCCCATAAACATTAATTAGAATGAATAAAATAATATTCATTAAAAAAGAAAACACTGCTAAGGATATTAGAAGCTCATTCTGTAGTCTTTAGCATAATTTGGATTCGAAACTGTGATTTTTTTTTAATGATAATACAACAATAATAACAATAATGAGATGTAGAGAAAGAATACATTTAAAATATACAGATAAGAAAATATACGATTCCTTTGGGTATGGGTCTAAAAAAAAAAGGCTTCAATGTAAATACGAAAGGTTTTTGTTCGTCCAGTTTTTAGGAATATCATGTAGGTCATGGATTTCGTTCGCATTGTAATTAGTTACTTAAAAAATTAAAACTTTAAGTAACAAATAATTAATAGTAATTTTTTTTGACGTATTGTTCTTAGAATATTTTTTTATATATGTTAAATGTAAACTTTATAAACGTTATGCTTAAAAAAGAGAACTCATCTTTTCAGACGAAAATTAAATATGCTAATCTCGAGAATTGCGAGTGCTTATCTTTGATAATCCATAAAAATATATAGGAAAAAGTTGATTTAAATTTTTTGAGAGTGTTTTTCATCGTATCTATTATAATAATAAGCCTGGCAGTCAACACTAAAAAATTCGGAGTAATTTCTGATCGAATTCAAAAGCACAAATTTCTCACGTAAAATTACTTCCAAACTTTTTGAATAAAATACTCTCAGTGGATCCTCAAAATCCTTGAATGCTATATGATTAGCTCATAACTCACTATGATCATATTTAAATAATGAGTTCGAAAATAGAATTTAGATAAGCAAACACGCAAGACTTCAGTACATTTCGAATCAATGCCAGGCAATTAAACCAAAATAATTCACCAACTGAATGTTCTACCTCACCGATTTAGTACTAAATTAATTATTACCTGTAAATGCTATTGTTTCTGATTAATACGAAAGTGTAAAAGTACAACAATCAGATACCAGGATTGCTCCTAAACAAGAAAACAAAAAAGAAACAAATAATTTGTAACATGTTTTTACTTTTATTTTTCTGTTAAGCTTTTAATCTTCTGATTAATGTTGGCTAAGGCGATTCTTATTAATGTTTTCAATAGAATATGTGGATGAGAAATTGTAATATTCTGACTACATAGAAGAGATAGAAGTATTTTTTCAAACAGTTATGCTTATAGTCCTATGTGTATTATTGTTACTTACAACATAAATTTTTTGTATATGTAATAACAAATGTATATATGTTATGTACGTATGTCATAAAGTGGATGAATAGATAACATAGAGAAAAGAAATTAACACAATTACAAGATAAAATAAAAATATCTAAGAGAAGATATTTATGATTCAAAAGATATTTATGACATAAAACATTAAATTTCTTAATAAATTTGGATGTCATTGAGCACAGAAAATATCTGATATGAAAATGAATGAAATTAATAAATACCCTTGAAAAAAGTTATTTATTAAAATAATTATTATCTTTCGAGATTATAATGAAGAAAATGTTTTATCAGTAAATAGCCTATAAAGCGAATGAAAGTGGATATTGGCGTATGTTTTGAATTGACACTTTAGAGCAAGTGATTTTGAAATGTGGTTGACATACTTTTTAGCACTTTTCCAAAAAAGTTTTAAAAAAAAGTGCTTATTAGCTCCACTCTGTCCGTCCGTCCGTCCGTGGACAGGTTTACAAAACTTCTACACCCTTGAAGATAGAAAGCTGAAATTTTATATGTACATTGATCTTTACTACAAACCTATTTCTGTAAAGAAAAATTTTTACCTACCTACCCACCTCTAAAAGTTCCTCCACCTCAGCCCCCCAAACCTCTAAAAATACCATTTTTTGAGTAATTAATGTAGCAAAACCTCAAACATTTTTTAGACTTTGCAAACACTGAAAAGTAGCGACTGGCTTCTTCTATCGCTTTACTAAAACAAAATTACTGTTAAAATTTAGCGTTATAAAATTTGTTATTTAAAATTTTACAATTTGTTTTTACGTTTTTTGCAATTTGTTATCGTTTTTCTTCTACATTTCAGGTTGTAGGAGTCTTAAATTTTGGTAGCTCATAGATATTCACAATTAGTTCATTTCGTTAGAACAACATTTTTTTCCACCTCAACTTGCTCTCAAGGTATCTTCCCACAAAATTTGTAAAACTTGAATTGTTCGCTCCTTATATTTCCGAAGCGGCAAGTTTCTCCAAAACACAGATTCTTGCGGGTTTACACAGATCGTTTTTAAAACCAGTATCTTCACTTGTTCAAGGGAAAAGTTTTACGTTACAAACCATTGGTTTGACCCGCAACTTTATTTTAAATAATTTAATATTTTGGAAGAAATTTTGAAATTTGAGAAAAAAAATTCATTGAATTACGAGTAGTAATTAAATGAAATTTTAGAATTTGCGGTATTTGAAATCCCTTCTTTTTAATTAAAGACCAAATTAAATTTGCCATAATTTTTAAATTTTTGAAATACACTTAAATATTACTTATTTTTTTACCTTTAAATGAACCCGGAATAATTGTCTTCAGTTACTCAAATTTCGGAATTCTCAATTGAAAATTACCTAAATTTACCTAAATGTAAAAAAAGATTTGGAGAATTTTAATCAGTGTGGCTATAAATTTAGTTTTTCTGTTATTTGAAGTTATAAACAGATTTCCAATAATGTCAGTCCTAAACCGATACGGAAAATTAAGATCTACTATTCCAAAAGTATTTACTTAAATGACAATAATTGCTAATAAAACGCATGATTTGGATGAAATTTTAAAAATCAATAATTTACTTAAATCAACTTTCAGATCAATACAACCATTTTACATTATAGTTGGTAGTAATAATATATTAATGTTATTTATGCTCCAGCTGAACTTCTCATTTTACTTTTGATATAAAAAAAATATTTTTTATTGTTAGGTTTTCCACTTGCCTATACAAATTTATAGTAATTTATAGGTTTTTAAAGGCGGAACACGTACACATAATATGCTAGAACTTGCCATTTTTAATATGTAATTTATTATAAGCACATTTGAGGACAAAATATCTATAAATAATTAACGTGCATAACCGTTAATAAATAAAAGATAAAAAAGATGGTCGTTTTTCTTATATAGAAAACATTGTATAATTCTTCTATTGATTATATATTCAATATAGACAAGTAATAAACTGTTTATTATTATTAATAATTGTATGTGTGCTGTTTAATAGTTATGGAAATGATTTTCTCTCGCAGAATGATCACTAAAATATTCTTTAATTTGTAAAGCGCAAAATGAAAATTTTCTTATAGAATCATGTAGATTTAACGGTCTGAAGGAGAAAATCAAATATACTTAAAGATCATAAAATGAAAATTGAATCTTTTATAACGAAAGTTAATAACCACAAAATCCATTAAAATTAGCGAAAATGTAAGAGAAGATAGAACAGAAGTATAGTTGTATAAATTTTTCCCTCTAATATTCATCTCTTTTTTCGATTTTCATTTCTGTTTTAGCTATGAATGCTTATACTCGGGTAAAATCAATAAAATCCTTGAAAGTTCTTGCAAAAACTCTTTAAATTTTCTTTTTTTTTCACTAAAAGTTTTTAAAGCTTTAAACTTTATTTTAAATTTCCATTTACTAGACAAATACATAAATAAAACACTAAGGTGAAATTATTTTTAACATCATCATTGGCATGCTGTGGAAAAATCGACTATAATGGAGAAATGATATAGAATTGGTTCTTGTATAGTATGGGAAAAGTAAATAACTTTCTTTAATTCTTTGGAGACAGTCTCTTTCAGGTATTAAATAATAAATTATTATAAAGGTTACATTATCTTAATAAAATTTCTATTATGTCAGACAACTATATATCCAGTTCTTATATTGTATAATATTTATGCTACGTTTATTTGAATCTCAATGTTGTAATTTTATATTTTTTATTATAGATTTACATTAATATGTATACACTATTTATTTTCTTCATTAAAAAAATAGAAAATAGTCTGAATGTTGATTGGAATTTGGAAACCTTGAAAGGATTCAATATTAAATTGAAATTGTTAATAAACCTTAAAACTTAAAGTACACCCACACATTGATTATAGTATATAAAAATCTTCTTTAATAATTGTGTCTTCTTAAGTAATAATTATAGTCTTCTTTAATAATTGTGTTATTGAATGTCATTGTACTGCCAGTAAATTGATCACTTATTAAATTAAAATCTAAAAGTTCGTATTTTAAGAGCATCTCATTTACATTTAATGTGAGTTTTTGTATAAATAACAAATTTTTAAATAAATAAAGGTGAAAAAGTTGAATATTCAAATATTGTTCCAATAAGAAAAAAAATTTTATGTCTCGAATTATGTTAAAAAGTATTATGAAAATTGTACTATAAGTGATAAATAATTTCATTTGTTTTGGTTTCTCGAGCAGATTTCTGTGGGTTAACTGCGGTCGAATTTCAGAACGTGAGTATGTAGTATTGTATAATGAGAGATTATATATGTTTAGCAATTACGGAATAAATTCTTAACTTATTAAATTCTTCTTAAATTTTTGGCAAAAATTTTTCGAGAAGAACTTTAACAACTGCTGTAGGAGGAATGTAATAAGATGGGAAGCTAAATAAATGCGAAAATAAATAAATTAATGAATTAAATCTAAAATATCTAATAATTAATTACATACGTATACAAATTCAAAAAAAGTGACAATTTTGTGAGTTCATAGATTTTAATAAGACCTTTAAAATCTTGAAATACAGATGGTTTTTTATTATATCTCCTCTACCATAAAAGATTTTTTAACGTTTAACGGATTAGATTATAGCTTCAGTAGCTAGACAAAATTCTGTAAAAAAGTATTTTGGAAGATTCAAAAAGTATCACGAGAAACTGTTGAGACAAAAAAAAAAAATAAAAAAAATTAAAAAAATAAAAAATGAGGAAAATTGGAATTTTCATAAATATCGAACGCTTCTATTTCCAAAAAAATCATTTAAACCGAATAAACCGCTATTTCTTATTTTAAGTTCTCCAATAACCGTTTTAAAAACGGTTTGTTTTGAGCTGCTATCTTTTTTGGAAAGGAAGTTATAAACAAATTTTTAAAATTTCGACAAATTTTCTTAAAATCCTGGTAGTTCGGAGATGAATCCGATTTCACACTATGTTCCGAACAAAAATTTTACTCGTTTTCGACGGTCTACCCGAATGCATGTATGGCTCCTAACTTTGTGCTAAACCATTCTGTACATCCCTGTGACGTATGCAATACCACATAAACAGCGTATACTTTAAAATCTATAGATAAAACGGAAAACAGTTTTCAGGTCTATTTCATACTTTTTCAAATTGCGTGCTATTACGTATTGTATACGATCATATCTTTTTTAGCCCTTTTCCAAAAAACATTGGAAAGCAAATGCTAATTAGTTTCATTTTAACCGTCCGTGTGCCAAACTTCTACATTCTCTAAGATAGAAAGCTGAAGTTTTTTATACAAATAGATCTTTACTAGCATCTTATTTCTGTAGAAAAATTTATCTATTTCTCGCTTTTTAAAAATTTCAGTTCTTTAAAGTCATTATAAATCAGTTCTTTAAAGTCATTATTACTGTATCCAAAACAATGAGCATAAAATGGTAAGCTATAGAAGAAATTTAGCAACCATTGCACACTAATAAATTTAAGTCCAATAAATTAAGATTTAAGTCCAAGAATATATTTTGTAATATTATTTTTTTTTTATTAAAAGTCACGTTCATTTTTTGAGTTCCGGTTCATTTTGAATTTTTGTTGTTCGGTTCATTTTGAAATTTATATTTGTGCTTACCTTTTTACAAATAGAGAAGAGTAAAAAATTATTTGTCCTCAATAGTAAGTGCTATAATTTTAAATACCAGTTGTAATACGTTCTTGTAGGCATATTAATAATATGAATTCTTTTCTATAGAGATTGTGCTCTTTAAGAATTGCTGAAACAAAAATAAATATTGAAATAGGGTTGACAGAATTGTAAAATAGGTGAAATTTTCTTTTGAATGTAAAATTATTAGAAAAGAAGAAATTTGCATATTAATTGACAAATGTTGCACTTGGGTACCCCCCGCCCCTAAAACACTTACAACTGTTTAAAAATTTAACAGTTTTGGCTTTGATTTCCCAAATTTTTTTGTCTTTTATAGTAGGCAGCTTTTTCTTTCAGTTTAATCTATAAGTGTTTTTTCAATTAAGAAAATTTTTCTTTATGCCCTAAGGAATGAATCAAACCATTGAAAATTGCTTTTAAATAATTTGATAAAAATAAAAAAGGCTAAATTTATTTGTCGCTTAGTGAAATATTTACCGAAAAGATATAAACTAACTAAGAAAGGATCTAATAGCGGAAAGGCGCACAAAAAGAAACAAACAGAAAAAAAAATACTCAAACCAGAAAACGAAATTAAAAGAGGATAATTTATCATTTCTAAATAAAATCGGCGGGAAATTTATTTATGAAAGGGTAAAAAATGTCCTTTTTTTTGGTTTATCCTTTCTACATTATTTTCGTTTTTTATTATTTTGATTAAGTAAAAAAATTTTTTCTTCGAGTAATTTAAGTTAAAAGATTTTCTTTTCTCCCGAACAAATGGCTTAAGGGTTGAAAAAAAAATTTTCCGGTTTAGTATTTTTAAGAATTTGCAATAGTAATGAATTTAGGGTTGGAAATTTATTATAAAATTTATTTTTAACTTTATATTTTTAGGATTATTATGAAGGTCTACATTTAGTGTACTAATTGAGAGAAATGGCTGTATTAAATTTTGTACATATTTATGACGTATAGAGTTAGAATAATGAATGAGATTTTAATGATAACAAGGATACAAAGGATTCCGTGAAAAATTTTATTTATATGCTTTATTATCGTTTAAGTAATTTTCTTATGTTCCAATTGTTTTTTAATATTTAATATAAAAGATTTTAATGTAGTGATATTGCCATAAATTAAGTCAAAAATGAATTACTGAATTAATTTGTAGCGAAATTTATAAGGAATCAGTTTGAAGCACATAAGTAAATTTCTTCAAATATAATTTTGAAACCTTATTTAAAAACGTTTTTAATGAAAATGGTATTACAAGGCTCTTATATTCCATTTGTGAAAGTAATTATTGTATTTTTACTGATTCGATTAATATTTGACATTATTTTCGATTTTATCACTGATTCTTGGTATAAGCGGATTTTTGAAACCTAGATAAAGATTTATAAAAAAGTCGTATATCTAAAGTGGTTATAAACCATTTCGGAGATCATATTTCTGTTTTGAAAATAAAATATTTGATAACTCGTAATATTTTTACTCAAAGTAGAAGTAATTTTTATCTTTATATAACATAAGTATATTTCAATGCTTCTTATAGTCAAACGTGCTGAAATTATTTCAATTATATGGATAAAAAATAGGTAAGCCGGAGTATAATGCATAGCAATTTCGTAGACAATTCAATTTTGGTATATGAATGTTGTATTAAGGGTATATAAATAGCTCTTTTGGCAACTACCCTTTTATGTTTTTCAAAATAAAATGTGGTCGAATAACACATGCTTTAATGGACCCATGGTTATTGGTATTGAAATAAAAATATTGCCGAATAAGAAATTATTTATTTATAATTTTTGTGCTATAAATATTTGTCAAAGCCTCGAAGAATATTTTGAGTTTGGATACAAAATATATACATAATTTTTGTAGCCAATTTAGAATTTAATTTTATTCTAACTAGATAATTTTATTTTCATAAACGGCTCAACAGTATAACTAATTTGAAAACAGTATAATTCTAAAACTATTTTAAATTATTTTTCAAATAAAATTAAAGGGAAATAAACTTATGCGAAAATTACATATAAAACATGGTTGTCGGGATTTCGCCTCTTCTGTTTAGGAAAAATATCTAATTTAGTTCAAATTTTTCTCAGTATAGTTTATAATTTTAGTTTAGTGTAATAATTATATTTACGTTGCTCAACACAAATTTAATTAGAATGGATTCGTACTTTGTTTACAACAACAACAATGGATGATAACATAAAATATTTATGAATAAAAAGTTGTATAATATATGTATAGCTTAGGAGTTGATTAAAGCTAATAATATTTCATTATGTATTTAATATTTTACAAAGTGGAAGACCTGCTGAATTTCACACATAAATTAATCAAGAAAGCGGTTTCAAAGAAACTTAATTTTAAATTGGGATAATCTCAATAGTATCAATACTCTTAAATTCTAATCAATAATTTCATAATTTGTAATTTATACGCAGTCATATATTGTTAGTGAGCACATATTATGTAAATACTTTTGTAATTTCAAGGCGTTTGCGTACAATTCCAAGATAGAAACTGAGCTTTTCATCCTTTCAAATAAATTTTTCTACAAAACTATAACACTAAGGATTTCTTGTGCATATTATTTATTTAATTTGACTGTCATATACGAGATAAAGTTTCATAGAAAATTCTATGCACATGGTTTGCAAAAATATGTTCTGGCTCAGTAGCTAGATTTAATCCTGCAAGAAGAAAAATTTTTAAATACAAAATATTATTTACTATATCACCACATAATAGTTTTAGACAATTCTTAATACATACCTATATGAAGTTATAAGTTACTAATGCGACTGCCTGCAGAAATAAAACACCTGCCTTTTATGAATTTTTATCCACATATTAAAACTAATTATCCGCAACATATTACAATTTCTCTAATATTTATTTACGTGCACTCATTCATAGTTATTTTATTCAGAAATATGGAAAATGTCGATTATAATAATTTTAGATCATTTATGCATAGACGTAGGTATTAAACAAAATCACAAAATGGCTATAAATCATAATAAACTTTCAGCTCAATATTTTGTTTATTTTTATTTTTTTTCATTTTTAAAGATAAACGAAGGTTTTTAGGCACTGATCTCACTAATAATTCATAGCCATCTGTCACATAGAAAATCCAATTATACATATTATCCTTCATCTTTTACATATTTATACAATAATAATTATATAAACACACACATATATATTAATATTTTGTCCTTTAAATTGAACACAATGTAAAAATAAAATTGTAATAAATAAATAAATAGAACGCACGAATAATGAAAGGACTTTTTAACTTTGGGGTTTTATTTTTTGTTCTTTCACAAAAGTCTATACTAATATTTAAATAATTTTTGTTGGATGTTAATGTATTTGTGCCTAATTTATCTAGGTAAATTTATTTCTAGTACTCGTATCAATGTATGATGATTTTCTCATTATTTATTTTATTTGGTTTGTTAACTTGTATTTGGTTTAAAAAGCCACATACGTGAATAATATATTTTTGAAGGTTTCTTTTAGCATTTGATATATGTATGTATGTGAGAAAGGATAATCTGGTAATTATGCTTAATATTTTTCTATAATATAATATTAAATAGAATAAATATAGGTAAAGAGAAAATATAAGATTTTGTTGAAATTTCAGTAAAATATTTTAGAAAATTAGAAAATTATTTTTTTTATATTCGAAAATTTTTTAATTTAAAATGTTAGAAAAAAATTCTATTGCGGTCGACTTAATTTTAAGGTTAATGTGTGCGGTAAGGACAGTGTTTACCTTTATTTAAAGCAAAAGCCAAAAATTACGAACAAGTGTAATGATAACAAATGCGCTTTTAAGTGCAAATATTTTCACTTTAAAAATTTAGGTTTTTTTTTGTAATTGCGAAAGGTTTTCGTTCTTCTATATAGAAAAAGTAACTTTAATTTATGTGTGTGTATGGCCCAATTTTTTAATAAAAATACTTACCAGTTACCAAATGCAATTCTGTTTGGTTAAAATGGTAATTCTTTGTTTTGAATGGTTTTGTATTATGCTTTAGAACTATAGTCATCATAGCTCATGTAAAATATGCCAAAATATTTATATTCAATGCCAAACTAAATTTATATCCTATACTTTAATTTTATTTAATATTTTACGGTACCACAATTTTATCAATATATTATTGGGAAATTTTGAGCAAATAATATTAATTGATATGGTAAAGCTCTAGGCAGTAGGTAAAGAATCAATATTTAATACTATGGTTATTCGCTTACTGAAAAATTACTTTTGATTTTTCATAAAGACAATATCGGCTTTCTCATTTGAATGGTTTCAAAACTCTTTCATTTCCAAAGCAATAATAGTGTCAATATTTGGAATTGAAATTTACGTTGTCGAAAAGAAAATAAATATTTTATAAAGCAAATAACTATTTAACCGAACTTGTAGTTATTTTAAAGCAAGACTGAGAAATATTTAATTTTTACTTAAAATGGACTTAGGTCAATTACAAAATAAGCCATTTTAAACAGCGGCTTATTAAAAATACATTACAACTTTCATTTCCAATTTTCTCAGATTTTTATTTTTCCAATTTTCTTGAGATCAAGCGAATTTAAATGCATTGAAATTCATGAATAAGATACCATAAAAGATGACACAAAATTGAGGAAGAAATACTCAAGAGAAAATAAAGATTTCCCTTACTAATTGTAAAAGCAGAATCAAAGCGGTGAACGGTAACGATTTTCGTTGGTAATCCAGAACAATAGCGAGACGGCAAAATCAGCAGTACAGTATTTCGCATAGAAATTAAATGATTTCTAGTAGCTCGCAGTTAGTAAGGAATTGTATGAAAGCCTCATTTGACAATTTTTTGCATAGAAAATTTCAAAAAACAAGTACTACACTATTATTATAAAGATGCATTTCCAAATTTCATAAAGATTTATACACGTTATGGATTGAAAACTTTATTTTGTTGATAAATTATAACCACATCGTGAATTTTTGATCGATCAATCTCCTTTTCTTATATTACGTGGTGAAATTTTAAAATAACTCAAGGATGAAATGACAAAAAAAAACCTAAAACAATATTTAAGAAGGATAATTTTTATTGAATTGTGTGGAGAACTTTCCTATTTAAAAGTATAATTCATTTTTTATGAACTTCAGAAAAAAGAATCCGGCATCACTTTTATATATGATTTATATTGTAGATATGCCAAAATAAATACAGTTCATGTACAATGTGTGGCTGATTAACTACTTTTAAGTACACATATATTACAAGTACACAATAATTGATCTTCATTCACTGTCAAAGATAAGACAGGATTGTGAGCACAAAAACACATCGCTATTGCATTTTATGTTATTATGAGTTTATCATCTTAAAATCATTTTTCAAAAATAAGATTTATTATAGGGATAAGAGTCTTCATCTTAGCTTTTAAAGAACAACGAGGTATTTTACAGTCTTATGAAAAATAATATTAATGAAATATATATTTTCAAGTAGAAATAATTTTCGTCTTTAAACTAAAATAATGGAAAAAACATCGTTACTTTTGCTAAAAAATAATTATGCATTTATAAAACAAAAATTTTTAACCCCTATATCAAGGTCAAAATCAGTACAATCAATATTATAATACCAAAAACTGATATTCCTACTTTTAAATTTTTGAAGCCGATTTTGTTGAATTTGATGGTGTAAATAGTTAATAGCATATGTTCGACGAGTTTCGTATATTAAAAACTAATAGCCTTATCAGGAATTTTAACAGAAGCAGTTTTATTAGTTTCGTCAAATTCTACAGTATCAGTCAAAAGAATATTTTTTAGCGCAATAAAGTTATTAAAAGACAATTGGAAGTTGACGTCTCCTAACAAAGGGATGTTGGTCAATTCATGTCTCCTAACAAAGGGGGAAGGAATTAATTATTTTGTATAGCATAAAACATTGTGTATTTATTCGTATTTACGAGAGACTATCGAAGGAAATTTAGGTAGATACAACAATTTTCATTGTATAACGCACGCTGCACAATCGACATCAGTTGTAAAGTGTACAGCATATCACACAAGACCATATAACAAATTCCGAACGAAAACTATTTCACATATCAAAAATTTTTTATAACAAATGCTCTGCACACCTACCTTCTCACCTTTTAAAATATATGGATACGGTTAACATTCTTTGTCTATAATAAAAGTATGAAATGTAATGCAAGTGTACACGAATTTATTTTTATATTTTTATAAAAAATATGAAAAGGATACAATCTTGATTTCTGATTTTTGTTATAATTTTCCTCTCTTCTTGTTATACTCGTATTTTTTGTTAGTTTCTATTATAATAATGATATTATTATTATTATTACTATTATTATGACATTATCATTGTTACAAGAATGCTTTTGAAAATTTTTCTTTTAATATAATAGAAAATTGCTAAATAGGGCATTATTTATGTAAAAGGTAAAAAAAAAAAATAAAAAAAAAAACAAAAATAATAATTCATTGAATTTATTTAGAAAATTTAATTCACATTATCTTCTGAAGGGTGAAATGTGTATAACGTGTATACAATGTAGATCTAGAAGTATGAGTGCATAAGGACATTCTGAATTTATTGTTATTATTATTGCTAATGAAAATTATTATTGCATAATGAATAAAAATATTGTAGAAAAAGTGTTTTTTTTTTCTCATAAAATGTACATATATAAAATGCATTATTGCAGCACTCAACATGTGCAATTCTTGCTATTCTAAAATTATTAGAAAATTTTAGAATAAGTAAGATTGAAATAATCATCTGGCATTGCAAAGAATAACGTCTTTTAAGAGAATTATATTTTATTCAAATAAGTTGAAACGTAAATTTTTTTTTCGCTTTCTAAATGTCAATTAGCTAAATAAGTTTTAACCGTTGGAATGTCTTGTTAAGGAGTGATTTCGTAATCAGAAATCTTCTGACAAATAAAATAATTTATGTGATTGTTTAAATCTAAGATTTTTGATTAATCAATGCATTTTTTTTAAATTTTATATTAAGAAAAGCATTTTAGTTTAACAAGTTCACAAATTACTTTATGCACTACCTCATATTTTTTACTTCTTGAAAAAACTTTTTTTGCAAAAAGCTATTTTTATGAACAACTATTATCATTTTCTGTTTGGAAGGATGTATTCCAATCTGAGAAATTCATTTACTTAACAAAGACCTGGAGTAACATACATAAGTTATACAAGTTGTACTACAAATAATAGAACTATATTATTTATTTTCATGTTGATGAATCCCGATTATATAACATAACTTATTTTCGGTTTTTCAAAATGTAAAATGTAGAATAACTTCAACTATTCGTTTTGATAATAATTGCGTTCTTTTATTTTTATCCAAAATTTTTATTCAATGCAGCACTAAAAAATCAATGCTATAAAACAATTTTAAAATTTTATTGTTCCAAATTAACACAATGTTACAATATAGAACAAACAGAACAGAAAGACTTAGTACAGTCATTTTAATTGTTAAAATCTATTTAATTTTAAAAGTCATCATTAATTACATCTGCTGCTCCCATTATGGAAAAACATGCTTTTAATGGCTAACAGAAAATGTTTTTCTATAATAAGAAAATTTTTAATTATAAAACTAATTAACCAGCAACTAAATTGAAATTATATTTTCATCATTTTTAAGGTTTTAACAATTGTTATACCTTTACAATACCTTTGTAAATCTATCTTAATTTTTGTTTTGTCATTCCCATCGCACGAGGCGGCGTTAATTAATGAGATCATTTAAAAAACAATTAAAATATTTTTTTTTTTAGAAAAATTTGTCTAAATTTTTATTGTTATACAAATTTGATTATATTTAAAAGGGAAAATTTTCCTATTCCTTTAATTTTATTTAAGTTAAACATTTACAGTTTCATATGAAATGACCTTTGTTTATGAAAATACAGAATTCCTTTAGATCTTTTGATAATTTTTGAATTATAGTTTAATTATTTTTAGTCTCGTAGGAGTTGAATAAATTTTAAAATACTTTTAGCTAGGTAATTCCAGATAAGAAACATTTGGCCGTTTTGTTTAATATTTTTCTAAAGTAGTAAAAACTGAAATAAATCAAAAAATTCATTGAAAAAGGCAAGAGTTTCTGATTTACGCGAGGACCGTAAACGATTCTATAAGGACTTTTAACGACGTTGTTACTTTAAATGGATATTATGTCACGATGATTTCTTAGAAAATTAAATGATGAGGTTTGAAATAAATTTCGATTTATACTGCCAGCGAAAATTTTATTGTATTCATTTATCCCTAGTACAATACTGTACAATTTGCAAGTAGTCGAGCATTTTTCAAATCTATTGAACTTTTTATGTAAGCCTGTTCCGAATTACTATAATTTTATAAATTTTATTTATTTATTCTTTCTCACGGCTTCATTCAAATCTTTGTTTAGCACCTTTCCAAAAATTTTTTGAAAAAAAGTGCTTTAATGTTTAACTCTGTCCGTCCGTCCGTCCGTCCGTCTGTCCGTGTGTCTGTTTACAAAACTTCTACACCCTTGAAGATAGAAAGCTGAAATTTAATACTTGAATAGATCTTTATTAGAAACTTATTTTCGTAGAACAAAATTTTTACCTATCTCCCTCCCTTTAGAAGTTATACCCCCCCGAAACCCTAAAAATGCAATTTTTTAACTATTTAGTGCAATGAAACCATAAGCATTTTTCAAATTTTGCAAACGTAGAAAGGCAGTGGCTTGCTTCCCCTAGCGCGATATACTATAGGTTAACTTTAGAAAAACAAAATTGCCGTTAAAATTTACCGTTATCTGAAGTCCGTTTTTTCCAAATTTTTGATGTCGTTTATTTTCTAGACCCCAGCCTGTTGAAGCTTGAAATTTTAGTGGCTTTTAGACATTAACCAATAGTTCATTTCGTTAGAAGAAAATTTTTTTCCATTTCCACCCCCTCTCAAGTTATCGTCTCTTGAAATTTGTAAAATTTGAATTTTTGACGCCTTATATTTCTGAAACCGCAAGTTAACGGTAAATTCCATGACATTAAAAAATATAATTATTTTTCTTATATCAAACAATTAACCCTTTAAATCAAGCATTATGTTAAACCCACTTTTTATTAATTTTTGCTTTATTTCAAAGACTGAATAGATATGCAATCCTAGAAATAGTTTTGTATATGAATGAAAATAATTTTAATAGTGTGGTAGGTATACATCGATTGTTTTGCAAAACAGTATTTTCACTTGTTGAAGAGAAAAGTGCTACAATACAAACCATTGGTTTGACCCAACTATATTATTATTTTTATCTTAGCTCTAGTACAATGAAGAAAATGGTTGTTTAAAGAAAAAATATTTGAACGCGATTACAATTGGGTTGGACTATCAACTTAACTAAAATATGTTCTCAAATGTTAATAAATTACTAAAAATGTAGAATTTGCATGATCGAGACTAACTATTAATCTAGCTTAATTTGTATTAATTCACCAGTATGAAACTATTAATTGTTCCGTACAGACATACTCTTGATTATTTCCTTTTATTCCAACCAGTTTCAATGTTCACAAGAAAACTGTTACAAAATTAGAATCCCGTGGCAAGTCTTTCAAATTAATTCTTTATTTATTTAATTTTCAAATTTTAGATGAAATATTTAAGATGTTAAAAAAACATTGAATTTCCGGTTCATTATTCACTAATTGGAAGCTATTCAAAAGAGTACAGAAATTCAAACAGAAAAATTTTATTTATTTATTAAAAATTTAATTACAAAATTTTTATTATCAGGTCTACTAAGAAATAATATTATTCAGTTTTCTGCTCTTAGTGCGTCATTTAAGGATGGTAATTGTGCATTTTAAAAATAAATCAGCAGGGTAGGGTGCCTAAAATAATTTCAAATTTATTAATTTAATTATAAAATTTTGTATTTTTGATATTTACTTTATCAGTTTCTCAGCGTATAAACAGGGTATCTATGTACATACTTTATGGTATTCCCAAATGTGTATCAATATTGGGCCCAGATGATCAAAAGTTAATACGGACCGTTTTCTTTTTAGTATCTTCCTTCCTAATATATTTGGTATCAAACGTGAATGTTTTTCTGATTCTTTTTTCTGCATTTTCTGCTAACAAATTTATTCAAGCTATTTCGAATCCCTTGAAATAGATTTTCAAGTAACGTATGCAAAGTATTGAAGTGCAAATTTAAAATTTTAAGGAATTTTTTTAATTACTTTTATATTGGAAGGTCTGAATAAAAAACTTTTGTTCGAACGATCGCTTGGATACCAAAGATCTTATAAATTTTAAAATTAATAAAAAATTACTAAAACAAAGTCAAATAACTCAAGAAGCCACCTACTTTTTATTGTTCGGCCAGGCCAAATAGCCAATTTTTAGGAAAAATTTCGGACATTTTTTACACACAATTTCCTAATAAATACTCTACTAATGCGAAAAAATTTCGTGTGTTGTCCAAAATATTGCATGTTTTGCCTTATTTCTTTAAAAAACGACAAAAATAATTGACTCTTATTGCTAATTTTAAGCCTGTATGCGTTATTATAATTCATAATGCATGGAGCAGCAACATTTTTTCAACTTGCTTAGTATTTCTAATGATGCTTCAAGTTGCTTGAGTTGTAGAGGAAAAACTGATGTGAACACGAATTTAATGTTTTTTAAATCAAATTGTTATAAAAGTTTTCCTCTTTTTTTCTGTATAGAAATTTTAAACACGTGTCTATTTGACTGGAATTGAAAAATTCTTTGAATTATTGCAGACAATTAAAGTTTTTTTTCATACTAAATCTAATACAACTTCAATCAAAATGAAATAAAAGTCTTTTCTTTGTTCTTTAAATTTTAAATTTAATTTTTTTTTAGAATTTTAATCATTTTATTGTTTGACATCAAAATTAACATAAATTTAATTTTTCGCTTCCAGAAAAACATAAACTTTTATAATGATATCAAATTTTATAATTAGGTAAATTAATTTTTCTCTTTCAGATCCACACCATATGCTTTTTTTGGAAGATATTTAGTTGTGTTGTGCAGTGGAATAACAAATGCATTATCATTAAGTCTCTTGAATAACGTTTCTAATGTCAATTAATAGAGTATGGAACAGGTTTTAGTAGTGATAATTAAAATTATTTTTTTGTTCATAAATTCATTGCATACACCTTCAACTTAACGCTCTGGCAGATATGCAATTTTTAGTATTGCAATTGTTTCCATAAGTGCCTGTTTATTTTTCATGGATTTATGTTCCAGCGCGTACACATGCAACTGTATAATTGAATGACAATAAGCAATCAAATATGTAGTTTGTAATTTTTAAAAAAAATTATCGCAATTTTTAATTAATAATCTCGTGGTTATTAATTGCAAAACTAAAAATTGCATATCTGATTGAGCCCTTTGATTTTCAGTTTATTAATTATATTGGGCACACAAATTAAATTTAATGATGTGAGCTGGTACAAAGTTATTTAATACCAAATTTTGCATTTTATGTCAAAGGAAATTCTTATTCTTGTTTACAATAATATAATCTAAGTTTATTACGTTTAATAAAATAATTATTTCTTTATCAATCAGAGAATTTGGCAACATTTCAGTAATGAGGGCACAGTAAAATCTAAATAACTGCATTTTTGGAAGATATAAATACATTTCCTTGTAATGGAGTCTAGAAAATTTTTAAACTCATATCAAGTTTATTTAAACCATTTATATTATATAATGGCGAGAGAAGATTGTCGTTATATCTGTATAAATTTTTCAATTCTAGTTATCAAAAGTTCTATGCCAGTGAGTTTTTTCAGCGATTTGTTACGTGTATTGATTATGTATGTAGAATGCAATTATTATAGTTTGGTTTGTTTGAAGTTTTCGTATACGGCTCACTAAAAAGTATTCAAGATCAATTCATTTCGAATAAATATTAAATTATTTTTACTATTTTTTTTTTTCTTCTTCACTTCTTGGAGGAGCATAGGGCCAGTTCATGATATCATGCCCTAGTGTCATAGAGTTAACTAGCCTGCCGTATTTTTACTATAATCAATTTGAATTAAGTAAATACCCGTATACGAGTCAAGTAAAACTACACATTTTGATGTAATATTGAAGGATAGTTTCTCATTATGATGTCAAAATTAAAAAATTTAATGAAAGTTGTTATTCTGAAAAAACAAAATTCCAGAACAAAAAAAGCAAAAATTATTCATAAATTTCCAACATCCGACGCCAATAAATTACATTATCACCCTGTATATTCTCTTGAGATTTATTATGTACCTTACATTTAGTATAATTTAATTATAACAGAAAACAAAACGATAAATTTTTATAATAAATTATAGTATGCATATGATCTTCCAAATTATTTTGTTTTTCCACCAGTTTTTCCACCATCTCACTCCTCCATTGTCCAATATTAGTTTTTGTTTTATAAACTAAAATCTTTTATCATATTAAGTTTATTGTGTTATTATATATATGAAAAACCCCCTCCATATTTTTTCTTCTATAATTAGCATGGTAAGTGTTATTATTATAAAAATTAAGATTTGGTTTATATCAAAATATTGAAAATTTTTATGTTTAATTTCAACAATTTTATTTAGAAATTTAAAGATCGGAAATATGTGCTTTTCAATTAAGACTGCCACTCAACAAAAATCAATCGGTTATATAGAAAGTATGTAAGTGTATATAGTTGCTTCGAGCATTTCAAAAACATGGAGCACACATACAAGAATACACACATGTATACATACATATTGTGTATAATTTCGTTTAACAATGTGTGTTTTTGTTTGCTTGGTTTATTAAAAAACAAAAATAAAATTCTAAAGAAAGTAAAAAAAAACATTATAAAAATTTCGAATAACACACAATAATACAAAAAAAAATTTTTTTTTCGTGTAAAAATTTCAATTTTCCACAATAAAAATTTAAATTTAGGTGTGAAAAACACAATTTCCCAAAATTTACGAAAAAACAAAATTAACTCAGATGTTTTCCGATCAAGTGTTGCAAATTTTGAATAGTAAGTAAATTTGTTCACTGTTATGTCTAAAAGTGTTGAAGAATTTTTTTTGGTCGGATTATTAATTGCAAGCCCATAACGAAAAATTCAAAATGTATACAATGAAATGAACCTACAAGTGTATTAAGTTGGATGATAAGAAAGTAGCCTTAGTGAGAAAAATATATGTAAATGATCTGTTTTACATGCCCAGTAATTTATCGAATCGAATAGGCTACATCGTTGGTCGATAAAATCGATTCACGAATAGGCTACATTTTAGCAGCCTAAATCCGCGCAATGACACATTCCAGCTTATACATATGAGGGGTTTAGGCTTTTATATTGAATATATGAAAATTTTTCGCTATAAGTAATATATGACTATCTTTGTCTGTATAAGCTATGCTTAGCATTGCATGCAAAACTTCTCGAACACACCATAAAATTTTTTGCGAGCAATTGAGTTAAAAATAATTTAATCTTTATAAATTTAATAATTTGTTGCCATGTCCATATCAAACAGTTGGAGAATAGTTGTTATTTTCCAAAACAATAACAAGAAAAAAAAATAACAAAAAGAAAATTTCAGAAAAAAAAACCACTACTACTGACTTGATTAGATTGAGATTAGTTTTATATTGTTCATGGTTGGAAAAGTTTCAAAAAAAAAAAAAAAAGAAGAAATAAAAAAAAATATTTTTTGAAAAATATAAAAAATTTTTTGAAAAAAAAAAAATTATTTATTTTTGAGTTTTAACAGCTTTTGTCATTGACGATTCAATTTTCCTTCCAAAACTGAAACACAATATAGAAATAAAAATTTTCTAGAATAATTTTTTAAAATATTCAAAAACGTTAAGTTGTCAAATTCATTAAATTAATGTAAATAAAAGAATTCGCTACGAAAGTTAATAAAATTTACGCGCCGCATCCGTTACACCAATAATCTTTAAGAGCACTGTTTACATTTGATAGTGTTTACTGAGAATTTTGTAAAAAATTTAAATTGCAAATGTTTTTTTGTGAAAGAATTAAAATAAAAGATTAAAATTAAAGTTGTAGTTTATTTAATAAAAATTCTTTTAAAGAGTTTTATAAAAAAATTAAAAAAAAAAATAAAAATAAAAGAAAACAATAAAACAATGAAAAATATTATTTGTTGTTAAAATAAAAATAAAATTTAATTTTAATTTTAATAAAAAGAGAAAAATTCTTTGTGAATGTTGTGAATGAAAAATACACTTAAAGAAAACGAAAACAAACAAGTGAAAAATTAAAATTTTGGTAGTGAAAATTTACAATATAAAAAAAAAATTTGACACTGGAACGTTTTAATTATAAGAAAACATTCATTTTGTTCATAAAAACAAGCACTGTATAAGACCGGCACGAAAATTTTTAAAATTACAAGTAACAAGTGTAAGTATTTTTTTATTACGTAACTGTTACACATAATGAGTTCACTCACGCGAGTGAAAAATATAGACTCAAAATTTGTTTGTAAATTTTGTGCACTGCAATTAATGCAAATTGAATAAGTACGGAATAATATATCAACTATGTGTCATTATTACGTCAAATTATTGAATTAACTTTTTATTTGATTAACAGTATTCGTTCTTATTTTGCATATTCATTTTTCAGTAGTTCTAATATTTTTTGGATGCACAAGATAATTTTTTCCATTCACGCGTTGTAGTCAACAGGTAGCGAAAATTAATGTGATTGAACAATAAGCAAAGAAGTTTTATATTATAAATTTGTAAAGTGCTATTATATTAGTTTAAAAGTTGAAATAAAAATAATACCTGATTAAATAATATTACTTTTAACAATTAATGTAAATTTTTTGGAAATTAAGCCATAATTTTTTTTCATTTGTTAAACAAAAAACAAATTCGTATGTTATGCATGAAGAATTCCGAAATGGGGCGAAATGAAATTTCGACAGACGAATGACGGAAACATTTAGAAATGGCCGTTAGAATTGAAGGCATCATAGCTATGTAAGTCTTCGCCTTATGTAATAACAATGTATTTCAACTACAAAGATTGGGACCTATATAAAATATAAGTGTTTATAAAATGTAAATTGTTTGCAACCACTCTTGCTTTTAAATATCCCGCTTAGAATAAACTTAGAATTTTCCGATTTGAAATTTAACTTCATGCAATAACGTTTAAATCAACCATAACAACGGATGACTTAATTTTATTTTTTGTTTATAAAAATAAAAAATATTGTAGTTGTTTTGTTGGTTTTTTCAGCCTTTGGAAGTACCTTCTGCTGAGGCATTTCCATGTTATAAACCGCTTAATTAATTTCTATGTCTTAAACTGCTTAATTATAGATATAGTATATTGGGAAATAAGGCATTTCCAGTTGTCATGACATTAAATTATATCATTTTCCTAAAATAAATAACATTATGTACGGCATCATATACAGTTCAGTGTTATTCAATTCAAAATTAAAAAAAAAAATCAAAACAGAACAACCAGTGTTTATTTTCACATAATCACGAGCAGATTTTTGTTGATTGATTAGCTAAAATTATATAATACATGCATGTTATGTACTTATATAATATACATGTGTATGTACGAAGTCAATAAAATATTTATTAAAAAAAAGAATATTGTTCTTTGCACTTGTTTATTTTATAATTTGAAAACATTAAGCGCAAGTTTTATAATACTTTTAGCTTTGATTTCCGTTACGCTGTATAAACAAAATAAAAAAAATATTTTATTTCTTATGCTTTTTTTTAATTAAAAAAAAATATCAGAACCACTAAGAAGAAAAAATTTTTGAATTAAATTTTCTAAGTTTAGTTGCATTTGTACAATAGAATTATTTTGTTAGTAAATAAAAACAGTAGTCTCCCATTGCGGCGTTTTTTCAAAATTGCTCTTAAAAATCGAACAGAATACTCTTAAAATCCTATAAGCTAGATTGCTTCAAATCTTGCGTGTATTCAAAAATATCATTTTTAGAGATTATAATAAGTTTCAATTTATACTGGTTTGTGAACTTTTATAATATAAGCTTCAACTTTCGGACATTTCTGTAAAATATTTTCGGTCAAGCTGAAATAAGGGCATATGGGAAAGCCTATTAACGATTCTTTTTAAATTTTGACTGAATTTATACAAAGTTGCTAAGAGATTAAAAGTAGTAATTAGATTTAATTTGTAAAAGGAAAACGTGCTATTTTACAAACATGTTGTTTACGAAAACTTAAAATAACCTTGTGTATACAATGTAAAATAAAAAATTTTGAACTCAATAGGTTCATCGTTTAAAGAGCAATTCTCCGTAAATTTGCTTTATCATTTAAATTTTTTAAAAGTAATCAGTTTGTTTCAAATCAGCCGTGTGACAGCATAAAGTTGAGGTATACGCAATAAACGCCAATTATCTTTTGTCTAAATGCCTTACATATGCAAAATTCATTTAACTACATTTCATTATCATAATATTGTTTAAATAGTTGATTCATAGAATCATTACTAATATTCGCCATTTTAATTTCTTGCCTATCTTATAATTAATTGCATGAGTTCAAAAGTATGGCTCCTATTGCCTAAAGAAACACCAACGTCATGCTTTTTATATCAGACTTTATTGATTGCTTGACAATATTGCATACGTTTATTATAATAGCAAATACAATGTTCCTTATGACATTGCACAATAATAATAAAAAAATTTTTGTTAAATAATATCTAATTAAAAAATTTTAATGTAAACGAAGTTTATCTCACATTACAACATCTAGCCGAAGTGCATATTGAATGAGATACTTTAAAAGTAAAAATTTTTAAACAATTATGTGACTTTGTTGCTTTGAGGCTATAAGTACTTTGTACAAAAATTCAATTTACATTTTATTTAAAAAAAATAGTAATTAATGTTACGTGATCGAGAAAATTGCCAATTAAATTACGTACGTTTTTAAATTATGAAATTTACAATGAAAATCAAATTGTAAGTGAATTAAGAACAAAGAGTAAAATTCTGTTATAAATATTTGGTATGCAATTTTTTTGCGTTTTTGTTATTAAAATAAAATTTTGCAATATTTACGTTTTAAAGTTAATTTGTAATTTAAATAAAATTTTAATTAGTGGAAGCGTGAAAGTGCATTTGTTTTTTAATATGTAGATAAATACTAATTTCATGGTCATGTGTTATACGAAAATATTATTATTACTATATTAAAATAATTGTTGAAAACCTATTTGGTTTTATAAAATTTCTAATTTTATTTTCAATACGTACTTACATATTTAAAGCACTATAAGCTACTCTGTGTATTTGATTAGATCAGAATAATTTCGAATGAACATGCATTTTTGCGGCGTAATTTTTTAGCTTATGATTGTTTTTAGCATATTTCTGACAAAATTTTAAAAAAAACGTGCTTGACTTTTATGCATCATTTTATTCAAATTCGCAAATCGATTTGAGAAACATATTTCTTTTATCTAAAATTTCATATTATTTCTTATTATTTTACCGAAACGGCATAGCTATCCCGAATGTCAGAAAGGGAAAAGCTATCGGCGAATGTTTGCTATAAAAAATATAATTATTTTTCTTATCTCAAGTAGTTGACCATACTGTATTAGTAGTTTAGTTTTTTGATTTTGTTTTCTCATCCTAAAAGTATGCAATAATTATTTATAAGAATTATAATTAAAGTAGAAGATTATTTTTTACAAAAATGCATTTCAGTTGTTTAGGGGAAATGTACAGCTTCACAAATTATGGGTTTGTTATAATTATTCAATTGTACAGCTGTTTCGAAAGCTTCGGGGTCTAGTGTTATGCCTTATGTACTAAAACATTATGCAATAAATGTTTTTTTTTACAAACAATTTTCGATAAATAATTATTTAAAAACCCAGAATTTCATTTACAGAATATTATTTAATACATAAATTTTAGTATAACAGCGTAGCGGTTAATTAAGCAATAAACTTTAGACAGGTAATAAAAAAAAATTTTTATTTTCTAAATCTTGTGTACTACAACATTATTCATATTGTTATCACGAAAAAAATTAAAAATTGAAACAAAATTAGTGGTCTAACTAGATATAAAAATAATTTTGAAATGAATAAAAATAGCAGGAACGGAAAACAGAAAATAAATATTTCAAAATATAAATAAACATCATTGCTACAAAAACAAAATGTAAAATTTAATAATAATTAATAATTTATTAGGCTGCCTTCTAGCAATTATAGGAATTTACTCGAATTTTACATTATCAAATTTTCCACAAATTTTATATCGCTAATTAGAAAAGCGCAATTGACCAATGACTACCGCGCTTACTTTACTTGCTTTGAAAGCTTTGACAGTGGAAATCATTTACACTATCCCTTGTGAAATTAGACCAAATGCACAGCTGTAAAAACTTTACAACAAAGTTTTTTTTGTGCCTATGAATAATTTTCTAAATTCGGTTTACTTACTTTGCTTAAAAAAGCTCTTAAAGTTAACAAAGCCAAGATTTTGCCAAGAGAGAATTTTTTTCCATTAGTCTCCTGCTTTAAGTTGTTGGCTCGAAATATTAGCAAAATTTAAATTTTTTTAACACGTTTTGTTTCTCCAAAACTGTTGTCTTTTCCCTATTTTTGAATTTAATTCCATTTTGTTTGATTATTTAATTTATTTTTTCTAATTCATCTAAAGAGCTTTTGAATTTCTCCACTTCATTTAATTAATAGCGTGTAATGGGTAACTGATTATTTCTTATCGGAAAATAGAGTTAACTGAAAATTTCTTGTGAGAGTCTATTCACTTATTTGAAAGTTTCTTGATGAATTTCATTCTATTGCAGATTGATATTTTCGACAAGAGTGTGTATATGGCGACACATATTTTGATACTTTCATTGAGTAAAAATCATGCTAGAATTTCCATATCGTAAAATATTACTTTTAAAGTCACATAAGTGATTTGGAAAGTGAAAAACTTCCTTTAAAAAATTATTTTAACATTTTTCTTGTATCGTACTTCTCATAAAGTGAGATAATACATAAACTTAAATGCCGGAAAACGCGTAAATGTAAACGCCAATAAAGTCACATCATAATTTCATTTTGTGTGAAAAGAAAGTCAAATAACTAAAAAAGCGAGTAAGTTCTGCAAAAGTTGTTTAAATTTTTTGCTATAGTAGTGTCTTAAAAATTTTATAAAATTAAAAGATACAAAAAATAATATTTTATATTTGAAAAAAAAAACCAAAACAAAAAAAAGCCGTTCAAAAACACCTTCGCACATTTTATAATATTGTATGTAGCTGAAAGCCGAATAATATGTCATCAGTAATAGCCCCTTTCAATTTGAGGATTTTTTTTTGCTCATTTTTTTATTTAAATTAGTGTTTGTATATATGTATCGTACATAGTTATTATAATATCGCAATACAATTTTACGATACATTTTATGAAAAAAAAATGTTATTTTTGTATATTGTCACGTTGAATTTATATAGGAAATAAGACATCAGCTGATTCCAAATTGATATTATAAACATTTAATATATAAAATATTTTTATGTGTATGCATATTTTAGCATATTGTGGGTTTATTATGTATAGATTTTTACATACTTAGATTTATATTTTTGTGTTTGTTTTTCCTCCTCTCCAATTTATTTTGTATAGATTTACTAGAGAAAAGAAAAAGATAATTTTTTTTTTGTGATAATAATGATGATCTGTCGCCAAACGAAAAAAAAAATTTCATAATTTTTTTTTTTTATTTTATTTTTTTTTTTTTTTGCTTAAGGAAAATATAAAATACATATGTACCTCCAAGCAGTAAACGCGATCCGGAGATTTTTGTATGTGCTTCAGTTAACAAAAAATTACCGCGACAGTTTGTTCGGTATATGAACTCGGTATAACGGGGACTTCTTGCTATTTTGATTAAAAACGAATAATAAGAAATAAAAAAGAAATATATTTTTATAAAAAAGATAAAAGAACAATAATATTTTTATATTAAATTCGTGTTTTAAATTAAAAAGTTCGTGCAGTTCGTTCGCTACTAACAATTCGTTAGAAAATTTATCGTGTGGAAAATATTTTTTTTTTTGTTTCTGAAATTAAAAAATATATGCAGTATAAATTATAAAAATTTTCATTAAATAATATTTCATCACCAAATTAATATTTTTTTCTTTTTTATATTATTATTATTATTGATATACATACATATGTATATGTACTCATTATATATAGGATTAATTTCATAAATAAAGTTGAAAGAGGCTTGACCTTTATTAATAATAAAAATAAGCCCATATTTTTTTTTTTTTTTGGAAAAGAATAAAAAAAATTATATGAGATAGAAAATTAAAATGAAAAATATTGAGTAAAGAACTTAATTGTACTAAAATTAATGTAAAAGTCACGAAATTAAAGTGTTTTCAAATTTAAAAATATTTTATACGCGCAAAGATAAAGAACGCCGAAAATATTATCGTTTGACGTCAAAAAATAACATGTTTTAATTTTATTATCGTAAATTTTACATTGTTATTTCATTTTATGTTGTCAATACTGGAGTGTGTACACTATATTGCATAGTAAAAATTTTTGTGTAATAATTTCTATTCCCTCTTTCTACATTCTTATTTATTTTTTTTTTTACACAAACGCTCTCTTTTTCCCCCTTTAATTTTTGTGTGTTACAAATAGAGCAATTTAATGTATTTTGTCATTAATAAAATGCTATAAAAAAAAGTTTAAAAATTAAAAAAAAAAAAAAATGTTTTGTTTTTAAAAATAAAAAAAAATTAAGGCATTGAATTTAGAGCAAAATAACAAGAAAAAAAGAGCACAGAAAATATTAAAAGTAAAATTTTAAATAAAAATATTTATAAAACCAGAAAAACAAACATACTAAAAAAAATTACTATATTGAAACCATCATGGCATCAACCAGTGGTATTGTGATGAGTACAAGTGAGTAAAGTGAAAGAATTTCTTTTTAAAATACAAAATTTTATTATTGAGCAATTAAAATATAATAATGGAATAGAAAATGAAGCGAAAAATGCTTTTATATGTTCATGGAGACTTCAATATGAAAATATACAAGTACATATTATGTATATGTACGTACGTACGTACGTGTATTGATTTATTGTATGAGTATGAAAAGTATACTTGTTGCTTTGTAAATTTGATGGTTTTCACTTTATTTTCCTTTGCATTCTAAACATGCGAAAATATAGTTCATGAAAATTTTGCATTAGAACATGTGTTTCTTATTAAAACAAAAAAAAAATAAAGAAATAATAAAGTAATAAAAAAAAAATTGTTTTAAAACGCAAATTTAATAAAATTTAATTATAGAACTGTAGTCGTTTGTTTTTTTTTTATTATTTTTTTGTGTGCTTGAGCATTCAAGGATACAATTTAAATATTATTTGTAATTTAATCTCATATTATTAGAATATTATATCAAGTAGACCCCCCATGACAGAGCAACGTACACATAAATATTATTGTGTTTATAATAATACTCAAATTTAAATTTTTCTAAAACAGTATGTTACGAATGACCTAAGCAATATTATCATCATTTATGGGAATAGGATGAGTATATTCTGTTGGGAGTGAAGTAAAAAAAGGAGGGCATGGAACGATTAAAATAAAGTTTGTTAAAATTTAGTTAAATAGACTACAGTTTCCCAACATAAAGATTTACAGAGTTTTACTCACCTCATGAAAGGTTAATTCAAAGAGTTTATATTCAGAGAGATAAAATACAGAGTTTTACTCACGTCATGAAAGATTAAAAAATTTGGCTTATGTTATTTAGATATGAGTTATAAAATAGAGCTTTATGATTTAACAAAATACTTAGTACTTGACAACACACACTTCGAATATTTAGAAGAAATCATTTATCAAATTCTCTGTTTTGTACGTATTTACACTTAGAAAGCATCCTTGGTCACTAGTTCGAGTCTAGTTTCAGATCTAGAATAAAGATATCTTAGTCTAAACATTACCGCTATTTTCTTATAATTTTTAATTTTATATGTTGGGAAATTATGTCCAAACCTTGACATAATATTTTATTTTACATATTTAAAAATTTGTTCAAATAACATTTAATAGTATATGTACCCTTATAGACAGGGAATATAGATAGGGAATTTCCCCACTGATAGGGAATGTACATACATTCAAGAATTTTTAAATATAACGACATACCGTGACTTCTATAATGCACTTACAATGTAAACTTTACAAAGTACCACATTCCAAAAAGTTTAGTAAAAGCTCTTGACATTGTACACTTTTTCTAAATGCGTTGTGTACGTAGTGGATACATAAAATAAAAGTAAATCGGGTATTAAAAAAATCGACCACGCTTTTCTAATACATGTCATATAAATGTTGCCAGATATAACCAATTAAATAAATTAGCATATATTTTCAGCAATAAAGTGCTAGTTATTAAGTTTTTTCCCTAAAATGCAACATAAAAATGCTATGTTTTTCATGATTTGGTAACGTTTGTCCAAAATGTATCAAAAGATTTAACAGTTTTTTTTACAATGTAAAGGTATTGAAAGCTGTAACACGGCACTGCAATCGTATAAATACTGTACTTAAACTTTTTATAAAGCATTATTGAAGTGACGGTATATTTTAAAAGTAACAACACATACACATTATGAAAATCCGACAATAGCTTGAAATCTAATAAATAAATAAACTTTAATAGGATGCCTCAGTCAATAGGAAGTCAAAAATATTTTTAAATAAGTTGACGTGTCATAAAAAAATATTTTATTTTGTATGTATATTTTTATATTCAAAGTTGTTTTATAAGTATACTTATAAATTAATTTTTTGCATAATAATCGCAATTTACAATCGCAATGGTACAAGCGATTATAAATCCATTATTCATGTCCGTAGTTTTTTGATTAGTAAAGATTTTTAATTACGCATGACAGTGTTGGATGATTGACAAAATTTCCTAAAATCTTGATAAATCAAAATGAATGATGTTTCATATGAAAATGCTGCATATTTAAAAAAAATTGGGAAGAAATTATATTTTAGATTGACGAAAAAAATGTACTATAAATAATTTCCTATTGCAAATTTGAAATTTTAAATTTTCAACTTGCGTAGTTTGTTTTTGATGGGAGGAAATAGGAATTTAAATAATTTTTAATGTCAATTTACATCATAAAAATTTAATTCTTAATTCATAATTTAATAAACACCATCGCATCGCATTTGCTGTAAGAATTAATTAATATTTTTTTTATTTCGCAGCGTTTAAAATTTTTTCAAAATTTAATTCGATGTACGAATAAAATCGAAACTTTTATGTATGTGTACGTACATTTGAGTATGTCCGATGAGATTTTGATGCCAGAATTTTTCTTTCCTTTTGGCAAAAATATCCGCAATAGAATTGATTGCCTAATTATGATTTGCAAAACGCTAACAATAAAATGTCGTCGACCTTTTACGAGTATGTATTTTTTTTGTATTAGAAAATAATCACAAATGCGTGGAAATTTGGCACGCGAAATAAACCGTTTTTGAAAATTTATTTTAGGGCCATTAAAAATTCTTTAATATTTTCATATTGTATTTATGATTTTAATAGAAGAGTTAATTAGGTCAAAAATTTGGTTTTTGTAATTTAATTATTCATGAGAGCCGTGCAATTATCATGTTCATTTGTTTAACAAATCTGAAATCTTTGCACTTTTTTTTTTGATTTAAAAAATATGAAAAATTTGTTTTAAGAAGAACCTTTTACATAAAAGGCTCGAATTATATATAAGTACTATTTTATAAACAAATAAATTTGAGACGCTGTATGATTGTGGAAGCAGTAAGAAAGTAATTTTCTGTATTGCTTATTATGGAGCTTAATAAGTTAATACTTTCCGATACTGTTGCGTTTAACAATAAGCATACGCATATAACAGTAGGTTAGAGTAGTAATTAATGAAAAATAAAGTTTAATTACTATTTGATTTTCCAGCTTTCTGCTTTGCGTAGAGAATATAACAAGTTACAAGTATATAACTCTGCAAGTTAATTTATCATCAATTTCCATACACATAGAACATCACAAAACATGAAAAGTGAAAATGCCACTCCATCGCGTTGTTACAATCCATCAAAATTCGTGCATCAAATAAATAAATACAAGAACAGTGAAATCTTTATAAAACAAACACTTAATTTTATAAACATTTTTATTCAGCGAACGTTGACTGTAGCATACCTTTTATGAATTTTTTTCTATTCCTTTTTCTAAAAATTTCTCTAAGATACTTTATATTAGGAGATTTTTGTACTTAGGCTTACTGTATATTGGGTATGTAGCCCTGTATAATACTTGTATTCTTTCTCCAATATCAATAATCGCAACCAAAAAAAAATTCTTTTTATTCAATTCTAGATTATTCAATAACTTATTATGTTTATGTTGAGATTGTTAATCAATTAAATTTATTTTTTTCGCAAAGTGTCTGAGTCGTTATTTACACCTTTTTTTTATAATCATAAATAACCATAAAATAAAAGGCTAAATATTATTAGTAATCTTTTACGAGTATAAATATTATTAAAAAACAGAAGCAGAAATCAATGAAAAATACACCATAATAAATTTATATTCTAAAAATAGGCCACAAATAGGTTATTTTTACTCGCAGATAGAAATAGCCTTCGTATATCATAATAATCTATTAAATTTTATAATAAAAAACGTATAAATTATGAAAGCGCACATCATATTTTTTTTTGTTGCCGAAAAATAAATTTTATTATAATTTTCCTCCCTCTCTTTTTATTTGAACTTCAATAATTTCAATAAAATTTCAATAAAATCAATTTTATAATCGATCTATTAATAAAATATTTATTTAATTTCGCTTGAAATTTATTTGAACTTCAAATAATTTTTCGTATTTGTTTTTTAGTTTACTCAAATGAAAAAATAAATTTAATTTTATTTTTTTTTTTGGGACCTGAATTATGCGAAATGTTTAAAGTATTAAAAAAATTGTTTGAATAAGCATTTTCCTTTCGGCATTTTGCTCTTTAAAAAAAAATTTTATTAGTTAACTATACACACCCATTATGTGGCAATAATAAATATCAATTTAATGCCATAATGTAGGCACTATAAAAAGCAAATCAATTTATTACCATTTTTCTTGTTTTATATTAATCTAATTTATATTTTTCAATATTATTTTCAAAAATTATTATAACATTAAAAAAAATTTATAGATTTGTTTGCAATTTGTTGTTTGGATCTTTTTCTTCTAAAATATCGTTTTCCATTAATCAATATTTTACTGTATTTTAACCAAACAGACACATATATGTATACTCGTAAGATAGTACTTGATATGAAGGAGGAAAATATAAGCAATGATACATCGAAATTTCGTTTAATAGAATTATAAATTGAGTACATATTTGGTTTGCTAAAAATTTTGAAAATTACTAACCTGATAAATAAAGATTTGGAACTCAATGTTACATAAATTTTAAGGAATATTGTAGATAAAATAAAGGTGTTTCTAAACTAAAAACGAGAAAAAATAGAGTTGACAGTGTCAGCTCTATGATACCTGTACGAATTTGTTATCCTATGTATGCCATAGCTGACTATGAAACAGACTATGACTTTAAGTTGCCGTATTACCACATTAATTTAAGCAAAATTTCAGTACTGTGCTTTCAATATTTTCTAAGATTTGGCCAGTTGTATGGCAGCTACCAGAAAGAACCAAGTAATTTCAACGAATTTTATTTAATACTAAGGCATTACCAATAAATTCGCTTGTGTGAAAATTCAATAGCACAGCTTCTAAAGTTTCTGAGATATAGCTAAATAACTTTAAATAAGTTGTATGGCTGCTACCAGAAAGAGCCATGAAATTTCAAGGAGTTTTATCAAACATATTGGCCCTACTTATATTTACTTGTACGAAATTTCAATAACACTTCCATAGTTTCTAAGATATAGTCAAATAAATTTTGAAATTGTATGGTAGCTACCCGAGCCAGTACCTCGATCATATCCCATTTAAATAGGGTTCTGGAACTTACTGCAATAAATTATTTGTGAAAATTTGGTAAACTTAGCTCAGTTAGTTTTTAAGTTACCGCTGGGACGGACGAGCACACAAAGCTAAATCGACTCAGAATTCGACGTTGATAAAAAATATACACCTAAGTCTATATCTCAGACCATTATTTCTTAGCGTTACAAACGGAAAGGTAAATTTATTATACTCTTCGAACATATACGTTCGTACGGGTATAATGAAATATAGGAATGTCGTTAAATATCTTTGGAATTTCCTTAAAAGCCGAATCCGGCAACCATAACTAAGATTTGCAATAGAGTATACATTTGCTCGATATGCCTATGTAGATCTAAAGGGATGCGATTTTAATAAATTCTATAAATTAACAAAATTTACGGGATTAAACAATGAAATTAGTGCGTAATGTCAAGAAATTGTGAGCAGCAAATTTCACTTTTATTGCTAGATAACATAAAAAATAATAATTTACTACAATTAAAATTTCAACAATTTTGCAAATGTTTACAGGACATTTTAAAATTCAGAATGTATATTGAAGTATGTTTAACGATTCAACAACAATGGTAATACTGAGGAAGGATTATTATTTTCAAAATTCATTTTGAAATAATTTTCACGTAACTGACGTATGTGTCTGCATTGCATACAATTAGGGAGGTCATGTTATATTATCAAATTTCGGATGTCGAGTTTTCAGTGGAAACGTACTTCCCTATATTAGGAAAGCGTAAATAAACTGTTTTTTTTTTTTGCAATCTTTCGGTCTGTTGGTCTGTGTGTGCACGCGTATATCTTAATTTCTGTCGAATCGATTTTGATGAAATTTTATAATATATCGTCGGCTGAGAAATAAAACAGTGTATAAAAAAAGGTATAGTTTTGAGTAAATCGCGTTTGAAGTTTTTTGCAAAATAAAAATGAAGTTTTGAATCTAAAATCTTCCGGTTGTCATCTTTGACTATCCTGAAAAGTTATGTTAAACATTTTTGGGGGAATAAATAGTTTATTTGCATAAATTTGATTAAATAAATTTTTGTAGATCTTAGAAAATTAGAGGTTTGAAATTTCTTGGTACTTCTTACACTATTTTATTTTTGGTAGAAATTGTATGAAGAAAGTTATACACTGTTTCATTTTAATTTTTTTGTATGGTATACACCATTTCATTTTTATTTATACGTTATTTTATTTTGTAAAAAATTAATATAATTTGAGAAACCAAATTAACATTACATACTTTAACTCAACGTATGAAAATATAAACAGGTATTTTTATCGATATTAATGTAACATGAAAAGTCGTAAACAAAAATAAATAATATTAACATAAAAGATAATTCAAATGTACATTATTTCTACTTGAAATTTTGAAACTTAGTTCTAAAATTTAATTATAGCTCTTCAATCTCGTCTTCTGAATAGCTTGGTTCGTTTAATTTAGATAAATTATTTTTAGATGAGGCTTTTTCTGCCAAGTTTTGATAAAATGCTACTGAATGTTTCTAACTAAGATTGATTGATCATGTTTTCATATTGCGCACATGAAACGAGTTATTAAATTTTGTATTAAAGATTCTTTTATAAGTATGCTAGCCAACTTTTATGTGTATTTTATAATGCTTAAGTTAAGCTTTCTTGCAAACGGTTTTACCATACAATGTATAACAAGGCGTAAAATTTTTTCGAGACATTCGCGGTCGTTTTCTTGTATATACTTTGTGTGTGAGAGTATGTTTTAGAAATAATCTTTTCTTTCCATAATCACCCAGCTTTCAATACAAATTATTACTATTAATTCTTGCATCTTAAGGAAATTTTTCAACGCAATTGTGTTGGCAGTTGCAAATTCCGTTGTAACGTTCTTTTGCTTTGAATTCTTTCTTTTTTAATTTTTTTTATTGCTTTTTTACATTTTCACTTAGATTAGTACTTTATAAAATTTTTTCGAGTAGTGTTTCCGCTGATGTAGATGTAATGGTTTCATTATCAAACGTTTAGTCTATAAAACATTCTGTAAGTTTTTCTGGTTCCGCTTCACCCGTTTCAGATGCTGAACTCTTGCTAGGCTCATAATTGTCATCAGAGCCAGAAGAAAAGTGTGTAATAGAATTTTCTGGTGACTTCTCGAAAAACGTTACCACTTCTTCATCATTAAAATTTTTATTCCTTTTCTTTTTACGTAACACAACAAAATTATTTTAATTGTTGTGAGTATAAAATTTTGCCTTAAATTATTAATTATTTGCTTCACTTATCAAAAAAGTTATAACTTTAAGTTCTGTACTGATCAACAAAATCCAACAGAATACTTATTTGTTAAAAATATTTGTCTTATACATGAAGATGCATATAGAATTAAACAAAATTAAACAAGTATAATGTACATATGTACGTTTGTTTTGTACGCTGTTTTATTGCATTGTTTGCCAGGGAAGACGATTCAAAATTCAAAATTAAAGTAGTGTATGAGACAATATGAAACAGTGTATCAAATTCTTACACCGTTTTACTTTTCAGTTTATTGCAAAAATTTTTTTTATTAAAATTTAAAAAGCGTGTAAAAGTAACATACACTTTTTTATTTGGTATTGAAATTAACAACTGAATGATAAATTTTCTACCAAAATAGTGTAAGAATTCATTACGTTATTTTAAATTTTGTAAAAAGTTACGGTTTGGCAATAAAACAAAGTAAACGCATTTTACGCTATTTTGTTATTAATTAGTTTCTAAAAATGCTTTATACAATATTTTCGTTTTTATTTAAAAAGTATGTTAAAATGAAAAGCTAGAGAAATATAAAGTAACTCAACTTATAGAATCGACTATGGAGAATCCAATGGTGATAAAATCGGAAAACGACGTATAAATGTTATACGCTGTTTTCTTTCTCAGCCGACGATATGTAGCTTTATTTTGGATATGACACGGATTAATCAACTTTTGGGATATATCGGGGCTTTGGTTATCGGATAACTGTACCTTTTTGGTGACCGATTATTTCTCATCATAACTATGATATTATTCAAAAGATTAATTTACAACTTTATAAATAAGCTTCCATTGTTGGGTTCTTGTATTGTCAAAACAAGAAAGCATCCAACTTTTGCAAAAAATCAGGTATTAGCAATTATAAATATTAGGTAGAGAAATTCACATTTTTGCACATGTGCATTCGAACAGTTTCCTTAAAATATACTAATTCAAGGTTTTAAAGCAATTATTTGGTAAATTTTTTAGGTATACCAGAACTCTCAAACTAAACAATGACACGAAGTGTAGATTTTTTGCCATATCTATGGAACTAACCGAAAAAATTTCATGAAATTCAATATTTGAATTCTGTTTGTTACCGCCATAGGCAATATATTATATTGCGGTAGTTTATGTGCGGACCACATCAGATTTTATAAAATATATTGAGTGAAAAATAATCCAACAATAGTTGGACAACAAAAAAAGAAAAAAGCTGAAATTTTCTATTTGATGTTACCGTATTATTGGTGTAGGAGAGAAATTTAAATTAAAAATAAATTAGAATTTTTATTATATTGTATTGAAATTTAGTTATTTTGAATTCCTTGTTCAAAAGGCAATTAATTCATGTAGCATAGTAGTTGCAAAACACTTTTTGATTATTTTGTATAAGGGATGATATTTTGTTTAAATTTTTATCTAATGTATTAGTTTGTGTTAATATAAATATAAAATTATTCTAAAAATTACTTTTGATTCATTTCAAAATATTTTATAATTTATACAAATTATAAATTTCTTGTTATTGTGTAAATGAATTTTGTAAACGAATTCTGTGGTCGCATTTTGTTAGATAAGCTGAACATCAAATTCTATTATTTTAAGTGAAAAATACTTTCTATAGTAAAAAAAATATTTTAAATCCTTTGAATCGAACTGTTGAATCGAAATGCGGTTTTTAGTATAATCTATACCCTATACTCGTATTATCATTTAAAAAATAATATTTTTACGATGTTTTAGTTTGTAACATTTTAACTTTAGTAAATTTAGGTAATAGGCTCTACAGTAACTAAAAATTTGTAGCTTGGCAAATGAAGTACAAATTTCAAAATGTTCTAAAATTTTTTTCATTTATTAGAGCTATAATCGAACAATTCTAGGTATTTTCCATTTAAATGAGAAATTCGGTATTATTATCATAAATTTTAGAATCCAACCCTTCTTTTATTTTTTAAGTTTCTATAGTAATATTATATTTTTACTATTTATGTATAATGAGTGGGTTGGGGGACATACATATTCGTTATGAAAAATCGATTATTAGTCCAGCCGCAAGTACTCGAAATTTCTTATTATTTAACTTAGATATCTACTATGTATGCGACCCTAAACATTGTAAATATATTAATGTTAGGCAAAGTTTTCTTAAATATCCGTGCTTGGCGGAGTTGGAAATTTTATCAAACCAAAATTGACTATGCATAAATCAAATTACCATTCAATGGATTCGTTTTCAAGTGGCTATTTCTTATTTGAACAGAATTTATCATTAAATCATTTCAATATATAGAATGTTCACATTAATGTTCAACATACTACGGGTCTTGTACATTGAAATATAAACTTTTTGATTAATACAATTTATTATGATTTAATAAAATTTTCGGAAGAAATAGGAAAAATTACTAAAAGAAAAAATGAAATTTACCAATAAAAAACATTTTATTGGCATTTCGCCAATTTTTAAATTTTATAATCTGAATGCTAAAATAATGTAATGTTCAAATTCAATCACCTTAAAGATATAAAAAAAAATCCACAAGAAATTATACGATCTAGCAAAAACAAAAATTAAGAAAGAAACGAAAACCAAATAAATAAATAAATCGAGGAAAATGAAGAGATGAAAAAAATTATATACCTATAATTAAATTTAAAAAATTTAAGACAATCAAAAATTAAAAAAAAAAAGAAACTATAATAGCAACAAAGCTTTTGTAAAGAAACGTGACGTTTCCTAAAATTTATCTATTCCTACGTTCGCATCTTGTGATAATTAAAAAATATACGATGTATCTATGAATGATTTAGAAACCGATTAAAAATTTAACTACAGTCCAACTGTTAGCAATTAGACGACTAGTCAAAATAAATTAATTTTGTTTTTTATTTGGCGCATATTGTAAATAAAAATATTAAAACGTAATGCATATACAAGAGTGAAAAATAAATCTTCTAGTTTGGCGGTTTGAAAAGACAGGCAAACGCTGAAAATGAAGCAAAAACTTAAAATTAAAAAAAAAAGAAAATTTGAATTTTTATTTCAAAGATAAATATGGAACAAAAATAAAAACAAACACCGCTCGTAAAATTCTGAACATTTTAATTGAGACGAGACGTCTTAGTGCGATGAACAAAAAGAAAAATTCATTTGGAAAAAATTTTGAAACTATGCATATAAAATTATTAATAGATATTTCGTCCCCCTATACACATATTGTTTTAAAAAAAAATGATTTATTAACTGAACTTGAATATCGGAAATACTTGGAGTTCAACTATTCCGATCTCTTTTACTATCATGATTTTGTGTGGAATATTTCCAAAGAATGTGTCAAAGTGTTAGAATTGCGAATTTATTTTTAATGAATAAATTAAAAATATTTCAATTTAATATAAGAATTACAATTTGATTCACACTTACTGTTTTTGCATGAAAGTTCGTGAAACACATTTACTTTATCTAAACAACCAAATTTTTTTACCCCCATTAACTAAGACGATAGGTCAAAAATAGAATTCATCGTTCATTGTTTTTAGAGTTGGCAAACAGAAACGCATTTGTTTCTAATTATAACTGCAAGATCTTTAATTATTTTGTATTTGCTAATCCAGTAGTTCCAGTGAGTGCCATACAAGTCTCAAAAACTCTTAAAGACGCTTGATGGGAACATAACCATTATTTTCGTAAGAAGTAGTTTAGATGTTGGAATTTTTATTTTATTTACCACATCCCCTTTAATGTTATTTCATACTACTTCGTAGTGGAGGAAAATGTCATTTACATTTACGTTTACTTGAATAAAATGTTTATAATTTCTCCTCCTAACAAAATTTTTTCTTAAGATTTTTCGACTAAAGTCGTGGATATGGCTGAAAATTTTCTATTACTACCCCGTATAACATTGTCCGGTTTCAATTTAAATTTTAAACATATAATAGCGCTTAAAAAGGATCGAAAAATTGATTTTTTCGACATAACTTTCGAACCAAAATTTCATGGTAATCAAATGACCCATTTATTAGTGAGAACAGGTTCAGAAAATATTCACATTGCATTGATCAAGTTTAACACAAAATATCTTATAAATAAGGTCACTGCTAGATAGTAACATATGCACGGTGTAAATTAACATGAAATTTCCCGTTAACTTATATGATCAATAATTTGAGTTTACATGGCTATTGTGCTGACTCTCATTAATGTTTTTTATTTTAAATTGTTCTGTTATGAAAATTTTTTCATCTGAAAGCAAGAGTTTGTATTAAAATTACTTCTCCCCCTTTTTAGCACTTTTCCAAAAAATTTTTGAAAAAAAGCGCTTATTAGTTTCACTCTGTCCGTCCGTCCGCCGGTCCGTCCGTAGACATTTTTTTTGTTTACAAAACTTCTACACCCTTGAAGATAGAAAGCTGAAATTTAATACGTACATAGATCTTTACTTGAAACTTATTTCCGTTGAACAAAATTTTTACCTATCTCTCCCCCACTAAACTATACCCCCCAAAATCCTAAAAATGGCCTTTTTTAACTATTTTGTTGCAATGAAACTATAAGCATTTTTCAAATTTTGCAAACGCAGAAACATACTACTGTTAAACTTTAAAAAAACAAAATGACCGTTCAAATTTGCCGTTATCCTTTTTTTTCTAAATTTTTGATGTCGTTTTTCTTCTAGACCACGTTGTAAGAGCCTGAAATTTTAGCAGCTTTTAGAGACTAATAAATGGTTTATTTCGTTAGAAGAAAATTTTTATCCATCTCCACCCCCTCTCAACTTATCGACTCTTGAAATTTGTAAAATTTGAATTTTTGATATTTTATATTTCCGACACCTCAAGCTTTTTCAAATTTCCATAAACGCAAAAAGCTAACGGTGAATTCCGTGACATTAAAAAATTATTTTTCTTAACTCACACAATTAACCCTTAAAATCGAGCATTATGTTAGCCCCCCTTCCCTTTATATTAACTTTTGCTTTATTTCAAAATATTTTTAATAGTGTGGTAGCTATACATAGACTGTATTTGAAAGCAGTATTTTCTCTAATTGTTGAACTGTGCTACAATACAAACCATTGGTTTGACCCAACTTTATTTTTCTATTAACTTTTTACTTCTAATAATATTCCAGCCACTATGAGTGAATTTTTATGATGCCAAATTATTACAAATTATGGACGGTTGCCCATTTTTAATTTCTTACGTCACATATTAATTCATTTATTTACGCCATTGGTGCATAAATTGTTTACAATGTTTTAGTATTAGTTGTTTTGCAATGCATAATTATATAGCTTTCATGTTAGAAAATTTTCCATCACATACGTCATGTATAGTTTGGTGTGTTAATTTTTCATTGTGCTGTTTGTAGAATGTTTATATTGCAATGTTGCGCCGTGAAACTTGAACGTTGCTGTTTTTATAACTGTTGGTCATAGGAATTTTTTGAATCCCAAATAGCTCTTCATACTTTTTTTAAGTTAAAACTTTTTATGGATTTTGTAAATTGCATATGAATTCTGGGATTGAGTAAAATGTTTTTTTTAAACTGTTATTTACTGACCATTCAACTTAGTAATAGCTAACGACTTCTGCTCAAGAAAGGCTAATATCTCTTCAGCTTCCCAATTGTCTCCCATGGTTGACGAATTGAACTTGTTTCGAAATTCCTCGTAGTTCTGTGCTCTCAATTAAAATGCATTGATCCCTATACGACCTTCTAACATTCCTTTGTCTTATATTCTGATTGGAAACTGATTTTTCAAGTATAATGAAAACTTCTTAAATATATTAATCATCAGACGGTGTTTATTTTATCATTCTCTCTGATTTTTCCACATCAAATTGTGTGTACGTATAGTGAAAGTATTTTTTTTATGTAAATAAACAAAATTTTAAAAATTCTTGGCTTTTCCGTTTTACTTTTGGTAATTTCGGAAAATTTTAAAATATTTAATTTAAACATTAAAGTTTTTTTTTATGTTCATTTGCGTCTTTTTGTTTTTTGATTATACGAGGGAAATTATATGGTGAAAATAATTTACTGCATAAGATTGCCACATTGAATTCTGTGCTGTTTTGATTTTATTTTACCGTTGGCATTTTTATAATTATTCTTTCAAATGATTGTTATTATCTCAGATCATTCGATTGTTTACAAAACAAAGAATCGATAATTATCATGTCATGAAAGATGAAAAATGGAGTAAATGAAATGCAAGGAGAGTAAAAATTTGAGGGGAACTAAGGAAAATAAATAAAAATTTTCTTCAAATTTTTATATGAAAATTTGGATTGATGTTTGTACTTTTATGTGATTGAAAAGAGTGAAAATAAAAAGAAAAGTTCAAAAAAATATAATTTTAACCCAAATGACGGTCCGCGGCAATGGTTTAGTGAGCAAAAATTGGGCAATTTTTAAATAATTTTCAAAAACTTTTTATTCGAAAATTCTATCTTTTTTGAAACGGTAGTTATAAACAAAAACTTAAATGTGTTAAAATTTCTCCAAATTTTCTTAAAATCTATGTAGCTCGGGATCGGTTTCGATTTAACACTATGTCCCGAACAAAAATTTTACTCATTTTCGTCCCTCTACCCAGTGAAATACGGCTCCTTACTTGTCGGTGAAGAATTCTGTAATCTTGTGATTCTGTAGCTGGCATTGGTTTGCCAGTTTCAAGAAGAACTGATGTATTTGTATAAAAATTTCAATGACATTCTGCTTACTTACTATTTCTACAACTTTTTTGTTTATCTCAAATCAAATACAATTTTAGTGGAATTTTTTCTTAAAATATAAGTTCAACGGCCAGAAAAGTGAAGTTCGTCCAAAATTTATTCTGCTTAAAACTGGCAAACTAATGAGTTCAGCTTAAAGTGAAAAGCTTTTTAAACGTTTCAACAAGAAAAAATGTTAAAAATTTTATTAAAAATTTATAAATGTGCCATGTTTGCAATGACAATGACAAATAAAATAAACCACATTGACAGTGCAAATCACAATATAATTTAGCTAAAAAGAAAAAATTGTAACTTAATTTATAAAATTCTAAAAATTAATGTTCTAGAAAATAATATAGTATTATAAATCACAAGTAAACAACATAAAAATAAAATGTTTACGGTATCTTAAAATATAGGTAGTCACTGTATAGTCACCATAGTTATAACAGGAAATGTTTATGTGGTTTATATTTATTTCAATAATAAAGAATGATAACTAAATGATTGTTATAATAAATAAATTCACGTAGGCTAAATTTAAAGCAGACATATACAAAAATTACTAATTTGATTACATTATTTTCAAACAAATTATCTGAATTGACTTGCTGAAAGTACTTCAACTACTAATTCATAAACTTTTTTTTGTTGTCTTTGCAGAAGATCACACGTCAATACAAATTGGTGGACGTCGAAAATCACATAAGAAAATAGAGAATCGTCGATCTAAAAGTAATATTAGAAATCGACCTAAAATTGCACATATATCTACAATTGAAGAAGTTACAAGTCCACCATCAACATCAGAATATCATATTGTTGATTTATCAAAAGAACAAACAAATGAAGAAAAATCAAATGTAGATAGAATAGAAGAAGTTGAAGATACAAAATCGGAGAAAAGAAATAAATGGTGTCCCTGTCCTGCTAGTATAAGAAACTATTTTCAGAGATGTAAGTTGAACGCAAACTACTTTGATTTCTTATTAAATGTAGTAAAACACTTAGCAAATTCAAAGCATTAATTAAGCAATTTATTTATCTTAATCTTATAGTTTGGAGTAAAATGTCTGGCGCTGAACATAGTGAAGAAGAAGGAGATGGAAATAAATATGATTACTATGACTGTAAGTGACGTCATTCTATATTTTTTTTTCAAATGTATAATAATTTTATAATGAATTCAAAAATAATGGTTAGGTAGCAGCCAACAACCACCATATCGAATTTCTATATTCGTGAATCTATTTGAAAAGTCTTTTCGTAATTTGCGCGATAAAATTTTGAGAGGTTTTTCCTAATTTGGGGAACTTACTAAAATTAATAATATTATTCTAAGTTACTTTTACGAGTTAAAGTTTTTATATGCACTGCTTTTGTTGAACACTTAATGGTTATTTTTAATTTATAGTCAAGTATAGTACTGCATAATTAACAAGCAATCAACAAACTATACAAAATTAGAAATATGGAAATATAAGGTTATTCTGTAAGCTATTTTAATGACTATCGTGTTTGTTAAGCACAGGTACGATTAAAAATTAAATAAGGCCTTGAAATTATCGTTCCATATAAATTAAATTTAGCGGCCAATATTAAACCTCAAATAACAAGATTAAAATAACCATCTTATTTTATAAACTTTTAATTAATTAATACAAAACAACATATTGTAAATCTTTTCGCTAGTTATTTTTAAACACATATATTATGTTGTGATTTTATTTATAAATCCTTGCATAAACATAATGTATCTGTGGTTATAAAGCGAAACTGCATAAGTTGACTTCGCAAGTATTAAATCCGAAATATTTTAATATTTAATATTCCCTGCTTTAAAATCTGCAATGCAGTCCTTGATATAGGCAATTCAAAATTAATCAAATCTAAATGAATTGGAAAATTTCAACAAATTATATTTTAGAATAACACGGTACTATTAAAATTAATAAAGAACTTAAAAATGTTAAGCAATTTAATTATTCAGCTACTTTAGAAAGAGCTACTTTAGGAATTTCTTCAAAAATTAATATTTTTATACCTGATTATTTTGTATTACTAATTTTGACTTGCTACAGATTATTTAAGTATAATGTACTTTATATGTACATAATGTGTATATGGTATATATGTATACAAACTAAGTTAAAAAATCAACAGATGATATTCTTTGAAATTGCAATTAAAATTTATGATTGTATATAAATTTTGTGAACTAAATTATAGAATTTAATTAATAATATTTGGAAAATATTTTATTTATGTAATCTTTAATTTTTAATATTCTAATAGTTGTCAACAAACTTTTTACATTTGAATTCCCAATTGAGGAATATTTTGATATTCCTGCTGTTAAGTACATATAATATGTATTACAAATCACAGAGGGAATTCAAAGTAATAGTAAGTTTATTAAAATATTACATTGATCCTTTTAATATAATAAATTTATAATTTATTTATCTTAATAATAAGCTCTTAAAAATCCTTTGAATAATCTATATTTAGAACATGTTAAATTCATAGAGCTGGAAAAATTAAATGAACACCTTTTTGACATGTGGTATTATAAGAAGGCATTAATGAAAGTTGAAATAATATTGAAACGATTGAGTTAAAATTTAATTATTATGGTTCATCATCACCGATATAGCTTACAGCAAACAAAAATTTTGGAATATTTATTCATTATACGTTGTCAGGGGATAACAATTTCGAGTAAAAGTAAAAAAGTTTTTTTTTTTTTTTTTTTGAAATTTAACGATATTCTTATTTCGAAAGGTTAAAATATCACTTTTGTTCTAAAAAAAATCCTGAAATCAATGCCATAAGTCCTGTCTTTCAATATCCTATGAAAGACGGGCGCCCGCGGCTTTAAAGAAAAGTAAATGGTGTAAATTTTGTATAAAAACCGATAGAAAGATTTTGAAAAATTTGGAGAATGATTTTGCTAAAAGGCCATTCAGAAGCTTTCCCGATAAGCAGGAGGATATAAAAATTGACTTTTGTGTTACATTAAACTGTAAGTTATCAAAACACTTGTATTATTTTAGCTTGCGTGATACAAATTACCAGTTCATCTACGATTAAATCATGAGTTAATAATAAATTTTCATAAGTTAGTTTACGATTAAGTCTGAATCTTATGAAAATCTGATGTGTAATCGAAGCCTGACATCAGATAAAATCTGAGAAATAAAATAGAAACTTATCCGATTATCATCAGATTTTCTATTATAGATTTTTATAAGTAATATGGCGAAAAATAAATTTTTAAAACGGTTTTGCCACGACCAGTTAATTTTTGTTATTTTTTTTTAATTTTTGTTGTCCGTTTAAAGATTGCAATTATTAAAAATTGTATAATTAGAATCTCACGTTAAAATACTTATCAGATTTTATCGTAGATTAAATCGTAGATCTAGTCTAATATGTAACTTACACCTAAGATATAAAAGAATAAGTTGTTGGCCATAATTGAAGTTATGATAAAAAATATACATTTTTTGTCGTCAGACTGAAAATATAAATAATTTAATCTACCATTATCAAGTAACTTTTTCAGCTCTTATTTCGGCTTTTATTTGACCATGTCCTTAGTTTATTGAGGAAATAGAATAGATGATCTATTCAAAAAAGTACAATGGAAGATAATATTATAATACACATACTTACATCTACATATAAATGTATCCATTTGAATTATAATATAAAATCATTATGGTATTTTTCTATAAGCGTATGATGGTATCTACCTTAACGTTACAAATAATTTTCGATAATTTTCTATTTATAAAGGATAAAATGTTACAATATATTTATAGATTTAGCTAAAAAAGGATATCGATGAAGAATTTTATTGATATACACAAATCTTATAGACATATTCATAAAATACCAGAGAAATAAGGTACAGGAGTGTAGAAGAATAATCACAAAGGAAGTCTTTTTGAACTATAATGATAATATATAACTTTAAATAATAAATTTCTATTGATTTTACAATACACATACTTAATATAAAGAAATTATTAATAACAAATTATTTTAAATAAGTGTCTGAAGTGAAAAATTAGTGGATCGAGATGAAGATTTACAATAAAAATAATGATGAAATGTTTTGATTTACATGCGTCAATTAAATGTTTTCTTCAGAAAAATTTTTGTTATATTCCGGCATTATTAAAAATAACTTGTGTAAATAAGTATAAAAATTAAAAATTATTTTTAGAATTTTTGAAATGGTTCATTAAAATGAAAATGGGTTTTATATTTTTATTTTGTAGTTTTGAATGAATTAAAAAAAGTATTCTGTGTGAATGAACGATTTTTAAGCGCATTGATTATGCTCATTTACAATTAAATCAACCCAAGTTATAAAATAAAGCTAAAACTTTTATAAATTTTGAAAATATTGCAATAGCATTCGGGAACTCAAAAAATAGTATTTTCTGCTGTTGTAATCGAAATATTTTTAACAAATTCTTTATCATATAATAGTGAGCAACTAACAAGAGTTTCTTATGTTTCGGCATTTATAGTGCTTCTGTTGCTTTATGCACTACACAACTAAGATTTCAATTTTAACGAAAAGATTAGATTTTACGTAAATGAGAAGAGTTAAGAGTTCTTCCTAACCTTTAATTTCTTGGGATCTCGAGTTTGCATACCACAGTGAAGTGGTTTGTTGACGTACATTAGTTTTATTTTACTAATAAAGAGAACCAATAAAATTAGATTAACAAAATTATATAATTTTTCTACATTGTAGACAAGCATCATTTACTAAACTTAAAAATTTGCAAAGCAAATTAAACGACCATCTAAAAAAAAAATTAAGAAGGTCTAAAAACAGTTATAATACTAGAAATTGACGAAGTTTTTTAAATACAAATGCTTTTCAGCATACAATTCTTTTCATTTTTCTAATATTGCAAGTTAAATTTATTCTATCGAATCAACAAAGTCAAATCAATTTTAATAAGAAACCATACCAGTTAATTTGATTTTTTTACATTATACTTAAGCAATAACCTACTTATAAAATAACACAAGCCCTCAAAAAAAACATTCTTAAATTCTGAGAAATTCAATTTATGTTTTTTAATAAAATTCTATAATATTTTTCGACACCCCATATAAATAAAAAAGCATTAAAATTTTAGACGCATTTTTTACATAAAAATTAAAAAAAAAAAATTTCTGAATCCTTTTTGAAGGATTTTTATAAAATGGAAGAATTAAAGCTGAAAATATAATAAAAATTTTGGAATTTTCAATAATATAATTTAAATAAATCGCGCTAACCTTGAATGAAAATTTTGTAATATTCGATTGCTTTATTAGAAAAAGAAAAGAGAAAAACATTGAACTTGAAAAAGTTAGATAAAATGACCAATAATTTATTGTACCAAATGGGATTTTATAACAAGGCTGTTTGAATTTTGAAAAAATTATTTGAATCTTCTTTCAAAAGAAAAACTAGATTTAGTTAAAAGCCCGGGTAATTTACGAAATAATTTACGTAAAATTGTAAACTCTCACCCAAAAAATATTTGCAAAAAATTTTAAATAAATTTGGGTCAAACTAATGGTTTGTAATGCAGCACTTTTCCTTCCTACAACAGGTTAAAGTACTATTTTTAAAAACGATCAATATTACACATTTATTTTTAGGATTTTGAATGGCTATAACCTTTGCGGTACAGAGGGGTGGGGGTCGAGTAAAAATTTTCTCTTACGGAACTAAGTTTAATAGTGAAAATCTATGTATAGATGAAATTTCAGCTTTCTCTCTTTAGAAGTTTTGTAAATGTGTTCGCAGACGGACGGACGGAGTGAAATTAATAAGCATTTTTTTCCAAAATTATTTGTAAAAGTGATAAAAATCAAATTTTCTTAGAGTATTTGCTTGAAAATCAGCAAATTCTTACGTTGTATCCAAAAAATATGTTGCTTTATGTTAATTCACACATATTGTCGGTAACGTATGAGAATGAGTAACAAACTCGAGAAGCATATACCAGTGACAAATTTCTATATACTAAAATTTTAAATTTTCTCTTGTAAAAATTAAATGCTGTTGAAGTTTAAAACCAAACTGAAACTTTTCTATTAAATCTCTTTGCAATAACATTTTTTATGAGAGCCTCATAAGTTTACCACTAAGTTATTATGCACTATAAAAGCATGGCTTCAAGAAACAAATCTATGAAACGATGATAGCAAATAGAAGATTTTTAAATTTTGCTGCAAAGATAACTTTTAAATAGATTTATTGTATAAATTACAAAGAAATTGAAAAATTTGAAACTCTATTAGACAAATATAATTCAAGATTTTCTCAAATTAAAAGTAATGAATGATATTGTCCAATAAAAAACTTCAATGTTTGCATGAAACACGATGTAATGAATTAATTCCTACCTTGCATGAGAGTTTAATGAGCAAGTTCGTATGTTTTTATTTATAGGCAAGATTTTGTACGCTTATTTTTCATTGTTTAACAAAATATCTAAAGGTATAAGGTAGCATTGTGCTTGATCCCTTCAATCCCTTCTAATAAAAAGCTTTCTGATAAATCAATAAGACACAATACTCTAACAATATACAAATATTACATTTAGATTTTGTTCGAATTTTTAGAATTTGGAGATCATTTTTTATGGAAATTTTTTTATTTGTTTAGGAGAAGGGAAGACAATGTCTACATTAAAATTTATAAATATTTTAATTTCCACAAGAATGTGCAGGTGTGTTTGTGTATTTGAATTTTACCATTGCGATTCTTTTCATTTGAATCTATATTCAAAATATTTGTTAGAAAGAAAAAATACAAAAAAAAATCTTTTTGATTTATGCTTTTGCAAAGTAAAAGAGGCTTTTCTTTTTTTTTGTTCCATTTTAGACTCATTTGTACTTTTGTTCGCGGTTCTTTTTCGTGTTGTTTTTATTTTCAGGTGAAAACTCATTTCGATTTTTAATCTATGTGGCGTCTTTCGGACTGAAATGATTTTTATTTTATTATTTTCTTTTTGTTTTGTTTATTAAAATATGTTTGCATTTTAAATTTTAAATTTTAAATTTTTTCTTTTATGCTTGTAGTTAAAAATAGAAAAAATTTTTTTTTGGGTATTTTAAAAAATATTGTTTTGAAGTTAAAAGCAACTTTACAATATTGTAAACTAAGGTAGTTATGGATGCAACATGTTGGCCGTCTAAGTTTTGTGGTTTTTTTCGAATAAGGGTGTAAATTGTTTTGATTCTTTTTTTTATTAAGTATTCATTCAGAGGCATGGGAAATACTTCGCTCTATGTATCTGTATATAAAGTTATCTTAAAACAATTTATGCATTTCGGAATCGTTACATTATTAAAAAATTATCATTTCTTACCAATTGCTGACTGCTTATAAACCGTTTAGCACAGAAAGCTCACATTTTCGAAATTTTTTGTATTTTTAATTAGATAGTAACGCTCACATTTTGTAAATTAATTAGATAGTCCGGTTGACATATGGGTTGGCTCGCCTTGTACCAAATGGTGAATTTTTACAACTGACATGAAAAATCATGGTACTCGTATAGCTGCAATACAATTCTAAAAATATTTCAATAATGTCTTGCATACTAGAGAATTTAAACGTAATCGAATTTCACATAAATGGCTTTAGTAACATATAAATAAATCTTTTAGAGATACCAAATTCAATTAAAGTAATGACTAAAACTTCAAATAAGTTTGGGACATTATTCATCATATATCAAAAAACTATCTTTGACTAAAATATTTTTACTTTTCTTTGATACAAAAATCCGAATTGTAAAAAAACCTCAAAAGCCAACAAAAGTTAATATTATCAGTCAATTAAAAAATTATTTACGGCGAGGCGCTCAATTTATATTAAGTTTACCACATTTTTAGTAACGTAAGAAACGTCGTTTGTAAGAGGTTTATCGGTAAAATTATTTCTTCTACTCATAAAAGCAGTTTAATAATGAGGAGACAAGGAATTTATATAGATGATCTTAGTTTCTATTTAAATTTCAACAATGATTTTAGTTTCTATAAATATTCAGATTTTAAAATAAATAACATGCGCTTTGAAATTCCAGAAAATTTATGTTAGTTAGTGGTCTAGTAATCGATATATTGCAGGCTAAATTGACTCTAGTTATATTTTGAGTTTGCCCAATATTTTTAAATCAAAGATAAATAATATTAAGATTCCAAAATTTTCTATCTCAACTCCTAACCCAAACCACGTACGAATACAATTTATCTGATTTTTTTGAAAACTTAAACAGTAAATATAAAATAATGGCTTTGAAATAACCATAATCAAACATTAGACAGTAAAGTATTTCCGCTTCTTTTAATTTCACCTTGATTTAAAAAAAACTATATTGAAATGGTTTCTAATATCTTTAATCCTTTAACGTAATAATTGTGTAAAACTGAAATGTATAAATTTGATAAAAATTAAATTGTTCGTTCGAAAATTCCTTTTTCAAAACCCAAGACGAAACTGAATATTTTCAAAAACCCGTTTTCTTAAAATTAAAGAGTTAAAAAAAATTAATTCCACCGAAAGATTTCTTACATACACACGCTCACACAAATAACATACATACCCTTATGTATCATAATATAAAAATATACAACAATTATACAAACACAAATAAAAATACATAAAGAATAAAAATAATAGCAAAACAAATTTCATTTTGCACATTAACAAGCATTCATTTTCAAGTACACAACTTACACACATTTATGCTTATAGTATCTATCCCTACGTTTATTTCTCCAACATAACAGTAAAAGAAAAAGTTAAATTTCACTGCAACTTTAAAGCTTTTTTATAACTACTGTAAAAATATAAATTGATGCTGCAAATTTTATACAGGAAAAAGACACAACAAAAAACAAAACAAAAAATTCCTACATAAACATAAAATCTACCCCAACATTGAATGTGTGTGTGTGTGAGTGTGAAAATGTGTGTTTTTACTCCCTTTATAATTTCAATTAAAAAAGTTTTTCTATTTACATTTCTAGTGAATGCAAAACAATAAATGATTTGTTATACACATAGGATGCAAGAGTATGTATGTATGACTGTATGAATTTCTGTATGCATGTATGAATGTATCTACATTTTTTGAGCAAATGTGTATTGTAACTTTCAATAGATTCCCTATTTCTTTTTCATATTATTCATTACTTTGTTTTTTGAAAAATTTCCGCATAACGGTAATATTTCTCTACTCTCATACATACATACACAGGTTATATCCACATACATAATAATTATTATGTATGTATGTAAATTTAAGTAAACAACATCGTCCATGGGATATTTTAGGAAAAATCAAAAAAATATTATTCTGTTATAGTACGAATTTCTATTTAATTTTCTATTTAAAAACAAAAATTTTAATTGAAATAGAAAATATTTTCTCAATTAAATAGAATGAGGAAAAAAAATTCCCTTTTTTGGTTTCAAATTCTTATACATATACTGATTATGTATTGTAATATGTATGTATTCATTACCATGGAGAAAATAGCAGAAACAAAAAAAAAATTCCCAAAAAAAAAAAAATTTTTTTTTTTTTTGTACAAAAGATTTTCCATGTGCTACATGAAAATTGGGGTGCCACACAGAGTGATTTTTGTTGAAATGAAAATTTTTTAATGTATGTTTGTATGTGTTCAACAGAAAGAAAGGGAAAATGTTGTTTTCTAATGAAAACAACAGACAAAACAAAAACAATCAAAAAGAATAACGATAAAAACAAAATGAAAACAAAATACTCCATTTGTTCTATGTTTTGTTTACAGTTAACATGGATAATGAAATAAAAAGTACCGTACTGTTTCAGTTTTCGTGAATTGTTCGAAACGAAATGACGCGTAAAAAATACGAAGAAATTTTTCGCGTAAATCAAAAGAAAATTTAAAAAATTTTATTTCAAAAATATTTTTCTTGTTTCCAAAATAAAAAATTAAAAAAAAAAATAAACAAATTTTTGAATAAGAGGAAAAAAAATTTTTTTTTCTTTTCCATTTTTAAAAATTTTTTTTTTTTGTTTGTTAAAAATTATTTTTGAAGTTTAAAACATTTGGGAGTTCTTTCTAGTCAATTTTTTTTTTTGCCTTAAAAATTACAATTATTTTAGAGGAAAATTTTTGCTGCTCTAGAAGAGTTTGTTTTTAAAATTTTTTAGAATTTTAAAACTTGTCAAAAAATAATTTAAAACTTTAATCTACAAAAATATTCAAAAAAAAATAAACGAAAAAAAGGGATAGAAAAATTCATTTACAATTTCTGATTGTTGAAATTTCGAAAATTGTTTAATAATATTACGAAAAGAGGAGTAGAGTTTTAAAATAAAATTTCAATCATAAAATTTAAAAATTTTCAAAAAATATAAAAAATTAAAAAAACCAATATTTTGTGTGTGTAAATATTAAAAAAAAAATTATTAAGTAATTAAAAAAGAAAAATAATAAAATTTAAGATTTAAAAATAAATTTAATCGAAATAATCTTAATGTTTGCTTTTAATTACGCGACAATTAAAGAAAAAAAAGAATAAGAAAAAAATTCAATTGTAATAAAAAAGAAAAAATAAAACTGTAAAAGTGCGTAATTTTTTTTTCGTTCATTTTCTTTCGGTGGTTTTTTTTTTCAATGTTTAATGTGATCTTACAAAATTAACAGATTTTTTGGATTTATAACAACATATCGATAATTAGTATGTATGTATATAAAATGTATAAAAAGCAGTAATAACTTACCCTTAAGGATTCCTTTTATAAAATTCATTGCCTAAGGAATTCCAATTTTTTTTCCTTTCTTTGCAAACAAAAAAAAAAGTAAATTACAGTAATAAAAATTAAATTAATTTCAAAACAAATAAAAGAAAGAAAAACAAGAAAGGGGGAAGGAAATAAAATTTTGTCGGGATTTAAAGGGAAAAAGTGTAGAATTTTCCATCAATTAAAAGAAAGTAAGTAAGTAAGGAAAACAGAAACTCTTGTTATAATTTTTATTACAAATTAAAGAAAAAAAATTTTATTTTTTATTGAATTTCAAATTATCGCTGTAATTTGTATTTGAAAAACAAAATTGTAGTGATAAAGCGGGACAATTGAATTAGCTCTGATTTAGCTGATTATATTAGCAGTAGCGGATTCTTCTTGAATGCACAAAAAGAAGGGTAGAAAATTTTTACTCGTTAATGTGTTTTTAATAATATTTTATAAGTTGTTAATGCTATTTTAAGTTTTCATGCTATCCTGAAAGGAATAAATGTGGTTTTTAATGAAATTCTTAAAAGAGTAAAGGAAATTCAATCATAAATTCTGTTCTAATTGCTATACATGTTGTATGTCTATGTGTAATGGTAGTAATTTTGTTTAAAGTAATATACTGAAAATTTGCTTCAGCTATAGGTACATGTTATAGTTTAATAGCGTGAATACATAATATGGTGGATTTTTCGGAAAATAATTAGTTTTTCAAATTTCGTACATTGTTATAACTTTGACACATTGAATTAATTTCAGTATAAGTTAAGTACTCGTTGGGAATTTAAAAAATTTTTGTCTCATTTATTGGTTTAACTAAAAATAGCTATTGTTTTCATTAAGAAGGTTACATTTTGTTCATCACAAGAATATTTTGTTTTTAAATTTTTTTTTTTTTAATAGTGGAGGTTAAATGTAGCGAATTAAGTGCTCATATACTGTTCTGTCCTAAATTTTTAAAAAAAATTTTCAATTATTTTCGTCTATTTTTGTAAATCTACAAAATCTTAAACAAAAAAAAAAAAACAACTTTCAAAATTAAAATACTTTCGTTTTACTTGTGGCTTATTGATCCTGTCTATAGTTTTTTTAATTTTCCTAATGACTATATTTTAATTTTATTGCTTGTAATTGCTTGAAAGAATCATAGCCTTAAAGTCTTTTAAAATGCTTAAAAGGCAATTAAATTATAAATAACAAAAATTAAATTTAGGGAATGAGAAATTTTGTGGGAGTCAAAAGAAAAACTTAATTTTAATTTTAAAATTCATAAATAAGATAAAAATTGAGGATGATGTTAATTTGTTCAAAAATTTTTAGAGCTGAAACGAAAGTTAAATTATTCTATAAATTGAAATAGTAAACAGGATAATTACAGGAAGGAAAAACTTTTTTCCTGTGTAAACAAATAATTATAATAATTATAATATTGTTCTTTTAAATTAATTTTTTTTTATCTTTAAAATTCTGTAAAACGGGGCTAAATTATTTTAAATATTCACAAAATGTTGAAGGTAACAGAAAATTAATTAGGTTACTCAGTCGTTCAGTTCGCAACATTTTTTATGTATACTTCAATATTATATTAGCACAACGACCAAAATTTTGTTTGAATTCATCATACTAGAAATTGCAAACACGATTTCAATTGAAATATTTTTTTAAATTATTGGTTTATATTGGAGTATTTTAAATATTATTGAATCCCATTAAAATAAACGCTATAATAAACATAAAATTTAAGAAGGAGCCGAAAATGGTTACTTGTTGTTCTATTGAAAACTAAAACCCTGTTTCCATTCATGCTACTGGAACTAAAATTTTGTTTACATAAGTTCTATTAGAAGAATTCGTTTCTGGTAAACTTTCTTGGAATGCTTAATTCCCTGAATGAAATTTAACATGTAGTAATTTTTCCTATAGTAGCAGATGATTTTGATTAGAATTTAGTAAATCTTAATACACGAAAAATAAAAATCTACCAAATAACCACGTTTATGTAAATTAAAAAATTTTGCATACGGCAAGGCGTTTCACTTTTTTAATGCAAAATTTATAATCACTTTTGTTATAAAATTTTATTAAATTATGAAAAATCAAGAATTTTTTCAAATTTTACTACAAAATTCAAATAATTCCGGTTTAATTAAGCGAATATAATATTTTTTTCTTAAGAAATCTTAAAAATTCACTTAGCTAGAGCTATATGAGTACACTAGCAAGTATAATATTAAATTCTATAAAAACCACATTAACATGTTTTATATTCAACACAATTCAAGGTTATTGTCAGTAATTTATGATCAACTTTGTAGCTAAAAAGTTAAAAGTTAGATGTGTAAGTGAAAAAATATTTCTTGAATAATAATACATTTGCCACAGAACTAATGTCAGAAAATATTATTTATTATTATGAGAAATTTTTAAAAGTTGATGTTTTATGATGGTATAAATTTTTGCTTTTCAAAAATTTTTAACTGCATTTCTCGTGATGACGTAATACTAATAAAATATTCCATTATAGTTTGCAACTCCTATTTATTTGCAAAGTTCTTTTATATTTTTCACATAAAATTTCTTCTTTACGAGTTCTATAAAATTCTATTTGCACCTATTATATTTTTAATATACAGTATAGCTATGTATGATTCAGAATATTTGGTTGGTACAATATTTGTGCGCTAATAGAACGTGGTTTTAAGTTTCTTTGTCAGATCACTTTAAAATGATTAAATTTTCTGTTCTAATTTGTATTTGTAATGTCATATTTAAAGGAAAATTATTTTATTATTTAATATGCAAAAAAAAAAATTACAAGAAAAAAATGAGAAATTGTAAAAATTTTTTAAAGAAGCAAATGTTTGTTTATTTTTGGCTCTGAAAGTGGAAAATGTTCGAAACTCTATTGTTTGGTCGTAAAACAGTGAAATCGCATTTGTATCATAAATGTCCACAATCAATAGCTTCCGGATTTTGGTCTTCTTTAGTGCGAATGTTAACCTTTGCGAGATATTGTCTAAAATATCTTGCTCAATGGGATTTTATAGGTCTGGTAAGGTTGGCAATAGCCCGTTTTAATTAAGATGGTTGCCGTAAAAGAACATCTTGTCATAAGATCTTAAACAGCTAAATTAAGTTACTTTCTATTTTAAGTTTTCTTCAAAATTAAACCATATAAAAATTGTGTGAAAAATAATTTTGTGACATCATGGTACTTAAAATGTGTTCAAATACTTCCTACTTTTTGCAAACTTCAAATAACTTCAAAACTCATATTGAAATTTGCAAAGCAGAAAAAACTCATAGGCTTGAAATTCTATTTGCTTTATTTGAGAATTTCTAATATAAACAGAATTTATGATTTTAATTTAAAATTCTATTTTTGGATAAAAGCAATGACCTTTTGCTTATAATAAGTAAAATTTATGTTATATGGAAGCAGAACGAAAGTGTGTGTGACTACAAAGCAATAAACGTTTTATGTAGTTTTTACTTTTCTTTTTATGCAAAAACAAAATTTTCATCGATATATAAAAATTGTTTGTATAAAAAATCTTTGAAAATAAACAGAAAAAATTTTCGATTTCAATATTAGCATGTGGGACATTCTTCTAATAAACGGTTGCTCTTAATAGTACGGAAGTAATCGTGTATTTGCGAATGTCAAGCTGAAAAACCTACAAATTTGACAAAATAAAGTCAATAATTTTTACACAATAATTTTCTATCATTGTATTTTCAATAATTTTATTTCAAACTCATTTGTTCCTGGTCCAAAGCATTTACCGAATTGTAAAAAATTGGAAAACTTTAATCTATAAATATGTTTAAATTCTTGAAGATCTGGAAATCTTGAAAGAAATATGAATATGCTGGACGCTTTCATCTTATACACCATAGCGTAACTAAAAGGATAGTTTCAAATTAGTTATGAACATTTATTATGCTTAACTCAATAATTTCTTCAGTAGAAGTAATAAAGTAAAATCCCTGCGTTTGAACCACTAATAAATTAGTCTTAATTACCTTTTCTACTATGTGTAATTAGTGCCCAATTCAAATGTACATATTTCTACGCGTTAAGTATTTGTGATTTCACTCTTCTTACTATTAACAGCCTAATCGTGTATCTCGCCTTTTTTTCTCACTTTTTATTCACTTTCAAATCTGAATTCTCAGTATTTTCTAATGAATATTTCATTTTTCCAATAAGATTACCCATTTTTTCAATTGGATATTTGCAATTTTTCTCAAATTATTGACTAAACGTCTCACTTTAAAAAACAAAGTGTATAAATTTTGTATGCATTTTAGAAAAAAGCGGGATACCAAATAATTCTTCTCATTCGAAAATTACATTTTACAAATATATGATAGTTACTCACTTTCTTTTCGCTTTACGAGTAAAATAGCGAAATCAGGCCCTTAATAATCAAACGAATTTTAAAGTAGCTAACAGAAAAATGTTTCATAATTAAAATGAGTGAATCATACAATCAGAGAACGCATCTCATATATCTACTAAAATATAATGAGACAAATTCTTTCTCATTAAAAAAAAATTTCTCAAATATTTAAACGCAGAAATAATTTTTTTGTAAAAAATACTTCAGGTGATTCAGGTAAAAATTATAAGTCGATGTGGAATTTTTCAGTGTTGTTTTTCGTAGCTTTTATATGTATTTGCTTCGTGCCATAAAATGAATAAATTAATTTAATATTATTAACTGAAGAAAAATTTTACATTTCATTTATGTCATAAAATAAAATAAATTTATTTTTAAAATTTTTATTACAATCTTTATTAAGAAAAATTTCTGTTTAAAAGAAGACCCCCCTTGAATATTTCTCTAAAACCTTATAGTAATAGTTATAAGTCAGTAATTTTTGCGATTATCCATTAAAAAATATTTACAAACTGTACGTATTCGCACAGTTACATATTTATATAAACACTCATATTTTCCTCCCCAGAATTTTGGAATTGAATATGAAAATAAATAAACTTATTACATTTTAAAGTAGCTTAAAATTTCTTAAAAAGTATAAAGATATTTTGAAAAGGAAAAGTAAATAGGATTCTGAATATTATTTTTCATGATAATTCATTAAGTTGCAAAACTAAAATGATTTGCTTTAAAAGAACCTTTGTAGATAGTAACAATATCTGAACTAATTTAATGAATATTCATTCTTACACAGCTACAAACACATGCAAAAATTTTATACCATTGTTAATTTCGAGGTTGGAAAGCAAATATGTACATAGTTTGTTCATTATTATTTTCTCAAATTTACAGAATAGTTTTAGGTTATTCGAAAATAAAAAATTATTTTGTGTATAAAAATAAATTCTTTCTGTTTCATTTTATGGGATTTTGTTACTTTACGCCCAAATTGTACCGCCAAAACATTTTATTTATTTTTTAAATAAAAAAATTCATTTGTGAATTTTGGAAATTTCTTAGAAATTTTTTAAAATTTCATTCTGAACTCAGCAAAAGTTTTTAAAAAAAACTTTTTATTTTCGTAACTTTTGAATTTAATTTAGTTAATTAATTTTTAAACTATTTAAAATAGTTATTTTTGAAGAAACGGTTAGCAAATAACCGAAATTAAATTTTAATGGTTGGAAAGCGTCCCAGAATTTTTTAAAAAGAAAAAGTTATTAGATATATTGTCAATCTCTAAAACGTTAGTAATTTTGCTATATAAAAATTTTCAATGTAGAGTTTTAAAGAAGCTTTAAGTTTCATTTAAATTACAGAGGAAAAGTAGTAGTGGTTTCTTAGTTTTTCGAATAAGTTTTTGTTAATTTTGAAAAATGTACATTAATAATTGTTCAATTCGACTTCCCATTTAACTAAGTGAGAATTAAGAAATTTTTGATTGAAAATCTAAACAAAAAATATTGAAAATAATTTAATACTGTAAAAAATTTGCATTTGAAAAACCAATATTTTCTTTTTACTTACCTAGTTAACACAATATTGCCCTTATCCCCAAATTTTCATCAGTAACAGTAATTATTCAATTTGAAAGTAAGTATCCCAAAAAATCCTCTGTAATTAATATTATAGTAGACATATACAAAAAAAAAAAAAAACTCCTACGCTATCTTACTTGTCCTTTTTTTCTAAATCTCTTGAAAAATTATTTAATTTTCTTGTTTATACAAGATTTTTAAAATGATTTCTTTTTTAGTTAGCGGAAAACAAGTCATTTTTCTTTTAGAAGAAAAACAAAATTAAAATTTATTTATTTATTTAGAAGAGGATAAAAAACCGGTGATATGATCCTTAAATATTTGCTCCTTAATTTAAAATAATTTGCCATTCTTCCTTATTTCTTCTTTTTTTTTCTTTATTCCATACTGTTTTATAACAAAAAGTATGGGCGACTAACTAAACTGAATTTCTTAATAGAATAAGAGTACAGTAATCGCTGAGAAGGCCAAAAACATGTTATCTTTATTGCTAACATTACCTAAGCTAACTGTAACTGAAAGTTAAAAAAACAAATGAAGGTAAAAAAAAATTGGTGAAAAAATGAAACCAAACCAACTATGTTTGTGTAGATAAGAGAGAAACATACACGAATAAACAAATAAAGGAAAAAAAATGAAAAATAATGAGGAAAAACATGAGGAAAAACATGACCAAAAAGCTTTGAATAGGAAATTCTGAAGAGAGAGAGAGAGAGAGAGAGAGGGAAACATATGAAAGCAAGACCACAAATAACATCCAATGTGGTTTAATGCCATTTTTTTGTTATTTTTCGTTTTCTTGCTATTTTAATGATAACGATTGTAACTTATTCAGTAAAATAAACAGACAATTGCAAGGATTTAAAAATAAAAAAAAATAAATAGAAAAACAACAACAAGATTTTAAAATTTTGTTTGTAAAAACGGCAAAAGGATTTTGGTAGTTTTTTTTTATAGAAAAACTAATATTTTGCAATGCTGCTATGCTACTAAACAAATTTAAATAAAAATTGAAAAAAAATGTTGAGTAAAAAAACGAGATTTCTAATTTTGAGTTATGGCATTGCAGTACAAAAATATTAGAATTTTTGGATATTTGAAAAGCAAATTTAAGACCCACACACAAAAAAATTAGAAAAATAAGAAATGTGAAAATGCTTTCGATTTTTGGAAGTATTTTTGCACTTAATCAAAGATTTTAAAACCAAACTATTCTAATCAACTTCGTCTGACATCTTTGGGTTTTAACCAAGCTTTCAATTATAAGTATATGCAATTCCATTGTTTCATTAGCTATCTTAATAGTTCAACAGAATAGTTAAAGTAGTCTTAATAGTTCAGCAGAAGAATACAACGGATTAGCACAGACCGTACTTAATTTAGTGAAAAACAAAAAAAAAAACGAAATTAAGTCATTTGTTTTTAGGAAATAAGATTTTACATTGTGAGGCATATTTTTTTTAATCAAAAATGGCGAAAAGTAACAATTGACGCGATTGAATTCCATATTTTTACTTTGAAGTAGCGTTCTATTTGAAGCATAAAATGTATTTATTACAGTTTGTCACAATGAAGAAAATCTAAGAACAAAATAGTTACAAATTAAGGCATTATACGTTATAAAAGCTAAAGAGAAGTGCCAAAAATTTTATAATACACAATGACTGGTTCTTGCACAAATTACTGTTTACAAATGGCATTTTGTATACGAGCAGTAATTGTAGCATTTTTCTTTGAGGCAAATTATCAAAATTATTTTTTTGATCATTTTATAATATTGAGAAATTATAAACCCAATTCATGTGGTTGGTAGCCGTGGTGTACGTGTGTTGTCTTTTAAATCTAGGAATCTCAATATTGGTTTCATACTGAATATTTTGTACACTTAAGATTTTCTTCAAAATAAATATTACAAAATTAAGGTACCAATAATATGTTCAAAATTTTTAATGCTAAAAGTTCTGGAAATTTCAAACTCCGCATCTATATAACAAAACTCCATTCTATTAAGTGTTCTTTTAAAATTTAAAAATGTACTTTAATAATAATTGCTTCTTCAATGTGAAATGCAACTATACGAAAATTAGAAAAACTTTAATTGAATTTTCGTAGTTTCTTTTTTTTTCTAATTAAATTAAAATGACCATTTTAAATTGACATGTTTAGTTTTCTGAAAGTCAACTTAACAATGTTGTTGTTTCACCTGCTTTTTTTTTTCATAGTTGATTACATTGAGTTAAGTCTAGCATAAAAAAATAGAGCTACTTTCATTCCAATATGAACGGTATGTAGGTACTTTACTTAATTTATATTTTTTCGAAGAAAAAGAAAAAGGACTTTATTACCATCATTATATTTTATATGGTCATTGTGGAAATTTAAGTATATAAGCATTCGAAAGAAAAACTCAAAAGAAAGAAAAGCCAAAGGAAGAGAACAATGGTATATAGAAATGATTTCGTTTCCATTTCAAGAGAATTGAAAAATTTGAACTGAAAGAGAGAAAAAAAAATTCAATAATATGACAATCTCTTATTTTTTAAAGTGAACATAAGAAAGTATGCAAGGAAAGTATAGAAAGGACATTTGTATAAACGGACCGAGTATGGTTGTCTCTACCCCATTTTCTGTTTTCAGTTATTTCTATCGAATATGTTTGATTTTTTATTAAAGGATATAGAATTTTATTTCTTTTATGTCGTTTTAATGATATTTTTGAGAATCGTTTTTTGAAGGTTTAATTCCACTGATAAATTTATTTTGTGACCGACGTCTTTTTATTTTATTCTTAATAGAGTCCCGTCTATATTTAAGTCAATTCTTGACTACAATCCAAAAATTTAAAGAAATGACTATAAAAAAGAAGAAGTTAACAATTTAAAACCGGAAACTTTTCATTGATTTGAGAAACGGAACTTAAAAATTTAAGTATTTTCATAGCTTATGTATGGATGTAGCTATAGCTTATGGTGTGTATAATTTTAATATTCATGAAATGTCGTCAATATTATAGATTGTTTAAAAAACAGAAAATTATTTCAAATATTTTTAGATTTTGAACATTAAACATTTATTTTTTTTTTAAATATAATTTTATTATTGTGGAAATTGTAAAGGAAATTATGGTTAATAAAGCAAGGATATTTTAGAAAGTTGTTTTTTTAAATCGTTATGAGTTCAATTAAAAATTCCGTTTTCGTAACAAGCTTACGTTAAAAGAAGAAGTTCTTGGATATATGAAGTTTGTTTTTGTTTGTATAATTTTCCGCTAAAGAGCATTTCAATGCCATAAAATATTTTTGCTTTGACATAGAAATTAATTAGATTTGATTTTGGCTTAGGGTTGATACATTGTTGTATACCTATTTTAGACCCATTGTGAAAATGAATAAAGTTGGGTCAAACCAATGGTTTGTATTGTAGCACTTTTCCCTTCAGCAAGTGAAAATTCTGCTTTTAAATACAGCCTATGTATACTTATCACACTATTAAAATTATTTTCATTCATATTCAAAGCTATTTCTAGGATTGCATATATTTAGGATGAACGATTTGTGCAGTCTTTTAAATAAAGCAAAAATTAATATAAAGAGGGGTTAACATAATGCTCGATTTTAAGGGTTAATTGTGTGAGTTAAGAAAAATTAATATATTTTTTAATGTCATGGGACTTACCGTTAACTTTTTGTGTTTATGGAAATTTGAAAAAGCTTGCTGTTTCGGAAATGTAAGGTGTCAAAAATTCAAATTTTACAAATTTTAAGACGCGATAACTTGAGAAGGGGTGGAGATGGAAAAAAATTTTCTTCTAATGAAATAAACTATTTGTTAAAGTCTAAAAGCCCCTAATTTCAAGCTTCTACAGGTTGGGGTCTAGAAGAAAAACGAAATCAAAAATATGGAAAAAACGGACTTTAGATAACGGTAAATTTGCACGGCCATTTTGTTTTTCTAAATTTTAACTATAGTATAGCGCGCTAGGTGAAGCAAGCCGCTGCCTTTCTACGTTTGCAAAATTTCAAAAATGCTTATGGCTTCATTGCAACAAGTAGTTAAAAAAAGGCCATTTTTAGGGTTTTGGGGAGGGCATAACTTCTAGAGGGGGTAAAAATTTTGTTTTACGGAAATAAGTTCCTAGTAAAGATCTATGTACTTATTAAATTTCACTTTTCTATCTTCAAGGATGTAGAAGTTTTGTAAACAGGAACACGGACAGACGGACGGATGGACGGACGGACGGACGGACGGACGGACGGACGGACGGACGGACAGAGTGAAACTAATAAGCACTTTTTTCAAAAATTTTTTGGAAAAGTGCTAAAAACCGCAATTCTTAGAAGAGTAAATTTAATAAAACTGAGCGAAAGATCACGTCTTTAAGCTTATATTTGAGTTGAATTAGTTTGTTTCTATGAAAATCAACATTTCTTCTTTTTTATTTGGAATTATTATTCTTTCGAATTAAAAAAAAAACCCAAATTTCGGCAAATTTGAAAAAGTAAGGACTAAAACTCGAACGTATACTTATTATATTATCTGGTCTGATTATTAAGATTGTTAATTTAAGTGTTCTATTATAATCTACTAACTAATTGTTATGAGCCACATGTTTTCATAGTAATGTACTTGAGGTCATAATGTCATAATGAAAAACACTATGATAATAAAAAATATCTGATAGTATATTTATATTTCCTAATATCAGTTAGTTTAGTTTCCGTCTGAAAGTGTTATGCTGTGGATTGGAGCTCAGTTCATGAAGAAAAAGGTTTTGTTCCATAGTGAACGCTATACTACCATATAGATCTTGTTTCAATCGTACGATAATTTCTAAATCGTAAAATAATTTCTATTTTCATTTCTGACCAAAGACGCGTTAAATAAGCTTCATAAGCGTTAAATTATCCATAATAATGTGTAGATATATTGTATGTATGCATATTTTTGCCAACCACATTGCATATAATAAGGGGGGTAATGTGATGGCACCAAATTTTGGATGTTGAATTTTAGGTGTGAACGAACTTATCCATAGTAGGGAAGCGTAAATAAACTATTTTTGAAGAGAGATCGGACTGTCGGCCTGTCTGTCTGTCGGTCGATCTGTTCGTGTTTAGGTCTGCCTTTTTGTCGGTCTGCGTGTGAACACGTGTATCTCAAGTTCTGCTGAACTGATTTTGATGAAATTTTATATTATATTAACTATATCACGGATCGATCAATTTTTGGAATATGTCAAACCTCAATACGCCATATAAAATGAAATAATCAACTAAATTCCTTAAAATTTGATATTATTGTGAATTTGGGATTCTAAAATAATGAAGTAATAAAATATAATATCTAAATTTTTTGGAAAGCTCAGGTCAATTTTACATTTTTTTCTATATCTACGGAAAAATTGAAAATTTGAAAATTTTCTTCTATATTATTTTGTAATTATTTGAATCGCTAATGGTTTTTCATTGTAAATTTTGTAAATTTTTTTTTTTTTTTTTTTTATTTATTTTAATTTTTTTTGTTTTAATAAAATATTTTGTAATTTTAATGAAAAAAAAAAAAAAAAAAATTAATTGGTGGGATTTTTTGGAATTTAATATTTCAATTTTGGTTGTACCGAAACTGACTAGCGAACTTTTCAGGAAATTCGAATGGCGCAAAGCGAAACTCTACTATGAGCCAAATATACATTTTTCGAGGAATGTTAACTAAAACTTACTAATATCCTGAATCTTCTACAGCACTTGCATCAAATGAGCGTATATGTATATGTAAATGTATATTACATTGCGGTCGGTTATGCGCTGATCAGATTTTTTTTTAATTATTTTACGAATTAAGGATTTTTCTTAAATCTGAGCTTTTTTTGATTTGAATGAATTTTCTAGATTTTTGAATTGAATTTAAAAAGTGTATTGGAGGGGCAAATAACTAATTTATTACCAAGTATGTAAACACCAAGCAGTTGAAATATTTTAGTACTTTTGTTGTATTTCTACAATTTTTGTCTCAACTTTAATTTTTTTTCTAGAACTTTTTAATATTCGTTTATCTCCCATTTACTGCAGACCTGCAAATTCTCTTATTTAAAATAACCCGAAGAAATTCTCACACATTATTTTTTACACAGACATTCAAAACTTTCAATTAGGAATTGAAATCAAAATATTAATTTGGGATTATATTGAATTCAATACAATACTACGAGTAAAATGTAATTAATTATAAAATGTTAGTCAAATAAAAACAAAAAAAGGCAAAAAAATTAGAAAACTTTTGCTATAGAAGAATTAATACTAAACAGGAAGTTTTATATAAGTGCATAAAGTTGTACAGCACATGTACAGTTCACCTGTATTGCCTGGAAACTTCTATGTACAGAACATGGAAATGTAATTAAATAAAGTTAAAATTAATTAAATTAAATTTATAGAATTCAATTTAATTAAAAGTGTAGAAAACAGGAGAAAAGAAAAAAACAAATTCTTTTAATTCTTTTGGTTATAAAAGGATACAACAAACACATACAATGAAAATTTTAAGAGCATATCAAATTAAAAGTAAATAGCAATCTACTTTTATAATCCTTTATACATTTATGTTTTTGTATAGATGAAAAAGTATACAAAAAACAAAAGCCAAGTATACAAAACTTTTACATAAGTTTTTTTCAGTTCAATTTTTCTTTTTTTTTTCTAAAAAGTTTTACAAATTTCATATGGTTTGGTTTGTTTATTCTAAGGGTATTTTTTTTATTTGATGTAAGTTTTGTTATTTTTTCTGTTTATTGTTTGAATTCACATAATTCTTCATCGAACTTCATTTACGATACACAATGCCTTATTATTTTGGTTACAATATGAAAAAATTTGAGGTGGTCAGTACATAATCAATCGAAATGTCTGTTTTCTGAGGATTCGTAATAATTTAATTTTTTTGGTTGAACGAAATTATTCTTATTGCAAAAGATTGGAACTCTTTCCCATTACGAACTTTCTATTGTTAATGTACTTCCGGAAAATTTAAATGCGGTTCTTCAAAGAGTATCACCTTCTGGAAGTTTAGCAACTAAACATTTATAAACAAAATTCAAATATTAAATTTCAAGAGATTACGTCAATAAGTGCCTTACGCAAGTTGAAAATTGTAATATCCGCCTCTGGTAAAAGCTTGATTTCCTTATTTTCCCTGCTAAAAAATTTTCTGCTTAATTTTTTTGTAAAGTGCAATTAAGGTTTTAAATTTCAAAGAAGAATTGGTTGATTATTTCTTTAATATATCGGCGAAAATGTGAATTCGGCTAATAGTAGAAATTTAGTTGTTGGCTCCTCATCTCTTTTAGAACTAATATATAAAATTTCGAAAAATTCCGGTGAATGTTTTCTTAGAAATAGGCAAAAATCCTAAAACTGACTCCGAATAAACATCCAATTGCTAAACACTTTAAATACTCCAGAAATTGATCAACCTGATTGGTTTGACTTAAAGTAAGGGAATACAATAATGTAAACAGACAGACGAGCAGACAGAAATCTTTTCAGAAACAGTTTAGTTATGTTTCAAAATTTTTAAAATTTAGTTCTATCACATAACCTTCGTTATTGATGACAATGCGGTCGGTGAAAAGGGTAAAACTATAAATAGAATGTTTATGTATAGCAGTCAGGTATACAAAAGAGTACGTATGTATTTATACATATATATAAATACATCATATATTTTGTATTATTACTTTTGTTATTATATTTAGGCATATTTTGTTGTTATATGAGTATAGGAAAGCAAAATAGCGAAATTACCTTGGAATTTGTTTGAAAACTAAAAATGAATTTATAAAAAATCAATAAATAAGAAATGTACACTACCAAACCAAAGTTTTTGTATTACAATAAACAAATATTAAACAAAGCTATAGGCTAATAAACTTTTGGGGTAGTATTAAAATTTGTAACAGTGAATTTATTAAACGTAAATTTTTTTTTAGATTACTCGATATGTGTACTTGTGCTGTAGTAATTTAGATATAATTACAGAAAGCGTATTGCTAGATTATATTAATGATTGAAATAAATTTTCTGAAAACTTTTAAAACTAACATTATTGAAACGAAATAAAATTGTTATAATTTGAAGTCCCTCCGAATTTTTCGTAAAAAGTATGAATATCTTTCTTGATTACAATAAGAAGCCTATGTTAATTTGTAGGTTTTCAACAAAGACCTCGTAGTTGTTAAAATGCAGCAAAAAGGAAATACGTTACCCACTTTCAACAATTAAATATTTTGTGTAATTTTGAAGATTCGTAACTGCGAAACTGATGTTTCGACAAAACATACTTACATCCGGATAATGATTCTATATTCGGAATAAAAATGGTATTATCTGATTTTTCACTATAAGATTACAATTATTTGAGGTACGGTACCCAAATTTTAACAGCATATTAATGAGATCTAAGTAATTTGATTTTGAAATTAAATTAGAGCTACAAATTTGGCTTAAGCAATTTTCACTTATGATACCCAAGAATAAGTAGGTACTAAATTCGTATACTTATATTGCAACAGAAATTTTCTCCTTTCGTATGTGCGATAAATATTTCTAGTTTTATGTGAGGCAAAAAATAAATTGTTAAGCTAATTTTTCGTTTTATTTTAAAAAAAATGGGGGGTTTTTCAATTACAAATGATTTTTGTGTTTTAGATTTGCGTCTTCAACAGTTTATACAATTTTAAATTTAATATCACTTATCACGATTTCTTGCGTATATTAACTCAAACAGGAGTTAAATTTAATAGATGAAAATGGTACAGAACAAAGGAAAACTGTTTTGACTTCCTCAAATAAGTATTAGACTTAGCTAAAACCAAATACTTGATTTCTCTATTTCGAACTTATCGCTGACTTATAGAGTGACATCAGTGCTCGTTTTTATCGTATGTTCTCTTATCATTGATCACATTTTCTATATTATTCTTCAAAATTCCTTTTATGTCAAATCATTAACTTGTATTATATTATTATATTCGAATTTAATAGAGCGAATAATTGAAAAATTGGTTAATGCATTTTACCAATATTTTACTTTTGTTTTTTTATTTTTTTATTTTTTTATATAATTATAATTAATATCCGGACTTTTGTTTAAGGTCAAAATGTGATTCACAATCAATTTATTAATTTATATTCTCATTGGAAAAAGTTCAATATAAATTTTTTTATTTTTTGTATTCAGTATAACAAAATCATATTTTGATCTTATCTTAATTATTATTTTCATTATAATTTCCGATAAGTTTTCAACGGTGTATAAACTTTAATGTGTACTAATTACATTTTATTGTTAAAAGAAATTAATTTCGTATATTTTGCCCTTCATGTCCTTTTTTTTTTCGTATCTTATAAATATGTTAATAATTAGGTTAAAATTACTTTTCCATAATCGATATTTTAATTTTATATACATAGAATAATATAAATTGGTTTTTGTTTTCTCCATTTTGTTTTTATTACAAAATTTTTATTTTCAATTAATTTGTTCGAATTTTTTGATTATTTGGTTTCCTATTTTAATATACACACGTATACAAAATACGTGCGCTTCACACATATATACAAACTAAGTCGAATTTTTGCAGTAAAATTTTGTCAGACATTTTATTTATATATAATTAAAAAAAAAAGGCAGATAAGGATAATTATATCACAGTTTATTGAATATCCTTTCTATGGTTAATATTTTTTTTCATAAAATTTACTTATTAATTTATGAGTATAAATGTATGTAATTCAACTGTTAATGTATTAGTCTGTAAGTATAGAAATATTTTGTAAGTGGGTTGAAAAATTATTACACTTTTTCAATGCTGTTCCACTAATATTATACAATTTGTTGTTGTTGTTTTTTTGGAATTCACCTTTACACGTCATATTTTTATAAAATAAATTATGTATGAATATATTTTATTTATATAAAAGTTGATAAAATGTACATACTTATACACTTATATGTATATGTGTATATTTAAATATAGAATACTCGTATACTTGTAAGGACATGGTTCAAGGCTAAAAGGTTGTCGCATTTTAATGGTTCTTTTTTATTTCTTTATTAATATCACAGGTTCTATAAAATTTTACCTATACTTGGTTTCCTTTTTTTTCGTCGGTTTCCGAATATGAGTTTATATAAATAGTTAGAAAAGTTATCTTCATAATTTTTTTTTCATAAATGTGTTAAAAATTCCATGTAGAATCGTACATTTTTCTATATATGTAAATGAACATTATGAGAGAGAAGCAGAAGCAAAAATGTTTTAATGTACGATATTCAATTTATTTAATTAGATATTTCATTTACAAATTATTTTTTTATGAATTGTGTAGTTGTATGTATTGAGTGTGTATGAGTGCGTAAGTATTACAAATTATTTTCCATGTAATTTGAAAATTTTTGCCCGCTAATTAACTTAATATTCATGAAATAAGTACTTATTATTGTTTTACAGGGATGCCAGACTGTATGTAAATTTATTTAAGTTTTAAAAGAGACAAAAGAAAATAATGATTTCATATATCACTATTATAATATATGATTTTATATATTTCTATTCCGAATTGAGGATTTTCATAAAAATATAATAAATTAAATGATTTAGTGAGAAGGGCCTCATTTAAGAGGATGAGTAAGCTATTGCGGTCCAAATGGATTAGGGCTAGAATGGCGATTGAATTTCGTTTCTAAATACAACATAAATATTTACACATATTAGGGTTAACTGAAACTCATATATGTTAATTCTGACATTTATTTACGCTTAACGTACATACTTAATGCCTCCCTGTAACATTTTAGGTAGAAAACGGCACAAATAAAGTTATAAAATTTATACCTACGGGAGTTGACGCTTTATAACATAGTGTCCATCAAATCTCGAGTGTTTGAATGGGCGAAAATTCATAAATTTTTCGAATTGGCCATGTGTGTCAATATGTGTTAAACTAATTACTGTGTCGATGTGTTAAATTAATTACTGCGACTCTAAAATACAAGCTAATCTTGTGTATTTAATTATAAGTGCTTCTTCAACCTGCTTTAATTGAAAATCGCTTACAAAGAAATTTCAAGTTTTTTACATTTTGACGCAAACTTTAGCAATACAGAATTTTTATTACTGAAAATAATTTTAACTTGCATATTGAAACTTGTCTATTATACCAAATTCTAATATTGATGGATTGTATGGGGGATTCGAATAGAATCAACTTAATGAATATTAAATCAGCAACTCCAGAGTTAATTAAACGTTTTTATCTCTCATGTTATATTACATATGGAAAGAAAGTGGTTGAAAAATTATAAAATATATTTAATTACAGAAGGGTGTTTTTTTAAACAATTCGGTCCATATTTCTAAAATAACTACAAAGAATTTTACCAATTTAAAATTTATAGTACGAGTATAATGGTTCGGTTACTCTTTTTCTAACACTATTAGAAATTCGATTTTTATCGGTTTATTAAGAAGTGCGATGCAAAGTATGAGATAATTTTTATATGACCTTGACGTAATTTTTAGTTACAAAGTTTTTAGAACTAAAGAATCGTGTATAATATTTAAATTTTGAGTGAAAAATGTATCATACTTGAAAGTATGAGAATCATTAAGTCCGAGTATATAAAAAGTAATTTTTCATACAAAAATATAAAGTCAAAGGTATCGAAGGTTAAACATTTTTCACATTTACTCCTTTCTTTCATGTATTTTAATAAATTTTAAATGGAAGTACATTAGTACGGGCACTTACATATTTTTAAAAAAAACCGTGTGTGTGTTTATAGTTTGTAAAACCATAAATAATGTAAAAAGTTCATATTCTGTACTCTCACTTATAAGTATGTACCCGTATGTGTTAGTCTTTTTTGTATAAAGTGTTTAACTTAGTATATTTGAGTTAGAATTGCTTGTTGCCATCTAGAAATTTAAATTTTTTTTTGTTTTTTATTTTTAGCTAAAATTAAACATCGTCATTGTTGTATGTGTATGTATGGGCATGAAATAAGTGAGAAAATTTTGAGGACAACTTTTTTGTATGTTTTGAATTTTCCTCATATTTTATATTTTTTTCGTTTTCCGAATAAAATTTCGGAAAAAATATTTTTTTTCCTGTCATTCAGGATGTAAAAATCATACAAAAAAAAAAGTTTTTTTTTTTATATTTTATGAAAGGAAAAATGTAATTTACAAGATGATTTTCAGAACGAAAATGTAAAAAACGAAAAGCATAGAAAACGACTTGGGTAGATTTACATATATAGTAATTATTATGTTTATATGTATGTATTTACATACATACAAATATGAGTATATGCGTGGACTACAAACGGAAAAAAAAAATACAAAAGAAAAATTCAGTTTATAGACTTTTTTTTATGTAGAACGAAAATTTTCAAGTTCTTGTATTGTGTGTGTGGATATTTACATTTCATATACATACCATTGTGTAATGCGTAAGTGTAATTGGGCAAATGTAATATAATTGACATTTCAATGTAAATGAAGTGTAAGGAAATTTATTCATGTTATTAACAGGAAATTTGCGAACAATTTAACTTTGTGAACAATTTAAATTTCTCTACCCAATAGGCATTGCTCGCCGATTTAAGTTGCTAATAAATTCTGATTCGGGTACGAGGGATTCATTTGTAAAATTATCAACTGTATTTAAAATTTAATCTTTACACTTTAAATATTATTTTTTATGAAAATTAAATAAATTTTACACAAGCAGATATTTTGTCTTGATTTCTGATTAAATGGTAAAATGAAGTTAAATGTTTTTGCAATAAGCTCGTTTGGGCTTAGAAGCAGATGAAATTGACGTTTTAGTCAGCACAAAATTTGCCATTTAATTCTTGTCTTTTCCGTTCTTTAACACTCTTCTTTAACTTTGTTTTTTAACAAAGAGTCTTAATTGAAGCTACCATTTAAAGTATGGAACCTAGAAGTTGGGTTTTGTAAAGTGTGCATGTCCTCTTTTTATTTTACCCAGTTTTATAGTAAGTCTAATTTCATTCAGCTTTTAAGTGGTAATTTGTGATTTGATTGTTCCTTTTCGGTTTGACCGCTTATTTATGTAAACTTTTACAAATTTTTATAAGAGGATGAAACTAAGAGTATGTTTTCCTATTAGAAAATATAAGTGTCTATCTTAACTAATTAGGTAATCATTTCTAATAAGCTGCCGAATTCAATCGATCTTTATGTTCTGTAAGATTACGTTCTCATCCTAAAAGTATGCAATCCAAATAAAATTTATCATGTCAATAAAAAATAGTTTTTTCTTTAAAAAAAAGAAGTTTTTAATAATAACTTAAATAGTTGAAACGAAATGTGCTACTTATTTTATGAACAATTACTGAAATAATTTCCAGTAACAATGAATATATAATTTGTAACTGGAGTGTTATAAGAAGCAAAACAAAAAATTCAAGAATATTTTAAGATTTTGTTCGATTGCACAAGGAAGTTATCAATTTAATTGCCTTAGCTTGTGTTTGTCTTTCATATTTCGAGTTAGTATTCTTAAATTAAATGAATTTATGGCACGAGTTGCTCACGTGTCATAAGCTAATTCAGTTTAAAAATGAATGTAAGATAAATCAGTCCACTTTGTAAAATTTTAATTATGATGGGAAAATTTTTATAAGGTACTTTTGTCATTATTTACAATCTTAATTATTCCCGCTTTTCAACCGCTTATTTTCAATGCACTTTAATTAAAATTTATTCAAAATTTCATGAATTTCACAAAAACACAGCAGCTTAAGTTTAATTTTGTTTTCTATTAAATTTTATTAAGAGTTTTAAGAAAAAAAATTATATTAAAAATATGAAAAAAATTTTCATAGAGATTATAAAAAATAAAAAGTTTTACATTCATTATGGAAGAGGGAGAGTTTCTTTAGTGTATCACAAATTACATAAATAACGCGATTAAATCTATATTTTTTTCACTTAGTGATTACCAAGAACTTAATCCTGAAATAAACAAAGAAAGAAAGAAAGAAGAAATGAAGAAAAAAGGACTGTTCATCGGCAGCACTTAATTGCGCTTTGAATTTTATTTTTCTTTTGAGAAAACTTTGAATTGCTTATAATGATGACATTCAAAAACATGAAGAAGCAAGAAAAAATTACAAAAAACAAGAAAAAAGAAAAATTGTCCTTAAAGAAACTTTTAAGAATTTTCAGAATCTTTAAGAAAAGTGATATTTTCAACCAAAATTTTAACTTCAGGAATTAAAGACAATTATTGTGACATTGAAAGAAAATTATCCAAAATTTTTATTGAAACTCAAGATATCATTATTTTTCGATTATACCAAATTTTTTAAAACTAGGTTCATTGATGCATCTAGATCTTATTTCATTAGAGCAGGGTGTGTATAACAGGAAATTTTGGTAGCTGAATAAATTCAATATTAATTAATATTTTTGTTTCCTTAGATATTTTGCGATATTTCTCAAGCTTTCGGTTAAAATGGCGAAATATTGTATATGCTCGGAGCGTTTATGTAACCTTTATTATATGAAGATAAAAACGTCTTGGTTCAGTATTTTTAAAAAAATGAAACTAAGTATGTTGTAGCAACAAACAAGTTTCATTTGTTTGTACTAAATTAACTTAAATTTATGCTCAACTTAAGGAACAATTATTCCTACTTCATTAATTGTTCCTACTTCAACCATGATTAGCACATAATACATAGATTTCACATGTCCTGAAATATATAGCAGTATTATGAGCGAAAGCTCTAATCTGTTGCAACTTCTTGAGCAAACAACGCTGTCATAATGTGAAATCATGTGCAAGTATATGACAATGTCGCTGCAAGGGTTAATGTTCCTTAACGATCTAATAAAAATAAACTTTTATGTTTGAAAATAAATAAAATTTTTTTCATAAATTGAGAAAATTTTCGGAAGAAATCCCCTTTCTTCACTTTTGAAATTTTAATTAATTTAAAATTCATTTAAAACTCAAATTAATTTTTTTAATTAACAAAAATTGAAATCCAAAACTCAAACTTATCTAAACTTTCCAAAGCATTGTTTTCAATTTCTTCGTATATTTTGAAAAAATCAAAAAATTTTTGGTTTATTAAAAAAATTTCTGCAAATTTTATGAGCATAAATTAAATTATTTTTTCGCTTTTTTAATCTTAGGGATTTATGTGAGCACTCATACATTTTGAACATAAAAATACCATTAAAAATTGAGAAATTTTCATGTTAAAAAATTCATAAATGAAACAAAACAAAAAACAAAACAAACCTGTTGCAGTATAAATTGGAAACGACAGGTTGAAATTGACACGAAATTCTGCAGATGCACAATCAAATGTTTTAACAAAAGAAATTATCACGTATAATGCTTCTGAATGAAGACAACAATATTTCCGAAAAAAATTTCCGAAAAAAAAAATAACAAAAATGCGAGCCCGCATATTATTGCCGTAAGTAAAAAAGAAGTTATTGCAGTTAAGGGTTAAATGATTAAAAAATTTTAATGACATTAAAATTTTTGAAAGTGACGAACAAAAATTTCAACAGAATAATTTTTTCAAAAATTTGTTAAAGTGTTGTGCTACTTTGTCATCACAATCTTTGAGAAAGCAAGGTCTCCTTTTCATATCTTTTGTTCAATTTATATATATCCCTAATATCCGGTTCAGGTAGCTCATATTACGTCTGAGAGCCAATACAAAGTCAGTTTGTTTTCTTGTCTACTTCTGACATGCGCGATGTATCATTTTATTTTTAATGAGAAAATTGAGAGGTTAGTAAAATTCATAAATTATTAAATTAAATTAAATTAAGGTTTAACTCGCTTAAAACAATTTAGTGTTAATGTGGTTGAATCGAAAACCGCATTAATATGTTTTTAAATTTCTTTATTTAACACAAATGAAAACTTAAAACGAAGCTATTGATGAAGTTCAAGACTATTGTTCAAAGGTGTTTAATTCATTTTAATTGTTTTTTTAATTTTCACAGCATTCAACTACTAGCTACAGATCATATTTACCAGCGATTGATTTAATAGCAATCAATTTAACAGTCGATGAATTTACTGGCTACTAATTTCAATGTTTTGGCAACAATATTATTTATTGCATTCTAACTTTAATTAAAATGTGCACTAATCTTCATCTTCTTCCAATTTTTGTGAATGCGTTGATGCGATAGCAATAGAGTATTTAGCAATTATTTAAATAAAACGACAATATTCACAAATATTTCTAAATAAAAAACCGAAAATTCTTATTGTTCACATTTGCAGGATATTGCTTGTATGCTTGAAGAAATCTGCAACCTTCAATTTTATATTTTATTCACTACATTCAAGACAAAACCATATTGTTAAAAATTTGGTGAAAGAAATGGTTCGCAATATAAAAATTGTTAACCCCAGATCGTATTTTAGAAAGAAAATTTTATTTCAAATATTTTAATAATAACATTTTGTATAATTTTATGTTATTTTGCCATTATACATAAAAATGTAATAAAAAAAAATTCAATTTTTGTATTGTGTTTTCATTTTGTATAATAGTAAAGAAATGTTTTGTAAATAACGAACGCATCCTTTTAAAACTCATATTACATTATGATGTTAATATTCTGTCATATATAGAGCATAATATTATGGAAAAGAAATATTTTCTGAATAACTTTCTGATTGAATGGAAATGAGGTAGATTGGAAGATGCACGTAAATATATCAACTCACAATTCCTATAAGGGTACAAAATACATTCATATTCAGAAGTTTTTGTACAAGTAAAAATTGTAATTAATTATTTTAGTATACCACTTAGGCAATTCATTTGTTATGATTTCTCTGATTCATGCTCATGGTTAAGATTTGTTTTGTATTACACACATACTTAGACATTTTAAACGTACGTATAATACGTACTTTTTGAGATTTTGCGTAGGGTAATGAAAAATATTTTACGGAAGACCTTTACTGCAGATTTTTCTGTAAGGCCGGAGTCAGTCATGAAATATTTTTTTTATTTTCTATATTGAGTGGAAAATAAATAACCTACCTATTTTTGGAACAAATTCTTGAAATATTCAGAAATATATTTCTGTTTTGAACAATTTTAGGAATAAAATTCATAGGCATTTAAAATTTCAAAGGCATTTAAAACAATATCATGCAGAATTATTCGAGAAATTACAGGTTGCAAATTTAATTATTGTTGTTAAAACTCCTCAATATTATTTTAAGGGACAATTGAAGATTCGAAAGGAAGATTTTTGCAACATTTTGTTGTATTTGCGTTTTTTTGGAGTAAAATAGCAAATAACCACCTCTTTTCTTTTTTTACGAAAATTATTCATTCCTGCCTTTAAAATCTTAAAGCCAACATTAAAAAACATTTTTGAACACATTTTTCTCTGTCCTGTGAATTTTTCTTTCCAACCAAAAAAAACAAAGTTAAAAATAATAATTGCTCAAGTGAATACTTGCAAGATAATCGAAATTTTATTTATCGTAATTCAAAAAAATTGAAAACATTATAAAATTCTGAACTTTTAAAGTGCCTAATTTATTATTACACTTTTCAACTCTATGTAGATAATAAAAAGTTTTCTTTCCATATCTCTTTGACAGTTTTTGAATTGCGATAAAATAATTTTTATCTTTAGTGTATGAACAAAATTATTTGAAAAATGAAAACATTATATAGAGAAAATATTATTCATAAATATATGAATTTTAATTTGGCAATATCCTTTCAAAAAAAAAGAAGGATACCTACGTAAATTATATTCAAATTTTACAATATTATCATGACAATAAAATATACGAGCATGTATGTATGTGGTATTTATTGACATACTATGTAACTTATATGTTGTACAAGTTTGTACATATGTATGCACCTGTAGTGATTTTATATACTTTGTGCTATAATAAAATTTAAATTAAATTTTTTTTCTATCTTTTAATAAAATGGGAAAAATTTTAGGGAATTTTTCATTGTTAAAAATGTCAGCAGTATAGAAGATTTCAGGTTCCTTATCTACACGTAACATTTTGAATTAAAAGGATAATAATTGATAAAATGGAAAAAATATTCAATACATTTGTACACCATTGAGTAAAAGAGAAAAATATAGATTAAGTTATTTGGAATGATTTGTAAGACATTTTTTATGATTGATTCCTTTTGGATTTGTTTATCGCTTTAAATGAGAAAAAAAGAACAAAATAAAACGAGGGAATCGCTATGATTTAATACAGAAATTTGCTGCAATCATTAAATATTAAAATAAATGATTCAATTTATTTATTGTTGTGCTGAAGTAGGAAAGGGTGTCTTTGTGTTCTGCTTTTATTGATTTTTGTTTAAATGAATATTTTATAAGATGTAAAACTTTTTTTGTTTCTATAACTTTTTTGTTTATTTTTCGAATTTAAATTTAATCATATTATTATACAGTCAAACTTAGATAAGAAGAATTGCAAGAAAACCAAAATTTTATGCCATTTAGTTTAAACGGCATGTGTATTTTGATTCTGTAACTAGTTTTGCACAAGAAATTTTTAAATAACACATAAGTTACGCTATTTAAAACAAGAAATCGCAGAAATATTTTTTTCCCAAGTAAGTCCCAATACATTAAATTAAAATTTAAAATCATCAAAATTAGTGGTAGTCTTCCAATGCAAAAATATTTATCTGAAGACGATGCGATTTTTAGTTAATTCAAGGGTCAGGAAAGCAGAAATTGAAAAATTTATTATTATATTATTAAATAGAATTAAAATGTATACAACTGCTCTATGGGCTCAAAATTTTTCATGATATTGCTGTGAGAGGTAATAAATGGTATGACAAATTTGACTCGAAAATATAAAATAATCTGTATTTAGACTTGATGAAATGCGAAATCATTGAGGCGCTGACACGAGAAGCTCGAGGAATATATTTTCAAAAAAGAGTTGCATAAATCACTTAAAAAATAAAAAGGTCTGAAAAAAGCATTTTCAAATTTTTTAAAAATATAAATCGATAATTCTTCAAACTACAACTCTTTTTCAAGGATACTTCTGATACTTGAAGATGAACTTCATAAATTAAACATATTATTACGGTGAAGAGAATTGTTTCAATAAATTTAATACAAAATTCACAATACAATAAAAAGTAAAATAATGAAATGTGACCCGCCATTTATTGAAATTTATTGTGATCTTTATAAATTTTAATTAAATAAAATTTATCATACCTCCTTCACATTATAAATACATAAGGATCCAAAAATATGATTTAAAATTTCAAAAACGTACAGATTTTCGAATATTTTTCCAATATTATTCTACACACACACACAATAAAAAAAGAAGAATTCATATTGCAATTATTTTAAAAGTACATCAGAGAACTTTTTTTCCATTTTTTATAATAGATTTGAATCCCTAAAGTTTTCACCTCCCTCACTACACAACGTTCACGTTCAAGTAGATAAAGTGTTTCATTGTTGTTTTTACAAAAACATATTTAAATGATAAAAAAAAACATCGAAGTAGAAATATTAAGAGAAATAAGGTTTTTATAATTTGATTCACTAGACTTTTATAGATTCTTGTAGTATAGTCTCGTTTTGCAATTCTTGAATATGATATAATAAATTCAATACTGAAATTTCTGCACGAATGCGTTCCAATAAAAGTAAAAGATGACTATTTTCACACAACTCTCCAAAGGATTGTTGTTTGCGATGGTTTACAAATTTCTTTAAGAGAAATGAAAAAACTCTTCTTCTATTGTCTGTTCATTTTAGGAAGTCATCATACGATTATAATGAATACGTTCTTGCTGATTATGTAAACTGGTTATGATTGTGAAACATGTCCATTGGATAGTATTCCTTAGCCATGACATTTAGAGTTCTGTTAAACCGCTTATTCTGTTAATGGTTTTTTTTCTGTGGAAGAGAAATATCAATATTATTTGCATATAACAGCCAGGCACGTCTCTAAAATTTATTTAATAATTTGTAAATTAAAGAATTTATTTGTATTATAACAAACGAAAAGGACATCCTTGTCATTCTTTTGTCAGAAACATGAAGTAAGCTATTGTCTAAATGCAAGCATTTCTGTGAAATTTTCTTTGCAGATGTTGTTTCAATTGCAATCTATAGCAATTCAAATCTTACAATTCAGCAAACACAAACCGAACATGAAAACAAAAAACAAACACCATACAATAGCCATACTCTTTTAATGCTATTTCACATTCCTCTCGAGAGTAGTGGTGGTACAACTTGTTCTAATCCATTTATATTAAAAATATATGGTTGTTCTAATTCCTTTGGTATTTTTTCAGTTGAGATATTTCTACAATTTTTTTTTTTCCTAAATACATAAATGAAAATATAAAAATTCAAAAATAAAAACTAAGCAAAAATGTAATATTATAAATTTTTTATTTCGCCTCGTTTTTTTTCCATGTTTTCCTCGTTCGTTTCCTTGTATCCTTTGAAATTTGGGTCAAAAAGCATAGAAATAAATTAAATTTTCATATTATGTAAACTTTATGTTGGTTCCTGACAATTCGACTGTAAATTATATCGGAGGAAAAATAAAAATAAAAAAAAGCAGAAAATTACTGTCAAAGGACTTAATTTTTTTCCCCTTTTTCAAATTTTCTCCTCATGTTCTGTCTGTATGTTCAAAAACTTTATTAAGAAATATTTAAAATTATGGAAATATTTTTTTTTAATTTTCCCCCTTTTCTTTTTATTAATTTTCATATTATTTAAGGTTAAGGCAGAGTTTCCTTTTAAATTTTTAGTCACGCATTCACATATGTATACATTCACACAAAAATAATGACAATAATAATAAAATAAAAATCGTAGAAAACACGTGTGTAATATACAACGCCCCTAAAAGTATGTAAATTTTTTAATACATAGATAACAATTTTTTTTTAAAAAGTTTGTTTAAAAGTTTAAATTTATTTTAATTTTACAAATTAAAAAGTTTAACTCTTTCATTAGTAGGTTAAAAACCAAATTTTCGTATGGAAGTTAAAAGCATTTTTTTTTTGGATTTTCAAAAATAAATACTTAGAATATTGAGTGCCTGCTATGTGTTTATACAATGAAGGTTTGGCAATCGTGTCAAAGGCATTTAGAGCATAACAAAATACAATCATGTTATGCTCTTCAGTATTTAATATTTTTGAAATTTGTAAATTTGAATTACTTATGAATAAAAATTAAAAATGAATAAGAATTTAAAATTAATGTAATTTTGATTGTATGTACGAGTTTTTGGCGTTTAAGAATTCAGATGATTTTTTTATTTACATTTTTGCAATATTGAAAATATTGAAAAACTTTAAATTTTTATTTTCTTCGAAGATTCAATGGCATGAGGTCCTGACCAATCAACTCGTGAAAAATTATTGTCTTAAATTATTGTCTGTTCCGCGATACAATGTTAAGAATCATTAAAAATTAGAAGATCGTTAAAAATTTCTTGAATTTTCTAACTCAACATAATTAAAAAAAAACAAACAATTTTTATTTTCGTTCGAATCTGTTAACATTACAGAGTAAAGCAGAATGCTGAAATACAGCTACATACAGCAGCTGCCAGCTTGCTTACCTTTATCACTTAAATATATTATTTCAAATATCTAGTCAATTTCTGCTAGTTTTCGATTCTAGTAAGCACGAAAAATTATAATATTATCCATTAGTTAAAAAATTTTCTTCAAATCGAATTAATTGTCTATTAATAGATTTGGCAATTCGCCGTTGCATATTAATATGAAAATTTTCAATTTTTGTACGCATATAGAGAACTCAGTGTGCTCAGTTCACTGACAATTTTAATTCACAATTCCGTTTTCAATTAATTCAATATTTCGTTTTTTAATTCAATATTCCGTTTTCATTTAAGCACTATTGCAGAAAACAAATAGGTACCTTAAAGCTTTTTCTTTCTTTTTCCTATTACTAACCTTTGTGTTGTGTTTTCATACTCAAATACTTTTATTCTTAAAGATTTCCTCAAATTTTTGTAATACTTTAATAATTGGGAATAACAGAGTATGGAGTTTACGTACTATAATTGCTCCCAAATTTTATTTTTTGTGTAAAGAAAGGTGCTTAAAACTTTCATTTTCTAAATTTAATTCAGCTGTGTAGTATTTAGGAAAGAAGTTCCAAAAGTTTCTTTATAAGAATTTTATTTTTACCCAAACAAAGTCAAGTTTTCTTAACTTTAGATGCATGTAATTTCCCAAATTCAATCATTCAAAAATGATAGTTTTAAACCGCATTCATTGGCAAAAATGTGACATAGATCAGTTTTTTTACTATTTTTGCACCCGCATTATTATGATTATCAAATATAATTTTCGTTTTCACTTAAAAAATGTTTTCATACTCGTATATTCTATTTTTAAAGTCCATTTATAATGTCCTTTTCATATTATCGGATTTATGTAATAAACCTGAATGAATTTATTATATTTTTAGGTTTTTTAGGCTTTATATACTTAAACCTAATTCAATTTTGATGCAGTAAATAAATTTACCGAATTAAGAGAAATAAAGTACTATATCTAAATTGGATTATACTATAGAATAAAATTAAAGGAATACAACAAAGGCATTCGAATAATGAATGGAAAAATCATGTTGAATATTTTAAGCTCAAAAATTCTTATGTCCATTTTCTTCCTTTTATCAATTTAATAAAAAAAAACAAATAAAGAAAACTTTTTTATTTATAACTTTTTATATTTTTTGTTCACAATTCCCAATTCTTCATTGAAGCTTATATAAAACTTGTTAGAACAACTTGTATATTATTGTCTTATACTTAACACATACATACATACATGTTTTCTGTTTTCATATTGTTGTGAAACAAACATATTTGAGATCAGTGTATAAAATATTATAAAAAAATATTAAAGTGGCAACTAAGTAATTGCGTATTAAAAAAATCAAAATTCAGAAAAATTTAATGAATCTAGTCACCAATTGAAAACTTGTAAAAAATATAAGATTTGTATTTGAAGAAAGATCCTGTTGGGATCTTATAAATCTAATAAAAAAATTAGTTCCATGATAGCTTTTTAAAAGTTTTGGCAGGTTTATTCGATTCTGTATTTTTGTTAAAAAAAATTCAGAGCATCATTACTAGCCGCTCTGGACAATTGAATATATCAAAAGTTTTCAATTATAGCAGAAATCGTTTAGAAATTTACTGGTATCGTTGTGTATCTAAGATTGAAATCTTGTAAGGTTGATATCGCTGTAATCTATACTAAGCGCTTCATTTAATTTTTTAATTGAAATTGAACATTTAAAATGCAAAAATTTTAGCTTATAGCACAATATCATTAAAATCATTAAAATGTTAAAACTAATATACCTTTTAAAAATAACTATCACGCTGTTATATCACGCTTAAAGTCTCTTTGGAACCAAAAATTTGCGACTTTTATGCAAACGACTAAAAGCGAGATTCATACCTAAGTTTTATATTAAAAATTTAATTCTTCAATTTTGGTTTATAAAAAAAATGTTTGAAAATGAGGGAATTAAAGACTTTCAAAGAAATTTTCTATTCGAGATGACGTAATTCGAGATATTACTGTATATTTCACTCGTTTTCAAATTTAAAGAAATTTAATCCGCAGTTTTTTAGTTACCAATTTAATGCAAGCAATAAATATGCGTAAATAAAAGTTCTTTAATCAAAAATCTCTTCCCAAGTTGATAATTTCTCAAAAAAAAAATATATATATGTATATATTCCAGAAAAGATGTAAAAAAGTGTAAGAAAAAATGTTTGGTGAAGAAATAAAGAACTGACGAGAATAAAAATGGAAAAAATTTTTGAAGAAAATAAAAGAAAATTTAAGTTTTTTTTTTCTTTCTTTTTTTTATTTCTAATATTATCCACTTGGGGATTAGGTAAACCTGAACTTTTACGTTTCTTTAACATACACATTGTAACCATTTAAATAGGGAACGAGGGAATGATTTGCTATAAATTCAATGTTTTCTTTTAAAAGTGAACATTATTTTTTTCAGTGTATATTGAGTAGAAAAAAATGTACCAATAAATTTCTAATCTGACCAAATTTTATGTTCTTATATACCTATATAATGTATTTCGAGGATTTATAGGGATATTTTAAGGTATTTAGAGAAAATGGTAGAATAAGAAGGAGAACAAAATATTTTAAAAATGTTGTTATTTTTTCGGTTCTTTCCTAAAAGAATTTGAAAAATTAACTTATTTATAGAATTTGTAAGAATTTTGAAAATTTTAACTGTTTTTGAGGAATAGTTACACAATAAATGAATTCAATATAGAAACAAATTGTACATACGATAAAATTTTATTTTAAAATATTATCTGAAATGTCAAAACCGAATAATGTAGAATTAAGTTGCGATATGAAGACTCTCTTCCACCAGATTTTGAAGAGAATCAAAAAGATAGAAATTTAATTTAAAAATTTTGATTTTGAATAAACCACAACCGCTTGTGTAGGATAAGGGCCTGATTGCAAAAATTCAAATCTAGTACTGCACAACACTGGCCTCATATTGCACTGGTCTCATATTTGTTAATAGGATCTATTTTAAATTCATGAAATATAGGAAAACTGGTAATATTTTGCAAAGTTTTTTTCATTATTGCAGAAAACAAAAAAAAAAAACTGGAAATATAAGGGATTTGTTTATAAATTAAATGCGTATGGGCCGAGTTGCCACAATATAAAATATTCAATATAATAATTTTACATAAATACATAAATGATTATTGTTATTTGGCATATTCGACGAGGGTAAAAATTGAATTATTCATTGATCTAAAGGATTTTCCTACGTATAAATTTTATTTTTTTTACAAAATCAAAACAAAACAGAAAAAATAAATTTAAAAAGAAAATATTTGGGGTCCTTTTTTAGCAGTTAATAAAAAAAATATCATTTGGAACTTCATTATAATTTATGGGTACCGATAAGGAAAAAAAATATTATTTAAATAAATCTAATCAATTTAAATTTGTTGGTAAACAAACATTTGAAACTATTTGCACAAATGCTCAAGTTTATGGCTATAATTTTTCGTTATAAAAGGAGCATAATACATGTATTTATATTCTGTGTATTAACCCTTAGTTAGGTATATCAAAATATTGACACAATTATTCGTTTATAGGGTCTGTCGTAATCCCAGTAAAATATAGAAAATAAAAAAAATTTAAGTTCAATCTTAAAATAATAACGGAAATATCAAATCCAGTTTCTTAAAGATATTAATTTTTGATGAAGCCAAGATCAGTTTCAAAAACTTTTAGTCGGAATCACTAGATGATGCTTCTATTTTGTATATGCCAAAGAATACATAAATGTTTTTTTCATAATAAATTTAAAACACTTATTGTATTTAGTGAAAGTCTAGTGAATCTTTCCAAAAAATGTTGTTTAAGTCGAATGATTTCAGAAGCCAATGACATATTATAGAAACTCGTACATACTCGTTGAATTTCTGTTTTTTTGACTTATTTTCGTACTTCTATTACAAGATAGACAGATTGACTTCAAGATAGATAGGTAAAACCAAATTTTTAACCAAATTCAATACAAGTCTTTTAATTCATGCGGTTTATAAGTAAATTTTGTTAATTTTTTGCTATTTGTTCTCCCTTACAATACATAGACAAAAATAATTCAAAACAAAATAGGAGCCATCTATGATCATGTTACGAATTATATGAAAACTGTTCTCTCTGAGCACTTTTAATAAATTGTAACTTTTAAAGGAATTTATTTGTCAACTTGCTTTTTAACTAACTGTATTTAATGCTCATTATTTGCTAACTATCCAATAAGGAATTAAAAGTAGTGTATCAGACTCATATTATTTTCTAACATAAAATACAAATATTTTTCTCTTGTTCAGAAGAGTTACTCTGAAATTTTATTTCATAACAAGAATTTACAAAAATCTAATTTAATCCAAAATAATGCTACTGTAAATATAAAATTTATCCTTTCCTTTGTGTATAATGTTTCAATTCATATTATACAAACTTCCGATTCATATGATTTTCAACAAAAATTTCACATTGTACATTGGACATAATGTAGGTACATAGAATCATATTGTTGTTATAAACTATATCTATGTGCACTTATGTATGTAAAACACATGAACTCTTTATTTAGCATTGGAAATTTACATTTTACAACTGCACTATATTGCACATATTTTTTATTCATATTTACATTCATACACACCTATAACACCATATATGTACATTGAAGTATTTTAATCTAATATTTGAAATTGATTTAATTTGCAACACTTTAGTTGAAGTTGTCCAAAAAAAAAAAAAAAATTGGGAAACTATATTAAATTTTAAACTATAATGGAAAAATTTAATTGTAGACCAGAAAGCAACAATGTTGGTATTTTGTATACAAAACAAATCTGAAAGAAAGTATAATTGAAATATTCAAATTATTTTTTAAATCTACTTAACTATACCGGGATGCAAAAAAAAAATTTAAGAGTACTAGAATGTACACAGAAATTCATACTCCTAATAATAATCTGTGTAAATCTACACCTTATACATAAATTTTTTGAATAAATAAGGATTCTCCGTAGAGCACGTAGTATACATAGTTAGTTCTATATAAAATACATGTAGAAAATTGGACTTTATTTTTAATATAACACTTGGATAATTAATACGTAAATCCTTTGTAAATAATCCTGTAATTCTGTTACTTTAGTAAGTATAACGTAAATTTTTACGAATATTATAATTTTTTATTGGATGCAAACTGGTGAGATATAACAGAGTTTAGTTATTTAATTTAATCCATGGAACATTTTGTATTCTAGTGTTGAAAAAACAACTTTTTAGTTGATGAAAAGTTTAATTTACTTCGAGTGTTATAACTAAACTAATATGTATCTCATTTATACTGTTAGGTTATCTACAGAGTGAAAACCTTTGTGAATTCTCGGCCATTACTTTGCCATTTTATGAAAACAACAAGCGTCTAATGAAGCAAATAATTTGACTGTTCACAAATTCTTAGTAAAAATTGCAAATGAATTGTACTTAATTTTTAAGTTGCATTCAGTAATGCCTATTCAAAATAGTACGAGCTTGAGAAAATTAATTGGTAACAAATGTTTGCAATTTCAAAAAAATATTGTTTGTAAAATTCTAGTAAAATAACACTAGAGCATTAAGATATTTTTGAGTATGTTTTGCATTTTAACACGTTTAATTTCTTCCAAACGAACCCAATTGAATTTACACAGCAACAACATGAATCTCTTAATTAACTAGGAGTTCAAAAGCAAAATTTAAACATTTAATCCAAAAATTCGTTAAAATGTTGTTAGTTTTCGGAAGTTTTATTGTTATTAATTGAATACTAAAAATATCAGATTAAGATGGCGAAATTAAAATTTTTATGACTAGTAGTTGTAGTAAGAATTTACATTTCTTATGTACTTCAATTCTATTTTGTGAATCATTCGAAAACACTCTCTTCATTTGCATTCGAAGTCATTGCATGTTCATATCATATTCTAATACGAAATGCTGTTTGATATTGCCCATAAATTTCTTAATTTTGTTTTATAACCAAACCCTTCATATTCGTGAATTTGAAAGCATAATTTTAAAATGAAATCCTTAAATTTTGTATTTCAAGTAATAAAAATTATTGTGAATAAAAACTTGAACGCTCCTGCATTCCAGTGTATGACTAGCTTTAATTTTTTTTTAATTATAAAATGAAGAAATTTAAAATATTCATTGCACGAAATTTACGTGAATTTCAGAAAACCAATTCTCATGCAAAAAATAAATACTAACAAAATTTTGGAAAAAGAAGGAGAAATTTGGTATAAATCTAACATTGGAAGGATATTTAACTACAATATTCGTAAACAAATTTTTAAAACAACGAAGGAACGATATAAAAATAAAAAGAACGAAAAAATGTACAAAGTTCAGTAAAATTTTGGAGTTTCGAGTTGAAATTTTTGAATAAATTAAAAACAAAGTATTTAACGAAGGATATTTTTTTTTACAGAGTTTCTTTTAATGTAGTTAAATAACAAATTTTAATTTTAAAAAGTCATTAATCCTATTTCGAGTATCCGTTTTGGGTGCAAATCGTTTTTGAAAAAATTTAAAATTTGTGCTTAAAAAGAAATGGAAATCTTGTTAAAGCAATCAATTTTGTGTATAACAAATGCAAAAAGCAGTTCTTTGTTCAGTAACTAAGTCTCTAAATTGTTTCAATACTTGCAAATGATAATTATTAATGTCACGGTAACAAAACATCTATAAGGCACAATAGAACTCTTTAAAAACAGACTTGAACTGAAGGGAGAGTAAAACGAATCTCGAAAATAAATGAGGTTTGTTGTTTTTCTGATATTCTGAATTTTTCTTATTGGTTGCAACGATTTCTAATTAGTTGTGTACAAGTAGCTGCATATTTTCTATTATGAGTTAAAATCAGTTTCCTGAACCTAATGAACTCTCCTAATAAATAACAAAATAAGGAAATTTATTATTACTCTCTGGGATGTTCTTAGTTAAAATGTCAATGCAATAAATTAGACCTTGCACACTCAAGGTTTAAATATTTGATAGGTTTATTATTTAAACTTAATTTTAATATATTTTAGAAAAGTTTGTTTCGGAACTCATGAAAATGTTAAACTGTCAAATAATTTCTTTTAAATCTATTTAACTGTTTACTATGAAGGCCTTATAGGGATGTGTTTATACATCTAAAAAATTCCCTCGCATCTTCTGTATTATTATTGCAATTATTTGCAATAATATTTTTTTATATCTATTTGTTCAAAAAAATGGCATGTTAACTAGATTCTCATTTAGTTAAAACGGAATCTTAGTAACTTTTTTCTTCTTTTTTATATGACTTTGCAGTAGAATAATACCAAAATTTTAAAAGAGAATAAGTTTAATTCCAATGGAGCATTAAAAAGGAACCTTTAAAAGAAGTTATTTTAGACAAAGTCGTAAATCTTAAAAAAGGATAAAAACTGAGAAATGTAACGATGGAACAAAAAGAAAAACCATAATAAAAATGGTATTGAATAAAAAGAGACAGCAATATAATTTTCTCAGCTTTTCTTAAGTGTTCTGTAATAAGGGATGCTTTAATGTACATGCAATACATATAATATTTCAGTGATAACTGTGGTATTCTCTTTTATTAAAATAACAGTAATTTAATATTGAGGTATTACATAAAAATAGAAAAAAAAGGAACAAAAGCAAAAACACATAAACCAGTTGTAAGGAACCGTTATTAAGTAAACATAAAACAGAATGTGAAGTGAACAGTTGCAAAAAAAGAAAGAAGATCTCTGTTTAAAGAGACACATATAAAAATAAGAGTAAATGGAAGTATGCAGTAAAATAGTCAAAATATAAAGATAATAAATCATCATCTATTTGTGATGACATTTTAGAAGAATGTTAAAGAAGAAATAAAAAAAAAAACAGCAACCGTTAATATTACGGTTACTTTTATCCTCTCCTTCTATCTATACAATTAATTCAATAACTTTAGTTATAAAATTTTTCGTTATAATAATGTATGTGTGTATGGAAATTTTTTTTTTCATATTATTATTGGAAAGCATATTTTTAAACCATGTGATGAAAATAATACAAGGCCAAATAATGAAGCGTTGTTAAGTTCGAAACAGGAGTAAAAAAAAGTGAGTGAAAGAGAGAGGGAATTGCATGTATGTATGTACCCTAATTAAATAAAAATTCTCAAAGATGACACATTTTCGTTGGCAGTACCAATATTGTTCAACCAGTGACAATTGTAAAATATGCCGCAAATCAGGTCTTTCTTACATTAAAGTCGTTTTCTCATTTTGATAAAAAAAGGCCTTTAATTATGGTTTGTTTTTAAAATGCGCGACCTACTTTCAGTCTTTCAAGTCGAATTTTCAATAAATTTGGAAAATTTTTTCCTTTAATTTCATCTTACTTTTCTCGTCTTTTATGGTTGAATTTATTTTTAGTAAAAAACCATATAAGTTTTCATTTCAAATTATTTCAGTAGAGGAAATTTTCTGTTTTGTTCTTTCAGGTTTCTAATAATTTTGAAAAAAGCCAACTGAGAATGTGTGATTATGAAAAGACAATAAATGTTGCCGTTTTTATTTCAATAGTTGTTTAAGTTTTTTTTTCTTTTGATTTTACTGTCAAAGGACGTATAACATCAGAATTATGATTCGGAAATTATTTTAGTTGAATATTGGACAAACACTTAAAGACCAAACCAATATCAATTTCTAACGAAATAGTATCAAATTTATGTTCTTTACCTGCATTTAATTAAATGTTTGTAGCTTTCTCTAAAAGTACTTGGGGAAGTCTTCTTTTAAATATACAATATTGGTTTAAAGATTTGCGATTGTAATGTGTGTTAAAAAGCTAAAAACTTTTACTCATTGATGTAAATGAAAGTTATTTCATTCAAACTTGACGTATTCCATGTTTAACTTGAATATTTAATGAATCAAATATTTAACAGATCTCAATTTATTTATAGATAATAAGAAAATCTATTTTCCAAATATATTAAGAAAATGGATCTTCCTTTTATAATAAATTATAAAAATTGCTGATCGAAATAAGGTCAAAATATTATAAAATGTTGTGTATGGTTAGAGAGTATCAGCCTTGACATTTTCATCTATTTTTTTACAAAAGCCTTATACCATTATTACAAGAATATATTCCTTTGAAAAATAAATTAAAATACAATTTAAATCACAATATCATAAACTTCTGTAATACTCTACTATGTATATAAAATATTTCTTAATAAATTTTCATTTTTCATAAAAATAATAATCACAATAAATTGCAATTAGAAAAAAGAAATGATTTTGTCCTTCAGTATAGTCTTAGAAGAAAATCTTTCTTTCTTTTTGAATATTTAAATTTGGAACGAAACATTAATGTACTTGTTTGCATAATACATGAGCAATGAGCATCTGATTCATAGAAAAAGTTAACTATCTATAAGAGTAGCAAAGTTACTATTCAAAAGGAATAGCATAAAGGAAACTTTGCAATACTTTGCTTTCGATTTCCCAGCTCGACTTAATTTTTATTCTCTCTAATAATAACCCATATGAGCACTTATAAGACTACATCTGTGTAGAATAAATTTTTTACGTAATACTTATGTATCTATATTGAATTTATGCTCGTATTGTAATTATTTACTTATAAGGCATAAAAGTTTGTATTCAAAGAGGAATTTTCAACCATTAATGTAAAGAAGAATGTGTACGAGTTTGGTTTTTTCTTTTATATAAAAGAAAAATAATATGGTAATAACAGTTATAGAAAAGTGATATTTATGGTCTTTTAAAAAATTTATAACTTAATTTTTAGTGTTTAAACGAAAATACAACAAAAGAAAAATGATAATATTGTGTTTGTGAATGCTGTTATTATTTGAATCTTAATTTAAAAGAATTTTTTTTTATTATAAAATCTAAGACCTAAGACAACTGAAGGCCATATTTTTTATTACAAAATTATTGATCAATATTTTAACAATAATAAAACTGATCAATATAAGTATGTACGCTTTAAGGATAACAATATATTAAGTTTTAGAGAGTATAAATTCTAAGTAAGATTTTTTTGAAAATATTTTAATAAGGTCATACAAAATTTACGGATTTAAAATTATTTAGGACATAGTACTTCAGTTTATAGGAACTAAATCAATTAAATTTATAAAATGATCAAGTGTTTGTATAACATAGAATCTCTCGGTGTCTAATGTGTGACTAGAATTCATTCTTATACGATAATTTGCTAAACGAGTGTAAATTGCATAATATGTCAAAGAATTTATGAGAATCTTAAAAAATTTAAGTGCAAAATTTAAGTTTAATTTTACTTTAAATGAAACTAAATTATTAATCCAGAGATCAGGAGAGAACATAAAAAATTATTTTAAATATTATTGCTACGGTTTGCGATATTTACAAGGGATTTAAATTACATTGAAGGGCAAGCCAAAATCACACCTATGAAAATTTACAGTTAAAATCATATTGATTAAACGTTTGAAATTTAATCTGATTCATCAACATTTTACGTTTGAATCAACACATTATATTTGACTATAAATTGAATCTTTCAAAAGAAAATTTAATCAATCGTCAGTATGGTAAAATCGATGAGCTTTAAACATCTATTTTTTGCTTATAATTTTTAAACCAAATTTTTTCCTATTTTGTTAACATTTTGGTAATAATATTTTGGTAATTTGGTAATATACAAATATACTACTATAAATAGTGACTCTAATCACTTTTAAAAATACACTAAATGTATTAATTAACATTCCAGTGGAAAAATATTTTTATAATTTGTAGGCTTTGTTTTATGAGTCTAATTAAATTTAAAGAGATGGAATTGTGAGCGTAAAATATTAAACTGCGCGTAAAAAACAGGAAAAAAAAATTTTTGCTCACTAATTGCATAATTGTAAACAGAATCAAATCTTCAATTTTGCATTTTTTTAATTTAAGAAATTTTATACAAAATTTGCATATTTATAGGGGATGTAATTTTCCAATAATTTTTAAAATAAACGAATTAAAAAAATATTATTGCAGATACTTGCTCCAAGGGAAAAATAAGTAACACCACTTATGTTGAGCTAAACCGACTGAATTATATAGTATGCTCTAACAGTCAAACAAGCGTGTCAAATTGAATGCAGAGTTTTACACTGAAAATGCATTTGTCCATGTTTATACTGCAGACGAATCCATTGAATTGTTACAAACTCTATCGCAAAGTCAATATGTCCGCCACTATGTGTACAGTGCGTTTTGTATTTGTTTTTCACTTCGTGTTTAGATCGATAACAATTTTTAGGCTATCGTTGATCATAACACTAAGAAAAATTTATATCGTATGTGTAAGATTTCATGCTAATCGTACTTTTCACATATGACGGTGTACATAATGCTCCATTCACAAGTCTCAATTAAATTCATAGTAAAATTTTAAATATATTTTTTAAAACATTTTTTTCCTCAAATAGTAAGGTTTACTTCTATAAAATCACAAAAAAATTATACGCCTGAATATGTATGTCGCTCGTGCATAAAGTGCTTTTTAGGTCAATATGCAAAAACTACTTTATAAAAAATTCTTAACAAATCTGTTATCATATTTTGTTTTTAATATCCTTGTTAATGATTTATATAGTTCCGATACATATTGTACAGTACCATACTTACATAAGAAATCAGTTAAATGGGATAAAAAAAATAAATGTGTAACATGTACCAAAGAAGAAGGAAAAACCAAAAGGAGAAAATATGAAAAATTTCCAAAAATATTGAATACTTTCTGACCAAAGAATATTTTTATTCTAATATACAATGAAAAGAAAATTTCTAGGAGTTTGAAATTGGAAACTTAACATTTATTTATAATATACTCTTGCATATATTTTAATGAAATACTGTCGACATCCAATTAAGTAGAAGAAAGCGAACTTATTTAATATTATATAGTTTTTTATTATTTATGGTTTTTAATATTTTCCAAATTATTTTTTCCAAATCAAGCAATAAAAGAAAAATCTATGGAAAGGAAATATGGTTGCTATTGACCTTAAAATTTAATCTTCAATATAAGGAACTAACGAGTTGAAAATAATCATAAAAATAATGGTTGAATAGTTGTAGAAAAATTTTGAGGTTCTCCATCGAATTCGTAATTCAATTTGATAACTTAATTTTAGATTGCTGCTGATAGAAATATATTATAATTTTGAAAAAGAAAAAATAATTTGGCTGTCATAAATGTTATTGCTATTTGAATAGATTTTTTTGGGAGTTACTTCCACTCGAGAGGCAATATGAAGTATTTGACTTAATTAGAAATGGCTTGATTTAGTTTAGGAGTATGTCAAGTATTTTTGATTGACTTTAAATGTGATTTGTTCCATTATACCACAAGTTTTGTCTGTATTACAATTAGCAGTGTAAGTATTATCGTGTTATCGTATTTTGTAAGGTCATTCATAAAAGGTGTAGTATAATTGTTATGTTAAAAATTTAATTGAGAAAATTTTGCAGCTATAGAAGCCGTAAAGTTATGCCAATTACAAGTTAAGAACCTTTGGTGAAAAAAATCAATATTATAATAACATTATATAAGAAAAGTTTACTTTTTTTACTTTGTAATACATTTGTAATAGCCGATTAAAAATTTTTTGCCCCCGAATTAAAAATTAAAAATATAAAATTAAAAATACTTTAAGCATATAGAAGGTATTTTTGTCATAATATGGGAATTCATATTGAAGTAATATAGCGGTATGAATGAATGCTTTCATTAATTATTTGAGTTGTAAAAAGTTGTAACACTATTCAATTTGGATTCAATCAAAACAGTATGGTTCGAGTAGCAGTATGCATACAACTTGAAAAATAACTTGATCATATCACTGAAAGCCTTAAAGTTACAGGTATAGCATTTAAAGTTGCAAGAAAGTGGCTAGTATTGGGTTTTGGTTTTATTTGTTTAATTTCTTAAAACAGCTTCCGTGCAGACTCGAATACTTTTAAAAATTACAATTCTCAAACTCAATTGGACCGTAGGTGTAACTTAATAACAAGGGCATTTTCGAAAACAATTTTAGTAGTGTCAGATCGCAAAACTTTTTTACGGATCACAAAATTGGCATGGTCAACTCTAGTATTTCCTCTCAATTTGCCGCATTATAAAAATTTGGAAATATTAATAATTAAAATTGTAACTTGCAAAGCAACCTGATTAAATGACGTCTTACATTTTACAGTGAGTAATGAGGAGAGAAAAAATTCCATGAACTGAGTAAAATTTTTTTACACACATTAAGCGCATGGCTAATGAGCAAAGCTGTGCTTTTGACCATATTGTTTTTAATCAGTAAAGGTGAGGTTGGTGTGAATGTTTTTATAAAATTTTAGCAGTTGCTATGTTAGGTAGCTGTATGGAAACTGAAAATTAGATTGTAAGAAAAAACCTTCTATTGCCTCGTGCACATTATTAAGTTACTTTACTTGTAATTTAAAACCTACAAAGTGTGAAATAAGAACATCTAAAAAAACCCCTTTCTGCATGGTGTTAATTTTCATTTGAAAATTTCTTTCACATTTAATTAAAGTCTCCATTTTCCAAAAGAAAAAAAAATATTTTTCTTACATTGTCTAAGACCAATAAATATTCTCGTTTATTTTTTTATTTTACTTTTAAAAACCACATTTTCATAATTTATATACACACAAACACACAAAGCAGATTTGTCAGCAAAAGTTTTCATTTAACGTTATAAATTAGAATTTTTGCTTTCTTGTTCTTTCTTTTGAGAAAATTTTCGTTTAAAAGGGAAACTTTTCCATTATAATTTTCTTTATTTTATTGTCTTTGTCTTTTTGGTTTGCTCTTTTTTTGCTTTTTTCCCAATTTTCTAATGTTCTCATTGGTTTTGACAGAAATTACTTATTTTGTTGACATTTAGAATGGCATAGTGATTTGTTTTTTTTTTGTTCGTTTATTTTCTAATTGAAATTTTATTATTAAATTTTTTTCATATTTAGTACAAAACGAGAAAAAGAAGAGTTGACCGTGTCAATTTTGTGATACATGTATGAATGAATGATTTTAAGAGTTGTATTGTAATTGCCTAATGGTTTCACTTAAAAGAATCTCAAGGAATGTTTTTTTTGAAAATAATTGCTATACGAGTCCGTAACATTAATGCAAATTTCAGTAAAATAATTCAAATAGTTTCCAAATGACTTTCGAAGCTGTATTTGCCATACATCCATCAAGAAATTCCAAATAGTCTTATCAAATATAGCAGCCTCAACAAAATACTTGTTTGCGGAAAATTTCTATACTACAACTTCAATAATTTCTAAGATACGCTGAATATCTTTTCAAATTGTATGACAGCTTTCATAAGCGCTCATGATATCTTAACAACTTTTAACGAAAACTGTAATGTTACCTGATTTGTTTGTGAGATACCACAAGTAATGAAGAAACTTTAACGATTTTTAGCAATCAATAACATATTTTCTGGTACAAAATGTGGAAATGATAGTTTCAGTAATTCCTCAAAGATAGCCAAATAGCTTTCGAAATTGTAAGGCAGCTACACTAATCAGTACCTCGATCAAATCCAATTTAAATAGGGTTCTGGCATTTTCTATAATAAAACATTTGTGAAAATTTAGTGAACTTCGGAAACTAGAGTTATCTTTGGACAGTTGCACTGGTAGACGGACAGATTGGTAGCCATGATAAAATCAACTCAGAATTCTGTGTTGATTAAAAACGTACACTTATGTCTATATCTTAGACCATTATTTCTTTTGCGTTACAAAAGGTAAGGCAAATTTATAATGCCCTTCGAACATACATTCATACAGATATAAAAATAATTTTTTATTTGCTAATTGATCGGTAATTTCGATAAAATAGAGTTGTGTTTGTTTCATTGTACCAGAGTAGAACTGATGCGACTTGTGTATTCGATGGACTCAATTACAATGTGAAGTGCATATTAGGAAAAATAAAATACCTTAATATCAAATCAAAGTTGCTCTTTAGAATTGTTATAATTCAAGAATTTTAAGAAATTTCAAGGGGAAATGCAATACTTTTAATACTTTTAAGAAAAATGGCAAAACTAGAGCTCATTGTACTTTTTATTGTCAAAAACTGAACTATTCAAAATAATTTTTTTAATGTCTTAATAAAATTAATTTCTATGACTTAAAAACAAAAATAAAATATGTTGTAAATTTATTTTTTAATCGATTTTATGTCTTAAAATAAAACGAGTGAATGAGCTTTCACATTAATTATATATATATGTAAGTACGTAAAACGAGACATTTTGGTGAGAATTCATTGATTGAATAAATTTTTTAAAAATTAATAAAAATAATTAATGTTTTTTATTATAAAGCTTGACAATCAATTAAGAAAATTTTTTTTGATTTATGAAAACTATTAATTAGTAGAAAAATTTCGAAGTGAATTTTTAATTGGAATAATAATTTTCTCTCCATTTATACAATAAAGAGCTTTGTGAAAAGCGCTCGTGAGAAAACGATATTTTAATAAAATATAAAATTGATTTTTATATATAATTTTAGTATTATAGTTATTTATGTATTTATGTATATATGCGTATATAATTATAATTCTTTATTGTATCGAATTTAATTCAGAAAAACTGAAACGTTTCAATCGGTATGAACCGACAGGAATATACATATACATGCCCATACTGTAGACGATTCTTTCAAGCGGTTACAAACTCCATACCAAAGTTGATATACCCTTCATGAAGGTGTAGGGTATAAAAATATGTCTTTAGCTCAAATTTCGAAGAAAAGAGTGACTAGAGTAATTTTTTCTACATGAAAAATCTTTTAGAATACAAAAGTATTAGACATGTAATTTTTGAACTAAAAAGGCAGAGCCATCTGCTAGAATTCAGTAATAATAGTACAACAAGGATTCAGCCATGCAACTAACTTTGAATAAATAACATAATTTATTTCAATTAAAATGATTTTAATTTTACATAAAATTGATATTTTGACGACATTTTAATTTAACGCTTACTGGCGTCTTATGAGATTTACTTATCTTTTCTGTATGATTCAAAGTAATTAACATTTTTGATTAATATGTGAAAAAATTGAACATCATATTAATAGAATTAATCACTGAATAGTGAGACTATAGTGTGTTTTTTAATAATTTTGAATATGACCCTGTTTTGACTCCTATTGGGTGACTAAGAGTTACTTAAAAAAATCGAGGAATTCTAAGAATTAAGGGAAAAATTTAAAAGACTTAAATTCTCATCACTTCGCATACGTTCCGCTTCAGATCTTTTAAATTTATTATTTTAAAGTTAAATTTTATTTATTTATATTTAATTTAAAATAATATTGATGTGAATTTGCTCTCAAAATACGATTTTATGTGACGAATCTTATGGCCGATGAAGCGTAAAATTGTTTCTTCTTTAAATTATGCAATAAGAATTTAAAATTTAAGAAAATTGTTAGTTTTTTTCTAAATGGATCATAAATTTTTATGTGAAGAAAAAATTTCAAATTTTAAACTTTTGTGTTTCTTTCAAATTTAAATAGTTTTTTTTTTTCTTTTTAAATTTTATAATTTAAAATTTTATTTTAAATAAATAATAATGCTATTGTTGTGAACACATTTGAACACTTTAAATTTATAATATTATTTTGAAAAATAAATTTAGAACTTAGAAAAAGTCAATTTTATTCTAAAACTAAACTTTATTTTAAAGCCCAAACTCGATTTTTTTTTAAAATGAAGAAGAAGAAAAATGTTTATGGTGTCTAAAATTTTTAAACTATTTTTTGTGTTCAGACTGGCATAAGAACTTTTAGATCCAAAATTTTCCAATTGTTCTTAATATATACCCAATAGAATATAAGACCGCTCTACATTCAGTGTATTGAAAATCTTCCGTATAATTTGATATTTGTATGAACTTTATAAGTGATTGATAAATCCCACGGGACTCTGTATTAAAATGTTAAAGCACCAAAATTGAATTTATAAATTTTTTTTTTAACAAAACTTTAGCTAAACAACCATTTTATGTTTAACTGAAAGCTGTGTTAAGATTCGATGAAATCTGTTAAAGGTTTAGTTATGTTTGAAATTCACAAGTTTATATTGGCAAAATTCACTTTCATATTATAATTAAAATTAATTTACTTATGTTTGAATTGATTTATTGATTGTGAATCATCTGAATTATGTAAACATAAAACGACATGTGAACGGCAGGTACTTTCTGTCATTTATTAATTGAGAATTATTTCTTATTGTTCTTTTCATTCATTCTCTTATCAACCTTTGAAGGTAGCAGTTGTATTATTAATAAAATATTATAAAATATTAAAACCTGTTTGTTGCTATTCTATAACTTTAACAAAATTAAATGAGCTAGCAGAAGAATTAGTTGTACATAGAAATTTTGTATGTCATAATTTTCTTCTATGCAGAAATAAATTTCAAGTATAAAAATCTATTTGTTCATGAAACTTCAGTTTTCTATATTTTAAGCGGATACAAGTTCTCTATAAGCAGACTGTGTTGTAAGGAGTGACGGGGGGTCACACTGAAGCTAATGAACGCATTATTTCCAATTTTTTTTTAAAGATCTAAAAAAACATACAATTAGACAAGAAAATTTTAAAATTACGTCAGTTTTAAAAAGAATTTTCAAAATAAACTTCAATGTACAGCTGGAGAGCAATATATAGGAGAATCTATGTTTTTATACCAACGCGTTTCTTTATGCGACTGTTAGTCAATTATCTCTCGCCATTTACTTGTGCAATTATTATGAAATACGAAATACGCTTAAAATATTTTCAATTATTTTTTTTTTTAAAGGACTCTTCTAAGAAGAAAGGACCCATTTTATTATAAATTGTTTTTCGAGTTAAACTAAAAATGTCATTTTATGGCATCAAAATCTGAGAAACCAATCTAAATATATCTTTTTCAATCTTATATTATTCTCACACTACATACACCTAAAACATATCATTAGGATATAAAATAAGGAAGAATTTGAGGTTAAATTGTAAATTTAGCTAAAATTGTAAATTTAGCTAAAATTTTTGTTGAATTAAAATAATTTTATATGTATTTCGAGGTCAAAATGATCAAAAAAGATAAAAAATTATAAAAATAAAATTTTCCAAAATTGGATATTTTTGATATGATCGTAGGACTAAAATTATATTTCTTTTTTCAGAACGAAAATTAAAATATGAAAATAATAAAACATATTACATACATACGTTCCAAATCATATAGAAAATTTGGGTGATTTGCCAAAATAATCTGAAAAAAAAAATAATACAAATACAATGATGAGAAATTTTAATATAATCGCTGGGACAACACAAGGGTACCGCAATAGTCTATATTTTATTTAATAAAAATTTTATTGTCCCCGTCATTCAATAACACAATATTGGAATACCAGATGAAAAAAACAAAAACATTGTTACATCTATATAATATGGCCTCGGATTAAACATTTTCTGGTCAACCAAAAAATGTTGTTAAGAAATAAATCCATAGGTCATAGCTTATTCAAGTGTAAGCCATTATGATTATCACGGCTGATTAGTGTTAATTTAGCCTGGAGGGGCAGAAGCTATAAAGATAGGAGCAAGAAGAATTAAATTATGTTAGAGACACAAATTTTAAAAATAAAAAGTAATGAACATAATATATTTTAGGATAATTAAACTAAATGGTAGATTTGAGGGACTCAGAAGCAAAGTGGCCTTACCCTCACTAACAAAATATCTTCCACACAATATGTGTAACGGAATATACGAAATATTTGACTTTTTGGCCGATAAAATTAAAATATAGATTTCTAACAAAAAAGCAAAAATTTTGGCGATGAGGGTTAGCCCGCTTTGCTTCTGAGCCCCTCATTTAATTACGCAATAAGAAGTCATGTAGATAAAGCTTTCTCAAAAGAATATAATTTAAAAACAAAAGTGTGACTTAAAGTTCCTTGCAATTAAAATCTTGCTTTTTTAAGTTCGCTGCGATTTAAAGCACGAAAACAGCTCAAAAACGCGAAACGACGTATTGGTTCGATTTAAATTAATAAAATACATTCTTTTAAAAAATTTTTAGTATGCCATTTAAATCATGAATAAATAAGAAAGTTATAAAGAGCAAAGGATAAAAAGAATAGAAAAATTAGAAAAGAAAATTTATTTTAGTTTAAATTCAAAAATTATGTTATCCTTTTTCAAGCGAATTTTCTACAATTTGTTCCTTTAAAAGGAGCAAAATAATGAAAGAACGACATAAACCGTTTCTGTTTTAAATATTTACGAGAGAAAGATAGAATGAGAAATAAACGATATTATATAAAAGGAGCATCAAAATAATGAAAATTGCAAAATAATGATAAAATAATATTTGAATGTTCGCGGGATATCCTTTTCTTTTGTATTAGTCGACATCGGGAGACAAAATTATAGTTATATTAACAATTAAAAATAATAAGGCATTTATGTGAGAACGAGACGCCGTTATGACGCGACGGCTTTATATTGCCAATAGAGTATAGTTAAATAGAGAGTGAACAGTTCTGTATATTGGATTTTAATTTGATTTAAATTGATTTAAAAATTTAATTTTTTCTTTTTTTAAATTTTGTTTATTGTGACATAAATTTCCTATAACTTTTTAGAACTATAATTACAAATACAAACTGAGATTCAGGATTCAAATTGATTTCGAGAAATGCGTAATATGAAATTTAAAATTTTTAATTGTACGCTCTGCCCAGAATTACAAAAACTATGTCATTTATGGAATTATTTTTAAGTATATTTCTACTCAAGAATACCAGAAATCAGCCGTCGGCAACGTGCGGCCCATTATTCTGCTTGCAAAAAAAAATATACTCGATAACGACTATTAAAATTTAAAAAAAAAATTTTTAGAACTCCATCATAAATAATAGATATCCAGGTACATAAAATTCCATACAAATTTATTATTTGTCTAAACAAAACAATCAATGAAGTCAGTTGAAAGTGACATTTCTTCTTATAAGTAGGTAATGTAAGAAACTCGAGTGGCCTATACTTGTACTCACATAATACATATTTAGCCATAACTCACAAAAATTTGCCGTAAATCTATTAGGTTCTTCATAAGTTGAATTATATAAACGAGGTTATTGGACAATAAACTTGAAACACATTGTACATTCTTATATATTTTTATGTTATTAGTATTTGTAATACTAAATAATAGGGGGCATCAGAAACTTAAACACTTTTAAAAATCTTGAATAACTCAATATGTTGTTCTAGTTCTTATTAGTCGAATAAACACAGTTTGGTTTAACGGTAAAATATTATTAAATTTTTTTTTTATCGTGATTGTATGAAACACATAAATTTTAATTAAGCAAAATGTTCAATTTCAAAAGTGTCAACTCAATTTTATTTGCTAGCCCTAACCTCTTCTCTCTTATTACATTTATTTAGGTTAATTAAATTATAACAAAATCAAGATCATTAATTAAGATAGGACCATTTAAACAAATTATAAGAATATTATGCATGACAAAATGTTTGTTGACTTGGTTGTTGTCTTTTTTGTTTCATTCAAAAAGTGAACCAAATTTTTTTCTTTTGTGTTTTAATAAACATTACAAGTAAAGTTTGTATTTTTCACTTTCATTCTGTGACTGCATTGCTTTGATAAGTAAAAAATTCGAGACGAATAATTTTTAATTAAATAATTTTTATTTAAATAAGTACTGACGAATAATTTTTTGTTGATTGGTCATGTTGATATTCACAATAAAATTGGTGTGTCTTTTATGAGGTTCTCTTAATTTCATTTTGACTGAGTTATTAATTTAATAGAAAAGATACTTACTAGTTTGCTCTTCTATATATCCTACCTGGCACAACATTTTTATGTTCAATTGTAGTGTTTGTATATTGTAGATTTAAAGCGAAATCTTTACAATGGTAAGGTGAAAGTTCCATAGTTAAAATTATTGAATTTTTAAAATACAATTGTATCATATCATAAATTTATGTATACAGGGTGATTTGGCAACAAATTAGGAGATATATACCATTGCGTAGAGAGTCAAAAATGAGTAAAATTTTTGTTCAGAATGTAGTGTTAAATCGAATCCGCTCCCGAGCTAGACAGGTTTTAAGAATATTTTGCAACATTTTAACATGTCCAAGTTTTTCTTGGCTTATAATAAAAATCTTAAAAATCAGTTTTTTATCAAAATTACGGTTCTTCAAAATGTCAACCGCTTTTTAGAGTAACTATATTGTGATGAAAAATTAATAAGAGTTTAATAATTAGAGCAACTAAAATCGATAGAAATCGAAAATAGTGGCAATTTTCTACATTTGATTAGAGCCTTCGCACACATGACATAGAAATGGTTTCTTTGCTATGTGTCTTCTGCACAATAAAAGACGTTTTAACGTTAAATGACTTAAATTAAACCTTAGGTACCTGGGCAAAATTCTGTAAAATGGAATTGGGAAATTTCAAAAAATTTCATGAGGAGTTATTGTCGGGTCAAAGAAAAAAGACAAAACGTAAAAGACGAGAAAAATTGGAATTTTTCTTAAGTTCTAATACTTGTAAAACAACAAATAATTAGCTATTTTTTTAAGCGGATGCCCTCAAACTGTTGCCCTTCAAAAATTGTTAATTGCTTTAAGTTTCTATTTATTTCGAAACGGAAATTATAAGCAGAAAAACTAAGGTATGTTAAAATTTTTTTAAAATTCCTGTAGCTTCGAAACGGTTATGGTCTAACACTATGTTACGCACAAAAAATTTACACATTTTCGACTCTTAACCTTTATGATATACGGTTCCTAACCTGCTGAATCACTTTGTGTATAATAATTTCCTTGTATAGCAAGTTACAAATAACATTATGTATAATAAGGCGATTACTATTCTTATTTAAGCATCTGGCTATATGAGAACTTGTTGATTTGTCCGAGAGGGGATTTTTATTCTTAATAAAAAAAAAAAAATAGAACGAAAAATAATGAACAATAATTGTGACAGAAACAGGAATATTTTTGAGGAACACTTGTTTTTTTTTTCTAATTCAAGCGTAAAATAAAAAAATATTCAATGCTATTAATAAAATTTATTATCCGAATAAAGAAATAAACTCCATATTTAAAACAGCCATTTTGTAGTTTTAGAATACAGCATGTTCGCACTTGGCAGTACTTTTGCCATATTATGGAAAAATATTTTAACATTTTTTTCATTTTATTATTTAGTTTATCGGGTGATTAAATTTTTAAAATTTTGAAAAGATATAAATGGAAAAATAAGAAAAGATTTGAAAATATCCTCAAACGTTACATATAAATGGAAACGTAACGTATTGTAAAATCAATCGATTGTCTGTTTTGATATAGGAAAAAGTGAAATGAGTAAAAATAACACAAGGTTATTTAAAAGTCATTTGAATTGAGATATTCTAAAATTAACTTTTAATAAAAGTTGTCCTTTAAAAAAAAAGAATAAAGGTGAAAATCCTTTTTTACGTGAACATTATATGTGCTTAGATAATAATCACAAAATAAGTAGGTGTACTTGGATTCTGTTCCTTCACATTCAATAACAGATTTACGTTCGATATTTGTATATGAAATTTTTATTCAAAAATGTTTGAGAAGTGTGACTAACACAATTACATTATACTTACAAAAAATTATCGAAAAAGCTGCTGCTCGTGTGTCTATTCAAATTATTAAAAATTATCGTAAATTTGAACTGAACGTATGAAAAAAGATCCCTAAAGGATAATTTAGTACGAAATCTGAAAGCTATTGCCTTTTTTTCACCCATCTTGAAAAAGTATAGAAAACTTTAATTAGATAATTTGGTTTGATTCAGGGAATTTGGTATTAGCACATATTTCAGCTGTAGCCATTGTTTTTTTTTTATCATAAAGGGCTGCCATTTTTTGGTATATTACATATTTTAGTTTTCATAATAATGCAACAGGAGAACAATATAGCTGTATAAAGTACAAGGAAGAACGTATACAATTTCGGATTCAAATACAAAATCGTCGGGATTTCACGCACTCTATAAAATGGAAAAATTTTACAATAGAAAATTCGAAAATGGGGATATCAAAAAGAGAAAAAAAATCTCGCATAAAATTTAGGTGCTTCTTCAGTTTTATAAAACATCAGCAATTTAAATATAGTTAGTGTCTCAATATAAACATTGCCAAAAGAAAAGAAGTTGATATTTCTCAAATTAAATTTCAGTGTAATTGGAAAAGTTGTTTGGTCGAAGCCAGTAATATAATGACATTTGATTTTTCTGATAAATGTCCAGTCTCTGATTGACTATTAACAGATTTTGATAGAATCATAAAGTCTCCACAATTTGTAGAACGAAAATTAAACATTATTTTTCTTTTAGCATTTCTTATGTCATAACATAAAGTTATATGAAAACTTCAGTTTTTTTATGTGTTATATAGCGTTTTCAATACATTATTGTGTTCTCAACTCATGCCGTCTTTCGATTTAAGGTAGACATGCTTAAACTGTCATTTAAATTTTGAGTTTATTTTTCAGAATGCCCAAAAAACTTTATTCTTACATGCGTATATTCATATTTAATATTTTTATGTAACTGAGACAGCTATGTTTGTTACTAGATACATATGTATGTACCAATTACACTTCAAAATGTATGTGTGTATAAAATCGAAACAAATCGGAATAAATCACACAAATGCAGAAAATTCAAAGAAATTCCTTTTTCGTTCCTCCAAATCCAACGTAAGAAATGAAAAAACAAAAAATCTTGTGCTTTTCTCCTTTGTAATGTTTTATTTTAACAAAAATGTCAAAAATGAATTTTCTGTCATAAATATGTCAAATGTTGTTACTTTGATAAGTTTTGGATGATACCATTATGAATATTTAATTTATAACAAGAGAAAATATTTTTCGAACGCAATCTTAAAACAAAAGAAAATAAGCAATAAAAATTTATAGCGTAAAAACAGGATGAAAAAGCAATAATTTTCCGTTTATTTTCATACTTATTCATTGAAGTGTTATCCGTTATGCGTATTTTTATTTTTCAAAAGTTCATCAAGCATGTCGTGCACATTTTTTAGTATCATATAAAAAGCAGAAAAGTTTAAAAGAAAATGTTAATATTTTTGATTTTTTAGGCGTTAGTTATAAAGATTTTAAATATTGAAACTAATTTCTGAATTTCCAAATCAAAAAATCCAAAATTAGTTTTGCGATTCGAAATTAGTCTTCTGAGGTTTCTCAGAATAAAAAAAAATTTTTTCTCATATGCGAAAAATCCTACCCAATAATCAACTGGTAACAGAATTAAATTTTCTTCCAATATTTAGGAACATTTTTATTCTTAGAAAATCTTGATTTGCATAATTCCTTCGACCTGGTCCCACATTTATTTAAATCCTAATTGATAAAATTCAAAGAATTTTTCAAAAAATTTAATTCATGTTTAATTATAAAATTTTCGAGTAATTCACTTTGTTTCAACAAAAAGTTACCGTTATTAGCTTAAAAATTTAATTGTTTATTCAATCGAAGTGGAATTTTTGAAAAACTTCCTGAAATCCCATAAACCACCTAAATTTTTTATAAATTTCAGTGATTCAGACGTACTTATGTTTAAATTGTTACATGGATGTTATAACGTAACTCATCTTCTACTCAATAACTCATTGTTTGCAAGTGAGAAGAACTTTTCTAGAATTTATGTATGTATAACATATCTAGGAATGTGAGTGAATATTATTCCAGCTAATTCGAATATTTTATTATCTACTCCGTTAAAAACTGCGCTAAAAACGCACAATAATAATCTTCTCAATTTAAATTCATAAATATTAAAATATTTTTTCAAATTCCTATTATTCAATTTAATATCGGAAAAATATAAACAACTTAATAAAAAACAATTTATTAAAATTCAAAAGCAATAAATTTATTTCTAAATAACTTTTATGGAAATCACAGAAACTATTAATTTTTTTTTGTTCTACTTTTCTTTTCTTTTTTCTTTATTATAAATAAAAATATTTGTTTAAAAATTCCATTTTCATTCTTTCTTTAATATTAATTAAAAAAAAATTCTCATCAGAAATTTTAAGCTTCGGCTTTCATAAAAAATATTAAAACAAAAAACTACTTTCATCGCTTTATTGACACTTTAGTCAAAAGGACGAACAATAGAAAATGTTTTATATTTTGTATTGTTTCTGTTTCCCATTAGTGTATTGTAAGGACTAAGGATTAACAAAATATATTAAAATAAGAATTAAAAGAAAACCCGAATATAGCCGGAAACTTTAAAGTCAAAAACGAAAGCGAAAATTAACAAAAACCATGAATGGAAACAGTGAGAAATTCTAAAAATACACGGAATGAAATCATTAATATCGATAATTTTATTCGATACATTAAAAAAAAACCTAAACAAAAACAAAAAGAAGTAAAAAACTATAAGAAGAAACAAAGCGGAAATAGTGAAAAAAATTGAATCGTGACAATTTTAAATAGCATTTTTCGAGTTTTTCATCACAAAAAAAAATCTGACCAATTGTGAATCAGAAGAGGAAAAGAGAAGGAAATAGGAAAGTAACAAAAAGAAACAAAGAGAATAATTGAAAATAGATAGGAAAAATTGCAATTATCAATCTTTTGGCTTGTAAAATAGCACATTTGCCTTTAACAGTTCGGCTTTAGAGCTTCAAACTTTGGGCATAAGCAATGAAATCGAAATATTGAAATAGTTTTCCTATTGTCACAACAATTTCCTGAGAACGTTGCCTTTATCATATTGGCTTTTATAGAAGTTCTACAAAAGTAATAAGGTGGAATAAATGTGAAAACAATTTTAAGGGCTAAGAATTTGGATTGGAAAGGGTTTATGGAGAAATTTTGTTTTAGCAAAATAAAACATTCATCAATATTTATTATACATAAGCTGTTAATTTTCGGTTTTTCTATGTAGAAGAAGAATTACCTAAAAAACCTATGGAAAATCTGATTCCGAATAACAGTAAATTAAAGGAGTAAACTAATTTGCTGGAATCAAATTTATAATTTCTTAATCTTTTTCCGTTTACAAAAATTTACAAACTACTTTTGGTTTGGGCACAGTGGTTTGTTAACATGGATTTTAAAGAGTGTTTTAAGTCTTCTAATTTTCTTCTAGAGAAGTAATGTCTTTAATGTTTATTGTTGTATACAGACGGACCATAGAGAAAAAATAATATGCACATATTTTTCAGAATTTTTTGAAAATGTGCTAAAAACAAAAGTTTGTTCTTCATTTCTTTTTTATGTTTTGATTTTTATCAGAAAGGTCAAAATCGATTTTTTTTTTTGTAGTTTTCTATACTGTCAATCAGATTTTTATGTGAAGTTGTTTTTCTTTTTTGTCAATTCATATTAGATTCAAAGGATCATTTATTTGTAGGACATTACCATCACAATTCAAATAATATATAGGACTATAACATAATCAGTAAAAGTGGAAATCAATAATGAAATCTGTTCTTATACAAACTCATAAACATTTTATTTGTGTATATGGCTTCTTACGAATATAAATGTACATAAATATTATTATGTGTATGTATGTAAGTATATTTAAGTGAATTCAGTGATACAATTTGTTATTGTCGGTTAGTCTGTTTTTCATTATGTTCTACTAACGTTTGTTGAAATAGTGACGAAATGTTTCATTTTATTGAGAGTGTATTTACAAAAAATTAAATAATAGTACACATTGAAATATGGTTACATGAGTAGTTGTGTGTATAATTTGCATGTAAGTAAGAACTCTGGTATTTTGATAGTTTGAGACAGTAAAAAGTAATTTTTTGTATAAAATGTAAAAATTGTATGTAATATTTAGTTATGGTAAGGCGTCCAGAATGGGTACTTGATCCAAAACTTCTAATAATTATTAATTTACTAATTTGGTAGCACTAATTGTTATAATAAGGGGAATATTGTGTAATATAATATAGTTTATAGTGTTATAACACATGTTTTTTAAGAACAGTTTACAAATTTCTATACCATTTAAGGAAAAAATCTGCAATTTTTTTAATAAATAGAATCTAGTAAATACATCTTGTAAATACCTTGGATTAACGAAATTTCCAATTTGATAACATTTGTCCCACACGACAAATATTTCGGTATTAACGCGAACTTTGTACAACTAATAATGCTAAACTAGAAATTTGTGATTGATTTGTAAAATATTGACTTTTATGCCCACCTATTGTAACATAATCTTAATATTAAAGAATGTTCCGAAAGCAGATTCTTGTTACTTTGTTAAATATTATTTTATAGGTATTCTAATTATAATAGGCATAGGGTTTGGATATTGCTCACGAATAGGGTTTGGATATTGTTTTCATTTATGAATTGAACAGTGACTTATCCTTTAGATGAAGCAAATTCCAAAAACAATTTTTAGACTGAAGAATTTTTCTCCAAATTTTACAATTTTCACATTATGTTTTATTAATTTTCAACAATGTTAATAATGCAAGAAAAGAAATTTTTTTAAATTTTCAGCATTTGTAAAATGAATAAATTATTCGATTTTATAAAGGTTTTCACAAAAATTTTTAGTCTTAAATACAAAAGCTCTGATTAATTTTTTATTTGAACTTTTTTTTACATTTTTGTATCTATTCATTATTCAAAATTTTGTTTTTTTACTTTAAAAGCAAATTTTGAAATACACGAATAAATTTTTTTTATATGTTTGTAAATTATTGTAGAGTATACCTGAAAAATTTCCAATTACTTTGTTGAAAACTAAAGAAAATTTAAGAAAATAACAATTTTTAACAAAACAAATCTCATCTGAAATGACACACACTGTTAATTTAACAATGAAAATTTCCCCTATATTGTTGTTTATTAAAATATTGTTATAAAACCGTTTTCAGGTTTCCTCCCTAGGGGGCAGTTTTCAATTTTGTTGTCAGGAAGAATTTGTCTTTCTCTTGTTTCTTCTGATATCTTGAAAACTATAAGCATGCTTCAAAGTTAAATAAATCCTTTTATTTAACTTAAAAAAATATAACACAAAATTATTTTCAATAATAGATTCTCAAATTTAAATTGTGAATTTAAAAAATAAGCCCATTTATACAAATTAATAGTGGAACTTATTTCGAACCACGACACTCAAACTATGTGATACTGACATAGAAGTCGTTTTTTCTGTAGCAGTCATAAATAATTTCACTGTTTTTTTTTCATTGTCAAAAAGTTAGTATGCCATAATTTTCGACCTTAACTAGCTTACCACTACTTTGAGAATCGTATAATTTTTTTCAATATAAAAATTAGAACTAAATCCGATCCAGTTAAGTGATCCGATTTTAGGAATAAACTGACTAACTGAATAAACTGTCATATGAAGTCCAAGGTAGTATATACGAGTACGGACTTGAATGAAGTTTGTTTAAATATTGGAAAAGGTATATGAACTAATCGAACGTAGCCAATTGCTAACACCAGTTGTTTACCGAATATGCTAAAAAAATTATAAAAAAAAATTTCTATTAATATTTTTTTGAAGAGTTCTCGTATAAAGGAAATTATAAAATTATTGAGGACAACACCAAAAATTACAAAACGATTACAAAAGAATTTCATTTTGTTTTTTTGTGTTATGAAAAGTCTACATTTTTAGTGTATAGGTGGCAAATGCCTATATTTAGGTCGACAGAAACACAACGAAAAATGAAAAATAAAGGCAATAAGAACAAAACAAAAGGCAAGAAAAAATTTCAAGGATTTTTACAAAACTTTTTCTTTATTCTTCTTTTTCCATCTCTTCCTTTTGTATTTTTCACAAATAAATTGTTGTTTTCATTTTGTTATTCTCTTTTACTTTTTTCAATTCCGAATAAAGTGAAAGACTTTACCGTTTTCGGTTTTGTTTTAGAATTGCGAATGAGGTATAAGTTTTTTTCTTTTGTGAGCAGGGAAGAGTTGCTACATAATTTATAAAATTCTAAAATTGATTTTTGAAAGCAAAAGAAAGAGAAAGAGAAAAGTTAAAAAGTGAGTAAAATTTTATGCGTTTAGTTGATCTTGGTTGTTTGGAAAATATTCTTCTTCTGACAGCTTTAAATTTTTAGTTTGTGTGTTTTCACTTTAACCAAATTATGTATAAAACTTTCTATGTGGTAGGATTTTATTAAAAATGGGTTCTAAATAAATATGGTTGAATATGGCTGCAAAAGAAAAATGAGAAGTACCATTATTTTTAATGTCTGTCTTATTGCGGTTCATAAAAATCAAGTACAAAATACAGACAAAAACAAAATACGAGTTTTTGAACCATTCCTGAAATAATACACTAAAATATACTTTTAGCATTTAGAAAAATTTAACGTAGAAAAATAACTTTTTTATCTCGGTAACGTTCTCTTTAGATGTAGACTAGTTTTCTTTCTAAAAATACTGTCATTGCCTCTCACATAGGGTATATTGCTTTGAGAATTTTATTATAAACAAACGGTGGTTTTTGAAAACAATAGTAAGTATACTCTCCACAGAAGTGAGGAACTAGTTGTTCATATTCCCATACGTGATTTCTGAAAAGGGAGAATCAAAGAACATATTATTGCTTGAATTTAGTTCGCCAATAAATAGCTTGTATGTGGAAATCTAATACATTAGGAATACAATAAAAATGAATTGGGTTTATTATCGTATAAAAAATCTTTTAAAGTCTTTAAGTCTTTAAATCATTCTTTATGTTAAAAAGTATGTTTGTTCAGATACGAACCTTAATGTCAAGATTATAGTAAAACCAAAGAAAATGGAAAATGATTTATGATTTGGTTTAAGAAGAAAATGCTCATGTAAAAGATAAGAAAAAGGTTTTATTTAAAAGAATATCATTGAAAATTTTGATCAGATGAAATTGAGTCAAAAGTTAATCAAGATGGATTGACATATTTTAGGATTCTCTGATTGGAATTTATCTGAAATATGCAACTTAGAAGTATACTTTTCATATATGATCTAAATCAAAGTAACATTCTGTTTAATAAGTGCGCTGCTAAGTTTAGTGTTGTATCGCTGCACATTTTAGTTCCGTAGAACAATTCGCTTCGTCGTTTTATACTAATCAATATTTTGAAACTTATTTTACTCGCAAAACTAATAACAAAATTAAACTTTTTTTTTAAAGGGAATGGTGAACATTTTTTTTATCAGTACCAAATATATATATGAGAAATTTCTTTTTACGATTGTTGCTCCCTTAATTCTGGTACTGCTCATAGTTCTTACTCAATTATTAGCGAATTCAAGTAAAAAATTGAAAATTTATTTCTTGCGTTAGCAACTCCATAAAAATTTACAGTTTTGTTCTATAAAATTAATAAAATTTTGTGTTGACGACCATTTATAGCTCTTAAAAATTTCATTTCTTCCTTATAAGGATTTTAGTTCTTGGCGCAGTAAAAATTAAGATTGATATTATAGTATTCAATATTTACGATATGGAACACCCATTAAAATTTTATCTTTGAATTTTTGTTTAAAAATTTTTAGAAGATAAACTCTCGTATTTTAGAATAATAGACTCAATTGTTCTGATCGCTTAAATTTATTTAAACAAACCTAATGGTTTTTATCTCTCTCATTCTCATTATAGACTGAATTTCTATTCTAATTTAGTTCACAATTTTTTCTACGTATTCCTTATGTATTTTTATATTTTTTTTTCCTCTTCTTCTTCTATTTTCCAATAAATTTCAAAACTTGTAAAAAAGTAATGAAATTTCTTTTTACATAGTTAAACACCTGTGTCGTCTGATTGTTATTTTTTACCTTCACTATAACTTCAAGTTTTACAATATTCATGTTCTTTCATGGAGATTGTCTTTTGCCGCTGTTTCCTTAAAAGAGAAAAGCACAAAACAAAAAAGAAAAAAAAAAGAAAATGTTTGCACGTTTTTCAAATTTTCCACCATTTTTCGTTTTGTGTTTTTTCTTTTTGTTTTTCGTAAATTTTTGTACTTTCCTTTTCATTACCCAAGCTTTTCTTGTGTTCTGTACATAAGTATAGCAGTAAATTAAAAAACACAATTCATTGTTCTCTAATTTTCTGTCTAACTAATCTAACTGTTAACCTTTTTCCCTCTATTTTAAGTACTTGTACTCTTTTGTTTTCGTTTTTTTTATTAAACCATTATCATTAACTTTAACAACTACCAAAACAAAATAAAACAAGTACAATAATAAAATGCCTCCCTCTAATAACAACATAATTTCGAAAGGAGAAACGTAATGAAATATTGAAAATAATAATATGTATGTGACGGGAGTTTATGTAGGTTAAAAAGTTTTATTATATTGTGGAGCCTGAAAAACTTGTTTCGGTTTATATACGGGGAATTAATTTTCTTCTTTTTCTTAGTATATAAAAATCTAACCTTCTATTTTTCATATTGTTCTAAATATACACTGTTTTGTAAACGTACAAATGCAAATGTGATTTAGCCAAAGAGGGCCCAACGTAATACAATCTCAAAAATCATCTACCTGAACCAATTAACTTCCTTGGGGAATCTCAAAAGCCGCGCTAAAGACTTCCCCAACAGGTTCTCCAGGCCTAGAATATTAAGCCCCTAAGATACGACCATCTGTTCTGCAGTTGTATGAAGAAATTTCCATTACATAATATTATTAGTGTAATAGGCACATTACTTATAAATTAAACAACCACACGATGTATTAGTAATTCAATGATATAACATACTTATTATATCATATTAATATGTTGTGATTTATTCCAACTTGGTGTGCAAGTTCTTAAAGTGTTAATAAAAAAGATTTTTAGTTTGTTTCGTTTCCTTTCGTACCAAACACTTTTAACCTATTCTTTACTACTATTTACGTTTTCTACTATATGAAAAGTTATGGTACCGTTTAAGTAATTTTCTATTCATAAGGTCATATAACTGCACAGTCATATATGTAATATGTAAAAATTAAACCATAATAATATTGTGTTAATATAAACTCACTCTCACATACATGTGGATGTATATATTTTGATTTTTGATTTTTGCTGTGTATTTTAATTTGTACATAAATTTATAGGTAAATATTTTAGGAGATTAGAAAAGTTTGGATACCTATCACATTGAAATTAAGGATGTAACATTGTACACTTTGATATGACAAAAAGTAACAATAAAAGTTATACAATTTATTACTGCCAACTACAACTTTAAAGTTTACCAAATTTTCTTATACCACAGATTTTTAATTTAGTAACTGTTTACAATGTAAACAATACATACATTGAGATTTAAATAAACAAACCACTACATTCAATATGTAATCGAAATACTTTGTATATACAAAGCTGCTGTTATTGCTAAAATTGATTAATTGATTGTTTATTCACAATTGCAAAGGTGAAATTCTGGAATTCACACAAAGGCGAAATTATGGAGTTTTTGATCACACAAGTCAATTCATTGTTTAACTGAAAAACTATGTACACTGAGTTTGTTATTTTGAATCAAAATGAAGTTGAACAAAGTCTGGTCAAACCAATGCTTTGTATTTCCCTTTAACATTGAAAATATCGCTTTTAAAAACAGTCTATGTATAGCTACCACACTTTAGTTAAAATTATTTTCATTCATATGCGAAACTATTTCTAGGATTGCACATATTTAGGATGAACGATTTATGCAGTCTTTGAAATAAAGCAAAAATAAATTAAAAGAGAGGTTAACATAATGCTCAATTTTAAGGGTTAATTGTGTGAGTTGAGAAAAATAATTATATTTTTTAATGGCATGGAATTTAACGTTAGCTTTCTGCGTTTATAGAAATTTGAAAAAGCTTGCGGTTTCAGAAGTATAAGGTGTCACAAATTCAATGTTTACAAATTTCAGGGAGCGATAACTTGAGAGGGGGTGGAGATGGAAAAAAATTTTCTTCTAACGAAATGAAATATTTATTAGTGTCTAACAGCTGTTTTCTACGATTTCAGACTTTTGCAACTTGTGGTATAGAAAAAAAACGACATCAAAAATTTAGAAAAAACGGATTTTAGATAACGGTCATTTTGTTTTTTTAAAGTTTAACTATAGTCTGCCACGATAGGAGAAGCAAGCCACTACCTTTCCGCGTTTGCAAAACTTGAGAAATGCTTAAAGAATTAAAGCTAAAGATTTTCCTTTTGCAGCACTGCTATAAAGTGCGGGGTCTAGTAAGTGCGTTTTTTGAACCGAATACTTTTATTGAAAACGGTTATTATAATTACAGTTTTTCTTTCTGAGAATTCTGCGAATATTGTAAAATCAATTCTCTTGCTGATACCGGTAGTTCAATAATGAATCTACCAAAAATCAAATTTCAATATTATTTACTTAAAAACAGTTTAATCAATAAAATACTCACAAAAAAATTTATTATGAGAATTTGAAAATAACCCATTATTTTAAGTTTAATTAAAATTATTTATTTTTCATTTATTTTAAAGATTTTATAATTTTCCCAAAAAAAATAATTAAACTTTATTTTATAATTTTAAAAATAAATAAAAAAATTGTTGATTTCTCTTTTAATTCTACCAGAAATTTTATATTGTATGTCAAGAGCTGGTACCACTTTAAAAATGTCAAGTATCTACCAAGAAAAAACCAAAACGTATTAAAAAAAAAAAACAAAAGGAGCACAAAAACTTGGAAATTTTATTATGAAAAGAAGACGAAAAGAATTTCATTGTTTTACAAAATCAATAAATAGTTTTGATTGAATTTCTAAATTTGCAAAAGTTTAATTAATATTAAGGATTTTTTGTTGATTGCAACCAAACTTCTATTGTTGTATTATAATTTTCGTGTATTGTTTGGCATGTATGCATACTTTTAAATTAAAATTGTTAAAATTTTTTATTTAAAACAAAATTCGTAAAATAAATTACAAATCCATAGTTAAACAAATTTTCAATTTCGAAAAGAATTGCTTTATTTAAAAATTTTTCATTTTTAATTCTTATTTAAATAATTTGAAATATTTACCTAAAGATTTTTAGTAAAGTTTTATAAATGTGATTTTTATTTTATAAATTCAGTGAAGCCTTCTATTTTAAGTGGAAAACAAATGAATTGTTGCCATTTAAAATTATATAATGTCGAGTTTTGTTGATTGTAAACTTATAACAATTTATTTAATACAGAAGGCATTGCATATACGGTATACAATTATTAATAACATGCAATACTTATTGTGTGATTAATTAATGCACAAATAATGTACTATAATTATATAGATTCAATTCTACTTTTTAATTCTAAAATATTAAGTAATGCTGTTAAAACGATTGCGTGTATGCGAATAAAATGCTAATATTCACGCAATCAAACATTGCTTTGCATACATTTTGTTTAATTTGATGAAAATTGTTTGAGACAAATTTGATGTGTAACTGTCCTGGGATAGTATAGCGAAATAGCAAAACTGAATGCTATAGAATTCTCAATAAAAAAGTGTTTATTAGTTTCAATCTTTCCGTTTGCTCGTATTAAAATAGGAAGCTGGTACTGCACATATAAATAGATCTTAACTAGAAACTCAATTCAGTAGAAGAAAATTTTGTACCTATCTTACCACTCTAAAAGTTGTGCCCCTAAAAATGTCCTAAAAATGCAATTTGTCCACTATTTATTTTGCAGAAATTTTTAAATTCTACAAACGCAGAAAAGTAGGGGTTTGCCATGGCATAGCATAATTGAATTTTAAAAAAACAAAATGGTTTTTTTCTTAGTTTTGATATTGTTTCTCTTCAAGACAGCAACAAATAGAAGCCTGAAATTTTGCCACCCCGACTTCCTCTCAAATTATCGTCCTTCAAAATTTGTAAAATTTAAATTTTCAGCTTCTCATGTTCCCAAAACTGCATGCTTTTCCGAATTTCTATAAATGTAAAAAGTACAGCAAATGCCATGCCTTTAAAAAATATAATTATTTTTCTTAACTCACGCAATAAACACTTACGCCTCTTTAAATTTTTTTTTGCCTTTTCCTTAATATATGCAATCTTTTAAAAAGTTTTAGTGTATGAATAAATGTACTTTAAATAATATAATAAATTATTTTTAATAATTTAGTATATTAATTGGTATGACCCAACTTTACTTTAAACTTTACAATTCTAACTGAATTCTAACAGAACCTGAAATATTTAATTAAAGAATGCATGAATTTTTAAGGTTTTTTTTGCTTCACAAAACAAATTTCGTTTAATATTTTTCACAACTCGAGGTGTGTATTTGCAAATACATCGACTCTTCTATATTTAATATGATTCCACATTTAAAGGACTCCTTTCGAATATTTGGTTTTATTGTTGGTTCTTTTTGAAATAAAACAAATCTAAAATTATCTTTTCTATTAAATTCTAGATCTTATATTTTTATTTTGCTTCAAAATACAAGAACAAAAATAAAAAAAATAAAAATGTTATCTGCAAAATTTTAATTATTTTTTTCTTAATAAAATATTTTTACAGAGAGTTATAAATAAAAAATCCTTTTACCTATATCTGCTTCATAAAATTCTTTATTAAGTTCAATGTTTATTTTAAGAATTTATTAACTATTTCATGTCAATGGTAGCAAACGATAAAAATCTTAAAAAATAATTGATATGAGAATTTTTATTTATAGGACAAAGTATAGAAAATTACAAAATTTTTTGATTTAAATTTCTAAAATCAATTGAAGGAATAATAATTTTTAAGGACTTTTATGTTTTCATTTCGAAATTGCGAAGTTTGTTAAACTTACTATGCGTACATAAAATTATATATATATATGCAAAACTTATAAGAAAAGCTTACCGTTTTGCAGGCTAAGTGATAATTTATGTAATTGATAAAAAAGTTTCCGAATACAACTTTGCTCTAGCTTCAACAGCTTTGAAGCTATTCGTCGAATAAATCCGATTTTTTTTAACCTACCAAAACTACCCGCACTTCTTCTTCTTCTTCTTCTTCATGACCTTTTCCCTTATTTGGGGTCGGCCCTCCTTGATCTGAGGCGCCAAGAACTCCTGTCTTGGGTTGTCTCCGCGTTCAATCCTGCTTTACTCATATCTTTGTTGATTGTGCCAAGCCATGTTGATGGTGGCCTACCTGGTCCTCTCTTAGGTATTGGCAAGTTAAGTGCTTTTCTAACAGGGTGCTCCTCGTCTCTACGCATGACGTGACCATACCATCTCAGTCGTTTTTCGGCTAATTTTTCTTTAATGTCGGCTACCTTAAATGTGCCTCTGAGATACTCATTTCTTATTTTATCAAATTTCGTCACGCCCGCGGACCACCTTAACATTCGCATTTCGGCGACATGTAATTTTTGTTCGTGTTTCTTATTTGCCGCCCAACACTCTGTTCCATACATAAGAGCCGGTCTAACTGCCGTCTTATAAATTTTTCCTTTTAATTTGACTGGAAACTTTTTGTCGCATAAGACTCCTGTTAGCGACCTCCACTTTAGCCAGCCAGCATTTACACGACTTGTGACGTCATCATCGATTTTGCCTTTAGATGTTATAGTTGAACCAAGATATTTGAAAGCATTCGTTATCGGTATTGGTACACTTTTTATTTTAATTGTATTCGTCGGGCCTATAAAAGATTCGTTCGAGAATGACAAGTGCATATATTCTGTTTTCGTTCGACTTATTTTTAGACCATTCTTTTCCAGCGCGTCAGCCCACTGCTCGACTTTGGTTTGCAGCCCTTCCAGAGATTCGGCAATAATTGCAATATCGTCGGCATATATTATTGTCCATGGTAACGGGTCCTGGATATTTCTGGCAAGATAATCCAAAGCGGTGATAAAAAGAAGTGGACTTAAAGCTGATCCTTGGTGGACGCCAACACCCACCCCGAATTTTTCCGACAAGCCGCTCCCGCTCTTCACCTGCGTTGTTGTGTTTGCATACATGTCCTTGATTATCTCAATGTAATGTTCAGGAACCCTATGATAACGAAGGGCTTGCCATATAATTTCTCTGGGTAATCGGTCGAAGGCTTTCTCCAAGTCCATAAATACAACATGTAGATCTTCTTTTCTCGATTTAAATTTTTCTATGACAATTCTCATCGTTTGTATTGCGTCAGTAGTTGAACTATTTTTTACAAAACCAAATTGATTGCTGCTAATCCTTATAATTGATCTCAATCTGCTCTCAACAACTCTTTCCCAGATTTTTAAAGTATGCGATGTCAACTTTATGCCTCTGTAATTTTCACACTGTTGCACGTTGCCCTTGTTTTTATATAAAGGCACAAGGAAACTATTTCTCCAATCAGCTGGTATTTTGTCGCCTTTTATTAATTTGCTGAAGATGTGCTGAAGTAATACTTTCCCCTGAGAGCCCATTCTTTTCCAAAGATCAGATGGAATATTGTCCGGACCTACCGCCTTATTATTTTTCATACTTTTGAGGGCCATTTCTATTTCCTCGGTAGCTACCATATTTAACGGTCCGTACCATATTTAACGGTCGCGATTTTATAAATTTGGTTTTGCCCTTCAGGTGTTTCCAGATTTTCATAGAACTTTTGATACGCGTTGTTTCTAGCAATGGCAACGGTCCTTTTCGCAATTTTACAAGTTTGTTTGTAGATAGCATGATTTTCATATGTTGGCCCTTTTTTCCACTGTTTAAAAGCGATTTTCTTTTGTTTAAGCACCTCTTGAACATCGCCGCTCCACCACCAAGTTTCTTTCTTGCCATAGGATTTGCCTTTTGTAGTACCAAGATATTCCCTTGCCAAACGGTTTACCTTATTATGAAATTCTTTCCAGCCATCGTCTAATATAAATTGTGCTGCATTGACTAGACTCTCGCAATTTCGGTTAACTTGTTGAATAAATGCATTTCCCTCATCTTTATATATATTGTTCCACTTTGTTTTCTTCGAGTGATAGTTTACATTTCTTAAGTTCGACGAGTCCACCTCGAAAGTCGCTAGCAAGAGTCTGTGTTGACTAGTAAGAGATTCACCTGGTATGATTTTACAATCCAGAAACTGACGTGCATTTGAAGTTTTACACATAATATAATCTATTTGCGTGCATGAGCCCCCACTACTATACGATATGAGATGCTCATCTTTTTTCTGGAAACAACTATTTATTATTTTCAAATCATGTGCGCTGGCTACGTCAAGGATCCATTCACCCTGCTCATTAATTTGTCCGTAGCCAAAACCTCCGTGGCAAGGGCTATTAGTACCATTTGTTCTACCTATATGACCATTTAGATCACCACACAAAATAATAGCCTCATTTAATGATATCGCCTGCATTGTTTCTTCTAAAGATTCAAAAAATAGTAGCTTTGTTTGACTGTCGCATCCCGTTTGAGGAGCATATGCACTCATAATATTATATATCTTATTTTCTATGACCATTTTGACGTACATGAGCCTGTCACTTATGCGCTTAACTTCAATAATCTTATCACACATGTTTTCGTTGAGTACTATTCCAATACCATTTTTTGCGTTGAAACCGTTGTACAATACTGTATAACCTTCACCAATTTTTCGTGCTTTTGCACCTTTCCATTTCAACTCCTGAATACAGCATATATCTATATTTCTTCTTTTTAGTATCTCAGCAAGTTCCTTGCTTCGTCCTGTAAGACTGCCAATGTTCCATGTTCCGATTCTGATTTTGATTTTTGCTTTTACTTTCTTAATGCTTGGATTGTTTACTTTTCTTGGTTCGTCGCTTCTGGGGAACGCCCTAGTGTAATCTTTCCTTCTGTTTGACCTCATTTTCATCATGGAGTTTGTGTTTTTTTCGGCTAAAAATTTTTACGGCCGGTTGCCACCTGACGCCAAGGTAGTAACTTCAAAAGCTGTGGAATAACGCTGCCGCCACCAACGTCACTTCCTATTACAAGATCCTACCTGACCTTGTAACCCTTGATGAACCTTTAAATCACCCATGTTGAAGTAGCTTCATCAAAGCGATCTCCCATTCTCATTTGTTCACTGACTCGAACTACTCCACCGGGGTTGGTTACCCGATCTTTTGTAAGAGTTACTCAGCTTAGCAGGTTGCGCCACGTGAAGGCTGAGAATTGGAATTGAGTAGCAAGAAGCTTGGAGAGTTATCTGGATACCACCCTCTGCGTTACGCTGTGCTACCCCCTTTGCAACCCTAAAACTACCCGCACTCTGGCTACAATTTATCTGGCTACAATTTATGTATTGTTCATACATTAGAACCTCCAAGTGCGAATCGCACTAAATTCAAATACATTTGAAAATATTGAAACAACATTAAGGTATGAATGCATACATATATTGCCCTACATAATTAATTTAATGTAAGAAAGAAGATCTTGAACTAAATCAGGTTGCAATTGCCTTCGATGTTCAATATAGCAAAACTTAAAAACAATGTTGAAATTTGGGACAAATAAGTGATCGGAAAATTGTGTTTTGAGGACTTCGATGGATCGTATAACTTTTAGAAGAACAGTAATTTTTTTTTTTTGACGAATAAATTTTTCAATGAATTCCATTCGCGTTTAAAATTTCAACAGTATTAATTGCTGAATTTGGTGGAAATGTTCAAGCAAAAGCTTATAATATATCTTCATTTACTGTCTTCCATAGTTCATACTAAAATTTCTATTATTCATATAATATGTATAGGCTATAAAGTTTTATGTTAGGAAAGTATTATTGAAATCAAAAATATTATTCTCATAAGGGTCAAAAATTAAAATTATGTCAACATTAATATTATTTTTTTTTAATATTTGTTTAAAACCAAATTTATTTTTATTTTATACAAATATGTATATAAAATAAATATTTATTTTGAATTGGAATAATATTTTAATATTATTTTATATTATAAAATGCAATGATGCATTAGAATTATCGACCATATTAAATTGGCTTACCTTTTTTTATGAAAAACTACATAATATACTCTATGTACATATGTATGTGTATTATATTATCATGACTACATTTTAATAATTATAAATCAATAATATTATATCATTTATTATATGAATATATAAATTGGAAACTAAATAAAATTCCTGCATTTATTTTATTTGTAATATTTAAAATTCAATTAAATTTATAATTTGTGTGGTGATAATGGGAAATAGCCACAAACCTACCTTTCAAAAAATCTTAACTTAAATCTCGCATCGCAAACTATAAACATAAGATTTTTTTTATAATAAAGTTGGAAACTGCTATAAAATAACATGGAAAATTATACTGTAGTCGGTCTTGTGGCTTATAAGAACCGTAATTCTTGTAATGCTCTCGCAATATGTCAGTAATTTTGGAATATTTGCAATATATTATTAATCGTAATATAGTTCCGGAATTTTTTTATTTGCTTGATATTATATACTTACCTTTTACTACTTGAACTTCTGTTTTTAAATCGAATTCCTCCTATTTCACTTTAACGTTCTTTAATATTTTGTATTTCTAATATAAAAACATTATGATTATAATATTTATGTATTAAAATCCGTCTTTGACTATGTCATGGATTTTTAATTATTATAGAGATTGTACTGTAAAACTTACATTTGAATATAAATACTCACATAGTATATTTTAAACGAATGTAACAGAATATTTCGAGGATCAAATCCGGTTATTGTGCCTGCAAAATTAAGCAACAAAACTACTTTTTCTGTAAAATTAAATCACTTAAACTTAAGCGATTCTTACTTATCACCACAGATTTTTAATAGAAAAATAATAATATTTTAAATAATGAATTATGGAGACATTTTAAAAATTTAAAATTTAATTAACTTAACCATTTTTTTTTCTAAATTGCATAAAACTATAAAATGTGATTTGAATAACAAGTATTTAATGTTTATTTAAAACAAAAAAATATTTATTTAAATATTTGTATTAAAAGAAATAAAATGTGTAAAGAAAAATAATAAATTGGTGTATAAAAAATTTATAAATTAAATATTTTTTAATTCCCGTATAATTTTATTTAGTCATTCGAATTAAAATAATTTTTATTTCACATACATATTTTATAAAATTTAAATTTCTTCTACTTATAATCTCGATAAATTAATACAAAGAAATTATATTAAAATCCCCTAAGTAAAATAACATGGGAAATTTTTTTGAGGTTTCGAATTCATTTTGAAATCAAAATTTTTGCTTAAAATTTGATTTAGTAGTTGCTTATCACTTTTTTGTGACGCCTAAAAAGGGAGCCAAAATTTTTATTTTGCTTTACTTTTTCAGAGTCCCTGGTTATTAAAATTCGGTCTTAGATATTATAATAATTTTCACTAGAATTGAGAATAACTTTGAAATATTCAAAAGTAACTTCTTTTTGAGCCTTTTTGTTAAAAATCAGTCAATGCCGTATTTATATTCCATATTTTCTTTGTAATTGATTTTCTTAGTGTTACTAAAAATATTTATTCTTATAAAATTATTTGTTTAGTCTTGCTAGAATAATTGACTTCTATAGAAATTATTTCAGAATATTGAAATGATCAGATTATTGATTTCTATTGTTGTATAACAGTAACATTAATATTGTTGTATAACAGTTGTATATATTGAACACAAATTAATATTGAAAATTATTCATAGATTTAACATTTTAAAATTCACAGGTTCAGCTAGTTTATTAGACTCAGTACAACATTATACAGTTGTATATTGTATGTTGGTGTGTCTATTGAAAACAAATGGAATTCTTGCAATTTAGAGGGAATTGGAATAAAATAAATTTAGTTAATAAGCTTAGTTTTTTATACAGAAATCAAAATATAAGGAAAATTTTTATATTTATTAATAAAAATATTTTAATATTTAATGCAAATTTCATAAATTGATTTTTGATTTCATTTCAATTCATTTACATAACAAATTCGCACAAAAATAATATTATTATTATTCGTTGATTAAATTGAAAATAAATTATTTTACTATATGTATGTAGCTATGTATATAATAATATATTATAATTATTATTATTATTTCTACGATAATAATTCGATATTAATCGAATTATTTTAATTAAATATCAATCAAAGCAATTTACGTCATAATAATAAAAATCATTACGAAAAATTCATGTACAAAATAATAATTATGAATATTTTTATGATAATAAAAATTCATTAACAATTTGATTTCCCTAAATATTTTTGGTTTTGTTTTATTAATACATAAATATATACATACATAGATTATTTATACACATATACATACAGACTTAGAATTTAATTTGAATAATGTAAGAATATTTTTTTGGGTGAAAACTGACTTTCATTAAAATTTCTATATCAAGAATATTTTATGTACATACATACATATGTATGTACATGAGTACAATATTATATATGTATACATACAATTATTTCCACGAATAAACTTTTAATTTTGTAGAGATAACGTGACTTTCTCATGACATTATAACTTTTAAATAGAAATTTTCTTATAATTAGAAAAATGAAAATGAATTACAAATTCGATTTTTCCTTTTACCCACTAAAATTATTTTACACAATGTCATTAACTTGCAAATATTATTTTTTGTAATCAAAATTCAAATATGTTGCAAGAAAGCAAAATGAATCATAAATTCAGAAGGCTTTTGAAAATAATTAATGTTTAAATCCTAATTATATTTTTATATAACTGTTATATTGTATAGTTAATAAAAATCGAATTTTATTTATGTGTAATCAATATTTTCATTTAAATTTTTTTATTTTTAATTGTGGCACGTAATCTCGATTTTGACGTTAAGTAATAGAAGTATCCACCCATTTTGAATGAGTTTTGATTTTTGGTTCGCAAAAGATTGATATACAAAAAAGCTTTTGAACAGAAACACTTGAGAATTTGTTGAGCTTTCAGACGATATGCCGAATAATCATATTTGGAAAACATTTTTTCAAGTTCAACGAATTTCCCTTTAATGTTTATATGAAAAGCCACTGTTACACCTGATCACGTTAATTTCCAAAATCGAGTAATAAACTGTGGTAAGTTTAAAATATTATCTTGCCGTTTCACAAGCAATTGAAGAACAGAAAAAGTGTGCAAAAATTACAAAAAAAAAAACTGAATCAGCAGATTTATTTTATCTAATGTGTTAATAAATCATACATGGACACATGGACTGATATATTTCAATTTGGAGTAGGGAAAAGATTTTATGATTCATTTTAGGCTTCATTCCTTTCCATTACACATACAAATTAGTTTTGTGCTGAGATAAATTTTTTATTTTTTTTATAACAGAAAATATAAAACTGCATAATTGAAGTTTTGACATCTAGGAATCATGTAATTGAATCTTGAGGGATTTTTAAGAAGAAAAAGTAATTTTGGCTTATTCATTTGAAGCTGATTTGTTCCATATTTGCTGTTATATATTTGCCATTCTTATCAGAATAGCTTGTGAGAATATTTGTAAATATAAGTTCAAGACTTTTGTTAATTCTAATATAAAAAATAAATAATTAAGTATCCTAGTTTGTATTGTGTCAGATTAAATATTTTTCAATTTTGGGATTAAAATATACTAAAATATATAGTAAGACTCTGATTTCACTTATATTTTATATACATATACGAATTGAATTATTTCAAAATCCTTAAGTTTCAACTTAAAACAGATTTTCTTCTTATTATGAATTTCATTCTATAATAATTGTGTTTTGTAATTAATTCCGTTCCATTAATTATTAATTATGTTACAATCAAATTCATTAATAATCTTTATACAAAATAATAATGATTTATTTAATATTGTACAAATTTATTTCTAATGTTATACAAATTTTAATACGGCAATGTAAAATATAGTTAAACTGGTATAAGAAAAATTCCAATGAATTGAAAATATTAAAGAAAGGCTTTTTATGATAGCATAAAATTTTATCTTTAAATTTCTTTTTCAAAGAATTTTCCTAAAGCTTCAAAACTTTTAATAAAAGCTTTAAAATAAGGATGATTTCATGTTAAAAATGAATTATTTATTCTTTATTATCACTAGAATTACTTTGAAAGGATCTAAGTATACATATTATGTGTGTGTAGGTATAGGTACACATAAATTACACACATATACTCATACAATATTGGTTCGACTAATTTCCTTCTAAAACAAAAAAAAAATCTATACATACGTCTTATCTCCATCTACTTTAATTATAATTTACGACTTTGATAATAATCAGCTATAAAATTCTTTTTTGTTTTATAGCTGATTAAATATAATTATATCCGGTTCAATTCCATTACCATTTTCTTACATGTGAGTATATGTCAGACGACATAAATTATTATATTGTTATACTGGTAACAGGAATATGTAGAATTGTATAAGAATATATTAAATATATAGACATTAGGCACATATATCAGGTATATAAATACATAAAGTTATGACGTGTCTCCAATGAATTAGTTACAAAAAATGTTATACTTAATAAATAATAAGTAAATAATAAATATTCAAAAAGTTCTTTAGTATTTAAATAATTTCATATGAGTACTGTAACAATAGGTGCATAATATAGAAAATTTCGAGGGTATATAAATATGGAATAATCATAAATTAATTATATACAAAGGCTATTCGAATATTTTATGCGTGTGTATAAAATATTATAATATTGTATATATACGTTGTAAATTATTAATTGAACTATAAGTTTAGTTGTCAGTAAGGTATGTGGCAAAGTGACGTTGATTTGTATGACCTACACAAATTCGTTTTCATTGAATTTGTTTTCATCAAAGGTCAGTTCGTATATAGGAAATTCAATATAATGTATATTAGCTAGTTATATACAAAGAAAGTCAATTAAAGCTTTTCTAAGAATTAACACCCTCAAAATATGCAATATTTCATAAAGTTTAGATAAGTTATGTTGATAAATGCTTATTAGTGTTGATATTCCTGGTCTTCGGCAATTTAGCTAGAGTCAGTTGAATGCGAGCTTAAAGCACTTTTATAAGTTATTCTAAAACATTTTTCTTTCTCGACTTCTTTTGGTTTGTTAAAAAATAATTTTTATTCTCAAATTTAATTTTATGAATATTACAAGTATTACAAATTATATTTATGTATAAGTTCTTGAAATAGTGGCAAAAGGACCTCTTTAGGATAATGATGAACATCAATTCTTAAAAGTATGGTTAAATTGCAATAAGTTTACAAATTGCCTAAATATCGTTTCTGGTGTAATTACTTAAAAAAAAATTTTCTTTAAAGAGAGGTCACAAAATAAAATTAATTACTTTAATTACTTACAAAATTTGAAACATATATAAAATATGTCCATTTTCCACATCCGTTTTACATTGGTTTGGTTGATTATCTCTTTGATAAATATTTAAGGATATCCTGATATTGAATTAAAAGTTTACAACCTTCTACTTATGTACATATACTCTGATATTATACATACTAACTTTTGTTTTATGAACGCAAATTTAGTTGTATGAACGTGTATTGATGTATAGCATAGACTAAGTATAGTATGACATGTTGAATGAATCGATTACCAAATACAAGTATTATATATGTTTGTATATGTATGTATATGACGAAAATTTTGGGTTGTAACCAAAATGGAATATTAGTTTCATTCGCAAAATTACAATTATTTTTTATCTCATCCTTTTTTAAACCTCAAGTTTTGATATGTATATTTGAAGGCTATGCCGTATACATAATACATTATACGAAAAGGAGAAAAACCCAGAAAAAAGAATAATATTTTGTTATTATTTTGTATATAATACAATTGATAATAAAATTTATATACCGCTATAGTTTCTCTTTTGGAAATAGGGTGTTTTAATAATATTAGAGAAAAAAAAAATACTCTATATAATGTGTAATAGAAATTATATATCCTGCGACGGAAGAGTTCTGGTCGGAGTTCTCATTAGATTACGTAAGACTAGGTTTAATGGGTTACAGATTTATATAGTTAAATCGAAAATCTATTTAGCTTATTATAAATTAAAATTAAACAATAGTGATAGCCAAAAATACCTTCAAAACAAGAAGTTTATGACCAAATTTAAAAATGATAGAGTCAAACAAAAAAAAAATTATTGTAATTTTTTATTTATAAAAAATTTTTTGGTTTTTCAACAATGGCTCTTTGTTCATAAATTATTTTTGTAAAGCCAATTATGCCATTGGCCCAGCTAACCTTCTGCTAATTTCTTTTAATTAATTAATTCCTATTCGTATTAATTTTGGGGAAAATTCAATAACAAAAAGGGTAATAATTTTAAGTAGCTAATTTTTTTATTAAATTTTCATACTAGCTTTCAAGAATTTAAATTCCAGATACGTAAACATTATTCGCGTAGATTTCTTTGCTATATTGAAAGTCCTAATGGATAAAAGACAACTTGATCAAAGTTTTCGAACGAATTTCGAATGTTGCTTTTAATAAAATAAATTTAGCAAAATTGTAAGCTTTGTCTTCGTATATATATATATAACAAAAACGCAAGTAAAACACAATATTACGAAATACCAGCGTTATTTTTGTATATAATTAATAAGCATGATTTGAACTTAAATAAAACATCCTGTACCCGTGTATGGATATACAAAAAAGTTTTTATAATAATATTTCAATGCAGGATTATTTTAATGAGAATAATTTGAAGAGCTTTTTACGTTAATATTAACAAAAGACCCGAATGAGATACAACGAAAAGTAGGGGCTTTGATTTTAAAAATAAAAGAATAATATGAGATATGGTATATACCTTAAATTATATATTTATACTTGAATATATAAAGAACTGTAAATATGTAATAGTATGCAAGGACCAGGCATATATTTGTTTTAAATTGAGAGGATCAGAAAAGGATTTTTATATATACATACACACAAGATATAATCTTCATGTAAATATTTTAGTTTTATATTGAAATTTATTTGTTCTATATTTTTAAGGGTGCCTATACCTATCTATTGAAAAAAATATTTCTGGGATCCTACTTTTTTTTCATGTCTATAATAAATAAAAAAAAATATAATAATAATAACAATAAACAATATATTGATTTCGGATTGATTTCTAATCATGTATGGGTTATAAATTTGTATAAAAGATTTTGTTTTGTATTATTAATTATATTTTAACATATACAAATAATTGGTATACAAATATTTTTATATACTCGTACATGCTTGTAGTAAAATGTTGTATGATAGTATCGATAGGTTTGTTATGTTGTGAGCTAGGGAATGTAGGAGCACATATTATCCAATTTTGTGCTTAATGTCAGTATATTAAAAGGTATTTTGAAAAATTAAAGGAAGAAAAGAAAATTATAACAATGTAAAATATTGTAATTTGTAATAAAAAATAAAAAATAAAGAAAAATTTGTTGACTTTGAAGATTTTTGTCTCACGTGGTTTTTGACTTATTGAATTCTTGTTTTGGTGAATAATGAAAAATTACACGAACTAGTGAAAAAATTTTTCGCATACTGCTATTGTACCCTAGCGAAATATTGATGAATTTTCGTGTTCTTCAAATTTCCTTCTTTCAGTTGTTACTCATAAAATATTTTCTAGTTCTTAAGGATATTTTTGATAGGGAAATAACTAAATTTTTCAATTTTATCGATTATTTTCCTAGTGATTTGAGTCGATTTTTATTAGAAATAGTTAAATAATAATTCCAATTATTAGGATTACTATAGCTGAAAAAAAATATAACAGTCTTGAGGCTGTAAATAGATCTATGTCGTTCTTAAAATGAATAAAAAGAAAATTAAATTGAATTTTCTCATAATTTTTTTTCTGCTTCGAACATTAAAATTTACTAAGTGTTATACAAAAAATCATGTTTTTTCATTGCAACACAACACAACTAATTTGTTCGATGAGAATACAAAGACGCGTCAAAAACTTTACTGTCATAACAAGACGTGTAATATGACGCTTGAAATGTCGAAAAAAGCTGTCATAAACAAAATATTTAAGATTTCGTCACATTTATGAATTTGAATAAAATTTCATAAAAGATGGATATGACATTGTATTTTTACCGACCGTATTGTGTAAACAATAGGTAGGTTATGTGATGGCAACAAATTTTGCATATCGAGTTTTCGGTGGGAACGTACTTCTCCATAGTAGGGAAGTGTAAATAAACTATTTTTAGCAACCTGTCGGTCTGTCGGTCTGTCGGTCTGTGTGTGTACGCGTGTATCTCAAGTTCGGCTGAACCGATTTTGATGAAATTTTATATGTAAGTTTGTTTCCACCATGGCACGGATCGATCAACTTTTGGTATATATCAGGCCTCGGGAACTGCACTTTTTAGCGGGCCTGTTTTACATTTTTGAACATTTTGAAGAAAATATTCAACCGATTTATTTGAAATTTTATATATAAGCTCAGCTCGACCATCCGCAAAAATTCGTATGTTTTGGAAGAAATCAGGCATCGGCAACTAGACGTTTACTACGGGCCAAATATACATTTTTGTGTATATAAAGAGAAATAATCAACCGATTTCATTGAAATTTAATATATGAATTCCTCATATTAAAGCAATGAACATATAACTTTTTTGGAAAGATCAGGGCTCGAGAACTGATTTGCGGGCCGATTTTACATTTTTCACCATATCCACAGAACAAATTGATGGAATTTCTTGAAATTTGATATTTGAGTTCTGGTTGTTACCGAAACTAACTGGCGAGCATTTCAGGGAATTCAGGTAGCACAAAGTGAAACTCTACTAAGAGCCAAATTTACATTTTCCTGGGTATGTTAACTATAAGCTTACTAATGTCCTAAAAATTGGAAAGAAGTATTTAACAGACATTTTTATAATATTCTGTAACACTTTCATTTAACTAGACAATACACAATGCGGTCGGTTATGTGCTGCCACATCCGATTTTTTCTATTAAACAAAGCATATAATGTCAAATATGTATATTATTCACTGACATCATCACATCTTGTCAAGAATACTTCTTGTAATATTGGGCAGCATTTATACTAGGATTTTTTTTAATTTTGTGGAAATAAATTTCCCAATTTTTATACTCTCTTTAATTTCCTTTTTCCTTTCGCAAATACATAATACTTTACTTTTCGGTAATAAAATTATTAAGTCGTAAGGAAATTTTCTGTTTGAATGAATTGCTTGTCTGACATTCATTAAAACTGATAATGTAAAATACAATAAAAATTATTTGGATTTTATAAAATTTTATTGCTTGCAAATTATTCAATTATTTTGTTATTAATGTTGTTATGTGCGGACACTATATAAATTTGTTATGAAAATTTCAAAGTCTAATTATTTTATATTTTATAGGATCATATATTTTTAGTCATGAGCACATTAGCATAATAAAAAATAAATTTCCACTTTATTAAAAATTAAAATAAATGTTTGCTTCAGCTTTACATCAAATCTCCAATCTAGCAATACAAATTATTGCAAGGATCAAAGTATATACTAATTGTATAATTATATATTTGTATAATGTGTGCACAGGGTGGTCCGGTTCTGGTGTAAACGTGCTCGGAAGTGGTTCTTTGGAACTTTTTAGGAAAAAAATGGTATGAGTAATACAGGTAAAGGTTTGAATCTTGGATTTTACTTTAGTATTATTGTTTTTGTTACATGAATCGAAAAAATTATTTTATAAACTAATAAATTATAACCGGGCAACTGGCATATTTGATATGCACAAAAAAAAAAAACAAAAAAAAATTTTCGATATCTTTGAGATAATCAACGTTTTTGAGCTTAAAAATGGTGTGTATGACATCAATCATTGGCATATCGTTATATAGGTCTATTAATTGAGAAAAAAGCTTCTGAACAACTCATTGCTATAGCTTTAACAGTTTCAAACCTATTTAATATTCGTTAAACAGAATTTTTTTAAACGGATTTTTTTTTAGCCCATTAAAACTATCCATAGACGTCCGAGCGTCCTAACAAGCGCATTTACACCACAACTGCAACACTTTGTATAATTATATCAATTATTACATATACTATAATTTGCACTGGTTTTTTTGAAAGTGGTATAAGTCCACTTGTTAAAAAGGCTAAGTTAATGGTAATTTTAGTGACTTATAGACAACTTCTCTCCACTATTTACAATCAAAATTTCAACAGAGTTCTATGTAGACATAAAACTAACAAATTATGTTACTACGGCCAGAATATTTAAATTGATTCAAACGCAAGCCCATAAATATCTGAATATGTAAAGAAATGGACTTATACCACTTTCAAAAAAACCAGTTCATTTAAATATTGTATAAACAAAATAATATAAAATGTTAAGATATAACGACCATAATAAATTATAACTATGTACGTTATCAATCTTGTGCTCGTATATTGCTAGTCAAAATTACTGATGTTCCATCGGAACATTTCATATTAATGGTTATGAATTTTTTAAATTTTCTTTTGATAATTAAAATTAAGTAATAAAATTCTCTTCTCTGAGGAGAAATGTTAGCCCAACATCTAAAAAAATCATTAATTTTAAATTTAATAGGATAGATTTATAAAAATAAAAATAGGAAAATTGGAAAATAAATCAAATAAACGCTGAACTTAAATTGACGACAACATTCTATTAATCTGAATATGAGTTTTTAAAAAATACTATCTATATTTGTATTTGTATACTATCTATAGTGTATTTTTATGAGAATACAATAGTGTCTCTATATGTATATTATATATATTATATTCTTGCAAATACAAAGTTATTTCTTTACGATAATAAACCATATAGACGGCTCCATTTATTATTTATTGTTATTATTATGTCTTCTACATATACACACAAAGTCAATGTATAATATTTATAGAAAGAACGCTGTAATTATAGTGTGTTGAAAATTTTAAATTAAAATTTAATCACCCATTGTTATTTTATTTAATCGTACTTCATTGTTTTAATGAGATCAGTGGGTATTCATAAACATATACGTACATACATATACAATGTAGGGGTATGCAAAATTTTTTATTCAAAATAATAATGAAATGAAAAATTGTAGTAGAAAAAGATTTCTTTATCGATTTTTTGTTCTAATTTAATTTCGAAGGCTCTAAAATAATATTTGATATAATAAGATGGATTTTTTATTCTACGCGCAATTTTAACTAATTTAATTAACAAAAATTGCTATATATAGACTGAAAATACGAAAAATTTTATAAAATCTTATAAAATTTTTTTATTTAATTTATTATGTATTTTTTATTTTTATCATAATTTTTAAAGATTAATTCGAAATATCGAATAGTATACTTGTATTTATGAAGATGCTTATATTTTCCTAGAGTTACCTATATAATTTGGGCCGATATGAAGTAACGAAAATCTGGATAGGCACCAAAATTTGAGTGTAACATGCATTATAATATTATAAACCGAATTTTACCATGGTTTGTTATACCAAAAGAAACTCTGTCCAACGTCAAATTTTGGGTTGATTTAGTTATGTCTGCCTGTGACATAATGCATGATTTATCGATCATGCATCATGTCACAGGCAGTCTGCATGTGACATGATCCATTCGATTTCTTCATAACGTGCATTCAATTGAACTAATTATAATAGTTCGAACAGCTGCCATATAACTTCAAAAACAATTTATTCATTTGACAACTGACTTGAAAGCTGTTAAGGCTATTGTAATTAAATTTTTGGAAAAAAAGTAATCGCTCTGAAAAAATACTACCGCAAATTCTGATGTAAAAATAATGTATAAAAATGTATAAAACAAAATTAAACGTTAATAAAATATTTTTACCGTTAAACATTATACTTAAGAATTTTGCGAACATTAGTCCTATTATTTGAAAATTTGTTTTAATGCTCATACTATCCCTGATTAGTGATTTTTTACACATCTCCTCTTACTCAGTATAACAAAATTGCAATAATAATTCTTGAAAATTTTTTTTAATTTCTTTTTTATTTAAATTTTTGTTTGTCGCCATTTTAACTTCGTGTTCTTATTTCAATTTTTCGTATATGCATAAATGTGTGTAAGCATTTGTAATATTAAGGATATTATATGAAATATATATCCTATTTTTATTCAATAATTTGCTCTATTTGTACTTATACTTGTAATAATAAAATCTATGTACGTAATTGTTATTAGTATAGTTCTGTTATACTTCGTAATATTTATTTAATTTCCCAGATGCTTATATGCATACTACAATAATATATGTATGAACTGAAAGCAAAGGCTGTAAAATTTCTTATATGTATGTTATACAATATAAATTTTATATTTATACTAAAATACAATATTTATTTAAAGTGAGAAGCAATCTATACAAACATGACAATGACAATATGCCAGAATATTATATACACACATATTATGAGTATATAGCGGTATTTGAATTCCCTACTATACTATTTTTGTACATTTTAATAACAGTTACGACGCCAAGTGATTACTTTTTCATTAATTGTTATTAAAATAAGATTATATGTAATTATAAAATATTATATAATATTATATAATATATGTGCAAACATGTTATAAAATAAATTATACACAAATAATATTATTATAACATTATGTATACCAATTAGCATAATATTATGTAGCTATTTATCTATGTAAATAATATACCAGTAGTGAAGTATAGGTAGTATGGTGTCATACATGAAAAATGTACACGTATGAATGATTGTGAATGACAACTGTTGTCAGGATAAAATATTTTAATAATATGTTTTTGTATACGTTTATTAAAATAAATTGAATATTATAAATGAACTTAATAATTTCAATGAAATAAGAGCTTAACAATGCAACAGCATGTTAAGAAATTAAATTAGATTTTCATTTAAATTTTTTTATTGTAACACACTCCTGTTTCAAGTAATTTTTTATAATTACAATAATATTATATTATTTTGCTTTTTTGTAAAATAATTGTTACCTAATAAATCCATGCGAATGTAAAAGATTCAAATTGAAATTAGTGTTATTTTTTGTGCAATTGTAGTTTTGTCTTATAATTTTGTTTTAACCAATCAATTATTTCAAAACAATTTTATTCAATTACTCTTATTTTAATATATTTGATTAAATAATCGTCATTTACATTTTACGGTCTTTAGAATTAAGGTAGGTCTAGTTGTGATTAAATAGGATATACCGTCTCCAAACCATCTAATAAGAATAATTTTAATAATAAGAACAAGAACCTTTAAAATTATTTTAGAACTGGTTAGCATTGTCATATATATATTGTCAAAAATCAGCGCTGAGAAATTTATTCGCCAACAAGGAAGATATTATGTTATGGGTTACTTCTATTGTATCTTGAAGTTTTCGAAATAAGCCCGAATAGAATGATTGTTTGATTTTTAAATATGTATCAAATAATTAACTATGCATTAAATAAAAAAGAACTACAAAAATTTCAATTCCAGAAGTGAATAGGGTTGTTGTCAAACTATATAGGTAAAATAGTTTGACTATCGATACGACTGTTAACGATTCTATGATTAATCGGTAAAAATTTATAATTGCGTCCTACATACTATAAAAGCTCCGCATTAAGTTTATTTTGGAACTCAGCCTTATTTTCGTATAAACTATACGAGAAGTTTTTTCTGTATTTCCTTATGTAAGAAATTATTTCAGTCTTGTTTTCTACATTTTTGCATTAGAAATGATTTTTTTAAATCACTTTAGCTGTGAAACTAAACCCAGACGTCAAGTTCCTCGATAGGTAATTTATAGTTTTCTAAACGATTTTTAACCGGTTACAAATTTATCTTTTCATGCTGGTAAATAAATGATGTAATCATGAAAATCAACTTTACTATTTGAAATTAACTACAAAAATCAAGTAAACAATTAAAAGGATGGTCTTCTAATCGATAATATTGATAATTAATATTTATAGATAAATAAAATATACAAAATGTTATTATGCATGTGTAAACACAACGACATTTTAGATGTACAACACAACTACACATTTAATATTTATTTGTGTGTATTTTTTATTTTTATAAGTCTATTGTATATATAGGTTTATTTCTCCTAGTATGTTTTTGTCATCAGTGTTAGCTCCAAATTTTATACTTAAATGTCGTTGATTTTTTAACACCTTTATTTAACAAAATTTTATGCTATGTACTACCGGTTAATTCTAAATTTTAATTTTACCTAAAGTATATAAGGTTCCCTAATGCAATGCAAAGTAAACATGCCAGTTTCATAGTTACGTTTTGATTATTATTATTCATGTAATTCAAATTATTCATGCAATAAGATAATGTTCAGAAAATCAGGGCCGAATTAAACCCTAAAAAAATGTAAAAACAAGAAATATGTTTGCATAGTCTTGGGCATTTAGATTTATATGAACTTGCACCCTAATTATAGGTATATCAAATAGTACAGTAGTATGATGTAATGTGTAAATGTTGTTTTTGTCTATTCAAATATTGTAATACTTACATTTGTGAGTAAAATTGTAAGTTGCTGCGATATTTGTAATTTACCCTCTTTTGAAGTTTCTCATACTCATCAAAAATCAGTGTCGGGCCTGATTGTGACCATATTAGTGTTTTTGTAATACTTATTTTATCATTGTCAATAAAATAAAACTTACACACAACTTACTAATACTAAGAAAAACTTGTCGAACTAAAAAGCAAAAAAATAAATACTTAAAAGGGATTTTATTAGAGAAAGGCAGAATTTTCTAGTAAGTCTTTTAGACTAACCTTATACCTTAAAAATATACCCGAAGTGCATATTCAAATTTTTATCTTCATATTTTTAATCTTTTGCTTGTTTAATCTAAAACTGACATATTTACATTACTGCCCTATAAAACAAACATTAAAATTTAAAATATACCGTCTGCATAGTGTAAAATTGAATACTATACCACTGCCCTGGTTTGGGGAGATTATTTTATTTTATTAGTTATAAACCAGGGCAGTCGCTATATACCGAAAAAGATTTTTATCGAACACTATAAATGTTATTGCTTCCCAATTTCCTCAGTTTTCAATGCGGAGAACCAGATAAATATTTTTATTGTGAACCATTTCGACGGAGAAGAAAGGACAAAATTCGTCCTTAATCGTTTAATATAATTATTATCAGATAGCAAATGATATATAAAAAAAATATAAAATCTGTATTGAAGTATGTGTTAGTGTGATCTTAATATTGTATTTACGTTAATTTTGTATTTATACGTGCATACCTATTCAAGCATTTACAGTTCACATATTATTTACACATGTATTTGTGAACATATATGAATTTTTTTGGCATTATTTTGTTATTATTAAAGAAATTTCGGTTGTCTCTGTAAATTTATTGATATTTTTCTATTATCATTCTATTTTTACTTTTTGGCACGTGCTTGCGTCAATTGACATATGGAATTTATTTTTAAAATTTCACTTTCCGAATATATATACATATGTACATATAATATAAAAAGATGTGACGTCAAAAGTAGGGCCAAAACAAAAGTATAATGAATACATACAAACATCCATATATACACAATTTTTACATTTTCTATATTTCCGAATGTAAGTTTACCTGTATAAATAATGTAAAGCAAATAAAGTTTGTTTGATTGTTTTATTGTGTATGTTAGAAATAGAAGTTAGAAATTTTTCTAGTTAAATTGATAGTATAATGAAAGTCAATAAAGATGATTTGAACAGATAATTTAGTCTAAATGAGAAAAATTTTAATAATGAATAGAATTTTAAGTAGTTTTAAGTTTGTTTTACTTTTCAATAGACTTTTCTCTTTTATTTGAATACACTGAAAGTTAAGCAACTAAAATCAAACCAATGAATATTAAATTTTTAATATTGTATGTGCACATTTTATTATTTGACTGAAGCAAATATTCTAGATTTTTGTGTGGCCCTATTTTATTTTAAAATTTATACAGATATAATTTCAAATGTTGTATTCACGTTTTTGTAAGAGACTAATAAAGATTACAGGATTTTTGAGCAAAAGAAGTTTTGATTTTTTGAACATTCTGGTCTGTGATTAATTTCTAGTGACTTATAAACTTAATCATTGTGTTAACAACCGATTATTGTCTTCGAGTGGGCAATATATGCATATAACTATAAGAGAATCTAGTATGCTTTTATTTATAATGTTATTCTATTATAAAATTCAAAGAAAGGATTCCCTTAAATTCATTTATCGGCAGCCTAGTTTTTCGATATATTTTTAGATAGATTTTAGATAACATGTTAACCGAATGGGTTGTCAAGTAAATATGCGATATGTGTGGGTTACTTTACATGAAACGAAAATTTAAATCTGTTCAAATCACATTTTGGAAGAGTTTTAAGTACGTAGTAATATGGATTTCGGAGAAATAAGATATTGTATTTGATACCGTTATGAAAACATTCACGTTATATTATTATGAGTTTGAAGAATAAATATTTTTTGATCTTAACAGGTAATTTGTGGATCATTTTCAAATTTTTCTTGAACATGAAGTTTTCTACTTAAATTTTTATCGTATTGAATGAACGCTACATTGATTCGGACACATACTTTCTTAACAATCGTATAAATTTCTTACTGTAATAAATAAAATTTTTTATTGTTTTTCTTATTGTTTTTAAATTAACATTAAATATCAAAATAAGTCGAAAGAGGACATCTTCAATTCCAAATGTCTCTGAAGCAGCGATCAATGAATTTGAAATGGCCAAACCCAATAAAAAAATTAAATCTATGGAAAAAGATTCATCATTAAATAATAATTATTACTCCATTCTACAAACACGTTTTAATGACAATGTAGATGATAATAATAAAACGCACATGGAATGTGACGTCACTAAAAATTCTAATACAAGTAATAATGCAGATGCAAATAATATTGACAAAAATAATAACAATGTAATTGTGGGTGAAATAAAAAAAAAACCAAAAATTCCACCTATTACTTTATTGAAATCAGCAAACAAAATTATTAAGACTGATTTTGTGCATAATTTAATGAAAGAAATCTCTATAAAAGATTATTTTATAAAAACAATTTCAATAGGCATAAAAATTTTTTACAAGTCATCTGAATCGTACGATGTGGTAAATAAAGCATTAAAAGAAAACAAGTGTGAATTTTTTTCATATGAATTTAAAGAAAACAAGTAAAAACGTTTCAGTCGGTATAAACCGATTGAATTATACCCTGCACCTTTGGTTATTGTGTAGCAATTACTCGAACCTGTGAAGTCATTCTATAGAAACTTCACGGATATGTCTGACCTATAATTGGACATCCGACTGCCAAGTTTCATGAATCTGACTTTAAAATTTTTCCAAATATTTAAAATTAGCTTTTGGAGACCTGAACCTGTCAAACAATTCCATCAAAACTTCACAAATATATCTGATCTATAATCGGACACACAACTGCCAAGTTTCATGGATCTGACTTTATTATTTTTCCAAATATTAAGAATAAGCTTTAAGACTTGCATGGGAGCTACTCGAACCTGTCAAGCAATCCCATTAAAACTTTAGAAATATGTCTGACCTATAATTGGACACACGACTGCCAAGTCTCATGAATCTGACTTTATTATTTTTCCAAATTTTTAAAATAAGCTTTTAGACTTGTATGGGAGCTACTCGAACCTGTCAAGTAATTCCACTAAAACTTCAGAAATATATCTGACCTATAACTCGACACACAACTGCCAAGTTTCATGAATCTGACTTTATTATTTTTCCAAATATTTAAAATTAGCTTCTGGAGTTGCATGGCAACTACCCGAACCTGTCAACCAATTCCAGTAAAACTTCAGAAATATATTGGGCCTATAATTGGACACATGACTGCCAAGTTTCATGAATCTGACTTTATTATTTTTCCGAATATAAAAAATTTGCTGTTGGAGTTGTATGGCAGCCACCCGAACCGGTACAGCTATCCCATTATAATTTCTAGAGCATGTGTAGAATATAATTGGACACATGTATACAAAATTTTATATTTATAGCTTTTTTAATTTTTGAAATATTTAAAATAAACTTTTTGAGTTGTATGGCAGCTACCCGAACCCGTTGTCCGAATTAGTCCAATAACAATAGGGCTCGTCCTTGGCACAAAAGAAAAAACTTGTGAAAGTTTGGTGTCGATTGCATTATTCGTTTTTGAGTTATCGTGCGAACGGACGGACGGACGGACGGACGGACGGACGGACGGACGGACAGACGGACATGTCTAAATCGACGCAGAATTTTACGCTGAGCAAGAATATATATATATGTCCATACCGCAGATGACTCCTTCAAGTAGTTACAAACTCCATACCAAAGTTAATATACCCTTCACGAAGTGCAGGGTATAAAAAGCCATTTAAAGTTATATTATCTGGTCTAGATGGTATCGGAGAAGATAGATTAAAAGAAATATTAAACAGTGAATTGAAATTAAATTGTTTGAAAGTTAAAAAAATCAGATCCTTTACTAAATTTAATACTGAAATTCCACTTTATCTTGTATTTTTCGAAAAAAATTCAATAAAAATGTCAGAGCTAAAACAAAATTTCAGTGTTATTAACTACACCAAGGTACGATGGGAGTTTAAAGTAAATAATTCAAAAAGAGTTACACAGTGTACAAATTGTCAAATGTATGGGCATGGCTCTGATTATTGTAACGTACAAACATATTGCTCCGTCTGTGCTGGCAATCATAAAACTCTAGACTGTAAAAATGAAAATTCTAAAAAATGTATAAATTGTAAAGGAGACCATAAATCTAGTGATCCAATATGTCCATTTCGCGAGGCATATAGTAAAATTGTAAATAAAAATAAAAACTCAGGCGTTGGCAAAGCTAAAAAGCAGCAATTTTCGCTAGATGCGAATTATGATATGAATTTTCCAAAAATACAAAATAAGAATTCAAAAGCTCAAGCTCATTCTAGTATTAATATTCCTTCTAGTTCCTGTAATTCTAGTTGGCACAATCTTTCAACACACCATTTAAATAATTCGAATTATTTACAAACCCAAAAAAATTCAAACTTATTTACTCTAGATGAAATAAATAGTTTAACAGATGAATTACTTGCAAAGCTAAGTAAATGTAAAAGTAAACAAGAACAATTTAAAGTAATCACTGAATTATCGATAAAATATTTATATAGTCATGTGTAGTATTACTAATAATATAAAATTAATTACCTGGAATGCTCGTTCAGTCCATGGTAAACAAAAAGAACTATTTGAATTTTTGATAAGAGAAAATATTCAAGTTTGTCTTGTTAGTGAAACTTGGCTCAAATCAAAAAATAATATATATCATCCCAACTATTATGCCTATAGAAATGATAGAACAGATCATAGAGGAGGTGGAGTAGCTGTAATAATTTTAAAAACTTTAAAACATGAATTATTGCCTATAGTTGAAACAAAATTAATTGAAAATATTGGAGTTAAATTATTTCTTAATAAAAATGAAAGTATAAATATATATTCGATGTATTTTTCAGGTAAACTGACAAACAAAAATATTATTGCTAAATCTAAACATAATGAGAAAAATGCAACCCGTTTATTATTTAAAAATGACCTATTAAAAATCTCAAGAATAACTGGTACTTTTATAGCTGGTGGAGATTTTAACTGCAGAAACCGCGCATGGAATTGTAGCAGGGCAAATTGCTGGGGAAATTTATTAAATAAACTTATTTCAACAAGCAAATTTGCATTATTATACCCACCAGATCCAACATATATACCCTTTAACGACAAAACAAGCCCATCAACATTAGATATGTACTTGACGAATAAACCATCAATTTTAAGTGAACCTACTGTACTCAATGAGCTTTCGTCAGATCACGTACCAGTTCTAACAACAATAAATGCAAGTGAAACTAGACGTGAACCCACTTTCTATGATTATAATAATACTAATTGGGACTTGTATAAAAAGCAACTGAGTGATTCTTTAAAATATGAGTCCGATTATCAACTAAATAATACTACACAAATTGACAATTTTATATCTTTTTTCAATGATAGCATACACAATGCCATAAAAGCAAGTGTACCCTGTAAAAAGATAAAAGTATATAATGAAAAATTACCACAACACATTTTAAATTTAATAAGCCTAAGAAATAATGCAAGAAGAAAATATACTAATACTCACCAACATATTTATAAAGTACAGCTGAAGCACTTCAATTCACAAATTAAATATCATATTAACAGCTTGAGAAATTTAAAATGGAATGATACACTGAGCAAACTTAAAAAAGGAGAAAAAAAATTTTGGAATGTTTCAAAAATAATCAAAAATAAAAACAGATCTCCTCCTGTTCTTAAAGATAATAATAAAAAATATATCACCAACAAAGAAAAATCTGAATTGCTGGCTAAAACATTTGCAAAGAAATATGAAATCTCCCATTTGGAAACAGACGAGAATATTGAACAAATTGTAGAAAATTCTAATCACACTATAAATAATTATGAAATAGAAATTAATGATTCTAACATGATTAATCGGGCTGATGTTGTAGATATTATTAAAAAGCTGAAACCCAAAAAAGCACCAGGTATGGATAAAATTTCAAATAATTTTATCAAAAAGTTACCAAATATTGCTATAAATTATTTAGTTAAACTATATAATGCGTGTCTCAAATTCAGCTACTTTCCTACATCTTGGAAAGAAGCTGTAATTATAGCCATAGCACCTAGCAAATCAGCTGATGATCCACAAAACTACCGACCGATCAGTCTACTAAATGGATTATCAAAAATTCTAGAAAAGTTAATTAAAATGCGATTAGTTATAAATATGGATACAAACAATACTCTGCCCAATGAACAATTTGGATTCAGAAATGAGCATAATACAACTCAAGCTACAATGAGAATCAAAAATTTTGTTAAAAATAATTTTGAAAGTGGAAATTCTACTGGTATGGCAGTTTTAGACATAAATTCCGCGTTTGACAAAGTTTGGCATGATGCACTTCTGCATAAAATGAAAATAGCTGGGATAGATATGTATATAATAAAAATCATTAAAAGTTTTCTTTCTGATAGGAAATTTCGTGTAGTATGTGGCAACCTGACATCTGATTTATACAGAATAGATGCAGGAGTTCCACAAGGATCAGTACTTGGTCCTATTTTGTATAATTTATACACGCAGACATTCCACAATTAGAAGATGTAAATCTTTCAATTTTTGCGGACGATACTAGTATATATGCAACCGGCATTTACAGTAATGATGTACTATTAAGGTTACAAAATGCCTTATATGTATTAAGTAATTATTATAAAAAATGGAAAATTACAATAAATACAGAAAAAACAAAAGCAATTTACTATTCAAGAAGACGAAAAAATATCTATTTGCCCTCGACAAAATTAAATCTAAATTCGCAAGAAATTGAGTGGTGCGATTCTATCAAATACCTTGGAATCGTATTTGATAAAAAATTAAGTTTCAAGTTACACATATCAAATACAACAGACAAAATAAATAAATTAATTCGCATTTTATATCCATTTATAAACAGAAACTCAAAATTATCTAAAGAAAATAAATTAATTATGTATAAAGTAATATTTCAATCAATTATATTATATGCTTCGTCAGTATGGTCAGACTGTGCTAAATATTTATTAAAAAATCTTCAAGTCACTCAAAATAAAGTATTAAAAATGATGCTAAACTTACCATTTTACTATTCAACACGTAAACTACACGAAAATTATGGAATTGTACTGATTGCAGATAAATTAGAAATAGCCGAAATTAAATTTAAAGAAAAATGCGAATTATCTGATAATTTTTTAATAAGAAATTTAACTTAAAATTTTTCTAGTTTTTTTTTAATTATTTTAAATTTAGAATAGGTTTTATTAAAATTAAATAAAAATGTCTTTAAAAGTGGTTTTTGCTGCTCCAACTTCCACAAGAAATTTGAAATAAACTTATACAAAACTGTTTTATAAAATTAAAATCATAATTATTCACTTGAAAAAATCCTAAGAGATTTCAGCAATGTAAAAATAAAAATTTAAATTTACTTTTGTTTATAAGAAAACCAAAAATATGGAGTTAATAAATAAATAAATAAATAAATAAATTTTTATCAAACCTGAATGAATATTGCGAATTGCAAAGAAAAAACGATAGAAAGCCTTAAAATTTTACGATACCGTAGATATTTATTCAACTATTTAATGTTCTCATTTATTTTACTTTTACTCCCTGGGTTTTGTCTAGTTTACTAGGATGACCTAATAGCTAAACTTTGTACTGTATACTTGGGAGTTAGGTACGAAATTACGTTTACTCGGTTATGTTAAAGAAAATTAATTTATTTCTACTCCGATTTCAGTGAATAGAAAGAAAAAATAAATCATATTTCTTATATGAACTTTCACTTAAGTATTGATTTACGAAAAATAAGAAAACGATGCTTTTACGAATTCATTCAACTTTAAAAATGTTTAGAGTTTAAAACACGAATTCCAAAGATATTTTATAGGTGGTTTATACTGTTATATATACATGAGTGTTAGCATACTTACATATACCTATATTTATATTAATAATATTAAATGAAATGGAGCAAGTTTATAAGAAAATGAAAACTAATTTAAAATGTTTTATAAATTACCATAGTAAAATAAAAGGAAAGAAATTTAAGGATGCAAAACAAAAAAATATTTTTTATGCAATACTATAGATTTATTTACTTTATCTGTATATTTTACTTATTGTTATTTACATCATTCAATTTAAATAATGCACACACACACAAATACACTTTAAATGTAGAGTTTATAAAAAAAAAATTTATTCAAAAGGATTCATATTTTATTCAGCAAGAATTTTGGTTGAAAACCAAAATTGTTTTTTTTCCTGTTTTTTCTGTGGTAAAACAGTTTTTGAACGAGACATCGAAATATTTCAGAGAAATTTAAGGATTTAACAAAGAGAACAAAGTATATATGCATGTAACACATGTATATATGTATGGATATTGTTATCATTATTTTTTATCCTACAAATTTATGTACGAGTAGAGACACCAGCATTGAAATTTTTATTCAGTTATCCTTTCGGTTTTTTTTTGATAAGATTCTATCTAGTTAGTTTTTTCTCTCATTCTATTTAAAAAATTTTTCGTATTTTAAAGCATCAAGTTTTAAACTTTAATATATCGATTTAAAGTATAACATTCGAATTTATACACTAAAATTATTGGGCTATAAAAATAAAATGAATAAAAAAATTTTTTATTTCTTTAATTTTCAAAAAAAAAAGCAAAAATTCTTAAAATTTCTTTTTGCAAAATTTTCATATTTTCCAATTCTTTTCATATTCTATATTCTAAGAACAAATTCCATTAGAATACAAAACACGTATAGAATTAACAGTGCTCGGGAATTCGAAGAGCTGAACGTGAACTAAAGATTGTGTGTAAAATATGTGAAAAATTAAACTAGATATACGTAGAGTGTGGCGGATCAATTATTTTCTGAAAACCCTATAGAATATTCAACGTGATTCTTTATTTTTTAATTTTTAATGTGGATGAAGGTTAAAAATTAAAGTTAAAAAATCAAACCAAATAGCTACTGATATAAATTAAAAGTTTATGAATTTTTTAAATGGGTTAAAAGAGGACAGCTGTAATTATATTCATAATATTTGACCAAATATTTTTTGGATTATTGCTAGTATTGATTACTTACATATAAGGAATACTAATGAAGTTCTCAATGACTGAGTTTACTTCTGAAGTGTACCTTTCCGGAAAAAGGTAATTTTTTAGTTGATAAAAAATATTACTGATAATTCAAAAATTTAACACTACACGCACCTAGTTCAATGAAAGTACAAATGAAATTTAATGCTTTTTAAAATATTTTTTATCATTCCTCACAGACTCCAAATACATACTTATATTTATTTTTATAAATAATTAACGTATCCAACCAAATACAATAACTTTATATTGTTTCAGAGTAGCAAAAACTACCATTAAATTTAATATTTTTGTCAAACGAACATTTAATTCATGCTTTTATGTTTGATGGTTTTCTTTTATGGTTCTACAGTTGATTGTTATATTTCGCAAAAATGCCAAATTTGAGATATTTACTATCGAGGTGTTTGTTAATAATATTGTGAATACGTAATATAATGAAATTTTGCTCGATGAATTCTTTTGAAAGTGTCCTAAGCTCATATTTCAAAACTGTCTTATTTTCAAAATAATAAGACTGTCAATAGTTAGAATTGAAAATTATGTGGCTTGATACGAAAATAAATATATAGATAGTATAAAACGAATTACTAGTCAACCAAATTTTTGTTCACTATAAATTAAAATGGAGCAATTTTTATCAAAATAAACCATCCGTGCGAACAGGATTTAAAATTATAAATTAAAAATTAACTCACAATGGGTGCCTATAAACCCAGTATTTAAAGATGTACCGGTATATTTGCATATTTCTAGGTTATTTTAATAAAAATTCTTTAATTAATTAAAACTGTGAGCAGTTTTTAGGAAACTCCGTTAGACAATTTAATAGTTTCGTTCTCAGAAACATTAGGTTAAATATGTTGTCATCATTTGTGTAGATTATATAGAAATCAAATTCAAAAAAATCTTTAGCATCATTGTTTTTTAGCCAAATTATGAAAATGTTCAGCATAGGTAGGTCTGCGTACTGTAAATTATATAAATTTAAAATTTTTTATTTTTAATATTTTTTCTTTTTTAAATTAAAACAAAATATAATTAAGTATACAGCAGGAATTTTTTATAAATTAAAAATTTCAAAATGCGTTAAATTCACGAATTTTAATTTTAATTAAAATCAAACCGCATCTTTCGAATACCTAAAAAATTTTAATTTTAATAGATGAATTCGTGCATGAAATAAAAGAGCCTTCAATTATTATATTCAGCTCCTAAACTTTTTTACAATTTTGTCCAAAAGTTTGAATATAATTTGTGTTTTGTAGCACAAATACAAGGTATCAGGAGCTTTTGTATGCCACATAGTATTCAAATTTATATAATTTTGAATAAAGTTCATTACCAAACTTATCAAAAACCTTCATCTGACTTTTGTATAGTTTAAAAAAAAAAAATTAATTTTAATTCCAATGCTTCTACTGATTGGAATTTAAAACAAAATTAAATTTTTGCTCTTTTTGTTTTATAAACTTCTCAAATACGCTAAATAAATCGCAATGAGATTTTAAAAATTTTTTTTTCTCTTTTATATTTTATAATAATTATGATGGTGTTTATAATTGACATAAAATTGTGAACTTTTTTAATTTTACATTTGCAGTTGAATTTGCAGTTGAATTAAAAATTTTAATTTCTAATTGTAAAATTGTAGTTCAACATGAAATTCTTTTAGATATGAAAAGTTTAAAAATTGCAAAATCCGAATTGAAATATGAAAAAAAAAGAAAATGTGACATCAAGGACAAAAATTTTCCCACAATATGTTGTTCGGTCTCTTGAGAAAATTTTGAAGTTGTTATGATGATGGATCAAATAAAAAGAACGCATTTCCGAGTGAACCTATTGTTTTTTCTTATACACCTTTGATCTTCATAAAATTCAATAATAATTTGCGTATAAAGTCATGACAATTCTTGTGAACGAAAATCATAATATGAAAACGGCTGACAGCTTTCTATTATTTTCATCAATGAATGTTTTTGCTTTTATTTAACTTCAACAAAAATGGCATTTTGACTATAAAATTTAATGCTGATGACTCAACATGTTGTTTGTATTTTTGCATCAGTTATTCTCATACAATATGGTGCACAGTAATCATGGCATTTCGGAAAATTTCATATTTTAATTAAAAATCACATTTGTTTGTTCATTAGGGAGATTTTTGATAGAACACGCAATCAATCTTTATATTGATTTTTTTTTTCTTTTAGAACTAATTCACAAATTTTAAGGATAAAAGGACACATATTTCAATGCGGAAACTATGTGCTATAAAACTGTTGTGAAAATTTTAATTGGTATTGTGGAAATATTATAAAGGTTTATAGGAAATTTAAAGAACTAATAAAATTAATTAAAGAATTGAAAAAGAATATAGATTATAAGGGGGATCGCAATACGTGTTTATTAAATATCACAAAACGGAAAGTTGTTTGAATGAAAATAATATTAACACTGCCGTAATTACAGTGTTATAAGTACTATAATTATTTGTCGTTGATTTGAGATTCCGAAGTAGAGCGTTATCTCTTCAATTTCATATTCCTATATTGCCATTGAGCTCAGTAGTGCATCCTCTGTCAATAGCAGTGCTTCCTAGAATATAGAATTAAACGCAAACTCATGTATTATTATCTCCTTCGTGTTACAAGAATTTCTCTTGTGCAAGCATATCATCCGGACATAAAATGTAAAACGATTTATTATCCACCACACCTTCTGCAATGATGATTTTTATTATACAATAAAGATTCCTATACAAAAAATTTTTAAATGTTGATTTGCCGACGTTCTCTAACTTTTTGTGTGCGAACGGAAAACCGCACGTTGCATTTCTCAAATTATTAGGTTTGTATAACATCAACTTTTAGCAGAATGAAAATCTAAATAATATTTTTATTCCTTCGAGTTTTAGAATACATTATAGTCAAAAATTGTTCAACAAATACACGAAATATTCAAAATTTTCAAGAAATTTTGAAAATTTAATTAAATTAGTTTTCGCTTGTGTATTAAGTCTAAAAATTTTTATAACGATTTCAAGAGAATTATGATTAAATATAATTTTCGATTGGGTTTTCAGAACAGAGACAACATTTAATTCAAGTGACTAGAAACTTTCGTTCGAACAAAAAATTTCTGCAAAAATTTAGAATTTTCTTTAACAATTTTAATATTTTTTTACCACTTCTATAAAACAAACAGTCGTTGTATTTCAATAAAATAAAATAAAAAATTTTATTCCCTTGAAATCTTCCTTGTTGGTAAATAATTTAATAAATTAATTTAATTTATACAGCTACATACATAGAAGTTAAAAAATAAAATTAAATTTGTAAAAGCAATAAAATTAATTTTCATTTTTAATTGAATTCTCCAGGTTCAATTTTTCTAAATGAATTCTTTTGATAAGCTTTTGAACAAAAATTCATGTCCCTTGCCCAATTTTTTTTTTCAATTTTAATTTTGGTTTTTTTTTTGAAATGGTTTTGATTTTATATAAAGAAAAAAAAATTTATATTCCAACACAAATTAACTAAGATGAAAAAATGAAAAAGAAAAACCTCAAATCGAAAATTATAGATTCCATTTCCTTTAATGTTTTGTTGGCTTTCTTTTTTTTTCTTTTCTTTTTCAAGAATAATCTAAAAAGGAAACTTTTAATCTTGTACAAATCGAATTGTCTTTTCTTTGATTGATATCTGAGGCCATACTCAATATTTACCAAAAAATATATAATATAAAAATGTTGACATTAATGCGTTTATATAGGTTTGCATTGTGAGGGTATTTGTATATATATTGAATAGAAAAAGAACGTATCACAATGTCCTTGAGTTTGAAATTTTATACATCCTGTCTTAATGTATCTATATAATGTAAAAGGCATTTTCTTTTTCCTGTCAAGGGACATAGATTTATAATATAAGATTATATTCTTGTTTTTTGGAAAGTATATTTTCCCGCTTTAGTATGAAAAATATTGAAAGCGGTTAAACCTGCTTTGTGTATGTGTCTAACTTGACATCAACATGTGATTGTAACATTATTTCAGTATAAGATATCTATTTTTAGCTCTCGTTGAGGATTTAACAATTTGTTTAAAATTTAAATTATTTATTTCTTTTACCGTATATTTCGTTCCGAACAAATTAGTATGATTAAAGCAAATTAGCATGTTTCTTACGCTTATGTGTTTTTCTAATTTTGAAATTTTCTTTGAAAAACTTACAGTATTTGGTACATCATTTGCAGTCATAATTCTTTTGAATGCATTTCCCTGAGCTCCTTAATTTCTTAACCGAACTGTTATATAAAGGAAATGATGTCAGTTATGCTGAATATTTTACATATAACAGAATTTTAAATTGATATTAGTTAACATTTTACAGCAATTTTACGACCACATACTTATAATTGATATTCCAATTAATTGTCAACATGTTTTGGATATGGTCAAACAATTACAAACCAAAGAAATTTTTTGTCACCTATCAATATCAAATTGCCAATATGAAAATTTTGTTTTCATCTTAAAAAAATTAGAAGTTATTAAAAATTTTATTGTTTATTGTGTAATAAAATCTCAGAAAAATAATATCAAACGGGAAAATCCTACAGTTTCCTTTTTTTCTTTTATTTTTCATTCATATATAAAATTTTTGCGTTTTTTTTATGATATATGAAAAGGAAATGTGATCCAGAAATCTTCATTTTAAGAATGGCGCTTGAAAGATTATTGAAAATTGATTTTGTTTTCATTTAATTTTGATTTGATACTTTGATATTTTCCTATATAATGGTTTTTTAATGATCTCCAGGTGGTTTGAAATTGAAATCATACTTATGATACGAAGATTAACGTATATAAAACTGTTTTAGGTGTATATAGTGGCGTTTTGTATGTACTTAAAAATTCTATTCTTGTAGAAAAATTGTAAATTTGGTTTTCCAGAAATTCGAATTTTCCATTTTTTTAAGTAATTATAAGGACATCTGAAAACAGTACATACATATATACTTTATTCTATATTTTTAATGATAAAACTTAAAATGAAATTTTTGGGAATTCTTCTAATAATTTGTATACCTTGTTACAAAATTTTCTGGCATTAATATTATAATGATGTTGATTCTAAAATTTTATTGGATTGTGTAGATTCGTGAATTTTATTGAAACTTTTGATAGTTTCTGTTATTAGAGCCGCTACATCTCGGTATTATTCTGGGTTCTAGCAAGAAATGTTTTCCTGAAGAAGACCTGTGAGTATCTTTGCATGTAAATTTAGATTTTTCAAGATTTTTAATTGTCTAAAGTGTTTTACAAAATGAATTAATTTAATTAAAAATTTTTCGAATTTGTAATTTCTTAAACTAAAATTTTAAACATCTCTAAAACTTAGAAACAACACTCAAATTTCTTCAAACATGAACCAGATAACATCTTTTAATCCAATGTATCTCATTCTCCCATAATTAGCTTTGATGTAAGGTGTACAATTCGTGTTTTGTTTAGTTTTTAAAGTTTTTAAAGTAAAGTGCCGGCCAGTTACAAATCTTTACCTATACCTTTCGTGTTCCATTCAAAATGCAAATACTTTTGATCGATATTTAGTCATAACATCTAAAAGGTATTTTGCACTTCCTCAAAAATCATCGAATTCTAAAAAAAAACTATTATATATACAGGGTGATTTAGAAAGTTATACAACAAGATATAGAATTTTGCCCAGCTGCTTAAGCCTTAATTTAAATCCTCAAACATTAAAAATTTTTTTATAGTACAACAGATGATATACCATAAAAACCATTTCTATGTGAAAATTTTAAAGGCCCTATTTTTCACTTTTTTTTATTTTTATTGATTTTAAACGCTGTAATTACCAACTATTATTAATTTTTGATGACGAGATTCACTCGAAAAAACAGTTCAAATTTTTTATTATGCTCTGAATTCTGAATGCCATTATGCTCTGAAAACTATAAACCATCTGAATTTTAATGTTTTTTATTCAAATAATATTCGTTATTGAACCGAAATTTTATACAAATTTTAATTTGAAAACAAAAATTGTTTTTAAAAAATTTTTAATTTTTGAAAAGAAAAACTAGAATTTTGTATTTTGAAAAACAAAAAAAAAATCTAGTAATCAAAAAATTTTTTTTCGAAACTTTTCTTGGTAAGGAAAATTGATAGGTTTTTTATTTTTCCCAATTTTTATAAGAAATGGTACCTATATGGTTTGAAATTTTTAAATGCATTTTTCTCACATTGGGTGCAATTTAAAAATTTGAAAAAATAATTTTCGAAATCTAGACACCATTTGGCATCTAAAGTTATTAAAATTATCCAGCTGGAGCGATTTTTTAAATTCTTGCCATATAAATTTTGACATTTATTCTAATAGAATTTTTTTTTTTAATAGGAAAATTTAATTTTTTTACACAAAATGAAGTTTGTAAATGATATTGTATTAACATTATGAAGTTACTAAATAATTAATAAATAATTTAATGGGATTAATAAATTTTAAACAAATTTATAGAAATACTAAAATTTGATGAACGGTTGATGCAACATGTAAGCAAATAATTTAAAGCATGCGATTGAATAGAAATAGATTTGAAAGAAGAAAAACATAAATATTTGGCGAATGAGGTGAAATTCCTTGAATTTAGTGTTTGTTTTGAGAAATTTGTAAATTTTTTAGATAAAGGAATATTAAATTGAATTTAATTTTAGTTTTATCAACACCTGGTTTTTATTTATTTGAATTCGTGGGTCACAATAATTGTGGTTTTTGTACTATATCTTCTATGCTATAAAAATTTTTTAACATTCGTGGGCTAAAATTAAAGTTTAAGCAGCTGGGAAAAATTCTATGAAAAAAACCTTAAGGTTTTAAAAAATTTCTTACGAAAAAATAAAAAATGAAAAATAATTGAATTTCTCTAAAATTAGCATGTCTATTTTAAGCCCTTCACTAGGCCATTTCGAAACTGTTTGTTGGAAGTTCCTATCTTATTCAGCACCGAAGTTATAATGAAAAAAACTTGGATAAGTAAAAATTTCGTGAAAACTCGTTAAAATCTCTGGAACTCGGAAATCCTTGAGATTTGGTATCCAGTCTGGAATAAAAATTGTATCCATTTTCGATCTCCTAACCAATGGTATATGTGGTTGTTTATCCGAAGTTGGCGGATAAAATGTACGAATATGATCGCAAGTCGGAGAAATGGTGGAAAAAACTTTTTACCACCTCATTATAATGGGAGCTGTAAAAGAATAGGTAATTTACTGTAATATGAATCGCAAAAAGGGATGTTCAAAACTTTTGTGTTAACCTTTGATTGAAGAAGGTAGCACAACGGCAACTGCACGAAGAACAATAAAACGGGGTTTTAAAATTTTTATGGCTGAAACGGAGATAATGGATAATTAGTTTTGTAAATTTTTTGAAGAAAATTGGACAATGTGCTCTGGGAATATGCAAGCTGATGTACTTTAAAAAAATAAGAGTGTCTTATTAAAAAAAAAATATTTCAGCGGAAGAAGATGTCTCTAATCGAAGCTAAAATCGAACATATGTTTTATAATTTGGAAAAAAGTCATGAAGAAATAGATTTTGCCCCAGACGAAAATTTTGTTCCAAAGACTTTTTAAGAAAATCATGCTTCTTCATATAGTAACTTTCTCAAAGGACAAAACCCTCTTGCTGACTAATGAGCTCCTTCCGCTAAAATGGCCGTATGCAAAACCAAAATATTAATATTATTTCAGATCGCGTTTGTGTAACCCAAGTGTAAGTCGGTAATGATATATTTCAGTTATAAACGGTTAAATATTACATTTATTATAAATTTGGTAAAACTGGTTTAAATATGTATCTGAATGATATTTACTGATTAGATCATGAAAATTCTAATTCAGCTTTAAAAAAAAAAATAATAAAATTTGTATAACACAATTGTTTTTGTTTTTACAAATTATAACAATTTTTAAAATAATAATGACATTTCATATCTGACTTGGTTTCAGCTGCACAATAATTCCTTTTTATGATAATAACTCCAAACTCAACAATTTTTTTCGATATTTACTCCATATACCTACCTTTCCAATAATATCACCTAGGGTTATAAGGTCTATTCCAATAATATTACCTAGGGTTATTAAATTTTATTACATTGGAACTAAATTAAATCAAAATATTTACCGTTTTGTAATCATTTCTCTTTTCTCATTTAGGATTTGGTATCAAATTTATATCATCTTATAAAATTTAACAATATGTATTGATGTTCTCAATTAGAGAATCCTTAAAATTATATTTGAGAACAAAATGAGAATTTTTTTTATTTGCGTATTATTTTACAATAAAAATTTTTTTTGGTTTTCTTTTTTTATCTCTTCTCATTTCCTTTCCCTTTATTTTTTCGATTTTATTAGAAAATTTCGTTTTAATACAAAAAAAAACTACGTCACATTACTCTTATTTTCTTTCTGTAAAGATTTTCTCTTCATTACAAATTTTTGGCATGTTGCTACTTGCTAGGTGTATTTGACGGAATATCATTCCATTTGATCCATAATATAGCTTAATATTCAATGAGATTGAGAAGAAGTGATTGACTTCTTATGTTTGCTTTTTACAGTTCATTGATTTTCTACAGTTCATTCGTGTATATTTTCTTCTTCGCCATGTTTTATTTCCTCTCTCTTTGACATTTAAGTTCGTTTTGACAAAAACCATCTACGTATTTTATTGTTTATTTATCACTTCGATACAGACATTTGGGTTAAGATGTTTTTCTTTTTTTTTTTGCAATTTTCTTATAGGTTTTCTGATACTTTTTGATATTTTTTTTTTATTTTTATTATAAACATTTTCAATTTGCTATCTTCTTAAAAGTTTCAAATAGCACGGATTACTTGTAAGTAAAGAAAACAGTAAGAAAATATAAAAGTTTTTCAATGTTCATTCAAAATGGGATGATTGTGTTCGTAATTGGTATGATATTAGAAATCAGAGACATGACGTGTCATTGTTATTTCTGTACGCACTTTATTTTTAGATTGAAAGATTTACTTATCGTGTGTTGTGTCTCATTTTGAATGTTTTATAAAATTAAGAAAACAAAAACAAAAAAAAAATATAAAAGTGAAAACAAAATTGAATATAAAATGAGGGGAAACTTAAAAATCTTTTGAATGTCTCTTGAAAAAGAAAACAATTGAATAAAATTACATTTCGAATATATTAGAATTAAATTATGTTTGTATATAAATGTGCTACTGAAAATAAAATCACTAATAAAAACAGACATTTTAAACGCTTAGTACATTTTTTATTGAATTGTAATTGCGTTGGAATGAGAGAAACAAGGTCAATAAAAGAAAAGAATCTAAGGTACTCCAAACGTTTGTATGTTTTCCTTAACAATTTTTATTTTAAATAACTAGCCAAATTAATTTTTATTTTGCTTTTAAATTACTTGTATAAATATATTATAGGTCTACAAGACGTATAGATTAAGTAAATATTTTTCATATGATGTATTAAATTTAAGGGCTGACAAGCGGTAGTATTTTATATAAAGAAGCAAAATTTGTTTATTAGTTCGAAAAGTACATTGATGTTTCATTATCAATTGAAATATATTTTGAAATTTTAATATCCAATATTCAGGGTTTTCAATCAAATTCATATTATTAATGATTCACAACCTACGATTTTGTAAAATTTTCAATATTCGGAATAATATTATGTGATAGTAAGCCGCATATTAGCGCATTACAAGTATAACTAGAAAAAATATGATTATTAGTTTTACACTATTAGTACGTTTGTCAAAACAAAATCTTTACTTGAAGACAGAAAGCTAATTTGTGTAAAAAAGTGATTTTTTTACAACAAAAACTTTAATTTTCTAAACTCTTAAAAATACTATTTTTTAAAACGTTGTTATGTTCTTTGAGAGCGCAATATAACAGAGCAATGACGATTTAAAAAATTTTCTTTTAAATAAAATATTCACATAAGTTCCATCATGCACAGAAAATTGTATTGAAGTTTTAGGGTCTGAGTTACACATCAGACTAAATCTATGATTTAATCTGCGATAAAATTCAATATTTACACTATTTACATGATGAGGATCTGATGAAGGACAGGGAAACTGCTATGTCAAACTAACAAAATTCAAAATAAAAATAAATAAAAAAATTTTAATATCTTTTATAAATATTGTTAAAAACCTTGTTTGTATTTTTATTCCCATGGCAGCTATACTTGAAATTTGACATACACGTGCAGTTCCTCCAGATTGCTCTACCTATTTTATTGAAATTATTTTCACTTATCATTGTTATTTTGCAATTTTTCAACACCTACAATAAAATCTTTGAAAATCTTGCTATATAATTTTAAATTTTTTATTCTAACACTTTTATACACCATTATATTGGAAAACCACATGTCTATCACCTTCTATTCCTTATACGAAATGATAAATCTATAATACCCTTTAAACTTTTAAGTTTAAGTATATTACATTAAAATTTTAAAAATGTCTTGTCATCTTGGATTTTTTACACTATTTTTATATGAGTTCGAAAACATAAGAGCATAATCTAAGGACAGTGTTACAAAGTTGACTATTTATTTATAATATAAGTGTTTTTTCTATATTTAAGCACTTTTTTAATATTGTTCTGCTTATTTTCAAATCTTAGTGATTCATTCATATGCAATCAGCCAACTTACATGCTTAAATGTTTTTGATTTAGAATACCTTGAAATTTCGAGTATTGGCCGAATTATTGTAGAAAAAAAATTTTTTTTTTTACAATTTGTGTTTCCGTCATTCTAAAAGGCAATATGTTTTTTAATACTGGATAAGTATTGCGTTGTCCTAAAATTGTTTAGATCAGAATTCTTACAATTGCCATCTTTTCTTATAGTAATATATTCCGTGACACTCAAGGTGACACAATTTCAAAAAAAGAAAAGAAAAACCCGATTCTTCGAGAGTAAAAGGATTCCATTTTATTGTTGATGTACAATCTTTACAAACAAAAGAAAAATTAATATGAAGTGATGCTTAAAATGTACGCAATAAAAAGCAGACACGCTACATTATCCTTTTATCAATTTTTCTTCTTTGCTTTGTGGTATAAAAATTATAGTCCTAGAGAAAAAAAATTAAGAAAAATTTTTATAAATATTTCTTTTTTTTTGAGGTTAAGGTAGATTTTATGATTCACATCGTGTCTACTTTTTTTTAAAATTTCAGGCTGAGGAAAGCCTTATTATTATATACAACAGGACACATAAAAAAGAATAAGCAAATACTTTGAACTTATATCAAGTGTAATCAAGTTATTTAAGGAACTTTCTCAAATTTAGGAAGCGTCATCATACTATTTTCCCATCTCAGTTGTAGCAAGAACAATGTTATACACTTTTTCAGTATAGAAATTAGAATATCTGCTAATTAGCATATTTAGAAGAATTGTTAAAATTCATATTTCCAATTTTTGAAAGATCAAACTAGTATTTGACAAAGTAAGGTTGCACAACTCTCTGTTCTCTTATTTTAAGATTGCTGTTCATGTGTTCCGTTCATGTATTATAAACAGTAATTTGCAGAAATTAGCACCAATGACATGTCAGTACAAAAAATATCCAAATTCAGATCAAAGTGATAGTTTGTAATGCAGTGCATTCCAAGTTAAACCAATTTTTTTTTTTTATTAAAAAATGATATTTTAAATAATTTGCAATATTCTGTTAATTTCAATATTAATGTGTCATATTTATTGCATATTATGAGGATGAGAACAAAAATAATACAAATTCCAACGAATTGATTTTATGTAAATAAGGCATTTACAGTCACTTATCATTTTTAATAGAAACACAATAAAATTTATATAGTAGAGGTGACTAAAATTACAAATTCTCACTGTTAAGTTAAAAAAAAAATTTTAAAAATACTCAAAAAACAAGAACAGGTTTATGACAAACGAATTAAATTTAACAACCACTTGTCGTTGTAACGTATGCGTATGCTTTTTTTCGCTTTATTAAAGAGGGGACGCAAACAAAAATTACCTTTTCACAAAAAAAAAGGTTTCTCAATGAAATCTATTAAATTTTGTATACAGTTTCAGCTTGTTTGCAAATTCTTACTTGAACGTACAGGGTAGAAGAAATAAGCACATTCTTTTTCTTCCAAATTTCATTAGAAAAATCCTAAGAATTATAACTATAGTATTTTTAATTTTCATTTTGCGAAACATCTTGTACTTTACCATTTTATAAAAATTAGTCTTTTTAGGCACATATTCGTCAACTTACATATGTCACCATTATGTTACCATCTTGTAATAAAGATTAATGGATGCACTTAGTAAAGAGAACAAAAAAAAACAAATAAGGATAACGAACATTGATTTTAATGATATGGTCATTTGTAACATCTGCGTGTCAAAATGATATTTATGAGTGTGAGTCAGGAATGTGCTATGCTACTTAAAAAAAAATATTTAGTTTGTTAACCTAGCTGTTGGTTTATTAAAAAATATTATTTAATTGCAAAAGAACAGTCATTAAATTGCTATAGTAACAAGTTTAATTAAAATGATAGTGTCTTTTAGTTATTTATGTCACGAACAAAGGTTTTTATAACATACTCTGTCATTCATTGATGTACATATTTAACTAAGTATTGTAATCTAAGTAAAAACTTCATGCTGTAAAGGAAGCTTGCCATAGGTAAGCGCAATAACAATGCTGGCAACATAGTTATTTGCTTTTCTTTTCATTATCCTTCTAAAATCATCACTAAATTTGCTATTTTAACTATATTAAATGCCTTTATGAAACACGATTTACAAGAACAATAATTACTTCCAAAGAATTTATTGTAAATGCCTTTTCTATATTGAATCCAATTGAATGGGTTGGAAAGAAAATACAAGAGAAATTACAAGTACAAAAAAAAAAATAAGATCATGATTAGTTTTAAACGATGAAAGAAAGTAAAAAACTTTTAATATTCAAAGATTTTTTTTTTGTTTTTCCTTTACTTATATTTACTTTTGCTACAAGCAAAATTCGGAAAAAAGCAACCAGATAGTTAGAAGAAAAGTTTTTTTGATCAGAGAAAATTTTCTTTATAGGAAAAATATCTTCTTGTTGTTTTTTGTTTTTTATCCTTTATTTTATCCTTTGCCTTCAAAAAGGAATTATATGTCATCCTTATAATAACAAACAAAGTTTTTTGCTTCCCAACATCAACTAAAATAACATTTTTATAGTAACATGAATATAACGTTATTTTAACTAAAAAAAAAGAAAAAAAAATAAAAATTCGTATTCCTTCTCTTATTTTGTCTTTTCGTCCTTTTAAATGTTAAAATTGTTGAATGTTTTGTTGTTGTTAAACAAAGGGATCACGAGAAAAAATAAAAAGTACTTTAACAATTTTTCACTTTAAAAATTAGTTTTTTTTCTATTTTAAAGGAAAAATTAATTTTTTAACAAGAGTATAGAATTTTCTGAAAATTTGTTTTTCCCCGTTTGTTTTTGGCTTTAATTTTCTTTAAGTTTATATAAAAGGCATACTATTTTTTAAATATTGTCTAAGTGTGTGGAGTTGCTTTGACACTATATTATTAGCATAAAGATCTTGCTTTAGTATAGTTCAGAATAATTCTTCAAAATACCTGTGTTTCAACTGATAGACCATATTTGCCACAGCAGTCAGCACATATGTTTCTATTAGCCGAATTTTTTAATTGACCAAGAAAAGAACCGGGTTCGGCTTTTGAAGAAATAATTTTCAATTGCTTGTTTTCACATGAAGTATTTTTGTCAGCAATATTAACATTCTTCAAAATTGCGAGGAAACTATTATTAAATTTGTAGATTAATTTTTTAAAATGAAAATAATTTCATAAATTTTTTGATCTACCAAGATTAATTTAATTTGTTCTTAAAAATTATTTATGTGTAGCATGGTGATTATATCAAAATATTTTAATTAACTTTTGGCTGACTAATTAAATTAAACATTTCTTTAACGATTTTTTATTCTTTAATAATTGTAAAAAGTGATTTCAACACACCTGTTGAAATTATATAAATGGTTCGCGTGTATTGTAACAAAGGTGCATGATATTAAATGCCTTTGATGTTAAACATAAAATAATGGTGTTGGGTCATGTTACACACATAGGTCATTTACACTTTAAAAGAATATTTATAAAAAATATTGCATGAGTATTCCACCACCGATTTTCTTTCAATTTTATTGTCTTTAAAAATTTTTGTTGTGAAAATCTACTCGTGTTTTTTTTGATTCAGTCATATGATACTCTTTGTTGAATTAGTATTGAAAGCATATAGTAAAACAAAATAGCATGTAATGTAGCTTTGTTGTAATATAAAACATGATATAGGTGCAATATTTCAAGCAACTATGTGGAAAAAGTACCATTAGTGGTAGCAATTGAATGAATTTTAAATTTTCAATTCTTGCGCCACTGTAATTGGTCCTTTTTGCAAAATGATATTTTTAATTAAAAATTAAATTTTTAAATTTTTACAAAACAAGTTTCTATAGGTTCATTTGATTTTTGCAAAATTATTATGATCGTACCATTGAATTTCATTCCATACACTTTTAGCAATAAGATTGTTTAAATACTGAAGTTGCTTTTGAAAATCAAGAAAATTTCCACAAATTTTACAAGGACTTTGTTATTTTTAATAAATTAGAATTAATACCACTATTCTTTAAAATCAAATACAATAAATAAAATTTAATTTGTTTTAATTTTTTATATTTCTTTTTCGTTTCAGGTAAGTTTTCACACATAATCATTGGATTTCTTCAAATAATTTAATGTTGAAATTCAATTTTGTGCCCATGCACCACCATTCAAATGATATTTTGAAAATACTTTCAACAAAAGGTAATCATTATGTTGTAACAAATAGTTTCGTTTCAACAAACTAACACCCATAATGAATAATGGGAAATGTAGAATTTTGTGACATCATAAAAAATACAGATACCTACTTATAAATTTTCAGTTTTATGTTTTGGAAAATTGCCAACTATCCATTTTTAGTGTATACCATTTTAACCTGGCCATTTTCGTATAACATTCATATTTTGAATAATGGCAATTTATTGTTCACCTTTGTTCATCTAATCTCAAAATGGGTAAATATTTAATTTTTGACACATTTAAAGTGTTAAATGTTATGCCTTTTATTTTGTACCTGTTGTTGAAAATTAAAAACCAATTCAAAAATTTTTATAAAATATAAACCTTAAAAATAAATTCATTTTCAAAATACCTTATGAATTATCACTCCCCCCCCCCCTCAAGGCATAATATAAAAAATTTTAAAGAAAAAATAACAAAAAACAACGAAAAAAAAAGGACTTAAACTTGAATTTTGTACCCAAAAATGTCATCATTACAATTAATGCTATAAATTATTGATTTAAGAATGAAATACCTTTCTTATAATTTATTGTTAATATAAGTAGAACGAACTGAAAGCTGGGATGCTTATGTATGTATATCTAATACAAATATGTCAAATTAAATTCTGCCATCAGGATGAAGAACAGAAAAACAAAAACAAAAAAGTTAAGAAAAATTCTTTTCTTTTTAAGGTTATCCTATGAGAAGATTAAAAGATGATAGGCCCCCACAATATTTTTTTATATTGATATGGAAATTTTTAAGATTTTTATTTGTTTTTCAGTTTCCTTATTCGTTTTTTAATAAAAAACTAAAAAAAAAAACAAAATATTTCCTTTGTCTTATCTTAAAGGACATTTGACATCGAATAACTAAAATATTTATTTCTCAGAAAATAAAAAGCAATCCTTATTTATTTTATTTTGGAAATGATGGGTACACGTGCTTAGGGGCATCTATGCTCCAGCTTAAATATTGCTTTATATTTTTCTCTCTTTAAAATTTAAGAATATTTTTGTACAAAAATTTTCAAAAATTTTAAGGATGGTTTTAAATGAAAAAAATTAGATCAGAAAATTTATTAATGTTGTAATTTTAAAAATTTAATGAGGCAAATTAATTCTTCCTTTTACTTATTCCTTTGTGATTCTCTTTTTGTTGCCTGAGCTATATAGAGAAAAATATGAAAGGAAGTAATAAATTATGAAATAAACATGCTTAAAAAAGTTTCTGCAGTAGGCAGGGGCAATTTTTTTGTGCCATGTTTTATTAAGAAATTTTATTATAAAATTTTATATTTGTTTTTATTCAGCACAAATGTGAAGCTATTAAAATTTTTAATATTCTTATACGAAATAAGTTTTGAACAGTTTTTGAATTAAATAAGAAATTGAGTACGTTTATCAAACTGTGCGACTATAAATGCAAGAATCGTAACAATTACTTGTTTTATTTGAACAGGCTGGGTGTGATCCGAATCTCAGATCAAAAATAATAAAAATTATATTCGAATTTAATGTTTGTGAATTGTAATAGAAACTAACTTTGTAATTTCCATTCGAGTCAAATTCAATTTTTTTCTACCAATACTTAATATGGCTTTGTTTTTATATAACATTGTCTTTATAAACCAAATACAATTCCAATATCTGTTTAAACAAAACTAAATAAAACTTAATAAATTTCTTTGAGCAATAAGAATATTTTATTTTAAATTGAATGCCTATATAAATATTTACCTGTTAAATATTTAATCTTTAACATTTGTGTAAGAAAATATTAAACAAGAAAACCTAGTATGTATGAAAACCATAAAGTTATTTGTTAAATTGTGTTAGAATTTGAAAAACTTTTCACTCTTAATTAAATATTTAGTTTGGGCTAAAAGAAAATATTTTCATATTTGTTTTCGTCTTTCGTACAAAATAAAATTTTCTAATTTCTTCTTTAACATTAATGAATTCAACTTATTTATTTAATTATAGTGTGTAAGTATATGTACCTCATATAATATTATGATCTATGATATTGTATGTGTGAGACAATATGCAGATCTCTTGAGAAGTAAAGAAAATTTTCTTATGGTATATTAAAATATGTGTTTTCATATTGACTTTGGTACAAGAAAAAAAAGTTTTAAGTTTTAATGAATCCTTAATCATAAGAAACGAAATAATAATATGTCTTAGGTCTTTGATGGCAAGGGAATTTGCCAATTTATAAACGCTTCAATTTATTTGGTATACAACACCAACATTAAAAGAAATTTTTTTTAGGCCACAATTTTTGGATTTATTGTTTGTAAATTATACGTAAATAGTTAGTAATTTTGTTTTTAAAGTTACATGACCGGAAGCAATGAAAAAGAAAATGCAAGTGCGAAGGGAAATTATTAGGAACTAGAAAAACAAAAAACAAAATAAGTTATGTTTAATTTGCCCTCAAATTTTTTGCGAGAGTAGAAAAAGAAAAATATACAAAAACTATCTGATGTGATCAACGCATAACCAATCTGGCATTGTGTAATTTACTGAATAAGACACCTCCCAACATTTCAAAACACCGTTTTAATAAATGTGACAAAAGTTCTTTGAATCAGACTTATGTACTGAGTAGAAATGGTTGTGATCAAGTTAATCTAAAGTTAGTAATTTGATCAGTCTAAAATCAGTTTTTTTTTTGCTTAAATCGCCCGCCCTAAATGTCTTACAATTGTTAAAAACAAAAATATTTTAAGGAGAGAAAATTTAGGCCTCTCAACATACACAACTATCCACGGCCAATAGGCTGAAGAAACTAACAAGACTTTTCCCACGATTCTTGTCCTAGCTCACCAGATCTTTCAATGCAAGTTATGAGATTTCGATGGATAAGTAGATGGGGCGGGCTCCAAATTTCATTTTATTTTCTCATGTCCTTTTAAAAAGGGGGACGTTTTCAAGGTATAGTAAAAACATATGGCTAAGAGGAGCAAAAACATATGGCCAAAAGGCCATAAAGGCGAGTTGTTTAAAAAAACGAGCCTATTAAAACAACTCGCTAGGTAATTGGAGACCCGGGTTATTATAGTGTTTAAAAATTTTCATTCAAAAAGTGTATTCAAAAATACTTTTTAAACTTTTCTTTTAGTTGATAGGGCAATGAAAATTAAGTGTTTATCAGAGATTAACTTTTTAGGATCTGCTTTCCCTAAAAATTTTGTTAGTTGATTTCATTGGCATACACATCTCAAGTACTAAATTTCAAGTAAATAGTTTTCAACTAATTAATATAACAGTTTTTTACATAAAAATTTTTCTCCGTTACCAAGGATCAGAAACTTTTCAACGACTTTTTTGCTTTACTTTCGATCAAAATATTGCTGTTGAATGGAGCTTTTATATAAAATGTTAAGATCTGCTGATGTTTATTTTTTTTTAGAAATGATCAAAAATATAAAATCGACCTGCTTTACGTTCATCCTTTCTCAAAGAAAACTCAAATATTCTCAAAATAGCTTACAGCAATTTATGAGACTATAAATACAAGTAAGTGTGATAAAGTAAGTTTGTGGAATACAAGTAAGTGTGCTAAAAATATTAAAATAATTCTTGTTCTACGATTTTTAAGCATATCTTAGTTAATAATAGTTTATAGTAGTTTATAGTAATGTTGAAAAATGAGAAAAAATTTTGTCCTTACCACACATATGTAACAATGCACACATCAACACTATAGGATTTCATATGAGTAGTTTTTGAAACATATCCAAAAAATTATTTGTAGATACGACATTAAAGAATCAAGCGACGAAAGTTTTCTAGAGGAACTTTGTGTTTTAAAAACTTTTCCAAACTAATTAAAAAAAAATTTTTCCAAATAAATTTCAAATTTATGAAAAGTTTTCTTAAAACGTGCATAGAAGATTTACAAAATTAGTGAGATTTTGGCATGGCAGTTAATGAATAAATTAAATGAAAAATATTCCTTTCAAAAATAGTCTGTGATATAAAAACTTACAATTGTACTTATATAAATGATATACGTTACCTATAAAACATAAAAATTGCTTATTTTCTATCTAAATCGACAAAAGATAAAGTTGGGCCAAACCAATGATTTGTAAAGCTGCATTTTTCCCTTCAACGACTTCTGCTAAAAATAAGGTACTACATTACATAAGGTACTTTCATTCGTATATCAAAATATTTCAAAAATTGCATACACTTAGGATGATGCAAAAAAAAAAAATTTTTAAAGAGGCGTTAACCTAATGTTCGAACTCAAGGGTTAATTGCATGAATAGAAAATATAATTATACATATTTTTTGATTTTTGGCATTTATAGAAATTTTCAAAGGCTTCAGTTTCAAAAATATTCGGCAACGAAAATTCAAATTTTCCAAATTACGAAAGGCGTGATAACTTGAAAGAGGATTGGAGTGAAAAATTATCTTCAAACGAAATAAACTATTTATTACTATCTAAAAGCTGTTAAAATTTTAGGCTTCTACATGTTGCCGTCTAGAAAAAATACGATACCGAAAATTTAAAAAAAACGAAGCTACAACAAATAGTTAAAAAATGGGATCTCTTATACTTCGTGGTGGCTAAAGCTTTTAGAGGTGTGAGGTAGGGGATAGTTAAAAATTTTCTTCTATGGAAATAAGTTTCTCGTAAAGATCTATGTACATATGAAATTTCAGCTTTCTATCTTCAAGAATGTAGAAGTTTTGCAAACATATGCATGGGCAGATGGACGGACAGAGTAAAATTATTAAGCACTTTTTTTCGAAAATTTTTTTATAAAACGACGACGATATCTTTTGCTAAAACTTGTTTTATTACAATTCGTTTGCACAAATTTTTTTATTATACTTGAGAAATTTTTCTGTGTTAAATTTTGATTCCTTGTAAATGTTCTGTTTATTAAAAAATTTTCATAAATTTTTCCAAAAGCACAAATTTTTAAAAGTCAAATCTTGTTTTCCAACTGTTCGTAATTTCCTAACTGTTCCAAAATACATCCAGTTTGTAGAAATTGTGATAAACGACTGGAATTAAATGTGAGCTCAGAATAATTTAATTACTCTAAAATAGTGATGCAGATTCGTTTTATTTAATGGTGACACAGTAACACACTTACAGTTGAACGTTATATTATTATGAGCAGTGTTCTCACTTCAATGCAATTATAGTCATTATAATACATTTAAATAAAAAACAAATTTACTTTTTATACCCGCAGAGAGCTAACAACTTCAAACAAAATATAGAATTCCAGTTTCGCATAAAGAATTCCTATTTTGAAATATTGCTAATGGGGGCTCTTTGAATTCTTTTTTCAGCTTCTATTCCTTTTGTAAAGCTTTCGCACGAGTAGTGAAAAGAGGAAATGGGTCTTTCAATAACTTAGAATTTTACGTTAATTTCTGCTGCTACTCGCTGAAATTCTGTGTCGCTTTTAAAATGTCATATTTTAATACACCGTGTAAGTTGGAAAAATTGTTCTCTTAGCGTTAGCATGGTGAATATATTTTGATCCATTTTATTTTGGATAAGTAACGACACTAATCGTTTATTAAAAACAACAATATTTTTTAATTTACTTAAAAATACAAACATTATTCGCATTGTATAAATTTTTATGAATTGTCAAGGCGTTGTTTTCGATATCTGCAAATTTCAGTTATTGTGCAATTAGAATGAGAATTTAATTCAGTTTTTTAATATCATTTCATAAGAAATATTTTCCGAGTCAGTTTGGCAGGATGACGAAATTTTTAAGATGTGTTTCAATTTTAATGTTTACAATAGCATTTCTTAAAGTAACAAGTGGTTGTAAGTTAGCTTAAAAATAGTATAAGAATTTTATATAAATTGTTCTAAGTTTTTATTTAAATAAATTAATTTCGATTTTTTAGTTTACAAAAATTATCTAGTGTGTAATCTAGAAGCAGATATAGGACCATGTGAAGGTGTTGCATTACGTTACTATTATAATAAATATGAAAAACAATGTGAAATTTTGTATTATGGTGGCTGTGAAGGTAATGAAAATCAATTTGTTAACATAGATGATTGTCATCGATTTTGTATGTGTCCAGCATGCTTGTAAATTAAGTTACTTTTTTAATGTACACACATAGTTAATAATTAAAAAAAAATAAATTTAATGAATAAAATGTGAGATATTGGAGACAGTTTTTTTATAAATTTCACAATTTTCTTAATGAGTTTTACATGGAATATTTTAGTGAAAGAAATATTTAAATAATCATTAAAATTGGACAAATCTACCATGTTATAAGCTTGTGTATTAATTGTATGCTCAACAACTTTCAACATATTGTGCAAAAGTGATTTATACAATTTAATTTACTTAGTTCCTTTTGATGATAGATTTATTGGTTTCAGTTTAATAATACAAAATGATGACTCCTTCACGCACATTAGGGAATTGTCTACTGTCGATGGCAAATGTGTGTTGATAATAACAAGTTTGTTTATGAATCCATATAATATATAGTCAGACAGATAAATCAGTTGGGGCATTTAACATATTGAAATCATACGTCAAGTTAAAACATTCTGTATGATTCAATTTATTCTTGTATGATTTAAATAATTTTGTATGATCTGTTTCAAATAGCCAAAAATACTTTAAATAATGCTTATAATTCTTACACTTTTCTCTGGGCTAAATTAATATTTCTAAAAAGTAAATTATTTTAAATCTTTAATTTTGACACTATAATAGTAATAACAATACCTCGCTTTACAGATTAAACTCGTTCCGAAAATACTGGTCGCAGAGTAAAATCTCCTTAATTATAAATCATTTTTGTGCATATAGTTCCATTTTACACAGAAATTTATCCAATACTTCGCTTTAACAACCTATGAACAAATTGACAGACTGTGAAATGAGCTTTTTATTTCCATATTAATTCAACGTAATTCTTTAACAACTGGTTCCTGAAACTTGAAAAATTTATTAAAAAAAATAGCTAACCTAAAAATTTGAAAGTCCAATTCATTCAATTTTTATACGACAATCAAGAAAAACGTATTTTATTTAAAAAAAAATAACAAAAACTAGTTTTGTCTCTTTCTTTACTTCTTTATAGGCAAAAATTGTTTCATTTATTCCTCGGGTAACCTAAGCTGACCTATTTTTACTTGTATGTACATTAATACTTATGTTCATGAGTCACAAACTTATCTTGCAAACTACATAATACAAACCTGAATTAACTGTAACATTAAATTTTACAAATTAACTCGCTTTATGGCTAAAAGTGACAGTCCAAAAACGATAACACAATTTAAGAAGTCCATAATTGCGAAACCGTGGAGAATCGAGGCGAAGTATAACGAGGCATTAGAGAAACACGCTTCCTATACTACCTAAATATTAAAAACAGTGAACTGAAACTGATTATCTCATATAACATTTCGACACCCTCTCTATATCTTTTTAAAAACTTGAACTTCTATTTTTTATAGGTAATGCCATAAAATAATATAAAAAGCACAAAAACAGGCACCACACGTTCTACTATTTTATTTTCTTATAAAAAAAAGAAAAATAATTTGCCATGACATTCAAATACCTAAAAATTTAATCAGGTGAAATTCATTTTTTTTAGTAGAACATTTTATTTAAAAGTTAAAGCAAATATTAGTATAATCAATAATACGCAATCGAAAAGAGATAAAAAACGAAAACAGTTTCTTTTTCTGTACTACAACAATGCTATCAATAAAATATCGAAAGCACATTAACATTCGTTTCATACACTAATACTCACACTCTTATATCTGTTGATATTTAAATACTTGCGTTATTATATTATGGAATGTATGATTAATTTAAATTTAGTCACACATTGTGACGTAAAAACCGTAACAATAAAAATATTGAGTTATTACGTTTCATTATATGGGGCCATATTATTACGTAATGCAATAAAATTTGATGATTGTCGACATGAATAATATAAAATTACCCTACATACATTGCTGTAATATTATAAACATGTAAAGGATTTTGAAAAGTTTCAGAGTTTGTTATTGAAAAATTATGTAATAGAAGAAATTCTTGACAAAAAAAAACTGTATTTAATGTTAGTTTCAATTAGTAGAACAGAACGACAGAGAACATATTGTCAAATTTTGAATAAAACATTTTCGAGTGACAGAATTTTATTTCCAAAATCTTTACAATATTGACAAAATTTTTGAACTCTTACACTGCAACCTTCATTCAAGAAAATTTCTTTTAGTTGTTTTTAAAAAATACCACAATAATTATTCAAGATGTGTATGTCATAATAATGAAGTGTTTATATGTAGAATTTTATTATATATATGTACTTGTACAATAAACACATCATAATTCATACATCATTTGGTGATGTCTCATTTTTTTTATATAAAAGAATTTTTTTTATAAATGTTTATTATAACCTTCAATTATTAATAATATGATCCGATGCCTCCGAAGAAGAATCCTATAAACCTTCTATATTATTCGTGTGCCTTTATTAAAGATTATTAAAGATTTTTTTGGTTGCGTCTGTGTTGCAGTTTAATCGATTAAAACGACTCAGATTTAATCTAGTCGCAGACATATAGCCCAGTAATTTCTGTTACGATACATTTTAATTTATTTATCCTCTGAATTTTACACTGCGCAATAATTATGCTTTGACCATTGGAATTCATTTCATATATGTTAATATCCATCGAATGAGATTTATTTTTCTCTTTTTAATTCAGTTTTCGTTGAAGCAAGTATGAAATGATTGTGTTAGTAACTCCACTAACAAAAAATCCAGAAATAATGTCACCATTTAATTGATTTTATCCAAGTTCACTGGATTTGTATATTGCCCGAGTAAAACAGTTTCACGTTATACGCTGAATACGAGTCACTACTCCACTAAAGTATTAAAAATACTAAAATAATTTGGTTTAAGTATGCTTTGCTTATAATTTTTAAGTACTTGCTCTGCTTGTAAAAAAATGGTTTTTATGTAGAGGTCAATGAACCTCCCTAGAATACAGAAACTTAACTATAACACGAAATTAATACGCACAATTTTTTAAATAATAATTTTTGAGTATTTTGCTTTTAAAAAATACCGCAAAATGCTTATCACTAATTATTGTAAATATTTGTTAAAAACAATGTGAAGCTCTTCTATGTATTGAACACATTCAAATTTTTAATTTATTCTTTCTTTGCCTTCCTACACTACGTATATCTAAATTTAGAACAGTTTTCCATTCCGCTATTGAAATATGAATTTTTCCTCCTTATGTACATTTTATTAAAATTATAATAATAATATAATAGTCCTTGTTTTATGATGTACATAAATTATATAAGAGTTTATCACGTGACAAACATTTTAATATAAATTCACATATAAATTTATCATAATTGTTTATGATGTTTGTAGAATACTGATGCTGGTGTTCCATATTAATAAAGTCACATATTTTACTTGTAATACGAGTATCATCATAAAATCCAACGTATGTAGCCCACATATTTTTATAGTGAATATTTTCATTTAAAAATCTTATTCATTTTAAATTTTTACAATGGAATGACCTCTTCTTATTTTAATATCCTTGTGTATTGCAACTGTATTATAAAACAGAGAAAATATTTTTGTTTCCCTTGTTTTATTGCATTTGTCATGCAACTAAGTATATTTGTGCTCCAAATTGATATCATTTGTAAATGCATGTTAGGATTAAATCATGTTGTAATACTAAACTCATAAGAGAACATACAAAATGACGAAAACAACAAAAAAGAAAAAACAAAAAGAGGGCACTAAGAAAATAAAACAAGGAAATTCAATTTTGTCATTTATAACATGCAAAAGTTCAGTCATGCTTGTGCATACAATAACTACTATACAAAGTTAAAATAACTGTATGCATTTCTAAATTTGCACTTATTATGTAAAGTTTGTATATAAGTGCCTACGAGTGAAAATTAAATAGGGTAATGAATTCAACCAACATAGAAATAAGAGAGTAAATATTAAGGAACCCTCATAATCTAAATCCTTTAGGGGGAGAATGTTGAAAATAATTTTTATTGCATATTTCATGGTATGATAAAATGATTTTGTAAGAAAGCTATCATGACGTTTAGGAAATAAAATTAAAAACAAATTGCTTACAAAAATGAAAAGAACGTTTTTTAGGAAAAAAAAAAATTATCTTGTTGTAAGCATTTTTTAAGTAAAATTTAATAGTAGCGGCCGTACAATATATGAAAAATGACTGCGATAAGAAAATTATTGTAACAGTATTAATGAGGTTTGCATTCTTAAATTAAATTTAAAAAATTTCTAAATCATGAATTAGAAATTGCATGCACGTTGTCTAACTTTCTCTAGGGTTATTTGTGTTAAACTATTTATCAAAAATGTATATTAAGAGTGAGTACGTCTTGAAAATTTTCTCTCAATAACTTTAAGCATTCATTAAACTTTAAGCATTCATTTCATTAATACAAAAGGTGCCTTGCAAACATAAGTGTACCTTTTCTTTACCAAGTGAATGGGTCTGATGTGCTGCTCATTGTTATTCAAAAATTATCACGTGCAACCCAATATTTTGTGCAACCCAATCATATTCACCAACTAGCTTGAGAAGTAATTAATTTATGTTGAGTGAAAAATTTTTTAAATTGGCAAAATTACCTTACATTGATTAAAATTCTTGATGAATTGTAAAACAAAAAAATACAAATATGTCATGGCATAAAAGATCCTTTATACATGCAGATGCACTTTACAGATTATGTTAAATTAAATATTAAAGACTTTATGCATTAATTTGAAAAATGAACAATAGATTCGTCAGAAACATTCTATTTAAAGAGAACACACTTTATACAGGTAAAATCATTTTTTATTGTTTATGTAAAATGAATCTTTTTCTGCCATTGTTGTTGTGCGTTTTGTAAAATACATGATAAAAATTTTTTATTCCAAATGTAGGTATTCAAAATAACAGGGTACTATCAAATTTTAAATGAAAGGTGGATGGTCTCTTAAGTTTTTACCTTCACTTGCAGAACAGTATTCCATACACTTGCAAACAAATTTTTTGAACAGTCTTTTTGAACTCAATATAATATTTGGATGCATCTTAAGTCTCATGTAAGAGTCCAAAATTGTACATAACGTAATTCTTATATTTTTGTATCTGCAATTTCTTATTCAATAAAATTTATAATGCCATATTTACAATATTTAATGATGTAGGTATGATAACTATAAAGATTTGTGTGTGGAGTTGTTGAATTCTAAAAAAATATTGTACAGAATTTTTGAAGCCCTATAAATATCGGGACACTATACTCGTAAGTTGGCAAATATACTCGGATGTGTATTTCTCTTAGCTAATAAAAATTACCAAGTTTAATTGCAAAATTATAATCAGGTTTTTAAAAACATAAGGTTGTTCCGACATCTTCCAAACAAATTGAGAAAGCTTTCCTTGTCTAAAGGTAAATTATTATCAGTTCGTTAATTATTGTTCTAATTTTACCTAAATTCAATTACGTACTGCATTTTTTGTAACAAATTAGAATAAAATTATCAAAAACATGCTTATTTAGAATTTTTGAAAGAAACAGAATATTTTTGTTAAATTGTCAAATGAAATGAGATATACACGATATTTTCAGCGTTAAAATCGCTATAATTGCATTTAATTGAGTAAAATGAAAATTTTATACAATTACAAAATGTTCAAAATAAACTTTACTATGTATAACGCATTTTTTTCAGTTTTCTATGCATAACATTTTTGATAGTTTACTGTAGTTGAATTATGTATTCTATATTCTGACAAAATTGCATGCTTATAGGAGGGGGCAGGTTTTTTCCCTAACCTATTCTAAAAAAGAACATTTAAAATGCATTCTTTTCATTTAAAAAAATAAATAAATTGCATGTACAAAATCTTTATATGAATTAGGATATTCAAATACATACATACACACGTATAATATTATGTAGTGATATACCCGTATAACATGTATTTACAGAAATAAAAGAACCTTATTTTTACTTTAATATTTTTGTTTTTTAAAAAAAAAATTTTTTTATGACAGTAGACAGCGTTGTTATAAAATCGTATCACAACCATGGAAGGATTTAAAATAAAAATTTTTGTATTACTACAAGTGTATGTGTTATAAAGCAGCATGCAAGTGAAAAATGCATACTGTTAGTTGTACATGCACGCTGACTGTGATGCACGATTTTTCTATCTAACACCATAAAAACAATTTTTGTTTTGTTTGTTATTTAAAATTTTGTAAACAACTTTTACAGTTTTTTCTGGTTCCCTCTCTTGTTTGTTTTTTGTTTTTTTTTGGTACAATCAATTTTAGAATGTAAGGTGTAACGTCACTGGTTGTGACCAACAAAAGAGTACATCACAAAAGATTGTTAATTCTAGTTTTTTAAAATCTTTTCACACAAAACAAAATTTTTAAACTCATGTACTTGAGTATTATATAGCCCGTAAGGTTTGAATTGATAAATGTTTGAAAGAACTCATGTTACCCAAGTTTTAATCAAAAAATTCTATTGTGAATTGGAAAAGAACGAAATTCGTTTAACTTAAAGGAAATTTCTTCATGCAACTGCAGAACAGATGGTTAAAGGCAGAAAAATTAATTAAAAAATTTTTCTCCTCGAACCAGTGACCTACCGCTTTCTAGGCGGACGCTCTACCGACTGAGCTACAGGGCATGAAGAAATTGCCGAAGTAATGTTCTCTACATTGCTTATACTGTAATTCACATGATTACTAAGTATTTGTTTTGTTTACATTGATTGCTACATACAATCTACTATTGAAACACACAATAACAAAAACATATATATTTATATTCGTAAACAATAACAAAAACATATATATAACGAAATTCGTCTTATTTTTACATTTTATTCGCTGTCACTTCAAAATTGCACGTAAATTTGATTCAGCAATTCAATTTAGCAATTACTACTCATTAGCTGAAGCGAGAGGTTAATGCCGTATAACAATAATAATTATTGTCATTTCGATTTTGGCTGAATGAAAAATATTTTTCCTACAAGAGCTGAAGCCAAAATTTATTTTCTAATAAATTTGTCACTGAACACCATCAATTCAAACATAAACTTTTGTACAATTACTCGTATTTATACTATTTTATGCAATATGAAAATACCAGTGAATTGAATTTTCCTTTTTTTTAGTTTTACACAAAACAAAAAGAAAAACTCGTTGATATTGTATACAAACAGCTAGTATCGCCTGCAGTTATAATGATTGTTTATTTACGATGGTTTCTATTATCGTTCATGGTCATAAAAATTTAAAAGAATTTTTATGTTTTATTTCCTTTTAGTTTTTTCAATTTTCTTTTCTATGTTCAGCGGAATTTGTGAATTTTTTGGTGATGCAGAATGCAATAAAAGCAACTGTCGTTCACACTACTCTCTCTTATTGGTATACTTACCAATTAATAGCACATCAGGAAGTATTCGCAAAAAAAATCGATTATACGTTTGTTTTAGTCATAAAAATTCAAAAGCTTTCACAAAGTGGGTGAAATACCGTATAAATAAAGGAAATTAAGTAATTTTCTCAAGTAGAATTCGTGAAGTGTTATTTGTAATTTAATTCTATTACAAGAACTGTATAACGTTAGACTGGATTCATTAATAGTCTTCCAGTAAGCTAAATTTGATATTTGAGCTAGAATTTTAATATTTAATCATAGTTTCGTGTTTGTTGGGAAGAAACTGAACTACAACGAAAAATAAAATATTTACATATAGAACGATCCGACCATATCTTATGCAAAATAATATAAACGCTCTATAATATAAAATTTTATATGGCCTGCATTATATTATGTACAACTTGCTTTTAATATAATCTTATGTTTTACATTTTGCCTCTGGTGTTGTACACTGATTACTTACGGGTAATATGGAAGAAATTTACATTTGCAAGGATTACGACAACTTTTATAATAAAATTTCTAAAAACTGTTTTAATTACTTCTTGGAAAGTAATCAGAGATGTTCAACGTACTTATACCTTGTGGTACTTTCCTAAGAAAATTAATGACTTACCTTACATTGTTTTCATTTGATATTCCCCTGTTTCAGTTTCTTTAAGCAGCAACAACTTACAAAATTCACCCTCATCAATATTTCAAATTCTATTTATGCGATATTGACAAATTTCTAAACATTTTGGCATTTACAAAGAAAGTGAAAGCTTTTTCTAAAAATGCACAGGTACTTAAAAAATATTTAAGAGTTTTTATAATATGAAAAAAGATCATAATTCAGTGGGTGTTACAAAACCTGTTACTGTTGAATATTTTGGCTTGAAAATAAAAATTAATTGCAAAAATCTTGTCAAAGGAATCCAATTTTTTTTCTTAAGCATTTTTTTAAGTTTTTTTCTATCTCTTTATTCGTAAATAGGGGAAGGATCATCCCTTTATCATATATATTCTTTCTAATCTTTATTGTATAGTGTTTTCTTCCTTTTCCAAAAAAATGTACTAAAAATAGTTATAATTTATAATGGCAACTTTTCGTGAATAACCATAATGAAAAATAACCGTTTTATTTTTATTTAAGTACACATTTTGTGTACATTTGTTTATACAAACATTTATACATTTTTACCGACCGTATTGTGTAAACAATAGGTAGGTTATGTGATGGCAACAAATTTTGCATATCGAGTTTTCGGTGGGAACGTACTTCTCCATAGTAGGGAAGTGTAAATAAACTATTTTTAGCAACCTGTCGGTCTGTCGGTCTGTCGGTCTGTCGGTCTGTCCGTCTGTCGGTCTGTGTGTGCACGCGTGTATCTCAAGTTCGGCTGAACCGATTTTGATGAAATTTTATATGTAAGTTTGTTTCCACCATGGCACGGATCGATCAACTTTTGGTATATATCAGGCCTCGGGAACTGCACTTTTTAGCGGGCCTGTTTTACATTTTTGAACATTTTGAAGAAAATATTCAACCGATTTACTTGAAATTTTATATATAAGCTCAGCTCGACCGTCCGCAAAAATTCGTATGTTTTGGAAGAAATCAGGCATCGGCAACTAGACGTTTACTACGGGCCAAACATACACTTTTGTGTATATAAAGAGAAATAATCAACCGATTTCATTGAAATTTAACATATGAATTCCTCATATTAAAGCAATGAACATAAAAATTTTTTGGAAAGATCAGGGCTCGAGAACTGGTTTGCGGGCCGATTTTACATTTTTCACCATATCCACAGAACAAATTGATGGAATTTCTTGAAATTTGATATTTGAGTTCTGGTTGTTACCGAAACTAACTGGCGAGCATTTCAGGGAATTCGGGTAGCACAAAGCGAAACTCTACTAAGAGCCAAATTTACATTTTTCTAGGTATGTTAACTATAAGCTTATTAATGTCCTAAAAATTGGAAAGAGGTAATTAACAGGCATTTTTATAATATTCTGTAACACTTTCACTTAACTAGACAATACACAATGCGGTCGGTTATGTGCTGACCACATCAGATTTTTTAAATTAGAACATGATAGGTCCTTTGTGTTTGTATGTAGATATACAATATTTTTTAAATAGGAATGCTGCATGTACGATACATGAAAATTTTTGCGATACAAGTGTGATATTTTTTTATGTTTCTTTTTAATCTTGATTATAATATAAAAAAAGGATATTCGAATTTACCGATTCCGTTTACAATTTTTCTCGGAAAACATTTGATAAGGGTTGATATTTACTTTCGATAAATTTTTAGTATGTTAGGAAGTCAACTTTTATAAAAATATTTTAGTGTCAATTCGAATTGACAATGACTTCAAATTGATTGGGTGATTTTCAGTCGCATCCAGGTTTTACTATGAACATTTTTGGTTTTGTAATTGAGTTTACAATTTTCAATTCAAAAATTTCAATTGGAGCTGAATTAAAGTTTTTAATAAAAGCTTCATAAAAATTTACATAATTTTTGATTATTCTTTGAAATGGCTTACTGTATATAGAATTCGTAGGTAGACCCCGTAGGTGGTATACTGACTCCCGTAATTCTGCATTATGAGAATTGGAACATGAATTTGATATTTTAAATAAGTTTTGTACATTATAAAAATACACTGAAAGCTGCCATGTACTGCATATCTTTGAAATGATTATTAGTGACACAAAAAAAATAAGAATACCGTTGAGTTGAATAAACAAGCCTCACAAATCTGTATACAAATTTTTTTTCGGGCTATTGACACATACACAAGTTTGAAATCTTATGGAATTTTATCTAACTGTTATACATAAGTTTTTATTACTAAAAATAAATAGTAACACTTAGTTATAATTTTCATTTTACTGTTATTTTCTCTTTTTATGTGTGAATAAAAAAGTGTTGATGAAGAGTGATACGAAACTTGAATAATTAATAACAGAAATCATAGTTTTAAATTATATTTGATCAGAATTGTAAAAAATCTAAAAGTTTTTTTTACAATTTATTTTTAAAAAGTGTAAATGTTTTTTATATTTTTGATATTTAATTAAAATAAAACTAAGGGGAGCTGTGGAAATATTTTATGAGAACAACGTCTTAATAACTGGCATAAATTTGCACAAATCGGTTTTTATGAAAATAATGTAGTACAAGGATTTCGTTTTTAATTTTTTTTTTAAAAAGTTGATTTACATTTTAAATATGTATGTAACTTTTCAAAATTTTGAAAAAATATAAAGTGAAACAGGCATTCAGGTATTTTGAAATACATCTGACATTTGAAATTTTATTTTCAGGTTGTCAGAATAAGCGATAAATGCAATAACCGAAATGATTTTGACATGGGAAATGAAATTTTTTAAAATTATTCCAAGCTTTTAATTTTAAATTTAGAAATAAAAATAATTTTAAATGTCAATTTTAAGCCTTGAGGCACTACGTTCAAAAACAAGAAGGAGTTTTTTACATGTGGCTTCATTTTAATTGGTTTAGTTTAGTGTATACAAAAATTTGAAATTCTTCGGAGCCTCTAAAAGTAATTGAACGACTAATTGTTATTAATGAAAAAAATGTTTTGATAATGAACCCACTTTGACTCATTTTGAAACATTTCGTTCTAGGATATTGAGAAGTTATAAGAAATAATTTGAGAACATTATAAGAAATGTTACAGAAATTCAATGACAAAATTGCTTTTATAGTTGGAAATATTTCGTTGATGTTCCTTTAAGTATTTACAAATAATCACATTTGCTAAATATACTTATATGTGAGAAGTATAGCGTGAATTATAGTTTTTTCTAGTAACAAAATAAATTTTAATTGATGAAAAAGTCCTTTCAAAACAACACATGCTTTTTATAGGAACTCCGTTTATACTCGTAAGTTGATAAAATTATTGATTACCGAAACGAAGAAAAGAGTGATGATATATCTTATAGCAATATTTCTGATACTTCCGAAGATTCTAATGTACCCGAAGGTATAGGTAATATTTCTGGCAGTTCTGAAGATTCTAATCTTCATGATAATATTGAACACGGAAAAGTCGATATTAAGAAAGAATCGTAAAAAGAAATTTTGAATTTTAAAAATTATGAGGACTATATTAGTTTTGTGTTTTGGCTTACGAATTCGCGCTCTGAGAAATAATATTTCTCTCAATGCTTTGCGCGACGTACTTATTGTACTGAAACGGTATGGAACTAATAGTTTACTCAAAATTAGTACATCTTTGCTTAATACACCATTTAATATTGAAAGTATCAAAAATATTACTGATGGACAATACTGGCATAACAATCCAAAAACAAGTTTACCAAACATTTTTCAAGAAACGAATAAGTGAAATATCCTTCAAGTTGGTACAAATTTTTTATAGCCTCATTTTGTAGCGTATGAATTATTTTTACATTCTGCTTTTAGCTCATTCCACAGAATAAAAGCCGATTCATTGTACTTGCTACTACTGGTTCTAGTGTTTGATATATTGACTGATCCAAGACGGACTTGGAGTGGGCTCGGATGTGTACGGAGTGCGCATACACGTATAGAAAGATTTAGAAAGGGGATATAAAAATCGCACCATATATTTGCTCTGAGGTAGCAGGGCAGCGTTGTTGGCATTTTCATCGCTTCAGGTCATATCGAAGCTGGTTAGCTGTGTGATCGCTTTTGTGGAGTTGGCCTTAACAAACAAAGTAACGTTCATTTGGATGTCGGGGAAAAGTGGGCCCGAGGATCCTTTCGTTCGGCTATTCACATTCGGTGGACTGTCAATGTATGCCATTAGAAGAAAATTTGGGGCTCTGCTTGAGGGGGAATCGCTGGGAGGCTAGTGAGTGAAGTTATCATGCGAAACTGTTCCTTCCATATTGCTCCATCATGTTCCCTCGATTTTCATTAGGAAAAATCGGACTTCTTTTGTGTAGATGACGAGGAGACGGCCATACAAATTCTATGTAGCTGGCCTGCTCTGGCTATCAAGATGTCCAGATGGTTTTAGGGGAGAATGGTTTTCTCAGTGTTGAGAAGCTCACGTCCAAGTTCCAGAGGGATATCTTCGGGTATTTACTTGCAACTGGAAAGTTTAAATTAAATTTGTAAGGGTTACAATAAGACATGGTTGGCTGCGGCAGTTGGGTGGAAGGAATTCCTTCCAGAATCTAGAAGCTACTCCAGCTAGACTGCGGCATATTTTGACTATTTCATCAATATGTCTACCCCAATTCAAGTCAATTATTAGCCCAAGATACTTTTGACTCTTTTTATACTAAGACGTGACTCTTTTTACACTAACACCATTAAATTTAATGTCAAGTTATCGTTTCTATTTTTCAATAGCATTACACTTCGTTTTGTCAATGTTTATTGTTAGTTTATATTTATTTACCGTTTTTTGTTAGTTTTTCTAATGTAGCCAATGAAACAATTGCGAAACAATGAAAATTGGAAAACAAAGGGGAGAAATATTTTCTTTAAGGCATATTTAGAAGGAGACTTGTTGACTGGCGGACATAAACTACTTCCTAAACTAATTTCCTAGTTCAACTTTTCCAAATTACGTATTATGTATCTACATGATATAGAAAAATAATGTTAAAGTTCAGGCTTCTGCCTAAAATACCTATGCGTAGGTATTCTTTTGTTTGTATATATGTGTATAAACAACATTGTTTAATATGTGCGACTGAATTATGCTACTTAACATTTAGTACAATGATTTCTTAATTGGAATTTTTTAAATGCATATGTCCGTAACCAAATTTGGTTAGCGGCGTTACCAACACAATTCTTAATATGCGTTGTTCCATTTTCGCGACATGGAAAACCCTCAAACGTAGCATAAACGTAACGTAGTTTTAATTTGCAAGTTTTTGATACCATAACTTCGCTATAACTTAAATTAGGGCGAAAATTTCTTGTTGGGGGAACTAACGACGACTCGTTTTTAGTTCCAATTCACATTACACTTTAATAATTACCTTAATATTCCAGTCGTAAAATTTATTCAATCTTGTATTTCTCCTAGTCTGCATATAAATAATGGAAAAACAATGTTGTTATCAATTCCTTCATAAAATGCACATCGTATTAACTTTTTATACAAAACTTTAATTACTTTTTAAGTATTTGAGTTGTAAACAAAAGTTCAAACCATTTTTCAATGTCCCATGAGATAAAATAATTATTGATGCGTTAAGATCTTTTGCATGTTGTAACACATTTTTACTGATTATTTTTTCATTTGAGGTTCTTTCAATGTATGAGTACATTTGTATGTTATTTGTTTATGTTGAGGAAATTCCTCTTGTAACTATATGAACGTATCAGCTATTACGTTTCTAAATTAAAATGCTGCCACGTACGAAACTCGTCTAGTAATGTTCTGTATTTAAAGACAATAATGAAAATGTCCAAAAGTAATTTGATAGCTGGAAATAAGTTCTAAATTGTATTCTCATTATTTTCCTTTTCTCAATTTAAACTCTCGTTATCAAAAGCATATTTTTTTTCTTCTTTCTTTTATTCTTAGTTTTCGTTGTCCAATTATTTGTTTTACAGTGTTTTCATACAAAAGTTTTTTTTTACTTTTGTACTTTTATTTTAGTTCCCTTTAAATTTAGTTTTTTTTATAATTGTATTTCCGTTTCGCTATTATTTTCATTTTAGACCCTTTTAAGTTTGAATTCTTTCTTAAGAACTATTAAGTTTAATATATTATTCTTATAGAAGTATAGAGGGCTGTATATAAAGCGATGAAGAGAGAAAAAAAAGAAAATTTTAGACAACAAAATGTTTAAATAAAACGGAGGAAATGGAAACAAAATGAAAATTAAAAGAAAGAGAAAAGAACCAAAAAAAAAGTGGAAAAACTTTAAAAATTTTGGGAGAAATTAAAGAGGATACTTGAAAAAAATTTAAGGATATTTTTTTCTCTCTTTACGAAGGAAAGAAACAAATAAAAAGTTGAAAAAGAAAGTGAACAATTTTTTTCTGTTTCTTTCGTAAGGAAAATTATAATTTATTTGCATCTTTATAAAATTTTATTTGCCGAATAATTCACTGTACAAGAAATTTTATAAAGCACAAGCTGTGTTTGCCTTTTCTCTGGATAATTAAGCGAAAAATAAATATTCAAATTTATGGAATGCTTTTAATTTGAATTTTAGTTCTATGATTTTGTCAGATATTACTATATAATTTTTTTATATATAGGTGTGGAAAATTGATAAAAGTTCCATGAATTCAGCCGCTTTTCAATCAAAATAGACTTAGTATAAGAAAGGTTGTTTTTGAATAAAAAATTCAAAATAGTTGCCAGAAATTCATGAAATTTTGCGATACTCCAAACAAATTACGAATTTAAAATGATCATTTTTTCAATTTTTTAATATCTAAAAATTGAAAAAAACTTCAAGTTCAGTGTATCTATTTAGCTCAAACGAATTGGTTTTTTTATAACTTGATATTTTTTTGTGTAGTAAGCATCTTCTATGACTAAACTAACAAATTCAATGATTTTTCAATGTTTTTGAATTTTATTTTTAAATTAGTTTCTAAAAATAAAATGAGAACAAAAAAATTGAATACTTAAAGTGTCTAATTAAAACTAAGCACGTCTGAAATTTAAATTATTAAAATTATCATAGAAGTTAAATTTTACCAGGACATTTAAAATGCAATCACCTATAGTATTATTTTAGTATTTATGAAGTTTCATAGAAACTATAAAAGAAATTGGCTTTTAAGAGTTAAGTTTACGTACGGAAAGAACGTGCCCATATTTTTAAAAAAATTTTTAATTCTTCGTCTTTTTATTTTTTTTTAAAATATTTTTTTTAAGTTTTCACAATACTGTTGAACATTAAAATTTCAGAAAAGTTTTGTCATATTTTGTATCATAATTAAATGAGGAAATGCAGCTGCTCATCTTAATTGAAAAATTAAAATTTTTTTAAAAGAGAAAAATAATTTCAACATATGCAGAAGATGGAAGTGTTATGGAATATCAATTTTAAATCAAGTTTAAAAAAAAATTCAACAAAACATTTAGTATTAGGGTTGTATGTACCTACCTTATTAATAATCATGGCCATTTTTTATTATAAGCAAGTGCAAATAAAAGGTGTGATCAGAAAAATTCACGTACGTATTATGTACTTGCAAGTCGTACATAGCAATGAGAAATTAAGAAATTAAACTATTAAGAGCAACTTAACATTAATTCAAATACTGAATTTTTTTAGCAGATAAAAATTTCTGGAAATAAACTCTTCAAGAAGTTTTTTTCAACTTCTTCATAATATGAACTCTACATCATTGGTGGTGGCATCAGTAATGCTTCGTCATTGTTAGTAATTCCACGTTTGCACTTAATATGCCAGTAAACTAAAATTAAGTTTTCTGTCCCAGAGCCTTTTTAATTATCTTCCGCTTCAATATTAGAGGTTTATTTTAATAACAGTGAAGAGTCATCAAGATAACTGTAATTTGCGAACTAACCTTATGAGAATGATACAAAATTTTGAGCTTTTCGTAATTTATTGCGAAACAATTGTGAAGTAATTGTGAATCAATTACGATAAGCTTAACTTACAATGAAAAAGCCCAATCTCGAGGAGTATGAATTTATCGAATTATACTTAAATATTATTCTGCCATTTAAATCATTTAAAACTACATATTTCAGAATATTCTCCTTCTTCCTGTAAATTGTGAAAACGCTCCATGCAAGAGCAGTTTTAATTAATTTATAATTATAATTAAATATTAATTTTAAATTCAATTCACGTTAGACTACTTGAAAAATCTACCGCATTCTTATATACTATAGATGTGTTGTTGTAAATAATAATTACACACATTTAATTTATATAAAAACTGCATTAAATGCTTACAAAAAAAAAAACAGTTTTAATTTCATACAATCTCCTTGTAAGCATTATAAAATATTGTTTAACATTTTAATGGTGTCACAAACTTTTATGCGTCATTTTTTCTCCAGCACTACATCTCATTTTCACACGATATAATTTGGAAAACATGTTATAAATTTCATTATCAGTTTGTGTCACATATAAAATCATATGTGAAATTCCAAAAAGATGCTTATAAAATTTCAACAAATTCTTCAAATTTAATTTAAACAAAAACTAACCGGACACTTTTGCCAATTACTTTTTACTTTGCTTATTTTTTTATTAGTAAGGTTTATTCGGGTTTGGACTCTTTGTGCATCAGAAATTTTTTTATTATTAATTAAAAAATCTGATATGATCAGCACATAACCGACCGCAATGTGTATTATCTAGTTAAGTGAAAATCTATCTTGTTAAGTGAATAATTATAAAAATGCCTCTTAAATACTAAGGTCAAGCGGAGCTTATGTATGAAATTTCAAGTAAGTCTTTTGAATATTTTCTTCATAACGATAAAAAATGTAAAACAGAGCCGCTAAAAAGTGCAGTTCCAAAGCCTGATATATCCCAAAATTTGATCAATCCGTGCCATAGTCGAAATAAGCTTACATATAAAATTTCATTAAAATCGGTTCAGCCGAACTTGAGACTGAAAGACCGACACATAACCTACCTGTTTACACAATGCGACCAGTAAAAAAAGTAAAAAGTTATAGATTCAAAAAGTCCTTGTATACGTGATTTTCTGAATTAGCTCGGCTCTTTTGGCTTATTGAATTAATATTTCTTAAAAACGAGTTTAGTTTAAGGATTGCTCCAGCATAAAATTATCATAAAAGTCAAATGAGTTCCTAGAAAAGCTTTTGCGATTTTTAAAAAAGTATCCCATGAGTGTAGTAATAAACTACATTTATATCATAATTTTATTTTTTTGTTTTTTTTTTTGAATATTGTTCTTGAAAAATTCTTGTAAAGTGCGGAATGTTTTTTCGCCAAAACAATTTCTTTAAAATAAAATTATTTTAAGAAATTCTTTAATTGTTTTGTGAAACACTACAAAGGTATTTTATGAATATAATTTAATAATTATTTGAAGAATTTTGAATAACTTTAGCATGAAGAAGCATTTGGTTTGCTGAATAAGAAAATTTTAAAAATAATTTTACAGCAAAATTATAAAATTTTTGAAGGCAAAAATATCAAATAAGAACAAAAATTTAAAAAGACAAGCACATGATCGACCGAATTCTTCGCAATGTTTCGAACTCTTCACAAATTAGCATACAAAGAATGTTAGGTTAGGTTAGGTTGATGCGGGGATTAGAAAATACACTTAGGCTAGTTAGGCCTGTTATGATGTTAAGAAATCCAGATTATAGGACAAAATGCAAAGAAACCCATATTATTTTACCGTCAGATGATAGTGTAGTTGGAGCCGCAGTCCAACCAAATCTAAAAATGCAGTTGAATCGACTGCAATTTTCGCAATATACCTAATGTTTAAATTTCCATTCAAATCGGTTTACTATATTAATTGCCAAGTAATATAAGCTGACGTTTAGTATAGACAATTTATCAATAACAGTTTTTTTTTATTTTTTTTTTTGCGGGAAAACTGGAGAAAATTGTTGTGAAAACAGCACCTGCCTTATTGTACAAAAAAAAAATTGAGTGCATTTTATAAAAGAAAATTATTGCTGTGCCAAGTTCTTTTTAGAATTTCAACAATGCTATGTTAAACTACTTATACAATTATTTGCCTAGCAGTCAAACATTTTTTTTAAGAAATAGTTTTGATAAAAGAAAATGCAATCATAAAACATTTTTCTTCTCATATTTTGCCTATGGCTTATACATTTAAGGAATTATTGGTATGGCTATAAATAATTTTGAAGGATAAATGTGTAGTTTTTGAAGTAAAAAAGCTTCTTACTTATAAATTTAATTTATTTTAAGAGCAGTTATTGAAAATATCATTTTTAATTCTAAAAGGTAAGGTACAGAACTGAAAATACCAATACACAAACACACGTCAATAAAATATCTCCAAGTTCATTAAAGAAATAAAATACATGCGTATCCATGTTCCATCGACCTTGTGTATTATGCTTGTCAATAGAAGAATGTACACACAATTATTTACTATGTACTCTATACTCATATTATTTATATATATTTTTTTAAGACATAAAGATGCAGAGCTAATGCTACAGAAATCTCTAAAGACAAAATGGTCATTTTAACATTGCAATCGTAATTAAAAAAGTTTTTTATTATTTGTATTAAGTTTTCTTTGTTATTACTTGTTTTCGTATTATACAATAAATGAACAAAAATTCATTTCACCTGACACTACTGATCTTTTATTCCTTTATTAGAACTTATAAGTATTTTCATGTTTGCTCCGAGCATTTTAGCTAAAAGGAAAATAAATACCCGAAAAATAATTCTACTGCTAGTTATCGGCAAGGTAATAAATGAATATCCTTTTGAAATTATTATATAAAAAGAAAAATAAGGAACACCAACAGCATTCACTGACTAAAAAGAAGTACAAGAGCAATAAAAAAAACAGTAAAAGAGAACAAAATATGATTCAGCTTCAAGGAGATACAAAACGAACGCAATCATTTCAATATTATTTTAGTTCAAATGCCATTTAGAGAAGTTTGAGTTAATTGATATTTTAAATTTGAATAAATGAGTACTGAAAAATCTTGTTTGAACTAGAGTTCTTAGCATCGTAGAATTATTGAAGACGTGCCATGAATCTTCGCTAAAATTTTTTTTAAATTTACCACACTCTTCAGATTACAATTACATGAACCGAAATAAATTTTTAACTGCCAAAAGACTCCAAAAATATATTGAATAGTTCCGCCCGGAAATTCAGTGAGGCCATCAAGAAAGGGAATCTAATTGGCTTTCGTAATACATATGTATATGAAACAGGATTGCAATAAAAAAAATCAAGATAAATGATATTGAAATTAAAGAACTGCACTTTGGTAGTTGTCCTACTTTAGTGTTATGAACTATATAATTGGGAATAATGAGAAGTTTTTAAAAAATCTGTGAAATATGGGACAACTTCAAAAATTTTGGATGTTATAATAAGTTTTTTATTTGGTAATTTTTGCATAATGTAAGGAGCGGCACTTCATTTGAATAATTATTTCTGAATTTTTTATGTTCGAGTTTTACGACTTCAAGTTTAAGATTTATTCTTTAGTATAACTACCGATAATTTGTTATTTGTCATATATCTGGCATGTTTAATTGTTGATTTCGTGCTCTTAACAATTTCAAAAGATTTCAAAACTTGTTTGGATTCTTAACCACCCAAAATTTTTAACAAAGCCAATATAAAAAAATTTTTACTTAAATTCAAAACTATTTAGCATAAAATCTTTGGTGGCCACACAGTCAAGAATGTCGTATTGAACAGAATAGTTTTAAAGGAATAGAATATAAAAAGGTCCAGTTTATTTGTTCTTGTATATTAGTTGAAGCTTTAAATAGTATTATAGTTAGCATTTTGTTTTCTGCAAAGACAAAAAAAAATTTTCTTTTTTTTTGTTAGCCAAAAGGACCGCATTTTAATAAAAGATCTCCCTTTTTCTTGTGTACCTTAAGTACCTAATATATTATTTTCAAGGATGTTTTGTTTTTTTCCTGTTTTTGTTTTTTTAAATGAACTGAAAATTATGTTTATTCAAATTTTATTATTTTCTTTTTCTTATGTAAATGAATTCAAAAACAAGACCAAAGTTAAATCATGATATTTTATGCATCTAAAACTGTATAGATATAAAACTTAGTTTTACAAGGGAATAAATATGGCGACCTACATATAAAAGTGCTTTAAAAAATTCAGTACTTGTGCTCATAGAAAATGTTCGAGATGGGGTTAGGCTATTAATAGAGAATTCAAAAATTTTATTAAATTAAGAAGAGTAATTGTATAGATGTTAGTAGAATACGCAAAAGTATTTTTCTGTAATAGTATGGCGTGTCGTGTGTAAGAGTACAAATTTTGACCATGTTGACCATTCTGATTTCTAAAAATAAATTTTTGAGATAATTCACTTCAACTATTTCGAAAGATTAAGTGTGGTATTTTTCTTTTGTAGGGAGAATAAAATTAACTGGTTAAATGTGATTTTTGAACTAAGTGTAGCATACCCTCGAGTTGTTTTTCACTGAAATGTGACATTGAATTTATATTTAATATTTCAGATTTTATTCGTACGTTTGGTTACGTCGTTAATTTGATTTGCAGATTTATGAATTTTCTTTGTATATTTCAATTAAGAAATTTTTAATAAATTCACAACTGTAAACGTTGTTACTGTTTATTTGATTATACTTAGGCACTTACTTAGGTACCTAGGTAAGTAGAAATTTAATTAAATTAAAAAATTACTTACTATTTATGATTAAACTTTTCCGAAAAACTAGATCCAGAACATATTAATGCTCTTTAACATACACATACACTGCGGTTTAATACACTGCGATTTAACACTGCGGTTCAATTCAAAAGAGTCCACTCCACCTTAAAATCTTATTGACGGGAAAACAAAATCTGCACGTAAAATATTTTTTATTGCTTTGAATAGATAGGAGAAGGATAAAAAAAATATTTAGTTTAGAACGAAGTAAGAGTCACATTTTAATTCAATCCTAACAGATGGCGTACTGTAAATGTATAACATAATCGTAGATGTAAAGTAGAAAAGTTTAATTAATTTTTTTTTAACTTTATTTGTTTTGCTTTTGTTTTGGTTTTTATTTTTTGAGTAAGTTTATTCATTAAATGTATTTGAACAATATTGCTCAATAAATTTTGAGATAATTTTGTTGTCTCCCATAATATTTACATATTTTACACTTTATGGAATATTCAGAGAAGAACTTGATTTAAAATGGAGAAGAAAATATGTAGAAATTTTTAAAATTTTGTGAAAAAATTGAGGAATTAAATTATAGAAAATAATGCAAATTTGTTGTATACCTTTCTGAGCCTTTGCATTACCGTCTTCACCAAAAGCAATAATACAGGAGCTTGAATTAAAATATGAAATTTCACATAAAACAATTTGTGAATTTGATATTTTTTGCAGAACAACGACATATTGATGCTTTCTTGTATTCAGAGCTTACAATAGCTTATACGTATTTTATGTTTATAAAAATTTGAGTTACGAGTAATTACGAAAATTACTACACAAAAAAAAAATAAATGGCCTGCTTAGAAAATTTTAACGTGCTTTGGAGGTCGAATTTTGGATTTCTTTCAATCAATTTTTACTGACCGCCTTGCGCATACGATAAAAAAGGTTATGTGATGGCACCAAATTGATGATACAAAATTATGTGATGGCAATTACATTTTATCATCTCTAAGGAAATAATTAATGAAATTTTTTGAAATTTAATATTTGATTTTTTGTTATTACCCAAAACAAATGGCGAACATGTCAGCGTATTTGGATAACAGAAAACGAAAATCTACTAAGAGCCAAATTTACATTTCTTTAGATATGTTACCCAAAAGCTTACTGCCTTCCTTGAAAGTGGAAATAAATGTTTTTTTTTCTTAATCTTTTGTAATACTTTCGGAAAACTTGACAATAAACATTGCGATATGACAAAAAAAAAAATTCTGTATTTCATAAGTTTATTAAAATTAATAAGAGATATTCGGAAAATTTTTTATAAAAATGGTCTTCGACTTTTTATAAAAAATTCTGTGGAAAGTGTTTCTGTAACGAAAATTAACAATATGCATTCGGAATACTTTTCTTCTCCACAAGAAGTAGTTGGATAATGTTAGAAAGTATTTAGAAGTACCGGGATACCATCTATACCCAAGAAGTATCCCCCTATTCCGTTTCGCTTCGGCCACTAGTTATATGAAACAGTTTCATTTAAAAAATCTCGTCGCATGGCCCGCAATTTAAAAAAAAAAAACAATATTTAAAACTTTAATTGCTTTTCTAAAAACTTAAAACTTCATTGTTTTTTCCCCTTTATTGAAATTATGAGAGACTAGGCTTTAAATTTTTTATATGAATCCCAAAACTAATATTAATCTTATAACTAATGCAGAATATAACAATCAAATCAAATTTATTGCATAAATGCAGGAGCGTATATTAAAAGAAAATCAAATTTTATGATTTTCAATATTGTGCCAAAATTTGCTCTCTAAAATCGTTATTGCTTTAAAATAAAAAATTTAATAAAATAGAAAATTATTATTGAATTTTCCATATTTATTGAAATATTTTACTCTCATTGTATTGTTTAAATTCGTTATTAATAGTTTTATTGAAGAACATAAATTTTTATTTCAATTTTCATTTAAATTATTGTTATTAATAAAAATTTTAAATAATTTTTTTGTAAAACCATACGCAATATTCAATTTTCAATTATTTAATGTCATCAAAATTTATTTTCATAAATATTTTATAATATTGTGACCATTAAATTTAAATATGCATATTTATTGATTTCATAAAGGAACTAGTATAACAGTTAAGTAGAGAGAAACTTGCATAAAACATTATTAAAATAATTTATTGGATTTAATAAAAAAATTATCTGCAGGATTAAAATTTTAAATCTTCACAATTTTAAAATACAATTCATCATCAAAATTAAATAGTAGCTACTGTGGGCCAAGTAATATTTTTTTACTAACAAAATTTTTTATATTTTATGGAGAAAAAAATTAAAATACAAATTTATATACAAGGATCAATTGAAAATAATATTTTGATTTTATTGTTTTTGTTAAGTGAGTTATTAAGAAATTTTTGAAAAACGAGAAAAAATATTCATACATATTTCAACGAGGAACTTCAAAAAACTTAGACTTTATAAAAATATGCCAAAAATTTTGTAAATCCCTTTCTATAATCGCGATACCTATTTTGATTTTTTTGTAATTTGATTCAGGTTCAGTGAAAATGTCGATATTTTGATAACAGCTTTCAATAACACTGTTTCCAAAATCATACACACTAAACCTACTTGAGATATTGAAAATTTAATTTTTAAACTTATTTCATGTTTGATTTAAATTGAGTAATAATTTGGCGGTTCTGCACAAAATTTGTTGACATTCTTTGCTTTCAAATTAATTTTTAAGAGTAGATTTAAAATGTATATAGAGTAATTTATTAAGATTAAAGAAGCACCGTATATGAGTTTTAGGAAAGGCCGCCGATTTAATATCTACTCACACTAAAATATAATATATAACATACTAGAATAATAATATAGCTCCATTACAAAAAATGCTACTTTAAGGAGATACATATAGGCAAAATCAAATTTTTTAATTCGATTCGATCAGTTCGACAGCAATAACAGTTATCTCGATCCGTTTTAAACTCTCTTATAATAAAATTCGATAAAAATGTGATTGTACGGTGTACTTTGCAATCTTTATTCCTGGAGTTTCTTAGAAATAATCCCTCTGTATTATGCTTAAAAATAAACCCAAGACAAACATGCTTAAAACACATGTTAAATATTGTTTTACGCATAATATACAGATTGTGTGTAGCTGATATTGGAAAGATTTAGGCAGGTTTAAGAATAAAGTTATCATGAAGCTATATTGACATTGGCAGAGCCTTTAATGTTGCCAAACGTTCTAAATACAAATAAAATTGTAACGTAATCATGTGGAGTACGGAAAGAAAGATCTGAATTATATGTTGAAGAAGTTTGTTACAGCACTACTATAGGCAATAGTGTCAAAAACAATCGTCATTTAATTTTATTCATAGAAAAAAAAATATTTTTTTTCATAAAAACTAATTTTGACATAAACAAAAACTCATTTATTTTGAAAAAAATTTCGTAAGTTGAAAAGTTCCAAGTCAACATAACAACTCTATAGAAAGCTTAAAAGAATTTTTTTCTATATATAAAAATGTTTATATATAGGTAATTTCTTTTCATATGCAGAATCTTTTGTTCACAAAAATAATTCCGTTATCTTTTCATGAAGGGATTAAAGTAAAAAAAAAAAATCCTTTTAATTATGTTCTCCTTATCATCAGAATTTCACTTATATGAATGAAAAGAAAATAAAGAAGTGAATAAACGAACGAATGAATAAAAGAATGAATGAATGGAAAATTTAAAAAAGAGAGAGAGAGAGAGAGACAAAAAATTGGTAATCTTTCTGGTAATGTTAGTGAATGGGATTTCTTTATGTTTCAAATAAATTAAAGGGTTATGAAAATATTTTAATTACACTTTTAATTATTTTTTTCTTTTTTAAGCTTTTTTAATCCTTAAATTTGTGTTAAATTATTAATTTTGATAATAATTTTGTCATTCATTATACATTTACCAACTATTTCCTTCTCAATCATTTGTAACACAAAAATTGAGTCCATTCATTTGGTAATTACTTTTACGTAACGCAAAATTATTATTCAATGGAATGTTATTTAGAAATTAGAATTAGAATGCTGCAGTTTGGAATAAGCATTTAATCTGAATTTTTATTACTTATTTAGCTTGGAGTATTGGGAATTATTTCTATTTTGCGGAACCAATTTCTTTTTGATTAGTTTTTAAGCAAAAGCTGATTATTTATACTAATGTTCTACGGCCGTAGTATTCTATTCTACTGCTATTTTAATTGTGAGCTTCAAAAAATGATTGTTGATATTTTTATAATATTTGTTGCAAAAGTTTTGTTTAAATATTTTATTCAGTTTACTATATTGAACCTTACATGGTAGCTAGCGAATCTACAAATTATATAAAATGAGATTTGACTAGATGCTCTCATGTGACAATTTGATTTTAATTCAGTTTAGTGGCATTAATATTGACATGATAGTTAAAATTTTCCTGAAAAAATAATATTGCTCTAAAAGTTCCCAAATTTTTGTCATAGGTTTGTTTTCTTAATGTTTTCATTTCAAGTGAAATAAAATTAATTTCAGAACAAAGTTATTTTTATGTTACCATTTCAGTTTTGTGAAATATTTCGTAATATTTGACATTTTGAAGTTTCTATTCGCGTGTAATGGAATGAGGGTAAATGCTTAAAATATTAAATTTTTAATAAAGCTGATTATGACACCTTTACCACATAGTCAACCTTAATACTAAACTTTTATTACACTTTCTATAACAACAACATATTCGCAATTCTGTATAAACAAAAACTTAATTTTTTCTTTGTGATTTCCACAAATAAAAAATATGTCAAAACTTTTCACAAAACACAAAACATAATAAAATTCGGATGAAACCTGATCACATAACTTCCTATGAAAGTAGCAAATTTCCTATGAAAATGTGAAAACTTTGTTTATAAAAATATGATTTTCAACTTAAATTAATCTCATTATTATATCAATACTACCGAGAAAATTGCATACTTTAGGGATGCGAACAAACAGTAACGGCTCAGACCGACATTAATTGGTAGTCTTGCAATTGCCGCTTCACTGTGAAACCATTGCGCGTAAATTTAAGTAGCTAAACTATTGCTTATAAGCAAATCGATTGGGTCAACTAAAAATTGCAATCAATTTGTAAAAATTCCAAACTGTTAGATCGCATGTGTGCCCTATCGAATATATGGAATAAAAGTAAGCAATCAAGCAGTTGCAAAATTAAAAATTGCATGTTTGCTTAACATATTCGGCGCAAAAGAGAAAACCTTTTGGTTCTTTGTTTACATAATATGAATTTGGAAAATCTTACAGTTTCTGAAAAATAAAAAGTTTTTTGGATTTTGAGCAGTTTTATTTCAGAGGCAATAATTTCAAGGAGGAAATGAGGTATAAAAAATTTTGTTTTTACAAAATAAAGTTTTCTTAATTTCTACATATTAATAAGGTGTCAGATTTCCATAACTTACGGCTTCAGAGAAAAAATGTGTAAAATCTTGTTAATATACGCACGAATGAACAAACGAATGGACGAAGAGAAAATTAATAAGTGCATTTTTTCAAGCTTTCTTAGAAATGCGTTTAAATCAAAACAAAGCAACTTCTTGTCATAGGCTTTCTTTTTTATTTTATTAAACCGAAAATACAAATGAATTTTATTGTTTCTTATTTTTCTTTGAACCTGGATTTTTTTTGTGTGTACCACTAAAAATTCAAACAAAAGTTTTTATTATTTACTGTCAATTTGACTTTATTATGTTTTTCTTAAGTTGTTTTTTGAGTTTTATATTTGAGCTGCTCCTTTTGATGTTTTTATTAAAAATGTTCTTTTATTTTAAAATTTACTTCTATGTTGACTATTTCAACATGTAAGACGTAAATTTTTAACTAAGAGTAATATAAAATGCATAAAGCAACATTAGGGTACCTTAAACTAAATTAAGATTTAAATTACCCAAAGCGATTCTACTCCATTACAGTTGTGATACAAACAGATAACCGCGAATAAATGCAAATGTAATTATTGCCGTAGCATTATTATGATTTTCATTAAATTTTCACTTAAACCGTCGAGTTTGAATTGTGTACCCTCTTAAAATTTCTCATTTTAGTTAACTTTGAAACTTACTGACTTTAGCAGTTTAAATTAAATTTTCCTCATTTGATAGTGTGTCGTTTTTAAGAAAATCTATATCTAACGCTTCAGACACATAAGTTTAAAGTTTGATACTTATATGGAAAAGTTTCTCCCTTATTCAAGTTGAAAACGTAACGTAATGAAAGTTGTAGCAATATTATAATGAATTTGAAGCGAAGTATAAACCATAACATATGCTTCTCGAATATATGAGTATTCTTCATTTAACATGCACAAATGTGTAGGTATATCGCACTCATACTTTGAAAAATACTTAAATGTGCGTGAAAATGAAACAGAGGGGAAAAGCAATTAAAATAAAGTTAAGGAAAAATTTAATTACAATACTAAAAATCATAAAATGAACTCTTATATTCATTTTTACTTTTATATACTTGGGTACGGTACTCTTTTTATTGTCATTATATTTGTCACAATAAATTCAAAATTGTCAAAATAAATTAGAAGAAACTTTCATAAATTCTAAGATTTATGAGATTTTTTTATTTCAAAAGCGAAAGCCAAACTTCAGAAAATTAAGGAATATTAATCCTAAATATTTTCATAAAAGATTTTGAAATTTCAACTCAGCAAGGTAAAATATTCCATAATGTGGTTAGTCCTAAGTACACGATTCAAATTTCCAAATTATCTTGGCAAAATTAAAATATTCCAAGAATTGTTGATATTAAATTTGAATCACGGTGCTGCGCCACTTTATTTTTGCTCTGAAAAGTATGGAACATCTGAATGCCTGTAAGATATCGTCGGCTAAGTGCTATTTTGATCCATACGCCACTTTCGAAATTTCTGACTTAAGACCACTTTCATAGGTTTTCGATGATGATCTTTCAGTATATGTAATCAGATTTTCGCTATCTCATTTAGTTTCGTAGATACGCCGGTGCCTTTTTGATCCAACTCCACTTAAAATTTAATTTGGGATGCATTTTGATGCACATCCAAAATCGTGACCCATAATTGACCGTATAATGACCCATGTCACACAAAAAATTTTTTTGTATGACATGGATCATTATAGCACATAAACTGTAAAACATAATGAAACAATCCAATTTGACTACAAATACAAATCGAACATTTTTGGTCGAAAAAGTGGATATGGATCAAAATCGCACTGAACCTTCTCTAATTAATTTGCTATAACTCTCGATCCCTTTGTTGAAATTGCATAAAACTTTATAGTCAAACTCTTAAAACTACAGTAAGACTAGTAACAAAAATGTAAGAAATCCCATCGTTCAGTTTTTAAATAAAGTGTTGTTAAACTTCAAACGCGATTTTCTCGATTCAGAAGTCATGGCGTATGGATCAAAATAGCATTCAGGCGACGATATGGTAAGCAAAACAATTGCACCATGAACTTTCACAAAGGGAATTAAAGGTTATTTTTCATATTATCAAAATTTTGAAACTTGTATTTTATGGCTAACACTTCTAGTATTTTATGGCTAATGAAATCTTGTGAGAACATTTAGACTTAGAATAAAATAAAATTGATTTTCAATAATATTTTAAACTAAAATTTATGAAAATTTTAAATGTAGACTCAAAAAATTTTTGATACCATCAATTTATAACTGACCTCATTTTATGAAATGATCACTTAAACTTACTCTACTTCATTGCAATCCATGTTGAGTTTTATTTTTAACCTTCAAAGTAAAAACATAAAGTTAATAACCTAAGAAGCTAAATTGTCAGAAAATAAAATGTTAAATTAGAAAAAACAAATAAAATATCAAATTTTATGACATAAAAATGACATTAAAAAAAAGTAAAAGAAAAAAAATGTCCTTGGGTTATTTTTCTTTTCGCTTTTCTTTTTTTTTCGTAAGTGAGATGAATTTATTTTGGACTCTAAACACCCCCAAAAAAATTTCTTTATTTCACCTTTAATTGTAATTAAATGGAGAAAATGAACAAGAAAAATAATTTTTTTACAAAAAAATAAATTGTGCACAAATTACAACGTAAAGTACACTATTACGAGTCCTTAGTTAATTATTTTAATTTTGTTTTTGTTTTAATGTTTTAGCTTTCATGGGTGTTGGGTACGTCATTTTCTTATTTATTGGTTTTCAGAAATATTTCTTAAGATATGTTGAGCATTTTTAATAAAAGAAAATTTTGTGTTATAGGTAGGATTTTTTTTGCAGAATTGTCTAATTTATACAATACACGCAAAGAAATTATCATTTAGTGTACACAGCTAAATTTATTTTCCAGTTCCTAATCTAAAAAGTGCTTACAGTTCGTAATAGTAATAAAACTGATAAAACCGTCTTAGCTGTCCCAAATTTATTTTTCTTAATTTCTGTGCCCATTAACATTCATAGTAAATGTACTTCAAAATCTAGATAATAATAAAATATTATGTGTATATTAATTTTTTACAGCATTAATTTTATTCGAAATTAATTCAGCTTCAATTGAGAAAATTCGAACATGTTGTCTAAAGCGAACTAAACCATTTCCCAGTAATTCAATTTTTAAACAAATTTTCTTTGCAGTTTTCAATATACTTTTCAACAAATTAATCTTTGTTCAAAATTTCAAAGATTTGTCAATTAAAATTTTAATCTTAATAGATTAAGTCAAAATATATATGTATATCTATGTATATTATATAAGTAATTTTAAAGTTATTATGATGAATTGGGTGATCTGGCCATAAAATCTATCAGCCATTTTTTATTTAATGTATTTATTAAATCTTACAGCATTTTGTGATTCTGCTGAAGAAAAAAAATAGTTTTCCGCTCATTTTTTCACATTCATAAAATTTAAAGATTTGTTCTGAATGTTAAACAAAACAGGTAACATAACGGCTTGTTTATACCCTTAAATTTACTTTACCGTTTGTAATGCTAAGAAATAGTGGCATGAAACATAGGAATAAGTGAATTTTGAATCGATTTAACCATGTCTGTCCGTCCGACCCTCCCAACGATAGTTCAAAAGTTAATTTTGAGCAAAGCTCATCAAAGTTTCATAAAAAAAATAACTTTCGAAGAGTCATTTGATCTTATATTAAGGAGACTATTGAAATTACAATGCTAAAATTTTGCATATACGAATAAAAACCAGTATTACTTATAGAGCACTGTGGAATTCAACACACAGCACCTAAAATCATTCATTCGTAATGGTGTCACCTAGTTGACACGGTTAACTCTACCTATTCTTGTGTTAATTGAGACTTCAAAAATTTCCTTTAGATTTTTCGATGGACAATAAAGTATACTGATTATTTATGTTCAAATTGATTAAGAGTCGATTATCTGAGCTCATTTACTAATTATTTTAAAAATTTATTTAAAAGGGCTTCAAAGCCAGCTGCAAATATTTATGTAGAAAAATTCAAAATAGACACAATAATTCCAAAACAATTTTCATGTACTAAAATGAACTTTAAATGGAAAATAATAATTAATTCGAGGCCAATAATAATTTCGTAATTTTTAAAGTTATTAAATCATTCAAGAATCAAAAATTTTTCCGTATTTAAGGAAAACTTAAATAATACTGAACGTGTACATGTTACACACAAATGGTTTTGTATGAAAGGGGAAATATTTATGATAATGTTGACGGTAAAAGTTCAGTTTATTACAGTTTTTTTTTTCCTAGCAATTTTGTCGCCGTCATTGTATTTCTATTTTTTTTTTTTTATAGGTATATAAGAAAACGGAAAGAAAAGAGAAAAATAAAAACCGGTTTAAGAATTTCATTTTCACTTTAATTTACAGGATGTGGAAATAGGTATGAAAATATATGATGATTTTTCATTATGACAGCTATAAACTAAAAATAAAAAAGAAAAATAAAAATAAAATAAAGTTCAAATGGAAATTTACAGGAAATAAAATGGAAATATTGTTTTGCTTAAATTTTTTTTTTAACTTATAAAATTTAGCAAAAATTTTTTTTAAATTTTATTGCAATTTCATGTTTATTGTATTTTTTTTTGCTTAATTTTTTTTGTGTTTAATTTCCTTTTAGTATTCCTGTTTTTCATACTCACTTTATAATACTATACACTTGTAGATACATAGTTTCTTCCGAAGGTAAAGGAAAATATTTTGAAAACTATTTCAAATTTACATGTGCTTTTCTAAAATGTTTTCAACTTTCCGGCAACCGTTTCTTTCTATTCCTATTAAGAAAGTGAGCTTTTTTATCTTATCTCGAAAAATACAATTATCCCTCTCTTTTGAATTTACGTTAAATATTCTAATAAAACCTTAGTCTACGTTACTATAAGCCTTGAACGAAAGAAAAATATCGGATTCAGAAGTGGATTTTGGAGAGAAGATGTTTTAACCGGTTTTAATAATATTTCTTTTATAATTTTACTGAAAATGTAAACGATAAAAAAAATATCACATATTATGGTAAAAACTTTATAGCTGACCAATATTTGCAAAGTACAATGAACTTACTGGTATCAAAGGTGTAAAGCAATATGAAGTTGCTGTTTAAATATTTAATTTCATTAAAATTGGTAAGATAGAATGAGCTAAAACATAAAGTGTATAAAAATTCTAACATAAAGTGTGAAATTTGACCCAGCTTGCTAATAAGATACAGCATTGACAAAATTTAGTGCATTGCAGTTCACTTTGTTTGCAACTTGAAATATTTTGTAATGAAGAGTTCGCCAGAGTTTTGTATTCTGCGTCAAATCATCTTTTCATTTGCTAAATTTTTGTCAAATTAAAATAATCGTAAAGAAATTAAAAAAATTCGCCGAACATCGTATATCAAACTTTCACGAAACGAATTCATCTTACACAATAAAACTATAAATTTAAAAAAAAAAAAAACTGTTATCCATTGCTTTCAAAAAAACTTACTTTATTTCGTCTGAATTGTAGCTGAATTTTGTTTCTAAAATTATGAAAAATCTAATGTTGTTGTCTAGTTAAAGGCCACCTTCCGACACCTGTTTATCTTCTATTTAAATAAATCAGAAAGTTTCAGGAAGACAATACATGAAGACGATGTTACAAAGCCCGAATTACTGATGTCGCCGTGGTTTTTATAGGTTAAAAATAAAATTTCTTTTACTATCATGTTCTTTTATACGGCTACGGTAATTTCGTTGGTTTATTGTTATATCTAGCTAATTTCCATTAATTTTTACAGTCATTTCATATTTTTTTGACTTCTTTCCTCTAAATCATCAAGAGCTTTTTAATTGTTTTTACAAAATTTAATTTACATCTGAAACTATTCTAGGGTAAGGATTCAAGTGAACTTAAAAACCAAACCGTTATTAATGTATTTTTTACTTGAATTTCTAGAACTGAAAATAAATATTATACACTAATGCTTTCATTAATTTATTAAAGTGATTTTGTAAAACGGAAATCCTGTAAGAATAGAAAAAACATTCACGTTTTTATTATTGTAAATTTAAAAACAAAAATTTACTTTACATTTTTAGTACATTTGCAATTTAAACAAGTTCATTTTTTAAGGCTACTGAAAGGCTACAGTCACTTAATATTTTAGTTACCTGCAATGCACATAAAATAGATTTTTAATTTAATTCTCGGTTTTTTAATTAAATTCAAAAATTAAATTTAGTTTTTTAATAAAGTTTACAATTACATACTTCTATTTCGGTGATTATTTGAAATAGAGAGGGCAAAATAATGCTAAATTTCTTGTAAAAAATACCAAATTAAAAATATTCTCTAAGAAATATGTTTTTGGTACTTTTAATAAATTGTTGAAAATAATTTTATTCTAGTTTTTAAAATTGGAATTGCATAATGCAGTAATGTCCTTTTATGTTATTTAAATTGGACAGTAAATTCTTTTGACAATTTTTGCGTTTCACTCTTATAAGCAAGTGTTCTTTTTTATGTTAAGGCCATTCGAATGGAAAATTGTAAGGATAAATGGTGCTGATAATACATTTTATAATTTTTAGGATAAAGGGAGTTGAAATAAAAATTTTGTCAGCTCTTTTGTCACTTAATCTGCCTTCTAAACAAAAACATTAATTTGAGAATAATAGAAAGAGTAATGGTAAAATTTTTGAATTATTTTCTATTATGTCAGTAAATTGTTTAAAAGAAATTTGAGAGAAGCCATCTGGTGGCGATAGCATCATCATTAATTAAAAGTAAAAAATTATTTTAAAAATGAAAAATTTCTCGATTTAACAAAGTTTATTTCTTAAAATTTTGTTTGAGATGCGCCATGACATTTTATAATTTCTGTGTACTTTAATCGTTTAGTTAAAATTCATTTCATATAAATTTTAAAATTTTTTCGTACATTAATCATAAACTTAATGTGATCACAGTGAAATAAGTTTTTCATGTGCTAGAAATTATTATTATTCTTTCAGTTCATGATTTTGAAAGTCATTCAAAAAAAAATAATGCTGCAAACAGTTTTTGTGAACTTTATGAATTGCTAAAATAAAGAATTGCTTTGGTTTAAGGAATAGTTCAGGACCAAATAAAAAACTACTTCATCGAAATTGTGTTCCATTTTGAAATACACAGAATCTGCTGTACACACTCAGAAATTTTTTTTGAAAATTTCTTACATTTATGTATTTCTTATTTGTTAACAATAAGTTGAAATAGAAATTCGAAATTCACAAAATTTATGAGTTTGTCTTAGCTATCGTTTTTTACCAATAACTTGCAGTAAACGCAAATTAAGATTTATTATTTCTAACTGAGTTTCAGATTACTTTTCTATCCTGCTCTCTTACATCTTGAATAAGAACTAAAGAATATAATCTTATATCGTCAACTCCTCTGCATAATTTTTGGTCCAATGGTAATTGACTGGTTAGGCAAGATTGATTAGGAACTGTGATTTTATTCCGTTTCACTTTTTTAATAAAAAAAATTATTGCTTTAATATGAAATTTTTTCATAAATTTAGTAATCTCATTATCAACAATCTGTAAAAAGGTTTTTTTTAAATTTAATGTTTCCATTCTAAGCTGATTTCTTTAATCAATTGAAGAGAATTAAGTAATAATTTTTATTTTTTTTAACATTCCATAAATCAGAAATATGAAAATGTAAAAGATATTATTTATAACCTACTTCCAATTATGAAAGAGAATATAATTTAGAAATCACTGAAGTTTGCTATCAAGTACTTGCCATCATTCCGTTTTTATTCCTTACTTTTTCAAGGAAATGTCATACAACTTCATCTTCATATTTATTTTCTAGATTATTTTCCGGGGAATAATATTTTATAAGTCAAGATTATATCACTATTAACCTTACCTTTCATAGTTACTACGTAAGACATTAGAACGGTAGGAAACTTACATATTAACGGAAGGAAAAGAAAAAAATAGCCATTATGTGAAATTATAAGGATAAATTTTATCCTTTAAGTTTTCAAGTAATTTATCCGCCAGTTTATTTCAAATCTTCATATTATTTTTTCTATTAATTTTTTTAGTAATAATAATAATAAAAGAAATTAATGGGTTCACATTGCTTCCTTAGCTCGTTAGTTCAAAATGACACACGACAATTGTTGTAATAGCAATATTTGTTTGGTTATAAGGAATTTTGTAGAGACTAATTATAAATTACAATACATACAAGCTATGAAAGTATTCAGCAAATTTTTCTAATTTTTTAGATTTGTTTTTTCTTTTGTCAGAAAGTATTTATAACGTTCTATACACAGCAATTTTCATACAATACCACACTAATATTGGTAATGGCCGATATGGTAACAATATTGCAAAACTGTGTAAAATCAACTAAAAATTTTGTTCGTTATATTCTGTCAGGATAATCATTGTTACTATTGTGATGTTCGTTAAAAACTGAGACTTTTAGATTAAGTTGTTATTTTATATTTCAGTATTGTATTACGTTTCAAAAGTTGCTTCTCAAATTTCAACTTAAAATGAAATTTCAAGGAACAAGATTACATTTTCATTTACTATTATAATTTTTCATTTAGATACTAATTTAATCGATTTTCTTAAGTAAGCCAATTTATGGCATCAATAGACTGAAAAGGAGACCGGGTTTGATCTCTTAGAAAAAAATTCCAATAAATTGTAGAAATATGGAAAACTAACAGCATTCAATGGCAGAAAGGCAAAGGTCGGATATACATATTCACGGTAGAGCAAAGAAAATTGAAATAGAATTGCAATTTTGAATTTTGCGCTAAATATTTAGAGTAAATTCCTGAATTGGGGGTTTCTAACATTAAAACTTTGGAAATCCAAAAACAACGAAGAAACGATATTAATGAAGAAAGTCGTCAACAAAAAAGATTAATGAACCCAACCTTTGTGACATTGAACTAAAGTTGACACAATAAATATAATTATTAATATTGCATACTTCTTGGGGCATGAAAATTATAGAAAAATAAATGTTATATTGATGTTGTATAATTATTTTTTTCCATTTAATTTAAAATCATGCTGAAAATTTATAATATAAAATTTTAATATTAAGACATCATTGCCGTCTTCTTGAATATTTAAAAAGTATAATTTTCGTATGTAAACACTGTACTTAACATATTAATTTAGAAGCTTCATTTAATTTATAAAATGCTATTTATCATATTAATAATATATATATATCATATTACTATTCATGTAAATTATTGCGATTACATTATTTATTGAAATTCCTTAAAACAATTTTATATAAGTAGATTTTCAATAAAAGGATAACATTCAAGTTATTTAATAATTATTCAATAAGAATGCATTAAATAATTTATTACAAGTAATCTGAATGATGTATGATAAAATATATTTGTAACTATAAATGAATTAAAATATATAAGTATGAATAATAACGAACGAGCAATAACATATTATACAACTGTATAAGAAAATATTGCATGACAATGTTATACAAATATTTATGACAATTATAGAATTATTTATTATAAACAATTAAATATAAAATAATTTTCTTTTAATACATTTTATTTAATTTAATGATTACAATAATTATAATTTCATTGATTTTCGAAAATAAGTTAATTAAAATAATTGAACGAAATTATAATATGAATTTAATAGCTTAAAAAATTATTTAATTATTGTAGGTTGATTTATAAAATATTTAAAAAAGAATTAAGAAGTTATTGATTTTGCAAAATTATATGTAGTGTGACTGTTCAGTTTTGAAAATTTATAGGCTCACCTTTGACAATTTTGCATCCGAAATGAAAATAAGAAGGTTGACGATCTTAGAATTGTGTAGTTTACATATGAATGATGGGTGTAATACATAATACTAATATTTCTTGTACAGATACAAATTTGAAAATGATTTTAATACGATTTCTCAACAACATCTTTCTGAGTTTCAAAAAGTAGTTTCTGGATCCAACTAGAATTTCAATAAAATAATAGTCGCAACTACTTATTTCATTTTTATACCCGTACGAACGTATGTTCGAAGGGTATACTAAATTTGCCTTACCGTTTGTAACGCTAAGAAATAACGGTTTTAGATATAGGCTCAAGTGTATGTTTTTGATCAGCGTCGAATTCTGAGTTGATTTAGCTTTGTCTGTCCGTCCGTCCGTCCGTCCGAACGATAACTCAAAAACTAATTGCACTAAGTTTACCAAATTTTCACAAATGATTTATTGTAGTAAGTGTTAGAACCCTATTTAAATTGGACGTGATCGGGGTACCGGTTCGGGTAGCTGCCATACAACTTCAAAATTTATTTGGCTATATCTCAGAAACTATAAAAGCTGTGATACTGAGATTTCACACAAGTGAATATATTAGTAGGGCCGATGTGCTTGATAAAATTCGCTAAAATTTCTTGGCTCTTTCTGGTAGCTGCCATACAACTTCAATAGTAGTTTGGCACAACCGGAATTTGGAAAACCACATAGTACTGAAATTTTGCATAAATTAATATGGTAATACGGCAACTTAAGGTCATAGTCTGCCCCATAGTTAGTTATGGCACATTAGTTATTCGCACATCGGATAACAAATTCGTACGGGTATCACAGAGTTGACAAGGTCAACTCTATTTTTTTTCTCGTTTAATCAAATGTTCCTGACTTAAGTTTTTATTTTTAACATTTAATATCTTCCCTTATTGCATCGAAGTAGCGTTTATTTCAGCTGATAATGTCATTAAAATCGCTTTTATTTTTCTTATTTTACAATGGCATTTTTAACATACTATATTATCATTGCTATTATTTTATTGTGGTTCAAGTCAATATTTCGGATAATACTGAATTGGGTACAGAGTAAAATAATAATGTTTGTCAAAATAAAAATATTAGACGAAATAAAATACCTTTCTCTTGCTTTCACACATATCCTATTTGTCGCCTTATACAACATTATTACTCACGCCATAGTAATAAGCATAAATTAATTCATTACTAACCTGATCTCATTGAATAATTTATGTTTTTCAAATAAAAAAATTATCCTCCATTGTGATTAATGCAATACCTCAAGTGTTAATTTTTCAAATCATATAAAATTTCACATTATTAATTTTCTATAAAATTTACATATTAATTATTTTTTCCTCACTTATAATAACTTTAACTTTTTTACGAAACTTATAATGTGCATATCCTTTAAAATTATACATTTTTTTAAGGTGTTAATTTCTATCCTTAAACTATTGCCATAATTTTAAACTTGCACACCTTTCCTGACTGTTTCATAAATTATTGCTATTGTATGAAAAAAATAAAACAACTTTGTTGGCAAAAAAAAAAAGAACAAGAAAACAAAAAAAATACCATAGACCGGAAACTTGCAATCAATTTTAAAGTTGTCTTTTTTTTTCTACTTTTGTATATCCTTCAACACATGTTCACTGTTATTATAATTCTAATAAAAAATGAAAGTCTACAAGCCCAGGTAGTAAAAGTTTTATTTTTTCCTACTTTTATTTTTTTTTTTATTTTTTTTTTACTATTTATGTTCTTTTAGCCGTAAAGAAATAAAATAATGTTATTGAAAAAATGAAACCAACCATATGTAACTTAGCCTAGCCGCAATGCATAAAATATGCACAAGGGTGTTAATTAACGTTGTTGTTGTTTTTGTATATGTTGTGTTGCAATAAAATATTCTCTATTTGGTGATGTATTCCTTGGTATATATGTACATATCATCATATCGTTACAAATAATTATAAATAAATAAATAAGCTACTTGTTGAACATTATTTTAAAGTTATGTTGGAGTTAGAGTTATACATTTTATGTTAGTTGCACGTTAAAATGCCGCTTTTAAGTGAATTCGAAATGAGAGAAGTTAAACTCCTGCATTTATGATGACAATGATAGATAAGAATTCAGTCAATATATTTTCTGTTAAAAAAATTGTTAAGTTGTTTTGTAAATCGAATTATTCAAGCATTGAAATCAATAAGTAATGTGGCGTCTTTGTCAAAAAAATGAATTGAAAATGAATGGTTTAAAAATCGTAACTTTTGAGTTTAAAATGAGTGCTTTTTGTGTTTTCACTTACCAAGTGAACTGAATTTTATATATTTTGGATTTGCAATATTTTCGCTGTACTTACAATAAAGGTAATTATTTTTGCTTATCAAGTTCTAAATTATTTTTTAATATAAAAAATGCAATCGTCATAAAAAAATAATATTAATAAAAGTTTTATAATTCCCGTTTTTGTAAATTTCATATGTCCTTGAATGAAATTATTATGGTTATTATTTGTTCACATTTTCACATACGTTTAAATATTTTTATATTATAGTTTGAATGTATGAATTAGGAATTTTAAAAATATTTTGACACCTCATTTCGTGAAAATAAATTGCACATTCAAAAGTAGTTCTAATACCCTACACCTTTGTGAAGAGTATATTAACTTTGATACGGAATTTGTAACCACTGGAAGGAGTTGTTTGCGGTATTGAAATATGTATATATATATTCTCGCTCCGCATTAAATTCTGCCTTGATTAGGCATGTGCGTCCATGCGCCTGTCTTTCCGCCCGCCTTATATTCGCCAACTCAAAGAGAGTATTTTAAATATTTCAAAAACTAATAGAGGTTAAATATGAAATTTTGTAAATATGTGTGGCCAATTGCAAATGCTCTAAATATTTTATTCAAATGGCTGCACTCATTCGGGTAATTGACATACAACTCCAAAAGCAAATTTCATATATTCGGAAAAATAATAAATAAGCTAAGTTCATGAAACTTTGCAGTCATGAGCCCAATTATAGGTTCACACATATTAATTTTATTTGCTGAAAGAAATTAATTTTTATATTTTCATAATATTATAGTTTGTACAAAATTATTGTATACAAGTATACATATTACACATATATGTTTTGCATATGTATGAATCTCTATTTTTATGTTCAACTAAATATATTTTTAATAGCAGTAAGAAGGATTAATAATCAAAATTCACCTGATATTTCTGTTTGATTTTGCACTTGGTTTTTCACTTAAGATGCAATTTACTTACTTCTTTATATCATTACTCTATACATTTACCAACATTTTTCATTCATTCTGACAGAAATTGAATTGATCATATTTTTACAGGGAAGTATATGTATTTGTATTACACTCATGTTTCATTTACTGAAACTTCGTTCAAATACTAATTTTAGTTGATTTTTTCATACGTTCTCTATCTATTTGGTTTATAGACAAGCTTCCCATGCTCGAACCCCTCGAAGCTTAAACTACTTTTAAATCCAATTTAATTTTGTTGACCCATATAGTGTTTTAAATTGTTTTATTTCTTTTCCGATACTCGAACAATCTATATTCCAAATTTTTCAGATATTTAAATGAGATTAGAGAGAGTACTTTTGTAATTATATGTAAGCATTTAAAAATTGGTTTTAGTTGAATTTAGTTGGCCTGATAATGGAAGTGTTTATTAAGGTTGATAGTTACATACTCCTATTTATTAGTTAGATGGGAATGTAACTAGATAGGAATTTTAGAGTTGATAAAATGTTTATTAGGTTCAAACTGGTCGATCATCTTCACATCATTATCGTATGCCTCATGAAATTAGATTGCCATTGTGTGTTTAGTTGTCTATATAACAGTTATCAAATCAAGCTCAAATAAGTTGAGTTTATTTATTTCCAATTACAGTCGAACTTCCGCTATACTTTCAATATTTATGAAATTTCTCATAACAAAAATAAATTTGGTTTGTTTACTCCTACTTGTGAAAAATATCACAAAATTCATATACACACATACATAATATATTTACTATTAATTCTACCACTTCAATTAATGTGCATGTTACCATATAAAAAGGTATAAAATTTCAAGTATACTTAGAATTTTAAGTAAGAGAAAAATACAAGAAACACAAAATATAATAATTTAAAAAGGATATGGAATTTTACTGTTATATTTATAGTAAAGGTAAAAATTAAACACGTATAAAAGTTTATAAGAAGAAAGAAAAGCTTAAATACATCACAATGTTACATGAAATCCGGTGATTATGAGGTTATTAAGTTACAATAGTCCAAAAAAAGAAAAACTAACAAAACAAAATGGAAAATAAACGTAACTGCAAAATATAATATAAAAGAAAATGTTTATGGTATAAAAGATTAAATCAAATTAAGGTGAGGCAATATAGCATACCTGTAATAGGTCAAAATATTTAGGTAAAAATATTTCACAAGAAACTGGACTCGTATTATATAATATGGAATACTAGAAAGGATAATAATATCCTTTAATATTATATTAGTCTTTCACTAAACAAATTAGTGTCAGATTTTTGGTTCTTTTTTCAATCATAATGTTTCTTTTCAGATTTTTTGATTTTTAAAAAGGAATTTAATCTTTCGATTTACATTGTTACTTAATTTTTAAAATATAAATATTCTCACTAAAATATTAAACTCTTTTCGTTAGTTTTCTTGAACTATTTTTACTCCAAAACGTCGAATATTTTTTCTAACACTTAATGGTTTACTAAATGTTTGTTTTAAATGTTTTAAAATGATCCAGTAATTAAAAATTTATTACCAACTCCGGGGAATTATTGGGATTTATAACTTTTGGTCAAAAAATCTATTTTGGTCGAATACCAATAGATCGGATAAGGGATAAGTTTGAAATAACAATAAATTCAATTCTTAATTTATAATCTAATAAAAATCAACAGAAATTTGAGCATTATTTCGAAAATTTGTAATATTCTTTATATAAATTGAAACAAATTGGAATATTTAATGCAATTTTGATGACTGTTTTATTATAAACAAAATAAAGTCCTTAAATTAAACTCCTACGAATTTTTTAGATTTATTAGAAGAATCATTTATTCTTATTGCAATCCGTGTGTGTTATTTATTACGCATAATTTCCCTAAAGAACACTTAAGTTGCAAAGCAATTAAAATTGCAAATATTTTAACAATTGTACTTCCATGTAATGAACGTTTTAGTATATTTCTTACTTTTTCTCTTTAAAATTCAAGATAGACAGTAATATAGGATTATAATACGCCCTCATTATGATATCAGCGATAATATTTATATTTAGAATCGCAAATATTGTTTTTTTTTTATTTTATTCCCTTAAATTTAGATAAAATTATTTTATAATTTTGTATTTGTACAGTGTTTTAACAGAATCTTTAGAATTTAAAAATTTTTCTGGAATTTATTAAAGAAAAAAGGATTCTCAGGCCCGGTTCTGACTTCTTTCTGACGTAGAGCGCCGGCTACATGAATTCTTAAAGCCGCGTGCCGTTTTCAAACAATAAGCAATATACAAAAAATCGCGCACTGCGCTTAATAAATCACTTTTTTGTAACTTTATCATTATGAATGCAAGATTAATATTATGGAACAAAAGCGAGGAACTAAGCTTTCAGATTTATGTTTTGTGAAGTTTGTATTTTGTAGAAATTTTTTGGAAAACACGTGACGATAAATATTAAAAAATTTTTATTTTTAAAATTTAATTTTTACTTTAAGTTTTCAATGGTGTCCCTGTATTCCGGATCTTATTGCGAATGCTTTCTCTACATATTCACCCGGCGCTGAGTATACTGGAAAATTTTTAAAACAAAATTATATATTATATGTATGTATGTATATAATATTAAGTAATAAAAATTTGAGGAGAAATCAAATATTCTTATGGAATTGAATTTATTATAAAGGAAAACAGTTTTAGAGTTCAGTGATTTCTGAAAATATTGTTAGAAATGAGCGATCATAGTCGATATTGAATAAAATAAAAAATAGCGCTGAATTATTAAATGATGTCAGTGATGTTAAATTTTCATAACCGTGTCCGTCTCTTTTATTATTCTCTGTGTTACAAATGAAATGATGAATGAAATCATCCTTTTAAGGGTTTTTCAATTCGCATATTATTTATTAACTTTCACAGAATTAAAATTAATTTATTGAAAATTTGTATGTATGTAATTTAAAAATTAAAGCACTATAACTTGATTGAATGCTTTAACAAAATTAGGGCAAAATTTTACATTAGTGATAACATGCTAATATACAATGGTTTGCATAAATAAATATTTTAGAGAAATAAATGATACTTTGTACGAACTTTTTCTTTAATAAAAAATATTCGTTACAGTGCCTTATGTACTGATTTCCAGACTGTAGTTTAAATTTGTTGAAAGTGAATTTCTTCAAACCCTGCTAACATGTAAAATTTATAGCATAGTACAGGTGAAATTGTACATATAGTTTTCGGCTTCATGACATCGAACTTAAAACCTCAGTAATATAAAAATTAAAACTTAACATTAAATTAAGAATATATTGTGCTCCAAACCTTTTATCCTTTACTTCTCTCTCTTAAAAGGTTACCGTTACTGAACAGAATTTTAAAAAGCGGTTCGTTTTACAAACGCAGCGTATATTTTGTTATTATAAAAATAACATTATTGAGTATATTATTATATTTTTTTATTACATATAGATAAGTGTATAACAATAATTTTCAAAAGAAAAATTTATTTAATAAAGAAAATGTTTTTTTCCGGATGGGAGGGAAAATACTTTTTTCATATTATTTGCTTTTCTAAAATAATTTTCTTTTATTAAATTTATAGTTACATTAATGTTCTCCCTCCACTATTAGGTACCTATTGATATTCTAAAAAAAATAGAAAGATGAAATCAATACAATAATAGTGTGTATGTGGAAAATGTTAAGAAAAATTTGTTGTAGAAAAAAACCCAAAAGATTAAATCGAAAATAAATTAGTTTTGAATTACCCAAAATGATTCTGTTAATGCGGTAATAATATCAAGCACGTGAGCACGTTTTAATATGCTCCAAATTACATTTTTATTCATATAGATTCTATATTTTACGATATTATTTTATAATATTATTATTATAATATTTTTTTTGGTATGTAATAGGCGTTAAATTGTAATAAAGTTTTTATTACTAAATATAGAAGAATGAACATAGAAAAACAAATAATTTTTTATTTAAACTTATATGATTATTAGACGCGCAATACAGAAAATGAAAAAAAAAATTTATAGCCTCCCTCTGCACTCTAATAATCTGTATTTAAATCGAAGATTAAGAATTACAAAAATTATTTAAATGACATTTAAGTTGCCAAAAAAAGTATATTTTCCATTTCCGTTTCGATTATGATCGAAATATTAAAATTAATATTTAAATTTCAGACTTTATTAGCGCATTTTCTGCAATTTTAATCATGTCAGCTAGTAGAAATGTAAAAAAAGTATGTGAAATTGTAAAGTTTGACCAGTTATTCCCATTTTTTACCAGCCTTTTGAAAATTAAAGATTTACCAACCCGCAAAACTTTACCGAACAAGTATCACATTTTTGCAGTTATAAAACATTTATGCATAAATCATTTTTGTTACATAAGGTGCTTCGAACGAGAATTTGTGACATCTTCGAAAGTCTCATGAATCTAAGAAGGCGACGTAATACAAAGATTTTTCAGGAAACTAGAAATGAGTTATAAATTCAAGCTGCAAATTAAGTGAACCAGAACTGGATTTTTTAATTCAAGCCCAAAAATTTCTGAAATTAGATATAATATACCGAATATTAACAATCCGTATAACAGATTTTATTACAATTTATGAACAATAATTGATATATTATAATTAAAAATTTCTCTAAAGTTTTTACTTTTATTGCCTTTACTAATAAAATAAATTTTTTCTTTTCAGGTAAGTCTCAATATGGAGCTCGCCAAGAATATTTGAAAAATTTGTAGTAAATTAACAAAAGTAGTAAGTGTTTAGATTTGAAAAATTATTATTGTTTAGAAAATTTTATTTTGTAGCAGTAGTAAAAATATGGTTAAATTTAATCATTTTTAATTTTATCTATACACAAAATTCATAACATTTTACATTATTTTTAATTTTTGTTTGATTTACTATTTTATTATTAACAGATTTTAGAATTACTTTATGACGAATTCACATGGTATTTAAATTTAATTAATATATAATGATGGCATAACTGGAAGACCATAATACATTCATAAGTTTTGAATTTTAATCATAACTAAATTAGTTCATTTGGTGAACTACAAGAAGGATTATGGCCTTATGAGTTTCTTCGAAAATTCTACTTAAACGCTGAATACTATTTGATTGCATTAATGTTTAAACAACTCTACTTAACTATTTCATTAAAATTTTGTTATAAATATAAGAAGGAAGACATATTCATGAAGGCGTGAGGCAGGATATTTATGGAATACAAAAAATAATAAAAAAAATCCGAATTGTTATACAGAATTTCATTAAAATGAAATTCTGTATAAATCTATTTCTCTGCCATCTTATATCTAAGTCTAGTAATAATCACATCCACATCCCCAGTATCTCAATAATTTAATTAGTTATACCACAAGTAATAATTTTATTAATAAAAACTCAATAGAAACCCTCTTAAATAAATAAATCTAGAATTCAAATCACATTTTGTAACATTATACAAAAAATTTCTTAAATCATATTTCCTCAATTGGAACTTGAATCAAAATGTTACATAAGAATGATTTGAAAAACTGAGGCAAAATGTACTGATTAATTAATTTCACTTATAATTTTCAAGAGAAAAATAAATTAGATATTATTCGTATAACCTTCATATATGTATGCGCATTAAAAGAAACAAAAAAGAAAATGGGTATTATTTTTATCTCAGAAGAGGTCTTTGTTCCAACACTTTCAATTATCTATCTTCTGGTAAAAATCTATACAATAAAAATTTCCCAAAAATTAAGAGAGCATATTAGTATATAATACCATACATGTAACATACACTTACATAAATTATAATTGTTATACATATGAATACAATTCAATTAGTGTTATGTCCTGTCAGCATGATAAACTAATCTTAAATTTTTGGTAATATCTTCATTTGCTAAATATAATATAATTAAATAATTTTATGTCTATACAAAACCAACAATAACCAGAAGTTAAGAATTTATGAACAGAATAGAGAAACCATACAAAATTTTTTTTTGTTTCTTCGTGAAAAACTATAAAACAGTTTCTAGAAAATCAGATGAAAAACAAAAACAAACCTAAAATCCTTAATGGCTATTAAGAAGAAATAAAAAAATGTAAATAGAACAAGAATAAATAAAGTTGTTCCTTTCAACTATGTGTTGCCGGTAAGAATGAATTATTTTATGAGTCACAACGGACACCATGTCTATAACAAAACACAACTCGTCTATTGCTTTTAAATTGTGATCCTTGTTATAGATACGTACCATACGTACGTAAGGCATACCATACGCCTTAAACTTTATTAACTATTATAATTTAAGTGTGTTCTTAAAGATCATTTATTTATTTTTGAAATTGTTTGGCAGTTCCTCGAACTGCCTTCTCAATTATGTATATTCTAACAGTCCGTCTATATTCAAAAAAAATCTATGTGCTGTCGGCGGAACTGTAAATTTTTAATACCTCGCGAACAATAGTTTGTAAGGCAATAATCAGAGCAGAATATATTATATGTACATACATAAGTATTTTATAATAACTGAGAGTAAAGAGTAAATTACATGATTTGTATGTAGATATCGCAGGCATAAAGTGCTGAGATATTCATTAAATATTTTTCTCTTGAAATCTTACACTCTTTTGTCTATATATTACAATAGAATATTATCAAAATATCTAGATAGATAGTATTTGATACATAGAATGTATAACAGTACTTACACACACACGATACTAAATAATAATTTTATAATGCTCAAAAGAATCTCTAAACTAATATTTATCTAATACTCTAGATCCGGTCGAAAAAATTATACAAAGAAACTATAAAAAATCATTTATCATTTAAAAGATTTTTCCTGAAGAAAGGATATGCTATTCTTTTTGAATTTATATTTAGATTTTTGTATAGTTACAAGTTTTTTTTTTTTCATAAATTTCAATAAATTTCTAATGAGATGTAAAAAATGAAAGTAAAATGGAAAAGTAAAACAAAAACATATTAGCTATGACGTATAAATAAAAATGAAAATCATCATTAATATTTATAAAGAATGAGAAACAAATCAAAACTCTTCAGAAACTATTATAGGAGAAATTTCTAATACCCAACTGTGAACAATATTAACCAACTCTTCTTCTTCTTTCTACTTTCAATGTTAATAAAAAATTGCAAAATAAATATTTACAATAGGGCAAATAAATATTTTATTTATGGAGAATTAATTATTTTATAAAGGCTGCAGATGCTTCGAATTATGAGTAGACCTCACCGGTTTCAACAATAATTCAAAAGCTTCTTTATTATATCTAACATTATTATGGGAATCCAAAATTAAAAAATTTCTTATAATTCAATTATGTTAAAAATTTTTCATTAATGTGCACCATTGATTCAAATCTATAGGTACGTCAAATGGTTGAATAGTTGGGGTAAATTCTTGATCAACAAAAGTCGAATTAAAGTAGTTTCTTTCATGTATTTTATTTCGCATTCAATTTAATAGTTTAAATTGAATAGTTTGTGTCTGTTTTTAAAACTTTACGCGTCTTTTAATCTAGAAATCGAATTATTATACGCAAGAGTGAAAGTTTTTTCAAAATTTTTCCCAAAATATATGCTTCATTTTGTTAAATTTCTACAATCACTGTCACTTCTATAATGTGGAGCGCATTTATTGTAAGCACTAGTAATCTTTTCGTAGTCTTTAAGTAACAAAACAAAATTCATTTATGCTACTGCTTTCTCCTACAAAAGGCCTCCATCAAAAAAATTTAGTGATTTGCAAGAAGGTTATTTATATGTTATAAGTTCACAAGTCCATCAAACGCACAGCATAAATCATAAAATTCAATGAATTTTGTTTTAATTTCAGAGCTGTCCTCTTCATTCTCGAAGTTTAAAAATCGGATTGATGAGGTTCGGAAAAAAATCTATTTTCTTTTCTAAAAAAAGGACCTTAAATTTTTGTTTTTTATTCATCGTCAAAAAAACACATAGAAAATAAACGCTCAATGAATTTCAATTGAATTAAAAAGTTTTGAGTACATTAAAAAATCATTTTATGGAAAAGTGCGGTACCGAACAGCATAAAAGAATAGAAAATTAGTTGAGGGAGGAGAAAACGAGAAAAATATAATCTTTTAAATCTTGATTATTTTTGATTTAAATTGAAAAAGTTTTTTTTTTCTTTCATTTCGCTTGCTGTTCTAAGAATGAAAAAAAAAAAATTAATGCACATTTATAGATAGATAAGGTAGCGAGCGATAACCTCGAAGTAAAAAAATAAAATTGTGTACATTTTTTAGAAAGTTTTAAACAAAAAAGTTCTCCGTGGTTTAAATGCGGTAAGACCAATAAATTTGATCTTGGAACTCAATAATACACTTATCTAAGTTCCGTGAATTTAGATTATGCTATATAATATTTCACTGTAAATTACTTTTAAGGATAAATGTTGTATTTAAGTAAGTTAAATAATGCTTTTAAAACTTATAAGCCTGTAGGTGTTATATAAATATTATGTTCTTTAAATTAAAATTATTTTTTTCTTTTGTTAACTGTAAATTATCGCGATATTATAATATTTGTTTTGACATTAGAAGCGAGTAGCTACTATTTGATGTCCTTATAATAAAAAAATACAAGCCCTTTATATGATAATTCAGAAAACTCTCTTCATCTCTTTAAAACATAGGCAAAATCATTTCACTTAAATGCTTTTGCCCTTAATGTTCCAATTTTATCTTTTTGCTAAAAATAATATGTAGGTAATGAAACTGGTAGAAAATATTCCACAAACAGGTGACAGGATGTGTAATTAACAGAATTTCAATTTACAAATTGGAAACCATACCGTTGTATTGAAAATTTTTTCCTTTTTCTGAAATGTCACATTATATTATATAGATTAAAATGATTTTTTCATACCTTCAGGATATTAAAACAAATTTCAATCAACATTATTGAAATTATAATAACAAACTGGTTTACCATATCTTACAACTATAAGATAATTAAAGTAATGGTATTACCAGCGGATAAAATGCTTATATGAAGCAGCAATTATCTCCTTTTAAATAACCATGTTAGACTATTCAAGTAATTTCCAAATCTGCTCGATTTTTAGAAATATTGTGAGTGCCAACATAATTTATCCTAACACTCTGTTCTGAAAAATGGAATATCGAGTCGAAAATTTAAAACTTTTCAGTAGTTCGTAATATATACGAGTATTATGAGAAAACGAAATATACAATTGAAGAAATGTGAAATCTAATTGAGAATTCTAATCCTGTATTTTTGTACATTTTCCAATTTTTGAGTTATACCTGACTTCGAAAGTTTAGGAACGTCGTTTAGTTTAAAAGTTAAAAAATGTTCTTCTCATTATCAAGGATTAATCAAACACTAATACTATTGTTATTGCTATACTAACAGTTATATAGATTACAAAGAATGATCGAAGAATTAATTTTAAAACGACATTACGAACCCAATTTTCATTAATAACACCAACAGTCTCTGTTCTTATTTATGCTCTTTAGTACCAATACCGTGTTCATTTAAAAGCAAATAAAATTTACTTCCCTCTACTGCTTAAAAAGGTAAAAATCATTTCAATTTTAGATAAAGCATCTTCTCGTATTACATTTTTATTCTTTTGAATTATTAATATTTGACTACAATTTTATCGTTTTCCGACATTAGATAATATTTTTCAAAAAATTTCTTACTAATATTTTTGTTTCAAGAGAAGAAGCTATATTATACTGCAGAGTAACATCATAGTAATCAGTATATTGGGAAATTTTGTATTAGAAAAAGAAACGAAAAAAGAAACCAACAATAATAAATGGTGCAAATAGAATCAGAACATTCAAAATGGTATAGGTAGAAAAAGAAAGAAAAGAAGAATCCCCCACCAAGATTTCCGCAGCAGATGTGATAATCAAAAATATTCATATTTTTACTTTTTGGTTATTTTTTTATTTTGTCACAATTTTTATGATTGTATATACATTGTGCTTATATAATTATGATTTCTAAAGTTTGGTACGTACTCTATATATAGATCATCCTCTTAAGGGTATATCTATCCAGGATATTATTATAATAACATTAAATGATAAAGCTTGTAGATATATGAAGCTACTTGTGCTCAATTCATATTGCCATTTACAACATTAATAAAGAAATGTAAGTAATAACTATAACGATTTATATACATCAGTTTGTGCATAAAATAATGGTCTTAACATGCTCGTACATATAATTTGAATTTATTTGCTGTTGTATCCTGCTGTTGAAGCATAAAACTTTTTATATTAAATCACAATAATTTCGAAGTCGAATAGTTTTTAAGAAATCACTAATATTGAGCGGCAAATTGTAAGAACTTGTTATATTTAATTGTTTGAAAATTTATACAAGTTTTTAGTAATCAAATAAACTGTTTGATTAGTAATGATAAATTTAACTCCGTTGACCTCGAATATCGAAAAATTTTTGATTTTCTAAAATATTAAGCACTAAATTTCAAAAAATTATGCGGCAAGCTTTAAAAGCCTGAAATTAATAAACAAAATAAAATAATTACTCAAAATAAAAGTGAAAATTGTTCATTTCTAATCTGAGTGTCTAATCTAAGTATTTATAGAGTTCTAACTCTGTATCTGAGTATTTCTAGTCGAGTGTAAATCTAATTTTACACTCGGTTATAAATACTTTAAATTCCAGAAGTCGAAGCTATATTTTTGAGTTGTGTCGTTATTCTTCCCAATGTGCGTTGTGTGGATTGACTATTGAAAGTAATGCTAATTTAAGCTATTCAGTCTTATAGGATCAAATATTTTAAGGTTTGTTTTTCAGTCCAATTCATACTGATTCTCTTTATTGCTAAATCAAATTTGGGTCTCCGTTTAAAAAACATGACGCAGAAATATTCCGACAATATAATCTCAATAATAATTATTTGATTCTTATCTCAACTTAAGACTTAAGCGGTCTTCTATTTAATTCATCTAAAAAGTGTATAAAAAGTTATAAATCATAATATTGCAAGTAGTATGGATGATCACGTAATAGAACCGTATAGGGATAATAATATTCATTCATAACCATCATTTTAATGCAGAAAATGTATACATATACTTATCAGTCTATTTTATACATACAATTCTCACTAGAATGGTTAATATCAACTGAATATTTTACACAAAGATATTACTATAGTCATACAGAAAAATATTCACAAAACACAGACGTATGAAAAGTATAAATGAAAAGCAAACAAAAATGATGAAATATAAATAAGGAGATGAGATCCATTAAGGATAATAAAAAATCAGAATGTTAAATTCAATGTTAAAAGTAACATCTAAACAAAATCAGTTTGAGAATTTTTTCTTAAAAACATAATATATATGTATGTGTGAATGTGAATTGAAAACTTGTTATATTTCGCATTAGTATTGGTGTACAGGAAAATAATTTTTCATACTTTATATTTGATTTTTGTACTTATTACCATATATGAGATATTAGAAAAATTATTGTATCGAGTTAGTAGAAGAAGGTTAATAATATTTATTTGACAGTTTCGTCGTCCTCCTTCTTCTATTGAATAATAATGTTAGAGATGAACTCAAGATTTTAGGTATAAATTTCTGAAATTCTAAGTATTTTTGGATAAATTTGTGATATGTATGCAAAGGTATATATGTATAGATGTAAATGCTAATATTTATGCACCCTTGCGGGCCTACCCATAAGTATACTTTTATATTTGTTTTTGAATATACATTTTGATGTAGATATTATACAGCTGTATATGGTTATTTTGAGGTTATGATTAATTCATTACATTACCGTGCATAACTACATTAATATATTACATTTGTATATAATATTATATAATGCATGTATGTAAGTGGATTCAACATTTCTTTCTTATTAATTTTTAGATAAACTCTATATGTATAGAAGATTTATTAATAGAATAGAAATGACAACAATGAGAGATTCTTGAATATTCTTGAATTTATTGAAATTTCATAAAAAGTTTGTCCTAAATAACAATATTGTAGTTTTGATTTAAATTTTAACTCAAATGTAAGTATGTACTCGTATACCCATTCAATATAAGAATAAATGAATTCAAAATTATTAGCAAATAACTTTTCTATAAAACTCTTGTAATTTATGGAAGAGTAAATATTTAATAGGAAATGCAAAATTCTTATATTGATTTAATGTTTGAGAATATTGAGTCAATAAAATTCTTAAACATTAATTCAATTCCGATTTAAATAAATGTGGACGATACCAAATGTCAATACGACAACTTAAAGAAAATTATGTGAACCTATTCCGAAAAAAAATAAGACAATAACAATTCCAAAAAAGCATATTACTAATATTGCTAATACAACGTGTAGTTGTTTATTTTTTTGTTATAATTTTTTATTAATTCTTATAAGAATATCTACTGGAAATTCTTCATACAACTACAGAACAGATGCATAACGTAATCAAAGAAATGAGTAAAGGCAGAAGAATTAAAAAAAAATTTTCTCATCGAACTGGACTCGAAACAGAGGCTTATCGCTTCTACCTTTAGCTCTACCAACTGAGCTACAAAGGTATGAAGAAATTGCCGACAAATTTTTCTTAATATTGCTTAATACTGTAATCTACATGATTACCAAGAATTGTTTACATGAGATGCTACATGCAATCTTATATTTGAAACACACATAGGCACAAGAACATATAAATAGTTATAGTGCCTATACCACACTAAGAATATTACTATCTGTTCTACAGTTGTATATGAAAAAATTTCACTTAGTTATTCCAAAAAAGTCTTTATCATAAATATTAATTAATGTAATTAATAAATTTGTTACTAGTATTATGCAGAAAACTACAATATTCTTATAGGTACGGATTACTGACATTTCTCAAATTGCAGTCGTTTTACAACTGTGTCATGTTCGCATTTTGCTTTCAAGTTATTTGAATTTTAATTAATCACAAATTGTAAGCTATTCGTTTATATTTTAAAACGATTTATTTTCATGAAATTTATCGATTTTTGTAATATTTATTTTGAGTAGTTGATTAAGTTTCCATCTATGATTTAAAAAATAAGGCAAACGATTTCATTGCATATATTTAGGGGCAACCTTTAAAAAAAAAATTTTTGAACAGTTTCACCAGTTTTTATTGAAATACCGCGAAAGTTTTGTGCCAATAAATGAAAATAGGAAAATTTGTATTATTGGCGGATAATTAATTTTCGAGCTTATAAAATGAAATGCATATTTGCAAATGTGTATACATATAAAATATTAAAATTGTTTGTAAACTTATGCCGATTATGACAGGAATGGCTCCAAAAACTCAAAAACTATTAATTTGAAACAACGATTGGTTTGGGTTAGAGCGTTAAAAAGTTAAGCTTTCGAAAATTTCTTTATCGTCTTTGGAGATGCAAGGATTATGTTACTACATTTACTAAATATACAGGTCGCTCATGATTTTAATAATGAATCATAAAGTTTTCAAAGAAGAATAGAAATTTTGGAAGGCATGGAAATTTTAAATTGTCTCTGAGATTTTTAGTACCTGTGCGTAATCACAATTTTGTGATAAAGAGTTATAGTTCAAATTAACTAAACGAGAAATCTGTTTAATTTTTTAAGACTGTCTAAAATAAAATAAATAATTTTTTTTATTCTTCGTGTTTATTACGAAAACCTTTTGTTATTTTTGAAAATTTCACGGCGTCATCATAAAAAAACTTTAGTATTACGTTAATAGTGTTACTTTTTAAAAAATTTCTGAACTGATTTCAACAAAAAGAACCTTAATTTACTCAATTGCTTCTCAGTACAATGTGGAAACATTTTAAATAACAAATTGAGTTAATTCATTTTAGTGATTTGTGATATTTTATTGTTGAAAACGAAAAAAAAAAAAACAGAACCAGATTATTTTTTTTTTTTACTTTATCGTACACAAAGGATATTAGAAAATCCTTTAGTTTCTATATTATATTGTGTTTTTATAAACCATCATTTTTATAAGTAGATTTAAGTAGGAACTTTATGAACATACATGGATACGTTGATTAAACCTTATACTTTCATATTTACTATATTATAATAATTTTTTTTCGCAAGTACCCTTTGGATTCTGCTGATTTCAATGAGAAATAATAATAATGATAACAAAAAAGGAGCAATAAAAAAAGATTACAACCATATGTGGAAGGAGAAAATAAAATTGTAAGAAAATAGAACTGCAATAAAAGTGATACACTTGTATACAAACACATAAATATATATATGATTTTACATACATGAATGTGTTTGTGCAAAAAAAAATTTATAGATTTGAAGATTGAGCACGTCTTTTTCTTCTAAATTATGCGGTGGGTAAATTATAATGGAACCATATGCCATACACCAGACAAAATAAACGTGAAAAGTTATTTGTAATTTTCGCTAAAAAAGAAAAGAAAAAATATTTTATTGTTTTATTATTTTTGAGATGAAAAGAAGCATTTTATATTCTTAAAGCATTTAAGATTCTACTCTTGAGTTTTCATAAAATTTATTTGTAATATGCTTATATGAAACCTGCAAATTATACACAGAAACTTAAAAAATTACCTTAAATCATAATTGATCCTTTAAATAAAATTTGAGAGCAATTTGTGATGTCCAAAAATATTGCAAAATTACAATTATTTTGAAAATTGCATTAACAAATTGTGGTAATCATTATCAATTAGAATTGCAAGAAACAAAATTAGTTACGTTAGTTGAGTAGAATATTGCCTGGAACTTTTCCTAATCAGGGTAAAAGTTTTAACAGAATTTAATCAACACTTATTCAAATATCACCATAAATAACCTTTTGATAAGAGATTCAATTGACAACGCTCAGCAAAAATCTCTGAATTTAACAAAAAAAATTTTTTACACAGGTTTTTAAAGGAAGGGTAGCAATAAAAGTTTAACAAGAGTCAGTTGATTTATGTAATTTATTTAATTTAAGATTTATGTAATTCCTATGTAATTTTCCGCTTCAAATAATTTTTCAATTAAAAATTTTATTTGATTTTAATTTGAAACAAAAAAAATATCAGTTTTTCACCACCCCTAAAGTTGATGAAAAGAATAAGTTTATTGTCTTTAATTAACAAAATTCTTTTCTCGTAGGGGATAGAGCAATTTAATTTGTTTTCCAAAAATCTTAATAATTTAAATGTAAAAGGGGTGTGCAGCTTAAAAATTAATGAAAATTTAAATATTATAAGTGCAGATTATTCACACTCTATCAGTCGAAATGCGGCGTTTTTCTAAAATGTGCCACAAAAGTAGAACTTTAAATTTCTTAAAAATTAAATGTGTTTTTGTATTGTAAGTTCTGAAGAGTTTTGTAAGAACAAATTTTGTACAATTCAAACTGTAAATTACAGTGAGTTGATACTTGAGACTGTTGTAAATAATACTATATACGTAGTTAGTCAGTATAATAAATTTACATTGTAAGTTTTTAGTTACTATAAATGGAAACTGTTATAAAAATTTATTATGTGCAAAAAATAGTATTTCACTGTTAAACACAATGCGAGGTGTTATAAAACATGTTGACACACAAGCATTTGGCACTATTTGCCGAATTTCTTTTAAATATTTCATTGAGCCATTGGGGATGCCAATCTAATTTAAAAAAAATAGAGAAGCAAATATTTTTGTAAAATAAATACTTTAATATTATACTTAGATTTTGTTTTTTGTGATATATTAGACATATTGTGTACGAATCGCACCATACCTTCATATCTAAACACATGAAAGAAGTCATAATTATAAAAGCCTTGATTAGTATAATATATTCAATTTTTCAAGAGAAGTGAAGGTTAAAATCGAATAGCAGAAAATGCAATTTTGCTATAAAATTCACATTAAAGCTAAAATATACTCTCGAGTTTTAACATGAAATTTTAAGAGAAAATTTTAACGCTTCGTGCTATGTCATTGTAGTGACGCATACAGAGTTCTTATTGAGCATTTTATTCCTTTAGTCATAATCAATATTAAAAGTCAAAAATTAAATATTTTTCCTATACGCATAATTTTTTGAAACTGTTATTCTCGAAACACACCTAAAATTCTGCGAAAACAAAAAATTCAATACAAATATTTTTGTTAAAAAATTTTAGTAAATTGGCAATCTCCTATTTTCTAAAATTTTCTAATTTCGTTATTTAAAAACTTGTATGCTTTTCAAATGTATAGAATTTCATAAAATTGAAAAGAAATTGTGTTTTTTTTTTTATTTAGATGGCAATTTTCCAAATTTAAAATTGAAATCAAAAGAAATACCTTACATTGTGTGAGTGAACTCCTTAAAGAACCATAAAAATGCAAGAATTTGAACCACAAGTATGTGATTTGATATTTACAAATAATCAAAAAAGAAGACATAACCTTATCACCTTTTATAATTGTTGATTATTAGAAATTGTAAGCAACTGGTTGATAATTTTCTAAATATTTTATTATTATTCTACTATTGTTAATTATTACATTTTGTGTACATAGAATCTGTAAATATATACATAAAATGTAATTATGTATTTATGTAATTGTACTCTAGATTTTGTAAATATTGTATTTTTGTCCATTGTCTTTTTCATGATGAATGTTAGACTATAGGGAATTTATTATGTTTTTATAAAATCCTTTGTTTTAATTTTGAATACTTATATTTAGTCTATGTATATATTGCAGTAATGAGTCTTAAAATATTATGTAGTATTATAGTTTTAGGGACAAAGAGTTGAGTTTTATAGAAATTGAAGTTAATTTTATTATTGGTTAGGTACTTTAATTTTCTGTTTTAAAGAGGGTTTTTAAACTGTGATAAATTCTATATACTATTATTTTTATGTTCTCCAAATAATATTCAGTTTTATGATTTTTGAACAATTATTATTCAAATTCGACTTTCTCTAATTGCATAATATTCACTATCCAAAAATTTTTTTTTTAAATAGTAATTCAGGCTGTTTCCGAAAGTATTTCCTTAAAAATTTATGACGGTTAATAAATTATTGGAAATTTTTAAAGCATTTTTATTGTCAAAACTATTGGGACAGCGTCGAAAAAAAAAACCCTAATTTTTTTGCAAAATAACCAAGTTCATATGTTACTGGGTGTTTTTTTTTCTTAATGCAAAAAAATGGAAAGCAAAATGAGCGGGGAAAAAATGAAATGTAACAGTTGAGTGGGAATCCAGTACATATTACAATTACTTTCTAGGAAGAAGCAGTCTCTAATCAATGTAAAAATATTAACACTTTCAATACCATTATCCCAACTACAATATATTTGAACCTCCTTTCTCTTACCAATTCTCAAAACGTTGAATGAGCAACTCCTAAATGTCTTCTATCATTACATTCGATACATCACCATTTGATATGTTTCGATACAATCTTCGTATTACGGTAAAGCACGTATTTACTTATTAGCTAACAATATTACAACTTCATTAAAGATTTATCTTACGATACACTCATATATTAGTGTGATGAGAACCATCTAACAACAATACGTTAATATTATTTTGAATAATGTTAGTTGCCATGTTTCTGCTTATTATATTGAATCACTCATTCTGCTCGAAATTTATTAAAATTTCTTTAAACATATTTTTATTAAATTTAGTTTCTTTTTTAAATATTTTTCAAATTTTATTAATAAAATTTATAATTTTAAAAAAATTTCTGAAAATTTTAAGTTTATAACGTAATAATAAATTAACAGAAAATAAAATTTCATTGACAAGTCATGAGAACGAAATTTATTATTTATGTACGATTTTTCTTATTACTTAAGGATTGGTATCTTTTCCTTTTTGCACAATGTTCATCAAAAAAAATGTTATTAATAATTTAACAAAAAAAAATTCAAGTTTGTAAATTTGTGCAAATAACTGACCACTCCTTTTTAATGTTTTATAATTTACGATATTGTTTTGTTTCTTTTTTTTTTGAAATTTCATAGAAATCGTTTTGAAAAATGTTGCCTGATGTTTATGCATATATTGTTTTATACAAAGAAAACAGAACTATAACAAAACTATATTAAAAAATATTAAGTAATTTATTTTACCGTTACAATGCAGCCAAGATGAACAAAAAATTTGCCAGAAATTTTAAGGAATTTTTTTTCGGAAATTATAAAAATAAATTGCTGTTGTAAGTTGTAGTAAAATTCATTCATTTTCAAAAGCTGCCAATGTGATTTCAGAAATAATATTTGAACATTTTGCACAAAATTTAAAAATTCTGACAAATTTAGCTCAATTTTAAGTTTCATGTATTTTACCAACTATATGAACCAAATATGCGAGCGATTGGAGCAACGAATTTAAATTTAAAATATTTAATGGCAAATACTTATTATAATTCAATAAGAATTCGGACTCAAATTGTAACATAATAATTACAGATTAAGTACAAAAATAAAACCCTTTTAACAAAACCAAGGTCAAAAGAACACAACACATGTCTGTCAAAATTTGATTAGTGTTTTCTATTCTTCCTTTGTTTTTTATAACCATCATTTTATCAACACCATTTTCTATTTTAATTTTAATGTTTTTGTTTTTTTTTTTTTTTTTAATATCAAAAATTGTGACAAGAAAATTGTTTTGAAATTTTCCTCATTTTAATACTAAAGCAATTTTAATGATGAAAAATCAAATGAAAATTTTAAATGAAAATTAATACTAAAACAGGATTTCCGTTTTTATTTTAATTTTTTTTGTTTAACGTAATATAAGTATGCAAGTATGTACTTTGAAAAACAAAACCAAATTCATAGTGTTAAAAAAAACCACAATTACAGATTACTGCAATAATGGAAAAAATTAGTATGGACATAAGTGTGAGCATCATGTTCTGTTGAGTGTATATTAAGGTAACAAATTCATATACTCATACTTGTAGTGTTATAGAGTAAGTGTGGTGATTGTGACCCATTCGGTTAACGTGGACCACCAGTATACGAGAAACTATACATGTAATGTCTTATCTATGCATGTCGAAACATGCAAAATTATAATTATTATTAAGAAAAAAAAAACATAACTTGAAAATCAGTATTGCTGTAGCTTTTAGTAGTGTGTTGAAAATGAATTTGCATCAAAAATCTTGAATATATAAAGCTGAAATTTTGCATTTCAATTAGTAATAAAATAATCTTTTATTTTCTTGTCCGGGTTAAAAAGATTTGAGATTACGGAGAAAACTACAAAAACTAAATAGGTGGTCCACGATCACCGCACTTACTCTATATGGAGTGCCTTGAATTGAAATCAAATTGAATGTGTTTAAAATAGATTTTCGGCACTTAATGTAGGCAATAATTAAAAAATTTTCGATTTATATGTCACAATTAATATTGGGATGCTTGAGAATTTTAAAGTTATAGAATTTTTGCGATATTTAAATTTCAAATGTATGTAAAGATTAACTTAGTACTTTTTTGGACAATTTTGAAATTTAAATTGTAATTTTATACATTTGATTATTTAACTGGATTAATGAATGAGAAAACAATCATATTGCTCAAATGTGTCTAAAATGAATTTTAAATTGTGTCATATTAGTTAATTTATTTATAAACTGTCTTTAACTTTTAGTCCATAAATTCATGGACTAAACAGCTAGTTTTCAACTAGTTTATAACTTCAACAGCTAGTTTTCAGCTTTCAAATAAATTTCTTTCTTTACGAAAATCTTTTATTTAATCCAAATTCCTCTTTAATTATTATATATACTTATAATTCGAAATTGCGACAGCTTCTATTGCTATAATTTTAAAGAAATACTCTGCTTTTGCTTTAAAATAAATTTATCTCAAATTTAATATAGCAGTTTATTGAAAATACTCGAATATGAGTATTTTTCTCCCGTTATTTTTGGTGTTCAACTATGAGTATATTGTCTACTTTCTATATCACTGCATTTTATATATTATTAGTTTGTATTGTTGTGATAGCAGGATTACAACTGCCTATTATTTTGCTATAATTTTGTCTCCGTCATTCATAATTGTAACGAGATCTTGCTTCAAATCCTGATCACTACTCTTAAATGAGGTTAATTTATAAGTTTGTTTTTAAATTTTATTTCTGTTCCAAAAGTTTAATCTTCATTCCTAGATTAGTAAATAGTTTTTCTTCAAAATTGCCAGAAATTTTTATGCTTCTTTAAATTTACTAAATCGATAATTTTTTTAAATTTTTAAAGGCAATAATCAACCGGTTTTAGCTGTCATCATTCATTTTTTTTTTGAATTGCATATGTTGCATTATTTATTATAAATCGTTATATGAGTGCCATGTCACAATTCAACATATGACGGAAATAATTTATATCCTTCCCCAACACACAAAAATACAAAAAACAAAAAATAGACAATAAAATCCTTTTAGTTTTTTACTAATTTTTAGTTTTTATTTTGTTTTTTTTTTTGCCAAATTTCAGCTCAATCATTTCTGTTGTCCCCTAAAAAATAACACTGTTGCATGATTTTATGTAGTAGTTAAGTATATTATGCGTTCTCTAATATCCCTGTAATGCTATTCACACAATATTAATATTTGTCCTGCTTTGTAAGTCCTTTTTTGTTTTGTTATTTTCAGTTTTTTATTCTTTAATTTAAAGAGGGTTATGTGTAGCACGGGTTTTTCCATGAATTTAATAAATAGAAAACACAATTATAAAATTATAATTTACTGTTGTTTTCACTTCATTTATAGATATAGACATTTTACGGGTTTTGTTTGGCCAAGCAAAAAAAAAAAACTAAAGGGATTTTACGTGAGCTTAAAAAAGGATAAAAATTTTTGTGGCTAACTTACCACTATAAAATATTATTACTAACATTTTGTTCTATAAGCTCAACTATACATACATAATATTGTATCCATAATTAATAAGGAAGGTTTTCATTCACTATGAAATTTTAATTTTCGGTTTTGCGTACCTACATATATGCCAACTATATGATAGTTAATTTCAGAGAACAAAAAATTGTCATGAAAAGTAGAACATTTTATGTAAAATTAATGTCTTTAATGAACACTTAAAGTGCGAGAAACAAGAAAATAGAAGTAAAGAAAAATTGCCAACAATAATAACAAGTCAACACTTAAAAACAGCCGCTGTCATTTGAACTTAATTTAGACCCTTATTTTACTTAAAGCATTTTTCTCCATCTCCTATACAACAAAATATTTTCGTGAAAATGTTCCGAATGGTCATTTTTAATTATAAAGGTTCAAGGTTAAATTTTTTAAGTTTTTTTTGATGTTGTTGTTTAATAATCATGAAGTGAAAATAATTTTAATTGTTTTGGGTGTGCTTTATTAATAGCTAGAACTTGAGATTTAAGTAAATTTAACGGCATATTTATATGATTTTAGTTATTCGAATTTTAAGAGGCAGCAATCGAATATAGGGATTTGAATATAGAAGAATATTTGGGTCAAACCAATGGTTTGTATCGTAGCACTTTTCCCTTTAACAAAAGAAAATACTGTTTTCATTATACAGTCTATGTATAGCTACCCATCTATTAAAATTATTTTCATTGATATACAAAACTATTTCTAGGATTGCATATATTTAGAAATAGAACATTTAAAAATAAATATATTTTTTAATGTCATGGAATTTACCCTTAGCTTTTTGAGTTAATATAAATTTGAAAAAGCTTACGGTTCCGGAAATATAAGGCGTCAAAAATTCAAATTTTACAAATTTCATGAGGCGATAACTTGAGAGGGGGTAGAGATGGAAAAAAAATTTCTTCTAACGAAATGAACTATTTGTTAGTGACTAAAAGTTGGTAAAATTTCAGGCTCCTGCAACCTGGGGTCTAGAAGAAAAGAAACATCAAAAATTTGAAAAAAATGAATTTAACATAACGGTAAATTTTAATGGTAAATTATATTGATTAATGTTTAATATTGGTATTCAACTTCACAATGATAACAGGTATAATTAAACCAATTAAAAATTAAAAAATGAAGATAAAGAACATCGTAGCAGCAAAATTAAATAGTTACAACTTGAGCCTTTAACGTAGTATAATCTCTCGGGGGCAGAAATTTGGAACAATTTTATGAAAAAAATCGTTGGCTGGGAGGGAGCCCCCAAAATAAATATTTAAAAGTTTTTGTTTTCACCAAAAGGTGTATTTACGATAATCTACGATAAAAACTGATGGCATTTAATATACGATAAAATCTGATGAATATTTACATATTAGATTCATTTTAATGTCAGACTTTTTACAGAAATATTTTAGATATTAAAAAAAAACCAAAAATCAGCCGATCGTGACGAAACTTTTTTTACAATTAATTTTTTGTTCCGTTATCTTTAAAAATCTGCCAGAAAATCTGATGATAATCGGGTGCATTTCTAAGATTTTTTCTGATGTCAAACTTTACTAGATCAGCTTTTAATCAGATTCAGATTTTAATCAGATCACCATTTTCTCATTTTTTGATATTTTACGATGGGATAGTATCGCGCTCTATACGAGTATAAGTGTAATAAAATAATGGTTACGAACGTTAATTTTTGGAGTTGTCATTGTTGTTGATAAACTTTAGATAACATAATAAATCTATGGTTCAATATACCTATGATGCAACTGAAATTGACAACTAGTTTAGTTTATGGAAAGTTTGTTGAATATTATGCCATACTCCTTTGAGATATTCCTTTCAATTTTCATTTCCGTTCCAGTAGAACAAATATGCTGCCATAGGCACCTTTTCAATAAAATTTTTTAATTAAATTTTATCATTCTTTCAACAAAACATGCAATTATAATTTTTATTTTATATAAAGGTTTTTAAATCTGAAATCATTCAATCATTTTTCCTTGCAGAATTTGTTTTTAAATTAAGTTTGTCAATTTCGTTACGTAAAACTGCAATTTGTTTAATTTGAATATACAAAACTTTTGCAATTGATTATTGCGGGGAAAAAATTATACGAAAAAAATAATAAATTCAGTAACTTTGAACTTTATTTTAATCACAAATTTCCAAAACAAAAACGGAAAACTTTTTTGTTTATGAAATTGATATGATGCTTTATCAAACCATATCCTTTTTTTTCCTTCCTTCCTTAATGAAAATAAATAATTGCATTTGAATTACACAAGAAAACAATAATTTAAGGTCCCTTTTCCTGTACTCTTTTCTTTTTGCCTTTATTTATTTTATTTTACTTTGCCGTTGTCTTTATTTCACATAATAATTCAGATCCTTAAAAAAACATAAACAAAAAACAAAGTGCTCCTCTTTTAATAAGAGTTAAACCCAAAAACAGAAAAAAAATGTAATAAAATATTTCATTTTCTTGCTTACGATACGATTAATAAATTTTTATCTCTCATTTTAAAAGAAAATCATAAATACAGGGTGTAAAATTATAAAATTTTGCGACAAGTAGTATAGGTTTTGAGTTTACTTCTACAAGCGCCTTTAAACTGTTTAAGAACATCAAATATCAATATATTGAGGTTGGAGAGGGATGCTGCACGTTTAGCTACCTTATTATCTAAATAACATATTGTTACAGTTGTTAATTTTCAAGACTCGAAATCATTTTATTCAATTCTTTCAAAGCCGAATAAAAATTTTTTGTGTCTTTGTTCTTATCAACCTCTTTGACCCTCAAAATAAAATTCTCTCCGAATTTGTCTCACCCTATACATTATTTTTAAATATTTTCTGAATATTTGTTTTGAAATTTTCTCTCTAATTTTTAAAGAGTCAATCCAATAATAATTACTGCACTCTGTTTTAAATTTATATCCTTTTTTTATGAGTTATTCAAATTCAAAGGACAATGAAAATTTCATTTCATTGAAGCCAATAATTTTTCTTTATTTTTTTTATTTTTATATATTTTTTTTTATATAAAGATATTTTTTTGAACAAAAATAGATTTTGCATTCGTTCCAAATATTTTTGAAATTTCGTCCTTGCAAATGAAATTATAAACTATAAAAAAAACCCTAAAGACGATAAAAGCAATGGTTTTTAAAATAGCTCTTTTCATTTTCGCAATTTGGAGGAACCGTTCATATTTCTACGATACAAAACTCTTACGAGTAACTTTTACTTTTTAGATTTTTTTAAAAGTCAAAAAGGTGAAACCATCAATTTTCTTTAAAAATTTTTTATTAGTTTTTCTACAATAGGCAATGCAGCTTGATACATCAAGACGAAAATATTTCCTATAGTAAAATGTAATACTCTTATACTTAAACATGATTGTAAATTTTTCCGTACCGTAAACACTCCATTGTAGAATTAAAATATCCCGCTCAAACCAATTGAAAATCTAATTGGAGCTCGTTCAATTACGAAGAAAAAAAAACCAAACCTTGCATGCTAAGGTTATTAATTATTTTACTAAAGGAAACCTACAAAGGTAAAATTTTGAAATTGTCTGAGGTATCGGAAAGGAGAAAAATGATAAAAGTGTGTATATATTTTGAGAGATTACTTCCAAATTCTAATACTTGTTTTCGACATTTTGTGGCAGTCAGTTGAGATGAATCTCACCGTTCTTGGATTTTCAAAAAGATTCAAAAATGCATTGGAGTTTCGAAAATAGAATATGTTTCGAAGGAACAAATAGAAGAGAAATGAACAGAAGAGAACTGATGAGCACATTTTTTTCGAAAACTTTTTTGTAAATGTGCTTAAAAGAATAAGTTTCATTTTGCATTTTTGTTGTTTTTTTATTATTCTTTTATTTTTATACACAAAAAATTGCATATGGATTTTGTTTTTTTTTATTTCTCTTCATCCTTTTCAAAGAAAGTTTTTATTGTGTTGTTTTTTATTTCATTTATTTTTTGTTTATTATTGTAAACAAATTAAAAACTCTTTTTTAAAGAAAGGATAAGAATTGAATTTGAAATTCTAATTTTATTTTTTATTAAAAGAGAAAAGTTTATTAAAAGAAACATCTATGAATTCAGAAGAAAGTTTGCTTCCTTTTCATTTGTTTATTTAAAATAATATTGTAGAAATTTTGATGTTAAGTTAAAGCGGTATAAATATAAATATGAGACCATAAAAAATATATATGAGGAATTAACAACCAGTTTATGACAGTAATAGCTTCATTTTTTATGTAGTTCATTTTTAATACAAAAAAACATTATTCTATACTAGAATCGTAACGTGGTGTTGGTTTTATATAGTGTATACGATCTAAATGAGTGCCTTGTTTTATGAATAATTACATTCAAGAAGTGTTGTTTTCGAAAGATCGTACAAAGTTCAATTTTAGACATTCAGAACCTCGTTGCTTGTTAATCTTTAATTGGAAGTTTTTGCTGCGTTATTTACTTTACAACAAAAGCTTTATAGAGAAAACAAAAATTTCACAAAAGTCTCACTAAAAACTTATAAAGCGAAATTTTCAGGCCAAATCGCAAACAAATTAACTAAAAGGAATTATTTTCCGAAGAAATATGCACAGCTATAATTTGCTGCAACCCTGACATAACTCTAAATTTACAAACTTTAGAAATTTTTTTTGTTATAGCTATAGAAAAATGGTGTTTTTGCACAAAAAGAAATGTTTTAAGCACTCATCTCTATATTAACAACTTAGAGATCGTATTTTTTTTAGTTGTGTCACTCTTGCAGCAAATGAGCGACATGATTGTAAAAAAAAACTCTCATTTATGCATAAAACAAGATTTTTTTAATGAATAAAATTAAATATTATAGAATATGCCAAATATTCTATAGAGTGCTGAAACGGTTATAGACAATGAAAATTGTGTTCTATATGTAGGGATATGATAAATATATTATTAAAGAAATTTTCCTAAAATACTTCACTATTTTGTTCAAATGTTCATATTAATTTGACCCTCAACTGATCTCAGTTATCAACGAATTACGCTCCGCCCTGTTCAGATCTTATTTATCATCATTCTGTGTTATTACAACAAAATATGTTGCACCCATATTGCATGTATAGGCGTATGATCAAGCTATGTCTAGGAAGCGAGACCATTGAATTAAAATAAAGTAGCTCAATGGATATATCTTTTTTTTAATTGAAAAATACTTGTCTGATAGAAAAGAACAGAAACATGCAATATTGTCCAGTTTCAGACACCCGCTGAATAAACAGTTTCCTTTCGGCATTTTTAACTTGAGACCTTCTTTTATAATTCTAATTTTGTATTTTGTTGATATTTCTGGCTACAGGTATAAATACTATGGCCTTATTTCATTGTAAACGTAATATTGTTGCATTGGGCCAAAGATATCTAAGCACTTATAGAATAAAATAAATTAGTAAAGGTTTAAAATTATAATGAACGTGAAAATTAAGTTTTATGACTTCTTTTCTTGAAATTTCTTTCAATGAAACTGTAAGTTATTTAGTAAACATAGAACTAAATAGTTTTTTTCACGTTCGGAACCTTTTTTTTTTTCTTTTGAATTTAAAATAAATTTCTATTTAAATTCTCTTTGAAATTCAAATTATTTTTCATCTTTTAAATAGAAAATATTTTTCTTTAATTATATGTTTGTAGTAGCCTTAAATTTATTAAGATAAAAAATGATGTAAGAAATTCATGAACCAAACCCTAAATGCCATTTATAGCAAAAAAAAAAATTAATAGAAAAATATAGCCCACAAGCCCCATGGTGTCAATTGTAATTAATATTTTTTAATAATAGGTTTTGTCCTTTGGTCTACTTTTTTTTTTTTTTTTTTGATGAAAGGCGACCTTAAAGAATGAAAAATATTTTTATATATAAAAACCAATTTTAAACTTGTTATTTAAGCATTCTTGTCTGTGATAGAAAAAAAAATTTTGTTTTTCCACATAGCAAGAGAAGAAAGCTGAAAAGGGGAGTGTACAATAATAGGAATGTGTCATCATTGAAATTTTTATAATTAATTATATGAAGACAGTAAGACACACATAATGAAAAAAAGTATTACAACATTGTAGTCGCTCTGTGCAGTGAATTATATAGAATTGAATTTTTTTATTTAACTATTAATATTATTAAAAAATTAATTTAGAATTTTTGTGAAGATTTTTCTTTCATTTCATAAAATAATAATCACAAAAAAAATTTTTCTAGTAATTGAATACTTGCTGCCGGAATTTAAAAATAAAAGGTGACTACTGTGCTTATAGCTTTGCATGAGGTTGTGACATTTCTTGTTCAATTTTGAGAGTAAGTTTAAATAGTAAAAACTTCAGTACAACACAAAATATTGTGATATGAGATATTTGATTTATCTTTCTGAATTCATTAAAACGAAAATTACTACATTTTGTGTTTGTTCAGCACATCGTGCAGTTAGAATAACCGTGCCTAATTTTGAATGTAGTTCCAATCACGTTTTTAATCAAATATTTTACATATTTTATTTAACTTCGAAAAATATCCTCCCATTAAAAAATTGTACTAACTCAAAAATGTATATTGTCGTATTCTTTATTTTGACAAAGTATTCGCCTTTTAGAGAATAACCTCAATTTACAATATACTTAGATTTCCAAATAGTTTATCTAGATACATAAAATTTTATACTCCGAAATCTTTAAATTAAATTTAAAGTTCACTAATTTAGCTTGTTATTCCAGTTGTGTGCAATGTTATAGTTTTTATTAGCTCGCGTAAAATAGCATTTCCACTGTGCATCTACATCAACTTAAAGCACATATTATAGCATGAAAACAGTAACAGTTTATCTTGTTACTCATTGAAATCATGTTGACTAGCTATTGCGGTAGAAGAAACTTTCTAATCAATAATAATTACATATAAGACAGTACGGGAAATAAGAAAAATTTGAAAAATTATCTGAAAAATAGTACAGAATTTCGAGCCTAGCATTCAAAAATGTATTATTGAAAATTAATTATAATATTTTATATTGCGATGTACAACCTTACAACATTCAATTGCCTAAAATATATATATGTAAGTATTCATTTATTTTTTTTTTCTGTCGTATTAAAAAATCGGCATGCATTATGTATATTGGTTTGGTATATTAATATTGCGTATGTCCTTATAAAATGTCATTTATCAAAAATGCTTAAAATTTATGTACACATACATAATTTATTTATTTATAGATATTGAAAAAATTTATTGACTCTCACATATTATACGAGATTACTTTACAAAATATATTTGCAATTTATCTGAAAATTTATTACTTTACGCTATGATTACCATTGTCCTTGAAAAAAAATATAACACTGAAAATAAAATATTACTGTAATAAGAGCGCGTTATATACTCAAATTGAAATATATTATGATTTTTTTTTACTAACAGCATTATTATAGCAAGATTGCTAAAATTTTAAAAGATATAAAATTAAATTTTGTTTTTTGCTCTACACATTTACATTGTGGTGTGTCCTTAATATAGAACACTTTTGAAATATGTAATATAATTTGTTATAATCGATTCCCGTATCTGATTTTTCTTAATTAAGTGTTAATAGTTGAAAATCACTTTTATGATCTCGACTGAAATAAAAAAATTTTATGTACTATTCGTTTTGAAAAAAAGTAGGTGTTTCTTAAGAATTCTAAATTAGATTTTTATATTGTGTCTATTAGATAATGAATGGCATTAGAATTATTTTCAATTGGAATTGGAAATTTTGAGTAGGCAAATTTCTATAGAATATAGAATTGGAATGGCAAAGAGAAATTCAACAATTTAGATTTTATGTTTTAAACCAAAAAATTGCTTTTAAAGAAATTTGGGAAAAGCACAACATGCCTTTGATAAAGAAACAAATAAAAAGTGAATTTTATGTCGAAAAATTTTATGTCTTCAATTTATAATTTTATTTATTTTGTACATTAAATATTGCCTAGCAAATTGTGCAATCGCATTATTATAATCGATAAAAATAATAAAACACAGACTGTACACATGTCTAGAAGAATAATTAAAGTTGACAAAGCAATTTGTGATATTATTTTTGCCTTATAATTTCATATTGTAATGGAAAATTTATTGTAAACGCCTAATTGCCAATTATTTACCAAGTTGATGGGGTCAAAGGTCTTCATTTTTGTTAAATTTGTAATTAAATCATTTACTAAGAGGTTTAAAATAATTTTATGGGAAACTTTTTAGTGCACTCTTAGATTTAAGAAATATAAAGAAAACTATTGAGTCTTAGGTCAAAACGCCAACAAATATAATAACCAAATGACAAAATATACGTAGATGTGAATGGCTTGCAGTTACGGGGTTGCGCCCAGCAAACACACACCAAACAAACACAAACTTTCTAGAGCAAGGCCCTTCATAATAATGGTGGGTGCTCCCTGTTATGTGGGCAATAGTGACAATCATAGAAATCTGCGTGTTTCTCAAGTAAGCGAGGAAATAAAGAACTGTGCGATGAAACATACGGATCGTTTGAATCGGCGTGTAAATAATGTCGGGGCTTCTCGACTTATAGAGGTAAGGATCTCGACAAAAAGACTGAAGTGAACGAGACCTCTCAATTAAGATTTTTTGTGTTTGATTTTTGCATATAGATAACTATCAACAGTCATAATAATAACTGAGTGAAAATTCTCTATATAATTATGATCTCTGTACGAAAAAATATTTTTAAGCTATCAATAACCGGGCTCAGCATATCTCCGAACGAACATGAATCATGTTAATTCAGCAAATAATTTGTTATTATCTTCTACTTTAAAAACAATTTACTCTCTTATAAAAAAATCCATCTATGGAAATTATTAAACTTTTACTCAGAAGTTAACCATTTGCAAAAGCAAGTTGCACACATTAAAATTTATGTATAGTTGTTCTACTTGATCTGGTTTCTTTCAATTCACAGTAAATAATAGCAGAAATTCGTTAACTTTGGATTATTGCTGTATACAGAAATTAAGACATTTAAATTTTTCCAAATTCCTACACTTAAAGAACCCGATTCCTAAAAATTAACTAATAACGTTTAACGTTAAATTGAAAGATTTTCAAAGTTTTTAAATTAAAACTTAGAAAAACATAAAATTTTCAAATGGTTATTGCCCAAGTTAAACTTTAAAAACTTTTTATTGCATAAGAAGGCAAAAAAGTAATAAAAAATTTTAAATGGTTTCGTTCTGTTTTTTTTATGGTGTTCACTAATATGCCGTCTTTTTGTTTGTCATTATGAAAACAAAATTAAATCGATTTTCATTCTCTTTTAAAGCGACAACTTTTTTCCCCTTGCCCAACAATATTAAACTGTTGTTTTTCCTCTATTTTTCGTTCCTCTATTCTCGTTTTCATTCACAATTTTCTTATTTTTCCGTTATTGTTAAAGTTTTCCCTTTTTGTTTTACTCTTCTCATTTTATTGCACTATCCTTTATTCTCTATATAAAGAGTTTTTCTGTCATTTTACACTTTATAATTGAAATAAGCATAAAAAACTGACTAGAATACTCCTGATGATCATCAACGTTGTTATTAACATTCACAATATGTAGAATAAAACTGGGCGAATTACTGCGTGCGAATTTGTTTTTGCGTTTTTATTTAGTATTCCGGGTTTTCTCCTTGTTTTCTTTTCTGTCTTTATTGTACATTTTAACTATTAAATTTACATATATCTATATACGTAGTATTAAAGTGTTATATGTCTACATATATACGTAGAATTGTAAATATTTACTGTACTTTAAAACATACATTATTGTACATTACGACATACTTAAAGTTACAAGGACTTTTGCCACCCAATTTGTATTATATTGTCTACTGGAATTTTATCTCATTTATCTATATATTAAATTACAGAAAGAAAGCATTATGATGTAAATACAAAGTGGCTATAAAAAAAACGGAGAAAAGTAAATAAAGAATTTCCATTACAAACAAAATAATTCTTTAGGGAGCAACTTTGCTTTTCTCGAAACCTAAAATATCAAATCTTTGGAAACATTTTAGAAATTTAATATCAATTATTGTTGTATTAAGATATTTATTAAGAATTTAAAATAACATTTTGTTGCAGACGCCGAAATCATCGGTTTCCTTTAGATAATCGAATTTTAACACAAGATGTAGTAATTTACAGACTAAATGGTCTAGCTTCACGTAGACATGATTTTTTCGGGCATTTAATGACGAATTTGTGTAAATAATAGTTTAAGACATGTTTTTAAGGCAATTTTAATGATTCTGCTAGGTTGATTTAAATTGCCTTTTGTACAATTTTTCATACAAGATTTATCCATAATCAATAATCAATTGATTGAAGGACTTTTAATTCTATGCAATCTGTGAAATATTATTATGTCTACATTTAATTCTAATGTGAATTTTAAAGAAAAAATGTCCTTTAAAATAATTGTTTTTAATAAAAACTTGTAACCAAAAAATAAATTTAAAAATTGTTTAAACCAAGCGGAAAAGAATGAGTGATTAGAAAAGCGAAAATGGAAGAGTGAAAAAAATTTATTTGAATTCCTTTATTTTCCAAGTTATAAGGACATTTTGCTAGGTAAAAACACTATACTTAATAATAAAACAAAAATCCTTTTAGAATTTTACCCCTTCAAAAATTTTTATTTCAATTTATTTCGACATATTTTATTTTCTAACTTTTAGCCTAGCTTAATGATAAAAAATCATATTATGTAAATAAGACGGCTGAATAAAACACAAAGTTTAAAATGTGAAAGACAGTTTGCATAATTTAAGGAAGTCACAAAAAAAAATGAAAAACATTTTAGGACTTTACGAGTATCTTTTTATTTTCATAATTTTTGCTACGGCAAATTTTGCAAAACTTGTTATACTTAGCTTAAGGAAAACTCCATATGTTTCTACTTTTAAATGAATTTAAGAGATTGAAAAATTTTTGAATATTTTTTTTGAAATTTAAAAGATATTTATGACACAGATTTAAATAGAAAACCTTGGAACTAGTATCCGTTTATTGGGTTCGTTATTAGTATGTTTTTGTTTTCAGTTTAAGTTTTTAAGTTAGGTTGGGTTTAAACTTTGAGAATTCGATACGTAACCAAAGTATTGTTAACTAAATTAGGAATAAAGAAATATAATTTCTGTGCACAACAAGAAAAATTAAATAATTTTAAAATTCACATGAACCGAACAAGACCATGATTTTATAAAAAATCTGAATAAGTATAAAAATTTTCTAACTCCAAACTACTGGATTTAAGCTGCAAATAACAGTTTTACAGACTCCTTTCATAAAAATTGAATTTTTCATTAAAAAAGCCAAAATATAATCTACACAACATATCTACACAAACATAACATTTCAACTGATTATCTACATGGGGATTTTTAATATTTAAGTTTTGAAACGATTAAATTTCATAACAAGAGATCCTTAAAGTAAAATAAATTGTTAAATCTTCTTCTTAATCTTCAGTTTTAATGTTAATATTTTTCTTTTACATCAAAAAAAAGAATTTTTAAGTGTAAATACGCTTATAAAAACCGTGAAAACAAAATTCTAAAATGTCTCCAGAGATTTTTTTAGGCTGTAAAAATGAATTTAAATAATTTCACTCATCTATTATGAAGTACAATATGGTCCTTTACAAGGAAAAATAAAAAACATGCAAAAATTTAAATGAAAAAGAGAAGTGAAGGAAAAGCAACAAAGTAAAATGCCATAAGACACTTGGCGTTTGTATGTACGAGTATGTACGTAAGAATATGAAAGTAATTTTTTAACATAATATTCACTTAAGGAAAACAATTTATTTAAACTAAAACAAAATATCAATTTAATAATTAAGGTGTTGGTTTATTTTCTTTTTATGAAATTTTATAAAAATATTGCATAAATTAAGGGGTTTTGTATAAAAATGGAGGTGTAAGTGAAAAATTTTTTAAATAATTTCAAAATTTTAGTTAAAGAAATTATTTATATTATTCGCTATAGAATTGGAATAAAAATATCCAAAATATTCAGAGGCTTTGAAATGCTAACGAAAATTATAACAAAATTTTATTAAATTTGGGCGTATCAAATGTGATTCAGTAATTGTCTGATTCAATGTACAAATATTTGTGTAGTACAAATTGTTCTAATTTAACAATTTATATAATATTAAACTTGTATAAACAAAAATTAAAAGTACAAAAATCTTCATTAAGAACTGTTGGCTATTAAATCAAAATAATACATGTGATTGAATAACTTCTTTACATGGTATTAAAAGTAAGACTAAACGTGTAAAGAAATTGTGAAAACAATATTTTCGAAATTTTTTTAGATTTCTCACTCTAATAGCATGATTACATTTTAATTGAAATTTCAAATATTCATGCCAATATTCCCATAGCTTTTGCAAAAATACTAGAAATCTTTCCTATTCTTCTAAAAATTCCTGTTTTCATTTTATAAATACAAAAATTTATGCTTAAATTTAATTTGAAATCCCAAAAATTTTTGTTCCACGAAGTTAGGAATAATTTTCTAATATTATTTTATTACCTTTATTTTATAATATTTTGAATTAATTTTAGCTTTAATATAAAATGTAATGGGATCAAAAATAAGTTTGAAAAAAATTCAAATAGTCTTCAATAAGTCCATTCACATAATTTGCTTTTAATTTTTAAATTCCCTTTCAATAAAAATTTACAACAAGAACAATTTCAGGGAACAATTAAATTCTCATTTAAATTTCGAATATTAAAATTCCAAAATTATAATAAAAATTCTTTTAACCTTAATAAAATTCTATAGCAAAATTTTATTAAAATAAGAAATTGATAAGGTGAAAAAGTATTAAAATAATTTCTAACGAAGTTTGTCAAAAAAAAAAAAAGGAATGCGCTAAAGTAATAACAATAACTGGCGTATACGAAAAGTAAAAAGTCACGGTTATCTAAGCGGATAATATTTTAATAATATAATTTAATTTAATATGGCTTCTATAAAATTTATTTTAAATTATATTTTTATTTTATGAAAAAATTGAAGAAGAATCTATTTTTGAAAGCAAAAGTAGACTCAATACGAATGTATAAATTATAAAAAATTAGAGTGAAAAAGATATTCTAATATTAGAGGTTTTTGGAAAATCTTGTGCATAGTCCGTTCATTGAGGTATTTTGTATAAGAAATTTATGTTATATGAGCTGAATCAAAAGTGTACTTTCGGTACATTGAAATATGGCGCCTCATTTTCCTTCAATACATGTTAAAGCTAAAGTAGCTATTTTGAAAAACAAATTATTTAAATTCCAAAACCAATGCTGTCATGCCTGTATAAATTACTTACAATAATTATAAAAAGGAATTGAACCAGGTAGTTAAATTTAGATATCTGCCTATCTTTTAATGCATTAAATATCTTTTAATGCTAATGAGTTAAAAATAAAAACATATAGAACTTACCCTAACTTTATGTTGTTTTATATTTTCAGAAATTTCTAGATTGTTTTAGTGTGTTATGAAAAATCTTGCTTAATTTTACAATTAACACAAATATTCCGGTATATATATTATATATATCGGATGGGGGAGCTAACTAGAATTATTTATGAACGCATTTTTATATTGTACAATAAGTCATAAAATTTTATGAAATTATATCAGTGCATGCATAATTTTTTTTCTAATTGAAATTAAAAAGCAGTCAAAATGATTTGCTTGGGCAATCTAGTGTTAAGGCAACTATTGCTTTATACTAAACATTACTAAAATTAATCAGTTTGTATACAAAACGCTTAATTTCCAGTTTATATTTTTATTACTTTACTTTTACACCCTTTACGTGGTGTCACTGTGTTATATATGTATAAGTATGTTTGTGTGCAAAATTTTTGTTAGAAAAACTTAAATGAATATTAAATTTTGATATCAAAAATTGTGAAGTAAATAAAAATGATAACAAAGTAATTTTAATTTAATTTGGAAGCGGGTTACACAGCCATTATTCTAATTGTCTCACCTTAAAATAATCAATAAACTAAGAAGATTTATAGACTCAAATGAGTACCGATGTAACTTTTTTTCCACAATTTAATGAGTATGTGGTGGCGCCGCACTTAAAAGGTAAAAGATACTAACTGATTTTATTTAATTTCCAATTCAATTCTGAAAAGATAAACATCAACAATTTTATAAGAATTATATGCTATCCTTATGAATTTATCTATTTTGTTAACACAAAATATTCAACATGTTGTATAATGAATGGAGTCGTTCCAGCTATAAATGAGCATTAAAGATTTTTTTCCTTAACATTTTTTATGTACAAATTTATGCTATGTAAAAATCTTCGAATCAGATTAAATTGATACTTTTTGATCTTTTCGAATTATCTACGTTTAAATTTACAACGTATATGCATATACTTATTAGTACGTACAGATTATTTTACATATACAAAGAAATCGATATACGTCTGGTGTGTGATAAAGTAATATTTAGGTATTTAGGTAACTCTTCAAATAATTTGAAGAGTTATTTTATAAAGCACCACTTAAAATCAAAATATAAAGACATTTTGTATTTCTATCTCTATACCAAATAAGATTAAGTGTATTAGAATCGTTATTATGATCCGTTATTTACTGAATACAAGACGATTCGGTATTAACAAATTTCTTTAATTTAAAAGGGTTTGATTTAAATGAGGTCATTTAGAATATATAGATAAATTAGCTTTTACTCCCATACAACATGATTTTTGTATAAAGAGAGTTCCAATAACAAACCACTTTCAACTAATGCAGAGTAGATTAGAGTAATGTAATATGTACCTACTCCGTTGAAAGAGCTACATTAATTATTAGAACAAAATTCAGATAGAATTATACTTTACGTATGGAATTAAAACAAAAATTACTATATTTTGTTACTTAAATGATTCTACTTAGCACTTGAAAAAATGACGTATGTATAAAATTACAATGGATTATATTGTGTTGAAGATCGGGTTAGAAGGAATAGGAGAAAGGGGCATGAAGAGAGAAAAATGCAAAGTTAAGTCCACCTCTGAAGAAGTCATCTAAGTGGTAGGCACATAAGCTTTAAACCTGATATTTGTCAACGCTCAGTTCAAAAAATTAAAAATCTCCAAGTCGTTTTACACCACTATAAAATCACTCTCAGAAAAATCGTGTTGTCTTCAAAACTACTCAACTTAGAGTCGCTTACAGAATCTGGTGCATTTTTTATCGACTTAATGAAACAAAGGTATAGACAAAAATTACCATAACAATTTCTACATAATTTGACACAACTAAAACTGCCACATTATAATTTATATTTTGACGTTTTTGAGGCTACGCTATCCAACTATAATAACAATTTATTACTCGTATTGTCCTATTTAAAGTCCTTTTTTTCTGTTTCAGGTTCATTTTGCTTTTTCAAGTTATACACTGTACAAGTAACACGTGTATGATTATTGTTATCATTATTGTTTTTATTATTTTTCTAAGTACCCGTATTTATTGCTTATACATTGGGTATAGTGATATAAATAGAAGAAATTCTCTTCTATTTTAAATGGCGTAATAAAAGAACCGTTATAAAATTTTGAAATTTGTTTATCGTATTTTTAAACAGAAAATATACAGAATTATTCCAGGTGGAAAAATGGAGAGGCATTCTTGTTTCTGTTAAATTGAATATCAAAATAATAAAATCAAAAGAAATTAATTTAAAAATATTTATATTTTCTTTATTAATATTATTATGCATGTGTATAAAGTTTGAGGGTTACCATAGTTTAACAAATATTTTGAGGCTAACACAGATATATAACATTTTTGACTGAATTCAATGTACATAAGATAGCTTGTTAATTGCTATTGTCGCAAGAAAGCCGATTATTTGAAAAGCTGTATTATTTGTAAGCTCATCACAGTCTCAATTATAACGAATGAATGTCTTAACTTGCAGCCTATTACTAAAGCCTTGTAAAATATTTTAGTGCAATGCAAATTTTTTGCTTAAAGCAATATTTAGTGTTCGTTACATTATTGCTTTTATCAACAGTTTTTCATGTTAGTTTCTTAAATTAATATTAACAATATTTATGACAAAAATAAAAAATATAATTAATAGAGTAATAGCTACCATTTAATTTTAAATTGCTCCGCTTCTAAAACATTGGTTCGTTTATTTATTTATCGACAATTTATCATTGATAAATTGTCACTAAATCTGGCAATATCACTTTCTGTAATTATTATTTTCAAGCCTTTTTATATTATTTTGTATTATGTGGGTATATAAATGAAAGCGTACTGAAGATTGTAATTATGCGTCCGTATATCTTAGATAATTAAAAATTAATGAGATAATTTTTTAATGATGTACTTTAAAAACGATGTAATTAATTAAAATGTCTTACAAAAGAAAAATAATTATAAAATGAAAGGAAAAATTATTTTAAATTAGAAATCATTGAATTTAAAAATAAGTATTTAATTTAATTTTAAACTGAACAGGAGTGCAAAAAGTGCAAAAATTATAAGAGTAATTATTTTAAAAATGCAAAATAATCGGCAATGTTATTTATAAATTTCATCAATTGAAAATGTTATTCAATTAGAAAATTATACTACAATACCGCCAGTGCAAGTGTTTTTCAGCATGTTCTGATATTGTTAAGTGAATGGGGTACATAATTATACCTGTACGAACGTATGTTCGAAGGGCATACTAAATTTGCCTTACCACTTGTAACGTTAAAAAATAACGGTCCTAGATATAGACTCAAGTGTATGTTTTTGATCAGTGTTAAATTCTGAGTTGATTTAGTTTTGTCTGTCCGTCCGTCCGTCCCAACGATAACTCAAAAATTAATTGAGCTAAGTTCACAATATTTTCACAAATGATTTATTGTAGTAAGTGCCAGAACCCTATTTAAATTGGACATGATCGTGGTACCGGTTCGGGTGGCTGCCATACAACTTCAAAATTTATTTAGCTATATCTCAGAAACTATAAAAGCTGTGGTATTGAAATTTCACACAAGCAAATATATTAGTAGAGCCGATGTGCTTGATAAAATTCGTTAAAATTTCTTGGCTCTTTCTGGTGGGTACCATACAACTTCAATAGTAGTCGGGCACACACAGTATTTTGAAAAACACCATGCTAAAATTTTGCATAAATTAATAAGGTAATATGGCGACTTAAAGTCATAGTCTGCCCCATAGTCAGTTTTGGCATATTTATTCGCACCTAGGATAACAAATTCGTATGGGTATCACAGAGTTGACAAGGTCGACTCTATTTTTTCTCGTTTTAGTTAATTTTACAATGCAAAAACATACATTTGTACAAGTGAAAGTTTACGAAAAGGAATTATTATTATTAAGGTATTTCTGAACATTATAATGAAATCAGATACTAAGGATTCAAAGGCCTAATATCAAAATCTGTTTTTTATTTAGTATTAAAAGGTACTTGGAGATATTTTTGAAAATTCTTAATTATTTTAAGAATTGGATATTAAGTTAAACATGAATGGAAAACTTATGTCTCTAGAATTTTGCGAAAATTAATCAAAATAATGCAAGTAGAACTGGTAACTTTTAATTGATTTTTTTTCACTTTTCATTAGATCTCAGATGGAAAATATTCTTTCTTTCCGGTATAATTTTTCCAAGTTCCGAAATAGAATGTCATAAAGACAATTAAAAAAGTGTAATAAAAATACTTTTTTCAATTGTATCCAAAAATATTTGTAATAAACGTGTGTGTACCATAAGAACATCATTAACAAATTGGAAAAAGTTCAAGTTTATATTTTTTATTTCTAATGTCGCGTTTTATTATTTTGAATTTGTTGAACAGAGAATACTTTTATATGTGAAACAATAAAATGTGTTTCCTGTAGAAATTTTTTTGGAATTTTATGTTTTTAGGAATTTAACAGTTAAAAAATCTTTATTTTTTTTTAACACATTTTTCGTTTTGCTGAAATTATTTATGGCTAGTTTTAGTAAACGCGTACATAGGCATATTTAATTTTCTTTGAATAATACTACCGTCTTGCTGACGCATACATTATATTATGCATCTTTTAAACTTTAGTCTGAAACCGCTTTTTTAGTATTTTCCCAATAAATAAATTTTGAAAAAAATTGCTTATTGGCTTCACCCAGTCTGTCGGCCCGTCCGTTTACAAAACACCCTACTATGTCACAAATCTGACATAGATCATTCACATAGATACATAGATGCTTACATAGATCCGTATTAGAAAACTATTTCCAAAGAAGAAAATTCTTACCTATCTCCCTCTGCTCTACAAGTTATAGCCCGCCATAACTCTAAAGATGCCATTTTATAACAATTCCTAATTTTTCAAACTTTGCAAACGCGAAAAAGTAGTGGCTGGCTTCTTCTACCACGGCATACTATATTTGAACTTTAAAAGAACAAAATGAGCGTTATCTAAAATCTGTTTTTTTTTATTTTAAATTTTCAATATCGTTTTTCTTCTAGATCTCACGTGTTGGCAGTTTGGAATTTTAGCAGCTTTTAGACAATAATAAATAGTTTATTTCATTGGAAGAAATTTGTAATAATTTGTAAAAATCGATTTTTGGGCACCTTATATTTTCGAAATTACAAGCTTTTCAAAATTTATATAATACAGAAATCTAACGGTAAAAGTCAGGCCGTTAAAATCGGCATTATCCCAAATGTTTCATCCTAAGTGTATGCAATCCTTGAAATAGTTTCGTATAAAAATGAAAGTAATTTTAATAATGTAATACATAGAGCTAGATTGTTTTTAAAAACGGTATTTTCAATTGTGGAATGGAAAAGTGCTACACAAAAAACCATTGTTTCGACCCAACTTTATTTAATTTGTTTATACTATAATTAAAACTTGATCTTATATTTTTAATAACATTGTGTTTTATAATTTAATTTTATATGCTAAACCAAAATTTTTATAAGAATTTCGTATTAGAATAAACAATCAAATTTGTACAAAAAATTTATGGTAAAATTTTTCTTTTCGACACAATTTTGTATTTACGTTTATGTATTTGACATACTTCTGCACCAGAATTAATTTTTAAAATACAAGTATGAAGCAAATATTTATATGGAAATTTTTTCACCCAATTTCTTATTAAAGGGAAAAAATAATTTTCAATTTAAAATCCTGTTCAATATTTTTTTCCAACACAAAATTCTTTTTCACTTTTTGTACTTAAAATTAAAATTTCCACCGTATATTAAAATTATTCTGGTATTTTTCAATAAAAGCCAACATAATTTTTTCCTTTTATTTGAATATGCTTGTACCCGTGTATAAAATCTAAATATTTGCAATAATATTTGCGAAAAATCTAGGACATTTTGTAGTACAATTTGACATCTACAACACAATAAAAAAATATTTGTTCTATAGAATCACTTTTTTTTATAGTGAGCATATATGAAGAGAGATATTGTATAGGTTTTTGTAAAACCTCCTATATGTCATTAGCGTAACTATTCTAGGTGCATATAATAACAATAATAACTAAAGAAAGAAAAGCAATCTAAAAATAACCTGCATTTTATGTAGAAATAAATGTTTATTTTTTACAAATACTCTGGCATTTGAATATCAGTACATACATAAATAAATTTGAAAATGCATATAACGTCAGATTGTTTGGTAAGAGGTTTACTTTTATTCACTTCTATTCATAATGTCCTCTGCATATAAATGTAACATGAAGTTTTTGTATGTACATATGTACATATAACATTATCTTGTATTATATTTTTTTTTAAATCAGTAACATCTTGAAAATCATCCAAGCTAAAGAGCTTACACTTTCATGAACACATAGTGACACTATTTTTGTGACATGAATACAGAGAGAAAAATTATGAAGTAGAAAGAAAAAGTGAACTATATAAGAAATTTTATTTTATAATTTGGAGAAGGGGGTCAACACTTTATGTTCTGGTTGTATATATGTAGGTACCGACGTTATAGTATAGGAACGAAACTCACGATGTAATATCCATGTTACTTTTGAAATGTAAAACTATATCCGGAAGACCGTATTATTAAAGTTTACATTTTTAAAAATTTTTAAATTTTCTATGGTAGCCACAGTATCACTTTCCCTGTTGCCTAAAAATTATTATAAATTTTAAGGTACAGTGATACTTTTATGTTTTCACAATAATTTTCTTTTAGAAATTTCAATAAAATTGCGTTCTTACTCAAATAAAGCGTTCTCACTTCTTTTAAGAAAAGCTTTAAATAATTTCATTCTTATAATAATTATGCATAATATAAAATATTGCGCTAAATGGAATTCAGAATAGAAATCCAAAGGTGGAAAGGTATATCCTTCAAATAATGTTATAATATGAGCATATTCTCTCGCTTCCTTTTGTTTTCCCATATACAAGTTACTAAACAATTAAAAATGTATTTTTACATTCTATTCATCTGAATTTCTAAAGGAAGAAGAGTTAGTATTTATTGAATGCTTTAAAAATAGAAACCATTTATGTGTTTTTCATAGTATTAAACCTCGTTAGGGTGGCGTTTAGAAAAGAGGATATGCTTTTCTTTAATTATAACAGTTGTTAAGAGTTGCATTTTTTAAATTATGCATTGTTAGCCTATGCATTTCCTTTATTTTGCAAATCTCCCTTCCCATCAATGTAGCCTCATTTGATGTAATGTGATGTGTGTATGTGTTATTGAGAATTTATGATAACAATTGCTCACTCATATTCGACAAGAATAATATTATTTTTTCTTATGTGTTATATGTATATGGATAAAATAAGCAAAGAGAAACTCGTCTGAATTTAAAAGTTTAATGTTCTTTTCAGTTTTTGTGCGTTTTATTCTAAAGTATGTTTTACAGATTGTTTTTAACAATCTTTTACTGACATAAATTACGTTTGTTATTGTTTTACAGTGAAAGAAGAGTTGTTGAAAATAAAATACATAAATTTGCACACCATTTTGTTCAAATATTTGATATTTCACCAGAAATAAAAATTATAGTATCTACCGCGTTTTTCAAAGATAAAATTGATCACCACATTACACCAACTTCATCAATATTAATGATGCTGCAATTGTTATTATCGTACAAACAGTTTTATATCAATATTTTGTAATAGTCCCTTATTTACAAAATATTTTCATATTTCCAAGTTTTTTTCCATAAAGTGACTAATGAAAACTTGAAAATTAATTTTTGCAGCTAGATGACATTGTATTTGGCAGCTAGGGGTCGGCAACCTTTTTCGAACGGGAGGACATTCTCAAAATATAATTTTTTATACGGACTGCACATTCAAATGTTGCTGAAACAGCACTAAGATTTATACCTAGTTTTGCATTTTATGGTGAAGCAAACTAAATTTTTTGAATGCACTTATACAATATTTAAGGCATAATAATACTTTTGTTTAATCGTTAGTGACGAAGTAATGGAAAATCCTCTTTTTATTAAATTCTGGGTTTGCGTCATTAGTTCTTGTTCGTATTTGCTTTAGTATTTTATTAATTTTTCCTACCATAAAATATAAATTCTTTTACTAATAATCTTATAACCCATTTTAATGAAATGAGATACGGTTCTAAATGTGTTAACATATTTAATGCGGCAAATGCTAAAATGAACATATCTACAGCAGCCTAACGAAATAAAGGATGCTACACTTTCTGGTAGAGGGTATGGATGAAGCATCCGCCTTGTTGTCATTCTGCTTTTTTGTCGATAGCCACATTTGGTCGCCTTCGCACTCTATAAGTTTATTCATTTTTCCAAATAAATATGTTGGTCGTTTAGTGGGCCACAGATGCTTACTCCTGGACTACACCTTGACAATCTGACTATAAAACTAGTTTTCATTGTATTTGCAATAAATATATTCTTCGAATAACTGATTCTTTATTAATATGGGCGGCTAAATTTTCAGGAGGAAAAATATAACAATAATCAGGAAGGTACTATAAATAGCACCTAATATCTGTACAACTTAGGTTTAATTAAACCATAACAAAAAATTTGCTAGGGTTTACACCAACCTCTATTCAATTCTAGGGTTAAAACAAATTTTATTGCACATCACATTTTCATAAATCAAGTTATTTTTTTTCAACACATCAATAGTTGTAATATTATTTATGTACATAATGTTTGTAAGTAATTATTGTTATAGTATCAAATTAATAAATTATTAATTAAAAACCAAAAAAAAAATATTTTGTAAAAAATTTTTTTCTTTTACATATACAAATACTAACAAAAGCTTTTTTTGTGTTTTCTTTTGTTTTTTTGCAGATAACAAATTGTTTTTACAAATTATTAAAAATGCTGAAATTATAAAACAAAAAATTAATATTTTATATTATATATGTACATATACATATATATACAAAATATAAAAATGGGAACCAAAAACACAAAATGCAGGCTTAACATCACAAAATTATTAAACAAAAAAAAAATATTTATTATAAATTGTAATTAATAAAAATAAAATTTTTATGTAAATCATCCATCCGCTGCTCTTCTTTTAATATAATGTATACAAAATATAATATTATATATAAATTTACTAAAAACCAACAAAATAATCAAAAACCAAAAACTGAATGTAAACTCAATTAAATTTTATTGTTATATTTATTAATACACCAGTAATAATAATGAAGTAACATGTTTTATTGAAGTAACCATCATCATTTACTTGTAACTACCATAATTACTGTATTATCAATATAAACAACATAAATAAGCTCGTTAGACTTTTTTACTTTATTTACTTATTCTTAACATGATACCCTACATTTATAAATTTTGAACATTAAAATTTGAGTGAAAATTGGTAATAAATTGAAGCGGTTTTTCGTCTTTTTATCCAATAAGTTTTATAAAACCCAATATTTTTTATGTTTTATATTTTTTAAGTTCTAAGGTCGTGACCTGCTACAGAATGGGAACATAGAAATGAACTAGTACACTCAAAACTATATGTCTGAATGTTGAAGGTGATCGAAATTAAAAATGGCAATTCAAAATTCAATTCGGTATATTTAATATTAGAAAGCATTGTTTCGTTTGTAATACGAGTATTAGATCAAAACTCATTACAATTTATTACGAAATTCAATATGATATATATATCGTAAATGTAGGGTATTATATACGGAATAAAAAAGAAATAAGTCAATTTTATGGTAATAATATTTTTTTTACCTCAATTTTTTAAAATGAAAAACTTACAAATCAAAAATGAAATAAATTTTAACAAAAGGATAATAAGTCCAAAAATATGAAAATTATTGTGGAATCGAATTGAATAAAAATTAATTTTAAATTTATGATTTAAATTATGAATATTTTTATTGAAAAAATTCAGATTATTTTGTTAAAGAATGTAATGGACTTATGAAAAACTATTTTAGCAATTTATTAAATTTGAAAAACATTTAAGAAAAAAGGTCTACCTAATTTTTAATGTACGCAATATAGTGAAGAATCCTAATACTCTTCATTTTCAAGTAAAAAAAAATTTCTAACACTCTTTCTTTCGAAAACGTTTTCAATTTCAGAAATCTATTCTTTCCAACGTTTATGAGGGTGTCTTAAGGTATGCTTATGAGAATTTTTCTCGGGTATTTTCATATTTATCCTTTAGATGGTACAATTATTCTGTCCCTTTAATTTTCTCAAAAATTCACATAGAATTTTTATAAAATTAAAGTAGCTAGAGTTAATTTTAACATTCACGTGTTGATGAAGTTTTTTACCGCATTTATGCTTAAATAAGATCTTTTATGATTAAATTATTAATAAAGAAAATTTCTTTGATTTTTTCAATTTATTCCTAATTATCCTGAGAAGGATATGTTTCCAGACGAAGATATATTCCGAACGATCCCAATGATTATACATAATATACAATATTTACAATAAATTTATGTAATTTATTGAGTAATAATTATAAGAAATCTATATTTTTATAAGAGGTGGTACTGATCACTTTACTAATTATTTTTATTATGCTTCTAACAATCTAAACCTTTATCATTTAATTGCTACAATTTATTTGCTGTAACAAATTACATTTAACTAATATTTTGTAATTACTGATTAATAATTAATTTTCTAACTTAGCACATTTTCAATAATCCTAATATGACTATATATGGATAAAGTATATTGCATCAAAAATTGTTTCTTGTCATGCTTTAATTTTAAATTATCCGATTTTCTAAAAATTTCGATTCAACTATCAATAATATTAATATTGATAGTAAAATAATGAATTTGAGAGGAATTTTATTCATTCAGACCAATATTCTCAACTAAATTCGATTTGATATTCCGGCACTGCTGTAAAAGATGTTCTTTAGAATTAATTTTCATTATGCCTATAGCAAAGGAGAGGAAACATTTATTACAAAATTGCAGTTTATGTAAGAATACAATTTACGTAGGATGGTTTTAAAAGGATATGCATATCGTATTTCGTAAAGTAAATAACCAAATGGGTGTTAAGTTTTGATTTGCTACGTTAAGTATTTTTACACAATATGGTATTGATAAATTAATTTAAATGTTAATATTGCATTTAAGTTGATTTAAAAGCACCCAATTACACAAAATTTCAGGAAATCAATATATCAAAAATTTCAAACGTATTCTATAAAATTACTCTCGTACAGCACAGTTACATTTAAAAACCTAAAGTGCGTCAAATTGTAAAAGAATATTAATGTAAATATTATGCAATATTTTTAATCATTTGATTAATTTAATGTCATTTTTATAGGTACTTTCAATGAAATTCAATTACGTTAATAATGTTTTCGTCTTTATTAAATTTATATCGTATTTTTAAATCCCTCTGTCACGTTAAAGCAATCCATTTAACAGAAAATATAAAAAACGATTTCAATTTTTTGCAAAATAATTATTTTTCATTGTATACACGTAGTGGTTATCTTAATATTTTATTGATTTATAAATATTTAATTAACAAAAAATTTAATTGTTTCAATTCTCCCCCTTTTTGTTGTCAGTTTTTCAATCGGTTAAAATGTAAATAATAAAAAAATGAAAATTAATATTTGTTTTAAGTGATTTCGTTTTTTTTATAGTGAAAATAATTTAAAATTTATTTTTTTTTATTGTTATAAATGATTAATGGACTTAATTCAATATTTTGTAAATTTATTTTAATTTCAAAGAGAATTTTAAAGTGGAAAATACGAAAAATAATGATGAAAATTAATTTTTTATTTTTATTGATTTTCATTTTTTTTTAATTCACTTTTAAATGAAATTAAAAATTGTAAGTTTTCAATTTTATAATAATAAACTTTTCTTGATTAATTTCAAATTATTATTTTCATAATTCAATATTAATAATGATTTTAATAATTTTCGATTGTCCAATTTATCGGTTTTTATCGTGAAAATTATTTGGTAATAATATTAGTATAATAAGAGTTGAAAAAGAATGATTAAAACAAAATCAAATTTCTTGACTAAAGAGTGAAATAAATAAGAAAATTATTTATTAGCACCTCTTTAAACGCTATGATTAAAATGAACTTCATAAGCCCTTCATGTTGTTTGTACTACTGAAATTCAAGAAGTTTTACCAAAACTATTTTTAATATCCGCCATAGCTTTCAGTGCTTCATATTATTACATATTCCATAACATTTTATAAAAAACGAATAAATAACCGAAAAATTCATGGAAATTCTGAAAAATTACCACAAAAATAAATAAAATTTGCTAAACGCTGACGATAACCCCTTATCACATTAAAATATTCTTCGAATTCTTCTTAAGAAATTTTTGTGAAAATTCTCGAAATTTTTGTAAAAAAGTATGTTTTGTAAAATGAGAGAACAAACTCAATTTTAATTTTTATTCTAATTAATTCTCTAATTTTTTCTTTTTTTTTTTTAATTTTATGCAAAATAACTGAATAAACTGACCTAATTTTACTTAAACGTGAATAACAGTAAATAATAAAAATAAAAAATTTATGTATTTTCATAAAATTTCAATAAAAACTGACATTTATGTAAATATTAAATAAAAGTAATAATAATTTATTATTATACAATTAAAAATGGAAATTTTAACAGAAAATAAATATTTAATTGTTTTTTTTTTTTTTACGAATTCATTATAATTTTTTTATTAATCGGAAATATGAGCAATTGTTTAAATGTTCATCTACGCAACAATAATAATTGAATACGTAAAGCAAATAATTAATTACTCAGACTGAATAAGAATTTTATGGTTAAATTGCAAATAATTTCTTTTTTAATTTTGAATTTTTTCCGCCACGTATGTACCTACATTGTACATACAATGCTTTAATATTTTGATTTTTTCGTTTTTTTTATTAACTTAATAAATCTTCTTTAAATTCTTTTAACTCCGCAAAATTCTGATTTTTTGTTTTTGATTTTTTCATTTTTTTCTGATTGAAATTTTATTATTTATAACATTTTTTTCTTTTATTAATATTTTTATTGTGTTTATTTTAAATTGCAATTCACATAATTTGCAATATTTTTTATGAGTTCTTTTTTTCACAATGTCCAAATATTATGAATAATATGATCACTTTTTTAAATGTTCATCTACGGAACAATTTAAATTTAATAAATAAAATTAATTTATTCATAAAATTTTAGTCGGTTAATACTGTTTAACATTACTGAAAATAATTAGTCTTTTATTTTACGAAATTTTCAGAAAAAATTTTAGAACTTGTTTCTTATTTAAGAAACTTCTTTAACTAATTCTTCTTCTATCACTGAAACGTATGTATGCTGAATAAGAGAATATTTTAATTAAAACGATTGCTTTATTGCCATATAGTATTGCATATATTTGGGAGCAATATTCAAGTTATTAATCTGATGTCGTGTTGCCTTAAAAGTTTATTCAGATATCTTATAGCAAGAAAATAAAGTAGCTCTAAGTATCGACTTCTGTAACGTATAAAATTTTTAAAAATTGCATTGACTTTTCATCTAAGAGAAAAATTGCACTGAAAATTTTTGAGAAAAAAAAACTGAGTTAACAATTATTGCTGTTAATTTTCAAACGTAATTTCAAATATAATGTTCTTTATTTTATAATTTTTTATTAATTTTCGGCCGAATTTTTTGGAATAATTTTGACTCCCTGAAAGTGAAATTTCTCTAATAACCTAATTTATACTATTAAAGGCATATTTGCTAGAAAATTAAGTGTTTTTCTAGTAAATATGCCTCTAAATATACGATCTGGTATGACCATTTCTTTAATCAGAAAATACTGTTGGTGTTTTTCAGACGGTTTCAGATATTTTAGTATTTTCCACATTTTTAATCGTTCATAGCACGACTAGCTAAATATCATTAAGTAATCTTTCATAAAACAGTGTTAATCAGTGTTCCCACTTCGTTAAAAAATATGTATACAATTTCGAGAAAAAATTTATCCAAAATGTATTCAACCTCTTAAAGTAAAATTATTACACTAGATCGTGTTATTTTGTACAAATTAACTCATATTTAATATTAATTTGATTTATTCAACAATGTGAGTTTTGTTATTTATAGTAAATTCTTTAAAAAATCACATACAACCTCCATTCTATTATAAATGTAAAAGTTAAGGTTAGAAAATACATATGTATATGTTCTGTAGATACTGTTCAGCCAATACATTTTCTGTTATACCCACCTTACCCAAAAATATTTCTGGTACGTTCTTTTCTAAATGTTCTAGATTTGAATACGGGAAGAGGCAGTTCTCATTTAATAAAGTCTCTTTCTTAATTTTTTTTAATAAATTGGGAATCTGCTTAGAAAAGCCATTAAGTAACATTTTTTTGAAGATAAAGCAATTTCGGGATTTAATATTAGCAGCATTTAAACAGTTTTGGTAGCGTTTGAAAAATAAATGCATCCATATTTCAGCCAAATTTTCAAATGTAGCCAATTTCGGCATTTTAGCAGATTCAAGTATCTTTGTACCCAAACAAAATTTAAACCAAATATATATTCAAGTAGGAAGGTTGATTTTAATTGATTTCCGAAAATGTTACTATTTTGAGTTGCTCCATTTAGATATACACATGTACATTTGCGACATAACCACACTGATCCCAACTACATTGTATTCTACTCATATCGTATTATTTTGAGTTAATGCAGAAACAATTTTATTTTATTTAATTATAATTTTTTCATGTTTTGTTTCATCTAAGAATACAAATACCTACGTGAATTTACATAAAAATAGTGCTAAATTATTTTGATCAAATTTACGAGATATCGAATATATAAATAAAAATTTAATTTAATATTGAATCTAATATAATTTATAGATGTTTAGATATATATATATATATATATGTATGTAGTACCCCATATATGAAAATGAAAATAAAAGAATAAATTAAATCAAAATAATGTAAAAGTAAAAAAACAACTACAATAATACAAAATATATAATAAAAAATAATATGTTTAATTTTAACTTTAGTCAGAAAATTTGTGGCCAACTGAAAATAAGCAATCGCGGGAAAATATAAAAGAAAAGAAATTAACTTTTCTTTATTTCTTTTTATGTGTGTATGTATGTATAGCGCATATATTTGTTTACAATATTCTGTGCAGCGGTATTTAAAGAATCGCTCATATATTATATGGATGTGTGTATTTACCCGTAAATATAAATATTGTGTACATTATATGTATATTATTATATTGGTCATTATATTATTAGGTATATTATTTGATTCATAGTTGATTTTGTTTTTAATTATAAAAATGTTTTATAGCTATTAAAAATTCGTTAAAATTTCATTTAATTTTGTTTTGCGGTAGCGTTTTGTGGTGGTGGGGTATTTATTTAACATCGCATCGTCAACATATTTGTGTGTGTAATATGATTGTATATTAAAAGTCCAAATAAAAATTATGGTATGCGTATCTAATGTAGGTTTTATTTTGTTTTATTTTACGAGTGCTATGAATTTAAGCCAAATGAAATAAAAGCAAATTCAATATTTTTCATGTGTATTTTGTTGAAGTTCTGAAGAAGTACTGCATAATTTTATATATATAGAATACCTCTAACGCTTACTTACATAGAATGAGTAAATTCCATATTACAATTATAGTTTGATATTTCCAAACCTTAAAATTTAAGAATTAAAAAAATCAATATGTCACTCAAATTGTATACACCTATAACTTAAATACAAAATTAAACAACCCATTAGTACAATAATATGGTAGTAAGACATGGACAATTGCCATTTTGAGTAGAAATACATCCCTTACCTAATTGAATAACTAGTCACAAAAATATTGAAATTTCGTTAAAAAAAAATTTTTTTTTGAGCAGCTCAAAATAGATTTTTATGAATCTAAAAGATTATAAGCATTAAACAATGTCACACGTATGATGTGGTACACTAATTCATTAAACAGTAAATTAAGATTCTAAAAATTTTCTTACAGTATAACAGTTAATTTACAAAAATTAGAAATCAAATCAATATTTTTCAACAACAAGATTAATGAAAACCTTCATTGAGTGGTGCATAATTGTAAGATCAATAAATTTTGTTTTCTTCTTTCAAAATAGAATTCGAATTTTTCATTCTAAAATTTAAATCATTTGTTATCATTTGACAACACCTTTATTACCCTACGATTTACGAGCAATAGGAAAAAAATATTTCTACTAAGTAACATAATCAAAACAACAATTTAAATTAAAGAAAAATAAAGCAAAAAAAAAAACAAAAAAAAAAAATTAATAAAAAAAATATAAAAAATTTTTTTTTGTTTTCTTCTTTCTAATGTGCCAAAATTTATTTGTTTTCTTGCGTTGTTTTTTTTTTACATTCTTAAATATTTTGAAGCTGTTTTTTTTTTCTTTTATTTCTTGAAAATTTTAACATTTTATTTGATTTAATATAAAAAATATGCAAGCATATGGTGTACACGCCACATAAATGTGTGGTGAGATTTTTATGCAGAGACAAAAACCAAAAAAAAAAAACAAAAAACAATTTTTTTTCTTATAATCAAAAATGACTTAAAATTTATAGAAAATTAAGAAAACACAAAGAAAAAAAAACAAAGTATTGTAATTTCCTTTAATTTCAAAACAGTGAATTCGAAAAAAAGGAGAGAATGAAGTCAATTTAAGAAGAGTAAGAGAACAAATAGAAAGAAAAAAGAGAGAGGGAAAAGATGAATAAAAATTTTGCTTTTATTTAATTATTTTGTTCTTCTTAATTTTTTTTCTTATTCTTATTGTTTTTAAGCAAAAAAAAAAAAAACAAAATAAAAATCAATTAAAATAAAATTTTTAGTCTACATTCAGTTTTGATTACATACATATGTACATATATATGTATGTATTAAAAAATCAAAATAATACGAGCAAACAAAATTTATAATTTTCAAATTAGAAAAAAAAATTTCAGTTATAAAAATACGTTGTAACGGTACGGTAATAAGAATTCGGCAATTTGTAATATTCTACTCTAATAACTCTCAATTTATTTAAAACAAAAATTCATTTGTAAATCAAAGCAGCTATTCGAACTCTACGTTTAACGTCAAATAGACGGATGAATTTTTTGAAATCTTATCATTAATTGACAAGTTTAACAAATTAAAAATACCAAATTTTTTAATAATTAAAATTAAAAGAGAATTAATTTTTTAAAGTAGTATGAAATACAAACTGAATAAGTTAATTGTAAATTAAATAATTTGGTTAAATAAAAAAGAAGGTGGAAAAGAAAGAAAAGAACAAATAAAAAATGAAACGAATTAAAATTTTAAAAGTGTTAAATGTTTTCAAAGTGACAGCTGATGTATGTCAAATGTTATTCATTTGTATGTTATATGTAAAATAATGTTAACTTGAGCGAATTAGTAAAAATTAATTTATCCAAGATATAGTTTGTAAATAGTTGCATATTATATAAATAAATAATATAATTTTAGTTTATTTATTAAAATATATATATATATATATATATATATCAACTTGTTACAAATTATAAAATTTATTACGAAAGAAGAAAAAAAAATTAAACGAAAATTAACATTAAAAAAAATATATTTTTAATTTTTACAACAACAAAAATGTATTTTGCATAAATTAATTAAAAAAATATATTTTAATTATTGTAAATAAAATATAGATAAAATTATTTAATAATATTAAAAACAAAACCACTTTAAATAGCTATTTAATAAAAAAAAAGTTCCTTTTTTAATAAATTGTTATCAGAAGTTGACAAGAATTTTATGATTAAAATTAAATTGTAATTTTATGTTAAGAAATAAAATATTTAGTAAAGTGTCATACTAAATTTAAAGAGTTGCCAAAAAGTAATAAAAATTTATTACAAGTCTAATATAAAAATAATTATTATAACGTTTCTAAGTACTTAAATCATTCCACGCTCTTCATGTTATTTTTTGAAGAACTCAAAAAACAAATTTTCAAAAACACAAAATAGTCAAAAAATTTTTCATTGATTTTGTTTTCTAATGATTTTTTTAATAAAAATTTTGAAATTTTAAAAATAAAATTCAATTTAATTATCCAAAAATATTGTAAACAACAACACATAATCAATAAAAAAAACATATTTAATAAAAAGAAATCAAACCCCGGACTCAAAAAAAAAAAATTGTGATATTGAAAATTCTTAAATTTATTTAATAAATTTATTATAGCAACAAAACAAAAAAAAAAACAAATCAAAGTTCATAAGAACAAAAAGTACATACTCACATACATAATATAATTTTGAAAATACAAAAAAAAAAAAGAGAAAACATGGCCGGTGCAGAATTAAAACAACAACGAAGTGTTACGTATAATAGTAGTCATAGCGAAACGATAAGTGGTGCAATACGACGGAGTGGTACCACTGGTAATACAAGTTTAGCAGCTGTTACAAAATCAAGTGCTGGTGGTGGTGGTGGTGTTTCCAATATAGGTTCCGGTGTTTATAATAGTCGTAATATAAGTGGTGGTATAAGTAGCGGTAGCCGTTCTGTTGATAGTTTAGGTGATCATAGTATTAGTCAAAGAACAGCTGATACATCTGATACTGGTGGTGGTGTTAGTGGTAGTGGAGCTGGTGGTATAAGTGGTAGTAGTTTATTAAGTAGCAGTATCGGTGGTGGTTCAAGATCAACATGTCGTGCTGGCGCCAGTAGTAATGATGCATTAATTAGTCAACATGGTTCACATATTGAAATTGTTGTTGATTCAACGAAATTAGAAAATAATAGTGGAGTTGGTACTGCAATTGGTCGCAGTATACGTATTGGTAGCATTAATCGTCGTAGTAGTACAGGTATTGGTATTGGTACCGGTGAATCTTCTATCGAAGAATTAGAACCGGGTGATGAAGAAAGTGTCGGTGGTGGTCAGGGTGGTGATGGTAGTGGTAGCGGTAGTAAAAGAAAACGTGTTAGACATAAACATAGACCATTATTTAGAAGATTAATTAGCTATATTAGAGGCGCATTCAGCAGTGTTCATTTTTCATCTTCAGCTGGTAAGTTTTCAATACATATATAATCAATAATTAATATTTTTGATGAAGCAAAATTTTAGAATATCCTGATTTTAAATCTTATCTTTAAATAACCAATAAATTTTTTTACTGGAAATTAAGTGAGTTGATTTGAAGCTACTGTGTATTTTTAAAAATTTTTCAGGGATTTTCAAGTTTGTATTTAAAAGATGTTAAGAGTATTCTTAACGTGTTTTGTAACATAACAGTTGTTATGTGAAATAGAATTATATGAGATAGAATTTGTTCTTCAACGGTTGAAACTCCTGATTGAAAAAAGTGAGAAAACAAAATTTTACATTCAGAGATCCTTGTGATATTTTGTACTATCACATTAACTGAGTACATAACATAAGTTTTTGACATCCTATAAAGTAGTTCAAGCCAACTTTCAGGCAAACCTCTTTTTGCATTTTTCAATAAGCGAAATTCTTGAGAAGGCAAGTTCAAAAAAAGAAAACGGATAATATTCTTGTAATAATTGTTTGAGATTGAAATTTATGAAAATTTTTTTTTTTTTTGTAAAAAATATTTGAAATTATAAAAAAATTTCCTTTTCTTTATTGAAAATTTCCCTGTGAACTTCCTGTTCTCTTTTTTTTTTCTTTTTACTTTTTAAGTTCTTTTTCATCTCCTCTTTTTTATTAATATTTCGAATTTCACTATGATGCAATTGAAATATTTTTCCTTTTGTTTTTGTTTCCCTACAATGATGACTACTTTATGACGATGCTGGAAACTTTACCACCTAGAGTGATGTTGAAAAGAAAAATACAAATAATGACGGGAATAAAATAATGTTGTCTTACTTAAGATTTTTTGTATATTTTTTTTTTGTTTTTACAATTCTGTTGCTTACACTCTTAACGAATGAGTGATCAAACAAGATGAACTAAAACAAGTATAGTGATTATTATACTGAAGGCTAGATATTTGAAGGTTCTCGTAGTAAAAGTAAAAAAAAAATGGGGAGAAATTTTTATTCATGTTCTAATTTTTCTTTCGTGCCTCTATTGAAAATATTAAAAGTAAAACATGGAAAAATTAAAATAAAAAGTGGAACAAATGAAAGTAATAAATAAATTTATAAGATAAAGAGATTAGAGGGAACACAACAAAAAAAAACAAATTTTGTAAAGAATTTTTTTTACTATTATAATTTAAAAAACAAGCTAAAAAAATTTTTTTTTTTGTTTTGTAAATCAGGAATATTGAGGAAGACATTACAATACTTTACGATTCTGTAATTTTCCATTATAAGAGATATTTGTAGCGGATTTGCTTTTCTTTTTTAATAAGAAATTTAGTTTCTCGCTGCCATAATTTTATTTTATACAATTTAAAACGAACAAATTTACTTTGAGAAATTGATCGAATTTAAAAGTATACGAAAAGAAGCTCAAAGCAATTTAACTTAGTAATAAATATTTAATTAAAATTATTCGCCATAAATATTCGATCTTAAATATTTGATGAAAATTAGAAACTCACAATTATCAATAATCAAAGCTCACAGAAAAATACTTTAATACTATCTGTTTTTAAGTTAGGAAGCAATAATACTTAACAGCACTTAACATAAGGAGTATAATTTAGTACGAAATTTTAAATTTTCTAGAAATCAGGAAGCGAAATGTTTCAATAAATGTAAAACCTTAAGCAAGTCTAAATTTAGTACGTTTGTTATAATTTAAAGCTTCAGACCTGAACAAATTAAAACAATTTGTTATTTTGTAAAACAACTTTATCTAAGTGTAATTTTCCATGAATTTAGGGAGAATTTTAGTCTAGGTGCGAAATCTAGGTGCTCGTGTATATACATATAATAATAGGATTGAATATCTTAAGGAGACTTTGGAGTTTTCAATTTTTCTTTATAAGAACAAACTGTTACTATTTTATTCTTACTTTTACAGAAGCCGATGATGCATATTTGTAAAAACGGGTTAGACTAACATCTAATTGGAAAGGTTAATTCACCAATTTAAAATTTTATTAAATTTATTTTTCTTACAGGAAAAATTAATTTTTCTTTATTAAACAGAAGAAAACATGGACAGACAGCATAAAATTATTAGGCATATTAGATTTAAAAACTTTTCTAATCATATAAAATATTTTCACTTTTTACAACAGAATTAAAAGTGAGTTTAAATTTTAAACTAAATTCACTCTCAACAATTTATTAAGTTGACTCCCTCGTATTTCAAATTCGAGATATTAAAAATTATTCTTCTGCCTGTAATTTCAAAATAAATTCTCATGAAACTCTAATACAACGAGGATTACTACTATGTGTACTAAATCAATGCCTTACTATCGGTAATTCTCTTATATCAATTCGGTGTCAAATAATAGATCAAACTCGTTGTAGATCCTATTATAATCTAAATTTAATTAAAGCTTTAAATATTTAAATTTCCTTACAAAAACAAAAATACAACAATAAAACTGAATATGTCAAAGAGTTTCCACATAAGTTAATTTTGCTCTTTCGTTTACATATAAATTAGCAATGTGTACAGGCAAAAGCAACTGTAAAAACAAATTAAAAATCTTTGTATATCCTTTTAGTTTACATAGTTACAAAACTACATAGCATAACATTAATTTATTCAAAAAAAAAATGAACAAAAATTTCAAATTTCAAAAGTAACAAAACTATTACAAAAACAGCATTTACATTTTTCGTATACGCTAATTGTACTTGTTAAAAAAATAGAGTAACCAGTCACAAATTAAATTGCAATAAAACATTCCTACACTTTAGGGTTTGTAATAAATAGAAGAGCAGAATTTTTATAAATTTATATATTTAGGTAGATCGGTATGATGTACGTTATATATCGCACATTTGAAAGAACAATTGCATAAGTCAAAATGCAGAGTCCCACATTTTCTTTTATTACTATTATATTTTAATATATAAAGTTTTTCTGTAAATTTGTTTATATGCTTATAGAACAGTTCTATACCAACGTTTTATAGCCTTCGATAGTAATTTAAATTCCGGGAGTCGAAGTTATATTATTGAGTTATGTAATTATTCTTCCCAATGTGCGATGTTATGAGGTTTTTGCTTTTGACTCCAGAATATTTATTTTGCATAAGTTTTTTCCTGTAATTTTCTCATGATTGATTTCGATACATTTCTTTAGTATTTATAATATAAACATACATTCAAACAAAAAAAAATGCATATTTTACAAAAAAAAACAATAACAAAAAATTGCATAATTATAGGGAGAAAAAAATAAAATTATAAATGGGTGAAAGGTTACAAAGAGAAATTTCAAAAGGAAATTCGTTAAAAATAGAAATGAGAAATATGAATTTTAATTTTTATGATGAATCCGTGAGTTAAAATGCAAATTACTAGTATACGCATGTATAAAACCCATTTTTAAGTAACATTAGTTTAAATGCATATGCATGTATTCCTGATAAGTTTTTGTGTTACGATATGACTACGTTATAATTAACCTTGCATGATTTTTATAAATAATTCGTTTCCATGTGCATACATGTTTGAAATGCAAGTTGTTGACACATTAAGGAAAAAAAAAACTAAATTCTAAAAATTTATACAATTTACACTCATTTGTTTATACGAATACCTTTCAAGGAGAAGAATTGCTATACAATTTCTAAAATATATGGAATGAGGTTAAAGACGCGTATTGTATAAATCGTGAATTCTCCAATTAAAATAAATCTAAGTTTTATTTTAAGTTGCGTATTTAAATGATTTTTTACTGTTATACAATTTGATTGTTTGAGCAGTAATATTGAATCAGGTTGATTTGAGTTCTTTGTATTAATTACATAGTTTGTACAGATGTAGTTATTATAATACAAATTCAAATTTTGATCTTAAATGTTAATTTTAGGTATTGAATATAAAAAAATATAGAAGTTATCTCGAAACAAGATTGTTTGTGAAGAATCATGGCAGTCGACTGAGAAATTTGTTGCTGTCAAAAATTTAAATATACTTATATAAAATTCACTTGAATCTTGCGAATCTTGTTTTCTTTTTTTTACAATAATTTTGAAGCCTGGTAAATCAGTAAGTCTCCGATTACTTAGCAAACTGAGAGAGGGTTCGGAAAGGTATTGATTGCCAGCTTTCCTGACCATACATTTCATCTTGAAAACGTCTCTACCGTTAAACGTGGAATGGAAAGTGTTGGGGATATGTCTGAGTATTTTAAAGCGAAATAAAATTTCGGTGGATAAGTTTACTCCTCCTACCTACCTATCTAATAAAATTATAATACTTTAATAATTTCTGCACAACTAAGAGTTAGTAGCATGAACATGATATATGTAAAGCTTTGTTCCCTTCATTAGAGAGGGTTGGCGTATTTTTTTAAGATTTTTGTGTTAAGATGTTAAATTCGATTTCTCGGTACCATATGTTTGTGAAACTGTAATACTTTGCTAATTACTATAAATTCAAAAAGCTAAAGGTAAGTTCCATGCCATATTAAATAATATAATTACGTTATTCATCTTAAGTAATTTACTGAACTTTGCAAATATTTAACGATTGTACTAATGCTTCTTTAAATTTTTTTTTTACCTCCCCCTAAATGTATGCAATATTTCATACAATATGCATGAATGATAATATTAAATGAATGGTACTATTTTATATATGAATTACTGGTTTGACCCAAGCTAGTTTTGCCTTTTGTACTTCTACACTTGTTTTTTTCTAAGCCTGAACTTGTTTTGGAATAAAGAGTTATTAAATTATTGTATATAAATTTAATTGAATTCATTTTCTAAGTTTTATTTAATTCTATAACGCAGTTTTTGAAATAAATTTCTAAGAGGTGACCTAGGATAATGCAATTATGGATGATTTACCTCGTTTAATTCACTTATTTACAGAATATTAATATGCAACTAGTTTATCTTTGAAATAAATAATTAAAAAATTTATCTAATGAATTAAAATTTACAAAATAATAAAATCAGTTTTTATATATTTTATTATCCAAAGATTCGTTATGCGCTGAATATAAATTAAAAAATATTTTCTTTACTTTGTTCAATTAAAGCCTCATCGATTTTTGAAACAGTGTTAAAGAACGGGTTATCCAGACCATAAGGTCATTTGTAAAAGTTTAAAAACTAATTAAAAATTCTCGGGTAAGAATTCTTTGGTATGAAAATAGATACATATATTTTGAAAATATGAGAAAAGAAAATGGAAAAAGTAATAAATTTTGAAAGAAAAAATATGGCGGAATGTACGTAAAACATTTGAAAATAAAATGGGAAAAATTTTTCCTTTTGTAGTCATTAAACTTATTTTTTCTTTTCACTTTAAATTAATTTGTTATCCTCGTTTACTTTAAGACTTTAAGAAAATAATTAATAGCCTCAAGAATATGGCGCTTGTACAGATTAATTTCTCAGATTAGTAAAATATATTAGTAACTAATAAATTCATTTAAATTTCATCCAGTTTAAATTATTATGGCATTACTTTATTTCAAATTTTAATTCACTTATTTAATTGCAATAACTGCAATATTAAATGAACATTTTATTACGCTGAAGATACAATATTAAAGGTGTTTAAGAAATATTCTCCGAAATTTGTTTTTAATACACGTACAATTTGTTTTTCTTCATATACTTTCTTAAATTAAAAATTAGGGAATTTGGTGTAGTACTTGTAGTTAATATTTACCCACTAAAAACTCTTAAAATATTCTTAGTATTCTTGGTATTAACACTAGCTGCAGAAAAAAATACTAAAAGATTTTAATCCTTAGTGAAATGTCTTGAGTAATTTTTAAGACATTTTTATGATTTCTAACCAACGACAATTAGGAAATATTTCAAAATTTAAACCTTAGGTTATGCCCTGTACTATATAAATAGGGCATTGTTAAACCAAAATTATTGAAGTTATTTTGACAAAATCAGTGTATTTTTAACTCTAAATGTTTCTTCTAAATGTTTTTGGAATCCGACGCATTTTTTGGGATTGAAAGAATTTTAATAAATTTTTTTTTTCTATCACCTAGGTGGGTTTTGAAAAGAACATTTATTGTTTTCACCTCTCCTGCCTCTTGTCTCTCAACATCTAATATAACACCTGTGTCAAAAAAAAAACGCAAATTTTAATAATCTTTCCTTCTTCAGTTGGTGAATGCAGAGTTATTGAACAGCGCCTCAGCTAACATCAAATATTTTTATATTGTAAAAATGCAGTTTCGTTATTAATTTTAGTAAAGCAAATAATTCATCAATTTTAATTGTAATTACGTAAATTTTTGAAGCCAAAATTTAATATTACATTAAATTTCAACTGAAATTTTTCACAAATAAGAGTATTCAAAGTTTTACTAATTGTTAGAATAATAATTTTTCGGTGTTTATTTTAATTTTTTTAAAAATATTTTAAATTATTTTTACACTAGGTACTTGTATTCATTTATATGCAAATTTTAAAAATTACATTTTATTTATGCGGTACAATAATAACATACTTATAAAATGTGCATGTGTAATGTTCTAATTGAAAATTTTAAATAAATAATATATACGTATGTATGTAAAGTAAATTCTTATCGCATCTCATTTCATTTAATTACAAATATTTAAATTTCTATTTGTATTTTCACACTGTTTGCCATGAATTTATTTGTACAGGTTTTGTAATGTAAATCAACATTTGTGTTTAAATAAAATATTTTGAATTTGTTCATAGAGGTGTAAGTAATATTTATGTATGTAAATGTATATACATGTATTTACAGCAGTATAATATGCTTTATAAAATGCATTTTTAATTAAAATGCTTGAAATTGAATTTATAAAGACCATTTTCCATTTACAATGCTTTTTACATACCTTTGTTCCCTATCATATAACGCATTTTAGGCAAGAAATGTATAAGTAGAAGTTTCGTAAAACTAAATTTAGTAAGCGATGTCTAAAGAAAATAATTAAGAAATAATGACAAATTATCATTTGAAAAAATTTGAACTTGAAAATTTAGTAATTAGAACGATAGCTAGCTATACTAAAATAAAAATACTTTTCAAATATTTAATACGGATAGCGCGCCTTGTACATCATGTTTTTGGAGCATAAAATTTATATTACCGCTATTAAATTAATTAAAAATTATTCGAAGTATCACGAGAATCAATGGTCTCCCACGAAAATGATTATAAATTAACGTAGAAGAAATGAATTTTTCTGTGTGAATTTTAAGATTAAAAATAAGCGACTGAGAAAAAAATTTTTCAGCCAGTTAGCAGAGTTAATTAATTATTATGCATTTAAATTTAATAGCGCATGTCAAAATTTGTAAATGTGAAAATTGTATTTATATACAATATTTTGAGTGAGCATAAAAATTAAATTTTTGCGATCAGAAGAATGAAAATTTAATTTTCTCGATAATTTTTGCTCTATTTTATATAACCTTTCCGATAATCTTTTTCTATAATCTTTCAAATTCAATACAATTTAATTGAATTGGGTTTTAATTTCTTTTATTAGTTACGGCTATATGTAGCTATACTAACTGCATTAGTCAAAACTTGACTTCGAAAACTTCTCTCTAGAAGTCGGGAGAAACTTTGTGATACCAAGACTAATAACTTAAGACAGGCATAGTTCTTAATTTCCATGACGATACAAGAACATAATATTGCACCAACTGTGTTATTACTCGCAAAGAGCGCAGAATCATTCAAATGCTGCGGATTTTTAATGAATTTTAATAGTGTTATCGGATACAATTTAACTTAAATTATTAAATTTAATTGAGAAATGAACAAACTTCAAAATAAATGAGTAAACTACTTCTCTCAAAATTCATATAAATTTTGTAAATAATTCTCATATATTATTTCTCTTCTGTAAAAGAAAACTGAAATAATTTTCATTATGCATTAAAATTTTACTTTTACTTAAAATTGGCCCTTTAATTTATTTTAAGATATTTTTAAACAAAACAAAAACCAAATTTCTAATAAAAGATGTGATTTTGAATTTGAAAAATTTTTATAAACTGCGCCATCAATTTCGACACATGGTAAATTCTGCTTCGCAATAAAATTACTATAGCCATAATGTATGCAATTTTTAATACTAAATTAAGTATACTAACAATTAGTTCGCCGTATGTTTCAGCTAATTCAATATTAACAGCCAAGTTTTTTAAATATTTTCATGCTATTTATTAATCGAAATATTAAACAGAAATGATTTTCGCAACCGCTTTACTTAATTTGCTTTTAAAATGGTTGTTAAAATTTTTTAATTCAGTTTCTTATTTCATTCTATAAATACGAGTAATATAATTTCTCAAATTATTTTCGATATTATTATTTCAGTAATTAAAGAAAATAACCGATGATGGGTAAGTAAAACTTCAGGAAATGTTACAGAAATGAAATAATTTTAGATCGATTTTTGTTTTTGTAATTTTTGCTATAAGTAGCCGAAATGTTGCATGCGTTAATTGAATTTTTTATAAGAATTAAAATTGACATTGAATTCAAGTATAAATTTTAAATTTCTATTTCCATATTTTTCTTACAAAATTTGCACAAATAAATAACCGATAATGGATAAATTCATTAGTCCAGTAATAGGAAACAGTTTTTGGGAATATTTTCATTTGAATATAATAATAGAAGTACAGTACAATATCCTGTGGTATAATCTACGACTAAAGAATTTTTATTCCGGTATTTCACTATTTTGACGTAACAAAATTTAACATGGTTAATTGTGAAAAGTGATATTATAAGAATTATAGTTTACAATGATGTGAAAGGTAATATTGGAGTTTGGAGAAGGATGCAAAAATTTTTCAAATATTCGACTTTGTGTAGAGTTGTAGATAGAATTTACTAAATGAAACTTAAATTTTCGCCTACAACAACGACTAATTCGGGCAACACCCATATAAAAGTTAACAAACAGATTATAAAAGTGATATGTTATTACAAAATTTATTCCAAACTTCAAAGAAACACCGACTTGAAAATTGTTAAAAAATTAGTACGCCCCTGTTCACCACATTAAATTTCATTTGTAAGAAAAATTTTAGCACTTCTACATTATATTCGTTTTTTAGCGAATTTTTCATCTCTTCGAATTGTATGAGTCCCTATTTTCCCATGACAAGCAACTTGTTAAAAAAGCAAATTCATTGAGCTATAATTATTCTAAAATTAAACGAATAAACTGAATATCTGACTATTTTATTGTTATATTTGTTTTTCAATTATGTATTTTTAAACTTTTTATCTTTCTATTGTTTACAAAAAATTTTTTCAAAACATTCTATTTATATCGTATAATGTCCCAATTTGAGGTTAAAATTTTTTTCAAAATTATTTTTAACAACATTTAAACACGTTGAAAAATTTTCGTAGATATTGTGCCGCCGCCGCCTGCCGGATCAATTTATTGTCATGGTATACATATTTTCTTCTTTCATTTGTTTTCTTTTCAAAAATATAAACTATAAATTATAATTTTCTATAAAATAAACATTAGAGAATTATTAGGTTGTATAGAAGCGACTAAGTCTGATACTTACAAAGTAACAAGTGTTTGTTGTTCATGTTTTTTTTTCATTTATTTTCTGTTTGGATAAATAAATAAATTTTAAAAATGTTTTTAATACCTACAAAATAGCATTGAAATAAAAATTACTGAATGAAAATTTATTGCTGTGTAGATTATGGTTTGATGATAAAAAGTTTTGTGACGTCTTTATGGGAATTCTATATAAAAAAGATTATTTTTCATTGAATTAGAAGAAATTAATTTGACAATTTGATTGTACATAATAATATTTATGTATAGGATCTCGTATTTATATTTTAAGTACATTAATAAATTATTAATAAAATCTAAACAAAATCTTATAAAAATCAAATAGTATCTAGATCAAGGTAATATTTTCATATTTGGCAGGAAGCTCTTACTAATTTAGATAACCACATGTTAAAGAAAATAAGCGAATCAAGGGAGAGAATGTTATAAAAAGTGAATTTATTTTTAGCTGAAATTTAATTTAATTAAATAAATTCAATGGTAGGCGGTGTGCGGCTAATCGATTAAGAAATTTCATAGGTCCACGTATTATAAATCTATATATATATATATATATATATATATATATATATATGTCTATAATAATAGGATAGACAAATGTGTTTAAAAATTTTGGAATAAATTTTACAAAATATTTTTTTTATTAAATAATGCGACTAATAAAAATCAGTTTTTATTTGTTTTAAAGTTAAATTTTTTTATAAAAATGCAGACAGAACACATTAAAAATTTTTGAAATAAAATTTGTGAAAAAGGTCAGTTCTTACGACAACTGAAATTTTTGAAATTATTTCTGTGTTTATTGGTTAATTTAATGCTTTCTAATGCTATAGGCATAATAGATTAACCAATAAAGTTCACAATAATCTTAATAGCAGAATAAGCCAAGAATATTGGACAAAAAATAAGATTATAATAAAAATGAAAAATGATTTTTATCAATGAAATTAGAACATTGTTTTAAATTCTCTATAATAATTTTTGTATTAAAAAATTATTTTGGCAGATTAAACAAACAACAGCAAATAAAATTGCAATCACATTTAATTTCTGTGGGTATTGTGACATGCTATACTTTCAAATATAAGTTGATATTAATCTTCAAAAAACTTTGCTACTATTTTCAATTCTCAATTTAGATTGAATTACCTGTAATGGTTTTAGCCACAAGCAAAGACACTTCTATGCAGAAAAGTTATTCGACATAAATTAGACATATTAATATTACTAGTTATAGTTTTTTCATTAAAGTTTGTTAATTCTTTTACAAGTGGGCCTTTGTAACAGAGCAAAAATATACCTTCTTGCACACACAAAATGAAAACTGCCATATTTTAACATTTTAGGCCCAGTTTCTCAATACAATATTCTTATAATTTGTATTTCTAAGAATACGTAAATATCCGCACTTCTTAAGTTTATAACAATTTTAACTCAATATTTGGTCAAAAGGATTTTAGAAAATTGCTTGTTTTGACTAACGACTGGTTTTACATTTGTGCCATATATAATTATATAATTGCCCAGGTTTTTAAGATGATAAAAAAGAGAAAATAGAGTCGATTGCATGTCAACTCTATGATACCATACGAACTTGCTATCCTATTGGACAGGCTGTGACTTTAAATACGCTAGTTTTGTTTTGCAATGCAAGATATTAAATAAATTATCTCCGTGGCGATAAACCTTTTGTATAGGGGTGTATTCCATTATTTACTCGGGAAATAAGGTAGAGTGGCAAAATCAGGGAGTGGCGAAACTATAATACCCTTGCTACAAGTATAATAAATTATTGTCATTAATTGCAAATTTAAAAATTTTAAACCGCAAAAGCAAATAAAATAATTATTTTGTCTTTGCAAAATGGAGTAAGAAAATAAATATCTTTATACTACATGGTATGCAATATATGTATAATTCTGAAGTTGCATCAAAGACTTTATAAAACTTCTTCATTTAATTGTAAACTAATCTATTCAAATTCTTGTAGCAATCCACTGTAGCAGTGTTTACGTTTTTCAAATAATAGAGTTCGTACAATATAGGACACTGTATGGTATTATAATATATACACTGTATGGTATAGTTAAGTTTTGGAATGAAGAAAAGTAAATTTAACATTTTGCTTATACGACATAAAATTATTTTCTTTCTTATTTAAACAAGAAGAACAGAGTTGATTATTTAAGTTTAAAAAAATTCAAAGTGGAATGCGGTGTTTAATCAATGGAACTATTTAATTTCAGAATAGCTTGAAAGTAACATTCAAGCTCATAAAGATGCGGAGATTGTTTTAATTTTTAAATCATAACAGATATAATGTTCTTGAAAAAGCGTTGAGCATTTCTCAAAAGTCTATTTTAAAGTCAAATTCCTAGAATTTTATACTTTTCGAATTAAAATCCTTGTTGTTTTAACTCAAATTACAAAAACTTCGGGAATATCAAACAATTTTCTTTTTGAAGAAATTTGGGGTTTGAGTATTCCGAAAAATTTTGGCAACTTTGCGAAAAAAAAGATTAAGACAAATTATTTATATTCCAATTTCTCGAACTTTCTTTATCACATAGTGTGTCACGTTGGTTCCAATTTTGTTTATTGAAAATAATGAAACTTTAAACTTTTCTTAATGATTTCCTATTAAATACATTGATTGTTTCAAAGACTCTCAAAGTGACTTCTGAATTTTTAAAAAATTTCGCTTTATCTTTATAATATAAAATTATATAACAGCTAATGTTAATGGGCATTACAAATTAAAATTCAAAATTGTAATGTTTACTTTTCCAAGTTATTTTTATGTTATAAATGTAAATTTAATTTATGTTTTATTAAAAAAAAAAAAATTTATATTTGTTTTTTGTAAAAGTTTAATGTATGTTTGTATTCATGTATGTAAACTTCTTAATAATGATCTAAATATAAATTATATAGCATATGAACGTGTTCAAAATACTTACTTGTTTCTTTTATTTTAAATTGTAAATTAAAGTAAAATAAAACAGAGAAATTAAGAAAATATAAATAAGAAAATAAATAATTAGAATATTGAATGTACGACGATGAGGTCGTGTATTAGTACAGGTGGGCGGAAATAACAAAAAAAAGAAAAGAACTATATTTATTTCAACTGTAATGAAATTTGAAGATTAACATTATTTTATAGTAATGAAATAATTCTGAAGGGTTTTAATAGAAAAATTTTTAAAATTTTAATCTGTTTTCCCTTGTATTTTTATAACAATTTATTTCCTATTTCAATAAAATTCATAGCAGATCCGGTTAAAATTTATTTTCTCAAAAATTTAATTTTAAATTATTTTACTTGACCTTGTGCTTCAAAAGCAAATAATCATGATAATTAAATTATTTTAAAATTAAATTGTTCACGTTTTTATATTTTTGATGAAAAAAATTCATTCAAAAATTTTTTCTAGCATGATCATTCAACGTTTTTCTTATTATGATTAGCAATATTATTATGAGATGAGCTATCAGTGCTCCAAAGTAAAAAAATAATTTATTGTTACAATTCTAAGTAATCTTGGCTTAATGCAGACTGACCTCGAAAACAAACTCTAAGATGGTACAAAATATTCTAAAATAAAATATTTAAATGATATTAGAAGCCTAAAAGAAAGAAAGGTCAATATTGAACTCATATTTTCATAAGGAATGCTATTTTCAAAATACTAGATCATTTCTTATATTACCTACACATTTAATTAAACAAAACTAATTTCAATTAAACAAACCATTCTTAAATTAAATAGAGAAGTTCCAATTTCTGAGCAAAGATTACTATGAATTTCTGCTATGATATTTCGAGTAGAAAATTTTTATATTTTTACACTAGCTACACTGATTTTCAAATAAAACTTGGTGTAATTTAAATTCCGCTAAGGGTATGAATACCGCAACCAATATCATTACCGTGTTTCTTTTTTTTTTTGTATGCATTTATTGAAATAATATTTATTTTGGTGTTGTATACATTCAATAGTGCCATAACCACAAAAATTGCAATATTAAAGAAAAAAACACAATAATATGCAATATTTCACGTATTACAAAACAATCGTTAATTTTATTACTTGGTAATGCATATTTTGTTGAGGTCCATAAAATTATACGAATTTTATATTGTATCTAATAGTCGTATTTAATAAATATCATTTAAATCTTTAAATAATCATTATAAAACCCCAATAACTTACACATTGAATATCAATAAATTTTCTATTTTAATCCAAACATAATTAGATAGGCTGACAGCATTATCAATAAGCTTTTATACTAATTGCAATTTTACATTAAATAAAATGCTTTTATTGTCCTAATAGTGAAAATAATATTATTTTGTGTTTGTTTCCTAATAATATTATTTATCGTAATAATTAAATTTGCTGTAGGATAATCAATTTTGAATTAAATATTAAGAATTTACTTAAACTCTTAATATTTAATGCTTTTTTGTGGCGAATCTTGCAGAATAATAATTGCCGAAAATTATTTCGTAAAATTATGTGTTTCTTAGTAACTTTTAAGAAGATAGCTCATTTATTATATTAATAAATTAGCTCATTTCTATAAAGTTTCTAGTTCTAAATAAATTCTATAATTACTGAAGAAAAAACTTTCCAAAAAAAATGTTTTAGTGACTTGAAGTTCCTTTTAAAATATTATTTAGTTACTATTTCAAGAAAGAAGAACTACGATGTACTACACTCAAACGCAATATGGACCAATCCAAAAGTCATTGCTTTTCAAATAATTGCAAAGCAACAAATGTAATATTTTTTATAAAACAACTACATTTGTTGCTATGCAATTATTTGATTTTTACAAAATTTGGTTTAGACCATTTTATTTTTGTGTGCATCAAATATTTTTGAGCCCACATCAGCAGTAGGTGCATAGCAGTTAAAAAGAAATGTAAGTATGTTAATAGGGAATATAACACAATTTTAGGGCGGTTATGTTAAAATCACCTATTTTACTTCCATATCTATAATTAATTTAATGCAACTACTCAAGATTCAATTTGAAAATTCTTCTTTAAAGCGAGACCATTTTAAGCTATAATATTAGTTTATTGCAAATAATAAATTTTATTTTATTTTAAAAATATACAGCTGTTGTGGCCTACACACTCATTAAAAATACTTAGATAAGTATAATTACAAAATTTCGTTATAAAAAAGAAAAATCAAATTTTACAATAGAAAATATTAACAACAATTGAAATTGTTGCTGTGCTATAAAATTTAGTACCTATTCTATTTTATTCTCACAGTTTTATTTCCTATAAAAAATTTTTTTTTTTAGTATCAGTAACGGATGTTCCTAATGCATATTCTGTGGCTATTTCTAGTGGCTAGTCATTCTAGTGGTCGTAAAAATTATTTTACGAAATAAAAATTTTTTCTTCATATCTATTAGAAATACAATTAATACAGACTACAAATGAACATTTATATCTCTTTATATTTGTATATATAGGTACATATACACACATATTTTCAATTTATATTTATAAATCAAGTGAAATAATGCATAAATATTTTAAACAAATCGATACAATAGATAAAATGAAATATCAAGGTTTCCACGAATTGTTCAATATTATATGGAAACGAAATAAAATAAAAATATTTTAACATTTTGGGTAAAAGTGCAAATCATAAAGAAAATGGAAAATAAAATTGAAATTTTTTTTTTTTGCAATTGCAGAACGAAATTTTTTTCGATATAGCCTTCTCATTTGATTGATTTGTACACGATCGTATACGTACGTACATGGGTTTGTAAATTTTTTCCTTAAAAAAAAAAACTTCACCTTTTTTAGTATTTGATTTTTGAAATATTTACAAATATTTTTAAATAAAATAAAAATTTGCTATTGAGTTATTGAAAATCTTTCATAAAATTTTATTTTAATTAAATGAAATTTTCCAGGTTCAAATGCTTTTGAACGTTTTATTAGAAAGTTGCAAAATAATGATCGGTATTACATTGTAGGCTACTTACTTGTATTATTACTAAAAATTATTGTTTAATAGCAGTAAATTATTAGTGTCAGTCTGTAGTGAGTAATAATTATTTGTCAACTATGTCCTACTTGAAATATTTTGTTGAAATCACTTCCAAGTACCAACTGTTGGCTTAAGTTTCTAGTAAATTTATTCTTTTCACTTAACATAACTTTAAAATTTTGCGTTCCGTCAAATTTAAATATTCATACTAAAAAATTGAATTTTATTTATTTAATTCATACTAATTCAACCCTCCTTTTATTGAATTGCAATGTTTGTCCTGTCCCTAGCGATATACTTCCGTTAAAATTTCGCTTTTATTTAAAATATTTATGCGAAGTGCACCAGCCCTTCATAAATTAATATCATTTAATACTTCTTTATTGTAAAGAACATAACTAGCATATAATCACAATATAAAGCGTGATTTAGTAAGGTATATACAACAACATATACCATTGGCTAGAGGTTCGAAAATGGGTTAAACTTTATAGTTATATGGTATTTGGTATACAAAATTGTCAACGCCTGTACATTTTTGCTGTTTGTTAAAATGGTAACATATTAATAGAAAAGTTGGCATGAGTAAGTTAAATTTTTTTTTTAAAAGTTAGACAGTCTCATTTTACAATATTGACTTAGTATTTAAATACGATTGAGGTAAACTTAATAATCTACTACATAAAATGGCTTTATAATCCAGTTTTTGTATAACAGTTTCTATGAATACAAAATTAAATTTAAAATTTATTCTTTTATAAATGCTTTTTACTGCAATAATTTTTCTTTAAAATATTTGTCCATTAGGCAAAGTAAGTGAAATTACTATAGTAGTAAATATTCCAAAACTTGATATATGGCACTATTATAGAACATTCTTTTTTCAGCATGATAAACTGCTTGAAATATTTAAATGAAAGTACACATACCTTAAAAAAATACCCAATGCTTTTTGATCCGTGCATTTTAACGACATCAAAGTTTTATTATTCTTATAGTATGTACTTTAGTTGCAAATTTCGAAGGAAAAATAAAAAATTCTTAACTCCAACACATATAGACATTTTGTATATGATATTTATTATACGTGCAGCTACATATAAGAGTTTCATTGCAGAATTTCATTTTAAGGTAAACAAACAATTAATTGAAAATTGCGTTAATAATAATTGAGTTGGAATAAAGTGAAAATTTCGCATTATGTTAATGCAGAAATTTTTTCTTTTACAAAAAAGTACACAAAAAATTCGGTTCACAAAAAAAGTGTGCCTGATTTACATGACACTGAAAAGACATTCATCTGCCATTCATTTGCTTACATAATATTATTCTTTTATAATGATTTTTGGTTAAACTTAATAATATTCTTCATTCCGTAATCCTTTATTTTATTACCACATTATTATTTTCTCGACATATGCTATATATTACTAGGAATTCCATTTCAATTAAAAACAATAATTCTACAATAATACCAAAAATTTTAAAATTAATCTTAAAATCCACCAACGTAATATTGTATAGAAATCCACTTCATTGCAATATTGTTATTCCATTATAAAGAATGTATAAGTATGCACAAAAACGAAAATATCTTAATTAAAAATTGCATCTCAAAAATTAATTTACTCATCAATATAAGCAACGTTTTACTTATATTTTTCATCTACAAGAGGAGATAATTAAATTTTTTATTTTTATTTTTTTTTTGGTCAAACAACGATATTATATCAAATATGTGACCATAAAAATTTTAAGACCATAACTATTCGCATTGTTGGTTTTTACAGTGATTCAATGTTGCATATCATGATCAAGGAAACATTAAAAATCATTACGTTCTTGTATTTCTTATTTCATTTTCAGCAGAACTATTTTATCATGTATAGTGTGGGTAGCGAGAAAAACCAAATGGCCATAGTTATACTTTTTTTGTTTCAAAAATAAAAATGATGAGTATAAGTTTAATGCTGTGAAACCATAAAACTAACCAAATTAATTATCTCAACCCCGAAAATAAGAATGGAAAAAAAAATAAAATGTAGAAAATAAAAAATGTTAAAATAAAAGATTATGCCACATCCAATGTGATGATGAGATTTACCAAAGTAGAAATAATGTGGCATCTCTAATATTTACTGATACCAAGCTATGTAACATTATCCTTTTTTTCGTTGAATGGAAAAGGAATAATAATGGTCTTTTATTATTTTATGATGACAACATTTTGTTTATAAAATATGTGGCGAATAAAATGAAAACTGTAATTAAAGGATTAAAATAAAATTTTCTGGAAGCCATCATTTATTATTATTATGTTTAAACTTTTCAATTTTAACTTAGTAAGGGGGTACCCTTGAAAATTCGTAATAAAATTTTGTAAGCCATAATCATTTTGGATATCAGAAAATCATTTGGAAATCATTATTGAAATATAAACTGGAATTTTTTATTAATATTTATTTTGCTGATTATAACAAAAAAGTTTTATCTGTAATGATTATTTCTTTAAAGGCACATTTTTGTATATATTGCAATTCCTTTTGCAATTACTGAGGCAGGACAGTGTAAGTGGCGTCAGTGCAGTGTTCCGATTTTGCAAATAACTTAATTGATCTCATCCTGTTACAAGATTTTTTTTAATTATATCAGATGCAATAGATAAAAATATATAGGTGACAATGAAATTAATTTTATCCGCTAAAACTTGCTTTATTCAAAAGACAAAATTGCATATTATAGGATGACGAACTCAATTCTGATTTGCGAATTTTCAAAATTACCAAGCTGATATTAAATTAGAACAATATTACTCAAGTAAAGTTTACTCATAGTAAAACAGTATTGCTCAATAAAAAATTAATTTTTGAAAAGAAAATATTCTTTAACTGTGACCATGTCAACTCTGAACGAATATTCAATATCAATTCGAGTATTACACGTAAACCTAAATAATGACGTATGGGTAAGGCACTTTAAATGATTCTGTTTACTTGTTTCTGAAATATTTGAGCACTAAAGCCCTTAAAATTCTTTGGTTGTAAGTAAATTATATTTTTTAAATTGTGTGACAAATAATGTAAATTATTCAATCAAAACCAAAATTTTGTGAGAATACCAAAATTAAGTATTTAGTCTTGCTTCGACTCATGAAAAATGAGAAAAATAATTTCATTAAAGCTATTCGGGGCTAATAAACTGCATATTCTGGATGTGTCTATACTTATAAAACTGTTATCTAGACATCATGATCAGCATTATAAAAGCAACGCTAAATTTGTACCTTCACTTATACGTGCGATATTTGTGGTTTTCAAATATAAGTATGAATCTATTTAGATATTAAGTGCAATCATATAAAAAATCATTTACCTAAGTAAATAAGTCTAATTTTAATTAAATTAAATAGAAAATTTTATAAAAATATTGCCAACACACATCTGGGAAACAGAAAGAGCCATTTTCTTCTCAGAATCAGAAAATCTGTTCAAATTCATTACAATATATTATAAATGTTCCTTTCATGTTACGAACCTTTAAGAATTTCAATTTAATGTATAAAGAAGTTGAAAATATTGAATTGGACTACACTTTGTAATAATTGTGAACATGAACCGAATAAAATCGTTCCCTTTTGAATTTAAAATGTTTTTAATGTTTAGAATTCCTGGTGTCAATTAAAAATGAAATTTTTCTTATAAGAGTTGCCAAAATAATATAAAAACTCTTTATTATTCGGACTCACCGTAAAATTTTCCATTATTTTATATGAAATGAAATTATTCAAAATGGTTTTCGGTCCGATTGAATTTTTGTATATACTTTATGTAATAAATTTGCATTAATTTATTACATTTGAATTTAAATCATTTTATAAAAAGAGAAAAAAAATTTCTTAATTTTTAAACTTCTGTTTAACTACTTCCTAATTTTTTTTTGCTCTTTAATTATTACAATTTGTTTCTTTCTTCTTCTCTTTGATTATATAATTAATTAAATAGAAAAAAAGTAATTAAAGTCAAATAAATTTTTAACTTTATATTATTCAGAAAATTAATTTTTTTTTGTCGATTATTTTCCCTCAATTAATTCAATTCAAAAGAGAAAAAATAATCATTGCAAATAATTCGGTTCTTTTTTTTCTTCATTAAAATATTTTCTTAGAAATTTTCTTCTCTTTTCTTATAATTTTCAAATATAAAACAAAAATAGGGAACTAGAAAACTAATAAATTTGGAAAATATTTTATGTTCATTTACTTTAATTTCAGCAAATGAAAAATATAGAATAATTTGTTAAGCAAAAGGGTAACATTGAATTTCTTAATTGGTTTTCCTCATTCGTATTGCTTTTGTATATACGTAGCTAGTTTGGTTAGAATCAAAAGTATTTTCAAATTTTATTTTATAATAAAATTAATAAAATTATTTTAAAAGTTTACTGTAAAAATTTTAATAATTATCGTAAACAAAATGGTATATAAAAATTAATTTGATAAAGAGCTAACCCATCTCCCACCCTTTACATTTTATTTAAGTTTGAAATTTTAAAAAATATTCAATATTAAATCAATTTTATTGGTTTAATTTTTAAAGTTAAATAAAAATTTTGACATATTTTCACTCTTTTCTAGTCTTAGTAATATTTCGTCTAAATTTTGTTCAATTACTGCAAGAAAGGGAAGAGCTATGCCAATGCATTATTTCGTCCGGTTAATATATGTAAATTCACCTAAAATAAGGTTGGGCCAAACGAATTTCTCTTCAACAAGTGAAAACACTGCTTTTAAAAATAATCTACTCTATTCTTTAAAATTAGTTTCATTTATATAGCAAATTATTTCAAAAATTGCATACAATTAGGATGAAATGAAAGAAAGAATTGAAAGAGACGTTAACATAATACTTGAATTCAAGGTTTAATTTGCTTCAGTTAAGAAAAATAATTATATTTTTTGATTACATGGTACTTTCCGTTAGCCTTTGCATTTACAGAAATTTGAAAAATTTGCAGTTTAGAAAATATGGTGTCAAAAATTTGAACTTTACGAATTAAAAGAGATGATAATTTGAGATTGAGTGGTAATTGAAACAAATTTTCTTGCAACAAAATAAACTTTTTATAGCCTGCACTTCGTGAAGGGTATATTAACTTTGGTATGGAGTTTGTAACTACTTGAAGGAGTCATCTGCGGTATGGACATATATATATATTCTTGCTCAGCGTAAAATTCTGCGTCGATTTAGACATGTCCGTCCGTCCGTCCGTCCGTCCGTCCGATCGCACGATAACTCAAAAATGAATCATGCAATCGACACCAAACTTTCACAAGTTGTTTCTTATGTGCCAAGGACGAACCCTATTATTTTTGGACCAATTCGGACAACGGGTTCGGGTAGCTGCCATACAACTCAAAGAGTTTATTTTAAATATTTCAAAAACTAATAAAGGTACAAATATGAAATTTTGTATACATGTGTCCAATTATATTCTACACATACTCTAAAAATTATAATGGGATAGCTGCACCGGTTCGGGTGGCTGCCATACAACTCCAACAGCAAATTTTTTATATTCGGCAAAATAATAAAGTCAGATTCATGAAACTTGGCAGTCATGTGTCCAATTATAGGTCAGATATATTTTTGAAGTTTTAGTGGAATTGCTTGACAGGTTCGGGTACCTGCCATACAACTCCAGAAGCTAATTTTAAATATTTGGATGAATAATCAAGTCAGATTCATGAAACTTGGCAGTTGTATGTCCAATTATAGATCAGATATATTTGCGAAGTTTTAGTGGAATTGCTTGACAGGTTCGGGTAGCTGCCATACAACTCAAAGAGTTTATTTTAATTATTTCAAAAACTAATAAAGGTACAAATATAAAATTTTGTATACGTGTGTCCAATTATATTCTACATATGATCTAAAAATTTTAATGGGACAGCTGCACCGGTTCGGGTGCCTGCCATACAACTCCAAAAGCAAATTTTTTATATTCGGCAAAATAATAAAGTTAGATTCATGAAACTTGGCAGTCGTGTGTCCAATTATAGGTCACAGATATTTCTGAAGTTTTGGTGGAATCGCTTGACAGGTTCGAGTGGCTCCCATACAAGCCCAAAAGCTTATTTTAAATATTTGGAAAAATAATAAAGTCAGATTCATGAAACTTGGCAGTTGTGTGTCCAGGTATAGGTCAGACATATCCATGAAGTTTCTATGGAATGGTTTCACAGGTAATAGAATGGTTTCACAGGTTTGAGTAATTGCTATGCAACAACGAAAGGTGCAGGGTATAATTCAATCGGTTTATACCGACTGAAACGTTTTTACTTGTTATTAGTGTCTTCGGAAAAGCTGCTTCGGACTTCTATATAAGAAAACTGATAACAAAAATTTGAAAAAAAAAAATCGTTTTAGATGACAGATAATTTTAGTAGCCATTTTGTTTGTTTGTATTCAATTCTGCAAAATTACGTGATACAAAAAGGCAGCGAACGGGCGGAAAAAAACGGACAGAATAAAACTAATAAGCACAAATTTTTTTTTAGAAAATTGCTAAAAAGTAATAATCAAACAGTAAAAAGTTTTTTCTTATTTTAAATTTAATTTTTTAATTTAACTTTGTGTACTCACGAAATAAAGGTTTACCTTAAAAAGGACTTGACATGTGGTTCTTCCTAATTCTCGTATATCTTGGAATTTAGTAACCAAATGTCTTATAAACGAATAGATTTTTATTATTTTCAATTTTAATAATATTGGGTAAAAGACTCATAATCCTTGAATAAAAAAGTAAGAAAAAAAGTTTTAAATCAATCTATAAAATTTTGTTTAGAATAGAAAAAAGTGAAAATCATAGATAAACTCTTTCATTTCACCAAATCCTATTTGTATCGATTACTAATCTTCACCCAGCGCAATTAAAATAAAAGCCATTATTCCTTATTAGTTACATATCAGCTCAAATTTCATAAATGCAAAACTTTGTACATGAAAAAACAACAAAACGCGAGAAAAGATAGAGTTGACCGTGTAAACTATGGCTACTACTACAAAAGTTTTAAGAAGTTATTTGAACTGTTTCTAAAGTGACATAGGAAATTTGAATATTTAGCTAGACTGAAAATTAAGAAATATGAATACTTGAATAATTTTTAGAAGCAGCAATCATAAGTCTTTAATATATTATCGTAAACTAAGTGTTAAAACTAAATGCGCAAGTAATTAATAAATTTCCGCAAGTCCTCAAGTAAACTCATAGAAAACAAATTCTAACCTGTATTAATAACCCAGGCCCAGTCACCATATTCAAACAATGTGGTTACTCTTAGACTCTTTATACTATTATCAGCGGAATGAACAATTTACAATGCTCTAAAAATTAAGGTTGTTCTCGTACGAAAACAAAAATGTGCAGTATGTATTTCTTCATATAACCTTATATATGCAACTTACTCACTATACATGATAAAGGATGAAGGATATTATTCAGCAGTAATATAAAAATAGCCTTTATGGAGCAAAAAATAAAAATTTGCTTTGCTGCACAAACTAAAGGAGAAAAAAGCATTTTGAATCGTTTTTTACATTTCATGTTTCTCTCGTTTATTTTCAAACTTCTATAGTTTTAAAATAACTAAACTTAACTATATAACATTGTGTACATTGCATGATTATATGACAAGCAACATATTTTATAAAATAAAAAAAAAAAGAAGAAAAACAACAGTACCTAGTTTAATTTTATGTAATCATTGCATTGTGACTCAGAATTCACTGATGTGGATAATTTTATTATATTCCATGTATTTGTAGATGCACATATTCATAAGTAAACAAGAATTTTGTATACATGATACGAGGCATGTGTGCATGTAGCTACCAATACAATATTTGATTTGGTTTAATTCACTCATTTCGTTTTTTCTCAACTCTATATATACTACTATTCTGCTACTATATTACTGGTATAGCAAGACTAGTACTACTGGTATAGTAGTGCAAATAACAGATAACATGACTCAAATGTGTTGATTTATGTATATTTTAAGATATATATACATACATAAATATATGCATACTTAAAATCATTTGAAATTGAATAAAAAGGATTTTGATTATAAATTTATTTCTATCTCGAACATGGATGTGAAGTTATATAAACTATTTGTTTGCACTGTCTATTATATTTACGTACATACATGCAATTATATAAATTTCTCAAGTTATATGCATATAAAAAGGAAATACAAATGTTTAATACTTTAAACTTTTAAGAGTTTAAGCTATTCAATGGTACAGTGAATAATGAACGCAGCTGTTATTGTAATGCTACGCTATAAAATAGCAAGTACAATAGTTTTACACGAAACATATTATTACATAAATGGAAATATTATGCACAAACATGTATGATAAGTATGTTGCATAAACCAATAAAATCAAAATCTCACGTAACTTCTACATACTTCATTTCACCTAGTCATCTGATTATATTTCAAAAATTGGAAAATTAAAATTCTTGTACTGAATGTAGTAGTGAAATAAAAAGAAACAATTCTGAATCGGAAGTCAAAATGATAATTTCTTATTGCATACATTTAGATTTTACGGAATATCAAAATATTAAAAAAAATCTAAGGCGATGTTTGAATTAGATTAAGCTTTAAATGCTTAAAATAACCTCGAAAAAATTAATTACCGAAAATTGAAATTATGATTAAAAATCTGCTAAAATTAATGATCTCCAGATTTCGAAAATAATTTTGTTCCAGTGAACTAAACTCGTATGTACATAATTCCTAAAATCTTTTAAAAATTTTGATTTCCCGCTTGATAAAAACTTCTATCCCCAAAACTGTATTTAAGCTCAAAATTCCAGATTTCGATCTTAGACGTCTCATAAACAGAAGCCTGAAAAAGTAATCAGTATAGCACAAATCGGCGAATAGACAAACAGAGTGAATCTAATAAGAACATTTTCTTCCTAATGCTGAAGGTAAAACATATGCACTGAATTTGCAACCTTGCTCGATGTCTGTAAAACTTTTAAAGTTTATGAGTAAATACAATTGTAAACTATTTTCAATATCTCATACATTTTTTCAAATTTGTGTAAAATAATTCATTTAAATTAATTACTAGAATGACTTTTACGATGTTTATGCACATATGCACAACTTTTGATTTGAAAAAAACTTTTTAATAAATTAAATGTCCAGTATTTTAACACTCTACAACATTGCATTAAATGAATTAAAATAAAAAAAATATGCACTTCATAGCTATTGCATAATTAAAATTAAAACAGTTATTTACATTTTTTAATTTTTTGTTATTAGATAAAACAAAAAATACTGAATAACTCGAAAAGCATTAGATGGTTTACTTAATTATATAAAAAATACCGAGCGGTCGGTCGGCCTCTCAGGTTAATTAGATTAATTTGATAGTTTTTATACTTTGAAATAGTGTTTGGTTTAATTATGCTTCAACTTTATTTCAGTAAATCAAAAGTTTTGAAAATTTGTTAAATTTAGAACTTGCCAGCCTTTGTTATTGAATTAGTTTTGAGTTATTAACGAAAACTTAATGTTTTATCTATATTTTAACAAAAATCTGTTAAACCAAAAGCAAAAACTGTTTAACATAATTTTGAAATTTCCTAATGTTTCACACTAAATCCACAAGTCAACAATATTCAGCGAGGAAGCAAAATTTTTAATTCATTAATTACAAATTCTCGTGAATTAGAAAGTCATGATAAATTACGCAACCCTTAAATACTTTATTTAAAAAAAATTAATTCTTATTTTAACTAAAAAAATTTGTAGTCTTAATGGATAGTTTATTGAATTACCATGATGTCCTTTAAAGGTATTGTAAGTCCACTGAATTTAATGAGTTTTATCCATTTTTGTTTTTTTTTCATATTATTTTCAGTTGAATTATCCTTAAAACTTAAAAAAAAATTCTAGTGGATTTTCAACGTGATAAGCAGAAGAAAAATAAAATAATTTATTATTTTCGCTATTCCGTCCGTCCATTCAAATGTAGTTTTACTAAATGAGTGATTGATCTTTTACTCCTCAAAATTTTTGCCTCCGAAATTGTGAACAATAATGATTCAAAAATATTGACATGGATACCTAGCCTAGTTTTGATATTTTCGAGTAATTTGAGGAATAAATACACTGAACGAAAAACTTACGTAAAATCACCTAAGAATCGAGTATAACACACCTAAGAACTGAGTTATAGATTAGCCAACTTAGATCTTTGCTAATAATAGCCAAGAAAACTTAGGTAAAAAAAAAATTTAAAATTTAACCAAGTTATATGTTACTTTAACTTAGTTTCTTCGTTAAAGTAAAAAATTAAACTTTGTTATATCACCTAAGTGAATTACCTAAGTCTTAGGCTACAAAAATTTTACCTAAGATTTTTAACTTAAACTTAGGTAATATTTGCTGACGTCATAAAAATGCTGACGTATGAACCGAAGTTCTTAGGTAATTTTAACTTTTGTCTAAGGTAAAATCTAAACTAAGTCTATGTTAATTTTACCTAAAAACTTTGATAAAAATCAACAATGAACTTTGGCAATATACCTAAGAAACATCGGCAATTTATTAACCTTTTTCTTAGGTAAATCACCTAAATTTCTTTGGTAGAATATTACCTACTTTCTTAGGTAACTTAACTAAAATACTTTGGTGAAAAATAACTTTTTTCTTCGGTAATTTAATTAAAATACTTAGGTGAAAAGTTACTATTTTCTTAGGCAATTAAACTAAGAATCTTTGGTAAAATATTACCTTTTTTCTTAGGTAATTTATTGAAGATTTAAGTTGAAAAATAATGAATTATTTCACTATTAAACAAAAAATTAAAAGTCACAAATATTTGTGATCAATTATCGTAAATGTATTCTATAACTTTTTATAAAAATGTTTCCCATTAATCCGATTAGTTAGCAATATCAGTATTATTCACTTTCACACATGGAAATTGCATTATTAAATTTAAAACCAAATATTTTGTTTATTAAATTTACAAAATAAAATTTTTATTTTATTATTTCTTGATTATAGTTTGACAAGTTCTTTAGTATACATCAACTCATAAATTAAAATTAAAACGAAACTCCTTTTTAATAAAAAAAAAATTTTAACACACTTCTAATTCAAAATGAACATATAATTCATATTCTTTCTTAAATTATCGGGTAAAAAAGTATTTTGTATTACATATTTTATAAAGTAACATACATAAAATATTTCAAAATAAAATTATAATAATGTTTATTTCTAGAGTAAGCTTATGTTAAAATTTTCAAATGACAGAAGTTGAAATATAATGTGGACGTGTATATGTTTTTTTCGGAATTTAATTTTTTATTTTTAATTTTTACATATTTTAATGCAAGTTTAATAGTCAAAAGTAAATACATATTTTATTATTTAATTGACAAGTTGAATTTTTTTTGCTTAATATGAAAGAATCGAAATACAATAATAATAATTCAGTAATAGAATTTTTCAAACTCTTTTATGAATTTTGCTTGCTACTTTTAATAAATTTTATTTCAAATATTCTAATGTTTTAGTTGGTAAAGGACAAAATGAAAAATAATACAATTTTAAGTACTTTTCAAAATTTTGTTTGTATTTTAAACTACTTCAACGCTAAAAAATATATAAATTTGAAAAATAGGCGAAATTGTTTTATTTTTCATTTCATTTACAAAGCAAAACAAACATTCTTAAATTAAATAAATTAGATATGGAAACTATTAGAAAAAACTTACTTACATTCTTAAATACGATCATTCTTATCATTATAATCATTTATAAATGTGTCCACTACAGGAATTACTATTGATTGTGTTTGAATATCAAAAAGAAATTTCTGTATGAAATTCCAAAATGAAACGCTTTCATTTGGATATTTTAAATTCAGCGTATACATTATCTTAAAGCAAAATTGTATTGCTTCAACGTATGACTCGAAACCAAATTTTATGTCGTCTAAGCAAACATAGAACATGTTATATTCAAATTCCTTTCCAACTACAATTATGAAAGGCTGCAGTGTTGATTTCTCTTTAAGGCAATTTATTCTTTTCTTATTAATAACTTCATCTACATCACTTGCTTGTGCTACAGGCATGGTGAAAGATTCTTGAGAATCTTTAATAGTATATTTAACAGAGGCTCCTTGGTGTGAGGAATTAAAATTGCGTGTAATAACTTCATGTAACATATGTATAGATTATCTAAAAGTATTTAAATAACTGTGCAAAATATATATTAAGAACATTATAATTCAAACATCTTACCTGTGCTGAGATCATGTCGCCTTTCAATGGTTTTTTTAAGAAAAACCTTGCATTTTATATCCTTAATTCTCTCAGAAAAAATGTCCTCTGCAACCTCGCAAAACTTTTCCCACTTCGAAAAATTGAAATTGTTTTCTGGATACGAAAACATGTAATCGATATTTACCTGAAAATATTTAAATTTTATAAAATAAACTAACATTTTATATCAAAAATAAAAAAACATACCAGCTCGGGAGCTCTCGAGCATTTTAATAAAGGCCAATCTTTCAAAATTTCTTGTAAAGTCATGTTATTTTCGTCTAATTTTTTTTTCCTATACAAAATTGTTTTGTTCCATTTGTTTAGCACTTGATCCCAATCCCTAATATATTTTAATTCAGCCCAAATTTTCTCGAGTTCATCAAAGTCAGCATTTGTTTCAGTAGGGTTGCAATTTTTGAAATCCTCAGCAAGTTTTCGTTTTCGGTTTTGGTTAACGTTTTTTTTAAAAAAGCGTTGTCTATTTTGATAACGATCCCACAATTTTCCTTTTGGCGGATTTTTTTTATTATCTTGACTAAAATAGGTTATCTATATTTTAAAAGTGCAGCATATGAATATAACATATGGAAAAGCAATATTAGCTAATTACCATACTTTCTGTTGGAAAAATATTAATAATTTGTTCGGCCAGATCCCTACACTGATTGACGCTTATTTTCTTCTCACTTTCCAATACATTCTCTATAATATGGTGCACGATCCAAGTCCTGTCGTCAGATGTTAGTTTTTGTTTTTCTTCATACTTCTTTAACAAGGGTTTGCTTTGCTCCGCCTTTTCCAAAAGACTCAATACACTAAACGTCTGTTAATTTAAAAATTTTTTTCGAAAGATATAAGTAAAGTTATAAAATTAGAACGGCAGCACACATTTCAGACAGTTTTAATCTTGAAATATGTACTATATTTAATTAATACATCAGCGCAAATTGTGCCTATCATCTGGCAATTAAAAATTATGATACATTAAAAGCTAAATTTTAATATTTAGTACTTATTTATAAAATTCTATAGTAAACATCGTGAAGAAGTACGCAAAACGTTGGCCTGAAATAATAATTGCTTTTAATTTTGTAATATAAAATATGTAATAAATAGTTTTAAACTAAGGTATTTATTATGAAATAAGGTATTTATTATGAAATTAAGTCTAAATTAAAAGTTTGTTTTACACTTTTGCCTTAATACTTACACATTCATTTTGCCAATCTTCAAGCTTATGTTCAAAAATAATTTTAATATGAAAGTTTTGCCCGCCAAAAATTTCATCTACATGCCGTTCTTTCATATACTTTAGTACTTCAAGGGTGACTTTTTTTGCTAAAACAAAGTGTTAATTAAGAAAGAAATATTTAAAATAAATTCAGTATTAATTTACATTTCAAAACTTCATAAAGATCATCAAATAAACCCCACTTTCTTAATAAATCTGCAAGTGGATCATTTGTGGTGGAAAAAATTTCAGCTTCGTCAGAAGTTTTATTTGCATTTTCAGAACCGGAATTCTGTATTGAATCTGTGTTTTCCAATGTGATGTAGGTAGGATTCAGGAATTCACCGTCATTGTTTATGTTTACGTCCATTTTCAATTTTAGCTACAAAAAATATGTTTTTCGTTAAAATTAAAAATATCTTTTTGGTCTTATAAATGATTTTCCGTTCGGAAGCAAATGTGGATTTACTGGTGGGCCATCAAATGCATTTACATGTAAAATCTCTATAAAAATTTCATCCTCAGTTATAATTTCAAAAGAAACATAATGATCTATAAAGTTTGATGATTTTTTGCGGCACGTCAAATACAAGTCTTTTTCAAAAACAATAGCTAATTCTTTTATTTCATAGAATATAGTTATGAAATTTTTCGTTACGGATAAGAAATGTCCTTTTTTATATGATATTCCATTATATAAAACTTGACTGAAATATACAACATTACAATGTGAAATTCTTAATTTATTTGGAAGTAAATCTGGAGTTTTACAAGTGCATTTATGTGTTTCGAGATAGATTAACTTATCTGAATCATATATTTTCAAAAATTGATAAGCGAATTTTATTTGAAATTTCGTCGCAATAGATAATAATACATTTTTTCTGCTCGTAATAACTTTCGCGTACGATTTTAGCTCTCTATGCTTTCCTTCATATCTAAAAGACCAAAAAAATTTTGGTGGGCCGGAATACTGAATTATCCTGGGATAGTGTATTAGAAGATGATGTTTTGGCTTCAAATCGTCTACGAATAATCTTACATATTCTGTGTTATGAAATTTGATTAATTTTTGAAGTTTTTCAAGATCATGTTCATCAAAACTTGGCATTAGTAAGCTATCAATTAATGAAACAAAAGTGCATACGAAGATCCAAACTTCATCGTTTGCAGGAATTAAATGGCCTACCATAAGAGGGAAGTGATGTATCAAAGACCACATTTCTCTGGCTGAAAGACTAAATTTTTTTTTTTTAATATTTGAGAATAGAATATCCTTAAAGGTACTTGAAATTTCTGTATCACCAAACGAAAACTTGTTTTTTATTTCGTTAAAATCTCCTAATGTAAAAAATTTTTTTTTAATATAATAGTCCAAAATATGTGCAAGATTATAATGTGCTACACCTTCAAAAATGTCATGCATTAAATCGACTGCAAAATTCCGTGTGACATGAAAAGATGGAATAGTATTCAGCAAGGAGTTCTTTAAAACACCATTAAAAACAGCTGGATCATCTGTTAAGCTTTCATTGTAATTTTTTTCATTTCGTAAAGTTAATATATTTTCTTCTGCCAACACTTTTGTAATATCTTTATTGTCAACACAAAAGCGACAAAAATTAGCAGCTGAAAACGATTTACTCAATTCCAAAACCTGATTAAGACCCAAGTTATCGCCCAGAACTAGTCCTAAAATAAAATGAATTGTTACTGGTTTGTTGTCCAAGTTTAAACTTAAACCGTTCAATTCCAATGATATTAATTTTTCAATCAATGAGTTAATTGTTAAATCATTTCCAAATTTTTTTATATCCTTTGCTTTGATAAGCGCTGCTAAATATATATCGTTTAATTTCGAAAAACGTTGTAACGTGGGAAAAGAAAAGTAAATAGCAGTTATGGCTTGGTTACCACTATGTGAACCCAGTGGATTATTTATTTCAAAATCGTCAATGTATAGAAAATATGGAACAGTTGTCTTATCATTATATAATTTTTTTTTTCTTGCCAAAGTTTACCTTGTGCAAAATTATGTAATTTTGGAGAGTTGGTATCAAATTCATCTAATTTTACTATAGCTTTTTTTAAAACTTCTTCCCTTTCAAATATTTGTCTAAATTGAAAATCTAACGGCATTAAAACACCTGTATCAACTTTTTCTGCTAACACACTTGTTCCGCTTCTGTTTAAATATGTTATTGTCCTGTCAATGTCAAAGTTAATGGGCGGCATGTGTAAACCAGATTTCTTTAGGTGTTGTAGAAACTTATACTCAGACATAATTTCCTTAAAAGGGTTTTTAAAAGTGGTTACAAAGTTGTGAATTCTATTTGAATCAGTTTTGCAAAAATTTTGTAATATATTTTCTAATCCACTTAAAAGTGGATGAATGAGAAATTTAGTAATGTTGTTTTGCAAATCTATAACATCTTTTCTGGTGAAATTATTATTATTATGTAACAAAAGTGTGAATTCAGTTAGCTTGTTTAAATATTCAAATTTAAAATTTTTCATATCAAAAATATTGCAAGTAGTGGTGTGAATTTTATTTAATTCATTTAGCTCTGAATGAACTTCGTTTAGCTCAGAATGAACTTCTTTTAGTTCAGAATCTTCTTTTGTTGAAATACCATTTTTTTCTGTATTGGAAACACAAACATTTTGAGGAGAATTTAGGATTTCCATTTTGGTTTCTACTTTTTCTACCGTTATTGCTTTTCTATGCGCTCTTGTTAAGTGTCTTTTGTAAGAGTATACGTTTTGAAAACGTTGAGTACAATTTTCGTTTGGGCAAGTGTAAGTAGTTAGTCTATTGCAACCATGAAAAACTTTTAAATGACCCATCAAAAGAGTAATTGACTTTAAATCTTTTTTGCAAATAAAGCACATCATTTTTTCTGTAAAAAAATTGTTATCTATGTTTATATATGTATGCATATACTATCTGCTGAAAATACTGTCATTTTTGTTCTAACTTTGTTCCATATATAAAAATAAACTAATGTATATGGATGAATTCAGAAAACAAAAACATTTTAGGTTTTAACTTTAGAATTTTTTCGTTATTTGTATTTTAATATTAAGAATAATGAAAATTTAGATGCTAGTGATATTTTATGCACGTATATTTATTTTATATGGATATATGATTATTGCCTTAAGATATTAATTATCATAAAAATTTTCTTAAGATAATGCCACTTTTTTAGAAAAAAAAACTAATACTGAATATTATTTACATTAAGTATTAGTTTTTTTAAACTTAATATTGATATTATTAGTTAAATTAAAACATAAATTTTTTAAATAATAACTCTAAATTAATATGTTCTCTATTTAAAAAAAAAAACTAACTCATTAAAAAACAAAATATTATAAATATAAAAAAATATAGTTTGGAAAAATAAATTAATCAAACAAAACTTTAGCATTAATTTTCATTAGTTTTCATTAGTTTGAAAACCTTAACATTAATGATTTATTTTTATAATAAACCATAATAACTGCTTAAAAACCGTAAAATAATTTTGGTTTGAGACAAAATTTATGAATAATTTTTTACGTGTTATATTTGTATAAATTAAGAAAAAATTCTACTTTAAAACTTTGTTTTCTAAATTTTTGCTAAAACCCACACAGCCAACAAAATATGCAGATACTGCAACCATAATAAACTATTATTATGGCAATAATTATGAATTCTTATTTGTACTTAATTAAATTTTATTTAATAAATTTTACTAATTTTACACTTTTGTATGAGAGAAATAAATTTTCGCAATATAAAATCGTACAAGTATATTCATTTTTGTTTTTATATTTGTTTCTTATGGTCGTAATATCTACAATTGAAATTTTTCGATTTAGTATAAATAAGAATTTATAATTGTTCCTTAAATTTGTTAATTTAAAAAAATCAGTCGCTTATTATTTAATTATTTCTATTGGCTTGAAAATAGCTTACAACTTACAATATGGAATAACTTACTTCAATCTTCAAAATTTTCACTTCCAAATTTTTCCTTTTAGCACCACAACGAAATATTTAAATTAAAATTGCAAAGGTTCAATTTATAATTTATTTTGCAAAAAATCAAACACTTTATTTTAAGTCTTATAAAAACTATACTTTTACAACACACTAAACTTTAAACTATTTAAAAATTACTTTAAATTTTACGACGCGTCACCAGCAAATGCAAATTTATTACTGATTTAGATCTCCAAAAATTACTTATACATGAATAAATACGAATGTATATATGCATATGTGTAAGAAATAGCGGCATAAATTACCTAAGAACTAGGTTAAATTTTAAATGTATTGTAAGATTGAGAAGCAATTTAACTAAGAACTTAGGCCATTTCAGGTTTTTAATATTTTTGTATTTGTGTATCGGATGATTTTACAGTTAGTTTTTCACGCTTCTATTTGATTCAAATTTGTATATGGGTTGTCGTTTATTTGATATAGTAGCAGTCAATGTAATATTTCAATTTTGTAGCGCTATACTGCATATTGCTTTCTTAATATTATTCTTATATAAAATTTGTTCGCACAACATGTGCAGATGTTGCAAAAACTTTAAGCCAATACCTAAGTAAAGCTTAATTAAAGTAAGTTTTGACAAAACTAAATGACACAGTAGGGAAAACTAATAATGTTTATATTAATATATAAATAAAATCACTTTATTTCAAGTTATAAACCTGTAATGTAATATATATTGGTTATTACAATTAATAACAATAGTTGTTCAAAAAAAAAAACACTTAAATTAATGCTTATTGATTATTTATACAAATATTCCTTGTTTTCTAAAAGTATAATTAGGAATGCACATTACTTGATGCATAATTTGCAGAAATGAATACTTATATGATAAATAGTAGTTTTTAAATATATGTACATACTTATGTACTACATTAATATAACACTTCTATATTTTAAACGCTTTATTACAAAATGCAATAAAATATAAAAAAGAAACAATTGCAACAAAACGTATAAAAACATTTTTTTTAATAAGAACTTGCCTTATTTGTACGAAAAAAATTAAATTTGTAAAACTTTTTATATTTTTTCAATCAAAATAATTATACGTTACGTATATGCATGCTTATTTTCAAATAGGATCTTTAACTTTAATTACAATTCTTTGAGCCACGTGCTTCTAGAATTTGAAGTAATTTTAATAATTTTTTATTTATTCAGAAAAATAGATTAACATAATTTCAGTTAAATTTTGGTTTTTTTTAAGCGTAAAATATTTTCGGCATAAAATACAGCACATTGATGAAAAAAGTGTGAGGCCCATAATGGCATTATAGCCAAATATGCGTTAACGCACACTCCCTCCTAAAAAATATAAAAATGTAATAATTAATCTGTAACATTTATTAATTGGTCATTAGGTCATGATTTAATTTCAGCAAAAAGAAAACACTGTTTCACGGACTTTATTAAATTAGATTTTTTCCCACAAATTATGTGTCTTTTCGAATTTAAGATTTTTTTTCTTTTTAAAAATGTTTTAGGAAGTTATAGTAATTAGCTCCAAAGTCAATAACAAAACTGAAAATTTTTTGAAAAATTTAGTCGCCGAGTTTGGGACATAAAATTTTTGAATAGAAGATACTATGTTTCTATTTACAACGTACAGCAATCTTCTGTAGTAAAACACAATTTGTTAGATAACAAGTGTTTGATATTTTACGCAAAAATAAAAATTCAACTGTAACATGCTCACTAAATTTTTTTTTAACACATAAATTTTTTAGAATCTTAAATAGATTTTGGATTAAAATAAAAAAATTTTAACCAAAAACTTGGAAAATATTAAAACTTAAGAACTAGATACATAAGTAGTTAATTTTTCAAAAAAAGTTTTGCATAAACTTTTCTGAGACCACTGTGTATATATATTTTAAAAAACTTCTATGTTCAATTTGTTAAAAATCTCCACTGTGTGCACTTTTTAAAAAAATGTTTTTTACATACACATAGACAAAATTCTATTTGAAATTTTTTAACTTATTTGTTTTGTACTGCCTATATATGTTTCTCAGATAAATTAACCATAAACTTAGGTAAATTATAACTTTATTTGAACAAACACAATGAAAAATATTAGCAGGTTCAATTATAATAACTTAGTTCTTAGGTATTTCAACCAAAACTTTGTTGAACATAAATAATTTTGCCGGTATTCTGTCGCCAAGTTAATTTTAAGTTTTATTAGCATTAGAGTTTAAGTGTATAACCAAATTTTCAAATAGGTTTTTAGGAGACTTTTAATTTTACAGTTAGCTTTTACGTTTGATAATTGACTAAGAGGCTTTGTTAAATTAGCCAATAACTTAGTCAAACTATAATTTTATTTTAACAAACACAATTAAAAATATTAGCAGGTTCATTAATAATAACTTAGTTCTTAGGCATTTTAACCAAAACTTTGTTGAACATAAATATTTCTGCCGGTATTCTGTCGCCATGCCAATTTTATATTTTATTAGCATTAGAATTTAAGTATATAATAAAGTTTTCAAAAATGTTTTTAGGAAACTTTTAATTTTACAGTTAACTTTTATGTTCGATAATTGACTAAGAACTTTGGTTAAATTAACTAAGAACTTAGATGAGCCGTAATAAAATGTATTTACGGTCGCAAATAACATAGTTCACGCATTTTTAAAAAATAGAATCAAGAACTTAGGTAATAAAACAACTAAAATCTTAGGTAAAATACCAAAGTTTTTAGGCAGATTAGTAAAAATTTTGTCATAAAAAGTTTTACAAAAAAAATTTTTGTTTTTTGAAATTTATTTTGCTGGTTTACAAAAGAACTTAGGTAATTTTCCAATTTCTTAGTTGTTTTTACCAACAAAATTTTTATTTTTTTGAAATAGTGAAACACCTAAGTGCACTTAGGTATATTACCGTAGACTTTGTTACCTAAGTTAACCAATAACTTAGGTGATTTTACAGAAGATTTTAGTTTTCATATAAAAAAGAAATACCTAAGCAAACTTAGGCATATTACCTAAGATTAGGTCACTTAGATCTTAGGTGATTTTATCTAAGTTTTAAAACTCCATACAAAAATTAATATCTAAGCTCACTTCGTCAATTTTACGTAAGTTTTTTGGTTCAGTGTACGATTGGACTGGTTCCCTCGCAGTTTTAGCCTCGTTCCGTTGGTATCGTAATTCTAAATTTTTGTTTTTGAGAAGAGGATTGCTATCAGATCCTTATAATAAAAAAAGATAGAAGAAAAATTATGTCACAAGAAAAAAAATTGTTTTTATTTGAAATCCACTGATTTACTTCTTTCTTGTTGTCTTACCTTAATAGGTGAAAAAAAAAGTTTAAAAATTAAAAAATTAAATAGAATTTTTATGAACAATTTTAATTTATTAAAAATGACTTAACATTTTGCTCCCCCAAATCTTTACCATAAGGTTATTGCATATAGCAAATGTTAAGCATTGTAAGTAGTTGGCTTAATGTGGCATAATAAAAAGCGAACATACGAAACTACATGTACGTGTATGTAGTATAGTTTTTGAATAACATTCTTGATAGTTACACATAGTTTTTGCAAGTTTTTTCAAGGTGGTAAAATGTCAGTCTAAAAAACTGCTTTTAAAGGATTTTTGTTTTTTGTTCATAGGAGTTTTTCCTTTCTTTTTATTATGAAAATGATGAACTGAAAATTGTAATTGGATGTAAAATTCCATTTTGTGGTGTATTTTTTTTAAATATAATATAAAAAAATTTTATATTATATACTCAGTTATACATGTACATACATAAATAATTTTTAATTTTTAATGAGGGTAATTACTGAAATGGAAAAATTTTTTTTAGCGAAAAACAAAAGAGAAACGTAACCATGGCATAGAGTTAAACGAAGGAGGTAAGGCTAAGTATTCGTTTTTTTTTGTTGTCGTTCGGAGATGACGGGTAATATTTGTATTTGTTTACTTTGACTGTTCATTTTCATGCTGTTAATGAAAATGAGTAATTAGGTTTCGGTTGGTTTGGTTCTCTGTATACGTATGTATGATTATAATAGTGTTATTTACTTAAAATTACAAGCTCATTTTTTTGACAAGAAAAGTATCTGTCAAATATTAGTTAAACAAATTATTAGATCTAAAAATTCCACTGGATGCAAAATAGTATACACATTAGGACCTAAATTTTATATATTTTCATTGAAAATCTGATAAAATATTTGCCTGCCATAAAATTATAAACCGTGTAACTCAAAATTTTGACTCCTGGTTGATATTTTCTATTACTCATTTTTAGTGGTCGCGTAAAGGGAACCCAAATTCGAAAATTTTCTCGAAAGTAACTCTTGTTTGCATTACACCTAAGAAACAGCTCCTGCACAATAATTTCTACACTTTAAAATGGCCACGTTTGATCCTTTATTTGAAAACAACACACCGAAACAAGAAAAATTTTTCATGAAAATCAAATATTTCAAATGAATTATTTATTAACACGACTATATACAAAATGGTCATAGGGACCGTTTGATAATTTCAATATTAATAACGTAAACCTATTATTACCCTTCCCTTTTCATATATGTATATTAAATAGACGGGATTATAAATGGGGACCATTAATAATGAAAATTTTAATATTAATTAATTTTAAATCTAGAAAGAAAAATTACATCGCAAAAAATTTTTTTCCCAAAAAATCAAGTTTTATCAATTCAAAGAAAAACAGTAAAACAAACTATCTAAAACTTTTTTTATATAGGGACATAGCAGCTAAGATGACTTGAAATATTATGTATGATTCAATTTTTTTTACTTTATTTTCAAGACTTTCTCAATGATTTTTTACCATCCGCAATCAATAAGAGGGATTGGGAAATGACATCAAATTTCGAATGTCGAGTTTTCGGAGGAAATTCACTACTCCGTGGTAGGGAAGCATAAATAAGAAATTTTTAGAGATTAACTTGAAATTTTCTATGTAAATTTCTTCTGATACCACGAAAAAGTACCTAACTTTTGGAAGAAATCAGGTACCAGCAGGTGGAGATTATACTATAGACCAAATTTATATTTTTATGCATGTAAAGAGAAATAACAACTTTCTTCAAACTTAATATATGAATTCAGGATGTTAAGACAATGAGATCAAAATTTTTGAGAATATCAGGGAAAGGAAATTAAACTTTTAAACATTTTTTATTATATCTATGGAACTGATTAACGGAATTTGTTGAAATTTAATATTTCAATTGAATTTGCTACCGAAATTCACATTTTCCTAGGAGTGTTAATTAGAACTTACTAATATGCTTAAAAGCTAAAAGGAGTTTTTAATGAACATTTTCACAATCTCAACATTTCCACTTAACTAGACAATGCACTTAGTTATAGCGGTTATGTGCTGACCATATCAGATTTTTTTCTTCTATATAATTTGAAATAAAATTGAAAAAGAAGATTAAAGGAAATTTTGTCCTTAAAAATTAATCAGTTAAAATTCTTTTCCATCCAAACAAATGAAAACATAAACTTGAAATTGTACAAATGAAAACATAAACTTGAAACCAATCCAAATTATATCGAATCCTTTTAGAATATTTTGTCTTTTTGATTCTGAAAATATTTTTCATTACTTTATTAATTTAACAAATTCTGCGGGGTTTTTGTGGAATATGTTTGGAAATCAGATTGTTTAGAAAACAGTAGCTACTTTAAGAGTTAAAACTATGAACTCTGATGGCTGAAATTATCCAAATTAATTCAAAAAATCTTCAAAATTTTTTGAATATTTCTTCTTAATATTTAAAGTCATAATTATAATTTTAGCCTAGGAACCTTAAAATATTAATATTAATCAGATTTTTAATTCAATCATTTTTCAGTAAAATTGTTGTCATATTTTTCGATATCTTGTTATATCTGATGCGTAACGTTGATAGTGATATCCAATTTTCAATTTCATTTATTAAGAAATGCATTATTTTGTAGGAAAAATTAAAAATTCTGAAAAATTTTGTTTTATTTTACAAATTTTCCGATGTTTTGTCTTCTTTTATTGAAAAATAAATTACTTCTTACAATTTGTTCTGGTATGATCTCTACACAGACCACCATTTATCCCACAGGTCACACGAATCTACAAGTTCGATAAAATTCTTGACTTAATCAATTCGAATATTTTGGTTAAAAATGCATGCACTTTATATGGGTACTTTCTATATATAAAAATTGCATTTATGAACTAAATATGAGACTATATGGTCCATATGATATTATGCATATAGAAGACGTTGTGTCAAAATAATAACTTTATTACTCGTATGAGCATATAAAATATTTGTATAGAGAAAATTCAATGCAAAATGAGTTGTTCATGAACACATGTTAGGTCTAAATACACATGGATATGTCTTCATATTGTGCACTGTAATATAATTTTTATTACTTTTTATGACTATATTAATGAAATTTTCTTCATTTTAGAACGAAGTATTATAAAATGAGGTTATATCTCTCTTTAAAATATTCATAAAACTTTATTGTTAATGTAATTGTCTATAAAAAATTCACAATATATAATATATACATAACTAAGTATATTATTTTAAAATTAGGACATTTTTATAGCATAATATAATTTATGAGTACGGACTCATTTCATAAAATTATTTGATATTTAAAGAGTTAAATGAAAATTTAGTATCAATTTCTAAATTAATGAGGAATTGGTTCTTATAATAATATGACATTTCATATCAATATTACCAATAAGAAAGTGCAAACTTTTTGATGTGCTTGACTAAGAAAACGATCTCATAATTACTATTTTATTGTTACATCTGATTTTGATTAAAATGCAAGATTTACTGGGAATTTCTTTAGTCAAAATTTTAATTATTTCAAATCAGTACAAACGTAGAAAATTTTTAATTTCCGAATTCATCCTGCAGATATGCAACTTTTTCCCTTAAGTTACACCTCAAATCTCAGAGTTGTTATGAGTATCTTAAAACTGAAAAGCTGATTATAGCAGAAATATTATGTTTCGTAATTACTGTCCTCAGGTACAGCTACAAATTATGGTTGCAGTGTTATGCAAGTGGAGAAAACACATCATTAATAAAAGAACTAATTTATTTCAGTGGAAAATTTTTTATAACGCTTCCTTTCCAGAAATTAAAATCTAGGGATATTTTCTCAATCAGTCTGTCTATTAGTCTGTTTGTAAAAGTATTGAAATTGATCTTTTTAAATTCTTGATTCTTTCATTTCCCAATACAGAATCTCAAATTTCAGAATTTTTTTGTTAGAAATTTTCTCAAGTATTTCATACTGTAATATGTGCATATGCATTTTAATACTCTTTAAAAAGAAAATGTTCAGAATTTTAAAAAATTAACTGAATTTTTACTTTAGAATTTCCAACCATTTTTTCCAGAAATGTTGAGTACATAAAGTTCACCATGCCGAGTTTTTTTTTTTTACTAAAATTATTTCAATAATTTTCAAATAGTGTTCTTAGAGCTAAAATTTTCATTTTAAATTAAACAGGAATAGAAAAATCATAATCATATCCTTTGAAGTTGAAATACGTGAATAAGAAAAAAAATCAATGGGAATAAGTTTAATTCAATTTAAAGTCCGGAAATTGAATTCAACTCCTTAATGTAGATTTCTCGCATCTTATTGAATAACATTATTAAAATCCCAATTGAGATAAAATTCACATGGGATGAGTGATATAACAGAGTAAAAAATAAAAAGACAAGCAAAAGAATTAGTGACTTTATAAAATGGTTGAAAAATATAGAAATTTCTAGAAGAATGTCATAAAATTAAATATCGTCTGTTGAGATTTTTATGCCAAATTTCTAAATGAGAGAAATAATCAAAAATCTCAATATTATAAATTAAAGTGTATTTATGTCTTCTCATCGTATCAGTTATGTGAAATATTACGTTTACCATAGAACTTTTAAGATTTCCATTTCTAAATTGAAAAATTATTTTTCATCAAAAATTTATTGAAAATTTTCCAAATTCCAAGAGTTGAAATCCACTTTTCTTAGTTTTTGGAAGGCAATTCTGTAGGAAAAATTCTGAAAACAATTTATTCGTTAGTAAAAAAAAACTTCTAGGATTACTGTTTCTGCACTAACTTGTTTCCTACAAAAAAAAATACGATATTGAAAGAACAGGCCCAGATACATAACAAGTGTTATATTTGGCAGCAATTTTGTCGTGCTTGTGTTTACCTATAATTATTGTTTAAGTAATAAAAACAAATTACTTTCTTTCTTTGCTTTTATATTTTGAAGATGTTTGTGAATTCGCCGCAGTAACTGGATATTCCCGGTTTGGACGCAAAGGTTTTTGTAAAATTTTTGGAAATTAATTTTCGCCGTACCCAAATTCGACTACATCTGAATTATAATTTTTATATTTCAATTTTAAAACTTAAACATTCCAAAAGTTTAATGTGAAATCAATTCAAAAATTTTGTTTGTTATGACAAAATGCAAAAAATTGTAAATATTTCACTTCGTTTCGGCATTTCTGTAACTTAATCCAATTAAATTTCACTACAGTCAAAAAAAATTCCAAAATTGAATAAAATTTGCAGTATTTCTTTATACTGGCAACGAAAATCCTTTTAAAAATTTCTCAAAATGGAAAATACACTTTACTCCGTGTTTTCAAAATTTCAAAACTCAAATTTAAGCCTTTCATATACGAAATTTTTGGACATAGAAAAATTTCAAAGACTTGTGCCTAAAAATGCAACAAATCGATTTTCGACCACTTGTTTTCATTTGATTACTTTTGTATTAAAAAAGGATAAAACTCTTTGTCGCCTTGTTTTCAATTTTTTTCATCCTGACCAATTAAAAAACGAGAAAGCTCTGAAACTGAATCGGAAATTTTTTCTTGATAACATTTATGTAGTTTCAATTTAACTATACGACAAATCCAGAAGATTTTAATTTTTTTACAGTTTTGTTTTTCAAAAGGATTTTAAAGAAAACTTTAAAAGAATTGTTAAAATGTCAGTTTCAGATTTTTGATTTGCATTATTAGAATTTAACCAGGTTAATAAAATATTTCATAAATATAAAATATTTTTTTTAATTTTGTTCCCATTTAATAAGAATCTTAAAAGAGAATAATCGAAAATACTCAGCTGGATAGAAAATTGTTTTTACGTGACCTAGTTTTGCTAACAGAATACCAATTGTACTTGTTTAAAGTTAAAAGTGAAAAATATAATATTCCCTTTCAAGAGAACGATAAGTGACGCGTGATTTTGAGCGAAGCAGTTAGTAGCTTTAATATTGGTAAAAGGAAGATGGAAAAAAAATTATATAGATGTCATTATCCACAGTTGTACTGAATTGACCAAATACTTTTTATTTTTCTCTTTAAAAAACATAAAGAAAAATAATATTAAAGCAAGAATGTAAAATGTAGATGGAAGGATTCAATGAAATTTATTCAATTATAAAATTTAAAATTATTTTTCATTTTGCTTTCTGGATTTCTGATAGTAGTAACTGTGCTAAATATTAAATTTATTGTTTGTAATAGAAAATTAACTCGAAAACAGATGAAAATTTTAATATTCAATTATTTTTCATATTGCTTTAAAACCTTTTATATTTGAATATTCCTTTTCTATCTGATAGTAATAGCCTTTTCTACATGAACATATGAAAGCCTTAAGTTAAAAATTACCTAACTAATACAAATTAACTATAACCTTGAATTATAAGCACTTTATTATTCTACTTGAAATTTTCTTATGGTTGCAGTATTACTAAAACAGTTCCAAGCTAATATCAAGTTATACGCAAAAGTTTTGCTAATTTTTAACTGAATAGTGACATAATTGTAGCTCTGTAAATATTTCTATAATAGCCAGCATTATTTTTAGGCTTCCAGAAAACAATTTTATGTCCTCTGCTATTCTACCATTAAAATAAATACAATTAAACAATTATTTTAGTAAAGAAATTTTCTTTTAAAGAATATTAAACATTGCATATATGAAAATTTTCAACTAAACCAAAGAACTTAACCAAATTTTTTTAAACTGTTTCACGACATTAAATTCATAAATTGGAAAATCAAATGAATAAATCTTGCCACCATTACTCAACGTAGTTTTTTATGGTTCGTTGTTAAAACAGCCGTAACACTTTCATTTAAGGAGAATTTTTAAGAATATTGAATAATATTTTAACTGTTGCATGCAAACGTATTATGAATGAGATATAGAAGCTAATTTTCAGCGACAGTAACAAACTCTTAACATAATATATATATATATCTATATATATATATATATATATGTATATATATATGTATATATATATATATATATATTATATTCTTGAAAAGAGAATCATTTACTTAAAATATTAATAAATGTTAAATTAAATGTAAAAGAAAATTAAATAAGAAACTTTATATGTACTCTCATAAGTTTTCGGGAATGTTCAGTAACATTTAAAAACAACTGTCATATAAAGTCATAAAATCAAATTTATTAATGCCCTTGTCTACTGTGCTTTCTTTACGAATGAATGAGAGTACGATAAATGTTGCAAATCTTTATCACATTTATGAATAACAAAAGTTATACATGCATATAAAAGGTTTGTTATTCACAACAAGAATTACTGGTAAATTGAATGCCTTATCATCACTATTTAGCATTTTAGAATTGAAATATGATTATTATTGATCAAATAAATAAATAAATTTTTAAATTTGATCGATTGTCCTCGGTTCTCAGCTTTCGGTACTTGTTTCTTAGATATTTATTCTTAATTGTGATTGGTTGGTTAACGTGGCCGGTACAACAGATTCATTGCACCCCAATTAGCCCTGTCATCTCCAGGCCGTACGTCAATGAGCGTACGATTGCAAGTGGCCTATATCTCACTCACCCGGTTCTCTTTAAGAATCTATCTAAATTCGCGATGCTGATCTTCAATATCTCGTCAAGCCCCGTAACACTTGCTCTGCCTCACATCCTTATCCTTACAAACAAAGTGATTAGTGTATAATACCTTTCGATCATCCCGTTCTTACGAATATATACTAATTAACTGTATGAAAAATCAATAAAATTTAATACACTGCATTTGAACCATGGAATGAGCTGAGATTTAAGCATACCAATTATATTAAATTATTCAATCGAATGAACGAAACTGAAATCGTATCTAAATTTCATAAAACCTAACAACCTGAATATTTTAATAATTTTTTAATAATCTAAAATTGAATAAAAAATCTGATTTGTTATTTAAATAGAACAAAAGGTTATGATTTTTTTCTATCATTCACTATAGATTTCCCATAGAAATTTATTTAAAAAACAAAGACAAAAAGATGAAAAAGCGTTAAATTTAGAGCATCGCTACTCGTTTAATCTAAAATTCATTATGCTTCTAAATAAGCATCTACATATGCAATATAAATATTTAACAGGATTTTTATAAAATTCATGCATGTCCTACTTTTATAAGTACATTTATTTTATATGTGTGTATACAAAAAAAAATAGAAATCAAAAATAGTATTGAATATAAAGTAGTTTTAATTAAATTCATGATTTTGATTTCTGTACCTATAATTTTTACAATTCCACTCTATTGGGTTAGACATATTCAAATTGCATTAGATCCAAGATCATATACAAATAGCAAAATCTAAATCTATACAAAATTTCACCGTTACAAGGTTAAAAATATGAAATAGACCTATGTAAAATGAGTGAATCTTGAAAATGTTTCAAATCATGAGTTGGAATTTGAAGGGAACTAGATCGAGCCTTTACACAATCCTATCTCAAATTTAAAAGAAATTTTGCCGAATCCAACAGATTTTTTTGAAAGAATATTTTTAAAAAATTCTTATTCACATAATTGCTAATTTACTCCTTTTTCTCCAAAAATTTTGATGTAAAGTTTGCTACAGAGACCCTTCCCGACAGAAAGATTTAGTTTCCCCTGTTCTCCAGAGCCACACTCCGAGTCCTCTTTTTATGATCAACTCATTTACGTATAATGAGTTTATGTTTCTATACTCTCGATCTCTTTTTTCGTATCAATTATAGGATTACTGGTGATTTATTTTATTTTAAATAGTTTCGAAGCAGTAAGGAGAACATAATACTTCTCATTACATGCACCCATTACCATATAACATTAATTTAACTCCAAATGATACAAAAGAGTTAAAATACGATATACCTAAAAGTAATTGACAAATTAATTTCAATTTTTCTAATTCAACTTCAAATTAATTTTATTAATTGACCAAGGGATTTTACTTAGATTGTTTAAGGCTATCGCTACTCTATTTAAAACAGTCGCTGTAATAAAAATAACATCATGAATTTTCATTTAATGTACCATCAATAAAAACTAGCAAAAACCACGGTATTGAGATGCCCCTCCTCAAAAAAGTTAAAGTGCTTTCACTTATTATTCTATACTAGAACTTCCATTTTTTTTGTTCAAGTATATAACAGCTGTTCTGATTGTTCATGTGTAAAATTTAATGATGGTAACAATGAAAAACACAAAAAGCAAAAAAAAACAAGTCAAAAATAAAATAAAAATTGGTTTACAAAATAGAGGAAACCTCGTTAATATAATCTGTTATTATACCATAATTTTAAATATGTAATTACCATTGTTGAAAAACTCGGTTGACTGATTATTTTATCACATTAAGGAAAGAGGATTACAAGGGTATTTAAAATATGTATTTTTTAAAATATTAAAAAAAAAATAAACATGCAAAACAAAATTCAATTTTCTATTCAATTTTTGTATTTTTCAAATTACGAGTATAAAATATTTTCGGAAATCAGTGATCTTGATGATGATGATGAGATTGTAAAATTTATGAACACTTTTTAATTATTATGAGCATCCCATACATATAAAAACCAATTAAAATTTATTATAAATTTGTTGATTCAATAATTACTTGTGTATAGCCATATTTTTAGGAAAATTGTAGAGAAAAAATTATTTAAAGCACTATTCAAAATAAAATTTAAAGATCTTTAAAATTATGAGTTATATTGGTTCATAAAATTTCAGTCATTTTAGAATATTATTTTTGTTGGTTATTTGAAGAATCATAGTGTCACAAATCAATAACATTTTAACATTGTATTCAATTTTTAATTAATTATTTAGAAATCAAGTTGTTCGATTAGTTCGCTTATAAATTCTCTATGTAGTATGAGAAACCTAATATGGGAAAATTTGTCACTTACAAACATTTTAAGCGGGCTTTAAATTTATACATTGGTACATACATATCTAGGTTATCTAAAAGGTAAATGAATTCGCATTGTGATTTTTACTGTTCTAAAACTTTTATCATACTCCAAATAGATTCTTTCTTATAGCATTTGTCTCTATGATTTAATAACGCACATCTCCTATAATTAATCATACATTTTTATAATATACCAAAACTGCAATTTAAATACTTCTTCACAGAGACGAGTTCTTATTATATTTGAATATTGCAATTTTACATAGGTTTTCAAAGACAAACAAATATTTAAGCCGATTTTTTAAAATTATTCGATTTAGTCGAAAAGTTATTTTTTAACAACTGGTATTTTGACATAAATTTGACGATATAGCTCTATTTACAAAATATTCAAGAGTACGGAAAAGCTCATCTCAAAAAATTCATATCTTTAGAAGAATTTGAACTTCGTAACTCAAGATCCAGTATTTTAGAAATTTTGTTATTTACCTCTACTCGAAACTTCTTTTTATAAAAAGAAGGCACATTTCCTAAAGAATCGTAAAATTATTGATAGCAAAATAAATTACCTACTCTTTTAATGAATATTCCAATATTTCAATAGCGTTAATTTGAAACAAAATTCCTAATTATTTTCAAATTCAAATATTTTAATTATCTTTTTCAAATTCAATTCCAAATTATTTTGATAAAAATTAATTTTTCATTAAGTGATTTAATCATTTTCTAATAACGACAATTATTGCTGAAAATTTTATTTTTTCAACACTTAGTACTTGAAGCTTAAAATACAACAATGTAAATTCTACTATTCACCGAATTAATCTTAATTTACAAATTCAACAATAACTTAACAATTTCTAATTAATAATATTATTGAACAGGCACCTTGAAATGATTAATAGAAATTGGAAAATTTTTTTAATAATTAAATTACCAATTTAATTGAAATTTCATTTTCTTAATCCCTTGGCTTAAGATATTAAAATATTTTCAATTGCAACTTATATTTTTGAAATTAAATTCAATAGTATTTTAATTCTGTTATTCTGTTTTAGTTTTACAAGTACAAGATTTACAAATTTGTTATTATACTGATTTTCATAAAATCTTAATATTTTTTTGATAACATGTACAAAAAATAGAAGGAAATCCTTAAACATGAAAATTTTTTTTTCTTTACACAAAACTTAATAGAAATTTGATGAAGAAAATCTTATTTTTTTCAATTATTACAATATTTTGTTACAAGGTTTTTTTTATAAATATTTAAATCCTTTAAAAAAATAATAGAATGAAAAAAATCAAATAAAAATAAATCAAAAATTTCAAAACAATAGAAGAAAATATTTTAATGGAAAGAATCGATTATATTTATTTTTTTTTATAAATATCTTTAAATTTTCCAAGAAAATGAATAATATCAATTACTATTCAATTCAAATCGGATTGGTTTTTTGTTATGTAAAATATAGTAAATATTGTATAATCGGTGCAGTACAGCAACTCTAGGATACGTTCATGTAAAATTGTGGCAATTTAATAAGCTAAGAATTTGACTTTACAATAATGGAAATTTCTTCATGCAACTGCAGAACAGATGGATGACGTAATCAAACGAACGAGTTAAAGGCAGAAAAATTCAAAAAATTTTCTCCTCGAACTGCACTCGAACCAGTGACCTACCGCTTTCTAGGCGAACGCTCTACCAACTGAGCTACAGAGGTATGAACAAATTGCCGACGAATAGTTCTTCACATTGCTTTATACTGTAATCCACATGTTTACCAAGTTTTGTTTACATTGAGAATCTAAATGCAATCTTCTATTTGAAACACACAATCACAAGAAAGATGTTGTATTAGTAAGATTTATAATACGCTCAAGGTTATTTTAAATTACATACAATTTTCTTTCAAAATAAATTCAATTACTCTATTGTATAGGGTTTATTAAAACATCAAGATGTTCAAATTTTCAGAAGGAAAGGTCTCAATGACAGCTTCAATCCTATTGGATCCAAATAACTTTCCGGGGTTTAAATAGCTATTCTCCTAAATGTAGTCAAGTGGGGTACGGTTGAAAAAGTGTCGGCATCTTCTAGAAATTTTGTTCGAGGACTCTGTTGAAAATCGATTTTACCAGAATCCAAGCCCTAAAATATATCCTAAGAAGCGAAAATTGAAAACCCATAAATATAGTCAGGTGGGGTACTGTTAAAAACATCTCTCTTAAGATCGATCCAGTCAAAGTCCAAGCCCTGAAATAGGTCCAAAGAAGGCCAAAATTAAGAGTTTGTAAGTATGATCGATTGGGGTATACTGTTAAAAAGTTAATGGTATGCTCCACAAATTTGATTCGAGGTCCTGACTTTTAATTTGTCCTGATATTGATTTTTAGTAAAAGATCTGTTCAATTTAATAAAATAACTTAATGAATTTAAACTTTTAGACGCGTGGCTCATGTCAGTTTTAAAACTAAAACGATTGAGATACATTCTAATTTAGAATTATGAAGCGGTACGAAATTATACGTTTGTACATAAAAAATTGGATTTATAAATAAAACAATCTTGGAAACGAATTGCAAAAACAAAATTTTGAAGATTTAAGGAACAGAAAACAATCATTGTCTACAACTAATGTTGAAATTCTTATTCTTAAGTTAATGGTGAAGTTGCTATACAATAATGTTACGTTCACAATATTAATTAAACAAGGGCAGTGAGTAAATAAATTTATATTTTGAAAACACTTCAATTCCCGAAAAGAAATCACGAATACCACAAGCAATAACATATTCAAATCGGCCAACCCCAACTGAAATACTGCAATATATTTGCATATGTATATCCTGAATTCGTATTCAATCTATTCAACAATCGATATTCGTGGATTAATAACATGTTTTTTAAATAAATGCTTCGTGTAATATTTTTTATTTGATATCTAAGAACATTTTTGAAAATATATCCAAGATAACGATATTTTTTCCTCATCTATTGCAGATCTCTTATGTGTGAATGTATGTATTTAAAATAAATAATGCGAAATAATACCAAGTTTTTGGAAGTCTTTTCAATTATTTTCATTTTTTTTTTCTCAACGATGCCTATGAACAGAAAATAATTGTAATTTTTTCAAAAAAAAAGTTCAAAAAAATTTTAAGAATCCATTTTTAAATCCTTGTAATATTTGAATCCTTTGATGTTCTTAGATAAAATAGAATACCTATAAATGAGTATGTATATATAAGTATATAGTATAAAGTATAGTATACAAGAATTTTGTTATAAATAAAGAACAGATTTCCATCTCAAGGATTTCAAAGGAAAATATAATTTTCTAACAATGTGAACTAAAAATAAATTGAATATGAATGCACATTTTCAATAAAATTTTGCGAAAAAAACGATGTTTTAAAGTAATTCCTGCTCAGTTGAAGGTTGGTATCGTCCATAATATCAATGGTAACGAATAATTTTTATTTAAATTTTTTTATATTTGAAATAGATATTGTTATCGGTAAAGTGAATATGAGGTACAAATAATAAGGAAAAATATGTAACTCTGTTTCTTGTTTCGCATTACATATTTTGAATCCCGATTTTTTGTAGTCGTTATTATTCTTCGTTACCGTTTTTCTAAAATTTATTGAACGTTCTTTTGCTACAAACCTTATTAAAATATGAATATCATTGAAAATTTAGATTCTTTTAAATATTTCACTGTAAGTTTTCATAAATAAAACATTGCATTCGCAACTGAAGTAATTTCGATCAAAATATTCGAACTTTCCCTTCCCCCTTTTTTTGAGTTCCTTTAGATTATACTTTGTATAATTGCTATTTTCATTTCTGTTGGAATGCTACACAATTTTCTTTTAATAAATGGCATTCCACTAATTAAGTCTACGTCTACGTTAAAGAGTTGACAATAGATTGTCCTAAACAAATTTCGCTGTTCACACCAAAAATAACTTGGTACAATATTTTTTGTCTATAACATATTCAAAAGAAATGAAACAAAAATTTTATAAAATCAATACAAAGCAAAATTTTTCAAATTTTTATTGAACGTTTTCAAAATACTTTGGCATGATTTGCATAACAAACTAAATCACTTTTAAAACATATTTCATCCTTAGATACATTATACTTTTAAACGTTACCTATAAGTTAAATTTGCATATTCAATTGATGAAGGAAAGCAAAACAAAAAAAAAAACTCCTATACATATGCAAATAAATATTGTAGTTGCAAATACACAGATTTGTATTTCTTAGCCTTTTACGTAAATGTGTTGAAAATAAATTTTTCTTTAAATTTAAAAAGGAAAAACAAAATTTTTTTATATCTTTATTTTCCTTGTCTTTTCATCTTCATAGTCTTATGTGTTTTACATAGAGACAAATTGTTACATACGTTTTCAGTTTTGTAAAGCAAACAGAGTGGAAAAATAAAGCAAAAGAATATTCTATTTTAATAAAGAGAACATTACAAAAAATAAATTGCACAGGTGGTGTGATAGCAGGTGATAAAGATCAAATTTATGTAAACTTGACAAGAATAAAGGAGAACTCATAATAAAAACAAATAAAAACGGTAGATAAAATTGAAAAAAAAAAATAGTAACAAATTTACTCAGATTGAGAAAAGGAGAATGAAAGAGACCAGAGAAAATTTTAAATTGTTAAAGCCATCATTATGAAAATTGAAGAACAAAAAATTAGCCGCAGGACATTTTTCCAAATTTATTAGATTAATAACAGTTCCATGAACTTTTTAGGATTTCGGAATTATACAAAATTTTTTTTTTAATTTTATAATTTTGGTTGGATTTAATATTACTGAATACGTCAACTAGAATGTTCTTTCACAGTAGCAGAAGAGGTTTTTCTAATAAATATGGCCTAGAAATTCGTTTGACCTATACAAATGGTCTAGAAACAACACACAAAATATATTTATCTATGGCGAATAATTTTCAAAATCATTATAACTATAGTTGAAAAATAAGAACTTCATTTCATCGGTCTACTTATTTCTTAAAATAGGTAATTAGGCATTATTGGTGTACTTGACAAAAATCAATCTTTTTATGATTAAAAAACTGCTTTTTGTTCTCCTTAAAATTTAATTGAATTGAAGTACAATGGTCAAATTTTTTAGTTCCTTAGATTAGAAAAGGCGACATTGAAAAACTCTTATCCTAACGCTTCTCGTTTCATAGAAATTAGGCACATTTTGCTAGAGATTATTTAAATTTAAAACTACACTTGTAAAAGTCTAACACAGAACAATGTTTTTCAACAAACAATCACAACACAAAATATTCACCGAGAATACAACAAAGAAACAGTTTTTAAACACTAGGGGAGTTTTTTGTCGTAATTTTTTGCACCGTTAAAATTCAAAACCTCTTATGTTTCAGATTATCTAAATAATTAGGAATTCAACACTTTTTATTAAAATTTTACATTACTTTCCTTAATGAAATTTTTCCACAACCATCTAAATCTTTTATGTGACATATGAAAGTTCCCACTCAAAAATTTAACATTTTCATGCACCACAAACGTGTTCTTTTGATGATCCGCTAAAATATTTAATAATGCTAAATATAGTGGTAACGAATCTGTAAATAATTGTATTGATTACCATACTCTCATTATCATATACTTATGCATTATAAAATTTTGGTTAATCAATTGTCACGTTCTATATAAATTTGTAAATTCCACACAAAATCTGATAAAATGGCAAATAATGATTGTTATTTCCAACAACTACAATTCAAATTCAAATGTAATTTTTTTGGTATAAAGGATAGAGGAAGATTAAATATGATTTCAATTTCAATATTATTTGGTTCCTTAAAAAAATTACTATCAATACCAAAGAGTGTGACAAATATAATGGTTTTCAAATCAATTTTGATTTAACAAAAAAAACAATTCTCTTCCATTCCACACTCATTTCATTTGAATATTTTTTGCTCAATGAGTACGTGACTTTTCTTGGAATTGCTCTTGAAACAAGAGTAAAACAAACAATAATAAAATCAAAGACACATACGTGCATGCTTTCATGTTGTCTTTGATTTTTTTTCAAGATTATCGGGTAAAAATTAACTTTTTTTTTAGAATTTAAATCACGAGTTTATAACAGCTCCAATATAAATTTTAAAGTAAAAAAATTTGGAGTCAGCGAGAAGTTAATTTTTTCCTTTTCCCTCTTTTGGAACATGAACAAGTCGGAAATTTAATGTAGTTTTGTTTTTGGTTCTGAATAATGGAAGTTTAATTTGGAAAGTGTTTCATATAGGAAAATTTTCATATTCTCAATTTTATCTGCTCTCGTCATCTACATATACAACAGATGATCCGAGTTTGATTGATGGATTCATTAACTTTTATACATTATATCAAAGCTTAATTAAAAATTCAATAAGTGCCAAAACAAAGTCTTATCACAAATTCTATGTAACGCCTTAAATGAAAGAAAAAACATTATATTAGACGTGTAGGTCGTTAATAAAATAGTTATTCAAATTCCATTAATCTGTTTTCATATAAATTTCTAAAATTTTTTATTAAATTATAAAAGTTCATACTCCTGGAAAGGTCATCATTCATCAAATACTGGAAAAGTCATGATATTCAACACATTTATAAGAAAAAAAAAAGAATTTATGTTCCTGAAAATTAATTTATCTATCAAATTGTCAAATTAAGTAAGTAGATAAACTTATTAACTTTGTTCCTTTAATGAATTTTTGAAAATTGTGCAGGTATTCAAACAAAGTATTTTTTATCCACCTGTTTTTTCACTTTTGCTTTTAATTAACCTCCTCATTCTTCAACAGTTTTGTTTATTCAAGTTAAAACAATTTAGACTTGCACAAGTTTCTTATGAAACCCAAGTGTATATTTTAATCGTACATCCATCAACTCTTAAAAAATAATTAATCTGATTAAAGAGGTTTTCCTTTATTAACATTTTAGGATGCGAAATATTTCACTTTTTCATTATTTTCTCTTTTATCATAATATTTTCTACGTCAAAAAAAGCACAGTTAAATTTCACTACGACCCCATAACCAAGGTGTTTATCGGAGCAAAAAATTGTATAAATTTTTGTTTTCTATCTGAAAACGTTCATATTTATAAGATCATAACTCAACTAAACTTTTAATAATTAAAAAAAAAATGTGCTCTAGGTTAAAATTGTACGCAAAAAAAATATCCTTTTTTAATTGAAAGAGTTTAATAGGGAAAAATTCTGTTGAAATTAATAATGAAAAATTGTTCAGACTGATGATGGGAATGAAAAGAAGGATTACTGTTTGCTCGTATACGAAATTTTGGAAAAGTACTTAAAAAATTTTGAAAAAAAAGTGCTTATTAGTTTCACTCGATTTGTGTCCGTGGACATGTTTACAAGACTTCTACACTCTTGAAGATAAAAAGCCTCCAAAAGTTATAAACCCTCAAAGTACAAAAATTGACATTCTTAATGTAATTATTTTAGCAAAAACAGACTAAAGTATTGGCTTTAGATAACAAATGGCCGTTAAAATTTTTTCCAAAGCTTTTCCAAATTTCTCTATATGCAAAAAGCTAACGACACTTAATATCATGCTATTAAAAAATATAATTATTCCTAAATCGGGCAATTGACCCGTAAATTCAAGTATTGTCTTATTGCCTCTTCAAATTTTTTTTCACTCCATACATTGCTCATCCTAAATGTATGCAATTTTTTAAATTTTTTGGTATATGAATAAGAAAGTCATTTTAATAATGTAGTATTCACATGGATTGTTTTTAAAAACAGTATTTTCACTTGTTAAAGGGTAAAGTACTCATTTACATACTATTGGTTTGACCCAACTTTGTTTAGTTCTAAAATCTGTTTTGTTTATTATAATTATTATAACATTCATGAAAACTGTTTTTATGCAAAAATCGTGAAATTTGTATCTGGATTATGTACTACAAGATTTTTATTATCCATATTAAAATATTAGGCCAACGAGCGGAACCAATATGTGTAACTACTCCCAGTTTCTCTTTATAATACATATATTAACATTTCATTTCAAATATCATGAAATTGCCAACACAAAAATTTAACTATTAAATGAGTAATAGCATTTACATTCACTACAAAAATTTTACTGTGACTGTTTGGAATTCAATGCGAAAACCACTTGCTCACTATACTATACACCGATAATATAGTTACCATAATCGAGATATTATATAACATTGGAAAACTGACTTCAACTTACCATTTTAAATTTTTATACAAAGAAAAATAAAACTCAATATGAATTTTATAAATATTTGAAACACCGCTTAAAATTTATGAATCTTGTAACCCTCCTTTTAATGCAGATCCCTAAAGTCAATATTTAATTGAAATTCTTAAGTTTCATTGATGCATTTAAAAGCGATCAAATTATGTGTACATAAAAAATTTGAAGAATCATCATTATTTTTTACTTTTTTTACTTTTCAACCATTCAAAACTTATTCTCTTTCTTATATTATAAAAAATGCATTAAGCAAATTTCTTTTCATAAATTTTTCAATACTTATTTTGCATATCATTGCAAGTATATATGGAAAAATTTTTAAGCTATCAAAACTTTTTTTGAAAATTATTCCCCATTGATTTTTATTAATTTCAAAAGGGAAATCGCTCTGAAAACAAATTTTCTTCATTAAACTTAAACCTCATATTGTATTGAAAAGTGCATTTCACTATATAAACTATACGTGGTATAATTCTAAAGTCAAGGCAAAGGAACTCTATATTCGATAATAAAAAAATCCATTGAAAAAATGAAAAACTAAAAAAAAAATGCTTATGACGAAAAGTAGTTACTTTTTAACACAAAATTCCTTTTAAAAATTAGATTGGGTTTCATTTTTATATGCACTATACTCGTACTTCTATAATATAATTTAACAAATTTAGTGTTCGTCATACATCATTTTATGAGATTTAAGAGTGAAATTGGACAGAAATTAGACAAAAAATAGACATTTTATAAATAGACATTTTTTAAATTTCAATGGGTTTAGTAAGAATTTTGGCAGTCTACACAGAACACAAAATTCATTTTGTTTAACTAAAAAGAAATGTTGTAAATGTGGCAATTCCAAAATTTGCCCTCTTTAAAAATGTTCTTGGAAGTATTATTTCAATTGCATACGAGTATACCTAAAAATTATTCAGTAAATTTAAAAAAAAAATTAAAATAGATAGAGCTAACCGCGTCAACTCTGTGATAGTCATTAGAATGAATTATTTTAAATGTTCCGTGTTAATTGCCACAGTGTTTAATACGCAATCCTGGTTTTTTATTCGTTTATGCAACATTTCTGCACTTTAATTTTAATAATTTCCATAATATAAGACCAAATGCCTTTTAAAGTTGTATGACAGCTACCACCACAAATCAAGATATTTGAACTAATTTTATTAAATATAAAGGCCCCAGTAAAATATTTGCCTGTACAAAATTTCAAAATTGTAGGTTCTATAATTCCTAAGATATAGTCAAATAACTTTTGAAGCTGTAGGGTAGCTACCCAAATAATTGCTTCGATCATATCCAATTTAAATAGGATTCCGGAATTATTATAAATCATTTGTGAAAATTTTGTGAGTTTGGCTAAATTAGTTTTTGCTTTACAGTTGGGTCACGAATGCTTCGAAACTCATTTAACCGAATCTTCGAGCATTCAATTCATCTGTGAGGCTTATAGATATAATTTTTGTATTACCTATGTATGTACCAACAGTGTTTGTGTAGTGATTCAAAAATAAACCTTAAAATAATAAATTTACAATTCATTAAAAATACTAAGAATTACGCTTAGAGAAAAAAACTATGTATAGAAATGTGCAGGAAAACTATGAAAACAACAACTCTATGCTTATGAGATTTATAAAGCTAAAATCTAGTTTTAATTGCGCTCGATTCGAAATGGAATATTATGTATAAATTGTCAATTTTCATTTAGCTATATTGAAACTTTGTCCATAAAGAAATGTGAGTAGGTACGATCGATTAAAACACCAAACCGTTAACTGTCGTTCACATCACTTTAAAAGTGTCACCAAATATATACTCATATAAATTCATAGACGTATTCGTGTGAATAATTTAAATATCACATGCCTCATAAAATCTATTGGAGTTCATTACAGCAAATAATTTTAACTTTGAAAATTAAAGTGATAAAAATTTCATATTACATACTTATTCGTATTTGTGTGTAATGTTTACATAAATATTATGTACAAGTAAAAATATCTACGTACTATAATGTAAATGAAAAATAATTTTTCTTCAAGTGTGATAATTATTTTTGCAAGTAATTTCAAGTGAATTCAGTCGTGTATGCGTTAATCTTATGATTATTTATAAAAAAAAAAAACGTAACAAGCAAGTTGTCATTTTAACTTATTTTTACACTTCTTTAAACATGTTAAGAAATTTACTGCGATGAAAAGATTATGTATGTACATTATAAAATAAATTTATTCGTACAATTGACTTTGATGAAATTGTCCAAAGAGACGCACAAACTTCAATAATTTAAAAGGTCATTGTACTATAGAAGATTAAATTTTAAGTATTAACAACGAATCTAATTTAGTTTAATTTAGTTTGGTTATACAGGATCTTTCGCATAAGATGGGAAATAATTTGAACGATGATTCTTTGATTAATTGCAGAAAAAAATTATGGGGGGAAGATGGAGAGCGCAGATATGTATACTCGTTTTCGGGCAATGTAAGAAAGGGTACTAGATTTTTCCTGCATATAAATGAATGCTTATTAAACTTTGGATCCATGCGATATAGAATGACTATCGGTGGCTTGTTTTACACATTGATTGTTCTTTATTTTATTGTTCTTACTCTGAGTTACATTTGAGCCATAGTTTTAAAGATAAAGCTTGTCAAAGTCAGAATTTTTTTTTTTGGTTTTTTTGATACACTATATATGAGAGCTGAAAGATAGCCCATACAATATTTACGTCTATCTCTTATAGTTTTGCCAGTAAAACGTGTTAAACATGCGAATAATGCATAGTTCATTCATTCCATAAAACTTCCTTATTATACATACTAAACCCAAAATATTTAGGGTATGGAAAAATCTACTACTATTTTCTTTTAACAGGCTATAGCTGAAAAACGAGTTCCCCCCTACTCATACAAACTTTTCCTGGGCTTTGATCGAACAATTATTCCTAAAATTACTTGCATTCTTATGCGAAAAACTCTGTTTAATATGATTCTGAATAATTATTGTAATTATTATAAATATTTTAAATATTTATGATTTTTGTAGTTGTAATCGTATGCAAGAGTTTAGTACAAACTATTAAGGATTTGTATGACAGAAAGATATTTAGTTTGTCTTAAACTATATTTTATTAATAAAACTAAATATTTCTGAATAAATTTTACTCCAAAATAAAACAAAAGTTGTAAATAATATTCTACAATTTAGATCTAGGGTTCCATTTATTGATATATGTGTTTTTGTTTTAATTTCCGTTCTTGAATGAAAATAATATTCTGCATTTTTGATAATTCAGTTCTAACTTAAGTTAAGATTTTTATAATATACGCCCAACAAACTCATTCTTGATTTTACTGTTGCGGAAACTATTTTGTGCCTAAAAAAAGTAATCTCGGATTTACAGGATTTATCTGAGTATTTTTCTTTTATATTTTGTTATAAAAATATCTAATAAAGAATTTTAATTTATATTTCACTGAACCGGAAAATGAAAAGTTTTAGTATAGAAAAAACATAAAATTATTTTATGGCTTCTTTTTTTGAAACTTAAAAAACATCTTAGAACTTTCACAATTAAAAGTTTTTTATGCTAATATCAAATTTTTATTTTCTGCATCTGCGTTTTTCTGTCGTTTATAAGTTATTTAAATTTGAAGTAAGAAATTCTAACTCCTTATTAAAAACGCCCATTCTTAATGTAATTATAGAAGCTAACAATATAATTATTTGGATTTACAAATTTTAAAAATAAAGTTAATTCAGTTATTATTGGGGATAATTCGCTACAATTTTAGCTTTATTTTTAATTATCAATTAATTAAAGAGCAATAAACGGCTGTTGTTAACTTTTATTTTTAATAACTGAGCTTAATTTTATTGTTTAGTTTTTGAAATAATTTGCCATTGCATAAAATACAAAATTCATTACAAATTTAAATTATTTGTCAAACAATTTATATTTTTACGTCTATTTTATTACATGTTCACTGAAAACGTCTATGGTATGCAAAACTAGAAAAAAACGCTTTTTATTGTTATGCCATTTTCGTTTCTAATTTATTTTTTCATAATATGAGCGTAAATAGAATTCAAATTTACTATTTTTGTTACTGATTTTAAAATTGGAGAATTCCAGCTCATTGCATTACCATACAGTCAAATTAAGATCATGTTAAAATTTATTTTATTTTCCACTCCCTTTAATTTTTATCACGCGATTTTTTTTATATATAATTTGATTACGAGTATTCTAACAAAATAAATATTTTCTTATATAAGCAAAAATATTAAATAAATTTCAACGAACACTGACAGATTATGTCAGTTCTTCAAGCTCCTCCATACCCATTTTACTTGAAAAAAAATTTTATTTTCCATTTAAGGAAACAGGAAAAAAAAATATTTTAAAAATTATAGTCAAAATAAATTTAGGTCTATTTTTAAAATATTAAATTAAAAAACAAAATGGAAAAAACATGGTAAACAAATGGTTTTGACAACTAAAATGCGTACAAGCGGAAAAAACATTAGAAAAAAGAAAAGTACTTTTGCAAATGGCACATATCACAGTATACCATAAAATTCAAATTCATTCAAACAACTCCATTATTCACATAAACTGATTTATTACATAATTTTCTTACAAAACATAACTGTAAATGTACAATGAAATGAAATCAAGTAAATAAAATTTATTATTTATAGTATTCTTTATTTACTTATTTTATATACAAATAATAATCTTATTGTATACATTATATACATATATAATATAATGTTGTTATATAAAATAAATCCTCTCACAGCTTAAAACTTTTTTCTGAGCTGTGTTTCATGTTTCTTGTTACAGATATTTTGGTTTTTCCTCTATTTTGTGTCAGCCATATTTTATTATTCAAGAAGGTGGTATAGTACATGATAAACATGTAAAAGATGTTGCCATTCCTAAAATAACTTGTTAAAGCATAAACATAAAGACACTTTTCATAAACACACCTAAAAGTATGCAATGAAAAACATACAATTTAAAATTTTTATTGTAAATATTAAAATAACTCAACACATTCAGCTGTTTTTCAAATATAAGTTTACAAAATATTTTCTAAAGCTCCGAGTTTTCAAGTATACTTTTGCTCCATTAAGAGATCTGGCATACAACGTTTGATTAACTTACTTTAAGAAAGTTTTCTAAAGCAGAAGTTAAACAGCGAGCAACAATTATATAAGATTCTATTTTTTTCCATCAGCTTAAATTTACATAATAACACCCTGATCATATGAGTATCCCCGCCGCCGAATGAATACAAGGTGTGTATGATATATTAGTTAAGGGTTAGTATGATATGTTAATGTAATCTTCAACCTATACAAAATTGATTCACCCATTGTTCACTTTCTTTTTGAAGATTATAAGTGCATTCGAAATTTGACATTCGAAATTTAGTCTAAAAACTCAATAATCTAATGGACAAGGAAAAAGGAAAATGACATATCCAATTGAAGATACAAAGGTTCCGATGGAAATTAATTAAAAAACGGGACGACTTCAGGCAGTAAAACTTCTCAAACTCTTATAAAATTTGTATCAATTTAAATGAAATGGAACACTCACCCTGGCTAAGGACGTAAAAATATCTAAAATACCCCAGCTTAATGAAACAGTGTCTTAAATTTAATTATGTTCTTTAATCTTTACAAAACTTCTCGCTCTGTATCACATAATAAATTAAGTCGACGATTTTTTAAGGCATTTCATTTATTTGAAAATTTAAAAATTTTTAAAATATCAAAATTGTTCAAAACAAAAAGCTAAATTAGAAAATTCTCATAGCTTTCTTTCACCATAATATTTATGTTATATTAAAGCGAAAGAGAAAATATGTTAGACATTTTATCTTATTTTTCATTTTAAGAAAAAATGCAAATACAAAAATTAAATATTCTGCTAAGAAAATGTCATCATTTTTCATTTTATATGCCTTTTATATGTAAAATCTTTTTCTTCCAATGAACACAGTTTTGTTTCACAATTATATTTATAACCCTTATTTTCAATGAGGTTAAAAATTTAACTCTTTGTTTCATGATATGTGGATAAAATAGTGTCTTTTACTTAAGTTTATATTTCACTTACCGTTTTCACTTACACTTATTATGTATGTAAGAATATATTGTGTTTCCTCTCTTTCTTCCTGTTTTGCAACCGTTATTTATATTTGTAATGCAATATTATAATAAATGTAACAGAATATTTATTTTTATTTGCATTATTTTATAAGACTATAATGTTACACTTAATGTAAAAAAGTAAAGAACCAGGGATATTAGAGTTTAGACAGAAAATGCAATTTTTAGCTTTACATTTGTTTGTTTGCTTATTTTGTAATCAAATATTTTAAAAGCATTCATCTGTATCACTGCGTGTGCTAAGGTAAACAAAGAGTTAATAATATTGCAATTACTCTGTTTATCTCTGTTTAATATTGCAATAACTCATATTTAGTAATTAGCAAGTTTGTGAGTGTCAAAAAACTACACTCACAAGATTGTATTGTGAAAGTATGTGGTTATACTACTTTGTAGTATAATTAAAAACTGTTAATTCGTCTTTTTAATAATTGCCTAACCTAATTAAATCGCAGCTCATAGCTCCATAAATTCCGAACCATAACTTCTAGTTTTTACTAGCATTATTTTGATCGCCACAAGAATTAAGTGGATTAAAAAATTTCAGGATAATTACTTCCTGAACTCTTTAAAGGTTTATAGATTAATGGTAGCGACTTTACTTAGGGAACTCTTTAATATGAGTTCAACACATACGAATAGCCCGATTCTTTATATATATGTAGCTGGTACGACTCACATTTTTCGTTTAAAATCGCAAATTTTTTTTCGGAAATTAATTGTAACATAATAGCAATTACAAGTTAAGAATACTGTGTACAATATTTTATTTTAAATTTCTTTTTCTTGTTTTCTGTGTTTTTAAATAAATTTAATTCTGTGAAGAAAATCTCTTTTGTCTTTAAATCAGCTTATTTCGTTGTTTGAACATGGAAAGAAACATTTTCTCTCATTTTACAAAGATATTTTGTGTAACATCGGAAAGTTGTGTTTTGTTGTAAATGTTTTTATTCAAATATATACCGCATGTGTCATATGTGTGTATATATATAATATATATATATATATATACCTTCATTTTCATAAAAATAAAGATGATGATAGAAATAAAAGGAGAAAAAAAAATTTAATAAAATGAATTCCAAGGTTATTAAATTTTTTGTTCCGCTTTAAATTTTCTATTGTTGTTCCACTTTTATTTTCTCGATAAGTTTATGGAGGCGATGATTAAATGGAAAATTACAAAGTTTAATCATAGTTATTAAATTGAGTGTTTAAACTGAGGCCTTGTATTTCAATCGCAATGGCAAAGCCTTAAAACTAAACTAATATGAAACTGTTATATTAATCAAAATTGAAGACATCCTAAATTTAGACTTCAAATTCTGCCATAAATTCTGAACCTATTTAATATACCTTAAATTTTTTTCTTTCTTTTAAAATGATCAGCTTTCGAATTTTTGGCATTATAATTTTCGCAAATTTGCTTCCAAAATAATTACATTCTTCCCTCCTTAAGTTAAGGAAAAGGAAACCAGTTTTATTTGTAAGGAATCTGCAAAATTTCTTAATGCTCGGGAGCTTTACGTAACACTTTTATTTAGAATTTTTAACCCCCACACCATAATAAGGTATTTACATGTTGTCAAGTTTAGAAGGATTAGATTTAAGAAGATTTTTTTTAAATGGATGTAAATAAAAGGTATTTGCCTCATGACACTTTTCCTGTTTCTTTTATTTTCCTTTAGAACAGTAAAATAGAAAAATTTTCGTAACAAATGAAATGTTGAATGAAAGCATTTTAAGAAAATTATACTTGAAAATGAGAGGGTAGAGGGGGACGACTTTTAATTTCATTTCGTCTTGAGAAAAATGTAAAAAAAAAATTATATAGTTATTTGCTTTTGAGAAAGTAACAATCTTTTATTTTACATTTTTTGACCAATTTACTGGATACATTTACACATACGTGCATACAAAAAAAATACAAAATATTAGAATAAATCTAAAAAAATCTACTAAATGGTATTTAGTTTAATTTTAAATCTTGGTTAAACCAGAATATTGCTTTGAGGCAAATCGCAAAGTGTTAAAATATTCTATTGAAATTAAATCTGTTAATCGAGATTTTAATGAAAACGCATTACTTAATAGCTAATATATTACTTAATAAAAGTGAAAATAATATTTAAAGATTAAATTGTTTGAAATTAATTTAAAACTTGTGGTATCCAATTTTGATCTCATTGAATATTCAAGAATTCTTGCAATTTTTTGAAAATTCGTTTAATTTGATTTTATTTTAATAATTTTTAGTTCTTTAGTTTATCACAAATTTTGTTCTTTAATAGATTTCTCATTAATATCAAACATGAATTACACGATCAATAAAGCTCCTGCAACCAAAGGAGCAAATGACAGACCGCGCCTTGGTAAGTGTTTAAGAAAAATAAATGAGTGTTTTTCGAAAGAAAGAGAAAATTTAATAATAGTCGTATTTTTGAATACATTTCTTAATTAATTAGATTAACATCACCATAAAAATGAATTAACCGAAATGTTGTTAAAATGCTTAAACCTTAAAACCTGCCAATTTTATTATTTTTATTTATTAATTTTTCTAAAAACTTTTCACGTATTCCGACACAATTTTATCCATACAATTGTTGTGCAAGAAATTTTTGAAAAATTTGTTTTTTTAATTAAAGATTTTCTGCAAACTGGAAAATGCTAAAGGCGTTTGTAAATTAATCTCTTACCATAATATTAATGCCTTAATCAATTTTTCAAATATTTGAAATTAGACATTTTAATTATTGCTTAAAAAACTTTATTGTTAATTGGTTTTATTATTTTTAACATTTAATTTTTCATAGAAGTTGTAATTTTACGTTCGTTAAAAATGAAAAATCCCCATTACAATTTCTTTAAAAGAATAAAATAGGTGAAAATTTTTACAAGCCTAAAAGGCAAAGGTAAAATTAAGAAAAAAGGAAAAATTTTCTACTGATAAAAATGCTAATTCTGCTAATTACATAGCAATGTGACCTGATTCTATTCTAATTAAGCATTTCGATCGTATCTAAAAGAAACTCATAATTTATCATAAAAAAAAGTTAATTATCTATATTTAGGTCCATTAATTACGATGAAGATTAGAAATTTTTTTATTTTAATTGGAGTACCTGCAAATACAATAAATATTGGTCCTTTCTGCTTTTTTTATAGAAATGAAATAGAAATTTTATTGTAATAATAAAAATTTAATGACAAATTTGAGATAAACACATAGTGTCATTTAAAAATATTATTAATTACCATCATTTGTAATTAATTGTAATTAATTAATATGGGTTCGCTTTTAAAATAATTATTATGCCCAATTATAAATTGATATGAAAAAGAAAATGAATTTTTTTTAGGTCTACTCTTGATGGGATTTTTCTTCTTTATTACTGGACCAAATGTACGTATGTTCGAATTATTTAATATATTTGTCTCTCTGTTTGCAACGCTAAGAGATATTGGTTTTAGATTTAGACACAAGTATGTATGTTTTTGATGTTCAGCCTAAAATCAGAATGAACTAAATTTACATATTTTCACAAAGAATTTAATATCATAAATACAAACTGCAACTTCTAGAAATAGAAACTAGAGTAATGAATTTTTCCGTAAGCAAGTATTTTGTTGGGGTGGCTATGTTTGATAAAACTCGAAAAAAAATTGCTTTATTTCTTGTACTGGTTGCCCTACCACACAACTTCCTATTCCTCCTATTATATCAAAGAAACTGTTAAAGTTACAGTAATAAAATGTTTTCAGTATAAACAAATACACTGAAATGGCCATGATTTTCAACAAAAGCTATATTCAGACATCAAAGGCGTTTATGGTAGCTGCCAAACAATTGCAAAATCTACTTGTTCATATTTTATAGACAATACTGTGCTGAAAATCTGAACAAACAATAATAAGGCCATGATACGATTTCATGTGGTAATCTGCCACATATGAAGAAAACTGCGCCAAAAAGGTTGTACAAAACATTGTAGCCATTATCATACAAATCTTAAAATTGTTCGTATAGGTATCAAACAGTTAAATATTTTAATGTAATATGCTGTTATCTTTCTTCTTCGGACTAAAATATTGTGTGAAATAACAAACTAAAATTGATAGAAATATTTGGAAGAGGCAAATTTTGTTAGACAGAGTTTTGGTTCATTAACTGAGGAAGGCATATTCCTACATTCTAATCCATATGTAAAACGACAAACATGCTCCTAAGCAACTTAACAATTAGAGATTACCAAAAAATCATTTCAATTTCTGTTTGAATTTCAAAGTTTTAACATTGTTTCCAAGATTTTTCTCCTTTAAATTATGGTTTTCAAATGTTTTCCTATTTTTTAAGGACTCCTTACAGTATTTATTTTTTCCAAAATTTTTTATTAATTTAAAGTGATTAGGTAACTAGATGAACGTTCAAATCTCATTCTTAGATTTATAAAGTTTATTATTTTCATAATTATTGTTCTTTCTCCCCTCTTGTTTGAGGTTTTGTTTCTGGATAAAGTATTGTGGCTTTTTTATTATGATTTTTGGGTGTTTAACCATATTTATAATTTGCTTATAATTTTTTTTTTAATTTTATTATGTGGGAAAGTTTTTAAACCGAGGCAAGTTATTTATTTTTAAATTTCCTTTTTCACTATATTTTGGGTACAAAATTTGATGTCATTTAATATTTTATTATAATGGTTATGCGAATGTAGGGGAAAACATAGATTTGTATGGCTTAAATACAATAAAATAATTTTATAAGCCCAAATATTATGAATATTTATTTAATAATAATCGTTTTAAATAATTAATTTTAAATTAATTTCAATAAATAACATTTGACAAAAGCTTTTGTTTTTAATAATGCAACTCAATCATTACAAGTAAAATAACTACTTGCTTTCTTTAAAGTTTCGAATTTATTACAGAATTTTATTCTATTACTCGATTTCCGCAAACAATTTCACTTGTATTATTTTTACAAATTACAAGAATCATTAAAATTATTTTCATTCCCATTTTCGAAGCATCAATTTAAAATAAATTAAAATAAAATATTTTTAGCTCACCATTAAATTTATTTATAAAAAATTCTTTTAAAATATTAAAAAGAAAAATAATTTCACGGCTAATTATAAAGTTACACTAATTTTCGCATAACATTTAGCACTTTGATTCAAAAAATGAATTTTTAGTTTTTCTTTCTATTTTAACAAATATTTGGGTTTGAATCTATTTAAAAAACTATATTGTAGAAAATAGAACTTATTCTGCACGCCAATAAAAATAAAATATACTTTAGAAATTTAAGGGAAATGAAAAATTTTCTTTAAGATTTTCATTTATTTCGTCATTAATTTTAACCCCATTCAACAAATGTCTAGAAATATATCACGTTTTTGAGTTATTGCCAACATTGTTTTATTGAAATTTATGTTTCACTATCTTTATCTAATTATACATAATGTTGACACAAATCTAAAATAGCTACATGTAGCGCATTAGAGCATACCCAATATAATATAAATAGGCTTTATGAATGTATGTAATAATATTTAGAATTAAATATTTTAATATCATCATATTTTAAAATTTTAAAACAATAAATAAAAAGATAAAATGTATAATATTTTTTTTAAAAATATTTTCCAACAATGTTCTACGTTGTCGTTTCGTTTTTATAGAAAATCTTTTACTTCATCAAATTATCATATTAATTATGTTAGTGTGCGACCAAAGAGCAAAAACCTCATTAAAGGAATACCTATAACAAGTGGATTTTAATTTTTGTAAAAATAGATATTCTTAAAATATTAAGATTGAACAAAATAATGTTTGAACGGAAATATAAAAATAAACAGATCAATATTTATACAAATTTAAAATAATTGAAGATTTTCTTTCATAAATTCGTTGATATAGAAAAATTTGCACATGATTCAAGAAATAAACAGTATAGTGCAGCCTATGAAAATTAGTTGAGAAAATTTTTAATAAAATATTTGAACTTATTTAACCGTATGATTATTAATTTCCGTTTTGAATGATTTTTGACTTTAAAATCTTTAAAAAATAGCAAAAAGTTAAAATTTATGCATACAACTGTTATATTTGAGAATATTCTCACATTTTCAAGGACAACTATAATATTAATACTTGAAAATGAAAATAGAACTATAAATAGCAATATTAAATTCTATTTAATAATTTATTTTTCTCTACAGTTTCGAAAAGAAAACTAAAAGAAAATTTTGGTAAAATGTTTAGATTGTAAATGAAATGTGAAAATTGCATATTTATCGGCGTGCAAAACAAACATTTTTTTTTATCCTACTTTCGTTCCTAGAAGGAACATAGAGCTGGTGCATGATTATTGTAAATAACCATTAAACAGTTTCTTACATCATTGTGTTTACTAGGTAGGTGACGAATTTTCCGTAGTTGTTTCTTTATATTAGATATTTAAGGTTATTTATATTTATTGTTTTTATTTTGCTAGCATTTTTTTTTAATATTGGATATTATTGAAATATGGTAATTAATTAAAATTAATTTTTTTTACTTTTATATGTAACATAATTTTGAATATAATTTTTATAGTGACCTGACTGGGCTCAAATCCGAGACCCTTCAATTAAAGCACCAATGCAAAGACCATTGCACCATTGGTCAGGTATAAATACCAAATTATTATGCAAAAATAATATTGTTCAATAAATATTCGACTAACTATATAACGTGACTTTTTTATTAAAAAATAAATTATTTTCTAGATATTATGGTCCCCCTTTTCGAAAATACTTTGATGTCTCCCTAATTCCAGAACTAACAGAAATTTTTTTTTAAAAAGTTTGACCAACCACGATTAATATTAAGAACGTAAAAATATTATTTGAAAGTACACCTATAGCTAATTATACACGTATGTGTGATACGCCTCAATATATACAATTTTTATCAATTTAAATACAACTGTTTGGTAACTGCTTACAGAAAGAGAGAAAGAACATAAGAAATATTTGTCCAAATCAAGATTTTTATTCTAATTTTACAAGATTTTCTTTTTAAATTAGAGCCAAAACAATTTTAATCTGTGACTTCATTCAAGTCTAAAAACTGAAATTAATATTATTAATGTAATTACATTATGAAAAAGTTATGGTATATCATATAGGTTCAGAGAGTAGTTAAAATACTCTATTTTTAAAATACTGTGTGACCTTTTCGAAAATTACGTGGATTCTACATAGTAGAGCACAAACAAACACAGAATTCATTAAAATTTGTTCATTCAGAATGAGTGTGCACATTTTCTATGAAATATTTATATGGGTTTATGGAAAATGAAGAAAAAAAAGGACAAAGCACAAGGATCATCAATAAAATATTTAACGATTTCACGCCTTTTGGTGCACGTTTCTAGAAATAAGTGTAGCATATAAGGTACACCTATTCCCTTAACTCATGAAAATAAATTGAAATTTTTTTTCTATTTCTTTCTCTTCTTTTTTTTTTGTTATGTTTGCATCATATTGAAGCTTTTCAATCCCAAAAACAAAACTAAATTTTATCTTTACACACACATATAATAATTTTTTCAATGCTAAATTCAAGGTATCAAAGAGATGAGAGTTATCCTTTGAGAATTTCATGTTTTGATCTCATTTTTATACGAAAAAGTAGGGTTAGTTTTTTTTTGTTTGTATTTTTTATTAACAATATTTTATAATCGTAGAAAGAGTATTTCACTGGAACTAGGTTGTTAATAATTTTTTTGTCTACACTTTGCATATGTTTAGTTTACGAACATTAAACCGAACAGAAACTAATAATAACGTCTTGTCAGTTAGTCTATTGGGTGTACAAGTTACTGGTTACATATTTCTCTTTTCAACAATTCATTTGTAATTTTGGAATATGATTTTTGATTAAGGTTATTGAATATCGTTTGATTCGAAACACTTTCGAATAAGATGACACAAAGTTGTTTGTTAAACTGGCCTCTTGAACTGAATTTAAATGTTAACAGCATGCCTGCTATAATTAAAAACACAAGCCATGTCCTTCACGGTGTACTATTAAGGTTCTTTTACAAAAATTGAAATTAAAAATTTTGTTAGTAATGGAAAATTCATTGCAGCGTCATTCCTCAGAAAGCAAAGAAATAAATTCGGAATGTCGGAATGTACTGTCATAATTTTTGATTTTTGATTTCTTTAGTCTTGTGAACGTAATCCACTGATTATTTTTTACGATAGAACTATTTTTTCCAGTTTTCAAGTTAAGGATATTTAAGACTTTAAGTCTAGGTCGTATTAAACAAAAAAAAAACTTATTTTTTCCCAAATATCTTAAAGTAAAAATAAAGGATATGGCGAAAATTGTGAATTTTCTTCTTAAGATCTTTTTTGTGTTTTTTAATTTTCCTTAAAGATTACCTCGTATTTAGGTATAGTAAAAACCCTCACATTAGGATTATGAATTTTTAGGGAAACTCAAAATAAAAAATTTTACCACAACAAAATATATTTTTGGTTTTATGACCGAAAAGAAAAAGAAAACACCAAAGTTCATCATTTTGTAGAATTTCTGCCTGAAAGTGATAAATGTAATGAAAAAAAAAAACTTTTTGATACAAACATAAAAATCTATATGCCTATCAGCTTTTCATTCTAAAGAACATATTATCGAATAAAGGTCTAAGTTATTAGTTCAATATGATTTTGCTTGTATAATCAAAGTATGAAAGAAGATTATAGAAATTTTTTTTAAATAAGTTCAAATATACTTTGAAATTTTACTACTGATTCATGAGCCACCATTTAAAGATATTGGAGTAGGTAAACTTAATGTAATTGACCCGGTACTAACTTAGAATTAATCAGAATGCGGTTAAAATTTTCAAGGATTACATTTTTTACGGGATCGTATTTTTCTTTTATTTACGTGATACTATGCCATTTAACACTAAGCTAGTTTGACTGCATTATAGGGTAGAGATTCGGTAATCAGTAATATATAAGATTAAAATAAACTCGAATAAACTTAAAAAGTACTCATAGTTTCTGCAAAAATTTTATTATCTATAAAGCTAATATGACATTTTGTCACTTTAAAAGCATAAAAATTTTGTACAAATTTAAGCGACTAAATATTGATCGATTTTCGCTTTATTAGAAATATTTATAACATTTCTAAAAGAATTTTATTTGATTTAAATTTGTGGAAGAGATTAAAGAATAATTCACAGTTTAATTCAATAATTTTTTAAGCTTCAATTTTGAAGGACGGAATTACAACAAATGTTAAACATAAATGTGAAGTTTTAATCAAAAATTGCTATAAAAATTCAAACTATTTTTAAATGTTTGCTAATTTTTTTTTAAGTCTAATAATATTCCTTTTCATTAAAATTAAAAAAATCTTTAATTCAAAATTTTACATTTTTCTGTTTCTTTCAGATTCCGAATTAGAAGAACTTGAGCATCTACCACCACGATATCGTCCCGATTCACTAAGTGCTTTATGTCGTGCTACTAGATTCTCAGAAGCGGAAATCAAACGAATTTATCGTGGCTTTAAAGCTGAATGTCCAACTGGAATAATTAGAGAAGATACTTTTAAAATAATTTATGCTTCATTTTTTCCACAGGCAGGTTCGTGCGGTATATTTGCAAGTAAAAACTGTAAAGATTAATATTAAAATTGGCAAATTTATAATTTTTATTTGTTAGTATTTTGAAAAATACATTAAACTTTTTTTATTTTTTTACTCAATTATAAAATTTTTCTTTTGCTAAAATCAAAATTTTCAAAATTTTATTTTTTTGCAGATTCTTTACACACAAACAAATACACACAATTTTCATTTTAAAAGAAAACTACTTTTACACTACTTTATAATTTCAAAAACATTTCATTTTATTTAATGCAATTTCATAATTTCAAATCGTGTTCGAAATTTAATTGGAAAATGTGAAAATGTCAGTATGTAATGACATTTCAATTATAATATTTTAAATAGATTTCGAATTCATGCTAATTACTTTTATTAGAGATAAAGAGTAAAAACAAAAAGAAATTCAGTCAGCGTTCTCTTAATCAAAGGGAAAAATGACTACCTATTAAGCTATTGGCAGAAAAGGACATTTTATTCGAACTAATAAGTTCCAAATCCTTTGCATTACAAAAATGAATTATGACTGGATTTTATTATTTTCGAATTGATTTGAAATTGGGGAACTGCAATGAATGCTAACTGTTTTTAATTTTAACATACAATAACCAAAATATTGTTAAGAGCGAAAACTTAATAAAAAAATTTAACTAAAACCCATGAATTAACAATGAAATAAAATTAAAGCTAAATAAAATTTATTGAATAAAATGCTTTGATATTTTGTTGAATGTCCTTAGAAATATTGTTCAGCGTTTCAATGTTTTTAATGGCAAAAACATCTTTTTTCTGCTTAAATATTTTTAGTTTTGCGTTTTACTTTTTAATTTTTAATTTTTTTGAAAATGCTTGTAGGTTTCAACAAGAATTAAAAGAACCATTTAGGTTTAGAAATGAAAAAAAAAATTGTTAGCAATATTCAACAAATTTTTAAGTTTCTGGGCAAATAAATTGAATTTTTCGATTTCTTATTCAATTATGCAATTTAATTTAAAGCCCTAGACGCATATTTGTAAACATTTGTGCTCACAATTCGTATTGGGTGCATTTATTTTCAAAAAAATTGTAAAATAAGCTTTTAAAAATCACAATAAATCACAATAAAATTAAAAACATTCTTCGTAATTTTCATTTTCAAATGTAAATTCCAAATAAGGGCACATTTTTTTTTAAATTTTACATTAAAATATTCATAACTACTTTATGAATCACAAAAAAAATAAGCAGTCCGAAACCTAATTAAGCAATTCTTTGTTAATCCACCAAAAATTTCTATTGAACCCTCTCGCACACAATCTTGTTGTTTATTACTAAAACTCAGTTCTTTTAAATTTAATCAGCAGCTATTTCATATTAAAAGTTGTATTTACCCCAAAATAAACAAATTGCGCGAATGGGTTAAAGATCTAATCCAAAAATAAATAAAATATTTTTTGCTTATTTTTAAGAATTTTTTTAATTTTAATTACAATTTTTGTTGCTAAATAATGTTTTGTGCTTTACTCGTATTATTTTACATTGGAAAGTCATAATTTTGCTTCAAAAATATTTTTATGTTTTTTTAAGCAATTATATTAAAGCTTATATTTTAATGAAATAATAAATAGATTAAAAAAGATAAACTAGAAAAATTAAGTGCAAGATTATATAAAATAAAAAAATTCTTTAAAAAAATCATTAAAAATCGCCACCCCCAGAGTAGCCTATAATCCTTATAAAAGAAAAGCTTTTGCATACGACCAAAATTTTGCTAAATGAAAAATTAATTTTATAATTTTGAGCTTTTAGAGCCAAATAACGTAAATTGAAATATTGAACTGAAAATCATTGACTCACAGCAACTTTCATAGTTATTTAAATTTTAATTTTATTTTAAACACATTTTGTTTTTTAATTTTTAAATATAAAATTTTCATAATAGAAAAATTTTAATGAAAAATCAACACTATTTTATTTTAATTTTTAAAAATTCAATTAAATAAACTTAGAAATGAAAACTTTCTATTTGCAATTATTAACCCGAATCTTCTCAATTTTTATCTTTTTTTTTTATGTACTTTTTTTTTTAATCACGAACTTTTTTACCAAAAAATACCGCTTAAAAAATTATTGTCCCCCATAAAAAATTTATAAAAACTACAACACAAAATTAAAAGCTGAAGGTAAGTTTGCTCTAATTAATAAAAAAAAATCGTTTACAATATTAAAAATAAAATATTTTAGGAAATTTTAATAAAATTTTCATAATTAATAAAAATTTTCATTCCATTTCACTTGAACTATCGGAAAATGTCATTACTGACTTACTGTTTTGCATTGTTTACTGAACTAATTTTTAAAATTTTTGATTATTAAATTTTTAATTAATTAATATAAATTTTTAAACTTTATGTACAGAATTATAAAAAATAAATTTTTAAAATTTCGAATAAATTTAATTTTTACATAATTTCAAGTTCTTTAAGATTTTTCTGTTTAGATGTGTTTTCTTTCTACTATTTTCTTATATTTTTAAATTAAAATTTTTTCTAGTTTTGTCTAGGTTCTATATTTATGTTAAATATAACATGGTTATTAAAATTTTTAAAAAAATATACTGAATCACTTTCTTAAACTGAAAATGCCCATGGATCATCATCTGATCATAAAAGTTTCATTTAAACTAAAAGTTTCTTATTAGGTTTTACTGACATTCAACAGGGAATTCAAGGAATTCAATTTTTATGTAAATTACTGTTTCCATATACGTATGGAATATAAAATTTAATTTGAGTTTGACGAAAGTGGTATATTAAACACAATTTGATGTCTAATGGCAAATAATAAAAATTCTACCTTAATCTCGTCGGGCGTTTTAAAAGTAAAATGACGTTAATATTGGTTGTTTGTGAAAGTTTTGAACATCGACTAAGTTATTTCCATAAATAAACCAATTGCTGGTTTAGTATCATATATTCCTTTGTTGACGTAGTTTAGTATCATATCCTTTTTAGATATTTAGGACCAAAATTAAACAGAAAACGAACTTTTGAAATTTCTGAATAATGAAAATGAATTATGCAGATTGTACAAATTCTAAATAGAGTGATTGGGAAGATTTATTACCAATAGATACAAAATCTTTAATTTTAAACAAAAAATTTGTAATATTTTCGAATTTTCAAAATTTTGCACGATCGTAATATAAAATTTTTTCGAAAAATAGAACTCATATAGAAATTAATAATTTTTGTATTTAAAATACAAGAGCTCGCTCAAATTAACACAGCTATGTCATTATATTATGAATTGAGGGCTTTGAAAACATTTTAGATGTATAAAATCAATTTATTGACTTCGAGTATCATTTATTAACGTTGAAGAATTAATAGCCATATCAGTTGAATTATAGTTGTGGCAAACAAAAATGTCCCCCACAGCAATCTACAATCTAGTGTGTGTGATTTGTTTTGAAAATTAAATTGAATCCGAATCAATAAACAAAATCTCTTTCTTCACTTGTTATCTAAAATTGAATTACAGAAATCACAGTATATAGAACATCTTCTTAATCTTACCATATGAATAACAACAAAATTTAATTTGACTTAAATGAATATATGTATTCAACTTCTCTACATGTAGAAAAAGGGCACAAAGGAAATAGGTTTTTTTTTTTAATTTTCCAGCATTCCATTATAAAAACATTACACACATGTACATACATACCATGCATACTTTTTATAAAATGTTATTCTAAATGGTTGTAAATCGTTGAATATTGGACCATCTATATTATATTAAATGGCTGGCTGCTGATGGACGGAGAATTCAAATATATTTTCACGTCCTTGTAAAAACTTTTCATTTGAAATTCCATTAACATAATGAATTTTTCATATTATATTGGAAAAATTTCTAAAATATTATAAAAATGTTATAGTCTTCTTCTGTGCATTAAAATAAAAAGACTTTTACTCCTTGATGATTTTCTTGAAAGTGTCCTTGTGATTGTTCCAAGAAAATTCTTTCTATTTCTCAATATGCCAATAATAAAAAAATGCGTAATGAAATTCCTTGTATATATTTATATACAAAGATTTTATTTTTCAAAGAAGGACCATATTTATAAAGTTCAAAATAAATTTCAAGTTTAACGATAAAAAAAAAACTGCTAAGAAGTTTGACTAAATTTATGATACTGCTAGGATACACAATATAATATTATTATAATTTTAAGGTCTGCTTAAATTTTAAATGAAGTAGACCAACAAAGAATTTTATTAAATAGTCAGAAGTAGTGAAAATATGTGATTTACATAATATAATGTATTTGGTATATTAACGCAGTTTGAAGCATAATATTGTACACTCGTAATGTAGAGTGTATTATCAAAGTTATGTTGACTTGTTTCCGTGTAAAATGTTTATTATCTATTAAAACTTTTCATTGTCAAATTGTACGTAGTTTTAAACGATACGCCATTCTCAACACATTTTCCTTATTTACCATTATTTATTCAATATGAAGCAATACTAACGCTTGTATACCTATGAAATCTTAAAGTGTTCTGTTGATTGAATTATATTGGATTTTTGATCTATGAGCCTCAACCCTCCTAGGAAAAAAAAAAATAATTTAATTTTAACCCGTGCATAATGTTTTGTTTGCAAATCAAAAAATATTTCAAACAATTTTTCTCAAAATTTTTTAAGAAATTGTGGGGAAATAGATCCTTTATGGAATTTTTTAAAAATTTTTAAGGAATTTCCATTTTAATTTTCACATATATTATTTAATTTGTAACTCTTCACGGAATTTAATTAAATATGTTATCAGTTGGATTACTTTGAACAGAACTGTGTAATAACAAAACGTTTCCGTGAAAAAAAGCAATCGAACATAATAATATATTGTGGAACCTACAAAAAATCCAGATATTTCAGGAATAGAAATAAATGAAAAGTATCCTTGAAGAGCAAATGATTAGTCGATTGTGTGGGATTTTCAAAATTTTCAATAAATTACCGAATTGATAAATTTATTATTGGTTTAGAAAACTTCTTAAAGAAATCAAACTTTTGCAAACTCATAATTGTTTAAACAACCTGTGTATTTAGGTTTCGGTGGGATTGTAAGAGTATTACATTGCTCTGCCGATAAATGCCACTCTATATTGCAAATTTAAATTTGTGATCAAACCGAACACCGTTTCTGCAAAAGAGCTTCAATTATTGTTCTAGCAATAATTCTTTATTAATTAAAGGTTAAATAAGATGCATATAATTTATGTATAAATCCCTCGTCAAAGATAATTACAGGATATTATTGATGCAAACAAAAGCAGTAAGCAATTTACAACAAAATTGGTTAACAAAAAAAAATTCTCATCCTTATGTAAATTAGTTATTATCTATGTTTTTCTCTCTATCAATGTTATAATTTATTCAAAAAAATAATATTTTTACTATGAGGATTCGTTAATTTACTCATTATGGAAAAAAAAATAATAAATTTTCAAATAAAATTAATTCACGTGAACTAGCTAACTATAGGAAATTCCTGGTACAGGAAATTAAAATTATTAAAATTGCATAAAATTAGGCGTAATAAAATGTAATCTGCTTTAAATAAGATTTTTTCTTTTCTAAGAATGGAGTATTTTCTGTTTCCACTAAGTTAACCAAATTAAAATTAAATTTAGCGGTAAAAGCTTAAAATTGTGTTTCTATGTGTTATGCGAGTCATAATTCAACTTTTTAAAAAAAATTTATTATTATCCAGAGATTTTAGTTTTATTATGCAAAAATTCTTTCTGATTTATATTAAAAAAGGAAACTGTAAGTTAACCACGAAAAATAAATTATTATAGTTTTTGCTCTCTTCAAATTCTTGTTTAGATTATGAAACAGCAAAAATAATTTCAAAGAAATTTAAAATCTTCATTAAAAACCATAAACAACAAAAAGATTTTGCTAATTCGCAAGAGCTTAATTTTTTTAGGAATTTGCAAATTTATATAGGGATTAAGAAAGATAAAAATTGTTTATAATTATGGAAAAAGGTTTGAAAAGCGAAAAACCAAAAAATTAATTTTTATTATTCAAATTTTGTTCCTCTTTAGCACTTTTTCAAAAAATTTTTGAAAAAAAGTACTTATTAGTTTCACTCTGTCCGTCAGTCCCTCCGTCCGTCCATGGATATGTTTACAAAACTTTTACACCCTTGAAGATAGAAAGCTGAAATTTTATGCGTGCATAGATCTTTACTAGAAGTTTATTTCCGTGGAACAAAATTTTTACCTATCTCCCCCCTCTAGAAGTTATGCCCTCCCAAAACCCTAAAAATGCTATTTTTTAACTATTTAGTGCAGTGAAACCATAAGCAGAAAGGCAGTGGCTTGCTTCTCCTAGCGCGGCATACTATAGCTAAACTTTAGAAAAACAAAATGGCCGTTCAAATTTACTGTTATCTAAAGTCCTTTTTTTCCAAATTTTTGACGTCGTTTTTCTTCTAGACTCCAGTCTGTAGGAGCCTGAAATTTTACAAACTAATAAATGGTTCATTTCGTTAGAAAAATTTTTTTTTCCCTCTGAAGTTATCGCCTCTTGAAATTTGTAAAATTTGAATTTTTGACACCTCTAAAATAAATTTGAATTTTTGATATTTTTCCTAAACTGCAAACTTTTTCAAATTTCTGTAACCCAAAAAGCTAACGGTAAATTCCATGACATTAAAAAATATGATTATTTTTCTTAACTCACACAAGTAACCCTTAAAATCGAGCTTAAATCTTAAATTTTTGCTTTATTTCAAAGACTGCATAAATCGTTCATCCTAAATGTATGCAATCCTAGAAATGGTTTCGTATATGAATAAAAATAATTTTAACTATGTGGTAGGTATACATAGACTGTATTTTAAAAGCAGTATTTTCACTTGTTGAAGGGAAAAGTGCTACAATGCAAGCCATTGGTTTGACCTAACTTTATTTATTTCTGACCTTTAATTTCGTTTTTCATACTCGCAGATTTTTTCTTCCCACAAATCATGTTTTCTATGAAATTCTATTTTCACTCTTTGCATAATATATTTTTTATTATCAATTGAACCATGATAAGAATTGAAGGAAGAAATGCCTTCATTGTAAAGTAAAATTTTTTCATGAAATTTTAAATAATAACACAAAAAAAATCTAATGTGGTCAGCACATAAAACGTGTATTGTTTAGTTAAGTGAAAGTGTTACAGAATATTATAAAAATGTCTGTTAAATACTTCTTTCCAATTTTTAGGACATTAGTAAGCTTATAGTTAACATACCTAGCAAAATGTAAATTTGACTCTTAATAGAGTTTCGCTTTGTGCTACCCGAATTCCCTGAAATGCTCGCCAGTTCGTTTCGGTAACAATCAGAACTCAAATATCAAATTTCACGAAATTCTATCAATTCGTTCCGTAGATATGGTGAAAAATGTAAAATCGTCCCGCAAATCAGTTTTCGAGCACTGATCTTTCCAAAAAATTTATATGTTCATTGTTTTAATATGAGGAATTCATATATTAAATTTCAATGAAATCGGTTGATTATTTCTCTTTATATACACAAAAATGTATATTTGGCCCGTAGTCTAGTTGCCGATGCTTGATTTCTTCAAAAACATAGGAATTTTTGCAGACGGTCGAGCTGAGCTTATATATAAAATTTCAAGTAAATCGGTTGAATATTTTCTTCAAAATGTTCAAAAATGTAAAACAGGCCCGCTAAAATGTGCAATTTCCGAGGCCTGATATATACCAAAAGTTGATATATACCAAAGATGGTGGAAATAAACTTACATATAAAATTTCATCAAAATCGGTTCAGCCGAACTTGAGATACACGCGTGCACACACAGACCGACAGACCGACAGGTTGCTAAAAATAGTTTATTTACACTTCCCTACTATGGAGAAGTACGTTCCCACCGAAAACTCGATATGCAAAATTTGTTGCCATCACATAACCTACCTATTGTTTACACAATACGGTCGGTAATAAAATACTTAAATCAATTCATATTTGGTACAAGGTATACCAATATCAAGAACTTACATGAAGTAACTCTGGTAGTCTTAGGCAGTTATAAGCGAAAATTAAAACTTTAAATAAATTTACATAACTACTTAATATAATTTTGATGGTACCTACCACAAAATAAATAATAACAGCTTTTTTTCCTCATTGTATCCAGTCGTAATTGAATACTAAAACCCTGTCCTTTGTAAATAATAATTCTTCAGTTTAGTTTAGAAGTTGTTTATTTGATTCATACTTGATTCCCAACTCGATTCATACTTAATGAAAAAATGAAATAAAGAAAATGTTATTTTAAAATTTTAGCTGATCACCGAAAAGTATTTTTGTTGACGACCATGTCAAAGAACAAGAAAGACCTTAATCGATAAAATTTTAGACAAACCTTGAAGAAGAATTTTATATTAACTAAAAAACTAAAATTAATAGTAAAAATTTGACTTCCATGTGAACTTCATTTTTATTATTTTGTGAGAAAAAACTTTGTTTTTGAAAAATACTTTGGCCCTGTGCTCGAAAAAATTTTTTGGTCCTTTTTTTACTGACACCGTAATTAAATCCTTTCAGCTTTTTAGTATCACATTGCTCATTCACTTTTCGGGGCTGGTTTGCTCAAATGAATACCTTTTTAGCAGGTTAACTACCACTGAACTTGCTATTTTTCGGCTAAGTTTAACAGTTTGTCACTCTTATTATAAATAATTCAAATTAAGAAAATTTCACAAGTTTTCATAAAAACTTTGTTGACATGGAATGAAAATTTTCTGTTGATTAAAAACATTGATTTTCCAAATGTCTACACATTTTCTACGTAATTAAAAACCAACCAAATAAATCAATTAAAAAAATTATTAATTTTTTTACCTGTTTTTCGAAATTGTTTTGTTTTTGTTTTAAAAATTACTTTTATTGTGGTAAGCAGTATGAGAAAAAAAAATTTTCAAAGGAACTTGAATAATTAAATTTGAAATTAAGTCTTTTCAATCAAAGTGGTTTTGGGCAAAAGAACGGAAAAAATGAAAAAGTTTTAATTTTTAAAGTAAAACAAATTTATTGAACTCGCAGTAATTTCAATTTGTTTTTGTAAATAAACGAAATTAAATTTATAAATCATAAGCACATACATACACACAAATATCAATATAAAAAAGTTAATTTGATTTTGCGGTTGGCTGGTCTTAAATATATACTCGTATATGTATGTATATCTAGAAATATAATGTCATATAAAATTCAAAGTCATAATTTTTGGAAATATTTTAATTTGGAGAAGATTAATTTTAATTAACGATACTTTTGAAGGTTTTTATTTAAAGAGCAAGGCTTTGATTTTAAATATGACAAATTGTAATCTTAAAACAAAAACGGGAAGAACAAATTCCATTAAAGGAGACACAGAATTTTAAAATATGCTCAACTAAACCGGCCACATAAAGTTTTATTTTATAACTCTCTGTTTCTGCAAAATAGTTCCCCTGTATACTATTGGAACACTACTAACTGTATTGTAGTATTCGAGTAAAGGATAATATAAGTCAATTGAAAAATTTTCATCTTAAGTAATCTTAATTCTCGCTGACAAATATTTATGTATGACAAATATGTATACTAAGGTATTTATAAAAAGTTTGTTTAAATTTTTCTTTATACTCAACACTATATCACCAATTACTTTATATATACAGGGTGATTCACCAATAAGTAATTCGACCCAACCGTATACCGCCGGGTAGAGGGTCGAAAATTAATAAAATTTTTGCTCGGAACATAGCGTTAAATCGGAACCGTTTCCGAGTTAAGAAATGAAATTTTCTTAGCTCATTTTAAGGAAATTTGGCGAAATTTTCCCTTAAGTTTTTTCGTTTATTTCGTTCCAAAAAAGATAGAAGTTTCAAACAAATAGTTTTTAAAAGAACTTTAAGGGGGCTTTAAATTAAGAATAGCGAATTATTTGGTTTTACATGTATGTTTGGAAATACAAGCATTGGAACTTTGGGGAAATTCCAATTTTCCTAATCTTTTATTTTTACCGACCGTATTGTGTAAACAATAGGTAGGTTATGTGATGGCAACAAATTTTGCATATCGAGTTTTCGGTGGGAACGTACTTCTCCATAGTAGGGAAGTGTAAATAAACTATTTTTAGCAACCTGTCGGTCTGTCGGTCTGTCCGTCTGTCGGTCTGTCGGTCTGTGTGTGCACGCGTGTATCTCAAGTTCGGCTGAACCGATTTTGATGAAATTTTATATGTAAGTTTGTTTCCACCATGGCACGGATCGATCAACTTTTGGTATATATCAGGCCTCGGGAACTGCACTTTTTAGCGGGCCTGTTTTACATTTTTGAACATTTTCAAGAAAATATTCAATCGATTTACTTGAAATTTTATATACAAGCTCAGCTCGACCGTCCGCAAAAATTCCTATGTTTTAGAAGAAATCAGGCATCGGCAACTAGACGTTTACTACGGGCCAAATATACATTTTTGTGTATATAAAGAGAAATAACCAACCGATTCCATTGAAATTTAATATATGAATTCCCCGTATTAAAACAATGAACATGTAAATTTTTTAGAAAGATCAGGCATCGGCAACTAGACGTTTACTATGGGCCAAACATACACTTTTGTGTATATAAAGAGAAATAATCAACCGATTTCATTGAAATTTAATATTTGAATTCCTCATATTAAAGCAATAAACATATAACTTTTTTGGAAAGATCAGGGCTCGAGAACTGATTTGCGGGCCGATTTTACATTTTTCACCATATCCACACAACAAATTGATGGAATTTTTTGAAATTTGATATTTGAGTTCTGGTTGTTTCCGAAACTAACTGGCGAGCATTTCAGGGAATTCGGGTAGCACAAAGCGAAACTCTAATAAGAGCCAAATTTACATTTTTCTAAGTATGTTAACTATAAGCTTACTAATGTCCTAAAAATTGGAAAGAAGTATTTAACAGACATTTTTATAATATTCTGTAACACTTTCATTTAACTAGACAATACACAATGCGGTCGGTTATGTGCTGACCACATCAGATTTTTTTTTCACAACTCATGAATTTTTTGAAAGTTCCAAAATTCTATTTACAGAATTTTGATCAGTTGCTTAAGCTTTAATTTAAGTCATTAACCGTTAAAATACTTTTATGATGTTGGAGATATAAGAAAAAAACCATTTCAAAGTCCAGTTTCCAAAGACCTTAATAAAACTCAAAACTCAAAAAATTATGACAAATTTTCTTAAAATCTCTGTAGCTCGAAAATGGTTCCGATTTAACGCTATGTTCCGAACAAAACTTTTACTCATTTTCGACTCTCTACCTGATGGCATATGGCTCCTAACTTGTTAGTGAATCACCCTGTATATTCACCAAATCAGTATAATAAACTTATATTAAAAATTTATAGGTTTAATTTTTCCAAATATACAATTAACTTACTCAACACAAATTGCTCAGCATATAATGATTTCTAATTGCAAATGAAACCCTTTAATATTTATGTAATACTCGTATATTTTGTGTAATACATAAAAAATTTATACGTTAACTTGAGTTATTAATCAAAAGTATTAAAATTTTGACTGAAAATCACTTTACCTATTCAATTATAATTTTCCAAATTTATTCCTTAAAACAAGAAATATTTATTTTCTCATCAAAAATATGGCACTTCCCCGATATTACAATTCTTTACTCAACACTAATATCCTATTTGTACTCAATCCATTGATTTTAGACTTCATTACACATTTTTGATAAAGTTCTTAGAAGGAAATTTAGCGAAATGTCAGTAGTATGGACTTTACCACACAATAATATTAAAGTTGATTTCCAAAATAATATTCGTTTCAAATCTTTTATTAGGACCTTTTAAAGTCATAGCATCACATTTCATTTTTGTTTGCATTTCCAATTTCTAAATTAAAATTTATAGTTTATGTGTCACAATAAACTTATTTATAACTAAATTTTTTTTTAATTAAATTTCATTAGTACTGACAACTTATATTAATTTTTCTGTAGTCTTACAAATTAAGTTTGTAAGCTAATATGCTGGACCCAAAATGACATTACTCCGGTGTCTTCATTACCATATCACTCAAGAAAACAAATTTTATAAAGTTGCAAAAGTAATAATATTGTATAGTTCAAATTTTTTTCATTAATTTATTTACACATCTCGCAACAAGTGGAAACTCACCCTTCATCAAGATATAATTTAAAATAGAAATAAATAAGATGAATGTTTGTTCCTTTGAAAACTGTTTACAACCAAAAAGTCGCTATGTAAAATTTTGACATTATTGCAATTTACAATTTCTTGTTATTTTTAATCGAAACACAGTTTGATAAGGGGAAATTTAAGAGACCGAACAAATGGTCTCGTTAAGGTTTTATCAAAAATTTTTCCACTCATAGAGGTTTTTCTGAAATCCAACAGAATTTCAGAAAACCAAAATCACATTTTGACATTTTTATGTTACGAAACCGGGCATTCAAATTAAAATGTCACCAAAACTAAAAAACAAAAAATTTATTTTTATTTTTGTGTTTCTACAACTCTCTTTTCAAAATCAGGTCTAACCCTGGTAACATTTCTTGTCTCAATACTTCCCATATCTTATATTTTTTTTTATTTGCTGAATAAACGAAATTCACACAAATATTCTCGAACATTTTTCAAGGGCAAAGTTTAACCAAATAGAAAAATACCAAAATAAAAAACAAAAATTGCTGTTAAAGAGTTAATCATAAAAATATTTCTCTTATAGAGGTTTTGAATTGCGCAAGATTCACAAAATTTATTGTACTTATAGAGTACATGTAGAAATTCCTCTTGTAGAGAAAGATTTTGTTCGAAATTTCAAGAGAAAGGAAAAATAATTTAATTAAAAGAGGTTTTTCTGTTATTCAAGTACCTATAATCCAGGTTCTACTGTACTTACAAAAAACAAATGCCAATATGACAAATATAGGTACAAAATTCCAGTTATTTTTAAAAAAGAATTGCAATTCTGTACCTATATTTGTAAAAAACTTGAATATTAATTTTTAAATTAATTTACTTCAAACTTGTTCTTTCAATTTAACAAGTTATTCCACAAGATCATAGGAGTTTTATCATACAAAAGCAAATTTATTTTAACTGTTATAGAAGTTTGAATTAAAGCATTCCAAACTATTGATATTATATGAACCTCTAAGCTAAGCATTCTTAAGTTTTTTAAATTAAATTATTCCAAAGCAAAATTTTTACTTTAACTTTCCCATAAAATTTTTACTAATTTTCTTAAAAGTTCGCCATTTTAATACAAACACTAACTGTATTCAATACGAGTGACGTTTTTAAATAAAAAACCTAAAAAAACTGAATTTTGTAAGAAAGACCCAGAATATTTTCATATTGTCAAAAAAAACACTTATTCTAATCTTCCAATATTAAACAAAAATTTTGTGGAAATTTGCCAAAACCCAATTAGTAATTTTTTGGTCAGCTTGTGTTAGTGATAAAAATGAAATGCTAAAGAGTTAAACTTTACTTTACCAGTACTCTATGAGCATATCAAAATATTAAATGTTGGTAAATCCGTAATCAGATAATCGTAACTAATCAATTTTGCAAAGTTGAAGAACCCGAAATTTACCTTATCGGGATTTACAAATTTCTTGATATCGGGTTTTGATTAATTTCCACAGTTTTTCATTTTGTTCCAAAAAATATTTAATTCTTTAATTTTTATTAGGCATATTATGTATATACATGCAATGTAGTATATAATAAACATGCATACATATGTATATAACATTATTTTAATAACATGTGTAAGTACCATTTGTATAAATTCCTTTCGTGACATTTCTATGGTAGTTGCATATTTTACATAAATTCCATTAAACTTCATTTAAACTAGCAAAAAAAAAATTATTTATTATTCCTTATCCACTACTACATATTGTATATGTGTGCACATTTTATATTATTTATGTACATATGTACATATTTTTTTTTTCTTTATTTAATTTTACTAATTTAATTTTATGTATTTTACGTTTCATTTATTGTGTATATAGTGTAATTATAATTGCCTTGAATTTACATATTATATAATTTTAAAGTTATAAAAGTTATGAACGTGTTTAGATGTTTGTATGTATAAATATTAGACCTATATATTTTATGATGATAATCTATTAAATTTATGTTTAACGATAGGTAAAAAAAAAAAATTTTAATTTAAATGTAAATGTGATTTTTGTTTTGTACTATTTGTCTTAGTCTTATACATTTGAACTTTCTTATTGTACTGCGATAAAATGTACTAACATTTTGTTATAATTTACAATACTATACTTGTTGTGCATTTGCTGACCTAGATCATAATTATGAATCTTAAATTTTAACTGTACTTTTCCTTTGTTTAACTATAATGCAACATTCACACTTATACTTATGTTGGTTTTACTTTATTTCTTACTTAACAATGCTCTTTAATTTTAATACTGTTATATATTAACTGTTATGTTATACTCTTATACATACTCTTATACTAATCTAAATTACTTCTATACCACTCTAACAAATAATTTTCCTTTTTTTTTAATTTCTCAAATAAATAAACTGTTATATACTTGTAACTCAACTTCTTCTATACACACAAATAAAATAATTGAACTTGTATACATTTTCATACTATACTATACTTATCTTTTAATTATAATACAAACTATATACTATTATATAAGATTATTTATAATAAAATTATATATAAATTAATTATTTATTTTGTTATTGTATTCTCTTTTTTTTTCTTTTTTTTTATAATTATTATTATTAAATTAATTGCGAATTTATGTTATACTGAAATAAATTTAAAAAATATACGAACAAAAATAATAACAACTAACTACAACAACACAACAACAACAACAATAATTATTAATATGCAAATATAAATGCAGCAAATACAGGACTTTATGCACATTACGTTTTCAATACATTGGATCAGGATAATAGTGGAATAGTTAGTTTTGAGGTAAGTTATAATAATAATAATAAAAATAATATTTTATATTCATATACATGCACACGTTACGTATATTTTAGTACTTAATTTTTGTAATTTATTATTAAGCATAATAAAATACAATATTTGTACAAGGATATAAAACTTAATTGTAATTATGTATTATAGAATTAAAGTCAAAATTTTTATTTAATTTAATGAATTTTCAATGTTCAATTATAATAATATTATATTGAAAATTATTCAGGTAAACATGAAATATAATTCTGGTAATATTTTTGTATAGCTCTACAAATATCTATAAAATTTTATATTGAAAAATTCTATGATAAAGGATTAAATTTAATAAAGTATTAGCTCTTTAAATTTAAATCTATATAAAAAAGAAATTTATATATGTACATTAAATTTAAATTAGATTCTAGTTACAACAGACGAATTTTATGGTTTTTATTGAAAAATTACCAATTTTTGTGAATATTATAATTTCACACGTTTAATTGAATAGAATTAGAACTGAGGTTGCAATTTTTAAGCAAAAATTTTAAATTTTCAATTATAAAGGATAATATTAATTTTAAAATTAATAAGCCATTATACGTTTTTAATATATTTGCTCATATACACGAATTTTGCAATTGTGATTTACTTTACATAACGCATTTCGAATTGTAGATTTTTCATGAAAAGAATTTTATGATTAAAGATATTAGGTGATTAAGTGTGTAACACATACGATGTACTTCTTAATAATTTTATCGAAAAAAAATGTTTGCTAAAAAATTTTGCTGTAAAGTTTCATGAAATTTTGAATAATTTGAGCAGATATTTAAAAATATGCACAATCGTAATTAGGAAAAATAATCATTTTAAAAATACTGTAAAGCTTTACAAATTATTTTTAAAAAGTCATTAATTCTATTTTTAGTAAAATATGAGTTGAATTCCGCACTTATTTTAAAATTTTGTAATTTTTTAAAATTACAATGAAAACTTTAATACATTATAAGGATCTTATAAAGCAATTAAGTTCAATGAAGAATATTCTACATTATAAAATAAGTGCATCTTGTCCACATTTTTATATATATACAACATCGTCCACTAATTTTATTTGAAATTAATTGAATACTAAATTATTGGCGTAATTGAGAAAGCTGTGCTTGTAAATTTAAAATCTATCAGCTAATAAAACTACGTAAGCTGGCCATACTCACAATAATTAGGCGTTTATGTTATAATTCTACCAATTTTCTTTTCGATCATTCCAATGACTTCATTTATATGAAGGGAAGTTTTTTAAAATAAAATATTTTCTTCCGAATAATGGCAATTTCTTCTATGCAATAAAATTATTATTCAAACTTGATCAGTGAAATATTTTAATAAATGAAATAAATAACTAAATCCTTTAAAATTCTTATCTATGAGTTAAAAGATACTGTACTTAAAGAAACTTAATTTCTATTTGTAACACTATGAAATTCAGCGTATTCAAATTTTTTAAAATCAAATCAAATATAATTTTGATTGCTCATTGTTTCATGTCCATTTTCCTCATTTTCATATTTCATTCTTATGTAGACCTTTAAGATTTATATAAATTGTTACCAATATTTCAATAATAAAAGCATGAATTTCGAATTTTCAGTCGAAAGATTTCTCGAATTTCGTGAGTTTCAACGAGAAATGAAACTAACTAAAGTCAAAGAATCCCATTTAATAAGTTGTCCTTTGTAATTATACAATATGATTTTTTGTATTATTGATGGAAATGAAATAAAAATTATGATTTCAAAAATAATTTCCTTTAAATTTAAATTTCACTGCAAAATTACTGGGACCAAGCTCGTTCAATCAGTTTTCTAGAAAAGAAAAATTCCAATAATTACAATAACATGAAAATTCAAGCAATTAGAAGATTTTAATATATTGGAAATCCAAGCTAATAACAACTGGAACAATAAAGCAAAAAGAGCAATAGAAATTGTTATATTTTTAAAGTAAGAATTTGTAATTTGCTTATAAAAACATATTTAATCCTTAAAACATTGATTTACAATACAACCTGTCAAGATTATAAAAGTTAAGACTTACAAAACTTTTCGATTCCAGTAAAATGTTTTGCAGTTTTAACAAAAGTACACTCTTGTCTCTAAGAGTTTCTAGCAAACAAAATATTGCAAGTTTTCTAACAGATTGTTATTAGAACCCACAATATTACATACATACATATAATATATCGTTATTTGTATATATATGGTAAAGACTATATTTCTTACAATAAATCTTTAAAAAGTTATAAAGTCCTTTTTTTTAGAAAAATTTTTGCAAAGGCAAAATAAATATTTTCTTTTCTTTCTTATTAATAAAGATGGAACAGTTCAAAATTAAATATAAAGTTCAAAAAAGGATAATAAAAACAATTTTTAGAATGAAAAAGGAAAATTGTCTATACAGGTATAATGAGGAGAGATAAAGCAGTTGTGTTAACGATATTAAAAATGGTACCTTTGCAAAATGACAAACTCTTACACACCTTAATAAATTAAAAGTTTTTTTCTTTGGTTTATGGGAAAAAGTGATTATAGATTAAAAATTTTTTTTTTTTAATTTGTATAATTAAGAACTTTAGTTGACTTTTAAAAAACAACATTTGAAGTAAAAGGCAAAAGTTATAATGGCAAAGTTTATTTGCTTTAAAATTAAAAGGTTGAATTTGATTGGTGCACACATAAAGAAAGAAAACTTAATGGTGAAACTGACAAAAGTTGTCAAGGAAGGAACTTCGCTTTCTTCTTTATTAAGACGTGACATTTTTTTTAAAGTTTTTAATTAGAAAAATATTTGAATAATTGGAATTTTCTCACCTCTTGATTTGAATATAAAATTGAAGTTGAAAAATAATTTTGAATCTAAAAATAATTAAAATTACAAAAAAAACCCGAACAATTCAAGACATTGTAACTGAAAGTTTTATTTTTTTAATTTATTTACCTTTGAACGTTGTAGAAAATCTTAAAAATTTGCTGAGCATTATTTTCATAATTTTCTTATTTATTTACTCAAATTGTGCAGATTTTCTTTTCATAGTTTTCTTAATTATCTAAATTGACTAAAAATAAAATTTGCATTTAAAAAGTAAAATAATATGCTCGTGGATTATTTCCGAGTATGAGAGCATTCCTATATTTACTATTAACAGAAACGTATCAGGAACGAAGTAAACGGGTATTTTCGTATCAAAATGCATTTCTATATACCATTATATACACCACAACGAGCCTTCGTGGCCTAAGTGTACCCTTCGGGAAACCGTGCAACTTACTATTATATAGGTCCTCATGAGTACACAAAACTTTTGTATGGAGACAATGTTCACAGGACGACTGGTTCGGAATTACAGGTCCTTAAAGTCAAACTCAGCTGATTTTTTTCTTTTTGAAATTTTAAGTATAACTCCGTGCCTGTAAAAGGCAGGCGCATTTATCAATATGATTTAGAAACATCAGTATAAGCGCTTTCTCGCGAATATTTACATTAGTTATATATCAAATAAAGCGCTCACAGGGACGAAATTATATTTAAAATTGGAAAAAATAAAAAAATCAGGTTAGATTGATTTTAAACCCGTGCAACCCCGAACCTATTAAACTGTCGATCCTTAAAAATCGATTTAAGGAGTACCTAATACGTAATACTAATAATTAAGGAATACTAAACCTAAAAAAGAGTAACAAAATCAATTGAATTAAATATTATATAATATAACAAATATTGACTAATTTTGAAATTTATTATAACATTTATAAAAGTTTTTTTTTTTAATTTGAATAAAGTTTATTTTAAAAAATATATTTGTGTTTTCCCTCTTCAAAATATTCGAAAATGCTTTATATTGGAGACACCATTATGAAAATTTCAAATTTCAAAACTTTTTCCTCAACTTTTTATTTATTTATTTGATTACCTAAAATTATTAACTAAATAATTTCTTTTTCCAATATTGAATGAAGTTTCCACAATTTGTAGAAATTTACATACGATAATATGGGTTTTTATTTTCGGTATGAAAAAATTCTCTAAAAATTTAGTTTTAAAGTTTGGAGGCCATCTGTATAATTTCAAATATTTATTTTAAAAAGTAAAAAATAAATTGAATAAGTTTATGTTTTTATTATTGACAATTTATAGAACAAACTCAAAAGTTCAAAGGTCAATGTTATTGCAATCAATTTAGGTGAAACTTTTCAAATTATTTTTGTCCTTTTTTGTGTAGAATATGGAGGAAAAATACATTTATTGTTATTTACATCTGAAAGCAAGGCATAAACTACTTCTCTTCCGCAAATATTCAATACCTACCGAAGCCGTCCAAGCATTCATCATAATTTTCTATTATAAAGGAAAAATTATACTTCTAAAAAATTTGACTTTTAAGAATATTGACTCCTCTTTGAGCAATTTGTTTATAAAACCGAGACGGACTTTGTTTTTGCTTGTTAGCTGAATATATTAGCTGACAAAAAGAATGAATTGATGATTCATGATTTGAAAATTATATAATATTAATATTAAACTGGCTGATCAGCTCGGATAATACGAATTAGATGTCATATATTTTTGTTCCCTGTTACAGAGATTCGAAATTTTTTACTTCCTACCCAATTTGTTAGTTATATGTACTACTAAATTACTTCTGTACCTACGAAAATAAACACCCATAAAATATAAAGCCATTTTTAATATTGACGCTGCCGAACCTATGCTGGTAAATTAAAAGAAGAACGAAAACCATACTATTGACGTTTTAATATGAAAGATAGTTTAAAATCGCACAATAAATTATTTATTTTGCAATTAAACTATCTTTAGTCTAAGTTTAGACTGCCTAAAAGTCAAATACAAAACTTATGAATGTATTTGACTTTTAGGTAATTTTATTATATTGCCATCTTATCACTTCCAAAGGAGTCTCTGCCTACTTACTTCCCTTTGCCTACAACTAATTGACTTTTCAATAAATCCCAGTTTTAAAACAGTTCAAATTAATAAGCTCTTCTCAGTTTTACAGCATACGTTAACAAAAAGACTTTTTAAAAAACAAATCATTATTAAGCTAAACCGCACCTTTCTTGAGTGAGAAAATATGAAAAATAATTCTGACCTGTTTCACATAATGGAACTACCAAATAAATTAAAAATTTGAAAAAAATCAAATTTAATTTAGAAATTTTGACAAACAATTTTAATTGAGTTAAAAAATAATCCTTGGGCTACAAAAAGACCATGAAATCTTAATTTGTATTGTGTTTTCGGTTATGTTAAGTGTTTCGGTGACAAAAATTATAAATTTATTTTTTCCACAAATTATAATTACTCTATATTAATTGCAACATTCAACTTTTTTTTATATTTCTTTATTTTGTAAATTCCTTTTTTGTTAAAATAGCCACCCAACTGCCAGGTTACATTAACAACACTTTATTTTTTAGATAATAAATCACTTCGGTTCTGTAAATAAAAACTTACCACTAAAACTCATTAATTTGACACTGTCAACTTAAAACAAAGACACAATTAAAAAATTCTTAAACTTCTTCACCCCAAAAACTAAAATTAAAAAAAGGAATTAAAAGAAGGAGGGTAAAATTTAAAGTTTTACGAAAACATAAAAGGATTTTGCCCTAATCTTCTAAATTTATTTTTAGTTTATTACAGTGGTGTAATATTTTCATAATGTAACTTATAAAATTTAAGATATGTCAGAAGTAGATTGTTAAAATTCGGATTGCTATTCGGATTTTTTGAACTAGAGAAATTTACGGAATTTATAATATTCACTTATTGTGTTGGAGTTCCAAATTGATTTTCAATAATGTTTCTAGGACACAGTCTCTCAAAGATACATATCCTAAAAGAATTTTGAACGAAGTCAGTGTGAGTAATTTGACACTATGTACCTAAAATTAATTTTACCTTATGTCGACGTAAAATTTGTATGGCTCTTTGATACATAAGAAGTGGTCAACTTGAAACCATCTGTTTTTTTCAACTCTGCAGTAAACAATTAAACAAAAATCTAACCCGTAATCAGTATTTTCATTTTTTTTTTGGTACCACTAGAAATTATTCAAAATACACAAGACTTTTTTATAACAATAAAAATAATGTTGAAAAAGATGTTGTGAAGAATTTTTAAATAGGATTTTCTACTGTTAATTTTTTAAATTTTATTTAAATAAAGTTTAGGCAAACCAATGGACTAATGTAGCACTTTTCCCTTCAACAAGTGAAAATACTGCTTTTAAAAATAATCTAGGTCTGTAGTATGAGTACACCACATTATTAAAATTACTTTAATTCCTTTTGCATACTTTTAGAAAGCAAAGAAAAAATTGAGGGAGGCGTTAACATAAAGTTCGAATTAAAAGATTATTTTTGTGAGTTAAGAAAAAAAATTATATTTTTTAATAGCATATACCGTTAACTTCCTGCAATTATAGAAATTTCGAAAGGCGATAACTTGAGTGATGGTGGAGGTGGCAAAATATTTCTTCCAACGAAATGAACTGAGATTTAGAAGAAAATTGATATTAAAAATTTGAAAACAGGTTTTGGATAACGGTAAATTTCGACGATTATTTTGTTTTTTAAAGTTAAAATATGGCATTCCAAGTTAGAAGGACCCTGAAATTATTTTTGTGCGTTTCCAAAATTTAAAGAGTGTTTATGGCTTCCTTGGAATAAACAGTTAAAAAATGCCATTTTTAAGGTTTTTGGGAGCTGTAATTTTTAGGATTACTTAGGTGAATAGACAGGTAAAAATTTTCTTTTACGGAAATAAATTACTAGTAAATATCTATCTATATATTTCTAGAAATTTGAGCTTTTTATCTTTAAGGGTGTAGAAGTTTTGTAAACGGATCCATGGACTGGCGGACGGACAAAGTAAAACTAATAAACACTTTTTCAAATTTTTTTTGGAAAAGTTCTAAAAATGAATGGAAATTTTGATTGAATTAATTCCAGTTTATTTTATATACCCTCTTAATTGCTTATGTAGTTGTCATTGCTTTTGTTATATAAATAAATGTTACATTATTAAGTAGCTCACTGCTTCATCAAGAGACATTTGGTTTTCAACTTTACATAAAGGTTTAACAAATATTGTAGGTATATGTGAAGAAGATAAGGTAAAAAATTTTTAGTGTGAAAACTTCTTATTTACTTAAGAAATGAAAAATTATTAAATTAATTACATTATAAGAAAGGTTTTTTTAAGAGGATTAAATTTCTTAAATTCTCATTTCTTTTGTCTTTAACAGGAAATTAGAAATTTTTACACCTATAAATATGGCAATGTCGTACGTGTTTATTTTCATTTTAAATATTTCTTTAGAATTGTTCCTTTCATTGTTTGAGAAAGCGTAATTGAAATATTCTTGAATACATTTCGTATGACGGGTTAGATAATTGTAACCTTGAAAACGATTTTGTATAGAGTGTTGTATTGTGTTACACATATTTTTTGCACATAATAAGTACTTAATATATGAAAATTCTCAAGTATGTATATCTATACAAATAATATATGCGCGAAATGTTGTGTGTTTTGCATTACAATTATAAGAAAGAAAATTTTCTTTCCATTAGCATTATTTGTTTGTTTGCTCTATTCGTACTTAAGTAGGCATAATGAAGGTGTTCAACTAATTTTGTTGGAAGAAAATTATATAAGTTATTTTTTAAATTGAATTTTGTTCTAATGTCAAAATATCTGAGTATGTACTTATGTATTTAAATATTTCGAAGGAAAATTAACTTTATGCTTAAATTCCAGCACCGAAAATTTAATAAGAAATTTATTCATATTCATGTGTTTTAAAATTTGTTAAAATATTGAATATATGTATATTGGCAAAAGGTGAATTTACCAATTCTTTTATTTTAAATGTCATTCCGAATTTATTTTGTAAAGAGGATTTATGCTTGAAATTTCATACATATTTATTATACATGTCATTTCATTAGAATTTGATATTGCATTAGGGAAAATTTGCAATTTATTATAAAATATTTGAAATTTTTATGGTATTCACGAATACTTGAGTATGTTTGCTAATGACTTTGCTATTTTAGGATTCGGGAACACCTTTCAGGATCTCATTAATTCTTCACCTTTTAAAAAGTCCTAACTTTCAATGAAGCTTTAATGTTTTGTATACATTTTTTTTAAGCAAAATTTGTCAACGCACATGAAATATCATTGAAATTCTTTTGAATTCCTTACATTTTTTTAATTTTCAAATACTGTAAAGACCATGAGGACAATGTGTTCGTCTTTCCTATAACTTTCTAATACAAAACTGTTTGGAAGTACTCAAGCTGGGCTATACTAATATGAAAGGAAATGACGATCGCAATTTAAATTTATCTGGAATGCCATACCTGAAAAGCATCATCAGATAAGGTGGTTATCGTAAGATTTAGAAAACCACTCGAAATGGTTTTAGTATAGTGGTTCTATTACTGAAATTTATTTTGTGTCCTTTTCCTGTTTCAGAATTAAAGTAAATTAGTTAAACTATTTTTATATGATATTTACTATTTATTAAAATACGCAAGTAAAAAAATTCAATTCACAAAAAGAAATTTTAAAAAAATTTTGAATTCGCAATAACGTAAAATTATACCCGCATAAAATTCTTAAATTTATGATTCTTGTGGTATATAGTAACTCAGCGCTATATTTTCTACATTTCTCTTAATTTGTGCCCGTAATTTCAAACTGGATAAGAGACTGCAAAAGAACACTTTCATAGATAATTTAAAATATTGAAGGCATTTTCATTGATTAATTCAAATTAATTTGTACAGAGTATAACAAAATTGATATGACAAAAAAATATACTATCGGCCTATACTTGAAATGCCAATATATTAATTAAAATTGAGTATAATAGAATAATTAACCTATTGATAAAAAACTCTAGTATAGGAAAACAAGAATAGCTTACATTTAAGGACAAAATGTTCAACAAGTGAAAAAATTGAAAAACCAAGAAAATAATTTCGACAGTGTCGCAAAATTTCTCATATCAAGATAATCTTTATGCAAGTTGAAACATAATTATTACAAACTTAATATTATTTGGTGAAACTAGAATTGATGATCTTTTAAATTTTACCTTTCCAAAGAAAGGAACTACATAAATAGAAAATTAACAACTATATTAATAAATTGGCAAATTATACCCAATAATCAGACTATAAAGCTCATTTTTCCACCACTCTGTAAATACTTTAATAACAAAATAACTATTATACAGTTTAAAAAAAAAAAACACTATAAATTTAACAAGTCATACATTAATAAGCAAAACACTAAAAATCGATAATGTTGGTATAAAATGCACCAGACGAGTAATATTATTAATTCCCTGCTTAATACTTAAATATGAAAAAATACCTGTTGCGTAATTTTCATAAAGGATATACGAAAATATTATTTATAACAGTAACGAAAAAAAAATATACATTGAGTTCTTTTTCGTTTTCTTCTTTGTTATTCATAACATGGTTTTTACCTCCAATAAAAAAAAAATGAATACAGTGAATAATACAAGGGTTTTATCATTATTACCATGGGAGGTATATTAGGTAACTTTATTGCGGTGGTGGTTTCAGCTTAGTTAGTTGTTTTTATTCTGTTTTGTTTTTTTCATACATTTTTAGAATATTTTACCAAAAAAAGGGGTTGAATAAAAATGTGGTTCATTTCCCGGAAAACCAGTAATCATATGTGTATACCTGCTCTCATTTATTATGTATTGTACTTTCATACATACGTGCATGAAAATTTAGATTTTTGCGAATTACCAACATTATAAAGAAAATATAATAAGCAAGTAAAAATTTTAGGATGTTTTTTTTTTTGAAGTTTAACCAAATTAAGGGATTCAAGAGAGGTTCAAGAGGAAATCAGGAGGGAATAAGAAGAGGAAATTCGAATTTTATTTATTTTCCTCCTTATTCTTTGTAGCTTTTTTTTTGTATTATTTACATTTGCATCTTTTTGATATTGTAAAAAACAATTCGGAAGAAAATGATAACTTCATTTACAAAAGAAGAGCACAAACAGTTAAAATTTTTGTTTATTTAATTTTTTTGTGTTAATTTTCAAGGTCTTCTTTTTGTTTTCCTTCCAACAATGAAAATACAGTTATATTTTTAATTAAATGAAGCAAAGGATTTTCCGATAGGTAATTGTGTGAGAAACAGGAGTAAATTATGATTGAAAAACATTTATATTTAAAAATTGTTATAGTTAAGCAACAGGTGTTAAATAGAAGGTGTGTACAGAGTAAATAAAGAGAAGATGTGTACACAGATAAAAGGGGCTACAGATATACTCTTTTTCGAGCCTTAAAAAAATAGTACTAGGCCTGTTAAAAATGGTTTTTAACTTCGGAACCATGTAATATAGAGTAACCATCATGGTTCCACAGGCAATTAATTGCTCTTTGCTTTCGGTCTTACAATCAATTTGATGTGAATCATAGTTTTCAAATTAGAGTTCGTCAAAGGCAGAATTTTTATTTTTTTTTTTTTAAAACTAGAAATTTCTTGAAAATTTGTTTTATTATATTTTTTTTTTTTTGCCACAACCAGATCTTAAAGTAAACCAAGATAAAATTTTCTTATATCTCGCATAGTTTTGTCAATAAAACGAGGTAAATGTGATTAAAAACTTGCGAAAAATTCATATTTCATACATCGTCTATGAAATTATTTGCCACCTTATGCGAAACACCCAGTATAATAACAATTTTTTTTTAATTGAAAAACATTTTACAAAAGTACAAAATGGTTCTTTTTTTACATACAAAAACTTTCCAAATTATCAAAGATTTATTTTAAAAAAAATTTAATGTGAGCAGCACAAAATCGACTGCAATTTTGAGATGTTGAAGCTAAATGAATTATTATAGTAGTAGATTAGAAATCTAATAATAATTATTAATAAAAAATATAAAATCAAAGATTAAAATATTTTGGAGCTTTAAGCATATTGTTTTAAATTATTAAAATTAAATGCGAAATTGAAAAATTTATGCTCAGTACTATTCGCTTAGATTAGAATACAAAATTGAAATCGAACTCATTTAAAATTTATTCCATTCTTTTTTGGATAAACAATGAACATATTTCAATGAAAAAAATCTTAGACACTACACCAAGCAGGTATTTAGATCTTCGCAGATGAACAATTTTTGTTCATCCATTTTTCAAATTATTTAAATTCTTAAGATTAAGTGTCTTTTATGTACATACCATTCTTTACGGAACGAAAATACTGTTCTCTCCCAGAAAGTGTACTGGGATTTTCTCTACCCCCATATGCACATTAAAGATTAATATCTATGTGTTATTTACTATAGCTATAATATCCTTTACACACTCATATGCACTTACATTACATGAAAATTTCAAAGCTTGTAACCATTTGAAAAAATACTAATTATTTAAGTACATTTCGTAATTCGATTAAAATAAACTAAGTGGTATAAAATGCAAAGAAAAACTTTGAAGTTTCTTTTTTAAATATTTTTATTGCCATCAATCGGTTTTATTTCATCAGTTTTATACCAGTACGACCGTATGTTCGAAGGATATAATAAATTTGTCTTATCTTTTGTAACGCTAAGAAATAATGATAGAGATATAAATATAATGATCTGTTTTTGATCAACGTCGAGTTCTAAGTCGAGTTAGCCATGGCTGTTCGTCCGTTCAAACGATAACTCAAAAACTAATACAGCCGAGTTCACCAAAAGATATCTGAAATAATTTATAATAGTAAATACTGGAACCCTATTTAAATTAGATGTGATTGAGGCAGTGGTTCGAATAGCTGCCATACAACTTCGAAAGTCATTCGGTTTTGTATTACATGGAATATTTGATACTTGATTGATTAGTATTATATGGAATATTTGATACAATTGGATACTATTGAAATTACAGTTGTGAAATTTTGCATAAACGAATAAAAATTAAGCAGTGCTTATGGAACAGCGTGGCAATCGACTCATAGCACTTAAAATCATTCTTCCGTACGGATACCCCAAAACTGACACGATTAACTCTACGAATTCTTGTTATACCCTGCACTTCGTGAAGGAGGGGAGCAACCCTTACAAGTCTAAAAGCTTATTTTAAATATTTGGAAAAATAATAAAGTCAGATACATGAGACTTGGCAGTCGTGTGTCCAATTATAGATCAGATATATCCGTGAAGTTTCTATAGAATGATTTCACAGGTTCGAGTAATTGCTACACAATAACGAAAGGTGCAGGGTATAATTCAATCGGTTTATACCTACTGAAACGTTTTTACTTGTTTTTTTCTCATTTTACCATTATTATATTTGTTGCTGTCCTGACTAACCAAAAAGCTTAATGTTTTCTTACTTTATTTTCTTTTCTTTTTTTGAATTTCCTAATATTTCAAAAGTTCACCTTGGAAAAATATAAAATTTGTATACTTTAGAAGAAAAACTTTTAAAAATTTTCGAAATCTGAAATAGTTAAACTTTAACGAAAATAACTATCAGCTAATGTAATAAAGTAAAAAATCATCAGAACCAAAAAACTTTTGACAATTGAAAAATTTACTACTCAAGATCTATATAATTTCGCTAATGTTGTTGAGTGAAATGAAAAATAGAAGTAACGATATTCTATAGATAAAATTGTTAAGTCCATATATTTTTTTAATAAATATTTTTAAAAGTTTTCGAAACTACTTCAATAAACTTGGAAAGTGACATATTTTTATTACAAGTTTAATGCTTAAATTGTGTTAGTAATTTCTATTTTTTTTCGAGGAGTGCACTTAAAAATTTCAAATTTTAAAGACGTAAAAAAAATTGGCTTTGAGTAGCTATTGCACAATAGAATCCAATCAATATACAGTAACAATAACACAGATTGAGAGCATTTGAGGAAATACATCACATCGTGAGAAAACCCATTGTGTGTATCATGTAATAAACGCTTTTAAGAGCTATTTAGTAAATTAATGTTACCAGTCCATCATAAAAACATTGTGTATATATAAAAACTCCACAATTATTCTTACATTCTCAACAACGAATTCTTACATTCTTTTAGCATGAATAAGGAAATTTTTTAAGTAACCTGTTATTTTAAAATCGAAAGAGTTGCAAGTTAGTAAATTATAATTTTAAAATCATTAAAAACAATTTTTTGTAAGGAATCCAAAAATTTATTTTTAAGAATGTCCCCGAAATACATTAAACTAACATATTATTATTGTGATATCCCGAATCGAATGCAAATGCGGAACGTAGAAGATATTTCTTTTTTCTCATTCACGATTCGAATTTGAGGAGAGTGGTTATAATACTAGTATAGTATTATAACCAGTCTCATAATAGAGGATATAATTATGTGGAGAGCATTGTTCCTTATTACTCCCATATTTTTATCCCATACTATTAAATGTATGAATGCAATTAAACTAACGTTCTAAAACATTTATTTTTGATTATATTCGAATTTGAATTCGAGTCATTGAAGTTATTATATTGTACAAAAAGAAAATTAACAAAGGTATTTTGAATTGTATTTGAGCCATGGAACACGTTTTAATTTCTTCTCATGCCTCTCTTCTTAGCAAACTCAGAAAAATTATGTAAAGCGAAAAGTGAGAGGGCGATGTTGAAATGGACTATATTGCAATGGACAAAATTGGATGTCAATTACTTAAATTAAATGTAAATTACTGTCATGCAGCCTGAAAATCCATATTTGAAATTGTCCAATGCTTTAACTACTTCGCATTTCTCGTTAACGTCGTATATATGGAAAACATTTAATTCTAAAACACAACTTATTATGTTCAGCACTACCTTGATAGTGTTAATATCGTATTTTTAATCAGAAAATTGATTAACAATCTCTAACTAAATACTATTTGAACTTATGTTGTTAACATTCCTCAAGTATGTCGACAACAATGTTAATCCTTGATATTATACAAAACGTTTGCCAAGAAATTTTTAATGTTATAAAAGTTACATAGTGTTTACATGAAATTTTTTTCTCCTTTTTTTGTTACTTGTACAAAAATTGTATATGCCATCATTTTATCGCTTACTTTTTTCCTATTTCCTATTCTTAACTGTCCATAAAGCATTTATAATATAAAATTTCATTATTTATATCCTTTTTTTCTTTAAACATAAAAGAAATAATAGTAATACGTTTTTTTTTATTGTTATTTGTTTTCTTTCTTAATAGGATTTTGTTCAAGGACTTTCAGTATTATCACGAGGTTCAGTAGAAGAGAAACTACGTTGGACATTTTCATTATATGATATAAATGGTGATGGATTTATAACAAGGGAGGAAATGACTGATATTGTGACTGCCATATATGAATTAATGGGTAGAGGACCGGATACTTGTCCTGATGAAGATAAAATTAAAGAAAAAGTTGATAGGTTATTTGAGGTAAGTTTAATAGTAATAAAAAACAAAAATGTAGAATAGAAAAAAACCGTGGACATTTACATAAGTTAATTACATAGTTAGTAGAAATTAATTTTAATGGTTATTATTTTTCATCACGAGAAAGGTATTTTAGATCCTTTTTTAAATCCACCAATATAACTTTGAATATAATAAGAGCATTTTTTTTTAATATCATTTTTGTTTCTACTTAACAAAGACCATTATGATAATTTTATTATGAAATTACGTAATTTGAGAAGGATAATATCATCTTTTATTAAGGATTAATAACAAAAAATAATAATAATAATATTATTCTATATTTAGAAGAATTAAAAATATGATTTGTGATATGAGGTCCGGTGTTTCGTTTTTATGACTGGACACTATGATCACGTAATTTAGCGCTCATACAAAATGAATTTAATAATGGAATGTGTACGTACTCGTAGAATTTTAATTTCATTTAATTAAAGAATTTCGTTTGACTTAATTTTTTTAATTGAAATAAAATTCAATAAGGAGGAAAATTTCAAACCAGGCAAACCAAGTGTTTAAAAATAATCTTAACTTTATCCATTTTAGGTTCTAAGAAAAATTTAAGTTCTACACACATTTATTACTGGACAAATTATAGAGACACCTATTGGTATTTATCTTTTGGTAACCCGTTTTTGTTGTTTTATTTTCAATTTATTTACGGTTTTGCCGATAACTTCAGAAATTATCAAGGTGTAAAAGCCACATTAAAAAAAAAGTAAACTTTTTGTTAGATTCCAAAACATGCAAACGTAGAATGGAATGAGGATGTATTCGCTATGAAAGGAGCTAATTAATTTTTGTATTGACTCGCAACCCTTCTGCGCAAGTGAACCACATATAAAGTTATCTCATTCTAAGCCTCTTCTTTCATAGGGCAGTGGTCGCCGGTGTAAAAATAAAAAAATTTAATAGATCCTCTGCAGGTTATAAAAATGTCTTTTCATAATATGCAATGACGCTTTTTAAACTTTGTGAGGAGGTAGAGAAAATCCCAGTACACTTTCTGGGCGAAAACTATATTTTCCTTCTGTAAAGAATGGAAGCCCTGCTCAAATTCATACAAAATGCTCAAATTCATCACTTGTGGATCTCGAACAGGGGTTGCAAGTTTCACATTAGCCACATTGCATTTTTAGCTTTGTACACAATAATCTAATTTAATATTTGAAGTTTACAATGATGCCAATATTTTTTTGGATACAATTAAAAAAAATTCCTGGATGTAATTAGAATATCACTTTCGAAAATTAAATAAACAAATATCATACTGTGGTACTGTATTAAGATAATTTTTTTCCAGGTCAGATTTGGCCTGCTTCTGCAACAATTTTACAAGACGTCTATAAGAACTTAATCAAAATTTTCAAATGAAACCCATTTCTATTCTGAGAACATAAATAAAACTTCTTCGAAAATAGCAAATAAATCAGTCAATTTAAATTGGAGAATTTCATGCCAAAAGATATTCTTTAGTTAGTTCTCATTTCACTTATTATTCCAGTTGACTGATTCTTTACAATTTTATCTAAATTAAGTCTAAACATAGGTTGATGTGAATTTACTTAATTTTCTTGAATCATATAATCAATATAGAGATCTAAACAAATCAATATAATAAGTGTATTATAGTTATATTTTTGCCTGACCTTGCACTGTCCAATGAACATGAAACAATTTAACTTTTTTTTTATTTATTCTAAGCATTGTAAGGCTGTTGAACATATTAGTTAAAAGAAATCTTTTTATGTGTTTATTTTTTAATTTTCTTTTCCACAATATTAAATTTTTTTACAATAGAAATCCATTCATATTTCATTTAAGACACAATAAAAGTAAAAATTTTATCTTTAAGAATTTTGTTTCCAAGAATCTGGTTTGAAAAAAATTAAAAATCTTCTTCAGTATTGAACATAAGACAAGTTAATTTGTAGAAATATATTTTCAAAATGTAGTGATGTTTTTGTGATGCTCACGCAGTACAAAAATTTTATTGAAATATTAAATGTGATAAAATAAATAGTTACAGCAAATATCTATCAGTGTTCTTCTAAAAAATAAAAATGCATTATTTTTCAAGAAATTTCGAGAGTATAATGTAAATTTGGTAAGGTTCTAACTTAAAACAACAGAATTTAAATCGAATTAGACCGCATTTTGAATCCATTAATTTTAGCTAAAATTAAAATTGTGTATGTTGCATATATTTGTTATTGTCATGTTAATTATACTAAATATATAAACTATAACTACACAGTAATGCTAAAATTTTGTAAACTAACTCCTGACGATCAAATAATTTATTTTCATTTTTGACTAACGCAAAAACCCATATTTTGAGAAACTCAAATCATATATTTTTCTTCTCTTCTTCCATATCTAAAATCAAAGTTTTCCTATATTTAAGAGCAATTCTTTTTCTTAAATGAAAGATTTGTTTTTATTTACAATCCCAAATAAATCATTTAAAATAAATTTACGGATTAATTTGAAACTTAAATATTCTTAATACAAAATGTGAAAAATTTCTTAATTTACTTAAAATATATTTGGGTAAATTTTTTCAGTATCTTACTGCATTTTCTTAAGTGTATGCAACTGATATTTTCAATACTAAATACTAAATAATAGCCAATTTCTTTAGAATCAAACTGACTATCTTATTAACTAATTTTTCCAAATTTCAGAAAATGGACCTTAATCGTGATGGTGTTGTAACATTAGATGAATTCTTAGATTGCTGCCGTAATGATGAAACAATATCACGTTCGATAAATGTTTTTGATTCGTCATTCTGACCAAATCCGACTGATGCAGGCGGTGACATTTCATCTGGGGAAAATAATTTAGATGAAACGAATAAAAATGAATCCAATAAAAATAAAGCCAGAGAACAAACTCAAACTCATCAATATCGTCATCAACAACAACATCAACAGCAGCAACAACCACAGCCACAACATCAACATCAACATCAATACGGTAATAAAATCCATCAAAAATCATTAAATTTGAATAAATCAAACGATAATAATCAAAATAATTCTGAATCATTAAAAAATTACAATGAAACTACTACAGCAATTAGTGATAAAAATTATGTTGATGAATGTAGTAGTAATTATGATGATGAAATTAGTGATAGTATTAATAATACACAAAATATAAATGAATTAAATCGTAAAATAATAACAACAACAATAACAAAAGAATTATCCTCGCCTCCTGCATTATGTAGACATTGTGCCCGACCCAAACGAGATCCAAATATAAATCGATATAGAACTATAAATAGTAATTACAATAATAAAATTAGTAGTTGTAGTAGTGGTAGTAAAAGTAGTAATGATAACATTAATAATAAAACAAATACAAATATAACTAGAAACAATAATAGTTTTAAGAAAAGTATATTAATTGGTAACATTTGCGATAATAATAGCAATCGATATGGCAGCAATGAGCAACAGCTGCAATCAGAAACTTCCATTACTGAATTACAAGAAAAAACCAACACACCAACAACCGCAACAACAACAAATACAAATACAAAACAAACAATCTCAGATAAAACGACAGCATTATGTACAATTACAACCACAATTACAGCGAAAACTACAGCGACAATTTCAACGATTGCCGGAAGCAGTAGACCTATAATAAAATCGTCATCATCAACATTATCAGATAACAATAATAAACGAATAAAAAAATCTCAACTAAATTTTATCGAAATTGGTGATAATAGCTGTAAAAGTAGAATTAATAATAGTAATAATCCAACACAATTAGTACATACAACACAAACGATAGTACCAACATCAACAACATCCCGAACAATCGCAACAACATCAACTGATATATCAAATCGTAACGATATATTTATACCAATAACAAAAGCATATAGTAGTAGTAGTTGTACTAGTACAACTGGTGGGCATAGCACTCATTATCATTTACCAATAATTGAACCAATAACTAATTTTAATAAAACGTCATTAAAATCAACACCATTAGCATTACAATCATCATTAACAATATTACCATCATCTAGTACTACTACTACTGCTATTGGTAGTGGTAATACTGCATTAATATCAGCAACATCCGATCCAATTAATCAACAATATCGAATTGGTAGTTATGGTAGAAATGATGGACATTTTTGTGGTGCTATTGGTGGCGGTGATGGTAGTGGTAGCAGTGCCAGTGGATTAAACGATAATAGAAAACAATATTATAAAAATCCAACAGTGACTGGCTTAGGTATATATGATAATAAATTATATGATAATTATTGTAGTTGTAGTAGTAAATCAAATAATAAAATTAATAATTTTTATTATAAAAAAAATAATTATTTATCAAATAAGCAAAACACAAGTGCAATAACAACAACATCAACAATTAATCAATTACAAAATTTAAATGAACAAAATTTATATTGTCCCAATAATTGTACTTGTAACAATATTAATTTATATGAAAATAGAAATAGTCATAATAATTATTTATTAAATGATGTTATTATTGATACAAAAATATCATCATTAACATCTTTTAAAGATGAAATAATTAATGATCATAATATATTGACAGTTAGTGAACAAGATCGACAACTACAACTAGAACAGCAACAACAACGACAACCACAAAATCAATATGAACAACAACAAGAGCATCAAGAACAAGAACCACAAGAACAAATTATAGTTCAAATACCACCAGATTCACCATCTTTAGTTAGAGTTAAAACTTGGTACACAGTAGCCAAACAGGGTTTTTCTTGTTAGCATTAAATTTTTTTTTTTATTTTAGTTTTTCTTTTTTAATTTATTAGAATTAAAATTAGAGAAGAATTTTTCCAATAAATAATTAAAAAAAAAACAAAACGAATCAACTATAAATTATAGTATGTGTTGTTTTTATTGATTTATTGTAATTGTTTATATACATATATATATATATATATATATATGTATGTATATGTACAATATACTATATTATAACGACAACACATATACAATATAATGTAAACAAATCATTTTTGAACATTTCAAAAAAGCTAAAGGAAACCAACCATATAAAATATATTTTATGTACTTTTGAACATTAAACAATTTTATTATAGAAATATATATATATATACTTATATATGTATATTGCATAGTGAATATAAATAGCTAAACTGATGTAGATATAATTAGGTGAACATATATATAACATTTATATTTATGATAGATCAACATTATATTAGATAAATAATATGCATAATTATATGTACATACACACATACATATACTTAATGAATATAGTAATGAAGTTACACATACATTAATACATTATACATATTGCAAAAAATTACCTATATTATAGAAAAAAGAGAAACCAACCTATTTTAAGAGACCGTACCTACATACAAACATACATACATATATAACTTAACATATTTTAGAGAAATTGAAGAAAATTTTCAATTGACAGAACATTTTTATTAAATTGAAATCAAACTACAAAAAAATTCTAATTAATTAATTAATTAAAAAAAAAAATTGGATAAAATATTGATGAAATGATTAACAATTTTAATCAAATATTTGCTTAATGCAAAAAAAAATTAAAAATTTAATTCAAATAATGAACTATTTTTTGTACAACAATTTTCAAAGAACAAACCAACATAGAACTCAAATATTTATAATAAAATTATTTAACAAACAAACAAACAAAAAGAATAATAAATAAAATTCCTATTTTTATCAAATTTTTAGGAGAAGAAACAATAAAATTATCAAAAACAAAAAATTAAGTAATCTTAAATAAAATATTAAAATTGTAGTCAAAAACAAAAACATTTATCAAATTTCCTATATAAATTATTAATTAAATACTTCAAGTTTCAATAAAATATAAACATTGTCTAACATTTTTATAACCAAAACATACTACACTACGAAAATTTCAAAAATGGCGGTGTTATCGTTTAAAAACAGTGTTATCGTTTCATTTTCTTTTTAGTTTTCGATTATTTTACAAAATTAATTTATTACTCGTATATCTATTTAAATTGGGAGAGAAATTTTTAAAAAATCTAATTGATAGCAAATATTGCAAAGCTAAAACAACCGGAAAAATTGAAAATCGCATAAATAATAGGATAATAGGTGAAAACGGCAGCACTTTTCTTAACTGTTTGTTTTTTACGGAAAAAGAGTGTTGTAGTTAGTGATTCTGCGCTATCGTTAATTCTTTAACGATAGCGCAGTTCAATTACAAAAAAAAAAAAAAATTAACAAGCTTCAAAAGCTCTTTATTTGAATTACCGCAATATATTAATTATTATTGTTTATAAAGAAATTTGATGTTTTCGAAACTATTTGATTTTAAAATATACCGAGTTCAAATATAACAATTCTTAATATTGCCCCAATTATCTAAACGGAAAAGACAAATAAAGCTGTAAAAATAATATATGATATATGTTTTATTCAAAACGGTACTTAATAGGTACTGCTGGTAGAAAACGGGTTAAACCGAAGAATTTTTTTTAACTTTCCAAAGTTGATAATTTTCTTTTTTAATAATTTTCATAATTAAATATGTTAAAGTTTTCATTTTCATACATATTCAATTCGGTGGCACTATAAAGTACTGGTCAATTAGGAAAGTACGAAATTTTTGTTGTTTGCCAGATCATATCAAAATATTTTAACAATAATAGCAACAAAACATTAATAAAAATATTTGATTTTAGTTAGTACACATGTAAATAAAAAAAATAATAAATATTTTCTTTCAGAAATAATTTTTTTTTTTTCGAATTTTTCAAAAACATTACGAAAATCAGGACATTATTATCATAAAAAGTTGATGTTTTGTTATTTCATAAAATAAAAATTTTTAACACTTTTTACCATTCAAAATATTTAAACCACTTATATCTAAATTAAAATTTTCCAATTCACAATATTTTTCTACTCCCACAGATATGCAATTATTTTTCTAATTGCTTCCACGAAAAAAAATCCGAAAATTTATTATCTATTATACATTTATGGTTTTATAACAAATTGAAAAATTATTAAAATATTACGAATACACAGTAAATTGGAAGTAACACTTATAATTTTGGTTAGAACTTTTACGATCAAAACATTTATACACACAAGGCCAATTGATGTTCACTACAGCGTCCATGGATTGAATTTGACTAAAAATTTATGGCGAATTTATTAATCGAGTAAACTAGAATTGTTTAAGTATGCTACATTATCCATTAGAAGCAGAAAATATTTTTTTAAGAATCCACATGAAATTAATCAATGAACAATTAATTTCTTTAAAATTTTGCGGCGGTGTGTTTTCTTTTAAACTTCTTCATTACATTCAACACTTCGTGTTGTTGTCGTGAAATAATTGTGAAGAATTAAAGACCACTTTTTTTTTAAATCAGTTCCAATAATTTGAAACTGTTAAGAAATGCGGCGACACATAAAAGTTTGTTATAAAACCAACCTTATCTTACATAATCCTTTAAAATTATAGCATAAATAATAGCTTCCTCAAAATTTAAGCTCTAATGTATAATATTTATCTTCCAACTTAAACAGCTTGCTACAATTCATATATAAATAGTGTACAATAAATTTTTTTAATTTATTTTATTCCCACCTTTTGTAGTTAACGCCTGGCCAAAATAATTTATTGTAATAATATTTAGCATTCAAGAAGGCTTGAAAAAGAAACAATTAAGTATAAATAGCTTCAATGGCATCCTTATATATAAAAGCACCAATGAATAACAAATAAATTTTGTAAATAGTTTCAGCACTCTAGAGTCTTAAAATTTTAGTAAATTTCTTTATTATTATCATTTAAATAACATTTAAATACTATGGCACTAATTTTGTATAAAATATTAATTAATTTAAAATCAATAATTAAAAAAAAAATTTCATTTTATTTTTTTTTTATTTAGAAAATTTTGAGGATTCATTGTCAATTGATTTAATTCAATTCGCCTGCCAAAGAGATTCAATTCTACAGTTTCCAAATCTTGATGATGAAAATGATTTCTTTATATAAAGGGACAATCATTTTAAATAACACAAACACTCATACATACATATACTAATAGCTTAACATATTATACTAAAAGTGTAAGAATAATGGTACTTAAATATGCATTTTAATCTTTAATTAAATGTGAGTATAAAAATTATTCTAAAACCTGGGAACAACTTTAAAACAGCAAATTAGCAAATACATATTTCAAAAATTATAATAAAGATTAATAAGAATAAGTTAAGTTGAAAGAAAATTTTTGAAAATTAAATACATAATCACAAATAAATTGGAAAAGGTGTAATTTATGCTATGAAATTTGAAGGTCAGTGAGTAAAATTTGTAAACGACGCAAATTAAATTGGAACTGAATTGAGTGAAATGATAAAAAAATGACTTGCTTTCAAAATTAAAAACCCAAATTTTCAGGGCAATTCATTACATCTTTTCCTTTTGTATAAATCACAAATATATATTTATTTATTCTAAATGTGTTTACAAATATTTACACACATATACATATTAATAATTACTTTATTCATACAAACAAATTATATTCATACATTCATACAGGTTGTCCCAAATATAATGTGTGGCAATATTTCAGAAAAGGATAAGAAACGTTTAAAGGCGTTTTGTGAAGAAAGAGGGTTCCTTTTTTCAAACACTTTGAAAAAGAATGGAACCCTCCAAAAAAAAATCGTATAGATGCTTCGCAAATTTGGAATATTAGAAAAACTTAAACATTTGCTCCAAGAAATTTTCCCTTATTCTTTACCAACATCAATGGTTCTCTATTGTTAGCAACACGTACAAAAAGTTCAGTTTCTCATCGTTGGGAGTATATGTAATGCAATTTCTTATTGTATATTGGCATGCTCATGCCGTCCTCAATTTGAATCTAATTCCAAAAAATTTCGATTTAATCAAAATTTTAAACAACTAAATACTTTTCTTCGTTTTTCTACCATTTGTTAAACTCATGATTTAAAAGTATTTCTGCGATTAACTAATAACATGAATTAATGTAACAGAAATGGAAGCCTAAGTGACTTAATTAAATGTATTAACATGTAAATAAATATCATAACGTATAATATGTAATTTCGTTTCATATTGCACAAGAAGCAGTCGTAAAATATTTAAGGGTCATAAAAGCGTATGGTTAATTTCTAATATTTTAGTTAAATTAACATTTATTTAAAAAATGGAGGCGTGCTATAATTTGGAACACAATAGAAGCAACAAAATTATTTAAATGTCATTCGTGAATGCTCACACAAGGGCACATGCAAAATAACATAATACATTAGAATTTGTTATTATACATTAGTACGAGTCATACTTACACCCTGAGTAGCCCTGAACTATTTCACACTGGAATTTTTAAGTAATTTACTCTTGTTTCTTCAAATCTCTTGTTCTGTAAGAGAGTAAGTTTCAGCCTCCTATAACATTCAAAATATTGAATTTTAAAATTTTTTCTTTTTCTTATTCAAAATTTTTGACCTCGCAGATTTTCAATTAGAAATCTAGATTTTTGTAAATTTTTATAACTTTTGAATTTTTTGTTTAAGACTATATTTCTCGTAAAATGACAAACGTTGGCCTACTATTGAAAACATAACATTGTATTATAATGTAAAATATAAAAAATACACAGATACGAGTACCTTGTTTTTAAATAATGCAAAAATTACTGCAATAAAAATATTAAAGTACCAATGAAAATATGTACAGAAATAAAATGTAAAAAACAAAACACAATGGTTCCAAAAAAATATTTTTACAACGCTACATTAAAAATTAATGTAAGCTATGAAAAATTCAAACTGTAAATAAAATTTTCTTTTTTGGATTCTTGTTCTCTCTTTATCTCTAATGTTATATTGTTGTACTTGAAACCGCTACAGAATACCAAAAATTTAAAAGAATTAGAAAAAATTACAAATCATGGAAAATATTCCAAAATTACATACATATATGTAAATACAAACATATTATATTTTTTAGACATTGTAAAAAAAAAAACAAAAAATACTTAGAAGAGCAACATAATAAAATGTTTTGAAAGGCTTTAATTTATTAGGACTTTTTAAAAAGAAACCAAAAATATTCGTATGTGAAATTTCACACAAAACAAACCTTAAAATCAAAAATCAATTATTAAATCAAAATTTGATGTTTGAATAATATAAAAATAACTAAGATATTTAAAAAAAAAAAAGAATTTTAAAATTTTTGTACAATTATTAATTATTTTCCAATTTCTATCCAAATTTTTGTATAATTATTAAACACATAATGGAATTAATTTCCCGCAATATTTTTTTTACCACTTACATTTATAACCTACTAAAATTATGGAATTCAATTATTAAAAAGCAATTATGTACAACCGAATTTTGACAAAACTATCAATTTTCAAATTCTCTATAATTGGAAAAAAAAAATCCTGATAATGCCCCAGAACTAATTTATTACTGTATTATTACAAAATTTTTAATCATATTTGCAGTGGCTTTTGCGGACTAATCAAATTTAAAGAGTGGAGAGAGTTGCATTAACTATATTTATTTTTCGAATCAAGTTAGAGAAAATTTTTTAAACCCAATTAGATTTAATAATTAATTAACTATAGTATAATAATTCCTCGCTCTAAGTTAATTTTGCAACCCAAAACATGTAATAATTAATGTTGAACATGTCATAATTAATTCTTAAGAATAGCGACTGTACTCAAATAAAAATTAATTCATTAGAATTTCGATTATTGTGAAATAAAAAAAAATTTTTTTTTTTATGTGACAATATAAAATATTTACATTTGGTGATTCCAAGAGATATAATAATTTTTGAAAATTTTTTGAAACAGCGTTAAAAGAGGTAGAGTTAAACGAGGTATGCCTGTATATAAAAGAAAAATTTTTACAATAAAGTGGACTTAAATCACTTTTTCGTCATTTACGTATTTGTAAATTTTTCATTTATGGAAGATACACAAATAGTTTACTAAGTCTTGATTGCCACATAAAATATTTCGAGAAAATTTGAAATTTGTTTTTTAATATTACTCTTTAATTTACTATATTAAGAATAAAGAGTAAATTTGTATTCGCAAATATTTTAGGTATTCTAACGTTTGTTTCTGTAAAGAAACTTTACAAATAAGGGCTACAAATCCACAATATAAATTTTAATAGGCCGTATTTAAGCTGCCGCCTATATTAATAATATTTATCTTACTTTAACAAATTCTATCTTTAAAAAAAAATTTTCAAACTTAACTAATTTCGGTTAAACCCTGCATTTTTTCCAAAAACTTCTATTATAAATAAAATTTAATCCCCACCGACAAAGAAATGAACAATTTTTAATTTTGTCCTTCTTTATTTCCAAAAAATTTCCAATTTAAATTTAATTAAAAAATAGAAATTTTGAAATAGCATCGGGAAAATTTTATAATAATCTTAAATATCTTCTTTATTTTAAAATAACAAATAACTTTTGTTGAATCAAACAAACAGAAAAAAAATATATGTAGAATTTATTTAATAATAAAAAAGAAAAAAATTTAAAATAATGTGAAAATTTTTACCGGAACCTGAACAAAATTGCTTGTTTTTTTCAAATTTTTAATGAATGAGTAAAATTTAGAATGTGCAATTATTATAATATATGTAGTAAGCAAATATGTATATATTATGTACATACAAAAGTGTGTGTATACACAAACTTGGAACTTAAACACATTTTTATGGAATTTTTCATTTTATTGGTTTTGGGTCCGGAAAAATAATCACAAAACTTGAACTTATGAAAATTTAATATTAAAAAAATAAATAATAATATAAATGAAAAATAAAATATATTTATATATTTGAAATTATATGAAATAATATTAAAGAAAAAAAAACAAAAAAAAACATATGAAAATTAAATTATAGTTAGATAGAATTTGTATATTTAATTTAAAATGCAAAAGAAAAGAAAATTTAAGAATGTTAGAAATTATTTATTAAAAAAAAAAAGAAAAAACAAAAATTATTGTATAATTAATTATTAAAGAATTTAAGTGATGAGAAAATATTAAATATAATGTTAATTATTAAAATAAATAAATTAAAACAAAAAAAAAAAACAATTATTAATTTTATTACTATTATTAAATTTATTATATCATTAACTGTTACCTATATATAGATGAAAAAAGAAGAAAAAAAATACAAAAACAAAAACAAGAAAATTTTCTCTTTAAGATTTCAATATTGCAAGAAAATTATATATATGTATATAAATATATTTGTATAACAGTAAAAAATAATAATGTTATTATAGAAAAAGAAGAGAAAAACAAACATCTAGAATTCTTCTAGGCAATTATTTTTTTATTCTTTATTTAATTAAAATTTTTCTATCTATCTATATTTCATTATTCGTGGTCATTTTTATTTGAAAAACTTTAGTCTTCCACAAAAAAAATTTTTCATTGCAAAGGAAAATGTACGGAAAACCATGTGAAGAAAATTAAATAAATTTATTTTTTTTTTGACAATGTGAATGCATAGCCAATGAATGGTATCTATAGTAAAATACACCTATAATATAAGGGTTTGGATGATTTAAAAGTTGAGAATACGAAAGAAGCACATACAAAATTGCATAATAGGAAGCACATACGAAATTATTTTTTCTGGAATTAATTAAATTATTCAATGCTAAAATGGTATTTGAACAAACTGAGAAAAAAGTTTGTTAAATAAAAATGGTATGTACCTAATAATTTTTCACATTTTCTCTTATAACTTCATAAAATTTAAAATATTAAAAAAAAATTTTTTTTTGGTTAAAATGTAGGAATTTATTTGAAAAAAATAAAATTCTAAAAGTTCATAGTATAAAAATTTTTATGCACAATTTTTTTAAATTTTTGTCACAAACTTCAGTATGGTTTGTTTTGGAAATCAAACTCAAAATTTTAATCATTTTTCACCATTTTTATTTTAAAGTTTGAAAAAATAATAAGTTTGGGTAACATAACTAAAAAAAAAAAAGTTTGAAATTTTTCATCAGTACCTTTTTAGATTTTAGATTTTACTCAAAATTTCATTTTTAATTTTAAAATTTTTAATTTAGCAATAGTTTCATTATGAAACACAAACTTACTAATTTCAATTTGTACATTCTAAAGTTGAAAAATTTTTACTTTTATTAAGTTTACAGAACTGTTCTTAATTATACAAAAATAAGGAATTGTTATTGTTTTTAATGTGAAACCCCTAAAAGTATGCAATTTTCAGGAAAATTATTAGTATTACTCTTCTCTTCATTTATCTTATTAAAATATTATTGCACCGGTTATTTTTTGTCATTTGGAAACTTATTTCCTCATAAATTAAAAATTTATTTCTTTTTTATTAAAAAATTTCTTTCTTCTCTACATTCATTTGCTCTCTAGATTCATTAAACTTTAAGAATGTTTAAAAATTTTAAAAATTCTTCCAAATTTTACATCTTACACTATAACATTTGGTGTCAGCTAAGGTATGCCTTCAGTCTAATAAATCTCACCGATATTTAATTTTGTCCTCTCTTTTCCTCTCATATACACGCAATTCAATTATTTTCGTTGAAATTTAATATTTTAAACTTTGAAATCACAAAAAATTATAATTTTTATTCTAAATTTTTTAAAATATATTTATATAGCTATGTGCATATTTCCCAGTTATTAATTCCATTGTCATATTTTTTGAAAATTTTCAACTGAAAAATGTGCATGAACTCATGTTAAAAAAAATCATAATTTCTACTCAAAAAACTAAATGTAAAAATTAAATTCAAATTTATTGAACCAATTTCTCTTTTATTAAAATCAATTAAATTGTAAATAAATTACAAAAGTAATTAATTATCAAAGAGTTTTCCGATACCAATTAAAAAAACAAAAACAATTAAAAGAAACTGCGAAATATCAGAAACCAAAAAACAAAAAATTGTACTCTCTCAAAAAAAAAATGTTAAACAGGGAAAAAAATCTCGTTTTAGAAGATTTATTCCAAATCAGAACCTAAACATTAATATTAAATAAGCTGAAATAGAAACTGGTTATTATACACAGTAAATTTTGTTTCATATAGAATTAAATAAGAATTTTGGTAAAAGAAAATTATAAATTTTCATGCTGAAAAAGTAAAAGAAAATTAAATTTAAAAATATTTATGTAATTTTAATGCTTGCAATTAATTATTTATGTAATATGTTAAAGAAATTATTTTCATGTTATCCGTCTGTCTGTCCATCCATAGATCTGGCTAAATTTAAACAAGCTCATCAAAATCGTATTCAATTAGAATAATAAGTAGAGAATATGATAATAGGAGGAGAGTTATATAGAGTACTAAGATTAAAATGTCTCTCCAGTTTAATGTTTTATGGAAAGAAAACCAAAATTTTATTTGCTAAGACCCTTGTAAAACTTTAACTGAGATAATAGGCAACTTCAATGGCTTACCAATTGTTTACGATTATCAGTTACATGCTATTTAATTAACAATATTATTAAAATAAAGTTTGTTTTGAAAAATTTGTTACTTAACAGATTTAATCAACTAGCCGCAATCCTAACTGAAATTAACATAAATATTTATTATAAATCTTCCTTACTTATAGATTAACTACGTTAAATTCTGACTTAAATAAAATTCTAATGGTCAACACTATTGCAGTATAGACTCTCATTCAATTCTCTCTCAATAATATCTCTTAATAATATTCTCATCCTCTACGTTCAGATATGCTGAAGGCTCACAATTTCATGGAAAAATAAATGGAATTATCACTAACTATAAACATTTAAAAAAATAAAATGGCATGAAAATTTATAATTACTTAAAATTTGCATGAAAAAAACAAAAACAAACAAAAGAAAAAACTATCATATAAGAAAATTATAACAGAATTCAAACTGTTATAATAAAATTCTAACATTTATTAAATTTACTCTAATATAGAAATTCTTTAAATTAAAATTTATTTTTTAGTAAACTGTTGTAAATTATAAATGTTCTTTTCAAAAAAAAAAACAAAAGAAAAAAAACTTAAACTTGTATCAAGAATTTATCAGTAAAAACAAAAAAAAAATAAAAAAGGACATTTATTTATTAAAATTTGTAGTTAATCAAAAATAAAAACAAAAAAGGAAACAAAACTTTAATTATTTAATTATGAAACTAGAAAACATATGTATATATATATATATATATATATATACAAACTTAATTAGGTTTAAAAAATTAATAATTGTTAATCGAAACTACAAAAGAATAAAATTGAAAAAAAAATTAGTAAATTAATTTAGTAAAGAGAAAAAATAAATGAAAAACAAATGAATTTTCGGACAAAATAAAATTATTATTATTAAAATTATATTTAAATAATTTAAAATAAATGAAAAATTATAGAAAATTTGTGTATATTGAAAAAAAATTTAAAAAAATATAATGAAAAAAAAAATAAATGAATTAAAAAAATTAGAAAAAAAAATTATTAAAAATTATATTGAAAATTGAAATTGAACCCATTAATTAAATTCCAATTGAATGGAAGCTTAATTAAATAAGAACTTTGAAATGTAAATGAAATTAAAGAAAAAATGAAAAATAATGAAAAATTTTAAAAACGAAAATTTTATTTTGTTTTATTTTTACACCAAATGTAAAGAAATTTAGTCCAATTAAAAATGCCATATAATTCAGTGGCTTCAAGCACAAACGACTTAAGTCTGTTTTAGTGATTTCGAGATAAATGCATTTAAAACTTTAAATTAAATTTTGAAAAAAGTTATGAAGTTTTTTGAACCAATTTTTTTTTTTGATCGAAAGATAATTAAAAAAGGAAGCGATTAACTCATAATTTGAAGTAAAACAACTAATAGTAGTCTCATAATTATGGAAAACGTGAGATAGGCGGTTATACAAAATTTATAAAAAGCACTTTGCAAAGCATAACTCGACTTAGGCGATTTGTGAAAAATTACTTTTGCATTTTCGTCAAACTTAAGTCGACTTAAGCTGTTGTTGCAAAACTGAAAATATGGTTTTAGGTGACTTAAGTTATACTAAAAAGGGAAGAAATATATATATTATTTTTACGTTATGTGATTTTTCACTTTTTTTTCAAATCATTGTCATAAAAAACATAAATTGAGGTAGGAAATGAATAAACTTCAAGTAAAAATTATTTCTAAAATTTTAAAAATAATTGTTTCGTTAAATTTAAGAAAGGTGGCAGTATCTTTTATCCTCTCTCGGATTCTCCGACTTAATATGGATGAGTAACTGCTAAATCTCCAGTCTTAACGGTTTTGTAAAATTTGTGAACCAAAGGATCAATAAATTGCATCAAGTACTCTAAGTTTTTCTTTTTTTGGACTAATTTTCTCTTCTTCTTCAATTCGAAGTATATCTTGAAAATCTAACTAATTAACACCTCGTCTTAAAATATAAAAAATCTTTGTATAAACTGTTTTTGCAAAATATTTTTGGAAGTCAATTTTTTGAAATCTGTGGTGCTACTCTTTCCACTTAAGTGAGTTTCAAAAAACATTTCAATTACAAAAATGTTTCATTGTGCAACGGATCTGACAAAGTTGTTACATTATTGTAAAAATGAGCACATAATGTAACCTCTAAAATTAGTTTATGAGTTTGGTGTTTGTTATTTTATTTATGTACTATTGTCCATATGACTAAATGCGAATTGATTAAAATTTTTAAATCGAAAACAAAATGAAATCGAGTGTGAGTCATTACAACTACTGCAATGAAAAGTCAAATTTGATAGTGAACTCGAACTCGTACAGAAAATAATAACTCGATACTTGTGAAAATTAAATCTTGGAGACGTATTATTAGTTACGTATAGAAAATGGTTTGTTCGTCAGTTTTTCTCTAAGTTCTGCCGTAAAAAGTATATAGATCTCCGTAAAAAGTTGTGGGAAAGTTAATTGGTTCGGAATTTGCTCTCCTATCATAGAGTATATAAGTATTTGATTTTCGAATAAACAAAGAATATTGTAAGTTTGCTCGACATTTTTATTTTAGCTGTCAGCATTTACTTTTCAATTAAGACTCCATACAAATTGACCACGAGTAAGTTTCGAGCGTTCATGTACTTGACGGCATTCAGGAAGCCCGGTCGCGAAAGATTAAGCGAATTTTTCTAACCGTTCGGCAAATTGTAAAAGGATTTTTCTTAAAAGAATAAAAGTAGAAAGCCTTTCATATTTTTTTTATCTCTACAGATATGTTCACATGCCCAATAGGACTCGAAAACTTGCTTTTGTCAATTTTAAAATCAGGATCATTAACACAGTCACCGCAACCAAATAATAATAATTTGAAGTTCCTAACAAAATGTGTTTTACTAGTGTATAATAAAAGTGTTGCTTTGTAATACAATAATTAGAATAAACTCTTGTCAAACACAAAAATTTGATCTTCCTAATAACATGTGTTTTACAAGGGCGTAATAAAACAACACTTTGTTTAATAATACAATTAGACCACAAAGGCAAAACAATCTACCATCAGGTAGCTCGACACGTGTCATTTTAACATGGGAACCCCGCCAATGAAAAAAACATTTGTCGCAGGTAAATCACGAAATGACCTACAAGATTATTTGTTAAATAAAAAAATTGAAATCTTAAACATGGGATATTTGGGTAATTAGAGCATTAATAATGCAGGTAACTTGTGCAGATGTTTTATATTTTGGCTTAAAAAATACAACTATCTTACTTGTCGCTGAATGTAAGATTTAATTTTAACTATAGTGAACAAGTTTTAAACCATGGACATAAAGTACCTACACTATATATCACATAAAATAATATGTTAAGCGTTATAAAATATTTTTTATTATAAAAAACTAAAAAATATTCTATACTAATCATGTAATATTTAGAACACTAAACGCTTAATTTTGATGTATTGTTCTTATTTGCACGCGTTAATTTAATAGCCTAGAACAGGCACAGCTAAATGGATTTTGAATTCGACGGTCTAAATTTCGATGGTATAAAAAATAGAACTGAAATAAATAAAGTAATTTATTGAATACTAGCAAAAACTTAAAATGAAAATATTGGTAACAAAATTCGACTTTGACGAGTTAGTACAAAATCCGCAATTCTATCTTTATGTAACACAAGATGCCGTTCCTCAAATTTATTTTTTGCTATCTTATAGTGCAATAATTTTTTGAAAAAATTTCTAAGAATAAATTAACTTTAAAATCTAAATTTTTTTATTCTTCATCTTGAGAATATATTGCTTTTACCTAAGAGCTCTCTAAATCTAACTAAATGAACAAAATTCTAAGATATCTCGTAAATTCTAACATATCTTAGAATAATGACATTGACATTTTAAGTTTGACTTTAAAATCAAATTTCTTGTTTGAATATGACCTTATTTTTCAAAAAATGTTCTGGTACTCTAACCTTCCATTTGTTTTATATTTCAATATCATAAAACGTATGGTTTTTCCGATCCTCAGTAATCAAAATATTGCAAAATATTTCGAAATTCTTTACGAGTATCTTATGAAAGTTAAATCTTTTGGTATTTCTTTCACATAATTTAATTTTCGAACGTAACAGCGTCCTATCAACTATGTAATACCTCCTCACCCCGTTACTAGACAAAAAAAAATTTCATGGTAAACAGGGTTTTCTGCATTTGCTATGATAATTTTAAATATGCTGCAAAATGAAAATTTAATCTAAGGATTTTCATTGTATTCAAAGGACAATGGAATCAAAATAAAAAATTTATTTGCTTTCATTTTTTTTTCTCATTTTTCACTCACTTAAAAAAAAAATGCCTCCCGCAAATCACAAGTTTATCATTGTTGACTCGAGTAGTGGGAATATTTTTTTACTTGTGCACAAGGGCTTTTAACTTAAAGAACTTTCTGTACCTATAACGATTTTTATGTAATTTTATAAATGTGAAATCCTGAAATCGTTGATTTTCCATTCGTGATGCTGAAAATTTTCTCTTTTTTCTTAAGATTTCATTGAATTTTGTTGTTGTCCGCACTATAAATAAAATTGAAAATATTTTGTCCCCATAACAATTTCTCTTGCAAACCTCTCTTAATATGGGGCTTTAGGAAAATGGTGTCAAATGTTTGTTAATTTTACTTATTTTTAATTTAAGTCAAATACAAAATATGCGATGTAACTTACATATTATACTCAAAAAATTTAAAAAAATTTTAAAACTATTCTGTGACTAAACGCACAGATTAAGACAAGAGCAGAAATTCTAAGATGCTACACATTTCAATTGATTTAAATCCAGCTATCATGTATTTATTTACTCTCAATGCAAATGTGAATAACAAATTGTTAAGCATAATATTCTTATGAATGGCCAGATTAACTAATCTTTTCATAATCTCCTAATGTTCTTATTGAAGTACTAGGTTTGTGGAGTAAACTTTTAAAAATTACACTTTAAATCCTTATTGCCCAAGTTTTGCTGTAGATATATTTCATTTCTCATACTGACATTTATGCACACATAATATAAGAAATCACATATACACTTCCAGATTGGTCATAATATAGACATACACTATAATATAAATTTATGTGTATAAGTTTATATTAGACAAAGAGCATAAATATTTCAGTTTATTGGGCGAGAAAAAATTTGTCTACTGATATGACCAAAAAAAAAATGAAATTTATAAAATTTTCACTTCTTAATAGAAAAATGAGGGTCAATTGTTTTCCACAGAAAAAAAAAATAGAAACGAAATGTTATGAGACTCGGTAGGTTTTTATTCTCTTAGTTCTTTTTATTTGAATTTACAATAAAAAAATTTTATTTTTATTATTTAAGTTTTTTATTATTTTTATTTTTTCAAGAGAATAAAAAAAGTTTGCAAAAAAGTTCTTATTGTTTTTTTTTTACAATAATTGTAAAAAAAATTTTAAGCCTTAAAAATTTTTACTCTAATTTTATTTTATTGTTAACAAATGAGCATCTTTTATGTCAGAACTTTTTTTTTCGAAACTTATAGGATTTTGCGTTTATTGCACTTATAAAAGTTTAAAAATCGATGCGCATTTCATTTTTAAAATAAATTTTTATTCAATTTAAAAAATTGATTTTTTAGTAAATTCCAGAGGGTATTCTAGCGGGATAAATTTAAACTAAAATTATAGTAAAATTAAAATTGATTTGGTTACTTGATTTGAATTGAAACTAGGGATTTCCGAATTCCCGAATTCCGAAATTCCTTCGTTTTTATAAAATTCGAAATTCTGATTTTTCGATCGTTTCTTTTCTTTTCCTAATAATGCATACGAATTCCAGCAAGTGGTATAAACACAATTTAAAAAAGCTATTAGTATTGTAAAGATTTATTCGAAGTCAAACACTATGCGGGAGTAAAAGAAAATTTATGCGATTTCTTATAATTTTTTTTGTTTTTTTGTAACAGATTTTTTTTTATGTTGAATTAAATTTAGTCTTCATTGTTTTAAATAAGGTAATTGCATAATTTTAATAATATTAATTAGATAATATTTATTACTTAAGCCCAGTTCAAAGCATATTATGTAAGTTTTATAGGCTTTAGTATTTTGAAAAATGTTTACAATCATTTTTTGTGTATTATTCCAACATTTGTTTAAGCAAATCGAGTTTTTTCGTCTGCTAGAACATTCTATAAACAAAATCAGGTCAAGCCTTAATGATACCGACATTGGATAATTTAAAAATCAGAATAATGAGAAAATTTGTATATTACGATATTTCATTTTTATTGGATTTCAATGAATTTAATTTCATTCAATGTTGTTTCACTAAAATTTTTATGTATAAATTGAATTTTTTTAATTTGAAATATTTTTCGTTTTGAACTTTTTTTTCAAAAATTCTGGAATTTTACCAGAATTCCAGAATTCATTTTTTTGATGATTTTTATCAAAAAATAAGGATTCCCTAAATAATATTACTTTGATTGTAAGAATCAGTTAACTTTGGACTCACAACATAATAATTTAATTTGCCACAAACATAATATATATTTTATGCACTAAATTGAAAACAAACCAATCTTGAGTTTAAGTAGTTCAAAAGTTTTTCATTTAATTGGCAAAAAGTTGTTAATAAAAGCGAGCCCTTCTACATTATTTAACTGCCAGTTCAATTTTGTTATATATTGAAGTACTGAAGTAATAATTATAATATTAAAGATGATCAAAAACTCCACTATAATTCACGCTGAAATGAAATAGAATAAAGAAAATTATACTAAGCACCACTTAACTGCCCAATTTTATATTGTAAGAATTTAAGTTTCAGTAAATGCGGTCGTTCTGTATGTTGACGGAAAATAAATTGTTAAAATACCCAAAAATATTAACAATGCATTAAAGTGAATACTTCAACATACTTAAGTTGTCATAAAAATTTATACAAACTTTTTATAGAAACAGATTTTAAGTTTTTAGACTAGAATACGAAAGAATAATATTATAAAGTTTCTAATTGATTTGAACATTGAAAAAAGTAGAATATATGAACGCTTTTTTACAAAAAAGAAAAACTCAAGAAAATCAAACAAATGACAGGAAGAGCCAAAAATTCAAAAGAATTGTGGCTAACCATGAATCGCCTTTAAAAATGAGACAATATATGTATACATAGCGTATAGTTGGCTAGTAATTTGACTACTAATACATTATAATGTTTATTGTATTTTTTAAGTGGACCATTAGTCCACAATCTAATAACGCACTGACTTAATTACCGATTTATAATTTTAACAAAATTAAAAGATAATGAAAAAGAAATAAATTGATACCAATTAACAAAACTTAAATAATCTGAAATTATCCAAAATTGGTGAGACGCTGCAGAATAATCGAAAATATTTGTTTTATCAAATAAAATTATAAAGGATTGGTAAGCACGACTGAATTTTAGTACCAGAGTATACTATGAAAATGATATTGAAGCTGTCAAGAATAGCCACTACAAATCAAAGGTCTCTAATGAAGATTAGAATATAATCTTAATTACAAGAAATGTCTGAATTAAACATTACTAACAAAATTTGAATAAATTACGACATCGAAAATCATTACGGCTCCATACATGATGAATAAATTCAACTATTCTGCATCTCTCATAGTGAGTGCGAGTCATATTAATTTAAAAACAATTCCTATTTTAATTATATAATAGGATTTTATGTTATTTGATCGTACCAAAAGTTTTAACTGTCTGGCTTTGGAGCATTATATTCAAGCTAAAATTATCCTTATTTCCCAATTTGCATTCAAACTCATGCAACCAAAACTTTTCGAAAATGAATTTTAGAATTGTGCTTTGACAATTAAATAATAAAGAAAAAAGTGTTTTCGAGTATCTTTTGCTCATAAAACCGTTAATGGGAGTTACTTAGTTTCACTCAAATCTAAATAGTGTTAGAGTACAAGGATAAAAGAAATTCATAAACTTTTTTGGAAATTTTTTTTTCTTTTGTTTTTAAAATTAAATTAAACATCATGAAAGGCAAATTTTGTTCTTTGTCGCTTAAACACAATAAAAGTTTTCAGCATTTCAATGAAAAATTTTATTTACAAAGTTTCACTTTGTTGTTGAAAAAAAACACAAACCAAATAAAAACAAAGCTATTCAGTTTTAGTCATCATATACACAGACAAATTCAAATACAGTTGTTAAGAGATGTTTGCTTAGCTCCTGAATTTTTTAAATGAATTAATGAATTGTCATGCAAAATTCAATGGGCTTCATTAAAGAAAATAAATAAACGAAAACGAAACAAAGTGTGATTTCCTTTAAATGTCATAGAATTAGTTTTCCAACCCGTTTTATAAATTCTATAACCTATTAAATTTTTTCAACATTGCTGGTACCTTATCCATTGCAAGAACCTTGTCGTATTATATTATTAATACGAAATGTTGCTGTTCACTAAAATACATTAAATCTTGCATAATACGAAAATAGATTCGAGTTCATTAAGAATCAGACATTTAAGCCAGTATATTCTTACATTTCAATTTAAATTGCCGTGCTAAATGAGCGAATTTATAACATTCAATTAAAATATACAAGAATTTTAAAATTAATATTTATGTAACAGCGGTCCGATCATTTCACAATTAAAGACAATGCCATTCAAATCAGCTATTGTCTTATAATTTTAATAAATAAGGCATTTTCATTAAAACAGAGCGTGATATTAATATTTGTTTATTAAACTATCTTCAACATATGCTATTTAACACTTAAAATTAAAAAAGATTATGGCTCGACATGCATTCAATTAGAAACAAAAATTAGAATAGAACCATAATATTCATTCTGTACATTAACCATAGTTTGGTTTAGAATAAATGTTCAGTGCCGCTATGATCAATTCTTATTGCAATATTGCTTGCTTTTCAAACGTTATAATTGAATGGAAAAATTTTGATATTAATTCATAGTATTCAATCACAATCTGCAGTAGATTAATCACAATATGATACAAATCATCATCTAAATTCATCTAAATGTTCTATATCTAGTGTACAACTGATCGTAACATACGTGATATGCATAAATACTTACTTGTGTATTTACTTCATTTCGAATTTTGTTGTTAAACTGCAATAAAACTTGTTTATTCGAAAAAGATACTGTATTTTTTTTACAAAAAATAAAAATATTCAAATGTGTAATCTTTATAAGATAAACCGGATAATGTTTGAATACACAATTTCAGTAAAATTCACAAAAACGTATTGGTGTATGGAATTATTTCTTAAAATATAAATACAATTTTAATTCTGTATGATACAAATATAAATAAGAATGCATTATTCAATTACAAAAGTGTACTTAACGCTACTATAATATTCAAATCCTAAAATCCTTCCAAAAATAATGTTTTTCTAACAATATATAAAATAACCACAGAATTCAGTCATTACCATGGTATAGACGAGGAGCATATTCGTGAAATAGAAATTTCTAACTGGTTCTTAAAGTACATAGAATTGTACTATTTTTGAGGTATAGATGCATTTTCTATATCGAATTTTCTATATCGTATTTTACAAATATTTGGTCGTTCTATGAAATTTCCATTGCACAACACTGTGGAAAAACATATTCAATGTTGTAGAATCATTGGTAAATTGAAATAATTTTATATTATTTTTATTATTATGTTGATAGTGAACATACCTTTTATATGGGAGCTGATACTTCTTTAAAGAAAACAAAAAAAAAAATAAAATAAAAATCAACTTTGAACATTGAAAATCAATTACGTGTATGCAAATTCAAATGAAATTCAAAGCAAAGTTAAACACAAGTCTTATTTGATTTAAAGTTCAAATTTATTTTGAATTTGAATAAATTTTATAAATTTTCATCGCGAACTAAACATACACATTTATAACTTAAACGTGTTAAAATAGCCGCACTTTAAAACAAGAATAACTGTACATTGCATAACATAAATTTTACCGTAAACTCAATCTCAACTTACGACGTAACGAGTACAATATTATTGACGCTCTGAAAATACGATTCCACTTATTTGACATCTTCTTCAAGCTTTGTTCATTCTTCATACTTTGTTACTTTTAAAGTTAAAGCCTTTATTTTAAAACAATTGTAGTAGAAATTAATATTTAAAAAATATTAAATATTAAAATGTTATAAAGTTGGATCTTCAATAGCTATGAGAGTACAACATTATTGACAGCAGCTAAAATAATATTAACATAAATCAATGATAAACCCCAACTAACATAATAATAACTGGCTCCAATTTAAATCATTAAACTTGCGTTGAACTTATCTAAATTTCAGGATGTCTTAAGAAAATGTTCAGGAGCTCGCCATAATTTACCTATTGTTTAAAATTTGTTGTTCCTAACCGACACGTACCAATCCATATTGTTCACTAATTTATACTTGCTAACTTTTGAAAAAAAAATTGTACCTTACTTCCAAAATATTTACTCACAATTCCACATGTACATATATATTTACGAGAATTGTCATTTTTATATAGAAAAACTCTGCTATTGTTCGTATAGCTATGAGTTTTGCTACACTACTGGCCGAGGTTGCATTTAAGGTAATTATTCTTTTTTGTTTCAGTTAATATTCCTTATTTTTACGAGTATGTGGTAAATTTCAACATTTCGAACTTACTTTAAATTTTATTAATAATATCAATATTATCCGAGAAATTATATTACATTTCCATTATAGGTAAAAGAATTGCCAGTCAAAGTAATGTGAGGACATAAACACAATCAATCTGTACAAAATTCAAAGAACTCCCAAATTGTTATTCAAATCCAAATATAAACCATAATAATATAGAATAAAAATTTTTCGGCCAAAAACTACGCTTTTCTGGCGGACTAAAAAGAAAAATATTATTTTTTTCTAGGCTCGTCTGGTCTATATTATATACATATTATATATATTACGTTAGATACTTAAACCATACAAATATTTCTTCCTGTGATAAATTTAAAACTGAAAACGTGGTTCGCATTTTGATGGAAAGCAAGTTTTACTTCAAGTTTTATTCGAACTGAAATTTGATTATCAATGACACCCGAATAGGATTGAAGCTATCATCGACACCTTTCCAACAAGTCCTTTGTTAGTTAGGTAGGTCATCTGAGAGCTGTAAAAAAAATTCAATTATATCTGATTTCCGGACAAACAAACAAGAAACGAAGTTAAGAAAAACGTATTAAAAATAAAAATGATTAGGGAATCTCGTAAATATTTTCGAAACCCAAAAAAGTGAACATTCAAATTACAAGAAATTACAAATGCACATGCATACATACACACGATTTTTTGGTTCTAAACAATAAACTACTAATTTTTCACTAATTTCAAATAAAATTGTAAATTATTTCGAACGCCATAACAAAAAAATTACTTTCTTGATAAGAAATATAATTCGCTATTGACGCACTATTGAATATTTGTGTATAAAGTACTCTAGAAAATTTTGAATACTTTCTGCACAAACTATATAATAAATCTGTTTTTATAGCAGTTCCTACAGTACTTACCTTCACAATCAATGTTTACTTAATTCACTTCCAATAAATCAATACAATAAATTTTATTCAACTGATTATCATCATTTTCTCAAATATAAAATACTTTAAACCGAGTAAACAACAATTTATGCAAAATAACTATAGAGAGCATTTACAATAAGTGCTTGCCGCTTAATATACATATAGAAACTTTTATTTTGTAACTATCTACTTCCGGTATATTTATATTTACTAATACTTAAAAAAGGTGTGTGTACTTTTTTGCTTATTATGCGATAATATTCAGGTATTGAATCACTTGTTTTCATGTTGTCTTCCGCTTCTTCCGTTTTTAATGTGTTGTGTATTTTTACTATTTATTTTAACTTTCCTTGTTCTCCTTTTTTTTTTGTACGTAAATGTTATTTTCATTGAAATGATAATTTAAAAGGATGAAAAGGATAATAATAAACTTTGTCTTGTTATTATTTTAAGTATATTTGTACACACACTTATACACATTATGTACATATCTATATCAACGAGTTTTATATTATTTACTTTATTTATTTTGTGAAATACAAGTGATTTAATAAAAAAAAAAAAAACAAAAATATACAAATAACTTGATAGTTTCTAAAAAGTTGCCGAATATAAATGTTCCGTTGTCAAATGACTGAAATTGTTTAAATTGAAATTAAAAATTAAATAAACTTTAGTGGAAAATTGAATGTCAGTTGAAACTTTTCATTTTTCCAAATAAATATTTCGATATTAAACTTTATTCAACTGGAAATAGAAATGATAATGCATTTTGCTCGAATATTGTTCACTCAGTGCTGTAATTGAAATATTTTGTTTGGTTTTCTCATAATAATTAAATTAGAAGAGAAAAAATTAAAATTTCCATTACTATTGAAATTGTTTCATTTCTAAGAGCCTCAAGTTTCATTAAATATAATGTGAGATAAAATTAATATGCAAGAGATTTTGTTTCATCTCTTCTCGGGAGAGAAATGAAGTAAAACAAAATGGAGTTTTTGCAATGGATTCTTTAATAATTACAATATATCCATTTTGCGATTACTTATTTCTTCAAATTTTTTCAGATGCTTCATAAGGCTTCGGCAAAAGTATAAAAGCAAATATCCCTGTCGAAAAATAAAGCCATATATCTTAATTAAATTAAGTCATTAAAATGTGGAATTAAAGAAGAAAATAAGACATATTAATTCAATTTTTAATATTTTGAGGTATAAATCAGTCTTTGACTAATAAATTTTATGAGAGACATGATATTTTACAGATCAAAAATTTTATCCACTCCCCTTTTGGATTTTTATATTCAGTCCAAGTTAAATTCTACTGTTGATTCTTTCTAAATGGTTAAAAATAAGTTTTCAAATATTAAATTATGTATGCAAACCGGTAATTGATTCTCTTATATAAACTTCGAACCTGTTGATTTTCTAAATTTTCTCTTAAGATCGAAAATGAATCTTTCTAGGCGTAAACCTCACATTTTCTATTTCTTTAGATATTGAATTTTAATGTCATGACAAGATAATATACATTAAAGATGTTAAATTAGAAAAGTTAAATAATTAGTTCGTAATTCGTATTGCAATGTATATTGCCTAGTTTACAATTCTAAGAATACTAGTAAGCTTTTAGTTAATGTACCTAGAAAAATGCAAATTTGACTGTTAGTTTCGGTAACAACCAGAACTTAAATATTAAATTTTAAATAATTCCATCAATCCGTTTCGTAGATATTTTCAAAAATGCAAAATCGGTCCATAGTTCGGTTTCCGAGCCCTGATCTTCCAAAAAATTTACAGGTTCATTGTTTTAATACTCCAAATTTTTAATGATTGAACTTTAAGGAAATTGGTTGATTATTTTCACATACACGAGTGCGCACATAGACAGCTAAATGAGTGATCTCTCTAAAAATAGTTTATTTGCACTTCCATATTATGGAGAAACGTATTCCCATTGAAAATTCGAAAACTGAAATTTGGTGCCATCACGTAACATCCCCTAAGAAATACAATGCGGTCGACAAAATACATCCGTGTTAATAAAATTTAAATTTGTGTTATTGATGTATTCTTCACGTTTTTAATTAATGGAACGTCCAAGAAAAACTAATTATTTTCCCAAAAAAAGACTTTGTTTTATAAAATAATTTAATAATGTGTATTATGTTTTCAACAGAATAATTTATTTGAGTTGCGACAAGTGATTTTAATACAGAAGTTGTGAAAGGTTTTGTCTTTTTAATTAATTCACAACATTTTTATAAATTATTATTCACATGTATTCTTTGTAGTCAAGTTTATTTTCTAATGTTTCCATTTTACAAAGTATTACAATTAAAATTAATTGAATAATATGAAAATAAAAGGAAAACTCAATTACTCGAACTAGTTTATTGTCCAAAGTGACTTTGTTGCAAAAAAAAATAGCAAAGCAAAAAAAAAATTAACACAAACTTCTCTTTAATTTTGTTAATGGATAGAAGAGATTTCTCTAAAGTGTTCACAAACCTACTATGTATTTTGCAAATTTTTCCCCATAAAACTACAAAATTTTAAAAATACTCCACTATAATTGTTTGCTTTGTTTAATACAAACTTTTTTATCATGTAACAATTTTCAGCATTGGACATTCAAGTAGAAGTTTTAAGTGAATTACTCAGAAAATATCCTTTTTTTTTATTCAGAAATAAAAGGGGCTTCAAAGTCCTTGAAAATTTTTATATTTTGACCTTTAAATATTAGTTTTAGATACACAGTATATTTTAAGAATATTTTAATATTTTTAATTCAACGCACATGATGACACTTCTGTATGGTGAGTATGTTATGCGTGATATACAACATACCTATAACAGTTATTAAAAGTAGAAAATTTTTAGTTTCGTTGTTAATGTTCTGTTAATTAATTTTATAAATTGAATGTTACGTAAAATGTGATTTTTAGATAATTCTGCTTTTGCTTTAAATTGTCACAGTGCAGTAAGTTATGTAACCGAAGACTAAACCTCGGACTATAGTTTTTCACTGAATTGTAGTGAAAATATTTTTATTTTTGTAAAGATCCAATTATAGCTTTTATTTAATATCTAATATTTTGTTTGAATATAAAAAAATTTAAATTTTTAATTTAAATTTTAAGCTGCAATAATTTTATTTTTCTAAAATCGTCTCGCTTTTTCACTGTGCAATGGTTTTCGTAGTATTTGCATTTTTTTTTCATGTAAATTCCAAAAGTCATTAAAAATATGAAAATTTGTTAAAAGATTTCTTAGCAAACCATTGAAATTTGACGGCATTGTGGAATTAGAGACAAAGTATGTATATTAAAAAATGTAATTTAATTCTTGTTTTATTTTCAATGTCGGAAGACATTTAAATAAATTGAATAAAATGGATTTTAGGAAAATTTTAATAATAAAGTCTCTTGAAATTTGAGATTTTGTGTGGTCATTTGATAAATTAAAAATTGTTTGTAGCTTATTAAGAACAAGCACACGTTGTGACTTTTTCACTAGAATTTCATGATGTTTCTTCATACAATTTAATTCCCGTAACAAATTTATTAGTTTCACGCAAAAACCTAGTTTAAATATAATACGAAATGAACACCCTTATCTTGATATACAATATGCTTTTTATTTTCAACTTAACCTTAAAAAAAGGATCTCTGGATTTAAAAATTCGAGAAAAATTGAAGTGCTATTTTCCAAGATGGACAACTGAAATTGAAACAATTCTGTCTAACAAATTTCCATACTAGCTCAGAGGCTGTTCAAGCTACAGCTTGAATTTAATTATCAATTTACTCTAATATATATTATAATAAATATTTAGATAATATTGAATAGCGCTTGCAGGCTCTGGCAAACCACAAGGAAAAAATAATTTTCAAAATTGCTAACATTTTTAGCTTATCATTGCGTGTCATTGAAAGGAAGTGTCAAATACCATCATAACAACTGACTCTTTAATAACAGACTTGCACAATATAGTCACATAATTGCAAAATTTTTATTATATTAAAACATGCAGCATACATTCTCACACATATAAAATAAAAAGCAGAGGTCTTATATTTTTTTACCCTTAATGAAATTATGAGTGAAAAAAAATTAATTAGCACTCTTTTATTTCCAATGTTTAATTAACTGAAATGATTTTTAATTACTACTTATAAAATTCAACAATTATTTCTATAATTTTCACTATTGTCCCTTTTTTGCATTATAATGCCAATTGCATATATTGAATTGCATAATTTCCTCTATTAATGTCTTCATGTTTTAATAAAAACGATTTATAATTCAATGAACGTTAACAATTATTGTTGATTTAATTTCTTTCCATTTTTTGGTTAAATAATGATCAAAAGGAAATTATAACAAGTCAATAAATCGACTTATTTAAATGAAATTGAATAGTTGAGGCTTCAATTAAAAATTAATGCAATTTGCCAGGAATTTAATTAAGATATCCTTGCATATTGAAAGGATCCTTTGGAAATTTAAAAGTATAATGAAGTCTCCTGTATAAGACAAAGAGTTCGTAAAAGAGAGTGCTTTGCTTGAAAAATTTAATTTTTTAGAAATTTTAATTTTAGAAAATTAAATTGATCTGATACTTTACAATTGATTCTATTTTACATTAAAATATATCAGAATTTTTTAGTTAACAAAATAAACGTGAAGCCTTTTTGCAATTAACTTGAAGGAGAATAATGACAGAAACACCATTTCATAACGGGCCCTAGATCTGAATTTAATTAAAATTTCGTCTCTTAATTAAGCCAAATACCTTAAATTTATTATCTTTCTGTAGAAAATATTCTAAATATCCACTTTAACATTTTCACAGCTGCTGTAAATCTATTTATTCTTGCATTTGGATTTGCATAAATCAAAATATCTGCGTCTGCATAAATGCATAAATAAAAATATCTGTAATATTTTCACAATTTCCTTCCTCATTAATTGTAGAAGAGCTTAAGCTATTCTATAGATGTTAAAATTGTGATATTCCTAAACAAAATGCAATAGATGGCCAGCTGCAAGAAATATTTAAAGTAATTTGTAACACAAGTTATTTTAATACATAAAATTTACATTCATTGAATATCCCGAATGTTAAACGCATTCCATAGACATATTGTATTGAAACCTAGCAAGGTTTATGAAAAAATAAATTGAACCGCGAAATATTTACCAAATTTAAGAATTTTATAATAAAAATAAATTTTAAAGTATAAAACTAAATATCAACTAAATTAATAGCATTTTTTTAAAAGTCAAATTATTGGAAAAAAATTTTACTGCCCATTAAGATGAAAAAATCAAATTCGTTCCGTTTTCTACTTTACAAAACCTGAAGAAAATTTTTTGTAATAAAATTGTTATCAAATGAGTTTTTACAGCTAAATATGTAATCAAAATTTGTTCTATTGCAATTGAAAACAAAATTGTTCTTAAAACCTATGAAATTTAACAAAATTGATGATTTAAATATTTGACGTTATAGTTCTAACACAAAATAAAGTACATAGTTCAATTGATTTATTCTACGCCATGTTGTTTTATTCCATATTTTTTACGTTATGTCAGTAACACGCCATGTTATTCTATAGTTAAAGATAATAATGTTAGTTTTGTTATTACAAAAAGATACATTTACCTTAATACTTTCTGTCCCGAATCATAAGTTGTTAAGAAAAATATTGTTTGCTAGTAGAAGCCCTTACTTCAGGTATACTGGTTTCAAAACCGAAACAAAAGCTATAATTTTTATCGCACAATCAACCTTTTCTGATGATAAAAGTGACCACAGCTTTTCACAAGATTTTAGAGATAAAGAAAATGAAGTATGCTAAATAAAAGATTTACACACCAACTTTCATATTCCTCCTACCGAATTTTTTTAGGACGGGTTTTTAGGTTGTGACTAAAATTATTGTTTCAAATTTACTTACTAAATGTTTATTTTTTGCCGTTGCCAAAATCAGGTACAATTAAAAATTTTTAATAAAAAACTTCTTTTATATCGAAAGCTAGCGTTTTTGATCATTGCCATTCTTTTTAAGTTATCACATTGTCAGATCCCGCGAATTTATTCTCATAAACCTGATTGTGTATCTTGTCTTTCCAGTTATCTTTTTTAATCCCGTCATATTCTGAGAAGACTTATAGTCTTAATTGAGTGTCCATTATTTCCTATAATTACTGGTTAGAATATTTTAATTTTTTCTCAAAATATCATCGGAACTTGTCACCGTCGTCTTCTAAAATATAGTGAGGAAATGGTGACTAAATTTGGTACATTTCAGAAATAATACAAGCGATACACAAAGGTAGTTTTCACTTAAAAATATATGGAATAGGAATACATGATCACTAAAATTTTTAAATAAATGATATGGTAATAACGTTCCCCCTTCAAAACTATTTTGAGATTATAAAACAATTACAAGTTTTTTACAAGTTTTTTTTATCAATATAATGGTCAATTTATAAATGCAATGGCATAACATTCACAATGTATAAAATTAACATGAAATATGAATTTAACTATGAACAATTAAAATCAAAGCAAAAACGAGACGACATTAATATTCTGATCCAGTATACTTTTGTTTTCCTGAGTAATAGGAGCGCTTTGCCTTAAAAAATTTAAAATTATTAAGGCAAAAATATTTTCATAATGCGTAATAATAAATTTTGTATTGTATTAATAGCAACATGTTTCATTTGTTTCGTAAGAACAGATTCTAGAAGTGAAATGCCTGATTTCAAAAAATCTACATTTACTTTCGGCAGAACAATGGAAGGTTCGTATAATATTATTTTATTAAGATAAAAATGACTAAAATCTAAAAATTTTATTTTCATTTTCTCAGATGATAGCATACTTCAAGCCGTTTCGCGCTCTTTTGACTCTGTACCTGCAAAACATTTCACTTTGTATTTGGACCATCATGGCGAACACGATTTATTAAATAGTATTGCGCTTACAGTTGTTACAAATGCAGGAGGAACAGTTAAAGTTGCAATAATAAGAGGTGGTATTGGTAAACAATATGCAGTTGTAAGAGTACATTTTGAGAATCTTGAATGGGCTCGCTATAAAATATATTTCATCGGTAAGAATGTGTCACAGATACAACAAAAGCCAGGATCTCCAAAAATTCTGAGATATTTTGATGAATCACGATCAGAATTATCTTACAACAAATATCCAATAAATTAAGATTTTAAAAAATAAATTGGTTCGAACATTATTCAATTGATAGCACTTTAATTTAAAATCCAAATATCCTTTTGATCTTAATTTGGCAAAAAATATGTGATAGTTAATATAAAAAAAAACTTTCTAGCTATCGGACTTTTCAAACTTACAATAAAAAATAAAATTTTAAGTTTATGAAAAATATAAATAAATAATTTTATTTTGAGGATTTGCGTAACATTCAGTTTAAAATCGGTTACATAATTAATCCTTTCAAATGAATCATGTAAATATTCGTATAAGATGTACAAAAGTTGAGAGTTTGTATCTCAATTTTGGTGATGACACAGTTTCCAAACAGCAAAACTATATATTTTCTTTCAGCTACCTTTCTATATAATTATTCGACTAAATTTAATCGACTGAAGTTTTAATTATCTACTCTCTAAAATTTTAGATCTCCAATTTTTGTTTATAGAAGCACAAAGTATTGTAAACAATAATGACTCGTTTTTAAAAATTCCCTAATTTTTCATCACATTTACCAAAAAATGCCAACAAAACAAAAATGAAGAAAAATTCTTTTAAACAACAAAATCTATTGAGATCATTGAAGCGATAAAAAATTTTTAAAGGTGTAAATTATTACCTATATAGGGTTTTGTGTATACCATCATTTTAATGAACAATCAAATCAAGAATATATTGGAACGCTTTAGGCAAAAAATTCTATTGAAAAGATAAAACTGTCGTTATGCTTCATTGCATTTACTTCCAATCAATTCCTAACTGTTAAAAATTTTGCCTCACAAAATTTACAGTTTCAATTTCGTCTTTATTCATTTTCTTTATTCGTTTTCCTTTTGGCTTTTTTCATTTTTTTTTCTTTCGTTGGTTTTTCATTGCTTTTTAACAGAATGCTTGCAATACATCCAAAGCAAAAAGAAATTAGAAATATTTTTCATTTTTATTTAAAGTACTTGAAATGGAAAACCATGCCGATGACTTGTTAGAAATACACAGAATAAGGTAGTTCCACAACCACAATTGCTACAAATGTAAAATGAAAATTTCAACACCGTCTAATAAAAACCCCAGACAAATTTTTCATGTTAGATGCTATTGAAATTCCGTTGAATTTCGAGATGTAATTATTTGATTGTGACTGAAAGTTTTGTTTTAATGAAAGGTTTTAAACGAACATTTCGTGGAAAACAACAGTAGAATACTACAATACAAGCAGAAACTATAAATTTTACCATATCGCACAGAAAGAATTTTCCCATTGTTCTTTTATTTTTTACACAATTTTAAGTGAAACCTTATACGTACGTAAATAAAATTTATAGATCGTTCACTGAAGCAAACTAAAAAACTTTTGGCATTCAAATGAGTTCTAATATTTTAGAAAAGGGGCGGGATAATTTCATAAATTAAAGAACAAAAATTTGTATTTTAATTATGAAATTTTTGGAAGACAAAATTCTTAATTTAACTAACTTGTAATTTTCGTGGTTTTTCCATTTAATCATTCTGTTTCAGTATTAAATTCAGGAGTTTCTGTTAGCATGACATAGGTTCTTGCAATAATTTTACACTAATCCAAAATTAAACACAAGATTTCGACGAACTAAAGGTTAATATTCATAAAGAATGTTTTTTAGAAACTTCAATCACAAAGCGATAATTATGCTTCGGCGCATTGTTTTATGCATAAATTTTCAGTGTGTTCATTAAACTTAGTTTTTCAACATATTTTTCCCTTATATCCGAAATTTAAAACTAAAATTAAATTTCGATCATGCGGAAAATAGTTTTCTACTCTGGTGTCAATCACTTAAAATACTCGTATATGGAAACTTGAAATTTCATTTGACTTTGAAATTACTGTCGCCAATACACAATGTAAGAAAATTCAGCACTTAAAAGATTGATAAAAGAGTGAAGTGAAGTGAAGATAATATTACATGTATATGTATGTAGCTGTATTAAAGAATATTTGCGACAATATTAAAGGAAATTGAATATAACTTACAACTCTTAAAAGGATATCCTTACCATTTATGAGAGCAATATATTTGTAAAATTTTAAAATTTTCAGTACTTTGTAAAAATTTTTGAGGAAACTCAATTAACTTTAACTTACTTGTGCGTATTGTGGTTAATTATACTTAAACTTATGAGGTTAATTATATTTGTAATTAATTCAACATGATCGTAATTTTAAAAAGAAAACATAGTAACTGGAGTAAGCAGACTAGTATTTCAAAAAGGCTAACGTTTAACTATTGGTTTTTAAGGATGTGACTGATCAGTAACCAAATTTTTTTATTCACAATCTTATATAAGAATAGAAATAACATAAATAAAAATTTTCACAATCTAGTACTTGATTTCGACAATAAATCACAGATGCTTTGCAACATTATTTAAAAATAACATTTTTTTTCGTACTTTACACTTAGAAACCAGAGTTACAAATTTCTATGGTTTTTAATCAAATATTTTCTGCTACCTATAATTTAACTGTACAGGATTCTCACCACTAAACATTTGAATTTGTAAAATAAAAGAGATATTTCCATTTTATTAATTGTTCACCACATCACTACAAAACAATTCCAAATGTTACTTGGGTGCAGTTGGTTTTGTTAAATAAAAACCACTAGAATACATCAAAATAATATTGGAAACAGAAATAGAGAGGAAACGAGAAGACTTGTACCTAAACTAAAACAATTTTTTATATAAATTAAATACAATATCCTTTTGTTATCTCCTGAACTCCTTGTTAAAACATAAAATATAGTCATTCAATCGATTTTGCTTCGTTTGCAAGTTTTAATATATTATGAGTCCCAAATAAAAGTAGTATGAAATAAAGTTTGAAAATAAGAAAGGGAGACACTAGATATTTTGTAGTATTTCATAAATAAATGCGTTTTGATTCATTTTCATGTAGGTACTGTGGTGTCTGTGGTGAAACACTTTTTTCATACGGAACTTTTAAAATGTTTAAAAATTAAAACAAAACCAAATATCTTTTTTTCCAATTTCATTGGAAATTTTTGTATAAATATTTTTCATAAATTCTTACTAAATGTAAGAGAATAAAATAGAGTTTAAGTATTGAGTTTCGACTTAAACAAATAGGAATTTAGAGTTCATATTTTTCTTGATTAATACTCTTGAAAACATAACAATAGCAACTTGGCAAATCAAAATACAATTTCGAAGGTTAAACAGATTAAAACAGAAGTTTCCGGGCACATGAAAATGAAAGGGGCAAAAAATAAAAAATACTACAATTTTACTTTTATTATCCTAACTCAAAAGAATAATCGCTAAACAAATAAGGTGCTGTAAACAGTAAGCAGCTTCATAAACAAACTTAAAAGTATTATTCTGTTTAAAAATAAAAAAGTATAAAACAGTTTTAAAGCCAGCACTAAAAAAATATTACTACATCTGCCATGCTCCTACTTATAAAACTGGGAGAAATTCGAGATAGTGCGAAATAATAACATTTTTTGCCATGTTTCATTGCACTACTTTCTTAACATTAGTTGCCATTTTTTTATCTGACACTGCTAAAAAATACAAGTTGTTTTCGTTACTCAGAGGCACATAATTCTTGCCGATGCAGCAATAATTATGTGCCTCCTCTTATTTTCGAAATTATTTATTTCAGTCCAGACTTAAGCATGTAACTTGACTTAAGCATTCCCTTTTCAGATTTCATTTATAGAAAAAGATAGCTTCATATTGACCATATTGTCAGCACATATTTTAGGTATTATAACAAGGTTTTATTACTGCACAAATAAAAAATATTACAGTGGGAGTTGTAAGTAACATTAAAATGAGAGTTCTGTTGCAGAAACAGTCGGAATATTTTCTATATATACTATACAACAGAATAAATATGTATTCGCTATGGAGGCAGAAAGATTGCTAATTTTGAAATTTTTTTAGCAATTTCAAATATAATAGTTAACCACAAGAGTGATGAGTTTTTTCAGTGAACTCACAAATTTTTTCATTAGATTTTAAAATTTTATTAATTCTTAATTTGTGAAACAGCTTGGATTTTTTATATGAGAGTTTTCACCAAATTATTTTAATATTGCATATACAACGTGCGTAAAATGTACATATGTATATGAATAAATGCTTACACAAGCAAATTTTTAGTATACTTGTTGATCGAATTAATTGAATAGTAGTGACTTCTCAGTTCAAATTACAAACTCACATAAAGTTTTATAATATTCCGAAATGAAAGATTTTTATCTTAAGAACGTTTAAACTAAATCAAGTTTTCAGTCGTCAGAAAATATGAAGAATAAATATTATGACTATTAACTGCTCTTATTGAAATCTAAGAATTTTTATAAATTTTTTATAACACAATTTTGTAAATTTAAAAAAAGTTTAAAATAAAATTTTTAAATGTCTGTTCATAAACACTAAATCGTACCTATGAACTACACAAATTTACTTCCATATATGTTACAATATTAATGATCTATAAAATGCTTTTAATTTGGGTGTAAATTTGCTAGAAAACAAATTATTTTAAAAAGCCAATACATCTTCATAGAATCTACAAAAAAATTATCTTAATTTAGCATTCAGTTCTAAGACAATCATGGTCACTATTCCAGTAACTTTAGTTTGAAAACTATATATGATCTAATAAATGTAAATGGTCGAATGAAAAAGAAAAATGGAAAAGAAAATTTATTGCATGCAAAAACCTACATAAGTATGTAGTTTGTAGGTATTCATATACCATATTCACCATTACAATAAATTTGAAAAAGAAATGAGGAAAAAGGATTCATTCGTACGATATTAAAAAATACAGAATATTAAGCATACGAATAAAAGCAGAAATTTAAATTATTTTTGTTCTAAAATTTTAGAATTAATTGTACCAATAGAAGAGCAATAGGAAGTAAAACATTCTTGGTTAATGGAATTCTTGGTGTAATAAATAGAATCCTTAAAACCGTTTTTTTTTTCTAATTTCTGTATGGTTTAAGTTAGAATGCTATATAAAAAATATAACCTGATGATATGAGTAGCACATCAATGTCGGAATTGTATATTTTCCAATTGAAATTGGTATTCTTAGAATTTCGAGAGGCGATAACTTGAAAGCAGGTGGAAATGGAAAAAAATTTTTGTTAGTGTCTTGACCACAACCTGTGGTCTAGCAAAAAAACAACGTGAATTGCCATTTTGTTTTTGAGAAGAAGCAAGCCGCTGCCTTTTAGCGTTTGCAAAATTTGGAAAATGGTTATGATTTTACTGCAATAAATATTTAAAAAATGGCATTTTTAGATTGTTTTTGAGGGGTTATGACTTCCAGAGGGGGGAAGATAGGTAAAAATTTTGTTCCACGGAAATAAGGTTCTAGTAAAGATCTATGCACGCATAAAATTTCAGCTGTCTATCTTCAAGGGTGTAGAAGTTTTGTAAACATGTATTGTAAACGGACGGACTGACAGAGTGAAACTGATAAGTACTTTCTTTCAAAAAATTTTTGGAAAAAAAGTGCTTATTACCTCGTTTCAAGTTATCACCTCTCGAAATTTGCAAAATTTGAATATTTGGCACCTTATATTTGCGAAACCGTAAGCTTCTTCAAATTTCTGTAAACGCAGAAGGTTAACGGTAATTCCCATGCCGTTAAAAATAATTTCAGTAACGTGGTAGGTATTCAAAGATTGTTTTTAAAAGCAGTATTTTCACTCATTGAAGAGAAAATTGCTACAATACAAACCATTGGTTTGAACCAACTTTATTAAATTAACAATATTTTTCGTTATACTAAGAGGATTGCTATTTTTAAAAGTCTGTTCTTGAACACAATAATAGTATACTTGTTGGTAATCAAATATTTTTTTTTAAAATTGTTATTGCATAGTATGATTCTTTATATTTCTCATGTTTACAGGTATATTCAAATACAACTTTCTAGCTTGAAATAAACTTTATGGCCTACAATAAAAATAATAATTCTATAGAGAACTTTTACTGGTTTAACTCAGAATAATTATATTATAAGCAATAAACTTAAAATATAATAAAGAAAACCTTTGTACATAAACGTACATTCTGAAATATTTCAAAGGATATTTACAAAAAAAAATTTAAATATGTAACACAACATATTCAAATTTACAAAAACAAATAAATTTTATTCTACCGAGAAAAATATTTAAAAATTGCCTTACTTTCTTGCACATTTCTAATAAAAGTGGAAAAGAAATTGAGTTAGTAGTTGCAATTTGTCCGTCTACGTTTCTTTCGCTGAAATAAAGGAATTTTAGTTAATACGAGAACGCGTGCTTCATGCGCCTATTCGCAAACAAATATTATCAATAAATTGAAGGCAAATTTTATTCTTCAAAAGTTATTTTTGCACCTTTTAAAAAATTGTTTTGGTAGAGCTACTGATTCTTGTATGTCAAAGTAAAGATATTAATTTTAAATGTGCTGCTTTGAGTCAAAACTTCTTTAATTTCCCCTAAATTAAATTTTGTCTAAAAACTCAGTCCACTAACATAAAATCTACAATGTAAAAAATAGAAAATTGTGAAACCTACAACAAGAAAAAAATATGAAAAAATAGTATGAACACAATAACATTAAGTCATGATGAGCTTCATTTAACCGTAATAACCAACAAATCAAATAAATACAGCATATAATGACATCATTGCAAGTTTTAAAAGTAGATAGGCTTCACATCACTTTCAATTTATTAAAAGCTTCCAATTCGGAACAAGTTTCAAGTCTTGATATACATAGGTACTATAAAACCTGACAGTTTAGCATTTATTTTGTCTTAGCAAACTCACAACAGAGTATTTTATTTTGAATACATTAAAATATATTCTTAATCCATCTCTGATCCAAATGGCTAGTTAAGTCTCTACATTTACAATATTCTTAAAGCAAACCAATAAAGGAAATAATATTCAATTTGGATTTTTTAAAATTCATTTTTGAGGTAAAAATATTCTTGTTAAACATTGTATAATATGGTCGAGTTATTTTAAATAAATGAATTGAACTACTCACATATTGGGAGTACACGTATACACTTGCATAACACAAAACTTAACAAAGTATAGAAAATTCATATAATAGAATATTTTAAAAATAATTTAATATTGGAATGGCCTGAAATTTTTTTAGGAATTTCTTAAATTATTTAGCAGTCAACATTTTTAACTTTTCTAGCATGCTATTATGTATGTATAAAAATACTGTTTCTGTTTACAAAATAGCCCTCATCGTTATAGGATAGATGTAAGAAAATATATTTCGAGCATTTTAGAAAAAACTGTACTTGTCATTGAATGTCCTTATTGCAGGTTAACATACAACTTTGGAATTTTTCAAAGAATTTTTTTAATAAAAATTTAGATTTTATAAAATTTTAATCTGTTACACTATATTATACGTATGTAAATATTAAAACCAAATTATTATAAATATTGCAGAAGTTATAGTCCTTATATAGCCAAAATAAAAAATGTCTAAAAATTATTTATATGTAGTTTTATGTGCTTTTTTTTTTTTTTGAAATTTGTTTCTCAAAATTTTTTTTGTACTAAGATTTTTGTTTATTTGTTAACATTATTGAATTTTTTTTTTACTTTTACAAAATCTTTGGAAATAAAATGGTTGTTTTTTATATTAAAGAAATTCCAAAATTGTTGTTTACATTCTTATAAATGCCAAATACATTTCTTGTATATTCGTCCTTAGAGTAAATTTAATTCAAATGGAAAATTTTTTGTAAAAAAAAATGATTCCAGTATATTTGAATAAAAATTGCATAATTTCAGGAGTTCATTTATTTTACCCAACTTTTTCTAGAATCAAATTCTATTACTGACATTTTCGCTTTTTGGTTTTAATTTTTAAAATTTACATTTTTTATTCATAAACAAGCATTAAATTACGCACACTGCGTCCTTTTATACAAAATTCTGATAAATTGTGCATATACCAGCCATAAGAATCAAAGGCTGGGCGAGAATATATATACCATTTGTGTACTCATGCTGTGCCATACATATAAAAGAAATGAGAAGAATATTTTTTATTCACTAAATTTTTTTTTTACGATTTAGTCAGAAAGTTAAATAATATCAAGAAATTCTTTCGCTCTATTTTTTCTAACATTTTCAGCAGCTAGCTTTAAATTTCGAAACAATCGTATTCTGAGCTTTAACCCAAACTAATTCACTTTTTTAAAAAAGGCGAGAAACGTAATGGATTTATATATTTAATTTCGCACGGTAAACCAGAAAACAAAGACAAATTATGAGGCTTTACATGCGTTTATACAAAGACAAATTATGAAGCTTTACATTAACCATTAACTAATAGAAAATTAAAGAAAAAAATCAACCTTCTTTTTTAGAAAGCGAATATTTTTTTTTCATTCATCATTATCATTCGTTTTCATATGCGCTTTTTAAATAAATCACATAAATTCAACAAGCCAACATCATTGTTGAATTCTTTGTAAAAAATTTTAAAAACTTGAACGAAATTAACATTCATAAAGGGGCAAATTTTTGAATGTAAATGAAGTTACCAAGGATAACCTTTACACCTGTAGCAATTTTATTTTATATTTTACTGCTTGTAAATAGTTGTCTATGTATTCCATATGCCACATGCAGTTGAAAGTATCCATTTTATTGTTTAATTTGCCTGCGTGCAAAATTTCAGTTCTAGGAAATAAAAATCATCATAGTACAAGACTGAACGTAAACAAATGGAGCAATAAAAATTAAATTCAACATACAAACAACAAAGACATTTGGCACGTTAACAACTGATAAATAAAAATTCTAGCAAGTTATTTACCTTTCTTTTAAACAATTGCAGTTCGATTACACAATATTATTTAGAAAAACTTTGTAACAGAACTGTAGCCATTAAGAATAATAGTGGATAATAACTTTCAGTATAATAAGAAATCTTAAACTGTTACATTATTTCGTTTTCAGGCGACCTAAACGGTATATTCTTTTTTTCTTAGTAATTTCACCTAAAATAACTTCATTTTAATGTTACCACAGTAGAAGTTCTAACAAAATGTCTAAGACCTTGCTTAACTTACTTTACTTGCTCTTATTTTTTTATAAAACTATATTTCAAAATTTAAAATTCTGTACGATTATCAAACATGTTAACATTTAGCATGTTAAATATTTTTTTCCTTAATTTTTTATGATATTTTTTTGCTGCTTTTACCTTCAATTATAATTTATTATACATTACTTTTATACATGCATATACATAATAATGATCTGAACATAAAATAGTCTATAATTAATTATATGTAAAGTTCAATTTTTATTAAATATTCGCATTTGTTCAAAATGAAGTCAAATAACTACTAACAAAAAATATCTGCATTAAAATAAAATTCTGTACACCCTCTCTGAATAGCTTTCGGCAATATAAAATAAATTAAATTGCACTTGAATAAATGAACTTTGATATATCACTCACAATAAAATTGTAATCAATGGTCCGAGAAATGTATTCTCGGAGCGCTATTTACCCAATATTATTATTAATACACGAATTTTCACAAAATGTAAAAAATTCAGATTGTGTGTTTAAAAAACGATATTCCATCGATTAATCATTTTTATTTTATTCGAAAATTATTCTGTTTTTTGTGCCGAATTATGAATGTTAATAAAAGAATAAAATAGCAAGAACTACCATTTTTTTTTTTAATTTTTGCAAAAAAAACTTATAATATGGAAATATATGCAATTTTAACCTAAGGTACACACACCGAACATATTGAAAATTTATATGAATTTATTAAACCAAAATTATGCTATACGCAATCTGTGCATTGAAACTTTTAAAAAAATTAATCAATAGGAATAAAAGTTGGAAAACAAATGCGACAGCAGCTGAAGAAAATGAGGCACAATGAAAACAAGAAAGTTTTTGGTTGATTAAGTACCTAGAGGTGCTATCAATACTTCGTTCGGCAAGAATAGGACTGTTTAACTCTTTTATATAGTTTATGTATATATTGCATTTACATATAATATTATTCATACTCTCCTTTCAAATACCGTAAAAATTGATAAGTTATACTTTTTAAATAAGTGAAATTGGGTCTCGATTAAGATTAAATTTCTAAAATCTAATATTAACCATGTGATCCACTAAAAAAACATAAATTTAAATGTTTGGTCATGAAAATTGGTCATGCGAAGTTTTGATGTACGTTGATGAACTACAGCTGAACTGTTTTTCTCCAATGCAATAAAATAAATTTCTGTTAATTTAATTTTGTGACTTTGAATCATATCTTCTTTGTGGTCAACTGTGAGGCGAATATCGCTTTAAATAACCAATCAACGTTATGCTAACTGGTTCGATTTAAAAACGCATAAGAAATCAAAATCAAATACAACAAGTAAAAACGTTTTAGCTGGGCTAAAACGAAAAACAAAAACTTCACAGATATGTATGTCCTATATTTAAACCCATGACAGCAAAATCTCATGAAGCTAATTTTATTATTTTCACGAATATTTAAAATTAGCTTTTGGAGTTGTATGGTACCTATCCGAACTAGTGCACGAATTGGTTCAATTACAATAGAATCCGGCCTTTAGGCCACTTCTGAAAGTTTGATAGTATCTGTCTTATTCGTTTCTAAGTTATCGTGCGATCGAACGGGCAGCCGGACCGATGGACGGACGGACGAATGTGTCTAAATCAACGCAAAATTTACGCTGAGCAAGAATATATATATATATGTATGTCCATACCGCAGATGACTCCTTCAAGTAGTTACAAACTTTTATTAATATATTGTCAATTTGGTTAATATACTTACGAAGGTGAAGATTGTAAAAAATTTCTCCAAAAATTGCAATTAAATGAGAAATGAAAAATTTAACTAAAACTAAATGTGTCAAATTTTCGGTACTTTTCAAATAATCATCATTCATTTCTTCCTAAATTTTATTAATTAAATTCTATTAAAACTTTGCAAATCAGCACCAGTGACAACTTTGAAATTACATTTTTTTTTGTAGTAATTTTAATAAACTTTTTAAACTGAAGTTTTTTGTTGACATCAAACATCAAGTTCAAGATCAAAATCAAATTAAATTGAATTTTTAATAATATTTCATTGTTCAAAAACTAATTTTTATTTTAACAATTTTCATTTAATTTTGTACACTAAAGATATACTTAGTAACCGATACATAGATATAGATAATTTCTACCAAAAGTTTTTATAAAAGTTGACCCCCATATGTTAAACAACTTTCATACAAAAATTTCATTATACAATAATTTGTAAGGATAATTTATCATTCTATGATATACATATCATTTTCATTGCCATCAATTGTTCAAAATACAGAAATCACTTAGGGCAATTTTAATCAATACAGGTAGAAATCAACATTAAATTTTCGTATGATTTAATATTTTTGTGTTCACTTAAGTATTTTTCATATAAATCCTTGGAAAGTAAGTATACTAACTAATAAATTCAATAAAATACTAACAAACACATAATGCCTATATATACATAATTATATTATGTACTTTATAATATATACTCTTCTTGTATGCTATGGTCTTAGTTATGCAATATATAGGTGTAGAATCACTATTATAGTAAAAAGGATTAATTTGCCTGAGGTTTTATATTGAACATTATCTTAAATAAATTTTGATTTCATTCACAGGGATAGATTTTACTCTTTACGATAAATTTCAACTATTAATTAGATCATTTCTAAATTTATGCATGAGAGATGTTTTTAATATTAAATTTTAATATTATATCATCAGTCAAGTCCCATTTGAAAAATTTCTCAATAGTTATAAATCTATATATAACTACATAATACATAACTACAATCATATAAATTAGAAATACATATTTGAAAATAGGTGATATTTAATTTTTAATTGTTTTGATTCCATTTGAAACGTACCACTTCAGAATTTTGTTCAAAACACTTTAAATATAAGATTATTATGCAACCGCACAGTATAAAAAATGATTAGAAACAAAAAATTTCTTAGGCTCATAATACTTTTTGGTATACATTGAGTGTGTATCACTCTGAATTATTAATAGTTATATTACAATCGTTTCCATTCTTAATAGTCTTATTCATATAGATACTAAATGGAAAATGAAATATTTTTTTTTATAATAAATTTATTGTTATTCCTATGCATAAGCCTCAGTGGATTTTTTATAGTTTTTCAAAATTTTAAGAATTAATTAAAAAATATGCATTTCTTTTAAAACAAATCTCATGCAAGAAAATTCTGCATTGTTTTCATTTAAAATACAAATTAAACATGGTTTCCACTTAAAACACAATTCCCATCACTTTTCCACATTTATTAAAATTATAAAATATCATTCAAATGTTTCGGTATGCTCAAAGCAGTGGCGTATCTAGGGGGGGCGGTGGGTGCGGTCAGCACCGCCAGCACTTACTTTGGGGCGGCATTTTTTATATTTACTTATAGTTTTAAAAAGCAACTTATTCATTTCATATTTATCTCCTTTCTTGAATAATAAATGATTATTATGATTATTATAAGTTTAATATTTGGTTTATTAACTATATGATTAACTATATGATTTAGAATATTATTCCTTTTGTTGATAAAAAATTATCTTCGTTCTACAATGACTCACTTAAGACTACAAAATCTTGAAAATATTTGTCAATAGAAGAAAACATTACAAATAATATAAATTTTGAGAACATTATACACGATTTTTCTAGTATGAAAGCTAGAAGAGTAGATATTATATAAATATGTTTACGAGTGTATATAAATATGTCTAAAAAATTAATCTGTGTATTAATTAATATTGATTAAATAACTTAATAATTTATTTATGTGTATTAATTTATAAAAACCACTATTTGATTGACTTATAATAGAAAGGCCGGAAAACTGGAGATCGCCCCGGGCGGCAAAAGTTCTAGGTACGCCACTGGCTCAAGGTATTTAACATTTTTTGAGTCTCCAATTTTATAGCACAAAATTACCTGAAGGATTAATTATCCTGCAGATTTAAAACTAGAGTAGCAAAAATTTCTTATTTCTTGTTGACATCCAATGAATTTTAGTGTATGTAAGAATTATTTCCACTAAAAATTTATTTATCATTTGTATTGAATTTTGAATTAATTCATAATTAGAATTATAAGTATATTACCTATAAGTATATTAAATGATTAAAAAAATTTTCTTCCTCAAGAGGACATGGAAATCTAAAATGTATTATTTAAATATTAAAATAAATTCATGTATTTATAATTACATAATAATTAATTAGTATATTATATCATTGCAAATATTTTGAGCTGATGACGAATTTGACTATATACAAGATAATTGATGGTGATCAATAATAATACGGATATAGAAAAATATTTTGATGTCAATCAATAATTTATTAACCCATTTTCATTAGATAAATACAAATATAATATCTACATCAAAAATATCAATACAAGATCTCTACATTGTATTACAAGCATAGACATACATATATACATAGAAAGCACATAATTACATTATATGTCTGTTGAAATTCATATTCCCAAGGCGTCATGGCTTGATTTAATAATATGTATAACAAATAATAGTAGAGCAAATATTGTAATTGATATATTTTCAACAATCAAAATTTTTAATTAATAAGTATATATGAGAAGTGTCCTTTAATTAAATAAAAGATAATTTAATATTGATTTTATTTTTAGATATAATATGTATGTATGTATTACAAGTACATCAATTTACACACGTATGTTGTCATACATTGTAAATCTTCATAGCGTCTGTTATCATTTCTATTTAGTATATCAGGTTAAATCTAAAATTTTCTATATAGGGTAATTCATTCAATTCATTTCATAGTTAATTTATCTTTATAATATTAGTAATTTTTTCTCTTTCTACATGAGCTCTTATAAGAGCTGTACTTATAGGTATTACAAAATTTCTTTGAAGAAATATCATCTTTGTAATCCACAAACCAAGGAAGGAAACTAAGTGAATGGAACTCAAACAACTTATAGCTTTATAAGTAGAATTTCATATGTTTTATCAGGAAAGTAATAAAAGTAGAAAATAAAAGAAACACCTTTGTATGAACTCGAGATCAATTTAAAATTTGAAAAAAAAAAACAATCGGCTTTAAGACAAAATTTTATCAAGTCTTCTTATATTCACAATTCTACATCGACTGTTTTATTCACGAACACGAGTGTAAAAGAATTTACACTCGTGATTCAGAAATTCTACAACAATTTATATTTAAAATAAATGATATTTCATACTTCATACATGTCATTTAGCTAGATGTCACATTTTTGACGCTCATTTTACTATGTATTGCAATACAGAAAAAAACAGCTTTGAAAAAGATGCAATGGAACATTTATTAATAATTTCTTTTCAATAAATCAGGAAATTTTAGTTTTTTATCAAATGGCGACAAAAAATCTTAATCCCATAATTTGAGTCTGGAATTGCCAATCAACTAAATTTTATCTACTTTCCAAACATATGTGCGCTATTCAATATTTTAATAAAAGATAATTGGAAATCTTATTGAATTAATAATGTATACCATACATAGCACTAAACCTAGTAAACTAAAATAATTCTCATCAACACTTATAAGTTGAATTATGGTGGATTACTCGTATTCAATATTATAAAAATCAATTCTGTTATCTTCAGTATTAATATTATAAAAAATAAATACGTGTGCATAACTTAATGAAAATTATTTTGTACATCTAGCCATACATATAAACTATAATATGCAAAAAAAAAAAAAAATGAATTAAGAAACTTTTATTGTGTAATAAATTTTGTACTCAAGTTGAATAAATCGATTAAAAAACTTAAGCGAAGTGATTATTCAGTTTACACATATTTTAATCTGTGTAGGTATATGTTCTTCGTTATAATTATTATCATCACTAACGTCATCATCATAATGTTAATAATTTACTGGTGCACGAAAAAAATTTTTTTTTCTTTGACTACATTCTTCATTCGAGCGCAACATCCTTCAAAATTAATGATAAATTTTTAAAACTTTTAATATTACACACTCATGTTCATATACATATGTATGTATTATGTATATGTATTTGTAAGTAAACATCGTTCAACCACATTTAAGTTTATTAAAACAACATTTTGACATATTTGTAATCTTTTACTATCTATAATTTCTATACTTGCTGAGTACTCACTTGTACAAGAGTGTATATTTAACACACATTAAATATAATGAAATCTCTACAATGCAAATATGCATAAAATTACTTAATAACGTTAACACGATAAATACTAATTGAGTTTCTTTTGTATAAAATACTTAATCCTTAATATATGAATTTCATCAATGGAATTAATATGTATGTTATATGAATATTGTGGCATGCAAGTAAATGTTTTATATTATAAACTATAATATTATTAGTCTTTAGAAACAAAAGAAATTACAAGATGCAATCTAGGGTTATAGTTAACAATATTTGAATTAAAAATATTTTTAACACTTATTATTTAATTAGGACAGTTCTTCTACGTATGTATAATTATGAAAATTAGAAAAAAAAAATCTGATGTGGTCAGCACATAACCGACCGCATTGTGTATTGTCTAGTTAAATGAAAGTGTTACAGAATATTATAAAAATGTCTGTTAAATACTTCTTTCCAATTTTTAGGACATTAGTAAGCTTATAGTTAACATACGTAGAAAAATGTAAATTTGGCTCTTAGTAGAGTTTCGCTTTGTGCTACCCGAATTCCCTGAAATGCTCGCCAGTTAGTTTCGGTAGCAACCAGAACTCAAATATCAAATTTCAAGAAATTCCATCAATTTGTTCTGTGGATATGGTGAAAAATGTAAAATCGGCCCGCAAATCAGTTCTCGAGCCCTGATCTTTCCAAAAAAGTTATATGTTCATTGCTTTAATATGAGGAATTCATATATTAAATTTCAAAGAAATCGGTTGATTATTTCTCTTTATATACACAAAAATGTATATTTGGCCCGTAGTAAACGTCTAGTTGCCGATGTCTGATTTCTTCCAAAACATACGAATTTTTGCGGACGGTCGAGCTGAGCTTATATATTAAATTTCAAGTAAATCGGTTGAATATTTTCTTCAAAATGTTCAAAAATGTAAAACAGGCCCGCTAAAAAGTGCAGTTCCCGAGGCCTGATATATACCAAAAGTTGATCGATCCGTGCCATAGTGGAAACAAACTTACATATAAAATTTAATCAAAATCGGTTCAGCCGAACTTGAGATACACGCGTGCACACACAGACCGACAGACCGACAGACCGACAGACCGACAGGTTGCTAAAAATAGTTTATTTACACTTCCCTACTACGAAGAAGTACGTTCCGACCGAAAACTCGATATGCAAAATTTGTTGCCATCACATAACCTACCTATTGTTTACACAATACGGTCGGTAAAAATAATCAGATTCCCATTAAAGATTTGTGGTTTTTTGCCATGTTCAGTAGAAAACAAAGTATTTTTATAAAGAATGAAAATATATTCAGAGTGATCACGAGATATAAAGGAATTTCTCTGGGGGAGCGATATATTAGTGTTTTGGGTTTATCCAGAAACGCTTTAAATTATATACAATCGCTAAAATAATTACTAACATCGAAATGATATAATACGTATACATGGAAATTTGGATAGTACAATTTCTAAATTTTAGAAAAATAGATATTTAAATTAGATATTTAAGAAAATGTATAATTTTCGTTCAAAGTTTTTTCTAAATATATTGTTAAACATTTATCAATATTTGCGCAAAACACCGTAGTTTCCGAAACTTTTCACGAGTTCATTTTCTAATTTGTATAAATTTGATTTATTTATTGGTACTTAATGAATATTCAATTTTAATTTAGTTTTTAAAGCTGAAATACTTCATCATTAATTATTTGTCAAAAGGATATTAAGCTATTATAGCGAATCCGAATTCAACGTCCCTCATGATTGATATCACAATTCAGAACTACTAATATATAAATAACAGATTAGATTGAATCAGAAATTTAGTAAGTATATTGAATTGTCGCTCTGCATCATTGCATATTACAAATGAGTTCGGTCTATTTTTAAATTTGTTTAAAAAAAAACTTACTTAAAGACTACAATCTTATAGTAGTATAGGCTCTACTACGTAATAAATTAGGCTCACTACGTAGTATTTAGCATAAATTATTGTACAAATTGTTCTGGATATTTTTGGAGAAGTTAATGAAAATATTCGTGATATAAACCACTTCTACAATATTCAATTAGAAACTTATTATATCATTTAATTTAGAAAAATCTAAGACTTTACCAAGGCACTTTGAGTATTAAATTCTTTTCATTTTAAAATTTTAAAACTGACTAATTAATCTTTAAAGCTATGTGCAACATAAATGAGTAATTTCGCGAGTGAACAACATGTTTTCATTTTGACGTTCTTTTATTTAAATTTGAATAATAAAAAAATTTAAATCTTAAACACCACAACAATATAAATAAATCTTGAACATAACATATAAAATTCCTATACATGCATAACTACTTAAAATGCTTACATGAACATATTTTTACAACATATATTACATAACGGAGTACACTCTATGCTGAACATTACATTGTAATGTAAAATAAAATTATGTATGCTAAAACCATTGACGTTAATGGGAGACATTAAAATAATTTCTCTTTTTTTTTCTTTTTTTTTTTTTTTCAACATATCGCTCAAATGTTGAATAAATTCAAGTGCTGTAAAGTTCGCTAACATACTCACTCATTTTTATTATGTTTGTTTTGTTAATAACTTAAGACTTAAATATTTTTTTTAATGAAATACTTCATATTTTTAATGTTGAAATTTTGTATGCGAGAAGTGATAAAATAATTATGTGGAAAATATAAGTTTTAATTCCAAAGAAACAATTAAATTGCATGTAATTTTGAGGGTGAATAAATTGATGAAGCAAATTAAATTATTGTAAGAATAATTGGTAGAGAAAAGTGCCCAATTATTTTCATTTTATACTTAGTTTTTAGAATAAATTTAATTTAGGCACAAAATCTTTATAAAATATCAGTAATCTTAAGTGTGTACTCGTATCCGTATTTAAATTGTTGTGTTCAAATTGCGAGTTAAAAATAAACTCAGAGCCCATTTCGTTTACATTGACAAGTGATTCAATTTAAATTCTAATTATAAATAAATAATTTGAAGTGACAAATTTGTTCAGAAGAAATTATAGAAGAAAATAATTATGTATTTGTTTTCTTACAGCAATAATAATCCCCAATTAATTAATATTTTTTAGCTAGTATCTGTATTTATTTATTTTAATTTAAATGAAGGTACTTTGTCTGAAAAGCGAACCCAAATAACAGAAATATAAAATAAATATCCAAACCCTATTTGTGTGATTGCAATTTATAAATTCTAAAAATAATATAATCAGGCCTGCTTCTTTAAAATTAAAGTTAAGATGTTCATAACACGCACCACTTGGATTATAACAAATGCAAATTTTTTTCGAATATTCAAAATACTGTAGTCTTATATTTTTCAGTTTCATTGGGTTTTAGCATTTAGTTAATGCACAATTGAATATAAAATTGTGCTTGTTTTCTGGTATGTCGCACTATTTTGTTTTCCATCTTGTAAAAATGATTTTTCAATTCTTTTTGAATTTTTTAGAAATGTACAGAGTCGATTATCAAAAAAAGTCATCAAACAAATGTTGTAGAGATTTTCGAGATCTTTGTTGTAGAGATTTTCTGAATGCTATTAATGGAAGATATCATTTCTATTGGGCCGATCTTTCTCAATTAAAATATTTGCATCCTTGTAGTAAATATAAACATGCATACTCAGAATATCAAAAACTGAAAACTTCCAGAATACTGTTAAAGATATAAATATTTCGATAAAGAAACTGTAAAATTTCTGTAACATAAATTTCAAAAAAATATCCTACAACTTTCCTAGAAATATGAGACGTAGGAGAGGTATCCTACATTAATTTTTTCTTAGATCTACTATAATAAATTCGAAAACTTGCAATTACGTGTATAATGTACAATCTCGTCTGTTATATCATAAATACTTAAATTATGGGAGAATAAATTAATTACTAAAAATGAATCATTTTAAATATCCTTTATCGAGCGTCATAATGAAAATTTTATATATTCAATATTCTGAAATTAATTTCAGAGATTATCTGTATTTATAAGAAGTGCTCTTCGACGATATACTCAATATCAAATTTGAAGTCAATAAATTTGGAAATCTGAAACGTGTGTTTACTGTTATGATTGCTTTTTAGGATCGTTCAAATCCTTTGCTCAACCTATAATGTTTTTTACTCTTTCACATAATTCTTTTCGAAAAAATATAAAGTGGTCTCGAAACATCTCTTGATCTGTAAATATACAATCACATGCACTCAAATAATTCCATTCCGTATTTATTGGAACATTTTATTTGTTTGTGATAGCATAAATAAATATGTATAAAAAAATGAAATGAAATAAATACTTTCTAGGATTTCCTCTATAGAAAAATGTGAAAAACAAAAACTATAACAACTACAAAAATCAATAGACAGTGTAAATACAAAATTAGATTGTAATAAGATATTAAATGGAAATGAATGAAGTGTCCAGATATATCCTTGAAAATCACTTTATTGGTTTATCGTGGTCAAATTCCACTTCTTGCCATCATCTTTTTTAAGTTTATTTTGTAATTCTATAACACAAAACTCTATACATATAAAATCAGAAATAATATTTTATGTATGATTGATTCGTTTTATATTTTACTCTAAATAAGTAAGGCGTGACAGTAATATAAGCTCAGAAGTAAGAAACCTCAAATTACTTGAATTGTAAATGTATTTTTTAATTATGCAGCAAAAAAGTATCAAAGAAAAGTTTTATAAAAGTATCGCAAAGTAAAAGCCAGAAAACTGTAGCACATATGAAATTTGACTTATGTAAGTAAGTAATTTTAATTTTTAAAAAACAAGAAGCTATCAAAAGAAAGAAGAAAGTAGGTATAAGAAGATGACTGTTTTATGGAAGCCTATTTCGCATGTAATGCAAAAGATATTGCAAAAATTTTTTGAAGTTTAAGTTTTGTTCTAAAATTTTTATGACATTAAAATTCTGAAATATTTAATAAATTTTTAAAGGGAATATTATAATGAAAATATTTTCATATTACTTAAAACGGAGCCCTATAGTCACTCCAAGCTAAAAATATCCTTCGAATTCAAGTCACACTTCAAATTTTCTAGGAAATTAGAGAATATTTAAATGATTTCATACCGTGTAAAACTTATAAAAACCTTCGAACGTAACACAAATCTGCTTAGTTTCCATTCCATTGTATAGCGGTCTAAAATTAGATATGATTTAATAGAATATTCTATTTCTATATTTCCTTTCTCTAATCTCCTAAATCCTACAAATGCTATTTAAGTGTTGCAAATAACTATCGTCAAAGAAGAAATTACAATATTCGATCACGACGAAGTACAGTTTCAAAAAATGCAGACATAAATTTTGACGCAAAATCAATAACAGCTTTTGACTCTTTTTAATAAAGGTACAGATGAAAGTGTTAATCGATCTAAAATGAGCCAAACTGATACTTAACTTCCTCTTCTTATTGGCAAATGCAATTTTGATTAATTTATCTATCTTTATAGTAGTCAAATTGTTCATCTTGTGGGAAAATTATTAAATTCAGCAATTTTTAAGATTTCGGCAAGATAAAACATTCTCTGCTATAAGCAATATACATATATGTGCGAATAGAAATATTAGAATAGAACTTTTCTGTTAAATTTCCAAAATTAATTCATTTTTTATCAAACTTGTTTATAGGAGTTCTTATATGTATGTGTGTATATATAAGTGTATATATGTGTTGTTAATACCAGATAATTTTCCTATTTCAATTATTATATTTTAATGACTGTAAATATGGACTCAACAGTTCATAATTAAATAAGCGAATGATTATGCGATATTTAAAAAGTTATAAATTTTATTTCTAAAATTATAATTATTATTTCAGAATTCATAATATAAAAAATTTTAAATTAAAATACAAATTATTGTCATTAGCAAATTATTATCACCCTAATGAAAAATAGAGTCATAATTTTGTTTAAATTTATTCAATGAAATTTCATAAAATTTATTTGATTTTATTCGATATTTGATTTTATTCGAATGTAAAATACATTGTAATTTAATTTATTATAAATCTAATTCTATATACAAAGTGCATAATTATGAAAATAAAAAGTTTTTTTCGCTAATAAAAACGAAAATAAATCTAAATTTTAAATTTTGAAAATTTCTGAAATAAAATTTATTTCAAATTATATTTTCAAGTACAGTAACATATAAAATTATTAATACACAATCGAAAATTGTTAATTCGGAAATTCGAGATGCTGAGTTTTTTTTGCAAATTGATTTCTGGCTCGGACGATTAATCATAATGACCCTTTGTAGTTTGTCATTTTACTTAAAATTTAAAATTTACAAAAAAGTTTCAAATTTGCCTCTCAAATAATTTTAAATTTGACAATTTCTTTGTGAATTCAAGCCTAATGAATTCGAAAAGAATTAAATTACCTGGCAACTTATTTAATAAATTAATATAATAGTGCGTGCATTAAAGGTTTTGACTTTTAGAAATACTAAACAATATGATTGCTATGTGTTTGGTTAATTGTGTCATACTGTAAAACCACAGTCCCAGACGGTTAAAAACTGAAGCGAATTTTTTATGACCAATTGTCATGACTGGTAATAATTTTCACTTGAATATTAATAAATTTTTAAAAATCGTTTTTGAAACGGAAATTTTTTGTGGACTAATTATGCAATTAAAAATAAATCTTTATTATTTAATTAATGGCTAATTATTATTATTTTCTGAAATAATATTAATGACTATTTCGAATTTGTCCACATATTTTTTTTTCCTATCGCGTAAAATTAAAAATTGGTAATTAAAAATTGTTATTATTGTGTTAAAATTTTAAAAATATAAATTTTATATGTAGTGGTAAATAAATATTAATTATCTTGTTTAATAATAATGGAACATAAGGCAAATATCAATTGCAAAAATTGAAATATTAATTAAATTTTCTTTTTCAAACATTAACACTAATAGTTACTTGATAATTTTTGCAATTAAAATACAGAACACAATATTTGTGATTTCCGTTTTGTAAATTTTTAATTATTTTCTTTTTCAATTTCATGCTCTAGAAAATGCTAGTATTTTAAATTTTATTCTTTTATTAACTATTATGTATATTATGTGTGTGAAATGACATATGGTTAAAAACCAATATTCTTCTCGGTTTTTATATTCATTATTCAAATGTTAAAAACCCACATGAAATTCATATTGTGTAAAATAAAATTGTTAATTATGTACACAATTTTACACGTTTTACAACATCTAATCGTGGACTAATTAACACCTACAATCCCTTAAACATTTATTCATTATATATTTTTGATTCAAACATTTATATAAAATAAATCAACTGGATTTGGGTGTTTTTTACAAGACACGGTGTTTAAAGTTAAAAAATCACAAGTTTTGGCATTAGGGAAATAGGAAAAGCTTCACGTATTTAATATTTTATAAAATAAAAATTTATTAACTATACCCAAATTATTCAGTGAGGATTTTTATACTTCATAATAGATAAGAATTAATTCATACTTCATAATTATTATAGTACGAAAATATTGAATGTTCTGTTTAGTTTAATAAGTTTTTTGCTTGCTGATATTAACATTTCATCAACACCAAAGTATTCGCTTATCTCTGCCTATACAATTTTTATAAATAGACAGAATTTGTTGCTATTGGTTAAGCATATGGTTTGTGTTGTACCGTTGGTATGTGTGATTCTAAATTGAAATTATAGTTTGTGAAAATATGAACATTTCTAATAATCCCAAATAAAATTGGTTGGAACCAATGGTTTGTAAAGTAGCACTTTTTCCTTCAATAAATGAAAACACTGCTTAAAAACAGTTTAGCTATGTACTACTCGTATATTATTATAAAAATTATTTTTACTCATATAACAAGGTATTTAAAAAATTGCATATATTTGGGATTAAACAAAAAAATATTGAAAGAGACGTTAATATAATGCTCGAATCCAAGGGTTAATTGCGTGAGCTATGAAAAATAATTATATTTTGTATTAATAAATATTATATTTGGTATCGATTGATTTTAACAGCCATTTTGTTTTTCTAAAACAAAAATATGCGGTGCCGCGGGAAGATAATTAAACCACTACTTTTCTACGTTTGCAAAATTTGAAAAGTGCTTATAGTTTCGTCACAATAAATAGTTAAAAAATGGCATTTTAAGGTCTTTGAGGCGATGTAATTATTAGAATTGGGGAAATAGGTAAAAATTTTCTTCTACGGAAATAAATTTCAAGTAAAGGTCATATGAAAGATCATATACTATGCATATGAAATTTCAATTTTCTTTTAAAGGAGTAGAAGTTTATTAACACGTTCCCTGTCCGCAGAGCCACATATGGTTCAGGAAACGTGCGCTTGATAAGCACTGATACGTTCCTGAGCCATATGTGCTTCAGGATGTATATGAAACTTCTAAAGCAAATTATTCGACTGGACGTAACGGAACTGTACAGTTTCTCCACTGGACGTGCTAGTATTAATAAAGTAAAGAAAAACGCCGGGACATAAGAAAAAATATTTTTATTTTACGCAGAAATCACAAATTATTATTGAATGGACCATATGTGTTTCAGGTAGAAATACCCTACATCCGTTTTTTTTTTAAATTATTATTATTAATCCTATCCTATGACTACAAAAAAAAAACAAATTATTCAAAAAACCCTGTTGGACTTGTCGGTCAATTTTGCATTTTTGTATTGGGACAGGGAACGTGTTAAACATGTTGACAGAGTGAAATTAATGAGTTCTTTCAAAAATTTGAAAAAGTGCTAAAAAACTTGTATATTATTCAAAATTACCCTATATTGAAATTACTTTACGACTTTTAGTTTTTAATAATTAAAACCGTGTAAAATCCCGTAACATGTACCATACAAAGAACTACATGATCTTCACAAATTAGCGTTGAGCATATAAAAAAAATATATTTTATTTTATTTTAATGAGAAAATCAAATCTGCAAAACCAACTTAAGATAGTTATTAACATGCTTACTCGTTTAATGAATTTACAAAAAATTTCTCAATACTTTTCAAAGTTGTTTTATTTCTATAATTACTCAAATTTTAGTTTTATTATATAACATCAAATAATTCAATATAAAGATGTCGTAGAGATGATGCAATGTATTAAGCAAGTTTAAATTATAGAAAAATACTCAAACTATATTGAATTATGGTTCTTATAATCATTGGCTTCATTATTGTAATGTAAAATTTGAATATTAAATATATTTAAGCATTTTCCACTCGATATGACAAAAATACAAGCTTAGATTCTAAAAGAGAATAAAGCGTTCGTAAGGTTGACAACGTCATTGCGATTATTTTTATGAATTTTTGTTATAACAACATTAGAAAATAACTTTCAAAAAGAAGTTCTACATTTTACTTATTTATGTTTTGAAAAATATCAATAATTTGTTTTTATAGCATGCTCTAAATTTCGCAACAGTAGCTTTTTGATGGAAAAATATTGAATTTTTTTAATATTAAACTATAAATTTTGAGTTTTTATTGAATTTTCGACATGTTGTTCAAAACATTTTAGATTTCATTTTGATCTAACACTACTAATCAGTCACCCTTTAGCTTAAAACATCTCTTTTGCACAAATAAAGTTGGGTCAAACCAATGGTTTGTATTGTAGCACTTTTCCCTTCAACAAATGAAAATTTTGCTTTTAAATACAGTCTATGTAGTCTATGTACCTGTCACGCTATTAAAATTATTTTGATTCATATACAAAACTATTTCTAGGGTTGCATATATTTAGGATGAATGATTTATGCAGTCTTTGAAATAAAGCAAAAATTAATATAAAGTGGGGTTAACATAATGCTCGATTTTAAGGTTTAATTTTGTGAGTTAAGAAAAATAATTATATTTTTTAATTTCATGGAATTTACCGTTAACTTTTTGCGTTAATAGAAATTTGAAAAAGCTTGCGGTTTCGGAAATATAAGGTATCAAAAATTCAAATTTTACAAATTTCAAGAGGCGATAACTTGAGAGGGGGTGGAGATGGAAAAAAATTTTCTTCTAGCGAAATGAACTATTTGATAATGTCTAAAAGCTCCTAAAATTTCAAGCTTCTACAGGCTGTAGTTTGGAAAAAAAACGACATCAAAAATTTGCAAAAAAAGGACTTTAGATAACGGTAAATTTGAACGGCCATTTTGTTTTTCTAAAGTTCAAATATAGTATGCCGCGCTAGGGGAAGCAAGCCGCTGCTTTTCTGCGTTTGCAAAATTTCAAAAATGCTTATGGTTTCATTGCAACAAATAGTTAAAAAAGGCCATTTTTAGGGTTTTGGGGGGGTATAACTTCTAGAGGGGAGGAGATAGGTAAAAATTTTGTTCTACAGAAATAAGTTTCTAGTAAAGATCTATGTACATATAAAATTTCAGCTTTCTATCTTCAAGGGTGTAGAAGTTTTGTAAACAGACACACGGACAGACGGACGGACGGACGGACGGACGGACGGACGGACGGACGGACAGAGTGAAACTAATAAGCACTTTTTTTCAAAAAATTTTTGGAAAAGTGCTAAAAAGGAGACAAAGTTTTGCTCATTTCATAAAATTCATTTATATTTTAAATAATTTAATTATTTTCATTAACACTTTAAAAGAAAAAATGTAGTGATAAAGGGCGGAGTCCTTATATATTTTTCGTATGTCAAGATATGTCACACTAAATAACAAGTTCTATCTCGGAACTTAGTCTTCACTGTAATGAACAATTTTTTTAAATATTCAAAGTATTTAGCAGCAGTAAAAATTGCCTTCATACTGATTCTGCCGCTGCGTTGTTTTAACCGTAGTATGAAAAAGTTATTACTTATTCAATTCAATTTAAATTTTAATTCTTTAGAAAATATTAACAAAAAGTATAATTAAATTAAACCAAAATTATAGTAATAATAACAATATTACAATTAAAAAAATTTTAATTAAATATTAAATTTAAATATTCACGAAAATATTATTAAATTTAATTATATTTTCAAATGCATATGAAATGTAAAAAAAAAATTTAATTAATCTTTTAAATTTTACAGAACAAAAAAACAACAACAAAATTAAATAAAACAATTCCATTTTAAAAATTCCATTTTAATCTTTACATACCAAAATATTGTAAACTATTAAAAATTTAATTTATCAAAAAATGAAATGAGTATTTAATTGTAAAATAATAAAAAACGAAATCAAATTGAATATCAAACAATAATATAAAAAAATAAATATTTTTGTTATTTAAATTAAATAAAAATTTTAATTAAAATTTAAAAGTAAAAAAGCAATAATATTTCCGCTACATATCAAATAAACCGGATTTTGCTTATTAAAAACAGATAAATAGCTGTGGGTTTCCCTTTCGGCAAACAATATAATTTTTTCTTTCTCAAAACTAAAATATAACAATAATGATTTTTTAAAAAATTTGAGAATTTAAAATAATTTTGAATTTTTGCTCTTTAATTAAAAGTATATGTGCATACACTTATGCAGGGGGGGCAAACTAAATAAATATTTGTCTGCTAATTTTTAAGATTCAAAAGAGAATTTTTATAACCAAAAACATACACTATACTCGTAATTTAAGTATTGAATGACACAATGAAATCAATAAATGAGAACGACGTATCAATTAGGCACAGAGTATTAAGAAAAGGTTCCTTTGCTTCAATAGATTAGAAATAATATACCATGTGTCGTGAACAAAAAATAAGAAATTTAAAGGGTAATATGTATTGAAACAGAGAAATCTTTTAGCAGTAATGGTTGACACCAATAACATTTAATCTACGTTATTTAAAGAATTTGCAAAAACGCTTTTTAACGTCACTTTTTGTATACATAAGCCTCCGTAAACCTATTTAACATGAACAGAATTAATTTCAATTACGAATAATTAATATGATTAATGACATAACAACATCGGTAATCTTACATTTCCTATAAGAACATTTTCATTTATTTAGTAGCACAAAATGCTGGCTTAATCACCGGATTTCAATGAATAAGATTCTCATTCATTTGGGAACGTTTTTAATTCATAAATCATTCATTACTAACATACGATTTTAAAACAATTTAAATGATAAAATTTTACTCTCAAGTATACGTTTGCGTTATTATCACTGCATATTTTTGAATGCATTCTTCTATAGCGATTCAATATTCAATATGTTACTTAATCTCAAATTATAAAAACAGACTTCATCCTTTTATTCATCAAATTTCGTTGAATAACGTCCTTGAATTTTTATGCTGTGTAATAAGAGTTTCTTAAGCGTATGAGTCCCTTTTTCATTATTGAATTTCAATGGATAAAATTTTTACTGTGTATGAAATTTAATGTTTTTAATATCCTTAATATTATAAATTGAAACAGGATGATATCATAAAAGAAATATATTTATTTTCCATATAATTTATTTTATGTTATGCAATTATTTCTCTTTCATATTTTTAAATTTCCTTATTCAATGAGATCTTTTTTTTTTTTGGTTCTCTATCAGGCATACAAAGGAAATTTCATTTTTTTTTTGTTTTTTAATATATTGTAAAATTAAAAATAAAATTGGAATTTTCTTTATATGGTAATATGTTTTTTTTTCCATGTAATTTTAAAGAGGAAATATATTTGTGTAGCCCTTACGCAGGACAAAACGTAACATAATTTTCTCTTATATACGAAATCTCTTTTATGATATCAAAAGGATAATTTTAATTTTGTATATGTACCTATATACGAAAATAATAAATTGATTTTTAAAGGTCAATATTAAAAATTTTTCATAAATGAAATTTAATTTGCATATTATTATTATTTTCATATGGCTATCATAAATATCAAAATTATGTTTAATAAAGAATTTTTAAATTAAAATTTAATTTTGAAATGATCTTGCAGATCAGTGTTAAAGTGGATAAATATAGCTTTCATGTAAAATATAGGAAATAGAAGGTGCAATTACAGAGCGTTTTAAAAATTCTCACTCAATTTTCGTGCTGAATTACACGTAAGTCTAATTTAATTTAATCTTCAATACAAAAGATGGATTTTCTATGTTTTTGATTGAAAACATAGAAAATTATATGTGCTCTTCAACCAATATCTAGTGCGACAGAAGACAATTGTTCAACAATTTTACAGAAGACGATAATTCTTATTTGGTTCCCATTTTCAAATCAATGAATTTATTACATAATGACAGTCAATTTATTGTGCTTTAGAAAATCAGCTCTATTAAATTACGTCAGTTATCGAATGAAAGCTTACCTTAAAAAATTTTAATCAGATTGTTACTATCACAATCAAATAATTAAAAATAGGTTATACTTCCAATTAGAAGTATGAGTCAAAGCGTGATGATTTCCGGGACATAAAAATTTTAAGAAAATTTCTCTAAATTTCTACTTACTCAAATTTTTCTACATATGTACAAATTGTCTCCGAGATAAATATGATCAGCATCAAACGATTTTTGAAAGCGTTGATCGAAGTTTTGAAATTTTTATTTATTGCGTAAATTTGTGCATTACATACTTTCTCGTTATGTTTTACTACAAAACTGCAATTCTTTGAAACCGTGGAAAAGCCATTTATTTTTAAAGAAATAATATGCTCATGATAGATTCTTTCTTTCATTTGTTCCTGACCCAAAAAATAATATTTTTTATTAATTCGAAAAAATGTCATAGGTTTATGCCACCTTCAATTTAAATTGTATTTTTGTTTTGTTTTTCCAAATTTCTCAATACGCACGAAACCCTCGTGCTTCCATTTTAAATTAGATTTTTTCACTATTACTAAAATAACTCGACGCTGGTCTTCCTGCCTGCCTTCTACATTTATGAATTTAAATTTAAAATAAAATTGTCTCAAGGGATCATTATCCTTCGACTAAATATTATAAAATTGAAATTTTACAAAATATACAAAAAAAAAGTAAAATAAAACATGGAACGTGTTGTTAATTTAACTATTGATTTTATTCGAAATTATTTTTTTTGATTTTTTTACTTAAATTTTTATATTTAACTTTCATTAAGGGCCTAAATATTATAATTTAAGCAATTCAAGCAAATTTTTCACTTAATTAATTCCATACATAAAAAAATTTCCAGAATCAAAAACCTCTAGTGGTTTTTTCATTTCATAAAATCAATTTTTAAAGTAAATTTAAATAGAACAGCAAACTAGTCATTAGTATATTTGTCGGAAACTTGAGACTCATATACCATTTAATTTATATTAGCATTTTTTCAGATGATTTACATACACAATAATATTTCAAAAACTAATATAATATTTTCATATTATTTTCGTTTTATATCTTAATGTATGACCACATTAGGCAGAGCTCACTTACCAAATTATTATTGAAATTATTGAAGCGTTATATTGTTGATGATTTCTAAAACTATTATAATGCTAATATAGAACATCACATTATTGAAATTTCCCTGAACGATTAACTGAAAATATTATTGAGAATCATCTCAATTTTAACTTGAAATTTTTAAATACATGACGGAAATTAAACATGAATATGAAGGATTAAAAGGCACACATCCTTTACTTCAATGTTTCCGTAATTTTAAGATTTAAAGATTAAAGCTAAAAGACTCATAAAATTATTCTTAATTGCAGTAAATTAATTTTTTTATCGCTAAAAATAGCATTACTTCAAAATTTCATTTAAATGTACTTTAATCACATCGGAAATATTTCTAGGTTAACAAATTTCAAATATGTAATATTAATAAAGGAAAGAAGGTGGGAATATTACATAATCTAATTTAAATTCAATGTGTTCTCGAACTTCTGCTTTATGTGAAATTTATACTTTTCAGACTCTTTCGCTAAAACTTTGTGATGGTGTTTTTAAAATAAATTTTATTACTTTTGTGCTTAATTTTAACTCCGAAATTAATGCTTCAAACCAAAATCTCGTAAAATCGAATCTAAAACCTGCCATTTTTTTAATCTGAAGCTCTGGAGACTGTTTAGCAGTTTAAAACTGTTTTAGCAGTTTTTTTTTTTTTAAAGTAAAAATTTGCGCTTATATTTACATGTTTTTTGTTGTTTAATGGCCGTTTCAGTGAGCCGTTTGAAGAAGCAGGCGAACGAACATGGGTATATTGACTTTGATTACTAAGAGCAAGAATGAAATTCTTCAGGTCATAATGCTTCAATCTCGGTTTTACAAACACGTCATGATAAAATGAATATATTAATACCCTTTATTTAAATACATAAGAAGCAATAATGAACATGGTTGTGAAGTTATGTATATGTAATTTTTTTCAAACTCAGGAAAAACAGAGTTAAGTAATTATAATCAACCTTTTAGAAACACATATTTGGATTTTCCAAAAGCGTAGAAGCGCTGCATTTTTAGCGAACTCCTACTTTAAGAACATAATTTTGTATACTAACTACCCCACCTTAGAATAGAGATTTCATGATAAATTTTTAAAGCTTAAAATTTTTCTCGATATGAAAATTACTGTACGCCGTGTTGCAGCAAATTGTTCAAAATTTCAGACTGCGCACTAGAACAAATAGAATTTTCATTTGAAATCATCAAGAAATAATAAATATCAGGTAGTGATGGAAGATAATCAAATTATTTTTGCATGACTTTTAAAAATTTCTAAGATCACCTTAATAAACAAAAATTTTATCCCTGCTCATTGACTGCTTAACGCGTTAATTTGTAACATCTTTTTAACCCTTATTAATAAAAAAAATATCAAATTTTTAAAAATTTCTTAATAATCTGGACATAAAATTGTTTGCTATACCGACAAAACTTAAAATATTTTCAAGAAATAATAAAAATAAATTAAAAATTTGTTTCGTTTGTTTGCTTTCCTGTATAAATTCCCTTTTAAATTTCGTCAAACGTGATAAGAATGAATAAAATTCATATTTCGTTAAATGTAAAAAAATTGTACCAACACAAAATATAAGAGGACTACAGGATATATTTAAAGAAAATAAAAAAAAAGAATACGAAAAAAAAATTATTTTTGGAAAATTGTGAAAATTGGAAATAAAATGTGAAATTTATAAACTTTTCAGGTGGTAAGAAATTTTCTTAAACTTACGTTTTTCTTATTTCTTATATTATTTTGAGATTTGAAAAAGAAAAATAAAGAAATGATATAAAAAGTTAATTGAACTCATGATTATCGCAGCTAAGGTATAGGTAGGTACTTAAAAATATTTTCTATAAACTTAAAAGAGAGCATTAATTTTCTACTTTATCATTACATTGATTATAATTTGATGTTTCGTTATGCCATTCATTCAAAAATAAATTGGAAAACTTTTTAAAAGAAGAAAATCATGTACAAATTTACGAATAAAAATAATAAAGGTGACTTTAAGACATAACGAGCGCCATAAAGAGAAGAGTGAATTAAAATTCAATCCGAATGAGAATGGATAATGCTATGGTATGAAAAATAGAATTAGTATGTTGAATGATTTGAGAATCTAAAAGAATAGAATAACATATTTGTGACCAATTACACTTCATTTCACTTACTGCTTCACCATGAGAACTACTTATCCATAAGAGAACATACATTCCATGTAAGAATAAAATGAAAGAAAATGATTGAATTTCAAATTATTTCAAAATTCTAAGTAAAACATGCAAAGTAAGCATTTGCAAAGAGCGCCGGAAAACAGGAGCTTCATTGGAAACTTTAAGAGAAAACTAAATTTTAATAAGATAAAATTTTTTAACAAATTTTTCCATTAAGTGTTTTCCATTTACAGCGAAATTAACTTGATAACATGTTATATGCTAACGTATGCAAACATTGCAAAACAAAAAGCTGAAGGTTTAATTCCAGGGTTTTAATTCTATGACTAATCTTGCATTCACCATGATAAAGTATTGTTTTATTGATTGCACATTGCTTTGAAAGCGGAGGAGGCGGGGCTCACTTTTTGTAAACTGCATGGGGCCCCGAACAAATAATAACCTGGCCTGACCGTAACTATTCCTTTTTGACAAAAGATTAAAAATTCTGAATCCGATTCGCTCTGTACTCTTATATTATCACTCAGTTTACTTTTTTTGGCATTTTTTTCACTAAACCCGAGCTCAAAATTACAATTAAAAATATTCAAACTATATTAATTTTTGATGGAATTACTGAAGGATCACTAAATTAAAAATTTTGCGTTTATAACACGCAAAATCACAATATATTAATTTTAAAATTCTTGCACAAATAAACCATCTTTATATAATTTTCAATATAAATTCAATTTTCACAATAATAAAACCCACTATTGGAATATTTTTTCATCTACTCATAATGATATGCAATCCTTACATAATATGGGTATAATGAAAATCCGGATCCAATAATGTTTTCATTAAAATTTATAAGCAATTATTTTTGATAGATTAAAAGTTATTGTTTAATTAAAACAATTTCTAAACTTAATTAAAAACATATCAATTTTATTTTCTATGAATAATAACTAGTTTTAAAGAATTTCAACAATAGTATAGGTTACTATTACTCCTCTAATATATTAGTATCCTTGTACATAATATTTTATATATAGAATTACGATTCTCAACATGAATCTTATAAAATGAAATATTCCGTGTTCAAAAAAAAATAATTAAAATATATAATTAAATTTCATTAAACAAAATTTCATAATAGGAAAAATTTTCAAATTAAAAACCCTTTTGTAAAATTACACAATATGCGAAATAAGACGCCGCCATAATATAAGATGCTATTGTTAATTTAAAACACACGTCAATAAAAGAAAATTTTAATCTTGGTATATGCAACCACCATAATTATAAAATTTCACTATTTTTAACATTTTAATTAATCATAAAACGAGAAGGAAATTAAATTGAATTTAAATTTTAAAGAACGCCCAAAAATTTATAAGAAATTAAAAAGCACAAATATGCAAATGAAAGAGACATTGTAATGATGTAAAATTAAGGAGAGTTTTACGTTCTTATAAGAAATACTAAAATTTATAGAAATAATCATAGTTGAATTGTTTAGAAAAATCATTTGCTATATGCTGCTATAAAAAATTGAGCACAAGTTTTTAACATTAGCTATTAGCACTAAACGAAATAAAATCTAATGCAAATGTAAGAACTAATGCTGTTCAAATTATTGAAGTTCACTTTTCCTAACATTTCGAATTTCCGAAGAATTTTTCATCAAGAATGTAAGTTGACTGTAATTTTAACTAAAATTCTACTTTTGAAACAAATGAACAGGAAACTTATCACTCTTTCGCCTATTTTCAATAAAAATGCAAGAAAATGTACTTGAAATTTTAGTTCTATCCTCTTTGTCTGTATGTGTCTATTAATAAAATTTAGGTAATCTTTAAAAAACTATAATCTTTATCAAATTACTAAAAAAATTTAGAAATTATATTTACATATTCTCATTAACTGATGAATTCTTATTAACTGATTAAAGCTTATAACTAACTGATTCCGTTTGACTTACAAACCAATTAAAAATATTTTATTGACACCTATGGATATGCAATATTTCAACAATTAGAGGTCGTTTAATTATGAGATATGCGTATTATTCCGAACACATTTTGGTTTTCCATTTTATATTTACTAATGTAATTTTCCTCAAAAACTAGTTCATTTGCATTACTATATGCTAGCTATATTAATATAATTCAATTTCCATTATATACATACACACAAAATTACATTAAGGCTCTTCTAAACTTCTTTGTATCTTTTATACACTTCACATAATCATTGAAAACTTTCATTGAAATTTTTGAAAAATAAAATACAAAATAGTTTATTAAAAATTTTATACATAATGCATTAAGGTTAAAAAATAAGCATTGATGTGAAGAAAATATTGGAAAAGGAAATTGATGGCACATGGATAAATTCCATTTCCTTTATCAAATTTCATTCACGATAAATTTATTGTTGTAATTTTGTAAAATTCCAAAAAAACTTTTGAGAAATCTTCCAAGATTGTCAATAATATTGCAATTTTAATAATTTGAAAATACTTCGAACTAAATCTTATTGCTTAAGTGTTAATTAGCTGATATTTTTGAAAAAATATCTTAAGTCTTACCAATCCAATTCTAATTGTAGAAGATACTTATCTATTGTGTACAGGTAGTTACGTAACTTATAAAGCATCAAATTTATTAAAAACAAAATGTTTTCAAAACAAAATTACTATTAGACCTATTGAAATATGTATAGGTACTATAAAATGATCTTGAACGAGAATGCAGAAACTAAGAGTTATAGTCAATAAGCAAAGAATTCGGTGTTCACAGCTTTATATTTTCTTAATTTGTGATTTGTCAATTTAGTCTGCTAAGTGAGCACAATATATTTGTTAATAATTATTGATGTGCACATTAATAAATTAATTTTACACCTTCACTATATATATCCTGAATTCAAATGCCCATGAACTAAGAAAACAAATTTATCTTTCGAAATCAGTGGCAAGTTCTTTATAAAAAAAAAGATTCCATAATATGTACTCGTGTGTTACCGTGATTTCATTTCATAATATACGAAATTTCATCTTATAAAATGCTATCAATATTTTGTTGTTGCTTTTTGAGCAATCACAATTCCCCATATATGTATTTTTGATTAAAAAAAAATCGTTTTATATTTACAATAAATTACAATGAAAGTTATTCAAGCACACGTTCGAAAAATTCGAAAAACTATTATTTTTCCATTAGAAAATAATGTAAGTAATATGCAAATATTTTATACCTTAACGTTAAATAATTTCAAGTTCTCATAACATTTACGTTGATATTGGAAAAATATTTCTGCACCAAGTTGCTAACTTGTTAGTTTATATACGAAAGAAATCGATAATAAATATTTTATCATTACCAGTGCAGAACGCCATAAAAGCAAGCATACGTATACAATATTTCATTTTTGATCAGCGTTAAACAGAATGATTGAGAACTAACTATATGACAAATTTATATTAAAGCGAATTTCAATTCAGTATATTGTCATACGCGTAGTATACATTCAAACATAGGTAGAATTATGGTCTATAGGAATATGTAAAAATAAATTTTAAATTTGGTTGGTGTTATGAAATGAGAATATAATGTTGAAAGGATATACACGTAATGCACTTTTCAATATCTTGCCGCATATTATGAAAATATGAGAAGAAAAAATACAAGAGGCACATTTGCATAAATTTTACATGTCATATGTTTTATTATTTTTTTTTTTATTCTTGTTATCCTTTCTGTTTTCCTTTTTAACAAATTATTAAAAAAAAACACATCTGCATTTTGGAATATTTAATAATATCGGCAATGTTTTTTTCTGAACTGAATTGTAAATTGTGTTCGTAAAAAATATAAGAGAAAATTTTATTTTAAAAATCTGAACTCTTGTTCAGATTCATCGCAATTTTCAAAAAAGAAAAAATAATGTTTTTTTTTTATATAAATTATTTTTAAACAAAATGTTTCACATAATTTCCATTGCGAAAGATCATTACCAATGCGAAATCGAATGATCACTTTTGGAATTTGGACAAAAACAAACTCATTGCATATTAAATTTAAACCTTCACAAATTGCTCCGACAACTTAATTAATTTAGTTTAATTAATCGAGGTTAATAAGTCTTAACCCAAAATCTTAACTAGCCAGCCTTTAAACGAAAATAATCTAGTTTAATTAATTTCAAAATAAATACAAAATAACGTGCCTGTTTTGGTAAAATTTCAAAATTAAAATTCACAACTTAGTGCTAAATTAGTAAATGAGATAGGGCTAAGTGAATGTAAAATTAAATGGAATGCCCAATGCACACTTAATATTTAGTGTACCTAGCAATTTTAATAGGATGAAAGCCCTCTTTCAATGTTTTTAACTCCCATTCGAATAATTGAAATGGTAACAAATACTAAAGTTTTTTAATACTTAAATTCATTTATGTATGTTCAAATTTATTTCTTTTGTTAGAATTGGTGCAGCTACTATACAAATATAATGATAATGGAAATTGTGGTCATGGTACCATAATTTTCCTTTGTGTTCTTCTAATTCGAAATAAATATTACGAATTATTCTTATAATTGCTTAGATCAACTTTATAAAATTTTCATTTTTTCGTTTTAATAAATCATAATTTAGCCATAATTTACCCATACTTCATATATGCACTTCTACATACATATCTACATATGTGAATTGTGAGACACAAAAAAAAGGAAAACAAATTCGAACGAAAAAATATTTCTTTCAAAAGCCCAGAAGTTCAACGAAAAACTCTAATAAGAAAAAAATTACATAAAAAAATTTAAATTTAAATATTTTTTTTTAGATCTATGAATATCCTTATGCAAAAAACCAAGAACAATGCTTAGCTTAAACACACATATAGAATACATTTGCAATATGCGAAATTCATGATATACGAAATATTATTTTGATTCTTGACAAGAATATGGTTTAGATATGTAAGTGTGTAAGGATTATACAGTAAAATTTATGGCAAAAATATAATAGCAATAGAAAACGTGCATTTTAGTATAGAAAATAAATGTTTTAAGGATTATATTGCAGTTAAATAATATATCCTTTCAAGGATATACCTCAATTATCTAAAGACAATATGATATTTTTTTTTTATTTTGTTGTAAAATGTGCATTTACTTATGTATCCGCAAATTACAAAAAAAAAAAAAAAGAAATGGCAAAAACAAAGAAATTTTTTTGTGTTTGTTTTTTTTTTATTGCTGACAGTAACATCCTTGAGATTAGAAATGTTGTTTAGCTATATGAATTAAAACGACTACATAAATAAGATTTTAAAATTTTGAATTGCTTAATAGAAATTATTCTAAATTTAAGAAGAATATTAAAGAGTTTAAATTTGAAACTGAACTGATAATTTTATTATAGGGAATTTAAATACACGCGTAATGTACCGCATATAGGTGACATTTATTCATGCTTTTTTATCGGCCTAAAGGCACGAAATTTTTTCCAAGCATATTTTGTGCTGTAAACAGTTTTATTTTTTCCCGTGAAAAGTGGTCCGGAGGTTGGAATTCTTTTTGAAAAATGATGAAGAAGCGCTCAAAATAATACTGGACAATCTCTGTATGTCTCTGTCTATGCGTTCACAATTTTTTTTGTGAATTCAACCAGAGACCACTCGTCGCATTACGTAAAGTTATTGGAGCAAACATAATAACTGTTTTACATCTAATCTGAAGAACCAATCACAAACCATTGACTCTAACACTTGATTGATACCTTTAGAATCTAATCAGAAAAATCTAACATTATATGTACAGGAACATTGCCAATATTTTCCACACATCTTCAATTTTGCGACTCAATTGAATACCTTTATAATAAAGGTAAAATACACGAAAACTAACCACAAATAAATTTATGGAACACAATTTTTATTTTAATTACTCATTTAATTTGCATTTCGGAAAATTTCTGACTTATTTTGTTATTAAAATTTCTTAAAAACCCAATATTAATTTTAAAAATTCAATATATAACTGCAATAAATATAATTGCCAATACAATTTTTATGTCCTCTGACACCTGAACGAATTCATAAAAAAAACTCCTCATCTAAAACTGCAAAGCACATTGCTATTATCATTTAAAAATAGTAATTCACTGAATTTATAGAACTAATAATACATACAGTATAGCCAATTTGTAAATTGTAAAAAAATTTTAAATAGAAATCTACACATATTTGCAAATATACACGTAACTGGCATACATAAGATTCACACGTACACTTCATCCAATTAAAATTTATTGTTCTTACCACAATTTAATATTATCTCATCCACCATAAAACTCACAGCTGCATTAAAACTTCAAAATGGCTCTATAATAATAAATTATTAAAGAAATTCATAAAGTTCTAAAATTGAAAATTAAAATTAAAAAAAAAAAAATTAAATATGCTTTAAATATCAGGTGGTGCAAATTAAAGTAATTTTCACTCCATTTCTTCCAAATGCGCTTTAATTTATGCAATTCTTTTTAATATTATTGTAGTGAGTACACGACGCTTTAATTTTATTTTTTTTTATACAGTTAGATTTAAACATTGCTTTTTATATAAAAATAAGTAATTAAACGCTTCAGTTCCTTTAATTACTTTCACATGACCTAAAAATAAAAAGAAAATAAAAAGAATTTTTTTTCTCTTTTTCTCTTATATTTTGAAAAGAAACAGAAATAAATAAAAATTTATAGTGTTTCTTCTGTATTGCACATTTGTCGTTTAAAGTGAAATGTTTTTTTTTATTTATTTCTCCATAGCAGTCATCATAGCATTAAAATCCTCTCTTTAAAATGATGAAAAGGAAGAAAACAAATTCGCTCATGCTGTCGTCATGGCAGTATATACTTAAAGTATATTGTCACCATCGAATGTTTTGATCGCATTGTTTTACACAACAATATGTGCTGTGCAATAGAAAATCCTTAGAAATTAACATAATGCAAAAAGCCTGTTTTAAATGTAATAATGTACATAGGATGATTATTACTTAAAAATTTTATTTTGTTTTTTGTTTTTGTTGTTCTTAAATGAGCAATAACAATATTATGCAAAAGAGAACATTTATTACTACACATAAAACACAAACTATTCATTTACTACATTTTATGTAGTTTTTTTATTGCAATGAACGCAAAAGTATTTTGCTTTACTTGCATATGTTCAAATATAATTTTAATTTATTTGCCATATATTTTTAATTCATCAAATGAACTACCAAAGGCTGGCGGATTTTTACAATATAAGGCATATGATTATACATAATAGGAAGGTATTAGGTGTAGTATTATGTGCTGTATTAAGATAATACTAATTTTATTTTTCTGGAAAAATGTCTATCACAACACATAATATAAAGGCAAGGTTTTCCATCAAGGAAGAAAGGCAATAGGGAGATAAAAAAGAGAGGAGACCACGACCATGACAGACTTAATATGGAAAAAATAGAGTGGTCGATGGAAAAGAGAGGAGCAATAAAGAAAATGAAAGATGTTATTTGACTTTCGACGGCCAAATCAGGATGTGTAAGTTATATTAACCATCATGTTACAATACAATGATGGCATAATACAGAATGACAAGAGAGGTTCCATTTATCGTAACACAACATTTTGAAAACAACTGTGATGCGGCACTTCAACGAATATTATAAAAAAAGTCTGGAGGAAACAGAATGCTTGTATTTGGTAAAAGTAGATATGTAGATGTCGCATTAGAGTCATTTAATATTTGGATAGCACACAGAATATTCTTTATTGTAACTCAAACGTGTTGTATGTCTTCAATTTTGTACCACATGGTGCAGCACAAGTGGTCGGGCTTTACGGGCCTCTAACTGATGAAATGGGTTAGATATACAAAATATTTTTTGAAATGGTAAAAAATAAATTTAATACAAGTAGACGAATTCTTATTAGATCTTAAATAGAAAATCTTAATAGATTTTTAAAGCCGAATTTCTTTTCCCACTTCAAACAAGCAACTATAAGGTCTCTTCAAAAATACGGTTTGAAGAAGAAAACCTTAATCTGCTTTTTATACTAAAAATCAACCTTCTTTAGCCTAAATACGCCATCATATAGTAATACTCAAAAAATTTAGAACATTTTGTGCCAAATACAAACAATAATTCGACAAGTTGTTATTGAATTTATTATAATAAAAATCTAAATTTTCAATTTAAAAATTTTACTTCATTTTAATACTCACTCCTGCTAAAATATATTAATTACAAAACTCCAACACTACAACTTTGCAATGAACATTTTTTAAAATTGACCATATAAAAGTGAAACTTAAAAATTAAAATAAAATTTTTTTATAATATCGAAATTTGTACAAGTGAAAGAAAATATAAAATTCATGCTAATTTCAATTTATGCAAAAAAAAATATTTAATCAACAATAATTACAGTTAAAGAGAAAAACTGCAACCACCATTTTATTGCTCGTATATTTGAACATTTTTATTCTCAAAATTTTATTTAACCGCATTTTATTTTTTTACTCTTCTCTTAAAGAGGTGAAACTCTTTATAATGCAATATTCTCATGAGATAATCTAAATTATATGAAAAACTTATCAAAATAATCATTTTTAAAAATATCTATCACACGAATTTGTGTACGGTAAATGTTTTTCACATAATTTTTCATCATTTTTTGTAATTTTGCATATAGCCATTATATTAATGCACGGTGTCAAATGCCAACAATATAGTTGCCAAAAATTCTGAAATATAAGAAGTTAAGAGTACGATAACAACAGGATTTATAGAAGAAAAATAATATACATTTTGTATAGCGTATACTTGCTTTATGTTACAGGATCTGTATAATGCCATTTACTAGAATAATTTTAAAATTTTCTCCACATCACAATGCATTTTTATCAGTTTAAATAAACTTAAATTCAAAATTTTCTAACAAGGACATTTTTTTTTCTATACGAACTTGGATACAAGCAAAATATTAAGCATTTTTCACTCATTCACCGCAATGATCGTAAATAATTTATTCTATTACTCTTTTTGCATTATGTAATTTATAAAACAAATGTAAATTTTATATTGTCACATAAATATTTAATTTAATATAAGCAGATATTTGATTAATTCAATTAGAAGAAATTTAAATATATTTGAAAAGGTTCTGATATTTTATAATAATATTTTGAATATTGAACAACACTTTTTTCTTGTTCAATTTTGAGTGTTTAAATTATAGCTTGGTTAAATAAGTATTTGATTCGTTAAATGTTAATAATTGGAGCTAGTAAATGAATTTAAGCTTAAAAATATAACTATAAATTCACTTCATAATCATGCACATGAACTCTTTCCCTCAACTATATGAATTAACAACTATTTTGATGAATAAATACAATTAGCTGCCAGCAAATTCATAATGTCTTAGTTTCGTCAACAACCTGAACTCAAATATTTTATTTTTCGTCGAAGGAAGGAGTAAAGCATGAATGCTACTAATATGCCATTCCCCGGCAACCCATAGTTAGTTATGTGTTTTACCACCAAACTCAAATATTAAATTTCAAGAAACTCTATGATAAAATGATATGATAAAAAATGTAGAATCGCCCCGCAAAAGGTCCGATTCCCGGTGCCTGAGATATCCCAAAAGTTGATAAATTCGCACATAGACCGAAGTAAACTTACATATAATATTTCATCAAAATCGGTTAAACCGAACTTGAGGTACACGCGTGCACACACAGCCGGTCTGGCAAACCAACATATTTCTAAAAATAGTTTCTCTACGTTTTCCTACTATGGAGAAGTACATTTCCACCGAAAATTCAACATTCGAAATTTTGTGCCATCACATAACCACCCTTATTGTATCCAATGCGGTCTTTATAAAGTTAGCTAAATGAATTTGTGAGATCTTATTGAAGTTCCAGTGGTGAATAATGCTATTTTACAAACTTCATGAAAGTTATGTAGCTTCAACTGTATAGAGTAAGTAGTAACAATAAGATTAATTAAATAATCAAAGTAAAAAACCACTACTAGGTTTCAAAATTTTCAAATATTTCTGTGTTGAAAACTATTAAAATAGCCAATTTTTTAAAGTAAAATTAATGAGTTTCAAATTCAAATAGAATAGTTTTTGCATATGTTCCGTTCCTTCTTTTACGTTCCTTCTTTTTAATCATTTTAATGAAATATTGTTCGCTGTAATAGCTTTAAAGCGAAGAAAAAGTGGAATCCGAAATTTTTATTACCAGTTTATCGCAATAAAAATGGACTTATCATTTTCCTGTTTTTTATATAAAATTGTTTCAGTATGAGCAATTTGTTAAAATCATAAAATTACATCAATCATGTCTGGTTGTCAGTGCATATCTATTGGTACCTATTTTTCCTATGAATCTATAGAATTAATTTTGAAACGTAACTTGCAATAAATTTCGTATGAAAAAATTAATGTTCCTGTAAAAGCTCCTCTATGCTAATATTTCTGAAAAAAATTTTTAGTATTAAATTTACAATTTTCTTTCCTCAAATTCCATGCAATAAAAATTTTATCAATAATTCTAAAATTAATAACCACGTTTATTTTTTATGCCGCCTAAATAAATCAAAATTAAATAAACCGTAATAAATCAGTACTTTGTACAAATTCCGAATAGAAATGCATAGATAAATTTATGTTTCGGTATCTTAGATTTAACTTAAATTTGAATAAAAAAATTATTCGATGAATCAACAAAGAAAGTGGTAGCCAGATGTAATGACTTCTATTGCATTTTCAAGAATTTCAACTGATATTCTGGAGTACCGAACTTAAAAGCCAATATTATTTCTATAATATTTACAACAATAAAAGAATGCTTTAATAAAAAACTAAAATTATAAAATATTATATAACGAAAATATTTCATTAAATATCAATGAATTTTTACTCTTGTCATACAATATGTTGTACAAACCTACAATATCAATAATAATTGTCAAACCTAAAATAACAATATAAAATCTCAAACTAAATGCAAATTTTTTATGTTTGGGTAGTCATAATTTTCTAAATGAGATAGGAAATGCGAAGTATAGGTTTTAAAATCCAATTGAATTTTCAGAAACAGTGTGATATTTCCTTTTTTTTACTATAACTCAACAATATACCGTAAATCAGTTCTTTCATAATCCAATGATATAACATGCACCTAAATCTTTACTCAGAACTTTGTCTTGAGACACTTTCGCTGCCAGCATTGTCATTATCATAATCAACCGTTCTTACATTGCAATTCCGTTGGAGTTACCTACACTAAATAAGTGTTAATTCCACAATAGTAATATCTTTCCCAATCCCGTAATACACAGAGTATATTCAATGTATTATGCTATAAAAAATATTTTTCGAAATCGCATCTTATTCAAATTGAGTTTTAGCACATTATCTTTTGTGCTTTTAAGAATTCAATAGATGAAATTTAACAAGGTACAGCGGTTGAAAGGACATTGTGTAACGCGGTGGTGCATTCGAATCGTTTTATACCTAGAGATTTTATTGGCGATTCGTTTTCACTGTTATTTTTTTTGTTTAATTTTCAGTAAAAATTGTCAGAATATTGTGTTATAAAAAGGGGGAATCCTAGGTAGCCTGTTATTAATTTTATGTCACCATTTATTTAACCAAAATATTTAAGTTATTCTTATAAAATTAAAATTCTTTTTTCCAAAAAAAAATAATTTTTTAATTAAAGAAATTTTTAATCAAAAATTAAATGAATTCCATAAATAAAAATGTCCTTTTCTGTAAAGAAAGTACTAAAAAATTTATTTTAGGTAGTAGTACTAAAACATAATAGAAATTTTAATTCATTTTTTTGAATGAGTTTGACTTTTTCCGCTAGATGTCATGGTAACATTTTATAAAATTTATATCGGTAAATCTTGAACAACAACCAATTATTTTTTAAAGAAAAGCATCAAAATTACACCAATAAAAATAATTGTTAATATAAATGTGGATTGTGCACTCACTAAATAAATTTGATGTTATTATTTTAGTGGTTTGGCTACTTGATGAAATTAAAAATTGTATAAAGTTTCAAAATATTTTGTGAGCGACCTCTTGGGATCAAAAGGAAAAAAATAAATTTAACAAAGGTACAAAAATTTAAAAAAGAAACAAAATAAAAAACTTTTTGTAAGCATTTTAAAATTTCAAAAAGATTATTGAAATAATTATTATGTGGAATCCAAAAATTTGGAAACTCACTTAAAACTTTCCTAACTTTTAATTAAGGGCGTTATAATTTTAATGTCTTTGCTTAAGCACTGCATAATTTGAAACTTATTTTGTGCCAAAGAATCTTTTTAGCACTTTCCCAAAAAGATTTTGAAAAAAAATGCTTATTAGTTTCAAACTGTTCATCTGTGGACATGTTTACACTCTTGAAGATAGAAAGCTAAAAAGTACATAAGCAAATTTTTACGTATCTCCCCCCTCTAGAAGTAATAGCCTCTCAAACTCCTAAAAATAACATCTACAACTATTTATTACAGCGAAACCGTAAGCATTTTTCAAATTTCGCAAACGCAGAAAGATAGTGGCTTGCTTCTTCTACCATACAACACTTGAACTTTAAATAAACAAAATGGCTTAAAATTTACCGTTACCTAAAACCCGTATTTTGCCAAGTTTTTGATATCGTTTTTCTTCTAGACGGAATGGTTTAGCAACTGAAATTTTTTAAATTTTAGACACTAATAACTAGTTCATTTCATTAGAAAGATATTTTTTTTAACCTCCATCCCCTCTCTAGTTATCGCCTTTTGAAATTTGTAAAACTCTAATTTTTATCACCTTATATTTTCGAACTATAAACTTTTCCGAATTTCTATAAATGTAGAAGGCTAAAGGTAAACGCCATGTCATTAAAAAATATAATTATTTTTCTTAACTCATACAATTAACCCTTAAATTCCAGCATTTTTTGAACTCCTATTTCAATTTTTTTTGGTTTATTGTAATGTATTCAATATTTCTTATCCTAAAAGTATGCAATTTTTTTTTAAATATATTCGTATATGAATGAAAGTGACTTTAACATAATTTTAATAATAAGACCCAACTTTATTTATTTTACCAAATAAATTTCCAAATATAGTCCTCAGAAATTCTTTAGGATTTTGGAATTGCTGAAGTTATAGCCGGCAGTTTAATATATTGCTTTTCTTAAATTTTAATACTGAACTAAAAGTCAGGGTCACTGCCAAATTTTAGATTTAATAAAATAATTTAGTCGCATAGATTAACGATATGTGGAAGTATAACATTGAATTCTTAGTAATAAAAACATTATGGAAGGCTATAAAGAAAAAAATATCATTGCAATTACAAAATCAAATTTGATTCTTATAACAGCTCTATACCAAAACAATATCAAATTTGATTGCTGCAAGAATTAAAATCAATTAATTTAGTTTCGAGCTTGAGTATAGAATCCAAATATGGAAAGGTTACTTATAATCGATACTCCCAGTGTAGATAAAATCACCTCAGCGCAATTCAATTTCCGGTATATATTAATAGTAAAAAAGCAAAAACTGTTTAATTAGATTGAATCCGCGTTTCTTCTTTTTCCTTTTTTCCTCTTTTTATACATGTAAGCAATAATTTTTTTATTCTTCAATTAAAATTTCTTTATAAATTAGTAAAATGTCGAATTGGTTATTTAATGACTAATTAATTTTTCGGCAAAAAAAAATATTACTACGACTTCTTACAAATTGTTCAATAAGAACTTGTAAGAATTCGAAATTTCATATTGGAAAATCATTTAAACAAAAATGTATTAATGGTCTTCTATTATTTGAGTACTTTAAACAAAAAATAAAAATTTAATTTTCCCATTTTAAAATTGTGATTAATTACGTAATATATCGTGACCTGAGTTATTTTATGATTTACTAAAATTCCGGAATTCTAGAAAATTTTTGTAAGAATATTTTTTTTAAAAGAGTAAGTCTAGCGAATCAATATAGTCATTGAATAAGCGTTGAAACATAAAAATTTAACACCTTACACATTGTTATAATTTCTAATTATAAAAACAAGAAATAAAATATTTTTATAAATCAATGATGATTTTCACAACTTTTTTAATTTTTAAATTATTCTTGTTAAATTACAAATCATTCAAAAATAATTAACATGTTCAGAATTCATCAAAAATATAGTCGCTTTAGTTAACTGCAAACCTGAGATTTTAAAGTGTTATTAAGTGCTTCTTAAAAAGAGCTGTTCAGAAATATATTTATTTGCAAAATGAGCCTAAACCTGAACGGAATAGTATTCACGGAATAGCAACTGTGCGATGTAAAATAACAGAATCTTACAATCATAAGTACTACACAATGTTCGGATAGTAATAAATTAATAGCTAACAATAGCATTTTGTAGCACGTTTTGATAATATTTCAGTTATGAAAAAGTGCCAATATAAAAATTTTATACTTTGCAATAAAATAAGCTACAAAATTAAAATATACAAACGCCGAAAACTATAAAATGTATAATTTCCTTAATGCATGTACAACATTAATATTTGAAAAAAAAAAAAAATAGAAACGCTTTCAAAGAACAAAATTTAATTAAATTTTTGGCAACTTTGCCAATTTCATTATGGCAAGCATCAATGAATATTATAATAATTAAATTTCTTTCTATACTCTCAAAAATTAACACAAAATATGTGGAGGCATCTATAGGACAGCTATCATATAGAAGTAATGTACTACGGGCAATGTTATCATTAACTATATATTAGCAAGAATTCATTATAATCCGCACTACGTTAGGTTTGAGTACGTAAGTAGAATTAAGGGTGGGAGGAAGCTCAATCGACCAATTTGAAATTTTAATTTTAATTAATCGAAACTTTTTATAAAACAAATAACTCGAGAGTAATTTAACCGGCAGACGTGCTTTATATTTACATTTTTTTATATAGAAATTCGCCACTTTACATCCCATTGTTCGTTGTATATGCTTTGACGATCAAATATGAAAAATTGCTTAAAATTTTTAATAGTATCAAAAGATTGTTAACTATGTTGAAACTAAGAATTAGTCGGACTATTGAGCTACAAGACGGTTAAGTCCTTTGAATTAAAATATTAGAACAAGACCTAGCTTTTTTTTATCCAATTTTCCTCAATGAAGACGACATGTTATTCTACAAATTTTATGAATTGTGCAGATTAAATTAATCGGAACTAAAAAAATAATTTTATATCCTTATTGATTGTTTTATTTCTAATACACGCTTCTCATCCTTTTCTTTTAATTAAGTATGAAAACTTACCCATTCACATATAATCATATTCTATGCATAAATTATTAAAAACTTCGTAGTTAATCACGTTATTTATTACGTCATAAAAACTTAATAAATTTACGTTCAATTGTGTAAATATGTAAATTTTTGAAATCAAAGCCATTTTCATTGAATTTCTTTTGAAAATATTAAAAATTTCTAAAGAAATTCAATCGAAACCAGCATCTGTTCCCCATGATTTTTTCTGTATACATACATTAAAATTTTATATTTACATTTTGTTTAAATGAAAAACTGTAGACAAAATGTTAACATGTGCTAAGCTTTTTTTTGTTTTCTTCACGAGTTTCTAATTTTATTGACGGTCGATGTTTTGCTTTATTGTTATATTTATTACTATTGATATTATAATTATTATATTTGTCATATTATAAGGTGCTATCCATTAAAATTTGTGTTATACATCAAATATAATTTTCAAAATTTATTGTGTGTACAAAATGTTAACATAAACGCTTGTATATTTATGCATACATACATACAATTAGAAAACACCTGGTTATAATCAGAAATAAACATGAAAATGTTTCCAGTTTATACAAAAATATGTGAAGAATGCACAAGATTCTGACAAAATTCTTTTGTTTTCGCTTTGCAAAAATTATCATTTTAAAAGAGCTATAAGCAACATACGGCTTAAATTTGTGCAAGTCCGAGGTAAATGTAAATACGAATGCTTTTGTATACATATATATATATATATGTATTGTATATTCAATATTCAAAATACACTATTTTTGGTCTTTGGTTATAACAATTTTTTCAATATTACCACCTCGGTTCCAGTAATGAAGAAAACTCGTTGCAGAGACCTGAAACTTGGTCTTAGAGCTGTGATGAGCAAAACTAATAAAGAAGTTGGTGTGAAAATGTTTTACGCGAGAGTGTAAACACCACGAGGGTAAGTAAATATTTGCAATTGAATTGTTGGCTCTGAAGTGTATCAAAGGAACCTCAGGAGGAGCAGGGTCTTTATCATGTCGGACAATAAAGCTGTTCTTGGAGGACGAAACGGTGAATCACTTAGTGTGTAAATGCAAGGCTTCGGAAGGAGCTATCCGAACTGTCAAGAAATCTTCCGGCTTGAAGTGGTTGCTATACCCCATGTTGTCATTAAATTAGAACTATATCTAGACGGACTAAGAGCCTCGGTCCCGAACGGGAAAGAAATAGTGCCTTGCTGCTTGGAAAATGTAAAATGTAATCATCACTAAACCAAATGCAATTTTATAATTCTCCCGTAAAAACTACATACTTACAAATGTATATTTAGAGGTTCTTGGAAATTGTACACAGTAATTTTCAAAATTTTGCTATACAAAAGTAAAAACAGGTTAAAAAACTTTTAATTGTACAAAATATTACATTAAATTTTATTTGTACATGATAACTTGTACTTGATAAAACTAGTTGTAAACTAAATGAGAATCACCCAGAAGCAAAATATAAACGAATCATCAAAAAATCTTGCTAAACAAGTTTTTTATCATACAAAACAAAAAATTTCTTTAAATTTGATACAAATTTTTTTTTCCCCCATTTATTATAACGTTAAAACATCTACAGTCTTTTTTCATCTGTGTATGATTCATAAACTCTTATCTCATACATAAATAATATGAGTATATAGTGTAGGTTTTCCTCCATACTATACACGAGTATCAAGCATTACAACTATTAAGGTAGTATCGTAGGTATTTACGAGTATAATTTAATATCAACATTTTTTATGAGAACAAGCTGTCTGTTCATTTGATCATTACTATAACCCTAAAAGAAAAAATAAACAAAAATATAAAGCTTTTGAGTTTGCGCTGCTGTCTTTAATACTAAAATAGTTTCACCTCACTTAGTAAAAACAACATACCCACATACTATAATACAATGCAATATACAACTTGTATACAACACAATTTTAGAAAAAAAAAACAACTAAAATTAAATAATTAAATTTTTTTTTTGTTTTTACTTTCAATTTTATTTTCTCAGAATTCAGAAAAAAAAATCAATTGCCACTTTAGTTTTATTTTGAATATAAAACGCGATAGTCTAGAAATTTTTGTTTTCAATAGATTGTCGGTATTTTTAGTGAATTTTAATTATAAAGAAATTAAGTAAACCGAATATTTATAAATTGTGAAAACCAATATTGTGAGAATATCATTTGAAATTTTTGTAAAAATAGCAAAATTTTAATATTCTAAATTTGTTTCTGGTGTATTTGAAAAAAAAAATAATTTATACCAAGTGAAGAAAATCGATTTTTTCTTTTTCATAAATCATTAAAATTTTATTTGAGTGTTTTGAAATTAAAAAGATTTAATATTTTCCTTAAATGCTAAAATTTTATTATCAGTATTTTAATTTTTGATCACATATAATTTTTATTATCAGAATTCATTTATCATATCTAGAATTTTAAACCTTTCGAAAATATTTATTTTACAAATGAAAAAGATATTGAATGTTTAAGTTTCTAATAATAAAAATATATGTATAGGTAAATAAATAGTTTGAAAAGAATAAAAAAAAATAAAAGTAAAGTTTTATAGCCGGTACGGCACAACTTTTTCAAACACGAAAACACACACAGAAATAGCAAAAATTTTGTTGAATCAAACAAAATCGAACTTTCTTTTTAACAGGAAATCAGAAAATTTTGAAGGGTAAGCTTTTCATTTTATACTATTTTTGTTTTTATTTTAATTTTATTTATGTATTCTGACGTTTGCAAATAATTTTTGTTCTGTTTATAAATTCTGTTATAAGAATATTCTCTATTTTTGTGGTGACCATTTATCATGTGATTGAAAAATGGAATAATATTTTTAAAAATGTTTACAAGCTTTTTATAAATTGCTAATTGAAAAACTGTTTACTTCTTAAAACTGAAGGGAGGCAAATTTGATTTTAATATTTTCAATAATATTGTATAGTTTTTTGACTTTCATAATTATTTTAAAATTTATATTCTTATGTTAAAGTTCTTAAATGTATGTATGCATTCAAAGGTGCTTGATGTAAGAATAAGTTTATGTAATTTATGCATGATTGAATAATGTAGGAAAATATCATTAAAAAACTATACTGATTTGTTAGCAGTATCGCAAAATTATATGCCTAATTTATACAGGTACTTAAAGCAAGGTACAGCGATAAATATGACGAATTAATGTAATTTTTTTTGTATAACGTTGAATTTTCAAACCAATGGTTTGGAAAAAAGCACTTCTCTCTTGAACATGTGAAAATAACATTACTGTTATTAAAGGGAGTATTTTCACATGTTTGCATTATTTAAATTACTTTTTTTCATGCACCAAAATATGTACATCAATTTATTGCATATATTCAGGATGAGCAAAACAAAATAATTAGAAAAAAGCGTTTATTTTAATAATTGAATTGAACGGTGTTAAGTCAGTCAGTTAAGATAAATAATTATACTTTTTGATGGCAACGCTTTTAACGTTAACGAAAACATAAAGCGCCGAAAATTCAAATTTTACGAATTTCGGGAGGCCATTACTCGGATGATGGTCGAAGTGGAAAAAACTTTTCTTCTAACGAAATAAATTATTTCTTAGTATCCAAATTGTGCTGAAGTTTCAGACTTCTACTAATAGCCGTCTAGAAGAAAAATTATATCAAAAATTTGATGAGAACTAATTTTTCTAATTGTTAATAGTACTAGCATGTCATTGCTTTTCTAAAACTAAGAAACTGTTTGTGGTTTTGTTACAACAAATAATCAAAAAATGACATTTTTAAAACTTTATAAGGAGCTACCGAAATTAGTTCTTACCTAAGATTTATTTGCGTTTAAAATTTTAGCTTTCTATCTGAGATAAAATATGTAAATCTTTGAAAAACGAAATTCTGAGTGTGAAGTCTATTTTTATAAGAATTAGCATCTTCATTTAGTTGTCAGTTTAATTTAATTTGTGTTTGATTTTACAGATATGTGCTCTCACATTGTTTTTAACAGTTTCATTGTAATTATTATAAAATAAACATAAATTGAGCGTATAATAAATTCAATCATAATGAGAACTTGCTAAATGTAAGTTTGAACTATGATTATCTAAATTTGATAAAAAATTGATAAAATTATTATCGTAAAAATTACGTGTTTACCTTTAAACTCATATATTAAAATCATTGTATGTTAATATAAAAAATGTTGAGATTGTAGAGTTTACGAATTCTACGCGCAGTTTACAGGTTGATGGTGTTCAAATCAGCTGATAACTTAATTCATGTCTGCATAATATATTTTATGAGGTCAATTTAAGAATAACAATTACGGATTAAAATAAAACGGTTCAAAAAATTTTAATTGAAGTAATATTTTTGTGGAACTATAGTTTAGGCGAGAGCTTTTAGTATTCAGGTATTTAAAAGTTTAATCTGAAGTAATGCATTGTCATGTAGGTATCATATTCTCATGAAATCCTATAAGTACATATTTCTAGATACTGAATATTTTCACAAATATTTAATATACACATGTATAGATATAACTATGCACTACTATATTTCGTGCATGTTGAATTTAGAGTTATTCTATAAACACCTACATATACTTACTACGCTTTTCACCTTTCAATAGTGTTGTCTTTAATAATTAGATAACAATGGAAAGATAATGTAAAAAAATATTATATTTTTTGTGTGCTTGTACAATTGTGTGTTCGAATGAATTATTACTCTATATTACACATACTCATAGACTGTTATATGTAATAGATTGTATTACAGTAAAATTATTATTGTATATAAAAAAAAATTATCATAAATTATCAATGTGAAAATTACAATGTAATGGAAATAAAATTAGTATTTTAATTATAAATTAGTACATCTTAAATACCGCGTAGTTCAAAGTTCTAAGGCTTTGCATGGTTATTCATTCAATTGGACACATTTTTTTTAGATTTTTTCTTTAATATGATGGCTGTTTTACTTTCATGATCACATATCAATGAAATGCACCGTATGATATTTTCTGGATCATTTACTTTTGCAAATGTAAGCGAAGCTCTGTAAAAACAAGCTGAACATTTTCATAATAGCACACAGAGACACCATTTTGAACGATTCTTGTACATTTTTCTAAGTCATTTAAAAAATAAAATTTGCAGTACACTCAATAATTCTTAAACCAGATCCGGTAGCATGGTGACTCATATACCATATTGAAGCTTAGTCAACAACATTGCCAGCTGTTCTAAAATTGGAGTAAGCCTCAATGTTCCGTCACCTAGAAAACTAAAGTTTTTAAAAATGAAAAGTTAAGATTTCAAATTTTTCAAACTTTAAAGTTATGTAACTCCGAAATCTGAGCCGACTATAGCTAACATAGATATTAATGAGAAAGCCCTTATTTTGAGAAAGCCTTTTATTTATCCAAATCATATTTAATAACACGCGTGTCTGACGCACGCACAGAATTGTGCTTTATAGTTTAAAAAGTAAAGAAATTAGTCGAGATTGACTTTAAGCATATTTAACTCCGAACCTATTGAGTTGTGAACATAATCTCCATACAATAGTTTTGTGTGCTCATGAGGGCTTACACATTGATATATTGAAGGGCACTTTAATACGAGACACCCTGTATATTATGTGTATAGGTAATCATAGTTTTATGTTAGGGATGTTTTTTCAATTATTACCCTTCTTTGATAATTCACCAAAAACTCGTATAAAAGTCCAAACTCCTCTATGCAATATTTTTCTAAGTTTCTCATAGTTTTTTCAGCAAAACATATTAAATGTATTTGATAGGCGTTCATGTCTTTCACGACAATTAATTAAGAGCTATTCTCTTTTTCTAATAGAATTTTGAATGAGAGTATTAGTAAAAAATTAAAATATATTTCCTATTTTTAATTGAAATTTCCAAAATTTATTCTAATTTTAAAATTTCTTCCAAAAAAAAAATTATCGGACTCACCTAATTATCTTACATTCGATTTGGATAAAGTAACCCATTTCAACAATAATTCTCAATTTATTGTTTTCGGCTTTAACAAGAATTGAAAGGTGCTATCGTGAACATCAACTCAACAATTCTTTTATTGTTATGAAATTGAGTATAATTAATGGATGTTGAATTACTAGTTATGATATAAAAAAAAAAAACAAAAATAAAAATCTATCTTCAGAGTTTAATTCTGTTGTGAAATCGTCGAGTTTTGTTTGAATTGATTGTAAAAAATTCGGATATATTTACATACTTCTATACCTATAGATCTGTACATAATAATATGTATTCATACTGAAACGCTTCATAATATCTCAAATAGAAATAAAAATTTCCGTAAATGGTAAATCTATATGTTATTAAGTACATATAGACATATGTAAATATGTACGTCATAATATGCATGAATGTCGTTTATTAGATTGTTCAACCAATGATTAAAGTGACGCATGATGTGTCATAAATTATGTTCATTTTAAAAATGTATATTTACAATTATAACTGTGTTTCTAATATTTATTTGAATATAGGTGTAAAATAAAAGAAAACCGTTTATTTATTTTTATAGAAATGAGATTAAATGGGCCACTTTCGATTAAGTGATTTGTTTAAATAGAAAAGTGTAATAAAAAATAACCAAATCTCTTTAGTTTTTTCTGTGGAAAAGAGAACGAGCCAATGATTTATAAAACTGACGAATCAATCATTCAACAATTAAAACTTATCTTGTTATGAAGAATGAGTTTATTGCATATTATTGGGAGTGGAACAAAAGTGGCAGAGCCGAGAAGTTGTTTAACTAATGTAAAATGTCGATATGCAGTAGCATTTTCTGATAAGAAAACATTTACCATACTTCGCTTTTAGAAAAGTTTGATTAAACCTATCAGTCCCCAAGGAATAAACTACTGAAAATTGTTACTTTGCTAAATTTGAGAATTGTTCCTCAATTCATCTCCAAAAGTTTAAAGAAAAAAACAGTTAATTTCAATAACCAGCTGTGATAATGACTTTAGTATACGATGTTTTATACTCACGGAATTTAAAATGTCTTTCTGATTTCTAATTAACAAACCCATAAGAATGTCACTTTCTGAAGTGAGAACCTAGGAGTTTTAAAGAAAAGAGGTTTAATTTTTTCACACAATTTAAATATCAACATTAAAATCAAATCCATTTTGAAGATCTTTTGAAAATTAAGTAAATAACCATTTCGTTACGTAATGAGTAATCTAATTTTGTATAGCTATAAGACGCTTTTCTAAAATAAGAGTCACCACCATGGTTTTCAAGAATGGAAATAATGATAATCAATTTCATCAATAAAAAAAAACAACTTTTCGTTTTACATTTCTACCACTTTTTTCAACACGTGCTATTGACGCAATTAATTCAATATTAACCAAAAGAAAATAAAAAAAGGTTTTTTTTTATCCGCAATTGGCATATTCTTTATAATGACTCATACCCGTGAGTAACTTGTTATATCAAAGAGTAACTTCTTTAATGGCAAATCAATATATGCGGATTCGACTACATTTGGAATTTGTTTTCAAATTCCTATAAAATGTATAAAGCACATACCTACAAAGATAAAAAGTGCATTCAAATATTATGCAATATTATTGCTAATACGAGGAACTTGAAGTTTGCTTTGTCTTCAACCCCGTAAAGTAAGAAGTTTCTGCGTTTGAAGAATTTAAAAAATGTGGGTTCTACGCCATAACTTCTTAATCAATGACAGGTTTGGGATGATGCGGGGCTATAACTTTTACAGGCGGAGAAGTAAGCAAGGACCATTTTTATAGGATTTCAACTCACTATACAAACAGGATTTCCAAAGAAGTTTCTTAACACAGACACACACACTTTTGATATACTATAAAAAGTTAAGCAGCGTACACTTATAACATGTACTTATCATTTTTCGTTTTTTTTTGGAAAACTTGATATTTTGTTGCATACTTATTTTCTTAAGTATCGCTCTTTCTAAATAATTCAAGTAGCTTTAACAAACTTTTAAATAATTTCAAATAAGAACACAAATTTTTCTTTATTGCATCCAAATACTCACTACGAGTATCAAGATAACAATAATAATATTCACATACTAGCAAGAGAAACTAGGACTATAATTTAGGAAGTAAAATTAAAAATCAGCCGCATTGACTTTTAATTTTCACAGATAATCAAATTTATTTAGGCTATTATTTTTCAGAGCCGATATTGACTATATTTATGAGTGAAATGAATAAGTAAAATTAAGACATAACTCTTAAATTAAAACTCTTACTATTGTGTTTGTAAAAGTTTTGCAGACGAATAAGTTAACACAATGAAAGTAATAAACACATTTTTCTCGAATTTAAAATTGTAATACACACTGCTCATTGAATCACAGTAAATTATGTATAATATAATTCAATGTTATATTGTGTGTATATTATGTAAAAACGTGTTATGTAGCAGCGGCGTATTACTGTAGTTTTCGTTACAAGAATTGTAGTAATTGTGAAAACTAGATATTTTCATATACTTCCAGTATACTTTGAATATTAACTTTTACTTATGCATTTGACAAACTACTTTTAATTTCTGCTTACTTTTGTTAAGGTTTTTGTAAGAACTTAAGCATTTAATTCGGACCATGTAAAGTCAGGGGTGAATGCGGTTTTAATTTTTAGAAGAGTAAATCAAAATTGAGTCGTATATTAAACGTTTTTCTGGCTGTGTTTTCAAAGTTTTCACAACCGATCGTTCTATTTAAAACAACGAAAACGTTCACTTGCATTGTTCAATCTGAGCCAAGATTGACACATTGTTTTCCGCATAACAGAAAAAATGTTATAAAATACAAAATTTTGCCTTAGTCGAAAACTAAGTTTTTAACATTTATAGTTTTTGTATTTTCAAGCTGTGCAAAAAATAGCGATAAAATAATGAGCAAACACCACATGTAGGTGTGATGTGTGACCTACATGGAATTCTTCTTTTTTAAGTTGATTTATTTAAGGTGTTTTAATAATGAATGTCCTTTATACAATTGCAAAAACAGTATTGAATAAATATAATATTAAAATCTTTGAATCTCTCTTTCATAAACTTTTATTATTGTGAGCCCTCTGCAGCCTACTATGTATTTTAAAATACTTTTACTACGTTGTTCTAAGTTCAATACTTTTTTAAAATTTCACTCAAAATAATTTTTACAATATTCAATATGTTATGAGTTCCGCAAAATGAAGCTCCAGTTACATGATAACATTTTTCTTTTTTAAATAAAAGTTAGTTTGAGAAAAACTGCTTTCAATTTATGAGTTTTAAGGCAAATGTACGTCATATACTGTAAGTATATACAAGCATATTTGTCGATGATTTTGTTTTAAGTAAAGGTATGAAAATTACTGTAATTATAACTATATTAATAAATTTCCAATCCCACACAACTTTTTCTGTTATTTTTTCTTTATTTATTGGATGACAATATGCATAGAAAAAATAAAATATTAGAAATCAATTAGAGATATATTTTATGCCCTACTAAAAATAACATACATATTAGTATTTGAATAAAAATAGCACAGCGTCTTTGTTTTTCATCTTTGAGGGGGAGATTTCAGAAAAAATTGTGTTACTTGACAGAAACTTTGCAAAGTAGCATCGAACTGAGTAATACTAATCATCCCATTGTAATGATTTTGGTTATAATTGTATCAATTTGTGAACCATGTAAGCCAAGGTTCCATTCGATTAGAGTCGAATATCAAACTGATTAAAATTACAACACAAGCTTGCATTATATTGCTCAACAATTCTGTCATCAAATTTTTTAAAGGAGAATCTGTTTTATGACTTGAAACATGTCATTGGCGCAAATCTCTGGAATTTGACATGAAGTGTAATATGTTGGAATTTAGAAACAATTAAACTACCATATTAGTAAAAACTGGAATATCTTAAAATCCATAACCTGAAACATCTTTAAACTTATAACAAATTTCATTAAAACACAATTCAAAAATTAAGCTGAACCTTTCTTTATTGTTTCATGAGAAGTGCCATATAAATCTGAACAATCTGTCTATCTGTTTGGTTAAAATTCCACCACTATAGCTTCATTATAAATCTGAAATTATTCTTAAACTACAAAGCAGCTTTCACAAGAACTCTAACAACTTTAACTATCGATTTAAGAACCAACAACTTTTGAATTATAACATAATATTCTAGAAATTTCGAGGCACTGTTTACGTTTTTAGAACATGAAAATTCCTGTTCTAAAAACGGTTAATGAAAAACTTGAATGGTTGTGTCTTACAAAGCAGTATCACTTTCGTGAAGTATATATTTCAAAATTTAGTAACATGCTTAAATAGTGCTATATGCATTTTCTACCATTTTATCCAATTATCAATTCTATTTAAATAATTTTTTTAATTGGGTTGAAATCGATAGGCAACCGGATAATTTTTTTAAATGTGGAATTAAATAGATCAAGGTGAAAATATATTCCAGTTACATAATTAGCGAATTGATTTTTGTTAACAGTTGACAATAACGTTTAAGGATTTTTCAATTTGCTTTTCACTCATTGTTATTGATATTTTTCGCAGGACAGGCGATAAAAACTATTAATAGAAACTTTTTATTCTTGTTCTGTTATTTTTTACTTTTTTTCACATCTCTGCTCTTTAAACTAATGTGTTGTTAACATAGGACCTGCTAACCTGTTCTATTACTTACCTTATTATAATTTGAACACAATTATAACAAAACTTTTTTTTTCCCTCTTGAATTATAAAAATTTCGTTTCTGAGAGTAGGTGTTTTTTTTTTTATGATTTTCGTTATATAATTTTGCTTTATTATTACGTTTGCTAAGTTTTATGAAAATGTAGGTGAGGAATACACTTATTTCTCCAATGCCTTTTTTAATAGATTTAAATATTTCCGTTTGCAATACAAAGTATTGTTACAAAGGAATCCTAAATTTTGTTAAACTTAGATTTGAATAGTTCATAAATCTAAACTCAATGAGTCAATGTCTTAATATAGCTTCCATTCAAAAAACATTCCTAAGTTCAATGAAAAACCTTAATTAACTTGTATATTGTAAGCGTCGTTTCACGCCACTCCACACTTGACCATGCAAATACATCAGCAATAGTGTCGATGATTCGAGTAGTTCCAAAAATTTTTACGCGGTGAATAACCTCACATTTCAATTTCAAAAATAAGAGTTGAATCCTTAACTTAAAAGTTTACAAGTTAGTTAGAAAAATAAGAAAAATATTGTCTTAAACGCCGCTTTGTTGAAGGACGTTATTCCAGGAATAAGTGTACTTATAATAATGTGCAAACATTTTGTACTTACATACACATACCTATATTGTAATTATAATTGTTATTTTAACATGACCTTAACATGAAATGTAATATAGAAATTAAAGAGACGCTCATAATTAAATTAAATTTTTTTTCTTTATTATTTCAAAGTAGGCGGAATAAATTCTCGATTTATTAATATTACCGAAAGCAATTATTAGAGCATAATTTTATTTTTAGTTAAATATTGTACAGTAATCTGTTCAAAAATTAATCTGGAAAAATAATGAATTATAAATAGTAAAGTTTTGCTAATATTTGGTTGTCATAGGTTTCAGCTGGGATCAGAAATTTTTTTGTGTGATTTTTAGAAAATAATAAATAATTTTTACCCTAATTACTCAAACGCAAGAAGCAATCAGAATTTTCTTTTTATTTCCAGAAAAATTCTTTATCCTTAAAATTACGTTAAAAGTTATTATTAATAAATTGTATATCAACTAAGTAAAAAGGCTGCCTTATTATTAAAAATAGCGAAATACATGTTGCAACTCTTGTTAAACGACTTGTAATCCCTAATTGAAATAGTATCTTGCATACTATTAAAAATCAAGGCGTTGCTTAAGTTACAATTCCTTAATTTAAGTTTCTGGGCAAAATATAAATAAAAATATATAAACTTAATTCTAATAACAATGGGCTGGTCTGCCGCTAGCTAATGGAAATTTTAAAGGTTTACATGATAATAATACATCGTACAAAACTTTCACAAAACTATTTATCTTGTTGCGAAAATGTAATCGTTTTCTGTAATTTTAAGATCCATCCTGAAATGGATTTATGGTTACGTATAAAATTTACTGTATTTTTAAAAAAATATTAAATTTGTTAAAATTAAAATTATGATTTAGTTGGTTTTAGCATAATAGATTTTAACGTTGATTTTTTAAATGTTATTTAATAAAGTTAGCTGAATAGTTTCATATAAATTCCAAACGGCTTATTTTAAATGAACGATCCATATATTAGGAGCGAGAGTAATATTATAACTTGTTCTTCGATCATTTTCGTTCAGGGATTAAATTACTCATTTTACTTAAGAACAAATATATTCTATAGTTAAAGTTATTCACCAATCATAATTATACACATTTATACAAATTAACTGCAGAAAGGTATGTCAAAGTTACAAGACGTTCAGTGATAATATTCCTTTCTATAATCAGGTTAATTTTTAAATATTGCTAAAATATTTGAAACTGGCTGAAAAATTAATTTAGTAATAATTTAATTTTCAACTATTGTTTTTAGTGTGAATTAAATTGTATATCATCCTAAATATATGCAATTTATTTTAAAAACTAAAACTTTTAAAGAATTTTTTTTTACATGAAAGAAGTTATGTGATCTGGTTTTGCCCAAAAATATTTTTTATTCTGCAATAATTTCTTAATCCAGAAGCTAATAATATGAAAATAAAGAGCTTTGCGTATTTCAAAGGTTTCACAGAAAAGCTTAAAATATCTTTCACTCCAGATAACTGAAAGCTTATAAAAGCTAATTTATAATTTTTTTTTATTTCTTAATTTTTACACGATCATCTTGAGCTTTTATTTAAATTAAAAGCTTAGTAAAAAAGTGAGAAATTAAAGTAAAATGTTATGATTATGACACAAAGTAAATAAAAAATTATAACATAAGTGGCACAAGGTCATTTAATTCAGAAAATGAAAATCTCCGAAAGCGATTTCAGTAATAAATAAAAAACAGCTGTACAACGTTTTTGTTGTTGTATATTAGACTGCAATAATAGAGAGTTTATTGACCTTTTACAAGTTAATTTAAGTTACGTAGGTGAAATTTTCGTGAAATAAATTCAATTGTGGTCGATTTTAACTTTAACGTTATTAATTTTTTTTTTTTTGAATAATTTAACTATCCATCTACGTAAATTAATAAAACAATATGAAGTCATACACGTGTTTTCGTAACCATTCAATAAAAATAATAATGAAGAAGTAAGAATGTAAACATTTAGAATTACGTAAAAACAAGTTAAATTTATGCAAATTCAATACGTATTTAAAGTGAACGCGTGTTCTCCAAAAATAAAGATAGTGAGCGTAATATTATTTGAATGAGAGCGTCTTTTATGAGAATGTACAAAAGCTTCGTAAAAATCTGCCTTAGTTTTTTTGCAAAAAAAGTTTTGTTTTTGACAATGTTAACATTGCAATATTTATAAAGCGTTGTATTTAATATATTGAAAAGAACTATGTACATATATCATTCACCTTTGCCGATGTAGGTGTTAAACTTGACTAATTGGTGTGGAGAATGGGATTCTCTCATATTGTTTCTTCCGCCACAACGTAATTCCGTATCTGAAATTTAGTAATACCTTCTATTTTTAAGCATTTAATTATAAAGTTTTAAATTTATTTTTAAATATCAAAAGGCAAAAAAATTGTTTTTTAATTATTAATATGCTATTAATAAAAAAAACAGTCTGATGAACCTAAATAAAAATTATTACAAATATAATAACACTGTAAAATAGATTAATTAGCTAGAATTATCAAATTTATTTTATGGTAAATTGCATACATCAGTGTATACACACACATATAAGATTTATACAAAAGCAAACAAGATGATAGAAAATTCGAGCGAAATGACCAGACGAAGCTATTCAAAAGAAGATTTTATTTCTATTCAATTTGATTCCAAAGCCAATTACCACGACTTTTTCAGTTAACTGTGAGAACTTGATAGTGTAACCTTTTTGAGGTTGCGTTGTGGTAAATTTTATATTACATTTTGTATTTGCAAAGAAGGGAGAAGAGATAACTTTATTTGACACTAATATTATAGATACTTTTTCGGATCTTATGGTTCAGACAGAGACACGCAATTTTTGGTCTTACGATTGCTGCCTGATTTTGTGATTACAATGTGTGTTGGGCGCACATCTAACAAACTAAACTTTAAGCTTTAAACTAACGCATCAATTAAAATCGAATGCGTTAAATAAAAGTTTCAATTATTTCTTAAAAAATACAAGCAGTTTAATTGTTTACCATACAGTCACATGTGTGCGCGTTTGAATACAAACCTTTGGAAAAGAAATAAGCAATCAAACAGTTGCAAAACTAAAAATTGCTTGTCTATCTCAGCCCTTACTCTTTATTGATCTTCAACTTTATGACAGTAATTACATTATGTAATATATCCTTTTGTCACAGTTGGTAGTCGTACACTAGTTAATCATATAAAAACCTATAAGTAATCTGAAATTTAATAATTATAATTAAATAAATAAATAAGATAAGATTAGAATTGTAGACCGGCAGGGATCAATCTCATATCAGGTCACTGCAGCCATTAAAACTCATTGTAAAATCCCACCGCTTATAAATCGCCAATTAAGTCTATAACCTTCAAGTAGTTATGAATTCGTCCAAGCGCCACCTCCCGCAGGTCCGGGTGCGCTACCACCTATCCCCCCAAGTGAATTAATCAAGTTCTGGCATCACAAATGAGGAAAACATCTAGCTCCTCTCCTTTTCAAAGTTTGCATAAAAGGTCCCCAGTTTGACTTAATTTGTTTTTTAATTTTCTTGCTTTCATTAAAATTATGTGTTAAATAAAATTTTAAATAACTTTTAATTTTTCATCAGACTCGTATGTTGGAAAAGAGAAATGAAAATGTAAGGACCGTACATGATGCGCATAGTAATAAATTTGTGGTTATTAACTCTGATAATGTTTATAAAAGAAGCATAAAGCACGCTATATGAAAATGACTATGTACTGATAAAAATTGGGGAAAATACATTACGTTATCTATGATATTTTAATTCACGTCATAGTTAATAAAGTTTACAACCAACACAAAATTTACCGGCATTTTTTTATAATTTTAATAATTCATTTGATAAAGCATAAGTCAATTTGACCTATATAAAGGAAAGATTGTGTTTGTGCTTGTATAAGTTGTGTAAACAATTGATAATGGTAATTTTGCATTTGCTTACAGAGTGTGTCGTTTTTTTTTGTCTTTTAAAAATATTGCTCATTAGCATTGCAATTTCGTAACTCATATTAAAATTTTTAATGGATAAGTAACCATCCCATCATGTAACGATAGTAAACCGTTAATATTATTTGTTAATCTTTCTGATATCTTAAAAACGATAACAGTTTAAAGAATCATCATTATTTAAACTATTTTATGAGAACTATAATATAGTGAAGGAACTGTAAAACTTTAATAGTTATTTGGAATATTTTTTAATTTTATTTTTGTAAAAAAAATTTTGACAAACTACTTTATATTGAATTGTTCGAAGATTTTTATATCCTATTTTGTCAACTACATTGTATACGTGTGCCTCTTCTTTTATTTTGGCAAAAGCTAAGTAATGCTAGTAAACATATGGTCACTTTTAACTTTATCTGTATACTTGTAATTGAAAAATATTCGACAACTCTAAAATTTGTTTAATATGAACTGTCTAAATTAGATTACTGTACGCTTAAAACTGCTGTGTATGAGATCTAAAATTACTTTTCAGCATACATAACAACATTATTTTGAACAAATTATACAGGATCTTAAAAACATGAATATTTTCTAAGAATTTTTTCTCAAAAAATTTTTTGACGTTAAATTTTTTTACCCCATTACGTTAATTTACTCTTTATGGAAAATAATCCCACACAAAGAACCACTCTGTAGCAAAACAAAATAAAAAATTTAATTGTGATAGAGGTTAAAACTTGTGTTTAATTGGAATAATAAAAAGCTTGTATTGAATTGCTCGATCACAAAAAGAAAAAACAAGAACGACACATTCGAACATCTGTGAATGCAAATTGAAAAAAAAAATTGCTTTCAGTTTCGATTCGCCTCGTAATCGCAATTCCAGCGAAAATTAAAAACATAACAATATAATAAATCGTTAAATTTCGCGTCATCAGTCATCACAACATAATATTTGTGACGTCAATAAGTTTTTCTATGATTTATCAATTTGTTACTGTCTATGTGCAAAGCTTCCGTTCCATCGTTTTTGGCTTCTTTTAACCGATGATTATGAGTGTGACTAAATTATTAAAACAGTTTAAGTTCCGATTTTTAATATTTAATTTCCGATTTTCTGGTTTCATTTTTTTATATGTGGTTGTTTTATATCCGTTGTAGTCACTCGCATGGCACGCTTACGACATGTGTTTTTACATATTTGGTATATTTAGATTATGTATAAATTTTATGGAAGCGTATACATTATGTATGTATGTAACTCTCTTCATCTTATTTATATTATGTATAATGAGTTCATTTCGGATCTAAAACGATGACGAAGCATATTTCAATGATTATTACACTCATAGAGAATAAAAAAACTTAAAAGTATTTTAAGTATTATGTATTAGTTCACTATTTAAACGCGTGAAGTGTTGAAAACATTATTTAAGATTAAATAATATAAATCAATTAATTAATTGGGAATTTTTGCAAAAATTCACAGGAATTTTAAATTGATTCATAAAAATTCCTGATCCACATTAATTATCATTTACCATAACAAACCACATGAGAAACCATATGAAAAATAAACACTTGAACAATTCGAGAGCTTCCTTTATAAACAAATTTTTTTTTTAAATTAAAGATCAGATATAGAACTTTGGACTAACAAAATTTCATTCTCAAGTATTGATTTTATTAGAAATTAAATTTATTGAAATTTCTTGGTTGAGTTTTGCAGGAAAAAAATAAAATTGATGTGATTCATTATAAAGCAAAAGAAAGACAAGTTTTACTTTGCTTTACAAAATATTGGAAGCTGGCGAAATATGAGAGTTTAATAGACAGAGATTGTAAGCCTTTAGAACTTCGCTGAACTAATTTTCAAATACTTTTCAAACATGTAGAGTGCACAGAAAAATTTTACCATTAACTTCTTAACATTGCAAGTATTCTACCTAACATAGTGTTCTCCTAGAAATCAGCCCACAAAACACGTACTACTTTTACACTAGAACACTTACCCAGAGCATAGTATACTTTATTTCACTAGCTTTGTAGAAATGATCTTAGATAACTCAGGGTGGATTTAATAATGTCTAAATACAACATCGTAAATTGTACGATGTTTCATGCAAACAACTCGCAACATTCTCCTATTCAGTAAAAAATTAAAATTTTGTTAAAATCTAAAGCATTCAATCGTTTGTGTGCGAAACAAAATTTATGCGTGAATATCAAAACAAAAATTCAAAACCAAAAAAAAATCTAGAATGTAAGCAGTGAGACAGCAACTGTTGTGAATTTAAATTTTATGTATTTATAACATCTCCGAAAGTAGGTTATACTGTTATAAAAACAATATTAATTATTAAAATTTTCTCACTAATATTATGATCACCTCTCGATTGCTTGCACCAATACCAATATCCCATTAAACTTATGTAGTTGTTAATTTATTCTGGCCAAGAGATCGCAGAATAATTTTGTTTGTAGATGTAAAATGAAAAAATTTGTTTGTTAGATAAAATTTATTGCTGAGTATAGAAAGATTTTTATGAATGAAATTTTCGGTTGAGATTTTTGTTTTCTTTCTGTTTGTCTCTTTAATCTTAAAAAAAATTAAAAATTTCTAAATGATTTGGAAAATATTGAAAAATTTTGATCTCTTGATACAGTCTTTTATCTTATTTTGGTAGAAAAAGAAGAAAAAAAGAAAACAATGAAAATCAAAGAGAAAAAATACATTTAGATGAATCAGTGAGCATGTGTTTTGTGACTCAAATCGCGATTCGTGGAAAATGTTTGGTATTCATAAGTTTTTTGGGTTTTCACTTTTTTTTTTGTTGTATGTGATGCCTTTTAAAATTTGACCTTCATAAATTACGAATAGAACAATATTATTGACGTCGTCGTCGTAAAATATTATACCAGACAAAATATTCAAGTTACCATAATCTATATTATAAGGAATTTGAAAGAATGTACAATAGGTCTAATACAATATGTGTTCGCATTTACAAGAATTCTTTTGAAGAAATTTGATGGTAAAGATTAGAATTTGAATTAATTTCTTTTTTTTTTCTTTTGCCGGTGTTTAAGTGGAACTTGATTTTTTATTTTTAGTTTTAAATTAAAATCTTGGAATTGGTTAATTACGTGGCCAGTTATAGAATATCCCGGAGAATTTCACAAGAAATTAAATTCCGATTTGTTTGGTAACTTGTTTCAAATAAAGTATTTCTTATATGAGCAAAATACGTATGAACATACAAAAGATGAAAATTTTAAATTTATAGTTACCGAAAATTCGAATGTTAAATTATTAAAAGTTATGCGTTCTTGTTGCTATCCGATTTTAAAGATTTGGAATTATTTTTTTCGTAATAACAACGAGAAGTGTTTATCTATATGTATGTGTGTGTATATTCATGAATCTATGTATATAACATTACACTATTGGATATGTAAAGTAAACTTTGGCCTTCCATATAACTATATATTAATATCAATTCCCACATGTACACTGGCATGCATAATAATTAAATGCTTAGTACATAATTATATAGAGCAGTTTATAAGTATATACCTTAAATGTTAGACTACATGCTATAAAACATGTATATAAGTATGTAATTTGGAATGTGAGTATTTATTACCTACCTAACTTGCGTATCGAATTTCAAACAAAAACAAAATATCTAATTTGTAGACTGCACTAAAAGTTTTGTTTTTTTGAAATTCATAATATTAAGTATTCGTGATTAATTGTTAGAAAATTTTTAGAGAAACGGATATTCAATATTAGGTGCCTATTGTACTTTATATATATATAGAAATTGTAGGTAGATAAAGAATTTCTAAAGAATTTATTTTTGTTTTTGACTTTCGGAAATTGTTTTGCAAATATTTCATCAGCTCATTGATTTTATTTTTAAAATGATTAATAATGAAATCTTGTATGTGCTTTCAAACTATTTTTTCGTCGAATGTACTTGCAAGTGTTGAAAAATCACATTCAAAATAATTGAATAGTGGAGTGGAATTTAGTTTTTTTTTACAGGTAATGTGCCAAAAATATTGCCAATCGAAATTTCAACTCCAAAATAACAAACACAATGTGCAATGAGCCGTTTTATTAGTAAGTACACTCAATCAGGAATATACTATATTTTCTATTTAAATTTAAGCTCATGATTCGCTAATAATTTGGTATAATATTTTGAAGGTTTAAAGTGGTATTGGATTTGGTTCGACGTTCTTTTATCTTAAAAGAACTGACAGAAATCTAAAATTAACATAAATTTTTTTTTATAAAATTTTAAAAGAACAATCATATTAGATCCTATTTTGAAGGAAAAAATATATAAGGGAAAAATATATGAATTTAAACAAAGTATTTTTGGAATAAGAAAAATTGCATAAATTTAGGTGCATAATTAAAAATGTTATCAATTAACATTGTATTTTAGGAAAAATTTCATTTCCTAAAATTCGATTGTCATGAATTTCGTAGAATGTCTTCACTAGAAGCAGAGATATGGAACTATCAAATCGGTTCTTCCTTCTTAATCCGAAACTTATTATAAAAGTTATATAATCACTTAAAAATATCCAAAAGGGCAAAAAACGGAAATTTACTCTGTCTTAGAGCACCATGGAATTTCATACACCCTGTACATAGATAAACTTAAGATTTGATTTGAAACAACTATAATAGTGGGTTTTGCATTTTACAACGAATCATATACAAAGTATATTTAATAAAAAAATGGAAGACAAAAGATGATTTTCCAAACAATCATGTTTTCTGTTCGTGCTTCAAGAATGTGTTTACAAAAATTCTGTGTAATTAAACTCAATTAACAATAATTGTGAATACGTCATTTATGTATAAAAATTAATACCATATATGGACAAGATTTTAAATATTAGTGTTGAATACAATGATCAAAATAAACCATTAACGGTTTTTTGTTTTTGCTCTATAACAATTCAAACTTCACATGGTGGCGGATAATCTCTTAATCATCTGAAATTTTCTTTGCATATATAAGAAACTTCACATATGTATACAACAACTTATACATGACCATTGTATTCTATACTACTGAATAATTAAATTTCTGATATACTTACATACTTTGTACTACAGCTAAAACTTTCATTATCTCGCTTCACATGTGTGTAAGAAATGAAAACCCTGGCATTGATCTTTAACAAAAGTTTCATATATGTTTAAAGCGTTTTTTATCGCGACATACACAAAGTTTTTGCTATCTCGCATAAAAAACAAATATAAACAATGTGACGTGCTCATTAAAAAGCTTTCAATATCACAAAATCAACAACAACCACAACAACAAAAACAACTGATTTTTCCCAGCCACTTAATAACAAAATTAGCTTTCTTCTATCTCATTTAGAGTTTTTATTCAAATAAATCAGCACTTTTTTTTTTATTTATTTACTTGTTTATCATTTTGTGTCTTGATTTTTTTTTGTATTTTATGTTTTGAGGCAGGTCGCGTGCCATAAGTTTTTTATTTTCTTTTCAGCTTTTGATTTGATTTTTGATTGAATAACGCTGCTGATTTGTTCGCGGTAAACAATGATTGCTTTTTTCATAAGTCATTTATGTTTTGAAACGTGAGATAATAAAAAAAAATATTTTTTTAAAATACAAAATTAATGATAGCTGAAAAGTTGACCTTTTTTTTTTTAAAAATTTGACGAAAAAAGCGACACAAACAATTTTTTTGTTCATATTTTTTTCTTTTTTGATTAATGGTCAATAAATTTTCAATGTAAAAAATAAATGCCAAAAATTAATTGAAAATTAAACATTTAGCGTAAATTATTGATTATTAAAGCTTAGTTTTGGGGTTTCGAAATTTATTTGTATTATATAATAAAAGTAATAATAAGAGCGATGCTGATAAGTAGTCGAGCTGATTGAATTTCCCAGAGCCCTACATTCATAAGCCCTTTTTTGAACGGAAGATGTGATTTATTATAGGATCGAACAGAACTAAAATAAACAAAAAAGTACGATATTTAAAATCGACCATATATTTCAAGTCTTTCGTTGGATCGTTTTCGGCGATGTAGATTTAAAGATTTTCCAAAAGATTTTCAAAAAATTTTGTAGAATTCTTTCAAGATTTTATTGGGCAATATGCCAAAGAATTATGTATAACACATTTTGTTAACCCTTCCCGTTTCTGATATTGGCCAGTATACTCTTTAAACAAAAAACAGTTCAAAAATAAACTTGCACAGCCTCCATCAGAACTTTGGAAGAAATATCTTTTTCATATGCTTAGTTCGAATGTGGTTACATATTTAACCCTTTTATTATTCTATGAATAATTTTTTTTTATAACCCCTGAGTTAACTTATATGGACTTTATATAGATATATACATACATTTTTTCACGTTTGAATTTTCCCAATGCACAAAAAATTTTTTTTTCTAATTTAAATCTCATTTATTTTTTTTTACCATATTTGGTGAAAAGCAACCCCATTTACTTTTTATTTCGCTCTCAACATAAAGAATTCTGCATCATATTGGCAATAACTTACGTCAATGGGAAAGTTTGAAGTTTGTATTACGCGAAAAAATATTTTGTTTGAATATTTTTAGTTTAAAAAATGATAACGGCGTGTGATTCATACAACAAAACCTCCATGCAATTTTATGTAACTTTTCAAAATTTTGTATTTTTAATGCAAATATTTGCAAAAGTAGTTTATATCTTCATTATATGCACAAGCTGAACTTTTTATACAATTCTATTTTTTTTTTGTCAAATTCTCTACCTCATAAATAAAAAATTAAAATTAAATAAAGTTATCTGCAAAATTTACAATTCACCACTAAAAATAATTCATTACTGAGGTGTCAAAACAAATAATTTAGTACTAAACTTACAAAATGTGAAAACGTCATTTCCTTCTGTCCGTCATTAGCCCAAATTAAAAATAACTTTTTTCTATTGACATTTTGGCTTAATAAATATTACACTCCCATCATATTTAAATGTCAATAAAGTACTATTTAAATTCACTGTTAAATTTTCACTGGGTCACATCTATTATTAGAATTTTTGCCTCAATTCAAACATTACATCGAACGTCAAATTTATGTACATAATGAAACGGTTTATGACTTTATAAAATTTAAAATTAACAAATAAATCGCTCATATTTTTATTTATTTATTTTAAAAAAAACTAGAAATTCTAACTATAAGTACATAAACAAATTGTTAAGTAACTTGTCATTTGCATAAGGTAAAAAACTTTATTTAAAGTGTTATATTATCGATTTGAAATCAAATGCAAATAGATTTAGAAATATTTGCAAACTCAATGACGGAAATAATATTTTATGTGTGAAATTTGAATAATTATGAAAGTAAAAATTTGAATATTGTTTACATTGATGTTAGGCTTTTCACATTATAATTTGTTGATTTACTGAAACTGAAAGATAACAGGGAAAATGTAAATCCAGACAAGAATCTTCATGAAAACCAATAAAATATTTAAAATTAATTAAATATTTTATTGGTTTAAAAGGTAAAGGTTAAATCAATTAATTAGTTAAATATTTTAGTTTATTGTTTTAGTGTACATGTTGCCTATAGAAACAACTTATTAGTATGGGACATTAAATATAGAAATTATTCAATATAAGGGAAAAATGTAAATTTGATTCGTAGTAGAGATTTCCTCGAAAAATTTTAGCGTTAAATTCGTTAACAAACAGAATCCAAATGGTAAATTTCAAGAAAATTCGTTAATTAGTTCATCTCATGCAGTTTTCAAAATCTTAAATATGCTAAATGTTTTCTGCTTCATATCACCTGAATCAAAATATTTATGTGCGGGTATTTCCTGTTTGCTTTCCATCGCCCGTCTATTTGCTTTCAACTAATTTTCTTATAAAATTTCGTATAGCTCGCCATATGGACTAACAGAACTTATATATGTATATAAAATTTGAACAACCTAAATTTTTCCTATATTTTTTAAAAATTATCAAAATGTAAAAGCTCTTGTATAAAAGGTCTAGTTGATAACACCTACCGCAAAACTAAATCTATTCGTAATATGGTAAGAGTAGATTGTAAAATAAATTTTCGTCAAAATTTTGTTAATTGAAGACTTGGTAAGACTAAGAAAATTTTACTCTTCTAAGTAAAGACTTTTTACTTTGTCTATTCAAATTTCTGTGAACATTTAAAGTGTAATAGTTTCGTAATTTGTATCATAATTAAATTAGTTTTTATACTTTATTTTGAGAAGTCGGACTTTCATGCCTCAGGTGAAAAATATTTACAGCTGAATAAACGGGATTGTTTTCATCTAAATCAATAATAAAAAGTAAAAAGGCTTGTTACAAATTCAACGGGGGTTTGAATATTTTTCCAATTAAAAGGTAATAATATATAAAAGTTATAGAAAATTTTAGACAGAGAATTAACTGAGCGGCCATTTAGTACTATGCCGGTCGTTTCTCTCTGTATAAAAGAAATTGTGTGATTGATTTATAAATAATATACATATATAAATACGTAAATCATGTATCATTTATATAAATTGAAAAAATTAAATTAATTTTTCAAATTGCTTTTTGCTCCTATAAGTTTTTCTAAAGGTCAGCCAATACATACTTCACGTAAATATTGTTTAAGTATAATCACTTATATGCAGGCATGTATTGAATTATACATATTGGAATTCACTTTTGACTACATGTGTGTGAGTGAATTCTTGTAAATTTTCATATATTAATTTATACCTACACAAAAAAGGAACATAAATCACTCAAATTTCTCAATCACGTTCAACAATAAAATATTGTAATTTCACTTAAATGAGCATTTCAGCAATAATAATTATGTTTTTGAGAAGGTGCCAAAAATATGAGAATAAAACAACATTTTATACTGTTATTACCGGAAATAGTTTTGAGAGTACGTGAATTATTTTTGTCACTGAGTACTTTTATTTCTTGAAACTGTTTGTAAACATTTTAAATGAAATTTTAGTTAAAAAAAAAAATATTAAATTGAGAAAAAAATTTTGGAATCCAAGCTAAAGAAAAATGAATTTTTGAATTCTGAAATTGAATTAAATAAATAAGTAAATTATGCAGAAAAATAATCTTTATCAAAAAAATAGGAAAGTGGCATACTTTAACGATTATTGATTATTTGATTAAAATTTGAATTTCGAATTTTTATAGTTTCTGTCATCAATTTTGACTATAAACAAGCACTACTCCAACCCGATTATGTTCCAACTTGAAGTAATAGTGTACATGGTGCCTATAGAACCAGTTAAATGAGTTACTTTGCAAAGCTTAAATTAGACAAATTTCAGTATTAAACTAAAAAAATTAGCATTTAAGTTGCCCAAATTAAGATATTTAAATACTAGTTTTCAGAATAGCTCTAGTTTTCTTGTCATTTAAATTTTTGATAATAAAATCTGCCTTTCACTTTTTCAATTTAAGTTTACCAAACAAAGTTACATTTTTTAAGCGATTTCGCAAAAATTTAACTTTCCTTTTTTTGTATTAATTTCGCACATTGTAACAGTGTAATACAGTTTTGATTTTTTTTTTAAAAAAATTTTTTAGATCGGAAATTCCATACAACATTTACACAGATTCGCTGACATAATGCTTGAAAAATGAAAAAAAGTATTTACAACTTCATCTAATTTCAGCAAAACTTCAAACATAAATTCTTTAAAAATCTGTGTAATATTTTAAGTTGTGAGCAAAATTCATGAATGATTGCATCCTCTTCAATAAACCAATGTGTTGGCTTATTCAAGGGGATATTTTATATTTCTTTGATATTTTGTAAAAGGAAAATAGAATAGAAGATTTTTCTAATAGAGTCGCACATAAGCTGGCTTGCAAATTTACAATACTGCCGTTTTTACATACACGTTTTTGTACTACATATGTAAGGTCTGTAAAGATGTAACGTATGTAAGTTATATTTAATTTGTCACAGCGTACGTAGCACCATGTAGGAAATATTTCTGTGATTCATATGTAACATAATATGTGATTAATCAAATATAATATATTATAGTATATTTGATTCTTGCTCAGTATTAAGTTCTAGGCCAATATAACTATATTCATAAGTCCGTCTCTTATTAAGGCACTAATCTAATTCTAGTTAATGCTCAATAAATTTTAATTCAGATCCTTATGAAAAATTTGCAAGAGCACTGGAACTGGTATCTCCCATAAAAAAAATTCAATATATTTTTTAAAAAATATGGTTACGCGGTATATTGTTTAAAAGGTCTCCGAAATCCCTGCACCGTTTGTTCAGCTACTTTTCTAAGGAAAATCCCAGCTTCTAATAAAGTTCTTTTGGAAAATTAGGCAAATATTATCAAGACGCATATCGTCGCAAAGGTCTTAAAAAACTCTACAAAAATGGTCTTTTAAAACGTTCGCCTTAAAAGGCGAATTTTAAATTTTGGCAAATACCAAACTTAATTTTTTACTTAACTATAGGCTTAAGTATTGAATTTCTGATTCCTTATAGTAAATAATTTAATTGTTGGTTTTATTACTGTAATTAAATTTTATTTTGGGAAAAAGTACACGTTTTGTCAAAATTTAATCATAAAGACTAATTTAAATTAAACTAAAAATCATTCTAATGTTTTTTCTGGCTCACGCTGCATTGCGGTTTTGTAATTCCCATAAAACAAAATAAATTTTTATTTTACTTTTTTCCTTTTTCTTGCTTTTACCAATTTTTAATTATAAGACATTTTATTTTAAAATTTTAGTAGAAAAATTTTATTTCTTCAATTCATTTTAGAATTAGTAAAAATAATTATAAAAATAATCCAAAAAATAATAAAGCAAATACAAGCAAATCACTTACAAAAACGCAAATCACGATCACCTTCAATCGTCCCATTCCAAGTGCTAAAAAATAAAAACGCTTTTTATTGATGTTTAAATAAAATATAATATTTATATTTTTTTTATATAAATTAAAGTATTCTTAATTTCGTTAAACGTTTATAATATCAAGAGAGTAAGATAAACTTTCTTTCTGAAGCATAAATTATAACATTCTCAGAAGTAGAATTCTTTTAATTGAAAGAAATTTCAGTGTGGCCAATTGAGATTGCAACGCTTTTATCATAAAATATATAAAAATATGAGGAGCGAAGATTTCTCGCAACAACCGAAACTCTTATTTTTATGAAGAAGCAGAAATACCCTATAAACGTCTTCTAATTAATTATGGATTTAAATTTTTTATATGAATATTTGTAAAATTTCCCTGAATTCAAAGCCAAAAACAATAAATTAAAATTTAGGTCACAATAGAGCAAAAAAATTGCTGCAATTTTAGATTTGAGCTAAACTGCCAGCTGCGGAACAAAAAAGTATTTAAAAATTGAAAAAAAGGGAGTTCAAGTTTCGTTTGAGATAATGTACATTGTTCGTAAATGAATGTATATATATATTATTCGAAGACCTACGAACCGCCAGATTCGAATGAATAGGAAAGGAAATTACCCTTTAACACAATAATTTATTTCCAGAACATGTCCAATTACCCTTATGCGTGAAAATGTACAGAACAGAATGAATTTCAGTATTCATTCACACATTTGTGAAGTATTCATTCACATATGTGTGAAGTATTCATTCACACAGTGCACTAGTTCTGATATCTTATGAATGCAATACTCTATACTCTACTATTAATTACTTTTTACCATACTTGTTCCACTACACAATTTGTATAAAAATAAAAGTATAAGTACACCTGTAAATGAACATAATATGACTAATCGCTATAATTTTTTTTTTTTTTTGTCAATATAGTAAATCCAACTATCCATTATTGGGTTATAAAAGTTATGTAAGAATAAAAAATGTCCAAAATCCCGATTAATACAATAAAGGCAACAACAAAATACATTATAATAATTCAATGACGGTTCCATTCCAATTTTTTGTGTTGGTTTGTTTGCTCTTTTGAATGCCTTTTTGGCTTCTTACTCTGCTCAATTAAAATTAAAAGTACTTACACTTATAACCAACTTGTATGTGTGCGTATGTACGTGAAAAAAATTCATTACGCAAAAATTATTGTATGTATGACTAGAAAATGTATTTTTTGTTTTGTTGTGTAGTACGAGTGAACGTAAACAATTTTCTCTCTATTTGTACGATATGTCCGGAAATACCGAAATTTGTAGTCAGTCACTATTTGATGTAGTGTAAATTCACTTGCTTTTTTTGCTTGCTTAAACAAAAATTTTTTTTTCTTTTATCGATAGATCATAATAGAATACCAAATTGCTTTATGTTTATTTATAGATTAGAGTGTAAAATTACAAATGAATTATAGAATTTGTCTTAGAATTAGAAAAATGTAATATAATTTTGTGGTACATAGAAATTTATTTAATAACTTATTTAAAATTGGAAATTATTATATTTAGTGTCTTAAATTAAGGTCAATATTTTTTTGACAAACTGAGGTTTTGACGTAGAGACGTCAGTTTGGGGAAATTCCATCTCTTTTTGATAGCACCTAGAATTAATTAAGCCTTTTAGGTATGAAATTGAAAACTAATTTATTTGTTCTCTGTTTATAAAATTTCTATATTCTTTAATGTTAAAATCTTTGAACACCAATGATCTTTGTCAAAGTTTGTGTTTTGCTTTTAAGCTAAACTATTTCAAGTTGAACTAATTTTTCCTTTAATGGTTCATTAGTTCCGGGTTCGGCGTTGTCTGACATATTTTTATGTATTACACTTTACTTGACACATTTTTGACAAGAGCAGTTTGTGAATGTAGTTTTATACAATGTAAAAGCAAATAATTAAATTGCCATTTTAAAAAATTACTTTCGCACTAAATTTGAATTTGATTCAACTGTTTGAAACAATAGAGTGACAAGTTAAATGAATAAAATACATAAAGATGTCAATTAAATAATTGCAGCTCTAATCGCATTAGTGGCCTTCTAGCAAAAATGACCTTTCAAGTAAATTACAATTGAAATATTTAAATATTTAATTTTTAAGAGAATTTTTAAAAGGCAAAAATAAACTTATGACAAAATAAAGTGAAAAAAGAAGTAAATTAAGTGTTTTGAAAATATAGAACAATTCTTTAGGCCATTCATTACACCTCTATTGAACATAATAACTCATTTTTGCCAAAATGTTGGATAGGCCACTAATGTGCTGCGCGCCTCAATTATGATTAACATTTTTTTAATTTAAACTTTTATTGCAATCCTATAAATATGCAATAAGACCTTTTACCTTAATTTTGAAACTGCAATTCGATTAATTTTAAAATTGCAATTAAAAAATCACACTTGTTATCAAGTGTATAGCACATATTCAGTCAATACAAAAAAAAAATTTAATTCATCAACAATCCTACATTTCAAAGTAATTTGATTGATCAGAATTCTTTTTTAGTTTTCCAAATTTTTCCCAGCTCTATTAAATGTTAAGTTAAACTGCAATATATATTATATTAATTTGATTTTATATTTTTTAAATAAAGCGCATTTAATCGAATATCTAATATTAAATTTTAACATCTTCCTTTTATTTGCAGGAGACTTCTTGGAATCGGAAGACCATTTTGAACTAAGGTAAGTTTAATGAAGTTTGTTTTTTTTTTTAAATGTACAAAATATTTGGTTATTATGAATAGAAAAAGTACATACGTTACAATTATTTAAACGCAAGTGTTTAGAACACGTTTGATTTAAGTTAGTAAGTTTTTGTCCCATTTTAATATTTTCAATTGTAATAAGAAAAATTTATTAATAGGGTATACTGAGATTAAAAATTTCATTCTTAGCGATTTGGTTAATTAAATTTATTTAAAACTGCCTTGGTTTATAATAATTGCCGAGAGACAAAAATATTATTTTAAATGTCTTCGTGTAGAATTACGGTATGAATATAAAAGTTTTAAAAATAATTCATTTCAAACTAATTTAGCCGCCTTTATTACGAGCCATACTAGTATCTATAAAGCCGTCACACAAATCCGAGAAAACCCTTTAGAAAAGAGAAAAAATAATAGGAAAATATTATTAGTAATTTTACATATATAACAATTTAATATATGTAGTATATTATGTAATATGTAATATATGTAGGTATCCAGCTTTCAAAATGGCGTTTTTAATTTTGTAAACTAAATCGTATAAATTATAAACACATCTAGACTAAGGCAAAAGCTTTAATATACCGCATCTCCAAAAGTACAATTCCTGATCCTAAAATTCACAATTATATTTTTCAAAATTAATATGCTTTCATTAAAAAAGAATAATAATTGTAAATACTATAAAAATTTAATTAATAATGCCAAGTTTGGGCTTTCATTTTTGATTAATAAAAAAAATTTTAGTAAACAATAAATTAGAATAATTGAAATTTCAAAATTTCTTTAATTTTTAAAATTCATTTTCTAGAGTTCTATTTAAAGAAAACATAGAAAACTTTCGAGATATTCAATGTATTTCTAAAATTTTGTAAAATTCTTATACAATTAAAAGTGAATTTTATTATATACAATAAAATTATAAAAAAGTAACAGTAAAAACATTTTTTTTATATACATAAATCGCTTTCATTTTTGTTTTTTGAATTGAACGGCAAAATATAGAAGAGAAGTCTGCTAAAAGTGATTAAGTCGCCTAATAAGTAACCTTATATGATTAATTTACATAATTTTTTCCTTTTAATTTGAAAACGGGAATATTAAAAAGCAATTTGCCGAATTCAGTAAAAGTAGCGGCTTTTTTAACTAAAATTCATTCATTATTATAAAATAAAATTCTCTATAATTATTGTGAATGCAAAAATTAATTAAAAAGGATTAAAGGATCATGATGTGTGATGGTTCGAATTTCTTTGAATTCAAACAAAAGAGGTAAAAAGGTTAAATTTATAACAAAATTCAAATTTTAAATTTACGCTGAATTACAATTTATTAAAAGCCACCACAGCTACATATCTACATATACATATGTATATATTCTAAACACTTAATATATGAATGTGTGGTCCTACTTTTAAAATACGCACGAGTGAAAACATGTTTTAAATTAAAAAAATATTTTAAGAATAACTTTCATATGATTCACACAGGTAAGAGCGCCACTATAATTCAAATTGTTGAATTGAAGGTAAAGCATATGTTTCTTTTGTTTCCTAAAATTACAAAAAAAATATTTTAATATTGACATTTTAAATTTTCGAAATATTTTCCTTATAAGTATGAAGCCGAATGTTTTAAAACAAATGGCAATCTATAGAAAACAATAAAAATAAAATATTTAATAAAATATTTGCTTTGTTAAAATAAAGTAACATTTTAGAAAAAAAACCCAATTGCTAAATTATGACATAATTTCTAATAATAATTTCAACAAACTAATTAATAATTTCACAAAAGGGTTAATACATGCCATAATACTCGTACTAATATTCTTTAAAAGTAATCATTTATGTGTACAAAATGTGGAGTGACATTAGCTTATATAGAATAAATTTTTACCATAAACCATACAACAAGTGGTTTATCAGTTTATATTTTTCCCAACTAAATGTTTATAAAATTGCATAACTATATTTGAAATAAGCCGGATGAAATAGATTCATTCCCGGATATTTTAGATTATAAAATTTCCATCATTAAAGATTTTATTTTCGACAAGTTGTTTTTGTATTTTGCTCATATGAAATTCTTAGACATTAAATCGCAGTCATTTAGAAAATCCAGTTTCTCGAAATTTATTCGATACCAAAAAATGAGTGACTGATTCGTAATTAACAAAGAAATTATGAGGAAATAATTTTATTCTTTTTCGTATGTTGTCATTATTTTTACTGAATTTTTACTGTATACAAATGGATGTTTATTCAAAACTTATTTCTCTAGAAGAAATTTTAAGTCGGTGAAAAAGACCCCTCTAAAAGTCATAGTTTTTCAAATATTTATTGCACTTGAAACCTCAAATACTTTTTAAAGCTTGCAAACACAGAAAAGTAATGACTGGCTTCTTTTACCATCCAAAATAAAAAAAGTGGTGTTGAAATGGAGCATTATCTAAAATCCGTCCTTTTTTTTAATTTTTAATACCATATTTTTTCCTAGACGGTAAGTCTGAAATATAAGCTCCTTTTAGACAAATTTCTGTTTCGTTAGAAAAAAATTGGACATTTGATAAATGGTATTCTTCGTCCAAAAAAAATATCCAACTCGCATCGTTCAAAAACCATTGATATTCACTTTTCTTGCCACTCATAGAACTCTTCATTTTCTACTTAGGAAGTTAAGCCATTTACCACTTGGTAATTAATTTAACTTCTGCTCTGAAAAGTAGCACTTTTCTTAAGTCAATAAAATGAAAACACAAAATATTTTAATGTGAGACAAGTTGCTGTTTAAGAAGAAAACTCGACAACTTAAAATTTGCGTACAATTTTTTATGATGAAAAAGAATAATTGCTACCTAATGGGTTTGTGAATTTTACTGGTTTAAGATTAGTAACTAGTTAAAAATTTACATTTTCACAAAGAAAGCTACATTTTCACAGCACTGAAGAACTATAACTTGAACGGGAAGAGCATACATTATATAGGATTTTATTATATAGGGAAGAAAACTTAAAATTTTCTAGAATAAATTTTTTATAGCTGTAATTAATATTGAAGAGCTTAACTATTTTAGAATATTTTCTTATGCATTATTTTATAAAAATAACTAATTACACCGTAGATATAATGAAAGTTCTTCAAATTTCGAATTAGAATAAAAGTCAAAAAGTTTCACCTACAAATTCTAACACTATCATTTAATTTTTAAAAGTCATTACTAAAAAAAAAATAGTAGATCCCCTTTTACATTTAATTTTATCAACATTAAATTTTATTGTGCACAATTTTTTTACTCATATATCGTATAAATTTTACTGTTGTATGACACATTGCAATATGCAAATAAAGGTAATTATTATTCATTTACAATCTTTTTTTACAAGTCATTATTGTATTCACCTACAGAAATTTTCATTTAATTATTCACCTTTATCATTTTTTAATACAAAATTTAATTCTTATTTAATAAACTTTTAAATTTATTTGTTTTTAATTTGCATAATATTATCAATTATACAATATGTATGTATAAACTATTAAATTGAATTAGCAAGTTTATGTTAATAATATTAATGTCTACATGAAATTTAAGTATGTATGTATATTTTAAATGAGCATAATTTACGTCATATAAAATTAGAGGTGAAATATATTTATTAGATTTATTAACATTTTGTTAATAATTAATAGTTATATAACATAAATAATTAATTAGTTTATTTTCTTAACTGTATAGTTTAATTACATAATGTATATTCTGTTACATTTTTGGAAGTTCTTAATTAAAAAAATAATCTTAATGGAATAGACTCAAAATATTAAAAATAGATCAAATATTTTATTTTAGCATTATTAATATTATTATTTATTGTAAATTCGGGAGAGCACAATTATGTAATTTCCTAAAATTAACTTAATAACTAGTCGTCTTTATAATCAAATTTATTCGATCCGTGAATGTAATTTTAATCTCATAATAATTATTTTACCATTCGAATCAATGAGAGAAAATTCTATTTCAAAAATATTAATTCAAATATCTTTCAATAAAAATTTCTTAGAAAATAAGCAATCATATAATTTAACAAGATAAAATTGTTATACGAAATTATAAAATTAACTTTGAAATTAATTCATTAAGTATAATTTCGTCATCAATTAAAACAAAAATACCTTTAGATATAAAATATTGTATTAAGTGTAAATTTACGTTATTTATTTTCAACTATAGCTATATACATACAAACATAATGAATATTTATTTTTGAATGATAGAAATTCTATTGAAATGGATTCGAAGCAAACTTCTAATAAAAACGAGACCAAATAGTACTTATTTATAGTAAAAATAAAATAAAATAATGTCGAATCTAAGGAATTTAAAGAATTTTCCATTGAGTCTTTTAAAAATTTTCTTGTTGTCAAAAATCATTTTCAAAATAATTTTGTTCAATCACATAGCGAATGTAAAATATTTGAATCAAAATTCTTTTTATTTTAATTAATAACAAAATCAAAGTTAAATGAATTAAATTTATCCTGTTATTTCATAACAGTTTTATGGTTGAATTCTACAAATGAACATCTTTTTCATAAGAACAATATATCTTTCTGGGAATTCAGAATCAATTCTATTTAACACTGCCAGAACTTAAATATAACCAAGTTTTATTATTCATCTCTACTTTGTTAGCCGCAAATTATTAAGACATCTCAGCAAAACTCTAATCCATTAAATTATACATGTGAAAATAAAATATTATTATTCCTCTCTTATTCACCCGAAAAACATTAGGTTATCCAGGTAACGATCAAATTGTATTATTCCTCTCTTATTCACCCGCAAAATATTAAGTTATCGAAGCAAAGTTCATTTATTATTAATCCTCTCTTATTTACCCGCAAAACACTAAGATATTCAAGTAAGAAAAAAAAGTTATTATTCTTCTCTTATTCACCCGCAAAATATTAAGATATCCAAAAAAACAAGCATTATTATTTCTCTCTTATTCACCCGCAAAACATTATGTTATTCAAGTTAAGTTTAAATATTATTGTTCTTCTCTCATTCACCCGCAAAATGTTAAGATATCCAACTAAAAACAAGCATTATTATTCCTCTCTCATTCACCTGCAAAAGTTTAAGTTATCCAAGTTAAAATCAAATATTATTAATCCTCTCTTATTCACCCGCAAAACTTTAAGCTATCTAAGTTAAGTTTAATGATTATTGATCCTCTCTTTTCCACCCGCAAAACCATAAGTTATCCAACTAAAGACAAGCATTATTATTCCTCTCTTATTCACCCGCAAAACTTTTAGTTATCCAAGTTAAAATCAAATATTATTAATCCTCTCTCATTCACCCGCAAAACTTATCCAAGTAAATTCAAAATCTTACTAAGCTTTTCTTATTCTCAATAAATTTTCTCTTCTTCACCCGCAAAACCATAAGTTATCCAAGTAAACTTGAAATATTTTTATTCCTCTCTTGTTCACCCGCAAAAGATTAAGATTCTATACATTGTTCATGATTACTTTAGAATTTAGAAAAAATATAACAAAATTCTTAGTAAATTTAATTAATAACTAAATTTTATATAGTATTAGTATATCAATATAACAGCGTTTTATTGTTATAGTAAATTTAATTGCCATTCGATTGTGTTCTCAATTAATTCACTTATACTAAAATTCAGAAGAGATTTACGCCATAAGAAATAAATTAGCTTGAAATTACGAAAATGAATTTCAACAGATAGTTAAGTGAAAAATGGTAAAAATAAAAACAAAAATATAAAAATCAAATTGAATCTATTCATTCATGATTTTGTTGATTGTATAACTTTGCTATAGCAAGTCCTATTCATAGTAAAAAGAATGGACTTTCCATTCTAGTAAAAAATACCTCCATTATATTAAAAACAATATAAGAATTTTAATATTAGTATTTATTATGAAATAATATTTAGATTATTTAGTTCTAATTTCTAATAATAATACAAAAGTATATTGAAAACTAAAAGAACTGAAGAAAATTTAATGGTTGTCCTTATATAAGAAAATTTATTTTCTATTACCAGGATTTTCCATGTGCGACAGTGGAGAGTAATTACATTTTTTTTAGTTAATTTAAGAGAGGAATATTGGGGATTTTAAAATATTCATTAATTTATTTTTAATAGAATTTTAGAATGTAAAATTGATCTTATGATGAAATTCTATTTATATTGCAATAATAATGAAATACAAGTAATTTTCTGACGTTATTATGTGTTTGATGGAAATTTCAATTACTAAAAATCAATCAGTTCTGCTGTGAATTGTAAAATTATGAAACTTTTCCAAATTTTTCTAGAACTAAGAAATAAACAATGACGACTTTTTCTTCATTTAATTTCTAAAATAGATGTAGAATATTAGATGAGTAGTTAATTAAATTTTTATAATAGTCTATCTTTTTTAATATTAAAAGTAGGTACTCTATATCTTATATTATTTTAAAGTTAGAAATTGAATTTAATTTCATTGTAATATTGTCAATTTTTTTCAAAATCTAATCAGCATATTTGACTGCAATGGTACAATAGCTACGCCACAAAACCTTCCACCGACTATCAATTCTGTGAAAATTTTCCAAAACCCGATAAGTCGATTTTTGGCAAAATCGAGATATTAATGAAATATGGTAAATATGGGCTCTTTGCTGTGACGAAGACTCATAATTTAATGCAACAGGTAAAGCGTTCGTTGATGCATAAAACCATAACCCGGTAAAGTTTAATAAAACCATTTATCAACATCATACCGTTCATTAGAATAAACCATAAAATCATTAAACAGTTTTAACCAGGAAACAGAATGTTGTATGTAGAACGAAACAGTGGCTAGACGGGGATCCCATGAAATTGCTTCGTGCTTGTTTAAAAAAGTAATCTCACCCGAAACAATCAAGTATAATGTATTCTGATACATGTAGTGGTCAGAATAGAAATTTAAACATGACGGCCATGTTAATAACGATAATACAAAAAACGAATGTCGAATACATCGATCAAAAATTCCTTGTAGCTGGCGACACGCATTTAGAATGCGATTCAGATCTCGCTCGCATTGAAAGAATCAAAAAACCTGTGACGTGAGTATAATGTTACCAAGAGATTGGTACAATTTTGTTCGTACCGTCAAAGTAAAATTCAATTGAATGTGTCTCAAATGACACAAAACGATTTTTGTAAAACAATTCTTATAAAAAGGAAAAAGGATACCGACGATAGCCCTGTTAATTGGCTTAAAATTAGGTGGATAAGAATCACCAAAAACTTGGGTTATGTTTATTTTAAATACCACTTGAAGGACGAAACGAACCTTAAAATAATAGATTTCTCAAGGACAATAATCTCATAAATTAAAAAAAAGACAGATTTATTGTCAATTTTACATTTAGTTGACATTCAATTTCTTGCCATGAATTTTGTAAAAATTTTAAAACCAATAATGATGCTAGTTACAGCTACTTGTCTGAAAAGGATTTTTATTTGCATGCATAATACAAAAATATATTATAAAAAAAGACTAATAATTGATAGTTTACTATTATTTTGGTAAAGATATAAGTAATTTCATATTAACTTTTATAATGACTATTTTCGTATTTCCTATAATACTAATATGATAGCTGGTTATTACCTAATCTGATTAAGATAATGAAAAAATGTTATGATAAATCATTATATTAAAATTTTTGAACTTCATACAAATGTTTGTTTGTTATTTTATGTTTTAAAAAAATATTATGGAAAGAATAAATTTATGTTTTTTAATAAAAAATTTTTCTTGAACAATATCTTTTACAATGCCGAAAAATATAAGAAAGAAATAGTTCTGAAGTTGTACAAGTTGTCTAAAAACAATTTTTTCGTCTTTTTGCGTTCATTTTTAAAAATATGATGTATAAAAACACAAACATAATATGGTAAAGGCTATTATTTCTTGGGAAAACCGTTTTTTGGCAGAGTATACTATTAAAATGGCCCACGTTACTTATAATTTGCCAAAACCCGATTGAGTTTTCCACCCCCCCCAATTTTATATTCCCAAAAGGTTAAAGCAACCTGAACACTATTTTAACATATTACTCTAATACTATATTACTCAAATAAAAAACCCCAGCTAACTAGCTCACAATTTTGTTTGAAAAATAAACATGAACGAAAAACGGTTTTTTCTTAAAACTTTAAAATTGCAATACTGTAAAATTGCAAAAAAATACTTATCTGGTTTTGGAAAATTTCCACAGAATTTACATAAAAACTAAAGTTTTCTCTAAGTTTAGGGCATCTGGCATCTCTGTAAATTTTTTGTAAAACTTTTATTTGATATATCAGTAACTCTCGTACCTGTCATCGGTTTTTATACCAATTCGTATTCAATAACTCACTTAGGAGCTCTTGAAATTTAAAGTTTTTAATCCTCCAGTTTTTTCAGGCTAAAATTGTGTATCCCTGGTATAGGATATACAAAATTTAATTTATGGAGTTACGCTCATCTTTACGAATCCTCTTTGCAAATAACAATTACAATGTTTTAGTAAACACAGAAAGATTAGAAGAAAAAAAAATGTAACCTTGACTTATTTTTCAATTCTTGACCTTTGCTAACATATTTTGAATTATTTGTTTTTCAAATCGCTTGAAAATCGGTCTGTGAGCTTTCAAATCGAATATTTTAATTGCTAATTAAAAATTAATTTTTTCCATTTATTTATTTTTTCAATTTATTCTTTCTCTTATTTAACAAAATACATACAACAAACTTATAATATGGTAGTGGTGCGTTCTTTATCACAAATACAAGTGCAATTTTTCCATTTACAGCCATAACGGGTATGACTTATATGATCTTACATGAAAAATTGTGTATGGTAGCGATTGAATTCAAATTACAGTATCTATATGAATGCAAAAACAATTAACAGGTGAGTTTAATTTTTGAGGTGTTCATATAGAGGGAATTCCCAAGCGCGTTAAAAATCGTGATCAAAATAAAAAAATGGAAAAAAAAAACTGAAAGCTTATTTATTTCTTCATTTATTTATTTTTCATTTTATTTAAAATTCTTGTTGTGTTCTTTTTTTATTTTACACAATTTTAATGAGCTTTTTAAATGTTTATTTCATTATTACTGTATAAGAAATAGGCTAATTTTACCGGTGTGAACTTTGAACTTTTAAATATACGATCACTAATAATGTTATTCGTTTACAATTTGATTTCATTTGCATAAATATTTAGAATATTTTATGACATTGTTAAATTTATTTTGTATCGCTGTTGCGTCAGTTTTTATTACTCAATTATTTCATATGAAAATTCAACGTTAGAGTTTGATTAATTGAAAAAAAAATTCAATGGAATTTTTTTTCTCTCTGTTACTATTGTAATAGAAAACTTAAAATTTTTAGGAAAATTTATTTCCAAGTATGTTCATTATTCTCATTGTACAGATATACTCGTAATGTGGTTGTATGGTACAAAGTTGAAACATTAACTTGAATTGTAATTTTTTCACAAAAGAACGTACGTGTTCCAATAGGAATAAGAGTTGAAAATTAGGCGAATAAAAATTTCGAACTAGAAAATACTACAATATGTTTTGCGATAAATGCAAACTAAATTTTTACATTAGAGAATCAATGGCAGAAACTGTAATTCTCAATTTTTGACAAGTTCTAAACAGGCCAAGTTCACATTTATATGAAAATAAATAATTTCATGATTTAGCTGTCAAATGACTGCAACTTTCACAGTGTCTATAACTTTATATGTATTTTATTATATTAAGTTCTTTACAGTTTTTTCTGTTAAGTAAAATAATTTCAGTAAAGCTTCATTATTGTCAATTGCATTTACGTTGACATCCTTGAGTTAAAAAAGATGTTTTGCATTAATTTGTTTTGCATAATAAAAGTTAAAAAAATTCAATATTCTAAATGCGATAGAACATAAAAAAATTTTGTTTGGGAACACTTTTTTTGTTTCATTTCTAACATTTCCATTTATTTTTGTAAATTAGTTATTAAAGGACTCATGTATAAAATATGCAAACATTCTTTGTTTCACCGAAAAATTCTTACAAAACGGAATAGGTTTGAAAAATTTTTTTTGTTACTTTCTTAAAAATAAAATTTTAGATTTAAATTGCAGATTGTGGATCACTTAACCATTCATGCACACAAATTTTGCTATTGTTTGAAATGTTCAATTTGCAACAAAAATTGCATATTTCTGGGAATTATTACTAAAAATATATCATTAACGAAATGAAAAATTAACAATCAATACATATACTTTAAAAGATTTTATACTTTAAGATTTCAATATTCATTCATGCCTTTCTTACTTTTCTGTTTAATTTAAAATTACGTTCATATATACGAGTACCTATTATTTGGGTACATTCCCGTGTTACATTTATTTTCTTTAGTTTACAAATAATTTATACTGCCAAAATTTAATTAGATGATTATGTCATTACTACAAATGCTAATTCCTGATAAATTTTAAAAACAAAATTCCCAATATTGTTCAAGAACTATTACGGTTTTTATAATCTAATATAATTTGGTAATATGTAGTCTAAGTATACAAAATGTAAACAATAATAACAACAACCCACAATAAAGCAAATATAATCATTATATTTGTGACGTTAACTGTTTATATTTACAACATTCGGGACGTGATGCCTAATTTGGATGATAAGAGGTAAGCGCGTCGCGAAATTTCATTGATTAAATAATTAAAAAATGTAATGATGTCAACATAATTAATCAAAAGTCTCAGAAAAAAAATTAAAATCAAAACAAAAACAGGAACACAACATAAAATTTCTATCATTACAAAGCTTTCAATTGCCTGTAATCATATTAAAAATAAAACAGCAAAACAATAATTAAAAAATAACAATTAAAGTTTTCACTACTACCACAAAACCGGCATTTAATAGAAAATTGATGACGTCAATTATTGTTAGGTTGAATTTTATGTAATATTTCATTCATTCATTCATTAAAATTTTATGTTCCAATAAAATTAAAAGGTCAGAAATTTCTTACAACTACATCACCAAAACATTACACTAATTTCTTAATTGTGCCTCGTTCAAAAATTTTTACAAACTTTTTAATATTTTTGTTTACTTACGTCATATTTTGCAAAGCTTGTATTCCAATACTGTTTTCTGAATCTTTTGTGAAAAAATACACAAACACAAATTTAATTTACAAATTTTATTTTTTTAATGTAGTAGTTTTCTAAATACTCACAACTACATAAAAGATCATTGATCTCTTATGTAGTATTTTTACTCTCAATTTTCAAGAAAAACTTTTGCCACAAACACATCAACTTTTGGTATTTATATGTGTTAGAGATCGGAGCATTCATTCCTCAGAAATGTTTTCATAATAGTGCGCAGGCAACAGGTGTCAGCATTTATTGTCATGATAGTTTTTGTGTTACGATAGTATAATAAAATATTTGGATTTTTTATTTGTGTATTGAATTTTCGCCTTTTTTTAACTATCTAAAGAAAAATCATATCATACGAAAAATACAATAAATACTAGAATTTATTTATAATGATCTACAAAATTACAATACACAAGTATGTATGTATGTCGTTCCGAAATGTTGGCTTTGAAATGTGCTAGTAATGCTTTTTTTCTTAAAATATAAACTACAAAAAATATTCAAATGAAAATATTACTGTTTCGGAAGAATCTTTAAAACCAAGGCACTTAGGATTAGCAATACTAAGCTCTAACTGAAAAATCCTGAACTCAAACAAAAACAGATATAATTTCATCGAAAACGCTATATTAAATACCTCAAGGAAGCTGAAGAGAACAAAAAAATTTTTTAAAAGTCTTGAGACAGTAGCCAAGTAAAGACATAGTCCGTTCTTGAATATTTTTAAAAAATGTATAGGATTTTCAAATTTAACAAGCTGCATTAGCTAAAAGTTACTAATTTATTCATGAACAAATATTTAGGAGCACAAATGTGCAAAATAAATGGACATAAACATTAAGATGTAAGAACGTTTAAAGCTGTAGAAGCAAATAAGTAAATCGAAAAAAATCAAGAAAACTGAGAAAATATAGCAAAAGAAGGAGCTTACGAGATCCTATAAAATCTAAGCTGTTGGAACGTTGGAATTTCCATTTTGGAATACCAAAAATTGTGCATGGCAGTTGTAATTCTTTTAAAAAATACCAACTGTCAAGACTTGAAAAGAGTTTTGAATGTTTGGAATAAGGTAAACTTTTTAGATTCGGAAGAAAAATTACCTACCTTGCTTCAGATGAATATAAAACTGTTAAATGTGCTTTATATTGATACAGAGAATTCAAAACCTGATTAATTTCGTATGTAAGTTGTCATTCCGAGGGGGAATTATACATAGATAAAAGAGTATATATAGAACGAAAAATTAAAATTCATTTTATAAGAAATTATAATCAATGCTCGCTGACCAATATTAATCACTTTGCATATCGACATATTTTCACTACATGTTTTCAAATAAGAGTTTTCGGGATACCAAACTTCATACTAGACACAATAATAAATTAATTTTATTGAAAAGTTAAGAGAAAACTATTAATTCCAGTTATTCTTTGGCTCCAATTAATTATCTTTAACACTCAAATTTACCTTATATGTTTAACATGAGGAATTAATAATTACTTAAATACTTATATTTCACTAAATATATTTTATAATTATTTTGTTTTACTATTTGAACAACTATAAATCAATTTTCGCACAAGCAGCAAATTTTTTTTTTCGAGATATTTCCGGTGACACAGTTTAAAAAATTTTTATAATATGATTTCCTTCAAAATACTCGTATATAATATGCAATACAGATTTAATAAAATGTTAAATACTATTATAATTTAAAAGCAAATAACATGCAAATAATTTAAGTAACTAAACTTATATAATTGCAATTAGCATATCATGCACTCATACTTATTTAACATATCGCAGTAGTATTTAAAATAAAAAAGCAAAAAATTCCTTGATTTCGAGTAATTTTTGAAGAGAACTGAAATGGTGTTTTAATATTTTAATTCTCAAAATGTACAATACTATTTAAACGTATATCTTATTCTCATCACCTGTCTTGTCCACTTAATAATATTCTCTTTATGATATTTATAATTTTTCTGTTCTTTTCTTATATGATTTTTGCTTATAACCTTATCACGGTCTACCATTTATTTTTATAGCTGTCCGTATACAAATACTTTTGTTTAAATTTTACCGTCACCAGCTGGTATAATTGAGTAAAATTTAATTATTGTTAATTTTGTATTTCTTTTGTTTTTTTTCAAATATTTTCTCTTTATTACTCAAATTGAATTTTGTTAAGAAAATTGAGTTTAATATATTAAAATTTCTCACATAATCTAGGATCATAAAAATTTGTTAGCAATTCACTTATCACAAAAATGAATAAAAAATAATGAAATAAGTATACCTTTGCGAATTAAAATAATTTCTCAATTAGAATTGTCATTGCTTAATAGTATGTTTTGCTTCTGGTGTCGCTAATAATTTAAATAATTTGTAATGCAAAATTTTGAATAAGAAAACGAAAAAAGGTGCTCATTTATTGGGGTTTTTTTTCTTTCGCTTTTTTTCTTTTGTAAAAGAGTAAAATGTAAATGAAATAAGTGAGTTAAAATTCGTAAGTAATATAATAAAAATAATAAACTACAAATATTTAAATGTTTTTTAAATAAAAAAACAAAATTCGCGAACCGCGAGAATAACAATAAATGAAAAATACACACTTAAATATTTTATTTTGTCAGTCTTTTACTTAAACGGTTATTGTTCAGTCAGTCAATTCAAGCGCGGTAAATCAATTCAAAGTGATTCTATTCTCATATTCAGTGTCTAAAATTGTTATAAAAAATAGTTAACAAAAAAAATTAAAAGTTTTAATTTTATTTTTAAATTATAAAAAGTAAAAGTTTTATTATGAATTTACAAAAGTTTGTGTGTATCTATTTCATAACTGATTATGTTAAAGAAATCACAGCATTTCTTAAAGATTAAACATTTACGTATATAAATACATATATGTGTGTACACAAAAGATTTGTATTTGATGTAGAACAGCCGATCGAGAGGGGGTCACTGAAAATATAGAAAAGTGGAAGTTTTGTTTTAAAGTGTGAGCTTTTAATCAACATAAAGGACGGTTATAAGTTTTTTTTTCTTGTTGCGCGTGTGTGTGCTATTTTTTTTTATTTTTTCTCTATTTTGGTAGTGAAAAAATAAGAGCGACAAAATTTATACCCAAAAATAAACCAAAGAAAAAAATAAAAAACCCCAAAAGGTCGATGTCAGTTGAATTGAATTTCATAATTTGTTAAAATAAATCAGTAAGAAAAGTGATATTAAGGTTTAGAAAATAAGATAGTAGATATTTAAACTGGTTGTAAAAAGAACAAAGTTCAGTTTCTATACGAGTTACAGCCTTAGTAAAAAATATAACCTGAAATTTTGTGGGTATAATACTTGAATACTAGGATGCTTTTGTAAAAAATACTTAAATAAAAGGATTTACATTTACGTAGCTATAACGATGATGAAAAAAAACGATATTTGGATATTCTTCGATCATCATAATGTGGTTTAATGCAACAACAGGTTAAAGCCACAAAATTTCCAGAATGACCATATTTTATTTTTAATTTTTCTGTTCGTCTTCTTAAATATCCAATAAAATTTTGAAATTTATATGAGTATTAGTGGTGGTAATTTTTGGATGCGTTCGTATATAACGCCACCGCTATTATGGTTGAAGCTGTTTTTTTTTCGTATCTAAATAAAGAAAAATTTTAAAAAAAGGAAAAAATGGTGTCTATTTTTTCTTTTCTTTTTTTTTTTTGAATCTTCAACTTATTATCAAAAATGGATGAAGTGTGCATTGTGTGGTATAGAATATTTGATTACAGAAGTGGCTAAAGAGTAACACTATAAAACACAAAAAAAAACATATAAAAAAATAAGGGGATCAGAAGAAGTGGTTAAAATTAAAGTTGAATTTGTGCAAAAATAAAATAAGATACAAAAAAAAAATGAAGAAAAAAAATATCGAATTTCATAAGTGAATGAAGTCAAAATATAAAATTCAAAAATATATTTGAAAAAAAAAGAAACAAAAATTAACAAAACTTAAAATTTTAAATAAGCGCCTACAATAATTTTCATTCAATTTTTGCTTATTAATTTTCAATAATTATTTATGAATTTTTAATAAATTTTCGAAAATTTAAAAAAAAAAAATTCTTTAAGAATATAAAATAAATATTGTTGTAGAATATTGTTGAATTCAAAATAGAGCACTACCTACTTTTACTTTTGTAGCTAAAGTAATTGAATCATATAAGTGGACTGAGTCTAAGGCAGACAAAGCCCACTTATATGTATTTGTGTAGTTATATAATATTATAAAATGCTAGTAATATATTTTACTTCATGATTTTAATTGAGTAAGCATTTTATATAAGATTAAGAACAAAATTCGTTAAGAAATTGATTGAGACATTTTGAATTATTTTTGTATTTTCAAAAAAACTGTTCCTTCTAGTTACCGGAAAATACGATTAAGTACCCAAAAATGAGTGCCAAATTAAGAGTCAAAATCATTTCAAAATTATATTCTTAATTTATTATCGAGCCCATTAATATAGAATTAGGTTTCAAAGGTACAAAATTTACTGATAACGACTAATCTTTAAATTGTAAACTATTTACGACACTATTTTTCTTGTCGTAAGTGGTTTACACGAAAAATGGTTTATAAAGCAATCTACTGAAGGGTAAATGGCAAAATGGCCCAACCACTAATTTTTCAATCTCGTTTTTATATCGAAAATCATATTTCAATAAGTTATACTGTAGAATCAGAATAAATTCTAGGATGTATCCTAGAATTTAGCGGATTTCTATAGCGGATAATTAGAATATTAAATATTCCTTCATTAAATTCCATTCCTATAGCGGATAATTAGAATACTAAATGTTTAAATTGGCTGAAATTTAACTAAGAATTAGAACCTTGAAGTCGTCGACCTAAAACTGAATTGAACTCAAAATTTATATGATATTGTATTTAAAAAGTAAATAACAATTTTAATTCTTTAAATTTAAAAAATCAAATGCTTAAAAAATCACACGTTATAAAACTATATTTATGTACATATGTATATATTTCATGTTAATTGTTATATAAACTACAAAATTACATCACTTCTTAAAAAACTATTCTATAAGTATTTAAAATTTATTAAAAATTTTCGTATACACACACGTTCCATACTTATGTTGTTTTCTTGCTTAGGCTACGCAAATATTTGCATACCTAAAGATATAGGAATATACAAGATAAACTAAATAATAAAATACATTATTAAAAATTATTTATTTGATTAATCTCAAAATATATCCGGTGAAAATTGATTTAGATCATCTTAATGAAAAGAAAAACCTATTAAAACAAGTCTAAAAATAACATTATAAAGCAAAAGTTAACTAGTTTTAAAATTTATTATATAAAATATAAAATTTATGAACATTATTAATTGGTTTCACTATTCACCACCATAATAAATTCTTTATGGTTTATTATATCGATTATATAAGCGTTGATTATTAGAAATATGCAGTATCAATCATTTAATTTCATCTTTTACATATATTTTTCTCTTCCTCTTTATCTTCTTGGGTAACTTGTGTCGTCTTTTTCACACAATGATAAATTTTAAATGCACCACATTGAGACTCATTTTAAGAGTTTTGAATTATAAATTCTATAAATTTTGTTCTGATATTTAATAATACATAATTAAGATAATCTTTGCAATTTTCGAATTAAAACAATTATAAATATTTGGTTTGACTTTTGCCCTATTTATAAAATTCATAAAGGAAGTCAAGATTATCAAATATATAATAGAATTTTTAAAGTTTAATTTGTGACCAAGCATGTTATCTAATCTTACAAATTCAATGAATTATTCATTATATACGATTTCAAAGTTCAATTTGCTGATTTCTATGTTTGAAAATCGTTTTGTAATAGTAAAAGAACAGCACTTCTGAAAACTACAAAAAATTTTCAAAAAATATACGAGTACTTAACTTTGTGGTATTTTGAAATTTCGTAATAATAGTTTGATCATCGTCAAATAACATGCGGAACTTTTAAAAACGAATTACTCAACGAAATCACATTCATTCATAAAACAAAAATATTTATATTATGAATCATTTAGTACAGGTACCAATCATATTATCGTAAAAATATTTAAATTATATATGGATGCCTATAACACTTTCTTTGCCATGTACCGTGGTTTTTAGTTACTTTTAATAATTATGTACAACTGAGTCATATGTATATACTACATGTATATAGCATGCTAAATGGATCCTGTTAAAATATTTTTTATTCTATCACAATTTAATTCAAATTAATTTTAGTTCTTGGTATTCAAAAAGGCAATATTTTTGATCCATTCCTGTATTGATTTTAGTAATCAGTAAATTTTGTTACCGTCTTCTATCTATGAATTATAATAGATTTTGTTACGTGAAGAGTGAACAATTTCACAATTTTTAAACCAGTCAATTGTTATTCAATTTCACATTTTATACCAAATAATTTAATAACCACAATAGTGGTAGAAAAGTGAATTGACTAAATTGTAAATTTTCCATATTTTACGCTGTACTACCGGAGCTTACAGACCAAACATTCCTTATATATAGAGTAAACTCAAATCTGTCCCATTATTGTTCAATAACCACCAAACATTCCAATTTCCATAAATTTCCTTATATTTTTGTGTTGAAGGAAAAAGTTTTTATTGGTTTTTCCGTTTTTATAAAAAAAAAACGTAATTAAATTATTTTTCAATATTTGTAATTGCAAAGTGTGTTTAGTTCAATATTAAATATTTCACAACATACCATTTGAGGATTTAAGAATGAGTAAAACTTATGTAAAAATTTAATTCGAATCAGAGAATCGAAATTTTTTGAATTATAGGGAAAGTATTGATTATTTATTTCGATTTATCATCGAATTTAGTGGCTGTTTTAGGAGAAATTTTAATTTTGTTTCGTATACACTACAATTAATATATTAGACTACATTTTTATTAATTGGGTATGCTGTGCCAATTTGTAGCTGTCATTATATTATTATAGCCAATTACACTTTCATAAAGAATCCTTTTAAAATTTCCTTAAAAATTCATATTATTTTTTACATTTTTATTTGTAAAAGCTTAGCTATAACAATACTAAACCCGAACTTTACTTTAAAACAAATAATGCTTACCTTTTTGTTATTCCGTGTTAAAACAAAAAAAAAATTATTGAAATTACACAGTTTTTTCTTGTAAAATTTTCGTATACGTATAAGAGTTTGATTATCTATCAGATCCTTAATATATACCATACAAAATTTTCCTTATCCCATGGTAAAATATAGTTCAATATATAATAATATCTGTAATATACCTGTAATAATATTCAACAATAAAGAAAACAAACTTATACACAAACACTTGCAAAAATAAATTTTCCGTTATACATATTCATACATATACACTTAAGTGTTATACAAAAATCTTAAATCTTAAAGATACATCAAATCTTCTACATATCTTAAATACTGTTATTATAAGTTAAACATTCTGTTATCCCCTTATTCTTATTATTATAATACTCCTATTGTAATACTGTTATGAAAGGAGATCGCATATAACAACAATAATAATATTATCTTACTTATACAAATAAACATCTGTATTATTATTATTATATTATAAGTAAAACTAAATAATAATTTAATATAATAATATTACTAATATCTGTATTATAATAGTATGTATTTGTAATCATGTATGTATAATAATTAATGAAAATTAAAAAAAAAAATAAAATAAAAAAAACAGAACATTTCAAATCAATAATCGTTTATTATTTTAGTAAAATATTATATTATGTTATATTTTTGTATAACACTAATGTTACATACATACATAACATGTTATACGTATATATCTATACAAACACTTCTATAATAAATATATGTATGTACGTATACATTTATCGTAATCATATCATAGAATGAGATTCGCACATCGTGTATAAAGTTTAATGTTAATGCAAAAAAAAAAGCAATCAGAAAAATAAAAATAAGAAAAAGAAGAAAAATAAATTTATTTTGTTTTTATATTTTCAATGTATATAAGATTGTAACAATATCGTGTATGAATGATACTTTCTTCGCTCACTATAAATACTACTGTCATTTTAAGATTAATAATTATTGCCACTTCAGTTTTGAACAAGTTAACTTAAAAATTACAAAAAGAGAAAAAAAAAACAATAATTAAGTATTTAAAATTTTAAATAAATTTTTTTTATATACCTATATTAATTATTTATTTATAAAATAAAATAATAATTTAAGTTTAAGAATCATTGAGATTAAAAAAATTAATTATTGAAAATTAATAAGTGGAAATTAATACAAAAATAAAATTAAATATTTATAATTAAAATTTTTATTGAAAGGAAAACTTTATAATTGAAAAAATATAAGTGACTAAAATTAAATATTGTACTTTATTTATTGAAAAACAAAATATTTTAATGAACAAATCTTTACAAATAAAAATTCTAAATTTTTGTTTGGAAAACTATTAAAATAATTAATTAATTTCAAAAACAAATTCAAAGAGTGATTGAGAATTAAAAATACTTAAAAAATAAATTTTTATACTTAAAGCATTTTAATTTTTAATTTATCACTGTGATATAAACATTTAATTTTTAATTATTTATTTTAAATATTATGAAATTTACAAATTTTCTTTACAATTAATTTAAAATTAATTTAATAAAAATACCTATATAAGGTCTTAAAACTGTAATTCAAATTGAAAAAAAAAACAAAAGGATTTTCTTTAAATCACCAACTTATTCAACTTCATTTTACTCACATTTTGTATAAAATATCTGGATTTTTATTTTGGAAGAAATCAAACAAAATAAAATGGATAATAAAATATCAGATACAAATTTAATAATTCAACAATATAATAACCATCATCAGCATCATCATCATCATCATCCAAATGGAATGTTAGATCGTGATCAAAGAACAACATTAACAGTATCACAATCGATCACAAATAATTATAATATCCGGCAACATTATAATAATTTATTATTACAAAATAATACAAATTATAATTCATCAGATAAATTAAAATTAATTAATACAAAAAAATTAAATAATTTATATTTGAATTGTACAAATTATAACAATAATAATAATAATAATAATATTATATATAATTATTATGAAAATAAATTGGAAAATATTAAAATAAATTTTCAACAATTACAATATCATCAAAAACAGCAACAGCAAAAATCAATAAAAAATTATGATGAATTAAAAAAATTATTAAATTTAATTAAAATAACAGTATTAAAAATGCCATTAAAAGAATTATATTTGGAAAATATTTATAATTCATCTGCCATCTCAGTATTTAACCGAAGAATTTCACAAACAGATATAATATTATATTATAATCAATATTATTATCAAAATTTATTATATTATACAATGAAGAATGATGAACAAATAAATCAATATAATCAACATATTAATTATTATAATCAGCAACAGAAAAATGTTAAAATATATAAAGAAAATTTACAGCAACAAAATATGAATGAACAACGAATATCAGATAAAAATGTTAATAAGAAATGTGCCAGCAACATAAGTGATAAAAATTTGCATTTATCTACAATAAAATCATCAATAATTTCATCATCATCACTATCATCATTAACATTATATTATGTTGATAAAAATTATGAATTGAATGAATGTTGCACAAATTTTCATATTGAATACAATAATAAGGATCATCATACTGGAGAAAATTTAAATGATGTTAGCAACACTTCATCTAGATCTAATAATATTATTGATTTCAAAGACAACAACAGTATTTTATTAAATACGAAATTAAAAAAACGTAATAATAAATCTGCCAAAAATTTATTTAATCTTAATAAAATGAGTAAGTCCAAAAAAAAAAGTACATTATTAAATTTTATAATTTATTTATAATTTATTTTAATACAAAATTTTTGATAATTTTTCCTAATTACATTATGTAATTAATCCTTATAAAAAAATATTACTGTAAAAATTTAAAGTACACAATATAAAATTGAATTTAATATAGAAATGAGAAATGATACCGTAATAGTACATTTTACAACATTCTGCTGCAAAATGTACTATATACCTACACTCATACACAAAATGCAAAAGGTAATCAGTGACATGATTCATGAAGTTGAATCAATATAATATGTTGCAAATTTTAACCACAAATTCACCCCTAACACTCACTATGCATACCGTAATAAAGAAATATGCAACCCCTATACTTTTGCAATATTCGAAATGTGTACATATTAAATATGAATATATGTATATGAATATGTGTACATATTGAATCTTTTAAGCATATGTATAACACTTACAGATTACATATAAAAATTATTATCATTAGCAATACAAAAATTCCAATAAAATTTCACAACGTTAAAAAATAATTACAATTCAATATTAAAAATAAATTGTATTACACACACACTATATACATTCAATCAAAAACTCAATGTATAGGCTCACCAATGTGAATATGATAACTTCAAATAATTCACATATTTGTGTGGGTATATAGTTGTATTTTAAATAATTTGTAAGCTTTTATATTTATAAATTATAATAGTTTGCATTGGTAATACCTAAGTTAGTATGCATGTTGTTTGATTGAGCTTATCATTATATTGGCAATTATATATTTTTTAAAAGCGGAGATTCAATTGGTTTTTAAAATCTAATTTTAAAGAGGCGTTTTCTAAATATTTGAAATTTATGTTTTAATTCAGAAAACTTCGGCAGTACATTTTAAATAATTCAAATTTTTTAATTATTGATTTAGTTCCAATTTTACATCTCGCTTCAAGGATGCTTGATTGCTTTAAATTTGAATTATTGCCTGAAGATATGCTGCATAAAATTAAGAATATATTATTTATTTAGTTATTATTTTTAATTTAATATTTTTAGAAAAATTTAATTACAAATTATTAAAAATTATAAAAATTATTGAATCTCCTACCACTTTGCACAAAAATATAAAACACACTTTGCTCTAAAATTATCTTACATATTATTGTGAATAATTCCAATCGGAATTCAAACCGGCATAACAATATATATAGGTACAAAGAATATTTTGGCAACTTGTTGTTTCATAAATATTTTTATGAATGAAAAACAAAATTTCCCAATCATCCATATTGAAACACGCGTGTATATGTATATATAATCTAAATAATAAAATATAAACTTTCTTTATATCGGAATTTCTTCTCAGGAAAAGCAAACATATAAAATAATAAATTTCTTTTAAGAAATTCCGTATCTGCGTTTCCCTTAAATTTTCAAAATGAAAACAATTTTTTTTATATAAAACGCTTATCTACAAGCAAACTAATTTATTCTTTTTCAAAAATTTTTGACCCCCCTCGGAAAATTTGTTTTTTGTGTGCCAAGAAAACAAATTTTTTCGTTTTTCTTTTTTTTTTTCATTTATTTATTTCTCCCACTTGTCTCATATGATTCAATGAGTCATATGAGATCTAATTCACTTTTTTTACACATGATTGAGGCAAAAATAAAAATATAAAAAATTTTTATTTAATTTTATTTGTTTGCTTCAACCAAAGTTTTTTTTTTTTTTGAACTTGATAAAATTTTAATATTATAGCAAAATACAACAAATTTGTTTTTATTTTATCTCTATTGTAAAGTAATATTATTAATTATTATTCTAATCGCATAATTATAAATTTAATTTAAATAATAATGACGTAAATTTAATTTAATAATTTTACCAGTTTTACTCTGATTCACGTCAAATAGAAATAACATAATTAGAGAAGCGTACCGCGCTCACTACACAAGCTACAATATCGAAAATAAAAGCTCATTATTTCACATTTCATATTAAAATCATTAAAAAATTTTGTTACCTACTTTGTACTAATAAAAAGTTCATGCACTTATTAAAAACTAAATGTGTGCCGACCGGGTCACAACAAAATTAAATAATAGATAACATATAAGTTCGTAAAATACTAAAGGGAAATAGAAAAGAAAAAAAAAACAAGAGTACTTGAACTTTGGATTGCTATCATAATTATATGAAGTAGATTGTCTGCATAATTGAGGTGGAAAATCATAATTATGATAATTATTATGATATGGTAATCATTAAAGATTATAATACGAAAAAACCAAAATTGAAATTCGGTTTCTAGCGAATAAAGCTTATACCATAAACGTGATTAATTCATCATTATCGATAAAATTTAAATAATTATGGTTATAGATTTTAATCAATTACAGTCAATGAACTATAAGAATTCTTCTTAAGTTTTTAGTATCCTAGTATAGGTCTATAATTTTTAGATGAATAGTGAAATAGGACGTATAATAAATGCATTATTATTTCCCTAAAAGTACTCCAGAATCTATCTTGTATACTCATAAAAAGTTCATTATTAACAAATTAACTGTTAAATACTAAACATGAACAGAATTATTTTAATCAACATCTTATATTTTTTGAATTGACTCTGGAAAAAAATTTTATAATCAAATCAATTATAAAATAATAAAGATTATCAAATTGTTATACATTACGTGTATGTGTATAAAGTTCAAATAGAGATCAAATGTCCGAATTTGTATATCATTTCGTAAAAATATTTAAAAATTCATAATAATTAATAATAAAATATATTATTATTTAAAACAGTTATCATTTTTGAAATATTAATTCGGAATTTTAGGTATTAAATTTTGATTAAATCTTTTTAAAAAATAATAATTTAAGTAAATAAGCAAATGGTTTGTTTTTAAAATGAATAATGTCAAAGATCTTCGGTTAAGTTTGTTTTCGGTATAAAATGTTTGTTTTCGAAAAATTTTTTCCAAACATTCGTAAACACAGTGATCTTAAAGCGAAATTTTCAATTGGGTAGACGTCACAACTTTTTTTAATCAAAATATTAAAAAGTTTTTATATAAAAAACAAATTTTAAATAATTAAGAAGAGCTGGAAATTTGAAAAAATTGTACTGAGTTCGAATAAAGATAATTTAGGAACTCTTTCTTAATTTTCATGCAAAATTTTCGTCTATTGTTAAAATTATGGTAATTATTATAAAATTTGGTTATATTTTTAATTTTTCTTTAAAAAGGGCAAATTTAATGAAGTATAATAAAAGGTTATATTTTAAAATTGAATTTTATTAATATTTATAGTTAGACGCATTGTAGTTTTAAGCGACAAATAGGGTCATAACTCCCTAATTAGAGTTATGGTACGCAACAAAGGAGTAGCTGATAAAAATTTAGATAAAGAGTTGGTAATAAGTGTATACTAGATTATTTTTGCTTCTTAAGCAAAGGCCAATTGATTTTAAATCATATAGATTTTGCTCCATACACCATTAACGAATTTTCAGAATATGACAATTTATTTGATAAAAATAATAATCATGTGTAAAAAAAAAGGAAAATTCTCTGATTTTCTTTAAATAAATTCCGGCTGGTAGCCATTTTGAATTTCAAAATTAATTTCCGACTTTTTTTTTTCTTCTCTCTAATAACTTGAAAAACAACATTTAAAAATGCTTTTTCTTTATAGATTTTTCTCTAATATTATTTTAATTAAGATTTAAAATAAAAATAATTAAAAAAGAAAATTGTGATCATTGTCGTCGCCATTATAAAAAATTTTAAATATTTTTGTTTTTCTTTTTGTTTTTTCTAAATTAAATAAAATAACATCTAAATATATCAGTGATCCTGACATTAAAAAATGTTATTTTACCACACACATTCCAAATAACTTTGTGTTTATTGCATTCTACGTGCTTATATACGCGCACTATACGAGATTTTCTACTTGAATAAAATTTTATATTATGATGCTTGTGCTCATCTTCAAATTGGTGCAACAAACCGATTAAAGTTTTCATTTATAATTGAAAATAGGTTTTTCTCTACTATTAAAGAGACTGTAAATATACTCGCGGTTTTTCATTTTTGTTGTTTTTTTTTTGTATTTTAATGCTATAAGAAACTAAAGCATTTATCAAGTGTGGACATAATGTAAATAAATAATTTAAGTGGCTATATATACATACACACATTGTCAGTATTGTGTTTCTTTTTGTTTGATTTTTGTTGCTTAAACTTTTTTCTTCTTTCAACATCTAGATCGTAAAATTTCAAAAAGTTTTTCAACAAGATTTAAAAATTTCAAAAATGTAGACAGAAAACCGCACACTTTGAGTTTTCTAATACACAACAAAACAATGATAAGTTGAACTGTAAGAAAACTCAATAATTCTTCCTCTAAACAGATTTATATATACATATGTACTTTAGTACATAATATGCAGCTTGTACTTGAAATATTAATTATCTTTACAATACAAAACCGTATGAAAATGATGAACTATTTTCCAATTATATACGTACATACGTAATTTCACCATGTTTTCCAAATAATTAAATAAGTAATAGTTATGTTACTTTTAAAATATTTGTGATAATTTTTAATGAAGTGACTGACTTCTTTAAATTTTTCTTTACTTAGCTTTACAAGTCTCATAACATTAAAATAAATGGCGTCGATATAAATCTATATGTTATATTACAAGATTTATAAATGAAAGACATGCGTACTTAATATTATATTAACCATATACAAATATTTCATAAAGAAAACCTGTACATATGTCTATACATACTTATATATGTATAACAATATTCTTTAACTTTTGCGGTTAATGAATTATTTTAATAAAAAAGAAAAAAGTAAAAGAAAACAAAAACAAATAATAAAATAAATAACGATGAACCAATGAACATTATAGCTTTAATTCAATATATTATCCTTTTAACATATATATATATCTTTACTTATGAATTATATGTATGTACGCATTTATGTATATGATGTGAACATACTGTACACACAGAATAATTACAAGTATTTACATAGATGTTAATAATTTTCCGCTATAAATTTATCAAATATGAAAGTATTTTATAGGAAAAAAATTAAAAAGAAAATGTTGCATTTTTGAATGAAAATCTTTAAAAATTTTCCATTTCTTTAATGAAAAGTGTTTAAAGAAAATTTTCTTTTAATTTACGTACCCATTTATGGAAGTATATAATTTTTTATTTTGTCGCATATTACAGTGCTACAAGAATATTATAAAAATTTACTCTATTTAATTTTGGAATTCAATTTCACCATGTTTTCCAAATAATTAAATAAGTAATATAAAAAAAAATTTTTTCTAATATAATATAGAAAATTTCTGTGATGCGCATAATTTTAAATTAATTATTCGATATAAAAATTTATTACTATTTGCACCACATAATGCTACCCCATTGAATTTAGTTCCTAAAATTGGTACGCTTTTCTAAATTTTCAGTATATTGAGTGTAAACATATCACAATTTTATATATACGTCATTCCATTCAGAGTTTATTATTAGACTCTAAACCAAAAGTACTATATATAAAATTGAATGACAATGCTCAGATTGTCAAGTTGGATAATGTAGTTTCATTTATAATGGAACATTTTAATTAAAAAAGTTAATCCAATAAAAAAATTTACTAAGAATATATTTTTTTTCAATAATGTTCTGTAATTGTTATACTATCTGTATCCATAATCTTATACTATATATAGATACAGATCACACATGCCTTATGTTCCTCAAAACTCTCTATAGGCACTCCAGTAATTCTCCTTCACCTATTCTAAATATCATTAAACAACAAAGATATTGTAGTTGAAAACTCAATATAAATTAGCAACAAATAAAGCTATAAATAAATAAAATAAAAAAATGTTGGAATATAGTTTATCAACATTATTGCAATGTTTACCGCAATATTGTCACTATTGTCAAGTCAATAAATTGAATTTACTCATTTAATTAATATTGTTGTTGTTATTCTCGCATATTGCTATTATTATTATTTTATTATTATTCTTGTTGAACTCTAAACAATAATTATAAAATGACAAAACTATTTATTCCGGCAATTATCACAAGTTATTGTTAAGTAAAACAATAAGAAGAAAACAGAAAAATAAAGAGAAAATAAAAATAAGCTAACAATATTTCTGGTTTTGAGTAATTTTTTTTTCTTTTTGTCTACTTTTGTTCCTTTTCTTTTGTACCTTCTATTTGTAATGTAATTCGTAATGTAATACAAACCAAAAGAAATCACAACAGTGCATACCACGTTTCAGTTTATGATAAATTTCTTAAAAAAAGTATAAAAACTTAACGTTTTCATTTTTGTTATCCTTGACCATCAGGTTTATTTTATTTCTTCAATTCATGTGTGAGTTTAATTAAAAGTTTTGACTCCAGTTCGTTTCATTAAGATTTTAAATTTCAATAAGATCTTCCAAAAATTCTTAATATAAAATTTAATATTTTTAGAACTTTGAAAGCTCATATTCAAAAAACTTTTGATTTATGGATCAATTTGATTATGGATCAATTAATTAATGACTGAAGATCTGAACAAATTTACTCTAATTTTTAATATTGTGTAGTAGAATAATTAAAAATTTGAATTGGGTCTGATCTTTCCTGTAAGAATATTTAAAATTATTCCTTATTTTAACAATTTCTTTTCTCTATTTTAAAGTTCTTATTAATTCTTTTATTTTTAAATCCAAGTTGCATTTTTTAGTAAATGAAAAACCTTGTTTTTCATTTACTAAAAATGAAAAACAAGGTTTCAGAACTTTCGACGTTCTGATTTTAAAAATGAATTTTAAAATCAGAACGTCGAAAATTTCCTATGAAAACTGTTCTTTTCATGTAAATTGTTATACTGTTTTAATAACCCATTAATAATTGCAAAAATTATAACAAAAAATTATTCAAAAATTTCGATTACTCGTAGTTGATCAAAAAATCTAAATAAAAACAAAAATTACATTTAAGAAACACAATTATTCAAAAATAACTTTTTATTTGTTTTTTAATTTTATTTGTCTATTTTACCTTTCCATTATAATTAATTTCACTATATAGGTAATTTTCCACAGAAGAATACATAAAAAAATAAAATACCTTTTCACTCATTATGTGTGCGTAAATGTAAGTAGGTTTGGAATTTATCCTTTCTATAATATTAATTATGATTTCACACATAAATACATAAGTACATACAGCATTATAAAAAAAGAAAATATCTTTCATATTTTCACAAATATGTATGTACAAACTTATATAAATATGTATATATATCTGCAACATAGATAATTATTTTAATATATACGAAAATCTGTAATTAATTAAAAATATAAAAATACTAATTAGTGCCGCATGTTTTAATATTAATATATGTTTGACTGAATATGTGAATTTATTTTTATTTTTTAGTGTGCAGGCTTATTGTTTTTATACAATATTGTACATTATATATTTGAATTATTTTGTATATACATATGTACATTACATGTTTATTTATGAAATAATAGAAAAACTTATTAATGAAAAATGGAAAAATTTATGTCTTGATGAAAAGAAAATAATTAATAATTAAAAATAGACGTAATTATTTTTAAGCTATATTGAATCGTTATCATTAAGAACATAAAATATACGATTCAGGATAATTCATTTATAATAGTCATGTACAGACATACATACATGTATTTATAATATTCTGTTTATATTCAGAACAAAATTAAAATGCGTAGGTATTAAAATGGATTTTTAGATGAAATGAAGAAAAAAAAATAAATTTTTATAAAACTTGTGTAGGTTGATGAAAAAATCCTTGTTAATTTTTTAATTTCATATACAGATTTTGTTATACAATAATAATTATAAAACAATAATAATATAATCATCTAGTTTTATGGTTATTAAATAAAATGTTAGAAATTTATTTATTCTTTTTGCAAAATTTTTCATTTGAATCCTTTTACTAATTATATATTTTTCGTGAGTAGTTAATATTATAAATATACTGTTATATGTAGCGTATGATAATGGAAAATAGAAATAATAAACAACGCATTCTGAGTACATACATATGAAATATTCCCATTGTCTTTGTTAAACAATATTTGAAATTATTAAATTAAATGTCAAATATATTATTCTGAGACTGAGATCAATTTAAAATTTAATTGAACACTTCAATAATAATGAAAAATTTTGATAGAACTCACATATTTAAGAAATATTTCTGAATTTACACAAAGCTTTCTAAATTTCCTTTCTGATGTTTAATTGAGTTGTACACTCAATACTGTATAATTGTATTACTAGACATGCATCGTATATGGAAACATTTTTTTTTCATAATTTAAATAACAAAAACTACATTTACAAATTTCATGTAATTGAAATAAATTATTGAAATTAACCTTATGAATCCTCATTATTTTTAAATTATTTTTAAAATCTCATTAATTTTTAGATAAGTATTAAAATTGAAAAAGAAAACCAAATATTTTGTACAAAAACATTAATAATATTTAAAATATTAAGCCTAACCAAATAATTATTCTAAATAACTATAATAAATGATAAAATTATTATTATTTTCTTTCTATTTTTAGAGCTCAACAATTTATTATTTTATATATTAATTTGCTTGTCAGTATTAGTTCAAGGAACATATTCTAAGCCAGTAACAATGAATGGTAATAGTAAAGAAATTTATGAGGAGGATACTATGCAAGAGAATAATAATAATGGTGAAAATTATGAAGATAAATGTGGTCGAATATTAGATTCATTTGATAAAATAAGGCAACAAGCTATTGTTGCATATAATGAAATAAATGGTGATCGACTGAATAATTATGTAAGTATATTGTAATTACAATTTTTTATATATAAGATGCATTTTGTAGAATCAAGAACGTATTGTAATCGCATTAAATTTTACAAAACAGAATTTCAACACAAAATTAATTTATCCGTGTTAAGAAACGTCATTAAAAATATTTTAATATTTCAAACGCGCGCAATCCTTTATCTTAATTTCAATTTGTCTTTTGTTATGAGTGCGTTTCATGAAATTTTTTATATATCACATTTGATTGTTATTTTATATTGAGTTTAGAATTTTCTTGAGAATAATAGGTCTTAGCGTAACTTTAATTTAGTATAACTTCAATTAAAATTGAAATCCGATTCAAATCCGATTCAATTCATAAGCGTTACATTATTAGAAAAGTATTCCAATAATTCCTTTTCAAACAAAATTGTGTCTCAGGTCAAATTTTTTCTAAATGTTGTAAAACTAAATGAGTAATTACAAATACTTATCAAATGTTTTTGAACATTACTTGGAATAGTTGCATTCATCATTTATAATTATTCTATTATTCTATTATTCAAAACGTCAGCGTCCACATATTTTGCTAATTCAATAATTTCTAACAACAATCCGTATAATTATTAATACTGTCAAATTTAAATATTCATTTAGCTGTCCTTTACTACATATTTTTCAAATTAGTATTAAACTGAGATTAAAACGTTCCAAATATAAGGCTAAAAAAAATCAAGTCAATAAGTTAAGAATATTTAAATTTTGTTTTTTATCTTTTATTTCCCCCCTTAACTTTATTGATTCGCTATAAAATTACGTTATAAAATTTATGATACTCGTAAATTATAAATATTTGAGAGAATGTTGTAATTTCAGAATTCGAGTGCTAACTCTCCCGCATTATCAGCATATTGAAACTGTAGATTATTTAACTCAAGCTCTCATTTATTGTCACACAAAATTTATTAATCTCTCGAATACTCACAAATTGTAATAAAGAGATTTTATAAAATAATTTTTTACTCCAACAATTTCTTCAAACAAAAAATATATTCCGCATCTTTTATATTGCTCATACAAATTCATTTTTTACCTTAAATACCTTGAATAACGCTGCTTCATTACAGGAGAAATAACTAATATAGTCATCAATTTAAAACAATCCTAGACAAATGAGCGTCTAGTTAATTTATTATTTAAATTTTTTCATATTGTTCATTTTGCTCTTATAAAAATTGTAATTAATTGCATTAAGGGAAACAGAATAAATATATTATTACGTTTGTATGAACGTATATCTCTTAATATAAATTTGCATAATTCAGAATGCACACACATTTAAAGATACATAATAAATATATTTGTGTAGAATATATTTCAATAAATTATTCTGTTAAATTTTATTGAATTGAACAACTCAAATTCATGTAAAATTAATATTATCGATAAGATACATAGGTAGTTATGCACGAATTTATGTATATACTCAGTTTGTATTTGATACTTAAATATATAAACAATAAATATTTTTATTTCTTCTACACATAAAGACCAATTTCCTAACTAAATACTTTACAATCTGCAAATTAAAAAGATAAAAATTTATAAGTGCCTATATGCAAATGCATATTGTATATTCAAAAGTTCCGTCGTCACTGCAATTTTTATAGTGTTGTTGTAAACCGTAAAATCGTGAATAGAATTATTAAGATATAGAATTTATTGAATAAAAAGTAAAATACAACAACAAAAATCCGATTGAAAATTAATTCTATTTATGAATGAAAATTATTGGAATTATTGTTGTTGTATTTCGTAAGTTACAAATACTTTTAAAACTTTTATTAATTTATATTGAAAATTAAAGTATGTGTTTTTAATTCTATAGCCGGTTAAAAATTAATAATACCTTTTGTTGCTTACAATTTTCATACATTTAACATTTTATATACTTAAATATCGTATTATTATTTTGATTCATCGATTCAGGTGAATGGCATTTTCTATTAAAATTGTATAAAATTCTCTACAAGAAAAAAAAAATTGGAGAGAAAATCAAAAGTGGTTTAAATCTTACCCTATAGGCTATATTTCATGAAGGTCGGTTGTTAAAATTGTCATGAGTGTGCATATAAATACGCATATTGTGTGCATTTTATGAATCACAAAAAAATAATTACACAGAAAAAAATGAAGTAGATTTTTCAACTAATCGTAATTAGCTGGTTTCAAATTAGGTGTTTTATATAAACAATTAGAAGTATTGACAACTTCTTTAGCTGTTTTAAAATTCACTATTAGCTGGCTCAACTATTTGGAATTAGTTGAATGCAATATTAAAAAGATTAGGTGATTTGTCTACTCATTTAGGTTTATTATCTAAAATAAATAGTTGGAAAAAGTTCAACTAATTTAATTAGATATTTCATCTAAACATTTACATAGTTATTTTAGAAAAGAAAACAAAAAAAAAAGTTTACAGTTTTTATGTAAATTTCTAATCAATGACTATATTTTTAAATATTTTGACTACAACTTTAGTTGATTCAGCTATTTCATTTTATATCAAAAGATTGACTAAAACATTAGCTGAACTACCGAAAACATTAGTTGAGTTATGAAAAGATCAAAATGTTTTATTTAGAAAAAAAAACAAAGTACCGCTACTTTTGTTCCTCAATAACTACTTTTCTAGATATTTTAGCTACAACTTTAGTTAATTCGGCCACATTATTTTACTTAAAAAGGAATTAACTAAAGCATTAGTTGAAACATCGAAAACATTAGCTGAATTTAGAAAAAAACACTTGTTTTATCAAGAAAAAAAATTCAAAATACCGCTACTTTTTTTGTATTCTAATTTTTAAAGTATTTGAAAAGAAGCTAGTATATGGTGAATATTGGTATAGTAAACAAGCATAGTTTACATTTTCAAGATTTTAAACAGTCAAGAAATAAAAACAGTGCAAATCGTATTAAAAGTAATACCAACAACTTTTTATGCAGAAAACACAGTAGGATATTCGAATAAAATTTTTAATTAATGGCTTATTCTATAAAACAAAATTTTGGAGCTTCTTTGGTAAGTTTTTATATAATCAAGTTATTTTGTTTAACTAACCAAAAATATTCAAATGTATTTTAGATTGAATTTGACTTCGAGAAAACATTTTCAGTGAAAAATTTGTTACCCTTTCGAAATGGGAATCTTTTAAACTTAAAATTATAAATTTTTATAAAAAGGAAGGATCAGAAAAACATTAAACTTTTATCAATTTTATAACAAGATATTCAAAGGTAATTTGAAAAATAAATTTTGACTAATTTTTAAAAGTTCTATAACAATTATTATTTTTGATTTATAGATTGTAAAAATTATACAACCACTATTCTATTAAATGCTATTTTGAAACCACAAATGGTAAAATTTTACATACGTGGCCGAAACAAAAAAGCAATGGAAAACTTCAATTTATTGTAGATGGACAGAAATCTTTTGTTTTTACATTAAAAATAATGTGAAATAACTAAAAAAATATTAAACAAAATAAAATTACTCGTAAATGAAGCAAAACTTAATTTTTAATTTATAGCATTCTTTTATTTTCAGGATTAAACCTAAATAAATTTAGAAAAGAGCCTAATTTGTTTAGATACTTTTTCTAATATAATAGGTAAAAGCCCTATTATAATTAACTAAAAAATAGTTATATTTTCTATTTTCTAACTAAATAATTAGGTATATTGTCTATTGTTGAGAATATTTTTTAACTATTTATTTAGGTGAAATTCCTATTTCTTTAGTTAAATTTCAAAAAGGTTTTAAAATAAATTAACTAAATGATTAGGTGAACCGACTATTTGCTTAGTTCTAATCCACCTAAATTTTTAGGTATTTTAGCTAGTATTGTAGATAAATCAGCAAATTTATTTGGTTAATTTTCCTAATTATTAAAAAGTAAATTCAGCTAATTTAAATTAGGCAATGTAGCTAAATAGTTTAGGAGGCTGAAAATCAAGCATTTCATTAGGTGATTTATACTATTGTTTTAGCTAAATGTTCTACTCTTTTTTTTCTGTGTATATCTATAAAGCACACAATCTTATATACGCATATAAACGACAATTTTAAAATGGATCAAAGGTAGAACCAAGAACTAAGTGAACAGATGTGAATTTAATGCAAAAAATTTTGAAATTCTAATTAGATTTGAATTTACTAGTAATATAGTCGGGAAATTTTCCAAAGGAGCTTTTAATTTTTAACAAAGTAATTCTAATAATTATTAATGATTAATAAAATAATGGAAAATTACTAATTAAACAGATTTAATTGTAGGAATTTAGAACACCATATTCGAACCATTTCAGATGTGAACTTTAATAGCTTACTAGTATAGCGAAAATTATGGACAATAATATGAGAATATCAAAATGTAACAAGTAGAATATGTTGAATATTTAGCTTTTCAAGCTGATCTTGTAGCATCAGAATAAATTGCACTTGGAAATGTTTTCGAAATTAATAATAGCAGTATTGCAAACAATTCCAAGTTTAACGCATAACCATAAAAACAATATGTTAGAAATTTGAATTAAATTCAAAAAAATATTATACTTATTCCAATACAAGAGCTTTTGATAGAATATTTTTTTGCTTTAATCAACACAAAATCATCATCTACTAATTATACAAACCAACCTTCACTAGTAAACATTGAAAGAATTAAATTTCTAATTATCAATGAAATTTTTATGATCACGTTCCACTGTATAAAAAATTTATTACAATTTCATTATTTTATTAAAAAAAAGGAAAAAAAAATTGTGACCGTAAAATTTTAATAAACCGCTACCACTTCAATAACCTTTATTTTGCAATGGCTTCTTTTTTTTTTCTTTAAAATTTCATGCAATGTATTATTAGAATGTCGGCATACAATTTATCTTTATCTTCAAACGTTATAGAATATTCATAAATCGTTTTTATTTTTAACCAATATTTTTGTGCTTTATTTTTAAATTTTTTTTTTGATAATTTCAAATAAAATTTACTGAAAATTGCATTTAACACTCATGTTAACATTCATATTCTGTCAAAATAAAAATCGTATTTCAATCAAGAATTTGGCATTATTAAATTTCTCTTATTTATTACTTCTCTTCTGTATATAAAATAATTCGATGGTGAGATGTAATAACCTTTTAACATTTTATTTACAGAAAATGATTTGTTCAATATTTTAAAATTATTAAATTTCCATTTAAGTTGCCGCATAAATGAGGGCTTGTTTAAGCCACAGAATTTCAATTAAGAATAAAAATACTCTTATAAAATTAAAAATTTTAAGCTCTTTTCTTTTGCATTTAAATTTTAAGCGACACAATTTTTTTTCAATAAATTTTTTTAATAAAATTAAAAAAGATGGGTCAATATAAAAATGCAAAATCATAAGAAAAGAAAAAAAAAATTCTATTTTTTTCGTGTTTTTTCTTTTATTTTTAATTTTAATAAAATTTATTTATTTTTTCTTTTTTGTTTTTCTTGTACATTTGTATAAAAATTACCATATACACATTAATTTAACATATTTTCGCGCATATTCACAACTTCCTTTCGGAAACTGACCAGACACTTGTTGAATTCTTTTTAAGTCGCGCGCGTACACAATTTCACATATTTCTTATCATTAATATTATTATTGTATTGCATTTTTTTTATAATATGTGGTGTACGCGAATATTATTCACTTGTACTTATATACATAAGAATGGAAAAGATTATTTGATATTGTGCTTAAAAAAAATACAAAATAAATAACAACAAAAAATATGATATATGTGAATTGAATATAATCAGTTTCCTTGGACGGGAGGATCAAAAATTGATTTAACCTTCGTAAGGTTGAAAAGACCATTTTTGGTCATACATATTTTTTATATATGGTAATCGTATATAATAATCTATTTATTTAATGGTATTTCTTGAAAGAATTTTATGACCTAATATAAAGTCTAATTAACAGAATGTTTTAATTAATCAAATTTGCAAGGATAATGAGAAACACATTAAGGAAATTTAGTGATATTAAATAAAATTTTGTGCAATAGTATAGAACCAAATTATTTGTAAATTAAGGGTTAATTAATTTCGATTGTCGAATTTAGTATGCTATGTATATTGAAATTTGCACTTAATTTTGTTATACAATAGCAATTATTATATTTATAAATCGGAAAACAATTAAAAAATCAAAACATTTATGAACTCATAACTGACTTAAAGACATAAATCATTTAAAAAAACTTCCAGTAATTTCTATATAAAAGTTCCTTGTTATTTATATCCACAAAGAATCTGATAATGCACATACACATAATATTATAATAAAAATATTACAAGTATTTTAAAATACACTGCACTTTACTTTTACTAATTCAATTTTAAACGATTTGCATTACATAAATTTTATTTTATTTTTAGAAATTTACAAGTTGAATACGAACTTAGAATACAAAATATATACTCACATATATATAAATAGTTATAGGTACGGGTATATAAAACAAATACATAAACAAAATGCATAATATTTATATTTATTTTTTTTTATTAAATAAAAATGTCGATTTCATTCACACTTTATGGGTCTAATTATGTCTATTCAATGCAGCGTTTAGACGCGATTTGTTCTCTTAGTTCAGAATATTTTATAATAGTATATTCCTATGTATATATAATGTTTGTATATATATATATATATATATATATATGTATGTATAAAGAAGCTAGTAGTTAAAAGCAAAAATAATAGAAATTTAGAATGTGTACAAATCAAAAATCACTCTAAGAATACAAAATAGCTAAGAATTTTGTAAATTGTAAACTTACCACGAGCCATTATACAAGCCATGTTAATATCATAAAAAGACAAAGATTTTTTTAAGTGTATGAATGTTTGTATTATGCAGAAATAATTTGTATATCTAAAAAATATTTTCAATATGCTATAAAGGCAATTAGATTAGTATCATTATAGTAAACCATAAATGCATATGAAATGGAATAAAATAAAATATGAGAAGAAAATTTTTACATATTGTGCAATTCACTAGTAAAGAAATGAATGTGCAAAATTATTGCTAATTGAACTTCCTTCCTTCCGATTTCCGCTTAATTCTCTAATTTTTATTCAGAGTTTATTAATTTAGTTTTTAAGAAAAATCAACAGATTTCATTTTAAAGTGTAGTGTGCCTTTGTTGGAATGAATATTTGTGAAATTCAATTTGATTTTATTCAAGTAAGTTTAGTTATTTAAAAAAAATTTAAGAAAAAAGGATAAATGCTAAAATGATTTTTTTTTAAATTACTCAGTTTTCTTCTCCTCAATCCAGACAATTTAAAAATCTCTGAATAAAATTTTTTAAGGTTTAAATTTGGAAAAATTAAAAAAATTATAATAGATGATTTTATATAAAAATTTTAGGAAATTGCTTAATTATTGCATAATGAAATTTCTGAAGCTCTTAATATTAAATACATTGACCAAAAATGTTACATTTAAAATCCAAAATAGCAAATATAATTCAAATTTTATGTAATATTAAAAATCAAGTTTCTAACTTAAGTCTTTTGTTTTTTTTTTCACATGATTTTATTAATTTCCAGTAACACACACAAAAATCGCAGTTGCTTTTAATTTAATTACAATCATTTGTAATTATTTCAATCACTTTCATAAAAATAACATATTCCATAATGTTTGTTTACATGCATTTTATGTTGATTCAATTAAATAGCAATCGCTATTACAATATTTTCAGTAAATGCAATATGCTATATCTAAGCTTTAAACTGGATTTCAGTTCAATCAAGATTTTTTGTGCTTGTTAACAATTTTTAAACAAATAGCAAAAATAATAATTTGAAACAATTCTCATTATTGTTATTTCTACGTTTTCTATACGCTTTATACATTTCTTTGCTCCAATCGACACGAGCCTTCTTTTGTGCAATCGTCAAATTTTTTGGGATCCATCGACAACACAGCTTTTTCACGGCAAGATGTTCATGCAATATCTTATGTACGCTGGTGGAACTAATGCCCAAGGATGCCTCAATCTCACAGTATGTCACATGCCGGTCCATCATTATCATTTCGCGCACAGCATCGATGGTTTCCAGCAAAACGACCGAAATTGGCCGACCTTCACGAAATTCATCCTGGAGCGAACGGCGTCCGAAACCAAACTCTTGGTACCAGCGATTTACAGTGGTTTTTGATGGTGCTTCATCACCAAAAGTCGAAACAAGTTGATCGAGACACTCTTGTCTCGATAATCCGCGCCGAAAATCGTAAAAAATCATCGCACGAAAATTTTCACGGGACAATTCCATTTTTTGACCGAGATGAATTTTTCAAGTCACTGTAAACAAAACAATTCGCGCTCGAATGACAAAACGTTCTGAGTGAAGTTGTCCTAAAAAATGTCAAACTTTCCAATGAAAGTGTCAGATTGTACCTGGCAGCACTAGTATTGCCATGACCCGAAATATAAATAGTGACCCTCGTATAGTTTAGTTTTATAAATGAGCTCTGAAATAATTATTAAATTTATTTCATCCCCAACTTTTATTAACACATTTATATATTTTGATTTTAAGACAAAAAGTGAATCAGATGGAATATTTAATATGGGACTATTAACCTTCAAAATAAGAACAATATTTGTATTAACAATTACATTATGCATCGAAGCAAATAAAACATATTATATAACTAATTATATATAATATTAATTTAATAACTTTAAATTTATTTTACAGGTTTCTAAAATATTCAATTTAACACATGATCAACAACATAATGAATGGAAACAGACACACTTTTTATGGTTATATCCAAAAGGTTATCCAAATAATGGTATTTTACCATATGATGATTATACACAACCAATACCGGTTGAACAATTACATCATTTACGTAAAGTTGATAGACAAATGGTGAGTTTTGTTTTATAACCGCTTGTAAGCAATATAATTCTATTTGTAAAAGTCACTTATTGTTGTTATTATTTAAATGCCGTATAATTTCTGGCATACCAAATTAAAAATCACTAATATTTTCGTACATTCGGTGCATGTTCATAACAGATTCAGGCACCTTTCTATTAAATCTTTCTATTCATATTTTACTCGCAAGAAAAAAACAAAATGAATGTTAAGAAAATCTGAATTATTATTATGTACAATCTATCAAATTACTTGATCTCAGTTAGAATTGTAACCCCAAAAAGCACAATCTTCATTATTAAATTTACAAATCTATCAAATTACCGGAAATAATTTACATTTTGTTTTCATTTAACCGGGAAATAAATAGTTTTGTTATTCTTAATTTTATATAATTGATTTTTTAATTGTGGCATAATTTACAAGAATCTATAATGTAGTTGAAAAAATATTACCAGTATTGTTAATAGGAAGCATTGCCTAATTGGAATAATTTACTTAATTTTTTTTTTATTAATAAACATTAGATGTTTTAGTACAACTGATTGATTTCGTATTACAGTATGGCAAGCATATACATAACATATAACGCTTATATAATAATTCAATTATTAAATTTGTTTCATTATTAAAAATATAAAGAAACTATTTTAATATTATTTTTTTTTATATTTTAATTTTCAGTTGGAAAATGAATTGACAGAATTATTCAAACGGATGAATTTAATTGCAATTGTTGCAAAAAAAATTGAAAATATTATACAAGCAGAAAAAAATGCCCACCGTAAATATGGACGTAATCATCGTTCTGTACAAAATTATTTTAAAACTCAAGCTGATATGGCAGATGATGTTATTAAAGAAGTTGAATATGCATTTAGACAAATTGGCTTAAAGAAACCAGAATTAAATGAACCAATTAATGTTACTGATCAAGATTTAAAAAGTGAAGTAATACATTGGGTTGTAACACGTGAACATTTAAAATTATTAAATTATGTACGTAGTGCATTTGAAGAAATTCGTAAAAATGAATGTTTGTAAAAGGTATATATATATATGTATATAGTGTTTGTAACACAAAATTATTATTAATTTTTTAAAACAAAAATAAATATTTGCTTAATATAAAATATTCGAAATAATGATGTGTAACCATTTTAATTGTATTATTATAAATTATTTAATTGAATATTTAAAAAAAAATGCATGTTATTGTGTTTTAAAGAAAAAACAAAATTAACAAGAATTTTTAAGCATAGAAGAAAGAAAAATATATGCAAAATATGTAAGAAAAATATTAAATGACGAAGCTACAGTACTTAATTACAAATTTAAAAATATAGATTAAATTTAATATAGATTAAATGTATATTGTGTAGAATGTAGAGAAAAAACAAAAAAAAAATACTTAATTTTATTTGATCTTAACCTAAAAAATATGATAAAAACAAAAAGCTTAAATTATTTTAATTGAATCTCAAATTAAAAATAAAATATTATAGAGTTTATCCTTACAGAAACAAAAACTCAATTAATGTACTATAAATTTTAAATTACAAAAAAAAAAAACAAAACAAAAGTTGTTGATAATCTACAAAATTTAGTGTGTAATTGTCCCCAAGAATTGTCCTCAAATGAAGTTGTTGTTTCATGTGTATTTTAAAATAAAAAAATGTTATACTTATTGTATTTGTGAAATCATTATACTATAATATTTGGTACCGTGTAGAATATATTCTCCTAAGAATCCTGTCAAAATTCAATGTAATTATTGAAAAAGATTTTAGTTTAAAATTCACGTGACATGATTTCAAATTTAAGAAAATCAAAATTTAGCACAATTTAGCACAAATGTACTCAAAAATTCAATTCAATAACAAATTATTATTGTATTGGAAAATTAATAAAAAGCAGTTTTAAAAATTTATGGAAAAAGTAAAGAATTTTAATGATAAAATTAATTTACACAATCTTACAAACTAAAAAAAAAATTATCAAAATTTATTGTACAAGAATTTTTTGTTAAATAAATATTTATTTTTTTTAGTTTATTTAATTACGAGAATGAAACAGGCAAAATTTTAATGTTATAGTTTTTAAGAATATCCAAAATATTTAATATTTTTTAAGAAATTTAAATTATTAAAATCTTTTATTATTTTTTATTAAAATGTCGAAATTTCATTATTATTTTTTTCATTTATAAATTATAATTTTTTTGTTTTAACAAATTTTCATTCATAAGAACTTGTAATGCATATAAGTAATGTGAAATTATTGTTTTGAGAATGAGAATGACTTCATCAAACTATAATTATGATATAATGGTCTGTATGTCGTCAAAATCGAACTTGTATTCAATTTATAATTGAACTTGTATTTTATATTTTGTTTATTAAAAAAATGTTATACATTGTTTGAATATATTCGGAAAAATTTTATTGTTTCTCGCGTATTCTTAGAAATTATTACACTTTTCAATTTTATATTGCGAAAATAGTTCAATTTATAAAATGAACTCAAATTTAAAGATTAAATTTAAAATTATCAAATTTGACTTACACAATTTTTGCGTTTAAACACTAATTTATTAAGAAAATTTTAAAAAATTAACAAAATATTTCTTGATTTTAACAAAATATAATTAAATACTTGAATAACACAATGTTATTTGAATATTTTAATAGCATAATTTTTTAAGGTAAGGAACTATATTTTCCTACTTTATAATTTACAAGTTTTACTTTAAAATACTTAAATTTTTATTATATTAATTTTAATTACAAATGAATTAATAGATTTCATATAACATTTAGCTAACAATTTCAAATTTGACCAACTTTTATTTAAATAAATAATTAATTTTCAATTGTTTGTTCAAAAAATTTTTTTGTTAATCAGAACTGAAATATTTTGTTTCTGAATTAGACGTGTCAACTGTTTGAACAACATAATTTTCGAACCAGGATATTTTTTACTTGAAATATCACAACTTTTAGAATTTTGTTAATAATCTTTTCCCGGAATATTTTTCTAATATTTAAGTATATAAAAATCAGGGCAAATATTCGTAATATTTATCGAATTCTATATTATTAAATTTCAATATTATTATAAATAATTTACAAGTTCAAAATTATATTAAAATTTTTACAAATTTATGAATATTGAAATGAATTTCTTAAATCATTAATTCACAATTACATATTATACTTAAATTCTCATATTTCAATTGCATAATTTTAAATCATTTTAAATTAGAATATTTATTATTTTCCCCTTTTATTTAAATTATTTATTTAATTAAATTTAAAATTTTTATTCATCATAATTATTATTCATAAATTATTTCATTATTGCATCATAATAAAAAATACAATACATTGTTGAGAGTAAATTTACAACAACAAACAAACTATTATAAAAATATTTTTAGTATAATTTATTTATTAAAATATTTTATTTATTTTTACAATTAAATAATTTTAAAATATTAAAACAAAATTTATAAATATAATGCATATTATATACAATAATAATAAAAACAAATAACAATAATTTTTAATAATATTACAAATTTCTTCATTATAACTATACTATAAAAATAATAATAGTTATAAATATAACTGTCATATATAAAAATATGAAAGTTGAATTAAAATACAATTTTAATTAATGAAAACAAAACACACAAACACATAAAAATTTCATATTATATGTGTATGTATGTATGTATGATGTATGTATGTATGTATATAAAGTCTAGGTCAATATTATAAAATCTGTAATTTGTAATTTAATTTGAAATGTATTATTATTATTACACTTATATATACATATAAATATGTATATGTGTATGCATGCTATGTAGTTCAAAAATAATGTTTTAAAAAAGGTATTAAGTATATAATTGAAAAATTATTTATAAATTAAAAATATATTATTATATAACTATAAAAATCAGATAAAAAAAAAAACAAAACAATACATAAGAATTTAAAAATTAGTTAATAAATTTGAAATCAGTATATACTTACATAAATATTTAAAAAAAAAAAAAAACAAAAATATTACAGTTAAAATTACATGTGTAAAGAAAAAACAAAACAAAAATATATAAAAAAAAGCGAAAATAAAATTAAAATTGAAAATAAATAAAATAAACAATGCATATATTATGTAATATTTTTATTTTTATATAGTAATTCAAAATGGCTGTACTGTAAATATCGATTGTGATATGTTCTGAGTTGTACTATGTTCCTGTACTGGGGTCCCGCATATTGGGTGTTGGTGTACCTATTTGATTATTGTTCACTTAATTCAGAGTGAAAGAAAGAATAATTTTAATCTATTTATTCCTATACTTATTTAATTTTAGATTAAAATTTCATTTTTTCAAGATTAATACCAACTTAGTATCTTTCATATTTTTAAAATTTTTGAATTTAGAACATGTATATTCCTTTAAAGTCACTATATATATTTTAGAAAATGCATACAAAGCTTTTAATACAGTTTGGAAAACAATTTTTACAATATTAATATATACTTTGACTTTTGTTCGAAAATTTCAATTTAAAGTTCTGTGCAAATGTTAATTTCCAACAAAACTTAATAACTAGCATTTTATTGCCGAAAATAAATTCTAGTTTATTTAATTGGTTATTTCTGGCAACATTTATGTGACATGTATAAGAAAGGCGTGCTCGATTTTTTCGATATCCGATTTACTTCTATTTTATGTATCCACTACGTATAGAATGCATTTTGGAAAAGTGTACAATGTCAAGAGCTTTTACTAAACTTTTTGGAACGTGATACTTTATAAAATTTGCGTCGTAAGCGCATTATTGAAGTCACGGTACTTACATAAAAAAATCATTTTATGTATTTAGTTCCGTAAGCACTTCTTATATATAAAAAAACCTTAAATAGCAAAAGTTCTCATTTGAGTAAGAAAAGCGAATTAAAATTTTGAAATCCTTATAGTATGAAAAAATTATTGCAATTTCCATCTTGCTCAATGATATAAGTATAATAATTTTATAAGATATTATAATTAGTACAAAATCTTTAGAGAACCATATGCTTACTTCAAACTTATCACAAAACAGATTTATATCATATAAAATTATAGTATAGTATGTATATGCAATATATTACAGTATAGGTAATAGTATCACTATATAATTGCTATATAAGCCAGTATTAATGAATATTTTTGATGACAAAGAAAATACTTCTGAAATCTGATATATTCAGCACACAACCGATCGCAATGTGTATTGTCTAGTTTAGCGAAAGTGTTACATTAAATTATTAAAACGACATTTAAACATCTTTCTTCAAATTTTAAGGAATTTAGTAAGCTTTTAGGCAGCATACCTGATGGCTTCATGCCATCCAAATTTCTTGAAAAGCTTACCAGTTACTTTTGGTAACAACAGAACTTGAATATCAAATTACAAGAATTCCCACCAATCCGTTCCGTAGATATGGTAAAAAATGTAAAATTGACCCCTAGTTAGATTTCCAACCCTTATCGTTTCAAAAAATTCATATGTTCATTGTTTTAACACTCTAAATAAAAGTATTAAATTTTAAGGAAATTATCTGATTATTTCCCTTTATATTAAAAATATAAGCTCGGCCTGCAAAAAGGCCCGCTTCCTGAGGCCTGATGTATTCCAATAATTCTTTATAACGTGAAATAGTCGAAATAAATTTATATATAAAATTTCATAAAAAATATAAAAATCGGTTCAACTAAGCTTGAGATACACGCCTGCACACAGATCGACACACCAGCAGGCCAACATATCTCTAAAATTGCTTATTTATCTTTCCGAAGCATGGAGAAAACCGTTATTAATGAGAACTCAGCATCAAAAATTTGTGCCATCACAACAAATTCGGTAAAATGGGAATGAGAAACTTTGCTTTGCAAAAAGTTTTAATTTAATTCTACATTTTCTTCCGGCTAAACGCCTTTACCTCATTGTTTTCACTGTTCATTAAAAAGTCTGCTATTTATAATCTATTTTCTGTGTCTACTTTTTCTCATTGATTTTCATTGAAATACAATCATGATAACTAATATATTCAATTAAAAAATTCTAATGAATCAAAATACACAAAAAAATTCACTTAAAACCTTTCTAACCTTAATAATAACATCTATTATAAATTTAAAAATAACGGACTTAATTACAAATCATTTTCAATAACGGTTTTGATTTTTGAATACAGAAAACTTTTAACAAAAATCGATAGATGGCACGGATTACTATTTTCTCTTTCATTTTATAATTTTTATTTCCGTTTTTTTGCTTTCTCTTTTTTTTTTCTTTTCTTTCTTCTCGTATACACACACTGCAAGACGATTTTCTGCCATTTGATTTAATTCCTTTTGTTGTCAATACTACCAGAAAAGATTGTACTCTCACTGGAATAAAGGTTAAGTATTAAGTAACATAAGAATGAGGCATGTAAAGAATGTAGATGTAAAGAAGATAAGTTTGAAAAGAGAATGAGAAACCATAAAAATTTTGTAATGAAATGTTAATATAAAATTTTTATTAAATTGTACCCAAAAAAGTCATGGTTATGCAACAGTTAATGCCATGCGGCGAATGAGAATTCAGGTATTCAGGGAGCTTCTAAAATAAAATTATTCGCTTACATTTTCCTTTAAATGAAGTATTTAATATAATAATTAATTTTAAAGTAGCCGATTATAAAAGTGATTCTAAATTATTAATAAATCAGAAGTTTCCGAAAATTTATGTGTAAACGATTATAAAAAAATTTGATAAGTCTATTGAAATTTACCAGTCGAATGACAAGTTCTGATGTTGAATAATTCAATGATTTGTGGGACCTTAACAAATAAATTTTTAATAAAACCACACACAGTATTTTGCATAAAATTTTCCAACACTCATAAACAAAACATAATATTTATTGCCTAATATACTGATAAAATTAATTTTTCCTCACGTTTTAAACTATGATTTAATTTTGACGAATAACATTTCATTACCAATGTACACATAAATGTAATATGAACTTTAATCTTACAACCTTCTTTATGAAATCCAAATAATGTAATAGAAATAAATCAAATTAGCTATATCCACCTACATGACAAAACTTCGTTGATTTTGTAATACGAGTACATATTTTGTGTAATTAAAATAATGTCACAGTATTGTAAATGTCATGTACCCGTAGTATTTGTTTCTAATTTTTTAACACACTAGTTAACAAATGAAATTATTACGTAAAATAAAAAATACAAAAACCTTTTCTAAAGATATTAAATTACGCTGCATATGGTAATTGTTCGCTAATGAAAATTAAAATAGAATTAATAGAAAAAAAATTAATATAAAATTCAAATATAACTATAATAGAAATCTAACTTAGGTCAGCATAATTGCATTTTACAATATTATTTTTTTGGAAGAAGTATTGCAATCCAGTACAAAACCTGGTACGAAATTGAAAAATTACTGAAAATAATATTTGATTATTTTTTAAAATGAAGGCCTGCGTTAATTTTTTAATTTCTTGAAATCGTCTACCTTAGAGGATTACTGAATTTGTTTTGAAGCGGTTTGTATAATGATACCTAACGTATAACTTAATTGGTTGCGGAAAATACTGTCTAAAAATAACATAATTCTAATAACCTTTCAGAATGGTTGTGTTGTGAGGAAAGGAAGCGGATTTAAACTACTTCGTCTTACTCATAAATCAATATTTTCCTTGATGCATATTTCATTGTCCATTCATGATATAGTGGTTGACAATATAAGTAATTGCAAAAAAAAAGAGACAAGATCCGAAAAATAAAATACGAGTAGTATACTGGCAGATTAAAACTTAAGACAGTGAACGTTTCGAGATTCAGTTTATTTTTTGAGTCGAAAGTGCTTAAAAGAGGACAAATTTTCAGCACATTAGTTCTTTTCAAATTAAATTTATTGAGTGCGAATACATGTAAGCGTTACTTGAATTCGGTGTAAGGAGGTTATCCCGCCATTTGTCGCTTGACATTAAAACAAGCGATGAATAAATTCTCACACGAAGGCATAAAGACGAGGCCGTTGGGTATTAGCAGAAAAGCGGATAGAGTGACGGTTGCCCACCTAAGAAACAGTCTAGTCTTAACTCCAAATCATTTTAATTTTTTCCTGTAATGCTTCAATTAGTTTATTCTTATTTTGTATAAATTAATAAGTTTTATTAAGAGAATAACAAAATTTTTCTTTTCTTCTTCATTTTTGTACATAATGTCCGTGAGAAATGAACGTAAATGATCGTTTTATTTGATATACGAGTAGGTATAATGTTTGTTCCACAAAATTCCATTTATGCTACATAATCGTAGAGGGATACATGTACTTGTTGTGTATATATTGTGTATTTGTAACATAACAATATTTTGTGTCCATTGTACTCATTGTAATCAAGTATGTCTTATAGCAAGTTCTGTAAAGCATGTTTTAATTTTTGTTTATTTTTAAAATTATTACCTTTATGTTTTTTTATATTATTACAACTGTTTATATAGAGGTCAAAGTCAAAGAAATTTATATAATTATGTAAAAATATACATTGACCGAAACTTAAGCGCATTAAATAATATAAACATAGTTGTACGGATGTAGGTACATATATGAATACCCGAAAATATTATAACTTTTAACACAGAAGACACTGAATGTGTGTGGCTTTAGATTATTATCACACTTTATACGAGTACTAACAAAAAAACTTTATAAATATAGAGAGCGAAAATTTTAACGACCGAAAAATATTTACAATATTTTATATACTGGTATGTATTGCTACATGCTGTACAACCTCGTATACCTGAGAAATGCTGTATAGAATAATTTTTAACACAAAACTTTGAACAATCTTTAGATTATATTCAAATCATCTTTATATAATTATTCTGCGATTCCATTTTATGTACGATGGTTTTAGCTACTTGACTTGCGTATATGCAATCTCCACAAGTTATTGATACTAAACACCGTGTTTATGTGCTTTTGTATATTTTTTCTTTACTAAGCCGTACTAATTTTCGTGATCTTTTATACCAAACCTACTCAAACATCCGCTTATTATACACATGTTTTCTATAATATTTAAATTTAATAAATAAAATTTGGAATATCAAACTGCATAACTTTTAAAATACTTCATATTATTCGTGAAATAGAAATGCAAATTCTATTGACCTTACATTAAAAAATATTACAAATATAATTTGGTATTGAAATCACGGCCAGGTACCCCTTCTTAGTCTGTTAAGGGTTATTACCTCTTCACTTTATTAATGGCTTTATTCAATCTCACATTATTTATATAACATTGTGAAAGAAAAGAAAACACTTAAGGTTGATTATTTTATTCGAAATGTTACGGCAGCGTTTTTATGTAAAATATTGATTTAATTTGGAAATGTTAGACAACTTTGGGTTATAAGGAATTTAAAAATAGCAATAAAAATTTTTTGAATGCTAATTTTGTAAAAACTTTTTCAGTTGCTCAAATCTCAGCCTTTTCTTGCATGCTGTTTTGTAAATCTTATTTCTTACGTATTACTTATTTATTTATCATTTGAATAAACCGTACAGATAACTTTAATAATATAGTATTTTTTGTATATTACATGTGTCACAGCCGGTTTTTGTTTGACGTAAGTTAAGTGTTTCAAAAAATTTATGTCGGGGAACGACACTTCCTCCAAGGGCGAATTTTACATTTTTTAATATCTAAAGGAGTATTTTGTCGCCATTTGTTAATAAAACATTTCCTAATAATTGACAAATTCAAAAAATTGGGCTTACAAGAATAAATTCCATTGTGCGTTTAAAAGATATTTTCAAAAACTTCTGCACTACTTCCCTTACGCTATAATAAAAATAGATTAATTGAAATTTACATAATGCTGACCACAAGCAGATTTTTTATAATACATGTAAATTTGATAATATTCTTACCCTTATTACTAAGTTATATTGTGCGTACCTTATTCCGAAAATTTCTTTTTTACTATTACCGAAAATCTCTTAATTAACAATATGTACCTAAAAATTTGTAATAAAAATTTTTACTTTGAGAGAAAACTTTCACCATTTTGTGTTAATTAACATAGGATAAGTACACAAGTCACTCTCATAATAACAACATTGTTTCTCTATATGTACACTTATTGCGAAAACACAATATAATTTTGGATAATAAATTTTTTAATTTATTCTTATTGTTTGTAAAATTGGAAAATTTTTTTGACAAAACAAAACGGTCGGACATTTAATTTTACATAAATTAAGGGCATCGTTATATTGTTAAGGACTTTTTTAAAAATTTACTAAAGGTAAACATGTATATGAAAAGAAAAAAGGTGAACCATGTACAAATGTATGTGTACCATGTACCTATGTCGAAATATTTTGTATATTATATTTTATATTGTTGTAGGGTATTGGATTCATGCGTATATTTTATTGAAAATTTAAGAATCAGAACTTTAATAATTAAATAACTGAATATCTGCATACAATTTGAGAGTAGATTGATTTCGGAAACCTCTAACAAAACAATAAATTGTTGTGTCCCTTCTTTAAAAAAAGGAGGAAAAATCTTACTGACAATTTCCTAATTTATGGTCAAGAATTTTCACTGTTCTGCATGTTCTGTTAATTTTTTTGTTTCCTTTTTTTGTTAGTTTTTATTTATTTGTAGGGATATTTTTGAATCCTCCGTGTAATTTATTCCTGTTGATTGTTGTCCTCTCTATGCTTTTATTTTGTCTTCTTTTTTTGGTTTTATTGAAATAACAAAGGCAAGCGCGAAAATTTTTATATTGTTTTATTCTTTTGCATATTTACTTTTTTATTTTATTTTTATTTTTGTATTATTATTTTCTTTTTTGGTAAATTTATTGAGGGTTTGATGTCTCCTTTCAAAAAGTAAAACGGCAAAATTTTTTTTTTTTAACTGGATTCTTTTCTGACAACCGAATAACAAATATTTTATTTTTTTTTTTTGTTTTTTTTTTAATATGATTTGAATGTAATCTGCATTTTTATTTATTTAAAAAAAATGTGTTAAGTGTTTTAATCGGGTCTACCGACTAATCAATATTGTTTTACCAACACTGAAGTACCTGTCAATTTTTACGGTAACTTACTCTTACAGTAGCTAAATCTCTAAAATTTTTTGCTGGTAGAACCATGAAATATCGATCTTAAGAAAGTTCCACAAACAAATACATTTTGCGAAAATAACGATATTTAAATTGAGAAACATAGCTTTATTAGATCTCGTTAATATTTCTGTGTTCTGATTCTGATTTCTGTATATTTCGAACATATTTTGTGGCAGAATGGTTGTTACGTTGTTATTATATCTGTTAAATAGCTGTTGTTATTTTACATAAGAAGAGTTGTAAGCAACCACTTAGTTATTAAAAAATATTTAGTAAGCAGAAAATATTTATAGACCTAAGTTATACTCTTACGCTTCGGTAACTAGAAAGTTAATTTCAAGGATTTAAACAGGATTTACGAAGAGCGTATTATTTTTCCAATGTTAGTATTTCAAGTTAATTACTTCGATGTATAAGTTAGCAAAACCATAATGCATTTACAATAACTAAAGTTTGTTTGAAAGCATGCACTTCATTGGAACATTATAGCAAAGTTGTGAAGCCCCATCGGCTGGTCCTAAAACAAATACTAAAAATCAAAATATAATTTTTTTAGCCAAAGTGAAATATGACGGTAAGTTCGATACGTATGGTATAATTTACGTATACGTATGATAAATTTCTTCAAATTATTCATAGTATTCCTTGAAATAAAGAAAAACCTTTTCTTAACTTATATTTTGCAAATATTAGTAAAATTTCGATTTATGCAACACCAACCTTTTCTGATTTCTGTATGACACTTTTTATTGAGCAGAGCACTACCGAAACATATTTACCATCTGCCTAATTTCAATTCATCATGTAAATTCTAGTATTGCAATATGTTTAAGTGTGTATACATGAATACAAAGAATATAGGGTAACAACACTTTTATGAACGGTTACCTGTTTTATGGATGTTCAATAATAATTTAACAGTTGTTTTATTTTACATTTTTTTCTCATTTTTTGTTATTTTTATTGTTCACCATTTTTTTGTTTTTTGTTTTTAAGAGCTTATTATAATGCAAGTCTAATAACAACTATTTATTCGTAAATAACAACCGTATGTGTATTAAAGGCATGCTTCAATTATTGTGATAAAATATAATTTATTATTAATAAGAGTATATTTGTATGTACATAACAATTTAAGGTTATAAAAATGTTGACCCTCATAAAAATTATAATTTTATGAGGAGTTAAAAATGCTTGCGCATTTTAGTTTTGCGAGTATATACAAAATTTTTGTTCAACAAAAAAAAATTTATGATTAAAAGTATTTCATAAAGTTATTAAAGAAATTCAATGTCAAAAAAGAATATAAAATGATTTGTTACATATAAATATGTATATGTGTAAATAAGTGCTGAATATAAATACATACACACGTCCAAACATTTGTACATCACATCGATTTATACACACTGTGAATCTTTGAAAAAATCTCTCAAATAAGTTGGATATTATTTTAAACTTTAGTTTTCTATTACAAAGTCACGTCATACGATCAAAACGTAGTGACGCAAACTAATAATAAATTTATTATGAGAATCATATAAGACTGAAATGAGGTTAAAGAATAACACTTAAATAATATTTTAATTTACTTTAATTATTATAATTATATCGGGACGAACTATATAAATAAACGTTTTGAAATATAGAAATCAAAAAATATGCCATTTTATTCGTATAGATAAATAGAAACGCACTTAGTTGGAATGGAAAAATTCAACACATTTCTGGGGAGCAATCACCATTTACGGTCTAGTTATTAAAATAAAATGCGAATTACAGCAGCCATTAAAGAAAACTTTCTAAGGCATTTATACCGTCGGCGGTTTATTGTGAAAAGTTAACACAGTTAACTCCAAAAAGTGACTGAGCATAATTATGATGTTCTCTTATCTATATATTGACTTGTTTTCTGAGTATAGATAATACGTAAGAGTGAGTATTCTGGCAATTTTCTGAGTCAATTTACTAGACCACGCTGTTCCGAAAAAAAAATTTACCTTATTACCTTAATTTATTGAGTCATTTTTTGAATTACTTAACACAGTACCTCACTCTAAGATTATTTTATTATTACATTTATTTTATTATTAAATTTTACACTTAATGATTTTTGTTATAATTTCGAATGCATATTTTTCTCAAAGTATGATAAAACACATTTAAGTATCGAATAACTTTCGAACACAAACATCTTGGTTTTTAATACTCAACCCTCATCGAGAAGTTTTGATGACATTTATACTGAGTGAGAAAACTAGATACAGAATCGAATTAGGCTCTCATAATAAAATGAGTATGATGATCGAAAAATTAATTTAATAATTAATTTTTGAAAAATTTTCCTACACGCAAATATGTGAAAATAAAACTACTTATTTCAAAGTTAAAATAAAATCTTCATCCCTGAAATTTAAATAAATCTTCATCGCTAAGAAGTACATTAACTATGGGTACATACTTATTATTTAAGTAACCTACAACTTAACTAGCACTTAAAATACATGTACATACACAATACACTCACCTATTAACCATGATTTTTACAAAATATAACACCGGATGCAATATAAATAAATGCTATAAATGAGAAAAAGAAAAATTTTTAAATTCTTTGGAAATTTTCATTTATTTTTTCTTTTCGTTCTTTTCTACTTTATTGTATTTACGAGCTTCTAAATATCATATTAATCACAACCTGTTCATAATACAACGAGGAATAAATTGCTACAACAAAAATGTGAACAATAAAACGAATTGAATGCTTCACAATGCACTTTACCCAAAAAATAATTGCAAAGTATAACAAATCCATCAACTAGCTGTTATGAATACATACATGGCTCTTGTACAGCTACAAAATTATTTAAAAAAAAAATACCTCAAAACTTGCAGCTATAGTACTGGAAAAAAAAGAATAATCGTTATCAATACATAGTTTTGACACCTTAACCAAAATCAAAAATTTTGTATTTAAGAAAAAAAACAATAAAAACAAGGATGATACAAATGACATGACGGCCTTTGGGAATTAAAATTTTCAAAAATATATACAGAAATATTTTTTTCCAAAATGAATGCATTTTACACTTGCGTTCATAAATCATACACTCACATACACTCCTATAAAATATTGAACCTATTGAATTCGGTCTTTAACTTTGTAAGGATTAAAAATGGTTTTTAAAAAAAACTAATATCTCAATTTAAAGATTTTAAAATGGTGATAAAATTAAGAATGTTATACACGAAGAAATGTGAATTTTTAAGCATTCTCTCTTGAAGAAAAAAAACTGCATGATCTCATTTTGATATACCTACTTTTTTGATTTTCAACAATATTTTATCACATAATGGACGTTAAGAAATATGAATTAACCTTAAGTCTGTTCAACATTATAAAATATTTCTATAAAAAAATATAATGGGAGTAAATTAATGCTTAATTAAGTATGTATTTACTTGATGTCCAATATTAGCATTCTAAGCGACGTCGTCTAAGCGACGATATATTTTATGTAAAGAACAATAATGTACGCAAATTTGCCAGAAGAGTAAACGAGTGCGTAATTCAATGCCATTACACTCATTGCTGATATATTTTAGGAGTTAAAAAACATACAGATATGTTTACATGTTATTTAAAGCAACTACAGCAATTAAGTCATTATTATTTTATATTGTGCTGCTTAAAATGCATTTTACGCCAACATAATTATCGAAACTACTGTTAAAAGTCTTATAAACATTATATAGAGTCTCATTATTTGACCTAGTAGTCACTTAATTAATTACTTAAGTATAAAGGCATAAATGGGAACTCGCAATCTGAGAAAATTCAGCCAGATCAGCAAAACTCTTCATAAATGTTGCCGGTCTGCTTAATTATTACTTAACACAATAGTCTACCTTCGGCCTTAATTTGCGTTAGGGGAATTATTCTCTGCACTTACCTTAAGAAGCTATAATAATGAAGTTATCGAAGAATTCTCAATAGTTTTTGAGTTTACTCTCAAAAAAAGTACCTAGTATTTTATAAGGTTATTGACTAGGGTTAAGTAAATTCAAAAATTTTATCTTAGAAATAGTTTTGCTTGGTTTTACGTAGTTCTCGTAATCAGAATTTTAATCAAAAATTAAAATTTTTAAATATTTTAATTTTTTTTTCATATTTCTTTATTGAATTTTAATTATAAAATTAATTAATTATTATCAAACATTAAACCGTCTCAAAATTTATTCATCAACGTAAAATTGTTACATGGAGACTAATAATTTTTTTTCGACTTAAACAATTTTTTCTTCCATTTTATTAATACACAAACTAACCCTAAATGTAGCCTTTTTTTTTCTTCTTTTATCAAAAAATTCTTATTATTCGTTTATTAAAGGTTAATCAGCCATAATCAAATTAATTTTGACATTTTAACATATCTATATCCTTTGTAATTTAATATCAAACAATCTTGTAGATATTGGTCATCATTATTTATCCTTTAATAACCAACTTATTATAAAAAAATTCCAATGCCCATACATACAAAGAAATTAACACATTGTCATGTCTTAGATTTAATATGGAATATGAGATTAAAAGCGAGTGTGTCGTCAATCAAATATTTTTCAATAATTATGAAAATGAAAGCAAAAACAGAAACAAAAAAAAATAAATTTGGTTTTTTTTTTTGCATTAACCTTATTAAAGAGTCTCTCACCTTTAACGGTGTAAAAACCGACACGATATTGTGGTTGTTTTACCACCAAAAGTGATAAAAAAAAAATCATTTCTGTTTTGCTTTACAATTCTGTCATTTTTTTTTTTTTATGATATGACCGGTTAAAAAGGGTCTTCTTATATAGTTCCCTCAATTAGCCAAAATAAAATTTTGAAATATCAAATTTTTTTGGATGACTAAAATATAAAAAAAAAAATTTAAAAAAAAAAACCTGTAAAAGTTCAAAATTTTGCGAATCCTGTGGGATTTTATCGAAGCCAAATTAATAAAAAAAAAATAAAATAAAGCACAGAAACCAGCGCCATTCTAACTTTTCCTTTTTCCAATTTTTATTTTATTATACTCGTATAATTTTTTGCTTAAGAAATAATGAAGCCAATCAATGAGTTGCCATATTTGAAATTTGATATTTTGATTATAGAAAATATGATGGTGCATTTTATATTTTGGAAAGAACCACGATTTAAGATAAATTTCGTGAGGGTAAAAATGTCAAAAGTTTCTTTTGTTTTTCTTATTATTAATTTTTTAATATACTCGTAGAACCAATGGTAGAATCAAAAAAAAAAAATAATTTTTTGCGGTGACAATAAGGACATGGTGACTGACACAACCAGATGACACTTTTAAATTTTTTTTTGTCTTTTTTGAAATTCATTTTGTTGATGGCTTGTATTATGATTTATTGTACGCTTATTTCGAGGTTTTTCGATAAGTTTTACAATATCTGAACACTTGCATAACTTTATTTTTGTATGTAATGAGTTTTGACAGTTTGATTTTAAATAACTTATGTTAAAAGTTATTTTTAGTTCTTTAAAAAACAAAAGAAGAAGCCAAACTAATAAAGTTATTAAACTCAAAATGGTGAGAAACTTTTTGTACAAAAATTTTAGAAAAAGAAAATTTGAAGGACTAAAAATTAAAAGTTTAAGGAATTTTATTTCGGTTGAATGATCCCTTGTTGTTGAATGATAACTTGTTGTTAGGGTCATACTTTTAAAATTAATATTCTGTTCTTTGGGATAGAAAAATGTCTCGACTTTCTAGCTAGTAGTTTACAGTGTATAACATATTGATAGGTATATAATTTTTGAAGATTTTAGATTTGATTGATATTTTGTACTACGAAATTTTCATCATAGTTAAGATTTTAGAGTTCAAAATTAGAGAAGGAAGAACGGTTACTAAGACAGTTAAAAGATGAAGATGAATTCAACACAGTTATTTAAGTTCTATTTTGAAGTTGAATTTAGTGACGTTGATTTGACTTTCAGTTCTGGCATAAAAGAATCTCAACACAAGTAAAATCGGTTGAATTTTGGAACAGTATCATGAAAACTTCAAATCGATTAACACCATGATGGTTTAATGAACAGGTCAACAATATAATTCGATTCATTTGTTACAAATAGAATAATCAATAGAATTATGTTCCCTGTGGATACTTACCCAAGAATAACCATTAAATTCACAAATAAAAAGAAAAAAGTGTCGTTGGTTCGACCATACTCTGTGAAAAAGACCACCTGGAACGATTACTCGACAGGCGCTCGAATGGAATCCATAAGTAAAGCATAAGGTGAGAAGATCTCGAGCATTATGGCGAAGAATACTAGAAAAAGAAATTACAGTTAGTGGCAAAATAAAAGAATCGGTGAATTACAAGGTGCTGTTATGTGGATCAATAAAGGAAACCTAAAGCACAATATTGTAAAACGAATAAGAAAATCAAATTAATTAGAAAAGAATACTCAAATTTTATAAAATAAATTATAAATAACGTTGAGAGATTCCCTACATCCAACCATAGTAAATAAAATTTATTTAATATCAATATTTCAGCGCGCAAGTTAAAAATCTGCCTATAGCGCAAAACTGTTTCAAATTAGGTCCTACATAAATTTTTGTACAATATTATAAAAGAGAATTACGAATGCAGAGAAATACGACTTTCGCACGCACAAAAATAATTATACAGAGAAACCTGTTATGTCCCTTGAATCCCCTTGTAAGTAGACCACTCACGTAAGTTGACTGGAACTTGGTTGAACGAAAATATTTCCTAAACATACGAATGACCTATCTATGCTGTCTATGCTAGTAACCACCTATCGATGTTAATCAACTGTCATTTTTAACCATTTTTTGTTTAACTTTCTTGTATTTTACTTATTTTTTGGAATAAATTAAGTTAAATTTGGCATTAAAATATTTTTTACTCCAAAAAACTCTTACATTTTTTACTTCAAAAAACTCTTACATCTCAAAAAATCGCTCAAAAATTTCAAACTGACCTATGTTGACCACTTTTACTTGGAACTATCAATGATTAACTTAGACAGGTTTCATTGTATTTGCAAATTTAAAACGCGGAATAGAAACAGAATTATAATTAAAATACAACGCATTCAGAAAAATCAAAACAATTAAAGTATTACGATTCGAGAATTTTAAACATAATTGTATTCAATTTTCCAAGAATTTTATGAACAAAACCCCCATGAAATCATTAAAATTATTTATCATTTAAAAATTCGCAAATTTTCCTTTTCCCCAAAAATTTATTTAAACAAAATTTTTATTTATTACTCAAGTACAATATTTAGTCTACAAATTTTTGTTAAATAAATTAATTGCAAACTGAAATTTACTTTCACTATAAGGAAAAGATCATAAAAATGAAATTATTGTCTAAATATTGCCAAAAAAACGGATTTCCTTAGAATTTCTATTCAAATAAAATAAAAACCTTTTGTATACACAGATGACATTTAATTGCAAAAAAATTCCCTCACTTGAACTTCTAAAATAAAATGACAAAATATTAAAAAAAAATAATTTTTTTTTTCATTTTTTTATTTAAAGTAAACATTTTTTTTTATTTCTATAAATATTTATATATTCATATGTATGTAACTATCTATGTACTTACGTAATAAATTTCAAGTTCAAAAAAATTTATTTAAAGTTCATAAAATGACAAAAAAAAAATTCAAGAAAAGAACCTAATTTCAATTACTATTAAAGTAAATAGATGAGATGGTTTAGAGATTACGACATTTTCAATTTGATTATAACAATTACCGACAACAGTAAAAAACATGTGTGTTTGTTGTTGTTGTCGCGGCAATTAAAAATTCAACAAAAAAAATAAAACCCTATTTTAGATACCATTATAATTTCAAAATCTTTATATGCTTTTGTACGATACTCGTACCTAAATATGCTTTTTTTATATTTTATAAATTTGAAAAATCTGGGTAAGTGCCCGTCATTTTAAGTCTCATCGAAAATACGATACTTAATATGTATTTACTATCGTAATGTAAAAGATACTGTTGTATGCTTATGTGTTTGTGGATTTTCATTTTTAAATAAAAAATTTTTAAAAATTTCGGGTATAAAATTAACCAGAAACCAAAATTGGAGAATTGTGATCTTTAAAATATCTTAAAAGAGATATATCAGTACAATAATATAAAATTTTTAAAATTTTTCAGCTATACAAGCGCGTTCTTATTATTTTAGAACTTGAAAAATAAAATATTAATGTGTACACATGTACCAGTAATTATGTGTATTACCATCGAAATCATAATGTTATAAAAATAAATAATAACAGAGTAAAATAAATTTCAATTCCCGCTTAGAATTATTCTACATATTTCATGTAAATAAAATTAAAATTTTTAATATTTGACTTCAGAGGATAACACTTTCCATATTGCATTTCAGCAAATTTTCCATATTGCAATTTTAATATTATTAATTTCTCCAATCGGTGAATAACGAACATATATAGATGTATGAATTTCGTCTATATTTCGAAATTCCTTAAATATTACATATTTGATAAAATTGTTTAATAAAATTTAGATTTTCTGCGAATTGTTGGAATGCTGTTGGAATTGTTAGAAAACTTAGAGAATAAGAAAAATTAAATGAATTGTTTTCTCCAATTACTCTGTAATTAACAGAAACAAATACGGAAACCCTTTTTTCTGTTGCAAATTGGAAAATTTATGAACAAGTAAACGGACACCACTTGTGTTGTTCAAATCTCATCCGTCACATATAATGGACACTTCTCATTTTGTAGGATTAAAAATATTCAGTAAGAACAAAAAACGGTCAGTTCAGAATTAAAATGCGATTTTGATGTATGTCCATATGTGTATGAATAAGAAAAACTAGTCCAATCAAGTTAAAAAGCTGAAATTAAATCAGTACACGAAACGTTATTACATTGTTCAATTTGTATTGAGTTTTTACCTAAACATAGCTAATTAGAAATTATTGTAATACTTTCTATATTGAATAAATATAGAAAAATATTACACTAATTAAACTTTAACACTCGACTTGTGAATGAACAAAACTAAATAATGACCTACTTTAATTAACAAAGCAAATTTTTAAAAAAACTTCCTATTCTTTAATTTTCGATTTAATCCATTTCAATATCCTTTTGTTGTTCGGTACAAATGCAAATACCTATACACTTTTTACGGGTCGTTCTTTTATTAATTTTTCTTTAATTTTTCTGTATTTATTTTTGTGAACACGTGAATTTTGGGTAGTAAAACTGTTATATTGTTTTAAACTTTTTTTGACATTATGGGAAAAATAAACATAAACGCTCATAACTGGATTTGGTCATAAAAATAATGGAAAGATACAAACAAAACAGAAAGAAACAAGGTAACAAACGTAACAAAATAATTTTAGAATTAAAGAGTTTTTTTTAAGATATGACAAAATATTTTTTATTTAAATACCCGATGAAAAAAGAAAAAATTAAAATGATGGAATGACAGAACTTCGTTTTGGGTTCAATAGTCGTTTAGAGAATTTTTTTGTTGTTAGTTCTCATTACTTTTTGTATTTTAGCTTGGATGTTTGTTTTGTTGTTACTGTTTTTTGATGATCTATTTCGTAAAATCTGAGTTATTATGTAAGTTTAGATTATTTAATGATTCAATTACAATTGAATGTAACGAACGCTTTTGGAAGAACAAGAAATTCAAAAATGATCACCACTATTTGAGTTTCAAATAAAATGTTTTTAAATTTAATTGACTAAATTTTGTGTGTTGGATAATCGCCTTTGATTTTGACATTTTGTGAGAACAATGTTAACTTTTTTAAGTACATCAATGGAATTTCGATCTTAATATTTTCGTTTCCAAACCAAAATTATTCTAATGATCGTACAGATTGGGAAAATCAAAATATTAGTTCAGATTTTAGGAAAATATTATTCTCTGAAATATTAATTATAATTTGTGGTAGAAAAGGCTTGCATTAGACCCTACCATACTGGGAATTAGGTCCTATATAGAATTATGAAGAATGTTATGTAGAATTTTGAAATTTTTCTTCAACTTTACATGTAATTTCTCTAACCCTTAGTTTGCTGAAGCTATGGTAATTTTTGGCTTCACCGGAGTCAATGTGAAAAAAATTTAAAGTCTTTGACAAAGAAATTTTTAATAATTTTTGCAATTATTGGACATCTTCTTTTTACTTTATAAATATTTGTAAATGAACTCTAATTGTTTTTTGGTATTTACAAAAATTCAGAATTTTTAACTTTTCACAGATGAAAATGAAACGTGCTGTATACTTGCTATTTTAATTTCCATGTAGACATGAACGGATATTACAAAACATGTTTGTAGTCCCGAAAAACTAACAAGAATTTTGTTGTTCCATCAACAATCAATTGCTATCAAATTTTTACTTAAATCCCTAATACTAATCACATATATTTATCAATGGATTACAAGTCCTTAACAAATAAATAGACGCCTTCATAAATTTTCTCAAATATTTTTAATTTTCGCTCTTCTTTTCTTTTCTGATTCTTCTAAAATATTTTGTCTCGTTTACACCACTTTATATAGTTCTATTTAACTGTAAATTCATCCCGTGTCTCATTTGAAATAAAATATTTACAGAATAGTTTTGGAATTATCACCATAAATATTTTGTCATCCAACCTCTTATCATAATACTTTAGTATTTTTGTATAGATTATTTCTAGTTCATGGCACATTTTTCTTATCTGCCCACTTTAATCAAAGATTATTAAAAGTTACAAGATGATAAAATATTTTTTTAAGGACTAAATATTATTCTTTTGGTCGTAAAATCGAAAAATGAAAATAATATTAAAAAATATTAAATAAAATTCTCATTTTCAAAAACTCACCTTTCCCACATACCTTTTCACTATTTAGATCCTTTTTCTCATATTTTTTTTTGCTGGTATTTATGTTAAATAAAAGACCCAATCAAGTATTCATCTTAAAGTAAACTTTTTTTTTAATTTTAATTTCTTGACCTTTCAAATTTTTATTGAAATTTTCTATTAAAACTGTAGAAAACGTCCTTTGTTAAAAAAAAAAGTGGAACTATTTGGTGGTCATATTATAAAAATGTAAGTAAACCTTTCTCTAGAGAATTACTTTTGTTATTCATTAAAAATATTTCTATGGACTATTGTTGAAATAAAATATTTAAGGAAGAAAAAACAGAAACAGCAATGAAATTCAGAGTTTCTTTTATCATAAATTTACAGTGGAAATTAAGGAAGTTTCGAATTAAGATTTCATGTCACATAGTACTGGGGTAATAAAATATTTCAAAAATATTTTTTTAAAAAATTCGGTAGATTAATATCCTTAAAGGATAATGTTTTAGCCTTATTAAAAAACAACAGTATAAATATAAAGACTAATAATTTTCTAGAATCGAGAAATCATTAAAAAATTAAAAGTAAATTTGAGAATGAAGATTGAAAGCATAGAAATGTGAAAGTGTTGGAAATAGCGATGCTTGTTTTAATCAATCAACCCTTTTGCTAGATTCATCTTTTTAGCACTTTTCCAAAAAAAAATAATAATTTATTAACAGAAATTTTTTTGCACCTCCACCCTTTTACAAATTATTGCCTCTCGAAATTCGTAAAATTTAAATTTTCGGTGACTTGTATTCGATTAAAATATACGATAAATGCAATTTATCACTTCTTCTATTAATTTAAAATCAGTATTACGTTATTAAGCTTGTACTGAACTGCCAGCTCATTTGTGATTGAAATACTGTAGATATTATAACAAAACAGTGATTTTTGTATACAAAACAGAGAAAAATAAACTTAAATCGATTTAATAAGAAAATAACGTTGTTTGAGTTGTGGCCATAAAATTTTTGTTACAAAATCTAGGTAATTTGCCTTGATTTGTGCTATTATTAAAAATGAAATAGAATGAAAATATTTGTCTAATTTTAATAAATAAAAAAAGATTTGCCTAATTTTAATGAAAGAAATAAATTGGAAAAATAAATTGGTGAAAACTATTTAGAAAACTTTGCAGTTGCAGCAAAATTTTAAATAAAGAGAACAAAATTTTCTGAAAATTCAAAGGAACCAAGAAAACACTTTCAAATTTCCAATTTATCCCCAATTTAACTATGAAATCAAATTCAATTGGTTTTTATTCATAATTTTTCAATTCCTGCCGCAGTCAAAATTGATATACTAGCCATATACTTACAAATATTGCAACTATATTGTATTAAAAAAAAATCACTTGTTTAATTTTTAATACAACTTATTTATGAATATTGCACAACAATATAGAGCAGGCGCTACACCATTTTCTTACAAATCAAATTTTAAAATACAAAATCGTAACATTTTGATCTTCTCCATTGTTTAAACTGACGTTCACGTTCTATACCTATTCATTTTTATTTTTTTTTGAAGTACTTACTTATACGAGTATTATAAATTTTAAACAAATAGAAGATCAACATAAAAACCAAACAAATACGACAAAGGAAAAAAAAAAAAACTGTTTACATAGAACTTGTTAGAAAGAGAGCATAAACCGGAGAGGAGAAGAATGCGTTCTTTACCATTTTTTCTGTTAAAAGGTAAAAAGATTTCTGCTTTTGTTCTTTAACAATTACTATTTGTACCTTTATTATAAAAAAAAATCAGAAAACAAGAAGTTATAGAAGACGAGAAAATATTTTTTTTTTTATTTTTTTTTTTTTTACTAAAAATGGAAACTTTCATATGTATGTGAATTTTAAGATTTTTTTCTAAAGAAAAATATTATGGGTGGCATTGACATTCAGAGTTTTAAATGAAGAATAAAAAAAAATCATTGAATGCAAGTACAATTATGCATCCCTCTTATGACGCGTTTATTAAATGTCAAGGAGTAAAAATAAATACCTATATAATACCTGCACCAATAAGTAAGTGTCTACAGTTGAAGCTTACCTATAAGTATCTACAAATCATGTATACGTCTATAGATTTTGTTGACAACTTTAGAAATTTAATGATATTTTAACAATTTATTGAATGGAAGTAAGTACACCGAATGCATTACTATTAACAATTTTTTTATTTTGTGTAGCGTGCACAAGAGAAGACAAATGAAACGACATTCGACAACTTTACTTCAACAAAACTAAAAGAGTGTATTAAGAATAAATATTGAGAATTTTTCTGTTATTGTTATTTTGTTTTTTCTCTCCTTTTTTTCACTTCAGTATTATTTTACTGCAAATTGGTCCATTGGATTGCAATTAAGACGACTAATTATCTCTGTTCATTTCATTTCATTAAAGTATTCAATACGAATTTTTTTTCTTCTCTTTGTTTTTATTTTCAACAAGTGATGATTATCATCAACATCATAGACATGATCATTTTTATCATACACAAACGAACTATCATAACAGTACAGGCAGTATAAAGTGTACTTATATTGTATATATATGTATATGTATATAGGTAAACTATTTAGTTACAATATTGCGGATCCCTTTTTAATATTATTTAACGTTGTTAATTAAATGTTTTGATAATTAACTGACGAATTGTTAATGATAGGTGAAGGCACGTTAAGCATATTTATTATTCTGTATAAATATGTATGTATGTATGAGTTTATGTGCATTTATAAATATTTATAAAAGGACTCCTCTAATGGCATTTTAAATATGTGCTAAGACAATTCGTTATATATTGATAGTTTTTTTTTTGTCTTGGGATGATGTTATTCTTGTTTTTTGTAATGGATATCGTGAATTGGATTTTGCTTGCTTTGTAAGTTTCCGGTTTTTATTTCGATTTTTCTTTTATTAATTTTTTTTGTGTGTATATTTGTAAAATATTTTAAGGCAGCATACGATCTTCTGGGATTAATTTGAGTTAAAATTTCCAAAAAAAAATTTTTGAACAATTTTATTTAAAGTTAAACGGTACATTTTAAGGTTGAGTTGCAATCGTTATACAGTCAAACTGAATGAACTGAAAACAAATGCGCCAAGGAAATTGATTTTTAAATTTTGATTTTGAAATTTTGACTTTTTGGGTAATAAATTTATTTGAGAATAGTTTAAGAATAAAATGATATGTTAATTAGATACTCGTATTATAGTCATAATTATGATCCAGTATTAAAAAAATTTCCCACAAAATAGGGAATTCAAAAATTTTCAAGAATTTATCTGAGAATATGTTGAGTTTTATGTCATATGAACTACAATTGAGCTGCTAATTTAAATACAAGCCAAATTCAAGATTACCTTATTATTCTGTATAACTATAATGGTATGGTCATGAACCAAAAACAATTCCTTGAAATGAAAACTTATTCTTATTTTAATAGTATATGAAATGAAAAATTACAATACAAATTTATATTAAAATCACTATCAAATCAAGTGGACTCAAAGTCATTTAATTTAATTTTTGTAACTATTTGGCTCAAATTAACTTTGTTTTACAAATAAAATAAAATAATTTAAAAAAAAAAATTAAATTTTTGTATATTTTGCAAAAAGAGCAGAAGTTGATTTACTTGTTGTAAATCCAGCTCCTAAATATATGCAAAAAAATGTAATTTATTTTTGTGATTCGCTAATGTCAAAAAGTGTATACCTGATAAAATTTTGATATGCGAAATTTGATGCTATCTGAGCCTCTTGTGAATGAAATTTGTTTTGTGAAAATGTTGATTTATTTTGATAAGAAATTATATATATATGGCATTTTCATAAACGCAGTATAACGCAATACTTAGCGAAAACTGAGCTACATTACACAAACAGACGATGCAAATCCAGTTTGTTTATAAAGATTGCTAGATTATTAACAATATAGAAAAAATAATGAGCATATATAGGCCAACTAAGTGATACGAACTTACTGTTTTGCTTTTGTTAAAAATATATTGGACATCACTTTATATTTTTGCATTATTGCGTTTATGAAAAACTCTATAATTCAGTAATGCGATATTTTAGCTAAATTTACAAGCTCATTAGGATTATCAAACAGAAATGTGAAACTGTAAATATAGAACGCAAGGCAAACTTATAATCTTTTAATTATAAAGATGCTCTTAAGAAAAAAAAAATTTAGAATCTTGTTTTCATTATTTTTTGATTCACGTTTCAAATGTTTCACAATTTAAAGCAAATTAATTACTGCTTGTATATTGCTTTATATATGATTTTTCTGGTAGGTTATAATTCGCACACCACATATGCATTTTTCTTGTAGTGTTTTATTAGAAAGTTTTTGCATAGCTTTCATTTCAAAATGTCGTCTTACACACTTTATAATAATAAAATATCCGATGATGTGATGACCATTTTTTAATTAGCAAAGAGGAAAAAATATTTATTATAAAAAATAGTTAAAAAATATTTTCATACGTTTTTTTTTTGTAAATTATTATCAAGACTAAATTTAGGTCAAAATTATTTATGAATTTTCAATTATACTTTGTCAAATCGAAAGTCAACAAATAATACAAACATAACACAGAGAGACACAAACACATTTATTTATTTATTTATTTATATTCATTATAAATTATTTTATCAAAAGAGAATATAAAACAAAAAAATTTCCTTAAAGCAATTCCTTAAATAAAAAAAATAATTTTTCTTATTTTGTCATTCATACCACATATTTTGAATAGTATTGCTGCTAAATGTGGTGGCTGTGGGAAGTTGTGTATAAATACCCATATATATATACATAGATATACTCTATGTGATTTAACCAGCATCTATTTATTATGAGTTATGATACAGTGATAATTTTCCACTGTTTCTTTTCTTTTAAAAGATGATAATTACAATTATTTATGTAAACAATTTAACATTAATGATCTATCAATCATAATATTTTATATCCTTGACCATTTTGACCGATAATTGCAGTAGAGAAGATCCATTGCAGATAATTCGAAAAAACTACACTCTTTTTTTTTTTTTGTATCAATTTCTTGTTTCTAAAATGTATAGTTAATTGTAAAGAAAATCTTGATGTGATCTTTAAAAGCATTGAAGTAAAAATTTCGTATAGAGTTGGTCAAACGAGCACATTCATATATACAATTGACTTATTCGTAATGGAACTATACATATAGATGTTTTATATACATAAGTAGATGAGTTGAACTTCTTAAATTAGGCTTTTGTTGATAAAAAAAAAACTAAAATAACTAAAAATATTATAAAGTTTGTGTAGAAATTTTTTAAATTTTTTTCTTTACATTTTATTTTTGCTTTTGATATTTTTTAATTTTTTACTTTTTATAAGTTGGTTTTTTTTATATTTGGCCTTTTTTGAGAACCGGTCTAATTTTTGCTACTGCTTGAATTTGTGATAATTGTTTAGATGTACCTACATATTATATATGTTATTGTTATACTATATATACAGGAGTCTGTGTTGCCGGTATGATAAATTTTTAATTTGCTAGCGGCATTTTTATCCCCTGTGTAAAATATTTTCATATAAAGACAATGCTGTACGCGTAAATGTTTGTTTTTAATTTCTGTATATACTTGCCTTAATGTCAGATATCATGATTGAATTATCATCATTGTGCACAATATATACGTACAAAATATCTCATCAAAATTATCAAAATCATTGTTATATACAAGATGTGTATTATATAAACTGTGTACATGTGTATATAGTACATGAATTTTATAGGGATATTTTAAAATTAAAGAATTTCAAATAACAACCGCATTGAAAGAGATAATTTAAATGATTGTGTCTAGTAAAACAAGCATAATTATATTTTATCTCATATAATACATTTATATTAGTACAAATTATACAACGTACACATGTGCATGTTTATATGTGGGTTTGTAACACATGAATTTATTATTATTATTAACGTTAACAAGTTCTATTTCTTTGTGAGTCCATAAATTTTAGGATTTTTTAAAAAATTCTTTTTTATTTTCATACTAAAATTTTTTATTTTATTTTTTATTAAGAAAATTATTTTTTGTTTTTGTTAATTAATAGGAAGTTTTATATTAAAATTTTTTATTTCATTATTGTAATGAAATGAAGTTTATAATATTATTTTTAATATAGGTTTATTAAAATTATTAAATTAAACTCCAACATAAGCTAGAACTGGATGAACATACTCATATACTTATAATTGAGAATAAAATTATTAATTTTTTCATCGCTTTAAAAAATAGAGCTTTGCCAAAAAAAAATGTATCTTTGGGCATATAGGAGAGATGAATGCAATAATTATCAAATTTCAATTCAAGTAAAGGAATTCCAACTTATTGCTATGAAAGTTTCTTCCTTATGAATGTAAAATAAAAAATAAAGTATTAATTTTATCGATTAACTTTTTTTGTTATTTAACTTATTTAAATGCGATGTTTTGACAGCAACTTAAATTAACAGTTACATACATATACTATACCTGTTCAAAGTACCTTGTTTCTTTATTAATTTAAATCAGTTGATTTGTTGAGAAGCTTCCTTCAAAGAAATAAACACACCTTTCTTAAGAAAATAATACGTTCTATTTTCCATTATTTTCGTAAACATACTTTATTGTTGCATACTTCAAGGAGAGCAATACAATAAATCAAAAGGAAAGTTAACATAATAATGGTGTTACTATTTTCTGATAAGAAGACATCTTACTTTACTTCTTTGCTTTTATAGAAACATAACAAAAAAAATCTGATGTGGTCAGCACATAACCGACCGCATTGTGTATTGTCTAGTTAAATGAAAGTGTTACAGAATATTATAAAAATGTCTGTTAAATACTTCTTTCCAATTTTTAGGACATTAGTAAGCTTATAGTTAACATACTTAGAAAAATGTAAATTTGGCTCTTAGTAGAGTTTCGCTATGTGCTACCCGAATTCCCTGAAATGCTCGCCAGTTAGTTTGGATAACAACCAGAACTCAAATATCAAATTTCAAGAAATTCCATCAATTTGTTCTGTGGATATGGTGAAAAATGTAAAATCGGCCCGCAAATCAGTTCTCGAGCCCTGATCTTTCCAAAAAAGTTATATGTTCATTGCTTTAATATGAGGAATTCATATATTAAATTTCAATGAAATCGGTTGATTATTTCTCTTTATATACACAAAAGTGTATGTTTGGCCCGTAATAAACGTCTAGTTGCCGATGCCTGATCTTTCCAAAAAATTTACATGTTCATTGTTTTAATACGGGGAATTTATATATTAAATTTCAATGAAATCGGTTGATTATTTCTCTTTATATACACAAAAATGTATATTTGGCCCGTAGTAAACGTCTAGTTGCCGATGCCTGATTTCTTCCAAAACATACGAATTTTTGCGGACGGTCGAGCTGAGCTTATATATAAAATTTCAAGTAAATCGGTTGAATACTTTCTTCAAAATGTTCAAAAATGTAAAACAGGCCCGCTAAAAAGTGCAGTTCCCGAGGCCTGATATATACCAAAAGTTGATCGATCCGTGCCATGGTGGAAACAAACTTACATATAAAATTTCATCAAAATCGGTTCAGCCGAACTTGAGATACACGCGTGCACACACAGACCGACAGACCGACAGACGGACAGACCGACAGACCGACAGACCGACAGACCGACAGACCGACAGACCGACAGACCGACAGACCGAGAGACCGACAGGTTGCTAAAAATAGTTTATTTACACTTCCCTACTATGGAGAAGTACGTTCCCACCGAAAACTCGATATGCAAAATTTGTTGCCATCACATAACCTACCTATTGTTTACACAATACGGTCGGTAAGAAAACTAATTGAAATTAATCGAATATTAATCTTCTAAATGAACTCAAACTGAATTTGAAAATATTGCAAACTCTCTACGTTTGCAATATTTTAAAAATGTGTTAAATTTGTAAGTGTTAAATTTTGAATCTAAAAGCAAATTACATTTTAAAAAATTTTGCGGATCCACAATGTTTAGAGAAGCACTCAAAAAAGTCTCAATAAAATATAAAAAAGTCTCTAGCTTTCTTTCTTAAGTGATTTTAACAGATGTACGGACGTTGAAATCGCTATTTATAAGCTCATGCTTTTTTTTCTCTTTTGAAATTTGTTAGGAGTTAAGCACATTACCAAACATACATCAAAAATGCTATTTTTTTAAAGCAAGGACGATGGACTCATATGTATTGGTAAGGTTTCGAATAAGAGTCAATTTAGTAAAAATATATACTTAATATAAAAAGGTTACTTGATGGCAAATTATATGAAATAAATTACAATAAAATTTTCTCTGCTTGCTAAGCCATAAGTTGTTGAAGAAGTAAGCATTAATTTAAATTTTTTAATATACCCACAATATTTAAGGAAATGTTTTTCTTACATAGCCTTAATTTAAAAACTAATTTGTTTTATTTTACTTTAATTTTTAGGTTAAATTAAAAAAACCAATATTTTCTTCCTGTGACATTTCGATGAATGATGTTTTTCGATTCGTTTTGTTTGTTTTTCGTTACAGTGATTCTTAAATGTCAATAATGTTTAACCCTTTTTTAATGATTATTTTTCTTTTCTTTTCAAATTTATTTTTATTTCTTATTAGATTTAAAGATCTATTTCATAATTAACTCAAAACAAAACCAAATAACCTTAAAATATACGTCAGACTGAATGGAATCCTCCTAAGTTATAATAATGTTCATATTTCAAATTATACACACAGACATACACAACAAACATAAAAGCATTTCTGAAGAGTATAAGCGATACATAGAGGTAAAAAGATGCTGTAGAAATTCATTATTTTTCAATAGGAATTTTTGTAATTGTATAACTATTTTTTTTTCTTCTTCTTTTTTTATGTATTTTATTTCAATATTTGCATAATAAATTGTTCAGCTTGTTGACGTCTGTGTTCAAGAAATTCTGTCTTTGTTTATTGTGATGAACATGCTGTAAATATAACGATGATTATACGGTTAAAATGAATTTATTAAAGGAAATTAACAGTTTTCTTTCACATTTTGTTTAATCTAATACCGATCTGAAAAAATGAATACATTAAAAAACTTTTAGTAACTAATTGTCTAACAAGTTGAGTGTTTAAGTGCTTAAAGTAATATTCAAAAGAAGAATAATAATAAGAATAACTAGTATAATGTAAAGTAAAGTGTAAATTTAAGTGTTATATTTGATTGGTGAAGGTTTACAGTTCGATTTTAAATGACATAATTCAGATAATTGCCGAAAATGACAAATTTTTCAGATGAATGCAGATACAACAGATAAATCTGTATTGAAGTCCATAGAACTCTATGCTATTGCAGAGTTGAATAGTTTATTAAAATCTGTTCGCGGAGGATCCCCATAGTAAAATTTTGTTAGAAAATGTTATAATCTTTAGGAGAATTCATACTTAAAAATTGGTAAACTACTAAAATTTTCTTGCTAATATTAATCAAGTAATATAATTTCGATTTAATTATGGAAAGTAATAAAAATTAATTGCAATGGTCTAAATAATTATTGAAATTAAGTAAATATAAACTCGTTTTCTTGAAGCTGTTTAATTGTGTCTTAAGTTTGTTACTTTTTAATGTCGTCTCCATCGAGATATTGTTCGTTGTATGCAACTGATATCAAATTTTCAAAAAGTAGCTATGGGTTCCATAATGAGTACTTGACTGGATTGCCGAAAAACTTAACACTTACAGAAAATTTTATTCAATGTGATATATGAAAAATAAAATTGCTGCTATTTGAATAAAATTTCATATTTCATTGAGGAAAATATTTCGTATTCGGCAAGTTTTTTAAGCGAAAAGCAGGTTTCTCTTATAAAACATAAAAATTTGTCATTCATCAAAAAACCAAAACTTCAACCAAGAAAAGTGAAATGCAAATATTATGAAAAACAAAATATTAAAAAAGAAACTGTTTATTCCGTAAATTGCATAAATATTCCGTTTATAAGTGAATTAGAACACCACACTGATAAAAAATCAAACAAATAAAAAAAATCAAAATAGTACAAGAAAATAAAACTATGGTAGTGTGGTAGATCCACTAAAAAAGAGCCGAACCCGAACATAAACGATACATGAAAATTAAAAAAAAAAACAAACAAAAAGAGGAAAAATCTTAACCTTTAAAATGCATACTTAAGTGGATAATTATTAAATGGACAGATTCAATGGATGACGATGAATAGGTCGACTGATGGTTAAATGGTGTTGAATGGTCGAATGTACATAGATAACTTCTAACCTTTTTTTTTTTAGGTTTTTGTTCTTCTTCTGAATTATAACAATCAATATAATGATGTTGTTCTGTTGGTTAAGTGCGCGTTTTTAACGCATGCTTTTTTCTTTTAATAACATTTCCATAATACCCAACAATAGAGGTACTCAAAAAAATAATGTGGATGAATACTTTTAAGTGAATAATTTTTTAACATGATCTAGCAATTCTGATATAATAAATTGTGTAAATAATTTGTAATTCTATATTATTTTTCAATATTCGGAATTCAAAATGTTTGTAAGTCTGGTATGTGTTTTTCTTTCATGTACACTTTAAATAATGAAAATTCAGTAATGATTTCTTTTCTTCTTGTGAACCTTTTGTTAAGTTTCTTTTTGTTAAGAATTGTGTTTGTGTTTTCTTTTGCACTGAATTCATTTGTTCACATTATACGCATATTAATTCAATACACGGTATGCATCAGCGCCACCAAAGAGGATATTTTTTCTTGTTTTTCTTTGTTGTTGTCTGTTTATTTTTATTTACGATATTAATTAGAGGGTCCTTTTTTTTGTAAGTTTTTATAAAAAAAAAATTTATTTGTTTGTTATGTAGTGTTTAGTTAGATTATACTTTGTTCTTTTTTGTTGTGAATATTGTGTGTGGATAAATGTTGACACACAAATGAATAAAATATTGATAAATACACAAAAGATGCACTTAAACTAAAGTGGTAATTATTATTTTAACATTTAAGAAAAGGAATAAGAAAAAAGTAGTTGAATTCTTGAGGAATTAGATACGCTCCAAGTTAAAGGTGTAAGGATTTCTTCTTTTTTAACAATAACAAAATTGTAACAAATATTTAGTAAGTTTGAAAATTATTTCATGTTCAAAATGTGCTAATCAAAGCCAAATTTAGTAAGACAGAAGGGTATGCTAAATATTACAGAGTTACAGGTATGTTTTGGCTCATTTTGTTAAAATGAGTTGGATAGTTATAATAGTTTGGTTTTATTTGGTCTCAAAATATGAACAAAATTAAGCATAATAACTAAAACATAATTGAAATGAGCTGTCAATAGCAGTCAGTATTATCAATATAAAATCACTTCAAACTACGATACGGCGGCGCGTGTATCTTTTAAAGATAAAAGAAAGTATACCATTGAGACCTTCTTATATGCTCTTAACCCTGCTGTTAACTACTCTGAAAATTGAAGAATATTATAATATTGTAGGAAAACTAAATCAGTTTTACTTTTTGGAAATCAAACATCATAGACCTATGCCTTAAAACTTTTGAAGAAATATGACTTAGAACTATTCTTATTTCCTTTAGCTTTCCTTAAAAAAAAATGTATCAAACTTCAAGGGGTGTGTAAATTTTTTTAGATTTTAAATAATTTTGTTTCCCCGCAAGCGAGCATTATTAATTGTGTTACTCAAACATGATTTTTTAATTTCAATTAATGAACTAGCAAACTATACGGATCTATTATAAGCCCAAATTTTTAAAGTCAATCATAACTAACTGCAATTTGTACCTACAATTATTTCTGATTTTATTTAATAAAAATATTGTATATGGTTGACAACTTTTAATAATATTAATATGCAAATTAATTAAATTTGCACAAAAATAAATAAATTGCATTTACTTATGCAGCACCACGTATTTGTATGAAAAACTTTAAATATTAAATTATAAATTGTATTTGTTTAACCCATTCTTTAAAAGCTATAAAATTACAATAATAAAACTATTCGCCAGTCAAAATAAAAGAAATTTTAGCCCCACATCAAAACATCGAGAATCTTCTTTTCTTATTCACCATGTCTATACAAAGAATACATAAAGAAAATACAAATTATGTCTGCGGGCTGTCATAATCTTTTCGTTGCAATAAACATGAAAAAAAAACACAAAATCAGAATATTTTATGCGGCATAAATCTTAAACCATAAAGGAACTATGAAAAGATATCCTTTACATATGCATTTATTGAATAAAAAAGAACATATCAGAAGAAAGCATAACATTTCTTGTTATAATGGAAATGCAATGTTTTCCATACTTTTATAGGATATTCTTCAACGAATTGCCTGTTATATCTATAACATTATAGTCTAAGTTCTAAGGTAGTAGAATACGAGTATGTGTCTAATTCTATTATAGATTATTTTAAATTTTTTACTCATCTCCACCTAGTTAAGTACTACAACTATTGACATAGTGAATAGTAAAAAAATATGGGTTAAATTTTTAATTAAATTCATGGTTAAAAAAGTTTTTTGGATCAATATTTTCCTGATGTGTTATTTAATTGAAAATTGTACTAAAAGTCTATTTAAAAACAGTTTAATGGAGATGAAAGAATTTCGTTAGAAAAGCTATACAGGCCCATTTTATTATAGTTTAACTTGTTTGTACCACACGTACTTAGCAGAGAATAAACCAATCTGTTGCACACTATTTATTTGCTATGATCATGTGTGCGGACCAATTATATTCGAAGAAGCATGATCCACAATTTGAGATTTTTTTTTATTCCATGAAGAAACTGTATATCATTACTATGTGGAGAGCTGCTTACTAGTTTGAAAATACTTAATCTTTTAACAGCAACGCGAATGCGAAACATGAACTTTTTCTTCGATTTTCTAATTAATTTTCAATATCAGTTTAAACTAATTCTGCTTTAACTCACTGACAAAAATAAAAGCATTTTTTAAATAAATGTACATACATTTATGTATAGTGGTTATCTATGAGGTCAGTTAAAATACACGCAGTAATTTAAGTATGTAGTGAAAAATAAAACGCTTAAAATAACTCATCATCATCGTGTATGCGTATACAATATTAGCGAGAGATACCTTAAAGCATCAAACGAGAAAACAAGTTGAAAAAGAAAATAATAAGAAAAATGATCAATAATAATAAAAAAACACTGACAAGATCTTGGAATTAACTTAAAAATTCATAGAATTTTGGTTGATATTCGCGCAATTTTGTTAAAAATTCTTGGAAATGATTCAAAGAAAACACGCAGTATTTCCTAAACCGGGGTATTCTCTACTTTTTGTTTGTTCACTTTAGTTTTTTTTTCCTTTTTTTTTCAGTTTTCTTTTTCGTTATTTTGCTTTTTAATTTGAGTTCATAGTCATATTGAAAAATTTTTTATTCGATTTTATACACACATACATTTGTATACGAGTAAATACTTGCAATATTACAGGCACATTATTGTACACACAACATAATTATTATGTGATTTCTTTTGCTCATATAAGTAAGTAAAAATTTCATATAAATTTGTTTGATTTTGTTCTCTCTTTTATAAAGAATCAAAGATAACTGGCCTGAGTTGCTTTCCTAGTTATATATTGTATATAGACAAAGCACAAATAGAATTCTCCAAACTCTACAGTGATTCTAAAGTTATGTGCGTTTTCCTTTTGTATATGTATATAGTTTTGGTTAGACTACATAACCCGCACGCATTTTAAATACATTCCACAATTGTTTTTTCATTAATTTATGTTATATTTTTATTTATCTTAAAATTCCTAAGTTATTTAGTTCTAAATTTCTTTTTATTTTCATTTCTTCAACAGTGATGCACCTAGGAATCTCTCTATTGAAAATTAATTTATCTAGATTGAATTTATGTTAAATGTATTGTGGACTCATTTCTTCCTATTATAGTATTAAAATTAAAATTGCCAAAACATGATTAATGTCAATTTTTTGATAATTTGATTATAAGATATAATTTTGTTGTTCTTGGTCTTATCTTTATCTCGACAAACTTTAGTACAGCATATTTTATACATTTTTGCGAATTATGAAAATGTTCAAATGGCTTTAATGGAAATAACGATTTTCGGCTTACCGTATTGCAGCCTTTCTCCACATCATTGATATTTCAAAAAAAAAATTAGCTCCCAAATTAATTCAAAATACTTCATATTCTTACATGAATTTAGTACATTTACATAACACTACCATTTTGAATTGGCAAAAATATTATAAATTAAATGTTAGCTAATTTAGTATTGATTTCATTTATATTTTGTTCTTGACGATTTTAAAATTAATTTTATAAAAGGAAAAATTGCAGACGGTTGGGCGCTCACATGTAAAAGAGAGTTGCGAATAAGGGAAGCATAAAAATGTTGGTTGATGGGGGAATATAGTATTCTACTCAGAGACAGTCAAATCGTCACTTTTTATTTTATTAGAGTTAATGTGCAATTTTTTTTGCGACTTTAGCCTCGATGGAGTGACTCAAACCAATGGTTTAACATGGAGGAGAGGGTGGGTATACAATATATTTTATCAAATCCAAAATATACAAGAAGTTTTACGCTGAACTGTTTGGCGACACAAAATTTTCTAATTTTAATTTCTGAAAACCAAATAACAATATGCATAATGCTCAACTAGATATTGCTTTGTGCTATTTGAAGAAACAGACGAACAAACAGATTGAAATTAATAAATACATTTTTTCTTAGCTATTTTTAAAATTGACGAAATGGGTGACTTAACTGTTTAATATAAAATAATATTAGCATTAATGATCGAAATAATTTAAGATAAATACAGCCATCTATATTTGCACAGCTCTTTTTAGAATACTTTTGATCGGTTTTAAATTAAATCTCATCTTTGAGAAATTATTTTTGCTACATCATTTTTAATAATAATTATACATTATTAGATTTTAACTTTTATCAACTATGCCATACATAATTTCGATACTCAATAGATATCTTAAAATCAACTCAATGTGGAATATCTTATTCTAACATTTTTGGAGATGAGCCCCATAATCGGACATTCAAAGAATGAAATTCTTTATAAATTTTTACAGGAAATTGATTTAATTATTTTTAATGAAATTCTATAGAAATTTTTATAAATTTATAAAGGCTTTATCTCTTAAACTGATAAAAAATTGAAAATTGATTCATCGTATGAGTTATACACAGCTTCGTATAATTGATTTGAACGACCCAGACGTTATTTATATTATAAATCATTATAACTTTTCATTTCAAAATTTTGAGTGATCCTTGTAAAGCGTTTTTTTCTCGAGTAGGAATGTTACTAAAACTTTTGCTTTTATTTATCTTTATAGTTCATCTTTTATATTTCTCATATTTTTAATGTGGTACAGCACACTATATTTCTTGGTTTTTTCTTCTAGTTTGGTTAACATAAATACAATTTTTATTTACCTAAAATAACTTACGTATTTTTAACTATTTTCCTGTTTATATTAATGTAAATCCTTGTTTTTTATGTGTAAAGAAACAATATTGTTATAGTGTCAAATGAACCTATTCGAAATAAAATAAACTTTATTTAATTTAAATACTTTATTCAGTTTGATACTACAACATTCTTTATTTCTGTCCTCATTAATATTTTCTCGAATATTTTCTCTACTTTAGTTGTAATTAAAATAATAATTTGGCCGTATGTTATTCTTTAAAATTCTTATTCCATTAAAGGTAACAATTTATAATATAATGAGTAAAAGGGACATTGAAAAGTTTGTTCCAGTTTATGATGCAATTCAAAATTAATTTATAAGCATATAGAAAATGTCCAAAATATTTTTAATAAACATTTATTAAAGTTATAAAAATAGGGTTTTTTATAATGAATAGGAAATGTAATAATAATGGTATTTCACTTGTGATATTTTACAATTTCAGTATATGTAACTACTTTTTGAAAATTCGTTATTTTCCTAGCGATAACATCCTTCTTTTTAAGTGTTTAGTAGATTAATGTATACAAAAATAATTGATAGAATATAAATAGAATATTCATTATAGAAACATTTCACCCTTACTGCAATGGCTCTAGTATTAAATAAATAATTTTGTGTTGATGTAAATTTCATTATTAAGTTTTAAAAGCTCTTAAGCCTCACTTATAAAAACTATTTTTTATGGTAACTTTATATTAAAAATTTAATTAAAACTCATAAAATATAAAAAAAACGACAAGAGTGAACCGTACGATGGTTTTTCAAGAATTATAAGACATCTAACAGAAGAGTCCAAATAATCTTGTTAAATATAAGGGCAGCTATTCTAAAAGCTTTTACAAACAAAACTAAATTTTATTAAAATAGTGGCTTCATTAGCAAAATTATTTTTGTATTTTGATTACGCTATGAGTTATAGTCAAGCATATATATAAATATATTTTTGGATTTATATAACGAGATTGAATATTGATCGTGCTGCAGTATTTTCTAGGTATTTTGCGACAATTTGGTTACCCGAGCTCAATTTAATTTTGATTTATCGCTAGAAGAGACAGACAGATATGTCTAGCTAAAGTGACTCAGAAATTGAGGTTGGTCAAAAGTATATAACATATGTACTTATGTATGTATTTATATATCACACGTATATTTCTTAGATTTACAAAAAGTGGGGCAAATTTAAAACATCTTCTAAGCATTCTTGCGTCCGAATATATCGGCCTCGTTCAACACTACTTGATTTGTACTCTTTACCTATTATAATTCTGTTTTTTTTTTTTTCATTTTCTTTTCATTATTTGCATTCCTCGTGCAATTTTACCCCAAGTTGTAACTATTAACTGTGTCTTTATTTTTTGTTAGTCTAGAAATGAATCGCGATATGAAGCGCATTACTATTATAGAATTATACAGGTCAGGTTAAAAGACAGCTGAGATTGTAAGGACGACTGGTTACAAAAGAAATGTCATCAAACGTTACCGGGAGTTGGGGAGCGTCCTCGTATTGGCCGTCCTGTCACTATATGATCAAACTATATGATGAAATTACATCAAACAGTGCGCGACCATTGTCAACAATTTTCCAAAGGGCTTCCGTGCATGTATTACTGCAAATGGAGCTAATTTTGAGCATATTTTGTAAATTTTTTATTGAATATTCTCATTACTACTCTAAGAAACTAAAAGTTTTGGACCAGTTGACAATGTTGATTTCTTAACTTATGTAGCAGTTCTAAGCTGTAAAAATATTTAAAAAAAGTACGGAAGCTTTTCAGACACCCTGAAATTATTTTTATTACGAACAAAAATTTGGAATTTTTTTTTTATAATTTTGGATAAAAAGTTTTGACTTTGTTGACTTTGTTAAATCAACTTTTTGGGAAATCTTTATATTGGGTGCAGAGCATTTAAGTTTAAAGTAAAATATTCTGATTTCAAGTATTCGATTAATTAATTATTATTTAAAAACAGAGTTTCAATTGTTTCCCAACCTTAACAGCAATTTTTTACATTTTCTATTTAATTCTTTAATAAATCGATTTCTTTTCAGAAACGTTTTATAATTTAATTTGTTGAACAATATTTATTTGTGAAAATAATTAATAAAGAACCAAGATCAAATTTTAAATCTATAATGAAAATTCTTGTTAATTTGTCCCGCTTAATTTCGATTAGCTATTCATAAAACAAAATTTATTTATACAACAAAATATTTTGAATTATTTAATAAGCGTTAATAAACAGTTTCTATCTTTACATATTATGCATATTTAACAAAAATAATATTTATTTATTATTCCATAACATTAAAGATATTCGAACACTTACCAACCATGACTTCTGATTTTACATTTTTACATTTTAAATTTTCTGTTGTCAATTTTCTATTCTCAGCATGACTATTTTACTTCTTCATTTTAACAGGATAATTTTATGTATTTTTAGGATAATGGAGTTGTTATGCTTTATGACTGTACCTTTTATTAAAAATATGTATGTATACCATTCAAACAAGTAAAAATAATTAAAATGTTACCGGCTTAAGAAAATTTAAAAAAAAAAATAATAATTTGTATAACAACAACAATAACAACAACAATTACAAAACTTATTTCAAGGACATTTTGTTTTTTTTTTTTATTTAGTCCTTTCATGCTCAATAAGATTAATATCCTAATTTAGAAAGGTATGAAGAGGTACAGTTGAATTTTTGTTTTTTTTTTTTCATTTTTACAATCATAATTTGTGTTAATATTTTTATAACTTTTTAACCATTTTTATTACTTAAACGCAGGTATTTTGTCATTTACATGCGAACAATAAAATTATTTATTCAGATTAAAATCTATTTTTCTTCTTCTTTAACACACAAGTTTACATATACTTAAGTATATTGTAGAAAGGACCTCAAATAATAGGATGAAATTGGCGAGAATAAAAAGTTGTGAAAACATGGTATTGTAGTAACAATATTGGTTTTGATGGGTTGCAATAAAACAAAAAAAAAAATCTTTTCCTAATTTTGTACTTCTCTACTTTCTCACCTTGAAAACTCTCACCTTATATATCTTTTCCTATAAACCTTATAAAATTTTAAAAGGATAAAGATTTTAAAATGCGAAAGAAATGATTTTCACTTTTTTTCATTTTAAGATATAAAAAATAACAAGGATTTAAATTTATTGTTAAAATATTATAAAAATGGTATAATATAATTTTACAATATTGTTTACATGGAAAACATAAGTAATAAAATGTCGGCAAAAGTAGCGCAATCATTCAAGAAAAATTCAAATGTGAGATCAAACTAACACGTACAAAATTGTAATAGAAATGAAATTTAAAGTATTTTGCTAGGTGTGGGAATTTAAAATGAACGAAAAAATAATTTATAATGAGGTTGAAAGGAACACACAAAACAAAACAGATAAAAAAAATGCGAAATAATAAAAATTTAAATTTATTAAGTATGTATGTACATGTTATATAAAACTAAAGTAAGGAAATCAAGACATGTTGAGTCTTTATGGAATCACCTATAAGGTGGTACTTAGATAAGGTATAAATGATTCAAAGTGGTCATAGAAACCCATAAATATTAAGGTAATTTTTAAGCAAGATTACCGCTAAGAAACTGGTTCTCACTATTCATACTGTTCATGTTCTTTGTTCGATTTTGCTCATTTTCTAAAAATTGTCGTGTTTCAAATTAGTTGCATTTGTTAAACTAAGAAACTATTTTAAATCCTCGCTTATATACTAAATTAGCGTTTACCCATCATACAATTTTTATGATTTTGTTCAATGTTCAATCAAACCAAATCCAACTTTTATCAAATTTCAATGAGGCCAGTGAACGATGAAAATGAGACAAAAACTCAATAAACGTTATCTAAGACATTTGATATATATGATGAGCGAATTGCAGAAACAAAATTTTGAAGATCTAGTTTCAATCAATTATCTACCTATTTGACTCTAAGTTTGTTCTAACCTGGTTTTAATGTAGAATTTTTAAATTTCTACTTATTTATCGTGATACCGTTCGTGGTTTTATAAATTTTCTCACACAAAATGATAAAATTTTTGCTTATAAACTGGTAGTCAACCTTTACAACTAGATGATAATTCCTCAACTTTTTTCTTTATTTAAATGCTTAATCCAAGACGGTGAGTTTGCAACTAATATATAATTTTTATCTTTAAGTTTTTTAAATTACCCTTAAAGCTTCTCATTACTCTTTTCATAACTTCTTCCGGTACGAAATTTCATCGAACGCATGCTGCTTTGAGCATAAAAATTTTCGGGTGTATAGAACAAGGAAGCATGCAACCCAAGATTTTCAACATTCTTTTAACACATTCCTTTATTTTATTAATTATTACTTTTAGCACACATCCTATTATAAACGGAAAACCTCCTTAATAATGCAAACGATTAAAAACAAAAGCTGCTTCGGCATTGAAAATTAAATAAAGTTTATGGCATTGTAAAGGAAATTTTTTTTTCGAATACCTTTACATAGCAGATTCTTGTTCTCTTTTTTTTTTCAGTTCAATATTTTTTTTTATTATTATCCTGAAATTATTTTAAAAAGAATAAAAAACAAAAATATTTATAGGAATGTCTTTTTAAAAAAATTTTTCAAAATATTTTTTTTTCATTTATTTTTTTTTTTATTTTGTAAATTTTTACAATGAAAAATTCGGTTAGTGTGGTAAAGGCGAGGAATAAATAAAAATGTATTTCTACTTTTATTTTGTTTTTTTTTTTTTTCAAAATTAATAAGTGGCGGTAGTATAGGTAGTAGTGGTGGTGGCGTAGACCCCCTATTGCGTAAGGTTTCATACAATGTGATTAACAATAAATGTCATTCGGTGTTTGTTATTTTCCCGATTTTTATTCAGTTTTTTTTTTTTGCATTATTTTTCTTATTCATACAAAAATTGAACAGATTTGTTTTGTTAATTTTTAATAAAATAAATAAGAAGAATAAAAAAAGAAAACAAAGTATTTTTTTTTTTACTTTAATTCAAAAAAATATTTTAAAAAAGAATTTATTAATGATATCAAATCAATAATCAATAAAAGGATTCTTTAAAAATAAAGGAAAAAAATTAAATATAAAAATATTTTAATTTATCACTTTATATTTTTAATAAATTACATTAAAGACATTAAATGACTTGCTTACATATGGCTCCAGTAAAAATGGGCTAAAAGAATATACTTGACAAGAATATGGAGAGCAAATTTGAGACTTGAGGCCCTCAAATTGAGAATTAAGGAACTCAATTTGAGTAGATCATTAAGTCATTTGTTGTAGAACTAGATATGGACTGCATAAGGGGTCTGCGCTTCCATTACAACTGCGTACTACCGTGATGTATAATTTTGGAAAACGTAAAATGTATACGGTAAGAGTTCGAATGAAACATATTGAGAGGACAAATTCTTAAAACTAATTTTAAATGGAACTAAATGAATTCGGTAAAATCAGAAATTATCGAGACCTTTCTTGTTCATATTCTTATCAATTGGCACAGTTTTAAGTAATTGTAAGCAATTCATAAAAACAACCAGAGTACTAAGATACGAGTATCCTATTAAATGTCGACACTGTACTTTTTTATTAAATTTTATATTAATAATTACGCTTCACATTAAATACATAGACTACCATACATAGGTAAGTTTTTTTTATAAAAGAAGAATTTAATTTAAAATGTTGGGTTCTATAATGCCGCTTCGATTTTAAACGATAATAAAATTTAGAAAGAAAATATTTTGAATAATTATTTATTGCAATGATATCAGATTGATTAATAAAGGATTTTAAGAATAAATTAAAATTAAATTGAATTTAAACCGATGAAGATGAATTTAATAGAATAAATTTTGTCTTCTATGTTATTCCGAAGATTATAGAATTTGTAAAAAATATCTTACAATTAATATATGAAAATAAAAATTAAAATGCCCAACAATGGAAAGAAACGCATGCACAGTTCTTATACCCTGCACCTTCATCTGTAACCACCTGATGGAGTCGTGTTCGGTATGGACATGCGTAAATATGCAAAGCGTTAAATTCTGCGTTAATTGGGACATGTCCGTTCGTCCATCCGGTCGAACGAAAACTCAGACACGAATAAAGCGGACTGAACCAAGCTTTCACAAATTGTTTCTTCTCTGCCAAGGAAGATTGCTATTGTAATTGAACAAAATTGGACAACGGGTTCGAGTAGCTGCCATATAGAAACTAATTTTAGAGATTTCAAAAACAAGTTTTTATACTAGAATTATTAAGGGTATAATTCGGTGTAGGCCGACTAAAACGTTTTTGATTGTTCTGTTTGTTTTACAGTATTTTAAAGATATTTGAAAGTGGAAATTTCAGAGATATACGTTAAAAAAATTTAGCAAAGAGAGAAACATGGGAATTAAAAGTAATTTGTACATTTTTGCGTTTTATGTCACCTGTAAGCGGCAAAGGCTGATTGGCTGTTAGATGCATTTTAGATTAGCTGTTAGGTTAGTTGTTAATTTCGAATTTATAAAGTTTTAAAATTCTCATTTCGATTCACTATACTTAAATCTGATCTTAACAAATCCGTAATTCAAAATCTATAAATAAAATTAAGCTCAATTGTCATAAAGTCAACCATCAATTTGTTTCAACAATAAAAATATACACAAGGTTCTTTGAAACTCATAACAATCTGAATAAAATATGCAATAATTAAAATGTAAGTACTTATGTTTTTTCAAATTATATTACCTATAATAAATTCCTATGACAACGATCAAAATAAAACATCTTAATTATCTTAAAATATCTGAAACGAAATACAAAAAAAACAAAAGAAAAATTTAAGACAAGCCAAGAAGAATTGCAATAACCCAGGTTTCATTTCATTCAATAAAAAAAATTTAATTTTATCTTTTATAAAAGCGTTTTCAATGTTAATAAAACCACCATTATTTTATTATACAATGCTCGCCCGACCAGGAGGATCAGATTTTTAATTTGTTCGGTTGTAATTTGCTCTTTCCTTTGGTATTTTTTCTTAATTTTTTTTTTATCAATGAAATTTTAAACCGTAAATAGTTTTCGTTTTTTATTATTTTCATTTTTTCTTACTTAAAAAAAAAACGAAAAATATTTTTGGAAAAATTTGGAATTTTTGCCAGTATTTAAGGTTTTTGTCTTTATTTTTGAATTTTATTAAATAATAAAATAATAATGAGAAAAAAAAAACGAATGAAACAAATGATTTGTAATCAAAATTTTTTAATTTTTTTTTTAATTTTTATTGTACAATCATCATTCAGTCACTTATTCACAACAGGTTGCATATTATATTTAATAAGTTGGGGAATATATAGAGACCTCCCGCACTTAAACTAAAAATGAAGCATTTGAATTGAAGATTTTCCTGTGCGGGCTTTCACTGTGAATCTTTTCGAAAATTCAAAACATTAAAAGATTTAATGGCATTACTCATCACTTTTAATAAAATATTTTTGTCTTGTCCTTTTTAATATTATGATGTGTCCTTAACATATTTTTATATGTATATTTTTGAAATAAAAGAAAAGCTTGAAAGAATTTACAAGATCATGGGAATTAACGTGAGAATTTTAATTTTTTAAATTTTTATATTATTTTTATTATGCACTTTATAAATTCACATATAAAATTTGTTCGCTTAAATTCTTATAAAAATTTAAAGTTTATAATAAAAAATCAGATTAAAAATAATATAAAAATTAATTAATGATTTGTTTCAAAAGGCTCATTAGTAAATTAAAAGAATAATTTATTGAATAGCAATAAATTTGTTTAATAAACACTTTACGTTAAGACGCACAAGGTTATTGAGATCAAGTTTCATACGCTTCATCAAAAGGTTTTAAAAAATATTCCTACTCATGATAATTGCAATATAAATTTTCAATTTTAATTTGAGAAAATTTAAATGAGTTTTCAAATTTAATTTATTGGAGATGTGTGAGAATCAGAGCATAATTTACCCAATAGACTAGGAAATTTAATTAAAATTTTCTAATTTAATTTGTACATATTTAAGTTTTCCATAATAAATCTCTATTAAATTCAGGAATTCAATATTAGTCTCCTTAGTTATATTAGCGCATTTGTTATATTAGTCCCCTTAGCTTGCCCGTTTTTGAAACTTAGTCGTACAGTATTTTAAAGATGTTTTCAGTATTACACATTATGTTGTGGTGAATCACAAATCAGTCGAATAACAAAACAATGCTTAACTCCTCAATTCAAAAATGATTTTCAAATTCACTAATCCAAATAAAGAAATAAGACAGGAAAGTTTTCGTCTATAATTTAAAGTGACTCCAATGCAAATACTTATATGCAAAAACGAATACAAATTTGACATTAAGTGGTAAACCCCAAAAGAATGAACAATTTACTTTGATTAAAAACTAAAATGTCCTTGATTCGTCGAGACGTGTTATATCTCCATGTTTCAGTAGAACTATCGAGTATAGCTCACTCTGTATAATACTTTGCTTCACAGTTATAATTCTATTATATTATGTAGAACTAAAATGTATATAAAAATAAATTACTCCATTTTCCTTTATGACATTTCCCTTTCTCAGCAGAAATTACAACTAAAGCGACCAGAATTCTAGGGTTCTTCTGTTAACTTTATGGAAATTTCTTCATACAACTGCAGATCAGATGGATGCTGTAATCAACGGAACGAGTTAAAGGCAAAACTCTAAACCATTTCTTTCAATTTGCCATGTTAATCAATTTTCTTTCTATAGTCTTACAAGGCCATCAAAAAATATTTTTCGATTCTTCATTTTCGAATACCAGTTTAAATGTTAATATTGCTATTAATCTTTTCTACATTGCAAATTTTTCAATTTTCCAAAATGATTTACACATTTTGCCTTCCACTCAGGCCCAGTTCTGATTTGTTTAGCGCCATATGCGCTTTCCGAAAATTACGCTCCTGCCGCTTTCAAAGGAATGAATAATGTCCATTACCATTGCAAATTTCGCACAATAATCGCGCCCCGGTTTTCGGACACTCATTCCATATACTTACCTTTTATATATGGTATAACCGCCCACTATGCATGTATGCCTATTAAGATATAAATTATCGAAATATAATGCAACTCCAAAAAATCTTTCTCTAAATTTTCTTTGAGGATGAGATTCTCGATTATCTAAATAGTTTTAATATGTACCACAATATAAGCATATTAGAACAAGAATTTAATAATCATCACAAAAAAAAATTAAAAATGATTTGTCATATAACATTCTCTTGAAACCACAAAAATTCATGTTTCATCCGGCTTAAAACAACATTGTGATAAAAAAAAACTCATTTAAATAGTGACGGTCAAATGAGTATTCTTAAATAAATTTTTAACAAAACTGATAAAAAACAAAACCAATAACAAAACTATTACTCTTTACCGTTTTATATTTGAGTTAATGTCCACCAAAAATTGTATATAGAAAAATCTCCAACACCGCTTTTCCAATTATTTTTTATAACATCCGTTTAATTAGCATGAAATTCTTAAGCTCTTATACAATTCATTCACAAAATATTTGACGTGAAATTAAGACAAAAAAAAAATTCAATTTCACGATTTTGTGAACCGCACAAGCAGTTTTTGTCATTTGTTTTTTCACCTCAAATTGATAATTTTAAGTGATCATAATCATCGTAATCAACATCACTGCCAATGTGTGATAATGAATTTATTAATTATTAATCATTGTTTTATAAATGCTTACCTGAATAGCACATATACAGTTTATAAAAATTCTATAATAATCGCAACGGAAATGTTTCATAATCATCTGTACCGTAAAAAGATATACAAAAGTGAGGAAGAATTTTTTTTTTTTAAAGAGGTCAATTTTAGCAAAATTAATTAATTGTATCCAATCATCATAAAGTAACTTAATCTTTCCTAAATGGAAGCGTCGATATAACTATAGAATTTGAAGACATGAACTATAAGTAAGAATATCGAACAGTTATTACAAAATTCACTTTCTGTTTATAAATCTAAAATTAGTGTTGATGATAATTTTTAAAATCTGCTATAGAAACGATAACTAAAGTTCTTCTCTTAAATTCAGAAAACCAGTCGTCTTTGAAAAATTATCAGCTCTACCTTTAATTTTACCTTTAAACAGCACAGAGTTTTCAAAATTAGGATTTGGTCAATTTTTAATACCGATATACCTAGCCGACAAAATTTCCAATCAATAAGGGCTTGGGTTCTATTTGCTCAACAGAAGTTATTTGGGTTCAGTTTTTTACAGTACAGGGGGCATTCTTAATATGAAAAATTTAATTTAATTTAATAATTTATAAAACATGTCTAATAGATTTTTTATCAGTTCCAATCACGTATTACAACTTACAATTTGTACAATAGGACTGTGACTTCGGACATTTTTAAAGAAACATCGCATCAAACACTAAAAGAAATTTAAAATTCTGAGAGTTTTAATAATTAAATCTTGTATTTAGCTTTATATCTTAGAGTAGGCAAAATTATTTAAATTTATTCTAATTTTGTATTCAAATGTATATTGACAAAAAAGGACTAATTACTAACCAAAGTTAACTATAGTCGTATGTTTATCTACATAGAACATAAACCATAAGAAAACTAACATTTTTAGTTAGATTTCTTGAATGTAAATATGTATGTGCTCGTATGTTTTACGTATATATGTACACATATATTTGTATGACAACGTACACACAACACAGGCAATTTATCTATGCATAACAGTTTTTTCTGTTTTAAAAATTATTTAATTTACTCTTGTAGACAGACCCAAAATAACGACATTCCAAAATCGCAAAAAACAGATGGTTTTAATTATATTTTAAAATAATAAAAAAAATAATATTTTTTTGCTGCAATATAAATGAGAAAAAAGCTTCGCAAACTGATAATTTACATAATAGAGTAAAACGTGTGCCTCTACAACATTCATTTAAGAATGCGTATAACAGGCGTTCAAACATTTTTAAATGACTGGTAGTAGAAATAATTCTAATGTGCATAATTAGTAGAAATACTCTATGTGCGTAATTTTTACAACTACACCAACCAACATAATATGAAGACCGAAAAGAGGAGTTATATATCGTTAAACGGTTACACGTTTTTACATATATGGAAAATTATCATCAAATCGCTAATATTTTTTATTTGAACGTTAGTTCTACTACAATCTACTCACAAAAATTTTTTCTGTATTACATAATGATTTATCGAACTAAAATATTTTATTTATGGCCTTGCTTTGAAAATATATCAATAATCAGCCCTTTAATTTCAATATCACTCACTATTGTACTCTAAAATTTCGTCGCTAAATTTATTTTCGATCAAAATTTTCGGAATACTTTCAGAGCTCGAAGACGATCTCGTAACTCATAAAAATATTCTGATATTATTGAATTATAAATTGTATACAATTTATATATTATAATTGTATAAAATTGAATTATAAATTGGAGGCTACATTTCCTGCAATTATCGTTCTTACAATTTTTTGCTAACAACTAAAATGATACTTTACGAATAATATTACATTGACTTTCAAACTGTAGAAAAATTATTATTTCCTCAACTTTTCGATAGTCAATTTATCGCAGAATAATGGTGTGCCATAATTCATTTTTTTACGATCTCATTATTATGATTTTCCGGAACTGTAATTCAAAAGCTGTTAAATATATTATTATGCAGTTGCAATATTTCAAATATTTATAACTTTGCTATAATATTATTAATAGCATTGCTAATATTTCATTCTTATCACTTATTTTATCTTCAGCGAATGAAATTTAAAATATTTTAATATTTTTGTATAAATATCTGGCGAAATTAGTTAAAAGTATTCAGTTTTTGTAAAACATTCACAAAATTTAACAATGTTGAAAAAAGTAATTTTTCTTTTATATATTTCATTTTTATTAACTTCTACAGCACTACCCTCTTATGAAATTAGACCAGGAAAATGGATTTTTACATTTGGAAATTGGACTTACGGTAAAATGAAATTTTGGATTTGAGATCGTATATACTAAATAAATTGGCTTCCTATATTTCAATTTAGATCATAGTGTCATCGGATTTCAAAGTAAAAATCATTTAGAAATGGAACCAAATATTACAAACTTTTCAGTACGGTATCCAACGGTTGGTAGTGGTAATGTAGTAAAATATGCTCTAATTGAAATTGATACAAATGAAGGTGCGGATATTGATTGCATTATAACTGAAGGTGGTATTGGCAAGACATTTATACAAATAAAGACTTTAGTTAAGCATTACACAAAAATTCATCATCAAACCACTATAATGGGTATTCAACCGAGATCACTGACAGTTGATTAAAATGGTAAATATGCAATCGAAATGGTGAATATGTATTCCTATATAAGCTCATAGGAAAAGCTGTATTCCATTCAACCAAATAAGTTTAACCAAAAAAGTTGAATAAGTTAAGTAAAATTATCAAAATAGTTTTGTAAAACTTTTAAATTTAAATACAAATATTAAAGCAGAAAAATAAAGGACCATTAACTTTCACTCCACGTTACTTTTTGCAAATCGTCCCACAAAATATTCATACTTAAGGTAGATACATGTTGGAAGTATTTTAGTTCACAAAGAAAAAAGTTTTATAAGACTTTCTAGCCTTCTTCTCTAGAATTTTTCACGATTAGTGTCACTGAAACATAATCCCAAATACGTTATTGTTTCTAAAATACGAGTACCTTTCTTTCAGTTATTTATTTATTTAATTTGTTATGGCCTTGAGTTAAATCATTATAAAATCATTAAAGTTACTTGAGATGTCAAAGTAAAGTAATGTGTCACAGTTATAAATCACTAAGTCAATAACTTATGCAAAAGAATGAAAAAAAAGCACTCGGCCCATTAGTGCTATAGTTTCACCCTTTTGCCCTGAAGTATTAATTTAGTGTAGCAAAAATTTTTAAGACAAACGAAAAAAATTTCGATCAAAATGACTATTTTTTAAAATCAATAAAAATAATTGACAACTTAAAACAACCTAGTTTGGACTAAAGTGCGAACTCTAATTCCGACCAATCCTAATTATGATTTACAACTTCCTAATCAAACGTAGCCTCTAAAACGGAACTTCTAGAGTCGTCTGCCTCACAATTTTACGAAATCGAGAAGAAGGGGAGTAACTATCATACATTTTCGTAATGTAATTTTCGAGTGAGAAGAATTGTTCCGTATTATGTATCCCGTTTTTTTAAAAAATCTACATAAAATTTATTCACTTTTTTTTTTTAAAGTGAGACATTCAGTCGATAATTTGAGAAAAAATGCAAAAGTCCAATTGATAAAATAAGTAATCTTATTAGAAAACTGAAATATCCATTAGAAAAACGGAGAATTTTGATTTGAAAGTGAAAACAAAGTGAAATGGAAAAGCGAGATACACGATTAGGATACTCGTATAAGTTTCAAAAATAATCATAAAAAACTGAGATGGATTTTAAACTCTCACTTAGCAGTATCTAGCAATATCCGTTAGCCTTTTAGAGGAATAATATATCGGTTTTGCATTTTTCAGATGCCCAGTAAAAATATGACATCGTATTTTATTTCATATTGAATAATAAGTTAAAATTACTGGATAATAAGACTGGAATAATATTGCGACATTGTTTGTGTATATATAAGCACCCATCGCTCTCATAAATAAAGACAAAAATCCAAAAGTTTTCAATTCTGATTGCAGGTAGGTTATTAATTTTATTCCTTCTTAAAATAACCTTTATTTCTATCATCGTAACAACATTTTTGCTTCTTTTTCACTTGTTAAATAAGTGCCGATCATCATCTATTATACATTTCAAAAGAGCCTTAAATGAAATCTTTAAGTGAAAAAAAGGCAAAACTTTTTAACACAATACAAAAATAAAAACAAAACATCATTAAAAGCCTTAAAGAAAAAAGATTTTCTATGTGAAAAATACAATACAAGAGCATCAGAACATAAAATGAGATGAAAAATTCAGAAAGAAAGAAAGAGAAATACAAAAAAAGTGAATTATAAAAGCGATCAATTGATCACCTTGACGGTTTTTAGATGGTCGATCAGACGACGACCAATTGGCGCCGCTATTCAATTCCTTTTCTTCTTACTTTTTCTTTTATATGCAACACGTAAATTTTTTTATTTATTTTTTCCTTTCTGAATGGAAAAAACTCAATGGACCACTACAATTTCTTATTTTTGTATTTTTATTTTTCTACACATAGGATTTTTGGAAATGGCTGTACTATAAGCACTTCTTTTCATTTTAGATGATGATTTTTCAAACCCATTATTCACACACTGATTTTTTTTATTTTTTTATTTTTTTCACAAAAATAAAAGGTAAAAATTTACGAATTGGTAGAAATAAAAAAAAAATTATTAGGATCAGTTATTGTCCTTCTTAATGAAAAGGAGAAAAAAATCCAAAAGTAGTTTTATAGAGCTTGATTTTGGCAAACCAAATTTTAAATGTGGTGCAAAATATGAATCACTTTGAATTCGTCGTAAGCTTTTTATCGTTACGGGAAATGATCGAACGCTTATTTAACAAAATGTTGGGAAAAACAAGTTATTTATCTTTACAACTTTTTCCGCAGATAAGATCATTTAACATTTTATTAAATTAATAAAATTAGGTTTCGTTAACATCGAGTTTACAGTTCTGCTCTTTATACCTAACTTTGGGTGTAAAATTTTTTTACGAAAATTTCGAACTAGCAAATTTTGATCTGAGAACGACAAAGTTCCGGATTCAAGTTTCTCAAAATGATTAGTTTTCATAAGCAATAGTAAAATCAGAAATTTGGAATGATAACCGAGAATTGCGAATAATGTTCGGAAATCGGAATGAAATTCGATCAAAATAACTCTTCTTTCAAAGAAGGAAGGAGTATATTTTATCAAATATAAGCAGATTCATTACCAGAATGGGCAGGGACCAATAGACAATCGGATAAATTGAAACCATTTAGCATATTTGCTCTTCAATTCTGAAATACTTTGGTACTGCTGAAATATGCACGAGTGTATCAGGCAAGTTATGCGTTTTAATTACAAACTTTTTTATTTTCTCAAATTTTAAAAAATTTTTAAATGTTTTTTTCTTAAATAAAGCTCTAATTTTTGTTCTGTTACTTTTTGCGTTTTTAATTCGAATATTTTAACAAGCAGAAATGTTTTAACTGACTGCATTCCTTTTGAAAAACAACAAAACTGAGAAGGAATTACAAAAAAAAGAAATTAAGAAAAGATTGAAATCGAACAAAAATTTTATGGAACATCACTTTTGCTATTTACTGCAGTGTCGAAGTCTATTTTTAGGCACTAATATTTTTTGTTTAAGTAAGTAAATAAGGTGAGAATCATGATTCGAATACTTTTTGGAGGCGATTTCCAGTATCCTGATAGCTTTACACTTACACTGATGAAGCAAAGTAAACCTATTTAATATCAGAAAACAATTTTTGATTGAATATTGCAACAATGCAACAAACTAAATAATATTTCTAAAATTTAAGTTTTAATTATTCATGTCTTAAGTAATAAAGAATCATAAGTGACATTCTTTAAAAAATGTTTTATATTTTAGTTAAATAAAAAACAATGGTTTGTAATGTAGCACTTTTTCCTTTAACAGATGAAAACACCATTTTTAAAAACAATCTAACGTTGTACTATTACTAAAATTATATTAAAGTTACTTTCATTCATATACGAATATATTTCAAAGATTGCATACCTTTAGGATGATATATGCATTTAATCTTTGAAATAAAGCAAAAAAAATTAAGAGAAGCGTTAACACAATTCTTGATTTAAGGGCCAATTTCATGAGGTAAGAAAAATAATAGTATTTTTAAATGGCATGTTATTCACCGTTAGCTTTTCGCGATTATAGAAATTTGAAAAAGCTTGCAATGTCAGAAATATAAGGCGTCAATAATTCAAATTTTACAAATTTCAAGAGGCGATAACTTAAGAGGGAGTGGAGAAGGATAAACATTTTCTTCTAGCGAAATGAACTATTTATATTACTGTTTAAAGGCTGCTAAAATTCAGCCTTCTACAACTTGAGGTCTAGAAGAAAGCCGGTATCAAAAATTTCGAAAAAAAAGGATTTTAGATAATGGTAGATTTTAGCGGTATTTACAAGTACGGTAGGCTGCGGTAGAAGAAGCAACCGACTGCTTTTCCATGTTCACGAAATTTGAAAAATGCTTGTAGTTTCAATAGCAATATATAGTTAAAAAATGGAATTTTTAGGGTTTTGGGGGGATATAACTTTTAGAGGTAAAAATTTTCTTTTACGTTTTAATTTTCTGTTACGTACATACAAAATTTCAGTTTTCTATCTTCAAGGATGTAGAAGTTTTGTAAACAAACACACGGACAGACGGACGGACGGACAGACGGACGGACGGACAGAGAGAAACTAATAAGCACTTTTTTCAAAAAGTTTTTGGGAAACTCCCATTACATACATGTGAAAATTTTGAAATTCTTACGCATGTAATGAGGTGGCAACACAGGAAATCTGGTCAGAATTAGGTCTTTAATGCATTAAATTCAGCTGAATTGCTAAATTAAAAAATGTTTACTTTTTGAAAATACACATTGTATGATTTCGTAAATTTTATACTTTAAACTACAAAACTTTTAGCCTTGAATTTCTCAAAACCAATCATCTAATGTCGGCAACTTTATGCTTATTATGAGATGAATTAAAATTCGAAGATGGACAAAGCTTTGATCTTCTACTAAAAACAAATAAAGTCCTAAAACAAATCTAAAATATTTGAAAACTTTAATTTTACTCTAACCTTAATTGAATAACTTACGAAATAATTTTTTAACAATTTTCCTCTTATAATTATCTGGCCGATAAGTATGTTTGGGTACCAGTTTAATGCTCCAATCCACAGAACAAATCAAGTTCAAAAATGATTATAAACTTCTCCTTTTTTTTTTTTTAAAGTTCAATTGTCGTGTGAATTCTATAGCGACAATATGCAAATTTAAAGAAAAAATTCAGAAAATAAAAGTTTATCAATGTAAGGTGGCGGCTTTTGATTCACAAAATGAAAACAAGACGAATATAATGAAACTTCAGTATAACAAAAATTATAAAAATTACCCAATCCAAAAATGATCATCACTTTAATGCATAATTCTAAATCTTTAACTTTAACGAGTGCAACTATCACATTACAATACAAAAGGATAAGCCTTTGATGACAACAATGGGAAGATTTTTTGACAAAACAAAAGCGCAAAAATAAAATAAGAAAAATAAAAATACCAAACTCTTTTGCATGTCCAGCACATATTCTCTTCGCCCTTTACTTTATTGTTGCTTTTTCAAATTTGAATGATTGATTTTTATTTTGTTGTAAAACAGGTTCGTCCTTTTTTTCGCTTATTATCTTGTATTATCAGATGTAAACTTGCGTGTATACTACTGATCTTAAATTTATAATGGTACATTAAAATACAATGAGCTTATATATATGCTGTAGATATGTAGGTGTTTTATTTTTAGTTTAATTCAGGCACTTATCAACCAAATCAACCAAAACAATCAACCAACTTACCCGAATCAATTTGTGCTCTTATTATTAGATCATATTACCTTTATTCACTTTTAAAAGTCCTTTTTTTTAATTTTTATTTTCTTTTAAGTTCTAAGTATAAGGTGTTTCAATAAAATTTTTCAAAACATTTATATGCAACATAACAATTTTTTCCCAGTATTTGCAGCTCTTTAGAAACTTTGCACAAATTATGTCCCAAAATGTTTCGATTATGTTTCCAACAGATCGAAAGCCCAAATTTTTAATAATTCAGATTACATTAGGGCTTAAAATAGTCATACTGTTGGATTTTGTATTACCTTCTGAATAGCAAGCATTCGTACTTTAGGGAAAATCAAATTTTCCACTTGTTTTATTTTTCAGCTTTTCCCAGCTACTAAGCTTTAATTTAAGTACATGAACACTAAAAAAATTTTTATGGTACAGAAGATATAACACCATTTCAACAAAACCACTTCTATTTAAAGGCCCAATTTTTTTTATTTTTATTGATTTTAAGCGCTGTATTTATCAATTATCATTAATAAAGGATGACAAGAGTAACTCGAAGAAACTGTTAACATTCTTAAGAGCCGTTATTATAATAAAAAATCTGAATTTTAATGTTTTTATTGAAATGTAACAAGCAATAATAAAATTGAAACAAAATTAATTTGAAAAACAAAAATTGATTTTGAAAAATTTGAAATTTTTGAAAAGAAAAACTAGAATTTTATGTTAGGAAAAACAAAATCAAGTAATCAAAAATTTTTTTCGAAACTTTTCTTGGTAAAAAAATTGATAGGTTTTTTATTTTTCCCAATTGTTATAAGAAATGGTACCTGTGTGGTTTGAAATTTTTAAATGCATTTTTCTCAGATTGGGTGCAATTTAAAAATTTGAAAAAAATATTTTCGAAATCTAAAAACTATTTGGCATCTGAAGTTACTAAAATTAACCAGCTGGAGCGAATTTTTAAAGGTATGCCATATAAATTTTGACATTTATTTTAAGAGAAAAAAAAATTTTTAATAGGAAAATTGTAATTTTTTTGAACAAAATGGAGTTTGTAAATGATATTGTATTAACATTATGAAGTTACTAAATAATTAATAAATAATTCAATGGGATTAATAAATTTCAAACAAATCTTTACGAAAACTAAATTGGCATACGGTTGATGCAACTAAAGAGGTGTTCCATGTAAGCAAATAATTTCAAATATGTGATTGAATAGAAATGGATAGAAGAAAAACATAAATGTTTGCCGAATTATGTGAATTTAATAGGAGAATTTTCCAAATTTTTTGATAAAGAAATATTAAATTGAATTTACTTTCAGTTTTATCAACATCTGGCTTGATTTTAATTGAACTTGTGGCTCACAATAATTGTGGTTTTGTACTTATATTCTGTACCATAAAATTTTTTTTAATGTTTGAGGACATAAATTAAAGATTAAGCAGCTGGGCAACATTCGAAAACCCTTGAGGTTTGACACCCAATCTGGAATAAAAGTTATACCCATTTTTGATCCTCTAATCAATTATATATGTTGTTGTATACCTTTCTGAATCACCCTGTATATTGTTACTACACACTAAGTTTGTACCCTGGAAAAGAATAAACTGCTAAGATTCCCTCCATGAAATTATTACAAAAACAGTTCAAAGGTATAAAGCGAAATATGTATATATGTAAAAACAAAAACAAATAAAAAAATATATCACTCTGGATTGGCGTGAATGGAAGGCGGCGGCTTACTTTTTAGCATTTTAACATTCTTCTTGTATACTATTGTCCTATATGTTGAAGTATGAAGTGTATAACAATGTATAATATAATATGGGCATTATATAACACACACTCGTATAAGCAAACTCTATTCATATATTAATTCTTACAGTATGTACTTAGTATAAAGCATTACTTTATATGGCACTTTTTTCATAGCTCTTTAAGGGTCTATTAAGAATAATATCGCAATTATAGTTATTATACACATGTAAGTATGGAATTTGGCTCTTGAAATTGCAAAAATATTTTTTGGAAGTTTCATGAATAGTTCAGGTGATGGTATTTCCGGCATTGGAATTATCTTGTTTTTTACTTGTTTTTTTCTTCTTCTTCTACTAAATACTTGATCTGCAACCGTACATGAACATATATACATAAATACATACTCTAAGTTTATTGTATTATTTTGAGAGGGCATTCTAGTAGTTATGTAGATTATTTTGTTTTTATTCAATGAAACTTTAAAGAATCTCTTTATTGTGTATATTTTTTTTCTTGAAAAGATTTATGGAATTTATTTTGAAAATATAAAAGAATTTCTTTAGTGTTAAATTTCTAAGAAGAATATTAAAATACAAACATACAAATTTTTAAATAATTATAGTTATCGTTCATATACAATGTTTGTGTGTTTCTTTAATGAATAACTACATTACGTATAGTGTAACGACATGTCAAATCATTTTTTTATGAATGAAGAATATTTTCAAGTTCAAGAGCATATTATATTATAGAGAATGTAAAAATTATGAGGGTCTCTTTGTTGATCACATCACAGCATCACTAATAAAGTTAATATTGTGCCTTTAATACTTGAACGAACATATGGTCCATTCAATCCAGACTACATACAACTTACGAATTCCATAATGAAATGAAAGGACATTTTTTTTTTAGTGAATGAAAATATTTTTGAGTGAAAAAAGTACCTGCGAATCTTAAAAAATGTGAGATTTTCTTAAGGTAACAATCAATTGAGTAATAAATTTTTCTTACGAATTTTTAAATAAAACAAAATTAATAAACAAAATTAAAAGCCTAATAATTTTTGAATTTTTCGATGTAGATACTTCTATTTTTTTAATTTAGAAAACTTGACTTCAAATACCTTCTTTCATAGGTTCAAGGTTATTTAAAAAATAATTTCAGTGTCTTTTGACGCTTCGAAATTTTCCGAAAGTCATGTGGGGCCTAATATTTGTGATAAACATAATATTTTAATTGGTCTATTCATTTAGATTTCTCTATATTGAGCACTTGAAATTCTGCAAACGATCAATTGTATAATTACTAATTCATTTTCATTTTGCAAAAGCTACATGCTTTATTGAGATTCATGTACAAATCTAATCAAAATGAATTAAATGTAATTATATAGTGTGTGGAATATTGAAAAATCCAACTAGTTGAATGAAATACACCAATAAAACAATATGCTTTCTCACATTTAAAATATAATATGGATCACTTATGAACCCATGGATGAACCCTATGTATGGGACAGACAAATTTGCAGAACTTATGATTTTTTATACAAATGACGTGTATTTTTGTATTTATACTGCAAAAAGTAGCGTGGTTTTGATGTGATTAGAACTGTAAAAGAATTTCAGTAGTATGTACAGCGTATAATTTGTGCTGCACTTATTAAGACGAAAACAATTTTAAATTTAAAATATAAGTTGGCTTATAAATTTTAATTTGTTAAGAAAGAAAAATTTGTAGAATTTGTAAATTTTATTAATAATTTGTGATATCATATCTGAAACTAGTGAGGATATGTAAGTATATTAGATTTCTTAATAAACCTATCAAAAACACATTCTTGTAGCGGAAAGTTTCTGTTTTCAGAACTCATTTTTTCAGTTTTTAGCAGAATTGCGCTGAAAATATAAAAAAATACTTTTTTGTATCTGCAAACTTGAAATCAACCATACATTCTTATTGCTTAAAATTTGAATTAATAAACTTAAATATTTAAAATAAAAGTCAAAAACTACGCCAGGCTCATCACGTTTCTAGTTAAAAACACTATAACGCAATGAAACTGAGGCACGACTTTCTATGATAACATGCTCTAATCCTATGCCTCTCCTAGTAGTGAACAAAGGAAACAAAAATTAATTCCATAATTGAGCATTCTTAATGTTATCATTTTATGAATTAAAACAATTCTTAATACAAATTTATAATATCAAGAATTTCATTTGTTTGCATATCTGTTAAAAATTCAAAGAAAATTGCGTTATTAGGCGTACGTCTTTAATTGAACTTAGAACATGAAAAGCAGAGTGTTAATCAATTGAAGTGAGTAGTGACTTTTCTCTTTTTTGATTTCATCAAATTATTTACCAATCTGTTTTATAGCGTTTACCACTTCACTAAAACGTTAATTTCACATAAACCATAAGATTAATTATTTACAGTCTTCCATATATCTCATAACTATCCATAGTATATTCCATGTATCCATAGAATAAAAACATTTGCTAAATATTTTTTATTGAAAAAGAAAAAAATTAACAAAAATCAATTTAAACAACATGCTAAACAAATATATTTTACATAACTTTTAAATGTTTAACTAAAAGAAAAATGTTTAAATGTTAACAATGAAAAGAATAAAATAAAAATTAAACAAAAGGAATCTTTTATTAAAATTAAAAAGGAACAAAAGTTTTACAACACCAAAAAAAAAAAAAAAACAACCAACTAAAAATAATCATAAAGGACAAACGAAAAGCAAAAAAAAAAAAAACAATATTAGTTTATATCGGTGTAGACATCTCAACCTTAACTGATTGAATTGAATCGTGATGCTGTTAACAAGATGCTGATCTCCTCTGTATTTACGAACATTGAATTCAAATAACCAGAAACAGAAACACCCAGCCAGGATTTTTTTTTTTAACTATAAAACAATGTCCATTCATATATTAGGGGTTTTTTTTTGGTTTTTCGTTGTTAGTTAAACTTCTCTTTATTCTTGTTTTTAAATTTGCAAATCACCAACGAGTGTACTGCGAAAAGCCAGTGTGAAAGAGTTTCAATCCAATTTTTATTTTTAAAGTAAAAAATATTTCACAAAATTTTTTTGTTGTGATGCCCTTTAGTACTGATGTTATTTTATTGATAAAAGGGACGACTCGCCTTAATGTGTGATTTTCAATGTGTTGAAAATTTGTCTTGTAGGTACACACAGCAGTTTGTTTTGCGTTTTGTTTATATTTTTTTTAAATATAGTTTTATTTTGATTTAAAAATATTTGAAACAACATGGGGACCAAAAAAAAAATAATTTTTGATTTTAAATTTTTTTTTTTGTAATTTTTTTTTAGGACTTGCAATGCAATTTTCCATTTATTTAAATTTTTATTTAAAATTGAGCATTTAAAGTGTATAATTTATCTTTGATTAAGCTTAAGAATGCGAATTATCTCAAGGGATCACATTGAAATTTTTACATCGAAAAAAAATATGCTTTAATTATAATTGAAATGACTTGTAAGTTTTTAAATATTTCAATTTTCAATTTTGAATTTGTAGTATTGAAAAAATTCTATTTCTAGAAAAATATAGAATAAAAAATTTTATTGAAATAAGTTTTTTTTACCTTAAATAACTTGCAATCGGATCAGATTCAGGCATTTTAAAAATGTAAAAACAAACTGCAAAAACTAGTAAAAAAGGTGAAAAAATGTAATACCGTGCGAATTTATTATGCTATGTCTGAATAAATATGCCATAGTTGACTATGAGACAGACTATAATTCTAAGTTTTCGTACTACCATATAATTTTAACAAAATATTCAGTACTGTGTTTTTAATGTTTTCTAAGATATGGTCAAACTACTATTCAAGTTGTATGGCAACTACCCGAAGCACTATCTCGATCATATCCAATTTAAATAGAGTTCTGGCATTTACTATAATAAATCATTTGTGATTTGGTGAACTTAGTTCAATTAGTTTTTGAGTTATTGGTGGGATGGACGGACGGAAGGATAAAGTTAAATCAACTCAGAATTCGACGCTGATCAAAAATATACACTTGAGTCTATATCTTAGACCATTATTTCTTTGGGTTATAAACGGTAAGGGAAATTTAGTATACCCTTCGAACATACGTTCGTACGGGTATAAAAAGTACAGCTGATTAAACTGCGCTAGCCATATTAATGTAAATATTTTTGTGATAATTTAGCAATGTTTATGAAAATACTTGATTAGCAACCTTTGTTTATGAATATACATATAGCACAATTTTCACTATATGTCACAATATACTGCGCTTATGAAAAGGCCTAAAATAGAAGCCAAGAAATAGCTATAACCATTCCTATCATGAATTCCACTTGTAAAACTCGTAGCTGCGTTAAAGGAACAATAAAACAGAGAATTTTAAACTTTAGAGAAAAATTTAAAATGTCCTTTCACTTTAAATTCCTTGTTACGTGAAATTATTTCTTTCTTAGACTTTTGACATGACGTATTTTTACTGCAAACTTATGATTACTCCATTACAAATATTCGGAACAGAATTTTAGTAATTTGGAATTGATTATATGATATTTATAATTTTTTGAATTTAAGGGCTACGAACGACTGAAAATCTTACAAATCTCAATAAAACTACAAAGGTAAAATGTATATAAAATGCATAAAATGTTTAATATATTACTTCAATTAATTCATAAAAAACAGGTTGTTAAGCAGTAAAACTTAGATTTGAACAAAAAAACATTTATGTATTACACAATTTGCTTCTTAAATGACAATTAAAATTTTTCAGTTGTTTAATTATGCTATTCTCATTATGTTTTGGATAGGAATGTATAAGGCAGTCCCTAAATTCTTAACTTAAATTATTCAAACTAAACTACTTTTAGAAATATTGATACTAGCATTTAAAATTGTAGTGTAAATGATTTTCAATCTTTTGATCGCTTTTTAAGCCAAAAATTTATTTATTGCACAATAGAATGATTAATATTTTTTATTAAAATTTGATATTTTTAATACCACATTTTATTATTTAAATTGACACATAAACTATTCAAACAATAAGAAAATTATTTAAATTTGTGAATGCCATAGGTGAAAAGTATTGATAGAAAATGTAGTACAGATAACATTGAAGCTAATTTCGAAATAATTTTTTTGTTTTATTTAATATAAGGCATCTAAAACTGTAACATACAGAGAGTTCATCGTCCGCGATTACATATAAACTGTTGGATATGTCATTAGAATAATTTTGGGGAACAAATTTGCGACAACATCAAAATATAATCTCTATTCTTTTAATTTTTTGTCGTATTAAATCAAATAGACTTATTCGAAAACAATGCTTATAATTCGTAACGATTAACTTTGTAGATAATAATGTTGGCGTTTTAATGGTGATGCTATTGATGATCTACATGATCTTGAACATAAAGCCGACGAAAATGTCACGGTTAACTTAAAGCAACATTTATAAATATGATAAATGACTTAGTATTGGTGTAGGTTTTTTTTTTTAAATCTGGTTCTGCCAAAATGGCGAATATGGTTCAACAGTATAATCAATTCACTGAACCGCACATTCGATAATAAATTATATTAGAATTAAGAAACGAATCTGTCGAATAATTGTCCTCAATTGTGATATTTGACATTTTAGCCTATTTTTTTGTGAAAGTAGCCAGATTCTCTGCAAAATAACAAAAAAATTATTTTAAATTTTCCTTAATGAAATTTTCTCAATGAACTAAGATTAACTCATTTTATAATTACAAATAAAATCTTCCAGTTAAATTAAAATTTATTTCTATTAAATCTCATAATAAGCTTTAACTTAAAATTTAAATATAATTTTCATTTGAAAAAAATTCATTTTTCCTAATAATTCCCTTCTTCCAAATTGAATTCTAAATTATATCTATAGAGCGCACATGTAATGAGAAGTCAAGAAAATTAAAGAACTGATAATAACCATATAAATATTTCACAAACTTATCTTTTTGCGGTTAGCCTATACTCTGTTATGTTGTTATCTTGTTAACATGCTGTGATACTAAACCGAGATTATATCGCCATAATATCGGCGTAACAAAAAACAAGAACAACTAAACACAAAATCTTATTTTTGTTCTCTTTTTTTCTTTTTACCTTTTTATCTTAAGACCTGCCTATATTAGCCGCTTAAATATTTTCTTTTTTTTTGTTTTTTGTTCTCATTTTCTTTAATTTGCTTAATATTATTATTTACATAGCTATTCCATCTACATATTTTTGTTAAGCTTTTTATAATCTTGTTACTCAGCGATTTAGTATAACCACTACTTATCTGATTTAAATAGTAGCATTAAGAGATCCTGTGGGATCATTTTTATATTTATATCTGAAATTATTCCTTTTTTGTTATTTTGTTTTTTAAATTTGTTTTAATTTTAGTTGCGTTTTTTATTTTTTTTTTTGCATCATAAAATGTGATCTCGTTATAACATCCCTAATCTCATGTTAAAAATCTTTTCCTTCTCTTTTAAAACAGAAAATTTTAACCAAATTGGGGATTGTAAAAATTTTTTATTGTAATTTTTTTCTTCCTTTCTTAATTTTCAATTCTGGGCTATGGAATGACTATGATGACTATTGAAAATTTTGCATTTTTTTTTTCGTTTTTATTTCTTTTGACTGTGTGTGCGTCGTCCCAAAATAAATAAAAAATAAAAATATTAAAATTAAAAGAAATAGCATTGATTAAATAAATCTTTACTTAAGATTACCTGCGTTATGTTGTTCACTTTGTTCCTATATATATTTTGCCTGTCTTGGGATGGGATATGACCACCAATGAGTTTTTTTTTTATTATTTTTTCTTCTTTCAAAAAGGTGAATCGACATTTTGAATGTCGATGCAATCAAAAAATCAAAGGAAACCGTAATATTGCAAAAATATTGTTAAACAGCTCAAAAAAAATAAAAAAGTTGCTCCATGATGGTGCAAGAAATTCGCGAATTCAAATTTAATGAAACAAAGCGAAAAAAAAAAAAAACAAAATTCATTCACGGATATTTTTTATTTTTGTTTTTTTTTTCTTCTTTTTTATGAGAATTCTAACCTAATCAGTTAAATGTGAATGTTATTACACGTTTTTTTTATAGATAAAAAATTCTAAAGTGTTTCAAGAGTAGATTTTGTCACTTATGATTTATTAATGACGAAATTATGTCTCGAATCAAGAATCGTCGCTGTGATTAAAATTTTTCAAAATATTTTGTTGTGACTTTAAGTAATTATTAATGTGTTTAAGGTGGTTAACAAAATGGATGTACATAATTATGTAAAATATTTAAAATTGAATATGCACCACAATTTATTGCCCTGACTGCCCTAAATCAAAATTTACCTTAATTTCCCAAATTTGATTATGCACTGCAGTACTGTATTATTAAGAATAAATTTTGTTTTTGAAATTGAATCGTAGGAAACGTATTATTCATGAAAACAGGTACAAACTACATAATATTTGAATGTTGAATTTTAGGGAGAACCATATACATACATATTTTCATCCTAATCGCAGAATATAGGGCAGGAAATTTAACATTTCACAAGCAGAATTCCTTTTATTTAGAATATAAAATCGGAATCACCAGATATTTATAAAAAATTTCAATATTAAACTACACATTAAGTTGCCACTAACTGTATTGTAAAATCTCGAACTTATTTTCCATTCCCACCAGGGAAAGGAAAACCTTAATTTTCTTTGATATGATACAGAAACTAAATTCAATTCTTAATTGGAGTGTTATAGAGTACACATAACAAACAACTTAACTTAAATACCTCTATTAAAGGTGAAATAGTTTATTTTTTATGATTATTTTTTAAAACCATGCAAATTTTTATAATAGTTTGTATAATAAAAAAAAAAACCAGAAAAATAAACAAAAAATTAAATTATTAAAAAAATTTGGTGCTCCTTTGTGGTATACCGTACAAAGTGATAAATCTTTATAAAGACCGCGCGGTCTAATTCTTAGATTGCTTCTAAGCAAATTCTTCTCTATATTGTATATGAAAAAAAAAATCAAAAATACTTTTAATAAATTCATTTTTGTCAGATTAAAAGTTATAAAACAAAAAAAAAAAAAACAAAAGTATTTCTGCTCTTAAAAAAAAACACAAGCACCGATCATTAAATGATCGTTCATTAAATGATCGCCAAAATATCAAACCACCACCATCATCCAATAATATCTTTTCCATGACAGCATATTTTACCTATAATCACATACCACAAACACAAGCATAATAATAATTATTGTATAGACAAAAGGTTCATTTCGAAAAATATTTTCATACAAAATAAAGAGTTCAAATGTGAATGAATCATGGAATTTTTAAATCAAGAAATGGTAAGACAAAATCACAAAAAGGAAAAAAGGTATACAATAATAATTATAATCGAAAATGGCATAATATGAAAACCTGAGACAATTTCCAAATTTCTCAGACAATATTTTGACTAGAACTTTTTTTTTCTTTTGCAAATTCGGGTTATCAAGTCAATAAAAATATAATTGAGTAAATTAAATGACAAGGAGTTAAAAAAAATTAAGAGATTATTCTATTTTAAATAGGAATTGAATAGAGCACAGAAAAGATTGACGCTTTTTTACTGGTGATACAATTGACACAATTTAGAGGATGCAGAAATAGTCTATGCCACAATAATAATTTGATAGATTAATAATAAAATGTAAAAATGTAGAAGAAATTTGTACATTGGCATCTCAAAATTTAATTGAATTTTTAATATAGCAAGGAGTTTAAATATTATAATATAATTGAATTTCCTTCACTCCTCCAATTTAATTTCCTTTGTCATTTTTAATCGAATCAGAAATTTAATCAAATTTTCTCGATTCTAGCTAATAGTTGAGCAAAATGATTTCTTTTAGAGGTATCATATAAACTTATTAGCAAATAACTGAAAAATTATTCCATAAATAAATAACCATAATTAGCCACCGCGTTGCACATAGCGAGAAAGGTATTGTGATGCCAAATGTCTGTTTTTTAAGTAAAACTTAACCAACAGTAAAAGTAACTTAAAAACTTTTCCGCCTTCTTATAAAACTTATTCCATAAAACCACAAAGTAGGTACATGTACCTGACCATAACTGCTCATGTAATAATGCACGTATCTCATTTCATTAGAGTAATTATAAATAAATTCAGAACTTTTTCTTGAAGCAGAGTTATTTATGTGCGCAGAATTCTTTGGATTAATTAATTGTTTTAAAAATTCTAGCATCAAAATAAGAACTGCATTACTAAAACAGAAAACTTCAAAAATCAAGGAAATTATTATAATATGTATGTACATATACTAAAATGGAGGAATAATAAAATGTACCTTTCTCTTACTGCTCTATCTATGGCTCCTCCATATTTCCATACTCACGTTCCATAATTTCTCGGACAAACTTTTTCTGAATTTTAATTCTAGACATGCTTCCAATTTTTAATTTTTTGTTAAAAATACAAATATTTTCTAAAGATCAATTATTATTTTTCTTAAACATTTCGAAAATTAGTGAAAACTATTTCAAAGACTGCTATTTTAAAATCTACTCGTATTTATATTCACATACGAAATTACATTTATTATTTTTGAAATTTAGAACACTTTTTAAAAATAATTTAAAAATAATATTAAAATTTGTACACAAAATCGTTTTAATTTCTTTTCAGCTACGAAAGACTACTCTCTTAATTATTTTCAAACGAAAATTTCAAATTATTTGTCATATCCAAGTCTACAATATTGAGATCTGTTCTTGTATAGCTTATATACACAATTTTCTTTGAATAATTTTGAACCACACTGTACGTCCATACTTTGGTGTTATTATGATTAGCTTGTGTATTAATGAATTAGACTGAAGGTTTACCAGTTTTTTTCAAACAACTTTTATGCAAAGGAAATCTATAATAATTTTTTCTTATGAAGCATTCACCAATTATTGCATACCTTTACAAACACACACATACAAAGTCATTCTGAAATACTAAACTTTTTGAATGAATAAATTTTTTCATTTTGTTTTTCGTATTTTTTATTTTATTAATTAACTAATTGGGGTATTAAAATTAATTTGATATTTAAAAGAAACGGTTCCTTAAAAAATTAACATTATTTTTTTTATTTGATTTTTTTTATTAAATAAAAATATTTTTATTAAAGATGCAGAAATTTGCAAAATCCAAAAAAAAAATGAAAAATTAAAGGAGTAGATTTGATTTTTTTTTGTTCAAGTCCAAAAACTGACCAATAAAATAAGATCGAATTTCTTATATCTGCAATTTATTTTATAAAATTTAAAAAAAAAGCAAAATTTTGGATTTAATTTGAAAAAAAAAAAACATTGTCTTCTCTAATAACAATGTTCGTGACAAATTACTAATGAAGTCTATAAATATTTATGTGTGTATGTGAATGTATGTACATAATTTCTATATTTAACTAAGACAGATTTTAATCTTAGATAAATAGATTGATTTTGTTGATGGTCAAGGTTTTTTTCGGGTAATGTCAGTGACACCATATTTTATTTAATAATGATAATTTTTATTTGAAAATAAAATATGCGATTTTTTCAGTAGTTATTGACAATTATTATTATTTGATTTATGAATACAAAATTATAAAAGATGTCTTTGTTCCATTTAAGCTCATAGTCATAATGTCATAATGACTAAGAATCTAGTTTACTTCATAGCACAATTATTTAACTTCTAAGTCGAATATTTCACCAACGTACCCAACATTCAACTGTTGTACAACAAAATTCATTTATTTCAATTTGTCCAGGCAGTATTAGCTGATGCCCACACCACATAAACGCGTTAATTAATAGATTTACAAAAATTTAATTCAGTTCAGCTCTCAAAAAACCGCATTGATTTTCATTTTCTGAATGAAATTTTAGTTTTAACAAATTTATTGTAATTACTTTAAATCTTTGTTTTAAATTGCCAGCATACATATACCAAATTTTTAAAAAATTATTGAAGAAAAAAAAAATTTATTGTGAAAATAATAATAGAAAAATCTTTGTACAATTGCAGAACAAGTAAGTGGATGGTATAATCAAAGGACAAGTCAAGGCAGAAATATTTATTAAAAAATTTTTTCTCCTTGAACTGGACTCAAATCAGTAACTTACTGTTTTCTAGGCGGACACTCTACTAACTCCGTTACATAAGTACATGAAGAAATTACCAGCAAATGACTCTTCACATTGCTTCCCATTTGTTCTGCAGTTGTATGGAGAAATTTCCATTCGTTATTCTTATAAGAATTAAGATCTTTATGTTAATGTTATCTTTTATTGGCTTTTAAATAGGCAAACAAATGTATCGCATCCACAAAATAAACTCAGACACTAAATATTTGAAAGTCGACGTGCACTGCGAATATTTTTCTAAAAATAATTTTGTTTCAATTTTCTAATCCAGGGAATCCTACTTCTTTTAAAAAATTTATATGTGAAATCTGGCGTGAGCACAAAATTTCCCTTAGTTATGCAATGCGTTCGATAATATTCAATACTTTTTTATAGATACCAAGTACTTAAAACAGGAATACTAAAAACTTTTATATCTAAGTAATACGAGAGAGCATTAAATTCCCTTTAAAATTTAATTTCGGGTTTTAACTGATTTTCACAGCAAAATCTTCAGTGTAGTACAATTATAAAGCGAAAATGAAAATTCGAATTTCCGAGCGCTTTTCATACAAATTTTTTTCAAGGCAATACAAAACGTTTACTGTTTAAAAAACTGATTGCAAAATAGTAGAAGCTTATATTACCGCACTTACTTAAAAATCTTGTCCGCTAAAACATAAATTTTATGAAAATTCTGACAATAATTTTAATAAAAAATCTATAACATTTTAATTTTTCTAAGGTATTTTGGCAAATTTAAAGAATATTTTTCGCTTCCTTCTATCATTTTTCTTATTAATTAAATGAAATTACTTGATCCTGGGTTGTTTTGTTTTTTCAGCTTAGTATACGTAATTGCAATCAGAATTCATTAATTTTCTCCCTTTTTAATTCTCTTCATGATTTCAAAAGTTTAATTTAACACCTTTATCTGCCAACATATTGTTAGTAAATCATTTATAACCCCTTATTGTCTTTTATTAACTTACTATAAAGATCTTAAGTCTTTTGTTTTGTTTCTTCACTTCTTGTTCCTTCTCCTGATGATTTTATAACTTCTCGTGATATTTTATGCCCCCAAAAATATCATACAGCAAAAAAAAAACAGAAAAAATCCAAAAATTAATCGATTTAATGGCGACGCCTAGTTATGCCTTAAAACATATCATCCCATCCCATAATGTTTGTTGTTTGTACGGTACGATATCAATAATACGTACCTGTTACTTGTAGCAAAAAAAAAAATCAAAAGAAAAACAAAATATTGCCAATATAACGATGAAAAATTAAGCATAACGCGAACGCTCATTACAAATTTTTCTTTCCAATTTTCATATATGATTTGTTGCTTTTTTATTGTTCAATGATGAGATCCTTATTGTGATCAACGCGCAATAAGAGTAAAATTTCTTATTGTACAAAATTTCCACACACTTAACATATTTTTTGTTTTTCTTCTTATACATTGTACAATAATTTTTCGGTCCATAAAACAAAAAGAAAAATTATTTTCCTGGTCGGTCCGGTACTTTAGAATACTCCAAATAGCTATGTTTGTACAAAAATAAAAATAAATGCAAAAATAAAGGGTGAAATAAGAGTAAAGCAAAAACTTCAAATAAGAAAAATCACAAAAAATACTTATAGGATTCAATTTTTGTTATTTTTTCCTGCTTATTTTCGCGATTTTATGTTTTGTTGTTTTTTGGTATCAACGCGTTAACATGATTACTTTGGTGATTATGGTTTTGTTGTAAAAGAATCATCTCACCATCATATTATCATCATCAGGATCTTATGATGATCATCATTATATTATGTAGTCACAGTTCTTTTTGCGGCAACAAACATAAGAGACGCGACATAAAGAAACACTTTAAAATTTAATGTGCGTTTGTGTGTTTAAAAATGTTACATGTAAAATAAGAAGGTTACACTAGTTACTATACAATATAAAATTGGAGTTAAAGAAGAAAAAATAAATTATCAAAAAATTAGTGATTGTTAGGCATGTTCAGTAATCACTTCCCTAAAATGGGTGAACTTTAAAATACAAAGTGAAAATTAAATACGAAATGCAGGCAAAGAAAATATATTTTGTAGGTTTGCCTGTCATCTTTAAGAGAGTTACAATGGTATTCCAATGTATAAGATTCGAGTTTGCAAAATATTTCACAATCGCTCTTCGATTGGCCTACTTTCTGAATTCGGAAAACAAAGGAAAAACAATACCAGGATATTCGTAAGAAATCAATTACTGCTGAAATTATTTCTAAAATCAAATTCTAAAAATCTAAGTTTGATTAACCCTTAGCGTTCATGATGTCCCTAAAAGTATGCAATATTATACCTAATTTAATATAATTGTTTAAATTTTTTACACTAATTTTTAAAAACATTTCAGAAACCATTCTTGTGTTCGCATTTTTGACTTCCGTTTTTAAATTGATAAGGAAGTTAATGTTTAGCTATGCAATTTAATTTTCGTGTATTTTTATTACCACTTGCATTGCATACAACAAGGGAGCCATCGAATATCACCAAATTTCACATGTCGAGCTTTTAGAGAAACGAAATTTATATTTACAAAAATATCCATCTCTCCGTCCATCATGTCACGAGTCAATAAATTTCAGGAGACTCAAAAAAGGTTCGCATTATGGTGGCTACGAGAATGCGCGGAAGGAATAATAGCTTCTTTGCTTGGCAATAGAAGGAGTTGAAATCTTGAAGTTTTGAGTCAACCAGTGGGGTCTCACACCATTAGGTGGGAAACTGATAGGTCAAAGAGCTATCAGTGTCCCACCTATGAGGGTTCGTTATCAGTATCCTCTGCGGTATTTTGAAGTTGTCTTGAGACACTCAATACATGGGGCAGACACCAACAGGTTTGTTTATAAATGGGTGACAGGTCATGTGGGTGTGGAACATAAAGAGGGAACTGAGGCGCTGACGAGGAGGGGGCTAACAGATCTCTCCTAGGGCCATAATCCTTCTGCGGTATACAGACCTACATACTATGTGAATCTCGAGCTAATGCTGTAGGACTACTTTTACCCCACTTCAGGCCGATTTTCTTTAATTTCCTTGTGATCATAAAATTTGTTGCGTATAGAAACTTACTTTAGGCTTGCAAAAAGTAAAAACGCTTAAGAAAACCCCATTCCTTTCATATAACATGACTTTTTTAGCATTACAAACGAACAAGTTCTGTTTCAATTTTAGCATTACTCGTATTATTTAATAGCACAGTAAAAGTCGTAATTTAAGGGAAATGATGAGAAGAAATGAATAAACGTGAGCATATCAATGAATGAATGTACAAGTATGTATGCATGCATATATATGAAAACATGTTAAGAAGCCCCCAATAGCAGCAATATCGCGTACTAACGAAATAAGTATTAAAGTTTTTTTTTCTTGAGTTTTCTTGTTTTTTTTGTTTTTTGTAAAACTTTTTGTTCCGCCATATTATTAACTTATTTATAAAAGTAAAACAAGCACGCCGCTTATTATTATTATAGATCGTTTCTCACAGTTTACTTATATAATAAGGACCCAGTCAGTTGATAAAATATCCTACATATTCATAGAAATACACATATAAATTTACATGTATATATGTGCATTAAGGCTTATTTAGGTAAAGTGTAAGAGTAAGAGATTGTGCATCACTTTGTATGAATTTGATATACATACGTTTCGTATATAGTTTAAATTGGTTTTAAAAACTTATTCGTCGCGTTGTTTCTTTCAACAATTTTCCTTCTATATTTTAAAATGATAGGCTTTTCTTGTTGTTTGCTTTTTATTTATTACTTTATTTTTTTCTTCTTCTTTTTTAATTCCTGTATACGCTGCTGTTCATTATAGCTCGATTATGATGCGCTTCTTTTAAGTTCATGATTTTTATTCTTTTTTCTTAAACTCCTTTACATAATTATACATACATATGTTTGTACATATAAGTATACTCATGTTTGTATGCACTGTAGGTAGATTCTGTGAGCACTTTTATTATTGTTTATTCCTTTTTTCAATATTTTATTAAATAATTGGTTTAAAACAAATGATTCTTTTAATTTTAAAAGAAATGGTTATTATGATATTGACTTTCGGTCGAGATTTCTTGTTTTGAATGCTCTTTGTAATAATTTCTCTTCTATATAACATTTTTATGAAATCTCGAGGATATACGCATCAAACTGATTTCTTTGTAATTGTTCAATGTGTTGCAATAAAAACTCTTCGACTACGCAAGTTGTAAAATTTTTGGCACTTTTTTGTTCCTGCTTGCGCGTCAGATTTGCCAATTTGTTAAAGCATTTATCACACTTTTCGTATTGTTTTTTTTTTTTTTTTTTTATTTTTTTTGTTTTCTTGCATCATATTGCTTGTTTGTATTTAAGAAGTGAGGGCATTCATATCATAATCGTTTTGAAATTTTCGCAAAGACTATAAAAATTTTAATTTTTTATTTGAACATTTCGCTTTTAAAAAAAATATCCAATTATTGAATCGTTTAAAGTAGATCATTGCGTTGATATTGCGATGTTTGGTCATTCGTCATTTTCATTTTTTATTTTCTCTTTTCTTTTTTATTATAAAAGGACACCGCTAACAATATTAAGAAAGCAAATATATATGATTGTTAAAGGTTTTTTTATGGCTGCGATTTTACCTTGTTCAAAATTAATTTAATTGCTTTCGCCTTATTAAAATTGCAATTATAAGTTCCTCAATTTGAATTTTCAATTTGATTATTTTTTATTTTATATAGGTTAAGAGGGAAAATATTTGTGACAAAATTTAATATTAAATTTGCATATTCAAATTTGTTTTTAATTCGAGGGTATTATAAAAATTAAATTCTTTACACCCTGTTAACAGTTTTCAGGTCATTTTGATTTTTGCAAATTAAGTATAATAATTATTGGACATAGTTACGCTCACATATTGGAGTAATAAAATTAAAAAACTGAAAAAATAAACCATTTTGGTTGAACAGTTTTAGAATCATTTTTACTGATTGCTGTGTTTATTGTTAGAAACAATCTAGGCGCAAGAAAATCAATGTATGCAAAATTAATTACATTATTTTAAGAAAGTTTTCATCACAAGCACTATAAACCTATAGTTAAAACATAAAAGTCCTTGCTAAATATGTAGTTTATACAGCATATTTTGCACCGTTGTTAAAATTATTTCATAAATCAAGGAATTGTGTAAAATACTCTATCACAAATGGAAAATACTTAATTTTACTGATTTAAAATGAACTGAACGAGATGCTTGAGCGAAATTGAGATTCGAGAAATAAAATTTTGGTCTGCCAATTTCATTGTTAAGCAGAGATGTGACTTAAAATTTAAAAGCGTTCTATCTAGAAATTAATTTCTCCAGAAATTTATGTGGTTCATGTGCTTTAAAGAAATTAAGTTCAATTTACCCAAAATCAATTTCATATAAATAAATTCAATTAGTAAGACACAAATTTGGTTAATTGAACCACACATTGAACTGAATAATTTTGAAAACTTTACTTAATTTATATTGCAATTAAATAAAATCTTAAGATAAGATTAAACCCTTAAATGATATTTACTTAAACATTATGAAAATTTGAAGCAGCGCAAAGTAGTATTTTTCATTGAATCCTTATTATAAATGACAAAAATGTAAACATTGAATAAAATATTGAAAATATTTAGAAATTTAGTTTTTTCTTAATTGCTCATTTTCCAACTTAGCGTAAGTAAAATTATTTGTAACAATTTTAGGTCTTACTTTACTAGAATTGTTTTACATTTGGGATACTCAAAATGAAAATAAGAAAATTTTTAAAATTTTAAAATCTTGTACTCAATAATCAAAATCAAATGTATTTATGTATAACATGTAACATTTACATATGTATAACAGAAAATATCCTTTTATAAATTCCTTAAATATTTTCTGTAATTGATTCAATTTTAATTTTTGCTTTTCTTCCTTCATATTTTCTCAATCTCAAGATTTTTTTCATGATTTCAATTTACTGATTTCATTTTTATAATTCCATTATTCATTATAATTTTTTTCATTTTTTGTTATTTTTCATGAAATTTACAATATAAAGAATTCTTATAGCCCTCCTTTATTAATTTTTTTTTTGCCTCAAAAAAATCCTCAAAGAATTTGAGAATAAAAAGTACAAAATATAAAAAAAAAACTTAAAAACCTCCAGCTTAGTGTTATGTTACAAGAGAAAAACTTTGTTTTATTAAGAATGAAGAATTCTTAAGGACAAAAAAAAATGTTTATGTTTTTTATTTTGTTGTTTTTTTTTTAAATAAAATATTTAATATCAAACGATTTCAATCTCACGCTCGCAAATAATTCCAATTTAAATATTCACTTTCGGTTTTCAAAATATTTCGCACTCATTATACCTGTATAAATAATACACATGTTGTAAATACACTGAAATACATATCTACAGATATGTACATAAATATATTATGTATATTGTAATAATCACACATTTATATTTTCGCGTTCAAATTTTTATTTCCACCAAAGGCGAAATGATCATCACCATCACCATTAATATTCTTATTGTATATGTATACAGTATAAAGGAGTATTACCATCATATTAACATAATAAGCAGCTCATCATCACCATCAACAGTATACATAACGAGTATCAAATAATCAACTATATACGATCATAAATATCATCAATATCATCATCTTTGTCTTCATCACCAGCATAATACTTTTGTTGTGTTTTTTATTCTGTTGATTGTTTTTCTCTTTTATTTCACCTTTTTATCCAATTTTACCTGTTTATTAATTTCAATTCTGTAACTCTCTTTTTGCTCTCTGTCTTTCCCTCCCTTTCTGTATACATTCAATATTCTATGTTATATTTTTTTTTCCTTTTTTTTTTAATTTTGGGGCACTTATTCGGGTATATTTTAATACCTAACAAGACGAAAAATAATAATCATGCAAAAAGTTTCTATCAACTCTCAATTCTCAATAATATTATAATGTGCTATACGGTTCTGTAAAATTTAATTTGAGAATTACAGTGGAGAAACAAATGGGAGGGTATAAAATTTCTAAAAGTTAAAAAATCTTTAAAAGGTATACAAAAATTTAAACATTAAAGTGAGATTGCATGATAGCTTAATGACAAGAGAGTCTTACAATTGAAATGACATTAAAAAGAAAACCATTAAAAAGACATAATTTTGGAAAAGCTTTACCTTGTTTAGAACTCCATCACACAAAATTCAATTAATGTCGATGGTGGTATATGTAGCAAAGATCTTATTTTGATTAATTAAATCCTAAGCAACTGCTCAAATTTCTATAAATTTGGAAGTTTCAAAAAATTTCGTATCAAAGTATCTGTTAGAGTTCGAATGCTGTTTGTTTGCAGCTCCTACCTTTTTTGCAACGGAAGTTATAAGCAAAAAAGCTCGTTATGTTAAAATTTCGTAAAATTTTCTTAAAATCCCTGTGGCTCCGAAACGGTTCCGAATTGAGACTATGTTCCGAACAAAATTTTTATTTATTTTTGATTACCTACCCGATGATATGTGGTTTCCAACTTGTTGTTGAATCACCTTGTCTAAGAAGTTTGAATTGAAAATTTCAAATTAATTTAAAATTAAAATTTATCGGATATTGCTCACAATTATTTTATAATCCCCTGTCATTAAATATACAAGAATAAATTGCAATCATAGCATTGTCCCTAATATCAAATTGCAATAACAGCAGTCTACTATTTAATCTGTCTTAACCAAAAAATTTTATTTAAAGAATAGCGAAAACATCTGCAATTTCCCATATACATATACTAGCATTTTATAGTATAAAAGAACAACTTCAGTCATATATTTCAAATTAGTAAAATTGCTTTACAAAATGTTAAATGTACTGTATATTTTCTTAAGCTTAATCATAACAGAAAAATCAAAATATTTTTATGTATGAAAACCACCGAAATCCTTACCCTTCACAAAAAATCAAGCGAAAATAATAATAAAATAAAACAAAGAAGTTCAAATTTACGAATGAAAAAAAAATTTAACACTATAATGAAAAAAAAAAAACAAAAATATAAAAAATTATAAAAAAAAAACTTAAAAAATAAGAAAAAATCACCGGAAACGGTACAAATTCCATTGCAATGTGCGAGAAGCCTGCGGCTTTCATGGCGGTATAAAATTTAGATCAAATAAGATAGCGCCAGGGTCCAGCGCCTCTGTTAAATGGGTTTTTATAGATCGTGATAGTTTGTTAGGTTGTTGATTGCTGGTTAGCTAGTTGCTAAATATATTTATAATTTTATTTTTATATACACAAACCTGTATACCTTTATTTATGTAAGTAAATATGTAAGAAACACAAAAGTACACGTTCAGACTTAATTTTAATATAATGGAAAATGAATAAGAAAAAAAAAATTTATATAATGTGCTTTTTTCGCTTCTTTTTATTTTAATTTTTTTGTTTTTTTATTTTTTTTAGTTGGTTGAATTCATTTAATGATAATGATGATCACGATCATTTTTGATGATGGGGTTAAAAATTGGGTACATATAAACTTGTTTTATTAAAGAAAGGTATTAATCGAATCACTTATTTTCTCTCATAAAAAAAAATGTTTAAAAAAGTAATTTCTGATTTATCAAAACATATTCATAGATATTTTTAATAACATTTATTTCTCTCTTACAGGTCATACTGTTATCCTTCCCAAGCATCTAATGCACATATTAAAATAATTTTGTCCTGTACAGCTTACATTACTGCTCTAGTTAAATTGGATAAAATCAATACTAATTTGTCAGTATAACAGAACATAAGCAATTATTGTAAATTTGTAAATTTATATATGCAAATATAAAACTTCAAAATATCTATCTATTGATCAGTTTCCCAAAAATTAACTGATATAGCTATTTGATAAATTAAGGTATAAAAATTAAGCAGATTATTGCAATTTAGAAGTTCTTAATGTTACCAATGAACATTTCTCCTTAGCAATGCTTTTGTAATTTAAAAGTGAAATTCTGAAATTTTAGTAAAATCCCTATAAATATGCAATTTTCAATAATATAAACTGCTATTTCGATGTTTTTTTAATTTATGGCAAATTATTAGGGCTCAGGCAGACATGCAATGTTTAGTTTTTTAACTGTGATATATTTCTTACATTTAACAGAGCAGCATGCAATTAGCAATCAAACAGTTTTCAATTTTCTGTAATGAAAAAATAACTAATTTTACAATGTAACGATGACAAGTTTATTACACTTAACAGAAAGTTAAATTAAATTTAACAGTAAATATAATTTATGACCAATTTGAAAGCATAAGAATATATCCGGTCCTAAGCTACTTGTTTTTATTTTTGAAAATTAATAAAAAGTTCTTAAGTAAAATGCTTTTAACAAGTAGTCAAACTTTATTAACAGCAATAGCCTGGTAATAGAAGTTGATAATGAAAGTGATTTGGTAATGATAGCACTGTTTTCAACCACTAATGGAACACAATATTGATAGAGGGCACGATATTCTAAAATTTTATAAAATTTTTTTCCTTTTCGTGTGTTGTCTGTTAACTCATATTTCTTGTAATAATTAAAAAATGCCTTAGTTAAAAGTCTTTAAAACAGTTATTTAAAACAAATTTGATTACATGGGAACCCATAATCCTCTTCATTTCTATTCGAAATGGTCACGTATAATAAAACAAGATTAACTTTATGTTTAATAAATTTAATCTTGATTTTTTCACTCATTCATTTCTTATGGGACTTGGTTTGTTCTTTATTTTTCGTCCTTTTATTTTTCTTTATAGAGAGGTCCTCAATTTTAAAGGTGTATACATCTTTACTTAATGACTTGAATTCTAATTTCACTTCATTATTTGTATTTTCCATTTTATAGCCTTTCTTTTATGTATTTGAGAATTAAGGTTTGTATAACATTATTTTGAAACCAACTTTTCTTTATGTTCCTTATTATGATATGAAGGGCTATTTTAAAGATTCAATCGTACACATATTATGTGATTATATTTAAATAGCTAAGTATACATACACGAAAAAGAAAAACAATAAAAAAAATCAAAATCAAATTGTAAACTGATATTCTCATATTATTTTAATAACTGCTACTCCTGTGGTTTTTTGGAAATAAAAAAAAGAACAAATAAGAAAAATGCACACTCTTCTATCTTGATGAGTTCATGTTTGACATTCTGTGTTTTTAGGACATTTTAAATTGTGTCTTTTATTATGTAGTTATAAGATAGAAGGTATACAAAATACACATACGCGTACGCAAACATATAACTTAAGTTGAAAAATTTATTAAGGCCTTATTTAGGGAGCAATTTTCTTTTACTTTTTTTTTTAGTTTTGGCTCCTTAGAGATTTTTACTTATGAATTTGTTGGATTCATTTTTCTTCTAATTTTTATTCTTTTGGAGTGAAATTGAAATAAATGATTCAAACGCTGCCAAGAATATAAAGCATTCTTAAAAAAAAAATCGTAAAGATCCTCAAAAACATAAAAAGGTAATTTTAAATTTTGATGTCTGTGATCATTGCTGTAATAAATGTGATAAATGAATCTGTTTTAAAAATATTTCAGTTCAAAATAAATGAAATTAAAATTAAAAAATTGAAGAGCCAAAAGAGTTAAGATCTTTATAATATCTGAGCCCCAGATCAGTATCGTTTTTAAAATATTTCTTTTATTAATAAAGGATTCTTCATTTTAAAAACCGTATTTTTGTTATAATTTATCTTTGCACGTTGTTGAGGTTAATTTTGACAAAAAAAATTTTTTTTCACCTACATTCGTTGTTCTTTTATTTTGAGAAATTAATGATTTCATTATTATTATGATTAAAAAAATCTAGATTATTTATTTAATGAATTTTGTGTCAAATTTTTTTTATGATTCATACAGGTGTATAAAAAATAATTTAAAAATTTTTAATGTAGAAAATTTTTTCGATGTTTCAGAATATTGCAGCGGTGAGTTGTTTTGGTCTCATACAAAAAATATTTTAAAAAATTTTCACATGCGAACAGCCGTCCTGTTGTCATTTCTCGACTGAAATTGAATGGGTAATATTTTCCGTGTGTAACATTCAATTGCATTTAGCATCTTCCACTTTTTGTGTGATTCTATTTAATCTGTAGATTTTATATGAAAGATGGGTTAAAATTGAATAAATTATTTATTTTTTATAAATTATTTATTTATAGTTATTAATTAAAAACTCTAATTGCAAAGAAGTTGCTATTCCAGCTTAGTTGCAACTTCATCAACAATGAAATGTGTAATAAGAACAACAAAGAAATGTATATACATTTCCTAGAAATGTATAATAAGATGACTGTAGGGCTAAAATAATGAAATGTCTGCAACTGAAAAAAGTGTCTGATTGGTGTCCATTATTTCATTTTCCAATTCTTAAAACTATAATCTTTATTCTTCCAAAATTCAATACATTACTCTAATTCTGAAATGATTGATAAACTTGTTCATGTTCTATTTACTGTTAAGGCTCATGCTATCTTAACTGCCCATATTTAATTCTAAGCTAAAATAATTATAATCAGTTTGAGTAACTACGCTTAAAACGTACTCATAAGTTATTGAGGTAAATTATAGCGGTCGAATGATAGTCCCATCATAATATATTTATTATTTATGAAAATAAAGTTACAATAGCGAGAATGACTCAATAATAAAAAGCTTATATAACCAAGTTACTTAATAACTTGTTTGGAATCCATACCCTAATTAGGGTTTTCTCAATTCAAAAACAAACACAATCTTACAAAGGTAATTTTACTTATAACTTTCTTTTCAATTTTCCAAACTGTTACTAATCGTATACAAGTCCATTTTGATTTAACAACTACGTTATTTTAATTACTTATAGCTTTTTTTCACTGAATAAAATACTAATTTTTTTGACCTAGCAGTCAATACAGCAATTTGATATCAAATTGCTGCGTTGTAAAATAAAATATTCTCGACAAATATTTCTTTTGTGTGCTTATCCTTGAAAATTAAAATAAATATTGATAATTTTAATAAAATTTTTAAAATTGAAAACAATTTAAAATAAACTGTTGCTCGTGTAAACTTCAAAGCACAATTGCGCTCGTTTTTAGTTCCCTTTCAATGTCAAAATAATATCAAAAGCCTAAAACAGACAGGATACCGTTAGAATTCATCACACAGTTTTTTGTATTAAAGGATGCTTACTTTTTTCTTTTGTTCTAATTTACAACAAATGAACATCTTTATTTCTATTTCATATTTGAAGCCAGGAAATTGCTTTCACTGTCATTAAAATTAAAAAAAAAATGAACTAAAATTGACAATAGGATGAGACGGTCTTTCTTACCATTTTCATATTATTTTTTCTTTTTCTGTTTTTCTTTTTCTAAAATGTGATCAATGAAATTGTCTCATTCCATTATACATGCTGGTACATGATCTCATTTTCTATACTTCTTATATGTTCACTTATTGAAATTACTTCATCTTGTTTAGGCATCTACAGGATAATAATATTACAATGAAGCAGACTTTGAATAGACTTTGATCCTTTTTTAATGAACTCATTCATATTTCAATGCTTTGATCTTATCCGCCTCTTTTTGTCTCACTAAATATAATAGAAAAATGGTATAGATTTACAATTGCCAAAATACATACTTAATATTGCATACACATGTATCACCTCCATTTAAAATCTACTGAGCTAAAAAATTCAAATAATTTTGTTTGTGCAAAGGGATTTTATCGAGATTCTAAACAGGATCATTCATTATTTCAAATTTGTTAATTACAAATACATACCAATAATTTTATTTTACAGGGCATTTTACTATAAAATCATATTATTTATACAATGTAAACAAAAAATATTGATTCATCAGGAGTGTTTGGGTAAACTTCAAGAATAAAGTAGAAATCGGTATTAGTCTCAAAATGTTGTGGAGTTATGATTAAATTACTTGTAATTTTACTAACCTATTGCTTTATGGAAACGAGAAAGCAGATATGCTGGCGAAGCGTGGGCGAATGTCTGTTTTATTGCACCTGAGCCCTTTTCCGGAATTGGATCAGGCAAATCCGTGAGGTACTGAAAAACGAAATCATGTGAGAATACTCACGGGTTTCCTGATAGGGCACTACACGCTTAGAAAACACCTAAGTAAATTAGGTCTAGGGACTGGCGGGTCTTGCCCATTGATCCATAAGAGAAGGGACAGGTCGAACGGGCCTTGGCTATGGTGGGCATGCCGTTGTGGTATATTTCATACAATTAAAACAACAAATAAGAACTTGAACAAAAAATTATATTGATTTTTACCGGCGCGTTTTAGCAAATTATCGAAAAACATCCTGTATAACTGAAAAATATTCAATTATTAAATAAACAAATGTTTTATCCTCACTATTTATGGGTCGAAAATTTTTTCTAAATTCCTGAAATAAATTCTGGTTGGAGAATCTTTAATTTAAAATTTTTATATTTTGATTTCAATCAAAAAACTCTTTGAAATATAAAATTTTCAATTTTTAAATTTTTAAACAAATACGTATTGGCTCTTAAATCTCTTATTCACTTATAAGGTAAAGGAAAACAAAGCATCTTTAGGTGTCTGTTGTCATCGTTATGTTTTGTCCCTTTTCAAAACTTGAGTGTTTTCATTTAAACACAATAATCCGAGAAGAATGTGGTTTTTACCAGCACAAAAACAATTTTTACAATCTTTTCTATAAAATATTTTTTTACTTGTATTTTTAATTGAAAGAAAGGTAAATAAATAAAGGCGTCAAATCAAGTATTTTCTTTTTAAAATAAATCTATTTTAAGGATATTATATTATATTGAGTTCAAATTTCAAAAAGGAAATTTTTTAATCAAAAATTAAGGATTTAAAAAATTTCGATATGAATTTAATTGACTGTTGATAATATTTTGATAAAAAGTGTAAAATTTAAATTTGTTTTTGTTAGAAATTTGCCACGTGGTTTCTTTATCACATTACATTACATTCCTCAAAATATGACTTCAAAAACGACAAAAAGTAAATAAATGTGAAAGCTTTTTCGTGTAGAGAATTTTATTTGAACTGCTATCAGTAGAAGAACAGGCTAAGAATTATTTTTAGGTCAAATTTACTATAACTATTAAGAACAATTAAGTTAGAACTTATTTATGTTAAAATTTGTATTAAGAAAAAATTCTAGCCGAAAATATGACTTTTGATTTTTTCGCCTTGTCCTACCGAAAAATTACTGGTGACTATATTAATAATGTTGACACATGAGATAAAATGGCAATTTTAATTTATCATTGCAGCAAAACCTTTCAGAGGCGGTTTTTCGGGATATACAGATTTGATAAATAAAATTAAAAATTTTCTAAATTTTCTAACTTTCATAGTATTCATACTTTTCTCGAAGAGCTAATAATTCAAAAGAATAAACACAATTTTCTTTCAATTTCAAAATATTTTGCTACATTGTTTTGTTTTAAAAGATTTTCCCCATTTCCTCAAACAAAACTATAAAATTTTAAACCAAAAAACACAAAAATCAATTCCTAGCATTGGCAGTTTAAAAGCGTTCAGAAGTGTTTAAATTTTTCTACAAAATGGCTTTAGCGTTTGACAACAGGGATTTCAACTTATTGTATTTTTCAGCAATAGCAAATTTTCTCCTCTCACAGGGTCCGAAGACATTAAAAAAGAACAAATGGTTTTTCAATTCAAAGGAGAATGAGGATTAAAACTGTCACTTCATTATGATGGTACACTTAAAAATATTGAATGCATGTATGATGTTAGTCCTGCTTAAAACTTCTGAAGCAGAATTAACAGAACAAAAAAACAGGACAAGGGCAGAGCAAAAAATTATTTTTAATGACTTTATAAAGGTGCTTAATATTTAGCGACATACAGAATGCTCTATTGCTGAAGTTTTTTTTAAGAATTTTATAGATGAAGTTTAGCAAATATCTATTTGTTTAAAAATACGGTATATTATGTGAACGAAAAAAAAAAATTCAATTTATTTATTATTCAATAATTGAGTAATTCACACTCAAGTTGTTACGTAATGCACCTATATTGGCATTCATAATCTACACCAATATGAAAAAAAAATTTCAAATTTTTTCCTGAGATAAAAACCAAAATGATCAAAGAATTCAATTTTTAGAGCTTAACAATAATTTAAAAAATTTTCAATAATTGAATAGTCACGTCATGATATCAAATTCACGGCATCACTAAACTAAAAATCACTTCTGAATTTAAATTTCATAATCACAAACAGTACAATCCTTTAAGCTATCTATCATTTCTAGAGGGAAAAGAAGTAAAATTATGAAAATTACAATACGAGTAACAATAAAAAAACTCCTTTCTATTTCTCAATTGGCTCAGAAAATTCTTTTTCATCAATAAAAAAAAAATGAAATTTTTTTTTATATACCACTAATCCTCTTTCTTAAAGATCTTCTATCAAAAATTACATTGCAGTTCTTAAATATAAAAACACAAAAACAAAAACATCATAAAATCGATTCGAAGACTACAATAGAAATCGAAATCGAAAATTAATTTTTTTTTGTTAAAATATTTCCATAATTTTCATGATTTCAGTTTTTTTTTTGTTCTTCATTCTTGCAAACGAAATCATTTTTTAAGATCATAATTGAAGAGAATAAAAACAGGAAGACAGGTAGTTTACTAAGCATGAAGATTTGCAGTAAATTTACTGCATTATACCTTCATTTCGTAGTTCCATTATATACGATATAATGGCAAATTTAAATAATTATGTTATTGAAAAGAGAACATTATGATTTAAAAAAGTTGTGTGTGCAAAATGGTGTACGTAGTATGCATTCAGGTTTATTGTTAAATTCCTGCAAAAATCTAAGCCTACGTATTTATGCTATTCCTAATTTTCTAAATATTCGTAATTTTCTGTAAATCGTGCTTAACCCTTAATAAGCTTTTCATTAATATTAGTTTAATCTGTTTAAAATTTTCTTTAATTAATGCCATTATTGTCGTTCGAAAATTTGAATTATTTGTATAATAAATTTTAAATTACGATATGAATTCGCTTTTTCACCGAAAATAATTACTATAGAGATATTGTTTGCATTACAGCTTAATAATCACCAATAAGAATTGTTTAAATTACTGACATCGTTTGAAATGCGCCTCTAACATCTATCTTCATATTCTCATTTATCAATTTTTTGTTAAAAAACATATTAAAGTCTTAATACATGTTGGTTTGTTGATAAATTCAACAAATTTTTGATTAAAAATGCAGGATTCGCAATTTATTTGCAATTTTGGAATTACAAATCTTATTTTTAATAGAAATATTTCAATTAAAACATAAAATTAAATTAAATGCATTGTAACGCAAAATTTTTCCAAAATTTTAATTACTATGGACTATTTGATTGTCAAGCCTATCTGGAATTCAACTCTTTTGTTAGGAAAACTTGAAATATAGTAGAATCTTAAAAAATATTCCAAAATCATAATTTTTCGTTCTACTACCAAAATTTTACAAAATTCAACGAAACCACTGATTAGAAATTATACAATGAAAAAAAAAAGATATTATCTGTACTTGTGACCAAAATGACGAATGATCTTGAATTCGTCATCAATTTATATTAAAGATCAATTTATTCCCATCGACTGTCAAGAATGATTTGGATGATTGCCACCAAAAAAAAAAAATTTTTTTTTCCTTTTTTTTTATTGATTTCCACAGTGCACCAGCAAAGAGCCAAGCATATTGAAGAAGTGTTACTTAAAGTGAGATCAAATGATTGAATGATGATCACAATTCTAAAATTTTTATAGAATATTTGATTTACTCATAAATATTTCATAAGAGAACACCTAAGAAGCACTTGTTTTTCTTATTTTTGTTTTAATTTATGTTTTCTTTCTTTTTTTTTCAAATAATTCTAAAATTCAGCTGCATTCCATGTTTCAGCAATTTATGTTGTCGGAATTTTATCTTAATAATAAAACAAGAATGTTTTTTTAACACAGCTTAGAGTATCGTTGCACATTGATTTTAAAGTGCATGTTTGTATGATTGTTTGTAAGAAAAACTTGAAAATTATTAAAAGGTATACAATAAGTAAGTAATAAGCATTTAATTTTTTTTATATATTTTTATGACTCCGATGATGATAATGATAACAATGATGCTATTGATAATAATGATGATGATGATGCGATCTTTAATTTCTTAAGTACAAATAACACTTATAAGGTTATCATAATCATCATTATGATCATCAAAATGTTACGATCAGTTGATTTTATTCATATAAATTTGACATTACATTCATTTATAATTCTTAATCATCATCATTAATTTTTTGAATTATCTGAAAACAAAAAAACGTGAAACAGCAGCAAGTTATTTTCCCGTTCTGTTAAAATTTTATTTAAATAAAATTTTAAAAGAAAAAAATATCCAATTTAAATGGTCAGAAATAATAATAATTTTCTTGCAAGACGCAATCAGGATACAAAGATGCACTTCACAACTATAAGATTTTGGAAATTATGCTGAGTAAAACATAATCAAGATACAAAGAAGCACAACCAAAATTGACATTTTCGCAATTTTGTATAATGAAACAAAAATGACTCAAATATGCTCGCAAGTTTTAAATTTTAAGTTGACAGACTGCTTATTCCAAATTAGAAAATAAAATAATTTTAAAGTAACACTTTGAAGTTTGATCTTCCATAAACTTGCATCTATTTACATTAAAGCGTAATTTTTTTTGCAACTATCAAATTTTGAATTTCATCTTTACATCCTGATTTTATTTATAGTACCTGACTTTTTTGGTCATAAAGTTAGAAGAATTCCGTTGAATTTCATTTGACGGTTGTTGATCAGAAAAATCTATGTTCAAATTTTTAGCAATCTGAGTATGGGACGGTTCTCCGTCTAAAATTATTATATTAAAAAAATGAATTGAAGCTTATGTTATACAATTTTTATGTAACCGGGTTATTTTGTGTCAAAATGCTAAACGCATCTCGCAAGTTTCTTTAGATAAAGTTTCTTATGAGCAGATTTTGTTGTGAGCAAAATTGACAGACTCCATTTACATATATATGTATTTACATATCGGGAGAGAAAAACTACCAAAGTCTCAAAATTGAATGATAAAAAAATTTTAATGGTGTTTGTTTAGAACGCTGTTAAACCGCTAAGATTGTCAAAAATACATTTTGCTTTTCACTTTGTTTCTTTTTGTTTTTTGTTTTGAACAATTTGTTGTCTAGAAAATTTATTTTATTACCTTCACTAAGGAGGAGTCGATTGGAAGTTAAACAGTTTTGTTTTTTGTATTTTGTTTGATAAAGCACTTTTAATGACACGAACAATGTGTTTTTCATAACACACTCAAATTGGGTTTATTGTATTAATCGATTGATAATATTTTGTTGGTCTTTTAAATATTTTTATTAGGATTGATTTTTTTTAAAACATAATACAAATAGGTGCAAAACGATTTAAATCTAAATGTTATTACAGTGTTAACTTCTAATTTTATGATATGGTGTAGATATTAGCAGAACATTTAAGCGCCAACCAGTAAATATATAAAGGAAATTACGTTCCTGCTCGGGCTCTTCTCCACTTCACAACTACTTTTTTTGGAAAAATTCTGGAATAACACGGTGAATTTTTTTCTAGAACATTTCACATACTATTGACGGTTTTCGAGACCTAAAATCTGACGGTTCTATTTTGAAAAACAATTGTCGAATCTTGTAGAGCTTACTTGTTTTAGAACAGATCGTATAACTATATTTGAATTGTATATTTTTTCAGTCCCTTCTCGGGGCTTTGCAAAAGAACTCCGAACAAGGCAAGGCTCAATACTTTCGGTAGTAGTTATACGGAAGCTGATTGATCCAAACATGTGATCACAAATGTAGGAATAATAATTATGCATAATACGTAGATATGTCCACCCAGTCCTAAAAAACCTTCAAACTTAACAGTATTTCTAATCCATATTAAATTAATTTTTCTCTGAAAGTGAAACTGAACTTTGTGTTTTATTTTGCTCTTTTCAATTCTTCATTAAAGCGGACAACGATATCCCTTTTTTCACTAGTTAACTTTTCATCCTATGTAACTATTTGGTAATGGAAATGTTCAGTAGTACTCAAAAATTATTACAATTTTGAAAGAGTTTCTTAAGAAAGTTCAGGGTTGTTATTATAAATCAATTGCACCAGAGCAAGGGTTTTGTCTGCACTGAGTGTATGATGTAGAATATATATTTTTTATTAACATTATTCAACATGACTATTACTATTAATTTTATTAAGACTTTCATTATAAAATGAAATACGTTTAAATAACATTTCCACTATAGAGAATAAGAGTATGAACTCGCACATAAAAAGATGTGTAAGTACATATATTCAATTGATTCGTTCGTCGACTCGTCTTTCTTTCATGTATATGGAGTTATTAATAATTTTTAGCTAACAGTTAGAAATGTTTTAAGAACTAAATCTATAGCTCATTGAAGAAAAGAACCATTCCTTATCCAAAAATTATCTGCATTGGAAAGAGCTAAACGGTTATAGGATCTATAGCAGAACAGCGTAGCTAAAATTTTTAAATTTCAAATATATTTGAAATTTATGTTTGGTATTTCTTTAATTTTTAATTTAATAATTTTCTTTCTTGACAGGTTTGATTTTTAAAAACTTCTTCTTTCTTCTTTAAGTTAATTGCTGACAAGAAACTAATCAAACAATCATTGCAAAGTTTCCCACAATATACGCACTCATAACAACGACAATTGTTTCAAAATATCTTTTACGAGTACTAATAACTGATTTTTTTTGGTTTTTTTTTTTGTAAAAATTTGATGGAGACAAATATCCTGATTCAATAATCAATTAATCAATTTCGAAATATAAATTACTCTCGTCAATTATAAATTCATTTCTGAAACAAATAACAGCATTCACATACATACACATAAAACATAAGATGATCACACCCAAAAAAAAGGACAAAAATTATTTATTTTTTTTTCTTCTACTTTTTTGTAGTTATATTGAAATTTTTGACCGGTAAATTGCAAAAGGTGTCATTATTTTAATGACAAAAAATATTTCCATTCTTATCCTTTTTAACGATATTTTATATATGTATAGAATAACTCACCTACTTACATAAAAATTTTTGGACGTATACAAGTAAGTGTGTATGTATATATTTTACTTTAGAACTGAATTAATTTAATAATATAGTGTGAGAGAAATATTTTTGGTTTTATGATTTCGGCTTACCAAAAAAGATGAAAAAATTAATCAGACTCACAGGCAATAAAGGTTGTTTAAAATTTTCTATTACAGGGTGTTCGAAACACAATACTGTTGTAATACATTGTGTATTAATTGAATGAAATGTCCCGTTTTTGACTCTCAATTTTGCAACCCGACCACTCAAGTAGATTGTCAATCCTAAATTTTAAAGCTCATTAATGGCTCAAATATTAAATTTGGTATACAACCTGTTAATTGAATTTTGGTAACTATCAAATCTTTGGTCGCAGCTTTCATAGCAATGTTCGAAATTTAATAATTTGCAATTCTGAAAAAAAAATTTGAAACCTTATATTATTTAAAATTGAAGAAAGCATTTCCAATATACTTCAATATCCTATTATTGCTAGAAATCACTATTATACTTTCGTTCAATTTTATGCCACGTAATTTTTAGGATATTGGAAAAAAAGGTACTCAAATTTTGTTGATATTTTTCACTTAAAGGTGTTTAAACATATATTAGATGGCAATTGTTAAATTTCTCGCATCTTCTGGTCAATAGAGCACCATCATTGCAAACAAAATAGTTAAAAACAGAAAATAAATCTAGATGAAAATTATTTAAAGAAAATAACAAAAAAAAAATTTTTCTTGTTTTGTAAGAACAATGAACACAACAATTTGACATCCTTTATTTTTTTTTTACATTTTTTGTTTTGTGTCCTTTTAAACTTTTCTAATTTTTATTAGACATACATATATATTGATCCTTTAAAATAAATTTCAAATAAGGATATCAAGAAAAGGTAAAAATAATGTGTTCTTTATTGTAATTTTTTTTTCCAATTTCTTAACATTTGTTTTGTTCTTTAAACAATAGACGAGACATCGTGTCGCCAAATATATCCATCTGTATACAATAGATGATCTTCAGTTATAATAAAATATGAATAGAATTGAAAACAATAGAATTATTGAACAGTAATACAAAAAAATTAAAAGAAGGAAGAAGAAAGGTCCTTCTTTGCGCAGCTTTATTATTTTTCAATTTATTCTTTTCTTTTAAAATAATTCAACATTATTAAGAATGAAAAAGATCACCCACAAAATTTATTGTAATTCCTTGCATTTAGATAGGCTTAAAATATTTAAAAAAATTTATTTTTTTTTATTCTTTTTAAAGTATCAGTTAATTATAATTCATTTGATTTGGTTCAGCAACTAGAATTACTTAAAAAATTCTTAACCATATTTTAAAATGGTGTAAGAATGAAAATGTAAAATAATTGAATGAAATTGAACTTAAACATTTGGTTTGTAAACTAAAGAAGGATAAGTACTTATACTCTTCTTTGTTAATCTTCTGATGTTAGGGTTTTGAAGTCTTATTTAAAATTTAAATATGCAAATTAATACACGCGTATTTATTAAAATTGTCATATTCTTTGAAGGCTTAGAAAACTTTTACTACCGTAAATGATTTTAAGTCAGAGTTAGGTATAATAATTAATAAATAAAAAAGTTTTATAGCTATTCAAATATTCTAAATTGATAACGTAACGTTAATGTGGCTACAAAATACAAATTTACATATGAGCTTTTATTTTCCATAAATATTATTTTTTCGGACACATTTTGTAAATAGAGCCTTCTATTAGCCCCGATTTTTATGATCAAAAGTGATTGTATATATTTTTACGCAAAGTCAGATTTCAAATCGATCAATTTCTGTTTGTCGGGACTTTTGTGTTTTTTTTATTATTGAAACTCTCACTTAGAATTTAAAAACGCTAAAAATTTTAAATTAAGCACAAATATTCCAACCTATAATCTACAAGAATCAATATTGCAGGAAAGCAAAATCAAGTTATATTGTAAATGCGGCAAAATGCAAAAAAATTTGCAAGTTATATTGCAAATTTCTCGAAAAAGTTTTCTATTTCTAGAGACTTAATCAGAAATATGTGTTTTCGGAGGTTCGTTGTGAAGCTTATCTTTTAGGGCTTATAATAAATTTTGTATGACTAATATTATTAAGTTTGATATTCATTCAACCAATGTTTAAAATATTGTTGAATTTCAAGAAACAAAGCCTGAATTATGTGCTTTAACACTCATATATGCCTGAAGTCCTACAAGAGTAAAGAGTGAATATTTATTCAAAATATATGTGGGCACTTCAATTTTCTTAATATTAATAATAATATTGTAATAACTGCATTTGTATTTACGGCTTTCCATTTTAGTGTTATCCTAAAAATTAATTTTGAAAAATAAAAAAAAAATATAACTTCCTTATAATAATTACCGCATATTTCTCTGATTTCCGTGACCGATCAAGGAGATACAAAATCGATTTGATAAAATTTTTCATAAAAAATATAAAACTTAATTAAAACATTCTCACCACAATCTTAGAGAATTATCAACCAACTTCATTTGTGTTTTCGGTTCATGTTAATTCAATTCTCTTCAAATTGTCCGATTTCGAAAACTTTTTTCTTCTGAAAAAATCGATCTTCTTATTGGTGAACAACATAATATTAAATATGAGCTTAACCGAATCATTGAGTGTCCAAATAATTAAATTGTTTCAAGTTATTTAGATTGGCTCATTAATACAGATTCAACGACGTCAACTGCTAAGTTCAGAAAAATTTTGTTTTTTGCAGGAAAACAGCAATATTTTAATGAAAATTTCCTTGCACTAAGTTTTTTAGGTTGACCCAATTGCCGTTAATCTACAAAATAATTAAATTAAAAATAATTTAGCAAAAATAATATTTAGAATGAATTTGAGTGAAAAACACAAACAGCATAGAAATACGGCTCTCAATTTTCCAATTGAGCCGCGATAACAATCTTGTAGAACTACTCATAATGTTGAATGTCTTTAAGATACGATTTAAAGACTGTATTACATAAGAGCACAAAATTATTAGAGCACAATTTAAATTAATAAAAGTTCAAGAGTATATTAACCGTTGAAGAATTTTTATTAATATTGTTTATTTTTTTTATTATTTCAGAATATAAAATCAAAATACAAGGTAGCAATGTAGTTAAAAGAAATAACTACGATAGTTATTAAATTAGAAAAAATTTGAAATTAAATTATTTCCATTAAATAAAACTAGTTTTAATTTCTTTTGGGACTTTTTTTCTTCTCATTTCCACTCATATGTACCCGAAAAGAAAAAAAAATTTTAAAACACAGTAATTAAATGAGAAAAAGACAAAGAACTCATAAAATTTATTAATTATCTCAAGAGTTCATCACTTTTTATAACTTGTTAACGTTTTTTTTATTTAAAACTGGATTTTGTACCAAAAAATATATTTTTACATATTTTTTTTTTGTTACTTTAATAAGTAGTGTGTAGGTACCCTAAAAAGTAAGAAACTTAAAATAATGAACAGCTCTTGTATCTTTTTTTTTGTTTTTTTTTTTTTTGAAGCATTACGAATTACCTCTGAATATAAAATAATATGTACTCATAGTTTTGGATGTTGATGTACCAGCAAATATTTTAAAATTTTTGGGGTAATTTCAAATTACAAATTCTTGAAGGAAAAAAATATAAAATAAGAACTTAAGAATTTTTGAAAATAATCCAAAAGTTAAGTAAAAGTTAGGGACTAATTACAATTTTTAAATTTTTCGGAAAACCACTGAAATTTTGTTTATTAATATATTTTTTATCTCCTTGTTTCACTATCTAGAAAAATATACGGCCTTAATAATTTTATTTTATTATAAAACACTTTGATTTATGAACTTAACCTATGTATGTAATAAGCCTATGTATTACGTAAGGTTCCATTTAAGTGCCTGTTGGTTTGTAGAACTCTATGATCTTCCTAAAATGTGATCAATCAAACAACATTTTCCATATGATTCATTATTTAAAATCATCCTTGTCATTTTGGTTAATCATACTTGGAAACTTGTGTGTGACATAATGGTTGCAAACAGAGTTCTGTCGTCATACAATTGAATAAAATCAATTGTATCACTCATCGCACTCATATCAAATATTTTAGTTTTTCTTGCCCTTTTAATATGCCAAATTTAATGATGTCCTTCTCAACTTTAACTGATTTTTCATTCTTTCACTTGTGTTATATTTTTCATATTATAGGTCGCGCGCAATTAAAGTTTTAAAGACTTCTAATTACTCTTTTCGAAAGCCATTGTTACTTCTTTCGTTATTAATACTTAATCTGTTTTACGGAACATAATGATATCTAGAAAAAGAAACAGAAAGACTTTTTTATTCCATACATATGTACATACAAATATACATAATTTTTTTAGAATAAGAAAATAATGTGTGCAACATATACAAACACATTTATAACAATTTTTAGTACTCATAATAAGAAACGATACCTTAATCAAATCTCAAAAATCAAATTTAGTAGAGTCTATTCAAATTTAAAATCACTTTTATTCTCCAAACTCTTTTTTAATAAAAAAAATTTTCTCTAAACATTCCAAAATTTTAAATTTTTCACACTTAAGTTTAACAACACAATTACACAAAATCCATTCATCCATTCATTTTACAAGATTTCATTATTTGCGCTCTTCTTGTACTAAAATGTTATTTACATTTTTATGTAAATAAAAAATTCATCTCTCATTACCACTACAACAGTAATTTTACATCTCATAAAAAAAATCCAACATTAATATGAGATGATTAATGAATTGTAAATATAGAGAAAAGTTGTAAATATAGTGGTAACACTGTAAACACACACAATCTCGTATACTTATACAATTAACATATGTATATGAAAATTTTTAGTAGATATTTGGCGTTTATATGTGTAACATTTTATATAGGTACTTAAGTATATAAGAAGAATTAAATCAGATTAATTTATTGGATTGTTTACATGTGGTTGTAAAATGTAAAAATAAAAACAAGTTGAAGAAAATTTTTGGGAACGCCCTTTTACACATTTTGGTTTTAGTTGTATAGGAATTTTGTTTTTTCATTTTGTTTTTGTTTTTCGTGATTGTTGCATTTTAAGAATGAAGAAAGAAAACAAAAATGTTAAATAAATATGAAACTAAATGCCCGCCTCAAATTACATAAAAAGTACATTGTCTTAAAATTTGTTTTTTTTTTTGAATTAAAAATAAAATCTTTTTTTTTAATTAAAATGTCACGTTTTTAAAACGTTGTGGCTGCTAGATGGGATCGCATATTAAGTATTAAAAATTCCAGAATTGGTGTAAAAGTTTAGGGAAAAGTGGAATTCTATTACGTCCCTATAACGCAAATATTATTAATTATTAAATATTATTAACGCTGAATTTCGATTACTTTTTTAGCAATGGATAACTTTTACTTTTAGAAACGTGTGTATGACATAACCGAGGTTGTACAAAATCTAATAAAATTTAAAAAAACAAAGGGAATAGTCAAATTTACAAAAATATAGTTAAGTTGCATATTAGAAATAATCCAGTATTGGAGAAAATTCTTTATATTTTACATTTACGTGTACTTGTGTAAAGTACACTAATTATCAGGTGGACCTGCTGCATCTGCCGCACCAACCAACACTAATTTCAAACTTTTAAGCGCAAAGGAATGACTTCTGAAATTTTCTTTAACTTCATAAAATTAGAGGTATTAAATTGCTTTTCTAAATAATCAAATATTTGGGATAAATGATGAATTTTTCAATTGGCTTTGCGGTATAAAACGTTTTTTGAATTTATTTTCAAAATAGAAAAAAGTTAGTTTTTATTTTTCATGCCAAAAATCTTATATTGTTTTCGTATTTGAACGATCATTTCGTCATATTATAATTTGACTCAAAAATCACAGCTTTTTTAATCAAAAATATGAACTATATGTACAAAAATGATTGTATTCGTGTGTAATAAACTATTAAGTATTTACAAATTTTAATGCCACAGATCGTCATGCTGCTTAGTTAACGTTTTATTACCTAATATGAGAATTCCAACGATTAATTAAACTCTTCCACATAGAAATCACAGCCCCCGAATATATGCAATAAAAGACAGAGCATGTTTTTTTTTCAGATTTATTTTGTTTTAATTTTATTTTCAAGCTCTATAAGTCTCCAAAATTTTCTCTTGCATATTATGTAATTTTAACAAACTGTAACAATAATATAAAGATTTATTGGTGTCAACTATAAGGGCTATATTAGGTGCATAATATACTTCATGTTTTAGTGATTTTCATACACTGTATAATCCAACCATAATCCAAAACTATTTATTAACTATAACTACTGCACATTTGCTATATAGACCACCCAAAACACAATATAATCTGTTTTCAAAAAAAAAATTTTTTTTTGACGAAAATATTTGCACGCAAACATACAAAATGTTGGAAACAAACAAAATATAACAAAAAGAAAATATGAAAAAAAAAAACTAAATTTCATTCTTATTCTGGAAATTTAAAACAAAAAACCTTAGTTAAAAATTAATAAAACAAAAATTACAAAAAGATACACAAAACGAGCGCAAAGACAATGTGAAACAAAACTGCCACAATAACAAATGTTAATTTTAAAGATTTCAATTAACAAAATGAAAGAGAAGTGATAACATTTTATGATACCAACTTGGACTTGCTACACCAACCATACATACATACATATATACCAACTACCAAACTATATTTGATAAGGTTCTGAAGCTATTTTACATAAATATAATTTAATTTTGTCCCTTTTTAACTTGTACCACACTTACATCTGCTTTTATAATTTAATTTTACACTCCAGGTACTTAATTCCAATATGCCAAACAGAAGATCATTTAAAAAAAAAATAAAGAACTTTACTGCTGCTGATAATTAAATCAACTTGCATTTTAAACTGTTGAAAAGCATAAAGTAACAACAGTGGTTCACAGTAGGTAAAAGAAAAAAAAACAACAAAACTAACTATTAATTTTCACCTTCTCAGATGTGATTCTCATCATATTTATTTAAATCTTGTTAAAAACTGCACACACTAAAACAAACATGCGACCGAAGTGGTATGTAACCTTCATTTTATGTTTCATTTTTTTTTTTTTTAATTTTTTTCTGCTGTTTTTGTTACGAATGATGATAATATGTTCAAAAATGTCTTAATAAGTTCCCCACAGTTTACCGACACTCTAGTTTTAAAAATAAATGAATGTTTTTTGTTTTTTATTTTTATTTTTTGTATTTCCCTTTGTTTTTCTGCATCATATTTGTTAATTTATTGTTGTTAACTTCTACACTTATATCCATACATAAAATGTATGTATGTATGCACGTTTTGTGGACGCATCCTAAAACATAATTGAAAAAAATAACATGTTATACAAAATGTAATAAAAATATTCCAATATCTGCTAAATGGAAAACGAAATGAGATAGATAGATAATTAAAAAGAAAAGAAAATTTAATTTTGAAAGATGGTATATGCATAATATGTGGAAGATGAATGTCCAATGCAATGGCAAAGTATACATATATAAACATATTTAGATAGAGAAGACGTAATATATGAAATAAAATAAAAGAAATAATAAAGGGAACAAACAATTTAAAATACCAAGTTGAAAAGATGGATAAAATTAAGAAATAAAAGGAAGCTGTTAACTGGTGAAAATTCATAACACAAACAAGATTAACAAGATGATTATACTTTGTTACCTAGGAATTTTGATTTTAAGGAACTTAGGTTGCCGAAATTTAACAATAAAGATGACGCATTTCCAACAAAATTAATTAACAGTATAAATATAAAGGGAACACTTTTTAGCTCTCAAAGTGCAATTAAATACTCGTACCATTCACGACATTTTGGAAAAGATACGATTTTTGTTCAGTTACAAGTTTATAATTATAGGGAAAAGCTGCTTAATCGATTTGTTGCACATTTGAAATCAAATTAATCTCTTGTCCCAGTAAGCAATCTTAGCTAAATATTAAAACGTTAGCAATTTCGTATTGAAAGTAATACTTTATAAAATCTTCAATTTTATTATCTCCTCTTTAAATGATATTTTCGCACTTTTATGCCAACTGCTTTGTCAGCTGTACTGCAATCCGTCTATTGTTCATTTATTCTTCGACATTTATTTGTAGAACTCAATCTAGCTATACAACAAAATTTGTAAAATATTTATACTTTTTCAGATCTATTTTGTTTCTGCAAGATCTTTTCACTTCTTCGAAAATTTTCGAAACTACGGCACAAAACAGAAATTTCTTTTTGGTTTCTTCTTTTCAGCAATTTGTTGCTAAAATATTTCAATTTTCGCTTTCAAAATAACTAGATGACCTGAACTCAAATTCTTCTGGCCTAAAAACTCGAGAAAAAGCAAATTACTTTGTATGAATAATATTCTATTTAAGAGATGGTTATTAAAATGAATGACTTTAAATCTGTTTTACAACAAGTATATTTTAAATTACACAAGAAAAAAAAATAACAAGATAACAGGAAAATAGAGCTAAAAACAATATTTAGCACAATCTGTATGTTTCGTTATTCTTTTTCTTTCTTCATGTTTCTCTTACGACCTCCATGGTCAATAAGCATAGAATTTTTAAGTTTCTTTTGTTATCATATATTTTTAGTTTTTTGTGTCGGATGCCACACTATATTAAACATAAACTCAAAAGAACACAATTCTACATCATTCAATCTTACCTCTTATTCAGGGAGGTACAAAAGTATAGGCATAATACACGTAAACACACAGTCTTGCACACAATATACTTTAATATACAAACTATACCATACTATCAAAACTAAATGAATAAAAAATAATAATATTTGGGTACAAAAACAAAATACCTTTTGAAATTCAGGTAAAATCATCCTCATTAATTATATTTGCTTTTTTAACAAATTTTTAACAATTAACAAACAATAAAAATAAAATTTTTGTTAGGTAAAGCCGTGTTAATGTTTAAATCATAAGTTATGTTTCGGTTATCAAACTTTGACTGATTAAAGTCCTGTAATAATTCTAAGCTAATTAAAACAAATGGCTCAAAAATTATTGATTATTTTAGTGTTCTTGAAATAAATATTCAGCGACTTAAAGGGCTCTTGTTGATCAGTAAAGATTTGTGCAGTATTGTAGACCATCGACAAACGAGTGTTGAAAAGGCGGGAAATTTATGAAAGACAAAAATCGAGTAAATTTATAGCTATTTTGGCAGCTGACAATCACGCCTAACTACATTCAAACCATGTTTAAAAATAAAACTTTTTGCAAACAGGCCACGCTCCTAATCATTAAATCATGTTCAAATTTACTGGAATAAGTGTTAATATAAATAAATATAATACTTACGTTAATATAAATAACTTATAATGACTTAATGAGGAATGAGTGAGAGAAATGTTCGATATGTCAAAGTTGCAATGCTCTTAATGAGATTGCATGTTATTGCAGCTCTCTTTTGTACTAAGGTGGAACTTCTTTCAAATTTTGTCTTCTGATATTTGCCGAATCTTGACGTTCGGTTTTTCATTTTGCTTGATATATTTTTGGAGTTTTACGCAATAAATAAAAAAAATTAGTTTCAATAGACAACACACACGATCTCTACAACTGAAATTTTGATATTTCAGATTGAGAATTTTACCGCGAAGGAAAATTATACATTGTTATTTAAAAATTTTGCGGAATATCAAAATCCCGCATCCATTAAATTTCTGCTTCAAAATCGTATTAATAATATAGCACGTTCAAAGTTTGGAAATGAATTACATAAGTCCAAGTGTTTTAGATCGAAAGACAACTTTTCCATGGGACAATTTTTTTACAACAATTTCTCCGCCAAAATATGTTTGATTCAACAACAATAATTTATATTATCAAAAAAAATCTTTTGCGAAGAATCATACAATAAAATATTCCTAAGTAGAGCTTGTAATTCACAACAAAAACAGTATACATCGTGAAAATGCGAGTGAATGCAGATTAAACCAAAACCTTAACTAAGCTTAAAAAACTCGAAAGAGCTTTAACTACCAACATAATACAATCTTGACTTCTGACTTCACATAAATTAAATTGGATCTAATTAATGGACTTAAGTTGAGGTGCAAATTAAAATTTAACATTTTGTTTAATGATTAGTTAATCCTGTTGCAGCAAAACTATTAATTACCATTCAAAAATGAATCAAACGAAAAGTATGCAAAAGATTGCAATATCGTCTTGAAATTCTTAGGATCGATTCAACACAGTTTTTATATAAAATTAGCATAAGAATTTTTACATTCTTTTCTTTTGTAATTTTGTCTTTCGATATTCTTTACTTCCATTCGATTAAGTGTTATAATAGAAGGACGAAATAATTTTTGAAGATTACAATCTTGTTATTTTTTTTATTTCTTTTCATTTTTCACCTTTTTCAAAATTTAAAACTTTTAATTGACATATCATGATTGATATTGTAATTTTCAAACATTGACTTTGTGAGAACAAAATATCAAAATGACGAAATTGCAATAAAAATGAATAGTTTGTGGAAATTCTTATTCAAAATCGTGCAATAAACTCGTAGTGATGCGTGAACCTCAATCTGAAGCAAAGTGTTTTAAATAGAAAAACTGATTGTATAATAATTGGTACTACTCAAATTCCAAAAACAAGAGGGGTTTCAATAAAAAACTTTTACACAATTATCAAAAACTTTCATTGAATGGAACCATTAGATTTTGCAGATTTATTTTCTGTTAGTTTATGTGAATAGTAAGATAGTAATTGTTTCGGTAGAAATCTTTATCCATATGCAACTTATTAATCCCAAAGCCACTAACATACAGAGTCACTTTTAATTAATTAATAACACAGTTTAAATGATAATTATTGACCCAATGAAATTAACCTGACTTAAATTTCCTTTTACTGTTAAGTAAACAAGAAATGGAAGCAATTTATAACTTATTAAATAAATAATATTTTAATCAGAACACCAACATTACGAGTATTAAAAAAAAAATATTTTTTTAATTTTCCAATTCTAACCAAGTCGGTTAAAGACTCTAATAAATAATCTGAGCACCATTGACCTTAGTCTTTATGAATGCATGTGTACACAAAACTCATTTAAATTTCAAAAAAAAAAAAAATAACAATGCATAATGGATTAAACGACGATGTTAGTGTCGACTCAAAATACTTCTTAAATCATTATCACCAGGTGGCATGCTATCGAATGTATACAATTCAAAAATACTTATATGTGTGTTAAATAAAGGCTTCATTTTCATTTGCATTCTCGAGTACATAACATTATTATTATTAAAACAGTTTTTATGCAAAAATTTTTCAATAATAAACGCTTTTCCATAATTATAAAATTGCAAAAAAAAAAATAAAATTAAATTCAAATACAATGCGTCTTTTCTCTTCATTTGCTAATAATTTTGTTTGTTTGTTGGTTAAAAAAGTCGTTCAATACAAATAATAAGAAAAAGAAAACAAACTGAAATAAATAACAAACTATGAATACGTAGCACGTGCTCTTGCATATTTTCGCGGATCGTACACATCAATAAAAGAGTGAAAATAACGCGCACGCAGAGTCTGTTATTAAAATTTTATGCGAACAATATAGTTAGTCTTCAGTTTGGATTTCAATCTCACTCAATGTTTCATTTCACAGCTATAAGAAATGAAAAGAAAAATTTTAAAATTTTGGTAGTTTGTTTCGCTCTTTCTTTAGATTTCGTCATTAATTTTTCCATCACCCTTTTTTTTATGGACTGCAATTACCATAAAATTGGAAAAATTTTTTTATGAATGGTTTTTTTTATTATTTTGTTTCTTCTTTCTTTTTTGCATTCGATCGGTCTTCTTTTGTGTTTTTGCGTTTAAATGAAAATAACGATTGCAATATTGCAGCATATTGCAAATAACAAAAACAGAAAATAAGAGAAACAATAACAATAATAGTAAAATAATTATTAAAAATTGCACAAAAAAAAAACAAAAGTACAACAACAAAGAATAAAAATAGCTGTTAAATTAATTTTCTTAACAGTATGTTTTTATTTTTGTTTTGCGAATAAACCGTTTAAACAAAATATTTGCGAAATAAATTACGCACTATTTAGAATTGTCAAAGTATAAATAAAAAAAAGTTTACTAATATAATGGAAAATGTCAGAGTTCTTATTTTGCAATGCAGGATTAATTTTTATACCAAATTTTCGTAAATTTTCTTATACGACACAGGGCATTGCTGCAGTTTCAGTTACGAGAGAAACTAGTGTTACAAGAGTATCTGTTTGAAAAATTATTTTAATACTAAGATAGGACCTTGCTCCCTTTTACTACATAAGTACATTAGTGCTCATACCCCCTACAGTGCTGCCCTGAAATAAGTAATTATATACCAGCATATAAATTCTCTTCCAAGCAAAATAAACTATCCCAGTCCCAGTTGACCTTTATCGTAACCGGTTGAGGAAGAACGGGTTTTAACAGGCAAAATGTATTAAAACGTACTTATTTATTGGATGACTTTATTTAAAGTGGGCTATAACTTTGAAAAACTTAGACATAACGGTACTTTTGAGCTGTCACTGCAAGTGTGGTACAATACACTACAATACTATTAGTTAAGATACCATAACCATTTAAAAAATTACTTACATCAAATAATGGACTATCGGAAATTCTTAAATTTATAAATGTTATTTTTCGAATTTATCGAGTAACTCATCCAAAAAGAAGCTCCTAAAAATTTAAGTAAATTTTTTAACAAGATTTTAGTTCAAAATATTTCGACTATTTAATTTAGTTTAATGCAAGTAGGTAAGTGAAAAATATAAATTGAATAGTTGAAATATTTTGAATTAAATTTTTTTTCTTACAATTTTTTCTTTAATTGGTTACCGGAACTCCTTCATTGCATGATTCCTGTAAATAACAATCATTTTACAAAATTACCGTAAAAGAAAGCAAAATATTTTGCTTTTTTTCAATAATTATGTACATAAAAATTTCTTATGGTTAATTGAATTGTCAAAGTGTCTTCGTTATCTTTTACGTTTCTTTGTTCGTTAAGGAGCACAAAAATTATACTTTGGTGGTAATCTGTACACTTTTAAAATTTTCAATTTTTAATATACCTCTATGTAACTAAAAAACTTACAGAATTTTCTATTTTTTTTTTTCTCATTATGGCAAAAAAGCCGAAAAATTTCCTTGAATGCCTTTCAAGAATAAATCAAAGCGTATATTTTTTGTTTTTAACAAAAAAAAAAAGAAACAAAAACCGTATTCAATCAAATGAAATTTTTCTTTCAAATTATTTTAAAGACAAAATTTAACAACTCAATTTATTTTAAATCAAGAATTACAGAATTTGAAATCATAAAGGTATGTAGTTCGCAACAAAATTTATTTCTTTTCTCACTAGGTGTCCTTTTAGCTAAAATGTTAAAATGAATTTTAAAAAATCATAATAAATCGATGCAACCGATTTAAACAAAAATATTTTAAATTATAAGAGATTTTTCTTTTTATTTATAAAATAAAAATTTGAAGGCGGCGGCACACCTTTTATTAAATAAATAAATAAAAGTTTTCGATCCTCAGTATAATTGTCGGAGTTGTAAGCCGGTATAGAAAAATTGAGATAAGTTTCGATTTTTCAAATCAATTCTTTGCATTAGTGCTCAAATTTGTACAATTACTTTTACCCCTGTGAACATGTTTAATGTTTTAAACTTCATCGAAGTTTTTTCTATTAATTTATTGTTGACCAGTTTAAATTGGCGGATACACTACATTTCTGTATTTTTGAGTCTTTAAACCGAATTAGAAATTTAATATGCAAATTACACTTTAGGTAATATTTAAAACAATTAAAATACGCAGAAATTTTCGATACCTCCAAGAATTTCTGCCGAAGTGCATGTTTCAATTAACCTCATTATAAAGCTGTGCGTTCATTTAATGTTAAAATATTTAATGATTTTCATTAAACTACAACATTTTCTTTTATTTTATTTCGTTAATCTAAAATACAATATATATGCGCCTAAAAGATCCTTTATTTTATGAATTTTGGCTCCCAAAGTAAGGATAATAACAAATAAAATTTTTTTACTGTTTGGTATGCCATTATGTATATATTGAATAGAGCCGAATTGTAAGTAAAACAATTTGGTAAAAATATTACTTAAACAAAAAATTTTAATAAAATAAATAAAAAGAACGACACCTTGCTGGTTTCTTTGACAATAAATAACAACAAAAAAGTAACTTTATGAAAGAGAAAATGCAAGTAGGTAAAGCCCTTCTTCATATCGTACCTTCACAAATAATAAAAACATGTTTAATTCTAATAGTATTTATGATTTTTGTTATTTTAAACATTTTAGGTGGGCGCAATCTTAATAAATATGTGCTATTTTTAGCAATATGTACGCATTTCCCAAAGGAAAATCTATTTTTCAATTAAGGTTGCCGCACCGTCCGTTTTAAAATCACCATATTTTGTTTATATTCCAATATTTGTTTTCCTTATAACTTCTGAAATGCTTAATGATCACTCCATTTCCGAAACTGACTGCTCATTTTATCTCAAAATCATTTGGTCATTCCTAATGGAAAAACCAAGAAAGTTATTTGTTAAATTCTTCTAAAAGTGTATACACTAATTATTACGCTAATATTAATGAAGCACTGAAAGCTGTTATGAAAAATTTTAATTCATCAATTTATTCAGAAAGAACACAAAAATCTGAAACCTGATTGATTCTTCTTATATCAAATGCTTATTAATAAAACATATTCTCTCGATTAACTTACTCTCGTTACTTATAGAACTCAATATAGAATTTAACTTTTATAACATAGAACTCTATAGAATATATTTTTTTTTATTTTACTGAGCTCTCAATCTTTAATCAACGTGGATTTAGTTATAGCATAAAGTTTATTGAATATTAATGGCAACGTACTTTTCCTTGATATATTATGAGTATTATACTTACACATGTATTATGAGGAGCTTATTTTGTTGCTTGTTCTAATTGGATATTTTGCTCTTTGTCACTTTTCCTTGTTAAATTTGACTTCGACGCCTTGTTTGTTCTTGAGAGAACTCTTCTTCTTATAATTTAACTTCCGACTGTTAATGAATCTCAAAACATAACGTACAGTTTTAGTTATACGATACGTAAATGTTTATTTTCTTTTAGGACTTATGGCAATCTTGAAAAAATAAACGAACAAAATAATATGATGATTCCTTCCTTTTTCGTCCTTTGTATCATAAGACATATGTTAACAAATAATAGCAACAAACGATTCAAACATTTTTGTGTTTTTTTTTTTTGTTTTATTTCTAAAAAGACGTTCATGACGATCCTTAACATTTAAAAACCTTTTCAGTTGTCAATTTCCTTCAGTATTTTTTATCAATATATAATTATTACCGTTGTTATAGTTTTCTTAAATGAGTAAAATATCGAAAGTATACAAATGTATGTACCTCATTTATTTAGTAATGTATTTTAGCACCTGAAATTTACTTCTCTGTTTTTTGGATGCCGAAATCGACCAGATTGCTTTTTGTTTTTCCTTTTTAAAAATTCGCATTTTAAATGTAACCTTTTAATCTTTTATGCACCTTTTATGTAAAAAAAACAAAATATTTTATCCTTTGTGTATTTTTTTATGTTTTAGTTAAGTATACGTTTCGAATATTGGCGTGAAAAGGCAGGATGTTTTTAGAAAACAATAATTTTCATGGATCATGCCAAAAAAAAAAAAATTAAATATTTATTTTATGATTTTGTAATTATTTATGAGGACTATCGGGTACCGTGGAAAATTTTATGTATAAAAAAAATTTCATTTTTAAAATAAATATTTTTGATGACTCACTTTACATTGAGAGAATTGTAGCATAGTGTGCAGAACACATCGATGATTGACATGTTATAAAATAAAATAATTGTACATAGCACAAGATTATTTTTTTTATACGAGTAACAACTAAATTTAGTTATGAATTGTTGAAAAAACAGTTTATGTTACAAAACCCAACATCTCATAAATATACAGAATTTGTCTAAAATTTTTGGAAACAAAATAAAAACTTGGCCATTTTCAAATTGCACATCATTTTATGCTACTCATGCGCTTTGTATTGTACATTTCATTTTTGAAAACCTATACACAAAATTTGTAAAAGAAAAAGTATGAAATAAAAACATTTATTCTTTTGTGTGCAGCAAGTTGGTTTAAGGACAATAGGAGGGAGAAAACTTGGATAATACTCTAAGTGTTTCCCTTATATTTGCGATTCCATTGTAAGAATTCGTCTCCTGGAAGCTTGATTTTTGATCTCTCACGAATATATATATATACCTTGGTAATAAATTAACAGCCCCTTATATATATGAAGGTATATCGACGTACACATTTTTTATTCTGCATCGATTTCTGAACCGATTCAGCTACACTTGCACGTCGATTAAGTGTAGGTGTGCAGCTCTACTGGGCATCATAAAACATCAGAAATTGCTTGACTATACTTATTTCAGAAACTACTCAGGCTCCACTTTTGAAACCTTTTTACCGAGAAACTACTACTAAAATATATTGTATTTAGAAAATGATTACGGTACTGAATATTTACATAAATATTCAGGATAGGAAAACTTCTATTCAAAAACATGTACCATGAGACGGTGTGATATATTTCTTATATATAAGCTCAAAAGTAATCAAATTCTGGTACGATAAATCCTATCCATCCCGTTTTTAATCATAGCATTCAAGTTAGTTTTCTTAGATAATAAGCTTGATTTTAAATTTAATTTTAAAATTTAACACATTTACCATGTTTTACAACTTATTTTCTCGTTCCTTAGCCCTTTTATTATTTAAAAAGGTAAGAAAATTCAATAATTATTGTAAGCAAAAAAAAACTTTTATGAAATATCAAGCACAGGAGGTCTTCCCATCGAAATTGTTTATTCAGCATTTTTAAAAATTTATGTAGCAATGTAAACTTATACAAGTAATACATGCATATGTCGTCTTATTCAAAATTGAAAATGATTACTAAAATAAAAAAAAAATTTAAATATTCACTCTCAAATCAAAAAAAGAACAAAAGATTAAAAATCTTTTGCAAAAATAAAATTCAATTAAAAATATTCCATAATTAAAACAACTGTGCTATGTTCATCGCGATGATGATGATGATGACGATTCGATGATGAATATCTAATTGCATCATCTGTGAACTGCTAATAAAGCATTTGGGAACTACTATTTTTCTGGTTGTCCCCTCTTTTCTTCATAACCAGATTAATATTACAATATTATGCTCTGATTGAAAATGCATATTTATTAATGTTTGCTGAGTACATTGTAAAATGGTTGAATTCAATTTGAATACCAGTACCTCAATTTAATACAAATCAATTCTGATCAAGACGTTTTCGATAAGAAACATGAAGATGAATTATTAAAGTTTATATTGCTGTTTATATTGTTTTTGTCGTTTTTTAGGGCAGTAAATCTAAGTACTTTTGTATGTGATTTGGGAACAAACAATTTAAATCAAAACTAACATATTAAATGACAGAAGAAAAATGAAAAGAAAATGCATTAAAATTAAAATGCAATACGAATTGAAATGCTATTTATTACAATTCTAAATACTGAAACTTTTTAATTTCATTGTGCACACTGATTTCAATTACTTAAAATAATATATTAATTTTGGACAAATATTTGCTGCAGTTACAAAATAAAATTTAAAAAATTTCAAAACTTTTGAATAAAATCATAATTTCGGAAAAAATCTTGTCAGCTGCATCTCTTGTTTTTCCATAGTTAAACAATTATTTTCCGAACACTTGCCCAATATGGTCATTTATCAATGCGTGGAATAATGTAAATTAGAAGTTTTTGATTCAATTCTTTGGCATTGCTTTCATGTCATTTCATTATACGAGAACACCTATAACATTACGAGTATTTCAAAACTTAAAGTTCTCGACAAACTTTTCCTGTAATGCTCTTTAAAAGCTTCTTACAATGGTTTTTAACAGACTCAAAATATCCTCAAATTTCAGTATAACACTCTATTTTTCTCACAAATTCGGTTAAAATTCAATAATTAAGGTGAAATCAGTTTTTGTCGAATAAAATTCACTATTACACAAAGTCTCCATACCAAGTCATACTGACAAAAAACCCAGGTTTTTACGAGATATACACAATATTCCTAAAGTAATTTCTTTTTTAATTAAGGTATTTATGCTATTTTGTTTTAAAAAAAAAACGTAAACTTTTCAGAGCGATGAACTTTGAAACCGTCCAAAGCGAGAATGAATAAGAATAAAATAACTTAGAAAACGTGCACTACCAATTTTTCCTTTATATCGCCAATATATAAATCTGAATTATCATAAGTGACGACAAAAAAAACTTGATTTTCTCTTGTCATTTTACACCTTCTTCAGTCATCCATGTTAAACTTTCTTTTAAAAAGCACTCCATGCGACCAATTAAAACTCCGCCACATTATTTTATTTTTTCTTTTTGTATTCAAATAAATATCGCAATTTCTTTATTTTATTATTTTTGCTGATGCAGTTCATGACGTTTTTCAATTTTATTCTATTTTTTTTTTGTGCCTTTTTCATCTTGAACTAAAGTGCAAAAAAATGAGAGTTGTGACCTCTGATCAAATAATAACAAAACAAAAATAATAAAATCCAAGTTAAAGGAAAATAAGAAAACAAGAAATAATAAAATAAAAACTAGTAGAAATTCACTCCATGCATAACTATACAAGTACGAGTATTTATATGAGAAAACAACAAAGTACAAAGAATAAGTTTATGTGTGTAAACAGTGGAAATTTGATCGCCCGCCTACATCTTCATCATCTTCGAAAAAATTTTTCATATTCCAAAATTGCAGAATTTTTCTTCTTTTATTTTTATGTTCTTTTTTTTCATATTAGTTTATTTTTTCTTCATTATTGCTGTATAGAATATTTTTTATTTAAAGAAATCTTTTTTTTAATGAATTTATTATGTCTGGTGATCCAGACTATAAATTCTGTGATATCGATGTGTGGCTTAAGAATTCGTGGCCAATTTTAATATTCTTGAATTATCGAAATCATTTGGATTTCGTAATATACATACATACACTCCTGTTGGCTGTTGTGTTTTATACTCTTAATTTTATGTTCCTTTCATTTTAATAGTATGGTTTTACTTTTATTCAATATACCAGAAAAAAATATGACATCCAATTAAGTAGACAAATAAAAAATAAATAGAATGTAAACTAAATAAAGTACAATAATGGTTATAGGGTAACATTTTTATATTTTTCTCTACTTTGGTTTCTGTTATTGTACTATATACAGAGTGTAAAGAAAACAGGTCGTTAATAATTTGGTAGCAATAATTATTTTATTAAGTAATGATTAAAAATCTTTACAATTAAATTAATAGGTTTTTGAATAATATAAAAGTATATGTAACTGCAGGATATTGAATTACGATCATTGAACATATTCGTATTAAAACCACTGTAAATAGATTACAAAAAAAAATTTATTACCAGAATTTTGTTTTGTTTAGTTTATGTGTATATATAGCGTAATATCTTATACCTTAGCGCAATATAAAGAACATGTTCATTGCGATTAATTTTAGCTTTACCAAGGTTTTGTACAAAAGAAAAGGGAATTTTTAGTACAATTTGACATAAATTGAAAACTCTGTCAATTACTGGCTGAAAAATGTTGCTGCAACTATCAATTACATATAATGGTAAATCCGTAATTTTTGCCAGCTCCTACAGTAACAAATTTTCCAATTTACACCGAAATTGTAATCTGGAAATTAAATTATAATCTACCTTGAAATCATTTAGCAAAACAACAGTAATTTAAAATTCATTTTGAAGGAAAAGAATATGTATACCAACAGTTCGCTAAAATTTTTGTGTTAAAATTCGAAAAACGAAATTCTATGTCCAAATTGAAAAATTTTCTATTTCTTTTTTAATTTTCCTTTTAGAGCATTTTGAATTACCTATTTCTTTTTCGATTTAATAAATAATAAAAATTGCTATTAGATTTTATTTAAAATTTTTAATCAAAAAAATTTAAACATTATCAGTTCCGTAGCCATTCACTCATTCATTTTATTAAAAATAAATAAGTAACCGGATTCAAGTTTAAATAAAAATCTGACTAAGTTTTATTTAAATTTTTGACTGTCTTGAATTTATTTAGTCTAGTAACACTTCATATTTAGTGTGACAAAACACGACGGTTTGAGAGAAAGTAAAAGTAACATAATTATTCTATTTTTATAAGATTATAATAAAATATTTATTCAATGGTGTAAAATAATTCTAACATTAAATATTTAATAATTATCACTTTAAATTTCACACCTAAAAAATTATTAAATTCTAAATATTTCGCTATTATTTCATATACCTATCATCTTGTAAAAAATTTATTAATTTTTTTTTATAAATTAATCATAAAAAAATATTCATATATGATGCATCATCATCATCATCAAAGGTGATAATAATATGGTAATTACCATCAATCGCCCACACATTACTTTATAATCAATATTTAATTTGCAAATTGTCCAACGACATATGACGTCACAATGCGTCACTTTCATATTAAATCTTGTTAAAAAAATTATATTTTTCTACAACACTTTTTTTTTATATTTCATTACGGTTATTTTAAGTAAAAATTCACCTGTTTAGAATTCTTAATGAATTTGAATATATATGAATATATATGAATACATACGTGTACATATATATTAAAAGAAATTAATAAGAAATTAGAATTTAGAATTCCCTACAATGTCATATTACCCATTTAAGATTTTTAATAAAAAACTATATACAAAAATTTAACTATTTTATAAATAAATAAATATCTACACATAGAGTCCGAAATTTTGTTTAGAATTAATATAACACTACCAATTTCCAGAATATTAAAAATTAATTCTAAGACAATAAAATTTCATAATATTATTCAAATTAAAATTATTCACACTCATACGTATACATGTACATTTTTGAGGCATTAACCTACATTGAGAAGGCCACCGCCATCAATATTATTTATACTTTTGACATGGTTATGATAAAAATAAATTACTAAATTTAGTAACTAACCAAAAAAGCAAGAAAACAAAATCTATTTTTATCTTTACCCACGCTTTTATCGATTTCTTATTTTGGTATTACTTAATAATAGAAATAAAGTGACTAAAACAAGGAAATTATGATCTTAAACACATTATGTATGTATACAAACAAAACTACATATATTTTGTATGTCATAATTAGTTTGCATTAAAAGAGGTGGTAATCAAATTTTAAAAACACAATTAGGCTTAGTAAGAGAGGAAAAATTAGCGAGTAATTTTATAGAGTAATTTTTGCATTTAGCAATTCAAAAGAATGACTTTCAATTTCAAAAGAAAACATAATTTTTGAAAGCACATAAGTTTAAAAAGAAATTGCCATGGTAAAAGTTTGGGATATAACCAGATTTATGTCAACTAAAGTAAAATTGTCTCTAGAATTAATTAGAAAAACGTGAAAGTTTATAGAAATAAATGAAAGAAAAATGAGGATTTTTCTTTTAAGACTTAATCGTTAAAATTTTTCTATAACTTAAAAATCTTGAGTAGATCACTATAAAAATTAAACTTAACATTATATAGCTTAATATACAAGATTATAAAATAAACGTTAAAATAAAAGTAATTAACCATAATATCCATAATATTCGATGACATATTGTATGGTTAGTATGGCTAATATATGAATGTAACCAACGAAAATAAAACAATAAACTTTCAATATTTATAACATAGAGAAAAAACTACGGTAGGCTAGTCACCCGCCTAGTAAACTGTAATTAAAACTCAATGACTTTTGAAATTAAATATGCTTCCAAGTATAACATATCTTGTTTGAGAAATTACAGCTTTTTGATATATCACTTTTTTTCGATGTATGCAATATTCATGGTGTTTAACACGTTTTCCGTTTTCTTTAAATGCCACTTGATAAAATTTAGTTTAATTTTTTTTTTGGAAGACTTTATTTTAACAATTTTTTAAGGAAATCACAATATTTTAATAATTATCTCAATAAATTAACATACCGTAACAGCATTCATTCTCTCAACTAAAAATGACAGATAATCAGGAATCAAGTCTCTCAACTAAAAATGACAGATAATCACGCCAGACTATTAATAGACTGGTTGTCTATTTTCCTTTTTCAGTCACTTTTTACGATCATTTTAAAATCGAAATTCCCATTTTATTAATATGTAACATTTTTTCAATTAGATTTTCCTAAGTGTTTCTCAAACTATCAATAAACATTTTGGAATTGACAGACAAAATGGCTGGATAGTAACTAAATTATGTATATTTTGAGTGAAAACGAAGAATCTATATTAAGCAAAAATTCTACTCATCTGAAACTTACATTATTATACTCCCTTTCTTAGGGAGGGGAGTATCTGGGAAGTAAAGATCGAGAAAAGAAAATTTTATTCTCATTTTGGATAATTTTACGTTTGAATATATCAACATCTTTAATTATGCGGTAAAACGCAAGTTGAACTTAAATTTTCTTGGTTTTACTGTAAGTATACTCCTAAAACTTTTTTCTATGTAAAAAAAAACGTATTAATTTTATAAAAAATTCTTCAATATTTTGTAGCTTTTAATGGAGTTTGAAAATCATGTTGATAGCTGGTATCAAAATGTCAAACATTTTACTATGAAACTCACATATAGAATTTCAATTATTTCAAATTAGTTTGGCGATCTGTGCGAGACGATTTAATTAAATAAAATGTTTTATAAATTCTTTCCAACTAATTAACAACTCTATTCAAAACTTTCATCAAAATAAATTTTTCTTTAATTTTTTTTTTTTTTTGATTCACTCCCATTCAAAATTTATGCAAAATAAAATTGATGAGCCGAAATTATGACAAAAACAAAAACAGAAAATTAAATTAATTTTTATATCTGATCTACCTCATAACCTTAATAACGAAAATATCTATAAGCTAATAATTTCTTAAACATGCGTGGGTAGCTCTACAAATCTTGAAAAACAAAAAAATAAATATAAAAAAGTAACGTTTATTTTATCGGCAAATTAAAAACCATTAACGGTATTGAAATCGTAATTGCGAATTACATCGTTTTTTTTATTTTATTACTGTTATCGTTGCTATTTTTTCTTACTTTTTCGTATTTTTATCACATCATTAAAAATCATACCAAAAATTGACGTTAATAACTGATTATCTTTTTTTGTCAAAAAGAAGCAAAAAAATTTATTTTCTTTTATTTTCAATTATTTTATAAAAAATATAATTGTTTTTATTTACAAAATATTTATATTTAAATTTTCCTACTGCAAAATACCTGCCTACCTACATATGTACATACAAATTAAATGTTGAATAATGTCTGGAACTAAAACGCAAGCAATTATTTATGGTAACCGGTAACGTATAAAGACCATCTGTTAGAAGTGTGGCTATCGCATTCAAATAATAATAATAAAAATTTATCATAATTTGGTATAATAAATGTACTTCCCTACGTCATCTTATAATTGACTGGGTGTCGTTGCTATTAAGATTAATCCATAATGTGCCATACTTATTTCATAATAAATTTTATGCTCGTTCCATATTTCACACTTATTTTCGTCAATCATTTTATACGACTATTATAATAATTTTGAGTTGAGCAGCTTCAAGTTTATATTATTATTGATTTGGTGAAGTGTGAGCGATCAATTGTACATACACATTATCTCTATTATATAGGTATATATATACATATATATTTAAGGTATATATTAATGTTGCTTTGATATTATGTGGGTATGTATACGTACATAAACCTTTTTGAGAGAGCAATTGAATTTTGAAAACAATAATCATAATTAGAACAGTTGTCGTCGTCGTAGTCGTCAAGTTACGATAAATATTTTGATTATTTTTTTTTTTAATTTTTTATTATTTTTATTTTTTTTATTGTTATTATTCAAGGAGTTATAAATAAATCATTAAAAATTAATGACGATAATAATAATATAAAAAGTGATTTGAAATTGATAAGAGGGACCCCAAATTGAAAGTAATTTGCTATCACTATTATGGCACTTCTATAACAAATATTACATTTTTACATACATATATTGATAATTGTATATATACATATGTATGCACTTTTATAGATTGTAATTTTACAATTATAAAGTTGGGAAATAATTTTATTGAATTTTGTAGGAACAACAATTTTATAACGGTATTGCTTTATATCAGCAACTGATCAACCTAACTAATTTAATTCAAATGTACGTAAAGAAATAGAAATATTGTTGTTGTTGAAATTGTAAATTACATACTTGATTTTAGTCAAACATCACAAACCATTTAATGAAGTTTTAAAGTATGATAAAGATGCTAGAATTACCAAAACTATAAATTGAAATTGAAAGAACTCTTTGAATTCCTTCCTGATCACTGTATATTATCGAAATATTTAAATTCCAACTAAATTTAATTTCTGTTTTGTTACTCTCTTATTAATAATCTCAGGAATGAAAACGGTTCAATTCCGAATCAAAACGAGAAAAAAAACAGTTGACCATGTCAACTCTATTTTATATTTATTTATGTAAAATTTCAGTACTGTGATTTCAATATTTTCTTATTTTTATCACACTAACAGCCTTAACAATACACTTGTTTTCACGAAATTTCTATATTATAACTATAATAATTTCTGAGATTACGCCATACCACCCAAATAAGTTTTTGGGTGGTATGGCAGCTATCACAAGTACTCATGAGATCTCAACAACTGTTAATGAACTAGCTGCCATTTTACCATATTTTACCATTTGCAACATTTCAGTACAGGTTGAACAGTTTTCAAGATGTATTCAAATAACTTTTCAAGTTGTATGGCAGCTACGAGAAGGAGCCAAGCTATTCCAATTAATTTTGTCAAATACAATGGCTCTAACAATATATTCGCTTGTGCGAAATTTCAATACTATAGCTTCTATAATTTTTTAGATATAGCTTACAGAACCAGTACCTCGATCATATTCATTTTAAATAGTGTTCTGACACTTGCTATAATAAATCATTTATGAAAATTTGGTGAGCTTAGCTCAATTAATTTTTGAGTTATCGTCGAAATTATCGGACGGACGAGCAGACAAAGCTAAATCGACTCAGAATTCGGCGCTGATCAAAAACGCATACTTGAGTCTATATTTCAGACCATTATTAATTCTTAGCGTTACAAACGGTTAGGTAAATTTAATACACCTTCGAACATATGTTCCTACGGGTACAATTAGCGAATCTATTCAAATAAACTTAGTGCAGACAATATGTGGGTAACAATATTTTAATATTATTATTGGAACCTTATTAAGAATATTATGTTAAATATGATTCTTAACATCATGAATAAAGAAATAATAATTAAGAAATCAAAAGTCAATTGCTACTAATTAGATATTGAGATAAACAATTGTTTAAAAATATTTCTTCAAAAATTACAAGATTATCATAATTTCAATAAGTGTTATATTGAAAGTAAAAACATTTTTATTATATACAATGTTGAATTATCCCAGTTTGACTTTGTTCTTCACTACTTTTAATCTATTGTTCTTGATTTGTTTTATGTTATACCCCTCACCTGCATACCATACCCCACCATCCATAATTGCAATAATTGAAGTCACAAAACTTGTTTAAAATACTTCAATATTTTATAAGCTTCCGTTAACTATTTTATTTATTATTGCATTCATTTACATCAAATTATGTAATTTGTATAATGTATTATACTTATTATTAACAAATTATAAATTTATAACATGAAATAAACAAAGCTGTAAACTAATTCAAAATTCAAATTATTATAAAGTAGTACTTTTCGCTTCAGCATGTGAAAATAGTGTGAGATGGAAAGAAAAATTGAAAGATGCGTTAACATAATGGTGAATTCAGGAGTAAATCGCGAGAATTAAGGTAAATGATTAAATTTTTTTAGATATGGTGTTTACCGTTAGCTTTCTGGATTTAAAGAAATTTTGAAAAGCTTGTAAGTTCGGAAATATAAGATTTGAAAAAACCTTACAAATTTCGAATGCCCACAACTTTTAGAGGTTTCGAGTTAGAAAAAAATTTTCTTCAAAATTTCAGGATCCTACAAATTTCCGACTAGAAATAATATCAAAAATTTGAAAAATGTTTGTGGTCTTTGACGAGCTATAACTTTCAGTAGGAGGGAATAGGTAAAAGTTTTCTTCTAAGGGAATAAATCCCTAGTAAAGATGTATTTATATGATGGTATTTATATGTATAAATGAAATAATTTTAGAAAATGGCAAAAGATTTTAGTGTCAAAAATATGACACATATTTTGTTTATTGAATATTTACATTAATTTTTCCGAAATATTAAAATCCCTAAATAATTTAATTTGTACTCTCGTGAAAATGGGATTTCTGAAGCTTTAATACATACAATTGATTCTATTATGGCAAACTTTAACTATCTCCTTCAAATTTATAATATGCTAAAACCTCATGTGTTATTTTATTTTTTGACAGACAGATTGTCTAATCAATCTGTCAAAACAAAATTCAAAGCATTAATAAATTAAACACATGTGTTTGATAAGAACAGAACATCTCTAATATGTTCGGTTTTGATTTGTTTAAATCTTTATAGCACATACATATGTACTTAAATTATACACAAGAATTACCAGCTTTTAAAATAAAAAAGTATATAATTTACTATTTTCAATTGAACTAGAAACTTGGTTTGAATTTTGTCTTTATTTTAACTTCAAGTAGCTACTTAGTATAAACGCTCACATCATATTCACACAAATCATATTTCGAAAAAAAAAAAATTCATGATTATTACAAAAGGAATAACAGTACTATGTACATACATATGTGTGTATGTGAAGGAAACCAGATTCTAAAATTCGAACATAACATAATAAAAGTTATTAAAAAATAAATAAAAGTAAAAATTGAAATCAAAACCTAAAATTAAAATTGTTGGAATATTTTCAATTGATTTCAATTCAATTGAATATTTTTTTTGCTACCACAATGTGTACATTCATACATATTGATTAATTATCGCTCTCAAATTACAGAAAAATTATATAAAATTACCTCACATGGAAATAGGCAATTTTTTACACTGTATACCAGTTATTTACTTGTTAAAAATATAGTATTAACACCGTGTAAGTAAAATAAAAGAAAAAATAAATTGTCAAAGTGATAATTATTATGCAAAGTATCAGAGGAAAATATTACAATTCAATTAAATAAGCTACATATACACAAGTTTTAGATATTGTTACTCGACTCTAATTATACAGGTGAATCTTATAAAATTGGTAAGCTGCATTGGTCTCATAGACTAGTCCAAAAATACTTCTATAGATTTCAAAATATACAAAAATATTCACATACATGGCATTATAAATTTATCAAATCCCTTATAATATTTGAAAGGAGATTCAAGTTAAATGTTACATTTAATTTTCCAATTTTATATAGAATTAATAATGGTAACCTTCATGGTCTGAATAATTTTTTTTTAAAATTTGGAATTCATAATATTTTCTCCAATTTTAATAACAGAAAATCAACTTAATTTATCAGATTTTAAAGTGATAGCAAGTGTTCCCGAAGTAATGCATTTTCAGTCTTTATGGTTTAATCGAAACATGTATATTTTATACTAGAACCTTATTACATTATCTATAAAAAGGTACTGCAACCTTTTAATTCTCCTAACGAATTTAAATTCCTTGTGATTTTTAATAAAAATCAAAAAATGATGGTGTTATATTGATATTATATTTTCAGTGTGACCTTTGACAATATTGACGAAAACCAACTTATAAAAACACTATCCAATAGTCTGTGAATTGACTTTCATAGTCCAGGAATAGTATTAATAATGAAAATTTTTATAATAAACCACAAGATCTGAGAAAAATAAACAAAATAGAAAATATTATTACATTTGGAATCACTATGATGTTAAGACAAGTAGGATCAGTCAGAAAAGTCTACCAAAATTCTAAAGAAAACCCTATTTTAGTACTCAATAGGTTTACAAAGACCTCCAGTGAACGAACAATTTTTTTTATTTTGTTAAATAGAAGCTCTATACTAGCTTTTTTAAGAACTTTATTTAAAAATATCATTTAAAATTTAGCATTTAAATTTGGTATCCTATTATTATCCGAGGCTACCTTCCTTATGTTATTAAATTATTACATTAAAATACTTTAATAACTGTCATCATTTATGATAATAACACCAGATAAAAAATCAAATAACCTGTCAAAATTGCATTTTACTTCAACTATGCTTGCAAAAGTTAATTATTGGTCGAATTGCATTATTGCACAAATTAATATCGCGATGTATATTGAATGACTTGATCTACAATAATTATTGAATGGAAATATTTGTAGCGTGATGATGTAGTGTATAACACTTAAATACGTATGTGAAAAAACATGGGTACATTTTTAGATACCAGTTAATATAGTTAATTACAAAAAGTGGGAAATATCGAATTTTAATTTCGATTTCAATCGATATTTATTTTTTTTTTATTAAAAATTTCAAGTTTGATTAACTTTTGTGTACAAAATATACAAGAAAAATATAATTATAATTTCTGAATATTATGCAGAGTTAATAATATTTTATACTAGCTATATAAAACAATCTAATTAGCGTAGTAATTAGTAACTTTATTTTTATGATTTCAATCCAACTTTTAATTCCATTCAAGTTGAATGGCCTAACTAAAGTCATGTGTAAATTATTTCTTATAAAAATTGTAAGTATTGTGTTACATAAGTCATTTTACGTTCTAAACACCTTTAGCAGTAAATTCTAAAAATTGTCATTCATTTTTAACTCATTACTTCTCACGTTTTTCAGTGAATTTGTTTTTCAAACGAATGGTTATTTTTCGTAACCGTATGTGTTTAATAAGTCATGCTAATTATAGAAACGTTTTTTCAAGCAATTACTCACACAGCCAAAAACACAAATTATTTAAAATTTCTATGCGCCCACAGTGATTACAGTACTAGCACGTTATTGGAAATTTCAATAAAGAAATATTTTGCAACTGCAAATTGCACGCCAAAAACCCTTGTCTCCATAGAAAAAACTAGTTTCATTAAATTGTGTTGATAATATTTAATTTTATATGAAAAAAAGGATTCGTAGGGTTTGCCTACTATATTCATAAGTTCATACTACACATATTAACTGAACCTAATATAATATTGTTATATTGTATAACATTTTTTATTATATTACAAGGTGTCAAACCTTGTATTAGGCTTAGAGTAAGACATGCATCCACAAAATCTACTTACAATTTCTTATAATGTACCAATGAACCCTACATTTTTTTAAAACAAAATTGTGATTGAATTAAATGTTATGTTATCGTATTTGTATATATTATTTCTTACCTCAGTTATTGAAAAGCACACACAAATATTATTGATTCCACAGTATTTGAAAAATTTTAATAGCGTGACACAAGATCAATGATAATGCGTTGTATTTCATAATTGATGAAAAATTAAATTTAAAAAAAATGAATGCTGTAAAATGGATCATATATACATAGAGATTATAATTATGACAACATTTTTTAATTTCATTATTTCAGGCCCCCTCGTACCCCCTCACCATATTAAGAAGAATTTATTTAATAAAATAATTGTCGTCAATTACAATTAAGAAATATTTGATTTTCTTATAATTTCAAATGCATAAATATTTGCAATATACATGAGTTTCTTATATAACAAAGTGCTTTGATCCTTAACCACTTTGGTAAAATTTTATTGGATATTTTAAGAAGAGCAGAAATAAGAAATATTGGAATAAATTAAAAGCACGCAATAACCATTTTTAGAATACGGAACTTTCGCAAACTATAATAAAATATAATTTGTTTTCATTTAAATATTTTAAGATTATAAATTTCATTTTGGGTCATCATAATGATGTAATTTATCCTAAATTATAATATCAGAGAAAGAAAGACTTTGAATCACAAAAAGCGGGGTTACTTTTTCTTTTATTATTTTGCAAATTTAAGGAAACCATTTTTTGTATAAACATCAGTTTCTGTTCATATATGAATTTTTAGTTTTCGTAAATATTATAAAGGTATTTCTTAAGCGGAAATCAGAAATTCATCGCCAATTTTTTTTATTTTAAATTCTTGAATAAGTTTGGAATCAAAACTACTTTTATTCCAGCAATTTGTAAAAGATTCTCAAAACAGAATATGAGAAATCTTCAAAACTAGTTCATCTTTATGCAAATTAGGATTATTTTAATAATTATAATTTATAAGAGAAGAACCATTATAAAAATTATAAAAATACATGGACAGAGAATTAAGTTTAATCTATAGGCGCATGATAATAAAATCTACTGGGTTTCGACAAATACAATTCATTATAAGAACACTGGCTCGTCTACCTAAGCTAGTGAACACCTACATTTCAAAAATGGGCATTTATCTATTACCAAAAATGTTGGCATCTGCGTATTAAACTAAGCATTCGATTTTTTCAAATATCTGAAAATGGTAAGCCCCCTAAAATATGCAAAGTTTAATTTTTTAACAAAAATTTTATTTAGTTTTTCTTAAATGGAAAAATCTATTTAGTTGTTCTTAAATTCTTAGCAATAACTATATTTACTTAAAAAAGTATATGGCTCACTTCTTTCTTACCAAACCACGAGCTGAATTTCGAATGTTAATCCGGCCTTGAGTATATACCCAAATTACTTCTCATACTTTGAATTACCTTAAATATTTTACACAAATCTGAGAAACTAAAAAATTTTTATCCTTGAATATCAAATTAACACATTTTCATTTCATTTAGGTTGATCTAAAAATGAATAAATTCATAAATTATTGTCTTTATATAAAACGTGAAATAAAATGCAAAATAAAAGCATAAATAATTTTTTTAAAGGTCTCAGATAAGCATAAAAATTCGTCTTAAGTTCAATATCACTATATACTACATTGCATTATCAAAATTACCATATCTAGAGGCACAAAAACAAAAAAACAAAGTGTATTTAATACATCGCGGCGGCATCGCACACAAAAACTTTCAAATTAAACAAAGAGAAATTCCTTTTATTTCACCAACTGTCCTACTTAATTTCATCTTAATATCATCTTAATTTTTCAATGCCATATTTAGAGGGTACTGCACGAATGCATAACAAAAGAGAAAAAATTTCACTTCCCTCATTATTAGTTTTTTTTATTTTCTCTTTTGTTTTAAAAATAAAGTTAAAACAACATTTTCAACCCCCTTTTGATTAATAATTATTAAAAAAAAAGAAAGCAAAAAAATTCTCAAAAAAAATATTCTCGAGGTCACCGTTCCGCAATTCATTGTCTGCAATTGTTCTAAATTCCAGAACGCCAACAACTTTTTTTACTTTTTAAAGTTTCCACGTGAAGTGAAAACTCATTATGAAGCAGAAATTAAATTACTTTTTTTTAAAACATATATAGCTGCATGCACATACACACACACACATTAAATTTAAGTAGCTTTGAAATTAATTTGATGGTATTTTGCTTTTGTTTTCAATTTTAAAGTTCTCACATTCTGAGTCAAGAATAGCACAACATCACAATTTTATTTAGTTTTTTCTTGTTTTTTTGCTTTTCTCATACATCAATGTAAATTAAAAAATGCTGCGATGATCGCGAAATCAGATCCTTTAAGAAGGTTATTGAATCGCGTCGTCGCTTTTAATAAAAAAATTAACGGTGAGACAAATTAAATAAAGCTTGGAATATTTTGTTTTTCTTGCTGTTCTTATTGTTGTTGTTGTTATTATTGTTGTTACGATTATGGTAATTTTAATTCCGTTTTAACTGTTAACATTTTTCTGTTTTTGTTCTATTTTTTTTTTGTTTTTTTTTTTGTATAGAATAAAAATATCTTTTTTTTCTCATGAGCGTTTAATTTCACGGATCAAACCGAATCTTATGGAGGTCCATTAATTTTCCTTGTTGTAAAATTCATAGGAGAACTCATATTCCTTGAATGTTTTGTTATTCTTATGCTTTTAATTTTTTTGTTTTTTTTTTCTTTTTTGTGCTTGGCTTTTCGATTTTAGAATATTGGACATCTGTGATTTTTTTAAGGTGGGTGGCGATTTAAATTTTATTTGAAGCGAAAACGGTAATGCTGTTATTTTTTTTATTAGTACAAAATTTTTTTTTAAATAATGAACGAAAAAAGGTGATGGTTGCTGTTTTTTTTGTTCATCTTCTTCTTTTTACTTTGTTACTTAAATAACGTGAGAAATAAATTTTGAAAATTTATTGAAAACTAATATAGGGTAGCAGTAATATGATTGGTTTAGAAATTTTTAATAAGAAAATGATTTACAAATTTTTGGAATAAAAAAACAAATTTATTAAAAATAAATGGAGTGGATCAAAAGATTTCAATAGATGACGAAAATTATAAGTGTTGAGTAATTTAAACCAAATTTACGGTATTTATGTATTTAGAATAAACCTATAACGGGCTTCTAATATAAAACTAAAAAATGTTACATGTTATCAATGTTAAATTTATAGGTGCTATTGAATTCCAGATTGCAGCATCTGTATGATTTGGTGAAATGCTAAATTAGCTATAGAAAGAATTTAGAATCGATTCTGTTTAATAATCGATACTGGAATCGATTCGGTTCAATAAAATAAATTTTGTTCCAGAGTGCTGTTAAAATTGCGGAAATTTCACTGTACCTCAAAGTAACTTAGCCGGTGACGCATTTGCTATGAGAAAAGAATAGGAATCTGCTTCATATCCTAGAGAAACAAAAAATATGATGTTTGATATAAGTTATACGATGGTTGATATTAAAAATAAGAGCTTTCACTTGTTACGTGACTGAAATTTGAACTAAGAACAAAAGAAAGCAACTAAGAATAAAATATAACCTTCATACAACTAAACTTAATTTCCAATCATTAAAAATATTTTTTGATGACACACAACAAGATCGTGCAAGTAAGCAGCTCTAAATATCTTAATTTTTGTATATGAAAGAAAAATTTTTAATTCTACTTTTCCCTAAATTTAGTTTAACAGTTTATTGTTAAAATTTCATGATTTTTATATATTTCATAACATTTTTGTATAGCATGTATGAGCCGCAAAGAAATTTTCCACAAATGCTAATCTAGAAAATTTTCTTTCAATTAGATTTTTCACCAAAAAAAAAAACAAAATTCTAAAAAATTTTTCCTTATTACTTTCATTGCCAAAATAACAGGGAACTTATAAACTTAAACATTAATTCGCAGGATTTCTCTTACATTTTAGAACTGTTAGCAATCTTGAAACAAATACAATCGATTGCTATCACAACTCAAAGTTCATTTATGGCATTTACAAAATTGTTCTAATTTTCAACCTTCGTTTAAATTAATTTTTTAATTTAATATTTGTAACATTATTCAACTAAATCTTATAGTTACCAACACTCTTTGAAGGAAGCACGTTTGTTGCTTATTATTATTAAAACGCGGGTACCGACAAAACTAGTTTTTTTTCGAGTCAAAAGCTGAATTTTGAAAACTTGTAAATACTGGTTTTAAAATAGTAATTATATTAATTATCAATTGCTAAATATTCTAATTCTAAAATGCACATACAGAATTGGGCCAAAAGAGTAAAAACCTATTCCATGTTTTAAAATCATAATGTGAATCAATTCAAGTTTGATATAGAAATGAAAAGAAAAAAATTATTTTGGGGATTCTTCAACTAGGGTATTTCATATTTTTTAATTCATTATTTCGTGTAACTCTTAATTTTAATCGAAATTACCCATAAATTGAAATGATAACTAAAGAAACCTTAAAAAACTTCTTTTTTTTTTAAATTTGTGTTATGTAAAAATATGCAAATATTTTTTAAAAAATTTTGGAGAAAAAAAATCAGAATTAAAATTTTAAAATCATTCTGTTCACTTCAATCTCACATACATACATACAAACATACATTACATACGTTTATGCATCAAATACTTCAACTGAACCCCAATTCTCTTTTTCATTTTTGATTCTATTTTTCTTTATTTTGATATTATGGTTGACCACATCATTTTCATCATCTTCAGCATCTTCATGCCACAATGCTCTGTGAGCTGTGACTTTATTTTCATTTCATTTTATTTTTCTTTTTGTTTTTTGTATATCTATTTATTTTCTTGAATTAAAATAAATTTCATGCTGTTAAATCGCGCATCCGTTTTATATAAAATACACATATATGCGAGATTGAATAAAAAGGATACAAAATAACTATAAAAATCACAACAATAACAAAATGGGTTAAAAGAAAAAAAAAACTAAAGTGTCAGATATTTAACTTCACCTATATGGTGGACACAGTGATTTTTTTGTTGAATTCAAAAAAAGACACCCCGTGGAGCTTTTTAACATCTTCAATGGGTACACCATTGATATTCCATTTTGTTTTTATCTTTGTTTTCTTTTTAGTGGGTACCTTTTTTACTTGGACGTTCACAATTTTTTTTTTCTTTAATTTCTTTTATTATGCTTATAGTAGTAGTTAGTGGAGCTTATCGCTTCTCGCATAAGCAAACAAAATGTGTACCCAACTAATATACCAATTTATGCATATCTAATAATATGCAATAAAGAATGAAAAAAAAAAGTTAAAGAGGCACCTTCAGTTTTACAGGCTTACAGCTCAAAAGTATATGGGAAAAATTAAGCAAAGAAGAAAAAACCCACAACACACAATAATGTGACTGCGACTATGTAAAATGTTTCGCGCACAATTCGCTTACATTCCATACCAAAATTTATTTATTATTTGTTTAATGTTTTGTGCATTTGCATACATAATCATGCATATGTATATGTATATACATATGAACATGTCTACATACATATTTAAATTCAGAAATTTTTTTGTTCTTTTTGGATTTAAATTGATTTTTTCTCATAGATAATCTCATAATCCTTTTACCACTTAAGGATTTTGGAATTTTTGTTTTCTAAAATTTTTTTCTTGTTTTTTTTTTCTTATTTCTTATTTGATTTTTAAATTTTCTTTTATACTTATTATTAATTTTAAATTCCAGTATTTATGGACATATTATTGTTAATCTGATGATAAACGAAATCTTTTATTAATTTTTTTTTTTTTAATTTTATACTCTTTTTTTCACAATCATATTAAAATAAAATTTAACTTTTATGAAGCGAAAAGACTGTCTATTTTTAAAAAATTTTAAGTCTTATAAAAGCTATTTATCCAAAATTTCAATATTTTTCAAACTCAAGGGTTCAGGCTTGCACATCCTTTGAATAGACACAAAAAAATTAAGTTCAATGAGGGAGGCAATTTGGATATTTTGTTGTTGTACGAAAACTATAATCATATGAATAAAATTTTTCTAATGTCGTCAATAACATATTCCATTGTATGTTATAGTTGAGACTAAAAAAATTTTTGAAATTATTCCTCAAAAGTTTACATCAGTGCTTTTATTATGCTATTTGAGCATTTTATTCATTGGTACCAAGTGAATTCAAAAATCCAATGAACTCGATTTTGAAAAAAATGTCATTTGTTACACTTCAAAATTGAAAACTAAAGCAGTTAGAAGAGAGAGAAAATTTAATTTATGTCAAAGAATAGCTCTTAATATTCTTGCCTTTAATAAACAAATTGTTTTATTTTACTAACATTTAGTTTAGATACTCTGATAACACCAATTGTATTTAGCACTGAAAATTATATGCAATAAATGCAGTTATACCATTTTACAGTATACCCAAACGGTATATACTGTAAAATAGTATAACCGCAATTTCAATAAAAAAGAAAAGTAGTGTATAGGAAAGGCACATCAAGTAAAATTTCAAAATTATCGACATGCAAACTGTAGACCGGTGTTAAATCAGCTATGAGTGATTAATAAAATTTTAGATGCAAACTAAATCAGTATTATTACAAAAACTTTCCAAATAGCAACATGGTGTTAAAAAAAACTATAAATACTGCTTGGATATTCATTCATTAAATACACCTTCAACAACTTTCCTTTGATTTCCTTTTATTTCATTAGAAATAAAATTTTAGAATGCAATAATTTTTCATAAATTTTGCTTTTTTTCAATTACTTACATCAGGTTCTAACTTAATTTTTTTTTATGGAGTCTGGGACTTGTGGTGAGTTTATATTATTTAGTACATATACAAAATACATAATATTAAAAATTATTTTTAAGTACTATGTGTGGAGAGATTTTATTAAATTGATGTTAAAAGGTGAATCAGAGATAAAAGGCAAAAAAATATGAATGCGAATTTATATTGAGCTGGGCGAACAACTTATATAGAATCTATAAAGTAGAAAGAGAAATAATAATAATAACAATAAAAAAAATGTGGTGTTTGTAAAAGAACAATGAAAATATTTTTGCTCTTTTTTTATTGTTCTTTCATAAAACTATAACTTAGTAAATCGCTTTGACAATAAAGGACAATAATATATTATTAAATAATAAAATTTTTGAATTTGTGGTATATGAGTTAGTTAGATTAATTTACAAAAAAATATGTTTATGTAAAAGGTTTTTAAGTTAAGACTTAAATAAGTTATCTACGCTGCATATTTTAGCGTATTATGTGAAGTGAATCCTCACCTTCATGAGACCTTAGTGAAAAATGTCTCGAAAACAAAAAAATTTGACGATGGTGAATTTATGCCTGATCAATTAATCGTAGGCTCATTACATTTAACTGTTGTGCCGATGTCATAAACAATAAACCTCGTATACTTATTTTGAAAGGACATTTGGAAAAAAATGACAAATGAATTTTGAATTTTTTTAAATAAATGCATTTTTTCATAATTTAAATTATAATGTGTCATCCATTCAAGATATAGTTTAAGTCTATATAACTTGTCTTTCTTTAAATAACTTTATACGACCCTAGGTAAATCCCGCTCATGGAAAATCAACAATAATCAAATTACATAATCATTTATTTTTTTTTTTGTTTGTGTTCACTAATGCTGTGTTCCCTACTTAAAACTCTAAATTCTAGACAAACAAACTACTTTGAAAACAAACCACTTCAATAGAATTGATTACATTTAATCGATTCAATGCTAAAATAAATTTCGTATAAGAATTTGGCTTTAGCAATGTCTTAGCTATTTGCACACAAGTTCTTTCGATAATTCTTTTATGTATTTGCTTAATGCAATAATCATCGAGATTTGACTCATTCCTATAAAATTTATTTTATTATCAAACTTTTATATACAACATTTTATTACTTCAACTGAAATATAAAAGTGGACACGGTTATAATTAAATAACCCTTGAAGGGTATACTTCAGTTAAGTATAGTTTAACAATAGAAACGTACTTCTCAACCTACAATAAAATTAATTATTGTATAAAATAAATTTTTTGAACTTAAGTTTTCAAGAAAAATCCAGTTTTGGGTCAATTTTCATAGAAAATATAGGGATTTTATTAAAAATGTAGATATGACACGCTTTTCATTTCTTTTAGCTTTTTGAAGTGAACAATGTGAAAGAATTTCTAATTAAAATTATCAAACATTTTGATAACAATTTTTTATTCTAAAATTCAGTTCATAGGTTTATAATAACAATTATTTAGGAAATATTCATATAAAGAAAAATTTTCCTTACAAACTTATATACCGAGCATTGTAAATGAAATAAATTAAATAAATGTCCTATATAAAAACAATAATTGTAAATATAACTAAATGATAAATTTTATTGCAATTAATAATAAAATAATAAAATTAAATAACGTTAGCAATAATATTCAGTAAATTACTGTGTTTGATCATCAGTCAAAATGATGATAGAAAATCCAATTCCAAAGTCTACTTTTATGTATTGCGTAAGCAATGTGCTTTTATTATGGGGGCTACAATTTCATCATAAAAAAAATACGTTTCTAATGAAGTTGTAAGTATTATGTAGGACAGTAATATAATTTTTATTTTCATTAAATTTGAATATATATGTATTTGCCGACTTACAATTGAATAAAATTAAAATATTAGGACGATATTAAAAGGAATTCGACCTTTAGGCTTGCAAAAACAGATCTAAGTTTATTAAAGTTCTAATTAAGTTTGTTTAATTAACAAACTTTGTTTTATGGAAAAAAAATGAGTTAGGTTTATGTTTTCTGTGTAGTTTATACAGAGTGCAATAGGAAAATTCAATTTAAAAGGGACGTTAGCCTAACTATTAATGAGCTTTGAAAAATTTGAGTACGAGTATAAGGATAACGTAGGACATAGGATAAGATTATAAATTAGAAAATTATGTACGAATAGGTTTTCAATTCAATTTTAAAATTTTTTCTAATTACTTGGATTTCTTTTCCTTTTCTTGGACAAATACCTCGTCAAAAATAAAAAAAAATCTGATGTTTGTGGTTTTGTGAAAGCTTAACAGAAGACTATGAAAATGTGTTTTAAACAGTTAGTTTTTTACAATTTTAAGAGCACCACGTATGCTTTTAATTAACATTCTTCGAAGAATGTAAATTTAGCTTATAGTTTGGTTTTGTGCAATCCGAATTCCCTATAAAGTTCAACCAGAACCAACAACCAGACCAGGTAACAACCGGTAGCAACCAGAACGCAATAATATAAAGTCGGCCTAATTTCGATTTCTGAGCCATTATTTCTGAGGCAAACCCAGATCTCTCTAAAAATATTTTATTTATGCTTCCCTATACTTTGAAGAAGTGCAGTCCCACCGAAAACTTGACATCCGAAACTTGATACCATCGCATAACTTATAACCCTTATTATATTCAATGTGAAAATATATATTTACCTATAAAAAAATATTGCAATATTTTTACAACAATAAATACGCAGAAATGGTATACTTATACAATTGAGCAATGTAAAAGAAATAAAAACCAGTTACAAATTAATATACATATGTATTACAAATTACTTCATCCAAAAAAAAAATTTTTCAGTTTTTGCACGTACTTTTAGTAAATTGTACGAAACAAGCACTCTTTCTTTTCAAAAACGTGAAATTGTAAGGAGTAGAGAAAAGTTTCGTTGATTCTACATAATCACAGCATAAACATCCGAAGAATTGTAATTATATTTGAATTTGGAACTAGCCTAGAATATGTATGGAATATTATTTGGATGCATGGAAGATTATTTCACATAGCTATGTATGTGCATACTGTGCCATTCACAGTTAATTCAGAAACTTTTACAAATAGAGTGCATTAATAGATTTTATTTTTGCAGATGATTGCAAGAAAATTATCTTGATTTAACAGATTTCTCGAGGTACTAATGGCTAAATGATAGCGTTGAAAGCAAAGGAAATTTTTCTTTTAAAAAACCTTGAATATATTGTTTTAAATCAATAATTTTTTTGAATACTTTTTACTTAAATTACTTTCTGTTTTTTTAGTTTTATGGAACCATCCATGCATGACCTGAGAGCTGAGTTCTTCTGCGGGAATAGCCAAAACATTAATGAATGGTTTATACACTAATGGGAAATAATTTTTTAAAAATAGATCTTCAACCATAACTTATGATAAAATATTCTCTTAAATTTTTCGCGATAATTGGAAAATGAAAAAAATAAAAAAAAATATTAGCGGGGAGTTTATTAGTACACATCTTTGGTAGTTCAGTTTCTTAATAAAATAAATAATTGAAATTGATTTTGCTTCCTCTTTCTCTTCAATAAATATTTTTATTGCTCTTTATCCATAATATTTCGCGCCTAATTTGGAGCATCATCGGGAAATAAATATTACTAATACAATGTTTATACTAATTGAATAATTTACTTATATTCTAATTTGATATTATAAATTTATAATTGTACATAAAATATTCTAAACAAAAAATTTGTGAAATAGTTTTTCAATAGTCATCCAAATAGAATTTTTTTTAAAAAAGAAGAGCAAAAAAAGAAAGAAGAATATTTATAATAGAAAATTAGAATGTTATGAAAACATTGTAATTAATATAAACATTGAACTAGTAAATTATTTCTCGGCGATGCTCCAGAGTAGGTGTTATTAAACCTTATTTATAGTCAAAACAAACCATCAAGGTTTATTTGCAACAACATCATATCACACTTTAGTCGAAATAGAAAAGTATGACTGATTATTTGGGAATAATTTCAAAAGTGGATTTTATTTTGAATTTAACACACCGTGTGAAGCATCAATAACTCCGTCAATCAATATAGAGACTGGACAGTGATAATAATCTAATAAATCAATCAGTAGACCAAAATTCCCTTACGAAGGCAACAAATACATAACAATTTTCAAGCATTTTATAATTTAATTATAAAAAAAATTCGGGAACAGGTTTTTATTTGATGAAAATATAAATGATCCAAACTAACTCTTCCCGACAATATTTTAAGAGTCTAAATGTTTATTATCATCGGTATTTTAATAATGTTTTGATAATTTTGAATCAAATTTCTTTGTAATATTGAAGAATTTATATAAAATAAACCTATTAATTATCGTACTAGGCATCAATTGATAAGATTAAAAAATTACTATAGAATCATATTGTCTGGTTATTAAAAATTTTAATACAATTTAATACAAAGTCTTTCAGCACGTAAGTATAGTATTATAACAAGCTTAAAAATAATCATACATAGGAAATATACTTAAGTGAGTATATACTTGAAACTTATTTAAAATTTTTGATTAAGTAAAAGACTGATCGGAAACAAAATACTACCAACATTTTTTATAAACAACACAAAATAGTGTTGAAATTTCATATAGCAAAAATTTAATCAAATCAAGTGATAATCCACGTATCCATAATAAATCAATTTTTATCATCGGCTGATCACCGGTAAATTAGTCAAAAATAATTTCACTATTTTGTTTTCCACTATTAATTTTTGTCACACCACTTTGCAGGTGTCAAATCACTTTATCGAAATCGTATGATGTTCATCTACCTTTTTGTTTTCACTCATATCATTTGATCACGCTTTGATCATTTTTTATAAAAATAAAATACGAAAAAGATTTGAAAATTCTTAGTTTTGTTTATTGTGGTGTAAAAATAAAAATAATCACAAAACTTAGAGAATTTGTCTACGTTAATTGAAATTACTTATCTATGGAATTAAAATTGGGATAGCATGGGTTTAAATTGGGTTTTTCACCGGTTTTTGGGAAAATAGGCGGTATAGAATGTTTTATTAAAATAATTTTGTTTATTTTTTTGTAAACTAAATTCCCAGATTTCGATAGTAATCCAGTATTGTCTAATTCAATATTGTATTAAAAAACTTTTCAAATCAAAAGCCTTCAATAGTGTCGCACGATTCAAATTGTAAGAACTTGCGATTTTCATTATGCAGAATAACTTTCCAATACGACTGTATCAAATTTTTTGTTACGGCACTCAAGAAATTTATAAATTACTTTTACCTTACTCCAGCTGGATCCAGCTTTATGTTTCCAATTTAAGATATAACCTACTGTTCAGAATGAAGCAAAATTCTATTATTCGGAATGAGTTAATTTTTATTCTTATATTACATAATATACGTTAGGTATAACCGATATACAAAATATTATATACAAAAATGATTTCACGATTTTGTGTTTAAAACGTCATGAATGCATAGACACCACATGAACTTGTAAGCACAAAAAATTAAAAAGAGAACTATAAACTTCATCATTATTATAATATTAACAAGAATAAAATTTGTGTATAAGGTTTTGCTTGGTATGCAAGTAACTCCTCGAAAATTATTCAAATAAATATTAAAAGAGAAAAGGGATGAAATTTACAAATATAAGATCTTTATCTTACCTTTTCTAGATGAGACAACAATTTTCTTTTTGGTTTTTTAATTCACTCTTGTAAATTCTTTCTCCTAATAATCTTATATAATTCTTTCTTATAATTTTGTAACATCTTGACTACATGACACAACCTTTAAATATAACATCATTATTCAAATATTTTGAACCAATTGACGCTATTCAGTGGATGTAGGTATGTATATGCCCACTAACTAACTAGTATTCAAATATGATACTAAATTAATTCTTCTACGTGCACCTTGTGAAAGATCGTCAGAATAAGGAAGTAGGGGTTTCGACCTATACTAAAAAAAATTGCATATGTATCGCGATTATGTTGTTATTATATTACAGTTATTATTAAATTAAGTTATTAAACGAAAGTAAAAATAATTTTGGAATGAAATATAATTTTTTTTAAAATATGAAATGAAATTTTCAAAATTAATGTATAAAATTCATTAAAATGTTGTATTTTAAAGTTCAAAAAATTGAAATTAATCATGCTTGAAATTAAACATTACAACAACAATTAAGTAATTCGAAAACTTTGTAAAATCTAGCATTTTAAGAATCGTTCTGTTGACCCTATTTTCAATGTTGATCAATGACGTGTTCTAAACTTCAAATGTCAACTTTTAAGATGAAAAAATTTCACGATAACTACTTAAGTCAACTGGGTGACCAAAATGATTTTTGAGACTCGAGTAACCATTCAAAGAAAAGGTCAAACATATCATGTAGTGATTAAAAATATAAGCTATTAGAATAAAAGTAAGATTAACAAGCAAAGAGATGTACCACCACCTCCAGCTGCATCTAACTATACGCCTTTGATTTCAATAAAAATTCCAATTTGGTCAATAAAACCAAACTGAAAACAATGAGAACCCAACTCAAACAAATGCGATGATGTACGAAAATCTTGATGATACAAGAAAAAATTTCGTAAACAGTCTATCATTTAAAAAATTTGATAGAGGCTGTATGATACTTTTGTTCATTTTCAAATCTTGACTAAATCCATCAAGCGTCAATCAGACGCCTATTTTGGTTTTTCACATTATTCTCTTACTAAATCGCAATCATATCTTGTTTTTTTACAATATCCAATAAAAATTGACATTTTGAGAAAATATAAATATGACTTCCTCTTTGAAGGGAATTTTTTTTCGTTTTCCATTCAGTTTTGTTTGAAAACCATAAATTTATTTGCCATAGAATGTCAGAAGTGAAACAAGAATAAACAAAAGTAATAATAATCAATTTAAAACATTGAAATTATTTGTTAAGTATGTGATAATATGTAAATGTTTACTTATGTATGTATAATCATAAGTACTATTCATTCGCCTATTATTATTATACACAATGCAATACTCTTCCATACACACTAATTTTTCATTACGAGCATAACTTTGCGTTAAACGTAACTTTTTCGTTAATTTTTCATATTGTAACTAAAATTTTTTGGGATGACAATTAAAATTATATTGCGATTCTTATCTTCTAGCATAAAGAAAGTTTTCACCTTTATTTGTTGTTCTTTTCAAAAATAAAATAATAATATTTTTCTTTTATGATTATTTATTATTACCCTTATTCTTCATGTAGTAACAAAGTATGTATATTTGATTTTGATAAACTATAATATAATTTTACTGCAATAAAAATTTGACTAATATAAATTTGTCCGGGACTTCTTTAATGTCAGGGGAATGAAACTATTTGTATATACATATGTATATTTACATATACATATTTCGAAATATACGTTTTGATTTTTTACGAACAAGATTTTGAGTTCTAGAATCTAGTTTTATATATCTTTGAGATCAACACAATAAAGATGAGAAAGATGAAAAATGTTACACAAAAAAGAAATGATCTAAAACTTATTATGAATTTTAATTATCACATTAAATAATTCTGATTTACCATTTCTTTCACTCATATTTACACAAATACAATTGAAATTTTTATTTTTTTTTAGATTCAGACACAGTTTTAAAGAAATTTTATATGATAAAACAGAAAAACATAGGAAAGAGTAAATATGTGTCTCAATGTATTAGATGTATGTTAATGTCTAACGTTTATTGTATAAAAAGAATCGTAAGACCTGTTATTAAAACTAACTGGAAAAACTAGCCCATTAACACACAGCAGAAAATCAAATTTATAGACAATATCTACTTGAAAATTTTCGTGAGTTTAATAAGAAAATTTTCAATGAATATCACTAAAATTTTGGTTTTTGTTAAGTAAACGTGAATATCTCATTTCGTCTTCCATGTTTTACGGACATCCAAATAGCGATATAGGCATTGAAGATAGAAACGTTAGTTCAGGTATGATCAGAGATTGTTAATCAATTCTCTCAGCATGGAATCCAAGGCACTATGAATCTAACTACACTGAAGGACGAATGAGTTTGTGAAGTATGGGATAACTCTTGAAGTCCTAACCAAAAAGGTAAGGTGTACTTAAGAATGCCTGCATCTATACTGATACCATGCAATAAAGCAAACCTGAAACTCGAACACCATTCTACGTGACCATTATAAGAACTGTAGTTTCAGATCTGATATTTCTCCACCAAGAATAAATCAAAAATGTGATATAGATCATAGGTGGCTACTATCTTTTTATCGAACATGTGAGAATGAGCAGTGCCAGGAACAATATCTTTCGACGATCTTTTTGAAAGAGAAAACGGTGACCCATTTATTTTTCTCAGGCCCAGCTTCAGCAAAAAGGAGGAAGAGACTCTTTAAATAATATTTCTTTTTGCGAACTATAGAATAAATAATTGACTAGAAACCTTAAATGTTTAAAAATTGAAAACAAAATATTTTAAATAAACTCCTTTAGAAGAATGTTAATAAACAGAATTTAATCATTTTTATCTTATTTCGAAATAGGACATCTCATGACAAGAACATTACTCATCAATTTCAAACCCACATAATTATTTTTCATATAATCAACCTATACTTTTATCATAATCAAAAGCAACAAGTTAGCAAAGCAACTTATTAAGTAGCAATTAAACCCGAGGCAAAATTACGCCGATAATCAAATAGAAAATTTTATTGTTTTATTATTACAGATTTCAAATATAAATTATATTCAATAAAATCAATATTTTTGTTGTCAATATTAACTTAGGGTTTAATAAACGCGCGATCGTTATTGTTGTTTTTGCATTATAAAATTTCATGGCATGGTGCTAAATTTTCTTTTTTTTTATGAATGTTTTATAATTTTAACTATTTTTATAAGAGAATTAAATATTTTTCATTTGGGAATCCCATAATTGATATGTTTCGTTTATTTTTTTTTTTAAAAAAAAAAAAATTATTATTGCAAATTGATTAAATATAAAACTGTCATCATGCATGAATAAAAATTTTTTGGTCTACGTGCAATTTAATTAAAGAATTTGTTTTTTTTTTTAAATAAGTGACAGACATTTTAGAAACCGGTAATTACTGATTAATATATTTAAGTATGACCTACTTATGTATACTTATGTCAAATCAAGAAGGCTCTTGTCAATTAAAAAAAAAACAACATAATATGCTTTGATATGGTCGATAGGGCTGTTTACACTTGAGAATATTCAATTGATTACTCATTGGATCATTTTTTATAAATAAAATATTATGTATAGTACAGAATATTTAATAAAATTTTACTGTTTTCAACTAATCTGATGAGGATTATGTGCTCATATAGGCTGTATACAATGCAAAAGTATGACAAAATAATTGATATATCAAATATTTAAAAGTTGATTTGTTCCTTAATTTTCATAATTAGAAATGAATATACTAGATAGCTGTATGAATCAGTATTCTATCTTGTATTTGTAGACTTATTTATTAACATTACGCAAAAATATTATCAAAAATTATGTTATTATTAAGTTTTGGTTTTCAAAAAACATATAAATTTATAATTTTGAAATGACACTTATAACTATTAATAAATCTTGTTGTATAATACAACTAGCTAGTAGAAGAAAAGCAGAAGGAAAGTGAAAATATTTTGAAAGAAATGAAATTGATATGGTATTGCTCATTATATGTCTACAATAATATAAATTAAGGTTCGGTTTTAGAACCAAAATTTCTCCAAAATATTCAGTCTAGTACGAAACAATCAATATTTTAAAATAGTTTATTCAATTAAAAAATCATAATTCTTATCACTTAAATTGAGAATTGGTTAAGCAAAAATTCTTTGAAAAAAAAAATATTACGTAAAGCGTCTAAATACAAAATTAAATATTAAAATAAATTTGTTTTTCCTAAGTAACAGATTAATTTTGTGGGTGTGTTGTACGTTTAAGAGTTACGGCATCCTTTATCATCATTATTTTTTTTTCTGATTATAATTATTATCAATAGTACGAAACATTTTGTTTATATTTTCAACGTGACCATCTCAAAATATACAAAATTACGCAAGTATTACTAAATTATGTTGTTATTTACTTATACCTTTATATACCATATATACCTACTTGTTATTATAATTTTTGAAGAGCCCTTCAGACGTAAGAGCCACATAATTATTATGATAACAATTTATACATAATTAATTTGTATATATTCTTATATTATAATATTATTAATATATTAATTGTATTACAAATAAAAATCGTCAGTGGAAAACGATTAAATCGTCATCGAATATCAATCAAAATAACATAGAATAACAATAATAAAAATAAAAGGTAGTTACTTAAAGTAAATTTTCCATTAAAATATTGGTATACAAATATAAAATGAAATCTCATGAAATTTTCGTTATATTTTTCGCTATTGAAAATTATATTGTAGGTACACGTAAGTCCTTTTTAACAAAATAAGTGACGCAACAACGAAAAATTAACAACAAAATATTTTTATAATTATTTTTTTTTTATTACCTATCCGTCTACCATTTGTATTCAAATTTTTTTTACGTATGCAGGAAGGCGTACTTTTTACGTAAATTATCATTAAATTTATAATTGTGTGACTACAAAATATATGAAAAAAAAAATCTTTATACAAATAAAATATAAATCACATTAAAATCAAATTATTGATCCTTAAATCAACATTAAAACACAATAATAATAATAACAAAAAAAAAATAAATAAAATTCAATTGCTTTTTTTAAATTTTTATGTTTGCGGAACGGGATGAAAAAAAAAAATTTAAAAATAAATTCCTATACGACAAACATTTTTTATGAAAATTCTTAGAAATTTGTGACAATATGGGAAACACCAAGTCAACTATGTATGATCAATTAATGACATCAAACATTCAATTGCAAAAAGGAAGTTCATATTATGACGTATAAAGTACATGAAGTTAAAAAAATTGAATTTCAATATTGAATTGCAAAATTCCCGATTACTAATATGGCAAATAAAACCAAATATTAAAATTTGTTTTTTTACAGTCAGGCTAATTTTGTCATGTATGCCATTACATTATCTCTTTTAAAGAAATTTTTGAATGTTATTAAACTTAAATATGCATTTAAATTCTTTAGGTACGTTTCACATATTGTGGGGAACAATTGTTATTGAATTTACAATCCAGTTTATGAATTTGTAAATTTCTTACCTTATATTCCTAACCTTACAATTTAATTAAATTATATCGATGCAAGATTATATCTTGATATAATCGAGTACCCTTAGAAGTAAATAGGTCCTATTGTAATTTCTGTTTCATTCTTGGTAACGAAAGCCTTCATATATTCTTAAATCTTATGATATTTGAAATTTTAAATTTTTAAGAATATTCCAGAATTTTGTATTTAATGAGTAACCGTAAACTAACCCAGAAAAATTAAAAATTCTAAACTATATGGAGTAAAACTAGATAATTGTCAACTCAAATTAAGATGAGAAAAAACAAAACTTTAGAAAATTAGATAAAAAAAAACATACCTTTTAAAATAAATTAATAACGTACCCATTTTTCGTTTAATTTTTTCATTATTTTATTAATTTATTATTAATTACTTACACCTCCATTAACCGGTTAAATCTGATTATATTTTATGTACAAAATGGATTAGCATGGAGATTTATTGTGCTTACTTAAAATATTAAGTAAAAATAGTTGTGATATGCAAATAAATAATTACTGTCACAACAGAATACCTACATAAAAATTCTGTTATATTGATATGAAATTGATTGATTTTCATAATTCTTGTTGCTCATATAATAATTACTCTGTTCTGAAATTTTTCGCCGTTTTTTTTTTTTTTGTAATTCTATAGTCATACGTCACACACTTTTTCCTTATCTTAAAGCATACAAAGATAAGGCTGATTTGTCGCTCATAATATTCTGTTATTTCACCTTTTACTATTGCTAGTGTTTATTTTTTTTGCCTACAGATTTTGTTTTTTTTTTCTTGTTTTTTGTTCAATTGGGTAAAAAAAATGTAGATCTATTTTTCCTATAAATTGAGTTCAATCTTTACTAAATTTCATTCTAAATTCAACCTTCTAACAATAAACACACATTAATGATAAAAACCAAAGAGAAGTAAAAATAATATTCTTAATTGTTTATATTAAAAAAATAAAGTGAAATCATTTAGCAAATATTTTTTTGAAAAAAAAAGTGAGAATTAACATAACATAAAATTTTGTAAGCGATCATACAGTAAAAGTTGTGAAAGAAAAAGAACAAAAAAATTTTAATGCATATAGAATTCATATTAAAAATATTTGGTCAAAAACATTATAAAAATAAATTAAATAAAACGAGTAAACAATTTAAAAACCGAAATTTCGATAAAAATTTCAAAAGAACTTGAAAATAAATCATCAATCTATTAAAAAAAAAATTAAATTTGACTTGAGTTCCATTTTATTGTTATTATTAAATTTAAAGTTTGTGCAAACTAAAAAAAAATCATTTAAAATGGCTGCATATTGTATTATAACAATTACAATTATCACCTTATATTTATCACAATTCAGTTCAGTTATGACTGCACCAACTGAACGAAAAAATGCATATGAAGATAGTATCGAAGAGGCCAAAGATATTACAGAAACTAATAATGACAATGAACAACATGATAATCATCATCATCATCATCACCATCATCACCATACGCAAAGTAAAACCAGAACGAAACGGTTAGCTGTTAATACATGTGGCGGAAAATTAGTTGGTCCAGTACAAATTTTAACAATAGCATCACATAGACAAACGGTAAGTTCATTCAATTTTTATTTTTCATAATTTAAATCATTCGGATAGTAATCTGAAATATTCAATTTACTAAAAATACGGAAATTTATTAAAATTATTAATAATTATCTTTTCCTATTTTTGTATATTACAGGCGATGAATCTTTTAAAACAAGTTATGATAGCATCAAAAATACATTTAATAACAGAAAATATTGATGTTAGTAATTTTCATGAATATCGCTTGCATGCAAGTAATTATGATTATTTAAAACCAATTGAAGAAACAGATGAACCAAAATTATCTGAATGGCACCATAAAATGCAATTATATTTACATACATTTACACATTTACGTGATCATCAACAAAAAAATCGTAAAAATTTAGATTTAATTAAAGAATTAGAAGAATTAATATTAGCATCAGAGAAAATTTTATGTGAAATACAATCAATTGCATTACATTTAGAAGAGAAACCAAATTTAAGATGGATAACAGGTGAAGAAAAGAAAAATATTGAAAATAATTTAAGAACAAATGTACGTCATCAACATGTCGATGAAATTGATTTGGTATATTCAAAAGTATTTCACTTCGATAATGTTAATGGTATGACAAAAAGTTTAATGAAATGTATGCAAGATTGTAGTTGTGTTGGTGGTTATGGTGAATGTAAAAGTGTTAATTAAATTTCACAGATCATTTTAGAATTCAATTTCAATTATTACAGAAGTAAAAATTAATTTCAATAATTTTTTACTTAAATTGCAGAAAAAAAAAGTATATTTTAAAGGAAAAGAGTGAGATTTTCTAAAAATATTTAAAATTACTATTTTATATGAATTCTATTTTAATCTTAGAACAATAATTTATAAATTTTAAAACAATGATCTCATAAAAAATATATAAAATTAATTATATGATCAATTTTTAAAAGCCATAACATTTCAAAAAGTTCATTTACAAAAGTATAGAATTTTTTGAAGACAACCAACCAAAAATTAATTAGATATGTATTTTTAGTGTACTTAATTTCTCAACTAAAAGAGAAACTCATAATTTATTATAACTTATTTAAATTATTTTAAATTTAATTTAATTTATTAAATTCTTAATTTATTTTCGTTCAATATGCCAAAAAAAAAAGAAAAATGTACATAAAAAAATTATTTAATTCTAAATTAATTTATTACCTAAATTATTCAAATAGTTATAAATATTAATTTAATTATCTACTGTGATTAATTATTACAATTAAATAATGATTTTTAAATTGAAAACCCAAAATAATATTTAATCCTTTGAACAATATTCAATTAATAGTTCATTTATTTATTTATTTATTACAAATAATTTATTTACCAACAACACATGTAATTTATTGTAAACAAAAAAAAATCTGTAAAGCATTTTTAATGAACAAATCTAAATAATTTTTATTCAAATCAATAATTATTTGCATAAATTAAAAATCATATTTAAAAATCTTATAAAATGTGATATAGAATTATTTATAATGTAAAATATTTATTTATAAATCAAACTGTAAATAAAATAATGTAAAACAATAATAATTTATTTAAAAAAAAAACTATCGTTATTTTTCTTTAAACCGGATAATACGAGTATATCGCCCCTGATATCTAATCAAAAGCCGTTGTTGACGTGATGACAAAATGTTAAAATCATGTTTCCGTAACAGTTTTGATACGACATGATAGTCATTATAACCTCAATATTTGCATTCGATAGGTCATCAAGCTAATGTCTTTTACTTCAAATTTATAAATAAAATAAAAAAATCGTAAAAATTAAAAAGTAATTAACTCTATTAATTTTTATATTGACATTTGTTGTTTCTGTTGACAATTCTGGTTTTACAGAAGAAAAGAATAATAAATACGAGCTTCTAAAAAAAATTAATGGAAGACAAACTCAAGATTGCTGGAGATTTTTTCAAAACGTTTAAACATGCATCTTTCAAGTTTCTCAAGTAAAATTTGTAGAACTTTTTTCCAAATATGGCTTTCTTTTTTTTGCAGCATACCATATTTGAACTTTAGAAAAACAAAATGGACGTTAAAATTTACCGTTATCTAAAAACAGTTTTTTTTTTCACATTTTTGATAAAATTTGAATTTTTGCAACCATATATTTCTGAAACTGCAAACTTTTAAAAAAATTTTATAAATGCAGAAGTCTAACGGTAAATGTTATACAATTAAAAAATATAATTATTTTTTTTAACTCACGCAATTTGACTTATATTTTCGAGCTTTATATTGACGCCTTCTTCAATTTTTTTTTGTGTTTTAATTCAAACATTGCATACAATGCTAATCCTAAATGTATGCAATCTTTGAAACTTTCATAAGCGAATGCATACATATTTGCTACTGAATGAAAGTAATTTAAACAATAGAATGGATTGTTTTTAAAAGCAGTATTTTCACTTATTGAAGGGAAAACTGCTATATTACAAAATATTAGTTTGACCCAACTTTATTTTTTATATGCACATAACCAAAATATTTTTTACATCATTTTATTTTCAATTTTTTTATGACATCGCGTCACCTGTTAATGCTACCAACTTATAAACATTTTTTATCTCCCCTACAAACTCGATTACCCAGAAAGGTATATTTGAGATAATGTGAAATGATAGATGAAGTGATAAACTTCAGTGACACGACTAACAACATATGGATGATAATTTTTGATGTTACCTGTTATTAATAGAAAAATTGGAAAACAAGACCTTTGTTTGAAATAATTCAAAAATTAATACCATACGGAAGTAATTAGGGTCAGAGTATTACTTGCGACTTTCTGTTTCAAATGTTCGCCTAAGTATATGCAAACATTATTTATCCCATGTATAACAATTAAAATTGTACATTTTTTGTATATTTCAAATTAATATTATAATTCACAAAGTTTTTTTATGTCAACTAATATTGTCCAAGTACAGCATTTCAACACTTTGTTCAACTTCATTTCAAAAAATTATATAAAATAATTGCTCCACATTTCTATTGAACGTACACAAATCACTTATGCTCACAAATTCAAATATTTAAAGGCCCTTAGGGGTTATGGCTGTTTAAATACCAGGTTGGATCAATTCTAGTTGAGTTAGAAAACAAAATAATTTTATTGAATTTATCTTTTAATTTTTACTCAGTTCTAAGTTACGCCTATAAATATGCAATTTTCTAGTTCAATTTATAATATGTGAAAATGAATCTTATTCCTTTTATTTTTAAATTACCTTTTAAAATTTTTTTTTTAAATAATTTCATAATATTATAATTTTTAATTTAATTACAAATATCTTATATCTATGCCAACCCAAAATTTATAGTTGATTAATCATATACGAAATGAACTTTTTTATTCCACCAAAAGCTACAAAATTTTCTTATATGAATTCAAAAAACAAAAAAAAATAAACTTTGCGGCAAATGACTCATTTTATAATAAAATACAAAAAATATTCCTGTACAGACTTTTTCTTATCAAAATATTAAAAGATATTATCAAAGAAAATCCCCGATAAGAGTGGCGCAAAAATAAAAATTCTTTAAATAACTTTCTTATTATAAAGCATAGCAGTCCATCAATATTTACAATTGATTACAATCAATAATTCAAAATATTTATGTAAGTACTTATGTATGATTTGATAATAAAATAATTAGAAATCGCTAATAATAAAATTTTTTTCAAGTACGTTAGATACTTGAGAAGAAAGCAAGCCTTTATTAAAAATTTAATCATAAAATTCTTTGACTCTTGTTATGTATTATCTTTTGTTTTTATTTTCTTCAGGAATTCGCAATTTACACCTGCTTTTTGAAGAAATTGTTTATTTTTTTTATTTGTTTAGAAATTTTCAACATAATCAACGGAAAAAAATGTGGAAGCACAATATCACACTCGTATACACACATACTATAAACATTAGATAATTTTAAACTTAATTGCCTAAATTTAGTTCTTAAAGTTTTTATTAGAAATTGAAAAGCGTGGAAATTCAAAGAATTTAGTAAAAACTTTCTTATCTAGATTACTAAGATTAAAATATTGTTCATAGTGGAATTTCGCCAATACATAAATATTTCGAAAGAGTACTTGTGTAAAGTAATAATTGTTTAATTAAAATGCTTAGTAAAGTATTAAGTGAATGTTATTAGGAATTAAAAAATCTAAAACTAAAAGCTTGTAAAAATTCCTATAACAAAATTCGTTATTATAAACAGAGGTTACTTGAAATAACTTAGTAAAATGAGTTAAGTGAAGTAAGAGAATACATTAAAAATCTGAAATTCATCTATTTACATATTTTTGGGATTGTCGTCTTTTTGAATATTTTAAACAAATGAAAAAAAAAAAACAAAACAAAAATCTATTCTTTTCTCATCCACTTTCATTATATTGTCCCTCAAAATTTACAAGTTTATTATTTCAACACCCTGAATTTAAATATCAAATTTCAAGCAAATTTGGCTGGCTATTACTCTATTTTGATATGTATATATAAATTTGGCCCGTAGTAAAACTCACTGACTCCTGATTTCTTCTAAAAGTTAGGTGGTTTGTTGTATTGCCAAACGAAGTTTATGTAAAAAATTTCTTAAAATCTGATCCGTAAAAAGGTCCAGTTCACGAAGCCTGAAAATTGGTTTTTTTTTTGGGTCTAGAATATTGGAAGAATCTTTCCTAATTTGTTTTATTCTATAAGAAATTTTTTTGCCGCATTTTTTCAAGCAAATCTTTTTCTTAATACTTAAACTGTCAAATATTTTACACGTCACTGACTTATCAAAATTCCCGTTCTCGTTAATCATATAATCTAACTGTAAATTGTAATTTTATAAGTATAGTGGTACAACAAGTTAGTAAAGAATATGAAAAAAAAAAGGAAAAAAGAATTATTGCATTTCAAAATTAATTATTTTTGCCTTATTTGGATTATTTTTTACGTAGAAATGTTTCAAATATTTTTTTTGCGTGATAACCCTGTCCGTCACATAGCCAAAATAATGTCATATAAAATTTCATCAATATAGGCAGACATACATACTTCTGAAAATCAATTGAGCTTTCCTACCAGCGAGAAGAGCGTTCCCATAGAAAACTCTATATGCAATGCTCGATATTGTATGCAATCCGGTTGGTAATTATAGTAAATAACCGTAACACGTATAACATATTCAAACTTATTATTCAGCATATGGAACAAAATTGATACTAAATTTGTCAAAAACTCACAGAGTTAATAAAAAACGTATTAGAGATTCTCAAAGATCGCATTTTGCAACACTAGGTTCAAATCTTAAATCAAAAAGTGCAAAAATGGCGTATGAGCCACTTGCTTTAAATCGTAGCTTGAAAATCCAAACACTCTTTACAAAATGAATAAAAGTGATAAAAAAGAAAAAGTCCTTTCTTGCAACGCCCATTTTCTCATCTGAATTCTTATCCATTTTCAAAATTTCTTACATCAGAAAATTGTTTTACTCTACACTACCGTACACACAATCATTCAATATTATATACACGAAAAATACATATACATAAGTATATGTACATATATATATATACAAATATTTTAAAACTGAATTACTTTAAATCCTACCTAATTTTGTATGTGTATTTTAAAAACTGCATGTCCACCAGCACAACAACAAGGATATGCCGTCTCCACTTCTCAACCATTCCTCATACACATTCAAAAAAAATCACTAATATATATACATACTTTACTTATCTCAAAAAGTTATAAGAAAGATTGAAAATACTGAATATATGTATTGAAGGTTCTTGAGGAAATTAAAATAAAAATAAAAGCAAGAAAAAATTAAATAAACAATAATTGAAAAGAATTCCATTGAGAACAAAATTTTATTTTTTTGAATGGACACAATTAAATAAAAACTCTCCAGAATTTTATAAAAAAAATTGTAACTCGAAATTTGTTTGTATATCAAATATTTATGTAACATAACATCCAGTTACAGTAAATTCTCGGTAAATTTGATCAATAGATTCAGTTAAAAAAGGTCGTTCATTGTAATCTTAACGAATTTTTCATAATCTTAGCAGGCTTAATATGTCATATTTCATGAATTCTAAGTAAAAATGTAAAGATTGAGGCTTCATAATCCGAGAAGGAGAATCTAAAAAAAAATATCATTTTGTCTGTTTTGTTTGTTTGGACATTCTATCATCGTACTTCGGGAGTACAACCAAATCTCACTGACTGTGCATATTTTCATTAAAATCCATATGAAAAACAATAAAAAAAAATCTTACTTGAAAATTGTATCATATTTGATGCTCTCTGACTTCCTTCTCATCTGATGACAATTAGACGTTAAAAGTCTACAATACTTATATAGCATTATTGCAACTTTCAATTATATCTAACTATTTCTTCCTAGTAAATCAAAATCTTGAAGTTTTCAAACATGTGTTACATGATTAGTCTTTCGTTCTCAAATATATAGTGACTGGTTGCAGAACAAAAACCTTTAAATTGATTGTTTACAACAACTAGAGTAGGTAATCCATGAATAATTCCCATTTTTATTTAAAATTTTTTCTTTGTTGAAAACAATGAAACTCGTGCAAAATATATCAACTGCACTCAGATCAACCCTAACTACATATCTCAATTCTAATGATTCCATTCCGAGAACTCACTGTATACGCTTACATAATGGCTTCATTCATCTGCGATGTCATCGATTTTCTTAAAAAATAAAATGCATGGCCGAGCTATACATTTCTTTTCTTACCTGATTTATTATTATTTCTTTCTTCTTTTCTGTTATTTTTCTTTCCCTTTTTTTCTGTGTATATTGTTACATTCATTGTTAAGTAATAATAAACCAATGGTGCAGTAATGTGTTGTTGCGAGGCGAATTGAGGGTGCGATGCGCCACTTTATTTCATTTCTTTTATATTTTAAATTTTTTGTGTTCTTTTTTTTTGTTGGTACAAAATTTTTATTAAGAATTACATTTTTTTTCGTTTCATTTAAAAAATTTCATTCTAAATTCTTTGATTTTTTTCCAATTTAGTTGGTTTATGATTTTTTTCTTTTTGCTATTTCAAAGAATGAAAAGGGAAAAAACCATCTTAGTGCAGTGTCAATATCGAAATATAAAATGTGCGATTAAAATTTTTTTCGAACCTAGCAAATATCATAAAGTTTGTTATCGTAAAAGTTCGAAAAAGCTCAATTATGATTTTTTTATTTTTTGTTTTTTTTTCCAATAATTTTGAAATTAAATTAAATAATTTTTTAAACAAAAAAAGTTAAGAATTTAATATATGTGCGTGAGTACGTACAAGTATGTAAATATATAAGTAAAAAAGATAAAAAATACATGCCTCCTCATTCTGATAACAGGTGGTGGTGTACGCGTCTTATCTCTACGTAATTATTCCTTATCTGTCAATGTAAATGACATATTTACTTCTAAAGTGTAAAGAGAGTGTTATTTAAATTGTTTTTTTGTTTTTTTATTATTAATTTGTATTAAGAACACCAAAATTTTACACAAAATTTTTAATATGTTATAGAGAATTTTTAGAGAGAATTATGCAAAAATTTAATTAATTTAATGTACATTAGAAGTACAATAATGATATAGACTAAGTCAAATATTCATAATTTTGGAATTTCAAATATGAAAAACAAGAAAAAACCAGAAAAAAAAACAGCACAAATCAATGTTTTTTCGTTGTTGACACCATAGAATAGAATTTGAATCCTTTTTGATTTTTTTCTTTGGTATGCGGCTTGTATTTTTGTTATTGTCTTCAATTTGGTTTATTTTTTATTTTCAATGTTTGCTAGGAGGGCGGCGGCGTGTTTTTAGGATTTGTTTTGTATTATTACCAATTCAAAATCGCACACTGTGAGTAATGTTTGGTTTCCAAAAAATGAAAAAAAGAAAAATAAAACAAATTTTTTTTTTACCTTTTAACTACAAAAATGAAATTGAGAAGTAAACGCTTTTTTTTCTCATATATAATCAGATTAATTTTGGAGTTGATGATCATTAATAGTTCAGGTGTTAGAACGATCGTTTAAATATTTCGCAATTTACTAAATAATTTTTTTTTGATTTTGTGTTAAGAATGTTGATAAGTTGTTCTTTTCTTATTACTTGTTATCATTTAAGTGTGGTTGTTTTTAAATTATTCATGGCAAATTTTTAATAAAAATTTTTATTTTAAAGAAATTTAGTATTAAAGGAGGCAAGTTTTAAATTTGTATTTTAAAATCAAATCTTATTGAATGAAACTCTTTGTATTATCTTAGTTAAATGAGTGCTAAGTTGTGATATCCTTCCTCTTTAAGTGGTTAATTAGAATGTGATTGGTAAAATAATAATTTACAGATTTTACATTTCTAAATATACATGCATACACTTATTTCACAATCATTATATAATGTGTTAATTTCTGAAGTGTGTCGGTACTTTAATGAAAATATTAAAAAAAATAGAATTGAAATAAGCGTTTGTGAATTTTTAAATTGTTTTAAAGTTAAATTTTAAAGGATTCTTAAATAAAATAGAATTGAATTAGATTTACGCAGATTAATTAATAAGGAAGTGTAAATTTTAAATAATTGCAGTTTTAAGTTAGTTTTTAACAGACGTTGAATGAACAATATTAAAATAAAAGAAAATATGAATATTATTAACAGCAGTAGAATAAGAACAGGTAAGTGAATTTAAGTGCTAATAACAAAAATTTCTATTTATAGAATAAAATGAGTTTAAGTCTTCAGAGTGTACTTAATTAGCGGTTACGTTAAATAAAATATTAAAAAAAAAATATCATTAGTATATTTGATTTTATTTTTTATACGAAATGAACCATTAATTTGTAAAGCCATAACAAATGTAAAGAGTTGTAATATAAAAATTAGGGAACGTATAATTTATGCGAATTAGAATTTGTTTGTGAATTAAAATTGGAATTGTATACCATTGAAGGTTCAATTGTAAATAGAAAATTTTAAAAACCAATACCCTTAATAACTCGTAAAATATTTGTTTTTTTTTTACTAACATTTTGTGTTATAAGGTTACATATGGAAATTTATTAAAATTTTTACTAGTTCTCATGTTGAACAAAAACTGCCGATTTCACTAGAAACCTAATTTTAATTTATCAAGTTCCGGAATCAATATTTTATTTTTGAACTTTTGAATAAGAACTCAATTTTATTCATTACATATTTTATCATTTTTTATTTGTATATGATATAGTTGTCCCATGTATACACAAATTATTTCCACATAATTTCAGTCTTATAAGCTTAAAATTTCATTCATAAATTTGATCGCAATTTTTTTTTTTACTACAATATATTAATGAATGAATCAACATTGAAAAAGCATTGTCAAACACCAAAAATATAATAAATATGCTGTCTCCGAAATTCATTAAAAGCAGATTTTTTTGATATACACACAATAAATTTGGAAATCTAAATTAATTCATCCGAATAATTAATCAAATTTTTATTAAGTTAATAAAAAGAAAAATGACATAAAGTACTTAAAGTTGTGGCATTTCCTTAGTCTGGAAGATTTTATGGTATTTGTTATACAAACATATGCAAGTATATTGTTATATTTAATACTTTGATCAGTTTGAAATCTTTAAGAATTAAAATTATTTTTAATTTAAAATTCTAAAAGGGAAAGTTTTCAAAAAATTCATATAACAAAATTAGATTTTCAATTTTCCGATATAATTTAATATTTTTGCAGGCTGACGAATAAATTAAAACAAATTTCTTTAGTATCTAACTAAAGTCAAATTTATTAAAACTATCGATTTAATCAAATTTCTTAAGGTTTAGTTATAACTTCACTTCGCTAATTTGGATTTCCTGTATTCAAATGAATTTCATTATTGCTTTGAATACGAAGATTTCAAATATCTGCTGCAATAACTCGATATTGTGCTCAGCTTGGATTTATTGGGAGAGAAATCGTTACATCAAAATATCATTAAAAAGTTAAAAGAAAACAAAAACGGTACTCGTATTATGATATGCAAAAACAAAATATGAAGTGGGAAGTTTGCAAAAAAACCTGTTCGTATTTATTTACTATTTGTACTCGATTTTACTCATTTTATTAACAATCTTTCCGAAATTACTCATAAATTTGGAAACAGAATTAATTTTAAAAAGAATTTTAAACTTAACCAATCTGTATTGTACTTAGAACAATTTCATAACTTTTGAGAGTGACAAGTTTTAAAGAGGAAAATTTGTTTAATCACTGCCAATTTTTAAAAAATGAATTTAGAAAATTGTTGTTAACTCTAAAAAAACTTTATTTAATACTCTAATTTTTCTTTTTAATTCTGTCTATCCTTTTCGTTGCGCAATGAAATTCGGACCCTATTAGGGTCTAAAGTTGTATCGAACGTTAACAATTGAAAAATCAATATTGAAACTGCTTTCGTTTAATACACCCTCAACTACCTTTCTGAAAAATTCTGAATGACAAATTTACTTTCTATACCAAATAACCGTTTTACAAATCTGTATGTATATGCTCGAATGTACGTACATTCATTTTTCAAATTTAACATTATTTCATAATAAAGGTAGGAATTCCCAATTTTAGATAAGCGTTTTGTAAAACAAAAATATTAAAAATTCTAAACTTAAACTTTTTTGTGTGATCTACATGAATTTCCGTAATCATGAATGCAATCACTTGGATCATTCAAACACACTTATAATTAGAATTTGTAATACTGTAATGTAAAAAATTTCTGTACGAAAATGTTTTAATATTTTCCGGTTCTTCTTTATAAATTTAATTTAATCCGTTCCGCTTTGTTAAATACGTGCATCATCAAATATCTATCAATTTTATATAAAATCAAATAATCTTATATCGACAAAAATTCTTAGAAATTTTTAACATGTCATCCCCATTCATATTATATAGAATAAATTCGTTCAAACAAAATATTCTAACCAATTTACAATATTATTGACGTCAAACAGAAGAATTATTCCAACAACAAACAAACAAGTGAAAGAATGAAATATTCCTAATAATGTAAAATTAAAAATGATAATATTTATTAAAGGTTAATAGTATAATTTGTGATTTAGTAAAAAAAAAATGCAAACATAAGTGACGAATTGTGGTCATAAATAAGTTTTGTTCCGGAAAAAGAGTAGTAGAAATTATTTCCTTCGAAAATTTGTACAAAAAACAGTAGCACTTACTGCATGATTTATTCAGAACAGATTTTATGCAATCTACAACTTTAAACAAACTGACAGGAAAGGTAAAAATCATTGTATATTTATTTATGATTTAAAGAAAAGGTGCCTATAGCAGTCATTCCAGCAAGAGAGGAAATGTCAACACAAGTACGTCAAATGCTTAAGAAATTTCATAAAAGAAATATACGTAATATCGGTTGGTAATTGGGTATTAATGATTTTGTCTAAAATCAACTATTTAGAGCAAAAAAAATTAAGATAAACTGTTTGAGACAAAACTTGTGTCAAATTTATCCTACTTTGAATCTAATAATCTTATAGGGCTTTACGCTACATTTACTTGCATACTATGAATTATATAATGCAATGTTATCAATTCCTTATACAATATGTAAGGTTATGTCGAGAAAACTTTCAATAATCTAAAAAAAAAATTGATTCCATAATTGAATAAAGTTTTAATTAACCATGTTTATATTGTCGGCAATAAAAATTGCCTTAGGTAACTAATTGCTGTTATTAAATATGCTATTTCCTTCGATGAAAATTTCCCACCACCTTTCAATCCAATAATGCAACAGTAATATTGTCAATAGAATTCCAATAATCACAAATTGAACAATGATACATTGTATTAAATGTTTACCCATAAATACGTGTGCACATCTATATGTATGTATTAAATGTGCTCAAAGTATACAATCATGTTTAAATTTTTACAGATATTACTACAATAATATTAAGTAAACATACGTGAAAAATACCCGGTAAACTCGTGTATACAACAATATGCCGTGCTAGAGTGAGCCGTAATGTTATCTAATATCTATTGTTTACCTATATACCGCGATAATAACAACAAACAAAAATATAACCGTACATCCGTTTATTTCGGTTTTTTCTCTTTTTACTTTTTCTCTTAAAGTTCTAAAAAAAAGTCGCACACTATCAAAAGCTTTTGAAATTTTTCTGATAGAAAATTTTTCATACATGCACATGCGAATATTTCCATATTTGAAAGCTTTTTTCTTTTATACCGTATTTGTTCGTTTTTCGTAAATATACAGGGTGATTAATTTGAAAATTTATAAAAATTTTAGTAAAATTAAGCGATTTTTCTTTAAATATTGTTAAAAAATGATTGGATCTCTATGAAATCGAATTACGAAAGAAAATTTGAAACAAAATTGTTTGCCAAGTCGGTCACAAATGAAATTATTGAATTATTTAAAAAATAATAAAAGCTCTATTTTTAAACCATAAATGCGAAGTTAGGTTGAATGAGTCAAATTGGGAGTTTTGATATTTTTAACTGTTAGTATTAGAAATAAGATCGTTAGCCTAATTCCAGGAGTCAAGTCTGGAGTCGAATTTGGAATTCAAAATTGTATCATTGCAGTAAGAAAAAAATTTCAAGCCATGAAACGAGGTGAATTTCTCCTGAATTTTAAAATGTATAAAATAATTATTAAAATCAAATTAAAGTTTTATACATAACTGTAATAACTATTCGATATAAGGCTTTTGAATATAAATTTTTGTGCAAACCAATTCTATTCCAATAGTCTCGTGAAAAAATAGAGTTCCGCCTAATTGATAAAGAAACATTAAATAGATATAACCCAATGTAGATTTCAAAGATACTCTGTATAGGCGCCTATATTGAATTTCATATCTATGCTGTTATGTTGAACTGAAAAAATGTTGTATTTTTGCTTTATTTGTTCTTAGTTTTAATGCTATATATTTTGATTTCTTGTTATTTTCATTTCATTACATATGTACATACATTTTATGTGGTTATTCAGCAAAACATATGGTTCAATTTCATTCATTCTGGTATATATATGGCACAAAACAAAATATTCATACTCGTATAAAATACCACAGTGCCAGACGACCTTTATGTCGTCATCATTATTCGGAAATAAAAAAAAAGTAAGTAATAAAAAACAACAACAATTTTTTTATATGCACAATAATAGACGTACACATAAACGTATAGTGTATGATATATTAATATCTGTGGAATATGAAAAAAAGTATCTGTAGATAGAATTTGTATCTTTAGATACTATGGCAATAGTTATGTATATAATGTATATAGCGTGTATAGATAAAGCTTTTATTGTAAAATGATAGCGGATTAGATTTATTATAGTAGAGTTGCGAATACAATAAAAATAACAAAAAAAAATAAACATGAAATATTTTTTGACTCAATGTAAAATTCATTACTATTTTTCTATACACACTTCTATAGATACAGGCATATTAATACATTTAAAGGTCTGAAGATATTTTGTTGTTGTTATTAGATTGTTTGACTAATATTTTGATGTTTATTCTATATACGTTATATACGTAAAGATGAGTGTTTATCTATTTGAATGTACATATTTTATTATTATAGCAATTGTTCTATATATTTGGTGTACGTAATGCTCTTGATTCATGGAATTTTCAGAATTTTTCACTGGAACTCTTTGCATTACTCATAGTTTTGGCTAACGATAAATTTTACAAACAAAAAATTGAAATTTAAAAAAGAAAAACAAAAATTGTTGAGTAAATATGAAGAAGAATTTTATACAATATGAATTTTAGTTCATAAATATTTTTCTTTAATTTTCAAAAGGACTTTAAATTTGGACTTTAAGAATTTTATTTTACAAAAAGTTATTGCACTTGCACATATTCAACTAAAAGATCGTATATAATAATTCATTGAAAAGATTTACATATAAGCAATTTTAATAAAAACTGCATAAAATTTTGAAAATCTTGCTTGTTTTTTAGATTTAGGCGGTGAGGTTCCTTATTTTTTGAAATTGCAATTTATGACTTTGTAAATTTGTTGAACTTCTTCTGTAACAATTATTCTTTATAATTTAAAGCAATCAAATACTTAAGTATAGGAAAGTACTAAAACTTTTTTTAAGTTGTATAAAATAATTTCTTTTAACCTTTTATATACAAATTCATTGCTTACAAAAATAAAAAATCCACAAATAATGCATACAATTCTAAATTATTAAATGGCAAAATAATAACAATAAAAATTGTACAATATGTACATGTGTTTGTATGCATGTATATCTAAAATTTAATTTATTTTAGAATTTAACAATAAGCACAACGAACGCCACACGCAATACAAAAAAACTTATTTCAATAACCACATACGTCATTCACTTAAATTATATTTATAAGTTCACTGGCTTGTGTACATGTAAGTTTCACTTTAAAAAGTTTTTAGCTTGCATTTTAATTATTTATTTTAAGTTTTTGCAGATTAGTTATGTAAACTAAATTGACAATATTATCGAAATATTTAAATTGTCATTGTACCTATAAATTACACCCTATGAAACCCGATGGCTTTTATTACTAAACTTTTCTATTAAAATGCGCCAGCTCAGTAGCATCAAAACCTTCTAATTAGCAGTTTCTAATTAGTAAATTGATAGAATTTTCAATTGGATTCAGTGAAAATTTCCCAACTACCAAGCATTACCCATTTTTTTTTTGTCTATTTGCACCACTATTTCAAGTGAAAATGATGTAGAATTGAGGAAAAATTATGTAAAAGAGAGAAAATTATTTAGTACATTTTAAACTGCCCGAAAAGAGATTAGTAGAACATTTCTACTTTTATTTAATTACTCATATATTCAACTGAATATTACAAAAACTACTTGCAACTTTAAATTACCACAAATAAACTTAAATGGCAACCAATGGCAATAACACATTCGCTCAAACACCGAATCTAAATGTAAGAAAAACAGCAAAAATTCAAATAAATTTCAATGTCATTATTATGAGTACTAAAAATATGAAACTTTAGAATTTTAGTACAAAAATTAAGTTATAGGCAATTCGTGCTACGACATAATTTCTTACATGCAAACTTTCAACGCTCTATATAAATACATAACTGTTAAAATTTATCTATACCATTTTGTAGTACTATGAAAAAAAAAGTAGTAAGAAAAAACAAAAAAAATTTTTTATGAATGAATTTTTATTTTTCTGTGAAAATTAATGATAACGACTTGGTGAATGAATTGATAATGTCAATTGCTTTTAATTGATATGAGATAATAGATTGGGGGGTTGTTCGAATAAATTTAGTTAGAATAAAAAAAAATTATTTTAGAAATTATTTGTGAGAAAGAAAGGAATTTTTATTAATTTTCATTATAGATTTGGGTTAAACACAGCGTGTCAGATAATTAAAATTAAATAAATTCATATTGTAAAAGTTTCAAAAATCTCAATTAAACACAGATAGTATTGATGAACAATCTTCTTAATAAGAAGCAATGATCCAATAAAATTAATGCAGTTTTTTCAGCCCTTACATATTTATATTAATATACTCATATAGGTATATAGGTCCCGTACCTTCCCCCTGTTTTTATAGTAATTTGTTAAACGAAAATTCAAAAAGATAAGATTTTCATTAAATAATGTGGTAAGTACACAGTAAGATTTGCAAAATTGTGATAGAATTTTAGAATATAAGTAAAATTTTTTGTTCTATATTATTTATTCTATTTGAAATTGCAACTTAATTTCAAATATATGTATGTACGAGTATATTTTGTATTTCTAATTAACATGCATGAAACTATTATAAAAAAACAACCATTATTTATGGCGAGTTCCATAAAGAATACACATTTTTACAATTTTTAAAATTTCGAGTAAAATTTCGAGTTTTTTGAAACAACGGATTTTTGCATATGCTTCTATTTGGGCAATAAACTCATTTTCGTAAAACTGGTAGATGACACCTCTATTTCCTCGTGTCTTAAACTTTCAAATTTCATATAAAAACTTTAGATTATTCTCTCAAAATTATTGTCTCTATATAAGATATATTTTTCAACTCAATCATTTCATTCATATCGAATTACTTTTTTTATTCATTTAACCGTAAGTTACGGCGACACTCTTTAACTATCGCTAATTATTATTATCTTTCAAATTATATCATTCAAGTTATACGGAAATATCGTATGTAATATCGTAATGTAAACAAAAATCAAAAACCGGGTATCAAAAGTCAAAAACCTGCTTACGCACTAAAAAAGCTCAATCAGAACGTTTTTTTTTTTTCTCATTTCACGTGAAATTTTTTATTTATCAATTGATGATTACTAAAAGTATAATTATAGGTTCTTACTATTTTTTTCTTACAAGAGAACTTTTACTTTTCTATACAGGTGTGAAAATTATTAAAATAAATATAATTCCTTATTTACATATGATTACTTAAATTTCAAAATAATTTCAATAATAGAAAAAAAAAACAATTTATATACTAAAAGTATGTCATTATTTTAAAAATATAATCAATTGCGAATAAGGTACTCAAAAAATTTAAATTGAGTGTATATTATTAAAAATTTCTCAACTAGAAATTCCTATACAGAATTATTGTTAATTAATAGCAAATGAGCAGAAAATTTGAGTAATGAGTCAATTTATTTATTTATTTATTTCAGTATTTATACTTATATACGTAATACTATCGTATATATAATCGGAAATTCACACACCTACTAATTATGATCAAATTTAAATAATAATGAGTATTTGAAAATAAAAAAAATCCCAAAATTGTTTACTTAATTTATAGATATGTAGAATTTTATGTGTATTTAAGTCTAGTACTAAGGGGATTTTCTTTAATTTTTTTTTTTGCTTCTTCCAATATATGTGGGAAATTTCTACCTAATTTCGTGTTTATTACCTAGTTAATAATGAAAACAAACAGAATAAATAATGTGATCATTACTTTTACTAAAAAGAAAAAAAAATTCAATTTATCGATTACGAAATAAATGAATAATTCATTCATAGGTAACTTCATATATTAAGTGTGAAAATTTGAATAAATATTAGAAATATTATGAATATTTTCAGATTTATAATACTAAAGAGAGAAATTGAATCACAATTAGCATTTTCCGTTTTCCCTTTTGCAAAGTCATTGTCATATTATACGAGTATTGCAAATTCGCAAGTCATTTCTATTAAAATTTACATTATTATTCATTCTATTTGTTTCGTCACCATTTTGTTGCGTTTTCAGAATATTAAATTCGTGATATTAAGTTATATACATATGTTTTAAAAACAATATAACAGTTCCCATATGGTGAAGACAATTAGATACCAAACAGCTAGTATCGACATTAGAGATGCAATTAATTAAAATTTAACTATGTTTTTGACAATAAATCTAAAATTTACTAATATAATAAATCACAAATCCTTGTGAATAAAAATTCATGATATTTTATTTGTTATTTTTAATTCTTTTGCAATTTCACTTGTTATTAAACACAATTTCTAACTCAAGTAAAATTCACTTAATCAAGCACACCTTGTGTTCTCATGCATCTTAGTTATAATTATAAATTCCATTTATTTTTCTCAAACAAAACCTTATTTAGAGTTACCCTAAATCCGAGCATTAATTATAGTCGCGTTATTTCAATTCAATGGTGTCTTTGCAAACTAATAATAATTATAAGTTTTTAAAAATTTTTTGCTATAATTTTGCCATTATTTCTGCTGTAAATCCAACATTATTTAAACTCATACAGATAATATTGTGTTCATCATAAATAGGTATATATAAAGCCTTATTATTTCATTTTATTGCTACATGGATGTTTGTATGTACTATGTTGATAAAATCAATTTCAAACATAAAAATAACAAAAAAAAAGATCTAAAAATTATGTAGGCTTAAAATATTCACTATTGTGAACTGATTATGACTCAAACCCTGATTTAAAATTTTTCGTTTAATGATTATCATCGCATTCCAAAAATGATTCATTCGAAGTTGTCATGAGCAGTTGAAATTGAAAATTAAAAAAATATATTAAGATTCCATATTATTAAACCTAATTTTGAAATTTTAATCCACAATCCACGTGTACAAACAATTCTCTAATTTAAATAATCACCATGCAAATATCAAATTCCACGCGTACATTCTTACAATTAAAAATTAAAAATTTTTGGCGCCATAACAACAATAAATGGAGGAGAATGTATTTTCCAACCACCTAAAAAAATTTCACAAAAATTTAAAAATTTTCCAAATTTATTCATTTTTTAACCAATAGATACAAATTTAGAAACCTCATAAATTTCTGTTAGATTAATGACATCACTGGAAATAGTACTTGATTGAAATTTTTCACTGAGTAACATTTGTTAAAAAATTAGAAATTTTAACAATAATTAACTAAATATGGTAAAAATGAAAATTTTTACGCATTTTTTTTAATCCTACATAAAATAGTTTTTTTCTGTGTCATCATCACTTTTTTTACATTTGTAACATGTGTTACCACTTTTGAACCTGCAAATTAGTTTTGACTACACGTAATACCTACATTCAAATATAAATATTCAATGTATAAGATCTCTATGTTGTCCTTTAAACAAATATTATGTAGGTATGAATACTATTTAAAACAATTTGCACTCTTTGGTGCCCACACGAAATCAGATTAACATTATGCTACTTTTATACTACATAATAAACCTACTAATCTCAAAGTTATTTATTTCCCTTTTTTTTAAATACTCCACACGAGCTTTTAAAATTTTTCAATATAAAAATTTATTTTACAAAATTTCAATAAAAAGTGTAAGATTTATGACAACAAACTTCATATATGGCAAAAACAAAAAATATTTTACTATTGATCTCTAAGTACACAAAATTAAAATCAGGAAATAAAATTTGAACTAAAGCCAACGCATTTTCATTCATGAACTAGATGAGTCGTTCATCAGCAACAAAACGGCTCGAACAAAAAAAAATTGAAGATGATACACAAAAGAACTGAATCAATAACATTATATCAACAGTAGGTGTAATATAAAGTGTTGCCAAAATCTGTATTAGTTATACTATTTATACCGGTACACGTCATAGATAAAAATGAAATAAAAGCAACACCATAATCATTTCAAGGAGTTTGAGCCCTGACATTTACATTATATAAACAAAATTTATTTACCAATTCTTATTCCACTTTAAACATTTCATATTTAATATACCTACTTTAAATCGTCTAATGTAATTCTATTCAATACTATTTTAATAAAATTAAAAATTAATAACGCATAAATTTACATTTAAATAAGCGTTATTCAAATTCATAATTATATGTATACATACTGACATATAACACATTTATATATTTTATTAGAATATCATAAGTGTCAATAAAGCGTCAGTACATTAATTATTACTTACTTAATTACTTGTTATTTATTATTAATTATTATTATTATTACTCAATTCTCAATATTAAGAATTTATTACTCTTTCTCTCTCTCTAGCCTCCTCAATTTACAAATGTTTGCTCACGTACAGTTATAAATACATTAATGCAATTTAATAATGTAAATTGACCGTACTGAACGGTTATCTTTAATATTTAACATGCATTTTGTTAAATAATACAAAAAATTTATTAAAACTCATCATGAGCTTATTATCCACTTTCCCATAATTAAAAAGAAAAAAAATATACATTTTATATACCTGAAATCTAAATTCAATTACATATTATCTATGTATACAATCTTATAAGAATTATTACCTCTTGCTCTAAAATGCACTTTTCAATTTAATCTTCTCTAAATATTATTAATAAATCATAATCTTTTATTTAATAATGATTATAAATACAATAATTAAAAAGATTTTGATTTGTATGTTTGAAAGTTCAGTCGGTTCGGTTCATTTTATTTATCATACTCACTCATACACTCATATTATTCTCAAAACAATACAATTTATATACAGGTAGTTTAAATATTTACTAAAATTATATTTTACTGAGCTGAGGTTTCTTTTTTTAAATTCTCTTACACACACATCAATATTTTTTAGTACACTAATACCATCATTAAATATATGCAATTTTTAAAATGAAATCTCCGCTCTTTAAAATTAAAAAAAAAAAACCCACACATATATAAGTATAACGGTGATCAAAAATATTTTCTTCATATTTTTATTTTGTTTGTATAGATATGAGAATACTTAAAGATACTCATAATTACACACTAATTTAAAAATATTTTCTTCACTAGTATGAATGTATGTATATCTATATTAATTACTATATAAACAAAATATTGTTATTATGTACTAAATGTAAATAATAATAGAAAATTATTTAAAAAGTTAAAAACTAAAACTATACTATAAATATAAATACATATACATAAAAGTGAATCCAAACATACATGCTAGTATTATTAATCATCAAGAATAGTCATCATCACAGTAATAATAATAATAACGACAATAATAGTAATAATAAAAATAATAAAGAATCACAACAACAAAAATTATAATAATAGTATTAATAAATATGTAATATAGAAATTTTTAGTACAAAATTTGAGAATTATACATATGTATGTAGGTGCCTTGCCTATATAGATTCCTACATTTGAATATACATACATAGTATTGCACTATAAGATATTATTAATATGTGATGTATGTATAAATATATGAAAAATCTTAACTGGTTGGCTTACAACAATGTTAGTTAAATATTTATGAATATTGTGACTTCTCTATAAGCTAAAGTATATAGTCATTATGTATATACATATATAGGTACATAATATTTGTATATTATTTACAACATCCCATCATATGAGTTTTTTGGATTTTAATTTTTATTTTTTTTGTTATTATTCTTCTTATGGTTTTGATTTTTATTACTATTTTCTTGTTGTGTTTGCTTTATGTTTGATTTATAAAACTATATAATAAGAGCTAGTAGAGCAATCAGACAGAAGTTAAAGTTAAGTATCTCCGTGTAGTTTTCTTTCAGTCAGTGTTAAGACATTTAACGATAAAGACGTGTGTTGAAAGTGTTCCTTTTTTTATTTATACATACTTTAGTATTTTGTTTTATTTTTTTTTTGAAAAAGGAAAATCAAAAGAAAAAAATAATTTTATATTTTTATCTTTCTCTGTCTGTTCTCCGTCAAGTGGTTTTTTGTATATTGTACAATTTTATTAGTAATCGTTGTGAAATTGTAAACTTTTAATAAAATAATAAAAAATTAATCATAATAATAAAAATTTTCAAAATTTAAAAAATAAAAAATAATAAGTAAGTGACTTAATTTAAAAAAAAAAATTCTAATTCAAAGCATTTTAAATTTTAGTACTTTTTAAAATTGCCTTTAAAGGATTAAAAATTTTTCTTTTTTTTGTACTAAAAAATTTGTGCTTTTTTTAAAAATAAAAATTATTTTCAAGCTTTTTCAATTTTTATAAAAAAAAAGGATATTTTTCTATTTCCTTTCTATTCAATACTAAAATCCATAGTGAACACTAAAAAAAAAAACGAAATATATACTTAAAAAAAACAAGGATTATAAAAAGCTGCACACTATTCAACATTATTTTGAATTAAAAAATTCGAACGAAAAAATTAATTTCTTAAATTTTAAAATAAAAAAATTAACAAATTTAATGCTAAAACACAAAAAATATTAAATTTTAAAAATATTTCATGTTTATGACGTAATTATTTTTTAAAAATATTTTTATTTAATAACATTTATAACTACATATTTAACTTGTCATTATATTGAAAAAAACTAATTATAATTATTGATAATAAAAATTAAAATACATAAAAACGTATAAGGATCAAAGCACAAACAAACAAAAATCATAAAAAAGTTTTATACAATTTCAAAGAAATCTTTGATTGTTAAAATTTAATAAAACAAAACAACAAAAAAACTAATTAAAACCATCGTCGATTAAAAAATTTTAATTCAATTTATTTGTTTTAAGTTATGAGGTGCGTATCTTTTTTTATAATTCTTGTTATTTTCTTTTATATTATTTGATTAATAAATTCACTAAAATTTGAAACTAATATTTAAAATAATTTTATATTTCTAATTTAAAATAATTATTTAAAAATTAGTTCCAAATTTTTTCAATATAATTATGATTTTATAAAATTTCTAAATGAATTGTTGTAATTGTACATTTCTCCGTCGGCCATTCATTCTCCCAATATAAACAAATATTTATCCCTTTAATTCCTGCTAACTCAAATTAAGTTTATTTAGAAAAACTATATGGACAGCTTAGACATACTTATGCAATGTAATAAAAATTGTATTTGGCGGCAATGGCAATATTATAAAATTTATCTGCTGCTAGTTTTGAACTTAATTGTTTCATTTCATTTTGAAAAATTTAATTTTGTTTCAAACCTCTAATATAAAGTATTAATATTAGAGTATAATACTTAATATTAGAGGTTTGAAACAAAATTAAGCTTATACGGTATTAAAACCACAATAATTAATAATAATTTGAAATTAGTAGCCTTTTAGTAAAATTTACTGGTTATGGCACTGCAAGCATTCGTCAGTATACTAATGATACAAAAGCATTGTAAATTACAATACAGCATAATTATAGAATTACTGTAAGAGAATAGTTAAAAATCAGCGTAGAAACAACGTTCAAAAATATTGAACGATTTTAGTTTTGCTTTTATATTTAATGGTCGCGAAAAAGGAAGTTAAAATTATTTCGGAATTTATGTTATATAACGACTTTGTCCAGCAAATTGTCGAAATTCAGTACTTGAATTTATGATGTACTTAAAAATCCACTGATTCTTTCATTCACTTATTTCAACTCTTAAAAAAATTGTATGGAAAATTAAAGAATGAGATCCTCCCACGGAATTCCAAAAATTTTTTGATTTCATTCAAAAACAAAACATCCAAAATATTTAATATTGTACAGAATGGGTTAATTTACTTAATTCTATTATTTCATATTTTTAAAACGTGATTTTAAAAGCTTCAACTTGTTCATGTTCAACCATCTGTTTAACAACAGTATTAAGTATACAATAGGGATAGTTCATAAATAACAGGTATCTAGTAAAAGAAAAAATTCACACCCCTCTCAATAATTATAATATTTAAATACAAAAATGCACGTGTTATGAAAAAATTTTTCTTTGAATAACCTGTGGTGTACAGGTAAATAGATATATAATAAGGTACAATTAAAATATTGATTTCAATTGTATGCTATTAAGGACTCACACCTTATTACACCTTATTACAATGTAAAATATTTTAAAAACTAAAATTCAAACAATGTTTATTGCAATTTTTTTTTATTGCAAGTTTGCTATATAGTAGTTTTCAAAATATTTTTATAATTTTTGGTATCTCAATAAAAACATGGGTTTATAAGTACTTATAATATACTTGTATATATTTTCACATTAAAACAATTTTTAAAATTATTGAAAAATTAGGACACCTTTTATTAGCTTAAATAAAATGAAAATAGTAGAAGAAGGTGCAAGTTGTTTTATTATGATCTATTCGTCAAGTTGAGTACCTGCTAAATTCAATTTGTCATCAATCTCTAAAGAAAATAACATTTTGAAATGAAAATATGTACAAGTTTTTATTTCTTTTGCAATATTTTAGAAGTTATAACGAAAGGATCTAGTAAAATAATTTCATCATGTATTTTATGGGTGAAATAAATCCTTCATTTTATTTATAATTCAATTCTTAAGTAGCATATATTTACCTGTAATCATGTTAAAATATGCTTACCTTTATGTATCGCAACTTAAAAAAGAGGTTTATGTATATATATGCACAAGATAATAAGATTAGAATTGAGAGTATTATTAATTTTTTGCAAAAATAATAAAAAAAATTTACTTATATTGAATTTCATATTTTGTTCTTAAATATGTACATTTTAAAGTACCTACCGAATTTATTGTTCGCATTTATTATACATATTACCTTCCACTTGCTCACGTTCGATTACACCTTCACCTTCTTCTTAGTTTATATCTTATATTATTTACACTAAATACACAGTTATTAGCATCAGTTTAGTTTTTAGTTATTTTTTCAAATTTTTAATAATGGATTAAATTATTTCAAATTCGGGATTTTGTCCATTTTGTTAAACTAAAATTTTTAACAATAAATTATAAAATTTTTATTATTTTCCTCGAATTTTTTTTTTAGCGTTTATAACCTTTCGTAAAATTCTTTAACTATGATTTGCCTTTTGCAAAAATCAAAAAACATATTTAAATGAATATAAGCTATAAAATGTGTTCATTCTTGTAATATTTACGTAAGATTAAACAATTAAAGTCAGCATACTTACAGGCAGATTAAATTTTAACTTACCAATTTCAAAATTTATAAACAAAAAATAAAGAATTTTCAAAAACAAATTTTTAATATTCGTGAATTGTTCGAATAAGTTTAGCATTTAGTATGATTTTAACAATAATTGTTGACATATGTCAAATTTTATTATAATTGACAACTTCAACTGAACATTAATTTGGAATTTAAAACTATTGGAATTGGAAACTTATTACTTAAATGCATTGTTGTTATAATTAGAATCTTGTAAAACAGCAAATGTTTAAATTGATGTAAATTTTGTAAATGCACCTTGTATATTTGCATAAGAATCCGTCTATATCATACAATGTAATAATCTGCAAAGAAAATTTGATAGAAAAGATATGAGAATAAAATAAAAATATTCAAAATGTTTTATTTCAAATTCAACTATTCTTCTTGATCATTGAATTCTTGACTTTCATATTTTCTTTACTCATACCAGTAATACCATTTATTTCATCATTTCAAGATCAAATATCTCGTTCTGTTATTATCTTAATATGATTTTCTGTTTTCTCTTGATTTTTCTTTTTATATGATCCCGCATTTATGTCTAAAGGAACACACTTGAATTTGTAACAAACATTAAAAATATTCTTAAAGATTAATATCGGAAATTTTTCTTTTACAGATCAGTTTTTATGAACTGTGAAAATTTGGTTTTGTTTCAAAAAAAGCAAAAAGTAGTTTTCTTTTAGATTGTGTTACGATTATAAGTGAGCCTGTTGTAGCCTCAATGAAAAGGAAAAATAATGAAAAAAATATGGTTTTTTCACTGTTTTCTTAACTATACGTTAACAATTTAACTCTTATTAAATATTGGTAATAATAAACTAATGTAAAAATGTGAGTCAATTTTTATTCTTTGCTCTCTTTTATGTGCTTTATTTTTGCGGTGTTTACCTATATATTTACCTGCGTTATTATTATGATTATTGTTTTTAATTTTTATTATTTTTTTTGTTAAATATCACGATTGATTTTTATTTATTTTTTGTTTCAAATTTTGTTTTTATTTTTGACTTAACGCATTTTTTTGTTCTCTTTTGATTATATTAAAGAAAAGAAGAAACAAAAATTTAAAGTGTGAACGTGACTTAAGTTAAAAATATATTAAAAATTAAAATTAAAAAAAAAGATATTGTAAATTACACACTTTTTTGTTGTTAGTTAACAGAAAAAGGATAAAGAACTTTTTCTAAAATTAAGTTATTTGATAAATATTTTAAGATAACCCTTTAAATCCTGACTTAATCGAATGGGTAAATGTTCTTCAATTAGCCTTAGAATCAATACGCTGGTTTTGATATCATTAAAAGCTAAAAATGAAGATTATATAAACCTTCCTCGAACGAAATATGAGATACAGAACAAAAAATTGTTTTTTGTATTGAAATTAAAAAATCATTTTTTATTTTGCCATTCCATCTTTGTTTTCAATATTTATTCAATTCCAGTGCTATCCACCAGATTAAAGTTTTTCTTCACTTTTAAATTTGAGAGAGTTAAGAAAAATTATGCACGTATTTTGGTTAGTTTTTAGGACGTAAATGGATAATTTACAGTTCAATGATAATCATTACTTAATGATTATTGTAATTTTAATTAAAATTAATATGACTATAAAATTTTATTATGTAACAGTTTTACTTAATAATAAAAAAACAAAAAAAAATCATTAACCCTAGTAAAATACATCATCTATTTTAGTGCGAATGTACTCTACGTATACGTGCAAAATAAAATGAATTTCCGGTTTGTAAAAAAAAATTGACTTAATTTTCATCTCCCACAAAGAATTTTGCCGCTGCCATTATTCCTTCATCGTATAAGTATAAAGTAGACGTCGATGTGATCTGCAATTTAAAAAAAAAAAATAAAAACGACAGCAAATATGATAATTTTGAAAAAAAAATTATTCCACTTTAAAGATCTCCTCTTACTAAATTACATACGTTTTTTTTTGTATGTTTCAATTCTATATTTAAAAATTTTCTTTTTTAATCTAAGTATAAATTTTTCTTTTCATTTTTTTATGATTAGTCATTATTATCCAAAATATAATAGCAAGTATACTTCACTGGCACAAACTTATAATGTTCAACAAGCGTTGAAAATGATCCCTTATACTCATCGTGACTCACATTTTACTTATAACAATTATTGTAAAAACCGTTTCTCTCTCTCTCTTTCTCTCTCTCTCTCCGTAGACATTATATCGAGCAGTAGTATACTGAAAAAACTATTAATATTGAAATAATTAGAAACGTTTAAAATTTTATTAAGAGCTTTTCTTCGCTACTATCAATGAATATTGTCATTTTTCAATAAAAATATTATAAAAAAAAAGAATAAATAATTTAAAATTTGACTAAAATTTTTATTCACACTAATTTTATATTGATGATAAATTGAAAAATTTGAATACCTTAATATTTTTTTCTTTCTTTTTAATGTCCAACACAACCCCCACAATATAACAGTTTGGCGCGTGCATCTCATTCATAATTTATACCTACACATTATTATAATAATTTTTTTTTTATTATTATTATTTAAATTTTGATGCCAAAATATTATGTATGTCACAGTATAAAAATATAAAAACCACACACAAATTATAATTTCTATACAAAAGGAAAAAAAAAATTCGAGGACATCAAAATTTTTAATTCTTTTTAAATAATAATATGAACTCAGATATACCTACATAATTTTGTTATACTTAAAAATATACAAGCAAAGCTAGTCATCATCTTTATTAAATTTATGAAAAACATGTTTTAATGTTTTCTTGTATACACCGTAAAATCACACACAATTCTTCACATTACAAATTCACTTTCATTAAATTCAAAAAAAAAAAAGAAAAAATTCAGTAAACTTTTTTAATATCTTTCAATTAATTTATAAGTATATGTTTGTAAATGTATCATCACATTGATTGAGTCATCTATTCAAATAATTAATAAAAAATAAAATTCATAAAAAATAGCCGGCTTTTTCACAGTCAAAACATTTTAGAGTTTTTCTTCTTTTTATGCTAAACACTGGCACGCTTTCACCTTATTTTAAAATTCTATTAAAATTCACAAGAATTTTTGGGACAATAAGATGGTCATAAGTTTCTTTCAAATGTTAAAAATGTAATTTTATAAATTTTAAAATTAAAAATATTTCACAATATATTGAAAAAGAATTTCAAATTCATTGAACTCATTTTATTTCATATACCTTTTTATTAAATACAAGTATACCAAGACTAAAGTTATATTATATTAAACTTATTACATACAAAAATATACATATACTCTTTAAAAGCTTTCTTAAAAAACTATGCCAAAATCATGAGTAAAATCATATACTCCAAGTGCAAGAAAATTAATTTTTCAAGTTCAAAGTTCTAAAAGCTTTTGGCAATCAAAATACCTACTTATTGTACACCTTATTTACTAATTATTGTAGTTTTATGTTTTACACACACACATTTATTAATATACTTAACTATACCATAAAATGTTTTGTGTACAATTGAATTTAATAGTTACATAGGTATATAATTTTATATTTCTGGCAAGTACTATGCATTATGATGTAATATTTTTATGTTATTAAATATACACACATATATGTAAGTATATAAACTAGATACGTCTATATAATATCAATTTATATATTATGATCATACATAATTGACTTCAAATTTTAAAAATTTTATTTCATTCGCAATATTGTGATTATTTGTAATTTAAATGATAGTGAAATTTGATCTGAGATGTAATAGAAATTTATATCTCTTTTACTAGTACCTACTCGCAAAAAAAATTAATGAGTAATTAATTAATGGTAGAGTGAGCCAATTTAGGCAAGGTATTTTATTCCCCTACTTTAGAAAATTCTCTGTTTTGATAGAAGCATAGAATTAGCCTTAAAACTCTCGATAGAACACAGCCAACTTGCTAATCATCATAACAAATTAATTTTACATATTCCATTAATTTTTGTATTTGCTAATAATAATCTTAAATGAAAAAAATTTCTTATTATAATTACTGGACGCATGCATGTTCTCTGAGTATATACATATGTGCACTAATATTGTTTGTATGTGCATATTTTAAGTTCGAAGAGAAAAAGTTTGGATTTATTTATGAGAAATAAAAAACGAAGTATTCTGGAGCATTAACTGCGTAAACGAATAAAAAGTTCGAGAGTTTCATTGTATATAATAAAATTATTTTTTAATAAAATTATTAAACAAACATACGATTTTCGCCAATACAAATAAATTCGGGTTGAGTCTTATTAATTACTTTACCTAAACACAAATTTTATTAATATGATAAAAAAGACTTATATAATTATTATTATAACTGTTATACCTTAAATTCTATATTACATAAAATTCAATATTGCTAATTAAAAATAAGCGATTATAAAATAAATAATTATTTTTTGTCAATTTAAAATTCATATATTTTTTATATACATACATATATACATATATATATGTATGTTTATTGCATAGCTAATACTTGTTAAGTTTAAATATTTTTTTAATCGTTATCTACTTTAATAATGAAATTTAATTCTTACAATAACCCGGATTTTAAATTTATACAAAAAAAACAACAATACTCAATTCATATACAATTGATTTAAGTGATCAAATTTTCCAAAACAAGTTAAATTTAAGCTTTAAATTAGCCTAAATATAAGTAATTATTCGTATATTTAATGAAATACAGTTACAATACAAAAGTAACTGAATGTAGGTATGTTTGTGTATGCAAAGACAAAAATTTTATCTCATAATTAACAATAATAAAAAAAAAACATTTTTTTTCATGTCATTTATTATGCAATTTTGTTGTAATATTTTTTAGTCGATATAGATATACATACTTGTTATGTGTTTATTATCGAAAAATAATGAGTATATAAATAAATAAATTTAGAATCTTATGTACATATAAGGAAAAGTCGAAGTGAAATAAGGTCAAAGAGAAATTGCAACTAAAATGCAATACATTTTTTTTTCAATTTGCGATCACTATCCGACTTATTACGACAATTTGGTCTTAAAATTTTGAATCAAATTTGTTATACTTTTTTGTTACTTGTTAATATTTAATGTTCATGAAAAGGAAATGAATGATGGAAAATTCTTGAAAATACTGAATATATTCAGTTCGAATGACAAAATTATAATTCACATCTGGAAATGTACAAAATTCAATAATTCATCTGAATAAGTTTCCAAATTTCTTATTGATGTGAAAAATTTTCTGCAAACTTTTTAAAATGGAAGTTCTGTTTATCCTATGAAAATTCATTTTGGTCTTTTTTCAAAAGACTATTACATTTTATTGTTATTAATTACAAAGTTGTAAATATAGTTTTAAGTATCGTTAAAATCCTATTCGGAAAATCCGTAACTATGGTTTTTATAAGTACATAAATACATTTACTTGTGTATATTCGAGAAAGTATAAACTTAAAATTAGATTAAAAAGCTATATGATAAAATAAATGCTCAACAATTAATAACATGTAATTATTGCCGGGGAATTCACTAAGCAGATTTCAACATTTGTATAAAAAATGTATCTTGTAATTCTTAGATTATAAATTTCTTGTACTTATAGTTGACGCACAAACATAAAATTTCTAATATGAAGCATGTAATTAAAATTTTGAAATTGATTTTAGACAAAAAATCAAATAAGTTATTTTAGCATACTCTTTTCCAATAACAAATTTAAAAATAAGTACTAAAATTATTCAAAATTTAATTTTTATTAAAATTTATTTTTTTAAAATTATTTTATTAAATTCGATTTTCTTGTTTTTTTCATTTCTTTACAGTAGGTTGCATTTCAAAAGCAACCAAAATAATTGACAAAACGGCTGCCAAATTAGATAAAAGATTTAAAAAATCAACCACCATTACGGTGTGGTCGATTATTAATTATAAATTATTGTTATTGGCTATTGTAATAATGTTATTACAAATAGTACCATTAACAAAAATGGTTGCCGCAGCACCAGTACCAGAACCAGTTCCAGAACCACATCAAAAACACAATACATTTATATCAAAAATCTCACCACATAAATCATCATCATCATTATTATCATCATCATCTGCAGAAATGAATCCATTAATAATGAATAATAATTTAGAAAATTTATCAAATTCATTAGGAAATAATTTTAAAACATATGATTCAAAAATATCAACAACAAATAGAAAAAAGAAACATCGAATACGTTCATTGGATACATCGGATATGCCATGGGAAAATCCATGTGGTGGTAGATTTAAGGGTAACATCGTGGTTAACCAAAAGACAGTAACAATACAAAAAAGAAGAAAGGTTAGTTTTCATATCACTATTGATTTTAAAACACACATTCTTATCACACCATATATGTAAAGCTTTAGTTTATTTGTTTTGTATGGAAATGACTCTTAACTTGTAATTTTAAAGCAAAAAAATTTTATAATAAGAAAAATTTAAGAGGCGTTTACATTTCAATATTTTATATACACATAATATACAAAATAATTTCATTATTGCTACCAAATTATTAGTTATTTAATGAATATTTTTTTACTATACGATAGGTCTACAAACAGTTGCGTGATGCTATCAGTTTAGCCAACATGCATGAATTCATCCCGGGTTCGATACCCATTAATGATTTCAGTGAATGGATTAAACATGCAGAAACATATAATTTTCTTCCTGTTATACAACCAAAATCAAATGTAAGTGGAATAAAATTTTTAAAATTATTTTATTGAATTTATCAAATAAAATAACTTAGTTGCAAAATTGTAAAAAAAAATATTTAACAAATTATTTTTTTCTTTCAAATAATATAGATAACATTGGTTAGATGGCATCAACAAATGCAACGTTATGTTGGTATTATATCACATTTAAGGAAGCGTACCGAAAAAAATAGTCGTAATTATAGAAATGGTGATTTTCGTACAGAACTCTATGAATTATTGCAAGCATCAAAAAAAGTTCTTTGTGCAATTGAAACAGCAATTAATACAACATTAAGTAGACCATCAGCTGCACAATCAAGAATTAGACGTTATACAAAACAAGAAATGAATAGATATATTGAAAAATTACAAACAACAAATAATCGTGTTAGTGAAATTGATTTAAAATATGTTAAAGTTAATTATATAAATACAACAAATGGTATGATGAGAGCATTAAAAAGGAAAATACGTGAAATGAGTTGTGTAATACAAGAACGTAAACATAATGCATCATTAGAAACAGATAATAATGCATCGATCTCAACATCATCAGGATCATATATGAATCAACAAGATAATAGCAGTAGTAATAATAGTAAACAACAAATAAATTTTAATAGCTATTTTGATTTATTTGATAGTAACACCAGTAATAATAGTAATTATAATAGTAAAAGTATGAATAGTAATAGTGTAGAAGGTGGTTTTAAACGTTCTAAATTTTGCCAAAGAATATTAGAAGAAAAACATAAAAAAAAATCAAATAGGCATAGAAATCCTGGTGCTGTTTTTGGTTAGGTAGCCTTTTTTTTCACACTCTCTTTAGGTAATTTTTTTTTTAAATATAAATTTTAAATATTTTTTGTAAATTATTTATTGATTATTAGAATATTAAGTGTGTATAGAAAAATTAATTAAGAAATTTAACAAAAGCAAAAACAAATAGTTGCTTGATCTTTTTATATTTTTAAATTAAAAAAAAACAAAAATAATTTATTTTTATCACTACATTTTAATATTTATTATTTTCGAACCAAGAAATCAATGCAATTTCTAAAAAAAATATTTTTATACAAAAAAAAACATTTTATTTATTTATTTAAAACAAAATTACGAACGTAAAGAAAACAAACACAAACTAATTTTATTTAATAATAAAATTTTTAACATTCCATAATTTTTTATATTTATAAAATAAATTTTCATAAAAATAATTGCAAAATTTAATACAAAAACCGGTTTAAAATGTACTTGAAGATTATTTCAGGCTCACACAAGCATTTACCATCATTATGTAAATATAAAGAAATTACTAAAAATAAAATTTGTCTAAATTATGGTTGCAATTCGAGCTAGAAACCAGATTTAATATTGACAAACGGAAATTCTTTTCCAAAGTTTAACACAATTTTTGGTAATAGAATACAGTTTTGTTGTAAGATAAAAAAAAAAAACTATTCGTCGTTCAATTTGACAAATTTGTAATCCAAAATCAAATATAACCTGATAAATGTCAAAAATCGTTTAAAAGATTTAAACTCTTTTTCATTAAAAACTCAAAAAATATTCAAAAAAAACACGCTTGTTTTTAATTTCTTTTACTTTACAGTTATTATACTTGTGTTAGCACTGACAATTTGCAAAATTACGATAGTAATTTAAGATTCTAAGCTACTTAAAAAGTTATTCGGAGTTCGTAAAGTGACAGAAATTTGAAAACAAGACGTGATATTTAAAAAATAAATTCGATGCAATTACTTATATTTATGGAAATTTAGAGTGCATTAATAAAATTAAATAATATTTTTCTAATATTATTTTTAATATAAACTCATCAATGTAAATTGTCCTTTATAAGTAAAAACAAAACAATATTATTTAACAATATTTATTTCAAATATTAAGGATCATTTACATTAATTTTTAATCATTCAATTTAATATTTAACAAATTTTTCGAAAAATTCTGTACATTCCTAATAAATTTTTTTAACTTCCTCTAATTTTTTTTTTAATATTACCATAGTATTTAATGAAATTTAAGAAATTCCGAAACCTCGACATTATTTTACCAACATAGTATTAATGTTTTTTTTTCTTTAATATTATTTTATTTTAAATTTAGATTTTAAGTAATCAAACGATCAATTAATTTAATTTATAACAATAAATTTCAATAATTAAAATTCAGTGATTTGAAAAAGTATTTTTAAAAATAAAAAATAAAATTAAAATACATAATTAATTAATTAAAGATTGTAGTATTTTAAATTGAAATTGTAAAAATTAATTATTAAAAAAAAGTGCCTAAAAATCAATTTTTTTAAAAAAATTAAATGCATGTGTAAATTATAAATTTTGCCTAGTAACTCATGTATGAACGATTCTTTTAAATAATTAAAATTAAAGATTAAAATTTTCTTGAGTTCCCTAATGCAGTAACACAACTATATTTAAACTCTTTTTCAAAAAGAAAAAAAATTATAATCAAGCTGTTATCAAATTATAATCAAGAATCAGATTTAAGAATTGTATTTACTGCAATATAGAATTCAGGATTTTTAATTTATTTTCTTTTCGTATTTTATAACTTTATTTATAAAAATATAATTCAAGAATAATAAAAAAAAATATTTTAAAAATTGTATCAATTACACTTCACCTATATTTTTACGTCAATTTCTAGTAATTTTAATAAAGTTTTTTGTTTTTTGATAACAAACATATAAATCTATGGAAAACATCATAAAAAGCCCCATCAGTATTTAAAAATCAGTTCACGTACTTGTTAAATGAATGACGTGAACCTAACACATTCATTAAAAATGAAAATGAAAAGTTTTATTTTAAAATACCGCGATTATTTTGTGTCACTATAAATGAAATTTCGAATAAACATAATTGTGTATTTACACTTCTGAATACTAATTTATCTTTATTTGTTTACACGTAATATTTATCCATATTTTAAAACCAAATTTTATTACCTTTAAAAATTAAACTTGATATTCCCCTAAAATTGTAAAAAACTTAATTTTCTGACGTTTCATTTGACATTAAATATAGGGGAATTTTATTTTTTGTTGATATTAAAAATAATGTCACTATATTTATTGTACAATTTTTAAAATAATTTTGTTTTTATTGTTTATTTGCATTTTATTGAAAATATTTAAAATAAATTTTATATACTACTTAAAAAAACAAAAAAATAAATGGAGAATAAAATTATGATTATTAATCGTACTTTTTCGTATATTTATGCTGTGATATAATTTTGTTTTTTTTTTGTTCTCTCCATATAGTACTTTTATTATTCTTTTTATTTTAACGGTAAGTGACTTATCTAAAACAAATAAATGAAAACTAATATTAATATTATGAAAAACAACTAAAAATAAGAAAATTACTTTACAATTTTAAGTAGAAATTACAAATTTAAATAAAGAACATAAACAAGATTATAAAACTAAAATTGTATTGAAATGTGCTAAAAACAAAAGTACTAAATCTACTAAAACTTTAACAAAAGTAATAAAATCAATTAATAAAAAATTTGATGTTATGGAATATTTAGTACAATTTTACTTTAAAATCGAAGTGTTAAAATAAATGTTCAATTAAAAAAAAAGGCTGCTTATTTATTTTATTTAACTTTTCTTGGTAAATCAACATTTTCCCATAAAATAAAATTAAAGCAATAAAAAACTTTTAATTATTTTAACTCTTATTTATTTAAATTGACAAAATTTTCATTTTAATTTAAAACCACTAAAACAACTCATTTATTTTTTTTTGTATAATTTTGATTTATGTAAACGAACCTTTTTAAATTCTTTGACAACCTCATTCAAATTTGACAAAAAAAAAATAATTTTATTTTAGTTAAGTATAAAATTTTGTATTATTTTTTAAAATGATCTTTAAATTATATTTAAAATTTATATTTTAATTAAAATAAGTTAAAAAATTGTTATGTAAGATTATATTATACATTTATACATAAAATATAAAATTATTTAATTATTAAGCCAGATTAAGCTTAAATTCTTATACATAAAAAAAAAAAATTTTAATAAAAATTTAAAAATGAAAAAATAAAAGAAAAATTTTGTAAATAAATTTAAAAAAATAATAAAAAACAATTTTCGAAAAATAAAATAAAAATTATTTTTCTAAGTAAAAAGTACACAAAATTCTTTTATTTCTCTCAGAACTCACAATTTGACATCAAATCCAAACTACATGAAAAGTATGAACGTACTCGCTTACGTGGTGAATAATTGCTTAATGTGTATAAAAGTTGCGTACATTTGTAAAGTTTAATTCACTTTAATTGCATAGGAAATATGTCTAACAACACTTCAGAATTATTTAAGAATTTAAACTAACTGTCTGAATCTATAGTATACAAGTAATGGAAAATATTTTAAACAAAATAATTCGCATAGATTATTTTTGAAATTTGATCAAAAATATGATCGATTCCACCTGATTTTTTTTACTACAAATTTTTTACATAATTTTTAGATTCTATTTTAGACATTTTCAGAGTCTAAAAATGATCAAATTTGGAATATAAATGTTGATGAAAAAATTGTACATATTTTGTGTTAGATATATTCTTTTGTTGCATATCATTAGGATGAAGTGAGAGCGAGAGATAAAAAACGAATGATAGGCCTATAGTTTTTATACTCGTACGAACGTATATTCGAAGGGTATACTAAATTTGCCTTACCGTTTGTAACGCTAAGAAATAACGGTCTTAGATAAAGACTCAAGTGTATGTTAAATTCACCAAATTTTCTCAAATGATTTATTGCAGTAAGTGCGAGAACCCTATTTAAATTGGACATGACCGGGGTACCGGTTCGGATAGCTGCCATACAATTTCAAAATTTATTTGGCTATATCACAGGAACTATAAAAGCTGTGGTATTGAAATTTCACAAAAACGAATATATTGGTAGGGCTAATGTGTCTGATAAAAGTTGTTGAAATTGCCTGGCTCCTTCTGGTAGCTGCTATACAACTTCCAAAGTTATTTGGCTATATCTCAGAAACTATAAAAGCTGCAATATTGATATTTCACACAAGCGAATATATAAGTAGGGCCAATGCTTTTAATAAAATTTGTTAAAATTTCTGGGCTCTTTCTAGTAGCTGCCATACAACTTCAATAGTAGTTTGACACACACAGTTTTTTGAAAAACACAGTACTGAAATCTTGCATAAATTAATATGGTAATATGGCAACTTAAGGTCATAGTCTGTTCCATAGTCTATTGTGGCATATTTATTCGCACATAGGATAACAAATTCGTACGGGTATCACAGAGTTGACAAAGTCACTCTATTTTTTCTCATTTAATGTAATTTTTAAATTTTTTAATTAACATCTAAAACAAAAACTATTACTAAAAGTAAAATTCGTAAAAATTGGGTAGCACTGAAATGTGTTTTTGAAATACATAGTAAATACTACTATGTTCTATGTTCAAAATACTACTAATTCAAATACTGCGTACGCAGAATATTGAGTGATTAAGAATATAGCGGAATATTGAGTGATTAAGGAATAGCGGAATACCATCTTATTTATTTCCAACAAATGTCGAAAAACTGAAAAATTCGCATACAGCCGCTATTGGACAGAGAGAAAAAGACAAATTTATGGCGTGAACACAAATTACGTAATTTATACACGTACATAAATCTAAATTACTGAAAGTGTGGCGAAAGTTCGACCAATTATAATAATTCTATATTTGATTTTAGAAGGAGAAAACAATTTTTCTCTAATGCAAAACAGCATATGTTCAAAAATTATTTTTATGTTAGTTCAATTTTGAAATACCCTATATATAGGAAAAACTCAGAATAAGAAAATAAAAATACAATAGCTATCACATTTTTAAAATAAAATACAAGTTAAGTACACAATAATAAAATTGACAAAAATTATAAAATATTATTTTAGGGTACGTTTTCATTAATTGGTTAAACCAGACTTGTAATTGCACCTAGTGTAGGTTATTTTCTTCAATCAAAACTTCTTATTTAAAATTACCAAAATCTAAAGAGAATATAAAGAATTTCTAAAAATACATAACAGCATTTTCAATCATTTTGACAGTATTTAGAAAGCGTACACAATTTTAGAGAAATTAAAGAAATCAAATTTGGCACAATCATGATCTGATTTTTTTTTTTTTATAAATACTTAAAAGGTTATGCATAAATTATAAAGTAGAAATGTTCTAATAATTAACATAATTTCCAGCCTCTATCTCTAATTCCAATTTGATAAAGTAGAATGACATAGAATGACATAAAAATAATAGAAAACAAACAAGAGGCTTAAGACTCCTTCAGAAATTGTTTTACTACCAAAAATAAAAATGATTTTTTTATAACTAATTACAAGGTCGCTCCGAAATAAAAAATGAAATTTAAAAACAACAAAAAAATGTTTTTTTTTTTTAATTGCGTTTTTTTTTTTTGTTTTTTTTTTTTCCAATGTGCTTCTAAACAAAAAAACCAATTTCTATTTTGTCCTCAATTAGAGACGCCTAATACCATCAAAATTAGCGATTCTTTATTTGTGAAACTTTTACTTTTACTGCTATATAAGGAATAATGGTTAATGTGTACACACACTGGAGTCGATAAGAATAATATTTTTTTGCAAGTAATTTACTTAAGCTTTTTATTTTTTTTCGGTAAAAAACACGCAAAGATACAAAAAAAAAGCGTTGAAAACATCGGCTTTTTGTTTTTTCCAATTTTTGCTTTGGAGTTTAAAAAACAAAGCAAATCAAAGTCATAAGAAAATTCCAAGGTGATTGTTATGAAATTCAAAAAAATAAAGTTTGTAGAAAAAACTAGAAAACGCGCTTTTTAAAAAGTTTGTTTAATTTTCATTCATTATTGAACATGTAAATTCCTGTTGATTTATTGATTATTAAATGAAAAAAAAACGTCTTAGGCCACATGAACAGCGCGTGTATTCGGTGAAAAACCCAAAACTCTTCCTCTTCATCTACAATGTGCAATCATGTTAAAATGCAAGCTTTTAATGAAAAATTCATTTTGAGTTTTCACAAATTCAGAATGTCACTCTTAGTAACAGTGTAAAATATAAGATTTATAAGGGCTGAGTAAGCAAATTCATTAGGAGGTTTATAATTTCTCCATTTTTTTGTTGTTCGGGCTTTGTAATTTTGTATTGCAATTTCTTGTCTAGAAAATAAGAATTTATCTTGGCGATTTCTAGACAAATGCTTAGGGAAATTCATGAAAGTGATAAATTTTTATTTTTTATCGAATTTTCTAAGACATAAGTGACAAGTAAGAATTTTACAAAAATGCAAACGTTTGACACAAAATATTTAAATATGCATTTTTCGCATGTTTTTTAAACACATTTAACACGTTTTAATGACGAAACTATGAGGGATAGAGGAAAATATTCTATGGATTAACTTTTAGCTTTCGCGCATCAAAAAAAGTATAAACAAAAAAATAACTGCACAAATTTTCGAGAAATTTCGAATTTAAAATAAAAATTGCAAAAAAAAGATAAAAATTCTGAATTTGACAAGCTTTATCTCGTTAAACTAATGTTCAAATCAAATTAATTGTAAGAGCGAGGATAAAGGGCAATGAATCGTCCGTAAAACAAGCTCCCGGTGATTACCCGTGCCGCATTGTTTCGAAAATGTAAACATTTATTTATATGCAAGAAAAATCTGGTATTTTTTTTCAATAGGCTGTAGCTCAAAAACGAGTGTATCTGCCGCCGCCCCACTCTCCTCATTCATTTTTTGGTTTTTCCCCCTCATGCTGGAAATTGGTCAAAGAATTATCTGTCTTTTGTTAATTGCAGGAACACATACCTAAAATACGTACCTCAGAAAGTTCTTAGTCACATACCTGTTGGTAGAGTTTTGATGCAAGTTAATAATGAAGAGTTTTAATAATTTGGAAATTATGCCTAGTAAAAATTTTAAAAATCTTTGATAAGTATAACTTTTTTAAGAAAAGTTCTTCAGTTTCAATTATAATCATACAAGCGACCACATAAAATTGAATCTAACAAAATTTTTTATTTAGAATTTTTAACAGAAAATTTGAATATTGTAAAATCTGGATTTTCAAGTTTACTTGGGCAGTTTTTCTTTATTGCCATAAAATTATTATACATACATACGTACAATACACTTTTTAATAAAATGTGTCTTGTCATTAATGATGGTCTTAGATATATTTATCCTCGATTAAAAAAAGTCGGGAATATCCAGAATATTGCAAAGTTTATAACAAAAATCTTAACTACTTACGAGTACTTATATTTTTAATCAAAACTTATTATCAATTCTATATAACAATATTATTTAAAACAAGAAGCATTCGAATAATAGCCTTTTTATTCTAGAAAAATCTACCCTATTCTATGATATGAAGAAACAAATTCCATCATTATACTACCTATATAGGTAAAATTTAAAAAAAAGGTAAAAAAATAAAAATTATAACTTAATTGATAACAGAATTTTTGGCGGGAAATTATGTATTCGGTTTGAGCGTTTGTGCATTTGTTGCTCATTCATTATAGTTTCACAATATTGAATAATTACAAAGCCCTCTTTTAATGATATGATAAAACAAAAGGTGAAATCAGTTAATTGATAACGAGATTAAAATCATTTGATTATAATTGGTATTCATATAATGCGAGTAAATCACCTTTAAGATTAGAAATTTTCACCAAATGAATCATCTAAAAAAAATTGAGTTTATTTTAATACCGTTATTGAAATATACATATGAAATAAAAACACAGAAATACACATATAATTGAATTGTTGTATATAATATTATGCATATAATAACCCACTTCAGATGATTGGTAATGATATTCACAAACATACATTTTTATTAGAAGTATTTAAGTACACTTGTCCTCAAGGCCGTCTCATCTTTTACATATATCTCATCTCTAATATATATTAGAGAGACTAAGTCCCAAAGATGTAAGGAATAAGCCTATCAAAATTGAAGTATCATGATTCCTGGCCATGTTGCTTTACTCAATTTATTAGTTACTTTTGGTTTGGACCCATAGTATTTTGCATTAAAAATTGCCTTTTCAGGACATTGGCAGGCTACATTTCGGAGTGGAGGAAAAATATTAAGAAATCTAATTCTGTAGAGAAACTCATAAGTCTGCACTATAAGCTATATTTGTACACAAAATTTTATATTTCTCTGTCAATCGAATATATGTATATATGTACGTATAAATCGTAGACTCAGTGTACGTACACAATACTCATTAAATACATTCACATACATGCAGAAATTTAATTGGCGCCCACGCTCAAAATCTATAAGAGCATATAATTATAACAAATTCCTACATCGATCGAATTGTGTTTCTCTTTTGCTGTATCGATTTTTATAAATTTCCACATACGAGTACTAGCTATTTTGTTTCTTTTTTCTTTTAAATCCCAGCTGATTGATGTGTACGAATTATTATAACAATATTATGTATACTTATTTGAATCAGCGGATTTTGCTCAATAATACTGTTGATGTAGTCACATATATCTTTAAAAAAAATAATACAAATTATGTGTAGATAAAATGATTATCATATCAGATATGTAATGAATGTTTGAAATTCCATGCAGTAAAATCATAGGATACTTTGGAACAAACACATATAATGAACAAATAGCACAATTATTCGTAAAATTATTTTAATTGATAAATATACATATGCGCATAAGCATGTAGTCTTCTTTATGATCTTATATAAGTATGTTGTCACAGCTTTGATAAGACTGTACATTCAAGACTGGTCTTATCAAGAATCTATCAAATTTATAAAACCGATAAAAAACATTCTAACTAAAAAGAATTAATTGAAGTCCAGTACTAATTGTTCACTGAAATTTATCAAAATATTGATGAGTCTTATCAAAAATTTAAAGACACTTATAACATAATTATATACACACATACATGACTTGAAAAAGCTTTATTCGAGTTACCATACTTTCTCATAATTTTCACTTTAAATCACAAGCAAATAATAAATATATTTTAAAGCAAACATGTGTTACTCGTACAATGGTACATGACCCATTTTCTACTAAATTGAGTCCCCATTTTTTCGATTAAATTTTTCAAATCTATAGTTTTCTGAAGTGTTATCTACGTTATATATTAAATAAAATTAGACATAAATTGTACAGTTTATTAAATTAAACAACAACTCTGTTCAAAAAACAGGATTACGTATAAAATGTTCAAGAAATTTATATGCATTTCCGAGACAAAAACACTGTAATTGACAACGTTAAAAAATAAGAATAGATTCACTTTAAAGTAAAAGCATAATATAAATTTTGGTAAATGTTTTTCAAAAGTAAAGAAAATCGCCGAAATTTTTATTTTTTTAAGCAGTGCATTTGGACTTCGCGCTGCTTTTTTAAATTGCCTACGTGAAAGAAATATGGTATAACAGATATAACAAGTTTTGATAATCGGATTTACATATACAAAGCAATAAAATGAGGAAAGTCTTTATGTAAATTTTTCTCATACATCGTCAAGAACATTCAATTATAACAGTATTTTAACTCGTTTATTAGATCGTGAAGTTTAAAATTCACAGTTCAACAAAATTTCAATAGAAAAGCTATTTTGACATAGGTAAGTAAAAGATCCGTAGCTTGTTGTCTATTTATCGAACATTTTGATCGTAAATACTTGATACAATTTGTTAAATGCCTGAAATATAAAAAAATCATTTTTATTTACCTATAACCAAAAAAAAACATGTTTGCAATTCAAATTTGCAAATATATTTATTTTGTACCTTAAAGATCAACAAATATCACTTATAGCGAAGCCCTATACTTACGCTTAAAAAACAATTCCTAGTTTGTTATAAGCGTACAAATTATACCGTTATACTGCCTTAATATATCAATAAAATTATAATTTATTTAAATCAATGATACTGGCAACAAACCAAAGTGAAATAAAACAACAACAATTACAAAAAATAAAAAATAAAAGAGAGTAACAATATAAATTTGAGTAAAAAAAAACAAGAATAAATTAATGAATGAATTTGAACTTTTAGAGAGTGAGTGAGTGTCATACCGATGAATGACTCACAGGTGTTTTATGTTAGTTGAGTTATTTTAAGGTATTTCCTGAACTTTATGTTTTTATACTTGTTTTTATTTTTTGTATTGTTGTTTGTTTTTTTCATTTGGTGAGAAAAAAAATTATTTTTTCTTTTGATATACTTTTTTTTTTATATTTTTTTTTAGTAAAGCTTTTAAATATTTTTGCTTATATAAAATGTTATAATAACCAGAATACACAAATTAAATTTCCATTCACAATATTGTCGTATTTAGATTTATTTCATTCATAAATTTAATTTGAAAGTGAAACTTTCAAAATGAAATGTGGGCAAGAAAAGAATATTAAATAAAATAAGAGGAAAACTAACATATTTCTAGACGTTCAATGAAATTTTCTTAAAAGATATTTAAGAGTTCAAAACGTTTCATTATCTCAATTTAAATTTCGGTTTTCTTAAAATATTTTATAATAATAGGACGAGTCAGTTGTGTTAAATATTTATAATAAACACATTCTGTCATAATTAGCAAAAAACAAAGAGACATTGAACTTAATCAGCAAATGCTCGCTATTTAAATAAATCTGGAAAGCAATAAAAAATTTGTAAATTTTTGATGCGTTTTTAAGCAAATTCAATTGTGCATATAAATTTTAAAATCTTTGACTGTATTAAAAATATATACTACGTAATAGAAAATTCACAAATGACACACTTCTGAAGAAGCAACACGAAACAACAACTTTCTTCGAACAAATTTACATACATATATGATTTTCCAAGACAAAAACACTGTAACGGACAACGTTAACAATTTTATATTGAAAATGAAAATTTTTAGCCTTTCTTTACAATGTTTTACTCAAAATATATCTCAATTATTGTCACTTGTTTTTATATTTTGCTTAATTTCTGGAAAACTTGTTATTGGACCTCTTAACATGAATATGCATTGAGTGTATGTAAAGTCTCTCTTTTATGCTTCGTAAATCCTCCCTCCTATTAAAGATAAAATTTATTTGTAGGAGAGAAGGTGAATGAAGCAAAAAGTAAATACTGGGCATACGTTCATTGCATACACATGTAAATAAACATGCTTGTCAACGACTAATGCTAATTTTGAAAAGCAAATCCACTAAGTTAATAATGATATTATTATCGCCAAAAGTTAACAGTTATTATTGTTAACGCAAACCATTTTGTACAAACGATTCGTGTCTACAAGAAAGTTTTATTAAAATTTTTACAGTAAATATTTGGCAAACAATATTAGTGATTCACTTGTCACTACTTTTTGGTGTTTGTGTGCTATTAGAATATCTTTTAGTTTATAGCTCAACTACATTTTTAATTCCACTTTGTAATTTTTTGTTTTTTGTTAGTTCAACTAGAAAACATTTGAACTTTTGCGCTAATACCAAGTCGTTTGTGTTTAAAACAAAAATTATGAAGGGAGCACGTCTATGAAATTTTTTTTCAATTAATTTGTTATTTTGTTGTTGTTGTTGTTTTCATATTATTATGATTTTATTATGAAAACGATATCGAAAAGTTCAAAAATACCTTGTAAAAATTTTTTTTTCATTTTCTCATTCTATAAATTTTTTCTAGCTTAATTTTTTTTTGTTTTTCTTCTTATTTTTGTGTTGAAAATGTTTGTTGTCTATGCGAAACGTGACTGGGTCATGAATACTTTTAGTAAATTTTTGTTATTTTTTAATAAAAAAAAAAATATTTTTTTTTTGTTAATTTTTTATTGTTATAAAATTTTTTTCTAATTAAAAAAACAGAGCTGAAAAATTGAATAGGAATTAAAATCGGAAATGCCATTCTATGATAATACAAAAATTTTGACTCTAGAGAGCAGAGTACCCTCTATAGCAAAGCGCATATACACACAATTTGTTAAAATATGTGAAAATTTTGTTTGTTTCTTTCTGCCTGTGTTTTGTTTTTTTTTTGGCACTATTTAGCAATTTATACAAAATAGCAATAATATGGCCTTCAATAATCTATTAAAGAAAATCTGTGTGGTGCCCGGATTTAATCTAAATATAATTTGAAAAATTTTGAATTATAAAAGAGAAAAGTTTTAAATTCTCTAAAATTAAATTTTTGATTTTTCATTTGTAATTTTCTTTTTTGCCAATTTGTAAAAAATTTTCGTTAATACTGAGCAATGAGAGATGGTGTCAAAAATTATGTGCCAATAATGGATGAATAATATTTAGCGCCATTGTAAAACACTGTACATGCTTACCAATGAGTAATAATTTTTTTTTTTTCAAAAAATAATGACCATTTGTTATACTATACGGTTTAAATAATGATTTTCTTTGACACCACACATAAGACCCCCCAATATAAAAGAAAAAAAAAATTGAGTCATACAATTTATCTAGCGTCTTAAAGATGCTGTGATTTTATTGTTAAAATTTTTAATTTATTCCTTAGATGGATTGAAAAGGTGTAACCAAATTTTCTGTTTTTTTTTGTTGTTTTTACTTTAATTTCCTTATTTGTACTAAAAGCATAAATTTTTAAAAGATGATGAAGTATAAAAATGTTTGAAATTAATAAAAGTTGTAGATATTTTACATAAATTTTAATATAAAAATTGTTAAATAACATTTTGAAATAATGTGGATTTACAAAACTATGGAATGACCTTAAATGTTCAACCAAACAGGACATGCCACAAAAACTTAGGTAAGAGATTTTTGTATTTTTAACAAGATGTGAAAAAAGAAATTAATTTTTAATTTATGCTTAACGTTATTTTTAAGTTTTTTTGTGAAAATAACTGTGGAAATCAGGAAATAGCCATGACCGCTGGCCTAACTACTAAGAAGCGAAAATTTTAAAAATTCTAGGGTGCCATATTGCAAATAATTGCGATTTTAAAATCTGATTGGAAAGAATTAAGACATAAGTGCCTAAATCTAATTTTGTTTAGTTCAATTTAGTTTATTATTTGTTTTTGATGATTTATACAGGGTGTTTCACATAAGGTGACCAACAATCTGAGGGATCATTTTTTAATAAATTTTCAGCAAAAATTGTATAAGGGAATAAAAATGGTATACAACATAGAGTAACCATCTGACAAAAATTTCGACTTTAACAAGCTTTATTTCGAAAATTATGTGTCATATTAAATTGACTGCAAGGCCGAAAATAAAACTTAACTCTGTGTAGCGTGGTTTCGACCTTATAAGTATTTATTTATACGCAGGAAAAATCTTGCATATCCCCCCAACCCAATATCATTTGCAAAATAAAACTTACATGTTAAATTAAATTACATTTGGAAAACTAATAAAAATAGAAAAATAGAAAAGGTATTCAGCAGTTCTATATGAAAAAATCGAATCATTATAACCCGAACGCAGAATTGCATTGTAATGATAATTGCATACAATTATTCAACTTATTAGTTGTAGTTGCTGAATTGTGTAGTGTTATATGAATACTGCATTTTCGAAGTCAATTGTATTAAATACTGAATTTTTGAAGTATTGATTAGCTCCATTGCATTTGATCTTCACATAAAATGTGAAAGAGTATTTAGCAATTTGGTCTAATAACACAAAATTGTTATCTAAATGCCAATCCCTTTGTTAACTAATTTCCGCGATTTATTTCTTCCATAATTTAAAAAGCACAGAATTCTTTATTTATAATATTATAAAATCTCTGAAATAATTCTAAAATCTCTTGGCAGGAACAAGTATGTAATAAAAATTATTGCAACATGTCGAATTATTTATATAAGCTTCAATTGACTAGATATAAAAAACTAATTTCAGATTATACAAGTACTGTAAGTACTACTTCACCTATTAATCAGATTTATTTAAACCTTTCATAACTGTGTTCTAAAATCTTCGATTCTTAACATTAAATAATTTTATCTATAATATTATAACATTTATAATTTATGTAATTAAAATAATAAAGCACAATTATTAAAGTGCCTTATAACTTTCGCCAAAGAAACTATAAATGAATGATTAAAGTTTTTTTTATCCAAGTACTTTTATTTTCAACACTTCAATATATCAGTTATATCAAGATGAAGTATAGTCTTCTATGATTCAGGAACTTTAATATCTTAAATTTGCACAACTTCTCTATTGCAATATTGTTTAATGAAGGGATCATATCAAAAGATTAGAGTTTGAGTAATTGCTTCTAATCATAAAAGATTAAATTTATTTCCTAAAACAATATTACATAAATATTTTAAACACCATATTAAAATTATTTCTTCATGTTGACGCTTTCCTCCGCTTTCTTTAATTTCTTTTTTAAACGTGACTATTATTTTTTTTTGTCGCTTTTGCTAATTTACACTGAAAAAAATGAAAAGAAATGAATATTGAATCTTTAAGAAAAAAAAATCCTGAATTATGAGAAATGAGTAAAATATACTTTTTGTTTACAAAGTTGGATTGTATATTCCAAAAACATAATATTCGGTAGAGTTCGATTATTAGTGAAGAAAAAATACTAACATTCCAAAAAATATCACATTTGCCTCGGTACTTTTTAAGAAAAGCATCAGTACTTCGGTACTTGGTCTTCTCATTTTTAAATATCCTACATTTTTCTTGTGAAGTTTCACTCTCTGGATGAAATATCAACTATCATCTTAGGAACAACGACCAAGAGTATCGATTACAGAATGTTAAATTTCAATCTTCTAATTCAAATTTTTAAATTTGTAAAATTCGATAAATTTTAGAATAAAATTTCCTCTTTTGTTCTTTCATACATTTTTTTCTGTGTATATTTCTTCAAATCATAAAACATATAAAATTATTCCCAATATGCCTTAATTTAATCCTTACAAATATAATAGACACCTTCAGAAGCCACATATACCTTCAGCATAATCATAAAATAAAATAAAAGGAAAACAAGGAAAAAGAAACTAAACCAGAGAAAAAAAATTTTTTACCATATATAAAATATGGTACTTAGGGCCCAAATCTATTCACTCATTTCATCCTATCCTATATGTGCACTCATACATTATGATATCAATTTTTTGCTTTTTTTTGTGCAATAACAATAAAAAAATTTATGCAATCACTTTAAAACTCAAGTATATATGAACATAATCGCATATATGAACTTAATTTTTATTTGCCGAAAGCATTATGAACCCAATAATTCTCTTCTGACTTATAATATTGTACAGCATATATCAATATGTACACATATATAGTAGGGTAGGTGCCATTATAATTCATATTGAACGAATAGGGCGGCAAAAATTTCTTCACACGGAAATGATAACAATTTTTATATACAGACAAAGTACGTTGCATGCATAATAATATATGAGTGCAGCTAGAAATTCATTCATACATTTGTATATAGAAATAAGCATCATATATAATATATTGGGCTCAACATGAAACCAATAGACTTTTAGAGTCAATTATAATATTTGCCTTTTTTTCTTTACCATAAAATAAAATCACATAAAAATTGCAATAGTTGTTGATGCAATTGTATAAGAAACAACAGCAGGAGAAACGGTGGGCTATATGATGGTTGTAGCAAAAAGAAAAAAAAAATGAAAATAAAAATATTAAAAAGGTAAAAATGATGGCGCAGAAAAGAAAAAGGAGAAAAACGGAACTCAAAATTTTCAAGTTGCATAAATGCAATTGTATGAATGTATGTAGTAGGTATATATGAATATACTTGTTCACCATTATGTAATGTGATTATGGAGGATTCGATTGTTATTGAAAAATGAAAAAAAAATTCTGCTGGTTATACACATAGGCTTTATCTTATTGAAAAAGTTTGATTGAATTAGAAATGCATAGGATTCGTTGACGAAATGACAAATAATTTTTATAAGAAACTGACAGTAGATCACTAGTAATTTACTCATAAGCTCCAAATCGTTTCCATTTATTTTAAAAGTGTGTTTAAGCTTCTTAAAAAAATTTATAAAACGTAGGTTTTATCGATGAGAAACGCTTATTTGAAGCCACATAACTGGTTTTGGATTTGTCGTTTTGTTGTTCTCTTAAAACAAGATAAATAAGAGAAACTTTATAAAAATGCGGAAAAAAAGCACAACAAAAAATTTCCCAAATCTTTGATAATATCAGGGCTCGAAAAACTTATTATTAGAGACCGATTCTAGATTTTTTAACATATCTAAAGAAATAATTGACGAAATTTCTTCAAACTTAATATTTTGTTTTCTTTTTACTTGAAGTAAAAGACGAACATTTCAAGGAATTTGGATAGCACAAAACGAAACTCTACTGAGAGCCAAATTTATATTTTTCTAGGTATGTTAACTGAAAGCTTACCAGCTTCCTCAAAAAGTTTGCTTTAGAAGCTAGTTAGCTACTTCCTAGCTTTGAATGAAGTGTTTGATAATCTTGTACAGCTTTTTGCTAAACTAGACAACATAGCTTGCGATCGGTAATGTGCTGATCACACCAGAATTTTTCTTTTTTTCAAAACACACAAACATCCAAAATTATTAGCAGTGTTAATCAAAACTGTATACACAATATGTATGACTGTTTCTGAAAGCTCAGGAGTACGTACATAGTTTTTAGTTTGAACTAAGATATTTAAAACAATAAAAGAACTCAAAAAAAGCTCGAAAATTGAAACCATTTTTTCTTTTTTAAAAAAAATCACTACAAATTTACTTTTTGTGTTAGTTTCTAAATTGAATGAATGGTAGGATTGTAAGTTACTCTAAAAATTATTAAAATTGTTGTTATAAGTTGTGTTCGTCTTCCCCAGTTCTTGATTATTTCACAAGCTATAGAACAGTAATACTTTACTTACAATAATTTCAGTACTACAATCAAAAGAGAAGTAAATAACAGTACTTTTTCAAACACATATTTTTGATAACTGGAGAAATGCTTACTTTTCTTACAGATTGCCAATGCAGTAGAATGCAATTTTCAAAGACACTGTATATTGACTCGCTCCAATAAAATATTGAATTCTTTGTTTCTGGTTACATTCTTAAATAATTTGGATCGGTTAATGTGATGTTATACAACAAGTATTCCAGATGACACTTGTATGATTCATATTTTCGATTAGCGTGTATGTTTAATCAAACATATTACATGATTTGACCGCACGACTCCAAGTAATTTTTTGGAAGTAGTTTGTGGTATCAATTTAGAGAATATATCTGAATCTGGTATCAACAAAATAAATTGAGATAGACGAACAAACATTCCTAAACTGACAGTCAAATTCAATGTTTAACATAATTTTAGGCCTTTTGGTCACAAATGGTTACTGAAAAATTATAGTATTTTAGAAACATGATTATATTGTCTGTGTTAATGTGAATTATAAACAATTTACAGCGACAAAATTATTGCGACCAATTACAAATCGAATATTTATTCACACATGTACAAAAAATTATGAGAAAGTGAATAAATTTCGTAATAAATGAATATTAATTCGGGATTTATCCAAATTTTATCTAAAATAATTAGCGAAACTCATAAAGATTCAATAATTTGCGAATTTTTCCGCTTCTTTATTATTAACCAGGTTTAAAAAATTCTTTTATCTAAAATTCTTTAAAATATTTTTAAGAAAGGGTTTGTATTAAAAAAAATTTCTAACTGTATTAAAATTTTTCACTTTTTACCCGTTTCTAAACATATCTTCCTTAAAAAGAGTGCTTTAGCTTCAAGCAAAATAAAAAATTACTTTACCTACCAAACCTATATCATGGCATCATCGTCGCCTACTTCATCAGGTTATTATTTTTTTTAACGCAACATTATACTTAACATTCAAACCGACGCATTCGCCAATTCCAATGATGATCCGTCCGTTTTTCATCAATATATTAATGTGGGAACAATATAATAAAATAAACTTATATAGACAGAAATTTATATATATACATAAAGTGAAAATATCCTGCGGCAGGACTTCATTAAATGAACTTTATGTATGCATGTGTGTATCTATAAAAAAAAAGTTGATTTGTTTTTTATTTTTTGTCTTATAATTAAAATAAAACGAATATGTAACATAAAAAAATCAAGGGAGTGTAATTATTAAGAAAATCGTGGGAATTTCGATATTTAGAGCGTTTTTGATTGTATGAGTAATTGAGCAAAAATGTTGTAATTTGCAAAAGTTCAAATCTCCATGATGGATGAATTGTCTAGTATTGGTTTTAGAATCATAAAATATTGTAATTATTTTGGCAATTCAATCCCCAGTCCCATTTTAATTTAAATAATATTCATGGTCGTGTTACAATTATTTTTTATGACTTTTGGTTATAATCAGAATTCTTTGCAAGTTTGAGGTATTTTTTAGAAATATCCTTCTAAAAATAGTAATTAATTGAGTGATAACAAATGGTTTAGTACTCGTAGGTTAAAAATCAAATGCAATATTGGGAGGAGTGAATTTTGTTTTTTAAAAAAATAGCTATAATTGATTGACCGCTGCAATATAAGCGCAATATAATAAATGGTCTAAGAACGTAATGAAGAATATTTGAGAATATGGCTGAATTAAAAGGCCACTTTACTTTGTTAACCACTACAAATAGTGATTTCTTCACCGATCAAAGTTTGGCCGTTTTCTCTATTTTATTTTGCGGCTTCATTATCCGATTTGTGCAATGCTAAAAGTACGGTACAAATTGCAAGAATCGCAAGCAACAAATGTAATATAGGGTAACCAAATTCGTATGGCAGTCTATTTGGGTATTCATGAAAATTGCATAAATGTGGAAAAATAAAAAAAATGGAAAATCTTACAATGAACTCTTTTAATTGAATTTCTCTCAATTGAAATAAAAATTGGCCGAATTTTCATTTAATAAATTATTTAATTTGAAAAAAGATAAAAGTGTGTAAAGATTTTAACCACAAATTTTATATTTGGAAACCCCGTTTTTCTAAAAACAATTTTCATCACAGTTAACATTTATGTTTCTAAATTAAATCTAATTTACTAAAAATATCAGAAACTGTGTTTGACATCTTCGTTAATCCTTTATAAAGAAGACGCAAGCATAATATACCATAAGCGAGCATAATATTTCGGTTAACTGTGTAACTCACGCCAAATGTCTTCGATATAGCTCTACCATTCCACTACATTAATAAATGGGCATAAGGTGAAAAATTTATTTACAGCTCATTATAGTTGCGTGCTGTACAATAATTACCTAGTGAATCAAAACAACTATGCCACATACTTTAACTAGGATGTTGAGTTTGTGAAGTTAGAGCTTGTAAAGTGTAAGGGTGTGCATGCAGTAAGAAGTTTAGCTCTACATAAAATCTGATAAATTTTTACACGGAAATGTTTTCGAATCTTCAAAACCGGAATTCAAAAAAGAAATTTTCTAAAGCTGGGGCTTTGCTTTTATTTTCTTCTATTAATTTGGTAAAAAAGTGGTGGCGGCAGCAATTTGTGTTTATTAATTTTTTTCTTCTATCTTTTTTCTTTAAAGTTTCTTGTTTTATTACAATTTTTTTTAAGTACATACAGACCGCTTTTTAACACTTTTCACTTTGATGTAAAAAAAAAAGCACATCATCTCATGGTAAGCAGAACGATTAACTGAATATCGCAACAAAAGAAAGAAAAAAGTTTAGAAACAGTAAGAGAAGCATAACAAGCCAACAAACAATATGATGATGACGACGTCGTCATCAGAATCGAATTCTCACCTTACATTCTTACCCTCCCTCCTTCTTTCATATTCTTTACTCTAGTCTTTACTCCTCGTTTTATGCTCACTAATAGCTTTTTTGTTTAAAAGAAATCCAATTAAGTATTTGCTGTACTAGTATATGTGAATGTAGAGGATTCCAAACTACAGTAACGATCATTGAATACACATAATAACAAAGTAACAAACAATACGAAAAACATAGGCAAAAATAAACATAAAACAAATTCGAAACATCGATGGCGGCGGCTTATTTTTTTAACAACAGGTTTCAGTAAATCGTCAATCACCACCCTTAGGCTTTGAATCCTGTCATTATTTTCTGTTCTTATTATACTTTTGTTTTTTCAGTACGTTATGCTAGTTAACATATTTACACATATTAAAAGAGAGCGCTGTTAATTTCTTGTTGCTCCTGCTTTGATTTTTTGGTTCTTCATAATTTACTTTATTACAAAATTTGAAAGTAATAAGATGAAAAAAAAAAAAACAAAGTCGGCGGCGTGTGTAATATTGTAAAATGCCTGTAAAATTGTTCATGCGATAAACAAAATAACAACAAAATGATTCAAGCAAAAAAAAAAAAACATAAATTTTAAACGCCAAAAATTGTAATGTTAACGTACCCGAAATTATGTACGAGCACAATATTTTAGGTTTTTCTTCTTCTTCTTTTCTTTTTGTAATTTTGTGTTTTAACTATTGGCTTTTTTGCTAAACAACAGCCCCAAATAATTGTTATATTACAGCAACAAATTTTAACCATGCATATAAGAAAAAAAAAACAAAATAATCGGGGCTCGCTAAATAATTTTCACATTTACACGGTAAAATTGTTAACATGGTTCATTGAAGACCAAATTATTATAAAAATCCAAACATAAAGAATAAAAAAATATCAAAAAACATACATACTTTCCTTACGATAAATACAGTAAACACACACTCATACACATACCCATATATATTTTATCTGTTTATGCTAAGGATTCAGGGCAAAAAGCTATTATCTCCTTTACAGCTTCTTACATCCTACTTAAAATAAATAACAATAAAAACATCACAAACATCAAAATTAAACGAGGCCGAAGAGAAATAAAAAGAGAAAGAAAAAGAAAAACAATAGTAGTTTAGCAATGAAATGTTTGTTCCACAATACAAAAGGGTGTCTGGAAGAGTACTGTGACACAATAAATCATATTTAAAAATAGATTAATATTAAGCTCAAAAATTTTTTTTGTTAAAATTTAAAATTTGAAATTTGTTTGTAAATTATGTCGAATAATACAAGAACCAGTTAAGCCAAATAGGTTTAAATTTGTAGGGTCACCACACATTTTTAACATGCAATTCAAAATTGCTACCTACTCGATTATCAATTGGTTGTCTTTTAGACTTACTCGTTCGCTTATGTCCCCTACAATGTACGCCTTTAGAACGAACTTGCATAAAAACAAATACGCACCGTAGTAAACAACGTCTTTTGATCGAAAAATACGCTCCCATGCCTTGACTAAATTAATTACAAAAAATTTCATTTAATGACCTCACACTAGCACAACTTTTTTAAAATTATTTTTTTGAGATTCTTTTTAAAACTATTAAAAAGAACATTAGAATTGAATTATTTCAATAGTTTAGTTTGTGTAGCGATTAGACGATTCTAGATAAAGCCTGCATACTTTGTAGCAAGAAAATTATTGAACGTGTCACAAGAACTATAATTTTATTACCAGAACTTACTTGTATAGCATTTGTTAACCGCAGCACAGAGTTCCAACATAATATCAATTACAAATTTTAAGTTTGAACCTCATAAACGTAAAAACTCACAACGAATTAATGACGAAGAACGTAAAAATCAAAAACGTTGTTTTTTTTTTCTCTCTCAATAACTCAACATTTTGACTGCCGTGTGATAAATAAGAAAATCAAAACAATTACATGATAAAGTACGACGTTAAGTTTTTTAATTTTTTGTTTTGTTTTGTTTTTTTTACTTAATGCTCATAAAACAAAAGTTCATTCAGAAACTATGAGAAAAATTTAAGTACTCGTATCAAAGTTGTTAGAAAATTATAAACTGATCCTGTTTCCAAAACCCGCTGGAAGTTATTAAAGACAATATTATTATAAGAGATGTGTGATAAGCTGCTAACTCCTCGCTTTTATAAATTATAAACTTCTAGAACAATTGACTTTAAGAAACCCAAATTTTTTTCGCAAATTTTCTTTCAATTGTAGATAGCCTTCCTTAAATATATTTAATTAGGCCTTATGAAAAGAATAAAGGTCTTATGAGCAGCTTACAAATTGGGATTTACCTTTTGCCATATTTATTTGGAAGCATCAAATAAATTTTTCACAACTCAAAATTAATTGACTGAATTTTGAATTAAATTTCTCTAAAAAAAAACAGTATAAACACATTCTAAAAGCGCTCTTGTCACTTCAAATTTCTCAACCAACGAGCTTAAAAGCGAGATTTACAGAGTCAAAACTTTAAAATTTTAAAATAATAAGAATTTGATACACAATTTATTCAATTTTCTGGCCAACTCGTTTTAACTTCTTTCAAATTTTTGAATGGAATTGCTTCTCGTTTTGTATACTTACAATTCTCGTTTTGTAGCTGCCGCTAACTCTTTTACGATTGTTTGCCTTAATGTTAGTCGTAATCTTCCCACATCCCTTTTTCCCTGTGTATTCCACTCCATCGCCCACCACGCTATCCAATTCAGCACCCTTGGGAGTGTATGTCCAATCCATTTCCATTTTCTATTTTTGATAGTGAACTCTACTGATTCCTGACTCGTAATCACAATTTGCTCATAGACAAAGAATTATATCACGAAAGGTGACATTCATTATTTGATTTGTATAAAGATTAATTAAAAGTGGGAAAATTTCGGAAGTTGTGGAATATAATAAAACGCATCATAGCTATACGAGTAAATATTTTTAAAACCAATTTTGAACAAATTTTATTTTAAAAAACTCATTTATTTTTTCTCAGTGAATTTAATACTCGTAAATCTTTAAAATAACACACCAAGAGAATTATTATATGATATACACACACATATACACACAAAATATTACATATGATTTATTTTTCTCTTAACTTGTTCACAACAAAATCATAAAACATGTTTTGTTTCAAAAATATTATTAAATAATTCTTTGGTCACGCATTAAGATCGATTTCATCAATCCGAAAAGAACGATCATTTTAACACATTTAGCTTCTTCAAGTTCTCTTCTTAATTCTTGTATTAAGTCTCTTTGCCTCCATTTCAAATACCATTGCCATCAATAGAAAAAATTTATCGTTATGACACCTAAACACACCGTAAATGTTTTACATACATATATATGTATGTATATGTGTGCAATTAAATGTGTATTTGATGGGCAGTTGCTGGATTGCATTTATTGCATTTAAGGCATAAATTCTAAAGTTGAATCAATCAAAATCCTCTTTCTTTTTTAAAATATTATTTAATTTCAATCTTTTCTTGATTTTATGTGTAAGTCAAAATTTTTCTTCTCTTTGCTTTTTTCATTTGATTATTTTTTTTTTTTTGTTCAACAATATTACACACTATAACAGTAGTAAGTCGTATAAGAAAAAAAATGTTACTTTGAAAAGCTTAAAGGTAAACTGACGTCAGGTTCGTTCAATATAAGAAAAACTTTTACTTGAAATCGTGAAATGCATTCGAGAGGCGATTATTGATGAAATAGAAATTGATGAATTGGAATCACTCCTTTACTTTCGTAAAATAAGCTCGAATGAAATGATAAATTATAAAATTTAAGACTTTTGTTTATAAAATTATGAAAATTAATTTGCAGCCTATATTCGGGATGTATGAAGGTTAAGCAAAATATATTCCAGAATTGGGAAATAATTGTGTTTCAAATATTGTGTATTGTGAGCTAAAATTTGAGCTAGAGTCAAATAATCATCACAATCAATTAATTTCCATTTATTTCAATTAAAATTAATTTTCGTAGCAACAATGTTGAAAAAATTCTTGGAAGAAAATCTTATCTTATTTGTGCAATTCATAGTCAAAAAATTTATTGAATAATTAAATTTTCTAAACTAATTTTTTTCTAAATTCACCAGAAAGCAGTGGTAGAAAAATAATATTTTTTATTAAGTCTCATAATCGAAATTACCCTCCGAAATTATTTACCAACATTAAATTAAAATTTTTACAACAAAAATATTAGAAATGAATAAAAATTCCAACAATTAATTAGTCAAATATTTTTATAACCTTCTGTTAATTAAAACAAATTTTTTGAAATTTTGTTTAAAAAACATCGCAAATTTACTAAAATTTTAAAAAATTTTAATTATTCGGATTTTCCTAATTTATAAAAACTTTTCTATTTTGCTATTCAATTTGTTCGCTACTATGAGAAAAAATTAAATACACCAAAGAAAATAATCAAATTTTAAGGAATTTCCAACATTAATAAAAATTCCATAAGAAAATTCATTTTCCACACCTTAAAATAAAATTGAATTTCATTGAAATTTCCATTTTTTCATGAATGAAAATAATTTCCTTCAAAAATATTTTTATTTTTTAAAGAAAATTTCCACCTGTTGAAAAATGAAAAGTTTTTCTTAAAAAGCTTTTTGTGGTAGAAGCTTTCTATGGTAAATTTTCATTAATTTCACCACTTCATTGATTCATCATCATTCATTGTGAATGTATTAAAAAATCTTGTTTCATATTATTTTTTTACAATGTTCCGTTTCCTTATGTTCCATAGTCAATTGAAGTTCTAGGTTGCACAGCATTTTTAAACGAAATTTTTTTTTTGTTCTAATTCTTCCTAGGTGAAGAAAATTAGAAATCGTAATTTTGAATACGAATTCACAATGCCAATTATTCAAAAATTATTTTGAACACAAGCATAAGAGAATTTAAAAAAAAAGGGAAATTTTAATTCCTACCATATATAAAGATTTTTTAATGGTTGTAAACATTGCTAACTAAATAAACAATAAAAAAATGTTTCAATAAAATTTATCAAGGATTTTTTGCAATCTCTCTGCAAAAAGGAAGTTTTAAGCAAGTCTCAGTTAATATTTGAAACTCAATTAATATTTGCTGGTTTTGCAATAAAATTCGAAAAATTATAAAGATTTATTTTAATACCTAAACCACAAATATTTTGTTGAAATTTCGTGCAGTTATCAAAATTTCAGAATTTTTTGATGAATTTTGATGAAAATTCAAAATTTGAAATTTGTAAAAATTTCCTGAACAGCAAAATTTTTTGGAATCTTAATAAATGTTTTTTTTTCGCCATAATAAAAAATACTTTCATGGTTTTCGTTTAAGATAAGTTCTCCTTGCAATATTTTTTAGGATTTCCTAACTGCGGCTTTCAATATGTAACAATGATAATTACCTCTGCCGATTTATTAGTGAATTTTTTTTTTTTTTAATTTCATTAATATAGTTAATAATGTAATCAATATTTCATTACTCTAATATTTGAAATTACTTTAAAATTACTATAATACTTAAAAAAGTACCCTTCTTATCTATAAGTAATGAAAAATCAAGAAACCACTTACAAAAATTTTTAAGATTTGCATAAATAACAAATTTGAGACTTACTTACCTACCAACACCATAATGTAATAAACTGCATTTAAAATTAAGATGTTCTTTATATTATTAAAAATAATAATATATACAGTTACAGTTTACGGGCCCTATTTAATTTCTTAAAAAAAAACAAGCTTGTTATTGGTTTAAAACAAAATAAAACGAAATTGTGTTTTGCGAAAGAATTTGTGTTAAATTTCCAATGAAATCTGAGTTTTCGGGTCAAATAAAATATTTTTACAACCACAATTTCATACAATATTAAGTGACATCTATTAGAAGTAACCATATAAATTTACGATAAAAAAAAGTTAGCTAACAATTAAGCGACATCTATCATTTGGAAGGAAGAAAAATAGCTTTGGAGTTTCATAAGTGACATCTACCAGCTGAAAGAAAATGGACTAAAATAAAAAAAAATTAAATAAGATCTTATTGAGCGACATCTACTGAAAACTAGTGAAAAGATTAATTATTTTTTTTAGGTATAAGCGCTATCTATGTTATACAAACAATAATTTTTGAAAATAAATGAAAAAATAAAATTTTTTTTTAATTCAATATCAAAAATTTTAATCCTGAGATTGTCGACATGGTTTTTGGTAATTTAAAGAAAATGGTAAATTTTTCCAAATAATATTGTTTTTAATTAGAAAAGAACAAACAATAAAAACGTGTAGTTGTTTTTATTATATTTTTTGAAAACCTCTTATGAAAATAAATAATAAAACATCTTCATACAATTATAATCCAGATGAATGACATAGTCAAAGGATCAAGATAAAAAAGAAAACTTAAACAAATTGTTCTTCTCTAGGCGGACTCTCTACCACCTGATGTATTTTAATTCTCGTGATTGTACGTATCAAAGACTATCGAACCAATCGCATGTAACAAGCACAAATAGTTAATACGATTACTGTAAAAGAGCAATGTAGAGAAAAAATTACTGATAAATTCTTTATATCTCAGTAGTTCAGTTGCCAAAGTACCTACTTTAAAACCGGTCAATCGAAGCTTCGAGTACTTCTTTTCTTTAACCAGGCCATTCTTCTACTCTGCAATTGCATGAAGATGTTTTCATTATTAATTTCTATAAGATATTTCCAGTATGATTGTGAAAATCCAGGTAAAGGCAATTCTTCTAAGCTATAAGTAATGAAAAATCAAGAAACTAATTACAAAAATATTTGAGATTTGCATAAATAACAAATTTGAGGCTTACTTACATAGCAACACCATAATGTAATAAACTGCATTTAAAATTAAGATGTTCTTTATATGCCTATTTATAAATAATTTTAATTATTTAAACTCATACACAATTTTCATACCAATTTTCAAATAGGACAGTTATTTTGTAACTTATTTAATAAATTTTCTAATTTACTAAAAATAATTAAAGTTAAAAACGTTCTGTCTTTTTTAAATTTAACAATAGAAAGTAGACGAGCGTAACCTTAACAATAGCAACACTATCAACCTAACAGTATATTATAATTTGCCTTATTGTTCTTATCATTAAAAAGAATGTTTTATAGTGCCAAAGGCACTATAGGGCACTCGAGAAAATTTTTTTCTTTAAAGAAAACTCAATTATCATTCACATATTATGAATATTTGAGTTTATGCGCAAGTTTTTCTACTGTTATACACACATATATAGAGTACATATATAAATACAATTATGTACTTAATATGTATATATGTGTGTACATATACATTTGGAAATCCAACGAACTGTAAAATTAAATTAAAAATAATGTATATTAAATAAGAAGTACCATTAAGAGCTAATAATGACATGAAATATTAAAATTCTTACCAGTATCAGTAAAGATAATTGTAGCATATATATGTATATATATGCATGAATGTATACATGTGTACTCAATATACATCAATAAAAAATTTATATGTAAATAACAAGTCAACAGAAATTGTGATTATGGTAATTTGATGACCACCCAGGTGAAGTATGTTATCTGATATGATTTGTTGTCAATTTGTCCGCTAAGATAGGCATAAAAATATAGGTACGAGTATACCTTAGAATGAAAAAAAAATTCATAAAAACCTAAAACAAAAAAAATGCAGACTTCATTATAACGTCATCTGAACCCTTTATAATTAAAATAAAATAAATTTTAAATTAAAATTTTATTAAGTTGCCATTTAGTGTTGTTGTTGCCAAAAGTGTTGGAATTACGTTGATGTTATGCTTTAAGTTTTATAAATATTGTATTGAAGCCATATTAATTTTAAATGTGGCATGATTATAAAGAAGATGATCTTGGCTTCATGAAATTCGTATTTATCATCATTCTTGTAACCAAAAGAAGAAAAGTATTGAAATCGTGCTAATTTACAATTTTTTTTTTTTCAACATTTTGTTTTTACATTCATATGCAATTTACATCATTACTTACATACATACTTACATATTGGAGCATCAAGTTTCAAGCGGTTTCTTATATAATAAAGTGTTTATTACTTAAGAAATTGTAATACTCGGATTATCTGAATTATAAGAACGAGTTTACAAATAATTTTTACTTTTATTTTAAGCGGCATGCTTCTTTTTCTATAATTTTAAAATAAATGTGTAGAAAATTATTTTACGAAGACTCTAGATTAATAATTATCTATTACAAATTATTCAATTGATGTGAAAAATTGTAGTAGTTTCAATGAACATTAAGATTACCTTCATTGCTTCATCATTGTTAATTGTGTTTATTGTAGTTCTTCATTTGATTTTGTGAATTTATCTAGTAAAACAAATTGATTTTAACAACTGCAATTTATTCGTATTCTTCTAATACTAATTTTAATATAATTAAATAATTTCATTAAATCTTACCTGTATTGAGGTTCACGTCCTTACAGTAACATTGATTATGGACGTCAATATTCAATTTAAAATTTGACAGTTACGCTACGTTTTCTATATAGCATAATAAACATTTTTCCAAAAACATTTGGAAAAAAAGTGGTTACTAGTTTCACTGTGTCAGTCAAAACGTCCGTCTATCCGTCCGTGGACAAGTTTACAAAACTTGTACAACCTCGAAAATAGAAAACTGAAATTTCATATGTACATAGAAACTTATTTCCGTAAAAGAAAATTTTTACCTATGTTGCCTATTTCACCACCCCTTTCTAAAAGTTTATTGCAGCGAAACCATAAGCTTTTTTCAAATTTTGCAAACGCAGAAAAGTAGCGTGGGGTTTTTCTATCATGGCATAGCGTAATTAAATATTAAAAAAGCAAAATTCCCGCAAATATTACCCGTTATTTTAGAACATTTTTTTTGGAATGGTTGATATCGTTTTTATTCTAAACTGCAAGTTGTAGGAGTCTGAAATTTAAGCAACTTTTAGATATTAGTAAATAGTTTATGCAGTTAGAAGATAAATTTTTTCCAGTTCCACTCCCTCTCAAATTATCGCCTCTCGAAATTTGTAAAATTCAAAATTTTGGCAGCTTATAATTCCGGAAGTGCAAGCTTTTTCAAATTCCTATAAATGCAGAAAGCTAACGGTAAATAACATGCCACTAAAAATACAATTACTTTTCTTAACCCATGCAATTAAGCCTTAAATTCGAGCATTCCGATGACTTTTTCATCAAAATAAAAGACCTAATATTAATTATACCCGTACGAACGTATGTTCGAAGGGTGTACTAAATTTGCCTTACCGTTTGTAACGCTAAGAAATAACGGTCTTAGATATAGACTCAAGTGTATGTTTTTTCAATTCTGAGTTGATTTAGCTTTGTCTGTCCGTCCGTCCGTCCCAACGATAACTCAAAAACTAATTGAGCTAAGTTCACCAAATTTTCACAAATGATTTATTGTAGCAAGTGCCCTAATTGAACCCTATTTAAATTGGACATGATCGGGGTACCAGTTCGGGTAGTTGCCATACAACTTCAAAATTTATTTGGCTATATTTCAGAAACTGTTAAAGCTGTGGTATTGAAATTTCACACAAACAATTATGTTAGTAGGGCCAATGTGTGTCTTAAAAGTCGTTGAAATTCCTTGGCTCCTTCTAGTAGCTGCCATACAACTTCAAAAGTAGTTTGGCACTACCAGTATTTTGAAAAACATAGTACTGAAATTTTTCATAAATTAATATGGTAATACGGCAACTTAAAGTCATAGTCTGTCCCATAGTCAGTTATGGCGTCTTTATTCGCACATAGGATAACAAATTCGTACGGGTATCACAGAGTTGACAAGGTCAACTCTATTTTTTTCTCGTTTTAAATTAAATTCTTGGGTTCTTTTAATCAAACTTTCTTTTCAAAAGGTTTTTTAAACTTCTATACTAACAGCATCGTTATTTTTAGAGCTCTCTTCCGAAAAAATAATAAAGAAAAATTCTTATTGGTGTCAGTCTGCCTATCCATCAAGCAATCTGTTAGGCATAGAAAATGGAACCTTCTACCACTCATTCTCCAGTTAATATTCTCCGAGTCATTATTATTTTGCAAATGTAAGCAGAATTTGATTAATAAGTTGAACATTTGCATAACAGAAGAGGAATACAATTTTAATAGGATGTTGTACGTTTCTTTAAATCATTCAAGAAAAAAATTTGATATAAAAAAACATTTTCCGTCTCCAACCATTTGAAAATTTTGGTAATTGAAAAAGAACTCACCATAGCTTAACCTTCCAACTCATATATTAGTTTGAGCTCCGCAGAATTCTCTACAGAATTTTATTTAGAAAGTAGTCGCACATCTTTTTAAAAATTTGCTTGCATAATAGCAGGAATAGCAAATTATCTGTAGTCTGTCACTTATAATAGCCTAAAATAGTAAAAAATTTTCATTAAACGACCCTGTATCTGATCATTGGTGCAGTGGTTATGGCACCGGCCCTTTAACCGAAGGGTCTCGGGTTCAAACCCCGGTCAGGTCACTATAAAAAATTATATTCAATATTATATAACTTAATATGCAATACTAATAAATATTAAAAAAAAAAACAAGTAATTTTCAAATATTCATATTATTCGATACTAAAAACTAAGAAAAATAAACAGTAAATATTAATAACCTCAAATAATTAATATAAACAAAACTACGGCAGGCTAGTCACCTACCTAGCTAACTCTCTATGACTATAAGAAACTAGGGCATGATAGATATCATGCACTAGCCCTATACTCCTCCTAGGAGTGAAGAAGGAAAAAAAAAAAAAAAAAAAAAAAACGACCCTGTACACAAATCATGAATATTAAAAAAATTAAACTCGTTCATTTTATTCGCTACAGAATGCTTATTGTTGCTGTTCATAAGAAAAATCTGATGCAAAAGAAAAATTTCATTTATCGCCGGATTATCCCTGTGATTAAAATAAAAAATAAAAATAAAAAAAAAAGAAACAAAATTATTTTATTTTTTTATTGTTGTTGTTGTTATTTTTAAAATTCAATTATTTAAAAGGATCATTTTTGCAATTTTGTTTACTTTTTTTAAACTGTTTTTTTTTTTTTGTTAATTTTATTATTCATCCGTATACCGTTACAAATGTCCTTACATTGATTTCTTGTCATCTTAATTCAAATAAAATTTATACATTAAATCTAACATAACTGATTATTTTTTACAATGTTCATAGACATATATGAATTGGGCACATGTATGTGTGTTTATGTACAATATAATTCATATACAAATATTAAATACGTTAGTAGGTAATTCGTTTCGGAACCAATATTCGTTTGTCACATGCAAATATTTAAAATAGGTGTGAAATTTTTATTTTAAATATAAAAAAAATAAAAAAAAAACACACACACATTGATTAAAATCCGAAATGTAAATGTTGAATAAAAAAAGTAAATTCAGGAGCTGACATTCATATATAACGTATACAAAAAAATTTTAATCCTTTTATAATAATGAGAAAGAAACATTTAAATATAAGAGTATTGAGATGTCATCTTGATTAGAGTTACAAAAACAACCCTTTTATCAATAATGACTCTTTTTATTTATAAAAAAAAAAATAAAATGTTCAAAATTTTTTTTTAAAAAGGGTTCTATATGGGTCTGTCTCCTTATCCTTTTGCATATATGTACGACATTTACCCAAAGAATATTGTGTATGCATTAAAATTTTAGGGGTTCCGATAGATGGCACGTATGCAGATATATTACAAATAATATTGTTTTTCTTATTCCAGATTTCTAGATAAAAGATAATGTAATAGAATTAATAAAAAAAAAAAACGAAAATTACTTTTGTGAAGGGCTCGATTTCTCCTGATTCCTAATAATTTAAATAAACAAATATAAATTATAATCATTATAGATCTGCATATTATTTTACATGTACAGGATATTTGTATTGTAAATGCTAGAATATGAATTCAAAGTATATTTTAATTTTATTCTTTTTTTATGCTTATAAAAAAAACTGTGTTAAATTGATTATAAAAGAAATGGAGGCATTAGCGAAATAATTTGACAAGAGAAAAAAAAAATAATTAAGCCTTGTTTGCTTTTCATATTTTTTAAATTATTTATTAATGCTTTTTCTTTTTATGTTCGGGAATAATTTAGATATCGAAATAACTGATATTATAGATTTGCAAATGCGGCAGATTTGATGACAGCGTTAAATATGAGAATATTTATAACAGTCGGAGGTTTAGTACTGTAATTTTAGCAACTAAAAGAAATATTAATTTAAATAGCATAAAATAACAAGCATGATATGTATGGGTACATACCTAAATTGCTGTACATCAAATGTCATTAGGGCGAAAACATAAGTAGGAATTACCTAAAACTGATATACCTATATGTTACCTATCTATGTTAACTTTAATATAAGTCTTACTAGATTATCAAATATACTATAATAGAAATTGAGTTCTTAAATCAGGTTCGCTTTATGCTATATTAGTTCCTTGAAAATTTCACCAATTAGTTCGAGTAGCAAAGAAAGCTAAAAAATGAAATTCCAAGTAAATCTGTCAATCAGTTTCTAAAATGTAAAAAAAATTGTAAAATCGGCCTGTAGTTAAAGTTCTCTTATTCTTATATTCCCGAGTCTTACATCCCCAAAATACTTACTAATTTAATGAAGGGAAATATTAAATTTTAAACAAATTGGTTTATTATTTTTCAATATATGTATGTACTCGTATGTATGTATACATAAACTTCATAATAGAAGTCCAGTTGATAACATCTTATTTGTGGCCTTTAGTAAAAGTCTACAGTTCCTTACGAAGGAAAAATGGATTTCCACAGAAAATTTTGACTGACGAAATTTTCTGCATTACATTACCTTCCCGCAAGTCGGTAGGTTTCAGTGGTCTGACGAAAAAGTCTTAATCGTTGATGTTTTTATTGCAGATAAATGGTATATGAACCATTTTCGTTAATCTATAAATGTTTCTTCGCAGTTATATTTAAATTTTGTTTTTTTTGTTAGTCAACACTTAATAATTTAACTTAAATTATAGAATTCATTAAAAACTAAGTACATACGAGTACATATATGAAACATTTTATATTTTGAATGTTATTTCAACATAGTACTAGGAAACAATGATTTTTGATTATTTTCTGAAAACTCTAATGCATACAAAAGTCACAAAGTACTATTCTTTTCTCCTTAATTTGATTTTAAAATATATGTATGTATAAATAATTTTATTAAACGTTTCTTGATTATTCTAAAAAAATATTAAGATAAATGATGAATTCGCCTAAGCATATGTTAAAACAACTTAATATTTTATAAGCAAATCAAACAAACTTAATTTCAAAGAGAAGAAACAAAAGCTCCGATGCTTCTAAACTATATTTAAAATTAATATACGGAAATATTTTCAATTCCTTTAAAAGGGACTAGATGTGAACTAATTCTAACTAACTTTTAAAAATACTTATGTTGAGGATATTTGGCATAATTATATAACAAGATATTTGTTCCTTTTTTTCGGGAAAAAATTTAGTGAATTTTCCAATCAAATTGCCAAATCAAAAAAAGAAAGTAGTTTTAAAATGTAGATAATTAATTTTATTCACATTCTACTGTTTTGAAGAAAAGCTTGCTAAGCAATAAATATCACATATTTAAATACCAACTTCAGAATTTTTTAAGTACCATATTAACATTTAATTAACAATAACCACGTTTTTGCAGAAATTCAGACTTAACTTGAATTTAAATTAGTTATTTGAATTCCTAAGTCGTAATTTTAATTTTGGTTTTAGAACTGAGTTTTATATACAATATTAATTTAAAAAAAAAATTATTTCGCATACAGGAAACACAAATTGTTATAATATTGTCTAGCATTGGAAACTGCTGGCAAATAATTATTTCCAAAAGTTTACTAATGAAACCTTGTTTTGCTAAAGGTTGATACGAAAAAAAGTTCCAATATTTTCAAAATACGTTTATATATGTACATATATGTACATAAAGTATGCATTTCAAGTCACAAGATGCAGTAATAAGCTTATTCCGAAAATGAGCCAAAATTCTCGCTTAATCTTAAATTTGCAACTTTCCTAATGAAAAATTTTCTTAAATCATTTTATTTTCTGAACAAATGGACTTAAATGACAATGTTACGATACCAACTGACTATTGCGTTTGAAATATGTACAACGACGTGTCTATATTTTCTGTTTTACTTCATTCCTTTTTCACCTTCGAATATTAATCTACATACTTACATTACATAATTTAAATTAAATAAAAATTTAAATTAAAATAATAAAAAAAAAATTCCCTTTTTTTGTATTTGCGCGTCCAGTGTATGTCAATAAAATCAAAACAAGAAAACATCAAACTAAAAAAAAAAAACAAAAACAACAACTGTAAAATTCAAAACAATTCAAAAAAAAAAACTCAAATTTGGTGATCCGTGAGCTGTCATGTAGAATCAATTATTCCACTTTACAAATTCTCCTCCTTATGCTGCTATACTAATGTTCCTTTTATTTATGCTACTTGCTGTCATTGTTGTTGTTATTCGTATTATTGTTATTACTATTGTGAATGTTACCTTATATCAAACATATTGAATAAACGAACAATTATATATAAAAGAGGGTTCTTATGTATTCAAATATTGTTGTTGTTGTTGTACGTATTCTTTCGTAGTGCCATGAGCCCTCTTCTTTGTTTTATTTTTTCCTTTTTTCTTTCCGTTAGTGTTAAATTGTTATATGCGGCTCTATGTGCTTTGAGCATAATTTTATTCAAAAACAGAAAACATATATATAAACACATAAAGCGGATCTGAATAAAGAGGGATCTGAGGAATAAGGAATATATCAATTATAATAATAACAATTTTTCGGTATTTTATATATTATGCTTTACCTTTAGGTAACATGTAAATGTTGTTGCTTTTTTCTCTTTGGTTTTCTTCGAAGGTTATACAGAAATTAAGAGAAATGTAGGTTACATTTGTGGAGATACTTCTGAAGTAGATTTGGGAAAATACATAACTGCTTATAGATAGTAAATTGTCAGTTGAAATATGCAAAATTTCTTTGTGGCTTGCCTTCCTTCAAATTACAAATTTAAAAATATAATATGTACGAAATCGAATGAGCTATAATGATATTTTCACAAGAAACAGACGTCAAATCAAATTTCTAATCAAATTAGTTAAAATTGTCAAATCAGTCCAATAGAAATAAATTATCGTATATGGTTTGCTATTCAATATCTTATTCGTTTTCTGAGTATTATTAATCGTAACCTAAAAATTATGCTTAAAATACCTAACAAATATCAAAAATTACATTCTTTATTAGTAATTAACTAAAAAATAGGAATCGGAAATATTTTTAGACCTAAGATCTATAGTAGTTGTAAGTGATTACTTTCTTAACAAGTAACACTGATGTAAAAACAAGACACGAATCGGGGAATATTGCATTTTATTATCTAGTATTTTAGAACAAGTAGTGTTAATAGTAACTTAATGCTTAGAATTCGTTAATCCTTAGAACTCAATTTTAATTATATTGATATTTGTTTTATGTATGTACAAAGCTTAAAAGGAAACGTGCTCTTTCTTAACCTTTGATGTCATCCTTACTTCTTCATATATTTGAATTCACATAATGAGTTTAATATTCGTATGATTCGTATCATTATAATATAATTCAAAAATATCAAGAAGAGAACTGATTTTGTAAATGGGAAACAGTTCTATAAATAGCAATGAATGAACTCCCCTTCAATAACTTTTGATATATCGTACGTAAGAATAAATTCAATTCTTACATAGGAAACTTTGGATAATATCCATTCCAAAATTTGAATATTAGAAAGGTTTACCAAAAGGGGAACATTATTTTATAATGTACTTTAAAGTCCAAAAACAACAAAACATAATTTTTCATTATTACTATAGTTAATGATTCTGCACGTTTCAATCCGGAAATTAATTTAAGAAAATTTTTATTTTAATAATTTTCATACTTAATATTTTCAACCATAAAAATTTCGAATAATTTTCTGAACAGAATTCATTCTTTATTTGTAAAAGCAATTACGAAGATTTTCGTAAACTCTTTATTACAGAAATATTCCTTATTGACAAAATTATATGCATTATAAATTTGGAAATTCTTTCCACTGAGGCTGAAATTTAAGTAGTCGTTATTACCATTCTCTTCTCTATTTAAATCCAATTATCTATTGATTATTCTGCCATTTGTTAATTATCCCAGTACACTGGAATTAAATTGAATTTTCTAAATCACTGTAACAAAAAAAAAATGTAGAAAGAAATTTATTTTACTTCTCATTGCAATACAAAGTTAAGAAGTTAACTGAACATGAATATTATTGATAACTGCTGCACGAAGCTGTTGAAACTCTATTCTTTTGTTTTTTTAATAATTAAATTATTATATTTTTCAAAAGAAACCGGAAATCACTTTAAAATTCAATTATATAATTCAATTTTATTTTTTATTATTCAGGAAATTGCAGTGATTTTTTATAATACTTTATTTTTAATTAATATAAAAAAAACTTGATTTCCAAATATAAAAATAAAATTATTCGACTATCAATCCTCTTCTATTATTGAAAACTCTTCTCTTATTTTCCATTTTCAACTTGTCAATCTCATATCAAATAGTTTTCTGTATATCGCAGTTAAAAAAAGGGCTTATTTCGTCTAAAAAGTCATTCAATTTTAATGCTCTAATAACTGACATTAATCTTTAAAAACTATAAAGCATATTTTCACTTTTAATGTTTGCATATAATTGTAAAAATAATAAAATATTAAAAATGAAGTTTTCCTAAACGAAATGAAAATAATTATTATAAACAAATCGCTCTCAAAAAATATATGTATTCATTGATAATTATTATTGTATGTACACCCTCCTTTTAATATTCATTTCAATTTAAGTTCAACAAACATCATTCCACAGAATCAAGTAGTTGTTAAGTAAAATTTGAGAAATATACAGTCGAACCATAGTTTATTCAACTCGAACCAACGCCATCATATAAAAAACAAAAAAAAGATAGCGATTCCAAACGCATTACTGCAATATTTTATGTTGAATAATGTTATAAAAAAGGCGGACTAAAGCCAATTTCAAAATAAATGATCAAATATTGAATAAACTGGGATATAGAACAGTGGTTCCCAAAGTGGTTCCTGCATGAAGACCTGCTAGGAAAAACATGTACGAAAAAATTTTAATTTAATTAAATTAGTTTTTTATTTAATTTTCTCACATCATCTATTGTACCTAGGTGTGCCTTGCTATTGTTAGAAATTCACATATATCAAAGAAAGAAGCCGGGGATCTATCAAAAATTGAAAAACACGACAAGGGGTCTACGAGAGAAAAAAGTTTAGGAGCCTCTGATATAGAAGTTTCGAAAATTTAAAATCTACGCGTGGCTATTAAAATGATCCTATATGACTATTACAATGTGTTCCTGTTTTCACCATTCATTTGCAATTTTACAAATTTAACTACTTAACAAAGTGCAACTTATAGAATCTTGTACATATTACCAGTAACAGAATTCCAAAGCTCTTATACGTAACTACATTAAATTCAACGTTTATTATAAGTAAAGGAAATTGAAATCAATGAAAAGATTCTACGCTATGCAAAAATACTTCGAAAAATTATTGAATGCAACTAATGCGAATTATTTCAGTATATTGTGTATATTTCAGTTCAGAAAATTAAAATTCGACTGTATACATAGTTAAAAAAAAAAAAATACAATACAAAATTTACCTATTCTTTTTGATCCCTTAATCTGAAAATTTTTCTATATCTGCATAACATTTAATTATAAACTCACAAACATAAGTACATTACACATTATATTTTCCGAAATTAGGAGCATATTTTGATGCCGAAAGGCATAAAATTTGATTTGTTTTTTTCTTTCTGTTATACGTTTTGATATCAAATGAAGCATATAACAAAACAAATAAACATAAACTTACAAACAAATGTGAATTCACTTTTCTCGTATTTGATGAAAAACAAAAATATACGTAAAGGTCTAAAAACTTCAAATAAAGTGAGAACTGATGTCGATATGAATATTGAAGAGCTCCTTATTGTAAGGATATTTTTTTTCAAATACACAAACAAACTATATATATTTAACCTTTATAAATGAATGAATATTCTTGCTATATATAAATTTATTGCAAGGGACAGCTTACATTGTCGAATTAAATTTTATATACTGAGCAATATAGGTACGATAACTATACCAATTTTAATATTTCTTTTTTTCCAAAATTCAAATAAAAATCAAAATTTAAAAGGACATTCAATGAATGAATGAATAAACTGCACAATGAATATTTCATTTAGAAAGTATTAAAAATACCGGAACCTATGTATAAAAGTCAAAGAATAATATTAATCCACCCCCGCTTTTCACTAGCATATATAAATTTCATCTGTGTGTAATTATGACTTAATTTATACCTTCTGATTTTCAATCTATTATAAATAAACAATGAGAGGGTGTACGAGTTACCCATGCAGTCATATAATAATTTTTATTTTAAATTTTTCATATACAACAATTAGACGCACCATATTCAGTCTTTTATAACTTCTATTATTAATAAATTGTGCCATGACGTTTGTTATATTTAATGAGGACTAATTGGTATACAAGGTAAATAATTTTTTTTTTCTCTTGGAAGCAAGGAATTCAAAAAATTGAACAAAAGATTTTTTGGAACAATAAATAAAATTTTCACTTTAAAACATCAACTGAAGGAATCACTTATTGTTGTACTTGTATTCATTTAAAAGATGAACGATGAAAAGTTAAAAGGGGGTTTTTTAAAAGGGGGTTAATAGTAGTCGCAATTATGATCAAATGATGCAAAAAAAATTCTTTTAAAGTGCGGAAACCTGATGAAACGTTAATGAGAATCAAATATAAACAAAACAAACAAAATCATAAGAAAAAGGACTTCAAAATCCTTAGATGTGTTTCAAAAACGAAAATATTTGGAATTACGATTGTTGACTTGACAATATAACAAAGTTATTAAAAAATGAAAAATAACTCTCAATCTTATATTCTAATATTTCTAAATATCTTGTCCAAATTCTTACAGTTGATCAGCAGCTGCATTATAATCCTCCCAAAATATGACAATATGCTACAAATTTTTGCATATTTGAAGAAACACCTTTCTCCTATGTGATATATGATCGTCAAGAGTTATGATTTTAAATATTTGCTTAGAATTTTAGATAAGATTTAAAGTGATTTATACATATTGTTTTTCTCACTTCAAATCAAATCACAATCAAAATTTATATGAATGCACACACTTGCATAATAACATAAAAATGTTTAATGTTCTTTTAAATAATAAATTATTTAATTTATTTCTTTAATATTTTAATATTATACTCGTAATTTGTAAAATTTATATTATGAACAAAAAAAATTGAGAAATATCATTTACATATTTATTAATATTCTGGGCAACCATCGGATATATTTTTATAAGGTAAGTTAAGAGTTGATTTTAGAATGACTGAATGTAATATTGGTGCTAAAATTATTTATTTTCGGTATGGTAGCCTTTCTTGTTTTTGATTATTGAACAGAAATGTACCACATAATATAAAATATTGAGGATTAATTTATAATAAGTTCTAAAATCCCGATATTTTCAATTTACTTACATTGCCTAACTATCATTCTTTAAAATTTCCGCCATGTAAGTTAAATATCCATTTTCGGAAACCATGGTGAACAAGCAGTGAATCAAACCGTAACAATTTTTTCGGTCTTACAATTTCCGTTTGCAATACTTGCAATTATTAAATAAATAATTTAAATCATAAACGAAAACTAAATTCAGTAAGGTTTATTTAAAATTTTGTGATGTAAAAAATGGTAGTTAATTTTTTTTTTCAAATTTCAATTTTATTGTTCAACCCTTTTGTTTTTTTTTTCATATATTTTAAAAATGACCTGAGCATTATTAATATTCGTTTTTTATTTTTATTAACTCTTTGTTAAGTGGGCGTTACACTATATACATAATATATAAAGGCTATAAAAATTCGTTTATTATAATTTGACCCATTGTCATTTATGTTCCCGAAATGAAGTTCAAATTAGTCTCGTCAATATGCCCATGTTTACAGAATAATATGATGTTAATCGAACAGATTCTTACTAATGGGTAATATCAAAGCAAATTTATAATCGTACTTGTTATACACGTTAATCATTAAAGGCTAATTGATTCTATCACGAATTGCTTCTATTGAAATTTTTTATTCAATAGAAACAATTTGTAATATTGTAAATTTTAAGAGTTGTTTCACATGAAACACAGATAAACACTAGCAAACGTATAAAATCTAGTCCCAAACTTTTATAACAATTTAAAATTTCCACAATTTTAATTATAATTCAGAACTCAAATTCTTTTCCATACTTTTATTTCCTCAATACTGAAGTCTGAAGGTTTTTTCACCTGTTTACATAATATCATAAAGGGTATATTCACTTAGCCACTTGTCGCTCAAGAAAGTACTAATATATTCTTGGTCAGAATCGAATTCTCATTTGGTCATCTTTTTTGTCTCTCCGTCAATCTGTTATTTAAGTGTTCATTTTAAAGTGGAATAGTTTTTTGAAAATCGATATTATAAGGTCAGAAAGATTCTGAGGAAGGATTTTAAAAGATTGAACCTACATATAATTCTATTTTTGTTTTGGGCATTTTGTTAACCTACATCTACATCTAAATTACATGTTTAAAATTTCATTCCATGGATTAACAATATTTGACGAAAATTTTGACCTCTTTACATTTTAAATTTGCAAAGTTACATACCTATCACACTATTAAAATTATTTTCATTCATATACAAAACTATTTCTAGGATTGCATATATTTAGGATGAACAATTTATGCAATCTTTGAAATAAAGCAAAAATTAATATAAAGTGGGGTGAACATAACGCTCGATTTTAGGTTTAATTGTGTGAGTTAAGAAAAATAATTATATTTTTTAATGTCATGGAATTTACCGTTAGCTTCTTGCGTTTATAGAAATTTGAAAAAGCTTGCGGTTTCGGAAATATAAGGTGCCAAAAATTCAAATTTTACAAATTTCAAGAGGCGATAACTTGAGAGGGGGTGGAGGTGGAAAAAAATTTTCTTCAAACAAAATGAACTATTTATTAATATCTAAAACCCCCTTAAATTTCAAGCTTCTACAGGTTGGGGTTTAGAAGAAAAACGACATAAAAAATTTGGAAAAAAAGGACTTTAGATAACGGTAAATTTAAACGGCCATTTTGTTTTTTTAAAGTTTAACTATAATACATCGCGCTAGGGGAAGCAAGCCACTGCCTTTTTGCGTTTGCAAAATTTCAAAAATGCTTATGGTTTCAATGCAACAAATAGTTAAAAAAGACCATTTTTAGGGTTTTGGGGGGGTATAACTTCTAGGGGTGGGGAGATAGGTAAAAATTTTGTTCCACGGAAATAAGTTTCTAGCAAAGATCTATGTACGTATTAAATTTCAGTTTTCTATCTCCAAGGGTGTAGAAGTTTTGTAAACAAAAAAATGTCCACAGACGGACGGAAAAGTGCTAAAAACAACATAGCCCGAAGCATCCCTTTGTCAGTTTAAGTATACAATAGATTTGAATGAAGTTTCTGTCATACAAAAACTTCTTTGTTCCCATAAAATTAAATTATGTTTTTGGAAAACTAATTTTCGCACCTTCTACGTTGTATTCTTTGAACCTCTTTGAAAAATAAAAAAGAGTTCACATTTTTTTTATTTTATTAATGTTTTTATGAGTTTATTCTCATAAAGCGGAACCTTTTGATATGCAACTTGTACAACATTTTGTATACAAGTTATTAAGTAAGTTTGTTACCTTTTAAATATCCTTTTAACTTTTATACTCTTTTATTTTTGCCTACAAATAAATTTATCATTTCTACAATATTAGGAGTTCTGAAACTATTATTCTATTATACTGTTGTATCGTGTCCATTTGTCAACCCCGCCTCTTGATAGTTAGTTTTCTATTTTTCTGTTCAATAAGAAAATTTTTTTTGTCAAATTCATTGTCAACATAATATTTAGCTATATCTATATATTATTCCAAATATATTGAGAAAAGAAAGGGCTGAAAGGATTGGTAGCGTTTAACATAATAAACTAAAAAATTATCATCGTTACAGTTACACTTTTAACAATTTATCTATTGTATATGTGCATAAATGCCTTCTATTTAATAAGTTAAGCTTTACATATAGCGGACCCTTCTTTATTAAATTTTTATGCACAATGCTACATACATAAGCACTAAATAAATGCAACAACGTAGCTAATAATTTAACAGTTTTTTATTTTATTAATCAATTTTTGTTTTTTTAACCCCTTCCTTATTCTTACCTTTTTTGTATTTCTACTCGTACATAGATACAAAAAGGGTAAAAAGAAATTTTATGAAATTATCCAAACAACTGCATTTAATGTAATAAATTTTCGAAATATAGAACAAAATTAATAAAATTGGTCCCAAATTTAAAAGGATTGATAAGGACATTATCATAAAAATATTGCAATTTTTGCGCAATTTTTCCGAAAAAAAAAATTTCTGTAACAATTTTTTATTAGAAAAATTGTAATTTTTCCAAAAAATTTTTATAGGATAAATTTTGACTTTTATGAATTCAATTCGATTCAAATGGTAATAAATTAGGTGTGGAAATATGAATTATTTCACATGTATGTATATATTCGTACATACATGCATTACATACAAGATGTGCATTGTTATCTACATCTAAATTAGTTCACATAGCAAAATACAAAGTTAACGTTGTAAAAACAAAAGGGTTATTCTGCTTTTATTAAAACGATGTCAACTATTTTTAAATACTTAAAATTGGGAAATTATAATGTGTGAAAAAAATTGCCGAAACTCTGGGCTTTTCCAAAGAAATAAACGTCTTTTGTTACAGATCGAAAAATTGTAAAATTTGTAAGAAAAGAAACAATGCAATCAATATTACAATACGGTGTCTCGGCTGTGGCTGTTTAAAATTATATTTTAAATACAATTTCTGAGATCGTCTTCATCAGTTCTATTAATCTATGTAACGCTCCCGTGGAAACAAAATTTACACTTGTGTAACAATATATTATTTAATAACAATTTGCGCTGAATAATACACGAATGTTCTGTCAAAAAATAAAACTTGCAGTGAATTAAGTGAATGGTTTGTGTTTTATTTGTGTCTATTCCTTTTAAAGCAATAAATAAAAAGCAAAATTTGCTGCAATTGAGGCATATTAGAACTTCATTAGAAAGTTATGATTATTCTCTTACAAAAACAAATTTTCAAATATTAAATTCTTTTTTTCTTCTGCAAAAATCGAATTAAAATTAAAGGCATTTAAGAATTGCCATTTTTTCTAATTAATATAACCCTGCTCTTTGCAACTGGCTTAGCATCTCATGCGCTAGCCCATCACCAAATAACTGAGAAACGTATTGAAAAATTTCAAAAAAAATATTACGGCAATCTTTTCTTTATTTTAAAATTTTTAATCTATAATCAAGCCAAAGTTTTGATTAATTTTATTTATTTCTGTTTTCATACAAAAAAATTCATTTCTTTAGACAAATTGCCTCGCAATTTATTTTCATTTCAAAGATAAAAACCGCAAAAACTGTACTTTGCACGGTATAAAAAGTCTTAGGAATGAAAAAAAATATTCTTTCCAAAATAATTTCTTTTTTAATAATTTTAAAAATGAGGAAGAAAAAAACAAAACAAAAGAGAGAACATTATCGAATTTCCAATTCTGTAGAGTAAAAAAAAAATGAAAACCACAAAATTTTAAAATTAAAATTTTTAAATTAAAAAAAAACAATAGACTGATTCGTGTTTTCATCAGAAAAGAGTTGCCAGAAGATCTTGCATATAACTCAAAATTAAAAATATCACATTTGATTAAGCAATTATTTTAAGTTCGCCAGTGCTTAAATTCCAATAAAATACAACAGCAGCATATACTAAATATAGGTTGAATTCAGGTTTGCAGTTCTAGCAAAGATCTGCAAGGACAACATATTTTTGTTTTGTATTCATGGAACTACAAAAAATCTTCTGTCAAATCGATAGCATAAATTTTTTTCGACTTTTATATTGATAGGCTCAATTAGTATAGAATTTAAAATATAAATCAAACTATTTGACACCAGAGTTTTTGTTCGTGTCGCTTATATTATAATTCTACTGCATTGCAGTGTTAATTAACAAGATCTCTTGCAGTCAGAACTGCAAACGCGAAAACAAACATATCCTTCGATTACAGCCGTAGTTGATTACAAATGAAAATAAACTATTGTAAGTTTTATAAAACCTTTGCTGTGTACAAAATAAAATATTGGAATAAATACACTTTAAGGTCGGTCCGGTTTTTCTTCTCACCATCTGACAATTTAACCATCGTTAAAACCTTAAAAATAAAATCGTCGAAGATTTAAATTAATTTTCATTAGAGTTTCAAAAAATGTTCAGGTATTCCGAACCCGATACGCATGCATTATTTTACAATTGGTAACACTAAATTTTTTTTTGAGCAAAGCTTATTCACTTTCAAATTATCCACAAGTCACTATATAATGTATGGATTCTTTTCTGATTTATTTTCTTCATCATTTCATCACTGAATACATAAAAAACAAACCAGTGATAATGAAGGACAATATAAAGATATCAGAATAAAAAAAAATCATTTGACCACAAGTCAAGTCATATACAGCAACAGTTTATGATTGCTCTAGAACTGATTATGACCCTCATACTACATTAAATTTAAAGTGAAATCAAAATTGTTTTCATGTTGGCACAGCACACAGTCAAATATAAGTAATTTAATGTTTTTTTATTTAAAATAATATCAATTGTTTCGTATCTACAATGTTAACGAAAATTTGTTAGTATATTTTGTATATCTACAAACAAGTTCACATAATGATTAAAAATCCTTCTTATCACCGCTTCCTTTGTGGTTTTCTTTGCTTAACAATTTAATTTTTGTTACAAAATCTTAGTGAACGGGTTACAAAATTTTATCTGCAACCTTAGTTTTTCATTTTCGAAGTTGTTTTCCTAAAAGATTATTTAAACAAAAATGTCATTATTTTACGATAATATCATTTATCGTAAATGATTTGATACCATAATTAAACAATGTTATTTCTCATACACACGAACCTGCGCCAAAATGAATGTAATAAACGGGTTTAAAGCATTTTTTTACATTTAATAAAAAGTGATTTATGTGTGAAAAGTAAATAAGAAATTCTTACTCAATAATTTTTGATTTTGAGACAAGGAGTTGGTAATTAAATTAACTTCATAGAAACTCTTAAAACTTATTTGAATCGAAAGAGGTAATTTGAAGGTTCCTTAATAAATTATTTATTTTTAGAAACAACAACATAAAACTGAAGACTAATAAGAGTTTAAACAGAAATCAGTTTTCGGAATAATTTCAATACACTCAAGCTCAATCAATAATATTTAATATTTTTTCAAAATTATAAAGCTCATTCAATAAGATTTTAAAAAAATTTTGATTATGAATTTACAATGAAAATTTCAATTTTTGTAAATATTTGGAAAATTTTTATATCTTGTTGCAGAAATCCTTATGCTGTATTCTTTTCAATGAATACTTTTAAAAAGGTTAACAATATTTATAATCGGTTAACATTTCTTTAAAATTCATTTACTTAGGCATATTTAATAAATACATTCTTACATACATACCTTTAAATGGTATTATTATTACTCTTCATGAAGTCTTATATAAAATTCATTATACGTACTTGTGAACATCACATAATTCCTGTTATTTTTATACAGAGTGATTCTGAAAGGTATGCAACAACATACCATTCGGTAGAGGATCGAAAATGGGTAAAACATTTGTTCCGGGCTGGGTGCCAAATCTCAAGGGTTTCCAAATTCCAGGAATTTTAACGAATTTTCACGAAATTTTTACTTATCCAAGTTTTTTTTTATTGCAATTTTCGTGCTGAAAAAGATAGGAACTTCAAACAAAGAGTTTTTGAAAGGTCTCAGAAAGGACTTAAAATAAACATTTTAAGAAATAGGAATACAAAGCATTCGAACTTTAGGCAAAATCAAATTTTTCCCTTGTTTTATTTTTTCAGTTTACTCTAACTCGATAGTTTCGTAAGAAATGTTTTAACACCTTGAAAATTTTTTTTATAGAATTTTGTCCAGCTCTTTAAGCTTTAATTTATGTCGTCAAGCATTAAAAAAATTTTTATGACACAGAAGATATAGCACAAAAACTACAAACATTGTGAGCCAAAAATTTTGCAAATTTCTCACAACAAACACCAAATTTCCCTATGAAACTCACCTAATTTATCACCTAATCAAAAAAATTTATGTTTTTCTTCTTTCAAATTTATTTCTATTCAATCGCATATTTGAAATTATTTGCTTACATGGAAAACCTCTTTAGTTGCATCAGCCGTATACCAATTTTAGTTTTTGGAAAATTTGTTAAAATTTATTAATTATCTTAAATTATTTATTAAATTCATAATGTTAATTCCATATCATTTACAAACTCCATTTTGTGAAAAAAAATTAAATTTTCCTATAAAAAAAAAATTTTCTATTAAAATAAATGTCAAAATTTGTATGGCATTTAAAAATTCGCTCCAGCTGAATAATTTTAATAACTTCTGATGCCAAATGGTGTCTAGATTCCGAAAATAATTTTTTCAAATTTTTAAAAGGCACCCAATGTGAGAAAAATGCATTTAAAAATTTCAAACCATATAGGTACCATTTCTTATAAAAATTGGGAAAAATAAAAAACCTATCAATTTTCCTTACCAAGAAAAGTTTCGAAAAAAAATTTTTGATTACTAGATTTTTTTTTTTTGTTTTTCCTAATACAAAATTCTAGTTTTTCTTTTCAAAAAATTCAAATTTTTTAAAATAAATTTTTGTTTTTCAAAATAAAAGTTTGTATAAAATTTTTGCAAAATAACGGCTCTTAATGTCAACTGTGTTTTTTCGAGTGACTCTCGTCATCCAAAATTAATGATAGATAATAATTACAGCGCCTGAAGTAAATAAAAATCAAAAATAGTAAAAAATTAGACCTTCAAAATCTTGACATAGAAATGTTTTTTGTGCTACATCTTCTGTACCATAAAAAATTTTTTAATGTTTGAGGACTTAAATTAAAGGTGGGGAAAATTCTATAGAAAAAGTTTCAAGGTTTCAAAAAGTTCTTACGAAATTATCCAGTTAGAAAAAACTGAAAAAATAAAACAAGGGAAAAAATTTGATTTTGCCTAAAATCCGAATGCTTGGTATTCCGAAGATACATAAAATCGTAAAATACAGAATCAAGCAACATGTTTATTCTAAGCCCTTTCCTAAGCCTTTCAGAAACTCTTTGTCCTCATCTTTTTCAGAACGCAAATTATAATCAAAAAAATTGAAAAATTTCGTGAAAATTCGTTAAAATCCCTGGAATTCGGAAACCCTTGAGATTTAGCACGCAGTCCGGAATAAAAGTTATACCCATTTTTGATTCTCTAACCAATGGAATATGTTGTTATATACCTTTCAGAATCACGCTGTATATAACATAACTTAACTCATTGCAAGTCACATCAAAGTAAATTGAAGTGAACATACATAAGTAGGCAGGCCTGTAGAGAAGAATTCGCTAGAAAATTATGATCAAGCTAGCTAATTTATTTATTATAATTAATAACTATAATTAGTGACTATAGTTATTAATTATAATATATAAATATTATTAGAGCTATTGAATAATCAAACGATTATAGGATTTTAAATTCTTTTCCAAAGCAATCAAAACCCAATAAAAATTTAATGTCAATAACGTGGTCAAATATAAAAAGAAATTAATTTTTACTATAGAATATCAACAATTATTGGCAAATATTTTTAAAAAATTTAACTTTTTAAAATTGACACCGAATTATCTTGTGATCTGGTTTCGTATGAACAAAGTACGTCAGAAAGGCGGACATAGAGGCGATATAGATTTATGACAGTTTACGGAATTACACTTAAGGAATTTTATTCAAATAATAACACTTATTAAAATCAAGGATACTCAAAATTTCAAGGAAAGTTCACGTAATTATTAACGACTTGGAAATAAAAATTTTTGGGCATGTTATGAATTGATTTTTCTTTAATAACAGGCCCTATATAATGGCATTCCGCATGGTTTATTTTTAATTATAACAAAAATAATTACAGAATTATAAAATTTCCATTTTTATAAAATCTAAATTTTAAGATCCTAAGTCAAAACTATATTGCATCGAGGAATTTAGTTATAAAAAAATGAAAACTCTTTAATTGATTAATATTTTTTGCCATAAATTTTAAATAAATGAAAAAATTTCAAGTAAAATTCATTCAGAATTTCAACTTTTTTATATTAAAATCATAAATTATGAGTAACACATTTTTATAGCACATACAAATTATAATTTTCTCATAATTTATTAATTATTAAAAATTATAAAAATATTTTATTTTTAATAACTTTTTTCTTCCTTTTATTTTACATAATATCGAACCCTTTCCATCGATTAAAAAATATACTACTTTTTTTTATGTAACACTGTCGAGATTCAATTAAAGCATCTAATATCTATCAACAGCTTGTTAATATAAAATCGTCTTCAACATTACACTATTATCAACACTATAAATATATTGTCATCGTCAACTATATAAAGTTACAACATATGCTCCTTTGAAATCATACCTCATTCAGCCTTCTTTTACACTACAATTCATACCCTCGTTATCCTTTCGATTATCCTTTCGCTATTATTTTATTGCAATAATAATTTTAGGTACATCTATTTTAGTTTTTTTTTTTAACAAAATTATGAATAAAGTTTTGACTATTTAAAGTCCATCAATGTTATGTAATAATATAACGGTACGAGGAAACAAGAGAGAATATAAAAATGAGATTTAAAAAAAAATTGTAGTGTAACAAAAATCACTGTTAAGTCTACCTTAAAATGGAAGTCAATTCGATGCGCATGGGATCACTTGAAATGAATAAAAATGAATCGGAAAATTTTTGTTACTTTTTTTCCTCTTCATTTACAAAAGAATGAAATAAGGACGAGAAAAAAAAATATGTATATGCACTTTTTTTTTAAATTGATACCAAAAATATTTTGCATTCAAGGATAATAGAAATAAAAGAGAAAAGGGTTGGTAAGATAATTTGAAAATAAAGAAAAATTGAACTAAATAAAATTTATATTAAATTGCAAAGGCATTCGGAAAAAAAAATCATTTATTGTACAAGGAGATGATCAAAAGAACAAGCAAATAAAGGACTCGTACTAGTGTGAACATGAAAAAACCTTTTTTATTGCTTTTGATTATTATTTTCTTTTTTTTTTTGAAAACATGCAGAAATTTATTACGATTATTATGCACTAATTTTAAACCTTTTTATAAAAAAATGATTTTCTTCAAAGAATTTTAAAAAAAGGGGTGATCACTCGGAATTACAACCGTGCTATTAAGCAATAAAACAGTGAGATTTTTTCAAATCTTTGTTTTAAGTTCAGAAATGCAGTTCTAATGTGTAAACTAGATTTTAATTGTTTTACGGAAAGAATAAATCTTTACTAAGCTTCTTTGCTTTTTAGTATGCTTGCCCCAGAAACTAAAAAGGAAAAGTTAAAATTATACAAAAAATGTTATGAATTTTGTGAATTCAAACTCTTGATCCAATTGATTTTGATGAATTTTGTGAATTCAAACTCTTGATCCAATTGATCCAATACCACAATAAAAGAGACTGCGACAAAAAGCAGGTTGCAGCGCTATAAATGCAAATGCTCTTAATAAATATTCAAAATAAGTATTTAAATATTAAGTAATTGAATACTTATTTAAATCCCAATTTTAAATTTTAAATTCGGACCACCGTACTTTTTTTGAAGTATTTTAAAAACATAAAATTTATGGGACGAAATTTTTAGCCTTTTTTGCAAAACTCCGAGAATTTGAGAAATTTTGATGATTTGAAAATTTCAAAAACGTTCTTTAATTTTAAGTCATTCTCGCAGTCTTATGACTTTGTCTCCCAATATGTAAAATCTAACCGCAGAATTTGTTATAAAAATATCAATTTTTTTTACAAAAAAATACATTTAAATAATTGCAGAAATTGCGACATAAAAACTAGCCCTGATTTGATTGAGATTGCCCAACAGTAGACTCAAAAATTTTTCCAAAAATATTTTCAATTTTATTCTCATAAATTTAAAATAGTTCAGATGGATTTGATTTTTATTAATGGTACATAAAAAAATTTAAAATTTGTCATCCTTAGCATTCAAGATAATGTACAAATTTCTTTATTAAATTTCTTTTTTGAAAATCAAAAGGACATTTTCAAAAAAATTTTGAAATTAGAAAGGGAGATTTTTTTTTCTTTGTTTTATTTTTATTGAAATTATAAAGTAGATACACGTGTATATTCAAATCAATTGAAAACCAAATAAAGTTGGGTCAAACCAACGGTTTGTATTGTAGCACTTTTCCCTTCAACAAGTGAAAATTCTGCTTTTAAATACAGTCTATGTATACCTATCAAACTATTAAAATTATTTTCATTCATATACAAAACTATTTCTAGAATTGCATATATTTAGGATGACGCATATATGCAGTGTTTGAAATAAAGCAAAAATTAATATAAAAAGGGGTTAACATAATGCTCGATTTTAAGGGTTAATTGTGTGAGTTAAGAGAAATAATTATATTTTTAATTTCATGGAATTTACCGTTAGCTTTTTGCGTTTATAAAAATTTGGAAAAGCTTGCGGTTTTGGAAATATAAGGTGTCAAAAATTCAAATTTTACAAATTTCAAGAGGTGATAACTTGAGAGGGGGTGGAGATGGAAAAAAATTTTCTTCTAACGAAATGAACTATTTGTTAATGTCTAAAAGCTCCTAAAATTTCAAGCTTCTACAGGCTGGGGTCTAGAAGAAAAATGACATCAAAAATTTGGAAAAAAAGGACTTTAGATAACGGTAAATTTGAACGGCCATTTTGTTTTTCTAAAGTTTAACTATAGTATATCACGCTAGGGGAAGCAAGCCACTGCCTTTCTGCGTTTGTAAAATTTCAAAAATGCTTATGGTTTCATTGCAACAAATATTTAAAAAAGGCCATTTTTAGAGTTTTGGGGGGGTATAACTTCTAGAGGGGGGGAGATAGGTAAAAATTTTGTTCTACGGAAATAAGTTTCTAGTAAAGATCTATGTACGTATGAAGTTTTAGCTTTCTATCTTAAAGGGTGTAGAAGTTTTGTAAACAAAAAAAGTGTCCACGGACGGACGGACGGACGGACGGACGGACGGACGGACGGACGGACGGACAGAGTGAAACTAATAAGCACTTTTTTCAAAAAATTTTTTGGAAAAGTGCTAAAAAGAAAAAAGATATTTCGCGATTCATCCTTTCCCTCTTTTTAAATAGAAATGTTCTGTATCCTTATGTTTATTTAATTAATAAAAAAGATTTCTAAATATTCAATGAAGCTGGATTAAATATGTTATTGTTCGAATCTACACATATGATATTCGAATAATCCTTAGATAAGGATTATCTCAATTTATTTGGGATTAAAATAACAACTATGAAGGTGTATAGTTAGATTGTTAATCAATATTGACAAGTAATTTATTAAAAGTGTGCATATCGTATGTGAAAATATCCAGGTATAATTTTCAAGAATCCTTTGTTATTATATTGTCGAAGGTCGACTGTAGCCTTATACTGGGTAATTCAATAAAAAGTGGAATAATATACATCAAAAATGGGTTTTGTTTGGAACGAATTCTCAAATCTGAGTGGTTTCCGATACAGGGATTATAACGAATTTTCATGAAATTTTTATTTACCTAAGCTTTTTTACCTAGAACTTCCCTTCCGAAAAAAGTAAAAGATGCAAATAAACAGTTTCTGAAGGGGCTAGTAAAGGGCTCTAAAGCGGCATATTATTTGATTTTGTATTTTTTACCCGATAATTTCGCAGGAAATTTTTTGAAACTTTGAATTTTTTTTTACAAAATTCAGTCCTTAAGCTTAAAATCTTGAAATTTAGCTTTTTTTCTTTACTAGCCCTTTCAGGAACTGTTCGCTTAAAGCTTCCATTTTTTTCCGATGAGTAGTTATAAGCAAAAGAGGTTGAAGAAGTAGAAATTTGCTAAATATTCGTTAAAATCTCTGTATATCGCGCAAATCTTTGAGATTTAACAACTAGTTCCAAATAAACATTTTACCCATTTTTGATCCCCTTAACAATGTATATAATATTGTACTCTTTACTGAATCACCCTGTAATACTTTTTCAATGAAAAAATCCAAGGTGAATCACATGTGTGGGGTTTGCATTCTTCCTAAATATATTGATTATGGATTAATAATGATGTTGACTAGTTTTAATAATTATTAAATTAAGATTTCGAAAGTAATTCAAGCTGAAATTTTATTAGCATTATAAGTAAAATTGTTAGTAACGTAAGAGTATTTAGAAAAAAATATTACAAATTTCACAATTTATTTTAATATAATTTTACTCATAATTTTAAATAACCATAATAAATAATAATTTAGTAATAATATAAAAATTTTATTGGAAAATAATTCGCTTTTATATTGCTTGAATTAACGTATATAAAATAGTCGCAGGCATATTTTTTTTTCAAGTTATACAAGTAGATTCTGTTGTTAACTTTATTAACAATAAGACGTAGAACTTTGTAACGGTCTACAGTCTATTGAAAGAATTCTTTCTTATTACCCTTTAATCAAATATAAATTTAGGAGAAATCTAAAAGTGATAATATTTTCAAAACATTAATAATAGAATGAAATTGAAATTAATTGCTACAATTATTTGAATAAAGGCATAAGGATTTTAAGACCTTTGGGTAGGAGAAATAGATAATATATCTGCTATCATTCTTGCTTCAATATAGAATTTCGAGGAAAGTGTCAAGGATATAAGAAACCGAAATATAATATTTTTCAAATTTTAAATGGTATTATCGTTTTTTTGCGTTATTTGTATTTGCTTTTCTGATACAAAATATTTTGTTTTAGTAAAAATAAAATAGTTGAGAATATATCTAATAACAAAATTTGAAACTCACCTGAATTACAGCTTACAAGATTGTATTAAGAATTGAAAAAAAAGAAAACATTTGTTTTTAGTTTTTAATGGGAAAAGTAGCAATCCAGGATTTCTCTATCGTCAGAGAAAACTATGTCTGGAAACTATGTAGAATGTAGGCTTTATAGAAGGTGTGAGCTTGAAAGATGTCTGCAAAATTTAATATTTCTATCTTAAAGAGTGTTGAAGTAGACGTAACAAGACAGATAAGAAAAGTAGAACAACAAGCAAATTTAGTAAAACTAATAAAACTTTAATTTCTCATAAATCTTATTTTAGTACATACGGTGCTAGTAATTTTATTTAACTTTTAAACAATCGCTCGAAATAAAGAAAACTTTACATTACTTAGTTATCCAAAACTGAATTCTAAATAAAATTAACTTTGATATCCCATTTAACATATGTACATTAAATTTAGATTAATTCACAAAGCTTTTGGTTGATAGGAACCAATATTTTATACAGTATAGGAAGAACACTGTATTATGGTGCAAGCCCCGTGCATAATATTTTAATGTATGTATGTACACATAATAATGTTCATTATTTATGGTTTAATTGGTAAAAATCAATAATTATTTCGTAAATAGTACAAAAAACCAGGTACATAGGTAGACCTTGCCCCATCTTTTGTGAATATTTATTACATTCAACTCAATTATTTTTCCAATTTTCGGTTACACAAACGGAAAGTTATAGCTTAATCAACTTATAATTCAACCCCGTGCAAAAATATTCATGCAAGTTCATTTCCAGATCATTGTTTCTTAGCGTTACAAATTAAAAGAATCGCGATCGAATTCATCCGAAAAACTATATCCAAATTATTGGATATGGTTTTCCCGCATTTAAAATGCCATACAAAATATAAATAGTGACACAAAATTTTTATTCTCACATTTATTGTGAAAATTGCCTGATAAATCTATGTCTATTTCGATAATGTTAAGTGGAAAATTCCCGAATGACATTTTAATATTAAAATTCACGTTCCTAATTCAAATTATGTTTCGTTCACACTAATCAAAATTAATACGAGTAAATACCCAAATATTTATTCGTAATATTCAAGCACTTTATATATTGTTTTCCAACTATTGGTGTACATGCGTGCATACTTACATACTTATATTTATATTCTTTATTACATACAATTATTGTCAACTACTGTGCATAAGTTAAAGAATATAACATCGTTAATCACCTAATAAATAAACATGTAATGACCTAACACCTTTTTCCGCATTGTTGTTGCATATTCCCTATATAATTCTCTTGTTTAATTCATCAATAACAATTTTTAATATTTCACTTTGACTTTTAATGAAAATAAAAGTTCTATTTAAAAGGTTTGCAGGAGTTCGATTTTCATTTCTCATTTAGGTATAGGTAGGTAGATACAATAAAAATCTACTGTTGCTTCCTGATGGGATAATTGGAATGAATCCTTCTTTTTAAATCAGGAAAACATTATGAAGACTAAACAATTGAAATAAAAATTCAAATCATAACTAAAAATATTTTACATGTGCATGTGTGTGTAAATTTATTTGTTATATCTCTATTTGTTTAATATTCGTCCTTCGTCCTTTATCGAATAAAACAAATGAATTTTTTATATTACTATACGATTTTCAATATTCCCTTGCATTTGTAACCATTTTATTTTTATATACATTTTTTAAAAGGCTCATATCGCACCTCTCTGAATTTCACATTCAATATTATTGTAAAGTTTTGTATTGGACGCGTTCGACTGCTTCATCATATTTATAAATTTCATAGTATAAGAGTAAAAATTAAAAAAGAATTTATTGGAAAATGTATCGACAATATGACTCGCAGCAGGATATCAACACCATATACAAATATAGATATATAAAAGTATATTTCATTTATGTACACGAACAAGTAAAAAAAATTTGGAAAGACTGTATATATTGTAGTTTCCCTAAACCTTAAGGTAGTTTCAATCCTCATCGCTTATATTGTTTATACTTACAATATGTGTACCTATAGATTTTCAATAGAAATTTATTCTTAAATAGCCCAAAGCAAATAAATAAATAATAATAAAAGGAAAAAACATTCAAAAAAATATTCTAAAGCATTCGTCCTTTATCAACACACTGACATCCCTATAGAACGTTCATATACACACACAAATGGCAAACAAACAAAGAAAAAATAATTGTAAATTATGCAAAGTGAACAGAACGAGGAATGAAAAAAAACGTATGAATTTTTTCGTTTTTTTTAGAAAAATAAAAAAAAATAATTGAATTGTTAAAAATTTTTATAATAAAAAACAAAAATAAAATTGCAATGAAATGAACAAATTTTAAAGTGATGGTCAAATTATTGCAATACTTTCCTTGTACCATTGTGTGCATATTTTACAGTCCTATACAGAAAACAATTTTCTATAATTGCAAAACGATTAACTTTTTTGAGAGGCGCTAATGAATATTAAGTTTTTTAATTTAAAACTTTACCCATCAAAAAGTAGTTCTTTTGTGTAATTATAAAAATTGTCTTCTGTATAGTACTATAATAGTACACAATGATTATTGATTCTCAAATTCTTCTTAAATAAAGAAAATTGATTGATTGTTTCTCAACTAGTTTAACACTCAATATTCTCGATACAAAATTTGCACCAGCGAAATCCTTTTTTTGGCGACTTTTAAGTCATACTATGCAATATATTGCTATATTTTACTTAAAAATTTTTATTTAATTGAAAATAAATGAAAATTTTATCAATTTTTTATGATGTCGTTTCAGTATTTGCACTATGAAAATTTACATTTTTATAATTCGTATTTGAAAAGAAATTCACTACAATCTTCTGACAAATTAACAAAACTCTTTGAATTCCTTTGACATTCTAAAAATAGGCTTGTTTGTTTATATTTCCAAATTGTTTTAAAAAAATTTGGATACATTATTTGCAACTGTTTTAATTTTAATATAAAAATAAGAGCTATAAAATCTAAGAACTATAATTCTGATATTTTCTTTCAAAATAATTTTAATTAAGTTAATTTATAAGAGAACTTTGAGTACATAAACTGTTGAAGTGGTTTTTCCGAATGAAAGTTCTACGGAAAAGTTCACATTTTAATATGAAATTTATTAACTATCACAATCATTTAGAGTCGCGGTTTGTAAAAAGATAATTCAACGGTCGGTCTTCGTAGCACTTCCTAGTATTATTCGTTCAATATTAATTAGAAATTAATACAATTTTTGCAAAACTCCTTACGAACATGCATTCTTAGATTTAAAGTTTACTGTTCTTCACCTTTCATCATGTTATTTGCATTAATTGATCCAATTGGTAAAATTTTCTATCAGATTGCATTTGTCGTTTGCCATAGCATATTTTCATCAATCGTAAATTAAAAATATTGAAGTTTACCAAGGTATTTTTCCAATTTTGAACAATATTGATCATTTTATTCCCGTCATGCCTATTAAAATTTTAAATTAAAATTTTATAATCATGTTCTATACAAAATACATTTTTTTAAGGAACTGATCCAAATTTGTGACGAAAATTTTTTGGATACCTAGAATCTAAATAACTGCAAAGTCATTTAATCCACAAATCTTATCAATTACGAAACTGTTGTCTGCCATCAAATTGAAACTAACAATGTGCAGACTCATTTGTCCATGTCTCCCTAAATGTTTATGCCTAGTGAATTTTTTGTATTATTTTCAAAATGAAATAGAAATTTTCAAAGAAATAATTCTTAAATTTTTTTTTAATTATAAAACTAAACACGTCCACCCCTGCATTTTGCAATAAATTATTTTACAATACTCTTGCTATTTTTGCCTTTTCTAAACTAAAATCAATTACAACATTGTACATGTACTGCTATTATGTCTTAATGCACCTACCTTATTCATTTTATTATAAAAGAAAGATTACATTAGAAAAACTGCTGGAGAAAAATATTTCACAAAGCAAACCCTACAGGATCTTAAATCTGACAATGAAAAAGGAATCCTTCGAAAGAAATAAGTCAAATAAAGGCTCCTTAAAGAAGAAGTTAAAGATCATAATGTACAAAATATAATAATTATATTCTATTAAACATTAATCTACCTGTATTAAAATAATAGTAACTGCTGTACAATTTTCGCATTTCAATTCTGAAATTTTAAAAATGAAAAGATTAAACTATACAATTTTGTGTAGTCGCACTAACAATAAGGACCTTTTCATTTAGAATTTACTGATAAATATTAAGGAAATGAACTATACAAACAATTTAGTATACTTTTCTCTTATTCATTAATACATACATGGAATCTTATATAAAAGAATAAAAATATCAAATATGATTAAAGAAAAAATATATGATAAAATTGTGCAATTATTTTGTTGATAGTTGAATAAACAAAGTTTCAGGTAACACTATAGTAGATTATGTCACAAATATCTGAGAGTGTAAGTATGTGTCAATGTGTAAATGGATAAAATTTCAAGATTTATTATTACAGAATTATAAACATAACTCCCATAATTCCAATTTTTATATAGAAATCCTTTTTCTTTGTTAACAAATATTAACGATCAAATTTTCACCTGGTGTTATTGCATTCAGGAAGTAATCAACATTAGCTTAATTTATTATCTTTATTAAAAGTATCAGCAGGAAATTGAAGTTAACAAAAATGTTATTTCCACTATATAATTGAAATTAATACTCGCATTCATCGTAGGAGTTAAAAAGAGAAGAGAAACGTTTTTGAGCTACATAATGTGATTCAAGCTTCAATCAGAATAAAAAATTCGAGTCGCACAACATAAAGGTCTATTTAAAAAATTAAATCGAATTAAAAAAAAAATAAACAACAAATAAAAACGTTTCAGTCGGTCAGTCGGTATAAACCGGTTGTACTTTGTGCCTCACATTGTTGTATAGCAATTATTCGAAACTATGAAACCATTCTATACAACAACTTCACGGATATATCTGACCTATAATTGAGAACACAACTGCCAAGTTTCACGGATCTAACTTTTCCCGGATTATTTTTCCAAATATTCAAAATTAGCTTTTCCAGACATTTCAGTCATTCCATTAAAATTTTTAGAGCATACGTAGCATGTAATTAGACACACGTATACAAAATTTTGATATTTAAACGTTTATTAGTTTTTGAAATAATTAAAATAAACTCTTCTTTAAAATAAACTCCTTATTCGCTTTTAAGTTGTCGTGCTATTTGCAATGTAAGCTGAAAATATTGGGACCCCCAATATAGTTCTGATCGCTTTATACCTTAATAATGTACGGGCTTTAATTCATTACTGCTAAATCTAAGCAACCTAATTCTTAAGTGCTCAAAAATTAAGTTGAGCTGTCTTATAGCATCTGTTATTCAAAATCAATTAGAGCCAATCTATCTAGAAAGCATCTATTTAGAACCAATTTATTTGAGAGCAAAAAAAATTATATTTTTAAAAGAATCAAGAACATTTTTGATTTCTAAAAATTTATTTTGAGATTTAGTCAACTCATAATGTATTCGTAATTATAATCATAAGTAGATACTTGCTTTATATTCAGTTATATATAAAAATGTTTGATTGTCTCCCTTTTTCATTTACGATATTTTACATATTTACTTTTAATTGAATTCAAATCCATGTTCATTAACAATAATCCAATTTAAAAGCATCTAAGCACATCACTGTTATTATTAAAAGAATTCTCCTCTTTGTTTACAAACAATTTGTATAGATGGCTGCAAAAATTTTAAAAAGAAAAACAAGTAATAGAAAAAAAGACAAAAAAAAATTATCGTGAAAAATCACGATTACCTCTTAATACTGTTGTTCTTTGTTTTTCTAAAAATATTTTTAAGGACTCATTTATCCTTTTTATAAAACAATAAATAAACAAACATAAAACAATTTTAAGGTATCACTAAGTACTTTATCTTTACATAAATATTAAAAGGAAAATTATAAAATATTTTCATCCAATTTTTTTTTTTCGTTTTAGATTGAAAAAAGAATCCCAAACACGCGCCTGATAATTTTCAATGCTTAAATGATAAATTCATACTTAAATTTTTATGCGGCATAGTTCATATTTAAAATTTTTAAAATTCACTGGAAAATACTTAGAATTTCACTTGTTTTTTGCAATCATAAATATTATTGTAGAATAAAAAATATCGCCAAAAAAGAACTGTACGCAGCCAGACTCAATATATCTGAAATTTATTGAAAAAGATGATTTTGACGCGCATTTTCTTTAAAATTTTATTTTAACACTTGGAATATTGAAAACCAATTCTTGGTTTTATAGCACAGGTCATTAATTACCTAAATTGATTCTATCCGATCTGAACTTTCTATTCCAACTTAGAAAATTTCGAGATTTTACTTTATAGAAGACATTTTATTAAAACATCAACAGCAAGGTAGTTATTATACTGACACTGTTATACTACTAGCGTTACAACTTCTATGGAATTATATTGACATTTTGAATTTGAAGCAAATATTTAGGATTGTCTTAATTTAGTAAGAAATTGGTCTCTATTGCAGTTAAAAACAAAGAAAATATTGACAAACCAAGAGCGCTTGATAATATAAAGTTAAAATGTGCCCAACTTTCGTGCATTTCAAATAATTTTTAGATTTATGTAATTCATTTTTAATGAGCTTAATTTAATTTAAAAAAATTTTCAAAAATTGAAATGTTTTCAAAAAAAATCTAATAGAGTTAGTTAAATTTTAGGATTTAGGGATATTTTTAGGAGTTCTCGATGTTAGTCGAAATAATAACCATTTAAATCAATTCAAAATGGTTTTTTCGCCTATAAATATTACAAAATTTAGTGTTAAGAAAATACAAGGAATTTAAAATATCAAATCCTTTAAAAATGTAAACCAATCTTTTAACAACTAACCAAAATAATAACTCGATCTTAAACACAGAAACAGCTCAGTTATTTTTATTGTGGAATTTATTGTTGAGTGCAATTCAAAAACACATTCAATGGCATTAAAATGCTTATTTAAAACAGAATTAGTGAAATACTAAATAATTTTTATAACTCTAACTTTGCGGATTTTTCATTTTATTCATACTACCAAATAACAACATACATGATATTTTCGACATTGTTCTTCATGTTAGAGTTGATACCACTTCAACTATTTACATCTACTAGAATAGGATTTTGACCTGATGATATCGCTTCATGAGATGTCTGTAGATACGCATATTGGAGACTACCAGAATATGCTAAATTTCTTTGCCGGATCGGAAAAATATAATATTTATATATGCAGTGACAAATGTTTTATATTTTTATTTGAATAGCATTCAAATTGTTAATATCTTTCATATCTTCTTGAGTCAAATAAAAATATCATCAATATTCCTGTTCCACGAGAAAAGTGTGTCTATAGCATTTTCATTATTTTTTAAAGGTTTAGACAGAAATAGGTCTTTTAATGTTATATAGCAGAAGCCTTGGGACAAAGATATTGTTTTACTATTTGCGGTGATTTTTGTAATTTACATTACAGACGAGGAAGAATTGATCTTAAAACATTACGAATTTTATATCTCTCTATTTCCAAATAATTTTACTCAATAAATTGACAAAATGCGATTCAAATTTTATTTATTGTGTGGCACTGCCTATTCGTAAAGCTTATGTTGTAATTGCAGCTTAATTAAAGACAAAATAAAATAAAAAATTTTTAATTAAAATTAATTTTATTTCAATTAATTTATAAAACATCATATTTTTAATTGTAATAATATTTACAAATTAACAAAAAAAAAAATGGAAAATAATTTCTATTTAAAATATTTAAACAAAATTATTTTTTAATTTAAAATAATTAAGTACATAACAGTTATTTTTCCTCCATTTTTAAAGGTAAAATTAAATTTCTAATAAAAACGAATTTTTATTTTTTTTTTGACATTTAAAAAAATTGATTTTACAAAAATTATTTTTAAAATGAAATTATCTATAAGTTTGTTCCTTAAATTATCATGTCCTGATGAAATCACATTAAGCACCAGTTCCTTGTTGGTAATATTCGTACGTCGGTTTAAGTACACATTTATCCTTATTTTTATTTTCTTGTAGTATTTTTTTTTTACCAAAAATTAATATAGTTTTGTATTTACCAAATTGCACCAGTATTTTTTGTCAGTATACAAAACGGAAAACATTTACATACATTTTTAAAATTATAATCAACTATTAAGTGTAAAATTATCGCATAAAAACTAATTGAACTCAATGTTAGTTTTCTATAGAAACTTAATAAAAATGTGTGTGTGTGTGTGTGTGTATTTATCGTCTCCACATACCACCACCGACACCAACACCGATGCCACCAGTAGCAACACCACGTCTTACAGCATCCATTTCGTCACGACGATTATCTTGATAAGCACGTTTTGTATCCTCAAAATCACGTAATCTTTGATTATAACGATCGATTTGTTCTCGAAGAATTGCATCTTCATGTATTGCACGACGTTCATCATATTCAAGACAACCAACACCATCTAATCGTTCTAAATCTAACCAACCACGGAATCTAACACATGCACCATTCATTATAAAATGTGATCGAATATGAACCTGTTAGGAAAGTAAAACAAAACGCAAATTTTAATTAGAATATTTAAAAAAAATTTTTTTAAGAATATAAAAAGGATTAAAATTATATCCGAAATCCACTAACTTCATTTAAATAAAGGAAGTACATATACAGGTTAATTCAGAAAGGTATACAACAACATTTACCATTGGTTAGAGGGTCGACAATTGGTAAAACTTTTGTTCCGGACTAGGTGCGAAATCTAAAGGGTTTCCGAGATACAGGGATTTTAACGAATTTTTTCGAAATTTCTACTTATCTAAGTTTTTTCGATAATTACTTCCGTTCCGAAAAAGATAAAGCTTTAAACAAACAGTTTCTGAAAGGCCTAGTTTAAAGGACTTAAAATAAACATGTTATTTGATAATGATTTTATGTACTTTCTAAATAAAATAATATAATTAAAAATTTTATTTTTTTTCAACACAATAATCTCCGAATTTTTTTTTACAGAATTTTGACCACTTGCCCCAGCTTTAATTTAAGTCACTATGTGTTGAAAAATCTTTTATGGTACAGAAAACCTAGCACTAAAACAATTTCTAAATTGAAAAAACAAAAAATCCTCCCTGTTCAGATTTTTAACATCTTTCTCAATAGTCAAATGCTCAACGAATCATCTAATGTAATGTAAATATTAATGGCTACTGCGAGGTCTATAAATTTTGTTATTTTGGAATACTTCGGAATATAGCTTCAATTTGCCGGCCTAATTGATATAAGTATGTATATATGACATTAATAAATATTTTAAAATAATATTAAAATTTTAATTAGATCTTGAAAATTACCAAAATTACAGTGTTTAATGAAATCAAGCAATATTTTTCAATGTCTACTTCTGTTATATTAAATATGATTTCTATACGTAGCTGAATACTATATTGACAACTTTGTGAGTGTTGCGAACGGTAAAAATCAATAACACTATATATGTATTTGTTGTTTGGCAAAATATTTTAAATCCAAAGATAAAAAAAATTAAAATCCAAAAATATTGTAAAAAATTACAGAAACTAAGAGCCTGTAAGTGAGTGAGGTAAGTGAGAAGAAAGTGAGTAACTATCACATGAGTAATATTTGAATGAAAGAAATTATTCCGTGTTGCGTATCTCGTTTTCTTTTAAAATTTATGCAAAATTTATTCGCTTTGTTTATGAAACTGAGACGTTCAGTCGATAATTTGAGAAAAAATGCAAAAGTTCAATTGAAAAATTGATTAATCTTAGTGGAAAAATTAAATGTCTATTAGAAAAACGGAGAATTCTGATTTGAAAGTGTATAGAAAGTCGGACAAAAAAGCAAGATACGGACTTAGGCTATAAATAAATTTTTCTTTAAGTTTGCCCTATACTGCCCAAATAAATACTAGTTCTAAAATTTATCTCACATCAAAATCAATTAGGCTGAATGGGTTAAATTATCTTGACTCCGAGTAAACAACACAACGTACATACATCAACCAAATAATACATTGAAAGTATTGATGAAATTTATATTCAACACATTTTAAAAGATTCAATTCATTTATTACAAATTCCACGACATCTCTATTAAATTCTCAAAACAAACAAAAAACTAAGATCCTACGTTTTTACTTTCGTAAAATTACCTCATAAATCACTTTTAATGAAAAAAGAAAAAAGGAACAAAAAAAATGTAAAAAGGACTTAAAATCAAAAAATTTTTTTATAATTTTTTTTTATAACCTTAATGCTTTTGAATTTATCCGACGGCATTTTGAACAATAAAATTAAAATAACTTAATACTTAATATGGTCACATATTGATGGGAAGGGAAGGACTTCTTTTCTATTCGTATCTTTTTCATATTTTATTATTTTCCAAGAAGTTATCCTGATTCTTATACAATATATAAATAAGGATTACAAAAACGAAGTAACAGAGAAGTGTAGGAGAAGAAAATAAATACAAGAAAATGGAATAAATCTCATCTATTGTATCCTTAATATTTCTAAAGAAGCAACGCCTGTTTCAATAAAAAAAAATTATTTTATTTCTTTTAATCTATTCCTTTTACATCACAGGTATGTAAGTATGCATTAATGTCCTTTAAAGGATACTTAAATGCTTGTTATTTTTTTTTACTATAATACAACAAAATATTCTCTTTGAAGATCATTTTCTGTAATAAATATCGATTTTTCCCAATTGTTTTTACCTTCTCCGATGATCTTGATATCAACTTAATTTTTTCGTATCCTTATATAAATATGTAATGGGTATTCTTTTTACAGGCATGTATAGTGGAAAATTGTAATAAATATTTTCAATTATTGTTTTGCCTCCACAGGTGTTGATTGTAACACTGATTAGATTTAAAAAATTATATACAGAAAACAAAGAAGGAATATCGAAAAAAAAACTTTTGAAATTGAATACTTTTGTTTTCAAATTAACAATAATATCTTTCGACATTCTTTTGTGAAATATAAATAAACTAAACTCGAATATGAAATGGTTGAACTTGTAGTTTACAAAATGACTTCTGTTTAAAAACACAAAAACTACGATATGAAATTTTGAAACTAATTTAATAGCACTACTACATATAAGCAACTTGATAACACGATTGAGCATTTTAAAATTTGGCTCAAAGCAAGTTGATAGAATTAACCCAGACCCAAACAACAAATAATATGGACCATTTTATTTTTTTTTTTTCGCCTAAATTCTTAATTATAGAAACAAGTCTTTCCAAAAACAGCGTCGTTTTAATAAAAAAAAAATCTGATGTGATCAGCACATAACCGACCGCAATGTGTATTGTCTAGTTAAGTGAAAGTGTTACAGAATATGATAAAAATGTCTGTTAAATACTTCTTTCCAATTTTTAGGATATTAGTAAGCTTATAGTTAACATACCTAGAAAAATATAAATTTGGCTCATAGTAGAGTTTCGCTTTGTGCTACCCGAATTTCCTTGAATTCTCCCCAGTTAGTTTCGGTAACGACCAGAACCCAAATATCAAATTTCAAGAAATTCCATCCATTCGTTCCGTAGATATGGTGAAAAATGTAAAATCGGCCCGCAAATCAGTTTCCGAGCCCTGATCTTTTCATAAAATTCATATATTCATTTTTTTAGTACGAAGAATTTAAATATTAAATTTCAATGAAATCAGTTGATTATTTTTCCTTATATACGCAAAAATCTATATTTGGCCCACAAAAATCTATATTTTATTATATGATTTCTTTCAAAAGTTAAGAGGTTTCGCGGACGGTCGATTAAAGCTTATATACGAAATTTCAAGCAAATCGGTTGAATATTTTCTTCAAATGGTCAAAAACGTAAAACAGGCTAAAATTGCGAGGCCTGATATATTCCAAAAGTTGACCAATCTGTGCCATGGTTGAAATAAACTTACATATAAAATTTCATCAAAATCGCTTCACCCGACCTTGAGATACACCCGTGCACAAACAGACCGACAGGTTGCTAAAAATAGTTTATTTACACTTTCCTACTATAGAGAAGTGTATTCCCACCGAAAACTCGATATGCAAAATTTGATGCCATCGCATAACCTACCTATTGTATACACAATACGGTCGGTAATAATAGAAAAAAAATCTTTGTTTCTGTCCGTCCCGCCAAAACTTCTAAAAACTTTTAAGATAAAAAGCTGAATCAAATTGATCTTTTTTGAAACTTATTTCTTCCTAGAACGTCATTTTTTGACCTTTATTTTATCGAAACTACAAATATTTCTTTAATTTCGCAAACGCGAAAAAGTCCCGAAATGCTTATTCTATTACAGCACTGTATAGTTGAATATTGAAATAATAAAATGGCGGTTAAAATTAACTGTTACCTAATATGCTTTTTCCAAATATTTAATGTCGTCTTTCTTCTTCGGTTTCATTCTACAAGTCTGAAATTTTAGCACCACCTTTCAAGTTATCGGAATTTGCAAAATTTGATTTTTCGGCGTCTTTAGCAAAAAGCTAACGGCAAATGCCATGTCAAAAACCAATATAATTATTTATCTTAACCGACAAATTCCAAATTTTAGTATACCTTTTTTAATTTTTTTTTTCCCATCCGCAATGTATGCAATAATTTGCTATATTTCAGTATTTAAATAAAAAGTTATTTAAATATACATTGTTTTTAAAAACAGTATTTTCACTATCATTCAAACCATTGATTTGATCGAACTTAGACGTTTTCTCGTAACTCGGAAAATATTAAATTATGAACTGGTAGCGAAAACTAAGCGAATTCTACTGCCTAAGAGATCTTTAGACTTGTACTCATTTTTATTTTAATTCTTTAAGTTGAATACCCCCTATGTAATTTATTCAATTATTGAATAATATAATATGCCTTGACAGTTCTTAATGGTAATTTCTTAATGGTTATAAAGCAGACTGCAAAACTTAGAAACAACTGAGAAATAATTTAAAACTAAAATTAAAAAATAAGCTTCAAATAAAAATTGAGCTGCATAATTAAAAAACAAATTGTCAAAAATTTTTTGTTGTGACAAATTGTCAAAAAAACGAGAAAAACATTGAAGTATGTTTTTTGCAAATTTTTTCTATGGAAATCAATTCAGTGTGTTAAGACTCATGTATGACTAACACAGTGTTAAAAATTGAAACATTTGAAAATACAATGTAGCCTGTCGTGTAACTCTTATCACTTAAAACACGACTATTGTAGTTGGACATTGTGATAAAAATATTTTATTAAGAAAAGGAAGTGAATTTGTTTTTCTATATTTCTCAGCTAAAATAATAAAACTCGTATGAAGCAAAATATTGTTCGTTAAACAAGAAAATTTACATTTAGATTTCAAGTCAGCAATTCCAAAAGGAGGAACAATGTCATTCTTATCAGATTCCTCAGTTCAACCCACATTAATATTTTCCGAATTGTCTATCTCAAATTATGCCTATTTGGAAAACTTTATCTATTGAAAATCTGTAAGCAACCAAACCTTTGTACTATTTTAATGCACTTCAACCCCTCGATGTTATCAAATAAGCTGTCCATATTGGTAATCATGTCTTTGGCAGGTCAATACCGCGGTATGTTTAACAATCAAATATTAGAAACATATAAGAAACAAGAGCTGGGGAAAATATTTATGAGTTAAATATAAGAATTAAATATAAAAATTAAAAATATTTGCTGAATGTTAAATTCGCTTACAAGTAAAAACTTCTATTGTTCAATAAAAGTTAAAAAGTTAATTGATTCACATAAAACGAGTAATAAATGAAAAAATATATTCATTGAGAATTCATTTTGTGCCATAAAAATATTTGTACACCCTTAACTTCTTATTTTTTCTTTATATTTAGGCAGTGGAAGTTAACCTACTGCTGCGTGACCGGAAGTATCCAATGAGCAATTAACAAGAAAAAAAAAATGAAAATAAAATTAAGAGTATTAGAAAAAGAAGAAGAGGCGCAAAAATGAATTTTTTTTTACATTTTTTGATGATCCTAATGATAATGACAAAAATGACTTCTTAAATAGCACATATGTTTGTGCATATGTGCATATATACTTTTATTATCGGATAGGCATTTATGTATACATTTAGTTAAAATATAATTTGTCATCCCCTATATTATGAAACCTTGAAAATTATTCAAAAATTAAGGGATGCATAAAATGATAGAGTCTAGCATACTTAAGTCATATTATTAAAGGGCCACACTCTGAGTTTTGAAATTTAATTCCTTGTTTAACATTATACTTAACATTAATTTTTAAGGGGTTTCTAAAAATTATAAAAATATAAAAAAAAAGATAAATAAAATAAATTCCAAAATTTTGAGGGAAAATTTTAAATGTTTTTTTTTTTTTGGAAAATTCTTTAAATTACAATATTCTTGTTTAGTTGTCGTTTAGTTGTAATGCTCTGATCAAATTGAGTTAAATGCAATGCATGTAGGACCTATATGTGCATATCTTATTCTAGATTAGAGCGATTAAAAGTTATGTTTTTGGAAAAATTAAGCGCACGAGCGCAATTAACTAAACATTAAATTTTTTTTTGGAAAAATTATCAAATTTTTAAAAGGAGGACGACTTGTTACGCTTGTGTACAATTCGGATAGTGTGGATATTTGTTATCAATGTGTGAGGTACTTTTGAATGAATAAATGATTTTTTTTTTCTTTTTTATTTATTTGTTGTTGCAGCAAAACTAATAAAGGTAATTGGTTCAATGAAAATAAGGGAAAGATTTGAGATTTAATATAAATAAATAAAATATCAGCACTAATAAATTTTTGTAATAAAAATATTTAAATATACAAAATAAATAAATGTAACCTATAAAATAGGTTAAAAAAAAGGATCAATCGAATTGATCCTGAAATAACATCAAAATACTCAAACTTATCGGAAAATGATAATCGTTAAAAATGTGATTACAATTTTTATATACTTTGATTTATTAATTGACTTGAATTGGGAAAAGTTCATACAAGATTAACGCATTTATTTTCAGGCTCCTTTCGTCAAAATTACAACAAAGATTATACTAGTTTTACTCTATCAGTTCATACTCATGCGACCCTCTGGCTGTCTCTCAGTTTACGAAAACTCTACCTATTTCAAATTAGAAAAATGAAGCTTTTTTAAACAAGTACATATATAATAAATGTTATGTATCAAATTTTAAATAAATTGTGGACAACCAAGCACCTTATCTTCTTATCCCTATCAAACGAATTATTAAACATCAATTTATTTCAAATTATTAAACATCATTAAATTTCAAGTTTTGTTTTAAATTATGACAATTATTCTAATATAAGCATAGTAAGCATACCTTTCTCTTCTCCAATAACTCAATAACAGAAAAACAGTATAAGTTTTAAAAATTTAATTTTGTGATTAAGAAAAATGGACTTTAAAGTCTGCCGAAATTTTAGCTCTAAACGAACATAAAATTTGCTTTTACTTAAAAAATTAAGCAAAATGTAAAAATTTCAAAATTTAATAATCACATTAACTGTAATCTAGATATCACATTAACTGTAATCTAGCATAGATATAAATTATAGGAAGAGAATTAAAATATTAAAGAAATATTATTGCCAGTCTGTTATATTGCGTGTCTACTATGTTATGCGATATTACGCGATATTAAAAACTTATCGAAAATTCAGTGGGCAAAAGTTAATTTAACTTGTAATTAAAGGCAAATGATTCTTATTAAAGTAAGGATGAAATAATTTTGTAAGTAGCAGATTGACAATTTTTGAGAAGGACTATTCCATTTATTATTTAAATTTGAATCTGAAAAATAATTTTTAAAAGTTACATTATTTTTCAAAATTCTAATTTATCTCGAAAAATCAAAGTTTACAACAATTTCAAAACTGTACAAGATCATTTTTATTGACATTCTTTCTTTTCATTATTTCATTTTTGTGAAAATTACTGTCGGACAACACCATACGTTAATGTTTTAGGTTACCCGAAACCTTTTTTTTATTATTGGTACGTAATTATTTTTAAGGTTCTAAAAATAATATTTTAAAACTTAAGACCGTATCATTAAATTGTAAGATTGAAAATTCTCAAAAATATTTTAAAACTAAAGAACCTACATACCAGTACGTAAAAATTAAAAAAAGTTGAATATTATCCCTAGCGTGATCGGTTCTTAAGGCACGCGAGCAACAGTTGGTTGAAATATGTCAAATCAAGAAATTAAGATTCAGAAAAAGAAACGAATAATAATTTTGTTAAACCAAGTCCTTTCGGAATTTCATTACGTTTTAATGTTTTAAAAATTTTGAGAAAAAAAGTTTCTCAATTACTTTTTCTTTTTTGAAGGTCTTTTCAATCTTAATTGCTTTTGAAAATTGTTCTTCTAATGAATTTTGTAAATTTTTATTCTTAAGAGTTAAAGTGCATTTTACATGCGTATGTATGTACGTAACGTAGGCATAAGAACAGAAAAATTAAACATTTTAACAAATGTTATACAATTTTTTTTCCAATGTTGTAAATTGTTTAGCCATAAAACTTATGGTTTACTTAAATTAGGTAAAGAAAGAAATATATTTTTTTTAAAGTGTGATAAATGACTTGTAATTTAGTCATTTTCATGGATTTATTTGGACATCAAATACAACAAATAATTTTAAAGAATTCCAAAAATTACAAATAGTGTTCAAAAAGGTTAAATTTAAAATTAAAAATACCGAAATATAAATTAAGATCAATATCGCATGTTACCATCATTGAAAAAAATATTATATTCTGTTTAAAACAACTTAGAATTAAAAATCTTTAAACGAAAATTTGAACTCTTTCGGAAAATAACATTATAGTTTTAACTTTTTATTTAATTTTCATCAATTTAACGTTTTAGTTTTATTATTTCAAAATCTTCCCAAAATTAAACTGAATTTTCATATAGATTCTTTCACATTGATTCTGATAGATTATTCCCGAATTTTTAGAATTAAAAATGGAAAGGTAAATTAGGTGAACTTCTTTGCATTATTATATATTCGAAATTTTGGAATAAAGAGGTTGTTTAATATTCAATTAACAATTGGACTTGCATTTTAAATTTACGATATTTTCAATGATTTTGAAACTTCGATTATTTTGATATTAGATCTTTAATTTAGATTTTTTTAAATTATTATTTGTATTAAATCTTTTAATATAGACAATCTTATTAAAAGAAAAGTACGACTACCACTTTTTTAAAAAATAAAGAACTTTAGAACACGTTTAATGAATATTATTTATAATTCAATTAGAACCTTAATCTTAAAAAAAAAATTGCAGAACTTTTAGAATCTATACTAAAATCTGTAATACTATCTGTGATATATGTATATAAATTTGTAATATTATATGCACTCAGAATGTCACAACCATAAATTTTAAGCCGGGAAATCTTATAGATTTGATTAAAGAAATATAAATAACACAATGCAAACATCAAATTTGACAGAAAGCAGATTTCTAGATCTTTCCATCAGCTTTAGATTAAAATTTCATTGTAAAAAAGAATAATAATTGTAAAGTTATTTTTAAAGCTTAAAATTACTCAAAATAATCCTCCAAAAATTTTGAAATTTTCTTTGGAATACAACAATTATGTAGTTCTTGAAAAGTAATAAAACATGTAAGAAAAAACCTAAACCTCGCTTAAAGATATAATAGTAAACTTACACAACATGTTAAATGTAAATTGTTTATTGCGTATATCAAAAGCGTAGACATTTTTTTATTTTCATATATGTACCTTATATAAGTACGTAATAGATTTAGAACAAATTTACAGCATTGCTTTGCTGTAAAATACTAAATTTAATTGTTTTAAATAACTACTTGGGAAACTGTTCGAATTATTACTTATTATAATAAAAATTTTATTGTTTAACAAAAAATTGCAATGACAAAAGTTTTAAAAATTTTTACACGGTAGAAAACATTGTAAATAATTAAAATTTTGACATGATTAAAAATTGTCTATGAAATTCAAATTTGAAATTTAAAAATTCAAAATTCTTAAATATAGGGTATAAGTATGCATGGAAAATTAATTATATTTTTTATATAAAAATTGTTTTTTAAATATTAAAATGGTCCTTCCCTCATACTTTATTTTTTAGCCTTAATCAAAATTTTATTTAAATTTTAAAAAATACGAACAAACTTATTGTATTCTGAAATAAATTTTCCAAAATGGCTTCCTATAAATACAACAATATTTGTAAGAATAATGTACATAAATATTTGTATAGGCAAATTTTACTATATGTAAAAATGTATATTATACATTTTTAAATTATTCATATACCTACATACATACCGACATACATTTTTATACAATATAAACACATACCCATTCTCATTTGATTTCATTATTTACCTTATCTCCATTTAATAAAAATCTCATCTCCCCTTATATACCAAAAAAAAATGAAATTTTCGATCCCTCTTATATGCTTAAATATATCAACATACTGTAATTATATACAAAATTTCCATTTATATTTTCATATACATTTAGACATTATGTGTATAGATACATATATATATATGTAGATATATGTATGTATATTATTTATATTTATTTTATTGTCAATAATATTCTTAAATTTCGCATGCGCTTCACATTAAGATGATTTCAATAAAACTTGTCTGCATTATTTTGAATAATAAAAAAGAAAAAATTAAAAATGAAAAATAAAATAAAAGAATGAACATAAAATATCAAATATCCTTTTCTTTGTACACATACAAATATACATATATCCTTTTCAACTATTTTTTGTTTAATATTTAAGTTAATGGTAGTTAGCTAATATTGTATAAATAAATATAATAATAATAAGAAAAAATAAATAAAATAAATTGAAAAATTGAAAATGTTATTTATATTCAAATATATATGTATGTATATATACAAATATGTGTGCCTATGTGCAAATGAATGTATACTGGAAAAACAGGATATACTTGTAACAAAAAAAGGACTTTACTGATTTTTTTTAAAAAATTGAAAGCAAAAAAATTATCATGATATCTAGAAGTGGATGGAAGAAGAAAAGTTCAAAAAATCAATGATAATACCATGGAAACCATTTTCACCCATTATTTTTTCGTATATGCACATAAAAACGTAAATAGACATACATATATATTGTACGTACATATACATGTATTCTTTATTTTACCTCATTTCGAGTGTACACAAAATCTACAAAATCAGACTAGACGCACTCATTTCTTAAAGTGTATACATAAATATAAAAGCACTACCAGAAAAGAAGAATAAAATTAAACAAGCTTGCATAAAATTTGCAAGGATTTCAGACCCACCCCAAAAATTATTCAAAATATATTTATGATACTCAAGATTAAATGTAAAAAATTTGAAAATTAAATTTCTCACAATTTCAAATAAAATATTGAAAAATGGAAATTTTCGGCACAGATATTATTAAACAGGACGCACATTTTTACTATTATATTTTTTTTATCTAATTTTTGATATTTTCATTTCATATCCTTGTCTTTGAATAGAAATAATATATATATTCTTAATTTTATGTCAAAGGTTTTATTATATTTTTAAGCTACTAGAACGAATCAATATTTTCCAGCCACTTAAATTATTTAATTTGTTATCCTTAAAAAAATGGACAAATAACAATGCGAATAGAAGAAAAAAAAACAATTTTATGTTTTTTTGATTGATTAGATTTTTAATAAGGACATTTAACAAAGGTACATTTTGCATTACAAAAAAAACAAGATATTTTAGTCAAAAGAACAAAAACATAGTATTCGAGCTTGTTAAATCCTATAGTCAGTGATGGTATTGATTACTTAATCTAGAAATTAAAGTAAATTTTCGTAATTTTCAATAAAATATGGGAATTTTTCTGCTTTTTTAAATTTTATAAAATATGAGAATTTTTGTCCTATAAGGGTAAGATTTCTTATTCAGTTCTCTATACGGTTACGACCACTCTAAATAACGAAAATGGCCTTTAAGAAGAAAATTGTTAAACACAATTTTAATTATTTTAAAAGAACGAATTTTATTTATGAAAATCACTAATTTTACATGTGGCATTTTCAACAGAAAAGCATAAATAGCATAAATATAAAATCGCAAGTTAAATAATTTGGGAGGGGGGGGGGGGGGGGGGGGGGGTTTATCTGAGCTTCTGTATGACTACTGTTAAAAAATACCATAGAGTACTAAAAATTTAATTTTGTTTTTGCTTCAGATTTACACAAAAAAGTAAGATTAAAGACTGGTATAAAATTATCCCCAATCAGGTTTAATAGTTGTAAAAAATTTTATGGGGTCTGAAAGTTAAAATATTGTTCTTACAATTCATGTAACAACTTATAACAATTAATTAAGAAAAAATATGTTTTCTTTATATGTAAAACTCACCTTTCCATGTTCTTTGTCAAAATCACATTCTTTATCTGGATTATAAGGACTTTGATTTGCATTAAATACTAATTGTAAATTTGTTCCAGATGCAACAAATGATATTTCTGTATGACCTTCACGACAACCATTTTGAAAACGTATTTGACGTTCTTCGAGTGCTCTTTCTCGATATCCCGTATAACGAATCTGTAAAAAGAAACTTGTATTAATTCTTTATAAATTTTTAAATGAAAATTCATTTAAAAGCATAAATTTGGTTTATACAACTAAATTCAAATCTGCTTTAAATGATTAAATATAAGGTCTAATAGATGAAAAGCAAAGTATTGCTGATCTATAATGCTGGTCTTTCATATTACGTTATTAACGAATGTTGATCTTCCCAATACATTGCTATAATTACAAACGTAAGTGTACTAATATAATATAACTTGAAAATATCTATTAAAATCGAAAAAAAAAAACAATTTATTAACAATCTGTCATACAATAGTAATTATAGTATTAAGAACTATATTAAAATTTTTACAATAACTTAGAAAATTTTCCAAATAATTAGAATTTAATTTTGAAATACACATTCGCGTTAGATTTACATTTTGTTTGCACGTGAATTCAATAAATATTTTTGCAAATGAAATTAAATTTTCTATGGAATTTCCATTTTCTGCAATAGTGCGACATTCCAACCTTGTATTTTTCATTAAAAAAATTCAATTTTACAAATAAAAAAATATGCCTAAATTTAACTGCAGACTATTAATTTATTATATTAAATACTAACTAAATTGACCCGTTGCTTAAAAGTTTGAAAAAAATGTTCAAATTGATCTTAACATATATATATATATATATATATATATATATATATATAAACGTCTCCATCAAAGTGTTTATAATTTATCATTAAACATGTTATATGAATTTCATCGAATTCTCGAACCTACTCTGCAACCATACCGATTCAATATAAATTATTTATTTACTCGCCTTATTTTAACATCATAGTCTGATAAATTATCTCAATTAGACAAAATTTAAAAAAAATTTTTAGTTATAAGTATGACGTTAAATGTTACATGCAAACTATTTTCACAAAATATTATACATTTACCGTTCCGTTTGTAAGGCAAAGAATTGATTTAAGAGATAGGAATGTTTTCATGTTCTTCATCGAATTGTGAGTTGATTTTGCAGTTAATTTAACTGAATTAATAAAAACTGAAATTAAACTTATTGGTAAGGTATATAGTATAAATAATATTGTATTTCAAGTTATTATTGAAAATATTCAAATTATCATTTCAAATTTAGCAGGAATGATTTTAATATCAACCGGTAGTATTTAGTAAAACAATGTGCGGTACAAATCCGTGTATTGATTCTCATTCAAATCTTAACAACCATTGATTCATAAGATATTACAGTGTTGTCACCGTCAACACTATATCTAATCTAGATTTTTCTTTTGTTGCTGTCGAATAATATGTGATAATGATCACTTATTAGTAAAGCATATATAAGTGATTAACAGAGAAAGCAGCATATAAAAAATTTATTAATAAAAATTCAATATAACACCAAATTTGAAAACAAGTTATTTTAACGAAAAAAAAATTATATATGTATGTTGTTCACCTTGAAAATCCTCTTAAGTAAATAACACAAAAACATAGGTAAACAAAGTTGATTTTTAGTACATTTCCCAAAAAGTTAACAAGAAAAAAACAAAATGTTGTTTGTTTATTCGTTTTACCACTCGTCCACAACTTGAGAGTGAATTTAATATAAAATCTAACATGTGATAAGTGAATAAAATAAGCTTTGTATTAGGTAAGCATTACAGTTTCAAACATTTTAATCAGGAATTTAAAACATAATATTTCCCTTTTCTAACATTGTTCTAGATACCAACGTAGATAATATTTAATAATGACTCTTTAGGAATATACGTGATAATAACACTCTTAGCAATTCGTACTATCCTTCAGGCAAAGACTCTCGGGTTTAAACTCCAGTAAAGTATTCTAAAAAATTATTTAATACTATATATCCAATATATCCAATACTAGAAATTAAAAAATTAAGATTAATCACGTAAATACACCCATAATATTCCGTATCAATAACTTTAAATACATAATATAAAACAAAAAACTCCAGAAGCCTAGTAATCCGTCTAATCGACTTTTAGACTTATGAAATTGAAGTATACTTCTGTAAAGTCAAGTGGAAGCCCTCTCTTCTCAAGTGTAGAAAGGAAATAAAAAACTGTTCGCGGGATTGATGAGAGTTTGCAAAAGAATCACTGTTATGCAAATAAAAATAAAATTATTGAACTTTGTATTAATTCATTTTAATTAATATTTCAATGAAATGCGCTCTCTAAGAAATCTTTAGTTTATTATCAACTTATTTAAAAAAAAAATTAAATCAAAAACCATTTTTCTTTGAAATATATAAAAGCACCCGCTCATAATTTAATTTATACACTATTGATTTATGATTCACCGACCTCAATCTAGAGAGGTAGAAAAACAAATAACTGAGGAAATACCAATAACATTAGTTAAAAAAAAACAAAAAGAAAATAAAAAATACAATCTGTACCAAGCTTTTTCGCTTGCTTTAAACACTCATAACAAAACGTAGTAAAAATCTTCTCACACATGATTTCATTCAGACAATTGTTGTTTTTGTATATTTATTACACCTGTTCAACTTCAATAGCTTTTAGAAGAAAAAAAACGTTCTGTGTATTTTAATCATTATAAAATTATTATTGTTATCTCATAAGCTCGTCATTGTCATGATGACGAGCTTAAGAAATTAAATAAAACTATAAAAAAAATTTACGAATAAAATGTTTAAGTTAAGCTCAATGCGACGGAAATAGCTGAATTAATATGTAAATAGTTTTATGACGATTTCTTAAAGCTACTTTTATTGTAGATATTAGATAAAAAAGTAATGACGTTTTTTTGAAAATAATACACTACCGGTTTTCAAAGAATTACCTTAGGAAACAACTTTTGATCCGGATATTATTTGAAAGGTATTTTTAAAATTAGTCATTTACATGTATTTGCACAGAATATTTTGAGGTGATTCCCAAAAAATGTCTCTTATTTTCCTTTTTTTTATAAAAATGATGGCGTAAGGTAGAAAATTGTGTGACATGAGGTTTAAAACGAAAAGTAAAAAATGAAGCAATAAAATTTCAAATGAAGAGATGAAGAAAATTGTGAAAATTTAAGTCACGAATTTTAATGGTTTCAAATTTTATATTTTTGAAAAAAGCTTGGAAATTCCATGTTTTGCAATGACATGACTTTGACATGCTTGGAATGACAAGGCATATTATGAAGCCGTAACTACACATATAAACTATAATACGATTTTTATATGTTTATCAATATATAAAATTATTTTCAATGAATTTATTCTAATTATGTGGTTTTGATTGAAAAAATAAATTAATATTTAAAAAAAACTAGCACCTTATTAATTATAAATCGGATTCAAGTCGTTTCTTTTTTTATTGTCAAAATACGCAGTTGAAATTAGAATTAACGTCAAACTATATACATAATGTAAAAAATGTGGTCAATGAAACAATGGTTTAGAAAAAAGGACATTTCTTTTAACAAATAGATCTGGAGTTTGTGTTTGTTTACCTAAATTTAAAAGATAGGAAGGAATTTTCTTATTATGTGCTAAGCATAAAATTTTGCATAAAATTTGGAGTAATCTTAATTCGGATTTTTTTAACAAATTTTTATTGCAGTGAATTATTGTTAATTAAGTTAAATTAATTATATTAATTTATTATTTGAAAATTACCGTAATATTATCCGTATTAATATGTTGAAGAAAATAGAAAAATTACATTTTACAAACTTCTAGGGGTAATAATTCAAGGAAAGAATAAGATACAAATAAAATTTTGTTTTATAAAGAAACAACTTTTTCATAAAAATGTACTCGTGTACAAAATTTAATTTTTTCTTGAACAATGCAAAACTTTTATAAACAGACGGACAGAGAGAGATAGTAAAATTAATGTTTCCAAAGTTTTTGAAATGACCAAAAGCGAAAACTTTTGATTTCAAAGTATGAACAATAAACCTTTTGTTAAAAATTGTTTATGAATATACTTAAAATACCTGCACAAGAAATATTATTTATCTTTCACTTATTTTAATAAACGAGGATGGAAGTAATATTTGCAACTTCTGCATGTTTAGATAAAGTTAGTTTGACATATATTAGGTCGACGATAGCTTATTTAAAATTAACAAGAACTTGACACTTTGTGACTTTGGGAACTTAAAACAATAAATTTTATTATTGACGCAAGTATTTTTGCATAAAAAAGTTTACAGTATTAGTCAAGTTCTTTTCCTCCTTTGGACTAAAACCTCTTCAATTCCCTCCATTTTAAGTATATACACGTTGAACGAAGAGCTTTAATTTTATAAAGAGTAAGGTTGACAAACCTTGAAAAAACCTCAAAATAATCTATGTTAACTCTCCCATTTGGTGCTTACTGATTATCACACCAGGTCCCGCAAATTTTCATTTACATTTCGAAAAAAAGGCACTAATATTTTTGTTTTAAAGAATTTCAGGTTTTTCCAATTTACTGCTACCCTTTTTATACAATAATATTTGAAACAATTCATCATAAACCTTATACACAGGTAGCGTTTATTATTATTTTTAAGGGATTTATAAAACAAAGTAATAAATATTTATTATTATTGATATTGTTTTTATGATTGCACTAGAAATCATACTGAATTTTAAATATATTTTAAAATTGAACTGAATTTTAAGTATCCCTATTTATGAACCAGGTAAACATATGCATTATACTTGTGAATTTTAAAGGTAGCTTTCAAATAAATAAAACATTTCGTTGTAATTTTGAATTTTAAACTAAATAATTTCCTAGAATATAGAAAATATAAAATACAACATACGAAGTATTAACACTTCTTCGAAGAAATTTACCTCAATCAATCGATTCAAATTTGGGTTTAAGATCCCAATTCGAAGTATGAAACTGACAATTGTTTATCGAAAGGATATACATATTTCAAAAAATTTAGCCAATACATGTTTGCATAATTAATCTTATAAAGATAGTATAAAACGTCAGTTTCCGAATTTTAATTGTTTTTGTAATTTCCATCAATATATCAGTCCAATTCATCTAAATACTTTTTTCATAACAATAAATCTGAAGTACACCGAAGACCTAAACCTTTTATAATCCATTTTTATTCGCATTAATATAATTATATTGTATTATTATTTTAACTTAAAAAAATTATTGCTAGTACTGTAGATCGGTACTGTAATTATCTACTTTGAAACTGATGAATTTCTTTTCTTACAGTGAAATTATTTGTAAAACGATTGGCTTCAAGATAAATTAGTGGAAGTCTTCAAATTTTAAAATTGTTTTCAATTAAATACAAATTATAAGAAAAATATTAATTAATCTATAATTTTCAATAAGGTAGTATGTTCCGTCCTCATTTATGAATGGAAATTGCATATACAAAAAGTAGTATAGACACTTAGGAAATGTTAATTTCTTCTTGATCTAAGTTATCGAAAGAGAGAAATACACAATTCGCATTCAAAGAATAAAATGCACATTATCATACTAACATTTTCTACCTTTTACAAATTTTTAATCCGCCTTTCAAAATTTTGCAAAACATACTAAATTAAATTTGAATGAAAATACTTACTTCACTCTCTCTGCTCAGCCTTCGAAATAATTCATCACTTTCAAATTTAGATTTTTGATCTGGTACTACTCTTGGCATTTTAAATATAAACCTAGGCTTTGGTTGTTCATATAAACCAATTGAATCATATGGTATCATACCAGCTAATGCTGCAGCATCGTTCATATTAAACTGCATTTTTGTTTCTAATTTTTTTTCTCACTTCTCTAACAGTATTACAAATTTTCAATTAAATATTAATTTAAATAAAAACTTTATAATTTTATTTTTTTCATTAACACGATATTTATATTGAAATTTTATTTTTAAATTATTCTTTGACTTTCCGTAATCCAATGTATTTTACAAAAATTTTATAAAAAATTATTTTTCACAAAAAAAAACTTTTCTTTGTAATTTTCTCGTCACCTCGTATAACCATTAATTAATTTTATATTTCTTTATATAAAACTTTATGACTAAACCGTACAATCGTTGAATTCAGACTGAACTACAAAACAAAATATATAACTGCATGCAGAAGGAATGAAAGGGAAAATCCTGTACAACAACAATTTTAATGAAAAAGAAAAATATAAAAGCGAGCCAGTCATCTCTTTAGCTTTTGTTATCAGTATATAATTCTATCCCTTTTTGTTATTAATAAAATATTTTTTACCTATCGCACGTTAGCACAAATATAAATACTTTCTATATATACAAGTATATACTGTAGTACATATAGTTGTCCCTGTATTTATAAAATTGCATGATTATGTAGTCATTACTTTTATTAGATGTTTATACCGTTCGTTTTCAATAAGCTAGTGTATCTGACAGTATTTATATGTAACATATGTTTTAATGTTTAATTTGAATATTGAATTTTTTTATTTATTTCGAACTCGTTTTAATATGTATATTGTGTTTAAAACTAATGTACGCAGGTAGAAAATATAGAAGAGAAGAGAGTTCTTTTGAGAAAAGATATTATAGAGGAAATTATTTCGCTCAATTTTCATGTCCGATCTACTTAAGTTGAAATATACCCAATTTAACCGATTAAAAAACATGTCATCTACAAAGTACCAATCTATGGAAAGAAACCGCAATTATAGACCGATTATGATAACTATGAAATACAGCCTAAACAGTATTATGTCGTCACTTTTTAAAGCCCGGTTTTTTTGCCAAGGCATGTCCCGTAGACTTACTCTTTCGCTAAACCTAACTCCTTTACCCACGGATTAATTGATTTATGTAAGTATCTGAAAGGTCTACACTTTAAATATAATATTAAAGGGAAATGTTTCAATCTTATTGCTTTAATTTCATATCTTAGTTTTTCTTGGCCTTAATCTGTAAATAATGTTAACCCTGTGAAGCAAAAGTCGGCTGGCCTTTGCATACCAGCATTCTTTGACTGAATATCAGCACCCCTTTGCCTATAAGCTTGGCATTTGAATGTTTTAGCAATAAATACAAATCAATAAATCAACCAAATATACCATGGCATCAAGTACTATCCCGTTTATACTATCTAGACCAACCTATCTAAACAAGTCCATTTAGAAAACTTGAATTATGCTCCGGACCAACATGGATTCCAAAATTTTAAAACTGCTTATCAGGTATTTGGAAAACCAGTATACATTCATCTCATATAGGTTTTATATTTTATGTCTGATAGTTTATATTTAAACAAAATTAAAAATAAAGTTTTGTCAAACCAATGGTTTGTATTGTAGCACTTTTCCCTTCAAAGTGAAAATTCTGCCTTTAAAACAGTCTATGTATATCTACCACACTATTAAAAATATTTTCATTCATATACGATACTATTTCTAGGATTGCATATATTTAGGATGAACGATTTATGCAGTCTTTGAAATAAAGAAAATATTAGTATAAAGTGGGGTTAACATAATGCTCGATTTTAAGGGTTAATTGTATGAGTTAAGAAAAATTTCAAGAGGTGATAACTTGAGCGGGGAAAAAGAAGGAAAAAAATTTTCTTCTAACAAAATGAACTATTTATTAATGTCTAAGAGCCCCTAAAATTTCAAGCTTCTATAGGCTGGGGTCTAGAAGAAAAACGAAATCAAAAATTTGCAAAAAAGGACTTTAGATAATGGTAAATTTGAACGGCAATTTTGTTTTTTCAAAGTTTAACCATAATACACCGCGCTAGGGGAAGCAAGCCACTGCCTTTCTGCGTTTGCAAAATTTCAAAAATGCTTATGGTTTCATTGCAACAAATAGTTAAAACAGGCCATTTTTTTGGGTTTTGGAGGGGTATAACTTCTAGAGGGGGGAGATAGGTAAAAATTTTGTTCTACGGAAATGAGTTTTTAGTAAAAATCTATGTACGTATTTCAGCTTTCTATCTTCAAGGGTGTAAAAGTTTTGTAAACAAAAAAAGTGTCTAAAAAGTGCTAAAAATTAATTAGCAATCTAGTTCAATCCTTATGATATCTTTATGAACTTTTTTTGATTATTACATCAAAACTCCTCCCCTGCATATGCAATATGATATGGCAAAACTGAGAATAAGAATAGTAATAGAATAAGAATTACGTCAATAAAGTTTTGGTTTCATAATTTAAACTTGAAATCATTTATGTAAGTATTTGAAAGGTGTACACTTTATATATAATAATAAAGGGAAATGTTCTGTTTTTTAAGGATTTGAGAAATTTCAATTTATTCATTATTTACAATTCTTGATGATAAAACAATACCAAAATGTTCATATTAAAATTCCTTCAATATTTTCATTAATATTTTATTACATTTGAAGTATACAAAACTTTATTACATTTAATTTATTTAATATGGTATCTATTAAACTTATACATATTTTATTCTACCCGTTTTCAGTAACAGAAACACCCCTGAAATTTTCCCGTAAGGAATTTTAATATGTATGAATTCTCTGAGAGAATTTTTGAAAATCGGGGTGGAGTCAATTCTTATATATTTACTTGATTATGATATTCTATATCGTATTCAGTCACTCCCATTGTAACTATATGTAGATACATAAATTTTTAAATTATATGAAAATACAGATTATGTATACATAAATATTTATTTATTCTTTTGATATAATTTCACGGATTATTTATTTATTCACTTAAAAAAGACGAAAAAGACATTTTATTAAAAGTGTTATTTATTTATGTTATTATTTATTATAAGAAGAGGGTATTTGTTTTTATAAAATATATAAATGGCAGCCATTATAATTATTTATTTAACGGTTGTTTTCTGTTATTGACATGTTTTTTATACCTTATTTTTATGCTTAAAAACTTATAAATAATTATTTATAGTGAAAGATTTTACAGTAACGTGAACTTTTTAATTAAAAATATAATTTTAAGCTTTGGTATTATTGCAAGTTGAAGAAATAATTTATAATATACACTAACATACTTTTATGTAACATACATATGTATGTATATGCTTTGCACATAAGTATATGTAAGTAGGAGCTTGTCGAATTCATGGCACGAATTATCGTATTTTTATAATGATTCAATGTACTTTAATTTATAGGGCGAAGATTAATTATGTCTCGTGAATCAAGCAATTTTGGAATCAGAGTTTACTGAAGCAATAACTTGTGCCTTATTCCTCTTTTATATGAATGAGTAACTCTAGATATGTGCATATAGTAATATCAATTTTTGGAAATCAAAGTTTGCAAAGTTTAAATATGGCGTGCAGCTCTGCCATTGTTAATTTTATCAAACCACAAGAAAAGATTATTATCTAGTTAAACAAGAAATTTCGATGATAACTAATTGCTCGAATGATATAAAACTACAAAAACCGTACACTAAAGCCCTAATTAAACCGTGCGTTTTAATATCCTAATTTTTAAATACTTTCAAGAAATACATAAAAATCTCGGATTTTTTTATGTTGTATTGATCTAAATCGACCTTTCATAGTTGCATTGCAACCCGTTGTCTAATAACAACAAGATCTGCCGGAATGTCTGACATTTTAAGATGTGACGTCATTGGAGAGGATTTGTTTTATTATTTAGAGAATTATTCCAAGGCACCATATGCTAATTTATATAACTTTACTGTTAGCAAATCTAGCAGAAAAATCAAAATAATATTTTACAAAGTTTTATTGTACAATATACAACTGTCTTTTTTTAAGAGACATAGTTGTTTACGCCGGTTGACAGGCTATTTTTCTAAAATGAGGACTTCATGGAATTCTAACTGGTGTGTGCGAAAACATGAAATATGAAAACAAATTTCATTGAAATAAGACTGTTTTACTTGGTCAACCCAACGATATCCTGAAGAAAAAATTTTGAAAGGAAGAAAGTTCTCCGCGCTTACATTTGTCGAATACAATTCGCCAAATGATTAATATATAAATATACCTGTAAAAGCTCATCACAAACAACAGCTAAAAATTCATAAAATGAACCATACTTGTATAGATCATATAAGTTATTAAGCAAACAAAGTTTAAAAAAAAAACAAATTTTCAGTTCAAAGTCCTAATAAACATTTCAAAATTAGTAAATTAAAACACCTTTCAAGTCACTTTTAATCATAATTTAATTTCTAGACGAGCAAGCTCACATACATATGTTATAATTAATTCGAAATTTCTTTAGTTTTTGAATTCAATTCATACTTAATATGAGTAAATGTAAACAAATGTTTAAATAATTAAAGTTCTTAATAAAAAATATATGGAAACCAACTGAGTTTCTGTTCACTTTTTTATTTATAAATGAATGGAATGTGTTCTCCATATGAAATCGTTACAAAATTAAATTTCTAATGTAAATATTTTGTAAAAGAATAAAATAATATGTGCGCAGACTAATACTTTAAAATAATGACAGAAAATTAAATCCATTCAATTCAAGCTGATGTCAACCCTTCGTCATATTTACCTTGTATTCATTTAGAATTTTACGCGAAACTTACAGTAAAAAGTAAATCAAATGTATTCGTACATACATAGACACTTATATATTAAATAATATAAAAGAACAGTTATGTAGCATTGTTGACAAAAAATACATTCTTGCATTGGGACACCCTGTTGTGTATTTATGTTTATTTTTCTTTTTTCTCTCTCTCTCTCACTCTGTCTTTTTAAATTCAATTGATTTTTGTAATTTTTTTAGTATTTGCTCCCTAAAATTGAATTAAAAAATTTTTGTTTTCTTTATTTCATTTTCCTCTTCAACACAATTTCATAATACAATTATTATCCTTTTTTTTATAACTCCTCTTTTTAAAGTTACATTAAACTCTGCACGATTACCTATTGTATACAAAATATTGAACTTATTTAATGTACAGGTAAATGCATGTAACAATATAATGTGTGAATAAAATTTCTAAAAATATGAATTATAATACGGAAACAAAATAATTTTAAATATTCAGCTAAAAAGAATAAAACCAACTTTGACTAAATTAAAAAAAAACGTGATTTTATATAACTTTCACAGGCTAAGATTAGCAGTAGTAAAGGATGATCCTTAAACGCCTTGACCAATGGTCAGTCAAAAAATCTACATTGTTAATAGTCAATTCAAATTATGTGGTGGATTCCGCTGGAAATTAGCTGAATTTTTACCATAAAAAATTTCCTACATACATGCATTAATTTTTAATACTTTGATTCTAATTTGCATACTAATTACATACTAACAACATATATTCTACATTAAATCTGAACTTAATTTCAAAAATTGTAAATTAGTGCTATTTAGAAATTAAAGATGTATTTATCACCCTATGCCGGATTTAAAGTTTAGGAAAGAAGAATAACCTTATTCTGGGAAAAAGTAACAAATTATTTAAGAGAATAATGTTCCACTTTTATTTTCAAAGTGATATAATAACCGATAATTGTTATCGCACCTCTGTATTAATTAATTTACAAGAAAGAAAGATTCTTCGTTAAACTGTGTATAATTGCAGTAATTTACAGAGAAAAAAAAACGGTTAAATCGATTATAAATACGAAATTTTTAAAAAGACGTTGACATGGATATAATTTTACATTGAGTAAAAAATTCCCAAAAATAAGTAAATCGCACTCATTTAAGTTTCTGTATTTCTAAAACATATGCATACTCTTTTCTAGCTACCATGAAGTTTCAATTGATATAAAAAGGATAAAATAATGATTAAGTTTTAAAATTAAACAAAAGAAAAATTATTTCAATGCCGTGAATTACAAATAATAGCCTCGACCGCGGAAGTCCATTTGGAGTAGATTTTTTCATCTGCAATAGAAAAAAATGTATTAGCCGCATAGTTTAAGATTCTAGTGTAGCGACTTTTTCTATTTTATAGATTTTGAAATTGCTATCACAATTTTGCGTAAATTTCAGAAAAGAAAAAAATAAGTAGAATATAAATTATTTTTATTTATCTTAATTCAGAAAAACTTTCAGTTCAAGGGAAAAAATTCAATCAAATCAAGCAAGAGATGTTCTTTTGGAAGTCTGAACATATTTTTAAACTCATCGATGAAATAAATGCGATGATAAAAATACATGATAAACTTACCAAGCTACATTCAATTCTATAAAATTGGATGAATCCCATAATCGTTTCTTCTTTTCTAGTTTAAATAACCTTTCCTTATTTTCGGCGTCTTATTCATTTTTTTAATTACATACAAACGTTTATCTATAAATAATTCTTTTTTTAAATAAAAACTTTTACTTAATTTCTATTTTGGTAAATAGATTTTGCGATAGCGCCACGACTTTTCGAAATTAATTTTACTTTCGAAATTGGCTGCCGCGGTCGGTACTAATATCTTAAAAATACTCAAAAAACTTCAAACCTTAGCTTTTCAAATTCTCTGTACAGTTTACAAATTCTCTGTTTTCAACTTTTTTTTATTTCAAATTTAGCTGCCTGTTTTACAAATTTCTCGGAACTGTTTTTGTTCCTAAACTAACTGAGGGAACAGAACACAGCATATACATACTCGCATGTATGTATGTAGCAACATCAAATGAACTAAAATATTTATAAATGTTTCTCATAAGTCTTAGAAACTATAAACTTTTCTAAACTTTTCGGAGAAAATTTTTATACATGCAATAGTACATCTCTATACATCAAATATACTAAAGAATACTTTTGTAATTCGCTTCAATTGAAGTCATATTAAATAAATGAAAAATCGAATTTTTAAAACATAACATCAATTACTTTTACAAATTAACATCAATATATACGAAGGTATGACACTTTTCGTCTTATATTTAATTTGACGTATAAAATGTTAAACTGAAAATTAACTACATACATATAAAAAAAAGTTAATTTTAATTATAAAATAACTTATGTATACCCACTCAACTAATTTAAAAAATATCCCTTTTCTACTTCCTTTCATTTCCTATATACATAAACATACATATGTACATATATCATTTTTTTATGCAAAATATCAAACATATGTGATGACATTTTGAAAACAAAAATGATGGACAGACTTCTCACTTACTATTAACAACTATTATACTTTTATAAAATTTAAATACATATAAGTATGTAAGTATGTATCAATGCAAACACATTATATGATTACATTCAAAAGAAAATAAAAATTTAATATTATTTGACAGGATAATAGTAGTTTACATTTTACTTATTTTTTTTTCAAATAAACATAAGAAAAAACACTTTGCTTTCAGCGCCTATATTTAAGAATGTAAGAGTAAAGAGAGACAAAAATGAGGAAATGAAAAACAAGCTTTGTTTGAATTGCCTTTAAATTAATTATCCTGTTAAGAATAATTTATGTATTATGTTTCTCAGTAAATTTCATTTAAGGATCGGAACACGTTGTTGACGATTTTGAGTATATTATCTATAGTGAGCCGAATATATACCTAATGTATTATAAAATTGGTCGTAAAACGTTAAGTACCACTAAAATTAGCTCCTGCTTTGTATTTCGTAACTTGTAGACGTTTTTAATTTTCTGTGATTTACTCACCTTTACAATTCTTAAATGAATGAAACATGAATAATCAAACAAATCAAATATAATTACAATTTTTCAATGACATGCTATTATTTTGTTTTCGTGTCTATTGAACTTGTTATATATACGCGTATATTTTCCAGAATTTATCAAAATTTTTCGATAATTACAAATTACGAATTAAAGTCCAATGTGTACATATTTGAAAGACTGTATTAAATTTAAAATATAGCAAACTTGCTGTGACAGAGCCACCTATTTTTATTTTTCGTAAAAAAGGTATTTAAATTTTATGCCCCCAATAAAGAAGAAAGTAACAATAATAAAATAATATACGAGTAATAAAACTAATTTAAACATTTACCCTTCACTTTTCATTCGCGAAATTCAACAATAAAACAAAAAGGGGTGAAATTACATTCACAAATTCACAAATTACATTTCAAATATTTTTACAACACATACTTTTTTTTACAGTTCTCTAAATACAAATGTGTTTTCCAACAATTCATGGAAAAAATTTAATTTTAAAAACAGTTTAAAGGTTTTAAAAAATTTCAATATTCAAAATTTCAATTTTCAATTTATGGTGTGAGCCGAGCACATGTTTTATTTTTTGCGATTTTGTTTATTGCATAGGTTGTATTTTTCGGTAGAATTACAATTGAATTTTTAAAATGATTTGAAATTTGTTAAAATGAATAAGAATTTAAACGTGATTTTTTAATTCGTGATTGGATTTAAATTTTAATCAAATATTTTTAAGAAAATTCTATTTGCAAGTGAAAGTGGGAGTTCTAACGTTTATACCAAACAAGCATTTGTGCCTAATGGGAGTTAGGATAAGAAATCTTCTAACATACGAAGGTCTTGTTTTTATGCATGTATAGCCTTGTGGTAAAAGTATAATAACGCTTAAAAATTAAGTTCGAGTTTTAATTATTTAGTATTATTACTTAATTAAATAATAATATAAAATAATATTACTTAATTAAAGTTTTTAAAGTTCTTGAAACTCAAAAAACCTTTTTTTTTACTTCATATACTACTGTCACAAAAGTGCAAAATATATACGCTTTGTTTAAGCTAAGAAAATGAATGCAATGTTGCTTTAAATGCCTTTGCATTTCATTAATTTTTAATCAGCAATATACGAAATTCTTTAATTAGCTTTGGAATTCAGAAGAAAGTATTCCATAAAACTACACAATATTGTTCACTAACTTAAACCTATACATTTATGCTTACTTTAACAATTTTTACGTAAAAAGGTATACCTTGCTAGATTAGCTTTGGTGTGGTATTTCTCTATAAATTTTGTATCAAGTTACTTGTACAAATAACAAAATCTTCAACCAAGAAACATATTTTATTATTGTTTTATTTCAATCTACATAAATGTTATATTGAATTTTTTAGAGAATCAATACCACACTTTACATTCAATAAAATAGATTAATAATTTCAAAAACTCATGTCTAGAAGAAATCTCCGAAATTAGTCTTAGCTCATTGGTCTACTTGCACGTTTGAAATATTTTCAATAAATGACTTAAAATTACATTATTTCATCTCAAAAGTAGCCTCAGAATCAAAGTGAGTACAAAATTTGGTTGCATATTTCTAGAAGAATTTCAAAGTACTAATATCTGAATTTGTTGTAATAATAAAAATGTTTTTATGTCCCACTAACATAGGTGAGTTCATTTGCATTATACGAATAATATGAAATTAAATAACTACAATCCACGACATATTATAGCGTAATAGCAATAGCCATATAAAAAAATTTTCAATTCTCGCAATTCATTCAATTTTAAATTTTCTTAAATTTATTAATTTTATTTTTAAACTGAATTTTTTATGACTAAACTTTTTTTTATTTTATTATTTTTTAAAACATTCTTTTTAAAAGTTCTTTCGAAATTTTACAACTTAGTACTTAAGCCCTTATATCTTAATAACTTAATAGACCTTACAAAATTAACCTCTCTTTTCAATATAAAAGAATATGAATAAATTTTTTTAAGAAAAAGTCACAAATCTTATCATTTAACCCACTTATCTGTAAAAATCATGTTATGATAAAAAATTTCAACTTAAAATCTTGCTACCCATAAAATTGTGATTTTGAAATTCGGAAATGAAAGCTTTGTTTATAGAATTTTAGAAGATTGTATAAAAGAAATAAAAAAAGTTCCACTGTTTACAGTTAAGAATAAATTTTAGCCCAAAATTAAAGAATAATGACGAAGAAACCAGAATATTTTTTAAAAATTTATTTTGCAATAATTTTAATATTCGCATTTGTTGAAATTTCAAACGCAAAATATATTGGTAAACTAAATCTTTGTGAATTTAAAATGGAATTGTATATTTCAAAAGTATTTTTTTTTCTAGATAATTGCACGTGCAACCTTCAGGCATATAGAGGACCTTGTAAAGCTAATATTTTAAGGTACTACTATAATATAGAGACTAAATCGTGTGAAACATTCGGTTATGGTGGATGCAAAGGAAATGCAAATAATTTTAAGACTCTTTCAGAATGTGAGTCTCAATGTAAAAATTTGTATTAGATTTAATTAGCAATAAATGTTAAAATAAACTTATATTTTAAAAAAATGAAAAAATGTAAGTTCATATTATATTATTAGTAATGGAAGCTAATTAAAAATAGTTTTCGCTCACTTACTGAGGCCAACAAGTGAATTACAATATAAAAAAAAATTAAATTTGAAAGCATTTATGTTTCTTAGTTTGTGGTTTTATTGCAATTACTTATTGATTAAAACACAATTTTTTAAAAACAACCTATCGAATGATGTCCTTGAAATTCTTCGAGAAAATTTAATAAAATCCTAAAACCTGAACCAAGTAAGTGTAAAGGTGAAATATTATGCAAAAATTTAATTCTCCCTATAATCAAATCGAAAATCTAATTAAATTCTGTTAAAATAAGGCAATTTTAAAATTATCAAAATAAATTGATAAAAACGCTCCCAAAAAAATTATACCAAGAGTAATAGAATTTTTCAAAATTTCCCAAAAATTATTTTATAGTCTGCAAGAGAATACCCTGCAATCTGAGACAGACAGCTAGCTCTCACCTTATACTCTTATGAACTCCTATAACTTAGAAAGTTGCTTCAATGAGTGAATTTTATGTATTCAAAATTCCAGAATATCGATGCAGCAAAAAGAGTTAGAATAAAAGTTTGCAATAAAAATAAAGTGATTTTCATCAGCTTAGAGTAATTAGAAATATTATTTAAATTTCGAAAAATTTTGAATAAAAATTTTTAAAATAATGAAGATTTCAAATAAAATTAAAACGAGCTTTAAAAAGAAAATAATTAAACCACAATACACTTGGTTGCTAACATACATTTTAATATCACCTTTCCTAATCAATTCTATAGTCCTAATCCTAATTAAATTCTATTAATATTAATTGTTAATTTGCATATTAAAATTTTAAATTTATTGTAAAATAATTGAATTAGTAAGCGTTGTTATGCGCTCATTAACAATTAATACATTATAGAATACTATGAAATATTTTCATTAAATAATTTTATCACAAACATTAATCTCGTATCTCACCCTCTTTATATTCGACATAAAGATGAAAAGCATTGAAAAGTTAAAATGTCAAACAAAATGATCTTTTATCATCACGTCATTTAACTGAAAAGCGACTTTTTGAAATTTCAATTTTTATCATAAATTCCATTTTCATTCACATTTAAGAGAAGCCGAATTTTTAAAGAAATTTGGAAATTTAACAGAATTTATGGGATATTAAGAAATATTATGAATAAGAAGCAATAAGATCAAAAATATTACTGAATAAAATGTCAGAACTCAGGATAAATGCAATAATATTATAAAGAAAGATTTTCCCTTATTAAAAGATTAAGTGAAGAGGGAATCATTAACTTAAGTATGTACATATATAGGAACTATTAATATATTAACAATAAATTACTTGTAGAAAATCAGTATTTTGTAATAGATTTTAAAATTTATAATTTCACACTGAATCAAAAGGAGAAAAATAGTAATAATCCGACATAAGATATTTTTTAATAACAAAATCTTTTGACAAAATAAATAAAGAAAGTATTATGAAATTTTTAGATAACTTTTATACATATATAGACATCTGCCTTAAGAAGAAAAATATCTTTTTAAATTATTCAATTTTCTTTGATGTAGAATTCAGTTTAAACTCGAATAAGTGTCGATATATGTAGATGCACATTCGCATTTGTAACTTTTCATATTTATAATTGGCATTTACGTATTTTCATCACCCTAGAAGTAGATAGATGATGCTCACATATACATAAATTAATGGTTCAATACTTCGTCGAAAAACTTGGAACAAATCTGGAACTCTTTTTATGTAATAATCCTGTATTTAATAAAATAATAATCGATTTCCCGTTTTCACTTAGTTATTTTTTCTTCAAAAACCAACTTAAAAAGCATTCATAATTTACATATTTCCCTACAATTTTTTTGAGCTTGAAAAAGTTTCCTAACGAAAATTTTTCCTAATTTTTTGTAATTTTTCCTATGCATATACCAAAAAATTTTTCTTTAACTTCTGCACTGTTCAAGTTTGGACTTCATTTTGCATTAATGATTTCAATTAGACACCAGAAAAACAAGCTGAAACATAGAACTCTTTCCAAATCAACCATACAATTTACCCACATTAAAAAAAGAATAAACAACCTTATTATCCAACCGGGATATATCGTTCTTTGCGTGTATTTCAGATCTTAAAAATATTTCACGGAAATTCGAATAATTCACAAAATAAAATTCAACTAAATTTAATCTATTTTTTTTACTCAAATGCAAGTGAACGTTTCGTAACAAAGACCAAAATTCCAGGTCCCTTACATTTTTATAGTAAATAATTTTATAATCAAAATATTGATTCGATTTCCTTTAAATTCATTTTTATAAAAACTATATCCCTATATATCCAATAATCTAATATAGGTTCTGTCAATAAATGATATATGGATTATATATGCGCCATCACTTCACTTAGAAAGATGAAAGCAAAAGGGCTCGTGCCCCTTTTTTCCTCTGCTCTTCATTAATACATGTGTAAGTAAATATTTACACATTTCTTGCGCACATACCTCTATACTTAATTATTCAATATTTGAAAAACTATATCAAGGTATGCATGATAGCAATATAATGTATTTGTAATGACTGTACAATCGAAAGCAACTTCATAAATTAATTCATGATTTTTTAGAAAAATTTCGTTCAGAATTATTACAAAGCATTTAATGTCTGAGAATTTTCTAATTTTTTTTTATTTATAGCATTTTTTTCAAACTATTCAATACTAGCATGATTGTGTTTATTGTAAATGTTGCTGACGGCAATGCTGACAAACGAAACAAAGAAGACATTAAAAATATGTTTTTTATTTTTTTAATATGTTTGTTTTATTTTTTATGTTATTTGATTCCTTAATCTCATTTTATTACTTTTGTTGTTGTCTTTTTAAATATTTTGATACATTTTTCTATTTAATGAAATGTAATTATAATAGACGTCTCATCTCATCTATCTTTTTATCAATACAAACTATTATTATGTATGTACATGTCATATATGTATGTAAATACAAGTATGGAGTATTTTTGTAGTGTGTTATAAATGTGCCATTCCGTAAATGAGTGTTATAAATCTATCCCTGTAAATTAATTTATTTACAGTTTCAAAGTGCGGCAGATAGTAATTATAATAATTGTAATATAAAATTCATGGGTGAAGAAGTTGAAAGCCATTGCTAGTACTTCGAACAGGTTCTATAAAGGAAACCATAAAGCATATCACCAGTCAAATATTTCTTCTTTTCATATACATTTTCTAAGTATCATATCAACAGTTCTTAACGTCTGTATATACATATATAGCGTAAATCTATTTATGTAAAACAAAATCTAAAATATGTGGAGATAAAACATAAAAAACTTAGTGCAATCGAAATACATATAAAAACTGGTTTTTCTCTTAAAAAAGTGTTACTGTGTTACCTAATTACCAATTATTTATATATTATATTGTTGTGTCGACTATTGTTATATCAATAATTTAATGTATATGCTTTATTAAAATTTCAATGTTAAATTTAATAAGAAAAAAAAAAGAATCTTAATAATTTTTTATCAAATTTGTTGAATTAGGAACCTCGCAATTAAGCAGCACAACGTTATACATTGTTAATAATTATTTTTATTTATTTATATTTGTATGTTTGTATATATTGTACATATCCTTTTTTATACAATAGATTAATATAATATGTTACTTTTTAGTACGCATATGAAATTTTTAATTTCAAAAGGAAGAAAGAAGGGAAGAAATACTCACTGAATATACATAGATGATTACACATTTGAATATTTATATACATAGATAATTGCACATGTATATATACATATACATATGTTGTTATTCGCGTTATATATGTATATCTTAATTTTATTTTATGATATTTGTAAACAAATTTTCAAATTTAGGTAAATACTTTGGAATTATCTTAAGTGTAATCGAATTGAAAAACGAATTTGTTTTAATATACTTAGCATATTTAACAAAACAGTAAATGGAATTCATTTCACTCTCTAAATGAGGATTAATGAATTTGGAAAATATTAATTCACATTTACATAATATAAACCATGTACATATTAAGTTTGAAAAATCCCAATTTCTTTATTTGATGTTAAGTATGATACCAAACTCTACTGCTCTTCATTCTTTTACTTAATAATTAACTCCTTTATTTTTTATAAAGTCTATAAATAAAATCCGGAAAAATGTAACCAAATATAAGATTTAGGAGTAAACAACTATTGGTCAACTGTCATACATAGTAGGTTTCATGATTGAAAAAACGAATCAAAGTTGATAAAGATATTTTTCGTAAAAAGTTAGACATAAATGTTCCACAAATATAAAAAATTTATAAGTATACAAATGATTAATGCTAATAATAAAGTTTTGAAAATTTTTGCGACAAATATCACTAATCGATTTATTTTCAGAATAGGCCCTATTATATACTCGTAGTATATGAGAAGTTTGCTGTAAGAAACTATTCCAATAACTTCTTAATGTGAACTCTTTATGATTAATGCTTGTACAGTAGTGTCATAACATTAACAATAACAAAGAGTTTGTAATTTCGAATAATTTTTGTCATAAAATTCTCAAAATAAACAATAAAGTTTAATAAAAGTTCAAATTAGTTAATTTTAGTAAACAAAATAATTTTTTCTTTTTTATTCTATAAATTTAATTACCATCATCCTAACTCGTACGAGATATTTGAAGTCTAATAAAAATCATAAACTTTTTATTTTATAAACAAATTTTTTTTTAATATTTTCGTTTTGCCGTTCTTATTTTTTTAAAATGAATTATCTTCGTTAACGTCAAATATCTGGGACTGATACTCGTAAAACTACAAACATTTTAGAGTACTGAAAAAAAAATTGTTGTGATCGACTTTTGATCTGTAATGCAGTCTTCCATCTATAATTATTTTGCCCATATACAAATCTAATGACATAGATTGTTTACTGTGGTCTATACATATTATTTATATTAGTGTCATCCATTTTTACATATTTAACATCTCATAAAATAAAATTAATTATTAACTAAAGAGATTTGTGATAAACGTTCCAGTAAATAATCTAAAATAGTATGTATATGTGTGAAATATAATAATTTGGGTCTGTTTTCCGAAATTTATTTTTACACTATTGGATTCTACTTAACATAATCAATAGATAAATAGTGATGAATCTATTAATATAGAATAGGAGCAGTTGATCGTATTAATTTTGCGATACCCGTACAAATCAATGACTTTAACAGTTGCAATATTTGCAATGACTTTAACCGTTGCACACTGCTTCATCTATTTTATATAGTGATTTTTATTAATACATTATATTTAAATTTGTGCTCTATTTTAGCTTGTTATATAAATAGTTGCTTAATATGATTGTATAATTTTGAAAATCTGAGGCAGCTACATCGTAAACTCATAAAATCCCAACGAATTTTACCGAAAATAATGACCACATTGACATATTTGTCTGCGAAAAATTTTAGTTTTGTAGTTTCTAAGTGATGGGTAAACAACTTTTGCAATTGTATGGCAGCTACTATAAAGAGTCATTTCTGTGGCTTCAGTAATTTTCGAGATATTATCAAACAATTTCTGGAGTTGTTTGGTAGCTAGCACTAAAAGGCATGCAATTACAATGACTTTTATCAAACATAAAAGTTCTAAAACTATAAAAACATATGTTCAAAATTTCTATACCACAGCTTCAATCCATTGTACTTCTAGGAAACCGAACCACTGCTTCGATAACATCTAATTGAAATAAGGTTTTGACATTTACTATAATTAAACATTTGTGAAAATTTTGTGAACTTTTGAAGGCATCACTGGGACGGACGGACAGACAGATATTGTTATTTCTTAAAGCTACAATCATAATGGCAAATTTATTATACCCCCCGAAAATCCATTTGTACAGGTTTATCTCCTTCTTAAAATAGATATTCAATCAATTTACTAAACATCTATTTTATTTTAATCATTAGATTTCTTATAAAATTTGATTTTAAATGATTTTAATCTGACACAAAACAAGTTTATTTAAAAAAGTATATAAGTATATTCACATTCACAAATTAATTTTGTTTTGAAAACAGATTTTATAAAACATTTATTTTGTACAAATTAATTATATAAACAACTTTAAAAGATTATTGTCCTAACGCCTTAACTCGTATTAAATTTTAGAAGAAAATGTACTTAATCCCTTAAACTTTTCTGTAAATATTACATATTTTCATATATTGATATAAAATAAAAGGGCAGAACCACATTAACGAAATTTTCATTTAAAATATTTCACAGATTTTTGAATGAAATTTGTCGATTTTTTTTTTTTAAATCTGAATCAACAGGAAATCTTTAACAACAAGTGTACAAATTCTCATGACAAAGAAGAATTTAAAGAATTTCATTTAAATATATTAAGTATGTAAAACTATTTAAAAAGAAATTAAATTAAACAAATTTTATTATATTTAGAATATTCATTTACAACAAATTAAATTTTGTGATTATTTGTTAAAGTTTAAGATTCAAACTATGTACGGTTTGTATACAACTGTAGACCACGTCCAACACAATGTCTATGTAAAAACTATTCCAATACAATGAATTGAATTCCAATTTTATTTTAAAAAATAGTTTTCGCAAGGAATTGGTTTTCATATTATGAACATTTACTTACGGGTTTTATCAAGACTTAATTGATATTTGAAATAATTATTGTTAATTATGTAAGCAACTTTACATTTTAAAAATATATATACATATATATATCAAAATAATTGGTACTCGATAGGAATATCCAAATTATTGGAATGCATCAATGTATAAGGGTGGACCACAAATTTTTCTTTTGTTATATTCATTTGTGAGAGTAAAAGTTAAATCCCTAAGTCTTTGAAATAGTATTCCCTTATTTCCGGTTTATTAGCTCGGTTATCAATACAGAGGCATTGTATGAATATTTAAAGCACTATAGAGTTAAATCCAGACTATTCTTAAAAACCATAATAACTAAATATTTACTTTTTTTTGTTAATATTAGAAATAGTTTTGTTTTTAACTTTATGAGGAAATCCAAAAGCGCTTGACCTCGTGTCATGCTGGAATAGTAGAGTAAATTTTTACTTGATCAGAAAGTGATCCAAATTTTCACTTTAAACATAAATTTTTATAAATTTTATAAAACTAGAGGAATAAGTATTTTGTATAATTAATAATTGTTTCTTAGGTAAATAAAAATTTAATCAATTATTGTTTTTTCGTTGAAAACTCTGAAATTTTTAAATCCCGCGCAAGGGTTGAAGATATGATTTAGGTAATTAGGTTTCTTTTGCAAAAATGCTCCAATTATTTAAGCCTAAAGGACGACCTATAATCACTATTATATACGTATATATAGAAAAAAATTATAATTCCTAAAATTAATTCTTAACTATACACCAAAAACCCCATTTTAATATATTGTTTATTATTTAATTTGAAAACTTTAGTTAGATATTCTGTATTAAAAATTTTTTTAAATGTAGTCATTTTAAATAAATCTATTCCCATTTTTAATCATTTAATAATTTCAATATTAAATTTTATTCTTAAATTGGTTTGAGATGTTATCATTTTGAGTTAAAAGTTTAAAATTTAATAAAGATAGACAAGAAATTTGCTAAACATACTTTAATTATATTGTTCCCACAATATTTCAACAATTGCATATATACATTCTATATAACATTTCATATTATTTTATTATTTTGGTGTACATTTCTAAAATTTTGTTATATGATTACTATAAATAACCCAAAAGTATAATAATAAAATCATTTCTGTTAAAATGGATCAACTATGTTTTGACATAAACATTATGCCAAACTCAAATTTCTCGTAATAAGAATGAAACTATTGTTAAACAAAAAATTATCATAAACAATAAATAAAAAAGTTTATTTGAGAAAATATTTTGCTAATGCGTGTATAAGCGTACCTTGCAGCAATTTTGGTATCATATTAAACTACATGTATAAAAAAAAATACATATACCAATTTATATAGGTTTTCTTTGTGCAAACATTATTATCAACTCAATTTCATTTCATAAAATTATGACACTCTCTATTTGATAATTTTTTAATGCAAACTGAAAGCAATTGGTATAGTAAGAAAATATTGAAACACTTTTTTGTATGGCATATTATTTGACCAAAATGAACAACTTCCCCAGAACCAATTAATCAAATACATTTGCTGACAATATACTCCTTTTTACGAAGAAGATCAGCTTTATTTGGTTTCTTAGTTCATATAAGAAGCAAATTAGCACTGAAACAGTGCTTCGAAAATATCAACAAATAGCAACTTTTAACTGAGAATGGGTTGAGTGAGAAACTAATTCCGTACTTATTTTGTCTTTCAATGTCAACACAAGCGTTTGAGTACTATAATCCAAAATTGAAATACACTCGTCATTTAGAATAAATGAAAAATTTCCTTCTTGATTTTTTGATATCACGTGTGCAAAAATTGCAAATGTAATTTTGTATTCCTGAAGAACTTATAAATAAAAACCTCTAGTGTACAATATTCGGAAGCGAACAAATTTAAATTAAATTGTATAAAATCATTATATAAATCTTTAAAATCGCGCAAACACATTTTTAAAATATCCCAAATAATAAAACCTCTTCGCCAAGCTATAGCTACTTTTCTCGATATCTGTATTTATTTTGCTTTACTTTACAATTATTGCAAACGAAATTTAAATTTAATTCTATTTTCCATCAACACAAACTAAAAATTTTAATTATTATAAGAGGCCATGTTTTTAGGTATATGATTAAGAAAAACAAAATTGAATTGATTCAAATTATTTATCTAGGCTTGCAAATTTATTATTAACTGACAATAACGTATACATGTTGCTATTCAGCCACCTGAGCAATTTCTAATATGTACTTTCAAAATCCAAACATCATTGTTTAAATTTACTATTTTAAACAATAGACATATTAATTTCAATTACATGTTCATTTATACTAAATAATATTAAATTAATCATTTATTCAAATAGAAACAAAGAAGCTGATTCAAATAATTCTCTTTGTTTTTTAATATTAAAAAAATAGAAAAATTAGTGTGTGTCGGCAGAGACTTTAAGGCATCAACTTCTTCTTCAAATTTCTAAATAAAATAATGTTACTAACATAGATAATCTGTTATATGTATATGTTTCTAGTTTTACTAACATACCCGGGATACGTTCACTTTTTTTCAAGTTCATTTGCTAAATTCTTTTTCGGCATCCTTTTGTTCTTATTGTTTGTAAACTACACAATACAAAAAAATCTTAAAATTGTTTTCGTTCACCATATTTTATTTATAAAATCCTCATTGCATATACCCAAATGTTTTTAAATGTATACATATGTATATATATATATATATATATGTGGAGTAGGTTTTATACTTATGTATGTAAATATAAAACTGACAAAAAAGTAGCAAAATATCATGTACAATGGCACTTTTAGACATAAATACTTTTTCTCAAAAATAGAATTAAGATTAAGAGTAACCTTCATTTTTTCTGTTTTTTTTTTTTAATAAAAAATTTTAAATCGCCTTTAATATTTTTTCTTTTGTATTTTTAAGTATAAAAACGTTTAAACTTAAAAAATTGAAATGTTTAATTTTATACAATTGATTTCTTAAAATGTAATTGGAGAAAGATTTTACAATTTTATTTCATTTTTTTTTATTGTTATTAGGATTTTTAAGGATAATTGAATTGTTTAATATTTTCAAATATTACAAAAAATAATATGAACAGATACAAGAGCGTTTGTCCCATTTTATTTTAGGATATCCGTAAAATAAAAAAAAATCGTATATAAATTTTTAGGTATTGCTAAAATCAATAAAATAAAAGGTATTATCAATTAAATAAATAGGGTATTTTTAGAAAAATTTCCTCATTTCCGTCTTAATACCTAACAATTTGGGTAATAATTTTATAAATTTCACGAGAAATTTCCAATAAGTGAATATAAATATAAATATATTGACTATATTGAGTCGGTTATATTTGATTCTTATGAATGAGTTTTTGAAACCACTGGATATGTCTCGACTCAAAACAATTGCTATTTGGAATAAGAATTCAGAATAACACAAATTTTTTTATGCAGTAAGTTTCTCCAACTAACATTATTATCAACTTTAAATTTCGTAATATTATTTATGTTATATTACTGACTAATCACATAATTTATTACACGGTACGAATATCATACCGATAATGCCATATTATTTAGCATGATATAGGTATTCATTAGACAGTATTCTTATAATAGAAGTATATGCAGTACTACTTATTTCATTAAATTTATAATTCTTGCATATATACCGTCAGTGTAATGTATGGAACTTATTCTGAACTATGTTGTACATAAAGAATACTATTTCAAAAGGTATTATAAAAGGATAATGAAATATTTGATGCGTACAGCTTATTCAATCAATAATATGTGCATATTATATAAAGTTATACAGAGCAATTGCTTATTTTATATATACACGTGTATAAACCTGCATACATACTTCCATTCATTCCCATTTAAAAAAATATAAAACTTAAAAATTTAAAAAAGCATTTGGAAGGACGTTATATTTCTATAACAAAATGGGATATAAATTATTTATGTAAGTTATTTACTGAGAACTAATAAAAATTACTTTTAAATAAAATGCAAATTTTAATTTTTGATTTAAATTCAATTTTAAGATTTAAGCAAAGAAATTAGATTTAACAGTTTGAATCTAATTTTCAAAAATATAATTTCAAAAAAAAAAGAACCTGGTGTATCCCACAAAATAAACTGTTGGCTAGCGGTCTTTCGACAGTAAAAAAAAGAAAAGTCATTTTCTTTCACTCTTACTATTTTTTTAACCTTATTTTACCATTATAGTATAAATATACTAATTTACACAAGAACATTTTTGAGAACATGATTGATTGAGGCATATGACTTTAAAGGTATATACATATGTACATACACATGTACGTGCTTCATATGCAGTGCATGTCAAATATTTAGCTCGTATTGTTTTATGCTCTTTGATTCAATTACAAACGAATTAGTTAATGAATTTCACCCAAAATTGATTTTCTGAGATAACTTAAAAGTTGCATCTCTAGAGAATATATTATTATAATGTAACCGCCTTATTAAAATATAATTAATTATATTAGGCACTTCTTCACGCTACTATATCAATCTTACTTTGTTTTTCCATAAGTATCCGCAAAATATCGCATACCAACGTTACACAATTAAAATATCAAAAATTTAATTAAAAAATTCTAATTTTCAAACTCCCTTATGAAGTTTGAAAATTAGGAATTAAAAATTAAAAATTAGGTATGTACCTCGAACTTTTACTTTTTATGTCTGTATTTATATTTTGATAAAATACTAATCAAAGTTATTCTTGGAATGAAAATCCCATAAATTTCTCGTAAATAAATTTCTCTTGGCTCAATAGCATTCGTGTTGAGTGCTATTGGAGTTTTTCAAATGCATTTAGGCTAAAATTATGTGTAATAAAAGTTTTTTTAGATTGGACAAAATTTATTGATAAGATAAACAAAACTAAGCTTCCACCTATGCTGATGCCTTATCTATATTAACGCGTTAAATGCCTATTCTATGAAAATAAAGCTATAAAATTAATGATCTGAGTTAAATGAAGATTAAACATAATTAATAATATGAAATGGAATGGTCATTAAACAGCTTGCATTAGATATCATTAAGCTGCATGAAGAAAACATAAACAAAATAATTTAAAAGTGCAGTGATACATTAAAGTTTTCCTTCAACAAAATTGTTCATTAGAAAACGTTTAATTTAAAAAAATGTACATTTAAAGTAAAAAAATCATCAAATTATTCCAACAAAATAGGACGCTATCGTTGTCGAACATCACAAATTCGTTACATTTTACAATAATAATTAACTTATTGAGCTCATTTTATATTACACACTCATTTTATATTACAAACACTTACAAAACTGATAAAAGATCTAGTCTCGAACTCAAACCAAAGTGAAATAAAAATTTCTTATTTGCTCGTTAAATATTTTCCTTCCGAATACTAATAATTTTTATGTTAAAAACTAATTTTAGTTATAAATTTTTTATTTAAGGTATGTATAATAAAATTAGGAGTTTTTATGGTAAACGATGCCGACACAATTTTTATTTTGTATGTTTTTTACCTGTTAACATGACAATTATCACAATCTTATATGAAAATTCCTTTTGAACCAAGAAAATTTCTCTGATTTAATTTACATACCTGAAGCATTTTTGATTTCGGAAAATTACAATTATCGCCTAAATATTAGGAATTGTATTAATGTTATCTCAAATCTGTAGCGTTTTTCAGCTCATCCAGTATTTCTAACTTATATAATTGGGTTTAAGGCCCAAATTTAGTTTACATAAATTTTTTTTAAGAACTTACATATTTCCTTTTTAATAGAGGCTTTACATAGTATGTAAATAAATCTGTACAACTAAATTTAAAAATAAGCATCGTAGCTTCTTAGCTAAATTCTGTTACAAACTAATATAATATTTACTCTAAATACATAAGTAAAACAAATGGACAAAAAAAAATTATAATCTACAGTTTTGAAATAAAATTTGACTAACGACAATAACAATTTGTTAAAAATATTACTTTTGAACTATTTTACGAACAAAAAATTATTGAAATTTTAAAAGTATAACATACAAATTTTTTCAATTTAAAGTAATATTTCTCACTAGGTCCGCTATTCATTGAAATAATAGTTTTCTTCTTCCCCCATAAAATATATTGAACATTATGATTTAACAAACCTTTATAGTTAGTTCTAAATTCAAAATCTCTTCGTATATTAGCGTAAAGTAATCAAGAAACATCTTAATTTTAGCAATTATTTCCACAGATTTAGAATTCCTTTCTCAAGACTCAGTTATTTCAATATCACAGGTATGAAAAATTTAATGAAATTTTTCTGCCGTTCTGCCTTATCCTGGACTATGCCAACATTAAGATACACTAAATTATGATTAATTTTATACAAAATTTCAAAAAAAAAACCTTACACATTTCAGTGCTGACTGAGCAACTACCACAGTATTGTTCAAACTCGAACATAGTCTACACTTCATTCATATATTGCAGGAACAATCGGTACTTATACCAAAAATAATATATCTTAAACAAAATGGTGAATTCTATGACTTTTTAATGATTTGATTTGCTTAGGAAACACGAAACTTGATGTACTAATGTCATTTCTCCAAAATAAATATGTTGATGTTAAAATAAGTTTGCTTTTAAATCCCATTCTTAACTAAAGTGCTTAAACCAACTTAACACAATAACCTATTATAATATTTATATCTCAAACTAATATTCTATACGCTATAGAATATACGTTTAGACTACTGAAGTTGACCTTATGGCAAGGAATACACCTTTCCCATTGAAACTTATTTAAAAGCATAACGAACTTAAATTCAAAAACATAAGATTCATGAATAATAAGTATTACATGCTCATCATTGAGGTCAAACATAAATATTACAAATAAACAAACTGCAATTTTTAGTTTATCAAAAATTTTAAAATTTATTTAAAACAATTTTATGTATTAATTTATTATTTGTTTTATTAACTTTTTTTTGTGTTTTTAATTAATATTAGTATTATTAATAAAAACTTAAGATTATTAATTTTTATTTATTTCTTGTGTTCTCTTGTTTTAATTATAAATTCTTAAATATAAAAAAATTTATTATTTGGTTAAAAAAAAATTGCAATTTTTTATTTATTTAATACATTAAATTTACTTTTTCAGCTAAAAATTAGCTATTAATTACAAATTTACATATTCCATGTATTTTATATATTTATATATTATTATAGTGTTATAAAAAATTGGACGGTTAGGCATTAAAAAACGTCTTTTTTTAATATATCAAAAATTCTAAAAATTTTAAAATTGTTATTTTATATACAATATACAAATATGTTTGCTTGTATATATTATGGTATATAATTATTTGATAAGCTACGCACAAAATAGTGAATAAATTAGATTTTTCATTTGATAATCTTACAAAAATTTAAATGTTTACCATTTTTTTTTATTTTTTTCAATAGATAATTAATTTTATCTAAATGATTTTTAGTAATAATTAATTATTAATATCTTTAGACATATTTTTAACTTGAATGTAATATTTTAAGCCAATTTTTATATTACAATTTTCTTATTATAGTTATTCATCATTTATTAGTTTTTATAACATGCTTCTAAGAATAATGAGATTATAGCAAAAGAAAACAAGATTTTGTAAATAACAGTATAAAGCGTACTAACAAAAAAAAGTAGCTGCATGAAAACTAGTCAATAGCTAAATAATTTTTAAATACAAATAAGCAAATTCTGCATTTTCATTCATGTATTTCCATAACTAATTGTTAATAATACTTCTAACTAGGAGTAAAATCACTTTAATTGTAAAGTTTTGTCAAGTATATTGAAATCAGATTTACGTCTTTAAAATATTTAAAAAATAATAATAAAATAATTTAATAAAAACTAAGAATAATCTTATAGGTTGTTTCAATAACAATCAAAACCAAAGAATGAAAACAATTTTATAAAATGAAAATGCTTAAAAGAGCTGTTTTTGACAACACAATAGTTAAGACTGAAAGAACTTCAATAAAATGTGTTACTATTATATATTTAAGCTCTTGAAATTAAGTTTTATATGGAGGGTTATGTTATGATATAATTGCACTATGGCGCGGCTCTCTTGAAAATAACTGCATGATGAAGTAAAACGCGAAAAGAAGTACGTGAAATGGGGTATTTCTGAAAATGCAGTTTTTAGGATTAGAACTGCAAAGCTTTAAAAACTTCACATTTAATTTGTACATAAAACTTGTGAAATGTCCATAAGAACTTAATTTTCAAAATCATCGCATAGATTCAAAACCAGTGGGTGTGCAACATCACACTTTTTTAAATACTTAGAATATTAAACTTTTTCAAACTACGGCTCAAAATTTTACATCTTTTCAGAACAACAAAAAATTTTCATACAGTTCACAATATGCCAACATTTTTCATTTAATCGTAATTTTTCATATCCGAAAAATATTAAAATGCAAGTGTTCGTATAACAAATAATATAATTCGTATTCTTAAAACCATATTTATATAGCTTATGTTATTTGCTCTTTTCAAATTTTTAAGGAGCAAAAACTTTCTACCTAAACTTAACTAAGTTTATTAAGTTCTCTAAGTTAAGTTCTCTGAAATTTGCACAAGTGCTTGCTACCTAATATATTAATAGACAATTATATGCATATGTACACGAACTTGTTTATCCTTACAAAATTATTCTCTAAAATATTCACTTCATGTTTCCTTATTTGATTATAGAAACAGTACATACATTATGCAGTTACAAAATATTACTACCAAAAAAAAAATTACTAAATAAAGTAATTTTCATATGAATCACATATGATCATTTATTACCTTTATTTGATCCGTTAAAATAAAAATAAAGTTCCTTTATTAATATTACTACAATTACTCACTTTATTGAACTAATTTGAATTAAATTTTTTTAAAATTCCTTTTGAATTCCAGATTTAATTTAATTATCAAAATAAATTGAAATCATCTTATTATATATAAAAAAAGAATTTCTTTTACTTTTATTAGTCAATTTTAATTTATTTTACTTAAATCAGAAAGAATATTCCAAAGAAATTTTTTTAAAAAAATTTAAAGGCAGTTCTTTTTTGTACAAAATAAATTCATTAGAAAAACGAGTACAAATCAAAAATAGGTTATCATAAAATTGCTAACTAAGATTAAGTCATATCAATCGAATAAGTCACTATTTTTAATTGAAATTATGTATTAATTATAAATGTTAATTTTTTAAAATTTATCAAAATTTAAGCTCAATTTAAAACATTCCTACGTAAAATTATTTAAAAAATATCATTAATATACTTCCTGTATCTTTCTAACTAAAAGATTATCTTTCATTTTTTATAACTTTAAAAAAATCACAAAAATATTCAGTTTTTTCAAATTTATAAATCTTTTTTTAGTATAAGTAATTTTAAAGAAGTTTGCAAATACAACTTTAATACAAAACGATATTAAAATTTCAGTATGATATTTAATATGACAACATTTTCATTCATAATATTTAGTAATTAAGTACATAAGTCGAATCTTCACTCATAATAAATTAAGTATTTAAAAATATATTCTAGTTATGCAAAAATATTTTCAATTAAATTTAATGCACTATTTTTCTTATAATGTAAAAAGTAATCTGCTTAACAAAATTCTTATAATAAATCAATTTTTGATTGTTATATTTGTAAAACGCCTCTGAAAAAACTGAAACACAACTCGGTTAACTAAAACTAACATTAATTTTTCAAGCAAATAAATTCTAATAAATAAGTTTGTGGTGTTATACGTAACCAAAATGAAAAATACGTTGATGAAAATTATCTAGTTATTAAAATTTTAATTAAATCAAAGAATAATTTAATCCATTTTAATTGTTAGTATAAAATTTAGATTCTATGTTTTTATCTTAGACTTTTGCGTACATAAAAAAAAAGTATCATAATTAAATATCAAAATAAATTACTCATGTTCACACAAAAATTATTCAATATTAAACAGCGAATAAATAATGGTGACTAGACTGATGAAAAATTAGCATAAGTACTGAAAAACCGAAATATAACTACCAAAAATAACCTGAAATTTAAGCTAGATATTTATACAAAAAGCATTACTTTTAAAAAAAATTGATAATAAAAAATGGAAACAAAAATATTGTAAAAATAGAAAATTTTTATTTCCTGACCTAAAACGTTTCCTCAAAAGTGTTATTTTGTGAAATGTAAGATTACTCTTAAAATATAAATACATTTGTTTTATTATTATGATCAATTTTCTATTATACATCAGTGTAATAACTAAATTCTTTTTATAGAATTAGAAAATGTGTTGTAGGCATCATTCTTGTTCTAGTATTAATGTATGCGAAGGAAAGATTTTTAAATAAAAGCATCAAATACTTCTTAACCCAATATTATTTAAATACATATGAAATTTATGATACCAATGTTCCCTGAAAACTTATGGTATTAATTGATATTTTTGTTCAACTAAAATATTCAACTTAATATATTTTAAAATCTTACAAACGAAGTAACAATCAAGAACTAACTCCATATTAACAGTGCGTTTTCCTCAAAAAAATCAAGCAAGCTTTATATTTTAATAGATGGTTAAAAATTATCTTTTAAAATCATTTGATTAATTAATCGTTTTTAATTATCACTCATTTTAAACTTACTATCAAACAAAATATGTAGTTGAATTATCTATCAATATAAAACGGGATTTGTGTCAAAACGTTATTAAGTTCTGTAATGATGCTAATGACGATGTAGAATTTTCTGTATCAGTGGGTAAGCTTCTTATTCTCAATAACCATTCTTGACATTCAATACATTTACGTTGTCGCTCTTCTCGAGTTACGTCTACACCCAAACTATTTGCCAAAGACCATGGATCACAATTTTCTTGAATTATTGGCAAGAAATTTTTTAATATAACACGTAATGTATCACAAGCTCTAGTATGATGACTTAAATGTAAAACAAAAAAAAACGGCATATTAAAATTTCTTATTGTTGTGCATGAACATTAAAAATATTCTTACAATTTATGTTGACTTTGAAGTAGCTCATATATTTCGGGAAGCAAAAGAAGGCAGAGATCTAAACTCCAACTTGATCTGAAATAATGTAATAATGAAGTTAAAAATGATTAGAATTTTAATGTTCTAAATTTTCTAATGCGACAAAGATTTTTCTTACGTTTTTTCTAAAATAGCTCCTAATAAATCTACAAATACGGTTCGGCCAGTTTTTATTGCTTGTTTTAAGGCTCCCACAACATCTTGCGACCTAAAACTTAAATTTTAGTGAAATATTTTTCAAAAAAATCAAAATGAATTCACCTGGTTGAATTTCTTATCAATTCCAAAGTTGCATGCCTATTACTTAATTCTTGAAATACATGGTTATGGTATGCACTTAACATTTGCACATCTGCACTGTCATCGGCAGAATACACAAGAGTTTTCTGCATACAAAAAAAATCATATATTGCTGTAAAAAACACAAAACAGTTTTTTTTATATTTATTACCTGAGTGGGTGGTACAGCTGCTGTGGCCGATCTACTTCTTAAGTCAATCGAGGTCTTTGATCGCATAGGTGGAGGTTGTTTTTTATTAAAAATTTGAACAGTAAATTCTTTCGATGGTTTCGAGTCTTTGCCAACTGCTTGCTGCCTCTGATGAAAACTATTTTCACTATTAGCCGACGTATCTCTTCTGGTACCTCGTGCTGATATAGACATTTGTGTGGTAGATCTTTTTGTCATAGACATGTTTTCATCCATTTTATGTAAATCCATTGAACTTACAGAATGCATGTATGACACCCTATTTGGACCACCTCCAAAGAATGTTCCACCTGAATAGCGATCAGGAATTTTAACTGGTATCGCAAGCTGGGTGTTTTTGCGTTGACCAGTTAACGATATTGTTGACCTTGACTTACTTATCGATTTATTGCTTGTACTTAATTTATTTGAAGTTTGCAAATTTGATTGATAGGTATCTGCTCTTGGAGCATAATCTGGCATTTTTGCATTATTCACAGGAAAATCCTCCGATTCAGCTGCCTCGTAATTTGATATGATAGGTGGATTACTATCGTTAAAACTATCATTTGTTAAGGAACCAATATCATTATCAAAATTACTACAATATGTATCAAAACTACTATATTTATCAAATTTGTTAATATCACTTGTAAGAGGAGATACAGCTTTAAATTGATTAAAGTTCCTAGAAGGAATTCCTGTATTTGTATCCGCATTTATATGCCGAGAAGGCGGATCCTCAATGTCTATTATTTCAATACTAAGATTTGGAGATGAAGACAAACCGTCAAGACTGGGACTTGGACTTTCTTCATTTTCCTCAATTACCCTACTTGGTTTTTTGCTCTTAATATCATTGTTGTTATTGATATTATTATTGCTGTTATTATTATTATTATTATTATTTAAATTGGTTGATTTACTATTTGATTCCACAGAAAGAGTTAATTTGTGAGTTCCCCGTGAGAAACTCTTTCTTGTAGATTGATTGTAAGAAAAAGGAGATGCTGAGCCAATTACCGATTGTATCGACACCGGTTGTGTACCCAATTGCTGGTTATTAGGTAAAGGTTTAACTGCTGGAGCGATAAAAAATGGACTTATCCTACTTATGGGCATAGTATGAATAGTAACCATATCTCGTTCATATGCACCGCATATCTAAAAAGAGTTTAATCATAAACGACAAATATTTTTCAAAAAGTGTCCGTACTTACAATTTCTCTATTTACTATTTTAATGTCTCCTAAAAAACTCCATGTGGAATCTATTTTATCGAACTCTCTTGTAGGCTCCCATCCTATAACTGAAATACCCTCAGCAGTTCCAACAAATAAACATTCCCCATTTTCACTACAATTTAAAAACTTATTTTTCAATTTGATATCAAATAAATTGTTTCTCACCTAAAAGTGATACACTTTACTGTCTGTCCAGCATATGGGCTTGAACTTTCTGTTTTGGATATTAAAATATTTTTCTCTAAATCATAAATATACACACTTCCATCATTTCTACCAGCTGCTAATAAAAACTCATTAGGATGAAATTGGATACAAGTTACCGGCGAAGCTCTTTCACTAAATTCAATTATTTGTTTACTTTTCCGTATATCCCAAATAATTACGGATCCTTCTGTACCAGCTGAGGCAATCCATAAACCATCAGGAGAGAATTTTACAGAATTAACGTTTGCTATATGGCCTCTATACGTTTTCATGCATCGATTCTGATTTCTGACATCCCAAAGTCTGAATTAAAAAAGAACGAATTATAAAATTAATATATGTAGCTAGTTTTATTACACTATTCAGTAAAATCTTAATTAAAGAATTATCTGCAAAACTGATTCAATTAAAAAACTAGAAAGTTATCCTACTTAGTACCTACATACATATCTGAATTTATAATCATTTCGATGAATCTAATTATGTTAAAGCGAAATGTGACATGCAAAACATTAAACAATTTAAAAGGCCTTGAAAAAAAATATCAACACTTAATTACAAAACCATATCACATACTAAACACATACATATTTCACAAACATCTTCATTTTTTGTCAGTCAGTTACCATTTAAACATTTAGAAAAATTTTTATGCACACCTTAGTTAAATAAAAATATGAATTTAACAATTTTTATTTCAAACTCAGTTATATTTCAAAGTTAAATTTGTAGTGTGCGTAGGCGATGAAATATTAAGATTTTGTTAAATTTTTACGTTTTCTTTAAGTAAAAAAAAAAGCTTTCAAAAAAAATATACTACGCACCTGACAGTTGTATCATTACTACCGGATACTACGTATTCGCCAGATGGATTAAAATCTAATGTTCGAACGCTTTTCATATGTCCATTTAAGGTTGAGCAAATTGTTTGAGCATTAAGATCCCATCTTCTTATAATACCAATATCATCAGCTGAATACACAAAATCATCATTATATGCAAATTTAACACAATCAATTGTTCCATTATGGCCAGGTAAAGACTAAAACAATAAAATGGAATACAATAAGATATAAAGTTCATATTGTAAATAAATTTATAAATTGGCTATTATTGCATTTTGAATCATATTAATTTTATTTTTATGAACATAATAGGTATGGTTACTTATTATATGCATGTATGAGTGATATAGGGAGGTGGGTACCTACCTAACCTACCAATTTGTGCACATCAGAAACTAAACACTAAAATTTCACATTTTGGTATTCTTACCATAAAACATTCAGATTCCCCTATCGCCCACAAATTGACGTTCCTATCCTGTCCACCGGTTACTAACACACGTCCTGTTTCACCTAAATCCAAACATGTAACTTTTCCATTGTGAGCTTTTATTTCATCTAAAATTTACATATAACTATATATATTAAAAATTAACAATATCAGTTTATATGTATGAAAAACTGAGTTTATAGTAAAAATAAAATTAACAAATTGTTTATATCACAAACATTTAAAGAAGCCTTCTTTTTAATTGCAATTGGTTTAAATATAAGAAAACTGCTTAATTAAAAGCATTTTTCTTTATCTTCAATAGAAAACAAGTGTAATAGTCTAACATATGCATTTTTAAGTAGTTTATTTTCAATGTAATATAATTAATTAGCCCCCGCTTTCTTTCATAAATAATTATTCAATTCTAAAATTGGTAATTAAAAATAAAACCACTTTTTTCTATCAAAAGTAATCTTTTACTTTCAGTTTTTAAAGAAAATATAAAACTATTCATCTTTTTCCATATTTACTCACATATTTTTGATGTTAATTTCCTCGATAAAGCCATCACAAAAGAAAAGTTTCTTTTCTGTCATATAATAATATTTTTAAACTTTTTTCTCACTTCTATTATTATTAAATACAATTTTATTCGGTGAATCTTACATTATATATTTCAATAAATTAGAAAAAATACTATAAAATTTTTCATAACTATTATCTTTCAATCGTAGCCACATAAATGTTGATAAACGGGGTGAATAATTATTTTTGACGTTTCATAATAATTCAGACAACAAATATGTCATTTATGTAAAAAGTGTTTAAAACTTGTTGAAAATTTTTAATATGGCCAGCTGAATGAAAATTTTCTGCAAAGTAACACTTCCCAAAATGTTTTTTCTCAAACAATTTATTTTTAATTTGAAACACAAAACATATTCAAAAGAAATATTAAACTTGTACAACATTTTAAATGCATCTGATGTCAACTGGTTTAGTGTTGATAATTAATTTGCTGTCTAATTTATTTTTATATCAATTACAAAAAATGTGAGTTATACACAGATACAATCCTATTCAACTAGGTAGTATAAGGATGTAAAGAGGGTATATTTTTAGTTGAAGATGTTTTGAAACATACACATGCTTTTTGTTTCATTATATTTTCGTTTCTAAATGTTGCCAATTGTTTGATTAAATTTTGCAATCTAGTGAACTTACTACTTCATCAGTTTAAATCAAACTTAACGTTCTAAAAGTAAATAAATATTGAATAAAAGTAAAAAAACCCAAAATCGAAAAAATTTGAAGAACTGCAAGCAAATCCCCATAAAATAAAAATGTGGTGAATTTTTCATTAATATTTTAATTTTGTTGCCAAATATTTATGGCATACTTGCGTTGCTAACATTACTTTAAAGTTTAATTCGTTAAGAAAACCTTAAAAACAATACCCAGGTCAAGTAGAGTGTGTAGAGTATATTATAAGTAGTAAACTAAAAATTAATTTGAGTCAAATTTGAAAAGAAAACTTGAGAACGGATATGCCTCCAAAAAGAAAAAGAAAAGCACAATCTACAAATGAAAAGGTAATTTTCTTAATCAATTCATTGGAGATACCCTCTATTTTTATTTTTTTTTAGGGTACTGTTAAAAAACAAAAGGCGGGAAATACTCAAGAGACTAATGGAGAGGAATTAGACGCCTCAAAGCCGACTTTGTACATTGAACATTGTAAATCATGATCCGTTTTCAAAAGACGTGCTATAGATTTGCACAAATCTATTGCAGAAAAATTATTAGATTGTTCCTTGCAGCTTAGTTTAAATTCCGATGGAGCCCCACGACGTGGTGCCTTTGAAATATCAGTAGCTGAAACACCAACATCTAATAAAGAAATGAGGACTTTGATTTGGTCCGGATTGAAAAAAGGCCCACCAAGAGCAGAAAAGTTTCCTTCTGCAGAAGTTATTATTGATAACATAAAAAAAGTTATTCTGAAATAATATCCCCTCAAATAAAATCGTAATTTTTAGTTTTGGAATTAATGACCTGCATTTATTAAACCATTTTTAAATGGAGTAAATGTGGTGAAGCTTTTCCAATTGAAAAAGCTAACTTTTAAAAAAAAAACGTTACAAATAAATTCCCAAGAATAAAAAAATTAACAATTTTCAATTTTTGGATTTTATGACCTGCATTTACTAAACCATTTTAATTGGAGTAATTGTGGCGAAACTTTTTCAATTGAAGATATTAATTATTTTAAGAGTTGTATTATTGCAAATAATTTTATTAACTAATGTAAAATTTTAAATGTACTCCTGCTATTCTTTAAATAAATCTTTAACATTAACAACATGAGTCGAATTTTTATTCAAATCTGCATGAGCAACGTTTTCAATTACATTGTCGTTTGATTCTGTTTCGACTTTAATTTTGTCTTGAAGCATTTCATATGCGACCTCACGAATTTTTTCTTCATCTAAAGCTCCTTGTGATTTTAGGTTATTATAAATATCGATGTATTGTTGACATTGTGTTCTACTTTTTAAATCTTTTAAGTTTATTGTGTCTCTTCCTTTATTTATTTTATGGTAGTGCCTAATATAATGAAAAATTATTTTTTAGCATTCTAATATTTTCTTATGCATCAATACCTACGATCTTATTACGTCTTCTTCATAAAAAATTTTTTTCAATTTAATATTTGGAATCGGTCTGTCAAACTTCGGTTCCAAATTTGGAGGAAATGCAGCATACACTTCGTACCATAATGGTTTATCTTCTGGTTTCATAGCTCCAGATTTTAATAAACCTGTAACTCTAATTTATTTGTTCAATACGAATTTAATTTTTTAAAAAATATACATATTTATGCGATCCTTATCCAAAGATAGCTACAACATACACACTTTGGCAAATATTATTTTAGATTTTAGTAACTTAATAAGAGTCGCATAACAATATCATATGATTTATACCTAGTAAATATTGTCCCAATTTTTTCTAAACGACTTTGAGCCATTTTTAAATTAAGTTAATTTAAATTTTTTCTAAAATTCATCTACCACCCTTAAATAATTAATAAATTGTGTTTATTTTTAAGCAGTGACAATTGACAGTGACAATTAATACTGTTTATATCTGAAGCGCAGGGCTGCTTCAACCATTTCACTTAATTCTAATTTGACCATTAATGCTCTCTCCTTGTATTTAAAAATTAGTAATTTCTGTAATTAATCTTACACTTACTTTACATTGTTTTGTAAACTAATTAATTTCTGTGTTATTGTTTAATAAGATATAAGCGAATTAAATCAAATTTTTTTACCTCAAACGAAACCAAGGAAGGAGTTTTTATTGAAAATACTTAAAAATATCAGATCAACCTAAATAGACGGTACGCGGTTATTAAAAAAAAATACTGACGGTGATTTTTCAACCGTGATTTAAAATAATACAAAAATTAAGGTACGGCATTTTATCCCGGAATCAAATTTCCCATTCCGAGGGTACAAACTAAAAAATTATTTTTATTGTTTTTACCTTTTTGTCATATTTTTAACATCAACCATAGTTTTATTCCAATAAAAATTGAATAATTTATAAAGGTAGAATTTCAATATTCCACAACGGCAGTACGTAATTTTGATTCCTAAAAACACTAATGTGAAGTAGTGTTAGAGAACTAAAAATATGTTGCACAAATATATCCGGATATATCGATAGTTCTGTAACGGAACTTGCTGTATAATGTAATGTACTGGTGATCTGCATTTAATTTCTAAAGAAACATGTAATAACGTTATATACATGATAATGTTATTATAATCAAAGATGGAATGAATAAAACAGTATATAAATAACATAATTTGAAAAATATTAACTGTACTTAGATTTATCAAATTTTTTGTCGGTTGCCAATTACTGGCAAGTTGAAATATTTTAGAATATTTGTAAAATTATTGCATACATTGAAACAGTTATGCCAATAACTGGTTATGTAAAAGATCGATTAAATTCGGCATTTAAACAACATGTAGGTTAAATTTCAACTTTGACATAGCTAGTAACAAGTTTTTTCGCTTGCTCATTCCAAAAAAGGAATATAAAGAATACTCGTATAATGAAACTCAATATTTGAAATGAAAAAAAAGGACAAGGCTAAAACCGTCGATAGTTCTCTATCTCTAATGTGAAGTAACATAGTACGAGTATTCCAAACTAAAAACAAGTAAATGAACATAAAAAAAAGCCATTGGCAAGTATTATGTAAAGTATTATTTACATAATTGGGTATGTAAATTTATATAATTTATATTATCTGAGTAAAATGAACATTGATAATTTTATTGTATTGCAATAAACCATTGATAAACAATATAAAAATGATAATACATACATAGATAAAATTATGATTTAATATATGTACATAATTTTATACTACATTGTGATACGGTGCATATAATGAATATCTGCTCCGGGTTTAACTTATAGTACAAGTGCATCATTATTTCAAAAATTTACTTTTTAATCTGAACAATTACTTTTAATGTTCTGTTAAGCTTTTTTGATTTAGATTTTTTTTTATCAGTTTCCTTCCTGTTTTTTATTATTTCCAAACATAATATTAAAAATCCAAATAAATTTCCAACAGCCAAAACGTAAAATGATAACTGCAAGTCCCGAAGACTTAGGACTTTTGCAAAATTATTCTCATTTAGTGGTTCTTTTAAGTGTGCAAGATATTCTTTTAATTTTCTTTGATTTGTCCAGTAATTAAGCAAACCAGATGCAAGGAATTCCAACAATAAGTTATTTATTCTTTCGGCATAGGGTGAATTTTTTTGCAAAACATAAGATAACATATATAATTTGGGGCATTCTGGAATAACATGCAAAACCTTCCTTGTAAAGTAATTTGAATCTTGTAATTGTAAACCTAACCATCGATTAACAGAAGCAAAATTCTTCTTTTCAACCATCGATTTCACTAAACTAACATTTTTGTTTGACAAAGTCATTTTACTATCTAAATAATCATAAGTTGCGGAAACATTTTTTGGAAACAAATCATCTTTCATTGATTCATATTTATATAAAATTTTATAGCCTTTTTTGGCTAACTGCTGTAAAGTATTTATATCAGGATAAAATAACGGCTTTGTATAAACTGTGGCCAAACTGGATTCAAATATTGCGCCAAATATAACACTTACTATTGATACAGATAAAAGGAATATTCGACCAGATTTATATTTAGGTAGCTTAATTAATCCAACACGTACCCAGATAATCCATGTATCAACATAAATTTGCAAAATTTCTGTTACACCGAACAATTTAAAATTAAAATTTAACATATTTGCCCAATTAAAAAGGCATAATATAGTTCCACACAAAAATGCTACCACTATATAACAAATCCACATTTCGTACCCAACAGAAAATAAAGGCAATATAGTTGGTGGAATTCTCTCAGATTTTGGTACAAAAATACATAATCGATCATCATAAACACCAACTGTATATTCAACATCTCGTGTGTTGTAATCCTTAATAAAATATCCAGTTATCACAATATCTGTTTCGTTTCTAATCAATAATCCGATACCACCAATAAATGAGCCGTTTGGCAATTTTAAGCTAAAAAGAAATGAAAATTTTATTTACTTTGCTTTATATTAGTTGATAAATTTATTTTGAAACTGCTTTTTAATGCAAATTTATTAAATAAAACGTAAGGTAGACGGAAATGCACATTTGAATATCTTTGGCAATAAATTGCAAGTTTTGCCGACTTAGAGACAGACACTTAAAGTTAAATATGTATGTACATAAGTGTTTATATAATACTTACGTTTCCTGGAAATCATTATACGAAATTTGAACAATTTTAATTAAAGTAAACAATAAAAATTATAGTGTTAATACAGATCAAGGTTTAAAATCATATGTATGATGGTTTGGAATTTCAAAACTGATTATTATAAAAAAATCATTTAAATTCTATCCCTAAAAAATGAATAATTCTATCCTTATTTTAAGTTGAAAAATGAATAAACTACTCATCGCCCACAGAGTATCCTTAAAATTAACGTCTGCGACAAAAGAATTGAATTAGAACTGCTAATAAGCTGATGTTCTTACTAATTGTGAGAATGGGAGACGTTAGAGTGTTTACATGTACGTAATACATACACACATGCATTTGTATATAATTAAAACCAAATGTGATCCAATTTACCTTATTTAATTTATAGGATTAATTTAAATTTTACCCAAAATAGTTTTTATCAGGTTCTTGTAATATCATTGTAAAATTCATTTTATCCCTTAAGAGGTACATGACCTCGGCATCAGTTCCATAAACTTTTAAAATTTTCTTGGTTTTTTCATCCAATATCATTTCGGCTAATACTGAACGAAAAATTTGCACTCTGACAGGATAATAATTTAAATTTTTGAACTTATTCCGCCGTAATTCCAGATTTTGCATATGTAAAGGCATAACAATGCCCCAATTCTTATTAGAATTATATTCCAATTCGAATGGTAAAAACAATTTTATGTCTTTTAAGCTTATTAAATAAATCTCATGCACTTCGTAATATTGCCAAAGTTTTCTTAAGTTATCTACTATTAAATTAGTTTCATTTTCTATTTTATAATCCATTACAAAAAAATATACTCCCGATTTGTAAAAATCACACTCCAAACTAAATAACTTATGAATTGATGTAACGATTCCAAAATTATCATATTCAATGTTCTTTAATGAGCAATCCGTATAAACACAAATGGGAGAAACATTTTGTTTTATGAAAAAATCATAGATTCTTTTATTCGAGACTTCATGGTAGGACGATGCATCTATAATTAATTGATGTACATTTGATATAATACTTAATAAAACTTTTTCAGTTATAAAATTTAAGCTTTTATTATCATCATCATCATTGATATTACTTAAAGGCTTATCACCAACTTTTGCTAAAATTTTTATAGTGAAAGGGATAACAAATATTAAAGGTATAGTAAAATAGTAATAGAACAAAGTATTAATTTTCATTTTGAATGTTTTCTATGCTAGTGGTTGATCTAATACTATGTACTTAAAAAAATAGATTTTAAGAATCCGTGTTAGTATAAAAACTATTAACATGCAAAATAAATAAAAGAAAAAAGTGTCCTTAGGGAAAGCAGTGTAAATACTAAAAGTAAATGCCTACAAATATCAATTTAATTTAATTTTCGAATAATATCTTTACATAAAATAAATATAATACACATAAGTAGATAAAATTATTACTTTAAAGGTTATATAACAAATCAGGACAAAATTACGCGTGAATTTGCTTTGTTACAAATGAAACATATAAATAAGAATATTTATTTGTTTAAAACAAAATAACAAAAAATATATTGGAATTAATAAAATAATAAGTTTACTCAAAAAAGGTGTCTTAACATCTCTCAATCTTCATAAAAGTTTTTAGAAATTTATATTAGTAATTTGATTGGGTCCTATGTTTCTTATCTCAATCCAATAAGGATGTACATATGTATGTGATTGAATCGGAACATTAATATAATCTCATAAAAACATCAGATTTATTTATTACTTAGTGTCGCAGCACTGTTAAGATTAATTTGCAATATGAGATGCTTCTAGATTATTTTAAAGGTAACTTTATATCATGTACATACATATATACATATGTGTGAATATATTCATATATATATATATACAAAAAAAAACTATATATATATATATATATATACATATATATTTTTTGTTTTGTAAAGAATTGAACAATAAACATTTTTTCTTATGACACATTTTTCTTTAAAAATACTTTTTATTCAAAATTTAAATAATTTGTAAATAACTATTTAACAAAGTTATTTTTCACAAAAATATTTTAAAAAATTTGCATGATATTTCTGTAAGTTTAAACTTTCAATCTCAAATACATATGTATATCATTTCAGAGTTTTCTCTTATCTCTCAGCCAAGACCATTTTGAAATATCATTGCTTCCGCATTTTTCAATAGCTTTATAAATATCTAGAGATTCTCCTTTCGGAATGCCGTAACCATCCTTCAAGCCGTGAGGATTTGACGGTGTTTTACAATCGGCATTTGATTCTTTTCTTAAGGCTCTATCTACTTCTACGGAAGAAAAGAAAGCTATTGATTGTGGCAAATCATTTAGACCAATTCGACTTGCACAAAAAGATCGTGTTAATAAATTTGTTACATGTAATGCTAATGCTGCTCTATAAACCAAATTCTCTTTTACTAAATACCGTACTTCATCGTGGAAACTAAGGCAAAACCTTAAATTATTTCCCATTAACCATCGCATTGAAACTAACATTAAATGTAAGAAATCTACAGCACCGCTTTGGACCACCCAATTGACGCGGGTAGGCAAGAATCTATCATCATTCGCTTCTCCCTCTTCAAATTGTGGCTGTAATGCCCTACTTAAGCGGCAATTCAGGAAGGGTGTGACAGGATCTTTGCTTCCAGCAATTTCTTCTAATCTGTTGAACATAGCGCTTTCAATTCCATTTTCCCATTTAGGTTTTTTAAACATTTCTGGTACAGAAGTATTACTTGCTGCCGCCATTTTTAATGCTTCATATCCGCTTAACATTTTACTTTTATATGCAATATTCTGAAATTCGTCTTTAAGTTCATATACTTTTTTTCCTTAAAATATTTTAAAAATTAGTAAAAAAAAAATGACAAACTTATAAAACACCTTTGGTAAGTGTAAACATCTTCTGTGCTTTTGATTTGGCTTCGGAATCAGAAATGGCCGGATTAAATTGCTTAAGTAGTCTTTCAGCAAAATTTTGCCCAGCACCATATATTCTTGCATAATTTATTATTTTAGCATGATCTCTTGAAATCCCTATTGCTTTTGCAGTGACAGAATGCATATCCGTTCCATCTGATTTGGTGCCACTTATAGTCATCCAACCTAGCGGTGTTGCACCATGCATTTTATAAGCACTGGCATCTCCTAATACCGATGCTATCCATAGCTCTTGAGAATCTACGTCCGCACCAACGATTCTGTAGCCAATGGGAGATTGAACCATAGCTCGTAATTCTGAACCGACCCTGTTACTTTGAGCGTTACTGGCGGTCATCCATGTTGGCTCCATAGCTCTGCGTGTTAAAGTTCCACACACTACAACTTGAGGTATTATAGCTCCATATTCAGTTTTGGAGCTTTTTAAATGGTACGGTAATTTGTTATGTGGTATCCAAACCACAAATTGATTTTGAATTCGATCACGATTATTTCTCCAATATGATAACATTTTAGCGATTTCAATTACACGCTCGGCCGTATTACTTCCATCCCCAGTTAAAACATTTTCCGAAAATTTATTCAAAAAGTCCTTAGCCATAGGATTACCAACACGAAATGATGGTCCATTTTTGTGTGGCAATTTAAAAAACCAACAGACACCTTCTAAAACTGTATTACACCATACGCCTGTTCCAGTATACTTTCCATATGTTTTATCTTTTTTCACTTTTTTTTTATAATAATCTCTTTTACTTATGTTATGCTCCACATCTTTAGTGAGACTATCAAAAGCGTACAAACTTTCACGCTCTGAAGCCACAAGATCAGTTTCAATTAGTGGACATTTTTGAATTAATTGCTCAATGGGTATTTTTCCAGACTCAGTATCTGAATGCTTTTCTTGGAAAGGCACTAAAAATCCCCAACCATGATCTTTTATATAGTGCAACGGATACCCTTCCCAACTTAAAGATAAAAGTTTTGGAACTATTTGCATACCGGTACCAATATTATTGGGACCTGGTAACCAGTCAGGCGCATTGGGTTTAGAACACAATTTCCTATACCAATTGGGATAACCAACAAGTAGTGGCCTCCTTACAGGAATATTTACTTTCTGATCGTACAAGTATTGGAATTTTTGTGCCAACAAATCCTCTTCCACACTTTCATCCTTAATTTCTGTAGTATTTTGATGATCTATATTCTCAGACTTACTTTTGAGAGTATTTGCACTTTGCATTTCTCTTAGATTCTTAGTACCTTTCTTCATTTTGAGAGTGGTTGTCGACCAATCTTGATCCCACATCCATAAATCTTTTTCATAATCTTTATTATGCATTAGTTGACAAGCCTCGTTAGCACGTTTTTCTAAATGGTATTTACCCTCAATATCTAAATCCATATAGGTAAGATCTGCTTCTTCTATATAGCGGTTCCAGTTTTCATTTACGGGTAAATATGCAGATCCTAAAAATAAATTAACAAATTTAAAATTAATTATTTGTATAAACAAAATACGAAGTATACGAATATCTACCTATTTCTAGCATACCAGCCAGAGTTACAGGATGTGGAAAACGATTTTTAAACAAGGGAAATAGTTGCCTAAACACATCCTGGGTAGCCACTACATCTGAACTGCAATAATTTATTAATGTTTCCAAATTTTCCCAAACATCGTTTAAAGTGCCTTTTACAAAAATTTCGCGCTCCTCTTTTTGTAAATCCTTTTTACAGTATAATTTATAAACTTCTTTTAAGCTATTTAATGAACTTTGTGAAGACCATATATTGTCTTCTTCGTCTAAAGTTTGTTTTGATTTCAACATGGATCTTTGATAGCTAGTTATTCCACTAACACAAACATGTAATGACATAGTGTCTAAAAATCGCACCTTTGTGTCTTCTATTAAATACTGTTCACTAATTCTAGCTCTATCATATGAAACGTTATGTCCAATTATTAATTTAGGCATAACGTTCCCCAAAGGTATGAGATCTTTAAAGAAATATTTCTTAGATTCTAAGTTATTTGCATTAACTTGACCTCTAGTTATTAAATCTTCTGATAACCAAGAATACCAATGATTTTTTCCTACAGCACATGCTATTGTCGGTCCTAAACCGACTGACATGCAAACTTCTACATCTAAGATAAGAGCATTTTCGTCCGGATAATCTACAAGTTCGAAAGTTCCATTTTGTGAATACTTCGTCCAACCACATTCAAAATTCCATTTTCTTGGACGATCAGGAATATCTACCAATAAATTTTCTGTTAATAGAAGATATGGGTCAGATTGTTCTCTTGCAATTTGATAAAAATGTTCTTCAATTGACTGACCCTTTAATTTGGGTAATTTCAAATAAACGTCCTCTAATTTTGGACTATTTTCAATATCGATATCAAACTTCTTTATCTCTTGCAAACATCTTTTAACTATTGTTTCATCAATTTTTGGTGAATGTTCATTTTTAAATATTTGATTAAATAAATTTCGAGATATCATTTGAATTTTCATTTCATTTTCTCTATACTCATTCATTTCACTATTTTTTAATTTTTGGACATTATTTTTAAAAATTCTAACTGTAGAATGCGGAGTAAAATCTTTAAGCATAGATTTGCAGCAATGTCGATATATAATCCTCATTATTTCTAAAATTGGAAAAACCAATTTAAATTTCTACTTAACATCAAATAAACAAAATAATAATTAAATAAATATAAACAAGAGTATTAGGCCGCTACATAACTGAACTGTCATTTACACTGGTAATAAAGTAAGTACTACCATGTTTTTTGAGTTTAAGGATTGTTGACACTTTGCTGACAATAGCTATATGCATTGAATTTTGGGCTATAAATTATAAAATTTACTATCATATAAAATCTAAATTAAAATTATGTATTAAATTCTTGTTTATATAAACCGAAACCAATGTTGATATTATTATTTATATTTTAATGTTGAAATTAACCTATATTTAGGAATTGTAAAATTGTTAAATAATCCTTCTTGAATTTTCATATCCAGGGAGATTCCGTAATCAGTGACGTAACATTATGATACCATTATTTATCATAATTATACCATCAAAAATTATTAAAATTTTTGTTCAGAACCATGTGCCAAGTCTCATTAGTTTCTGAGGTACAAGAATTTTCACCAATTTTCACGAAAATTTCACTTGCTCAAGTATTTTCGCTTACAACTTCCCTTTTAAAAAAGTTGGAAGCTTCAAACGAATAGTTTTTGAAAGCATTAATAATGAACTCCAAAACAACATATTACTTGATTTTATATTTTATGTACTCTCAGGATATCAAGCATTCGAACTTAAAAAAAATCAAAGTTTCCTGTTTTTTTTTATTTTTTTTTTTAGTTTTCTCTAAAATTTTGTTATTGGACGAAATTTTTTTACAGAATTTTTCGCACTTTCTTCAAGGCCAAATACATAATTATAGTGACTTTTTATATAACAAAATACAATTAAATTTGTTTTTCTCAGTAGCTAATATCTTTGGTAGGTAGTGCTTTCTAACATACATATATATATTACAATTTTTGCTGTAAACAAATATAATATTTAAACAAATTGCATTATTATCATTCATTTCATTATTTTATAATTTTGGAATATCTTTTTTAAATCTTCTAGCTAAAGAATATGGAGCAAGGACGTTAAGATTAAATATCAATATTCAATTAATAATAACATTATTTTCCCATGTAATAAAATATAAAGAAGGCAAAGGATGTTATTGCATATGTGGGACGATATGTATTGTATTCGAGAGTTTTTGCTTAAATATTTTAATATCAATATATGAAAATTATATATTAACAACATATCAGTAATAACATTGCTTAAAATATATTGGTTATATAACAGAGCCATCTATAATCTTTATAAATTGTGCTACATTAATATACATATTAATATGTAGTTACTAAAATCAAAACTGCATTATATCAAAAGTTTGACACTAATTTTTAAAGAGTGTGGCAATACTTAGGTGATCACATTTTATTAAACGAAAGAAGTTTCTTTTTGTGTATTTACAACTTGACATTACAAAAAAAATATTTGTATCAGCCGTGATTTCCATACGGTAACCAAAACAGTGCAAAATAAATATTTACACTGGATCATAAAAAACCGAACAAAAGGAAATTAATTTACAAAGATGCCTGCTCTTAAAAAACCAAATATATTAATAACTGGTATTTTGAATTTGTTATAGAAAGATAAAATCATAAATTTGATAATTTAATAGGTACACCCGGGGTAGGGAAATCTACATTATGTGACAAGTTAGCAGAAAAGCTTAACTTTGAGTGGCATGATATCTCAAAAATAGCGAAAGAAAACGATTTCATTGAGAGCTATGATGAAGACTATGAATGCCCAGTTATTGACGAAGAAAAAGTAAACCTTTTGCTTTGATATTTTCAAAAGTTATTCTGTCAGTTTTTTTAGTTATTGGATTATTTAGAACCAATCATTACAAGAGGAGGAAACATAATTGAATATCATGGATGTGATTTCTTTCCTGAACGGTTTTTCGATATAATTTACGTCATTAGATGCAATAACACAATTTTGTATGATAGATTGAAAGAACGTAACTACAACGAAAAAAAACTAAGATCTAATATTGAGTGTGAAATATTCCAAACGATTTTAGATGAAGCCAAAGATTCATATGACGAGAGCATTGTTTTTGAGTTGAAATGTGAAACTACAGACGATGTGGACAACAATGTACGTACTGTTAAAGAATGGTATTCGAATTGGAAGAGAAAATAAAGAATTAAAATTTGAATTAAACTAGTTTTTGATTTTAAACATTTTGTAGGTTAAACTGAAACGCCAATAGCAATACGGCTGTCATATTTTATTGAATAAAATTAACCTAAAAAATACTTTGCCTGATATTCTGTTTGTGGTGACATGTTAAGTTTTATAAAAGTTTTCACTCTAAAAAAAATCCAAATTAAAATACAAAAACGTTTTCATACAATAAGTTATACATATCCAATGAATAAAGTTTATTTTCGACACAATGCAGAAGATAATCAACTGCAAATCAATTTTAGATATAAAAATTCTAACTTAAATGTAGATCGAGACTTCAATTTTTGTAGAAACGCAAATGAAAATGTTATTGTTTGTTTAGATCGTATTAAAAATAATATTGAAAAAGAGTTCACCAAAAAATCTAAAAAGAAAAAGCAAAAAAAATCTGAAGCTGCTGTCGGCAACAATCAGGATAAAGATATCATAGTCCCTGAGGTTAGAAGTTTTTCCGTAGAAATTTACATGTTTGTATGTACATATAAATTTCTACTGACATATATACATACATATTTACATATAAAACTCGTCCCCCAAATTATCAATATTCACAAGCTTCTTTTTAGATTCTAGTTCAACTTTTACAAAATGACGAGCCTGTAAAAAATGACGAAACATTTGCTTCGATATTAAATCTTTCGGAAGGGAATGGGCTTGTGCTTCGTATTTTAAATGATTATTTCCAAATTCAATATAATAAGCCATGGGTTTTGACGGTTACTTTACCTTCAGTTATTCTAGCTGGATACTACCTATATCCTAATAAACTTGAAATGCAATACGCTACCAAAGAGGACTCAATTGGAATCTGGTATAAAGGGATTATGGTAATTAGAATTTTTTGTTTTTGTTCAAAATAAACTTACAATATACTAACCTTTATTTTCGAAGCCAAAGTCAAAAAATATAATGAATATAGTTTGGGAAAAAGTAGGTGAAGGGTTATTCTATTGCACAAAAAATGAAGACATCGGACATTTAATAAGATTTGAATTAAAGCCAAGTAACGGAAAGGAATTTGGACCAACAAGTGAAGTTATTTCAAAAACCGAAGTTCAAGCGGGTCCTGGATTTTGTCCTTTTGAAAACCGCCATTTATTTACACAATCGCGATTAAAAGATGACAGGTTCAGAGTAGTTTCATATAATTTGTTAGCCGATTACTATGCCGACAGTGATTATTCAAGAAAAGAATTATTTCCTTATTGCCCGCCATACGCTTTAAATATAGAATATAGGAAACAGTTATTTATTAAAGAAATTACTGGATACAATGCTGATATAATATGTTTACAAGAATTAGATTCCAAAGTTTTTGAATTGGATTTGGTACCGATTTTGCAGCAAAAAATGTATGAAGGAATTCTTCAGAAAAAAGGATCCACCGCTGAGGGAATCTGTATATTCTACCAAACCGTAAGATTTGATTTGATTCGATCCATGAGTATTAATATTGGAGAAAACATTGCAAATTTGAACATCTTTTCTAATCTGCATTCCAAAATTGCTGCAAACAAACCTTTAATGGAACGAGTAACTGATAGAGCAACTACATTACAAGTAGTAATTTTGAGGTCCAGAGATACGGGGCATTTTTTAATTGTGGCAAATACTCATTTATATTTTCATCCTGACGCTGATCACATTAGGCTATTGCAAATTGGGTTTTCCATGATTTATGTTAAAAATGTTTATGAAGAATTATTGAAAGAATACAAGTTATCCTTAGAACAACTATCAATAATATTTTGTGGTGATTTTAATAGCGTTCCAGAATGTGGTATCTATAAACTTATGACCGAAAAGCACGTTGGAGAAGATTTTATTGATTGGTCAAGTAGTAAGTTTTTTTTTTGTTTGTTTCCATAATTAAAACCTAATACATATGTTTAGAGAAAGAAGAAGCAGTGAAAAATGTTTCCTTGGAACAACCATTTGATTTTGGTTCAGCTTGCGGATGTCCGACATACACAAATTATACCCATTTGTTCTCTGGCTGTTTGGATTATATATTTTATCAAAAAAATAATTTGGAGGTAGAACAGGTATTACGAAAATATTTATACCTGTATGAAAATTAATTTAAATTTAAAAAATTCTCTCTTAGGTTATTCCTCTGCCAACTGATGAGGAAATTAAAGCTCACATAGCTATTCCTTCTGTTGTTTTTCCATCAGATCACATAGCTTTAGTTGCTGACTTAAAGTTTAAATCAACAATTTGATTATTCAGTACAATTGTAAATAACTAGCAATTTTTTTAATTTATAAAATATTTCAAAAAAACTAACTTATTATTACATATCCATACTTTCAACTTGAGACACATCAAAATCGTCATCATTTCCCCAAACTTCCTTTTTTTGAGTTTCCGCCAATTCAGTTTCCTCATTTTCAGCTGTATTCCACAGCTCATCATCATCATCCACATTCATTAATAACGCTTCGGAATTTTTTTTATAATTAGATGTTTTTTTAGCTGCCGTAGGGGTCTTACTAGTTTGGGGAGCTCTATTGCCTTGAATGATCTGACTTTCTTCAAAGTATAAGTTGGGATGTGTGATTCCATGGTCAAGCTTTGTATCATGTGTTATTTCAAAGTATTTTCCGCAAGCTATTTGGTAATGACCTCTTTGGGCGTAATTCATAACTTCTTGAACTGCTGCTGCAGACAAACCGTAGCTTGTTAATTTAAGTTTTAATGCTGATGTATCAAAATGCTTAAAGGGACAGCCATAGGTTTGTGAACCAACACTACTCGTTATAATTTTCATGCAAGAATATGGAGTGTAATTCACCATAGATCCTTCCTTACCATAATTATGTCGAATATTGTAAGCGTACGATTTTTCAAATTTGTCAATATCCATTTGTTTTACAAATTCTTCACGCCAAAAACGTAAGGAATCTTCTAGAGTAACTCCAATTCCTTTTAAAAATAGACCATATTGCATTCTACCTCCGTGCTTATGGTGGTGTGTTGTCCGCAAAACTTCATGACAAACTCGCATACATAATGGAAATGACTTTTTAGACAATTGATCAATTGCTTCGATTGGGACTTGCCCACTCTTTGTAAGAGCATAATCTTTGCCAGTGTATGAGGTATGCAAACCTTTTAATAGATAATAAATTCTAAAAAAAAATTGTTAAATAAATAGATGTTATAAGATGGATAGAATTTATTAGTATTGATAAAATTACCGTTCATCGTTCTCTACTTCTGGCAATAGTTTTTGGCAAGCGATCAAACCATGTTCTATTTCTGCTTGATGTTTGGCGGCGACAATTGAAATAAAATCATTCGAGCTAACGTAAGCATATCCTTTTTTCAAAAAGCATTTCCTGGATCGTACAAGATCTAAAACTTCCAAGAAGCTAACTTTATAGAAGTCATTTGCTTCTATTGTATGAAGATTTCTGCCAAAAGTTGAATCTAACAAACCATCTTTTATTTCTTCTTTTTGTTCTTGACTTAAAGGTACATAGTTCATTTTATTATAAGCGAGAAATTGCTTAATTTCTTGTGGCATTAGAGAGGAAAACTTATACCGAAATAGTTCCATTTCTCTGGCAATAAACCATCTACAAATAAGTTGAAATTAACAATTAAAAATTTATTTGTCAGTTATTTAAAAAATTGCCCACTTTTTCAAATCTTGGGATCGGCAGTAGCCTAGCCTTAAAATAAAATGCGATATGTAATCACGTCGTCTCGCCTGTAAATCTAAATCTTTTTTGGTACTGCTGCCGCCACTTAGCAATCTTACATATCCTTTTAAACCTTCACGATTTAATTCATTAACAATATTTTCTTTATATTCATCAGATAAAAAACGCAAATTTTTACACCCAGCTTGCTCAAATATTCTTAAAACTTTAAGTCTTTCTAAAGCTAAATCTTCAAATTCTTGAATTTTTATTTCTTCAAGAGGTGGTAAACGATACAACAAAACATTAAAAGGATACAAATTTTCTAAGTTTTCATATTCTGGCTTCCGCTCTACACGAACGCGGCTTTTCCGTGAAAAATCCATTAGTAGTTAAAATAAAAAGCAATTACAATATAAAAAATTTTTTATTTTTATTTCATGTGCAATTAAATTTAAAAGTTAATCCGTCACTTTTTATTCTCCCGCCACTACAAATGTCAACGAAGCGAAGTCATCTGAAAATTGACATTTTATTGGCAGCACCTAAGTTTATGTTGGTGGCATTTCACGCTGAAAGTTCGCAATTATAGCTTAGACATATTAGAAACAAAGTTGGATTCATTTCTTTAAATTTTTATTTATATTATTTCGTAGATTACTTTAACTAAAATTTTCGACAAGAGATACATATATTTTTATATTTTTTGGTTATGTGTAATTTCGTTGTTTGCTCTACATACATATTTTATTTTTCTTTTTAATAAATTTGTTTCAAATATGTATGTATGTAAAAAAATATTTTTGTTTATGTTAATATTATTGTCATAAATTCTATTTTTAATAAACGTTTTTGTACTTTAAAGTTGATATTTTAATAATTAATACGAAAAGGAAACGAAAAAATATATGGACTTAATTACAATGAAGGCACTTTTAAATATTTTTTTAGTACATATAATACATAGTTAAAAATATTTTAAAATTATTAATTTCAGGTTATTAAATTTAAAATGCCAATTGGATGTGTAGTGTCAAAAACTTGAAACATCAAATTAGCATTCCATTTACCATCTATGCTCAACCTTTCGTTAAAACGAATAAATGCATTTGTACACGTTACTGAAAATGAATGAGCGGTATTGGAATATATATACATATGTATGCACATACATGCATGTATTCTTGCTCAGCGTAAAATTCTGCGTTTGTTTAAATATGTCTGTCCGATTGCACGATAACTCAAAAACGAATAAAGTAAATACAACTTTCACAAGCTACTTCTTTTGTACCAAGGACGGACCTTAATATTATTGGACCAATTTGGCCAACGGGTTCGGGTAGCTGCCTTACAACTCAAAGACATTCCCCTCTATTATGAACATCGGTATCGGCCGATATATTATCGGCAGTTCTAATCGGTTTTAGGTTTCTTCTGTATTATGAACCGATACCGATAAAAATATTTCAACCGATTAAAAGAAGTTTTTTCATATAAATCTTTGTTTTTGTAAATTGGAGAAAAAGTTTTTTTTCTAATGACATTTGTTTTCTTTCAAAAGTTATTTTCAAAAAATTTTAAAAATTATTTTGAATTTGGTTTTGATGTGCTAAAAAGTTGTTGTAAGCAAATTATTTTCTTTTAAATTTGTAAAATAAAAATATACATACATATATCGGGAAAATGTGTGCATTATATTTTGAAAGTGAAGAAACGGTACTAAGTGAAGAAACGCAAGCTATTCAAAGACGACATATAAGAGATCCAACTAATCCATTGGATTTAGACAACAAAATATATGTTTATGTACCTATTTTATTTTATTATTTATATAATATGTACACATTTTTTAGATTTATCCAGAATTTCAGATTATCATTCCTTGCCAGGCTTAAGTCCTCTTCCATTTTTTCTACTAACCGCGCAATTTGTTTTTTGTTGTTTACGATTTTACTCCTAAATAAAATATATGAATAACATTTTGAAAAAAAATAATTTAGAAAAAAAGCTTACATTTTAAAAAAGCAATTAATTACACCAGTTTCCTTGATAAAATGAAGATTTTACAAAAAAAAAAATCTGTCGTCTAAAAATTTGTACCCGCTTTTAAATCGGTGAAAACCCGACAATTTATCGTTTTCATAATACCAGCTAATACGTTTCCTATACAGGGAAAAAAAGCTTTCCCGACTCCGATAAAATTTACTGATAAACAATGTTGGTAACACAAACACAAAATTTTGCCGATAAATTATCGTTTATCGGCCGATACCGATATATGTACATAATAGAGGGGATTATTTTAAGTATTTAAAAAAATTAAGATATAAATATAAAATTTTCTACACTTGTGTTCAACTACATTTTACGTGTGCTCTAAAAATTACAATGAAATGACTGCATTGGTTCAGGAGCTGTCACACAACTCCAAAAGCCTATTAGAAAAACTTGAAAAATAATAAAGTTAGATTCAAGAGATTTGGCAGTTATGTTTTCAATTATAGGTCACATGTACCCTTGAAATTTTTTGAATGGCTTTAGAGGTTCGGATAGCTTCCATACATAATAAATCTTTTAAATATCCAGAAAAATAATAAGGTTAGATTCATGAGACTTGGCAGTCTTGTGTCCAATTATAGGTCAAAGATAACAGTGAACTTTTTGTGGACTGGTTTGACAGGTGCGAGTTATTGCCCTATAAACATTAAAGGTGATTCTAAATATTTCAAAAAAAATATTGCCAAAGTGCGCAGGTTATAATTTAGTCGGTGTTTCAAAATAATTTCATTAAAGAATAACTGAATTCCTTTTTGACAACATCAAAGTATGTTAAAATTCCTACAACTTTCCAAAGATTAGATAATAATTTTTGGTGAAAAAAAAAACGTTTACAAAAGAAAGTTTAAATATTTTTAATTACATAACTGAACTAAAATTTAATTCTGTCTTGAAGACACCTAGTGTTAGTATATTGAATTCTTAAAAATTAATTGTAATGAGTTTTGATATTAAATAAAATAATTTTATTTGTTTCAGTTTTTGTGGCTTTTTTTCTGCTTTATTTAATTTTAATTTAAATGTATAATATTTTTTTTTTACTTTTTTTTTGCTTTTATTGTTTTCAAAGTTTAATTTTAATAATTAATGATATTATAATATATGAAATAATTATTATTATTATTATTATTATTAATATATCACTGAGGTTCAGGAAGTGGTTTAAGCTCTTTTATTTGCTTAATTAGATACGCTTTTTCGTCATTAAATTGTTCGTCCTCCGATCGGTCTGTATGGAATTTCGTTAAAAAATCAACCAATTTTGCCTGATTTCGTAATAAAATATCCAATATTGGCTTTGGTTTATTGGGATTTGCAACGAAAACCTGTGATTTAAGAAAAAAAAATAAGAAAATAAATATTCATTACTAAATTGTATTTGAAATTAGCTTAAATAATATAAAAAAAAATGACATAAATTTATTAAGAAACCCGCCAAACCTATATGTAAAAGTTAAAAAAAATTTAAATAAAATTTTAATATGTTTGTAATTAAGTATTTTATTTATTATTGTTAGAAAATTATGTAATTAGTTTTTTTTTTTTCTAAAAATATGTTAAATATTCATGTTTAATGATAAAAAAAAATCAAGAATATAATAATTAATGATTAATTATAGCAAATATTTATAAATATTAAAATTAATTTAAATCGAGTAAAATTTAGTTTAGATTTTATAAACATAATAAACGTATTATTACTTAAAATTCGGTTTTTGAACATATAGAAAATATTGTATACGTATTAATTTAAAAATTTTAAAATAAATTGAAGTCATGATTAATTATTCATTTATTATTATTAACTGGGCCCTATTGCATCAACTACTTTTTACTTTTTTTTTAATGAATTAATTGCATCAAAGTTAAAAAATAAAAGAAAAAGTGCTTGATGTTATAGGGTGCTGGTGTGATACTAATTTAAATTAAAACGGAATTTTTACTCCCTATAATTGAAATTCGAGTTCAGTTAAAAAAAAAATTATAAAATGAATTTATACTTTCCCGAATCTGTAATTTCCTAAAAATTTTTTAAAGGAAGAAAAAATTTCTTTTAACTCGAAAAAGGCACTTTATTTATTCTAATAAGTATTCCGTGCACATCTTAATTTTTGATTTACATCAAATTCAAAATTGGAAGTGAGGGTTGCATTGGTTTATCATAAACTCTACACTAACTACGGGTCGAGCCGCCTTTGATTTTATGTTGAGATTTTTGAGATAATTTTCAATAGTTTGTGTATTATTAAAATATTATTTGGAAATCAACGGAATGCTTCTTTTTATATTATTTTACTGCTGTTGCAATTGCAATGTATTGCAAATATCTCAGTAATTTTAAAAACGACCTTTTTTATAACTTTATTTTACTTTAAGGTGTATATAAACTATGTATAATTGTAATTGTTATGTGACTAAAATATGTAATAAATTAATTTTAATAAATTAATTTATTACGTAATAGTTAATATAAATCAATTTAAACAATAATATGTTTAAATTGATTCAATAACAAACTGGAATATATATTTTATATAATAATATTTTTTGATTAACAATGCTGACGATTTCTTATGTAAATAAAACTAAACTAAATTTTTACTCAATTTATATAATATTAAAAAATTTCAGCAAATTTCAAATTTTTAATTTCAATTTCATTACTCATAAAAAAAATCACTTACTTTAAAAACATGGAAGGCTTCAAATTGTATATTTCTTGATTTTTCCTTAAGCATATTCATCATAAGCTTTAAATTATCTGGATTCGATATATATTTTGTCATAACCTAAAATTTATTTATAATAAATAAAATGTAAAATTATTTACAATTTATATTCCATTTAAACAACTTACAGTAAAATTATGTCTGTCTAATAATAATTCACCAAGTAATTTTAAACTTTGTCTCCTTGTAACATAATTTTCTGAGTTTAATAATCGCTGATAATGTGTAAAAACTTTATCATAATTTGCTTCAAGAAATTCAGCACATAATATTTTGTGACGTGTTAATAATTCCTAAAAAAAACAAAAGTTAATTACAAATATATAAGTATGTAAGTATTAAATTTCATAGAAGAAATAAATATGTATGTATATGTACCTTGAATGTTGAAAAAGCATCTGAAGCAATATCAAATGTTGATACTTCGACATATCGAAAGAAATTGAAAAATTCTTCTGAATGTAACATTATTTTAGCTAAAGCTTCATATCGTGCACATTCTCTTAACATTGTCCCACAATTCAATGCAATTTCTTGATGTTCATAGCCAGCCATTAATGTGAATAAAATCTCTGGTTTAGTGCATATATATTCAACAGTTGGAGATCTAGTACCAATCTGTCGTCGTAAAACGTTATTAAAAACTTGAGCCACATCTTTTTTCCCTTCAAAATCGATCCGATTTAAGTTCTTAAATATATAAATTAAAAATAAACAATCAATTAGAAAATAATACTTAAAATTAAAAAATCTAATTACTTAAATATATAATAAAAAATTACTTAAGGCAGCATATGTGTAAATGTATAGCAAATTAGAATTAAAAAGAAAGAAAACGAGAAAAGATTAAATCGGTCGTACCATCTCTGTGGTACCCGTATGAATATTTTACATTAGTTACAAACAGGCAACAAAAGGAGTCATGGCCTTCTTACTAATCTTATTCGTTTTAATTTTGAACATTTCGATTTGATTAAGTTTTCGAAGAACTTTTACTGTAAGAATTTATATTACTTTTATTTTACCCATTAGCCACTACTTAAGATTTTAATAAATAATTTTGCGAATTATATGACATTTAATAAAGCCGCTGCTTCGATCAAACCCAAATCTAAATAGGGATTACTCTTAGCAATTTGAAAGTAAAGTCTATGTTTTTGAATTACTGTTAGAAGAAATGAACAATTGGACGGATAGAAATAGTTTAACTAGAATCCGATACTGAACAAGAATATACATATATATTTTTAAGTTCACCTTTTAGACGTACATAGAGTGTACGTCTACTTTAGTGTTACAAACGGAGTGGTAAATTTGTATTAAAATAAATTTATAAAATTATAATTGTAAATTTCCAAATATCATTCGTTTGTGGTAATGCAATTTATGGAAATATTACGTTAAGACACAGTGCTCAAGAGAAAATATATTAGAATTATTTAAAAAAAATGTTTACCTGTATTAATAACAGTAATAAATTACTATTATATAATTCTTGTGATAGTTGTGCTACTACGTATTCTGTTTGAGGTTCAGAATCTGATGTACCATACAGCATATTTTTGATTAAAACCTGAAACAATATAAGAAAATATATTAAATTATGATGGATTCTCTTTTGTACAGAATACTTTTATTTCAATAAACTGCGCATGTTTAAAATTAAATTATAATATTTTATTGAAATTTTATTTTTGCAAATAACATTTTGAACTAATTGTTCTTTTTGTTGTCAAAACATGTGATATGTTCGTCTCGTATTTAACAAAAAGAGTACTTTATTTCTTTTCTTTAAAGAAGTTACAATATAGACAAAATTTTTAAATTAATACATTTATTTTACTGTTATCTCACTAGATCGAAGTATGCCTGGTAGTTTTTGAGGACAACATTAATAATATACTATGTAGATTTGCATTCGACTGCATTCCTTGCAAATAGGAAGAAATTCTTTATCATTGACTGGGCTCCAAAGTCGGTTTTATTGACAATTTTATAAATCTATTTACATTCTTCATTGTATTTCAGAAATTAGACATATAAAACGATTTTGATTAATATTAAAGTCCCATTCAACATTTTATCACCAAGAAAATATTTTTTCTTAATAAAAAATTTTGAAATTTAAATCTATCAAAGAAACTAGCAGGGGCCTATCAAAAATTGAAAATCACAACAAGGGGTCTACGAGCGAAAAAAGTTTTGGAACCTCTGTTTTACGTCAACCTTCTTTTTGACACAAAATCTGTGTTACCATCCAGATTCTGGTACGTTATATATGAATTTTTATATTCTCGACAGTGAAAGATAAATTAATTGATATACTTTTGACATAAAAAAATATTTTTTTTGTAGTCTTGCACCAAAACTACAGAGGAATAACGTGTTATACTCTTCGATTAAAAAAAATAAAAAGAAAATTGAAAAAAAAAATCAGTTAGCTTTCTTTTTTTTTGACTAAAAATTTGAAAATTTTTCATTAATTACAGTAATTGTTCAATTGTACTTTTTACTTTTTCATTACTTATGAAATTAAAATTCATAAAATAATGTACAGAAATGAATATTTTGTCACGCTCAGTTAGCAATTTATATTTTAATTGAATTGCATATTTCAATGTAAAAGTGAGCCAATAAAAATATTTTGTTCGTGTTTCACATAATAAAATTTATGACAATATTTTAAGGTGGTTCAGTTAAAATAGAATATACGACTCTATACAGACGGTCAAGCACTACCACGAAATATTTTGTTTGTTGAGTAATGTCAAACATAAATACTGACGTGTTTGTAACAGTTCAAATTGTTAAAGAAAGCATCAACATAGAGTATTTTTCAATGGGTGGGGTATGCTATCCTTTTAGTAGGTCCAATCCATTTATAGGGGAAGGTAATTGAGTTTCCCATTTAAAAATTACTTTTTGCACTAAATTTGAAAAAACAAAGGAGATATCAAGAACAAGAAATTTATACTTTCCTACTTAGCGTTCTGTTTTCATTGCCTTTCATAAGATATTGTAAAACATGACAATTTGTTAAGGTTTTATTATCTTCTATTATAAATACGGGGCTAATGCAAATGATCTTTAGATGCGCATTTCCGTTGTCACAGATTTTAATTTTCGCATTAAAAATCTATTATTTAAATGTAGGTTAAAGGTGTTTATCTGAGTTCTAGTAGAAACCTATTAGAAAAGAAGTTGAAATTAATATATCTATCAATGTAAACAAAATTCTTGAAAATTTAATAGCCCATAGTACCAAAATTATTTGAAATGCATTTTTTTTTTCTGTAATACTGATGTCGAAGTAGTAAAAGCAATTTCAGAACTTACATTTTTTCCGCAACTACTTATAATTAAATATACATACATATGTACATACATACACATACTTCTAGTTAACTGTAATAAATAATAATTTATTGGATTTATATTTGTATTTTTCAAAATTTAATTTTATCAGACACGAGGTTTTGTTTTTAATTTAATTTTTATGTCTAAATTAATTAAATCGAAAATTTCCATCAAATAATTTTAGCATTTAAAATTTAGGCATTCAAGCAAATATCAATGGCATCATAGACAACTAAATGTTTCTTAGTCAATGCTTTCAGATTAAAAGTGTTTATCAATAAAACTTTGTGTATGTATGTATAAATATTTATAAATATAATACATGTAAGTTTCCCAAAAAAGAAAACTTTTCATCAGTTTTCAATAAAATGAATGAAAAGCGAATTATTGGACTATAACGATATTAATAATAATAAGATTAATAAAAACGCGAAATAGTCACACTACGTAAAATAATTGTAAAAAAAAAAACAAATAATTATGCTACTTTTAAATTTCAATATTAGCTAAGTACTTGTCCAAATCGGATTTTAATCATTTATATGTAAACATCTTTGTATATTTTTCTCCTGAATTTCGCTACTAGGGTTAATAGCACACACATCGTTATTCACCTTTTTTAAGAATGACACTAATTTTCAATTTAACAAATGCACTATAGTTTATGACGGTCAGCACATTTCCAACAATATTGAAAAAATGCCGTCGTCAAATAAATGGGTTGCCTTTCAATAATGTAAAACTAAAAATAATAAATCCTATTTGTTGAAATAGTTGCATAAATAAGTATACTTTAGCTTAAAAAGCCGGCAACTGTTATGTTCTTGTTTTTATGCGAAAATTCGCATAAAAATTGGAGAATAGAATTTGAGTGTCGAAGATATATGGAGCTAAAGTTGACATTTTTTAAACTTTGAGATGAAATAAATCGGAACTGGAGAGAGTAACAATGAAATTTCATTCGAGTAAAAAAAAAATTGAACAAATTACTAATATATTTATTGTAGGTATGACCTTCGTATATAATTTTTACCGATCGTATTTTGTATACAATGGGTAGGTTATGTGATAGCAACAAATTTTGCATATCGAGTTTTCTGTGGGAACGCATTTCTCCATGATAGCAAAGTGTAAATAAACTATTTTTAGCAACCTGTCGGTCTGTGTGTGCACGCGTGTATCTCAAGTTCGGCTGAACCGATTTTGATGAAATTTTATATGTAAGTTTATTTCGACTATGGCACGGGTTGATCTTTTGGGATACACCAGGCCTCGGGAACTGCATTACTTATGAAGAAAATATTAAACAGATTTACTTGAAATCTCCTGTATAAGCTTCGCTCGACCGTCCGCGAAAACTCCTAACTTTTCAGTTCAAGAAATCAGGCGTAAGCAATTGCACGTTTACCTCGGGCCGAACACAAATTTTTGCGTATATATCATCGAAATTTAATATTTAAATTCTTCGTATTAAAGCGATGAATCTATAGATTTTTTGGAAAGATCAGGGCTCGAAAACTGATCTGGGGGCCGATTTTACTTTTTTTTACCATATCTACGGATCGAATTGATGGAATTTCTAGAAACTTGATATTTTAATTCTGGTTGTCACCGAAACTAATTGACGAGCATTTCAGGGAATTCGGGTAGCACAAAGCGAAACTCTACTAAGAGCAAAATTTACATTTTTCTAGGTATGTTAACTATAAGCTTACTAGTGCCCTAAAAATTGGAAAAAAGTATTTAACAGGCATTTCTTTAATATTCTGTAACACTTTCACTTAACTAGACAATACACATTGCGGTCGGTTATGAGCTGACCACATCAGATTGTTTTTGAAAACAATAACTCTAATGATTAAGTCATGTCTGATAATCTAGGAGATCTAGTTGAAATATCACAAGAAATTACCCTTCTTTTAAATTAATTCATGTTTAATATAAGAATTAGAGATATGGATCTTTTCAAAAACGCTTTTTGGAACCGAGACAAGAGTTCAGCGACAAGAGTTTGTGTAAATTATATGTGTTTGTTAACTTTGCAATATAGTTAATTATGTGTTATTGATTAATCATATAATTATAAATATGCGTTACACATAAAGCGTCCTCTTGCTTACAAACTTAGTGTGACAACATAAAATTCATTGATATTTTTATACAACAGACTGTAGATATTTATGTAAACATAATCAATTATGTGTTCATATATATACATGTGCATGCACTTATACATTTGCAACCTGCATACACATTTATTTATTTTTTGATTGTATTTTTTTTTAACGTGGATGAATGCTGATGCATTTTAATTTACTAAATTTCTTTCTTTCTTTTTATAAACTTCTTAAGCGCCAACATTCTGAATCAAGTATTTTTAGACTTTATTTTAAATATGTTAGCGCAAAGATTGGCGCGACATTATTCAACCTTGATGATGTGTACGATGAGAAATTGTGAACGAGTCTTGCATTACATAGCAATTTTCATATAAGTATGTATTCAAAAATGTAATTTCGTATTTGTGCGAAACTATTTATAAATGAGCAAAGTACTTCTTAATTATTTTTACAATGTTGTATTTTGTTCGCAATTGAAGTCAACCATTCTTTTTTATTTTTTAATCAGATATTATTTTAATTTTTATATTTAATTAAATTTTCATGGAATATTTCTTGACTTTCAAATCTCATTATGCGACATTTGTTGACTCACTCAATTCTGTTTTATTAATAAGTTATTCTAATTATAGCTTATACAATTTTGCAGTCTAATATTCTAATCAATTTTTAGCTAAATTATTTTATAACAACTTAGCAAAACAACAATATTTAAAAGTGATGCAAATATCGTTTAAATGAGCGTACACATAGTATAGCATTTAAATTTTTTTGATCGAAAGGTCACGGACTATTTAAGAGAAATAAGAATATTTTAAAATTTATACTCATTGTCATATGAATCTTACGTATACATATTATATATAAGCCTAAATTACGACGGTTTTCATCGCATTACAATTTTAATTTTGCCCGTATACTGATACCCGCTTAGCATTCAGTTCCAAGAATCGCAAAATCGCAGTATATAACGTATTTCTAAAGTAGAAAATCTATATAATATTTCAAACGCACATAAGACCATTGCACGTACTTGCGGTTATTCAAATCTGTCACTGCACAAATTTTATTTAACATGCTCTAAGTTATACATACATATATTTTATTATATCAAAGGATTTTAAGTTCAATATTGTCAATTGAAAAATTGCTTATTAGTTTCACCTGTCCGTCCGTCTGACCGTACGTTCGTCCGTGTGTCTCTTCACAAAACTTCCACACGCTTGAAGACAGAAAGCTGAAATTTTATATGTACATAGATCTTTACTAGAAACTTATTTCCGTTGAACAAAATTTTCACCTATCTCCCCCCTTTAAAAGTGATTACCCCCCTAAAACCCTAAACACTGCATTTTTTAACTATTTATTGCAGTGAAAGAATAAGTATTTTTCAAATTTTGCAAAAGCAGAAAAATATTGGCTGGCTTCTTCTATCGCTATATATTACTTCTGGACTTTAAAAAAACAAAATGGCCGTTAAAATTTACCGTTATCTAAAACCCGTTGTATTCTAATCTTTAATGCCGTTTTTCTTATACACCGTACGTTACAGAAGTCTGAAATTTAAGCAGCTCTTAGACATTTATAAATAGTTTATTTCGTTAGAAGAAAAAATAATGGTACATTCCATGCCATTAAAAACTATAATTATATTTCTTAAGTCACACAATTAACCCTTAAAATCGAGCATTACGTGAAGTCTTCTTTAAATTTATGTTTTCTTTATTTCAAAGACTGCATAAATCGTTCATCCCAAATATATGCAATCCTTGAAATAGTTTCATATATGAATAAAAATAATTCTGATGTTGTTGTAGGTATACATAGATCGTATATAAAATAAGTATTCTCATTTGCTGAAAGGAAAAGTGCTATAATACAAACCATTGGTTTAACCTAACTTTATTTATTTTAAATTCACAACATAAACTTTCAAACTTTACCCGAATTTATTGTTAGTTTTTTTTAGAACTTCTTCAACTTACGTTCAACTAACAACTCATTTTATTGTGCAAAAATTCAATAACGTAAATTTTAATAGTAATTTTCAAATTCTTTAAACAACTTTTCTGCCTTGTTTAACAACCATGCAGCCTGCTTTAATTAAGTTTTTAATTAAATTTATAAAAAAAAAAGTTTTTTCTTCCTTATGCAATTACAGATTTGTTAAATTCAAGACGGAAATTTGATTAATTTAAAGAAAAAGAATTTTTTTTTATTTTTTATCACCCGAAAGATTCGTGCCAATTTAATTACAATTACATATTATTAAAGTAGTACAAAAACATTAGAACAAAAAATAAACAAACGTTATTTTTTTGCAAAAGCATTATTGTCACATCAAAAAGCACGAAATTCTTTTGTTAAATAAACTAGTAACATACAAACATATTGTACTGTACAAGTGGCACCTTATCCGGTTAGCTTCTTATTGTACATAAAACATGAAATTTAGGAATATTGTTAAAATTTAAGTTAGCACAATCTGAAAAGTATATGTTACAACTAAACTTAATAAATAACTTCTTTCGATAAATTTCAAAGAAAAGAATTTAATATGGCTTTGCGACTGATTTAATTTAAGTTTTAGTACATACTTATAGGGTTTAGGAGTTACAACCGAATTGTCCCTAAAAAAATTGCGCGGCAATTCGGCAAAAAACTATATGTATTTTTGACAGTATGAGAATTTACTGTATATCTAGTTGTTTACGTTGCTCTTTTCCAATATAATAATAGAGAGAAAAATATAGCTTTGATGGATTTAAAAATATTCAATTACAAGCCAATATTCCAACCAAATATACGCATATAAATGAGTAAAATTTCTAGTGTTGAATTTCACGAATTAATATTTTTGATATTCTTATTTAGAAAATCTTCATTTTTAAATTACATTTTAAAATTACGTCTTTTCCAAAATCCAAGTTCAATCCAAAATTTCAATCCATGAAAACAAAAACAAAAATAATTTCGTTTGATATTTATTTTATTTGATTTCATAAGAAAATATTTTGGTAATGGTATTTTGTTAAATGAAAATAAGGAGGTAAGTACCTGTCCTATCCAATAAATTTAAATTTAAATCAGTGTGACTGAAATAAAATATTTTTTTAAATACTTAATTTCACCTTGACAATTTTTTTTTCTTTTTTATAGAATTTAAATATTTCCTGGATTTTATTTAAAAAAATTCTTAATAGTATGATTCGGTCAAATATCATCATAAACAGTGTCAAATTCTAATAATATTAAAAATTATTTGATTTTGGGAAATAAATATTTTAAATTTAAAGTACATACATATAAGGTAAATTGTGGGTATAAGTATTTGGATAAATTATAAAAATGCGGTATGCGGTAAAACTGCGGAAAAGTGTTAGGAAATTTTAAAGGTTATGACGTAGAATTTAATGCCGGGCTTTTACAATCACATTATAAAAATTTGCGAACAAGAAATTTTTTTGGAGTTCATGCTTTTATACCCGATACTATTGAACGATTCCAACCTTTAGCTGTTAATCAAAAAAATTATGAAAAACTAATTTAATTGTTTATGATCCAAATCAAGCAACTTCAATTGAATATCTAAATCCAACCTAACATTGTTTTTCATATCGTTTCTTTCAAAATACCATAATTTTTTATTGCAATTCGCCACTGAAAACTAAAAATAAAATCAATTCAAAATCTAAAAATTGACTCAGAAATTTATTTATAAAAAAAAAATCGCGAACAAATTCCGCGTGTTTTCTTTTTTTTTGTTTTTATTATATTGTTATGATTATTATTGAAATTTTAAAATTTTGATTGAAGATATAAATAATCATTTAATAGTAGTATTAGTATATATAAGTATATGATAACACGGGTAAAATATTCGAAACCGCAGACGAGTTAAAAAATTAAATTTACAATTTTGTAAAAATTCTATCACATTCCTTTAGACTAGATTGTAAAATAGAAAGAGATAGAAATATATTTATGTGATTTTGATTCTTTATTTAAATAAAAGTATTTTTAATTGTTGTTGATAAATTTACAAAAATTTATAAACAAAAAAAAAATTGTTTTTGTGTTATTTTGATTTTGTTCTTAAATTTTGTAGACAAATTACAAAGAAAAACGATCTTGTTATAATAAATGATGCCAAAAATTCTTAAAATAGGAAAACAAAACATTTAATTATTTTTTAATTAAGTGCATTAAGCTTAAGTTGTTATTAAATTTGTAATAATAATTAAACAAATATTTATAGCACCTGTTTTTATCATTTAATAGTTTCAGAGTTGAGTAGAAATTGGTTGTAATGCACTTGTTTTCATTACTTAAATATCATGGTTTTGAATACTTAATATGAAATTTAAATATGATCCGAAAACTTTGGGATTTTTTTTTAAATCATAAAATTATAAAAGAAATAATCAGCGTTAATAATCAGTAATAAGCAGTAAGTTAATGCTAAGATAAGGTTCAATATCCCTATAATACATACAATGTTCATTAGTTATATAATTACTGGCTAAGTTTTTATGAACTGTTTAAATGTTTAATGAGAAATTGAAAAATTGAATCGATATAAGAACTAACTCTCGCAAGAAAAATGAAGTATGTATGTATATTATTGCAATAGGAGAAGAAAAAAAGAAATTTTTTCTATAGCTAAAGCACAGCAATTAACAACTGACAAAGTAAACAAAATCCGAGCTGAGAGTGAAAATCGACAAATGATTGACAGAACTTAGTTCTTATATGTCAATATGAGAGAGGAAATAGCAGAATGCTCTCTAGAACACAGAAACAAAACGATTAAAAAAAATACACCTTTTCACCACGCAAAACAATAAAAGCTTTACGATCTACTTTTAATGTTTAAGTGTACTCGTATCAACATTTCACAGAGGAGAAGCATTAGGTTTAAAAAAAAAAACTCAAATCAACACCTAATAAATAAAATTTAGCAACACGTTAGTTTAGTTTATGTAAGAGTTCTTACATTTTATTTGTTTTCTCGAATTCTTTTTTTTCAGTTACTGTATCTTTTTTCTTGGTCGCCGTTTTATAACAGTTACATCGTCCAGATTTTGAAACTAAACAAAGCACAATAAACAAACTTTTACTTTTAATATATTTTAATTAGAACTGTGGATTACAAAATTTAAGATGCAGGTTGATTTCAGTTTGATTAAGACAAGAGAAAATCAAGGTTTTCTCTTTATATTTTAAAGATCATAAACGTAAAATTATATAATCCATACGTTTTCTAAATTCCTTGGACAAATATTTCATATAGGATTTTATTATTAGATTTCAGATTAGGTTTATATTACATTCCTTAATTATAAACACTTAAGTATTCTAATTTTAATTCATTCACAAAAACTTCCTGGTTTTCAAGTATTATGTAAAGTATTTGAATAATTAAAATAATTTGTTTAAAATAGAAATATACATATTAACATTTTAAAATAACAATTCAAAAAATTTAACATAATTAAATAACAATCTTCATAAAAAAAAAGTTAGTATGATTGAATCTAAATTTGCTCAATTGAAATACACCAAAATATAAGCTAAATTCAACATGAAATTTCAATTTTGTAATTCAATTAACTGGAAATTCGCTTCAAAAACAAAAAAACAAACAAATTCTTAATCAATTACTTAACCTTGCAATTTTTAAAACAATTACTTAAGAAAAATTTTAAATTACTTAATTAACCAAAATTGACCTTTAACAAATATTTGATAAGTACACATACAAACAGAAAAAGAAGAGAAGGAGAGAAACAACAGCGCTGCAAAAAAAATCCATAGATTTAAGAAGTTATTATTTGCTACTAATGGCCTCACACAAGTATTTTCTTTAACAAGTTACAGGACAAACTTTTTGCATATTATTGGTTAATTTGAATTAAATCAATGGTTTGTAAAGTGGCACGTTTCCTTTGAACAACCACTTAAATTATTATTTTTAATGTACGATTAGGAAAGCGAATAAAAAAATGCATACTTTACCGATTATATACTGGTAGAATTCGATAAATAAATAATATTTTTTAATAGGAAAACAATTACAGTTATTTTTTTTTTCTATAGAAATTCAGAAAGCCAAGTCATTCCAATAAATATGGATTAAAAAATTGTAATTGCAACAACTTGCAACGAGTTGATAAAAACTTTTCTGCCAGAAAAATAAATTTCTCGTTAGCATTTATTTGTATATGAAATATGTATGTATGTGCTTTGTATCGGTTTGCAAATGATCGAAAGAATCAAAAAATGAATTCTACACTTGGAAAAATTAGATTGGAAAATAGTAGACGTTTACAAAGCATTCTAAGGAGATAGCAATTATCTACATTTTTTAATATTTTGTAATTCTCCAAATTTTTTAATTTTTAAAGTTTTATATATTTATTTTTGAAGAACTTTCATTAGAGATTATTTATACGAAGTTTTCATCAAAATTAAAATAATTTGATTCCATATTTTCAAGTAATATATCACATTAGAAAAGCCCTCTTAAAGTTATCAGTTAAAGAACTAAGTTGAACAACTAATATCGGATTAAAATTCCCTATAAGTTTATACGGTTATATCTTTTAATAGAAAATGGCTTCAATAAAAAAAGTATTACAAAATAAAAATCAACGTTTTCAGTAATCATCGTTATGTTATACTTATGTTCTAATATTCTGCTTAATACTTGAATGATTCGTGTATTATTTAACCCCTTTACCTATATAACTATAAAAAATTATTGCTCTGGTAATTGAAAGACAAAACAAAAGCAAAGTAGAACGTCCAATTATCAAAAAAAAAGATTTTAAATACAATTATACTTTTCCATATTCATCCATAAAGATTACATTCGAAGACTTTATACACCCACATACATACTTACTTAATATGAAATATTAATAATTTTTAAATGCCCAACAAAATACATGACGTGTATGTACTTATACTTTATTAAAATTTAAAAACAAAAAAAATTTAAAACAATTTTTTTTATTTTTTTTTGTTTTATAAAAGTTGTCACTTTTTTTAGTCATTTTCTTTAATAATGTGTTTATTCGTTTTAGCACTTTTTCAAAAAATTTTTGAAAAAATGTGCTTATTAGTTTCACTCTGTCTGCAGTCCGACCGTCCACCCGTCCGTTCGTGGATCTGTTACTTCCACACGCTTGAAGATAGAGAGCTGAAATTCCGTATAGGAAAATTTTTAACTATCTCCCCCACCTCAAAACCCTAAAAATGCCTTTTTTTAACTATTTATTGCAAAATGAAAGCAATTTTAATAGTATAGTAGGTATACATACATAGATTGTTTTTCAAAACAGAATTTTCACTTGCTAAAGGGAAAAATGCTAAGATACAAACCATTAGTTTGACCTAACTTTATTTATTACTGACTTCAATTATCTTCAGGGTTTTGATGATACTTTGAATTTTTATTTACTAGATTTGTAAATTCTGATACTTGTATTATTTAGGTGTGTCGATAATTTTAAATGCTGGTCAATAACAGTTACATCTGACGGCCACCAGCAATCAACAAATTTTATATTTGTAATTAATTTTTTTTCTTTAAAAATGCCAGAAAATTTTGACAATATAAAAGGCCATTGACATTATTAATTATGTGACATTTGTTTTTTGCATCATCGGTGTTTGTGACATTGTTTTTGCATCACTACTCGTGTAAACATTCTGTTGACAAGGCTAAGTCGACTAAGATGTAAAAGAATTCAACGCGTATTTTAGAACACACCTTACGTTAACTCTGAAAAATTGCAGTAATATGGTACTAATACATAATTCAGCTTATGAATTTTAATTGCTGAATTTTGCAAATCCAGTAAGTAATATTGCAATTTTACAGTTACAAAACAGACAGTCGTTTTTGTTTTATTTTCTATAACCAAAAACCATATTTTTTTTAAATAATAAAATTTAACTAGATCAATAAAAAAATCAGGCTTACATTTCTTGAATAACTTTAAAATTAAAATAGGAGTATTATTTCGAAAGTGTTTAATTATTAAGTCTATTTTGAAAACTCAATTCATTTTCCATTACATAATATACTAAATATAAAAAGAATAATACGGTTTTTTTTAACTTTTTGAAACTATCAACTTTTAGACCTTGTCTATGTTTAAAAATTTCGTCTATCTTGAAACAAACAGCGACCAATCAACCTATGTTATTATAATTACAAATTCCAACCTATATACTTAATTATAATAATAAAATTTTCTTAAAATTTAATAAATTTAAAATTTAAATCCACACCTCAAATTCAATAAAAATTACTAAAATCTTTGTTAAATGTTATGGACTTTCATAACATTTAATTTTATCTCAAACTTTTCAATATTCTAATTAAGCTTTAAATAACTTATGTCACAACACTATTAAAGCAAAAATCAAACAGCGATAATGTTTATATACATTTTGCAAATGTTGCCGAACAAAGTTATATAGAATGTTATTAAGATCAAGTATCTAGCAATGTATGCATAATATAGTTAGTTAGAATTATTTTTTATTATTCATTCTATTGACTACTTGGATATATGTACATATAATATACTTATGCAGGTATTCATATATATATGTATTTGTGTATGTAGTCATAAAATCATAAAAAAGTCTGGGTATGACAGTTATGACTCACTCAAAATATCGTGTGCTTTATTATTTTTCATCATCAGGTGTGTTTCCTTTTACGTAAAAAAAAAACGAGTAAATAAATAAAAAAAAAAAATAAACACATTATTCAGGTTTTTCTTTTCCATTACCTAAAATATTTTGTATCATAATTTATATAAGTAGGAATAAGAAGACTATTGAAAATTGTGAAAATAAGGAATTACAGGAATAGGTAAATAAATTTTGTTATCCGATGTAATATTTAGCTTTAGAGACTTGTTTACATTTACGCATTTTTGTTGATATTTTGTAAAATTTCATAAAAAGAAAATTTTATTTTTTCTTAACAAAATGCTTTCCTTTGCTCGTCTTTTTGATTTAGAAATTATAAGTGTTATATAAAAACAATTATAAAAAATTTCCCCAATTTTAAAATTTAATAATTTAAGTTTAACGTGAAATTTTTCTTTATTTTATGTACTTAATTATAATTAGATATTGGACAAATTTTTTGAAATTTTTGGACTAAAAATGAGTAAGTAAGTAAAAATGTACTTTTTATATAACGAGTGCTCTCCAAACTCAACAAGTCTTCCAGTGTAGGAGCTATTAAGGTTTTAAGATTTTGATGGGTATGTAGATCCATGTAAATTAGTGTTTCGGTGGTAAACCAACCCACTGAAATTTTATTTCATTATATCATGTCTTGACATATCAATAACACTTTTGAATGAACAAAAACTTTTAGTATCTAAATCGAGATAAAACAGAAACAAAATTCAATGAATACCAGAATTTTTTATTTTAAATGTTTCTTCACCTATCAAAACTAGCGGCTCATGTTTAGTCTCCTATTGTCCACTTCTATACATTATTCTGCTTTCTTTTTACTAAGAGACTTGCTATTAAAAAAAATTATTTTGCAAAACATTTTTGCAGTAGCATACTTTTACTCAACGTCACCTCCTTTAACTACATATATATTCATTAAAATAAATTGTTTTTTGATAATATTCAAAATAATAATTTTGAAGAGTTGTTGGAATCGCATACTTATTGACAGTGCTGTGAATTAAAATTAAAAAAAAAAAAGAAATTAGTGACACTTATTATTGGCAATTCAGAACCACAATTGAAATTTGAAATTATTTCAATATTTTCTTTCCTCTACCACCATTCTTACCCAGTCTATGAAATTTTAACTTGCATAAATGTAGGTAAGTATATGTACATTCTTCTTTTCCGTTTAAAAAGGATAATTTTTAGCACGTGGTTTGTTTACCGATCAAATAAAATAAAACCATTGTTTTGTTGCTTTTTTTTTATTTTAATGTTACTGCCTTGGCATTTTAGTTATTTTTTTTTGTATACTTAAGCACATATACTTAAACATTTAAATAGAAATTTTTGCCGACTAAAGATATTGTAATAAAGTTAATATGCACCTATATCTGAAAAAGGGTGTATTAACTTTTATAAAATCTACAATTCCATATACTTACATATACTTACATTATGTACTTATATATATATATGTGAATATATAATAATGTAAGTTGTATAGGAAGGTGGTAGGTAGAAGCACGGAAAATGACTCATTTTCTTTAAACATTTTGCTTTCTGCATAAGAATATCCAACTTTTTATGTATACTTATATATGTACATATAAACTTATTTTATTTAATATTAAAAACAAAATATTACTTGCAGATATCAACCAATAACCAAGGTTATTGCAAAACTTTTGTGTCTCAATAAAAATTTTCAAGAAATAAAAATTAAATGAAATTTTCAGTAAGTAACTTCTATATATAGATATTATTAAAGTTCATGGTTAAATTTTATTAAAAATATTATTTTGTATTTTTAAGTTTTTACTACTTTTATACGAACAAACAACAAACATATGTCGGTATACAAGTTGATATAAATATAAGAACTAAAATATGCATTTTGTTTATTCTTATATTGACGTAGATATTAACTGCAGTTTATTATAGTTAAATTTTGTTTTATAAATTTATTAAAAAATTGGGAACGGAAATAATAATTCAAAATAAACCTGTGTATGAATATAGAATAATAAAACTGACTAGGCCATTCAATTGATATTAAACGTGTAACGTTTTAATATAATCGCACTTCTAAAATAAGACTGTTCCATTAAGAATTTATTTCGAAAATTTTTGTGGTATACACATAAAGTGATTGTAAATCTGTTTTATTTTGAAATATTTAATCAGTACCTTTGAAAATTAAAGAACTGAATTTTTGTCAAAATACGTCGTTGATGCAATTAGTTTTACATGGTACTTACAATGCTTAGATAAAAACGTTTTAGGAAATACCAAACAGTTTCCAAACAAATTCAATTGATAAGATTTAAAACTGGATTTTGTGGAAAATATTTTGTTAAGTATATAGTACCATTTTCTTGTGAAGTTTGGACATTTTATAAAAAAATTTGATGCAAAAAATAGGTTGATGCATTTTGGATTAATCGAAAATTAATCCAATTAATTGAATCTTTGAGGTAATACTTACTGTCCGAATGGTTTTCAGATTAATTTTTTTTTAGAGAAAACAAAGCTAATTATACATTAATAAGCTGCTATAATAATTTTTTAGTAACTTGCAATAAAATTAATTATTAGACACGTTATCTAAAAATTCTAAACAATATTAGAGAAATTTTGAACTCAAAATTACGAAATTAAAATTAACTTATGGATGATAAAAGCAAAGGTATACTCTATTTACCATATTTTTTGAAATCATCAGAATTTTCTCACTTTTGACTCGTTTTATAGTTAATCAGCTAAATTTTCATAAGAAATGCAAAAAAGGAAATACATTCCACTGAAGTCCAACCATATTTTTATATGCCAGTTTTTTTATGTTGCCATATTTTTCATATTTGTTGGCGAAGTTTTCCAGATTTTTTGTGAAACCATTAAAATAAGGCTGAATCTACGGTCTACATAATCAAATTGCAATGCAATGTTATTGCGATGATAAAAAATATTGGCTACGATAATATTCATACGGTTACTAAATTGTTTAGAAAATAATCATTGCCAAAAAAAAAAGAAAGAAAATAGTTGTTAATCCAAAAAAAAAAAAAACAACAAATAACAAAAATTTGTTATTTTTAGAATACAAAGTAAGTCGAAAAATAGCTATAGTTTAAAAATAAAAAAAAAATTTAAAAACAAAAATGTATCGCTGTATGTAACATATGTACACTTAGTACATTTATATATTTACGCATCGGATATTGAACTTAAACCTACATACATTTCTGATTATTTTATTCCCAGCACACATAACCGATACGGTAATATAAGAGAAGGAGCAAAAGTAGACAATTGATAATTTAAAAAAAAAATAAAAAAAAAAATAATAAAACACGAGCAAAAAAGCTAAAATATCTCATTTCATTCATTCTCTAGTATTATTTATAATTATGTACGTACATATGAACATGAGTAAAAAATTATACTCAAACTCTCAAATTGTTAACAAAATAAATTTTGGATATACATACATAAGTATGGGTGCACGTATTCTCTAGCTACTGCATAAAATTTTCACCTTAAAATTTTTTTAAACATTTATAATACTCGTAGAATACGGTTTTCGTTTCTAATTTTCGGAATTTAGAGCCATATATTAACAAAATTATTATTATGTGAGATATCATTTCATTTCAGTAATACTTACAGTACATTTAGTACTAACTAATTCTGCTATTTTACTGCCAATACTTTTTTTTATAAGTATTCAAACCATTCTGTTGAAAAGTTGGAAAACGCAATCAGTTTTGCCAAAAAGAACAAAATATTGAATTTTAATTTATATTAATGTAAAACAAATTAAAATTAATTTATTTAAATTAAGTACAATTAAAAAAAAAAAAAAAAAAGAAGTTACCGGACAACATTAAAAATTTAATTAATGAAGAATAAAAAGTAATAAATTTGATAAAAATTAATGTAGGTACATGATAACTTAATTAAAATAGATGAATTTCGAGAAAATGTAAAAAAAATTGATCTAAATAAAATTAATGGATGTATTCCTCAAGTAAGTAATTGCTTTTTATGTACACGTAAAAACTATATACCATACATATACATATAGCAGTACATTATATAAAAATAAGTGGCTTGACTTGAGGTTCAGCATACAAGGCATGTAAGTATTGGAAAAAATTTCATAGGATTAAATTATAAAAATGTACTGCTTCTAAAAATTTTCAATAAAATTAAAAAAAAAAAAGGGTTCATTATTAAACTATTTAAGATAGAAAGAAGTTACGATTTTCTAAACAGCCAGACTCATATTCTCACATAAAATCAAAACTTCTTTATTAGCAAAACCTATTTAATTCTATACATTTTTCTTCTTTTTTGCTGGTAACTTACACGCTTACACATTGGTTGCAAAATTTGCGCTCTAAACTTAACCATAAATTTTAATAAACTAAATTTGCAAACTAAACTTAACCATAAAAGAAGTCGGATATGTAATATGTTATAATATTTTATACATAATTAATGGACAATAAAAATGAAAACTGAACAAAAATTAGAAAAAATATTAGAATATTTAATATATGCAAAAGGACGAAAATGGCAAAAGCAAAGAATTTCTAAAAGTTTTTCAAATTATAATTTATAAATTTTATTCAGGTTTGGAGTAAAATGGAACAACTGCAAATTATTTTTTGTTAACTTCAATTATATTGTACTTAGTTTGTATATTTATACATTCATACATATGTGCGTAGTTTGTTTTTGTTTTTCAAATATTCATTCATTCATTGCTCATACATATTTTATTTGACATAGTTTATCTAACTTTATAATGCCGCCGTTGACGACAAGAATGACTACGACGCCGCCTGTCAAATCTATTTTCTCTTTATTTTTCCTTCCTTTTTTTTATATTTTCATGCTAAATAATTTGTTCTTACTTTTTTTTATTCTCGTTATATCTACTTTTCTAATTATTTGCCGTGTTCTACCAAAATTATATCACCTTTTTACTTTAGATTAAAGGTGTTATCGGTAAGCATAAATTACTACGTATATTAATATACGTATATATAAATATATTTATGTATACTTGCATATGAATATTAGTTACGTATACATGAATGAATGAATTAAGTACTAAATTTGTGCATCAATTTAAGCCTTCTTAAATCATATACTTAGCTGCCTCTAATGTAATGATAAGAAGTAGAAACTAATGGAAAACAAACTGAAGGATTATTATTACTTTATTCTTTTTACCATATTTTGCATACTTTCTATTGTGATAACCTTATTCTTGCAGAACGTCAAAATATAATAAAAGAAAAAACAATAATATGTAGAAGAAAATTATTTTATTAGTTACCTATACACATTTACGTGTACTTATAATTTTTGTAAGTATATATGCCCATATCTATAGCATGTAACGTATATACTTATGAAAAATTATAATTTCTACATATTTTATTCACACGTACACAAACATTTTCTTATAGAATCTCCTATTCCTCTTTGAATTAAATTTTAATAAGTAGAAAGTCGTGACGTATAGAGAAATGCCAATAATAATGATCCGAGTGAGAATAATTTGAAATTTATGAGGTCGAAATACAATGTAACATGTACAAAATATAAGATGTAGTTTTGTAGTATAATTATGTATGTATTGCGACACGTTAAATTACGTGACAACATTTTAAGTAATAGCATGCAAATAACTGTTGAATAATATTACAAATTTTTTTTTTTCGTTTTTTGTGCTAATTTGAATTTTGTTTACTTATTTTAATTAAAGGACTTTTAAAATAATATGAACATGAATTTAGAATTTTAGAATAGAAATCAGAATTGAATACAATTTCAAAGGTGAATGAAAATCTATAAATTTCTACAGTAGTCAACCATATTTTATTTATGTACAGATTGTGTTCAATTCTATAATTATAATTCGTAGAAAAGACTTACGGTATTCTGCAAATATAAAATGAGTTTATTTTGAAATTTGATTTTAAATTCATGTTTATTTATAAGATTGTTCGAAATTGACTTAGCATTTGATCAATGTTTTCCTCAATAAAGGATAAAATTAACCTTAAATCCTTAAAAGCTGAACCGAATTTTTTCGGTCAAATAATTTCTATATTATATATTTTAAATTGATAAAATGAAGCAGTAAAAGTGTAGTTTAGAGGACACTTTCCTTATAAATAAATAACTTAATTAGCTTCGTAACATAAAAACTATAAATTTAAATTTTTTTGATAAAATTGCAAGAGATTGACACTTTCGAGTTAATAATAAAGGAACAAGAGTTTACCCTATTGGACGACCTTCTCTGCTTCCTTATAAGTACATATGGTAATAAAAATTTACTTGTAAGTAATTATTAACACACACATTGTGTGTTTATAACATTTGACTACTCTATTTATATAAGCAAAAATTATCATCCTTAAAGATCCCGAGAATTAAAGTTTCATATTAAACTACAATATATACGTACACACTTATAAACGAATAATATGTGTTCATTTATATATGTATGAACATAATGTGCATAACAACAATACTTAACTTTAACATTATACTCATGTATCCACACTTACAAAATAACATGTAGAATAAAATAAGAACGTAAATAAAAATATTTTCCATAAAAAGTAAATGAATTAATTAATTTATTATTTTTACGTGTTAACTGTACATTTTTTTTCCTGATATGTCTTAAATATTCATACATTCTTAAGTATATTTATGTAAATTTTGTATTTTGTTGACTCATGTACTTCTAATATTCTTAAGAAATTGACAGCTAAAAGCTTTTATTAAGATATATAGACAGCAGTAGTATAAAAAGTAGTCACAACTAATTTTATCTTAGATCTTAAATAACGGAGTACTTACTACTTACTATATAGTAAACTGCCTTGAAATGTCATTGACAACCTTGTCTGGTGTTATTTTGCATTTTTAAAAATAGGAAACAGACATTAAGTAATAATAATAAAGCAAAAGAGAAAAATTTTTTATTGAAAGTGATTAATAGCACTAGAAAGAAGAATCTAAATTAATCTAAAATAAATCGAAAGAATTTCTAAAGAAATTTCGCGCCTAAATTTTGTTTTTATTTTTTTTCTTTTTTAAGTGAGTAGTCTGGTAAAGAATCGTTAATTAATACTTACATATTTATTTTACACGAAAATTTATGGAGTATACAATTGAATTTTACTTTGAATCTCTAATTCTTTGATCAGAATTTTAAGAATAATTAAGTTCATTTTAATTTTTATTCTGCATTTTTGATGCAAAATGTATACTTAATACTTAATTTAAAAATTTTTTAAGTTAAAAATTTTTTAAGTCTTTTTTGCAAAGACTTGAAATTTTCAATTCAATCTGTATTTTTAGCACTTTTCCAAAAAATATTTTGAAAAAAAAATTCCTAATTAGTTTCACTATTCCCGTCCGACCGTGTGTCCGTTTATAAAACTTTTACACCTTTGCAGATAGAAAGCTGAAATTTCATACGTACGTGAATCTTTACTTCCGCTTCTTTACTTCGTAAAGAAACTTACTTCCGCAGAAAAAATTTTTTATCTATCTCCCCCTTTGGGAATTGAGATTTATGCTTAGAAAAAAGTTCCTTTAATACTTTTTGAAAATATAAAAGTAGGCAGTAGGGTAATTTTCTATTCTAAAAGTAAATGAGACAGAGAAAAAGTATGTATTTCTTTACAGAAAATTTAGAATATTTTAAGCTTAGAACATAGGTTTAAAACTAATTTTAATATTGACCATTCATGGATGAGTACAAAACACTCATATTGCATTTTTTGCAAAACAGAAGTTTATTTATACTCTTTCTTATCTGCCTATTTCAACAATTCGTGCATTTGTTTTGAAACTTAAGTATATTTAAAAATAAATGTAACACAAGTCGATTTTACATACATATATAAAAAAAACAGGTTTAAGACACTCACAGTCATAACTATACAATCACGTACAAGTTTCCATTGTACAAATGAAATTGATTCTCCACAAATGAACTTCACAAGAATTAAATAATATAGTTGACATGTCTTAATATGTCAGTCAAATCGTTTATTTATTGACGGACGACTAAAATGTTTTTTTTGTTTTCATAGGAATATGTAAGCAGCTATAAGTTTCAAAAATAAAATTTAAATTATTTGAAAATTGAATAAATAGATAAATATGATTCTTGCAATAAAATAATTTAAATATTTAGAGAAAGATAAAATGATGTATAAGAAAGAAGAGCACATTTTTACTTTCCATTAAGATTTTGATTACTTATGATTACCTACATAGATACTGTGCACTGCTCTACCGACCACCAAAGTTCTCAAACAAGTAATGGATATACATATATTTTACACAATAATATAATTTGGAGAACAAACACATAAAAAAAGAGTCAAGCAAAATTATATCAATAATAAACTATACACAAACACAACTACATAAAATATAATAAGAGAAAATTTATTTCAAATACGAGTAAAATAACAAAAGTTTTTTTGAATTCAAAACAATTTTAATTTTTTTTTTATTATTTTCTTTATAATTGTAATTGTGAAGAGATTTTTTTATTTTTGTTTTTTGTTATTTTTAATTTTTAGTTATTGTTATTGAAATTGTGCTACACGAATGAGTCAACGAAGATACAAAGATACTTGTACATAAAAAAATATTTTAAAAACATAAAATGATATAAAAATATTTTCTATCTAGTTTTAACTAGTCATCATCACTCTATTTTGACTTCTATTTTAAGGTTGCCGCCTATAAGTTTAATTTTGATAAAATTATGTTCGTTTTTTAAGTTTTAAGAATATTTTAGTTATTAATAAAATTATTTTATATAAATATTTAATTTATTGTAAAATAGTCGATTTTATTAACGCTAATATACAATAATTAAGCTTTTTTCAAAAATTCAAAAATAAATCTTTGAATAATTTTCATATTTATTTAAAATAAATATGTGTGTAAGTAATGATTACTGTATAAATATTGGTTAAGAATGTGTGTGATTCCATTACTTTTTTATGTAAATACTGTCGAATCACGGAACAATAAACACCCAATAAACATCAACTAAGTTTTGTTTGTAAACCAGATGGCACAGTCAAACAAATTTTTCGTTAATGTAGATATATTATTGTATTCCCAAACGAGTGTTGAATTTTAACATAAATTAAGTAACTTAGTTCAAATTGGAAGTACTTAAGTACTTAATTTTATAAGAAATACTTGTCTTATGGAAACGGAACTAAGTTCATCTTGTTTTTTATAAGTAAAATGCAATTTTTTATTTTTCAAATTCTGAGTTTTTTTTTAGAGGACACTGTAACCTCTATGATTTCTTTTTTACTCTCCTCCCTTCGCTTATATGTAAATTCTTGTATTATAATATTATAATAGATCAACGAAAATTTTCATTTAAGTATGTGCATACTCTGTCGTGTCGAGTATATAAATTTTATATATGTATGTCTACTACATCACCACTACTACATGTAATCAAAAAAAAATTGTAAATACAAAAACTGTTGTTTTCTCGTTGTTTATAATTTGGTAATTTAAAAATATTAACAATAAAAATAATCATGAAAGAAATTGCAAAAATGAAATTTAAAAATAAATTTAGAAATTTTTTTTTCATTTTTTTTTTATCGCGCTTATATTCACTTAAACAAATTATTTTACAATAATGTAAAATAATATTGTTTACAGTGTAAACAATATAATGTCCTTAAAGAATATTAAGTATATTATATTGGTTGCATATCGAAACTATGCATGTACAAGTAAAGTACACTTTTCTATTTTTTTATTCGTAAAACACATTGGTTACAAGCAAAAAACCTTTTATAAACACAAATAAATTTACCCCTTTCTTCTTTTATTGAGGTCCTTTGAAAGGCATAAATACATATATAAAATATGTATAATATAAATACATTATATAAAATATGTGAAGTTAAATCTCAAAAAAGAGATATGGAAAAAATTTCAAAAATGCTTTATTAAAACTGTGAAATCATTTTAGGCTTTATTACCTCCAAAGATGCCTTATAATCATATAAATGTATTTAAAAGAAAAAAAAATTTTTTTTGTATTAACCCATTTTTCCCAGTATACCCATATTTGTTTATAAGTAAATACTTAATGTAACGTATAACAAACGTGTAGTCTATTTATTTTAAGTCCACACACCCTGGAATAATTCATTTTTTGAATAATTCTTTAATCAACTTTGTCCTATACAATATTGAAACCTATACCATTACTTTTAAAAGTTATAAATTTATACTTCAATAATTATGTTACAAAACAGTTTCTTTTCTCAAAGCTATAAGGATTTTGTACTTTACTTGCATTCTCGAGCACTGAGTGTTTAGAAGAAACAATAAGAATTTATTAACCATATTACGTTACAAAAAAAATAATTAAAATCAGATAAGGTTAAGATTTTAAGAATATTATTGCATATTTGTACTAATGTAAGTTTTGGCATTGTTTTTTACTTTACTTAAAATAAGTATGCATATTATTTAATATACTAACACATTTAAAACTCCTTAAGTAAAACATTAAATGGAAAAACTACGCATATACGCCACTAAGGAAGTACAAGTAGTTTAAAAGTTCAGATTAATCTATAAACATAAATTATTACAATTTAAGTATACCACTTATGGCATGTATGTAGCATGTAATGTACGAGTATAAAGTAATATATGAGTTTTAAAAAAAAGCTTTCAAATTATTTATTTCTATCAAGTATTCCTTATAAGTATGTAAACTGTATATTGTGGTTTCTTAATTTAGTTGTGCTTACATATTTAAAAACAAGTAAGTAAATTACAAATCTATAAAAGGTACATTCGTCATGAACAATATTAAACGTAAAGGTAAGCGAGTAATATACAATGGAATGAAAAATTAAGTAAATATTGAGATATGAAATAAAAATTTTTAAAAGCATGTATTAATATTGTCTAGCTTTGATTATCTAATAGAAATAAATAAAGAAAAATGGATAAAAAACTAGAAAATCCTACAGAGATATAAAAAAATTTTAAATAAAAGTAAGAGTGTATAAGAAGATAGTTAAGTGCATTATTACTTGTTTAATACCCGCAAAACTAAAAAAAAAAAGAAAAACGTGAATGATAAATAAGCAGATATTAAGTAATAAGCAATTACTTTTAGCATTTAAAAATATTAATCATAAATCAAATATGAAACATGTTACTCGTGCGTCTGCTAACATTACAATTGTTAAATTAAAAAGATTATCCAATCTTTAATTAGTATTTTTATTTTCATAGTATCAAGTGATTTTACAACTACATTAAAATAACAAGTGATAATAAACTTGCTACCGTCACTTACGAAACTTGCCTAAAATATTTATATATTATTAGGAGAACTTTATCTACGTCGTCTAATATAATTTCATTTTGATTATTAAAATTTTGTTGAATTGCACCGAATTGAATTATAATATTGGTTCCATACAAATTTTTTCCAATCATAACTGTCAAAGTCATATTGAAATTTTTATAAAACAAGTAAACGAAACAAGTAAACGGAAATGCGATTTTGGATTATCATTTATACTTTTTTTAACCGGTACTAAAACAGAAGAAATGTTTCAAAATCAAACTACCAAATGCCGTTATCTAAAAAAGATTGAGAGTAACTGGCAATAATATTTATAATATCATAATTTTCATGACCTTGAATATTTTCATATGACTTTGATAATTTTACATGATTTAATTTAACTTTATACACATACGTATGTATATGTGTTTTAATGCTTGGAATAATTTTATAATGTTCAAATATTCCCCCTGCATTATGCATTTTAGTTTCTTAGCATGAGTATAATTGTTATTTAATAGAAAACAGAATTCAAAAATTAAAAAGAAAATCTGATGTGGCCAATACATAACCGACCGCATTTGTTAAGGTATAAAATTATGAAATTTTAAATATTTATTTAAAATTCTATGAAAGAAATAAAGTAGACTTAAGTTAATACACTTAGAAAAATTTAAATGGTGCATTTTCCGTTATCCAGCTTCCTGTAAAATTTCTCAATTAATTTCGTTAACAATCAAAACTCAAATATATAATTACAAGAAATTTCGTCAACTATAGTATCTGAGATATGGTCAAATGTGTGAAATCGGCCATAAGTAACCCAATAGTAAGTGATAATCCCAAAAAAATTAATGGTTAACTTTTTTTAATATAAAGATTTTAAATGTGAAATTTTAAAAAAAATAATTTGTAGTAAAAATACGAAGACTATTTTCTTAAATATAGTCAAAAATGTAAAATCGGCCCCGAGAGAACTGACATATCTCAAAATTTGACCAAACGGTCTCATCTTCGAAGTAAACTCAGACATAAATTTTCGTGAAAATGCTTTAGCCGAACTTAAAGAAGCTGATTTGCACAGACATACTGCCAAACAGACAGACAGACATCTCTCTGGAAATTCCGTCGTCCGTTTCATCGAAAACTCGACCGATCAAAACGTGAATTTTGATACTATCACATACCTTTCTTATTGTATGCAATGCGGTCGGTGAAAAGGCTAATAAGAGAATAACAAATATTCTTATAAAACGCTATTAAATTACATAGTGAATCTAATGTAAATGTCAGACCTACTAAAATAATAATTTATAGAAAGCATTGAGTTATAATAGTTGGAGATCAAATCAAGCAGAAAAAGTTCATTTCTAATATTATTTAAGAGTCTAATTTAAATTTATTTTATTCATTAAGTTCAAATTTATGTACAACTAGATATTAGCTAACAATTTTTATTTACTTTTTTCCTATTTTTATTTTTTTGTGGGGTAAAGAACTCAAACTCTATTTAAAAAGCATCGGACGATGTATTTCATTTATTTTCTTTTTCTGAGTTTCACACTGTTTCTATAGTACATAAATATTTAATCGTTAATAATTGTATGAGAAAAAAAAAGTAAAAAAAAAGAAAGCGATAAAATTTCGCAAAATCGCAACCCAACCCAAAAAAATTAAAAAAAAATTCGCGATGTTGTTTTTCCTCTACGCTTAACTAAAGAAATAAGACAATAAAAGAGAGGACAAAACAATAATGTGTTACAACAATAACAAGCAAAGTTAATTGACTCTTAATATTATAATTTATCTAAACATTTTTAACGGTATCGACAGAATATTTTTCAATACATACCTACTCTATATTTTCGACTTATTTTTTAATGGGCAATGGTTTCTTGTTCCCGAATGGCATGACATGTTTTACGTTAAAAAACTTTTTTGCAATGTTATTATTGATTATTTAAAAATTATTTACCCTGCTTGCCTTTCTCACTTTCTCTCTTAATTTTCTTAATGTTTGTACAAGTAAGTTCAAAAAATATTTAATTACAATATCATATCACAAGAGGACAAAAAATTAAAAATCTTCAACACAAATTTATACATACGAGTACTTATATAACATATATGAAATATAAAAGGCAACAAAATTAAGCAATTTTTTTCGTGGATATTAACAAGGATTCTCATAAAGGTCCTGTTAACATTTTAATTATTACAAGTATTGCCGTACTACTTAACTTATTTTAATGAAGTTTGGACAATGTAGAGTTTAAAATTTTCGAGGTAATTATTTTTGAATGAATAAATTATTTTTGAAGTTGACGGTTATAAAAAAGGAAGATAATTAATCAAATAATTGATATACGAATTTAACAAATTTTAAGTATTACATGTTTGTGAGTAGTTTGTGGTGATATTAATGTTTATTTTGTAAAATTAAGTACGTAAATATATAATTTTACAAAATAAAGTGCTAGAATGCTAACCAAAGAATTTTAAATATCAACGATTTTATATTTGATTTTCGTTTTAACTGAAATTATTACAGGATTTTAATGAGGCTCCCGACTAATCCGTATTTAGGTTTGCTTATGACTTAGGTTTGGTAGTAAGTAATGGTACAAATGTACTCATTTATGACAGAAAACCAGAATCAGGTATAATTCCATGCATTTTTTTAATAAAAAATTAAATGAACAATTGCAAAGAGAACAAATAATTTTTGCTTAAAGTTCGTAAATATAAAAGTAAAATATTAAGAAAACGAAATTCAAAAATATGTAATTTCATTCAAAAAAGTTATCAAAAATCATTTTTACCAATGGCATTGCGTACAATAAAGGATATAATACTGTGATGGCGCCTTAATTGTCCAATTACATTTTCAATGGAAATGCATTAATCTATGTTAAGGTAATTCTCAACTGATTTCGATATTTTTTTGAAAATATGAAAAAATTAATCAAGTTTTGCGACATGTTTTACCACAGCAACTGGATCTTAAAAGCGAACAGACTTTACGTTTTGGATAAAATTAATAGCCAGTAACTTGTTGAAAGAATGTTTCGTTTTTGTTGACCTTAAAGAATGGTTTTTTTTTTAAATTTTATTTTTGGAGACTGATTCTTAAAAAAATGAACCAACAAATTTCGTTGGTAGAAGTAAGTCGGTAGAAATATCAAAGTTTGAAAACTAAAAATTGATTGCTCTTTGAATTATTTTTATTTCATTCAAATTTATGAAAATATCCATATGAATCACATTTTTAAATTTAATTTATTTAAATAAGTAATGAGAATTAAATCCAATATAGTTCTGTCCTAATAAATATGATATGTGGAGAAGTGGAGAAATTCTTTAAGTCCTTGAAAAATTTATGGCATAAACACGATCTGTAAACAATGTCACAGGATTTCTTTTTTGATTTCGTTGTCTGCAATGTTATTGATTAGAATTCGAAATCCATTAACAAAAAAATTTTATGACATTATCGATTGCACGTAAAATATGGGAAGAAAAATACAAAATTATTTTACAGTAAAAAAAAATTAAACCCTATTAAGTTTAATGAAATAGAACGAAGAAACACATTTGCTTTTTCAAACTTTCTAAGACTAGAGTGAATAATTTTTCGTTAACCTTACCTAGTCATTCCAAGTTTTTCCCAAATTTTTTAATTTTATTGCGAATATAATATAATATGTACATGCTAATTTAAATTGAATACCTACTGTACACAATTACACAAATTTACAAGTCATAAATGTCGTGAATTTTATTACAACAAAAAATATTTAATTTATAATTTTATACAAATACATTGAAAAGGCAATCAAAATTATACAAATATTACAAAATATGTTTAGGTAAGTATAAGTGCATATACGTATGAACACATACATAAACAACTTATCAAACAGTTTTATTTTTTTGGAAAGCGAAAATAGGTTAAATTGATCGTGTCAACTCTGCGCGAATTAATGCAAATAAGAGTTGTATGCAATCTCCACAAGAATTCGCATGATCTCACGATCTCAATAAATTTTATCGAAAAAAGTGCCAATATTACTATACATTCGTTTGTGCAAAATTTGTAGACTGCGGCTTTAACAGTTTCAGAGACAGTTAACTGATGATTGAATATTTTTTGAGTATGGCCAAGGTTATAGTTTTTTTTTGCCAAGTAACTTAAGATATTGTATGACAGCTGTCATAAGAACACATACCATCTCAACTGAATTTACCTGTACAAAACTTCGACGTTGCTTCAACAGTTGTTAATCTATACTTATAGCTAAATAATTTTTTATATTGTATTGCAGTTACTTGAACCTTACATGGACGGGAAGATATGGCTTGAAATTCAACACTAAGAAAAAAAAAATTATACATACTTATATCTACTTATGTTTCAAACCATTATTCCGTTTCAAACCATTATAACCGTTAAAAAAGGAACGACAAATTCAACATACCTTTCGGGTATACGCTCGTACGGGAATAAAAAGTGCACGTAAAAATGACTTTGACATTCAATATACTCAATGTGAAAATATTTTTTTTTTTGCTGCATTACTTTAAAAGGTGATACATACACATTATCGTATATTTTACATAAAAAATTGTTTGTATATACATAGGCATTCATATTCATGTTTACAAATTTTTATCGTAAAATGTAATTTTTTTCATGTATGTACTATAACACTTTTCATAATTAAAATTTCATAAAAATAATTTTTATTATAAATTTTCTCTTGGTAAAGCTAAAGGATGCCAAATTTTCATTAAATATTTAATTAGAATTATTAACACTATGATTTTGTTTGATATTGATCTAAAAAATTAAAATATTAATATTTAAATTTAAAATCTCATTAATCAAATAAACTATTTTACATTGTTCGCATTAGCAATAAAAGTTATAAGCCAAAAATTATACTTGCACTATTTTCTTGAAGCCAGATGAATCCTGAAATTGATCGCAACTACTAAGCAAAATAAATTTTTTGTGTAAGTTTTATATGTCATTCAAATCGATTCAGTCGAAAAAACAGGCAGACTAACAGATTATCACGTTTTTGAAAAGAAATTCTTTAAGTTTCTTACACATGAAATTTGTGCGATCACAACACGATCTTTATTGCATTTACTCAATGGAGTCGTTTTTAATTATAGTTCGTCAACTCTGCATTATCTTTTAATTAACTATTAAAGTTATAAAATTATATGAACAAATGAGAATGAAAACTAGCACAATACAATACCTATAAAAGAGGCAACAACGCAATAGAAAAACAGCGCAATTTTTTGAAAATTTTTCAACCTATGCAAAACGCTTCAAGTTGTAGCTTAATCCGAAATCTAACTAACGTAAATTGGTAGCTAACGTAAATTGGGAACGTAAAACAAATCTCATATGAATTTAGAATATGAATTATGAACGAAATTGTGGAATGTTAAAGTATTGTGCTGAAATCCTTAAAAATAATTTTTAAAATTGTATCAAACAACATGCAAATTTAATTAAAATTACACGTGTTTAGAATTATTATAATTAAAAATTACTTAAAGAATAACATAAGTTTTATAATGTCTTTTGAAATTTTAAATGTCATATATTGATAGACTTTGTAAAACGATCAGATAAGTCAAAATGAATAAATTTATTTACAAAAAAAAAAAAATAAATAAATTATTGGCAAATTATCAAAAATTAAAATATCATTACCACTATAAAATTTTAGTATGAAACATTTTTTAATTAATTAAAAAGTTAAATAATTGTTTACATAAAACCAAAATATTTTTAATCAATCAGTTGCATTTATAATATATTTATAATATATACTCTAAAGATATAACCTATCTTTTCCATAAATCACATTCAAACAAATTACAATTTTCTATTAATTAATATTTAAATTATTTAAGAAAATATGAAACAATCACGAATCAATTTTGAAAAGGAAGAAATTAAAGCAATACGAGTATTTTAAATTTAATGCGCCCAAATTAATTTGTTCTGTTAGTTACTGCTTACATATACGAGAAAATCTAAAATTAAAAGAATTATATACCTATACGACTTTCATCAGTTTCAGATTGAATCTAATATTTTTTCGTAAGTATATCTAAACAGCACCTTGGAGAATTTAAAGCTCAAGTACATACATATATTTGAATTACCATCAAATAATCATCACTGCTGATATTTAAAAACTTCAAAATTATTTTAACAAATTGTTATAATAACCAATCAAAGTCATTATCTAATAAGAGAAGTTGCCATATGATAATATTAAATAATTTAAATGACATTCTCTATATGTAATAATATGCAATTTAATATTATATACTTATGTACATCACACCATATATGTACATACATAAAATTGAAATCTTTATTATATCATCTACATACATAACATGTAAGTATACATGAATGTATATGATATGATACATGAAATTTAAACAACAAATGAAATTAATTTTATTTAAAAGCAAATAATATAACAGACTAGATACGTATCAGCCAAATGTACATTTTTATATAAATTTGCAAGTAAATATAGAAAGAAAACAAATGTATGTACGTATATGTAGAATGAATAACTTAAGTATAACAGTAATAATTTAAAATTCTTTTATGATTGAAAAATTTAAATCGAATATATGTAGAGCTACATGTACTTATGGATGTAAGAACATATTGAGTCAAATTAAGCTCTATATTAAATTTATTGCAATTTATCATTAAGTATACATTTTTATAATAAAAAGAAATTCTAGGTCACAGAAAAAGTTTTAAGATCAGGAATATTAAACAGAAATAATTATGTTTAGTTTCTGTATTTGAAAAGCATCGTCATAAGTTTCGATAAAAAATTTCAAAGAAATTGTTCTTATGCTTAGAAAGTTAGTTTTAAAGTTAGAAATTACAAAGCTTTAAAAATTTACTTTTTACCTATAAGTTTGAATCTTTTAGACCTCTGGACCTTTTCATTCTAGTAAATTTCTAGCTACCTTTACGAGTAAGTTTAATAATTAATTATAAGTAACTCGTTCTTCTATATCGTGTCTAAATACACTACAATTTATCCTCACAATAATATAAATACCACAAATTGAGATACACTCTGAGATGTTCTAAAAATAATTTTAATAATAATTAAAATTAATATTCCTTTTTCGTAAATTTATTTTCTTTTAAAAGAAATATTGTACCTAATTTAAAATACTTTGTAGTTTATGTACCCTATATAATAATATTTTCTTATACCCATTTCCGAATTCCCTAATTTTTGCGATATTTCTTTTTCTATCCTCCTCTCTCTTTCTCTTTTTCTCTTTCAATATCTGTCGTTGTCTCACTTTGTTCTCCTCATTTGAAAAGTTTTTTTTTTCGTTTAGCATAAAATTAATGATGCCATTACTAACCGATTTGACTGATCTTAATGGGACACATGTGATACGGTAAGTAAATAATAATCGTTATGATAATAGCGATACACATATAAGTACATACGTATGTACAAAATAATGATAATAAAAATAGTAATAATAAAGAATACTCATTTTTTTCAATTACCTTTTTCTTTATACTTAATTTTGCTGTTCTTTTTAAAAGCTAAAAAAAAAATCCATTAAAAAATTTGTTCTAATTAAGCGTATGTCGTAAATTTTGTGTTTCAATGTGTACATATTTACTTATTTAAGCCTTTATGTATGTACAGATATGAATATGTAAGTACATAATAATAAGTTATGCATATATGTATGTATGTACATGGGCATTTGTAAAATATGCAAATTTTGTTTTTCTTAAAAAAAATTTTCAATTTCAATTTTCAAGTTCATTTTTATTTACTTATTTTCATTAAATTTGTTTTTGAATTTATCGGAATTTTATACAATTTGTTTTAGTAAATAAAATTAGTTAATAAGTATAAGTAAATAGCAAAATAACAAATTTACTCGTATTAAAATATGACACCAGATGTTTGTCCTGGAACAATTTTAAAAAGTACGGTTTTATTTTCGTCAATCTTTGGGGAAAATAAGATACTTATACAGAGTTGAATAATTTTTCGCAGAGAATGTGAAAGAAACTAAAGTAAAATTGAATTATCTTTAATAAAATATTTTTTGAATTTTTATTTATTTACTGAATTTTTATAATTCAGTAGTAAAGTTTCTCGCTTTCAATTACTGTTTACGAAAGGTTAATCCCTTTTTTAAAATAAATGTTTTCATTAGGGTTTTGATGTGATTTTTGAACGGGATGTTAAAGCAATGAGATCGTTTGAAATCATTCATCTATAACATCACCTAAGTTAACGGATTATAGCATTATACTTAGTACTAAATATTATACTTATGTAGTATATTCTGAAAATATTGACAATATACTATTAGTGAAGAGCCTTGTTTACTGAAATTCAGTAAATATGACCCACATTATATGTTACTATGAATAAGCTATAAAAATTTTATGTTTTCTTACCGTATTTTATAACTTATATTTTACAGAGGTTTGTTGGACATTTTTCTTTTTTTTTGGGGAACGTTAGCTTATAGTTTCTGTCATTACATTTTATTAAATTTTCAATATTTTCCGAACAGCTTTTAATATTTTAAGAGCTGAAAATAACAAGACTTCTTCCACCAACTATAGGTCATCAAATTTTGTTTTTTTGTAATTCATCTCACTTTCGAGTTTAGTTTAGATTTTATAATGATATGGAGTTAACAAACAGCTGATTTTTTCGGTCCATTTTGTTTTTCTTTATTTTTGCCGTCCATTTGCCTCAAATTTTGAAGTTAATACATTTGGGCTATTGACCTTTTAAACCTTTTTAAAGCATTTTAAATTTGTTTTAATAACGTTTCTTTTAATTCTTGAAATCAATAATAATGGCAAGATTTAATTAACGACGTATTTAACAATCTAATATAATGTGTGTACATAAGTTACTTTATTTTAGTGCAACGGTTTTATAACTATTGTATACATATTTATATACACATGTATGTATGTACGAACAGACATTTTATTGAACTATGATAAATGAAACATTATTATAATACAGAATTAAAATTCTGCACTCTTTCAGTATTCTTTTCATTTAGAATGGAGTGAGTGCAATATTAGAGCTATAAGTACGCAATATGATATTGAAAATCCTTTTAAGACAAAATTTATACATCAAATATTGTCTATGTTTATGAATGGGCAAACAATATATTGTAAAATTTATTAATTAACACATTATGTTCCAAAGTTCACCGGTCAAAATAAAAAAAATTACGTTGAGTTTCACGCAAATGAAATATTTAGAACTATAAGTGAAATCACTAAATTCAAAGAAATTATGAAATGAAATTATGCGAAATTATATTTGAGCTTTTCTAAAACAGTTAAATTCTCGATCAAGAGTTAATATGTAAACGTTATCTGTTGTAATAACAATACTTTTGCCTTTATATTTATTTACTTATAACAAATTTATACTATATAAAAATGTATCGTAAATCGTAATTTAATATTTTTGTTTATATTTCAACAAAATAGAAAACAAAAATTTAATTTTCTGTTTTCTAAATAAATAAATATTTTTTTAATTTGTTTATTTATTCATCATTTTCATTGATAATTAACATTTACTTAATTCGTACCTAAAGGCACATCTATAAACAAATGCATATTATAAATTATATGTACATTTACATATACACACATTATTACACACAATATAGTATCACATATACTACTATAAACTTATTTTTAAAATTGTGTACGTAACTTTCGATGACTAATTGTTTTAGCAAATCGTTTTTACTTAATTAATTTAAAAATAAAATTCTTTCGATAACAATATTCTTATCAAATTAAATACTTATTACATACATACAAACATTCAATTATTGTAGAAAAATCACTGTATTTTATTATAATACTTTTCACACTGTTTTAATATAACAAAATTTTGTCTGTGTCATTTTAAACGTCATTATCGTAGTGTGATGATAATTATAATATTTATTAACAAAAATTATGTTATTTATAGAACTTTAAATTCCTATTTTATTGATTTTTATTTTTAAAAATAATCATTATTACTTTTTTAATTTAATTAATAACTTTCAATTTTGTAATAAAAATTCCGTTAGTAATGTTTATTCCATTACACATACATATGTATGCAGAGTAATTCAGTAATTATTGCCTTATAATATACCATCGGTTAGTCCTTAGGGCATCAAAAATTTGATTTGAATTAGTTGCCAAATTTCTTCGGTTTCCGAGATACAGAAATTTCACAAAGTTTCTACTAATTTCTATGTTTGTAACTTCTCTTCAGAAAAAAGTTGAAGCTTCCAATAAACGTTTTTCGAAAGGGGTGGAAAAAAGCTTAAAATCAACATATTATCGGGTTTGTGTTTTATAATCTTTCGGAATATCATACATTTTAATTTTAGAATAAACAAATATTTACTGTACAAAAATTTTCGAAATTTTAAATTTTTTTTTACATCCATAAATAATTTTGCCCATTTTCTTTTTTTACGTTACGTTCTTTTTGCCCAGTTTTTATTAAACGTTAAAAAAACCTTTTATCATAAAGGAAATATGGCAAAAAACCATTTGTTTCAATTTAAAGATTTTAAAGACCTTAACAAAATATATGAGTTCAAAAACTTATCACGATTTTTCATTGATTTTGAGATGAGATGATATTTGACAAGTAGTTTTTTTTAGTAAATTTTTCTCATTTTTGACGCCATAAACGATGCTACATTAATATTAAGGCACTGATTACTGATACACCCTGTATACATATTGAGATATATACATTATATTATTATGCACTTTCATTCAAAATTTCATTAGAAAAGTGGTTCATGCTAAAAAAATGTCAAAAACACATGAAAGTATAGATACTTTGGTTCATCATGACTACATACACCTGGGTAATAAAAAGAATTAGAAAATCATCTAAATTATTTACATATTCATCAAGCTAATAAGATAAACACAATAGTATAACAAACACAAAATGTCTCATATCCAACTACTGTCATACAATTTTTATGGTAAAAAAAAAGCAATGATTCAAAAATGAAAAATTTTGTAATTTTTTTTTTGTGATTTTTTTTATTTCATTTTTAACAAGAATTGTGGATTAAATTTTTTAATAATATGTATGTTGGTATACATATAATAATTATTTACCTTTGCTCTTAAATAATAATATAAAAAGATTGCCGAGTTATCTGGAAATTGTATAATTATTTTATTTTCGATTTCGCTATTGACAAATTGTTACTAATATGAAAATTATTTTTTTTTGTCATTGCATACATATGTATACACATGCATATTACGCATACCTTACTCGTTATGTGATTTTCAAATTTTCGTTTAAACTCCAGTTAAAAGCAACAAAAACGAATTGTTTACGTTTTAAGGCCAAATTCAATTACGTTTTTTTTCTCACAACTTTAATTTCGAAATTAGTGTTAATTTTTTTTCATATATACATACTTACATATTTAACATAATTTATAAGTAATTATGTGTAAATATACTAAATTTCAAAATAAAATTTTTATTATATTATTTTAATTGTGTTAAAAAATATCAAAATATGTATGTATAAGTATAAGAATGCATGCGTGTGCAAACAGATATTTTTGTATGTAAGCTTAAAAGACTTTTTTAAAGATTTTGTTTTAAGTAGACAAAAGATACTACGTAATGATACATAACGAATAGTTAAATTTGTTGTATAGATGACGCAACATAACATAGTCTATGCATCGGTATAAAAAAAACCAAAAACTACTCTTTTATGTCAACGATCTACTAAATTAAAATTTAGATTGCAAAGTAAAAAGTTATAGATGACTGGGGTGTCGACTTCCTTTAATAATTAAATATTTAGTTCATTCTTTTCAGAAATATTTGCTGGTTTTCTTTTCTAAAAAAAATGTTAAAAGAAAAGTTAACTAATTTCAAACGAAATACCAAAATAAATAACAACATACCGAGGGCTTATAGGAAAACCCTCTAATCATAAAAAAGTTCCAAATATAAAAAATCCAGCATAAAAAAGTTTTAAATATTTTGCAATTAATTTTATTTCACTATTCCAATTATATTTCACCGGTAAGTAATTAGGTATATAGCAATATTTTGGAAAATAAAGCATCTTTCTTTTGTTTTATATTCTATTCGTTTTTGCTATGAGTAAGTGTAATGAAACAGTACCTTCAGCCTGATTTTATGAAAATCAATGCCTTAACTAGCAATTTAAATGTTAAATACACCAATAATTGTGAGATGAAATTTTTGATATCCGAGTCTCAAGAAAAAGAAAAAAACCTTTAGATTTGTTTAGGCAGTTTCTTTACACTTCTCCAACAAAGAAGACAACCGCTATTTATTAATTAAAATATGTACAAGTATGTAAGTGTGTATGTATGTGACAATATTTTTGTAATTTAAAAATTAAATTCTTAAATTATATGTTAAAATTTATTATTAAGAAGACGTTATAAATATTTCTGAAATTTTATTCTTCTAATGATAAAATTGTACTGATAATTTAAACGCTTGTATTATGTGTATACATGTGTGTATATAAGTGCATAATGTAGTATATATATTAATTTTGTTGGAGAAGGAGGAGACGAAAGAAAGAAAAATTTGTATAGCCAAACAGACGATAGCCGAAAACAAAAAGTACAAACGTACACCTAAACATTTGAAGTTGTAAGACATTTTTGTGTACTTATCTCAGTATAAAATAATCTCAACCTAAGTAAGTAATTGTTTAATTTCGGGCGATATATGAGACATTGCTTCTATATAAGGGAAACTGAAAACAAAAATTAATATTTTATGTAGTTAATTACAAACTTTAATTATTAAAAATTCAATGAATTACTCAGTATATAGCTGTTCTACCATTCAATCTTCATTTCAATATTAAGTAAGGTAAGTGTAGCTAATACTGACAGTGGCGGTAATACTGACATACATGAGGTTTTTTATAATTATTAAGAGATTTTCTCTATACAACATATATATATTTTTTTATTTCTAGATTAATTCAAATTATCGCAATACTTCCTTTTATTTAGTTTTGAAATAACTCCAAAATATTGAACATAAATCAGTTTTGTTTCCATAGACATAGCAAAAGTGGGTTGCATTGGAGAATTTCTTATACTTTTTGCTTAATTTTTCCGATTTTGTTTTTATTGTTTTTTGACTTATTTGACGGTTAAAAATATATGTATTTATATTAAATTAAATATTTTGATTATTCTTTATCTTATTTAATAAGTTATTCGGAGTAAAAACGTTAAATAAATAAGAATTTTAAAAAATGATTCCTATCAGTATTAGGAACATCTAAAATTCGACCCTGATTCTATTACTGACATATGTGTCAGTAATACGTCAAAAATCCGTATTTTTACAAATGTCGTCATTTTTAGAATATTTAAATTTTTATTTTCGTATTTATTTAATTAAAATCGAATTTGAATTTTCTTTCTAATGTCCGAATTCTGACACTAAGAATTTACTACAGGTTCGGAGTATTTTAGCTTTAAAAACGGGTGTCGGTAATACGATCTAAAGAGGGTCAATATTATGTACAAAATTATGTCAGTATAAAGTTTTAATTTTGATATTCATTTTAATTAATAAAAATAATTTCTTTATACTTTAAAATTGTTTAAACTATTTCTGTCGAATGAAAATCGATTACATTTGTGAAAACTTATATCTGACTGCGACCTTTTTACCTTTTTAATAGTGATATTCGTCTAACAAATTGTGTGTCAATATTGTATACAATACTGTCAATAAAACAGTACAATTCGCTTTCTAAAAAAATGCTTTGAAATTACTGTAAACGTTAACGTCATAACAAATATCACAACGGAAATGGTTCTTTTTAAATAAGAAAAGGAGTCCTTTTTAATAACCCGAAATGTTGTTCCAAAAATTAAGAATGGGTTGCTCTCGTTACGTACTTAATACATAAATAGTCTTTGTTAAAGCAAAAAGCAGCTTTAGAATAGGCTTATTAGCAGCTTTAGAATATATTGATATGATTTCTTATAATTTCGTGTGATCGGTACATCATATTTTAGGTATTATTTATAAGAATACATCTGTAGCAAATATTACTTATAATACTTTATAAAAAATTATATAATTTCGAATTAGATTTTCATAAATATCTTTTAAAAATTTTTATTTATTCATTGTTGCATATTAAGACTACTAGCAAAAGTACATTCTACAGTAATAATAAATTCAAATCAGCTGAATTTCACATATTTTTACCTTTAATTCAATAAAAAATATTTTTTTTATTTTTGTTTGAATTATAATATGATAAATTTTTAATTTTTTTTTTAAATAAAATGAAATATCCGTAGAAATCCAAATTATTATTCCATTTTTATTGAATATTATCATTTTAACCATTTTAAACCATTATTCATATATAGAATATGGATTACAGCATATAAAATTACATTGTCAGTATTAGGAACACAAACTGTCAGTAATAGACACAAACATTTGCGGTTATGTCAATATTAGGAACATTTTTTCTCTTCGTCTTTAATCGAAAAATTATGAATTAAAAAATATTTTGATTAAATAATTTTATAAAAAACATTATTCCCAATTATCCAAATTATTCAAAAAATCGGAAATACGATCATTTATTGTGTCCCACATATAAAATATCTCACGCCAAAGTTGAATTTGTTGCGAAATATGTCAGTAATAGGGACACTTACCTACGTATACTTAGACTTTCATAGCCGATTCTACACGTTTATTACTTCAATATACTTATAATAAAGTATATACATATACATACATATGTATGTACGCAATATATACATATTGGTACATACATATATCCACTTATTTACAAAAATCCTTTTTGAAACTAAAACAAAACGAAATAAACATCAATCATTTGGTATTATCGATCAGAAAAATTTTTTTTTTTGGATTAATTCCAATAAACTATAAACTATACCTATACAACACAGAAAATAAAATATTGTACTTATTGCTTTCATTATCCTTAGCAACAGCCATATTACCAGTATAAAAATGCCCGTAAATATGTACGTTGAAACAAACAAACAAATATACATACATAATATACGTACTTAATAAGTAATACATGTACTAAAGTTTTTGCATAAGTTTTTTAAATATATGAATAAAAAATGTATAAATAGGTATAAATAAATGTATAACGGTATATTCGCATAGTATATAGTGAATTAAAGAGAAATAAGATGTATATGTATATGCATATGCTTTTAAAGTTGAGACTTGCGACTGACAAATTCCTGAATGCTTCTTTATTGCCTTCCATTATCCCTTGCCACAGATACAACAATCATTTTGTAACTAAAAATCAAAAGCTAAAATTTTTTTTTAGTTTTACGAAGCAGTGATGAAAAATGAAACAATGAAGAAATTTTTTAATTCTCCAAGGGTCAAGTAATTACGACATTGGAAATGAATATTATTTATATATCGTAAAGAGAAAAAATTACATATGCACATAAGTTATTCGTTTAAGAGAACAAAAGATACAAAAATAAAGGAGATAATTATGTACTTAGTACGAATTTCCTTTTATTTATGGATTTTTAGACCCGCCTTTAAGTCAATGAATTTAAATCTTTCCGAAATGAAAATACTAAAACTTGTTAAACTTGTAAGATTAAAGTTATAATTTTGTAAATTTTACTACGAGAACCCAAACATCAAATTTCACCAATGAAGATTAACATATTTTGACTAATCTTTTAATTATTAAGTATCTTAACAAATTGATAGAATCAGAAAATTTGTCAATTAGATAATTCTTTCCTTCAGTTAAGAATCAAAACTAAGTAATAACAATTCTGAATTTTACTGGTAAAATGTATTTCTAGTACCTACCTGTTCTTTTTCGATTATTGAGACAAAATTTTAACATCTAGTTTTACTTTTAGATAAAATTATGCGTGAACATTAATTTTTTAAAGATTTTCTTAATCATGAAAAAATTGAAATAAAAAATGTTACTTAATATATATACCTTTGCCGCAGAATTTATATAAATTAAAGCACGTGCCCTTTTATATATGAAAAATAAGTATATTCCTTAAAAATAATACCAGAAAATTAGATTTATTCGGCGGATTGTATTTGTATACATTTATAGAATATGAAAAACAAAAAGAATAGAAGACCATGTAAAAGAAAAAAACGAAATAAATAAGGATATTAAAAAAATTTACGTATCTTGTATTTTATTATTTTGATATAAAAAAAATCATAAAGTTTTTCGTTTTTTTTTTTCGTTTCAGTGACATCTGATTTAGAAAACCTTGAAATTTCCCATTCTGTCTCGCATACTATCATAAAAAAACCAAATCAATTTTAAAGGAAATTAAGTACTGCAAACATTTATTTTTAACAATTTTGCAGGTATATATGAACAAGGTATTTCCGTTTTACGTGAGCTACAAAGTTATAGCTCATTTTATTAAAATATAACAATTTTTTCAAATTTTTCAAAGGCATGTGATACCTATAATTGAAAAGTTCAGGGTGGTCAAAATAAATTTATACTTACATATGTGTTTATATATACTTAAACTTTTGCAAATTTTCCACACTTAGAATTTGTGAGCAAGTGTATAAAATATACTGTATATAGGAAAAACCAACTATAAAATAGGTGAAAAGGAATTGAGGTTTGCATCTGAATCGATTAAGATCATTGATACATAAATTTTTACCCCTGTAATGAAACATTTTAGTTGACCTAATATTCGAATTTGAAATAAAAACAGAGAAAAAAACGCCTCACTTTTGCACGCACAGTTAGATTGTCTATGTAAGTAATTATTTAACTAAGTCAATTGCTCTATGTTTTAAATACAGTAGTCAATTATTTTATTTTAATACAAGTACGTAAGTATTTAAAATGCATACTTACATTTACAAATACATTTTAACATGCTGGTGTTACATATCTAATGTACAATAAATACTTACATACATAATTAATAATTAAAAAGTTAAATACAAATCAATCATAAAATCATTAATATCGGGGGGACGTTGTTATTTAACACATGTAAAGAATAAGTGTATAATATATAAAGTATGAACTTTATATAATTACTCTTTTAAAAAAGCTGGAGTAAGTTATTTGATGTGCATCTTCACTGTACACCGTTAAAAGAAAATAAAGCCAAGGTTATATCACTTGAAAAAATTATTGCGAATTTTAATTAATCTTTATTTGAGAATAAAGGGATGAACAATTAAAAATAAAAAACGTTTAAGTATTTTGCATTTCCTTTATCCTTATTATGGATTTTGAGCATAAGAGAATGGTCTGAGTTAAATGACTTAAAAGCACAGTTCTTGTAAAACAATGTTAAAAAAATTTATTAATTAAAAATAAAAAACTTCCACCATCCTCAACTTTCATTTACACTTTGTTTTTTTCTTTGGATTTTAAATTTTTTGCAAATAAAACTGCAAACATAGTTCATATTGCTTCCTTTACAAACAAAGGAATGATTAATTTTAGTACTCGAAATTTAATCATCTTATCCTTTTTTGTACTATTCGAAATCGAAAACCTCAAAATGTTTACTATAAAAAAAACCACAATATTTAGTAAAACAATAAAGTGAAAATTTCGATAAAAAATAATAAAAAAACAAAAACTAAAAGAATAAGTAGAATTTTGAAGAAACACCATTTTTGACGTGAGAAGTTGCACGTATTTACCACAAAATAAAAGAAAAATATGTAAATAAAAGAAATGGCGACGATTTTACGACAGTGGGTAAGTAAAGAGAATTAAAACTGCAACTTTTGAGCTATTACTTTGAATATTTTGAAAATAAACACTTTTGGAACTATATAAGTAAGTACATATATTTTATCATACTAAATTTTATTTGATTTAACAAAAACGTCAAGTAATAAGAAATTTTAAAATTTCTGGATTTAAATTTATAATAAATTGGCAATTTTAATCGCAGGTAAACTGCTTCAAAATTTGAACAAACAAAAAAATAATCGTGAACAAAGGATTTTTTTTAGTTCCGTTGAAAAAAAAAAATTTTTTTTAAAAGTGATCTTAAATTTATATTTATAATTTGCTATGCAACAGACTTTCAGTATTCCTATCTCTAATTCTATCTTATTAAATCTTTTATAATCACAAATTTCAAATGAAACTTTATAAATATTGAAATCGATTTTAAATTAATTGAAATTTTATTACAAATTCATTGTAAAGAAATTGATTGCAAACTACTCTAATCTTTATATCCACAAAAAGATTTTAGGTATTACTCGTATGTGCATTATGTTCTGGTGACATGACAGTCATTTTATTTTTTTGATAAGGAAGACTACGATATGATTTTTTCTCTCCTCAATTTAATGACGTGTATCGTTTTTTTTAATTGAATCAAATTAAAGACCACATTTATAAATTTCTACAAAAAATTTTAATTTTTTGAAACTTACCAAATTTTTACTGACATCTTCTTGTGCCTTTTCAGCTTTTTTATCGCCTCGTTCTAATGAGTTGACAGCTTCCTTAAGAGCTTTCACCAGCTCAGCTGGACTTTTTTGGGATTTACCGAATAATGGCATTTTGATTATATTTAGTATGTGATTCGTTATTGAAATATTTTTTTTAAATACAATTATAATTAAATTAAGTTTTATATAAATTTACTTAGTTGGTTATGTTAATTTTATTTTAAATTTATTGTATATTTAGTTTCTAATTAATTTATTAATAAAATCTACAAAAATTTTTCTTTTTAAAGTTAAACTAGGTATAATTTGTTTTTTCTTTTTTACTTGTATTTATTTTTTATTTAAATTTAATATATACAAATGTTATATATAGGTACCTATATAATTTTTTGAATATAGGTAAGTATATAATTTGAAACTGTATACAATTTAAATTACTTATATATTTTTGTGTTGATACAAAATAATAATAATAAAAAATCCTAATGCTTTAACACTATAAGCATAGAAATATGTATATTATATTATACAAAATAAAACACTTGCTTTCAATAATATTTTCCTTTATTTATTTATAATTGTTTTTAAATAAGTAGCATAATGCCGAATATATTTATCGATATATATATTATATAGCATTAACGTAGTCATGTAAATACACACATGTGGATTTGTTTGTATAAAATAAATTAACTTATGCACTTGACAATATATGTACATATGTATATACTCTTGCATGCATACATATACCTTAATTTTAGGAAATAGGTAATAAATGTTTACGAAAAGAATAATAATAATAAAGAAAATTTTTAAGGAACCTAAACAAATTTTGGAGCAAATTCATAAATTTTTGGAAGTAAGTGTATGATGGGTAACAATTTTTTTTTTATTTGCAACCGATAATGAATGACGTTTTTTTACGATTTTGTGTTAAAATTAAATAACATTTAAAATTAAATAACAAAATATATATTCAGATAAGTATATATATATGTATACATATATGACTGTGCAAGTACAATTTTTAATAAATAAAAAAAGAAAAATATAAAACTTTTTATTGTCAAAATGAAAATTTTATGAATTGACGTCAAAAAGAATTTTTTTGACAGTTTTTTTTTTTAATTTTTGTTTTCGCTTATTTCGGTATTAAATGAAATTCAATTTTTTTTTTCACTTAAAAAAATTTATAAGCTTGAGATCACCTTTTTTTGTATTAAATAATATAAAATTTATAATATATAAGTAATAAATTTATTAAACCTCTTTTTATTTTACAAAAAAACCATTAATATTGTTTTCATATTTCATTTTTGCTGGAAAACTTGATGCACTTGCATTGAATTTATTATGCAAAACTAGTTTAATTTGTAACTTTTATAATTGTTATATTTATTCTTCAATTACACAAGTCTTTTTTCATTTCAACTTCAAAATTAAAAAAATTTGTTAGTACCTATTTCGAAAATCATAACCTCAAAATATATTGAATATTTTATTATATTTTTCTTATATTTTTTTTTTAACAAATCATCGGTGAAAAAATAATTTGTAATATACGTATAGGAACATAAAAACATGCATAAAAGAAAAATTAAATAGCTATTGAATTAAAAAAATATTAATTTCAAAATAAAATAAAATAATTCGAATTAGTATTTGCAATGTCTGAATTTTAATTTTATATCAAAAATATTTGATTCTTTTTTAATTTGTCACTATAAAAATTAAAAAAATTTATCTAATTTCAATTCTAGGTTAATTAAGTTTTGCCTTAATGGCTCCTTGTCGTTGGTAGTTACTTTAAACTATCGCCGCCTTAATAATTCTAGGTAGGTACTTTATGTAGAATTGAATTTTTCAATATGAATTCTACTTTCATACACTTTTATTATATACATACATATACACATATATGGCATATCATATATATATATATACTTTCTTCTTTTTATATATCTTTTGGTTTTTTATATTGGAAATAGTTTATATGTATGTAAATTTTTTTCGTATTAAAAAAATAGTATAAATAAAAAACCAAATACTTTTGGGGAAAAACGGAAAAAAATTGTTCTAATGAATTCGGCAGAGTTAATAAAAAATTTTTTCTTTGTTTCTAATATTCGAAATTAGCTTTACAAACTATTCTAAAGAAATTTTGTATTATTCTTTTTCTTTTTTTAGAAAGTTTTTCCTTTTTTAATCGACTACAAAAATTAAAAAAGTTTTTAACGACACGACGATTTTCTCTTGACTGATTAAATTAAAATGTCAAATTGTCATTTACACAGTAATACCAACCAATTACGTTAAAGTGTAAAGTTACCAAATTAAAACGAAAATCTTTTAATATTGATTTTACATGACATAACTATGTTAATTTATAAATAGAGCCACATTTAACTATTTGATAGAACTTGAGTATGTAGACACTTTATATATGAATTTTAAATGAATGAACTAATAAATTGCAATCAGGGAGTATCTTTTAATTATTGATTGTCTTTCTGAATTCATTAGTTCTAACTTACCATTAGTTCTAAATTGTTAACTTATATTTAATCTAAATATCTAACATTTTGGCTATAGTTTTGACATATTTTGAACCAACTTTAATAGTCAAAACAATATTTTATTTGCCTCGTTTTATTTATGTACGTTTTTCAGCTAAAGTTACAAAATTAATTTGTACTCTTGAATTACTGATGCTTTTTCTGCGATAGCTCGATTAAGTTTCTTTTAAACTGTTTTCCGCCTCTAATGAATATTTGAATATGTATAAACTTTTAAATCTGTTATAGTCAACATTTTCGCCTACACTTTCAAATTTTTATTTCTGAAATTCAATTAAGTACTCTGGAGCCATCAAGATGGTTCAGAGTACCAAATACATAATCAGAGATATGGTTTTGTTTTTGTATGTATTTTGTATGTATACGTTTTGTATGGTAAATCCTCAAAATTTGTATGTTATATTGCAGTAAAAACAGAAATAAAAATTTGAATATGAAATATTTTGACATTTATTTTTCACATAAAATTTCAAGCCATCTTCAGAAATAAATGTGTGAAAACTCTATTTACTCCTTTGTATAGACTTCTCCTTCGTAGAGAAAAGCTCGTGTAGTTGAAGTGGAAGTTTAGTAAGCCCTCATACTCTATTAAGTTGGATTTATTTTTTCACCGATTTGGATCAACAATATGCATTGTTTTTCATAGCTCAATAGTAAATCAACCCTTATCTTTTAAATGACAGTGGCAATGCTAGTCTAGCAGAATTTCTATTCTCATTTTTTCTCATTTCCCACTCATTTTCATTTAAAGAATTAAGACAGCTTTTGCAAATCAAGCAAAATTGTACGATTCAGTTTGAAACGAAAATATTTGATTTGAAAATACTCAATTCAATAACACTAAATCGAATGAGAAGAATATAATTTTCCATCCAATTTTTTGACAGCTGAAACATTACTAAAATTTTTGTAGTATTGTAATCAGCTAATGCAATGTATATATCTATTAGGGTACCAAGCTGAAATTACCTTTAGAAATTTTGCCGGAAAAAATTGCAAAAACAATTCTTTTATTATTTTATGAAATTTTTGAGTATTCTTTGGGACCTAGTGGTTCATTAAAAGCGATTTAATTATGATATTTTTTGTTTTGCTTAATTTTTTCAATTTCTTTTTAAACTCAATTCCTTATTCAAAAACTTTACTCATTTATTCAGTACCCTTTCATTTTGAAGACAATAAAGGTTGTGGAATTTTTTTTAAGCAGATGATATTTACCAACCAAAATTTTTGAAATTTAAATTTTGAATTGAAAAAGATATGTAGAATCAGCAGAGTTAAAAATATTTATCAATTTCCTTCACACAAGTAATTTGCGACACCCTTTCCATTCAAACTCCATATATACTTGGAATTTATTTTTGATTTGCTCTTTAAGCTTGGTGGTGTATACACACATAAATCCCATACGTCAATTATGTCGTAAAGAATAACAAAAGTGACAGCAAATATGAGCAAATCAAATTTGATTTGTAAACACTAATTCGATTAGTTGTCCTATTTTGCTTGATTTGTAAACCGTACCAAATTCAACAGAACTCATATATTTAAACAATTTTTAAAAGGAACCCAATGCTTCTGGCTAGGCTTACGTTTAGCTATAAATGTGCATCCTGATTATGTTTATAGCTTAAAGTAAAAGCTAATTACTCATTTTTTGCAGAGACTAAAGTAATAAGCATAAGCAAATTAAACTGCCAGCAAAAAATTACGTTTCATTCCCATTAAGGGGAGTGCATGAAGTACATACGTAACTTTAAGGCACTACTGCAATTTGTTTTACTTGCTAATTTTGAATCTGCTGCCTGTCAAAATTAAACACTTGACAGCAAATTTAACATGTAGGTGCTATCTGACTAAACAAAATTAAAAAACGTTATAATAATAGATAGAAACCACCTAATGCATAATATTTTTTCATATTATTTATTTGATACTCGGCATCAAATTCATGGCTACAACATGTATATTGTATAAAAATTTTAATAGAAATTTTTTTGTTTGTTTGAAACTTTCTTTTTTAGAAAGGAGAAAAGAATATAAAATAAGGGTAGAGCTGCTTCGCCTGATTTTAATGAATTCTTATAGCAAGTAAAAAGCTCAAAATTAAAAAAAATATTTTTTAGATTAGCAGATTCTTCGGATGATTTCAAAAGTTTTTGAGCTAAAAAGTCACAAATTTAGCTTGTGGGGAACTGAATATTAAAGTTATGGAACAATAAGCAAATAGAATGTAGGTTAAATGATTGCTTTAAAAAATGTACAACAATAAATTATACAAATAATTGTGAATTTCTTTTTTGAATCATTTTACTATATTGAATTTCTCTACAAGTTTCAGCAAGCAACATGTTTGACATTTAACTTCAACACAGACAGTTAATGTGTTGCTGCAACTTTCAAAATAAATTTTTTCTTTTGAATTTTTCCTTTATTTTTATTCCGGTAAACAGGTTCAACAGCCAGAGCCAGTAATATTTTATTTCAGTATTTAATTAACGTCGTTATAGTGTGCAACTTATAATTTAATTTATAATATTAAGAATTTATATTATATATTCATTAAAAAAAAATTAATATACAGGAAAATAAAAGAAAATTATTTCACATTTACATTTATGCATACAATCGTTTGATATTTTAATAATAAAATATTAAATAATAAGAATAAATATGAAGAAAATTCTAATTTTAATAATATATTTATATAATGTTTGTTATTGTGTACCTGTTGATGTCGTCGACACTGATGGAGCAAATAATAACGAAACAAAAATAGAGGAGAAGCAAATCTTAATTATTATAAGTTATGATGGTTTTAGAAATGAATATTTACATAGGAATGTTACACCAAATATGTTGGATTTTAGAGAAAATGGTAAGAAAATTAAAATAGCGATCAAGAAAACAAAGATTTTTTTTATAAAAACGTAAAAAAAATAAAATATGTTAAAATTCAAGTCACTTTCCCTTGACTTTGGAATATTTTTAATAGCTCTGTATATCTATTTTTTGTTATTGAATTTTAATAACAAGAAAATTCACTTTCTTTTTGGTATATTAGAGGCTATTTAAATCTTTTTTGAAAGAAAAAGAAAAGCTTAATAGTTAATATTGCTATTAGGCAGGCATTAAATAGTGAATAAATTCGAATGTAGGCAGGTATGTAAATAAAGTGTTATGAGTATCACAAAATTTTTAAATTGAATTAATTTTAATATTTCTTATACATAGCTATATTTACTTGTTGTCCTCTTTCTTTTTTGCTTCTGGATGATTATTTGAGATGTATTTAATATGAACTGTTTTAAATAAATAATAAGATGATGAATTTTATTGTGAGAGAATTAAATTAAGCGAAAATGAATTGTTTTTCATTATTCGTATGGAATGCTTTGCAACAATATGAGTAATTTTTAATCTCTATGTTATTATTAAATTCAAACCATTAAATATTCTAGATAAAAGAATAAAAGTACATACGTACTTACCTATAATATTTTTGCGAGTGCTCAAAGTTTTAACTATACATATTTATTGTTTTTATTGTTTATAGTATTGTTCTTTAAAAAAATTAAACAGACATTTTTGAGCTTAACTAAAATTATTTAGCTATTTAAAGTATAAATATAATATTTATGTATACTTAGGTATATTCTAAGTAGTAACAAATATATAAAATAAGAAAATCTTTCAATATGGTTAACTACAATTTTTTATTAACTAAATTTTAATAGATATATGAGATTTGTACGTGGAAAACACGGAAAAATAATTATAATCGCACCTTGGCTTTATAGTAATACATATTGTACAGGTACCTACATAAGTAGTAGTTTTGTATAAGAGTAAGAAAATTAAAGAAAGTTTCACAGATAATTGCAAATTTGCCGCTTAATTATTTAAAATGTAAGCAGTTTCAAAATAATGTGTGAATTACACATTAAATTTACAATGTAAAAAAATTTTAAAATATAAATGCATATGTTCATATTTAGCTACTATCCATCCCGCATAAGTATTTACAAGTGTAACGACACTCGGTTACATATGTAACTATAGACTAAATATTTCACGGGAATATACATAGAAGCTTTATACCCCATGTAACAAAATCCTCTATACAGGATACAGCTCGAAAACGAGTATATCTACTCGTCCCTCTCATACAATATTTTGCTGGAAGTTGATCAAAGAAGCATAATATTATTTGCTGCCTTATGCGGAACACCCTGTATAAGGGAGCATTTCGTTTAACAAATGCCAAAAAAAACTTTACAACTTTTTTCATGCGATTTCTATATTATTTAGAAAGAAAACTTACAGGTCTTGAGTGCTTGTTACAAATAGATTGCACTGTAAATTTATGATTGTTTTACAACGTGATCAATTGTCCAACTACTTCTTATGTTATGTATAATTTACAAAGCGATGCATTACAATTTTATAATTTAAGGAATTTAACATTTTTAGGTACAAAAGTACTTTTAATCTACATATAAGCATAACAACTTTTCAACTCATCTAATCACATGATTATTTTGCCTTAATTTTATTTTAAGGTATCTGCTAAAATCATATTTCAAATATTTCTTTAAAGCCATGGTGATTAACTACTCTTAAATTATAACAAAAATAAATTTTCATTATGTGATTTATCTATGATCAAATTGCGATAAGTGTGCCTGCCTTAATTTAATTATGCTATTATATTCAGCTCTTGAAGTACGCTGTTGAAGTTACCTATATTATGTAGTTTGGAAATTGATAAATGATAACAAAATTTTATAAAATCCTTTTTAATTTTAAAATGTCGGGGTGTTAGTCCCACATATTGTACTGTTTTTGTTTTTCTTTTTTCGTGATGTATATTAACATTTAGGCATATTTTAAAATAATTGTTCAAAAATTTGATAGGCAATATAATAGACATATGTATGTACATCGTTCCTTAAAATTTACAACAATGTTCTTTTTTCAAGTGTTTTGTCTTATTTTTTTTTGTTTCCAATCCAATTATTTGATTCCTATTTTGTGTTTTCTAGATTAGATTTTGCATATAGCTATACTTATATGTATGCTTTATTTTATATTATTTCGTACATGTTTCCAGGAGGAGAGGGCAGTTACTTTGAATTTTGACTTAATTTTGTTTTTGGAGACGGTTGTAATTTACACATAAATTAACTAAATTCTCCATAAAAAATTTTGAAAATAAAAAAGAAAACATGTTTAAGCAACGTTTTAACCTTTTTGTTCGTAATTACGGTTAATAACACATTTTAAGGTTTTCCAGTACCTATATCATTTTTAATATTATTTCAATTTTTTCTTCTTTTCATAATAAAAACATTTTGCACGTGATTTTGTTTGTATTATGTATAATAAAAAGCTCAAATTGTTATGGTTCATTTGTTTTATTGACAACGAACATTTTTGGTGCACCTTGGTGAAAATCCAAATGTGAATAACGCGCATAACAATTTTAATGTTAAAAATGTAATAAAATAAACTTCTTTTTGCATTTTGCACATAGCTATTTTCGGGAGAAAAATACGTTTAAAAAATTTAAAGTATAAACATACATTTAATGTATATGTAGTATGTTTGACTTTATTTAAACAGAAAATATTAAATAAACTACTAATTCTTATAGTTGTCGTAATTGGATATTAAAGTCGAAGTAAATTTAATATAAAAATTTTGAATTTTTAATTCTTTCAAATGAAAGACGCTTGAAGGTAATTAATATGGTATGAGAATTGTTTTTTGAATTATATTGAAAGTTCTCTTTTTTTTAATAAGTTTTTTTTAATTTCATTTAAAATATTTCATTTAAATTTTTTTAAACAAATACTTAGAAAAAATAATACATTAAAAATATAATTAGGGTTTTTCCTAAACACAGTGCATTGTGATATGCGGTGAAAACTGCGCTATATTCATGTTCACAAAAGGATGTTGCCAATGTAGTTTGTTTCATAAACATGTATCACAGTTAAATCATATGAACCGTTTTGATATTATAGAATTGTTAAAAATATATTGCATATTCATCACGTTAAGCTTTTGCAGTATTGCGTTCATGAAAATCTTTAGTGTTTAGTTATCAATAGATATAGAGCTTTTTATTTTCAAATTATAAGAAGTTGGCTGCCAGTAAAGTGTACTTTATGAACTTTTTTATGATTTGAAGTTGAGATGCTCACATAAAAATTATACTTGGGTGGAAAATTAAGATTGGGCAAGGTTAATTAAATATCCATTTTCATTATGATTCTCGTTTGTTTCGATTTTTGTAAATTATCATGTACTACAATTAGATATTCAATAATGAATAAGGCAAGAAGAAAAAATTTAAGGCCAAGAATTATGTACCTTTATATTTTTTTACGTTTCGTACAAATTTCGCATCACTAACAAAACACAATTTTTAGTTGTTTTAGGTTGGGTTCAATTTCCTATAAGTATGAAAACTTTAATCTACACATAAATGTTGCAAAGACCCAAAAGTCTTATTTGCCTTTTGTTTTGTTTTAATTCTTCATGTTATAATTTTCATTTCTTATTTTTGTTCTACGAAAGTAATCCAAAATTAAGTTTTATTGTATTTTTTTCCATAGTTTAATATACTCGTATAATACGTCTATTACCCAAATAGGATCAGGTAGGTATAGGTAAACGAGGAAAAGGTTATTTTTGGCTTACTCAGATAACTCATTCGCCTAAATTTTTCCAATATCTTTATCTCTCTTTGATGCATTTCATAAAATTGGAATGACTTTGATTTTTTGTATGAAAATGAAAAAAAAATATTTATAGGTAAATTTTACGGTTCCTTATTACCTCCATACTTGATATAAACTTCAAATAAACAATTTGTATATTATTAAAATAAGCATTTGTATATTAATAATGTAAGTAAACAAGTAGCACGTAAATACATATTAAAATTGAAATCAAGTACGTAATAAATAAAGTTATTGCATTCCTATTAAATTTTAGCTTGGTAGTTATTTTTCGTTCCATAAATGAACAAAATCGTAGATTTTTTTCATTTACAATAAAAAAAATGTTTTCTAAAGTAAATTGAACAAAATTAAATAAATACACAAAAATAAAAGTTTTTACTTTACTTTCGATCATTGAATTTCCATTTTGTTTGCTTATATTAGTAATTTTTTATAAAAAAAAAATAAGTACACTAGATCCCCGATTTACGACAGAGCCTAGTAAATCGAAAAATAGCCTAGTAAATCGAATCTTGTTAAACTAGGTTTTTCTTAAAAACTGTATTCATACATACACAATATATATATATATATATATATATATATATAAATTCATAAATATACATCAGATAACTGTTGCTAAACTCAATCGTTAAGCATATCGCCAAAAGGTGCAAAAACATCTTTTGTCACAAATAAGCAACTATCAGTTAAATTAAAAGTGCAACAAGCATCATAATTTACAAGAAAGTAGGTTAAATAGAGGGAGGAGAAGAAAGGCAATTAAAATAAAATGGCGAGCACAAAAAAAAACTTAAGGACTACCCACATACCAATCTCCAAACATTGAATACTATATAATCTAATATAAGAACATATACATATAATGCATGTGTCTGTTTAGATTCCAAGCTAAAAAAAATAACATTGCTTTAAAAAAAAAAACAAAAATTATATCGACAAATTAATATGCCATGCCAAATAATTACAATATTGTAACAAACAGTTTTGTATTTTTTTTTTGATTTTCAATACAACAATACAAAGGAAAAACTACAAATAATCAAAATTTGTTCAAGTTCAACCTAAGAGCGCTATACAATTTCTTTCAAATATTTCTCTTACAAGCGTCGCAACTATCAATAGAAGTCTTTGTGAGAATTAATAAATTTTAGAACGGAGATGTCGTAAAATCGTTGTATATCAGGTGTGTCGGTAATCGGGGACCTAGTGTATGCTTAAAGTTTATTTATTGTATCGTAAGTTTAACATTGTGCTAAAAATTTTTTTTTTATTCTTTTTCTAGTCTGTTATGACACTTGTGATGATGTAAAATGAGTTATTTTTAAAGGCAACAATTAAGAGAGTATTAAGAAATTATTTGACATCATTTAAGAACAAAAAAGGGTACCAGTATTATGTGTACAGCACAACAACCTTAAATTTCAAAAACTTGTTTAGCATAATTTTTGAAATAAATTTTTTTGTGCAATCACATAAAACTATATTTTTTTTAATCTTGTTCACACAAAATTTGATTTGGGTTATTTTACATTTATAACGGGGAAACACAGTTATTAATGCAATACAAATTAACAAAGGCAACTAAATTTTTAAAAACGAGTTGAAAAATTTCAATTTCGTGTCAATAATTTTTTTTTTTGAACTTTGAATAAAATTATTTAATTGACCTGAGCAATATGCTTATTACACAATTTTTAATTTATTAAAATCTAATATGTACTGATAACAGTTTAGATTTGATGTCAGTAACTAGTGAGAAGCACTATAAGTTAAGCTTTTTCTATAATAAATTTTTTTGTCATATCGAAGTTCTACGTGCTGGATTTTAATATTCTATTCAGTTTTTTGTTTCATTTTTAAAATTTAAATTTAAATTGACATTTTTTAGGTACATACATACATACATATAACGTATGTTTTTGATTTTGTGGTATAGTTTATTTAAAAATCCTTCTTTCTATTTCCCATTTTAGGTGCTTATGCAGATTACATGAAAAATGTCTTTCCAACAAAAACATTTACAAATCATCATTCAATAGCAACTGGATTGTACGTTCCTTTTTGTTTTTTAAATAATTTTAAATTCTTATTAAAAAAATTTTTAATAAATTTCTTTAGATATCCTGATAAGCATGGCGTTTTAGCTAATAGTTTGTACGATACGGAAAAAGGACCACTAAAATATTCATATGATTTATTTCATTTTAACCCGGAAGTTGTACCTATTTGGGTAAGTAAACTCTAATAAAATACGATAAAAATTAATTTTTAATTTGTTTAGAATAATGGTATTTTACATATACTTTTTTTTTTATGTGGAACACGTACAAATTTTTAACATAATAATTAGCATTTTTTTTTGTTATGTAATTGATAAGAGATTTTCAAAATATACATGCAAAATTCTAAATATTTTTAGAACTTAGCAAAATGTTTTATTGCTTTTCAATCAAATGTAAATGCAGGGTAAACATTTTATCTTTTTTTTTGATCAATGAAAATTTTTTTCTGATTTTCACACATAAAATTCCATTTTTCGTCTAAGTGAGTAAGTAAGTTCCGTAAACTACAATGCAATTATACTGAAAAATCTCCCTTTAGGCATTAATTACAATTTTCTTTTAGAGAGAATTAATCGAATTCCCATAACCTTAAGTAAAATACTAATAACTGAAAATTAGATTTGAATTGGTTGCCATTGAATGTGTTCTTTAGGTTTCAATAGGTTTAAACAATGAAAAAACAATATTTAAAAGATAAACCAAAATTTGTTAAAAATAAAATAATTAAATTTTATTTTATAGATTTTGAATCAACAGTATGGAGGAAAGTCTGCATGTGTTATGTGGCCTGGGAGTAATTTTGAATATTTAAATCAAACTTGCCATTATACTATGATTTACAATACCTCAGTGCCATTCAATGATCGTGTAGATCAAATGATTACATGGTTAACTAAAGAAACTGATGCTCCAAATTTAGTTATGTTTTATTCAGAACAACCAGATAAATTAGCACATATGGTTGGTCCAGATTCAAGTAATATAACTGATATGGTAGAAAAAATGGATTTGTTAACTAAATATATACAAGATGAATTAGCTAAAAATAATTTAATTAATCGTACAAATGTTATACATTTAAGCGATCATGGTATGGCTAGTACATCACAACCTTACTTTATAAATATAACAGATTATTTAGAACCAGATACATATAAATATTATGGTACATCACCTGTTTTACAAATTGTACCTGAAAAAGAAAAATATGATGATGTGTATGAGCGATTAAAAAATGCTTCAATAGAAAATAAGAATTTTAAAATATACACAAATGAAAATTTATTAGAACGTTGGCATGCAAATAATACCAGACGTTTGGGGCCAATAATTCTAGTAGCTGAATATGGATATGCATTTGATGATATGTATATATTAGCAAATCATTTTCGAAAAGAAAATAATGTGCCATGTAAGTAATAATTTATAATTTTTTTTCTTGTAAGATTATTTGTACCAAAAGTATTAATACTAAGGTACATTATATAATAGTCAGTTAAAACGTTTCTCTAATTTTCTAAAAAAAAATTATATTCTTAAAATCTGCTGACTTTGCCTTAAAATTTAGTAAAGATCTATTTGTTAAATGATTAAAGAAAAGTTAAAGCTTAGCATTAATAATTTTCAAGTTTTAATAGTTGAGAAGAATATTTTAAAAAGCAGAAAATTTATTGTATGATTCATTTGAAAAATTAAAAAAATTTGCATTCAATTGGAATGATTCATCTTTCATTCAGGTAATTGACACAATATATTTCAGTTTCCTTACAAAAAGTTTCCAAACAAATAGGTTTTTATTGTGTAGGATTTGAATCTTATTGAGTGATATGTGACATACTTTTATTCGCAATTTATTATTCGTAAAAAAGAATTATCATTAGACAATAATGTGAATATTTTGTCTGGAAGCTTTTTATTGTTACAATAATGTTTAATACATACTTTTTTTTTAAAGTTGTATGTAATAATATGCTAAATATTTATAAATTTTATTAATACAAATTTTTCAAATATAAAAATAATTTCAATAATAATTTTTTGTGTAAATAATTAATTAGAGAATTCAATTAACATTTTATTTTTTTTTCCAATAAAACTTTTTTGTAGTATGTATTCGCTTTCAAGGGTATAATTATTAGAACGTTTTGCATTTAAATAAATTTTTATATAAGGAAATATGAGGTCAGTTTAAATATAAATTATATTTTTTAATTGAATTTTTCTCTATTCTTCTTAACTACTGTGATTTATAACTATTTTTAAAAATAAAAAAAAGCTTGATAAGAGTGTTGGAATTAAAATTATGTGTATACGTGTGTATATACATCATGACATTCTGATTTAGGTAAACTTTAAATTTATTTATGATTGACGAAGTTTCTGCTTAAATTATTTGGGTTCTAGTTATAACAAAAAAAAATATTTTCGTGATAAAATTTTTATATTGTTCATACTAAATTTGTAGTAGTAACATTATTGTTTTTATGATCGTTTTTTACAAAATATAGGTAAAATATTTAAGTATATGCACACAGTGACGTCATTCTATAACCATCATTTCAAATTCAATGGATATTTAAAAAAAAAGCTAAAAATTTAACTGTTTGCGATAAATTTAAAATTTATATATTTGTGCTATGTAATTTTTCAATCTGTATTATAATATTTCTTATAATATTGTTTATTTAACGATAACTTTATGTTGCTGCGTTGTGTTATACCTTAAGACTTAAATATTTTAAAGGGTTTGATGCAGAATTAAGGAGATGCATTCGAATTTCAACTAGAATATGTTTGTTTTTATGAAACCCGATTTTAAATTAATTTCAAAATTTTATCTTCTATATAAGGAAATCTTCTAAATGTGATGTTCGCACATTTGTCCATACTGTTGAATTGTTCATACTCAATGAATTGCTCACTGTTGCCCATACTCAATGAATTGTTCAAAATAATTTAAATTAATAAAACATGTATTACCAAACGTAGACTAGAGATTTTAATCTTTTGTTTGTATGTATTATATTAACATTTTACATAAAAATTGTTTAGGACTAAAACTCTTCAGTTCTAGTTTTTGAAAAAAGAAAAATTATTTTATCAATCCTGACAACATTTATAGTATAATGCTGCTCATATTGAATTTGAACAGAATTCATGTGATGTAATATGAAAATAATAACATTCCGTTGAAATATATAAATTGTGATCAAAAACTCAAGTTTCAGAAAAACATTTTAGATATCTACTTTTATAAAATTGTAACGTCATAAACCGAGTTGGGAAATTAGCATTTTAATGCCAAATTCGGTTTAATGGATTTTAAAAACCAGAAGGACATATTAAAAGCTTCCAAATTAGATTTCCTGAAATATGCAAATTATGAGTTATGTCAGTTATTTTATATTTTCTATAAAATTATATTATAATTATAGTAATTTATAATCTTTAATTCGCTTTATAAATATTTGATTGAAAAACCTTTTTAGTTACTATGAATTCATCATATGGTGTACATGGGTATGATAACGAATATGATTTAATGCATGCATATTTCATGGCAAAAGGACCACAAATTAAATCTAATTTTAAATTGAATCCATTTGAAACTGTTGATTTATATGAACTATTTATTAAATTATTACAAATTGATGATGTCAAATTAAATTATAAAACAAGTGGTTCATATAGTAGAGTTTCAGGAATTTTAATTGAAAATAAATCATATTTAACAAGTAAGTATTTTATAAATACTAAAAAAATTAAAAATGCTTAACAAAACACAATTTTTATTAACTCATCAAATTATACAAATTATAAGTGAATTTTTATTAATATTTATATTAGAATTTATGAAATTCTAATATAAATATGAATGAATAATTTGATTAGTTAGTAAAATGATAATATAGCAAATTAAAAATAAAAATTTATTTTGTCATATTCAAATATCAAACTGAAATGACTTTAAAATATTAATAGTAATAATAATTTAAAATATTATTAATATTTCAGATATAATAGTCTCAGTAGTTTTAGCTGCCATAGTTATTGTGTTATTAATAATATATGCTGTACATCAAGTCAAAAAGCGTCAAAACTATAATGTTAATATTTGATATTTAATATTTAAATAATGAATATTAAAATATAATTAATCACTTTTTTTTTCTCTATTATTTGTATGAAATTTTATTTTATTTTTTTGGTTCTTGAATATTGAAGGCTGTTCAAATGTATATAATATATTATTGTATGTACGTGCATCACGATGTGAATTTCATATTTTGCAATAATATAATTTTCTATTCTTAATTGTATAAAAATTTAAATACTAAAATACGATATTATTTTTTTTAATGTTCTTGTTTTTCTTTTTAATAAATTGTTATCAGAAACAAATTTTTATATTGTATAATATTATGTAATATTGTTTATATTCTAATACATATTCTGAATCAAAAAAAATATTTTTCGAAATTTGTTTTTAAAATAAGGTAATGTTGTATGTAATTTAAATAAAAAGAAATTCAGTGCTGTTTTATAGTTATTGAAGATAAATATTTGTTATATTACGTTCAGTGGAAAAATAGACTCAATAATAGTTAAAAATGTATGTATGTACAGAAAACAAAAAAATTATGATATAGATGTATGTATATAAAAGTAAATATATAAAATATATATTATATACAAACTTTTAAAACAAATATTTTAATTAATTTAAAATTTCTTTTTGTTTCATAGTCCTGGTAAGTAGTACAAGCCAAAGAGAACTCTTAATTTAAGAGCTTACCTTGATAAAGAAAAAATAAGGGAGTTTACATACATATTTAATTTTTTCTTATTATTCTAGCATTTTCAATTCTTTTTTATGCGATTTTAGTACAAAAAACATAGACGTTTACTATTTTAAAATATTTAGTGCATATTTGAGCCTACTTTTAAATTAAAAAATTTTTAGTAGCTTAGAGTGAATGGTTGAGAATTTAGAAAAAAGATTTTTAGATTTCCGATTATGTTGCATGGTACGGGTTATACATACTATTGTAGCAACCAAAGCCATAATCCTTGAACCATGCTACTTTGATTTTAAGCTAAATTATTGCCATTATTCAATAAGAAATTCTTTTTTTTTTTATCTAAATATTTTTATAATTGTTTTCTTAATTAATATTCATTTAATTTGTAATTCCATAAACTTTTATAGCCATAAACATTTGGGAAAAATCAAAAATTTTTTGGTAATGTTTTATATTTAAAGCTATTGGCAGTACCAATATGCATGAGAAAGTTTCCTTTTGATGAAATCTAATGTTTAATTATATTTACATGTATAATATGTTATTGTTAACTAAAAATAAAAATGTAAATGAAATGGTAGTGAAAAATGGGTTGACTACTGACCTCAGCTCAATTGAAAATGCAAACATGTTAGAAGTGTAAGCGAAATCAATGCTTGTAAAAGTAAAATTGAAATGAACTGAAAAGAAAAAAAAATATTAGTCAATAGGAGTTTATTTAATTTTTATGGCTTTGTTATTCTGTTATCGAAATTCATTACAAGCTATTACAGCTTTATTTAAGTGACTAAATCAGGGCATAATATGCAACTTTCGCTTTAAATATTAAACAATTTTTTTTTGTGGACAAGGAATGAGTAAATAAAAAAGAAAGAATGTAAATGGTTATTTACAAAAAATAAGAATATTTTTCTTTCTTAAATTTTTAACAATCAGTCAAGACAAATTTTTTTAATGATACACAAATAATAGTTACTATAAATTACATTGATTACGTAGTGTAAAGTACATTATTATTAATTATGCTTATTTACAGTGCTCTATGACAAAACAAAATTAGAATAAAAACTAAAAATTATTTTAAAAATTTTAATTTGTTTCGTATCTCTATTATTATACATATGTATATATATAATAAAATCACTATCTATTAATTTTGTTCAATTTTTTTCTAAATCATCTTGTATTGCTTTTCTTCACCTATTATTAATTGTAATTTGTGAACTCTTCCTTATACATTAGTAAATTTACAATTAATTAATGATTATTTGGAACGGTATACTATTTGAATTCATATTAAAATAATCGTCTCTAATGGTCTTGGAAATTTATTTAAAGCTTTGAAAAAATACAAAGTAAAATTTTCAATTAAAATTTAGAATTTATCTTTAATTTTGATCATTACTGCTGTTGCCACTATTATTATCATTTCTATGATTATTATTATTTGTGTTATTAGTGTTTGGATTTTGATCACTATTGTTACGATTACGACTACGTAATGAATGAATACAAGCTAACATTCGAATCATGAATGCTGCAGGTACTGTAATGGTATCTTTAGTTTCTTCCAACATTATTGCGTTACGTGCCATTAACTAAAATTAAAAAAAAGCATTTAGCACGAAATATATTTATATATAATTTATATTTTTAAAATACACATAAAAATATTATGATTTACGTACGTCATTCGCAGCAACTTCATCGAAAAATCCTTGATCACGTATTGGTGCCCATATTTTAATATTATAATCTATGCCAGAAGTTGCTAAAATCGGTAACTCCGGATGTGGCTGCACACAATTCACAACATGTTGGTCAGCTTGCAATAGTTTGACTAGTTTTCCATTATGTCGATCCCAAATGAAGCAGTAACCGCAATCTGAGCCTGACATAACATAATTATTGCCCCAAAAATTGGCTTCCTTTATCATTGTTCTAGCGTTCCTATGCCCTTCATATTTCATTTTCATATAATTATAAATAAATTCTTTGGTATCAATTTCTATTTTTTCTAACTCATCCTTTAGTGAAGTTTGATCATCTAATTTATTAGAATTTTGTTCTTCATCAATGTCCATATCTTCATTCGATTTTGAGTTCTCGTTATTTTTATCGTTAAACAAACCAGAAGGCCCCGGCTGAGGGTCATCTAAATATATTATGATAAAAGTATGATAAATAATTATGGTCGACCATGATAAAAAATATTTTCTTAAAATTACCATTTCGATTGTTATAATTTTCAATTTCTCTTGCGGCTGAATCAAATAAAGCGTGATTGTCTTGCGAAATATCAGGCGCATGCCCGCTCAATCCACTCCTTGTTTGCGGATCGTTTAACATTCGAGACAATACTTCAGTCATTCTATGCATTATTGTTCCATGTAATTGAGGTCGTACTTGACCAATTTCAACGCGTCCTGTAATATCACGTTCAGGTCTTGCGTTAGGCCCTGTATCAGACCAATCACCACGTAGTCTCAATTTTCTTACAGGTGGTGGAGTCGAATCTAGAAAAGGTTTTTTATTTACTTTTTTGTCACGCTTTGTTTCTAGACTAATGCCATTTTTAGTTGCATCAAATAAATACAGGTAATCTGAAGAGTAACTAACAAGCAAATCATTTTCATCTTTGCTATATTGCACTGAAGTAACGCGGTAATTTCTTTTTGTATCAGTTGGAATCTGGAAAGCTTTCACTGGTACGGTATATTTTACACCAGCAAACGATGTTACAATTGTTGTACTAGGTAATGAAGAAAAATCCATTAAGGACAAATAACGGCGGTCATAAATTTTAATTAAACTATCAGAACTGCCAACAGCTAAATAATAATGTGAAATTGGTGCTAAAGACATTGCTGTGGTAGCTGATGGACTAAATATTAAAATATTATCTTTACAATAACTTTTATGACAGTTTGAAATTAATCTAAGATCAAATAAGCGAACAGTACCATCCTCGCCACAACTCATAAAAGATTTTGGTTCAGTGGGTATAGTTAGCACTTCATATGTCGTACCGTTATTATGACAATTAAAATAATTTTGGGACATTTCAGTTTTTTCACAACCGAATATTCCTTTAGTTCCGATTGTTGTCAATTCCGTATGCATTACCATTCCGTCGCCAGAACATGATACAATATCATGATCGTCAGATTGTGGTAGAAATTTTACGCTGAATATATTTGACTTGTGAAGTGTTTTAAATTTGACTAGAATTTCACTGGTAAATGGGTTGGTGATTGTAATATGTTGATCATCTGCTCCAGATAAAATATATTCACCATTTTTATTCCAAGAAATTGAATTAACGCAACCCGAATGAACATTTAGTTCAGATTGTAAATCTAAACGTTGGACATACTCTAAGCTATCTAAAAAAACAAATAGAGAGTTGTAAATCGATCCAATTTTAACATGTAAATTTACAACCTTTTGTGCTGTTAAATAATCTCCTTCTAGCCTCCTTTTCACTATAATGTGTTTGGTTATATATATCACGAAAGACACTTGAAGTGGATTTCCTTGAGATCATTTTCACTTGCTTGCTTTGATTGAACCTAAAATAAAAAAAATTTATTAATAAATATGTAACATTAAATATAACCTTGAATTTTTAATTTTTCTACTTAAGATTTGTATGAAAAATCTGAATGAATTTACATTTTTATTCTAGGTGAAGTAGGTACATACATATGAGTTTGCATAGGAGGGGAAAATGTACTTGCTTATTTCTATTTAGATACATTTTTTTTGGTGAATTTATGTTTGCTTTGGTCATGCAAAAATGAATTATAATTAATTGGCATTTAACCAAAAATGTAGCGATTTTAGTATGAAACTCAAAAGAAAGAAAAAAATTGTCCTTCATATTATTTATCAAATTTTAGCTACCTACCAATGTATGCAATTTTGTATTAATAACTTTGAAGTAAAGCGCCACAAATAAAAATAGAATTATTAATATAGATTTACATATGTACCTACATGTTTCTTCGATCCCCGAAAATTCCCTTGATAAATATATTGACATTTCTTGAAATAATTATTGAAGGACAAAGAAAAACTCATTAAAAGATTTTGTTAATTATCGAATCAAATCAAAAAAATCAATATTGAAAATGCATATTTGTCGATAAAGAAATATAAATAATGGGGATAACCGTAAATTATCAACACTCTTAATTTTAATTAAGTAGAATTTTATCTATATTAATGTAATAACGATGTTGTTATAGAGATTGGCTATCTACTTGCCTAGATATCCATTTAATTAAGTGTTTATAGTAGATACCTACATATATCATTAATTCATTTAAAAAAATCTTCCTATTTAAAAATGAAGACGTTTTTATTGCGTTTTGACTAATAAATTTTTTCTTTCAATATGCATAATTCGTTTAAAATTGCAGAACTAATAAATGAAAACTAGAACTAAAATTTGGTTCTGCAATGATTTATAAAATCTGTGTAAAGTTAGCAAGTTGTAAATTCAAAATTGAAATCTATTTACCACCTACCTTAAATTGTTTTTTATAAAAATATTTAATACTTATTTTATTATGAAAAGGCACTTCAACTAATTTTAATACAAACAAATTTCAAATAAATTGCTGAACAAACTTTACAATGAAAAATATCTTAGTACTAGACCTAGAAATGTGTACTCACCAAAAAATTTTATGTACTGCCAAATTTTAATATTTTGTAGAAAAATTTAACTTTATTAATTATTCATTGTTTTTTTCACAGAACAACAGCCGCACTTAAGATTAAAAAAAAGTTTATTAAAGGTTGACAAAATATAAAAATAGAATACCAATTTTTTCTTTCAATCAAAAAATACTTAATTTAGAACGCATGTACATACATTTTACTAAATTTATTTTATATATTATTATTACACTTATTTTATATGATTTCGTTAAATATTTTTTATAATTTTTACAAAAATAATAATCCTTAAGATTTAATAATTCTTTTTAAAATTCAATTGAAAAAAAAAAAAATAAAAATCTTTATTCTTTTGTTTTGAATAAGAATAAAAAAAAATATACATACTGAAAATAAAACGATTTACATATATATTGCTTACAAATCACGGCAATGAAAAATAAAAAGTAAAATTTCTAATCAGCTGATTTTGGCATTCACTATTAAATTGCATTTTGTATTGTTTTTGTTTTCGTTACGCCAAAAAGTTTCGAAAATTAATTTGAAATTGCAAGATATTTGACAATTACTTTCAAGTGAAATGACGTTTTCGAAAATACTCCAAAATATTGACCCAGTGATTAAAAGTTGAAAATAATTCATTAATTTTGTTAAAACTTTAATAAAGCGACATCTATTGGTGAAAAATAAAACCGATACATGTATATAAATAAAAAAGTACTTTTATACAAGATTTATCTGATTAAGTTGTTTTAATTTACTTTTTCTTGTTTTTGGTATATGTACTATTGCACTAAAAAAATTGTAGACAATTTCTATACTAGCATAACTTTATGAACTGATGTGAAAAAAGCCTAATGGAAAAAAAAAACCGTGGGTTAAATATTCTAAAGAACTTATCAAATACAGATCAATATCACTGTAGTTTTTTTTTCTTAATCTTTGAATCATACATCAAATCTGGATGATACCATGTTATTTACAATGCTTTTGAATTGTAATTATTTTTTTTCAGGAAATCAATCATTCAGTACAGCAGGCTAGCAAAATATTTAAGACAGAATTAAATTTTGGAGCAGTTATTTTATTAAAAAACAAAGCTTTGTCCTGTAAACGTGTTTTTATCATCAAAAGTTATTATTCAAATTTTTGACGAGTTGCATTAATTTTAACGTCATCAAAAGATTGTTGACATCGTCAAAACATACTTAGATCGGTTAAATTTTATACAACTTATTTCGAAACTGTCTCGAAACTTATTATTCTTTAATAAAAGAGTTATTTCACATTCGTAAGTTTTTTGTTCCAAACAAATGGAATTGAGTGTAAAAATTCAATAAAAAGAGTTGAACTATATTTTTTTATAGAAAAATTGAAATCAAAAGTGAGGCGGTTCAATTCCTTTATTAAAATTATCTGACAGCTTTGTAGTCATGCAAAGAAATGCCAATATCAAAAAAAGCTGTACTTCCTTTCCAATTATATCTTGTTGATAGATGATTTCAAATTCTAGTATTTTTCCAAATGTCAATGTCAATGTTTTACGGCATAAATAATATACATATATACAAATAGCTGTTTCGATGTAAATAAACAAGTTTTCTAGAATTTTTTGAAGTGTTTCTAAAAAATTATATTATTATTTAAATAAATTTAAAATAATATGTTTAGTGAATTTACTAAGGCTCCTGGAACATGGGGCGAGTTTGAGGATGAGTCCGATTTAAAGAGGGAAACAAAACCCGATGAAATTATTACCCCACAGGCTAAAATGGATAAACTTAGAAGAATTAAGAATATAACTATTGTAGCTGAAGACAAAATGTATACAAGTATATTTAGTGTTAGTTTAGTTATTTTAAATATCAATGTATTATTATGTATTTTAGAGAAAGTATTAAAATTAAAAATCCTCTAGTAACTCAAACAATTGAAGTGATGAACCAAACAGAAATGCTTCAAACATTAATAGATACTTATGCAAATAAATCTGTGAGTTTCTTACAACTCTTTTTAAATACATTTCTTGAATTTAATTACGTTTAATTAAATTAATATTTTATTTGTAATTTATAAATTAATTGTTTCATAAATTTTTAAAGGGTTTTCAAAATTATTTACTAAATCCTTGTCAAGTTATACCACAAGTTGATTTTCCGCCAGAAAATACAGCAGAATTATTATCTGATGATAAATTTGCAAAACCGCTATGGTTTATACCACCAATTGAAACAGATTTTGTTAGAGGTGTACCCAGAGAGTACCCACAAGTAACAAAAGAAATATGCCGGCAAGCTTTAAGAAAAGCTGTTTGTGGTTTATTAAGAGTAGCAGGATTTAACGGTAATTTTTTTCGTTTTTGTATGAAGTAGATATTAAAAATTTGGTGAAAAATTTATAATAATTTTGTTTTAGATTCTTCAAATATTGCTCTTGTAACATTGACTGACGCTGTTGATGAATTTCTGAAAACATTACTAACACATGTTAATGACGTTAGGAATAATCAAGGTTCTGAAGAAATGGGATTGGATGTATTAACTCTGGAAAAAGGATATTTTCAAATGACACAGAACTCTTTAATGAGCATTCATAATTATTTTAAAAACAATATCATTGCCAGAAATAAGTATGAAATAAATGAATTTAAAGAAATTGAAGCTGAATATGACAAAATGATGAAAGAAAGTCAAAGAGAACATGAAAAATTCAGGGAGGATGAATTTATGCATTTCCTAGACACAGTGGCTGTGACAGTCAGTACTGTAACAGTTAGTGCTAATCCACCTGTTATAATTGGGGAAGATGGCCTACCGCAGAATGTCAATATTGTAAATTATATCAAAACCGACGAGGAAAATGGAGTTGATAACCAAGTTTAGAAAAATTTGTAGATTTTAAGTAATTAACTAAGGCCTAAAAATAATGGAAAAAAATATTCAAATCTCAGTACTTTGTATAAAATAAAAAATATTGTTGATATTTTAACTGTTTAATTTTCCTCCAAAAAGTAATTGTACAGAACACTATATTATTTTGGTATTAGGTACTCATTCTTAAGATAAAAACATAAAATATTCTGCATCACTTCACAGAACAGTTAATTTAAGTTTAACTTTTTATTTTCCTATACGCATTATGAAGGATTTTTTCTCTAAACCAAAGTACGTTCTACACTCAGATTGAGTAACATTTCGTCCTTGAGTAAAATTATCCTAAACTCGCAACTGAAGAGTTAGGTACAAGGGAAGTTTTAAAATTTATTAAAACATAAAAAATAAACTTTTTTTAACTTTACTGAATGGATACTCACATACATATGTATGTTTTTATAAGAATGAATAAGAAATACACATATGCTTAACTTGTATCACCTAAATTTTCTCGTAAATTTTAAGTATGTTACTTCCATATGTAATATTTTATTATAACTATCATGTTGTGACATCTATAAGGTTAAAAATTATGTATGTTCATATGTACCTATAGGTAGGTGCATTATAAATAATTTCTTAAGCTTTAATTAACATTTTATTAACAAATTATTCATAATAAGGCGGTAAATCATGAGTTTCATCGAAGTTTTTCGAATTTTTAGTCATATAAGCTTCTGTTCTTCTTAACCTTGCTGGTTTAAAAGTAGTTGATCCTAACAATATATCATTGGGTATCTTATTTTTTTCTGAGGTCGCTTTTTCAAATGAGGGAGGAGGTGAAACATTTACTTTTTTAATGAACATCTTTCTTTTTGTTATATCTGTCGCAGCTCTTTTTACTGTTTTCTTTTTTTTAGCTTTCGCTTTATAATATGCAACCTCAATAGCCAAAGTTACCATAGCTAAAGCTAAACCACATAACGTAGCTATAAAAACGCCACCTAGGCTTTCCAAAGTTATGCCTTCATTTTGCTCTGATGTTGAACAACCCTTTCTTGCCGAATTATTCCAAAATTTTGCATTTAAATTTTCAAAATATCGGTCTCTTTGTAATTCTAGTACAGCATAACTTATTTCATCCTGAAATTAAGAATATTATCTTTAATTAACTGTTTTCAATAAATTTTCACCCTGTACTGAACCTGCAAGTTGCTTCCTTGTTGTACTGCAATAGCGTAAGGTTGTTCAGCAAAAACTTCTCCAACTTCTGTTAAATTACAATTTTTCGTAATTTCATATTTAATTTCCGCTGAATCATGAATAAATGCAAAATCAGCGTTTTCATGTTCATTAACTTTCCGAAATCCTTCTTTAGCATCTTTGACAGGGTTTGATGAATTAATAGCAAGTAAAATGTGTCCGTATTGCTCTTTGATAGGGTAATCCCAAATTCTAAACAAATATTAATTTAATTATACACTTAATACTAACCCCTACCTACCTACCGATATTTTCTTTGGTCTGCTGTAGCATTTAGGGTAAGCTCTTTCCACATTCGATAAAGGGTATCTTCTGCATGTTTCATATTAATGAAATATTCATGTGTGTCCGAATTCATGACGACTGTATAATTAATTCGTGATTGTCTAGCTAATTGTTCCAATGATTGAACTGGAGTTTGCATTCTTTCAACTGTTAAAAACGCAGCTAAATTTGCTGTAAATGTGGCTAACATTAAGACAACAAAAAGCCAATAAGCTGCAACTAATACTCGACCAGAAACAGCTTTTGGAGCTTCTCCACCACCTTGTGGTGTGAAAGATGTTAAAGCGAACCAAAAACTTTCTTTTAAAGTAAATTCCCTAAAAATTACAGATTAAAAGCCTAGAGTTCATTAATTACATTTGAATGTGCATAATACATGCATACATATACTCGTATATATATGTAGGCATATAGGCCTACAAATTTTTTAAATATATGTACATTGCAGATGATACCATCAAACCCATTAGTAAAGTAAAATTATGAAAGCTTGTATTGAGCTATGCACTTACCGACATGGATATGAGTACGCATTTTTATTATTAGCAGCACTATAAGGTGAATATTTATCTAAGAGCCAGATCATTATAGCGGTGGCGACTAAAGCAGCAATAATACTAAACCAAACTTCTGTTCGTAACACAGTCATAAATTTAAACAACGAAGTTTGTCTCACTGGATTCCGAATTACTGTATGTTAAGACAGTAAAATTCGTAAAATAGAATTTTTTTTCATAACTTTTCATTATATGATTTAAATTATTAACTTACCGATTGATATTCCAGTTTGTTCAAAATAAGGCGCTATAAAATCAATAACTTCTTCACGTTCTGAAGTCATTTTTAGTGATGAAACTGCTATATCAGTGTAACCATAGACCAGATCACCAATAAGACCATCCCAGCTACCATCCGATTGCTTTTCACCAAAAGTTCCATATCTTGGTGAAACGATTTCGAAATCAAAGTTTAATTTTTCTGAAAGTTTTTGAATTAAATCGATACAGTAACCTTCCCAAATCGGATTACCATCGTTATCGTACAACAGTTTTTCTGTTTCAGGATCTTTCTTGTAGTATGCCCAGGGTATTGACTAAAAAATGAAATATTTTATGAAAATAAATTGAAATCCAATGATACATACATATATTTATATATATGTACATACTTCCGTCGTTCCTATGCGAAAAAATCTTCTTGCAGGTTTTACGCTTGATGAAATATTTATTAATTGTTCCGATGATTTCCATATCGCAAGCATATTGCTTTTGTTTTCATTGTTTTTTTGAAAATGTGTAAATTTCAAATTTAAATTAACTGTGAGCCTTCCATCTTTACTTTCTAACCTATTATCATCGTGAAATAAAAATGATAGATCTATTAAATCATTTGAAGTTTCAATAAATGTTTCTGAGTTTTGTTCACAATTAAAAGATCCAGGTGTTAAATTAAGATTTTGTAATTGATTAATTGTTACTGTAAGTATCTCTTTCAAAGCAAGTTTTTGTAACTGCAAATAAATAAAATTGTTAATTTTTAATTGTAAGATGAATTATGCAAATAATGTATTTATGGGTAATAATATGACATTTCTAAAAAATATATTTAAATTCGGCATAAATAGGTCTATGATTTTATCAATTCATTCTCAATAGAGGCAATCATTTCAAAATATGTGTATGTGCATACATACATACATACATAAATATTTTTTTTGATTTAACTTACTTGATTTTGTGGCAAATTACAAGATTCTGAATATCCAGCGAACCCGCAGATAAAATCACTTTCTATGAAAATTTTCACTATATTTTCAAAATAATTTCCAAATTTAAAATTCTCAGTATTAGAATCCACAAACACTAAATGCCATTTATCAGGTCTTTTCAATAAGTTTGATTGCAGAAGCTGAAAAAAATTTATTAAATTATTAAAGACATAACAAATTTTTAAAAATTTACAACAAACTTTAATTTCAAATTCTTATGTCACAATAAATTATTCAGTCATAAGATTTCAATTAAATCATTTTGACAATATTTAAGTTGCATTGTTTTAAATTATTCAAATTAAAGTACAGACATACGTACGTATGTATGTAATAAATAAATACTCAATTGAATTTTAAAATTAAAATTTTCCTACCTTTTCCACAATTTTATTCATATTCTCTGTGGTAGCGAAAATTCCATAATATGAAGGAGCTGACCTTATATTTTTAAATTTTTCAATGAAATCCTTTTTCATACCATTAAAAAGAATCAAACGTAAATTTACATTTTCTAATACCATATAATAAATGGCATCCTCTAAATCATTTTCTGATTGAAATATAAAACAGGCATCATTTGCCTCCCTTGCAATTAAGTAATCTTCTAATGCTTTTAAAAATTGATTTAATGATATGTCTACACGCAAATATGGAATTTTTGATTCACGAATATATTGTAAACCATTTTCCCAAGGATAATAGCTCAAATCAATTAATAATGATTGAGGTTTAACAATTGTCCTGCAAACTACATAAATTTACCATTCAGGTTTATGAATTCATTTATATAATTATAAAAGTAGAAAGTACCTTCTAAAATAGAATTGCCTATGTCATCATAATCAATAATTAAATAATTTTCCTTGATTTTAAAATTTACTTTATTTTCAATTTCCTTTAAAATTTCCGGAATTTCTTCAACAAACTGTGATTGTGTTGATTCTATGAGAAAACCTGAAATTCAAGAATACGTTAGATTTGATGAAACGTTTTTATTGCGTGATTAAGAAGTGAATTTTGGTGGATTTTATAAAATTTTATTTAGTTGATGTTATTCAAATTAAATAAATTGATATTAAATTAATAAATTTGTTGTTTTATTTCTTTAAATTATTTTTTAATTATGGAAATTATCATATTACATGTCGCTACCCAAATTTGCACTGATTATATATTGAATTTGCAACGCAATACAATTTCAATTGAAAATAAAATTTATAAGTAATGTTTTTAATTCACCAAAATAGTGAGGTAATCTTGTATAACGCACTGTTGCAGTGGTAAAAATGTTCTATAAACAAATAATTTGAATAATAGGTGTAGAGTTTTTATTTTCTATCACAAGTTTTTAGAGAAAAGTTGAAGAAATGGCAAGATAAAGCTCTCCAAATTTGATAAAACAAATTATAAAGAACAATTACTTTAGCTTTTATATATTAATTTCTCTAATAATGCCATTTATTTTATTACCTATCTATCTATGTTTTAAATTTTTTATATGAGCACAAAATTTAGAGGTCTTTTTCAACCCATTACTAATATTTCAATAATGATTAAACAATTAACTATATTTTAATAACGAATATTATTGGAATTAAAATTTAACTTACTTATAGAAATCTCATCACCAGCTTTACAATTTTTTATTCTTATTTGAAAATAAAAAATTATTAATAAATAGCAAGAGACCGAAGAAAAAACAATCATAATTGTAAAATTTTTTATGTTATCCGAATGAGTACACGATAAATACTAAAATCATTGAGGTTGAAGGTTTTTGTTATAAACTTTTTCTTTAAATTTTAAAAAAATATCCTTTTATAAATATTGAATTTAAAAGCTGGAAAATTGGCCAATTTTATAATTTTATAAAAATTTGTAGAATATCAATTTTCTTTTATTTTTGAAATAACATTTATGAATTATGCAAATATAATAAGAAAATGTACAAGTATACGCAAAAATTGAGGATTTAAAGTATGATGATAATAAATTTAATATTTAGACATACATATATACATATGTGTTGGCTAGTTTTTATGCCTTACATTCGAATAAAATTGGTGTCCACAAAAAATTATTGTGAGAATATTATTTTTTCGCGTTGTCCAAAAATATTTTATGTGAAATGCCTTTATTATTATGATTTCTCTAAAAATTAATACTTTTTAATGAAGTAGAACTACTTATGCAATAGGAATATCGCAATGCAAGTATAACCAAAAGCGTATTTTATGTAACAAAAAATCTAATGGGATCAATAAAGTGTGTTTTTTGGTTTGGAGAAAGTTCTGCACAAGATTATGAAAATGTCCTTAAAACAGTTTTTACAAATTTTGAGAAGGGATTTTATGCTATCTGAATTTCTTTCAAAGTAAAGTTAGTTTCGGTAGCAATTAGAACTCAAGTAATAAATTTCAAAAAAATTCATCAATTAGTGTTTTAAATACTGAAAAAAATGTGAAATTCTGAACTCGATCTTTTCAAAAAATTTACTAAATCATTGCTTTAATACTCTAAATTTGAATATTATATTTCAAGGAAATTGGTTTTTTATTTCTTTATATAAGCGTAAAATTATAAGACCGGCCCGTACTAAAAGCTACTGACATCTAATTTCCTTGAAAAGCTTGGTGTCTTGCTGTATTGATAGAAAAAGGTTATATAAAATTTCAAGTTCATTTTTTGAAAAGTTTATCGGAAATGTAAGGACGGCTCTTGGTAAAACTCCAGTTCCCAACAAATTCTATACCTCAGTGTTTCATATATGACATATCACAAAAGTGTACTAATCCAAAAGTATATTAAAAATATAACAATATGTATATGAAAACCGGGTCAACCAAAATCAAGATACACGAGTGCTATGTGCGAGTGTATACAAACTGACCAATATATCGTTGATAATAATTTATATATGTATGCTTCCCTACAGTAGAGAAATCTTCTTACCGAAAAGTCGACATTCGAAATTTGGTGCCATGATATAATCTCCCTTATTGTATGCAAGGCAGACGGTAAAAATTAAGTGTACCTTATGTAATATACATACATATGTATGTTCAATATCTATTGTAGTTATATGTATATTATATTCAATATTTGTATATACTTATATACACGCTTTATAAAATATGTAACAAAACTTTTGAAATGTTTTAATAATCAAAAAAGCGTTAGCGATAAATAGTGTTACCAATAATAATGAAGCTATTAATTCGAAAAAAAAACTTTTAGTTTTAGCGTAAATCTTTTTTAAAATAAGGTGTCACAAATTTTCATTTAAAAATTTACTTTAAAATCATATTTGGGGTTTTTTGGTAATTTATTAAATTGATTACTTTAATTGATAATATCATTTTAAGTACATACATATTTGATCCAAAAATTGGAGTGAACAGTGTTGTTGACTAGCCAGTCATGTAACGCCTAGAATATATGCAAATTATTTTACTTTTTGAATTATGCTTTTTAGTAGTTGCGAGTTATTTTTGTCGTATTGGATAATGGAGGAAACATTAAATTTTTGTGTTAAAATATATTGTAGAGGAATAGAGAAACCACATACATAACAAGAATTGGAAGAATTAAAATATCAAGAGGCTTTACTTTAAAAACTTCAGTTTTGCATTAAATTTTTTAAAATTTTGTTTTACTTTGCATCAAATATAAAATGTTCATTATATTTATCGCAAGCGTGTTATAAAGTTATTAAATAAGTTACTGAATTTGTTTTTATACATAAGAGCTTTCATAAATATAATACTGAAAAAAGATAACTAAAAAACGTAATAGTGTAAAAATATGAGGTGATGAATATCAAATATATTTTTAAGGTTATTGTGAAGGCTACTAAAAGCCGAGAGCCTGAACTTGCCTCGCTAAAATATTTATGCATTACTGTAACCGAACAATTAGGAAAGAAAATGAAAATAAAATGTGGTTTTAGTGTTTACTAAAAGAGATTTCAGAAAAATTATGTGGTAAATAGAACAGTATGAAATTTAAATTCTAAATAGGTGGTTTTTTAATTTATAAAGGGCGTTTTAAACTTGTGAAAATAAAATAATAATAAATATTTTAACTTTATTGAAATTTAAATAACAAAATTTGCTCTCCTAAATATAATTTCATTTACATTTTTTTTAATACTATTGGTAACACTGTCTATAGTGTATTATTTCAATATCAAAATAAAACAAAAAACAACAACAAAACAAAATTTAGACATTTTCATCTAATGTGATCTTCAAGTTGTCACCGCATTCTTCTTTAGTCCTCTGTATAAGAAACTTTATTTATTTTCTTGTTATTCTCTTTACTATACTTACAAGTTTATAATTAGAGGAAAAAAAGAAAAATATTTAAAATTTTTAATTGTGTCATACATACATACATGAATAATATAAATATGTATAATATGTGGGCGACAATATATAAGTGAAATGTGCTTTCATACATGGTATATTCAAATATTAAAGAAAATATAAAAAAAAAATTAATTTTTTTTTTTCATTTATGGTAAAATTTTACAAGATTAATTATAAATATTTTTTAAATATATAAATAAATATAAATTAACAAAATAACGGTGTACTAATTAAAAAAAAAACTATACAAATATAATTGAATTTTTTTTTTAATTTTTGATAATTTTTAATTCTAAGGTAATTTTAATATTAAAAATACATTTTTTTTTTAAATTAATTATGTTATTATTTTTTTAAGTACAAAAATGGAATATTTTTTTAAAAAATCAATAAATTAATTAAAGATTTATGTGAGGAGAGAATAAATTGTGCTTAGTGTGCATTTAATTTTTTCGTATCGCCCATAACAGATTTTTGATGTTTTTTTTAATGTTTTTTCGACACGAGTAATTATTGCGTAATAAAAAAATTTTCTTTTTTCTACATGTTACATTAAATTTTAACCACTGCTAAAATTTAATTACATGAAATTTTTAGCAATGTTAAATAAAATTTTAATTAAACTCTATTTAATAATAATTTAACTGTTATACGGCATTAAATTTTTTAATATATGTTTTTTTTATTGAAATACAATGTCATATAGTTTTTTTTTTCAATTTTTTTTTTTTTATAAAACATGTAATTCTATATTATAAAATTGTGAGAAAAGGACAGGAAAAATAAAAAAGAAACTAAAAAACATTAATTTCACCTCGAGATAATTTTGTTTGGTAAAAATATGATAAGGGCTGCCATTTTGTTCTAAATATAATAAAGTTATTACTTAATATTTTCCCCTCTATATTTTCGTATATATTTCATCTTATTTTATGAATAAACATATAAGAGTTCCTTGTATTTAATGAAGTTAATTAAAAAAATATTTTTTAGTACAATTTACTTAATATTTTTATTTAATTTTACCTATATACATATTTACTATCAACAACCGCATTAATAATTTAATATAATATATAGATAAAATATTGATTTTTGATTAGCATTAATTTTTTATTAAAACATTATTAAAAAAACATGGAATTCATCTTATATACCAAATATTAAAAATTTTAAATTTTAAATAAAATTTACGTCAGAACGGTATCAATACTTTATAAGTTATATTCAAACTTATGAACGTTGCATTTATTAATTTTCTCAGTTAATTAGATATTTGAAAAATACGTAATGTATTGCATAATTAAATTTAATCTGTAAGGCATATTACGAATCTGACTATCTATGCAACATAAAATTTATCTAATATATTTTCGATTATAGATTAACATAATTTTTTTTTGTTAATTAGAATTCCTATTTGGTTTAATACAGTAGAATTTTTAATAGGCTGCATCTGGACAACCACATTATATCACTCGAAATATCCTTTTCGTATAAATAACTAACATACATTTAGGCGCGTGCATTTTAAAAGCATTAAACACGGCTATTATTCTAATTGGTACAATATACAAAGCACATTTACGACAATAACGAAAAAACCTAAATGAAAAGAAAATTGTTTATATTCTTGAGAGTGGCACGAACCTTTATCAATATTTAACAATTTTTCATATAATAATTTAAAATTATGTTTCAAGTTTAACTAAATACAAACTTAATTTTAAAGTCATTTTAACTACATAAATATTTTCATAAAATCTTAAAAAATTTTAACACATTGGAAATTCAGGAAGTTTTAACATACTATCTCTTATAATAAATTATATTTTTTATTTCATAGATGGCAATTCTAGAACAAATAGTCATTCTTCTTTTTTTTTTGTTTTATTTATCTTTGGCTGTTTATAAAATATTTTTAATACTATTTAGTATATAGGTATTTTATATTTTTATTATGTACTTAGTCATTTACGTTATTCTTTTCGTATATTTAAGAGTTTGTTGAATTTTCCCACGATTTTCTCTTTACTATTTGAAGGTTGTAGTTTATTCCTTGGAGGTTGTAGTCAATTTTGAATTAATTTTTTCTTGAATAATTTTCTGATAAATTTTGAATATTAATTTTTATCTTTAATTTTTTTATGTTACCACAATATTCGAATTGTTTTTATTTTACTGATGGGATGCGAAATTATTTTTTAATTTATATCAGAAAAATAAAAGAAAATGTAATAATTAAAATGAATTCGCCCAGCTCAGAGCACTAATAATGTGACTGCCTATATGGAAAATCAAAAATATTAAATTTATACAAGTTTAAATTTTAAGGGGCACTTACATACATATAGTATTATGATGTATTTTTTAAACAATTTTGTAAACGAGACAAAACATGGTTTTTTAATTTGTTTTAAGTTAACAGAAATAATATTTTTTTTTTTAGAAAATTTTAAAATTAAACATACACATAAATATAAAATATACATACAATACTGAAAGAATCGGTAATTCATTACATTCTTTACAATAATAAACTTATTGATATTCCCATTAGCGTGTTCGAATTAAATGAGAATTGCGTAAAAATTTTCTTTCATAAGAAAATCTAAATGTAGTAAATTTCCAAAATGATTGCTTTTGACTAATTGAAAAATTAAAAAAATTTAAATTTAATTACAAATTTTATATTTACTTTTGACAATCAATTTTTGACAGTTAATGTTTGACCGCTTTGTATAGAAAATCACAAAATAATGTTTGAAGAAAATCTTAGTTCAATTTATTCTCTGTGTTACCGTTGTGTGAATTACTACATTAATTAATAATAAATTTTTTTTAAATTTCTCTCAAATGCAACAAGTTCTATTATTTTAAAATATACGAGAATAATCGAAATATACACACATACATAGGTATGTATGTATTTCCTTTTTTTTTCTCTCATTTGGCCCAAATTTTTAAAAGATTCTTATTTTATTTTTATTATATTATATATACATATTTAAAAAAAAGAAAATTACAAATGAAAACAAAGAGAAATACCCACTTATTTATGTACATATGTTTTTTTCATTTTATATTTTATTTTTCACTTTATAGTACAAAAATTTTTATATAAGAAAACATGAAAAACTTTATCCCATGTTTTTTGAACATGAGTTTTTCTTTATATGTATATGTATGTACGAGTATGTATATAATAGATACATATATTTAAAATATTTTTACTTATTTTTCTATTTTTGTAAATTTTGTTTTTAATACATATTATAATTTAATATAATTATATGTAGATAAATTTAAATTTTTGTTTAGGAACGAGTAGAATACATAGATATTTTAGAGGCTCAATTATTTTTTTACTATACTTCTGTTAGAAAATTGAAAAGAAAAATAGAAAAAGACAAAAACATAACAATCGACACAAATTATTAGTGGTGTGCGGATATAGTTTTCAGTTTTTCACGATTTTATTTTTAGTATGATCGTATCAAAATTTCATGTTTTTTTATTGTATATTTAATTTTTGTTCTAGTTATCATTCATTTAAATATTTTCTTTTTATTTCAAAATATACATATAATTATTATATGAATTTATATACATACATTGTTGTTTCAGTACAAACCAATTCATTTATAAATTTGAAGCAAAAATAAAAAAAAAATAAAAAAATTATTAATTATTTATAAAACATTAAAAGACCTGTGAAAATATTATAGAAATAGACGCGATATAACAACGATTAATAAATAAAGCAAAAAAAAAAAAAAATCATAAAAATATGCTCCAAATATTATAAAATATTAAATATAAGAATGTTTGGTGATTATAAATTTAAATTATAAACATATTTACATAGGAATTATTAGCAATGTAATTTATTGTGTCAAATTAAGTCAATTGTTAAAATAATTCCTATTATAATTTAAATTTCTTCTTGTGGATGTGCAATATAATTACATGAATAAAATATATAATTGAAATTAACTGGTCTCAAAATTTCTCTGACTTCACAATTACAATAGTACCAATAGTAACAAACAGTAATTAAAACAAATTTTAGCTTCCGAATTATAATTGTAGAATTTTGTTGTAATAGTGTAGTATTATATAAAATAAAATAATATTACAATCCATGGTGTATGAATTAATGTTTGTGTAATGATCATTCACTTGTACATAAATGTATTTTGCATATAAATATGTGCACAGGGTGATTCAGTAATGATAACAATATTATTTTTTAATTCTTTTAAAAACATTTCGGTTTAAGCTCCAATCAGCTTTCTTAAACGGAAATTATAAACAAAACCGTATTTGAAGTACATGATATATCGAAACCATCGATTCTTAATAACAATTTCCAGATTATATTTTAAAAAGAAGAAATTTTCGAAATAATTTTTTAAATAACATAAAGCCTCATCCATAACTATCACACAAGTTGCAAAATTTTTTAGTTATTTACCTGAAGTTCTACAAAATGTGGCTGTCTTATTTAATATTACAATTATGTATGAAAATCATACCGTTTAAACCTTTACGTTGAACATTAAAATTTTCCATGGATTATTTACAGAATGTTAAGTAAAATGCTAAATGTTAGAATGTTAAATGTTAGAATGTTAGTATGTTACGTATGTTTAATATAGAAATGTGAAATAAGTAATTTTTTTTATTTGTTTGAGTGTAAGAGATAACCATAATGGCTTCAAATTGTTCTTGTTTTTATTTTAATTTTTATTTTTACTCTTAAATTCTTTACAAAAAAAAAAGTATTTAAATCATTACAAAATTCTTTAATTTTTTCTTTTGTTTTCTACATTTTTTCTTCCTTTTTATTTTTTTTTTTATTTTTAGTTTTCCATAATTTTTAAAAAAATAGCAAAAAAAAAATCTATAATTCAAAATATAAAATAGAAAAATTTTTTTATACTACACGGTTTAAAAGACCAAAGCAATAATTAATTGTGATAATATGGAAAAGCCAAGTCGTCCTGTTAGAAATCGAAAACAGAGTAGGTTAGTACTCGATTTAGTCAGCTTGTATAAACCAATTTTAAAGAATAAAACTAATAAAATCTTAAGAATCCTAAGTAATCGTTTTGTTTGGATATTAAAAAACACAAGAAAAATGTTTTATGTTTTATTTAAATTTACTTTAATATTTATTATGTTTTTTTTTATTTTGGTTTTTTCTTTTTCAGTTTTATTCTAGAAGATCTCAGTGATGGAACTTAAGTTATTTCAATGTCAAACATTTTATTAAACTTTCAATTTTTTTTTGTCATATTTCAATTTATAAATATTTGCTTCTAAGGTTACTCAAGATAATAAATTTAAATGAAATAAAAATTGAAATTTCTCACAAAAAAAAATTTTAAATAAATTTAATTTATAAAACTAGACTTTTGGTTGAAAAACATGAATATTTTCTATTAAAGAAATGGTTAAAAGTCTAAAATTCTATTTGTTCTACATAATTTTTTAAGTATTTATGCAAGACAATTCGACATCACATAATTTGTTCTGTAAATTCAAAATATTTGGAGACATTTATAGATATTGGATGAAATACAATTTTCGGTTTTGACCAACTAAATTTAGACAATGTATTAATATTACATAGATTTTAGAATTTGAAAATACAAGCATTATGTGATCAAATTGAAAAACTCAATCGAAATGTAAATAAAATATGCTTATAAAAAATTATTACATTTTTAAAGGCAACCGCGAGAATTGTTTAATTGAAATCAAAAAAAAATTCGTAAAAATAAACTTTTTAATTCCTCAACGTAGGTCTACCACATTTAAAAAGTAATTTTATGATTAATTTACATAGCACTCTTTAAATTCCTAAATGTATGCAATAATATCAAGCTCGCTGACAATAATTATAGATTATCGAGGGAGTTTCGAATAAGGTGGCAAATAATTTCCAAATAGTTAAATAGTTAAACACTCCTTTAGCGATCTATAGCCTGTTGAAAAAAAAGGTACCAGATTTTTGCTGTATATAAATAAATGCTTATGACTTCGGTACCTTACCGCATAGAACAACAATCGAAAGATTGCTTTACAGACGATTAATTGATCTTTATTTTCGGCCTTAAAATCAATTTGATTTGATCTACAGTTTTCGAGATAAAGCTTGTTAAAGTCAGAATTTTTGTTTTTTTTTTAAAGTATTTCGAAAAACTTGAAATTTTGTCGAAAGCTTTTTTTTTGTTTTTTCGATGAGAAATAAAAGTTAACTTACATAACATTTTCGTCTATTTCTCATAATTTTATCAGTAAAATGTGTTAAATGTGTTTAATAAACAAGCGAAAAACGCATAGTTCATGCATATGTAGGCACACAATTTTTTGCTGGAAATTCATCAATAAATCATCCGTAAAATTGCTTGCCACCTTAAGCGAAACACCCTAAATGTTTACATATCGCTTAAATTTATTGTTGCCGACAATTTTTAGGCTAGAGAAATTGTGTTTTCTTTTCATAAACAAGAAATGTTTTAAAATTTTTTTTTGTATAAACTCAGAAATCTCATAATTTAAGTTATGTCAGGGTTGCAGCAAACGAACGATATGTACATGCGTCTTTTTTTAAAATATATAAATTTTGACACATAATAAACGTTGACAATTAAATCAAATATAGTAAATTTTCTACACAAAATATTTTTAAGTTCCATTACTGATTTTATTTTTTATTAGAATTAAAAATTTTTCTTTTTGCATTATTTTGTTTTGATTTCTTTATTTGTGAAAATTTTATTCATTTTTTTGCTTTTTATTTTTACTTTTAATAAAATTTTTTGTAATGTGAGTTTTTGGCCTCCATTATTTTTTTTTTACAGGCACAATAATAATATACTAAATGCTAATTACGGTTTTTTATAGTTTTGCATGAAATCTTGTATGTTTTTCTCGGTGCAATACCATCAGTTAGAGTTACATAAGTTGATACTAAGTCATTTTAGATTTTAGAGTAACATAAAAGTGCCCCAATAACCAGTGTGTGTCAAATAATTTGGGGATGTCAGATGTTGGAAACTTTCAAATAAACATCTTCATTAATTTAATGTTTTCTCTTTGATATACAGTTAATAAAATTATTTTAAGAAATTTTCGCAAGCTTACTCCAATTAAGTTAAGCTCCTATAATTTATTATTTAATAAATTTGTTAAGTATAATATTTTTTTCTAAATATCATTGTAATTAAAAATTTTTAAGAGTGCTGTTTTTTTTGAATAAAATAAATATAAAAGCATAAAAATTTTAAATTTGTTTTTGTTTTCATAAAAAAATACTTACGTTGACATTTAAATATAATTCTTCGTAATATTAATGACTTTTGTTTTTATTGAAGTTTTTTTATTTATAACACACAATTTCTTGACAAAAATTCATTTTGTTTTTATTTAATTTATTTATTTTGTTTTTAGACGAATTTGGCCAACTGGTGATATTACACACCGTCCAGTTAAGCGTTTATTTACCCCAGATATTAAAAAAATGTTAAAAGAATGGTTAATAAGACGTCGTGATAATCCATATCCGAGTCGTGATGAAAAAAAAGCATTAGCATATGAAACTGGTTTAACATATACACAAATATGTAACTGGTTTGCTAATTGGCGGCGTAAATTAAAAAATTCTGGCAAAGAACCTGTACGACGTTCATGGGGTAATTTAATTAAAAATTATAATACAAGTGCTAAAGGTAATGTTGAACAATTTAGTATAAGTTCAAATGATAGTATATGGGGTGAAGAGGAGAATAATTCAAATAATTATATGAATGATGAAGGTGATGACGATGATGATGACGATGATGAGGATGAGGATGATGACAATATTGATTCAAATTATTCAAGTGATTCTTATGAACGTGAGATTAGCAATGGACACCAGCGTAAACATAAAAGCAAAAATTCATATGAAATTAATAATAATTATTTAGAGCAATACAATAGAGAACCATATTATCCGCCCGGTTATCATTTTATGAATCCGAATTATCAATATCAAAAGGTAAATTATTAATAAAATAATAAATTAAATGCAATAAATTCGCGGTTACTATGTAATTGTTGTTATAATGAAAGATTAGATATTATTTTTGGCAAAATTCCAAAATTTAACGTTTATGCAAATAATAACGATCATCAAAATGTTGTAATTTTGAACAAAAATATTTTACTCTAAGAGTATATGCGCAATTTTACTTACTACCTAAACCTTTTTTGACTGATCCTATTTATCATTTGAATTTATCGGTTCATTACCATTAACATTGTAAGAATTTTTTTTAGCACCAATTAACTAGAATTTGATTAATGAAATTTGTCGTTGGGTTTGAGTAACAAAATTTTGGAAAAAAAAATCTTAAATACATAGTTAAAAATTTAAACAATATTCTAATTTCAATTTTAAAACAAAATATTTTACTAGTGATATTTCAGAAAAATCATATAAGTAACTTAAAGTTGTTCACTAAATTTCTCTTGTACTCATAACAATATTTTGAATCTTATAATTGTAAGTAAGGGGCAAGACACACCGAAGGATTCTAATCGATTTAATTGTATAGTTTAATTAAAAAGTAACCTAAAATTTCTATACTATACATATATATCTAATTATGAAATTAAAAAATTAAAAAATATAAAGAAATTTATTTTTTTAAAACAGGAAACTAGTAATGGTTTAGAATTAAACCATAAAATTAATTTATTGACTGTAAATTCAACAAAAACTTTTGAAGATTCAGTTGCTGACAATCAGCTCAGTTTTTCCGTACAACAACATTCGCAAGATCAAGGACAACAACAGCATCAACAAACAACCCAACAATCATTCTCAACTAACACTAAATACAAACAACAAATGATGGAAAAATATTTAAAAGACACTAATAATTATAATAATAATGGTAATAATATAAATAACCAATCGTCGAGTCCAACAAGCTCTTCAACAAATATTTCTTCCTCTAGTCCAGAATTATCAAAATGGCTAGAAAGTGCCGCAAAATTTACACCAAATAAAAATAATTATATAGAATGGAATAGTAATCAAAGGTAATTTTCTTTTATTCATGCTCAAAGTCATATGTGAGACATAAACATTTATAGTATTTAATAATAGGGTTTTAGAAACATATGGGGTTTCGTAATTTTTAAAATATCTTAGGGAAAAGATAAAGCTGATCTCTTTAACTATTTATAGTGTTCATCGGTTTTTTTACGTCTTAAAGGTTTTATGAATCTTATGATTTGTTCTTAAAATGTAAACATTTGCTTCTCCTCTTGTATTAAATTAAATTAATTTGATCGAATGATCGAATATGATAAATTTAATCTTATAATTATTTCACATTACCCACGGTATATTCCTCAGCTAAACCAAATCAGATAAAAGCGCATTTTCAATGACATTGTATAATTTTGCCATTTATATGAATATAAAAAATAGCGTGTATTGTAGTAAAATGATGAAATTAAAAATTTCAGTGGTAGTAAGGTACGATTCGTACTCTTAGATTTGGAAACAAAAACAATTTTGTAAATTTTGGCGATTTACACTTTTTAAAGAAAAACTTTTTCTATAAAAAAAATTGTTTCAAAATTTAATTATAATTTTTATTTTATTTTAGGGGGAAAGGTGATAAAAAATTGCAGAAATATAATGAGAATGGCGTTGAATCCAATATTCATATTTATAGTACAATTCATCAAAAAGAAGAACTTGAAGCTGCTGAAGCTCTAACAAATTTAGCGTGTAATTATAGAATGAAAATGATGAATAATATTGAAAATCATATTATAAATTTTTAATTTAAATTTTACACAATTTGTGAAATTCTAGTCTTATTATTGTATTAAATACTTAAATATTTGCAAAAATATATTAAAATTTATTTTCTTTTTCAAATTGTGACTGAGTACGATATTGTAGCAATGCGATTGAAATGTGAACATAGGAATACCACTGCACATAAGTGTATGCGAACCATAATAATCTTGTAAAATCATGATAATCTTGTTAGTAAAATTTTCTCTTAGTTTCAAACTCAAACAAGGGTTTGCTAATATTTTAATCAAAATTACAACCAGAAATTTCGTCATATGCATTAATGCTAACATACTTTGCTTACATTTACTTTTGCACAGAAATGTAGAATTAATTCTCGTAAGTTAACTAACATTTGACAATATCTTAACATTAAAGAAGTTGTGTTTAATAATTTTTTTGATATTTTTTCTTAATAATAAATCAAATTACAAATGAAAATTTGATTGAGGTACACTGTAGAATATGAAGTTTTTCTTCCCTGTCTATTGAATTTACATAAATATATTATTAAAGAAATTCTAAACGTACACATAAAATAAAATATGAGACTTCTTTCGCATTTTACACTTGATTTTCGTATTCAGAGTGTCCCAGTACAAAAATTGTCTAGTTTCTTCTCTTGCCAATATTTTAAATAAATTAATTATAGTCTTTTTTTTTTTGAGAAATTATCTTTATTTTTAATGAGTTCTTTTTTTTGATATTTTTGTTTTTTTTTTTTTTTTTTAAATACATAATTAAAATATTTTTTTTTAACATTTTTTACCTTGTTTTATTAAATTTTTTTTTATTTTATTAAATAGGTGTTGCTTTCTTTTGAATTTTGAAAAAAGAATATTAAAAAAAAAGTTTTTTAGGATTTTTTTAAAGTTAGTTTAAAACTAACACAAAAATTAGTAAAGACATTTTTGTAAAAAATAATGTCGTAAATATTGTAGTGAAAAAAATAAAAATTCGTACTTACTCTTGACATAAAAATATTTTAAATATATACTAAAACACACACGTTTATTATACTGTACTCTAGTTTTAATTGAAACTTGCTTTCCATTTCCCAACGGCTTGTTTTTCTTATTTACCCAAATTTACATTTTTATCATTTTATTAGTATTACGGGCATATATTACGTGAGTATACTGGCAATTTGAATTGATATTTAAAATAAAATTTTTAAATGGAAAATTTAAAATATCGGATGGTGTTTTAAAAGGTCAATAATTTAGTAATCGAGAATTTTCAAGTGGTTATATCAAAAAAAAAAAATTATAAAAGCATATTTGATAAATTTTTGGGTAAATCTTCTTATTTAAGGTATGAAGATATGAAACAGAATTTACATTTTTTTTTGTATTTAAAAACTTAAAAAAATAAATAAATTGATATATAAACTAAGATGAAGTTGCTATTAATTACACTTCAATGTTTCATTTCTGTGCAATATTAATAATTTTACTTATGTAATTATAGTAATTTTACACGATTTTTATTTGTGATATAGGTATGTACTTTCAGTGTAAAAACTAATTGAAATAACAAATTTTATAATAGCAGAAAATGTTGAAATGTAAAAAATTTATAAAGTATATTCAAGTATAACAAATTAAGTTAATAGTATATTTCAAAAGGCTCGTTTTTTTAAACTTTTAATTGAATGTGATCAATATAACAGCCGCATTTAAGATTCTTTAATGGAAGGACTATTCTAGGTTTTTACTTTCTAATTGATTTTGTCTGTTATACTTTTACTATAGCTATTAATATTTAATTATCGAAATATTTTTTTAAAAATGACAAGCAAAGATATTCGTTATACGAACAAATTTTCCTCAAAAACTAAAATTAATAATTTACTTTTGTAAATCTAGGAAATAAGATTGAAAAACCAGGCAAATATTCTATAAATTTTCTATACGAAAATTGACCCTAGTAAGTATATTTTAGTTTAGTTAGCATTTTTTAGTTGTGTGTGAATTTTTTCAAAATTTGGAATATTAATTAAATTACATAAATTATGTCAAGTACAAATATCTAATGCCAATTTAATTATTTTCCTCAATTTTTATTAAAAAAAAAAAACATTTTATTTTTTTTTTATAAAATTACATTGTATAATCAATTAAAAAAAAAACTTAATAAATAATTTCTTTTATAGTACACCATTAATTACAATAATAAAAAAATTATATTTTTTTTTCTTTTTGAAATTACCTTAAAGTACCAACATTTAAAAATAAAAAATGGGCGCTAACTATTATTATTTTTAATATATAAGTAGAAATTAATACATTTTTCCTTTTTGTTTTTAAGTATTTTAATTTAACTTTATGCTTACATTAGGATTAAAAAAATATTTAATTTCACCAATTTTTCTGTTATAGTAAATTTTTACAACATTTTGAAAAATTTTTTAAAGAAAAACAAAAAAACTCGTTGGAATTGCGACTGAAACCACATTTATTAACTTTATGTTTTTACAGGTTCATATTAACTAAAAATTCATTAATTTATTTAATTTTTTTAAGATGTTATGAAATTATATAATTTTAATCAAAATGTAAACATTTAATTTTGTTTATATTGTTATATTTAAATTGTAAATTGTAATTTTTGTTTACTTAAAGTTGCTCTTGTTATTTTTAAGTCACATGTTAAATTTTCAGTATGTATTTAATTGTGTTTTCTTTCATTATCATTTATACTTAAATTTATTTATTTTAATTTTTATATATATATATATGTATATTTTATAATATTTTACAATTTTATTCACAATAGTTTAAGTAATTTTGCAAAATTGATTTTCTCATATTATTATTTATTTTATTTTCATTTTTTTAATTTTCCAATATTTTATGTTTATATCTTAACTTGGTGGACCAAATTTACTTGTAATTTTATGAGAAACATTCACAATAGCCATTTCATGCTTAGAATCTAATTCACAATCGTACAGACCACTTAAAGAATCTAAACTTAATAAACGTGAACTAGCACGACTCGATATTGATGTATCATCAACATCTGGAGCATTATAGAGAGAATTAACATCAGAGAGAGCACCTTCAGCATCCGTTAGACCAGCCTCATTTAAAAGTGATATATTTTCAAGACCCGGTTCATCAGTAATATAACCAGTTGATTCAGCACCACCTACCAAATTTAAAGTTATTATTAATTTTGTATTATAATAAAAATAATACAAGTTAATTACCAGTAGCTTCTTCCCTACAATCATCATCAGACCATTCTGATTGACTTTCAACTGGATTTGAATCCATCGATTGATGATGGTGTCCAGCACCGAATTTTAATTCATCATTTATCACATTATCATCATGTCTATCATTTAAATGTAAACGATTTTTTTCTTCATTGCCATCATCTTCATCATCTTCACCATCATCATCAGCGTCACCATCTGTTGTTGTGCCACCACCACCCACAACACCATCATCATTACTACCTAATCTATGTTTACGATCTCTACCAGCTTCATCATCTTCATCAAATTCAACATCATCTAAATTATCTTCAGTATCATCACGTTCTCCATTAACGTCTAAACTTTCACGACTATTTTCGCATTCACTGGATTGGCAGCGTCTCAAACGATTCCCACTTTCATCTATATGATGTTGACGATGATGATGACGATGATGATGCTGATGATGATATTGATTATGATCTTTGGTATTTGATTTGTTTGTAGCGGCTAGGTCAAGCATTTGTAAACTCATTGGATTTCGATTTTCGTGTAGTATTTCACATGATTCGGTATCGGATGTTTGCCTGTAATTAATGTAAATGCAAAAATTATTTATAATAGTTTAAGAATCGACTTTCACTTACATTTGGCTTGATTCTGAAGGATTCTTATTTCTAGTTATTTCTTTGATTGCTTCTAATCCAACCGGATGTTTAGCAATCATAAAGCTTGTACTAATGGCCATTTTTGAACCTTTATCAATCGATTCTAATTCATATTTATTAGTCTTATTATTATTATTGGATCCTAACATATTATTGCTACTTGTATAACTTAATTCTATATTATTTCGACTATTCATTTGCTGCTGCTGTTGCTGTTGTAATTGTTGTGCTATATGACCATTTGATGAACTATTATTAAAGTGATTTCGACTTGACTCATTTAAAAGTCTTTGAATTTCTCGTTCAAATGGCGATTTCGCTGCTAATTGACTACTTCCATTACCACTATTAGCACCATTACCATGTCCAATAGCATTTATAATTCCCATAGCACCATTACTACAGTTACCACCATTACCTCCACCATTCAGTCTGTCATGATGATATTCAAAACTATTGCATGAATCACCTTTATTATGTGTTGTTGCCGTTTGACCTTGGCTTTCTGTTGTTGAACTGGCTTCAAAGTCTTTTAAATTTGATATGTCACCAGGGCTTAATTTTGGTGATGTAGGATCAACTTGAATATCACATGGATATAACCATTGTAACGGGTTTATGTTTTTGGTTAATGGTCCGCCCATTAATCGAGGAGAGTTATCATCTTCACCTTCACCTTCAGTTGTTTTTGAATAACTTTCATCTGATGAACTCATACTTGGCGAATGGGCACGTGAACTTAAATCATCAGTCGATGACATTTCACGAGTTTCTTCAATATCTGGTGGCAATTTTGGTAATGGTTTCATATAGCTTCGAAGAACTGGTGTATTGCTACGAATATTTGAGCTCTGAATCATGTGTGGTTGTTGTTGCTGCTGGAGTTGCTGTAGAATTAGTTTTTGTGGCATTTGTGTAGGAATTTGTTGTGGATATTGCGGTAATTGTTCTTGATGTTGGATGTGCTGCTGCTGTAATAATGGCATTGGTGATGATGAACATGTATAACGAGGTGGTTCATATTTTGGTGGATTTTGTTGACGTGGTATTATCTTTTGTTTTTTGTATATTTTTTATTGTATTTTTTTGTTTTAAATCAACCGTGATTAGATTTACATGTAAATACATAATATAAACATGCAATACATAGAACACATAGTAGTTTTTAAAATAAAAGAAAGAAAAAACAAAACAAAATTAGTTATATTATGGTTCGTGAAGATAGTGTTATATACAAGTTCAAATTAAAAACTAATTTTCTTGAAGTTATTTAGTAAATAGGTGAGGATGACCGTAAAAAATAGTTTAAAATAAAATGTGAATTTAAATTATAAGGTTACCAAAGGTTTTCTGTATTTTTATAACATTTTATAATTTTTACAATTGACTGGCAGCAGAGTAGTTCCAAAGTAATGCAAGAGATACAAAGAAAATACAAAAAGGGTGCATAATTTGTAGTATATAAAAAAATAAGAAACGTTTCTGAAGAATAATGTAAATACTGAAAAATAAATTTACGTTTACGATTTTTCAAGTAAACAACAATGATTTACTACACCATTAAAAATTTTCTAAAACTACCGTATTTAATTCTATTTAATTGTTGCATAAGAAATCATCTTACGATTTTTTAAATTATAAATTAAAGGGCAACGTTTGGTGTAAAATTTGTTTTAAATTTTTGACATTTCAAACACCTATCGGTCCTTAAAAAGGAAATTAAGATTGTTTTATTAGCTATAATCCCTTCAAATAATAATTATTGAAATATTTTATTGTATGTTTAGGAGTAAAGAATATTTTTTTAGTATAACAATTAAATGGTGCGTACTATAAACATTCTAATTTATTTACAAAACTTATTAAAATATAAGGGACTAGAATGATTATTTGATGGCCCTTTTATCAAATGTTTAAAATATTTGTAATATTATGAATTTTTATGCAAAAGTATTTTTGAAAAAATAAAAGTTTAATTACAGTAATTTAGAAGAAATTACCAGAAACGCAATAAGTTGTTAAAAATTGATTGAATTATACATATTAATTTTAAATTTATAAATATTTTTTTAATATACACAAGCTCTTGTAGTTTTCGAGCAAATTTTTCTTAAACAGTTCTAAAATGCAATAGTCAGTTCTAACAAATAGAAAGATAATGATTTTTTAAATACTCTGGGTAAATTTAAAGCTTTCAGCTAAGGTATGACATTGTGTTCGATATATAGACCATAGTATCATAAATGTTTTAACAATTCTTTTACATACATTAAAAATTTTTAATGAGAGTGTGACATTCGTAATTGCCAATAATTATTAATAAACATTTTTAGTTACTTGTGTCATGCTACAATTACTCTTACAGTTATAGTTATTAATATTATGTACAATATATTTTATGAATGTGTAAGTATGTTTATGTTTGATTTAATGTTTAAATATTGTATTTTTCTTTAATATTTTGCTTTTATAATTTATTACTTACTTTTGCAATAGGGGCGGAATGCAATAATGGTTCGTTTTCACGGCATGAATTATAATTATTATTAAATTGATTTCTAATATTTAAATGTTCTCTTCTCATTAAATTATTATAATTTTCAATTTGTCCATAATTTTCTCTAATGTTATAGTTGTCACCATTAATAATACTAGGATTTTCTGTTATATTGAAATTTGATTTTGTTAATATAGCATTTGAGGCAATTAATTGTTGTTGTGGTGATAGAATGCCACCATTATTACCACTATTTAAATTTGCTGGTATCTGTGATGGAAAATTAATACCATTACTACCATTATTTGTGCTATTGTTGTAAATTAAATCTCTTTTATAATAATTTTGATTAGCTTCTCGATTCATTATTTCACGATTATTTAAATTTTGTTTATTATATTTGCAACGATCATCAATATATTGTTGTGGTTGTTGTTGCTGTTGATGGTGTTGTTTATTAAAAACATTATTTGAATTATCTACATAATTATAATTATCTTTTTTATTATTATAATTTTCGTTATTAATATTTGGTAAATAATTCTTTTCATTAAATTGTGATTGTTTTTGATAATATTCAGCTGGATGCATTTGATGTGATGTCTGTTGTATTTGAGGTGGTTGTTGTTGTGTAGTTGTTGTTTGCGGTTGTTGTTGCTGTTGTAAGTAATTATTTTGAAGATTCTGTGGTTGTTGTGATCTATTACCTAACATTGCATTACGTACTTCACCATTTAATGCATTATTTTGTTGTTCTATTAGAAAATATGTTATCATATCACCTTTTCCTTTAACTTTAATTTGGCCACGACATCTAGAGAAAGTGAATATATGTATGTATGTGATTATTTAAATCAACAATTCATTTTTATGTTTGTAATATACATGTATTATACATATATATGTAAATATATATGTAGATATTTTATAGTTTTTACCGAAATTCAAAATGAGATCCCTGCAAGCTATCAACAACTTCTTGTGTAACTTGAGTATAACCAGCTATTCCTGTAGAGTCCATACGACTTGCTACGTTAACAGTATTACCCCAAATATCATATTGTGGTTTTCTTGCACCTATAACACCAGCTACAACAGGACCAACATTAATCCCTATAGAAAATAAGAGAAGAATACAAGATTCTCTTTACATACGACTATGAAATTTATAGGGAAATATGTTTGAAAAAATTTACAATTATTTGATTTAAAAACATCAAATAATTTAATTTAAAAACAAGAAAACTTTTAACGTACTATTGTGTATAAATATTTATGTATACATATATTTCTTAAGTAATTAGTATTCTTTAACTAAAAAGAGTGCATCATTTTCACCTACCTATTCTTAATAAAAAGTTATTGTATGAATGATCATTAATTTCTTGTAAAGAAACTCGCATTGCCTTCACATATTCAATTAATGCGGTCATCTGACGTCTTATAGAGTTGTGATCATTCGGATTCATTTTATAATCTGAAAATATTAAAGAAAAAGATTCAAATTATTATAAATTATGTATAGCTACTCGTATTTAAAAATAAAATACAAAAGTAAACCTTAAATTGTACATGATTTGAATTTATTATTGTAATTTAAATACCTGGTATTAAACCTACAGCTGCCATATATGTGCTACCGACGGTTTTGATTTTATCTATTCCATGAAAACGTTCTTCTTTCAATAACTATAAATTAAATATAAAACATTAACATTGAATTAGTAAAAAAAGTAAAAGTAAATTAAAATTAATATTCCTAACTAATATTGTTATTGTAAATTTCGCACCCTTAGTTGAAAACTTTTGATTTTATTTTAAAATGTTAACTATGATTTTAAAATTTTCAAATCTTAAATTCAATATCTAGAATTAATTATTGTTTAAAATTATTCCGCCTCATTATCGATTAGTATTGTAATCGATTTCTTAAATAATCAACATTTTGACGTTTAACAAAATCATGTGTAGTCTTTCCGTTTTGATAATTTTATAGGAGAAAAACAAGTGTGGATTTATTTCCAGTTTTATTATAGATTGATTTTTGATACGAGGTAATAAAGGTTTAAGAGTGCGATATACATGTATATATAATTTCAATATAATACTCGTAAATAAATTAAACTGTAATGTTATAAAATTTTTGTTTTAAATTAACAAAATAAGTTAAAAAGTTACCTCATCAAAATCAGCGATTATTTCATTTAAAAGTCTTAAACATTCTAATCCTTGATCTGACCCATCTAATTCAGTATAAAATTCATGAAAATTTGGTACTGATGCAAATATAACACCAACTTTAGCATAACTTTGATGATATAATTCCTGTGATAGATTACCCTGAAATTATTAGCAAACCAGAATCTCATAAAAATTAATTTCTTTTGGGGGGAATGGGGCATCATAATCATTTCTGAACAACCACATTTAAATCCAAAACGTAAGAGAAAATCAATGCAACATTGAGTTTTTACATCAAAACGCTATATTATTTATACGTTCGCTATTTTTACATTGTAATTTTATTGTTGTTTCATTTTATTTTTATACAAGATGTTGTTATTTTTGTACAGCAAGCCGTGTGTGTGTTTTTTTTTCTTTGTGTATTTTTAAAATATAACTCCATTTTTGTGATCTTTTTGTGAACCTTTTTCAATGCTCAAAGTTTGAGTGATTTGTTTAACATAACAATGTATAAAATATTGTAAATGCAGATGCAAACTAACGTTGATAAATAGTGCACAATATCCAGAGTTAAAAATTTTACTCAAATCATATCGTAATTAGAAAATATTTTGCGAAAAAAAATTATTAATGATGTTATGTCATTTAAATTGACAAAAAATTTTTTAAAAAACAGAAATGATTGCCGTTTTTTTTAAAAAATGGGTATTGATGAAACATGATATTTTTATAGAAATTTTTATTTACATAGTTGCATATATATACATATGTGCAAAGTTTCAAAAATATTATAATTAGATCCAAATTATTCTTATAAGTCGAAAAGTAATTTTTTTATAATTTAAAACAAAAGCGATGCGACAGATGTCGCCGGAATAATATAATTTTAACAAATTTTTATTGAGTTAAAATTAGCAACCACTTATTATTGTTTCCAAAATAAAGTAGTAAATGAATTTAGAAAGTAGTGATATTTGTGTTATTTTTTAATTATAAAACTAAAACATTTTGAAACTAAAACTAGAACATTGTTAATTCAAAATGGCACATATAATTATTAAAATAATAAAACTATTTTGAAAAGTTTTACTCCAGTGTTCGACTAAATATTTTTTAATAGACGCAATATTTACATAAAAATAATTAAATTTGTTTAGTGGGGCAACTATATTAAAATTAAACATTATCATTGTATATTATGTTAGGCGTATAAAATATTTTGGCATATTTTGAAAATTATCTGTATATAGTCTGTATTATGACAAAATGAAACTTAATTAGCAAATAATAACATATACCATGTAGATTATATTAAAATAAATTCTTTTTTATATTTAAAATAAATAAATTTGTAATTGATTTATATTACGATAAAGAAGACTTCCAAAACATATTTTAATAGCATATGTATACATTACATTTATTGTCAAAATTGAGTTACTGAATATAGTAATTTTTAAAAGACAGTGTTGAAACACTGTTAATATTGTGAAGTATTTTATATGCCATACCAATAATATTACTTGTAGTAATACAAAAAAAAATAATATTTTTTTCATTAAAAATTCTTTTCTACAAATCCCTGTCTTCATGATGTCATGTAAAGTATGTACTTTGGAATATTGTTTTTAACTCTTACTACTAATTTTTTAATAAAACTGTATAAAAAAATATGCCAAAAGAAAAATAGTAAAATTAAAATAAAGGTTACCTAATAATTATTGATAATTATTGACAATAAAAATGTGGCCCTCTCTATAATTTTTAAAATAATATGGAAAATAAAAATGTTGTGTAATTCATGATAGTATATTCAGAGGATGTCAAATAATAATATTACATATATACATAATATTTTAAGCCAATTTTAAAATTATAAAAACAACAATTTAAAAAAAAGTGTGTAGCATTTATTCGTTTTAGCATTTCCATTAATAATTGTATTGATAAAGTGTTGTAATCATCAATCTTAAAAATGAATCTTGATAGAAAATAAATTAAATGTTCTTACAGTATTTAGTTTTAGCTTTAATTTTTAAGAACATTTAAATTATGATAGAAATCATGAGTTGATTAAAGCAGAACTTTACGAAATTTGTAAAATTTTTCTATTGTGAATTTATATGCTTGTCAATTAATAACTTTTACAACCGGGACAGCTAATCATTTTAACATTTCTTTAAAGTTAATTTGAAATGTAGTAAAAACGAATAAATATTACCTACTTGCAATTGAAGTTAAAGAATTAAAATTTAAAAAAAATTGATTATTTTCCAATTAAAGCACATTAAAAATATTTAAAATAAAATTCAAAAAAAAAAAGCATTATTTTTCAAGCCAATTCGAAATCAAACAACAATGATAAAAATTAGTAATTTAAAAAAATTTAATATGAAATATTTTAAATATTTTATTAATATTTTACTATTTAAATATACAGAGTGATTTAGAAATAATTGCAGAACCATTGCCCACCATATATTACCACACATAAAATGGGTAAAACTTTTGTTTAAAACTTATACATTTTTAATTCATTGTATGATTTTATATGGCTCAACAATTTTTTGTGAATCACCTTGAATATAACTAGACAATGTTATATGTATATAACTATATTCAGAAATCTATATGAATTATAAATATGTATTAATAAATATATTAATTAAAGTACGATTTTATAACAATAATATTTTTGTTTTAATTGAAAAAATTTTTGATCATATTCACCATATTGCTACGAAATTGATTATCGAGGAAATGTGCTGCAACATGAGCCGGTAATAAATTATGTAGTATTCTTTTATTTGATTCCTGTAAAACATCCATTTCCTTTTTCTCTTGTGATGCTTGCAATTGCCATAAAAAATCCAATCGAGCTGTCCATTCAACTAAACGTCCGTGAACAAGTATTGCAATCATAAAAATAACAATTCTTGCCATTGATATCAAATGTAATGGTATCGGTGAGCTATTTTAATAAAAAAAAAAATTGAAATTTAATTTTAATATTTTTTAGATCTTAATTTGATTGTGAAGGTTTGCAGGTTTTATTGTATTAAGTTCAAGTTTGCAACATTGATATTCTTGCATTTTTGATAAAGAATATTCAATGAACATACTTTGATTTTCTAAGTTTAGGATTTAAAAAGAACGTAATGCTCTGATCAAAAAAATTAAAACGACAAAAAAAATTTTGTTTTGCTTATTCCAATTAACTATTTCAATTCCAATTATTATTTTTTTAACATAAATGGAAACTTTGGAGTTCATAAGATATGTGAATGCATAAATGATTTGCGTTTTTAAGATTCAAAATATCAAGTACCGGTAAAATTCAACAAAACTAATTTTTAACAAAATTTATTATGTTTATTATATCGTACTGAAGACAATTTACATTTCTATAGCCTGTAATTGACTTCCAAAACTAAATATAATCTAAATTTTTCTTTTGTTGAAATAATGTGTAAGGAGAGAGAGAACATTAATTAAATAAATTTTTTATTTCAAAAAAATAAAAATAGAAAACTACAAATTTTATTTTTTGCTCTTCATAAATCTAAAAATTATTTTGAAATTTTCCAAATGACACCAAATTATTTGTTTATAATTTCTATTAACTGAATGCTATTTTTGGTATTCCTTGAGGAATTTCAGAATTTTTTTAAAAACATGTGCATACACACTTCAGAATCTTAACAATAAAATATGAGGAATTTCGCCATAGCTACGATATACATATATGTACATATATAGCTTTCAAAATTAATCACATGAAAACACATAAAATATAAAATAAGGGATAAAAAATAATAAATCATAATCAGATTCAATAAATTTATCAATTCTAAGGGATTAGTTTGTGATTATAAGTGGGAATTTATATTTGCCTGGTCATTATAAAACACTACAACATATTTTTCATTCTTATGGACTATTTCATTGATTAAATATAATTTCTATTATAATTTTATATATATACTTACTTTACACGAGTATCGTAGCATTCGAATATATTGGCATGTGATAATTCAATGTATAATGCGTAAATTGTCCCCATTAATAGAACTAAAAGGGTCTTTATTATTATTGGTAACCTGTTGAATTAAATGAAATGGAAAATAATTTAATATATAAAATAAATAAAATTGTACACATAAATTAATTAATATTATACAAATAATTATATAAAAATTGAGTTAAAAAAATATTTAATGAATAATTTAGCAATATGTTTCCATTAAGAAAATGTATTGTTTTTAAAATAGTTGGTTCTAACTTCCTAAATGAGCACAAATGCAATTTACAGTGTAATAAATAATGAAAGTTTAATTGTGTTAAAAATTAAATTTAAGGAGGAAACAAATATTTTTCTTACCTTAAAAACACCGAAACAGATAGAAAAGCAAATGCAGCTGATAAGGAAACATATTGTGGAAGAGAGCATTTTCTATGACCATAATATTCTTCATCTAAATTTGACACACTTGAATTGCATGTTTTAGGATGATCTGATACACATGTAAACTAAATTAAAAATAATTTTTGAATTTAAGTTTCTTATTTAATTTTCTTTTATAAAAGTAAAATAATTTTAATGAAAACTTACCACATTTACTTGGCCAACAGAATATAATAATACAATTGTAAATACTGTAATTGCTAATCTTAATGAAAAACTTTCTGATAAATCCCATGCAATCCATTTTAAGCGAACAGCCAATAAGAGCATTAAAATTGAACTGACCCATATGAATGCAGTTAAAAAGAGTAATAATAATATCAAAGTTCTTGGAAGTGCTGATACTTGTAACGCTGCACCTAATATCAATAAAATTAAGCTGCATACCATTGCTGTTGTAAAGCCTAAATCAAAATCTTTACGATATTCCCGTTCTTTATCACTTTCACGAAATCGTAATGTAATACGATCAACATGAGCTGATTTTTCACGATCAACTGAACGAGCATTAATTGCTTGTGATAGGAAACGATTAACACGATTTGTCGGTTGATGATGAACGCTTGAATGACGTTTTCTAAATGGTCTTTTGAATTTATCGGTTACTTTGTTCTACATTAATAGTTCCATTTTTTAGTAAAAATACCGTTGTGACAGTAAATTATTTGTTGTAAAAAAATGCAAAAAAAAAAAAAACAGAAACCAAAAATTTTAATATATTAAAAAATAAATGCAATTAATAAAATAATTTATTTTTTTTTTTGTTTGAAATTCAAAAATTTCGTAGCAGTATTATAAAAATTTTCTAAAGTAGAGTTATTATGTGAAATAAAGTAAGTAATTTGATCATTTTAGATATTAAAATGATTAACATGAAAATATTCTTCCATTCAGTGGACTTTAACATACTGTATTGCTTGAATGCTAATTGAATTTGACAGAGAGCTGTGAAGTGAGATACACTATACTGAACATTGCTGTACATGCAATATATTTCGGAATTTTAAGAATTGAATGAAATAAAGAACAAACAATTATTTTTTATTGAAAGGAAATTTCTATTTTGAATAAAATTTTTTTATAAGTTGTCACTGACTTTTCTCTTAAATACAATTGTTATGAAAATGTACGTACATATGAGAATTCGAATACTATGTATTTAGAATATATAATGTAGCTATATGTATAGAAATTTATAAAGTTCTGCCAAATAGATTAAAAATTTATTTTCGCCTAAAATTAGGCAAATTTCATAATTTTTGAAAAACACGATTTCAACATTCATTAGAAAGAATATTTTCATTTACAAAATGTACATTTTACGATTTTGATAGACTTATTGATTATTAGTTATATGTAAATGTATAATATATGTATGTATTTATTATTTTATTACAAGCATGCACTAATTTGAAACATTTGTTTTTGACGTTTTTAGTATAATTTTATTAAATAAACAAAAACACACTATGTAACACTAATAAAATTTATAATTTATCTAATATTTTTGTATTATACATAAGAATTTACTTGATAAAAGCGTTTAAAATTTATTTATAAGTTTATTCATATTCGATACTTTGAAAATTATTTTTAAATAGTATGCCATAAAATGTATTCTATATGTTAAGTTTTAATTTAAGCTTATATTTTGACTACAAGCCTTTTCATTGGTGCCAAATCATTTACATTTATGACAGAGCAAAAAAAAATATGTATATATATTTATGGATCAGTAATGTATACCATATACGAATGTAATTATATAAGAAGAAAATTTAAAACATGCAAAATTCGACGGATTAAAATGTCAAAAATTTTTCTTAATAAGAGCTGGTGGCACTTATAAAGCAATTCATTTTTAACTACTTTTTGTGACACAATGTTTTTATTGTGAATTTAAAAATTTAAAAATGGCATTTGATTCAATTTGAAGTTTATGATAGATTTTGTTTGAGCTTATCTAAAAAAAAAAATATATATGTATTTATATTATATAAAAAGAAAGAAAAAATAAAGTAAAGGAAAATGTTATATTTAAAGTGAAAATTTTATAATATGAAAATTTTGTTCAATAATTTAGAATCGTTATTTTGTGTTTGTTTTATGTAATTAAATATGTTAGTGTTTAATTTAGTGTTAGACATCTAACAGAGAAAGTTTTTGACAGTAAAAAAACATTGTGTTGTTTTTGTTTCAAGTTATTAAACCCGAAATAATTATCCATTTTTAAATAAGAAACTTAATTGAATCAATTAAAGTCAAGAGTAGTAAGTCAAATAGAAATAGGTATTTGAACAGAAAGTGCTTATATAATTGAATTAATTGAATGCCATTTATTTTTATGTATGTATGTATATAGTTTGACATATAGAATTTTAAATTGAACAAGATAAAGAAAGATAGATAGTTTTTATAGTACACGATCAGAACATCATGTGGTTATTAAATTTAAATAAATAACAAGTACACTTGAATTTTACACTTAAAAATTTATAGAATATTATTACAAATGTTGAACACAGATTTAGTTTTTGAAAAGTTCTTTTAAATTTATTATTACTCTTAATTTTATTAAAATTTGGTTTTAAAAATTATAATATTATAAAGACGTTTATCTAAATGCAGATCTAACGTCAACTTGATTTATTCAGCAACTTTAGTCAAGACCCAAATTGACAGGAGTTCTGCATTTACAAATAGGTTTATTCAAATATTTATCAAGATATTTTAGCTCATGCTATAATTTCTCCTGTTATGTGTAAGTATATAGCAAGTAAATGATATATACTTAATTAGAAAAATTCCTAATTTCCTGACTAGTGTTTCTTCTTTTAATTAATCATTATACTGTTCGAAGTGAACGTTAACTAATAAAAATAATTTATAGGCTCGTTAAATCGAAGATTAAATTTTCGTAGTAAATTTTTGTTTTTTTTTTTTTACAATAATTCGACTATTCTTGTTTTGTTTGTGGCTTATAAATCTTACCCAACAAGATGAACAGCAAGTAGCAAAACGACGTTCTATACTTCTTTCACTAATTCTACTACCCCGCTAAAAATAAAAATTTAAAATGACATTTTATAAAAAGTTGATAAAAATCTCTTTGCTCTTTAATAATAATTGGTGCTATTTTTGTTTACTTTTGGATCGAGGCCTCTAAATTACAGGTTTTGGATTTTATTTTGTATTTACACAACTCTTTGAATGGAAATTTGTTGTGAATTTTAGGGAATAATGTGCTTACTGCGGAACTCCGTTTTGTGATTAAAAAAAAGAATTCTTTTTTACCTAAACAGGGTCTGTACAAATTTATAAAATTAAATGTTATATAATTTATATTTTTTATTTTTTTTGGAAATAAAAGTAAAATAATTAACAAATAGAATTAAGGGCGATTCTTCTGAAAATGTTTTTAAGATTTCCTTTATTTTCAAGTTATCATACAATATACAAATAGTTTTGAATGACAAAATGACGAACAAATAACCTCAAAATATAATTAAAGACATAAAACTTTTCAAAAGAATTACCAATAATTTTTCTTTTTTTACTGAAAACGGAACACTGACATTTCACACAATAAAAATTTTCGGAAAAATTGAAAAATATTTGGTTTATATTTTCAAAATGGTATAACGAACATTTTAAACATTTTGTATTTTGTGTTGGTGTTTTTGAATACGAATTTTCTACCAATTTACAAAAAAAAAAAGTAGTTGATAAAGTGAGAAAGAGACGGCCATATACTATATATAGAAATTTTGTGTGCAGGAAACTGACGACACGAAGAAAACGATATAATTGTGAATAATTTTTAAAATTAAATTGTCGCACAAAAATGAATATGTAATAATAATAAAAATATTAAACATAATTACTTAAGTTTATTGGAGAAAAACAAAGAATAAAATAAATTTTTAAAACTATATTAATAATGCGAGCGATATTTTATTGTTAATAATTAAGATTAATTCTTTAATTGATTTTTGTATCGAATTTTGTTAAAGGCATAAATCGATTTTTATAAAATTCAACATATTATGTATGTATGTACATATGAAGAAATGGCATCTCAATACATTTGACTATTCAATGTTAAAAGAAAATAAGAGTGACATTTCACGAATATTGTTTTGATACAAAAAAAATGAGAAATAGAATATTAATTGACAGATCTTTTGTTGTTTCTCATTGCTAATATTTTTTGTGAAATAATTATTATGGATTGTTTGGACATAATTTTGATTACATTCAAAATCAAATATAATTGCATTATGTACAACTTAAAAAGTGGTGTTAATAGAATTTTGAGAATCAACGATTATTAAAACAAAAGTGACATTTGATAATTATTTATAAAAATTTTTGCTTAAATAACATTATTAAACATTCTTTTTAATGAAATGTTAGCCAAGATTGTCAACTATTTAAGATTTACGTATTGAAGCATCACTTAGCGAGGTAAAATATTAAATGGTTCGAATATTATTCTAGGAAATAAGTTGAAAAATATATAAAAAAAAATGTTTACATTTAAACACATAACACAATGATGTATCAGAATGGAGAATATGAATCTATGCAACCCTGTGGGTTAAAAGAACGCCTAGAATACGAACAGGTCAGCAGACTTGGGTCCTGATCCGAAAAGGTTTTTTTTTATTTTTCTACCTCCAGATTAATTTTGAGAAAATGTAAACAATCCATAGCGTCTTTCATACATATTTTTATTTACTTTACGGTTCTTATGACACTCAAAAGATTTTTTAAAATTTCGATACAAAAATACTCATATGCACTTTAAATGTAATGAAATTAATGGTCGCAATTATTTTTGTCAGTAAGAAAAAAATTATGAAAAATTAAATTAAAAAAAAAGACAAACACGACGTTATTTAAATGTAAAAACTAAAATAATAAAAAAAATTACAAAATCACATGGAATCAAATTTTGATAAAAAAAAATACAAATTAAGTTGAGAAAAATATACTTATGATTATACCAACATCTTACTTTACGAAATAATTAATTTACTTTCGCAAAGATAATTAAAATATTATTAAATTAATAAATATAAATTAATTTTCAATCGCTCATATTTTAACAGAAAATTTTGCTTTTAAAGTAACAAAAATTGATTTATTTAATTATTGCTGAAGACAATTAATTTTGTTAAGTGATAAAAAAATAAGTAATAAAATAATTATAACACTTAAAATTGTTATATTTATTTTATGAATTATTTTATTGATTAATTAATAGTTAATATAAAATAAATAACATAGTTTATTGTTGTTAAGAAATTGACATATTGCATACGGTATCCCGAATTTCCGTATAGTAAGATATTGATATACTGAAATATTTGAAAAATTCTAGCTCAACATTTATATAATTTTTCAAAATTTATTTTAATATCTTTTTTATTTAAAAAAATTAAAAATTGTTTTTTTTTTTTTTTATGGAAAATACAAAACGCTCACTTTTCGATTGGAAGGCGACATGATATTTGACGATCCTATTGATACACTATCACATTGGGTCGTTGGTGCGTGCAAAATTTTTTGCAACCTTACAACCTGTTGTATTTATGTTAATGTTAGAGAGATAGTTATTTAGGGAGAGATAGATAGAGAGAGAGAGAGAAGAGTAAAAATGACATATTCATATTAAATTTTCTTTTTTAAAAAAAATTTTCATTTCAAGACTCATAAATGTTTTTTTATGATTGTGCTTTTTATATCAATCTCGTTTTTTTTTTGAAAATAATTAATTTTTAATAACTGCCATTTTTTAATTTAATTGACAATTTTTTTTTGTATACATACAAATTCCAAATATTTATCAAAAAAAAAAGATAAATTAAATAAAGTAAAAAATAAAATCTATTTTAGTTACAACATAATATGTACTTTGTTTTTTTGGTAAAAGCTTTAGCTATAATTGACATTGACATTTTTTGTATGCAATAATTTTAAATTACTTAAAATTAAATTCTTGAATCAACTTTGAAACCAATTCATCAGTTATAGGTAAAGCTTATGTGTTCTTTTTACAATTGAATTTTGTTTTTATTCATTGCTACGGAACGTTCGCGACGAACCCAAGTTATATTAATTACGCAAAGGTTTTATGTAATTTTATGATCGTCACTTCGACAATACCAGTGAGTTTTAATCATAATTAAGTTTTAATAACAATAAAAATCTCCTACTTTATTTCTTAAATTTCTGAATTGTTTTTTGCCATACAAGGACTAAAAAGTAATATTTACCAATTTTACAAAACATTTTTTTGATATTTTCTTATTTATCGTTGAATTCAAGATTACCGTTCCTCAAATATTTTGCTTAAAAGCAAAATTCAATTGTAATTTTTGCGTACATTCTAATTTCTTTTGGTTTTCTTTTTCCAAAATTACATTTAACATTTAATAATTAACAATATTGTTTTTTGATATTATTTACAAAATAAATATTTAAGTTTGGAAAATTATTTTAAGTTTTTCGTAATCAATTCATTTCTAAAATTTAGAAACGTGTGATAAAATTTGCCAAGAGTGAAACTGAATTGAAGTTAATCAATTTTTTTCAGGTTTAATCATTGATATTGTATAGAATTTGTTGAGAACTTAATAAAAAAGCTGAAAATTTTTGGCATATGAAATAATTTTGAAGGAAGGCAAATATACAGTATATCCTGGGGTTGATAATTAAGGAAAAATAATTTTATAATTGATTTTATAGTAGTTATAGGAATAACATAAATGTTCTATAAATAAAGAACACTAGATGTCGGTATAATGTTTTAAAATATGAAGAGAATTTTTCGAGAAAATTTGTTTAAAACAATTGTAAAGAGAGTAAAATTTCTTTGAATGATAGATAAGCAAATTTTGCTAAGCCTATTTTAAAATGTAATTTTCGCATATTATTATAAATGGCATGTTTCAGTCTTTACCTTGTTTTATATAATGTTGCTTTCTCAAATAAAATAATGTCACAGGCAAATTGAAAAAAGTCTGCTTTGTCATATTTCGGCAATTGATTTATTATAAATTGATTACCTGCACTCGCTTGCGTTGTTTTATAGGGATAAAACGAGTATTAAGGGTTTTGGTCTCTTATTCCGATCGTTAACAAAGGGAAAATTTTCCAAACTTATACTGTTTCTTTTTGTTTAATTTTCCATCAACATATGGTTACTTACCAAACAAATAATCTAATTATTATGCACATAAGACTATGATTTTTTTGCTATATGTCAAATTTTGTTATTTTCTATTGTTTTTTTTTCAAATTTTGTTATCAAATAAAATAAATTATCTAGTTACAAAATTAATCTCTAAAATATTAAAAAAATTTTTTTTTATATTGTAATTTTCTATGTTTTTGTTGCTTTTTTCAATTGAAAAACAAGCTTTTTCTTTTTTTTTGATTTTGAAACATTCTTTCTCTATAAAATAATAATTCTATATTTTTTAACAACACTATCAATTAAAAATCTATCAAAATGCTCATAATATATATGGGGGGAAAACTTACCGCATCCTGGAAAATTAAAAGAAAAAAAAAATCAAAATGTAAAATAGGAAAATTACATAAAAATAAAATTCTATGAATAAATAATTGGGATTTTATTTTTTGGAAATTAATTTTCTAAATAATATTTTTAACACTTAACAAGGATTTTTAATTATATATATATACAAATATTTGTATATATAAATAAAAAATAAAAGGATTTTCGGCTTTTTTTAAATTCTATAGGGTAGCGAGCAGTAACATGCATATAAAGCTAATATTTTTTTTTTTAATATTTTTATGTGACAATTGCTAACAAAGTTCTGCGTTTTCAAACATAAATATTTTTTTATATTTTTTTTTCTTTAAGAACTTAAAACCTATTTTATTTCTTTATTTATTGGTGTTTGTATTTAAAGTAAGGATTAATTCTATGTATATATTTTAGTGTGGATATATTGTGGATGAGTGTGTATTAGTTTTATTTATCGCAATTAATAAAGACTCCGTTTTGCATTCAAATTATATTATGAATGATTCTTTCTATCAAATGTTACTGACTATCCCTTTCTATTAAATTAACCCAATTTATTAAAATTAAATCAATAGGTTTTCGTCTACAAAATATGATATTTCGTACGAGAACATAAATTCATCCAGAAGTGTGGAAGAAACGTGACAGTATAACAGATACATTATGGTCTAATAATCAAGAAAAATGTACAGAAAATGCCCATAGCACAGAATAATAGAAAAAAATTTATTTCATTCAAAATTGCAAAAATTCAATGGAATTTTAATTTGAGGTTAATTAACGTAATATTGCTTTATATTTGAATACGAAAAGCTATAAATGTTATATTATTGTGACATTGAATCGCAAGAAATTTTCAAATGCAAAACGGATTTGAAATTTAACCAAAAAGAAAAAAGAAAATAAAATAAAATGTATTTTAAAATAACTTATATAATAACATACCTTTCTTGATCCTTTGTCTCCAGTAGCTGCTGTACCACTAGCACTACCAGCTGATGATGGATATGAACCGGTAGCCATATTAGAAAATGGTACAGGCTCTGAAAATTTTATTGTATGTAATAATTGCATCACAACATTTGAGACATTCCGGAATGATAATTTTCTACGGCTACCCAAAGCTGAACGTACTCCAAGTGTATTCAGCATAAGTGGCTAATAACGATATAAAATATAAATAATATTCATATATATATTTTGATAAGCATGTTCATATATATATTTTTACCTTTCTGCGGTGGGGAGGAGGAACAATAAAATAAGTATCAACACCATGATCTCTTAAGTACGATGATCTTTGGTCACCATGGCCCGCTTCAACTTCATATTCACCTGATAATGAATCTAATGTGGCACGTGTAACATGAACACGTCCTGGTTCACCACCAGATTCCATATGATTAGCTAATGTAACATCATTTGACCATACATCGAATTGCCATTTACGAAGACCTAAAACACCACATAAAACACGTCCAGTATGTATACCAACACGCATATTAAGTATTACATCGGTTGCTTCAACAACAGTACTATTTATGAATAAAAGAATGAAAAAAGTGTAAATATAAAAGAATAAATAAATCTTACACATAGAATAATTGTTATCAAAAATTTTTACAAACAAATTATCGAACATACGAGTATTTTAAGAAATTGTTAGCACTTATAACTTTAATGACCATTGCAATCTTTCAATCATACATTATTTTTATTTACTGCACTACACAATACAGTGGAATCTTTATATACTCGTATAAAGTCTTCAAAAGTGAAATCTCTAAATTCGAGTTTTCAGAAGGAAAGAAACTCCTGCCAAAAAATTTTTTTGTTAAATAGATATGATAGAGTTTCGTTATATAGAGATTTCACTGTGTACATGTTATTATTGACAAGACCTAGAATGTATTATTTACATATAAAATCAAATGGTTAAATTGTGTGAATTCAGTTTGAATTTTCGAAAAAAGTTTTTAAAATTTAAATTGTCCCAATTCAAAATTTACAGCCCTACATTATTTTTTTCATTTCATTATTGTTTTTTTTCTAATTTTGATAAAGAATAAAACCTAAATTATTTTTCAAAATTCATTTAAGAATTTTTTTTTATTTCAATCAATGTCTTTTTGAGATTTTGTAGTAGTATAACTAACAAACGAAGTGGAGGGTTCCACCGTTCGTTAAAAAAAATTAAAAAAAAAATTGAGAAGCACTTTGAGATCCCATAAAAATGAGCGTTAACCGTGCCAGGACGCTTAAAGTTGTTTTAAAATAGAATTGCAAACTGAAAGCGCACATAAGAAAGCTGCTGCATTTATAGTATTAAACTCTATAAGATTTGTAAAATAGTTGTTTATTGAGGCCCAATATCAATAATATATGGTTCCATGGACATTTCAAATTGAAATCAATATGCTGCGATTAAGAAAACACATTGTAACTAAATAATTGACTAAATAAATGTGATTTAGAAAGAAAGTAAATTTTAATTTAAAATATAGAGGGATTAGTTTAAAAGAAGTGCAAGATAAAATTTAATTATAAACTTGTGAACTGATATTTTTAAGGTTGTCTAGTTAATAATGATGATTTCTATTACTTTTTACTTGCTATTGTTAAAAATTTTTTTAATAATATTTGATTGAACATTCTGAGAAAAATCAAATGCAACACAAATACATACACATATATTTAATAACTTGTGTACTTGATTTGTTTTCAAAATTTAGAACGTCTTAACACGTACTATGGTTAGAATGACAACATAAAAAACGAAGTTTGCGTTATTCATTTCGATTGAATTTAAGATGGGGGAAAAATTTAAAACTATCCTACCTTGGTGAAGATGTGGAACAATTTTCAATATCACAAACTGTATTTTCTCGATTTTGATTTAAAAAATTTCCCATTCTCTTTTTCATTTCACTAAGTTTTTGGAAGAATCATTCAAAAAGCAACAGAATAAAAGATGAAGATTGGAATAAAATATTCTTTTTAAAGCATAAAATTAAAATCGTTGTTATGTGAGATGAAAACAGAATATCTCTTTTGCATAGAATTAAAGTTTCTACGGATATACTGAATATCCTTTTAAACGATTAATTCCGTTTGAAAGTATGAATAAAGTTTTTACAATATAGCAAAGAAAAAACAAAATTATTTTCGTTTTTTTTGACAATTTTTCGGCTATTTCGAGCACGTATTCTCAAAATGGAGTTTGAAATGTTCATGATGTTTTTAACATTAGAATTTTTTCACAATTTTTTATAATAAAAAGCCCATGTTATATAGAATATTGTTTTTTTTTTAATTTTTCACTTCTCTATAGAATAAATGAGCTCTTTCTGAATTGAATAATTTCATAGTGTTCTCTATGAATAAAATAATATAATTATATTTGAATTATATAAAAATTTCAGTGTATAATGGTATGAAAATTTTGTTAAATTATACTTACGCTATTGCATCGATCATATCTAAACCCATTTCAACAGCACATTTTGCATGATCTTTTCTAGGTTCCGGAAGTCCTGACACACAATAATAACAATCTCCCAATATTTTTATTCTTAAGCAATGATTATCCTATAGAAATTTTAAATTAATATTTTTGTTTTGATTTTAAAATATTTAAAGTAATATCGAAATGAGCATAAGCTCGTTAAATAATAATCCCAACACAATAGTTCTTGTAATTAATCGAAAAATTTAAGTATTGACATTTAGATTTTTAAATACAGATGTCATTTTGTTTTGATTTTAATTTTTTTTCTTTTAATTCAAAATCAGTGTTGAAATTCTCAGAGCGCAATCAGAATTTTCGACTGCATAATTAATAAAATTTAAAATATAATTTGACAAGATGTCAAAAAAAAATATTTTTTTTATACCCGTACGAACATATGTTCGAAGGGTATACTAAATTTGCCTTACCGTTTGTAACGCTAAGAAATAACGGTGTTAGATATAGACTCAAGTGTATGTTTTTGATCAGCGTCAAATTCTGAGTTGATTTAGCTTTGTCTGTCCGTCCGTCCGTCCGTCCGTCCGTCCGTCCGTCCGTCCGTCCGTCCGTCCGTCCGTCCGTCCGTCCGAACGATAACTCAAAAACTAATTGAGCTTAGTTCACCAAATTTTCACAAATGATTTATTGTAGTAAGTGCCAGAACCCTATTTAAATTGGACATGATCGGGGTACCGGTTCGGGTAGCTGCCATACAACTTCAAAATTTATTTGGCTATATCTCAGAAACTATAAAAGTTATGGTATTGAAATTTCACACAAACGAATATATTAGTAGGGCCAATGTGTCAGATAAAAGTCGTTGAAATTACTTGGCTCCTTCTGGTACCTGCCATACAACTTCAAAAGTTATTTGGCTATATCTCAGAAACTATAAAAGCTGTGATACTGAGATTTCACAGAGTAAATATATTAGCAGGGCCGATGTGTCTCGTAAAAGTCGTTGAAAATACTTGGCTCCTTCTGGTACCTGCCATACAACTTCAAAAGTTATTTGGCTATATCTCAGAAACTATAAAAGCTGTGATATTGAGATTTCACACAAGTAAATATATTAGTAGGGCCGATGTGTCTCGTAAAAGTCGTTGAAATTACTTGGCTCCTTCTGGTACCTGCCATACAACTTCAAAAGTTATTTGGCTATATCTCAGAAACTATAAAAGCTGTGATATTGAGATTTCACACAAGTGAATATATTAGTAGGGCCGATATGCTTGATAAAATTCGCCAAAATTTCTTGGCTCTTTCTGGTAGGTGCCATACAACATCAATAGTAGTTTGGCACAACCAGTATTTTGAATAACACATAGTACTGAAATTTTGCATAAATTAATATGGTAATACGGCAACTTAAAGTCATAGTCTGCCCCATAGTTAGTTATGGAACATTAGTTATTCGCACATAGGATAACAAATTCGTACGGGTATCACAGAGTTGACAAGGTCAACTCTATTTTTTTTCTCGTTTTACTTAAAAATACTTAAATAGGTAATAAAAAATTTATAAAGTTTGAATTTAACTATTGAACAACATATTCTTAATTTTACATTGAAAACCAAGTTATTTAGGAAAGATTAATTTCATATTTTACAACGACAGTTTAAAGCGTTCAAATTCTTTTTTAATATTTTTGACAAATTTTAATTTAAAATTGTGAATTATTATTTTTGTCATATTTATTTAATTTGAAATAACTCATTTTATATTATTTAAATATTTTATGTACATATATTTTTATATATACATATATATATATATATACTTACATGTGCTAATTGATCAAATCTTCCAAATAATTCATTTAACAGTCTTACTAGTTCCTGTGCACTACACTGTGATGCTAACACAGTAAAGCCTACAATATCAGCAAATAAAATACTAACATTTTCATGCTTTTGTATATATATCCTATGAAATTGACCAGCAACTGGTGATAAAATATCATTTTTCATTTGCATTGCAACATGCTGAGGTAGTACGGACAATAAAAGTCTTTCCAATTTTTCATTTTCATCTTGAATTTCTAAACGAGATGCAATACAATTTCTTGTATCTAAAAATGCACGACGTTGTGCACGTTCCATCATAATATTAACAACAACACCAGCAACATTAACACCAATAAACATAACAATATTAGCAATCAACTATTAAAAAAAAAGTAAAAGAAAAAAAAATTAAAATTAGATTTGAAAAGAATTCTTTGTTAAAAAAATTTAAATTATTAATATAAAATTGTATGTAGAATAAAATAAACATATAGCTTGCAAGCTATGTACCATAAATTCCAAGTGGGTGAAAAATTTTTGACTGAAAAACAAGAAATTTTTTGACTGAAAAACAACGAAAATTTATAGAACACTAATGCAGTTTTAGATGCCAAATTTAAATTCAATACCGTACATAAACTACTTTTGAAACACTTAGGAGCGTCTGTTTAGAAAATTTTACTTAGAACTTCAATGAAAAAGTTTTGGCTGAATTTTCTGAAATACGCGGGATATTGAGTACTCTCAAATCGTATAGATTAATCAATAATTTTTAGACCTTTACCTAAAATGTGTTATCATTCATAAGTTCTAGTTGTTATACTATATTTACAGAAAATTTAAAAATGTTAGTTAAAAGTATTAAAAATTAAAAATTTAGAAATCACTATCATTGCCCAAAAGTATGCAATTTTTTTTTTTTTTTTGCAAAATATTTCTTAAATAATCTTTGTATACAAGTGGCAATTTTATTATGTAGATAAGTGGAATGTGTTGATCTATAACTATGTTTTATTACATACACATTGTTATAACAGTATTAATTAATAAGTAATAGAAATTTTTCTGGTAACTGCTGAACATGTCATGATTTAAGGAAATTTTATACAAAATAGAACTAGAAACATTAATTTTAATTTGAAAATTTTTACTAAGTAATAAGAATATTAATAATGAATTATAATTAATTAAAATTAAATTTAATCAGATCTTAAGTAGTAATAATATGAGAATTTTGAACAAATGTAGAGATTTTTAAAATATTTTCCTCTATAATATTTTTTTTATAGTTTTGAACAAGCCATCAGATATTAATTTATTCATGGCTGTAAATTAATAAGTGGATTATGAGGTTTTTTATCTACATTTTTAATTTATTTAGCAATAATTGTTTTAAAATAAAGTAATTTTTCTCTACAAAATTAAAATTTTTAATTAATTAACAGAAATTTCGAATTTTAATTTTTTATATTAGTATTTTTTTTTTTTGATTCAACAATGATTTACAATTTTAAATTTTCAAAAATTATGGAAAAATTAAACTTTGTTTTTAACTACATTTTAATAAATTTGGCTGAAATTAATGTTTTTGAAATTATATATTGCCTTTGAAAATTTTGTTTTTAATAAGTAATCTTTTACTTTTGCTTAAAAATTTTTTTAGGATGAAAACAAAAATTCAAAGAAACATTATCAAAATGGTCGGACTCAATGGTAAATAAGGTGAATTAAAGTAATTTATATAATAAATTATGAAATTGCAACTGTTTTTATGAAATTGCAGCTGTCAAACTTAAAGGGTTTAAGAGTTTTATAAATACAGGCATTGATGTCACACATGCCTGTCATGCAAATAATTTTCACAGTAATGTTAAAGCAATCTTAATTACGATATTTTTAATAAGTGCTCATTACTGAAGTGCTCATTAAAAGTGAATACATGTACGTACGACGTATAAAATGTAGATATGTATAAACTTTCAAAAATTAGATTATGGCATTTCAAGCTATCGTAAAGGTTTGAAATAGTTAAAAAATTTCATGAGAAGGAAAGTAAAAAATTTTTAGAAGTGGAAAGTAAAATGCAACACTTCCTTTTATTCATTCATGGACTTTGAGAAATTTTAGAATTTTTAGCACAATTCAGAAGTTTAGAATAATTGATACGAGTATATGTTTGTACATCAATATTCGAAATCTTATGTACTCTTAAGGAATTTCAAATTATTAAGATGTTCACGATCAGAAACACAAAAGCTTACAGTTGATTAAGATAAAATTCAGTAAAGGAAAATGAATTACTAATTGCTTTCACGTTATTCGACGAATTGATTTTTGTACAATTTCATCTAGCCTCAATCATTATAATGCAGGTAATATGAGAAGCAGACCAGTAACTTTTGTAGTGAAATAAAATTGGAAACAGTAGATTTTATCAAAACTATTAATGGTAAAAATATAAGAGTTCTGATAAATTTTTTTTTGGTTTTTTAAACTATGTTGTTTATTTTACCAAAATCTTTAAAATTCTTGTTAAAAGAGTTTCTTTTTTTCATTTTCGACTAATAACAATACAAAATACTTTGTGTTCTTTTGTTATGTTTCAACATTTTTTAATTTAAACTCATAAAAATTTCAATGAATAATTTTAGAATATAATTTGAATAAATTTTATTTTCTGCTTATTTTGTGCACTGTTCTATATGGCATACAATTATCAGGGAAGGCATACGCTAAAATTGAACAGAAATAACTTCGCCATAATTTTTCGCTTTTAGCGTAAAAAAAAAAATGAAATCAAACTCAAAATTCAAAACGTCAGCAATTTTTCATATTTTTCATTTTTGTTTTTATTTTTTCTCTTTTTGTTAATGTAAAATTTTAACAAGAGTGTATAAGTATCCTTGCAGTAAATTATACCATTATGAGAATTTATTATAAGAAGAATATTTTATGCAAAAAGGATTCTTATCAATGTTATACGAAAAAAAAGGTATATTTGTGTATTTTAAAATATTATGTAAAGTATAATGTTAAAATTTTCAAACGAGATTTTATTAAAAAATAGAACAATTTCAATCATTCTGCACTTGTGAATCAATGATCAATTAAATTTTAAAGTATTCTTTAGAATATTTAAATTATTCAATATTTTTGAGAGCTACTATTTTAAAACGCAATGGCTAGAAACGTCATTGAAGTCGGGTAAAAAATTAGGTGTAATTATTGAATAAATTTGGACATTCTTTCTTAGGTTAGTATATTTTGTATATTCAAGCTCGATTGTACTTACAATCATAAATTTAATTTTATAGGAATAAAATTAAAAAAAAACTTGAAAAAATGAATGTTTAATGTTTCATAAAGTAAAGCCTTTTCTCTTTTCCTATTTCTCCAGCAATAAGTATGCATTGAGAGATTTCAGTTAGCGGATTCTGAGTTACAAATATTCTTCTTAAAAATACCATGACATCGAAAATGAATTTTTTACATCGCGAATAAAATGTCGCATGATCAAAGATATTAAGAAAAAAGAATTGCTTTGTGCTGCGGCCAGAATTCATTCTATAGTGAATTGTTGACCAATTTTCAATTCGATTATTCAAACATTTTTTGACACCTTAGGTATCTTGTATGAAATCAATGCCGTCAGCATGAGAGCCACATAGATTAGAGGCATTATGCCTAACATGATTATATTATTGACACAACGTCAAAAATTAAAAAAGAGTTTACACTGTGTTATTTACGCATTGTGTCCAGCTTGAAAAATTTTGCGATGTCACTGGGTTCAGATTCATACTTAGAATCATAGGAGTCAAGTTCATACTTAGAATATGTAGCGCTTCAGTTCTTAGATAAAATCTAATAAATAAGTTTGAATAAAATTCTTATATTTATATTTTAAAGAATTTGAAAATTTTAATTTAACTTTCAAACTTTTTAATCAGTTCTCGTAAGGACTTTGGAATATAAGAAAACAATTTTTTTCCTTGTTCGTAAATATTTTTCAAATAGAATGATTTTGTGGGTATTTTAGTCAAAATTTATGTATTTATTATGTGTATAAATTGGTACAAAAAGGAAACAAAATGCCAAAGTTCAATTGTTGGAAAATTTCTAAGAATAAAAATTAAAGATAACAACATTGTATTCTTGAAATGCCTATAGCTGTGTACGAATGGTATATGTTCTAATAAAAAATTCATTTATATTCATTTGAAATATTGAAAAGAAATGAAATAAATTTGTGATCATTATTTAAGGAAACATTTAAAAATTTTTTAAATAATTAAAAATTTTCATTAAGCAAAAAGAAGCCTCTGAAAATTTTTCATATGTTACGCCTTTTGCAATTGAATCTCTTCAATTAATTATTGAAACAAACGATTTCATTGGATAATGATTTTTTTAAATTTAAAAGCGTGGAGGTATTCATTTTAAAGTTCGGCTCCATTGGATGTTGTTCAGGTTTTTATAATTAATTTATACCTAAGTAATTTGACGATAAATTTTTACATTTTTGCTGTTATGTGATTAAATTTGATTCTGTTTGCCTTAAATAAAAGAAATTATTTGTATTAGGACTGACTTGTTACGAGAACTTGTACAAGTATGTTTTCAGTTAATTTTCATAACAGCAGAGTGCGTGATTTCAAATTAAGGTTTGTTTTTTAAAATATTTTATTTTTAAAAAGGCTTGTTTGCTTAAGAATTAGGTTTGCGTAAAGTTAACTGTTATATCACATATGAATTATAAATGCAGTTGAATAAAAAATCTGAACAGTTCAATCAGAACAGTGTAACCTAATAACGAATGATTTAGGAGAAATATATAAGAATTTTTCTTAAATCATTAAATATCATTGAGTACCCTAAATTCGATTTGTTTAAAATTAAACTAAGTTTTACAAAAATTATAAAAAGCATTTGATTTCATTTATTTAATAAGCTACATTGTTGCAAATAAAATTAATATTTTTTTCTCCAGATTAATTGCAAGGAAATATGCAATTTTAATAATTAAGAGACATTGAAAAAATAAATTATAATGACATTCAATAATGTCATACACCAGAAATAAACCAGAAATTTACAGAAATGAAGAACAAAATCTGTATAACACTACTTAAAAATGATTTAGTAAATGAAGTAATTTTCATCTAACCTCAAACTTTTCGAAAGTTTTCATAATTGAAAGTACGAGAAATTGTTAGTAGTTACAATATCTTAAAATATAGGTACCCTTTATTTTAAAATTCACATCTTACTAAATTTATACAGTGTAATTTTTCTAAAGTGTAAAATGATGCTTACACATTTCTCTTTATAACTTTTTATTGTTCAAAAGAAACTGCAAATTTTTATAAAATATTTGATTTTCTTAAATATGTGCGGATTCAAATCTGTATAAGTTTTATAGCATTCATATATTAATTATTATACCCACAGATATTCACATACGAGTACTTGGGTGTTTTATTACACAAAATTCAAAATTTATTTCATTATCATTGACAACAATAAAATAAAATAGAAAAACATAATGTTGTAGAATGACTCTTTTCTATTTATATACTTTTATTTTATTGTCATTATAACAATGCACACAGTTAAATTAAAAATCGATTGTCGATTCGATAAATTCTAATAATGGCAACATAATGTTAAAATTAAATTTCTATAAATAGAATATTAAAAAGTCGAAAAACTATTAAAAAAAAAAGAAAAAGTCAAATAATTAAATGAAAATAATCTGTTAAGATGTTGCATATGTAAATTAAAATCCTTGAACTTGAAAATTTGTATTATATGTGTGTCTTAAATTGTTACCTAATAAAGATGAAGAAATACCGCGTTGACATTACGTACAAGTCCCTTGAGCATTTTAATATCTCACCTTTTAAATCATCGTAATTATTCCCCTGACAATTTCTTAATTTTTATTATCGTTAATGAATAGAAAATTAAAAAAAAAAAGCAGAAGGTGAATACAAAATCTGCTAATTCAAAAAAAGAAATATATATGTACATATACCTAGGTAATCATAGCTTGGTATTCTACATATGTACATATGTGGGTATAATTCATTTGAGAAGAAAACTGCGCTATAATATTCACCTAATTTTAAAGATGTCTGGCTGCACCGATCTACATAACAAAATTAGTTTGAGTGAGAGAGAATTACTCTAAAGGGTATGAAAAATAAATAAAAAATTTTGAGTTAAATACATTATTTAAGTTAAAATTGTTTGATTTCAAGAAAATGTTCGTTTTAGAGAATTTATATTTGCTAATTTCGCGTTATAGAGACAGTTGCCATCAAAATAATGTGAAAATTATTCCTGCTGAGAAGAATTATGTATTATAAGGTTTTGACTGTGTATAAATTCAATCTCTTGAAGCATAAATCTCTTAAAATCGAAGAGTAAATGTACATACATTGTTTCTGCGTACATTTTCTTTGTATATAAAATTTTTATCCTTATATAACATAATATCAAACGTTTGAACTCAATGAATCAAATCCAGTATATGCTTTTGTAGCTCAAGATATATTTATCGCATGATACACATACATATAATATGTACTGTTACATATACACTGTGGTTGCAGTCATACATATAAAAATACCATTTAAATACTGCCATGTCGTTAATGTCAGGAAAATTTATATTATAGGTTTTTATGTTTCACATGAATGTTATTCGTATGATGTTGTTAATGACATATGAAAATATATGAATGGGAGTTTCCATAGTAATTTATCTTATGTATAAAAGTATACAATTATTGATTTTATAGAAAGTTTTATTGTATACAGATGTGTGTATTTAAAAAAAATAAATGTTATGTTCGGTATACTTATGTGTATTTTTAGAATAATTGAGGAAAAAGTTAAGGTTTCCGGGATTTTAACGAATTATATCATGAAATCATTTAATATTTCATATATGAAAGTAACTATTTTTATACTTTAATTTAAATATATTTCCAAAATCAATCAATGAAACGGGAAATAAAATTTCAGAGCGAACAGTATAAAGCTCAAGTTCTAATGTATAATAATTTTGAAAATAAAGACTTTGTTCTAGTTCTGATAATAAAGGAATGTCTTTCTTTTGCATTATGCTATTCAAATACTCTAATAAAAGGCAGCACATTTCCCGGTCGGTGTTTTATTGAAATGGCAAAAGTGACGAAAAGCATATACGATTAAAAATGAAATTCTGCTCAAAATACTCAATCCAGTATTTTTTTCGCTTGAAAGTATATCAGTGTCATGCAATTTATTAATATCAATCTACATATTAAATGAAATGTTACTTGTTCAATACAAAATTAGGAAATAAATAATGGTGAATTTTGAGCGCGAATATCAAAATTATCAAAATTATTTTTCCATTTTTTCTTAGGAATAACCCACGTTTCACTTCATGGAAATTTGAAATATGGTTTCAAGTGCAATACGATGTAATATGCATTCCATGTATTAAATGTGATTTAAAAAAAAAAAGAAGAAATTTGCCGGTATAAAATGGAAAACGATTGAACACATTCGTGGTGCACAATTGCGTATATGTGTGTATGTAAATATATATTGGTTATTTCATTCATTGACACGACGCAAATAAATGTTATTAAAAATTTCGGATCATCACTAATTGAATACTTGGATCTGTTTCAAAGAAATAAGAAAAATTAAATCGATTTTTTTTTCAGTAATTTTCTCTCTTCTTACATAATTATATTTTGTTTTTGTATAAATATTGTTAAAGAAAAATAAAATTTAAATTGAAACACATTGTAAACATTTTTATTGACATTTCAATTCACTTCAATCAATAAGAGTGCAGATTTATAAAATTGATTTTTTGCATCAAAATCAATTATATTTCGTTTGCATTTTGTCGATATACTTTTATAAATATTCTCGGAAACCGGGAATATTAGTGTAATTATTGGGATAATATTAACCCCTAATTACCTCAGCTGTGCCCAGTATTACGGTACGTGGTAACTTTATATTGTTTATCTCATGTTTAAACGAATTTTTGTAATTTTAATGTTTTTCTAACTGATTTCCTCTAAAAGGCCCATCGTCTAGAGAAATCCAAAAATTTACTTTGACATTTTATTGGCGCATATACAAAATGATAAACATATTCTTTTACTTACCTGATTGTATTCTAGATATTGAAATGTATCCGTGAAAATTTTATATGCAGTTAAACCAACATGCACCGAAGGTAATATAATACCAAAACACACAGCCTCCCATATTTGAAGTGGCATCATTGCATACGCTAAGAATACTACAAAAACTATTTGCCATACACCTTCAGCCATAACCTGTAAAAGTGTATAAAAGAATTGTATAATAGAAAACAATTTTAAATATCAAAATATGCAAATATAAAAAAGGGTTACAACATCATTTTGGAATGCTAATAAATAAAAATAAGATACCGCTAATTTTAATGCAGGTTACCTTGCAATTTCTTTTCATTCTGACATTAAGTATGTGCATTAAGTATATACATAATGTCAATCTGATAGACGTATATTGTCATGATAGCAAATTCAGTTTGCTTGATAGTTGATTCTTGGACTTTGCAATTGGTCTGATATTAAAATAATATTAAGGTAATTATTTTGGAAATGGCGAATTCAAAATTAAGCCGATGAATGACGGTTGTGCGTGAGACCCTTTAGGGTAATTGTTTAAAATAGAATTTTTTCACTGAACTATATAAAAGTAGGTTTTTGTTCAACTTTAATAGCAAATTTGAATTAAGCAGCAGAAAATATGAGAAACATGTGGAAAAATCGTTAAACAAGAAGTTAGTCCTCAATAATATTTTTCAGAAATATCTAAACAAAGACAAAGTAAATTCTTTCATTATTAAGTTGAAATTCTTGTAAATATTCCTTTATGAAAATTTTTTATAAATTTTCTCAGTTAAAATTGTCTACTCGATTTTCAACTTCAGTGTTTTATTATTGCTTGGAAAACACAGACTTTTTCACTAGTTTGTTGTCAACAATCAGATAAATTAGTTTTTTTTTTCAAATATTTGACTAAATATTTTTTGAATTCTTCTCATTTTTCAAAAGAAAATTGTAAACATCTGATCTGAACTTGTTATGAAATTAGATTTAGTTTTGGAAACATAAACTCCAAACTGGTTATCAAAAACAGACTTGATTACCTTCCATCCTAACACGGTCATTTTGTAAATTTTCGCCTGATGGTTCGTTTTGTTTTAAATATTTGCTCTCATTTGACTCTTATGAAAATTCTAAGTCTATTTATCTAAATTCGTTTTTATTTATTTTACAGTGTTTATAAAATTTTTACAAAATTTATATGACAAGAATGTGAATAAAAGAGGTAACCCTGGAATTATGTTAATGCAATGCTTGTGTGGACAATCATAATAGCATATTTGCGAAGAAATTAAACTTGACACACAAATCACACTTAAAAGGTAAGATAAAGAAAATTATATTATAATTCAAGTTTCTAAAATGCGATAAAACGAAAAAAACTACGGTCTTAATTCTCAATAAATTTATTCTAATCAAATCTGATTTTCCTTTCGATTAACGACTTTCATCAAATTTATAAAAAGTTACAATGGCACCATGACCACATTTTATCAAATTTTTTCTTCACTTCTTTTACTATTTATTGACGTATGCCAATATTTAATTAAGTATATTCAAAATTAATTTTCAAAAATTAATTAATGTACCAGAAAGAAATTAAGTTAAAAATAAATATTTGAATTTAATCGAAGTGAACATTTTTTTAAAAATTGAAAACTGGCAAAGAATTTTTAAAAAAAAATCAAATTATGCCGAAATTTTTTTTTATTTTTTAGACTCCGATTCATTTGAGTCCCTATTTTTCGTTTTAACTAAAAGAGAAACTCTTCTGATAAATTCCATTCTTATACATCAAAATCGAATCTATACGTTAAAGGACACCAAATTTTATTGGCTCCCAATTAATAATAAAGAAAAAAAAAAAATAAAAGGGAAGAAAATATAATAGAATAATCTGTAATTCTATTTCAGGAATAATCAAAAGGACTCCTTTTTCTTATTTTATATTTTATCAAAAAAAAAAAAAGGACATGCTAATTTGATTGAAAAAGAAAGTTATGTATAGAAAATTTTATAACAGATCCTTTAGCATTTAGCATATAAATTTTCTTTTTATCTTATTATACAAAGTAATAAAAAAAATTAATTTATTTTTTTTTCTCTTTAAAAGATTCTTTTTCTGTTTTTTTTTTTCTCACAAATTTCGGTATAAATGCCCTTTTAATATTCTTGTTTTTTTTTTTATCATAAGACAGACTGTCGTTAAAATGTCTACAATAGCAGCATAGGCATGTGAATTAAATTTTCAATGGTATTATTGTGAATATATGATTTTTAAAAATGTTTTGATAATTCAAATGTCAATGTCATTTTCCCGCATGCGACTATTAGTTTTGGAATGAATGAAAAAAAGTTAAATAATGCGATTAATATTTTAGCAATATTAAATGTCCTAGAATTCAGAAATTAACATTTTAAGCATCGTTAATTTTTAATTCGCAAAAATAAAAAAAAATGTCATTATTAATATTATTTTTCTGCGACGCACATTGTACTTACATATACCCGTAGCTACTTAACAACGAGTGAATATTTCATTACATTAAGTTTCAAGTTCAATAATGTTCTTTGAACTTTTAATAAATATATTGTATGTATGTAATATTCTATTGCCTTTGTTCATTAGCCATGATTTTGTTAAAATATTGAAATTGAAGTAGGGAAAACTGTGGATAATTTTGTTGCAGTTAAAACACCGTCAAGCAATAATTAATGTTTGAAACATTGATTATAATTAATTGTATACGTTCTCAGTTCTTGTTGTTAAGTTCTTGTGAAGTTGATTTTGGATCCATTAAATTTTAAGCAAAGTACATACCTTTAAAATTATAAAGTAAAGTATATTTTATTAGAATAATAGCTTTAAAATTGCACTATCGAGTACATTGCACAAATATCGAGCACCTAACGCCTTTAAGATTTTCTAGATATGAGCTGTTTTTCAATTGAATCAGAGTTAAATAGACTTTGCACGGAACCGACTATAATTATTTTGTGAAAATTTTGTTAGTCTATCTTAATCTATGCGTTTTCAATATCGTTTTTATAGTGAGAGGAACAAAAGCCTATTTATAACAACCATTCGTAGCGTTAGAAACAGTATAAGGCGGTAATTTATAATATCGTTTGAACATTCGTTTTGTGTTTTTAGTATCCATAATAAGGTAATTATGCCTAAAATAGGCATAAAAAATTCTTAGTCAAATTGAATAAATTTTTAATTTGAAATTCTGTAATGATTCCAACTTCGGTGGAAACTTTAAAATCTACATAAAAATCATGTGTATAGTTATTTAATCTTACAAATTAAAAATTAAATTATTCAATCGAAGAGAAAACAAACATCCTAATCTTAATTGCAAATTCAAAATTCGAATGTGATAAAATACTTTATCAATTAAAATTTATTTAGCTGTGCTATCGTATTTCACTGTCAATGTACGTCGCATATTTGACTATATATTTGTGTTACATGCATTGATGCAGCATAAATATTGATTTTGAATTTCTAAAATAATTAAGTTTTGCGGTTAACTGAAAATATTTTTAATTGTGGTTTCTGAATTTCACGAATAAAATATTGGTTTTTCTTATTTCTATACAAGAATTTTTTTAATGTGCATTCTTTAAATTTTAATTTTATTCGTTTTGATTTTAATTAAATGAACATTTTTCGAAATTGAATTACCGCAAATCGAGTTTAAAATAATTTTAAAATTTTATTTTCATTAAAATAATTTTGAATTTGTATTTAAGAAAATTCGATTTCTACTCTGTAAATCATTGATGAAAATAAAATTATTTTTAAATTTTATATTGTTTGTCAACAAATAAAATATTTTTAGAACTATTTTTAAATTATACGAAGGGATGTAAAATCAACAGAGAAATATAAAGAATTCGGTTATTTTAGAGGAAGATCTTGAGAGGAAGATCTGAAATGAGTTTATGTGCTGCTTGATTTCTAAGCTTACATTTAGAATTTCATATAAGCAATTTAATGAGTCTTACAATTATCAATATCGACAATTTAAGATTTAATTATACTTGAATATTTGTTCTCAGTTGACTCTTACTAAAATTCTCAGTCTATTTTTTGATTTCGTTATCTTTAAATGAGTTGGGTTCGATTTTGAATCTACCTAGTCTTTTTGAATTTAAAACTCGACACCGATCCAATTAAAAAGTTCAAGTATTTGGTTAGCCAGATGTTTTTATGCTTCGTAGCTCTCAGAACAAGAGTTAAATGAATATGACAAATCTTTTTCATTTTTCACTTGATTGGATTGTTATTTTATTGCTAAGAAACTCGTCCGTGTTCTATTTTTGCATATAGAACTTAATATTAGCTAATTTTATAAAATTTTTTATTTATATTATTGAACAATTCTTCCTAAAATTTATTTTTTTGCAGCTGATGTAATATGAATTTTAATCCTTAAAATCCTGAAAATTCTGCATTTGCTTAATTAAATTTAGTAAGATCTTACGAAATTGATTTTTTATTGACTTGGTTATAAAACTACTTGGAGTCTTCACCATTCACTTTTGTTTTTCCAGTAGATTTTAACTATACTTGAAATGAGTTTGTTAACTGCCATAAAATTTATTTAAAATTCAAAATCTTCAGATATCAAAAGAGTTTTTCTCTTATACAATTTTATGTATGGACATGGATAAAAATATTTCGCAATATTTTCTTTTTTTAAATCTCCATCACCCACATATCATGTGCGATTTCTGAATTTGTTTTCGAAAATTCTCATAATTAATTTTGATTCGAATAATTTTAAAAATAACAAAAAGAAAAATAAAATATAAGGTTATTGATTTTTTTTTCTATTTTACATTTTTTATATTTTTATGGGTATATTGTTCCATCAAAACTCATAAAAGTGGCGCCACTCTTGTTATGTGCTTGATAAAAAGAAAGAATGAGAAGAAAAAATATAAAATTTTTAAGCGTTACAGTGAAATGGAACAGGAGTGAAAGTGACAGAATCACAAAAAATAAAACTAAAAGATAAAACTAAAGGACAAAGGGTGTAAGTATTTCTTGTTAAAATAAAATATTTACTGTTATATTAATAAAAACTATTAAATAATTTTAAAAAGGGTTTGTTATAAAAAGTACGCTTCTCAAACACCTTACAATCTCAACAGACGTTTAAGCACCAAATAAAACAAGATACACTGAAAAACATGCATATCTAAATTGGTCATAAACCATTTCAAAGGCCATATTTCTGCTTTGTTAATAAAATACTCGTAATATTTTTAGTCAAAATAAAAATAATTTTTATTTTTTTATGACGTAAACTTATTTCAATGCTTCTTATAGTCAAATGCGCTCTAATTATTTCAATTATACGGCTAAAATAGAGCGAAAAGAGATATAATGCATACCAATCTCGTAGATAAACGAATTTTAATGTGTGAATGTTGTGATAGAGGTATGCAAATAGCTTTTTTGGCAATATTTCTTTCCAAATAAAATGTAGCTGAATAAAATACGTTTTGGTGGACGAAAGTTGATGGGCATTCAAATAAAAATATTACCAAATGAGAAAATTTTTCCCAGTGTAGTATGTATTTTATTGAAAAGCGAAAGTCAGAAATTTAGAAGTTGTTGCTGTAGTTAATTTGGAAAATGCAAGCTAGAAGAAAGAGGTACATATACATAGGCACACGTATAAAATATACAACTCCAAAACGAATTTTCTACATTTGTACAATATAGAAAAATGCATCTGTTCTAAGAAAAATGTGATCTACCTCAATATCTGACTTGCTATGTACAATAAAGGTCGAGATATCATTCTCTGATGCGAAATATTTAAGAGGAAACTCTAAGAAACTAAAAATCTGGAAATTTAAACAAAATCAATCTGGAATTTGGATGACTCGGAACAAAAACTTGAAAAATATATAAGAAAAAATCAGACAATACTGATATTGTCTAGGCTTTATGATGGCAAGAATTTTTGACGAGCAAAAAGCGTGTTTTTAGACCAAAACATGAATTTTATTTTTGTGTGCCAGTTACCTATTTTATCAAGGAGAATTTAACTTCAAGAAATTTTAGATTTTAAGCAGGACAAATGAAGATCTTGTTATTGTAACATTGTTATTGCGACAAGTATAAAGAATATTTTTAATTTATTTTTAGAATTAAGTACAAGTTTATGTTCTTTTCAAAAAATTTTGAAATGATGGTTAAACTTACGCTTATTTTAAGGTACTTTACTTAAACTGTCAATAATATCAAATATCAAATCTTTCCTCAGACATTTCACCTCAGAAATTTATAAACTCTCTAAATGTATGTATAAAAAACTTTGTGTGAATGTATGCTTATAAAAATAAATTCTGATCAAACAAGTGGTTTGTATAGTAGTACGTTTCACAATTTTTCTCTTAATATCATAATGTGTCTTCTTATTGCATACCTTTAGGAAATTAACCAGATTTAAATGGAAATTAACGTAAACAGATATACCGTTAATCAAAGAATAAATAAAAATAAAAATTTAGAAATAAAAATTTAAATTGTCGCAAATTGAAATTTTGCTAAATTTTATATAGTAAAGACTAAAGGGAAAGGAAGTAAAAGAGATTTGTTCCGATCCGGTGACAGACGAGTGGATAGAGTGAAGCTAAAAAGCATATTCATTTCCAATTTTATACAAAATGTGCTAAAAAACATGAAAATAATATTGAACGAATTAGCTGGACATGTACCATGATGCTGTAACCATTAACATATCAAAATAACTATTTACTATTAAAATTTATATTGAATATTAACTAACTTACCTCTTTTGTATCCACTGGGAATATGCTGCCAACTGTTGGCATTGAAACAAAACAAATACAAGCGGTAAAAAATAATATACCATAACATAAAAACGGAAGATGATGATCCTTGATGACACGACATTGCAATAAAGCTAATATAATAGCAAATAGGAGGCACATAACGGAATTGAAGACATTCTGTAATAAAAAGAGCAAAATCAATATTTTGTTATGTACGAGTACAATACTTATGTATATGTGCATATTGTAAGAGAAATATAAAAATAAAATTGGGAGAATGAAAATATTGTGAGCCTATGATTATTTAAGGTGTGATAAGAGAAAAAAAAACAACATTAAAGCAAAGAGGAGTAGAACGGGTAAAATAATAGAAATAAAATAAAATGGCAGATAATTTAATTAAAATATTAAAAGGACACGATAAAATTTTATTATTTTTTATTAATTGATCCTGAATTTGACTTTTATTACTCAATTAACTAATAATTCAATTTAAATTAAAAACGTGTACTAGGTTCCAGCAACGAAAGATACATAAAAGGTTTAAAATGTTTTAAAATAAACGTTTGTGTTTTGTTATGAAAATTTTTCGAATGACAAGTGATGTAAATGAAGAGTTCAGAGTTTAATTGTATTGATAATTGAAAATTTTTAGTGACTTTTAATTTAATTATAAATTTTTTCTATTAATTTTATATCAGAGTTTGCCATTAAAAGATTTAAAAAGAATATTAAAATTAAATCAATTCTCCGTATTGGAATATTTTTCATACATTTTTTGATTAATGACGAAATTAGCTATTATTTTTTAAGGATTTTAAAATTTAAGGAAATAGTGAATATATAGAGAGCAAAAAACACAATTTTTAGTTAGCTGACGTAATGGAACAATTATGCATTATAGATTTCACTTAATATTGTTTTAATGAAAATCAATGATAGAGTAAGATACTAAATTATAGAATTGAAATTTGTTTTGACTTTAAATATCATCCATATTGTCTTAGACCAACAATATTGACTTTGTCAGTATAGAATTTCAAAATTCGAAAATGATTTTTTCTGAGAATTAGATACTTTAAATTTTTGAAATTTCGTTAGTTCAAGCTACAGGTCTAAGAGAATGTGCCCGAATAATCAGCTAAAAACAGATATATAAAAAAATGTCGTTTTATTGTGTTTCAAATCAAATTTCATTTCACAGAATGGTTACCGATAAGGCTTTATAGTACAACAAATACCAATAGTCCTTCTACTATATTTAAGAATTATTTTTTGATATTTTGTATGACTATATGCAATAGCAATATAAAAGGGTATTCTGGCTAAGTTTCACATACTAAATAATATTAAATACATAATATAAAATTATATATCATTTACTTACATGCAATGTTGGACTATGATTATAAATAAGACTAAGTGCAGCCATAACGCCACATAAAACGACTACCAGTGCTACAACACCGATTACAGAAAATCTCTGTAATTTTAATGTGTAACGTTGATATAAACATTCTAATTCGTCGTTTTCGAATCGTAATGTATTCCATGGTCGTCCTCTGGTTGCTTTTACGGCATGGTCCATGACAAAAGTGATTTACGTAATTATATGTTGCGCTTTAATTGCCTTTTTTCACTTATAATGTCTGATATTTTTCAAAAAAAAAAAAAAACTTTATAAACGATGATTTTATTTTCCAAATTTTAATTGGTTTTTGATTGTTTTAATTTCAAATATAAATAAAATTGTCATCAGTTTTTGTTGTTTTAAATAATTTTGGAAATACTGATTTCGGCGACATTTATGCTAATTTTATTTTTTCTTTACTAATTTTTTAAAAATTCAAATAATATTTTATTTTTGAGTGTTGAATATCGTTGCGTTTTCTGTAAATAAAAAAAAACAGAGAGAAAAATTAATATTTTTATTAATTTATTAATTTTAAATAAAATTGCATACTTTTAGGATTTTATTTCACACAATGTGCAGTAATTTTAAAGAAAATTTGTAAATTTTATTTACCTAAATTTGGTTAAAATTTTCTTAAAACGAGAGGAAATCTTAAGTTTTTATTCTATAAAATTTTTCTATTAAATTGATATTGTGTTTTAAAATTAAATAAAAGAAAAGTAAAAGAAAAAAAATTCATTTCATTCTTTAAGGCGTTATCTTAAACTTCATCTTTAAAATCATATTAAACGGAAAATTTTCTACAAAAAAAATTAGATATTTTTATAACTGCAAGAAAAAAGAAAATATTCAATAGCTTAAGGCGGAAATTTGAATATTTTAGTGTTTCCGCTATGAAATACATTTTGATGACTGATAATATGTATGAATGTATAATGTATAGTATATATATACATACTCCAATTAAATACGAACTCAATAAATATATTTGATAGTCATCACAAACATGTGCACATTATGTCGGCTGTCCCTTTATTATTAAATTTTCTTTTTCTACTTTTAAATTTATTTACTATTTTTTTACTTTTAAATTTTGTTCCTATACATTACACGTATACATATAAACGAACTATGTGTATGTATATTTTAATACAAAACATATAGAATATAATAAGAAAATGGAGTAAAAATTAATTTTGTATACAAATTAAATCATAAATTAAATTTTAAATTAACAAGCTATTCAATTTGAGTAGCTGGCTAATTTTTAAAAAATTGCATAATTATAGGAGCAATACATTTTAAAATCATGATTATCATATAATTTTTAATTGAATTTTTGCTGAAATACTGTTATGTTTTCAAACCCATTTTCTTTTTATTGCAAAACAAGCATTAATCAGAAACTTAAAGGTCAAACCTATTAAAAATTTCTGCTTAAAAATGCATTTTCCAAAAATCAAGTGTCTAGTGTGTACTATAAAGTTACAACATGTATGTGAGATTGAAGTTCTTGATCTCTCATTCTGTTTGAATTTTCCTCACAAAAACTTTATATTTTTTTCTATATCCTGTTGATTTGTTGTTTTTATGTTTTTCTCTTATATTAAATTTATTTTATCATCTCTTGTCATCTTTGTCTAGTCTTTTTACTTTATGTTGTTATACGAGTACAAATATATTTTTCAGCACTTTTTCAAAAAAAAAATTGGACAAAAAATGCTTGTTAGTTTCACTTTGGTTATCAACCCGCCCGACCACATTTGCGTATGTCTGTTTGCCAAACTACTTCCCCTTTTGAGATAGAAAGTGAAGTTTTTATATACAAATAGAAATTTTTCCTAGAAACTTAATTCTCTTGAAGAATATTTTTACCAATATCGCCTCCCTTTATTATAGACCCAAAAATGCCAATTTTTGAATATTTATTGTGCTTCGAATAAAGGAGAATAAAAAAAATGAAAGAAAATGTTTTTAAAACTTTACCCTTTCCCCAAGCTATCGCATATTGAAATTCGTGAAATTTTAATTTTCGACGTGTTGCATTTTTCGTTACGATTTTTTTTCAAATTTCTGTAGAAGCATGTCATGGATTATGACACAGTAAATGATATATTATTTGGCATTTGTCTTAACTGATTTAATTAATCACCAAATTCGAACATTATGTTAAAGTTTCTTTAAATAGTTTTCGTTATCCTAAATTTATACAATATTTTATATATTTTCCTATATCAATGAAAGTAATTTCAGTAGCTATTAAAATAAAAGAATTTTGTTCAAGGGAAAAGTGCTATTTTACCAAACATTAAGTTTGATCTGAATTTAGTTTTATGAAAAATTCCTTGAAAATGAAGTTCATTTTCACAATGGAACATAAAACCATATAGAAAAGAAACAAGAATCCTTGTTTTTTCTCTTCTAGGATAAAAAGAAAACTGTTTATGAAACAAAATAAAAAAAAGCATAATAGTTTAAAGAAGAAGCAAAAAGAATATTTTTCTTTATTTATTTCGGAAACTTGAAACCGAGACAAAGTATAAAAAAGTTTTTTCATTCTTTTTACAAAATTTTAAATGAAGCTGAATTGATACGAGTATGTTGTACATAGAAATAATGTGTGCTTTGTTGTAGAGAGCATTGTGGAAAAATGGTTCATTCAAATAAAAATGACCTTGTTAAAAACAAAATGATTAATGAAATTTTATATTCAGTTTTATGTTTTGAAATTCCTGTAAAGTTTTTCAAGATGTTTAAGTCATTGATTAATTCAAGTGAATAATTTATAGTACTTATAAAGAATTTAGTTTTGTTTTAGTGTATTTTTGTTCAATGATCATATATTTTTTAGTTATTTTCTAGTTAGTGATATTAAATGAAATGTGAATGGAGTGGTTTAATTTAAAAAAAATATTGAGTATGGAGAAATTGGTCAGCTTTGTTTTATGCAACTAAATAATACCGGAGCGGGAAACGAAAAGAAGATGCCTGAAAAACTGCTTGCAGGACAGTATTATATAGGTGAAAAATTCTTAATACCTTATCCGAAAGAGGTGGCTGACAGCTTAATAAATCCGAAGAACTAATAAAGTTTTATGCTTCTTCCTTAAAAACCGTTTTCAATTGTTTTTTCCGCTCTCTTTATTTCAAAGATACAGAAGGATATTCAATTTTACGCTTTCATTTTCAGCAATTTTCAAACAAATTTGTTAAAATTTTTGAATTACATTATTATACCAATAACATTCTATGCAATAAGGAAAGCATTGTGATTGTACGAAAATTAATTAGGGGTGATTTTCAATTGAAATGAGCTTTTTATAATATCGGAAAAAAAGAAAAGAAACTATTTTCCTTGAGGTGTCAGTCTGATTATATTTCTGTCTATGTATTGGACAGGAATTAGACTTTTACGAACCACCTGTAGTTTTTGAGAATATTATATACCAGCTGCGTTAAAAAAATATAACAACTTCAGAGAATCTCTAAGGGGCACTCAGAAAATAGAAAAACGAGACTTCTGCAGAGAGCGTTTTTTACATTTTCCCTTGTGGCTGCCTTGCTGTAGAATAATGAAATTAATTTGTTAGAAATTCTAAATTTAATTCGAGAAATATAAAATGCAATCGATTATGTATCTGCCACATCAGATATTATTCATTTCATATTAAAGATTAAGTGAACATAATGATATAAAAGTATAGTTAGATTAGCAAGCAAAAAATCTCATTTTTCTTATTTACCCATTTGGCAGCATGTACGTGACACATAATATCTCTATAATTATTTTATTCCTAGCAATAACAACAGAATTTGTACACTCCAAAAAACTTAAGCATTGTGTCTTATGTTATGTTTGTATTTTGAAAATTATGATTAATGACTGTTGTAAGCATTTTTTACGAAAATTTTGAAATTTAAAAAAAAAAAAATATTTCATTTAAGAAATTGTATTTCAATTAAATTGTCTGAAATCAGTCTGCAAAAAATTATTTGTCTTTAAATAGATTTTCTTCTGAATATTCCAGAATTGAGGTCAATAAATTCAAAAATTCATTGATGGACAAGAGTTTTTTTGAGGTCATGGGAAATATATGATTATTATAATATTTAGGATTAGATAGCGTAAGAGAGGTTGAAAGATGTCATCTGGTTTTGTTTACTGAAATATTTCAACTTAACCTGAAAATTGAACAAAGAAATTTTATGTAGAGCAAAACAAAGAAATTGTGAGTAATAAAATGTTTTTGTCACTATTTATTTTTGACAATTGGCATGAAAAATATTGACATGAAAATGACATGAGGTCGTGACTGATTTTTTTTTTATGTCATTAATCATATAACTGCCTTTTAAAATTTTAAGCAGCATATTTTAAAAATCCTTTATAAATTGAAGCAGTAAACTTAAATTTAAAAGGTATGAAAAAACAATTTGAATGTAAAAACGTAATGAATTGTTTAAGGACTCGTAAAAAAAAAAGAAAACCAAATTCTTTTTGATTTCTCGGAAAGAGAAAGCGCAAAATAAACAAAAACTTACCCTTCCCTTTTTACTAATTTTATCGCATGATTCTGAAAATTTGTTCATTTGATGAAATAATTTTTAGTTCCCAAATATTTTACTCTTCTTCTTCTTCTTCTTCTTCTTCTTATTACAAAGCGGATGATAAATATTTTAGCAGATTATTTTTATTGTCAAAAATTCTTCAAAATCTTCTTTTGGATTTTTATTTTCTTTTTTGTTTGTTTTATGAAATTTGAAGAACTTTTTTTAAATAATTTTTACAACTTTCTAAATATTCCTTCACTTTGTTGTCCTTGTTTTATACTGAATATTTTTCTGAGCAAAAAAATATTCAAAAAGCTGTGGTCACAAGAAATAAGTAAGGAAGGTCATATGTGAGTTTACAAAGAGTGAGTAAAATTTTAAAGTTGCTAATAAAAAAAAATATTACGAAAAAATTGAGCTTCTGAAAAAGAGACAAATTATAAAAATTTAATATTAAAGATTTCTGTAACAAAATTTAAAATTTGATTTCATAAATTTAAAGGTGAATGAATGTTGACAGTTTTACATATTTAGAGTGATTTGAAAAAATGACTCTAACGATTTCTAAAAATTGAGTTAAACTTATGAAGCTGTGAGTGTAAACAGTGTTGAATAAAGTTGGCGCTCTTTGCAAATTAAGATATCTACTATGAATATTAATATGTATTCAATTTCAATTGATTATATTTATATATAAATGTAGTAGTAGAGAATTAGAAGTTTCGCAGTGATACAACCATTTTTGAAAATAGTTTTGTCGAATTGTCGTTTTAATTGGTATTAAATTATTTTAAAAGTTAGAGCTCCGCATTTTGAGCTGTTTCATAAAAAATTTAGTGTTTCAAAACATCGGTCGAAAGTTTAAATATTGAACATACTCTCGAGCAAATTTATTTAAGTCGGATTAAATTTTTTCTTACTGAGTTAATACTTTCAATAATTTGGTTAAGATAATTGTGGTTCCCACGTTTCCTTTATTCTATATTGCACGAAACGGATTTGTGAATTCGATAGCAACAAATATTTTTAACAAAATGGGGTATGCTTTTTTTTGTTTTGACAATATCAGAACAAGAAGTCGGAAACCTTAAATAATATAATTTTTTGCTTTTAAAAATATGAAAATTTTCATGTAAAAAACGAGAATTTTATGTCTTATTCATCACTTGCTGGATTTTCGCTTTGACTCTTTTCTGTTATTTCTTTAAATCTGACATTTAATAAGAAATCTTAACTAACAATTTTCATAAAATTCCCTTAGGTGCTGTTTGAAAAAAAAAACTATCATTTTTCATATTTTCAACTTGAAATTTAATCTTTACTTCCAATCTCCTCTTCTCATTTTCAAAAAAAAAAAATGCAAATGGAAACTTTAAAAATTCCATTTAGGTTGAAAATTTTCAAAAAAATTTAAATTTAGAAAAAGGGTTATGGTTATTTTGTAACCGGAAGGATGAATGATTTTTCTTATTATGTTTAATTTCCATTTTTTATTCTTCGATTTTCCAGACTTTATTCGAGAGATTGCCCTAACCATACTTTTATTTATTATTTTTATTTATTTTTCTATATTTTGTTATTATTTTTGTTTTTCAGGATTTTGATAAGGATCTTCAATTTTTTTTTCTGTGAGAATTATTCTAATCTTCTGATATTATTCCAATTTTGTTTACTTTTGAGGGGGCAGCGAGGCTTGGGAAGTAGGAGAAAATTTCTTTTTTAAATTTTTATTGTAATTTTTTTTTGTTTCTTTTTTTCTAAATATGAAAATTTATCCTTTTTTAAAAGGATTTTTCTAGCATTGTATTTCGTCATATAGGGAAAAGAAAGTCAAAAATAAAGAAATCTAATAAATGGATATAAAATGGAATTAAGACTTTATAAGAAGAGGAACACATGCATATATTTACGGGATAAGTATGTGTAATTTTAATCTTGATAAAGAATTTACAAAAATTTTGTATAGAATTAAATTTTGAAAAATATATTTTTTTGTTTCCTTGTTGTTTTCAAATTGAAAAGTTTGATGTTTTCAAGCGTGGGAACGTACCATACGTGAGCGTAATAGAGAAAAAAAATTTAAATTTGTATTGAAGTATTCTAGAATTGCAATTACAGGTGTGGGAATAGTGAATAGTGAAACTGTAAATTTAATTATGAACACGAGGCTATTTAGTGATTTTCGAAGTATCAACAAATTAAATGAAAATCTACGTGCTAATATACCAAAAGTTTGTTCTAGAGTTCCTATGAAATTTTAATTATTATACAAAAATTTAAAATTGCTACATGAGTGTATTCAGCTTCTTAAATTTAAAAAAAAAAAGGAAATGAACACAAAGATCAAATATTTAAGAACTATTTTAAGTAAAAATAAAAATTACTTAGGTTGGCTAAAAATAGACTCGAATTGTAGGATATTTTAGCGAAACAAGTGTGACGAACAAAAGAAAACAGCGTAGGACATTGTCTTTTCCTTAAAAAATAGCGCAGTTACTAAAATAATTGTTAATTCAAAATAAAGGACAACGAAATTCATAACAACTGCACGACTATAGTAATAAGCGACAATGTTGAACACGAATTGACTGAGAGCTTTACAGGCACAATTACCCTCCGTCAGATAGGTCTCATTCGAACTTCCAAGCAATCAGTTTCTCTTTCGAAATACTTCAATTTTATTGAAAATATTTTCACTTAATTTTGCTGAATTTTAAAAACAAATACCTCTTAGGGAGAGCTAGCCCATGAGAAATTAATATCACAATATTTTTTCCAACATTTTTGAAAATTTTTGTAATTTCATTCTGTTTCCTTAAACTCGTAGACTCTCACAATTTTTCGGGAGTACGAAACGTTTTTTTTCTCTTCTTCCATAGTAAATCTTCCATATTGTTTCTTTTTTCCATTGTTAGAGAAATGTAAGCAATCAATTACAAAAATCTGAACTACATCCTGTTACATGCTTGCTTAATTTTCGTTATGGTTAAAAATTTAAGATTTTTCAATTTTGCTAAAGAAATAAAAGCACCTTCAGCCCATAAAACTTTAAAAATTTCTTTTTTGTTTAAAAAATCACTTAAATTTTTGAAGTAAATAAAAAAAAATTGTTGCAAATTTTTCCAATATTTGTGCGGAAAGGAAGCACGGATAACAAATTATAAATTAAATAACGTTATTAAATTTTTTTCTGTGTATAATAGAATATTGAAGTAAAAAATTAAATAAAATTTAAGGACCATTTTTTTTTCTAAATCAATTCTGAATCTTATAAAATGTTAGAGACAAATTACACTTTCAAACCAAATTATTATGATTCAATGCCAAAAAAGAAAATTCCAGCGCATACATGAACTCATACTTATACAATATGTACGTGTAATCATTTTAAATAATATATATACATATGTACATACATACATTCATTTAATATCTTCTACCAATTATGTGTATATATTTTAGGATATGTGCATAAAATGACAACAGATTCCGCAACTATTAATGTAAGGTATGGCGGTTCTTTTTTGCCATTACAGTTCATTGAATTGGAAAATGGAACCTTTTTATAGAATTAGAGAAAAAGGAAACAAGATGTAGTTGACCATGTCAACTATGCGAATGTTTTAACGAGTTGCCTATGAAAACTGAAAGGAGAATTTATAGCAGTTTTATTACGATTCGCTGGCATTGCTTTTAATTCCTGATCCTCGTTTTTATAATATTTTAGTAATGCAATTGAATTTTAGTTTTGCAGTTTTTTTTTCGAAATAGCAGCCCTACCATGGAATAGTTATGAATTTAATAGTTTCTGAGATATATGGTAAAGTTATTTTCGAAATAATACATGCCAATATACAAAATTTGAACACAAGAGTACGTTTCGTGGACGCAAGAGCTATTCTTTTGAAACTTTCGAGGAATTTTTAATAGTTTTATAGGTTGATATGACAAATATTTAATGAGCTGCTTCGATTAAGTGGAAATGAGTTATATTTAATACGTTTCTGAATTATCGCAGGGATATACGATTGACTGGAAGAAAAGAAGCACAAACATGTGCCTTAAATTAGATTTAATGTCTTTTCACCAAGAAATGTCTTAGAAACTCATATTTTATATTCGAAACATTACAAAAGGAGTTTTAAATTTAGAGTACCCTACTAAAATAAAGTTCATACGAAAATAAAAATGGAAAACTCTATACAATTTTTGAAATATTTTGATTTTATTTTTTACTTCCAAGTCCTTTTTATTTCTTCCTTCTATATTTGAGGAAATAATAATTATTAATAACAAAAAAAGGATATAAAATTGAAAAATAAATAATAATATTTTTGAAAATTTTATTTCATTAAAAATTTTGGCTTATATACTCGTATGACGTCTCTACTAAATATATGAATACATTGACAACACTCAAGATTCCGATAAAAAAGGAATTTTTCTTCATAATGGAATTTATTTTGAAGTTCAAGGCAAGGGTAAGATAAGTGTAAATTATTTTATTATTGAGGATAACTTAATTGGAAAAATATTTTTTGTATTTATTTTCATTTTACAAGATGTGCACAATAGAAAAAGGAATGGAATATGAAAAAATTGTCAGAGAACCATTTTATAGAATAAGTATACATATATACAATTTTGGTTTGAGCAGGAGTGAGATTGGAAAATGTGGAGACCCTTAATGTGTGAAAAAAGTTAAATTAAATTTTAGGATATTTATGAATTGCATGAAAATTTTTGTGTTAATAATTTTTATTTAATTTGAGGAAATGCAATATCTTTGACAATATTTTTAACTTAATATCAAATGTAAGGGCCATAAGGGTAAAAAATTGAAGCATATTTCAATAGTTTTATTTTGTAGTAATTAGTATTTTTATCAATTAATAATAATACACTTCGTTCTTTTTTTATGCGGTAGATGCGTTCCAAGAAAATCCTCATATAAAGAAATCGCACAAAAAAAGACATAGATTTATATGCAAAATGATGGATGCGTTTCATTTATTTAAAAAATCGCATAAAACCTAAATATTGTTTTAAAATGCACCAGAAATCGCATAAAAAAGGATTTATAAATAATAAGATTTAAATTTTTTTCATCATATTTTAATAAATGGCACTATATATGTTAATAACAAAAACAAAACTTAATATGTAAAAAATAACATAAACAAAACTTCATTTAAAATCATATTAAGAATGTTTTAATCATTATTCGCTGTCTGATAATGTGCGAACCCGTTTGTGGATTGGTGCAAGATCACTTTCATCACTTGCAGATAATATTACGCCATCAGATCTACATGGTAATGCTTCTTCAGGAACTTCAGTGATTTTTTTTTCTTTGACAAGGTAGTCAATAATCAAACGCTATGATAGCTTGACTAGTTCTTTGTAGAGTTTTCTGTAATCAGACATACAAAATTTCAAATCACGTTGGAGTTTTAAGGTGCGTTCTACATCATTATCATTTTGAATAAAAAAATTTTCCAATTTACCGGCAAGTTGAAAGCCTTCCCGAAGTAATTTTGCGTCCAGAGGAGTATTTTTATTGGTTTTCAGAAAAAGTGAACCACCAAAAAAATTATATTTTCGAAATTCGAATAAATTTTTTTTTCTTGCACCGCATAACTCTAAAGTCGCATGAAAAAAGCCGCAAAAAGAGAACGAAGTGTATTTCAATAGACTAGTACGAAGCTCTAATTCACTGCAAATATATCAAATTATTATCTAAATATTGCAATCAAAATTTTCGATCGCCATCGCGATTTGGATGTAAATTTAGTTTAACAAAATCGTTTTATTAATTCTTGTAATTCTTGTAAATGCATGGCAGCGTTCAAATTATTGCATATTCCAACTGCCTTATGAACATATTCTGGTATATTTTTCTTAATGACATACTTATATTTGAGTATTATTTATACAAAATGCATATGTTTATGACTAAAACATTCATTTAGAATTCTAAGCAATTATTTATACAACTGCCTACAACCACAACAATACAATTTTTCGACAAAAGAGAATATTTTTTCATTGAAAGTAAATATGTTTGTGAATTTCCCGTATTTCAAATTTTAAAAAAGCATTTTTCCCCATTTAAATAGATCCCAACATTTTCATTGACCATGAAGAAAACCAAATACAACAAAAAATATTTTTAGAATATTTTTCTAAACATTATTCAGGACAATGTAAATATGTGTACCTATGACTCTTTTCTTTCTAAATTCTTGCATAAATTAAAAATGACAATGACATTATTTTAAGGCTTTTACTTGCTTCTATTGTTTTTATTTAGAATCGCGACGATTTCTATAAGAACTGTAATCCCTTTTATGTCTATTTCATTTGAAAAACATAAATATGTATGTGATTATGCTTATACGTACATTATGTACTTCAATGTCAGGGTGTTAAATATTTTTTTATATTGCCTATTGTTAGGCTGACAATTGTTTTTTGTACAATAATATTACTTTTTTTTTTCGTTTTTATTTACAGCTGTAATTTCTAGATAAAATTGTGGTGCATTTATAGTTTATATATATGTGTGTTCATCTTTACATACATATTTATGTTCATATTATATTTGTGCATGTGGTTGAAACATAATTACTCAAAGATATGTAATGGCTTCGATGTTTTTTGTTTAGAAATTTTTGTATTATTTTATATTACTTTTTTTGAGGTTATAAATTTTTTTTTATTTTGAAAGTATTAATTTGAGAAGTAAATGCAGCATTGCCATCTGTTTACACTTTTTATCATAATAATATTAATTGCCATAAAATTATGATTTTGGAGAATTGTCATATAATTAAGTTCTAACGTTAGTTAAACAGTGACTTTTAAAATAGTTTGTTGTGCCAAATTTAAATTTTACATAAGTGTGAGATTCGGAGGTGTAAAGAGATGAACTTCTGATAATTCATAATTCTTTTACAATAATTTGGGAAATCGTAAAAATAAATATTAACTCTTAAAGATATTATCAAAGATAAATACACTAATATCTTTAAATTAAAGATATTAGCGTTATGCAGCATTGCACCCCAGAATGACTCGGAACCTTTAGCGTATGGGTGCAAAATCTGTTTAAGTCTAGATATACCTGGCTCCCTTCCATCCTAGTATCAGTTTTAAATTAGATATAAGGCCTAACACAAAGCATAGAACCCTAGTTCCAAAACAACTGAAACTTAATCTCGAATTTCAATTTGGATATTGTATTTTGTATAAAAGAAATGTGAATTGACATTTCTTCAAAAATTTCTTTGATTTTACTAATTATACATATAGGAGATTTAAAATGAATGCACATATAGTATTGGCAATCCGAAATTATTAAAAAATGAATACATTTGTGTTTAATGCAATATGTTTGACCATTCATCTTAAAAGTATAATGTATGTAGTATGCCTATTTAATTGTAATAAGAAAAGTTGCAAGAGAGGTCAGCAAATTATTTTTACTTTCTTAGTTACGAACATTTGAACTTATAAGATTTTGACTATATTCGTAAATTTGAATTATAAGTTTGCATAATTTTAGGTAATATGAATAAGAGGCGATATTTTAATTAGAGAACTGGCAAAGGGTTCAATAAAAAAATCATATTCAAACTCCTAATATTGGTTTTGCTTTTGATTTATGTCTATTATACTCGTAAAATTAAGTTAGAATAAAATAGAATTGTGCAGTACAGTCACGTATTATTTGAATGCGTTGATTTTAAGCTATTGATTTGACTATTTATTATTGCGGAGTTTTTACAGTTATGGCTTATCAAACAGCTTCAATTTCTTCCAACTAATATATTAGGAATAAGTTCAAGGGTTTTCAAGCAGTCATTGAAATTTAAAATAGTATTATTTTGTTATAAAAATAAAGTGCAAGAAGAAAATGATGAATTCTTTTGCTATGGCAATATTTTATTTTCTATTGGCCTTGGACTTTCTTTATTAATTATTTGCCAAAATTACAATAAATTTCTTTGTATATTAAAATAGAAATGTTGGATGTTTTGTGTATCTGAAAATTCGAATTCTTTTGTTATTCTTTGTGATAAAAAATTATAATTACCTACTTTAATATTTTAGTATCAATGATTCAGGAACAAAATACAAAGTCTATTTTCGCAATTTTATACAACCTATGCACATATACAATGAAAATATTCAAAAACATTCGAAATTTTTTGTATAAAAATTAATGATTATGGTTTCCAAAATTTCAAATTTGTATTTCACCTGTTTTTCCATCCGAAAATTGTTTTATAAAATAATATTTTTATTTTCATAAAAATTAAAAATAACGTAAAACAAAAATTTTTCTTCCCCAATTATTTTGCTAATTTGTGGGTGTGGAAGAAAAATTTCCATTAATTTTCTTGTTTATATGTCTGTACAATTAAAAATTAATTAATTATTTCCGTTCGACAAAAAATATTATAAATAGTATATAATTTTTCCCCTATGTTAATTTCATTTTTCATTAATAATTGCAGATTTAATGTAAAATTTTAATTAATTATTTTATTAATTTCCGTTTTTAATGAGTAGTAAGTACACATTTCTACTATAATTAACTATTAAAAATAATAAATTTATCATAAAAACGGGATTATTTTATTGAAAGAATGTCGTGGAGTTGATTAATTTTAGGGTATACTCTTTAATTTATTCTATAATTTAAAATAATTATGAGCAAATTATTTGATATAATTGGGTGGAAAACTCTAGTTAATAACAACAAATTAAGAAGAGACTGAAAACATATGCGACAGCTATAGCTGTAAATATTAAATATGATTAAATATAATTGTTCTTTAGACTTTTATTTGACTTGTTGCTAAGATTATCTTAAAAGACATTAACTAAATAGATTATTTCTTGCTTTAAGTTAAATCTCGCCAATTCATTTTGATTTTGCTTTTGTTCGGGAAGATCATAGTATTTTGATAATATGAGAACTTGAATTTTCGCAGAAATTATTCAAAATTTTTATAGTATGAAAGATCTTGAGTAGATTTTGAATTTTCTTCAATATTTTACTGTTTTTAATTTTGAATAATATTCTTGATACACACAAAGAAATTAATTTCATGGAATTTTTAGTTTTATTATTAACGTAAAGCGAGCGCATGTCAAGTATTTATACAAAATAGTTGGAAAATTTTAATTAATTTTTTAGGAAAATTTTTAACAGAACAAAACAGAAGGAGCTTAAAGTGGTTTTAAGTCTGACTTTCAGTGACAAAGTGCTACAATATAAAAACCCGAATCTATCAATAACTCAATAAATATCAATTACTCGAAATTGATTGAATTTTTTGAATCAAATTCACCTGTGGAGCATAAGGAAGAGTTTATTCATTCAAATATTTATAAAATTACAAGTATTGCGGAACAAATCTCTTATAGTTCCTTATATTAAAATTCTCAAGATTTTTGTTAATCTGAACAAATCAAAAGAATATTTGTTACAATTACTTTGATAAATTTAGAAAGCAACCTCTTCATTTTTGCAAAATTACTACTCCAACCCTCATCATGAAAAACATAAGAGGCATCATGTCTAAGTTAAAACTATTTTGTCTGAATTTACTTTTTAATCATTATGAGTAGTTTTTCATTTATGAAATCAAAAAAACAAAAATAAGAAACAAAAAAACAGGTTATATCGTAAAATTTATTTAGTCCTAATTTAATTTTAAGTAAATTTTTTATTACGGTTTCTTATTGTGTTTGTATTTTTGTTTTCAAAGAAATTATTTATGCACAAAAACTAAAAGAGAAAATACTCGTATCCTCTTTCATAACGTCCATTTTTGTATAAAATATTAAAAATGCTCTTATATAAATTTTACAAATAAAAGCGTCCTATTTTAACTTGTAAAAACCAAAAAGAAAAAAACAAATAAAAAATAAAGGATGATTGTCTATCCTTTTTAAATAAAAATTTTATCTTTTACGAGAAATAAGAACCATTTTATGTGATTTTTCTTCCTATATTACTTGGTTAGTTACGACTAACTCTTTTAGAGCAAGCAAATTTTAACAAAAACAAAAAAATTATAATTACTTTACAATAGGGTTAATAGAGTTTATAGATAAATACAAACATAAAAAAAAGGTACTTTATTCGTTGAAAATTAAATTTTCCACCTTTTATTTTCCTCTTAGTTTTTTATGTTTTTTCTTTTTTTTTGATGATTTCTTTTAGAATATTTTCTACCATTTTAATTTATTTAAATTTTACTTTGCATCCTTATGTTAATTATTTGTTCAATTAAAATAATTAACTTTTTATTCATATACACTTTTCACCGCAAATATTTTGTTAATATAATAAGGGCTTTATTAAAATATATCGATAAAAGGTAAAGCATAATATAAAGGCACAATCCCTTACACGCTTATTCACCAACATTTTTACATTTTGTTTTCTTGGATATTGTGACCTTTTGAAAATTTTACATTGTAACCAAAAGATTTTTTGTAAGTCACCTTTTAATTGAGTTAAATGAAAGCTTTCAAATTATAATTACTATACCTGAAGCGTTTAACCTTTACAAATTACAGAAACAAAAAAAAAATTGAAAACAGGAAAAAAAAGGATTTGATTACCCTACGGAACGTTTTTATTTATACTTAATTCGTTTTCAATTTGGATGAAATATAAGTTGCGTATCCTATTGTTACGTACAGTTGTTTATGTTTATTCTAAGTTAGTGCCTCAATAATTGATTAGATTATAACTGACAGCCTAATCACGTATCTCGCTTTTTCATCTTAATTTTTGAGCACTTTCGAATCAGATTCTCCTTTTTTGATGGATATTTGATTCTTCTAATAAAATTACTCATTTTTGAATTACTTAATGCCACACTTTCAAAAGCAAAGTTGTTAAAAAAAAAAATTTTGTATACATTTTAGAAAAAAACGAGATACGCAATACGAAATAATTCTTTTACTCGAAAATTATGCACAAATATATATAGCGAAATAGATTATCAGGCACTAAATTGAATAATTATAGTTAATAATTTTATGCAATTGAAGACAATATTGCAAAAAACAGATAACTTCAAATTTGAGGTAACTGATTTTTTTTTCGATTATGAAGAATTTAAATAGCAGAAACCATAACTTTAACCCCAAAACAAATAATATACGAGTATGTATTTAACAATAGTTTTTCCACTAATTTATCAATTTTCTGCTTAAATTATTTTTTTCTGCGTAGTTTTATTGTAAAAGCAGATGTTTGTAAAAACATATTTGGGGATCTTCTGACATAATTTAAAATTGGTTGTTTTCTCATTGACGTCTTCAATTTCATTCCAAAAGAGCTTGTTAATCTAATATTTTTGCATATTTATTGGGGTTTTGGGTATATAGGAATGCAATAATTTCGCATTTTGATTTTAACGCCCTCATCTTTGATTACATATTTCAATGTTTAAATGACAGATCATATATTTTAACGTCAGTTTTCACATGACAAATTTCTTTTTCAAATGACAGATGTGGATTTTAGTTTTGGTAAATTCTGAGCTACTGTGTTGACAGTTGACTAAACCTTGATTTTTGTTTCTAAATTTGTTTGTTACAAGTCTATGATTTGTTTTTGTACAAATGCTTTAACAAGAAAACAGAACTATAATCGTAATTAAATAATGGAGTCTGGGATCAACTTCAGTTTGTTGTAAGAAGTTTTTGAGAAAACACTTATTTGGACTAAAATTTCTCGGGAACAAACATGTTGAAGACAATTTTAAAAAAATGATCTAAAACTTTATAAACTCATTTGATTGCAAACTTCAATGACACATTCTTAAAGTTTACATAGAAAAATTGTGGGAATAAATAAATTAGTATTTTAAAATTAAGCATATAGTATGTAGAAAAATATACTACTGAGTATAAAATAATTTTTTTTCTTCAATTTTAGTTTTTGTATATTTTGGAAGAAAAAAGTTGGTCACCTTGTGATTGATCTAACCAAAAAAAAATCAAATTGTGTGCTTGAAAATTGTTTTTATAGATTAAAACTAAAAATATTGAGTGATTGACCGAATGTTTATTTCAAACTCATTCAATCAACATTTGATTCAATTACCGTACTTTTTTTTAAAATAACTGTGAAACTAAATCTTCATTAATAATTAATTACTATAAAGTGTATAGTTGTTTGTACCTATAACCTTAAAAATTATATTCCAAGTTCATTTTAACAAATTGTGTATGATGTTATCAACATTATTTCACAATTATGTCAAATAGTGTCAAAATTTCAATTAAACTGATTATAATTTAAAGTTTATGTCAAAGTACCTTATGTCACTTTTTGTGATGATTCAATTTATCTCTATTATGGACGCCCTCTATTATGGAAAATAAAAAAAAAATAAACAAAATCAAACAAAACAATAAAATGAAAAATTATTTTACAGTGAGAAAATAATCAGCACAATGAAAAGTGAAATAAAATGATTTGCTGTATTGAGTCTAATCTAGTCAAATTTGATAACGATCGTCGTCGAAAGAGAGACGACAGTGAAGAAAATGTTGCAATATTTTGGCCTATATAAAATAAAATAAATAATTTATAATGATCGGAAATGACTACTCCTTTCCGACAATTTTTTTCGGAATTTGTGTTTCAACGTGCATGAAAATTTTTACGTAAAAACAATTCCGATTTTTCGTTTTTTCAATAAGGCGAAATTTCAAAAAATTTTGGAGTAACAACCAAAAAAAATTGACGAGGTAGTCGGTCAAGCACAGTTCGCAAAACAACACTCATTGTACCTGTAGGAACGAATATTCAAAGTTTATTATATAAATTTAAGTTTCTTTTATGTTTTTGGCAAATTTTACTAAAAAAATTACGTAATCTGTGTTTGTTTTCGAAGGGTTGATATACACTTTAAATTTAATTAAAATTATTAATTAATGAGGTTAAATTATTCGATATTTTATGAGAAGCAATTTCTGTTCGCAAATTTTGGTTTACGTTTTGCGTTACGTTTTTTATTGACTGTACTGTACTTCAGTGAATTTATTTAATTTTTTTTTTGTAAATTTTAATATACGTATACCTACATATTTCTTTAAACTTAATATTTTTTTTAAAAATGATAACTTTTCACAATAAACAAGTTTGCATGAGTATGTTTGTAGGTATACATGTAAAATAAATATGAAATATTAGAAACTTATTAAAACCACGTTGCAGTAACGTCGCAACGTTTACAATATAATTTACGTGGTTTACACAATTCACATGTAATAAATGTTGATTAATAAAGTATATCTACAGGTAACTTATATATAAACATGTATGTGTATACTAATTCTAGCAAGAATTGTGATTGTAAAATACAAACTTGAAAATTAATTTTTAATTAATTGAAAAATTTGTTAAATTTTTCTACAAGTAAATTTTTTTTAATAATTTTTTTTGCTTTTACTATTTAAAAACAAAATGTTATTTTAATAGCGTTAATTTAATTTTGACATTTTAGATTAGTTAACTGACAACCATATAAGAAATGTTACCATATAGAGAAAAATAATACAAAATGGATTATTAATAAAAAAAAACTGTTTTAACAAATAAATCATTGAGACACCATGAAAATAATTAATAAAATTAATAGATTGAAGTGAATGAAGATAAATAAAATATATAAGATAATTAAAATTTATAATTAGGAAATAATGATGAGGGTTCAAGAAATTAATTGAATTAAAAATTGAAATATATACTAAAGCAGAATGCTATGAGATTTTTCAGTTTTTAATTATACTCTAACATACTCTAAAAATAGAAAATTCAAAACTAATCGAGATCTAGAACGTAGTAAAACTGTTATACAATATAAAACACATTAAAAAATGTGATGATTTTAGAGTGAACTACCTAGAGTACAAGTACATAGATAACAGATGAAGGGCAATAAAAATTCAATTGTTATTAATTGATTAAAAATTATTAAAGATCAATGCAATCGGATCGATGTTGTGATCTACAACTTTCATCAAAATGTCAGTATAAACCAGAGGTGGGGAGCCTTTTTACCCATGGCGGCCAAATTTAAAATAACAATAACTACTTTTATAAATTATTTATTCATTGTTTAATAAATTAAATTCAAGTTAGACCATATTTATTGAGGCATTTGGACTTGTTTCTTATTTGAAAGCAATTAAATATTTAAAGGGCATACAAATACAAAAGGTGGCGGGACGGGGCCGCAAAAAAACTCTTAAGGGCCACCTGCGGCCTCTAGGCCGCGGGCTCCCCACCTTTGATATAAACTAACATAACTGTGTTTTAATTTGCAATAATTCACTTTTAAACCTTCAAATCCTTTGACGCAAGTTTTTGTTTGTATAAACAATCGACTTTTATTATAAATCGATATTTGAGCACAAGCATTAAAAAATAGTAATTTCATTAGTGACGTATCGGAATAACTTACATAATATGCACGTATACAAATATTAACGTTTTCACAATAACAAAATTAATTGTTGTTTTCTTCACTTAATATTAATTGTCAAAAGAATATGAGAACTTTAACACATTTAACACTCTTTTATAATTTGTGTGTTTGTATCTCATATTGTGTACATTAATTGTAATGAGAATTTTATTACATAAAAAGTTTCTTTTGTTATATATATATATAGTGTTTATTTCGAGGAAAACTTTTTAAATAAAAACACAAATATTCTGCCACAGAGGGTGAGGAAAGCGGTGAAAAACTTGAAAATTAAATTCTTTTTTTTCTCTTATTTTAAGAAAAAAAACTTATGTAATTTATATGTCCCGAATGAATGACTAAATGAATGGTTGAAGAACAAAAAAAAAAAAAAAACAAAAATTAATAAAAATTTAAGTTAAGACACGAAGAAAGACAACTTAACCTCACACTTTTCAATTTATTATTTTACTGTTTTTTTATGAATTTCAAAAGAAAAACCACTTAAGGCGTGAATGTTGCCTCAAACTAAGAGAAAATAAAAACCACAGGACCATATAAAAAACATTTTAGTTGTTTATTTTTTTTATTTCAAAAACCTTGGAAATTTGAAGGGTGAGATGTAAGTGTGTATCTATTCACAATATTACATTACAAGTGCAATTATTTTCACGTTGCATTGACAATAAAACAAGTATAGTAAAAAGTAATGAAAATTTTCAATTAATTAATAAATTTATTTACGAAAACAAAAAACGAAATTGGGGCAAAATAATTTGGAGCAGAATAATTGTAAAAAAAATAATAATTAAGTAAGGATGTGTAAAGATTTTTTAACTTTTTATGAGAAATTAATGCAAATGAAATCTTTCAGGTACAAGATTAAAATTTGAAACAAATCGCTTCTATTAGTATTAAAGTTGAGTAAGAACAGTTAATGAAAATTTTTATTCCACTAATATTAAAAAAAAAATGTTTAATGAAATTTAATATAAGTTTTGTGGTTTTTTAACACCCATTTCGAATTTTACATTTCTTAAAGTATTAAAAATTTCCTTTTTAACTACCGCATTGTTTACAATGCGGTAGTTATACTCGTATCAGTTTGTGTGTGCAATCGTGAATCTCCATTTCGGCTAAACCGATTTTTATGAAATTTTATATGAGTTTATTTTGATTTTGACACGGATTGATCAACTTTTGGGATATATAGGACCTCTGGAACTGAACCATTTTGCGGGCCAATTTTACTTTTTTGCGTATATAAAGAAATAATCAACCAATTTTTTCGAAATTAAATATTTAAATTAGAGGTGTTAAAACAATTTTTTTGAAATAATATCGAGGTTGGAAAACTAACATGGAAACCAAAGGAACATTTTTTACCACGATATTAACCTCATGAACTTTTCAGGAAATTCGGGTTGCACAAAGTGAAATTCTATTAAGAGTCAAATTTACAATTTTATAGGTAAGTTAGATGAAATTTTTCTAACTTCCTTAAAACTGAAAGAAAGTGTTCAAAATGCCAAATTTCGTAATATTCTGTAACACTTTCTACAGTTCTGTAACAAAAATCCTACAGTTGACTGTTCAGTTGATTTTCTAAAAAAAACTTCCTCATTTTGTTTAATAAAAAAGTTCTATGAATTTCTTTTGGAAATGGGTGAATGTGCAAAATGAGAAGTCAATTTTTAGTTTAATGTTGTAAATAAATTGCTGAAAAACGAGTCACATGAGGTTGAAAACTTTTTTTATTTCATTTTTACCGACTGTATTGTGTAAACAATAGGTAGGTTATGTGATGGCAACAAATTTTGCATATCGAGTTTTCGGTGGGAACGTACTTCTCCATAGTAGGGAAGTGTAAATAAACTATTTTTAGCAACCTGTCGGTCTGTCGGTCTGTCGGTCTGTCGGTCTGTCGGTCTGTCGGTCTGTCGGTCTGTTGGTCTGTCGGTCTGTGTGTGCACGCGTGTATCTCAAGTTCGGCTGAACCGATTTTGATAAAATTTTATATGTAAGTTTGTTTCCACCATGGCACGGATCGATCAACTTTTGGTATATATCAGGCCTCGGGAACTGCACTTTTTAGCGGGCCTGTTTTACATTTTTGAACATTTTGAAGAAAATATTCAACCGATTTACTTGAAATTTTATATATAAGCTCAGCTCGACCGTCCGCAAAAATTCGTATGTTTTGGAAGAAATCAGGCATCGGCAACTAGACGTTTACTACGGGCCAAATATACATTTTTGTGTATATAAAGAGAAATAATCAACCGATTTCATTGAAATTTAATATATGAATTCCCCGTATTAAAACAATGAACATGTAAATTTTTTGGAAAGATCAGGCATCGGCAACTAGACGTTTACTACGGGCCAAACATACATTTTTGTGTATATAAAGAGAAATAATCAACCGATTTCATTGAAATTTAATATATGAATTCCTCATATTAAAGCAATGAACATATAACTTTTTTGGAAAGATCAGGGCTCGAGAACTGATTTGCGGGCCGATTTTACATTTTTCACCATATCCACAGAACAAATTGATGGAATTTCTTGAAATTTGATATTTGAGTTCTGGTTGTTACCGAAACTAACTGGCGAGCATTTCAGGGAATTCGGGTAGCACAAAGCGAAACTCTACTAAGAGCCAAATTTACATTTTTCTAAGTATGTTAACTATAAGCTTACTAATGTCCTAAAAATTGGAAAGAAGTATTTAACAGACATTTTTATAATATTCTGTAACACTTTCATTTAACTAGACAATACACAATGCGGTCGGTTATGTGCTGACCACATCAGATTTTTTTTCTTTATTGTTTAGCACTTGATTAACGTGTCTTGTTTTTTTTTTTTCTAGAGATCGCAGTTAAGTAGTTTTTGTGGTCATTTGCTTTGGGCAACATAAAACATGTATTAAAAATTGCTGTTGGAATTTCTTAATGTAGAACATATGGCAAACATGTTTCTGTTTAGGTAATCATTAATGCGTCGTAAGTATGATTTTTTTTCTAATAAGACGGAAGATTAAAAAATATTGATGGCTCAAATGATTGATATGCGGTTGGAAGATGGTGTTACTTATGTATCTATAAAAAAGTAGGAAATCAAAAAAATTGCCAATTTTAATAATTTAAGTAAAAAAACTTTAATAAATCTGTCTAACATATTGTAACTTCAACTAAAACGTAAACTTGTAATAAATCATAAGAACGTCAAAATTCATAATATTGTTTCCTAAATAAAAAATTTAAGTTAATTTGCTATGTGGTTATTAAATATATGTACGTGCTAAGTTGCGTTGTAGCATAATTTTTTCCATACTGTATGCATGTTGTGTTGTATCGTTCTTGATTGAAAAAGTCAGCAGTTTTTATAATTTTATGGTACCTTAGCTTTGTGTTGCAGTTTTCTGAAAACATGACAATCAAGCTCACAAATCAAAAATTGAATAGTTCAGATTTGTTATTGATGGTAATAAATTAAATGAAAGCTAAATTAAAATTGAGTCTCGTTAACTAAGTTAAGGGTTTTCATAATAGAAACTTTAATGAAAATTTTGGGGGATGAATTAAAATACTTTATTCATTCAACTAAAACATTTATAGAAAACAAGAAACTTGACGATAACCAAAATAGAAAGTATCATAAAATGACATTTTTATACAGATACTACAATTGCAATTCCAAATTTAACTTGGTCTGGTGAATATGCAAAACAGCCAGATAATGCAGTAAATATTTGCATTTCACTATAACTTCGTGCATTTTGAGGTGCTGCTTTGTATTTGGTATGTATTTTATTTCATTTAAGAAATTTCAGCAGTTGCAATCTTTATGTCAACAAACATTTAATCAAATTTTATGGAAATTTTTCAATAGTTGATTTCTTCAGCTTCTTTGAACTTCTAGAACCTAATAAAAAGTTCTTGTTTTCATTTTTATTTTTGAAATTTCTAAAATTTATTACGTTTTGTTCAATAAAGTAAAAATTTACTAAATTGATTGCCTTGCCAACTACTAAATTAAATCCTTGCAATATGTAAGATGCACGGACGCTCTGAAAGATATTCAAAAAACATAAAATAAAAGACAAACAATTTTATTTTTATATAAAATGAACATTATTAATTAAACAAACTGGAAGGCCATAAATCTAAATAATTATTCTGTGTTGACTGTTTTTTCTATAACAACTGAAACAACTATGTATCCGCGTATATGCATTTAGCCTAAAGGAATAAACACTTGTATCGTACACTCACATATCTACTGCTATACATACAAACATTTTTTAAAAGTATAAATTTATATTTTTAAAGTCACAATTTTTTAATATTTTTATTAGAATTTTTTATGTGCATATTATGAAACACGTGCCTTTTGGAAAAATAAACGTTGAACAACAAACAAAATACTGAAATATTATTTTTTTAAAGCTTTGATGTTAATGTACTTAAAGTGTTGGTAATGTAGTTAAGGACTCACAAAGAACATTATAAACATAAAGAGTGATAAAACAACTACATGGGATCAGAGTTGAAATTTTTGTTTTCCTACGCTTCAGTTTTAAAATGAAAAAGTTTTAAATTTAAAAAAACAATTCTCTTCTCTTTTAGAAAACGTTAACCTAGTTAATATTCAGAATTTTTTATTTAATTATGAGAAAAATTAGTTAGAAAAAGTTCAGAGAAAAATATTTTATTCGTATTTAAGGCAAGGTAACGATTAAAGTGTACTCAATGGGTACTTGATTTTTACACAATTTTTACAATTTTTAGTGAACTTCCCACACATATCATACAACTGTATATGAACTGTATTCATTCAACTGCAATCATTCAACTGCATTGACCACAGGAAGAAATTCAAAGCATTCATATTAGCTATGGTTACACTTATTTCGGGTTGATGCAAAATTTTGTGTTTATAACTTTTTTATAAAAAATTAATGTACCGGTTATTTGCTCACTATTTAGCTATAATTATATAAGCGGTGAGAAATGAACATAATATGCAGTTAATTTTGTAAATTCATGTAACAATGTCAATTCTGAAAATTTAAATGTTTAGAAAATTTGGGACTGTACAAGAATACGAAACGTCAATATTGCAAACTATTATTTTTCAGTAACGAATGTTGACTACATAGCCGAATGTAATATTGTTACCAAAATTATTTTGGAAAGAGTATTAAGTTACATTCAAGTCCAGAACATCAAGCTTATTCTCCCTTACGCACCTCTACTGTTGATACAATTTTTTAATGAAGCAAAAAGATTGTTAAATTACACCATTTCTAATTGGGTCTATATTTTTTTTTGTTTGGTTTACTCCTAAAACAAGCATAGGGCTAGTGCATGCTGTCATAGATAGTCATGCCCCAGTTTCATTGTGTCATAGATATTTTAACTATAGGTAGGCGACTAGCCTGCCGTAGTTCTTTCCTTTATATTAAGTATTTAAGTTTATTGATATTTTTTGCTTATTTTCCTTGGGTTAATATCGAGTATTATATGGATATATGAAAATAATCTACTAATTTAATTACGAATCCAGAGAATGATGTAAATTTATTATTACGTTTGTAACACCGCAGTTCATAATTATAATAATATAGTATATTTTTGATCGACATCAAATTCGGAGTTGATTTAACAATGTGTGCTTGCCTGTTGATCTATCGAATATATTTTTATTGTGTAGTTCAAAAAATAATTCAGCTAAACTCGAATAATGCCTGCTTAAGTAATAGACTTCGAATACCCTTACAGCTTCGCAAATAATCTCTTCATATCTTATTAAGTATTCAATTAGAAACATCACTCGAGTTTAATACGAAATATTTTAATAATGAGGTAATTTTAAATTTTATTTGTTAAATTCTCGTCTAGCACATCTGTTGTTATCGAATACATTTGAATTAAGGCAGATTTATTACATACAGCACACTTTTCCAAATTGCATATTAAATATAATTTTTCCGATCGTGTTCTGGTTTTTTTTAAAAGAAATGACATTTTAATAGCACAATTTTTCATTTAGGGAACATTAAAATTATTTTTTGATTAGGTATGTACCTGTTACCTATACATTCATTTTTAAATAGCAACATACTAAAAAGATTCAACATGAAATACAATACAAATATTCACAATGAATTTTCACAGCAATTTAACAAAATAATTTTGACAAAATTCCTCATGAATAAAAAAGAGAAAATCTGAAGGAAAAATTCACGTAGATTTCAAGTAAAAAGGATTTTTATCCTGCGAATATAAGGAATAAATAGAAAAATGAAATGAAATTTTAAATTTTCAAAAGTAATTTATCATTAAGATAAAAGAGTAATTGAACAACTTGTTTTCATATTGTGGCAGTCTGTTAGAATTTATGATAAAGAGTTTAAAAGTTAAATGAACATTTTATGATTTGACAAATTATTTGAGCTACAAATTTAAAACAATTGATAACTTTTTTATTCTATAAATTAAGAGAATTATTAAAATTTTAAAATAAAAATAAATAATAAAGATTGATATGATTTGGTTGGCTCTCATTCTCATTATCATTCAATTGTTATCATTAAAATTAATGGTTGCTTATGTTCGAATAGAAAAATTTATTGCTCTTTTTCTTAAACTATGCATTTAGCGTTTTAATAAATTAAGGACCAATAAAGTAAGTAAATGATATTTTAGTTTTAAATTTCAATAAATTAATGAACTAATGATCTGTAAAAAAAGGAAATTTTGTCTATGAATAAAAATTTTTTGATGTGCTCAAGTACCCGAATTAAAACCAAAATTTCTAAGTAAATCTTCTGGATAAAATATGAGGGCCAGAATAAATTTGAAATTCTAGAGAAATAAATTTGGCATCTTGAAATTTCCATGTTATGTTTTTGGAAACTTAAAAGAAAAGAAAATTTTTTATATTTTTCTATTGAAATGGGATTTGTTTTAATCTATTCGTGTGATTTATTATGAGAAACATTAACAAACTCTCATATAAATTTTAGTAAATTTATTGTTCACCTCTCATATAAAATTAACAAATTAGATCTTATACTAATTTTGAATTTGTTACGATCTTGTGTAATCATTATTATGTACATAAGTAATTACGAAACGTTTCTTGCCGAATTTACTTCAATAAATTTGAAAAATACCTCATAAAAAATCTTCCAAAGAAATGTCAATTTAATTAAAATTAAGTTGTAGTCTTTAATAAGTTTTACATTATCAAAAATGGGTATTTTTTAATGAACAGAGATATTAAGAGAAAAGAACAACCATTTTATCTAATTTACTGAAAACATAATCTGATTTACAGATTGTAAACAAATTCGGTTTTAAACCGCCTTTAAACAATATTTTTATTCAAATGCTGTGAAATTGAAGTTCGCGTTGTATTGTGTTTAAAATAATGGAACGATTTTAAATTTTAAATTGTCAAAATTGTAAGTTTTGATATTCGCATGTATACATTTACGAGCTTTATTACAGTTTATGTGGAAAATTAGACATTCTAAAAATTTATAAAAAGCGTCGAGATTTTTTTTCGAAGCGGTCTCTGTTTTTCTTGCACATTCAAAACGGTTTTAAAACAATATGGATTTGAATGCTTTGTTAAAATTTTTGTATGTTTTCTTTTACAATTTGGAAGGCGATACTTTGCGCTAGTTAACGCAGTGCAACATCAAAATCACAAATATTTAAATATTAATTGGGATTTACAAAATTAAGAATTTAATTTAAAAAACAAGTTTTCCTTAAATAGTTGAAATAAATTAAGATTTTATTTCACGTATTTTATGCGAATAAAATTATACATTTACATTACTTGTACTGAAATTTGCTAAAAAATTCAAATATCCTTGAGATAACAAATTGAAAATCTACTCTAAAACAATTTCAAAACAATAGAACTTGGAAAATAAAAAAAAAAATATTTTCGACCTATTTATTTTTATCAAATTGACAATAATTAGAGCTAGTCTAGAATTTCATACTAAAACAATCTTTTTACATTATTCTGCACATTTTTTTATTATCCTACATCATGTAAAATGAACTCAATGATAAATTTTCTATTATTATTCATTTCGTTTTTTCTTTTATTGTACAGTTATTTTTAAGGATTTTCTATTTTAAAATACAAAAAAAAGACAGAAATTTATGCAGAAACACGATAGAATTTATTTATTTATTCAATTATTATGCAGAAGTGGAAAAGGGTAATATTTAGAGAATGAAACCATAAGTGCTTTTGAAAAGATACCCGAATTAGTAATCTTGTACAATATTGTCCATTAAGCTTCTTCCCTTTATAAATTGCATAGTTTATTTTTTTTAGTTTTTATGAAAATATTAAAATTTTTGTTTTATTTGAAATTTTGCTTCAAATAATCTTTGAATATTTTAATAAATAAGTGCATATAGTTTGATTGAGTATAATTACTTTTAGAATTTGATTTGTCGAATTGATACGCGTGAGTTATACAGCAATGGTTATGAAAATATTGTGCATTTGCAAAAACTCTGTAATTATGTACTTGCGAATTAATTTATGAATTGGTGTTGCATGTTTTTTATGATATTAAAAATTCCAAACCACCGAAAAGGACAGAGAAGGAGGGAAAATTTTATAAATAAAATGTATGGGTCTTAAAGAAGTGATTTAATTAGATAAGCTCCTGAACACTTGGGCGAACTAGGGATCAAAACTATAATATTGAAAGTGCTGCCATATCTAAATATCAATTATATAATCAAAAATAAACAATTGTTAAATGATAATTCAGAAATCTCTATTCAATTACAGAAAAGTTTACGTTAACTTTCATTTATTAGTCAAATTTATTAGTAAAATTTGCTTACGAAACATGAGTTATGACGAAACAAAAGAGTAATTTTGGCCTAAAAAGTTTAATGCCAAAAGTGCTTAGAGCGTTAAAGTTTTTTTAGTTTGTTATAGAAATGCTAATCAAAATCCGACGTATTTTTCAATTAAAAAATAGTTTTAAGGTAGCTAATAAGCATTAATGGTTTTCGTCTTTTCACTGTAACAATGTCGAATTAATAGCAAAAATAATAACATAATTTAATAAAATATAATTTATTTTGGTTCGATTTCTTTTCGTAATAAACAATTTTGTAATAACTATTAATAAAATTTCTTTACCATGTTAAAATTACCAATCAGCCTATAAATATGCAATATAATATAAATAGAATAATATTTTCGGTATTATATTTTTTTTTTTTTTGCAAAAAGCGTAATGAAGAAACAAATCAACAATTTGCTTGTTTAAACATTACCTATAAACATACAACATTTAAAAATTCCATTAAGGTAACCAGTTGTTTTTAGTGAAAAAAGAAACTTTTGAAAATATAAGAAATTGCTCGATTGTTCAAATTTGAGTTAACAATACCCAACTTCTAAACTATCAATTCAAATTATTTATACTTTAAAGAGGGAAGTAGAAGCATTACCACACAGAGTAGATTTTGTTCACTATTATTCGTTTTGAAGTATTATGATGCGAAACATTAGATTGAAATATTTTTCACTCTTTAGAATTTTAAATGTAAATTTAAGGAATGATGCGAAATATTTTTAAGTTTTAGATAAACAAACGTATATGTACTGGTTGAAAAAAAGTAAAATTTAAATAATATGTAAAAAATCTGTATATGACAACTGTTAAAAGAAAACGCCGAACTGAAAACGTAAGAGAAAGAATTTCCATCCAAAGTTTACTATACTTATGGCAATTCGACCTCTTATATTACCATATTACCTGTATACTATAAAATCAAGAAATACGCTGTATATAATAAAATACAGAAATGTTAAATCGATCGAATTGATTGGAATCGAATAGCCTCACGCATTGTTTACATATAAATCGCGGAAGATGGTATACCTTACCTACTTATTCATAAGTAGGTAAGTATAGGAGTAACATAGCAAAAGTTTATTTTTATTATGCTGCTTTTATTTTTGAAATAAACATTTCTACCGTATTCTAAACATAAATTTCTCTATGGCAATTGGTGATAATATTCTAGTTGTCTTTTAAATTCTTCAATTAAATTTTTAATATATAAAATTTTAATGATAAAACGAGAAAAATGGTTTATATTTTACGAATATTTTCAAAAATTGCTTTTCTGTCTAGAATAAATATTAGCGCCCTACATTTTAAGTAAACCTTTGAAACCATTGGTTTGAGTCAATTTTAATATAATGACATTTGACACACACATGAAAAACAATGGAAATCAGAATAATTAGGGCTCAGACAGACGCCAAATTTTCAGTTTTGCAATTACTTGATTGCTAGATCGTTGAGGACGAATCCAAATATGTCAATTCAAATTGAGTGCGTTAATTAAAAATAGCCATCATTTTGTAAAAAATTACAAACTATTTAATTGCCTAATTGCATGCGATCATACAGTTGCATGTGCGTGCGCTTGAATATAAACCTATGGAATACAAAAAAGAAATCAAACAGTTGCAAAACTAAAATTTGCATGTCTGCCGGTGTTTTAACCCACAGTATATGAAGAAAAAAACTAAATTTTTGGTGTGATTGCACTTATCCGATTTCCGTTTGGCAGACGAATAATAAAGAATTTTACCGATTTTCGGTAACAATGTCATAACTAAAAAATTACTTGTTTTTTACAATTTCCCTAGATATGTGCATATAGAGATACATTTTGTGTGTACATAATACACAACTATACGTTTATATTTTTTATAATTTGAATTTCGTTATAGAAGAAAAAAAAACATAGAAAAGTGAAATTATGAGAAGCGCAGGCGGTACGATATAAAGGTAACTGACATCATATAATATATTTGATGTTTGTTTGACATATTTAAAAGCAAAGCAATATACATAAACATCATATCCGTCAATGCCAAATTTATAATATTAGAAAATTTATTTATTTTTAAGAATACGATTTATTTTCTTTCATATTGAAAAAGCAAAAAGAACAAAATAGACATGAATGGTGGGGCAAAATACAAAAAAAAAAAATTAAAAGAAAAACTTCAATACGTGAAGCTACATAAAAGGAATATTTTATTATTTCAAGGTTGTATTGGATTTTCGACCTTAAATGCCGACAATCATTACCATTATATGTTATTTTCATATAGGCAAAGGTGAATTGATTCGATTGGTATATAAAAGAAAAATATTCTATGTGAAATAGGATTATAAAAAATTATGTTTGCACATTTTGTTTTTTTGTATGGGAAATGGAAGAGATTTTTCATTTAAATAGAAATATTATTCACTCATACATAAATGACAAGCTCATAATAAACCTACCATATTCTTTACATTAGCCGATTTATTAAAATTATACTTAAAAGTTGCTATGAGTTTATAACATGAAAAAATATAACTTATTCACCATATTGAATGAAATTAAAAAGAGAGTATGAGTTATTAACCTGATCGTGTCTAAGGTTCATTTAAATGCGGTTTTATATTCTTGTTGTAAAATTGTAACCAGTTTTTTAAATTTCATTCACATCTCGTGCCCTTATACATTTTTACTAAAAAATAGGCTTGTACTTAAAAGGAAATTTACTCATTTATAATTTAACCAGGTTTCTGCTCTTAATTTCGGTTACTCTGGTTTTATTAATAAGTGTTAATAACATTGTTTTGATTTGTTGATTCGATAAGAGCATGCAAGTACAAACAAGAATGCCAATAACTCAAAATTCGGCATTTGGTAGTCATTTCAAAATATTTATCATAAACATTATTCCGGAAAACGAAATTTCGCTTAGAAAAATTTTTAAAAAAATCTTATTATGTAATATAAACCCATAAAAATCTGTGAATCTTTTTTAACTCAAATCACTCGAAATCTCTAATTTTTACTTCTTATGAAGAATACTTATGCAAATTTCAATTACATGACCTAATCATACATGACCTAATCGACACATAGTTTTAATGTGTCGATTGTCGATTAGAGAACGTATGAGGAGTGCAGTGATAGTAAATTTTGAATTCTTATAAAATTAGAGAATAAAAAATGATATTGCAATACAAACATTTTCAAAAAACACCATGTTATTTTTTAAATTACAATAACAAAAAAGATCAGAATTTTAATAACATAAAAGTGTTATAATTTTAATGAATGTGTTCTTATAATGTTTTGAATTTTAATTTTATTATAGTTTTAAAAATAAAATTCTAAATAAATATTAGATGACGTAGGTACATTCGCATAAAAAAAATAATCATTAACACTAGTGACATCAATTAATTTTTGTTTTTATGAAATAAAATCATGATTAGTTTTAGTTTAATCTTTGATGTTATGCGAATATGTGTGTTTATCTCTGTGTTTCTACTAAATTAAATCAAATGTTTATGTCAGAATTAAAAATTTTAAAATTTATTTCTATTCGACGGTTATTTGGCGTCTTTGATTGTTAAATAATATGCGGCACTTGATTAAAATAACATAAAAATGTTGTTAGAGTTTTGGCTCGCACAAACAATAATTCTTAGGTTACATTTTTCATTGTCATTATTTTCTTAAATTTGACCTCTTGCTAACAGCAAATTGAGTTAGGTAGTATAAGGAATAAAAAATTATATTAATTTTTCTTGTAGCTACGTCTACTAATAAAATATAAAATTTTATAAAATATTTTACCCTTTTATTAAAAATTTCAGAAATTTATCCCTAATCATAGCCTCTAATTTAGAAATATATTTCAAGATCCGTTTAATAGAATACGAGTGAAATTTAAGATGCAATTCAATAATTATTTTCAGCGCGGTCCGTATCAATCTTTCTAACTGTTTATTCCTGTACCTTAGTTTTGTTTTACCTACATTTTGAATTAAGCGTACAAGCCTTCCTTTGTGAATTAAGTGATTCATAGACTTTGGGTAAATTATTGTTTCAAGGCATTGGATCCTTACTTGCTCGACTGTCTTAAATTTTGGTCTATAAAATTTCGTTTTTAAAATGGCAATTCTAATTTCTAAGCCAAATTATTTTAAAATTAGAAATAAGTGAACTAATAAGATTTTCTTATTTTATGCAAGTTCTAAAATTATCCGATAATATTTCAGATTTACAGCAATTCTTAAATATTATAAAAATGCACAATGCAAAGGCTTATATGCTCCGACTTAAAACAAAAATTATACCATATTGGTGCTGTTAACTTTTCAATATTAACTGTTTCTTTAACTTTCATTCCATTTATGTACTCTAGATTATGGTTTCGTTTGAATAGAGTTCACAAATGACATGTACTTACATTCGCAGCAAATTGATGCTTAATAAAACTCGTCAAATCTACTTTCGTACACAATTAAATTGTCAATTAATATATTTTTGCTTCCAGCCAAATATGTTTTATATGTCATGGTCAACAATCTGAACTCTATATAATTTCTTAACCAAAAGCAGTTTCAATCATAAAAAATTATAATTCAATTTTTTAATGCGTTATGGTTTCCTGATTTTATAGTTATTGAATTGGAAATAAAAGTTCTAGAACCTGAAATTTCGCAAACAATTAAGAATTTTTAATTACTTTTTATTCGTCTTATAATTTTGAAAAAATACTTTTATTTTTATTTATTTTTCATCAAAATTATTGTTACCAGATCCATTCATATTGAAACTTCAATGTCATCATTTTATCTTTGATTTAGAATTATACAAAGATTATGTGCGTCTATATATGTATACAAAGGAGTACGTATATAGTTATATACTTAAAAATGTCAACATAATAAATTAGAAAAAAGAATTAATTTTCTTTTGTTGATTTTTCTGAGTGGCGCACTTTTTAAGTTTAAATACAAAATGTAGTTTGTGATTGCCATAACCTAAAAACACCTTAAATAAAACTCATAGTTTTATAAATTTTAATTATCCCCTTGAGAAATTTTAGCGAATGAAGTTGATGCGTGTATTGTATTGCACAATTTTATGAACGACCTCACACATTTTTAATGGAGCATAAAAGTGAAAGTGAATTAAGAAAACAATTAGAAGATGCTAAAAGAAAAAAAACAACAAATAAAAATAATTGAGATTCTTTTAATTTGTAAATAAAAAAAATAAAATTAAATTGAAATTAAAAGAATTTCAAATTAAAAATTAAATATAAAGGCTTTAGCAAAGAGTATTCCAAGAGAAGAAGCGAATCCTGATAAAATGGTCTATTCAAAAATCTACTCTCAAGGACGCTAGTTATCCTTATAAAAGATCTGAAAATAATAAGTTTAAGTATGTCGTATGAATCGCTCCAATGTTTACTCAGATTGAAAAAAAAAATATTTTTCTTTTGTGTGATTTTGAAGAGCACTTAACGATTTTAATAATTGATAAACGGAAGAAAAATGATCTCCTGTAAATAATTTTAAATTTTAATCAGTGTAAACAACGTTTCTCATAAAATATTTACAATTTCCGGCTAATTTTAATTTTTAAGGTTAAAGTGCGATAGCTCCATAAGTAAAAAAAAAAAATAATAAGCTTCATAAAACATTTTATTAAGCTTGTAAATTTTTCTTTTGGGGAAATTAATTAGGAGTGTACTATACGGTCTGTGTGTGTTACAATTAAGGGTGTATTACATTGCAACCATTGCTTTTAAAATGTGGTAGATCTTATAAGGAACAATAATATACTTAAATCATAAGATCAATATAAAACTTATTTTCAATTTTATGTTATAAATAACCCTTATTTGATATGAAATTGAATAAGGGTTAGTATTATAACTACTGCATGTTGTTTTCGCAAATTGTAATAAAATTTTACGTAGACTTACCCAAAATTATATTTTATCAAAAGGTGATGTGATAAACATTATTTTACCTGAAAGAAAAATTAAAAAAGCAATTAAAGAAAGAATCCAATTATTAATGAAATTTTAAAAATTAAATTACAAATAATGAATATTTTATTAAAAGAATCAAAATATTAAGGTTTTACTTGGAAACCCAACCTAATATTAAAATTTGGCGTGAAATAATTGGCGTTGTCGGGAATCGGTATAAATTATTAATTAAAATAGCAGCGAGATTCAGACATCAAATATTTTTTAGTTGAGAATGGGATGGCATACTAGTTTTTCCAGTAAAACCTGTGACATAAAACTTTTAATCATGTTTTGAATTAATCAAACAAAATCTATTGGCAATGTTTGATAAACTGAAAACCCCTAACTGCCACTTGTAATACAGTTACTTAAGGCAAATTATAAAACACTCAATATAGTATTTTACAGAATTATCAGGAAATTGTGTTGACTTTGTTTTCATTACATCCAAACTTGAAAACTTTTACTCATACCGGGAATAGGGAAAATTTTATTAAATTTATTAATGTTATTGTGTTACAACCATTATGTTTGTAAATAAAAATGAATAAAAAATAAACTTTTTTTTAAGTATATTTTTGTTGCTGTTTAACATTTTTTGAGTAAATACAATTTGCCTAAATGTAGGCGTTTTCTTTCTCTTCTCTCTTTTTTTTTCATATTTATTTTTTATTGGGTAAATTTGCATAACAAATCCTTAATCATTGTCATTTCGGTTCTTGTTTTTTTCTTTTCATTTCTTTTGTTCTTTGACATTTTGCTTTATAAAATGTTTGTCAACAATCATACGTACGCACATTGGTATTATGAGTTTTATCAAAATTTAAATGTTATTTTTTTTTTGCTTATAAGTTGACTACTGTCGCCATATTAAACGCTATAACATGATGGTAATGATGGCATTATTAATTTTTAAGACTGAAAAATTTGTACTTATGAGGGCACTTTATTATTGTGCAAATTGTATATGTGCGTATGATTATGTTCGTAAATATATAATATATTAAATTATATACATATTATGAATGTAAGAGAACAAGTATATACATAAAATTTTGATTGAAGTATTGAAATGTGGTAGTAATTTTTGGTAAATCTGCGGTTTATTGAATTACTTTAATTTTAAGTGAAAATTTGAAAATATTTAATATGGGTACATGTGTATGTAAATAAAATAAAAATTTTTGGTTTGGAATGGTTGTCTGATGGGAATGAAAAATTAAAAGTTTTTAATTAGATAAAAAAACGTTTAAAGAATTTAAATTAAATTTTATCAAATTAGAAACTTCAAAATTATCATATGTTACACAATTTTATTTGCGTTCAAAGAGAATGAAAAGCAAAAAAATTAAATGTTTCGAGTTGCTAAAATGTACGTACACAGATGTTTTATTGAGTACGTGTTACAGATTTGTTATAAAATTTAAAATATTGGAAGTTTTCATCATTCAATTAACATAGATAATTTCGATGAGCTTTATTTAATGAAGAAGAGTTGGGACTTACAAAAAAATATCGATACCATGTATAAATATCGAAACTATGTAAAAAATATCGAATGAGTATGTTTATGTTTATATCGTTCACTCGATATATCCAGTATTTTAAAAATAACTATAAATATAATAAATTAAATTATGATGAGTTTCTTAAATATGTAAGCTTTGCCTGGCATCTGGCTGTCACAAAAATTTTATTAAAAAGTTCTATTCTTTTGTAATACAAATTTATTAAATCAAATTTTACATTAAGTTTTTGTTTGAAATAAAAGTAAGAAACCAAATAAAAAGCCAAACATTTTTTAAGCAATTTGCGACTTACAATGCATTGTGTATGAAATACAAATAATTAAAATTAAGTTTTAAGGGACATCTAGCTAAAAAGTTTTACAATAAAAATTAATTATAAACAATAATATTGTTAATGAGTTCTGATAATAGGGAACCCTAGAGTTAAAACAGATTAAGAAAGCGCTGCTTATTACGGGAATTCAAAAATTTATCAAAATACAGTATTGTCGAGTTACATCATAAATTGCTAAAATCCAATGTTGTAGCTGGAGGACTGAGCATTATAAAATAAAGTTGGGTCAAACCAATGGTTTGCATTGTAGCACTTTTCCCTTCAACAAGTGAAAATTCTGCTTTTAAATAAAGTCTATGTATACCTATCACACTATTAAAATTATTTTCATTCATGTACAAAACTATTTCTTTGATTGCATATATTTAGGATGATGCATACATGCAGTCTTTGAAATAAAGCAAAAATTAATATAAAGAGGGGTTAACATAGTGCTCGATTTTAAGGATTAATTGTGTGAGTTAAGAAAAATAATTATATTTTTTAATGTCATGGAATTTACCGTTAGCTTTTTGTGTTTATAGAAATTTGAAAAAGCTTACGGTTTCGGAAATATAAGGTGTCGAAAATGCAAATTTTACAAATTTCATGAGGCGATAGCTTGAGAGGGGGTGGAGATGGAAAAAAACTTTCTTCTAACAAAATGAACTATTTGTTAATCTCTAAAAGTATCTAAAATTTCAAGCTTTTACAGGCTGGGTTCTAAAAGAAAACGAAATCAAAAATTTGAAAAAAAAAGACTTTAGATAACGGTAAATTTGAACAGCCATTTTGTTTTTCTAAAGTTTAACTATAGTATACCACGCTAGGGGAAGCAAGCCGCTGCCTTTATGCGTTTGCAAAATTTCTAAAATGCTTATGGTTTCATAGCAACAAATAGTTAAGAAAGGCTATTTTTAGGGTTTTGGGGGGATATAACTTCTAGAGGGGGGAAGATAGGTAAAAATTTTATTCTACGGAAATAAGTTTCTAGTAAAGATCTATGTGCATACAAAATTTCAGCTTTCTATCTTCAAAGGTGTAGAAGTTTTGTAAACAGACACACGGACGTACGGTCGGACGGACGGACGGACAGAGTGAAACTAATAAACACTTTTCTTCAAAAATTTTTTGGAAAAGTGCTAAAAATAAAGTATAAATGTACATATATACCCATATGTACATCCACAGGTATATGTCAACTCTCATATATAAATTTTAAGATCATATTAGTGTCAGAATATTCCGTAAGCCTTATTGGTCGCCCTGTTTATATTATTATCTTTAGTAAAACTAATATTTGTAATTATATATATGCATGTATATAGTACCTATGTATGTATTTACTATCCGGATTACTTAATTAATTATTTAAATGTTTTTAAATACATTATGTATTAGCATGTGTACATAATTATAAATATTCATACACTTATATTTATCGCAATCTCACATAATTCATTTAGAATGAAATATAGGTACATATTATGTACGTATGTACGAGTATTCAAATTAGTAAATTTATTTCATTTTTTTGTATTTTCTGATTTAAAATAGGTACCTACATATGTTACTTAGGTAAAAGTGGTAAAAAGATTTACCAAAATTTTTTTTAGGATATACTTAAATTCTTTAAAAGAAAATATTTTTAGAATTTGATTTTTCAATTTATCAAATAGAATTAACATTTGCGTAATAGTTGAAAATAATGATGTGATCCAAGTCAATGATCTACAAGAATAGTAACTGGAAATTGTAATATAATTGTTTTCAATTTAAAAGCAATTGAAATTTTTCTGATATCGTAAATTAGGTCAAATTTTTTATCATAATTTGCGTATTAGAGTTTATGATTTGTTTCGGAACTTTTAACTTGATCAACAATAAAATATATTGTGTCCCGTTTTTCAATAGAAAAACAAAATGTTGATGATGAATATTTTAATATACACCAAAAATTTATAACAAAACACTTCAACTTTTTAGCAATATTAATAATTTTTTTTTAATTAATTCTTATTGTGAGTTTCCATCTCTGTGCGTCTTCAAATTTAAATTATTATCATAAGAATCAAATTAATCAAAATCATTTTCAAAATTTTGATTTTTTATAAATTTTTTTTTTAAATTGTAGAATTTGTTTTGATAATCCCATTCTAACCCCAAATTAAATACGTAAATTAACATATGAAAAGTTAACCAGATTTTTCCAGATTTTTAAAATTCCAATTAGCGTTTTTTAATTTGCTAATTTTGTGATTCTATTTTCAGCATATTTGTACATACAGATAATCATATGTAAGTATATTAAAACATTTAAACATAATAAGACACTTGTGCGTGTATATGTAATGTACATTCATATTCATATTTTTATATATGTGACTAAGTAAATGTTAAGTGTGTATGTTTTTTGTTTTTTAATTAATCAAAAACGCAAATTTTTTAAAATAAGAAAAAATTGGAAAAAAAAATTTATTGTTTATCGCTTTTACATAAATCAGAATATGAAAAAAAGAAAGCAAATAAAAAAAAAAAAAACAAATTAATTTTTAAATAAATAAGCGGAGAATTAAAAATTTTGATTATTAATTAATGGAAATTAAATCAGAATGCGTTCAAAAATTGTGAATGATTTCAAAATATGAGAATGTGTACATATATATACATAATATGAATGTGTATGAACATAGCAATTACTTAATTTGGCTGGAGTTCAAAATTTTGCTATTCCGACTACGTAAATATTGCATTTGCTTGAATTTTGTGAGTAGAGTGTACTGTTTTTGTGAGCATAAAGATTTTGACATTGTTACTGAAAATTATTTCATATATACATACAATATAATACACCTACATAAATGTACTTTCAAAATCATATGCATTTGAAGTAAATCCAATAAAAAAATTTATAATAGCCTCAATCTGCTTCAATCAAATCTCAATTGTGAAAATTTTATCACAAAATCAAAAAATATTTATTTAATTTTTTCTTATTTTATTAAATTTCTCTATGCTATCGGTTTATTGGTATTTTAATTGAATGTAATTGATTAGAAAATATTCCTAAACTATTTTTTAGTCATGGCGCCATGTTGCTCCTCTTTATTCAATTATAATTATCTTTGTAACACATAACACACAATAGACATACGTGCTCATTATGTACATACATACATACATGGTGATAAGTAATATTTTTCTTCATACCTTTTATATTTGATGTCGACAACCTTAATTAAAGGATGGTTCAATAGGTCTTTTATCCATATTTTAAGTACAAACTCTCGGCTCAGCAATATTTAAATTACTGTTAATGAATAGTTGCAAGCATAATCAAATATTGTAAAACGATGTACATATATGTTTGTAGATATGATTGTATATAACGCAACTATTTATGTGTACATACTTATGTATGTCCAACACATACATTATCTCAAATACATATATTACTGAAAAACTTCGCATAGAATAATAAACCTTAAGTCGAAAACAATTTGATAATTAATTGTTGAATTTGCGGGTACATACTTTAAATAGCTTATGCATGTAGACATATGTAAATGTATGTATATATGTGCATATACATATAATGAAGTAGAACTCTTCTATATACATAGAATAAAAAGTAGAACTCTTCTTATAAAATTGCGAAAAATTCGCTCTTAATATGTTTTGTTATATAAAAAAATTTGCTATATGTCACGGGTTTTCTGGTCTGTCTCTATTTCTAGCCATTAAGTCTCTGAGGTTTTTGGGACACCTAATTGCTTCACTTTAACATTTTTGACCAAAAATATATTGTATATATATAGTGAAAATACTGTGATGTTATTTGAAGTTTGTATCTTTCGTTCCTATTTTCTCATTTTCTTAAGAACAATTGTCCAACCACTGTGATATTCAGCTCAAGTTACAGTAGCTTTCAATAATTATTGATATACATACATATATAATTTTATGTTACATAAAAATTGTATTTATAGAAAACGTAGATAGTATTGTATAATGAACGTACATGTGTGTAGTAAGTAACATTTATTAATTTTAACTCTATTACCTAATTAACGTAATTCACAATATTAAAAAATTTCATTAACTCTATAAAAACCCTTTTGTTCCAGTTTATGGTTGAGAATCTGGCAAGCCTTCATAATATGTAAATGAATAAAATCATACTCGTCTTGGTACCAAATAATAAGTATAAAGTAAACATGAGTATGTTAAGTGCGAAGTAGCCATTTCAAATTAGAAGAAGAATGGAAATTTTAATATTTATGTAGACTTGTAATTAAATTTGAAACTTGTTTTCATTTTTATGACGAAAACAACAACAGAAAATCAAACATAGAATAGAATTACCATAAAAAATTATTGAAACGTGACCATTTGACTGCTTAATATTGTCAGTAAAGCTTTTCAATTCTTATTGAAGAGCTACAAGAATAAATGTGGTTACAAATGATGAGTTTTTGAATTAATTGTAGAGTGCCAGATTTTTTTATAGACCAAATTTTTTTATTATCAATTTTTGATTTTTGATTATTAAAAAAATCGAGGAATGCCGAAAATTTCCATTTAAATAAAAGAAACCTAAAATTGTTTTCGATTTTACCAATTTGGTACTAAATAACTTTTGAATTTGATTCAAAAGAGCTACGTATAAAGTGTTAATGATCTGTACGGTAAGCTTTCCAAATTTAAGTCTATAATCGTGATATAATAAATTAGGCGCTGATTGAATGTACATAATCTATTAAAATAAAAACCCTATAATATATGTTTCGCACTTTTTGAATGGACGTACTGTTATGACAAGTGTTAAACATAGAAAGTTTTTTTGAATTGGATATTTAGACGAAGCTGTTTATGGCGTGACGTACATATTTTGCATTTATAATCAACTTTTAAAATGATAATTTTTATAAAAATAAAATGGAATTTGAATTAATTCGATCGTCTTCATACTACAAAAATACTCATTCCATTTGGGCCACAATCGATTTTGGTAAAATTAGAACGGTTGATTTTGGGGAATTTTTGATAAAAATATCTAAAATATTAAGAACCGTATACTAATTAAGTTATTTTTATATTTCTTTTTTAAAATAGAATTTGTCCCACGTAAATTACTGAATTAAAATTCATTATTTTCGATTGTCTTCTATGACCACAGAAGTATCAAATAAAAGCTTTTTCCACTTATGTATATGCAAAAAACTCATTTTTGTGTGCTATTTGAAATAAATTTTGAAACAACAATAAGATCTTTTACACAATTTGTTAAGTAGCTATTGAATATAATTGAATAAGCGTTCTAGTCTGTTTGCCCATCATTGCTCAAAATCTTTATTTAATATGCATATATGGTTGTTTTTTGTAAAATACAATTACCAATTTAATTTTGGCAAAAAATTCTTAATTTTTTAAAAGAATACGTTATTTTGTGTGAATTTTGATGCTTGCTCCATAATATTGTGTGCTTATCAAGCATGAAATTTAGCATTAATTTTATAAAAATTAAACCTCAAAACTTTATTAATAACTCTATTCACATAAATATTTATGAAAATATCAAAATTCAGTATGGTGTCAGAAAAAGGTTCGAGTTTATTAATTTTAAAAAGATACCAACTTAATTGGGATTTGTTTTCAAATTTTTTTTCTAAATTTATAAAATATTTAACAATGAGCAATAATTGAAGTAGAATCGGAATAAATCAGAGTTTTTGAATTTAACTTCAATATTTGATCTGACTTCTAATATTCTATTGATATTCATCCATGTTCACTCAGAAGAATCACTTGATGGGATCGGATATTATTCAGTAGTAAAGAGTTTTTAAATAGAAAACGCATATGATAGAATTTTAAAAATTGGTTTTAAATGCTAGATCTTGAAAGATTTTTGAAAAATACCCCGTCTTTTCAAGTGCTGTAAATTACTTCTACGGTACATAATTTCTCAGTTATTTTAACCGGGAATTTACTGTACATAATTTATGTCCGGTATATTCAAAATAATTTCAGGTTTAAAATAAAAGAATACAAATTTAAAGGTGAGATAATAATTTTTATTGCATACCAAAAATTTTCAAATCTTTTCTTTTTCTTTTCAACTCTTATAGAAAATAAAAGATTCATTACATACATGCATACATATATAGTGTTATATGGGTGTGAGTCATCAAAATGAATCCAAGCATTTAATTCAGATATTTTTGTGTCGTAACAATAAAAGTCATAATTTTGATTTTTTGATAAACCATTTTTATATTAAAATTGTTTGGATTGAATTAATCCAAGGTTAATATTTGGTATTTTTATTTTAGAAATAAATTAAGATGAAAATTTAAAAAAAAAAAAATTAAAAACAGAAAATTGAAAAAAAAATTCAAGTCACGTTTGAAATCTTTACCATTTTATGTTTTTGGAATGAAGAGTTCCGAATTGAGTTTATTAAAAAAGTTTAGAAAAATTTATGGAAAACATAAAAATTTTTTAATTGTTAACGTGTGTGTGTGTTTTTGTTGTTTTTTTTTCATAATTAATTAAGTAATTAAAAAATTATTTAATTGTGTCCATTCAAGTTTATTTTTAATTAAAAAATTCTTAATAAAGTATTTAAAAAAATTCCATTTAAAATTCTACGAAATTTTTTCATTGTAGTGTGTTGCATTTCATTAAAATTGTGAACATTAAACACTTAGGTGAACGCATGCATATTTCACCTATTTGGAATAAAATCTAGTTCAAATAATTTTTTACATTTAAGTTAGAATTTAGTGAAACATTCTGGTGTACGGGTTGAAATTTTTAAAAATATTTAATTGCTTATTAAATTGAGTTCTAAATTAATTTAGATAAAGATTTTTTCTTCTATATTTGCTTGTAGCTATCATTTTTGTAAAATTATTAATAAAAATCTAAATATACGGTTTGCAATAAGCTGAAATTGTAATTTTTTGCCACCTTAAATACGGTAATTACTTAGGCATACCCCAGAATTTTATTGAAACTTTTGAATTTACAATTTATTTGCCAGAAGCGAATGGAAAAATAATAAAAAAAACTGAACACATCGATTCTTATGAAACGATTTTCGTATTCGGATTTGTATGATATTACCTTTCCATTTCTGCAATATCTATCGAAAATCGTTTCACGAAAATTGAATTACATAGTAAGGCCACTGAAGTAATTTACCTATAACTCGGGTCTTTTTGGGGCTATTTAAGGTAATTTTGGTTATTTTAGTTACTTTGGTTTAGTTATTTTAGTATGTATTTATATTTTATAATTACAAATTGCAAATTGAAAGGTAATCAAACAAAACATGATGTTTGCGTTTTGAGAATTCCAAATTTTGGTTCCCTTTCCGAATTTATTCCCAAACAAACATCTTGTTATGTAAACGGCTTATTCATTATACTTATGTGAACAGAAAACTAAATTTATTAAATAAATTTTGTTTGTAAATTAGTCAATAGCCATTTTTCTTTAACATTGTAAATTTTAATTCCGCAAAGACCTCACATAGCTGTGATTTTAACTGCAGATGTGTAGAGCTTTCCAAGAAACCCATTTTGAATATAGTGCTCAAATCCGATTCTTTATACATATGTGACCATAAAAAATCGCATAAATAAATGGTATTTGAAATTCGACTTTCTAGCTTCAGCTTATTAATTAAATTTTATGTAAACCATTAAAATCTAATCTATAATCTAATACTCATTTGTTGTGCTTTGTCACTTTTATATGTATAAGTATTTCAAAAATTTTTGGTAAACTAATTTCGAGTTATAATTTTGTGTTAATTTAGTTATGAATTTGCATAACGCTCTTTCTACAGTTTCATTAACGTAAATTATGTCCATTTCTTTAGAATACAAAGTATATGCACATTTTTAAGCTTGGTTAAATTCGGAAAACGAGTAGTTCTAATAAGAGATTTAAGAAATATGGCAATTATTAAGACAATTTTATTTGAAATTTTATTGAGATTTAGATTTGCAAATTTAAATTGTCGAAATCGTTTTTAAAAGTTTTGATAATAAAATTTCTAGTTTCATTTTTAATTTCTAATTCGAAATTTTAGCATGAATATTTTAAATTTTAAAATTTGAAAATGTACTTATGATTCTAATACTGCTTATAAAAATGTAAAACCCCATATATAAAATATAGAAACCCAAATTAATTAAAATGTTTGAATGCGATTGAAGACTAATTTTGATTTTATATTAGAAATTCAATGAAATTGTGGTTTGTATTTCGTACGAATTGAGATTTAAAGTTATGAATGCAAAAAAAAAATTAATTCAATTAATTTTCGACAGTAAACCATAAATAGAATTTTAATATGAGTATTAAAAATGAAAAAACAGAATAAAAGTTATGAAATATTAAAAGCATTTCCTTCAACTAATAATCATTATGGCTGGCTATATTGGGATTAAATTTTTAAAAATTTTTCATAAATATTTATTAGTGGCTTTTCTTTTATAAATTCGAGTACTCGTAATAATAATATTATAAATGTTATTTGTTAGCTGATCCAAAAAATATTTTTAGGCATTCACTATTAAATCAGCAGTTGGTGGAATAAATGTGAAGGTCTCAATTTAATTTAATTCATATCTTTTTCCTCCATACTTTAATATTCGTGCTTTGTATTTTGCGATATTTTAATAAATTGTTCCAATACACAATATGAAATATGCGTATCAAATAATTATTTAAGCTTAAAGCAAAAAATATAAAATTTCATATTCTAAATTTTTTTTTGTTAATTTTAACAAAATGAGTTTTTATAAATTTTTATGGTCAACTATAGAAATTTGCCTATAGCATTCATTGATAATATTTCAATAAGGTTTTAATTTTATTATTGCCGGCCGAGAAGTTTATATTATTTTATAATTCAAGTAACGTTCAATAATATGCAAATTTAAGTTAGATTTAATTTTAAACTTAACATGTTTCAGTTAAGTAATAAATTTATAAGTAATTTCAGGGTTAAAAAAAATTTCTTTATTAATAAATTTAACCAAAATAAAATAAAATTGCAAATATTTAAAATTTAGACCAAAGTATTTTGGTCAATTTTTGCATAATTATCGCAAATTCTTTTCGCATTTGGTATTTTTTAATTAAAAGTATAGTTACAAATTAACCAGAATGAACACAAATTTAGTATTTGATTCATTATCAAACGGACAGAATTGCCAGAATATTACAAGTGTATACGTAAGTTGAACAACAATAAATTATGTAATACACAATAATGCAATACAATTAATGTACAACAATAATGTAATAATTATTGCATTAAATTTATTTATTTTTCAAAATTTAAGAGTAATTTTAAGGTTTTCCCCATTTTCTGATTCAAGGAAAAGTACGGAAAACTTAAATCTAATTTGTTTTTTAAAATTGTTCTTGGTAAACGTGTTGGCAAGAACAACGATTTTATGTAATTCAATCGAAAAGTTTAATTTTGATCCTGAAATATAACTATTAAATTGCATGTTGCATATGTTCGACACTGATTTCCCAAGTTTTAGCTTTTTCTGGATATGGAGCCGTCAAGGCACAAGATCTCGGCTAATTGAGAGGTCCGAAATAAGAAATAATTTTCTCGCCGAACGTATTTGGGATAATAATGTGTGATATATTGATAACTTGAAAGTGTTCTTCGAAAATGGCATATCAAACTTTGTCGATTTGACGTTAACAACCTTTATTACATATTTTAGTTCTTTAATTATTTTTAAAACAGTATTGCTCTAGTTTGGATAACAAGACACTTTGTTAAGGTAAATTTGAGAAATTGAATTGATTGAGCACTAGCGGTTTTGTGAACGGAAAGTTAATTTTTTAAAGTAAAGTTTAGCTCTTACAAAGCTCTACAAAATTTAAATTCTCGAACCCTTATTTTTATTATTTTATATAAAAATATTAAAACCATCTAAATCGGCATTTACTCTTGTGATTGGGAGTAAGTAATAGAGATTCAAACGTTGTTGATTAAAAATAATCTAATTTTTGATTTTGATGTTTGAATTTTTTATATTTGAAGTTGAAATTTTAGAAATGAAATCGCATATTCTCTAAAATAGATTTTGAATTTTGTATTCTCTCTATATACATTTGTGCAACATTACGTTCTACTTCTATCGCTATTTTATAACAACTAAACTAAATTAAATATATTTAATATGGAAATCTTAATAATACTTAAATAGGAAAGCATTTTAAAATTGAAAATTTTACTATGGTACAAAATTCGTGAAATTCGTATACACCTTTTTCACTCTACTATAGAGTTTTTTATCAACTTTAACCGAAAAAACAATTTTCAATTAAAATTAACAAAGCAGTAAAAAAACAAAAAACCAAATTTTTTACTCTAAAAACTGAAAATATTTTATCACACCAACACACACACACAAGAAAAATTGTAAGAATTTAATTTAATTTTTTTTGTTCCACACTTGCAATCTAAATTTTCTGATCTTATTTTTTTTCCTACTATCGCTGTTATCTTGACACAGTAAAGAAAAAAAAAAGAGTAATGAGGGAGCGAAGCGAAATTTTAAAATATTTTACCGCTGATTGTATAAATTACCCGTGTATAAGCACATATAGGTATGTTTGGGTATGCACAAGAATTCTTATTGTATAAAGTTTTCACCTACAATGTACAATATAAGAGTACATAAATGGATGTTATGAGATTACGATGACGTTATCTACTATTTTAAAATGTTTGAATATCCAGCAGGTAGGTAAAATTCACTACACTTGTATATTTAAAACAAAAATGAAGATGAAGAAAAGAAACACATTCTGAATTAAAATTGGTTTGTTATTGGGGGAGTGATAAACCAATGGAGGGCTGCAGGAGAGTAAGGAAGAAGAGGAAGCGGGAAATGTATAGTGAAATTAAAAAAAAATTTATTATGGTGTCAGTGAACTTTAGTAATTATAAAAAAATCGTTGTTAAGATGTTTACTTTATTTCGTATTACTTTCTGTACAATCCTATAAACATGTACTTAGTTACTTGCTATTATTTTTGTTTTTCGGTAATATTTTTAGATTGTTTGTGAAATAAAATAAAATTATTTGACTTTGGTGCATGCTTTCTACATGAGTTTTTTTGATACGAAATTACTTTTTTAAATACTTTTGTAATTTAAAACAAGAAAAAATATATTAGTATTTTTATAATAATATCGTAAAAATATATTGTCTATGTGTTTTGTCGTAAATCTTAATCTTTAAGCCGGGCTAATTGATTTTTCGGTTTCACGATGAGTTGATGTATCTTGGATGATTGGAAAAATTGACATACTCTTTATTTTTAGTGTAACTTTTTTCTCTCTCTATAAAAACGTTTAATCAAATTCAGCTTTAGTGTGAGAGGAGATTTTTTTAAAACGACAATTTTATTATTAGTTTATATACAGTTGTACAACAATAACTACATCGCAATCTTGTCAAAAACGTGTCAAGTAAAGTATAATAAAAAAACAACTCTCAGCTTTAAAGCAAAGAACCAATTAATCCACCTTCACTGACATATCAAGTGTTTATCAAAGACTTGTGTCAAAAATCAACTGTTAGAGATTCACAAAGCAAAATTTAAATTGACCTAAATCTGACGCTCTTATATAGTCAATAAAAAATAATTTCAGGCTGATAATTTAATTCATTGTTCTTTTAGTGTACGTACACAGTCATACTTTAAAATTTGCTGACAAGAATAAGAAAACTAAAAATGAAAATAGCGTTGCGCTGTTAGCAAAGTTTTTTTTTTCGAAAAAGCAGGTATCTTTGCAGTGATATAGTGGAAAGAAAAATGTTAATGTGATAATTAACGATTAATGGTAGAGCACAAATTAAAAAATTATTTTATTGATAATTTTGCATCTTCAACTTGTAACAAGAAGCGCCTTATTTATGAGATTAATTAAATATCAAGTTAATTTCAGTGAGATTCAAAGGGTTCAGCTTATTTTTTCGGCTTTTCTAAAGTGACTATTGTATGGATCAATTACTTCCGTTCCTATATCTCCTTAACCACAGCGAATTGGTATTATGATGAATGACTTTAATTGCATACAAGATAACAAGTGTTGTCAACAAAAATTAGTGAAGAAGAATGTACATAATATTTATACTGAACGTCGTTAATCGTCAGAAACTTTCAAACTATCTTATTAAAAAAAATCTGATGTGGTCAGCACATAACCGACCGCATTGTGTATTGTCTAGTTAAATGAAAGTGTTACAGAATATTATAAAAATGTCTGTTAAATACTTCTTTCCAATTTTTAGGACATTAGTAAGCTTATAGTTAACATACTCAGAAAAATATAAATTTGGCTCTTAGTAGAGTTTCGCTTTGTGCTACCCGAATTCCCTAAAATGCTCGCCAGTTAGTTTCGGTAACAACCAGAACTCAAATATCAAATTTCAAGAAATTCCATCAATTTGTTCTGTGGATATGGTGAAAAATGTAAAATCGACCCGCAAATCAGTTCTCGAGCCCTGATCTTTCCAAAAAAGTTATATGTTCATTGTTTTAATACGAGGAGTTCAAATATTAAATTTCAATGAAATCGGTTGATTATTTCTCTTTATATACACAAAAATGTATATTTGGCCCGTAGTAAACGTCTAGTTGCCGATGCCTGATTTCTTCCAAAACGGTTGAATATTTTCTTCAAAATGTTCAAAAATGTAAAACAGGTCCGCTAAAAAGTGCAGTTCCCGAGGCCTGATATATACCAAAAGTTGATCGATCCGTGCCATGGTGGAAACAAACTTACATATAAAATTTCATCAAAATCGGTTCAGCCGAACTTGAGATACACGCGTGCACACACAGACCGACAGACGGACAGACCGACAGACCGACAGACCGACAGGTTGCTAAAAATAGTTTATTTACACTTCCCTACTATGGAGAAGTACGTTCCCACCGAAAACTCGATATGCAAAATTTGTTGCCATCACATAACCTACCTATTGTTTACACAATGCGGTCGGTAAAAATAGTGGTAATTGGAGCTATAACGCTATGACACTCTCTTTGAGTTTTTCATACAAAATATTTAAAAAATTATAGGAGAGGAACAGAAAAATTGTTAATTTCCTTAAGACTTAATTAAATAAACATTTTTCTTTAAAAGCAAGACGAAAAAACAGAACAAATTGTGTATTAAAACGGAAACTAAAAACCATTATCTTAAATATCAAAAATTACCTTAAGGAATACTTACTAAACTTCCTTCCACCCATTTTATTAGTGCAGGTAAATTAAAAGTGAATGAAAAATGAATTTATGTTACACTTTTATAATTCCTAAACGCTTTTAAACAAATAAAGAAAAAGAAACCATAAGCAGAAGAAAAGAGATGAAAATATTTTTATTAAAAAAAATTCTTGTTTGTGTTGTTTTTGTTTGAAGGAAAAGCTCATTAATGAAAGCAGCAGAAGTAATAGGAGGAATAGAAATAACAACATCAGAATAAAAAGAAAAAAATAAGAAACGCTCTAGCAATCATCATCTATTTTGTATTAATGTAGAACAATGCCTCCATCTGGCAGAATACTAAAAAAAAAAAATAAACAAACTTTTTAGGATTCCAGACAAAAAAGTCGAGGAAACGCTTATACAAAAAAAAGAGATTTTTTTTTTGGAGGAATGCCATTTTATTTTTTTCTGATGTTATTTGTTTTTATTCCCTTTTTTATTTTCGGAAGATAAGATTCCCCTGTTGCCATTTTCTGTCTCCCTTTTTGCAATTTTTTTTTTAATTTAAATTTATTTTATTTCCATCTGAAATTTTTGTACTATTGTTTAAAGTAAACATCCGTTTTTAAGTAGAATTTAAACCATTTTAGGATTGGGTAAAAAAATTCGTACATTCAGACCCAGAAAGTATGCAAATTTCTTAAATTAAATTGGCATGCTTCATAACAAATGATATTTTTGATTTTCTTTACAATCGATTCAGTCTAGTTTTGTCAATTCACGATCGGAAAACTGACGGCTAAATATTACTTATTGTTATGGTTTAACAAACCAATATTAAAGAATGTGTGAAGCTAATATTTAATTTCACATTTTGAACAGGTCAACAGATGGGTAAGAGAGAGGTTTACGTTCAAAAATTATTTTCCTTCAGAGGCAAGAAACCTTTCATTTATATCGACACCATCCGCAATCATTTGTAGCTTTGAAAGAAAAATATTTAACTACTCGTATTAATTTGGGGAATTTCTGATCGAAATGTATAAAACGTATGAAAACGTACATAAAAAATTTGATTTTTCGAATTTATCACCTAAAACCAAGAAAATATATTCGAAAATTGAGTGGTAATCGTAGACTTATCTCTTTAATTTTAAATTACATCCAAATTTTTCTTAGTTCTTTTGAAATATAAAAATCTTCTTTAAACTTCACCTTAGGAGACTATCCTATACAATTGTAAGGTCCGCAAATGGATTTAAATAGTTAGAATCTTGGAGTTAAAAAAAAACACAAACGTTAGAGGAGGAGACTCGGACGTAAAATAAATATTCAAAATAGCCTTGAAACTGAAATATATTGTTTGCAACTTTTCTTTCTGAATTAATAGACCTTTATAACGATAATTCATATGTTTGCTGTAAGACTTTCCGTTTTTGAGTAATAGTTTTTTACACATGAAATTTTCTGAAAAAAATTTTCAAAACCGCTTAAATATCTCAAAAAAAAATCAGAATTTTTTTTTAATTTTTTTAATTTTTTGAGACCCTTCACACACTTATCGGATCCAATTCGATATATCATCACTATATCCATCCGATTTGAATTAAATTTTTATTCTAAAATAAATTTACAGGCTATTTCTATTCTACATTTCAAGACGATGACGTAACTTTTTTTGTGATTCAAAATAAAAGGAGTTCATGATTTCACCTCAAGTTCCTGGAAATTCAAAATTTAATTAGATAAGTAGGTGCTTAATGCATGAGAAGTTCTTGAAATGAAATTCAAGTAAACAGATATTTTTACGTACATACATATACATTTATATATATATATATAAATGTTCATATTTTGATGTACACGAATTATGTCATTTTTGATAAGGCAACCGTTGATATCAATTTTTTGCAATTTATAAGATTAAGTGTTCAGGCCTGAGAGAGTTTTTACTTTTAAGCGTTTAAAAAATTTATGTGTTGTTGAAATAACTAACAAATTTTTAATTATTTTGTGAGTACACATATACAGACATGCACGCATAACTATGCATGATTTATACGTATGCGGGAGTTGTGAATTTCCTAAGAAATTAAAAGAGAACAGTTTATATAATTTGTAGTCTTACATTTTGCAATTGAATAATATTTAAAAAAACATCTGCCAGAATAATTCAAACTCATTTGTTCAATTTTCTATATTACAAAAATAATTTAAGATAGTTTAGTTCTTTTTGTAATATAGCAAGTACAATCAGTATATATTAAAGTTTGCTTAAATTATGGGGATCTCAAATTATCATTGAAATAAAAAACTATCAAACTTGATTCTGTAAATAATTACACTGCTATAATCTGCGAAATAGCAGCAATTTACTTATGGTACGCCATGAAAAATTGATTTCCTTTTAATGCAACTCAAATAAATTACGATTTGCTTTAGAATTCTTATTGATTTTCTTAAAGTGCGCGTAGTGCCATATTAAATTCATTATTATATATTGTAAATTTAATTAATTTCGGTTCATATAGAGTTCAAGTCTTTAATACTTAAGATTTGAAGGGCATTTTCAAATCTACATACAATCTACATCTAATATTTTTTCATTCTCCTACTCATACTACTAAAAGATCATTTAAAAATAAGAAAAAAATATAATTAAAAACCGCAAAATATTCCTTATCTTACTGTGTACAGATTTCAAAGCTGAATAACTTTATAATATTAAAAATGTGAACTTGATATTGGGATTCGAATGAAGTTCAAAAACGATGAAAATTTAAAATGAATTTTCAACTAACTTTTGATGATTTTTTTTTTCAAAGGGCAGAAAGGGAATAAGGGAAGAAATGAAGAAATATTTATTATGTGCAGTTTGTTTTTTATTTTATCTTCTCTGAATTTTCATATATTTATATATATATGTAAGTATATATATATTATGAATTACATACATACAGTTATACCTATTAATGTAGAGACACATACATATTTCAATAATGATAAACTCTCATCAGCATGGTACAAACAAGAATAATAAAAACGGCAGAAAAAAACAATTGTTATTATTCATCGTATCTGACATCTCTTTTGTACAGGCCCATCCATTATAATCTGGTAGGGATTTGAATCCATATAAGCAAGTTTGTATATGTATTCACAATAATGTATAAATTCAAATTTTAGAAAAATGCATTGCAAAAGAGGAAAAAGAAGAGAAAGGAGGATGATTATAAAAAATTAACGATTCTATCATTGGAAAAATCTTCTTCAACATTCCAGAATCGCAGATTCGCAAAACATTATTTTGCAACACAACAATAACAACTGTAGGACAATAGCATTCAACTTACAGGAGAGAAATGAAGAAGTAAAATAAATTAAGATGAGAACAAAAACCACAAACTTTGTGGTAATCTTTTATGTAATTTACTAGCATAGCACTTTAATCGTATAACAACAACGACAGTAGTAATAATACAAAAGGTTTATAATGCAGCTGTGTAGTGGCTCTGATGTGGTAGGATTTCATATGATTTTTTTTATAATCGCTACATTAATCTTATATAATATACCTCTAGTATCTATGTATATATATATATATCTATATATGTATATATGTGTATGTGTACATACTTCTAATTGCTTTTGTTGTGTTGCTTTTTAATGTAAACGTAAAATTACTTTGTAGCTTTTGCAATTAATTTTTGTTTTTTGGCTTTTTTCTTGTTTCTTTATTTATTTAACTTATTTTCGAAATGGAACGACAGTAATAAAAAATGAATGGTCTTTCTTAATAACAAAAATAAATACAAAAAAAAAAATAGTGAAGAACAAAAAATTTTTCTAAGAATATTCCACAAGGAACCAATAATGACGTCGCGGGTTCACTCATTTTTATTGTTGTTATAATTCTATTTTTAGCAAACACAAACGAATAAAAAAGAAAAACGAAAAATAAAAAACCACAAGACTGATAACAAAGAAAAGGAAAATAAAAAGAAAAAAATAAAATAAAAAAGAGATAGGGAGAATTTGCAGAATTTATTCTGACAGTGATGACATCATTCGATACCGGGAATATTTTCCTGTTTTTTATTTGACAGGATTTGATTTTTTATTTTGTTCAATTTAAAAGTTAAAATGTCAATGTCATATTAAATGCTTGAAATGAATTATAGGTCTTGTTGTTGTGTTACAAACTAGTATAATATATACTATGTATACGACTGTTATATTGTAGGTTATTTCATTATTCTGAACCAATGTCAAAACATACAAAATTTTGAAACACAAATAAGAAGTTGGACAGGCCCGAATTTTAAATTTTTTTTTGAAAATCAATTTAATTTAAAGTTTATTCTACATAACAGTTTATAATGATGGTTGAAGTCAATTCATATAAACTTCTAGAAGCCATAAGAAACTAAATATTCAGTATCAAGCAATTAAAGAGTTTAAATAATAAAGTATTCAAAGGGTTAACAATAACACTTAATCAGCGTGATTTCATATTTAATTTCATTCAACTACATACTTATGTAGTTTTATGCTTCTGATGTCTTAGTTTAATTTTTAGTAATTACAATACTGAGTAAAGTAAGAAGAGTAAAGGAGACAATACTGCAATGAAAACAAAAGGCAAATCAAGGCAATGCCAGAAGAGTGCCATCTTACATATTTTAACTAGTAAGTAAATTGTTCTTTAAAATATATTTGTCATTCCGGCAAAATTATTATTTTGTTTTGACCAGGAAAAAGGTAAATTTTAATAAAACTATTCAATTACAACCATGATCACATAAGATTGTAAAAGTTTCATTTTAATCACTTTTGAACTTAAGTTGTGTTAATGAATTTCTATACTATCCTATTACTCCCCAGAATTCTTAAAATTCTCATTTTCAACTAAAACTAATAAAAATTAATTCATTGTTAGTTTTCATTCCCATCACAGTTCCAACTTTGCGAGGATTGTTTTCTGGCCTTTGTTTAAACAAACACCACACATCTGACCTCAAAAAAAAAAACGAAAGAATAATCAAAATAAATTGCAAGAAGTAGATAAGATCGTTACAATCATTGGCAATAGCATGTAATAGTTGAAGGATTAATTCTTGATGTTTGTTATCCATTGTGAATTTCTGTTTCTTTCTTAACTTTTATCATCTTTTTTCGTTTTATCTTCTCATTTGAAGCCGCTTCTTTTTTTTTTAATTTTTCTTACAAAATTATTTTCTTCTTATAAGAACAGTCATAAGAATTTGAGTTGCTATGAAGTTTTTTATTATTTTGTTTTTGTTTTATAATACCCATGCTGACCGTGTGACGGTGGGATATGTAAACATGCTTTTCTACCTATATACATATACATACATAAATGCATATAACATGTTAGAAAAATTCGTATATTTAAAAGGGCAATGATTCCTTACTTGTATTTGGAATGATTTTTTTCCCCTTTTTTGTTTTTTATTGTTGCTTTTGTTATTCATTTTGGGTTAGACTATGAGATAAGTCTCTTCAAGATAAGATAATTCGGGTTTTTAAATTAAAGAAGTTGAAAATTTAATTTTTTTTTTCGGTTTCTTTTTTTTGGATCACATTAATGAAAATAATCGTAGTTAAGTTGTGCATTGAAAATTGTTGTTTAAAAAGCATAGAGAATTTCATATTAAATAAGGATTAAGTAGTCAAACTCCGTTCATTATAGTTATATTTTTAGTTTTTAAAATTTAAATTAAGTAATTTATAGATTTTTATATTTATGTTAAGTACAAAATGTGGATACAGTAATGTTTACAAGACGTAACAAGGAAGCAACTGAAACTATATAAAATTTGCGGAAGAATTAAACTTAATTATTAAATTTACATTAATTAATGAAGGAGCCATTGGCTATCTAAAGCGAGCCCAGATTAGAAATATATTGGGGTTTTGCAAACTAAGTTATTAGGAATGTTTTTCTATTGACGTAGGAAAAACGTTAATAGCGTATTCTTAATAAACATAAATTTTCGAGTATATACATGACTTTACACGAAAACTGAAAAAAAGGATGCACATAATGAGATCATGGAAATGAAAGTTTGGTTTGTGACTTATATTTTTTCACCGCTAAATACTCTCTTATCGCAGCTGCCTTAGGAACTTTGATAAAAATTTTCTACTGTAAGTAATCCGAAAAAATTCTTGCAGATCTAGATTCCAGAAAAAAATATCGAAATTCATATGACCTGGAAAAGATATTGTAAGCCAAATTTTTAGAAGAGAAGCTATCTAAAACAATGATAGTTAAGCAATCAAACATGTTTTATCAAAATATGCCCGTGTCAGACACATTGTGTCGTTGCCAATTTCTAAGAGCAAATAAGAGAATCCCCAAAGAGTCAAAATAACTCAAAAAGTTGAGTTATTTGAAATCGATAGTTTTAAGATTTAAGAATTTGTAAATGGAAGAGAGCTGAGAATGTCATGCTTGCTCAAAATTGTAGTGTTAAAAAGCGTAAGCACAGAATATTTTCTACGTTATTTAAAAATTAACGTAGTGCGATGCTCGCTTGCATATAAGCAAATTATCTACATTCATGGAAATATTTCTCATATGCCAGTGGTGAAGATTTTATCAGCATCACAGTCAAAATTATTTTAAAAATATGTACGTAGATAAATTGTAATTGTATAAAGAGAAGTTCAAGCAAATTCCAATTAAATTGTTTGAATTTTATAACTGCTTTAATAGAAAATCTCTTCTATACAAGTTGAAAGTAAACCGTAAATTTTATAAACCCAACGATTAAAAAAAATAAGGCTATTTGATGGCATAAGTATGATTTTTAAAGACTGTTCCGATAAATTGTAATAAAAAAACAGGTGTGGGTTTAATTTCCACTATATACAAAGTTTCAAACCAGAAACTAGTTTACAATCATCTTCTACTAAAAACGTTATTTTTCTCATAAAGTTTCTTAATTTACTTTTATGTATCTATTTTACAATTTATTAATTTTCTTTTCACAGGCGTTTTAATTTCCTTAAATATAAGAAGAAATTCACGCATTTGAGCAATAAAAATGAATTTTACGTTTCCAAATGGTCAATAACCTATTAGAAATGTCAACGAAAATAAAATTATTTTCAATTATGAAGCACACACAAAATTGTAAGCACACACTATTTGCTTATACAGTCATTTATAAAAAAATTTCATCAAAAATATTATTATTACGTTGCCATTAAATGTAGACGTTTTCCAATATACGACAACATTTTATTCAAACACACACCCAACGTGTACGTACAATTTCTTATAAATAACAATAAAATTTCTTATAGAGACACGCGTTCCATTCAAAGTCAACTGGCAATGTTAAGTTAAAATCCTTTTCTATCTTTAAATTTTTTTTAGTATGTGAGAGTTATTCAAATACAATGTAGCACCTATATACATAATATGTCTAAAATATTTACGTTTGTATGTATACATTTTCACCATAATATTTATTTCATCTCCTTAATGACAAAAAATACACAAAGGATACATTTTTAACTTGGTTATACGCGATATTTATGCAAATAATAATAAATGAAGAACAAAATGTACATTAAGTGGGCAAAAAAATAAAAGTCCCTTAACGCTTCATTCCTATTTCCATTGAAGTAAAGAAAGGTATGTACATATATGTAAAATACATAAAAATATGTGCAAATGTTGTTTTAAAAAGCAATTTACAAGAAAACTTTTTGAAAATATTAAAGTCACATTCATCTTAAAGAGCACAGAAATAAAGAGAGCTTAAAATATCATTAAATACGGTCTTCTGTTTTGAAAAAAAAGAAATCTAACAATATTTATTGCGTTATGAAGTTTATTTGCTCCTAAAATTAGTCCGATTTTTCAAAATTATTATACGAAACTTCGAAATTATTAAAAATCTTCGAATATTAAGATAAAAATGTGCAGTAATCTGTATAGAGAAACGCACAAACTATAAAACAGCAATAAAAATCTTCTACAACAAATGCAATTTTTCACTAAAACGATAACACTTTTATCCGTAGCATTCTATGTAGAAACTGAGTGGAGATCAATCTGGGAAATATAAAATTAAAGTACAATATTCAAATTTCATTCCTGAAAGCTTACAATTTAAGCAACATGAAAAAATAACCATTACCAGTGGCTGAAAAAGAAATTGATATTTTTTTCTTCCAAGTCACGTTCAGCCTTATCATGAATTTGGTTCGTAGTTCTGAAATTCGGAAAATTGTGAATGTCATATTGTCAGTTCCGAAGTACTGAAATTCTGCTTCGCATATTTGTAATAGAATAAATTACGTTCGAAGTAAAAAAAACCTTCAAACGTCTACGAAAGAAATAATCACGCCTGCAACTTAATCACAGTGCTTGTTTTAAATTTTAAAATTTTGAATTTCTTTGTTTCAGTTTGATTTCCTCCAACACAGCTACCATGAACTGAAATGAATTTATACCTGCCAAATTTTTTTTTCCATTTTTCTACAAGTGGAATTCATTATAGGACTGGCTACATTTTCGTGCTTAACAATTTGTTAATCCTCCGTGTTTGTAAAGTTTTTACTAAAATATTTAAATTTTGGTTTGAATATTTTATTTATAGTTAATTTTTACTTTCATATTTGACTTAATCCTTTTTTATCATTTTTATCACGACAAAATTTATATAAGCCTTTGAACATGAATTTTTTCAGCTTTATTTTACTTCATTAAAAATATTTTTTGCAGGCTTAGTATTAATAAAAAAATTTTTGATGAACTAAGGATTTTGTTAAAAAAAATTTTTATTGTAATCATAAAAATAACAATAATAAAAATCAAATTTTTAAGCTAAAAAACATGACGTACTTATGTACGAGTATATACATGACTTAATTAATTTCGCGGCAACACTTTATGCCGCTTTCGGAGTACAACTTCATACGGTTATATTTCGCACGAAATTTTATTTGATGGGACTGGCAAAATAAGGTGAATTCAAATTTATGAAATCGTTCAAACAGTGTATTCCACAAACGAGACCTCTAATTTTCAGAGCTTAAGTTGAATTAGTGTATAAATTACCTCATTTGTAATAAAAATGAGATTTCTAAAGATGTGACTAGCTGCGCAAAAATTTGGAACTTTATGGTGTTGAAAACATTTAAAACAACTTGTTGCCTTGATTTTTGATTAACTTTAATAGCAATGTCATTTTGGAATGCTATTAGTTTTGAGTCGCCAATTTCAAGGGATTGGTTCTTAAATTACTTTGTATATTTTACTTTGACAAAAATAATTTTTAAGGCAGTTTAAAAAAAAAATTCAAAACTCCGATTTTTTACAGGGCAGGTTAAAAATAAGAGTAAAATAAAGGGATGTTTTATGTAAAATATCGAAAGATGTCCAAACCTTATCGGGAAATCGCAAAATCCATTTCAAAAATTTTTCTTCTTTAAAAATTTAATTCTGTTTTTTATATAAGCGCTTTACCGTACACAGGCCATTGTTATTTATGGTAAACAGTAAATTTACTGTAAATTTAAATTATTTTCTATTCTTAAGTTTTTGTTTTATTAGTAAACATTTTTAGTGTTGCAAAACAATAAATGCAATATACTTAGAGTTCTTTAAAACTCCGGTACCTACTGGAAGAAAACTTTCATTAAAGTGAAAAATTTCAAAGAATGAAAAATAAAATTTTATTTTTCTTCTATACTTTTGTGTTGTTACATTTTCTCAATACATTGAATAAAAAGAAAAACTTGTAGAAAAGTTTCATTCTTTATTTTTCAATAAAAATGTTGAAAATTTCCTTTTCTCCTTATTTTTTTTTTATTTCTTTGTCGTAAATTCATTCCTTTTCGCTTAGAGAGATGTGAACATTCAAATACAAACAAATATAAGACCCTTGTAACAAGGGAGAAGAAAAAGTTCCATGTATAATCTAAAGCCAAATGACAAAAAACAAAAAAAAAAAACAAAAAAAGAAACGCCACAAGGTGTTTATGTGATGTCCTTATTTGCGAAATGCTAAGGAATATAAGGAAAATGAGAAGTTCCTTGTTGAGTTTTTATTCACTTTATGTTGGCACAATCACACATTACAACTGAAAAATCCTAGATATGCTGGATGTGTCGAAGTGTAACACTTATGAATTAATAAGTTGGGTGTGCATTAGTTGGAACTTTTTTATTCTCTTATGGCTAGGGCAAAATTTTTCGAATTTTTTATATTTTAAATTCATATTAATGTTATGGTATATTAAATTTACTCTTCCATTTTGCTACTTTAAACAGGATGCAGAACAAGGTAAATACAAAAACAAAGTTTGGAGTTTTTATATGATTATTTCCTGAATCGATTCTTTTCCATAACATTCGTGCATCAATGATGCCTTTACAGTTTATATATCATTATTTTTCTGTCCACATATGATACCTAAAAATCTGAAGTTAAAAAAAAATTCTAAACAATCTCTTGGTTTTATTTAATTGTTTGTTAAGTGGTGTGTGAAATAACCTGGTACTTGGTAACATTTATGCTAGCAAAATAAATCGTACGTGTTTGGCGTATCAAAAACAATTTTAAATTTTATCAAACCACATATTTCATAGAACGATGTTGCCGTTGTAATTTAAAAAATTGTAGATTATTCCAACATTATTTTTGTTAAATTAAAATTTCTAAAAACTTTTTTACACAATTATGCATTCTTCAATTCTTTGAGGCAATACGGATTAAAAAATTAGTGTAATATGTGGTGTGGCTAACTTAACTGACTATTAGTGTGAGACATTTTTAACTAGTTTTTAGTTATTGTTATTTCCAATAATCATCTCTTCTCCAACACGAATTTGCTATTATTCGTACTAGGACTACAGCTTACTTGATTCATTTCCGTCATTACGGACTTTACTCTTTTCCTTTTGCAGATTTAGCGATTTTAAGCTATTATTATTTGCTAATATTCACGTAGTTTCACCGAATAAGTCAGATATTGTAATGAGAGTTTAATATTATCGCACTTTTCATTTTGTAAAAGATGCAAAATTACCTTTAAGTAACGCGCATTGACAGTTCGAACTAATTCGTTAATCCACGATCATATCAAAGGCGGGTCTAACAATATATATATATATCTTTCAACAGCGATTTTAACAAGTTTTACAAGTTGTTGAGTTGTCGTTCTGTTAAAAGATTAGTTTACAAGTGATGTTTGTTTCAATATTTTATTGTTTACAGACGCAGAAGGCGTTAGAATTGAAACAGAAAACTTACAAAATCTCAGTTGTCATTTTTAGCACTTTTCCAAAAAATTTTTTGAAAAAAGTGCTTATTAGTTTCACTCTGTCCGTCCGTCCGTCCGTCCGTTAGAAACTTATTTTCGTAGAACAAAATTTTTACCTATCTCCCCCCCTCTAGAAGTTATACCCCCCCAAAAGCCTAAAAATGGCCTTTTTTAAATATTTGTTGCAATGAAACCATAAGTATTTTTGAAATTTTGCAAACGCAGAAAGGCAGCGGCTTGCTTCCCCTAGCGCGGTATACTATAGTTAAACTTTAGAAAAACAAAATAGCCGTTGAAATTTACCGTTATCTAAAGTCCTTTTTTTCCAAATTTTTGATGTCGTTTTTCTTCTAGATCCTATATTCTAGAACTTTGAAATTTTAGGGGCTTTTAGACATTAACAAATAGTTCATTTCGTTAGAAGAAATTTTTTTTCCATCTCCACCCCCTCTCAAGTTATCACCTCTTGAAAATCGTAAAATTTGAATTTTTGACACCCTATATTTCCGAAACCGCAAGCTTTTCCAAATTTTTATAAACGCAAAAAGCTAACGGTAAATTTCGTGACACTAAAAAATATAATTATTTTTCTTAACTCACACAATTAACCCTTAAAATCGAGCATTATGTTAACCCCTTTTTATGTTAATTTTTGCTTTACTTCAAAGACTGCATATATGCGTCATCCTAAATATATGCAATCCTAGTAATAGTTTTGTATATGAATGAAAATAATTTTTATAGTGTGATAGGTATACATAGACTGTATTTAAAAGCAGAATTTTCACTTGTTGAAGGGAAAAGTGCTACAATACAAACCATTGGTTTGACCCAACTTTATTTAAAAATTAAAAATAGAAGCATTCATTGCCGTCTCACTGACATTGCAAAATGTCTCATTTATAAAAATTTTGATTCTGTCAATAATTAATTGATTTTATTACGATATTGCTTAAGAGTGTCGTGAATATCACTTTAACTAGATATTTACAGAGTGTATAAAAAATTAACGTGAGTTGTTTGCTTTTAGAAACAGACCTAGAAACTATGCGTGTTTGATATAAGCTATCACACATTTTGACTATATTATATTTAAAAATAAAACGTTTAAAAAATCAACCATTTCTTTATTATTTCGCTTTTCATCATTTGATGACCTTTAATCAACAGAGACAACGTTGAATTTTATTGTTTTTTGTAACGTTTTCATCAAGTGTCTGTGAATAGCGTTCCCTGTTTTTTTGTTAGAATTTTTATAAATTTTTTATTCATATGTAATATTTTTGAATATCGTAAAATAGACGAGCCAACAAAAAAAGAAAAATTTGAAATTTAAATTTTATGCATTCGTTTTATTTATTTTTTTTTCTTTTGGACAGAATTCACATGACAAATGAAAGTCATAAAAGTGGAAACTTAAAAGAAGAGGCTGTTGGAAGTTTAAGGTTTGCAATAAAAATGCATTTAGCCATGTTGTGTATGAAACTTTTTTTTATTCAAAGTTTTTGCACATATTAAAGAACCTCTTGATTTTGAACAAAGTTGGAAAGTTAAAATTAAAGTTATCATTAACTTTTTTGTAGAATTTGAAATCATCACTTTTCCAATGTAAGTAGAATATTTTTTATTCTGCTCTATACTCATAATATGTAGATCTATTAATTTTGTTCACTTGGAGAAATTTACTTTTTTGATAGGTGAGGGCAATAATTTAAAGAAAGTGCTATCTTCTAATCAATAAATAACAATGCCCTAAAAAGCATTGTCTATTAAGAAATGTTAATATTAAAGTCCGAATTTCTAAATTTCCGAGGGATACTTTTTGCAAAGAAATTTGCTTCAAAATTAAGATCCCCTTTTTTCGTATTAGTAAACTAGAAACAAAAGGACCAATTTCTGACTTGGCACCACTTGGCATTTTTTTCAATTAGAAATCGGATTTTTCCATGATAATATGAAAAAAACTTTTCACTCTTCGATTAATTGAAATTCTTGTATGGAAAATCGATTTGTGCCAAACGCAGTTTATCAATTTAAGTCCTGAATATGTCCGAATGAAATTCCATGTATTTATTGTCAATTACCTTACTTGGTCTAATAGAATATAAGTATTCTAATATTTAATAATTTTATGGCATGATCCTTTAACCGAAGATTGACCGATAACATAAAGCAATAGATATCAAAAACCTTAAATATTTAATAAGAAGAAAAAACTGTCAGGCTAAACGCCTATCAAATTAAAAATCTAAAAACGCCTATCAAATTAAAAATCGAACGAAACTGGGACATGGCTATCTAGGATATCACACACGAGCTCTATGATTATCCTAGGGGTGATACAGAAAAAAAAACGACTACATCAAAATTACCTTGACATGTACAGTCATTTTGTCGTGCAATAACATTAGTACTTAATATTGGCATATTAACATTTGCTGTTCTAGAATTTTAATTTTCAAAAATACAAAAATAAATCACAAAACTGTTCAAAAATTATGTTCAACTCTTTTGCATATACTATATACATGTTTATAACATTGAAGCTACCTGATTTGTATAGATGACACATTGAAGCACATATTTTGAAAATATTATGCAATTTGAATAGCAAAGAGCGAATGTTTTCTTCTCTTCTTTTGTAGTGCTTGAATTGAAAAATTAATCATAATGTTTTTAATGTTGTGTTGCACATGTTAAATTTTTTAAAAAAAATTTCGTTGTCATGAATAATGCTGTAGAGGAAAGCACAATAATAATTTTACAATAAAAAGTTGTTTATTATGCTCTTTAAAATGTTCTCTCTCCTCACCCTCTTAATTTTTCATACGAAGCTTATTGTTATTGTATTGTTCTCGGCGTATTATTATGAACTTCCATTTAAACTTGTAGTGTTCTATGTTCATTTGTATTTGTGAGTGGGTGTATGTATAATTCCATTTATTTATTTGTAAAACTAAAGTAAATTATGAGGATATTAACTCTAATAATTTTTGATCCAGTAATTTTTATATTTTTTATATAATAATAAAAAAAAATTGTGGAATAGATGTAAAACTCATCACGAAAAATTTTATTATGTAGGTCAACTTAGAATATAACATCGTTATGTAACATGCATAACAGTATTAAAGCAGTAAATCCTCTTTCATATAATAAAAGTAATTTTTTTCTCTCTTTTTTTTTGTGCTTGTTTTTGTTGTTGATGTTATTTTGCTTCCCTTTTGAATTTATAATATTATAGAATAGTTCCGCTCACTTTTTATTAGTTACCATTATTAAAGGAATGAATAGTTTTTTGGTGTCATTTAAAGTTGCACACACCTTCATTCATATATATAACATGTATGTACATGGAACGCACAGCTAAATATATGAATTTTATGTAACAAAATGTAACGTATGAGTTGCACATATACTGACACAATTCTTGGCAGTTTTTCTGTTTCGTTTTTGGTTTTTTTTTTGCAATTTGCATCTTTATGTAATTTATTTTACTACTTTGACACAATTTCTCTTTTTGCCAGCTTAATTCTCTTGAATATTTAATAGTAAAGTGAAATAATAAGGAAAGTGTTGGGCATGGGACTTGAGGGAGGTTGAGAAAATGAAAGTTGATTTACTTTTTTTTTTTTGGATAAGAAAAGGAAGAAAGAATTCGAGATGGTAATTTATTTTTTTCCTCTGTTTTCCTCTTGATGAGATTTTTCTATATTTATTTTAGATTTTGTTTTTTTTTCGGTACTCCTTTTGGATACAGCTGTATTAACACAAAAATGCATGACGTATATACTGAGTGAATTTATTAAAATAATTGTAGATGGATGGTATATTTTGAGAAAAGTAAAATTAGAGTACAGAACAAAAACCAAAAAAATAACAAGAGAAAAGTCATATATTTTTTTTCTCATTATTCTCTACAATAAATTTTCTTCTCTGTTTCTGCATAAATTAATAATTTTATGAAATTCTATCAGTTCATTTTCTATTTAAAAATTTTCGTGTGTATAAGTAGAATAATAATTATTCATTCTTTACTTAATTTTCAATTTCTCTATATTATTTCTATAATTTTCTATCTATTTCAAACTTGTATATGTATAGGTTTGTTGTACGCTGGAATTTTAATGAATCTATTTTACAGAGTCTTTTACTTTCTATTAAGGAATCTTGATATTAAAAATGGTAATTTGAAAGCATAACATTAGAATTTCAGTGGAAATATGTTAAAATATTTTTAAAGGATTTAAAGTGTGTAGTTCCCTACAAATATATTTATAAATTTTTAAATTATCAATTGTATTTATTTAGTTATAGAGTAAGATTTAGAATTAAAGCGGGACCGGAGATGAAAAGTTTAAAAATTTTCAAATTTAAATTCAAATGTTAGTTAATTTCCATTAAAGTTGTTGTTTTTCTAACACAACTGAACTGAAATACACTAAATTTTAATTTGTTAAGTTTAAATTTTCCTCCGTGAAATGACAAGAAATATGAATTCGAATTTTCCCCCGTTAAAAGAAGAAGAAATGAATTCTAATAGCCATCAAATAATTTTCGCTGTGAACTGAATTGAAGCAACTACAATGTTATCCGTCGGTAGCAGGACAGAAAATTTCTGATATGATTATGAAAAATAGTACAGTTTAGTCTTTGAATGACGCTATTATATTTACTAGGTAATTATTATAAAGAGTTAAATTTCAAAATTTTAATCTAAAAATAGTTTTCAATTAAATTTAATTTTTATTGCATATTTATAGGGGTAAAAAAAAATATGAAATTCAAAGATTATTTACGTTGCGTTATAAACAAATTTTTTGAACGGATCTGACAACAATAAAATGTACAAGCAATATGATAATAAATAACTAGATAAACCAAAAAATTCTTCCAACTCTGAAATTCTAGAAAATTATAATTGAAAAAATTCTGAAAAAAAGATATTTTTTTTTTCAATTTTATTTTTGAATGAAAACTCCATTTTTAATAATAACGTATTGCACTATATTGTAGCTTAAAAACTACTTTATGCTATTCATATGAACTGATGCGAAGCCCCCCCTCCCCCACCCTAATATAATAAAATACGAGAATATTTAAAGCAATCAAAGTAGGTGAAAAAGTAGTTCAAGATCAGGTCAATAGTATTTACTCATCTAGTTCTTGTTTTTTTTTTCTTCCCCTTTCAATCTGTTTATATATGTATATATAAAAAAAATTATAGTAGGTAGGAGTACCCTGCCAGGCATCAATAGAGAAAAAATATTATTTTTCATTCGAATATAGAAGAGGTTTTAATCTCAATTGAAATATTAAAAGCATACATGCATATTATGTGTACATTTTATATGTATGGGGGGTGGGGGGAAGCAAAAAAAAGAAAAATTATGTTGATTTTCAGATGAGGCTATCAAAATGACTTCCGTATGTAACACATTTTTTTTTTAGTTTTAATATGAAAAATAAGTGTACATATAGAATAAAAATAGCTTGTATTAAAACTAGAATATTTCTATTTGCATTTGGTTAGAAAATTTTATATACATATGTGATTTTCTAGAAATTCATGAGAATTAATAAGAAAATAAAAAAAAATAAAAAAAAAGGAAATTAAGTTTTATGGAAAAGAGTTATAAATTTTTCACAATCTATTTTTAGAAAATATAGGGGATGAAGATAAAATTTTATAAATTTATTTTATATTTTATAATTTATTATTTTATATAATGTGACACATTGAATTGCTATTCAGCAAAAATGATGATTTAATTTAAATTGTATTGATATGAAAAATTGAGATTTAAGTAGTTTTATAGCCATAGATCATATTTAAAGTTCTTGAAATTTTAATTTAAAAAATAAAATATTTTTTTCTATTATTTATTCCGGATTTAGTTTAAAATTAATATAAAAATTTATTTAAATTTAAGTTTAAGAACCTTTGACTTAATACAAAGAACATGTAAGCAAAATCTTTGATTTAAGGTCCATTATTAAATTTTCATCTTGAAGGCTAATATTTCGGATCGGAAGTTTTAAATAAAATAAATTAATTTCAATTTTTATTAATTTTTTACTTTACAAAAGCTAGCTTCAATTGGGATGACATTCACTGGTGTTTTATAAAAAATTTTTGGTATAAATTTCAATAACTGAGTTAATTAGCGCAAATTTACGAAACATAGTTTGTTTATCAGCAGCTCTTTAAATTGTTTATAATTTGTATAGTATAGTCAACTATTATAAGAAAATTAATCATAACAAATTTCTGCATGTTAAAATTGTAAGAAATGTTACGTTACTTTGAAAAATCCAAACAGGGTGAATTAGGTTAATTTCCCAGAGTCTAAATTAGTAATTTTATTTAAATGAAGCTTATAATTCAAAATTGTTTTTGAAAAATGTAAAAATGTAAATTCTAATGAAAACAGAGTTTGAAATTTGAGTGAAATTTTGTTTAATTTCTTTCACAGTGTTTTAAAATAATTGAAACCAAAAGTTGCTTTTTAGTTTTATTCTGTCGGTCTGCCTCTGAATTTTTATTTTTCGGTAAAAACATATTATTCCAATAATACATATTTCAAATTTTAGAAGTGAAAAAAAAATTTAAATTACAAAAAATATTTGATTTTAGCCCATTAAAATTAACCGTCAACATTAGAAGAATTATGGATTTTAGCGACTGCTTTTCTTGAAACTATATATTTTATCAAATTTTTAGCAAAACAAAGGGAGATTATATTGATTGACCTATCTATAATTATTAGCCTTCTAATTCGAATATTATAATTTATAATAAACGCTTCTTTTTAGCACTTTTCCAAAAAATTTTTGAAAAAAAGTGCTTATTAGTTTCACTCTGTCCGTCCGTCCGTCTGTCCGTGTGTCTGTTTACAAAACTTCTACACCCTTGAAGATAGAAAGCTGAAATTTTGTATGTACATAGATCTTTACTAGAACAAAATTTTTACCTATCTACCTCCCTCTAGAAGTTATACCCCCCCCCCCCCCCCCCCCAAAACCCTAAAAATGGCCTTTTTTAACTATTTGTTGCAATGAAACCATAAGCATTTTTGAAATTTTGCAAACGCATGAAGACAGCGGCTTGCTTCCCCTAGCGCGGTATACTATAGTTAAATTTTAGAATGGCCGTTGAAATTTACCGTTATCTAAAGTCCGTTTTTTCCATATTTTTGATTTCGTTTTTCTTCTTAGACATTAATAAATAGTTTATTTCGTTGGAAGAAAATTTTTTTCTATCTCCACCCCTTCTCAAGTTATCGCCACTTGAAATTTGTAAAATTTGAATTTTTGACACCTTATATTTCCGAAACCGCAAGCTTTTTCAAATTTCTATAAACACAAAAAGTTAACGGTAAATTCCATGACATTAAAAAATATAATTATTTTTCTTAACTCACACAATTAACTCTTAAAATCGAGCATTATATAAACCCCTCTTTATGTTAATTTTTGCTTTATTTAAAAGACTGCATAAATCGTTCATCCTAAATATATGCAATCCTAGAAATAGCTTTGAATATGAATGAAAATAATCTTAATAGTGTGATAAGTATACATAGACTGTATTTAAAAGCAGAATTTTGACTAGTTGAAGGGAAAAGTAGTACAATACAAACCATTGGTTTGACCCAACTTTATTTTAATTTTTGTTCTACTCCAAAAAGTGTGCAATAGGTAACCATACTGAGATATTAGCTACGCATCAGAAATGCTTGGTTGAAATAATTCACTTGCATATGGATAGATCAAATATTAAAAAAATCTTGATTTGATTCTAAGTTGGCTAAAGTTCATTCTCAATTATATCAAGTGGAACAGAAATAATCAGAAGAATTGGTTACATGAGATTAATATTTAAAGTCCTGCATATACGGTTAAGTGAGCCAGTAGGATTTTGAATACTATTTTTAAAATTTAGTGTGCCAAGTGCTAATATTCAAGTATGTGCGAGAATAAATTAATTTTAGAAAGGCTTTTTTAAAAGATTTTTATAAAATTTTTAATTCAAATTCAAATTCGCTGTATGGACATTCAAAAAATGGTTGTTTCACTGAAAATTTCAATAAGCTAGCTTAATTTTGTTCACACTTCCGATCTTCTATTAAATTAAATACAAACTTTGAGGCAAGCTCTTAAATTTAATAAAATATTGTTGAAACTTTATAATTGCTAATGTTAATGATCACATTTTCAACCATTTTTACTGTTCAGTATAACGATTATAAACTAGTTGCATGCTTTCGAAATTTAATTTATTCAATTATTATGTTCAAGTTTTAATTGAAAATAAATTCATTAATAATTGATTTCCGATTATCATGGAATAAAATTTTCTATGAAAAAAAAGTAAAATATCTGCAATTTTTAAAAATGAAAATTTACGTAGGTGTTTTTCAGTAGATTTTTTATTAATTCATTGCATATAATTAAATTAAATTAAATGATAATTTAAATACCATAATTGGATGTGAAAACTATTAATGTAAATATTTTATTATGAATTTCGCACAGCATATTTTTTATTCTCGAAATTCAAATAAAATATTTGAACTTATAATAATTTTGTTTTTAAATTGAATTGATTTTTTTTTAAATAATGAGAAGTCAATGACATTGAAAATTAAAATATGTGTACATGGGGGTTAAGTAAATTTAGCAACAATAAAACTTGAATTTTTCTAAAAAAATTTCATAGAATAAATTTAACGGTATAAAATATGTTTATTTTTTTTTTTGAACAATAAATGTTGCGAAAATGAAAATACCTAAATATTTGATCGTGGAATAATTGACTAGAAAATACACAATGAATTTCTGTGGTCTCAAGGAAAATATTGATAACTTAACTGACTTTCGATTTTTAAATGCCATTAAAAATTCCAAAATTCAAATTGGAACCATTTTGGCTGCAACCATAGATCTATATAGTTTCGAGTAGGTTATGTAAGGTTAGGTAAACGCAAACACCATAAGGTACATATGGGCCAGATAGTTTTTATTAGAAAATGTATAATTTTACTAATACAATTTCGCTCAACTAAAATATTATATTCGAATCTTATACCATAGCCACCAAAAAATGCTTGCTTTCAAATAGAAAAGATATACAGAATAAAGTGGATTAATATACTCTTGAGGCAAAGTATAGTAAATAAAATATAGTAAACAAAATACTTGGTATTAACGTGCAGCTTATATTGAAGTGTATTTAGAATGGAAATAAAATACTCAATGAGGTGGCCATATGTGGAAGTTAATTAGGAAGAAAATTGAAAAAGGATACTTTGAGAAAATACTGATAATCTCTCTCAGATCTACTGATAATTCTTTTATGGCAGATCGACTTCTAATCGTCCTAAATTTAATTTTTTCATTACTCCTTGTGGCAGCCATAAGCAACGTATTTTAGCAATTTTCTTGAATTGCCAAATCTCACAAAGTAATTTTCTTGAATTTCAGTTAAAAACATTTTATTCCCAAGAATTTGAAAGTTAAAATTCAATTTTATGTCTATTACCATTTGCAATATTTTGTACGTTTTATTTAGAACAAAATTCTTCGTACAATTTTTACAATTCCTCGCATTTCTGTAACGCCTTAATATGGAGAAATATTTTGTATTAGAATTGATTAAGTTATCATATTAGTATTCATTCAAATCAGGAAAACTATGAAAAAAATAAACTTTAATCGCAAATCATTCGTATATAACATTTAATAATCATTTTGCTACCGCATATTTTCAATTGAAATTTTCACTATTACAATAAATAATAATAAAATTTTTTAGTTGAACGTATATACCGTAAATATATGTAAATTATTTTGTTCGTACGTAGGTAGAAACTCGCAATTTAAATCCAATTATAATATTTGCTCGAAATCTTTTGAATATATGAAAAATAAATAAAATTGTGCGGTAATTTATGTAAAAATATCACATATACACACATGCAAAAATCAAACACAATATAAAATTGATAGCATATAAGAGTTTAATGTGTGTGTAGCAAAATGTGTTGTTTCTAAGTATAATAAAAGTTGGCAAATAAATTTAACATTGAACTTATATCTGTCATTAATAGCCTCATTCAGGTATATAAACTTGTTTGTACATTAACGAATGCAAATTTACTGCAATTTACATATTGTTATTTTTTACCGACCGTATTGTGTAAACAATAGGTAGGTAATGTGATGGCAACAAATTTTGCATATCGAGATTTCGGGGGGAATGCACTTCTCCACAGTAGGGAAGTGTAAATAAACTATTTTTAGCAACCTGTCGGTCCGTCGGTCTATCGGTCTGTCGGTCTGTGTGTGCACGCGTGTATCTCAAGTTCGGCTGAACCGATTTTGATGAAATTTTATATGTAAGTTTATTTCCACCGTGGCACGGATTGATCAACTTTTGGTATATATCAGGCGTCGCGAACTGCACTTTTTAGCGGGCCCTTTTACATTTTTGAATATTTTGAAGAAAATGTTCAACCGATTTACTTGAAATTTCATATATAAGCTCAGCTCGAACGTCCGCGAAATCTTTTAACTTTTGGAAAAAATCAGGCGTCAGCAACTAGACGTTTACTACGGCCAAATTTACATTTTTGCGTATGTAAAGGGAAATAACCAACCGATTTCATCGAAATTTAATATTTAAATTCTTCGTATTAAAACAATGAACATATAAATTTTTTGGAAAGATCAGGGCTCGAAAACTTATCTGCCAGCCGATTTTACATTTTTCACCATATCTACGGAACGAATCGATGGAATTTCTTGAAATTTGATATTTGAGTTCTGGTTGTTACCGGAACTAACCGGCGAGCATTTCAGTGAATTCGAGTAGCACAAAGCAAAACTCTACTAAGAGCCAAATTTACATTTTTGTAGGTATGTTAACTATAAGCTTACTAATGTCCTAAAAATTGGAAAGAAATATTTAACAGACATTTTTGTAATATTCTGTAACACTTTCACTTAACTAGACAATTCACATTACGGTCAGTTATGTGCTGACCACATCAGATTTTTTTTATTTTATTTTAATTTTCGGTATTTTAACTGGCAAAATCGCACGTATTTTTTATAAAATTTTTATTTCATGATTAGCATTTTTTTAGCTTTTTTCAAATTCTTTTTTTAAATTTACAAATAAAATTATTTAATTCATAATAGGTTTTGGCACATTATGTAATTTTATATATAAAGGTATGTGTCTGTGTATAAAAATGATGACACTAAATCAATAAAATACATTGAAATATTTTCAACATGGTTTGGATTAATAGGAAAATGTTGAGGTTGAGAAAATGGAATTCATTTAATGTTTTTTAGCCAAATAAGTTGAATTTTTTACACAAAAATAATTAAAAATGTTAAATTTGCAACTAAAAGCGCTTGTCTTCATTTTAAATGATCAAAATTTGGTTTTGAGTATTTGATACCATTGTCAGATTAATCAGCACATTATCTAGTGTGTTCAAAAAATACAATTATGAAAGTGGTGGGGAAATTAAATTTTGTTTATGGAAACGTTTTAACGCTTAAATCAATTTAAGTGATTCTTATGCAGGGCCCCATTATACAATTTGTTAGATCAGAGCCAAGAGTGTAAGAAATTCAACAATGAATTTAATAATTTATCTTCATATTATTTTAAATAGTGGTGTTTTTTACACGGAAGATAAACATATCATGTAAGTGATGTCTTATATAGAGTTTTTAAGTTTTATTTTACGATCCGGAAAGAAGGAAAACTGTTCCCTACTCTCAGTACCGGTTGCAATATTGAATGAAAATTAACAGATGCCAAAAAATAAAAACAATTTGTCATGAAATATTCGAAAGAAAAGATTAAACAAATCCAAAATAAACTCACTCGAAAGATTTAAAAACTCACTACGTTCCATAAAGTTTAAAACCGCACAATACCTGAAAACAAAAAAAAAAACAAAATTAAAAATTATTTTAACAATTAAAGGTTAACTTTTTTTAAAATTTGCTATAGAAATTATGCAATTCAATAGGTAATATTCTTCTTCATTCCAACAAAATTGGAGGAAATGTACTTATTAATTTCCCTTCGACTGTCCGTGTGTTTTATTATAAAAGTTCCACAACGTCTTACATAAAAAGTTAAGATTTTATATATATATAAAGGGATTTTAGCGAAAAACTCATTTTTCTATAATGAAATTTTCAGCAGTGTCATCCTTCCTAAGAGTGCCTGATAAGAAAACGTGCAAGAAATATTACCTACTTCCCTTATGAATTATTTAATGACCACTGAAATTAACTGTTATAATTTTAAACCTCATTTAAAAATTCAAATTTCATTCTTAGAGGATAAGTTGAAAAATTTTTAATAGTTTCTGGAAATTATAATTTTGAAATTATGTCTGTTATTTTCATCATAGTACAAAAACAAATCAAGTATTTTAGCGTGTTTGAAAGGAATTGTGCTATACTTATTATTTTACAAAATTTAGTCATAAATTAATGGTAATGCAATTACAATGCAAACTGCGAAAATATTTATTTAATCTTATTTAATATAATTAGTGCATTCTTCTAAAAGAGAGCAATACACACGTTAAATTGTCGTAAATAAAAATCATAAGTGTTTCAATTAATATTCAATGTTTTAATCATATAAGAATGCAATTATGTAATACGAGTACCAACAAATTTAAAATAAAATTTTTAAGCCAAAATTTTAAAAGTTGGTATTGTTAGGCAGCTAAATTATATTCGAGCTCAATATTCATCATCATTTAAATGAATAATGTATGAACGCATTTTTAAAAAAGTTTAATTTAAAGCAACTTGTTCTGATTTGTAAATTTCTAGACATTTTCGAAAAAACTGTAGAAATTAAAAACAGTTTACGTTTTATTTCGAAAAAGACAGTTTACATGTTATCTTAGTCAGAACTTCGGACTTTACCTATCTTGAAAACCGGAACTGAAATACAAAAGTAAGGTTCGATTTTGAGGTCTTGGTACATATGTAACGCTTGTACAATCTTCGTTAATACAATTTATTAATACAACCAACATTTGTGCCATAATGACTGCCCTTTGTTTCTTAACGAATTACAAATCCACTTACTTAACGTATTGCACACATTTTCAGTTAATCAATTTCAATAATCTGATAAATTTTATACAATTTTAACCGCAGATATTTTTAATACCTTCATTTTATTTTAACATTCAACATTTACTTGTCAGAAAAGCATTAAATATTATTGATGTGTGATCACCACAATTGCATAAAATATAAATTAAAATTACATAAGAGCTATAATAAATAAAATTTAATATTTTAATGCAAAACACGTAACAATGAATGATTAGTAAACTTAAGTAAAAATTCAATTTGAATATTAAAATATTATTGAATATGATTTTGTAATAAAATAGTTATGTATATAGATGAGTGCGAAGTAAAATTCAAAATTTTTAAATCATTTGTGGTATATTTGCATGAATTTTCTAAAGTATTCGCTTACGAACAAACCCATTAATGAAACAGAAGATTATGCAATTAAAATTTTTCGCTATAACACATTTTTTAGGGAATCCCAATTTGATTTTCCTCTGGAGTAAGATTTTGATTGCTTACATTAAATTTGTGTGCTTGTCGAACATTATCGAAATTAGTTATGAATACTATATAATATGAAATAATTTTATTATCAACAGTAGCATTGTCTTTAAACGAACCCTTATAATCTACATGATTTTGATATCCACCACAACTGTAATTAATAATATTATGGCAACTCTGTATTAATATACTTCGTTTACTTGGTTACCGCAACCTGTGAGATCAAAAATATACCGAAGGTTTTTTGTGCATCTTCTTAAAAAAAAAATTGTAAGCGGATACTTTATTGAATAAAGGTGAGAATTGCGGCCACTGAACAAAAAAAAACCACTTTGTTCACCTCATCCTTTATTTGACCTTTTGAAAAACAAAAAGCAGCAACAATCCAACATCAATTTTACAAGTAAAAAATTTTTAAAAATTTTCAATTTACAGAGCTGAATTTTTTCAAAATTATTTTTATATTCTTATTATTTTCTATAACACCCAACCCCTATTTTTATGCTTACCTTACCCTTATCTAAAATTTTATAATTGCTGTACATTCATGCATGGATCAATTTTGTACACAAAAACATCACATTATTTTAAATAGTTTAACTGTAAAGAAAAAAATTCTTACAGAATAAGAGAACATAAAAGAAAGCAAAGCAGTAATAAGTTGAAGAGAGGGAGAGTGAAAAGATTAAATACACTTAAAAAATTTATCGGCCTAAAGAGTATGCTACATCAACCGTATCATTAACTGTATTCATTACACATTAACCATTTTTGAGATGAATAAGATAAATTTTAAAGACCAGAAGTGAGCGAGATATAGAAAGCGGAACCGGAGGGGAGAAAATGTTAAAATTGAGAATTTTAAGATGACAGCTGAAAAAACTTTTGCAAAAGAATTTTCGATTATTTATTTTTTTTTTATTTTTTTCTTCATTACCTTTTTACACCTGAAAAATTTGCAAAAAAAAAACTTTAAAGAAACCCCTGTTATCTTTTTTTATTGGGATTTTTTTTTGCTTTACTAAATTTTTAGTTATTTTTTTGTTGCTTTTTAAACAAAAATGAATTTAAGAACTTAATTAAAGGATTTTTTTCTCTTTGAAAGATTTAATTTCTTATAAGAATTTTTTAGTGAAATAAAAAAGATTAAGTACGATGAAAAAAAAATTTCCGGGTTTCGACAGAAACTGTGGGTAAAGTGAATGTGACGTGAGTTTTATACTGCAACAAAGTTGAGAATTGAATTGATCAAATCAACTTTTGGTTACTTTGTTCTTGAACTCCCAAGATTGGTAATTGAAGAACATGTCGTTATTGAGTGTGGCTAAGTTCCGTTTCCTCAGTTAATTCTGCTTTTTATTTTATTCATACCAATTGTTTCACGAATTATTAATTTTTCTTTCAGAGATTAATTTTTATTCTTTCTAAATTATTTAATCCGAAATATTAAGGTAAAAAAACAATTGTCCGCATGATTTCAGAGTATATAAATTAACTTATACTTATACTTTGTTCCCTTTAATCCTTCTTCAAATTTTGTCGTACTTGGGTGTATCTTGCTCGTTCCAGTCTTTGTCCAATGTGATAAATCATAACATCACTGTGCTTAAAATTGAGTTTTTTTAGCTTAAAAGCCAATTCAGAAATACACCCATACGCAGTTAATTGCTCTAATTTTAGTAATGGTTTACTGTTACAAGATTATTACTTACATAAAATTATATCTAAGCTTTTGAATCCTTAAAAATTAAAGTTTATACTTTTTCTACATTATGTATGTATGTACATATTTACATTAACTGTAATTCACTTGCTTCATTTAATAAAAAATTAATTGTTGTTGGTAGTAATTGTAGATTTATGTTTTTACATGTGCTATTAATTCTAAGAGCACAAATTCTTTTAATAAAAAAGTTGAAAATTAAGTTAAATTAAGCACAAGATGTCAGGCATCCCAAGGATTTTACAAAATTATGCAAACAAATTAATTAAGGATTTTTATATAAAAATTTTCCGTTTTTTTTCTTTTCGTGGAATTTTCTTGATAAAATATTTCAAAAATTGCCACAATTTAAAGCGAACGCGTTAATGAATTTCTTAGGTAAAGCCTAATAAAGTGTTTTTGAGTTTTAAATCAGTAGGGTGAGAAAGAATGATCTTCCAGTTTTAGCTACTTTTGTCATCGTCAGCATATCTCATAAAATTTTGAGAAAATATTTTTAGAAATATAAATGTGTGGTTTAAGAAATAGAACAAAAAGAATTTTTAATAAGTAACTGCCTAATACAATATACAGTCTATGAAGCCGTATTTGTTTAGAGCTTATAAATTAATTGATTTTCTTATTGGAACGGAAACCGACTTAGATTTAAAGGAAAACTAACTGCAACAAATTAATTTTTAAATAAAAATTCAAAATTTGGTTTGCACCTATTTAATATTGCTTGACACAAAATGTCGTACATGACAAAATATGAAACTGGGCTTCCAAAACAGGCTAAGAGATGAGTAGATATTCCAATAACTAAGATTAATTGAGATCTACTAAGACTAACTTTACATTTGAAATATTTTTATTTTATTCCTTCCTTCTATTTCTTCTAAATAATTATACTTAGATGTTGAGAGTCCTGTAATTATAGTCGAGAATAATTGGAAAAATAAATAAAAAAGTTAAAATTATTTCATTTTGCAATTATTTTGACAAAGTGGAATACAATTATTTTGAACAAATTAAAATACCAAATAAAATATGATATTGTTGGTTGTAAAATAATTTTACTTATTAAATGATTATGCTGCTTTCGAAATGAATTAGTCGACAGTGTAGACGTTATAAAATATAAGAACTAAATGTCCGTATTACTGGAATGCCGTACAGTTTGAGATCGTCAACATCTAATTTAATTATTAACCAAGCCGTTAATTTCTAAAATAAACTCAAAATTAACAAAAATCTTAAATCAAAAACTAAAAATTTTTTTCTGTAAACATTCTATGCAATTAAGATAAAAATTCATCCACATTTTCATTTTACTCTTATTAATTTAATCAAATTTAATAAAATATTTTTGTTTTAATTAGTGCCAGTCACCATGGCGCCATTCTATTATATAATTTTTGTAAATGATTTAAAATACATCTGAATTTATTATTACGTTTAAAAATTATTAACGATTAGTCTCTAATCCACTTGTCATTATGTTTTGGCGGTATAATAAACAATAAAATAATATAAAATGCATGTGTCTACTTAATGCACCCCGAAATATCTTAATTTGACATAATAGTCACACAAATAAATTGAATCATTGCACATTGTAATTAGATTTATTAACATTGCATTTGACAGTATAACAAATTTGCCACTTCATTTATAACATTAAACCAAAAGTGATGTGACCAGCACATAATCGAATAGCTTGTCCCTTTTTCTGGCAATATTTCGGAATCACGATAAATTTATTCTTAATGACTTGCTGGAAGGGTATAGCGTAAGATTTTTAAAACGTATTGTATTTTGTACACTTATTTTGAATTATAGAAAATTTAGAATTCCTCAAGTCAATACGTTGGAATGTTAATTTTGATTCTTCACTTCAAAGAATTTTATTTTCTGGGACCTGATTTTCCTAAAAAGCTTGTTATTAGCTTTTCATAATAAACAAATTTAAAAAAATCTTTTTTCTTCTTTTAGGTGTGATAAAAAATATAAAACAGGTGCTCCAGGAAAAATTAATCTTCCGGGCCGAAAAATTGTTCAGTTTATTGTTTTACCAAAGTTAACCAAAGTTAAAATATGAAATTACAAGGAAAGACATCAATTCTTTACATGTATATGGAAAAAAATTTTGGGTCGCAGCAAACGTTCTCTTGCAGACATCTGAAACCTGCTTTTTCAAACCTGGATATGTTCTTAAAGTTAGTAAATTTAAGAATTCTTCTCCAAATCAAAATTCAGATGAAAAACTGAGATGTGTAAAGGAGTGCGCTTACTCCGATAAATGGGCTATCTTTTTGTAGACATTATTTTTAAAAAAAAACTCATCATGTTAATTATTAAGTACGATTACAATACCTTACTTATTGTGTGCAATGCGGTTCAATTTGAGTTTTCAGCCTAATTCGAATCATCAAAGAAATTTTTTTTAAATCTTTAAAATTATTTTAAAATTATTATATTCAAAATAAACAGTGATCGACAATCTTGTCAAGGCTTACTCAATTAAAGAATAGTTTTTGACCTTGATATAATTTTATCAATTTCAGTTTTTTAAAAATTTGGTTTCAAAATTACACGAACATTCTAAATTCAAAATTAATATCTTGAAATTGACCTGAACAACGTCAAATTTGAAAAATTCTTAATTGTATTTAAAAATAAAACAATTGAGATAGAATGAAACAATGAGGAACTAATTGTCCTATGAGTGTTTACAAGATTTCTTTTTAATTATTTTTGGCATTAAATTATTTAAGAGTGTAAAATTTTCGTACTGAAAGTGATCAACAATAACTCAATCCTAAAACTATAGCCATTTCTTATGCATATTTTATAGAAATCGCGGCATTTAGCCATATTTTCATTTTATTCTTGGCATAGTCTCCTGAAACTGACTGACATTTACACAGTGCATTTGATATTAATTTTGTTTTTCCCTTACCGCATCTAGATCATTGTTTGGTTCTTTCAGAATTTTTGTAAAAAAAATTAATATTTAAATGCAAAAGAAAATAATTTTATTTCTATTATTTAGAAGTGAAAAAAATTAATTTTTAGAGATTTTTTTCTTAAATAAAAATTAACATTTGGCGAAATATTTGTTTTTTTTTTGTACAAATTAAAAAACTTCCAAGACATTTCAACAGTTTAAAAAATTATCTAAATTTAAAATAAAAGAAAAAGTCATTTGAAAATTAGGAGAGTAAACTTGGGGATCATTTCACTTTTTATAATACAAGATAAGATAGGAAGTGTGCCATGAAATGTTAGGGGCGTTGGTCTTTAAACTAGAGCACAGATTTAGGGCAGAAATACTGAAGAGAACGGAAAATCCCGCTTCAGCGTAATATACTGAGATTGCACTTCTGTGCTTCTTTACCAGAATGTAGACACAAAAGCACAACGGAACAAAATTAAACTGGATACACAGATTCGCTTAAGGCTGGTCTAAAAATACGTTAGACGGAAATTTGTTCGAGTCCAACCGGTTTTGTCTCTCAACGATTTTAGCACCTGTATTAAAGAAGTAATTAATGCATTAATTTCAGTCACGTTGCTTTAAGGGCCGGTATATTTAGTCGATATTTTAAAAATTTGCCGTGTATGTAAAGAAAAAGTGGAAAATCCCATTAGAAAAATAGTAGCTCTAATTAGAAAGTGATAATTTGAATCCGGTACTTTTTCTAATTTGATGACTGCAAAATAGAGACATAGAGCGCGAATACAAAGTCCCTTTTGTAAAATTCCCCTTTTTTAAATTGCTGTGCTACTATATTTTGCTCCGAAATTATTAATTCATATGCAGACAACAGGTGCTGCCGTTTCATTTGAATTTTTTAATTAGCAATAATTGAGTAACAAAACTGCAAAACAATTCAAACACACATCAGTCCTGCTGAGAATCAGTTCACAAGTTAAAGAGAGACGACTAGAGCATAACTAATTATGCTCTAGTCAGTTTTTAAATTATTAACCTTATTACCTAATTTAAATTTTATCATAAATTTTTTATAGGGAAATTTCCTAATTCTTTGAAATTTCCTTTTCTAATTACTTAAAAGAGAATCTTGGTTTTAATTTTGGAGAAAGTGAACATCCCAATTGGTAAAATTTTAAGAAAAATTGACATTTAATTCTTAAAATTACGAAGCGAATAAACGTTTTAACAATATTTTTCTACTCTAAAATTCTGAAATTTTGAAAAGCAAATTTCTGTGTGCTTGTGTAAATTTATACGCATTTCATACATTACATACACATAGGTATATTTTATATTTTGTTAACCGTAAATTTTATGAATTTTTATCATTTTCATAAAAGCAATAAATTATAATATCATTTTAAATATCCTTGAGAATAATATAATTTATTCATTTAATTTCTTTATCCTTAAAGCAACGAGTTTTTAAAAGAGTATTCTTCTGATGCGATTTTAATTTTTCATGCACGTTTGTATATGTAAGTATACGGGTAACTAAGTAGCTTTATTTAATTTACACTGCTGTTTAATAGTGCAATACCAAGAAAATAAACGGCGAAAATCAAATATAAAAGATAATTTTTGAAAAACTCAATAGAATATAAGAAGGAATTATGCCACTAATTTTGATCTTTATAGCTTCTTACCAAATGTCGGCTAATAGAAGTAATATACGGAAAATAGACGCTCCAAAATATTGTTAAATCTGTGGTATATTGCTGCCTAATTTCAGTTTCAAATTTTGCTCGCTTCAAAATAATTTTCGAAAAGATTTCTCTTAACGGTAACTTATGCGGCCATATTTCATTAAAGGTCAAAGTTTTGAATAATTTGATTTAAGGAACACAATGTAGAATTTAGAACCCACTTTGAACTGAAATTTCATTGAATAAAGATTGTACAGCCTTTAGAGATCTTTATCAATCTTGAAAGTGTGGCACAAGTTTTGACGATGTTTTTTGACGGAAAAGGGTAATTTCGTACTATACCTGTGCTATTTCGAGTTTTATATGTATTGATTGACTCTTTCCAAAATATTCAATACTTTTCTACTGAGAGGCAGTGTACATGTAGAAAAATATAATTTAATTCATTTGAAAAAAGAACACCTACACCCTTTTAGATTGAAAATTGTTGATTGTTGCAGAGAAAGAAAAAAACTAACTTTTGAAATACGAAGGAAAATTTAAAATATCCTTGGAATCCTTTATTCGACATGAAGCCTGCCTATTTCATTTTTTCTTAATTTTTTATGTTTTTCTTATTTATCATTTTCGTTTTTGGCCCTGTGATTTGGGTCTTCGTTCGTTGTCAAGTATAAAGAAGTTGACAAAGACAATATTTTTATTATCCTTTTTGTTCTCCAACATTTTAATGTTTCAGATTTTGTACGATATGGTATGAATGGCTAAGCAAGAAAACAGAAACTTAAATAGCTTTAAAATTTCCGAGATAAAGTCTTGTGGAAAAAAAATGGGAGAAGAAGAAAAAGACGTAACTTGGTTTTGTTTACTTTAATGTCCGTACAATGATGGAATAAAGATCAGATTAAAAAAATGTCATCCCTATTTGAAAGAACTCTTCCCTATATATTCAAAAATTACATTTAAAAAATCTAAACGTCCGTTATTCGCTTTAGTGAAAAAAAGAGACAGAGAGAATTTTCCAATGTCTATCAAAAATTCTTCCTTTATGTCCTGTTTATTTAGGATAATACAAAGTTTTTTTAAGAATATTAGTTTCCTTGACTCTATTTTTTGATCCAATCAGCAATTTAATGATTTTATTTTTAAATCCAATGACGAAAAAGATAAATTTTTTATTTAATTTTTTTGTATCAGTTCAAATATAGGCATGTGTGTTTGTGAATTGCCCCCTTTTCTGGAATTTATTTAAGGTTTTGGGGACGAAATTCTCAATTAATTGTATTGAACTTAAATTTAAAAATGAAAAATCAAAAAACTTGCAACTGATCTGTCGATAAATTTTTTTTCGGTGAGTCGAATTGTGTGAACGAATATATTTGGAAATAAGAAAGAGTGTAAGAGGGATTTTTGATTAAAACTAAAATGTTTATTATTAATAATAATTGTTTGGGTTTTATTTTAGTACTGCAAAGCCAATTCTAATGAACAAGAATCGCATGATAAGAATCACACCTCAGAAAACTGGGCCTAGAAAGTGATGGCAGCTGTAGATTTTGTGACGTATATGAGGAGACCCCAGTGCACCCTTTTTGAAATTGTACGAGTCTCTCTAGCAGAAGAAGAGAAACTTGATTCTCACAATAGAACCTTATATGCTGGTCATGGTATAGTGTTACTCATTGTGTGCAATCTATAATCCACGGCTCAATTGAAAGGCGTCATTCTGTATCTCACATTTTTACGTCTGCTAAGTAAGTGAGCATTACACATTCTTAGAATACAATATCTTTAATTTTTTACTATTAAACTTGCGAACTATTGAGAAAAAGTGAGAAAATTCAAATAAAAGAATATATTAAACAAATGACATATACAATTAAAAACAGACGAAAATAAAAAGGGACGAGATTGGAAAGTGACTAAAATGTCAATAATTTGACTAAAAGGTCAATAGATATTCAACAACGTACACATCGTGCCATCAATTTTGTGTCATAAAAGTTTAAATTTTTGAAAATCACATGAGCAAGAGCCTTGTAATTTCGTTTCAATAAAATCATGCAAAACGCAGACTTTTATTACATCAAACAAAATCCGTCAGTAATATTTGTTTTCCGTAGAACTGTTGAATTTTTTTCTAAGTTCTTCATTTTAAGTGATGGAAACTCATAAATTCAAAGCAAGTTAACTTCACAATCCTTACTTTTGTCACTCTGCGTGTATGTATTAGCTATGAACAAAAAAGCGATTAAAATAAAATTATGGAATATTAAGTTATTTGAAGAACAAAAACGAGTCGCGTACACGGATAATCTTCTCGAACTAAGAGTCTGTTTTGTGTTGGCAATAAATTTTATTCAATTTTATGGTATAAAGCAAATACAAGAATAACTTTAAAGGACGTTACTTCTTCTACTCTTAAATGGAATTAAATAATTTTGTTGTGTGTCTTAAAATAGTTGAAGTATATTAAAAATTTTTTAAATGAAAAAGACCTAGTTAATTGCTAATAAAGTCTTTTGTTCCATGAATAATTAAAATTCATTGAGTTAGAATTGATTTTTTGCAACATATCAAAATTCTATTGTCTATTTTGTAAAGAAAAGGACATTTTATCTTTGAAATAGATTGACCTGGAAAACTGTTCCATTCTTTTAGAATTTTATTTATTTATTTTTAAAATAACGAACAAATGTGCCTTGAAAATGTTTAAAGAATCAATCTTGTTTAAAAGGACATTCAAAAATATTTTCTATTTATACTCAAATATAAAAATTTTAACTTTAACTTTTCAGTAATGCGCGGTTTATATAGCGAAAAATAACTGGTGTATATTTCTAATTTGGCTTTTATATGACGGACGATTAAAATATTTTAGGCATAGAAATAAAAATTTTTCATATGAAAGAATTTAAAGAGGCGGTGATTTAAAACACTTATGTGTATGCTCGCAATTTTTCTCTTTATTTAAACAAACCCAACAAAAAAAGAAAAGAAACAAAAAGGAGTGTGAAAACTCGATTATCATTTGTGTCAATCTTACGATTCATTAGGCAAAAATTTTCACCTACATTATTCTATATTTTATTTTTCTACTATAGCTTTTTATTTAGTAATTTGTGCCTGACAAGGTGTTAAAGGACATTCCATAAATATAAAGAGTGTGCAAAATAAAAAAAATGAATGTTAATTCAGTTGAAAAATTCTATGTGGTTCTATTTTTAACCCAAAAAAAAAAATATAGGTGTTAATGAAAAAGTGGAAAAAAAAAATTGTCTTAAAGCAATTATAATTTTTTTGCGGTTATTTAAACCGGAAAATTATATGACTGGTGTGTTCAAATAACAAAAAAATAGGATTTGAAAAAAAAACATGAAATTCAGGGTTTCTATATATTTTTAATCTATTTATTTAAAAGATAAATGGCAATAAGTTAACTGATATGGTTAGCCGTTGTACTTGGCTAATTAAGATTCTATCTTTTAACGCAATTTAGAACTTTAAAAAGAGTAACATTGTTATTACTTGGCCGCAAGTGAATATTGTAAAATTGATCAATAATATGGCGGGGTCTCAACATAGTCTGTTCCCTAAACCAAAATTTTTAAATTTTATGTAATGTGTGAATAGCAAATTACTTTTCATGTTGTCTATCACCAGATTGTAGTGCCATGTTTCTCAAAATACATTTTCAATCATAATATATTTTCAATCATACTATTTAGCCTCTAAGAAATTAGTAACAAGATCCCATTCCCGGGAATAACTCTATTTATTAATTGAATAGCACGCTATTGCAGTTATAACACTACCAATGACCACCAGTCTAATTTTTATAAACATTATGTTATGCTAAATGATTAATGAACGAAAATTTTAGGAAATGTAAAAAAAATTCCCTTTGTTTATCAAAGGGAGTACTAATAAAGTTGAGTCAAACCAATGGTTGAAACGGAAATAAGTTTCTAGTAAAGATTTATGTACGTACAAAATTTCAGCTTTCTATATTCAAGGATGTAGAAGTTTTGTAAACAGACACACGGACAGACGGACGGACAGAGTGAAACTAATAAGCACTTTTTTCAAAAATGTTTTGGAAAAGTGCTAAAAACATTGTTTTAAATTTACTTTCTTCTCTATAGCAAAGTAGTAGAAGATTAAATTTAAGGTACTAAATGAATAAATTTAAATTACTTCAAAATAAAAATTCATGTATTTTTGTAAGTAAGTAAGTAAGAGAGGGGGGGCTCCACTCGTACACCCGCTCGAAGCCCATGCACTAGGCCAACAGATGTATTTTTGTTAGTTTCTTTTCCAAAATTTAGAATCAAATAAAGTTGAAATTGTTTAAATTAAAATTATTATTGAATTTGCGTCATCATGCCTTCTGAAATTTTTTGAACAATACTTTACTGAAAGAGTATTTGCTCACATTGCAATAACAATTTTGAAATAGGCCTAATAGCTGAATTATTATAACAGGTACCGAGTGAAGCAGAAGAAGTGAAATTGGTGCCAAAAATCAGAATTTTTTTTTATCATCGGGCATATTTAAGGCATTAAGTGCCATTAAAGAAATCAGTTCTTGTGATATTTGTCTTTTTTTTCGATATTTCAAACGGAAAATGTTTCTAAAATGTCTGAAACCGAATTAAAGGTAACAAAAATAAAAAGAAGAATCAATGATACCGCAAAAACCCTTAAAACTACAATGTGCTTGAGAAAAACAAATCAATAAACTAATTCCCTTTTTAGTTCATTTTAGCAATTTACCAGCGCATTGTATAAAATTACTCATACATTATTAAATTTAGCAGTCTTTCTTGGCCAATTTTAAAATTATTTGATAAAATTTAAAAAATTTTTTAAACTTAAATTGTTCTTTCAGTTGAGATTTAAAAGCACGTGCAAAATACACCCAAATTATTTTCAAATTTTTTAAATTTTTATCTAGAACAGTGATAACAACAATTTGAAATATTTTTATCTCCTTTTGCATTTTCAATAATATATTTCAGTGTAGTTTCAGAAGATTTAAAGGAATACATGAAGCAAAAAAAATAAAAGGAAGTTTGTCGGTCCATTGGAGGACAATTGAAAATTAAGATTTTCGAATTATTATCCTTACTGCTTTCATAAAAATATATCGCATGCGAAGAGAACAGTTTTTATACATAGAATGTATCCTAGCTAAGTAAAATTGCTAAATATAGTTATATAGATTTTTATAAGTAGATAAAAAATGTTCCCATGTGAAATCGGTAGAATTTTTAAATACGATTAGGAAACCTCAGTACAATGGCTTTTTGAAGAATATCTGCTGTAGTTATAATCTTTTCTGGTTTCGGCATTTCATGACGTTAAAGTTTGAAAAATGAAATGCGTCTATTTGGGATTGGAATTGGATAATACCCAAAATTAAAAAATAAAATTTAAATTTAAAATTAAAAAAGAAACCTCGTGGCTTGAACCTGTTGATTTCTGAAAATTGTTTGTATACTATCTACTCATGGGGGCATATAATAAAGCGATTTACTGAACCATTTATTTGATTATGTTTCCTTTTAACCGCCTAAGCAAATCTTCATAGAACTAAAACCATTAAAGAGGTTTACTTTAAGTTAAGAAGTAAAGCCTCTCAATATACCGAGTTTATTTTTTTTTTTCCAAATCTGAACTGTTTTCCATTGAATAGTCTGAAAGAATAAGAATAAGATTAAGAAATGAAAACAGCAAAAAGAATTTCTCCATCATATGTGTTGAGAATGCGCTGGCTAAATTACGTTTAAATTGACCCTAATAATATAGATAAATGAAAATGTCCTTGTTCCAAGGCGTATTTTCTTGATATACTTTAATTTTGAATTTTCTTCATTTTCCTTATATCCTTAACAATTTATTCCGTGTTTTATATGATTTCTAACGTATATTACTTTGATATACTCGTATTATGCGCAATGAAAAACAGTTACGAAACTACGTGTAATTCGATGAAAACCAATTCAACTTGTTATTTTTGTTTGTTGCTGTTTTTTGGCCTTCATATACAAGTAGATTGTTAATGGATGTAAATGCTTTATCGGTGTATTAAAGTAGCTGATTGTAGGTGTATACTTATAAAGCTGTCAATTTTGATATATTAAAGCTGGGTTGAATAAGTTTTTTATCTTCATTATTTTGACAGTTTCAGAGAGTAAAAAATACATAGAATAAATAAAATGATTTTGTTTTTAGAATATGAAGGAGTAAAATAGGAATTTTAGATTTTTTTAATACGATAGTAAATAAAAATGCCAAAAAAGATATTTGGGTCTTTTATCAAGCAAATGGAAGAAATTTAGATATTTAATAGCTATATATGTACGTTTCTGTATAGGTACATAGTTATGCAAAATTAATATGGCATCTTGAATAAACAGAATTGTAGTTTCATTGGAAATTTTTTAAATGTGCCCGAAAAAGCATTTGTAGGAGAAAAATTTTTGCAATTTAATTAATTAAGTTTGCTAGTTTTTAATATTATTTAAATCTTAAGGTATTAGTATAGGATAATTTTGAAAAAAACGCTTCAATTAAAATTTTAACAGAGAAACTTTGGTTGTCTTGTTTTGGCTCTAACAAAATTTTCTACGTAACCAAGACTAAATGCAATCGAGGATTAATAAGTTCAAAATTAAATTAGTTACACAATTATATGCAAAATAATTAGTTTTCTATAATTTGGTTACAACCCAAATACAAAATATTTTTTAATTTGCATGAAAAATTTTCCCATTATGGCATAAATGCAAAAATTATTCTAAAGAACATTTTTAAACTCTTACACTCAAAACACTTTTTTCTGCTCTTACAATTTTAAAAAAGTCTAAGTCTAAAGTAAATAATGTAAGAAATACATATATACCTAATCAACATGGCGAAATGTCAAAGTCAAAACAAAATAATAAAATGTGAATTTATTGAAATGTGAAAGAACAGGTGTGAAGTTTGAAGGAAGAAATGAGAATAAATGAACTCTCAACTAATGGTGATTCCCGCCATTACAGAAACAATCATTTTTAAAATTACTGGCCAGTTTTTTATTTAGCAAAAAATTTAAACTCAATTAACCCATGATTAAATGATGTGATAAGAAAATAAATTTTAAAATGCTTAAAAACGAAATTCGCTCAAAAGCAACTAAAAATTTAAACCTAGAAGTATGCAATTTTCTAGCTCTATTTAATGTAATTAATTTCCGGAAAAAATCAGTTTCCATATATTCATGTTCAACTGTAATACATTTAGGAGCTCGCTGATCAGTACATTGCAGTGCAAATTGAAAAATACAAAATTTAAGGAAGAAGATCAGCTTTGATAAAGTGCGTATGTAGCGCACGAAATATATTAGCGAAAAATAAAAAAAAAAAAAAAAAATTTAAGGATTCAATAATAAAATTTTCAATAAAAATTCTATAATAAACTTTAAGACATAGCAATGTTTTTAGAAATCTTTAAAAAATTCTATATTCTGATTGCTAGATTACTTTTCACGTTCAACTAGTATTCTTAAAAAGCTTTATCGCGTTCGATTTATGCGCCTGTACAGGAAAATTAGCGAAAACATCAAAGACTTTGATAAACGGGAGCATTTGTCATACACACACATATGCATAAAAATATTTTATTATAAACATAGAACAAAAATCTTAAAAGATTTTAACAATTAATTAAAATTTAATTTTAATCATGAAATACTTTTAAATCGTTTGATGTTAATCTAATTAATAATTCAAACATTGCTGCCAATTAAGCAGCAATCAAAAAGAAAAATCAAAAATATTTGACAATTGATTTAATTATAATTCTGAAAATTTAAATTTTTTAAATTAACTACGTACAAAAGGTAATAATTTTAACACTCAATATTTTAAAAATCTGTGCGAGTATTTAATAAAAATTTTTTAAAAAGAACTACTTAATTTATTTTACAATTTCCATTTACATTCCATTTTGAACACAAGATTACCCAGTCTAATTTTCCATGTCACATAAACAAAAAATTATAATAAATTTACAAAAATAAATTTATAAGGAAGTATGTAAGTGCATTTTAAAAATATTTATGAAATTAATTTTTGTTGTTTATTATGAAATAAAAAATTTAATATTGTACAATATCCGAATATTAAGAATAAATCATCAAAATTCAACCGAGAAATTTTGTAAATAATTTAAAGTTTTCATTTCAAAATGTTTACGACATTCAGTATTTCAGACAATAATTATAAATTTTATTTTCGGACACTGGAATCAAAAATTATGAAGTATGAAAAGTGTAAAATTTGAATAGTAAATTAAGAAAAACAGAATTTCTTCATTTTCCAGAAATATATTTAAAGAAAAGTCTTATATACCGGAAAATTGAGAGATTTTTCACATTCAAAATTTGTAAGTGACGCGTAAATGTTAAAATTGCAACAACATTATGTAAAATGATATGCAATTTTGGGCGAAAAGTGCAATATTTCTTAACTCAAAATGAAAAAATTTCGAAATATTGGCAAGTAAATTTAATGTTACTTTTGCAATTCTGCATCTTATTCTACGTATATTAGCCCTTATGCCATTAGTGTATACACTAACGTCATATATGATAACTGACATTTAAATTTATTCATGAAATAATAAAATACAAAATTCAAAAGTTCAGCTACTGTAAAGAGAAGATAGCCTTGGCTAATATTTTAGGTGCCACAATGTGAGGTTATAAATTAATTGTTTTTGAAATGGTTTTGAAATGGTTTATTAACCTTAAACCGAGTGAAAGCGAGCGTGCGTTTCATATTCGTTGTGACGTAATCCAAAATTAGTTGCTCTATCTAGGGAACATATCCTTACTCTTTTGTCTAAATACACCCACCATATTTTTATTTATGTTAAAAATTTTAATTTTCAAAATTCTGTTTATTTTTTTTTTATCGTGAACTGAGCGTTTCCTTATATACAATTAAAGTTTACAAAACACTGCTACATTTCATTCATTTAAAATGCAATTTATTGGTATTTTATTATTTTTATTATATTTTTCCTCTATTTACACACTAACTAATTTTTAATATTTTTAAAAATAAAAATAAATTCTAAAATTAAACATTATAAAAACACGAGTCTTCTCCTATCACAAGAAAAAAAGAACCAAAAAAATATTATAGGAAAAACATAGGAGAATAAATAAGACGCGTCATTTCACCTTTACAAAACGCCTACGTTTAATTTGACATGTGAATTAAGAAAAATGCAACTTAAAGGCAACCAATCACAAAGAGAACGTTGTGAGCAATTTTTAATATAAAAATCTACATAAAAACAACATTTATACGATTCGTATAAGAGCGACACTATGAGAGCGTATAGTGGGTACGAAAAATCTTAAAAGGTGAAAGCGAAAAACAAAAAATCAGTGGACGGTGGAAAATAAAAAGAAAATTTTATATAAATTTCATGTCATTTTCAATTACTTTTATAATTTATTCAAATTAAAAATTCTTTTTTACTTCTTATTTTTTTTTTTAAATAATTGCAAATAAAGATTTTTGTAAATCAATTTTGGCACCAAAAGAGTAAGTAACGTTTTGTTTTTTGATAATGAGAATTTTTGTGTAGAATTATTGAAGGTGGTTTTTTTTGGCAACATTTCATAATAAAAATGTAATAAAATAATCTGAAAATGTTGACAAAGGAATTAATGACATAATCCTGCAATAAAACAAGTTTTAATTTTGATTGGCTGGCAGTTTTTTAGCATATTCTTAGCAACACACCTATAATAATCATGCGAGCATGAATTTTAAGATAGGTAGTTATGTAGACTATTTAAATTTGTAAGGTATTTTTTAGAGTACGTAATACATGAGTGTATAACATTTTTAAGTTTATCAACGTATGCATAATTATGCGAATTTGTTCTCAATTAGCTCTATATATGTCGACTTGTACAAGTTAGGGTACTATACTCGTGGATATTGGGCTGGTATATACTCTGAGAAGGAGCAAAATGAATTATTAAGAAATGTTTTGGTGACGAAGAAATCTTTAATAATTTGCTTAAATGTAAGACAATAAGAATACGAATTGAATATTTTAGTTAACCTAGACCCACTTCTAACAAAAGATCCTTTAAGTTTTCCTGTTCCTTACGAAATTTAATAATCTAAACACAGTTTGTTCAAATTTCGGCTTCTGTTGAAGATAAAAGCTAAAATCTTATATGAAAATCCAACTTAATATATGTATACATCAACCATTTCAGTCACCTCAACCCTTCACAAATTAAAAAGAACTTTTACGATATTACATTTCTCTCACATTTTATAAGCAATTTAGAAAATCAAGTTACTGTTACACGAACGAATGAGTTTTTCAAATGTATTTTCCAAATTTAAATTTCTAACATCAACAAAATATGATAAAATGCTAAATAAAATTGAAATCTACCAAAAATTTTATTATTATGAATTTTACGTCAAAAATAACAAAATTTTTTTATACGGATCTTATATAATTAATTAAAATATTCTTACGATAAATAAAATATTATGTAAGAAAATGAGAATTTGACATCTTCATTAGGCGGTATTAAAAATTCAATTTTATTAAAACATAAATATTTCAAAGAGCACTTTAACACCTGTATTTTACGTTATTTAAGAATGTTATTAAGGCAAATTGAAAAAGTAAACAATATTTTCTGTAATAACAAAATATTTTTATTGAAGAGACTAAAAACCAGGAAGAGAGAAAACAAAATAATTAAAATGACGCCCAAAGAATGAGGGTTTTTTTTTTTTTCTTTGCCTCTTTATTAATAAATTATTCACCGTTATCAGTCTCTTATTATTATTTTAACAGTAATTTATGTTTTATTTTAATTATTTTTTTCTCAAACAACAACAAATTCTTTTGGCAATGAGTGAGTGAGTGACTTCAAAGTTCAAGGTAAAACAGAAAATTTTTTAGAGAAATGAGAAATTTACAACGAAATTTTTGCAACAGAGTGTTTCGAAATTTAATGAACAATGTTGAAAGTTAAATGTAAAATTGAAAATTTTTTTTTCAAAAGCTATGAGTTCCTCAATTGTAAAATTCTCATAGCTTTTGAATAAAATAACAGAAAAAAAGGAAGAATATTACAAAACTACTATTTTGATAATTAATAATTATTTGACTTCAAATTGGGAAAGGAGTCTTATTCAGCTGTGACAAGCTTAAATAAATTTGCAAAATTGAAACTCGCTTAGAAAATGTACACCTACCATTCAACAATAATTTCAAAGAACAAAACAAAAATTGAATATTATCTAAACTGAAGACAATATTTTCCAAATAAAAACGGAAAGTCGGGAATTTACTTTCAAATATGAAGTTCTAGTGGTTTATTCTAATGAAGCAAGCATGTTGAGTATGTATATACATATAAAACTTTGCACTAAATGCAGTATAATTTTTAATACGTTTCTAGTATCGCCTAGAATTAAGTTTTAAAATTATTAAAAAAATGTCGGCCTTTTTACCTATAGGTCGATCTGTCTGCCTTTCGGTCTGTACGTGCACGCATGCATTTCAAGTTCGGCTTAACCGATTTTGATGAAATTTTATATGTCAGTTCATATGGATGGCACAAAATGTGACCTACTAATAGCTAATATTACATTTTTATAGGTATGTTACGTAAAGCTTACAATATTCCTTGAAATTGGAAAAAATTGTTTAAAAGCCATTTTTATTACCTTCTTTAACACTTGCGCCAAACTAGACAATACACGTAGCGGTTGGTTATAGTTGACAACATCACGTTTTGTTTAAATGATGACAGAATAATCAGCGGTAGCTATTAACTGTAGCTTTCGTGCATTTTCATTTATGTATTAATTGTACATATTAACTGCGTAACTATATGTAATTGTAAGATACGTACAAGGCGAAAATGTATGAAACCCATTGTAGGATAACTTCATTAATATTTTATTAATTTTAATTAATTTTTCAATCATTTTATTATTAAATGAAATTAATACAAAATAATTCATTTAATTATCTCTTCTCAATAATCTTTAATATAATTCATACATAGATTATGATAGAACATAGAAAATTATTCATAAAATTTTCTCACATACTTTTTACTATTCAAAATTCAAAAAAAAAATTTCTAAATGAATGACCATCTATAAAAGAAAATTAATTTTCCGAAACAAAGAAAAAATCAACCCACTTTTCGTATAAATATTGTGAATAATTATTATTAAGATTATTAAAATAAATACTTTTTGTGTATTTTATGTATCTAACATATAAAATGTATAGAAAATAGCCAAGAAAATAGCAAGAAATTAGTTAAAGGTTAAATGAAGGCGGCATAATACCATCATGGCATATAAAAATCAATAAAAAATAACCATTCATTTTTAACAAATTTTCCAGTGCAAAATATTGGAAACAATTTTTCTTCTTTATTATACAGAAAGAAAATAAAAATACATAAAAACATTAATGATATTATTGGATATTAACTTACCGTTATTATATAATATAATGTAACGGTATTGCAAATAATATCTCTAACATACATGTGTCCACACTCATTATATTCTTGTACACTAATAATATAAAAAACAATAAAAAAACACAACTATAATCGTTTGGCACACTCAAATGGTACGTATAACAGTTTGTATACAATATCGTTTTAAAAATCGACTATAGAGAGGGGGGCTCGTTCACTTATTGCTTTTTTGTACCATGACCGGGAAACGGAACAAAATAAAACAAAACATGGAATCAAGAGAAAAAAAGGACATAAAACAATACGAAAAGAATGTAAGGAAAAGGAAAACAAAAAATATAATAAAAACGGAAAATTGTTTTTTCATACACACACAGCTACACACGTGCTCAATGACAAATATATGTATATATATACAAAGAGCAATGTATATAATGTGAATTTGTTCAGAAATATAAATGTTTGGGTAGACATGTTAGTAAAGTTCAAGAACATTATCGTTAGTATAAAAGGTATTTATGAGAATGCTTTTGTCATTATGGGTTGAATTCTTTTTTTTTTGTCTTTTTTCGTATAAATTTTATGCACACCACATAAGTATAACCATGTATTATGTAATATAAATGCATGTAATGTTAAGGTCTAATGTAAAATTTTCTTGCAATTTTTGTAAACAAAGTAGAAAAAAATATATTGGATTTTAAATAAAATTTTCTAATTGGGTAATATTAAATTGTAACGATCTAACATTAAAAGGGACCTTGTTATTTTAATTAAATTACTACACATGAGTGTTTAATTTGGAAAATTTTGGAATGATCAGAAAACAGATATTTGTTTGAATTAAAAGAAAGGATTTGTATGATTTTGAAATAAAACACCAAGCGTGTATTCTTTCATATTTGACAAACCAAATAAAATATTGATGGAAATCGTCAAACCGAAAACCCGCAGCTTGACGGCATAAAAAAATTTATAATGGTGACCGTATTATTTTTTCAGCTGATTTGATGTTGATTGTTGGTACAGGTAAAGGCAACGCATAGATACTTTTCTAAATTGTTAACAATTTGACATTGATTAAAATCTAAACTTCTAAAAGAATTTTTCACTCTGAAATATTTGACTCTAGTTATAAATTCTGAAAAGCTATCTTGACAACATGTTGCCAAGATAAGAACATGTTGCGTAAAGACATCTAATTGATGTTTAATGAACACCATTGTTTTCCAGATCTGAAGTCAAATTTTTGACAATTTAGAAAAGTATGGGGTGAGATTTTTTAGATGAATGCCTTATTCTTGCCACAAATTTCATATTTAAATTCATTAATAAAAAATATGCCACTACTGAGTAGGGCTACATTCGAGCAAAGTGAAATGTGCAGTAAAATTACAGTTTTTACCTATTGCTCTTAACATTATTTAAGTGTACCAATCAAATACAAGCTCATATATATGTCGTGCACAACTTCGAGCGAAAACGCTTTTAGAACATTGTCTTTTAGTGTAACCACTTTTTTTTTTTCGTTAGATTTGGTTTCATGTTCCCAGTTACTTGTATGTATTTTTTGTTTTACTTTTTCAACTATTAATTTCAACTCATGCTAAAAAAAATTTTCCTTTTGCCTTACTTTTTTATTTCTGCTCATATGTTTCGTTAGTCATTTGTAATCGGCTTTCTCTCCTTTTTCTATTATTTTTATATTACTCAACTTATAATATTACTTGTACAACAATAGTTTACTGTGATGATAACACATTTGTGTCACCACTTGTAATACCATAATACAATGTACAATTTATTGTGGTAACCTTGGTTAAGTACAAACAGTTCGAAAGAATTTAAGAAATTTAAAATTGAGTTCTAATTTGGAGATTGTCGGGGGGGTCTTAAAATGTAATTGTTAATCTTCCTTATATAATGTTATTTTTGAAAATTTATTTAAGTATCTCTAATTTGTGAAACAAACAATACTCGTATGACATTTGAAGATAAAATTTAATAAAAATCTAAAAATTCTGAAATTACGAAAACAGAGAAAGGGAAAATATGAATTCTTCGAATTTCATTACTGACTCTAACATGATTCTTAATTCTTTTGGAAATTGTGTCTTCACTAAATATTGCTAAATATTGCTAATTTTCTGTCACAATGGTTTGAAAATAAGTGAGACGCAGTTAATATGGTTTACTTTAATAGCTACTACTTAAATATGATTTTGTTTTCAGTATCCTAGAGCTGCTGAAAACAACTTGATTCCATTTCATTTCTATATAAACATAATGCAAAAGTGTCGAAATTCTACTTTCGGTACCAAAACATTTTATATTTATTTTTAGTGGGTACATTTATAGATTTTTTTTTTGTTATTAATATGACTGCAATTTACAAAAGCTGCTTTTTACAAAAAAAAAGGACAAAAAAAAGCCAAAACAATAAAGAAATAAATAAAAATAAAAATGTCATTTGAAAAAGGGATTTCCTCGACTCTTTTAAAAAAATTAAATTTTTGTGAAAATGTCAAATGATTTAAGTAAAGGTTTTGTTATATTATTTTCCCCCTTAATTTAAATATTGAATTTCATTTAAATAAAATGACAAGAGTCTTAATAACAATTTACATATTACACGATAAATCCATATAATGAAATTGTTGTTGAGGAATTATTGAAATAGCCTGAAAATGGTATACAGGAAGTTGGAAGTAATTTTTTTAGAAAACTTTAGTCATTAATATTTTTCTGTTTATTATCTTAGTATTTGAAATTTGTTTTAAATAAAAAATAAATAGAATTTATTAGAAGTTTCTGTATCCTTATTATTGTTTAACCATTATCTATAATAAATCATAATTAAATATAGGAAGGAATTTCTTGAGTGTGTATGTAAGAGGAAATAATACGAAGCAATAATTTAAGATTTTAAATATTAAATTTTTATTGAAGCAGTTATTTTTATTTAAAGTTAAATTTTAAGTTTGGTTTTTACATTATCACAAAAGCCTTCACAAAACCTTGACAATTAAAGCTAAATTTTTGCGTGGAATATTGATCCGTAGTGAAATTTTAAGATTTTTGTAGAGAATAACACTGCAATGACTGATAAGCAACTAAATAATTTTGAATTTGTTTTGTCCTCAAATGTAATGTAAGTAAGGTAATAAAACTTTTATTAAATTCTATTCTAAAGTTAAAACTAATTCTCTAAATTTTTCAATAAGTTGTTAAATGAAATTTTTTCACAAAAACTGAAAATTTCTCTTCATATCTCACATACACACATATACATATATAAGAATAATTAAATTAAATTGTTCAAATAAAGTCTAATTACCTTTTATGTACGTACATTTGTTCTATACTTTTGAATATTTTGAAAGTTTAAAAATAATTTCATCCTTTTAAATTCACCCACCTGCAATAAAAAATGAAATAGAAATTAATTAATTGGAAAATTTTAAAAATTATATAGCTGTATTATTTTCTATTTGCAAGCAAAATTGTTTTAATTCATTAAAAGTTTGATGAAAAATTTTATCTTATATTATGCAAATTTTCCCTAAAAGTATGCAATTTATTTTGTCAAAATAAATGTTTAAATTATTTTAAAAATGTCATTTTTTTTCTTAAATTTTAATTCATTAAATTAAAAGGGATTTAAAATCAATAAAAAATATTGGGACTAATAAAATAATAGCAATAATTCGAAAATTTTAGAACTCTAATGAAAACTATCTTTGAATTCTATTTGGTGACAAGATTTGATAAAGTGAGATTTAGCTTAAACAATTTTGAATTAAATTAAAAATAGTTCTACTTGAATAATTTCAACTCATTTTGAGCATAAAATAACATAGAATCTGAAGTTGCCACGGGATGTCTCTACTACTCCTTCATCTTTTGCGAATTCGTGGCAAACTAGAATGTATTGAGGTACGAAAACATACTCAAATATTTTAAAAACAATGTTATTTACGAGCCATATATGTTATACTCGCTTTTAAATAATAAAATTTCGATTAATAAACGCTTTGATAATGACAACCGTTTTAAAAACTCACGGTATGGTAAAATACTTCTATTATCAAAGCTATAATATATGCGTGGAAAGAAATCCCAAGCAATTACGCCTGTTTTGTAACATCTTCCCTCTTGGACCTCTCACTCAGACTCAGTGGTTTTATATGAGAAAATATGATTGTTTTTTTTTCTTTTTAAATTTAAAAATCAATTTAACATTTTGATTTCAAATCTTCTAGTTTACGACAAATTTTCTTTACCAAAACGTTTTGTTGTTCATTTTACAGTTACTTATGCATTTGCATGTGAAAATGTACTTTTTAATTTTTGCATTCTCCAATTGCATTCAATGCTACATTTACTATTGTGAAACAATAAAACTTTATTGTTTTCTTTATAGTACACACAAAGTAAATTACCTATTGACACGTTTCTGAAGACATAAAAAAGCAGGTAAGAACAATTATTATTCATTCATCAAATACGCCTACTTTCACTCGTTAATCATTACGTCCACAAAATACCTTCATAGGTACTCCAAAAAAAAAAAAACAGAATTAATGGAGAAGAAAAGAATTTATTGTTTTCAATCAATTTACATTTCAAATATCACTCTACTGCCTACTATCACAAAACTTTTTAAATTCGAAATGAGTACCTAAATTGAATAACGGTACATTAATAATATTCTACTTTATACTGACCACAACGTTTAATTTAAAACACGTAACGTGTACTTGTACTTTTTCAAAAAAAATTGTTATGGCGTAGATTTGATTTCGCACCCATTCTATACAATGAATGACCATTAAAAATTCATTTAATTTTCTAAATCAACCTAAAACAATGGACAATTTGTAATTTTATATTGTAGAAGAAAATAGAAAAAAAAAATTATAAATTAGACTTAATTCATTCAACACGTACAAATTTCAAAATGGAATAATTGTTGTAAGTGAAATGAGAAAATTGATAGCATTTAAAATTTAAACTGTGATAAATAGAAAAATATATTTTATGTAGAACAATTAATAAATTAATGATAGGAGCCCTTAATTCAAATTTATCATTTAGTTTTCTATTTTTGATTTTGTGCTAGGTACTAACTGCTTAAAAAGTTGTACTACACAGAAATTATTTTGAAAAGTTGTAATAGAACTTCTACATTTTAGCACATCTTTGGTTTACCGAATTGGACAAATTAAAGAATTTTAGTATAACACATCATTTGTTTTAATATTAACCCTTGAGTGGCATTGGTTTTTGCTTAAAAATTTTTATATACTAGATAGAAACAATTGCGACTTTTGATTGTTTATTTTTACAGCAACTAGAAAAACTTTGTCTTATTGTAAAATTCATTTGGCATAAAGACGATAATTGTGCTTTAGAGAGTTAAATTATAGTTTAAGTATAAGTAATCAACACATTTGCAAGTGTTTTTGAATTCCTCAATATTTCTAAGAGCTATAAAAATTCTTAAATAAAATTATATCTTTATAGATTGCGCTTTACGTATAGTAGCGCCACACTTTTACTTCCCGTTTTTTTGGAAAATGTGATTGTGTGAAATTTGAATAGAGTTATAGATATTTTCCAGAAACTGTGGCCTCAAATAAATGAAATTCTTTCATAATTTATTTAGAATTGTTAAATATTAAGCCTAATTATAATGACTTCGGATTGGATTGCCATTTTGTGATTTTTAGAAAAGAAATATTTTGAAAAGTTGTAATAGAACTTCTACATTTTAGCATTCTTTAAAATTCAAATTTAAATTAAATCTATTGCATATTTTACTAACCAAGAAGAATTAAATGCTGATTTTCATAATTTCTAACTTTAATATCATCTTCTATTATTTTTTTCTTCTCTGTCAAGATTTTCTTAAAAAAAACTCTTTTCTTTATAAATCGAATTAAATGTCAATTAAATGTAATTTGTAACCCAATTATAGACTTCATTACTCCTCACTTATTCTCAATAGATCAACAATTCACTTTAAAACATACTACAAGTACAAATTTTTTTTAGTACTAAATAGTATCGTATTTTTCAATATTTGAGATGTGGCAAATGTTAAAATTCAAAAGGTGACTTATTGTTCTTTACACAATGGTATCATGGAAATAAAAAATCAACAAAGGAGAGAGGAAAAAAGAAAATAAATATTTTTAAACGATTACTCTCGAGAAGTGATTTATTAAAAAAGAAGAGTAATATTGTAAGGAGAATAAGTACAAAGAAAAAGAGTTAAATTATAAGAAAATATTGAAGGCGTCATATTGAAAGAAAAGAAAATCAAATATTCTTAACATTACATACAAAACTGTAAATGGGTTTTTCAATGAAGAACGCTTCAGATTTTTATTGAGAATAAGAATTTCTGAGAATAAGAATGAGAAGAGATACATCTTGAGAAACTTTTATGAATATCTCCAAAGAATCATGTGTTTGTGTTACACACCCATTAAGACGCGAGAGTTGCTATTACAATCGATAAGGTGTTTGATTGCATTAAGCAAAGTCAAGAAATAAAAATATTATAGAAAGCGTTAAATAATATGTAATTTTTAAGAAAAATATCAAAAATTGTCTAAACACTATATTATTTATGCTTTTCTTATAGTGTACGAACATTGTCAGATTTCAGTTTTAGAAATTTTATAATTAAGTATTTTCAATTCAAAATATATAGACTTTGAAGTGCCTCAAGGTAATTATAAAATATACTTATGCAACGCAAGTCAAAAGTGGAAAATTTTAAAGTTCGTTGCACAGCAATAAAAAATTTAATTTCTGTCAAGAGAGTTCTGCTGTCAAGATAACATGGTGCATTTACATGTCAAATAAACGTCATTTTTTAATATTAACGTAAATTTTTTGATATTTCACTTACTATTTAAATTTCGGCGCCTACCATCTTTAACAATTTCAGATATATTTTATATTGAATATAAGAAGCTCTCAAAAACATAGATAAGTTCAATATGAATCCCCATAATGATTAACCCTTTGCATTTATTACAGTGAATAAATTCAAAAAGATATTATCTTTTCTTTCAGAACCATTTAATGTAGATATGCAAAATCTACTTACATAACAAAAAAAAAGTAAAAAATACAAAAACTTACAAAAAAACTTAATGATACAAAAAAAAAATCATCTTTTCTTAACGAAATAAAAATTGGAAAAACGCTTTCAAAAATCGCTTTTAACCTTTTTAATTTTTATTATCCTTTCTTTTATTTTTCAAATAAAGGAAATTTGAAAGTGACGTCGTCATTTTAAAAATTGCTCTAAGATTTAAGAATTTCCGCAATTTGAGTTTAACAAGGTTTGAATCTTAAAATTATTCGAGTGTTTCCTGGGTAACTTTAAAAGAAAAAAAAGTGTTCGAAGTCAATGTGTAAACGAAAACTGAAATTTCTTTTGAAGTTTTCACAATTTTATATTTTGGGGTTGTTTTGAGAGCTTTTCTTTAAGAAAACGAAGAGTGAAATGAAAGTAAAAATATTTTTTTTTAATTTTGAAATTATTGCAATGAAACCCTAATATATCTGAGGCTTTTCAGAAATCAAATTATTTTCTGTGTATGTGCATGTGTGTAAAACAAATGTCGAATATTATATAAAAAATATTACCAATATTACAAGTTCTCCTGTCTCCTATAATTTTATTTCGTTTAACTAGAGTTGGGGGTGGGTTTGGATAATCATAGATTCAATTTTAATTTATGTGCACAAAGAATATTTTTGAACACCAAGGATTTTAATTTATAGATGAGAGTTCGACGACGTCATATAAAAATGTCATTTCGAATGAAACATTTTATTTAATTTTAATTTAAAATTGTTAAATAAAAATAAAAATGTATTTTGAAATTCAATTTAATATCTGACATTAAATTGACTTTAAAAACATTTTTTCATTAATTTAAATTTATGAAGGTATGCCCTTGATTTTTAAAGTAAAGCAACGCAATGCCTACACAAAGTAAAAAATTTATTTATTTTTTTTTCACCTTAATTATGTTTCATCGCGAGTTGCGAAAGTTTTATACTGTGATTTAGAAGGTTTTATAGTGTGATTTATTAAACCATGAAACAAATTTTCAAATAATTTAATCTTTACTTGAATAGTCCTTGAATTTTTCTGAAAATCAAAATTTCAAAATTATACCTTTGAAATAATAAATATTGCTTGAAGAGGATTAATAATCGCAAAGCACTTAAATATTATTCCAAATTAATTTTTCAAAGAATAGATCAACACAATTGACGAGAAAAATTAATGTGACCTTTTGTAAAAATCAGTGAAAATTCTCTCATGCAATTAACCCTTAAAATTGAGCATTATGTTGACCCCTCTTTATATTAATTTTTGCTTTATTTCAAAGACTGCATAAATCGTTCATCCTAAATAGAAATAGTTTGGTATATAAATGAAAATAATTTTAATAGTGTGGTAGGTATACATAAACTGTAGTTAAAAGCAGTATTTTCAGTTGTTGAAGGGAAAAGTTCTACAATATAAACAATTGGTTTGACCGAACTTTATTTTAGATTCTCATGCTTTGCTTAAAGAACTCTTTAAAGGAAACTTTATAATATTTGACATGGTCAAAAATTTCAATTTTTATTGAAATTAATTCTTAGTTTTAAATATCATAGGAAATATTTTAATCTTCTATAACCAGAGCAGCCATTTCGTCTCTATTATAATCTGTAATTCTGATTTTATCTTAATGATTTTAAAAAATCATCGATTTTTATTAAATGTACGGACATTTAATGCATGTTAAAAGTAAAGTAATTCAAAGAAGAGTTACCAACGCATATTGATAACAATCTATACCTTTTTTGATTTAATAATACTTTGTACGCAAAATAAGTGTGCGTGCTTATGTTAGCTAAACTAAATACTCTCTATTATTACAGTTGCAATATTAAGTCTGCTTTTGATATCTTATCAAATTGTTAGATTCTTTGTCTAATTGAAATTCTAGCCATGATTTTTCATCGCACCTGAATTTTGTTTTCTTTTTAAGCAATCGCTTTAAATTTCTTTAATTTTCTTGTAGTTTTTTAATAAAAATGCACTGGTTAAATGCCGATGAATTATAAATTAAAAAATCTTGTTAAAAATTATAGGTTACACAAAAAACAATAATGTCAACATCAAAATAAAATGAAAATAACAAGCAAGCAACCATCATCGCTGTAATGAATAATATCAATGCAATCGATAAACAATGACATTCAGGAAAGGAAAGAAAAAAAAAAAATTATTTCTTTTGATCGATAATAGAAACGTGAAAATTTTTATGTAAAAATAGAAAACAAGTAAAAAAACATTTTTAAATTAAAAACATTAAAATGGAGGCGTTTAGGCTTAAAACAATTACAATTATTTGTGGACGAGGAAGTTCATTGTAAATCGATTATACCACTTCGATTTTTATAAAATTTCGATTCAAAAACAAATTTCAAAGGACAATAGTAGCCATGTCAACCGAATCTAAATTATACTGAAAATTCAACAATAATTGAATTTAACGCAAAATTTGCTGGCCAATTACGAACTGAATCTGAAGAACTTTGTATTTAATGCTGTCATCATCCAGTTCAAGATAATATAGTTATAACATAAAGTTCCATAACAACAATATAAACAGTTCCACCTCTTCAATAATACAGTGTAATTGTCGTGGCTTACGCTTTCTGTTTTGCTTTTGTTTGCGCACAATGCTGTCAAAACTGCACTTGAGTTCCATCCGAAGTGTACATTAAACAAAACAAGATTCTACATTTCTTTATAATAGCATCCAGAAGCTAAGAACGCAACTTTTACAATAAGTACTTCGTAAAATAATTTTTTGAAAATAATAATTTTTTAGTTGCCGTGTTTGTACTCGTATTTCTACAGCTAATTAAATCTTGCGTATATTTTTATATTACGAAAGTCACAAAATTATATTCAGAGTTCCAAAATTTTCAGAAAGGTGGCACATCTACGAATTTTGTTGTCAATTTCAAAACTAAAACTTAATATTGCACAATTTCTCTAAAATAACCTCAGAGGGGATTTGTCCATCTCGCTATTTTTAATAAGCCTGATAATTTTTTTTCAAAATGATGATTATTGGTATAGAATGACATAAGTGCGTGCTTCAAAAGTTGTTAGCGTTTTTAAGGTTAACACTTGTAATTAAATTAGCGTAAAAATCTATAAACCACGAGTAGAATTTTTTTTATTTATTTTGTTGTAATTTTCTTTCCATTTTCATTCAATTTTTATTTATTTTTTGAATTTTTCGATTTTTTGGGGTTTTAATGATGGTCTTATGCTTTCTGTTGGCTTTCCATATTAGTTTTTATTTGTTATAAAAAAAGTCAAAGCTATATTGAGAATTTGAAATAAAAAAGTTATTTTTATTTTTTTAAGCCGATTAGTACTTTTGTGTTCAAGGACAGCTTAGTTTTTAAAAATAAAATATTTTTTTTTTTGTGTAATTTTCTAAAATTGGAACTAAATTTTTTTTTCTTCTTTTAAAGTAGTTTTCTTATATTTTTATACTTTATTGTTTTCTCTGTAATACTGAAAGATTTGAATGAATGAATGAATTTCTGTTTTGTAATCATACGTTTTATTACAATTACATTTTGTTGACACAATTCAATGTCAAATGTAATCGTAATTGGAAAAAAAAATGTTAAAATATTTCGTAATAATTCAAACATTGTCTCTGATTTTTGTTCCAACAATAAGAAGAAGTGTTATTGATGAATACAATGTTGCTATGTAAAAGAAACCAAAGTTTACGTATTTTTAATTATAAGAAAGGAAGGAAATCGATTTTGAAGCATTTTCTGAAATTTGAGTTTTCTCACTACAATTACGAACAAGTGTGGATTTTAATTAATACAAACTAAAAATTAATGAAACTTTGCTATCTCTTTATTGTATACCGTATAATTACAATTGGAATTGAAATTTATGAAAAAAACCTGAAAGCACGCAAGAATTCGTGAATTATCAACATTTAAGGAAATTGTAATTAAGAAACGCAAGTGATCTTTGATATGACCTTTAAATAAACAAGATTGAGTTAAGAAAGTCCTGTCAAAAAATCTTCCGAACTTTAATACCACAAAGAAAAATTTAATATCAAATTGATATCATTAAAGAAAGATAACTTTCCTTGAGATTCAGTCAAGAAAGGTTCCTTAAGGAGAACAAATAGTATTAAGTAAATTTATGTTTTCGGAGTGTTTGTTTTTCTTAAATGATGACGTATAAGTATATTAATGGAAAATTTAATGGACTTAATTATTTTAGTGAGTATGATTAGTTTTTAGCGTAAAAAATCCATTATAACCACTTAAAAATTTCCACATTACTCACTTTCAAAATGAAAAACAAAAATATAAAATCAAATAAGCTTTTAGTTACGCTTGAATTCATTATGCTTTTAAAAACTTATTTTAATATGTTTACTGATATTATTAATTTATTTTAGTTATTAACCCTAAATTATTCAACAAATTTTATTACACATTATAAAATATACAATTAAGGAAATAAAATTAATTTCCAAATTTTTGGATTTTTGTGGAACAATTTATTTCGTTGGATATTGAAAACATTTTGATAACCATATATGTACATCTTAAAGCTTGTTGTGAGGTAGATACAAGGCACATATTTTATTAATCAAATTGTCATTGTATAGATGCTCATGAGTAAACAAAACTGTTGTATGGGGACTTAACAGGCTGACAGTTACAGTCACTTAAAGTCAATCTTAACTGATAAATTTCGTATCTTTAGAACACAGCCATATTATTGAATATGATTTGGAAACCTCAAAAAAGATCTTTCTCTCTAATATCTATATTAGCTGGCCACCTGGTCAACTAATCTTGAATTCGGTAAATGAGTTATCTTCCTACCTATTCTGTTTTAAGAGTTATTGAAAAAAATAAAGTATTGCAAATGTTATTTTGCCATTCAAAACCATTCAAAAAAGTGTCCCTCTACCGTTATACAAATGTCCAATTTAGCAACTCAGTTTCCTTTAAATTTGCAAAAATTAATGGCCCGTATATAATATCAGTTTTGATATCAGAAATCTTTCGACAAACGAATTTTTTTCAACTCAAGGCTCGGTGATGAAAAGGATTAAAGTCAATGTTTTTGGAATATTTTTCCACAACAAAACACAAAATAAGTCCAAATTTCAACTAGCCTAAATAATTGAATCCTTTATCCTCTTAAAACAATCAAAACTTAAGCTACGCAAAATAATTCGAAATCAAATTTTGAATGTTTGAAGAATGAATAATTTTCAATATGCTACTAAACATATTTTCAGCTTAGAGTGCGCGATGATATTTTTTAGTTTCTTGTTCAGTTTTAATATGTATTACCAAGCTATGATAAACTTTTGGTTTCGATTGCCAAACACAAATATTTTTTTTAGTTTAATTAAAAATCGAATTATTGTTCAAGGTTTGATTTCAATAAAAATTCAAGTCAAATATTTTTTCAATTTTTATAAATTGAAATATTTGACTTGAATTTTTTAATTTAAATATTTGACTTTATTATTTTTTAAAATCTAAATTTTTTTCAAATTTAGTGAAAAGCGTTCTATAATTTAAAATTTGAAAAGATTGACTAAAACAAAATTTGCTTTGTTCTAAAAACAGTGTTGTGGCTTATCGGTAGTTTTATCTGCCTGATAGGCAATTTAATATTTTTATCTTAGGTTTTGTCAAATATTCTAATTTAATTTGGTCAATCTAATTTAGTCTAATTTAATTTAGTCAATTAAATTAGACCAAAATCATAACAATTCAACGCGATTTCAAATTCTTTCCCTATTTCTTTTTATTAATAGTGTAAAATTTTAAAATTATTATGCGCACATCTAAAATAGAACTAGTATAAGTAAAATTAAACTGTGTATCTTTACTTGTGAACTAGAAAATTGGAGATTATTGGAAACATTAATTTTGTAGACTTTGAGAAACATTATTGCAAAATGACTTAATTCGAATAATGATCCAAAAATTTATATTAATTTTAAGTTACTAGATTTCTTTGTTGTTGAATTATTCTTGAAATTGATTGAGTCAGGTTTATACTGAGCCTCTTATTTTTATCTAACAACAAAGCTTTACATTATGAAACGTTATTCTATTTTATATTGTCAAATATTATAGAAATTTTTAATGTCTGAAATAGATAATGATAAATAGCAGACCAATGTGTCCTTACAACTTAAGTTCCCGCACTACGTCAAGCTAACTACCGAAGCGAGAGGTGAAGCATAATTTTTCTATAATATTATCTTCTTAAGAAGAACTATTCAAAACACTGCGAGATTGCGAGAGACCCGATAGAACGTTAACGTGAGAAACACGAAAACTTGACTAATGTTTGAAATTTAACTACTTTTCCCAGTAAGTGGTAGAGATTGTACTATAATTTATATAATTGGAAAGTTTCGAAATATTTTTTCATTTTGTGAAAATTTATTTTAGCCAAAGCCACATTTTTAAAAGCATTTTTATTGCTTTTTTTTAAATATTTTAAAGTAAGAACAAGTAAAAACGTTTCAGTCGGTATAAACCGATTGAATTATACCCTGCACCTTTCGTTATTGTATAGCAATTACTCGAACCTGTGAAATCATTCTATAGAAACTTCGCAGACATGTCTGACCTATAATTGGACATCCGACTGCCAAGTTTCATGAATCTGACTTTATTATTTTTCCAAATATTTAAAGTAAGCTTTTAGACTTGTATGGGGGCTACTCGAACCTGTCAAGCAATTCCATCAAAACTTCACAAATATATCTGATCTATAATCGGACACACAACTGCCAAGTTTCATGAATCTGACTTTATTATTTTTCCAAATATTAAGAATAAGCTTTTAGACTTGTATGGGAGCTACTCGAACCTGTCAAGCAATCCCACCAAAACTTTAGAAATATGTTTGACCTATAATTGGACACACGACTGCCAAGTCTCATGAATTTGACTTTATTATTTTTCCAAATATTTAAAATAAGCTTTTAGACTTGTATGGGAGCTACTCGAACCTGTCAAGCAATTCCACCAAAACTTCAGAAATATATTTGACCCGTAATTGGACACATGACTGCCAAGTTTCATGAATCTGACTTTATTATTTTTCCAAATATTTAAAATTAGCTTCTGGAGTTGTATGGCAGATACCCGAACCTGTCAAGCAATTCCTCTAAAACTTCAGAAATATATTTGACCGATAATTGGACACATGACTGCCAAGTTTCATGAATCTGACTTTATTATTTTGCCGAATATAAAAAATTTGCCGTTAGAGTTGTATGGCAGCCACCCGAACCGGTGCAGCTATCCCATTATAATTTTTAAAGCATGTGTAGAATATAATTGGACACACGTATACAAAATTTTATATTTATAGCTTTATTAGTTTTTGAAATATTTAAAATAAACTCTTGGAGTTGTATGGCAGCTACCCGAACCCGTTGTCCGACTTAGTCCAATAACAATAGGGTTCGTCCTTGGCACAAAAAAAAAAACTTGTGAAAGTTTGGTGTCGATTGCATTATTCGTTTTTGAGTTATCGTGCGATCGGACGGACGGACGGACATGTCTAAATCGACGCAGAATTTTACGCTGAGCAAGAATATATATATATGTCCATACCGCAGATGACTCCTTCAAATAGTTACAAACTCCATACCAAAGTTAATATACCCTTCACGAAGTGCGTCAGAATTGAGTCAGGTTTATACTGAGCCTCTTATTTTTATCTAACAACAAAGCTTTACATTATGAAACGTTATTCTATTTTATATTGTCAAATATTATAGAAATTTTTAATGTCTGAAATAGATAATGATAAATAGCAGACCAATGTGTCCTTACAACTTAAGTTCCCGCACTACGTCAAGCTAACTACCGAAGCGAGAGGTGAAGCATAATTTTTCTATAATATTATCTTCTTAAGAAGAACTATTCAAAACACTGCGAGATTGCGAGAGACCCGATAGAACGTTAACGTGAGAAACACGAAAACTTGACTAATGTTTGAAATTTAACTACTTTTCCCAGTAAGTGGTAGAGATTGTACTATAATTTATATAATTGGAAAGTTTCGAAATATTTTTTCATTTTGTGAAAATTTATTTTAGCCAAAGCCACATTTTTAAAAGCATTTTTATTGCTTTTTTTTAAATATTTTAAAGTAAGAACAAGTAAAAACGTTTCAGTCGGTATAAACCGATTGAATTATACCCTGCACCTTTCGTTATTGTATAGCAATTACTCGAACCTGTGAAATCATTCTATAGAAACTTCGCAGACATGTCTGACCTATAATTGGACATCCGACTGCCAAGTTTCATGAATCTGACTTTATTATTTTTCCAAATATTTAAAGTAAGCTTTTATTATTAAATTTTTAAATATTTAAATATTTAAAGACTTGTATGGGGGCTACTCGAACCTGTCAAGCAATTCCATCAAAACTTCACAAATATATCTGATCTATAATCGGACACACAACTGCCAAGTTTCATGAATCTGACTTTATTATTTTTCCAAATATTAAGAATAAGCTTTTAGACTTGTATGGGAGCTACTCGAACCTGTCAAGCAATCCCACCAAAACTTTAGAAATATGTTTGACCTATAATTGGACACACGACTGCCAAGTCTCATGAATTTGACTTTATTATTTTTCCAAATATTTAAAATAAGCTTTTAGACTTGTATGGGAGCTACTCGAACCTGTCAAGCAATTCCACCAAAACTTCAGAAATATATTTGACCCGTAATTGGACACATGACTGCCAAGTTTCATGAATCTGACTTTATTATTTTTCCAAATATTTAAAATTAGCTTCTGGAGTTGTATGGCAGATACCCGAACCTGTCAAGCAATTCCTCTAAAACTTCAGAAATATATTTGACCGATAATTGGACACATGACTGCCAAGTTTCATGAATCTGACTTTATTATTTTGCCGAATATAAAAAATTTGCCGTTAGAGTTGTATGGCAGCCACCCGAACCGGTGCAGCTATCCCATTATAATTTTTAAAGCATGTGTAGAATATAATTGGACACACGTATACAAAATTTTATATTTATAGCTTTATTAGTTTTTGAAATATTTAAAATAAACTCTTGGAGTTGTATGGCAGCTACCCGAACGCGTTGTCCGACTTAGTCCAATAACAATAGGGTTCGTCCTTGGCACAAAAGAAAAAACTTGTGAAAGTTTGGTGTCGATTGCATTATTCGTTTTTGAGTTATCGTGCGATCGGACGGACGGACGGACATGTCTAAATCAACGCAGAATTTTACGCTGAGCAAGAATATATATATATGTCCATACCGCAGATGACTCCTTCAAATAGTTACAAACTCCATACCAAAGTTAATATACCCTTCACGAAGTGCAGGGTATAAAAACCGATTAGAATTGATAGGATATATGATTTAAGCGAATTTCAAAATTTAGTTCAGAATCCAAATCTTAAAGAGTGATTTCGTCTTAAGGGATTGGAAAATTTTTATTCTGACTTAAAAAAAATTAAGGTTCAGCTTTCGCAGTTTTACCTCCCGTGTCGTGAATAGATATTCTTAACAGTAAATCCATTCATACTAAAGAACATTTGATTAAACAATAAATTTTATTGTTTTGATTTTCTGAGAACTATAGAAGATAAGTTACTGTTGCCTAGGTTCTACATGTAAATTAAATCATATGCAATATACCAAAATCCTTTAATATCTAAGAATCAACAAAAATATTTAATTTAATTAAGTTTTCTTTTGTAGACTATTTGTATCCCATTTTGGATTTTTATTCAATCGTTTCAGCTATTAACAACACATTTATGGTGCTAAAATTGCACTCCAATGCGCAATTTATAAAAGATTTTTGCTATTACAGATTGATTTAATTTAAAAATAGCGAAATACTTTTTTCTTTAACTCTTCTTACTTCTTTCATTGAAAATAAAATTCAATAATCGATCTTATTGAAAAGTGAACAAAATGCTTAGTAGCATCAGTTAAGTAATCATCGATCGAATCAAAATTATCTATAATTTGAACTGACATCGCTATTCAAGACTGTTTTGACTGGTCTGCATATTGTTAATGAGAATGCCATTAGAATCCATATTTAATGCAAACAAGACCTGTCCATAAAAAAATACCAACTAAGTGAATAAATAAGATAATCAATGACTGTTATTTACATTGGAAGTTAACACTACATGTCGAAAAAATCGTGTTATTCTTGTTTTATTCCAATCCGATTCGGTTTTGCTTGAATTTTATATATTTTTATACCCTGCACTTCGTGAAGGGTATATTAACTTTGGTATGGAGTTTGTAACTACTTGAAGGAGTCATCTGCGGTATGGACATATATATATATTCTTGCTCAGCGTAAAATTCTGCGTCGATTTAGACATGTCCGTCCGTCCGTCCGTCCGTCCGTCCGTCCGTCCGTCCGTCCGTCCGTCCGATCGCACGATAACTCAAAAACGAATAATGCAATCGACACCGAACTTTCACAAGTTGCTTCTTTTGTGCCAAGGACGAACCCTATTGTTATTGGACCAATTCGGACAACGGGTTCGGGTAGCTGCCATACAACTTAAAGAGTTTATTTTAAATATTTCAAAAACTAATAAAGGTACAAATATAAAATTTTGTATACATGTGTCCAATTATATTCTACATATGCTCTAAAAATTTTAATGGAATAGCTGCACCGGTTCGGGTGGCTGCCATACAACTCTAAAAGCAAATTTTTTATATTCGGCAAAATAATAAAGTCAGATTCATGAAACTTGGCAGTCATGTGTCCAATTATAGGTCAGATATATTTCTGAAGTTTTAGTGGAATTGCTTGACAGGTTCGGGTACCTGCCACACAACTCCAGAAGCTAATATTAAATATTTGGAAGAATAATCAAGTCAGATTCATGAAACTTGGCAGTCGTGTGTCCAATTATAGGTCAAAGATATTTCTGAAGTTTTGGTGGAATTGCTTGACAGGTTCGAGTAGCTCCCATACAAGTCCAAAAGCTTATTTTAAATATTTGGAAAAATAAAAGAGTTAGATTCATGAAACTTGGCAGTTGTGTGTCCAATTATAGATCAGATATATTTGCGAAGTTTTAGTGAAATTGCTTGACAGGTTCGGGTAGCTGCCATACAACTCAAAGAGTTTATGTTAAATTTTTCAAAAACTAATAAAGGTACAAATACAAAATTTTGTATACATGTGTCCAATTATATTCTACATATGCTCTAAAAATTTTAATGGGATAGCTGCACCGGTTCGAGTGGCTGCCATACAACTCCAAAAGCAAATTTTTTATATTCGGCAAAATAATCAAGTCAGATTCATGAAACTTGGCAGTTGTGTGTTCAATTATAGGTCAAAGATATTTCTAAAGTTTTGGTGGAATCGCTTGACAGGTTCGAGTGGCTCCCATACAAGCCCAAAAGCTTATTTTAAATATTTGGAAAAATAATAAAGTCAGATTAATGAAACTTGGCAGTTGTGTGTCCAGTTATAGGTCAGACATATCCGTGAAGTTTCTATATTCTTGCCATACAAGACTGAAACGTTTTTACTTGTTTTTGTTTTGTATTTTCCTTTTTGTGCAAATATGATATTTATGCAAAATGACTTTAACCATTTTTATAAACGTGTATATAAAGTATGAAGTGTTGAAAGAGAAAAGTACGATAACATGTACAAATAGTTGTAGATTTTGTTTTCAAATCAAATGAAAAAATAAATTATTACTATCCAATAAATAGTTACAAAAAAGCAATTTAGATTATTGGTATAAATGCAGAACAAGAAAATCGAAAAATATAAAAAGATAAAGAGATAAAAAATTAAGTAATTAAATCTACAATAGAAGGTATCTTTTTAAATTGTTCATGCCAACAAACCTACATGCATACATAAAAAATTTAAATTAAGCGGTTCATGCACATGCTTACAAGTAATACTGATAAAATAAATTGGTAAAACTTTTACAAATTTGGGTTTTATAAATCAAATAAGCTATACAATAATCAAATTCTGAAGGAGTTCCCCTAAACCTGATAATCTTAAGTTGAAAACAGAACAAGAGCGATTTTCCGCGGCGAAATCTGAGAATTCATATAGAATACAAATATTTATATGAGACTGCCCAAAATTGACAGAAATCCTGCGAAAATTCCGCCGCCGCCAGTTTAATTTGACATAAACTGTTTCCATGTGTGTGTGACATATGCAAAATACTGTTGCGCTATAGAGAATATCGGACTTTGTCCGAATTTCAAATTTGAGTAAGCTAATTAACACTAAAACTTAGTTAAACTTCAATATTAAGCAAGCTCAACAAACGTGGAAATTCGCATAGATTATCTAAATATTGTTTGTCATAATTGTCCTTTAAATTTCGACTTTTCTTCGATTCTTTTATCGACCATGTATACTCAACTTGTCACCTTCTTGTTGTTTTCACAATACTTCGAATGATGTACTTATGGCAGTATTTCCATGTCAATTTATTTGTCAAGCATTTAAGGCTTAATTAAAAACACAGTACCAAGTCAAGCAAATTCGAGTCACATTGCAAAATATAGAAAAGACAAAGCTATGTATTTTACTAGTTACATATACCAGTAGCAATATTTTATAGTGAAAATTACAAATGTCTGCTGAGAATGGACTATAGTAGAATGCAGTCAAATTTTCGTAATTTTAAAGTGTGCTGGGTTGATGTAACCAATAAATTTTGACAAAAAGAGGCAAATGGAGAACTTTCTTGAACTGGAAGACATGAAACAGTTGCACAAGAAACATTAAAAGACAAGGAAATTACACACTTAAACTTCAGTACTCATCGAGTAATTTTTTCAACTTGTAGCTAGTACGAGTAAGTTCGAGAAGTACTTCATATTAGAAATTTTTTCATAACAATGGCGGTACTAATTCCATTGCACCCAGTGAATCTTTTATAATATTAATTAACTTTCTTAGTTGAACGGTAATTTCGACTCATTTTCTGCATAGATTTTCATAATAACCCTTGTAATTTCTACGATTTTACGATTGTAATTTCAAATTATTTATGAAATATTACGATTTGACGCACAATTTTATTTACTCTGTTGTGATTTATTCTACTCTGTTGTAATAAAAGTATGTACATAATTATTTGCTCGTAAATTCGAAATTAAAACAAATTATTCAAGAAATTTGTTTACATTCATATGCAAAAATGAGAGAAATCTTTATCAATATTCAATATGTGTAAATGTATGTAAAATATATATTTTTCTAAATGAAAAACACTGCCTTGAACTTTAATTGCGTCTATTCATTGTATAATTATTCTTTGTTATTAAAATTATATGCGTATATAAAATGCGGAATAGTTTTATAATACTATAAGTAATCTGTTATACATACACAAACGTATAAACTTTATTAAACTTTGACTTATCGAAATTACACGTTCACAAGAAATTCTATCGTATACAAATTGGTTTAATTTTGTTTTGATTTCGGAAGATTCCACAATATCGTGATCTTTTTTTTTCACTTTTATCAATGTAACTTCCGCTTAAATTATTCAACATTTCATTGATTGACTAAATTCATATATCTTATTCACATATGTATGTATAAATTTACATACTATATTTAAACATACTCGTATACACACAGAATTTTATATATGAGGAATAGGTGGTATTAAAAAACATAATATAAAAAAGATATTTCGCACACATAACATGAACGTGTGTACGTATATCAACTTTATTCATATGTAAAGAACTACTTGGAAAATAGAATTATAAAAAATTTAAGAGATAATCAGGTTTCTTTATCCGACGACTTTAGGTTTTTGTACATATATATTATATACTATATACTGTATACATGTGCGTAAGTAGATTATTTATATAAGTACAATATGAATGAGAAATAAAACTTATAAAGCGTATAATTAATATGAGTACAAAATTGTAATTGGATAGAATTAAAGATTTTCGACTAACTTATTATCAAGAAAAAGACCACAAAAGGTTAATGAATAGTTCATTTTCGATTTTTACTTTTACTTTTTATAGTATTATACTTAACTATATTATGTGTATTACTCGATTCTGTTAAGATTAAGATAATGAATAAATAATTAATTATTATTATAAAAACTTTGTGTTTATAAGATCTTTATATTATAAAGTTATAGAGTAAGGAAACAATATTTGTATTAATTGGAAATTGAGATCAATATTCTTGTTCATAAGTAATAAATACAATTACTTAGTATAATATTTTAAGAAATTAATTTATTCTAGTAATAATTAAAAGATTTCATTTATTTTAATTTATTTTTTAAAAAATTTCTGCTGTGAAGTTTCTATAAGAATTCATGTTTATAATAGAATTTAATTTGAATTTTTCTTTTACACAAGAAAGAGAGAAAATACCAGTATTCACAGAAAGAAAATGGGAGTCGGTAGTAAGTTGCTCTAGGTTGCAAGGTGTACAATATTAATAAAGATTCAAAGAGTTCATCGAACAAAAGAAAAATGCAAAATTAATTTGTTCCATTCAATGAAATTCGGTCACTATATTAATGCGTTAGGAATAAATGGGTTAACAATGTTCGTATAATTTGCGATTTCAGTTAAAATAAGGATTAGAATAAAAAAATTTCATTCAAGCTCGTTTCGTTAATTCCCTGAAATCTGCTCTTCCCGTCCAAACAGAAATTTCAAGAACTGTAAAATTCAAAATCGAAAAAAGTTTTAGATTTCATCTTAAAAAAAATATTTGAAATTTAATTTTTTAAAAATTAAAATCATAAATTTTAGAAAATAATTTTAGAACTACAATTACAATGTGTTGCTGCTCTCTCCAGACTTAAAAAATATGGAAGTGGAGTTTGTTGTGCGCTTAAGATAAATGTAAAAAACGTCTCATATATACATGTACATATATTATGGAAAAATAAATAATTATATTTTCATCATTAACGCGACAAAAAACCTTAAAAATATAAATAATATTTTTTTTTTTAATAAAAAAACTTGAACAAGAATCTTTGATCAAAAGAAAATTTATTGAGATTACAAAAACTTTTTCGTTTTCAATTTCACTTGAGTTGTAAAGGGAAATTTTAGATTTGAGTTGAATTGAAATTTCAATTTTTAATGCTAAATTTCTTAGAAAATTTATTTATTTCCTAACTATATTCCTGTGATTTTGTATATAGATTTTTGATTGAGCAATAAGCAAATTCTTGGAATCATTCTTAATAAAAAATAATTTTGAATAAGAAATTGTTCTTTACTTAATCAGAATTAAAATCAAATGTATGTGTAAATCAGAATTTAATTATTGCTACACAAATTTAAAATTAAATTATTGAAAATTGTAGTAACTTACAGGCGATAAAGGGAAGAAGACTGTCCCTTAAGGTGTGCAACTAAATTGTATGAAAAGTGAAGTACTTTTAATTATACCAATAAATAACCACCTATAACTTTAGTTACTAACCTACTTTTTTAAATAAATTTGAATCTTAAGTGTAAACTGCACCATAATACGTGATTCACAAATTTTACTCAAGCACATGCAATTCACAAAAAATTTCACTTCTAACTTATCTTTTGATTTAATTTTCTGATTATACTCTTTATTGCGGCCATCCTTTCACATTTGCCTAGAATTCAGTGCTCTACTATACACTTACTATTTAAATTGTAATAAAATCGTAATTGCCGAAAAAAAAGAGGAAGTAAAATAGTGACGTATCGAAATGTAATAAGTATAGACTAATTTTAATAATAGCAGTATACTTTTTCAAATTGATTGCAAAATTTTAATTGTCATTTTTATTCTGACCTCATAAATGGCATGATTTTTGTATGAATATACCATTAAGCTTACGATTTGAATAATATAATTACTGAATTTTGTTTGAACCCAGTACACATGCAATTCGGAGCTCAAGGATATCCTGCTAATTGTTTAATATTATTATACACTGTAATTAGAAATTCAAGAAAATTAAATTCCCTTAATTAACAACAAGCTTTTGTGTAAATTAAAATATAGAATTAAGCACACAACATTTTTCTTGTTTTTCCAAATTAATTATATTTAGTACTTTATACCTTTTATTTTGAGATTTGTATTAAAATTTACTTAATATACTTAATATATAATTATTGATTTAAACCTCATATCGAATTGATTTCATATTAAATTGTAAGCATGTATGTAATTTATTCCATTTTGCGGTTTTTAACATACAGAGTAATTTAATAATTTTATACCATATATTAACTAGCTATCTTATAATGTAATATATTTGAATATATAATTAAAATTAATTATATATTATAAAATAATAAATAGTAAAGTACGTACATATGTACGTGTGTACATATACTTAAATTGAAGTATATATATCTTTAGATTATCTTATTCACTTTTATAGCCAACAACTACTTGTAAATACACTTATATTGTATCAGTAATTATTTGTTACCCATGGGAATCAATTAACAACTATATATTCAAGTAGTATAACTATATTAAGATGGGTATAATTACTACATAACAATATGTGATGGAAATGGCTATAAGTGGTTATACAAGTAACGATAATTATTACAATATTGGGTACAATAAGTTTATTAAACTTACTTTTATGTTCATATTTTAATCTGAGGTGATTTTAGATCTTGTAGACGTTATACAAAGTGTGAGATTTTATTCTTTTACTAAATTTGTACTTTTATACATGACATAAGAAGCCTTAACTACAGATACATATATGCATGTAGTAACAGAAATAAATGTAATAGTTAAGTAAATATAAATTGTAAATTTAATTATAATTAATGTGTAAAAACCTAAAATATTTTTTACGAAATTTTCACACTATATACGTACGAGTATAAGATTACAACAGCCACAATATTATTAAAGTTCATATTTTGGTAATTTGTGTATAACAATAAAAGAAAACGAATATTACAGTTAATTAACCTAAAACAAAACAAGACTATATTAATTGGGATTCCAATTATGTTGTTGTTTTTCTGAATCACATATGTTGGAGTAACCATTGAATAAATTGAGCTTTAAATTTCGTTTTAGTTTTAAAAAAAAGAAAATTAATAAAGTTGGGTCAAACCAATGGTTTGTCTTGTAGCACTTTTCCCTTCAGGAAGTGAAAATTCTGCTTTTAAATACAGTCTATGTATAGCTATCACAATATTAAAATTATTTTCATTCATTTTCAAAACTATTCCTAGGATTGCATATATTTGGGATGAACGATTTATGCAGTTAATTTTTGCTTTATTTCAAATAAAGCAAAAATTAATATAAAGTGGGGTTAACATTTTAAGGTCTAGTTGCGTGAAATAAGAAAAATGATTATATTTTGTAATGTCACGGAATTGTCTGTTAGCTTTTTGCGTTTATAGAAATTTGAAAAAACTTGCGATAACTTGAGAGGGGGTGGAGATGGAAAAAAAATTTCTTTTAATGAAATAAACTATTTGTTAGTGCCTAAAAGTTGCTAAAATTTCAGGCTCTTACAACCTGGGGTTTAGCAGAAAAACGATATCAAAAATTTGAAAAAAACGGATTTCAGATAACGGTAAATTTGAACGGCCATTTTGTTTTTTTAAAGTTTAACTATAGTATGCCACGATAAGAGAAGCGAACCACTGCCTTTCTGACTTTGCAAAATGTGGATTTTTTGGAAAAGTGCTAAAAAATAGTGGTATTAAATGCAAACTTATGTAAATGCTTTGAACAATGAACATAAAGATTCAAATTCATGGAATTCTTCATTGAATCAAGAATCCCTGTCTTGAAAATTGAAAATACTCTCAAGAAAAAATTGAAATCAGAGTTATCATTTTGACTTAAATTAGGTCAAACTACTCTCACTTTATAATTTGAAAATCGGTTTCATTGCTAACTTTTGGCATATTTTCAAAACAATTTTTTGAAAAGTACTTCTATTACTTTCAATTTATTACCTTGTATCTTCCTCAATCTATTACCTTGTGTATCCGTCTGTTTATAAACTTTTATTTTAAAATTAAAAGCAATTTATAAATTATATAAGTGCAGAAATCACGAACTACTCTTTCTACAAAAAATAAAGTACAATGTTTAACATTTATCTCAAATTGGTTTTCCGTTAATTTTACGGTACAAGTTTTCTTCTACATGGCAACTCTAAAGATTCTCAAATTGTGACAGTTTATAGATTTCATTTTAATAGAAAAAAAATCTTTGTAAACTACTCTTCCTGAGTTAGCAACTCATGAAATTTGAATTTCCCCTGTATGATTAATTAGCATTTTTCCAAAAATTTTTTGAAAAAAAGTGCTTATTAGTTTCACTCTGTCCGTTCGTCCGTCCGTCTGCCCGCATTATGTACGCATATATTGAAATCGAGCATTATGTTAACCCCACTTTATATTAATTTTTGCTTTATTTCAAAGACTGCATAAATGGTTCATCCTAGATATATGCAATCCTAGAAATAGTTTCGTTTATGAATTAAAATAATTTTAATAGTGTGGTGGATATGCATAGACTGTATTTAAAAATTGCTACAATAAAAACAATTGGTTTGACCCAACTTTATTTTTATGAGAGTATAACTTTCCCGAAATTTATACTCTTTAAATCTCCTTAATTTATGCAAATTAATATGGTGTTGAACGAATCATTTCAATAGATGATTTTCATAACATGGAACTAAAGCTATACTTAAATACTAAAGGAAATGTGCTATTTTGTAAACCATAGGTTTCATCGACATTTTTTTGAATTTATTCTCATAAATAATTAAATACACGCATACATTTTAATTAAAAACATTTTAAAATTTACAGCAGACCTTTATTGAAATTCAATTGCCATATGATAAATGCTGGTACGAATGGTATTCATCACAAAACACAGCCTAAGCTATGAACTGAAGTTTTTTAACTCATTTCAATAAATTAATTATTGCCAGTTTTCATAAAGAGCAATAAAATTCATTTATTTAAAAACAAGAAAATAAAACCAAGAGCATTTTAAATCCCACTAATTTTTTTTTCAATTTTCAAATATTGCCCATCCAATAATTCTTTGATTAAATATTAAACAGTTATTTATATTTTTATTAATAAAACATGATTTTATTACAAATTGCTATAATGTAGTTTCATTAACCTTATTATGAAAAACGAAAACCTATACTGAATACATAATACAAACATGTGAAAGAGCATTTATTGAATTTATGTGGTGTTAAAATATTGTTGACCTTAATTGTTAACACTATAAGAATTGACAAGTTTCCTCATACAAATAGAAGTACACACTTAATTGTTTTGTTTTTTAAATACTTAGATTTATAACTTTTTTATTTTGTAATAAGCAATGTGAATTAATTTGTAATAAAAATTTATTAAGGAATTTCGAAACATCAAAAATAACTTCAATTAAATTCTACAAAATTAATTTGTAAAATAAATTAACAAAAAAAAAAAAATTAGTTAGAGTTAAAAATTTTCTAAATGTTACAAATAGAAAACAAAAATTTATTTTTTAACAAAAATTTTTAAAATTTTTTCAAACCAAAATTTAAAAAAATCACCACAGGTGATCACCTTAAACAGGCAACAACAAATAATTACAACAATTTTTGTATTACCATTTTGTTTTTTTTTTATCTCACATCATTATCGAATTAATTATGAATTTTATTGTTCTTTTTTTTGTTTTTTTTTTGTAATTCCATTTTATTTTTAATTTATTTTTAAAATTACAACATAATTATTGTGCAACACAACATTTTATAAATATCTGAAATGGTAATTTTTTTTGTTTTTTTTTGGAAATTTTAAATGTTAAATGTAGTGAAGTATTTTATGAGTTATGTAATTTTAATTCTGCGTGTAGCCATTTTTAATCGTGTAAGTACATATGTTTTTTGTTGCTGTTTTTGCTGTTTTTGTGTGTGATTTAATTAAAATCTCAAATAAATTTTTTAAGCAGATTTTTTTAGTAAAAACATTAATTTGTAATTGAATGGTACTGTGAATTTTTTTTTTGTGTTCGTCTAGCCGTTTTGCTGAAAGTCAAAAAATTTTGTTTGGTCACAGATTGTTTGTAATTTTATTTTGATTATGAGTTAAGCTTAAATTTAAAGTATAGTTATCTTAATTTTATTCAACAGATGGGTGAGAAATCATCATTGCAGCTTCATTTGCGAACATCAAAGTTATAATAACAAAAACCGTTTTCGACAAATTATCTCTCATGTGGAAGTATTTGAGATATTGACAAGTTTCATTGTACGCATACCCCTCACTTCTCATTCTTTTTTTTTCTCCAAAAATAAAAAAAAGTAGGTATAGTGATTTTAAACGAAATTAGTTTTTAGTTTAAAATTAATTAATACAGAGCATTCAAAGTTTTCCCAAAAACTTTTCTCATTTCCCGTATAGAACTTGATTTACTTGTTAGCAATGCAACCACCAAAATGCTTTAAAATTTTCCCAGTTACATTTCCCAGATTTCAAATACATAATTAAAATTCATTTGCCATTCTTTGAACTTTTTTAGCGTTTTGTAATTGAATTCCAGATTTTATTGATTAATCTAATTCTGACTTTTCCAAAACATCATTGCTGAATAAATGAATTTTTAACTGTTAATTTTTTTGTTTTTGATGAAAAATTTTCTAAACCTTAAATAAACACATTTTGAAGTTGATTACTACCTTCAGTTCGATTTTTTCCTCTTTGCCAATAATTGTGCTTCATTTTTTGGGCTTATTGGGTTGCCTATGAACCTAAATTGTGGTTCATAATTTACAAATTTTTGGTATCATTTAATTAGTCAACAATTCATTTACAAATTATTTTTTATAAATATTTTCAAGAGATCCCAAATTTGTTTTCTTAGAAAAATATTTTTCTCAATAAAATAATTTCAATGTTTTTTAGATAATTTTAGTATGAAAATTTGTCTCATTTTTTTTACAATTCATTACGTTCATGTTTACTCGATTTTCAACGTAAAAAAATCCAATTAATTTTTAATATTATTATGTAAGGATAATAAAGAATTTCTTCATTATTAATTATTTTCATAAATTACAAAAATTCAATTTGTATAGAACCCTTAGTACACTTAGATTGAAATCCTTCCTTGTTTAAGTAGTAATGATGACGAAGAGGAATTACAATTCAGTTTTACAGAATTAAATTACTTTTGAAAAAATACAGAATCTTTAAAAATGCATATATACTCATTTTAATTATTTGCATCTGAAGATTCGAATTTTCGGGAGATTATTTAAGAAAACCCTATTACAATTTCTTTAAAAAGGCTTTTAATTTGTTTAAAAAAGCTGCTTCTTACTGATTCTTTAGGAAAAGGGCTTTAATAGAATTTATTTTTGAATAACCAAGTATTAAATTGGTCATTTATGCGCATTTCTCGTTCGCATTTATTCAAATTTTTCAATAAAGAATTTATTTTTAACCTTTTTTAAAATTGTTTGCCAAAACTTTTACAATGCTTAAATTTGAAAGATTACTGAATTAGATATATGCGCTTACTTATTTTTCCCAATTGAATATTAAATTATAATTTAAAATCACAAGTCTATTTTAATTATAATCGGGACTGCAAATTAAAATTCAATTACTTAATTAAGGCACAATTTGCAGTACACATGCAAATACAAACACAGATACATCGACAATATGTGGCGGTAAAAAATTAATTGAAAATACAAAAACAAAATATTAAAGGGAACCTAGAACTACAATTATCAATGACTGTCGTTGTTCTTTAAATTTTTATAATTATTTCTATATATACATATGTACATATACATATACACATATCTAAATATGTACAAAATAAAAATTGAAATTGATTGCCGTTTCAAATCACTTTTAGTTCCCTCTTTTACTTTTTATAATTTTATTGATTGTTATTTTTTAGTTTTTTTTTTTTATAAATGCACTTTTTCATAAATCAATAAAAAAATAATTGAAAATAAAACTTTTGTTTCAACCTAAATCCAATTTTATTTTACATTTTGCATTTTAATTTTTTATGTTTTATAGAAAATTGAAATTGAAATCAGTTTATTGTTCCGAAGCGATTTATGAATTTACATTTACATATGCTTAACAAAATGGTGATATTCTTAAAATGGAAAAGGTTATTACAAATAAAAGCAAATTATTAAATAAAAATAAATTGAAATATTGTGATGCTTTTGATAAGAAATGTGAACGTTTCTATAATTGGGATGTAATATGTTTAAAACCGAATGCTCAAATGGAAATTGAAAGCTCAAATTATTTTAGTTTAGTTACGTTTATTCACCGTTTGCAAGGGCGTTACGAAAAACTATATAACTTACAGTTTATATTTAAAATTTTAGGAACAAGATAATTTCATTCAAAAAAGGCATTAATCGTGTTTTCAATTTAAAAATGCTTTAACTAGGAAATTTAGCCTTACATTGCCCTAGCATACTAATTTTAATTCAGAAAATCTTAAATCGCAAAGAAATAAGCAAATATTACTAAAATAACTAAACTAAGTATAGCTTCCAAAATATTTTGCATGTCAGAGCATTAATTCACTTGTAAAAATTTATTCCCTCGAGAAAAAGAATGCTTCACAACCTTTTATGAAAGTGAAAATATTAAAAATTTCGTTTTTTTTAATAATATAAATTTCAAGATCTTTGATTTTATTATTTTTTCCACATTTTTCATTGCTGATATTCTTAAGTTTTTCTCAAATTCTTACATTGTTGCACAGATATAGAGCACAATTTTCTGTAAAATATTTACTGAACTCTATAAAAAGGAGTACAAAGAAGGGAAACAAAAAGTTCCCATCAGCATCTTATACGAAGAAACCGTAACCAACTGATGAATGAGTTGATGACATGATGAAATTGAAAACTTTCTTAATTTACTAAGTGCGTGCATGCAATTAGTGTGGAATTTTTTAATATATTTGAAATTGAAAGAAGTATGTTGTGAAAATGAAAATACAATAGCACATACTTCCATTCCAGACCGGATATCTGTGTGTAATTGATGTAAGGCGGTATATGAAATCAATTTTTAAAACAATGGAAGTATGTATGCAATGAGAAAAGAAAATAATATTGGGTACGGGTAGGCCCGTTAAGAGCGTTATGAGAAATGACAGCTTTTATTTATTTTGAATATAGAAATTGTATGCAATTTTAATATTGTTGAGAGTCGACTTATTGGTAATTATATATACATAATCGGATTTTTTGGTTACTTTTTTAGAGCAACAAAATATACAACATAAACTTAATCTTTATCTAAAGGTTACCATTATTCAGTTTTGAGTTAGAATGTTCTGATCTCATGTGACTAAAGAATGATTTATTATTCTTAAAACATGAAACCTTTACGCACTCAAATACTCATAGGACACGACAAATGATAAACCCGAAAAAGAGTGTAACAAGCATATTTAAGTATAAAAATTTTAGGCAAGATCTTGAAATATTATTTTAAAAAAGTCATTTCCTAGCGTTAATTTTTAGAAGTTTAATCTAATACTATCTAGGTTCAGAAACTGTTCTCTATAAATGGCTTTCTTGTATCACTCACCTATTAAAAATTATTAATCAGGTTTTTACTTCGAAATATAAGGCCGTCAATTTGCCGTGCAATATTTTTAATGTTTCATAGTTCTAAAAATTAATTCACTATAAACTAATTTCCAACGCTTTTTTATTTCTATAAATTCTTCTGATAATTTTTATAACATTATTAAATTTCTTATTGTTGAATTTTTTTTTTTGGAATTGCTTTACAATGATGATTCAAATTTACACAAAATTATTTAATAATAAAATAATTTAAAGCAATTTCTATAAATTATATCAACATACAAATGTACATATATGTATTCACAAGTATGCATGCCCCATGTCACTCAGAGACAATTTAAATTGTAAAAACAATTGCCATAAGTAAATTGAAAATTATTAATAAAACATGACAGTAAACCAGTCGTTCTGTCTATCTTAATAAATAAAATAATTTGGGTAGGTCGCTATGATAAGTATTCTGTTTAACCACTTAATTAAACAATTTCTAAACTTTCTGAACAATTTCTGACTGAACTCATATTGGAATCATAAATTTTAACGACAATATTTGATTTTATAAAAGAATGATAGAAGAAAATAAATTTCATTGGAATCATATAGTAACAAGTGGAGGTAATGGGATGTAAAACAAGTGTATTTTCGAATATAATCTTATATAACTCATAAGCCTACACGTTCCTACACAGACGAATTTCAGGAAAACTTATGATTATAAAATGTGATTGAAAAACCATTAAGTATATGAAATTTATTGAAAATAAAAGTGTTTCCGGGCTCTTTAAAAGATTCCAAAGCCAGACCGCTTAATGTCTTAGACAAATAAATTTCATATTTTTAGATGTTCGAAAAAAAGTTGTGAAGATACTCTGAGCCGAAAATTAGCTAAAAATAGTTTGGTTTTTCATATTTTTTAAGATTTTTCTAAATGTTTTCTTCTAACATTGTACGAATAAAAGTTGTGGCCAGATCTTTTAAACAAAATGAAATATTTACAAAGTTTTAAACAGGAAAAGCCTAAAAATATCGAAAAAAAATAGACGACCAGATTTTTTCGAAATTTTATTTTCCAGAAACCTTGCCAGATATGCATAGGAACATTCTCCGTTTCTATATTACCGCTGGTGGAAAGACGTGGGCTATCACAGTTACTGCTTTGTAAAAATTGTTCAATTCATTCAGGCAAAACCGTATTACTGTTACAGTATTATTAGTACAATTGTTGTGCTAGGAATCTCTTTAGTTTTTTATTTAAATTTTAGCAAATCTTCAACAATTCAATTTTCATATTTTTAATATTTTTTAAGTAAAAGAACAAAGAACAAGAATCCTCTACATTCATTGCTAATTTCTCTTATAATCTTGGCAATATACAGCCAAATATGTGTATGTCATAAAGTAATTAAATAACAATTGCAATAAAAGTATAGTGGAATAAAATGCAAGCAATTCATAAAAAAAACAAACAAATAAAAATCAATAATTATACTTCATTCTTTTGTTCATAGGAATTTTTATTCTTTTTCTACATATTCTTGCCTCATCCTTGATCTGTCGGCTTGCCCTTTCTTTTATTGTATACTTATGAAACTCATTATTCTCGTTTAAACAATATTTCCGCCCAGTATGCATGCACTTGGATTATGAAAGTCATAACAGATTTTATAGAAGAGTCATATACACATACACATACAAATATTAAAATAAATATAGTTATTGCATTATATAATAATTGTTATTGTTCATATATTATGACATGCTGAACTATAAAAATAAAATATGTGCAAAGTGAACAAATAAAACTTCTTTAAATGAAACTGTTAGTGACGTGTTTCAAAAATGTTGTAAAGTATTGTGGATGGCATTGTAATTTTAAAAGTTATTCAATTTTAAAAATTTTTAAAAATGTGGTTGAAGAATTTGACAATTTGGAAATTTAATTTTGTTCCCCTAAAAATTATAATAATCTTTAATTTTTTCATTAAACATATTTTACTTGTGGCTTGTTATTGTAAAATAAGTGTTTTAGATTGTTGTTCTAAGCTGTAGGAGTCCAGAAAAATTATACAAACAAATTTGAATCTTGCTTTCGTTGAATTTCCCGTGATTCGAATCTTATTATAAGAAAGTATATTGTTTTTAACTTGGATTTCCTATGACCAAAATTTTTCTCTATATCTTCCTTGTCATTCAATTTCGCATTCATCAACCTTATTCCAAAAACTTCAATTTTACACCTAAGATCATGTCAATTTTTATAAAGTTCTCTTGCCGAATTTCAACTTATCATTTTAGAAAATAAATTGTAGCACATAGAACAACCAAGCTTTAACTATGGTAGAACTATGGTAGAACCAAATAGTTTAATTATTGTTAGAAGGTGCGAGTAAATTAAGAAAAAGGAGTAGATAAACTAACGAATTTCGCAATTTACAAATGTTATTATTTTCTAAATTAGTATACTTTTCCCATAAAAACTTAAATCTTAAAACATACAATTAAACAATAATAGTACAATGGAGTAAATTTTTTGGAGGAATCGTCAAGTTTTATTTTAAAAGCTCGATAGGACTTAAAATGCCGACGAAATAGAGCACTACAAAGTGATATTTAAAAGATAGTAACTCTTGAGGAAAATGAGCTACTAAGAAATTTTATTATCGTCGTGCAGAAGATAAAAATTAAGAGTTAGAATAACGGTTAATTTGAAGTGTACAAGTGACAAATTGACATGTTTTTTACTATTTTTCTTAACGTTTTTTTTAACGAAAAGATTGTTTTATGTATTAATCGAATTCTCAAATTGGCCATGGTTTGAATCGAATTAAATAGGTAAAAGCTTACATTTTAATGACATTGAGGGACATAACATTAACGAAGGCAGGGGCTATAAGAAAGTTGAACGTAATTTCTGTAGAGAAATCATTCTTTTAGAAAAATCTATTCCTGTGAATTTCTCAGCTTTCTATATTGAGAAGTTTAAAAATTTTAAACACAATAGCAGCTTTAGACTGGTATGAAAATGTTTTTCCAAAATTTCTCCAAAATAAGCAAAAATGAGAATTTAATCATTAATTCAATATTTTTGATTTTTGAACTTTATTTAAATTATTCATTTTAATAATCTTCGGTGACATTGAAATTATTACCGATCTTTTTTTTTGGAATTTGCGAGTGCTTAAATAGAATTACTTTAATAATGTCAAGCGACACCTACTTTGAAATATTTTTATATTTAAAATAAAAAATTTCAACAACTTTACGTTCGAGTTAATACTTCATAATTTAAATATTTGTCACCGAAAATGACATGTCACATACTATAGGCAGAGGCTTAATTTTCATTAAGGTTCAACATATTTAAGTTCAACTGTATGTGTGTAATGGAATATCAAGATAATATCGGTAATTTATAACTGTATATGTATGTACGTAAATGTGTATATTTAAATACTAAAAGAAAACAAAATGGCTTTGAATTATTTTTGAAAACAACATAACAATAAAAGTTATGCACAAGGAAGAGATGAAGAAGGAAAAAAATAGCAGACAAAATTACAGTCATTACAGGACATTTATATATTCAATAAGGACATTATTTTTTTTTCTTCTTTTTTTCCTTTTTTTTTCTTCACATTATTTTTAATATAACATATACGTTGCACAGATTTAATATTGTTAATATTTAAAATACTTGTGTATATTTAACTATAAAAACAACAAACATAAAACTGTTGACTGATGATGAATGATTTTAGTTAGTTGGCTGGATTATTAAAGAAGTTTATATAGGATGGATGCTAATAATTGGAAAATTAAATTCTATACCATACTTTATATACTTATTATTAGATAACAACCGGCTTAAAACATAAGGTAAAAATAATTATAGTTGCTGTACTAAAAATAAATAGCAAAAACCTGAGCAAATGTTTGTATAATTTGCATTATTATAAATAGAAACATATGTATGTACATAATTTACATTTATGTATATAAAATGTACATTTTAAATTTATTGCTATTTACTTAATCTCGGCCATATTTTGATATTTACATAATATCTATTGTAAGAAGCACATTATACCGGAATAAGAAACTTTTGTTATTTTTTATTACAATATTAAATATCACAAGATTATGTCAACATATTCAACGCAAATCCAATGTATAACAGAATACTGTAAATGTTGTTATAGTCCATGCAAAAGTAAACAAGTAATTCGAAATTTAAATGAACAATTAAGAGGACATTAACAATTTTGTATGCAATCAAAATCATTAACAAATTTGGTCATAAAATTTTTAATAATAAAATCGTTGAAATAAATAAAATATTCAAGAATCAAGTTATAAGGAAAGGAATTGCAAGGTAATAGAAGTAATGTTGAATTTTCATTTTATTTGTTTTTCATAATATTTTAGGAAATTAGTAGATTAATTCGATTCATTCAATTCTGTGGATTCATTGCTCTCTTCAACATCATTTTAAACAGAAATCTTAAATGTTTAAACCAATAGGATCAGAGAGAAGACTTTAATGGCTAATATCTGGTAATTTTCAGTGTAGAAATAGAGAGTTCAACTTAATCAGATAAACTATCCAAATTTATTGTTAAAACTGAAATGTATGTGTACAGTTTTTTCATGGCGAAAAGAATGGTTTTTGACCAAATATTATAAGAAATTTCTCTTGAACAATTAAAAACATTTTTTTATTACAAAAAAACCGATTTATTTAAATAATTTTCTGAATATCGAAATAGTTCTTATTGCATATTTTTGGGCGCAGATATAATGTTTAACAAAAAAGAGGTCTTTTGCAGTAAATTATATGATAGAAATTTTGTTGATGAGAAGACATTCACGGATACTTTTTTCATTTTTTTTAAAATTAGATAAAGTATATAATTTCAAGGACTGGGACTGGATTGTCAAAAATGGAATCTTTAGAAACTTGCTGTCTAAAAGCAAAATCATGGTTCTCAATTTTTAAGGTTTAAAAATCATCATTCTGGTTATAATTTTTAAACCTTAAAAATTTAAAATTCTCGAACCTTAAATAAATAGAATGTTTTTTAGTTACTTCTTAAAATTACATTTCCTAGTTCGCCGTTAATTTTGCAGAGCTTACTTCCGATCGACTAAAAATTTCTCAAAGGGGAATAAATTCTTTAAACGTTTGAATATTGTCAGCTTACATGAATATTTTTGTGAAGTTTCTAATAGGAGTACAAAATTTTATACATCACTAAAAATAAAAGAAATCCTTGAAGCGAAATCCTTATTGAAATTCTTCTCACCTCATCTTACTTGCCGGTTTATATTATACAATATAACAAAAAGATAAATGAACTCTTTAAGGACAATTACATGCTACAAACGACAACGCAAACATAAAAACCAAAACTTCATATTCTTCATATACTACTCTTATAATATATTCTGTTAAAATATTTTCATAAATCCTACAACACAACACACTTAACCCCTCAAGAGAAATCCATTTGATTACAAATATAATTACAATAGAAATTCTTGAATTTCAAGAAAAACTATTTTCAATTGAAAAACAAAAACACAACAAAAAAAACAAGGATTCCTATTTAACTTTTGACCCCAGACGAAAGATTTTTTCTTAAAAAAACAAAAACAAACAAAAATCACCATACACACAAGGGTAAAATAAAACTTTTTATATTGAATTTTTGACTTTGTCATTGATTCATAGAATTTTATAGAACAAAATGAGGAAACATTATAAAAAGGATGGAAAAACAAAATTTTCACTAACATTTTCCAATCACCTATATATTTCATTAGCAATACATACACACATATAATATATATATTTATTATCCATATGTTTATATGTTTATAGCAAGCACATTTTACATACATGTGTACATTCTATATTTTCATTATTCTCCTGTATCCTAACAAAGAAGGTAGACATAAAATCCGGATGGATATGCAAAAACAAAAAGTTAATTTTAAGAAAATGTGACTGGAAATGGTAAGTCAAGACAAAAAATATATAAATTCTGTTTGTATAAAGAGTTCAAAAAGATTAACAAAAACAAGGAACAAGCAAAACGAAGGAAAAGGAAAACAAATAAACAGAGACAACTTTAAATTGTAAAAATGTAGAAAGAAAATAAGGAAAAACTCATTAGTCATCCATCTCTTCTTATGTGTGTTTTACAGTTGTATACTCAAATGTAAGCAAATAGTTTTTTACTCTTATTTACTCTTTTCTTCCTTAAAATATTGCCATCTCTTTCTTATCCTCTATTTAAATTCATATTTAATTACGAGTTATTCTTATATTTGAATGCATTTTTTCAAAATTTACAAACTTTTTCTTCCTATACTTTTTGTTGGAAGTCATTGGTTCCAACAAAGTCAAAAAAAATTTTATATTTCAATTTAAAGGAAAAAATTTATGTATGGAGGTGATCATCGACCTTTTTTTTTCTTCTACTAGGTCTATGCCTCCGATTAACGTATTTATGTCATATCATACAAGATACTGATGGTGATTATCTTCTACAACAAAAATTCTATGAATAAAAAATAAATTTCCTTATAATTTTCTTTAAAATGATGCGCAATTACAGTTTTTTTACATAATAGAAAAATCATAAATCTAGAAATAAACTGATTTTTTACTATCCCTTTTTAAGTGTTGTCAATTGTACACAAAAAATTTTACAAGATTGCAGCTAACATAGAATTAGTTGACACTCAAAATGAATTATTAAAAAAGTAAAAATAAAAACAAAATGTTCAACTTTTTAAAAACAAAAAGCATATCTTTAGGCTTTAAATATTTTGAGACGAATGAACCTAAAGGAAATTTTCGACTAAAAGGCGAGATTTGATTGCGATTTATATTGAACAACAACAGCAATTGCAAAATTGTCCCTAATTAGATGCAAGCAAAAGAAAAATGTTTAAAAAGATTTTGACAATTTCTATTAGATCTGTAGCAAAATTTTATTTTATAGACTATTGATGTAATGAATATTGAATAATGAATAATTTTGCTCATTAGTTGCAATTTTGATGACAAGCTAGAAGCATCATACAAAGCGTAAAATAAGAAAATTGGATCATTGTGATTTTAATACAAAAATTTTGTGGCATTATTTAGAACAAATATTGTGGCATCCAAGTTGCCACAATATTCGTTCTAAAGAAAAATACTATTAAAATTTCATTATAAGCATTATGAAGCTATTTCATTAGTTTTGCCAAGCTTTCATATTACTAATTATTTGATCATTATTTGATAATTAATTGATCAACATTAACGACCAGTGCCATTAATAATTTTTGTGACCCAAAATGGATTTGTTCATATGGCAACCCTCAACTATTCATTTCTATTTTTCATCTTAATATTTTTTATAGCCTTCCGTTTTTTTTTTTCTTCTAATGATAATGATCACGATGATTATCTTAACCATAATTATTTGCTTAACGGTTTATTTGTAAATCATATTATTTACCGTTATCTTTTTCACGATTTTTTTTCTCCTATTATATTTGAAGAAATAAAAACAACCTTTTAAATAAATAAAAATAGAGAGAGAGAAAAAAAAAGAGGAAAGAAAACAAAAGAACAGGAAAATTCCAAAAACACAAAATAAAAAAAAGGAACACACATACATTATTTGGTTTTTGGAAAGAAAGAGAAGAAAATAATAAAACAAAAAACGAATCTTTATGGATAGATAAGGATAACAAAAAGTCAAAAAAAATGGAATAAAAAATATTCAAGGAAAAGACCAGATCTTTACATGTGTGTAATTTAAAGAATTTTCCTTATGTAACAGCGGCAGGCATACTTGCTTTTGTTATTCTGATTTTGTTTTTCTTCTTGCCCAAGGATTAAAATTTAAATTTTCAACAAAAATTTTCATTTTATGAGTTTTAACAATTTTAAATGTGTTTTTAGTTGAAATTTTACTCAAAAAGTCTTGGAATATGATTTTTTTTGTGTGTTAGAAAAGTTCATAAGGAGTCGTTTTCATTTTATTTTTCTGTTTTACTCTTCTGTTAAGATGAAAATATACGTATGTATATACGAAATCATACGTATACACACACATATATGAATTTTAATTTTCTTTTTCTACATGCCTTTAAGGATCTTTTTTCTCCTCTTCTTGTTTTCTATTTTTGATTATGTTTAAATAATGTTTTCTAATAAAATGTTCTCTTGAGAAATTCATTTGCAACTTTTTTTTTGTAGTAAAGTTGTTTTTAACTTTTACTGATTAAAAATCGCATATGTAATGCACAATATTGAAAAACAAAGGAAAATTAAAGAAAAACACAAAAAAAAAGTCATTGATCTTTTACCCTACATTTGCCCCAGAGGTTATACATTTTATTGGTTTGAAAAACACACATGCACAATGTACGTATTTTAAGTACACAAATCGAAGGTGGGTAGGTTCTGTATTATCATAAAAAAACAACGAAAATTTCTTAGAAAATGTTTGTACTTGGAAGCAATATTTCAAGTAGAACAAAAATTTAAATTATTTTTTGAGAGAAAATTTTACTGATGCCAAATGTCACATGAGTATGTTCTGGATTGTTTTCTTTAAATTAGAATTTTTTAAAAAATATTTACTTAGTTCTTGCAGATTATTGCGAATTTAAAAAAATTAAAATATCGTTTAAAATAAGTTTAGATTTCTTGCTTCTCATAAAGTAGGATTCATTTTGTGAATGTGTTTGCAATGTACTTGTATATTAATAAATCATGGAATATAAATAGGGGGTGTGAAGTGGAATAAACGTTGTTCTTTGCTCATCCAATAAAAATCACACAGATGGTGATTTTAGAGAAAATTTGCTTAACTTAAATATTTAAGTTAAAATATCGTCATTACTGATAATAAAAATTTTAAATATTTAATTTTTGTTTTTTAATCAATTTCTATTCAGATTGAAACCACACAGTAAAAAATCAAAGATTAATAGCGCTCATTTGAAGTATTAAAACTGCGGCATAGAAGATATACTTTTTGCCTGAATTATTTCAATTATTAACTCTTTAGTCAAGAATATTTTATGACATTGAATTAAAAAAATTAAAAATTTTATTTCACTTATATTTGTTTTCAATAGTTGGACTAACAATAAAAAAACAAAAACGAATTTTCGGTGAAAATCAATTTATTTAACACTTTAAAGCAAAAGATCGACTCTAATTGAACTTGAATATTTTGTGAACAAACGCATCTGATGTATAAATTGTAATAAAATGGTTGTATGAATAAAAAATCTGATGTGGTCAGCACGTATCCGACCCCAGTGTGTATTACCTAGTTTAGTGAAAGCGTTATAGATTTTTAATTTTTAGGAAGTCAATAAGCTAGAAAAGTGTAGAATTTCGCTTAGTGCCTTCCGAAAAAGTTCACTAGATAGTTTCGGTAACTACCAAAAGAACCAGAACTCAAATATCATATTTCAATAAATCGTTCCGTTCCGTAAATATGGTAAAACGTAAAAATTCGGCCAACAGTTCGATTTCTGAGCCCTGATAGTTCCAAAAAACATATAGGTTCATTGTTTTAACATTCCAAATTTTAATATAAAATTTCCAAGAAATTTGTTGATTTTTTCCCTTTTTATGGGCAAAGAGCTAAAATGGACCAGCAAAAAGGTCCAGTTTCTGACATATCTCAAAAGTTGATCAATCCGTGCCATACCCAATATTTAAACTCATATATAAAATCTCATCAAAATCGGTAGCCGAACATGAGATACACAGACAGACATCTCTCCAAAAATAGTTTATTTAAGCTTCCCTGCTATGTAGAAGTGCGTACCCATCGAAAACTCGATATCCGAAATTTGGTGCCATATGACCTTCCTTATTGTATGCAACGTTCGGTAAAAATATCAATTTAAAATTAAAACACGGTATTAACAATAATTAAAACACGGTAATTTTTAAAACTAAAAACTTCTGCCTTCTCACACTTGAATAAAATGCTTACTTAATTGTTAAAAAAAAGCATTTGTTGCATTCTGCTATTCATTAACAAACAAATAAGCGATTGAACAAAAAAAAAGCAAATAAATAAGTTCTGAAAATCTTTTTGTATTTTTTTTTTAATTAGTAAAACAACACAAACACCTTCTCTCAAAGTGTTTTATGATTGTATTGTTTAGCAACACACAATAATAACGTTGTAATTACAAAATAATTGACAAAAAAAACGGCGCCGACTACGTATTGCATTATGAAACCTTGTAAAATAATGGTTTGTTGTTAGTGTGGCTGTTGTGTAGCCGCGTTTTTTAAAAAAAATGTTACAAAACCTTTATTTGTTGTTGCTATTTTCTTTATTTTGTTTTTTTTTAACATTTATTGCTTATAAAATGTATCGATTGTGTAAAAATCGACGCTGTTTTTAATATTTGACCAAAATGCTGACGTATCAAAAAAATTTTGTTAAATTTTTTTTTGAAAAAAAAGTAAAATAAAAACAAACATAAGTACATAAAATAGCTGCTCTGCTGAATAAATTAAAAATAAATATTGCAAATTTAATTTTAGAATTTAAAGAGCGACTAAAAATGCAATTAATTGAAAATCAATTTGTAAAACACAAAAACAGAAAAAAATTAAGTTTATTTCAATTTTGTTCTATGTATTTAAAACGACCACATTGCATAAAAAATGGGAGGAATTGTAATGGCATTAAATTTCACATGTCGAGAAACAGAAATCCTTTGTGAAGAAGTAAAATTCAGTTTGCTTAACCGATTTTCAAGAAAACTTATAGCAAATTTTTAGTGTGCGAAATTTTCATTAATTTTTGTCAAATCAAGACTTTTTCAGTGATTTAAAATTAATGAATAGCTTTGTTTAAAATTAGACTCCGCATGACAATAGAGTCAATCTGCAAGTTTTTCGTGTAAATCAAGAGCCACCAAACGGAAATTACTAACAACAAAATTTTTAAGGAAATCAGTAATTTTCTTTACGTTGATTCTTTTTAAGTAGCAGATTTTAAATTTCCGGCCATATCCAAAGGCAGTAATGAGTATGTTTATTACTGTTCTATTGCCAATAAAACTATTCAAGAAAATTGAAAATGGATTTGTAGTGAGACAAAAAGACTACAAATTTTCTTTAAATTTGAAATAAGTGCCCTAAATGCATTTCTATTCTACCTTGTATGAACAATCTTTTAATTAAAATAACGAGAATAGATGTATTAGAATTTATAGAAATCAAAACATTCGGTCGATGATGTGGTGACCACATCAGATTTATTTTTATTATTTTCTTTATTTTTAGAACATTCAATTAAAAAGCAAAAATCGTTGTTTTCAAAATTTGGAGATAAAAAAAATATTTAATGCTTAATTTTTTAAAAATATGTGCTCTATGTGAATTCGAAATAACAATGATTTTTCATTAATTACGAATTTATGTGAAGAATTTGATCTGATTTTAATTATAGAGACGACAAATATAGAGTTTGTGAATAACTTCGAAAAAATAAATTCAACCTTTTATTAATTCAAATTTCAAATTGACTATTTGATATTTTTTTTTACAATACACGAGACGATACTAAATTTTTAATTTTATAAAATTTACACTAGTTGATTATTTTAGTAATTAGAGTTTAATATGAACATTTTTTTTTATAATTGAATCAATTAATCAATTGGAAATCGATAGCACAACCATATTTATAATCGGTGATAGTAATCTTTAATAAATTAAGTAAAATGCAATCTATGAAATACAAGCAATTCATGCGAAATTGTGTGCAGTTACACCAATAAATATGATTTTAATGAACAAAAATTAATAAATAAGAATTTTTGGGCGACGTTTCTTATTAAAGACACACTTAAATATTCGTTCGTATTCCAACAATTATGCTACTTTTTAGTTTGTTTTATTTGAAAACAGTAACAGTCATTCGCAAGCAAGAATCTGAAAAAAATTTTCGATATTTTCGAAATTTTCGAAAAATAGTCACTTTTGCAGGTTGCCCAATTATAAACACAAAAAGTTATAAAAGGAAATGAAATTTTTTTGAGTTTAATTCAACATTTGTTGATTGTCATTAAGATTTTTATAATTGTTTTCTATATTGGTATAAAATTACTAATTGCTAACAGTTTTCGAGTTCTTGACTCATAAAATATGTATTAGCTTCCAGCAATTTATTTCTTTGAAACTGCAAATTTTTTATTTAATTTTTATTTTAATCAGTGATTTATTACATTATTTTGAAAGTAAAGAGAAGAACTATAAATTATACTTTGTTTAAGAATGTGATTTTGGAGTCAATTTCAAATTATATGTTATTTGGTTCCACTGATTTTATTTTCTATCTTACTCATCCGTTCCTCAAAGTATGCAATAAATGAAGTGCAACATATAAGAATAATATGGTATTATGTAAATCAATGATTTTGTTCTCCGTTTAAATGGTTCTTTAAATTTCTAATTCAAATCATAATTAATTGTGGCATAAATTAACTAAAATCACATTAATCCCGAATAAAATTTGGGTTCAATAGTTCGTGGTGCGAAATTTTCTACTTGTACTAATAAAACAATATTTTCAATTACATAAAATCAAAAATATAGTTATGCTAAAATTTTTTAAACTAATCAAAGTTTTCACAATTTATGCAATCGTTCTTAATACTTCAGAGAATTTGTCTAGCCATTCACTATCCAATTATCTTTGATCCTTTAATTTTACTTGTTTCTTATTTTGTTTTCTTTTTGCCATCTAATTTGTTTTAAAAGAAAATTATCGCAAATATCTTTTAGATCAAACCGTTTATAATATTCTTTTAAGATATTGAAAATCTTAGCTAAATTATTGCTGTTAATTTAAATTTTTCAGAAGAATGAAAAAATTTAAAAGCAACCACAAAAACTCCACATTTTCCCGACTACAAGAGAACATTTGAAATAACATACGTATACTTTTGTTGAATTCTTTAAAGAGGAATATGAGATTTAAAAAAAACATTTGACGCACACAAAATTTATAAAATTTTCTTTTTTCTTTTCTATCATTTAAACGAAATGGGACTATAAATTAATAAAATGAGTCAAATCGAATAATAAAGTCGGAAAATAGAACAAAATCAGTGAGCAAATCTGATTCTATCAATTGTTTATATTTTATTTTTCTTGTTATACCCTGCACTTCGTGAAGGGTATATTAACTTTGGTATGGAGTTTGTAACTACTTGAAGGAGTCATCTGCGGTATGGACATATATATATATTCTTGCTCAGCGTAAAATTCTGCGTCGATTTAGACATGTCCGTCTGTCCGTCCGTCCGTCCGTCCGTCCGTCCGATCGCACGATAACTCAAAAACGAATAATGCAATCGACACCAAACTTTCACAAGTTTTTTCTTTTGTGCCAAGGACGAGCCCTATTGTTATTGGATTAATTCGGAGAAGGGGTTCGGGTAGCTGTCATACAACTCATAGAGTTTATTTTAAATATTTCAAAAACTAATAATGGTATAAATATAAAATTTTGTATACATGTGTCCAATTATATTCTACACACGCTCTAAAAATTATAATGGGATAGCTGCACCGGTTCGGGTGGCTGTCATACAACTCCAAAAGCAATTTTTTTATATTCGGAAAAATAATAAAGTCAGATTCATGAAACTTGGCAGTCATGTGTCCAATTATAGGTCAAATATATTTCTGAACTTTTAGAGGAATTGCTTGACAGGTTCGGGTACCTGCCATACAACTCCAGAAGCTACTTTTAAATATTTGGAAAAATAATATAGTCAGATACATGAAACTTGACAGTTGTGTGTCGAGTTATAGGCCAGACATATTTCTGAAGTTTTGGTGGAATTGCTTGACAGGTTCGAATAGCTCCCATACAAGTCTAAAAGCTTATTTTAAATATTTGGAAAAATAATAAAGTCAGATTCATGAAACTTGGCAGTTTTGTGTCGAGTTATAGGTCAGATATATTTCTGAAGTTTTAGTGGAATTGCTTGACAGGTTCGAGTAGCTCCCATACAAGTCTAAAAGCTTATTTTAAAAATTTGGAAAAATAATAAAGTCAGATTCATGAAACTTGGCAGTCATGTGTCCAATTATAGGTCAAATATATTTCTGAACTTTTAGAGGAATTGCTTGACAGGTTCGGGTACCTGCCATACAACTCCAGAAGCTACTTTTAAATATTTGGAAAAATAATATAGTCAGATACATGAAACTTGACAGTTGTGTGTCGAGTTATAGCCCAGACATATTTCTGAAGTTTTGGTGGAATTGCTTGACAGGTTCGAATAGCTCCCATACAAGTCTAAAAGCTTATTTTAAATATTTTTTTAAAAATAATAAAGTCAGATTCATGAAACTTGGCAGTTATGTGTCCGATTATAGGTCAGACATATTTCTGAAGTTTTGATGGAATTGCTTGACAGGTTCGAGTAGCTCCCATACAAGTCTAAAAGCTTATTTTAAAAATTTGGAAAAATAAAGTCAGATTCATGAAACTTGGCAGTCATGTGTCCAATTATAGGTCAAATATATTTCTGAACTTTTAGAGGAATTGCTTGACAGGTTCGGGTACCTGCCATACAACTCCAGAAGCTACTTTTAAATATTTGGAAAAATAATATAGTCAGATACATGAAACTTGACAGTTGTGTGTCGAGTTATAGCCCAGACATATTTCTGAAGATTTGGTGGAATTGCTTGACAGGTTCGAATAGCTCCCATACAAGTCTAAAAGCTTATTTTAAATATTTGGAAAAATAATAAAGTCAGATTCATGAAACTTGGCAGTTGTGTGTCCGATTATAGGTCAGACATATTTCTGAAGTTTTGATGGAATTACTTGACAGGTTCGGGTACTTGCCATACAACTCCAAAAGCTTATTTTAAATATTTGGAAAAATAATAGAGTCAGATTCATGAAACTTGGCAGTTGTGTGTCGAGTTATAGCCCAGACATATTTCTGAAGTTTTGGTGGAATTGCTTGACAGGTTCGAGTAGCTCCCATACAAGTCCAAAAGTTTAAATATTTGGAAAAATAAAGTCAGATTCATGAAACTTGGAAGTTTTGTGTCCAGTTATAGGTCAGACATATCCGTGAAGTTTCTATAGAATGGTTTCACAGGTTTGAGTAATTGCTATACAACAACGAAAAGTGCAGGGTATAATTCAATCGGTTTATACCGACTGAAACGTTTTTACTTGTTTTTCTTTTATTTTCACCATTCTGTATATATATATATGTGTATAAGCATGTACAGTTTCGCCATTGCCACCGGCAACGAAAAAATTTTAACATAATTTTCTATTTCACTTCACTGAACTTATTTCCTTTCAATATAACAACTAAAGTCCATTGAAATAGAAATTCCAGGAAAAACACTTATAAAATTTAAACAGAAACAGAAAAACAGAATAAAATTTATAAGTTGGCCAAGTCAACCAACTATACCTAAATTAATATGAAAAAATGAGTTTTTAAAAAAATCAAATTATTTTTAAAAATATCATAATCTAAGAATAGAAACGAGATATCAGAAGTTAGAGTCAAATTTACGATATTAAAATTAAATGTTAAAAGGATTAAGCTGATTGGAGTACAAGTAAGTTAATTTTTTCAATGCATTCTTTTGTGTGTATATTAAAAGACCCATGAAACAACGCTAAATACTGGAATTGCAATGAAACCAATTATCCATAAAGAAAGGCATAGAATATTCCAATATGATCGGAAAATATGCTGCAATTTAATTTCCGAACACCATTAAAAGCTAATAATGAACGCGATTAAAATTTTCTTTAGGAACTTCTAATCAATTATTGGAACTAATAACTGCTGCATTATAAATGAAATTGAAATTCGGTAATGTTAGAACAATATAAGAAAAATGTTCGTCCAAGTTTAATTAATAGAATTTTTTACTTTCACGAGACCTTAATACACGCGTTTCTTTCTTAATTTGCTTTATATTGCACGCGCGTCTATCAAATCCTTATACAGATGTAGTCAATAAACAAATTTAACAAAAATAATCAACGATAATGAACTCGTTAGTTGGAAAATTCATGTTTTATTAGAGATTAAAGAAATAGAATGAGAGTCGACTATTTAATTGGTGTCTGTATACAATATTATTTTGGATACCAAATTCTACTACTTATTGATTTTTTGAAATTTCCCTTTTGCTTTTTCTTCTTTTTAGTCATTGCTTTATCACGTTGACCTGAATTATGTTCAATTGTTGTTTTTAAATTGGATTACGTAAATTTTCTTTACGCAAAATTTTCGAATCTGTTAAAATAATCTCAAATATTTTTTGGAAAATCTATTTAATAAGAGCAGGAATGATAAAATTATTTAAAATGTTTTGATTTTCAAATAATAAAAGGCTTTTTGCTTTGATATAGCAATATCTGAGGGGAATTAAAAACATATTGTAGGTTTTAATTCATGCCCCGTTTCTCCCTCCACTGGACAACGTAACAGCTCCCTTAATGATTATCTAATGTTTTAGATATTTTCATTTGTGGTATGAGGTGGTAAAATTAAAATTGTGTTCAAATTTCTTAAGTACCCAAATGATAAATTAAATTTTCTCAGTTTTTGGACAGTCATTATATTGTGTCAGGCTTTTTCTACGAAAATCCTGCTACAATATATTAGAATAAAAATTAACCTACAATATTTTAATACTGAGAATTTGATATTTATTTTCCATTAAAAATAAAAATACTAAGCTATCGACCGGAATAAATTTGGATAATTACTTCTCTCAACTACTTCCTTGTATAGACTGCTGAAGTTTGGGCATAGAGACTTAAATACCCCCAAATAAAATGTTCATTTAAATTCTATATTTAGAAAATATTATTCTAATATAAAAACACTTTATCATGAAAACCATTTTCTACATTTATTGCTTAACATTTATCTATTTAGCTTCACTGACATTAAAAATATAAAACGGATATTTCTATAATCTCTATACCATTGCATATAATTCATTTATAACATTTAAAAAAGAATTACCATTATTAGACTGTAACGATTGCTCCTACACAACCCCATTTTTAAAATACATTCCCTAAATATAGCCTAATGATCGTAATTTTACCTATCATCAATTTATTACTTGTATAAAACACATTTTAGCCCAACCCGTATTTTTACTGATACAAAAAAATAAATAAATACCATATGTACAATAAAGCCCAAGTAATTTACATAATATCCCAGGTGGACATTCAAGGCATACTTTTGGGAGTTTTTCTATTTTCTAAAAAGAAATATTTACAGGAAGAAATTTTTCAAAAAATTTGGAAAGAGTTATTGCAACCTCATTCGAAACAAAATAAGATTACGAATGATATCAAATGCTAACATATAGTCTTAGTTTAGCAAAGAAGGGATTTCACGAAAATGAGAGAGATGTGTGAATCAGTAAATAAAATATTTAATAGGTTCGTGTATTTCAAAACTATAGTTTCAGCGGTCTGAGTATTATTACGGGCTCAAAATCAAATTACGGTAATGGAACTATATTCCACACAGTAAAGGAATATGAGGTGACAAAAAGTGATTTAGTTTTTCTTAAATGAAAGAGGTGTGAACGTTTTCGTCTCTTACGTATTACGTTCTATAAAACTTAAGTATATCTTTTGAATTAGTTTGTTTTAATAATAAAAAAATTATAGATTTTAAATTTTCATAAAACTTCATTAATGTTTACTATTTCTTGATTCATAATGTTAAGAAAATAATTTAAAATATTAAAATAATATTTAAATACTTACAAAGAAATCAACGCAAAAGCTTCTACGTACCTGAAAATAAAAAATTTTGAAAATTAGTGGAAATTGTTTTTTGAATATTTAAAATTTAAAGTTAAAATTTTTAATTTTATTCAAAAATTCATTTTAATAATAAGTAAATGGAATGTGTTGTAATATATTTGAAAATCAAATAGCATGTAGTGAGTAAGTATGTGAAAGAGTCGATAATTTTGATATTTAAAGAAAAGATTAAAAATAATTTAAAAGTCACGAAATTCCAAGTCAGAAAATTCATGTTACTCCCTAGTCATATTACTAGAACATTTTAACCGCGTTTTCTGAAATGCAATACAAAATTTGCAAATTTCATTTGCTTCCACAGCACTCCAATATTAAGGCGACTGCCAAGAAAATTGTCCTACTGATTCACATAATTGTTTTTGCTAGACGTGCCTATAGTCTCGCACTGTCTAGAAACAACGAAATTATTTAATCCAACTAGTTCTATGAGGGTTGCACATTACTTATTATACAGACCTTATATTTTGTATAAAACGAAGTACGTATAGAAAACAAATCATTAATTTCACCAAAAGTCTTACAGGGGCGTTCTTTTTCTTTTTTCGCTTTCTGTATACTTATGTATTATAAAAAGTGTTTTACATATAATACCAGAAGCTCTATGACGATCACAAGTTTAAAAAATCATTAACTATTTTGTATTTTGTTTGATATTTTATGATAAAAAGTACAAGGATTTTTTTTTTCTTTTTGACAAAAATGAACTGTATAATAATTTAGGCATTGTAGTATTGTGGAAAACAGACAAACGTACTTATAGTCGCATGGCTTTCTTACTATACGGCCATACGAATGAGAGAATACGTTCAAAAGAGCTTCGCATTAAAGCTGTTTCTTCGGTTAAGCAATTTACAATAATAGAATTGATGCTTTTGTGAACAACAGGGAGGATTTTAAAGTTTTCCGATTTTTTACGTATGTTGGTAGAATTTTGGTGTGGTAGAGGGGAAAATAACCATAATGTATTTTTTGTTTCTTCTTTCTGTGTTTTCATTGTATATGATAATGTAAGGATAAAGATTTTTGAAGGTTTTGAATAAAATTTCTATTTTGAAACAAAAATTTAATGTTTTCGTTTTTTTTCTTTTGCTATTTTTATTTATTACAAAAGTTTTTCCTTTTTTGTTTTTTTTTTCTCCGAGAATTTTCTTTATCGTTCTCAACTTAAATAGAAAAATATGACTATCATTCTAGAGAATTTATACTAAATTCTTTAAATCTATACATCACGTATAATCACATGAAGCATACATTCATACATACAAACATATTATGATTTTGATCTTAAGAAATTGAAGCGAACTATACAGTCAGTATATTAGCATATATGGTAACTTCCGAATTATGCATAGAGAAAAAAATAAGGGAATGAGAAAATTTAATTTTGTTAAAATGTCAGAGATGTACCGGAATGAAAAGCAAAGCTGATACAAAATGATAATCGTAATCGTAAAAACAGAACTTTAACAATAATTTATTATGCCAATATCCTTTAATTATTACTGGTATTTTCGCTTCCATATCAAATAATATTCCGCGCTATTGTAGGAGGAAATTTATAAGCATAATTACAAGCGTATATTTATATATGTATTATGTTGTAGTTGTGTGTATTAAGTAATAAGTATGTGACTTCATTGCTAAATTCTAGTCAAAAAAATATTTTTATTCAGATAATTTCTAATTTTGAAAATATTTTTCTTCTTAAACAACTTCTAACAATATTTATAGTTTCTTATAAGTTGAAGAAATAATAAAGAATTATTTTATGTGTAAATTTTTTGTTAAATATCTTTTGCAAGAACGTTAAAGAAAACAAGAGATTTCATTAATTTGCTATTAAATTAGCTTGTAATTGCATATTATATAAAGGAAAATAAGTTTATATAAAGGAAATTAAGTTTCTTGGAAGTGACAATTTCCTCCACCGTGACAACAATTGCAGTCTACAATTATTTCAGCAGGAAGCTGAAACATAAATATTGCCCTAAGAAAATTAAAATTTTGTGAATCTGGCATAAATCAAATTTTAGTTGCAAAGCAGTCGATATACAAAATTTCTAATTTAATAACGATTCTCACAAAACCTTGTATCATCAATTTGATATTTATAAGAAAAGACCGGAGCCGAACTTAAAATTTATTGATTGCTTTATGCAAAACTAGATGCTAGTTTTAGTAAACTGACTTACATTTGAAGTAATATTAAAATATTTGTGCGAACACTATTAAATTAAGTCAAACTCACTATTGAATTTTTATTTTCGATTAAATAAAACATAGTTGAAAACGTCAAGTTTGAATAAAATTTTTTTATTAAATTTTTTATGCAAATCATCTTTAACTATATTCTACTAAAATCAACCAAAAAAACTACTTTGAATCAACAAAATTGTCGTTTAATTTTACTTACACAACGTATTTACCAACTCTTATAATTCAATTCTAAATTTAGATCCCAAGTGTATAACTGCATGTATGTAGAGTACAATGTTACACACAATTATTTGCAATAGATTTTTTTTTCTTTTTAATAATTTTAGAGGAAGATATTTACAATATGTAAATTTTTCCTTTATACATACATACACAAGACATTTTTGATATTTAAGCAGATTTCTAATATTAATATGAAATTATTAGAAAATATTGTAAGCATAAAAAAAATGTACGTGGAATGTTGAAATTTTAATAAACTACACAATGTCGAGTTAAACTTATAAAGTAGGAAAAAAAATACGTTATAAAAAAAATGAAAATCATAAAGCATTTAAAATTATATAGAAATATTGTGGATCTATCTTTATAGATTGAATTTTTTTTTAATAAAAATATCCTTGAACCTGTAATATTTAAATATCAAATTTACTGGTACAAATCTATAGTTTTATGAGATTTTATTTGAATAAAGAAGAAAGAATAAAAAAAAAAACTGTTTAAAAGAGAATTTGATGGAGGAAGATGATGCTCTCTATTGAAACTGAGAAAATCACGAAAAAGGCCACCAATTTTTTTCAATAAAAAAAATCCAAAACTTAAACGCGTTATTAATCAATACTTACAATTTTAATTGTTGAATAAAGTAGATTGCAAATACCTTAGCTTCAGATGAAGAATCATATTATTATTTCGGCAATTGCTATATCAAACTTAAGTTCGATATTTTAATTCAATTGCAGCATTTCGACTTAAGTGTTTTAATTCTGTAATTTTCATTTGTTGGCGGGTTTTTGGTTCTAATCTTTTATTACTACTGATGCCATTACTGTTTTATTTTTTCCAAGAAAACAGTACATTAGGCTTTCAATTAATAAAACAATAAATTTTGGGACCTCACCAAGATTCCGCATTTCTGCAAATCTGCGCAGCACTGCACAATTCAATAATTGACATTACTATTTATGAATTCAATTAAGTTTTAAGTCGACATTTCCGCAATTTCAGAGCCAACATACAAATTGTTTTTTTAGGCTGCGTATAACTACATACATATTTTCAGTGAAACTGTTTATCAGAAATTACTGATTTACGAAAATTCGTAAATGGCAGTCACAAATTATACAACGGGTTGCTCAAATCAAATTTTTGTTTATTGAATATTTCAAATTTTTTAATACATACCATTGCTCTTGAATATTTATTGAATTTCCACATTTTTGACAACATATAAAAATGTTATTAATGGTGTATATAACAGTAAAACAAAATATATAACAAATGTTGACTATATGACATCAGTCTATATACCCTTTCCATTTTCCCCACGTTCACCACATGATTTTCAAAAGAAAAAATTCTATTTCATCTCTGCAGGCATTCTTTGTATGACAACAATTTGCAATGATGAAGAAAAAAAATTTTGCAAAATTAAAAAAAAATTTTTTTTCTCAATCAAGTGCAATGCAATGATAGCATTGAAAAAATATCAAAGAAAAAAAATGAAAACGCATCAAAAATGGAAAATAAAAAAAAATTTTATATTGAAACGTTCTTCAAATATGCAATTTTAACGTAATATTAGAGCAACATAATGCATGGGAACGAAATTAAGTTGTTTAACTTGGGAAGTAAAAATTTTCATTTACTTATAGATTCGAACCAGATGTTTATCAATAACCTTAGAGTACAAAAAAAACAGGCAACTACAGAAATTTTTGCGTGTTCTTACACAGGAAAAAAAAAATAAAATATATTTGCAATACTTGCTGGGTTTGCGTTTGCAAACTTTTTTTTTTAATTTCACAATATTAACAATTTTTTCTCGGCCATTTTGCATATTATGTTTCATGTGAAATTAACATAATTGTATACTTGATTACAAATCGCATAATCAAACAATTACTCTCAAGACAGTTATATTTCATATTAGATGTAAACCGTTTTAAGTCCTTTTCTCCACAAAAATAATTTTTTTCGCGTAAAATGTACATTTTGCTGTTAATGTGAAAAAATATGCTCCGCCGAAGTTTTTTTGTTTTATTTTTTAAAATTGGTGTACGCAATAACTAAAAAGCTTTGCAATTTTCTGATAAAAGTTTAAATATTCGATTTTTAAGAGTAAAAAATGAAATTTAGTAATTAATAAAACCTCACCATAATTACATTTTGCCTAATTCTAAACCTCTAAAAGAAAAAATTAAAAAAAAAATTTAATGAGCGAGTACGTTCCGGAAAATTTTTCAAAATGAAAATTAGAATAGTTGTAATTAAGGCGGCAATGTGTGATAATAAATGAATTCATCGTACAATTTCGTAAATATTCGTAATCTATTCGTTTTGTAATGCACGCTACTATAAAGTAATGTTAACCATACTGAAAAATAAATTCGAATTTTCAATGATTAGAAAATTATTACAAATATTTTCGAATTTTTTTGTTGTTTTTCGAAAATTTTTATTGCAGGTTTCTAAAGTTTTCATATTTAGATTTAAATAAAGCAAAAATTTGTTAGAAATTAAACCAACATTTGATAATACAATTTTCACTTTTTCCTTGAACTACAAATATTGGCTGCAATCAAAATTGTCAAACTGTAGCTGTGCTTAAAATTGACAATTGCAATAAGTAAATTCAATTTCTTTCATTAATATTGCTATTAAAATTTGTAATTTTATATTTAAATATCTTGGAATATTTTCTGATTCCTATTTTACTTATCACGTATTTTGAAGGCAAAATTGGAGGTATACTATGTTCAAAAGTGCACGTATTATAGGAACCAACTATAGATAAAAAAGAACATAGTTCAAAAATAAAAGGAAGAACCACATTAACAAATGAATATTAAAATAAATCTGGCATAACTTAATTTGATATCTGTCATAATTGTAAATAAAATTATTCAAACCCGACCGCCTCATATTAGATTTATTTGAATTTTAATGTGGTGATTTCATTGTATAACAATTATACATTGCAAGTATAAGTAATCTTACATTACTTTCACAAACTGTGAAGTGTAAAACTAACTAAAGACTAATAAATTCTGAGCAACCGAGAAAATTTTATAAAATTTATACAAAATTATCCTTGTTTATTGCATTCATATATTGTCAGACGTGACATATTCCTTAAAAAATTATTAACCTAAAATAGTTAAAAAAAAACAAAATAAACAAAATTTCATTCCCACAATTTTTCAGCTGCGTTTTCACATGCAACTTTTTATCATTCAATTATTTTTATATGTTCACATATTCATGTTTCAAAGTTCATTGCACGTTTAAGATCACTTTATTTATAACTTTTATGACTTTATAGTTTACTTAACTATAAAAAAAAAATTTAAAGAAAAAATGTTGTGTTTCGTTTAATGCAAATTCTTAGTTTAATGGAGTTTCTTCTCATTTAATGAAAATTCTTTAAGTTTTTAATAAAAATTTCTGAAGAACTAATAAAGCGAATAGATTACAATCTCTATCTGTTACTGCGTTAAATATTTCAGCATAAATGATAAAATAATAAAAATTATTGAAATATTTTTCTTCAATTTTAAAATTTCTGAAACAGTCGCAACTGTTTTTAATTAGTTTTGAGCATCTTAGTCTCTTAGATAATAATTTTTTCATATTGCATACTTGAAAGAAGCAAATTTAATTTGACTTCTTTCACATTAAGTGTATAGATAAAAAAATTGTGGAATGTTTCTACCATTATGTGTTGTGTTGGATCACTAATTTATTATAATGTCTTACTTAATTCCAGGGTTCTAATTAATTTAATGAAAATTATTAATAAATCAAATTCAATTGTGCTACAGTTAAGAGAGGATATATTTTTTGGAATTGCAAGCTTAACCAAGATTATATATTACAAGATTGTAAAACAGCATATTTTGACAATTTATATTATGCATCATTATAGTGAACCATGTATTATATAAACATATGGGCACACGTATGTCATTAACATTAACCTGTTCCAAATTCTATTAATTTTATCGAATTTGGTTTTTATGACTTTTCATGGATTTTTTACAGACCACTTTGCATAGCATAAAGGGCTTATGTGACAACACCAAATCACACATGCCGAAAAATTTTTTACGGAAATGTATCTATTCTTGCTAATGAAGCGATATAAACTTTTTTAGAGAATCTGTCTGCCAGCGTACCGGTTTGTTAGCCTTTGCACTGTTGTATCTTAATTTCGACCAAACAGACTTTAATGAAAATTTTCAAAATTTTAAGATTTCACATTTAAATTCAATAATAATGTTGGCCAACGAAATTGTCCTAAAAAATTTTCAGAGAAGTTATATAGCAGAATGCGAACATCTAAAAACTAAATTTACATTTTTGAAAGTACATACCCTGTAAAGAAGACAACTGGCTTATAGTTGAAATTTGAAATAAAGATTTAGACGTCATTTTAACAATTTTATGCAACCCATTTGTCAAATTAACATAAACGAATTCAGTATAACAGATTTCATAATTGTATTCAGAAAATAAACATTGCGTTCGGTTGTGTGTTGTTCACATAATTTTCTCCAATATAATTTGTATGATTATCGTAATTACTTTAAACATATTGTAATTTTAAGACAGATTTTTTTTTAAATTTTTCTTTGGTTTCATGTGTAATTTTTAATTTATTTACTGTTGAAACACAAACTTCACTTTGTATATATTGAAGTAGAATATATTCAGCTAAACACTGATGTTAAGAACTCGAAAATTCAAATTGAATTTCAGTCAATTTTACGATCCAATCATATATTATTACGTTGACAATTTGTGCGACATCTGTTCATTAACATTTAAAAATAATTTATCAAACTTTATAATTTTGTATTATTACAATATTACTTGTAATAGAGTTACGTATGACGTCTCGATTTATCTTTAGTTATGGAATTGAGTTTTTAAAATCAGTGTGAAAAAACGTTTTAACTTTACCGTGGAAAATAATCATACACTGGTCACAAAAATTATTTTTTATTGAAATTTCTTGAATTTCCGAATCATATGTGGCGAAAATATCTAAGTTCGTCCATATAGTCTCGACAAATTTTCTGATTTTTTAATTCAAAGGCAATTTTTTTATTTAAATTAAATAATTTCTTTATATTGCAAAAGGATTACAAATTTAATAAGTTCATCAAGTTCAGCTAATTTCAATGAACATACTTAAAAATTATCAAAGCAATGATTTTATTGTGAAATTTTTTTTCTATTGATTATAAAATTTATTTATAAGATATTATTCACTTTAAGCACTTTAAAAATTGGAATTTCACAAAAAAATTGCAAAAAAAGAGTACTTTTTATGTTAACCGTGTCCATTCGCTTGTTTGTCGTAAAGGTATGCAGCCTTCAAAATCCTAAGAATACCATTTTTTTTAAATATCTATAGTATCAAATACAACAAATATATTTTAAATTTCGCAAACGCGGAAAGTTAGCACCATGTTTCTTCTATACCCCAAAATAGAATGGGGTTTTTCGTTTATGCACGCTGCGCTGAAAGTTCTAAATTAGAACTAAAATTTCTAAGTTGCAGCGTGAAACCGTATGCAAAAACTTTAACTAAACTGTTTTTGTTTACGCACTCTGCAAATTCTGAAACTTCCAAACCATCTATTATTCGAAAATAACATAAATCTCATTGTTTATGAAATTATATATGGGAACGATCTATATTTTTAGTGTGTGTAGCGTCAATTTTCGAACGTACTACAAGTTTGAACTATTCTAGAACTGAATAAACGAAAACTCCTAATAGCTAAGCATTAAAACGAGAAAGTCGATGTTAAAATTATGTTTTTCTAGAGTCGATAAATTGAAGTCTGAGATTTTAACAGATTTTAGACACTAATAAATAATTAATTTCGATACAATTTTTTTTTTAATTCCTTCCGGTTCTTCCAAATTATCGCCTCTAAGAACTTGTCAAATTTTAAATGCCAAACGTTAAATGCCATACCATTAAAGAGTGCAATTATTTATTTTAACTAACTTACTTAACTTGCAAATTCGACTATAGTGTAAACACTTCCTTTATTTATGTTTTCTTGAAGTGGAAAGTCTAAGGGTCGTTTCTAAATACAAATGAACTTATGTAGTTTATTACATTATAAAAAAAATAAATAGAATAACTTACATCCTAAATGTATGCAATAACAGTTACTAGATCGCTTTTTAGAAAAAGCATCTTCACTTGTTCAAGGGAAAAGGGCTACTTATAAACCTTTGGTTCGATTCGAATTTATTTCCTGTTACCTAAGTCTGTTCCATAAAGTTAAATATATTTGAGTTTTTATTTTATTAATCCTTATTAGATTTACTTATTTTCTAAATTACATAAAACAATGCGAAATACATAAAAAAATTGTATGTACATGCAATTGATAATGATAAAATCAAGTACATACCAGGTTTTTATTTGAAAACAAAGCATTATGGAATTAAAAACAAAAACTTAATTTTATTTAAAAAAATAAATATTTTTTTTTTTGTTATTTAAAAAATAGTTTTAATTTTTTCCTTTGTTTTTTTATTTGCAATTAAAATTTTGCACATGAGTGAATTGAATTCCATTGAATTTTAAATGTAAAAATGGAACTTATGATGATGGTATTAAAATGGGCCAACAAGAGAGAGAGAGACTCGAGAAAATTATGAAAAACAAAAAGTTTCCTTCCAAAATACAAAAAAAAATACAGAAAATAAATTAAAAAATTTATTTCTTTTAACAGAAAAAGACCAATTTAAAAGTTTAAAATAAAATTATTTTAATACAAAAAAAAACAAATTTTATTCAATTTCCAAGGTTCAAAAGTCAGACAAGTATAGATGAACATTATAACATGGACTGTATGTAGTGCTAAATATATGAAGTAGAGCAAGTATATATAAGAAAGTTACACTGAATCCTTGATGGTGATTCTCTATACATAACATTATTTGGTACTTGACAATTTTACTGTTATTTACATAGCAAACATATCTGTACAGTTTTTGAGGCTTACTGTGTGAAAGCAATCTAAAATAAAAAATGTTGTGCCTAAATAAAATTTCGACTTATCAAAATTAAAAATGTTCGACTTATTCAAAATTGTTGTCTCATTCTTAAAAGTTTAAGTAAATTATTTACGCGCAATCTTTTCTACTCTAATCTCATTTTTACTGGCCGCATTGGGCGCTATTTTTACTGATCGCATAAGGGGGGTTGTGTGATTTGATGGGAGGTTATGTATGGCTTCAGTTTTAGTTGGTTTAATGTGCTCATTTATGTACTTTATAATACAAACACGTAAAGCTGGAATTAGGTGTCCATCGTATGCACACATATTTTAGAAAATAAATGTGTATGTTTATAATTCATTTTTGAACTTTAGTACAAATTTAAAAGATAATAAAAAAAGAAGCTTTAATTCTGTAATTGAAAACATTATAAAAAAATTTTTTTAATTAAAATTTTTTGTATCACACAATTTGTAAGCAGATAATACCATTTCATATGATATTTGTCAATAAAATAGAGTAGTCTAAAAAACAAAGTCGTCCGGAACTAATTTCATTCGTATGTAAACTATGAATATAACAATATAGCATAAAAGATACTCAAGAATTCTCTGAATCGTTTTTTCACTTTTAGTTATTTCGTACAAAATCATTTAAATATATACATCATAAGTATATATGTATATATTTGAAGAAATTAGGTACACAGCACGTTCCGTGATCACTAAGAAATGATAAACATAAGATCCAAATTATCGAATTGAGTTTTATAACCGTGCCACCAGATACCACAGTGTAATATCGAATTCCAGGTATGAGGACACACATACATATACATAGGTACATAATATTTTAGAATTGTTGAGATTAAACATAAAAAATTTAAGAATTAGGTAGTCGGTGGTTTAAGTGAGGAAAAATTTGATTTAAATTTTCTCTTACCTTCTTGAATTTCCATTTTGAATGCAAAAATTTTTGAAAGTTTTCCATCATCATTCAAACCTTTTGTGAACAAACCTTGTTACAAATCTGCACGTACATTTCATTAATTTATACATATTACACCAATTCATTGAAAATTTATTGAATTTCTGCCATTCCAATATTAAATTAGCGGGATTTACTTCGACGAAGAAGATGTTGGTACTCAATTGCACGAACAAATGCACGTAGCTGTACGTTTAATGTGTTTTTGCTAAATAGAATTTTAAAGAAAATTCCATACACAACACCAATAGCAATCATTTTTAAATAAATTCGATTTAATTTTGAAAAAAATTTAAGAAACACAATTTTAATAATTTAAAATTATTTTGACAACTAATCAAAATATTTTAGAATTTAAATTAAAAAGTCATGGAAACTTAGAAAAAAAATTTTTTTTTTGTAATAAATGATTCTCTGTTCTGACTCTTAAATACCTTCAATTCACTTCAAAGAAACTAAAGATCTTACTTCTCTATAAAACATTTAAATTTTTACTTATTCAATTAAGTAATATAATAGAAAACTTAAACTGAAAATCATTGCGCTGAAATACGCTCCAAAAAAATAAAGTCTCCCGGGGGTGTTATTTTTTTTTACGTTACTTACATATTTCCCAAGAATTCGTCAAGGTTTTACAATTTAGTAACTAATTTGCAAGGGTCCATGCAATTTGGTTGTTTCTAACAAAATTATCCAGGTTGTGTGACACACAACTACTATAACAATATTTTCAGGTATTTAATCCTACACCCCTATACTTAACGGAATATTTTCAATTTATATTTCAATATTTCCGTGTTTGACAAGTCCGAAGACGTCACCTATACCCTACAAAACGACTGAAATGAATGCAAGATGATTTAAAAAGTTTTTCTATAATTAATAATCTCTCTTTACAACTAAAATTGAATTGTATTTATTGTCTATCCCATATTTTACCTTAAAAAAGCCATTTAGGTATTTAATTTGAAAGGGAAGTCTTATTGCTTTTCACGAAATAGCAAAAATACATATGTATATCAGAATATTACTTGATTTGGGATTCAATTTCATTTTATTCACACAATTTCTTTCGCACAATTTCTTTCTGAAAATTTTTTTCTTGTCTTCACACATACATACATACATATATATTACAAATATTGTTTATTCATATACAAAATTTATTCATTTCATTTTCTAATTAAATTAGCCATCACCATAGGTTCCCAAATTATTTACATAAATATTTTAAAGAACAGAAAAAGAAAAAATAGAGAAATGTCCAAACGAACTTGGATTATTTTTGAGATGAGCGGAAACAGAAAGATTAAAATGGTGGTGATGGTACACATGATGATACTATGGGAAAGTAAAATTAAATAAACAAATCCCGTCAAGAATAATTTATCAAAAAATTTTATTCGACGCGAAAGAAATTATTCAAAGTTTTCCCTTTTCCTGCCAATGCTTTTAAAATTTTCTAGCCAAAAACATTAATTTTTTATTTTTATTTCTATTTTAAATCGATTTTGGTTTCTTCTTTAATTTCAATTCAAAGAAAGAAAGGAAAAACTTAAAGGAAAAAACAACATTGCCTTTTTTTTTCTACTTTTTTTCTTTTCGTTGTATAAATATTGAAACTTGAAAGATTTTAATGTTCAATCCTCCTTCTATTTTATTTTTCTCTCATTTTCCCGCCCATTTAGTAATGCTTAAATTTAAATGTATGTATACGAGAGTCGCAAAATCTTGGTCTATCTAAATTATTAGTCTATTAAAAATTCTTTTTGCGTTTTCCTAAATTACTTTTGCATTCATTTGAATGAATACATAAAAAAAAAATAAAATTTGTTTAGCATAATTTACAAAAATTTATTCATGTGCAACAGTATTTGATGTGTATTAGTAGCGGTCATTGCCCTAGAAAATTTAGGATACACAAAGACCTCGTTTGCGGGTCAATATTCTAGTAAAGCACAGGATATTTTTATTAAATAACAAGTTCTTCCAAATAACAAGGCATAATGAAAATTTCTTTTCATTAATCTTAGTCAAATTTATGTACGTATATGATCACATTTAAATCAATGTACCATATGTATATATGTAGAATCAAGAAATGAGTTACAAAACAATATTCACGAAAATTTTTCATTTAAGGACAATTCAAAGGTAGTACACGTTTGGGGCAAAATATGTAGCTTTTTTCGTACAAAATTTTTCCGATAGAAAAATATTTATCTGTGTGTACTTTAATACACAATTAAGTACACAGATCTGAAACAACAATTTGTTTGCCGATTTTTCGAACAAAAACAAAAAAGCAAAGTACACTTAGTTGATTATTTCAAAAATAATTTTTTTTCAAATTTTTTAAAATTTTTTCTTGAATTTTCCTACTCAAACAGCAAAATCAAAAGAAAATTAATTGGAATTTTAAATTTCAAAAATAAAAATTGATAAAATTTAGACAGATGAAACAGAAAAATGATAATCATATGTTTTTTTTCGAAATTTAAATATTTACTTTTTATTGGTTTTTAATCCGCTAATTTTTCCGTTCAATTTTTCCTAATTCGTATACATCTCTTGAATAGTGCTTTAACTTACAGTAGCAACATTGTTATCCATATTACTAAAATTCTATTTGTGTAAATTTGTAAATGAAGAATTTATCAAAATTTTAGCATGGATTCAAACCATGCAAAATATCATTGCATTACAGGAAATAACCATAACATTGTTGAAATTCGTTATTTAAAAATCTTCATTTTCTTCTCTGTTTTAAGCCTGTAACTAATAAATAATACTTATGTATATGTAGAACTAAAATGATTGCTAATAAAAGAAGTATTTTTTTTAACCATGATACCATGAGGAGCTTAATTAGCCGAATGATTCATTTGACAATTTCAAGTGATTTGCTTTAGCTCCAAATTTTATTTAATATATAAAGTGATAATAATGGATTTCATACATAAACGTTCCTGTAAGTATAAGACACTCGACGAAGAGGATTATTTTTTAATGATGGCGATTTGTGGGCCATCACTTCTTATGAAATTTTCTATTTTGTAAAATAGTTTTAATAATAGTTTTAATAATAGTTTCTGACTATCCAAATTCGACCACTAACTGTAACCAAATCTTCTCACAAATTAACTCAATGTTAAGTAGCAGCAGGAACAAATTAACTACCCCAAATGCAAGGGCTTTAATATTCTATAATATTCGCACCTTACTTGATTTTTATCAACTACACGGTAAAAAAAGTTACCTTCGCTGCTACACTGAATCGTATGAACAATTTTATTTCACCAACACTTTTTTTTAAACTTGTCCAGGTAAACTACAACAGTGTTTATTAAACTTGAAAGTTTCAAGTTAATGTAGAAAGTGTAAATATGTCTAATTTTAATTATCAAAATTAAATCTCCGCCTAATAGATTTATTCTGCACTACAATAGCATTTCCAGAAAACGACTGATAGCACGAGTTTGGGAAAAATCCACTTAAGATTTTGGTTTGCATTAAAATGAACAATTAACTAAATTAAAATAAACATGTATTGTGTTTTGAAAATGTGACTGAAGTGTGAGGTGTGTATAGTACATGTGAATGTTTATGTCAGTTCTGAAGTACTTGCTTTTTATACACTTTATATTAGATAAAATTTTATTTATGTTTACATTAAAAGTCCAGTGTCCATCTTTCATTCATTTTATTATATTTATTTTTTTCATTTGTTTTCTTGCTCCTTTCTCTTTCTCCCTCCATCTTACAATATAAAAAAACTTATCAAATTCCTGAATTTTATATGATGAAAAAACAAACAATAAATTTTTAATATGAAAAATAGAATTTTTGTACAATTTTATTGAAGTCTGACAGATCGACACTTGAAAGCTCAAATAGAGAGTGTATGGAAGATAGAATCATGGATGGTCATTTTTCAATGCGAACATCCTCTTGATAAGATAAGCATGAACAATCAAAAGATGACAGTAAGTGCTATTCAAAATATATTCTAGATATTTTGTTGCCTATTTTCGGTTGGTGTTATAATAGAATCCATAGTATATCTTGTATGTATTTATATAAAAGCAAATGTTTATTAATGTTGTTGATGTTGGAAATTTTTGTTGCTTATCTGGCTGCTATTTATCTTCAATGCATCAATTACCTTTTTTTCTTCTTGTTTTGTTTTTATTTTACATTAAGAAGATATAGAAACACAATATTTATTAAGTATACAAAATGGAATAAAATAAAAAGCGTTTCGGGAAAAATCCATTTGGACTCTTTAGAATTTTGTTTTTTTTTTTTTAATTTTTCTCTTTTATTTTAATAATTTTGATGCCAAATTGAAGTTTTTATAGTGGAAAAAATATGGTATGGTTATAAAAATCTCGAGTATCATCTACTACTTTATATCTTTACAATTTTAAATATAAAATTTCTATAATGAACAGGGTGGACAATGTAAAAAGATAGAAGTTCTTTTTTAGTCAGAAATTAGAACTTGATTTGTTGGTTTTCAGATTTAATAACTTATACTTACAATACCAGAACTTTGATAGAAAATGTACTAATTCAGATTTCGAATGAAATATAGAGCAATTATTGGATCATAACAATAAATTAATTGTTTCCTTCCCTAAATCAACTTTAAGATTTTTCCCAATTTCATGTAAAATTCATCGTAGTTAGGGAATCGGACTTTTTTACAATTGGGAAACATGTGTTCCAAAGTAAAGAATTATCAAAATATAGAAAACACTCAATTTAACGTTAAAAGAGAAAAATTTCCTGTGATTTGTGGTAAATTGGCCAAGTGGGCTGTGCTTGTCACGTACCTTTTCGTTAAAGGAAAAAATTTAAAATTAAAAGTTTTAAAGAAACACCAACCGTCTTAAAATGTTGTTGCTGGAATGGCAGGGCAAAAAAGCAAGCTATGTTTTGAAAGTATCATCGAATCTTTATTACCACCCTGTCTGTATACTTATAATCTTATATTTAATGAATGAGTTTTGTAAATTTTATAAAAAACAACATTAAGTACTTAGGTACTAAATATCGGATATGAGGGAAGAGATAAAAGAAATAGAGCATATTTATGTATGTTAGCGTGCTTTTTTGTTTTTTAATAAAAAAATGTTGGCCCACTTGATGCTTTAAATTTTTTTTTTTGCTTTCGAATTGTTTTCAAGTCTTTTTTTTTCCTTTACTTGTAAAATTCTCATATACCTACTTATTTTTTATTCATATTTTTTTTTCGATTTTATTATCCTTTTATCGTACTTCCATGCATAGAAAAATAATATCCTTTTTTCCTATTTTCATGACGCATTACGATAAAAAGTACATACATAAAAGTTGAAGGTCAAACAATAAAATTTTGGAAGGAAAACTTTGTTATAAGTGCCAAAAGTTTAGGGGAAATAAAATGAGGACAAAAATATTTTAAATTTAGGTTCAAGGTCTTTCGAATTTACGAGTTCGCCTAAATATGTACGTATACGTTATATACAGATAACCATTTATTTTTATTTGTTTATAAAACGACAAATGTTCTAATTATTAAGGGGATGGAAATTTTGGCAAGTAAAAAATATTTAGGCCATATAAGTATAAATGTTTATTTCCTCATTTTGAGGAAAAATAAAAATTATTTTTGGCAATATAATTGATAATATTAAAATTGTGTACATAAAAAATTGTAATGATTGAGACGTTTCTGTGAATATAAACAAAAAAATGGTCGGGATTTGGGTAAAAAAAAAAAAAAAAATTATGAAATAGGAGTTAAATATTCTACTAATATTTTTAGATCCTCAAAAAATTCAATTAATTGTGTATATATAAAAACTCGATTAATTGTAAGACACCAATTAATAATTTGCCGAAAAGCACATGAACATTTCTTTCAGTTGAATAACAATTAACTCAATAAGTGTCATAATTGCGGCAACATCGAAACAGCAAACAGCGATCAGTATTTTATACTTTTTTATACGTGTGCAATTCTTTCGTTTCCACGATAGAATTATAAAATACTTCAGTCTTTAAACCCAATTCAACTTAGTTATTCATAATCCTGCAAGTGCGCTGTTAATGTGAATGTGTAATACTGTGAACATTCTCACATGGTTCCTACTCATTTGTGTGACTAGTTTTAACTGCTTTTGAATGATAGAATCCTTTTTGCATAATTTCAGCTTACCTTCACTTCTATCTTATTTCATAGTTGTCGATGAATGTTTATCCAATGTAAAAGAGAATGATCTTCAGAATTTCGTATTATTCATCTTGTGTTGAAAAATATGTTATAAAAATTAAATAAAAAAAAATTGGCGTTGTGAGCACAAAACCGAAGTGCAATGCCATTTTCCTAAGGTAATATTAATTCTAATTTCAAATTTTATGAAAATCAGGATCCTTTTAGTTTTAGAAGAGTTGAGTTTGTGTGCTACTTCCTTGAATTGGTTTTGTTTACAAACAGAACTCAAATATTAAATTTCCATCTTAAATTCTGTGCATTAGTTCCCTATGAATGGCGAAAAATTGTTTTACTATTTTTCTATTATATTGCAAAAAGTATTTGGCTCAAAGTAAAGGTTGATCTGTTGGCACCCAATATATGTATTTGAAAAGCTTAGGTCGCTCGTTATTATATGCGGGCAAAATCGATCAATTCGTCACATGATCAAAGTAAACCTAGATGGTCAGATATGAACTTGCAGTAAAATCGTTTCATTCGAAGATACAAAACATCTTTCTAAAAATAATTTTTTTACACATACCCAAACGCATTTTCGTCGCAAATTCGTCATGCAAAATTTATTGCTTTCATGTGACTTCCCTTATTCCATGCAATGAGGTCAGTACTTATAATTGGGTTTATAATGAATTTTATGTTACTCATTTTATAATATAATATAAAACTAGTTATTTAAAAATTGTGTACTTCAAGATGAATTTTTATTACAAATTTTTGATTAAATACAATTAGCAGCATCCATATGAATTTGATTTTAATCTTTAACCTAAAATTAGATCCATAAAGCCGCCATTTAAAGTCTCTTACAATATTTTCAATATTATATTTGTGTAATATAGAGGGTGATTTTTTTTTTGTTATCTCTGGAAACTTCTGTTTAAACAATGTTTCCAAAATTATTTTAAATTTGCTAATTAATTGAACATTTTAAAAGTGTCAATTATTCGCTGAGATTTTACAATTTGGCATCAATTACAGTTTTTGTACAGTTGAATACAGTTGAATGTGTATTTGGTGAACTTAGCTGGCCGAAATGTACAAGAAAGTATCACGTTTAAATAGACCAACAAATTATATATATGAAATTATATTTAAAAAGTGAGGAACGGATACTGGTTTTTCAATTAAAAACTGAGTATCTTACGAGCTTTTTGTGTTATTCTTTAATTTTAAAAACCAAAAACTTAAAAAATGACCCATTACAATTGCAATATTAATTTTATAGAAATTACTTCAACCGATGTTCAATTAATAAAAGTGCATCAACATGTTTATTTTTTTGTTGACCTCAAGAATTCTTATTCAATTAAAAAAGATGAACACTTGTTCAGAATTTCACCTTACTAACACTATTTATTTCTATACAATACTTCCTGCTCATAAATTTATACATTCTTCAACACAAGTGATTTACACATATTTCTCTCTTCTTTTTCTTCATATTTTTTTGTAGGAAAATATAATTTTTAAATATTATCCTGCTCCCAATTTTCAAAAGGAAATAGAAAGGAAAAAATAACAATTATTTTCTTCCAGAAGACTAGCCAAAGGAAAAAAAAAATTGCATATGCATGCTTATATGCCTTTGTCTTGCTTCTTAGTTTGACGTCAATTTCTTCTTAATCAAAAACTACATACATATATATAGTGTATGTACACTTTATGTACATAGCGCATTCATTGTATAGCCCACAAAATCAGCAAAGTAAATTGACACAATTTTCATTTGTTTATACTACAATTTTTTTTTTAATCTTCCATTTCTTATCTTTTCATATCTTCGTTGGTTAGTTTTTACAATTTGTTTCTTCTTTTCTTTCTATAATTTTTATATATTCTGTGATATTACTCGTACCATAAATTTTTCCAAATACTTACATATAAGTATATAGTAACTTAGTCACTTCCACGTGTAAGACTTCATTATTTAGCTTGAGTCTGTTTAATACTGTCATACCGAATACCGAATTGCAGGAGTAACTATAGAGGATATTATAATTGTTGTAATGAAGTTAAAAAGGTACAGAATATTTTCTGTGTCGTATAATTTGTTTTTTTTTTCATATTAAATACTTTGGCTCATTCATCATATGAGAAAAACACAGAAAAGATTTTTCTTTACACAATTTTATAAAATTTATGAAAAAAGAGAAATAATGAATGGTTTTTGTTAGTGTCCTGAATCTTATATTAAAAGAATACCATGTGTATTATAAATAATATTTTTATACCATGTACTTTTAGCTTTCCGGAAAGATCTAAAAATCAGATATGCAATTCAAATTAGCCAAAAGTAACGCACAAAACTCTCATCGACGTGCACAATTAGTTGACTTTTCCTTACTATATCTTGCGTTAGTCATAGATTTTTATGTTGCCTTATGGGAAAGCTGGATGAATATTTGGTATATGAATGAGTAGATATTTTAAATACGAAATTCTATATTTGGATTAGTTATTATGAAAGATGTAAAAATCACTAACTCTTTAAATAAAAACCAACCTTATCCTACAATTTGCAACAATTTTGTCAATCTCGTCATACCAAATAAACCTAACCATTATCCGAATTTTTAATAACCCAAAATATGTTATTGTTAAACGTCATAGAGCATTGAATAAAATTCACAATCAAAATATTAAGATTTTTTTCCGTAAAATATTTAAAAATCGTTGTCCTTAGAAGTCTCAAAATTTTAACAATCCATTTTTCTTTTAAATTTCGAATAATTCCATATTCTTTAACAATATTCGTTACTCGCATATGAGGAGGACATACTCGCATATAAATTATTTATAATAAATGGCAGGGCTACCTAAGAATCATTTTCAATGAATTTGTTTATTTTACAAGTTTTATGATAAATAAATGCTTTTAGATAAAAACTATAAAGAAAGAAGAAAAAAATGAATGGGTTACAAAATAAGTAGGTGTTGAATTTTTCCTTTATTTTTCCATTAAATTCTGAAAAAAAATGTCAACTACATTTAGGGATCTTTGCTTCCCTTTTATTTTCTTAAACATGTCATATACTTGTATGCATGTGATATAAATAAAGTCAAATGCTTTGTTTTATCATTTTAACACTCTAAAGCTGTTCATTTATAAACACAAAAGAAAAAAATATTTACTTTATTTTTTCTTCATAAATTTTTACACAACTCAGAGTAAAAATATAGAACGTATAAGCACTAGAGAGTACCATAGTTTCTCTCTCTTGTGCTTATGTTCTAAATTGAGGTGACACAAATTATAAATAGCAGCATAGATTACCTAATAAGTCTACATAATTTTGTAATTAATATGCTGGATAAAGAAAAGGGAAGACAATTATTTGATTTAGGATAAAAAAAATGAAAAAACGAAAGTGTCAGCTGACAAAAATTTTTAACAAACACATTATTATAGGGAGAGAGGAATGAGGTTCCATTAAAGTTTTTTACGTATAAGAAGGAAATGTCCATTTTCATTGGAATTTATTTTATTTGAGATTGATTCCAAAAGAATATTTTATTATTAACGAACTGCTTTTTTTAAGTTCATGTACATGAAAAGTACAAACATTTCCAAACCTGGTTAGTTTTTTCTTGACCAAGTTCACACAATTTATAGAATCAAATTAAATTAATAAAAGATAACAAAAAGGAGCTTCTATGCCTATTTAATTTTTAACAAAAATTCAATTTCTCTTAAAAATTCTATCATACATCTCAATTTACATAAGCAAAAATTAACATTAACCTAGTTAACATAAGTTTCGTGAAGGAAATTTAATGTTCAAAAGCACCAACGATTAAAAAATACTTTTTTTTGGCAAAAATGTGACTCAGCTTTTTCCTAGCCTTTCTCAACCCAGTCTATTTGTCCCACATGCTGGATTATAATCTTTGAATGCTGGTATCTAAGTCCCTTTATAACTGCGGCCAATCCAAACAATTACAATAATTTCCAAAGAAAAAAGTTCTGTCACCTGTTTCCTTAACAAACCTGGAAATACTACACAATGACTTGAACGTGACATCCGAAAGGTTAAAATAATCGGAACGTAAGTGTAGAAGCCTCTCCTAGCTAGGGCATCACAACGCAAGTGCATAAAATATGAAACACTCTCATCTTTCGTATATAATCTGCATGAAGTGATGTGATTTTTCATGAAGCATGAAGCCATTTATTTAGTAGACCCTGAACCGCCTACCAATTTGAATTCATTGTTGCAACAACTCTTACACATTGTTATTCGAAGCGATCCTTAACCGACTCTAGAATTCGTCAAAAAGTTTCATTATATAGGGTTGGTTACTCTACATTTTAGACTCTAAAGTTAATTAATTCGATTAACCTCATATTCAAATAAATTATGGAAGATACAAAACAAAATATAAATAGAATTTTTATCAATAATTTAATTAGTAAATTAAAATATTATAGAAGAAAGTTGAGGTGGATATTTTTTGAAAATATCACAACTTAAAAATATTTACTTAATTTTTTAAGATTTTGTTAATTAATTTAATTTGGCACGTATTAAATTTATAACACTCTCATATATTATTTTTGGCTATTTTTATATTAATTTGCAAATTTATTTTAATTTGCAACAGTTTGAATTAGCTAATTAAACTATACTTAATTTAATTTATCAAGCTCTAATTAGAACATATGAAATTCATTTGAGTTCTTAAAATATAAACTTTTTAACTAAATTTATTATTTAATTTTTTAAGCACAGTGATCCTTACTGTAACGTTCACTATTACTATAATTTTGAAACGTATACGTTTAATGTAATTTCACTAATTAAAGAAAATTTTAAATGTTTTAGGAGGAATTACTGTATGTAATTTTTAAATTACTATATATTGTGCCCACAAAAAAAATTTGAAGTTATCAAACATTTTGATATGCACTGGAAACAAATAATTGCAATTAAAAAGCAATTTAATTCATGTATACTTATCTTATACAATATGGACCTTCATTTTGACTGTTAAGATATCGTTGAAATCTGTTGTATGATTCCTTCATTTACATAGTCTTCAATGCGAAGTATTGAAATTATGATTACTATGAAATATTAAAAGAATTTTCAGTTTGCAAATGAACTTAAGAAGTTCTGCAAATCAATTTTTTTTAAATTTTCCAAACAAGCTATAGTTAAAGAGGTTGAACTAAGGGCCATTTTAGACATGTTTGATTACAAAAAAAAATTTATGAAACTCAATATGAAAATCAAAATCCTGTGCATTGAAGTACACAATCTCAATCTCGAGATTGAAATTAAATTTTGTGAAATTTTATGTCTCACTTCTTAAAAAGAGGATACAGCATATTTTTAATCAATTTGCTTTATACGAACTGCAATTATTTCGGGTCTTCAATATAAATTGTCCAAAGGTTTTGTGAAATAAAATCATTTCATTTCAAATAAAATGGTTCTTTCGACCACTACCAACAATTTTGTAATAGTCCTCTGGCACATTTAAAGCTATTCCAGTATATAAAAAAGTTATAATTGTATAATTCAAGGATAATTTTTGAAAAAGAATCATTATTTAACAAATTAAACACTTTCCAAAACCTAATTTGATTTTTGTTTGATCTTAATAGCTTCATTCGCTTATAAAATGTAAGCTTTTTAAAATTTTACAAAAGTGGTAGAACAAAAGTTTCTTATCTCATAATAGTCAATGACGTGACAAAATATGAAACCATTAACCGAAAATAATTGGTTTTTAATGGCTGATTATCAAATTCTTCTCCTGTAAAATTTCGAAAGTTTTTACGCAAATAGTACAATTTTATGTATAGAATGAAAGATCATGCAACAATAAGTATGCTGTAGAAGATAATTTTGTAAAATTTTGTATGATTTTAAAATTATGTAATATGTATATAAAAATAAACAATATAAATTATTACCAAGTATTACATATGCGTAGCATATCAAACCTGCAACAGTATATTATTTATAGTCGAACTTGCATAATTGAATAATTTCTGTGCCAATAAATCAAAATTCTATGAAAATTCCATTGTATTTGTATTCCAAAAATGGTAAACACGTACCTGAAAAAATAAATAAAAATATTATTTTAAAATTAATAATTATTTAATATACATATACACATGTACATAAATATATATATGTACTAGTTATTTATTATTTCAACTATGAAATTTAATATTTCATTTTTTTCTACAATTCCACGATTTAATTACCAAATAGAGGTCATTAGTTTAAAAATTAATTACATACAATGAACATTTAATTTATATTTTTATTTTGTTTTTCTGTTTTTTTTTTAAATTAGATTTTATTTTAATTAATTTATAATTGCAAATCAAAACAATATAAATTAATAAATAATAATGTTTAATTAATTGGCTTATAACCCCCCACATAGAACTATAATGACAATAAATGGTATTTGAAATATAAGTACTTAGTATTTAATCAATTTAATAAAAATTTATCAATTTTAATTGACATTAAATTTTTTTTACTCGAAAATTCATTGTACTCGTAAATATTAGTAATTTCAGTAAATTAGTGTCATTCTGATTTAAATCTTGATTTATTTTAATTTGGGAGAGAGAGAGAGAGAAGGAGAGACGAAAATCGCATTCTATATTATTATTGTAGTTGTTATGAATATTCCGTGTCATTTTGCTATTCCAGTTTTTCTTTCTCATATTAAAAATATACTTAAAATATTTGCCTAATATCTGTCACATTCATTATATCTACAATAAATGTAAATTATATAATGTGGACGCATTGCTGTCAACACTTTTTTGTTTTTAAAAATGCCGTCTCTCTTGTGTATATTTAAAATAGAAAATATACAATATTTTATATGCACATAAATCTATGTATGTAGAACATTTACGTTTATATGCATGCACACGTATTTTACTGAAAATTATGAACAAAACTAATGTGAATCACCTCTTATCATTTAGAAAAACAAAAAAGTTACAAAACATTTAAGATATCACATTCCTAATTTTTTGAAAAAACAAAAACACAAAAATGTAGAAAATCTTACCCAATTAGAACTACAAATAATTTTGTATGTTATAAATTATAACAATTAAAATTTTGAAAGATTATTTATATTGACCATCAAACATATTCCAAATTTCATTTTCCACTTGAAACATACATAAAATTGACGTATAATGACGACTGCCATGAATTTTAAACAATAAACAAAGAGAATTTTATGTCATTTAATTGTTCATAATAAAATTGGGATTTAATTAAACAATCGAACCGAAAAATAATGAATTTTAATAACATTTCATGTACAAGTTTAGAATTAGTTTAAAATTTTTGCCAAATTTATTCAAAACCTATTCTATTCCCATTTTAAAAATCCCATTTCCAAACATTAAAATACGTCGTTTTTCATTTCAGAACTTGTGTTATATTGAAGCATAATATAATTCCGTATTATACTTCGTGTATAATAACATTCTCTAATTCATTTGAATAAATTTCTAATTCTATTCAAAGGCATTAGTCTGACTACTTACATAAAATTAATAAAATATTATAGTATGTTCAGAATAGAATGAATTGAATTTACGAGAATCAATTGAATCAATTGATATTTCAATAAGAACCAGAGTACCAAAATGAATGAAGAAGACTTTTTGCATAATTTATAAAGCTTTCTCTAAAGACCATTCTCTTACAAAACTTCACAATCTAACTGCAATTTTATTTTATATAAATCCAGTATATTTGTTAAATAAGTCCAATGATTATCACTCAGTTTCAACTGTGATTAAAATATCTCCGTACTCTCACTAATAATTTTTTTCAATTAAAAATCTTTTATACTCGTAATTGTCTGTGATAACGATTCTTATAATAAACTTTCATGTTATCCGGTCATATTAAAACGAAATTATTTTGAAAATTTTTCATCATAAATCTACGCCCAACTGCAAATGTCACGTTATCCACCTTAATATAATATAATATACTTGTATATATATGTATACATATATGTTAAAAATAATATTAAAGTATACATACATGAAATACCTTTAGGATTTTAATATGTACTTCATTTAATATTTAAAGTTATTTATGTGCATATTTATCTATATATGTATGTAGAACTTTAAATAGTGGCATGAAGAAAAATATTGAGGAAAAATAGCAGTCTATACTATTTTAAGTTAAAAAACAATTTATCGAGTTTAGCATGCCCATATAGCTTTTAAAGAGTTATGCATGATTTTTTTCAAAAAATGTTTAATACCTAGAAGGAATGTAATGTAAAATTATAATATTAAGTACTTATTATAAGGACAATACTGAATGCATTCCAACAATTTAAGAGTTTTCAAACTCCTGATTTGACTGCTTTCAAACATTTTAAATTGGAATTCAAAGAATCTCTTTAGCCGGCTGGATTTAAACCCCTTTTTCTATCGAAATTGTAGTATAGGTTTTGAATTGCAATGAGAAACAAAATTGATGCAATGCTTTTCATTCCAAACTGACAATTTTCTATGGCTCTTACTTCTGTTCTTTCTGAACAGCAGACCTTAGCGAAATTATTTATTCAAAGTAGATTTTTAATTGTAATTATAGTTACTACTTCTTGCTTCTAAAAAATGTTAACTAAGTAAACACATTGTAATAACATTATGCATTTGCAGACCAGAGCAGACCGTAAGGCCAAAATTAGCAACATATAGCCTAAACTTAATTTTCAGTTTAAAATAATAACAATTTCGAAAATTTATTCAGTATCGCACCAGATTCAAAATTATCATTTAAATTTCTACCAATATTTAACAGTGTTTACACTATAATTTTAATCAAACTATTAAAATTGGTAGAAAAAAATAGACTTCCATACATGAATGTATTAAAATAAGTATATAATTGGCTCATATGCACCAGAAACCAAACACGTAAGTTTATATTTTTATCTATTAGTTTTTCACTTTCCGACATACCAACAAAAACAAAACAGAAACAGTTTTTATTTTCTCCATAACGATACAACAAGCAAAAAATGAGCGAGAAAAATAAATCATAAATTTTTATTTTTATCTTTATAGATTGTAAGGTGAAAAGAAAAGAAAAACGTAACCAAAAATAAACAAATGCATGTAGGAGTTGTGGCAGCACCTTAAGCAGCTATAAAATATTTGTTGTAAATGAAGTGCCGGTGATGATTTTTACAATACCATATTTCGATGGAATTTTATAACCATGGCAATAGTACCATATAACTATACTCGTATACCCACCCACATTATAGGTTATTTTGTACTTCATGTAAGTATACTTTACTTATATAATTATGAAGATTATATGTACATTAAGCATATGTAGTATCTTACAACATTTGTTCTTGTTTTTAACATCATCTGGGGACTATGGTAACGTACGTATATTATATATACTCGTATGTATTTACATTCATGCATGTGACGCCAACATTAATATAAAATGAAAATTTTTCAAAAAAAAAAAAATATACAAATAAATTTTAAATAAATGAATTGCCAGTTCAATATTTTTCAATAATCGTTTTTAAAGCTCTCCTTGCACATTTAATTTCTAGTGGTATTACAAAAAGAAAAGACACGAATACAGGTTCAAACCAAAAAAAAACGAACATATTTAAGTGTACTTATGTACTACATGTATATTGTGTGCATGTGTATATCATGTGGTGTTCCACATTTTTTCTTCTTTTTTGAATTAAAAAGTTTTAAGTACTGATTTTTGTACAATGTATGGCATATTGACAAAGTACAGTAGAATTTTGAAAAATTGCATACTTTTAGGTCTTTGCAAAGTTATTACTAAAAAAGAAAAATTTTAACTATCTTTCCCCTAAAATTTAGGAGTCAAATATTACAATCACAAAATGGCCGTTGAAAGCAATCGTTTTTTTTTTTGTAGTGTTGTAGTTTTTTTTGAAAAGGTGAGTTTAAGAAATTCTAGCGGCTTCTAGAAATAATTTATTCAAGTACAATATAAGTAATGTATGTTAAGAGAAAAATTTTTGTCATTTTTCCCTCACTTTCCATGTTATCGCATAATTTTATGAATAATGTCAAGAGAAACCCCCCCTCCCCTCCCCCAAAAATTTGCAATTTTGGAATTTTCCATTTTATTTTTTTGAATCTATAAAATTTACTTTTATTCTATCGACAAAATTTCTCAACCAAAAATTTCCATTATCTTATTAGTGTTCGAATATTATTGATTGTACTGTATTATTTGGTTTTCAATATAAGAGCATACGTTTAGGAAATTTTTGCAATATAGAAGTAAACACAAAAAAAAATGCAATGTCAGCATATTTTTTTACTTTTTTAGTTGGGTTAAGATAAAAATGCCAATTTAAATTTTTTTTTTACTCCAGATCTTGCATTTTTTTCGTTTTTTTTTTCTTTTTAATTTTAATAATTGATATTATAATAATATTAAAAGTGAATTATAATAAATTGAAATCTTAAGTGAATTAGATGAGATTAAAAATTGACATATCAATATATGAAAGTCAATTTTACAACGTTCATCATATTATCGTTTCGGTCTATATGGGTAGAACTTTTTAGTAAGTTACGAGTACAAAATTATTTTTATAGATGGGAATATAATACGTTCTTGCATAATTCATAATATACATACTTGTTATGAATACTTGTACAACCATGAGAGGAGTATTTGTTACTGTCCTATGATATGATTCACAGTTTTGAAAAATAAAGGTGGGAATTATTGCCAATCTATATATTGCATCGTCTTGCAATTAATTGAACGAATTCATTTTCCGTCTAATTTTTCAATATATTGTAATACTCGTATGACACATAAGTATTAAAATTTTTATGAAATTAATTGAATTATAGGAAGTTGTGCTTAATGAGTATAAAAAATTGTTATTTAAAAAGTTTTTAAGAGTCTCAGGATAACTTAGAATAAATTAAGTATAATACATTTTTATATTTTTGGTTTTATATTGATTGTAAAGTTAAGAAGAGATCAAATTTTTTGTCAGCAGGAGAATTTCAATTAAATTTTAATAATAAAACCAAAAAATATTTCTACAGTTTAAATTAATTAAGTGTAATATTCTGCAACGAACGGAGGAACAGATTCAAAAAAATAATTATTGCAACCCTTGTTTGATTATAAAAGGATAGAGTTTTAATTGTTGTCATAAAAAAAGTTTTTGATTTCAGACTTTTAACTTAACTTTGTTGAAAAATTCTATAAAGAAAGTTGTTTTATATTTAACGGATAATATTTACAAAAACACGCAACGACAGATTAAAATTCAGTCCTAAAATTTCTGAAAAGTATCTTTTATTTTATTCAACTCATAATTGGTATTTTCTTTAAATTTTAAAGTCCTTTCTAAAAATCATAGAAGTTTAGTGAATTCAAGGCGTACGATTAATTCATTTTCTTTCTCGTTTTGCATAAATTCTGTAAATTAAGTAAAAAATCGAATTCACATTAAAAAAATTAAGTTATTTAGGTTGTCAATAAAATGTCCTCGCAAAAGTAAACAAAATGTCTCTTGTTTTATGTGTTTAACGTAAAAAATAATCGCTTTTTTAATTAAGAACTTACATGCAGAAATTAAGTTTCCAATAAGAAAATTGAGCCGCTAATATACAATTTTGAAAATTCATATTATGCGAGTTGGAAAAATTTTAATTTAATTGATATGTTTATATATTCAAATGTTTGAACATTGTTTTACATTTGCACGATATGTTATGCACATTCATCATCATTATCATGAATGGCTCTACTATCCGAATTGAGTTTTGGCCTCCTCTAAAATTTGTCTACATCAGTCGCAATTATGCACCAATTCAAAATCAAAATTTTATATTTATGAATAGTGTAGGACCTTTTTGACAATCTGTTTTTTTGAAAAATGCACACTTTAAATTTGAAAATTTTACTGAAATATTTTGTACAAATGAACATTTTTTATAAATAACTTTAACCTATTGCAGCAAAATTAGCTACTTGCGATTGTACTTGTTTTTTAAACTGCTTAATTGATGAATTTGCGTGACTTACACAACAAGTGCGCCAAAAATGTCTTATTCAATCAAACCAATCATCATTACAGTTCAATTGAGATAAAAAATTTATTCTTTATTCTTATTCTAGGACTTTATACGAGTAATTTATGAAAAAAACTTCTTGTTTAAATTTGTGTACGACGCTAAATTAAATTTTCTAAAGTTTTAATTTTTTTTTATAACCTTTTATTAATTAAAGCTCTAATTTTATTTTTATTCTTTAAATTATTGAAAGTGCAATATAAAATAAATTTAAGGAAATAATTTTATATTTTACTCTAGAGAATTTTTATTTCTTTCACTTATCAGCGCTCAAGTTTCTAGAAATTTATTACCTGTTCGTTGTTAAATTATTATCTTAAAAGCAACTTTAAATATTTAACTATTATAATAAAGTAACTATTTTAATAATTCTCAGTTGACATTTTTTTTCCTCTTCTTTGTTTTCATTAAAATAATTTTTTTCTTCTTTTTATTGTCTGGCTTTAAATAATAAGAATAGAAGTAAAACTTAAGTTTATCCTTTTTCTATTGTATACAATACAAATTTTAATAAACGCTCTATATGAATACAGGAAGCGTTACAAATATGAATAGCAGCAATATAGAAACTTGCTCAAGATTTATTAACACAAAAAAAATTTCAAATTGCGTATTTCGTATGCGAATATTATGCACATTTATAGGAATATACATACATATAAGTTATACTTATCTATATGGGTAAGTGTGATTGTATTTTTAATTTATGCACATTAAATTGCTGTTCTTCTATTAAAATTATTATTCTTTTTCTCTGAATATGACTGTTATACAGAAAAGCTCTTAAATATTGCAATTTGATAAGAAAAAATCCTAATGATGGCAAGAAAAGTCAAGAAAGTACAAGTAGAAAAAAAATATATATGTTTTTTCAGGATTTTTTAAGGAATAAAGATAGATTGTGATTTATTATCCTGTTTACATGTTTTAAATTAATTTTAAGATCAGGATATATTGGAACTATAATTTACCTAATGCGGCAGAGATTAAATTTTCAATGAAATATTTTTGTTAAAATAAAACTAATCTGAAGAATTTTTAACACTAAAAATTATTCCTTTTAAATTTTAGAAAGAAAATAATTGGCATAGCAATACTCAAGTTTGAAAAATACTAGTTGAAAGTTTTGATATTTTTAATTAGTATTATTTTCAATATGTTGAACACACCTTATATTTTTTTCGGAAATTTATCAATAAACTTTATGCTTTTGCCATTTAGCAAAGTGAAATATACAATTTTAATTGAAGCACTGAAAGAGAATTTGCTATGGTGCAATAAAACCAATTTTTTGCAACGCTTTATCATCGAAATGAAATTAATTGGAACGAAATTTCAAAAAAAAATTATTCAATGCGACATTCAATATTGTATTGCAACACACTTTTGTGGCAAAAATATTTGTTGCAGAATGCTGTACTTGTACCTGTTAATTTAATGTTCAAAATAAGAACAATAAGAAAATAAAAATGTTCTAACTAAGTCTAACTAAGTGAATTTTGTTTTCTTCAGATACGCTAACAACATTGTAATAATATAGAATTTTTAATTTCACTCATAACTATTTATGATGTAGCTATGTTATGTATACTTTATAATTATGTATCTTGAAATGTTGTATATATAAAAATAGTTTTTGCACGATTTTCTCTAGACAACTTCATTATTAAATTTTGAGGGTTGAATATGAACTGTTGCATTTTTAGAAAGTATTACAACAGGATAAAGATGAAAATTTATAGGATTATGTTACCTTCGTTCTAATACATCAAGTGAGTAACTAAATACTCTGAAAATGGGTTATGTAAGTATATTTATCTGAAACATTCGATAAAATTTAACTATTGCCAAATATGTTCATGACCAAAACCTTGTCAGGAATCGTAAATCGAAAATTGTAGCCAAAATTTTAATAAGTTATTTAAAGCAGATCATTCACATTGAACTTTATACTGGTATTAGTATATTATGTAGACAGAGCAGTAAACAAGCACTTAAATAGATCAAGATAATGCAGCATTACTGCAATTTAAATGTCAAAGTTCAAATCTCTTTCAAAAAAAAAAGAAAAAAAAAACAAAAAATCATTTGATCGCATCAAATATTTCAATTCCAATCTTTCTTTTCATATATTTTACACTATTCTGTTTTTGGATGCTCACTATAAGCGCATATGCGTTCGTTTAATGAAATACATCCATTTATTTTGTTTAATACAAGAATATATTGTTCGCTGAATACAAAATATTCTTATAAAGAATCATTATTTTCACCTTACTGAATTCTCTTCATATTTTATCCTTATACATTAAAGGTACGTATACATTCTCAAAATATAATGGTATGATAACTCTAGACTTTCATTATGTTATAAATTTTGTGAATGCAATATAATATCCACTCTTGAGTATATAATAGAATATAAATTTTTGTATATACATCTATATGCAAGTGAATGCCGTGTATTATATTTGCCAAATACTGTCACTTTGCTTTAAAATACTTCTTTTATTGTTGTCGCTGTTGTTGTTGTTGTTTGCTGTCTAGTGTATACATAATATATGGCAACATCAAATTACATAGTTATTAATTTAAAATTTTTATTCTGACACAAAAAAAAAACGAAATGAAATAAAAAAGGAGAATTATTATAAGATGCAGGAAACAGGATATCAAAAAAAATATATATATACAAATGTATACATACATACATACATAAGGATTTAATGAGTAGATTTTGTAAAAGCGGATCTCAATATGTTTTTAGTTATTCTTTAGTTTTTAATATTATAAAAGTAAAAAATAATGTTATTTATTTATGTATAGACATACTTATGTAAGTATAATATGTATAACACAAATGCATACTTGTACATACACAAATTTACAATATTTTTTATGAATAAAAATTGTAAAGAAAACAAAATAAATTAAAGAATTTCAATTTTCTATTTGAATGAATTGAAATGTAGGTCTTCGAACTCAACTCTTTTCTCATATAAACAGAAAAAGACGGAGAGAGAGAGAGAAAAATTATTCTTCTGTTCTGTTCCCTTTTTGTTCGCTCTTATACTTAAATTGGAAAATATAAAGATAAAGTTAATATAATTAATAAAATATAAGTACTGTTATACTGTTATACATATTGTGTAATATGAAGGTATAAAAGAATATTGAGATAAAACTATAATAATGATGAAAGTATAACATAACTTAAATAAGAACATATATACATATATACGTATGTAATGTGTTTAGATTGTAATTAAGATTTTAAAGTTTCCGATAAATTATAGAACTGTAAATTAAAAATAATTTTTATAATTTTCATATGAAATTTAGTAATTGAAAATTCAGAGTATATTTTTCAAATTTAATAATCTTAAAGAGGAAAAAAATAATTTTATATTAGAAAAAGGTTCTTAACCTAGATAAATTTATTTCATTATACTTGAAATTTACATACTTAAGTGAAAACTTAAGTTCGATTAAAAATACCTACATATACTTGGCATGTTATACTTAGTTCTAGAATAAGAATACAAATAAAAATCTTAATTTAATTAAAGTAAATTTAAAATTTTTGATATAATTAAAAGGAATATATCTACTTATATAAGAAATATATCAATTACAAAAAATTATGTTAGTATGTTAATTTAATATACTTAATTATAAGAAATTTAGAATATTTAAAAAATATGAGATTTTAATAAGAAGGACATATGACGGCGGTTGCTTGACTTTTTAAGAATTTGTCATTTAATTTCTATGGGCGCAATACAAGAAAATAAATTCATCGAAACCGTTTGAAAAATAAATCAATTTCGGAGTACACAAAACTATCACAAAAAATTTGCTTTAGCAATTTCACTTGTAATATGGTTGAGGCTTTCGTCACTTAAAACAATTAAGAAAAAGAAAACCTTTGACTTGAAATAAGAAAGACAAAAAAAAATTTAATTATTCCGAACATACTGAATAGACCCATAATTCACTTGACCTCGTACTTCGACGTAACCTGCAATTAAACAGCTGTAAAAGTGAAATATAAACCGATTCATTTGATTTTTCAACCCTCGTTGGTCTCTTGGTTTTAATATTAGAAAGTATTGTTATTACACCGTCGAAATAGAGTTAAAAACATTAAACGAGCTAAAGGCCACTCAGTTTCGTTTTAACTTACATAAAATGTAGGCAAATATTTTCAATTACATAAGTAAGTGAATTTGACTCATTCAATTATAAGTAATATCGTATGACAATTCAAAAATTATACAATCATACACACAGAAATTCAATAAACATGTATCAAATACTTAAACAACTTATCGTTCTTGTGAATGGTACCGTTAAATTTAAATATATTTGTGTTTAATATTGGTTATGTTCTCTAAGTTTTTTCCATATGAGAAAAAACCTAAATAAATATGGTGTCACCTTGTATTCTGTCACATTCACATATTTTTTAAATTATTACATCTAATTTAATTGCTTATCTAGCCGCTATTTTAAACTTTTAATTAAATGTTATCAATAATGTTGTTATTAAAACTTATCTGTGCGTTATTATTATCAACGCCCTTCAAATATTTTAAAAATTTCTTTGATTTTATTATGCTCAAAATGATAAAGTGACGCAATTAAAATAAATATTAAATGTAACAAGTATATAAGTACCCGATAAATCAATATATTTATAAGAAAAAAATTCATTAAGTATAAAAAAAAGATATAATGGTATATACTGTACGAGTTTCAATTGTAATTTTATAAGTTTTATAGACATTCCAAAAATGTACTCCTCATACAATAATTTTCTTACAACGAAAAATTGGAAAAGGAATTTTCTTTGTATTAAGAGGCAAATTGTTATTCGAGAAAAATCGAGAGCCCTCTTGCTTTATATTGTTGCTTTATACTAGATATTAATTTTCAAAAGAGATTTAATTGAATACATAGTTTTCGAAAAATCAGTAGCAATGGTATTAGTAACTAGATGATTTTATTACAATCTCATCAGCTTAATTTATTACAGGCAACAAGTGTATTATCTTATATCTTTTAAATTACACATACTAATTGAAAGAATTGCGATCCCCAGCTGTCTGAGTGATCACAATTGAAATACAAAACAAGAACTAATTACATTTATTAACTGTTATTAAAAACTTTCACAAGTGGTAAAAGATTGTGCATTTTTTAAATCTTTTCCAATTGAAATACGTAATCCTTTGTCACAAGCCTCATTTTTAAAAATCTTTTATAAATCTGCCCCAAATAGATCTACATACATGTTATTGTTAAACTATCTATTATATATGAGAATTTTCAAAGTTTTATCGTTCATTCACATAATTTCATAAATTCACAATATTGTAAAAGATTTGTAGAACATTTCTCAGTTTATTTTATTGAAATTCATAATCTAATCGTTTTTCATCATGATAAAGCAACAATCTCTATCATTATATTGTATTATAATTTTATAAAATTTGACAGTTCTAAAGCAAAACTATTCTAAATCTTAGAACAATGAAATCACCTACATTCCTTTAAATAAGTCATGCCTAACTATGCACAAATTGTTACGAAATATGTAAAAAAAATATTCATACAACATGTATATAAAATAATGGAGTACCTATTTTTATTTTAACAGTGTTGTTTAGCTTTCGCGCCAAAAATATAGAAAAAGTTGACGCTATATATGCAGAGGACATTAACATAACTGAGACAATAAAACGAGACGAACTCAAAACAAAGAGAAAACAGCAACAAATGAAAAAAAGAATGAATCAAAGCAAACAGTTTTTTTTTTTTGATAGTGTCAAAATTAAAATTAGATAATAAGGTAACTAGTATGATGCTTTGCATTTTATGCTCACTCATATTTCCTATTGAAATATCCTTACAACTTTTCCTATTCCGCTGCTTCATTATATTCTTTATATTTAATGCATTTTATTACAATATTTTTGAAAAGAACTACATATTGTTATAATTATGTAACATGTATATGTTTAATTATACAATATTCACGTATATACGTACACATGTATGTACATATATACAAGATATAAAATGAGCATAGAAATTTAATTTAATTTTTCATACGATTGCAATTTTTTTCTCTCATTCATAAAAAGAGAACTGAATTAGAATACCTATGCAAGTGTAAGTATAACAAAAGGCGCGTATATAAAATAAATACATTATAAAATATGCTATTTTAGAGACAGAAAACAAAAAACTAATGAAGATGATGATGATGATGATGATGATGATTACGATGATCATTATACGCTGATAGTGATAAGAGAAAAAAAAATAATTGTTGCAATATGGAAACTTTGTAAAAAAATTTTGTATACCATAATTTTCTATCATGTTCCTTTTAGGATATATTCAACAACTTTTACTAAAAAATTTGCTTTTTAATTTCACTCTGTCCGTCAATTTATTCTTGCGTATCTTCCGTTAAAACGGAAAACTCAAATGTTATCTAGAAATTTTATATGCAACAGGAAAACAACTGCTTTTCTGGAACAACATTTTTTATCAACTTTTTATACTCTAAAAATTGGCCTTAAAATGTATATATCTTGAAAGCTCAAAGCTAGCCTCAAAGATAACTATTTACTTCTGCAAGCTTTTGTACCCAGTTTCTTTTATTTAAGCCTACAAGTTTTCCCTTTAGTAAAATGGAAGAAATCTAAAACTCTAACAGCTTATAAATAAATGGTTTCGCTTATTAGATCTAAATTTTTTTGTATCTTCCCCTTTTCTCTCGGGTTTCTTCTCACAGAATTAGCAATAAATATGATCGTATCAGGAAATACAGATAATTCTTTATTTTAAATATTCCACCTTATTTTACATTGCTTTTCAGTACTGTTTTTGTTTAACATTCTCCTAAAAATATGCTATATTTTTTTTTCCTTCTTCACTCCTAGGAGGAGTATAAGGCTAGTGCATGATATCTATCATGCCCTAGTTTCTATAGTCATAGAGAGTTAGCTAGGTAGGTGACTAGCCTGCCGTAGTTTTATTTATATTAATTATTTGAGGTTATTAATATTTACTATTTATTTTTCTTAGTTTTTAGTATCGAGTATTATGAATATTTGAAAATTACTTGTTTAATATTTATTAGTATTGCATATTAAGTTATATAATATTGAATATAATTTTTATAGTGACCTGACCGGGGTTTGAACCCGAGACCCTTCGGTTAAAGGGCCGGTGCCATAACCACTGCACCAATGATCAGATAAAAAAAAAATATGCTATATAACTTTTCATAATATCTGGAGTGAATAACTCATAAAACGCATTGCAATTATTTCACATTCAAATAGTATGATTTCAATTGTTTAAACAAAATGTGCTTCTTTACAAATAGGCTTTGATCTAAATTTTTGCTGATGTGTTCTGTCACAAATCACATTTCATTGAATATATGAATATTATGCCTACGTATTCATGCGACATTTATATAAAAAGCACAAAAAAGAAAGTGAAAAAAATTAGAACCTTCTGTGAATGGATATGTATATATGTACGTTTTTTAAGGTATGAATGTATAAAAGTTGAATTGATTCAACAAACATAATAATGCATAGTTTTAAATTTACATAATATCAAATAAGTAAAAAAAAACAAAAAAAAATTAAAAATGAACGAATTAAAATATTGTTGATATAAAGTGAAACAAAATAAAGTTAACGGTATGCATATGCATACGTACATACATACATACATAATCTACATCTTATTATTGCAGGTTATCGAAGAAGAGTTGAAGAGAAGAGAAAAGAGAAAAATTTACTAAAGTTTTTTTTTTGTATAGTTTTGCATATTTTAACATAAACTACAGAATATTTATATGTACATACAAGTATAATGCTCATTTATATATGGGAAAATTACATACATATGTATATATAATGTACGAAGTCTTTAAATAGAAAAAAAAACAAAAAGTGTAGGGAAATATGCTTTTTAAGTTCAATGACCTCAACATATGCTGTTTAATGTGTTTTTTTTTTGGTATATTCGCGTATCATAACCAATAGAGCGCAACATCACTACTACTATCCATAATCAATATCATCACTAATATTATCATCATCATCATCACCACCATCAATACTATTATCATTTATTATACTAATACAAATTATGGATTGTTCCGCATTTAATATTATTTTATGCTTAGTGTGTGAAATTCGTGTTGCATTCAAATATTTGTTATACGTCGTATGTATAACAAATTTTTTTTATTTAAAAAAAAATTTTTTTCATTTTAATTTTTTAAAAATAAAAATTTAGGTTTATGATTTTTGTATTCTGTCGGACATTTGTTAACAGTTTTTATTTTTTTTTTTGTTTACCTTATTTTTTATGTACGTACTTAATTTTTTTTTTCGAATATTCTATTTTAATTCATAAGTATACACAAAGTTTAGTAGATGTTACGTAATATATTTTATTGAATTCAAATATTTAATTATATTATTTAAATATTATTTAATTATTTATGAGTAAATATAAGTGCATAATTAAATTTTTTTTTTCTTCCTTCTTCACTCCTAGGAGGAGTATAGGGCTAGTGCATGATATCTATCATGCTCTAGTTTCTATAGTCATAGAGAGTTAGCTAGGTAGGTGACTAGCCTACCGTAGTTTTTATTTATATTAAATATTTCAGTTTATTAATATTTTACTGTTTTTATTTTTTCTTAGTCTTTAGTTTCGAATATTATGAATATTTGAAAATTACTTGTATAATATTTATTAAGTATTGCATATTAAGTTATATAATATTGAATATAATTTTTATAGTGACCTGACCGGGGTCAATTTTTATAGTGACCCGAGACCCTTCGTTTAAAGGGCCGGTACCATAACCACTGCACCAATGGTCAGATTAAATTATTAATTAAATAATACGTAGAAAATAAAATGTACTTATTTTAATTAATTTCGAATTTAAAGGAGTTCAAAGTTCATTTTCTAATAATATACATATATATATATGAGGTTCATTAAGAATTTTTTATTTTATTAAATTATTTTATTAAAATCAAATATATTTTACGATATTCTATAAATAAGTACCTATTATAAAATAGTAAGTATTACTCCTGGCTTGTAAGAACTGTGTTAAGTTAAGAACAATACTTGTCGAGTAGGATAAAGCTGAAACCACCTTGAAAAAAAAAACTCGATGCTTTTTATAAACCTTCAGAATTCACTACAATAAGTTGGTAACACATTCCACCCATTTCATATTTTTCAGCAAAAAATCACGAGTTTTGCCATTCTCGGCATTAACTGTAATGAGATTGCTAAATTTAAAAATAAATTGTCAATTGTTAAAATCATATTCAAATTTCAAAATGACAATTTGAATTTCAAAGTTTTCTTTCCATAATGTAAACGCAATCCCTTGCGAACTTTTTACATTGCAGCATTTAAGTAAAAAAGATGAGGTTTCAAGGCTGATTAAAGGCGGTTTAAAAACAAATTTTTTTATAATATAGAATGGCCCGGGTATTTTGTGACAACATAAACAATTTTTTCTTATGTTGGCAACACTATTTTCTTGCACTCAATCTACATTTTTTTAACATTAATTTATTTACAGTAAAATTAAGCATGTTGTGTTATGTACATAGTTACTCTATTATGAATTTTTTATTACACGAAAACCATGTTAATTTAGAATACATTTTACGGATTACAAACTTTAATTATTGAATTTTTTCTGTTTCGACTTCTTATCTCTTTTCTTTTACTAAAAAATAATAACTTTTATTAAAAATGGTTTGAAAGAGCCTCTACCATCTTGATTTCGCGCTGATTATTTCTATTTGTAATATTAAGTAATTAACTGTGCATTTCAATTAAGCAAGTATTATTTAAATTTAAAAAATAATAGAGCGTTGCATTTTGTTCTCTTAAAATAGTAACGTGAAAAACATATTTTTTTTAAACACCTGATACTGAAACACCTACTATCTATATATTTCGTTTAAATTAACAGGCTATAAGAATATGGTAATCATAACAACAAAAATAAAATTTTCATTATTTTTTATTTAGTTTACGAATTGCATGAATTTTCCTCTTTTCTCAAAGGTTTTCCCATTAATCGCGTGCACTACTCTCTATTTATTATTGTCACGCGAATTAATTTCTTCAATGCAATTTTTCATTTTTGGGAACAACAAACCATAATAATTGAGGTAAACGGGCGTCTTTTTCTGCGGTTTCAATTATAAAATTCCTAAGGGAAATTGTTATGATGTAAATGCAGTGATTAAATATTTTATTAGAAACTAATGAAGCATATAAAATAAAAAGTTTTAATTAGGATTAGGATCTAGGATCTATCATATAATTTTACACTTACAAAGATAATTTTATCATTTAAATTGTGACTTCGTTGAAATTTAAAAATTCTTGTATTTAAGTATAAAAAAAAAATTGAACAAAATTTATGGAACATAAAGAAATTTTAGTGGAATTGTTACAAGTCACATAACAATTTCAATGCAAATGTTATTGCAGAGAAAAAATTTTTACAAAAACGAAAACATGTGTTTTTTGACCACCAAAGTCGTTTTTAATTTTCATAGAAATTTTCGCCGGAATTCTATCACAAAATATGAAAACTTGATTTTTTAAAACAAGAACCAAATTTTCCAGTTCCAACTAAATTTCCAAATTTTTAAATCTAAATTTAAATTATTTTCTGCAAATTTCTTACTTTCGAGTTTTCGCTTTAACTTTGATAATGAATTTTTACAAATCATCTGCAATTGCAGTTTATGAAAGCAATGCAGAAATTTCATTAGAAAATTTTAACTATATGACCGCAAAATTCTCAGAATATGTTAATCGTTCTTTGGATTTATTAAAGTCAGTATTGTTCAAAAGCATTCGTTTGAATCAACCAAATTGTACGCTTAAATGAAAATGAAAAATATTATCGCTTTGTTTTACTTGCTTTTACATTTCCTTAACACTTTTACAACCTATATGAATGAATACGTGTTAGTGCTGTTTTCTTAGTGAACTTTCCATAGTGAAAGGAACATTCAAAAGGGCTCGTGTATTTTGTGTGTTCTCATCTGCTTTTAAAGTCTTATTTGATTTTCCCTTTATCTTTATTTTTTCTTTTATCTGTTTCTCTGTTTTATATTTTTAAACAATTAAAAAACCGCGTTAAATTTTCTCTTTTTTTTTCTCTTTTTTCTTTCTTTTTCATTTTTCGTGCTATATGCACCATTTTCATTCTCTACTTATGGTTTTATTTATTTCAACAAATGGTTATACATAATCTATCATATGGCTTGCCTTTAAATAACCCCGCTCTATGCAATTGTACATAAGTGCGTGTGTTAAGATTTTTTAGCGGCTTTTTAAACAGTTTATATCTTATGTTTTCTTTTTCATTTTATCTATACTATTGACTTTTGACGGTTCATGTACGTAATATAAAGTCCAGATGATTTGAATCATTATGTGATTTGTACAAGCGCAATAAATAAAATAAGAACAAAAAAAAAAACTGCACAAGAAAAATGTTTATGTATACTTTATGATTATGTTGTTGTTGTTGATGATAATCATAATGATTATGTTGATGAATGATGAATGTTGGATGATAATACTCGTATTGAGGTTTGCTTGCTTGGTGGATATTTTTACAGCTTAACACCTACATAAAATGGTAAAATTTTAATGTTATTTGTTTTTATTGTGTGAGATCATTTTTTTGGGATTACATAGAAATTAATGTACACACGTACACGTATAATATAGAGTTATAGAAAAGAGAAAATAAATTGAAAGCTTTATGAGAACACTATATAATGTTGCTAATATTTTTGTTACCATTGTTGGCTATAGTATTGCTGCTACTGCTGTTTCGGTTGCTGCTATTATTTTTCATACTGGTAGGTATACGATTGTTCATAACAATAATTGTTATTGTAATTTTTCTTTTCATTTATCATTCTAGTATATAGAACATTTTCTCTATTGTAATATTTAATGATGGTTTAACATGATTTTTTCCATGATTTTCATTATACAATGATTGTGTTCATTAAACGTTCAGGAAATTTTACGAAATTTTTTGAAGAAATTAATTTCGTTCTATTGCAATAATGATTATATGGTAAAGGGTGATTTTATGAAAATTCAAAAAAATCTTTGTTAAATATAAATTTTAAAAAATTGGATATTATACATACATGTATAAAAATACTCAAATAGCCCTCGAATTAGAAAATATCATTCCTTAAAAAACCTTGTTTTATGCATTTTACAATTTTGTTCAGATTCTAAAACGGTTGAAAGTGCGGAATTAAAACAGTTTTTTTGGAGAACAAAATAATTTTTAAATTTAATAAGAGAATTCGTGTTAAGGAAGATTTGCACATTGTTTCGATTTATAGTTGAATAGTAATGGCGTTATATTTATATTTCTTCCAACAAACAAATTAATGAATCACACATCATACACATCATACAAAATTTATGTATGATGACAACACTTCAAACATTTCTCAAATTTCAGTAAAATTAAACAGAATTTCATGATGCAGAGTAATTTAATAGTTTTACTATCAAATTCTGGTAAATGACACCTAGAATTCACTCATTTGGATTTTATCCTACAACTTCTGAAAATTTTTTAATTTTCAATATCTAAAAAATTGAAGAAAAACCTTTGTATGTCACATAATAAGTAATCCTTTCATACCACACTTACTTATTGCAATTTAAATTTAACATAAAATTTAGTAAGAAATTTTTGATTTGAATAAATTTTGAAATCATGCTGTCAAAACAAATATTAAATAATAAATAAAGAAAAATAAAAAAGGATTTTTTCAAATAAAATATAAAAACGCTAGTGATGTGTTAAATTAAACATCATAAGAAATGATTGAAAACATTTTCTATTGTACGTTTGGTACAAGGCCGGAAAAATTAAATAAAAAAAATCGATAAATGAGAAATCTGAGAATAGGAAACGCAAGAAAAAAAAACTTGTATACAAAATATTTGCAATTTGTTGGAGATTAAAAGAAAAAAAAAATTATAAAATTTATTTATTTATGTATGAAAGGCATTCTTTTTATTAAATTGGATGGTTTCGTGTGCCTACACATTTATTTATACTTACAGAACAAAAATATAAATATTCATATAAATTTTTATAATAAGTACGACAAATCCATTGGAAACATCCACACATACCTTACATATACTTATACAAAAATTAAATAAAGTGCACGTTTTGTTTTCTACAATAAAAATTGGAAATACAAAAGTTTGATCGTAAATGAATATAGGAATAAAAAAATTAAAAAAATTTCCCAAAGTTTCATTCAAGTAAGTATGTTCATGCTAGAATTCTGAAAAATAACAATAGTGAAAATTCCTTAAACTTAGGAGATTTGACTAATTAGAAATAAATTAGGATAAAGAACAATTAAAATTAAGTAATATGTTAAAGTAGGAGACCGAAACACTATACTATTAAGTGGTTTATCACTAAATTATATCAGCAGATACTAAATTTATGACAAGACGAAGGCGGAGTGTCTTTGGGTCATATATAATTTTTTAACAAGTTATACGGACCGAATGTTAATCGCAAGAATTTTATAAAAACCATCATAATCTTGTGGGGTTGCGGATATAGAAATTCAGCAGTATCATAACAGACCTATCTGATCTAAGTATATTTTTTGTATAGTCATGTTACCCGAACCTAAGGTTAAAACAAAAATTCAATTCGGTTTGAAGACTTTTACAGAGTATTAAAAGAAATTCAAGTTTTACATATTGTTTAATATTTTTATTTTATTGCCTTTTATACCATTCGTAAACAGAGCTAAAAATTTTCAAGCAATTTTATTTTAAAAAATTTTTAGTGTTTATTTTGCAACATTGCGAATATTCACTCAAATTCACACAAAATAACGAAAACATATATGTACAAATATTCAAATATATACCAATGTTTAGGGCAAAAAATTTTGTTTGGAACTAGGTGTCAAATTTCAACGATTTACGAGATGTTAAGAAAATTTGATATAGAATTTTTATTTGATCTTATTTTCCGGTCTAAGAAAAACATGGTCTTTGAACAAAGTTCTTTAAAAATATCTCATTGAGGACTTTATGAGTAGTATGAGTATTCCAAGATTATAAAAAAATTCTGTATGTGTTTGCATGTATAAACAAATAGAAGCACATATGTGCACAAGCTTACCATTCTTAAATTTAAATTTTCACACCTTATTATTTTTAGAGGCTTAAGGTCCAGCTCAGCTTTTTGTACTCCTTTTAAGATTTTAAATTCTTAACTAATTGAAGAAATCATTTTTAATTCACTGAAAAATAAAAAAATGTTCATAAAATACAGTTAATAAGTAAAAAATCGGATTGCTTTTTCTTGAAAAAATTCAATACAATTTCGTTTTCCGGAAAAAAATATTTTAATGCTTTCAGTTCTTATAGTTTAAATTAGTGTTGTCAAAGAGAATAACATTATTAAATTTAAAAAAAAAATATTCGAGTGCACTTTATAAATCCTCACAATTTACATTTTCTGTATTTACGTTACATGGCATTAATAAAGTGATGAAAACATTACAAAAATTTCAAAGTTTACATTCAAGTGTCATCTTAAAGTCATGGTCATTAAATTAGATTAATATACAAAATGTATAGAGCTACGTTTTAAATTATATTGTATTTGAATTATTTACAATTTTCAACTTTATATTTTACTAATAATGGAAAAAATTTTCTTTATTGAGAAAAATATGCAAATAAGTATTTGAATGAAATCTTCATGCTTACATTGTGATTTCTGACTACAATATTGGATTACCTTGAATTATTATTTCAGTACATTCCTGAATTTTAATATAATTTTTTTTTCTTCTTTCTAAATTTAATTTTGAATTAAAACGAGAAAAAATAGAGTTGACCTTCTCAACTCTGTGATACCCGTACGAATTTGCTACCCTATGTGCGAATAAATACGCCACAATTGACTATGGACAGACTATGACTTTAAGTTGCCGTACTACCATATTAATTTATGCAAAATGTCAGTATTACTTATGTGTTTTTCAAAATACTGTGTATGCTAAACTACTATTGAAGTTGTATGGCAGCTACCAGAAGGAGCCAAGAAATTTTAACGAATTTTATCAAGCACATCGGCCCTACTAATATATTCGCTTGTGTGAAATTTCAATACCACAGTTTTTATAGTTTCTTGAATGGCTGATACCAGAAGGAGCCAAGTAATTTCAACGACTTTTGTCAGACACATTCGCCCTACTAATATATTCGTTTGTGTACAATTTTAATACCACAGCTTTAATAGTTTCTGAGATATAGTCAAATAAATTTTGAAGTTGTACGGCAGCTATCCAAAGCGGTACTCCGATTATGTCCAATTTAAATAGAGTTCTGGCACTTACTACAATTTAATCATTTGTGAAAATTTGGTGAACTTAGCTTAATTAGTTTTTGAGTTATCGTTGGGACGGACGGATGAGCAGACCAAGCTAAATCAACTCAGAATTTGACGCTATTCAAAAACATACACTTGAGTCTATATCTAAGACCGTTATTTCTTAGCGTTACAAACGGTAAGGCAAATTTAGTATACCCGTCGAACATACGTTCGTACGGTTTAATAAGGACTTGAAGTCATTGTAATTTAAATTAAAAATTTAATCATAACTGAATGTAAACTAAATAAATTGATGATTGATCTATAAAAGTAACATATCCAAGCATAAAAATGTGAATATCACAGCAAAATCGCACAACATTATCAACTTAATAGTATTGAAGTTTTGTATAATATACTCAAATATTACATGAAAATTAATTTTATTTTAAATATTACACGATTCTTGAATCACATTCCATTAAGTACCTCAAATGTTACGTCTAAGAGAATATGCGTGAATACGTTTTTGATTCAAATTTTATATGATGAATAATGTATGCATTCAAAACCATTTAGAGATATGATTGATCTTGAGTTATTGGTTTTCGAGAAATTTTTTTATTAAATTTTCATTTAGGCAGCAGGTTCATGTTAAAAAACAATACAAACAGTACAAAATAAGAAACAGTACAAGTAAAGACAAAAAAGAGTAGAAGTATAGAACTAATAATAAAATATTTGGAGTATTAAAAGGAGCATTGAATTGAGCAAGAAAGTCTAATTATAATTAATGTAAAACGAATTCAATATGCTGAATTATAACAAAATAATTGTTCAAAACTTCATCAAATAAAATTACGTACATGGTTTGCACAACGCATACACTTTTAAATTACATACTTAAAAATATTATTTGTTTTTATCTTAAGATTCTAGACTAGGTAATTCTTGCGTCAACAAATTTTGTAATTCAAAGAGCCATTACACGACATAAATGGTACTGTCATCAGAATTTCTGTTTTTGTTATAAACCATATATATATATATGACGTATCTATGTATGTATGTCCAGCGCCGGATCTACCATATATGCAAAGTAAGCATTTGCAATTAGCGTCGGAAAATAGGAGCGCTAACAAAAACTTAATAAAAGCTAAATTTCCAAAAATATATTTTCTTTTTCAATTTTTTCTATCACATATTTTTTTAAAAATTGTTTTCTTTTTATTTGCAGTTGCAACATGTACCAATGTACAAACACTGTAAAACAAACAGCTGAAAAATCAATTCCTATGTGTTATTTCTGCGGCTAATCTTGCATTCAGTAAGATAAAGTTAGAAGAAAGTTATTTATTATGTAAAATTTGCAATGTTTAGTGCATATTGTCCTTTGCTTTGAAAGCGAAATGATGGGAAGAGGTGAAGGGAAATTTTTTTAAACAGCGTGGACCACCGATCAAGTCAGAACCGAGTCTGTATATTTATACACCTCGATTCCGAAAAATATACAACAACATATACCATTGCATAGAGGATCAAAAATGGGTAAAACTTTTGTTCCGCAATTAGTGCCAATTATCTCAAGGGGTTCCGAGTTCCAGGGATTTTAACGAATTTTCACGAAATTTTTATTTTTCCAAGTTTTTTTGATTATAACTTCGATGCTGAAAAAGATAGGAACTTCAAAGAAACAGTTTCTAAAAGGCCTAGTAAAGTGATTAAAATAAACATGTTGCTTGATTCTGTATTTTATGTACCTTCGGAAAGAACTGAAAAAATAAATATTTTTTTAGTTTTTTCTAACTAGAAAATTTCGTTAGAAATTTTTTAAAACTTTGAATTTTTTTTATAGGATTTTGCCACCAGTTTAAGCTTTAATTAAAAAATTTAAAAATTTCTTATGGTAGAGAAGATATAGCGCAAAAACCATTTCTATGTCAAAATTTTAAAGGCACTATTTTTCATTATTTTTGATTTTTACTTATTTAATACTTATTTAAAGCGCTGTAATTATCAACTATCATTCAAGATAACAAGAATAAGTAACTTGAAAAACAGTTGACATTTTTAAAAGCCGTTATTTTGATAAACAATCTGAACTTTAATGTTTTTATTGAAATGTAACAAAAAATAACAAAATTGAAACAAAATTTTATGCAAACTTTTAATATGAAAAACAAAAATTGATTTAAAAAAATTTGAAATTTTTGAAAAGAAAAACTAGAATTTTGTATTAGGAAAAACAAAAAAAAATCTAGTAATCAAAAAAATTTTTTCGAAACTTTTCTTGGTAAAGAAAATTTATAGGTTTTTTATTTTTCCCAATTTTTATAAGAAATGGTACCTATATGGTTTGAAATTTTTAAATGCATTTTTCTCGCATTGAGTGCAATTTAAAAATTTGAAAAAAATATTTTCGAAATGTACAGACCATTTAGCATCTGAAGTTACTAAAATTAACCAGCTGGAGCGAGTTTTTAAAGACATACCATATAAATTTTTACATTTATGTATTTTAATAGAAAAAAAATTTTTTTAATAATAAAATTTAATTTTTTTCACAAAATGGAGTTTGTAAATGAAATTGTATTAACATTATGAAGCTAATAAATAATTACATAAAATTGTTGTACGGTTGATGCGATTGAAATAGATTTGAAAGAAGAAAAATATAAATTTTTGCCGAATTAGGTGAATTTCATAGGAGAACTTGCTGTTTGTTTTGAGAAATTTGTAAAATTTTTGGATAAAAGAACATTAAATTGAATTTAATTTTAGTTTTATCAACATCTGGTTTGATTTTGATTGAATTTGTGGCTCACAATATTTGTGGTTTTTGTGTTATAAGTATCTTCTGTACCATAACAAATTTTTAAATGCTGAGGACTTAAATTAAAGTTTAAGCAGTTAAGGTTTTGAAAAATTTCTTACCAAATTATCTAGTTAGAAAAAACTGGAAAAATCAAGGGAAAAATTTATTTTCTTCAAAGTTGCTTGGTATTCGGGAGTTACATAAAATGCAACCCTTCAGAAACTGTTTGTTTGATTTTCCTATCTTTTTCAGAATGGAAGTTATAACCCAAAAACTTGGATATGTAAAAATTTCGTAAATTAAGTTCATTAAAATCCCTGCGGAACAAAAGTTTTACCCTTTTGCGATTCTCTAAGCAATGTTATATGTTGTTGTATATCTTTCTGAATAACCCTGTATATATATATATATATTACATAAAGCATTACATTACAATTTGCATTCACACTTTCTTATAAGAATATCAATTTTGGGAATCTGTACTATAATCTAAATACATATACAAGATTTGTATACCTTCATGATCTGTAAATAATCCCTACTTAATCAGAATGAGTTCACCTACAGCTCCAGATCTTTATAAGGAAATAAAAAACACAAAAACTGAATTTTTCATAGATTTTTCATTTTTCTTTAAGTTTTGTGTAAGTATTCCAAATGAATGCAGAATAGTAAAACAAATTTTATTTGAAGCAAAATTAAACAAAAAAGAAAGTTAATGTTAAATGCAATGCACATACATATTTGCCTATGTTATTATTATTTATGCATGCTATTTGAAAATTTTTTAATATGAAATGAATCATAATTTTAAATATCAAAAAAAAAATAATTCACGAGTAACTTCAAGCTAAAAATAGATTCACTATTTGTTAAGCGCAAAAGCAAATATGGCAACTTTTAGTTTTCATAAATTTTTGCTCGAATTATTTTAACCCTTATGGAAATATGGCAATCGAATGAATAGGAAAATATTACCGAACTAAGTATAGCAATTCGTAAAACGAACAAATAAATGCAATTTTGAAAAATTGGAAGTGCATATTCCAACTTTCGGGGATTAATTGGTTTAAATATCGATTTGTATGGTTTTGAGATTTTAACAAATTAAGTAAAATTTATTCTTACTTTGTTAATTTAGAGTTTTAGACAATAAAAACAAAATGCATTCAAGTAATTATAGATTTATTTTAATATTTTGCAGAAATATTTAAAATTCTTTTATAAAAGTCAAATTTTAGAAATGAAAAATGAGAAGAAATTTTACAAAAATTGTGAGTAAATTACTCTTGCGATAAATTCCACAATATTCAAACTTGGTAATTTATAAAAAAAACGTCGATTGTTTGAATTTTTTCTTTCATACTTGTTTTACCCAGGCTACTAGCACTCAAAAGTAATTAACACGGAGCTCAACAAAATTTTAAAACTTTTTATCAAAAAGTGATAAATGATCGTCAGGACTAATAGGATTTACAAGTTGAGCATATAAAAGATGAGAAATGAAGGGTAAGCCTAATAATTACCGAACTTTTCGCAAAATTTTCTTATTTCATCAACTTTATTTTTGGGCCAATTGCTTGTATTTTGATATTAATTAATAATTGATACTTTGATTCTGCTCTTCAGTCTACAAGCAATCTATGAATAAAATTTTCTACTATAAACAAGTAAAAGAATCAATGCCCATAAAAATTCACATGTTTCCAATTTCAATTTTAGGTTAAAAATACATTTTTTTTTATTTTGTTTTTGGAGAGAAAAAAAAATTAAAAATGTTTCCCATTTATAAGTATGTATTTAAAAATAATAGGAAATAATAAATTGGATAAAAATAATTTCTATGGACAAAAATCAAACATTAAAAACACAAAAAACAGAAAAACCTCAGACCGTATACAATAATTGAAAGTAGATCACAGTGGCAGTGTAATAATACCGGACGCTATGTATACATTGTACAATAGAATAGAAAATTAAATAGACTGAATTATGCGTATGTAAATAATTTGAAAATTTTGAATAAAATAAAAAACAAAAAGTAAATAAACAGAAATAAAACGGGTCGTCATAAAATAAACATGGTATTACTGAAAAGGAACAATTCTATAGATAGAATTGAAAAAGACAACAATGTTTGGAATTTTATATATGTACATAAACATACAATTATACTTAAATATCATATTGAAATATGAAACACTGTATCAAATATTTTATCGGTTCTACTGAATTTTTTAAAAAACTATATTGAAGTACAAGAATGACATTTTGGACATTAATTACTTAGGTATTGAAGTTTTGCGCCTGCTTGTATTGTGACATATTAATTAGCTTTATGGACTTTTCGAGACTTATTTCGGGGAATATTTTCCAACTCTGTAACATCTCAAAACTAAAATTTACGACTTTTAAGCATGGCGAAAAACTATTTAGTATTAAAGTGAAAATTTTATCAAACAATCGTAATCGAACTCATTCGAATATCTTCTCAAAATCTCTAGTCTTTCTACAAGTACCCATACATACTTTGGAACATTTAAATTAGCAAGTCAGAATACGGCATTATACATACGTCTACATGCATCTAAAATAGAAATATCTTGAATCAACAAACAATCCAAATAAGAATATTAATTTTTTAGTCTTGAGCTATTACTATTATACACATATGTAGTTATACAGTAATTTAAAGTATATGCAGCAAAAAGAAGTAATTTCACTCTCGTTTAAAATAAAATTAAATACAAAAATATCTGCCCACAATTGTTTACATGTAATTTTTACAGAATGCAATAACATTTGAATAAAAATAAAAAACCTCAAAATAACAATCAAAAATAACACGGAAACATTTTTATATAAACAAAATGATTACATACTTTTATACACACAATTACATTATGAATCGCAGTCGTATAGCAATAGAGATAGCGATTTAAAATGGTGCGATCTATGATAATAGAACGCTGCGGGATAAAAACAGAAGTGAAATGATTGCTATCTGTTACTGATTTTTGGTTGATGCTGCTTTTTCACTTCTGAACCAATGTATATATATATACATATATATACGTAAGTATAATATATTCAAATGGGTGTATATGAAAAAAGAAATCAATAAAAAATCGCTCATCAGGAACATTTGGAATAATATTGGATTTTGAATTAAATTTATAAAAAAAAAAAACAAAAAAAAATGGTATTTTTTTTATCAAATTACGACTTCAAATGTTTGTAACAAAAATACACCTACATACAGACATATGTACGTAAATATTATTATATATTATATAAGTATACTTATGTTAAAGCAAACAATAACAAAATAAAGGTTTAATTAAATACGGAGAACAAACAAGAACTGAACTTCTGAACTTTGTTACCCAAAAGGGTAAGCGAAAACAATACCAAAATTTGTAAGTAATGGTAAATTTCAAATTCAAATACAACAATTAAACTTTTAAATTTGATATAAATATGTATGTGTGTAGGTATCTATGTATGTATACAAATTTATAGAACTCGTTTTTTTTTTTCCAAAAAATTTAATTATACGATTGAATAGTTTTATAGACTTACCACAATATTAAACTTCCATTCAAGTGCATAAAGAAAAAGACTCAAAATTACTTGATTGGCAAAATTCAAAAAAATTTCGATTTTCAAAAGCGAATTTGATCAGTTTTAGGTTTTTAGTGGTTTTAGCTTCGAGGTGAGACATTTATAGGAGTGAATCATATTTTCAAATGCTTAACAGCACAATAGAGTTTATGGATTAATACTTGTATACATGTACTTTTCTGTTTTAAATTTCTTAAAATAATGCTTGTTCCATTTTTATTTCAATAAAGTCCCGAATTAAAATTACTAATAGCAGCTTTAAAATTAATCATAATGAAGATCATCAGTTGGTAAAGCGTCCGCCTAGAAAGCGGTAGGTCACTGGTTAATTTTTCTGCCTTTAACTCGTTCCACCTGCTCATCAGTTGTGTGAAGAAATTTCCATTGAGTTAATATTATTAGTGTAATAGGCACAATACTTATTAATTAAAACAACTACACGTTATATAAGTAATAATCATAGGGAAGTTTTAAACATGTACTTCCCATATATACATGAATAACTTTAGAGCAAATCACTAAGAACTTAGAACTATACCCATATTTTAGAATTGTTGAGTTTTCGAAATCGAATCCTAAATTACGCTTCTTCTTAAAACTTTTATTAAATTTTTTTAAAGCCGAACCAGAAATTATGGATTTCGGTTTGTATTCAATATTAAGTTGCTACTTATTTTATCCTAATGTACAGTGCTTAAGATTTAGAATTATACAAAGCAAAGTGAGGGATTCACAATTAGCTATAAGTACTATGTTAGTACATAAAATTTTTATCTAAAATTATTTTTCAAGATTGAACATATTTCCAATCACGAATATACCAAATTTGGCTCTAATCTAAATTTGTACACGAATTTTTACGGTTTGAATGCATAGATGGAGAGAGACAACTAGTTAATTGAGTTGATTTATTTGAAAAAAAAATAAATTTACAATCGCAGCTAACTATAATTTCAATTACTATTAACTATAAATAGGTGCTTATGTTTACTTTCCTTCTTCAATTTTTTCCCAATATTTTTTTTAATAACAATTTTTTAATGCTATTCCTTGCAGCATGTAACCTAAACGTGTAATAATTATTAAACTCCAATTTTACCGGAATGTTTTACATACATTATCTTTTAAAAAAAAATTTTGGTTAACACTTATTTTCCACAAAATTACCATAAAACTTAATATTATATTAAAATTAATTACTTATTTTAAATGTTTTTAATAATAATTGAAAAGAACAACCTAGCTTAATAATAATCCTATAAAAAGTTCGTTTTATACATAATAAGAAAAAAGAGCTTCTTATATACATATGGGTTTATATATTTTATAATTATAACACGAAAAGAATTTTGATTCTTTAGAATAGAGTCTAAAAGGAAATCATTTTCCTTAACCCAAACGTATTGAGCAAATTATTTTTTAAAAGAAAATTACATGTACAATATTTTATAAACTGATAAAAAATAATAAGACCACAATATTACAGAAACAACAACCCTTATTCTCCATCTTAATTCTATATCGTATACAAAGAAAAGCCAATTTTCAAAAGAAAATATCAGAAAACTTTTTTACCCCTACTCAAACATAACAATTTTTTTTTTGTTTTTCTTCCAATATCCCCTTAGGGATCATCGTATCCTCGCAAAGAAAATATTATTTTCTAAAAGTAATCAAATTTAAGTTTTTTCCTATATACTTTTACTTACTTACTTAAATATTAAGTTTTTATAAAGAGAAATTAAAAAGGAAAAGAAAATTTCTTTTAAAGTTGAACCTTATTACAATTGGAAATGGCGTATAAACTTGATATTTGATAAGAATTTTTGGTTTTCTATAACCAAGTTAGTTAGACAACTTTATTAAAAGCGTCAACAGTTTTAAAAAGAACGTTTCATTCTATCTAAAATCAATTCTATTTAAAAAAATTGTAATTTTTTTTTTTAATTTAAAAGGGTTTCTGGAATAAAAAGGGTTATACTTACAACTGTAAAATTTCTATAGCTGCTAAAGTTACTGTAGTCAATCATTTTTAGAAATTGGAAGTGTGGCATAAACGAGGACTAAAAACATTGTTAGTCAATTGTATAGTGTCAAAAGAATTTACGCAAACAGCTCTTTCTTTTAAGAAGAAGAATTGAACGGAAAAATGACATTATCGATTCGTTTAAATACTTCACTTTATTTAAATAAGTAAATTTGAATTATACGCTGGTTCACAAACTGTGCTGTAGAATATATGATTTTGCATATTCAATTAGATAAAGGTTCTTTGTAAAGGAATAAAAACAAATTGTTTCTGAGTAGCCGAGAGTAATTGGTTAAAGAGAAGCTTTTCTTATATAGAAGTCCTATTATAGTAGTAAAAGCAAATGTGTGAATTAAATTAAGCGTATTTGACATTTATTCTACATTTATGTGAAAATACAAAGATATCTATCGGAAATTACGCACGTAACTACTTTTATCAGCCATTCCTTAGACAGTGACAAAGTCGTTTAAAATAATAAATTAGCCATTCAGGTTGTTAATATATAGGATCCGATTTGATGCCATTATTAAAATCGCTATGCACTAAACTATAATTTCAACATTCAAAATTTTAAAGTCGCAATCTTCATTCATTGTTAAAAAAATGTTCATTAAAATTTTCATTTTTAAAGACTCGAAAATAATCTTAAACAAAAAACTGAAACACAAATATAAAAACTTTTAAAAATTATGAAACAAATTACTTAAAAAAAAAACAGTAAAAAATAACATTAGCTTAACTAAATGTCATGTTGTAGTAACAATTACAAACATTAATGTTAAATTAAGGTAGTATAAAAGATTTCATTTTAAAACATTAAAAAGCTTCCAGGAGTAAAATAAAACAACATTAAAGGTTCATGTTTAGCTGTTCAACGGAAATTTTTTGTTTTTGTTATAAGGGCAGATGTTTGTTAAATCAGTCAAATTCTGTTATTCGATGTTTAAGTATTTCTACTACAATACATAAAGGCAGACGTAATATGGCATTTGCAGAATGAACAGAGTTGCAGAATGAACAAGTTACTATCAATTCATTCATTCAGAAAATTGTAAATATTTTGACAAATAATTAACTAAATATACGTACATTCTATATACATACGCACAATGTTTATGAAAAATATATGTATTTAAAAAAATAAATTAACAGATTATGCTCTGAAATATTGAATTCGAAAAGTTTTACTGCGCTTACCGTTATACATTGAAGTAACTCATTTTATTACCTTAATTTTATTTACTTTAATTTTCTATTTATTAAAATTAGGTGTGTGTTTTCGAAAAATTTTATTTTGGGGACTCAACTTCTTTGGTTTCGAATTTCACAAAATTAAATGATTTCAAACAACAATATTCATAAAAATTAGTAAAAGTTAGAAAACGAAATTAAAACCTAAACTAAAATTAGAAAACGAAACTGAATAGTAATTAACTACTATTTTGATAATAACTTGTTACTAAACCATACGAATTTCACAGAAAATTCCACAGAAAATAACGATTTCAATTCTACAATATTATTAATTTGGCGGACGAAAACACAAAATAAACAACAGAATCTGCAGTTACAAGCAAATTTTGTCGCATACAAATTTCGCATTCGAATTATAATTGTGATATTCGGTAAGAATTACAAAAATACTCAATTTTTATTGAGATCTCATGACTTCTTCTCTTTTGATTTCTGTTTTTCATGTACAGAAACGCATGTATATATACATGCATACGTACATTTATAAATGTGTTTATAATAGCAAATTGAAAATTTCAAGGGACTAAAAAAGTCATATTTACCAATTAATATAAGAAGATTTTCCACCTTTAATTTTTAGTCAACTCCACCCATTTACTCAACCCATTTCAAATGTAATATTAGAAAGATACGCTTTAGATATAAATGTGTCTAACATATATATATATATATATATATATATAAATCCATAATAAGTATGAACAAGTAATAAAAACGATGACTTTTGCTGAGTGGTTAATATAAGCGATTTTTTTTTTAGTTCTTCTTCATTATTTTTTGTGTATATTTTTTGAATATTTTTAAAATGGCAAAACTTTAAAAGGAAAAAGGATATGAAAATAGGAACTTTTATATGTTTTGTTTAAATATTAGAGAAATAATAAAAAAAATTCATATATTTAAATATAATTTTGAAAACAAAAGGACATTTTATTATCGTTATTGCTAAAAGATATTCACAATAACAAACAACAAAGCATTACTTAAATTACATTATAGATAAGGATTTCAAAGGATTTCTGTATATATACATATATACATATATACTATGGATGTGTTTTAAAAACACATTTTGTTCTCAAATTTATATTGAATGTTAATGTTTTCCTTTAATTCCACATACTTATAAACTTAAAGTATAAGTTTCAAAATTTTATTACTCAAAACACAAAATATTCGAACGAATCTTTCGACCGGAAAATTGCAGAGTTTGTTGTTTTTTTTTCTCTGTTTTTTTTTGGTTTTTTTATTGTAATAACCAAAAATCAAAATAAAAATAGCAAAAATATTTTTTCTTAAAATATCCTTTTGGCAGCAGATTTTTTTATTTTTTTGCTTTTTCTATATTATGATGAGGATGGTGGTACCGTATTAATATCGGCATTTATGAATAAACACAAGCATATATGAGGATTACACGAAAATATAATTGATTTTTTTTCTCTCTATAGCACTTTTATGCTTATAGATGTTAAAAACTTTGCCGAGTCACAAATACATTTAAGCTAATATATAGGAATAACTAAATATAAAGGCCTAAATCAATGTTGAACTCACACTTGCTTTTATACTCGTGTTCGTGCAGAATGTTTGAATGTAAGAATGTGTTTAAAGAAAATATTTTGAATTTTCTTGTATTTATAAATCTTTCTATTTGCATGTGGAATTCTAATAAATTTTTCTTTTTCTTTACTTAAAAGCGGATTTTGGAATTGGTGAATGAAAATTATTTCAAAAAAAAAGTTTTGAATTCTTTTATACTTTTTCTGTATTTGAAGGAGTATGAAGCATGTGGAAGAGGAGGAGAAGGAGGGAGTATATTTGGTAATTTAGTCAAAATAAGTTTCAAGGATAAGAATATAAATTCTTTCCTATAAATGGTTTCTTTTATTTTTGTATTTTATTTTTAATAATTTCCTTACTTTTGCTTCTTATATTTTGTTTTGTAAAGATGTATGCAGCTATGGGACATAACTATATAATATCAATGTACATGTATGTAAAATGATATCACCTAAATTTGAAATGGTTTGCATTTTTAAAAATAATATGTGCTGGCTGCGATGTGGAATAAATGAAAATAAAAACAATTTTCTGTTACTCATGTGTTGCTACTTTTTTAAGTATACCTTTTATAATTAAGTATGTATAAATTTCATTTATTTATACTTACTGTATATGTATATATAACAGAATTAAAATTAAAAGCTTCCGAAGATGAAATGGGAATTTTTTATTTTTGAAAATGATTTCGAAACGTTGGATTTCATTTAGTAAAGTAATAAATATGCATAAAATACAATTTGAATTTTATAATTTGAGTACTCGAATACCTTTAGAAAATTATGCCACATATGTTATTTATACACTTTTAATATTGTTGTTATACTTAAGTATTTGCAAAAAAAAAAACTTAAGAAAAATTTGAAAAAATTCATAAATTATGTGAAAATTAATTTTATTTACGTTATTTATGACGACTCATTTTTAATATTGAGTAAATATAAAAAAATGTCAAGCTGACGATAAAAAGAAAAGTCGTCACTGATATAATCACTGGTGAAGGTAAAAATAAATTTCCTATAAAAAAGTATGAAAAAAAAAAATTAGGGTTAGATTTCAATATTTTGCGGCAGAATCGTAAAAATGGAAAACTATAAATTTCTCTATTAGCAATTTTTTCTTTTTATAAAATTTTGGAGATAACGTGCTTATTTGTTTCACACTACCTACTATTTTATTATGTCGGTCAGTGTCCATTTAAAATCAAAGATAGAAAACTAAATTAGTTAATAAGCCTACTATGAATTGCTATACACATTATGTCGAAATCAGATAAGTGTGCCAGTATTCCGTACTTTCAAAAACAAAGTATTGAAACCGCCTTTAAAACCAAAACTCAATAAGTACATTGAAACTGCATTGTCAAATAATTGTAAACTTATTATACATTTTTAAATTTTTTTATTCATTTTGCTAGACGCAATTAAACGCAAATAATCAAGAATAATAGCTTTATGTCAATTTTAAATATTGACAAACTCCCACTGTCAAAATTGTCAAAATTTTACAAAAAGCTACAATATTTTTTGCTTTTCTCTGTATACGGTAAAATGAGAACAAATAAAAACCGACTCTTTCAAAAAGTCTTATATTTTTCACTAAAATTACTAAAGCGAAATGTGCCATTTTGCAAAACCACTCATTTAAGAAACTTATGTTATTTAATATTTGCCCTTGTAAATTTAAGGAATAGGTACAAAGGATCAATAAATTACCAAAAATATTTTTAAAATATCAATTATTTATTATTAAATAAAATTCTTAATTTATTTAATGTTTAAGTTTTTATATATGTATGTATGTAGCTATAAATTATGGAGAATTTTCTGTAATACATACTTGAAGAAGCATACAAGTAAACTCATAATTCGTAGCAATATAGGTTCAATAATAAGTTGCGAAGATGTTAAATATGAAATATGTCCTAATAATTTAGTTTATAAATTCATGGGAACATGTATGGGTATATGTATGGAATTTTATTAGTCTGATGATAGTTTTAATAGTTCACAGGTCATAGATATATATATATATATATGTATATATACATATATAAGTAAATTTTTAAAGATTTCCATAATTAAGTACTAAAATTGCTTAAACATATGGCAATGCCTTAAAAAAGTTTAAATGATGTTGCGAATAACCTAAAACTGTTGTTCCATTATTTTAATTATGAACTCTGCTCACTTTTAATCGCAAATACAACAAAATTACACAATAAGTATCAATATTCATATTTGACAAAAAAAAAATAATTTAAAATTTTAATAAAAAAGGCAATAATTTTTGCTTGTTTTGCTTTTTCTCATTTCCCATCATTTATTTCGAGATCTAACCATTTTAATACAAATATCATCAATATTTTAGTTGCTTTTACTATAAGTCAAAGTCATTAACTACCACAATTGAAAGTGAATATGACCTCGTTGTGGCGCTGACTTCGAAAACCATAACAATGTAGTGCATTAACTGATAAACAAAAAAGATTTCTACATATACACATATTTCTTTTCTTTTGATTAAAAGGTCTATAGTAAGAAAAAAAAATCCAAATTTATTCACCCGAAAAATGAGTTCGTATTTTAAACTTTTTTCTCACACAAGTTGAATACACACAAACTTTTGTTATAAAAGGTGTCAACAAATCTTAATGATAAAAACAAACTTTTCGCTTGTTAATTTTTTGTGCTAAAAAAAAACGTTAAGGTGAAAATTAACTTAATAAAAAAATAAAATAAAAAATGTTAAATTAAAACAAGTTACACTTATTGTTAAGGTTAATAAATAAGTAGGTATTAATAATGTTTATTTAAAGAAATAAAACGCATCATTTAAATAAGATTACAAAATGTTTTTACTTAAGCCCTAACAATGGATATTTAAAAATATAAATTTTAATTCCGTGAAATCTGGAAATGTTGCCCTGAACTAAGTACATTATAAACGTACTTAATTTGATTATTTTTTTGAATTTTAGAAGACACAAACAAGATAAGTTCTTAATACTGGATTTATCAAAAAATTAGAAAGTAAGACAATCAAATGTAATAAACGATTCATATTTTTCAGAAAAGGCTTTTGGACTAAAGGATCACGAAATATTTACGATTCCAAAATATAATCTTGTTTACAATCTTATTTCTCAATCCTTGCTGGCCATGTCAGTCTATCTTTCCGTCTGCACGAATATTCCTCCTGCCCACAATAAGATTGCAGAGGTTTCACAATTATTGTTCGGCCAATGGTTTCTTGAAAATTTTCCCTGCAAGGTTCATAATCTCAAAAAAGTTTTAAAAGGTGAAATGCCTTTTAAGTATGTAATATGGTTTTGCAATATTTAACTTTAAAAAATTATAAAAAATTTGTTTAATACTTGTATTTAGTTTCATGCCGCAAGTTTTTACAAAGTTTACATGTTCAATCTTTCACATCGGTAAAAATAAGGAAAGCTCGGAAAAACTGAATGCGTTCCAATATTCATGTACTATATTTAACCCCCATATATGTCTGTATTGTAATATTCGATCTTAAAAATAATTCAGGTTTTAGTTAAACACGTTGAAGAGCGAATTCATTTTTTTAAAAATGTACAAGAACATTACCTTTTTTCTACTTTTTAAAATCACATACATGCTCATATGTAAATACGTATGTACTTGTATTTAATTTCCTTATAGCAATTTAAATGTTAGAAATTTCATGATGTCTTAAAGCCCAAAAACTTTCTTTCGTTTCAAATTTTAACCGGAATTATTCTTATTATTGCTGATAGAGTACCCTTTTCAATTGCCTTTTACTTATCTTGGAAAATTTCAAAATTATATTTTAAAATCTAAAATTGGAAATAAATTGAATGTTCACTCATTTTCTACATTCGTAATTGGGATATTTCTTCGATACTATTAAATTCAATTCTATTTTGGCAATTTTAATGATTTTTTAATCCGTCTAACACCTGATCTAACTCGAAATTATCACATACTCTTGTCATACTCACTTATTAATTATTAAAACTAATCAATGATTAAACCTTACTCTTACTTTTTGTTCTTTCTTTAAAAATATTTTTTTTCTGCAAAAATATTCTTTTGTATGTTATATGTATAAGTGTGTATTTTATGATTATGCTAGAGAATACGCACTCTAGAATTCTTTTCAACTTTATTTAACTATACTCAAATACATGTACATATATAGGTACAATTAATGGCATGCCAACAAAATAACCAATTATGATGTAACAAAATATTGCAAAATGCTAAAAATGTTTAAAAATCTCAATTTCTGTAGAAAATTATAGAGAAAAAATATATGATTATTTTACAATTAAAATATTTTGTTGTCTGGTGGTTGCTATTTATGCCATTACAATAATTATTGCATATTCATGATAACAATTTCTATTATAATAGCAATTTAACACTTTATAAATGTGGTTTATAAGTGAATGAAGGCTATAAATAGCTTCATAATGTTGTGTGTTTTTTTTTTGTTTCGTTGCCATTCTTATAAGTTTAATGTTAAAAAGGACTTTTATTTAACAATGCACAACTACTTTAACATTCAAAAACTATTGCAGACAATTTTATTGATTTTTATATGCAAAAAATTTTCTTTTATCTTTTCTCTTTCTCTCTTTTATTCTCTGGGTTTCTCTCTCTCTCTCTTTATTTTGCCTGTTACCGCTATTTGATATTTATATCCTTTTCTTTCTATTGAATTTACTTTAATTTTTTTTCTCTCCTTTACACTTTTTCTTATTTCTATTACATTTTATGCACTTATATAATAGGTAGGTAGATAGGTGCTTGCATTATTAATTAAAAATAAAATTTTTTATTTAAACAATTTTGTAGTAATTACAATTTAAATATTTTCTTTCCAACAGCATAAATACAAACATTATTTTTTTTTTCATAAAAAACAAAGAAATTGTCAGAATAATTTTATAATATTTCAAGCATGTTTATGATTACATACATATACATATACACATATGAATATGTACGTTGTGTATTAATACCGGTCTATAGATTTATATGTACGTATGTATCTATACAGTGATTTTATAATTCTTCCACATATACGTTTGTACATCGCTATGTGTGCATTGCATCGCTATAGATTTGAAAAATGCACATAAATATTACAATCACCCCATAAGAAGAAGTCACTTTGGAGAATGTAGATTTTTTTTTATATTTAAGCTTATTCTTATTCTTTATTTATTTACACACAACTCTGTTATCATTAAATGTTTATTTATATATATATATATATATATATATATATATATATATATATATATATAAATATATATATATATATATATATATATATATATATATAATACATATATGTACAACGAAAAGTACACAATGATATAAGCATTATCTCTCCATATTTATACAGATATGCATAAGAACTTTGTACATTGTAGCTATGCGACTGTAACGTTGTTTAAAAATGCGACAACAATCTTAATTTTTAATTTAAAATAAAATATATGTATGTACAATAACTACACTAAAAGGTAAAGAATATAAGATTGAGAAAGATTTTAAAAGAAATCATTGTTTATGACTCAATCATGCACAAAGTATAAAAAGACGACAACTATTGCTTCGCTAAGTATATTCTTAATTGTAACTGCAAGCAAATTGCATATTTAATTTTCAATATTTTGAAGATGTTTAGTCAGTCTTGTTAGTTTATAAAGTGATGTTTTGAAACTACAGCAATAATAGTAATTGCTATACCAAAATGAACGCGACATCCGATATGCTGTTATTAAAAAAAATTTAATTTAAATTTGCAATATCAAAACTGTTGCTCGGCAAATTTTGATGGTCAATTACAAGCGACCGGCGTTGGAATCGAAATCCATTTAAGTATAACAACAAATGCTATTTGAAATTATTGGTATACTTACTATTGAGAAGAAGTGGTCAAATTGGCATCTGTTGTACCATCTCTTAAAATTAACTACAACTCTTAAAATTTTAAGGCCATTTAAGACGCCATTTTTTATCTTAAATATTTTATTATTTTTCTTTTTAAACTTTTTTAAAAAAATATCTAAGGTTTTCAATCATTTGTCAAGTGTATAGTAAGTTTAAACAAATTTGTTAAACACATTTGTATAGCAAATTTTAACCAAACCCTGACTATTTAATTAAGTTGGAGAAAAAAATTGCTAAAAATACCATATTGACAACTAGAAAATTATATTTTTTGAGGTATTACAGTTTTATACAATGATGTAACATCCATCCTCAACAAAAAGTATTTAAACAAAATAACCAAAAACGATATTTTTCTAAGCTTTACAAAGCCTTAAAAGAAATTTTTATAACATTTTAAATTTTGTATGCAACAAGCTGTCTACTCAACATATTCTAGACAATTAAATATCGAAAAATCAGTTTGCAATTTGATTTGTCTTTTGTAATCACATGAAAACAGTTTTCATTAATGAGACAACTGCTCATATTTAAAATACATACTATATACATAGGTACATTAAGGAAGTTAGGAAATTTACTAAAAGTTCGGGTAAGTAAGTAAGTATACCAAAATTATTTAACCTGTTTATTAAATATATGAAAAATTATATTGGAACTTAAGTATAAATATGAGATTTAAATTAATTTCACTTTTGCTTTCAAATTTAAATGTTTAAATTCTTTTCAAATAATTTTTCTTGTGTTCAACTTCTTAAGCCATCAACGGGACCATTAACGTGGTGGTAGTGCTTACATTGAACACTAAATACAAAAATTCCAACAAAATCATTTTATTTTACAACATTTTCGAAATAACTTTATTAATGCAGACATTACAGAATATTTTCAATAAAGTATGAAAATTCAATTGTTATTTTTTATGTATTGTCAAGAACCTACTATGTACTTAAGTACATACATACATACATATATATTCTTTCCCACGGCAGTAAATTCTAATTTTGTTGCCCCTTTTAGCTTACTGTTACTCGCAATATTAAATTTATTTCACCATATTTTAATAAGTGAAAATTTGGAGAAATTTCGTTCATTCTACAAACATTTTTAGTCGTTCATAACCATCAATGTTTACTTAAATTACATTTAATGTACATTAAACACCCTTTTTTCTATAAACACTTAAACATTATACATAAGTGTGTACAAAATTACAAAATTTATATTGAGATTTCTATGACGTACATAAATTTCTCTACGCATAATATCCGAGTATTAATGAAAATATAAAAAAAAATCGAAATTTAATATAAATTATACACTGGCGCTATATAATATACATATGTATGTATATTAACTTGTATGAGTGCATGTAACTGAGTCGATATATATATATTCCTTTCAATTTAATGCTAAAATTAATGTAAAACTGTAAGAGTTGCATATTCACCTGACTCTGAAATTATTCATTTCATCCTTTAAAAGTAATAACACTTTTTATTATCATTGTTACTTTGAAAAAATTTCTGTTTTTGGGAGACGATGGGACAGGTGGTACACACAAACATATTCACCATGTAACCAGTTATTATGTATAAATTCTTTGGCATATTTATAATTTTATTTATTTTTATTATTAAGGTAAGTACATGTTTCAATATTACAGACAATCTAATTGTGTTTTGTTTTTCTTATTTTTTAATTTTCTTTTTTTCTCTTATAATTTTCTCTCCCAAAATATTTTTTCATTCCATTTTGGAATTTCAGCAAAAAAACAATAGAAAAAAGGAGCTAAAAGAAAGAAAATTCAGCTTTTAAAAATCCTTATGTCTTTAATTCTTTTTTTATTGTTTCTTTCTCATTTTCAGCAGAGTGATCTCAAGGATACGTTATATTGTAGGTGGCAAAGAATCGTATAATAAAAAAAAATAAAATATATTAAAAATGTTTATAGAACCACACAACTACAAGAGTGAAATAAAATTTTTGCTTGCTTGCTTTTATTATCGCAGCTTTTGAAATAAAAAAGAAGAAATTGTAGTAAGAAGGAAAATAAAGACAAGATGGTATTCGACCGTTTCCTCTATATCTGCAAATCCTATTTAACAAGCAGACAAATAATAAAAGTATTTGTAAGGACATAAACAACTTTGTATATAGAGAGAAGAGAAGGGGCAAAATAAACATTTTTTTTTTGAAAATAATGACAAGGAGCAACAAAAAAGCATTAAAAAGAAATGAAGAAGATGAAGAAAATAAAGGAAAAAGGAAGTGTATATGAATGTTACAAAAAAATGGGTAAAGAATAAAAAAGGCAAGGTAAATACAATGGGAGACAAAAAAACGAATATTTCATTGCTTTTTATTTCGCATCCCTGTTTTTTATTCATTTGCTTACATACGTTTTCATATACAAGCAAATAGCCGACTGACAACACTCAGATGTTTGTGTAATCTATAAAATTTTATGTAGAGCGAATAATACTTCTATTTTTTGTTTTATAAACTTGAAGGATCTCAGGGATTGGAAGCTCTAAGAAATCGTTATTCAAAAATTTGATAAAAAATTTTTTTTTCTAATTCTAGTGTAGACATTATATTTGATTCCATTTAGTCGGAATTAAAGTTCACCTTTACATTTTGAAAACATAATAATGCTGGCTGGAACTGGTACTTAAAAGTTAAAAGCCTGAATAGAAGTCAACAAACTTCTTTAATAGCTAAATTTTATGGTATATTTTCATTTATAGCATAATGTTATGGGATTAAAAAAATTTTGACGTTCAATAATACCGGTTTTCTAGGAAAGAGCTAAGAAAGTATAAGACCTAATCCGGTACTCTAGAATAAAGGTTTATTTGATTTCAAATTGGAATTTATTATTGGGCGCCAATTAACTACATAATGGAGATAATTTTAAAATTACCTCCATTAAATTTTTTGCAAAGATTATTTGCACTCTGCATACGAGTACACAGCGTTTTTAATTGTGAACAAATAACAAATTTGCACTGAATTTTAATACAAAACCAAATTAAATGGCAAGCTATATAAACCCACTCAATAATTTGTTATATTTTCAATAAATAAGTAGGTACTTATGTACAAAAGAATCTGTTTATGTTTATATTTCAGTTGCATATAATTATAGCCTTAACAGCAAGACTTTTTATAGTCCAAATAATTACAAAACAGACCTGATTATATTTTAAAACAAAAATAAAAAATAATATTGCAAAAATTGTTTACCTTTTTTTCTTGTTGTCAATAAAATTGATTTTTTATTATACAATCCAGTTTTCTATCCATTTAGAAAATTCTGGTATTTTTGATGTTAAAAACGTTCGTTCACAATAATATCCAATTAATTCTTCTATCTTACTGTTTTAATATTAATTTAATTTTACAGTAGTAAGCAAATAATTTTCTATATTTAAATAAATTTTGAATTTATTGCACCAAAAATTGATTGAACTTTTTTTTTTACAAATACACCAATCACATAACACATTTAATAATTATATACACATAATTAAAAATTTTGGATAAAATTTAGATGATTTTTCAAATTTTTTTTTTTTTAATATTTCACTGCTTAATTATTATTATTTTTTTAATATTTATAAATTTTTTACAATAAATATTAACTCTTAAATTCTGTTAAACAAAAATTTAAAATTAAAATTTTAAAATTCCAAAAATAAAATTTCAAATGTAAACACTATAAAAATAAAATACCGAATTATTAATTATTAATTATACACAATCGCAATCATTTAGAGACCTAATAAGTGTTTCTGTACCGTTGTAGTTATTAAAACTAAAATGTAATTTAATATTCGTCAGATTCTCATCAGGATGATGGAATGTTTCATTTCTTATGTTGTAATGTTATAGCAACATATAGACAACAATCAGATAGGACGAAAGAAGAAAAGAATAAACAAGAGCACAGCATAAAAATAAAATGACATAAGTCAATTTCAGCACAACACTCAATTCAGTCAGTGCGTGCAGTAAGAGACATTTTTAATAATCAAAGAGAATTAATAATGATGTAATAAAAAATAATGTAATTTCAGAGAGAGAGAGAAGAAAAAAATAGCAACAATGAGAAAGAGAAATTGAACGGCTTTTTTTCTTGTCTTTTTGTATTTTTAAAGACTTTTTTATGATATTCTTTGGTTTTCGACGCGATGTTTTTTTTTCAGTTTCACACATAATTTTATTTATGATAATTACATTGCATATGGAATAGGGTAATTTTAAGAATTTTTGACAGCATTAAAAAAAGGAATAGGATTTCATTAGCATAGCAGTAGCGCCAGCCATCACTATACAATTAAAACATAAAAAAAAGTAAAATTACAAAAATATCTGATAAAATAAAAAATTAAATAAGTATACGAGTACATATTGTAGGTAGAGACAGGTACCTTGGTGCTAATAATCAAATTTACAATCGCATTAAACTTCACATGATATTTTTTTTTTAATTTTGATTCGTTCTACATAATTTATTTTTAACATTTACTTGTTTATTATATTTTCATAATTATAGTTTAATTAAAATCAACAATTATTTTCTCATAAAATTTTTTATTATTTGAGAGTAAAATTCACTTAATATATGTATATATGTATGTACATAATAATCAACATAACACCAAATTTTTTAAACGATAGATGGTAGGTAAGTATTTTTTTCTTATTTTTCGAATAAATAATTTAATTATTGCTCATAAATAATATTTTAAAATACTTTTAATTTTAAAATTCGATTTTTAAAAGAACACAAAACAAAAAAAAACTTAATTATTCAATAATATTTTATTACATTGTTAAAAAATAAATCGATTATGTTTTTTTGATTGAAATTTTCATGTAATCAGCAAGTTAAAACAAAATATATAATGTAATATAAAATTTTATATATATATATATATACAATTATGTATCTTATGTATTTGATATAAAAAAATAAAATAATATACATTTATGTATGTACGTATATACCTTAAATATTTGATTTAAAAAAATTTTAACAAAAAAAAAGTTAACACTCTTGTATCATAAAAAACATTCACAAAATACAATAATTTTGAAATTCTAATTTTAAAACATTAAAAAATAATATCGATTATTAGAGAATTAATTTTAAAAAAAAATAATATTATAATTTTTAGTTCAAAATCGTTAAAATTTTTATGTTTTTTCTATTTTTAATTTTAATTTTTTCTTTTAATTAGATTCCGCCATGCGAATTGAAAACAAATTTTTCACAACTAAACGCTTTAAAAACTGCCAGAAGACTGAAATTTATGAGAATAACATATTATGAAATGAAATCAAATTGAGAGAAACATATTTAATTATTTTGACAGATAAAGAGAAAATAAAACAGATTTTTTAAAATGTAATGAGAGAAAACAAATTTTATTCTCATTAGAAGAATTTTATTCTCTTAATAGTTAATATATCAAATCAAACCAAACACAAATTATAAACAAAACAAGAAATACAAAGCAAAATTCTATAAAAAAATTTCAAACTTGTTTTTCTGTTTTGTTCGAACATTTTTAGGGAAATTTTTTTATCTTTTCGCATTCACAATAAAATTTTTACTGTTTCTGCTAGTGCCGCCAAAAAAGAAGATTTACCGGTGAAATAAAGATTTTTAAAATTTGGAAAATTTTGCATAAGAAATAGGTATTAGGTAGGTACATATACTGATATATAAGATGAAGGGTCTCAAGGAATAACTAATGGAAATTTTTTCATGCAACTGCAGAACAGGTTGATCACATAATAAAAGGCACGAGTTAAAGGCAAAAAAATTAAAAAATTTTTCTCGAACTGGACCTACCGCTTTTTGGACGGACGCTCTACAAACCTGAGCTACAGAGGTATAAATAAATTGCCGATAAATTGCTGACAAATTGGGTCTCGAAAACTCAGAAGCTTTTTCAGAAAAAAATAACTTCCTGTTATCCATTTTTTAATATTTTTGGATTATTGAAAAGTAACGAATTTGATAGAGCAAGCAATATGTATAATGTAAAAATAAGAGTATATACACAAAAAAATTAGCATATAAATTATTTCGCAATATACATACATATTTCGCAATTATATAATTAATTTCACATATATTAAATAATTCGTATGAGAGAATAAACTACATAATGTATTACGTTATTATATATGTGTGTAATCATCCTGCAAAATCGATCACTTATTTCGTTACAATAAAAAAAAAACATAACTTAAACATTAAATTTAAATTAAATTCTTAATTTTTTATAAAATTCTGATAAAGATATTGAAACGTGAGCATTTATTTAAGAACATCATAAATATTTTAATTGGCAACACTGTCAAATTTCTTACTTGTTTTATCAATCTAAAGAACCATTTAAAAGAGTTAACAGTACATTTTCTAAAAATAATTTGTGTATGAAATAGTTTTTGATTTTTACATTTTTATACAATCAAATATAGTTTGTTCTAATTACATACATATAAAATAATTTCTGTTTTCAATAATTCCATATTCACATTGTCAGTAATTGAATTTTGGTTAGAACAAGTTTTCCTAAATAGTAAAAAACTTACCAAGTTTCCATATTAAAAATTTTCTAAACTGTGAATGATTTAAATGAAAACCAAACATAATTGAATTGTGAATATACTTGTCGGGGAATTTAAATGATGTTTGGACATTTATTACAAACATGTTTTATTAAAAATTCAAATATAACTTTAAGAGTAACTTACTTTACATAGGAAACAAAATTGACATTTTAAAAACACAACAAAATATCAAACAGATGCATCAAAAATTATGACAATCAAAATTGCTGAATATGATTTTTTATTTACATCATAATGTTTGACAAATGAAAATCATATTACAGTATTCAGCCGTAAATAAATATACCCTAGTGGTCATTTTTAAAATTAACTAATTTGCTTTTTTGTTCCAGTGATCAATTTTGTAATTTTTCTTTAAGCTGCGTTCTTTTCTGAAATTTCCTGAAAATGTTCGAAAGCTAATTGGGAAGTGTATGCATATATTTTTGTTTTAACTTTTCTCTTAAAAAAATTGAGATAAAATTAGTTAATATCAAAATCAGTTAACATACTCAAATTATACATTTCCATGCTGGAAAAAAAAAAATTATAATTGGGTAAGTTTTTACGAATAACGCGTAGCTGGTAAAAAACTTGTGATAGAAAATTGTAAGAATATTCGCACATGCTGTCACTACTTTATTCAACTATTCCGAAAGATTTTCCTTCTTTTTTAATCTTGTAATTTGGATAATTTGTATTTTGGAAAGAAAAATACATGCATTCATACATATTATGTTCGGTATTGACTTTTCAGTAGTTATTTTTGTATCATGGGGAGGTAATTTCCTTTGAAAAATTTCAAGACTGTATTATAAATTTTCAATGTTTTCAAATTTAAAGAATTTGTAATAGACTAGTAAGTATGTTCTAATACAAAGTTTATTGAAGAGATTTCTCACTCGAATATGTTAACAATGGTTTAACAAGTTAACATAACTATTATAAATTTACATGCTTACCTTGTAAGATTTATGTCTGTCTTTGTTTAATAATTAGATACATACTTTATTTTATTATTCATTTCCAACTTTTTTAACTAAAACAATTTCCGTTGTTTGTCTTTTTTACTGTATTTTATTTTAAACATTTTCTGATTCATCTCTTCTTAAATTTTATTTTTATATTGCTACATGTTGTAAATATACATATAGATATATAATATGTGTTTTGTAAATAAATTAAATACTTAATTATGCTTATATTTATATATATACTTCACTTTTAATGTTTTAACATTTTTACTCATATATGTATGTAATTAATATAATAGTACATAATAAATAACGAAATACAATGAAAATTCGCTAATATTTTAATTTAAACACTAATAGAAAAAAAATTTATTTCAATTTTGCCTGATTTAGTTTGAATGTCGAATTGTTTCTTTTATTAATTGTTTATTTTTATTTCTTTTTTAATTTATTGCTTTATTTAAAGAGTTAATTATTGTTCTTTTTTATCAACTGACTTTATACCGACTTTATACTCTAGTAAATTTGTTTACGATTCTTTTCCAATTGAATTTATATACATTCTTCTTATAAAGTGTTGCATTTTTTTAGAAAATCAAATTTTCTTTGCAACTTATAGTGCAACAGATCTACATTTTTGTGATTTTTCACCAAAGACACTATATTTTTAATGTAATAACAATAATAGTGCACTTCATTTAGCATTCTTAAATTCCCACATAAGAAAATTCCTATAAATTTATTATATAGTTACTATAGGTGTACTGAATCAATTCCTTCGAAATTATGTGGAGTAAATAAAAAAAGTCGGTTAAATTCTAATTTATTTTTCGTATAAATTAAATTTTCGTATAATATATCTAACAGGGACTAATGAGTTATAGGCTGTTTCCCAATATGTCAAAGATTTGATAATCATATCACTCATGTCATTCACTTGACTTTGTAAATTAGAATTATGCTTCTATAATTAAAGAATTTTCCATTTTGATATTTTAAAAATTATTTCAATAAACAGGAAAGTCTAAAAATTCCAAATTAAAATGAATACACTTAAAAAAATTTCATTGGAAGAGTTTGTTACTGATTTAAAAAGAATAACTTGATGATAACAAATTACAATATTGTCATCTTTTTATGACATTCTTATTATTTTCATGACAATATTTTTTATTAAATTCTTCGAAAACTACACACAAAATATTTAATAAACTATTTTCACAAAAAAAAATTAATTGTTTTGCAAAAAATGAATAAATTTAATTATTTTGCAAAAAGAAATGCAAAAAAAAATAGAATACACAATAATCAGCTACCCTGGCAATATACATACATATATTGGAATCGTTAGTCATGTTGCATTGGAATTCATAATTTAAATCAGTTGCACGCATTTTATGTACTGGGAAACAGCCATAATTTTTTACAATTAACAAATAAAAAAATTTTTTATATGAAAATTTCATTTCAGCCTCATTTCAATTAGAATTACTAATATTGCTGTGAAATTTTGAATAATTCAATTAGGTACAAGAAAATTTTATTAAATTTTAACAATTAATTTTTAAATGATTTTACAATTTTGAAATTATGTAATCAAAATAGATTTAGCAATTTTTTTAAAATAATTAAAAAATAAAATTCAAAATAATTAAAAAATAAAAGTAATTTTTTTGTAATTTGCTAATCGCCTTTTGGAATAATTCATTTTTGCCAACTTGAATTTTAAAACTACTAAAACAAGCCTTAAGAAAGGTCTTTTAACTGGATTAATTAATAAATTTTTAACTTAAAGAGTCTTATCATGTAGGGAAAAATTTGTGTTTAACAAAATTACAAAATTTAACAATATTTAAATACAATTAAATATTATTTATAATTAAATCAACAAATTATACAATCTTGAATGTAATTTTTTCATAATTTATATAAGTCTTAACATCAATAAATAACTTGACTAATGCTTTCTTTCCTACAATTTCTTATTAAACACTATTAATTTTAGTTTCTTTGGCGGAAAAATTGATCATTTTAAAAAATATCTGGTCTAACACCACATATTTATGCCAATTTAAATAAACTCCTAAATTATTTCTACTAAATTCCTTGTCATTTTAGTGTGTTATTCAAAGCTCCTTTTTTACATTTCATTTATAAATTATAAAATTATTCTTACAAAAATAAACAAGGTTTCTTTTAAACTGTTAAAATAAATTATGTGAATTGTAATTAATATTAAATGATTTACGTACATTGATGATTTGTAACAATTGTGTAAATTGTAGTTATAGTTACTTGTTTCAATGTTTATTTTATCCAATTCATAATTGTTTTATTTATTTTTAAATTTAATGCAATTCAATTATTATTTAGTATTACAACAAATTGTTATTTCATTCTAATTTAATTTAAACCTCATTCAATACTATCAGTACAGTATTCTGCCAATTAATAAAAAATATTTAATATTTGCGGCTTTTCAAAAAGTGATTTGATTTCAATGTTTTTTTGCTTAATTTTTTAAGAGAAGTTTTAGTTTTCCTATGTTTTACTGGTAGACTTGTGTTTCTTTTAATTTTAAGTACATATTTCTTTTTTTTACATCGTCATTTTCAACTAAATCTTTTAAGCAAATTTACTTTGATATGTCACTCTTTAGTCTATTTTTAGATGCATTCATGAGTTCATTGCCATAAAGGATTTCGTTTTCTCTAGCATTTAAATTTAAATTTTCAACTTGCTCATCGGACAATAATTCTTTGTCAGACCTAAAATATATACATTGCAAATTAAATAAAGTAATTGATATAATAAAATTAAAATTAAAAAATACCTTGTAAATGAAAAGAAATCATTTTGTTCATTATTTACTTCCGATTCGCTATTCCTACGCTCTAATGATTTACCAACTTTTTGGAAAACACTTGCTACTTTATCACTAGCATCAATTAATAAATCTAAACTTTGTCGTCTTCCAGAGCTTTTAAAACTATTTGATCTAGATATCCATGATGTTATACCACCATTATTATTTTCTCCTTTTTTCTTAGAAAATGATTTATCACCAATAATACCATCTAAATTATTATCATCATTAAAAACAATTGTTGTACAGGTAACTTTACGATGTTCTTCACTTTCTGAAGTATCACTACCGCCACTACCACCACCACCACCAATCATACCAATTCCACCACAGCCACTTAAACCCATTAAATTCTGTTCATCAAAATTTGTTGAGGATTCATGATGTGAATAACCTGAACTTGAACTATTCGAATTTGATAAACGAATTTCAGTCCATTGTTCAATATCATCAACATCATTTGATATACCAGATGAAGATGCTTCTTTAATTTTATCATCATCACTATTATTTGTATAGTAACTGAGCCGATTTATATTATTTAAATTTGTATAATTATTTGTATTATTAGTTATAATATTTGATTCACTGTTACAACAAAAAACTGATGTAGATTGAACTATTTGATGGGATTCATGTTGATTTTGTTCATTTTGATACAAATGTTGTTGTTGCCTCTGATGCGGAAAATCTTGTAATAAATGTGGACAATCATGTTCATCAAAATTTTTTGTTTTTATAGGGCTTGATTTATATGTAATTTTTGATGGTAAATCTAAATATTCATCACAACAATCAATTTGATTTGTATAATATAAATTATTACGTTGATTTGATGATGATATACGATATGAATCATCAATTGAATTTGCTGATATGTCATCATCTTCATCATCATCTAATGTAATACGATTTAAACCAGAATGTAATGGTTGTAAACTAATATTAGCTGCCATTCTACAATCAATACGATGATTATCGCCAAAATTATTTGCTAAATTATTTAAATTTAAACGTTCCTGCCGTTGCTTATGAATTTCTTCAGAAATTCTTTCTAAATTTTTCAACGCTTCATTATATGTCATTTTTGCTTCGCCAACTTGATTTTCAAGTAAATCGATCTTTTCTTTTTGTGCCTTTAAAAGTCCATTATAATTCGCCCTCGTCTCATAATATGGCCTAAAACAATGCAAATATTTAAGATAAATTTAATTTCAATTCTAATTTAAAATTTTTTATGTATTTGTGTTCTCATTTAAATAAATAATTACTCATTTATTGAAATATAGTTTAGGATGAATTCATTTTCTAACAAAATTATTAATTAGAACCGAAATAAAGAAAATTATAACTACTTACAAAATCAATAAATTATGCTGGTAAGCCAATAATTTCAATAAAAGTAAGTTTCTTCGAATGTTGTTACTAAATTAACAGAAAAATACAAAAGAAAATTAAAATTTATAAATTATAAAATAAAAAACTTTTGCAAAACGTTTTCATAAAAAATATGTAAAGTGTTAAATATTTTATATTTTGTATAACAATTTGCAATTATTAATGTTTCCTTATGATGTAAAAACAAAGAAAATAATGTAAAAAACACAAACAATGCTTTATAAACAAACTTAAAAGAATTTTGTTCAGGTAAAAAGCAACACAAATATTAAGTTTGTTAAGTTTAAGTATTCTTTAAAAAAATTTTGAAAAGTGCTTAATAATTTCACTCTGCTCGTTTGTCAGTGTGTCTATTTACAAAATTTCTACACCTTTTAAAATAGAAAGTTAAAATTTTACATATAAATAAATCCTAACTAGAGACTAATTTCTATAGAAGAAAATTGTTCTCTATCTTCCCCATTCAAAAAGTTATAACCAAGACGAAAAAGTCCCAAAAATCCTTTGAATGTTTGTTGTAAAGTAAAATACCACAATCATTTTTTGTATCCTACTCAGAAAAGTAGTTACTGACTTCTTTCACTGCGGCATGGCATTGTTTTCAACAAGTTTTTTCCACATTTTTGATATTGCTCCTCCAGACGATAAGTTTTAGGAGCCTAAAATTTTTGTGCCTTTTAAATATACTAATTAATAGTTTATTTCGTTAGAATAAAATTTTTTCCACTTTCATCCACTCTAAAGTCATTGTCTCTCGAAATTTTTAATATTTGAGTTTTCGGCACCTTACATACATATTTCCTAAACTGTAAGCTTTTATAATTTTCTATAAAAACTGATGATAAATGCCACACCATCAAAAAATATAAGTATTTATCGTAACCCACGCAATTAACTCTTGATTTTGACCACTATGTTAACGTATCTTTCAATTTTTCTTGTCTCATCCTAAATATATGCAATAAATTAAAATATTTTGGTGTGTGGATGAAAGTAATTTAAAATATAAGAGATTGTTTATTTCAATTGTTGAACGGAAAAAGTGCTATTTTACAAACCATAGGTTTAAAACTTTATTGAATTTAACTGCTTAATTATATTTTAAAAAATTTTCATCAAAAAGTAATTTTTTTAACTTTGTAAAAACTATGAACTTTTAAATTAAATGTGATTAGTTATAGAACGTCAAAAAAAGCATCATGTGTTGCCCATTAAAAGAGTGCAGGTGTAACTTTTGTCAAATTTAAAAAAGAAAAAATAATAAAAAGAATAATTATAAAAGAAGCAAAAAGTAATCAAAAATTATCTATAACAAAATAAATTTCAAAATCTTCTCTTATTCCATACTTAGTTCCATAAAGATTAGAGAAATTATATTATTAATAATCTCACCTCGACGCTTTTATTGCACCTTTTAATTGCGCTTGTAATTTTGTAACACGATTATTTGATACTTCTTGCTTTAATTCACAGATTTTCAAAAAATTTCTTGCATCACTTACTTCTAATTGTGATTCATGAACTCGACCTTAAAAAATTTTTCAAATATGTACATATATAAAAGAATTTATTAGAAATTTTAGTAAAATATTGATATTATAAAATTACTTGTTGCATGACTTAACATCTCTTGACATGCTGCATCTAAAGTCGAACTTTCACCTACACCTAATTCAGCTAAATTTACCATTTCTTTGGCTGCAGCATGTACTGATTTCGCTTTTTCATAATTTAATTGTGCCAATTGTGTTTCCTTAGAAAGCTATAAAGAAAAATTTGAGAATTTATTTTCAGTTATTTATGCGCTCATAAGTTGAGCCTATATATAAGTTGAGCCTGCTTATAATTTATAGTGAAGTCAAAATAAGTAAATTACCTGTGTTACATAAAGCCGTGCCTCATAATACGGTCTTGCTGCTTCGATTGCATTTCCTAATTTATGTGCTGATTGCTTTATTTTTTCTACACTAGTTGCTAATAATTTTTTAAAATCACATTTGGCCTCCTGAAATATGTATGTATGTAAGTAAAGAATTTATAAAGTAAATTTTCAAATTTTTTTTTAAATTTTTAAAGTAAGCTTTTTGTCAATTTTAAAAAAAGAAAATACATAAGAAAATTCAAAATATAGAGAACAACATATGTATGTAGATTTATTGTAATTTTCCAAACTTTCTCTTTTAAAATTTTACAATTGAATTAAACTCATCCTGAATGAAAGGGATATAATACAGAAATGAACAAGCTGGTAAATATTTATTTTTATATGTATACATAGAAGAAAGTGGCTAGAATATTCCGTTTGGAAAAAAATAAAATCATTCTTGAGCAAAAAAAAACAGATTCGGTCGAATTAACTGAACAAATGGAAAGAACGAAATATTGATCAAACAAATATTATCTGACTTTAGTTTGAAGGTCATCAAATTTAGCAAGCAGTTTATATAAAACGCGGCAATGGCTTATTAATCAAATGTGCTCTTTGCAATATCCCACTTAACATCACCTATGAACATTTGCATGGCGAAGATAGAGAGGATATCTAAAAATATAGAGAAAAATTAGAATAGAATTTTGTTTTTCAAACTGAGCTTAAGCTACCAATGGCCAATTTTCTAAGCAGAAACTGCAAAACAAGATGGTATTATATTTCGTATTTAATTTTGCCATAAACCTAAAATAAAACGAGAAAAAAAATAGAGTTGACCTTGTGAACTCAGTGATACCCGTACGAATTTGTTATCCTATGTGCGAATAACTAATGTGCCATAACTAACTATGGGGCAGAGTATGACTTTAAGTTGCCGTACTACCATATTAATTTATGCAAAATGTCAGTATTACTTATGTGTTTTTCAAAATACTGGTTGTGCCAAACTACTATTGAAGTTGTATAGCAGCTACCAGAAAGAGCCAAGAAATTTTAGCAAATTTTATCAAGCACATCGGCCCTACTAATATATTCACATGCGTGAAATCTCAATATCACAACTTTTATAGTTTCTGAGATATAGCCAAATAACTTTTGAAGTTGTATGGCAAGTACCAGAAGGAGCCAAGTAATTTCAACGGCTTTTATGAGACACATTGGCCCTACTAATATATTCGTCTGTGTGAAATTTCAATTCCACAGCTTTTATAGTTTCTGAAATATAGTCAAATAACTTTTGAAGTTGTATGGCAGGTATCAGAAGGAGCCAAGTAATTTCAACGACTTTCATGAGACTCATTGGCCCTACTAATATATTCGTTTGTGTGAAATTTCAATACCACAACTTTTATAGTTTCTGAGATATAGCCAAATAAATTTTGAAGTTGTATGGCAGCTACCCGAACCGGCACCCCCATCATGTCCAATTTAAATAGCAGAACCCTATTACAATAAATCATGCACTTACTACAATAAATCATTTGTGAAAATTTGGTGAACTTAGCTCAATTAGTTTTTGAGTTATCGTTCGGACGGACGGACAGACAAAACTAAATCAACTCAGACGCTGATCAAACACTTGAGTCTATATCTAACACCGTTATTTCTTAGCGTTACAAACGGTAAGGCAAATTTAAACATACGTTCGTACGGGTATAATTAGTGATGAGTTTAATTATTTTAAGTGTTTTATTGAAACACTTAAAAATACTTTAACAAAATTGATTTCTTTTTTTGTCTGCACTATTGCATATCCCCAAGCATTTGAATTGATAAAAACTGCCATACAATAAAAATTTTTGCTTTTCCGTACATATAAAACTTTGGTAATAAAATATATACATATACCAAATTATTGAGAGCCTATACTTATACCTTATATGTATGAATATGCATACATTGGGTAGTTTTTTCCAAATTCCAAAATAAAAAAAGAATTTCAAAATTTTGATGGTACTTCACATATCCTTTTATATCTAAATATACGAAAATGTTATACAACAGTATTGAAAACATTATGCAAAAAAACATACAAATGAAATGAGAACACATAAACATAAAATACGGATGTCATTTACATACATGTATGCATATATATATTTTGCTTACATAATGTGTACATACATAAATACAACCCCTATTAAATCGGAAATTTAAATTGAAAATATTGAAACCCTAGAGTAAAATGCAAGATCAATAATACAACAATAATTAAAATTGTAAATGTATTAAACATTTTATTTTAGAATGAAAATTGTGGAAAATTTTGTAAAAATATATTTTCTAATTGCAAATTGAAAATTTATATGCGAATGAATACGATGCCCGGCGAAAAGTCCATATTAATTAGTTTTTTTAGTTTCAAATGCACTCAATGAATTAAAATGATATAGGAATATTAATGGAATTAGTAAAATTATCCTGGCAAATCACCTGCAAAAACAGCTAATTAAAAATACAGATAATCTAAAAATTTGAAACTTTTCTAGCTACTATTAATACGTAGTTGACAGAGTTTGCAATTAGCCTGAATTTTGCAGCTATTACAGCACATTCACTATTCTACTTCGTCTTTCAACACGTTGAGAACAGATGCCGAAAATTTTTAACATATTAAATCGTTAGTGAACTAATTGACCAATCATTTGAAGCGTGAAACTTGACTGAAAAAAATACTAAAAAATTTTTGTAGACTCCAACTTTGTATGTTGTATGAAGCTATACATATTTAGGTAATTTTGAAAAAGTTTAAGTAGAACTCGCAATTATCGGGTAAATTATGTATATGTATAAAAATGGATACTTACTATATAATAGGAAACTACAATTTTTTAGCCTTCAGCATGTGCTAATATTCCCTTACAATATTATACAATTTTACTATTAACGATTATAGTCGAGATTGGGCAAAGCTCGATAGGTTATGAAAATTTGAAGTGCACCAATATTGCTAAATTATTTATGGTATATTGATTTAGGGACTTGTTTTCTGTCTCTTGTGTTGTATACGTACATAGATGTTAAAACTTGCAATTCAGAATGTTAATACAACAATTTTAAATCTAATTAGGGAACAAAAGTTCTACACAAAATAAAAAAAAAATAATAATTGAAAATTTCATTTAAATTTGCTTTTTTTTCTTATATTTCGATTTGATTCGAGTTAGGAAGATACATAAATATCATAATCTCGTAATGCTAGATAATAATTGGACTTGTTATATAACAAATGAATAGCCATTTGATATTACACTACGCATATGAACAATATTATTGTTGAAATGGCTTTTTTTATCTCTTTCTATAATACTCGATTTAATTAAATATTTTCCAATGATGGTAATAGGTTTTTGTTACAATATCGTATAACTATGCACATATTCATTAATGTAAATGTAATATTATTTGAACACGAATTTAAGTACAAAATTCTATTTTTCCAAACCAGTTCAATTTTTAAAAACAACAACAAATTCGTATCACATATAAACTTATACTTCATATACCTGTTATATACCTATACAATTTACGTATAGGTGCCTACTCTTCAATAATACTCGTATTGTCCAAATAAATATTTAAATGCATATAAAAAGAAAAATTGCAGCATATTTAAATATTTATAAATTCTTCTAATAATAAATTCATTAAAAAAAAAGGAAATTTTTACTGACCTTCAATTTATCAAAAAAATAAACCCCTTCTCAGTTATTGGTTAATTGTCATACACCAAAATTCTTACAACACATGACAGAAAAAGTAAAATAAAATAACCTAAATATTTCACATTCATTACAAAATTTTAAGTTTTTATTTAATAAAAATGTAAAGTAGTCCGTGGCCGGGATTGCCATACCATTGCATTTACATATACAAACAGTACAACGACATCGGTACACGAATAAATGTGATAATGGTTGCTTAAAATTATCGTTCTAATATGATTTAGTCCCAGTTATAGTTGGGTGATTTTGAAATAATACTGTTGTATAGATTTTAAAATTTTTATCTTACGGAACTAGCAACATTTAGGTGATTAGGCCATTATGATATTTTTGAATTACTGCATCTATTGTCTAGAATTTTAGCAAATAATTGCTCTCAAAAATAAAGTGTTATTTAAGTAGGTATAAGCTTACCTTATTTCAAAAGTGACAGTTTTCTAGTTTTGTAATAACAAAATTTTTAGTATTTGCGGTAATGCTTTTCTATAGTTGTAAAGGTATCGTATTGTTGATTCTTATTTAAGTTTGCTAATTACACACATATTTGTGTACATATATCAAAATTGTAAGCATATATGATGTATAATTAAATAACAAATTAAGAAAAATTCAGAAAATTTATTTTAAATTTTATCACAGTACAAAATATTGTACAAATATGGATACAATATATCGCACATTTGCGAGAAGAATGACATAAGTTAAAACACAGAGTCGTAAACTTGCTTTTGTTACTATTATATTTAAACATACAAAGCTTTTCTCTAACAAAATAATACAGAAAATTTGGTCATATACTTGTAGAATAGTTCTATGCTAACGTTTTTTAACATTCGATAGTAATTTACACCCGGCTATAAATAATTTAAATTCCGGGAATCGAAGTTATTTTACAATATTTTTATATTAAGTTGTGTCGTTATTCTTTCCAGCGTGCGATATTTGTTTATTAACTATACAATTTAGTGCATTGATTATGAGGTAAATTACCCCTTTGTAAGTCTTAATACATAAATTTAATATGCAAAATAAAACTATCATTATACGTTTAATAGCTTAAGTAAATAACTGGACTCGATAAATTAGATACAAAGCCCCGTGCATTGAATAAATTTTTGCAGAATACGAAAAAAGAAGCTATATAAAGAACCCAAATTCAAATGAATTTTTCGAAAAATCCCAAATTTAGGGTAAGAGGAACCCTTATTACCAATTGTTTCTATCGGAAGATGCACGATATTTTGTCGAAAAATTATTTCGTTGATATTATCAAATTCAGTTATCGAAAAATTATTTCGTCGATATTATCAAATTCAGTTATCGTATCGTTTTATCAAATTTCAAAAAAGCTTCTTTCCTTATATTCTTTAAAGTAAATATCGTATTTTGAAAATAAAATATATTCAAAAATTTAAAAACTACCAAATATGACTTAAACAGTTGTTGTTTCTAATCACAAAAATACAGTCAAATCAAAAGTCGCCTAAGTCAAGTTTTGCAAATTTTGAAGTTGTTTTTAAATTGAATGTCTAAGGTTGTCAAAAATTAATTTGACATATTATTTCATTTTGCTCTGAAGTTTTTGCTTAAAGTCACAGAAATAAATAAAGAGAAAAGAAAAACTCAAAGTTTTGTAATTAATTGCACTTAAAATTAAATTTCTCTTTAAATTCTATTAAAATAATATTTAAAAATAATAACAGAAAAAATTAATAAAAAACGAAAATAGTGGCTCATCTCGAATGTCAAAAGTATTGTTCAATTAATTGATCATCTTTGGTTCTTCATGAAATTTCTTTTAATAAATTTTAATTGTTATATCATTTTATTGATTGCAAATTATAAGTGTAGGTACTTTAGTGATTTTTCAATTAAAAATTAACATACTTTGCTAAAAACATCTCTACGACAATCTTAAATTCCATACAAATTGATAAAACTATATTCTTATAATCATAATATTATTGTAGCATCGTTCTATACATAATATACAAGATATACGCTCTCATTTGTTATTAAATCTCATTTCCAAGGTTAATCAAATACTAAAAACAGAACATTATTTCTCTTTTATATTGTATTTTTGGCGAGACATTGATGTGTAATATATTTTCACCCATTATCGTGTTGTTTCGAAAAATTGTTTGAATTTGATTATTATTGTATAATTGTATGTATACACAAAAATAAACAAATAATTATTATACATACGTATACATGTGTAGTATTTAAGCTTTTTTAATGTTTATCATGTCGGAAACTAAAAAAAGAATAAAAAAATAATTGTTTTGAATAAAAGAGAAATTTCTCCCGCACCCCTTCATTTTAATTTTAATATTCTCTAATATAACGTTTTTGGTCGTTTACTTATACAAATTAAAAGAAAATTTTACATACGTATTAGATAAAAAAAAAAGTTCAATCTGAAACGTAAAAAAAATTTTTATAAAATTTTATATTATTTGTATAAACATTTGTATATATGTATTCACTCATTCGAGAATTTATACAGCGATCAGTAAATGTAGGGTAACGACCTCAATTATTAAATTACAGACGATAACATTTATTTTTTTTATTAGTTCAAAACACGTACGCTGATAATAGTTATACGCCATTGTTTTAACAAGTTTTAAATTTATTTATTAAATATTTGTACATACACATAGGCGCATATATATAATGCGTCCATAAATATACAATGTAGGGTTATGTAACAATAAACTGTTAATGAAAATCAAAGAATGAGCTAAATAAACAAAATGGGCTGAACTATAGACTGAGTATAGATTTAAACTTAAAATACAGGTAAACATATTCTCACATTATTTTGAAAAAAAGAGACAGAAATGACTTGACTTGCTTATGTTTACAAAACTAGTACACCTATTAATACAACTTATTGACAAAGGAAGAAAAATAGTGACTCACTTGTTTCATACAAAATAATATAATCAAAATTAAAATTAAAAACTGGCCACTGAAATTAACCGCTATAAATTTTCCCAAATTTACAAGAAACTATCGCTAAATGCTTCGCCATAAAAAAAAATATAGCTAATTGTCTTAACTCATCTAATTAGGTGCCAAATTCGACCTAGGTCTTTTAAATTTTTGTTCTCATCCTGTAAATATGCAATTATTTCTAATTGAATAACAAAAATTGGTATGGTAGTGAAAACAATTTCCATTATTTTCATTTTAAAGCATTTTCACTTATTTAAGGAAAATGTTCTACTTGCTATGATTTTCGCTAGGACGTTGATCTTTATTGCATAAACCCTTCACTGTACGCGCGCCTTCTAAAGAAACGGTTTAACTCATTTTCAAACTGATCTTAAGTAAAAAATATTTTATTTTGCTAGTTTTTCCCATAAGTGAAATCGACCCCCTATGCAAAATTTAATTTGAAATTCTTGAAAAGTTTTCAAAAATTAACTTTTCTATGAAACAGTCAAATCTATATGTTACTAGAGAAAAATAAATCTTATTTATCTTATAAAATTTACTTTTGGCGCTTACGACTTTTTATTGTTGCAAGAAAAATAATAGCTTCCCTTTGAAGTCTTACATCATTTGAATTTTAGAAATTTTTTAATGTAAAAAATTAAACACAATAAAATTTTTAATATTGTAATAATTAATTTTATAAATAAATTATTCTTGTATATTTTTTACGTTTTTCTTTTGAATCTATTATTTTTAATTATTAAACAAAGCCATTCCGTTGTTTCATTATTGTGGTATTGCATTATTAAAAATTAAACAGTAATTAAGTCAACATTTCATAAAGCTAAAAAGGAAATTTTTTTTTAAAAATTATCAAAAGAATTATTATTTTTAAAAAAATTTATTATAAGTTAATTTTGAAAGCATTCGAATGCTTTGTCTTTTCAAGGAATGTGTTAAATTCAATTTCCTTCTACTTGCGGGTGTAAATTAAAAGAATTAATTATTTATGTATATAATTGATATATAACACATTATGTAAGGAACTAGATTATATTAGATTGCAAAGAAGGCGTAACAGTGTACCGCAACCAGAAAATATAGATCTATTGTGCCCGCCAACTAGTTGCGGGGTAAAGCTCTACAAAGCCACCTCGAGACCCACCCTCCTGATAAATTCGAGCAACGTTGAAGGATTAGTTGACCCCAGCTCCGCTGGAGTGAGCACGTAGTTTACCTCCCTTCTCATGCGAACGAGGACCTTGCATTCCATCAGAAGGTGCGCCGAGAACTCCTCGTCACTAATCTAATCGAATGTAAGGAACTAACATAAATTTATATATAGAAAACTTTTAAAAATTATTCTTATTGCATTACGTGAATAATCAGGCACTCAGAAAGTCGAAAAATAAAAATCACAAAATTTTTGTAAATTATAGAATTGAAATGTAAATATTCTTAGTTCTACTCGTACTATGAAACCAGTTTCTTTATTTCGAATCTTTTTCCACTAGAGTGAGTATTGTTTCCGCTTTTCTTTTAAAGCAATTCCAGATATATAACAAAAAATATTTCTTCGGAATTAGTGAATTTTATACACAAAAACGAAAGTATTTTTTCTAAGTATACAAATTTATGATTATATAACCCTATCAGAAACTATTTGTTTACTATAGGACTGATAAAGGTTATCTCATTTTAATTAAAAATTAAAAAAAAAATTATATATAAAATATTATGTCATACTTATTGAAATATATTGGACCTTGTTTTACTGAAGAAAATTTTATATAAGACAATATTCGTAATTTTAGCCTTGAAATTTGTATACCTAAAGTATACAATTTCATTTTTGTCTATAAGTATGCAATATTTAATATTTATTTTAAGTGTAATAATAATATTGTATAAATATTTTCTTTTTCATTAAAAATTGTAAATTTAACCATAATTACATGCATACATAATAACATTTCTTTTAATGTATATATAATTAAAATTGCATACGTTAAGGCATTTTTTTTAAAATTCTTATAAGAATTTTTTTTCCCTCTTGTCCTCTAATACTCCTTAACTTTACATATTTCATGTTTATACTGTTTTTAATTTGAAATATTTACATAACCGAATGTGGTGTGCCTACACCGCCTATACACACATCACATGTAAATTTTATATATCAGTTGAAAATCCTTTTTCTTTCAAATCCTTATAAGCCATATCATTGTTTTCTGTTTTAATACAACACAAAACAGTTATCCTGTATATAAGGAGAGAGAAATAATTTAAAATTTATGAATGATAAACACTCCTTTTTTATTTTCAGATTTAATTTCGGAAAGGAATTTTCTTTTCTTAGAATGATTTCATTTTTTTTTTTTTGGTTTTTTTGCATTTACTGAAGTGTTCATATGTGTATGTGTATAAAATTTCGCATAAATATAAATATCTACATTTATATACTTAAGTATATTTAAATTATTATAATGTGAATTCCAAGATAAAATCCGAAATATTTAAAATAAAATTTATGTAAATGAAATGTAAAGAAAGAAACAAAAAAAAAAAGAATGAAAAGGGTAATAAATTCCATATTATTGTTCTCGATATTAAAAATACAAAATAACAATAAGAAAGGATATAAGTAAAGGATAAAAAATGTATGTTCTTGACTTTCTTGTATTTTCTCTTTCTCTCCCTTTTTTTCAAATAATATATTAAAATATAAGGTATTGAAGGATATTGCAATTGATACGGCCGGCATTCAATGGTATTTTCTTCTACTTAATTCTATTAAACATAGAATTAAACATACGAGTATATAACGTTAAATATTATGAAATATAGAAACATTTTAATACAATCACAATGAACATAAATTGTAAAAATGTATTTTTCTAAAAACAATGCCACTTTAATCAATTTTTAAAAAGGCTTTACTTAGCTCTTTTCACTAACGCTACTTTTAATTAAAAAAAAATAAATATTTTTATCAACTGTCAGAAAATCCCTAACTATATGCAATTTTATAAATTGCTTAATTGATAAAAAAATAGCTACAATTATAACTTTCAAATTAATTACATAATCGATTATAAAAGTATTATTATTGTATCAGTATTTATTTTGGAATATACCTACAATACCTGTAATGCAACCAAAGGGCAGTAGTGTAAGCAAAGAGATGTAAACAGCCTTACAAAGAGAATTAAGGGATTGTCTTACATGTAAGAAATATTATGAAAGTAATTTTTATATGAATCTGGTAATATTCTAGTTTAAAAGCTACCAGGAACAGTTAAAAAAAGACATTAGAACCTGCTATATAGATAAAATTTTTGTATGCCTCTAGTTTTTACATTGAATGAACATATTTTTTTTTGAATCTCCTAATTTTTTAAAATTCTTTCTTAAAAGATAATAAAAAGATTAATGTTTTTTAGGAAAAAAAACATTAATCTATCACATTGATTAAAAAATTACCTAAAATTAAAGATTTCCTATAATTATTATAATCATACATAGCATACTTTTAGGGGTTTCGAAGAAATATGTGCGTGTATTTCTAAAAATACACTTCTTAAAGTTCATATTTCAAAGCTTTAAGTGCAAATTAAATGTAGAATTGTTAAGGCCTTGTAGCTTTAACCATAAGAACTGTTTTATCAAAAATATGTAACTTACAATTTTATTACTACTTGTCCAGATTTAGCAACAGTAATTGAAAATAGTTACGTTCGAATAAGTCAATTGAATTTTCAATGATTTAATTACTATCAATTTTTGAAAAAAATTATAACATAAAAAAATAACATTATCCATTAACGCATCCATTTAGTGATATTTAATTAATGTTATTTATGATTCAAATCCAAGAACTTCCAATATAAATAAATTTTATTTTTCCCGTATCGATATTTAAATATTGACTCAAACGAATTTAAAATTTAAAACATTTCTAAAGCAAATCTTTGTCTTTATAACTCAAATATTTATAAATCCTTCACATAATTATCTACAAGTCTATACCATATACTAAAAATTATGGCTTAATATATCTAATTATACTACATAATGCAAGACATAATTATTATTATTATAATGTTTATTTTATTTTATTTTTATATATAAATTAATTAACTATTTTATTTATTACTGTACTATTCTCTACATACAAGAAGCTACTTCTAAATTAAAAACAAAATAAATCATTAAATAAAATATTAAAATAATGTTATAGTATACTGTTATATTATCTAGTATATTATACAGTTATAGTGTCAAATATGTTCATTAATTATTTATGCAGTATGCGTGTAAGTATGTTGGAAATATTTTATAAAAAAGGATATATTCCATATAAGAAAAATTACTATTTCTTTATTTAGTGTATAAAAAAAGCAAACGAATCCTCAAATATCTAAAAATAAAATGAAGAAAAAAAAGGTGTGTAGTATTTTATATATGACAAAATTTATAAATAAGTAAAGTAACTGTTATTAAGGTATGTATAAAGTATACACTATATACGCACATATAAAATTTATGTTTGTAGGTATATAGATTAAATGAATTGCGGTAATGACCAATTTCCTTTTAAGAAAACCATTTATATACCTATAAGGATATTATATTCCTCTTATATACGAGTACATAATAATATAGAGGATGCATACATGTATTATGAAAAATTTATTTATTATAGCACGAATTTATATATGGGTTGCACATATTCAATGCTTACATGTACAATGTCTACATGTATTTGTACAGTAATACCTCGCTTATAGTTGCTTTTGAGTTCAAGAATTAATGACTTCAAGTAAAATAAACCAAGGCCAAGTTCTAATCTAATTTTTATATAAAAATTTTGTGTTCTCATATGCATGTTTATTATCTCATCATTTATAAATTTGTTATGATATTATATACTAGGAGAAAATGTGACGTTATGTATTCATAGATATTATTTTATAAATTATCAAACTAAATTATAAATGAAACCTAGGCAGAAACATAGGAATATTTTTTTTACTTTTATATGTAACAAAAAGTGTTCATCTTATTTTTTAGTTCAATATTCCTACTTGAGTCAATTCAGTTTCTTAATTTTAAAACTTTTGAATTTTCAGTTATATTTAGGTCTATTCAATTGGCTGTTGTGAAGATTGTAAAATTTCAATACACAATGGTGAGAAAAAAAAAACAAAACAACTTAAAACAGAAAATTTTAGTGGACATTTACGCTATTCAACAAAAAATTAAATTTATAGCACGGTAGCAAATTAAAGCTTTCACAACTTCGTAAAATTAAGCTGTTTAAATTTGAAGAGTTTAAGAATTCTTATCTAAAATTTTTTCTTTGCTCTTTACTCAACAATAACATGAGCAACTCATTAAAATTTCGGGTTTTCCTATTTAAGATTTAGCGTAATATTAGTGCTTCAATTATGTTTTATGTTTTTGGACGTTTTGGATAGTTTTGGACATCCAAGTTTACATTTAACCTAATTGTCTACTAAAAAGCATTAAAAAATTATCACGTAACTTGTTTTTACATTTTAAATTTATAGCGTTAAGAAAGATAACTCTTTGTGTGATAACGCGTGTAATCGCAATTTTGTAAAATGTATTCTTAGAATAAGTATACACAAAGCCAACGAAACGAAACTTAGAAAATTGGTATAAAAAATTTCCATCAACCCAATTTTTTTCAAATGCATACATACATTGGGGTGATTTTATGCAAGGGATTACTGTATTTATTTCGCGTACATTTCTACTTATGTATTATTTATTCTGCATGTACATACATACAATTCAGTGAGTTATAAAAAAATGATGAAGTTCAAGGAAGGAAAAAAAAAATCAATATATATATTTTTTTAATGTTATACATTTAAAAACACTCAAAATTTATATAACATTAAAAAGGAGTGTGAATTATAGTACATCCGTACATACACACTACATACATACATAATAGGGTATATAATTTTAAATAAATTTTTAATTAATTTGTAGAAAATTATTAAAAAATTTTTAATGTAAAAGTAATTTTTACCTCAATTTGAACTTCCAGCCTATTAATATCATCTGTTGCAGTATTAAGCTTTTCTAATTCAATCTATAAAATCGAATACAAAAAAAAAAAAACAAAGACGGTAGAAAATTATTAATTTTTTTTTTTGGTTTTAAGCATTTTTTTTAATATTTTGTTTAACATCTTGTTTTTCTATTTGTGTTTGTATTGATTTGTTTGTAGTTAATGAGATCATAATTATATTTTCAAAATCAAATAAAAAAAAAATTTTGAATAAATTTAGAAAATAAAATTTTAATTAAAAAAGCTCATTTTTTTTTTTTGGTCACACCTGAACTCTGGGATCAACTCCGCCGCTGCTTGTATTGCTTTCAAAAGACATTTTTCTATTGTTATTAATTTTTTATTTTTCTGTTTTTGTTTCTGCTTCTTCTTATGTCTTTTCTCTTCCTCCTGCTCTTCTTCTCCTTTTTCTTCTTGTGTTTTATTTCTTGTTTTGTACTTTTTTTTTAATTTTTCCAATAAAATTATATAAAAAATTTTGGTATAGAAAAAACTTAACTTTTAATATTTTTTTTTTCTTATTAAAAACAAAAATTTCAAGTTTTCTTTTATTAAAAACAATAACAACAACAAAATATTTAAGTAAGTAACTAAGTAAGTATGTAGGTTAGTTTTTTAGTATTTTCACAACATTTTCATTTCTTTTTTTTCTTTTTTGCAAATTCTCATTGATTTTTAATATAAAAAAATTAAAATTATTCTTTTTTCTCTTTTATTTTATAAAAAATTTTAAATTGTAATTCCCGTGTGTACCGAGTGAAAGAAGACAGAAAAAAAAGAAAATTAAAAGAAAAAAAAAATTAAAATTCTTTTTTTTACAATTTTTTTTCTTTTCTATCTTAAAGAAAAGAAAAAAATTATTTTTATTTTCCACGATTCAACTTTCATGCTCTAGCAACCTACACGCACTAAAACAGAAAAGCTACCAGGCAAGGCAAAGCAATTACAATGATTATCATTTTTATAACTTTGTGCTCTCTCTGTCTCTCTCTCTGTTTCTCTGTTGTTCGTTAAATTTATAATAATTTTGTATAGAGCCCAGTTAGTAGCATACCAGTATAGTAATCAAGAAGATTATTTCTATAATTTTTGTTAATATATCTGCTAATATTATTATGCATTTACATTTTCATTTATAAGGAGAAAATTTTAGAATAACGTTAAATGAGAAAATTTTATAAAAGCTATTCATGCAAACTATAGAGTAGAATCATTTGTTGTTTAGATTTGAAACGTATTGGGGAAATTCAAAACTGCAATGTTGCGTGCATCACAACAGTTTATAATTGAAAACTGATTTGAAGTATCTATCAATAAAATTTGAAGTTTAACAAGTCTTGCTTAACAAGCGCATCTGATTTGTAAAATTTGGAAAAAAATTACAACCTCACGGAAAAGGTTGATTGTTTTTATAGTACGTACTTTTAAAATATGTTCAAAAAAGTTCATTTTGTATCATTATCAAGCTTGTTTGCGCATAGTGATACAATGTCTAAATGACAGTTACATGATCCAAAATATTAGAGGTTTTGTGATTTTTTATTGAAAGGAGTTAAATTTTAATTATAGAAGCAACAATTAAATCAGTTGTACAGAGTGTTCCACAAAAGGTGGCAAATAATTTCAGGGATGTTTGTTTGATAAATTTTCAGCAAAAAATTATGTGGGTGGGGAGGGGCTTCCGATATACTCGCTTTCAAACTACAGCATGTTGACAAAATGGCATCAGATTTTCCGTTTAAATAAATAAGTGGGTATAACTTCAGAGCCACGCGGCAAAAAGTTATTTTTGCTTTACGATCGATTGCTCTTTATTTTCGTTCTTACAATTAATTTGATCTGAGCCATAATTTTCGAGATAAAGCTCGTCAAAATCAGAATTTCTGTTTTTAGCACTTTTCCAAAAATTTTTTGAAAAAAAATGCTTATTACTTTTAAAAGTCCGTGGACACTTTTTTTGTTTACAAAACTTTTACACCCTTGAAGATAGAAAGCTGAAATTTAATACGTACATAGATCTTTACTAGGAACTTTTTCCCGTAGTTCCAAATTTTTGATTTCGTTTTTTTTCCAAATTTTTGATTTCGTTTTTCTTCTAGACCCCGGCCTGTAGAAACTTGAAATTTTAGAGGATTTTAGACATTAACAAATAGTTCATTTTGTTAGAAGAAATTTGTTTTCCATCTCCATCCCCTCTCAAGTTATCGCAAGTTTTTTCAAAGTTCTATAAACGCAAAAAGCTAACAGAAAATTCCGTGACATTAAAAAATATAATCATTTTTCTTATTCTATACGCAATTAACCCATAAAATCGAGCATTATGTTAACCCCACTTTATACTAATTTTTGCTTTATTTCAAAGACTGCATAAATCGTTCATCCTAAATATATGCAATCCTAGAAATAGTTTTGTATATGAATGAACATACACTATTAAAATTATGTATAGGTATACATAGACTTGTTGAAGGGAAAAGTGCTACAATACAAACCATTGGTTTGACCAAACTTTATTTTTTTTGAATTTTTCGAAATTTCTCGAAAATTTTTTGTTATAATTCTGTTTTTGTGTTATTTCTCATGACTACTTGCTAGTCCTGCAAACAAATGTCTAAAATTCATGACCAAGCTTATCAACGAAATTTCTGGTATAGTGTAACGAGATTGTTCTGTGAAGATAAAATATGTATCTTAAAAGTTAAATATATGGGTATGACTCTATTCTTATGTTGTTTGGAGGAAATATCCTTTCTTTGAATTTTAAAATTATCTGTCAAAATATTATGCTTTTTAATGAACATTTGACATTGAAGAAGGAAGGATTGAAACAAAATAGAAATTGCAATTAATTTTCAAAAAAATCTTTTTTACGAATATTTGTTGTAATTTTAGTATTGCAAGTTCGCAACACCGTTAAAGTAGCTCCGTTAAGGTAAGTATAATTTTATTGTAATAGTTATGAACGAAAATTCAAAATTCTGATATCATTACTGTGATTTTTCAAAATATAACGAAAATTTTAAAAAGTAATTTTTTATGTCGAAAAAAAGGTATTAATAAATTTGTGAACAAAAGAATGAAAGACATATAAAAGGTATAACAAAATGTACGGTTATAAAAGCAATAACGGGATTTCACAGATTCATTGTAAATAAGTGTAAATGCAAAATAAATCAATGTATAATAATTTTATTTTGTGAATGTAAGCACACACCGACTTTACATTATTTTTGAAGAGAAAAGCTTATTTATAAAAGTCTTCTCTTTTTCAATTTGTTAAGGCAGAAATGGAGAATTGCAAAATTTGATTATAACTGAAGCGAAAACAGGAATTTTAACGAATTTAATTTTTTTTTTATTTCGCCTATGAAAGCGCATGTCAATTACAAAAGTCATTTTTTTAAATACACGGGTTCCACACATTTACAAGTTCTTGTCATACTTACATATTTGACATGTTTTTTAATCACGGTAATTTTAATGGCAAAATATTTAATAGTATAACATTGGAATTTTTTACTTTAAGAATAATGCTGGGCATATTTTATTAGTATGCTTAATTTTGCTTAGATCTACAAACACATACAAATGATTATGCCTTGCTATACCACATTTTGTTTACATTTATCGACCCATCAACGTGTAATTTATTGCGAAATCACGTGTAAATTTTATAAACAAATAGAATTGTATATACTTATAGCAAGCATGTATGTATATTTATTCATGTTAAAAGCAACGTGGTAAGTTTAATTAAGGTGGATCAAAATATGTAAATTAATTCGGTAACTGTGCTGGTTAAATGAGAACATGTATTAATGATTTCTGTGTATATTATATACTTTTAATTTTTAAAAGAATAATGTTGGAAGATTATGTAATAAAAAACATATTTACGTAATCTTATTGACAGGCGTACTTTTTTTTATCTTATCATTTCTTAACGATTAAATTTTCAATTTATACAATGATATATACATACATACTTCAATAATTTATCTTAATAACTGCTCATACTTGCTTCAAATCGGCCGCTCTTTGAAGTAGATTGTATGATGCATTAGATTCCTCTTGAAATGTCTTGGTACGGGTTTTGTGTAAAATGGGGTTGGTTTGGTTTGTAATTTAACCTTGCTAAAATTATTTAACATTGTCTACTAAACCGTATATTTTTTTCATCTTCTTTTGTTTATGTAATTTTACTAATTTTTCCTTCACCTGTCCCTTCCCATTCAAATGGTGGCATCATTGTTTAATAACTAATACATACTTGATTACAGCGATTAATTTACGATCTTGTATATTGCCACTTTTTTACTTTTTACCTTAATAAAACCAAATTTTCGACCCATGCCGATACCGATAATAAGTAAATACCAAATATAAAACTATAAAGTAATAAAAGATATATATTTATAGTAAAACACAAAATTTCAGAAACTAAAATAAAAAAAATGTATTTATTTAAAAAAAATATTTCAAATTTATAAATATATTCTGTTAAATTTACGATAATTATCATCAACTTTTTATATTAAAATTTTGCATTTTCATTTCATAATTAGTTTTATTTATTTATTATAATATAAATTAATGCCTATTACCAAAAATATAATTATAAAAAAAAATTAATTAAATTAATATCTTTCAGTTTTATTGAAAATAAACAAAAAATTAATCTTATAATAAATAAGAAAAACTCTATTTTATATATTTTTTGAAAAGTTTTCAAATATTCAATATTAAGCAATTTATTGAATTCAAAAATTATAATGGGGAATTTTTATATTTTCAGCATTTTAATTTTTTCTAAATTAATATTAAATTTAAATTTACATAAAAAAAAAATTATTAACTATAGGAAAAATTACAATAATAAATATAATGGTAAAAAACAAAAAAAAAATTGTTTCAAATCAAAAATGTTTAAATAATGAAAACTCTAAATGCACTAAATTTAAAATTATTAAATATTCAGAATTTTTCAATTTGGTACCAATCTCATACACATTTCTAAACTTTTAACATATGCTTCTGATTCATTAGTTAATTGATTTAAAAACTAAGGAACACAATATTGTAACAAGAAGTGGATTCAAACAAAATTTTTGAATGAATCAATTTATAATTGTTTTTTAATAAATTATGTATGTAAAATTAAAAGATGTAAAATTAACTATTATATTAAACCAAAACTTAGTACAATTTCAATTCATGTAAGTATTTGTTCATATTTTCTTAGGCTCACTACTACAGATGATGGAATATTATTCAAAAATTTTTTAATTTTCTGAATAAAATGTATTCTACTCTGGAAACCTTAATTGATTTTAAATAATACTACATCACCTCAAGTAAATACGTCTAACAGAATATGAACGAATAATTAATTCTACGAGAAAAATATTTTATATTTTTGAACATTTTTTAAATACATAATCGCAGTACAAGTAATTAAATTGAATTTACCTTTAATCATTAGTTGGTTAAATAGTAATTAACCCAGGATTTTGTCAAATAATTAAAAAAAGAAAAATAATTAATTATAATCATAAAAATAATATAAATAATCACAAATAATTTTAAATCAATTTAAATAATATATAGTATTATTTTGAGACAATAAAATGGTAAGACCAAAATACATATTTAAATATTTTAATACTTAATATAAATAAAAATTGAACTTATTTTTTAAATATTGCTTTTAAGTGATCATTAAATAAAGTTTCCTTTGTTTTAAATATTTGTCATGGAAGTCCTTACTTTTTGTTTTTTTACATACATAATAATTTATTTAATAATTTTCAGTGCTTTTGATCAGTATTTAACATTTTATAATTTTATTTATTTATTTTTTTTTTCATAATAGACTATTATTATATTTTATAAGCTTAATTTTTGTTTTTAATAAATGAAAAACTTTATTTTTATTTTTTTGTTGGAGGTCACTAAAAATTTTTGTTTATTTATTTTTAACTCTTAATAATAATATTCAATTAATATAAATTTTATAAATTGTTCTCCAAAAATTACAAATAATTGTTAAAATTTTTGTTTTTGTTTTGAATTTCGAAAATTGATAAAGTAAAAATTGAGTTTTAATGATTTCTTATTTTCTTTTCATGTTTCTTTTTCATTTAGATAATGTTTGTAAATTTTAGAGACCTTTTTGTAATTAGTTTATTAATTTTCATATACGAATAAATTTTCTCTTAACAATCATTTAAAAAAGTTTTCATTTAATTAAGGAACTTATAACCAAGATAATTTGGAGAATTTATAGTTATTACAGATAATGGAAAATATAATAAGGTACTAAGTTTGCTTTAGTTCCTTATCTACTCTATTAAAATAGAAAATTTTCTACGAAAAATTATAAAAAAAAAAAGGAAAAACAATAAATATGTCTCTAAGTCATTATAGTAATACACCAAATTATTCATAATAATCAAACATATTATTTAAAGTTATCTAATTAATTGTTAACAAAATTTAATTTGTAAAAATTTAAAAATATTTTCAATACGTATACGATATTTATGTACTTTGAAGTTATTACTGTTGAAAGAACCTGGTCTTTTATTTGATTTCTATATTGTAAGATTGAACTAAATAACACATGCAACATATTAAATATAGAAATAAAATTAATTAGATGACAGATAAAATACAATTCATGAATATTTCATAAAAATATTAATAAAATTTTAATATTTTTTAAGTAATTTTATTACAATATAGATAAATTTAAATTGTATTAAAATGATTATAATATAGACAAATATATATTATGACTAGTTAAAGGGAAATTCCTTTTATAATTTTAATTTTATAAGAATTAATTTATTAAGAGCGTATTTTTAATTTATTTCAGATTATATTAACTTAATGCACAACTATATTATATTGAAAAAATAGACACAAATAAACCTTAAAAGTATCAAACTTTTATTTTCTCAAATATAGCAGCACTATTTAATAATATTTTAAATTTTAATTATTTATGAATAAATTGAATGAAAAAAAAAGGAATATAATTTCATATTTTGCTGTTTTTTTTTTTTTTTTTGCAAAAATTACATCTAAATGTTTTTAATTTTATTTTAATCTATAAAAAATATTTTTGTGCAAAACATTATATTTACATGTTGAAATCAAAACAACTTTTAATGTAAATTTTAAATTTAATATAAAATAAATTTTTATTTTTTAATTTTAATTATTAAATTCTTTTTTGTGACCTCTATAACCAACGTGCTTATAATTTTTGTTTTTTTAAGTGAATTTCATAGCCTAAAATATTATAAATTAATTTAATTTTTTTTTTCATTTATAAAAAGTTGTTACGAATAATATTTTTTTGTTTTTTTTTTTTAATAAAATATTGGTTTTCTTTTACATATTTTGTTCTAACATTGATTTTTATTTTCTTTTAACAGAAATATATCATAAAAAAATATTTATTTCAACAATATACCTACATACTTAAGTATGAAAAATCATGAAAATTAAATTTTATTTAAATAAAGTTTTTATAATATGTACATAGCAATTGAGAGTGATGGACATTTTGTTTATATTACAATAAAAAAAAGGGAAAAACAAATAATTGTTTCGTATTTTCTTAATTAAATAAATAAGTAACTGAAATCTTAGATAAAACTGAATATTTGTATAAAAATTTGTTTTTCTTTTCCAATATTTTGAAAATTATTGAATTTAATCTTTTATGTTGGCAGTTTGCTCTCTATGGTTTCTTAAAATCAAAATAAATTAGGTTTTCTTATTAAAACACCAAAATAAATAATGTACTTAATAAAATATTTTAGCAAACTGAACAAATTTAATTTTAAAGAATAGATCATGTAAATGTAATTGTACGAAATAACCACCAACAAGCGCTTGGATTAATAAAGCAATACAATTTAATAAGTTTGAAAATAAATTATGAGTCCATATTGGGATCTTTCTCAAACATTAATCGGCCGTTGTGATTTATTGACTATTAAACTGTATTGTATTAACTATATAGACTTAATAAACTGTATTGTCGTCTAGTGTTTGAAAAAATATCCCAATACGAAATCAAATTTTAAATCAAATTTTATATTTAACAAGCATCCTTCAACATTTAATTCAATTTATTAATAAAATTTTAATCAGTTTTTGTATGATAATGTTACTTTTTATTAAATTAATGAAAATATTTTATCTTTATAAAATGTTAAATAATTTTTTTTTAAATATTTCTACCTGTATATTACAATAATGAAAATTATTTGAATAAAGAATAACGAAAATTCTAACTTTCATTAAGAATTTATAATAAATAATTTTGTCCATCACTGAATTAAACTAAAAAAATAAGATAAAAAAATGTAAAACTAATATTATTTATAATAAATTTTATTATATTATAAATTATATTAAAAATTGTGGAGGGAAAAAAAAGCCATTAAAATGTTACCAAGAAAAATAATAATATTGATAGCAATGCATTCCGAATTCATTATTTAAATCACTGAAAGTCAAATATTAATTGAATATAAAAATTATGGAATATATAAAATTCCATTATCATATAAAAATATTAAGAAATACACTTTCCTTATGTGTAGTAAATAATCTTCTAAATATGTATTTTTTTTTGTTTTGTTCTGGGCTAAAATTGATTTTAAATATTTACCAATTTATTATGGTTATCTAGCCAAGCAGCCAGAATTAAAACTACTTATAAATTTTTTTATGAATTTCTTTAGTTACATTATGAATATAATATGTTTTTACATATGAATTATTTTTATGCATTTATTTGTAAAAATTAAATTATTTGTAATATTATAGAATTAAAATGCACCAAATTAGCATTTTTACTCATTAAAAATAAACAAAATAATTATTTTGAAATTTTATAAAAAAAATTATAAATTTATTTTTTAATGTTAATATTTCCGAAAGAATTTAATTGAATAATTTAACTGAAAATAAATGGAAATTAAAAATTCATTTTAAATATAAAATTGCAAATCATTCCATATATACTAATATTATTATTAAATTTTCACATAATTTTGTTAAAAGATAGCAATTCAATCAAAAAATATCATTGATTATTAAACTTTTATTATTTTTTCAAATTTTGAAATTTTCAAAATATTTTTTAATTATGTACGCGGTACTTACTTGCGTTATATGATAGTAAGAAAATTTTCGAACATCATATTATTTATTTTATATTTATTAATATATTTATTTAACATACATGATTATTTCTCAAATACAAAAATTTAGTTCTAAATTAAACTTATAGTTTTCTTTAAATTGTGTACTTAAAATTTTTATTAAAAGGAAAAAATGTAATAAAGAATTGCGTTCAAATTTGAAATCGCATTCCATTTTTTATTGATTTGTATTCAAATTTTATATTTTTTTGCAAAATAGGGTGTTGCTTGTACAAAAACTTGTTAATTTTATTAATATTTTTTTAATTTAATAATTTTTTTGAATTCATTTAATTGCGTGTGTATTATATGTATTTAATCTATATTATTATCACTAAATCACTATAAATTTCTACATACAACTACAATATTTTTATTAAGATAAAAAATTAATTGAAAAATCTCGTTTTTTTTTTAATTAAAAATCAAAGAATAAAAATTTTAAGCTAAAATATGAATTTAAATGCATATGGATAATAAAATTATATGATGCTACATAATTTTGAGTACATGAAATATAAAAAATATGAAATTATGTAAAAATAATAAAAAAAAGAGGGTTGATTTTCATTTATTTTCAGTTAAAAAAGAAATATTTTGTAAATTTTTTAATAAATACGGTTTTATCAGTATTTGAAATTCTTTAATTTAGTTTGTGCCAACCGAAAACCATTATGTTTCTGGTTCAATGCTTCTAACAATTTTATTCCGCTTTAAATCATATTATTTTAAAGTTTATTCATTACATAAAAGATTAATATATGTAAACGTGTTTCTAAAATTGTTTGTGAAAGGAAAAAAAATTGACTTAATATTCAGTAAAAATTTATTATAATTATTCAGTTCTAAAAATATTCATTAAAAGAATAATATTTAAAAATACGAAAAAAATAAAAATACTTTTAATGCAAAGCAAAAAAAAAAGGTAAAAAAAGAGTTAAAACATAATGATAACGTAAATTAAGTTAAGCGATATTATCTTGAAACAATTGAGTTTTCATTTTTGTATACATAAATATTAGAGTTCTATATCTTATATCCTTTATTATTACATCAGCAGTATAAATTCAATTTAATCAATCCATACGGCAACTTCTCTTGCAACCAATTCCTTATTGATGAATAATATTCTCTGTAAATTCATTTAAAATAAATCAGTAAATAAATTATTAATGGAATTTTATATTAACAATTAAGAAATATTTTTTAGTTTTTATTTTTATATAAAATAGCAATAGTTTAAGTTATAATTGAAATGAATATTAAAAATTGCAGTTAAGTACTTATAAAATAATAATTTTATAAGTACTTAACTGCAGTAATAAGAAACTGCAATATTAAGAAATAATTATTATTCTAATATTTAAGCTTATTCATTATTTATTACATACATAGTTCTATATGCTTTATAATAAAAAACAATATGTAAAATTGTTTTAATATGCGTATAAATTTAAATTTTAAGATTTTATAACTTATAAACAGTGTTCTTTTAATTTTTGCGCCCAAATTGTGGGGGAAACATATTTTAAAATCATATTTTCTTTAATTCTATTCTTTATTCATAATTTATTTCATTACAATCATAAATTTCCATTTTTGAGCATTTTTGATACACTTTTCATAATAAAATTATTTAAAGTAAAATTATATTGAATTAATTAATTAAAATGTATTAAAATTATTTGTCTGGAATATTTATTAAATATATTGATAATTTTTCTGAATTTTCAATATTTATATTATTTTAAAATAATAAAAATTTCTTTTATAGAACTTGATTTTCTTCCTTGATATAAAAGAACAAAACATAAACCATATCGGCTTCTCGAATTAAAGAAAGTTTTCATTATTTTAGAATATTAATAAAATTATACATTTGTATAACGTTGTTTCAAACAAATGCAAACCTTTTTTCAATTCCAAATTATAGAATAAATAATAAAATATAAACTTTATACCTTTCCTCCAAGTACAGCAAAAAGATAAATTTCTGGTATATTATCTTCAGTATATCCAACAACTTGAGCTTGCAATATCATATTATTAGTCAAAGTTAAAATCATTGCTGGTACATCAACACCCCATGCATCGCCTACAAATTACATAGAAATAAATTTTTTTTTTAAATTATGTTGAAAATAAAATTATTAAAATATTCTTACCAATTGGACGTAAGTTGGATAAACAACAGTCAATTGCTTGGAATGGTATTGAAAGCAAATCTTGCCTAATTTGTCTTAAATCTTCATTATAAATTTGGGTAAAACCACCATGATCAACAAATTTTGCGAAACAAAAACCACGAAAAACTTGCACTATTTGCAATCTATACCAATTGTTGTTAATTCGGCCAACGCAAATAGCATTTTCTTTAAGTTGAGGTAAATATGGTGCATTTATTTCATTATATATACAGCATAAATACGATTGCAAAACTGATAAAAATGGATGAGATGGATGTAAAGGTTGCTGTACAAATAATGTAAGTAAATCACTTTCGGCAGTAACTGTGACTACAGTAACATCATTATTAATACCCTCAACTAAATTTAACTAAAAAAGAAATTGCAAAAAATTTAATTTTATTAATATTGTTTTCAAACAAAGAAAGTTTATAGTGCATGATTTTGAATTTAGTTAATTTCAATTTGAAAAACTCATATAACTTAGTTTAATAATTTACCTAATTTTTGCTATTATTGGACACGAGAAGTTATAGGCTTTTCTTAAGTTTTTGGTCTTATGGAAATAAGGTTAACCCTATTTCCATCTTAAAGATGGAAATAAGGTTAACCTTCTGGAAACTTATTATTCATACGGTAGATAAACCGGCAGCAGTCATTAATCAATTAAAAGGTGTAATAAAAAATATCTAAAAGACCTTTCTGTTTATCATTCTGCTGCTGAAAACGTTTAGTATCCACAAAGCACAAAGAAGTTTTGCGGGCTACGCGGTCGTACCGTACGATTTCGGGAAAGACGGCGATAATAATCCCAATTGACTTTCTAGAGCTAGAATGGAAGAAAACATGTTAGACACACTCAAGAAAAGGCAGCCAAGTAACAATAGCGAAAGAGATATTGCAATAATGCAAATTTTGGTGTAATGTAAAGAATAAATGGATGTCAAGATTGTTCCTTGACATAGAAATTTAGGTCGACTGCACATAGAGCGAGCATAACTACTAAATTAGGCAGTTTTTGATAGAAAAGAATACTTTCATTCTTTCCTTAACTAGGTGAATGAAGTGAGAAGCCCTGAAAATAGAAACTGCAGCAATCCAAGCACAATGCGTTTCATTCTTCTTGCTTTCTTAACAGAATATATTAGAGGCAAAGTTACCTAGCAAGAACACACAAAGATATTGGGTTACTTCCGGCTTGCAAATTTAATAAAGAAATAGAAAGGCAAAATGCAGATTAAGTATTGTTGAAAGCGACCCAGTTTAAATTACCCCTCGTAGGAAGTTTAGTAAATTGAAATTTCCCTCTAGGCCAAGCATCTTCCAATCTCGTATTGATAAAACAATCGTCTTTATTATTATTTTTAAAAAATACAATTAATACAATTAGTTTTAAAGTTTAAAATAGGTATTCGCATTTTTATGTAGGTATTCGCATTAATGTTTGTATGTGTCATTTTGCTATTGACGTATTTTTTCGACTTTCTGACGTCGTTTGAAATACTTATTACTAAGAAAATTTATATAAAAAAAAAATTTAATTACTTAAATTTAATTAAATTTAAAAAAAAATTAAGTTTAAACTTAGACAGTTAACACTCTAAGATAATATGAACGGGAGTAGAAATATAGGGAAAAGTAAAGAATTTTTGTAGAACAACGTTACGGAATAGAGAAGCTCGTCATATATATAAAGGAGGGGTCGTTATTGTTGAACATTTTTTTTTAATTCAGTTCCATATTTAGTAATAATTTGTTTAATACAGTTGGTACACAAAAGTATTCCAAATTTCCAAACTAAAAAGTTTATATTTTGAGTAAAAGCTGGAAATTTTTTAATAATTTTCGTAAATTTCTAATATGTAGATACAATATAATTTTATAGATAAAATGAATTGTGTTTATAAAAACATAAAATTTTTAATAAATAAGATTTTTTTTATGTTCTGACTAGGGTTGACAGATGTACGTATTTTAAACGTATCGTATGTATTTTCTACAAAACCAATGCGATTTGCGAAATGTTATTTATTTTACACGCTTGAAGAAATGAGAGGAATCGACTTACTTTGAAAAATATAGAAACAATAGTTCTCATTAAACACAATTACAATTTGATGTGGAAGGATTTTTATAATTATGTATGTTTTAATTTGGAAACGCTGAAATAATAAAAAAAAATTAAATCAATTAAAAAACACGATTAAAAATTTTAATAAAGTTGACTCAAACCAATGGTTTGTATTGTAGCACTTTTTCCTTCAACAAGTGAAAATTCTGCTTTTAAATACAGTCTATGTATACCTATCACAATATTAAAATTATTTTCATTCATATACAAAACTATTTCTAGGATTGCATATATTTAGGATGAACGATTTATGCAGTCTTTGAAATAAAGCAAAAATTAGTATAAAGTGGGGTTAACACAATGCTCGATTTTAAGGGTTAATTGTGTGAGTTGAGAAAAATAATTATATTTTTTAATGTCATGGAATTTACCGTTAGCTTTTTGTTTTTATAGAAATTTGAAAAAGCTTGCGGTTTCGGAAATATAAGGTGTCAAAAATTCAAATTTTACAAATTTCAAGAGGCGATAACTTGAGAGGGGGTGGAGATGGAAAAAAATTTTCTTCAAACGAAGTGAACTAAGGTAAGTGTCCCTATTACTGACATATTTCGCAACAAATTCAACTTTGGCGTGAGATATTTTATATGTGGGACACAACAAGTGATCGTGTTTCCGATTTTTTGAATAATTTGGATAATTGAGAATAATGTTTTTTATAAAATTATTTAATCAAAATATTTTTTAATTCATAATTTTTCGATTAAAGATGAAAAGAAAAAATGTTCCTAATATTGACATATCCGCAAATGTTTGTGTCTATTACTGACAGTTTGTGTTCTTAATACTGACAATGTAGTTTCATATGCTGTAATCTATATTCTATATATGAATAATGGTTAAAATGGTTAAAATGATAATATTCAATAAAAATGGAATAATAATTTAGATTTCTACGGATGTTTCATCTTATTTCAAAAAAAAAATTAAAAATGAATCAAAATATAATTCAAACAAAAAATAAAAACATATTTTTTATTGAATTAAAGGTAAAAATATGTGAAATTCAGCTGATTTGAATTTATTATTACTGTAGAATGTACTTTTACTAGTAGTCTTAATATGCAACAATGAATAAATAAAAATTTTTAAAAGAAATTTATGAAAATCTAATTCGAAATTACATAATGTTTTATAAAGTATTATAAGTAATATTTGCTGCAAATATATTCTTATAAATAATACTCGTACCTATGATGTACCATATCACGCAAAATTATAAGAAATCATTCTAAAGCTGCTTTTTGCTTTAACAAAGACTATTTATGTATTAAGTACGTAACGAGAGCAACCCATTGTTAATTTTTAGAACAACATTTTGGGTTATTAAAAAGGGCTACTTTTCTTATTTAAAGAGGGCCATTTCCGTTGTAATATTTGTTATGACGTTAATGTTTACATTAATTTTAAAGCATTTTTTTAGAAAGCGAATTGTACTGTTTTATTGACAGTATTGTATACAATATTGACACACAATTTAATAGACGAATATCACTATTAAAAAGCTAAAACGGTCGTAGTCAGATATAGGTTTTCACAAATGTAATCGATTTTCATTCGACAGAAATAGTTAAAACAATTTTAAAGTATAAAGAAATTATTTTAATTAATTAAAATGAATCTCAAAATTAAAACTTTATACTGACACAATTTTGTACATAATATTGACCCTCTTTAGATCGTATTACTGACACCAGTTTTTAAAGGTAAAATACTCCGAACCTGTAGTAAATTCTAAGTGTCAGAATTCGGACATTAGAAAGAAAATTCAAATTCGATTTTAATTAAATAAATACGAAAATAAAAATTTAAATATTTTAAAAGTGGAGTAATTTATAAAAATACGGATTTTTGACGTATTACTGACACATATGTCAGTAATAGAAGCATGGTCGAATTTTAGATGTTTCTAATACTGACAGAAATTATTTGTTAAAATTCTTATTTATTTAATGTTTTTACTCCGAATTACTTATAAAATAAGATAAAAAATAATCAAAATATTTAATTTAATATAAATACATATATTTTTAACCCTCAAATAAGTCAAAAAGCAATAAAAACAAAATCGGAAAAATTAAGCAAAAAGTATAAGAAATTCTCCAATTCAACCCACCATTGCTATGTCTATGGAAACAAAACTGATTTATGTTCAATATTTTGGAGTTATTTCAAAACTAAATAAAAGGAAGTATTGCGATAATTTGAATTAATCTAGAAATAAAAATATATATATATGTTGTATAGAGAAAATCTCTTAATAATTATAAAATACCTCATATATGTCAGTATTACCGCCACTGTCAGTATTAGCTACACTTACCTTATTTGCTAATATCTAAAAGCGCTTAAAATTTTAAGCTTCTACAGGCTGGGGTCTAGAAGAAAAATTAAATCAAAAATTGGGAAAAAAAGGACTTTAGATAACGGTTAATTTGAACGGCCATTTTGTTTTTCTGTCTTACGGTTTCATTGTAACAAATAGTTAAAAAAGGCCATTTTTAGGGTTTTGGGGGAGTATAACTTCTAGAGGGGGGGAGGTAAAAATTTTGTTCTATAGAAATTAATTTCTAGCAAAGATCTATGTACGTATTAAATTTCAGCTTTCTATCTTCAAGGGTGTAGAAGTTTTCTAAACAAAAAAAGTGTCCACGGACGGAAGGACAGAGTGAAACTAATAAGCATTTTTTTTCAAAATTTTTTTGGAAAAGTGCTAAAAATTTCTAATGGGGAGCAGATAAATATTTAAGAAATTTATTATTGATTAATTCCAAACATTTTCTTTCTGAAATAGAAAGAAAATTAATAAGTCTTAATGTTTTTTTTTGTCTATATTGTTTTAGTTTTTCATTTAATTTATAGTAAAAAAAATGTATTAAGATTAAGAAATTTTCCCTGATGCACGTATTTTTGAAAATTTTTATCTGACAACCAAAGTTCTCGTTATAATTTAAAAAAAATTTTATTAGAAATTGAAATAATTAAAGAATATAGCAATAAAGCATTAATTAAATATTTCAACATAATTATTTTATTTAAAATTTCAAATTATCATTTTCTAAATTTTATAATTAAATAATCCAAATTTTAATTTACTCAAATCAATAAAAAAAAAAAAAAACAATTCTTTTTCATCCCACTTGTTAATGACTAATAAAATTTAAGAGATGCGTGATTATTTTTAAACAACTTTTGGTATAAAAATAAATATCTTTTATACGTATTTAAATATTTGTTTGTTGCGTCTGTTATATTAAATAAATTCGTTGGTACTTGTTTTGATTTAGAAAGCTTTAGAGATTTAAGTATTTCAATTTGAAAAGGGTAAGATTAAAAGTAAATATAGGAAATTATTTATCGGTGTTAAAAATCAAAATTGCACCTAAAATTTTCCAAAAAAAACCTAATATAAGAATTTCAAAATAAAATTCACAAAACTTATAAATTATTCAATAATATATGAATTTGTATTTTGTAAAATATATGTGTTTGTATATAAAATATATGTAATTATGATACAAATATATATTTGTAAACTATGTTAATTTTATACAGGTAATTCGCAAGGCAAATAATTATTAATATTTTTAAAGTGCGCAATTAGAAACCATAAATAAAATTATAGTTATTTTAAATCAAATTTGATGTTGAAAAAAATTGTTAACTACACTCATCCCTCGCTTAACGAAAGCTCGTTATACGGAATTTTGGTTTTACGGAATTTAAAAATTAAGCCAAAGTCTCCTTTTACGAAAAAAAAAATCGATTTACGAATAATTTTTCTAGGAATTTTTTTAAATATACATTCTTACATATATGCTAAATAATATGTAGATACATAAAAACCATTGTGATTATGTATGAATATGTACTCCAATGTTGTAACGTAACGTAATTAAAAAGATCCGATTTACGAAATTCGACATTTCCGGACCATATTAGTTCCGTAAAACAAGGGATGAGTGTACTAGTATTTATGTAACTATTTACTAATAAAATATTTAAGCCTAAGGTAATGTTTATATATACGACAAAATCTTAGATATCATTTGAATCTAATTAAGGTCGCACATGTAAACTTTGTTTGACATCAGACTTTGTCTGATGACAAATAATGGGAATTTGAAAGTAAAATTCAGAAAATCAAATTTTTTTTAAAGTTTTGATCAGCAATCAGCTGATATTCATTTTTGTTAAAATTTTTGTAGCAAATCGCTAAATTTTGACGTAAAGTCTGAAAAACATTATAAAATTTCAGCCTAACGTGCAAACAGTCATGATATAAAGGTGAGTGTAGATGATAGTGTAGTCTTTGCACTATGTAGACAGTATATGGAAACAGTACCTAATAATTATTAGAAATCAAATAAACAATAAATTTTCAGTAGATAACTCATTAAATCCCTCTCATACTGATAACTTATTTTATGATAAAAATCAAATAAAATAGAAGAGTTTACTAAAAGCGAATCAATTATTCAAATATGTATTTATATTTGTACACGTGCATGATTATTTGTAAAAAATTTTCCAACTAAAATATTTTTTTCTAAAAATATTAGACATTTCAAAAAGAAAATTTTCTATAAAAAGCTTTCGTTTAGGTAGGTTATTAGTCATAATACACACGTATTAAGGACCAATTAAGCGTATTAGGACCAACAATTCATTTTTCTTGAGAAAATTTATATAAATACATATAGTTAGAAAATATTTATACTCGGCAGTTTCTAGTTATATGAACAGTATTTTTACCTTTGGCAACAGTATATGTATATATACCCATCGGTGATATTCGACCGTCGATAAGCGTTGATATTCGACCGTCTATTATAAATGCATTATGCCCTTATATTACATACATTTATACGCATTCATTTTGCTCGAATTCTATATTGGTATGGGTAGAAAGTAACGCCGAAAAACAAAATATTTTTGCTTTTACTAACATGACGAAATTTTTCAAATACATTTAATCATTTTATTCCAATACCTCTTGAAACTTTTAATTGAAAGAATTTATAGCTTTTATATTAGATAATATTGAAAAGTTTCTTAAATATGTCATCGCTTTGTTTAATCTTTTTATATAGTAAAATTTCAAATTAACTTGAATCTCACCCGATTTGATTTTGCGTTTTAGGTTTATAAATAGCAAACATTTCAATGTTGTTCAATGTAACGTATTAGTATCATAAAAATGAACCTATTTAAGTGCCAATATACTTAGATAATTGTATATAGAGTAAGGTATCTATAACTACCACCTTTCTACTTATAATTCGTTAATAATAATTAATTAAATACTTCCTATTAATTGTCAATAAAAACAATTTCGAAATAAGTAGGTGAAGTATATGTGCATGTGTCTATGCATTTTTATAAAAACAAATAAATAATTCTCTTCTACGCGATCTTATTTACACAAAAACCCGTAAATATTTCTTATCAAATATTTTATTTGCAACATTTTAATTTTGTTTTTAATAAATAGATATATTATTTATGTACATAAACAACATTTATATTGAGTAATATGTACATACATAAGTACAGATATATTTTAAAAAGGTTAAGATTGTTATCAGCTGTTTGACACGTACATAGGTTATAGATACCATACGGCTTTTCAATCTAAGTATAAAAAGTTTACAACATAACCAAACAAAACCAAAGCAAAATTTTTTTCATTTCCTTTTAAAAATTCTTTAAAAAATTCTGTTAAACTTGAAAATTAGAAAAAAAATTTACCTGTAAATAATTTTCTGGTGGTAATTGTACAATTTGATCTGTTGTTAATGCACTAATCCGTTTTAATGTTAAATTCGGGAATTGCTTCTTTGGCAATATTTTACGTATTAATGTTAATGCTGAATAAACTTCACTTTGGGAACCAGTTATAACGCATACTTTATAATCATCACAAAATGTATGCTTTTTAATGATAATTGATGTCCCAGTTTGTGATTTAATTCTATTCAAATTTTTTTTATTTTTACCATAGAATTTACCAATAAATTTATTTGGTAATAGAAATTCATATTTAATATTTTTATCTGATGAAGAAATTGATGGACTTTCTAATGATGATTGATAATTATAATCCGGTGATGATGTTGAATTGCTTAATAGACATTTTCTATTATTATTGCTATTGTTATTATTTATAGTACTTGATGAATTTGTTGAACAATCATCATAATCATTACAATTATTATTATTATATTCATCAACTATTAAACTAGACTCATCAAAATTAGACATTTTAAATATTGGTGAAGCTTTAACAACTTCAGTTTTGCTATCATTAATATTGCATCTTCTTGTTGCTGTTAGTTTTCTAGGTGTACCTGGTAGACGTACAGTTGATGGTGTAAAACTGCACGATGATGCAGATATAATAAAATTATCATTATCTTCATCTTCATCATTAATATGATCTAATGGTTTAATACCATTTAATAAATTATTATTTGAATATATTGATATTGGAGCTGATCTACATAATTCACTATTTTCAGTTGGACTATTCATTTTTTTAGCAATATTAACTGATTTGCCACCATCTACACCATTTAATTTTTCTTCATCATCATCATTATCAATATTAAATTTGGATGATGAATTCTTTAGCTGCTGCTGATTTTGATTATGTTTAGATATTTTACCATTTGATAATTTTTTTAGGTTGTCGTCTGATTTACGCCGACGATACAAGTATATTCCATAAATTAATGCCAACCCTGGTACTGAAATATACATAATAATTTTTCTGGATACCATTTTCTCAATTTTTATAATTATTTTTAACTTCAAATGAATTTTAAACAATTAATATATAATTTTAAAAATTATTTTTTAAAACTCAACACGTGTTTTGCTTTTAGTGAAGACTTCACAACTTTTACACAGCTGGCTGAAAATAAAATTACGGCGACGATGGGCTGAATAGAGATTGTTTGCGTTGCTGTTTTTATTTTGTTTTCTGTTTTCTTCTTTCAGCAAATAACATGTGCTCAGCTGTTGACCCAATAAACATTTAGTTTCCAACAAGCAAAACGCTATTGACGTGAATTTAATTTTAAAATTTTTAATTTTACGTTCACGTTTTGATTTCATATAAATGTTTAATGATAAAATAAAAAATTGAACGAGAATATATTAATTGTAATTTAAGGTTACAAATTCGACTAGACATTCAAGTATTTGTTATTTCGAATTATTAGGAGGTAGTGATATCGTAAAAACATAAAAAACTTTATTATAGACACGAACATACGAATTAGTTGGTTTTTACTACAATAATATCGAGCTTTATTGAGTCTACGTATATTACTATTATTAGGTGATTTAATACTCAGAAAAAAAGCTGATGTTAGTCACTTAATTATAATCTTTATTGTTACATGAAAATGTGACGGTTTCTGTCAACTACTTTAATATATTATGTTATTAAGAAACACTTAAAATGACAGTACTGGTAAACTCTATTTATAGAAAAAACGAGAAATTAGGCTTGAATAATAAATCCCAAAAATGCGTTTCAAAATTTGACAGTTGCGAAAAAAAAATTATGCTTCAATGTAATCATATAAGGATGTACGAAATAAAGATTAAACTTCAAAGCAACTCTTCAAAATTGTTTTATTTTCTAATGTTGAATGCCTGTCAAACTGTACGACTCGAGGCTTAGACATAAAATAGTTTTGAACTAATTTGAATCCCATTGAACTGTTTTGAAATTCGATCAATAAAAATTAATTAAAATGTAAAAACCTTGAGACCAAAACTGTTCCGTTTTTACTTAGAAACTCAGATATTTCGGATGACACTTCACTAAAAAAGAGTATTTGGATCTCAATGGCTATCATTAAAGTAATCAATAGTCTTAGCAAGTTGCCGGCAAGAAAGTTGCAAATCTACAAAAACATTATTAATGCAATGGAAAACTTGTCAGTTTATTGTTAATTTGTTTTGAGCAACTACTTTGACATTTTGAAAATAAAAAAAAGGTTAAAAATAAATAATTCTTGATTTTTTTATATAAATTAAAATGTTAACAGCATAATATATTGCCGAAAATATCATTTTTCTTATTTTTTTGGTTTAAAATAACAACTGTGATGAGCTGGATTCATTGGAAGTAAATTCAAAATTAACGTGAAAACAGAATAAGAGCCTTTTTCCGCGGCGAAATGTCAAAATTCATGTAAATTACGCTACTTATATAAATGGCACTGGGTAGAATGAAACGAGATTACAGCCGGAAATTTAATCAATGGCAGTGATAGCCTAAAAGGATATTTTGCCGTTGGCGATTTGTTCTTTATATTATCTGTCTCCATGCATGTGTGAAATTATATTCAAGGCACTGAACAACTCATTTCGCTGTCGTCGTGTGTTTACAATGAAATTCGTTCGTCGTTTTTCGCTTTGTTTTTACACTTAGTACGGAGGTTTAGAATTACACAGTTTTTTTGTCATAAAAATTCAAATTAAGTGTAGTAAAACAAGATGCGTTAGAAATATTAGATCGAAACGAAATAACTGAGCTAAGCTCAAATTCGGCGAATGAAGAAATTCGCATTAACTGTAGTTTTCGCAAAATAATTAAAAAAAATCACTTGTTATAGGCGCACTTCATTAAATTCGTGTACTAAAAAAGGAATTGCCTATTAATATTACATATAATGACCTCGGCAAAAGAAGTATAGCAAACCAATAATGTCGGTAGGCCTTAATAAATAGAAACGACATGCGTGCATATTTTCAATTCAAGTTTACTTAAAGTAGAATTAATTACCCCTCAATCAAAAAATAATGTTTAGAATAGGAAGGCACCGAGCTTTCAGTTAAAATGCAAAGTTTGAAATCTTTAAAATTTAAGATGTGTGATTGGTTTCGAAAATAAGATTATGTAGTTTGTCAAAGTCCTCTAAACCAAAAGTATGTAAACTTGACAGTTAAACATAACTTTTTATATACACACATATTTATTATAGTTGTATACATGCACTTGTATAAAAAAATATTATATGTATGTGCTTAAAGAATAACAAAGGAAGAAATAATTACTATGCTTCATGTCCGTTTAACATAAATTACATTTATATATTCTTAAAATAAGAAAACAAGCAAATATACAAATTGCACACGATTATAAGAACTAATTTTGTACTTATACATTTATCTGCCAAACGTTACATACTTACATATTCCAAATATTATGTAGATAAGCATGTATGTGTATATAAATAAAAAATAAGAAACTAACTACATAGCTAAACTATCAACAATAACACTAAAATAATTTTTTTAATTCTTTTCTATCTTCTTCATCTCGCTTTCTCTGTTGTGCAGCAAGATTATTTAATTCTTTGGCCACAACATTTTTAAGTACCGGATCAAGTTCAGCTGCTTTTTGTAAATCTTTCTTTGCTAGGTCTGGATTCCATACGCCCAAATGGGCTTTACCGCGACGAAACAAGGCTTTTACATTATTAGGATCCAACTGTAAAACCTCATTGCAGTGTTCAATTACAGCATAATAGTCATTATCTATAAGGCGACATTGGGAAAAATTTAGTAAAAGTGGAACCTTCATTTCAGCTAACTCAAGCCATTCTGTATCATGTGGTTTTTCCCTTGAAAAATAAAATAGTTTTGATAGTGCAATATGTATATGTACTTGCATGTACACCAAAAGTTTATAATTCCTTACTTAAGCATCAATTGTTCAATCATACCCAAAGCTTGCATGTAACAATCTTGAGCATTTTTTATGTCTTTGGTTTTGTATAAATCATTTCCTTTTTCTCTTAGGTCCTTGATTGCTGTTAATTTTTCATCATCTGTCATTTGCCATCGTTCTTTCTGATATTGTTCTGGCAACTCAATAGATATCAATTCAATAGTGAATTCTAGGTCACAAGGGTTTGCAAATAATTCATCCAAATCTTCGTACCCGATTCCTTCGTTTTGTAATGTCATACCACAACAATGTCTTCTTTCTTCAACTTTTTTGTTAACATCTCTTAATGTTTTTGAGATAAACGGATATTGGGTAACCAACTAAAATGAGAATTTAAATGATTCTTTCTTATAGTAATTAACAAATTTATTACCGATTTGTCAACAGTGAATTTTGCTACCTCATTTAAGGCCATTTTCTGGACGGCAACCTCCCATACTTCTAATTTAAATTTTTTACCTAAAACTAATTTCATAGGTTGATCTATTTTACGACTATCGTCTAATAGCTTTTTATTGTCACATCTTCTAGTTTGAAAATGAAATTTAACCTTAATGTTAAATATATATCAATAATAAAATAAATAAATCATATTAATAAGTTAAAAATCTTATTGCATTTTATTTAATTTGGAATTATATACATATTAGGTAGGTACATACCTAATGAACGTTACAGTAAGAACGCACAACTTACCCTCGTTCCAGGAGTTAAAGGAATGTATTCCTTTCCTACGTATAAAATTTCTTTTTTAATTAATGGCGTTAATTCTTTGGAATTCATTTTGAGAACTAAATGAGATCTACGATCTATTATAACAAAATTAAATAACAATTGTTAATATTATTTTATCTTTATTTTTATAAAAAAATGTTTAGTAAATGTCAGATTGGTAATGTCAGAAATTTAAATTGACAATCCAATTTACGATTTCAGCACTTTTAAATGACATATAAATTTACGATTTAAACAAAGAAACAACATGAAGCGATAATTGATTTGCGAAATCGCTTTTCTGAGCGAGGTTTTTGAATTTTTAACATGTATGTAGGTGAGTACATATTAAATCTGTCTGGTATAAGAAAGTTTTACCAGACAGACTTAAAATAAGTGAAAACTTTATGAAAAAAATAAGTGAAAATGATAAATTTTAATACCAGATACCAGATAGGGGTACTATTTATTTTAAATATGTTTTGGGCGTAATTTGATATGAATAAGAGTATAATATATGGACATACGTGTATGCATGTGTATGTGTAGTAAATTACAATTTGAAAAATTCAGTCGGCCCCGTTTAAGAGTTGTAACACATCTAAAGATTGAAAGAGTTTCGTTACATTTATAATTAACATAATTTTTTTATTAGTTTATTTTGAGTGCAAATTTGATATTCAAATGTGATCACCAATGGACAAAGTTTCGTTAAAAGTTACATTTTTAATCGTAGAATCAATTTTGAAAAATATGTACCTACATGTTAACATGTATGTATACATGTATGTATGTATATTATACATATCGAATTTATAAAGAGCCAAATTTTGGATGAAAAGGAAGATTTCATATTTTAATGATGAAAAGTGGGTGAGTAGTTATACAAATTCAAATTTAAATGCTACGTTATCCGCATTTTCAGCTTTAAATTTTTAAATTTTTTCATTTGTTTTAGCTGACGTTTCACTTCTGCCAATTTTCTATTGCATTTTTTAGATTGGTGCCAAAAAAAACTTCTATTTGTGAACTGGAAAGACTGAAAGTAGAATGGTATGTTAACTCTTAATTTTTTAAGTGCAATGAGTAAATTTTCCCAGGCGATGATGAACTAAAAACTCAAATAAGAATAGCTTCCACATACATATGTACAGTAATCGTTCAGGGCGATTATGCGACGATTTCATTATGTCGGATAATCGAACACATTATTTAGGAGTTTCAATTTGGAGTGGATAGTCCAGATACAATTCCGAAATTTCACTGTTATAGTGTACTGTTCACTGTGCATGGGTGTATGCAGGTGTGCCTACTGTTATATTAAAAATTGATAATCAGAATGGTATAATAGGTAAGTCACCTAAAAACAAGATGATTGATAATATAAAATTAGTTCAATTATGATTTTCTTTTTTGAATATGTTATTATGTTCCAAATTAATACCTAATAAATTGTTATTGTTTAGTGTTGCAAGGAAGAGGATGTATTTAAATACATAATTAAGGCCATACGAAAAGTATGTATACCTAGGTAAATCACTTGCTTAATCGCATGCTCACTGGTGAACAGAAAAAAAACTTATATTGAGTTTCAGTGTGCCATCAAAAAATTCAATTTAATTAATTTTCCCCGATTATCCTTTCAAAAAAAAAAAATATTTCCCTCTAAATTTAAAGCCTTTTTCTTTTGAGTGTGAAATTTAATATATAAATTTTAAAGATAGAGAGTTTTATTATTTTAAGGTCTTAATAAGTTTTCATAGCTAAATGTTTTGGATTTCAAATATTTTTTCCACTAAATTTAATTTTAATTTCCGTATTCGTACGCAAAAAAAGTATGAAGTTCAATAATTTTAGAATATAAAAGTTTTTTTTTTTACATGTTGATCATTACTTAGTAGGCACCTAGATCTTCAATTTAAAAATTTAATTTATACTTTTCATATATTTTTAATTAGATATTTGTATCTGTTTATGAAACACAAAAATTACGAAACAATATTATTGATCCGTGACTTTTTCTAATAAATTTTGTGAAGATTTTTATATAATAACGGTTAAGATTATAACTTTGCTATTTAGTGACCACTGGTATGTGAAAAATTTTTTTAAAAATTTAAAGTACGCTTTAGAATTTTATTAACTACACACAAATATACATTTATCTGATTACAAAAATATTTTATGTATTTACATACAGTTAATTTAATCTTGTATTTCAATCGTCTATGTAATTAATATTTTAATTTTTTTTTGTTAAATAATATGCGTGTATTTGAAGAACTTAAGTAAAAATACTTATTATAAAACTATTTACAAATTATTTATTGTCATTGTAATTAATAACGCGGTAACAAATTTTTGAAGAAATGCAATGTGACTACAAAATTTTTATGTAATAAGGTTGAGGAAAGAACAACATACATAAATATTAAATTTTAATGAAACGAATGTTAAAATAAGATTAATTTCCTGATTTTATCTTTTAATAAGTGATTAACTATATAAAATAAAATGAGAGGAATTTGCTTGAAGCTAGTGTCAAGAAGAAATACTTTGCTTCCATAAGTCGGACACATTTGTTAAGAATAAAACAGCAGCCACATAAAAATTGCACGTAGATGCAGCGTTAACTTAAGTTGAAGTCTACAATATAATATTTTGCAGGCGTAGAAATTTTTCTATTTCGTCCCTTCCCCTGCATTTCTCTTCCTTCACAAGTAATCGCAAGTATTTTAACTTTTTCCACGACCTTTCAATTTAATATTGACATCATAATATCAAGTAATATTTAACAATGTTAACTTTCATTTTTGTAAAAAAGAATTCTAAATTTATTTGCTACACAAACTTTAAGTGCTGAGCCCAAATTATCTTCTCCTTACTGCTTCAATGTTATAGGCATTTGCGTTTGTAATGATTAATTTATTTTATTTAATATAGATTTTTAGATTGTTATGCTCGATCTACATTAATTGCATATTTATCTCCTGAATTCTTTTGCCCCACAGTTCAAAAACGTTATGAAATTAATTTAGAAACTTCATACTTTTAATTTACATTAAATTGAAAATTAAAATATTTTAATATAGAATTATAGATAATAGCTAATAATGGTTATGGGTTAATTATTTATTTGAAGAAAATCATCTTTCATCACTGCATAATTTAGGAAAATGTAAAAATCACTTGAATTTTTTAAATTTTTTTCAATTTCCGTAACAAAATACGTATAAGTAAATTTGTTTAATAGAAAATTATCAATCTCTTTAATAAAAACTATATTCTTTATGATTTAAATTACAAATCTTCGGTAAAACATTGAATTTTTAAGATTTCCGTAAATATTTTTAAAGATTGCATGTCGGAAACGTATAAGAAGTATTTGTTTTTTTTTTTTAGTTTTAATTGTAGGTATACAAACAAATAAAAACCTAATTAATATTACTAAAATTTTGTATTTACATACTATACAAATTAATATTTTTATAAGTTTAAATTTCGATTTTCATCTTGTCTTTAGAATTGTATTAGTTTAGGAAAAACTTAGTTGTCGTGATGAGCTAAATGCACTTATCGAATAAGAAGCAATACAGTTCAAATTTTTCTCGATTAAGAAGCAATATGATTCCAATTTGTCCTACACTTTCCTTTGATTGAATAAATGTTAAATAATGATTGAACTTATGTCTACAAAATCGCTTAACCACAACGGATCAGTCCCGGTGTCGTTCGCGAACTCTAAATATTTCAGTAAAGATCAAATAGACTTTCTGAACCTGTAGAAGGGTGCAAGTTTTTTTATAATATTAAAAAGATTTTAAAGTTATAAAGGAATTACTTCATATTTAGTACATGATTGCTGTTGTGCTGTACCATTTATAAATTCCTTTTTTTTTTTAAATTTTAAAAGCAAAGTTTTAAAAATTCATGTATGTAATTATACAAATTAATGAACAAGTGTAATTAAGAAGAAAAACAAAGGCAATTTTGCATGACATTAGACCAGAAAAATTTAAGTGCTTTTAATTACATAATTCTAAAAAAAAAAATGTTGAAAAGTGGTAATTAGTAACAATTAAATAAACAAAAATGTGCCTCATAAAATAAGCATTGATGAGTAAATCAAGTAAAAATTTTGAAAATAACAAATTTACCAATATGAGCCCATGATTCTTTTCATTTCATTTTGATTCAACAAACAAGTAATAAGAAGTCGTTTCAACTGTGCACACAACATAATTATTTATGAATGAAATTCAAATATTTGATTACAAAACTTAATAATAAGTAACTATAAGTATGAATCAATCAATAAAAATTATTTGGAAATTATGATTTCCGGTTAAAGTATTGTTAATCTTCAAGATAAATTAATAATCTTTTCTAAGTAATTTGTTTTTACAAGTACATTTCTTAATAACTTCCTATAATTTTTTTTTAAAAATTTAAGCCAAAAGTAATGGTTTACAATTTAATATTCATCATTTTATTATCACAATAAATGTATGAGAGTCATTGCTATATTCTCGGTCAATGTTCCATTTTTTATATATTTAATTTCTGTACGATATTCTTTATTCATTGAAAATCTTTGAAAAAAAAATATGCTGATCCCTGGCGTCACATTTAAATTCATGCATAATTTTTATGATAAATTTGCTTGTTTAAAAGTTTAACTATGCGATGCAGATTTTCCCAATAAGCATATGTTTTATAGGTTGAAACAGTAGTCCATTTTAGAGCCAGATATCCTAATTTTACAAAACATTTTTATAGCCAATTATAGTCTTGGATTATTGATTTATTTGCGATAAATTTGTTGTTAAAGTATGAGAACCTTTAATAATCTGGAAATAATTACAAAACCAAAGATTTAAGTTATTTTTTTACTCAAATTAATCGTTAGTGTATTTCAGAGTTTCCTACTTTTCTCGTAGGAAAGTCGTGCTTTTTTGTCGGTTTTTTTCAATTTTTGATAGATTCCCTCCTACTCTCTTTGATAAATTTAAATTTCTAACAGTAGCAAGGTTCACCTAAGTATGTCCTATGAGGTGAGAAAGTTAAATAAAAAATTATTTAATTAAATTTATATTGTTTTATAAAATTTATTAAATTTAATTAATTTATTTATTTAATTTTATTAATTTAATTATTAAATTTAAATAAAAGTAAAGTAATTCTTATATGAACAAATCTAAAAAAAAATTAATTCAATCTTATATATGTATATAACTTGCTTTTTCGGTCAACATTATGACATATTTCTAAAAAATAAAAATAATTTAAATGGAGAGATGAATTTGATGGTTTGATAATAAATTATCATGGCATTATTTAGTGAGGTTTAACCCTGATTTTCATATCGCAGACCCCCACTTTTTTTAGAGCACCAATTTTCATTTCCCCCTCGGTAGACCCCTAGCAGATCATCATGGGCCCCTACAGGAACCACTTCAATCAATTTTTTTTTAAACTGAGTTCTTTATTTAGTATAGGAGCAAATGGATAAAGCATAAAAAGGCATAAGTTACATTCACAATTAAAACGGTGGCACTTCTTAAACTTTATCCAACAAGATATTATAAATTTAAAATTGAATTGTGGAATTCAATAAGTAATTATCAATGAGAATTTTTGGGTTACGGTTCTGAAATTTGAAGTTAAAACAATATCTCAAACTAAGCCAAATAATTAGTATTTATAAAGTTATTAAGTTATTGGTACAAAGATTTAACTTAGAACTGGTACAGTTAACGAATATAAAATTTACTTATATAATTATACCTACATTGCAAGGGAGCAATATTTAATTACGTTTATCATTAACATTTAAAATTTCTTATAATGTATTACAGGCAGCAAATTTTTTTTTATATATACAGGGTGATTCTGAAAGGTATACAACAACATAATTCATTGGTTAGAGGATCGAAAATGGGTAAGACTTTTTTTCCGGACTGGGTGCCAAATCTCAAGGGTTTCCGAGTTCCAAGGATTTTAACGAATTTTCACGAAATTTTTACTTATCAAAGTTTTTTTTATTATAACTTCCGTTCTGAAAAAGATGGGGACTTCAACCAAACAGTTTCTGAAAGGTCTAGTAAAGATCTTAAAATAATCATGCATGAACTTTAGGCAAAATCAAATTTATCCCTTGTTTTATTTTTTTAGTTTTTTCTAACTAGATAATTTCGTAAGACCTTGAACATTTTCAAACCTTGAACATTTTTTTATTGAATTTTGCCCACCCGTTCGAGCTTTAATTTGGGTCGTCGAGCATTAAAAAATTTGTATGGTACAGAAGATAAAATATTGTGAACCAAAAATTTAATTAAAATCAAACCAGATGTTGATAAAACTAAAATTAAATTCAATTTATTAATCCTTTATCAAAAAATTCGGAAAATACGAGTTCATTACCAACTTTTCCTATGAAGTTCATCAAATTCTGAAGAAATTTATGTTTTTTTTTTCTTTCATATCTATTTCTATTCAATCGCATATTTTTAATTAATTGTTTTACTCGAATTCTTCTTTAGTTGCATCAAACGTACACCAATTTTAGTTTTTGTAGAAATTCGTTTAAAATGTTATTAATCCCATTAAATTATTTATTAATTACAAAATGTAAAGAAAGTCTTTTCAAAATGAAAAAATTTTAAAAAATTTACTTTCAGTCTTTAATAAGTTGCATGGCATGCATTGATTTTGATTTTTTTTTGAAAATGTCAGTTTATTAATCCTTTATGGAACATAATTGCGTTAAAATAATTTTTCTAATGAGGAAACCACAAAAGAAAAGGGACAAAAACGAAGAAGTTCGAAAAATTACAATGTAAATAAAGTCTTTTCAAAATTAGATTTTTTAATCTAATATTACGCAAAAAAATAAAATGCAGCTACAATTGTTAAATATAATACTTTTCGTGGTAGCCCGTAGATTTGGAACAGCCCAAAGTCATCGTTTCATAGAACTAATCAATTTTTCCATATCAATTTAATCCGAAATTTTGGACAATTCTTCTATAATATGTTTTATAAGGTCACTTTTGTATTTTAGTATACTGTTCGCCACACTTTACTTCAAGTGGGCCCAAAAATTCTCAATTGGATTAAGGTCTAGACTTTGGGGGAGTGTTTCGAACACTTTTGGGCAGTTATGAAGCAAACAGCTTCTTACCAAATAAGATTTATGCTGCAAGCGGTTATACCAATAGAATTTATAATAACCAACAAAACCAAATTTTTCGACTTTGTTTACCAGGTTCGTTTTTAAAATGTCTAGATATTGTTGCTTACCTATATAACCATCTTAAAAAAACAAGTATAACACCCCGTGACAACATATACAACTCCAAAACATTACAAATAATTTTCCAAATTTAACGGTTGGTATAATATTTTTGTTGTTTGGAGCCTGTAACGGATTTCCTCACACTAGTTGATTCTTGGTTGTAATATAGCATAATTTTAATTTCAACACAGAATATAACATCGTTGCAGTAACGTTCTGGTTCATCCTTATAAGTTTCGGCAAAACAAATATTAGACCAATCGTAAAATTTGGAAAATTATCTGTAATGTTTTGAAGTTGTATATGTTGTCACGGGGTGTTATACTTGTTTTTTTAAGATGGTCATATAGGTAAGCAACAATATCTAGACATTTTAAAAACGAACCTGGTAAACAAAGTCGAAAAATTTGGTTTTGTTGGTTATTATAAATTCTATTGGTATAACCGCTTGCAGCATAAATCTTATTTGGTAAGAAGCTGTTTGCTTCATAACTGCCCAAAAGTGTTCGAAACACTCCCCCAAAGTCTAGACCTTAATCCAATTGAGAATTTTTGGGCCCACTTGAAGTAAAGTGTGGCGAAAAGTATACTAAAATACAAAAGTGACCTTATAAAACATATTATAGAAGAATTGTCCAAAATTTCGGATTAAATTGATATGGAAAAATTGATTAGTTCTATGAAACGATGACTTTGGGCTGTTCCAAATCTACGGGCTACCACGAAAAGTATTATATTTAACAATTGTAGCTGCATTTTATTTTTTTGCGTAATATTAGATTAAAAAATCTAATTTTGAAAAGACTTTATTTACATTGTAATTTTTCGAACTTCTTCGTTTTTGTCCCTTTTCTTTTGTGGTTTCCTCATTAGAAAAATTATTTTAACGCAATTATGTTCCATAAAGGATTAATAAACTGACATTTACAAAAAAAAATCAAAATCAATGCATGCCATGCAACTTATTAAAGACTGAAAGTAAATTTTTTAAAATTTTTTCATTTTGAAAAGACTTTCTTTACATTTTGTATTTATTAATTTCAAAATATTAATACCATATCATTTACAAACTCCATTTTGTCAAAAAATTAAATTTTTCTATTGAAAAAAAAAAAAATTTCTATTAAAATAAATGTCAAAATTTATATGGCATGTCTTTAAAAATTCGCCGTGGCTGAATAATTTGAATAACTTCAGATGCCAAATGGTGTCTAGATTTCGAAAATTATTTTTTCAAATTTTTAAATTGCACCCAATGTGAGAAAAATGCATTTAAAAATTTCAAACCATATAGGTACCATTTCTTATAAAAATTGGGAAAAATAAAAAACCTATCAATTTTCTTTACCAAGAAAAGTTTCGAAAAAAATTTTTTGATTACTAGATTTTTTTCTGTTTTTCGTAATACAAAATTTTAGTTTTTATTTTCAAAAATTTTAAAATTTTTTAAAATCAATTTTTGATTTTCAATTTAAAAGTTTGCATAAATTTCATTTCAATTTTATTATTACTTGTTACATTTCAATCAGATTCATTCAGATTTTGTAAAAAAATAGCGGCTCTTAAAAATGTCAACTGTGCTTTTTCGAGTGGCTCTTGTCATCAAAAATTAATGATAGTTGATAATTACAGCGCTTAAAATAAGTAAAAACCAAAAAATAGTGAAAAATAGGGAATTTAAAATCTTGACATAGAAATGGATGTTGCGCTAAATTTTCTGTACCATAAAAATTTTTTTAATGTTTGAGGACTTAAAGTAAAGCTTAAATAGGTGGGCAAAACTCTATAAAAAAAATTCTTAGGAAAATGTCTAGTTAGAAAAAACTGAAAAAATAAAATAAGGGAAAAATTTAATTTTGCCTAAAGTTCAAATACTTTGTATTGCGAAGGTACATAAAATACAGAATCAAGCAACATGTTAATTTTAAGCCCTTTTTTAGGCCTTTCAGAAACAGTTTATTCTGAAAAAGTCCCCATCTTTTTCAGAACGGAAGTTGTAATCAAAAAAACTTTGATAAGTAAAAATTTCGTGAAAATTCGTTAAAATCCCTGAAACTCGGAAACCCTTGAGATTTGGCACCCAGTCCAGAATAAATGTTTTACATATTTGCGATCCTCTATTCAACGGAATATGTTGTTGTATACCTTTCAGAATCATCCTGTATATGTGAATTTGAATGACCTATATTTACATATGCTCAGCTTCTTTGTCTAACTCAAACAATAATATTTTGATAAGTTTATTAATTTTAAGATCAATGTTTCAAAATACTTACTGAAATTTGGAACCTCAATTTTATATTTAATTAAAAGATAAAAGCATCAAAAACAGATACCTGCTTAAAAAAATCAGATTATTTTGATTGAAAGCTTTCCCCATGATTTTCTTTTATTTGTTCAAGTCACACCTATTTTATCATCTTAAAATTTAATTGATTCCACCTACAAATGCTACAAAACATTAAAAAAGAATAACTTAGCTTATAAAATTTGAAAATTTCTTATAAAATTTGGGTTTGTACTTCTATTTTATTTTTTCTTAACATTGAACTGCATTTAAGCAAATGCGACGCATTGAATAAAAAACAATCCCATATTTTTTATTCCAAAATTTATTTATCATTGCTTTCTTTTTGTAATAGAAATATTAAGAGTTTTGATTTAGTATTAAAATTTTCAATATTTCTAATAACTTTTGCGTACACCAAAACAAAGAATAAATTTTGGAATGTCGAACTCTAAAAAATTATAACTCTGTGCCTTATTCAATTTTAAGTATACTAAAGGAGGTTTTCGTTTATTGAGTTCTAGAATAGTTCTAGCTTGTATAGTATGTTCGAAAATTCACGCTTCATACACTGAAAGTATAGATCGCTCGGAAATAAGTGGCTGTAATAAAGTGCGTTCGGAAATTCAATCTGCAATAAAGAAATGTAGCGTAGACCTCTAGTTTAAATTTTGTGAATTGGAAGGCGAAAAGTGACATTGATACAATATGAAATCTGCTTATGTTTTGACATTTGATTAGATTTTGTTTTATTTTAGTTATCAACTCTTCATAATATTCTAAGAACATTAATTTTCGGGTCTTAACATTACTAGTATTTCGTGTACAAAATGCTTGAATATTTATTAAAATTTTTAACATATTGGTGAAGATTTAACAGTTATGATTTTGCATCCATAAATTCTTTTTGGAACGCTAAATTTTGCACTATATATGCCCAAGAAATATTCATAATCATTATTATAGTCATTTCAGTGCTAATAATATTTCTTGATTTATTTCAATAATCACCTTAAATCCTTGAGGTAGTTGTCATACAACTTCAAAATCTACATTACTACATGATTCCGTTGTAGAATTCGTTCAGATTTTATGAGCTTATACGGTGGTTGCCATACATTTGACAATGGTTGATAATGGTGGTTGCCATATACATATGTATATTGATAAAAGTACGAGTAACTATACAAAACAACATAAAATAGTGTGACAATATCATAGAACCCTTAAAATCATTGATTCCTACGAGTATCCACAGAGCTGAAACCGTCACCTCTACCTACTTATTTCATTTTAAAAATTTGCATTGCACTCTTAAATCTTTTTTTTACAAATATTAATGAAGATTCAAACATAACGAGTTGCTATGCTTTGTTATTGTTCAATGATCATTTCAACACTCTAACCTAACTGTATGCACATACAAGTACACACACAAGTTTTTTGTTACATTAACATTATAATGTTGCTTTCTATTTAAACTGGTTCACTTTTATCGCTTTTACTATCTGCTGACTGATAAAATACAAGTAGTTCAGAATTAAACCGTGTGCTCATTATCCTCTTTGCATAATTATAGCATAAAATGGAAGTTTTCACGTTCACTATCAAGTATATAACGTGAATAATATTTCAAGCCATTTTTGAGTTAATATTTCATAATTTAGTAGCTAGAAATATAAGTTGATTTTGATATGTGCATTCTATTACTATAAACGAGTATATGTGGAAGACTTTTAGTGCTTTCTTTATTTTATTTTGCAAGGTTTTAATGTGATCGCTTTAAACATATTATCAAAGAAATTAATTGTCGCATTCTTTAATATTTTTCTAGTATTTACAGGTATTGCATTTTGAAAACTTTTAATTTTTCTTCTCATTTGCCAGAATATACGCTTAGAAGTTCAAATGATGTTAAAAAAGTGGTAGATAATAAATAAGATCAACAATGTGTGTAAGAACGGCAAAAAATTTCAAATTGCATATAAGAAATCGGCAATGCAATATAAATGTTAAATATAATCGAGCTTATAAGTACTTTCTTATATAAAGTAAAGATGTTGCCACGTTGTGTTATATTGGTTTACTCAAAAAAAATTTTTCTCAAATAACTTCATTAGAACTAAATAGGTTATATCAAATGCAAAACTGGTAACAGATGGGTGAATAAAACTTACCAGAAAAGTAGCACTTTTATAACATTCATTTCATTGATCTGTCACAAGACAGTTAAGTTCCTACAGTAAAATAATAACTTTTAATAAAAGGAATGTACAAGTGGCTCAAATGACCGTATTTTTGGTTGAAAAGCTCATTTATTGTTTTCACATTTTTACCGATCGTATTACATACAATATATGTAATAAGAGCCAACTTCGCCTATCAAGTTTTCGGCTGTCAGTCGGTTAGTGTACATATGATTTTACTTTAGTTATGATGAACTGATTGATGAACTTTTGGGATATTTTAGGTCTTATTGGAACTAGACCTTAATTAAGGGCCAATTTTGCAATTTCTGATAATTTTTAGGAAAATATTTAACAGATTAACATGAAATTTTATTGAGTTGGCATAAAATATGGCAGAAAATTTTATTTTTTCGCACTATCTTGATTTCGTCCAGATTTTGTCACTAGGAGAACGCAAAACTATGGCAGATGTAACATTTTTTTTCAGTGTAATTGACGGATTTTCTTAGAAGACAAATTGAATAGAATTTAAATAATTTAACCAATAAGTACAAAACCCATTTTTACTTCTTCAAAAATTTCCAAATGACTTTCAAGTTTTGTCCTATTTATGCCACCATTTTCATATAAGTAACTTGTGACTTGAAGATATAATATATCAACTGAACGTCAGGATCATCTCAACCTAAAATCTTTGCTTATTTCATTCAATATTCCGATTATTCTTATTTAATATTCTTATATAAATTTTGTTTGCATAAAAAATGTTCCAATAAAAATTTACACTCTAGTATAAGAACGTAATATTTAAGTATGTACAGAACAAGTTTAATTTAAATTCCGTCAACATTAGTGTGCATAAAATATAAAAAATTAATTGCAGAACTAAAATACAAAAAAATATGACAAATGATATGTACCAGCAATTTGCATAAATGTGGTTGAGTTTTAAAAATCTGAAATCTAAATTGAACTTTCAGTCGACCTTCATGTGCTTTCAATATTTAAAACGATTTTTATTGTGGGTTTTTCCCTAACAGGTTTTTGAACAAGTTTATTATTTTAAGGTACCCTTAACATTTTTATTAAAAAAAATTCCCGAGCATTACAATTTAAGAATTTAAATTAATCTTCTCAAGTCCAATATTATTCTTTAGTGAAAATAAGGCAAAAAAAAACCAAATCAATAAACCATTAAGATAGAACAAAAGAACAAAAAAAGATGGAATACCCTACGAAAATAAAATTAATATATGTAGCTAGATTATTTTTAAACTCACAACAATCTATACTTAATAATCTTAAATCTTAAAGGTCATAATGATAATTCAAAATCAAAGTATAATAGATAATAATGATTTTGAAATTTTTTTGCCAATTCACATTCTTTTCAATTTCTTACATTATTATTAAAATTAAACCTACACAATAGGTGTATCAATGTGTGTTGTGTATAAGTGAGTGAGCATACACGATATACAGAAAATATAGAATCTATAGTTTTACGTCAATCCGTCTAATATTGAATCACTTTGAATGAAATATTGATTCATAAAAAAGTTCTGGTTTTGAATTTTTTGTTTTTTTTTTGGCACTCAATAATTTTGGCGCTCTAGTCAATAATACTTTAGTAATAAAAGGAATTAGAAAAAAAATTAGTTAATCTAGTATAGCAAAAGGTACAACATTTGAATTTAAAAGTACATACTTCGTTTTTAATTAACATGTTGTGCAGTAAGTAGTTTTCTTTTTTACCATTTCACTTGCAGTACTTAAGGCAATATAAAAAAATCTTAACATAAGATTAAATCGTAGACAAAGTCTAATGACTGTTTACATATCAGACTGAAATTGCTTGATGGCGCTCAGTCTTTACATTAAAATTTAATAATTTTGCAACATAATCATAAACGAAAATTATAACCATAACAAATAAGTGAGCTGACTCCTGTTTCAAATTTCCACAAAAAAATTAATTATCACCGTTTTGCTTTTAAAAAATCTCACAATAAATTTGATGAGAATAAAGTAATTTTTATCATTTTCTGTCAGACACAGATGAAATTAGAGATTTTGTCGTATATGTAAATCGTAACTTAATTTTACTACTATGCATGTAAAAAGTTGCAGATTTAAAAAATAGTGGAAAACATAATCATTTTGAAAACTCGAAAAACTTTTTCTAAAGCTATTTGAATGCTGATTAAGAAATTCAACGCCAAACTACATTTTCGAAAACATTCTTTAGTTTACCAAAAAGAAAAAATGTAAGAGTTCCGTTGAGTCGTGGGTACGTAAACACGTATTAGTTGTCGCCAGATTTTTTGAAAACATTCAATTTTATTGCTTAATTTGGAGTCTTGATGCATTTACTAATATGCAAAATTTTTATTTTATTAACAACTTTTCTTCGACTATCGAATAAAAAATCTTGAATTAATTTTTGTAATCACAACCTTGCATAATATTCAAACAGGATTCATACATGCTTTTTTATATTTTTATTTTGGTTTTAAGGTCAAAAGAACTAGACAGTTGCTTAAAATTTTGAATGTAAAGCACAATTATTTCTTCACATAAATACGTGTGTGTACGTTTGTATATACATGTGGTCACATACAATACATAAAATATTAAGTTTATGGTAAGCAGATTATGGTTTTAAGATTTTTCTTATTTTAATAAAAAATCTCCTTTTATACCTAAGTTAATAAAAATTTCACAGAAATTGTAAAGAAATTATTAATTCAAGATATTATTAATTTCAAAATTAGAGATAATAATTAATGTTTTTTCTAAAAAATTAAAATTTTTGTTCTAAATTCAAGTTAAATTTAGAAACAAATTTATGCACTTGCTTACAATTTGTAGTTTTTAGTAATTTTTCAAAACAAATTTGAAAACAAATACTTATTACATAGTTTCGCTCTGCCTGTCCGTCCGACTGTTCGTCCGTCTGTCCGTTAGTCTGTTTACCAAATGTCTACACTCTTTTTAGACTATTTATTGTAACAAAATAACAAACACTTAATTTTGACACCTTTTAGACTTTAACGAGTAACTCAGAAAAAAACTTTTCCCATCTCACGAACTCTGGGATGTCCTCTCACGAACTCCGTAAAATTTTAATAATCGACGTCATGTATTTCCGAAAGTACAAATTTTACCAAAATTCTATAAAAGCGAAAAGGTAACGATAAAATAATGTCATGCCATCAAAAAGTATAATTATTTTTCATGAATTCTCTTACTTAAACGTCGAATTCGATTATTATTTTAACGCTTCTTTCAAGTTTTTCAATTTGCTCGTTCCAATTTGTTTTATGCGTTCCAAAACATATCTCCACACATATGTTTTAACATAATGAATAAAAGTAATTTAAGTAATAGATTGTATAGAATAGTAGTAAATGGTATCAAAAGCAGTATCACAGCAAGAGAAGCAGCATTTTTTAGTTGTTCTAGGGAAAAGTGCTTATTTGCAAACCATGGTTTTGATTATACTTTATTTAATGTGCGTAATTGTAAAAGTGTGAAATTTTAAACAAATTAATTTGATGTTGTATTTGATTTGTTTTGCTCTTTGGTGTGCTCCATAATTTCACAAAATTTATTGTGTGTTCAAATAGCTGATTACAATTTCCTTTTTTCTGAACTTGAGTCATTTCGAACGCTGAAGCTAATATGGAGTGGTGTTATGTACTGTGTAGCACCTTGATTACCTAATAATTTGAACCATAAGTATATCGCTTTTGCTCTTGGATATCTATAAAAAAAAATCGTTTTAGTAAAATTCGGCATAAAATTTGGAATTATTTTTAGACGCCTAATTGTATACATTATTCTTTAAATTTTCTTATATAAATTAACCCATTTTGAAGTTGAAATAAAATATGAATTAAAAAAAATTTATTTCGTACATTTATTTTGAATATAGTTTTTTTTTCGAGTAACTCGAATAAATGGAAGTGTAAATATTGTATGTACTGACTCTCTTCAAATTCAGGCTTAAATTTTTGTATATCCGAATAAAAATATAAATATTTACTTGTTTTGTGTACTATACATACAAACGTAAAAACAATATAGTAAACTAGTTGTCAATAAAATTGTGATTAAACCGGTCTTATTTTTTTCTGATTTATCATGAAAATTTATATAGGGTTTCACTTTAGTTTAAGTCTCGTTCTTCTTTTAATTTTAGCATTTAAATCACGTTCATTTATTTAGTTGAGAATCATAAATTTTATTTATTTTTTCTTTATTTATTAAATTTGCCTTATACATAATTTACGTACGTAACAGGTTTTTTGTTTTTGTATTTAAATATAAGTATGTAACATGTACAACAATTCTTTTTATAAGCATAGTTCAGATTCGTGACTTACATAATTTAATTACTTTTACGAGTATGTATTACAATAATAAAAATTTCGAAAGAATTTAAAAATACCAACGTCTATAGATAAAACAATTTAAAAAATTTGAATTTTTAAAGGTGTTGATTCTATCAAATTAAAATTAAATTAAATTTAGAATTAAATATTATTTTTACACACCGAATATGTGAGCATTAAATTCTTTCCGGGTGTATAAAATTATTTTTAAAGTATGCTTTATAATAATAAAATTTCAATAATTTATTTTTGAAAGCTTCAGACAAAATCAAAGAAGATACTTTAGATGAAATATCAAGCTTAACTTTATGTATTTAAAATAATTATAAGTAAATATATTCATAGCTACTTAATTTATTCGTAATGTACTTTAGATATTTTCATCATTTACCATTTTCATCAGTACAGGTCTACGCAAATTAACGCTCTTTCTGTTAACCGTCAATTTTCAGGAATGCACCATCAGCGTCAAACGAGATGTGCTTGTATATAAGTTATGAGTAACGAGGTATATGCCTGTGTACGAAAGAAATTTTTGATAACTCAATTTACTGCATGGACTATACATTAAATATTACGACCTGGAAAGTTTTAGATTTTTAAATTTTAAAAAATTTTTTTTTATTTAAAATAAGGTGAACAAATTTATAACAATGAAATGGGAGACAAAAATACTTATTTAAGAAACATTTTAATCAGATTAAAGGAAAGGCGTACTAATTTTTCTTACACCTGTTTCACTTGCATGATATTTTTCCAATTGAATGAATATTTTCGCCAAAGAGTGTTTTTAACAAACATTGGTCTGAGATTTTCCCAAAATTTGTGATTAAATCCAAAAATATAAACTGAGATTTTAGAGGAAATGCACAGAAAAGAGAACAAAAAGTGTACTGTCGGAAATATACTCAATAGTAAAAACTATACTCATACTGCAAATATAATATGCCATACGCCATCTATGTAATCGTGAGTTTTATTTTCAAAGAAACTATTCATTTCAATAAACTTTATGTCAAATTTTGATTACAGTTCGTTGCGGGAAGTGTTAAAGAGCAAATGGTCACGAAAAAAGCATTGATTGCTTGCTGATGACCAAAAAAATTTATCATGTTAAATGACTGAAAGACATTATGAAATAAGTTGAAGGAAATTTCGAAGTTTTATTAATGACAGAACACAGTGTTAATTAGTTGGATCAAATTAAAAAGTGTTGTACGCGTCTTAAAAAGAATATAAGTATAAGCCATTCAAAAAATTCTTGTTGAACGAGCAATTCGTTGTATTAGCTGCATGAGCTTTAGGGAGATAAGGGTTCGTTTTGATTTTATAATGCTTCTGACTTTGTACATATAATATGATAAAGAATGTCGTTACGTTAAAGTCTTTATTTCTTTAGGGTTGTTATATATTAGTGGCATTGAAATATTTTGCAATTATTCTGCCTTCAATAATTTAATTAACATATTTACAAATTTGACGATATTGAATTAACGTATATCGTGTATTAATTAAAAATCGCTAATTTAATGAATAGTAAATGGTTTTAGTATGTAGGTACGATATTATTTGTGTTTTCTACATACATTTGCATATGTATATGTATATGCATGTCAACGACAATGAAAACAAAATTCAACTATATTTTTTTGACAGTAATTTTTTTAACTATGACAACAATGCCTTTGGATATTCTTTTTGTAATTGGTCCTTCTTATTTCAAGAAGGGGTTCGTGCGTGGACCTACGCGGCCATTTACTATACAAATAAGAAAGTCTATTAGCAAATTAGACACTCGACAAGTAAACCTTCCGGCAGAAAAAAGAATTTCCCCGATTGTTCCTAGGAACTGCCGTAAAAGTAGCATCTCCTCTCCCACATCAGCGGCGGATAGAAAAAGGAAACATGTTTCACATACTCCATTTCCGCAGCACCCTGGTATCTATGACATAAATCCTCTGTTGTGACTCTCAGTCCTCCCATTGATACAAGACTATAGCCCTAGCCATTTTACACGTCCAAATCCACGCTTCCAAGACCATGCCAATTTCTTTGTCTGTAATATTCTAACAACAAATACAATAAAATCCAATGACTAAATTTAATTTAAAAAAAATATTTTCTATAGCTTGCGCCACATACCAATATGCATACAAAGTAAACTTTTTTTTATTGAAAATTTTACAATTTTACTTTTTCCTTATTTACTTTTATTTCTGCACTCTTCAAGCACCAATAAATATCATTACATTTGAAAATAATTTTTTTTAATTTTTCGTCTCTCTATAGCGACTTCAGTAAGCGGCGGCTTAATTTTAGCTTAAAAAAATTATGTACAATTTTTACATTTATTTAAAGCTGAGCTTTCGGTAGAGCAAGAGAATTTTATTGAAAACATTCAAAAAACATATTAAATGAGTAAGTAAAAGTTAAAATCAAAGAAAGAGTTGTGTTGAGTTGAGATGTTCTTTTTATTTGTATATTTGTATATGAAAGGTGAGGAGGTGACGACTGAGAATGGGAATCAAGTCTTTTGTTTATTAAAACTCGTATTTATTTTGAGTATAAATAAAAATTATTATAAAATTTTGGTGATAGTGTTGGAATATATTAAAATGTACGCATGGATAGAGTTTTAACTTTTGAATATTAAAATAGCACTAGAAAAAGCTCTACTTCGATAATGTAAAAAAAAATTTTGTTTTGAAATTTTAAAAAGTAAATATTTATATACAGTTTTATAGCCTATGCCTAATATAATAGATTTACATGAAATAATTGAAAAAATTAATGTATGTATGTATATGAAATTGCAAAAAAATCTTCTGGTTCGCAGGAGTTTAACGTATATTAAAGTGCTATTTACTGCTTTGTCATATTTAAGCCGATTCATTTAAACTGATCTAAGCCGAATTCACATCTTTTTCAAACTATTACTGCTTGTTATTACTGATTGTGTATGCTTAATTGAATTTTGTAATGTTCATTTTTGTAAATTTAAATTTTAATTTAATTCTGTATGTATAATGTCTAAAGCTACAGTAAAAATAACAGTTTCAGCTTTCGTGGTGAGCAAGTATAATTTTTATTTTTTTTTGGAAATAAAATTTAAACTATAATTTAAACAAAAATATTTTTGTTGGATTAAATTCGTTTCTCTAATTGTATTTATAATTTTTGCCAGCTGTTAGTCTAACTTTACATTTCCTAAAGCTATAATTGCAAAGAAGAATCATATTGCTGGGGTAACATATTTGCTACATTTAATATATGTAGCGAAAAGTAAATGTACCACTGGTGAAGATCAAGTAAAATGATCGCAAAATAATAATAAAAGTATAGATGAGGAATTAATGGATAAAAACAAATAAAAAAAAACTTGTGTACTAACTTTTTTTTTCATATTTTTAAAATAAAGTTTTATTCTCAGCTTTACACGATCAGTTCGACAGTTCACTGTTTGATGTGATTGCATTCGGTTGAATATTTTCTCTAGCTCTTGGAATATTTTTTTTTTGGTTTTTTTTCGGGGAAATGAGAATATATAAATAAAAAAAAATTATTTTTTTTTAAATAGAAAACAAAATAGGAAATAGTAAATATTTTTGCAAAGTTTTTGTTTTTCTATTAATTAAGATTGGAAATTAAAATAAAATTTCGTTTTTGTTTTTTTCGAAATTTTCTCTATTTTTCCATTTTTAAAAATATTTTTCAATTAAATAGCAAATATAAAAGAAAAAAAAATTTTTATTTCAAGAGTTTGTGTTTTTGTTTATTTTTATTTTTTTTTTTGTGTTAAAAAAGAAAAACTTCAATTCAAAATTTTTTTTTTTCGTAATTTTATTGTGCGATTGGAATTTAAAAATAAAAAAATACTTTTAAGTTTGTTTACACTGAGTTGTTTTGATTTTTTTTTCGAATTTGACAATATAGTGTTGTTATTGAAGTTTTGAAATTTTGTGCAATTCGACAACTTGTTTTTTGGTTTTTTTTGGTGTTTTTATTTTTAAATAACTGAAAACTTACACTACTACAACCATTACTACTGATATTACTATACAAAAAAAAAAAAATTGGTATACTGTTTGTAGCGTTAAATTTTTTTTGGATTTGTCACTTATCTCACATTTTTTAGTATTTTTTAGTTTAAATTTTTACAGTAAATACAAATAATTAAGTAAATTTAAAAATTAAATAATTTATATTTAAATAAAAAAAATTTTTTGTTAAAAATAATTTGTATAGAAAAAATAATTTATAAAGAGAATTTTAAAAATTGTGGAATCGTAAAAGAAAAAGTGTATACGTTACAAATAAAAACACATAAAAGAGAGGAAAAAAGAAACAAAACAAGAGAAATTGCTTTAAAAGCTGAAGAAGTAGTGAAAGAATTCGGAACAAGTTTTATATTTTTTTTTTTTTCTGTGTATTTACTTAAAATATTTCAATTGATTGTCAATAATTCGAATCCAGAAGGAAAAACAAAAAAAAGCAAATTTTTTAATTTTGCTCTTTTAAAAATGTATGTAAATATTTTACTATTTATGTTTAATTAAAAATGCAAAATATTTGAAATTAAATTTAAAAATATTCATTTTAAAATAAAATCTTATTATTCATGCCGAATTCGCCAACTTCTGAAATTCTTTTGAGCTAGCGTATTCGATAATCAATAGTATTTGGAATTTTGTACGACAAATGGATTTATTAGCCAACTTTTTTATCCAATGACAGTAGTTTCTCTTTTCGAAGCAAATTATTGGAATAAAACTCTGTTTAACTTTTTAAAACACATTCGCTTGACTCGACAAACGTAATATAAATAAGGTTAATACATTACAACACAGAATTTGCCTTAATGCCAAATTATTATGCTATATTAATTTTGTCAAATGAAGCTCTGCAATATGAAACTAAATCAATTTGGTTATATTAGGATAGTTTATTTTGAAAGTGATCCAATTCCATTTTAAATAAGAATGAAATATTACACAGTTTGGGTCTAAAGTAACAAGAAATTTGGTTAACTTTTTATATATCATTTAAGTATATAAGTGTTAATTATGAATTAACACTTATATACTTAAAGGTAAAAGAGATTTGAATATCTCCCTATTTTGCAAAAACCATGCTAGATTTATTCATTTCTTACATAAAAAGCTATGTCTGTAAAATGTATATAAAATATAGTATGTTAAATTTGGTCCGAATATTAAAAATGAATATTTAACAAAAAAATACACAAAATACAGAATTCTCATTGGAGTCCAAGTTTTGGATTTGGAAATTCTGTATGGAAGATGACATACAATTATTTATATTTTATTTGCTTATACATATATACGAGGATTTTTTAAAGCTGTATAAAGTACGATCAAAATTTTAAGTTGGAAAAAACAGTTTACGTAATTGAAGAATTCCGAGGTCTTTTTCACTATTAACTTCTAGGCATAATATTGTAATTACTAAGTACTTCATACTTAGTAGTATCATACTTAAGTAGATATTGGGTTTTGTGTTCTTAGATATTTTTTAGAAATAAAGATTTTAAATTTTCTTTTTTTTTAATTAGGAGTGTTGTTAAGTTTAAAATTTAAAAAATAAATTTATTTAACTAGTAATATTCAAATTTTTAGCCAATATATGACGTAATAAGCCTACAAGGTCGTTATTAACAATAGACAAAATGTTTTGGGAAAAATTTTTTAGATAACCAATAAAAAAAATCAATAAAATCTATAAAAATCAATTAAATTACAATCCATTAGCATTATAAAAGATACAACTTAAATATTTTTATGTGTATAATAAATAAGTATGTGTTTCTCTTTAATTTTTAACTTTAGTCATTATAAATTTTTAAATTATAATACAATTTTGTGCGTTAAACTGAAAATACAAAATTCACTTGAATACAAAATGCATAATGCAAAAAGTAGAAATTTCAATTTGATAAAAAACAGCACGTGCTCTTAACACTTTGTATTTAAATTAATTATTTCTAGCTTTGCATATACGTATAAGATACCTAAGAAAGCATTAAAATTTAAATTATTTTTTAAATTTCTATTTTTAAATTTGAATCATTATTGCGAATTCATTGAAGTTTCTATATTAGATTTAAATTCAATAATATTTTAATTATAATGTAGATTTTCTATAGTTGTTGCATATAACATGCACCAAAATTTTTTTAATCTTGCTTATTATTTAGGTCCAGGAAAAAAATTACATGCATATATTTCACGTAAATGGTGTTCTAGGTTAAAAGAATTACAAATAAATTTTTTTTCCTATTGTTCTATATAAAGTAAAAATGTTTTGGTTTTAGATAAGTATCGATTAATTGCTAACATTCACGTATTAGTTATTGGTGCATATTTTAAATTCTAATTACAAGCTATACAGAGATAATTGTTTGTCGTATTTGTGCCTGCAAAATTATGTAAAAAAAATTCTTGAAAAGTTCAATAAATTTGTAATTTTTTATTACTTTTACTGAAAATATCCAATTTTCTTTATATTTAAAATATTAAAGCAAAATAGAGAAGTAAGTTTCCTCCCCAGGACGAAATATGTTTTTTCAAATTAAATTTAGAGTATCTGAACAACACTTATCCTAATTTCGGAATTTGTAATAAATTCAAATTCAAAATAAGATTGTGTATTATTCGAGATTAAAATTTTTTCTATAATTTATGTTTTGATTGCAGTTCTTAACTTTTGATACCCTATCTTATACGTATTAAACATAGTGAATGTTAGATTAGAAAAAATTGCAGTTACGAATTTGACAATGACCCAATGGTATGTTAAGGGAAAAGAAACAACCGACGAAAATTCATTTCAATGAATTTTGATGCTCCTTTTTTCAGTTAGTGCGGTTTTTAGGTATATATGCAATACTTGTTATATAGGCAACTATATAAGTATTCTTCAACCCAAATTTTTATTTCTCGAAAACAGATAAAGAATTTTAGATTATAGCAGAATATTTTAATTTGCAATACTGTTGCATTACAAACAAAAATTCGAAATTTTAATAATTTGTGATGTTTCATGTAGTGATGGGAAACAATTGATACCAATAACAGTTTCGATTTTATAATCAATACCATTAAATTACTTTCCACCCCAAAAATATGCAATGAATGTTGCTATATATGTTCATTTTGTCATGCAGTTATTTTTTGATTTTTATTTTAACATCAAAATCAATAAAATGTAATAGTCTTTCCAATATCGATAGTTAAGAAACGTCAATTATTTTAAAATTTGTTTGATATTTTAAAACTATCGACAGCTATCGATATATTATCAATGAAAGTCCATCACTAGTCAAAGTCAGAGATAAGACAAAACGTCTCAAACACAAAAAGTCACAATTAACCAAAAGAGCCTCAATACAAGATAAGACGTTTTGCTTTGGGACCATCACAGCATTTATAATTACAATAAACAATTAAGAATCATTGCTCATCTTATTATTTATAAAATACAGTTCCTTTATTTAATTATCAAAATTCTTATCACTTTATTTTTTAGATTTACAAATTTTTTTTTTACAAATAATTTTAATTTTATGTTTTTCTTTTAAATTTGTGATATTTAATGTATGTATGTAATTATGTATGTATATGCACATTTTTTTATTTTTTTTTGTCTGGTTGATTATGTTAGCAAAATTATTATCAAGTGCAACCGGTTATCAATGAAAATTTCATTTTTTTTTTGTATTTGTATAAGGTTAAAATTTATTTATTTGGTGTTAAAACAATAATTATGAATAACAGAAAGTAAGAATAGTTTTTTAAAACTTGTTGAATACAAAATTAAATTAAATAATTTCCAAATTTTTTTAAATTTTAAAATATGTTTTAAGTAAGTATAGAATGGTAATAATAGATTTAGTAAGCAAAAACACATACCATTTCACGTCTACACGATTTCCGAAAATTTTTAATTTCGTAATTTTCGTTGCTAATTACTTTAAGATTACATTTTTAAAATGAGTTTATTTACATTAATTTTTTAGAAATTTCATTTTCGGCCAGTAATCATTTAAACTCCTAGACAATTTTGTTTTAAATGAGCATTTCGTAGATTTGCTTGCACCACATGCTTTTTTAATGTTTAAATTTATAATTTTTAAATATTTGGATTAATTTTGGATATCAATAATTAAGTCTTATAGGTTTAGGTGTTTAACACTTTAAGAAATATTATTTCAAATCATGTTCTTCAAAATCTATAAAATTAGTTAATAATCTGTAAAATAACTAGTTTTTGCAATTGTAACCATATTGTTATTTTTAAGACAATAGAAATTTTAAGAAATTTTGTATGCTATTTTTTTTTTTTTTTCAAAATTAATTTACAAACTATTGAAATGCTTTTCATATACTTTTTTATGCAAATATTTGTGTACTAAGGGTTTTCTTAAATAACTTCACTTGAAGGTGCTTGTTACACACCTTAAAATAAATCTAAGTTTTATATGTAATCGACATCTGACATCAGATTATCATCAGATTATTAGTCAAATTTTCAAAAATCAATGTGGCACAAACTAAATTTTTTGAAAATTTTCCACTATTTATGGGATCGTTTAGCTGTGTATTGCTTTTCAAATTGAAAAGCAGTTATAGGTGAGAAATTTGTTTACAAGATATTAAAAAATTTCCTTGTCTTAGTCCTTGTTATTATGAAATGCATGAATATTATTAATTGATTTGATGCTCTATCGTTTGAACAACGATTTTAAACTAAGTTTGTCAGAATTTAAATGTTTTTTTTTAAGTTTATTGTCGTCTCATATTCCTTCTTAATTTTTAAATGTTAGTGCTTATTTTTTTATCTCTGTTATTGTGATTTTTAGAATGATTGTTTCCCTATATTTTACATTGTTTATTTAATCTTCCGGGTATTGCACGGATTGCAAGCTTTTTCCTAATTGTATCTTGTATTTAATGCCAATTTTGTTATAGTAACAAAATAATGTTACAGATTTTATTGTGTCTTTTCAATGTTCAGTAAAAAATAACTTATTGCGGTGGGCTGAAATGCGGTTTATCCTAGTCTAATGAAAAATTAGGGAAGAACTGCTTAAAGCATTAAGATTTTCATAACAATTATTTCTTTCATTATATTTTATATTTCATCTATATTTTGTAAATATATATTCGAAAAAAGCTGGTTATTATCAAAAGTTCATGGTGCAACTAAGAGTTTTTAATGGTTTCAAAATGGATAGTCTTTCAGTACATTTAGAACTTGCGCCTGAACAGTTTGTGTATAAATTTCTTCGCGCATTCTACTTATTGCTTTTTATTCAAATAAAAATTAAATGGAAATTAAATAAAAAGTTTCTATAATTTTTTAAACAATAGAAATACTGATTTATTACAATGATTTAATCAGATTAGTTAAATCTCAATAAATACAAACACTATTATACAACGCAACAAATACAATTAAAAAATTTTGTTCACATCCATTCAAATTGTTTTAGGAATTTGTTGCATGTTATATGCACATATTTATAGTTTTTGAAGGCACGATTTTCAGATAACATTTTGTACTTAACTGTATTTCTTTTTTTTTTTTATTATAAACGTACGAACGCGTTTTCGAAGGGTATTATAAATTTGACTAATAAATAATGATATGAGATATAGGCAAAAGGAAATAATTTTGATGAGCTCCGAATTTTGAGGCAATTTAACAAGGTCACAGTCTATCCGTCACAGCAATCACCCAAAAACCCATTAAGATTTAACAGTATTGAAATTTTGTAAAAATTAATGAGGTATGAGGGGGTCACTATTCCGTTAAAATTTGATTGTAGATAAATAAGTTTTTACGATAACCGTTTCATAACATGTTTAATATTTTGTTGTTCATATCTCAGAAATGATAAAGCGTGGTTTTTTGTATAAATTGATTGAATGATAGGGCCACGATGCGAGTAAAATTTGGCTGTGATTGTACGTATAAATAATTATAACAGCTGTCATAGAAATTCAAAAATACTTTGCATTTAACACATGCAATTTACAATACATATTTACAAAAATCAAGTATGCAATCAAGTTTGAGTCAATCTGAAAAATGTGAATTTTCTTGTTAACGTGTCAAATAGCTTTAGAAAAACATTCGTATGGTTATCACAGAGTTATTACCGTCAACGACTTCTTTTTCTCATTGAACTTATAAATGTCATACATTGTTTGATCCTAAAGGTTTATGGCCATGAAAAAATTTATAAATAAATACATTGTTTGAATTTCGTAAAAAAGGTCTGTCATATTTCATTTCAATAGAAAATATTAAATTTACTTTGTGTAAGTGTTTGATACGAAAATGTAGTATTAAAAGAAAAAATTATAAAATCAGCAGATTTTTATTTTTGTCTTATGTTATCAGTTTTAATAATACAAAATGCGAACAATATTGTTTTCATGTTGGTTAGGTCATGCCACAATAATGTGTATTAGTTATTTTATAGTCTTAAGCACCCGAGAAAGCGTAATAGACAACATATATGATGTACATAATAAGTATAGTGTGTTTTGCAAGGTATTTTGGATTTGCTCTTCCATTTATATTACATAATGTGTTATTAATTTATAAGCATTAAACTTTAGCTGAAAAATTTTGTTTGGAACTTGCAAATTTATCAAAAATTATTGTAACTCCAAAAAAGAATAATTATAATTATAAATAATTAACAAACTTTTAATTTTTTCCAATAAAGTTCCTTAAATTGTTGAAGAATATAAAAAAATTTCTAAATATTTACTTAATTTACTTCAAAACAGTTAAGACCGCATTATTTAGCACTATTTAAAGATTTACTTATGAGTTCATACACGTAATAATTAAGCATTATGAATTATGAATTCGTGAGTGAAATATTTTTAAATTGTGGTAAAGTAAAAATGTCCTAAAGTTGTCAGTTAAAATTTTTTCACATTTGGTTTTGCACATTTTTTGCAAAAATATTTTTGAGTATGTCATATTCGAAAACTTTTTATATGTGTATGACACATAAATATTCCGCATTATCACGAAAATATATACTTGAATAGAATTCAGATTAGACATAATGTTGCATACATAATTATCATAGTATATTTACTATTACGATTGTATTCTATACTTTTACTATAATTAATGTCGTAAGATTTTTCTTCGTTGCGCATTACATTTTGTTCGTCCTTGTTATGTAGGGTTCTATCTTATTATGTAGGTACTTGCAGCTGATAAAAGACTTTATGAAAATTATAAAATTATGAATTTAAATTTTTGCTAGTATAATTTTATATACTGTTTAAATGAGAATTATTTTTTTGAAACATAATAAATAAAAAAAACATGAAATTGCCTAGCTTAGTGAAAGTGTTACAGAAGATTTTGACAATGCATTTTGAACACTTCCTTTCAATTTTAAGGAAGTTAACAAGCTTTTAGTTAATATACCTGGAAAAGTGTAAATTTGGCTTCTAGAAGATTTTTGCTTTGGGTCAACCGAATTCTCTTGAAAGTTTGCCAGTTAGTTTCGGTAATAATCAGAACTCAAATTTCAAAAAAATTTCAATCATCTATTTGTTACGTAAATATGGTAAAAAACGTACAATCAGCTAGTTGTCCGGTTTTCGAGCCCTAATATTTCCAAAAAATTTATAAACTCATTGTTTTAACACCCAAAAATTTAAATATTAAATTTCAAGAAATTGGTTGATTATTTCTCTTCATATACGCAAAAATGTAAAAGTGGTCTGGAAAAAGGTCCAGTTGCCGAGGTCTGATTGTATGTATGTATATATTAGGAAGATTTACTAGTGATGAAAATTTGAAAATACTATTAAAAATTTACAGTGATAAGTAGTAGCATTCTAAAAAAAATGTAATAATATATGAATTGAGTGTCGGCTGCTTATAAAATCTTTTATCATTCTGAGAAACTCAAAGAAAGTTTTTCTGAATAATATTTTTTTCAAAACGAGTACGCTTTAAAGGCTCGAGCTCTGTGGTACTTATACGATCCAGGATTTGTGTAAGATAAGAAGTACCATATAAGTTCGTATCGTGCCTACTTTGGTTTCTCATAATACAGCTTTTAAAATTTTACACCTTTCTGTTACTTATATACAATAATTGTATAGAATGAATGAATTTCAGAATGAAATTTGAAAATAAATTTTGAAAATAAATTTGTTTCAGAACCATTCACTAAAGAATACAAAAACGCGATTTATAATTTTTTTTTTATATTTTTATTTCCAGTCTTAAATTTTTATTGTATAAATTTCTTTCAAAAATTTGTATACAAATTTTATTTCATTAAATTTTGCATTGCATATATTTAAAATAAATTTTATTTATGCTAAAATTTATTGTGAAAACAACAAATTTTGAAATATTTATTTTCTCACCTTATGCCAATTGTTTAAAGATCTATACAGTGAATAATACTCAAATGTACATAAAAGTATAAAATATTTCATGAAACAATGAATTTGATTATTGTGAGAATCATATAAGTATATAAGGTGAATGTAATGAATAACTAAATAGACGTTGTATATGTAATTCACATGTGCTTAATGATTATTTGGTGAGAACTACTCTGATGCTGAAAATTCAATCGAATAAATTTAATTTCTAAATTTATTTGAGAAAATGTGTTGTAATTTTTGTTACATTGGTATATATAAAATGTTAGATGTTATTTATAATGTAGAACAAGGTTATTATAACGTAACTACTAAGGATAGTTAATATTATAGCAAGAATAATAGTATTCAAAATTATTTCATATGATCTCTAAGTAAAATTATTTAGTTAATTAAACTAATTGTTTGATACTAAAACAAACTGCCTATAGCTTTTATGGATTATAGGAGAAGTCGACAATAGGTTTCGTAAATCCTTAATAATAATTTAGCTGAATTATTGAGAATAATTATTAGAGAATAATTTTTTTTAACCAGTCAATTTTGGAATTATTTTTTTAATTAAACCTTTTAACAATTCAATATTATGAAAAAAGAACTAGTCAAGCAAAAATAAGCTTTAAGAATTATCTGCTATTTATTGGAAACGTGCTTCTTTATAGAAATCATTGATTTTTTTCCAGAGACTTGTTTAATTTTATGAATAGTATTGACACGATGCTTACGATTTTAATTTATTTAAGAAAATTCCATTCCTTCTTAAATTTTAAATTATACTAGTTTTTTTTGTACGATTAAAATATTAATAAATGAATAGATTATTCCAAATTTGAGAGTAGAATTTCAATTAGAAACATGAAAAATTCAATTAATTTGCATAAATTTACCCTATTTCCACATATACTGAAAAATGAATCATATGATGATTTGCGTATTTATGAGGAAGGTTCATAAAAAATGTTAAGAAATAGATTAAAATTATTTTTAATTGTGAAATAACTATAATATTGTATGTGGAATAATCATTTTTATAGAATTGATAAAATAAGAATGGGATTCGTTTTTGGGAAAAGAGTAAATAGAGTGTAGATTTTTCTTGAAATTTACGAAACAATTGGTATGGTACTCGAGAATATTCAAAAACATTAACTTAATCACTAATAAGGTATTATAGTGATTAAGTTAATGTTTGGTATTAATAATATCACTAATAAAGTATTAAAATATAATTTAGCAATACAAATCGTAACCTGAAATGTGTATATAGTAATACCGTATTACTATAAGATTTTGAAAACAAGGAATCTGATAATGTGCTAATGTGAATTATTTGTAGGACATAAAAATTAAAACCTTTTTTTTCTTGTAGGAATTCAGCAAAATTTTATTGGAACCTAGAAGACTGTGACAAGAACTAGAATGACTGTGCAATTTCTAATGGGTTTGTTTTAAATTTCTGAGTACATGAATGTTTTTTAGCTCCTGTGTTACATTTTTGGTTTTAGAAATATTAAATGCAGTAGAAAAAAATGTTCAAGATGAAAACACTAGATTATCTTCAAAATTTTAATTTTGAATTAATGTCTATATTTGTTTTGAATGGGCATTAATAAAAATAAAATACATTTGTAGAAATATTATGTATTTAATAACATTTCGATGTTATAGCCCGTGATCAGCGTCATAAATTTTTGATTCAACTAATTAATTGCTAATAATAAGTTATTATTAGCAATTATAAATTTAAAAGATATATGATCGGCCTTGCAAATAATCGTTTGTATTCGATTCCAAATAATAAATTGCATAATTTAATAAATTCTAATTATATTTCGGTTAATTATACCCATACGAACGTATGTTCGAAGGGTATACTAAATTTGCCTTACCGTTTGTTACGCTGAGAAATAACGGTGTTAGGCATAAGCTCAAGTATATGTTTTTGATTAGCGTCAAATTCTGAGTTGATTTTGCTTTGTCTGTCCGTCCGTCCCAACGATAACTCAAAAACTAATTGAGCTAAGTTCACCAAATTCTCACAAATGATTTACTGTAGTAAGTGCCAGAACCCTATTTAAATTGGACATGAAATTTTGCATAAATTAATATGATAATACGGCAACTTAAAGTCATGGTCTGTCCCATAGTCAGTTATGGCATATTTATTCGCACATAGGATAACAAATTCGTACGGGTATCACAGAGTTGACAAGGTCAACTCTATTCTTTCTCGTTTTAAATAATGTTTTCTACTGGAAAAAAATTTCTAAATCTATAGAATTTAAATTTTATTGTTTCCTTTGTTGGAAGATAATAAAAATATAATTTGTATTTGACACAAATTTAAACATGATACTTAAAATATAGTTTAATAAATAACTTGTTAATTATTATCTTTTCAACAAAAATAAATGCAAGAAGTTCTGATTTCGAGTTGTGTAACAACCAGTTGATTGAACCGGTTGATTCTATCTATTCTTAAAATAAAATACTATGTTAGTCGTGAAGCTATTGATTAATGGCAATAATTTATAATGGAGTGATAAACAATTTCCGATGTATTACTAAAACTACAACTATAGTGGAAAACTAGCTGTTGGTTTCTTGATTAATTTAAGTGATTTGTCACTAGTTTAGTTTTTGATTTCAAAACCTTTGTTTGGTGTATGACAATTCACTTTCTTTTCCATTTATTTTTAAATCATGCAAGCACTAGAAAAATTTTCTCTGTCTAATATTAAGATATTATAAAAGTAAACATGTTTCAATGAACACTTAATAGATTCTTAATTATAGTCTTCATTATAACAAAAAGTACTGTAATTATTCATGAATGTTGTAAAACTAAATCATATAATCATACATAATCTAATCCAGAAATTAAGATTACTAAATGATACAGTTCTTCCTGGTTAAGTGCACAGAGAAAAATTTCAGTTTCTTTTCTTAGATTCAATCCCAAGAAGGGTATGCTAAACATGAAATGTTATGAAATTTTAAAAACCCTATTGTATAAAATGTCTAATGTTTAGATTTTGAAAACACTATGCAAACAAATTGCCAAATTTTGGTTCTCTTTATAATTTACTTGTTCCCATATAAACTATTAAAATTGATTAAATGTTTTACAAACATACAATGCCCATAATTAAATAAGTAAAACATGTGATCAAATAATGCACTTTTCTCCATTCGTACTTGATTTTATTTATTTTGAAGTCAAATTTATGACTTCAAACCTATATGATTAAATTATTTTATATGCATATTAAATTCTAATTGCATTTGAAATAAAATTTCAACATTATTTACCAACCTTTAATTCAATTTCAAGATTAAAATGACGACTTGCGTTTTAATCATTTAAATTAACAAGTTTTTGTTTTGTTACTAGCTTTTAATTACAAGTGTTAAAGATTTATTTTTATTAAATGTTAATAATTGGCAAATGCGTCATATTAATTTTTAATCAACTTTTATATTCATGTAAAAAATTCTTTATTAGCACATTTCTAACAAAATTGGAGAAAAAAATGTGCTCATTAGTTTATAACACTGTTATGCATTCTCAAGGTTTTTTTCTAAAGAGAAACACAGCCCATGCAAGTATTAGAATGGCAATTTGGCAGTTGAAAAAAAAAACAATTTGAACGGTTGAAAAAGGTATTAGGTTCAAAATTTGGTATATATTTCAGTTTCAATTTTTATTTCCCGGAACTGCAAATCTCTGACTGTTATCCTAAAATTATGCAATATTTATCTATTGTACAATAACACACCTTTCATATATCAATGAGGATAATTTTAATAGAAAAGGGAAATGCGCTACTATATAAATCTTTGCTTTGATCCAAATTTATTCCTGTTTTATCACAGAATTTTATAGTTCAAAAATAGAATTGTAATTGAGTTACGAGTACCTAATTAATTGCAGTTTATTACAAATGTTAGATGCTTTGTAATTTATTAATTAAGAAAGGAATATTAAATTTATATTTACTTTTGATTTTAATTAATCAAGGCTTATAATTTATGCTCTATGTATGCGCTAATACTTGCTCAAATAAAATAATATTTACTACTTATATCGAATCGTTAAAGAGCAGAGTTGGTAGATTTAAAGTTAACTTTCTTGTTTTATTATTCATCGCAACATTTGGAAAATTTCGACCGTTTATGGCATTACTTTGTACTTTTACCGCGTTACTATGTTTAAATACAAAAATAATACTAAAAAAATTCATTAAAAATATTTCTTAATTAAGATTGTAAAGTTGTATGTAAATTTTTATATTTGAAATTTGCAAATATCTAATATGTAAGAATTGATATAAAAAATTTTTTCTCAACGAGAAAGGTTGAGAGAAAATAAATTTAAAAGGCTAATTAAAAAATAGTTAAAAATAAAGTAATTATTTTAGATTTGTGTTAAAACAGTATAAATTTCATTAATTTTGTTAATTTAAAATTAAAGTCATTCTTTCATACTTGCATTTGATGGTTTAAAACCAAAAATACATTTCTTTGTGATTCTTGCTCAGTTTTATTGCAGATTCTTTATTAAATCTGATTCAGTAGCAGAGTTGCTATGATGAGATCAATGGTTTATACATTTTTGGATTTAAATATAAGAAAAATTTCTTATGGTTGATTTTTTTGAAACTGGATTATTAAAGTCAAAAAACGAAATATTCAAATTCCCTTATATGTGTTAGAGCTTTAAACCTAACTTATGCAATGTTAATGAAAATGTACAATGTTAGAATGCACAGAAATGTTATTGAAATTTTTGTGTTAATGAAGAATAACTGCTTAATTTTTAGGTTTGTCGTTGTATTTTAACTTTTGTATTGGAAAAGGCTGGTAACAATCTATTTTTTAAATAAGTAAAGTATGAAATATTGAAGTATGTTTGTCATATTGAAATACTTACAACATGTGTATAATATAATGAGAGCGAATTGGTTGCTTTCCCTTATAAACTAGTACCCATTTGTATTGTAAATTTTAAATAACTTTTATGTTTAGAGCGGGCCAACCCATCACACTCAAATAGGACATGAATGGAGTCCTCCGTGCCCCGGTCGCAGAATCTACATCGCTGCGTATTTGATCTGCCAATTTTTTGTAAATATGAGTTAAAAGGCTTTTGCCCAGTGACAAAGGGATGCAGATTTCCCTGTTAAAATTGAGAAATAGAAATAAAAGTGAGCCTGTTAAAATTTATCGGGAGCCTGAATCTTGGGTTCTAATGATCTGGCGCGTGGATGCACAAAAGACCTGTATAGTCGAGTTGCTGATTAATTTCGCCTCATACATAACATACCCTAACATACTTTTATAATACTTTGACATGTATATTAAATAGGAGATGATTTAATTTTTATTTCATAAATTTGTAAACGGCAACCCTATATTTTATATCAATATTTCTAAACCACTCAACTACCCTCATCCCAAATTTCAACAATTTTTTTAAAATGTCTGTACTAGTCAGTAAATAATTTTGCAGCAAATAATAATTGTTTTTAATGCTTAATTTTATGTAGTAAATAATTTAAATTATTGAAATATAAGAATGTAAAATTGTTAGTTTTTGCTTTCGCTTTATGTTAATTTCCGGAAAAACAAGTGTTTTCAGATATATTTATTAAAGTTTTAATGTTTAATATAAGAAAATCGTTTGCATATTAGTTAATGTCAACTATAAATTTATTTAATTTCAAATAATTTATTTGCAAAAACTTTGGTTTAAAAGTTATGCATGATTTGCAGGCGTATACGGTAAATTGTAAATATTTTATAAAATTATTATTTTTGCTTATTTTATTATAATTGTTTGACGGGCTAATAGCTACATTATCAGCTTTTTAACTTCCAGATTAAATAACATGAATTAACATTAACCATACATTGTATATTTGATTTGCATGACAATTTTAGTATTTATGTAAGAAAAGTTTTAATAAGTTTATTCAACAATGTAAAATGTTTAGTGTTTATTATATTGATTCTATATATAAAAATTAAAACAAAATTTTGTGACCACTCCAGAGTAGTAAACCTGTTACCGGATCATTATGAAACTTTGCCAAGTTTTGATCATCACGATACTTTGAGAAGTTGTTTAAAATAGTCATACGTTTTTAAAAAAAAAAAATTAGCAGGTTCGAAAGTTATAGCAAAATTTTCGAACTAGATTTATGTCTTGTTGTACTAAAATTAAAAGTCGATAAATCTAATCACGTGGCGTATTGTTGAAAAGGTCTTGACGAAAACTATAACTTTTATTCCGACATATTTTCAGAAATCACCTAAGGTCCGAATAAGTGCATTAGGTAAAAAACATGTCTACTTGAGATTTTATGTAATTAAGATATAAAAATTTATAGTAGGTTAAAAAAAAAATTTGAGAAGAATGGGGGATCTTATTGGAGGCATTTTCTTTACGTCGCTGAAAATCTTAACCATGAACAAAATTTTAACACAATCATATGTTGTGTATCAAAAGAAAGTATTTGAGAAGTTTTTTAAAGTGTGGGAGGTAAACACATTTCATCTCTTCCAATAAAAGTGCGACTGGTTAGGTGATCCCCAATAAAGTTCGATTTTATTAACTTCTGCTTTAAGTTGTTAGTGAAAGTAACACCTGATGTGATTTCTACTATCACATATTATAAGTGCTCGTATATTGCTTCCTCCAAATTCGAGTAGACTTAATATATTGTATATTGTATAAATTATATATGTAGCTATGTGATAGTGTTTGATTAAAAATATAAAATATAATTAAGAAAACAGGTTTTTATTGAAACAATGAAGGAAGAAATAAGCAATTTTTTGTTAAAAAGTAAAGAATATTATGTTGTACTTTTCGTATTTATTAAATTCGATAATGTTTAAAATAATATTTTCATTTAGGCCACGCAATAAGTTTATCTTCCACATTAAAAATAAATTTTTGAAAATTTCGTTTACTTATACTTTTTTTGTTCTTGCTTTAAACTATATTTGATAAACACCTACATTTATTTATACAGATGCCTGATGAAAGAATTTCGCATATGTTTGTAAATAATCATACCCTTTAAAATTGAATATTTTCAAGTTTTGGCAATTTAAAGGCTAGATTATTGAACGCTTCGTCGTAAAATACAAAATTTTATATGGAACGAGTTACTGTTTTTAAATTTCCTGAAACGCAAATTATGATATTTAATATGACATTTGACACATGCCAAATTTAATCTTGTTCCTTATACATAATATAAGTACATATGACAGACGTTTTTAGACGAACAATTTTCGAAGTTAACTACGATTATTACACGACAATTAAATATAGTCGAATTTAAAATTAAATCAAATGATTTGTAAAATTAAATTGTATGATTAAAGAAAGACAATTGTACTTTATGAAAGTTTTATTTAAATACTTAAATAATATTTCGAAAAATAAATTAAACCTTTTCTAAATAAATTCAAATCAGAACTATGATCAGAACAATGATTTGTAAAGTAGCACTTTTCCCTTAAAAAAATTATTCTCATTATAATAGGTATACAGAAATTATATTACACAGTAAATAATTGTTAGATACTTTTGAAATGAGAACAAAAATTAAGAGAATCATTAATATAATGGGTAAATTAGAGGCTAGTTAAGATTATTAATTACATTTTTGGTTGATAAGACATTTACCGTTAAATTCAATATTGTTTCATTGAAATATTAATCTAAGCTTTTTGGTGGTGGAAAGTGTAAACCGCTGTTTTTGTACTTTTTCAAAATGAAAAATGTTGTTTTGGTGGAATAGGTTTCTTAGAGCAAGATCCATTTTCGTACAGTAATTTAGGTTTTCATCTTATAGGGTGTGGAGGTTTTGTAAGTAGAAGCACGAACGAACTGTTCGTTTAAATACGAATGAGCAAATAGAAACTACTAAGCACAATTCAATTTTATTGCAAATGTGCTGACTATTAAATTAAAATTTATGACGTTGCTTGTATTTAGCAAAAAAATTAAGAACATACCTACTATATTGATAGTTGAGTATTTTATAAGTTCTTAGTGTAATTATAAATATGTAAAATTGTAATTATTTAAAAATATAGTAAAATAAATTTTAATGGGATGAAATTAATTAATGCTATTAGAATTTTACAAATAAACATATATAATTCAATGGAAATTTTTCAATAAATAATTAATGTGTTTTTTTTTTCTATAATATAATCATATAATTAAATAAGAAATATTGCTTATTTAAGAATGTATGTAGAAATATGCAATAAATATTCATATAAATTGAAGAATTATTATAATCCTGATTAGGTAATAACTATTTGATTAAACAAATCAAACTATTTATAAAAAATATGAAATTTAAAAAAAAAGGTAATTGAAAATGCAAATTTAATAATATAAAGTCCGGCTTTTAGTGATGAATTATAATAGCAATAAAATTAGAAAATCTTGCAAAACAGGTTTTTTTCAATGTGTAGTTAGTATTCAAAATTTGATGTAAGTTCTTACATAAAAATTTTAAAAGAATTGTAGCTATTGAAAATTGCTTTTTTCTTTTCAGTCTTTGTTTTTATAGAATATGGGTGATACTAAAGTATGGACTACACCAAAGATTCGAAACTCTAGACATCTCTTTTACACTGGGTGAGGGACGCGTGTTCAAAACTAACATATTCAGATTTTGACAAAGCATTTGAGTGAACCACCTTACGCATCTGTACGACTCTTATGCCATTGAGTTAATGATAATAACATTTGAAAAAATTCTTTTGGAAGTAATTTTTTTGCATTTAATGTCAAAATTTTGCAAGTTGGCAACACTTGTAATACTTTAACTATGTAGAGGTTTATAAATTTTTTTAATAAGAAAAAATAGTTTTAGTAAGTTTGTAAAGGCTACTAAAAGAAAATTACAAGATTTTCGGTTGACATGCTACAAGTTTTCTTAAAGTTACAATTTCGGTGAACGTCTATCTTTTTAATGACGTTGAAAAGTACAACTTATCTTATAAAATTGTTCTCTTTGTCTCTTTCCAGTTTCTATTTGATCTACTATTTTGATATGAAATATTTTTGAAAATTAATTACCAATGTTGAACATTCAAAAAAAATATTGTTTGTTCAGTTAAAGTACACAAGTTTTAAAGAAAATTGTGAATAATTGTCATTACAGCTAAATCAACATTGAATTTTAAAGCTAATTTCATATTTTAAATTGAAGAACTTTTAAATGAAATTCAAGTATTTTTAAAAAATATGGTTGATTTCAATTTATAATCAAAATATTTTTTAATATTTTATTTTTGAAATTGTATAAAATTTTATCTTTAAAGACTCCTAATCCTATGTCGCTCTTTTGAGTGTTCATAAATTAAAATGCTATAGAACAAAAGTTTATTTCACTAGAGCATATAGGCAATGATGCCAAAATGCCGACAAATATTCAATTAAATATATTATGTAATTACACGATTTAAATTCATTCTAATTCGCTCCAAACGGCATACTGTACCCTATATTATTTTGACTCTCAACTTTCCTATGAATTTGTTATTTCGTTTCAAATAGCTCTCATTTAAACTAAATAGCATGTACCATACAAATTTGCGTACACAAAATATAAGCTTCAGCTATATTACCAGGAATATTATAAGATTTTTAATATCATTTTGAAAATTTTATTGAATTATGAAACTACCACAGAAATATGTCGACAAAAAAAATTTTTTATTAATAAATAATTAAGTAAATTTATTAAAGATGAAACCTGATTCAAAACCTGTAACATTATAATTTTGTATATAACGTATGCTACATTATAATTGCATTCATTTTTGCTCTTCAAAACTTAAGGGCATACTTATTTCCCCGAAACAAATTATTATGGCATTAAGCATATATCTTATTACCACTCTAAAGTCTAAACAAATTAGACAGTTTGTTTATGACACAGGCAAATTGTAATCAACGTAATTTAAAAGCAAGCTTTATTAAAACCTTTGTTAAATTGCCTGTTATTTTTAATAATATCGATAAAGTTTTCCTTGTTTTATAAATAACATTCAATTAATAGTTTTCGATATTACAAATATGCATACTTTATTACAAAATTATAATACAGTTATAATGAAACATGTCAGGTCAATGAAGTAATTAGATTGATAGGTTTATGAGGTAATTGTACTTCAATACTGTTGTATTGATGTTTATTGTTTTATAAAGAATGACAGTTGATTATTGTGAATGAATGTAACGTTGCATTGTAAACATATGAATGTCTATATGTAAGAGCTCGTAAAGCAAATTTGTGATTTTGTATATGAATCATGACTAGTAGACGATCTGATCTGTATGTTAAGCTCCTCATTTAAAAGGTACACTATATCATATCGATGGTTCTTAATGTCATTGAAATTTTTGTATCAAATGTTGTACATTGTTTCATTGTTATTTTATTTAAAATTTAATGCTATCTATAAAGTTAAATATTTATTGAATACTCATGTTTTTATAAAAATATTTTTAATTATTAAAATTACATGTTTTACACGAATTTGGATCAATGTCAGAAATATTCATTTTTACAATGCACGATAAGTAAAGTACTATTTATAAAGAAAAAATATTAAAATTCAATAAAGTCATTAAATTTTCTCACCATTTAATAAAGCAAGAAAATTAATACTAAACAGTAAAAAAGTAAATAAATCATAAACAGGCCAAGAATTGCAATTTTAAACAAAATTTTAACTTGTCCCCAATAGTAATTCTTTTTTTATAATATGGGTATGGTATGGATGGATTAAAATAAAAATAATTGCGCTCATTAAATTTTTCCTCAATTTTATTTTATTATTAATAAATACTTGTTGTTGTAACACCAAAGTTAGCTCAAGGCAAGATTCATATTCTTGTGAATATGAATCTTGACGTGAACTACATACACATATTGTTAATTTAATAAAAAAGTAAAATTGCAAGTTTGAATATTACAGTAAGTTTAATAATAATAAAAATTATTGCAGATCAAACCAATGGTTTGTATAACAGCAAATTCCCCCTGAATAAATAATCTCAAAAAAGTAAAGCAGTTGTGTTATTGAACATCTTAAGCAAGGCATTTACTTCATATAGACTCAAAAAATTATATAGTTAGGAAAAAACTGTCAGCCAAAAGTTTCGTTTCTATTAATTGTGAAAGATGTCAAAAATTGTATTCCGACAAAATAAATTATTTATTAATAATTATTTATAATAACATTGTTAAAGTTTGAGATTTCCACAACTGATAATTTAACAGAAAAACAAAGTCAAAGATCGATTTTAATATAATATTTCGGCTTTCTCTCTTAAAGCCTGTAAAAACAGCACGAATGGATGGATAGAGTGCCAAAAGAAATGTGATTAAAAGTAAATGTTGAAAAGCTATGGTACAATTAGAAATGGTTGGAGTCGTTTTAATTTTAATAAGGTCCTATATATTTTTTCCTTCAAATTTCCAAAGTAATATTTAAAAGGTAATTTTTTAAAGAAATTCCATTGCAAATGCAAAAGTAATAATCAACTGAAAAACAGTGCCATCTACTCATAGTAAATTTACTGCAATCATATACGAACGACGTTATTAAACGAAATAGCATTAATTTTTTTTTTCAATGTCAACTTTTAATTGTTAAAATAAAAAAATTTTAGTTAAACGGGTGAGCCGCTCAAGTACAATAACGAAAACCATCACTAAATACAACAAAAAAATTGAGAAAAAAAATATAAACAAAACATTACAATGATTCTCTCTTTTTTTTGTTTTGTTTAAATGCCCGCTAATAAAAATTTCACTTCCATTTGTCCAAAAATAGTAGTTGTAAAAAGTTGAATGGAAATCAACCATTTAAATTATTGAAAAAAAATTGTTAATAATTATGTAAAAAGAAAAAAAAAAATTCCTACGTGACAAATTATTTATTGTTGACGTTTATAATGTCAAGGTTCGTTTTTTGCATATTTCGAATATTTCGGAAAACATAATTCTTGAAAACATTTTATATAACTGTAAACAACACCACTTAAGTTTTATATTTCCAAATTTTTTTGATGGATTGCGTTTTAAAGTGCGTTAGTCATGTGTCTGTATAATTTTACTGTTTATGTATTTACTACACGTGAATGTTTAGAATCAGACGAAATTTTCTTCTCTGCAAAGCATTTCTTAATTATCTTTATGCTAGATTAAAAAATATTGTCGAATTTTTATTTTTAGAAATATCAAGAAGTCTGTTAATTATACAATTTTAAAATACGTGTTAATTATTGCACGCACGAATTTATAACAAAATTACCTCACTTTCTAAACACACATGACACAATATACAAGAATACACAACATAATAATTTACGCCCTATTATATGCAAAATTATTTAAACCCTACTACAAAATTTTGTTCATATGTATTACGTGCTTGATTTTAGAAATCATAAACAGTAAAAAATATTTAAATTTATTTTCCTCATACTTTCCTTTTCTTCTTTAAAAAATGTGTAAAAGACTGTTTTAATTGTCTGTGTTTTAAATATTTTAGGTGGTAATAACTATTTTGTATTTTGATTTTTGCACGAATTGTCTATACTGTTTTTGGAATTTATGGAAATTTTACACGGGCTTTTCTTTCTTGTTAATTCAAATTTTATTAACATATTTTTTGATCGCTAATTATTTGAATTAATTTTGCTTTTATAAAATTTCTATACTATCTATATGAAAAAGGTGTTATTCAAACTCTATTCATAGACAGTTTGTTGTAAATTGAAGCAAAAAATTTTTAATTTTAAAATTAATTTATTAAGCAAAAGTAAATATTTATAAATGCGTGGGTCTTTTATAGTTATCTACTTATGTTTTTGATTCGATTGATTTAATTACATATTATGAAAAATAAAAATTTTTTACTTTCTAATTTTCAATATCAATGGCCATTAATCATCAATCTTTAATATTTTTTTTTGTAGTCTGAAATTGAACAACAATCAGATGTTGGTAAAAATTATATAAGAATTTTTCTATATTATTATTATTATTTAAATTGTTGAAAATAAAAGTGTTAATATTCGTGACTTGATTCCAAATTATCATACAAATGTAAATATTTTTAAATTTAGAATAATAACTAAGTCAAATTGAAAAGATAATAATGTATAATAATAAAACTAATGTGTGAAAATTCTAGACATTGTTCGAAATTCTGACTATACGCCAATTTGGTTGCAATCAATGGAAAGGTGAGTTTGTTTCTGTGAAAAGTAAATACGTTAATTAAAAATTTGAAATTAAATTGCGAATGTTAGTAAATAAGAATTAATTTTTTGACTACTTTAATTCATTTTATTTAAAGTTTGTGAAATCCCAAAGTGTGGTATGAAAGTAAAATTTATATTTTTACGTTTCAATTCAACATTATTTAACTTTAACGCAGTACACTACTATGAAATGCAAATACGAGTAATGTAAAGTAAAAACAGAATCTTTAACAGAATAAAGTTAGGTCAAACCAATGGTTTGTATTGTAGCACTTTTCCCTTCAACAAGTGAAAATTCTGCTTTTAAATACAGTCTATGTATCACACTATTAAAATTATTTTCATTCATATACAAAACTATTTCTAGGATTGCATATATTTAGGATGACGCATATATGCAGTCTTTGAAATAAAGCAAAAATTAATATAAAAAGGGGTTAACATAATGCTCGATTTTAAGGGTTAATTGTGTGAGTTAAGAAAAATAATTATATTTTTTAATGTCATGGAATTTACCGTTAACTTTTTGCGTTTATAGAAATTTGAAAAAGCTTGCGGTTTCGGAAATATAGGGTGTCAAAAGTTCAAATTTTACAAATTTCAAGGGGCGATAAATTGAGAGGGGGGGAGAGATGGAAAAAAATTTTCTTCTAACGAAATGAACTATTTGTTAATGTCTAAAAGCCCCTAAAATTTCAAGCTTCTACAGGCTGGGGTCTAGAAGAAAAACGACATAAAAAATTTGGAAAAAAAGAACTTTAAATAACGGTAAATTTAAACGACCATTTTGCTTTTCTAAAGTTTAACTATAGTATACTGCGCTAGGGGAAGCACCCCGCTGCCTTTCTGCGTTTGCAAAATTTCAAAAATGCTTATGGTTTCATTGCAACAAATATTTAAAAAAGGCCATTTTTAGGGTTTTGGGGGGGTATAACTTTTAGAGGGGGGGAGATAGGTAAAAATTGTTCTACGGAAATAAGTTTCTAGTGAAGATCTATGTACGTATTAAATTTCAGCTTTCTATCTTCAAAGGTGTAGAAGTTTTGTAAACAGACACACGGACAGACGGACGGACGGACGGACGGACGGACGGACGGACAGAGTGAAACTAATAAGCACTTTTTTCAAAAATTTTTTTGGAAAAGTGCTAAAAATTGAGAAAACCTTTTGTCCCGTATTAATTCGGAAGTTCGCACATTTTAATGCTACATACTTTTAATGAGGGTTGAGTATTTTTTTTTATAAAAAATGCAACTCAGTGTTTTTTTTAAGCAGTAAAATTTTTATTCGTAACTGTTATATCCAATTTATTTTTGACATAACTTCAGGTTAATATTACCGTTTAATCTTAAAATAATAAATTTTTTGAACTGTTTTAATGTCAATTGAAATCATAATGAATGTTGGAATTTATTATTTAAGTGATAAGCACTTTTGAGCATCACTCATTCATATTACTTATGATGTGCTTAACATTCTTTTCTTATTACTTATGGTGTGGTGCTATTGTAGATATTTTGCTCATGTCAAGTAAATTTTTTTTTTGTTTTAAAAAATTTCTTAATAGTAGTATGATTGTAATAATGTACTTACTTACATATATGTGCATATATAGGTGTGTATATTAATTTGTTTACATATGCAAAGGTGGGTACAATGTTACCTATTACAATAAATATAATAAGTATTATAAAGTCTACCACTTAATATTGAAATGTTTATGAACTCTTATTCAAATTTTTAAAATTTTTTAAATCATTGAATTGAAAATTGAATGATAGAAGTTGATTAATGTTGTTAAGAATCTGAGTATAGTCACTTAGGTGGATACAATATTTTGCAACGCAATTGACCTTCAAAATATTGTCAGCATAATGATGTGTATATATTTATATACATATGCACATATTATTATTTACATTAACACTATTGTGAACAAGGCAAATATTAGATGAAAATGTTCAATGATGGTTTAAATTTATTTGTATAGTGTTGAAATATTATGTGTTTGACTTATTTATCAATAGCACTATTAGAAATCTGTATATGTATATTTAAATAAAAATTTTCAATTTTAAATAAAAGAAATAAAAATCGCAAAATCAATAACAATTTGTAGATTATTTTTGATTTGCACATAAACACACGTATATTTCAGTAAAAACTTATAATTGAAGTACATACATATTTATATTTCATATAAACCTGATTAAAAAGAATTTTTTAAATAAATAATAAGAATTAAGAAAAAAATTTTAAATATTTAAATTGTATAATATGTATATTAATATATTGAACTGTGAAATTTACAATTTAATTTGTTTTTTTAATTAAATTTACAAGTAGTAGCAAAACAGTGAATCCGTGGCAACAATGCAAAATTACCAAGTTTACTTGGGAAAAAAAGCAAAAAAAAATCTCAGGTTCAAATTTATAATCCTGGCTTGTTTGATGACTACAATAATGTTAACAATATTTTAAAGTGATAAGATAAAAAAAAATGCTTTTTGCATTTTTACTAAATTCTGGTTTGGTAAAACATGATTAATCATCTATATTCTGGGAACCGTTTTGTATGCAAATATCGCATAAAATAATGTCTTTACTTCTAATTTCTAATCTGGTAGTCGTAGACGTGTTAGTTAATGTGATGTATACTAACTCTGATGCGATGGCAAATATCAAAATCATCGCGTGTGCTATTTCTGTAAAATTTTTCATACGATGTAATAGTCATTCTTTATCACTCGCGTATTTGCATTGGATAGGCCATCATGCAGAGTTTTTTAAGTTTAAATGTATAAAAAATATTAAAAAATCGCATCAGTTAAGCTATTTAATTAATTTTATACTAAAAATTTTACTCCATTAATTTAGAAGAATAGACGGCTTACAGAATATGAATGGATATAATTTTGAAAATGTTGTTTTACCAAAAAATTTACATATTAAAATTATTAGTTTTAATAAAACAAAATTTAAAAATTAATATTAATCTGAATTCCTCGAAAATAATTGATTTTAATAGGAATCGTTAGAAAAAATTTTGACTTCACTTTTAAAGTTTTAAAGTTAAGTTTTTTTAAATTACTTACATTATTCTAAATTACACAGTTTTGTCTTGTTACCACAGAATGTGTCATAATAATGTGTCAAAAATTAATATAAATTGTATTACATCTCTTAAAATCAATATCATAAAAGTCACGTTTGTCCCAAATTACTCATAGACGAATTTAATTAATTAATTAATATTGTTAAATAATTTAAGTGAATATATTTATGCAAATATAATATGTAGCTACATATAAAATGTATGTACATGTATATGAAAATATGTATGTGAAAGTATGATTGTTAAATTTTTAAATGCATAAAATGATTTTGTGCATCTAGCAACATTCATACAATAAATTTACTCAAAAATCACTCATAATTAGTATTCATTTTTTAAGAAAAAGATAAGTATTCGACATGGCGATTTTCAAGTACATGCATACATTTGTATGTATGTATATAAGAAAGAAAATGAAAATATTTAAATATGTACATTTATTTTAATTTGGATTTATAAAAAACCAGTTAACTAGTTGAACTTGATCCGGATTTCAAAAATTTATTGAAAAATATTTTATAATTTAATTATTAGGTATTAAATTTTATATTCGACCTCTGTTTTGCTTATAATCAATTGAGTGACGTATGATCAAAATGAGTGAGACACATATACATACAAATATAAAATTAGAAAAAAAAAATCAAAATAATAAAAATCAAGTTTTTTTTTATTTAGTTAGTAGATTTGATGTATTGGATTTGTTTACGGAAGTGATAAGCGAAATAGCCGGTTTGTATTCAGTTTTTTTCCTTTACGTTTTTTTTTTTTGTTAAATTGTCCATCCGTTAATGTTAACGTTAACGTTGTTTTTTGCAGTGTACTTTTCAAATTTTTCCGCTTTACTATCATAATCTTACAATACAGGTCACAATTTTTAATATTAGTTGATTTCGATTATTTTTTTTTTCTTGAAAATGTTGGAAGGTATTTTTTTTTGATCTAGGTAAAGTTGAAGGAGCTTTTTTTTTGTGAATCTGGTAATATTTCAAACAATTCTTTTGTGTGTTATAAAATTTTTTAATAATTTTTCTACCATTGAATGTTAAACTTATTTTTGAATAATAATTTAAGTTTTGATACGAATAACGATTAAATGGAAATTTCTTAAATTTTTTTTGTTTTCTAATTTGGCTTTGCACTTTAAAGTCTCTAATATCGAAATTGTTGATATACTACCAGATGGGTAACTAATTTGGCAGTGCCACGGTTTCCAGAATATCCAACTTCGAGAATATCCAGCCTCATAAGACTTAAAGCAGGGTCCAAAAAGCAAAATGTCAGCATATTCAAACACTCTATACACATCTAAGAGCGCTGTAAACGGAAAGGACATTTGAACATACATTCGTACTGGTATAAATATAATTTATTCAGTTTTCGTGATTATTTTAAGTATAAAGTCGTCGCAAAATTATACGAATGATAAGTCTCGGTGGAGCTTATTTTCAAAAAGAACAGTTAACGGAAAACTTTTTAAATTATTTTTTTTAATCGATATTGCGTAAATATAAAATTACTTTTGTTATCGAATGTTTTTGATCACGAAATTCAATTATTGTGAACATTTACGAAGTGATATCAGGCACTGCAATTTTATATACGTAATTATTTATTATGTATTAAATGTTTTCAATTTTGATTGCTGTGAAATTAAATTTCATGAGTAAAATATTTACATTTAAATAAATAATATAGAAATAACTTCGCTATCTTCTTTCTTTAAGTTTTTAATTATAAAAAACATGAATACACGACCAATTAATATATTTTCACGACTTATATTATATAATTGGTATGTATATATAATTTAGAAATTATAATCAATAGGTACCCGATTTAACAAATTTAATTACTTTGATAATAGAAAAAAAATGTGAATGTGATCAGCACATAACCGATCTCATTGCATATTTCCTCAATAAAATTTTAAAATTTCAACAAATCTACATCTAAAGGATAAACCACAATATTTTAAAAACTGTTGACAGCACTGCATAAATGACAATAAATTTTGAAACTAAATAATGCCTTTAAAATTTATTTAAAATATTTAAAATATTAGTTTACATTGATTCCTCCATCTTTACTTTGTAATTATAGCTTCTTAATTGTACTTTTAGGTTATATCAGTTTCTGATTATACACAGCATTAATTTTCACGCTGGCAATATGAAAGTAGATCTTTTAAAGTTGTTTAGATCTATAGGTAAGATCTGCCAATATGAACTCAACCGTGTTTATTATAAGTAAAAACATTTTCAAAATAAACACATGTTTGATTTTATGATGATTGATTAAGTCATGAGAAGTAATAAACAATTGGTTTTGAAATAATAAGATTATGTTTAATTGTTAGTTAAGGGTTACTATGTATGTACAATTAAAATATTATTGTGCTTTATCATCCATACAAGAGTTAATATTTATATGTAGGTTCGCAAATTTAACAGCAAGAATTTATGTCTGGTTTTCACGATAATTTAATTAATGTTATATTGTAAATTTAGTATCTTTAAAGTTTATTAGTCGGAGAGTTAAGTAAGTAAAACTTCTATTATTAGAAAAGAAAATTTATTTGTTATTTGTAAGAGCTGCTGGATCGGTAGTAGGACAAGGATTTTTTCGTCTGTAGTTTCCTTACAGGATAAGGCGCAGTCGGTAGCAAATATAATAAAGGCCTGAAACTAGATATAGGAAAATTTTAAATAAAATAATAAGAACTTTAAACCGTTTTTAATTTTTTACACCTCAGAAATTATTTGTGTATTAAAAAACTATAAAATTGAATCTAAAGTACAACATATAATAAAATTCATTATTTAAATAAGTATGAGTACACAAACAGACTAGTTCAAAATTATATAGTGCTTTTCTATAGACCTTGATGAATTGCATAATTTATTCGGTATAATAAACTAACAGTAATAAATTCACAATAAATGTGATCATAATCCGTTAAAACGCTTATATTTTACAAAAAAAAGGGGCAAAAAACAAAAGTAATAGTTTTGAAAACGATGAAAAGAGGAAGAACACAAAACATTTGATTATAACGCTTTTTTTTTTTTTGCAAAATTTTATAAAAAACTTATTGTTTTATCTCCCAATTATTGCATTAAAAGTGAAATATTAACATTCACTTTTGAGTTTTGGGTATTGCAGACTGACTGTTGCCAATTGTTAAGTGTTTCAAGATTATATTTTTTGTTTGTTTTGCTTGATGAATTAATTTATACTGTAATAGTCTGCTGAGCACGTGTTTTAAATTTTACAAAACGTAATTTAATTATAAAAATGTGGTTTTTAGAAACAAGCAATGAAAATCGAACCAGTAACCTAACATTTATCCTAATCTAGACTCATAATAAACTGAGCTATAAAAGCCTAAAGAAATTATTAGCAAATTGGTCTCCAGATTGCTAATAACAATAATCATGACATGATTTAATGTATTGCTTACATGGAATTTATTCAATTATCGTTTAAATCGTATTAAAATTTTGTCTATTATTTGTTATGGTTTGAAAGTTCTTCTTGTTGAAAAAATATTATTTTTGTTTGCCTCATGCGAGGAAATAAACTAAAATGGCGTCCACGTTCTTCTGCTTTCTACAAATAGTTCTCTACGAATTAAATAATGTAAAATGAAATAGGTGCCTTATCATTTCATCTTCTCTAAAATATAAGATTGTGGAAATTTTGTATAAATTTCCTGAAAAAGTTTATAGATTTTTTAGAAAATTGAATAGATTACTGGTATTGCCTCAAGTTATCATTTCTTTAAATCAGTAAAATCCTAATTTTTGGCATCTAAAAGCTTTGAAGCCAATTTTCATCTTATTCTTAAAATATACAGGAAGAGGCCGGCCGCATCAATACAATACTCAGAGAGTGTTATTTAAACTTGTAACTAGAACATTATTTTCAAATAAAAAAATGTTCTCAATTATTTGAAGGAAATTTGCTTCTTTCTGCCACTATTTCTGCTAATCATAAATCATTAGTTGGAGTAAATCTAAAATGTATTTATAACCATGTTGACAAATTACTATTTAATAACTAAATACTTCCATACAATAAATGTCACTGATACCGGATTGTAACCTTAATTTGTTTGCATTTTTGTACCACAAATTACTAATAAAATGTTTATAAAATTGTAAATTTAAAATTATTAGTTCTTCTCTATTAAATTTAACATGATTTATTTTATATTTAGTAATGTGGTTTTGTTGAAATTTTTAAAGTTTTTTCTCTATAGTAATGCAACATGAATGGTTTAATTTAAGTGATCAATTACGAGTAATTATAAATAACTAGACTTGCATTATCTGTTATTTAATTTTATGAACTTAGCTAATTTGTTTTAATACTTATATATTAAATATACGTACTTAAATATAAAAGTTCAGTCGTTCGAATTTAAATCATAAAATATAATTTCGGAAATTGTAACAAAGAAAATGATCTAAATAAACTTACTGGCTTACAAATTTCATGAAAATTTGCAAAAAAAAATTAAACTTGCAAGAAAAAGTATTAATAGCGTACGACACCACTTTGTCTGGTTAATAAATTTTATAAATGTACAGTTGTTTCTTTCGACCACATTTTCGAAGGCACTTTTTCAACTTAACAAATTTTTACTTCAAATCACTGAGCTATGGATATTGCGTGTCTTCTGTAAAAATTTATTAATAACTCTTGGATTTATTAAAGATTTTAGCTTGGCTTCCGTATCAATTTCAGTTTTTTATACAAGTATAAATGAGCACAGTAAGATTTTTTCTTAAATAACATATTCGATGACTCATTTGCTATTTTGCTACATAACGCATTTTTATTTATTGCATAAAAAATTAAAGATGACATTTGAGAAAAATTTAAATTTTTTATAGATATGAGCCGGTTTTTAAATTTTACATTGCATAATAGTTTGTATTGCATGTATAGATAATATAAATGTAATTAATATAAAAGTTTTATTAAAATAATAAAACCTTGCTAAATTTACAAAATCATTATTGTAAAACCTGCTTTTTTCTTTTTTTCAATTCGAGGTTAACTTTGATTATCATTAAAATGATAATATATTGGCACTTAATTACTATAAACAAGTTAAAATTGGTCTTTATTTTTTCTCACTTTCAAAGGAAAGAAAAGCATATAGGAAAAAGTGATATAAGTGATTTTGAAAATTTACGTTGTACCAAAGTTGTCAATATTATACGAATTCGGATCGCATGTGCCAATTAAGAAAGTTCAATGGCAATTAGTGTAATAAGAAAAGTAATTTTCTTATTCACAATGATTTGATAGCACTTATATTATTAATAGGTTAAGGATTAAAATTGAAAGTAGCATGTAAAAAAAATTTACAATACATACATGACCTTTATATAATTTAAGACTCTTATATGTATACATGTATATTTTATGTAACTAAGTTTAATATTCATTTAACACGAATTTGATATGAATATTTCAAACCCAAAATTCTTATATCGTATTTCAACTTCACTCACACGTCTACAATAGGTTTCTGATTCTAAAGTTATTGAGAAAGCAAGGCATACTACTCCTTTAATTTTCAAAAATATCCATTCATTTATATTGTTAAATTTATACCAACGTAGAATTTTGAGAATATACATAAAACCTTGTTGCAAAATCATTCATTTGCACCTAATTATGGAGTTCTTAATTTAAAAAACGAAGCAATGAACTTATGAAAATGAAATAATAAACAAGTAAAAAGTAAAAACATTTTACTTGATCTTAACCGACGGAAAATGTAAAAATTAGTTCTTGAAATATTTAAAAGTTACTTATTATGATTTTATGACTTGGCTAGGCGAATTCGTCAAGATATTCCACAAAGGATAAAAATTTGATTTGTGACAGCAGTGGTGTTTAATGTGTATAATTAGATTATAAATAAAGACTTCAGTGTCTTTAAAACTTTTAGTATTTTCGATTAAACTGCAATTTACTAGTATATTTTTTTTTCAAAGTATAGGCAAACGTATTAAATTTACTTTGGAATTCTTAAAAATTACAGGTGTTCGTTGATTACATATTTATATTTATTTTTAAACAGGAATATTCTTAATTAAATTTAATTATTATTAACTGTTTATTTAATTTAAGTGACATCCGCACTGAATAAAATTTAAAAGAAATTTTTTTTAATACTTTAAACACTTAAGCCAGTCACCGCTCAGTCACGATTTGTCTTGTTTACTTTTAAAATTAATTTATTTATTAATTTAATAATTTAAATGAAAATTCCTGATCGAATAAACCCGCTATACTCTTCTGCGAAGTTAATAAGCAACGATTCAAAATAAAATTTAAATTTGGATTCAAATACAAATTTGAAGTATAATTAGCAATAGAGTCATTGCATATACTAAATATCATGAATGTGGTACCTTTTTTATATATATACTATCAAATACATATTTTTATATATATATATAGATTTATTATAATAAGACAATAATTGTAACACGTTATTGATCTTAATTAATCATAAAATCTATATTTTAAGGATCTTATGATTAGATAAGAAGTTAGAAAACATTGTGTAGATCAAGTTTTTATATCAGGAAGTAGATCAGCTTTGATAATTAGCATCTGTAGTGCATATTAGAAAAACTTCTTCCTTTAGAGAACGGACTGTTCAAATTGATTATCTTTCAAAAATTATTAAATATGAATTCAGCTATTTGCTTCATTTACGTTAGTTATTGTCCTTCATTAGAACTATTTTTGATTATTTTATTTATATAATTGTAAGATTGTTAATTAGTATAAACTCTGAGATTAAAAAGCTAAAATACAAAATTATTAATAAGGAAATTTTAATTAAAAATTAAAATTCAATCTGACATTCTGACTTTTACAGGCAATTATATTGCATTTTATGTTATGTCAGCAAGGTTTCATTTATGACGTAAGCATATTAAAATTACTTTTTAAGTTTATGGATTAAAAATCATTGCGTTTTATTACGAAACTTGTTTTATTATAAATAGATTCATCAACGATTTTCATTACCAATCCAATAGCAGCACATTAAAAAAATATACAAAGTACATAAACAGGGTGTTTTGCATAAAGTGGTAAATAATTTCAAGAATAGTTCTTTGATCAATTTTCAACAAAAAATTTATTGGATGGAGATATAAATTGTATGTGCATTTTTCGCATATTTTGAAGACACATTTAACACGTTTTACTGCCAAAACTATGCGAGATAGAGGAAAATGTTTTATGCGTTAACTTTTAGAGCATCGAAAAAACCAAAAAAAGTAGTAACACAAATTTATAAAACATTTCGAGTTTAAAAAAAAAAAATTCAAAAAAAAAAAACTGACTTTGATGACCTTTATCTCAAACGCTATCAATCGCTTGTGAAATAAGCTTCCGATTGTTTTTTTATGTCGCACGATTCTAAAGTTATAAGTCACCTTATACGAAATACCCTGTATATATGCATATATCAAGTCAAGTATAAGTGAATTACGGGATTTGCGGATAGGTATATATAGATATTTTTGAGGATTGCTTATTGATTTTAAATTATGAAAATTAAAACGTCTAGAATCTTAATTTTTATTTGATATTGCTACTATTCAGAAAAATATGTATATATTCTTCAATATTAGCCAATTTGTGACCCTACCTTACCTCGCCAGTATACTTAAGTGATTTAATAGTTCCTTTAGTTATAAATTTTTATATGTTATAATCAATTTTATTTCAGAGAAGACCCTGTAGGGTCTTGAGAAGGCGAAAATGTAAAATAGGAATTCAGTATACTATATACTGAAATGTGTATTTTAATTTAAAATTCAAAATAAGCAAAGAAAATTCTCCTTTATTCGGAATAAAATACTTTTTATTTTTGCTAATATATGTATTTCGTGCGTTACATACGCACTTTATCAAAGCTGACTTTTTTCTCAGAAAAAAAATTATATTTCGGAAAAATTATCAACCATTTAAGAGTTTTTTGAACTATAAGCAACTTATTCAACTTACAGAATGAAATACAACATTACTACATTTTCCTTACTTAAATATTATGTTTATTTAGTATGCAGATGAAGTTGACATTTAATCAAACACTACATTGACATAAAAATTTTAGTCACATTACAACTTTTATAGCTTAATTATATATTGAAATGACCTTTTGAATGGATTTCGTAGACCACGACTTTATTGTTCTGTATATTGTCTATATATATATATATATATTTGATATCCGTAATCTTATGAACTTGAACAGAAATTATTACCGTAATTACCGTAAACAAAAAACAAGTTGCATTGTAAAAGCAAAACGTGTACTTGAAGGTTGATGAATTCAAGTCAAAAGTATAGTCTTGCAAGATATTTCTTAAAAAAGAAATAATTTTTGTTATATGTATGTATATTTAATTATTAAGACAATTATTTATAAAAATGAATGCTTAATTATTTCTTAATTTTTAATACAATTCTTTAAAAATCGAAAATATGAAAAAGATTAATAAACTTTGCCAATTAGCGTAATTATTTTTATGTTAAAAAATTTTTTGTAATAATTTCAACTGTTCTTAAAACTGTTTTCACTTTTGTTCTTAAAAAAAAGTACATTTTAAATTTAATTGTGTGTTCAATATTGTAAATGGGTTTGAAATTATTAAAATTTTTAATAAAAACACATTGACGATTTGTCTTAAAAATTAATACAAACAGCCGTCTCAAAGGCAGCTTTAATTCTTTAGAATTTTAAAAATAAATTTTTTATGCATTGTCATTTTATTTAAAGAAAGGTAATTAATTTCATATAGAAAATTTAATCCATTGAATTTTAATATAAAATTGTTAAATTAACATTGAATAAAAAATCGTAATAAGTGTATTTTAAAAAATTCTAAAATAAAAGTTTGATTTGTTTTACTTGATTTTGCAGCTCTTGTCAAAAGGAAATTGAGAGTTAAACTGGATAAAAGTGGAGTCTCTATAAGTACTCTATATAAGTACTCTAAAATACCGAATTTCACTTACTGATTTAGAAATTTTATTCAAAGCTACCTCTGAAGCGCAATTAATTGTGTATCAGTGTTATTATATTTGTTTAAGTTGAGTAAATGTATATATGTATGTGGAAAAATTAGTGAAAAAAAGCATTATCAACAGCATCGGATTTACATTCGAGGCTAAAACTGGTTTAATATGAAATTTCGATTAACATACATGTGTAAATGGTACGAAAACCTCAGTCTTTTAAAATTTCTACTATTTATCTTCAATTATACTCAAATTAGGCTACAAATTAAATACTAAATTTAATATATGTATACCTGTGCCCTTTTATTATTTTTTCATATATTTATTTCATCTCTCATTGGTTCAGAATATGCGATTTCTATCTATATTTGCGTTGGAATTAGATTGAGTCCATACTGCATAATTCATAAATAACATTTTCAAATTCAATATAAAAATTAGCTTTTCATTAATTTTATACCAAACTTCAAACTGATTTCAAAAGATTTTGGAGGCCATTCTTGTTATAAGGTTTGATTTCATTTGTAATTTTTGTTGTTTGTTCGTACAAATAAAAATATTTCCTTTGTTATAAAAATGAAAATCCATCTAGTCGATTATCCAAATATAATTCAATTTACTTTTTAAACTAAATATTCCAAACTTCATTTAGACCAAATTAAAACCATGATGAGTTCTTCCAATGCAATTTATTTATTATTCATGTTAAATGAGGGAATTATAAAAATTTATGTATAAAGAATAAAATTCAGAAAATATTTTAAAATCATTTTTAATTTTTGGTTTTTATTTGTCAGATAATTGAATAGAAATTATTATTATTCATTCAAAGAGAACTTGATATGAAAAAATTCTCAATTTTAAATACTTATAATATATTGTTTGTAGGTCATAACTTTATTTAAATATCTTAAGTTTTGTCTACAATTTTAGCTTCTTTTGAAACAGACCTTTTGATTTTGTCACGGAATTGCCGTGACACTAAAAATATTGTATGTATATACATGAATCCTTAGTTCCGGGACTGACAAAAAATTTTTCAAAAGCAGTAAACAAGTTTTATAACTTAATAGCTTTTAGAAGGGATAATGTAAATAATAATTCAGAAAATGGGTTAAAAGTATTCATTTTTAATTCCTTTTTTTTTTTTGTTTAAAAGTGTTTTGTATTACTTAATAATAGAGTATGTACAAGTTCTTGAGGGATCTTATGAATTAAACTGGTTTATTTTAAATAAATTATTTTACATCGTGCAATATTAATCATAAGGAACTTATGAAATGGATTCTTAGAATAGAACCTCAATGTCACGATCCAAATAACAATAAAAAAAAGACAAAGTTTTAAAATTAAGTTTTTAATTTTGTAAACAAAATTTTAATATTGTAATAAATATTTTATTTTGTTATTGTTATTTATTTATTTATTAACTTTTATATGCTAAACAGGTTAAAAAATAATAACTTTCATAAATTTTAATTCTGCTATTTAAAGAAATGTGTTATACGCAAACGATATTATTGTCGGATACAAGTTCGTACACATAAGAATAAAAAATTTTTAAATAGTTTTCTAGATTGTTAATAAGTCAATTAATATCATAATTGCGAAACGTTCTTAAAAAGATTAACATCAGAAATTAAGTACTCGTAATGGTAATAGAATTTAAAATGTAGTGTACTTTATCCGATTTATGAAAGTGTTGTGTTCCAATGTTATTCTTTATATTAATATTAAATTTCTGTACAAGCAGAATTGCGCTCTTTCTAAATTCATTTTGCTATTATGCACCCAATTTTGGCATAGATTTTAAGATTACAACAAAGAGCATTTTTTGCAAATCTAATTGAAAAAAAAGCAATTCTTGATAGAACTTAAAAAAACTGGCCTAAATAAATTAATGAATAATTAGTTAAATATTTAAATAATTTTTGAATATGCTAATGAAGGGTTTCGTACTTATATTAGATTAATGATCTCTTAAGAAAATTTATTCTGATTTATTTGCTCAAATATAGTACCAGTTGTATTCTTTTAAAATTGATGAAATAATAAAAAGTTTACTGACCAATTTAAAGTATTTATGTAAATAAAAAAAAATGTGTAAATAATCAATTGAACTTTTGAACTTTCCGTACAATTTTTCAAGTGCAATTCATTTTTAATATTTTGTGAATTGTTTTGGGAAAGAACCATTGTATTGTGTTAATCAATAATACTGGGTATACCTATTTTGCTTAAAAAATGAATAAATTATACAAAAATTTAATGGAAAATATCAGAAGACAATTTTGCTTCAGGGCTCCATAATATTCCATTGAAATTTTATTGTAATTCGTATAGAATTTTGATAAAATTTTATAAGTGAATATTTGCTTAAATTTTTTGAATGTGTGTTGGATATTATATAGGTATGTTTACGTGTTAATACAATTTAGTTTGTTTTTTGTTCAAATTATGAAAAATTTTCCATTTTGATTGGTGATTATTCAATTCTTTTTTTTTTAAGAATTTAATTTACTATTATAATATATTAAATGACGTTTTTCTCGACTTATGTATAATATAATGAAGATCTGTGATTGGAAAATTTTCAAAAATATATTGATAAACTTTTTGGCTTAAATTAATAAAATTTTTTCTGAAGTATTGAGATTCTTATTTCAAAAAGCTGAGATACGATTAAGAAGTAATCGCTTTTTATACGATTAAGAAGTAATCGTAATTTTTTTTCTATGGTAAGCCGTTATATATGGTGTACTATTTTAAATAATAAATAATTTTATGAATAAAATTCTTCAATTGAAATAGTATATTTATTATAAATGACAATAGCCTGGTCAATTTTAAATCAAAAGTCTTGAATTAGCTTATTCTCGAAATATTAAGAGTTCCATTTATAAATTTAATTGATTTCTTTACCATTATTTTTTTTATCTGCGCGAATTATTTTAGTAGCGTTATATAAATTTATTATTTCGCTTGTAAAACAAATAAAAATAATTGTTTGAGATGGGGATATATATATGTATGAGGCGCTCTATTATGTTCAATAGAGCTGTAATAGCCTGAAGAATTGTTCTATGTTTTCAAAATACTTAGTTTACTCTTCAAAACCAAACTTATGGAAAAATAGAGTGAAAACTATTTTTCCATAAGTTTGTTTTTGTTTTAAATTTTCTTAAAAATTAAATATTTTAAAATTTTAATCACAATTTACTCAAAATGTCTTTGCATGTAGGTCACTAATGCGCTGAGCGCCTCATATGTGTAAATAATATAAATAAGTATAATATATTTCTCTTGAGGATACATTATAACGCATCCTTATATAAATAAGTATAACTCTCAGCGACTAGTACATATACGTCGCAATAAAAAGTTACGAACAACTAAAGTAAAAGTTTGTTATTTGAAACTGGGTAAAAATATCACGAATCGATTATCGTAAACTTTTTTCAACGAGATCTACTTTTGCCATCAAAGGAAAAAACAATTTACTGTGTAGTTTGGGTTTTAGGACGATTAAAGAACATAATTTTCAGTTGTGTTAGTTAAGTAAAATATCGATAAAAAATAAGTAAAACAAAGCGGAAAAAACAGTTTTTTTATTTTAAACTTCATAAAATAATAAAATGAAAAAAATAAAAAAATGTTTAAAATATTTTCATTTTGTACTTATTCTGTTTTGTTCAAAGTTGTTTTACTGGGCCACTTATGTCTCAAACGTCGGTTTTATTGGGATAAATTATGTCCCATCGGTTCCCAATTCAATTAATTAATTAATAAACAAACATTTCAATTAATTTTATAATTCTAGTATCATCAAAGTAAAGAGTTTCCTTTCAAAAAGCCCGAACCAGATGATGAATGTAAGGGCAATTACAAATTTGCTTCGTATTTAAAATGAAGTAATGATTCAGAAACTAAAAGAACATTGTCTGAACAGAATGATCTTGATAATATCGATGAAGAAAATATTTTTACCTCAGTTGCTGAAATTTTAATTATCTTGTATCGCAACATTATATTTTGTTTGATCTGCCTCATTTATTGCAACAAAAAAGATTATTTCCGGAAAAAATTTTTTTTGTTTCTTATAATTTCAAGACAATAGGGATCGCAAAACTCAGAAATCCACTCTAGTAGTTATGCACATTTTTAATATATTCTCTATAATTTTTAATTTAAAATAAGCCTAAAAATATGCAATTCCCATATAATGATTATAAAGATATTTGAGTTATTATTAAACTTCGATCAAAATAAAAAGTGGCTCAAAATTGAAAAAAAAACTATGGGCTTTTAATTACATTTTTGAATTTTAAATTATTTTAACGTTTCATACTTTATGAAAGACCAAAAAAAAAGTAATTATTTTGAAAATCGAATCAAAAGTAAATTACAAACTTATATGATTATGTATTTCTTATACACACTACTTACTTCGGAGCTTATATGTATGAGTATGTTTGTAACTGAGTAAGTAAATACGTAATGACCTTTTACGTTTCATATAACAGACTTCCGCATATATGAGTAGTTCAATTAAAATCAATTTTGTTCTCAATTTTGTACTTATATTATTTTTTATTTAAAACGTATAATGGAAAACTAAATATCAAAAACTATCAGATGACATTTTAATAACATAAAATTTATGTTTTATTTTTTAAAAATTTATAATAAGTATACGTAATATTCTTTACTTACATTCAAATAGCGTTCAAATCTACTGTTAATGTCTATGATCTGTGACTATAATCACAATTAATGATTTGCTATTCAAGTAAAATAAGCAAAATAAACGCATTCATTATGTACCAACAATAAATTGAATACATACGTTTATCTTTTATGTTTGTATATATGTGTGAAACGAAATAAGTTTTTCGTACAAAAAATTAGTGAACCTGAACTTGTAATCTAGGTAGGTAGGTGATTTGTATTTCTAGCATACTGATGACAAATTAATTTGTTTTTTTTTTTAAATGATGATAGAAATTAGATTAAATTTGAATTATTGTTATTCGTAAAATAAAATTGATTGTTAAATTCTTATTATACATATGTATATATATATATATGTATATGTATTATGTATAACAAGATATTTTCTTATAATACGTACGTATATACATGCATATAATATTAAAATAATATTATTATATAATAGAAATTAAAATTATTTTAAAAAATTATTTTGTAATCTTAATCGAATATTTTTTCTAAATTTTTTTACATACATATACAGTATGTATATTTGAGATTATTAAATGATTCATTCAAATAAATAATAAATTTAATTTTATATACATATAAATTACTTGTACCAAAATTTTAACAAGTGCCTGTGTAAAAAATGCACTTATTAGTTTCTCTCAGTACATCTGTTCATTTAGTAAATTTCTATGCCCCACAAGTTTTAAAAGCACTATTTTTTGAAAATTTACAATAAGTTGTTAAAAATATCGAACTTAAAGGTAATCAGCCGGAGTCTTAAGTTTAAGCAGCTTTCGGACAATCATAAATAATTCGTTTCGTATTGTCTCTAAAAAATAATAAAATTTTTAATTTTCAGCAATTTTTTTTCTGTAAAACAACGAGCTCTCTGTTGATCTAAAAATGGATAAATAATGGTAAATGTCTTGTTATATGAAAATATAAACAAATTTGAAAATTTTTATATCTTATCCTAAAACTATGCAATAATCATTAAATATTAATATGAGACCAACATACAATGTTAATACATAATAATGCAGGTAACTAGGTATATATACTAGGCGTTCATATTGTAAATCAACGTTTCCACTCAAATGATTCATAATCTACATTATATTTTAAAAGCATTGGACGATGAACTAAGTTTCAAATTGTTTAAAAATCGTTGCACTGAATGTAAAATTTATTAAAGTCTTTTATAAAAAGTTTAAGTATGGTTTTAATATCGCAGTAGTACCGTCTCAGAGCTTTTAATACCTTTACATTGTAAAAAAACTGCTAAAGCTTTTGATGCATTTTGGAATACAATTTTTACAATATTAATACATACTTTGACGTTTGTTTGAAAATTTCAATTTAAAGTTCTGTGTAAATGTTAATTTTCAACAAATGCTACCACATCTTTAAAAACATAGCATTCTTATGCTGCATTTTAGGAAAAAAATTTAATAACCAGCACTTTATTTCTAGCACTTTTGTTTAATTGGTTATTTCTGGCAACATTTATATGACATGTATAAGAAAAGCGTGCTCGATTTTTTCGATACCTAATTTACTTTTATTTTACGTCTCCACTACGTATATAACGCATTTAGAAAAAGTATAAAAGGTCAAAAGCTTTTACTAAACTTTTTGGAAAGTGATACATTGTAAAGTTTACGTCGTAAGCGCATTATTGAAGTCACGCATTATTTAGACATTATTTTCTCCATCTAGTGAAAAAGCTTAAAAGCTCAAGTTTGAAGGCGGTTCAAAAAGGGTTGAAAATAGTTTCTTTTTACAGTTCGGAGTCAGCCATACTCGTCTTTCAAATCTTTCGCTTAGAAATGTGGTACTTTGAAAACCATCAGCTTGATAAGATTTTCTTAAAGTGAGGGTTAATTGTTTCATTCTGATTTAAATTACAGTTTTAGTTTAAAATTCGGATTCCTTTAAAATTTTTCATAAAATAAGCAATTTCTTCCTAATAAAGAATCCATTGAGTCACATCACTTTGAATTTTTAAGGAAAAATATTTAGGAAACGCATTTTTTTTTCTACATTTCATAAGTTTTTTTCTAAATTTAATATAGAATGTGACAAATGTCGTTCAAATAATGTATATTTTATTTATAGAAACTACATATGTACCTCATATTAAATAAACCGTTTTAAATAAAAACTTTTCTTTATAATTTTACAGAATGAGTATGTCACAGAGGGACTAAAAGTGCGCAAACCGGAAGGAAAAATTAACAAGAAAAGTTAAATATGAAAATTTGTTCTCAAACTTTTAGTCTTAATCAAATTAAGGCACTTTTAAGAAAGGATTTATTAATAAGACTACGGCAACCAGTAAGTAAATTTAAAGTAATAAAACCTTTACGAGTAATGTAATATGTCAACATCATTAAATCTCAGAATTAATATTAGAAATTTATACTTTGTTTATGATGTAGTTTCTCAATATAAAAAAAGATTTAATTTTGGTGGTTGGGTTAAACTTCTAACTTTAAACTTTTCTTTTATAATTGTAATAAAATTTGATTATTTCTTAAAATACTTAAAAACTTTATATCTTACAGTGGATGCTGATAGCTCAAATAATATGGCCAATAATAATATTCAGTGCACTTTACTCATTTCGGAATCGTTTTCAACCAAAATCAATACCAGATTGTCAATATCCAACCAGACAATTACCATCAAAAGATAATCTTTTACCATTTTTACATTCATATGTGTGTACGATTGAAAATAAATGTATGAATGTTACACAATATGAAGAAGTTTTATTGCTGGATAATGCACCGTAAGTATTTGAGTCTAATTAATTGATTATCAAACGAGTTATTTAGAATATTGAGCATTTCGCTGTGTTTAAGAAAAGTTTGATAATTCGACGCAATCATAAATGATATAAGATGAATTATTGTAAATTCTTAAATTATTTCCTTACAATTATAAAATATAATTATGTAAAAAAGTTTCGAAATATATAATTAAAATTTATTTTTTATTACAGGGCAAAACCGATTGTCGATATTTTTCAATTAATTATTAGCGATAATGATTTAGTAGATACAATTAGTGACTTACCAAATACAACAGATTGGGTTGGAACTGTACTTACTTTAATTCAAAGTCCAAAATTTAATGATATTCAAGGTTAATTGAAGCACATAAACTTTAAAAAATAATGATATCTAATTGTTTTTTGTTTTATTTTAGAAAATATATCGAAATTCGTTTCGAAATTTCCTCAGCTGAGTCAATTAGTGGCTGGGGATTTTAATATTAGTTTAATGTTTTCAGGTTTGTATACAAAATAATCCCAAAATTATATTATAAAATTAAATATTATAAAGTACACATTATTTTTGAAAATGGTTGTAACTTAATGAAAATAAATATTAGAAATGAAAACAAAATTTACAATTGAATTTAATTTAAATTCTCTTCAAATAATTTAAAGTATAATTTTAAAATGCCATGAATAATTTTAGATAGTCAACAGTTTGCAAAAACGGGGTTAATTTTGTGCGGGCACAAATTTCCTGAAGATAATTTTATTCGAATAGTACGAGATATTGTCTACGGCGAGGATGAAACTCCAATTAATCAAGATGAATTAGATGCAATGCCAAGTAAAAATTTAATTATATAATGCGATAATTTTTAAGAATCAGATGTCTTATTATTTATTTAATTTTAGCTCCATATTGTAAAAAATTGTATTTAGATGTAAGTAGCACACGACGTGGTAAATTAACATGGAGTCAAGTAAAACCAATTATTCAAGGTAAAATTATTTATGGGCCGACTAATAATGAAACATCTGAAATTATGAAACATGTGGGTTTTTAATTTGCTTTTAAGAACAAAAATAAAGATGAATTGTTGATCTATTGTTTAATTGTAGGCAAATACAACATTTGATGATATTAATAATTTGCGTAAAGTTTTTGAAGGTTTACATTTAACAAGAGTTCGTTTGAATACAGACAAGGATTTTGAAAAAAGTTTTGATGATTTATTGGAATTGGCAAAATCTCCTTTAGTTAAACTAATTGCTGGTGATATAGATGTCGATCAAATTGCAGCTGGACTTAAATTTATTAAAACTGATAAAACATTTGCTGAAGTTATCGAAACTCTTTTTCATATTTTAGAATGTTTTGCTGTTGATCGTTATATACCAGTTGAAACAGAATTTGAATTTGAAGAAGTTGCATTCGATTTAAACCGTCGTCGACAGTTTTATGCCGGTGTTTGGTTTAATAAAACTAAAAGCAAAGATGTTATTTACAGGTTAAGAGTTGATACAGATAATACCCCGGTAACAATTGAAACTCATAATCGGTTTTGGTTCCCGGGTCCAATGGATAGTATGGCTGAAGATTTAAAATATCATCGAGGATTTGTTCAAATTAAACAAGCTTTAGATACTGGAATAATACGTTACAAAAAGAGTTTACTAATAATGGAAAAAGAAACAATGGAACATCAAGTAAGTGACAACAAAAAATCGGCAGAGGATGAATTAGAAAAATTTTTGAGTTGGGAAGATGATGACTTCAATTCACCTTCAACAACAGAACCAATTCTAACTAGTTCAGTTGGTCCTGAATATAACATATCAAGATCAACTACTGAGACATCGATATTTTTGAATCTTTTGGGCAATGCGAAAACAAATAACACTTCATCTGAAAAAAATATAAGTAATCTTATTGGACCTTTTGAATGGGATGAAGATTTTGATGGTCCATTCAATGGTAGTTCGAAAGATGAAAGTACAACTACTATATCGTCTTTGGATATTGAAAATGTTACAGATCCGCCATCGAATGTTAGAAAGAAAAGACAATTTGATTTTTTCAATATGCTTTTTGGAGGCGACAGTAATAGCAAAAGTAAAAAAGATGAATCTGGAGTCGATGATATTAAAGTATACACAAAACAATTCCCGTATCCTTCATACATTAAAGATGAGTAAGTAGATAAGGACGACGGCTAGCTATAAAAAAATAATACACTCAAAAAACATATAAAATTGTCAAATATTTAAAAATTATTTAATCCTTTCAGTTTCAAGAGAGGCCTTTATTTGGGACAAGCAGTTCAAATGTCTTTTTTTTTTGCTCTGATGATTCAAATTGCAACTTGTGTTCGATACAGAATTTGGATGAAAGAGAGTAAAAATACAATGGTAATGAGATCCATGGGTTTAAAAGCTTCATCAGAAATTTTAGCTTGGATTTTCACAACATTCATAGAAATATTGGTCATATTTTTAATCGCTTGTTTAATTCTTTACGTTGGTGCAATTTTGGAATATACCAGTTTTGTCTTTATTATATTATTTTTAATCTTATTCGGGCTTTGTACGATATCTTTTTGGTAAGTTATGAATTTTCTTAAAAACTGTTCTTTGTTTCTGAATTTTCTTTGTTCAAACTTCACTTTTGGCCAATTTTGTTTTTGTTTTAGTTACATGTGTTCAACAATATTTGCCTCGGCCAGTATTGGATCAGTAGCTTCAGCCATTTTATTTTTGATGACATTCTTACCATACATTATTATAATTTGCTTAGATACTAAGTTGTCTAAATTTATGACATTTATTGTAAATTTATCCCTTTCAACATCATTTTGTTACGCTTGGGAGCATGTTATGCGCCAAGAACTGCAAGCAACTGGAATGTCTTATGGTCAAGCATTTAACGAAGGGTTGGAAGGAGAATTTACATATGGTGTTTGTATGTTAATTTTGGATGGTATTTTATATGCAATTATAGGCTATGTTATAGAAACATATTATAAAAATGGTAAATACTCCGTTGGCCCGTAAGAGTTCTATATTAAGCACTTTTATGAATTTTTTAGATGATGATAAGTATTATAGAGTTGATAGAGAAGATTTAGATCCAAGTTTGGGTGCCTTAATGGAAAATGTTACAAAAGTTTATAATAATGAAAAAGTAGCTATAAGTAATATTTCGTTAACATTTCCGAAAGATGAAATAACATGCTTGCTGGGACGGAATGGAGCTGGGAAAAGTACAATTATGTAAATATTTTTTATATTCAAATAAAAATTTAATTTTAAAATACCCCAATGTATTTATATTATTCTAGTAAAATGCTCACTGGGCAAATAACTCAAACAAATGGAAAAGTTGTAATATCACAAGCTTTAAGTGACCGTAATGAACCAGATAAAGTCGGTTTTTGCTCACAGGATAACGTTTTAATCCCACAATTAACTGCCAAAGAGCACTTATTATTATATTCAAGAATAAAAGTAAAAAAAAATTTCGAAGCAGAAGTTGAAAAGACAATGCAAAGTCTAAATTTTGGTAAATATGAAGATTTTCAAGCTAATCAACTTTCTGGTGGTTATCAAAGAAGATTATGTGTGGCAATTGCGTTTATTGGTAAGCTTTTTACAAAAGTTATTTACGATCAGTATTTATTTTAATACTAATTTTTATTAATTGCAGGTTCTCCAAATTTAGTTATTTTAGATGAACCATGTAGTGGTGTCGACACCAAAGCAAGAAAATGTGTATGGGAGCTTGTAGAAAAATTACGTAAAGGAAGAGCTGTTGTTTTGGCGACTCATTATTTAGATGAAGCTGAGTTTATGAGTGACAAAATTATAATTATTCATAATGTAAGAAAAATATTAAAACCTAAATTAAAGCTAATGTTAAAAAATATTTAATAATAATTCAAGGGCCAAATAATAAGTCGCCATAGTCCAGAATCATTAAAGAACTTAATTACAAAATCATTTATACTGTCAATTAAACTTAATGGAAAGGATCCTGCTATAACGGAAAAAATTCATGAAGAATTCAAAACTCACTTGAAAAGTTTTACACCAATAAGTGCAAATCATTCAAAAATTGAAATTGAAGTTATTTATGATCCTATATTGAATGATTACCCTTCTTTATTTGACAAATTAGAAGATCTTCAGGCACAACAAAGAATATCTGACATTGTAATTTCCAGTAATAGTTTAGACCAATTATTTGCAAACTTAAATAAGACAGAAATATTAACAAATGGTAGTGTAATAAATTCAAATGGAAATTCAGAAAATTATGAAAAAATTGATTTAACGCGACAAGATCCACAAGAATTTCACAATTCGATAAGCCGTTGGGAATTAATAAAAAATCTATTTAAAAAACGTTTAATACATTTTTCACGTAATTTAAAACTTTTAATTTGTGTATTAGTTTTGCCAGCATTATTTGAAATAATTGCAATGAGTTTTGTTGAATTGAGACCAGGCGGAGAATTTGATACACCATTAAATTTAACAAGGAATTTGTATCCTGAAACTTCAGAATTTTTCAGTATAGTGAAACCAAACAATTTCACTGAATTAACTTATAATAAATCTCATGAACATTGTGATGGGATTGATGATTCATTTGCATGTTTTGATTTTAAGGATTCTTATTTGGCATATAAATGGTTATTAGAAACTGATGATTTATATAGAATGAATCGATATGGTGGATTAACTTTTAATAAAACATCTGTTAATGTTTGGTATAACAATAAGGGTTATCATTCAATGGTTTCGTGGCAAAATGATTTAAATACAATGATGCTACGAAGTGAAATGAAAGATGATGAATATGGTATAACAACTTATAATCATCCATTGAAACTAGGTGAACGCGAATTAAGTGCATCATCGATGTAAGTTTTAAAATATATTAGCGTAATAAACAAATTTTAATACTTTGCTATCACTTTTATTCATTAATTTTCAGATTGCAACAAGTTTCAGATGCTGGAATCGCTTTTATTTTATTGATTGCATTTAGTTTGGTTGTTGCTAGTGCGTCCGTGTATATTGTTAATGAAAGGGTTAGTGGTGAAAAATTACAACAAAAATTATGTGGAGTAGATAATCTTACTTATTGGGGAGTAGCACTTGTATGGGATTTATTGGTAAAATGATTTATTTGGAAATATTTTGAAAAAAACTTAGTAATGATAATTCAATTTTTAGATTTATTTGCTGGCTGTGTTAATTTGTGTAGTTATACTGTATATATACAGTTTCCCTATTTATGTGGATCGATCACAAATGAATGGAATTGTATTATTATTAGTTTTATTTGGGTAAATTTGAATTACGAGGATCATAACAATATTTTCAAATTTTGGCTGATATAATATTATTTTAGGTTTGCAACAATTCCAGCTGTGTATGTTTTCGAGAAATTATTTTCTGAAGCAAGTTTTGCTAATATGACAATTTTCTGTTTGAATGTAACAATAGCTTTAACAACTTTAACTATAATAACTGTGATTGATGTTCTCGGTGAGACTGACACTGATGTTTGGTGGAGAAATTTTTTGAATAGATTATTTTTAATATTTCCACAACATGCACTATCAGATGCCTTAATTGAAATATGTAAAAATTATATATTGGTAAGATATTGAATAACGTATTTAATGAATAATGACAAACCTAAAAGTGACGTGAAGTTTGTCATTCTACTCTTAAATCATTTTATTTTTAAAAACTACAATTAGCTTTTTGGTCCTGCAATTAACTTAACTACTTAAATTAATAATTAAGCATGTAAACTTGTACACTCAAAATATACGTTCTAATTGAATATAAATCAAGCATTTTAATCCACACAATCATAATAAAATTTCTTTTTATTTTAGGGCGAAGTGATGCGTCGTTTCGATATTGAAACTTATAAATCACCTGTTTCTAGTCCATTACTTGCACGTCATTATGTCGCTTTAACTTTATTGGGCATTATATTTTTGTGTCTTAATTATTTGTTAGAAAGTGGAAAATACCATGAAATTTCATCAAGAATATGCGCTCTTTTCAAATCACAAAAAACACCATTAAAGCCAGTTGAACTTAAAATTGTTTCCATACAAAATTCACTTACAAGAGATGATAAAAGTAGTTCATATGCTGAAAATTATGCTGTTAAAGTAGATTCAATATGGAAGTCCTATGGTGCTGAATATGCAGTACGTGATGTTTCATTTTATGTTCAAACCGGTGAATGCTTTGGTTTGTTAGGCAAAAATGGTGCTGGTAAATCTACAGTATTTAAGATACTTTCTGGTCAAATCCATTATGACAGTGGAAATGTACATTTTTTGAACGTAAGTTAATTAAAGTATTTCTTAATTGAAAAATGTAATTATTTTAATTATGATTTTTATTTAAGTTAATTGAAATTTGTTTTTATTTTTTTAATTTTAGAAAGAAATTTCATATTGTCCTCAAACCATAGCTTTGGATCCGTTATTGAGTGTTGAAGAAGTCATTAAATTTTATAGTAAACTGAGAAGAGTTAAAGATGCTGCAAAGGTTAGTTATTTTTAAAAAAGAAAAGAAGGTTTTGGTTGCTAAATACGTTATTACGTCCGCATGTCGAATCCTATTCATATTGTTTTATATTCATCTCCAAATGTACATTTTCCAATTCTTTAGTTAATAAGTTTACTTCACCGCAATTTAAAATTAAATAATTGGTTTCCTGTTGTAGGAATTCTTTTGGATTCTGGCTGCTTTTTAAACTTCTAATCTGTAAAAATTTATATTACTTAGCATAAAGTAATTTGGTTTCATAGAACATATTAATATAAAAATGTAAATAGACCTTTTATCTTAGATGTTTATATTTTATACTTACTTGAATTATTGAGCTACGTGAGTTGATACCTTTGTTATCGTAAGCTGTTAGTGTGCAATGTATTTTCTTTGTTACATCTACGGTTGCTGCCCATAATATATAAATTTCAATATCTTCAGAGTCCTCGAAAAAATCTTTATCCTTTCAAATATATTTAAATCAACAATTGCTATATTTGAAGTTTATGAAGTTTTATATTTAAGGAAACTTACTAGTTCTTCCTCATTTAACATGTATTTAAGATACGTTTTAGTACCTAAAATAAGAACTGGTAGATGTTGAGAGAATTTTTGATATTTCTCTGGAAGAAATGCATTTTGTAGACATAATCCTTGGTCAACTGGAAGTTTATCTCTATAATATAAAAATTATATCAACATGACTTAGTTACATATGGGCTCTTACATATTTTCACCAGCATATATTATTATTGCTAGACACAATACTTTATCTATTTCTTCAAAAATTTTTGGAGAAAATTTTAAAGTAAAATTTTCATTTACTTTTAGTTCTTCATATGAAGGAAGGAGTTCACGTTTTTGATGATCACGCAAAAAATGCGATAAAATTGATGTTAGACCAACAATTTGTGAACAAGCACTTACTGGACATTTTATTGGACTTCTTTTACAACAATCGTTTAAATTCATATTTTTTAAGTTGGGATTCTTCTCATATTTTCTTTTATTAGTATTCATATCATCTACATCATCGAAAATACTAGTTCTAATTTGTTCTTTAAAGTCATTTAATTGTTCAGGTGTGAAATTCTTCAAAGCATTGTCAATACCTTTTGTATCAATTGTAAAATTAGTCAATTTGGTTGTTTCTGCTGTTAAATTATTGCGACATTTTTCATTTTTTGTTTCCAATTCAATATTTTTACAATATTTTTGAAAATCGACAACATGGTCATAGCAGGTTGGTTGAATGAACTTCTTTCTTGGTGAAGCATTACCATCAGGCATTTCTTGAAAATTTTTGCATATCTCGCAAAAATTTGAAGCCATCCTTAATTTTAGGTAATTTTTTTTATTATTTGTGTCTCTCTAATATTTGAGTTTTGAATTAAAAATATTAGCCTGTTTTTGTTTTTTATATTTGAAAATATTTAAACATGTATTACTAGTTATAGGGTACTGCACACACAATTATTCTAAGGGGTAGTTTTAAATCTTTATTAAATGCTACATTTTGCTCCAACATTTTGCTCGACTGTGGGTATTTAATAACATCTTAAATTCTGTAGCAATTAAAAAATAAATTGAATATATTTTTAGTCATAATAAATTAATTTTCGTGAAAGTATATTCTTAAACTTCGGTCAAAGATGTTTCCAAAAATTAATTAAACTTCTTCAATAATTAGTAAAGAGTTCTGTTGTTACCCACAAGATCTGATAATGTACGTATGTATCACTAAAAAGTTTTTCCTTAAAACTCCACAGATTTTTGGATTACGTTTTATATATTAATTTTTTTTCCACTTTAATTTGTGTAATATTATAAAAGAAAATAAAATTATTTATAAATAAAAAAATTTTTAATTTTAGTGTGTGGAACATTTACTTCTTGCATTTAATTTGGAATCGTATAGAAAAGTTTTAGTAAAAAATTTAAGCGGTGGAAATAGAAGAAAATTAAATGTTGCTGTTTGTTGTATTGGTAATAGCAGTGTTGTATTAATGGATGAACCAACAGCTGATATGGATCCAGTAACAAGATCATTAGTATATAAAGTTATTAATGGTTTATTAGAAGAACAAAAAAGTGTTCTGTTAACATCACATTCAATAACAGAAATTGATAAAGTATGCCAAAGAATTGCAGTTATTAAGGAAGGCCAAATAATTAGTTGTGGTACGCCACAACAATTGGAACAGAAATATGGTGGTTATTATAATGTTGTTATATTCCTAAATAAGACTGAAGTTTATGAAATGCAAAAGGTTTGTAATAATTTCAGTTTATTATTTTAAAATATAAAATATTTTAAATTTTAGTTAAAGATATTTAATTATAAATAATAATTTAAAGATATTTCATTTATAAATTTCATAACTTTATTACAGAATATTGTAGTGGAGTTTCCGGATTGTACTGAAATTCAAGTTCATCAGCATTCAATTAAGTTCATGATTAGAGTACAAAATACAATTGAAGAAGTAAGTAGCTCTAGATAATATACTTTGTTTTGAATTGCTTGTGTTTATCTTGTGACGATATTGCATGAAGATAGTTCTTTATTTTCTTCCCTGTTCGGCATTCTATTTCATTAAGAATTTTTCTTAAATTTTGTTGAAAACATGAGAAGAAAATGAAGATTAGTTTGTTGGAGAAGTGGGGAAGAAAATGAGGCTGTAACATCATGCAATAATATGATAATTTAAATATTTCAATTATTCTTGATTTTAAATTTTGTAATAATATTATTTCTTTTTTTGGAAATTTTAGAAATCTAATTCAAAGTCACAAAACGAAAATTCAATTAGTTTATCAAATTTATTTGCAAAAATAAATCGTTTTTCTGCAGTATATGATGTTCGATATGCTTTAAGTCGATGTCGTTTGGATGTGATATTTGAAAAAATTTTAGATTCAAATGAAATTAAAAATGAACATTCGATAGCAACGTCAAGTTTTAATAATTCATTGATAGCTTCACGTTCAGATGATGGTGGTTATGATCATAAGAGTTTCATTAAAACTGATTAAAGAAATTCTAAAAAGGATGTTCTTGTAATTAAGTTAAGAAAAAGTTAATTTATTGTGATACAAAATGAAAAAGAATATTTAAATTTTTAAGTAAATTAAGTAAATATTTTTTAATAATTAAAAAGTTAAGGTAATTTAAGAATGTTTGTATATATTTAAGGTAACAAATTGTGTTATTGTTAAAAATTATAATATGGAGTATGCTCTTAAAATAGTGTCTTAAATTTTTGCTTAAACGAATTTTCTTCTATTTTACTTTTAAATGTTTGCAAATTAATAGCAGAAGATTCTAGTGGAATCTCTTGTATTTATCTATAATCAAAAATCTCTTGTATTTAGATATCAAATAATGAGCCATTATCATAACCAACTTAACAGAGTTATAAATAATTTGAATATTAATTGAAGTTTTTTTCAGGCGCTCTGTTGCTTGAACAAAGTCAACAATAATTAGTATAAACTTTGAAAATTTTTTTTTTAATGTTAATAATCTGAAAACAAATGCTGTAAACGCTTTTTTCGTTCTAAACTAATTTTATTATAATACTGGTTGATAATTACATTTTTACTATTTATAATAATGTAGAAAATTTCTGGTTATTTTAATGTTACTTTGGATTTATAGAATAAAATTCAGTAACATTGTAAATTGACTTATGTATATATAATATTTGTTACCTTGAATCTGTTTTAAATTGCAATTATTAAGCTAGTGAGCATTACAGGAAATTTTTATTAAAAAAGTTATTTGTGCATTCAGAAAAGATTTTGTGTATATGTTTTAAGGTTTTGTTGTGTTTTTTTGGGAACTCTTTTGTTTTAGATTTAAATAATACTTAAGATAAAATTTTGTAAATAAAATTTGAATATAGTATAAATGTGTAACTACAATTAAAATATTTGTTTAAAAATTATTTTTTACTATTTAATGTACAAATATTTATTGATACTACATATATATTTCTTGTAAAATATTGTAGAAAACGGCTTCGATTGTAGAAAAGTTTTTATTTTACAAATTATTTCTATTAATTTTATATAGTACACACTACAATATATAAATTAAATATGGTTATTACTTACTAAGTAATAACATACTCCGAAGTATGCATTACTTACTTAGAAAAAGTGAGTTTTTCTGAATGGGCGAAGGGCAATCGTAAAATGTCTGGAGAATTTTTAAAAGTTTTTTTAAAATATTAAAAGTCTAAAAAAGTAACCTAGTTAACGTAGCTTCTGTAGATTTGTAATGATGCAAAAATAGATTTTTAAAATTTATGTTAAAACTCTGAGTACATATCTGAATTATCGAAATTACCCTAAATGAAAAAGGATTTCATTGCTCTAATTAAAAGCCCTACCAAAATTAATGACAAAAATATTAAAAGGAGCTTTTCTTATGTTTTTCTTCTTCATGTCTTATCTCTCTTCTGTTCTTGCAAAAATTATCATTTCTAAAACTTGTCGATTTAAAATTTTTGAATCTCAATTGAAAATTGTACATAGTATGTACATATTTATGTATTCTGCAAACCTTTAATTAATGATGACATTTTTTATTCTTTTTCTTTTATAATAAATTTAAAACAAATTTGGATTTTTTTATAAATTAAATATAAACAATTTATTCAATAAAAAAACTAAAAACAATTCCTAATTATGTATAAATGCACTTAATTTTCTGATGATGATGGTTTAGTTTCTATTTTTTCTTGTATACCACCACCATCTGCTCCACCAGGTTTTTCTTTTGTTTTATTATCGTTATCATCTGAGTCACTGTCTCCTGTTTTTTCAATTATATTTTCTTCTTCGGAATCATGTTTTACAACATTAGGTTTATAACGATATGCTAAAAATGCAAAGAAGAACATATCGACAAACATTAAGCCAGCAAACAAGAAGAATTCAAATGCTTGAGAACTAAAAATTTTTGCTTCAGCTATTATAACGACAATAACATTACCAAAAGCAACTGTTAATAACCAACATGCTTGCAATACAGATTTCATACTTTTCGGCGCTTGTGAATACGAAAATTCTAAACCGGTTACAGAGAACATAACTTCACCTAATGTCATTGTAACATATTGTGGTACAAGCCATAACATATGTACTGAATTTGGTTGTGTTATTGTTGATCTGCTAGCGACGTACTTTTCTTCATTTTTACTAATTAAAAGTGCATAGACACCTCCTTGTTTATATTCTAGTCCGCCTTCAATTTTTACATTATCCACATATAAACTGTAAGTTGCCTGCGATACTTCTGTTATTTTATAAGTGCCGTTTTCTTGATAATTATATTCTAGTGCAACATAGTCCCCATCCTTTAACTGAATTTTATGAGAACTTTCGGTATTTGCATATATTTGTAATTCCGGTTTTCCTTTTGCTGGTTTATCAATTTTTTGTTCGTTTTTATATAATTTAGCTTCATCTTTAGTTCCTTTAATTAATAAACTCATAGGCTTTTCTTTTATTAATTCTAATGTTGATTCTGGAATTGTTGGACAATCAGGTCCTGTAGGAGTCGCGGATAATGTGAATTTTGTTCCTTTAGAAACATCAATTGCAAGTTTTTCATAAATTTGAGCAGGTCTTAATTCGAATTGTGTAATATTTGGAATATTAGTTTTAACATTGAATGCGCAGTTATAACCATTAAATATTTTCAAATCTGCATGATTAGCTGCAGGATAAACTGGGTAAGTTTTCTAAAAATAAAAATTGTTAAATTTTAAAATAATTATAAAAATTTTATATTCAATATTACAATAATTTCGTAGCAGTAAAATAACGATATTATTTTCTATTCCTTAATAGTTTGCTTAAGCTTACCTCTAATTCCAATTCAACGACTCCGGAAGCAGTAAACGCGACAGCTGCTAATAGTCCACCACAAAATAGTTTTTGTAATGGTCTTTTAATACCAATTTTAGCTAATAATGGATAGAAAAGAGCCTCATATAATGGGATGAATGTCAAAATTAAGAGTGGATTAATTAATTGCATTTGATCTGGTTTTATAACAATTGAACCAAGTGTACCATCCATTCTAGTTGCTTGCAGTGTCCAACGTGAGCCTTGTTGATCAAATAAAGCCCAAAATACTGGTAAAGGTATGTAAAGTACTAAAACTCTCAACAGTACTTTGATGTCATCAATTAATTGACGATCGTATTTAGGTTCAGCGTAATCTAACCAGTGATCTTTTGGACCATTTTTTTTATTGCGACAACGGCCGACAATAGCAGCCTGAAAATTTTTTTTATTATTTTTTAATTTAGTCAACTAATTATATTTTAAAAAAGTTTCTTACTCCAATAGTTTTTGCCACTAACATCACCATGTTACCAGCTGGTCTTCTTAGTTGGTATAAAGGTCGACCAAAGACAAATATTACTAAAATATTTTTTTTTTTTTATAAATGAACCATAAATTGTGATTTTTATTATGATTTCTTGTCTTACCAATTGATACACACATTAAAACTGCTGGTACACCAAAAGCTAAGGGGTAACAATTTTCTTTACCAAAGCAGTGGACATCTTCACGCAAAATTGGTGTTACTGTTGTTGACACCAATGAACCGGAATTAATAGAAAAATAAAATATTGAAAAAAATACTGCAGCATGTTTTGCTTGTTCTGGTAATTTGAATTGATCACCACCAAATGCAGCAACACATGGTTTAATACCACCAGACCCTAATGCGATTAGCGCCAGTCCAACCATTGTCAATTCTACTCCAGGTAAATTTAAAGGTCCTATTGCTGTTAATGATACTAACACGCTACCAAGAACATAAACACATGACAATGATAAAATTGTCATAAATTTTCCTAACCAACTGTCAGCTATAATTGCTCCAGGTATACACATAAAATATACCAACATTGTAAAAACATGAAATATTACTGTTGCATCTTTGTGATCATAATTCAATTCATATGTTAGATATAGAACAAGAATGGCTGTTTTAAAAAGAAAAATATTTTTTTTTTTAATTTTTTTTCAGAATTGGAAGGACATATAAATAATTTTTTTTATCTTACCCCGCATTCCATAATATGTAAATCTTTCGCAAAATTCATTTCCAATAATAAATGGGATTGCTCGAGGATATTTTATTTTCTGAAATTGAAAAATGATAAAGGTTATAAATGGATCGCATTTTGTTTTTAAGGATAAATATCATTTGCTTCGGACAAGTAATTAGTGGGTCTATCTAAAAATGTCCTTCACATAATTAGTTATCGTATTAAAGCCCAACATATTATGATAAATTTTGATTAAGTGTTCATTTGCAATTTTTTATTTAATATGAAATGAAATCTTTGATTTGGTTGGCATTCTTGAGTCTAAGGACATTGCCCAAAAATTCGATTTAATTTATTTTATTTGTTTAAATGATTAAAAATAATTTCGATCTTATTCTGAATTTGATAACACTATCCAACCTATTTTATAAAATACAAAAACAATGTATTTCTGATAAGATATGGCAATTATAAGAGGGGCACTCATCAATGTTATGTTTTCACCTTTCGAATAATGTAATATTAAGAGTTTTATGAAAGCTATTATTGTTCCTGAAAATAAAAAATCTTGTAACTTACAATTATCTTAAGTTTGCTAATTAATCCTCAGCCAAAAATATTTTGAAGACTGTTCATAACGAAAAATAATTTCTTCCTTAGTATTTATTTATTAATAAATAGAAGTATTCTGAAGTGTGTACAAGAGGCGTCTAAATTGAAATGGACAATAAATATTTATTATTATTAAAGTTGGGCTAATTTCAAATTTTCGTCAGTCATTGAAGTGGTTAAGAACCCACTTTTTAAACTAAATTGAATTTTAAGTACAATATTTTTTGTATATTTTTGAGTTGAAGATTCTTTCTTGAAAACTATAGAGGCTAAAATTGGTGTAATTTCTATGAGAGAACTAAGAAGCTGTTTTTTTCTTTTTGGAGCTTCGAATTCAAAATTTTTATTTGTTTCCAACAGAGCCGGAGTATTCGACAAAACAATTGTATCTAAGATATACAAAAGCAATACTTAAAATAGCCTTAGCTGTAATATTAAATAAGAAAGCTTTCTATTAAAAGCCAACATGTACATACATATTATATTCCAATAAATTAATTAAGGAAAATATTAAGCAAACATTTTTTATTTCTCCTTTGAAATTTTTATTTTGTAGATTGTAAGGTTTCAGTTTTTCAGTGCTAGAATATCTATTTTTGTTTTATAGGGCTATTGTCTCTTTAAGTTTGACACATTAAAGTTTATTTGATTTATTTAAGCTTATCAAATTATCTCAAGAGTTTGTTATTATAACAACTGTAACAAGTTAATGATAAAAGATATTTAATGTGATGAAATTGAAATAAAGCGTGTCATACTTAAGTTTTATTTTATTTTTGTAATAGTTTGTTTCCTAATTTGAAAAGAAAAGTTTTCACTTCATGTACACAAAATGATTTTATTTAAGCAAATATTTTTATGGTCTGAGTAATATAGATGAAACTTAATTTCTATGAGATTATTCTAGCTATTTCTGATATTTGCTTACTTTATAGTAGGTTATCCATGTAAAAATTATTGTTATGTAATTAAAATTGCTCCAAGTTAAGCATTTATAAAATAAGATTAAAAAATTTGGAAACTTTTGATTGAAATTCTAATAATTTTACCACCTGCCCACCTGTCCACCAAGTATAGTTGATTTATTTATTTTACTGTTGGAATATTAGTTTTCGTGTACTTTGTTTAATGCTTGAAATTTTTTATTTGGAATAAAATTTCAAAACCTCGGATTTTTTAATACTCCAAAAATCTTAATCAAAAAGTGCTATTGTTATTATTGAGTTTTTAGAATGCAGATGGAAAAAATTTTTGAAATTTTATTAATTTCAATTTAAATTTTACTGCAGTCATTAAAACCTAGGTAAATCTAATTAACCAATGTAGAAGATTATTTTACTTATTTTGCTAATACAACATAATGTAGAGTTTAAAAGCTCTTCAGACTGCGTCCTCGGTATTTTATAACTAACAATAAAATTTAATGTGGAAATGATCAATGAAAATGTTTTCATGTTGTTTAATTTAACACTAATTCCGAATACAAAAAGGGAGTTCCCGCAGTCAGATAATAAAGTATGAAGAGCCTTACTATGTATATTACTTTGTTATCGCGATCATATGACAAATAACAAACAAACGGGATCTTCATAAACATAATATACCGTTATTACGATATGCTGGTGATACGCAGGGTGATTCTGAAAGATATACAACTACATATTATACTATTGATTAGAGGATCGAAAATGGGTAAAGCATTTGTCGCGGACTGGGTTGCCAAATCTCAAGGGTTTCAGGGATTTCAACGAATTTTCAAGAAATTTTTACTTATCCAAGATTTTTTGATTATGCTGAAAAAGATAGGAACTTCAAAGAAACAGTTTCGGATACCAAGCATTCGAACTTTAGGGAAAATCCAAATTTTTCACTTGTTTTATTTTTTCAGTTTTTTCTAACCAGAAAAGTTCGTTAGAAATTTTTTAAAACTTTGAATTTTTTTATAGGATTTTGCCCAGAAGTTTAAGCTTTAATTAAAAAATTTAAAAATTTCTTATGGTACACAAGATATAGCTCAAAAACCATTTCTATGTCAAGATTTTAAAGGCCCTATTTTTGATTTTTATTGATTTTAAGCGCTGTAATTATTTTTTTATTCCTACCTCGCTCCTGAGAGGAGCATAGGGCTGGGGCACGATATTGTACCGGAACTCATGAACCAGTTTCTTACGTCATTGTTTTTCGTAGGTAGGTGACGAGCCTAGGTACGCTGTAATTATTAACTATCAATAATGTTGGATGAGAAGAGTCACTCGAAAAAATAGTTGACATTTTGAAGAACCGAATCGAAATTTTTAAGAATCTTGATAAAAAATCTGAATTTTAATGTTTTTATTGAAACGTAACAGATAATAACAAAATTGAAACGAATTTTTATACAAACTTTCAATTTGAAAAACAAAAATAAATTTTAAAAAATTTGAAATTTTTTAAAAGAAAAATTAAAATTTTGTATTAGGAAAAACAAAAAAAAAATCAAGTAGTCAAATTTTTTTTTTTTCGAAACTTTTCTTGGTAAAGAAAATTGATAGGTTTTTTATTTTTCCCAATTTTTATAAGAAATGGTGCCTATATGGTTTGAAATTTTTAAATGTAAATTTCTCACATTGGGTGCAATTTAAAAATTTGAAAAAATTATTTTCGGAATCTAGACACCATTTGGCATCTAAAGTTATTCAAATTATTCAGCTACGGCATATTTTTAAAGACATGCCATATAAATTTTGACATTTATTCTAATAGATTTTTTTTTTTTCAATAGGAAAATTTAATTTTTTGACAAAATGGAGTTTGTAAATAAAATGGTTTTGAAGTTAATAAATAATTTAATGGGATTAATAAACTTTAAACAAATTTCTACAAAAACTAAAATTGGTATACGGTTAATGAAACTAAAGAGAAATATGCGATTGAATAAAAATAGATTTGAAAGAAGAAAAACATGAATTTCTTCAGAATTTGGTGAACTTCATAGAAAAAGTTGGTAATGAACTCATATTTTTCCAAATTTTTGTTAAAGGATTAATAAATTGAATTTAATTTTAGTTTTATCAACATCTGGTTTGGTTTTAATTGAATTTGTGGCTTACAATATTTTTGGTTTTTGTGCTTTATCTTCTGTACCGTAAAAAATTTTTATTGTTTATTAAATTTATTGGTTATGAAATTAAAGTTTAAGCAGCTGGGAAAAATTTCAAGGTTTTAAAAAATTTCTTACGAAATACTCTAGTTAGAAAAAACTGAAAATATAAAACAATGCTTGGTATTCCGAAGGTACATAAAATACAGCGTACATAAAATACAGCGAAAGCTGCACTTTATTAGTTTAAAGCAAATGTTAAATTTTGGCGATTCAATTTTGTTCATAAGTATTTCCAGCTTATCAACAATATGGTGAAGTTTTATTAGCAGCACAGTAACATCATATGAGCTGTTTTACTTTTATAAAATTGTCAAAAAAATATGGCATATTTATCACTTTCCTTAAAATGGCATTGAAATATAGAACGGTAAGATAGAAACCCGAATTTTTGATTTACATCATTTTAAGGACAAAATTAGGGCAGTCAATTGTTTAATTTAACAAATCTCTTTTAAAATTCAATGATTTTAAGAAAAAACTTGCTCAATTGGGAAAAATATTTCAAAAAATATTACTTCAAAAAATTAGACCTCTTAATTTTTTTCAACTGCGTAATATAATTTCGGAAATAAAATTTTGATCAAATTTTCGAAAAATCTCCATTGAACTACGAAGAATTGAATTTTGAAATAAAATTTAGAATTATTAAATTATATTTCCATAGATCACTTGCTTGGAATTGCAGTTGCGTGTCCTGTTTTAGAATAAAAAATATTAATTTAGAGGTAAAAATTCAATATACATGCATATACACAGGTATGTTTATAGTATTTTATTATAAACACTTGTTTTTATTTTATATACGCAACAGCATGACTCTTATTAGTGAATTAAATCTAATCAAGGGCGATTATTAATTTTATACCCACAATAATTTTTAATTGATTTCAATGTTATAAATTGAAATAGAATTTAAAGTTGGTAATTCTAATTATTATTTAGGATGTTAGTAGCAATATGATTAAATCAATTTTATTTTATAGCACAATATAAAAATAACCGATATGGTGCATGTTTGCCAATATTGCTCTTACATAACTCAATATACTGTTATGCAATTCCATAAACTTTTATTTATATAATCAGTCTAACATTTATTGGATTAATTGCTAGGGCCGTTTACTTAATTGCAAATCTAACGCCAGTCTAATTTATTCAATAATAAATTTTTGACAGCAGAATACTGTAGGTTATTGATTGTTATACATTTTGAGTGAGCTGGTCAGAATATGGTTCACAAATTTCAAGAGTTGATTCATCGTCTATCATTCATATTATCGAAATCGATTATACGTTTCTCAAATATACTCCGACAATTGATTTTTGGATTAATTATTTCTTTCTAATTTATATAGGTTATTTAGTATGTCAATACACCTTTCCGAGAAAAAAATATGGCGATAAGTATAAACGTATGTTATTGCCAAAAGTGGTGTGGTGATTATACAATTTCTAAAATTATATAAAATTTTTACAGTATTTTTCCATAACCATGTTCAATGATAGTTTCAAGTGAATTCCAAGAAAAGATTTCATATAACGTAAAGATAATAAGACAATGTACACATAGGTATACACAGAGTACAACTTATATAAGAAAAATCTAAAATATATGATTGATTTTTAAAAAATGGATTTTTAGGCAATGTTGAAAATTTATAGTTTCTTTTTTTTTTGAAATTTTGTACGAAATTTTGCTTTTGTGCTGTAATTTTTTGTATTCTTGCATAAACTGAAAATTTCATCTGCAACTAGAAGGCAGAATTAAGATAATAAGACATTGTTAAAGGATTTTCGTTAAGAAAAGTTTGGAATGTTCTTTAAGTTTTTGTTACACATAAACTTTCCATCCAATTTTAATAAAATCAAACAAATTATAGAAACAAATTTAAAGTGTGTTCAGTCTTCGACTAACTATGAACATTTTTTATTTGAAATTTTTTTTTATTTTAGATAGCATTTGAAAATCTTTGTTGCTTTACGAAAGAACATGGTAATTTTGAATAATGAATTTAAAATGGAAATAATGGATTTTAAATAATAATGGAGAAAACAGGCTTTATTTGAATTGTTCATAATTTATGATAAAAATTTTAAGTAAATAATTGATTTAAAATTTATTCGATATGAGACTGCATTACTAGGGGGCTTACATACCATCATATATCTGACATTATTATAGTCTAACATCATTTGTAATCTTAAAATTTACGATACTTTCAACTCACCTTTTTCTGTGACTCAGCATTATTTTCATCTTTGTCAATTTTATTCCAATCATTTTTACTTTTATCCAAATTTGAACTTTCAGGTTGACCTGAAACATCATAAGAGTTTTTACCCATTACACACAATTAAATTAAAATAATTTTAAAAAAATTTAAAATATTTTTTTTTTTATTATTTATTTTTTTATTTTAAACTAAAAATTTCATTTATTTTCATTTGAGAAAATGTTTAAATTTTGCGCGTATGTTTGAGGCGAAAAATTTTTTAATCTAATTTTAAAAAAAAAATTTTAATATTTAATTTTACCGCCGCACTGTATTAGCGCATACGAAGTCAATTGTTGGACTAACTGTGATTATCAAAAATTTTTTTTTTAAAAAAGAATTAATTGTAGAGAGTTTCTAACAAAAAATAACAATTTTTTTTTTTCTAAATAAAATCGATAATCTCTAAATATTGAATATAGAGAAAAAGGGGGGTTTTTGGCTGCCGATTATCAAAGGACAATCAATAAATAAAAAAAAACAATTTAATAATAAACAGAATTTTTGTTGATTAAAATATTATCATTCTTTTAATCGAAAGTCATATATCATAAATTTTCAAAAAAATACAAATGAATTATAATAGAAGTTACTGAAATTTACATCTAAACATGTATTATATCTGACCGAATTTAAGATAACATAACTTACCTTGCGATTTGAGATAAGAATTTTTCAACTTACGAATAGTTGAGATAACTAAGCACCTATATACATAATTACAAGTATAACAAGTATGACTAAACTATTATATGCAAAATTATTATGTATCTTATTTGGTATATGTGTATGTTATTATAATGGAGGAGTAAGATAGAATAACTAGCAATATAATACATATATTTATCTGAGAAAAGAAAAATATTGTTGTCAAAAAAGTAGACAAATGTCATTAATATACAAAACGCTCCCTATTGATAAGAGTTTTAAGTGAAAACACAGATGGAATAGGTATATAAATAAAAGATTATAAATTCATTCAGAGAAAACGAATTCATTCATAAATTTCTAGAATTGTTAGTAAAGTAAAATTAATGGAGTAATGGAATTAAATAGTGAAAAGTTTGATCCTTAAAAATCAAATTCGACAATTATATTTCATCTCAACCTTTAATGGCTTTAATATGATTGTTAATATATGTAGGTTTTTTGACAGTTTTTTGATAAACTCAATTTGATCACAGGTTTTTGGGTACTCACTCTTGAGCGTCGCATATTTTACATCAAATTTTGAATTTTTCTTACCTCAGTTATTATACTCTTTACGAAAAAATTTTGTTGCAATGGTAATCTTTTGTAGGAATACGTATAAAAGAATGTCAAATTTAAGAGCGTATATATTAAAAAAATTTAAGGGAAAAACTACGCATTTCTATATTATTGCATACTAAACGATAAACGAGTTCAATGTCATCTCTGAAATAGATATGAAAAAGTAGGTCAAATTCATTTAAATCGTTTAAAATTAAAAAATATTTTGTAACTGATATTTTTTCTTGTTTCGATTGAAAATTGTTCCCGATATTGATTAGGCGAAATGATAACGGTAGAATTAGTAGTTAGTTAGAAGTTTTCGGTTATCGTTATTAATGCGTTAAGTGCGCATTGTTAAACTCTAATTTATTTACATTTATTACAAGTGTTTTAAATTAAACCACCCATTGGCAAAAATAATAAATAAATGAATAAAATATTTTGTTTTACAGTAACCACGCTTAGACAAACTATAGCTACAATTGATTTTTTTTGGATGAAAACAGAAAAAATCGAACACATTGATGAGAGTTAGACAACACTAAAATTTCAAATTAAAGGGAGTTTTAAAAAATTATCTAATTAAAATTCGCATAATCATTTATCCGAAATATTTGGAATTCGTAATCCTCATTGTGCCTTAAACGTTGTAATAGTTCCGAGAAAATTAAAAATTTTAATTGCTTAAATGTTCAAAAATTTAAAACTTGAGTGCCTCTTAACCTTGAACATAATCAGAAAATTTAACAATATTAAAAATATACGTAATAATATGAACCAAAATATTTACAAAATATCAAATTTTTAATAAGGTCATTTAAATACGTATACGCATATTGTCCTAAATTAGATATTTTTTTGGATTTGAAGGATTAAATGGTATTAAAATATTAAGGTAACAAGAGTGTTGTAATACTACTTTAACAAGCTTATATACTTAAAATTTGTATTGAATTTATAGGCTTATTAAAGTAATGATATTATTTGTGTAATAGTGTATAATTACAAGCGAAGAACCTACTATTAATTAATTCAGTGTTGGGTAAACAGATGGAATTCCTTTACACAAGAAAACTTAACTTTAGAACTCGCTTCTTTCATCATTTCAGTTCTAGGAGTGGTTGTTCACCTTTATTCTCGCAGATAGCTTTATAAAAGAAATGTTAAATCTGTAATGCACAAATCTTATTATTTATACTCCACCCAGGGTAATTTGAAGTGTTACGCAGGTGTGGAAGAAGCGCAAACAATGTTTCAAGCCAAAACGAATAGAGAAAACAGCACTTATTCTCGTTATTATTGGCTCTTGTCCTGGTTGTCGAAATTAATCTTCTTCAACTTTTGGGTATGGTATTCTAGTTTTCGGCCGTGATGACATTCGGCGGTCAATCAACATGTATCATATCAAACATATTTTGCCACTATGTTCTAGTTGTTATTCTTCAACGCAAATGGCGTAGTGAAACGACATTTTGAATTTTTTGGTAGGCGTTCAGTGATGTTCGCCAAAAACGTAAATTTAAATATAAATTTTTTTGAAAAAATATTAAAAAAAGAATAAATAATAAACAAATTGAAAAAACTTCCATATTCAATGACTTCTAGCAGTAACGTCTCTTCCAACAAGAGTACCACATCATTAATAAAATAACAACGCGAGTGGCGTGTGTCATACGAGTGATAATCGGAACAAGGCTCTTTATAAACTCATTGTTCCTTTAAATAAACTCAATTTAATAATGGTTCGGAACCCAATTCGGAGCTAATATTATTACAATAAAAAAGTTATTTTTCGAACTAGCTTATTTTTTGACATTTTCAAATCCAGATGATTTTCTTATTACTGTACTATTCTCATTTTATAAGAAGGGCAACTTCTCAAATGCAAAAGAGTATTATTATTATCCTTATCTAATAGATAGTTTGATAAATTTATGGTACTGTCATAGGATTAAGAGGTGAAATATATAAATCATAATATTATTATTAAATTTAATTAATGACTTTTAATTTCGAAATAATATTATATAGTGCTATATATGTATGTAACCATTGACCGTATATTACAAAATTTTTTAGATAACAAAATGATTTTCAATTATCAAAATAAAGCTTTCGATTCCAAACTTTAAATTTCAAATTTTAATCTAGTATATAAGACTTTAAAACTTTCATTGGGAAACTTTATTTTGATTGAATTTATTGTTATAATAATTTTAGAATTATCTGATTACAGGTATTTAGAAGTATTTTTTTGCTTTTTTTTTGGGATTTTCTGATTTGCAACTACATTTTGTACTATGTATGTGTATATAATATAAAGTATTATTAAATACAACTACCTAATCCTTGAAATTTTTTATTATTTGTTTTATCTTTTATTTACAGTTAATTCTCTTATTCGTCAAATGTTTTTGAGGCTCGTTAAGTTAAGAAATGTGAAATGGTTTTTTTTAAACACGCTATACATTAGAAATCAAAAAATAAATAGAAATTTGTAATGAGGTTCTTGCAAAAAAGTTCTAGATAATGGGTAGCGTGTTTAAGAATTTTCTTTAAAAAATTAGTAATATTTTGTAGTAATTTTCAAAACTACTTAAATTGTAATACATAGTGTGACAGTATTGAAATTTTATAACATTCACACATTTATGAAATTTATCGGTCATTAATGATTCTTTTACAATTTCAATAGAAACACACAATATCAATTTATTTACAATCGATTAATTTGAAAATCGATTGTAATTGTTGATGGGTTGTTTTTGCTTTATTATCTATTGAATAAGTTATTATTAAATTTTTTCTATAAAATTTATATTATGTATGTTCATATATTATGTGTGAATAGGCATAATTATTTACATAATATAACACAATAAAGAATTATAAATTAATCGTCTATTATCATAATAGAGATTACTAAAACACAAATATCATTATTAGTCGATATTAAAATATTTTTTATCGCAAACGTTGATTTACGGCTTATATTGAATAGCATTATTGGTAATCTTTAAATATGTACCGACTTGTTACCATCATTTTGGTCTGGTCTTTTTATATAAGTAAAAGATTATATTGAATTTTGTCAAATTGATTTTAAATTATAATAAAAGAGAAAAATAATTTACGAATTAAGTGTAATAATAAATTTTCACATAATATTAATAAAATTGATAAATTGACACATATTGGAAGTCTTCGTCTGCTTATGTATGGAATATTATTTATGGAGATCTTATACTATTGGATTTAATACTGTATGTTGGAATAAGTGCAAATGTACTTTGAAAAGGTTTTTTACTAAAAATTACATTGTTGTAATTGTTTTATGATATTAAATGAATAAATGGCGACTACGAAAGTTTACTGAAAATGAGTGAGTCAATGAATGTAGGAACCAATGGAATTGATTTTAAAAGCATTGTCAAAAAAATTTGTATAAAACAAAATTCAAATATTTGAAAATCGATTCGGAATTTGGCTCCGATTCAAAATTTTTAAAACTGACACTAAGCTTTTTTTTTCTTTTATTTGGTATTGCATGACTTTTGGTAAAATGCCTTCCAGATGCATTTCGAACTTTTTGTTTAAGACCTTTTAATTTCCAATTTCATTTTAACAAATAGCTTAAATATAGTTCAAGAGACTCAGGATCACACGAGCTGGCTCCAGCTCATACTGCTTAAACATAGTTCAAGAGACTCAGGATCGCGCGAGCCAGCTCCAGCTCATACTGCTTAAATATAGTTCAATTGTCAGTAGATTTTTATAACTTGCTTATTTTATTTATTTTTATTTATTTATTGATAAAATTTGTAGTGATGGCGAAAGGAAAAGAAAATTGAAAAATTTAAGAGTATTCAACCTGGAAATATCGAAATTCATCGAATTCTTTTTACTTTTATAAAGTTTTATCGAAATTTTATTATATTAAAACGGGAAACCTCGAGACAAATATTAAATAAAATTGTCTGATTAAAACGATTATTCGAATCACAATGAGATTATAGATGAGATTTTTTATTATAAGAGTTTTTAAAAATTTAACAACTGATTCCATCCTAAAATTATTATGTGTTTTAAGGATTTATTGAAATTAATTGGAAAAAATCGGAAATTTGTTCAACACAAATGTGTAGAGTACGATAATCAAAAGAAAGTTACTATATTTGCCAAAGTTTTACCATACTTTTTATTAATATGAATTTTGTAAGTTTTTTTGTGTTCATTTTGTAAAATGTTTTAACATATTTTCTTATGCGGGGTTAAGAAGGTATTCCCCATAAGCTCTTTGAATAAATTGTGAAAGTACAAAGCAAATTTAACATCAATTTATTTTTTATTTAGCAATTTAATTTCTATTACTTAGCCAGGCAAGTTTTGATGTTAATTCTGATTTAATGCAAATTTTCTTCTATTAATAAATTTTAATATAGCATCAATTTGTAATAAAATGCAAAAATTAAATTTTAACAATAATATCGTATTAATTACGGTCTCATTTAAATTAAATATGGAAAACCTTAAAATGTTTTAGTACAAATTTTATTCATAAATCTATGAAGGGGCAGAATTAGACTTGTAAATAATTTTGTTCCATCACAGCTTAAAAACGCCTTGTCCATTCTTAAAATTTCGTCGTTTATGGTGCAGTAAACAATTTTCAAAATTACATATTTTTTTTTTCAAATTAATTTTGAATTTTATTTTTCTTAAACACTTTAAACTCACTTTGAATTTCATCCGTACTCATATTGATTAAAATTAAATAATTTTTTTATATTTAAAATCACTTTTAAAAATAATAAAAAAACTTTTTTTTAACAATAATAATTTTAGATTTTTAATAATAACTTAATTTTTTAAACTTAAGTAAACAGTCTTCCTTTTTGACTATTTCTAAGTTTTTTAAACTTAGCAAAAGAATTTTATTGTTTGAATTGAAATTCTAAGAAGAATTTTTCTTAATTTTTTTCCAGTTCAAATCAATACAATCGATTAAAAGCAACTGAAAGAATTCAAAAATATTTTTATATAAGAAATTTTTGCTAACTTTAATTTATAATCCATAATAGGCACTATATGTGCTATATATTTTTGCTATCAATACAGCAGAAAAAAAAGAGAAAGAAAAGAAAAGAAAACAGGTACTTGTAAAATTCAAATATTCCATTGTATTCAACAGATATCGTTACTTATATTATGTATATTATAGTTAAAGTACATAATATAATTTTAGAGATTAAATTGTCTCCTTTATAAAATTAAAAAGAAGTGCAAAATTTGAAAATAAAAATAAAATAATAATAACGGTAATCTTAATGAACAAAATACTTTTATTAACTGTTTGTTCAATTATTGAAGATAATTTTAATTAAATGTAATCGATTACATCTATACATTTGTATAGAGAAGTACTTGTAAAGAGTATGCTAATATTTATGAAAGAATTGAATTTATATTCGATTTTTAGGAAATAGCGCCATCTATGTGATTTCCAATATTATTGTTGAAACGGTAAAATTACAAGTTAGTGAATTCTTTATATAAAATGAGCTATATTATAAAGAAAACTTATATTTATTAGCCGAAATTATGTATATTTCTGCGTTTGAGACGTATTTTCCTTTAATTCTATTAACTGCAAACAAAACTAATGAAATTTTGTATGTATGTGTGGGCTTATACACAGTGTTTAAAATTTTTAAAAATTTTCAAACAAATGAATACTGCTTTTTGGAACGAAATCAGTATTCGTATTATATGAGATACATGCAAATTTTGTATTAAAAAATTAATGTTAATCAAATTTGCTACTACATTTATATACGTGTTGCTAACTTAGAACCACTCAATAATTATGGAAATGCAAAATCTACAACAAATGGTTCATAAAAGCGGAAACTTAATATTAAAGAGAACAAAATAACACAACTTATTTATTAAAGAAGAATTAAATTATTTTTAACACCCTTCACTCGTTACTGCAATACCCTTTACTCATTGTATTCTAATGTTATGTTAAATTTATTCTCTTGATTTTTTAATAATAATTCATGTATACAATTAAAGTTTATATGTAATTGATAACATAGACAAATTTTTTATAGGTATTTTTACTTCTGATTCTAATTAATAATTTTTAATTCCTGTATTGTAACTGCAAATAATTGCAAAGTCGCGAATTTCAAGAATTTTTAATTTATATACATACACATACATAGGTAATTTTATGATATTTTCATTATTTCAATATTTAAATATGAGAATAGTGTTGTCGGAATTAACGAGTTAGTTTAAATTATGAATAGTGAGGGTAATTTCAAGTCTCATATTAAAACAGAAAATTAAAATTTCGATTTTGTTTTATGGTGGCAGTCGATGATTAATTAAAAAAACAAATTATGTTGTTTTTAAACGTCTAGCCTTATTTTTTATTAAAAAATTTCTAATAATATTTGGGTTATATATTTTATTATATTAAATTCAATTGTCATACACTCATTACATAAGCAAAAATATTTTATTTAACACAAAATTTATGTCAAATTTCATAGAAGAAATGAGTTTGCTTATTTTTTCTTTTAGTGTACTGTAATTAATACGAAATTATTAATAAATTTGAATGATTTTTTTCTTAGATTTGCATATACACACATACATGCGTACATAATATGCGTATATTATCAGTAATATTATTGTTCTTAATTTAATCTTATAATAATTTTTATGTACGTATGGTAATACTCGTGTACTTATATACTTATCATAATTATAAATAATAAATCTTTAGTGGTTAAGTGACGTAAATTGAATTTTACCTTGCTTTTATCTTTTAAATTATTTAAATAGATAGGTTATCGACTTAGTGAAAGTAAGTATGTAAAATGTCAAAGAATTATAAATTGACAAGACATTTAAATGAATAAAAATTTTGAATATGTAGGTACTTCCTTAACAAAATCATTATGTTAAACGAGAAGAATGTTACTTAAAAGTACAAATGCATTCGGTTAAAGGTGCAAAAAAAGAACAAGTAAAAACGTTTCAGTCGGTCTGAAACGTGAACTGATGATACACTTGCACCTTGGCAATCTGAGTATAAAGACTTCTTTATACAATATATAAAATTAGCTTTTATGGTTGTATGGCAGTTACACGAACCTTTCAGACATTCTACAAAAACTTTACCGATATATCTATAATTCGACATATGGCTGTCAAGTCACATCAACCGAACTTTATTATTTTTTCGAATAAGTAAAATTGTCTTTTTGGAATTGTATGGCAGTTACCCGAACCTCTCAAGCCATGTCAGAAAGACTTCAAGGATACATGTGACCTATAACTAGACACATAACTGCCAAATCTAATGAATGTAGCTTTGCTATTTTTCCGAATATATAAAATTAGGTTTTGGAGTTATATGGCAGCTAGATCTAGTGCAGTCATTCTATTGAAATTAGAGTACATGTAAAATTCAATTATACACACGTATACAAAATTTCATATTTATATCTTTATTAGTTCTTCAAATATTTCAAACAAACTCTTTAAGTTGTATTGCAGCTATTCGAACCCGTTGGCCGAAGTGGTATGTCCTTGGCATAAAAGAAGAATAGGGTTCGTCCTTGGCATAAAAGAAAAAAACTTGTGAAAGTTTGGTCGTTTTTGAGTTTTCTTGAAAGTTTCTATTCGTTTTTTATCGGACGGACGAACATGTCTAATTCAACACAGAATTTCACGCGAAGCAAGAATATATACACATACGTTATGTCGTTATGCATATATGTATACATACATATTCATGAAGATGCTGGGTATAAAAATGAATCATTTAAAAAATTCCAAAATTATTTAATTTTATTTTAAAAATTCTAAAAAATGAATAGAACCTTATAATTATAGTATGAATGAATTGAAAATTGAATCTTGAAAATTTTAAAAAAAATTTAATCACCACAATATAAAATGTGAACCTGATAATAGTAAAATTGTAAAGGTAAGGTAAACTAGTTTAAACCACATAATATATACATACTTAAGCTTACAAGATATGAAAAAATTATAAAATCTTTATAATATTATGCGTGAGTGTATAAAGTAAAGAATAGTCTAATGTATTTTCACCACTACTATTATTTTTGTGTTGGATAAAATTTTTTGTTTCATTCTTAAAATGAACATTCTTTATCATAGTTGAAAATTTATTTGAATGAGGTTTGTGTCTTTGATTTATGAAAATTCAACATTTATTTATGAAAAAGTTTATTTAATTTTAAAGGAGGTACATTTTTCTAAATATAAGTGAGTACATAGAGTAAACGATCATTTATTAGATATACGGTTTCCAAGTATCCCGATTCTTGTATTATATTGGCGGGGTTTTCCAGACCTGTGATGTAATTATTTCAAAATTTCGGCCTGAAAAGTTCCGTTGTTTTAATTATGTACTTTAAATTTTTGAAAATTAAAAAAAAATTATAAAATGTCGATATCAACACATTTTTACTCTTGCAAAACAGTAAAATTGTCACATACAGTAAAAATAACATGTAGTTATACACTAGTTTTCAGTTTTTTGCAATAGTGAACACCGCAATAGAAGTTTAACAATTTTATTTTCAAAATTAAAATATTGAAACTACATAAGTACATTTGGTCCTTCTTCGAGAAGAATAATTCAATATAAAATCAGCTATAACTATCCTTTTTCAACTGCAACAAAAGCGTTAAATAAAGCGAGTATTAAAATATTTTCAGAATTAAGTAGGTATTTCAGTAAAGCCCACGGTAAGAATGAATTTTTCACTATTATTTACGGCGAGGGAATGAATTTTTGTAACGTACGCCAAATAACTGATATAAATTTTGTAATGCTCTTGAATTTATACGTTCTATAGGATTTTTATCAAACACAACTCAAAAATTAAAAATGGTAGAGTTTATTATAAAAATTTACATTGTTGAACTAGGTTTAAGAACTCTGTTTGAAATTATTGTCACTTGAATTCCATTAATCTAAGTAGTCTGACGCAGGCCTTCTTTATACGTGTGTAATTCTTACTACTATTTAATTGTTTTAAGTCGTCTCTTAGAAATTTTCCTCAACTATGTTCAAATTAATATGAGTTTACATTTGATAAAAATTGATCTACACAAGATTTCATACAATATCTGTATGAATTGAATTTTAACTTTTAAGAATTGTAGTGCAATCAGATCTTGAAGAATAATTTGAATCTGCTGTAATTAAAAGAATTGTTGTATTTTATAGCAAGAATGTGTTTCAAAATTTTGGTAGTCTAATATGATTAAGTTCGTTGCCTTAATCGTATTTAAGATTCTATAAGACAAAAATATCATCTTTGAAAATTTCTTAATATTATAAAATAAAAATAAGTTCCCAATTTTTGTTAGTAAACAATCATGAACACAACAAGTGTGTGGAAAATAATCATTTTTGTATAAGGAAATGCGATATCTAGGACAAGAGTCCAATACACCAATTATTTAAAAAGCCCACAACATTAATTTCAATCTAAATGAAATCAAACAACAATACATTTATCAATTTATTATAATTTTTTTTTAAATATTCACTTTTACTATATTAAAATTTTAAAAATTCAAGTTCGAAAAAAATACAGAGTGTTTCCACAATTATGTTTGCCTTATTGCTATAGGAAAACTTGTACGTCAGTTGATCGGGTTCTTTATAAATGTGGTCTCAAATATCTTATTGCAGTTAATTATTAAATAAGCACTTTATTAATGAGATTGTTATGTCAATTGTAATTAGTATATTTTTAAAATTTTCTGAAAGTTTTAAGATCCTGAAGTCTTTAAGTATTTTTACCCCATAGTAATCGTTTTTTCGTTTTTTTCTCTCTTCATTTAAACGTTAATAAGACTAAATTTAAACAATGAAGAGAGGAAAACGTTGAAAATTTTTTATCGGCATTTTATTCACTTTCCTTATTTTTATGAACTGGACACACACTGTAAAGATATAAAACATAAATTGTATGAATGAAGAAAAAGTTTTCAGTTTTTCAATTATCAATTAGCATAATATTTATTTTGGCCTTCGGAAATAAAGCTGCCAATTTTATGTGATAAATCAAATTAATCAATAAATTTTTTAATTAATAATTGTTGGAAGAATGTAGAATATTGAAATAAAATTAGAATTCAGATTGGGATATTACAGTGAGATGACAACGACAATGAGTGACAATGAAACAGAATAAAGACTGTGCCAATAAATTTAAATATTGTACAAAAAGACGTTATTTTTGCAGTGCATTCGTAAGTACGCTACATATCCTTCAGGGAGAAATTCACACATAATTTGAATGTGAAATTTTTGGAAGTAAATATACTGAAATTAAAAATGAAATCATAAAGAACTTTCAAGAACATTTAATTTAATTTAGTTTTAAAAACGTTATTTTATGGTCATTAATTAGAAACAAATTTCCTTTTTTATTAAATTATTATTGAAATTTCATTCAACTGGGGGAATCATTTATTTTTAAGATTATTAGGATAATTCGCAACTATTTATGAATTATGTAAATTTAACTTGGAAATTTCACGGAAAAGATTTATTTATTAATTAATTGATTTTAATAATAATTATGAAAAATAACATAAAAGTCAAATAATAATTTGAGAGCACAGTATTAATTTTCAATATTAAAATTTGTTGTGGTTATGTTTGACATGGTTTTCAAAAAATTGTAAAGCAATTATTAATCTATTGATGATCTTCAATACAATGTAGATTTTAGAAGTAAAATGACAGATAAAGCCCTTCAATATCCTTGTTATTTATAAATTTTTAAATTTTCTATAATTAATTTATTTGTGTTTTCTGTAAAAAACTCAAATAATTCTCGAAAATACCGTGAAATTTAAGAATTTATAAAATTAATTGATCATTTTATTCTATAATGTGCAAAATTTGAAGATTTCAATTTTAAGATAATTATTCTACGAATTTCAATAGTTTATAAATTGAGCTTTTCGCAAAAATCTTTTATTAGTTTGCAAACGTTTTGAAGAAAAGCGTCTTAATTAAGAAATTTCAAAGTATTCAGTGTACATACAAATGATTCTAATCTTTCAAGAATTTAATTGAAAAGTATTGGATATCATTAACTTTATTACATAATTTTTATTGTGTCAAATTAAATTTGTATAGGATCGCATGTTGAAAATTTGTAAAAGATTTGAAATACTTAAATACTCATACATTTAAATTTTATATTTCCGCTGCGCAAAAAAACTAATTTATTTTGAAATTTTTTAGTTTTGGTAAACTAATTTTTTTTAATATAAGTTTAAAATTAGCTCAATAATTTTAATTGTAGATTGCATGTTTAATAATTATTAAAGTTGGGTTAAAGCAATGATTTGTAATGTAGCACTTTTCCCTCCAACAAATTAAACGAATGTATTTCAAGGATTGCATACATTTAGGATGAACAATTTATGCAGTCTTTGAAATAAAACAAAAAAAAAATTTAAAGAGGCGTTAACATAATGCTCAAGTTTAAGCGTTAATCGCGTGAGTTAAGAAAAATAATTATATTTTTTAATGGCATGGAATATCCTGTTAGCTTTCTGCATTTATAGAAATTTAGAAAAGCAATCAGTTTTGGAAATATAAGGTACCAAAAATTCTAATTTTACAAATTTCGCTTATATATTTCTTGGTTTGCGTTTTGACGGGTGGGTTGTAGATTTTCTTCTGTGTAAATAAATTTCTAGTAAAGATCCATGTACATATAAAATTTCAGGTTTCTGTTTTCAAGGGTATACGGACAGACAGAGTGAAATAAATAAGCACCTTTTTTAAAAAAGTTTTTGGAAAAGTGCTAAAAATAAATATGTAATAAAAAAATGGAAATGATGAAATATAAATTTTAGCTAGATCTCAATTATTGTCAGTAGAGACCGACTTCTTGCACGAATTGTTTGCATTTGTGTTTATCTTGCAAAAAAAAAAACACAAGTGAATTTTTCATATACTCGTATTTGTGAACTGGCATTTTGAATTCATTATAAAATTTTGACAAAGGACCTATTGTCATGCCTGTAGCAAATGCAATATTTATTAATACTGAAGGAAAATTTATATGCCAAGATCATATTTATTTATGCTTTTTAATACTTCTCTGAAATTAGTTATTTATAAAGAAGAAATTTCGTAGTTTTGATCTCCTATTTTGTTACCAAACATAATTTTCCATTCTAATATTTATTTGTTTTGTTTTTATTAACTTATAAGTTAAATTTGGCAAAAATTATAGGCAGACACCAAATTGGTGAAAACATTTCTTTATTTTTAAAATTCTTAATTTATTATTTGACTTAAAATTATAATAATGCCATAATATAAAAAGAATTGTTGCCATTTTAAAGATGAAACCGGAAACAATTTATAAAATACAAAATACAAAACACGGAAATAATCATTCAATAAATCTTTATTTCTATTTATAAAATTTAAATGGCGTTGAAAATATTCTGTCGATTCAAGTTTATTTAAATTTCAATTAAGCTATGCCGTTCTATAAAAGAGGCATTTATTATAATTAATAAATTTTTTTTTTCACTATCTACTTGAAATTTGATTTGAGTCATTTACAATAGGCTTTGATAATTCAAATTTATTTCAATCAAAGCAGCGCCAAATAAGAAAATTTTATGAATGAATTGTTTGATAGAATGCAGTTTTTCTTCTTCTTGGTCATAATGTACATATCTTTAAAATACAATACGGTGTCTGAAGTTGATTATTATGTTTTAGTTCTTGCTTAAAAATTTGCAATAAAACTTAAGAAAATTGAAAATTTAGCTTACACATAAATTTTTCTTGTATACACTGACAAAATGTTAATTTAATTGATTTGGAGGTAGGTTTAATTGTGCGGTGCAAGGAATTAACGATTTCATGTGGTTTTGGAAGTTTGGTCAAGAAAAATTTCATAAAAACAACTTTTATTCAATAGGTTTAAGATTCATTGGTTGATATTGATTGTTGTTTTTAATTGTTACTTTGTTACTTATGGCATGCAGGTGGTTTTGATACAAATCGTAATGTTGTGTTATGAATTAACACTAAAACCACTTATATACACTATGGATTAATCTACATAAGGACGGACGTAAGAAATATATGTATTATAGATGGGATGGAAGTGCAGTCTTGTCCTAATTATTTATGAACATTTGCAATGAATGATTTCCAATACGAGCCTTGGATCTAATGATATATGTGATTATTTAAATATTTTTAATTAATTAAGTTAATATTCAATATTACGCAGGAGATTCAAAAAAATAATTTGTAATTAATAAAAAAATTATTCTGTTTAATAAAAATTAGGTAGATATTCAGCAGCTGCTATTATAACATTATTTTGAAATTTCTGACAAAATTTAATCAAATGCATTATTGAAAATAAAAATTTGTTGATTTACTTTTAATAAAATTATATGTAGCTGCCTATAATTTGCGTTGATCACTTAACAATTCTAGTTAATTGTCATTATTTTAATATTCTTGAAATGTAATTTCAGTGTCATCAATTTTAATTAATTTATGTTTTGTTTTTATTTCACTAAAAATGTCATTGGCACTCATTATTTTCAATGAACCTGAATTTTTATGTTGCTATTAATGAAATTTTTTTAAATCGGAACACGATTAGAGTGTGACTTTAATTTTAATCCAACAATAAATTTGTTTGTATTTTACTTTTTACTGATTTTGTTTTCAAATTTCAATTTGTTTATAACAAATTTTTAAATTACGATTCATAAGCCCTGCAAACCTTACGAGTATTTTGATATTTAGAAACAACTGTTCAAAAATAAATGACTGTTATGTTTTGTTATTTATTGAGGTTTTTTCACTCTGACATTTAAATGTATTCTTGTGGTTTCCAAAATTAAATAAGTAAGGATTCCTAAGATATAAATATTGTACATAACAATATTTCAAATGTGCTACATCGCTTACAGGTGTATTGCGGATAAGATAGACTCAATGAAAAATTTTAGTTTTATTCCTTAACGGCATTCTATTCCTTAACAGTATGTAGAAATACTAATGTGAATGTGAAATCCGAATTACCAAATTCTTTACTAAGGAAGTAGCACTGTTATATTTTCTAAATGTATTATAATATAATATTAGTTGTGAATTTTTTAAAATTAGGTGAGTAATACTAACATCTTTTGGGAGAATGCGGCGCCCTCAGGCGCAGGAGAAGGAAAAGACTGGAAAAATACTTGCACGCATTATTGGAGCTGCGGTCTGCCTGACCTTCCAAGTTACTCGAATGCATCAGCCGGGTGGGTCTCGAGGAGTGCTGTAGCGGCTTCTCCGATACCTGGTTGGGAGGCACAATAGATCTTTCAAGCTCGTCGCGGTGCTCTGTTAACTCTTCTTTGCAATCTACAATCTAGGCTAGTAATTGTTTTACTATACATCAAGCGCAAAATTTTATATTAGAATTTTAATTTTCAGTGAATTCCCATATTTTTTTGTCGTTTTAAGAAAATAAATCTTTAAAATTTATGTGTCATTAATTAGAGAAGAGGAAAGCTTTTGTAGTCATTGCTTCAAAAACATCTTGATATTACGCTCCCAAATAAGTTTTAATAATTTCAAATGTTTTCTTATCAATAACACATTAAAATTTTATTTACACGCCCACATACACAAATATTGTTACAAATTTTCTAATATTCTAGCTTTATTTTACACATTTACTTTCATATCAATATTTTGACAGACTTCACAATCATTATTGAAATTTTGGTACTCTTAAATTTAAATTACAGATGTGTTTGACCCAATTGAATTAATTTTTGTATTATTGTTTTGATCTTAAAATTTTATTAACCTCATTCAAATGCTCATTTTTCCTTTTATAAACAATCAATTATTTTGTCATTTCTCGTTTAAGAGCTCTTCCTAAATACAGTCATTTCAATATTACTGTATTCTTTTGATACATATTTTATTTTCTTACGGTTCATTTTTTTTCTTCTCATTATAATTATATAGGATGTGATAATATAAAATTATTGTGATGCTCTGAAAACCCTGAACTTGGACTTCAAAATACACTGAGTTGAGTTTCTTATAAATATTATTAAGTGTATTGAATTTTATTGTCGTTCGTAAATTAATCGCAGTAAACGCACACTTATATAACTTAAGAAAATTTTCAATTGTGCCGGTTTATTCAATTCATTTAAATTTTTTTATTTTCATTTATATTTCGAAATGATAAAAATATTTGAAAGTCTCATTCATGATTACCATTATCATTTGGGTTTTTATTACAATTTTTAAGTTACTACAAATGACATATAGATGAGGATAGCTCATCATACAGATATGGCAATCAGGCAAAATTGTTTGAATCAGATTTTGTAGCTCTGTGTTTAATTGTTTAAGATCATATTTGAATATATTTGAAGCGCTTTTACCAAGTCAGTTATGGAAGTTAAACTTAAGTCTAAGTTAAACTTGACCAAATATTCTGTTTAAAAGCACAGTTTTTAAAAAAACATTAAAATATTTCGAGAAACGTTTTTCTTAATTTAATTTGAACCGTCTAAAATTTTCTGAATCAATCTAAATTTTGCTCCTTTGTAAAAGCCAATAGACTGTATACAAATAACGAAATATCTTGATAATTCGACCAGGCAGCTTTATGCTTTATTTCTTCGTTATTGTGACAAATGTAGTGATTTTGATTAGTTTTATTAGCTTTCAACTAATTACCATGTGGATTACCCAAAACAGTAACTTCTGAATCGAAATAAATTCTTTACGACTCTTAATAACTTTCAAACATAAAAATCTCAACAAATTTTGAAATTCGTGTACATTTTGAAAAATATTTTTCAATACCAATAGGCATCAAATTTGGCCATTAAAGTTTAACTACAATATAATTTAAACATTTTAATTGAATATAAAAAATTATGAAAATATTTTTAACCGCTTCTAATACTTTCGCTAAAAGAAACAAAAAAATTGGAAAAAAGTTCTTATTAGTTTCAGTCAGTCTGTCCGTCTCCTTTCGTGTGTCTGTTTAAAAAACTTCTACATCTTGCAAACGAGAAGGTTTCAAAATCAAATTTTTGATATCGATTTCAAATTTTAGACATCGGTTTTATTTTCTAGACGGTAAGTTGTAGAAATTTGAAATTTTAGCAGCTCAAATCAGACATTTATAAAAAATTTATTTCATTAGAAGGAAATTTTTCTGCACACAAAAAATCAGTCTCTCCAAAATGATCACATCTGGAAATTTTTTAAATTTAAATTTTCGGCGCCTTATATTTCCGCAACAGTAAGCTTTTTCAAAATTCTATAAATGCAAATAACTAGCGGTAAATATCATGCCGTTGCAAATATTATTATTTATCCTAACTCACCTATTTAACCGTCAAATTTGACCATTATGAATTCAACCACTTCTTTGAATTTCCTATCCTTTCGCCCTAGAGTTTGCCCTAAGTTGGTATATTTATATGGATAAAATTAAAATAAATAACTAGTACGTAGATCGTTTTTAAATTCAGTTGGAGAGAATACTTTAAAATCTGTTTCAAGATAATATGATAAGTGCTGTGTTACAAATCATTATTTTGGTCCAACTTTTTTAAATTATGAACACATTTAATGAGAAGATTTTTAACCAAAAAAAAAATTAACGAGCAATTACAATTATAAAAATCATAATAATCATCTGTGTGTAAATTGCGGCTCACTTTTTAACAAGGTAAATTTTATTATAATATTTTTATTATGAAATTATAATATTACTTAACACCTGTTGTTAAATTGCTATATAATTAGATAAATCATTTAATTTAATTTACTTTAGTAAAACATATCATTACATTCATTAATTTAAAATTAATGTAACGTAACGCAGTAATGAAAATTTTACTAGCTGTAAATTAAATTAATTTTAATGAGTCGTGTTATTTTAATTTTTATATAAGCATTTTTCACAATGTGTAAGTATATAGGTGTAGGCAGGTATATATAGGTAAAGCAATTTACAGATTTCAGCTTGGATAATTAAGAAATTTTTGAAAATAAATCGAGTAATTTAAGAAGCGAGATTTTTCTTGGGGACTTGGAAATAACTTTTGTTGTAATAAACGTTTTATGTGTTTGTGTTTCAGCTGCTGTATGTGAATCGTAAGACAACTTGAAAATTTAGAAAAACAGGAGATAAGTTTATTTTACCATTGTAATAAATGTGATTTTCATCTTCTAAAAAATTTAGTAAAATTAGAAATAAAATGTAAAATGCAACACAAATCTTTAAGTTCCAATTGTGATTATAATTTAAGTATTGATATAATTATTACACATGTGCTTTAAAAGAGTAGAAAGAAAGTAATGAATACACAAGGCAAAAAAACGAAAAAATTTAAAATAATCTTAATAGCCTCTCTGCAAAATTACTAAACCTATGATGTAAAAATTGTAAATTTCATTCAAAATTGATATTGCTGAAACACGTTAGTAATCAGTATTTTATAATTAGATCGAGTATATTACATAGGCACATATGTACATATATTAAGTATGATATACGATCCAATTTCCAAAGGTTATTATAATATATTTATCTATATACGCTTATAACTGTAAGAAATGGATGTCTGAAGTAAAGACAAATATACATTTTTACTGTGAGTTAAATCGTGGGTCGATTTAGCTTTATCTGCCCGTATGTTCCAGTAATAACTTTAAAACAAATTGAGCTATCAAATTTTTATATTATAATTCAAGATATAACCACACAGACTTTATTGAATTAGGATTTGATCGAAGCACTAGTATAAGTAGAGCCATAACATGTTTAGCCTTAAAACTCGAAAAATAATTCAGGCGTATCTATGAAACTATATAAAGACGACCGCATTCATATATTTGCTATAATGCTCCGCCTTATGTCGAATTCATATAGTTTGGGGATAAGGGGAGCATTTTAGAAAAATTTAATTTTAGTTGTAAAAAGTAGCTGTCATACAATTCTTAAAATAATTAATATTATATCACTATACACAATATTTATATTTTGCATAAACGAGTTTGAGAACAAATTTAATCTTAGGTTCTATGAATTCTTTTGTTATATTCTTGTAAAACTTTTGCATGGGTAATAAAAAGTTGACATTGCCAATTTTTTACTTTTTAAGAATAATGTAGTCGCTCAAAATGGCAGCAAAGATTGTTTGACTTAAATTAAAATTAAATGAAAGTTTACAATTTTTCGTTTTCGTAAATTAATAATTATGCTTTATATACCAAGCATTTTACCGAAGCGGTAAAATATGTTCAATTGTCAATATACAGCAATATCTTCACACAAAAATTTTCTTATCACTCACTATTACAATAATTTATACTTTCCAAGAACATCTTCCGGCATATGCATATTAAATTCATAATAAATTTATTATGATTATATAATATTCTTATATTTTATTACAAGATTATCTAATAGATGCAGACACATTTTCATTATTCAATAAAAAGCAATCTAATATCTTGAATTACCGCATAAGTGTACACTTTACACTTGCGATGTGCAAGCATAAGCATACAATAATCAACGTAATTTCAAAAAAAATTTCAATTAAATCAATTTGGTCTAATAAAAGATTAGAAGGCGAAAAGACTGAATTTGTGAAGAAAAACAAAAGAAAGTGAAATTTATTTTTTTTTTCTGTATGAATTGAAGGAATGAACAGAATTTACATACGTAACTAGAGTGCATAATAATGAAGCCCCCCATTGCAACAATAAAAGATGAAATGTTTTGCTTTTTTTGTTTATTTTTTCTTTTTGGTTTTAAATTTAGAATACTATACTTATATTGTTTAACTTACGATTTCAAAAGTAAAAATAAAGAATAAAAACACACCTACATAATATTTTTATTTGTACAATCGTACTGATCGACCGGATCGGACCGCATGATTAATTTTTTGTAATATTGAGAAAATTTAATATGAATAAAATAAAATAAAAATTGTACACTTGCCAAATTTAATTTTTGGAGTGTTTTTCTCCGAAATCTAACAGAGCAGTATCTTTCTTTTTTAAAAGCTATTTATATAAATCCAACTGCTTCCAGTTCATTTATTTATTTTCAAAATTTGTACTATAAATTTAAAGCAGTTTTAGTATGTACGTAGATTTCTTTTCATTTTTTAAGGAGATTTTCTAAATTTATGATTATTTGTCGCCGTCATGCGAAGATGTTTCGTTCTATTTCTTTACTGAACACCGCCCAAAAAGGTGTCCCTTGCATAAGCTAAGAAGTTGGACTCCCCCTTGTGCAAATTCTGTATGGATAGTGACGAGACTGTTCTACAAATTCCTTGCGTTGCCTAATACTGACAGCCCGCTGTCGCAATTATTTTGGTTAGGGTTTTCTGATCGTTTGGGAGCATGCGGAGGCAAGAAGTCGCAAATGGCTGCGGTTGCCATCCCCGGGGGTGCTGCCCCAATCGGTTCCCTTAACGTTATCCCTTATCGGTTCGAATCTACCAATCTACTAATGATTAATGTTAATTTTTAATAAACTTTCAATTGCTTATTTTCTTGTATGATTAAATCTTAAAAAATGAATAGACTCTTCATTTTAGGAGTAATTTTTCTTTTACAAGAAAATTTATTTTTCAAAATGCAGTTATAGGCCTTGTAATTATACGGGTAACATTTATTTTTTAAACAATTACCTGCATATTATTTAGAAGTTCATTCAAAAAAAGAAATTTAATTTCCTTAAGGTTTTCTTATCAAAATATATAAAATGTCCAATTTATATGTTCTAATAAAAGTGTGAGTCATTTAAATGAGAAACTAATACAATGTAAAGTGTATAAAGCTTGAACAACATTAAGTTTTTGATGGAATAAGTCACAGTTAGCTTTAAGAGAATTTATACCTTATCATATTTTATTTCTGTATTTCTAAATTATCACAGTTTTCAACCCACTCATTTCTTTAAATTGTTTTAAATTTATCATTTTTAGAAGAAAATAAAAGTATTTAATTGCGAATTACAAAACTTTTTTTAAGAAATTAGAAAATCATTACTTTGTTTTACATATCGAACGAAAATTTACTTCTCACATATGTACATATATCAAAAAAGTCAAAAACAAATAATGCTGAAAGGTCGAAATAAATAACGCAATAACATCGATGTTCAACCCTGCTGGATTGTCAGTTTTAATTTCAGATCCTAATATTCAATCCTATCTCATAAGTATGTGAGATAAAAAGTGACAGGTTAGCAGGGTAAAATATCGGGAGACCCTCTAGCGTTATTTGTTTTTTCCCTCTTCGTTTTCGTTTTTGATCGCATCTATAAGGAAATTATATTTATAAAAATATTTTTGTAAGCCTTCCGCTAAAAAAAAGCAATATTAAAATTGTAAGAATTTGGAAATGTTTTTTTGAAAATACGCAATGCGGCTGGTATTGTTCAGATTTTTTAATTTCTTTATTTTTTAATTGAGACATCTAGGAGAAAAACAGTTAAAGTTGAGTTACATATATCTAAGGTAGATAATGGTTTTGTTAGTTCTCTTCCGCATTGTTATTGTCTACAATATCACTGTATAAGGCGATATTTTTAATCATTTTTGAGTTACTCTACTTTCAAGGGCTTATCCATTTATACATCATTAAATTGAAAAAGTAATAATATTGTTCACATATTATATATTAAATCCCTATTAACATAAGTATATATATTATATGCGTATTTGGTTATAGATGCAACATCTCCATACATTCTGTTTGTTTATTGATTATCTTAAATCAAATTATTCACACAATTAAATATTTCAATCAATAGTTTCATATTTATTACTTCTAATTTTAAGAAAAATATGATATCAAAATTTGTATAAGAATAAAATTGTTGTATTATAAGTTGCAAGAACTTGTTTAATCAAACGCCATCATACAATACAAATCGTTTAATGAAAATAATATTGTTAAAGCCATAACACTGAAACTGAAAGAAAAATAAATATAGTTTAACCATTTGTTCATTTATGATATAATAAATTTCATTTGTAGCTTTTGTACATGCAACAACAAAGTAAGTCAGTCAGTCAGTCAATCAGTTAATAAAATAATTTTCAGTCAGTCAAAGTTAGTCAATCGCGCACGTTCAAATAGGAAAATGGTATCGCGCATATAAAAATAAATTTAAAAATTGAATGTGTGTTTGGCAATAAAATAAAGTAAAAATTTTAAATTAGTGCAAGTTTAATGTCAATGTTACCTACATATAACAAGAAATAAAATACATATATGTATAAAAGAAATAATTAAAAAATTATGTAATTTTTATTTAATCCAATATTTAAGCCATTTTTTTTTGTTTGAAAATTTTAAAGTGAATCAAAAAAATATTGAATAATTTTTGATTTACGACACTCATGCCGCATTAAAAATTTTACTTCACAAATTTTTAAATTATAATAAAAAATATTATTTTCCGAATAATTGAATTTTTTATTGTAAATTTTATGTACATAAATTATTTCAATTGTAAAAAGAAGTTAAATAATAAGTCTTATGTAGTTAAAAGAATTCATTTAATTCGAAAAAAAAAAATTTAAAATTTTTAAACATAATTGAATATTGAATAATCAAATTAATAATTCAAAATTTTTATTTTTATAATATTTGCTAAATGTGGTGTGTTTTTTCTATTTAATATATTAACCGTTATGTACATTATTCTCTGCTCAAACCGTTTGATTACCATTGTAATTGTGTGTTTTTTTAGTAGGTAATCTTATGTCCCCCTTCTCTATTAAAATTCAATAAGAATTGTACGAAACGGTAAAAAAAATTTATTTTTACTACGTTTACATGTGGAATTGGAATAATAGAATGTGTACTATAATATTGAAAAATCAAACCAATTGAAAGTTCCAAAAAAATATTAAACACAAAATTGATGTCAAATTGATTAAATAGTAATTATGATTTATAATACAACAAAGCTTAATGGGATATTGTATAAATAAATAGTGAAATATAAAAATCTAATATTGTAAAAGACTCTAAAAAAAAAACAATTTTGCAAAAAATATTTTAATTATTAAAAATTTTTGTTTCACTCCCTATTAAACTAGTTTTTTTTAGCGGATTTTGAAAATACGAATATCAATAAAATCAAAAACAATATCGTAAAATTGATCGTGGGGGTTTGTACGCAATACCGAATAATTATTCTCACTCGAAAATTGTATTATACAAATATATAATAGTTACTCACTTTCTTCTCACTTGTCGAGTAAAATTACGAGATAGACAATCAGGCCCTAAATACTTAAAATTTAGTACAATATAATTGTATGCGATTAATAGTTTTCCGAATAATTTCCATGAATTTTGGTAATAAAATTAAAAAATTTATTGTAGTTCCCATTGTAAATCAAATTTTAAGTGATTGTTAAATTTCGTTGTTTTCATATTACTTAAAGTTTTATAACCTTTCTTAAAGACAAAATATGTGAAGTTTAATTTCGTTAGCAAATTATTGATTTTAATTTTCTAAAAATTAAGAATGATGAAACTATTTATAACTATATTATATTTATTAGTTTTGAAATTTTTATTTAATAATTCATATTTAATTTACTAAACTAAAAATCTTAAATTGGTGTTATTTGCGATATTTAGCTATAAGAGTACATATATTATGTATGTATGTATGTAATTTTCTATATATTTATTTTTATGATATTTTAAATATTGTTAACATTTAATATTTTAAGTTTAATACAAACTTAAAACAAGACCGGGACAATTGCTAAAAGAAAAAAGTTTTTTTTTAAATTGAACATATTAATAACATTTTGCTATACACGTAACGTACATATGTTATTTAGTTGTGTAATAACAAAATTTTATTAACACAAATAATTTTACAAAAATAGTTTTATAGCTTAATTTGATAATTAACTAGGGTTCAGGTTAAATATAATTTAATTGCATAAATTTTGATAAGCTGCTCTTCAGATTATTGTATTTTATATGTATAAATGTAATTGGTAATTCAGAATATTAAGAAATGTTAAGAAATAGATATGGGAAATCTGTTTTGTTTTGACTAAAATACGAGTATATGAGCTGTTCGTATATTCTTTGAGCTCCATACGTGCTAATTTGCACTTATTTATTAAACTATTAGTTGAATAAATTACTCTAAACTATAACATTAAATATATTTAAAATATTTTGAAATTATAAGAAAGCTATTATCAAAAGCAGGAAAGTTAATTTAACATTTTGTTTGCTTAAAATTTTGCAAAATATTTTGTATAATAAAGTTGAAATCAACATGAAGATTGAATATTTAAGAGCATTGCCGAAATATCTTGGTTTCCATTATATACATATTATGTATATACATATACTGTAAAAAGGATGTAAACCTTACAAAGTGTGTCCCATATTGCATATAAAAAAATTTCTTTATTATGCGTAACAAAAAGCAAAGAGCAACTTGAAAAAAATCTTGATGCTTTTATAACAAGTTTTCAGAATGACTAGTGACTTTAACTTATTTAACATTTTTTTTTAGCTATAAATTCCTTCTTTTTAACTTTTTTGTTACTTTTCGAATAAATTCTGATAGAGTTGATTTTAAGACCAGTGATAATAAAATGATAAAGTCATAAGCAAATGTCAAAATATACAGTTAAGACAATTTAGATGTCATGATACAAATACAATTCTTTACAAACTTTCTACACTACACTGCACATAACTTAAAGACTGTTTGAAAACACATTTTTTACAATCCGATCCAATATACCACAAGTTCTGTAAAAAATATTTTCCCTAGTCCAGTGAACTAAATTACGTTATTTAGTACAATTTATAAGAGTAGAATATTTATTTGAAAGTTATAAGTCATAAGTACCATAATATGATGTTCGTACATACATACATGTATTAAATTATATTTTTTGTCAAATTTCTTACATGGGGGCAATTATTTATATTGCAATCATATTGCTTGATATAAGAAATTATCTTTGAAAACAAAGTATTTTCCCATTCTTTAAAGATAATTAAAATAATATTTTCATACATTTTTTAGTGTTAGTTTTAATCTAAAATAATTAGGTATCAGAAAATGCAGTTACAAAATATGTAAACGTAGTGAAAGAATAAATTGGGGATTTTTATTTTTATTCCGATAAATAATAAATTGTGTGTTTTTTAAATTACATACCTATGGAATGTCAAATTACAAAATAAATATTTTTTTTTTAAATTTTTCTTTTCTATTTTTAAAAATATGAAATAACTTAATTAGATTTTAATTAAATAAATATTCTTTGAATGACTTAATGTGAAAGAGTGGTGGTAATTTAAGAAATACAACGCAAAATTATTTTAAAACTATAAGAGACAAGCAGAATCAAAAGCAACAAAAAAAAAGCAATTCGAATTTAGAATATTGGAGTAAATAAATTTAAAAATGGTTAGCAACACATTAACAATAACAAAAAAACCGGTAAGTTATAAAGATTATAATAATTATTCTAACATAATGTGCATTCAAAATAATTTACTAACACCAACTTTAAAATATGTTTATTTTACGTCAAACTCACCTTTGGTTGTATGCTATATTCTATAATGTCCACATATAGTACTTATGTACATATATTATAATATATATATACAGTATTTTACCGGGTATATGCACCATGTATACTCGTATAATTACAGAATGATTAACTCATATTTTGAAATAGAGATGAGGAATATTGGAAAAATATCGATTTAGCGGCAAGTTATCATCAGTACAAGAATATCGATACATTTTATTATACCCTGCACTTCGTGAAGGGTATATTAACTTTGGTATGGAGTTTGTAACTACTTGAAGGAGTCATCTGCGGTATGGACATATATTCGGGGAGCTGCCATACAACTCAAAGAGTTTATTTTAATTATTTCAAAAATTAATAAAGGTACAAATATAGAATTTTGTATACATGTGTCCAATTATATTCTACATATGCTCTAAAAATTTTAATGAGATAGCTGCACCGGTTCGGGCGGCTGCCATACAACTGCAAAAGCAAATTTTTTATATTCGGCAAAATAATAAAGTCAGATTCATGAAACTTGGCAGTCGTGTGCCCAATTATAGGTCAAAGATATTTCTGAAGTTTTGGTGGAATTGCTTGACAGGTTCGAGCAGCTCCCATACAAGTCCAAAAGCTTATTTTAAATATTTGGAAAAATAATAAAGTCAGATTCATGAAACTTGGCAGTTATGTGTCGGTTTTCGTTCTTTGGAAATCGAAACAAATAATATTCAAGCACCATTTTATTTAGTATTTTATTTACATTTGATTTACTATTTGTGAATTTATTCAAGTTTCTTATATGAAATATAAAAAAAATTTATAAGAAGGCAAAAATAAAATTTTTGAATGAAAGTCACTGCTGTCTATTATGTGTGAAATTCAATTTTAAGAACTAATTTGAAATGCCAAACCACAATTATTTTGTTCCGCCTAAAGTATTTCTGTCTGTATAGAGGTAAAAAAATTGGTTTACAAAACATAGTGTGTAACAAATAAAACATTGTATGATCCAAACTCAATATGTTCTTTCAAATTCATTTATATTTTGTATTTTTATTTCTCAACATTATTTTGTACAAGATTTTTATCTAATAATGATATCAATGCATAGAATATCGATATTTTCGGTATCAGATCGATATATAAATGCTGCTCGTGACTTTTGTAAATTGATTATAAAATTTTGAAATAATTACTAGTACTTACTTACATACAATATAAGTACGAGCTTATTTCTTAGAAATTGATTCACTTTTGTTTTTATTCATTGACTTTAAAAGGGGTTGTTTAAACAGATTTTTCTTAAATATATTTCTTTTTTTAAATTTTTATCGATCAAATTAGCAATACTTAATTTCGTATTTAAATTGTGAATTAACTATAAATATTTCTTAAAACTCAAATAAACTTGTATGTAATTTTATACTTCTTATTATTGCAACCATAAGATATATTGATGCAAAATTACAAAAAAATTGATATTATAAATAGGGGACTTAGCTGTCTAATTGGCATTATATTAAAGCATATATGCTTTTTGATATTAGAAAAGTTTTTAATGATTTTTTAGAAACTTAGATACTTTTATTTGTTTGGACCAAATAAATTGACAAATACCATTCACTTGGTTTTGGGCAGATGTCATATATATGTGATTTGTTAACGATATTGCAGAACTATAAAAATATGTTTTAATTTTTTCCCGTTAATCAGAGATAATACTTTAATTGTAGTATTGAATATAACATCTATGTACTGTAAAAGAAAATATATTTTGAGTTTAAAATTATACCTCTAACCTTAACCCGAAACAGATATATAGACGTTTATAATGAAAATAATGGCTATCATATCAGTAAATTTTAACGAAAATCTAATTTTGTGTATTTTAATAATTACATGAAATTTGCAAAAAACGATTTACGTTATCATTGTAATCTTTTTTAATGAGAAGAGCAGAAAATTATGGGTTTAAGTAGTATCAGACTGAAGTCTACAAAGAACATTCATGTATACAATTAAACACGTACATATATTTTTTTTGATACATGCATACATACATACATACATACATAGATAGGTATACGTATATGCCAAGTTGATACAAACACATCTGTTTTGTTTAAAAATTTTTATTGTTTTTATGTATTTACAAGTTAAACTTTTTAGCACTTTTCCAAAAAATTTTTTGAAAAAAGTGCTTATTAGTTTCACTCTGTCCGTCCGTCCGTCCGTCCGTCCGTCCGTCCGTCCGTCTGTCTGTCCGTCCGTCCGTCCGTCCGTCCGTCCGTCCGTCCGTCTGTCCGTGTGTCTGTTTACAAAACTTCTACACCCTTGAAGATAGAAAGCTGAAATTTTATATATACATAGATCTTTACTAGAAACTTATTTTCGTAGAACAAAATTTTTACCTATCTCCCCCCCTCTAGAAGTTATACCCCCCCAAAACCCTAAAAATGGCCTTTTTTAAATATTTGTTGCAATGAAACCATAAGTATTTTTGAAATTTTGCAAACGCAGAAAGGCAGCGGCTTGCTTCCCCTAGCGCGGTATACTATAGTTAAACTTTAGAAAAACAAAATGGCCGTTGAAATTTACCGTTATCTAAAGTCCTTTTTTTCCAAATTTTTGATGTCGTTTTTCTTCTAGATCCTATATTCTAGAACTTTGAAATTTTAGGGGCTTTTAGACATTAACAAATAGTTCATTTCGTTAGAAGAAATTTTTTTTCCATCTCCACCCCCTCTCAAGTTATCACCTCTTGAAAATCGTAAAATTTGAATTTTTGACACCCTATATTTCCGAAACCGCAAGCTTTTCCAAATTTTTATAAACGCAAAAAGCTAACGGTAAATTTCGTGACACTAAAAAATATAATTATTTTTCTTAACTCACACAATTAACCCTTAAAATCGAGCATTATGTTAACCCCTTTTTATGTTAATTTTTGCTTTATTTCAAAGACTGCATATATGCGTCATCCTAAATATATGCAATCCTAGTAATAGTTTTGTATATGAATGAAAATAATTTTTATAGTGTGATAGCTATACATAGACTGTATTTAAAAGCAGAATTTTCACTTGTTGAAGGGAAAAGTGCTACAATACAAACCATTGGTTTGACCCAACTTTATTGAATTTGACTTAAGTCAAGGTCAATATGCAATTCTATATTTGTGTAAATTACGGATCTATTACGGAACTATGGTGCTTTATTGAATATTGTACTATAATTAGATATAATATATTATAATTTAGCTTTTATATAATTTTGAGATTTTTTTAATCTCTAGTTCAATATAATTCTCGAATAATCGTTTTATATGCATGAAAAATAATTATACAAGGATTTTGATCAAAATTTGAACATTTTTTTAAAACCTCTCTTGGACCAAATTTAAACTATTCCGTATTGTTATTAGTTTACCTCATCTAAGAAATTCTTATTCAACGTGTTCTAGCTCATAAAACAAAATTTCTATATGTTTCATAATTTTTTTTATAAATTTTTTTTTCTGTTAAATATTTCACAAATTTAAATAATAAATGAACCGAAATTTAACACGTTAGTTTTGAAATTGTTAAACACAATTCCGATCTATATATAATTATAATTTCAAATATTTTTAATGATTTTGTATAGTTAATAATAGTTTTAATAGACTTTGGAATAGTTTTGTTCAATATTTTTCCGGCGTCATACTTATCAGATATATGTACATAAGTATGTATTCAGGTGCAGGCACGATATTATATTGCAGCGTGACAATAAGGTGACCAAATGAATGTTTTATTTTATGAAAAGCAACTTGCTTTATTTAATAAAAAAATCTCTGAAATTTTTTTTTCATTTCCTTGAAAAGTAAGTATATAGAATAGTCACAAAATGTATTTATCCCGGTATTCACATACGAGAATGGTCAATATTTTGTTTCAGTTTTGATATTTATTCTCCTCTATGTCATTAAATAGCCTATATTGCAATTATATTATTTATTTATTATTATAAATATACTGTTCCATAATTATGTATACATTCATATTTTTAAGCGAATAAGTACGAATGCTTTAGTAATTTACTGTAATCGAAGAGTTCTTTATTCGAGCATAGTTATTTCAAAAAATGTTATAACTGGTCACCTTAAAAATAATAATGGCATTGTACTAACACATTTAATTTAAATATTGTGCACAAAATTATTATTTTCAGTTTTCTGTGCATGTAATACCCATATATTTAAATTTAATGAATAAAATTAAGTTACAAGTGACATGCATTACTCATTGAACTCCAAAGTATACAAAAATTTTATAAAAATATACTTTTGCTCTTAAAATTTTTATGTAAATTAAATTTAATATTAGTTATATTATATTACAAATTTATTAATCTTATGTGATGTTTTTCATAAGCAGTCAATAATATTATTGAAATTTCAATTAATATTGAAGTAGTCACCTGTATAGGTAATATGCGTACTTATAAATAAAAAAATTCAGAATTTAAAATTAAATCTTTTAATATGCTGTTCATTTCGGAAAGAATACAAATTTCAATTATTAAATTCTGTAAGCAATTTTAACTATGTATATCTGGAATTATACAATTATCATACTTATGTAATTTGTTTGGCACTTTCAATAACATTTTTGATATTATTAAGAAATATTTTATTTCATATGGTTAAGTACTCAAAAAATTTTGAGTTGGCTCTAATTTTATGCTTCAAAATTCATAGAAATTATATGGTATGAATAAAAAGTAATAAAATAAATTGAAATATAAGGAAACCATATTAAATTTTTGTTCTTCAGATTTTTATATTACGCTTTAAGAATCGAAAATTATGATCGTATAAAAAATGGTGTTGCATATTCGTATATATATTGCCGAAAAATGGAAGAACAACTTCAGTTTCATAATGAAGCATGTTTTCAAAATCAAACCTATTTATTTAAATTTCGGAATAACTTATCATAAGTGGTCATCATTAGCCACATCTCATATTAGCTGTTTTTTTTTGCAAATTTTTTCTCCAAAGTTGTCTTCAAACTTTAAATTGTAATTTTTAATAACAAATTTTTTATCACTATAAAAATTGGAATTTTTTGTTTGTGTGTCCATGTTGATTTAACTACACCATGTGTTATAGTACCCTACGTATACATATATACTCCTACATTATGAAATTTTAACACTCTTTAAATTTTTCCCGTCTTCATTGTTGTCGTTATTTGCTATTACTAAAACTTTCTCATTAAATATTCTTTCTTTTTTTGGAAATATAGATTTTTGATCAAATCAAATTTGCGTTTTTATAGAAATAAAAATATTATTCCATGGCTTATGGTGATTTCATAAGCTCTTTTTTTTAGAAAAATTTGAAGATTTTGTAGTTTTTTTTTCCCATTTTTATTAAAATGTTATTGACTTTTACAATAAAAAATGAATAAATAATTTTTTTCTTAATTTTATGTAAATTAAAAAATCTTTTCGTGTTGAATATTATAGCAGGTACAAAAACAAATCAATCACATTTGATTATGGTTTTATTTTGAGAGAATAAAATTTATTTTTGCACCACAATCAAAAAAATCTGAATAATTGTTATTTAAAATTATTGTTTTTAGGAAAGTAGGTTCATATATTTAAGACCATTAAGCAAACTGTAAACTTATCTATAAGCAAGCTCTACTAACTACCTCTATAACACTTAAAACTACTCGCGTAGTATTGCTGACGTAGTGTTATACAGTTAGAAGATTAAATACGGCAATTACATATACATATGTACATATATTTGAAAAGGTTGAAATTTTTTATTTTTTATTAGTTTGGTTTCGATCAAATTGTCAAGTTTTTTACCAATGCTTATATGACAACTTTTTTTGTCGACAATTAAAAATAATTAGATATGTATATTTAAAATTTATTTTCAATATTTTAAATTTATTCTTCTATTGTGATTATTGCAAATCATAATTAATAGTAATTTGAAATTTTTTCCCGCCTTTGCTTTTTTATGTGACATAGGTAAATTACAATTAAATTGAGTTGTTATTGAAGTTTCTAATTATAAAAAATTTCTCATCACTTTTCCTTATATGGAATGTACTCATATATAATGATCGGTACAATAATGAATGTTATTTTATGTAATTTAATCTGGTAATAATAATTATTTTAGCTCGTATAATATGTAGGTACATGTAGGATATTTACATTATTCATGAGGATGTTATTGTAGGTATTACTTAAACAAGGTGTAACATTTAAAATAATAAGTATATGAAATTAAAATAGAAAAGTAGAAATAAAACTTTTTTGAATTCTTAGTTAAGAAAATTGAATAGAATTTCTTTAGAAATGTGTAGATATTTGTGTATTCAAATTTTCCTTATCTTATAAGTAAGATGAAAAGAAAGAGTGAATATGGTTATTAATTTTTCAGACTTTAAAGTATTATTTCAGCTACTTAAAAAGGCGTAAATGTGGTTCATTGTATCGGAATTGCTGTGTATTTTTTATGTCTACCATAGCATATTCATTGTGTTTGTAAAGGTTCTAATCTAAGTTTGTTCTTCAAAATGCAATTAATAACAGACAACTTGTTAGTTTGGTCAGGTGGTAGGAGTCCCATTTAAAAGCGCGAACACCATTTATCATTTAAAAATTTAAAGCTATTGTAATTAAAGTCTAGGCTACCTGAAGAAAAGTTTACACACCTTTATTTGGTTTTATAATATTTATGGTTGTAATTATTTATTACGTTTACACTATTCCAAAAAAGACTGATACTGCTTTCTGTGTACACAATTTATAATTAAAGTAATTTTGTATGAATACATTTGACATACTTAACATATTACAATTATTACAACGTTGTATTTGTACATTTAATTCGACATTTTATGTACTACGTAAATATTTACACAACCACATCATATAATTTCGTTGTTTTTAAAAAGTCGGTGTACGCACTTTTTGTTTTATACTTGATTGAATTAATTCACTTAAGAAATTTGGTAAAAAAAACTTAAAATAAAACTAAATGGAAAAAAAACTATTAATGTCGTTTAATTTTTGTGCACATTCAATAAAATGTAAAAAAGTGACAGGCCTTGACATAATAATGTGTAAAAAAAAAACCGTAAATGAGAACATTAACTTTATGCTGAAAATAAAATTAATAAAGTTGGGTCAAACCAATGGTTTGTATTGTAGCACTTTTCCATTCAACAAGTGAAAATTCTGCTTTTAAATACAGTCTATGTATACCTATCCCACTATTAAAATTATTTTCATTCATATACAAAACTATTTCTAGGATTGCATATATTTAGGATGATGCATTCATGCAGTCTTTGAAATAAAGCAAAAATTAATATAAAGAGGGGTTAACATAATGCTCGATTTTAAGGGTTAATTGTCTGAGTTAAGAAAAATAATTATATTTTTTAATGTCATGGAATTTACCGTTAGCTTTTTATGTTTATGGAAATTTGAAAACGTTTGCGGTTTCGGAAATATAAGGCGCCAAAAATTCAAATTTTACAAATTTCAAGAGGTGATAACTTGAGAGGGGGTGGAGATGGAAAAAAATTTTCTTCTAATGAAATGAACTATTTGTTAACGTCTATAAGTCCCTAAAATTTGAAGATTCTACAGGGTGGGGTCTAGAAGAAAAACGACATCAAAAATTTGGAAAAAAAGGACTTTAGATAACTGTAAATTTCAACGGCCATTTTGTTTTTCTAAAGTTTAACTATAGTATACCGCGCTAGGGGAAGCAAGCCGCTGCCTTTCTGCGTTTGCAAAATTTCAAAAATACTTATGGTTTCATTGCAACAAATATTTAAAAAAGGCCATTTTTAGGGTTTTGGGGGGGTATAACTTCTAGAGGGGGGGAGATAGGTAAAAATTTTGTTCTACGAAAATAAGTTTCTGGTAAAGATCTATATACATACAAAATTTCAGCTTTCTCTCTTCAAGGGTGTAGAAGTTTTGTAAACAGACACACGGACAGACGGACGGACGGACGGACGGACGGACGGACAGAGTGAAACTAATAAGCACTTTTTTTCAAAAATTTTTTGGAAAAGTGCTAAAAATTAAGAAAAATAAGAAAAAAAAACAGAGGTGAATGAAAATGTTTACAAAAATTCGTTTAAGCAAATAATTTGGCGTAATGTTTAGCAAAGCAATTTGGCATTTTGTATATAAACCTACATTATATACTCGTAATATAGACGTAAAGAGAAATTCATACTTGTATGCATGTATACTTCATATATCAGACGATAATCTCTTAAACACTGAGTTGTCCTGTTTTTTGATATAGAATCAGTTCGTCAGTTAATCCCCATAACATTTGAAATTAAAAAAATAAATATTTTTTCACTTTTTTTACTATTTTATACAGTAAATTTAAATCGTAATTTTAATTTGCCGTAACTTGTCAATTTTATGAAATTTGAGGAAAGTTAGTCGAAAAGGAACTCTTTACTCCTTGTCTCATTATTTTCTCACTTTGGCCTAATTAGTAAGTTGAAACCTTTGAGTTGAAATTAGGATATATATATATTTTATTAATGAATGAAATTACTGCAATTATAGGTTAAAAGACAATCCAATAATTGGTCTTAAATTGATTCCAAATACAAAACGGTGTAATAAATTTTATGTAGAAAATTTTAGAATATGAAGGGATACACTCGGTACGTTGCACGTATATTTTCGAAGAGATGGTTTATTATTTTTAAAATATTTTGCCATAAAAAAATAACACTACTTCAAGAAAATCAAGTTTTGTGACTCATCTTTTATGTCTTTTATAAATAAACGCAGATAAAATTAATTTGACAAAATAATCAAATATTTCTGAAATCTGGAAAGACTAGGTAATAGAATATTTTCATTCAAAATTTAAAAAAGATTGAATTTTAGAATTATAAACGCTAAAATTAATTGATAACACAATGTAAATGCTTCCAAAATTGTACGTATAATGTTCAATGTAAACTTAAATACATTATTATGTATATATCTACGTATAAGTATGCGTGTAAAATTATAATACTCGTATATTACACTTAATTTTTTATTTGGATAAATATTTTTATCAAATTCGTGTAACAATTTGCTGTACAATAATCTGATGCATTATTTTGTTGCTTGTTAAAAATTCTTGATTACAAGGAGACAATCTTGAGAATTATATGCATACATGTAATGATAAATTACATAGCATACGAAATTATAGTAAATAAAATGTAGAACACAGTTTCATACTACCTAAGAAAAGAGTTTTAATAAAAACATTTTGACTAATATGATTTTCCCGGTTTTCATTTTCGGTGTTCATTGTCACAACAGTATTTGCTATATTTAACTATTGTGTTAGTGTTAATTATTAACTTTTCATTTGTTGATATTATGAATTATTTTTGTATTTTTACAAAAATAAAAACCGCTAATGATAATTAGCCGACAGCACATTACTTACGTTTATTGATGAAAGTTAAAAAATATTTGTAAACTTTTCCTTTTTAATAACCGCAAGTACAAAAACGTGAAAATATTACATTAAGTATATTATAATAAAAATGATCGATTAAGTAAAGAAAGTTATTTCTGATGAACTTAAACGTATATTAATTTAACGGATTCTTGATGTCATCAATGGACTAGCCATACGTATGAATAATGCCGTATGAATAATAATTGATTGTAAATTATATTTAAATACAAGTAGTTTCTTGAAATTGTAAAACGGTTTATAAATGCACTGTCCGCGCAGAAGTTGTGCGTATTGTGTGTATATGCAAATTTTTGCAATACAATGTTGTATTTTAGAAGACAAATAAACTTTGTAGGTAGTGAATAACGTATTTTGTGGACCACGCAAGATAGACTTACTTGAAATTTATGAGATACTGTTAAAAAAATTTTTTTAATGTAACTTTCCAATTAAGATGTTTATTTACTGTTAACACAAGTAACACGAACTTACAATGTTCATTCCATTGTCATACAATTTTTCTTTAAGCTTCTTGCCTTAATTTTATCTAATTCGAACTATTGTTTTGTGAGCTATAATTTTGTTTATTTTTAAATGACATTGTTTATTTTGATATTCTCAAAAATGGTGTTGCTCTTATTTTAACAATAAACAATGAATTAGATCAAAAGTTCTTTTGTATTATACACAAAGTGTGACACCGTAGTGTAAAATAGAGAAAGTTTAAATCGGTTTTCTGTTTCCATCTCTTAGCATCAGCTAAGCATTTTCTACGGAAAGAAAGAGGTTTTGTAACTTAAAAATTGGAGTTTTCCACAACAATTTAAAAATTGCATATTAAATTGCTGTTATTAGAGACCGTATAAATTGTGCAAGTATTAAACGAATATGCGCCGTTTAAGTTATTGTGTACATTATGCGTTAATAATGTTTTTCTTCTACTTAATAGGATTGCACTTAAGCAATTAGTTGCGATATAGACACACATACTTGCAATATTTGCAATATAATATAAAACTAGTAATAATTTCATTTGATAAATTCCTCTTCAGTGTTTCTAAATTCATATGAATGCATATAACGAGCACAATATTATTGTGAAAATATTGGAAAGTTTAGAAAAAAATGGCATTATTAAATTATTTAGTAATAGCTGTCGTGATCATCAACATCTGAAGTCTAGACTATTTGAAGAATTTTAAAATGAAATATTTTGCAAAAAAAAAAGTTATAATGGAAAATTGTTAAAACAGAAAATGGTTAGAGTGCATTATAGTACTTAGTATTTAAAATTTACTTTTATAAAATCCAAATACTTTTGCAGAAATGTTTGCAACTAACGGTTTGTGTGAGAATTTTGAAAGCAAGAGTACTTCATGTTTTTCAAAATGAGAATGTTAAGTTAAAGTATGACTACATAATTTCAGTAGCAATGTGGTATTTGATTAATGTTTTCACACAAGTGTAAAAAGTATTATCATGGTATAGCTATTCTATTTACGAGTGTCGAGGTGACTTTGTTGGAAAATTTTTGCAAGTAAAATTGTATGTAGAATTTTTATTTCTTTGTTTTTGCATAAAAGCTGAGTTTTCTACTATTTTGATGCTTAAAGCAATATGCTTTTATGACCCCTGAAATGCTCTTCTTTATGACCAATCAAAGCGCTTATAGAAGAAGTTTTTTATATTTTGTTATGAAATGTTATATTTTGACCATTCAATGGTCATTTCAATGTAAATTGATGTAGCTTTTAGCAAAAGATAATTCTTCTCTTGTGAATGGAAATCTATGTATTGGAAATCACAAATATTTCTTTGCCATGATTAAGATTTTGATTGTTTTTGAATATTTTATTTCGATATTTAAATAATTATTATTTTAGTATTTAAAAAAAAAACAGGAGAAATCAAATGATTCATTCGAAATAAAAATTTTATGCGTGTATTTAACAAGTTTTAAAATGATATGACTTTGATCATACGAATTAATGTCGTCAGAACAGGTTCTACTCTCAAATTACTTAACTTTTAAAATTGACATTTAATTTGATAAAATCAATCGTAAAAAAATTAAATACATTTCAAGTTAAAATACGTCAGTCGCAATATTTAAAGGGGAGTATAAAGAGGAACCTCAAATTGTTATATAAATGCGAAAACGCTAATCCCAAAATGGTTCTTGAACTGTGAAATAAACAGTATATTTTTGTGAATGTTCTCAATTGCATTTATAATATTTGTTAATATTTATTAATCATTTGTTCAATTTAATAAAATTAATAATTTATTTATTTGAATGTTTCAAAAACCTTCAGAGCAGAAATTGCAAATATATTTTTCTTCATTTGGTAATTGATACCAAATTTTTAATGTTTTGTTTAATTTGTGTATTTAAATGCAAAGTAAATATTTTATGTTTATTTTAATTAATTTTCAATTTAAAAAAATTAATAGAGGATAAAAATTTTTTTCTGCAATTATTTTTAAATTTTCGATTCTTTCCGATAATTACAAATTAATAAATTTTATTCATAACTTTATTGTAAATTCTTATTCAAGGCTGGTTAATGCAAGAAATTTTTAATAATCATCAATAAATTTTGATGTCATTATGACAATGAGGGGCATAATAAAATTTTCATAAAAATTAAAATATTTTTGAACGTGTATGACCTTAGAATATTGTTATGCTTGAAAGATTTTTTCTCAAAAGTTATACAAATAACTTTCAGTTTTTCTTCAAAACTTTAAAAAAAAAGAATGAATTCAAGTAATTATAAAGAAAATTAATTATCTGGGTGAATTTAAGCTCTTATTCTTATACAAATCTAATTTTTAGTGGTTATAATCGTATTGAGATGGTTCAATAATATTGTAACAAATTGCAAAATATTGGTATAACGCAATAAATATCAATGTAAGACAGATTTGAACTCTCAAATTGTACTGTGAAACGGAGAGTACATGCAACTACGGCCAGTTCTGTAATTTGATTTGTTCCATGATAATTAGAACTATTGTAAATAAAAAAATTAATAATTTATTTTAATTATTGTATTAGAAAAAGTAATAATTTTTTAAATGCTGGGTGTTCTGATTTTCTTTTTTCTAGTATTAAATCCACTGAGTCTTTCGTTAGGAAGTCAAAACAGCAATTAATCATAATGGGAACCTTTCATCTATTAAATAAAATAAAAGATTTATATTTTAATTTTGTCATCTCGTACGCCAATCTAGATCTTGTGAGTCAACAAAAATACCCCAAACTCATAGATTTCCTGTCCAATAGTCCAAAAATCTACAAAACAATTTGGCATACTGATATTTTAACTGTTAGGCATAGCCAAGTTGTAAAATGAATAGAACAAATTCATTTAAGTAACAAGAGATTTTTAATTAACAAAAGGTTAATAAGAGTCGAAGAAAAAATAAATAAACCAATGAACTTTTGAATTAAAAATTCAATTTTACCTGCAATCAAATTATGCAATAAATTTAATATGCTCAGTTTTGTTTTTGTAAGCTCATAGGTGCTTATTTTTATACTCAATGACAATTGATGCGTCATTAATAACTTGCAAAAAATTTCTATATAGAAGAATAATATAAAAATAAATGAATATGTTAAGTATAATGGCACTAATTACGTAAAACTGCATTTGTATGCAAATAATATTTTCAAATATGAGTGTGTATAGATTGAAATTTAAATTTATTTGAATTGAATCAGTAATGTTGTTTGAGTGTGTCGATAAAGTTGGCAGAACAAAAGTATTACTATTTTGAATGTGGCTCTTGCCGAATGTTAATGTGCCTACATTTAATTATATACTACATTTTTTGTATTACATTCATATTTTTTTCTAAGTTAAGCACTTTACGCAATCTGAGCCATATAAGTCCATATCTTATTAATTTTTAATTATCTTATTGTATGTTGTGGAAATATTAGAAAAAGCTTAGAAATTTTTTGAGAAAATTGGGCTTCTGAATTCTGATAATTATCTCTTATTGTTTGGAAAGTATATTGCTTTATTTTTTAGTAATGTGACTTAGCAATAATTATATACTACTATGCATGGAAGCTATACATAAACGATAACATTGCCCAACGAAAGGATGCGTTTTTTAATTTTAATTTTAAGCAACGCTACTAAACTACATAAAATTAAGTTCTGTTACGGTCAAAGGAATTACAGATATAGCTAAGTATCTCTGTCTGATTTACACATACTAGTGTTAGTCTTTGCAGATCAGGTTATGTAAATGATTTGTGTTTTCTAAAATTGGCCTGAAATGAACCGAAACCGATATAATATGGATGTTGTGATAAGTAAACTGAATTTTGAAAATGTTAAGCTTGAAAAGGTTTGAAGTTTGATTTCGATTGCAAATCCTTTTAAGTCGAAACGCTAATTTGAAATTATATTTGCAAACATAATGTATACATACATATACGCAATGTTCGAGTATAAACACATATATTCTTATGTACTTTTGTGTATGTTCAAAATTTTAACATTTATTTTAACAATTTTTTAATGTTTTCCGAATGGTTTGTTTAAACAAGTGTTAGAATATTTTCGTTTACTACTTACTTACGTAGAAGATAAAATCTTATTGTATAAACTTCCTAAGGTTTAAAAAATTAAAAAAATTATGTGGTTAAAGTTTGTTGCTTATCGCTTTAGTATTGCGTTGTTAATAATTAATTCAAAATAATGTGAACTGTGAAATCTAAATGGACAACAATGGATCTTTATTTTCATACATTCAAACAATGATAATTGCTATGCAATTTCCTGTTTAACTTTTAATTATTTTACCGTGATTGATTTCTCTATAGAAGATTTTATTTATCGATTTTATAAAATGTTCACGAATACAATGTGTATGTATGTATGTTTGTGTGAAATTGATACAAAAATGTTCTTTATTTTTTTTGTTCCAATTGATTTTTGATCGATGGTTTTTTTCCCACTGATTTATTAATTACCGGTGGCTTTTGTTTTTCTTTCACGTTTTTTTCCCGTTTCCAAAATAGCACCATAACATTCCTGGTTTAGGAGCAACTATGGTTTTTGTTTTTTCTTTTCTTGAATTTTATTTTTGAAATACTTATTTGGTTGATTTGTTAAGATATACGAAAAAATTAAGCGGTTTAAAGTCTCATATGCGTGTGATTGTTTTTTCAGGTTCGTTCCAAAAAAGAATTAAAAATCTTCTAATAGTTGATTTTGTGTCTGTCTTATTTGACTTTTTTGAATCTTTTAAATTTTCGATTTAAATATTACTTATTTGTTGCTTGCATTTTCCTTTGTATTGCATATTCTTACATACTTGCACTGCTTCTGTGAGTAAATAATTTGAAAAGTGGACAAACGAAAAACGTTGACAAAAATATTGTCAACGTTTTAATATTGTTATATATTAGCAACTTAATATTGCCTGTTATGTTGTGCATGTGTGAAACTATGATGCGGAATTGAATTAAGCTCGTTTTACATTTTAGAAATGTTAATGAAGAAGATAAAAGTAATTTTCAAATATGGTTATTGATAACAGGACCTTTATATTTAATACTTGAGACTTGAACCCAAGTCAATGAGGACATTACGATAATCGAATTTACGATTTCAATATTGACATTACAACTTTTATTATTTTTTTTTTTTTCAAAATTTTATGTTCTTTATAAGGAAATTTTGGGAAAATTAATTTCTTGGAAGGTTAACATTTTAGGCTTTTTCCTCTTTTTAAATGTTTTTGTTAAATTTTCGGTATTCTCTTTATTTTTGCCTCCATTGCTTCCCATTGTTTTTTAAGTGAATTACGTATTACAAATTCAGGGAGCATTAAATGTATGTATAGGTAATTAGAATTTTGGGCAAATTTCAAGTGGTTTATAATTAAGCGCCGTTATAAATTATTATTATCGGCAACGAAAGAAAAAAAAAACGGAGAAAATTAGTGAATTATTTTGTATTTACTGAAGATTTTTGAGTCTTCCGTTTTTTTTCTCTGAATTTTAATCAACTACATGAAGCAATATTTATGATATTGTAGACGTGTGATATTTATGTTCGATACTTTAAACCTGTAATTGAATTTTAAGCAAACCCTATTATTTCGATAGCCTTTATAATTCTTATTTAATGTTTACGAATTTGATATTATTTATTTACACACATACATATAATATGTACACATATAAAGATTCTACTGGGTGTGCCAGGTGTAACATGACAGGACAATTAAATTCAATTTCACTCGCACACTGACATTTTCTAAAGAAAATGATACGAAAATGATACGAAAACATTTATTGTGTTGTGCAAATCTGTCAAATCTAGTGCTTTTTAACGTTCTCAATGTACTTAAAACTTGTTTGAATAATGAATTAAAATATACCAATAATTGTAATAACTAGGTAATAAATGCATATATGTAGGTTTATAATACTTTACAGTTTGATGTATGCTATAAAACTTGAGTAATACTACATTAATTGTTTTAAGTAAATTTTAAACTGCCAAAAGTTTTCTGAAAACGAAAATAGTAAATTGACATTTCGTAACTGTTAAAAAAACTTCTGAAAGATTATGACCAGAAGCGTTTTTAGAAAATTATAGGAATGGGCACCAATCAAGTGGGAATCCTGACCAGGCTCTTGTCGGATCACTGAAGACTTAGGGGCCAACGCGGCAGGCTAGGCCTGAAAAATGGAGATGATTGCAGGTTCTGTGAGGAAGATAGGTAGACTTCGGTACAGGTCTTTTTAGAAAAGGGCTAAAGAAATGTTAAAGTTTCCTTCTAAAAAAATTTCTACGCATGAAAATCTAGCTGTTTGTATATAAAATCTTAGCTTTCTGTCTTAAATGATGTAAAAATTTCGTTTACAGACACGTGAACAAACAGAGAGAAACAAATAAGCTAATTTTTTTTTAATTTTTTTGGAAGTGTATTAAAAACGAAAAACAAAAAAAATATTTTAATTCACATATGATTAAAGCTGAGTCGTTTTCTTTCCTCTATTTGTTGACATTAATTGTCAAAAATTTGCCATGAACATTTATTTATTGCGAATATTTAATTAAGATTCAAGATCAAAATCAAAATTTCTGTTTTTCAATAAAAATTAAAAAAAAAGCTATTATTTATAAAACTTTGATTTTAATTAGCATTTTATAATTTTAATTGAAATTTTTGGTTCAATCTATGTTTAATTGTTTTTATATTAAAAATTTTTTTAGGGTGTAAATGTAATGGATTTGAGATTTTTTTACAGTTGGCACAATTTTCAAGCATTACAGTTGGATCTGATTTGATTTGATTAAATATTTTAAAAGAAGGCATAGCCCTCTTTTCTTCATAATTAGATTATCAAAAAAATTTGAATATTTTTTGATTAAATGCCATTTACATTATTTTTGATTTACGCCTTAATTTATTCTTTATTGCCATATTATGTAAATTTAGATTATTGTGTTAAACAGGCACACAGTTTTATAATTAAAATTATTCGGGGTGTGGAAATTATAGCATTTTTTATTCTTTCACCTGTATATATGTAAGTGCATACATGCTTTAAAATATTTTCCACATCTTTTCGAGATTTTGATGCTACTTTTAAAAGATTATAGTGAAAGTGTGTCATAAATATTTTAACACTTTAAAATTTATCAATTTACGTGATTTAATTTTCTATTTTGAAAGAAAAATTTAATATATTTTGGGTAACATCACCGCATGTAGATAAGATATATATACTCGTATTAAAGATACTATCAAATTATTTAAGGCGCGTTTGTGAATATTTTAAGTTTTGTGCTTATTTTTTTAATAAAAGTCATTTTAAAACCCATTTTGTTTACCATACCGTATTATATACATTTGAAATTTTGTTAAGGTTTTGAAGAAACTTCTATAATTCGTTGTATTCGAGGTATTGTTTTACAATGTTAGAGCAGAAAACGCTTTAAATAATCTTAATTATGTTAAATGATTGTTTAAATGCGAAGAGCACTAGGATTCATGGCATTATTATTCGGTGATAAAGGATATATTAAGTTTTCTTGCTAAAGGACCCTTGATAATATTTACAAATACAAGTTTAATTCAAAAATTGTGTAGCTAGTTGTTCTATCCCATAATTAAAATCTACTTTAGTTCAGTAACAATTACAAAACCACATACATAATAAACTTAAATAAATTTTCAACAACATTAACTAATCATTTTTTATTTTTTCTTTATTTTTTTAGAAACTGAAATATCCGAGATCAGTTGGTTTTATTATTAGCAATGAATTCTGTGAGAGATTCAACTATTATGGAATGCGAAGTACGTATTAAATTTTCAATTTTATTATTCAAGAATAAAAAATATTTTATTTAATTTTTAATTTTAGCAATTCTTGTTCTTTATCTGACCAGAAGATTAAGTTACGATGATGATACAGCAACAGTTTTATATCACATATTTACCAGTTTTGCATATTTTTTTCCATTGATTGGAGCCATAATTGCTGATAGTTATATTGGTCGTTTTAAAACTATAATGTATTTGTCTATAGTTTATGTTCTTGGTTCTATTATTATTACAATTGGAGCTATTCCACCATTACAGCTGCCAGCAAAGTAATTAAATATAGAATAGAAATTTATTTAAAATATATTTTCATTAATTTTTTTATAATTTTCATTTTTATGCAGGGCTGTTACAGTGATTGGGCTTTTATTAATAGCAACTGGTACTGGTGGTATAAAACCGTGTGTTTCAGCATTTGGAGGAGATCAATTTAAAATTCCGGAACAAGCAAAACAGTTAGCATCATTTTTCTCATTATTTTATTTTGCAATTAATGCTGGTTCATTAATATCAACATCAATAACACCGATATTACGAGAAGATGTTCATTGTTTTGGTGAAAATGATTGTTATTCGTTGGCTTTTGGTGTACCAGCACTACTCATGATTGTTTCAATTTTAATTTTTGTTGCTGGAAAATCACTTTATGTAATGAAAAAACCATCCGGTAATATGATATTATCAGTTATAAAATGTATAACAGAAGCTTTACGAAAACGTAGTTCTGAAAAAAATTCAGCACCAAAACCACATTGGTTGGATTATGCAGAGAAAAAATATGGTGCACAATTAGTACAAGATACAAAAGCTTTATTAAAAATTTTAGTTTTATATTTACCGTTACCAGTATTTTGGGCTTTGTTCGACCAACAAGGTTCACGCTGGACATTCCAAGCAACACGTATGATTGGTGATATTGCTGGTGGTTTTGTTTTAAAACCCGATCAAATGCAAGTTGTTAATCCACTTTTAATATTACTCTTCATTCCACTTTTTGATTGCATTCTGTATCCAATTTTATCAAAGCTCGGTATTAGAAGACCATTACAAAAAATTACTTTTGGTGGTTTATTAGCAGCAGCAGCTTTTGTTATATCAGGTTTCCTGGATTTAAATTTAGAAAAAGGATATCCAATTATACCAAAATCAAATGAGGCTCAATTAAGAATATTTAATGGGATGCCATGTTCATATAAATTTCAAAGTGACTTATACGATATTCAAAATGAAAATTTAACAATTAAATCACTTCATGTCTATGAAGATTTGTTAATTCAGGCTGAAAGTTCATCACGGGTCAGTGCTCGATTTATTCCGGTTGTTGATGATTCTAATTCAAATGTAACTAGAAAAATATGTGGAAATGTTTCGCAAGAAATTGATTTACAACCTGGTTTAGCTATGAGTTATTTCTTATTTAGTGATAAAAATGGTCCATTTTTAAAAGGATTTATTGAAAATCCTGACAAACCGAAGGATGGCATGCCAACTTTAAGATTTTTGGCTAATGTTGATGATGATGCTCAAAAATTACAACTTCAAAATGTGAATGATGGGACGAGTAATTTTATAAATAATGATAATATAACAGAAGTTTTAAAAGTTCCAGCTGGTTCTTATAAATTACAGTACGATGAACATGTATTTGGTGATATTGATGTCAATCAAGGTGGTTCATACGTATACATAATCGCTGGAAATAATCAAACGGGATTTGTAAGTTTCAATTTTGTTTAAACTTCTAAAAAGTTTCCATTTTTGTAGGTAGAACTGCGAAAAATATTCTGCCAAAAAGATAGCATAAAATATTTTTCTGCTTTTACATTTATAACCTCAATTAATAGAGCACTTATTATTTAAATATAATATAGGGTCAAACTTTTTTACACCAGAATTTTTGTTCGTAGCGCTGTTTTTGTTAGTTCGAATATTCTTCGAATATTTTAATAATTTACTATAAAATTTACTTAATGAATTGAAAAGTTTTCTGATAATTAAATTAATAAAAATAAAATTTGTAACTATATTAGAACAGTGCTTGCAGTTTTTATTGCAGTAATTACTCAACACATTTTTCAATACATCTGAATATATCAAAATCCTTTTGCTATGCATAAAATTAATTAAAATTTCTTTGGCATTTCAGAATTTCACAGAATATGTTTTAGCGGAACCGAATTCAATTCATATGTTATGGCAATTACCACAATATATTATTATAACAGCTGGTGAAGTTATGTTCTCTGTAACTGGTTTAGAATTTTCATTTACACAAGCCCCACAAAGTATGAAATCTGTTTTACAAGCATGTTGGCTATTAACAGTGGCTATTGGAAATTTATTGGTTGTTTTTATCGCTGAATTCATTAAATTTCATTCACAGGTACATTGCATTTTCTAATACAAGATTAAATATTAAAATTAAATATTGAGTTCAAGGTAAACTTACAATTTAATTACATAATATGTATTTTATACTTTTTTAGGCATTTGAATTTTTCGCATTTGCAGCTCTTATGGTTTTAGATATGGGTATATTTATTTTGTTAGCTTTACGTTATACATACGTTGAACATGGTTCAACTAGTGGTTTAAATGAAGGGGCAGATGAATTTCCAAATGATATAAAAATTCATAAAGGTGAAAAAGTTGAATCTCAATTAACAGAAAAACCAGTGAAATACTCGAATATTAAACAACAAAATGGTCATACAAATTCCGCTTACACAGAAGACTTATAGTGTTTCCAATTTTTGTTTTTATTATGTACATGTATATGTATATAAATATATATATATATATATATATATATATATTATATATAATTAAAGTTTCCCTCTTGTAATTATTGCCTTAATTTTTTAAATTAATTATTAATTTTTTTTTTGTTTTATTTTAATTGTAAATTACTGGCCATTAATTACTTAATTAAAATCAAAATTTTCTAAATTTTAAAATATTATGTAAAATTGTGTAAATTAGTTAAAATAGATGTAATTTATTAATTTAAGAATAATTAAATTAAATATTGTATAAGTTTACATACAGACATACATTAAAATATTAATAAGAAAATATGCAAAATCTTCAAAAAATTATTGAGAGTATAAACAAAATTTTATAATATCTATAGGAAATTATCAGAGTCTACACTAATAGTATCCATTTTAAACGCTTGATGTAAAGATATTATCTAAAAATTTTGTAATATTTAGAATAAAATCAAATTTAAAATTTGAATTTTCTTACTGTAATCCTGTAAAACTTTTAAATAATCTTCAGTTCAGATGATGTGTCTAATAGGATGTGGGTGATAATTTTTATTAATTTAAAACATCATATTTATAAAACAATAAAAATTTGTGTGCTTTAAAAGTTATCATTTCAACATTTACTAGATTTTATTTAGAAATTTTATTTAAAATTAATTTTCTTTAATTTGATTTATTTTAAATTAAAAAGAAAATTTATAAATTTTGAATTCTTCTAGTACTAAATTTATAAATCTATTTTGATATCAAGCGTTCGATAACGATTGAATTTTTATTAACTCTTATTAAATAGAGAATAGCATGTTATTGCCCTTCTTAATTTATTTCTTTTTGATATTCTTAGTTTTGTGTTGATTTGATAGCTTTGTGTTTGCAACAGACAACAAAATGGTAGACTTAGAATATTTTGTTTTAGGATTAGAAAAAAAAGTGAAAATTGAATATGCGAATTTTGTCTTTTTCGTAATTTTATTAAAAAGTCTCGAAAATTTTTGAAGATTTTGCGCGTTTAAGTTTTTCCGATTCTCCGTCATTGTTATATTTCTTCAATTAAACTGTAGTTTTATTCAAAAACAAAAAAAAAATATCATAACTTTTGTTCAATTTTAAGTAAATTTTAATAAATGTCAGTATTTTTTATTTTAATAATTTTAAATTAAAAACTTGTAAAATTTTGTTAATGATGCCATGCTGTATACTGGCAAATAACCTTTAAATTTGTTAAACTATGCAACGCCAGAATGAAAATATTTAATTTTATGCTAAACACTTAAATAATTCTAAATTATTAGTAATTATTTGTTAAAATTTTTGATGTTATGTTAATAATATTGCAGTTATATGTACGCTATTTAAAAAAAAATTTCGGTCTTCCTAATATTTTTAACAAATATAACAATGACAGTAAAAAGATAAAAGTTAAATTGAAGAAAAATTTCAAAAAACCTGTAGTAGTTACATAAGTATGTGAATTTTTGAGTATGAGTGATAGTCAAAGTATATATATTAAAAAAATGTTGATAACTTTTATTTAAATATTAATTCAATATTTTTTAATTTAAAAAAAAATATGTTGTTTTTTGCGATATAAGTGATTTAAGTGCATGTAGGTATTAATTATATGAAAATTATACAGTCATATTCATACCTTCATTATTTTTATTTTTCTAGCATTTTAAATTGTTACGTTAGTTAATTTTGCTTATTTTTACATTATATTATATTGTATATATATCGTATAGTATAAGTATGTTAAAACAAGTTAGATTTTAACCATAATCTTAAAAGAAAAAAATAAAATTAATCTCAGAAATTTACATTGTCATTATATAAAAATAAAATAAATAAATTATTATGTATTCAAAAAAATTCAAAAAAAAAAAAATATTCAAAAAATTGTTCTTTACTTTATTAATCAATAAAGAAAAAAAAAAAACAAATAAATTTTTTAGCGGGTTTCGATTTATTTTCACCAAAAATTCGTTTGTGTGATTTTCATTATGTACTTAAAATATCATTAATTATAATTCGTTAATCTATGTTATTGAAGCTTTAAAAATTGTAATTTTATGTATTAATTCCTCTCCATTCTTGGTTAGTAGTTAGTTCAATCACAAAAAATTACTTTTTTTGGTAGAAATACGAAACTCTGATACCATGCTTCGAATTTATAATACTGCTATTGTTATATACATTTTACTCGTAAGAATAACTGCATTCAAATTTTAAAAATGATACGAACTTTAATAAGAACAGATGGAATTTTTAAACATAATATGCTATCTATTTCCATTATGTTGCAATTATTAATTTTGTTATAATTAATATAAACAGGGGTTGATATAATGCTCGATTTTAAGGGTTGATTTCGTGAGTTAAGAAAAATAATTATATTTTTTAATGTCATGGAATTTACCGTTAACTTTTTGTGTTTATAGAAATTTGAAAAAGCTTGCGGTTTCGGAAATATAAGGTGTCAAAAATTCAAATTTTACAAATTTCAAGAGGCGATAACTTGAGAGGAGGTGGAGATGGAAAACAATTTTCTTCTAACGAAATGAACTATTTGTTAGTGCCTAAAAGCTACTAAAATTTCAGGCTTCCACATCCTGGGGTCTAGAAGAAAAACAACATCAAAAATTTGAAAAAAAACGGATTGTTTTTTAAGGTTCAGGTATTGTATGCCGTGATGTAAGAAGCATCCCACTGCTTTTATGCGTTTATAGAAATTTGAAAAATGCGTATGGTTCAACTACAGTAAACAGTTGAAAATTGGCATTTTTAGGGTTTTGGGGAGGTGTTACTTTTATAGGGGAGGAGATAGGTAAAAATTATATTCTACGAAAATTAATTTCTAGTAAAGATCTATGTACATATTAAATTTCAGCTTTCTATTTTCAAGGGTGTAGAAGTTTTGTAAGCAGACACACGAACGGAAAGAGTGAAACTAATAAGCACTTTTTTACAAAAAATTTTTGGAAAAGTGCTAAAAAGTAATTATAATTTTTGCTATTTTATTTGAATAGCCATGTTTTTCATATTTTTAACATGTACGTTAAAAATATGAAAAACATAGCTTTTATTATGCATGGCCATTTTTATTAAAGAAATGTTGCCTATAGTTAGGATGTTCTTAAGAAAATTTAATGTTACGAGCAATTTTTTTTTCCATTATACAAAAAATATTGCGTATATCCAGGATATATGCTAGTAATTAAACTTATAAGTAAATTTCAACAGTAGATCATATTTATTGCATATTTATTGGATAACAGATAATAATATTTGAGACAACGATAAGTTTTCGGAGTAAAATAAAATTATTGCATTTATATTTTGAATGAAATTTTCGGCGGCATACTATTGTATAATATTTTGATGTATGTATATAGTATTACATGTATACAGGGTGATTCCGAAAGGTATATGACAATATACAACATAACTATGAGTACTTAAAACAGCAGATAGCTTTTTTTTGTTAAGTATATTATTTAAAATAAACACGAAATTTTCTCGATTTTATTTAATGTTAAATTAATATAGGATCATACAGCTCAGGCTAAGATCCGTATGTAGATATAATGCTAGTTATAAGTTAATGAATTTATATTATATTGAAAATTATTAACTAATAAATAAAGAAAAAAAAACATTAACCATTGGTTAGAGGAACGAAAAATTTTTTTTTTGTTATATTTGCTATTTACAATTGATTTATTCTAGTCATAATTAAATGTTATGTAAGTTAGTTAAAATAATATATCACATGTAAGATACCGTCCAATTGATCTACCATCTTCAATTACAACTTAACAAAAATTACATTTTACAAAAATACATTTTTACTTCACAGTTTAGTTTCTATTGTCTAGATTAAGAATTTGCCATCTTTTTACGTGTGATATGTGATGACTTGTATCTGCCAGTTTTTTGGCCAATTGATTGGGATGGTTTTCTAATTTTGCTTTATATTTTCTGCAGTGACTTCGTACTTCATCTTTTACAGTAGGCATTTTGAGATATTCATATATTTCTAGTGAACTAAGGAGAATTTGCAATGGCTCTTAGTCCCATATTTTGATATTTCTGTAAAATTTCAACATTGAAACTGCTAGCAGAGCCCCACAATTCTATTCCAAAAGTCCAAATTGGTTTAAGTATCTGACTAAGTCTGATACTAATTTGGCTATACAAGAAGTTTATTTAGCGATAAAACTGACATTCTTTCTTTTTGCATTTAATATGCTTTAACCAGGTGAGCCTTTTATCAAGATGAAGACCGAGATATTTTTTGCAGATGATGTTGTAGGTAAGGCATTTCCTTCAGTGTAAACAGGTGCGCAATTATCTTTTTTAAGTGTAAAAGTTATGTAACTTGATTTTGGCAAGCTATATTTTATTCTCCACATCTTCAACCAATACTTAATTTTGTTCAGTTTGTTTTGCAACTTTTTAGATGCCAGATTCTTATCTCTGTCGCTAGCAAGACATGCAGTATCATCGGCGTAAGTGGCTATTTCTACACCTTCATTTGTGGGCAAATCTGATGTATATATTGAGTATAAGATTGGACCTATATGACAGATCCCTGAGGTACTGAGGCTCTAACATCGCGAGATCTCGAGGTTTCTTCAGAATATTTCACTGAATCTGATTTTGAAGTCATATAGTATGAATTTGGTAATAGGACTTTCAGTTTATATATCATACCCCTATGCAACACCTTGTCAAACGCCTGGTGTATGTCTAAGAGCACAGCTGAGCAATACTCCTGTTTTTTCAACAACTGTCTGATTTTTTGTACAACTCATTGGTGTTTGTTCTATGGTCGAATTATCCGAGCGGAAACCAAATTGATGATCAGGGATGATTTTACTTGAGTTTATTATAGGTTGTAATCTTTACAAGAATATCTTTTCAAAGACTTCTGAAATTATCAGAAGAAGACTTATAGGTCTATACTTCAGTTTGCGGTTTACCTAGTTTGGCTATCATGCATATTTGAGATGTTTTCCATATTATCCGGAAGTGGTGTGTACATAGTATGAAATTGAAAAGTATAGTTAAGAATACTTGGTAAAGATGTTCTGCAAATATAATAAATTGCGTGGCCATCGAGTTTGAAATTTCTTCCTTTTTTAAGATGATGATATCGATTTTGTTATTTTTTAATAAATTTCTAATTCATCTTTATTTGGACATAGGCCATTTATGTTCTAAATGGCAATTCTAAAATTTTGCCTCATTATAATTTGCTTACAAGTGTTGTAATTAAATTTATTAATACAACGATCTTTTGCATTAGTTGATCTATTTTTTCAGTTTGTTTGACAATTAAAAAGTTTAAATTTTGGTTTGGCTGCGACTTATTGTCGTCGAAAGGAAATTCGTTTCAGCTACTTTGTGTAACTGTATTTTGGGATATTGGTAACATCACATTTTTGATAACTTCACTGTATAGGATTTCTTTAATATCAGCAGTGTTGTCCGGATCTCAGGCAGCATTGCTTACCATTTTCTTCTATACGAGTTTATTCGTTTCTTCGCTTAGTAATTTTTGCTTTAAGGTAAGTTACTCCTTTGTACACTATCTTTTTGTGTTTTTCTATTTAGGATCAAATTGTAGACCGAGCAACGAAAATGGGTAAAACTTTTGCTCCGCACTATGTGGGATTCGGAGTTACAGGAAATCTCAAGGGATTTGGAGTTACAGGGATTTTAACGAATTTTCATGAAATTTTTATTTGTTCAAGTTTTTTTATTTGTTCAATCTTGACATAGAAATTGTTTTTGCGCTATATCTTCTGCACAATAAAAATTTTTTTAATGTTTCAAGTCTTAAATTAAAGTTTAAGGAGCTGGGCTAAACTCTATAACAAAAAATTTCAAGTTTTTAAAAATACCTTACCAAATTATCTTTTTAAAAAAAAAACTGAATTAAAATAAAACGAGTGAAAAATTTGATTTTCCATAAAGTTCAAATGCTTGGTAAGCAGGTACATAAAATACAGAAACGAGCAACATGTCTATTTTAAGGCTTTTACTAGGCATTTCAAAAACTGTTTGTTTGAAGCTCCTACTCGTATCTTATTCAGAATGGAAGTTATAATCAAAAAAACTTGGACAAATAAAAATTTATTATAAATATAACTGTTTGGATAAACTTTTGTACTTCGCACCAACAATTTTTACATTTTGCTTATTGTTTAACTAATTGTTTGTTATTACTAAAAATAACTTTGCAAATTTTTTGATTAATTGAATAAAAAGATAAAAATTGCCTTATGCAATAGAGCCTAAATTGTAAACGTGATTGAATTAAAATAATTTCTAGCTTTGAAATTGAAAGCGATTTGTCATATTAATATTATATTGATGACATATTCCAAATTGTTTTATACATCTTTTCGAACATGAAAAACCAAAAATTCGGGAAAAAATTTCTTAAAAATTATAAGAACTATAATTTAAGAAACTATAGAAAATATCACAGAAGTCCTTGTCAGAGTTAAAGGAAAATGTATTTAAAACTTTGTTTGAATTTAGTGGTAAACAAATTTGGGTTATGCAGCTATTCTACTGCAAAAGCTGCTTGCGTTTTTATTTAAATAATTTTATTGACAAAATTCCTGTAAAACTATATAAATTGGTTTTTAATATGATGTTAAAATTGCATTTGCATAATATCTTACAAAGCCGTTCAAAAGATTTATGCATTGCAAAATTTTATTCACAATGTTTTTTTGCCGCCTTATTTCGAAATTATATTGTGAATTATATCCGGAAAAATGCATTCATTTTTGAATAAGTTATACAAAGTTGAAAATATTTTACGTTATGAAAATTTCAAGGTTGCAATTACATAGTATTATTATATATGTATATACAATTAAAGAATTTTTATCTATGTAAGTATGTATGTATGTATTTATTTGGCAAGAAAATAACTTGAACATTAAATTGCAATTTTATATTATTTATAAGCGCATAAAATAACAGTATTGAGAAGTGCATATTAAAGATGCTTTAGAATTGAAAATTTCACATACTTCACATATTCTTTCCATTATTGAGGTACTTGGCAGAAAAACTATGAATTTTTTAATCTGAAAAAGGAAATTATTTTTAAATTTTTTCAAGATATAAATCATGTTTAATAATTGTTGGTGTGTATTTATAAAATAAAACAGAAACTATTGTTATGTTTGAACTAATGCGAGGCACATTGAGAATTGTCATTATTTGTCAATCAGATTATTTAATTTGTAAGAGTGATGTGCATATTTTGAAAATGCTTTTTTACATACATTTATTATTTATAAACAGTTAAAAAAAGTAAATATTTTGTTTTGACTAAGCTTATATGCCTTAGTATGAGTGAGATTAAATTTTGAAAATGATGCCAAATTTCTCGCAATTTAAGTGATTTTCTCTTTAGAAATATCTTTCTCTTGAACATTAAAGAAATCTGAATTCTATACGAGAGTTCTTTACTTTAATTTAATTACTTTGCTTTAATTTAATATTCATGCTCTTGAATATGTCAAGTTGTATACAGAGGTAACTATTTAATATTCCATATGATATTTTTAATTTAGTTAAATGTCAGTAAATAATCCATTACTAAGTAGGTAGGTATACAATAGTGGATTATTTACTGACATGAGAAAGCTTTTTTTTTTTGTTAAAAGCATTATTCAATACAATTTAAAAAATATTCATACAAAATGTGATACTTGTAGACTTGTACCTGTGTATATTTAATTACCTTAATACCTTTACTAATAATAAGGTTGTTAAGTGAACCTCGTTAAAATTAACTGAACTGAATCAGACTTTGAGTATTTAAAAAAAAAATAAGTGTGACGTCATTTTTTGTTCACAATATAGTTTTGTTTGGTCTTTGAAAATAAATTTTATTTTCTCACCTTACGATTGTTGCACTCACTCTCTTTTATTTACTATATCTCTATTTGCAATTTAAGTTTTTTTTTCCCTCTTAATGGAAATCAGTATATAAGTATGTATATTACGGAATTGTAATATGTTTTGTGATGTGTAAGGATGGTAATGAATGTATTGTAAAATACTTATATTGTAAATTATGAAAAGAGTTTGCGCAATGTTTATAGCAAGCACATGTTTAAAGCTTTTATTTTTTCTCTAAACTATAAGAGCTTTCATTCAAAATTAGGAAATGGGAAGTAAGTGCATGAATGGGTCATACTAACATTAAATTGTATATGCTATATAGTACAATACATAATTATGTACGTATATATCAGGTAGAAAAGTATAGTAGAAAAGCAAAATAAAAAATTTTTATACTACATACATAAGTATGTGTATACAAAAACAAAATATAAACTTAAACTTGATTTTTATTCAAGGTCTCAGTTTCTTTATTTTTTTTTTGTCAAATTTATTCTCTCTTCTCTGTATATATTATTATTTTTTTTTCTCTTAGAATTTCTAGGCTTTTATAATTTTTCACTATTCCTATCTCATTCAACTCAGTTCAGTACAGTACTATTTAGTTCAGTGCTTTTTTTTACTGAATCAGTCAGTCCATATGATTTTTTATTTTAGTCATCAGTTGTCATCATAGAACGTTTGCGAGCGCATATCATAAGCGGGGAGTACGCTAAAAAAATATTTTACATAAAAGAAAAATTAGTTATTCAAAATTAATGCGCTTCGCGTCATTTCCACTCTATTTTTTTCATTAATTATAAATTTTATTTCAAATATTTATTTATAATTTTATTTATTGACTTATTTATTTACTTAATTTTATAATTATTTGGGGAAAATTTTTCCTTTTCGTTGTGAAATTATCAATTTGTTAAAGATTTTATTCAATTAAGAAAATTGAATGTTGAGGGGAAAGTAAAAAGTGCTTAATTTATTACATGTGTACATACATATGTATGTGTATATCGTCATTTAGAACTATGAAATGTTTATTGAAATATTTTGTGGTATTTAATATTTATAGAATACAATAGATACATAGACACAAAATAACAAATACGTGAAATCTTAAATAAAAAAAAATATTTATAATTTAATTTAACAAAATATTTTAATGCAATTTTTACAACAGTATTTTTTGTGATTTTTCAATTTTTTTTAATTAAAAAATTGTATTATTAGAAATTAAGAAAAAAAAGAAAATGTTTGTACTTAATAAATAAAATGTGAGAAGAAAAATTGAAGTGCATTAAATTTTTAAATTAGTTCCTAAGCTTTTTTAAATTAAAATTTAAAATATTACATTATCTATATATATATATACATATATATATATAAATAGATGTGTATATTAACGTATACATTTTAATTAATATAAGGATTCAAACTAAAACAAGGTATAATTTAAAATTAAAATATATTTTTTTAATTTATAATGCATGTGAAAAAATAAAATTGTTAAGATTAATAAATTTAAGCGATCAATAATTTTAATCAATAATAATTTTTAATGCTTTTCTTTATTATTATAAAATTTAATCAGAGACGTGTCACTCTATTTACATATACGGTATAATTTAATTTATATTTTAATAAAAAAAAAAGGAGACAACTGAACCGTAAAAAGCTTTTATAAAATTCTAGTAAAATTCTCATTGAATCAGATTTTTTAATGAGATATTTAACTACTTAATGAGTTTGCTTTGATGATTTTACAATGTACATTTAATCTTTTACCATATACGGTTATACACACCGAATATAAATATACAGTTGTTATATATTATTTAATCACCTATTTGTAAAAATAAGAGACTGTACATATTTAACAATATTGGTGACACATAACATTAATGGGGATGACAAAAATATTACTTTAGTAATAAAATACATAATAAGTATGCTTTTTTAATTGCTTAATAAAAGTTATTGTTAGTTGTAACTCTGAGTTAAATAAATTTCTTTAGAATTGTTCCATTATGGTACTGAAATTCTGAATCAATATCACTACTTTGATCCATATACTTTAAATTAGACTTACGTTTGTTAAGTTATAGATTTTTGATCTTGAGTCTGTTTTTCTTATATATTTGTTCACATTTGGTTCTTTTTTAAGTCATTGTTGGCAATATTTTTTGGATCTTATAAGTGCAACAAGTGGTTATTATATAGTATATTATATATTATTACTTATATAGTAAAAATATCGTGAATAATTCTATGAAGTATTTGAATAATTCTTCTTTTGCCTATTTCTTTTGCTCGAACACCATCTGAAAATCTTAATGAAGGCATTGTTTTTCAAAAATAAAATTCTTTCATATCATACCTCCCCTCAACCTTAATTAAGAAATTAGTATCTGCAGCAACTCAAATGCAATTTGCAAACTCGTCAATTCCGTAAACATAGAAATTAATTTTTCATTGTCAGAGATTAGATTGCTCTTTCAAAATCTGTTATCTCAAAATAATTCTTCAGCTAATTTTGCGTGGATAGTTTTTTAATGACATGGCAATTAATAGATGTGTACCTTTCTTTGTAATATTTTGGTTTGCTAAAACAAAACTTTCGTAGAGCATTCAATTTCCGGTCACCCATTTCTTCAACACTAAGTATAAACACTACTTTTTTAAAACTACCGAAATTCTATAAAAGCCAAAATATAACAGTTATCTTTCTCTTACTCGAAAGTAAACCCTTATCAGTTGACTAAATTTAGTAACAAAACCAAGTTTTTATTAAGGATATTACTCAAGAATTTTTCTATATGAATAAATTTCTTATAACTTTATGCAAAATTATATACCTAATAATAGTAAAATTTTTTTGCAATATCGATTCCATTACTGAGGGAATTCCATTTTATGAAGCTATATAGAAACTATGGCCTCAAATAATTTAAGGGAAATGCGCTCTTTTACATTCCATGTGTTTCGGAACAAATTTTAAATTCTGTTTAATTTTTTCTGATTACTTGGTATTTCAAATATTTACAAGATAATGTATAAGTAGCATCTTGAGTTATACATTTGCAAACGACTCTAACAGAGATACGTAATAAGTAAGTTTAAAGAACTAAGTGTTGTTGCTAAATAGTGTGTCAAAATAAAAATTCCAAAGTTTATATGAGGCTTCATATACATATTATATGTGCATATGTATTTATACATGTGCATACGAGTATACATATTTACTATAAAGTACGTAATAAAATAAAGCACCTAAACAATCAAGCAAAATTTTTTTAATTTTATATCATTAAGGATATTGACTTTAATTTTTTAATAAATAAAAATAAAAGTACCTATATAATAACATACATGTATTTTGCGAAATCCATACCTTCGTATACATACATTATATAATTCGTTTGCATTAACACTAAAACAGAAACTTATGTTTTTTATTTACTAAAACACAAGAAAAAAAAAACAAAAAATAGAGGGATAAATAGCGTAAAAATCCCTTGATCAAATATGGTGTTCTTTAAGAGAAATTCCGTACTAACTTTGCAATAACAACCTTATAATTCCTAAAAAAATTGTTCACTTGGAATTATTATGATGCATTTGTAATGCCCAGTTAATAACTTAATGATAAAGTCAAAAAATCTGCGGCAGTTACCATAATGTTTGTGTTATACATGCTATTATAATAACAACATTGAGAACAAAATAGTTCTCTACTTAATAACACAAGTTTTAAACAATTTGGGTAGAACTTGCGTATGGCACAGTTTAAGTAAGGCAAATAGGTTAAGTATTGGTGAGTTTAATATAAAAGATTTGAATTAAGGTGGTTATTTTGGTAATGAGTGTAATGTTACAATACTCGTACCCTTTGAATTGATAGTGAGTGTAATGAATTACAACACCCATTTCTTGTGTGACACAGAGTTGAAAAACTAAATGTTAAATATGTGACGAAAAACCATTTTTGGTTTAAGTATTTGGACAAATTTATTTAAGTTATTTATTTGTTTTCTTAATTAGACACATACCTTTAACAAAGCTCTTATATTTTATTTTCAAAATATTAAATTCTATAAATTTTATAAAGAAATAACTTTTGAGTTTTTAAAAGCTTTAGCAGATAATGTGATTTAGTACTTGGCTGGTCCTATTGTCGTTTATACGTAGATGCGGAAATTAAAACTTTTATAAATATTTAAATATTTTTTAATTTTAGTTTTCTAATTTTTATGAGAAGTTCTAGTTGAACTGTGAATGTTATTAAAATGTAAATATTTATTATGTCTGTTTTATTATTTAATTGTCTTGTATTGTGAAATTTTGCTTTTATCAAAGTGTGATACAAGTGATTTTTATAAATTTGTTTGTACAATTAACATAAATTTTCGAAAACCTATATAATTATGTAAATTTGCGCGAAAAAGCGTTCGTGTCCGAAGACAATTTGGGTATGACTAAAAAGAAATTTGAAAAGAAGAAAAGAAATGATTTAAATATAGGCGAGTCCTTTTTAAAATATCATATATGTATAATATACTTGAATGATTGTAAACTTTAAAATTGTATACGTATGTATTAAATAAAACGAAATTCACACTGAATTTTAAAAATCAGCCATATTTAATTAAAATTCTAACTTTAATACTAACTTTAAATACTTTTGATGCTTTATTAAAAAACATCTAAAATGTTTGTGAAAATTAATAACTAGGAAACGTCACTGTTCTATAAAAATCATGAATAGTATTACCATATTATGGGCGTATGTAATACTATAAAGGTTATTTGTGTATTTAAATATATCCATGCACATACACACATTTCTTTTCTATAATAAGTAAATTAATAAACTATTGTGGCTGTTTCATTATGTTTTAATGTGAAGTTAATGAGTCATAAGTACGTAAATAGTATTTTTATTTGCATATGTACATATTGAGTGTTTTATAAAATTTGATTTCCGATACATTTTTAAAAGTTTTCATATATAAAAAAAGTGATTAAGTATAACAGTATTATAAAAGTATTAAATTTATTATTAATTAATTTTTTGTAATCACGACTTCACTGTTTTTACAAAAACTTAACACGTACATTATACAATAAGACATCCAAAAGACTGTATTTTGTTAGATCAGTGGTCGGCAAACTTTTTTGGTCGTGGGTAAAATTGGTCAAAAATCAGATTTTTTTAAACTCATAGCGGGTCAGCGGCAATTTTATAAAAAAGCAATTAAAAAGAATAGTTAAACGAAAAGTTAATTCATTTATTATATATTAAAATAAATAGAAACATAACAGAAATAAATTCAATACACATATAATAAAAATAAATCAAAAAATAGCAAAACCAATATTTAATATTATAAGTTCAAAATCAGTGACTTCCATGATGCTGTGCTGTTGCAGTTAATTTGGACAAGTTTGGTTCATATGTTGATACCTTAAGTCGGACACATTCATCAGAATTCTCCGTAGTCAAACTACTCCTGTTTTTATTTAATATATACTTCATTTGTGAAAATGTTTGTTCACAATTATAACTTGATCCAAATGCAGATAAAAGAGCAAATGCAACTTTTTTTAGGCATGTAAACTTTGTTGGAAGAGATGCCCAGCATGTGGATATTATATCAAGATGATTGTCTTCAGTTTTTTCTAAATCGCGACGTAAAGTTTCAAATTTATCAGTCCATAAAGTGAAACATTTCAAATCAATCAGTTCTAAGCTGAAATTGGTGATTTCGAGGAACTCAAAATATTGTAATTCTAAAATAGTTTCATCAACTACATCCGGCTTCGTTATAAACGTAAACATTGGGCCGTGCGTTTTCAAAGTTTGAAATCTATTTTCAAATTCGTCTTTCATGCTATTAATATAAGACTCAAATGTCTTTACGTCGGAATCATCAATAGTGCCTTTTTCTTCTTGACTTTTAAGATGTAAGAAATAGTTAAACTTACGAGTTTTTACATCTGTTTCAAATAAAACTATTTTTGAGCAAAAACTCTTCCATTCTTCAAATAATTTTAAAATTGTATGACCGTTACCTTGAAGTCGTTTGTTGAATTCATTATAATGGTTCATTATATCCGTTAAGAACAAAAGTTTTAAGAACCATTTCTTATCATCAAGTTCGGGATAATTTTCTCCGATTTCAACCAGAAATATTTGTATTGCATCAAAGCAATCTATAAATCTATTAAGTACCTTCCCTCTGCTTAACCAACGAACTTCAGAGTGCAACAGCAAACAATTTTTTTTCAATTTTTTGTTATTTTTCTTACATAGATTTGGAAAGTTACTTTAAAAACTCGAAGCGGGTAACATAAAATCATGCTTCGGGTCACTCCGTGACCCGCGGGTCATAGTTTGCCGGGTGCTGTGTTAGATATACGAGTACATAGGTTAGTTAATATTGTGTAGAATTTTTGTGTTCAGGTTCAAATTTGAATTGTATAAATGCAAATCTAATAATATTTAATTATTTCGGGGGTCAATTAATTTTTTTAAAGGTTTGTTTTAAAGGTTTTTAACTTCTTTCTGAAGAAAATGTTTAACAGATTAGCTTGAAATTTCATATATAAGCTTCATTTGATAGTACGAAAAACCTTTCTTTTTGAAAGAAATCGGATGCCATTTACTAAGCGCCAAATGAACATTTTTGTGCATATAAAAAGAAAGTAAATTCAGGGTGTTAAACAATGAACTTGCAAAATTTTTCGAGAAATCAGGACTCGGAATTTAGATTTTAGATTTTTTACCATATCTTAGGAACTTTGACGAACTTTTCAGAGAATACGGATGACACAAATTTACATTTTTCAAGAAATGTTAACTAAAAGCTTACTAGTGTAGACTTAAAATTTGAAAGCAGTATTCAAAAGGCATGTTCATAATTTTATATAACATTTTCGGTAAACTAGACAAAACACTTTGCGGTCGGTCATGTGCGGATCACTTAAGATTTTTTAATTTTTAATTGTAATAAATATAAATGTGAGTTATATTTTACGAGTATAATACCTGTAAGAATGTTATCTTCAGTATCAGTTAGTATTTTAATAAAATTTTTGAGTTGTATAGCAGAAACTGAAATCTATTAGCAAATTCGTTTTCAATATATAGCAAAATTTTTTTCAAAGAACTATGCCAGTTATTGTGAGAGCTTATACCATCAAAATCAAGTTTTATTAAAATAGTGATTTTATATTGTTTAAATATGAATATTCTTTATGCTATATTTAAGTATATATTCTTTATGCTATCTATATTTAAGTACTTGAATTCTTTATTTATTATTTGGAATTTTCCTAATATTACTTGAATGAAACCCAAATCGAATAGAGTTTCTACCTTAGCTTCCATCATTAAGTTGTTAAAACTTGGTTAATCTTTTAATTTTAAAAATGTTATACTCAATTAATTTTTCACGTTACTCGTGTATCCGATAAATGCATCATATAACATAAGTATATGATCCAGGAGAAGAATCGAGCTTTCCAGGAAAATGGAAAACCTGCTGAGTTTTCGCTGGAATTATTTTTTATTCCTAAAACAAAAATTTACTTTAAAATAATTTTTTCATTCCAAAAAAAAAAATTCATTGTAATAAAGGGTTAATTTAGTAAACAATGAGTAATAATGTGCTATGTAGGTATGATAGAATTGCGTAAATTTGTTCCAATAACGTAGGAGAAGAAAAATATTTTGTCGCCACGATTACTCAAAATGCATTATGTGTTTTTTTACATATATACTTCCTTACATATTTGTTTTTTAATGTTTATTTACATATACGAGCATTTACATAGTATACTTAATAGAAATAAAACGTAAATCTAAAATTTATGTTTGTGTTTGTGTATGAAATGTAAAATTTATGAAATTTTGTTTTACTTTTTTGTTTTAATAAGTGTGTTGTATTGTAATTTAGAAATTTCATCGTTTACAAATTGCTTTTTGTTTTGTTTTTCCTTTTGCCAAGGACATTTATGTATGGCATTTGAAAAACATACATACATATGTGTGTAAATAATAAAAGGACTTATAAAATTTTATAGATTAACATTAAAAAGCAAATCAAAAATTTCTTAGAATTGTATATGCAAACATAATGTGAATTTGCAAAAATTTCTTATGTCTTAAAACTGAGACAAGGTTGATTTAATTGTGTATAAGAAAATGATCTATGTAGAGAGAATAAGAGGTTCTTATAATTATTGAGAAATATTTAGGTTTAGTTTTCCACTTAAATTCTAAAATGATACAAGAGTCGCTAAAGGACACTTTCCTGAAATGAAGAAAAGAAAGATTTAATATGAAATTGCTTCATACGCAGTTATGCAGTTTAGTGTTTATACAAGTAGGTAAGAATACGCCTATAATAATTGACAGACGTTCGGGCTCCAACTCTATTTTCAGGTCAGAAAAAGCTCTTAGGACGATAATATTTTCCAGCATCAAAAATTTTTAACATTTTTGATGCTTTTTTGCGCGTTTTTCTATGTCTGTTAATAATTATCGACCGTATTGTGTATACAATAGGTAGGTGATGTGATGGCAACAAATTTTGCATATCGAGTTTTCGGTGGGAATGCACTTCTCCATGGTAGGGAAGAGTAAATAAACTATTTTTAGCAACCTGTTGGTCTGTGTGTGCACGCGTGTATCTCAAGTTCGGCTGAACCGATTTTAATGAAATTTTATATGTAAGTTTATTTCGACCATGACACGGATTGATCAACTTTTAGCATATATAAGGCCTCGGGAACTGCACTTTTTAGCGGACTTGTTTTACATTTTTCACCATTTTGAAGAAAATATTCAACCGATTTACTTGAAATTTCATATTGTAAAAGCTTTTCTCGACCGTCCGCAAAAATTCCTAACTTTTGGAAGAAATCAGGCATCAGCAACTGGAAGTTTACTACGGGCCAAATATACATTTTTGCTTATATAAAGAGAAAAAATCAACCGATTTCATTGAAATTTGATATTTCAATTTTTCGTATTAAAACAATGAACATATAAATTTTTTGGAAAGATCTGGGCTCGAAAACTGATCTGCGGGCCGATTTTATATTTTTCACCATATCTACGGAAATAATTGATGGAATTTCTTGAAATTTGATATTTGAGTTCTGGCTGTTACCGAAACTAACTGGCGAGCATTTCAGGGAATTCGGGTAGCACAAAGCGAAACTCTACTATGAGCCAAATTTACGATAGTAACTACATATCTACAATTGCCATTCCCATAAGAGCAATACAAATAGTAATTCTCTTAAAAAATACAAATTATATTGTCGTCAACACATTCGAAATCGATCACCTTATATTGGTTTTTCTAAATGATATTTAAAAATTTGAATTATCTAGAAGGCTGTGCAAGTTTGTGAACATATAATTGATACATTGATTTTAAGTTTCAAGAAAACGTCTAACATTATGAATAATTATGATTTTTTTTATTTGTGGTTAAAAATGTAAGATAGACAATTATAAGAAATCAGCTTTGGAGTTGTGATGTTTTTGAAAAACATGTAAGTCGTTATCCTCTTAACAAATTAAATTGAAATATAAAATTTTAAGGAAATATGTTGGTTACTTACATACATATATGTACATATGTAAGCAAAAATATAAGTGTGACTTCTATTACAAACGTCTGATGGGTTTCCTCGAACAGCTTGTTTAGTAAAGATTAAGCACTGTCATTGCTGTAAAACTATATAAAATTTGAAGACTTGACATATACTCCAAATCGAACGCACTTACGACCTCGTCAAAGCAAAGTACGACATAAATTTTCATCAAAGTTGTTTTAGTAAATGCATTGATAGGCACGCATTGCTGAAAACTTAATGGGTACAATTCATTTGGATCACAATACCTTTAATCAACACCTTCGATATTTTGTAAGCACTCAATTATAAAAATAGATTTTATGAATTCTAAATTGTGTATGTACTTGTACATAACATTAAAACAAATACAGAAATTTTTGTTAACAAAACATTTAATGTAAAATTTCTAAAATAATGTTCATTATATATGTATGCAGTTCGTGTTCTCAGTAAGAAAAAGTTTAGAGTAAAAATTTTTAATTACAAAATTGTTTTCAATGAAATATTATTAATTGGGCTATGAAACAAAGAAAGAGGCTATTCAAAATTGGTATTTTGTGCTGTTTGTTGTACTTGGCGTGGGAATTATAACACATGTCAATTCGACAAGTAACTGCTCATATTTTTGACTGAATTTACAATATTAATAAAATTATTTGTAGTATTATAGTTACAAATCGAAATTTTACTATAATTTTTTTGTATGAATGAAATTATTTTAGTTACAGATTGTTTTCTCAAACCAAATTGATGAACGAGTTAATTGTCAAGGGAGCTATCGAAACTGTTTTTACTTTTTGATATTCATGATGACAAACTAACATGAATCGATTTGTACCTGAACAATATTACCGTATTTTCCAAACTTGCTTTAAAACTGTTAATCTGTTTTTTATCATTCGTAAACACTGTATTCAGCGATAAGGCTCAATTTCGTCTATATACCCTTTCAAAAACAAATCTATACCCTTTAATCAATAATCCAATTAGAGCATCCGAGTACAATTTCGAACACTTCTAACTAATGAAGTTTTCACATTTTACAGAAATGAACCAGTAAAAAATATTGTTTCCATATGTCAGTTTCTCAAGTATTGCACTGGTTGAAGACTTCATTGTATTCAATTTTAAAAAATTTCAATTTCATAATCGCATATTTTTCACTTTCTCTTATATTTCTTTTCAGAATTTACCCGTTCCAAAGTTTTTAAAACTTAAAAATGAAGACTAGTAATTGGAATAAATTTTCTTTATTGATGTGGAAAAATTGGAAACTCCAATGGAATCATAAGATTCAATTGCTATTGGAAATAGTTTTACCATCAATATTTTGCCTTTTATTAGTTCTAGTAAGAACTTTAGTAGATCCACAAGGAGTTACCAATTCAACAGTATTTGGTGAAGTACCGATCGTCCTAGATTTAGAGTAAGTCTTTTTTTTGCTTCTAATTTAAGGCTTATTTAGAGAAATCGTAATTATTTATTTGTAAATATTTTGTAATATATTTTAGGAAACATTCATCAACTACAGCTTTTCCAATAAAACGATATGAATTAGTTTATTCACCAGAGAGTCCTTGTTTAGAAATTATAGTACAAAATGCAGCTACATGGTTAACTAATCATAATGAAGGGAAACGTAATATAACAATACATGCAGTAAAAAATGGAATTCAATTAGAAAATTATATGCAAGCAAATCATAGTATAGCTGGTTTATTATTTGAGAGTGTAGAATCTGGTGCAGAACAATGTCCTTCTATATTGAAATATTCTATGCGTTTTCCTAGTGAATTAAGACAAAGTTCCTTAGAATGGATAAGAGATTGGCGAACAAATGCATTGTTTCCTGAATACGATTATGGTGGACCAAGATATGGTTATTCCGATTATGATTATAATCCATCTTACACAAAAGAAGGATTTTTACCTATTCAACATGCGATCGGATTATCATATATAAATTATACTGCAGAAAATTATAGTGCAATTAATACAGCTGACAATACTGTAGTCGATAGTAATAATTTTACGATACCAGAAATTTTTGTAAGAAGAGTACCATATCCGCCATATATTGATGATCCATTATTGAAGGGGTTAGAATCATTTGTATCACTCATAATATTATTAAGTTTCGTTTATCCATGCTCACAGACTGTAAAGGTAGGAAAGTTATAAGAGCTTTGTAATCGGACTACATTTTATATAAATTTTATATATTTTATGATTGTTGTTGGCAGTACGTTACAATCGAAAAAGAAAAACAATTGAAGGAAGTAATGAAAATTATGGGCTTACCCAATTGGTTACATTGGACAGCTTGGTTTATAAAAAGCTATTTACTTATTGTTTCGGCTATATGTTTAATTGTGGTTTTACTTAAGGTAAATTTGAATTTAGATTGCAAATCTGTATAAATATTATATAAATTCAATTTTTATTTTTTTTCCTAACAACGAAGTAAATACAGCACAGGTTCCAAATTTCTTTTAAAACAAAACAATTAAAATTGGGACTTTTAGACATTTTGCCAACAGCCGTAGCGAACTAATCAGTAGTTCTTTATATTATGTATGTCTTTATGCCATTGTTTGTTACGTTACTCGATTCTTTAGCAAATGTTTTATATTTGAAAACTTGGAAACAGGTTACAATTTTGACATAAATTGTCGTTTTGCTGTAGAACTTTTGCAAAACTTCAAAGAACGAATAAAAATTTTCGATGTTACTTTCATTATCAAATGAAAGATGTGGAGTAACTATATTTACAATTTTAAATATTTCACTTTCATTAATTTTGTAGTGATTTTGTTTTGAATTAAACAAAATTCAGTTTGCTATTACAATATTGATATTGGTGCTTATACCCAAAGTATATTGAATGTCGCTCCTATTTTGAGTTTTCTTACTATTTAATTACTTTTTAAAGGGTTCACAAATTTTAAATTATTAAATTTTGTATTTTAAAATTTCTAATTATACTTATTTACATTTTTCAAATTACTCTTAGTACAATTGGAAGTTTAATATAACTGGATTAGAGCATGCAGCTAATGTTGCAGTATTTACTCACACTAGTTGGAGTGCTTTATTGTTTTTTATGTGCATCTATGGAATTGCAGCAGTAACATTTTGCTTTATGTTTGCAACATTTTTTTCAAAAGCGAATACAGCTACTGCCGTATTGGGAATTGCCTGGTTCACTTTGTATTTACCATATAAATTTACAGAGAAAAGTTATGAAAATTTATCACTAACACATAAGCTTACAACTAGTATATTCTGCAATTCAGCTATGGCATATGGTTTTAAAATAATTTTGCGATTTGAAGGTACTGGAGAAGGTCTAAAATGGAATAATATCTTTCGCCCAGTTAACGTTGATGACAATTTATCAATAGGTTTAGTAATTGGAATGATGTTAATTAGCTCTATTTTGCATATGCTAGTTACATTATATATTGAGCAAATATTTCCGGGCGCGTATGGTGTACCAAAAAAGTGGTATTTTATATTTACAAGACAATTTTGGTTTGGCAATCAGTACAAAGGTGTGGAAGATATGTCATCAACTGATTATCAAAAACGCTTTGACCCAAAAGCTTTTGAAGTGGAACCAACAAATAAGAAAGTAGGGTTAGGAATTAAAAACTTACGTAAAACATTCGACGACAAAGTTGCTGTTTCTGGATTAACTATGAATTTATATGAAGATGAAATAACTGTATTATTGGGACATAACGGGGCTGGTAAAACTACAACGATTTCTATGCTAACGGGTATGATACCACCAACAAGTGGGACAGCTATTTTGAATGGTTTTGATATAAGAACAAATTTAATGAACGCAAGAATGTCATTAGGTTTATGTCCGCAGCATAACATACTTTTCGATGAACTAACTGTACGTGAGCATATTATATTTTTCAGTAGATTAAAAGGGTTAAAACAAGAGTTAGTAGAAGAAGAAGTCAAAAAGTATGTGAAAATCTTAGAATTGGAGCAAAAAATTGATACACAATCCCAACATTTATCTGGTGGTATGAAACGTAAATTATCCATTGGAGCAGCATTGTGTGGTGGATCAAAAGTAGTTTTATGTGATGAGCCAACTTCTGGTATGGATCCATCGGCAAGGCGTGCTCTCTGGAACCTATTGCAATCTGAAAAAAAGAATAGAACTATTTTATTATCAACTCATTTTATGGATGAAGCTGACGTACTTGGTGATAGGATAGCCATTATGTGTAGTGGTGATTTAAAAGCTAATGGTAGTCCCTTTTACTTGAAAAAAAAATATGGTGCTGGATATCATTTGGTATTAAATGGGTATTATACATGTAAGTAAAACCCATATTTCAATAATTTTTATTTTTAGATTTGTGTAAAAAAAGAAGACTGTCGTCCATTACAAATAACAAACCTTTTAAGGAAATATGTTCCAGATATTGCTGTTGAAAGCGATATTGGATCTGAGCTATCATACAAACTCCCCGAAAAATATTTAAGTATATTTGAAAAAATGCTTTTCGAACTTGAAGAAAACTCTGACAACTTAAATTTATCTGGCTATGGAATATCGAACACAACTTTAGAGGAAGTTTTTATGCTCGTTGGTGCTGATAAGAGCGATGTAAATCAAAATGGATTATCAAACAATCATAATGGTAACATTAATCTGGATGATATGGAATCTCTAACGATTGGTAATTTATTATACGATTGCTATTATTAATAAGCGGATAATAACGAAAAAAATTTTAGAAAATGATTTTACTGCAAACGAAATAATTCTTTTAAGCGGTTATCGTTTATGGATAAGTCAATGGAGAGCAATGCTATTAAAAAAGTTTCTATATACCTTTAGAAATTATTTATTATTGATGATACAAAATTCTGTAGCGATTTTCTTTGTGGTCATTACAGTTTTAATATTTAGAACAAAAGATCGATTTAGAACATTGCAACCATTACCTTTAACAATAGATCGATATTCGGAAACGGTAACAGTAATGGAATTACAAAAACAAAATTCAACATTTTTAGAAAAAGTTGGTTTCGAATATGCAGAATATAGTAGTAGTTTTGGTGGTGAACATGGTTTTGAACGTATAGAAAAGGATTATTTTGATTTTATATTGAATTTAGCTAAAGTTGCTCTTGTACGAGTTAATTCACAATATTTAATTGGGGCGACAATAAGCAGTGATAAAATTGTTGCATGGTTTAATGCACAACTTCTTCATATTGTACCTTTATCATTAAATACAGTTCATAATGCTCTATTAAGGTGTGTTAAATTATATTTTTATGTGTGTACAAAAAAATCATTTCTATATTGAATATAACAATCTGGGAAAAAATTAAAAATTTAAACGATGGATAAAACTTCTGTTCAATAATATATTCCTAATTATTTGTTGAAATTGAAATGATTTAACAATCTAGATATGATTAGAAAAAAGTTGTGAAATTTTTGGCAAACAAATCAAATAGATTGGCAACCGCTCTTGGTTTGAATGAAGTTTTTATTTTACTTTCTGATTAAAAAATTTAAAACAGGTCATTACCCCTTTGTTATGACGTCTATCTACATATTATTTTAAAAATTCTTCTTTTCAAAATTATTTTTTTTTTATATTTTTTAAAATTAAATTAAGTTTCTGTATGAGTAGATGTTGAAATGAAATGTACATTTTAAAACAGCAAGTAATTTCTTTTTAAAAGCTTCTTTTTGAAGATATACGAAAACTTATAAAGACCTTCAATTTTGTAAACACTTGGAAAGAATATCATGAACACCAAGTCTTCTTTTTACACAAAGAGTTTGGGTTCTAAGAATCTAAACATAGAAACTTTGTTGGATAGTGCCGTTTAAGAATTCTGTACAAAATATTTTTTAAGTTATTATATTTTGTACATTTTGTAATAAAAATTTTCTGGGACCTTTAGTAAATTTTGTAACAAAGAAGTGATTTTTCCATTATGAAAAATAAGTTGAATAAATTATTAGAATGAATTTATAATTTTGATTTAAATCTTGTGCTTATTCCTTACAGGGCAGTGTCAAATTCTTCAAATTTAATTGAAGTTACAAATTATCCTTTACCATATTCAACTGAAACAAAATTAGATGCACTTGATACAGGAGGCTATTTAGGATTTAATCTTGCATTAAATTTAAGTTTTAGTATGGGTGTTATTAGTACATTTTACGTCTTATTTGTTATTAAAGAAAGAGAAACTCGTGCAAAATTATTACAGTTTGTTAGTGGTGTACGTGTTTCAATATTTTGGTTTTCACAATTTTTGGCTGATTTCGTTAGCTATTTAATTACTGCTATAATAACATTAGTAACATTGGCATGTTTCCAAGAAGATGGAATGTCTACATTTGCTGAATTAGGTTTGTTTAAAAAAAAAAATAAAGTTTTCCAGTATATTAAATTATCTTTTTTGAATAAAATAAATTCTTTTTTTATTTTTTTTTTCTCTTTCTAGGTCGAACGTTCTTAGTTTTAATAATATTTGGCATAGTTGTTTTACCATTTACGTACTTATTATCATTCCTATTCACAGTTCCTGCAACTGGTTTTTCTAGAGTTTCTGTTATAAATATATTTACTGGTAAATTAATATTTTTTATAATAAATTTATAACACAGCATATGTTATATGTATTTTAAATTATATTTTAGGAATGGCACTATTTGTAGTTGTTTTTACAATTGGATTACCGGTTTTTGATTTAGAAGAGACTGCGAAAAATTTAAATTATGTATTTTTATTATTACCGCATTATTCGTTAGCAAAATCATTGGATAGCATTAATAAAATTGGTTCAACTGAAGCAACTTGTATGAAAATTTGTAATTATGTAAATGTTCCAAGTCAATTTTGTAAAATGGAGCTTCTATGCGCATACAATGAAAAATGTTGTGGTAAATACAGAAAATTTCTTTAATTTAATAAATTTATATACAAAACGTTTTATGTAATGTTGACGACCGTTTATTAAATTTTTTAGTTTCCGGTTATTGGACATGGAAGGAGCCAGGTATTGCAGCAAATATTGTCCTTGGTATTGTTAGTTTCTTTGGATGTTTTACAATGCTTTTAATAAAAGAGTATGGATTCCTTGATGAGACTTGCTATCAAATAAAACTTGTTGCTATGAAAATTTATAATTTCTATATGGAAAAAATCAAAAGGTTTGTATAATTTTTTAATATATTTGAAAAAGAACTTCTGCATACGGGTCTAGTAATTATGTGTAATTTATGATTGCTTATAATCTTTGCAAGATCAAGATCTATTTTTCAATGTATACATATACATATAATATGTACATAGCTTAATTTGTTGAAGATGTTTCACATTTTTAATATCACAGTTTTAAAATGTTCTTGATAGCTCATATTACAAAGGCAATAATTAGCAAATATTTCTTTTGCTATGATTATATTTACATATACTTAGTTTGATAAATTTACATTTACTTACTACAATAACAATATTTATTAATAAAATAAATATTTTTTAATAGGAGAGCTCCAATGAGATCTGAAGGGGATTATGCAAACCTTGACGAAGATGTCATTAATGAAAAATTAAGAATTTCTCAAATGTCAAAAGATGATATTCAAAATACAAATATTGTATTGGATAAAGTTACGAAATATTATTGGAATTTTAGAGCTGTAAATGAAATTTCGGTTGGCATTAAAAGGTTTGAATTATAAAAACAATTCATCTTATTAAAATGGTAGATAATTTTAACAGAAATATTTTTTTAATAGTTCAGAATGTTTCGGTCTGCTTGGTGTTAATGGTGCTGGAAAAACCACTACATTTAAAATGATGACTGGTGATGAACGTATTACATTCGGCCAGGCTTATGTAAAAGGCTATTCGTTAAGAAACGACATTAATACAGTATATCGCCATATTGGTTATTGTCCACAATTTGATGCTTTATTAGAAGAATTGACTGGTAGAGAAACATTAAGAATTTTTTCATTATTACGTGGTATACCAGAAAAAAGAATTAATAAAATATCAGAGGAATTAGCGAAAGGTTTTGGTTTTACAAAACATCTTGATAAACAAATTAAAAATTATAGTGGTGGTAATAAAAGAAAATTAAGTACATCGATTGCATTACTTGGTGGTCCATCAGTTATTTATTTAGATGAACCAACAACTGGTATGGATCCAGGCGCAAGACGGCAATTATGGAATAAAGTATGTCAAATTAGAGATACAGGGAAAACTATTGTTTTAACATCACATAGCATGGAAGAGTGTGAGGCGTTATGTACACGTTTAGCTATTATGGTTAATGGTGAATTCAAATGTATTGGTTCGACACAACATTTAAAAAATAAATTTTCAAAAGGATTAGTATTAAAAATAAAAATGAAAAAAAATCTGGAGCACTCTCCGGCAAGGTAAAACATATGAGATGATGAATTCTCTTTTTTTTTGATTTTGTTCTTGGTTTCCAAAATTTTATTTTTAGTACAAGTAGTTTATGTTTTCTTTTTAACAATGTTTTAGTTTTATAACATTTTTTCTAATACTAAAGAAAAAATGAAAAAAAGAAAAAATATGTTTTTGCACCCAATTTAAAAATTATTTTTATAGAAATAGAGGTGACATTCAGCTTGAAGTTTATCTCACAAACAATAAAACGAATATTAGAACTAGAAGGTAAAAAAATTTCACATGTAGATTTCATCTTAATTGTTTTAATGCGAGCCTGTAAAAAAAGATGCTAAGCCATTCTAAATTAAATAGCTTGAAATATAAAATTATGCTTTCTGTGTAGTTTAACTTAAATTTCGGAAATTATTATAATTTTGAATTATGTATATTTTAGAACTATTTTCAATTGGTAAGAAAGTTGCATTGAGTTGTCGTATGAACATTCTTAAGCAAGTACATATGTATGATTTGAAAGCTTGTTAGTAATTTATAAATAATTATATTATTTGCGTAATAACTGTTGAATTTTAATATGATGTCGTAAATAGTAATATTTGGTTTTTATTCAGCTATCTAGTCATTTAGCCATTTAGCCTGAAATTTACGAAAATACGCGAAAAAAACTTTAATTGAAATAGCACTAACAAAAAGAGGTCATGTATGCTTTACTATATTAACCTTTATCAAATTAAAATTATAAAAATATCATATTATTCTTATATTTTTTAAAAGAGCTCATAAATTTCATTTCGGTAAATGTATACATCGACAGCATTCAGAACATTATTAATGTAACTCTGACCTTATAATTCCAAATGCAATAATAAAATTGTAAATAGAATAACTCCAATTTTCGTAAGAATTCAAACAATTTTCTGTTTACAAATTTAGATTTATGCTTTTTATCAACGTTAATTGATGTATTTAAGCAGTTGACAAAGATTCTTTTTGAGTTCTAGGTTGAAAATTTGTACTTTGAAGGTCCACAACATGGCCACACATACGACTTTCTTAAAATTTCTGAAATTTTTTCGTGATTTGAGATAAAACTAAAATTTGATAGAAAATATTTTAATTTAAATTATTTTTTTCAATTTTTGTGAAACAATCTTTGGACAGCTGGTTCGATAAGGTTCTTAGTAAGGCAACTGAATCTATAACAAATATTTGCTATGAATATAAATTGCATTATACCAAATTCCTAATGGAAGTATACGTTTATTTTTGTATGCATATAATATTATAACATTATTAATAGTACTTGCTAAAAATATATTGCGCTTCTTTCAATTACAATAAAATAAAATTTTAATTTGTGAATGTTGCAAACCAATATTCGCTATAAGATTTTATAAAATGTACCTACTATATTACTTGTTACACTCATTTGATTTTATTAATTCTAATATACATATATAAATATATTTTTAGATCTCCTCAAACAGAACTAATTCAAATGGAAGAAATTGTGGAACACAGTGAAATTGAAGAAATAAAAAATTTTGTTAAAAATCAATTTAGTGAATCAATTTTAAAGTAAGTTAAAATTTTCCTTTTACACAATAGATATATTGTACAAAATTTTAATTTTTGAAAATTTAAAAAATTGTTTTAGGGAGCAGTATCAAGGAATTTTGACATTTTATATTCCATTATCAAGTATTCGATGGTCAAAAATATTTGGTCTGATGGAATCACATAAAGAAGAATTAAAAATTGAAGATTATTCTATAAGTCAGACGACATTGGAAGAAATTTTCTTAGAATTTGCCAAAGCACAAAAAGATGACGCAAAGTTAAAAAAGAAGAAGAAGAAAAATACAGAGTAAAAGTTTATTGTGATTTAAAGAAAAAACATTGTATAGATTACCTAACAAGGTTTAATACAAGAGATTGTTTTTAAGGTTTAATATAAGAGAATGTCTTTAATGAAATTTTTATAAAAAAAAAGTAGTTGATATTATTTATTTTGTTTGACTATTAGTAATTTTTAATTTAATCTTAAGTTGAAAAATATAACATAATTTTTTATTAGTGCAATAACATTAGGACAGACTCTTAAATTGTATCGAAAAATTGATTTTTTTTAATTAAATTAATTTCATTTAATCCAATCTTTAACTCTGTGAAAATATATAGCTTTTCTGGCAAAAATGTGTTATTAAAATTATAAAAATTCTTAAAAAAATAAATTTTTTAAAAATTGTCCTTTAAACATAATTATAGTAAATTTTGAGTGAAATTCTTTAAGTATGCAACTAATTCCTTAAATATTTATTGATTTTTCTTTATGTTGTGTATAACAAACATTAAATACAATAAATATTTAAAAATATAAGGTCCATTTTTATTAAATCCTAAATTTAAAATTAGAAATTAGAAAGTTTAAATTTATCTTTTATAAATAACAAAAAAAATTTTTTATTTGTACAGAAACAAAAAAAAATCTAAAATTGTTTGTAAAATTAAGTTCGCAGTTTCAATAATAATAAGCTACTTAACGTGTATAAAACATTCTCAGTTTTACTTAATCTGTATGTAATTTAATCATTCTAATTTGTTAAACCCTATCATCTTATATTATTTTTTTTGTGATATAAATTTATTATATAATAAATATTAACTTTAACTTCACAAGATTTAATTATATCTATAATTGTATATTTTAGTAATAAAATTATTTGTATGTATAAATTAATAAAATTATATAGTGGAATATAATTAGGCATTTGGCATACAAACATTAAAACTTAAAATGGCATATAACAATACAAGTCAATTTATATTTTTATATTTTTCCATTTCGAATTAAAAATTCTTGTAAAAACTAATTAATTTTAATAATACGAGCTCTTCAAATTTAAAAGAGCTAATACAACTACCAAAAATATTGTATACAAACTAGTCGAATTTATGTAATAACTAAAAGTATTTTATTAAAAAAAAAAAATTATAAGAAAATGATATTTTGTGTTTTTAATTGGGAGTGCTACTTATTAAAAATATTATAAATTAGTTATTAAAAGAATAATAATAGAAATTGAATTAGAGATATTACAATATTATAGTGATATTTATTTAAGTATTAACAAAAAGATATAAATTTATTTATAAATTTGAAATATTTATGGCACGACAATTTGGCATTGATATATATATATATAATGTAATATCTTATATATATATATATAAGATATTACATTTTACAGCTTTAATTGGATATTTATATTAAAAGTATGTAAAAATAGTTTTACTTAAAAATATTTACCTTAATTTACAATAAAATAAATAAAAAATAATAAGATGCATTAGCAGTAATCATACAAGATCTAAGATCTTAATTGAGATATTATAATTTAAATTATTGCCTATTGAACATCGTGCTTTCATTTTATTCACAAACATTAAATTATAGTGTTTTGATAATTGTTCCTAGATGTATGCAAAAATTATTCTGTGTACATGCATAAATGAAAATTGCATGTACCTAATACAATTTCCTTCAATAATTAAAAATTATTTAACTAATTCTAATTGATAAATACTAAATTTAGTAATAATTACATAACTATTATATAAAAATCTGAGAAATATAGTTTTGAATTAATGTTTTTGTTTAAAGATCTAATGTTTGATTACGATTATAAAATGCTATGTATAGTAATAAATTAAAATTTGCGCAGATGTCAATAAAAAAATTTAAATGAGAAAAAAAAAAACATTATATTTGCCTTAAAAAATGAAAAATTAAGAGGTTTGTTATCAAATTATTATTAAATGTAAGTACCTGGGTTTTATTTTATTTTCTATTTTATATCTATATAGTTATATTATGTGCCTCGAATATATTTTTATTGTAATACTATTTGAAAATTGTAATAATAATAATAAAACTGAATGTTATATAAATTAAAATAAAAAGAAAATTTGTTTGATTTTGAACACTTATAAATTATTTTCCTATAATTATAAGAATTTTATTACTTTTTGCATAATTAAATTTATTATTTAAAAAAAAATTTTGTTCTATGTAGTGGATAATCGTTGATTTCTGAATAAAGAAAAATTATAAGTTGAGGTTCAGAATATCTAACTGTAGTTATTTTCCATAAATTCAAAGGGATTTTGTTTCCTCTTCGATCAAAATATTGCAAATCAAATAGTTTGGTAAGAAAATTCGAAAGGCAACGTTTAAATCATCTGAAAGTGAAACTCTTCAAGAAAACCTGAAACGAAAAATATTGTTAGTACAGAATTATATAGGTTATTTCTTACAAGTTAATTTAACTTTAATTCGCAAAGATTGGAAAATATACTATGAGTTTGTTTTAAACGCACTTTTTTTTGTATAATTAAACTACATATTTTTTTTTAAATAACAAAAAACTCATTAAACAAAATTAAATTTAATAAATTTTTATTTTTTTTTCGAAGAAAGATTATAACAGTTTTGACGTTTACTTTTCACATAAATAATCTATTATTATATAAGTACATATAAAAAGGTTTATTTTATTGCGCAGGTCAGAAGACTTTAGAAGACTCATAAATTTGAATTTCTTTGTATACAATAATGTTGTTTTAAACGGTGTGGGAAAATTTGTAGGCAAAATTTATATAACAGTCTCTCTTTACAAATATTATTTTCATTGTGATAAGTTTTGTTTCTGATTTTTGTAAGTTTATCATAATTTTAAAGCAATTTTATAAAATTATCAAACTGCAGAAAATTAAGAGAGGAAGCGTACGTAACGTGAAAGTTTGTTCAATGAAAATTACTGAACTAACTAAGCAGTCCGATGATGAGATTATTGGTGAAAACAATTAATTACCTCTAGTTATACATGTTATGTAGATCTATTAACTGTAAAGTTAAATTTAAAATAAGAAACTGTTTTTGGTGAGTTTGTAAAAAAATTTTCGTAAAAAGCACTATTTATGATAAGGGCAATTATTTTTATTTGTTGGCACACATGTAATTTAAATGAGTATAATTAGTACATGATTATTCACTCCCAAAAAAACATAAAAATTCTCTAATGAATAAAAGCTAACAATTTTTTCTCAACTAATCGCGATCAATTGGCAATCCCGCCAATAAACTATAAACTCTGATTTACTAATGTTTAACATCATTAAAACTGGAGAAAAAATATTTTTAAGTAGTTTCCAAAGTTCAAAAGCTTTTTCGTAAAAAAAATTATTATATTTAAAACTGACTGCAACTGGATTTATCTTAATTTATATAAGTTTTTTTAACCGCGCTATTATTTTATATAATAAAAATTTGGTATTCTTTATTTCATAAACAATTAAACGGAAATATTTCAGATCTGATCATTTTTTTAAGACCTTAAAGATTTAATCGACCCAATTTTAAATATGGAGAATAATTTTTATAATCTTTTTAAAAAGAACCACCTGTGCTTGATACTAAATTTTCAATATTTTCTCTCGTAAATTAAGCTTTTAAACGAAGATTTTTCTATGTGATAAAATTCATTTTTAATGAATTACGATCTAAAATGCATACACAATACCTAGGGATGCATACACAATATTATGACTATAAGTAAATGTAAATGACATTTTATCAAAATCGATTAAATAAATTGCAATGAGTTGCAATGAATTGCATTATTATAAAAATGGTGCTAATAACGATTGAAATACAATACTTTGTTAATATTTTAATTTTGGATTTTTATTATTTTATCATAAATAAATAAATTTTAATTATTTTATTGCATAAAAGATAAAGAAGACTAATTAAAAGTATGTATGTATTAATTAGATTTTGTGTATATACAGAGTCGCTATGAAACTGAAACCAATATTGGCTTGGTATCTGTTCGCTCGCGAGCTGTTTAGTGCATCAAAAATGGTTTGTGTGTAAAAATTTTGTAGAATCAAACTTATCATTGTTAATTTTCTTTTATTTTACATTCATTTATTTATAGATTGTTTTAAGAATATTAATTGATTTTCTTTCGTGATCAGTTGCAATACTTGTAAATGGCTTAGGCATACACTCTACATTCTTATACAATCTTAAATTTTAAAACCTCGAAATCATTAATTGTGTTTAAAAACTATATAAAGAATTTTTAATTTTTTCGCAAAGTTATATTAAAATATGAAGTAAAAGGAGTTAAAAATATTTCCTATAAACTTATAATTTTAAGTTAAATCAATTCACTAATATCTGACAGGTATTGTTGAATGTAAATACGATACTTATTATACGAAATTATTAAAAATTTATTTAACTTTTAGATAAAAATAATTCAAAAGGAATGAGGAAAACCAGACTAATATGATGATAAAACAAAAAAAAAAAAATTGTATAATTTTTTATTGATTACATTTCTTATCAGATAATGCGATAGCGTTATTGAAATTGGTTAAAATTGATTATTCAGATTATATATTATGGATTGACTTTGTTATCTAATGTTGTCATAAATTTTATACCCACATACATAATGTGTGTAATATTATATTTCACACTTGCGTTTTTTGAAACTTATTTTAATGCTCTTTAGTTTATTAATATTTATTATAAGTTTATTGAGTATATTATTATTAATTTTAACAGAAGAATTATAATACTAATAACTCAATTATTGCTCAATCAAACTTCTACTCCACATAGTGGAGTAGTAGAGAAAACAAATTTAACGTCAATTCCATTAAATACTATAATATATAATGGCAATTCTATTAAGTAACATTTAAATACATAGAAGAAGTAAAGATTATTATAGATTTAAGCTAATTGTTTTATATTTATCATAGAGCTGTTCACAAATGACGTAATGTAATTCTTGCTATTTTTCCACATCGAACCTCTTCTACGGTAGAGTAATGTAAAAAAATACGGCCTTTATTTCACTAGCTAACAATTAATTCTAACAAATTTTCATTTCTTCCTCCTATATTGCAATATTAAGAATTCGTTACATCACAATTAAGTCTACAAAAAAAATGTCATCCTATCAAAAATAATGTTTTGTAATTAACAAAAGTTAAAAAAAAATACTCAAATTACGCAAATTTAAATTCATAATATGTTGATTTTATTTGATGAATTATCGAATTTCAATACAATTCAATTGACAAATGAAATTTCAGTCAAAAATAGAATTAATATTTACAATAATAATAACAAATATTCAAATTCTTTACGAAACAAATATTTTAAACCCTATAGTAGTTAAAATCATTTATTTTATTATTTCTTCCATTATTATTTCCCAATTGTTTCTAATCAGAAACTTTAAGTTAAGCTAAATTGTTAGTCATTATTACATGAAATTAAAATTTTAATAATACTTAAAATAAGCTTAAGAAAGTTTTGCGAATTACAAAAACAACTACAATAAAAAAAAATAGGGTTGTAAAACGAAAATAGTGAAATCAAATTTTATTTTTCATTTTTTCGTTCAGTTTAATTTTACAAATCGATCGTAACGTTTCGAAATATTCATTCCGCGCTGATGTATATTTGCTGTATTAAATTTGAATATTTCAATTTAAATAAATTCAAAATTATTTTTTTTTTAAATATTAATAATTTATAATTTATTCAAAATCAAAAAGTGAAAAAATTTTGAAATTTTTTTTTAAAGTAAATAAAATTATTTGAAAAAATTAATTATAGAATAAAAATATGCTCTTATCAATCGAAATCGTATAGTAGTGAAAAATTTTATAAATGAAGTGAATCATCATTAAAATATTTTAATTTTTAATCAAAAATATTGTTTAATCAAATTTTTTAAAATATTGTGTTATTTTTTATAGTAATAATTATATAAGATAATTTTTATTAAACTTATAAATTCATTATTGGATAAAAAAGAATTTTTAAATGTGCCAGATAAATTTCGAGTAAGAAAATTATTGAATGTACTATATTTTATGAAAAGAACTCGTTTTAAATATTCATAGACATTCATATGAACTTATATATTCCGTATGAATTTATATGTTAACTGTTTAATGTTAATGAAGCTATATTCAGAAAAAATATTCTATCAATAAAAGGAAGATGCACAATAAAATGAGAGAGACAAATTTATTTTAAACCGTTTTCCATTTTCTTTGATTTTGAGTAACCTACTATCTTTCATCTGCTGAGAAATGTAACAGTGTATAAAAAGAACATCGTATATCGATCATACACTTTTTTTTCAGCAGACACATTGTTTTTTACTTAATAAAAGAGAAGCAAAAGGTATTACATCTTTAACTTTGGATTTAATAAACCATTTCTTTAATTACAATCCCAACTTAATTTGTAATAAAACGTTAATCTTTTCAAATAGAAGTTCTAAATTTTTAAAATGTGAGATACTAAAGCGAGCTCTCTTAGTATTTTATATAATTTTAAAATTTTTCGTGTAGACAGGATATGTAAAAGAATGCATTACTAAATCTACAGCATATTGTTTAGATCTATATTGTAACAAATTTTTGTACTTTATTAGTTATTATATATGTACGTATGTATGTATCAAATTAATTAGCCCCAATTAGGATTTTATAAGTTTTAGAAATCAAAATTTTTAAAATTTGTAATAAAATTTAAATATGAAATAAATTTTTTTTGGATGCACGAAAGAAATAAAGTAAGAAAGGCGCGTATATAGTAAACAGCTAAGTACCTAAGTATTTTAAAATAAAATATAAAAAGTCAGGAAAATATTGGATTAATTAAGTACTTTATTATTAATAAAGTATTTTTAGGCACGTACAAAAACTCTAATGTCATAGATAACAAAATATCGATAAATATTCGAGTGCATTTTAATTAACTAATTTGCAAGGCATAATTATTTTTTTTTTTATTAAATTCTTTGTAAATTTCACTACTGCTGTACAACTAATTATAAATCATATTATATTGAACACGAGTAATAGTGTTAATCTTCAGACATTTTTCTATAAACAAATTTACATGCTTTTTTTTTAAACTAATACGCTGCAAATAAAGTTTTTAGAAAATTTATATCCGTAAATAATCATTAAGAAACATAAACTTTATTGTTAATGTGAAATTTTTTTTTGTCAGTATATGCAATAATTTTTTATCGCATGTACGTATGTCAACTTACGAGTATTCACGAAATGGAAACATGAAGATTCAAAATAATGATTTGGAGTACAAAAATTTTAATTTTAACTGCTTTATTCAAAGTAGGGAACCCTGTGTATAATTCAACAGGGAACCGTTCATGTGAAATATTTACTCTTTTAAATTGGCTTAATGTTAAAGGACAAAGTTGTATGCGCATATGACGGTTATTACATTCGGTACTAAATTTCGGCGGTACTAAGTTTCATCAAAATTATGGTTCTATTACAAAATCTGTTCATTTCCTTTGAGTTCTCGTTGAACGAGCGGAGCAACAATACCAGCTAAATAATATTGACTAAGTAAAAAAAAATCTACTTTAATTCAAAGTTAATTTTAATGTCCTTGCCTAAATTAGATTCAAATTCCACTCTTTTGTGGCCTTTATTTCTAATATAATTAATTAAACTTTTAACGAAAAAACTTCTTATATACATTACATTTTTCTGATTTAGATCAATATATATTTTTTTTATTGGAAATCTTAATTAATAGCGATAGGTTTGCCATATAAATTTTATTTATTTACTTTTGGTGAAAGAACTTGAACTTTTTGTTTCAATAATTTAATATATAGTCTTCGATTTCTATTAAGTCGTTAATACCAAAAAATCGAAAGCTCAAATTCAGAATAAAATCAGCGTTAAATATTTATCAATCATTAATATAATTATAAGTATATTTTCCGTCTGCTAGAATTACCTGCTTCATATTCGTAGAATCAATAAAAATTAACATTCGAAAACCCAATAAGCAATTGTTATCAATTGTCATATTTGTTTAATAATAAATTTATCTTATCTTTTTGCAAATCAACATTCCTATTTTTTTCTAATAAATTTATTTTTATTATTTTAGACGTCATTAATTAAAAAATTTTACGGGAAAAAACTATTATGTTGACAAATATCAATCTTTACAAAGTAGATTCTCTAATCCACTTTATTACGCTTATAAAGGTTCTTAATAATTTCTTCCCTACTGTAATGGTGCGGCGCGATTTTTAAATTCTTAGATTAAAATTTAGCTTTGGGACCAAATGTGAGATTCTATTGGAATTTTACGTTATTTTCAAATGTTCACTTTTCCGATTTCTTCCCGAAAGTTTTATTTCATCCCATTTCGTTTATGATCCAATCACTTCCTAGATAAAAATATTAGAGTTGGATGGTTAGCATAACAAAGCTTCCAAACACGATTTAGACTTTTTTCACTTTCGATATTTCAATTGTATTAAGTGTATTCTTGCTTCTTTTAAATTAAAATTCAAAAGCATTCGCCGGTTCAATATTTTTTTTATATTAAAAAAATCCTTTTTATATCGTAGAATATAAAAATAAAATGACCAATAACTGGAATAAGTTTTCACTGTTAATGTGGAAAAATTGGAGGATACAATGGAATCATAAAAAACAGCTAGTGATTGAAATAGTTCTGCCCATATTATTTGCAGGGCTACTAATAGTAGTGCGAAGCTTAGTTGATCCAAAAACGTTTTCGAATGCAACAACATTTCCAGCACAAAACATAACATTTTCAGCAAGGTAAGTAAACATAGCGACACTCCCATAAGTTCTTATAGATTTATGTTGTAGAATATGAAATATAAAAAATATGCCTAATATTCACATCCTGTGTCTACGTTCTACATAAAATCAAAAAAGATTTGTGTTAATGACAAAATATTGTACGAAAATAAATTTATGTTATATAAACAAAATTTAATTTCAGCGTTAATATTACAGCAGGCAGTATTAAACGTTATGAAGTTGCATATTATCCAAAAAGCAAATGTTTAGAAGATGTAGCAGATTACGTACAGAAATGGTTAACTGAGAACAATGATTTATCAAAGCAAGTTCCTTTTTTTGTAACTGGACATGATAACGTTACTGAGCTTGATCAACTTGTTAAAACTAATGGTATTATTGCTGGTGTTCAGTTCGATGACAGTTTAAAAAATAGTGAGGAATGCCCAAAAAAGATTTCTTATGCCATCAGATTTCCAAGCGAGTTGAGACAAAATAATGATATGTTCGGAAATCAAATTCATAATTGGGAGACAAATAATTTATTTCCAGTAATGGATTTTGGAGGACCCAGAATTGGTGCATATAATTACTTTGATGCAAACCCATCATATTATAGAGAAGGTTTTATTGGTATTCAACATGCATTTGCTTTGGGATTTATAGAAAAATTAAAAAAAAACAATGAAGAATTACCTGAAATTAATATTCAAAGATTTCCGTATCCACCGTATGTTTTTGATCCAATTTTAACGGGTCTAGAATCAATGGTGTCTTTTATAATATTAATTAGTTTTGTATATCCATGCTCCCAAACGGTTAAGGTAAATTAATAATTTGTGTATATCTAATTTGTATATTTATTAGAAAGAAATTATTTAAAAGTTGAAATTTTTAGTATGTTACAACTGAAAAAGAAAAACAACTTAAAGAAGTTATGAAAATTATGGGTTTACCGAATTGGTTGCATTGGACAGCTTGGTTTCTTAAGACATATCCATTAGCACTAATTTCAGTAACTTTGATGGTAATCTTATTTAAGGTAACAAAATTTATTATTTTTTATATACATATTTCTACAAATGTATCCAATTTACATAAACATTTTTAAATAGAAAAATTTTACCGTGATTTCAGGTTCATTGGACTAATCCAGATGTCTCAGTTTTAAGCCACTGCGATTGGTCAATTCTGTTAGTTTTCTTATATATTTATTGTATTTCAATGGTAACATTTTGTTTTATGGTAGCAACATTTTTTTCAAAAGCAAATACAGCATCAGCAGTCTCAGGATTATTATGGTTTATTTGGTTTTTACCATATCAATTTACTGATAAAAGTTATTCAAATATGGTACTTTCTGAAAAATTAGGTCTTTCATTGTTCTCGAATACAGCAATGGGTTACGGATTTAAATTAATTTTGAAATTAGAGGGTACCGGTGAAGGTTTACAATGGGATAATTTATTTAGACCGGTAAATATCGATGATGATATTTCGGTTGGACTCCTTTTAATAATGTTAATAGTTGACTCTGTTGTATACATGTTAATTGCCCTCTATGTAGAAAAAATATTACCTGGATCATTTGGTGTACCAGAAAAGTGGTATTTTCCATTTACAAAATCATATTGGTGTTCCAATTCCTATTCAGATACTTCTCAAGATACTATTTCAACAATAAGATCTGATCCAGCAGCTTTTGAAATTGAACCAAAAAATAAAAGAGTTGGTCTATCGATAAAAAATTTACATAAAGATTTTGGCGATAAAATTGCTGTTAATCAATTGACAATGGATTTGTATGAAGATGAAATAACGGTTTTGTTAGGGCATAATGGAGCTGGTAAAACCACAACCATTTCCATGTTAACTGGTATGATACCGCCAAGCCAAGGAACCGCAGTTTTGAATGGTTATGATATCCGAACAAATTTAATGAAAGCTAGAATGTCGTTAGGTTTATGTCCGCAACATAATATACTATTTGATGAGCTGACAGTACGTGAACATATAATATTCTATAGTCGACTAAAAGGTTTAAAAGAAACTGAAGTTGAAAGTGAAGTTGAAAAATATGTAAAATTATTGGAATTAGAAAATAAAGTCGATACGCAATCAAAGAAATTGTCAGGTGGTATGAAACGTAAATTATCTGTAGCAGCAGCACTATGTGGCGGATCTAAAGTAGTATTATGTGATGAACCTACATCTGGTATGGATCCATCTGCTAGACGAGCTCTCTGGGATCTATTGGAACTTGAAAGAAAAGGGCGAACAATATTGTTATCAACACATTTCATGGATGAAGCTGACGTACTTGGTGATAGAATAGCTATAATGTGTAGCGGAGAGTTAAAAGCATATGGTACATCATTCTTTTTGAAAAAACGATATGGTGCTGGTTATCATTTGGTACGTTTAAATTACATGTGTATTGTTTTGGCAATTGAAATAATATTCTGTATTTTTTTCAAGATATGTGTAAAAAAAGATGATTGTAAACCGTCTCAGATAACAGATCTTCTACGAAAATTCATTCCAGATATAGTTATCGAAAGTGATATTGGAACTGAATTGACATATCAACTACCTGATACGTTTTCAAAGTGTTTTGAAAAAATGTTACAAGAACTGGAAGAGCACTCAGAAGGGCTTCAACTCAGTGGATATGGTATATCAAATACAACTTTAGAAGAAGTTTTTATGCTAGTTGGCTCTGACAGACAAGATCAGAAAGTTAATGGTGTTAACTGTGCAAATGGAACAGAAATAACTGGGGCTCAAAATAAATACGTTCATCTTGAGTCATCAAGTAGTGAGTATAACAGTGCATACATGACAATTATGAAATTGCAATAGCCATGAAATAACACTTACGGAAAATCTTCCATTTTTTAAATAGCAACATTTTTAATTTAATAGTGATTTTTCACTATTGCTATATAATAGGAATGGTTAATTGAGTTAATTCTCTTATATAAGAGATTTGTATTGTGAATTTTATAATGGTTTACTCGTTGCAGAAGGAATTTGTTTCGAAAGTTACTTTCGACCGAACGTTCTCGAAATACGAACTAAAAACACATATTTTAATGGAATTTCTTCTCTTTTGTATTACAAATAATTAAGTATTTCTAAAATCATTAAAAAATAAATACGTTTATATGAAATTTACTTCTTCTTCAATAACGTAGTGTTATTTGAGTAGCATTTTCTACTTTAATGAAGTCTATATGTATGAAAGTACAATTATTTAAATTACTAAACCTCTTGAAAATATGTTAAAATTTTGAATACAAGGTTTACATTTTTTTGTATTTACAGGTAGTACCAGTTCACTCGATAGAATTTATTTACTTAACGGTATTAAATTAACTCTAAGTCAATGGAAGGCTATGCTGCTTAAGAAATATCTTTATACTATTCGAAATTATATAATTTTGATAATTCAAAATTTTATGCCAGTTTTTTTTGTAATTATTACTGTGTTAATATTTAAAACATTTGATCCATTCAATGAATTAAAAGCATTAAAATTAGAAATTAGCGAATATTCTAAAACTGTGACAGCTTTAGAACCAAAAGATTTACCCAAAGACAGTTTAGAAGATGCAATCGTTACACAATATCAAACATATATAGAAAAGTTTGGTTCACAACATAAATTTATCAAAGTAAAAGATTTTGAAAATTATTTAATTGATTTAGGTAAGAAAAGTTTAAAAACCCTAAATTCTGATTACATAATTGGTGGTGTAGTAGCTCCAAAGAATATAACAGCAGCGTTTAATGCACAGTTGTTACATGTTCTACCAGTAACATTGAATGCAATTCATAACGCAGTTTTAAGGTAAAAAAACTTTTGGTATAATAATATACTTAGTTAATTTCTCTAACTTTGAAAATCACCTAAATATTCATTTTCAGTTGTTAATAAATATTTTTTTTGTTTATTTTGTATATATAAAATAGAGCTACCACCGATGATTCATCGTACACTATTGAGGTTACAAATCATCCCCTTCCATATGCGGAAACAACGAAATTAAAAGCTACCAATATGGTTAATTTTGGTTATCAGTTGTCAATTAATTTAAGTTTTGCAATGTCATTTGTCATATCGTTTTATTTACTATTTCAAATAAAGGAACGTGTTAGCCGAGCTAAACTCTTACAATTTGTAAGTGGTGTTAAAGTAATAACATTTTGGTCAACACAATTTCTTGCTGATTATGCAACTTATTTGGTAACAGCAATTATGACAATCATTACAATAGCTTGCTTTCAAGAAGAAGGATTTGCTACTTTTGAAGAACTAGGTATATAAATTAATCGTTATATTATTTAATGTTCTAAAATAACACTAATATACTTAAATATATTAATTAGTGCTAATAAGTAGACCTTTACTAGAAGTCAAATTGACGAAAAGAAATTATTTTTGATTAAAGTAACTAAAATTGTTGTACTTAATATTTAATAATATTTAATTTAATAATTGATAAAATTATACCGTTTTCGTTTAACTAGCTTTTTACTTAAGCTACCCAATCTTCATTCTTCATCGATCCGAATTGATTCGTGCTTTTATCTTACGTTTATCTTATTTAAAATAAAATATGACAATTTGCTTTGGTATTTATTTTATTTTGTTTATTTTTTTCAGGTCGAGCATTTTTAGTTTTTATGCTTTTCGGGCTTTCCAGCTTACCTTTGACATATTTATGGGCATTTTGTTTCACTGATTCAGCTACAGGATATACAAGAGTGTCCATCTTTAATGTTTTCACAGGTATAATCTTACATGCACGTACTATAATAGTAAAAGTAAATTTTTTCTTTCTTAACAAATGTCACGACCTTTACTAGATTTGTAGTAAAAATCTAATATTTATTTTTTATATTTTTAAACTGATGACTAGATCTAAAAATTTTACAACTTTTTTAAAATGATGATTTGACTGAAAATTATTTTTTATTTATTTTAGGCATGGCGCTATCAATTTTGGTTTTTATTTTGAATATGTTTGTAGAGAAGAACATAGTGGAAGCTATTAATGCAGTTGCTTTAATTTTCCCTAATTATGTATTAGCGAAGTCGTTAGAAAGTGTACATAAAATTTCGAGAACAAAGACTGCATGCTTAAAAATATGTGATTACTTTCCGCAAATACCTCCTGAACAATGTACAATGGAAAACTTATGTCGATTTCCTTTAACAAAGGAATGTTGCGGTAAGGATCGTCGTAGTTATTATATTATAAGCTATTTCTATAATACCATTGCAATTGTCAATATCTAATTGTTAACCATATATCTTTGTGCATTTTGTAGTTCCTGATTATTTTGATTGGAAAGAGCCCGGTATTGGATCTCACATCGTGTACACGTTTGTAGTTGCTGGCATTTTATTTGCAATATTAACATGTAAAGAATTACGTTTAATTGATGGGATTACCTTTTACATAAAATCATATTTCTTTGAAAAATATTAGTAAGTATATCGTTTTGATATTATAAGTAAACAGTTCCGCTACTACAAAATTGTAGTATTACTTCACATTAACATGCAATTCAACAATTACAATTCATAAACGAAATTAACTTATATTAACTCGTTAATAATTAAATTTTTTATTGTAGCAAACCGAGTGATACCGTAAATCCCGTTAGCGCTGAAACCGATGAAGACGTTAAAGAAGAAAAATTAAGGGTTGCAAGAATGTCACCAGATGAAGTTAGAAATACTAACTTAGTTGTAGATTGTATAACAAAATATTATTGGAAATTTTTAGCGGTCAATAATATTTCGGTAGCTGTCGAACAGTAAGCATATAGATATTCTTTTATTTAATAAAAATATCGGTGTCTGTATATTAAACCATTTTTCATAGTTCTGAATGTTTTGGTTTACTTGGTGTTAACGGTGCTGGTAAAACGACAACATTCAAAATGATGACTGGTGATGAGCGAATTAGTTACGGTGAAGCTTATGTTAAAGGTTTATCAGTAAAAACAAAGATGAATGATGTATATCAAGAAATTGGTTATTGCCCCCAATTTGATGCGTTACTAGAAGATTTGACTGGACGTGAAACTTTACGTATATTTGCTTTATTGCGTGGTATTCCAGGAAATCTTATTCAGCAAATCTCGGAAGATTTAGCAAAAGGTTTTGGATTTATGAAACATTTTGATAAACCTGTAAAAACATATAGTGGTGGAAACAAAAGAAAATTAAGTGCCTCTTTAGCATTAATTGGAAATCCGTCGGTTGTTTATCTAGATGAACCAACAACTGGAATGGATCCAGGTGCAAAACGTCAACTATGGAATAAAGTATGCCAAATTAGAGATTCAGGAAAATCGATTATATTAACTTCACATAGTATGGAAGAATGTGAAGCATTATGCACGCGTTTAGCTATTATGGTTAATGGTGAATTCAAATGCATTGGTTCTACACAACATCTAAAGAACAGATTTTCAAAAGGGTTAATTTTAAAAATTAAAATTCATCGGGATGAAAACGGTGAACACAATCCGTTAGTTAATCAACCATGTAATATAAGTGTTTTTGAAAATAAGTGTTATATTTAATTTTAGACGATTATCAACTCAATTTATGCGAAGTTTATCACAGCTATCACATAACAGGACGTCAATAGTAAGTGATAGTCTTATAAATGAAGAAGTAGAAAAAATTACGAGATTTGTCAAAGAACATTTTTCAGAATCGGAATTAAAGTAATTTTCATAATTTTTGTGCAATCGTATTAAGGATTATTGTTAAATTCATTTTTTAGGGAGCAACACCAGGGATTATTAACATTTTATATACCACTATTAGGAATACAATGGTCAAAAATATTTGGAATAATGGAGGCTAACAAATCAATATTAAAAATTGAAGATTATTCCATTAGTCAAACAACTTTAGAAGAAATATTTTTAGAATTTGCAAAATATCAACACCATGATAATCGAGTAGGACAGTAACTGTAGACATGAAATCAAAAATATAATTCAGAAATATTGAATTGTAAAAAATAGTATTTATATACAATATGCTCTCAGGTTAGAAATGTATAATAATTTAATAAAATTATTTTAATAGGATGTTTTTAAAGCACGTCCAAATTGTGTTGCTTGACTTATCATGTATGTATAAAATATGTACAAGGGTGTGAATTGAATAGTGAAAATAAAGTGATATACTAAAATAGCAATTATGAATATGATACAACTTTCTATTATACCTTTTTATAATATTGACAATAAGCGGTAATCTTTATTTACAGGCGTATTATAGAGCTTCTATTATATGCATTAAGAGAGGGAGTCCTACAATATTTGTAATTGTAATAAAATATATTTTGATTACCAATATTTAATTTAATTATAATTTTCGTTCTTTTAAGAGATAGATTTGTTAATGATTTTTCGTATTTTAAAATTAAATATGCATTTGTTTCCTATAGTACATTCCAAAACAAAAATGTACGATGGAAATCAATCAACAGAAGGGTTTTCTATAACGTTATAAGACGTTATTTTTGAAACAGATCTGCAAAAATATTAATAAATTGAGTAAAAAAGCAGAACCAATTCTTGTTTTTTTTTTTAACTAATTCAAAACATGTTATTTTTATTTAGGAGTCAATTTAACATACATAATTCATATGTTCTGTGTAATTATATTTATACACAATGTAAATATATGTACGTGTATATATGTTAGCTTTATTACTATAATTACATAATATATAATATTTATTTATCATTTGGATTTAATTGTATACATTCTTATATATTTATTATACTAATGTACAATATTATTTTTAAAATTAAATTTTTTAATATTTTTTGTGTTAAGATTTTATTTTGTTCTTTTAGTTGCTTGGATTTTTGTTTTTACAATATTAGTGTTTAAGTTTCAGTTAATTGTTTTTTTTTAATAGTTTAATTGAAAGATATTTTTGTTTTGTCACAAATATTTATTATGACTGTATGTATACATTATTTATTTTTTTCTTTTTAATATTAAATAAAAATTTGAATCTTTTTTTAAAAAAAATAATATTTTTATGGAATATTGTCGTAATGATTGGTTTTTTTTTGTAGTTACATTAAATACATAGTAGTATAGTAGTAGTAGTACTAGTTGTAGTCAAATTTCGTAAAAGTTTTTGTTTATTTTCAAAAGACTCTTAAATTTTAATTGGTAATTGTAGTTGTTGTAAATTTTTTAATTATTATTATAATGATCTAAATAATGTTTTTTTAAATGATTTCCTTGACTTATTTAATATTTCACTTATACTATATACATATAAGTATGTATGTATGTATATGTTGTTTTTTATTTTTATATCGGATTACTGATTAATTTTATATAGAAAATTTAAATATAATATTATTATGTATAAAGGTAGTGTTGATATTATTTTGTGTAAAGTAAAACTATATAAATATCATTTATAATATTAGAAATTAAAGTAGATGGGTACCTAAGTATACGTAACGAGTTCTCACTTTGCAATCAATGACAACTGAACAAGAAATAGACAAATTAGAAAGTAAGAAATTCTCAGTTTCTGCGAGAAATTATTTTGCTACATCCTATATTAGTTACGCGTTATTTTTTATTTTGTGCTGTTCGGAACAATTTGTAAATTGTAACTTATGGTAAGCAAAGATTTATTTAGATTGGAAAGATTCGTTTAGATTTAATTACCATTTATTTTTGCAACTTAAATAATTTTGTTTAAAGAATTAGGAACTCAAATTATGAGAAATTTATTAAAGACTACTTATAATACATAACTATTTACCTTTTGTCTGATTATGTCTGATATAATTTGCTTGGTTTTTATTCATAATTAAATTACTGTTGCATTTAAATTCCAAAACAATCAAGTCAAATGAATCTAGTTCTTATAAAGAATTAATAAAATAATGATTTTATGAAAAATTTTTTATTTTCCATTTAAACTTACTTAAGCTTGAAGAATTTTTTTTTGTCATGGAATTTTGTTTGTTTTATTATTGCCAATAATTTATTAAAGTTTAGAGTTCAAACAATATTGATACTGATCTATCGTAATAAGTAAACTAACTTACCTCGTACACAAATATTTACAACTCATTCAAAATGCAATTAATAATATATTTAAAAAATGCTTATTATATTGGTATACAAATGCAACTTAACCGGATCCCTAACTCATGAAATTTTTGTCTATTAGGCAACTAAAATAGGTAAAGAATATCTAAATGGATTGAACATTAATAACGTGAGAACCCATTTTATTTTTCAACACATGTTCTATTTTTAAGTTAATGAAATATGTTGATAAAATTAATTACACTGGAAAAAAAACAATAGTTTCTTTTTAAGCTAAAATTTTTTTCTTCTTTAATTTTGTAAGATTTTTTTTTTTTTGCTTTAATTTTAATACTGTTACACATATATAAATTCAAATGTTTCAAAAGAAATAGTTTTCTATTTAAACATTTTTTTTTAAATCATTTTTATATTGAACTACACAGAGAAAAATTTTTAATTTTAACATTTAAGTAAATCACTTAGAATGAAAAAAATGGACATTTCATACGGCTTTTTTTTTCATTAAATTTAACTTTTTTTTTTTTTTTTTGAAGGAAAATTTAATATCTTTTTTAAACATCAGGTTTTATTTTTTTTATTTTTTTATATAGCAGTCATTTAATCTCTCCATAAAATAATTTATCCGGTAGAAATATTCTTTTGTAATGTTGTTCTTGTTGTTCTTTTGATAAATTGTGTTTAAAACGGTCGGAATAGAATAGATGATGTGAAATAAAGCCATCTTGTACATATAAAGGTAAAAATTAGATTGAATAATTTAAATCAAAGTACATACATATTATCGCTCATTTGCTGCAACATTGACATAATTCACGTTTAATTTGCACGTTTGAGTTGGTGTTAACACAATTTTCTCGTTATAGCAATATTTAATATTTTATTGTAAACAAGAATTTTTGAGCTAGAGAAATGGTATTTATTCACAAAAGAAAATTTGCTTTCAGCTTTTGTCGCTATATAAATAACTCAGAAATCGTATTTTTTGACTTATGTCACTGTTGTCAAATGTCAATTTATTAGTTTTTTAATTTTTATTTTTGATCAAATATGCATTTATATAGCACCACATATGTTTTGTAAATAAATATAACTTTTAAATAAATTACCTTTAGAAAACATTGCATGTAATAGATTTTCTATGGAATTCCGAAAATTTACATTTTTTAATAGAATCGAATTATGATTATTGTTGCAGTAGAGCAAAAAGATATTCGTATGTGTTTAGAAAATATTTTGCTCTAATAAAACATTTTTTCATATTTAATATTATTCTGACATTTGGGGCACTAGTATTATATTTGCACAGTATAATATAATTGTAGATTTGTAATTTTGCTTTAAGCAAATCCAGACTAAATACCTTATATGAGCTTATATAAACTAAATATATTCCTATATACATTATGTATATAATGTGTAAGCCATTCGTATAAATTTATGATAAATTTGTAATTTAATTTTTGAGATTCAATCGTATTTGCTCCTGTATTTTAATAATTTTCATTTCGGCAATATTAAATTCATTTTACCTTTTCTCTTTATTTCACATAATTATATTTTATATTAGATTTATTTTTTAAACAGTTTGATGATATCCTTTAAAAATTAAATTTGTATGTTAAATATAGTAAAGAATAAAATAAATGATTGTGTATAAAAAATTTTATATTTCTTTAGCTTTCTCAAGATGGTGACTATATTAATATTAGTATTCTATTAATATTTCAATTTAATAGGTAAAGTTACAAAAAAAATGTGTAACATTTCTACAAAGTGATTACTAATAATTTATGTTGCAATCTATAACAATTATTTATCTTGAAGATTATTACAACAAAATCAAGTTTGTAAATTTCAAGCAAATAAAAGTTTTAGTCAAGCATATCTAATTTACGACCAGCGTATATCAAAAGCGTTTTTCCTCAAATAATAATTATGTTTTATTCAAAATTATGTTTAATTGAAAATTCTAATTTTTTGTACAAGCAATATGTTATAATGCCAAATTTGTTTCAAATTGTCCTGAATATTTTCGTTTTTAGAAATTGTTAATAATCTGTATAAATATTGCCATCTGTGTATGTAATCACTTTGCATAAAATTAAATATTTAAATATAAAATATTCTATTAATCCAAAATTCATTCTTTTATCATCATTTTATTTTTACATCACGTTTTGCATTAATTTCTGATTACTAGTATTTTACTCCTAAACAAAAAAGACATTGTAACTAAATTTAAATAGTAGGAGAATTTTATTCGTATATTTCAAAAGAAATAATATTTTTATTCCAACACGCTATAAAGGAAGTTTTTCTTGATATATTTATGGCTTCAATATTGCAGTGTAACTATACAGTACTAATACACAATTAAGCTCATGAAATTTAATTATTGCTAAAATTTGCAAAAATATACGGGCAGTATTACTGCAATTTTGATGTTAATCATTGTTGAAATAAAACAATTTTGTCATAAATGTAAATTCATACTACATTATGTATGCTGACATGACAACAATAGGGATAAGTGCATATTACTATGGTTGAGTTTATGTTGACTGGTCTTACTTAGATCTAAAAATGTAGTGTGTTTTTGTGACAACACTGCAAAAACTTTATCGTTTTGGGCAAAAAACTATGAAAGATCTACTTCTTAATTGTCAACACGCAAATTAATATTGCCGATAATTAGGAACTGACATAACTTAAAAATACAATTGAAAAGCTATGGTTATAAAGTGAAGATAGAGGAATCAATGTAAGTTAATTATTTAATTATTTTAAATAAATTTTTAAGGTATTATGTAGTTTCAAAAATTAATTGTCATTTAAGCAATGGTGTCAACTGCAGTTTAGAGTTGTTTTCTTCAGCTATGACATGAACTCAACCTATATTGACAATGTACTTTCAAAAATTATATGACTTAAATTACAGAGAAATAAAATAAAATAGATAAAAATAACGCTTTTAAGACGCCATTCATATGTTATCTTTGAATTAGATAATTGGAAAAAGTATTCTTTATTTATGCATTACGTGATGACTGCACAATATACCGCTGAATAAAATGTTGAAATCTCATGCAAAATTGATTGTAAAACAGGATACTACTTAATTGTATAATATAATACGAGTTTTTTTTTGATGGGTCAGGAACAGCAAATTACATAATTAATTGTTTTAATTGCGTGCATAACATGTTTGTGTGTATATGTATGTAGTTGTATTAGAGGGCAAGTTAATGTTTATATAGGTAAATACTTTTTTGTTATATATATATATATATATATATATATGTATATAAGTGTTTTTACTATTATAATACCACCATTATATAATACATATTATGTATGTATGTACCTATGTATGATTCTTTTATTTTTGTGTTAATTTGATTGTACAATTTGCTCATTTTTTTAATATTTATATTTTACATGTATTTTATTATGCGTAAATTAATATTGAGAACAAATACACTACGTACTTGTTCTTATTAATTTAATTTTTTTTCATTTAATTTAGTATATGTAGTTAAAAATAGTTTTCAATTTTCTTAAATTGCGTGCACGAATTTGTTTTGTTTATTTTTCTTCTTTTTATTTTTTAACAAGGATATTTTTATATGCAACTTTAATTTCTTATTTTAAAATTAAAATTTCTATTTTACATTTTACAGTTTAACTATTAATATATTTGATTTTTAAATTTTAATCTTATAATTTTAAAATTGTGCCATTTTTTTTAATTTAATTTTTATTTTTTTTCTTTAGTTATAGTTTCTAATAATAATAGGCCTTCCTATTTTAATATTTAATAATAATTATGGATTTTATTATAGGTTATGTTTTATATTTGTTTAATGGTGAGAAAACATACATACAGGATTACATGAGTTACAAAATTAAAAGTAGGTATATAAAAATTTTAACCAAAAAATAAATCTAGTTTATTTTTCTGCTAACCTCTTGCTAATATTCTTTAATTTTATAATTATTTTAAGGTACGTATTATTTAAAATTCTATAAAATTTGTATACGTATGTACGTTTGTATATTAATAGAGAAATTCAAAAATTTTAATTTCTCGTCAAGACGCACCTGTTGATCTTGCAATACTTCAAAACTATGATGCTTTTTTCATGGAAATGCGCGGTCGTTATACTAATACGCAATCAAAAATTTTCGAAATTTTTATTTATATAACATGTTTTAATCACATAATTTTCTTTAGAGGAATCCCTCGGTTAACGCCGTTTTCGGAACTGAAAATTTGCGACGTTAACCTAAATGACGTAATTCGAGGTGAAACAAAAAAATTTGCACGTATTACATACGTATGTACATATTATTTTTTATTTGTGGATTTATATACAAAAAAAATGGCTAAGTGATGGAAAAAATAAATTTTTGAGGGTGCGAAAATGAATTGATTTTAAGGGCACGACAAGAAATTGAATTGTCAAATTAAAAAATTTTGGAACAAAAAAAAATATCAAACGAGAAAAATGACGTTATGCGAATTAGGGGTATTAAATATTAAAAAAGCGTTAATCGAATACGAGGGATACGGTACATAATTTTGACAGCACTTAAAGCGCTAAAAATATAAGTTAAAGCATCATTATCTTAATTCACAGTTACCTTTTTAGTAAAATTCAGGAACTTATTGAATGTTGTATTCAATTTTCATTAACTTAGACTGCAAAGCTAATAAACTAATGCCCAACTTAATTCTATATGCAATTAAATTAGAAAACATTAATGTTAATTAAAAGTAAAATGTAGAAATGGCAATAAAAAATTAAATGAAATTCTAGCAGATGTAAAATTTTTGTAAAAATGTAATTTTGTATGTATGTGCACTTTAACGTAAGAAAATATTTTGGTTAACTTAATCTTTTTGTAACATTTTTTATTTTATTAATTATTAGTTTTTTTTTTCATATTTATTTTTGCAATAAAGTTGATGCGTTTACTTCTTTTCCCCTCTCAGTTAACTTGTGTTTTTTTTTCATTTGAACAATAAAATATTAAAGATAAAGATTTGATTTCATATTTATATAAGCTATATAATTTTGTTCTATTTTTTTAATATACATAAAAAAAAATTCAACAATTCTTAATACCTGGGTAATATTTTGATTTAAAGAAAAACTCATACTCCACTTTTATAAAATCAGCAAGGCATCAGAAATAAATTTCAAATTTAATTTAAATTGCGTAGATTTTATTCAATATTATTAAAGAAACCTAGACGAGAATTAATCAAAATGGTTTTCATGTTTGTTTGTTGTTTAAACAAAGATCGAAAAATAAAAATAAAATATCCTTATGAAAATCAGTAGATATATATGTATGTATATTACCCTGGTGTATTCCAACTTCTCTTTTAATTTGGATCTGATTAGCTTTTTAAACAACTTTAAAAATATACACAATTTATTTTGAATCTATTTTACATTTTTTATATAATAAATTTATTTTTTTTTTAAGGAATTTCTAAAGCTTTTTTTGTAATTTAAGAATAATGTAAAAATTATTTTAAATTGATCACTAAAATTGGTGTTCATTCCTACAATATTATTTTATTAATTTTTTTTTTATAAAAAAGAAATCAAAGCAATTTTTAGTTACCAATTTAGAATAGTTTTCCATTAAATCTTAATTTGTATTGTTAATTAATTTTAAAATAAATATTTAAAAATTTCAAATATTTAATTTTTATTTTATTTTTTTTTATTCATTAAGTTTTTATCCTTTAATTTTAACAATATTTTATTTTCAACATTTACATAAAAATAATCGAATAATAATTTTATTTTTTTTTTTCAATTTTTTTCTTTATTCTCTGCTCTTTTACACTTTCACTCTTTGAAGCAGATTATATAATTTGTTCAATACATTTTATTACTTTCAACTATCACAAAATTATAACAAATTTTTTTTTTTAATTTAATTTTATATTTAATATTAAATCTATTTTATTATGCTCTATTAATTCTATTACATCAAATTTTTAAATTGGTATTTGGACTGAATCTAAACAATTATTATGAAAATTATTTTTGTTTGCGAATTTGCAAGTAATCAATTTTATTTCTGAATTAATTAATTTTATAATAAATATTTCTAATTACAAATAATATTGTTAAATAATAATGTTTTGGAAAATTTTTAGTTCTCATTCCTTTTTCTTAATTTTTAGAATCGCAAAATTGAAAAAGAAAAGAGTAATAATAGAAGACACGATTGTATAAACTTAAAACTCTAAAAAATTATACTGATAAAAATGTTAATATTATTTCACTTTGGTGCAAAAATTCCACAAATTAGGTATAACAGGGTGCAAAATTAATTCAAGATTTGGAATAAAAAAATAGATCTAAAAGTCAGCTTGTACATATTGGTCTAACTTGTGCCATATATATTTATCAGGTCAAACCACCAAGCTGAAGTAATTTTCCGAAATATGACAATAGGGTAAATTTATAATAATACAGAAATATGACAATAGGGTAAAAATATAATAATACAATAGGGTAAAAAATATTATGTGGAATCACTGTAAAAAAATATGAATAAATTTCCTTTACACAAATAATTTTCCGCTAGCAGATGGTAGATATATTGCAAAGGTAGATAGTTGATATAGAGGCAATCATATAAAGCAAAGAGAGGGGAGGTACATACCGGGTTACCGGTAATTTAGACTTGCCCTTTAAAAAAAAAAATATTTTAACTGTATTTAAGTTCCAGAAAGCCAAATAATAAAAAATTTATTTCTCCAGCACCGTAGAACTGGAACTACCACTTTATATTTATACATAATAAGCTCAATTTTCTGAAAATCCGGGATTATGATAGCATCAAATCAAATTATTAAAGGATTTCGTGCGGGAATTAGTTTGAGAGCTCTCTATTAAGTAATTGATTTTAAATGTGTGTGTTTACAAGGAAAATTTTTGTTATGTGTTTAAAGAAAACTGTCAATTTCCTTTTGAACACAATGAATCATAATGGGCCAGATTTCTTTATCCTAAACAGAACACTGAAAAGCTTTAATCACGTAAAATTCGAAGAAGAATTCAAAGATTATTTTAAACTTAGAACAATATAAAAAATTCTCCATTCAAAATTATTTGTAATTAAAGAATTTATCACAATAATTATTAGTGATTACTTGAAATTGAATTTTGTAATTTGTACAATTACAAATAATAATTATTAAGTATTACAAGTCTAATGGAATGTGTAAATTTTTAAATTGTATTTGTTTAAATTTTTTTTACTTATTTATTTGGATTTACCTTTTTTTTTAACTTTTTATTTTTTATTAATTTAGAAATTCTACGCAATTTTATTATTTTGAAAAACTGTTAGTTTATAATTGTTTTTTTTTATTATGTACTTACATGGTTTTCTATTAAATGTAATATTAAGATCTATTTTTTGTTAACGGGTTTTATTACTTTTTGCGGTTCACATTTATCATACAATTTCAATTATTAAAATATTTACATATTTTCAAAATTATACATAAATATACATACATATTCTTATGTACATATACATATGTATATACGTACAAATCTTTATGGATTATAACTAAATTATTATTTTTTTTTTATTTTTTTTTTTTATTTTCTATTAAGAATTATTTTAAATAATTTGATAATCATGTATTTAGTATTATGAGATAGATTTAAATAGAATATTTTGTTAGCTATAAGATTTTTTTGCTTAAAAAAATTTATTTATTATGCCAGCTTTGTACTTATAAAGAAAGGTAAAAACGATTCTCAGTATTGAAATCCCTACACAGAATTCTTGGTAGTCTAACTTATGAATTTGCGGGAAATATCAGAAATTTTTTGGAAGAACCTTGAAAAATATAGTTTATTTTCCTTCATAATGAATTTATGTCACATATACTTAAAATTGATCAGACGTAGTTTTCACAAAAATACTTCAATCTCATTTTCATCTTTAATTATTTTAAAATGAAATACTTTATGTAATAACTATCAGATGTACAACTTGAAGATAAAAGCCAAATTATGTTGAATCTTAAACAAAAATTATAGTTTCCTGTATTAAAAATATTAAACAGGTTTGTAACAGTTATGGCGTAAATAATATTTATGCTTATCAAAAAAAAATCACGAACTCATTCATATATTATGCACGATTGATCTAATACTGAGAATTGCTTAAATTAATATTAACTAAGTGGAGGCATTATTTTTTAGAAATGCACTATAAAATATAAAATTAAATAAAAAATGGGAAATTTTTGTTTTTTATCTGAAAAAGTTGATTTGAATATTTTAGGTCAACTTAAAGCTAAAATTCCCTGTTAATTATTTCACAAATAAATCTTTTAATGTTGAGCATAATGATGATTCACATGAATCTTTTGTATCATCTTCATCATTTTTTGTAAACCAATTCAAACCGGTTCGAACAGCACTTGTTTGTTTAGTTTTTTTATCTTTTGGTATCGCACCTTTGCTACCAGATGAAATCGAACTTTTTCTTAGAAAACCTTCAATAGCACTACCAATCATATGAGCATCCATATGTGATGAATTTTTATTGTCCGATTTATTTTTAGTTTTAGTTGATGTTGTTGCTGAAGATGATGATGAAAATTTTGATTTTCCATAGTCTGATTTTAATGATAGATCCTTATTCTGTAATCGTTCTAGCATATCTTTAGATAAGGCCATCGCTGTACTTTTGCTACGTATCGATTTCTTTTTGGCAATTGGTGCATGACGTTTAGCGAACCATCCAGATAACTCAGCGGCACTGCGATCACCCGTATCAGAAATAAATTGCTTGCAGTTATGTAAAATTGAAACATCAAAGCTATTTGAACGTGTAGAACGGCCAACATTTGGATCTAACATATTTGAACTTGATGTTGACATACCAGTTGCATTACTGGCTGTTAAATTTGTTTTCCCTTTAAATGAAGTTCCAACTTGTGGAAAAGTTACTGTTGTTGATGGTGTATCATCAACTTTGTTGATTTCAATCGCTGATGATGTCAAATTACTAAATATTGATGATAATTCAGTTCGACTTCCTAGTAATCCTGTTCTGGATTTTTTCCTTTGTATTGGCGGAGCAGTTATACCGCCACTAGCACTGGGTGTTCCAACGACGTTGACGCTACCACCTGGAGTAACCACAGAAGGAGAAACAATATTTGGTTGCTCAGATGCACGACGATGTGACGGTATTGTTGGAAGTGCAATAAAATCTGAATATCTTCGGTTTGTATAACGTTGGGAATTGTTTGTTGTGTTACCAGTTTCATCAACAATTTGTACTTCGCACACTTTTTCATTACTTGTTGTCCACAATTTCATGCGAGCTTTACGTGATTGTACTATATCATCCATTATATCTAACTGTAAGTTATGTATACTACCTAATGGATCTGTCGATGGTGGACCGACTGATGCTCCACTTTCTCTCCTTGATCCCAAAACTCTACTGAAATATAAGTTTATATGAAAGTTATAATATATTTATTTTATAATTTTGCTTTTGATAAGTTCTTACCCTCCACCACCTGGTATAGCAGCAACAGATTCTCTTCGACTTCGGCCAAATAGAGTTGTTGGCATTTTTGATATTGTTACTACGGAATGCCTGCGCCCAGATGGAGCCGGAGCTTGGGATAATGTTGCCAAGAATGCTGCTTCCTTGGGACTTGGTCCTGAGCCTTCTCCTCCCCGTTCTGATAACCGTCGCACTTGACTTGCTGTTATTCCTTCAGTCACCTGCTGTGAAGGCAACGAATGCTTTCTTGTTTCTCTAGGATCCCTCCATGGTGACAGTAAGTATGGATTACAAGGTGAATCTATGTCAAGACTAGCTTTTTGCTGGGTTGGCGTGTCTTGCGAACTTTCCTGCTCATCTTCTTCTGCAAAGTTGGATTCTTCAACTACAATTAAGGGCTCATTTGTTTTACTCGAACTAAATGGAGAAAAGTTCGGCCGTCTTAAACGATTTAGTGCGTCTGAAATTTTAAAAATTTAAAATAAAATTTAATGACATTTACGGTCACAATCTATTTGAATTTTGGAAAAATTTCATTATAAAAATATTGAATTCAATTTTTTTATTTATCAAAATAAAAGTTGATTTTAAAGGAAAAGTTTTATTGAAAGAAAATTTTTAGTTGAATCATTGATAATTAGATAAATATCAAGATGCCAAATTCAGCACTTTTGTGCTAAATACCACCTCAATATTGAAGGTCAGATTTCTAGAAGTTTCTCTTGCATTCTTTATTTGGCTATAAATATTTTCTTATTTTAAATCCATGATCTTATGAAATTCTTTAAAAATTTATAAAATAAATGAAAAATTCATAACAAAATTTGTTTAATATCTCAAATTAATACAATTTTGCAGATTCGGGGTTTGTTATTCTTGCGATAACATGTTATTCTTCTTATTCTCACAACTTAACATTCAATATAGAAATTTCTTTATTCTTTACCCAAAACTTTAATACTTGATTTGAAAATCAACAAACATGCTATTTTCCTCAAATATTCTCGACCATTTTGTAAAACTAAACTGTAAAGAAGTTTTAAATCGTATAGAAATAGACCGTTATCATTTTTTAAATAAACAAGAATGCAATAATTTATTAATAGAAAATAAAGAACTTTGATAGGTCAGTAAAATATCAAAAACATTTTGCTCTTAATCTTGATAAATTAAAACTTGAAGAAAATATAAGTGTAACAGCAACAAAATTTAATTCGACCATGGGGCTCAGAATAGGCTTAGAATCTTACATTATCGCTAGCTTCAAGAATTTGCAGTTTTTAAATTTAAGTAATATTTTCCATAAATCTTCCATCCCTTACTTTTTATATACGAAAATTTTAAATTAAAATCATTTGTTTTACCATAGAATACGTATGTAGGTAAAGGTTCATGCTAACATACATTGTTTATAAACTGCTCATTTTCATTTTTCAAACTTCATTAAACTTTATCCTAAATTACATTTTTTTTCATCATCCTTTGATGTTTAGAATTAATAATAGTATTAAAAAAATTTCTTAATATTTATGTGTATATCTAGTGAAATATTTGAGGATCTTCTTTATATCCGGCTTTCTTCTATTTCATTCTTTCATAAAGTATAGAAAAAAGAAAAAACAAAATAGACAAAATTGTTTTCATTTTTTTTTAACTATTTTTGACCTTGCTTTATGATAAGGTTTTCAATCTAATCTGAAAATAAGAAACCCTTTTTTTTTGATGTAATATAAGAGAAAGAAAAAAAAACAAAAAATGTTTCTTTTGTTATTGCCAAAATCCAAAAGGATTGAATTCCTAAATTTCAAGAGCCTTAAAACTTAATTTTAAACAAGTTAGTTAGTTGTTTCCCAAATAACTTTTATCTAACTATGTATACATTCCATATATACATACTTAGCATAATATCTACACACATAAATTTAACAATATCCTTGTTATTATTATATTCTTATATTATTTCCTTTGACATTTCTGTATTGTAGACCAAAGATTGGTTCATCAACATCATATCATCTAAGCAAAATCACAAAAAAAAATCATAAACAAATCATAAACAAAGATAATTTTTTAAGGCCCCAATTACATATTGTGTGAAAGAGTCAAAATATTATTTAATGTTTTTATGTCATTGTTTTCATCTAGCCAAGTAACTAACAAAAAATATTAAAAAACAACAAAAAAACAAGAAAGAAAGGAAAAAAATATAGGGAGAAAAATGAATCAACTGGATCCTTTAAGTAACAAGAAAAATTATCCTGTTCCTTAATTATAAAGGACACAATAACATCGTATTATTGTCATAAAACTTATTCGGTTCTTTTTTCCTTTTCATCTTTATTTTCCTTATAGCATTTCCTACTTTTACATACACACGTATAATATTTTATGCATACATACATATGGAAATTATGATTTAAATTCGTTTTCATATCCTTAATTCGATTTGAGAAAAATTTATTATTAAAGGCAACAGTAAATTCCTGGTATAAGTAATTTTCCTTTCAACATTAATAAGAGAAATGAAAGAAAAATAAGTTTTTAATAAGTGCATTTTTTACCCTTTAAATATGTACGAGGTAGACTTTTGACACATCGAAAATAGAACTGCAAAAACCTTTCGTTTAAAATTTGTGTAGCAACATCATATCACAAGTAACTTACTCTTTTGCGGCTAGCTTTAATTTAGAATTCATTTTGGTTTTAAAAGTGATCGAGTAATTGCTTAATATTTAGTTTAGTGGCAAAAAAAACACCACATACAAGGGACTGTGATTTTTACAAAGAGTTTATTTTTACCACAAGTATATAGCTGTGAAAGTTTCAAGAAGAAAATTTTTTCCCACTCGTACATATGTATGAGAGTTAGTTTTTGTTGGGATTATTTTGGCACACGTAACGCATATTTTAGGAATGGAAAGAATAATTTAAGCCCGTTTGAATGAAAGTATCTAAACCAACTACTAGTGTTCCAGAGAGGAAAATGTGTTATTTATCCACGACTTGAACGTCGAACTGAATGAGGTGCAAAAAACAAATTTTTGGTGCCCCTGATTTGGTTTTAATTTTAAAGATATGCAAGTAATACTTTTTGTTTTTATATTATTAAAATGAATTTAGTTCATTTTTGTAATTGTGAGGTTCCCAAAAACACTATTGTTTTTGAATCCGAACGGTTAATTTTGAATCCGAACTTAAGTGACTTAAGAAATAAATATTATTGAAAAATACGGTGCATATTTAATTTTTAACTACTTAAAGATAAAACAAGTAAAAACGTTTCAGTCGGTATAGACTGACTGCACTTTGGCAATCTGAGTTTAAAAATTTGTTTTTGAAATAACTTTGATTGCCAAATGGCAATTACTTGAACCTGTCAAACCACTTAATAGAAACTTCACGGATATTATGTCTGACCTATAAGTGGACACAAGACTGCCGAGTTTCATAAATCTAGCTTTGATATTTTTCCAAATATTTAAAATTAACTTTCGGAGTTGTATGGTAGATACCCGAACCTGTCAAGCAATTCCACCAAAACTTCAGAAATACATCTGTCCTGAAATTGGACACACGACGGGCAGGGTATTATATCAAAGATTTATATAAAACATAGCATGAAATTTGCATTAAAATATTTTAAATCAAAAGTACTAAAGTTGTGTCAAAATTTTCCACATATACAAAAAAGTGCAAATCCAAATCATAGTTAAGGAATTCAAACCTATCGTACATAGTTAATAAACATAGAATTCTACATAGAAACCAAACGATTATAATATTAATTGAAGGACCTTTTGCAATTTTCTAATAATTCTAAAATTATTACTACACTGAGAGAAAAAAAAATAAAGTTCAATATTTGAATAAGCCTGTAACGAGTTTGAATAAGTGTGATACTAGAAATAAGTATGATTTAACTAAATTTTATCAAACGTTTGAGTGAATTTAGGTAAAAATTAGGTCTCATAACTTACTTTAAATTTGTTCGAAATTAGTTTAAATTACTTTCGATATTGTCAATTTTTGTTTTCTTTCAATATAGATTTGTAGTGTGGCATAAAAATATAGCGTTCTTAATTATCAATTAAGGAATAATTTTATTTCCTAATTATGTGGAAAATTTTGCCATTTTATGAATGCTTTCCAATTAAATTATTTTGCATAATAAAATCTTAAAAATCTCAAGTCAAGAATTTCTTGGTCTACTGTAATTTTTATTAAAGTTGAAAAATCCTTTATTAGTATAAAATTTCTATTTGCCCTTTCTAACAACGCAATCAATAATTTTCCATTTAAATTGGATTCTTTTGTATCTTTGGTGCGGTTTTAAATTACATCACAACAAAATAATCTTCTTTTCATTCCCGTTCTTTGAGTTTTTTCGTTTCTATTTTTTTTTAATTTTTTTTTCTTATGATGATTAAAAAAGGATATTCTATTATGATCATACATATTTTCGAGTAGAATAGATTTCAATATATGTACATAATGCATTATGTAAAGGATAAAACACATGTAGAGTATATGGAATTAGATTGGATTTTGGGCAAAACGGTCACGGACAGAGGTGAAACAAAATTGAAGATACTATTATCTTTTTTCCTTTAAATGTATTGGAAACTATGTAAATAAAATTTTCGAAAATTCATGTTTTAATCGACCCTGTAGTATTTCAAAATCGATTTTTGGTTTCTCTGTACATTAAAAATTATAATAATAGCATCTATTAGATTAAATTCAGTTTTAAAAGGGCATTTTCTATATTATTTTTCTGTATTCGAGTATACCTTTTTTTTGTTTTGAACAATAATGGAATTATATAAAATAAAAAGGTATATAAGGATATAATAAAATTTTTGTGGTCATTCGCTAAAAACTTTTTTTATTAAAAGGTTTTCTTTTTATTGGCTTTGATTTAAAAAAAATGCAAAACTACTTAGGTCTCATCAGGAAAATGAAAATATTTACTTATCTGCTTTAAGAGGTTGAGAATATACCAAGAATTTAAGTTCTATATATCAAAAATTTGTGTATTTGTATAAATTCAATCCTTCTTTTATACAACACCATAGTAATTATAGTTGGTGTTATAATAATGGTGTTGGTGTTATAATAAAAATTTTTCTCAGTTTTTAAAATTAACAAGTATGTCCAATTTAAGACCCAATTTAAGACCCAATGACGCACATAAATTAGGATTTAATAAGGATTAAAATAAAGGCTTACATAATAGGAAATTTCCCCTTAAGTAATTTACGAGTATGAACTTAGAGTCGATATCTTGAATATTGGTTTACATGAAACTCAGATTTTTTTTCCCGATTATTGAGTGCTACTCGATATTTTGAATTTTCTAATCTTATATACATTATTGATTATAAATTTTTTATCTTTAACTTATGTGCTTAACTTGTCCTTAATGAAAAATTGTTTCTTAAAAACTCTTTTAAGAATTTTTATTGGAATTTTAGATATCACTTGACTGCAACAATAGTCGTTCTCTATAAGAATTAGTTTTTCAACATTTTATTAGTGTATTTGTGGAAAAATTTCTATACAATTCAAATTTAGCATAATGCAATTGGGCTGCTTGCGATTTGGACGATAAGTGATTTTATTTTGAAGAACGCGATTTACTAAATAAACCAATGATGTTAAAAATAAAAGAGGAGTATAATAATTTTTTGAGTTAAGTACATTGATTTGTAAAATAGTTTCTTCCAGCAACCATTAGACTTACACAGCCCACAATTCACAAAACTTAATAAAACTTTTGTAGTAGCATAATGAAATTAATTGAGTTGAAAAAAATTCTTAATTAAAAAAAAATGTTGATGTGATCAAGATAAAATGTTGATGTGGCCGACAAAATATTTTCGCCAAATTTCTTTTTTATTAGTTTAGCGAAAAAGTTACAAAAGTAAGTTTAGAATATAAATGCTGTTAGTTAAGGTTTAGTTTTAGGAACCGACTAATCGGTTTTGTTTCAATTGCAAAGGAAGCTTAGACATAAATGTATATTAAGTGCAATTGTAATAGAGAACCATACAAATATGCCGGCAGTTCTATATTTCATTTAAAATAGTTTACTTTCAATATAAGGCAATAAAAGTGTCTTTATATTTAAATCTTAACATGTAAAATATGGCACCTTTTCAATACTTTCATCTTGGAATGCAATACAGTCGTTATATAACAGAGGAATAGGGAGTTTATAAGAACACTGAAGAACTGCAGTTAATTTATGTATTGTTCAAAATCAATTTTCTTTCAAAATCTCTTATTTGCGAAAGTGAATTTTTGTGCAATTTCCGTAAAATGAAAAGAAGAATTTTTTTTTGGTTTCTTTGGAAAATTTTCTACTGAACAAAAATAATCCTTTCAGTATACAAGTATAAACTGCGTTAAAAATTTCACATCAAATAAAACTCAAGTTATCTGAAAAATAATAAACGGCAAAATTACATAAAACAAAAGGCAGCTAAAATTTTCATTCTTTGTTCTAAAATAAAAAAACGAGTTAACTTTGTTCTTGCACATTATTTTTGTAATCAAAAGACGAAGACAAATTTAACGACAAAATAGTTATTTTTTTTGTTTTTCTTAATTTTTTTTAGCACTTTTCCAAAAAAATTTTGAAAAAAAGTGCTTATTAGTTTCACTCTGTACGTCCATCCGTCCGTCCGTGGACATGTTTACAAAATTTCTATACCCTTGAAGATAGAAAGCTGAAATTTTATATGTACATAGATCATTACTAGAAACTTATTTCCATAGAAGAAAATTTTTACCTATTTCATCCCCTCTAGAAGTTATGCCCCCCAAAACCCTAAAAATGCCATTTTTTAACTATTTATTGCAGTTAGACCATAAGCATTTTTCAAATTTTGCAAACGCAGAAAGGCAGTGGTTTGCTTCTCCTATCGCGGCGTACTGTAGTCAAACTTTAAAAAAAACAAAATGGCAGATCAAATTTACCATTATCTAAAATCCATTTTTTCCAAATTTTTAATGTCGTTTTTCTTCTAGATCCCAGGTTGTAGGAGGCTGAAATTTAGAAAATCAGAAGCTGTTAGATACTAATAAATACTTCATTTTATAAGAAGAAAATTTTTTTCCATCTCCACCCCCTCTCAAGTTATCGCCTCTTGAATTTTGTAAAATTTGAATATTTGACACCTTATATTTCCAAAACCGCAAGCTTTTTCAAATTTCTATAAACACAAAAAGCTAACTGTAAATTCCATGACATCAAAAAATATAATTATTTTTCTTAACTCACGCACTTACCCTTAAAAGCGATCATTATGTTAACTCCTCTTTATATTAATTTTTGCTCTATTTGAAAGACTGCATAAATCGTTCATCCTAGATATATGCAATCCTAAAAATAGTTTCGTTAATGAATGAAAATAATACTAATAGTGTGGTAAGTATACATAGACTGTATTTAAAAGCAGAATTTTCACTTGTTTAAGGGAAAAGTGCTACAATACAAACCATTGGTTTGACCCAACTTTATTTTTAATTTCGAGACGATTTCATAAGTTTCTCCTTTTTGCTTATCTGCTTTCAAAACTTCTTTCGATTTTCATAAAATTATAGTAATAAAATTTTTAAAAAATTATTGTCATATAAGATATTAGTTGTCGAATTCCGTAGAACGTCGCGTTGAAAAATTTTATTTTAAAAAAATCCTGTTGGAATTTGGATTCTTCCATTTATTAAATTAATAAAAATGTTTCGAAAATAATTTAAAATTTCACTCAATATTCAAAATTCTAGAAATTTGATTAAAAAATTTGCAGTTTAAATTTTAAAAGCATGTCTCAGTTTAATTTTGGGAAATTTGAGCACATTTTTATTAAGGAACTTTAAATTGAGAGAATTTTCAAACTTGGGTGTTCTAGTTAAAGTTTTGGCTTGTTTCATAAAGTTGACGGTTTTATTATGTATCGATTTAGTTCTAGAGAAAGACAGAGATATATATAGTTTTTTGAATGTGATTTTCTTAAGTGAGTGACTGCATAATTTAGTTTTAACATGGCTTACACATAGATAAAAAATGAGAAATTTGATAGAAAAGATTCGTGCCAACAACCTAAAAAATTATTAAATTTCTTAAATTTTATTTTCTTCTTAGATTTTATTAAATTCTCTTGCGTTAATTTTCTGTTTCTTTATTTCTAAAATGAGTAAATTTTTTTATTAGCCGAAGAACATTTTTAATTATTGCATTCTAAAATTGCATATCTTTAGGAGTAAACTGATAAAGTAATAAAATAAAAGAGTTTCAAATCTGTGGTTTCGCTTCTATTTCCACTATTCGAGAATATTACCTAATTATTAGAGAAATATTTTTAACACTTTTACAAAAAATTTTTGAAAAAAAGTACTTATTAATTTCACTCTGTCCATTCGTCCGTCCGTCCATTCGTCCGTCCATCCGTCCGTGGACAAGTTTACAAAACTTCTACACTCTTGAAGATAGAAGGCTGAAATTTTATGAGTACATAGATCTTTACAAGAAACTTATTTCCGTAGAAGAAAATTTTACCTATCTCCTCCCTCTAGAAGTTAAACCCCCCTAAAACCCTAAAAATGGCATTCTTTAACTATTTATTGCAGTGATACTTTAAGCATTTTTGGAATTTTGTAAACTCTAAAAAATAGTGGCTGGCTTATTCTATCGCGGTATACCATAATTGAATTTACCGTTATCTAAAATCTGTTTTTCCGACAGATTTTTCCGATGTCTTTTTTCTTGTAGACCCCAGGTTGTGAAAGTCTTATATATATAACTGTCTAATGAAATAATAAATAGTTCATTACTTTAGAACAAAATTTTTTTTCATCTCCATCCCCTCTCAAGTTGTCACTTCTTGAAATCCTCTTGAAGGGAAAAGTGCTACAATACAAACCATTGGTTTGAATCAACTTTTATTTTTCTAATTTTTTTCTAATTTTTAATTTAATTTTGATTTTAGCCTTTTAATTAAATGCTTGTTTTGGGCCAGTTTTTTAGCCTTGATTATTTTAAATGTTTGCAAATAATATTTTTTAAAAAAATTGCACTATTTTTATGCTTTAAATTTTATTTCAAAAATATTTGCTCTTCTGCACGGAGGGTGAAAACGTTCATATTGTACATCAATGTGTATATTGTACAGTAAAATTAATGCAACAGATGGTATGGATAAACGATAATTTTTTTTTCTTTGCAAAAACTTTTTGCATTTTTAAAAGAAAAAATTTAAAACTTTCGCTTAAAAAATGATGTTCTAATAGCTTTCAACAATAATATTAAAATTCAACAACATTACAATTTGAATACGATGTTATTTCAAGAACATTAAGTCGACTCGTTGACTGTTCAACTATGCGATGCAAAAAAAATTTCTCATATTTAAAAACTATTGTAGCGTACGTACTCTTGTCTTTAGCATTCTAGTACAGACTTTAAATACTGATAACACGAATGATTTCTGCTTAAATGCTATTATGGAATTGATTATGCAATATGTAGGTTTATCGAAATGGTACAAAATTGAATAAAGTCTGAAATTTGACTAGTACCGAAATTTAAATTAAGTCAAACCATTTTTGTTCTTATTTTAAGCAAAAATTTCAATAAAACTTTAAAGCTATCACAATACCACCATTTAGTACTATAAGTTTATCACTATAAGTTTAAAGAAATTTGTTAAAAATAAATTTTCTTTACAATATTTTAATTAGTGCGATGCAATGTGTTGTTAAGATTTCAAGGCGCTTGGAATCTGACGAGCTGTATTCAATCCTTGAAAAGTGTTTTTGTTTTCGATATAAATTGTGTTGTAGATGAACTTCTGAACCTCTTTTGAAATTAATAATATGTTCCAATTTAACATAATTTATTAAATTATATTAAATATCAGAATCGCTCCGTTACATTAAAATACTGAATCAACTGTACTCAAGTACTCGTATAAAGTTTTTTTTTCTTTTTCCAAATAAAGAGTAATACTTTCGTTAGTTGAATAAATGATAATGTGATACTTTTAGTTTTGATAGTGTTATAATGATGCATTTAAATATTAAATGAAAGAAGAATTATGGGATGATGCTACTGCTGCTAGGGGATTGTTGGAAAAGTAAATGGAGCTCATTTTTACCCTTTAAGCATTTTTGAATTCAAAAACAATATGTTGGTAACCGAAAAATGTTATTAAAAAAATATTATATGTAAAAAGGTTCAAGAAGAGAAAAACAGGAATAGTGAGGATCATAGTCCTGCAGTATTATGTCAGATTGAACATTTTATTATTAAAGATTGCTTGTAATTTAGCACTCGAAAATACCATTGAACTTGTCATTTAGCAATTTTGCTATATAAATTGTTTTGAAGACCTGATCATGTCTTTTTTCGCGATTTTACAGTGCATGCGAAAATTTCATAACAGTAACATTGATGATGTGTCGAAATGAAGAAAAGCTTCTAAAATCTACTTGCATCTACAATATTCAATTCCATCTAGGAGTATACGTGACACTAAGAAGCAAACCTTTTTGTATTCTTAGCCAATTTATGTTCGTTCGTATGCCCTTTTATTAATATTTAACTATTACCAGATCTTGCGTGATTTCATTTTGTCGGTCTGTTCTTAAAACAAAATTCATTTAATAAGGAGAGAATTGAATGTATTCCAACTTGGTCACAAAAAGTCTTGAAAAGCTTTAAAACTTTTGCTGTTCATCACTTACTAAAATTAGTCCTGCAAGGCACCAGATTTCGTATGAAAATTAAGAAACAAACTCTTACATAATATTTTGTTTTATGGGATTCTTTTTACGCTACACATAAAATCAATAATCCAATAATTATAAGAATAAAAAAATGAAATATGACAACTATAGCTAAGCAAGAATTTCTATATGTATATCAAATGAAATATGTTGGCATATCTCGAGAGAGGCGTTCAGACAGTGCTTTTCTTTTAAATACATTTTAACACCATCATATTATGGAATTTTATAGAGATGCATTTTAAATGAGTACAAAAATTGTTATACTTCTTTTTCAGTATTTTTAAAAATGTGTAAGTGAAAAATAAAAATGCAGAAAACTAATAATGGAGAAAATTGTAATAAAAATTTAAAAATTCATTTATTTAATACTTTGTAATGTGTCTGAGAGTCGTTCTTTCTTTGATGATGTGAGAAAATTGTAATTTTATTGGATATTTTCTTCATATATTCTTGAAAAATTTGAAAAAGTTCAACTATTTATAAAAATTATAAGAAAAGTTTTAAATGAAGGAATAAACAAGATGTGATTGCACTCAATGGTTATAAAAATGTGTAATAATGGTGTAAGTGTATACAAAATGGTAAAAATTTGCAACATTATAGTGAATAAAGTATGGTGATTACAAAAATAAAATTGTTGGGAAAAAAATATTGAAAATTGAGCCAAGAATTTTTGCCTGTTATTCGCATTTCTAATAATAAATGTGGCATACTGCACATGTGGCATATGATAATTGTCTTATACATAAATAAACCCTGAAAAACTTTCTGTTCGTAAAATAATTTTTGCTGTTCGTAAAATTGTAACAACCCTTATACTAATGCGAAAGTAAATATCAACATGTAATTATGATTGATTTTATACTTACTTTATACTTTAATAGGGAAAGTAAATAAGTTTTTAACCTCTCTGATTTGTTTTTGTAAATGACTTTCAAATAATATCTCTAATTAGGTTCAATTTGTACTTTCCGAGCGGTATTGTAAGGGAAAGTCTAAAAAAAAATGCTATTTTCCGAAAAACCAAATCTATTATTTTAAAAGGATCAAAAATGTAAATATTTTTCTAAAACAATTTTCCGGAAATCGTACTTTTCCGGTAAAATTATCATGTCCTAAACAAGGCGTGTATTTTTCAAATTTACTTGATTCTGAGTCTGATGGAAATCACATTAAATGTCACTTTGTTATTACACTTATATAGCGAAAGCAATTGTGGGTTCTAATTGTAATTTTAACTAATGATGTTTACTAGTGTCCCTAAATTGAAAATATGAATACATTGATTTAAGGAATAAAACTATTTTTCGTTCCTTTAAGAGCTTCTTCTAGTTTTCATATTTGATTAATATTTTCTAATATGTTTTATTAAAAATGGTTTGATTGTTTCACACTTGCATTTTATGGACATTCTGAGACCGAAAAATTTTCTAGTCTTTGAAAATTTTAAAGAATTTGTAGCAATATTGAAACTTTTAATTTTATACGTACATACATATGTATGTACATACATACATATGTAAAATTAACTAATGAATAATGCCGTAGTTTGTTATACTTAAAAATCCACAAATTACTGTCAAATTTTTTATTTATTTTTAATTATATTTCGTGTTCACAATTTGAATCACGGTGTAAATTCCACAATGTTTCACGTGCGCATCATTTTCAATATATTTGTGAATTCCTTCGAGTATCTTAGCTTAACTTTGTTTACATATGTAAATAAAATTTTGAAAACACCTAGAAACCGACAATACAAAACAGCAAAAGTAATCAATAACATCGCTTACACAATTTTCAATATTTGAAATAATTCTGGAAAGAAAATTAATTTTTAAGTCATATATGTATGTAGTAAGTTTTAAAAAAAAAAGAAATTTGACATAATAGAATTTTGTTAAATAAATAAATATCAAATTGTATTGAAAATTCTTACGAAGAAATGTTTTCAAAAACAAATGAAGATGAAGAGCCTGGACTACGTCGTATTACTAAGAAAATTTTGCTTGATTTGTGTAAAAGAAATAGCCTGTATCAAACACCATATTTGAATGATGTTTTATATTTACACTACCAAGGATTTCGTGATATTGAAGGATTAGATGAATATACTGGATTAAAATCTTTATGGCTTGAATGTAATGCAATTTCAGAAATTACAGGCCTTACAAATCAGTCAGCATTAAAATGCTTATTTTTACAGCATAATTTAATAAGTAAAATTGAAAATTTACATACGTGTCGCGAATTAGACACACTTAATTTATCACACAATCAAATTGCAAATATCGAAAATTGTGGAACCAATGTTTTGCCAGTGTTGACAAGCTTAAATTTAGCAAATAATTACATTCGTTCTTATGAAGGATTGAAAGGTCTTTTAGAATGCAAAATGCTTTCATCATTGGATTTGAGTAATAATCGAATTGAGGATCCATTAATTGTTAAAATTTTTAGTCAAATGCCAGAATTGAGAGTGCTAATTCTTCAAGGTAATCCAGTTGTTGGAAGTATTCCTCAATATAGGTAAGTATTTTTTGAATATAAAAACGTATTTGATATTAATTTAATTATTTTTTTTTTTTAAGGAAAACTTTTATATTGGAATGTAAAAATTTGACATATTTGGATAGTCGACCAGTGTTTGAAAGAGATAGAGCTTGCGCTGAAGCTTGGAAACGAGGAGGGTATGAAGAAGAAAAAGCTGAAAATGACCGGTGGGTCGAAAAAAATCAAAGAAAGTTGAGCGAATATGTAAAATCTTTTATTGAATTTAAAGAACTTAGTAAGATTAAAAGGGAAGAAAAGATGAAACAAGAAAAGGCAAAAGAATTGACATCTGATGATGAAAGTTTCAAATCAATTACTGACACAACTTCAGAGATTAGCTCCGATTCAGAACAAAACTCTCATCATAATGAAAAAAATTTGGAGTGTGAAGCTATTGTAGATAAAAATAGCAATTGTCAAAACAATGGCGAACCTGAAAATGTAAAATTGGGAAAGAACAAAGCCAATACACAGAAAGTAACATTGAAGAAAGAAATTCAGATAATTAAAAGTATGTACGCAGGTAGATCGAAAAATAAAAGAAGAAGACGTGGATGTCGAAGAGCAAATAGGCGTAAAAACAGAAAAATCCAAAACAAAGGAAATTGGCCAAGAACGTATAAATTGAGAGAAGAACCTGAAGCAGTTTTGGCGACTTCTTATATGTACCACGAAATTGTTGATTTGAATTTTGATTCAAATCAAAATTTAATATTTTCAGAAGAAAACTTAAATAGAAAATCAGAAGTGTATAAAAAAGCTTATAATGATTTTTTGAACAATGTTTCATTGGAGCAGCAATGTCCTGAAAATTTACAAGATGCCGAAGAAAATATTTTAGAAAAACATGATCAATTTGAAACTTCGGAAAAGTTATTGCAAAAAGGAAACAATTTATCTTTGTTCAATAATGAAATGAAGCAATACCAAAATTTTGAACCTTTACAAATTGTAAAAAAGGAAATTGAACATGTTGTTCAAACTGAAAAACCAAACTCTCAGCAAGATGAATTTAATAAAATGAATAATGAAATGGCATTTGAGGACGAAAATATTTTAAATATAAATGCAACTAAAGAGACCGATTTCCAAGATTTGCAAATCTCTAATAATATTAACAAAAATGTTTATGCTTCCCAAAGCAACGAAACGTTAAACAAGTGTGTCAATTCTGCAACAGAAATTTCTATATACAATGAAGAAATCAAAATAGTTGTTAAAAATAAGGTTGAAAATGTTATTGAAACTAAAAATTTTGATATCGAAGGCGAAGTTGAAATGTCCGATCACATTAATCTGATTAAACCAATCGCACACGATTCTTTAAGCCCATTTATAAATCGAACAATACATGACAATGAGTCAGAAAACGGGACAGATAATTATAACCCAGAAACGAATAAAAACATAATGGGAAAGATTTGTGAAGGAACTGTCACAGGTTTCATGGAATTTAATGCTGATACATATTCTTTTTCTGTGTGCCATGCTAATTCGGTTATTGACAACGAACCTTATGAACAGAATGAAAACGAAAAAGCTGTATGTGATGAAAATTCACAAGCACAAATGAAAAACACATATGAACCAATAAGTCTAGAGGATGAAATCTCAAATTATGAATCAATGAATTCAAATGAAAGTATAAATATAGACCTAGCAAGTCTTTTTGACGAAAATATTATTGAACCTCATATAAATAGCGAACAAGTTGTAGAAATAAATAAGGTAACTAAAAATCAAAGAAATAGCAAAGATGAAGAAAAAGAAATCGTTGATAACCTAGGATACGAATTGAAAACAATTGAGAAAACTTCTATTGACATTCCAGATGTAAAATTAGATAACGTTGAAGTAGTTGCAATCAACTCAAGCAAAATAACAAAATTAGATTTTAATAACTGTGAAATGATTGAAAATAATAACGTTAAAATGGATGAAAAAATTTCTGAAAATTTTCATGAAAACTGTGGTATGCAAGTTCATGATTCTATGACTAACGTAGAAAAATTTGACGAAAATAGTGAAGAAGAAGAAATAAAGAATGTTGCAAATGATGAATTTGCAGACCTTTTTATCGAAGGAACTAGTTGTCTACAGAAGCCTTCAAATATTTAAATAATATGATTGCCATATTGAAATATTTTATAATTTATCATGAAAATCACATTGTTTTTGTGAATTATGAAAGGTCAAATATTCGATCTATATTTTGAATGTGGTGAATTTAATACTACCTACCTTAATATGCCCTATGTTTAAGTTTATGACTCCAATGTCATATTTATAATTAATAAAAATACAATTATATTTATTTTGTGTGTCCAATAAAACAAAAATGAAAGCCGAACACCTAAATATAGATTTAAGATTACTTTGACTTTAATTCTGTATTTAGTTGAATGTTTTCTAATTTAATTGAAGTTTTAATTATTAAAAAATTGAATTGATTGCATAAAATGATTTTGAAATACGGCATGTTAATAATATAATTGAATTTATATTAATTTACTATATGTATTTTTAAATTACTCTCCGGCTATGTCTTTTTATTACATACACATAGGAGTTAAATAATAAAACGTGCTAGTACATAATGGTTATAAAAACGACTAATGTACCATTTATTTTAGTGCAATTTTGCTACTTTTAATGAACCTAACAATGTGAGAGAAAGGTAATAAGTTGGAAGTGAAATAACAAGAAAATTTTGACTATTTAAATTGGCACCAAAAATGTAATTTTAAGGTAATGGCTACAACTCCAAATTAAGCGGAAGTTTTCAAATTTTGCTCCACTTTGAAAAATGAATTTCTCAAAATTACAGTGTTTCTAATAAAATTCGAATCTTCTCTCTTTACGCGTACGACTGAATGGACTGACTAAATTTTTTTCCAAATTTGTTTTCAAGCAGATTAAAAGCATTTAATCTACCTTCGTAAGATATAATAAAAATACATCCTAAAATTGTAAGGCGATTTTCTTCATCGAAAAGCTCAATTTAAAATTGATTTGTGATTTTTTTTCATATTTTCAATAAAAATTAATCAAGGACAATAATTTCGAAAAATAAACGATGTTGCGACAATAAAACACTTTAATATTGCTATTTTGCTGCAAATTCGGATATATTTTTTACCTTGAACCCATATAAAAAGTTAATGGCAGTCATAAAATCAATTTTTATTACCATTGTTTTCATTTGTATATATATACATATATATATACATTTTTAAATGACTAAGCTTCAAAATATCAATGTTATTGTCATGGTATATAGAAATTGTAGCCTGAAACAAGTCGATTTATCCCTTAAAACCCTCACATTTATTATATAAGCGTTTTAGGGAAATTTAAGAATTTTTTTTAAAGTTTATCCACACATATTTATTTTTGTATATAACGTATAAATTTTGTAAGTAAATTAAGTGAACAAATAAGAATTTTAAGAATGTAGTCCACCAATATGGCATTATATTATAATACAGCTTCAAGGCGAACTTAGGCTTACAAATAGTTTTTACTTTATCTTAATGGAAATCTCTTCATGCAACTGCAGAACAGATGGATGACGTAATCAAAGGAACGAGTTAAAGGCAGAAAAATTCATTAAAAAAGTTTTTCTCCTCGAACTGGACTCGAACCAGTGACCTACCGCTTTTTAGGCGGACGCTCTACCAGCTGAGCTACCGGAATTAATAAGAATGTGGAAACTATTTCTAGGCTTGCATATATTTAGCAGGAACGATTTATGCAGTCTTTGAAATAAAACAAAAATTAATTTAAAGAGGAGTTAACATAATTTTTGTAAACATGTTTTACGGACGGACAGAGTGAAACTAATTAGCACTTTTTTTTCAAAAAATTTTTTGAAAAGTGCTAAAAAATAAAGTATAATAGGGTTTAAGTATTGTGTAGTCACAAATTGAGTCTCTCTTTTGTGCCGTTTAACTTTGGGTATTCATTTTAATGCCGAGAACGCGATGTTTATAACTGATTTGCCCGCTTAGTTGAAAAAAAATTGAGCATTTTTCTTGGTATAATTTAACCGGGGTGAATTGTAAATTTGCTCCGGATATTGAAAAAAATTCATCCGATCTTTCAATTTTTGAAATTTTTCATCAAATTGTGGAAAACTTTTAAAGATTTTAATAAAACCATGTAAAACGTTGAAGACTTTTAAATTAAAAATAAATTATAGAGGTGATTTTGGTTATTTAAAAATTTTAAAATAACCAAAATCACCTTTTATTAAAAGGTTTTATATAAAAAGTTTTTTCTATTCCAAAGCAATTTTTTACCCTTTTAAGCTTAAAAATTTTTAAAAAACAAAATAATTTCAACCATTTTTATTCTTGAATTGACCGTATATAATTATTATTTACCTATCAACTAGGGCGGTAATTTTTGAATATTCTGTTGAAAATGAAAAATTGCATTGCAAGTTTTGGCAAAAAAAAGAGTAAAATATATTTGGTAAATGTTTCAAAACCAGATTCAATGTTAGGTGTTAAGGACTTTCTCACTTTAAAATTACTATGTAAACACGTACGCAGCTCAAAACCACAAAACTTTAAAATTCTATTTTGTGTATATGTATGTGCATATGTTTGTATGTATATAACAATATTGTAAGGATAAAATATTTGACTTGTTGCAAATTTTCTGTCATTTATTTGACATTTTTTTTTTGCTGTTTTTTGCTTTATTTACTTTAAACATGATAAACTGTTATTTTGTCATTTCATATATTTCTTAATGTAGAGACAGATGGCACTCGCATAAAAATGTCATATTTTCTGTGTTCTTTATTATAAAAAAAATTTTCGCACAAAAATTCTGTAATTTAGAAAAAGAAAAAAAAATTATTATTTTTTTTTTGAAATTCTTCGGAGCGTACGTGATTTAAATGGAATTCACGTTCTCTATTTTCCTTGCAATATAATATGTTTATTAAATTTTGAAGACATTGTGAAAATTTATGGTACTTTAATGCAAGACAATTTTTCCATTTTGATGTTTCAAAAAGAAAAACAATGAAGAAGAAGCAATTGCAAAAATGTGCTTTGAAGGCAATTACTTTTTCAAAATCGAGGTATTCGGTGCTTATGTAAAATATTGACAAATACAAAAGAATGAGAAATATAAAATAAAACTAAGATGAAAATTTATAATGCAATAAACTACATATTTGAAAAATACGATACGCTTTTTTCATCGACTTTACGAGTAAATTTGCTAAGTTGGACAATGATTTCTATGATATTAAATTTTGATGAATAATGCAAATTTTTGAATCAGCTACTGAATAATTTAAAGCGATGAATATTAGTCTTTCATACCAAGAGTTTTTCATTTATAGTTTCGATAGTGTTGCCATATTTTATGATTACGTTTACCGTCATGGTGTCCAATTTTGTTGTATATATATAGCGTGGGTGTTGTTGTTCAGTATAACAAATTTAATAACTGATATGTTAACTAATAATTATATAATTATTACAAAATGAGTTTGTGGACGCATTTTATACCAACGAAATTCGAATATTTTTTATTCTAAAATATTTAATTTGAAATAAAACTCCAATTCTTAAATTCAACATTTTTTTCAAACTAAATATTTACTTTTCATTTATATTATACAAAGTCAGAAAGCTAAAAAAATTTCTTTCACTAAATTTAATAAAGTCTTTTTGCTAATTGAGATTTTATTCAATGAGTTAAGCTGTAATCTGTCAAAATTAACAGTTTAATAATCTTTTATTCCGTCTTGCATAGACTAAATTAACGTTTTTCGTATACTACTAAAGTAATACATTACTGTCAAAAAGTTTTGAAATAAAAATAATTTATTTGCTAATCTGATGAAAGAATCATAATATTAAATATTCCATAATTGAATATTCGAAGATTAGTGTTGCCAAATTGTGAAATAGTTTAAAAATTTTGTAGAAATGGATGGTAAACTAAAAATATGATTAGTATTATAATATCATTTAGTAAATTCTTTAAAGAATATTATTTTTTATTAGGAAATTTTTATTATTAATTGAATTTTAATATTATTTAAGGAATATTATTTTAATTGGAAAGTTTACTGTAGAAATTTGAGTTAGAAATTCGTTAGAATTAACAAATTTTTGTATTTATATGTTTAAAGGAACACATTTCCTTGTGAAAGAAATATTTTGGGATCTAAATTTAATATTTGGTAATTTTTGTTAAAAGCAATTGAAACATGCAACAAAATTGCTTGTGTTACTTAAAAAGATTCTACTGGTTGACCTAAAATCTTAACAATCAATTATTCCAAAGTCACTTAAGTATAATATTTTGGAACTAATAACATTTGCAGAAGTTTGAAACACATTATTTTCTAAATTTTAATTGTTGATTCAATTATTTTTCAAGAATTTATTCTCATTTATTTCGCAAACCTACACCACAAAGACCCTATAGCCAAAACTAGAGGACGGAAGTTAGGCCTTCTGAATCTTGAAACATTTTGGATAGCTATCATATTAGGACTCTTAAACCTAACAGGGCTAAAATTGTAACCTACTTTTAATAAAATCAGCGAATAATAGAAATTTTTGCTTTTATAAGAATCCCTATTCTTAAACCAGTTGCGATGAAGGCCTATTGTATTAACAAAATTTTTGTTAATACAATTGAACTATTTTGTAGACATTTTCATAAAATATGTATATATATATGTATATATGAAATAAACATAATATATACATATGAATATGTAAGTTAATATTTTTTTTTATATAATTTTTATACCTTGATAACAGAATGAACTGAAAAAAAAATTATCTTTAAAAACAAGATAAGTACTTGAAAATGGCATTGATGATGTTCCAGAGAAAATTTTGACAAGAAAATATGAGAGGAAATGAAATGCTCATGATGTTTAATAGATTAAAGGATAATTAACTTGAAATTAGTTATCTTTTATACCCTTTATGGCTAATTACCGTTTTGAAATAAAAGATGACGGCGTGCTTTTCTGTTTGTACAATCTTGTTATACATTTTCGTATTTATATAGCGTTGTGCACATACACTTGTACGCATTATTTTTTGTAAATATATTTAAAAATTTTCTTACAAATTTTTTCCTTTTCTTGTTAAAATGAAAATAACATTTTTATTTTTGTCTTCTAAGAGTTGTTAAAAATTCTTTTTTTTTTTCAAATTATTTAAAAATATTGAATTTTTTTTCTTTTATTTGCTTAAATTTAAATAAAAAGTTTTGAATGAAAAAGGTAAATGTAAATATAAAAAGAAAAGTAAAACTTTTAACAATGATTTTTCTTTTGAAAAGAAATAAGAAAAAAAAAATGTCATAACTTTTGTGTACAGGGTCTTAGACTAATAATTAAGTTTGAAACAAAGTTTACTCGAATATTCATTAAATAAATTTAGATTTTCAAATTTGGGTACTTATTTCATTAATTGTTGTTCCTTTATTTGAAGAAACTTTACGAAAGTTTGAGATTTTATTGCAACTATTCCAACGAGTTGTACACAAAATTCAAATAGAGTGATCAAATTGCCATTAATTGCCATTTATGAAATATTTAAATATGATTTCTTTAAATTACTTGAATTTAAGTATATTGGCACGAAACGATTTTATTCGTTGGAATAGATAAGGAATTAAGAATTTGGTTTAAGAATGCTTTTGTTTGAACTTATTTATTGTCCATACAGTTAGTTTTTAAGGAATTTCTGATCTTGATTTTTTATTCTTTAGATTTTGTCAAGCAAATTTTCGTCTAAACTATTTTAAACAGATTTCTGAACTCGATTCCAATAGCTTTCCAGAGCTTCTTATAATTTTGTAAATTTTATTCTGCGTTTTATGATTTTCGTTTTCGTAAGTTAATTTAATTTTTGAGAACTTTTTTCTAAATTAAAAAAACTTTTTTGCGTAAACAAAGAAAAAACCCTTTCGAATAAAATAGAATTTTATTTTTCATTTTCCTACTTACGAAATCTTTGAAAGCCCATGAATAAAAGTTGTCAGTGTTATTATAGAAACTTATTTTCTATTTCTTATATAACATTTTTTTATTTTACTATTATTATTTACTTTGTCAAAAAATATTTCGTCCATATATTTGTATGTATTAATATAAAAAATATTTCGAAATTGTCGAAAATGCTGTGAGACCTAAAGTAACTCGATTAATGAAAAAATAGGAAAAGGGGATCTACATGTCTTTAATTAAACGCAGAAAAAGCATTACAAATTGTATCAAGGTGAGTTTGCCATAAGTAAATAAATGCTTATATTTACATTTTTAATTACGAGTGGTAATCAAGCAATAGAAAAGAATTAAAATGGTCGCACAAACAAAATCTATATAGTGTCCATTATGAACTTGCATTTGTACTTAACGGAAATATATCATTTCTGAATTGTGGGAGCAATGTAATTTTGCTTTAGATTTTGAAACGCATTATTGGCCTGTAATATCGGCTCTTCAGAAATCAATTAGTCGAAGTTCTTATGAATAATATTTCTATTATGCTTAATAGAATTTCTATTATGCTTAATAGAAATATTATTGCAATAGGATCATCATAAAGTCTAGCATAAGTACTGTTTTTCCTTAAAAAAGGTGAAGTTTAACTCAAATAGTACAAACTAAATTTACTAATTGAAAGTTTGGTGAATATATATGGTGTGCAAATTTTAATTTCTAAAACTTTCTACATTTTTTGCAGAACTTCTTATTGAATTCTTATATGAATTTTATCTAATAGAACTGATAATATTTTTGCTATCAGATTAGTCTTTAAGCTTTATTTATAATTTCTATTTATACATTTATGTGACTATAATTCAATAATGTTGATGAAATTTATGTTTTAATTAAACAAATTGTTTAGGCCAAGCATCTATTATCATGCAAATTAATATTGCATGAAGGAGCTAAGACAACAAATGTTATATAAAGCTAAAATAAAAATGTTATAAGAACTAAAATATAAAAGTTGTCGTATTCAATAGAAAACATTACCGAAACGTTTAAAACAAAAAATATACATTAAAAATTGGCAAATTCTGAAATTTCAACGAAACTATACCAAAAATGGTAACAATGTTAAAACACGAAAACCTATAAGCATTTATGCTTTTCTTTTGTTTTTTGTTTTCCGTTAAAATTCCTGTTGAGGAGCATAGGGCTTCGATTAAACCTCTTCATCTCTCTCTATTTCGGGCGATTATTTGCGATTTTATTATTATTTATTATTTGCGCTCTAGTCTTGCCTGTGGCTCTTATTTATTTTCCTATTGTTCTTCGCCATGTATCTGTCTTATTTGATATCTTTCTTATTTGATTTTCTATTGGATCCTGTTTGCATATTACATAGGTCGCTGTTTCAAATTCTATTAAGCCAGAATATTCGGCATATAATGCATTTATTTGTGGAGACCTACATTCTGATAATGTCTTTTTTCTCAAGCTAGGTTTTGATTGCCGTACAACATTTTTTACTTAAGGCATTTATTCTTACTTATATAATAATTACAATTATTAATGTATCTAAATAATTAAAAAAGGTAAACACTATAATGGAAAAAAAGTATTTAATATCCGGAGAATTATCAAAATTTCAAAGCAAAAATCCATTTTAAATAAATGTAAAATTTAATGTGAAAAATTCCCTCCTACATTAAATAATTCGACAATCCTGACCTAACCTTAAGGTAAATTAAAAAAATATAAATAAAAGTTAAAAATTATTACTGATTTTATTAAAAGAATTAGAATTTAAGTATAAAAGGTATCATTATTGTAGAGGAAGCTAAAAACTTGTTAAAGAAATAAAACGATTAAAAAAAAATTTTTCATTATATTCAAAATTTAAAATTTAATTTTCTTGAATGTTAATTAAAAGTTTGTCTCACTTATTGCAATCAAACTAATTTGCAAGATAGTATTTTTTTTTTCTTTTGTTTTTGTTTTATGGTTTTTTCTTCTCATAACGTGTAGGCTTAAAGGAATTTATTTATATTAAGGATAAAACAAATTTCAAAAGTTTTCTCAAAGAACCGAATCATAAAACTTTGTTCTCTTGGATGGGTGGAAATTTTTTCAACTTTACTATATTAAAAATTATAGTGTTAAGTTAGTCTGTGTGTATAGGTAGAAATAAAAGATAATAACCAATTTTTATTTCTTCTTTATTTTGCTTTTTTTTCACAAATATCCTTTTATAATCTAAAAGAAGAACAAATTAAAGAAAAAATGAGAGAAAAAACAGAAACCACATTTTCTTGTTCATTTTATTCATTTGTTGCTCTTAATGAGCAACAGAAAATTTTCAATCCCGGAAGGAATCTAATAACATTTTTGATATTGTGTTGATTCAACTATTTTACTTTTTTTATTGAGATTGGGAGAAAAATATAAAATAAAAAGAGATGGAGAGAGAGAGCAAATAAAATCGACGAACACAATACTATCGCATAAATATTATATAAAGTTGGGTCAAACCAATGGTTTGTATTGTAGCACTTTTCCCTTCAACAAGTGAAAATTCTGCTTTTAAATACAGTCTATGTATACCTATCACACTATTAAAATTATTTTCATTCATATACAAAACTCTTTCTAGGATTGCATATATTTAGGATGAACGATTTATGCAGTCTTTGAAATAAAGCAAAAATTAATATAAAAAGGGGTTAACATAATGCTCGATTTTAAGGGTTAATTGTGTGAGTTAAGGAAAATAATTATATTTTTTAATGTCATGGAATTTACCGTTAGCTTTTTGCGTTTATAGAAATTTGAAAAAACGTACGATTTCGGAAATATAAGGTGTCAAAAATTCAAATTTTACAAATTTCAAGGGGCGATAACTTGAAAGGGGGTGGAGATGGAAAAAAATTTTCTTCTAACGAAATAAACTATTTTTTAATGTCTATAAGCCACTAAAATTTCAAGCTTCTACAGGCTGGGGTCTAGAAGAAAAATGACATCAAAAATTTGGAAAAAAAGGACTTTAGATAACGGTAAATTTCAAAAAATTTCAAAAATGCTTATGGTTTCATTGCAACAAAAAGTTAAAAAAGGCCATTTTTAGGGTTTTGGGGTGGTATAACTTCTAGAGGGGGGGAGATAGGTAAAAATTTTGTACTACGGAAGTAAGTTTCTAGTAAAGATCTATGTACATATAAAATTTCAGCTTTCTATCTTCAAGGGTGTAGAAGTTTTGTAAACAAAAAAAGTGTCCACGGACGGACGGACGGACGGACGGACTGACAGAGTGAAACTAATAAGCACTTTTTTCAAAAAATTTTTTGGAAAAGTGCTAAAAAGTAACACAATATTAATTTTTTTCTTTTATTTGTACTTACATACTCGTGTTCTTTTGTTTCTCTTGAATTGTTTTGATAGTACGCACAAAGGACATTAATATTCAACATAACACTATAAACTTATTTAATGTCATTTTAGTAACACAAAAATTTATCCATTCTTTATAGAAAAATTAAAGACAAAATTTGAGAAATTTTGTAAATCAGTGAAATTCAAATGTTTTATCGCTAAATTTAAATGCTATAGACAAAAGCATTTACTAGCAAAACGGGAATTTTTCTAGCTTGTTTGATTTAAAAAAAAAAATATAAATTTTATAGTTTTTTATTTTGAAAACGTATAGTTTATTTTATTATGCAATCGGACTTCAGACCTTGAAATTTTGACGTCATATTAGTTTTGAGTTTAAGTTAATTACTTGTTGGCGATCTTAGTTGAAGTCAAATATATGCGTGAACATCAGCTTTAAAATGGTGTTAAAAACAAAAATTTTCAAAAATCAAAAACCCAAAGACAAAATGGTGTTAAAAACAAAAATCGAATTCTAATTCGTAGATTTAGTTTGTAAAAAGTCTTAATATTTGCTACATTTGCTATACTTGACACAATGCATATTATATCAATTAATCTTTTCCCATTTTTCTAAAAAAAAATTGGAGGAAAACTGTTAATTAATCAATCAAATTTTTTCGACCGTCCGTCTGCTCGTTGGTGTGTCTGCTTTCAGAACTTCTTCAGCGTTTATCTAAAATTTTATATGCAAGTAGATCTTTACTAGAAATTCAACTCATTAGAAAGAAATTTTACCCATCCCCTCTCTAAAAGTTATATCCCCTCAAAATCCTTTAAATGTAATTTTTAAACCCTACACCTTCGTGAAGGGTATATTCACTCTGGTTAATACCGACCCAACTGTTTTTACTTGTTTGGCTACTTATTGTTTCGAAACCATAAAAAATTTTTAAATTCTGGAAACTCAGGAATGTAATAACTACCTTCTCCTATCGCAATAGACAAACAAAATCGCTGATGAGATTAACCATCTTTTCAAATTTTTGATATCATTTTTTATTTAGACAGTAAGTTGTAGAAGTATGAAATTTTAACAGTTTTTAGACACTAATAAATAGTTTTTTTCGTTAGAAGAAAGTTTTTTTTGACCTCTATCCGCTTCTATGTTATAACTTCTCAAATTTCGTAAAATTTGAATTTTCCACACCCTACATTTTCGAAACTGCACGAGTTTCCAGATTTATATAACAATTTTAAGGGAAAATTTCATGCCACCAAAAAATGTAATCATTCATTTTAAGTCACTTACGTAATCGTCAAATTTAACTATTTCAACGTTGCGCTTCCCACATTTTTTACTCATCCTAGATGCATGCAATAATTAGATGACATAATTAATTTGATTTCTTATAGTATTTTGGTATAAATGAAATTATAAAATTATAAGGTGATGAAAATTTCAATTTTTGTTAACTTTAAAAGTTTAGATATCCGCAGAGGGATTCGAAAGGGGAAATGTTGATTGTCACTGTTATTGTCTAGGCTAAAACATTTTCATTATAATTTTTTATTTAAGGTTAAAAAAGTTCATATTATAAACTTTTCATATGTTGTTTTATTTTTTTTATTTTGCAATAGTATACTGTCCCAATGGTGTGATATAAAATTGTTACATAATTTACGACATGAGAGTAATTTTTGGTAAAAGAAAAATATCATAAAGAAGTTAAAAAGAATAATAAAAGAATATGAAAACGTTTCAACATTTTGTGATAATTATGTGATGAAATTATTTTTAATGAGAATTAAACTTCGTTATGTTTTTTTATTTATTTTGAAACTTACAGCACAATACAAGTATATATGAAAATTATAATGGACAAATACACGTGTTATATACATACATACATATGAATCATTTGATATATAATTCTTGTTTTAAGTGCTATAGAACTGAGAATTTTCTTCAACATACACTGGACTGATATTATCATAAGAATTGATGTCTTTATGACAGACTTTTTAGAAAATGCTTTTGAAATGTGAAATCATCAAAAGAACGTAATTTGTTTTGAATATTAAGATATTGTTATACAAAATAAAATATGTAGAATAGGTAGAATACGATAATGTATTTCACACGTATGTGCAGACATTATTATTTTAATGGTTACTTTTACTTTTGCTTTTACTTTTATTCTAATCTGATAATTATTATTGTTATGTCAATTATTTTTGTTTTATCGTCAGCTCAGATGATTTTTGGTTTGTTAAATGATTGTTATATACTTTAAAAATTTTTGGAGTTCAAATGTACGTCATTTGAATTTTAATTACGATAATAACTAATTTAAGTATTATTAGAAAATCTGCATTTTAAAATTAATAAAATGAATTAAAAATATTAAAATTTGTGTATTAAATATCAAAAATAGTAAAGATTAAAATAATGTTGATGTAAGAAGTGCAGCCATTAAAATGAAAAGCGTTCTGTACTTATTAAATTAATTTATCTTGTAAGCAACAATCGAATTGTTGCTTTTACAAATTATACTTGTTGTCACTAGTTGATATCCTTATCTTAAAAGAATTTTTTTGAAGGTCTTCGGATGAATTGTGTGTTCAATTACTGAATTTGCAATATTATAAATTGACATAAATATATGTAGGTAAATAACAGTACATAAATTGTTGTCCGGAATAAAATCAAATACAAAAGAAATTTTTCTAGTAATGTCGTATAATATTGTAATAGTGTTATATTGTATAATAACTTCATAAATTTTCTTATATTTAATATAAAAACAGAATTGAAATATTGTTCTTCAAGCGTACTTTTATCTTATTTATAATCGCTACAATAAAGGATGCTTCTATTAAATAAAAATTTATTCTATAAGAATAAACACAAAATAATAAAAATCAGTGAGTTGTGCTAATTTTTTTTGTGATTTTAAAATCCCTCAATTCACAAATATAAAATAAAGATATTGGAAAAAAGATTTTTGATTAAACAATTATTTATAACGATGTGGGCCTCAGATATAGATGGTAATGAACATCTCTTTGCAAACGAAGTGAGCCGTTTATATTTTTATTGTAATAATTTTAAAATTTTTGTGATAAAATTAAAGTGATCGAAGAGTCTAAGATCGACAAACGATATCCAAGTATATGCAATTCAAAATTTAACATAAGTTAGCAGTTTAATAGACAAAATAGTAGTGGAAAATTATTGAAAATGGTAATAAATTTTATTTGTTTTTGAAAGTGATTTACAATGAAATCAGTAAATTTTGCCGTAACCAGGATTTCTTAATTGCAAATTGTGTTTGAACTGTAAATAAATTGAAGTTAGTTGCAGACCGCATCGATCATTTGTGAGTCATCCTTAAAGTCTTAGGAATATATTTCATATACCGAAACTCAGACAGTTTTATTAATCCCATTTCGAATTAATGAATGCTTTTTAAAAAAATTTCACAAAAAAAATAATTTTGGGATCATCTGTTATCAAACACGTTTCGAATATTGAAGAAATATGAGCTCGTTTTGTTAAAAAATTATTTGATGTGGAAAATTTTTGGTTCTCTTTTTTTTGGCCATGAATTATTAAAATTTGATATTTAACACTTCTTGAAATTTTTTTTTAAGAATGCTTTTCTCTCCTCTTATTTTTTTTGTCCCAAAGGATTCTTAAATATGGAAGCAATTGATTAAAATAAAGGAAGCAAAAAGGCCAGAAAAATATTTTTTAAGGGTTGAATAATTTTTCAATAATCTGAGAAAAATAAAAAAAATTATTCATGCATAAACAATGCAAAATACAAAATTAAAAGAAAAAGTTCCGATGAAGGGAAGGCTCAGCATTGTAAAAGTCTCTTGGGAGCTTGTTATAAATTCTCTCTAAAGGCAACGTTTTTTTTTAACATTAAATAAACTATAAAAGTGACTGAAATACAACTTGATATATATAGGCGTGTGTTTGTGTGTATGTCAAACTTTTTGTTACTTTGTTCTAATTTTCTAAGTGAAGTACACATAAACTTTTGAATTGTAGTTAAAATACTTTGAAAAAAAAAAACAACAACGAAAATGAGAAGAAATTGAAAAAAATGAATCATTTAAACTTTTATTTATTCCTTAAAACTTTAAGAAAAAAAAATTATTTGAACACTTTTGAATTTTTCTCAAAAAATGTAATTACGACAATACGGAAATTTCTCAGGTGGATGGCAAATATTTTCCAAATTTTATTGAGAGTGATACTGACTTCATTTAGGAGAATAATTTAGGTGGTTAAAAAACATTTTTTGTCTTTAAGGATCTCGTTCTGTATCAGAACGCAAATTCTTTCTAGAAGGCTTGCCAGAGCATTTCATGTGTGATTTTTAAAAGAGAAGAGTGTGTGCATTTTTTGAAAGGTATAGGACTTACCTATCTATTTCAGTGAAAAACTTACAAGTATAATTCAGTTATCTTGGTGGTAACAAGTTTAGTTGTGTTGTCGCTTTAATTTTTACATAATATTTTGAGAACAATTATAAATAGTACAGAAAAAAATTGATAATTCTAACCATAAAAGCTATACTGGATCAAGAACATTTCTGCAAACAAGGTACTTGATCACGAAACTCTTGCAACTTTAATCGCCTTGATATGAAAGGTTTTTCAACTTACTGATTTCCGTCAATAGCTCTTCAGAAGGGGGGCCAATAGATCTTTTAAGCTAGTCGTGATGCACTGCTACCCCTTCTTTGCAATCTAAAGTCTTCAACATTAAGAAATAAAGCTATGATCCCCAAAAGATATGCATGTCACAATTATTTGAAAATTTTCGAGTCTTCTTGCCTTTTAAAGAATATGATTGTAATTGAAGTTTCGTTTGATTATCTTATCAGGAAAGAGATTTATCATTAGGTTTAAAAGTCTGGAAAACAGCAATAATTTTTGGCCTTGTGAAATATTGAATTTTTGTTTTTATCGGGAAATTTCCATAATATGAAAAATTTTCCATTGAACTTTTATACACTATAAAAGTAGTGTCCTTTTAAGGATGCCAATTTTTTTTTATTTTTTTTTTTATTTTTTTTTTGTGCTCTGTTATTACTTGAGAAACTTTTATGAATAAAAATTTAGATAGCTACACTTTTATAAAGTGACTTTAAAAGTAGTCTCTTTGTCTCAATTAAAAAACCATTTGAGAAGTTTGTTCAAAACCAAATCATTTAAGGGTGTAAAAGCCCTTTTAGAAATTCTCAATATCAACAATATTACAACTTTTTGAATTTTTAAACCAAAAAGTTTTAAAAATCATCCTTATGCTCTTTGATTATTGCAATTCAAATACTTTTGTTACATTACAGAAAATTGATTTTTGCCGTAAAATATGCTAATTTGTAAATTGTTTCAATATATTTTATATATGTACAAAAAAACAAATCACTTCATGTTAACGAAAGTTTTTGGATCAATCCTTTGAAATGAGCAGTTTCTCATGACTTTTTTTTTTGTTTTATAATATTTGCTAATAAGTCTTTCATTTTGAAAATTAAATGATACTTGGTACTTAACAAAAATGTTTTTACCTTGGCGATAAGCTTATTTTATCAAAGAATTTTTGAGAAAAAAAGCTCATATCATCAGATGAGTCTTGATTATTAGACACGTAGAAATTACATAAAATTATTAATAATAATTAGTCCATTGTCTATAATAAGTGTCTATTTAAAATTTGTTGACGGAAGGAAAAATTGGGCTGGTTAAATTTGTAAATAAATTGTAATTTAAATTTTCCAGTAAAAAAAACCAAAAGGCAGGCAGAAAGAAGCGGAATTATTGAATTATGATTCAAAATAAAGAGACTTATGTATGCTAGGGCTTACTTAAAAGCGCAAATGCTTACAAGTATGTAAGGTGTATAATGTTGAACAACTGAACAAATGCTGCGTAATTCAATGCAATATACAGTGTTAAATATTATTTAACTCTCTCCTAATCCTGTTATTAATATTAATGCATCCCCGCATCTAACCATTCGAACTACATTTTTATTGTGAAAACTAAATTCGATTTAGCATATAGTCTTTATATGTGTACTTAATAACCTCGACCTCAAAAATATTTCAGAAATCAATTTTGAAAAAAATTCAATTTTATAGTCTATAATTTCTTTTTTTCCGGCCCTTAATGGAAAAATAGTAAATTCATTTTTATTCAATGTAATAAACTCTCCAGTTACACATAAACCTTTATGGTTTAATAAACTCGTATGCAAATTCATTTTAAATAATTGAATTTTATTTTGAAATACTTTAAGATATTAAATAAAAAACCAATATATATAGTATGCATGTACACACATACATGCATAATATAATCCATATTTATTTAAAAGAATATTAAAATTATTAAAAAGGATATGCAATCACAGGATTTCACGAAGAGATTTTAAAATATGTGTAGGTACTTTTAATTTTTATACAATCTTCTTTTTGTTTATAAGTAAACATATATATTGGATTTTTTATGTATATTATTAAAGAAGGGCTATCATAAAATTGAAAATCACGGAATCTAATATTGTAATATAGGTCTGACATTTTTATATATGAATGCCCTTGCATTAGAATTACATTGATATTTCAATTAAAAAAGTTAAATTGAAATTGCTTGAAGGCTAAAATATATTTTTTCAATTGAATTTTCAGGATCATATATGAGTTTATATTGGACGCTGTTATTATTGTTGTTGTTATTGTTCTTATTATTGTTATTATTATTACTGATTGCTAAATTTATTCAAATATCCATTTGAGGTTAACAAAAATTTTCAATTTGCAAAAATTTGATTTCAATAAAATTTGTTTTTCTCAAATTTATGGAATTTATTAGGAAGTGGTTTTATTCATATTGTGGTTTTTTTTTTATTTTGACAAAAAAAAAATATTTGTTATGAATAACAAGTATATTTATTGACATAACATATATATTATATTCAAAATATGATATAGAAAGGTACTCACCCATGATTCCAGTGAAATTAGGAATATATCCTGATATTTTTGCACTTTTCTGGAATACAATTTAAGAGAAAATAAAAATTTCTATTAATTTTTAGTTCATTTGCTTGTCATTTAATTAAAATATCGATATATACATATATATATATATATGTATATGTATATACACATATATGTATATATATGCATGTAATTTAATAATAAAAATTAAGAGCATGAATAAAAGAGCTATGATATGAAAAATATAACAAATAAGAAAAATTTGGTATTTTTAACCGTAACTGTACTCAAAATAATGAACTCGTAATAATAAAATTATAATGTATCGGGTAATGGGACACACATTTTAATGTTTGGTTTTTCTTCTGACATCTTGCGCATATTTCAAATTGAGTCATTTTGTTTACCATTTCATGATGCAGAGACAACCGGCCCGAATAATTTCTCTAATATTATATTATAAACAATTATGTGAAATATCTTAGTTAAATCGACATTTTGGCACCTTGTGTAGCTTAGTAAGAAACGATTGATTCAGCGATTCAGCGATAAAAGGTATAGGCTCAACGACTTCCTAGTAAACCCAAAGATGCAAGAAACTGGTTCATGGTTATCTACGATATCATGCCTTTCCCAGGACCGAAGTGGAACAAAACAAAAAATGAGATAAAAATTTCCTTAGAATAAAGCAAAAAGCATAAAGGCTAATTTTAGAAATACCCATGATCATTCATACATAGATCGTAAATCGCTTTGATATTTCATTTTAATTTGTTTCATACAATGCCTTTCAAAATCAATAAAATATTAATTTTCGGTAACTATTTATCATAAAATTAAAGCTATAATTGCACATTTTAATGAGTTTTGCTAGCAATCTAATTCAACCATTCCACTAAGAACCAGAGGGTAAGAACCTTCAATTAATGAAAGTGCCATAATCCGAAAATGATAAAGTATATTAATTAAAATAGAAAATATTCTGAAAATTTAAATTGATTTGAGGACAGACACGTGTAACTTTAAGAACAATATTGGTTTCGTTCAAGAAATTTTACAATACATATTTCATTATAACCGTATATTGGATACCCATTGGAAGATGTCCGACATTGAATTTCGATTTTCGTTAATATCTCTGTATCTTCAGAGTTAAGGATTGCCAGTGTTAAATGTATTCGACCTCATTGGTACTTAAAAATATTCATAAGGTTTCATTTTACATTTTTCTCTTTACGAATAATTACAATTTCATATGAAATTCTTTTAATGAGCTTAACGTAATTTTTTTAAATTACTTTTATACTTAAAAGTTAATCTTAAATTCTTACATTTAGTAAAGAGTAAAATAAAATGAAACAGAACCATTGCTCATTACTAAAATCAGAACTGTTTCATATATCTTTCTTAATTGGCTGAATTTTTGGTTCGATAAAATTAAGTTTTATATTGGAAACATTAATTTTTTTTTTCAATGAAGTTTTGTTGAACGTAAGTATGTGTATTTCCTATATGGTCAATTCTTTAATATATGTATATGTGCAATAAAATGATTTAATTAACAAGGTATAAGGATGTATAAAAAATTAAGAGTGTTGAGAAAAATATATTTAAGCTACAATTAATAATAATTCAAATGGAAAATGGATAAAAATATAAAAAAGTAAAGATGGTTGGGTTGGGAAATTTAATTTTTAATGTTTGTTCATTTGCTAGGGGGTTTATAATGTAATTATGAGATTGAGTATATCCCTAAAGTGATAATTTAATTATGTGTTACACTTGAATTTCTTTTTCAACTTAATTTAGTACACTTTAATTTTGCTTCATTGCATTTTTGATTGAAATTAAATTTATGTGTTTTTCTACTCGAAGGTATTTAAGTAAAAAATGTATGGGTCCATATACTTGGTTAGTAACTTATAATAAATGCAATTTGTATGTAATTTAAAAAAAAAATGAAAAAAATCAGAATTTAATAAGAAGAAATTATTTTTAAGATTTTATTTTCTATTTCAGAGAATCTGATAATTTTAAGGAAAAATATTGCGCACATTATTTTTTTAGAATCATGTTATTTTGGCATAAAACAACCAATTGGTATAGCACACTTGGGCAAATATGATAAGATTATTATTAAGATAAGATTCATACTTAAGCCAAATCAATACTTCATTGTCTGTGAGTGAAACAGTTGTCAGGCTATCATAAGGCTTTATCGAAATCGAACAGATTTAATATGAATTTCCTTGTATAAAAGTCTTACGCTTTATTTTTGGAACAACTTTTCCATAATTGCAATATCAATACCGAATTTTAAAAAAAGTTTCATATTCAACTAAAATGAAGCAAGGTAGTGAGTCCTTGGTACATCATTAGATTAATTTCATTTAAAACGATAGTTATGGACCGGTTGTTATCGATTTTCTTACAATTTTCAATTTTACAGTTTTGTATATACATTGCGTTCTCGCTTTAAACGCACTGCTATACACATTGCACAGGCACTTAGGAATACACAAACATGAAATTCATGAGTTAGGAAACCATTTTCACAGTTTACCAGCTTGTAAGACGCTTCAGTTTAACGTCAATTTCCCCTATTTATTTTTGTAATTATTTGTATAACTTCTTTTGCGTTTAAGATAGACGGCATAAATAGATAATATTTTGAAAGCTAAGAACAAATTCTTTTATTTATTCCTCTATGTATGTATTAAAAAAATCTCTTTTTGTATTAAATATCATTTTATTGGTTTGATATTTAAAGTCGAAAACAAGGTTTATTTTGTAGGTTTTTTTTAATTTCTTGACAGATCAACAATATGTTATTCTAAAATTATTAATTATGGTTCGGGTTTTCCACTTTCAAGAAAGTATAAATCATTACTGTTAAGTATTATTTTTCCATTATTAGATTATAGATTTTGTGTAGCATACATAAACGAACTTCAATCCTTTAGTTTTTATTCAAAGAAAAACAAGAAATTATTCTGAGTGATTGTTAGTATTGAAAGTTATTGCAATTCATTTTTCATAATTAAATTTTTAATATAAGAAAATGTCATAAATCATTTATGAATCTTGTAATGTAATAAGATACAGACTATCTATATGTAGTTCCTTCATTCTATATACTATGTACACAAAATATTGCAGCAACAGTATATTTTCTATTCGAATCAACAAGTTGCCGTTTACACTAGAAATTTACTTTTCCGCTTTAAACGGGAAGGTTGAACACAAATAAACATCAAAGAAAATTTTTCAACAAATATCAGACACAACAATCATTATTCGCAGTGGAAAATAAAACAATTTAAGAGGTTTCTTGCTTTTTAACCCAACTTTGTTCTCATACAAACATCCTTAACATTTCCTTTCCGCTGTTTTATTAAAATGTTGTTTTTGTTGTGTATGATACCTGGATTTTAACTTATACATTTTACAGTTTGGATTGGGTTAAAATTTATTCTACAAATAATTTTAAAGTTTACTCTATATCATTTCAATTACTCAGCCCTTAGTCCAATAAAATTCAATTTTGTAATCCTTTAAAAAATTTATAAAAATTATAGTGTGTATTTTGTTGTGTATACATACATGATGTGTATTTGGTAATATTTATCATAATATAAGGAATAACAGTGCCTTGCCAATAAATAAAACTTAATAAAAGGTTTCTACAAAAACTGGTAAAGCTTAACATTAATTAAACTCAATTAATTCGAGTTTGATTTAGGTATTGCAAACATGGTGTTATTAATGATCTATATTAAGACGAAAAAGTTTGAATAAGAACTTGCAATCTTTAATACTTGTACAAGTTTTTTCACGAAATTTCTCACTATGTGGCATTTCAGAAATACAAAAAAGAGAAGTCGTTGCATGTAAAATATATTACTACCCAACAAATTTTGTAGGTAGGGCAAATAGCATTAAAATGAAGTCTAATTCGTAACAAATCGAATCATGTGTTGTTCTTAGCTTATTGGTATGCGACATTTACATGCACTGCATTACACTATGTATGTCTATGACTTACTGCTTCCGCGCACGGTAAATGCTGTTTGAGTTAAATATAATTTCCAATTTGTAAAGATTAAATATTATTATTTTTGTATTGAAGGAAGGGAGTTTATTTCGGCTACTTCTGAATAGGTTCTGAATTAAATTAAGGTTCTCTTTTCAACTTATGCTAAGTGCAAGGTAGTGCTATAATAGATCCTTTGGAGTTTATCATTAATAAAATCAGTTTATCATTAATATTGCAAAGAGATAACGACCCTTCCAGAATTTAAATCCGGGAATCTTACAGTTTATCAATAAGCCCAAAGTAATGGCGAACCTGGTTTTTACCTATACAAGACTGTTAAAATTAATGAAATTTCTTTGATGGACTGATATATATATACACATATAGCATTTATACATACACAATATTGTTTACATTTAATATCCTTAGGATACGTGCTTCGAAACTATATCTAATTCAATATTTATAAAAAGTATCAATATTTTCTTTGATGAAAATTACTTTTTTTTTGCTTTTATCAACCATTCATTATTGATTGATTTAGTTAAAACAAAAATATATGTAATTCACATACATGTGTACATAATATTATTTTTTATCGTAACTGAGTGTATTACCACACTTAGTGTACGCCAAGTATAATATGTGGTTTGAATTTATACCACTATTTAGTAGTATGAGTGTTAAGCGTAAATAGCTTGAAATTTTTCTGCAAAGAATGTGAAGCAATCGAGTTGTAAAAGTTATTGAGGTTTTCATTTTACATACTCTTTTTAAATTTTCCTTGTTCTATTGTGACTTTATTAGCTTTATTAACTTTTTCTATCAACAAAATCATGATTTCGTCGATCTTTGAGTATGTTAATTCATGCCCGACTAGTTTATTGCATACCTAGTTGTAAATAAATGTAAATAAAAAATGTGTAGATGGGTCTATTCGGAAATTGGGATGACAATTAAGAAAAATTTTGTTGTTTGTTTGAATCAGTAGAAAAATTATAGCACACTTTTTGGCGAAATGTTAATTTTTTCTAGTTTTCCTCCCGATTTCTTAATGCGTATTCACGAAATACGGCTGGTTTTAGTCTTTTTAGGTGAACTATAGTGATATAACAAAGGGTCAATGTTTCGCGAACTTTCCAATTATTTCTAAGAACTGTGGAGTACAACATACTGTATTTAGATGCATCTATGGAAAAAAATCATGTCCATAAATCCATTAATCCCGATCTAGTAAGCAATTTAAAGAAATGATCTGTGATGAGTTTCTGTAGAATAAACTTATACAATTATGGTGAATTCTAGCATGTTTTGTCTGTTTTAATAAATTTTCCCAAAAACAGTAAATAATAAGAACACCAAAGAAAGAAAGAATAGCGAATAGGAATTTCCATATTGAAAAAAATGATTCTGAAATTCGGGTGAATTCCACAGATATTCCACTAATTTATAAAATTTTACCAGTTATGTATGCAAAATGTGAATTAGATTTTTATTTTGTTCGTACTATATGGTACATTCCACTTAAAGAATTTTGTGAGAAATATTTTTACAAAGTTGAAACAAGATGTGTTTATTCGCTACATAACTTGATTATAGAATACTCTTATACAGCAAATATTGCTCTTATAGCAAATTAGAATCTAATAAATAGATTCTAATTTGCTATATAGGAGTAAACTTTAAATTTTTAGGTTATTAATTATCTTTTCGAAATTTTAAAAGGGTAATTGTGGGCAAAAGGTTTTGCTCAGCATTACCTGTACAATATCTTCACATTTACATTTATGATATAACTGATGACATGTAATGCTGCGTTAGCAATACAAAATTTCCTTATGAAACAGGATATTTTTAATTTTTGCATTAATTTTTAATCTAATAATTTTTTACCAATTAATTGTAGGTGTATTCTAAAGGTTATTTTCTTAACATCAGTTGTTATTTAATGTTTAGCCCTATCATGATCACAATCACCTCAATGATCACAATGGCCTCTGAAAGATCATATCAACTCCATTCGTAGAGAATATGAATCAGTAATGGCAACACCATTTTTCTGAGTATCAAAATCAGTATTTTATTTCAGCTGCCAAATGTTTATTTATATTTTTGTTATTTACAGCTTTTGAATATTTTCTAAAACTGAAAAAAAAGCTCTTTTGAGGAAAGAAGAATTCATTTACCTTCATATGGTATCTGCGTTAGAGTAAGAAAATAGAGAATTTGCAACTTTACTGAAAAATTTAAAAACGTCCGTTCTCTTAAAATTCCTTGTTACGCGTGGTGTGATTATTTCTTTCGTAGACCTTTGGCATTTATTTTTTTATTGGTATGAAAAGAAAACTTCCTTTTATCCGGAATAAAATACTTTTTTTATTTTTTTGCTAATATATTTCGTGCGCTACATACGCACTTTATCAAAGCTGATTTTCTTCTTTGATTCTGTTCAGAATATTCGGAGTAGAATTTCGATATTTCGGAATTAACAATATGACATTTAGAATTTTTCTAAGTTCAGGTCTGCGAAGTACGAACGGAATTCATAATGAGGCTGATTGCCATTTCCCTTCCGTTTATTAAATTACCACACCTTTGACTTAACAATAATAAAGACCTTTCTATTGTATTTTTTTGCTGTTTTCTTCATTTCCTTGAAATATTGTTCTTGTCTTGAAAAGTCCTTTGCTTTCACGTTTTCTCTGAGATTGCGAATCAAAAAGGATTTGAGTTTTTTCCAATATTTTTAAATATTAAGTTAAGAATTGCGTTGACACCGTTCAAAATCATTTGTGACTGATTTAAATAAAATAAAGCCCCTTTATTATACTTAACATAGTTTTTGTCAAATTTGTTAATTTGATTTTCGACATTTCGAGATTGAATCTGGAAATCCTTAAAAAATTCTAACAGATAAATAAAAACTCATGGCAATACTATTAAAACTACCACTACTATATTGAATCCACATTATTATAGTATAAATTTTAATTAAAAAAATATTTAAAAGTTTTCCTTTTTTCATTAGTAAGGACATTATAAATTATGTGGAAAAATGTAAATATTTAAAATCTTGAATTTATTAATTAAAATTCAAAAAGTATGATGAAGATTATAAACATCAATTGATTGTTAAACATACCTGATCCTGGCCTGTACAGAATTTTAATCGAAAGTTTAATGGATTTTTGGTATTTTTTTAAACAGAATACAACTATAAAATTAGATAATTTTGTAATTAAATATTTTATTGAACGGAAAATGTGTAGGAAAACCTAAGGCTTTTTCTTCAAATTACGTTATATATGGCCATGTATAGCTACATGCATGATTCCAAAATACACAAAAAAAAAAATACCAGAGATTCTAGACCATATCATCATGATTAAGCTGGATCAATTGAAATTTATTTTATATTTATTCTTTAAATTTTTGCAAGTGTAGGCGTATTAATTTTTTCTCATAAATTTTAGAAGATCTTCAGGCATTTTATTGTATTTCTCTGAAGGCTATATATAAAACATGATAATACCAAATTAATATGAAATTATTTTTTAAGAGAATAAAATGGGTTTAAAATGTTGAATGTACTTGTAATTTTCTTTATTTCTTGAATATTTTTTAGCTTATTCATTATCAATCGATGTTGTTTAAATACCACATTAATTTACTTAATCTTGATTATTATTTAAAGTACTAAATATATTAAATATTTTATTTGGCCTACTAGTCAGAAAGCTATGGATCCATTAACACAAATAACGGTATAAGAATTGAAATAATTGCATAACATTAGGACAAAAAAGGTGAATGAGAACTTAAAGGTATAATTAGAATTTATAAATCGAAAAATAAGAGAAAATTTATAAAATATTTTGCAAAGTAAATTTTTAAATTAAAAAAACTCACAAAAAAATATTACTCTACAGAGTGCGAAAAACAAATGGGGCCTTTTTGAAATGTTTTGGGTTTTCGAAAAATTCTCAGCTTTCTTTTTTTTAAATATTTCAGAATTTTTCTAATAATCTAATTATCTCTAACTCTCGCAAGCTACACATCTGAGTTTGCATTTCCCACAAAAACAATTTTTTGTAAAACTGCGAAAATTCCCTGAGAGTTTTGCCAACTCTGAAGAAACAAATAATGTTACTCCATGTGTATATAAAGTCAAGTTTCACCAAAACTAAAGTGACTTAACATCTGAGTTTATACTTTTGTTTTCAACAAAATCATTACTAGTCTGTAATTTTATTTGATTTCATTCACGCCGTATTCGCCATTTGCGAATTTTGCTAATAAATTGAGTAAAGTTTAACTCTGCTTTAGTGAAAATTTTGCAATAAAAATTAATAGCAGATTACTTTAAGGCATTTTTTTAGGTTTGCTTATGTTCGGTTAGTTTCGTTTTATACGCAAGTTTGAACAAATTCTTAAATTTTATTTATTATAATTTGGTTTTCTCATTATATTTTTAATTTAATAAGAAAATTTTCATTAAAATACTTAAGAACTATATTAAATAAATATAATATAAATTATACATAAATCTTTATACATAATGTATGTATGTATATAAAATGAATTTTATATGTACAATAGATATATATATATACAATATTTATGTAATAATTACAGTTGCAATTATGAATATTATTATTCTCTTTTGTATTTTCTTAATAAATTAGTTAGTGAAGAGTGTGCAAGAGCTTTAGTGATTAATTTCTAAAACTAAAATATTATTTGAGTCTAATTAGATTTCTATTTAATAAATTATTTCTTCTATATTTATTTTGTAGAAAGCCATTTTTTTAATGCAAAATATGTAGGTACAATAGAGTAGAAATTTATTTACTTACTTCTATTTTTATAGTTAATGAGAGTTTCTATATACAAAAGAAATTCAATTAGGTATATATGTACATACACTATGTATAAACAATTTTGTATAAAAATATTATTTAATTCTAATATATAATTTTGTTTCTGTTCTGTTTTTTTTCTTTAATATTAACATTTTATTATAAAAATAAACTAAAATGTAAAAATAAAGGTTAAAATAAATAAAAAACCAATAATTCTGAATAAAAATAAGAAATTTTTTTTTTGTGACCTTATAATTTACCTCTGGCATTACCTCTGTTTGTGTAAACATTTTCCTCATTAATTTATTTAATATTTGCTTTATTAATTTTAGAAATATTAAAAATAAATTTTGTTTTTTCTCTCAAAATAATTTTCGTGAACCTTTTTCTGAACGTTCGTTATCCTTTCTTTTTCCTATATACTTTTTCTATCTAAAATTTATTTTTCTTTTTTTTTTTGGTTGCTAAAAAAACGCTGTAATAAAATTTAGCATTGAAAATAGAAGCAAACGTTTTAGAAAATTTTTAATATTGAAAATTATTAAAATATTTTTTATTTTTTGTATTTTATTTAGTAAATTAAATTGCATTTTATAATATTTTATTTTAATTTTTTTAAATATTTATAAGAGAATTTTAAATTTTGCATAAAATATTCTCATTTTTTTTTTGTTTTAATTTTAATTTATACAATAAAATTCTTACAAAATATATTTAGCTATTAATAATATAGAGTAATATATAGGAGAAAAATTGAAAAAAATATTTATTAAATAATCAACTACAAAATATTTAATTATTAATTCTAATTTTATTGCGATATTATAAAAGAAATAAGAAAAAAAATTTATTCAAATTACAATTGAGCCACTTTACATATTTATAATTTGCTTTTTTATTAAATTTTTTGTTTTGGTTGCTTGCTTTATTACTACAAATATTTAAAAAAAAAATTATTTATTTAATTTTATTATCAAAAAAAAAAACAAGAGTTGAGAATCGTATTGGCTGTAAATTCAGTGTAGAAAATGTATAGCAGTCCTTTGTAAATTATAAAATAAATAAATAAAATTTTTAAAGAGAGCAAATTGTGTTGTAAGTTTCAAGCTATTTAAAACATCAATAACTCATACTCTGCTTCCAATATAGTCGTAGTATGTTGTAGACCATGCCAAAAATGCGGCGAATTCTAAAATTGTAAGATTTTCCTCACATTTAAAATGGTTGGTTTACAAAATTTTGCAGTGGAAATGAAAAATCTTAGTCAGAAAATTAAAATTCTGTATATGAACCTGTATTGTATGTTTATTAATTTAAAAAAACTTTTATTTCCGGTAGAGCTTGTTTAAAATCTATTGAAAATATATTCTTTATATTAACAAGAATAGCCCAGACGAAGAAACATATTGAACATATTATAATATTATATGCATGAGTGAGTAATACAATTTGGATATTTGTTTGGTCAACATAAAGTTTTAGAAAATATAAACAAAAGATTTTGCTGATTTTGTCAAAATTCCATAAATTTAATATATTTTGCAACTTTTAACGAGAACGTTTCAAAGATGCTAAATTTATCTTTAAATAGAGAGCTCCTGACAAAAGCTTGTCAAAACTTTTAATATTTAATAAAACACCTCTTCAAAATGCGTTTAACAAAATTTTTAAAGAAAATTATGAAAAATTTCAGAATTTTAACAAAAACTTTGTTTTAATCCATACTAGAGGATTGATCCATACCTGATTCAAATTTCTGTGAAACCAATACGATGCGTGAAACGCAATACACGATTTCTTTAATAAGTTTATGACGCAAATTGTGTTAGAAAATAAAAAATTTAAAAACAAAAAATTAGGGTGTTAAAATTTAACACTTTTTTACTTAATAAATGTAAGGTGTTTCAAAAGAAAAATGATCTTATAAAAAAAATATAAAAAAATTCGGACCTTGTATACATTTTCTATGCTGTGTTAGAGTTCATAAAGTTTTTACGTTTTGTATAAAGTTAAAAATATTATTATAAAGCAAGAAATAGACACAAATAGAAAATATTAAAAAATAGTATAAAGACTTTGTGCTGATAACTTAACTTGTCATTCGAAAAGACTTTTTATGACAGTTTTGCATACAACCAATTGTAAATTTTAAAATTTTAATAAAGGCTAACAATTAACAAGACGCTAAATTATCATCACAAGTTGTTTTTTTTATCAAAGTGTATTCTGTGCTAAAAATAAAGCCATAGTACATAATTTAAGAATTAATAAAAGTTTGAAAAATTTTGTTTTTATTTCCACCGCATTGAAAACGAGAAAAGAAGTATAAGAAATGCAGTTTGCCGTTTAGAAAAAAACGAAAATAAATTATTTGTAACAAGCCGACTAGGTTTTTCGGCTTATTTATGACAAAGACATTAATCTCGTCTCGTAAAGTTTTAGTACACTTTAATCGATATTGAGAAACGATGAAAAAGAGTGTTCTTTTAAGAATACCAAATTTATAATAAATAAGATCAAGAAATACTAATCCTAATCAAAAGTATAATATGTTGTCGTAATCGGGTCAGGTTATAAGAGAGTACTGCGTACTCTCATTCGTTGGAATAGCATAAAAAATAGAGGGACGTTCACCTAAAAACATAGCCACAGTAGGCATTGGGTGAAACGAAATCGGTAACTGTTGGAGAGATTTAGAAACTACATTCATATCTTCTTTTTTTATTTGCCCATTTTTGACATTAAGGGAAGACGTGCCGTCCTGCTTTAAAACGGATATAAAGAATTCTCTTCAGGAATCTAGAATTTGGTCAAGGATAGCGCAATTAATCTTGAAAACTAATTTTTTTGTTTACTTTTAATTTATAAGATTTTGAGCTCAAGCAATTTGAGGTCAAAGTCTTATAAGTTGTAAATAGTCATATGACATCTTTGTCTAAAATCTAAATGATAATCTTTGAAATAAAAGGGTGGCCGGAAAACAATAACGCGCAGCTTTTTATTCTGCTTAATTAGAATTTTTTTGGTTATTATTCTTAGTTTTTTGTTTCAGAATATGCGATATATTAAATTACGTAGAAATATTTTTAAAATAGTGAAGATTAAAATAATATAAAATGTTGCCTTAAAGCAATGTATAAGATATAGGTTGAAAATTGAATAAAATCTCAATTACGTGCAAATTTATAAAGGGTTTTTTTTGGATGCATAAAAATTTTTACTTAAAATTTATGAATTTATGAATACCAGTATTTAACTTTTTGGTAAGCCTCTTTTGCAAATTGTCTTTATGGAAATGAAAAGTTGAAGAAGTATGCAAATAAATGTATAATTGAAACTAATTTTGTAGATGGATATAGGGCAATAAACTAGGAAGTAGACGTGTGAATTATACATACATACTATAAGTTAAAAATATATTCTTAATATACGCCGAATTCTTGGTCGACTTAGATAGTGGTATATTTCTGCTTCATTCACTCTTTCGTTCGTCTGCCCGTCTATAACTGCGGTAGCTTAAAAACGTATTAATTCGGTCGAAACACCGGCCTTTAAGCCTTTAATACTACAAATAGGAAAATTGCTGAATTTGTATTGCTTTCGTCATTTTGATATACGAGTAGGAAAGAAAAGAAAACTTAAGTAAACAAACAGTTTCACTGTAAAAATGTAAAGAAAGTGTGATTTGTAAGATTAAATTAGATCACAGTGATAGCAATGTAATGTAGAATGTACATATAAGGCGAGAAATGAAAAAATTTGAAAATTAATGTGTATGTATAAATGTACGATTCTCTGAATAAAATTAATAAATTTCATCTACAATAAATATTAATTAATTACTTTTATGTTGATTGAAAAATATAATTATATTAAATATATTTTGTTATAAAAATTTCAATATACATTTTAATAAAATAATTATAAAAAATTAATTTATACTTCATTACTACTATAAAGCTCTTATACTTGTAATATTAATGATTATTTAAATTAAATTTAAATTAATTTTACTTTTAAATTATGTATATTAAAAAATATTAATTAAATATAGAGTTTGCTACTTTTTCATGCTAAATAATATTAAATATATATTTATATATATATAATATAATACATGTATGTATATAATTTGAAAAATACAAAATATTATTTACTTGCATTTTTAGCATTTTAAAAAAACTAATTTTTAATTATTAATCTACTGAAAATTATTGCGGTTTTACGATTTTATTTAATTATGCTCTACTTATATCATAATATTTAATAAAAAATTTTTAAATTGAGAAAAAATATAAATATATATTAGCTAATTAATATTTTTAATTAATATATTTATAGCAATATTACGCATATTTTAATAAAGTTGGCACAAAATAAATGGGTAATTTTACGATATTTTAGAATTGAAAAAATTTCAAAGGGACCAACTAAAAGTTTTTGTTCTCCCGTATATAATTTTGAAATAAACTGCATTAATTGCGCTTTGCTGTAATAATTTAATTAAAACTGTAATTAAAATTCGGAACTGGTTTTAATTGTAAGAATAAATTGAACGGTTTGCATTATAATGCCAACTTTGTAAGGTGATAAGTGCCATTCCAATAAGATTGTTTCCTGTTTACATTATATTAATAAATCTTGTATGAAACCTAGGAAATGATTCAATTAGGCAATAGTAACCAATTCTTTTTTTTCCAATCTCCAATTTTTTAACTGGAAAATATTGAATTTAATGTTGTCTCTTTATTTTTGAAATGATAGACGATTGCAAACAAGAATGTATTTGTAATTGTAACTTCATAAATTAATTACAAGAATGTAATTAATTTATGAAATTTAGTTTGCTGCAGATGACAGGGAAATAAAAATCAAGCTAAATGAGATTTTTTTATTTTCCAAATAATTATACGATTTTTTATAATTTACAATGGTATGGACTGCGTTTTATTACGCGTATGGACCATTTGTGTATTACACAACAAGGGAAACGTGAAGTTTTCAATGAAAGCGCATTTTTCTACGATAGGCGAAAAATTATTTGACTATCCCGCCTTCGGTTTAATCGATTTTATAGACAATTTACTTCTAAATTTATAACTTATACCTGACCCACCCACCGTTCGATCAGTGACTAATCATATAAAATTGTCTTGCTACAGTATCCATACGCTAAAGTTAAAAAAGATTTCACAAGCGCAGAGTTCGAGTTTAGATTGCTATGAGAAAATATCCTTCCTTCCTTGTGTGTTTTTTAGGAATTCAAGAAGGTATTCAGATTAAAGCAAATTATAACTGAAATACCATGCCAAATCTTATTCAATTTATTTTGTACCATGTTGCATTCATATTTCAACTTCTACCAATTCATTTTCTTTACATTTTTAATAATAATTAATTTATATAATTTTAGCCATCTAGTTTAAATATATAGCAAATTTAGTTTTATGTTTGCATTTTGTAAAAATTAAATTCATTCCTGATTTGCCAAATTAATAAAATTTGGTTTTTCTGTTTAATTATAATATTTAATGCTTACATATAAGTTGTGGTTTAAATTTGTTTTTATTAATTTCTTTTGGTATTTAAGATTACTCTGGAATAAATTACTTTAGAAATTTGAAAGAAAAAATATTTTTATTGAAGGAAAATAGCTGAAGCAAGATTTTTAATAATTAGTGAAAGAAAAGTGAGGAGAAGAATATGGTAAAGTATTGACTAATGCACAAATTATTTTCAGAATTTTAAGAATTTTATGGAAAAATCCTATAATTACTTAATTAAATTTAATTAACCACTACAATGCTATATTAAATATTTGAGAATTTAAAACTAAAGATAAAATTTTACGTTTGCGTATTATTATAAAAAGAATTTTACTTCGGAAACATGCAATAAAAAAATATTTCTAAAGTTGTGATTTAAAAATGGTGGTGCATAATAATTTGTTTTAAATTTTATAACAATATGAATTGCAGAAATATAATTTCTGCATATTGCAGGAATATATGGGATTTAAATTCGATTCAGCTTCAACATAAATTTCTGAATTGAATTTAAAAACCCTATATTGTTCTTCACTGAGGATTTCAAATACTAATATACCTATAGTATAAAAAATTATCTTAAGGTCTATATTTAATTAATTAGTTTTATAAAATTACTTAAGCTTTTATAAAATCACATTGACCTTATGATTTTTCGAAATATATGTTATATACATAATAAAAATATAACAAAATTTATTGTATATAAGTACTACATATACTATATTTTTCAAAAACTACTTTTTTCTAAGAGCTAGTCATATAATAATATGATTGTGTCTGCTTTGCTCCTTATAATCTAAGGAGTATGTATAGATATCTAGCCTTTTGATTTTTGTGACGATATGCCACATTATTTAAGACTCTTTCACTTTTAACTTTTAAGCTTCGTTTAATCAACTTTATTATAAGATAATTTCCATTGAAAATTTTAAGAAAAATTTCCAAAACTTTTTCAAAAATAGGTCGGCGTATTCATACTATCTGATTTTATAGATTGTATGACCCCCTCGAATAAACTTTGTTTCAAAATTTTCTAACAATACCCTCGAAATTTAAACTCTTGCTATAAATTTGAATATAAATTAGTTAATAAAATCAACAGAATATTAAAGAAAAATCTTTAATTATCAGGTTAGTTTGGACTCGAAAAATTGATTTGTGAGAACTTTCTGTAATCCTTTTGTCTCTATATAAAGAATTTCGAACGTGTCTTAATGTGAACTTCCATTCCAGAAGTTGAAAATGTTTTTTTTTTTCGAATATAAGCTGTATCTTATTGGTTTTTTGTACACATATTTATGTGTTTGTAAATAATTTTATTAAATTTATCGGTTTTAATTAAATAGAAACTCCATTATTTACATACTAAAACAATCTTCCATCTCTTTTTAACAATCAAATAATATAACAAAACTCGTGAAATCTTTTTAATATGTGAGAACTTACACTTTACGCAACATTTTTCTTAAACTCAGTTTCATTTCAGAATATTATCAGAGTTTCAGAACAACTAAGCTTTCAACTCAGCTTAGCTGTTCTGAAGATTTTCCAAGCAAAGAAATTGTACTGAATTCTTTTATTGACTTTTTCGTTTTTTTAAAAGTTTTGAATTGTCAAAGACAGAAGTTTTCTTAAAGTTGCCATTTCTTAATGCTTGCACATCTTGAAGTTTTGGTAAAGCGAATAATTTAGAAACTTTAGGAAAATAATATTTTAGATATCAAGGTTTATGCATTATGGACATCAACTTTTTTTTCAAAAATTTTATAGAATTGAAAATTTTCTATTAGCTACTGTAATTTTTTTTCTAAAATTTAAATTAATAAAATAATTTTAATACTAAATTCTTAAGCTATAATAAAATACCGGAAAACATCCATTTAATTGAATTTATTTTATAATAATCATAACCATAATTTATCACCACAACACTTAAATTAACGCATGCTCTACAACAATAATAAATTAACCACAATCGAAATGCAGAAGTAAAATATAAGAAAAATAATAATAAAACTTGTTAAGTTTAAACTACATGTTCTACATACTAACCAAATTTTAGATCAAAATCAAGTACTCATTATAAAATTATTATTATTAAATGTCATTGTTATCCATATTCAAATTCTTGTATTAGTTTTGTATTTGAATATGTCTGAATAGAAATGATAATAACCATGTAGCTAGGCGTATATACCATAAATGTATATGTATAATATTACTGTACACATTAATTACATACACTTACTACTCAATACTAGTTCTTAAATAATAATATTAACATCATTTAACTTTTTTGACATTAAAATTATTATTAAAATTGTAACACTTAAATTAAATACATATACATGTATATATATGTATGTATATATATACAATATATTATTACAAATATACAAAAAGAATATTTTTGATTATATCCTTAATGAAATTACGATTTTACTTCAACAAAATATTAGTATAATTATGAAGTGATCCCAAGTGTATTACAATGAAATCAAATTAGACAATTTATATTTTTCTAATATATTCTATTTATTCGTGTGTACATAGCAGGGGGTAGTCAATTTCATATTAAGAAGAACCGAACCTGTTTTTCCAATTTAGATTTTTGTATCTAAATTTTAAACAATAATTTTAAATAATTTTTTGAAATTTTTGTATGACTAATAAAAATTTATGTGAAAAAATCATAGTACTAAAATAACAACGCTGAATGGGCGGAATTATGAAATTCTAATGCAATTACATGGACTAATCTTAAATAAAGAGATGAAAACAACTCATGCTTTTATACAAGACGATTTTACTCAGTAGATTTGCTCAATTGTTTTAAAATTTTACCTTCCAATGAAGTTGATTGTCAAAATCGACAATATCGACAAATGTCACTGTATAATATCGAAATCGGTAATACTGAAATATCGAAATTCTTTACTTTGACCAACTTTATCTAAGATTATCGATTTTAATTGATTCTGAATCGACTTTTATAATCGAACACAAAATCCCAATATTTCAATAAATCGTCAAATTTTGATAAAATTGCTCTTAAAATTGAAGTGATTTTGGAAATATCTTTAAAACTTGGTTGTGTCAAATTCCATTGTCATGAAGCTTTATAAGAATCTAACATTCTAAAAATTTACGAATGCTAAGGAAACAAAATTAAAGACAAATAAGGAATTTTTAAAAGTCATCAGTCACTTAATTTTAAAATAAAACGCAATGAACGAAAGCATACGAGTACATGTACTTTTATCAAAATTTATTCGAGTTTTTAAAAAGCATTCACTCTATTACCCTTACATATCATGAGTATAATATTTTACACTACAAATTATTGCCAAGGTTCAAATAATGTTCCAATTAAAAAATCAAATTTCATATTTTTTTTGCCGTGCGCTGTTCCTTTCTTCAAATCTTTATTGAGCATACGATAGCTTGTGATCGTGATTTTAATTTTTGTATAGTTTAACTTTTGACTTGGGTTTGAATAATATGATTTGTATGAATAGTTGCGGGCCACATACTTTACTGCCGTCGTTACAAAATCTAATTATATAAAGATAATGTAATTATCTTTATTAAATTATTCATTAGTGTAATAAAAGAAGTGAGAACTTTGCATAATATTGATTTCAAAGGGTAGTTATTATTTAAATAGAAATTATGTGTTGGCTTGTATAATATTCTAGTTAAAAATATTGTAGTTAAAATTATGTAAATTAATAATATTTAATATTTTATAGAGTAAATTCAATTTGTTGAACAGTTTTAAAGTTGAATTCCATTGAAATCTATAAGATTTTCCGCTGGAATAGATGTTGAAGTATTTAAGTGTACAAGTGACTTATCAATTTCTAGAATCTATAACAACTAACTTATACTCAATGAAATTTCAATGAATAATCGGGTTCTACTATTTGTTTAATTTTTATTGCTATGTTGAAGTATTAATGGAATTGTGAGAAAATATTCAAGGATAAAACATTGAAAGAAATTTAATTAGAGAAGTACAGTTATAACTATATAATATTTATTTACATATTATAACTCTATAATATGTAAATGATTCTTGGAATTGTCTTAATTTGTGTACCACCTCAATTGTAGCTTTTTCAAATACTGGTAGTAAGTTCACCTATAGTATAAAAGTATAAACATTTTAGTATAAAACATTTAGTATAAAACATTTCTCGTTAAAGTTGATCTTTGCAACTCAAATATATTCTAAGATATTATAAAAACTTAGAGAATCTTTTCTAAAATTTTTGGAAATGAAAGTCAGATATTGCTAAAATAGCTTAGGCCTCCAATAGTTTCTGAAGCATAATTTTCATTAGAATTTCATTTATACATTTGTTTTAGTGTATATGTATAGTATTTCTATACTTTAGAATGTTCCATTACATTAGATTTTGCATACAATGCAGATAATGGCACCAGTTTCTCGATCGCCTTCACAATTAATAAAGTTTTAACATCTACTGTTATAGTGACATTTTCGGAAAACTTGCTGAACTTAGCTCATTTACATTTTCATTATTTCTGGATGGGCGAACTGATGGAGAAGCATACTTAAGCTGACTGAGAATTTACCGCTAGTTTGTATTTCGCAAATCATTCACTCTTCAAAGCTTACTAGCATCTTACCTCTCGAACGCATAATTATGCTGTGCATTGCCTATTTTTCTCACATTAACTGGGGATTTTAAATGTCACAATTTCATAATTACATCTTCGTAAAATTATTACATACTGTTATATTGCAAAAAACTATATAATTTCTTTAATGCAATTAGCTCTTCGACTATACGTTATTTAATAAACTTTGTATTAATAAAAGCTCTAACAAATTTTTGAGTCATTTGTGTAGTATTTGGTTCCAATTTGAATAATTAATTATTTGTCTTGTTAATTAACTAATTAAAGGTAAATAATCGTCTAGTATTTCTTTACCAATAATACCATAGGTTCTTTAATTGAATTTCTCTTTTCCATTTTGTCTTTAAAAAATTTTTTTTCAATTAATTTTCTTGCATTTTTATCTTTTGTATTCGTTTGTCTTTTGACAAAAATCCTTGGAAAATGTTCTTATATTTCAAATTGTTAACAAAAAAAGTTAATGAAAATATTATTAAATTCCTTTTACCAAAAAGAGGAACCCATAAATTTAATAATTTTCTCTTTTCTTCTTTTTATGAAAGAATATGTTAATCATGCTCTTATAAAAGAAACGAATAAAACCAAATGAATTGTGAATGCATCTGTGTGTAGAAAATGTTTTCGACTTTTTAACCATATAGAAGCTTTCAACTTGTATTTTTACTTAAACAGACACACTTTTGAAAAAGTTGGCGCATGAGAATAAAGTTGATATGAAATTCATATAGAATTTAATGATATTACTTGTACATTTTTGAAATTGATATACTCGTTTTAATATTTGATGTCCTTGCACGTCCTTGTATAAATCAAGTCGCTTATATATTGTTTAAAACTTAAATTTTACTAAAATTTCTTTCATATAATAATTAAATTAAATACAATCAAATAGTTTTAAGAAATTTTATTATTGAAACATGATCGTATAATATTTCATTCAACGAAATACGTTTAATTTATTGTACCATTAATTATACATTCGTTAGACTGCGCAAAGCATAAAATTGTATGTAATATGAAAATACATACATTCACAATATATATTTAAATATAAGGAGCACACATATTGTGGAACGAAAAAATATTTAATGAGTTTGTTTAACATTACGTGACACAACATAAATTTATTAATTGAAATGATTAAGGATACTAAAGTACATTTACCACTAAGGATTTAAGCTTTATTCCGTCTATAGTTTTACCTTTCAAAAATTAAAGATATTATTCAATTTCACTGGAACATACGTACATATATATATATATATTCATAAATGCATGTGTGTGTGAAATAGGAAAGCGACAATTTATATTGATCTATGGACATTATTTCAAAAACTGCTTGTAATGCACTATGTTCCTATAGCAACTAAAAATTTCAGAATGATGCTCTTATGTTATGGAGATTTATGTATAAAAAATAACGCTCTCAAGCTTAGACAAAATTTGTTCATATATTCATATAGCTTATTAATTAATCAAATTATCAACAACACGTCGCTTCCATAACTTTACATGAAATCTAGGAAGTTATCGTAAAATTTGATATACTTCTTTAAATTATGTGGAGGTTTTTTAAAAAACCTGTTTTTCTATTTAAAAAAAAACATAGAATTTGAAACGAATGTATTCATTTTTACAAAAATTAATTAAAATAGAATGAACACAATTCTGTGGAGATTTTTGTTTTTTGTACGTAGGTGTTAATATTTTTTGCATACTTTTGGGAAACAGAAGAAAATTTTTCAAACTTTCACAAATCTCTATAAATAAGAACAAATACACGAATAATTAAATAAACTGGCTCGGGCTATTTGAAAGACAAAATCAGCTTGCTTATAAAAAGACTTTATTTAAAAATTTTATTATATATGAATTTATGTCCTTTCTGAAATCTTATTGCAAAGAAACTTTAGAACTATAAAAACTTACATCATTGGACTACATACTCTCAAATTTCTATTCAAGAGTCTTATATATTCTCTAATCTAATTTATATTGGCAATTATAATTCAGTGGTAATTTTTGTTCGGATTGTCGCAAAACGCATTTTCCTTTATATAAGTTGATAATAAAAAATTCTTACGTTGCCAACAAAAATATTCCGTGAAATTGAATTAGGCTACCACATTATTATTGTTTTAATTATTACCGACACAAATATTCTATTCTGTATTGTTTTTCTACATGTGTACATTTGAATGCGTTTGGGGTATTGTATTGCATGCTTGCTTATACTTAAATAATAGATTTCAACTAAATTAGCAACACATGTGCTGGCGTAATATATTTAATGGTTCTATACAATTTTTGGAAATGAAATTAGTTAAGAACTTTTTACAAAATTTATTTGGAATTTTTTTAGTAAAACATAAATTGATTTAAATTTAAAAATCTAATTAAATGAATTGGAAATTTTTTTTTTGAAATTTAGTCAAAAAAATAAAATATCAATAACGCTTCTCTCTAGGTTACCATTTATGTTTAAAGTTTTAAGTTTTTAAAATAGAAAAATTAAGTTTGCTAGTTGATTAAGGCTTAAAAATTTAATTTAACCATACTCATATTTTGATATTCTTTTGCATCTTGTTTTATAGCTTTGTTTTATTCAATGATGCATGCCCATTCCCTTGCTAGATATTAAATAAATTTTCAAAATCCTGAAATTATTTTCCTAATTGATATGAAAATGAATTTGGATTATTTTATTTTCATAACAATTTTGTAAATGGGGTGCGGACCTTAATCATCCGGATTTGTATTGCTCTATACATGTTTCGGCATAAATTGCATTTTTACACTCTATACAAATATCTGCTGAAATGACTCATATTTTAGTAAATTCTATATCCATTTGATTGGTCAAAAACAATAGTATTCCTTCTAGCAATAGCATTTTTTTCTAGAATAAACTGAGGCAATAAATTTAAAATTAATAAATGAAAATCATTTATTGTCATTCGAACTGGTTTATAAAGTAGCATTAGTAAAAATTTTTTTTTAAAGTGAAATTTACTGCCTATTTAAATTATTTTTATTAAAACATCAAAATATTTGAAATTATTGCATACATTTAGGATGATAAAATAATGATCGAACTCGACAAAAACGCGGAAAAGAGTGTTGTAAACAGACGCACGGTTGAACAGACGGGCAGAGTGAAATTAATACATAAGTACTTTATCTTTAGTTTTTCTTTTAGAAAATTCCTACGAGTACAAGGTTTACTTAATAAATGCAGGAAAATTAAGTACACAACATATGTGAGACATATGAATTTACAAATCTCTACTTAATATTAGCTTTACCTATCCCAATTTTCCTAAATCAAGTCTTTAAAATTCTAAAAAATTAAAAATTTAATATTCAACCTAGTGTTCGACTTTAGTGCAATAATTGTTAGGGTTACCTAATTTACTACATTAACTAGGCCTGCAAAAAATTTTTTTTTAATAAAACTGTTTTTCGTGGCACTAAACACATCACTAATTAGTAATTACCTTAAAACAAGAAGCGACTAATACACTCTTTTGCAATAATATTTTTTGACTCCTTTCCGCACTTTCTTCGTTTTTCCTCAATATTTCGTATTAGAAAATTTTTTGATATTAGAACAATATAAAATGTATGCATGTAGTGTATATTAAATAATCATTATTAGGAAATAAGATTTAGGGAATCTTATAAGAAAATTCTACATAGCTATATATGTATTGTGTATTATCGAGCTATATGTTAAGAATATTCCAATATTTGCAAAAACAAATATTTGTGAAAATAAAACGAGAAGATTTTTATTAGTTTTGAAAAAGTACATGTAAACAATATTAAAGAAAATTTTCAAGGATGTTGGCACTTGTTTTGATGACAGGATACAGTAATTAAATTTTTCTTTTAATATTTATTTTTATCTTGTTTATGGCACAAATTATTGTTTTTATATGTAATGAAAGTTTTTTTTTATTTTTTATATGTGACTTTGAAAAAGGATAATAAATCTTAAGGTGAAAAAAATACACAATTCTTGTATTCGTATTTCGATTTTATTTGTATTACTCTATCAACACTAATTATTATAAAATTATTTGATATTTACTATAGGTTTCGTAATGATTTTAGATTTTATGTATATAAAAGTAACACTTATATTGCATTACATATATTATAATATTAGGAACTCAGAGAAATAGTATTGTCTTCCTGTATATTGGGGAAAAATAGTAAAGTCATGGATGTGTGAGTGTTAAATTCAATTAGTTCCTCATCACTTTGCTTTCCATGTATACGGTCAATTTAAATTCATTTATTCAGAATTTCTTAAACATTTGCAAAATTATTATTTAAACTTATTTATTTTGTTGTTTGCAGTGCCAATGTGCTCTACTATTTGTTAGGAATTCAAATTGCCGTAAAATTGTATAACACTTCAATTGAACAATTTGGTTAAAAAAGGAATGTTATTTCATTCCTTATCCCCCTCCTTAATAATTAGTTCAGTAGAAAGGAACCATGTGTATTCGAATCTGTTAAGTAACGAGTAATTTATAAAATCGGGACGGTTACTGTTCCACTTTATTCGAGTAAATGAATAACGAGTGATCATTACTAAGTAGTATAATATATCTATGTGGTAAACAATAGGGCAAGTTATTATTTATTGTGAGGTATTTAAAAATAATTATTGTAAGCAATTGGTAAATGAATTAATTATTAAGAATGACAATTGAAAAAAAAAATTTAATAAAAATATTTAAATTTCAAAAATTTATTTTACAAAAACGCTGACTTTTTTCTAAACTTTTATTTTTTTATTGATTATTAAAATTTGAATCGTGTCATTCGCAATTTATGAAAAAAAAATTCTTCGACGAAATTAATAATTTTTCTCGTTTCCTCTGGATATATTTTTCCTGTTTTCTTAATTCTGATCTTCTGATTTACTAAATTAACGTTCATTTTCATAAATTTTTATTATTATTCAGCCGTAATATTTAAATATTTAATTAAATTTCTTTTATAAAAAAAAAACAAAAATTTATTCAAAAATTCTGGCAATTCCAATTTACTTTAAATGGAAAGATGAACTTGATTCCATAATAAAAATAGAAAATGATTATACTAGGGCCCACTTTAGCAATTCCGACTTTAAATATGTATAAGTATTAACAGCGAATTGTATTAGTGTATATATTAGAATCGCTTGATGGGTTTTGATATCCTTTTTTTGTGCAAAATAAAGATGAATATTTTTCAAGTTTTTTTTTAATGAAGTTTAATTTGCATAAAAACAAATAAAGCTTATTAGAACCAATAGTTCGGAAAGTAGCACTTTTCCCTTTACAAGTAACACAATTCTGTTCACATCAATTTACTCGGTACCTTATTTGTATTTACTTTCGTTTACATACCAAAATATTTCAAAATATTGCATACATTTAGGATGAGAAAATAAAAAAATGAAAGAAGCTTCAAAAAAAGTGGTCGAATTTGGCAGTTAAATGAATTGATGTAAAAACAGAAATTGGAAAAAGTATGCAGTTTCGGAAATGTAAAGCGTCAAAAATTAAGTGAATTTTTTATAAATTGGGAATGTTAGTAAAATATGAAATGAATTTTTTATTAGTGAAATAAATTATTTATTAGTGTTTAAAAACTGGTAGCTTAAGACTTCTTTTTCTTACTGTCTTAAAGAAAGAGGGTATAAAAATTTTTGAGGGGGGGTAGAGATAAGTAAAAATATTCTGCTACAGTCGAAATGGTAACGCTTACTATCTTAAAGGACGTAGTTTTGTTTATAGGCACAGTAATGGATGGACAAAGTGAAACTAATAAAAATTTTTATTTTTCAAATTTTTTTTTTTGGAAAAGTGCTAAAAATACGTTAAGTGTTTATTTTTGTTTTTCTTTGGTGCTTCAAAATCGAATAAATTAAATGTCAGCCTAATGATGAATTTTTTATTGGTATTACATACCAAGCTACATCAATGTGATTTTAGAATATTATTTTTCTGTCCTACCAAAAGTGTATTCCATAATTTTAAATGACCGACTTGAAGTGCAGAAATAAAGTAACTATGTCCACCTCTATAATGCTGTTGTATTTCATATTTGAACAAACATGTTATTGCGGATTTACGTTTAGGGGAGTTATCGATAATATACAGAAATTTACAAGTGTATAAGGAATAAAGTACAATAATTACCTAAGCTGTGCCAATGCCTAATCGGCAATAATATTTCATAAATTTGAATTAAAATTTTAAGAAGAATACTTTAAATCCGCATTTATAAATATTTGGTATTTGAAACGAATATTACCTTACTGACTAAAATTTCAGCTAAAATTCTCCAATTAAATGTAATGTTTTACAAATTTTAAGCTCCTCGCGTCTTTTCTTCGAATACTTTTATTGGAACAATCATTTGTTCTATATACGTTATGCGAATTTATTGAAGAGCAATTAAAATTTTTAAATTCTTAACAAAAAAAAAAAAATAATGCCAAAAATAAAATTTTTGGATAGGGAACAGGATCACAAAGTGACAAATAAAAAAACCGAAAATTTAATTAAAATTGTGTAAATATGCAGAGAAACAATTGAATTAATTTTCTTATTTTATGCCGATGTTTTCATGAAACAAAATAAAGTTATAGTACAAGCGGTAGCGGTAATCAAAATAATGTTGACGATTTTTACTTTACACACATAATGTCTTTCAATACAGCTACATTGCTACATATATGCATACCAAGAAATTGAGGCAATTAACGATTAGCTTTAGGGTTTTTTTGTTTATTGTTTATGGAAAAAAAAAATTTATTTTCCTTTTTGTCTTTTATTATTTTTAACCTAAAGTTTCTTTTTATAAGTTGTTTGTCTTTAACTGTTTATAATTCAAAATTGAATGTAAATTGAACTTAAACTCTACAAAAAAAAATTCCGTTTTTGCTTTTACTTTTCAAAAAACAAATTTTAAATTAATGCCACTTTTAGTTTTTTTCGCATAATGAAAATAGAAATTAGTAAAATTTGCTGCTCTTCAAGAAAAAAAATAAAAATAAAATTCCATCTTTAGGTATGCTAACACTATACATATATAAGAAATAACACCAGAGAACACCATTTGAAATTAATGACCGCAGACCTTACATCCAACAGCCATACTCAATCATACAATTTTATAAAATGTTTTGTTTTTAAAAAAGCCGTGTAGTTGGCAGACATCATACTATGGTGCTACTTGTTAAAGCGCATTAAAAAAGTGATTTTGCTGAAATCGCCGGGTTTTTTTCCCCAATTTTAGAACATTGATTTGTATTGCACAAGAATCATTATAGCAACACAGATTCTTTTTTCCAACAAATTCTTGCGGGCGCTCCAAAAAAAAAATTTCAGAAAGAACCTTGTATAAAGAAGAAATTCAAGCAAGATGACCTTTTACAACTTAAAGCTGTTATAGTAATCCAAGTTAAAGACAATAGTTTTACATTAAAACTACGAATATGTTTTACAACAACGTACATGTGCCCCAACTTCTCAAATTTCGAATTTCCTATAAAAAATACATTGTTGCGCGTACTGAGAACGTTAAAAATGCATTGACCAATTTGGTAAAATGTTGCCAGAAAACCATAAAAACCTCTTGAAGTTGAAAATATATTAAATAGAGTTTAGTTGCAAAAACGTACCCAAGGCTTCTACAATATAAAGTTATTTTGAAAAATAATGTGAAAAGGTTAAAACTTAACATAAGCGGTTTTAACAAGATTTGAAAACTTCTACATCCCGAACAAAACATCAATTGCAATTAGTTTGGCTTAGACTTGTTTTTTTCTGTTTAAGTTTTCGAACTAAAAATTTTTACTATTCAATTATAATAATTATTTATTTTTAATGTTTAAAATAACAATTTTTTAATTATATAAGTTTTCTTTTTTAAATTTAATATATCGCAACGCATAAAAATTATAGTCAAACGAACGCTGTTCAATTCCCAGCAGAAAAATTTTTAAAGATTAAAAAACATTTTTCAGTTAATTAAAAATATTGTTTACTGTGGTTAAAAACTTCTATATTCTCTGGTGATTCGTGAAAATTAATTTTCTTGTTTTCATTTTAATGAAATTTTAAAAAGACTCATATTTTTTTTTATACACACACACCCATTTATATTGTACATATCTTTTTTTAAACTTCAGGTCTGAGGGGCCATTTTAAGATTAATCTAATTTTAAAATAAATAAACAATTTGATGTACACACAAATTTAATGGAAAAGAACAACATCTCAATTTATTAGAATAAAAAAGAAAAACAAAACAGAAAATCCTTCGGGAATAGTTTTCTGCAGCAAAGGAGATTCAATTTAATAAAGAAGAAACAAGCAAGATATTGAACCTTTATGTATAATATTCAGAAACTATATTTGACAATTTAATTTTTTTTTTAAATTATGTTAAAAAAACATCTTAAAACAAGAGTGGTACATAAGAATATTTGAAAGTTGAATTGGGAAAATTTTAAAACTTTCTTATCCAAATTTTGTCTTATGTACGCTTGTGCATGTATAATGTATTTGATGTCTGGAAAAGGAAAAGAATACTAAAATATTAAATTGTCCTTTTCAAAAATTTAGCACAAGTTTGCATTGGCATGTCTTAAAAGTCAAAAATGATTGTCATTTTGTTTAAAGCAATATCGAACAAATTATTCAAAGATAAATTATAAAATTTATTTTCGAATTGCAATTGAAAAATTTTTGTTACAGGAAACTAAAATGTTCGCCTACAGGTAAATTTGTATTTAATGTGTCCACTGTGCAATACACAAGCCATATCAATTGAACATTTTCCTTTTTCTTGTATTCAATGAAAAAAATTTTTCATTGAATGAAGAGGGCATATGCCTTAAAATTTAAAAATATTGCCTACTGTCAGAATACCCTTTTTCAATTTAAAAGTTTAAAGAGAAATTTTGAAGTTTTAGACAAAATTTTCAAATCTTAAAATAAAAAATTTCAAAAAGAATAAAAGTAAATTATAATTTAGCGGATTGAAAATTTTCTGATAAGGGAAGATATTCTCGTTCTAACAACAATTTTTCAAGAGTACACCACAATTTATTTTAAGGTACACGCAAATTTTTTATAAATTTTTCCAGACCTTAAGTGAGAACAAAACTTCCTCGTAAGAACTTAAAGGTATACCATAAAAACAAATTATTTTTGTCTTTTCTATAAATAAAATTTCATTTTTAGTTCAAGTTTTTCATTTTCAGGTTGGGTGGCAGAAATATGAAGAGAAAAACATAAAGTTATAAAACTTAAATAAATTTAACTGCTTGCGCTGTCTTAAATGTCTTCTTCTGATTTGCAACAAATATGCAAGAAAATGGGATTTTGTTCAACTTCGCATGAAATAAGCCTAAATTTTTAATTGTTAGAGGACGAGCATTGCAATTAGGAGCAAATAAATCAAAATTAAACCGACTCAGAAGGCTGTTGCCAGGTGTACTCTTTGATGTTTGAAAAAATTATTGTATTTACCAAAATGTATAAAATTCACCATAATAACAAACACACTGGAGTTTTTTTTTTATCGTGATCAATAATTTTTGAGTTGTAACATTTAACAATATAAACACAGATTGCCCCATTCCAATAATGCACTAAAAATATAATGGCAACAAAAAAATTTTTTTTTCTCTTAATGTCTTCTTAATATTTAAAAGAAAGTTTACATCCTATAAAATAATTCTGTTTTGAATTTTGAGTACCTAAATTAAATTCACATTGACTTTCTACACATTCATATACGTATATTAAAATTTATGTATATTTGCTTATGAATATGTTAAATTTCATAAAACTCATAATACATACATATATTAATATTATAATGCGTATATGCAAACGCGTTCACTTTTAATTCCCTACAGGGTTAAGGAAAAACAAAAATGGAAATAAAAAAAAAACGAAGAAAGACCGAAATTTTCCAACTTAATTTAAAAGCTCAATTTTGTGAATTTTTTTCTTTATTTTCCTGCACACATACAATGTAAACTTACATATTATTATATACTCTGCAAATATACTTTAACATATTTAAATTTAAATGTTAAGGACCGAGGGATCTGAAAGGTTTGGGGAACGAAAATGTTTTATTTTACCTTTATGTAAATACCATTTACTTAGTTGAGATAAAATTTTATTTTTCAGAATCAAAAAAAAAATGAAAAAAACAAAATCACATATTTGGAAATTCATAAACTGTCACGGACGCGATATGGTAAGAAAAAAACACCGTATAGAAAGAAAGATATTTGATGTGAACAACACATAATCGATCACATAATGCATTAGGTTTGCACTTTTCAAATTATTTTAATAAAAATTTATAAAATTTCTTAAAAAAATTGAAAAATTGACTCTTATTATATTCCACTTTTCATTAGAATCACCACAATTTTTATAATTTAGTGCCATTATACGGCAAAATTGGAATGGTGAATAAAGTTTGTTCCATCACGCACAATGTACAAAAAATGAGTCAAAATATTTTAATCTAACGTTAATTAGGCAAGAAATTCATTTGCAAGTTATAGATTATTTTCACTTTTGTTAACACTTCAACAAATTCGGTTTTTTAGGAGTTTTAGTTCATGGTCGATAAAACGTAGATTCGTTCAAAACTTAAACAAATTTATTTAGAAATAGAAATTAGTCTTGCGTTTATAAAGAGGTGAAAACAGAAGTCAGAATGGGTACGAAATTAATATTTTTTCAATTCCTATTTGTCACTGTTTTCATTACGTTTGTTAAAAAGGGGAAAAAGGGAATCACGTTATGATAAAACTTGTAATTAAAGATAGTGAAGGCAAATATAAAATTTCAAAATAAACTTGCGACATCTATTGCCGTATTTGCGAAGCAATTCTCTGAGAAGTTTTTATATTTTTTACAGAATTTTTCCCTTATTCAAAACTCTACCAAACTTATTACACAAAAAAAAATTCTTATTTTCAAAATTTCGACTTGTGAATTTTTGCTTGATAACATATTGCACCCAATATATTGATACTCGTAACAATCAAGTAGATAAAATTCAACAATTTAAATCGTAATATGCGGTACGTTTTTCGCTCATCATACATGTGAAACATTGAACATGTCTTAAGGGAATGTTTTTTATTTTTTGTATATTATGATTATCATATAAAAAATCTTTTATATTTGCATAAATGTGCAAAATGAATCGCACGTACTCACATATGTGAATCAATGTATACATATATACAGGTTGATTCTAAAAGGTATTCTATAACATATTCCATTGGTTAGAGAATCGAAAATGGAATTTTTTTATAGAGTTTTGCCCAGCTGCTTTAGAGAGGAAAGTAAACCTTTACTTTAAGTCCTTAAAAAAATTTTTATTGTACAGAAAATTTAGCGCAAAAACCATTTCTATGTAAAGATTTTAAAGGCCCTAGTTTTCACTATTTTTGATTTTTACTTATTTTAAGCGCTGTAATTATCAAATTTTGAATGAGGAAAGTCACTCGAAAATTTTTGGATGAGGAAAGTCACAGTTGACATTTTTAAGAGCCGCTATTTTTTACAAAATCTGAATGAATCCGATTGAAATGTAACAAGTAATAACAAAATTGAAACAAAATTTTATACAAACTTTTTATTTGAAAAACAAAAATTGATTTTAAAAAATTTGGAATTTTTGAAAAGAAAGACTAAAATTTTGTATTAGGAAAAACGAAAAAAAAATCTAGTAATCAAAAATTTTTTTTCGAAACTTTTCTTGGTAAGGAAAATTGATAGGTTTTTTATTTTTCCCAATTTTTATAAGAAATGGTACCTATATGGTTTGAAATTTTTAAATGCATTTTTCTCAGATTGGGTGCAATTTAAAAATTTGAAAAAATATTTTTCGAAATCTAGACACCATTTGGCATCTGAAGTTATTAAAATTATTCAGCTAGGGCGAATTTTTAAAGACATGCCATATAAATTTTGACATTTATTCTAATAGAATTTTTTTTTTTTCAATAGGAAAATTTAATTTTTTGACAAAATGGAGTTTGTAAATGCTATGGTATTAATATTTTGAAATTAATAAATAATTATTAAATAATTTAATGGGATTAATAAAATTTTAAACGAAGTTCTACAAAAACTGAAATTGGTATACGGTTGATGCAACTAAAGAGGAATTCCAGTAAAGCAATTAATTTGAAATATGCGACTGAATAGAAATAGATTTGAAACAAGAAAAACATAAATTTTTGGCGAATTAGGTGAATTTCATAGGAAAAGTTGGTGTTCGTTTTGAGAGGTTTGGAAAATTTTTGGATAAAGTAATATTAAATTGAATTTTTAATAAATGTTTGAATACTTAAATTAAAAGTTAAGAGGCTGGGCAAAATTCTATAAAAAAAGTTTTCAAGGTTACAAAAAATTTCTTACGAAAGCATCTAGTTAGAACTTACGAAATGATCTAACTAAACTGAAAAAATAAAACAAGGGAAAAATTTTGATTTTCCCTAAAGTTCGAATGCTTGGTATTCCGAAGGTATATAAGATACAGAGGCAAGCAACATGTTTATTTTAAGCCCTTTACTAGACCTTTCAGAAACTGTTTGTTTGAAGTTTCTATCTTTTTCAGAACGAAAGTTAGAATAAAACAAAAACTTGGATATGTAAAAATTTCGTGAAAATTCATTAAAATCGCTGGAAATCGGAAACCCTTGAGATTTGGCAGCCAGTTGGGAACAAATGTTTTACTCATTTTCGATCCGCTAACGAATGGGATATGTTGTTGTATAGCTTTCAGAATCACCCTGTGTATACACATATACATTATTTTTGTAAATATTTTTAAACGAAGAAAAATAGTATTAATAAAATAAAACAGGTGGATTGGGCTAATTTTATTTTTTTTGTCTCTTTAAAGTTGAATTCCAAATCGCATAGTGAATTCACAATTCACATAGATCTACTTTTTAAAATAACCTAAAGCTAATCGACTAATTTAGAATTTTTGAAAATAATATTTTTTAAAAAAAAAATTGTATTTCATCAGAAAATTGATTTCTTTAAAGAAAAAATAAATAGAATTCAATTGAGATTTTTCACGCTTAAATAGTGGTTTTGTTTCTAAATGAGACAGAGAACCGCAAATTTAACTATTAACAATACAATGCAATTTAATTCAATAACATAAAAACAATAACATGTTTAGGGTATTAACATTTAACCTCCATTCAAATTTTCAACTCTGTTAGCATGATTAAATTAGAGCTCTTCAGTTCAAGTTTTTATTTTCCGTTGGAAGTTTTATTTATTACAAAAATTTTCTTTAGAACAGAAACTTTTCATATTTTCTGTTGATACCTTTACTTCAGAAGCATTGTTAATATTTTTACAAATTGCATTTGCAATTGCAGGAGGTATTATTTTCCAACTAAATTTAAATGGTAAATCATCTTTATTATTAATTGCTCACATTACATTTTGAATGTATCTCACGTAAATTTCATAGAACTGTTAATTTAACTACAATTATTTCATTAAATTTTTCCAAAATGCGGTTCCCAGAAACGCGATCTTTTAAGAAAATTAATGATTTTCTTGAAATGTAAAATGGATATACAAAAAAGTATGTTCGCCATATACACAACTTGTACTCAGTTTTGCAATTTTTACTCTATTACTGGGGATTTATCAGAATTTTAATATATATATTTATAATTTACGTAATGCAGCATTATTCAAAATGGATTAAAATAAAATTTAAATTTAAAAATTCATCTTCCTTCTTCTTAATATCTTTTTTTGTATATGTATATTATCCAAGTTATTGCATTTTAAATTTTGGAATACTCTTGTCGGATTTTGAAGCATCAACATCTAATGTCAATTTAAAATTTGCAATATGTGAAGAAACACCATTTTGAAAATTTAATTTACAAAACTATAAAAATAATAGTCAAATCAATAAGAGCAAAGAATAGGAAAAACTGAATAGAAATTGAAATGCATATGACATGAATATTATGTTGCAATTTTTAGAATTCAATTAACTGAGTGCCTTTACCGCAGATTAAAATGTACGCGATGATATTTTGAAATGCATATACAATAAACACGGTGTGGCGTGTTATGGAACATCAAGCAATCAAATGCAAAAGAAACAAATAAAAACTAAGGAATAATCCATGTTGATTACTATTTGAATGATAACGTTATATCAGTTTTTTTTCCTACATAATATATTTTATGTATATTGCAATTTTACCGTTACTTTAATATTCTAATTGAGAATTTTATTTTATGACTTCGTAATCTCTAGATTGATCTACAATTTCAATATTCTGTTTTGGTTTAATAAGTGACGCGTACAATAAGGAAGGTATTGTTCAAATTAAAAATTTCCTGAATCTGCTTCGCCTTTTCTTCGCCTTCGAAAATTTCCAGAATCAGGTGCTTTCTGCTTCGACCAAAATGGCCATGTATGAAAGCAAATTCTCTTTTAATTTTTTGCATTAATTTATTTTCCCTTTGTGAAAATATTGGTAATAAACTTGATTTTCAAATAAATTTTGGAATTTTCCGGTAAATCGAGTGTAATTTTTTGTTTAACAGCTTTCCGCTTAAATTGACGCACATCAGCTTTGCAATGAACGAAAATATTTTGGAATTTATTCAATATTTCAAATATTAAAAGCAAATTTGAAGAATTTCGATATTCTGTCGATAATATGCTGCTCCTGCTAAATTTATTTTTCATCCCATGTATGTTACTGAAAACTTTTTTTATAATTTTTTTCATTGTTGAAAAGTGTTACAGTTGATGCCATTTTTTTCCAATTATAGTTGTTAAACGCTAGTATCATATTACCATTGTTCATCATTGAACATAAATTAAAATTGGCATGTGCATGAATGGTGAAATTTTTATTTGGTTTCAAATTTTCTGAAATAACGAAGTTAAAAATTAAAAAGCGTCTATAATTTTCTATTTTCTTTATTATTTTCAACTATAAAAAAAAAATTTGTGTATTTTAATATAAAAGTTTGATTAATAAATAATTATTGCAAAAAATAAATTGAGTGACGCTGTTGCAAAATGTTCGACACTCTTTTTTCTGTAATTAAATTGCTTATTAAATCGAATTTAAAAAAAATGTGAGAAATTAAAATAGAATTCAAGGAATTCTGCTGTGTAGGTGGTTCCTATATAAAGAATTAAAAATTAATTTTGTTAATTTAGTTGAAAATAAATTTGTTTGTACTTGTGGCACTGCAGTGGTATAGTTTGAAGGATGAATGTATCTGGTATGTGAACATCTAATATTAATTGTACTTGTTGAATAACATTACATACATATGTATATATGGCATAGAAACAGCAATCAAATTATAGAATTAATTATTTGCATGGTCCCATTTTTCATGACTGATGGGTGCTATTTTAACTGCGTGTATACGAGTGAAAATTTTAACTATTATTTTAAGAATTCTGTTCTAATTTTTTGCCAGTACAGTACCATTATTTAAAAATAATTATTGTAAATTAGTTTTAATTTTCAGAATTTTATGATCTCGAAATCCGTAAAAATTTTAGGGATTTATTTGTTCGTTTTTTATTCAAAAATTTTATTAAAAATAGAATTGAATGTAAAACAGAAAACCAATGCAAGCTCATACACATTGCCAATTCCAGATTTTCCTTATAATTACGAAAAACTTAATAACTTTGGTTTGGAACAAATTTATGAGCAAATCGAGCAATATGAAAACTTTTAATAATTAACTTATTGCCCTAAGTCAAATTTATTAACTTGTCTAAGTTGATTTTTATCTTACTAAATTTTTAGCTTTCATTTTGTTTTAACCACAAATTTTGCAGTTTATTTCCTATAGCAAAATCTTTTTAATTGCTTTGGATTTATTCTTATTGGTTCATTAAACTAAAAAAAGACTTATTTGAATTTGTTATCGGATTATGTAAAACAAGAAAACAAGGAAATTAAGCAAATTTATCAAAATTTTTGAAAAAAAAAAATTTTTTTACTTAGACTAGCATCATATTTACATTATTTTATAATATAAAGGATACCATTGGCTTCAATGTAACACACATACATTTAACATACATTTTTTGTTAACAATTCTAAAGCAATTAGTCAGATTAAATAGTTAACAAATGAAAACAATATTAAAGTATACACTTTTAAACTATTTTTGTTATATTCTCAAATTAAATTTTTGTGTACCCTACTAAAGTTGCCATAGCATATTTGGATGAAAATTTAAAAATAAAATTTAATTTCTCCTTTATACTTGTTGTAAAGTAAACCTAATAAAGGTTTAAGGATTTACAATACAATTAAAGTATTTTGCTAAAAACAAAAAATAAATTGAATAGAACTAATCTGAAACTAATCTAAACCTATAATTTTCAGGAAAATTCTATTTCTTTCCCTAAGAGTATATAGAGAAAGAATACTTATTTAATATAATTCAATAGTATAGTGTAACTGTGTATTTGACATGAAGACAATAAAATATCTTCAATTCTTATCAAATCTTGAGAAAGTGCCTTTTGTTAGACAGTTGAAATTTGTCGAAATTAGGACTATATAACATTACAAAGTCTGCCAACTTCTTCTTATTTTACTTGGGACGATATGTTCATGCTAACGACTCTTTTTTTCAAACTATCCTTTGCACCCTTTTAAACATTTGATTTGTACAGAAGCGATTTCAAAAAATCATCTAGCAAAACTCACATTATAAGACGAGCATATTCAGTAAAAAAAATCAAATCATTTTACACAATAAGCCACACCGCAATATTCAATCATTTTTTTCGATACTAGATAGAAATATTTTTTGATTCTGAGATCTTGAAAGGTGAATTTCAATAAATGGCAAAAAAAAATTGTATAACTATTCAAGGCCCCAAATTAGGTATTTGGGAACGTTATTTTACACTCAGAAAATCTGACAATTATTAACAGTTTTCCCTATATATACATTTTGTATGAGGTTTTGGGCTTTATGAAAATTATATTGAAAATTTAACGAATTTAATTTACTTTTTTTTAGTAACATTGTTGGTTTATAATAGTTTCAGTGAAAATTGAAGCATAATACATACATTAAATCATGAAATTATAACATTTATATTATGTTTGCATAATGAGTAATCAATTTAATTAATAATTTTCTATTATCGTATTAAATTAGGACTCCATTAAAGTGCATAACGATTGAGAACTCAAGCATACTATTAGAAATGCAAATAATTCCAATAAACGTTATAAAATTATGCTGTTTAAGTTTACATTGTGATTTTATTTTCATCTTCTTAGTTTTGTTTTGATTCAATTTTGATATTATTATTCCATCAAATCATATTACAATTTTGTATAGATTTTCACAAAGAAATAAGGAAAATATTCTTCTTGTTAAGCAAGGTACCTACATAAATTTTCTACATTAGACAATAATATTTTTTATTTTCCTCTTTAACTGGAATCCATCTTTAGAAAATTCCAAAATTCTTTTGCATATACATAGCCTTATAATAATTTTGCTCTAATATTTTAATAATATAATAATATTAGAATTTATTAAAATATAAAATATTCAAGCAAAATATTTGTAGAAAATTAAATTCATTTAGTTTTATAAAATTCTTTTATACGGGCGACATCTATATTATTACGTTCAATACTATAATACTACATTATTTTAATATTTTTACTCATGGTTTACCATTAAAATATGCATTTTATATAATATAATATAAGCCTTTCATGATATATATTTGTATGTGTAGCCTTACAATATTATAATCCTACCTGATGTGTATACATATGTACCAAGTGAACTTTGATAAAAGTTTCTGGAAAATATTTCGTATTAAAAATCATAGATTTTTGTTATTTTAAGGATGTGGTATATAGTTGAATAAATTAAATGTACAATAATAGTGTACTATGGTGTGTACACATAATATGATCACATTATTATGTATGTTCGTATACAAGTAGAATATAATATGTATGTGTTTATGGTTTATATTGCCAATTAAAATGGAATTTTGAGTAGGCATATCGGGATTACGTGCACATGTATATAGTCATTGTATTTATACAAGTATGTATAGTAAATGCACACACATACACAAATATAATTGTGTTAAGCGTACATAATATAAAACTAAAATCAAAATTTATAAAAATATAATACTGTATACCAGTTAATAATAGCTAATTAAAATGAGGTATGTGTTCTATTATATTTGCCTATAGTTTTTTTTTATTAAATCTGTGGAATTTCAAAGATGATTAGAATTTTGTATTTTACTTATAAAATGAATGAATGTTGTCAGGTATGCAATTAATTTTTTTTTAACAGACACAAATCTATATGTAGGTATAGGTATTGAGTTGATGTTAGTTTCGAAAGAAGTTATGAAATATTTAAAATATGTGTGTATGTAATAATAAAACGTAAATAATACAAGCGGTATGTGTGCATAAAATGATGAAAATATTATATTTTATTTTCAGATTCAGTAAAAATGGTTTAATAATTTTTTTTATTATATTTACTAGAGATATTTTTTATAAAAAACGAAATATCCTTAATTAATTTGCTTTAGGGCCTTTGAGCGCAATGAAATTCGTATATTTAAATTAATATAAAAGAGAATAATATAATGAAGTTGGGTCAAACCAATGGTTTGTAAAGTAGCACTTTTCCCTTCAGCAGGTGAAAGTACTGCTTTTGAACACAATCAATAATTGAATTAGTTTACTTCATATACTGAAATATTTCAAAGATTGCATACATTTAGGATGGGCAATTTTTAAATAAAGAAAAATTTAATGAAGCATTAGTATTATGCTCGAATTCAACGGTTAATTGCATGAGTTAAGATAAATAATTAAATACCATATTCCATGCCATAGAAAAATAATTATTTTTCTATGGCATGGAATTTTCTGTTAGCTTTATGTTTTTAAAGAAATTTGGAAAAGTTTGCAGCTTCAGAAATATATGGTGCCCAAAAATTCGAATTTTACAAATTTCATGAGACGGTCACGTGAGACGAGTTGGAAAATAATTTTCTTCTAACGAAATGAACTATTTATTGGTTTAGAAAAGTTGCTGAAATTTCAGCCTTTTATAAATAGCGGTCTAGAAAAAAAACGGTATCAATTAACGGTAGCAAATTAATGTTTTTTAAAACTATTTTGTAACCACAAATAATATTTTAATGTTCTTATTTACCCTCAATTTGCGTAAATAATTCGAATTTAATTGAGTTTAGTGTTGACTCTGACAAAATAAGACCAATGTGCAACATTTAGTTTCTTAATTACGTATTCCGTTGTAAAGAAGTAATATGTAAAAAAATTTTAAAATTTTTTTAAATCTTAATCGACATTACGAATTTCTCATAGTTTATTTGATTAATTTAACTTGATTCAATAAGTTTAGAAAGCCGAAAATGTTTCGAAACCAAAAAAATTATCATATTTTAAGACTAAAGATAGACCTAGTGATTTAATGGTATGTATTGTACTTTAATTATGTATATTTTAACCTTTTGTCATTTAAAGTAGATTTTTTATAGAAAAAAAAACGACAATATCCCGAAATCGATGTCATAATTAATTTCATTTATTAAATTATTAAAGCTTAAAATCCGAACTTATGAAGAATCCAAAGCAAAATTTTTTCATTTTCCAACGAACACCTACATAGAGCTTGAAAAATAAATACATATGAAAGATAAATTATACATAAACATTTAATAAAGGTTTGATTGATAAAGAAATTGAGAGTTAAAACTTGATCAACTACACACAATAAAAAAATACTGAGATTTCAAAGGAATGTTGATGATAATCCATTAAATGTTATACATAATAATCTTATTGTAAAGGTCTTTGAATCTTCTGATATAAATTCCAAAATCATTTTACCTTTTATCTGATATTAAAAATTCTTAAAAAATTTATCATAAGTTTTCATAAACCAATAAAGAAAACTTAAATAACATTATTATTACATAAAAAAAGATACTAAATTGGTTTTACAATAAAGCTATGAATGTGTTTGGGATCAAAAATTTTTATTACAAAAAAATGCTGTACATAATTTCAAATATACATAGAAAATAAAGAATTCAACCAAGCAACTGAATGACTTCTTATTATTATTAAAGCCTTTCAATCTAATGTGTATGTAAGGATATTAAATGATTTCATTTGCTTAATTTTCGAAGTAAACAAAAACAACAAATCAAAAATAATCAAGGGAAAAATCTCTTTTTAGGTGATCGATTAGTAATCGATAAGATAACATTGTAGCAAAAAAAAAAAATAAAAAGTAATAAAGGACATTATAAATAAACAGAAACACAAAAACAAGAAAACTATAAAAAAAATATGTATGTAGGTATAAGATTTGATGATAGAAATTTTTAGGTGTTTGAAATGACATCAAAATTCTGGTCCTTTAAGGGATTCTTTAATATTAAATTTCAAAATAAAATTTATAAAAAAAAAATGTCCTCTTCTCACATTATTTATTCTACATTTTTAGTTTAGTTTTCTCTAGCTTTACAAAAAAAAAAGGACAAAATCAAAAGAAAAAAAAAATTAAAGTAAAAACATGATAGGAAAAAAAAGGACTAAATCATGTCAAATTTTTAGAATTTATTGCTTCCATGGAACAACTTTAGCAAAATTAAATTGAAATATTCAGTTTGAAAAGTTGAAATGGAATGACTTGAGATTAAGATTTCCTATTTAATTCATATATATGTGCCCTGTTTACATATTATATAGGTATGTGAAAATTTTCTCTTTTGTTTCACACCCACACATACACACAAAATTTTTAATGGATATTTTTGGGTCAAAAGCATATTTGACAGAATATTTAAAATTTTATTCAATAATAAATTTTATTTTATTGATTTGAAATTGAAAAAGGAAAGTGGTAAAATTAAATTTATTGAAAATTTGTCCAAGCAAAAATTAAAATATAAGAGTTAATGTCACTATTCAAGCGATCTATTCAAAATTATTTTAGATTATTTATTTTAGTTTAGAATGTTTTTATTTTCAATAAAATTTTTATTTTCAATTAAATTACTTACACACATCAGCAATTGTACACTTGCAAGGGGTTTATTTGTTTTCTTTTTAATGTCAGGATTATTTAATATTCTTAAATAAATTTCCGAATTTTCCATAATATTCTAAAGTTTTTTATTATTACAAATTAATTAGATTTGTAATTAATAATTTGATTTGTAATTTTGATTTGATCACAAAATTAAATTCTGCGTAACTATTTGTATGTGGGCTAGCAAAAGATATAGAGATTTTTTAGCTAATTATGTTTTGTTTTCCAAAGAAACCATAATTATTAGATATTTGTCGTTTTTAATATTTATATATAACTATTTCGAAAATTTCCCGGGACAAAAATAAACGAATATCGATGCTTGAAATTGTGTTGTTTTATTGCTTGAGTTGCCGTTCTTTGAATTTGTGCCTAAATTTCCAATCCAGCCGGACAACGAGTTGTTATTAAAATATTCTTTAAAATTAAACTGAGGTTAGAATAGAACCGACACCTAACTGAGTTAACGAGGGAGGCAGTATGCTGAAAGTTTTTAAAGATTTTCATTTAAAATCGTAAGAGCAATGGAATATTTTATCGTCAGTATTGTCGTAATATAAGTATTATATGAATTCCGATATGGATGCAATAAATTTAAAGATGCAATATGACAATGTGAAAGAAATTGACGTTAACAAAATTTCAAGTGGCACGTCAGTTCGAACAGATATTTTTTGAATATTCACATGCTAAGGGTTTTATACAATAACAGATAAAAATACTTTAGGCTCGAATTTTTTTGCGAAACTATTTAATTATAATACAAACACTTGAATTATTTTAAAGTAAATTTGCTAAGAATTTAAAAAAAAAAAAACTTTTAATATTTTTTATAATAAGATTAAATAACATTTTAAATTACATTTTAATTTAACAATTTCTTCTAAAACTCTTAAGAACACCTGAAAGAACTTTTAATTTACTTTTAAATAGATTTGCGTCAATAACTTTGCCCTTAAGAATGTAATACTGTTTTTGCACACTTAAATAAGCTTGGATCAAACCAAAGGTTTGTAAAAAAGCACTTTTCCCTTGAAAAAATGAGAAAAGTATTTTAAAAACATTTTACTTTAATATTTAAATTATTTTCTTTCATATACTAAAATATATCCAAAGATTGCATACATTTGGAGAGAGAAAAAAAAAGAAAGCGTTAACATAATGTTTGAATTCGATGGTTAAATAAGTGGATTAAATCCAATTTAAGGCGCCGAAAATTGAAATTTTTCGAATATCGAGAGCGATAGCTTGGAAAAAGGTGAAGGTTCTTTTCTGAAGAAAGTTTTCTTCTAACGACTTCTACAGCTTATGATCAATAGAAGAAAATCGAATTCTAAAATTTGTAGAAAAAGATCTTAGATAATGTTTAATTCCAAGAGCCATTTTGTTATCTTAATGTTTGCGTAAACAGTTTAAAAAGCAGGGCATTAGTTTTCTCCATTTGCAGAATTTAAAAAGCGTTTGTGGTTTCGATAGAATACATAATCATAAAATGGGTAATAAACTTTGAGGAGATGTAGCTTTCAGAGAAATGATAGGTAAAAATTTTTCTTACAGAAATATGTAAAAACCTGTTGGTATATACAAAATTTTTTGATTCTATGTTAAAGGGTTTAAAATTTTTGTGAGCGGACACCCAGATGGACAAAGTAACATTTTTTTCCCATTTCTGTTGTTTTTTGAGAAGTGCTAAAACATTTTACTAACATTAGTTGCTTTATTAAATTTTTTAGTAGCATTTGAAATGACAAAAACACGGCTTCTTCTTCTTCTCTTAATTTATTCCTTAAACATCAACTGTAATTATTATGTTGTAACACAAACTTATGTAACGATGTATGTTAACTTCCATGTTATTTAATCACCGTTTAACATATAAAAATAAAATGATAAAAACTAAAGAAATCTTATGTGAATATAGTATGGGGAAGAAAATCAAATTTTGAGAAAATTAAGTGAATGATCTTGCGGAAACTAATTTTATACGAATGACTAAATCTCATCTGTAAGTCATAGCTAGATAACGGATGATTACGTTTAATTAATTGTAGATGAAATTTCTATTTCACTCTTTTTCTCTCTATTTATACCTACACGCAAATATACGTATGTACATACTTATATTTTATGTATGAATGAGAACTCTTAAACTACTTAATAATATGATAAACATATAAGTTGTAATTGTAGCAAACTAAAAGTATAATACGTAACGTATATGATTAAAGCATCATGCAAGGATATATTTGTATTTTGGCACTAATATTCAAGAAAAAGGACCTTTTCAACTTGATTTGAAGAGAACTTTTATTTTAGTATATACAATGATTTTTCTATTATGTTTATAGGTTTGGATATTGTTATATACCTACACTTAAAGAATTAAGTTGCTATATGGATTTGATATTTTTTTAAATGCAATATGTAATAAAGTATTATAAAAAGAGAATAAAGAACTTATTTTGTTGACATTTGAATGACTTCTCCAATATTATGTTGCGTACAATAAGCAAAAATTTATATTGTAGTTAATTGTTTTGTGTTTAGCATTAGAAACGAACTTTACCATTCATTAGAACCATAATGAGTTGCGAGGTCTATCCCTATGCTTATTAGGCTTTAATATTCTTATAAACTAAAATCTCATAAATTTATTGTGTAAGTTTGGAATTGCAACTTTTTTAAAACAGATTAGGAGGAGGATTATTGCACGCACAATTTATATATTTAATTTTACTTTAAGTATTTACAGCAGTAAATGCCGGAACCCAATTTAAATTAGATATGATCGAGGAAGTGGTTCGACTAGTTGCTGGTTCGTAGCCCAATAGCTATTGAAGTTACAAAACTGAAATATTGAACAAATGAATTTGGTGATATATATAAAATAGCACAGACATATAAAACTGTATTTCAATTTTCTCCGACATTTGAAATTATTTATTCGTACTGGTATCACAGAGTTGACACGATGAACTATATCTTTTTCATTTAATTCGCTTCCCTTAATTCTTTGCAAAAATTGTAGCCCTGGCCAAAAAGTTTTTTTAGACTTATTTGATATGCACAATAACTATAATTAATTTGAGGAACAAAATGAGTACTTCAAATCGTAATACATTTATTCGCATTTTCCGTATTGCACATATGATATATATTGTATAAGTAGGAACTAAATTTGTAGTAAATAATTTTCGAGCAAAATATTGCTTGGTGGAGTATTTTACGAAATATAAATATTATGTAAAATATTTCGAAATTTTTATTATTATTATTAAATTCGGTTTTTATTGTTTTTTTAATCCCATATAATATAATAAAATTCCTAAAGAATTTAATTGATTTTTGTTTCTTCTAAACCTATTTAATTCTTTTATATGATAGATATTTTATGTATGTATATATACCAGCTTTTCTCCTAATGATTTGTTATGGGTCCCTTTTTCATATTATATATGATGAACGAACTGAGAAATCAATTAAAAGTGAAATTTCATAAATTCCTTCCGAAATGTATAATAATAATAAAAATAATAAAATTTCCTTTATGTTACAACATAAAAGGATTCCAGTTTTTGATATTATAAATGGATATTCATACCAATGCACATACATATATAAATATGCATATATATACACATAAACGTATGTGTGTTCATAATATAAATTCTCGGGAGAAATTGGGTAAATATTGACTAAAGTTAAGTCCTTTTTCTTTTTATATTATTATTTTTTAAAGGAAAATTCTAATTTACTTTCTATATTACCAATAATGTATATATATACGTACAAAAAGTTTGAAACGATGTATGAAAATTTTTTACATTCCAGTAGCTTTAATTGAAACATTAAAGATCAAAAATAAAAATTTTTGAAAGTAGTATGTATGGGGTAATCTTTATTTTAGATATTATTTAGTATGTTTTAACAAAAAGGTGAACAGATGTCTCTTTAGGTCTGTTTTTTTTTCGAAATGATGCAGTATGTTTTGAATTGTCTTTCGGTTTTATATTTAATTAGGAAGATGAAAAATAAAAATTATTAATAATATTGTTCTTAACAATTGTAGGTGTTCTTAATGTGAATATGTTGAAGCTCTGATTGTAGTTTGAATGTTAAAATATTTAGAGAAAATGAAAAAGGAAATTTTAATTCAACAATACAAAACAATTACTGCTGCTACGATGACGAATCATAAAAATGGTTGCTATTTTTCGATCAACAATTCCACAAAAGTCAAAAGTAGGAAAAAATCATAACAAAAAGAAAATAAGGAAGTAGTTAAATATTTTTAATGACACACAAGACGAATTTTCGAATAACTGCCATTTTCTGGAGCAATGAAAGCCTGAGATGGTATAATAAGTAAATTTTGTTTTTAATGGATAACTATTTCAATAATATACTGATATTTTGACTAACATATTAATCGATTGCAACAAGTATTTTTCAATTACAATTTCAATTAAATGCCTTAAAGAGCTTGATGACAGTTACATCATCTACATCTACATAACTGTGTTCAATTTCGTGTGGACAACTACAGTTATCTTCTACATGACTGTGATCAATTTCTTATGGAATAATGTCTGGCCTTTACTAAATCTTTCTTTGGAAATTTGAGCGTTGCAGTTTAAGTAGATTTCTTAGGAATATTAAAAAGATCTATAAGTTATACCTGGTTTCAAAAATTTAGACCATTTTAAATTAACTTAAAATTCGATATTCAACATAAATATCTTCGAAAATTACATTTTACAGTGGATTTTGAATGAAAATTTATAATTGAAATAAAGTTCATTTTTATAAAAAAAAATTGTTGTGAGTATTATCTCGTCGTACTGTTGAACAAGGCACAACGCTCGATCATGAACTAAAGTCTGTTCCAAATTAATCTTCATATTCCCTTTTTCGAATAACATGGAACTAAAATAAAGATTTTTTAAGTTATAATTTTAATTATAGAATTAGACCCGAGTAATTTAAACATAAATAAAATATAAAATAAATTCGAAATAAAAATTGATTAAGATTGTGCAAAAAAAATGTATTTTAAATTAAAAACTTAATTAAAATAAAAGAAAATAAACAAAATTAAGGATGAAAATTTTTAAATTCGATAAAGGTCCTTTATTAATTCTGGAACTAATATCTACTAAAATCTAAATTTAAGGAAAAAACAACCATTAAAATTCATTTAACAAAACAAAATTTTGTCTTCCCCAAAAACATTGAGGTTTCGCAATCGTTATTCTTGGCGCATAAAAATAAAGTTAATATTTAAATTTTAAGAATTTTATTGATTTGAAAAATCAATTCAAGTTTTTGTTAAAATTTTTATTTCCATTTCGTTTCTTCGATCAATTTTATTCTAAAATGGGAAACTTTTAATTTCAAAGTTTATAACAAGTTTCTAGACATTTTGATTATTTATTGAAAATTTAAATGCGAGTCAGATAAAAATCATTCAAGAATGGAAAATTCTTTTTAATCCTCTTTAAATATATTGATTTCCACAAACTAAAGTTAAACTAAGAGAAATATTTTTGTATGTTTTTAAGGATTTTGAAAATTAGCTATTCAATTTGCACATAATCGAATCGAATTTATGGAAAAACGAATGTTATATGGTTTATACGATACGCATTTTATCTTATACGTGAGAAGAAAAAAAATTTATGTCTGCTCTGTTTCTTCTTTAATATCATCTCTCTAATCAGTTAAAGTAGTAAAATTTTATACTAATATTTCAATTCCATAAACTCAGCGAAAATATCGTATGAAATTAAAGTTAAGAGTATGAAAGAATGCTGCTTAAAGCTGGTTCAAATATTTAATCAAAATTCCATAATTATTTTTTCTCTTTATTAAAAATTTCAGAATATTCATTTAAAAAAAAATTGGAAAAAATATATAATTTTGTTTAATTTATGTAAACAATTCATGAATGCCGAAATCTTTAGCATACAATATAGAAAAACTTGCTAAACCGTCTTTGCTAAATCGCTAACGTTCGGTTAGACTTGACAATTTTCTAATAATTTTGGCTTTCAAAATATTCTTTAAAACACAATAATTTTGACATCGCCAAGTACCTATTTGTTTTCGCGAACAACTTACATACGACTTCCTTTAGATTTGCTTTACATAATGTGAACTAATCCAAATGGAACTTAAAATTTTTGTGAAAAACATAGTTATTAATAATTTGATATAAAATTTTATTGAGTCAGAGTACAAATTAAGCATTTCAGGAAAAATGAAAATATTTAATGTATGTAATTTCTAAAATTGGAAACAATTTTTTTTTATATAATTATGTACGTATGATTGAATAATTGTGAAAAATATAAAAATAATTTTAACGATATCGAGTTCATTAGAATGATGTGGACCTTATTGAATCAACAACTTATATTTTTACTTTTACTTTTGATTTTACTCTAAGTGTTTTCATTTCAGGTGCTACAGAAATTTTGCAAATCTTTGATCAATTGATTCAAATAAAGTAAAAAGAGGCTGGTGCAATAAGACCAAAGTCCCCCTCGCTTAGAATCTACTATTAAATTCTATCTTTTATCTAAAAAGGTAAGACTTACCGTTTACCCGTAATCAACCACCCATTGTTCGTATTACAAATGACCATTAAAAGAAAATCTCTATTTTCAAGATTCAAGAGCCTACATTATTTTTGGGACAGATTTTATGTAAAAGTAGAGAGAGCTTAACAAAAATAATTACGTTTCGTACTTATAATTTGAAAAGCTTTTCCCAATAGACTTTCCCAATAGACCTTGGTGAACTCAATGTCAGCGAAGAAAATATTTTATCAGAATGTTCTTAATATTTCAATAAAGCTACCTGCTTTCATAAATTTAAAGTATTAATATTGTAAAAAATTGCATGCACCTAAATGTATGCAATTCAAACGTAGTTAAATTATTTTGCAACTCAGTCAATAATTCTTTCAATAACATTTAAGTACATAATTCAAAATTTTTAAAAATTGAAAATTTAAAGTCAGTAAATTAAAAAAATAAAGACAAGCAAAAAAGGGATCATTTGATATCAGTCGTAACGTTTGACCTAAAAGCGTCTATAATAATAAATTTAGTTCCAAAAATAAATTCGAAAATATTTTATTTTTAGAAAAGCGAAAAAATAAACAGCAAGAAAAAAAAACTTTTAATGAAACGAAAATGTGGAGGCGAGTGATTCTTTTCATGTTACCGTTATCTTGCCAAATCCTTAATTGAAATTTACGATTATATTTCATTCGTATTTACCACAATCTAATGTTGCTAATATTATAGTGTGTATAGTTGTGTATTTTTTAATTTCTTTGTTAAGAATACAAATTGAAATCTATATAAGATTTTGAAAAAGTCAATATAAAAGTTAACCGAGCAATATAATTGAATTTTATCCCAACTGTTTCTGTTATAAATTTATATTAGACATAGAGGGCGTACATAGGAATTTAAAAAAAAAAGTCAATATTATATATGGATTACACTTATTTTTATTCAAAGTGTAAAGAAAAAATGTTAACACGATAAAATCCATTGCAAACATAAATTTTATGCATATGCCCGAGTATGTGTTAATATTAAACTGGTATATACAGAAGCACTTTAAGTATTTTCAAAAATTGCTTAATTTAGCAGCTAAAATCTAAATTTTTAGAAATATGTGAGGAGAACTAATTAAATATGCTAGAAATTTTAACTATAAATTAAGTAAAATCTTAATCAATTTCGTTAGAAAAACTTGGATACTTTTGAGGTGTAGGCTTAAATGGATTATAAATTTGGCTACAGAAGATTTAAACCATATGATATTTCAATTTTGTATGGTTATTTTTTAATTTTAAATTTTAAAACTTTGGACATGCATTCAATTGGACCGATAAAATTTTAAATTAACCTTCTAAATTATATAGAATAATTTTAAAGTTTATTAATAATCGATCAAGATCTGTTTGCTAATGAAACTGCAATAATCAAGAAGAAGAAAGTATTGAATTTCAAAGTTTTTTTAACGAACAATTGTGCAGCACATCAATAAAGTAAATCAAACAAATTTTTTGCTGCAAACTTTTTGAAAAAGGTCTAAAACATATTCCCCAATATCTTGTTAATTGTGCTATAGATGAAAACAATTTGGTTGTAATATCAGTAGCTTGCAATCATATTTTTTGTGTAAATAAATATAAGAATGAATAACACTGTGATGCTAGTTTAAACACCTGGAACAATAATATACCTAATATTTCACTAGAACGGTGTTTAAAATTATTTATGATTCTTGTAAACCCTTATTAATGCAGAGTTCTTGTTTTTATAACTATTATTTTCCATTAAGCGGACATTGTCACTGTGCAGGTTATTAAATATGTACACAAGTTATCTTTCATACAAATTAAATTACAAAAATAAAATCGAAAATTCACTTGACCTTCTTGATATTGTGAATGAGGACAAAACTGTTTTATAGAAATGATATTACAATTTACCTTTTGTCTGATTCCTTTTTGAATTTAGAAGAAAATGAAAAGCAAATTATCTTTTTCTTTTCTTTAATTTTTTTGTATTGAAAACTTGAAAGCAAACGTAAATTGAAATTAAGTAAGCTGATGCCCAGACAACAGACAAAAATTAAATACCTTTTTGATGCCATTTAATCGCTTCATTGGTTTATCATCTACCTACTTACTACTCGTGTTCACTTTTTTATGATTTTGTCTCAATCTTTTTCTCTTTTCAATTTAAAATTTTAAATTTCATCAAATGTATACTAATAAAATGAATTTTCTTAATTTTTTTCTTAAATGTACTGTGACGAATAAAGAAAAAAAATTATAATTAAATTTTATCTCGTATAAGGATAAACGATAACGTGACGTGAAACAATTTACTTTAATTTGGAGACAATTCAGATTTTTAGAATCAAGTCTTTAGTTTTTCATCATTGTTTATTTTATGCAGCGTAAAAAACTACTAACTACAAACCAAAGTCAGTTGTATTCCGCTGGGGTCGCAAACCAAGAATAATATTTGATTGGCACTTAAATTGTCTGAAGAATCTGAAACATATTTCAATTAAAAGAACTTGTTAAGGACTTGACTATTTTTAATGAATTTTGTTTGAATGCTAATAAGAGTTCGCCTCGCAGTAAGACTTGATTAAACCACAATAAAGATATATTAATTTTTTTAACAAATTTTAAGAGAGGGGAGCATTTTCTAAAATAAACTGTGTTTCCTTAACTGCAAAAAACAAATCTTGTTAAAATCAGACACAAAAATACGATACAAATATTCAAGGCATCTTCTTGTCACGAATTTCAGTAATATTTCTTATAATAAACTCTTGTTATCTCTCGCCTTGCGCGCAATAAAATAAACATTTAAAGACCGCTATCATAATCTTACACAACATTATAGAAGTCGGTTGTGTGCTGAACTATATTAGTTTTCTTTGTTTTTGCAATTATCTAGAAATACTTAATTATTTTCAAAAATTTAAATATTTTGGAAATAAAAGTATTATTTCAACAATTATTTTAACACGAGAAAAAATAGTGTCAACTCTGTGATACCTGTACGAATTTGTTAGCCTATGTGCGAATAAATATGCCATAGCTGACTGTGGGGCAGACTATGACTTTAAGTTGTCATATTACCATATTAATTTATGCAAAATTTCAGTCCTGTGTATTTTTGGTTAACAAAATTTCAGTACTTTTCAATTAAGTTTTATGGCCGCTACCACAACGAATCAAGAAATTTTAATGATTTTTACCACACATAACAGCTTTAATAATACACTTGTTTTCAAGAAATTTCTACATTATCATTCCAACTATTTCTGAGATAATACCAAATAACTTTTGGAGTTGTATGGCAGCTGCAAGGAGCCAAGCAATTTCAACGACTTTTGTCAAACCCATTGGCTCTATACTAATATATCTGCTTGTAATTTCAATACCACAGCTTTTATAATTTCTGAGATATAGCTCAATAACTTTTGAAGTTGTATGGCAGCTACCAGAAAAAGCCAAGCAATTTCAACGACATTTATCAAACACATTGATCCTACTAATATATTCGTTTGTGTGCAATTTCAATCTCACAGCTTTTATAGTTTCTAAGATATAGTCAGATAAATTTTGAAGTTGTATGGCAGTTTTCCGAAACAGCACCCCGATCATGTCCAATTTAAATCTGGTTCTGGCACTTAATACAATAAATCATTTGTGAAAATTTGGTGAATTTAGCTCAATTAGTCTTGAGTTATCACAGGGACAGACAGATGGACGGATTGGCAACGCTAAATCAACTTAGAGTTCGACGCTGATCAAAAACATATACTTGAGTCTATATTTTAGACCGTTATTCCTTAGCGTTACAAACGGTAAGGCAAATTTTCTATACTCTTCGAACATACGTTTGTACGAGTATGAAAAAAAGATTCCCCGGCGAATGATTGATTAATTTCATTTACAAATTGCAAATACAAAAATTTAAATGATGATACGAGAATTGTACTTTTACTAATAAATTAACTTGAAGGTCTCTTTATTATGTATTTGTTGCAGTTAAATCTAAAAATATTAATCCACAACGCTAATTAAATCAACTAATGCAATATGTGTTGTAAGTTATAATGTCCTTGTTATCTGTATTTACAAGCCACATTACAGTGGGTTGTAATAAGTTAAATTGCATTCAATATTTTGTTCCACAAACATGAAAAGTAGAGGTCGGTTTGCATTTCGTGTATAATCATTTAAAATAAATGTAGTTGTTAACAATTTGTTGTCATTGTTTCAATTCTATACGATGGCCAATATAACCATAATTGCAATATTTTTTATGATTCTTAATTATGGAATTCAGTATGAATTTTCATTAATATTATTTTATAATTTATTTTCCGCTGTAAGTTTTCTTTTTTCATTTGAAAAAATTTCCTGTTCCAAATGTATGTTGCTATTAAGTATTGACACTTTTCTCAAATGTCATTTTTAATTAATTTTTGCTAACGTTATAAATTCAAGTATTTTTATTGTAGTATTAAAATGAAAAACACTTTAATATATTTTTATGAGCACGTGCTTGAGGTCTAATAAACCGATACTAAGTGCTACCGATATCTTGAGTTCTAAGTGTTACCGATATTAAATGTGTGAGTTTTTGTGTAAAAATAAGTTCAAAATTTTGGTTTTAGTGTAACTGACCTTAGTGGAAATATTTTCGGAACCACTTAGTGGAACTGTAATAAATAATTTTTATTCAAATACATAATTTATTGTGAAAGTTCAAAATTGTTTCGAAATCATTCTATTTTCTTCTTTCTAGATTATTCAGTAGAGAAACAATTTTTGTTACACCCTGTTCTAATAAATCTGATAAATGATAACATTTTCAAATAAATCATTTTTCATTTAATTCGAGCAGCATATAACAACATTTTTACATAATAATTTGTAATAAAAAGCCTAGGCGTTTCGATTTAAAAACATGATTTTATGTGCTTGTAAGTTTTTGAATACTAAATTGGAAAAAAAATATGAATGTGTTCCAATGAAATACTCAGTGGAATATTAAATTAATTTGTGATGTAACGTGCAACACACAACATGTGTACATGCATATGCATCTAATTTATTAATTTGCAATGAGTGATTGTCTGATTATGTAAAAGCATTTATTAATGTGAATACTGAAATTCTGTGAATATTTTGATTTTTCAAATTCTCAAAATTCAATGAGATAAAGTTGATTTGTTTTCGATATAAATTTTAATTTCATTTACAATGAAAAATCATGAAATTTTTCCATTCGCTCCAAGGATTCACTATAATTTATTGTTCTGAGCGCGGAACGGGAGTTATAGAAACGAAAATCAGTATAATGATGCATAAACTAGTTATTAATCTACTTAAAAAACATAAGCATCATACATAGTAATTTTTGGAAGGATGTTTCAAGGACGAAATTTTTATTCTATTAGAACATTAATAAATACTAATAAATTTAAATAGCTAAGATTGTCACGCGAAAAAAATTCTACAAAAATTCTACACAAACTCATTGGACATTCTATACAGGATTATTGGCTACTGTATTAATTGTATCGAATGTAAATTAAATAAATAGGATTTTTTAAATAATTAGGATTACTGGAGGGGTTAAGTATAAGCTCCCATTTTTGTGGGATTGTTAGTCTCAGAAAAGATTTCTAATTGGTTAAATAATATCAAAACTGTTCAAGGTATAGATGAAAAATATCATTAATAAATGGTTCATTATATTTCCAGAATAAGTTTGATAAACCGCAATACATAAATCATAAACATGATTTTTTGATTAAAAAATTAAATACTGCCAATTTACAAAACCCTTAATTATATAAAATTAGTCTGAAATACAATCACGAAAAGACCACATGAGCTGCGTTGTGAAAATGTAACTCCAAATCTTCATTGTCTGTTATTTAACAAAATTAACCTGAACAGTGTTACGTTTTGTTCTGTATACCTAAAGCCTTCAAGATTAGAACATTTCTTAATTCCAACAAGTGTTGATTGGGCATATTATATGTACTCAATGCCAACTAACAGAATGTTTTATAACTGTTCAATTTAATACAGATTTTTTGGAAACAAAAATAATTTTCTATAATTTCTACTATTGCATTGGGTAATATTGGGATGTAATACATAATTTAGTATGTACTTTACATATTGTCGTATTAATAGTGATATGTAATAAAAAGCATATAATATGTATCTCTTTGACTATTTATAATATTTCGGAGAATAGTAGGCTATGATCCAATGAAATTCACGCAATAAATCTCTTAGAATTAGATTTGTTTCGTTATGATAATTAATATTTTTTTTATTTTATATGAGGATACGTTGCTTATTCGGTTTTATTAATGTAATTTATGTGTATGTTCGCATACGTTAACCCCAAATATAATAACTGCGAATATATTTTCTTCAATCAAAATGAATGAAGTATAAACGAATTTTGTATAGAAGTATGTTAATGTTTAAACTATTTTCATTCACTCAATTAAAGAACTTAGTAAAAATATTTTACTGGGTGTTCTATGAATATTGCTTAGAATATTTGTATATATCTGGTTAAGATATTTCGGAATACTTTTATCATTTATAAACTACAGTAACAGTATGCAATATTATGCTTTATATCAGCGTATGAGCTCAAATTTGAAAACATATCCAAAAACATTTGCGTATTGGCAGTGTCTTGAAATAATTTTACTGGAATTCTGTTAGCGGTTATCAGAATTCTGCTTCAAATTTTTGCACTTAATATATTTACACTAAACCTATATCACTTACTTGAATTTTTGGAAAACGTTAAATTTTGAAACATCATTTGATTTTTCAGTTTTTGTTTTTAAATTTTTAAGTCAAACATTTATCTCTGTAATTAAGTTCTCTCGCATTAGTAAGATGGTGATCAAATTTGTAATTCCTTGAATTTTTCTTCTAATGCATATCTCTAGCACGTCAATCAACTTTTTTAATTTTGAATGTTGGTTGGATATTCAAATAATCTGTAGAATCAGCAGTGTCAAAAATATTAGGCAATTTCGTTCACTCAAAAAATTTCCAACCAATCTTTAGATTTTCATAGAAATTAGGAAATTGTAGGAGATTTTCGATAACTCAATTCTAACTTAGGTCTCAAATCCAAATTGTCAAATCAAAATTAACATTTGCGATGATTTTCTGCTACTGCTTAAACATTACTTATTTGCAAAAATAAAATGTTCATAACAAATTTCTGCAGATTTGTAAGTATGTATATGTGCATAAAGACTTAAAATTTATTTTAAAACTTTCAATGCATGTCTGAATTATCAAATATTCCATTAAACTCTGAGATAGATGCCTTGATAGATTTATGCTTATGGCATTAGTTTTTGTCACAGAAACTTAAATTTATATAATTTTAATAACGTGTCTAAAATCTGAAAAAAATTATTTTATTAAATTATTAAATTCAATCACTAGATGTCTATTCAAAAGAAAAAAAAATTATTTTTGAAATTTCTTGCAAACCTGATCGAAAAAATATATTGGAACAATTTAGTTAAACAATTTCAATTGAAAATTTCTATTATTGTAATTTATAGATCTCACATATTGCGCATAAATTATAGAAATTGAAGTAAAGTGTGTTTCAGGTGATATAATTTACTTTTACATTATTTATTGAAATTCTACAAGTTCCCAAATGTTCAAATGTTAGAAAAACTTAAAAGGAGTGCAATATACAAATTTGGATTTTTGTTAAATTGCACGTGCAAAACATAAAAATTATAAACTATTATTCCTTCACTACAAAGCACATCCTTAACTAGATGTGCGTTGCCATTATGAAATGCATTCTCTGTGTTAAATGGACGTTCTTTTAAAAAATTTTAAGTTGTGGTGTTTTTAGTACTTTGTTTTAAAAATGGAATACGTAAAAATTATTTAGGAACCTACACGCATTAATACGTTTTTAAGAAGATGAAATTCTTACATTAATTATAAAAACTTTAGTTTACAGAAAAATCTGTACATAGTTGTAGAGGTACATAACAGCACAGATCAGACAGTTGATATTATTCCGCTTAAGAGATCTCGTATTTTCAAATTTGATATGTGGAGGTAAAACGTGTTAATTAATATCTATATGTTTTAAAAAAAAATATAATACAGCTTTTACCAACATTATAAGGTCACGACTAATATTAAATTGACTAGTACTTGAAAAACAAAAACTTTCTTAGTTATACAAGTGAAAACCCATAAAGAGTTTGTCAAATTATGCTGTGATAATTGTAGAAAAGTCCAACAGAAATTGCCTATAGTTTAAGGGAATATTTTTTAGCTTTTCCATGTTTACAACATTTGAATACCATAAATTGTTATAATACACTTTTCTCTTTTGTCAATAATTATGATAAAATATAAGAACATAGCTATATACATAATAAAATAAAATATATTATGTAAAAATTTTTATGCAATCTCAAGAATATAGTTAGACTTAACTGGAATATGCTTAACAAAATAAATTGGCAAATAACGTTTATATAACCATTTAGAACTTTTCCATAAACTTTAAAAAGACAAATTTAACAAAATATTATTGTGTTATGTGAAATTATCAAATAATTTGGGACAATGCCGCAAAACTCAAAATAGTTACAAATAACTCAAATAGTCTGCAATTTCTGGGTAATTAAGCCATTATTCGAAAACTTTTGTCTTCTATATTTTTATTTATCCTTCTTCTCAGCGTTTTTCCAAAAAAATTTTGAATGTGATTTTTATACTTTCACTCTGTCTGTTCCTTCGTGAACTCCAGGTTGTAGTATAGTTGAATTTTTGCAGCTCTTAGATATAACTAAATTGTTTATTTTGTTAAAAGGAATTTTTGCATCCCCATCGCCTCCTAAGCAACCGTTTCCAGAAATTTGTAAAACTTACATTTTCCGTACTTTATAGTTCAGAAACTGCAAGCTTTTCAAATTTCTATAAGCCCAGAAAGCTGACGGTAAATGCCATGCCAATAAAATGTATAAATATTTATCTTAACTCAAGAAATTAGCCTTTCAATTCGACAATTATGTTAACGGCTCTTTAAATTTTTTTTTTTTTGTTTCATCCTAAATGTATGCAATTTTTTTTTAAATATTTTTGTATAATAATATGAATGAAAGTAATTTAAATAACTGCTGTTTTTAACAGCAGTTGTCGGAAGGCAAATTGCTACTTTGCAAAACACTTTCAGTTAATTTTATTATTAATACAATTTGAATGACAATTGAAATATTTCGATTTTCAATTTAGTAGAATGAGATTCAAAAAAGGACATCTCACTATTTTGATTCTTGAATAGTACAGCCATTTAACTGAACCTTTAATGTTCTCCTTTATATTTTCCTCAGTAAATTCAATTGCATTATTCCATTATTTAATCATAAATTCTTTTTGGTTTTGAAGCATAATTTTGATTGATGCCTTGGATGTTGCATTAATTTATCAGCAATAAAGTAATGGACTAATATTTGATTCAACAAAAATATTAATTTGTATCTATTTCAAAATTGATTAAAAAAAATTGTTTAAAAAAAAATAAGTTTCTACAAATCTAAAGTTTTAAATTTTATTTTACCGTTTCTTTGTTACAAATCTATTCACAAATTGCTGTATATGCGAATAACGTTCAGTATAATTTAATTTTTATGGCATCAATCAATTATTTCTACAAGTCTATCAGCTTTCGTACCATTTATAGCTTTTTTGTTACATGTAGTTTACTTATGTATTGCACAACCAGCGCAGAAAAACCCAGTCGGAATGTACTGTCTTAAGAAATTCTTTTGAAAATTGTTATAATTTTTAAATACTCTTGAGCATTCACAGTACCTTCAAGAAAAACAGGTTTACCAACACCATACCCTGCAATAACCATTACATAAGGTGAAAAATCACAACATTTTTGAAATTTGAGATTTTTACAAAAACTAAATAACTTTGCACGATAAACAAAGAAGGAAAGCTTAATATCTAATTCAGTATGACCAATTTAGAAAAATATTAATTTAATACGAAAAATTAAATAAGTGCGGAAAAAAAAGTTTCTGCGAAAAATTATTTTGGTTTCGCCATTATTTCAAAAATTTCATGGCCTTTGTTTAATAACCATGTCCCTATAGCATTTTCGTTAATTAGGATATTTCATATAAACAAGTTGCTACTTAGTAGTGACTTCTTCAGTAGCTTTCAAACTATAAAACAAAATAAATTCGGAAACTTAAGCTGTCTTTACCGTTCGGCATTACCAGCAATCGAAAGTGAATTTAGCAAAATCTTGATCATTATTTTAACAAGATGAAGTTTTATCACTTTGTATTTCAATTTTTACCAAATCTATTTCCATAAAAACTTATGTGATGGCTACAAACTTTGCATATCGAGTTTTTGGTGGGAACGCACTTCTCCATAGTAAGAAATCGTAAATAAGCTATTTTTAGAGAGTTGTCGGTGTTTCGTTCTATTGCCTTATCGGTCTGTGTGTGCACGCATGTATCTTAAGTTTGGCTGAATCGATTTTCATAAAAAATTTTATATGCGAGTTTGTTTTGGCTATGTCATGTATTGATCAACTTTTGGGATATATCATGTCTTGGAAATTGGATTTTTTTGCTTGCCAATATTAAATGTTTGCTCTTATAAAGACAGATAATCAAACGATTTCCTTGAATTCTAACATTTAAATTTTGGCGTGTTAAAACAATGAATATATTTAATTTTTTTTGAACGATCGTGGCTCGAAAACCAAACTGGGGGCCAATTTTACATTTTTTACCATATATACAGAACGGATTGATGGAATTTCTTGAAATTTGATATTTGAGCTCTAGTTGCTACCGAAATTAGCTGGTAAAATTGCAGAGAATTTGGATGGCACAAAGCGAAACGCTACTAAGAGCCAAATTTACATTTTTCTAGGTATGTTAATTAATAGCTTACTATCGCTCTAAAACTGGAAAGAAGTGTTTAAAAGGCATTTTAATAATATTTTGCCACACTTTCACGTGATTTAACTTTTAGTAGTAAATCTGTCTTAGCTTTAATTAAATCAAATGCAGTGCGTAGATAAATAGATTCGCTGAAAACCAATTAATTTTATTACAATAAGCCAATTATTAAGAATATATGAATATTACAATTTTTATGAATTTCATATTAAGAGTTCTATCGCACTTACATCTTCAATTCAATGAAACAATAATATTATATTGTTTTGTATGTAAATAAAAAAAATAATAAATTTTTATAGTGGAGAAAAAAAATTTTTCACTTTAATTCTTTTTCGTCATAATTTTTTTTCAATAGATTCATTGACCATTATATCATCAATTTGCATATTAAGACTCACTATAATGCATAGATACGACTATTATGCGATAAAAATCGGATCATTTGAATTAATTGAATTCTTTTTCTATTTATTGTGACGGCGAATAATTTGAGATAATTTTTTATTACTTTAGAAAATTTTAATTAAATTTTGTTCATTTTTGTTGTTATTTTAATAATGATTTGAAAATGTGGTCCTTTTTGAATAAAGATTAAAATTTTATAATTAATGAAAAGATTTTTATCATATGAATGGAATATCTGAAAACAGAATTGAACGGATGATTTGATCTTTAGTTTAAATTTTGCTAATTAAAGTGAAAATCATTTAAAAACAAGAATTCTCGCGTAGCGGGACCTAATAAAAAATGTTACCACTTATCAAAATTTATACGATTTGAGATTTTGTAGTTCAGATTTTACTTGGTTGTAAGACATGAAGAAGATTTCTAGCGAGGACGGTAGTGATACAGAATACGGCAAATCATGCGTCTACACAAATTTCATTTTTCTCTAATAATCGTTTATTGGACTTTCTTACCTCATTTAGGCCATTGAAATGTATACAATTTTCATTTAATTATAGGCACAGGAAAATATTCAAAAAAAAAATTTATTATAATTTCATTTTACGAAATTTTTGTTTTGTGTTATTTGGAGTTTATTAGTTGAGTAACTGTATAATATTATAAAAATATTTCCCTGAAGTACTTACTCTTGTTAAAAAAAAAAAATTTTATGTCCATTTTTTATGAATTTTGTTTCTGTATGAAAATGTTCGCCAAAAGTCATAACCATTACTATTAAAAGAACGTTTATTACATTTGAAATCACTTGAAATCATAAAAGTATCCATTAAAGTACAAAAAAGTCACAAGTCATGGATAATGATCTCTAATAATTTTCAACGTTTATTTGATAAAATATAAGGACACTTATGTTAACCACATTACAAGAAAATAATGTTATAATAAACTCTTTAGGAGACAAAGAAAACGGAACGGAATGATTGTGCAGAAATAAGAAAAAATAATTTTTACATTTTTATTCAATTTTTAGACAAAGACTAGAAAAACTATATTTTGTCTTCAAAGTACGGAAACTTATTTTGGACTTAAGATTTTCAGAATAAAAAACAATTTGTAATTTAATTACTATAATAAATTAATTTGTATTCAGTAAATAGCCGACCGCAATATGTATCTGCTGAATAACATTTAGAAACTGCAAGTAATTTATTCATACTTTGTTTCACAAAAAAGTTACACAAAACAGCGAAAAGGTCCTTTAAACATTTATATTAAATTAAGGAACCTATAACGTTAATCTGGTTCTTATAATGAAATGATGAATGGCAAAAAATGTAAAATCAATCGCTAGTGGAGTTCGATTTTGGAGGCCTGTCATTTGATTCCTAGCAAAATCTAGTGTTTGACATATAATTTTCCTGCCAATTACACTGATTCGGCATATTATTAAAGAGAGATCAATGTTCACGTCAACCTCTCATATAATGTTCCTATAGCGACAAGAGAATTTAACAAACTATTTAATAAACCAAGAATTTAATCTATTATATTAGCTGTAATCATCAACGTTTATTTTTAGGTTGACGATTACTTAAAAGACGATTGAAAGACTCATCAGGGTTTACATAATGGCTATTTGCGAGTATTTTAGTCGGTATTACAATTCAGCAATTCGCTGGCATCTGTCCACCTTTTGATTATGAAATATGAAAATTCCTAAATTTTTTTTTTGAATTCTTCTGTAGGTGTTACTATAGGTGTATAGGATTCTACAAAATATACCAACATTATTCCTTTCTGAGATATCCTTTTCTAATTCTTTTGAACAGATTTTATTAAACGCAGATTTAACAGCTTATTTATTAAAAAAAAATTTATGTGACATAAACCGCTCACCTTTTAATATTTTACAAATATATTCGCTCATTATTTATATTCATATATTTATATAATTATACATATAGTTATATTTAACTCTAATCCATTCCACCATACAGGCGCTTAAAATAGTTTGTTATTTTCTACCTTATAGAAAACAAAAACATTCGATGACGTAAATAGCGTGTTTTTAATACGCCAATACATTATTTATGGAAAATTTCATTTGTAATTTTTTTTTTTTGTAATTATTTAGCTGAATAACATTAACAATAAATTTTGCCATCATTCCATATAATCCAAATATAACTGTAGCTGAAGAACTGACGACATTACAAATCGTTATCAAAATTTTAAAAATTCAAATAAAAATTTGTAAATAATTTAAAATTCTAAAAATTTCCATTTTCAAATTAACTTTAAATTTATACCATTTCATTTTCATATTGTATTTATTTGTTTTTATTTAATATCCTTAAATCTCATTCTTGAACACAAATTTTATCTATAATTCAAATACAATGATTTTATATATACAAACCTATTGTACAAGAGTACGTACAAGAGCAGTAAACAGTTAAAAATAAAAGAAAAAGCAAAAACCGAAAATCGCATGAAAATCTTTTGAATTTCAAATGATTTTTAATGAAAATTCATCTCATCAGCATGAACGGAAAACAAAAGGAAAAATTAAGCGCTCTGAAAAAAAAAAACAGTTTTTCTAATAAGAGGGTAGAATTTCCACTTTTTCTTTGGTTTTCTATAAATAGGAACCAGAGGGCAACAAAATATGATGATGGTAACCACCATCTTTATACTAAGAAAAGGAACAGGTAAATTCTGTTTACAGGATCTAATGGATACATTATTATTTTTCGTTGAATTTCTTATTTTATTTTATTTGTTGTAGTTTTTCTCTTTTTTATTTTTTCCTTTAATCTTGCTTCTATATTTAAATTCCCTTACTTCATCTGCATAATTTTATTTTAATTTAAAGCGATAAAGAGCACTAAGTGCTTTCATCATTTCCATACAATTTTAATGAACATTATTGTTGTATTCAATTATGCACAACACTAACATTTTTATAGTCATCATCGTCCATATGCCAAACACTATACACATTTATACATATTTTGTAATAGTATTTAAAAATCACTAATGTTACAATAAAAGCAATGAAAGTTGGAAAATAAAATAAAAAAAAAAAAACAATTGAAAAATTGAGTATAACTTTGGCAATTTAAAATTTAAATTCTGTTCACTTGTGTATTTGGTTGAGTGAAAATTCTTTTTTGCGTAAGAGTATTATGAAATTGGTTTGACATTCTGCAAAAGAATTTTAGAAAATTTTGGAAAGATTTTCAGAAATCCGGTGTCAGTTCCTGTATTTTGGTGTTAGACAACAGATTAGAGTGCGTATTCTAATGTAGTTCTATAAAATTGAAGTACTCAATTGAGATTTTCCAAAGTAATTCTTGCTATATTAAATTCTAACAACGACTGCAGGCTAATTTTTGGTCTTTTAATGTACAAAATCCGTAACAATTTTATCATTTCAAAGTTCCTATAGTTTTCAGATTAAAATTTTAACAGCAAAAGTTTAGATTTTTTTTTTGTCGTACAACTTTTAGTTTATTAACCTTATAGTATTTAGCTTACTTATACAACTTTCTACTATCACTATAAGGTTTGAAATATAGATGGAAATGCCGTACAAGTACCTATAAGATATAGTGAAAATACCTTAAATACCTTAAGAGTGTACCTATAACTTTGTTGTAGTAAATAATATACGAGTAAATAGCATATTATATAGAAGTTTAAATTTCCCGAGAATTTTCTCTTAACAACTTGTTTACTTGAATTTTAATTCTATATTATTATACTTTAGGAAAAGTTTTGGAAAATATTTTGTGTTACGGTAGTTTTAAAATCTAAAATGAAAGGAAAAGGTGTGAAATGAATGAAAAAAATTATTAATTTTCTCATCGTAAATATTATTTATAGAGGTCATTAAGTACAAAATGGTAATGACACTTGAATAATATGAAATATAGAAGAATAATCAAATTATGTTCAAATCAATTGAATATTTTATATTTAATGACCTGCCTTTCTATCTTGAAATTTTTTATATTTTGCTCTTATATTTTCAAAAACAACTTGGAACTAAATTTATTTCGTTAAGAATAATGTAACTTATTTAATAAGCAGAATGAATTTTTTTGTTAGAAGTTGCAATAATTCGAGAGTGTTATTTTATTATTATTATTATACTAGGACACGTCGAATCTACTTTGAAAACATTCTAATAAATAATATTCAAAAAATTGTTAATGATCTTGTAAGGATGCAAAGATATTTACGCCTGAGAAAATTTTTATTCGTAAATTAGTCAAAAATTTCTTCGTCTTGCGAAAACAATAATCATCGAGTAATAATTTTTACTGACATATCTGCTTGACACATTAAGCAAATTATCACATTACAAGTTATAACTTGGACGAATTATTAAATTACCATATACAATTTTTACATTTAAAATACATGGCCCTATTATCAGTCGTGGAATAGATCTAATCATATTCAAATATGATTGGGCTTGCCGTTTTGATTAGTGCATAATTATAATTTTAATAAACTCGTTTCAAAATACGTAATTAATTCACCAAATTGAATTTTAAAAGATTCGCATAAAATTTACAATGACTTCCATTTAGGAATTGGAACTTGCACTTGTAATCTAATCCATTTAAATTTTTTGATGTTTTATCTATAACGAAATAAAATCACGTTGCATTCGTTAAAATATTGTGTTCTCCATTTTCTTAAGATTAATATTGATCGCATTAATTATAGTGACGAATCTGTTGCAAATCAACTATAAAATCTATATGTACACAATTTTTTGAAATTTACAAATAATATTTTAAGAGAACAAATACCAGAATCTTTGTATTATAGAAAAGTGATTATACATATACAAAGCAACAGGAATAAATTGTTATGAGAAAATTCTGTTTTCATCTTAAGAATTTCAACAGGATATTCGTGTGAAATAACATCTAGAGATAGCCATGAGAAAATATTGAATATTTAATGATGATTTAATGGAATTCTTGTTTATATCATTTTGTTCTAAAATTTCTACATTTCTTCAGGCTAAAAATGCAAAACTGTATGGTATGTATCGGATTGAGAAAAGAAAATTAAAGGTATATGAAACTGAAATTTTTCATTGTTGTTCTATAGAATTGAAGGATATTTTCTCGTTATTTTCTGATTATAATATTGTTGTTTTTATTATTTTCGCATTTTGACAAGGATTTGTTTTCTTGTTTTGCCCAGTTTATTGTATTGGTTTTTGTTTCTCTATACTTGTATTGGTTCGTTACGTTCCTTCTTTGCGTTAAGTGTTTTGTTTTAATTTTCTTTTCACTTGAAAATATGCAAATTACCATAAGAGCAAAAACAGAAGTGGCTCCTTTTACTTTAGTCTCTTGAATTTTATGTTTATTTTTAATGGCTAAAAAATTATTCTTTTTTTAGTGCTTTATTTCATTTTTGATTGCGTGTACTGATTTATTGTATGTTATTATGTGTTTTTTCTTTTCTTTCGTTTAAAAGTTAAGCGGTTGGGGATGTCAGTAACAATTAAAGCAATTTTGAGAACTACTATTATTTTATAGATTGTAGTGAGATTTAATACACACTTTTTGAATTTTGAAGTATTGAAACGATTGAGTGATCATTATCAAAATAAGCATAAATGGATTGCATAAGTGAGTTGAAGGTCATATACAGGTAATTGTATCTCTCCAGCACTATGTTAAATTGAAGTGATTGAAAAACAAGCATTCATCTTGTGAGTTGTCAAGACAGTTTAATTAAAAAAAAAATAGGAATATGTGAAGCCGCTAATAATTTCTGAAATTCACTACATGATACTTTCTTAATGACATCAGCACAAAAGTTTCAACTTTCTAATCATAGTCTGAATAAAAAATAGTTTGATCAGCATATGAACTTCAAGCATATTATAAAGAAGAAAAAGATTTTGATAAAGATCATCTCTATCCCCCGTTTAAAGAACTTGAACTTTCAGATATAGTGAGTATTCGTGATCGATTGTGTTGTTTGACATGTAATTTTAAACATATGCCTAACTAATTGACCTTTGGTAAGAAGGAAACCTGATTTCTCAGAGAAATTTGTTCCATCGAGTAACAAAGCTAAATTAAAAACAATTTCCATTGAAATTTCAAAAAGTACCAAATATAATTAAAATTAGCGTTAAAATTAGAGTTAAAATTATTTTTGATTTATATGAAAGAGCAAAAATACTTTAATGGACACGTCTATAATGGATTTTCTCATGGATTTAGAAGTTTAAGCATAAATTACCCTACAAATCACTAAAATAATTTTTAAAGTTTATTCAAATTCGATTTGAATTCAAAAGTCTTTAAATGCATTAAAGAACAAAACAAAAACATGAATTTGTGTTTTTGATTACCAATTTCATGAGAAATTTGCAAAATATGTTTTTGAATACAAACAAAAATGAGACGGGGGAATTAAAACAATGAACGCAGACAGAGGAATTAAAATGAAACTCATGTTTTATACTAATTAATGTCATTTTTATTTCATTAATGCTATAACTGTGTTTTTCCTCCAGAAATTTCAGTTTTATTGTGATTCATTGCACAAAAAAGAAAGGATAAATGCGACATTATTACAGTAATTTTTCATTTTTGTATTTGCAATGCAAAACGAAAACGTGAATATAACAGTGTCTGAAGCTTATTTTGTTTACTAATTGCACTCGTTACGGACAGCATAATGTAAAATAATATTGCCAAATGCAGAGTAAGGGTGTACAAAATAAGATATTTTTTTTGAAAACTTGTTATTTTTACAAGTTTGAAAACGATCTGTTTAAAATTCTATAAAAGAGTCTTATTTTCAATGTTAACGGCTTCAGACATCAAAAACATTTTTTAATTAAATTTAAGGCAAATTAATGAACATTTTGTAATTTTGTGTGCCTTAAGAATAAAATTGGAAATTAAAAGGTCAAGACTTATAAAAAAGTATGAATTTTACAATTTCAGCCATTAATTAAAATATTTCTATACAAAATGTTTCACAAATAAATCTTTGTTTAAGATTTGAGACATTTCCAATTTTAATGTAAAAATCTTTGTACGTCATATGCAAAACTATGCCTATTTTTAGCCTACGCGTTATATTCGAAATCCTGATGATGCTAAAAATTTTTTAAGATATTTCTGCGAATTGAAACTTAAAACATAAATTCGCAAAAGCTGTAAGATAAAACTCACCTATTTCAATAAAAGCATTTTTTAATAATTTAATAAGGCAAGTAATAAAAATTTTCGTAAATAGAGTTTTGTTTACTGTTTAACAGAAAAATAACATTAAGAACTTTCGTTAAAATCTTCCGAAATGTTGATGTTTCATCTTACTACCGAACTTAAGAAATAGCTAAACCGGAATAAAAGGGTGTTTTAATTTACATTTTATGCCACAGCTTTTATTTTTTTCACAATCAGCAAAAGTTCATGAAGCAATATTACATTAAATCTCACTTCTTTGTAATTTCAGTAATATTAAACTTGAATAATTCCCGAGCTAATTAAATAGTTTTTGAATTTTTATCACAGCTACCAATGGCCGGAAGAGAAAAGTAATAAAGTTGAGTCAAACCAATTGTTTGTATTGTAACACTTTTCCCTTCAACAAGCGAAAATACCGCTTTTAAATACAGTCTATGTATACTTGCCACACTATTAAAATTATTTTCATTCATAAATGAAATTATTTTTAGGCTTGCATACATATAGGCTGAACGATTTAAGCAGTCTTTGAAATAAAGCAAAAATTAATATAAACAGGAGTTAACATAATACTCGATTTTAAGGGTTGATTCCGTGAGTTAAGAAAAATAATTATATTTTTTAATATCATGGAATTTACCGCTAGCTTTTTCGCTTATAGAAATTTGAAAAAGCTTGCGGTTTGCGAAATTTAAGATGTCAAAAATTCAAATTTTACAAAATTCAAGAGGCCTTAACTTGAGAGGGGGTGGAGAGGGAAAAAATTTTCTTTAAGCGAAATGAATTTCAGGTTTCTACAACTTGGGGTCTAGAAGAAAAACGATATCCAAAATTTGGAAAGAACGGATTTTAGATAACGATAAATTTGAACGGTCATTTTATTTTTTTAAAGTTAAGCTATAGTTTACTGCGATATGAGAAGCAAGCCGCTGTTTTCCCGCGTTAGTAAAATTTGAAAAATGCTTATGGTTCACTACAATAAATAGCTAAAAAATGGCATTTTTAGAGTTTTAGGGGGGATAATTTCTAGAGGGGGCAGATAGGTAAAAATTTTGTTCTACGGAAATAAGTTTCTAGTAAAGATCTATGCACATATTACTTCCGCTTTCTATCTTCAAGGCTTTAGAAGTTTTCTAAACAAAAAAAGTGTCCACGGACGGAAGGACAGAGTGAAACTAATAACCGCTTTTTTCAAAATTTTTTTCGAAAAGTGCTAAAAATACAGGTTGTCACTTTTCGAAGTACACTGCTATATATCATTATATATAATACCATAAAGGTTCTCATGAGTTGACAAATTTTTTACAAGGAAACGATGTTCGCTTTAATAATAATTTGAAAAAATTTTTAAAACCGTAAAATTTGAATAAATTTTACAGTTTAGAAGACCGTAACAAATAGCCCAACAATTACCCAGCAAGATTGGCTTCGATTTTTGTAGTGCATCAAAAAAAAAATATAATCCTTTTTTTTAAACATTAATAATTACGTGAGTAAGTATCAATTATTATCAATATTCCGTTTTCAATATTTTCTATTTAGTTCTAAACTACATGGCACAAATCCAAAAAATACAATAAGTTCTACGATAAAATTTGCTGTTTAATTAAGCAGTAAAAACTGTGGGAGTTAAGAATGTGCAAATATTTTAAGAAAAGTTCGAATATTTTGTTTAGCTCTATTAATTTTTAATTTTTACTGTTTGCAGAGAAGTTCATTTAATTTTTAATATGGCCATAACACTATTATACTCTATGTCCTTATAGAAACATGAAAACAACGAATTTGAATATTTTAATGTTTAAAAATGTATTTAAATTTTTTTTTTTTTGAATTTCTAACATGAATAGTAGATTCCATTGTTTTAGACTTTTTTTTATAAAAAAAAATTGTGTTGAAAACATTCAAAAATGGAGTGTCATACTTAGTTCCACATAGAATAAATAGAGACAAAACAAAAAGGCAGGAAATTTTATTTAAGAGTTCATAATAATTCTATAATAGGATTAAGTTAACAACATAATTTCCTTTTTGTTTTCTTTTTTTTCTAATGAACATCTAAAGAGGGATGTAGGGGTAGGCAAAATTTTTTCACCAAACTTGAAATCCTTTAACTAAATCCCATTCCATATTCTTTTTTTCCATTTGATATTTTTATATTTTGAGTAAAATTAAAACATAAATTTATGCTTCAGTTCCTTGCATAAATATATTTTATTTAAACGTAAAGCTTGGTGATATTTAAGAACGTTCTATTTAATTTTATTAAATATAATAAGATAAAAAAAACTGTAGATTAATTTAAGAATATATCATTACATATATATTATGTGGAACGCACACATACACAATAAAATTATACCAATTTACCACATCATAAATTTTGTACTCGCATCCTCATTCTTTTAATATTATTTTTGTAAAACTCCTTTAGGCATTTAATAAAAAATACTATTCTAACATTTATTTTATATGGTACCAGCCAGGGTGCATAAATATATATTTTAAATGGATATAATATATATGACACATAAATGTTGGTGTAATATGGGAATATTATTTAAATAAATAGTAAAAAGGATAATAGGGATATAAAAAAATAAAGAGTATAAATTACCAGAGTAACCAATTAAAAAAATCCCTTTAAATTAAAAATCAATGGTCACTCTTACATTATAAATTTCAGTATACGCTTTAGTATATGTTGTTTGTAGAAACTTCAAAATACTCTAGGCGACTAGGGTAACCATGTAATTACCAATGGTATAAATAGAAATTATTTATAATCTTTTTGGTTAAAATGTTAAAGAATATTTTTATTTGAATTTATTGTGTGGGTAAATAATATTATATGTACGTAAGTTCACATTCAAGTTATAGGAGAGCATTAAGATCTTATGTGTTTTAAATCACAAAAGTAAAGCAAATCGCATTTACTAAAGAAATCTTAATTGTAAAGAGATACAAAAATAATTTCTGGTCTGGGAAAAAAAATTTAATTAGAATCTCTGGAAAATTTGAAATTTTTTAAAATTGAAATACTTGAATTTCCGAAAAAACGTGTAAAACCAAATGATATACTATTCTTTATTTTAAGTTATAAACAGTTATAAGCAAAAGTTATAAGCAAAAAAACTTAGGTGTGCTAAAAATTTTGCTTAAATAAATTTGCTTGAAATCCCTATAGCTTCCAAACAGTTCTGATTTAACACTGTTGTTCAAGCAAAAATTTTACTTATTTTCGACAATTTATTTGAATGTATCTGACCCTTAACTTGTTGTTGAATTACCCTGTATTTTGTGTATGTGACTAATATTTTCTTAAAGTTTTCTTTAGACTAAACACACTAAAATTACTCTGTTAACTAATTTTAGATTAATAGGCTCGCTGGAGTTTTCCTTGGTTCCAGCAGGTATTCTTAGGGAATTTTCCCAGGCGAATCAGGGGGATTCTTCAGTTCCGATATCTCCATTTTTTTGGTTTAGTGCTTGGTGTCTTGTAAAAGCATCAAAACTATTACGACTCTTCGAATTGTTTTGATAGTTTTAAATTCTTCTACATTACTATACTCAGACAGTCTATTTTACATTATAAATCTACATTCTATACAACAACAAAGAGACAAATTATGAATAAAAAGGAAGAAAGACTTCACTCTGTAAATTATCCTTTTCACATGCACAATGATGACAATTCGTGTCATTATTGTATATCTACTTCGCATTGTCAAGATAAAAATAAAAAACAAAAACTAAAAATATCCTTTAATGAACCCTTGAAAATATAATAAATGTCACTTTTCATTTTGTCTTTTCAAAGGTACACAAAATTATTTTTCTCCTTTCGGCTCAAATCCTATATGGGAAATTTTGCAATCTGCATTTGCTAAAAAATTTTTATAAATGTAAAGTTTGTTATCCTTTTTCAAATATAATACGGAAAACTTTGTACATTAAATTCAAATTAAATACAAAACGAAAGACTATCTGTCCCTTTCTGTTTTTGACCTATTTCTTTAAATTAAAATGTAATTTTTTTATAAAATGCTTTTTCTTATATCTTAACTTCTCAGGTAAAGATAATGTTAGCGTTAAAGTTTAATCATGTTGTGAAGGAAAGATTTTGTGACTCATTTTTTGAAAGAAAATTTTTCAAGAGAAAATAAAAATTTGTTTGTTCCATCTATTATTTCTTCATAACTCTAAACAAGTTAATATTATAGACAAAAAGGATAAACCTATTGTTATAATCAGGCAAAAAATCTTAACAAATAATTATATACGAGTACCTTATTAAGTTTGTTTGAGTTTAAGAACTAGAATTATTATGATGAATTTTTTTGTCAGTCCAAAAACAAAGGAACAACCTACATATGTAAGACTTTCAGAATTCAAATATGAGGAGTATATTAAATACAAGAAAAACTGCATTAAAAATGTATCACATATGCAAACTTACGCATTTCGATATACAGTCGTACATTTCGAAATATTCTTAGCTCTAGCTCTTCAATTTCATGTAAATTAAATAATTCTAAGAACCACAGTATATAGGGCCGTGATTTATCCTCTTGATAGATGTAAGGCTGTAATAGTTATAAGTATATTATTTATTAATATTTTACAACTTTTAAATCCTGTTCAACAATTCCTTTCTGATATGTCAGTGGACATTAGAAAAATAGCAGCATTACGAGTAGCAAATTAACAATGGAGAAACTTTTCAAAACATTGCATGTGATTTTTCAAATTCGATTTGAAATCGAAGTTAATTTATTCTCTGTGAAGTCATGACAAGGAGCTTATTTGCTTGAGCATTTTAGATCACAAATTTTCACAAATAATTCATAATTCCCGAGAATGTATATAAACTAAAAATAACTCCAATATGTTAATTATGTATGCAAAATACCCATACGTTTTTGAATGTTTTGGGTGTTAAAAAATAAATTTGTAAGTAAAACAAATGTGAATCCTTGCCAGTGGTTTCAAGAACTTTCGTTATATTTCAAATTAATGGGCAAGTTACGTAATAAATATGTATTTGGAAAAATTTTTATGCACTTTTATTGCAAAGTGAATAAAAAGTTAATTATTAATACCATGGAAAAAAACAAACAGTTTTTTGAGAAAAATTTTCGTTATCCCTTTTACTTTTTAAAATTTAACAAATCCGAGTAATTTGTTAAATTAATTCAACATTTTCAAATTATTTATTGTTTTTATTTTAGTATTGCATGCAAAATATAATTTGCAAATTTTTTACATGAATTTAAATAATGTAAAATAAATTTTCTAACTTCCTAAATCTAATTTGTTAACTGAACTAACCAAATAATAAATTTATACAAATATTTTATTTCAACTTCTGGAAATTAAATTACATTTTCATATTCCGTGTTGGAGTGTTTTACATTTTCTTTAGCTACAGAAGGAATATTTAAAACAAAATACATACATATATTACATATATGTACAAATATTTTAGTTTTATTGGATCAAGATTTAATTAAAATAAAAATAATTTAATTTTATTTTTTTGTAGAAAATTTGTTTTGAAACAGAATTACTTTATGAAGATTAACTGAATTATTTGGACAGAAAGTAAAAGAAATTTCTCAATACTATATAAGCTTTTTAAAGGGAAGTCGGTTAAATTTACAATATTATAACTTCCGAATATTTTCAAATTACATCACAAAACACCAAATCAATGTGAAAATACAATTTTTGAAAGTTTTATGCATTTTAACACAAGAAAATTTCAGAGAATTATTTTATAACTCGCTGGTACCCTAATTTTTATAAAAATATAAGTATGTTATATAATCTTAATCTACATAGTAATTCATAATAACAAATTAACATGTTAGTGTTAAAACATACACTATTGCATAGCTTCAGGAGGGTGAGCCAGTAATTATCTGCATATTTTTGATCAAAAATAAAATTTGAAAATTTTAATTACAAAACCGAATTCAACCTGTTGGGTTTTGAGGTCTATTGCAACTTGACGACGCATACTATAAATTTTTTATTTTATATTAACTTTTAATTTTTACTTCATTGTAAGCAAATTATTTATTTGTAAGTATGGAATAGTGAATCCAATTTTTGTCAAAAAATTAAATCCACAATTCTGTAACACTTTTATTAAACTAGTCAATTTAGGTATATTGTGGTCGATTATGTTAGAGTTTTTTAATTATATTAATTAGAAAAGGGAAAACGTGCAACATAGAAATCCGAATAATCCAAAATTAAATTCGTTCGGATTCCGGAGTTTCGAATTTTATATAAACAAATGAATTTTATAATTACGGAATTTCAAAATCCGGACTTGGATTCCCTAGTTTACCAAGAACTTCGATTGATTTTCGAATTGAATATTATTGTTTCATAAATTTTCCCACATAAATGATATGTGCTTAATTTTTAAATTTTTCAAAAAAGTTCAATTAATACGTAATGATAAAAATCTGACAATATTTTTCAAAAAAAATCGCTTAATTGAAAAATTTTATACAAAATATATTTCCTAAAATTTCGTTTAGATTGTTCTATATACATAATTTAAATTTTAAAAGTCATATATTCCAAGAAAATTCTGTAGTAAATTCTTTCAAAGTTAATAAATTTAATTTGTGATTTCTAAAAATTTTTAATTCGAATGCATTGACATAAAGCTTTACAAATTAAAATACATTAAAAATTACATGCAACAATTAAATTTTTTTAATTTTAAATTAAATGATGCTAAGAATTAAATCAAATACTTTTTCAATTCTACAAGAACACTTAGTAAATAAGGCTCAGAGTACAAAAATTTTAAAAATTTCTTAGAATCACTAGTTATATACAAATTATTATTGATTGGCACGCTTTTCATTAATCAATATAACTAATTAATTATTATTATATACGATATTTAAAATTCTTTTGGCCTATTAAAAATATTATACTTTTCTACGAAAAAAATAATTATCCAATAAAATATATACAAAAATACTTACATATATACATACTTATATACTTAAAAATTGTTTATTTTCCAATTACTTTATTATTTGCAATTTCTAAATTTAATTCAAGCACTTGAAATATATAAAAATCAAATTAATTTAAGTAAAATTCTAAGAATCTTAAAATTATAAATTAATAATAATTATTGTAAAATAGCATACGAGCAGCTAAGATTTAAAGGGCGCATATAAACTAATTTATTATAATATAATTTTTTAATATTTTTGAAATATAAATCACATTTAAGAAGATAGTAAACACCATTATGAAATATTAAAATTTTTGTTAATTTCAATAGACAAAATATGAAAATGAAGTGAATTTTAATTTATTAAATTAATTAAAATTTTTAATTATTAAAGCAAAGAGTTAAATAGCTTAATTCAATGGTAAATTTTCTTATTTTCTGCCATGCACTATGATATACTTGTATACTAGAAATTATTTTAAAAGCAGCTATAGCTAGAATAAGAAAAAATCTTCTTTAAAAATTCTAATAAAATTACTATAAAAAAAATCTTCTTATTGAAGGAAAAAAATTTTATACATTTTAATTACCAAGCAATTTTATGTCCAAAAACAGAAAAAACAAGGAGAAATTTTTAAAAATTAATTCTAATTTTCAAAAATATCATTTGGAGTCTAATAAAATTTTACAAAGCAAAAATTCAATATAATTGCAAATATAAAAAATATTATGTAAAATTGTATATACTTAGTATCTAGTTAAATTTGAAAGAAAAAATAAAAATAAAAAGGATACAATATCCTTAAATTTAATTTTCTATTTTAAGAAAATTAAAAAAATAAACAAGAAATAGCAAAAATTTTATCTTCTTTTTTTTGTAATTAATAATTAAAAGAAAAATGAAACCAAAAAAGGATTCTTTAGACTTACATTTTATGGTACTTCAGTGTTGGTTGCTTCAGTGTCGTCTTCTTCTAATATTTTCTCTATAAAATTTTTATTTTTGCCCCTGAATTCTTGGCGTTGTTAATTTGTTAAAAGATGAAGAGAGTAAAATTTTAAAGGAAAAACAATAACAAAAAAGTAAATGGAATTTTATGTTCTTAAAAATAACGGTAAATATTTTTTAAGCCATTCAAGCCATTAAAAAAAAAAAATTAAAAAGAAACGAAAAAAATTAATTTAGAAGAACAAAAAAAAGTGGAAAAATAAAATTTAAAAAACAATAAAATTGTAAAAAAGTATTAAAATAAATTAGTTTTGTTGTTTTTCAATTGAATTTTCACATTACAACGTTTTTTGTTTTTCTTTTTTTACTCTGTAAAATTAAGGAGCGGGCGTTTTAAATTCTCAGACCTGGGTTTTGGTTTTTTTTTTGTTTTACATTCGCGCAAATACACGAATTTTATTTGATTACTCTTTTTTTCTTTCTTTTTGTCTTTTGTTTAAATTTTTTTTTGTTTTTCAAAAATTTTTAACTTTTTTGCCCAAATTTGATGTTCAATGAAAACATTTGATTCGATTGTTTCGATTATAGGTGGAGACCTGATGTTGTTTTTTTGTTTATTTTAAACGTTTACAGTTTAAGTCTGAAAGAGAAAAAGGGAATAAAAAATTAAAATAATTACAATTAATTTAAATTTATTTTTAAAATTGGCAAATTAACAAAGATATTGAAAGGAATAAAAATATCTGATGTGATGAGCACATAGCCGACTGTCAAAAGTATTTTATGAGTTGGCGTAAATGTTACACAAGACTAGTAAGTTTTATACCTAGTGGAATGTAAATTTGGTTTTTAGAAGAGGTTTCCTTTATTCTAGCCCATTTTCAAGAAAAATCAGCAAAACTATAAATTCGGCACGTGTATTGAATGCAGAGCATGGCATGAAAGGCTTTAATTGCTTGCGGGCAGTTAATTTTTCTTAGTAAAACGAATTTTCATCTTTGTCACTTAGAAACCTATTCAATATATCTTTTAAAATTATCAAAAATATAATTTTAGCTAGTAATAAAGGTGCACAAAGCTTTGGCATATTATCCCCAAAAATTGATCAATTCGTGACATGACTGAATCAAACTCAAATATAAAATTTCATTAAACCGTCACTTTAGCCGAAATCGAAATTTACAGGTTCCCAATGGGGCAAACCGAAAGAGAAAAAGACATCTCTAAAACCAAATTTTTTATATTTTCTTATCACGAAGAATTTCATTCCAGTTGAAGCTTCAAAATGTGAAATTTTGTGCCATCACATAACCGCTCTTATTGAATCAAATGTGGCCGGTAAAATGCAGGTGAGTAAAAACTGTAATAAAAATAAAAAAAATGTTGCCTGTAACCTTTTCTTCAATAATTTTTTATTGGTTTTTAATTGAAGTGCTCATAATTTTAAATGGTTTGAAATGAAAGAATTCCAAAAAAGAACAATTTTTAAATTCAATGCAACAAAAAGAAATTTTAAATGATTTATTTGAGTTTATTTGGTTATACCAAGAAAAATAAATTATGTAGGGAAAATTTAAACAAAAATTTTTCAGTGTTTTAGTGACAATAATATTATTTCAAGTATTTTTCTTGAATTTTGTTTAGTTTGGCCCTTCACCAAGCTGTAAAACTATAGCCTAATGCTTGTAATACTATTTCACTGTGGTGTTGAAATCCTTTTTCCACTCTAGTCAAAAGTAAAAAATTTTGTGCTTAAGTCGCCCCTACGGTTTCTAAACTGAAATCAGTAATACTTTACCGCTTTTAATTGGCTTAAAGAATAAAATAATATGTGCCAGCATTTCTCTATTACGAATTATAGTTCAGCGACAAAAAAATTTTATTGATGACCATAAAATTGTGTAGGCATACAATTATTTTTTACATTCTAATTTAAAATTCTGATTTGAATCAATAAGTTGGTTGTGAAAATTGGCCTGCTAATAATTTTGAAACAATGTTGGGGCGTCAATCATTTCTATAATAAAATAGAAACCGAAACATTTTAAAGTTTTTATGTTACTTCAGGCAAATGTAAATAATTGCAAGATATTAATTATCAATTCTATAATTCGTGTTGATTCAGAAATAACTCAAAACGATAATTCCTAAAATTCAATTGAATTCAGACAATGTGGCGAAATGGTATGTAACTTGCCCCAAAGTAAACCTTTGAATATGAATTCTAAAATTTATTCGCTAATTAAGAGCTAGAGTGTATTTAAAAATATATAAATTGGTACGTACAGTTAAGTTATGTAAGGTGTTCTAATTTTAATTAATTTTTCAATTTGCTATCCTGTCAATACGAGTAAGCAGCGCGTCTTCATTTTAAAAATTTATTGCTAAAAAACAAAATAAAATGATGATTTATTTTCAACAAAGTGATGATGACGATGAAACAAACAGAAAAAATTATCGGATGATCCACGACTACTTTTTAAAATGCAACAGCACCCACAATTAAGAATAACTGTATATTTTGATTTTCACAATTTTCATTTTTAAAATTTGTTTTTAAATTTTATTATTCGTACTATTATACTAAAAGAGCTCATTTATGAGAAGGTTTTAATTAAAAATAAATCCAAATTTATCTAGGCATATTTTATGTTAACACAAGAATAACTTGCACTCTACTTGGTATAATGGAAGAATTTGCGAAAATTTAACAATCACATAAATTGTACGTCAGAATCATCTTAAAAGAATTTCAAATAATTGTGCTATAAAATTCATATTTTCTTGTGTTTGTCACACTCGAATAGGTCAATATAACTACAAAAAATATATTTTGCTGCTTATATTCTGTACATTTTTATGTTCGAATTTTAAAACCTAAAATAAAAGTTTGCAATGAAATAGAAAAGAAGAAGAATATTTTAATAAATTTTTCAACCGAAAATAATGCCCATAGTAAAATTTTTCATAATACAAATTTTCGTTACACAATAAAATTTTACTATGTGCTCTTATTTTTATAGTAACGACATCGTATCCTTGTATTTATCCTTAATGAAATACTTATTTTTGTAAAAGCAATGGCCGACTTTGATGACATTTTCTTAATTTCCTATGCTTTAAAATTAACCTTATTTTTTAATAACAAATAAAATTAACAGTTGTTTCAAATTACTTTTACTTATACATAATATTTCTATACAAATAAACATTTTTTTACATATTCTACATAAATATACATATGTGTAAATAGATGTTTTGTATAATGCATGATAAGTCTATGCAGATGTTACTCTTAGTGTATAACGTAATATAAAAATGTCGTATAGTTACTTTGATATTTTGGACAATAATAAGAATTTAATATTTTAGGCAGATAATTAAATTTACTGCTAGTGGTTCATTGAAAATAGATTTTAAATAATTCAACATTTCTATTTTCAGCTTCATAAATTTCTTTTTAGGACCACTTTAAGAGTTATTTGTTTTTCTTAATAAAATACCAGAATTTTTATTTCTTTTAAATATTATGTAAGTAGGAACATCAAAATGTAATAAGATTGCTGAGGAAGAAAATGGTTATACCACTTCGTTTTCATATTCCACTTTTCATATTCTTAAGCTCTTTTCCTAACATTTCAGTTAATTTGAATATTATAAATATGAAGTCGGCCGGAAAACAGAAAGAATTTTTGCAATTAAACGAATAAAGGAAATTCTCCCATATTTATAATATAAATAGGGGCGGAGATAATATGATGATCAATCAAATATTTTGCATCGCCTGTTTCGATTGTACTCACCAGTCGACCCTACGAACGACGGGTTCCTTGAAGTCAGGCGCTAATATTGAATATAATCTAAGGTGGAAGAACTCTGTGGGAGTTACTAATAAGTGCAACATTTTCGGTAAATTCTTTATTAAAGAATTTATAAGAAGTTCTTTCTTATATCCCTAAGAAAATGAAGCCATTAAAAATCACCTTCTAATTTGACTGGAAGCTACAGCTACTATATGAAACAATAATAATGCATGGAATTTTTATCAAAAATTTTTTCAAGTACATGTTAGAAAAATTTATGAGCTTTAATAACATAATTATCTGGAAGTGAATGAAATAGGCAATGCGTATTGAAGTGAATAAATTAAACGGAGAATATTTTCTGAGAACAGCTTCTGAAATGGATTAGCGAAATTCAAATAGAATTTTGACGAACCATGTTTATTAAAAGGCAAAGTTTGGGGAGGAGGGGGGGTCTGTTACGTATCCAATTCTGTAATTCCATAATAAGACTTACAATACTGTAATTCTTTCTCATCCGAAAGAAATTGTACAATGCTTATAATAAGAAATTGTACAATGTTCCGCAAAAACTGTTAGAATTTTCTACAAAAAGCTGTAATATTCGAAGAATGCCGTCCTATATCCAAAAAAACTCGTAAATTTAATGAAGAGTCAACATAATTTGAATGAGTTGTAAAATATTGAAAAAAAATATACCGTATTTACAAATTAAATTTGAAAATCGGTAAGACTTACCAATCACATTTAGCATTTTGCCTTTTTAACTTTTATAAAATTCGATTTAATGGTCGATTTCGTACAGATTATTTTCTCTTCTATTAAATAGCTTTGGTAGTTCAGTTGATATTTCTTTTATTTTTTTCATGGTTTTCTCAGCTCTTGTCATTATAATTCTGTTTTGTCATTTATATTTTATTTAATTCATTTGTCATTCGATTTCGAAAAAAAAAAATGAAAGTCTTAAGTGATGACGAAAACTTTTATGTCCATTTTACCCTCTTCTCATTTATGTTGCTTTTCACAAAAAGCAAAAAAAAAAAGAAATTTTCGTTTTTTCTTTTTAATAAAAATTTCTGCTGAACAGATTTTCTATTTATGTTTTTTAAGTGTTTTTATCTATATACTTACATACATACACAAAGTATTTTATTCCTATATCGGTAAGAACCTATTAAGGACCAATGTTTAAGTATACAACTTAATACACATTTGTGTAGTTGTGTATTGCAATGAATTTTGTATAAAACCAGGTATTCTTGTATTAGTTAAGTAGATTTAAAATAGCCACAGGTTCAATTCAGTTAAATAACATTTTCTATTTCTTTTTTCTTTAATAATTCAGTTTCTTTATATTTGATCATTTCTTTAGAATAAAATGGAGGTAAGCATAAGCATAATAAAATGAAGTTATTTATAATTATATTATTATACCTGCTTATACATATATTTGAACTTATATGTATAACTTTGTGTCACAATAAATAAACGAAATCAAAATGCACTTATGTATGATTTATGAGAACAGTCATAATTGATCTTGTACAGCATGGGATGTGAATACAAATTGAATTTTCAAACGACAACAACTTTCAATATTTTAAAAAATATTTTAGATCAGCTAATAGGGCTTAAACTAAAATTAATATTCGCATATTCAGCTCATCAAAAACTGAAAGTTCTCTTTTCATCTCAAATAATTTAAAGAAAATTGATGTAGAAAAAGTTTTGCCAATTGAATATTTTGAAATTGAGATTAGAAGTTCACATTCAGTTTCTGCACTCATAGTAAGTCCATTTATTTTTTAAGTAATTTAAAAATTTCCATTTATTTTGTAGGAGTGTTATTGTTTTAAAAGTAAAATCTTTGAACTTATTATTCCGTCTATAACTAAGAATTTTTGAACGGGCAAACATAATTTATGGTATAGACCTGTCCGGACAATAACATTTTTACATAACTAGAAAAATACATGCAAACAAAAAGTCGGTTTCTCATCACGAGCATCTTCTTCCATTCCTTTACGCACACTTTGTGTTAGAAAAATTATTTTTTTTTGTCTGTTCATAATTTTGTCCAGACTTCTGGACATTAAGTAAAATCCGTCTTTAGAACTGCTGTACTGACTAGATTTTTAAAATTTATCAAAACTTTTTTGCTGATCAAAACTTTTTAAAATAAAACCTTCACGGATCACTTTTAATTAAATTGTAGGCGTTCTTAATATAATCAATAGGAATTTTTTTTTTTTTAAATAGGAATCCTCCAAAATCATTACAAAATAACAATAAAATGTTTAAAAATAAATTTTTTAATTTCGGATTTTCACAGTAACGCGTTCACCGTCTATATTATGCACGTACGTATATATATAGTGTAATAATATAACGGAATAAATAAATGTAAGCAACAGGATTTTATTTTATACTTTTTCTATTATTTCTGTTTTTACTTTCAACATTTTACCGTAATCTCTTTTAACTGCCACAATAAATTTTATTACTTGAATAAAAACAAAAAAAAAAGAAAGAAAAATTCACTTTTTTTTTAAATTTCCATGGAGTCCTTATAGAAACCAATATTTTTTTTTCTTTTTCATTTTCTTCCAGATAAATGGGTACGCTTGTGTATAGGATGTAGTAATTGAGTATATGACATTGAAAAATAAATAATAATAATGATGATAGCATTAAAGCAATATTAAACAACAGGTAATAGTGTGGACCGGATATTTTAACAATTTTCGAACTTCGAATATTAAATATACCAAAAAAATTGCATTTTTTCAGTGAACTTAAGAAAGAAATATTACGTTTATTATAAAATTTAATAGAGCTATTTAAAGTATCGATAGAGATACTTTAAATAGCTCTATAAAGTATCGATAGAAAATTAAAGAGTTGCAAGTTTCAAAAATGTCATGTAATTTGTATTATTTTTCATTAAATTTTATCAGAATTGTGCAATAGATTATTTTCCATAACCAGGTTCAAGTAATTATTAGCATTGTATTCTCGTAAAATTTAGCAAGATATAGCTGGCAAATATAATCGACAAATAATGCAGATTAATGAATTATAAAAGTAATTACCCAATTATCTGTAATATTCGATATTGACCTCCAACATAAATAGACAATAATAGTATCAATAACTTGCAATACCTAATATAAAAACTACGAGAGGCTGATCACCCTTTACGGTTAACTCAATAAATAAATTGAAACAGCTTGCCTCTAAATATTTGAGCGGAAGACTCTAATCCTAAGTTGACTGTAGTGTGCAACAATAAAGAATCATATAAAACTAGTTTGTATAGTAGTTTATCTAAAATAAAAGCGAGTAACAAATTCGTATCACTAAATTGGTGAACTATTCGTATCACGAAATCACTAAATTGGTGAACATAAATGTGTAAGTGTTACCAGTTCTTGATATTTATGAATACATCACATAATAAAAAATCTTAAAGTTTCTATTTTTACAATTTTAAAAAATTTTAATCTTATATTCAATTAAAATTCTTTTATTGATCCACTCTTTTAATTTATTAAGTAAAAAAAATTAAAAAATTTCTGTTTCAACGAAATATTTGAGAACTTTAAAACAACTTTAAAACAAAACGAATTTTAATAAAAAAAATTTCCCCCAAAAACATTTTTATAAAGCAAATAAACTATACGCTTCGTCGCTTGGGTAATATTAAATTACACTTTAATTTAAAAAGGAAGAATTTAAAAGAAGAAAAAAGCGTGCATTAATGAAATATTTGGAATTCAAGTATGCACACTTTGCATTCGTGCAGGTCCATATTTTAATGATTAACCTTATGGACTGGCATTTGCAATTAAAGAATGTGCAAATAATGAATTGTTTCTCAGAACCCGATTTTGTTCCTTATGAATTTTGTTTGATCAAAATTAATATGAAATCTGATCAATGAATGTTGAATTTATTTTGCTCCCTTAAAAACAATAGAATTCATAACGTTTCAAAGTAAAAGCAGGTTAAAAATGTGGGCTGGATATAGGAACCTATATACTTAAAATAGCTTCCGCTTTTTTGAGAATTCAAAAATAGAATACTTTTCTTTAAAATTTTTTATATTCTTTCATTGGATATGAAACACAAATAGTTCAATAACAGGAAAATGAGCAAAAAAGCATTTTGTTTACAAATCCGATTATTCGTTAAATAATCCTTTATTAAAGAATATCTCAAATTATTTGTTTACTACCGCACTCACCATATTTTATTTACGACTTTTTCTTCATACTTTTTTCATTTGTAAAGTACAAACGTTGAGTTTTCCAACTGTTTACTTATTTTTACAAATTTATTATTGCACAAGCCAATTATTATTGTACTTTCAAGAAAATTTGAAAAAAAGTGTTTATTAGTTATCACGCTCTTCGTCCGTTCGCCCGTCCACTGACATGTTTGAAAAATTTCTACACCTTTGAACATAGGAACCTAAAATTTAGATTTTCATAGATCTTTATTAGAAACTTATTTTCATAGAAGAAAATATTTTCATAGAAGATCTATACCTCCCCCCTTTAAAAATGATATCATTACAAAACCATAAAAATGCCATTTTTTAACTATTTTATTGCAGCGAAATCATAAGCATTTTTAAAATTTTACGAACTTAGAAAAGTTGTGGCTGGCTTTTTCTACCGCACTATAACACACTAAATTCAACTTTAAAAAAACAAAATGGCCGTTGAAATTTACCGTTATATAAAGTCCACTTTTCCCAAATTCTTGATATTATTTTTTCTGGTAGACTGCAGCTTGTTGGAGTCTACAATTTTTGGCGGCTTTTAGACACTAATAAATAGTTTATTTTGTTAGAAGAAAATTTTTTTCAATCTCCACTCCCTCTAAAGTTATCGCCTATCAAAATTTGTAAAAATCGATTTTTTAGCTCTTTATGTTTCTGAAACTGCAAGCTTTTCGAAATTTCTATAAATGCAGAAATCTAACGCTATATGTCATGCCTTCAAAAGATATAATTATTTTTCTTAACTTACGCAATTAACCCTTAAATGCAAGCATTTTGTTAACGTTTCTTTGAATTTTTTTTGGTTTTATTTCAAAAATTGTATGCATTGCGGATCCTAAATGTATGCAATTTTTTAAATACTTTCGTATATGAATGAAACTAATTTTAATAATGTTGTACATAGGTAGATTGCTGTTAAAAGCAGTACTTTTACTTGTTGAATGGAAAAGTACCACATTACAAACCATTGGTTTGATCCAACTTTATTCTTGTTAGTTCCAACAATTTTCACAAATTTTTGTTTAATATTGAAAAACTATTAAATAAAAAACTTTATTTTTACGTAATTTTTCAAGACAACTTTATTGAAATCGTTTATAATCTTTGAAAATTAAATTTTAAGAAAAATGTTCAACTATAATTGCTATTAAAAATAGAAAGTTTTTGTTTTACAATAAATTTATTGTTTATAATTGTACGGAATGATTATTGAATTGGACATTTTTTTATTCGTTTTAAATTTTATATAAAAGGAGAAGTGCGAATCGATTTAAAGCGATAAATTGAAATTGGATAAAATAGAACGATGCACTTTTAAATTCTGTTTTGAAGCTTTTATTTTTGTTGGAACGGATGTGATTCAGAAAAGTACTTGAAGGTAAACTCAAATGACGCAGAATTTTCTAAAAATCCGCATATTTTGGATACGACATTAGGATTTCACACTTAGTTGCATATTAAAATTTTCCCAATTTCTGATAACCTAAGACTTAAACAATAGTATATGGTAAAGAACTTATTAATGAATGGGAAATACAAAGTATGAAAAATTAAGTGTCATATTTGATATTTTTCCAGAGTAATGTAACAAATTTATCGGATTTAAGCGTATGAAATTTTTTATAAACTACGTTTCATACTTTTTTTAAGGCAAAAATTTAAATTCACTTAGAAAAACTTATAGTGATATTAATTCATTTGTTTCATATTAAATAACTAAAAGCATTTAATTTTCCCTTAATTACAAATAAATTGTGTGAACTAAACAGATGGTAGAATATTTCTAGAAATTTCAATTATAAGAAATATAATAGATTCAGTTTAACTACGCATGCCGATACAATCTGGATATTAAATATGATCTAAAAATATAGTAAGATAATGTGAATGTGCTGCACTATTTAATTTTTAATGGGAAAAATATCGAAATATATGCAAAATTTATCTAGCCCACTTGTTTTAATTTCTTATTTTACTTCGTAGAATCCGATTGTATATTTGTTGAGAAAATTATACCTGAAGTATATACGATTTTTATTGGTGACTAAAAGCGAGGAATAGAGTGTCTATACCCTATAACAATAATGTTATAATTGTTTGTATTTTATGCTTGAAATTTAAAAATTAAAAGTCAAAAACAGAGAGTTATTTGTAGTATATGAACTAATTTTCATATCTTACTTTGAAAAAATAATGAAAGGGGCCACAGAAAGAGAGAGTTAAGTGGCATTTATTTTTTCAAAAAAACTCGGTATTTTAATCCTCCGAATTATAAGAAAATTATACTTTATAAGTCCGTCTTTTCTGATGTGTTTGTTGCCAAGGGGACTTGAAAGCCGAAATTCCGCTTATTGAACTACACTCTAATTTTTGTGGGTATTAAATTTTAATTAACTATTTCAAATACTATTTTTGTAAATTATGTTGTCCTTCATTACATCTGTAGCAATAAGCGATATTAACTGTATAATACCTATTGTATTGCTAACACCTTCTGGTAAGGCGATGTTTCGAACAGAAGCGTCGCATTAAACTTTACCAGAAATATTATTTCAAAATTTAAATTTGATTCTAATCAGTCCCATTCTATAATTAAATCTTAAAAATAATAAACGCAATATTGAAAATCTTTACGTTTTTGCATAAATTATTTGAGATCAAATTTCTATGAGAACACCTTCAATTGGAATTTATTTGAGAAAACCTTCAAAACTGGATAGAATTCGACTCCCACATACAAAATGTGGAATATAATTATATCATTTTAAAAGTCTACAAAATTAACACATTTCATCTCTTTTTTCATGTTAATTTTGTACATATTTACATATGTAGATTTATATATACAGAAAATAAAACAATTTATCAGAAATTAATAATTAATTTAATGCATTTCTCACATTAATTTAATTAAAATTCATTATATTTTTGCACGCCATCATTTCTTATTCTATTGAAATTGGAGCAAAAAGAAATAAATTAATTTTTCACTACCATTACTCACATAAGTCAATACAAACTTACATACATAAAAATACCATGGTCGTCTGTATGAAAAAGAAATTCAGAATGTATTGAGTGCGAGAATTAACTTTAAAAAAAAAATTGAATGAAAAGAATACGAGATACAAAATAACAAGGGGATCTGAATAATCTATAGAAAAAGGATAAAAATAGAAAAATATTGTTATATAAAAAAAGAAGAAAAAATTTATTTTTCAATAAAAATTTAAATTTAATTTTACCATAAAGTTTTTATTTTCGTTCCGACTTTTAAGACAGTGAATGTTATATAGTCACAATTGTGAGGGATTCATTTCTTAAAATAAGGAAATTTTTGAATAAAACTGGGTAACTGGAAATTGTTGTCGTGGAATATAACGACGAATAATCCAATAGAAAGAGAATAATATATTGTGTGACAATGAAGTATAACACGAGTTATGATTATGAATTTTCCGGAGAGATTTCGAAATTTCAAACTGTTGCACTGGAAAATTTAAATTTCGGCTTGAAGCCACTATACTGTTAAAACTGTTTTGAAGGTTTGTGATTGAAATGTAAAAATTCTCTCATTCAGTAATTGTATTCCCGAAACCTGGAATTTTCTATAAGTAGAAAATTTCAGGTCCAGAAGCTGTTATAAGTAGAACAAAATTATTTCAGTCTTTCCAATTTATTTTTTGTAGGAAATCCTGCTCACATATTAAGGCGTGTATTGTAGTCTTTTAATTCAAAATTTACTCAAAAGTATTGTATCCAGAATATATTTATTATTAAATTATTTAAAATCGAATTTACTCGTGTCTGTCCGAAATTAACAAAATGCTTATGTTAATAAAGAAATTTTTATAATTTTGGTTATTACTTTAGATTTAGCGGTATCATATCAATATTGAAGATGAAAGGCTTGTAAGCATGTGTAGACCATTTTCTCCAACCCCCAACTCTTTCAATAATGGCATTAATTGTATGCTTAAACTATGCTTGGGCCAGTTCTTTTACAGCAATAGCAGTACGTATTATACTTTTTGTTGTTTCTTGTTATTTCAGATTTCTTCATTTTTAATTTTTTTTTACATATTTACTAACCTTATTCTCTCGTTTAGAAAATATTGTATTGTGTATTGAAAATGTTCCTAAATTAGGCACTTAAGTGACGCTTAAGAAACACTGAAATTGATGCTGAAAATATCGTCGTTGGAGATTGTCGGCATCAATACGTTTTGGTTTTAAATAAAAAATGCTGCAATTATGTAAGGCCATGAGTAAAATTTTCAAATAAATTTTCAAGCAATCAAAAATCCATTGTTATAATAGCAAAAATGTTGAAGAATAATTAGTCAATTCAATAAAAAATATCTTCGAATTTTATAATATTTGAAAAAACTCATTTGTATTTTGAATATTCGGCATGTCAATTTACTGAGTTCGCAATTTTAATTGCATATTGTATACGAAAGTCTCTATGATTACGAAAAATATTTCTTCAAGCGTATTTCCTTTTTCTGGTGTGCTTCATATTTGCACTTACGAAAATGCGTTCAATGAAAGGCAAATTCAAAAAAAAAAAATGGTATTTTGTACGAAAAGTACAAATAGTAGGAGGTAATTGTTTTATTTTCGAAAGAGCGTTGATTGAAAATGAAATTATTATATAAAAGCAAGATAAACATTCAAATTGTTTTTGTTTTTAAAGAAGTGTGACAAAGGAAGCGATCAATATTTTCAAAATACAAAAAAAAAAAACAAAAACTATAAAAATTTTACTAACCCTTTTAAAGCCCAAAAGGAATAAACAAAAACAAAAAAAAATAGCCCACACGATTCATAAAAAGCATAAAAAGCCATTAAGAATCACATAAGTAAGGCAAAAAGTTATGAATGCGTGAAAATCTATTACTCAAAAAGTGTACATTCATAAATATATTACCATAAAATTTATGCTCACATTCACACATAGTCAACACAAAAGATGTGAAAAATAATAATAATAAAAAAAAAGGATATTGCATCAATTTCCAATATGTTTTTGTTTTGTTATTTTTTATACAACCTTTTTTTTTGTATGTGCTTTTTTTAATATGAGGTCAAGTGGAAATTTCTATGCAAATTAAAGTGTTATTCAAAAGGGTCCTTGAGGATTTATACTTATTTAAATTATAAATAAAAGCAAAATATTACGTAAGAAAAAATGAGAAAAAAAGGATCGAAGTAAGTAGGAATTCTTGTTAATCAGTCGTATATATAGTTTCTCTTCGCAACTACTCTGCAAAAAGTTGAATTTAGAACTGAATTCTAAATTACAATTTTATTCCGAAACTTTTCATTATTTCATTGTTGCAAGATCTATTCTGCATATACTGTGATTGAAACACTTAGATCCTATTTGATCCTAATATAACGCAAAATTTTCTGAAGGAATTTCCATGATCGGTAGTATTTTTATGGAATATTCATCGTAAACGTAGGGGTTAGTAGAATAATTGAAAATCTCTCCAGGCTCAAGTGTGTTTATATATTTTAACGAATTTAACGGAATGATTGGAGTAATTTTTTTGAGTTACCAAGCAAATGCATGTTCAATTCCATTAAATCACAAAATTTATATTTCTTTTTCTTTTTCTAAACAAAAGTGATGAGGAATTTTATAAAATTTTAGTATTAATAAAAGTAATTTCCGATGCAAACCATATTTTGAAAATAAATCTTGCTATAAATCCTTTTTAATTGACAGTTACTTTTCTGTAATAACGCGTACAATATACAAATATATACACAGTACAATATATCTTCACAAATCTGTGTATATATGAGGACCTGTGTATATAAATTTAAATATTATCAGTTTTTACTGAATTCTACCGATTTTTCTATAGATTTTTTCTTTCAATCTACACTTTTATTACTATCTAAAGTTCTTTTATTAAATTAAAAAAAAAAACAAAAACAAAAACTGTTATATTGGAATTATATAGGAGATTCCTCAATAAACCGGCACGAAATTTTTGAAAATTATTAAAATCCATGTTAGCGTTAAAGACACGTCTTATATGAGAATGGTTTAAAAAAGCACTCGGGTAATATACAAAGTCATAGCTGAATATTTTTAAATCCATAGAAAACAGCAGAAAAAAATAAATTCAATTTCATTATTTTGAAAATTTTAAGAACAAAAATTATTTACCATTTTCAAATACTTATATTTTGTTGAACGACAGCAGGATTAGATTGCAAAAGAATTAGAATTCAAATTCATCTACAGAAACTTAATATTTAAACTTCTTATACAAATCTATAACAATATATTATGAGATCAATTCTGTAAGAACAAGTCCTGTACAAATGCGTTATAATTCAGAATAAATGATATTTTAAAAACTAGCACGGATATAAGAGTATATATGACAATTGTTTCTGGTCCCGGGAAATCATTACTCTCAAATAAGAGGCAATTAATAAAAATATTAATGCAATTAATAATTTATTGAAATTACTTACATTTAATTACAAATATTTTTACCTTAACCTTGAACGTATAGAAAATTATTTTTTTTAATAAAAAATTTAAATTGATAAAGAATTGCCCACAATCTACGCATGCTTATTTTTTCCCATTATCAAAAAAAAAATTCGTATTCCTTTGTGGCAGGATTATTAAATTTCAACGAATAGTATTAATTTCAAATTATACAGATGAAATAAAAGCAATTCATTTTTTTTATGAGGAATTTGATTTTTTTTTTGCATATTCAATAGGTTTTTACAACGTTCCTTTAGAATTTACTTTTTTTTTATTTTACAAAATGTAAACTAAATATCAAAGGAAAAGCGGAAAGTTATTAATTTTCGGTTATTATTTTTTAAATACTATGGATTCGTATACATTAAAGGTACGGTCCTTTAAATGCTCAAGAAAGATACTCTTAAATGTGAGGGGTGCGGTAATTTTTACCATTGCTAGTAAAGGTACCAAAAATTTTGTAAAATTACTAAATAATTATCAAAATCGAACTTTAATATTTCAAGTAATGCAGAATAATTTTAAAAATTTTGAAGGAATCTCAAGTTTTCTCGCAATTAATATAATTGATGCCAAATTAGAAATATGTTAGTTTTGAAATAAATTGTCCCTTAATAATCAATTTTTAAAGAAACAATATATTTTCTTATGTCAAGTCCAGAGAAGCCAAGTATGTAGAATATCCGTAAAGTTTTCTTTGAAATTAATTGAAATAAATATTGTTCGTATATGGTAAGATAAATTCTGTTACATAGTGACTCATTTTAAGCCCACAAAGGAATTCATACGTATAATAAAGTTAAAGTTATTGTGTCTTAAAGTTATTAAAATTTTTAACTGAAAAATAAATCCCAGTCAGTTGAATGGATAAAAAAGATCTTAAAAATTTAAGATAAATAAAATAAAATTTAGTCATAAATAAAAGATCTTTATTTATGACTAAATTAAAACTACTTATGAATTTTAATTATTCTAGTGACTCTGCAATAAGTTTAAATTTATAAAGCGTTAATAGCCAACATTAGAGTTCTTTAAGTCAAACCTATTCAATAGCTCCATATAAAAAATATTCCAGTAAATTAATTTAAAAAAAAAATTAACTTAATCTTTATATTTCTCCCTTATACTACAAAACCCTATACCTATTAAATTTTTACATAAACAACACAAATTCAAAGAAAGAAACAAGAAAAAGAAGAAAACTGAGTGGCAAACAAGTAAGTAAGCACAATTAACAGTTAGGTAAAGTCTGACATTTCTTGTCAATAAAATTATTAAGACATGATCAAAGTTCAACAAGTTGTCAAATTTGTTTTTTACCTTCCTTCATCAAGCATTTTTTATTATTCTCTTTTCTCTTTTAAAATTAAAAACAAAAAAAAAAAAAACTCTACTGAAAAATAATGCAGGAAATTTGGCTTCAGGAAAAGTGAACAAAATTTTAAAAAATTGAAAAAAAAAAATCGGGAAAATAATAAATTTGAAATTCTACTTGAACAAAAAAGTATTGAATTTCTTTTTCATTAAAATTTCTAAAAGAGGCGCTCTTAGGCAGTTATTTTTAACCATTCGCTGCAATATTGAACTCTAAAAATGGTACATGTAATCGGACATTTTTTAAAATACTCCTATTTTTTTTTTCAAAATGGTTGTTAATCAAAAGTATTTTGGTAGAGTTTTGAAATCAATAAAATTTATTTTTGTATAATGGAAAATTTTCATTAAAAATATTACAAGTGGTGCATAGAAGTTCAAAATTTCAAGTATATTGTGCGCATAAAAGTGAAACACTCAAATTGTTTTAATTTTTAGCAAATTTGATGCAACAATGAATTTAATTTTTATTTTAATGGTATAGAATAAATGTGATATTGATTAAAAACAAAAGGTTAATCTCTGGTACATCAGTACTAGAAGCAAATTTAGCACTAAAAACTCTCATTAGAATTATGAAGGGGATCTTCATACTGATTATTCCTTTAATTCAATCCTATAATTTCATGCACATTTGCTATCCAATAAATTTTTTTTAAAACCAGCAAAAGACTTTTAAAATTTCTGGCTCTAATACTGTAGATGCGCGACTATTACTGGAAAAACATTTTTGACTTTATTCCGTCATTACTAATTTCGAAAAATTATTGATATTCGAGTCCTATATTTGCGCACTTATAGGTTAAGCACACATAATATTCAATTAATGGAACGTATTTTAATTTACGAAAAATTTAAAATTAAAATTCAAAGTCAATCATAATTTTTTGTTTTAATGTCATTATTGGAAAAAAAAATATTTTCATCATCAATTTGTTCAATGTCATTTTCATTTTTTAATATGAATTTTTCTAGATATGTAGCTAATTAATGATAAGGTATGTGAAGTACTTAGATAAGCAATATTAATATACACTTGGATAAAACAAAATCCCATGCTTAAGGTGAAGAAAACAAAGAGATATGTAAGTAAAATAAAACCGTAATGAAAATGAAAGACCATATTAAATTTTTTAAGCTTAACAAGATAAGTATTTAAATTTAACAGAAGGCAGTTCAGTATTCTGATTCATTTGGGTATAGATGAATTTTTATGTATTTCAAATGAAAATGGTTTCTCAGGAAGGAATAAAATGTAAAGCCTTAATTTCGGCGTTTTGCTAGTAATTTCAGGAAATTAAAGTTTTTTTTATATTAGTTGTAATTGGAGAATATCATAGCGATATATAGCGTTAACTTTTACTCAAAATTTCATAAAACTAGAAAATTTGCATATTTTTAGGGGGCCGTAAATTGTATAACAGATGAGAATACAATGTAAAAGAAAGATAAAGAGCAAATTATCACAAAACTAATCGTTTTACTTTTATTTAGCGATCCAAACAAATTTAGAAGCTGTTCTAGATGGGGAATATATAGAGTGAAAAGGAATATATATCCTCCTGAATTTTGAATGACTGAAGAGAATAATTTATAATATTATAGAAACAATTCGTGGTTTATCATATTGTTCCTTTTCCTCCGACAATATTTCAATGAGACAGAAAAATATTGTTTCTTCCGAAGGTGATAAATAATACGTCTAATAGTTTGCATTCCTAAGTATGATTCGAAATCAATAGTGTACTTGAAGTGACTTTCATATAGAAATATACTTTTGAATGACCCCGCTTGGAAACACTGGATTAAACAGATTGAAAATTGTAACAGAAAAAAAATAACCTGTATATATGCTTTACGTATTGTCAATGATAGTAAGTAGAAAGTAATTAAGAAAAGGTTGGCCTCAATTTAGTATTTTGTTTAAATCAATTTTAATGGCACTTGGATTTTATGAAACTTTTGAAACTACTGTCCTATAAGTCACATTGGCACAATATTTCCAATGGAGCATTTTTCATACAGGCAACATAATTTTCATAACAGATCAAGAAATATCAAAAGATTAAAATTTAAGAAAGCAAAAAAAAAAGTATTTTTCAAATATTTTAAGAAAAATTTCAAACAAAACTTTTTTTTTTTATTTTTTATTTCCAACAGGAAACTGAAAGATACACAAAAGTTAAAGTAACGATGATAGCAGATTGTATTAAAATTTCACACAAAGTGTTCAAATTATACTCAATCATCATTCCAACTAAGCAATCATAAAAAAATTCAAAAAAAAAAATGAAAAATAAAAAAATATCGTAGAACTTTAGGAACGTGACTATTAAGTTAAAAAGACAATAAAACTTTATTTTTCCGAAGTATTATTCTCTCACAAAAAAGAGAAGGAAAATTATAAAAAATAGAAGAAATCAGTAGAAAAATAACTAGAAAACTTTCAATGTCAGTCAATTTTTTAATAAATTTTCTTTTAGAACTTTTCTTATTTTCTAACACTTTAAAAAAATCCAAGTTCTTATAGTTTTGTTTTTGTTACTCCTTCCTTAGAGTTAAAAACAAATTTGAAATATATAGAAAAACTTGTACGATTAAAGATTATAATAAAAATAAAGGAAAAAGATTTTTTTCGAATTTCTTATAAATGCAATTATTATCCTTAAATAGTAACAAAAAAAAAAGAAAAAAAATAATCAAAACAAGAACAGAAAATCAAACAATTTTAATTTTTTCTCATTATTTGTGTTGATGAGAATGTGTTAAAAGTCAATTAAAAAGATATAAAGTGTAAATTACACCGACACATTCCATATATGACATATACATTTTTATATTGAACAACACTTGCATTTGAGATGTAGGAGGAGACCAACGAAATCTCGAGAATATTTTGACTTAAAATTTTTCTTTTGTTACTTGCTCCGTTTAAAATTTTTATGCATTTTGAAAGTTACTGAAAATTTGATTTTTTCTCAATTCCCCACAAAATTGTTATAGAACAAATACGTAGAAGTAAAAATGCCCAATCTCCCTAGTAGTTACTTTTACAATTTAAAATGTCCAATCAAAATAAAATAGAGTTGAGTCAAACTAGCTACTACATTATTTAAACATGTTTTGTTCATATATCAAATTCTACGTAAAACTATTGCATACATTTAAGGATAAGAAAAAACAAACTGAAAGAAGCATTTGAAAAAGCTCTATCGGGAAATATAAGATATTGTGAATTCGAATTTTACGAACTTCGAGGGGCGATAACATGAAAGTGGATCGAGAATGAAAAAAATTGTCTGTTAAGAACATAAATTTCAAACACCTACAGGCTGTGGCATATCTAGGGGGCGGGGAGGGGCGGTAGGTGCGGTATGCTCCGGACGGCACTTACCTTGGGGCGGTATTTTTTATATTTACTTATAGTTGTAAAAAGCAACTTATTATTAACAATTTAACAAACAAATTATTATTACAAAAGCAAACTATTATAAGTTTAATATTTGGTTTATATAAATTTTGATGAAAGCTAGAAGAGTAAATATTATATAAATATGTTTACGAGTGCATACAAATGTGCATATATGTCTAAAAAAATTTGCTCTGTGTATTAATTAATATTGATTAAATAACTTAATAATTTATTTATGTGTATTAATTTATAAAAACCACCATTTGATTGACTTATAATAGAAAGGGTGGAGCCGATCGGCCCGGACAATAGAGATCGGCCCGGGAAGCAAAAGTTTTAGGCACGCCACTGTCTACAGCTTATCCTCTAGAAGACAACCGGTATCAAAAATTGGAAAAAAACGAATTTGAAATTAAGGTTATTTTAATGGCTTGTTTTTTTTAAAACTTAATAAATTTTTACGCGGTAGAAAAAGCTCACCACCGTTTTTTTGCATTTGCAGAATTTAAAAAATGTTTTTGATTTGCTCACATGTACATATAAAATTTGGGCTTTCTATTTTGCAAGGAAGTTTTGTAAACACATCCACAAACGAACAGACGGACGGACAGCGTGAAATTCATAAGCATTCAAAAGATAATTTAACTATTTAAAGCCAATAAATTTTTAAAACATTTTTACTTATTTGTAGCCCAGATTTCAACCAAAATTTCAGATGTAATCCTCCTATTGTACTCAGTGAAAATGAGTGTAAAAAACTTAAAACAATTGTAAATAAATTTTTTATATTTCATTTTAATTAAAATTTTTTTATCTGTGCCTTTTTCAAATAAATTTTTTATATTAAAGGTGTTAAGGTTTTTTTATGAAAGGCAATAATAAAAATCCCTCCTTATTAACAAGGATTTAAAAGGTTTTTTTTCTTTTGTTTTATTGTGTCTGTCGCATTTCCTTCATTTTCAATTATGGAGAAGCCTTAAGAAAACAGCAAATTTATTAAGTGTTAAAAGGCATTCACAAAGAGGGACAATAAACTTTATATTTGGGCAGAGAGGATATATATCTTTCTCATTCTAAGTTATAATTAAATAAGTCTAAGAATGTACCAAAACTTTTTTATATTCTCAAGGTTTTCTCTCTTACATGGACTATAATTGTTTGCCAACTAATTTTAAATGAAGTAATAATGATCGAATTCTGATATAAGAAAATTAAATTATGTAATTCTGATGTGTAGTGGAATTTCAAATTATTCCTACTTCGCTCCTGGGAGGAGTATAGGGCTGGTGCACTATATGAACACCAGTTTTTTAGGTCACTGAGTAAATAAATAAGTGATGAACCTACCATAGTTTTATGTTGATTATTTAAAGTTATTGATTTTTGTATTTTATTTTTCTGGTATTTTTTTAATATTGGATGTTATTGAAATATGGCAACTAGTGAGTATGTGAGTATATATAATATTGAATATAATTTTTATAGTGGCCTGACTGGGCTTTAAACCCGAGACTCTTCTGTTAAAGGATCAGTGCAACAACCACTGCACCATTGTTCAGGTAATTCAAATTGGGGATTTGATTAAATAATGGGGATTTCAAATTAAAGAATACTAATACTAACCAGAAATAAACAAGAGTTTGACACTAGGAGATTTTTTTGAAATTCTTTATACAAATTATGTTTTTCAAGCAATATAATATTAAAATTTTTTTTAGGTTTATCAAGATTTAAGAAATCGCCAGAAATTTCCTTTTTGCAACAAGTTAACTTTTAATACAGATGACCATATTTCTTAGGCCCCATTTACACATTATACGTATCATAAATAACTTAATATAGGTTATATAACACACATATACACAATATTTTATGCTTTTTGCAAAATTACTTAAGGTTGATACTTTCTTTCTCTTCTATACCCATCCGAGATACATTGGGGTTTTTTTATGTATACCATTTGCTAGACCGCAAAAATACCCATATAATATTCGCTTCCGTATTTTTATGTATTGTACTTAACAACAATATGGAGATCCCCTTTGGTCTTTTAAAATCATATTAGTCACTCTACATAAAATTTTTTTTATATATTAAAGTTGTTATATGCAATAAATTTTAATATATTATATTGCAACATTAAAAATGCTTTTATGAATGTGTTTTATGAAAATCTGAGGATCGCATAAATAAAATATTACATTTCGGGGATCCTCCCCCCGAATAATAACAAAAAAAAAAGGAATTGTTTAATATTCTAGTTAAATACTTTATTTCTATAATAGTAGAGTTTTTATGTATAAGTGTAAAAATTTTTAAAAAGGACAAGATTCAGAAAATATGGTGAAATGAAAATGAGTGAAAAACTCTCCAAAAAGTTTGATATTAAAGTTTTGTAAACGCAATGAATTTATTATTAAAATTTTCTGCTCCGGAAAATTAACAATGTGAAATTTTATTGGTACTTGTACAAACTTTTTCATATGTGTATGACTTCAACTATTATTAATAATAATGTCACGATTCAATGGAATTTATATTAAGATTTTTAAAATTTGTGACTCATAATTGTCTGATTCAGTTACATTCGTGAATATTTTTTAATGAAAAAAATTTGAAAATTCTGAAATACTTGACTTATTAAAACATTTAATACACAATAATTAATAAAATAAATATATGGTAATATTGGTAATATGAAAATTTTTTTTAGTGTGACATTTAAGCATTTAAACTCACAAAAAGTTGGCAACAAAAGTCTCAGATTTTATCATGGACGCTAAAGATTCAATTAAATTTTCCATTACCTCCACGAACCCATTACCTCTGTTTTATACAAAGTGTTGTGTTGTTACATAGATATATAAATTAAAAAAAAGTATACATTTATTTTAGAAAATTCGAATTTTCGAAGACGCCGGAGTTACAGTGTTTTTTGACATATTTAAAAAATCTGATGTTAATAGTACATAACAAAATCGCATTGTTAAGTGTTGTATGATAGTTTATTATAAAGAGCGAGCCAAAGTTTATTTTTTTAAATTTTATCAATGGGGGTAAGTAGCATTTTGTCAAAATACAATATAAATTTGGTTCTTATATCCTTAATTGGCTGATAAGTTTCATTTATTAAATTTGAAAAAATTCCGTCACTTATTTCGTTAGATGTAATAAAAATTGTAAAATCTTCTCGTAATGAAAGATCTATTTCCAAATCCCGATATTCCCGAAATATAGTCTTATTGTTAGAATATAAGTAAACTAAATTCTAAGGAAATTGATTGAATTTTTCTCTACATAAGAACAACAATGCAAATTAAGCCGTAGTAACTCACTTGCACACATCTGATTACTCCAAAAAGAAAGAAACTTGTTATATTGTCACACGAAACTTATATAAAATTTTAAGAAAATCTGTTAAGTATTTCTTGTATATGATTAAAAGTCGATGCGCAGTAAAGCTCCAATTGCTCGAAAACTTACATATTTCAAAAGTTTATTACACCGCCCCATTTCCGAAGTAAATTCAGATTTAAGTTTTCATATAAACTGAGTTGAATAAAACTTGAGATATACGAGCACACAGGAAGTTTGAAAAACTAGATTGAGATTTTTTTAAAAATACTTTATTTACGTTTTCCTAATCAATTAATTTCCTCTATTATATGCACGGCAGTGGATAAAAAATGATGAATTCACATACACGTATAAACAATATATTTTACAACTTGTCCCTAAAAGTATGCAAAACAAAAATATATAGCAAACAACAATATTATTAAGCTAGTATAATTAAAACGATTTTGATATGCAACAAGAATTAATGAATTTCAAATTTTTATGTACTTATATACATTTTCCTATGTGAAATAAAAATGGCGACTTCTGTTTGAACATAAATTTTTTTACCGACCGTATTGTGTAAACAATAGGTAGGTTTTGTGATGGCAACAAATTTTGCATATCGACAGGTTTGCCAAACTATTTTTAGCAACCTGTCGGTCCGTCGGTCTGTCGGTCTGTCGGTCTGTGTGTGCACGCGTGTATCTCAAGTTCGGCTGAACCGATTTTGATGAAATTTTATATGTAAGTTTATTTCCACCATGGCACGGATTGATCAATTTTTGGGATATATCAGGCCTCGGGAACTGCACTTTTTAGCGGGCCTGTTTTACATTTTTGAACATTTTGAAGAAAGTATTCAACCGATTTACTTGAAATTTCATATGTAAGCTTTGCTTGATCGTCCGCGATAATTCCTAAGTTTTGGAAGAAATCAGGCATCGGCAACTAGGCGTTTACTACGGGCCAAATATTCATTTTTGTGTATGTAAAGAGAAATAATCAACCGATTTCATTGAAATTTAATATATGAATTCATCGAATCAAAACAATGAACATATAAATTTTTAGGAAAGATCAGGGCTCGAAAACTGATTTGCGGGCCGATTTCACATTTTTCACCATTTTGAAGAAAATATTTCACCGATTTACTTGAAATTTGATATATGAGCTTTGTTCGACCGTCCGCAAAAATTCCTAACTTTTGGAAGAAATCAGGCATCAGCAACTGGACGTTTACTACGGGCCAAATATACATTTTTGTGTATATAAAGAGAAATAATCAACCGATTTCATTGAAATTTCATATTTGAATTGCTCGTATTAAAGCAATGAACATATAAATTTTTTGGAAAGATCAGGCATCGGCGACTAGACGTTTACTACGGGCCAAATATACATTTTTGTGAATATAAAGAGAAATAATCAACCAATTTCATTCAAGTGTAATATATGAATTCCTCGTATTAAAACAATGAACATATAAATTTTTTGGAAACATCAGGGCTCGAAAACTGATTTGCGGGCCGATTTTACATTTTTCACCATTTTGAAGAAAGTATTCAACCGATTTACTTGAAATTTCATATATAAGCTTTGCTCGATCATACGCAAAAATTCCTAACTTTTGGAAGAAATCAGGCATCAGCAACTGGGTGTTTACTCCGGGCCAAATATACATTTTTGTGTATATAAAGAGAAATAATCAACCGATTTCATTGAAAATTAATATATGAATTCCTCATATTAAAGCAATGAACATATAAATTTTTTGGAAACATCAGGGCTCGAAAACTGATTTGCGGGCCGATTTTACATTTCTCATCATATCTACGGAACGAATTGATGGGATTTCATGAAATTTGATATTTGAGTTCTGGGCATTACCAAAACTAACTGGTGGGCATTTCAGGGAATTCGGATAGCACAAAACGAAACTGTACTAAGAGCCGAATTTACATTTTTCTAGATATGTTAACTATAAGCTTACAAATGTCCTTAAAATTGGAAAGAAGTACTTGACAGACATTTTTTTAATATTCTGTAACATTTTCACTCAACTGGACAATACACAATGCGGTCGGTTATGTGCTGACCACATCAGATTTTTTTTTAAATAACTCCCAACAATTTTTATGGCTCTCATTTAATTTTATTAGTCGTTTTTTTTTATGTAAAAAATATAAAAATATTTTATGTATTTTTTCATACAAACATCATCAAAACTTAGAAAGCGAGGCATGCGAATCCTTCACAATCATAGCCTTGTTTTTTTTTGTTTTCAACTGTTGATACTATCAAACCCGCTTAAAAGAACCTTAAATGGATCTGAAAATTGCTGATACTATCAAACCCGCTTAAAAGGATCTGAAAAGCGGATCAATTTTTAGACGAGTCCTTCCCATTTCACCAGAATTTCACGTGGTTTTGTTTATGGTATATTAGAAATTTAATTTTATATTGTGTTTCTATGTAAGTATCTTGTGTTAAGTGATTTTGACGTTGAACGCAGAGGATATTACGTCATAAATGGCAAATAAATAAAAGATAACAGATTAATAAGAAGTTGGTTAAATTTTTCAATATATCTAATTCCCTAGAAAGAGAATGGCTAATATGTAAAATAGTATAATAATGTAGAATAATGCGATATTGTGGCAAAGTTAACTAAGTAAGGGTGTGTACATAATGCCGAGTAAATTAAATAACTAAAAAAAGGCTATTTTAAAAAGCAAAAAGCAAACCAAACTCCTTAAATAAAATTTGTTATTTTTTTTTGTGTTTTTAACAAAGTTGCTATAAAGTTTTACTTTTGCGTATGGCAACTTATTGGAAAAAATGATTTCTTTCAACTTCTTCTTCTATGATTTGAAAAAGTTTCTTAAAAACAATGAAATTTAAAAAAAAATATGATCCTTCTATAATTACAAAGTGGAGAGAAATTTCGGAATTTAAAATTTTTTAAAAATTTTTATGTGATTTCCTGCAAATCAATGAGGCAAAGTTTTAAAAATCGAAAATGTTCGTGTAAATTATTCGCCTACAGTTTTTCAATTTTACCTTTTTGATTGCCATTTCGAATTTTTCTATATGCTTATACGCAAATAGAAAATTATGGTGAAAAATTTGATTTTTTTAGTATAATAATTTCAGAACTGAATTGTAAAACATGAAATTATTACATGCAAATTTACGTAATTTTCACCAGTATGTACAGAAATAGATGATTAAATTTTTGTCATTAGTGTATAGACATGTTTCTATATAGTATGCTGAGAAAGATTTAATACTAAAACCTTTATTTTGTTAATTTTAGGTTTGGATTATTTCTGAATAAATTCGATAATCTGTACCATTTAATGCGCTATGAATAATTTTTATTTTGTATTTTTTTCAAAATGGCTATGTAGAGGTTCTAAATTAGAAAAAATCATTGAAACGAAATTTATTTTTATCCTATTTCATCATATACAATAGAAAAATTTATCTAGATTGCTTTCTTAAACATTTAACTGCAACGTTTTACCCGAGTATTATTTAAATTTTTAACATATATTTTAAAGGGTATAACTACTGACACTGCAAAAATTCGGCATTATTGACACCCTGATTACGACAGTGTTTTTCAAGAATTTATTATTATTAATCCCAAAAACTAATGAGGTACTAATTAGTATAATTAGTTCCTATTAAATAATATGTTTTAAGATACAAATAATCCTATAATCGGGTTATTTATATTTTAAAACATATTATTTGAGGTAGGCGTAACGGAATGAATATTGGTCTCTAAAATCTCCGCTGAGTGTTTTTAATTTCAGAGTTAGAATTGAAAACACTCTGGAATTCAACTCAGAATTTCTGGAAATGAAAAAAAAGAAATAAAATACACATGCAACAGTTTCTGAGATAAAGAAGAACCAGAAAAGAAGCCGCTGGATGTTTGAATTTTTGTAAGTTTTTCAAAATTATTTTAATATGAAATTCTTGTTTTTGGAAAATCCGAAATACATACGTACTTTGTATTTTAAGACTAAACTTTTTCAGTGTTATAAAAACAGCAATCAAGCCGTTTCTCCTCCCAGGACGATCCCAGTCGTTCTCCATATTAAAAAAAAATCCAATTTTATAAATTCCAAAATGAAATTTGAAAAAAATTCAAAATAAACTCAAGCAGACTAGCAATTCGTCAAATTTATATTTTAACGAAAAATTCTATGTGAAACACTTAAAATAAAAACTTCCCATATTAACAAAGCGACATTTCAAAATTTTAAATCCATAAAAGCAAAATAGAACATTTGTTTAGAGCTCATGTGTATTTTGCAAGAATATTTCTAAAAAAATATTCTCATTTTCATAATAATATCATAACGGAGAGAAATGATGCATTTTCAACCAGAAATTTCATCATACAACTAATATCGGAGCTTCTACTTATGATGAAAAATTTTTCCAACGCGACATGAGTATTCAACAACTTTCTATAAAGTCATTATTTAAATTCTGGAAAACTTGAAACTCTGGATATAATGAGTTCTATTGAATTCCCATCGAACGAAATTAACCTAGAATAAAAAGTTTTGACATCCAACACCCCAAAAGAGAACAAAAAAGGGAAAAGTTATTTTACGCACATATCATTAGTTTAATACACCGACTGGTTTCCAAGAAAAGAATATTTTGTTTTTCTTCGAATTATTGAAACCCGTTGTTATGCATTGTATTCAATAAATCGGTTTTCGTTTAGAACAAATTGTTTTGATTATTGAGAATAAATTTTAAATTTAACTGTAAAATAACAAAGGTCTTCATCACCAAAAAACTTGATCCAAAAAGCCTTTAAATTATTTACTTTTTAGTAATTTCCGCACTTCAACCGCAACTCACTATAAAATATGATCAAATTCCTTTTATGAATCATAAAATTAACCAAATTCTTTTTTGTGAAAGTCAAAAAGTTTTTCGGGAGTTAAAATCTGTCTTTTATCAGTAATTGCTCATCTTCTTCAACTTTAATAATGAAGTCAAAATTTTAATTGAGCTCATGCATTCAGAATAAACCACATCATAATATTTGATATGCGGGCTCTAAAATAATTTTAGTTCTAAAATTTGAGTAATTAAACATTGAGTAAATTTTCGGAAACTTTGCTGTTTATTTGCCCATCATCTTCAGGTTCATTAGCGTTGTACCTTTATTTTTATCATAAAATGTAATTCCAACGTAAATTTGAAACAACATAAATATGTTCTTGATTCTGCTGCAATGGAACAAAATAAGTGCACCTGAGAACATCTATAAATTGTGGTTAAATCTAAATGGTAATATCCGATTGTTCGCAAACCGCGCTTTCCTTAAATTTCATTCAATAAATTTAACTGTGTATTACGGTGGTATCCTATGATAAACACAACAGTAAATCATTCACTTCTCGTATTCATATAAAACATTCTATTTTTAGTCTGGTAAATTTAATTTTCTAAATAGGATTTTGTAAGGCATTCAAGATATTGAAGGGAAAAATGTATTAAAAAGCAATTGCAAATTTAAAAATTTAAAAATGAAAATATAAAGACAAAGCGTTAAAATGATGTTAAAATTTTAATGAAAGTGAAACTTTAAAAATTTACCAGACTATAAAACTCTTAACCTCATAAACTATTTGTTATTAAACAACATTATTAATTAAATTTGGAAGTCAGGAGTATTTTGGCTTTCAACTTAATTTAAGTTATAGCAATAATTTTTTCATAGTTCACAATAAATATTTGAAAACGCTAAAAAATATTTTTAAGGAGTTATTGAAATAAAATATGTATTAGCAAATTAATGAACTCACCAAGAATTTACCAATCGGTAATTTTATAGTTCATGTGAAATTTAATTAAACGTAAATTAAATGTAATAAATCTAGTTACTAGAGTCTAGTATATTCTCAAATTTTTCGGTTCGTCGAATTTTTAATTCCGAGCCGATTAAAAAATTCTGGGATAATGTTACAAAATATACACAGATTTTGAGTTGAGTCTTTCCAAATGGCCTCAAAATGTTTTAAATTTCAGCTAAGGAAAAGTTAAATATGTATACAAAATTTTAACACAAATTTTCTAAGCTAATGACTAAAAGCTAATGCTGAAATATCTTCAGAATGGAGTTTGTTCTTAGAAGCAAACCACCAAAAGATATTATGAAGAAAACCTATCTGTTAGCCTATAATCGTAAACACAAACCAATTCATATAAATGGTTTAACTTTATAACAAAGTTTTCAAATTTAAACGATAAAATGTTTGATGTGATAACGAAAATCCCCGAACAGTAGCTGTACAAATAATTAGTGTGCAATATTAGAAAAACAAAAATATCAAATGTTTAGCAATGAAGGAATGTGTTTGATTGCGAAAAGCTCACTTGTTTTAAGAGGCAGTGGTAACGAAGGGCTTCCATTTTTAAACAGTTTTGGTGAGAGTTTTTTTAAAAATCATAAAAATGTTTCACTTAGTAAAAATGAGACATAATTTAAAAAAGTTACAAAATTTGTAATTTTTTGATGTATGAGTTTGTGTTATACCTTATATAAACAAATAATTCTAACAGCGAAGTTTCAAAGACTTACGTCTAATTTCAATTAACCTTCTTCGCTATGAAAATTGCTAAAATTTAATATTTCTAGGAAAATTAATCAAAAATAGATTTAAATATCCCCTTCATACTCTTATCTACAAGTTTGTTTCGAGTACATTTCATAAAGAGTCTCATTTCGCATGTTTTTTGCAAGTGATTCTAGAGTTCTTTTGAAGAAGTGCCATATAATTTTTAAGCACACTTGTGTTGTATTAACAGAATATAATTGTTCCGTTCATTGTGTTTGCACAATATGTATTTATTACAATATTTGTGCATGTGATTCAATATTGTTATACAATTTTAATAAAAATCTTTTTATATCTTCGTACATGTGTAGAAGAAATTTTGTAATCGTAGCATGTTTTATAACAGTTTTTGTTGACATTGAAATAGCGGGGCAGAAAAATATTAAAAAATATTAATTTTTAGAACATTCTCGGATATTGTGAGAAAAAGTACTTCTTATTAATTTTTTGTTTAACCAAATATTAGCAAAAAAAAACTTTGAATTAAGAAGTATTCGGAATATTTTCTTCTTCCTCTTAAATGGAAATTTCAACATTACGAGTACTGTGTTTTTAGTGCTGCAAATATGTTTTATTAATTTGCTGATTAAAGTCCTTTAAAACTATTACAAGGTGTTTTCCAATTCAGGAAGAATGCGTAACATTTTCACTGTCTAGAACTTAAGAAGTCAAAATGATTGTTGAATTACATTACCCTTACACATTAAGCTGTAGAAGTTCAAAATAAAACAGTTTGTAGAAAATAATTGATGGTTTATATGGTCCGAAATAATTTTTTTTCAATATTCTACTCCAAAATTACTCAAAAGCTTAATTTGCGGCACTTATTTCCCCAAAACTGAAAGCTTTTTCAAATCTATTTAATTCTCAAAAATTTTGCCGTAAATGTCATTACATCTGAGAGTATTCTTGTCGTCTTAACGGATTTAATTAGTGCTTTTTTATCTTTTTATTCTTCTAAAAGACATTGTTTTTCTTTTTTAAAAAATTTAGTCAAAGGAAATGTGCTAGCTTGCAAACCATTGCTTTACATTTTTTTTCATATAATATTTTTTGAGTATTTCGCCTAAAACAATATTAGAATTCCCCTGAGGCGAATAATATGAGTAAAAGTAAAAACTTTTATTTTATTTTTAGCATGCTTAAGAGTGAAATTTTAAAAATTACAAAAAAAAGTTGTTTTTGAAATTTGCTGTCATCCCTTATAATAGCCATGAATAAAATTTTCGATTATAAAAAAATATTGTTTTTAATTCTAAGAAGATAAATTTGTGATTAAAATGAACAGAGAACGGGATATGAGCATTTAAGTAAACAAAAAATCTATTCTTGTATATTGTCTTTTCTCTATAGACTTTTGAGTTTTTAAAGATTGAAATGGGAAATATGAAATGGGTATGAGAAGCTACATTTTAAACACAGGCAGCAATTAACAAATAATCTGAATTGTTCTCAAAAAAAAATTTTAAAAGCAAAATGTAATTGCTCATATAATTTAAAGAACTGGTAATGAAATTTCGTCCGATAAAATGTATAATGAAAATATCACATATGGGAATTCATCCAAAGCATCTTAAAATTTATTAGTTTCTAGTTTTGTTCACAAAATTCGTGTACCAAAAAATATATGATAAAGTTATGCAGGAATAAAAACGAAAAATCAGGCGGAACAGTAGATAAATAAAAATTGCTTTCAAATTATATGAAAAGTTAATTTTAAAAATCTTTCAAGAAAGTCACTCGTCGAACTCACCGTTACACGTATTCTTTTAAATGAAATCACCATAGAAGTTTTCAACTCCTAGATATCCTAAATTCCAACAAAGGACAATTACAAATCTTTCACAAAATAATTAAAAAAATTCTCCAAATTCTGTTTAGTTTTCCATTTTTAAATTATCATTTGAAAAATTGTTATTTTAATTTATTTTCTTATTATGAAAAATGAAAATATATGGGGAATAAATCGGACTCTTTTTTATAAAAACCGAAATATTTGTAATGCAATGGAAAAGAAAAATTTGCTTTGAAGATTGCTACTTTTATATAAACTTCAAAATTGAAATATAATTTTTTTCAGAATATTTAATAGATTAGAAATCTTTTAGCATAATTTATACAAGAATGGAGATAACACAGATGAATGTTTCAAATTTCAAAGAACGAAAATCATATTTTGACTATTTGTACACTCGTATGAGAGTTACACTTTACGTATTACTATATATGACCAATATGCTTCTAGATTATATTATTGTTCTACCTTGACACAGCATGGTCAATATTACAATAACAATATAGCCGTTGTAGTCAACCGTTATTACAGCCGACCTACCTAACAGCCAAATTCGACCATTATATTATTGCTTCCTCAAATAGTTTTTTCTCTTGGTACTGAATGTATGCAATAATCTAATATATTTTCGTATACTAATGAACGCAATTCATTTGCTCAAGAGGAATATGGTACTTTACAAATAATTAGTTTAATTTGAATTTATTTAATCTTGTGTGAATAGGAATAACAATATTATGTTATACATTGAGAATTGAAAGACCTAGCTACTTAATAAATACGAGTATCAATTAATATTAATTTGATTTTTCTCAAAAACTTAAAATATTTGTTCAAAAGTTCAATTCACTTATTAGCACCTTTCCATAAAAATTTTCAAAAAAAAATGCGTATTAATCTCACTCTGTTCGTTCGTCCGACCATGTGTCCGTCCGTCCCTCCGTGGACATGTTTACACCCATGAAGATAGAAAGGTGAAATTTTATACGTACATAAATCTTTAGCAGAATCTTGTTTCCTTAGAAGAAAATTTTTACCGACTTCCACCCTCTAAAAATGACAGTCCCTCAAAACCCTAAAAATGCTATTTCTAATTATTTATTGCAGCAAAACCATAAGCATTTTTGAAATTATCCAAAAGTAGAAATTTTAAAAACTAATTTTAATAGTGTAGTAAATAGCTAGACTATTTTTAAATCAGTATTTCATTTGTTGAAGGGGAAAGTGCTACATTACAAACCGTTGGTTTGACCCAACTTTATTTGAAAATATTTCCATTTCAATTTCCGGGATTTGTTTTATAATATTTATGTATGACGAGTTACTGATTCTGTAAAATAAAACAAAAACAATAAGAATAACATTTTCTTAATAAATTTAGAGAACAACATACTTTTCATAAATAGAAAAATTTTTAATATTATTTAAGCGAAAAAAAAAATAAAAGAAAATTACAAGTACACACGATTAATTTGTTTTGTTTATGGTTTATGAAAATTTTACAAATTAAAATAAAATTAAATAAAAAGTTAGAAAAAGATTCTTCTTGTTTAACAAGAACAGAAGTAATGAAAATTGGAACTGAGGAAAATGAAATTGCTTTATTCTAATTTTTAAAACATGACTGATTTTGAGAAATTACTTGACATTAAAAGCAAACATGATAAAACAAAAAAATAAAAACACCAAGGTTTCGCTCATTGACATTGAATATGAATTTTTGGAGTATTGTAAAACTTTTTTTATTAATAAAAAATTAATAATGTTCTTGTTAATTTTATTATTGTTGAAATTTACTTGGAATAGAACAGCGAAATTGCAGACTACATATTTGAAATTTTGTTTTTGTAAATGTGTAAAAAGAAAAACTCAAGTAATCAGCTCATACTGGATCACATTACTTTTTTTCGTACTAGTTTAGAGGGAGGACACTTTAAGCAGAGCTGTACTTGGTTGGAAAACTGGTTTACTGAAAAGTATATGATATTCAGCTTCGTTTGCAAGTACAGCGAAAATATTAAATTTCAAGAAAAACATTTCCTAAATCAAATTACTTACCTATACCAGTATAAATTTTCAAACAGATCCATCGATATTTCAATAAAAGTAGTTCTGGATAACTTTTGAATTTCTATGTACATTTTGAATCAAATTTTTTCAGTTGTAGATTATGAACACAAGAAAAAAGTTACGTGCTTAGATGGTCACATAAATTGTGAAATTTTAGTTCGACTCCGAATGAAATATTCCGCTTTAGGACAAATTGCTTTTCATGATTGAAAACTCGACTTTATATAAAATTTAGCTCAACTAGGAAACTTTCATTATTGTATGCAATGCAATTAGTGAAAATTTACAAAAATTGTTCGTCAATATTACAAAAATATAAAAGCAAAGTTGGTAAACTTTTAATAAACGCAGTGCTATTTAAACTTAATAAATATTCAATTCAAGTCGTCTGAAAAGAGTGTTTCATTATTTGTTATGTATTTTTAATTTCGCTTATCCTATGATATGCAAGTATAGTCTTTCTATCTACCGCTTATAATATTTATATTGAAATAAAAAGTTTGAGCTCAATTTTTCTCCTATATTTTTGATTTTAACGAATTACACGAAATATAAAGTTATACTCGTAATTATTTTAATAATCTTGTATATTAGTTTTGTTATATCTCAAATTTTACAGAGCTTCATTAAGAATCATTTTTTCAACAGGTAATAAATGTATTCAATATTATAATATAGCTAGTTAAATAATTACATATGGAAGATTTAAAATTTTATGTTTGAATTAATCCGTGAAAACTCCTCGTCGTGAAAATTCGATTCGTCGTTCTCCCCAATAGACGGTCTATTTAAAACCTATCCACCTGATATCAATGTAGGGTTGTTAATTTTTAAAAAGTTTATGAAATAAACAAAAAAACAAGTAAAAACGTTTCAGTCGGTATAAACCGATTGAATTATACCCTGCACCTTTCGTTATTGTGTAACAATTACTCGAACCTGTGAAATCATTCTATAGAGACTTCACGGATATGTCTGACCTATAATTGGACATCCGACTGCCAAGTTTCATGAATCTGACTTTATTATTTTTCCAAATATTTAAAGTTAGCTTTTTGAGTTGCATGGCAAGTACCTGAACCTGTCAAGCAATTCCACTAAAACTTCACAAATATATCTGATCTGATACTTGGACACACAACTGCCAAATTCATGAATCTCACTTTATTATTTTGCCGAATATAAAAAATTTGCTGTTGGAGTTGTATGGCAGCCACCCGAACCTGTCAAGCAATTCCTCTAAAACTTCAGAAATATATCTAATCTATAATCGGACACACAACTGCCAAGTTTCATAAATCTGACTTTATTATTTTTCCAAATATTTAGAATAAGCTTTTGGACTTGTATGGGAGCTGCTCGAACCTGTCAAGCAATTCCATCAAAACTTTAGAAATATGTCTGACATATGATTGAACACACGACTGCCAAGTCTCTTGAATCTGACTTTATTATTTTTCCAAATATTTAAAATAAGCTTTTAGACTTGTATGGGAGCTACTCGAACCTGTCAAGCAATTCCACCAAAACTTCAGAAATACAACTGACCTATAACTCGACAAATAACTGCCAAGTTTCATGAATCTGACTTTATTATTTTTCCAAATATTTTAAGTTAGCTTTTGGAGTTGTATGGCAGGTACCCGAACCTGTCAAGCAATTTCTCTAAAATTTCAGAAATATATTTGACTTATAATTGGACACACGACTGCCAAGTTTCATGAATCTCACTTTATTATTTTGCCGAATATAAAAAATTTGCTGTTGGAGTTGTATGGCAGCCACCCGAACCTGTCAAGCAATTCCTCTAAAACTTCAGAAATATATCTAATCTATAATCGGACACACAACTGCCAAGTTTCATAAATCTGACTTTATTATTTTTCCAAATATTAAGAATAAGCTTTTAGACTTGTATGGGAGCTACTAGAACCTGTCAAGCATTCCCACCAAAACTTTAGAAATATGTCTGACCTATAATTGGACACACAACTGTCAAGTCTCATGAATCTGACTTCATTATTTTTCCAAATATTTAAAATAAGCTTTTAGACTTGTATGGGAGCTACTCGAACCTGTCAAGCAATTCCACCAAAACTTCAGAAATATATCTGACCTATAACTCGACAAACAACTGCCAAGTTTCATGAAACTGACTTTATTATTTTTCCAAATATTTCAAATTAGCTTCTGGAGTTGTACGGCAGGTACCCGAACCTGTCAAGCAATTCCTCTAAAACTTCAGAAATATATTTGACCTATAATTGGACACATGACTGCCAAGTTTCATGGATCTGACTTTATTATTTTGCCGAATATAAAAAAACTGCTGTTGGAGTTGTATGGCAGCCACCCGAACTGGTGCAGCTATTCCATTATAATTTTTAGACCATATGGAGAATATAATTGGACACATGTATACAAAATTTTATATTTATAGCTTTATTAGTTTTTGAAATATTTATAATAAACTCTTGGAGTTGTATGGCAGCTACCCGAACCCGTTGTCCGAATTAGTCCAATAACAATAGGGTTCGTCCTTGGCACAAAAGAAAAAACTTGTGAAAGTTTGGTGTCGATTGCATTATTCGTTTTTGAGTTATCGTGCGATCGGACGGACGGACGGACGGACGAACATGTCTAAATCGACGCAGAATTTTACGCTGAGCAAGAATATATATATATGTCCATACCGCAGATGACTCCTTCAAGTAGTTACAAACTCCATACCAAAGTTAATATACCCTTCACGAAGTGCAGGGTATAATAAGTCAAAATTTCGATAAAATTAGAAAAATTGGACCAGATGAATTCGAAGATGAGTTCCTAAAAACGAAATCATATAGCCAATTGTACTATTAAAAACCAAAAATACGCTTTAACATATTTGGGCCATTCGATCTGTGGACGCTTTTCAAAGACCCTTTTCTGTCTTTGGAGGCAATCCCTTGCTTGCTTATCAAGCTCCAAATTCTCGTTTATGATATATAGAGGTTTTTTCCGTTCCTTATTTCTTCATGGTAACTAATACTGGGCTTGCGATTATTTTGCATATTCAAAAAATTTTTAGTCTCTTTTAATTCAGCCTATTCTAAAAATTAAACAAAATAATAATTTTGGTTATCAAAATTTTAAATTGAAGGTTGTGTTCAAGTATACCCTATAGTCTGTATGTTAAGAGAATGGAAAAAAGATATTTTACAAACTGTTTTAAAAAATTAAAAATGAAAAATTACAATTCAAAATTTATTTTACTTTCTAGATCTTCTAGTTGACAGAACCAATTAACAACATAAATTTTAATTTTCTAACAATTTTTAATTTTATTTTTTTACTTTCTTTGTTAATTTTTGCGTTTTATTTTTTTACGAACCGCTACTTTTTTTTTGCTAATTTTATGGTTTAGTTATTTTTCAATTTTAGCGTTATTTTCCTAAGGATTTTTTCTTGTTATTCAGTTAATTTTACTTTTACTTATTTTTATGGTTTTCTTGTTTTGTGATTCTCGTTTTTGCTTTTTCTTCTTTTTTTAATTCCTAATGAGTAAAGTTTTTAACAAAGTTACAAAAGAATTTTCACGGAAAAAAAGCAAAGAAGTAAGAAAAGAAAATAATTTTCTTTTTGGCCCTAAAGTAATGCGTTTTTTTTTTTAAATGAAAAATTCGAAACAAAAAAAAAATTTTTTTTAAAAGAAAAATTTTACAAAAAAAAATTAAAAACATAAAATAGTTGGGACGAGGGCCTACATAAGTTCGGAACAAGAAGAAAAAAAATAAATATTTTTCATTTGTCCCCGGCCAAGTAAGGAGTTTATATATGCAAGTCCCTAATTAATATTTTTTTTATAACGTACACAGGACATTTGACCTCTCGAAACTCATAAGTAAGTTTATATATTCACAGCTGCGTTTTTCATTTTAATTATCCGGATAAAAGGTATTCGACCATTTTTTCATTACAATTTTTAATTATTTAAAAATTATAATTAAAGTGAAAAAGTTTATTAAGCTACTTAAAATTTTATGCAATAATTTATTCGTGTGCTCCTTACAAAAAAAACTTGGAAAATAAATAAAAAAGTAATTGATGAACAAAAAAAGATCTTTGGTACTTGTAAACTCCAAAATTTTTAATATTTTTATGCAAATTTATACTTGCTAATTAAGTTCACGATTAAAATTATTAATTTTTTCCCATTAATCCCATTTTTGTAAATGTGAAGTTTTTATTAATTACAAATGGGTTTAGAGTTATGTCAAGTGTTACAAAATCTTTTTTCTCTTATGTTTATTTTGCAAATTTTAAGATTTTTAGCATTTCTTTTGTTTTAAATAGCTTCTCTATTGTAAATATGTAGTAACATCAAGATTTTTTATGCCATTTTGTTAAAATAATAGTAATTAAGTGATTGTATTCAGCAATGAAAATAATATTTTTTACAGTTGGGACGATAATATCGAAATAATCGAAAAATCGGCATAAATATCGATAAAATTTTAACGATAGTTACTCAATATTTATAATTTAAATATATCGACATAACGGTACCTTTTTTATTGATTTATTTCAATACCAAGTGCTCCCTACTATAAATGCTCAATCGTAAGTAATATTTAAAAACTCTGTAAGAGTTATTTTCTCTCATATATTTGTTAGCTTGAAAATTTTTATATTTAACAGTCCGTTTCGAAACTCTATTTATTTATGATTTAGTCAACTTTGAATTTGAAGTGTCATTATAATGACTTTCAAAGAATTCACTATTGCATTTAGCTAAAATATCGAAAATATTGATAAATTGATAACTACTTATGATGATATATCGCGCAAAAAATAATCATTTGAAATATCTTACAGTATACATCATAACATATACATATACAGTTTATATATACACAAATATGCCTTACATATACGAGTTTAATATTCGCCATTCCAATTTGTATAATAGACGGGCTCTTGTTTCGCTTAAATAAGAAATTTTTTGACAATTTGAATTTTGTTTTTAATTTTTAAACTATTCAATTGTAGTTCACACAATATTTATTTTATTACACTAACTAATTCTACATTAAAACAGCCTTTCACTATCCTTGCCCGAAAAACATCTTATTCTATAAATGCAATTTAAATTATTTTTTTTCTATTACAGTTCATACAACAAATCAGATATGTTCATTGATGACTTGAGGGGTTTTGGTCAAATAATATTTCAAATTAGTGCCAACTTTAAGAGGAGTGGTTTACAAATTATAGTGAATTAATTGAAGTTAGAATGAAATTTAGTTGTAGAAAATTTCCTACTTTTAGAAACCTTTTTTGCAATATGAACGTTCCGAATGAAATAATTCTCTTTTGTATAATATTTTGTTGAATACTATGTTAGAATACTTTGTTATTAATTTATCAACACTTCAATTTCGTCATTAAAATTTAATAATTGAATTGTATTTAATATTCTAAATTTTCTAAAAGAGTTCTCTCTCATCGATGATATATATTGTGGTACCCAAACCATAAGTACACAACACAATTCATTTATTATGAATACGGCAAATATTGAATACAATAAAAAAAATTTGAAAAGCAATCAGAAGAAATTTCGAAAATATTTCCCTTGAATTGAATTTTCATATACCTATATAGCGCGCATATACCTACCAATACATATATATCAATGTTTATAAACATGATGCTTACGGGTAAAATATGGTTACCAGAGAACAGTGTAAAACTTGAACAAAATGAATTTATGTTATTCTCCTTTTTGTTTTACTCTCTTTTATTCAAAAATAAAACAATATTCAACAATAAAATGTCCCCAAAGTATCAAATGCCATTATTTATTTTTTATTTGTCCTTTTACAGTACATATACAAAAAGGACAGCTATAATCTATACATATACAAATTGATGACATCATAATTTGTGAAAAGCAATTAAATACTGAAATTTTTTTTTTTTTTTGAAAAACCTTTTGGTTTCGCAGGTGAATTTTCATAATAAAAAAAAATTCATCTAGATAAAAACACATACAACGGAATAGAATGGTAAAGGACATTTATAAATTTTCAACTTGAAATAAAATAGAAAAAAAGGCATTAAACAAAACTGATTCTATTCAATTTTCAACCTTTTAAAATTGAAAAGAATTTTTTAGAAATTTAGATAAATCAATGGTGCCGACAACACAATTTATGTCAATTAGAACGGGAAGTTTGCGTGAAAAGTTGAAATCTGTTCCACAGCATGAATTGGGATTCATACACTACCAAAAATGGGAAACTGGAAAACCTTCGTTTCTCTACCGATAAAAACTGTTATGATCTCACCATTTTGATTTTCCCATATTTGGTTTTCTAAAGAAAAGCCTGACGTAACATCAAAAACAACTTTGTTAAAAGGGGGTAAAGAATTTTACCAAAAATTGGGGATTGTAAGAACTATTACCCACTATAGCTAACTAAATATTTATTTTGTAAGCAATTAAAGTTCTTTATTTTTTTTTTGAGTTTGTGGGTAAATGGTCTCATTATTCTTGTTAAAACTATTATTGTGAGAAACAAATTAAATTTTTGACTTTTAATTTTTTACAGCGTGTACAGCAAATTAAATTCTTTTTAAAATTGCAATTCTCATTGTTTAAACACAAAGCAGACAAGTTACCAATTTGCAAATATAAAACAACTGAGCCTATCTTTAACTTTATATATATAGAAAAATAATGTTTAAAGAAAATATCCTATAAGAATATGACAATAAATCTATGTGTAAACCTATTTAGCAAAGCCCTTCTAATTTATCACAAAAGAAACCATTTTTAAGAAAGAGTGTAATCAAGATAAATATCCATGGAACTTAGCATTTATAAAATCTGCAAAATAACAAAAACAAATATTTAAACAAAAGTAGTCAAAAATTCTAAGTGTAAATACTGGGTACCGTCAAAAGGTAAAGAAAATGAATAAATTCGGACCAATACAGTGGTTTGTACAAATGTAGCACATTTCCAAGTGAAAACACTTATTATTATTATTGTAGCTTAATATTATCTTCTTATTATCATATTGCTTTGTCATATTTATTGCATACTCTAGGATGAAGCAGCAAGACAGCGCTCTATATTTCTTGCTCCATTCTAACCAACTGTTAGAAATTTTTTACAGAAATATGGCAATAATAATTATTGTTTACGATATGGCGAATTTTGCAGGCGATAAGCTCGTGAGGGAGAGAAAAGATGTAGAAAAATTTTGTTTTAACAAAAAGAAATTGTTTGTTCAATTCCAGAAGTTACCAAACTCCTAAATTTGCTGCAGCTTACTGTTTATTTACTGTAATTACAGTATTTCACTATTTTCACGAACGGAAAAAATTAAACAAATAAGCTAATTTCTTCCAGTTTTGTTGAAAATGTTCTAAAAATAAGTCTGAAAATATGAAAAGAAAGAATAAAAGAAATGAAATAAAAGAGAAAAGAATATTGAAATTTGATTTTCTTATGTACCTACCAAATTTACACAATGTTATACAATACAATGAAAGCAGCTTTCATAACAGGGATTATCAAATATAAATTGTTACTATTGTTATTGATATGGTGTGTATGAATATACCAATTTGGAATCTATGTTTTTTGTACAATTTTTATTTGAATATCTTGCATATTACGTACATAGTTGACTGTATAGCTTTTTGAACATTGAATTTTATGATTCTGTTATTTTCTTTCTTATTTTTATATAATAAAAATACTCATATAAAAATTTTGATTCATTATATTTATACCCATGCGAATGTATGTTCGGAGGGTGTTATAAATTTACCTTACCATTTGTAACGCTAAGAAATAGTAATCTGAGACATAATATAGGCATTATAAAAAAAAAAAAAAATGTATGCTATTCAGCAATATCAAATTCTGAGGCGATTTATATATCTGCTTGTCTGTCCATCAGTCTCAACGATAACTCAGAAAAAAATTGAGCTAAGTTCACCAGATTTTTGAAAATGAACTTCATCAGTTATTTGGCTATATCTCAGAAATTATTGAAGATATTATATAAAAATTTCGCACAAACAAGTATTTTATTATATATAAAAGAGGCTGTTATGTGTGATTAAAATCGTTAAAATTTCTTAATTTCCTGTGGTAGCTGCCATAGAATTTCAATAATAGTTTGGCCATATCTTAGAAACTATTATAGTAACGGAACTTTTTATAAATTAATATGACAATGCGGCAATTATTATTTTCGTGCGTGTTTATGTAGGAAAAATATTTTAGATTCGCCACTCCGTTATTTTTCTTTCGTATTTCCCGAGTAAATCGAATGATTCATTTCATTTTTTGTAATGCAAAACCAGCATAATACCAGGTCAGTCCACATGACATATTTCTTTGTCCATAGGATAAGAAGTTGATACAGGTATCACAAAGTTGGCATGATTAATTTTATTTTTTCTCATTTTACAATTAAATATTACTCAAATAAAAAATTTTTAGATATTTCTATTATAAGGCTAGCTAAATTCATAATAATTACTCTACGAGAATTTCGAATTGTAGAAACAAAATGTTTTAAAATTTAAAATATTATTAACATTAACAAAATGTTAGAATATAAATGCAAGCTCAAACAATTGTTGACTCTCATCTACTTAAATCTTACAAAGCAATTTCACCGCTTTAAAATATAAAACACTTATACTCGTAATTAATTTTGTAAAATATTCGATCCCTTATGTCTTAGTAACGGAGCTGTTAATCCATTAATATGAAGTTGAACCTTCGTGAACAGAAATGAAAATTCTATTGAATCAATACGAGTACAAAGCAATTGGCAACTTCATTAATATTGGGATGATTAACTATACATTAAATATTTAGGAGCGAAATATATTAATGGTTATTAGTGTTGTAATGCGTATCAGTGACGTGAATAAGTCGCGAATATATAACATAGTTTTAAAATATATAATTCACATATTAATACGAAAAAACAGAACAATTAAAAAATGATCTATCTTTCAACCCTAGTTAACAATATGTACAGTTTATTCCAAACTGCAAATTGAAATTTGATGAAAAAATTTATGACTAAATTTAATAGAATTTGGTTCAAGCTACAACCAAATGACCTTTTCTGTTAACACAATACTTTACAATTATGAAATAAAGGTGGTCTACATGTGTATTGTTACACTCTAAACTGGAGACTCAAAATATGTTTTCTTCTTTCCTTTCTTTTATTTTCTCTACCTCAATATTTCATAATTTTTTTGTGCTATTGATCTGGTGTTGAAGGATTCTTTTTGTGCACAAAGAAATTTTTCATGTCCTTTTATATTTTTTATGAGCAAAAAAAAATATACAATAGTATGATGATTTGTGTGTGTGAACGTGCCACGTATACAAGATTTGTACATATAGGAAAATTTCGTATATAAAAAAATTTTCCAATTTTACATTCATTTTTTGTGTTCACATTGCTTAAGTCTTGTTTACTTTTGTTTATTTTCCTTACCCAATCTTTTTGAAGATATTTTATTGCTTTCCCTTTTTCCTTTACATGTTCATTGACATTGAAAATTCACAAGTTTGGAATATTATTTAAAGTCCCAAGAAACACACATAAGTTATAAGAAAAATTGATAAAATCAGAGAATTGGAGAAAATAAATCTTAAATGGTTGAGTCTTACACTATGATTTTAAGATTTTTCACCAATTTTAACCATTTATATAAAGGCATAGCTTCTGGTTACACAAAAATATTATGAATATATAATATTTACATCCAATAAAAACAAGGATATTTGGTTTTTATTGTTACAAAATAAAGGGGCTTCCTTTTAATAAATCGCTTTAAATTATTTTGTATTAATATATGTAGCATAATAATATGTGAAAAGCGGCATATACTTGCATTCTAAATAAAAGTTTGGTTATATTTTCTTACAAAATGACCTTTTAAAAGTTATGTAAGTTACAAAACAGCGTTCACTGCTCTCCAATATCCAGAGTATATTTTGTTAAATTATTTTCCTATATGAGATTTCCATGATATTTTCGATGAAAAATTAATGAAAATTTTAAATTTATGTATGTTTAAGTTATGTTGGTCTTACGATACACTGTTAGGGTACTTAAACCTTTTATTAAATCATACTACAATTCTAAATATAAATTTATCGATATTTGAGTTTTTTTTTCAACTTAAAATTTTATATAACAACCACATAATACTCACGTATAAGGGAACTATGATAACAAAAAAACAGGATGAGCATTAAAAACTACCACCAAATATTTTCACCACAAAATTGTTCAAAATTTTATTATCAGCTGCAATAAAGCTACCTAAATTTTAAAATAATTAATAACAAATGCACAATAATGATTACACAGTAAAATAATCAAAGCCGTGAAGTATGCAATTTTTTATGTACACTTACAAAATTTTTATTTTCTTTCTTTAAAAAATTGTTATTAGCTATACATGTAAAATCATAACCCTCATTAAATTTTTCTATACTATTTTAGTTCCAAAATAAGAGGAATTTCTTCTAAATGAGATTTTTGATTTAAACTATGGCAAGAATTAATTTTTATTTCTTACTTTTGCTATTCTTACAATGGAATTTATTATTCCACGTTGAATTTTTATAAAATTCTCAAATATAAAATTAGCATTAAAATATTTCGAGCAGCCTTATCAATTCCAGTTTTTAATCCCATATACTTAATTCAAAATAATTCAAATTCTATATTTATTTTAATTCTCTAACTAACACAATGATGCGAATAGCAAACATATGAACAAGTTATCTACGTACATATATGTATGAACGTGTTTATGCGTAACATATTTTAACAAATCAAGGATATCATTTCAATTAAATTATTTCATATCTAACCAAAAGTGAATAAAGGCACAAGAAAAAAATCAAAAAATAAAATAAATTTTTTCGCTCTTTGTTTACAATAAATATAAAATAATGTTTGCATATAAGTGTGTAAATGTTTGTAAATATGTGAGTTGTACAAAAAAAAGGAAAAAAAAATTTAAAGGATATTTCGATCGTATCCTTTCTTTTTTCAAAATTATTTACTTACTTTTTTCTTCTTCTTTTTCTCTTATTTTATTTTTGATTTTGTTTCAGTAAATATTTGATTTTATTTTTGGTATAAATTCAAATTTAAAATTAAAATTGAAAAAAAAAAATGAAAAGAGAATTTTCCATTTTGCTCTCCTTCACTGCGTTTTCTTTTTTTCCTTTTTTTTTTTGTTGTCGAGTCTTTGAATTTTTTAGTGTAAGATTCGTTTAAGTTGTTTTTAGAAAATGGTATTTTAAAATTGAAAATTTTTGATTGTTTGTTTTTCATTTCGTGTTGAAGTAAGTTTTTCTTTTTCTTTCTTATTTTCTAAAGAAAACGTTAACGGTGTAATAAGTGATGGCTGTCTATAAAATAAATACCGTTATTTATATGTTATATTCGATTTTGTTGTAAAAAAGAAAAAAAAATAAAATCAATAGAAGAAGCTGGAAAGTAAATATCTGTAACAAACACACAAACTACGTAAATTTTATTTTATCTTCATCCAAAAATATAAAACAAACAAAAATGATTTAAGTGGCACATTGATACATCCTGTCGTATTGGTTTTCAATGATTGTCAAAGTAAATTAACTTTTTTAGAATATTTCAACTTCAAACTAACAAAGAATATAAAATTTATTTAGTTAAAATGTATATATGGATTTAAAAACCAGTAAGTTGTCGTCATAATTTCAAATATTTAAGAAAGTGGTTTAAAAAAAAAAACTTGAAATATCACCATAAAGAAAAGTTGGGGCGGATGCCTTATATGAGCATTAAGTTACGATTAATGCGATGATAATGGAACATGTTGTGGAGCTTATAAATATTTGGATTTTGCATAAAGTTCACAAAAAAAACTAAGAGATAAGGAGAGCACGAAGACCGTTAGTGTTATTCTTAAATAAACCGAATTTAGTATTTTAATTAAACCGAATTCAAACAGCTTTATTAAATTATGAATTTTACTAATACAACATCATAGTTGAGAAATTAATAAGAATGTGCTTATTACACTACTAATTTATCTTAATGGAAATTTCTTCATGCAACTGCAGAACAGATGGATGACGTAATCAAAGGAACGAGTTAAAGGCAGAAAAATTCATTAAAAAAATTTTTCTCCTCGAACTGGACTCGAACCAGTGACCTACCGCTTTCTAGGCGGACGGTCACTGGTTCGAGTTGTATTAGTAAAATTCATAATTTAATTAGTGCAATAGGCACAATCCTATAAATATATATGTTCTTGTTATTGTGTGTTTCAATAGTAGATTGTATGTAGCAATCAATGTAAACAAAACAAATACTTAGTAATCATGTGAATTACAGTATAAGCAATGTAGAGAACATTTCGTCGGCAATTTCTTCATGCCTCTGTAGCTCAGTTGGTAGAGCGTCCGCCTAGAAAGCGGTAGGTCACTGGTTCGAGTCCAGTTCGAGGAGAAAAATTTTTTTAATAAATTTTTTTGCCTTTAACTCGTTCCTTTGATTACGTCATCCATCTGTTCTGCAGTTGCATGAGGAAATTTCCATTAAGATAAGCTTTATTAAAATTTGTAAAAAAAAATTTAAACTCTACGAGCTTAATTTGAAAAGCTGATTACTTTTTGTATTATAGAACAAGTTTTCATTTAACAAATAGGTAAAATGTACATTATTTTGTATATCATTTGTATATTTAGAATCCTTTATTCATATTTTAAGGTCGAAAAAGGAGAAAACTTACTTAAATTTTCCAACAGATTTTTACAAATATTTTATAAAAATCTCCAAATGAGATTTGAATTTTTTAGTTCGAAAAATAAATTAAAAATTTTTTAAATTAAAATTACGGTGACGTTTTATTAACCACCTCAATTTTTAAATCAACGACCTAGTACTTGTTAACTAAACTTCTATAATAAAAAATTAAAATATTTCTGTCATAAAATTTAATATATCTACATACATACAAACGTATACATTAAACGGGCGCGCTTCAAATAAATATCTAAATTATTTACTCGTAGAGAATTCATAAGAGAAAAAAAAATTACGAAATGTAGAAACATCTTGTCTATATATTTTTTTAGTCACACCATTCATAATAATAAGCACATATTTTCAAATCAGTTAAAATCTTATTCTGTATAGTGTAGACCAGATTTAGCTAGTCAACAAATCAATCCCATTTTAGTACTCGTATATATAACACGCTTTGTAATAAAGTAAATTTGTCGTTAAAGAGAAGAAAGTGTTTACTTAATCTTTTATAATTATCTAGCATAGAAAAATTAGTTGTAAATCTAAAATGAATGTATTTAAATTAATTTTACTTACATTGCACTACTTACCATACACAAACTTGAATATAAGTAAATATTAATGTATGTATATTATTGTATGGAAAGCAAAACAGAAAATATACTTGATATTTTGTTACAAAATAAAAAATATCTAAATTCGGATCAAAATAACTGTGTTTGTAAAGTAGCACATTTCCCTCAAATAATTGAAAAAAATGTTTTACTTCAGTTATGTTCGTTAACATACCAAAATATATCATAACAAGTAAAAACGTTTCAGTCGGTATGAACCGATTGAATTATACCCTGCACCTTTCATTGTTGTATAGCAATTACTTAAACCTGTGAAACCATTCTATAGAAACTTTACGGATATGTCTGACCTATAACTGAACACACAACTACCAAGTTTCATGAATCTGACTTTATTATTTTTCCAAATATTTAAAATTAGCTTTTGGAGTTGTATGGCAGGTACCCGAACCTGCCAAGCAATTCCACTAAAACTTCGCTAATATATCTGATCTATAATTGGACACACAACTGCCAAGTTTCATGAATCTAACTTTATTACTTTTCCAAATATTTAAAATAAGCTTTTGGGCTTGTATGGGAGCTACTCGAACCTGCCAAGCAATTCCACCAAAACTTCAGAAATATCTTTGACCTATAATTGGACACACGACTGCCAAGTTTCATGAATCTGACTTTATTATTTTGCCGAATGTAAAAAATTTTCTTTTGAAGTTGTATGGCAGCCACCCGAACGGGTGCAGCTACCCCATTATAATTTTTAGAGCATATATAAAATATAACTGGACACATGTACACAAAAATTAATATTTGCACCTTTATTAGTTTTTGAAATAATTAAAATAAACTCTTTGAGTTGTATGGCAGCTACCCGAACCCGTTGTCCGAATTGGTCCAATAACAATAGGGTTCATCCTTGGCACAAAAGAAGCAACTTGTGAAAGTTTGGTGTCGATTGCATTATTCGTTTTTGAGTTATCGTGCGATCGGACGGACGGACGGACGGACGGACATGTCTAAATCAACGCAGAATTTTACGCTGAGCAAGAATATATATATATATGTCCATGCCGTAGATAGCTCCTTCAAGTAGTTACAAACTCCATACCAAAGTTAATATACCCTTCAATAAGTGCAGGGTATAAAAATGTACATTGTATTGCCTTTTCACAAAACAATAAGAATAATATCATAATTTAACAGTAATCTACGATTAAATTATGATATTATTGCGGGGCTGCAAGGCCCTCACCCGCATGAGAAGAGAAGTACTGAGGAAGTACGTGCTTACTCCAGCGGATCTGAGGTCTACCAGTCCTTCAAAGTTGCTCGAATTTATCAGGAGGGTAGGTCTCGAGGATGGGGCTCGAGGGGGTGTTGTAGAGCTTTGTCTCGCACCTAATTGGGTGGCACAATAGATCTATATTTTATGGTTGCAGCCTTTTTTTAAAATCTACAATCTACAACCGTAATCTAACTACAAAATGTTATCAACGAATACACTAATTACTTAAACGTTAATTAGTTTTCAATGTCATTGAAATTTGTTCGAAATAATTCACTGTTCATAATATGACTAGGTCAAATTTTGAATTCAATAATTCTTTCATAAGCCATAATTTTTTAAAACAAAGTTTTTTAAACCAATTTTGAATTAATTTTAAATTCAAATATCGAATTAACAACAAAAGCAAGGAGCTCCGCTATGCACAAAAGTCCTGTATGCTCGAGGTGGATCGAATTCACCCCATACATAACATAAGGAGTTTCGTTGTAAAAATGGAAATATTCTTCCTACTAGTTCGTTAATAATTTAAACTCACTTTTCAATACTAAATTAAAAAAAAATCTTAAGAAATACCGCGGTTTATTGATTCATCATAAGCATAGTAGCTTACATTTCTTAATAAAAATAATAAAAAACTTAACGTTTTAATCTTAGAATTTCAACATTGTCAAAAATGCCATATAAATTTGCGATCTTTTAATTTCATCATAACTTTAATATTATACTTTAATCGGTTCAAAGAAATCATTATTAATCCCTTAAATTGTTATAAAATCATTATTACACGACTTCAACATTATGAAATTTTTATGACATTTTAGAATTTTTTTAATGTTGACAATCACATTTTAGGCAAAAAAACGAAAAAGCCAGAAATTATGCCATAAAGTTTGAATTTATAACAAATAACTCAATAAACACTTTTTTCCAACAATTTTAACACTATGAATCGTTGAAGATTAAAAATTTATGCTCAAAAGATATGAGAAACGTATTTATATCTATACATAAAAATCCTTGAAATCTGATGTCATTATCCGCAAGAAAAAGGAAGAGAAAAAAATCCGTGCAAAAAAAATTAAATCACTGTGCACACACAACAACCGCAAATCGACATTTTTCTTTAGGGAAATTGTAGCGTTGTATTTTTTCTCTACCGCGGTACATACGTACGTGAGTAATATATAGAATGTGAAATAAATGGATATATGAATATGGATTCAGAAAGAAAATTCAAAAAGTATGAAATGAAAATGAATTGCTTAAAAGCTGCGAAAATTATAAATCATTTGAAATTTGTCATCGCATAGACTTTTATTGCATTTTGTTTCTTAAAATTGTGTGATTAAGATACGTGGTTTCTAAAATAAAAAATTATAATCCAAAACAATTTTACACAATCGGTAATCATTGGTCGTAAAGCAAACGCATTTCATTAATCACTCCGTTTTTTTTGTAGTTTTAGTACGAGAGTTATAATAGTATAAATATTGCTGATACTTTAAACACAATATTAATATAAAACTAGTTCTGATTGTACCAATCAGGTCATACTTACTACAATTGAATTCTAGTAGGAATTTGATCTGGGGACATTAATGAAACTATACTGCCAATTCATCTCAAAACTAATAAGCCGATATTCTAAAATTTATATAGCATAAAGTTATCATGTAATTTCTCTAAAGAATGATAATTAATGCTAGACTCATACACTTAGTAAAAACTAATATGTAGTACCATTATAATGACTATTACGGGTCGAGTGTTTTTTGCAACTTTATTTTAGTCTCAATAAGCAAAATACTATATGTTGATTTTGATTTTGAAAAAATTTTTAAACCTTTTCTCTAATTTTAATTCAATCTTTCGATTTTATTCGATTTTACAGTTTTACTATGAGTACAATATGTGATGTTCAACTAAGGAAAATAAACTGCACCCGGGCAGATGACCTAACTTTATCAAACAACTTCAGTTATAAAATCAAACTACTGTTCTTGATTTGTTGGGTAAAATCTGTTGAATTTTTACAGCTGCGTGAAATCTTTAAACTTCTTTCCAAATTAAAAATGCAAGAACAACTTTGATCATGAATTTATTAAGAAAAACAAAAGAAAAACAAGGAATTTGTTCATTTCAATTACGAAACTGAAACGAAATTCTAAAGACATGTTTTTTTCAACATTTTTTTCCGTGCATGTACCATATCTAGGTATGTTCACTGCCAATTCAATCAACCCTACTTGAAGACGTCATAATGCTACTAATGTTAGTTAGTTTCGATATTTTTTCTGATATTTAGTAATATTTGTATCGAACTTATCGATTATTTTGTTTCTTTTCTGAAATATAAAATTTTTTCTTCGTCCTACCAAGTGTGTCTAATTTTAAAAGTTAATCCTTTCGAGCAATAAGAAGAACTGGAACATATTTTTCAAATTTAAATTTCCGCGCGTTTCTTTCCTTTGTTTTACAAAAAATTTCTTTATTTTACAAAGCTGGGACCATCAATTAATCAGGTTATACATGGGCTCCCGGTATATTTGTATTAAACAATAATATTATTAGTGAATGTGGCAGGAACCACTACTGTTTTTAATTTACCTTGTCAGGTTACGGTTGAATTTTGTCTCCAAATATTTAAATAACTTTTTTTTTTGTTTACAAAACGTAAAAAATTTTGTTTATGATTTGTAAACAAAAATAGTTTCAAATATAAGTTTTGAACAATTTAAGGTTTGACTAAGATAATCCACAATATCGATACTATGGATACGCTAGCATAGTAGTATTGATACTTTTCTTGTAAATATCGTCAAATATCGGCTCGAATCTGTGTATCCCTAATGGAGGTCTTCAACGCTACTGGTATCATTTAAATAAAATTTACGAACTGCGGCTTTTCCAACATTTGATTAAAATAATTTTGACCCATTCCCATACCAAATTACGGGATTTTATTTTACATAAATAATGTGTAAGATTTATGTCGTCTGTAAATGGTTCTTAGTCACTAAAAATTGCTGGCTCTTTTTAGTTCTTCTTTATTTATTGTTTTTGTTTTTATTGAAACGCAATTTTATTAAATAATCAACAATTTTTTCCTTTCTTTTTTGTAAAATGCCAAATGATTATTGATATTTACTTTAAAAAAAAAAAAGCAAAATAAAAACTATTTCGAGAAAGATTCTACATGATTTTGCAAAAACACAAACATTTCATTTTGTGTGGGGGTTTAACATTAACTTTGAACTTTAAAAGGCAGAATTTTTTTTTTCGCATTGTCACAACTTTAACGCATAAAAAGAAAGTTTTTTTCTGTGTTGTTGCGCTGAAAACCTAAAATCAAAAACATTTTAATTTTTCTTTCATACGCAGAACTTGCAAGTGAAAACCAAAAAAAATTTTTTTTAAAAATTAGACAATAAAATTTTCACAATTTAAAAATTTACAAGGACAATGTTTTAAACACAATGCGCAAGAAAACTTTTCCTTAAGGATAAAAGCTTGTCCTTACAACCAAAACAAAAAAAAAAACTGTCAACAAAATGTAATTATGATGTGCGTATCCATAAAATTGCTTTTATGGTATGCCGAAGGCAACTACAACTTTTTAAAAAATAATAAAATACATTTAAAGTCATTGAAATTTTCTTCGTTCCAATATTCTCAAAAGTGTACCCGATGATGATGTCAACGTGTGTGTTTTACTTTATGAATTTTGTCACGTCGTTACAATTGTACACTTGAAAAACAACAAAAACAAAAAAAAAGTAATAATAATTTTTAATAATAATGAGTGGGTACACAATACGCATAACGTAATGAGAGTCATGAGAATATCTAAACATTCGAAAATCAGTAAGAGATAAAAGCATTGAATATTTTTTGTTATTGTTTTGCTTTTAGAAGAAAATTTTACACCCTTTTGTTTGTGGGTTGTACATAATTCGTTTATGTTTATTGTGTTATGATTTTATTATTATTTTTTTTTTGTTTTTAAGGATTCCTAATTTACTTTACGTGACAATTTTTTAATGCTATTTTTCTTATATAGAGACGGAAATCTTTAATATTATTATTATCGACAGTTTTATTGTTAAACAAGGAAATCACACGCAAATACTTTTTATTTAAAGAAATTAGTTGTTTCCCTTTTTTTGCATATATTAAGGCGTTTATATAAAATTAAATTTTTATTATTCCGTGCCATACTGCTGTGATTTCTTTTATACCGTAATGAAATTAATAACAAACAAGATTTAATCGGAAAATTAGGGGTTTTCAATATATTTTAAGCGGTACATTAGAGTGAAGAAATATGTTATTAGTTCTCCTAGTGAAAGAGAGTTATTTTATTAAAAGACAACAACAAAAATAGTGCTAATTCAAAAAATTTTAAATGCTACAGTGTAGAATACTTGAATAGTGAGAACAATATTAAACTGTAAAGTCGCCAATCTATGGATGAAAATAACAAAACTTTTTTGTCGATGAACTTCGAAAGAATTTTGAATTTGAAGAACAATAACAGACTCTTAAAATTTGATATTAATGACAGTGTTTGATCAAAATAATTTAATCATTTTTGGCATTATTAATTTATTGTAACATTAATTAAGTAATTTAAACTGTACAGCTATAATCGAAACACAAATTTTCTAGACCTAACAACAGTATTTTATACTGTTGCTATAATAACCCTTTAAGAAATTTAAGGGTTGTTATAGCATTTAGAGCAGACACCAATTACCAAAAAATACATTTACGACGTAGTGCATCGTTTCCAGAATCTTTAACTCTTATTTAAGTCTATAAATCCATAAACGGAAGAAGATAAATATTTTTATTGCATAAACTAGGAGCAGTTGCAGATAATTTGTGTATAAATTCATGAGGAATATGAAATGATTGAACCACTGTCATGACAAAGAAGCGACAACCAACCCTGATTTTTTTGGTATACATGCTGCCTTCAATTGTTCTGTGGCAAAGTTTTCCTTCTGCAAACTGTGTGAGCGGCCTCTCGGACGTTTTTTAAGTTAAGGGACATTTAGTATTTATGGCCAAGAGTCCAACCCCTTCAAACTAAAACCTATTATAATTTAAATATTAAAAACATACTTAGCATAGTAACTGGAAGATTTTATGTTCTAACCAAAAATTTAACATGAAACTTCAGTTGTATATTGTAATACAAACTTCTTTACAAAGAATGTCAATTACCTGATTTCTTTGTATACAAAAATACAAAAGAACGAATGTAATGCAATAACAAAGTAATTAAAAAGAACTGAGAGAAATTTTCAATTCTAAAATTCTATTCTAAAATAAATTTCTTTTCTAAACTGCTCTTTAAAATCCAATACATCCAAGTCTTATGTCTGATATATGCGTCATGTTTCATATATGACAAAATATACGATTTTTATTTATTTTGCTAGCATTGCCTTCATAACAAGAAAGTCATAAAAGTTTCTGAAAATATAATTTTAAATTAAAACAAAGAAATGCCACGATTTGTGTCTGATACAAAATGTAACTATTTACTTACAGTTTCCTATACTATGAAAAATATTTACTTTTCTTCAATGACAAAGTTTTCTAAATAAATTTTCCACTTTAAAAGAGCTAACAAGTGTGATTTGTTATTTTTACTATTAACTAGATAATTTAGAATGAAATAACATCTACGTATACACTTAAGATTCAACATTATTCTAACACAATCTCAACTGAGCCTTTATCCTTTTATAGTTTAAGTTGATTAGGAAGAAAAAGGACTCTGTTTTTAATTTTATTTTTTTTCCTCTTTTTAATACCAACATTATTATAATTTCATTTTTATTGTTTAACTTTGAATAATTCTTTAATAATTTTTTACAACATTTTAAAATCAAATTTTCTTCGTATTACAATAAAATACAAGTTAATTTAATTTTCTTACAGGATCCAACAGAAGACAAAGCAATGGTCTTGCAGCAGTTTGTGTGTTTATGTGTTGTGTTTCTATTAAATATAGTAAATAATCAGTTTTCTTTATACTACGTTACCCGTATACACATACACATATCTCATAGATCTCTGCTTGTATAAAATAAGTATCGCATAATAAATTTTCTACTCCATTTGTAAACTTAGAAAAAATAATTCATTCGAAATGAAAAAAAACGCAATTATGATTTAATTGTGAACTTTTTTGCACCCAGAAGATTTTTAAAATTACAATTACAAAGATTTTAAATGAAAGTTTAATTCGAAAATTATGAAACTTTTGAAATAGTAAATGCAATCTTCATATTTTGGGGCTCATATTTTAGCTATCATTTCATAGAAACTATTAGAGATACACTTACAGTTGGGTCCGCTTCCAAACATATCACAAAATTGCGTGATGATTTTCATTACTTATATTCGGTTTTTCTTATGGAACAGCTCTCTTATAAACACAAGCTTTGCTTCTAAGCGAGTTTTCTGCTTACATATGTGTACTTACTATACTAATACGTAGTATGCGTCAGCACAGATATCTTATGACAATCCTGACCAACACAAAAATTTCTTGTTTTTCTCTTGCTTCCAATCAAGCATATTTATGAAATTCGAGGTGTCCTTCTTACATTAAATACATACAATTATACGATGTTTACAATACTACATACACATTTAATTTCTTCCCTGATAAAACTATGTTAAAAGAATGACATTAAGAATAATACTTTGGAAGAGACAATTATAAAAATATCCTTAAAGAATGAATACATTGTTCAGGGAGCTATTAAAATTCACGTAAACAAAAATATTCCCTTCTATTCTCTTAAGTTTCTTCATTTTACCATTATTTTGATTACGTTCTTATCGAGTTGTCCTTTTTATGTTGAAAAGTTGTTTACCTAGAAAATTGTTAAACTTATTTATAATTTTAAAATTTATTCACACTTTTACCAAAGGTATTTTCAAAATTCTTTTATACTTTTTATCAGTTTAGTTTGCTACTTTTAAAATTTTTTGACGGATTCAAAATCTAACAAACTTGTTCCAAATGAATTAAAATAACAAGTGAAAATTCTAACAATTCTGTTAAATAAAAACTTTGATAGTAATTTAAAACATTATGTTTTTTTTTTTATTTTTCTTTGCAAAATTTCATCGGAATATCAGAACATTTTCATCAAAGCAATAACATTTTCTTCAAAGCTCAATAACAGCCATATGTGTCCGCTTAAATATCAGCATCTAGTTCTTGAGAACAATAAGAAATTTTACTGTTTTTACTTTATACCATTCAAAAGTTTTTGAAAGTCTTATTCAACATTATTAACAGCTTTCATTACCTTTAAAGAAAATTCAGTAAAATCTTCATAGATCTCATATTTCAATTTTTATTGCATTTTATGGTACCCCATCTAATTTTCCATTGATATTACACATTTAATAAAATTGCATTTTTATTATGATGCTTTAGGATTGGGTCTGAGCTATTTCTCTGTCTTATAATAAAAAATATGTTAAGTCATAAAATATAGGTAGTAAAAATTGAGAAACAATTCAGCTAAGCCCGAAAAACATGATAAAAAATAATCTTATGTTTACCTTAACTATAAGAATGCACAGTTTTTGTTTTACCATAATTATAATTTTAATTCACCTTCCCAGATGAAAACAGTGGTTTTGCGAAGCCCTACTGCTCTTTTTTATTGTGTGCTCCAATTATAGATCCGCAGGGAAAAAGTATTTATCTACTTTTCACGAAAAAGTTTACATTACCAAATTATTTTAATATATCAGTAATTTTATTATTAGAATTTCACCAGTCAAAATTTGTTAGGAATGTAGTGGACTAGTCCGAAATGTACATAAAATCATAAAATCTAGTTTTAGTCAAATAGGGCTGGGATAACATTATACGCTTGAAAACAAAGAATACATCTTTTGTTTATTGCTCTAAAATCTGTTGAAATAATCAAATTTTCACTCAGTTTTTTTATTGTTCCTTCGAAATCTGAGTGTGAACTAATTTTATTTACATTTAAGGCTTATTGAGGGAAAATTAAACCCCTGCGGAGGGCGATTATGTTAAAGTACTAGTGTGAGTAAAGCAATTTTTAGAGCAATATTCTTTCATTTGCTCAAGAGAAATATGGTCCTTTACAAAGCATTCTTTTAACCCAAATTTATTTATTATACAATAATTATTTAAAGGCTATTGTAAAGCATAATGGTTTATAAGTATACGGTGTGTGAATACCAGTGAAATTAAAACAATAAGTGTGAAATTTGTTCAGTGTTACAAATTGTTGTTTTTAATTTGTTATATTAAACATTTTCTTTACACTTACATAACAAAAGCCATGAGCATTCTATAAAATACATAAAACAATGTAATTTTAATATATTCTTTTATAGTATGAGCATTTAATTTTCAAAATATCCTTGTTCACTTCAGATCGTATGCAAGTATTACAGGAAAATACCAACCGAAATAATAGTTTTTAATATATCATCATTTTATTTTTGAATAAATTTCTATGTTATACTCGTAAGAAATATTGAAATTTGTTAAGTTTGTATAGTGATTCACTTTAAATACAAATATTTTCATTGAAAAGCAATTCATATACATGAGATCAGCGTACGCTATATGCATTTTCCAGCAATTCAAATTATTTTCAGTTCATTTAATAAATATTATTATAATTTGGTGCACGTAAGATGTTTCCTATACGAGTATGCTGCATAAATTTATAGAAAACCGAAATTAAAATTATAACTTCCAGATACACATTTTATTAATCCATAAAAAAAACTCGATTTTCGAAAAGTTCAAAAATACTACAGTTTTGTTGAAATAATCATAATGATACTCACTCTAAAAAGGAATAAAATACTTGTCCTGAACTTTCAGTTTGAGCATATTTTTAAAGTAAAGCAATAGTGAAGCTTTGCTAAAAAGTCACATCTTCTATAATATTAAGAGAAGTTAAATAAAAATAATAGCTAGAGTTCTGCAAAATATTGAAAAAGATTTGTCATTGTGCTAAATAATTTTTCAGCCCACTGCATTGGAAATTTGAAATATTTTTTTTAAATCATTAGATGTCTATCAAGACCGGGTTTTTCATTATGATTTCGATTTTTTTCAATGAATTTTCCAATAAAATGATAATTAATAGTTTTGAAATAAGATGATAAATTAATCATAATAAAAGAAATGAATTCAAATGGCAATTAAAATTATTTTTCAGAAAAGTTTGCTGTTTTCTATCTACATATTCCATAAAATTTTTTGTTCAAATTGCTTGAAAATTGCCAGCTGACTCTGTTAAGCAAAATATTTTCACATCTATACCCTATTCTATATTTTAATCTCATGTAAACTATTGAGCATTCTATTACAACAAAATTATTTCCAAAATGCTAAGCAGGGCGCATTGCAATATGCGCATGCACAGGGCCGGATTCACTCCTTTAAAAACCCTAGATTTTCGATCCCGACCCTAAAGACCTTGTAATTGTTTAATATTAGCAGCGGTGTTTGAAATAAAGGATATCATTGATGATTTAATGCACAAAATTTATATTCCTAGTTCAATAACATGAAAGGTGGCTTAATGAAAAACCAGAAGCGTCTAAATTTATTTAAGAAAATTTTATAATTCGAAAGAAATTTCGAACATAGCCATAGACTTAAAGATAATATTTCTGTTTTCTTTCGAAAACGCTGCTAAATATACTCTTTAACATTAAATCAAGCCTATCTTGCTTAAATTTTATATTTTTGTAATTAAAAATTAAAAAAAAAAAAATTTTCGATTCAAGTTGCAACCCGCTCAATCTATAGGTGAATTTGACACTATTCATACGTCATAATAAACATACACATATACAAAAATATATTTAAAATAACAGTAGAGCTTCAGCACACTCTCATTAAGTTGTTACATACATACAAAGGCATGGTCATGTATTTTCATTATATCAAAAATTGAAGATTTTTACGTAAGTACTCGTAGTATATCTTGATCATGGGAGACAATTAAAAATGAAATTATTTCCATTTTATGGAGATTTTAGTCAATTTTAATTTAAAGTGAATGTTGTTATCTTTTGTAAACTATTCAGAAAACCACCGACTCATGGAGATGCACACATATAGATACGATGGAAGTGTGTTAATTTTAAAATGGGAAAATGAAAATATTTTTGTTTATTTAGTAATATGAAGACCCATTACTTGTGTATGTACGTATGTAATACAGAGAATTTATGTAAACTTTTGGGACAGAATTTGAGTACGATATATTTTTCTATGTCATAACACTATGTAATCTACTATAGAGGTATACATACTAAAATATAGCTTCACATATACATACATATACGTATTTGTGGTTTTAGTTGTTACACCGCATATAAAATGAGTTTTGTTTTGTTTAATTGTAATTATTGGAAAATGTTGGTGACATGTATAAGAAAGGAGAATCATAAGGTAAAAATTAAAAAATTTCTAAATATTTTTAGAAATTCGAATCATTAAAAATTATTTTATAGTAAAAATAAGTTGTTATTATATGAACTAGGTCTGTCTACAAAAATATTGAAGAATGTTGTTGTAGCAAAATATAGTTGGCATCACATAACATTAATATATGCGAATTTTTTAATATTTTACTGCGTTACTGTTATACAAAAAGAGTATTTAAGCCCTTTTTGTATATAACGGTAAAATGTCAAGGATTTAAACTCTATCGGCTTTACAACTCGTACTGCTATTGTTTAGGTAATTCTTTATATAGCAAATCAAAGTGTTTTCAGAGCTTCGGGTAGACCAAATACACAACGGTATTAATTTTGCAGTCAGTTTGCTTGTTCCTTTAAGAATGTGTTTGAAAATCGAATTCTAATATTTAAGTGATATAGGAATATGATAATTTTTATATATAATTAAAATTTTTTTTGTTATACATGACAGGGAAAAAGACTAATGTGGCATAATCTACAAATTTTCTTAAAATTTACATATAAGAAATTATGCTATTAACGATACTATTATCGTAAAATTTACCTCATATACATACATATATTTTAATACGCACTTAATAATTTTAATTAAATCAAACCGTGCAACACTGCGGGATTAATTGAAAAAATTTACATGGCATCAGCTTTCGTTCAAAAATAATAAATTTTCAGTAATAAAATTTCAACATTGTAAAATCTTAATCAAACAAAGTTCAATATTTTTAGGCGAAGAAGTAAGAGGTCGACGTGGAATATTAAGATATGGAAGAAGTTGCTTATATTTTTAGCACTTTTCCAAAAAAATTTTTGAAAAAAGTGCTTATTAGTTTCACTCTGTCCGTCCGTCCGTCCGTCCGTCCGTCCGTGGACACTTTTTTTGTTTACAAAACTTCTACACCCTTGAAGATAGAAAGCTGAAATTTTATATGTACATAGATCTTTACTAGAAACTTACTTCCGTAGAACAAAATTTTTACCTATCTCCCCCCCTCTAGAAGTTATACCCCCCCAAAACCTTAAAAATGGCCTTTTTTAACTTTTTGTTGCAATGAAACCATAAGCATTTTTGAAATTTTGCAAACGCAGAAAGGCAGCGGCTTGCTTTCCCTAGCGCGGTATACTACAGTTAAACTTTAGAAAAACAAAATGGCCGTTCAAATTTACCGTTATCTAAAGTCTTTTTTTTCCAAATTTTTGATGTCGTTTTTCTTCTAGACCCCAGCTTGTAGAAGCTTGAAATTTTAGAGACTTTTAGACATTAACAAATAGTTCATTTCGTTAGAAGAAAATTTTTTTCCATCTCCACCCCTTTCAAGTTATCGCCCCTTGAAATTTGTAAAATTTGAATTTTTGACACCTTATATTTCCGAAATCGTACGTTTTTTCAAATTTCTATAAACGCAAAAAGCTAACGGTAAATTCCATGACATTAAAAAATATAATTATTTTCCTTAACTCACACAATTAACCCTTCAAATCGAGCATTATGTTAACCCCTTTTTATATTAATTTTTGCTTTATTTCAGACTGCATAAATCGTTCATCCTAAATATATGCAATCCTAGAAAGAGTTTTGTATATGAATGAAAATAATTTTAATAGTGTGATAGGTATACATAGACTGTATTTAAAAGCAGAATTTTCACTTGTTGAAGGGAAAAGTGCTACAATACAAACCATTGGTTTGACCCAACTTTATTTCTCTTATATACGTACTTCAGTTATCAAATTGAATTTTCACTCATCATAAACGTAAAAACCCATTTTAAGTTCATTGAAAATCGGTATTAAAATTTTTATATTATTAACTAACATTAAAAATATTGGAAGTTAATTGGAAAATTGCATTGTTTCATTAAAGGAAACTGAAAAGTTTCGGAAAAAAACTCATTTAAAATTCAATGTTAATACTAAAAAACAAATTTATCTTCATCAAGCAACAATTTTTTCTCATAATCAAAGTGAATTAATCAAAAAAAATATTTCCACATTAAATTAACAATTTTAAATGAAATGTGTTTGCAATCATAACACTAAAACCAACAAGTTGTCGTTGTTTACCTAAGTTTTCGCATGAGCACAGAAAAAAAAGAAACGGAATAAAAATCTAATCAAAAAATCCTTGAAAAATAAAATTTTTTCCAAAGTGTAGACAAAAAATTTTCTAAAGAAAACGTTAAAGTTTTTCTTTACATTTTATTAAAGTTTTTCTCTTTTATCCGTTGTCTGATGTAAAATGAAAGTCAAAAATCATGTAAATTTAAAAAGTAATTAAAAAGTCGGATATTAAAACTTTGAGATAAGAAAATAATTTGTTTTCTTTTTTCCATTTTTTAGTTTACCATTTTTTTTAAAGCTAAGCTGTTATGTTATCGCCCATTGCCTAAATCTTACCAATCGTTCATCTCTTAAATCACATTTCCACAAATACCTTCTTATTAACTTTAAATTCTTTTTAATCATAAATTCTCATTTCTAATTTCTTGGACTTTATTCTCTCTTTCTCTTTATCAGAATGTATGTATGTATGTACTTTTTGTTTGTGTATTGTTAAAATATTTTAAATATTTGAATGTTGCCAAATAAAGAGAATTTATTTTTGGTTCTAGTTAAAATAAAATAGGCACATTTTTTAAAATAGAATTTTATTGTTGTTCTTAGAAGAAATTTCAAAAAAAAATTTAGAGAATGCTTTCTTGGTTACTTATAACAAAATTACTAATCTGTATCCTAAAGGATAATTGGTTTTATAATCAAATTTAGAAAGGGATTTCAGCAATAAATTTCACTAAAGAATAAAATTCGCATTTCTATTTATAAAAGTGGAAATTTAAGTAATTCCTTAATATTTTAAAGAATCGCTTAAATTTTCATTTTGGCATTGGGTAAAACAAGAGTAAATTGTGTAATTCTGAATTTTCATTGAAAAATAATGATTAAGTTAAACAAATGTGAATATTGTCAGCTGCAAATAAATTTCTCGCATATAAAAAATGGCGTATTTTGAGAACGTAATTGCAATTGTAAATACTAATTTTGTTCAAAACCTTAGTTGATATTTTTCCAATTATGCATTTACGTAAGTATTTTTGAGATTTTCAATTACGCAGTAGTATTTTTGTATATGTAGTAGCCATAATCAAAGAGAATTTGACCTTATCTTTTAACTTTTAGGTATAGTTTTATGTAAAAATAAGTCAAGATTAAGTTTTAGTGTTTCATGCCAGGAATATAATTTCCATTACTTAACGCATTTCGGTCCAAATGTCAGCATTTAAGAGCTCTATATTATTTTTTTTTTCAAAACTTCAATAAATTGTGAATGGTCTACATATAATTAAAGATTTCGGGTTCACACAAAAGATGTCATAATGTATAGAAACATTAAATCACACGCGGCCAAGTGAGTAATAAAATTACAAATAACCAAACAGCAAAAAAAAAAAATCACCTGTTAATAATTTTCAATAAACCGAGATTGCATAAATTAATTTACCTCATGTGGTCGTAATAAAAAATTTTTCTTGAAACTCGGTCACACTTAAACTGACATTGATATTGTATACATTTTGTGTATGTGTATGTAAATATTTCCAACTTTCCCTCCATTATTGTCATTTTTATCTACATATTTTATTTTTCTTTTATTTTATATTGTTAGGCTTTAATCTTATGATCGAATAAAAAGAGAAAGCAATATTCGATGAAATCTTCAAAATAATTAAGAAGGGCTACAACAACAATAAAATAACAAAGGAAAATGGAAAGAACCGTTTTTAAAATGTAGGACCGACCCGCTATAAACTTTTTTTTAGTGTAGCAACATTTTTGACAATTAACAGAGAATGAAAAGAAAAGAAAAACGAATTTCAAATTTTGAAGTATAAAAAGAAATAACAAATAATAACAATAAGGATTCGGGAATAAAAGTAAAAAAAATGTCCTTACAAAATCTGTTTGTGTTCCTATACAAAAAGGCAAGAAAAAAGTAAAACAAGAGAAATAATAAAGAAAAAAAATTTACAAACAAATTTACCGCCATTCATTTGATGTCCTTACAAAAATTAAAAAAGAAAATCTTATCCTTACAATTTTCACTTTTTTATACTTTTGTTTTTCACGTATTTTTTTATAGTTGTCGCACAATTTCCGATTTTTCGGCGGTCATTTTAATGTTCTTCTTTTTCATTCATAAAATTATTTGCAAGACGTTCATCCGAAATTCAACATTCATTACGTTTAAAATTTATGGAATAGTAAAGCTGAAACTACAATGTAAATGAAAATGAACGAAAAAGTTGCTTAATTTGAGTCTTTAATATTTTTGTGACAAAAGAGGTACGTAAATTGTCAAAATTAATTTTTGAATTATTTTGTTGTTGTCATAAATAATTAATGAATACCTAAATTTTTAGGAACAAAAGATTCAAGTCCACAAAATAAGGTAATAAAACTGAGAATTTTTTAAGGTGGAAAGACAGAAAAGTATAAAGAACTCTAAATATAAAAACTTGTCAAGAAGATCATTTCTAGAATGATATTCAAAATGAGAGTCTAAAAGGGAGATATTGCTTTTTCAAAAATAATGGGAATTATTTTCTTGGAATTCGGCACACTTTCTAAGAAATAAATTAAAAATCATTGAAGCCCATTCAACTTTAAAATGCGGCATATCATTCTGCTTGCAAGAAAGCTATGCATTCGATTGCGACTCTTCAAATTTCCAAAAAAAATTTAAGAACTCGACTAAAGATCATAGAAGCAATGCACTTGTATATAGGTACATAAAACTCCTTACAAATTTATTATTTTTCAAAACAAAACAATCAATTAAGTCAAATGAAAATGTCCTTTCTTATTGTACATAAGTAGGTAATGTAAAAAACTTGAATAAGCAATACGCGTACTCACACAGTACATGTTTGCCCATAATCAACAGGCAGCAAAAGTTTGCCGACGGCTGATTTACTTTCTTTTGGTAACTTTTACTTGAGACTGAGGTGCTTTGTCTCGTTCCCATGTTTTATATTAATTACAATTAAAAATTTTGCAGTTATACTTGAGACGATACTGTAAAATATTTTTATACAATTATGTTTTAGTTACTTTATGATCAATTGCCATTGAATTGCCCCATAAATGACAGAAATAACTACACTTAAAAACAAGAGCCCTTGTTTACTTTAGACCCATTTCACAATTATTTTTTTCTTATTTTTTATGTCAAACATAAAGTTTGTAAACGACTTAAACAACAACACAACATTTATGATATTTAAAGCAAAAAAAGGAAGAAAAATTAAGGAAATACTGCGAATCAATAAAGCGCGAAATGAAAAAATTACAATAACAAAAAAAATTGCTTAAGAATATAAAAAAGGAACGAGTAAACAATCTTCGATAGAATCCCGAACCCAAAAACTAATGAAATCTTTAAGGAAATTTTTTTCTCGCATAAAAAAATTGCTGTGTACATAGTGAAATTTTATTTCTGGAACGTACCGCGATCAAAGGAAGAATTTTCGTTCTTTTTTTTTTTAAAAAAAAAAAACCTTGAAAAAAAACTTAATAAATAAAATAAAAATTAAAAAAGTTGTTTTTTATTTTTTTAAAGAATTTTTCGGAATTTTCCTTAAATAAAAGCATTTGTCTAACACAAGCAAAGTGTCAAAGTTTTAAAAAAAGAAAGAAAAAGAAAGGAATTATCGGAAAATATGAGGGACGTGCAATTAATAAGTGCCATTATTCTTTTTATTTTTGAAATGTTAATCTACTAAGAACATTTTTTATGAGCAAGACTACTTTTGTTCCTCATTTTAGTCGATTAGGGTAAGAAAGTCAAACTTAGTTGAGAAAATTTAATGAAAAATTCTTTGGAATCAAGCAAATTTTTCTTAAAAAATCTTGTCGCCAAATTAATATGGTTACTTCAGCAAAATGGTCTAAGAATATAAAATTACACAAAGGGTTACAGATTGTCCTCAGAAACAACTGTGTATTTATAAATTTTAAATCTTTACTTGTCGTAAACAATTACGAAAAATAAAAAACACGTGAACTGATGCAGAAAATACATTATTAATTAAAAATGTGGTAAAGAATTTGATCATATTCTTACTGACGAATTACAATATTGGTTTAAGGTATCTTTCTACCCATTGTACCAGTTACAGTAAAGTTCGTGCCGAGATTTTCTCAAAAACTTGAAATTACAATGTGAATAAACTTCATGAGTGCAAATCTTTGAAATAACCGAAAGTTGTTCGTGAAAAATATTTGATTTTGTCTTGGACCTTGTGACGTGCAAAAATAAGGTTTAATTTATTTTTTAAAGTGCAGATTTGTAAAATTTGAGATCTGAAAACTTTTCATTAATTTCAAGGAACTAAAAACAAAAATATGAATTTCGCTGTAGTACTTGTCGCTTCACATTTCATGAATTGCTTCACATTTCATGAAAAAAATTATAAAAAATGCTTATGGAAAAATTAAATCCGAATTCTTTGAATTTCACAAATGCATAAACTTTTTCGTTGAGGCACTTTTAGTTGGCATTTTAAATTAATGGAATTTAACTGCAATATTTCAGTTAAATTTAACTGATAAAATTTACATGCAGTTACAAGTTTTTAGCAAACTACTTATTACTTTTTGCAGATAGACTTTTTACAAATGATCTTCCTTCTTAATTTTTCAATATGTGTATGACTTAAGTGCGACAAAAATTTAATAGTAGTTTCATGCAGCTTAAAAGCATACACCTTTTCAATTACAAATTACTAAAGGCGATCCTGCCGAGACCAAAACTGCAATACAGAATCATTCATGCATGTTTGAATACGATTCAGTTTCGAGTGGGCTAGACTTTTAGTTTTATTGATGATTAATATAAAAAATTCATACATCAAAATTAAAATGGGGTCGAGAAAATGTTCTTATATTATCTCTCTTCTTTATATTCCTAAATCTCTTTAAGAAAACTGCTAATGAAATTTATAAAAATTATATTAAATTTAAATTTTTGGAATTCTTTAAATTTTTATCCCAACCTCATAATTAAAACCAAAACATTCATAATCATTTCAAAATTTTTTCATTTAATAAAAATTGCTTAATACCAATGTAAGTCCTTTGTAAATTTACAAGGTCATTTAAACTTCCAATTCAATAAACAAAACAAAATTGTGTAAAACAGAAAAATTACTTTATTTCCCCACAAATAGATGCTTTTTCTTAACTTTTTTGTTTTCTTAAAAAAGAAAGGAATAACTCAAAGAATATGTAAAGAAATAAAGGATATGCAAATATGCTAAGGCGAACATAGAAGAACTTCAAATGAATTTATTTATTTAATCCCTAGTTTTTTGGATGCTGTCTACTGTATATTTATACATATAAGACCTTTAAAATACTATCATAATTCAAACTTAACTAATATTAAGTTAAAATATTCCTTAATATAAAGAATTTTTTCCAAAAGAAATGGAAAAACAAGAGAAATAGAGAAAAACCAAAAAGAGAAAAAAGAACCAGGGCTCATCAGAAATTCAAAGAATTTTTTTCATTAAATGGCTAATTATGTTAAAAATTTATTAAAAAAAAACGGAAAATAGGAAAATACAAAATGGAAACAAAAAGCAAAAAATCATCTGAAAAAAAAAATTTATAGCGCGTAGCTTTCATTTCAGTTGCATGTAATTTTGTTCTCCATGTTTTCTTTTTCTCAACTCCTTGTAATTGAAATTTTTTTTGTATTAAACCTGAAAGCAAATGTAAGGAATGAAACTTCAGTTATTCAGCAACCTTTTAATAAAATAGTCTGTCGAAGTCAGGTACCTTGTGTTTTTATTTTCTTTTGTTTTTGTTTTTTTTTATAAAAACGTGCATTTATTTTATGATCCTCAGAATTAAAACAAAATTTTTAGGATTCTTCTGACTGAGGGTGCCATAGGATTTTTAATTAAGAAAAATAACAAATATAACAGAGAGAGATTGTGATTAAAATTTAAAAGCGATAATTATATTTCGACTTTAAAAATATTTTCATGTAAAATTTTAACAAAAATAATTTCAATCTTGACAAATTAAATAAAATGTAAGTACGAAGCAATCACGTTGCAGTTTTATATTGACTGAAATCCTGTTCTAATTCAGTACTACAAACTATTCGATTATAGAATGTGAACTGTTCGAGTGTAGAATATGAAAAAGTGTCACTTGAAAGAATAGAGGCAGACCATTCATGCATTTATGGGGGACTTTATAAGTTTTCCTTCCATCGGTTTCTAAGAATTTAATGCCTGCTGTTAATTTAAGTTAATAATCGGAATATTAGATTTTATTCTCTATCTTTTATTTCACTTGATTCTTAGGTTCACTTGATGATAAATTCTTCAAGGTCTAAATAATTTAAATTTTCTTTTTTCAACCTCTTACAATCAACATGTGTAAAATGAAATTGAATTGAAAATGTTCCCTGATACAAAACTAAAAAACTGCAAGAGATCTTTAAGAACCGTAAGTTACTCGCTTAAATTTTTTTAAATTCCAGTAATTTAAATCGGATTAAGGTTTGACAAAATTTTGATATCCAATGCGATAAAGTGAACCTTTCAAGATTTGAAACGTTGGTATTCCTGTAACTAGACTACTTCTTTTGTCTTTTAAACCTAATATATTATTCACTTATTTTATATTATTTATCTTTGAGGCTTACAAGGATATCGTAATGAATCCTTGAAGTAAAGTACGTAATATTTAATATACAAACACTTAATTTCTCTTGTATTTGTATAAGAATAGATAAAGTGGAAAATTACTTTTCTTTAATAATTTTCATATAGAACACCTTCAACTTCTTATTCCACAAATTTTCGAACATGTTTTCATATATAGCTACTTAAATACATTTTATCATCTAAAAGAGAAGGAATTGACGAAACCATTTGCAATAAATAAAAATTTAAATTTACGTTTTGAAGAACATACCTGATAGCCTATCTTTAAAACTACTTCTATACTTTGAAAAGAAACCCTTAAAAATTTAAATTTTCACCCTTTATAATGTCGACACTACACTCGTATTATGCATACATAGGAAAACAATAATGTAACTTCTTATGCGAAACAGCATAATAAGACGATTTGCATCTCAGACTGCAAGAGATCATTACCAAAAATTGCACTGTAACAGGGCAGCAAAAATTGTTACCTTTACTTAGGCTCTACTAAAATAATTGAGTTTATAATATGAAATATTTATGTGGCCAATTCAACAGTAGACATTTTTCGATATTACCAACAAAAACAAACTGCCGTTATAAATCTTTCGTGTCCAACCGTGCAAGCCTCAATAGAAAATCAAGTAATTAAGTATTATGACTAAGTGAAAAATGAAATCAAAAGATATTTCATTTCAAAATAGTGCCTTGCTCTTTAATAAAGAATGAAAAGTTTTATAAAAAGGTAAACATTAACAAAAGAAGTAACACAATTGAATAATTAATTATAAAGGAGTCCTTCTCAATATATCCTTCCTAAGGATTTCTTAAGTACAGTTAACAATTTTATCAGACGAAAAAAAATTCACAAATTTTGAAAGTTACTTAAAATATTTAAATTCAAGCTAGATCGTTAAGTTGTATTAAAATAGAATTGAAAAATTTTATATTTTAAATATTTAATCAATTTTTACTAACTAACGCCATGTTAGTCATTTGTAAGAGCTACAGCTGGAAAATGAAGAATAAATTGAAAGTAGAAGGTAGATTTAAGCTAAGTGTTCCACTCCAATATTTCATTATGATATTTTAACTTACTTTTCTCCCACTTATATTATTCTATAAAAATTAATTTTTTTCTACATAAGATGAAAAGGAATTTTTAACAGCTTCATAACTCACTTTTATAATAATTTCTTAAAAAATTCTGACCCCATATGGAAAAAAAATAAAATTATATTCAAAATGTAAAATAGCAAAAAAAAATAGCCCACCTCTTCTGAATAATTTGTGGTGCCTATCTATATATCTAAGATCATAACAGGTGGTTCTTTTATGGTAATTTGTAAAAAAAAAAATGGAAAAACAAAAAGAATAAGTTTTTCTATCTCATTTTTAAAAAACCCTTTTGAGAGTTCCTATGAATAAGATTGAATTTAATTTTTCAATTAACTAATTAAATTATCTATTGCAGAAACAGCAGATGTACCCAAAAAAATAAAGATTTAGAAAAACTTTAGTTACTTTTAAAATATTTTGTTTTTATACGATCTGTGGAAGAATTTAAATTGAAAATTATTTAAAAATAGAAATTGGAAATAAAGGAATTTTCCAAGACACAATGATTGCATATATGAACTCCCATTTTGATTGTGTTTTGAAACTACGTAACTAATTTTAATTTTCTTGTAAAATAAAAAAAAAAAATGTATACCCACAGTCCGTAAGGGAGTAGAAAAATGTTTGCAATAAGACCTTCTAAAGTTTTCCAAAAAGTCTCAAAATACTCTTGTTTGTTTCATTTTCTCAAGTCTAAACTGTAAAAGACGATTTATTGTATGGAAATAAGAAACTTTTTTTTTAATTTAGAAAAAAATAATTGCTTCGTCGGTTATACCAAACACGCTTTCTTCGAATTTTCTAATATTCTTTTGGTCTAGGGCAGTAGATTCTAGAAATTTGAAATGTTAGCAGCTTTTAGACATTAATAAATAATTCATTTCGTTAAAAACCTTTGGTAGCTAAATAAACCTATTCTTATCAGAAAATATAATTAAAACGAAAACAATGGAATTGACCGTGTCACCTCTGTGACAACCGTACGAATTTGTTTCCTATGTCTATAGTATTGCACAGACTATTACTTCAAGTTGCCATATTACCATATTAATTCAGACAAAATTTCAGTACTGTGTACTTTTTATGTACAAATTTCAGTACTTTTTAATATTTTCTGAGATATGGCCAAACTACTATTGAAGTTGTGTGGCAGCTACCACAAGGAGTCAAGAAATTTTAACAATTTTTATCAAACACATAACGGTCCTAATAATACCCTTGTTTTCACGTGATTTCTATATTATAATTCCAATAATTTCTGAGATAATGCCAAATAATTTTTTGAGTTGTATGGCAGCTACTAGAAGGGGTCAAGCAATTTCAACGACTTTTACCAGACACATTGGTCATACTAATATATTCGTTTGTGTGATATTTCAATACTACAGCTTTTTTAGTTTCTGAAATGTAGCCAAATAAATTTAAAAGTTGTATGGCAGGTACCCGAATCTTATATAAAAAAAAATTGTGGTTTATTAATTGAGGCATTTACTATAAAAAAACATTTGTAAAAATTTGGTGAACGTAGCCCAATCAGTTTTTGAGTTATCGTTGGGAGGGAAGAACAGGCAAGGCTAAATCGACCCATAATTGGACGCTATACATACGTTCGTACGGGTAATTTTTAAATGACTAGGCTAACCGTATAGTTTTATCAATTTATGAACAAATCCCAAAAGTATGCAATAACTTTAGCACACTGTTAAAATACATTTTTAATGAGAAATTTGCTACTTTACAATTGGTTTTAGGCGAAGTTATAATAATAATTTTCAAATTCACATATTGCCTTATAAAATTTGATCCTATTCAACAGGGAAAATAATATGTAGATTCTAGCGTTACCGAATGATTAAATTGTCAAATTGTTCATATATTGTTCAAATCAACAAAATCACTTTAATTTATTTTACTAATTAGCCCTTTTATTAAATTATAATTACAACAACTTCTTGCATATATTTGTTAATCCAACAGGCCATAACCATAATCGTAGAGTGTAATAAACCATTTTAGTTTTAGGCCGAATTCGGCAAAACCTCATGGAGGAAAATGTTAGGGACTTTTTTAAAAGGCCACAAAAATAAGTTCATGCGTAATTTCTATTCTCTTTGTTTCTATAACGTTAGAGAAAAGAAATATAAAATATTGAATAAATATTAAGCCGAAAACATTTTTTTTATATTTTGTTGGATTAATAATTCAATTTTTATACCCAAATTTATTTAAAATTTTTCAAAAAAATAACAAATAAATAATTTTTTTTTCTTTTACTTTTACGATATTATTCAAATTTTCCCTTACGGTAATTTCCATTTTGTTTTATCTTTTTAATTCGCGTTTTCATCCTTATGCGCTTCGTTTGTCTTTTTGTCTTTTTTTTTTTAATTTCAAACCAAACTCATGAAAAAAAAAGTAAAATTAACTTAGATAATTTTTATTTCAAATAAAAAGATTTCATATTATTTTCATTTTATTGAAATCGATTTCAGAATATTTATTATTATTATTCTAATTTTATTTTTAATAAATCAAAAAAAAAAAATCTCTTCCTCTCTCTCTTTCTTCTATTCTATTTTTATTTTCTCGTTATACACTTTTTTTATTTCTTTTCACAAATTTGGTTTTTTTATTTTTCTTCTTGACGATTTGTTTCCGCTCTCCCTTCTGTCAGCTGAGTTACCGTTTAAAATATTTTGGAGTTCCTTTGAAATATCAAAATTATTTTATAAGCGCATACTCATGTTCTTTTGTATTTAAAATTCTTTTAGGAAAGAAACATTGTACACAATTTGCAATTTAGCTGCAAATAAATTCTAATTAAATAACTGCAATAGTTCAAACTTTTATACCCTGCTTAGAAATGTGTAGGTATGCTGTAGTACTATAAAGACTAGATTTCGACATTTTCAAAACAAATCTGCTAAATTAACAGTTCAATATAGTTTGTTATTAAATGTGCAGATAATGAATACCTTGTGTACAGAAAATTTATGTATGATTAATTTTTATTTGTGACAATATTGACGTGACAGTAACATAAATGTATGTACAAAAGAGTAATCATGTTATGTAAAAAAAATCAGTAAAAATTTGAAAAATCTTGAAATGTATTCTCATGCCGATCAGGAGCTTTGTACACGCAATGTTCATAAATTCAGTACAAATTATGCAGTGCCATGTCTACATTACAGTTAAATGAAGTTGGATTGCAACTTGCATTGTGGCATGTATAGCTGCACACTTAAGTCAGAGATACATTAGCCATTTAAATAAAAATGTTGTACTTTCTTTTCACAAATAGAACTTTTTACAGTTTATTTACATTGTAAAGGGAAAACCTTATTACGTAGCATGAGAATTCTAGTTCAATTGCAAAATTGAATATTAAAATTAATAATTGAATGTGATCTTCTTGAGATATGATTTCAGAGTAATGTAAACAAAGAAAATAGAAATTTGAAAAGATTTGAATAACATCAAATAAACAACTTCAATGAAGCAAATTTTCGTTGGTCTTGGTATGTTAATGAATAGCTTAATAGCGTTCTTTAACTTTGAAACCACTGTTTAAAGGATATTTCCAAAATATTAAGCAAAGTTCTTTCCAGTCGGTTATATACTGATTACATCTGATTTTGAAATTGTAGGATTATCACAAGCTATGAGAAAAATATCCCAGATATATGAATATTTTAACGCAAATTATTTCAAGATTATGAATTTTTACACTAATTTTCGTATGTTACGCATCTTTTGCAAAAGTTTTAATTCCAATAAAGCCGGAGTATGCGTGAAAATCTTAAGAAATTTACAAAATTTCATTCTTGTAATTTTTTAAAATTGACATTTATAAGCTTTTTTCAGAACGAAGCGATCATATGAAAGTTATATACAATTTCCTAAGCGGCAAGTCTACAACAAGTTTATTTTTCCAGTTTGTCGTTTTTTAACGATGATTATCTCTTCCTTGATTTTGAAATCATTTTATATATGATTAAAATGAATACGACATAAGAAAAATTGACAGAGCGGAGAAGAGAAAAAAATAAAAAGGAAATTTCAAAAAAAGAAAAGAATTTATATAAAAATTTGTGATTGAACCTGAGTATATTTACATACTAAACTACATTATACATACATATATATATATTATTAAAAAAAATGTGAATATTTTGTATATAAATACACACGTACATACAGGAAAATATGGTTACTACATTTAAATTCAATTCGGTTCATAAAAGTTCTGATCGATTTATTCAAAAGATTTTCAAAAGTTTATTTTAATAGCTATTTCCTTTTTTATATTACAAAAGAAAAGTCCCTCTTAATCGATGTTTATCTGTATATATTCGAATTTGTAAGTAGATAAATCTCACATAATACAATATACATATACCTACATTTAAGTTGTATTACAGTTGTACACCTATGTATATGATGTGCATTTACATAATTATTTTTTTTTTCATTTTTTGTATTTAATTTTAATATATAGTTAGTTTTTTTTTTTTTAAATGTAAAAGAGAATAAAACCGGTAAACTTGATATTTAAAGTCAATACTTTCTTTACCATTTAATTGAAGTTTTTAATATTCAGGGGTGTGCAAACAACACAATGAAAAAGAACTAATTATTTGCAATTACTGTTAATTACTGGATAATATAGAATATTAAAATTATAATTCTTTTTTTAAAATTTACGGTATTTAATACGTAAAACTTTACGGTAATAACTCGAATGCATTTCCCATATTCATCATCTTGTATACCTTATTTTCCAAATTTCTTTATCACACCCATTATTTACTTACTGAACACCAATGATACTTATCTTACACCAATGTAGTATGAAGCATTCCTTGATTTAAATAAACAAAAACATTCAGTATTAACCAAAATTTTTATTGTCATGGATACTGCGTAACTTGACAATTCTAAGATTTCAATGATTCTAAGACTATAAGTCTCCCGTTTTTTATTTTCGATTAAAATGTTTAGCTTTAAAAAGAATGCGGATGTACGATTTACTTTGCAGGTTTAATATAGAGACGCCATTACAGTACCAACTATAATTCATTAGAAAAATCCAAGTTACTTTCCATATAATGTAATTTTTTTAGTACCATTTTTCGTATTGCTCCTTTTATCAATATTAAAATGATCATTGCCTCAATTTCTTTTCAACTTTTGGTGACCTTTAGTATATACGATTTTAAAACAAATTGTTTCAGAATTCAATTGCAGTATTTCAATTTGAAGAAGTAATTTGTAAATGGTGGTCCATATTTTTCATATCCACTTATAGTGAACTAAATTAAATAGCTTGAAGTATTCTACTTAAGTTCCATTTTTGACAATCTTCTAGTTTAAATATTATTGTAACGCAACTGCAAAGGCACCCAAGTTTTCGTTCACTGATTTTAAAAAAATATTCCGTTATTTAAAGTAATTGCAAAGGAAATATTATGGTACGTAGTATTTTTTCCAATTTTTTCACCCATTGCAAATTCATTAAAATGATGAAAAATAAACATGCAATAAGGTTTCACGTGGAATACCTTAAGGGAACCCCTGGTATTCAAATAAAGTAATCGATAAACTCCGAACCCATGTAATCATAAAATAATCTAAAAGGCAAAAAAAAGGAAATTGATTCTCATCACTTTAAATTCTCGTAATTTACTAACAACAAAAGGAATGAAAATAAAAAAAAACATACAAAATGAAAAAAGAAGAAAATTAAAATGAATTCTCAATATTTTTCTCATTTTCCATTTTGAAAGTCTCAAGAGTGTTTATGTAAGACATTCTTAAAGTACCACTCTATGGTAAACATTTTTTTATCAAAAGATACGCACATATGCATTCATTTCAATAAGTACTTTTTAATATGCTTAAAAAAGTGAAATTTCTTGTAGGTATATAAGAGCCCAATATTCAAGTAAGTCAATTATATTTCATCAAGTAAAATACTTTTCCTTTTGTAATTCGGCAAAATAAAATTATATTACTCTCAATTTTTCTTTAACTTTACTTCTTACCTGGGGAGAAAAATAAAAGAAAATTCATCACACATTTTTCTTTTCTCTTATCTCACCCAAATTATTTCATTCGGAATTTTTATATTTAGAAGTTTTATTGAAATTTTATAAATTTATGTTTTATTTACATTTCCTCTAAAATTGTATAGCGGGTAGATATAAAAAAGATAAATAATTTGAAATAAAATCTACTTATGAACATTTTTGGAAAACGTTCAAATTTAATTATAATATGAATAGGAGTTTTGGTACATAATTATTATACAAGCATACTATGAATGAATATTGTTGTAGAGAGATTTAATTAATACGTACATCATCAGATATAAAATGCGGGTATACCATTCTTTTAATAAAATATTCCTGATTTGAATGTGGCATTTCTACAAACACTTTGTGGGTACTCTTTTAAATCTCAGAACTCCTCACAAATGGCAAAAGAAGAGCATTATCTTCCTTTCACTTTAAAATAAATGTAGTTTACTCATAACAGATAAACAAAATAGTTCCCTCTATTTATATGTAAAAATAGTCAGAAGGTTTTAATAAAGAATCAAGTTTAGTGGACAATTTAAACATTTAAATACGTTAAGACGCGCGTAAATTTTCCAAAGTAGATTTGATTTTAAAGCAGTGACCTATGATAACATTGAATGTAAAAGCCAAAGCAATGCAATATTTCAATCTTTCATATTTTTAAATTTAAATCAAGCAAAATTTGATTCAATTTGGATGCTCCTAAGATTACAGGTCACAATTAAAAGAAAACAACGTTCCTTAGAAAATTTTATAACATAATTTTCTTTAAAAAACGTCATGATTTCGAAAATTTTGTTAAGTTTAAAAAAATTTTAACAAAAGGTACAAGAGTACAAAGTAAAAATGTTATTCTAAACTCTTTTAATAAGTTTAAGTCTATCGGATCTTTCCAAATTACAAATTTTAGAAAATCGAGAGGATGGAATCGAGGGCAAGTAAAATAATTGTCTTATGTAAAAATGTGTTTTTCTTTAAATATTCTATTACTGAATATTATGTAAAAATTTCCTTAAATATACTCTTCAGCTGCTTCATATTAAGGCGTCAAAATATTTAAACTTGAATTGTAGCAAAAATATTGCAAGAATTTCTTGGCCACAACTATTGCTATTTTCTTTTGCGAATTCCATAGTTCATTTCATTGCACTCGTGAATAATTTTTTAAAACAATTTTTTTATTATTTAACGCAATTTAAAATTTTTTTTTGCAAAATAAACAAAAATTTGTCGTGTTTAAAAACAAAAGAAAAAAAATGAAATTTTCGATGCCCCACATTAGTACTTGTGTGTTTCCCTCTTTGTTTTTGAAAACTCTTTTGAAATAAAAAATAAATAAATAAGGTACAAGAAAAAATTTATGTTCAGCTATGCAAGAAACTCTTTGAAAAATTAATGATGATGAAATAAACGAATCCACTGAGAAATTAGTGGAGGAAAAAGGAAAAAAAGTTTAATAGGAAAATTTATTTTATTTCGCTATTCAATTTTATCGTCATTATTACAGAATTATATAATAAACTCTTTTACTTCCACAATAATAGGGAATCATATAAAGTACGAATACATGCGCAAATAATGTCAAATAAACGCATTTTTATCTTTGACAAAAAAAGGACGAATAAAGTAAGATTTTCTTTCCTTTATTCTTCTTACGTTGATATTTTTGTTATTAAGGATATTTTCTCATTTTTTTTTCTTTTTTTCTTATGGAATTGATAAAATGAATACTTTTTATGAGAATATTTAGACGTATTTATCTTTTCTTTTTTTTTCTTTGCTTTTTTTCTTATATGAGATATTCTTTTGGAATTTAAAATTTTTTATAGAGAAAAAAAGTACACAATTGACAGTTGCAGAATATGTACACGTAAAAAGTGTATGTACGTGTATGTCTGCATACGTATGGAGGAACTTGATCACGATTGCTCCTTTTATGAAAAATTATACGAGCGGATACTGGGTTTATCGAAATTTTTTCCTTGATAGTGCAGCCAAGAAAGCCAGCCGGGGTATTAATACGCATGTTAGACTTAATTATACTTCAATTAAAATTCAAATAAAAAATTTTCCTCCTTCTCAATTGGCTCCACGTTTAAATAAATACCTTCCAAAATTCGGACATTCTTATTGACTTGCATATTATAATATTTTATTACTTGTTTTATGTAAAGTTTGTGTTTGTTGGCCAAATTTTCCAACAGCTTAGTTTTATAATTTTTTGTTTATTTATAATTTTATGTGAAAGTTAGACACATGGGTCAGTTTTGTTGCTATGATTTCGTCATCATAAAGTCGTCAAAAAAGTTGGAAAACAAGTTTTACTGGCAAAAAAATAGTTCAATAAGCAGAGATTTTCACTCTTTATGAATTTTATTGTAGCAGCAATATACTCAAGATGCAACTATTAACTGATATGATTATATTGGCTAGTAATATTTAGGTTTGTTGTTATAACACACGTGATTTTTATAAGGAAGTTCCAATATTAAAATATTGTACGCAATATATAAGAGTTGCTTATGAATACTTCCCATTAAAATTCATGTCTTGCACACTTACACATTTAGCTCGTATAGAATTTTGTTTTCTATAATCTTTCGCAGAAAATTATAATAGCGTTATCTTGTGCATTTGTAGGGTACAGAATTTAATCCTCGATTCAATTAAAGAGTACACTTCTTTTTTTATTGTTAAGTACTTTTTTTGTGATCTTTAAGTCCTTATTAAAATATAATATTATCCAAAATTTACTAGGTGTTTTTTACAAATATAGATTTTTTTTCTTTCAACATGAAGCTAGTGTGGCAAAGAGAATGTCTAGCGCATTAGAAAACAAAAAGTAAATTACTCACTGCAAGCTCACATAATTCTGACGGGGAAATAATTCTTAACAGAATCAGGTACCGGTAATATCCCTTCCATTCACTTCTATATTTTTTGGTACAAATGCTATACGACAGAGCAGTATGAAATCCACATATTAAAATCGTACAATATTATTTTTCCTTTACAGAGAAAATCAGGAAAAATATCAAAGAGCGACAATTCTTAAATTTTTTTTATTTTTAATATGCAAAGAATGTTCTATGTAACACGATTAAGTGATGATATTAATGATGGCGGTAAATGTATTATGTATACAGGTATATGAAATTTATAATAAGATGTTGATGGAAGATGAAGATGGAGATTTTTTTCCACATTAAAATTATTGACTTTTACATGAAAATGAAAGTGGAGAATCTTAAAATATTGTGATGGCATTGAAAAATAATTTTTGTGTTTTTTATTTTTAATATTCCTTCATACAATGTAGTATGTGTGTGCACAAGAGAAAACTGTTATTGTACTCAAAATGTCAAAGGATATGATTGATTTAATAGAAAAATACAAAAAAAAAAAATTTTCTTCTTTATTAAATGAATTCAATTAAAAAATAAAAGAATTCTTTTATACAATTCTAATTTTTTTTTTTGCATTAAATCACATGTACCTGAAATTTCTGTACGTGTAGACTTGTTAATTGGAAATATTGACGACTTTAAATAAAATTTATAAAATATTTTTTTTTCTAGATCTTTCTAGATCGATTTCTTAATTTAATTGTTGTAACTCCCTGATTATGATGAAAAATGCATCGACATCACTTCATTATACAAGGATTATAATATACTACTCGTATCTGGGTTTAAATGTCACCAATGTTGGTGACCAATAATGTGTCTTTGAGCATTAAAATAATTGTGGAAACATAAATTTAAAATTCAAAGATGCGGTAAAATTATATTTTAGCTCTTTGGAAGTCTTTGTGAATAATTAAGATTGTGAATTATTGAAAAAATTTGAAATTTAACCATAGACTAACATTATTTCTGTTTGTGAGGCTGCATTATTGTTTATTTTAAAATGTTATGAAAAGAATATCAGTAATTATATGTAATCACTTCTTGTAAATATTTCTAAAAAGAAAACATTATTTGGAGTTCAAACTTGTAGATTTCAGGTTCAGATCAGATTTTCAAATTGAATATTAGATATTTATTTATTAGAAATAAGTGAAAGTAATCGGATTTCAGTATAAAGCTTTTATTCGCCATTTTCTACTGTAACGAAAATGAAAAACAATTGAAACAGAATCAGTCAGTTTCCCTTTAATTTTATATTCGGCAAAGTCTAGCAATATGTTCCATTTAACTATACAATATAAAAATACATTAAAACATTTTATTATTACTTTTGTATAAATTTTTTTTAACATACCTCACATTTTAAAACCTTATAAGGTATAGTAAGAGTACACCACAGCACTCATAAAATTACATACGTCTATATTAAAATAACACTTTATAAATACAAAATTTTCTGAACTGTTACAAATTAAAAATTCATAAGCATTACATTCATAAATAAATAAATGCATACATACATACATAATATCTCCGAATATTCTTAACATTGAATTTTTTTTTTAAATTTTAAAGCGAATATTTTTTCCTCATCCTCTTAGGCTTAATTTTTCATAAATAAAAATGTTTAAGAAAATTTTAAAACATATCATCCAAGAAAGCAGGATGTATATAAATGTTCGGATGTGTTATATGTATACCTACATATATATGTATGTAACATCAAAGTCAAGTCGATATTATAATGATCAGCAGTATTCATTTGGGTGGTAGGGATAATAAAAAAGACGGTGATGGTTCTGGTTTACTGGTGGTATTTATGGCAAAATGAATAACAACGAAAAGAAAGTAACTTCATTTTTATTAACTGTGTACGACTACAAACACAATATATGTATATGACGTGTATTTACGTATGTATATGCTATTAAACTGTTATGCGTTTTGCTTTTATTTATTGTATTGGTTGTACATGAATTATTTTATGAGTTAGTAATCGGATTGAAGTTAAAAAAGAAAAGAATGAGAGGTTTCCAAATAATGCTATATTGCTGACTGTGTTGGATGTCAATATTTAATGTGACTTTTATAAAAAAATTTTTTGTTTTTCTTTTTCTTCTTAATAAATTCATTTTTTTATTTTTATTTGTAATGTTGAGAAGAAGAAATTGTATTTCAGTTAAAATAGGTGAAATTTAATTTTGGCAAAATCTAAGTGAGCATTGCTACTTTCAACTGCCTCAATAACGTATACTGTAGAAGGAAAACATTTGCAGTCTGATTTTATATATTTCACTTTTTCGGTCACTTAGTCACTGAAAATTTATTTAATCACTTTCAAATCAATTTCGGATTTTTAATTGAATTTCGACCAGACTTGTGAATGAAATCTGATTAAATTTCGTATACCTTTTGGAAAAATTCCTCTCATTTGAAAACTACGCTATACGAATATGGAATACTAACTCACTTAAAACAGGTATAGCAAAGTCAAGAATTCTATAAAAACCAATTCGACGTTAAGTATTTCAAGCATCAAAAAGCATTCATAGCCTTATTTTTAAGAAATTTTAGAATTTACTAATGAAGCGGTCAATAAGAAGTTCTTCGCTTACGTAGAGTGACGAGTTTATATTTAATTCTATTTATTTTGAAAGTCAAAAGATATTATTCAGAAAAGGTGGACGATTCCTACATAAATTAGATCTTAACTGTTTTCAAACAAAATTTCCACTAATTTTATAATTAAGCCTCGTGTACGTAATAAGAAAAAAATTAACTCAATAAATTAAAAAAAAAATTAAATTAAATATTTTAAGGTGCAATTATTTTAGCTCCCCGAATGAAGTCATATTAAAAAAAATTTCAGTAATTGTACAGAGTATACCGCAAAGAACTTCAATCTGCACATTTCCGTAATTTTGATCATAATATGTAATGCCACAATAAGGGAGACAAGAAACAGGAATGATGTATAAAATCCTTTGAATAAACGGTTCAGTAAATTTTTTGTAAATTTTTTATGAGGCAACCAAGAATATGATTGAAATATTTTTTTTTTCGTTTTTATTTTATTTTGTGTTTCTTTTCTTTTTTATTTCTTCCTGTTTCTTACATTTATATTTTTTTTTCTTTTTTTTTTATTAATGTTGTTGTACTGTTTTAATACTTTTTCTTGAGCAAGAAAATTCATGGTTGAGAAAATTTTATTGAAATTTATCACCAAAATAAATGTGAAACATTTTGTAATACTAGTGGTTTACACACAATCGCATAAGAAATGAATGTAAAGAATGTAAAGCATATGTGATTCTATTATTCATATTGTACTCTGAAATCGCACATGTTTTATGCGAATTAATTTTTCTTCTGGAAAATTTAAAAATTAATATGAATCTTGTGTATATATGCGAATATTTATTTGTATTTCGCAATACACAGCTCGTATAGTAAGTCAATAATTGCTTAAAAATTGAAATTTAAGTTTCACTTAATTTTAAGATTTATGGATTTATTTTTAATCGCTCAGATTTTAAAAAAGTAGTGCAACAAATTTTAAGTTTAATAACGTCGGTAAATTTTCAAAACGCTAAACCTAATCTGTCCTTATAAATAAAGAAAATTTTGAGTATATCTTTGGGGTAAAAAATTTAATTATTATAAAACAGATTTCTCTTACAAAATATTATAAAACCAAATAATTAATTTAATAGAAAAAGTTAGACATTTATCTAATATGTAGCAACCAAAGATTAAAATATTTTTATTACCTCAATTGAAGTACTAATCGTCATTAAAAGTAAAGTACAAAATTTGTTCACCATTGCAACGTTACATTTTATTCCTGCTTTCCTGAGTTCCTTTTGAGCATACGAACGAAGTAAGAAATCTTATTTATATCTTCATAAAAGATTGTGAATTTATTTATTTAGAAAAGAGGTGCGCTCTATTTACAAAACATGCATAATTCAAAAATTCATATATTTGTTCCTTATCGATTTTAATGGTGACAAAAAAAGTTAGAAATCAAAATAAAGGTCAGTTTTCAGCTATCTCTTACCGTAAAAAATTCACAGGTAGGTTATATGCAATTATCACTTACCGGTCAAAATTATCAAAAGAAAGTTGTTGAAAATATTCTTATATAATTTTGATTTTGATCTCAAATATTTCTGGTACGTCGTTAAAAAATAAATTTAATTACCATTACCATGAATGAGTCGACCAAGTTAATTTTGTTTGCCTATCGAGTAATAAGAAAAAATATACAAATTGAAAATTTCATAGAAACCAATTCTGTGGCTAAATTACTCAAGGAAGGGGCTTGAAAAAGAAAAATGTCCGTTATAATTTGTTTGTTCGCGTGACTTTCGTATGCCTTGAAAGTTCCATTGACGTTCAAGTCTCCAGTCTATTTAAATAAGACAATCAGATTTAAAACGTTCTTTTTCCCCCAAAATTTCATCTTTTATTATAAACAAATATGTTTCCGCTTTTCTTTGTGATTACAATTAAAATGTGCATATTTATCTAAGAACTGAAAATAGAAAAAAGGTGGCAATGCTAAATAACAAAAAGAGGTAGCGAATTGACTCGAAACACAAAACAAAAAGGATAATTTTATAATTTTGAGTTCATTAATTTTAATTATAAAAATTTCATTAGACTTCATTAAATAATATTTTTCACCTATTCTGTATAACACATATAAACAGGTTTTTGCTATATTCGAATACTTTGATAGAAGTAAATGGAAGCTCTAACACACATACGTGCATTTAGTTTATATGTACGCGAATTTTATCTTTTTTTTTATTCTTTATTATAAAAATTTATTTGGATCTGTAAATTTCTTTTTGTTTCCAGTTTTATAAAATAAATGCGATCTGTTTCGCATAAATTTAATTACAAGAGGAATTCTAGCAAATCACTAAAGGAAGAGAATTAAAAAATTATATGAAAATAGAAGCAATAAAAATACACATACAAATTAAATTATGTATGTATTGTGTACTGAAGCGATGAAAGAATAAAGGGAGCAGCGATTAAAGTGAAAGAAATTTCATTCAAATTAAAATTTATGAAATTCATTTAACCTGTTTTGTTTAAGTAGGTTATAGGGTATTTTAATGATAAATTTGGCATATACAAAAAATTGTCTACAATTTGAATAAAATCCAAACAAGGTTGTAATCCATTAGAAATTCAAGAAACACACTACAGTAATTAAAACATTTTAGAATAGAACAAATACAAAATGGAAGACAACTATAATACATGAATTACTTCATCTCGGTGTAGAAAATTTGTAATAAATTTTAGAACGCACTCTTACGTTCTAAAGATTAAAAATTGTTAAACTATATTTGCGATTTTAAAATCTACAATATTAGATGAAATTAAAATTGTGTAACCATGAAAATTATTTAGAAAGCTTTAGGTTCTTCCCTGGTTGTCAAAAAGGCTGATTATGTGAAAGAATGTTTACTATTATAAAGACAAGCTTGAAATGTCTACTTTGTGCCGAAATAGCCCGCAATTTAGAAATAATTTATTTAACATTAGGAAAACTGAACTGAAGTTTTCTATTTACTCGTTTGTAATTTCTAATTTTTGCATATTATAAACGGAAATAATAGTATAAACTATTAAATAAAAAGATATTATAAAAAGATATTATAAACGGTACAAGATCATAAAATTTATTCTTGCAAATAAGCAGAGCTAGAAGAATTTTTGTCTTTCGTTGTTCTAAATTTTTGTTTCTCATCTTTTTTTGAAATTTCAAAATTTTATTTATAAAAGAATTTATAATTCTGAGTAATTAAATAATAACGGATGAATAGTTAACTAAAATAGTTAAAATGAGAATCTTTTATCTGGAAAGTTATTTCGCTGGAGGGATTAATAAAAGAATATTTATGTATAATGAATTATTTATAAAAAAGTTTTTGAAAAATTTTTTGATATTATTAAATTTTATTTAAAGATTTGATTTGATCAAATAATATTCAAATTATTAAATTATGTAGGAATGATTTTCTAATAAAAAATGAAATTGTTTTTCAATTCGTATTTGTATTTACTCTAGGCTATTTTGAAAAATCATAATAAAAGTATTTTAATTCGTTTCGACATAAAGATTAATATTTCTACAGCAAAGGCTTTATTACGTAGCAAGATTTAAAAGCCTCAACTTACTAATAAGCGTGTTAACCGCTCTAACATAACGACAGCGCTTAGACGATAATTACTATTATGAATTGAGGCGCTCAGCGTATTAGTGGCCTATTCAACATTTTTGCAAAAATGAGTTATTATGTTCAATAGAACTGTAATGGCCTAAAGAATTGTTCTATATTTTCAAAATACTTAATTTACTCCTCTTTTCACTCTATTTTGACATAAGTTTATTCTTGTCTTTCTTTCTTAAAATTTTCTTAAAAATTAACATTACTAACGCAATTTACTAGAAATGTCATTTTTGTAAGTAGGCCACTAATGCGCTGCGCGTCTCAATTGTAAGAATCTGAAACTTTTGAGATTTTTCACAAATATGAATGAAAAACTTTGCGAAACTGATTTTTGATATTCAAATCAATTTCTGTCAACTTTAATAGAAAGAAGCAGCAGCAACAAGAAAATGAAGTCAACACAAACGATAAACAGAAAAAAATAAAAATAATTAAAATGTCAATCTAACAAAACCTTCTAGCAACAGTCACCAAAAACACTCTTTTTCAACATAATCTTGTTGAACGTCCGTAAGATTCTAATATATGTTTAGGTATAATAAGATCAACATTTATTAATGAAAAAGAAATGCTGGGCTAATTGTCACTAAAAAAAATAGTAGTGCTGAAAATTTCTTATAATACTTCACGCGAAAATTTCAATACTTAATTCGTTCGTATACGATACATTAATTATTTGATAAATCACTGGAAGTATTATCAAAATACTTTTATTCTATTTTAAGATAACACTTTTTCGTTTCATTTTATGTCATTCACAACCGAAATTCTATTCGAATGGGTAAAGTTTGTGTCGAATCTCAAATCTCTACCGTTTGCAGAGGGATAATTATAAAATTTCTTACAGTGTTTTTTCAAGAGGTTGAAGATTTTAGAGTCCATATGTAAATTTTTGGAAAGATGTGCAATCTGCACATTATATCGTTATAAAAATGATATTATGAAGGAATGCTTTTCACAACTCTCCCAGCATATAATCAATATTCTGCACGTCTATGATGAAAACTAATAAAAAATAAATTTTATCGTGCACATTTTTTGGTTTCATGCACTTATAAATTTCAAATTGAGAATCAAAGAAAATCAAGCAACAAACGCAAGAAGAACTAAAAATAAAAAGAGCAATTCACTCAAAGGTGTGGGTAGAAAACATTTTTTATTTTCTTTTATTTTTTTTTGTTGCTATTTTATGTTTTCTCATTAAATTTATTGCTATAATGTAAAAACAAATTAAAGAACAAGGAAAAAACACTTCAAGTTTTTTTTACTAAAAAAAATGTACGAAACAATATGGTGTTCACCATACTTACATCATGTTACAGTTAAACTACGGACTTCCTGCTTCAATATATTATCGTTTTGATAAAAATTTGCGTACATGTTTGAATTTAATTTTTGGTAAGGTCTGCATTCATCTGAATTTTATTTTATTGCAAACTAAGTGTTTCATTACAAATTAAATTATAAAATCCCTGAAAAGTAACCTGATCAAAATTTGAAATATCAAATTTTATATGCGCTATCCTAAAGTCCATTGGTGACCATTGGTGCAGTGGTTATGGCACCGGCCATATAACCGAACCGAAGGGTCTCGGGTTTAAACTCCGGTCAGGTCACTATAAAAATTATATTCAATATTATATAACTTAATATGCAATACTAATAAATATTATACAAGTAATTTTCAAATATTCATAACATTCGATACTAAAGACTAAGAAAAATAAACAGTAAATATTAATAAACAGAAATATTTAATATAAATAAAAAAAAAAAAAACTACGGTAGGCTAGTCACCTACCTAGCTAACTCTCTATGACTGTAGAAACTAGGGCATGATAGATATCATGCACTAGCTCTATACTCCTCCTAGGAGTGAAGAAGGAAAAAAAAAAAAAAAAAAATCCTAAAGTTTAGTCTAATTCAATATCTAAAGAAAAATTCAATTGGTTTACATTGAAATTAATTCGTGCTTATTTTTACCTAAATATATTTTCATGCGCCAAGAGTATAAGTGTTATTCAGTTGTCTTACATAAAAACTTAACTCACTTTTCCCCTATTCGTCTTGTTGTCCTTGCGGATAATTATTGTTTATGGATATAAAAGAGAACAGTTTTTGTAATAGGAGCGCATTTTAATTTTGCTACAAGTAGGGCAAAAGTCCGTTTCCCACTTCTGATTACTGTTAAATTCTATTTCAATAATCTCACTATGGATTTGCCACATACTACAATTGTATGCAATTTAAATTCTTCTTAAGTTTTCTATATAACAACATATTTTCCATATTTTATGCCGTAAATTTATATTTTATACATAATTTATGTAAAAGCACAGCAAAATATAAATGTATATAAAGCAACTTCTGCATTACTCGTATTTCTCATTTTAAAAGGACCACTACAAATATTTTTCTTCGTATTTTCCCTTATTCTAAAAAAAATTATTGCATAAGATATAGCCTATGGTATAAAGCAACTTGTTGCTACTTAACAAAGACTCTATACGAGTACTTCAAAACTCATTTATATTTATAGTAGCGGAATGAAGTAGATCCCTTTTCACAGTGCGAACTGTTGTTAAGGGATTTATGAATATTCATGAAATAAAAGAAAAATTAAGATATTTTTGTGAAATTAACAAAGTGTTTCAGTTTATTTTTTTACGTTTTTATAAGCAATGGCATATTATGGAAAATGTTAAAATAAAATTATGTTAATTATGCAAACATCAATAAAAGAAGAATAAAAATCAAAAAGTTTTTTTAAATATTAGATAACAAAAAATTGCAAAGTAAAAAATTTCCAAAATATTCGAAAATCAAAAACTAGAAAATTAATATTCTCTCTGATTTTCGAAAAAGGTATAATATGCAAAGTAACCTTTTGCACAATTTTATATCATGAATTTAATTAGCAAAATTCTGGGGAAATTCCAAAAGAGTTAAACACTACTATTATTAAATCATTTCAGAAATTAGCCAAAATAAACTTCGGAAAAATGGCATTTACGTTCATTTCCGTTTTATAGATTTCTTTCTTGTTCTACAAAATTTGCACATTCCCAATAAACTGTGTTTCTTAGTTTTAGTGTTTGCAAAACTTCTACACAGTTTAAATTAGAAACCTGACATTTTATGAAATTAATAGGCAAAATTTTTCAGATTTTCATAAAAACTTTAGTCTGAAGGTAAATGTCCTTTATATTTACTCTTTTTAAAATTTTTTTTTTTCTTTTCAAATTAATTAGCAAAATAAAGTCTTTGTTGTTTGCATTTCAAAAATTATTGCATTTTATGAATGTGAAACAAGAAGGTTATCAAGAAGGAAAAATTTTGAACGGGTGTTAAAAGTGTGCCACTAAAAACTCATTTTAGTTCCACATTTTGATTCGGACAAAATTTTTTTGCAACAATATGAAGATAAACGAAATTTTTGTAAATTTATTTTCAGTTTGTCTATTTAATGTAAAAAGGAAAAATAATTCTATATGAAATACAGTATTGTAGATCTGCATAATGTCATGTTCCACTAAGTATTTCCATTGTAAGTGGCCTGTAAATAACAAAGACATTTTGTCCTAGTGTTTGTTTTAATTTCATACCATTATAATCTTTAGAAAACTGTTTTTATAACAACCTCACTTTGCTTCACAACCTTTAAGTTGAATTCAGAAGCGATTCAAAAACTCAATTGTACAGTAGAACAAAACCCCGGTTACTCTTCTCTTCATTATAAAACATTTATGGATATTCCCAGAAAACAAGCAATCTTAGTTATTCTCTATAGTAAAAGTATAGAAAGTATTCAATCGAATATCTAATTAAACCTTAAATTATTGCAACTCTAAAAAAATACGTTTACAAAATATTTCCAATTGATTGTAAAATTTAAACAAAACTTTTATTTTTTAATTCTATGAAAAAGTAATTTTGTATTTTGAAATATTTTTTTCTTCGAATTTATTGTCAATTATGCCCCATAGGGATAATGTACGACCGATAATGAAACATAATTTGTACTGGGCATAAAAAAACGCATAAAACAAAAATCTTTGTACACACCACAAACGTAAAGATCAAAGACTTTTAATAGATAGGAAAATTCAATTTTGTTTTGAGTAATTTTTGTGTTTTAATGTGGAATTTTACTGAAAATTATTTTCATTTATTTTGTAAAGCATAATTAATGCTCATGGCAACATAACTTCAAGAATATACAATAAGCAAAAATACAAATTGTGTAGTGTATAACAACCATTCAACAAGTTTTTTTAATTAAGTTCACATAAAACGACATCACACAAACATTCACATACATACATATGTATATGGAAACATTAAAAAATATTGTGTTCTCTGCAAATGCAACACATTTCATCATAATATCCTTTCTAGTATAGTGGTTTATGAATCCTTTATGCCCATGAAATTATGTCCTTTAAAAATGAAAATTTAACATTATGACAACTTCATTTAAAATGAGGTTGGCAGTTTATTAAAAAATATGGTCAGACAAACTGTAAGATACTTGGAAAATAAGTTAAAATTTGTAAATTTTTTTTCTCATGAAAATTATGCAAAAGTATTTGAAATCTGTACAATGGTTCGGAACTTAAAATGAATAAGGCTTTGAAAAAATTTATGCGGTTGATACTCATATTGTTCATTACATATAATTTTTTTCGTTTTATTGTACATAATACGAATATTCCAGTTTGATATTCCAGAACAAATAGCCTCATTAATTGCTGGAATTAAAATGTTGTAGCCTCAAACTTAATAGGTGTAAATAAATGAAGTCAATCCTATTTTCAAAACTTTTCAAACTAAACACAACTGAATTTTGTTTGAAGAATACCTGGCTACCCATATATCACTCACAATAAAATTAAAAGAAAACAGGCAGAGTGAAACTAATAAGCATTTTTTTTTTCAATTTGTTTTATGGAAAAGTGTTAAAAACTAAGGTTAATTAAAATGGTTTAAATGATAAAGATTTTATTCTTATCGAATGAAAACGTCGAATTCAAAGTTAATCATGTTTTTTACAACATTTTACATTTACCGGGAACTAGAGCCCGATATACAAATAAACCGTATCAGATACGTAACAGGTTTAGTCTGTTATAAAAGATTTTGCTCGAAAATGGGCTCAGAAAGAAAAATAACAAATTGACACATATGTATATAAAATTTTATGGACGTGAATAACCCTATCGTTATATCATTTCTCTTTGTAATTAATACTTAAATCAAAGATTTGAAGGAAGAGAGTGAATGTCATACAATATAACAATAATTTTATGGACAAAATCTCGAAAAATTTGAAATTTTTGTAGATTTGTTTTTAATGTTAATATAAATGAATTTTTACTACAACAAGTTAAGATAATTGAGAAAACATTGATTTTTTCGTTGAATTTAAAGTGTTCTCACATTCTTACATTAAAAAGTGTTGATGTTATAAAGAAGTTCTCTACAAAATAACAATGGTAAGCAAATTAAAATTGAAATTTCTTCCATTTCTTCCCAACATATTCATAGAACTTATATTTACCGACCGTATTGTGTAAACAATAGGTAGGTTATGTGATGGCAACAAATTTTGCATATCGAGTTTTCGGTGGGAGTGCACCTCTCCATAGTAGGGAAGTGTAAGTAAACTATTTTTAGCAACCTTTCGGTCTGTCGGTCTGTGTGTGCACACGTGTATCTCAAGTTCGGCTAAACCGATTTTGATGAAATTTTATATGTAAGTTTATTTCCACCATGGCACGGATTGATCAACTTTTGGGATATATCAGGCCTCGGGAACTGCACTTTTTAGCGGGCCTGTTTTACATTTTTCAACATTTTGAAGAAAGTATTTAACCGATTTACTTGAAATTTCATATATGAGCTTTGCTCGACCGTCCGCGGAAATTGCTAACTTTTGAAAGAAATCAGACATCAGCAACTGGACGTTTACTACGGGCCAAATATACATTTTTGCGTATATAAAGAGAAATAATTGACTGATTTCATTGAAATTTAATATTTGAATTCCTCGTATTAAAACAATGAACATATAAATTCTTTGGAAAGATCAGGGCTCGAAAACTTATTTGCGGGCCGATTTTACATTTTTCACCATGTCTACGGAACGAATTGATGGAATTTCTTGAAATTTAATATTTGAGTTCTGGTTAACTGGCTAGCATTTCTGGGAATTCGGGTAGCACAAAGCGAAACTCTACTAGAGCCAAATTTACATTTTTCTAAGTATGTTAACTATAAGCTTACTAATGTCCTAAAAATTGGAAAGAAGTATTTAAAAGACATTTTTATAATATTCTGTAACCCTTTCATTTAACTAGACAATATACAATGCGGTCGGTTATGTGCTGACCACATCAGATTTTTTTTATTATTATATGCAATTTTAAGTAAGTAAAACTCATAAAAGAACTTTATTTTCCAACATTAAATATTTTATTTGTTTCTCCTCGGTTTTATTTTGGAAAAGTTAAAATTTCCTTTAAAAGCAAGCGAAAAACAAGAAAATTTTTTAAAAACTTTAATTTTTTTATTTAAATAAAAATATTTTAATTTTAATAAATTTCAAACTTACATTTCAGATAGTTCTATAGATGCAGCTCATCATACTCTTGAAGAAGTTGCCGTTTTTTATTTTTTTTCTGCAAAATGAAAAGCCTCAACTGAAAATAAAAAAAATTTAAATTAACTTTTTCATTTAACTCGCAAAATATTATGAAATCAGAGAATTTTCAAACTTTATGTATATTTTATTTTATATTTTGATTTTGCCAAAATTTTATAAAATTAAGAGTTAAGCACTTCAAACAAGTTCATAAATAAAATTCTCATTCGTTTTTTTTTTGATTTAGGGAAATCTTTTCTCAACCAATAAACAAAAATTTCCAAAACAAAAATTTGGAAATTGAAGAAATAAAATTGGTAATTTTAGTAAAACATAATTTTTATATTTCTGCAAAACCAAGGAAGTTCTGGAGTGAGTAAACTCGAAAATCTTAAGTCAGTTTCAACATTCCCAAATGTTGTTTTTTTTTTTAAAGAAACGAAGATGAACAAAGTATATACAGAATAATAATTAAGACTTCAATTCAAAACAATTTTTATTAATTAGCGTTTATAAGTTAAAAAAGAAGAGAATAAGTCAATTTGATGACTCATGCATATTGATAATGAAATACGCCTTATAAATATTACCCAATAATTTCCTAAATTTAATTATTTGAATTTAAGAAACTTAATAATGATAATCTTCTGTTATAGAAGAGGAAAGAAAAATCGAACAATTTCTACCAAAAAAATAAAACTCTTATTGAAGAAATTAAATGTGAATAATTAAAGTTCATATAAATACAAGTTTATATATAAAAGTTTCCATAATAAGAATATTTGCACATGCTCTTTATTTTCAACATTCATACATACATTATAATACTCAGGTATATTCATACTCTGTTAATGTTCATAGTATGTATACATTGGCATTAATATTAACTTTTCTTTTAATTATGTTAAATTATATACGACGTCCTGCCAGCTTAAACATTTCATTTTATGGATACACATTTGTTAAAGACTTAACATAGGAATCTATATTTACTGTAATACACTTAAATTTTAGCAATACTGAAACATTTTCTGGGCGTACTGACGTACATCTCCTACGGACTATGTGTATCGCACAAGGGACTAAAAATTTCTTTGTTCATTCATAAAGTATTTATACTTTACTCTTCCTAAAAGAAGCGTACTCTTCCAAAGATTTTTATAAATCAATTTAGATCTATTGCCGCCGCGTCTGTGTTTGTCTATATATTAATTTGATTGTGAAAATGCTTATTTAAGAATGAAAACGTTTATTAAAGATGTGGATTTACTGAGCATGCAAATTAGTGTTGTATATCGTCAGCTTAATTCTAATATTATGTAATTCCTTACTGCATTACAGAAGAACATAAAACATTGCTTTCAACAATATTTCATAAGCACGTTCAATTTTAATTTTCATTTATGATAAAAATCTCAGTTTTTCTCGTTCTATTCAAAATTGTTGACAAATGAGCTACATACTTTTACAATTAACCAAGCGATACAGAAAAACCGGTTGAATTTAACATTTATTTCTCATACATAAGATTTTCGCAAAAAAAAAGTTGTCTCGTACGGTCACATGAGCTAGCATTTAAAAGGTTTTGAAGAACTCTACAATTTTCGATCTAAGATTTTTTCAGATAACCGATAAGAGAACCGTAAGGAACGCTCCAAATATGTTGTTTATCCATACATATCGAAAAATCATTATAATTTCAAAGGCAAGTACAAAAACCTATTTTAATTGTGACCAATGTCCTACGTTTGACCAAAGCAAAGTCATATCATTTAATATAATTCTTAATATTAAACGATTTTCTATATTTACTTTTATTACAATTTACAGGAACTTAAAGTCAAATACATATACTTACATATGCATATATACAAATATTAACATTTTCAATTCTATCTTACTCACTCTGACAGAAACTTTATTTAAAAAATTTTCTCTTTTCTTTATTGGAATCTTTATAATTAAATAAGAATGAGAAAAAGAGATAGAGAAAAACAATAACAATACAGTGAATTCAATAAAAATTTATTATAAGAGATTTAAGAGCCAATAAAGGATATTTGCTTTTCTTATAATGCATCGCTATACACAAACACATTCCCTTTTATATAATGTATCTGCATACATATACATATAAAAATGAAATATCCTTTAAAGTATTTTCTCCATTTCATATTCAATATATTTTTATTTCTTGTATATTATTATTTTGCATCATTTCATTTATATGTGTTATACATGACCGTTTTAATATACCACTTAAAGATTTATGTGTGGTTGTTTACGATTAAAATAACATTGGAAAGCAACAAGTTGTATTTCATTTACAGTTATAAAGGAAAGTTGTACTATACACCTATTGGTTAAATAAATATTGAGAAATTTATTAAGATGTTTGAAGGATTGAATATACAAGCAATGCTACATATAGGAATACACAAACTGGATATAGGTGAACAGTCACCATGTTAAATATACGATTCTGTTTTATAATGTACACATCTTATTTTGACATAGGTACATTAGAATTGAATATCCTTAAAACTTTTTTCTATATACATCTAGATTTCAAAATTTCACTTTTGACCAGGTCATGTATGGAAAATGTTACTATTTTCAATGTTTATAACAAAAACAAAAAAAAAGTTTTCCCTGGAATTTTCTCAATTTCTGTCATTTGAAGTCTTTTTTTTTTTTTTTAGTTTTTCCTAAGAAAATATTTATTTTTAGTCCTTTTGTAGATAATTTTATTTTTTGTTTCTTTCTCATTGCTTGTTTTTTGTTTTTGTTCTTTCTATTCCAATGAAAATTAGTTCGTTATTTGTTTTCATGAGTAGAATTTATTATTTTTATTAGCACTCTGACAGCATATTTAAAAACTGAATGGGCATCAAGAGTATGAAACTTTTCTAGGTTTGTTTATAGATTCCCTATATTGTTATTTACAATTTCATTAAAGATTATATGCTTTGTGCTTTTTTTAAATTAAACAACTTTAAAATACACAGGTACTATGTTCATAGAGTTATAAATTACACTTGTGGAGTAACACTACATAATAACTATGTCAAAAACTTGTAATCTGAGATTTGTGTTTTGAAAGTTGTTGGTATTTTAACGACAGTGCAAAACTGCGATACTGCGATATTAGTTAGTTCAAATGACAGAAGAAGGACTGCATACGAAAAGCTCTACATGAGAATAACGTTTACAAGTAAGTAAAGTAAATGCAGGAGTGCATTTCGGATCCGCATTTTGCCTGTTTTGCTATGTTTCTTATTATGGCAGTGTTATTCTATGCAAACTATTTTCTAATACTAAATGTGTTCCTATTGTCATCATACAATGCAAGAGTCTATAAGTTAAACTTTTGCATCAAAAGAATAAAAAACGCTGTGTCAGATCTTTATGGTAAAAAAAAATTTCCCTCTACAGTAATTATATTTTCACTAAGATCACAAATTTCAGCATTCAATCCGAAGCACAGTGAAAATGTTCGGTTTGAATTTTCATCTAAAGCTTGGAAATTTTTGAGTCTGTTTTGTTTATTCTTGGAGAATATTTGTGTTACAAAGTGAGGAATAATAAGATAAGCAGTAGACTTGATAACACAATGTCAGTAAAATCGAATAATTTTCTTAAACATCTTGTCAATTTTAAAAACCGTGCTTAAAACGATTTCGATAGCAATGATTTGGCAATAAAAACGTCATTTGTGAAGAGTGTGTTTGGAAGTGTAACGAATTACACTAATTCAAATCGCTGTGTTGATCTTTTACGTGCAATTTTCGCATTCTTATCGAGATCTTTCAAATTATCTTAAGAAAATTTTTAAAATGAAACTTTGCTTCGTAAAGAATAAAAAAATTTGCGGTATTGCAAAACTCATTATTTAAAAACTCAAGCGTCTATACGTCAAAATTCTATGCTTTTGATAGCACCTTTAATTTACTTTAGCACCGTTCTTTCTTTTTTACAAATAAATGTTAGGAAAATTAAGAAAAACTTTGTAACTCGGGAAGTAATAGAAGTATTAGTTTGATCTTGTTAAATGATTCTATTAAAATACAGTAGGGTAAATACATAAAAAAAGGGCAACTTCTATTGGAATAGTTTCCAAAGATTGCAATATTTCGAACGTCAGTGTCTTATACTCTGACTTAGAATTTTAACATGATAAATTAACATGACACAATCCGTCAGAAACAGTGCTAATAAAGTGATGTTAATTTATATAAAGCTTTGTTCAAACTTGTTGCTTTAATGAAAGGAATAATATGCATTATTAAAAATTAATGTGCCAGACACGTAGGTCTGATCATACAATAAAATTTACTAAAAGTTTAAGGTTAAACTTTTAGAAGTCTCCATTATTTAAAAAAAAAAGAAACTGCGTATAATAAAATTAATATCAAAGTAGTCTTCTCACCTTTTGTCCAAGATCACCATTTGAAAATAGTGTGTGTATGGTTTAAACGATAATGAATAGATAAAAAGAAGCGTTGATTATATAGAACAAAAAAATTTTTTTTTTAAGTTTGATTGTACAAATGTATTGGTTTTTTTGGCTTTTATTCAGAATAAAAGAAAAGAATTTTCGTTTTACTTTTTACTTGTTTTTTTGTTTTATTTTCTTCTTTTCTTTTCAATAATTTTTACATTAGCAAAGTTTCAACATCCTGAATGATTTCCTGACTTCACCATATTATGCTTGTCGTAATGGTCAGTTCGTATATTGTCTATAAGGATAACTAATAAAATCAAATTAGAAGAGAAAAAGGAAAAAGAGGAAAGAAATTAATATATAAAATCTAAGCCAAAAGATAAAAGAAAGAACCATAATATGTGAATCGCAAAAACGTAAGAAACCCGTGCAAGGCAGTAGATAGCCAAGGAGAACATAATAGTATAACGCAGGTAGTGATAATTTCACGGATTCGTGAGACTTTGAATATTAAAACAATTTCTTATGCAAAATTTCCCTTTGTTTGTATGAGGATTTTAATTATAGGTTGGCACTCATGTATTAAACAAGTCTACCTAAATAAATTTTTGGTAGCGATTTCTTAATGGTAATCGTATTACTTATTATTTAGAGTTGACAGGACACGACTAGTAATAGGGTTTTAAAATTCATGAGTATTGTTTGAAGAAATTTTCCGCAGGCTTTTACCCAATATAAAAATTCCTTAAATCAGTTATTGGAAAATCTTGAAATTTATTACCAAATCCTCTGACAAACAGACAAATCTAACAAAATATTGGTAAATTAAATCTTAATGCTCTTATTCTTGTGGCTCATTTTATATAAAAAAGAACTAAATCATAAAAAACAAAAAAGAAAAATGTGAAAAGTGATTTTCATTAAAAAAATTTTTTTAATAGAAAAATAAAAAGTACCGGAAAATGAAAGGAATTAAAAAGCAGAAAAAAAAAGAATAATAGTGGAAAATAAGAAAAACAAATCAAATTTTTTTTTATACGCATAAAAATCTCACATCTTTTACAATGCCAACACACACCTATTTCAAGAAAGACTGAATGCCTTCCTTTATTTTTTATTAACTATAATTCGTGTGAAATTGTTTTATGTTCTTGTTTTTTTAATGTTATCAACACATTCCTATACGTTACATGATTGTATTGAAAAAGTTTCTATTATTGTGCTGTGCTCTACAGAAATCAAAATAAAAGAAAAAATGTTTTCTTTCAAAAAAAATAAGTAAAATTTTTCCGATTTTCATTTAATTGAAAATAAAGGAAATTCTAAGTGTCGGCAGCCATGATTTCTAAAGACATTTGATTTAAAAGAATATTTTTCTTCAATTTTTCAAGGTTACAAAAATTGTATACCCTTAATGTTTCCATATAGTGTAGCATTTTTATGGCCGACGATTATATGTGCCTATACATTTTATTTGTGTTGTCCAGTAAAAGAATTTATACACTACTAGATTCCGTAGATTCCTAACTGAGATTATTTTAAAAATTTTCAAAATCATGCGATTAATAAACTCGTAACAAATAATTTAATTTTGGGATTTTGTGGTCTTGTACGATAGTATCAATCATTCATAGTAATTGTAAGCATTTATCACTGCTGCGTGAAAACGATTACAAAATAACAAATTGTGGTTAACGTATACTAAATGAACAAAGCCATAAATTAATATAGATTTGACTGGTTAATAGCCAATTAAGTAACAAAGCGTAGAAAATAATAAGGATTAAAGAAAATTATTTTTTTTTGTAATGTTTTATTAAAATATTATTGTAACCTATGTTCATAGTGATAAATATTTTAAATTGGAATTGTGTGTTGTTAAGTTTCTTGCATTAAAATTGGCATATTTCAATCTTCACGCGAATTTTATTATAAGCATGTCAAGTTTTTTTTATTGGTTATTGCATCTTTCATTTTAACATCAAACAAAATTATTGATTTTAAGATAGAAAAGTATTTACCTTTCTGAACAAAATTTTTACATATTTCCTTAACTTCTCTATCGACAATTTTCACCTTTTTAGTTTTTGGCACTGAAATTGAAAGTTTTTTCATAACAGAAGATAAGGTAATTGAATTTAACAAAAAAAAATAATTACTACAATTAATTTCAAAATATTAAATCCATTTTAAACCGATTTTTCCATAATCTTTGGAACAATTTTCAACTAAACAGCAACTCGAATTAGGTTCAAGTTTTATTTTTTTAGCACTTTTCCAAAAAAATTTTGAAAAAAGTGCTTATTAGTTTCACTCTGTCCGTCCGTCCGTCCGTCCGTCCGTCCGTCCATCCGTCTGTTCGTGTGTCTGTTTACAAAACTTCTACACCCTTGAAGATAAAAAGCTGAAATTTTGTACGTATATAGATTTTTACTAGAAACTTATTTTCGTAGAACAAAGTTTTTATCTATCTCCCCCCCTTTAGAAGTTATACCCCCGCGAAACCCTAAAAATGCCATTCTTTAACTATTTAGTGCAATGAAACCATAAGGATTTTTCAAATTTTGCAAACGCAGAAAGGTTAACTTTAGAAAAACAAAATGGCCGTTCAAATTTACGGTTATCTAAAGTCTGTTTTTTCCAAATTTTTGATGTCGTTTATTTTCTAGACCCCAACCTGTAGAAGCTTGAAATTTTATGGGCTTTTAAACATTAACAAATAGTTCATTTCGTTGGAAGAAAATTTTTTTCCATCTCCACCCCCTATCAAGTTAACGCCTCTTGAAATTTGTAAAATTTGAATTTTTGACACCTTATATTTCCGAAACCGCTAGCTTTTTCAAATTTCTATAAACACAAAAAGCTAACGGTAAATTCCATGACATTAAAAAATATAATTATTTTTCTTAACTCACATAATTAAATCTTAAAATCGAACATTATGTTAACCCCTCTTTATATTAATTTTTGCTTTATTTCAAAGACTGCATAAATAGTTCATCCTAAATATATGCAATCCTAGAAAGAGTTTTGTATATGAATGAAAATAATTTTTAGAATGTGTGATAGGTATACATAGACTGTATTTAAAAGCAGAATTTTCACTTGCTGAAGGGAAAAGTGCTACAATACAAACCATTGGTTTGACCCAACTTTATTTACTATTATTGGAGGAAAATTGTTTACTTAGTGCTTAGATGTAGGGACATGTTAGCAAAACTTTTACACCCTTGAAGATAGAAGGCTGAATTTTTTTTTGATATGCAAAGAACTAGAAACTTAATTTCGTTGAAGAACATTTTTACCTATCTACCCGCTCTAAAAATTATAGACCCTCAAAGTCCTAAAAATGCCATTTTAAACAGTTATAAATAGTTCATTTCATTAGAAGAAAATTTTATATGCTCTCAAGTTATCGCCCCTCAAAATTTGTAAAAATCAAATTTTTGGCACCTCATATTTTTTGAAACTTTTCCTAATTTCTGTAACTGTAAAAAGGTAACGGTAAATGTCATGCCATTAAAAAATACAATTATTTTTTTGATTCACACAGTTAACCCTAAAATTCGTGGGTTAACGTCCCCTTTAAAATTTTTTTTTTTTGTTTTTAAAGATTGAATATAATATAGCTTATCCTAAACGTATGCAATTTTCGAAATACATACATATATGATTGAAAGTAATTTTAATAATGAAGTACATACATAGATTATTTTTAAAAGCAGTATTTCCACTTGTTGAAGAGAAGAGTGCTTCTTTACAAACAATAGGTTTGATTTAATTTTATTAAATATTTTATTCATGTATTGTAGCGTAAACTATAACAAAAATATATCCAATTCGTAATCGTTGTCCCTTTCATTACCCTATGGGTTTGTCCTTTACTCCTTCTATACTACTTTCATTTGGTGAGTTAGAGTAGCGATTATTATAATTCGAAAAAAATAATTCAATGTCATTTTATACTTCTATTGCCGTGTGTTTTTTCATGCGGTTTTTGTTTTATACTATTGTAGAGCAATAAAGCTTCATAGATGAGGCAGTTAAATTCTGTTTTCAAAAATATATTACATTTATTACAGTTATCTTAAATCTCACTGAAAATAAAAAATTTTCCACAAAATTTAAGAATTTTAAAATAGACATTTTATAACTATAGCACAAATGATATTATGCAACAAAAAATATTTTATTATACTGACTTCAACCCCAGGGGAAGAAGTGGTAAACAAAGTACTTGGCTATTTTAGTAAAATTATTAATAAGAAGAGGAATACACATATTATATTAAATATGTCCCACTGATTTCTTCTCTTAAAATTTATATTTAAAAATTAAATTTTTCTTTCAGGTTTCAAAGTACTTTAAGGACTTTAATGAGCATTAACAAAAATGTAATTGATTCTTATTTCTTTTAGATTGCTTATGCTACCAAACAAACAAACATTTTTATTTTATATGTCCTATATAGGGTGATTCTGAAAGGTATACAACAACATACTCCATTGATTAGAGGATAGAAAATGGGTAAAACATTTGTTCCGCACTGGGTGCCAAATCTCAAGCGTTTCTGAGTTCCAGGGATTTCAACGAATTTTTACGAAATTTTTACTTATCCAAGTTTTTTTGATTATAACTTCCGTTCTGAAAAAGAATGGGACTTCAAATAAACAGTTTCTGAAAGGCCTAGTAAAGGACTTAAAATAAACAAGTTGCTTGATTCTGTATTTTATGTATCTTCGGAATACAAAGCATTCGAACTTTAGGCAAAATCAAATTTTTGCCTTATTTTACTTTTTCAGTTTTTTCTAACTATAGATAATTTCGTAAGAAATGTTTTAAAACCTTGAAAATTTTTTTTAAAGAATTTTGCCCGCCCGTTAATTCGGAAAAAAATTTATGTGTTTCTTCTTTCAAATTTATTTCTATTCAATCGCATACATATTTTAAATTAATTGTAAATTAAATAAATTAATTTTAACTGGAATTCCTCTGGAACTCGGAAATCCTTGAGATTTGTTACCCAGTCCGGAACAAATATTTTACCCATTTTTGATCCTCTAACCAATGGTATATGTTGTTGCATACCATCCTGAATCACCCTGTATATAAAATCGAGTACTATAAAATATTGCTGTAAAAATTGAATAATTTTAAAATATGTTGTAAAATTTTATTTACTTCTTCCAGAAACACAAAATAGACATACAACTGTACAAAAAAAATATCGTACTCTATTTGAATTCTATAATAAATTTTTCTTTTCATGAAACCAAACCTCACCTTCTCAACATTAAAACAATATACATACATGCATACGAATATTATATATAATAATAGAAAGTAGAAGGTCTTATATTATCATTTAACAGTCACAAATTAGGTCGAAAGTTATTTATCTACTTAAACTTATTTATAGCAGTTAGTAAATCTAAAAAACAAGAAAACCAAAAAAAATAAAAAAGATGAATATTTTGTTTTTTCTTTCACTTGCTTTCTAAATTGGATCGTTTTACAAATCTAACCTGGAAATAGAATTGCTAAAATTAAAATTATATGAAAAATTTAATTCCTCACATTACAAGGAATAAAAAAGAAGACAATTTCCATTTGAATAATATTTTATCCAGACATCAATTTCAACATACTCGTAACTATTCAGTAATTTAAAAACTGATCGCAGTAGAAAGACAATTATGTGAATTGAATAAATGGTTCTTCATTGAACTTTATTTGTTGACATGGAAAAATATAAATTTTGATTCCCCATACTCCTGTTTTATTATCTTTGTCAGTAGTTGCTCTTATTGTTGTTCTAATTTTTAGCAATCTGCAGTATTGGATTATAGTAGCTAAAGTCAAATTGGCTTAGTTTAATTTTGCTTCATATGGCGGGAAAATGACGCTTTTACTGCAAATGTGCGGCCAAGATAACATCATAATAGATGTTTTCTCCCGGTTGAAAAAAAATTCTTGCTTATATTAACTCATAGCATCAGTTTTAGCCGATCGTTGATATTTTAGTAGCTCATATTCCGACTGAAAAGTGTAGTAAAGTAGCTTGATATTAAAACATTTGAATGGGCCACTAAACTCGTATCGGTGTTTAGGTCGAATCCCGTACTTATAAGATTAGCTTTTCTTAAGCAATAATTACAGACTCTTCAAGTACATTCATAACACTTTACTAAACAAAAATACAACACGGAAATTTTCAAATTTTTAGCAAAGTTTTGATCAAAAAATAACATCAATTTATTGACTCGACCTATATTTAAGTTTTACAACACGCAATAAGGAAATATTATCCTAATCCTAATTTGCTTTAATTGATTATTTTTTTTACTTCCCAATCCATGTATGGTATATCATTACTTCAATACCACTTAACTGTTGACACCTACGAAATTTTTAAAAATTTCTTTCAAATTCCTGAAGTGTTTACAATACAAGTACATTTATTTCCTAAAAACTTTTTATTAATTTTATAATAACTCTCATGAAAAAAAAATAAATTTGTTTCGTTTATCAATCCCAGGGAATGAAGGAAACCAATTTAACAAAACAATTTAAGTTTAAACAGCTAACAACACTTCTATTCCCCTCTAAATTTCTCTCTCTTATATGTACTCACTTCTAGTCTTCAACTTATTCTTTTACAACTCGTCTGCCTTCTGTTCTTTCTTAAAATCATAATATTTTTTCAGCCCAATATCTTTATTTTGGAACATTTGTCTGTTACTTTTTTATCTCTTCTCTTAATGGCTCTATGAATCTCTTACGAAAATTTTTTTAATAATATTTGCTGCTTGGATTACACATACATACATATATGTATGTATTATAATGTACCTAAACGTACTTAGTTACATATGTATGCAAAATAATAATAATAAATAAAAAAAAAATATTTTTGAAACATTTAAAAAATAGCAAATTTGCTTTTCCTTTCCGCTTTTAAATATTAAAAAAAAAATAAAAACAACAAGAAAAACAAAGATGAATGTAATTTTTCTCAGCTACAACCTTGTTTTGCTATATTGAAAACAATAAAAATACTAAAAAAATTTTCAAAATGAAATGAAAGAAAGAGACGAAAATATTTTCAGGTGCTTTAAAACTTTTTTTTCTTTTATTTGTATTAAAATGGTATATAATTGAGTTTAATAAGCCTTGGCGTTTTATTATGTTTACATTTTACAAATCTATATTTTAACTATGTATGTATGTATGCACATTTATATAATATTTAAGATGAAAAATCACAAGTATATACATATGCATATACTCTGTAACAAACAGAGTGAAAAAGATCCCTTCCTTAAGGATACAAATTGAATTATTAAAGGAAGAAAATATGATTTTCAAGGAAGACAAAAATATTATAAAACGGGAGAAAATAAGGATTTCGTGCGATGAAAAAAAAAAGAAAATTTTTATTAGTTTTAAAATTGTAAAGAAAATGTGTTTCTTTCTAGGATAATGGCTGGTTAACTAGAATTACAAAAGCAAGAAAAATTTCTTGGAAAATCATGATGAGCTTCTTGAAAAATCTGCATAATAAGGGCATTAACAACGCTTTAAGAGCTATAGGAATCATAATGCATCAAAGAAAAACTATTAAATAATTTCTAGTTAAATCTTATTTAAAAATTATTTCTAAACTTATTATTAAAGCGATTAATTTTGTAGACAAATAAGAAGTGAATATGCCTAAAAGCGAGTTATTGGACAAAATAGGAAGCAACGTTTGTTAAAACAGCCTATTTAATTTGCAATAAAATTAAAAATTTGACACTAGTAACAACAGACTCGACAGCAACAATTCTAGTATACCGGCTACTAGAAATATTTGCATTTCTGCACAGTAGATTTGGTGGCTTCGCAATCATTTTGGAAATAACGCTTCCGATTACGGAGATTACATGGATTACTTTTTTAATTGAATGTCAATATTAGCCCATGAACCATATTATTATAACACATTTATTACAAAAGCACTAAATCAACTTAATATCCTTATATTTGAATAAATTGCAGGATAGTTCCTACTCCTGCATAGTTACAAAAAAACCGTATTATTTTAAAACTATTTCAAACTAGTCTTACCTACTCTCTTCATGGAAGTGAACAATGCAAACAAAGTCTGTAAATTCTTGTTAATGTTTTTTTCCATTACACCATCCGCATAATTTCATTATTTTTAACCAAACTTTTAGGAACAAGAATATTTTTGAAAATTTTTCCCATTTATCTAAATTCAAATGACATCTTTATCGTTCTATATACACTTTTTCCTACAAGTATGCAATAAAAATTCTTTATTGGTCATGTTTCATCCTTAATAACTCCATTTTGAACCTTGAATGAAATACTAACTTCATTATTATATTTGTATTCAAGGCCTTTTTTGTTAAAAAATATGTAATTATGCATACATACATACACATTTACATACATTCATTTGTGCATGTATTTAATTTTTTTCTGCAAATAAAGTTGGTTATGATTAAATTATTTTTATAAAATTCTACTATAACGGTTGCTACTGATTTTAATTGAAAAATTTTTCTAAAAATTTTTTTCTTATACGTGAGATGTCAAACCGTATTTGGAGTAGGTATGTATGTATACTCTTTTGAACTTTAAATCTATTACTTTTCATATTAAGTTAGATTTTCCTTACGCGATTCCTCCAATAACAGTTTCCTTTGTTGTCAGAATAATTCAAGAATAAGCGTTATGAAAATAAATTTTTATTAATTTTATTATTAAATTTTCTGTACAAAAAAAAATTTTTTTTTCTTCTCATTTTCTTTTTTCATTTGCTATTTGACATTTAATTAGAGAAGGCATTGAGTTAAAAAAAAATGAACGACTGGTAGGTTTTCAATTTGTGAGTTGAAATAATTTTGAAGTTAAATTAATCGGAAACTTAGTTAATTTATGAATGTAGGAAAATATTACATTGACTGAAAATTAAAATTTATTAATAATATTTTTTGTGTTTTAGATCAAGTTACATTTGAATTAAATTTATACCATATATAATTACTTTTAAAAATGTTTTCATTTTCAGAAATATGAATGCGGTATTTTTATTTTTTTCAAGCTCATTTAAAATCAATTTGGGGACTGATTTTCGTAATTTTACTTAGACTTTGACGCATTGCTATGTGAGTTGTGCATATTCAATTAAAATACATGCTTATGATATTTAAGAAAGATAAGGTTGTGGTTAATATTCATGAGTATACATATATTGTCGAATTTACATAAAGTTGGAGCTACGTCTGCAACGCAGGGATTGAACAATCGTATTCGAGTTCATACTTTAATAGAAGTGAGGATGTGAAAAAATTATAGTCTTGACTGACAAGCAAATATTATTTTTTTCCAAAAGTACTCTGTCGTAACATTGAGAAAGCAGAAAAACAGAAATTTTCCATTGAAGGACTGAAATTTGTAGAATTTGAATTTAATAAGAATGCTTTTCCATTAGACTTCTTTTACAATTCTCTTTGAAAAAAATTTTAGCAGCAATTTTACTTGTTTGTTGAATAAGCAGCAATTTCACTTGCTATTCATTGAATATGAAAAAATTCAAACAAGCTTCAGTCAAATTCTAAACATCAAATGAAAATGATTTATGCCTCAAAAACTTCAAAAAAAAATTCTCTGTGTTTTTATAGTACATTGACCAATAAAATAATAACATTCGTGTCACAATGAAATGAGTAACCATAATTGTTCTTTTGTGTAAAATTCATAATCCAAATTTAACCTCAAATGAAAAATTGTTTGAATAATTTGAATTTTATTTGTGATGTTTTTTCGTATTTAATATTTATTTTGAACTTTATTATTTCAACAAAAATTTATGGTGAAATATTTATGCAATTTAAAGTGTTTTGCAAATTTTATGTTTACAAAAACAAAAAAAAAAACCTTTAATACCACTAATTGTCAACAATTTTAATTGTGTACAAAATGGTGTAGGAATGATACATTCAAAAATACAAAAACAAATAAAATAAATTCAATAAACTTTTTTTATCAAGTTCATTGTTGAAAATGGAAATTCGCATCATTTAAAAATAACAAATGAAATTATTCATTTCATTTGCAAAACGTTGACACTTTACTAGTTGTGTTTGCATGTGAATTTCAAAAAAATAAAAAATTAATTTTAAAATAAATGAAAACAACTATAATAAATAAATTTAATAATAATAACATTCAACGAAATTTAAAATAACTTTTGTAATTTCAAAATTAGAAAAATAAAAAATTTGTTTTTGGTTGAAAATTTTAAGTAAAAGGTCGGGCATTATTTTTTTTAATAATGGAAATTTTGGTTTATTCTTCTTGAATGGCAAAAAGAGACGATAGTTGGATCATAATTTTTAAAATTTGGATATTCACACAATCGACTGGAAGGTGTATTTAGAAGTGTATGCTCAAAGTTTGATGGACAGTTTGCCAAATATTGTGAAAATTTGTTACACTTCTTCCAAAATGGAAGAAAACTAGTAACCATTAAGCTTAAATATTTTTAATTACTTTCTTAGATACAATCAAAAATGTAAATTTGGGCCAAGGAGAAATTCCTTGAGTTTTTTAAACATTTGTTGACTTATGACATTGGCAAACGTGTGGGCTATATATTAAAAATAAGATATACAATACTTATACAACAATAATATACTTACGCAAAAAATGTGCTAAAGTTGTCCTATCTTTGCGAATTTACGTTGAAAACTAGACATGTAAAATTTAGAAAAACTTTCTATTTGATTCTGACTTAACTAAATTATTATGATATTCAAAAAATTTATCAAATTTCTCAGGATGTTTGACTTCGCACTTGCACTTCGCGTTGACACTAATTTGTCTCGAAAATATTTTACGTACTATTTATCGCATTTTAATATTTTCCGGACAAAAAATTTATGACACTTAATAGAATGAGTGTTACATCAGTGGAATAGAATTCGGAATAGAATGAGTGTTATATCAGTGTGTATTTTGATACCATTTTTGTGTCAAAATTATTATGGCAGCGCCGAAAAAAATTTAGTACTACATTATTCCGTCATATGTGTGTTTTATATGTCATACTCTTATTTTATTTTGAATAATATTGGTTATCACATTTCTTCTTATTATATTACGATTTATTGAATTACTTATTTTTTTTATTACCTCAACTTGCTTATTTACTTCAAATTTAGTGCGAAATGCGACCATCTAGTGTAGATTTTAAATTTTTTGACAGATGATCTGCGACAAAATGCGATGAAATTCGGACACATTTCGGAGTTTTCGAAAAAAAAGATGAACTAAATTTTAGTGCAAACTGCGATATGTTCATCCTTAATCTGACGAAAAGTTGTTCATGACATTAAAAATATTCTTTTTATTCTGTGAAAAGTTTCAAGAAAGTTATTAACCCAAATACTTAAATTAAATATAGGCTCTTAGAATGATTACAGAATTCTAGCTCATTTTTTAGCAGAAATATTCATAAATAACATTCTTTTAGGGCTTCATTTTCATAATTATAAACACGGTATGATTAATTAAAATTGAAAAAAAAACAAAGTTAAAATATTTTTACATTATTAATGCTGTAGATTTAATTTTTTTAATAAAACCTTAATTTTTAAACTAAGTATGCCTTATTATTATTTTCTAAACGTTCAATTTAGCCTACTTATGCAGGAGACACTTATATCTATCTCGTTCACAGCTTATCACTTTTTTCCAAATAATTACAACAACAATCAATAAAATAAAATCAAAAATGTAGCTCAAAATTGTAAAAGAATCCGAAATGTCATTAATCAAATACTTTAGTATAAATTTGTATTATAATCTGTCATTACCAGAAATTTATTTTTCATATACAAAAAATTAATAAAAATTCCTTATATTTATATAAAACATTTTTTTATGAAAATGATAAGCAAACATCATTATTTTACCAAACAAACCTTTTTTACATACACACTTGTATACACAATGCACGTAGTATATCAACCTTCATATACAAATCATCTATCAATGTATAACTATATTATATGTTCCAATGTATGTACCAATAAACCGTATGTATAACTATATTATGCCTTCATTTATATAGAATGGTACATAAAATATTGAATTTCTTCTTAAATTTTCATGTACCTATACATATTTCATGTGTGATGGTTCGTCCATAATCCATTATCATCTATGTTAGTTATTTAGTTATTAAAGTAAATGTGAAAGGCTCCTACGTAAAAATTGTATAACCAGATTTATACTTAGTAAGAAAATTAATTGTACACAGGCATTATAGAATCCGATATAAAAAAATTTTATTAGATCAAAACGTCTGTAATAAAGTTTACTGGTATAATATAGATCTTGTTACAAACTAAAATAACATTATTTTTGGAAAATTATTATTTATGTATATGTGCATGATTATTTTCTTAGTAATGGGAGATTTCAAGTTCTTATATTGGATTCACTATAAGAATAACTTAAGACACAGTAATGTACACGGGTCATTCTTCGAAATGTTGAATGTTAGAATAAAATGAAATTAAATAAATGCAAGCAGTTTATATAGAAATCTTGTTTTAAAATAAAACAACCTTGCAGTAGAACAGTGGCTCTTTCATTATCAAAGGCATAAACATTTATAATGAATTTGAGTAACTCATATTTAGAACAGTAGAAGCTGCTTTAAAAAATTTATACCAAACGGATTATATAAATGCAACACCTACACTTTTCTTCTTGTTAACTAGGCGATAAAGAAAAAAACTTCTGAGTAGCGTAATATTCTGAGTAGCGTAAAAATCACACAACTCTGAAACACAATTTCAACGGCTTAAGCTATATATATACAGTAAAACACGGTTAAGTGGAAATCGATCAGCCAAGAAAATTTTGTTCACTAAAGCGTGTTTTCCACTTATACGAATTCGACTTAAAAAATTACCTCCGATGTCAAAGAATTGAATTTATTAAAAACTGGTTCTAATTCAACACTCAAAATTTGACAATGACAGAAACTAAAATATTTTGTGTAGCTACATAGTGTTGCTTTTCTTATTTTGTAGTTGAGAGTGTAGTTTTTCATATAATACTAAATAAAAACAGGGACGTGCAGTTAACCGAATAAATTTCCATATTAAGTATTACATGAGGGAAAAAATATATGTGCAGATAAGCGTGTTGTGCACTTATCCGAATTCCACTTAAACGAATTTTTTTATATGAAAAAATCGAAAAAAAGTACAAGCCAAGAAAATTTGATGCAATTAAGCGTGAAATCCACTTAAGCGTGATCCACTTAACCGTGTTTTACTGTATTCGATTTTTATTAAGAAATTAGTTTATAAGAGTAGAATTTAGATATTTGATACTGAGTAATATTAAAAATAGCAAGGTTAATTCAAATTTTGCAAAAATTCTAAATAATAAAATTTTTCTCAAATTGTAATTTTAATTCAATTTTTTAAATTTTAAATTCCAAAATTTAAAAAATGGGTAAACTAAATTTAATGACCTCTTAGACTCAATTAAAAATATTTTAAACCACTTGACTCAAGTACTCAATACAAGTTCTTCAAGTCCCTTACGATATTTCAAAATAACGATATGATGTTAGATGTAGTTACCACTCATTGTCTGTTACCTATCTGATTTTACTTTTTCTTTAATTTCTGAAGGATAAGGTATAACTTTACTATTTATGTAAAAAGAGTGATCAAAAGTATTTCATATATTTTTTTGCTTTTCTTATACATGAATGTATGTATGTAAATATATTTATATAATTCGTTCTTATTATTTTGTCATAAAATGGAACAAAAACATATAACAAAAATAATGTTTTCTAAAAAATATATAAATTCAACAAAAAATGTAATTTTACACAAACTATTTATGAGAAAAATATGATGCTTACACAAAAACCAACTTACAATAGAATCTTAGGAATCACGAAAATCATCTCCATGTCTGAGGAATAATTGCCCTATTATAATTTTGTAAGAATAATATATTTTTAATACAAGTACACAAAATGTAAAATTTAAGTGTGTGATGTTGTAATCTAGTTTGCATAAAATGATTTCTAAAGAATAAAGATATCAGGGCGCGGATTGAATTTGACAATTTCGTCTTTAATGTCTGCCATATTGAATAGCTATTTGACAAATAAAGTTTTCTTAATGAAAGAAATTAATTAATTTTCTGAAAAACGGAATTTCTTACATTTTATTCGCAGATGTTATACAATGTTTATGTGTAATTTATAATAATATTTAATTGGAAGACCACAATGTGGAAAAACTATAAAAAGCAGCCATACATTACGAACAATTATAACCATTATAGTTATGATTCTGGAAGTTCTTCAAAATGTAAGTAAATTTTTTTCTTATGTACATCACTAAAGTATTTAAAGCACTTTATAGCTCTGGTACATGTAAGAATGTTTCTTATATCTAAGTAAATGTAAATATTTTTATAGCTCTTTTAGTACTTGTAATTTAGAACTCATCCTTAAATGTTTTTATTTGATTTTATACCTTCGGCTACTGAAGTACATTCAGAAGTTTTTGGTTTATAAATAGGGAATTTAGATGTAAGACAGAGTTACAAGTACGATAAAATCCATGATGTGAAATGAGTCTGATGAAAATATCATGAGTTAACAGCTTTTGTGATATCAAATTTTACCCAATTATCTTTTAATCTCCAAAATCAGTTTTATTTAATAAATTTTATACAATATCAAATTTATTTGACTTAATAATTTTATTTAATTTAGATTACTAATTATTTCAAGATTTTTCGAATATTAAATTAAACGTCATTGCGAAACATTGCAATCAAGAGGAAAAAAATGTATGGGAAATGACTAACTTGGAATTGAAATTTGTGAAACAACAACGTTTTTGAATTTTGAAAGATAATTTCATTTGTTGTCACAGTAGACTCAATGATGAATTTTTAGAAAATCATCAGTAAAATAGTATTAACTAAAAAACAATGAAAAAAACAAATTGTCTTTACAATATTGATGTGCAAGATCCACCGTTTTGACACTTTTGAATTTCATGGTAAGTTTTAAGATTTAATAGAATAAATTTTGTGAGAAAGTAGGTTGGAAGTTGCAGAAAAATTTGAACTTTGCTAAGATCATCTAAGTTATTGAGAAACTGAAAATAATATAAGCTCAAATATTCAAATAGAGCCAATAGGATTAAATAACGTACGTTGCAATGGGACACGAAATGGACTAAGTTCTTCAAAATTTATTTTGGATGTGAAAAAAATGTATAAATTTTATGCAACGCTTTTTTAAAAAAACAATATGAGCATGAGATTTTGTTTTACTTTTACTTTGTCTTATTTTACTTTGATTGAAATTTTTCCAGTGTCCCTCGTTCAGACAATTTTGTAAAAAATTTTTTGAAGATTCACATGCTAAGCATTTTGAGGACTTTTTTTAATAAAAAATTCCTAAAGTAATTTTGTCATACAATATTACACTCGTATTATCTTAGATATAAATATTCTGTTAATCTTGTCCATAATAACATATAATGCGGACATTTCGGCCTTGACATACAAAACTTGTTTATTTATAGACTTTGTTTTAATTACAAATTGACTGAAAAAATAACTTTTGTTACCAAATGTTACCACATTTCATGACAATTGCATGATTTAGTTGCTTTTCCATTTTCGATTTTCAACGTTAATTTATTTGAAATTTCAAGATAAAATCAGTTGCGTCTACCAGAGGAATATGTAACAATCATGATAGCGCCTGAAACGTGGTATTTTTTTGGTACATATCTCAATCAAAAAGAAACTGCAGATAATTTAATAGAACTGTAACCAAAAACTTCTCAGTAGAATTTAAGTCAATGTTTTTCTTAACAAATAAAACGTTTCGGTCAATCTTTGCCGATTTTAGGAATAAAATACATTAACTATAAATTACACTCTACACAATTGGAAATAGACAGTACAATTTGGATCCAGCATCAATATTTTCTCATTATATTGGAAAGCGTAAGCATTAGAAAGCATTAAGGTTTGTATGAAACCCTTCAAGACATACAAAATAAGAAATAATTGGACACACGCTTACAAAATTTCATATTGACATCCTTATTAGACTATAAAATATTTAAAATAACATTTTTGAACCTCTTGTTTTCAGAATCGCGTTATTCGAATTGGTTAGTTACAATTCAGCAGCCGTTCTTGGCAGAAAAGAAACAATTTCTGAAATTGTGATGATTTCTCCTTTGTTCGCTTTTCCGCATCATGACATTCAGAATGGAATCGAAAAGCATTGATCCAACTTGAAATTCCTTCATGAATTTAGAAAATTACATTTTTAATTTTCCATAAAATTTTACACATTTAAATAACATTTAAATTTTTTGGAATAATTTTACCAAAATGCATGTAGGATTACGCCCTCTACAACATTATCACTAAATATCAGATAATATTGTGTTAGATTTATTTATACAATATTTAATAAGCAATTCATTTATTGTTGATTTATTTAGAAAAATTCCTGAATAAGGAAAAAAAAAGTTTTATAAAGTTATTTAGCTCTGTCATAAATTAGTATGATATTACAAGAAATTTATTTCCTATATATTACAGTACCAACACCTATGCATATGTATCTTACATATTATTATATACATATGTATTTGTTATATATATAGCTAATTCAGGAAAACGTACAACAAAAAAATTCTAAACAAAATCAATACGTACTTTTATATTATATTTTGAATTTTCATACTGCCTATGTGAAGAATCAAACTGAGGATAGAAAAACATTAATCAAAGTTCGGTAATTCTCACTTTTAGGGATATTTTAAGCGTAAAATTTATTCCTGTGCATACAAACCCATGTAATTTAATATAAAAATTGAAGAATATTATATTAGGAATTTAAGCAGTACATATTATTTACACAACTAGTATGTAATAGCCTCGCATTCCAAGAATTTAGAAAAATATTCCTTGAATCAAAAACAAAATTTGCTCTCATAAGTCAAATTTTTCAATAACAATTTGTTCTCCATTTTTGCTTTTAATGGAAAATAATTTTTTCAAATGTGAAAGTATGTGTGTATTATTTTATATTTCATAGCGTATTTTATATTTTTAAAATTTTTAAAGAATACAAAACACGCTAAGCTAACAGAAAAAAATTCTAAAAGTTTAGATGCAAAGTGTTTTCAATTTATTTTGAACTCTTAAACACCGTTTAATTTCAGGCATACTTAAAAATTACAATAATGCATTTTGATTTTCTTTGTTGAATGAAGAGATTCGTAATTTAGCCCAGCAGCATAATTCTCTATGCAAAATAATGAAGAAGTGATAGTATGTATATGCGTAAAAATGAAGAATTTTTCTTATTGAGAAACCTTTCCAAATCTTTGAACAGTTACTTAAAATTTTATTAATAAATAAAATTTTAAGTAACTGTTCAATGTTGCAGGAAAGTATCTTAGTTTTATTTTTTTATCACAGCTTTTAGCTAAATTTTTTAGGCAAAATTCAACAGCCGAAAAGAATTATCTGTTTAGGGAGAAAATAATTACACAGGGCAACTGTCATCGTAATAAAAATACTTATGATAAATCTTCAACATAATGCTTTTTACATAAATTAGGCAGATAAAACTGTAATAGAAGATGGATTCGACTTAATTCTATAAAAAGTCCGTGGTTGTTACTAATGATCTCTCATTTCTTGTAGTAGTATACGTTACTAATGACCTGTAATTTCTTTCCAAAAATGATTTTGTGATTGGAATTTGTACAAATTTATTACTAAAATAGATATAGGCCACATACTTTTATTATCCGTCATGAAAAGATATGGCGAAGTTTGATATATTGTGACAAAAATATTCGAAGGCGTAATACATTTTAGTTTACATTAATAAAATATGTATTGCATACTATAATCTTGTGGCATTGATGGTAGTATTCAAATGTTAGGAGAAAGCAGTTCCTGCGTCAAACTAACCATAAGATAACAATTCTGTAAAAAAAAAATATTAATTGTGGGAAAATGTCAAACCGTTGCTTGGACTTTTTGTGCAGCTATTCCATTAGGCCAATTTATCACAATCTCACAATGTTATAAGTCTTTCATATGAAGAGGAAACCGAAAATTTCAATCAGAATCCTAATAATTATTATGTATTATTATAATTAAGTCGTTATAAATTATAAATTTTTTTTATCAACGCAAGAGTTTTTAGTTTTCCTCACAGTAATTTTTTTGTATGTGTGTATGTGTGTATATTAAACTATCACCTAAATATTATACTTATAAATATAATTTACATTGCAGACACTTATTAAAAACTATTTAGGTCCCGTGTTCACGTAATTTGCTCCTTATTGTGCTAAAAATAAATTTGAAGTAATAATTATAAAATTTCTTAAAAAGTACAAAAATTTTGTCTGATACGTGTTTTATAGTAACTGCTCGTACAAAGGAAAAATTTAAATAGATTTCATTTAAGGTTGTCTGTGAAAATTTTACGCCTTATATTTTTAAAAATCAAACTGGTACATTACACTTTACAATAATATTAATCCAGCAATTTTAGAAAAAAAATTTAAAATAATGTAAAATACTTTTTAAATTCTTCAATTTCTATAAAATAAGTCAATTAAGAGTTCAGGTTTAAGTACACTTTCTATTAAAAGACTTAAACCGCGTTGCTTTATCATCAAAATCAATGCAACTTTATTTTAAACCTCTATCTATATATTATGTAAACTTCTTTATAATTTATTTATTCCTCCGTATCAAGTATACTTAAATAAGATACTTAAAACTGAATCTAAAGTCAAATAATTTATTGTGTCTATCATCAAAAATGAATGTCGAAAGAGTTTAGGATCTTCTTCTTTACCAACGAACAAGCTCTTTTCTGTTCTAAACATCCACCCATAACTCTTTTTAAATATCCTCTTATTTGTCATCTTATTCACAAATTGCTAGTTTTGAAATACAAAAATAAGTATTAAGCATCTGTAGGTGGATTTTTTTTAAAAATTATTATTGTATAACAGTTGAGGTAACTTTTTAGTAAGTTGTTTCTCTAGTAAATTCCTAAATAAGCCAGTCCTTATAATGTAAAAATAATTTCAAAATATAAGAGCCAGCAATAACTACACTCTACTTCAAAAATCTACAGAAATCAACACCTATTTTATTTTGTTAGAACTACATATTTTTTCAATCTCTCCTATACGCAAAATCAGATGGTTTTATAAACATAGGCTTTATTTATTAGGCCTTGTTATGTTGTAAAAAATTGTACTTAAAACTTGTAGGCCTTGTTGTTTTCTTTTTCGTCAAGTGTGAGCCATTTTTGTTTTACAAGTTTTTTTATATACAAATTAATAGGAAAAAAAAATTAATTAGTACAATTTTATTTATGTAAGAAGTTTAATTAGAAAATATGTTAAAAATATTTATAAAAAATCACATTAAAAAAAAAATTGACATACTAACAAACATTAAATTAGAATAAATGTGTAAAAGTATTTCTACCGTAGGTGTACATACATATATTCCGTAATAAATACACATAGTGTACATAAATGTACAATGTTGGTATAATAGCACATACTTATATGTAGATAAGTTTTATTAAAAATCGCATGTAAAAATAACCTGTCAGAACTGAAATATATTAAATGAATTATTAATAAGATTTGACAAGAATTTTCATTTTGAATTTTCATGAGGGCAGAGTATTTCATGGCCAAGATTATTGCTCATCAAAATGTAATAATTTTGATTTAGAATACGTAACAGGTTATACATTGTAAAGGCGATTTCACAGAAATATTTATTTGGTATACACAGTGTTCACCTTAGAAATTCATTATAAAATTCAAGAAACAAGAAAAATATAAGGAAGAAGATCTTCATTCATTCTAGACAACAAAGAGCCGAGAATTTTAATGTTTCTCTTTCAATTTTTTTTAAAAATTGTAGATATATTAATTTTGTTAGTTGTTTTAGCGTAGCTTTTGTCTACTTAGCATTTTTCCAAAAAAATCTTGAAAAAAGTGCTTATTAGTTTCACTCTATCGTTCATCCGTTCGTCTGTCCATCTGCAGAAAATTTTTACTTACCTCTGTAGGTTTTTCCTAAATTCTCCCTTCTAGACTTTAGGTTATAGAAGTTGAAACTTTAGCAGCTTTTAGACACTAATAGACAGTTTATTTCGTTATTTACAAGTTATCGCCTCCACCCCTTTCAAGTTATTGCCTCTCGAAATTTGTAGAATTTAAATTTTTGCACCCTACACTTCCAAAATTGTTTTTCCTAATTTCTATAAATCCAGACGCTAACGGTAATTTGCATTAGCATCCGCATTAGTAAAATTCTTATATGAATGAAAGTACTGTTAGGAACCGAGTACATACATAGCTCAATTGTTTTTAAAAACAGTATTTTCATTTGTTGACAGGAAGTGCTACATTACAAACTATTGGTTTGATCTAACTTTATTTATTTGCTTTTTATTTATGACTAAATCTGTAATTCCATTAGCCTTCCACGTTTTATTCATGTTTTAATATTGATATAACTAAAATCACTCACCTGTTCATAATTAACAGTAATTTTTTTTAACTTCATTTTTAAATTTATAAAAGCAAATAACAATTTTTTTTTATTTTAAAAATAATATTAATATTTGCATTTAATCATAATTTAATTTCCAAAAAAAACTTTTTACAAATCTGTCACACTCTGTATAAAAATTTATACTCGTAGTACTCGTAAAGGTATTTGTAAATAGGCTTTATATTATTATCATTACAAAAATATTTCAAAAGTAATTTGTATTTATTAAAAAAAATATGAATAATGGATATGACATGATTTTAATGATCGTGAACTTAATATTATGCGTTAACATATGTATATCATACACACATTATCATAATATGTAATCAAACATGTGCGTACCATTCCCCGGTATACAACTGTTTTTGAAAACAAAACTAAAATATATTATGTGAAAATTATACATATCTTTATGTATGTACATGTAATATATCTACATTTTCATTTCTAGATGGAAAACCAAATATTTGTGAATTTTTCGAATACATAATCAATTTATTTGTTTAATACAAGAGTAATCAAATACATACATACATTACATACATACATCATGTTGATCGCATACTCATACCAAATACGAATTATACGCTAAATATAATTAAATTCAACTAATAAAAATATCTGAATAATGAATAAGTTTCTCTATTAATAATTATCATATTATAATTAGATAAGTATGTATATGTATCTATAAATCCGTAATCATATTACTCCACTTTCTTCAAATTTCATAATGCATCGAACATAATATTATCTTAACCTTACCGTTTTAATGTTTATTAAATTTATTCCAATATGATTCTTTTATCTTTGAAGGCTATTAATAGTACAGAGTTGAGCAAATTTTGTGTTGGCGAAAGTCATTTTCAGTAATAAAACAATTAAAATTCTGCCTTTTCATAGTTATGCTACATGCTTTATAAAATATAAATATCAATATAATTCCTCTTTCTGTAGAACTATATAGGATTATCGTGCTAACGTATATTTATTTTTTTTTAATTTCCTATCTTCAATAAAATATTAATAATTATTCCTTTTATATTCATTAAAGTATGATAAAATTTTTTTTCAATTTGTTAAGATGACAAGATTTTTTATCTGCTATAATTTATTAGGGCTCAGACAGAAACGCAATTTTTAGTTTTACTATTACCAAACTATTGCGTCAATTCAAATTGATTACGCTAACTAATAATTGCAATCATTTTGGAAAAAATTACAAACTATTTGGTTGCCTAACTGCATGCGATCATACAGTTGCATGTATGCGCGCTTGAATATAAACATAACATGGAATACAAATAACCAATCAAACAGTTGCAAAATTAAAAATCAGATGTCTGCCTGAATCCTTTCCAAATATTTTCTAAGGGTTTTTTTTGATTTATTTTAAATTTGAATTGAATTTAATTTGAATAAAATCACTTAGTTTGTAAAATTAAATAATTACATTTGGCTACTACAATACGAATAATTGAAATCATAAAGTGTATTATTAGCCCTTTGAGTATTGCATTATAACTCTGTTTTCAAACTTAGAGAGCTCTGTTTTGAAACTTAAGAGAACATGCTAGTAAATGAGTGAGGCACTTTAATTTCAGAACAAATTTTATTCTAGTTCTATAATTAAAACCTACCACACTTTTCAACAATTCGAGTTTTGAACTAAAAACTTCTTATCTTAAAATAACAGAGTAAATATTTATTTTTTAATTTTCAATTAAATATTTGCTAACAATAAATATCTTTAAATTTCATTAAGTCGGTAAAATCAAAAAATTTTTTAAAAATTTTAAATAGCTATTTCTAAAACATGGAAATAATAATGATGCCCAGACAAACATATATATGAATATCCGAAAATTACATTATGTATGAAAAGGATAAAAATTAGCTTAGAAACAATTTCATTTTTAAATTTTAAATACTTCAGAGTCATGTCAATTGAATAAATACTTTGTTTTTTTAATTTTAAATGTTAAACCAATACAAAATGTGTACGAATACTCATACATTTTAAAATTTTGCTTTTTCGAAAAAGTAAAAATAACTCAAAAATTTTCTAAATCAAAATCTCACTTTGCATTCCCTTCCTCTATTTGTACCTCTAGATTTTTTCAGTACTCATACAATAATTGTTAAAATCGTATATTAAACATAACATAAAACAATTATAAAAAAAGTTTCCAAATTTCAAAAGAATTTATTTGTTATTTATAGATGAAAATAAAAACAATTATACTATGATTATCCATCAGCATCACTGTCAAAAATGTGGAACTTTTTTACCAATTAAAATATTTCTTTCATTACCTATAGTTACACTAAACTTACATTAAATGTAACAAGTATAACTTCGTACTATTATGAAATTAAAAATAGTACTTTTTTACCTTGAATAAGAATTGATTAAATGTCAAATATTTTACCTTCATTTTATGCAGTATGAAATTAAAGTATAAAAAACTAGTTTAAATAATTAAAAACAAATAAACTTTAATTTGGAAAGTTTTTCTTTATTAAAATTAGAATTGAAATTTTAAATAGTGTGTGGAAAAATCTGAAAAAATGTTGTTCAAATGTGATAATTTTCCAAGATGAAGAACGACTGATTAAAATCTGGAAACTGTAAAATTGCAAATAATGCTCTTTTTATTGAAATAAATATTATATCATGTTGCATATTTTTAGGGGAAGGGCATATTAAGTAATTTATTACCGTTTTGCGAAGATGCTTATGGATTTTATCGAAAATTGATATTTCGAAAAATTTGAAAGATAACAGCATTGGGAAAGGCAGAATATATTTATTGCCGTAAGCATATTCAAGCTCTAAAAACCCGAGAATTTATCGACAACATTTTTCTTTAATTTTTTCTTTTTTTCTTGGAAGAAAAAAGGCTGGGAAAACCAGAAAAACCCCACTTTAAAACAATGATGAATTTAAAGACTTACCCAAACTTCTTTCGTTTACCTAATTTAGAAATCGATCATGACTCAAAAAAAGCAAGTTACTTTGAGGAACTATAAGTTGAAGCAAAATCAAAATGCTTAAAAATTTTAAAATGATATTTTTACAAAAAAATTTTTTGGAAACCTATGAGCTTAACAATAAAATACGTTCTTCTTTAAACAGCATTAATGTATTTTCGCTCTATTGAGCTCTTAATAAATAAAATCAAACTGTTTCGATACAAAAATTTCCAAATTATACTTAATGTGAAAAAATTTGAATCTCAAAAATTTACGAACATAAATTTTAAATTACTGCGGTCTGTGTGGTGCGGACTGAAATACAAGCGTTACAGTATTTGCTAAAATCACTTAACAAAATTTTTTTCTTTTATTCTTGTTAAAAATTGACATAAATTGACTTATATAGTTATTTTTAATTGTAGCCATTTTGTTTTTAATTTTATTTTAAAAGAAATTTTAATTGACATTTAAAAAATTTCGATACAAAACAGATACAAAATTTTGTGTCCCTTAAAAAATATATGCATACATATATGAAACATACGTTACTTTTTAACTGATTTTTTTAGTAATTTCCTTTTTAATCTTTTCCAAAAAATTTTCACTAAAAAAAAAATCAATACTAATTTGACTTTTATCAAAATTCCGCTAGATTTAACACAATATCGAGAAAAAATTTTGAGTTATTGAAGCAAAAGTTCACACATAAAACCCACATTTTTTTCCAATTCCTCTAATGGAACGCAAAAAATAAGAATAAAGACAAAAAACATTTTCCATCTGTCGTACGCTTTTCATTTAATTTCCGCTAAAAATTTCAATTTTCTCATATTCATTTCGAAAATAATAAAGACTTTCTCATAAATACTTTCTTAGCTTATTAATATTTTTTTATTCGAAGAAAAAAACTTTTTATCACTTTTTTTTTCCAAAACATTTTTTCCAAATAAATTTTTGATTATAAATTCTGTTAGGGAGTAGAAGAGGGTGGAAAAGAGTTTCTTTTTTTTAGAAATGTTTTTAGTAAAAAAATTGTTATTTATGTAAAATGTCATCCATCTAACATTTTTTGTTTTGTTTTCAAACACAAAAGAATATAGAAAAAGTTCATAAAACGTGACCCGAAAAAATTAAATTGGAAAATTTCAACATTACATGGTTTGGTATTTAAAATGATATTTTTGCTCTAAAATATAAGGTTCTAAGAAGCACTCCCTTTTAAATGCTACTCAAGCACTTATTCTCTATTGTTCTAAGACTTTAACTGCATCTGTGGAAGGTACATAAATATATTATGTACGAGTGTATATAAATATTTATAGATATTATATCAACTTGTTGCAAAAGCTTATAGACAGAGCATGTACAACAAGATTTAGATACAAATTACATATTTTGCATTCATGTAGAGCAGATAAACTTTATTCATTTAGCGATATCGGTGAGAATTTTTGAGACTATGAGAAACGTTAAATAAAAGTAAAATAAAAATAACAAAAAATTGTTAACCGTACGTTTATAGTTGTAAAATCCCCATTTTTTTGTGTATTAAATTTTAGATGAATTTGAAGGTTAAAAAAAAAAAAAGATATTTTTTTTCCCAAATTTTGTATTGAAAAAAAATTTATTAAGAAAATTGCTTTTCAAATTTGGAAAAGTTTAGCCATGAAATCTGGTTGTAAAAATTATTTGAAATTCATTTGGTGTCACCCGAACTGGGTATTTTAATATTACCAAAATCAAAATGAATGAGACGACGCATATTGTGTATAAAACTTTAATTTTTTCTTTAACTTTTATATGATTGGAATCGATAAAGTATTCCAATAATAAAAGGTTATTGTACATTCGACTTATTACTAAATGGTAGCAAGAATTTTATTTTGAAAACGCAAATTCTTTTTTTTTAAAAATAAAACCTTATTAAACAGAGGTCTGCTTTAAAGAAACAAGCCATAAGAGAACTCGTTTAGCACCATAAAAAATGAGAAAGTCATGTTGATTAAAACCATTACAATTTACGAAATTTATTCTGGAAAATTTATTCGGCATATCTAAAAATCTTAGAGGCATGGTCCGACTTTACTTTACGGGAAAAATGTATACCTTTATCGGGCGCTTGAAAAACTTCATTTGAAAAAAAAGCATTGAACGTTTTTATAACTTTTTAATAACTTTATTAACTACTGCCTTTCTTTCTGGATTTTATTAGGGCCTTTAAAATCTTAAAAGGCGTAGAAAAGGTTTTTGTGCTGTATCTCCTGTACCACAACGGATTTTTTAACGTTAAGTGACTTAAATTAAAGTTAAGTAATAGTGGCCAAAATTCTGCAAAAAAAATATTCATTACAAAGTAAAGAAAATTAAAAGATAAAACAAGATTAAAATTCGAAATGCTTATTATTTCAAAAGTACATTAAATACAAAATCAACTTCTGTTTTAAGCCCTTTACCACCGGTTTCAGCCCTTTACTCTCGATTCTCTTTCCAAATGAAAGATAGTATACCTTTCTGAATTACTCTGTATATGTTGCTAAGGATCAATCGTAGTTTTTTTTAACACTAGTTCGTTAATAAAACAGGCGCATTTTTAAGCCTTCCTTATTATTGGCATATTCTAGTTACTTGTTACGAATTGCGATCATTGGATTATTTCGAACTTCTCTTTCACTATTCATATAAAAATATATAAATCAATACTGTCTACCAACTGTAATTAATGAGAGTGAAAATTTATACATTTCTTTCGATTAAGGTCATTTTGAAACAAAGAAAAAGATATACGAAAAAGTTTCCTTTCGTACCCTTTTAAAATAAAACGGTTCGCTTTACCAGGCAAATATAGGCACAAAATACAATAAACAAAATTGCAATAAGTTCAAAGCCCCTTATAATAATATAGTTTTGAGGTCCTAAATTCAAACATAATTAAAAAGAGAAAATGCTGTAATTTGCTCCTTTTTCTATAATTAACTGTAAATTATACATTTTCACTAAAAAAAACCGTTAAGGTTATTCAACCCGAAAATTTCGGAACTTAGTCATTTATAAAATAATAAAAAGAACAGAAAAACGATGTTAAACACCATTTTGTTTCTATATTAAGGTTTTTTGGTATAAAATTGTAAATAATTTTTAAAAAAACCCGTTCAAAATATAAAAATAAAACCGGGAGAAATTTTATTTTGTTTTTTTCTTTATGTTTTAATTTTTCAAACCATCTAAAAAATCCATTACTTTTCTTTTTTACCGTTATAATTATTCGATATCCCTTTTTTACTCTAAATTTTCACTCTTTTCTTCTGGAATTTTTATGCGATGAAAAGATAAATGTGAATTATTAATAAAAAAAAAAATTAACCACTGGTCTTCGATGAGATAAGACTTAATTAAATTTTCCAAAATAACCGTTAATAACGTAACGATAATAAAAGGTTTAGCAAGTAAAACTTGAACCCCAGAAATATTAAATACAAACGCATATGTACACAGCATGTTTATAATTTTAGGATACATATTGGTGTTTAAATATTATTAAAGGATTCAAATGGAAAATTAAACAGAATTGTGCGGTTTCTTTTTGAAAGATTGTTAAAAATTAAGAAGAAAACAAGAAACTATTGAAATATGCTGCAGATGTGTATGAAAACGGTTAATGAATGCTAAAAAATCCTTGACACTACACACTGCAAGTGTAATAAATTTTAATTTTCTGTATTGGGTAAAACAAAATCTTGTATATCGAGTAGTTTCCAAGTAATCGTAAAATGTTTCAACGACACTTTTGAACGAAAGTTTTCAATTTTAAAAACATCTTTACCATTCCAAATCGTCATAATTGAAATAAAAATTTAGGAGTTTTTAAAAAACGAGAATAAATAATGTTAGTCATACCGGGACAAGTATGAATAGGTTAGTAAGAGCTATATGATATTTGGAATAATCTACCAATCTATTAAATGATTTAAAACTTTTGAAATTTTATGGGAATTAAGATCCATAAGTACTCATATGGTTTATTTTTATCAAAAATAATGGTCTTATTACCATATTCGTGGTATTTGTCAGATATGGACAGGCAATTTAAAAGTTGTATTACCACCACCATAAGCACAAATTATATTCTTAAAAGAAAATAATGGCCATATTAACAAATTCAACACTGTGGTTTGTCTATAGTATAACGGGATGGTACGGAACTAATGCTAAAGTAATTGGTGGATGATTCCTCAAAGTTAAAAAAAAAATTGGAACAGAAGTTGTATGTAGCTATACCTCAATCACTTCATAAATTACATCCAATTTAAATAGGCTTCAGGCATTTACTATTACAGACCTTCTGCGATAATTTGTTGAACTTAACTAATTTGTTTTTTTACGTTACAGCTTTCATGTACCGAAGAACGAACAGACGCACCTAGTTAAGTCGACTCAAAATTGAGCTTTTTTCAGTCGCTTGTATATCTATTTTTAACGAAATTAAAACCAGATCATATATATCAGCGTCACAAAGGTATTTTTCTCTAAAATTGAAAAGAAAATTTTAAGCCATCGTTGCAACAGATACAATAAACTAAAATTTAAGAGGCGCAGACAAAATTAAAGATTGCTTTATATGTAATCGAAATATCAAAAACAGAAAAACAATTTGTTATGAAAAATTATTGTATGTTTCCAAAAATTTTTACGGACTTTAGTACCTTTTCTTTTGTCCTATAATTTCTAACGATTACGTACCACAACACGCACTTGAACTTCAGTACCAATGAAAGCTTCAGTATTTTTAAAAATGTAGTCTTTAAAGAGTTGTACGAAATTCGTTTTTTTATATGAAAATAAAATAAAAATTCTAAAACAAATTCTTGACACAATGTAGGCTACTATATCACAAAGCGCATACCGAGGGAATTGAATCCAGATTTATTTAGAGACTAAAAACTCTCTGCCAACAAATATATTACAATAAGACATTCTTCAATAACAGTTCTATTGGTACTAATCCTAACTAAATAAAATTTAGTATTTTTATCTAATCTCATAGCATGACAAAAATAGTAATTACTAAAATTTTAGTAATAAAGTAGTAAAAATAGAATTAAATAAAAACTAATAAAAGAGAACGTCATTTAAAAATTTTCTGGTTGAATGCCAAACAATAAAATACTAAAAATCACATAAAATTTATTTTTTTTTTTATTAATTTCCTTGCTCGGTTCAGTGACAAATGTTATTTTTAATTTCTAACGGATGACTGAATTTTTGTGATATATGCAATTTAGTAACAAAGTATTTAACAATATTTTATGTTAATAAAATTGATCACCTAAATCTTTACGATTGTCTACGTAGGTAAATGATGAATGTATGGAAGCTCTTGTACTTTACTTTCATGAAAAATACCGAACTAAATCTTAAAGTTTAAATTGAATTTTAAACACTTAAAGGTTGCTTTGAAGCAAATATCTTTGAAATACCTAGCACCATTGAAAACTATACACAATTCAAATATTTTATTAATGCAAAAGGATACGTACAAACATATGCACGCAATACATTTGTGTACATTGCACACATTTGTGTACAACATGTATACATTTGTGTTCAGGGTCATTCAAAGGACACAGAACATTGATAAGTAAATCATTACAATTATTTCTTTTTATGTTAGAGTAAAAAGCCATAAAACTGGTTTTATTTCATACAAAATTCTTAACAGTTTCATTTTTATAATTTCAATGTAAATCCAAAATAATCAACTAACCAAATCATAATTATACAAAAAACAAAAAAAAATTGATTATATTACAAATTTCTTATTTACCTTATTCCCCTATTTTAAAGAATCTTCATGAATCTTCAAAATACAAAAACAACAAAATATAAAAATAATTACAACAATAAAAATTTAACAAGAATCTCATTTTACATCCTCTTGAGAACTGTAAAAATTAATTTTAACTGTAATAGTTTTGATTTTATTCTATATCTTTAACATTTTTGATCTTCTTATTTCTTTGTTTGTTTTGTTGTTGTTTTTTCTACCTTTTAAATTTAATTTTACCTTAATTTCTACCTCCGTTGGAAATGAATAACATCCGTTATCATAAACACATTCAGTCAGCCACTTAAATTACTCACATTAAATTTAAAAGTGATTCCTTAAAAACTTCCTAAGGTTTGAATAAGAAGAAGGATATAAAATGAAAATGATTATAATTACAAACATGCGTAATTAAATAAAGTTGGCACACATATACATAAATGTGTGCAAACACGAATAAGTAAATGAGCTATAGATGTCAGCGATGACTTACGAAATGGTGGGAAAAATGTATATATTTCACATTTTATACATAGACTTTCAATTATATTTTAAGGGACATTCGCAGTATTCGCTCAAATACTTGTTGTGCGAAATTTTGTTAGAATGTTACGACTTTAGAATAAATCCAGTGAGTTTCATTAAATGCCTCCAACTAAATAATAAAAGTGTCTCTACGACTTCAATTTTTTAAATTTAAATAAATAAAAGTTCCTATATACATAGAGACCTAGCGAATACTTTTCCACGAAGAGTTAAATTAAAAAAATTTTAAGGTACAACAATTTTACCCACTTACAATATTTTAATTTTCTGATTTTATAAACTATTAAATATGTCCAACACAATAATTGAATGCATTTTTCTGGCCATAAGTCAAATATGAACCAAATTTAGCTATAGAATTAGTCTACAAACTCTCAAACTACTTTATTGTAAAGTTCATTATCAACTTTTTTATGAATGACTGAAATTTTTTATGAATTCATCTTACAGATGTGTACTTAAGAATGAATAAAAAATAGTGAAAGCCAAAATTTTTCAAATATTTTGTAATCAAAAAGCGAGCAAACCTTAAAATGTACATCTTGGTTTTCTTCAAACGTTACATTTTGTTATATGTAGTTTCATACAATACTCGTATAATAGAGCTTGATGGTTACAATAATTGACACTCTGGAATTTCGGTAAAATTATTGACACCGCGATTTTCGTATAGCATTTTTCGACTATTTGTAATATTTATCGATTTCAAAAACTAATTACGGTTTTTAAATATTTGATATTTTTTTTGTTCTTTGTTCATTGTGTGATTAATTAATTTGCAGGCTTTTAAACTATTTTAAGCGAAAAAATACCTAAAACAGTTTGGAACTTCAATATTTCAAGTTAGACATTTTTTAAATTTAACATTCTTCGGCGAAACTTAATGCGACTGAATTTTTGTTTTGTAAATTAAGCATTAATTCTTAATTTTATATTTAAATAAAATTGTAGGTATTCGTTATAGCTATTTAATATGCGTTAGCTATACTTCGGTCCACGATGAATATAGTGTCCACTAAAATAAATTTTATTTTCCATATTAATTTTTGTTTAATTTTTTTAATTTTAGTTAAAGAGTATTAAATACAAACATTCAATTTATATTTTATCGATACTCAAATTTTTGTAATTCGGAGTGGCAATAATTATTATTGTAGCTCAAACTCAGATTAAAAAATATTTAAAATTTTTTTAACAAATATCTGCTTAATTTTGAATAGCTGCATTATACAATATTATATAATATAATACTGTCATACATAGCATATTGCATAGTTACAGGAGAATTTTTTTATAAAACTTCAAAAAACAAAATGCTGTAATTTTAAAACGCTTATATAGTTAAAACTCACTAAAACAATATTATATACTTAAAAGTATGAGAAATAATACGGTTCGTTACTTTTTGTTTTTTCTTTATTTTCATTACAAACCCTAAAAAATATTTACACTTCAACAAGCTTTTACTAACATCAACGCGGCTGCTTTTTGTTTTGTGGTCTTATTTTTTTGCTATACCTATAAAGGAATACGCACGTGTATATTTCAGGAAAATTACACGTAACCGTATATAGCAAAAAATAAATGTGTAAGCAGAAGTAAATATAGTTTAGTAACCATAAAACTTATAAGGCTTATCCCCATATTTTCGGCTTCTTTTCCTGTTTATACTACTTTCTCTTATTATTTATATTATCTAAAATATCTTAAGTTTCCATTAAGAAGGTAAATAATAAAATATAAGGGCAAGGTAATGCAAGGCATACTTTTTTAACCAATTTAATAAAAAAAAACTAAAAGAAATGTGTGAGAATAAAAATAAAGAAATAAAAAAAAGGTAGTAGTAGAAGAAATGAAAAGGTAAAACTGTAACAGCAAACGAAATAACAGCAATCTAAGTAAGAGAAATTAATTTTATTGTTTATAACATTTACAGTCAAAAATTCGTTTTAATAAAAAATATCTTTATGATGAAATTATATGTTGTTGTTATAATTTTGTACAGAAATCCTGATAACATAAGACTTACACTTAGTAAAATAAAATTAAAATTAAAGAATAATTAGGGCGGAATTGATTCACGCATTTTAAATAATATTTGCTCATTTAATTAGGGCTTATAATAGGAGCCTTTTGTACAATATCTATGAATTTAATCAAAGACTTACCAATTTTTGAAATGAAATATTATAGGGCTTAACCGTTAATTCGAAAATATAGCTTTTTAACTCTTCTTGCCTTCTATAAATTATAAATTAGAATGTTTTTATGTTAATGATTTATTATTCGAATTATTAAACTATATTCTAATTTTTAACCGATTTTAGTAATCTAACTCAACTTTCGTATTCCCTGCACAAATCTTTGTAACTGAAATTTCCGATAAATTAAAATTAAAGTCAGAATTTCTATTTTCACTTAACAAGTTTTATAGCAACATGAATTGTAAGTTAAAAGCCAAATTCCGAAATAAATATTTTGCAGATTAAAAACATTTTTGGGATTGATGACACGTCCCTGGAAAAATCATATCATGGACTTTTAAATCAGCTTTCCAAGTTTATTATATCTTAAAATTTTACGACTTATAGAGAAAATAATAAATTGAATTATTGTTAAGACTTTAACTTTGCGGTCTAATTACTCGAAAGGGAGGTTGGACGAAAAACTATCTCTTATGCTCATCTAGGTCATCGAAGCACAGTTGTTTTGCTTTTGCTTCGCCAAGTCATCGTAGCACAGTTGTTTTGTTTTTAAGATAAGAAATCAAATAAAATTTATCTGTTTTGTCTCAATTTTAAAGGTTACGTAGGAGAATATAACAAAATGTTTTCATTATTTCACAATTATTTCTAAATTTGAAATATTTAACACAAAACCATTATTACTAACAAAACCTCAGCATAAACTGTAGAGTTTAAAGATTTACATAATAAGCATTGCAAGAAAACCTTAAGAAATAATAATTATGATGACCCACTCTAATATCTCCTCTACTTTCATTAAAATAACAAAAAAAATTATGTATATATAAGGGTATTAAAACACCTTAGGTATTTAACAACCCTCTTCATTAACATTTTTATTTTATTTTTAATGCTTATATTTTCTTAATTTTACATATTCTTAAAAGCTTTGGAACTTTTCTTTTTTTAAACATGGGCGCATTTTTTTGTTGTTAACAAGGATAAAAAATTAAATAAATGTCAGCTGTGCACCACATTAACTATAACTGAGTTCATAATATAATTTATGAAAAATTATAAACCACAATTTTTTTTTTCGTTTTTTTTTCTCCAAAAATAATGTTATTAAATAAAATGTTTGTACATATGTACATGAATAGCTTAATATACTTACGTATAGCGACACAACCATGTACTTGCAAATATAATAAAAATTACATCCTGACTTAGCACTTTCCTTTTCGTTCTACAAATAAATCCTTTAAGTCCTTCTTAATGAGGATATATTTTACTGTTTTAGACTCTTATATACTTTGCTCTATTCTTTATAACAACGAAATTTCCTGTATAAACTCAAGAAAAAAATTTTATAGAATTTGAGAGAGAAAGAAAAATATGTTGATATAATTGAGTAAATGAGATAGAAAATAAAAGAAAAAAGATGAACATAAAAAAAACAACATCCTAATTTGTTTTCTTCATCTTTACATTTTGCACTTTTTTTTCCAACACCCGTGTAATTATAATTTGAAAAGATTTGCAAAAAAAAACCAGAAATTCGACTACATTTTAATATTTTTTTAACTAAGGTAATTTTTTTACTACTTCATTTTATATTTCAAATATATTAGCCAACATTTTTCACTTCACTTAATACAAAAGGACAAATAAATTTAAATTTTTTTTTATTTTAAAAAATATTTTTATATTAAGTCATAGCAAAAGGACCCCGTAAATGTAATTTAAATTTTTGTTTTAGTCCAACAAACGTTGGAAAAAAAATACAGAAAAAAAAAGTTAAAAGTTCTAGAATATTTTAGTAAGAATCAAAATACTTTTATTTCTTAGAACATTTTTATGTAAAAAAAAGGACTATTTACTGTAAAAATTAAGAAATATTTTGGGTAAATTATTTAATTAAAATCCTTTCATAAATATTCATTACTAAATTTGTTAAGAAATAAAATGAAGACAGAGACGAACTAATCTAATATCTCAATCAGAACTAAAGCTTTCTGTCTCAAGATTTTTGGTGAGTATCTACTTAAATAAAGCAACTCTAAAATTGCCGTGCCACGTCTCACAAATTTAAGTTTTAAGATCATTCATTAGAAAATTTTTGTGTACATTTTGTGATTTGTGATTTCATTTCGAATTAGAAAACACGAAAACTTTGAGATGAAGACGATGGTTTGTGCTAAAAAATAAATAAATTTGCTAAGTTTTAAGCAAAATGCATAATTATTGTTGGTTTAAGAAATAATTTTGTATAATATTAAACGAGCCTGTTTTACTCAGGCACCGTTACTCCATGTGTTAGATATTCGTCTATCTCGCTAGCTCGTCTGATCGTCTATCTCGCTATTTTACTTCGGAAAGCGAGAAGGAAGTGTGTAACTGTCATATATTTGTCGTATATATAACTATCATTTCGAGTGAGAAGAATTTATCCGTGTTGGGTATCTCGTTTTTTCTAAAATGTATACAAAGATGAGTTTTGAAAGTGAGAGGTTTAATCGATAATTTGAAACAAAATGCTAAAATCCCATTAAAAAATTGAGTAATCTTATTGGAAAATACAATAACAATTAGAAAAACGGAAAATTCTGACTTGAAAGTGAATAAAAAGTGAGATGTAAAAGCGAGATACACGATTAGCCTCTAAATATTACTCTCATAAAATTACAATTATTATACCTTATGATAGTTTCCATTTTATGTAGAAGCTAAGTAATATATCTTAAAACTCTTAAAAACTTAAGATATAGCTCAACATTTCGATACTATGCCAAACGGTAGAACACAAGGTTTAAAAGTCATAAGCACTTTATTATTAAGTTGTTGTTTTCAGTTTTCTTATATTTTATGTAAGAGTTATATGAAATGAATTTTTTTTGAAAATAAATTTTTGAAATACCATTAACGAGAGAAAAACTGCAAGTATTCGGACAATTTGCCGGACATATAAGAACTAAGACAGTAACTTTAATTAAGGAATCTGAAAGTAATACCCTATTATCAAAATGATCCTAAGCTCATGCTAAATTTTATACATATAATTTCGCTGAATTTGAAATAATCAAAACAATTTTATTGTTAGGCGCCTGCAAATTTATTTTACCTTAATTTTGATGAATTCTTAATAACAGTTATCAAAAAATTGAGTTTTATAGTACAGCTCTAAAATATAAGAAGAATTGTGATCTCTCTATTTACATTATCTCCGGTTTTGTGATATGAATTATGAAATATTTAAAATTCGTGCTGATATTCTCAAAATGAAAATTTAGAAAGATGGAAACTTTTGTAATTAGTTTGTTACAGCATTGAACAGTAAATATTTTACAAATTTTAGATTCATTGAAAAACAAAAAAACAAACAACTTTTTCAAAAATGTTTACCTTCTCGAATATTTAGAAATTGTTCAACTTGAACCAAAATTTTATTTAGTGAAAATTAAAGTTATGGAAAAAATAAAGTCGTCATTTTGTGATATTGTAGATGAAGGAAAGTTTTCTTATATGCCATTTTCAAATGAAAGTAATCAATTAACTTTGCGACGTTAATCAAGCCAATTCCGATTAAGGGCAGAGGCAGATAACGGTATAGATCTTTAATGCCCATATTTCAAATAAAGAGAGCCTATTTTCTATATGAAATGGAACAATGCAGCGGTTTTCAAAAACAATTGTCATTTTTTGTGTCAGAATTAGTCTACATTTTGGAGAGGCTACAATATTGGCTTATTTATTCCGAAATTACGCATTTTCGTAATTCTTATGACGAAAAATATAAACTTGTTATGTATGTACCATAAATTGCAAGAAACTTGACCATCGTAAGAAAAATATAATTACAAATGGGACATACAGAAAAAAAAACAAATGAAACCATAAATAAAACAAACTTTTTCAATTATACTTTTATCTTCATTAATTAAATTTTTCTTTGCAGGAGCAGAAAAAAATTACTTTAAGTCATTAATTATTTTATTATTAATGCGTTCTTAATGATCTTATAAAATTTATATTTCATTTCATCTACTTACATACATTTTGCCTTTAAAACTCGAATCAATAAAGTTCGCGCCTACACGCGCCTTACAAATTCTTTCAAATTCTATGAACTTTGAATATTAAATTGAATTCTTGTCATTTCCCATACAAATTAAAAAGAAAGAAAATTCTTGTAAGCATATTTTAACTGGCAATGGTCTAAAATTTTAATTGATTACTTTTAGTTTTGCGTTTCGTACAAAAAATCTCGCATAAATTTTAAAAAATTTAGTGATACAGCTCAGCTACATAATGGTAATGTAAATAAAAAAAAAATATTTTAAAATTATTTCAAAGTTTCGAATAATTTAATGTCTTTTTTTCATTAATCGTGTAACCAAACTAAACCCCAAAGGATTTAAAAAAAAGTTTTTTGTACATTTTTTCAATAAGAATTTTAAAAAGTTTTTCTTTTTTTAGCACTTTTCCAAAAAATTTTTGAAAAAAAGTGCTTATTAGTTTCACCCTGTCGGACGGTCCTGAAGATAGAAAGCTGAAATTTTGTATGTACATAGATCTTTACTAGAAACTTATTTCCATAGAACAAAATTTTTACCTATCTCCTCCCTCTAGAAGTTATACCCCCCCGAAAACCTAAAAATGGCCTTTTTTAACTATTTGTTGCAATGAAACCATAAGCATTTTTGAAATTTTGTAAACGCAGAAAGGCAGCGGCTTGCTTCTCCTAGCGCAGTATACTATAGTTAAACTTTAGAAAAACAAAATGGCCGTTCAAATTTACCGTTATCTAAAGTCCGTTTTTTCCAAAATTTTGATGTCGTTTTTCTTCTAGACCCCAGCCTGTAGAAGCTTGAAATTTTAGTGCTTTTCGACATTAATAAATAGTTCATTTTGTTAGAAGAAAATTTTTTTCCATCTCCACCCCTCTTAAGTTATCGCCTCTTGGAATTTGTAAAATTTGAATTTTTGACACCTTATATTTCTGAAACCGCAAGCTTTTTCAAATTTCTATAAACGCAAAAAGCTAACGGTATATTCGATGACATTAAAAAATATAATTATTTTTCTTAACTCACACAATTAACCCTTAAAATCGAGCATTATGTTAACCTCACTTTATATTAATTTTTGCTTTATTTCAAAGACTGCATAAATCGTGCATCCTAAATATATGCAATCCTAGAAATAGTTTTGTATATGAATGAAAATAATTTTAATAATGTGATAGGTATACATAGACTGTATTTAAAAGCAGTATTTTCACTAATATTATGGAAGGGAAAAGTGCTACTATACAAACCATTGGTTTGACCCAACTTCATTTAATGATTAACCCTCAAAGTTTTAATGTATGATTTATGTAATTTTACTGTACCTATAAATGTATGTATGTACTCGTATATTTAATGTTTGTATAAGAAAACCGACAGGACAAAATATCTTTACATTTCTTTAAGAATATCTAGAAATATGATGATATTTTAGGGAAATTAAGTAAACCACATCCTTTGAAGAAATGTTCACATCGTATAAACCTTTTACTCTTCCCTTATTCAAAAATATTATTGAGTAAAAATTATGAAATCGCGAAAAAAAATTTTTTTACCCAGAAAAATTTTTGGATTTTATGAAATGAATTGTTATTTAATGTTATACACAATGGTGTGGTTTTCATACTTTTGTTGAGCTTCCGATTTCTTTACTTTTTTACTCTTTCAAGTTCTAAATACAATGTGGTGTAAAAGTTGGTTTTCTTATACTTTTTACTTTATTTAACAAAAAGTTAAAAAACGTAAAATCCTAATTTTGTAAAAGAAACAAAAGGAAAACAAAAAAATTTTTAACTTATTTTTTGTACCCGAAATGAAAAGAATTTTCTTCTTTTCAATGTTTTTTTTCATTAATTTAATTTAGAAAATTTTTCGGTAGAAAAATTTAAAGGTACCCTAATACAAATTTTCAAATACAAGGAATTATGAAATATTTTGGTTTTTTTAAAGCTTATGTAATTGAGAATTAAATTCAAACTATTAAATAAGGCTACAATATTCTCAAAATAAATTAAAATGCAACTTGAATGGAAGTGCCAAATCTAAAGAACGAAATTCGCCGAAACTATAGAACTAAATTTCATAGTTAGGAGATTCACAGTAATTATTTGCGTAATGTATAAGTTATTCGCTCAATTAGATTACACTGAAAAAAAAAATTTCGCAAGTTTAACATTAAAATTATTATGGTCAAGACAGCAGTTTTCACGTCACGTAAAAAATCAATTTTCGCAATCAATTTTGGGCAAACCATAACTAAAAGCCAAATTATTGAAAAAAATAGCTCAAAAATTTTATTTGTGCATACTTCGTAAGATGAAGGATTCTTCATATTTTGAAACAGTTGGAAAAGACGAAAATTTAAATGGCTTTAAAACATTTTTACTAATTTTGTTTCTGCCATATTTTCTAAGTATTTCCTGAAATTTTTACTACAAATTTGAGCAGCTTTTTAAATGAATATCGCACTTGCCAAACCTACCAATTAATATGAAATCAAGTTGAACTTGGAACAGTTTTAAAATTGATACACATACATAAATTCACACATTTGTATACGTCATAGTTTTAAAATTTTTCTCTCTGTTTAAATTAACATTGAAATATAAGAAAAACAACACTAATCATAGAACCTACGAAATTTAAAATATTCTTGGAAAAAATAAATTTTATTAAGAATTTTTGCAAAGAACTGACATTATAACGCTGCTATAGTTTTAACTATTTTTGAAATATAGTTAGCATTCATATCAATCGCGTCATAGTATTTAATTTCAAAAATTTCCATTGTACAAGGATTTAATTTCAAGAATTTTCGATTGTACATTGTTGGAAATAAAATTTCTAAGCGGATCACGTTCAATTAAATTGAAATTTTTTTTGGAAAAATATTCCAAATAAATTTTCCTAATACAATAATTTGCGGTTTTGCAAGAAAAGTGTCGCCTTAGAATGGTTCAGCATAATATTATTCTCGGTACAGCACTGTACCATTAAATTTTACAAAAATGTAGACTATTAAATAGTTTCAAATCCTTATGTAAGAAAATACATGGAAAACAATATACAATATTAAGCAATAGGAAGGCAATCTGATGTGGCTGGCACGAAGTCAACTATATGGTGTGTTTTTTCAAAAATACAAATTCAAAGTGCTTAACGCTTTTGCACAAGTTTACAAAAATGTCCTTTAAACCTTCAAATTTAATGAGGATTATAAATCTTCTAGTAATATACCTAGAAAATGTTAATCTGGTTCCAAGCGCAGATTCTTTCTCGGATATTCGATTTCCCTGAGAATTCGTCCGTTGACAAATCTTGTTCCGTTGATAATTCCATAGATATGATCTGGAATTTCGAGGTGACCCTTTGTGCAAATTTAATTTTCGTTTATTCTGAACTAATGCGTTTATTTTTTATTTTAACATACGTACAAACAAAAATGTAAGTTCAACCTGATTCTCCAAATTCTTATTGCTTGGTAGCTAATTGTCAGACAAAAATCTGATAATATTTTTCTTATTATATTTTCATTTCATTAGTAAAATTATTCCATAATAAAGGTGCTATTGTTACTGAAACCTGAACTATCAGAAAAGTTAATAAATTTATATCGTCTCTGAACTAAACTCGGATATATGTAAATTTCCATCAAAATCAGTTCAGCCAAAACAAAGATAAGCGAGTGCTCTCCCAAACAGAGCGAAACACTGATATACTGGCATCTTTAAACATTTTATTTACTGACAAAGTGGAACACTTTTTTGAGGTTCTCGCGGAGAAATAAATATACGTTTCTGTTCAAAACATGACATTTTAAATTTGATCCCATCACAAGCATCTCCCTTTTTGCAAGAAATGAGGCCGGAGAAGATGTTTTGTACGTTATTTTATGAAGACTTTGTGAAATTACAAAATTTATGAAACAGACGTTTTCAAGTTTCCGTGTGGCAATCAAACTATTTTAAATGCGCTTTTCAATTTTATGCCACAGTTTGCTTTTCAGGAACATATGAAATAGAGAAAAAAGGTTTATTTGAAGAAAATTTTGACAATTAATAAAGTGACCACACCAAAATAAACTGATATGGAATAACTTCTGTTCAGTTCAATTTCATATTTTGTCCATTATCTATGATTGTCAATTCAAGCAATAACAATTGAAAATCATGTAAAAAGTCGTTTATTAAATTTAAAAATCTTATTTACTTTTAAATTTAGAAATTTTTATTTAATTAAAAAAAAAATTGAAATCTAAACAGCATTCTTTTCTCTTCAAATATTGATGAAAACCTTAAATAACTTGTTCTATAGAAATGAGTCGTCTCATACTTAAATATGCACCACGTAACATTATGGGTTCAGATTAAATTAAATGAAATTAAAAGATTTAAATTAGTTCTACAAAAAAAAAATTTAACCCAACAAATTACAAGAATAATTCGCCTTAATTAAAAGTTCTTAATAAAATGTAAATACCAAAACGAAAATGATTTACAAAATAAAATTCATCATCCTTTGCTTATTTTACACCCTTTAACATCAATGAACTGACTGTCTAATTATACCCTGCACTTTCGCGAAGGGTACATTAATTTTAGTATGGAGTTTGTAAGCACTTTAAGGAGTCGTCTGGAATATAAACTTATATATATCCTTTTGGCAAGAGTAAAATTCCGTGTTGGTTTAGACATGTTAGTTCTTCCGTCCGACCACTCCCAAGATAACTCAAATGTGAATAAAGTAAACACCATCAAACTTTCTAAAATTGTTTCTTTCTGTAAAGAATAGACGTAATTTTTAAATAAACTAATTTTGGCAACTAGTTCGAGTAGCTGCCATAAAACTTAAGAAGATTGTTTTAAATATTTCAACAATTAATACATTTTACATATATTCTGAAAATTTCAATGGAATTTCAATGGCAGCACAGTTTCGTATAGCAGCCATACAACCGCAAAAGCTAATACGAAATATTCGGAAAAAATAATTAAATTGTATTAATAAAACTTGGCAATCACGTGTCCAATTATAGGTCACACATATCCGTGAAATTTTTATGGAATGGTTAAATAGGTTCGGGTAACTGCCATACACAATCAAAATAATTTTTGTCAAGGTGCTGGGTATAATTCAGTCGGTTTAGAGCGACAGAAACGTTTTTACTTGTTTTATTTACAGTTTAACTTTTTCAGATTTTTAATTTCAAATTCTCTTTTTTACTGTTTCATACTTAACAGATTCTTCTTTCTCATTTTTTTTTCTAAAGCTTATCGATCGTTATAACAAAAAACGTGACTGTTTTCACATTAAACTTTTGAGGTTATAACAAAATTTTTATACAAGAAAAAAAAGCCGAAATAAAGTGAAATCAATTATTTCTAACATCCAAGTAATTTATTAGTTCAAAAGAATCTATGTAAAAAGGTTCCTCAAAAATTTTTTCTTAAAGAAAATCACAAAAAACAAAAAAATTTTTCACCAAAAGAACAATGACACATCCATTGATGATAATCTCTAATAAAAGCCATTAAAAAACGTGCTATCATTATTCTGGAAAAGACTAAAACCAGTAAAAAAGCAGCAAAACAACAACAAACCTAAAAGTGATGTTTAAATAAATTATTTTTCGACAGTCCATCACAACATCGCCTACCCATAATAAAATAAAAAAGAAAATCTCAATGTGTTCAGTTGACATTTGAGATTTACCAACCGTTCTCATTTTATTATGCTTTTTGTATTTTTTTGCCAAGTTATCAATTCAATGTAAGTGGGTGGGAATAGGTTTTGTTATTTGTAAAACTCAAACCACATGGGAACAAATTTTGTCAAACAGATTTTAATAACTAATATGTCTTATTCGGTTCGATGATCTTGCGTAAAATTTAATATTCTAGTAAATATTGTCCCCACTTCTTGTACACATCATCAAAAGTTTGTTTTTTATTAAAGTCTCTTGGATGAAAATAATTTAGTTTAGTTTAATTTTCATAGTAATAATTCAAAAAATTTTAGGATTTAACACAAATTTAAAACAACTTCAAATTAAGCTTCCTTATAATCAAAGTTTGGATATTGGCGTTTTTTATGCTAAATTTGTTGTAATGAATCTTAGTTTTGCATTGAGTTTTTTTAAAAATTATGCCAGGCGCCGAAACGCTTCATAATTTCAGATAGAAAAATTTTAGTGCAACAGATTGTTAAAAAAAGCAAGGTAACAATTATTCTTGTGATGCCATTGTTTTAAATGTCAAAACCTTCAGATATAAGGATCAGTTTCAAAATTGAAAAAGTATTGGAGTTGTTATCTTGTTGTACATATACGAATTTTTTTGAATGCAACAATTTTTTTAATGAGGTTTTTTAATTTAGACTGAAATTATTTTGTTAATTTGTTTAAGATGGTTTTGTTTATATTTATTATATACTTACATATATGTATGTATTATCTACGTGAAATAGAACAGTTAAAGTACAATGAACTTTTGGTATTGTATTTAACCTAAACTAGCACAATTTATTCAACCAGATATCCCAATTGTAGGTTGATACAAAAATTGAAAAATCAAAAATACTGTGATATTATTGAAATTTATTACAGGAATCCATCAAAATAACTAATACAAATGAATATTAAATATATATATATATGTATATATAAAATATAAATCCATAAATGCAAAGTCTGTCAAAGTCAAACACAGCTCCTACAATCAAACGAAATTTGATTTGCATTTGAAATAAAAGTTTGATATTTTATGCCTGCATTTAATATTTATTTTAAAAAATCACTGAATCATAGTACTCCCTACAAGTTTGGATCATCAAATTTCATAAAGTAAATTAGTTTAAGAGAAATAATGAAAGTTTCCTTTAAGCATTTCATGTTTTCCTTTTGTTGAATTAGCAACCAAATTACTCACGTTCTAGGTATTGTTTTGATCTAATTAGCTTTTTTTCCAATTATAAGGTTCTCCTGAAATTTACAGTATTAGAAAATTTACGGTAGTAGAATTCAAAGTACTATTTAAGCAACTTTGAGTAAGAGTGAATGAAATAAGGACGATTGTTTAAAACTTAGAACGGTTATGAATATCCGATTTAATATCATACCAATCAGGTCTCATGCATGCAATAAAGTCTTTGTAAATTTGTAATTACTTTCCTTCTGCATGAACTGCCAGTTAGAGCGAAACATATGAGGGCGGATTAGTTAGACTAATCAAATATTTTCATTTCCATTGTTTTAATATTGCTGGCAACCTTTCAATTTATGTATATGTTTATAATTGAACTAATTTTTGAAAGCCACCTATAAAAAGAATAAAGAAAAGCAGAGATTTTTTTTCACTTATCTTCTTAGGGTATAAGGTACTTTTACCCCTGTCTGTGAAAAAATTCTAATAAAATATTCTTAGCATGTTATCGATTTTAGAAGTTTCCATTTGCTATTCCTTTATCTTTTTGTTTTACTCGTGTCTCTCTGTATATATGCACATGCTTATATAATATTATTCTAATACGAATGAATATATGCCTATATTCTTGAATCGATCTGTTATCTTCAAACTTCTACTAAATGATTAATATACCCCACTACAGAGCTTAAATTTACCTGTGAAGGAACAAGCGAATGATGGCTTTATTATTATATTATTAATATTATAATCACGAATAATAGGATGGTATCGATTTTAAAATGCACGTCTCTTAACATCGATAATAATATTTAATTCAAATTTAGCAGCTGTTTTGGTTACCTTTTTTTCGATTTAATTTTGTTAATAAAAACATAAGGGTTTTTAAATGTGTCAATCTATTTGTAAAAATTTATTGTGATTTTAGCTGGCGATCATGTTCTAGCTTGAAATTAGCCATAATTCACTAGAGTCAATAATGGCAATGGAATGTAAATTATCAAGTCTTTATATTGCAGGAAACGTGGCGAGGCTTTAAGATTTCCTTATTTTTGAATTTACTTCCTCAGCCTTTATTGTTACTTTAATATTCCCAAATTGCTTTTTATTTACCAAATCTATAAATTTACCAAATATGAATAGTTAAATGACGTTACCAAATTCTGTAAGTTTCTTAAGCAAATTTCCAAACAAGTACTACCAACACTGTTGGTAATATAACTAAATTTTAATCAACTAGAATTCCATAAACAATAATCGAATTGACTTACTCAATTTGATATAAAACTAAATTTACTACATTTTTACATTGTCATAACGAAAAATGTGACTAACATGATTCTATCAAATTTAAATGTTTATTGACAATTCCTAAATGGAAAAGGTAGTAAAAAATTTTATTTTTAATCTAGACTCATAGCTTTATGAACTTTTTATAGATTTTATTTAGCATTTACAATCCTCATACATATGAAAAATAAATTCTTATTCACTTAATACGACACGCATACGTACCATATGTGTATACGCGTATGTACGTAAACAATTTCACTTTTTATATAACAAACACTTTACATAAGTTTACATAATTTCCCATATATGTACATTTTTATGTTTACACTTTAAGATTTTTAGAATCCTATACACGTTTACCATATTAAAACAAACAGCGATTTTCTATATTTTTATTGGTATCTTTTCTTACTCCTTGTGTTTCCTCGTATGTAAACAAATCGAATCTATTGTTACTTTAAATTTTATACGTTTAAAACATTTTAAATTGAATGGAAGTTAAGAGAAAATTATGGATTTCTTGTTTTGGTTAACGAGGTAAACTTTGTGACAAATTTACTGAAACGTCAATTATTTTTTAAATGATAAACAAAATGAATGATCCGAATTGATCAAACCCCATAATTAATATTGTGTTCTAACCATTGGAAAATTTAATTAAGCCCATATGTAAGGAGGTTCGGAGTTGTAATACGACACGAATTTATAATGAAAAACAAACAGAGTGGCAAACGTACCTCGATTTATAGAAAAAGTTTTAAGCCAGGCAGCATATCTTTTAAATGGTTTTTACGTCAAAAAAATTTTTCTATCACAAGCTCAATATTACATATGCAGTAATAATACGCCAATGTTACCAATACGTTATAACTTTTATACGTTTTCAAAAAATAAAAACTCTTGTAGAAAATTAGCCTAATATTTCTTAGACAGAACACAATTTGTAAAATTAAATACACACACAAACATAATGTGTATTGAGAATAATAATGTATATGTAGAAGCTCTTTTTCTTTTCCATCATTATATGAACAATTCAAAGAGAATCCTTTTAAGGAATAGCAAAGTATTAAGGATTTTTTCTTTTGTAATTCAGTAGGAGTTTTCAAAATATTAAATGTAAACTGAGTTTTGTTAACATTCTATTTGAAAGTTTTAATATTATCCACCTTCTAAAATATAATGTATAAATTTTATTATATACATTATAGTACCAGGCAATCTCTTAAACATTAGCCGAATCTTTAGAAATAAAAGAGGCATAAATTTTTATATTATTTATATAAAATAGGACATTTATTTTATCAAAACAGACAATATTATCAATTTAAAATGTTTATTTATTCCAGTCTTGAACAACTTCTCAAAAAATTTCCCATCGAAATTAAATTTTATAAATACTATAAACTTGGGGATGTTATTGAGGTACCTACTCGAACAAAATAAAATAAATGGGTAATCCTTATTTTTCCTATTTCTTGAGCATAGCCACATACACATACAATAATGATTATATAAAGCACATTACATTTACTTTCTGTATGTGTACATATACAGTTAAGAGTTTGTTATTCTTAACTTTTCTAGATCTTTTGGGTTGCACAAAAGGGCGGATTTATAACCCACTTATATTTTTGCGCTCTGAATAAATCAGATAAACATTTTGTTGAAAAGTAAATAAGAAAAATATTATACTTATATGTTTACATTATATTGTTTATGGATGTAGAGTGTAGGTTGACTTACCGAGCACTTTTTTGTTGACTTTTAATATATTGAAGGATGATAACTACTTTTTTTTATTTAATTTGTAGCTTCATTTAAAAAAAAAATGATTAAAGAATCGATACCTATAATGTAAGTTTTACGAAGAGTCCATAAAAAATTAGTTAAATAATTTTATTCTTTGTCTTATCTTGCAATGAGTTAATTTTTTTAATTCAGTCAACGTATTGTTAATTTGAAAGCAAAGCAAAACAATCAACAGAATTTTAATTTTCATCAACGGATTATGTTCATAAATTTATAACAACAATACAGAAGAACTGAATTTATTTTTTATTTAAATTCCAAAGACCTATGGTTGCCATATTCATTAAGGTTTTGGTACTTATTTCAGAATGGGAAGAAACTATGGTGACAATTCTTTTAAAAAATCTCCTCATGTGGAATATTTTCTGAGAATTTCGCAGCCAGTTTTACGGTTTTGCTTTTTATGACCTGAACATGGCAAAATCTTAAATTTTGTAAGTAAATGAGAAAATTGAGATTTTGGGGGCCAAAAAAAATTAAGTGTTTTGAAACGAAATTGAATAACTGCTAATCAAACAAATTTGAATAAAAAAATATTTTCATTCAACGACTATAAGTGCCTTTGTGCAAGCCAGCCTTTAACTGTCAGAAACAGAAAAACTTCTTTAACTTTTTAGTATAATTAAAAAATCGCTTTCAATTAGTTTCAAATTTCGCGGGAAATTGCTGGAAATTATAAACGAAATTCATTAACTTAATTCTAAACAATATAAATACAAGTTAATTTCATAACTATAATTATAGCTTTGTTACATTAAATAAAATATATTTCAAATAAGGTTGGGTCAAGCTAATGGTTTGTAATATAGCACTCAAACCTTCAACAAGCGAAAATGCTGCTTTTAAAAATAATCTATGTAACTACTGCAATATTGAAATTACTTTCATTCATTTACAAATATATTTTAAAAATTGCATGCTTTTAGGATGAACAATTCATACAGTCTTTGAAATGAAGCAAAAATAAATTCAAAGTGGGGTTAACATAATGCTTTAATTTATGGGTTAGTTGCCTTAGTTTAGAAAAATAGTTATATTTTTTAATGCAATGGAAATTACCGTTAGAGTCCTACGTTAATAGAATTTTGAATAACTTGCAATTTCAGAAATATAAAGTGCCAAAAAATCAAATTTTAGAAATTTCGAGAGGCGATAACTTGAAAGGGGGTGGTGGTGCAAAAAAAATTTCTTTTAAAGGAATAAACTAGTTATAAGTGTTTAAAAGCTGTTGAAATTTCTGACTCCTAAAGCTTTCTGTTTAGAACAAAAACGACATCAAAAATTCGGAAAAAACGGATTTTAGATAACCATAAATTTTAGTGGCCATTTTGTTTTTTTTTTAAATTTAAATATGGTATGGGACAATAGAAGAAGCCAGCCACTATTCTGCGTTTGCAAAATTTGAAAAATTCTTATGGTTTCGCTACAATGAATAATTGAAAAATAGCATTTTTAGGACTTTGAGGAACTGTAACTTTTAAAGTTTAAAATCTTTTTCTAGTAAAGATCTATGCACGTATGAAATTACAGCTTATATATGTAAGGCTGCAGGAGTTTTTAAACGGCTCCACGTGTGGCCGGACGGGCGGACTAAGTGAAAATAATAAGCATTTTTTTTAAAGCTTTTTTGTAAAATTGCTACAAACCAGTATGGAAAACAATGTGAACCTTCGTATTCTGGCCAACTAATGAAAATCAATGAAATTTCATTAAAAATATGAAACGTACTTTAATTAATTTAATAAGGAATTTTGAAATTTTTATTCATCTATTATAATTACTAACATTTCCTAAAAACAGAACCATCCCGGACATTTTTTTTCTGATTTATTTTATTTTAATCAAAATTATAAAATAAGAAATCACTGACTTTAATGACATTATGTTTTATGATATACATTTGTACACATATGTGTATGAATAGAGAATATAGAAATTCTATTAAAACATTTTATCATTACAAAGACTAAACACCCATTGGACTGAGAAAGGAAATATAAATTTGTAGCATAAAGAAGATTAAATGAATAGAAAAAGTGATAAATTTTAATTTTGAGTAGATAAATACTAAAATTATTGTCATCCTTCTTCATTTTAAGGCTCACTTAGCCTAGAATCGAGAATATTTATGTATGTGTAGGTAACTGAGTTTTCAATTAGCTTTTAATCTTTTTCTTTCTTTAAATTTTCAAACCCCTATGATTTATTCTTTGTTAAACTCATTTAAGTGAAAACTTTAAAGAGGATCAATTTTCTATCCAATGATTTTTACTTTAAATTAATTTTTTTCCGCAGTATACATGCAGGATATACTTATAACTATGAACATTATACATTCTGTAGGGCATATAAGTATATGCATGTGTAATCTAAAGTTAATAAAGTAATACAAATTTATAGTTGAAATCAAGGCACTTGTAATAGTACAAATCTTGCAAGCTTCAATATTTTATGCTCTGCTTTTTTAATTCTCAGTTATTTTAACATTGGGGGGATTTCATTAATTAAATTCTAGAATAGTTGAATATTTTAGTTCTCATTACTATGGCATTTATGTATATATTATTTTCGAACCAGTGGTTATTTGGAGATTTTGGAATTCGCACACTGCTTTAGCATAAAAAAACTTAACGCTACGGCTTAGAAACTTAAGTTCTATAATGTAGAACTTTCAGTGCAGCGTCCATAAACAAAAACCCTCTCCATGTGTACTTTCTTTCACATTATTAAAATATAATTTAAATAATTTTGTAATCACAACGCAAAATTTTCTTTATAAAATTTCTTTATAGCATTCTAACAATTTTCCATAATATTACTCCTATACGCCTTAGAAAATAGATATCACTCCTTGTTCAAATATCATAATTCTTGTCATAATTTTAAAGAAAGTCCAAAAATAATATAATAATTTACTAATATAATAATATACTACATTTATATAGAAATAGAGAAGTATAGGAACCTACCTTCCTACCTAATAATTTTGTAGAAACAATTACACTTTTATAGAGAAAAAAATGGATGCAACATGTTGCTGCCATTATTTAAATATTTGTAAATTCTTCATTCTTTAACAAACATTTACAAACACTATGTATGTATGTATGTATACACATATTTGTATGTACATTAAGTAGGCAGGTAGGTAGGCATTCATTGTTAAGACATTAATGTAAAAAATTTATAAAAATATTTATTCTTTTACGAAAAAAAGGACGAAACTTCACAGTTTACATAGTTTTATCAAACAAAAACAACAAAAATAAATAATATTTTCAGCCCATGTCAGGAAAGAATTGGAAAGGATTTGATGTTAAATTTTATAGAAAAATAATTGAAATATTTCAAGGATTTTCTTTGTCTTGCATCGTGTACTTTAAGAGTAGTATAATTTTTTACATAAATCCTTTTTACATATACATTGTAATTATGCTATGGAACCAAGAACGTTTTATAAGTATGAATCCTTAAAAAAAATCATATTTCAGGATATTATTATACATATATATTTAACTATTACTCTCACGTATGTATGTATATATGTATGAGATGTATGAGGCATGGTGAGGATAAAACAGTACTTTTTATTACAAAAAGTTATGCAAGTTCCTACGTATATAGGTGCATGCATATTAAGGCACTTGGTCAAGAGAGATCGAACCTAATTAAATAAGAAAACAAAATCATCAACGCTTTCCTTACTTTTGAAGTAAGATCCAAGGTTTTCAAAACCCAAGTCAAGCAATCGAATGTAACACTAGCTTGTTTACTTTAATCAACATTAAGTTTGCGGATAAAAATTCAATTTGTCCTGAATTATATCAGATGTACGCGTAATTTGTTTTTTTAATAGCCTTCAAACTCGAAGCACACTTAACCGTACACGTAAAGAGTTTCATTATGTTTTATAGTTTATGTGCTATAATGATCCATGTAATACAAAAAATTTTGTGGCACTCAAAAATTTTTTGAAAAATTTATATGAAAATTTGATCCATACGCCAACGATTTTGGATATGGATCAAAATGCATCCCAAATTAAATTTTAAGTGGAGGTAGATCAAAATGACATCGGCGTATCTACGAAACTAAATGAGATAGCGAAAACCTGATTACATATACTGAAAGATCATCGTCGAAAACCTATGAAAGTGGTCTTAAGTCAGAAATTTCGAAAGTGGCGTATGGATCAAAATAGTACTCAGCCGACGATATATTATAGTCACCACACCAGTTTTTCAACGAAATCCTGGATAAATATTATGAAATCCTGGTTACAACTCATTAGTTTTAGGCACTCAATTTTTTCTTTTTAAAATTAAAAAGGTTTAAGTTTGATAACGCAGTTGTTATCACAAGTTGTGATCAGAACGAGTACCTAATATGACCAGAATCAGAATATTTTTAAATTTTTATTGAAAATTTCCATTTTAATATTGAAAATCTCAATTAAATTTCATTTTAACTCAATTCAAAGCTTATCTATTTAAATAATTTTTAATAAAATTTACCTATTTGCATCTAAAAATAAATTTAATTTAAATTTGATCAAAGTTCGAATGAAATTCGTAAAATCTTTTCTTAATTTAATTCATTTCTGTAGCTTGAAATAACTTTTATGACGTTATAATACGTACAGCCCCGGATTTATCATACATGCAAAGTATGCATTTGCAATGGGCGATAAAAAATAGGGGCGCCATTGAAAACTTAAAAAACCCCTAAATTTAAAAAAAAAAATTTTCACCCAAAAAAAAGGATTCCAAGTTTTTTTTTATACATCAATTTATAGCGAAATTAACTTAATAAAATCTACCTACATGCAAACATAATATTTTGTTCCTACACATATTTTCTATTTGCACCATATAACAAAAAATGTTCATAGAATTAAAATTACTCATACATTTCTTTACTCTACACTACTCTTTCATTCTTATTTTTTATGTACTGTATATGCCTATAAACACAGAATATTATTTCACACAGCTGTATACATTCAAACGTTCATATATATAAGTGAAATCGTCTCATATAATACACATACATATATAGAAGCAATGTACGCAACAAATAAAAATATTCAAAAATACACATGTACACATAATTTATATTGTCTAATATGAATAAGATCAACACTCATGCGTACACATATAATTATCTCATAAAGCAAAATTTTTATTTTGCTGAGATTGCTCCCTATCAACAATCGCTCGTACACATATAATTATATCACAAAGCAATGTTTTTATTATGCTTAGTGGCTACACTCGTTCGTACACATTATATTTAAATTGTTTCATACATGCAAAATTTTATTTTTGCTTAGTTGGCGCTCACTCACCAAACAAAAAAAACACAAATTAAGAATGAGAATAGAAAGAAATTAGAAAAAGAGAATGAGAGCAATATTCTTAAATGATGGAAAGCATCAGCGTTCCCACTTGGATACAATTGTATCCATTTGGATACATTTTTGCTATAAATTTGAGCTTGGATACAAAGATACTCAAATCTGCTAAAATGCCGAAATTGGCTACATTTTAAAATTTTGCTGAAATATGGATACATTTTTTTTCAAACACTAAATAAATATTACAAAACAGTTGAAATGCTGCTAATATTAAATGGCGAAGTTGCTTTATCTTCAATAAATGTTATTTGCTGACTATTCTAAGTACGTTTCCGAATTTTTTACAAGAAAGTAAAAAAGATGCTTTATTAACTGCCTCTTCCTGTATTCAAATTTAGAACATTTATACAAAAACGTACCAAAAATATTTTAGTGTTAGCTAGATGTAATAGAAAATGCATTGGGTGTACATATTTTTTAAAATTTGTCCGTTTTCATGGTCAATCGTCTTTACCGCATAGTTCCACAACTACAGAAGGCATATATGCATATGTTTTTTCTGACCTTAACTTTCACATTTAAAATATAATAGAAGTTGTATGTGATTTCTTAAACAATTTACTATAAATAACAAAACTCATATTGTGGAATAAAGCAAATTAATATTAATTATGGGTTAATTTGTACAAAATAAGACGACTTATTATAATAATGCTATTTTACGAGGTTGGATACATTTTGGATACATTTTTTTCTCGAAATTGGATACATTTTGTTTTTACCGAGTGGGAACACTGGAAAGCATAGCTCGATATTGAGATTGTGTATACCAATATTTTGTTTTTGTTTAACAACAAAAAATTTTGAATGAATTTTAAAATTACATGATCGTTATGAATTTCTACTAATATGTTCTGCTTTCGTTTTTGAAAAAACTGTTATCAATCACAGAATTAAATTTTAATTGATAAAATCTACTACTTATATTGAATTGAAAAATGTTGTTTAATAATCAAGTGAATGTTAAGAATTTTTATGCTGAATTGATGTAGTGTAAGTCATCCAAAAAATAAGAGTAAAATGAAATGGCGCATAATTTGCTTCACACATTTATCTCCAAAATTAAAACAGTTAAGCAAAACGACATTCTGAAATTTCAAAACCACGAGCCTATAAATACCAGTAAATGCATTTATTTTAATAAAATCTAAAAAATATAATGAACAGTATAAAAGCTTATAGCTATGTACATGAAAAGCTTAGTTTTTAAGTCACAAATTTTAGAACGAAACTTTGATTTTCCTTAAATTTTTGAATGCAAGTCGAAACTTTTTTTATACGCTGCTTCATTTCTCAGGCGATTTGTGAAATAAAAAGCCAAATTTTACGAATAAAAATAAAAATAATTATAAAAATAAAAATAAAATTACGAATAAAAATAAAAATAATTTTTTACTTTTTTGCATATTCAAATAAGCTTTGAAAAAGTTCATTTGATATAATTTTCATAGAACCTTTTACAATAAGTTTCACTTACGTCAAAAAGTAAATTTTTTGGTTGTTAAAATCAAAAAATCAAGTTTAAGTGATTGATATAAATCTGATCATAACTTCATAAAAAAACGTACAGTTAAATAAATTACCTTGTTTTTGAATTTATAAAACAAAAAATTGAAAGTTTAGTTCCAGACTTTAATTCTATAATTCAGCACAATAAGGTTACAAGAAACTGCTTTATGATGGACAATGTGCAATGCCTATTAAATTTTGTTCACAGTAATAAAATAGGTGAAAAGGTTGAAGGGGGGGGGGGGCGCACTTTTTAGGAACCGCTTAGGGCGACGAATACACCAGCACCGCGCCTGAATACGTATAACATTTTCAACGTAAGAATACAGTTAAGATGTTGAACAATTCTTTATAACAAAAAAATTATTTACAGGCAGCTTTCAATTTTTACCTTTATAAAGGTTATTTTTGTTCTAATTAAATTATCGTTCTAAATATAGGATACTAAGAATTTTTCTTTGTCTATTATATAAATTATTGGAATATAGCAAGTACTGATATTATGCAAGCACGCGCACTATATAATTCTCTGTTATATAAATCAGGTTAAAACTTTTATAAGAAACAAAAATCGTAGTGGTTGCCGAAATTTCAAAAAGTAATAAATAACTTTCTTACAGTGTTATAATTAGTACAGACTTTTAGTTTAGTTTAAAAATTTTGAATATTTTTAGAAACAACCCAACCACAAAATAAAGTAATTCTTTTAAATCTATCGTTATTGCGTCAACATTTACAATGCAAGTTGGTTTCCTTCACAAAGAAGTTTACTTATTGCCGCATTGCATACCATAAAGAAGATTATGCGATGAGGAACTGTATGAATTTTGCATATTGAGTGTTCGGTGGAAACGCACTTCTCAATGGTAGGGAAGTGTAAGTAAACTATCTGAGGCATGTTAGTCTGTCGGTTTGCGTTTGCGCGTGATCAACTTTTGGGGTATATCAGGTATTGGGAACTGGGCTTTTTTGTGGGACGATTTTATTCTTTTGTGCATATAGGAAAAAGCAATCAGCCAATTTTCTTGAAATTATTTGAATTCTGGTTGTTACTCAAACTAACTGTAGAACCAAATTTACATTTTTCTAGGTATGCTAACTAAAAGCTTGTCTGTAACACTTTCACTTAACTAAACAATGCACATTGGAGTCGCATATGTACTGACCACATCAGACTTTTTTTATTCCGTTTCTTCAATAAAACTTAAGAGAACTTAATATTTCAAGTCAAACTGAAACAAAAAAATCAAAGATATATTTTTAAAGCTTTGTAAAAAAAATTATGCAGAATTTATTATTGCTATTAGTAAGGTTAGTAAACAGCAAGGCAATTATAAATGTCGCTAAGAATATTTTTCGTAAATTTAAAAAAGAAGAAAAAATTTCTACATTTTACAAATCTATTCAAAATTAATATCGAATCAAACTTATTTCAAGCACATTCAAACTTATTTATTACTAATTTGCGTTGCCCCAAATCACTGTACCAATATTCTAATCTTTCATATCAAAATTTTGCTGTCTTATTATAATTTTATAGCACAATCTTGTACAGTATAACAATAAGTCGCTCTATTATAACAATACAATATTAATCTTTGTGTATACGTACGTACATCAGGTATACAAAAACGTAAAGAAAGGAAAATTCGACATATTGGACATCTTTTTCTATTCAACTTTTAAAAAAAATATTTAAGTTTGCCCGAAAACTTAAGTAAATTTTAAAGAAACTTAAAAATTTTTATTCGTACCTTTATCAAAATCTAATCAATAATTTTTTAAAGAGCAGCTGTCAGTAAAATATTTTAGAAAATATAATTTAGAAAAAATTCAAATTCCTAAAAAAAATTCTTAAATTTGTAAAGTTAGACAATACAACTATAAGAATTTTATCACGTAAAAACAAAATTTCTTTTATTTTTTATTTAAAGTTTTTAATTTCTAAAAATCTAATATGAATAATTATGTATGTAATTCAAAATTTTATTAAGAATTTTACTTTAATACGCATATAGCTGTTGACACGCTTGTGTTCAAGGGCAATATTTTGCAAATTACTTTGTTGAACTTGTGTTTACTAGTTAGTTTTATTTTTGTTCTGCCAAATACTTGGAAAAATCCTGTTTCAGAATAGAAATCTATAATTTCCATCTTACATCACGGCAGGAAACTCAAATTGCTTATACATTCTCCCCTTTACATTACTATAAGATGCGATTTAAGGGGTTTTCTATTTACAGTGAAATACATACAAGGATTGTGTAACTTTCTGCAATTATTTGATTGATATTAAATCTTAAACATATTTTACGTTAGAAAAAGTATTTTGTGGTATACACGCGCCTGATATTTTTATATTTATTTGTGAGCTTTTTATATACCTATATTCCAAATTCTGTACATATCAATTAAACTGCCAATCAGATTTTTTCGTTGGTATAAGGTCTAGGTTTCTATATCAATTTTAATTTTAAAATCGTTACATAATGTGAAAAAGGAAGATCTATGTCAACATTTGCATGATTGTATGTGTTCGCCTTAAACTTAATAAAATAATTTTATTAGAAATTTATTAAATTCTGAGATAGTTTAAAGAGATAGCTGAAATTATTTTGCTTTTATATTATACTAACTTGAGAGTAAATTAATAAAGAGAAGAATAATTGCTATGAATAATTAAGATTTTTGATTATTAAAGCTTGCAATATTTTATTTTGAAGTTCCCAGTTTCAAAAGTATTCAACTCAACTATTTGGATTTTCTAATATATTTTAGTTATAAATAAGAAATGTTATTAAAATTAATTCTGTATAAGTCCAATTACTTTTTTCAACAGCAAATGCAGAGTAATAAAACGATTATAAGGCATTTATTTTGAATTTAAATATTCTCACTTGTGCCAAATCATTTTATCCTTTCTAATGTTTTTCAATAATTTCTGAAAACCTAAAAAACCAGCCTCAAATTTAATCAATATTCTTGGCGATACAACGAATTTGAAAAATTGTTATATTTTCAAATATAAATGAATAATAATTGTATTAATCTCTTGAGCCACGTATTTTTCGTATTTTATATTAAAAAAAAAACATTATTTAGTAATGACATTATCAATTTTAAAAAGGATCTTTTCTTTTTTATTTTATTGTTGTTTAAATATAAAATTTCATGACGAAATTATCTTACTGTTGTATAATCAAAAATATTATTGCGATTATTTTTTTCCCCTTTCATTATTTTCTCATGAATCCTTTATATTTCTTTTTTGAATTTTTGATTTTCTTTTGTTTATTTTCCTTAAGTATATTATCCATTTTACAGTTTATGAGAATTTAAAGGACCTCCGGCTTAAAAGTGCGTACTTTATTTTTTATTCATAAAAGAGAAAAAAAAATTTATATTATTTTTCTTCATCTATTCAACCGTCAATATAAAATGGAAAATTTTGATTTTTTGTATTGTTCAGTTTTTGTGTATGTAAGTATGTATGTTCGTGTTCTTCTTAATATTATTTTTTTTTTTGGAGCGGAAGGATTTTAAAAGATTTTCGAGAGTAAAAATAAAAACCGAAAAGAAAATATTCGCAATCTAAATAATCTGAACTTGTTTTCTTCCTTCACTTACCATTTTTGTTTTTTTTAAATAAAGTTTTAAAATATTCTAGAAAAAAAAGAAGAGAAAAATTTGCAAGTAAATTGAATTTTTTTTTTCTTTACAAAAATTCTTGTATTTCTCGGTTATATCTACTTATTTTTAATCAGAAGCGTAATAATAATAAGGACACAAAACCCAAACTGGTTTCTGTGTACAAAGTATACATACAATGGAAACCTTTAACAATCATTGGCAGTGAAATTTATTTTTTCATGTTTTATTGGTTTTTCCTTTAAATATTTTCATTTTTCACTTATTTTTCTATCCTTTCTTTAAGAAAATAACTTTTAAGTGATATAAGGAAATTGAAAGAAGATTTATTGTCGTTATTCAACCCTTTCATAATTCGAATTCAGTTATTGCACGTACGTTACTGAAGTTTATAAGAGAAACTTTTCCTCAATTTCATTTATTAAACTAATTTGGAAAAAAAAATTATAGGATATTTCGGCTTAAAATAAAGAACTGGAGATGGGAAATGATGAGTTCCTGTCAAAAGTTTCAAAACTTCAATGAATTCCATTGGAAATTATATCGAAAAATTTTTTTCTTTAATATTTTAATTCTTGAAGCCAGAAATAAAAAGCTTTAATAAATTCGTAGTTCTTATTAAATAAAGGTTCACAATTCTGTTCTCAAATTTGGAAATTCTCTAAGATTTGTAATTATTTTCATGGGCTCGAAAGCTTTTTATGAATTTTCTCATAACAGGACTATGATAAAAAAGGACTGATGTGTGCCAGGACGCAACCGACCGACCAATGTATATTGTCTACTTTAGTGCAAGTGTTGCAAAAAATCATACAAATGTGTTTTAAACACTTCTTTACAATTTTACGGAAACTAGTAAGCTTTTAGTTAACGTTCCTAGCCCTCATTTCACAGACCGACAGACAGACTGGCAAACCCACACCTCTCTAGAAATAGTTTTATTCATGCTTCCCTATTATTGAGATGCGATCCCACTCGACATCCGATACTTGGTCGTTTATGTATATCGGAAATCGTTGATTTCTGGAACCTATTTTTGCTTTTTCGCTTCTAATTTCCGCGTATTGAAAAAAGTTCCGTGTGGCAACAGTTTTAGAGAAAATGTTAATTATATTTATAACCGTAATTTAAAAACTAATTTTAACGTCGAAAAATCTAAGCTTGTATTACAGTCATTGCAAATAGCTTCTATATTTTTTTGATATTATAGAATTCAACCATGATTTTACAAATTACACTTATTGTATTTTATGTTACATAAAAATTATTGTGTACACTAGAAAAAAGTTAATTTGTTCAGATTATATAAAGTAACACTTTGTGTACTAGCAATTACAATTAAAGAATTGTAATTAAATGGTAAATCACCAATTAAAATTTTTATGTTTCTTATTTTAATTATATTAATTTCTCATTTATAATTGTAAAATCAATTATTTTCATTCTATTTTCGCCATTTTTACAGCTCTTTATGTATGAACAAAAATAAAGCTTATTACATTTAATATTTAAACAAAATAAAAATGAAGAGTAATAGCAAATCATAAATGAATAATAAATTGTGAGGTTGCAGGAATTTTCCACACATTTACTTGCTGTGAAATAAATATGATATCTAAGAGCTACATTCACATATGCTATAGAGCGATATGTAGTATGTACATGTGATTTTTTGTATGATTTTACGAGTGAATGATACATTCTTCGATATTAACATTATTGGACATCTATTACCTTCAATATTCCCTCCATTACTTGTAATCACTAACAAATTATTTACAAAATAGCTGTTATTTTTATCAACTCATTTTGCCCCTTGCAATGTAATTTTTCATAAATTGCATGTTAGAAACTTAAAAGAGACTTAATTAATATTTTTAAATTTAAATTTATTTGTCCTTCAATATCACAAATTAATTTTTCCAATAAATTTCGCAATAAATAATAAAACATCTTTAGAACTAAAACTAAAGTATTAAATAATATATGAGAAAGCATTATGAATGCAAAAATTGTAATGGTATAAGTGTATATCATCGAGAATACAACGTAATAAATAATTGTTAAAGGTCAAATTTAAATAAAAAAGGGTTTTTTTTTTGTTTTATGTTTTCCACAATGTTTTTATACACAAAATACACAAAACGATAATGAAGGTAAATGAGAAAATTCTTTAACTTTATTTTCTTTTTTATTTTTATTCGCAATATCGGATTAGAGATATAATAAAATAAAGAAGAAGAAAAAAAAAAGCTAATAACATTATAAAACAACTTAAAAGAGAATTCAATATTAGAATGAAATTATTTTACATTATAAAATAGTAAAAAAACAAAAAAAAATGAAAAGGCAAAATAATAGAGTCCTTGATCCTTTTCATTTTATTTTTCATTCCGTTCTCAATTAATTAGTGTTGTTGATGAAAGGGACAAAGCTTTATGTTCTATAAAATTTAATTGAAAAGCATAACTTTCATCTTAGTTTTCCCCCCTATATTTTTTTTATAGTAAAAATGAATTTAATTTAGTTCAAAGAGAAAAAACAAATATACAATAAAAATATCGAAAAACTTATGTAATGTAAGGTGGATAAAATGTAATAAACAGAAATTTATATACTTTTAAACCTATATTAATTACGTAAAAATATTCATTTTAAAATTTTGTTTATGATACTTCAAATTTAGTAACAGTAAAATATTTGTGAATTGATAGAGCTGGAGCTTAAATTAAATGAGAGGCAGAACTAATGATGATTCTATATGAATTCTCATTTCTGCTCACCCAAAAAGTAGTAATGGCAATCTGTATATTTTGAACTTTTTCTGGTTGTAGTGAAATTATTGAGTAACAAGAATATTTGTCATATTATGTATGTCATTGGTGACAAGTTAATCAATATTTCAAAATGTGGCTAAAATAAATAGCAAAATGGGAAAATCAATCTGAAAATAAAAATTTCAAAAAGAAAATTAAAAATTCGTTAACAGAAATAAAACGTGATCAAACAATAGCACCTTACAGTCTTATGATTTCCATAATTATTATTTCCTTTAATTCTTTGTCTTACTTAATAATTAGGAAATAGAACTATAAAATCTGAATTCTCGTGATCTAAAAATTAACTTTATTTAAATGTCATTTTTAAGCCATAATTCTCATTTTTTAAGTAGATTTCTCCTGCTTTCATATTTAAATCGAATGAACTTGAAAATTCTAACTTTGTTGTATGTTTCGTGTAAAAGTTAAGATATTGAAGGCAAAACATTTCTTTCGACTGAAATTTATTTTATATTAATACATGACACCCATTCATTCATTCGGTTCGGTTTAAAACAGAGATACAGAAAGAGCTTCAATAAAATTGCATATAACCGGGGGAAGAATAATACTATAGTCAGCAATTATTACTAATTTACCTATGCGGCACAATGCAAAAAAAAATTTGTTTTAACCATAACTAAAAAAAAGGAATGTTGACTCCATAATATTTTTGAAAATAATAAATTTTGTAATTTATAGTTGGCAGAAAATGTGATACGACATTTCTCAAGAGTCATTTTGAATTTTAAATTTTTTAATTTTTAAGAATTCTTAATGTCATTAAAAAGGAAAAAAACAAATTTTTCCTTTTCATTCCTTTTTTTCCCATAATATTCCAACAATACATAAAGTAACAATCTGACAATTTAAAAGTAATCGCAACCTATACTCTTAATAAATCTTTAATTTACCACGAGATTCCCACCGGTAAATAATAAAATATAATAAGAATGAGAAATAATTTCACCATGTACACAATCAAGGTAAAAATAACTGTAATGTAGTATACAATAACTTTGGGAAATTGCTAAATTAAAAAATAACAGTAATGATATCCTGATTTTCTTATTAGAGTTCATATTTTTCCATTTCAGTTGTATATATGAAAAAAAAATAATTCTACAACTCATACTTATGCTACAATGTAACATAAGTGTATGAGTTGGTGAGGAAAAGGAAAAAATAAAATTCCCAAATGTTCCCAAAAGAACTTTTTAAGAATTTATGCTCATTTTGTTATCATAAAAATTGTTTGAAATTGCGTATATATGCACACAATATATTAATACATAGTATATTATGTATATTCATTAGTTATAACGGACCCACATACCAAATGGAAAAAATGTATATAAGAATGCTATCAGGGATGTGCTCACTTATTATAGCCATACAAGTGTGTAAATAACGCAGAATCTTGACTTAAAATTTTTGATAAGATTGCGTTCATGGTGAATTTTTTGTGCCTTCTTTAGACAGTAGCTTTATTAGTTAAAATAAGTTTTCAATAGTACGCCGTTCGTTGAGTTATTTTAAATTTTATTTTTAATTTAAACTGTGTGTCCTGAAAATTATTGGCTCTAAGGTCATAAGAAAAAATATTTAATAAACCTCTATATCTCTATACACAATAATTGATCGAAATTTAGATATGTTTGCATTTTAATGGGTTAGAATTGAGAACTATTAGTAAAATATGAAAAAATAGACCGCTGTTGCTTTCGTACAAGGCAAAATGACTCTTAGTATAAGTATATTCCTATATAAGAAAATTTTATTCTAAATGAAAATTTTTATCTATAAATTCAATCAAAACTTCTGCTCAATGTCGCTGCTGCCTTCAAAAGTAAAATTCTAAATACATATCTCTTTACATTTTGTAGTTGACAATCACAAAAAAATTGTAAAGTTGTTATTATTTTTATTAAATTTTCTATAAAATTTTCTAGTAGCTGCGACAGTCCTTATTGCTAGTCACTACTTATTCTTAAAATAATTACATATATGTTTTATTGAATGCAACGAGAAAGATTTTAAAATATGAAAATTTACAAATTCATAGTTTCGCTTTAACTTACAAAATTCTAAAATATTTGTAATCACAACCCTGATAATTATAAGACGTAATGCCTACAACGTTGTGTGTACAATCATAAATTGAAATACCACAGACAATAATAAAAATTTGAATAAAATATGAGCACAAAAATTGCCATTACATTCATTTTCCCTCCAATTCATTTTCTTATAAACACCATATAAAATTATAAATGCCTTTTTTTTTCCTTTCTTTTTTGTGAATGAATACAATCATAAAAATACGAGAAAAAAAATGAAATGAAAGAGGAAAGAATTTTTGAAAAGGAAATCTTTTATTTTCAATTTTATTTTATCTCAAAAAAAAAATTTCTTTTTTGCTATTGAAAAGGAACACACCTAGGATATATTCTAAATGTTTATAGAACAACTTGTATATGTATATAGAAAGTAGAACAGTTTGTATATAACAGGATGTGTCATTATATATTAGCTGTAATTTTTGAAAATATCGCAGCCTATTCAATTAAAAGCAATGCAGGTGCGATAAAAATTTATGATTGCAATAAAAATAAAAAGAAATAATTTTGAAGCGCCCTACAAATGGAGGAAAGAGAAACTTAAAAATATTGGGTCTTTCGGATTTTAAGCTGCTACTTGTAGTAATATTGTCGTAATATTGGTGAAGAATGATATCTGACGCCTTTGTCCAAAGGAAAGTGAAAAATCGATGAGAACGAAATCAAGAAGTCTGCTTAAGACAGAAACCTTATCATATATTTGAGATACGAATACGAGTAACAAAGGATCAGTTGATTCGTAATGACAAGACTCATGATGAAGCACCTGTAAAAAATTTAATTCTTCTAATATATCGGCATTGCTCACGTTAAAATGTTTTTTATAGGTTTGTTATGAATTTTTATTATCCATTATTTGCACCTATACCCTGTCCAATTCGAAATAAATGAAATTCCATAAATAATAAATTGTGATGCAAAATTAAAATCGCGATCTTCTTCATTTTACATATTATTTTTATAAATATACCAAGGTACACGTAGATATGACAGTTTTGCGAAAGGAAATAAACCTTTTATGTTCATTAGAGCTGCATACCTTCTTCCTTCAGAAGAAAAGTTGAAGAAGTTTCTTTTCTTAAAATAAAAAAAACATAAAATATAACTTTTATATCATAATATGTAACTGCGATAAATTATAAACGTTCTTGAATTTTTGAAAGATTCAAGAAAACATTTTGATAACTTAAAATAAGGCTTATTTGTTCTAAATGTGTTTTCTGAATAGAATGTTTTAGGTGCCTTTGATTTTATGTAGATATTTGTATAAGATATAGGAACGATTGAACTTTTTTAAAAAAGCAAACTGATCTGAGGTCTATTTTACACAAAAAATTAAACTAATACTGTTAAATATTGGCCTTGCCAGAAGTGACCATATCCATACTATTAATGAGAAGCTAAAACTAAAAGAAAAATTCAAAACTTACAGATTCAAGTTAGTGGTGAAATAAAGTTCCATGTTGACTACAATTTTCAATATATTAGAAGTTGCTATGCCTAAAGAACTATTAACATTATTATTATTGATAATATTCGACTGTGATTAAGAGCATGATTGTAGAGTACGTACGTTTTTATTCGCAAGATCCGTCGCTGTTAATCAAATTATCAACTCTTTCACTCCTTTTCCATTTTCGTGTTAATTTTATTGAAATACAAATCTTTGTCATTCTTTTATAATCAAATTAACTTAATATACAGCATTAGAACCGTTCTCCTTCTAGAAATTCATAATCTTCTTTTATAATCCTGAATAATTTAATTGGGCTTATTCCCAATAATTATCCAAATATTAAAATTTAAAATTTTATATCATTCATACCCTAAAATTTAATAAAACAGCCGTCTTTATGCATTTTTTATTCTTAGTTGATTAACCAGAATCATACACGTGTTCCCACTCTTATTCAAATGGATTATCATTAAAACTACAAGTTTAAATTCAAGATTTTTATACTTCTTAATTTCTAATAAAGCTTTTTCTTTCAAAATTGCACTTATTCGAATTTGAAAATGCACTAAAATAATGCAATAGTTGTTTTTTTAACACTCTTCAAAAATATTTTAAAAAATTGTTTTTTAGTTTCACTATATCCGTCCGTCCGTCCGTCTGTGTGTCTGTTTACAAAACTTCTACACCCTTAAAAATAGAAAACTGAAATTCAGATTTACATATACATAGATGAAAAAACTTATTTTTCTGGAAGAAAATTTTTACCTATTTCCACTCTCTAAAAGTTATAGCTTCTCAAAACTCTAAAAATGCTGTGTTATTATGCAATACGCAGTTATAACAACAAGTATTTTTCAAATTTTGAAAACGCAAAACAGTAGTGGCTGGCTTCTTCTATCGCAGCATACTACATTTGAAGTTCAAAAAAACAAGATAGCTGCTACAATTCACCACTATCAGGTTGTAGGAGTTTGAGATTTTAGAAGAAGAAAATTTTTTTCCTACCTTCACTTGAGAGGGGCTCAAGTTATTACCTCTAAAAATTTTTAAAATTTAAATTTTTGACACTTCATATTTCTGAAATTGCAAACTGTTTCAAATTCCTATAAATGCGGAAATGTAACAGTAAATGCTATGCCACTAAAAAATATAATTATTTTTCTTAACTCACGCGCAAATAACTCTTAAATTCGAGCATTATGTTAATGCATCTTTAAATTTTTTTTTGCTTTACTTCAAAAATCACATTTATATCTCATCCTAAATGTATGCAATTTTTGAAATAGTTTCGAATAGGAGTGAAAGTATTTTTGTAGCTACATACATAAATTATTTTTAAGAGCAGTATTTTCATTTGTTGAAGGAAAAGTGCTACGTTCCAAATCTTTGGTTTGACCCAACTTTATTCATAAATTAATGCAGCACAGGTGTGCACAACATGAATTTGATTTAAGGTTTTTCATAACTTTTTAATGATAAATTAAAATTTTATTGTTATAGCAAAAGTAGCATTGTGATAGGAAAAGTTATGCTATTATTATATTATTTCCAGTGCTCACGAACTTTGGAATATAGCGTTATCTGCAAAAAATGTATGCAATATGATTTGAGCTTTCAAAAAGAACGCCATGGTTATATCATATCTGAAAAAAAACGTGTAGTATCTTAAAGCTAATTTTTAAAATGAAAAAAAAATTTCAATAGCAAAGATAGCAAAGATCTGATAAGATTCTTTAAAATTTTAAATGTAAAAAAAATAGTTTCTAGGATTAAGGATTATTATTTCATTTAATTTTTATAGAGTTCAAACTCTCAAACATCATAGAATTTTTTTAATAAAAGTGAATTGTGGTCTTTCAAAAACAATATTAAAATGCAATTTAATTAGAAAATAATAATTTAAACTGGAAATTAATCTTCCAAGAGTCCAACGCCAATCTTATACAAATATACGATTCCATGTTTCTAGTCTTTTTCTTCTTTTTCATTTTTTCATTATTTTTCGTCCCGCTTTCATTTTACAAAAATAATTCTTCTCTATTTGAAGTGTGAAAGTAAGGCGATATTATTAAAAAGAAGAAGAAGATTTATCAGGAAATAACCATGAATTGAAAAAATTGTAGTTACGTTTGTGTGTATTGAATGCATCTAATTTGAAATCAGAGTGTTTTTTGAAATCTGGAAATTTCCTTAATAAATACATAAGTAATATGCTTAGTTGTAATAGAATAAATTCTGTAATAGAATTTTCATATTCCTAACTTAAAACACTTAATTGGAATTCATTTATATTTTGTTGTAACTTTCGGGGCCTGATTCCTAATTCCCAAAATTGAAATTATAAATATTTTATATAACAATGAGAAGGGTTGCATTCCGATGCCACTATATTTTACATGTCAAAAATTAAGCTGAATTTTTTTTCCAATGACAACAAGACGTAAAAAAATTATTAACCTCAAAATCCGTCTCTCTAACACATCTGAAGTACCTACTGTATATACTTGAACAGTAAATATCACAATTTCGATTGAACTGATTTTTATGAAAATTTATACCTAAGTTTACTTTAGCCATGTGAGGAATTTATCTCTTGGGAATTTGCAAAATTTCCAGTTACCAAAAAATTATTAAAAATTTATAAAGTAAAGATAACATCGACCATCAGAAGTCTCCACCAATAAGTACTGTGATAATTTACACGGAAATTTTTTTAAGTGTACAATTTTCTCTTAAAAATATTCTGCATCGCAATTAATAGATATTAAAAATTAAATTTTAAATACCTTAAATATTTTCAACAACAACAACAAATTTAAAAAAAAAAACAAAACCTTAATTTCAAATAAAATTTTATAATTCCTTAAAAATCCTTTTTTTTATATTTATTCTTTTAAAACCATTATTATAAAATAAAGATAATACAATAATTTTGAACAAATAAAGTCGGTCCTTAAAGTTTTTTTTTAATATAAGAAAAAGAAATAAAAACAAAACTACAAAAACAGAAACCATTTTAGTTCCTTTCTAACTTTTTTACTTGGATTTGTGATCGTTCGTCTGCCTACATATACAAAAACAGAATTTATATAAGTATACAGACGTGTACTAGACATGCGAGTTATTGCAAATAATCTCAAAATACATAATAATCCAAATGAGATGGTTATTTGCTAAAGAAATTATTTTTATAAATAAATAAATAAATAAACAAACCCCTTTCCCGAAAATATTACCCCAAAATGTATCTATGATACAGATGCTCAATACATTATCAATGCACACACACAGACATTTTAAAAATAATACAAGAGGAAGAGTTTATACATTATGAAATAAAAGTAAGTTAAAATCGTCCTTGATACTCTAAATCTTCTCGAAATATAGAACCTTGGATTTAAAAAACGGTTTGTGTAGCAGCACATTTACCTTAGGCAATTTAATTTGTTTAAAAAAACCTTTTCAAAAAGCAAAACGGTGTTTGCTGCGAATCATTCTCTTAGTTATAGCATGGAACTTTATGGCATACTAATTGAGAATGGAAAAATTTTAAATAAATTTTAAATAATTAAATAGTAAAATTAGGTGCTTAATTAAATCAGCCAATGATACTGAAAAATCATAAAAAAAGAGTACATTCAAGATAAAGGATAATTGCCATGGCCATTCTTCTAAGTGAAATTTGCGAACGGCAAAACCAACAGTACTCTACTACGGGTTTTTTTGCATTCTTATGGAGGCTCATAAGAGTTTTCGGTTCACGCAGAATAAATTTTCAAAAAATTTCAAAGGTTCTATAAAAGAGGCTTGGAAGAATAACTTATTTCTCTAACATTTTCATTATTTTGATAATTAGGTTTATGACAAGAATGCTTTTGTAGGCCGTTTTTAAAAACTACAGTTTTTAATAAACAAAAAACGCAATTTGTTTTTACTAGGGTTTTTGTTTTGGTGTGAACGTATCGTCTTTGTTGAATATTGTCAAAATTTATGTTAAATTAAATTTCTGTCATAATTTATCATTATGGAAACATTGATTTTAAAATTGAAAATTAAATACAAATTATTTTTATTGAATTATTAGTGATCCTGTATGCCAGAATTAAAAAAATTACATAAATCGAAGACACCAACGGTGTGATATCTAAGAGATTAAATTTCGAATCGAAATTTAAATCAAAAATAACATTTTTAGTTAAATATTTTGTAAACTTTTATTTTTAGTTATCAATCCAAAATTTATTGTAAAATTACCGGATCAGTTAGTTAGACATGTGGTTGAATTCATTGAGGACAAACATGTCAATAGAATATTTAGAACTAAAGTAATATGTCAATAGAACATTTAGAACTAATCTCAAAGATGGTCACAGAAATGTATATTTGGATTTTACTTCGAGAACCTCAGAAGTTATACTACTAAAATATTTGTATAATCCAAATTTGGGGATCATCCATAGCAAGTTCCATATTGCAAAAAGATAAAATTTTTCTAATTTTTCATTAATGCAATGTCGAGAAATTTATAAAAAATATATGTACATACATATAATTTAGAAAGAAAAAATTGAGTCCAACGCCAAACACGTGAAACTGTTATCTGGTTAGAAATATCCTTACATGTCGAAAACGTTCAACAATTCAACCTAGGTAAACCTAACTTAAGTAACTTAATGATTTCTTATTATGAGAAAAATTTCAATATTGTATTCAAAAAAAATTTAATACGTAATTCATATTATAAATATCTGTCAATCAAAAGTAGAATTAAAAGTCAAAGTAGTTCAATTAAAATTATAAAATAAATAATGAAATTCATGAAAAGAAATTAATTGCCTCAGTTGAATTTCATGAAGAACAAACAAATCCAATAGAGGCCGAATGATAGACCTAAGTTCAACATGTTTTAGAATCTTGAAACAAATGAAGTTAATGAATTCTTTTAAATAAAACTAATTATAAATGTATTTTTTAGTTTCGAGAGAAACAAATATGGAGAACTTTACTTGGAGAATTTCAAATTTCTGAATAAAATTGTATAAAAGTTGACAAAAACAGCAATAATTGTAAACTGGGTCAAATGGTTATTTTGAATAATCATAGAAAAATTAATTGATATGAACAGAAAAATAGAAGCAGCAATACCAAAATTTACACAACAGAATGCCAGTATAATAGTGAGAATAAGTGCTATTATTAAACTTTGCTACATTGTGTAATAGAATAAATTATGAAAAAATTTCGTCATAGGTAATTATAGAAATTCTGTGTAATCCTCAAATGATAAAAGCAAGAAAAATTTATAATAACCTTAAAATTTAATGTATTCAAAATGACCTGCATTGCTAATATGAAGATGCGATTAAAATTTATTCTTAAATTACAAAAAGAACCGTGTAATTTCCGAACACCAGGTTGTCCAAAAAATTCTTAAGATTTTAGAAGGGGCTTAATGGAATAGATTTCAGGCATTTCACTAACAATTTTTCCAGACAATTAGATTTATCACAAAAGTTCTTTTGTGTACATAGAATTGCAACTTTTAAAACTAAAGTGGGTCAAAATTTTTTGAATGCTTAAGACTCACTTTTTTGAAATTCTGTATGAAATGTGCTAAAAACAACCTTGCTATTCTAGAATATGTAAATAACAATAAATTTTCCAATATCTATTCTTGTGATTATCTATAATTTTTAGTATTATACAAATTCTCCTAAAAGTATTTTAAATAATTATATGTGTATAACATTGTATACTAAATGTATAACAGTATTATTTTGTTATTTTTTTATTATTACAATTTTTATTATTTAAGCTATACTCGTATATAGTGGTTTATATTTTATCAACTCTTTCGATTTTATTTCAAATCAGACCTTAACTTAATTTCTTTTAATTTTAACTTTTTTTTTGTTTGTACTTTTGCCCCCTAAATTTATGCAAAACAAAAGGAAAAGTGAACTTACATTTGTTTTGTATATTAAAGAATATTAAAGATCCCATATTCTTTATTTTTGTAAGACTAAGACAAAGTGATTCTACCAAAAAGAAAAGGAATGAAACAAAAATATTGTAAGAAGAAAGCAACGAAAAGGATGAAAATCAACTTAAAAAATTGCTTCAAGAATTGTAAAAAAAAAAAAAAACTTTTTAACTGTAAATTTTCTTCAAGCAACAAAACGGAAAAAGAGAAAAAGGAAAAATTAAATGTAAATTCGAAAGAAAATGATAAAGATAAAGTCAAAAGGAAGTAAGGAATTTATCCCTAAATATTATAAGATGTCCACTTGTAACACAGTGGCAGTGCGGTACAAAAAAAATTTTTTTTTTAATTTTAATTCTTAGAAAGTAAGTGAAGAGTGTACAGAAAAAGTTTAAAAAAAACTACGTTTACTTTTCCAAAACAACTTTAATAACTTCAACTTTAGTTCATTAACGTGTCGCCGCTTTCTTGAATATAACAAAGTTCAAATATCAAAAGAAAACTGTGTGGTAGCTGAGTAAATCCAAATTTCTTCATCCAACTTGTTGAAAATCAAAGCGGTCAGAGAAAAAAAATCTAAATATGAAACAAAAATTATTTGAATTTCGGTAAAATTTGAAGAAAAATGGAAATATATTTGATAATTAATTTCACACACAATGAGTAAGTCTAGCTGATAATTATTACAACAGAATATTTATCCATAGTTTTCAAAAGCAAAAACTCGAATCATTGCCTGCAAAGTATAGAATGTATTTGTTTTTTGTAATCAATTGTAAAATTACTCCTTTATATTTCTGTAAAATTTCGGCAAAAATCCCTAAATCCAGAATTAAGTTTTATACTTAATTCATTTTTGGAAACTCTAAATACAATCATGTTTCTAAATTTTGGACTAATATTTTTTAGAATCAGTTTGATTTTCCGCTTAGTTTTCTAAACTTAGTCAATTCGTCCAAATGTTAGAATATTTTTCCAAAACATTCTTCAAATATTTTTAATTGTGGAATTTTCTGTGTAGTCTTCGAATGAAATAATTTGAACTTCGCCAAATTATTTTTTAAGAATTTAAGTATTTTGATATTTTGATATTATGCTAATTCGACTTATAGATAACTTCATTTTACATTCAAATATTAATATTCATAATAATAATGCTTTATTATTCTTTCTTCATACTGAATGCCTCCGATAGAAGATCTTTGAATTGACATTAGTAAATATTTTGCATAAGAATATACTTAAATTTAAAATTATATATATAAAAGAAACATGTAGAGATTTTCCAAACGTAGAATAATTTCTTAAAGCCACAAAATCTACAACTGTTATCTAAATAATAACAGAAAATCAATAAATTAACAATATCAAATCTATATACAATATTATTAGAATATATCGTGTGTATACCAATATTTATTTAAATTGAAAAAAAAAATAATATTATCCTAGAATCACAAATAAGTAGGATATCAAATGAAGAAGGAGAGTATACAATTCGTGGTCTATAAAAGCTTCTATATAGCTACCACAGAAAATTAAACATCTGAAAATAGTGGAAAAAACCTCAAGGAAGAGCAAGAATTCCAATTAAAGCGTTCAAATGTACAAATAAGCAAATCAATTTAAAAATATAAGCACGTAGAAAATATAAAAAAAATTATTTTAACATAGAAAACATTAAAACATGGCTATAAAAATATATTTGAATATTTATGTATAGTTGAAATAGTGAAAATATCACTATTTCAGGAAAATATACACTGCAGGTATAGAAAATTTTTATGAGATTCGCATTGCTTATTAACATTCCAAAGTTTCCATAGTATTAGTCGGGGAAAACAAGTTAAAGCAAAATTTAAATTTAATAGAAATTAGAAAAATTCTTTTTGTATAATTATTTTTATTTTATTAGACTTTGTTTATTTAAATTTGATCTACAGTAAGGCTTTAAGAAGCACTAATATAATTTATTAGGCAACACTTCCAGTCTTTAAAAAAGAAGGTACTTAAGTTCAATTTTCAATATATTTTCAAACATTTAGTACGAATGCATCATAGCTATTATTTCTTATACCAAAAGGACTCTGTTTGAAAAGGAGTTTCTTCAAAATACTGAAAATATAAAACAAAAGCGGGCGAAATACTGCCAAAATTTATTCATTTTCTTCGAATTTTCATATTTGTTAACGAGAATCTTATTTCTGCTTAAAAATTCTATTGATCTTCAAAAATTTTCAAAATTTTATGCACATTCTTTCAACGGGATACCAAGTTAATTTAAATTTCACTTTTAATATAATGAGGGCTAAAAAACTATACACGTAATGATTTGAAAAGGTGCTGTGCTTTCAAAAATGCCTTTAAGAGCAGGAAAGTAAAGTAGTCAAACAAAATTTTATTTTTGAATATTTTTTCTTTTATTTTACTTTTCTCTTTTTGTATTTTATATAACTTTGGTAAATGTGTTCACATACCATTTTACTTGTCTTTCTCGGGGCCCTAGCTTAACAATAAAGATGGCGTTTGTTTAATGGCGTACAGACTTCTAAATTCCAAAACTTTAAAAACAATGAACTTGTGGTTACAAAATATTTTGTAAGAATTAAAATTTAATCGATGCGGTAGTACGAAAAGGAAAGATTATAAAATAAATTTTCTTTTGAATTGTACTAGGGTAATAACAGAATTAAGAAAACTTGGTTAATAACATTATCTTCCTAAAGATATCATCTATTGCAAAGCAATATTTTATGGCGCCACGCAAATTTATAAATAAGACTTAACAGTTGGCGGCAAATCATTATCCAAAAGTATTTCAGTGGTAAAGACTGCATAATATACATAGATTAAAAAATTTTAAAATTCAATATTGACCACTATGAATTCTTGCGATTTCTTAGAAGTTAATCATCTTATGTGAGTTTTGCACTTATCTGATTGTACTCGTATGTTACTTTCTCCCAACCCCAAAATTCTAGATCTATTGAAATATTGAGTCATTTAATTTAAATTTTCGAAAGTGGACAAGTTGATTTTGCTCAAGAACAAATGTAAAAGTGGAAATTTTCGAGAAAGTTACACAACACTGTAATTTTTTTATTTCTTTTAAATACAAGAAGTAATTTAAAGACAAACCTTTCTTTTCCGCTTTGATACTCTTTAAATAAGCTTGTAAAATTTTTTTGTATATTAAAAATTTTCCATACTACTCTTTTGTTTCTCAGAAAGGTTCTTTGTTTAAAGTTTTCTTAAGCAATATTCAAAAGGAGTTTATACCTAACTGGAAAATAAAAATAATGTTCGGGTGTAGTTGCTGTTATAAAAAAAGTTTATGACTGCATTTAAAGTTCGTTGTGTAATTAAAGAGAAAAAAGATTTTTTAATTATGTTCAATACTTATACACCAGATTATCGAATAATTTAATAAATAAACCTTCAAGAAATATAATTAAGTTTATTGCAAAACAAATAAATGACAGAGATAATTAGGAAGTTCTGTTGTCAACGTGTTTTCTATTTTGTGTTGCTAGTATATCTTAAACTTCTTTTATTATAGATTGAATAATAACATTAATTGAAAATTTCAGTATTAATTTCAACATGAGTAAACCTAAGTCAAGGAAGAAATTAATAATATTTATAAAATATATCGTGAGTAGCAAATGTTTAATCTTCTTATTAGCTGGGTGTATACCGTGTGAGACCATACAATACCATCCACCATACAGTACTAAAATAACAGCATAACATTGGTGCTACCATACATTGGGAAAATGTGGAAGGTTAATAATTTTTTTTTAAATAAATTTTACTAAATAAATTTATGATCCTTTTTCAGTATATTGAAGATTATTTTCACTTTATTATACCATATAAATAAATCCATTTTGACCAAATCTAATGGAAATTTTCCACAACAGTGACCTAGATAATATACGATTTAAATTATTTTTGTGGAAAAATCGGGATAAGAATTTTTAATATTTTTTCTTTGTAGAAAGTTGTAATATTAGAAATAATGAAGTTATTATATGCTTTTATTGAATTCTTCAGTGTCTGCGAGTCTATTAATATATCATTCTGTCACACCCTATATTTAACGAGAAAAAAAGTAGAGTTGACCTTGTCAACTCTGTGGTACCCGTACGAATTTGGTATCCTATGTGCGAATAACTAATGTGCCATAACTAACTATGGGGCAGACTATGACTTAAAGTTGCCGTATTACCATATTAATTTATGCAAAATTTCAGTACTATGTGTTTTTCAAAATACTAGTTGTGCCAAACTACTATTGAAGTTGTATGGCAGCTACCAGAAAGAGCCAAGAAATTTTAGCGAATTTTATCAAGCACATCGGCCCTACTAATATATTCACTTGTGTGAAATCTCAATATCACAGCTTTTATAGTTTCTGAGATATAGTCAAATAACTTTTGAGGTTGTATGGCAGGTACCAGAAGGAGCCAAGTAATTTCAACGACTTTTATGAGACACATTGGCCCTATTAATATATTCGTTTGTGTGAAATTTCAATACCACAACTTTTATAGTTTCTGAGATATAGCCAAATAAATTTTGAAGTTGTATGGCAGGTACCAGAAGGAGCCAAGTAATTTCAACGACTTTTATGAGACACATTGGCGGTATTAATATATTCGTTTGTGTGAAATTTCAATACCACAACTTTTATAGTTTCTGAGATAAGCCAAATAAATTTTGAAGTTGTATGGCAGCTACCCGAACCGGTACCCCGATCACGTCCAATTTAAATAGGGTTCTGGCACTTACTACAATAAATCATTTGTGAAAATTTGGTGAACTTAGCTCAATTAGTTTTTGAGTTATCGTTCGGACGGACGGACAGACGGACGGACGGACAGACAAAGCTAAATGAACTCAGAATTTGACGCTGATCAAAAACATACACTTGAGTCTATATCTAACACCGTTATTTCTTAGCGTTACAAACGGTAAGGCAAATTTAGTATACCCTTCGAACATACGTTCGTACGGGTATAAAAATATTGCTGTCGTTCTAGAAGTGCTTGAGACTTAAAACAAAATGTATTGGTATGAAACACTAATCACCATCTGAAGTAAACGATAAATTGTGATCTGCCCGTTTGAATCAGTTATGCTAAACTCTTTTGTTTTGTGACAAATCGATGAAAATTTCAATGAACTCGAACAACGTAAAGAACCTTATGGGAGTTGAATCTACAGATTGCAAGAAGTCCTTTACGAAACAAAATTCGAATATTTTCATTCGGGGTATCCAAATTCAAATTGGAAAATTCTAATTGTTTTTTGTGATCATTAAGCTCTTCAATTTTTGCTTAAATTTTTTGCAGTTGAACCTACTGAGCCCCAGATCACGCCAATCTATTCTGAAAAGAAATGGATGTTGACAGTTCCTGAAACGTTTTCTTTTATAAAATTTAAACTTTGCGTACAAAATGAACCTAAAAATCACATTTTCAATTCTATTTGCGAGATCGCCAAAAAGTCAGAAAAATTTTAATCTACTTTAATCCATCTTATCTGTTCATCAGTAATTAGTTTAAACTCAGAATTGAAAGTTATGATTAATTCGTAAATTAAATTTTAATTGATGTTCCGTAATTTGGCCTCGTTTTACTTAAAATCCCATACTTATCATTTATACAAAACAATACTCGAAATTTTCCCTCGAAAGAAATTCGCAGTAAATCTAAATTTTAAACAAAAGTATCAAAAATAAATTTATTTATAGATTAGTTTTAAATTGAACAATTGAATTTAATAAATTAATGAAAAGTACAAATATAAATTTACAATTTTCTTTTGTTTTCTTTAATTTATTAACATTACGACTTCTAACACTCTTATATAATTTCGCATTGTTATATTTCTTAAATTACTTCAAATTTAACAATTCATTTGAAATACTCGTATTTCTATATAGCTATTGACAATTCAATAAAAAATTTAAAACAGAAAATTTTGCTTTCTTACCTAATTTACCTTAATCAAAATCCTTTTGTTATTCGCTTAGCTTATAATTGAAAAAGGATATGCAACAAAACAGAACTCATTAATATTTCTGTCAACAACAAAATATAAATTGAGAACAAAAAGAACAAATAAGTGGCAGAATAAGATTACGAAATAAAACTGTCAAAGTTATTGTCCTCGAAAACCATTTTTTTTTCTTATTCTAGATTTCTATGGTATTTTCATAATTTAATTCCTGATAATAATCCTAACTAACTATTTATTTATTTATTTCTATATAGTCATAGTCAGTTTTACATACACAAAAATTGAATCTATCACAGACTATATAAAACTTAATGTTGCTTAAATGAATTTAATTTAAAAACATTAATTAATAATGTCCTCTAATCCTTAAAGTCTAAAATTATGTTATAAAATTTTATTTATACAACATAATAATAAATAATTCCTTAATAGAAAAATATATTTTATACCTTTTATTCTCTTGTCACTTGGGGTTAGAATTCAAATTTTAATTCTTTTTCCCACCTCCAAATTGCCACCTCTATTTTATTGTTTTATGTCTGTGAAAAAGTTTTATTTTTATTTCTATTTAATTATTAATAACTATGCATATACATACATACATACTTTCCTTGAACATAAATTTTTTTTTGGGGAATTGGAAATTAAATCTAGCTTAAATTTTGTCTGTCACTGTATGAGATAAGAAAATAATTACAGAGTCTAAAATTGTTTTTGCAAAGAAATCTCCTAGTACTTTTAAATTTTTAAAAATAATTGACAATAATATTCCTAATTACATACGAACTCTAATTCACTAGAAATTTTCGACTGCTTCCTTTGTTCCTTAAAATTTGTATTGTCTTCAATATTAAACAAGTCCTCTAAAATTATGAATTGTAAAACTGCAAATGCTTATATTATAACTAATTTAATAACAATTTACGAACCAAAAAGAATAAATACTCTTGAAAATTTTGTTCCACGTTTCTTTCAATTCGTTTGTTTAAAAATCCCATTGTCTCCCCACTTTTTACTATATTCGAATAAAAAGAAATATGCTACTTGAATATTTCGTTTTTGAATGTACCAAAGAAAATTTTTAATAGGACCCAATATTGACGATTAATTTGAACGAGCAAAAATTTGAAATTTGAACAAAAATTTTAAATCAGAAGAGCAATTAAACAAATTAAATTTTAGAGAAACAATAATAGATTGTTGACTTAAAACTTGATATGTGGAATTCAGGAAGTAATTTCAGGGCAACGGAAAGATTAGTTAATACAACTCTAGTTCTTTATAAAAGTATTCGTTATTCCGTAAAGATTACTTAAAGCAACAGTAAGAATATAAAAATATAAAATGTATGCAATCTCTGTGAATAAATTATAATTTTAATTATAATGTTTGTTAAAATTTGCTTATCCTTTCTGTTATAGTTTTTATTAGAAAAGTGACACATATCCCAAGTAACAATTACATTTAAATTTTATATTGAAAAATAAACTTTGTAAATAACATTAAAAAAGTTTTCAAATTTAAGACCAAACTAAGTCAGTAGATTTTAGTAAAGTAATTATCACATACTCGAAAGCAAGTTCTAGAGTTATACTTTAAAATCCAATTCCAAAGTAAGACTGCAGTTGTCGTAAATTTGTGATTAAAATTTATAAGAGGAATTGGCTTAATTTTCCTGAAGTAATGACTTTACTCATCGAATTTTGGTTGATTTTTCTTTTTCAGATATTGTTCCAAGCAATAATTGTCAAGCGAATCTTATTTAACATAAATATGCAAGAAATTTTTAAGGTTTCTATTTTTCCAAAAAGGTAATAGCAACTATGTGTGTGCTTCAGTCAATTGTCATATAATCTTAAGAAAACATTCGTATGGAAGTCACAATCGGATTAGGTAATAATTGACACCGAAAAATATTAAACTTTCAGCTTTTTCGCCTAAAGAAGATGGTAAAAGAAAATCTTACCATTCAGCTGTTTCTTGAATTCACCAAAAAATTAATTTGTTAAAATTCTGGAAAACTATTATATTGAATTCACATTGCTCCCCTAAAATATATGGTATAAACGTTATTCGTACGAAAATCGTAAAATACTTTACAATGTTTAAATCTAATCAATATTTACTTGCTAATTTGTACAACAAATTCTAAACTTATAATTTCCTAGTTTTTATGCCTTAATATTAAATTTAATCAATCCTTATCATCTTAAATAATACAATGTCTTTGTATTACACTTCTAATTCTTTATATATCGCCATCAATGAAGAATTCACAATTACCACACATAATGAGCGAAGTGATATATGACTGGTAACATAAAAAGTTTTCCCTTCTATCAACTTTTACACAATATGGCTATAATATCGTCCATAACGTCATCACTCTTTAGAAATAATGATGTAGGAACTGGACATATCAGTTTCAATTTGTGTGGGAAGTGAAAAAGAAAAACAAAACAGCAGGCAAACAGGTAAAAACTTTTTTTTTCACAATCACTTTTTATTCTTTCTTTTTTTTTTTTGAGATTCCGGCAAAAATGTTTTATAAAAATCATACAAAAAATATAAATTCGTAATTTTCCTTTAAATTTATGTTATCGCATGAGATAAAATGAATTCTAGAATGAGAAGTAAAAAAATAAAATCGTGAAATTGATTGACTTACATAATAAAGACGTGACTAAATCAAAATTCCACACATTCATACACACACACACATACTCACTTTATGAAATAATTTTTTATTTGAATTTTTATGAAATATTCATGCGATTACTCTTTTCAGAAATTGTGACTTTGTAAAAATTTTTACGGTTGTTTTAAGAAATTTGTTGTATTCTTGTAGCATGTAGGTATACACAAACAACCTACATTTTGTTATAGCTTGTAGTTTATTAATTTTTTGTGTGTCGTGCTAACATAAGATCTAATGAAAACCTTCAAAAAATTTTTCAAAAAAAGAAAATTAAATTTGATTGGTTTGATATCTTTGCAAAAATTATAGAACCTGATAAGGTTATCAAAATATATTGTAAAGTAAATTATGCAGTCAGTACCGCATACAAACAAAAAACTTGTGTATACTTTAAGATAGAACAGATCCAGAGTTCACTTTAAGTTTAAAATTCCATACGGTAAAAAAAATTTAAAAGTATTATGATTAAGTACATCATGTAAATAAATGCACACTGTCGAAACCTCAAAATTAGATTTTACGATTCAATTTAGCAAATCCGCTCTCTCGTTACCCATCACATTTATTAACTGACACAAGATAGGTTTTTGTAAAAATATACCTAACGTATTACTGCATTAATTCTTTCGAGCTTTTACTTCTGTAATATTGAAAATAAAATGTATCACAATTTTATCGTTCAGAATTTTACTTACAATAAGGAATATTTCGTTTGATAACACCGAAACAAGACAAGATAGTTATTTAAACCTCCTCAAATATGAAAATTTCGAAATTTTTGGATTTTAAACGGTTCTGACACACCTAAAAAATACCTAAATCGAGTTAAAAACAAAATTTGTGGAGGAAATTTGTAAAAAATTAAGCTTGCCAAATTTGTAGCATAAACTTAAAATTTTTTCAGGAAAACAATGTAGAAAAGAACTTATATAGCACTCAAATCACAAAATATCAAGACCAAAAGACAAATTGATATACAAAATTACAGATGTGACAGCAGAAATTAATTAAATTCAGAATGTTAGAGTTGAGAGATTTTCAAATGTCAAAACATCGATTTAAACTACGATCAAACTTAAAATAATTTTCTTTACGATTTAATTATTTTTAATACTATATTCAATTTTTTGCCATTGTATGCGTAAATTTATCGTAATTTGATTTTATTTACAAGAATTTAAATAATTTGATTAAAATCCCATATGATATTATTGTCAAAAGTTTTTAGATATTATTTCTTAATGCAAAATATAATATTGTTATAGTTGACAAGATTATGAACGTCTAGACTTTGATTCAAAATAAATTTATACAGAGTTCGTCCGATAAAAGTCATTTATTCGGGTATTTCTATTATTAATATAAGAGAAAAACAATATACTTTTTCTCTCATAATCCAACGCAAATAATATAAAAATATATACAATTTAACACAATATATTGATGGTCATAATGGAAGGTGCTTAAATTCCTTTTTCTTAATGTATACATGCATATAACACGTCATATACATACATAATGTACTTAGATTGTTATGTGTACGGTTTCTGTATACGCATTTTATTTATATATGTAATAATTTTCTTGGTATATTAAATTGTAATGGAGTAATAATAATGCATCTGATGTCTTTAAAAATAAACTTAAAATAAAATGATTAATGGATTTAATAATGTAAATGGATATTATACTTATGTGCATATGTATGTAGTAGGAATATAGAGTAATAATGACAGAGATTATGATTTATTTTTTATTATAAAACATAAAGATGATAATATCTTCGCTTTACTTATATATTACATATACACTATTGTATTATATAATTAAAATACATATATCAAAAATTTAATATTATTAATAAACTATAATTTTACTTAATGTAATAAAAGTTAGAATTTTATTTTTTATATAATTTTATTAATTTTAAGTTACAAAATTACATTTATTATTATTTATCAGAAACATATCATACAGAGTGTTTTGAAAATGGCAAACAATTTTCAATAATAATATTCTATAATTAATTTCGACCTAAAAATTATATTGTAGATATGATTGCACTCGAGCTAAGCATATTTTTTAAAATAGTGAGTCAGAGTTTTCATTTTATTCTAATAATAATAACTTCGGAGCTGTGTAACATAAAATAGAATTTGTAATAAATTGAAATATTCTAACGTAATAAAAATGATTGGCAAAAGTTTCACTTATATTTTGCTGGCAAATTTATTGAAGACTGGAAAATATTTTTATGAGATGCATAATAGAAAAAACTTTCAAGAAATATTAGGTTTTTTAGTAAATTTAAAAGTAAAAAACTTCTCTTTGAAAACAAGAGCTCAAATTAAATTGATTAAATATAGGAATAAAAAACTGTCTGATTGCAAAAACACGCCATGAAGATGGAACGCCTCGCTAATGATTTCTGCAGGAGCTGCCGTGACTAGGAGGGAGAGGAGGAAACAGTGGTTTATTTTCTATGCTCATGCCCACCTTTAATACAAAAAAGCGGAGGTTTCTTGAATCCCATTTCTTTTAGAGGTCTAAACCGGTTTATGTAGGATACGGGTTGGTTCACATGAGGGTGAGGATATGGATATCCAACGGTATTGTAACAGGCCTATTTGTGTAACCTAAACGTAAACTTAAACCTAAAAATTTAATTCTGGAAATTGATCAAGGAATCACCTTTAAAATTATTTTTAACATTATTACATACACCCTGTAGAAAACATAGATAATATAGTTTAGTGCTATAGGAAAAAAATAATTTGAACAAAACAAGTGTGATTAATAGAATTTAAAATATATTTTTGATGTTAAAGTGATGATAATTTAATCTTAATGATTTTCATTTGGAATAAACTCAAGTTTATCTGAAATTAATCATATAAGTAGCATGAAAATTGTGTATGCTTTGTCATTAGCAGTAAAGTGTAAATAAGTCCTTCAAATATTGAAGTAATTTCAATATTTAAATTGTTATTTTATATAAAAAATTTCCAATTTCTAAAGAAAGAACCCATTTTTAAAGTAAAATTTAATTACACCAATTGAAAAAAAAAATTTTTGACAAAAATATAAATCTAACACCTTAGTTCATTAATCCTTTAAAATATTAATGCTTTCAAAATTTTTTCTTAAAAATCATAGGAGTATAAATTGGGTCGTAAGACGACAACTTTAATTTAATTTATTTCAATTTCCAAGCATTTAAATCGAAAGACAAACATATTTTTGGTCAATTCAAGGTCCTTTTAAAACAAAATTTATTTATTTACCTTGAAATAATTTAGAAACGCAGATGCGTTTACATTTCCGTTCCTTCTTTTATTTCTATCGTATAAAATCAACATTAAATTAAATGAGATCTTCGAAGGACATTTTTTTGAAAAATGGCGTCTCAAAGGATTATTTATGTTCATGTTTCTTATTAAAAATTTTTTCTTCAACTATAATAAAAAAGTAATGTTATGTTTAAAATTGATTTATAATGAAAAGGCAATGTACGAATTAATATAATAAAAAGTCCTTCACTCCTTATACAAACATATAATTTATAAGAATAATTGAATTTTACAAAATGTTCCTAACGTAGAAAAAATCAAAATTATCGAAATAAATTTTTAAATGAACCCAACTATAATTTTTCGTGTTTATTGTCTTCATCCAAATTTTTTATTTTTCCAAAAGGTTTCCAGCCGTTAAAAATATAATTTTTTATTTTATTTTGAGAAAGGAGGATAAATGGAAACGAGAAATATATTAATTTTGCAAAATTTCAAACAAAGACAGAAGTTATCTTAATTTTTGTTACGTGCATTGATATCAAGCCCTCAAAGGCGATTTCTTAAAATCCGAAAAAATGCAAACGATTTCATATTTTATGGTCAATTCGCCATAGATCAAAAAATTCCAAAATGAAATCGTATTCTGTCAGGCTTTCTCTGAGGATCTTATTCAATTTTGAGCTGTATACGAGGCCGGCTTATATAAAAATCCGATAGATTTATTGGAAAAGAAGATTGTATAACCACTTTATTTTTAAATTTGTAGTTATTAACTAGCGAGTCCACAAATTAAAATTAATGTGAATGTGAAACTTTTTGTGAATCCCATTTTTCATATGTAACGTTTAAACTGAACGTAAAACTTTAATTACAAATTTTTGCTGAATTTTTATTTTAAGTAACTTTCTGTTTCGAAATCTATATGTGCATTTTGTACTTTTGCCTTTATAATCAAAACAAATTCTTTGCATATTTCAAGGATCTAACGTTAACTTTTGTACTTAAAAACGAAATGGTTCACACAAATCTGCCAATAATAACAATTACACAACAAATAAAGTACAAGACCAATGTAACTGAATAGAACTGATGCCTCTTATTCCAACTGCTAATGAAAATATCAAAATTTTCCACAAAAAGTTACGACACAACTTTTAAAATGAGCCCGTAATAAAATTTTTTAAAAAATGTTAAAAAGACCTGCAGAAAAATCAGTAAATCAGTGATTTTTTTATTAAGTGTCAAAACCAAATCACATGCCGTTAATAAATCGTATTAATTTTGGCCCAACAATATGAAAATTTTCGGTTATTCAATTTTTCAGCAAGTTTTTAAAGACTTGACATATTATTTTTAAAGTCAAATTTTCAAACAAAAGAAAAACAGAATTCATTTTCCTCGAAACAAAGATCATTAGTCTTCTTCAATAATTCCATAATAAATTTAATTTTAAATGACATTAAGAAAAAGAAAAAATATGAAAAATTTCAAAGATAAATAACATTAGTTTTTAATCAACAAAAATAGTAATAAAAGAATTGGAAAGGAAATAAGAACACCTTCTATAAAACCACTAACCAACGTAGCCAACACAATAAAGAATTTCATGAAATTCACCTTCACTTTTTTGCATCCCATCACGTATTTCAATAATGAAAATTCTCATATTGCTTTATTTTGGTTTCTCTTTCTTATTTATTTACTCGATTTTCTAAAGGGGACAATAAATTGTGGTGTGGAGTTGAAGGTATAAACGAAACTTTTTTAATTGAATTCAAACACTTTTGCATCTTAACTTTTAAAAATTTCTTATCTTTACATTTCTTTTATTCTTAATTTTCTCTTCTTCTTACCAACCATTATAGAAAACAAAAAAAAAATGATATAAGGAAAAATTATAAAAGTAAATAAAAAAAAAACAACAACGGCAATTCTGTCAACATTTATTAGCAGAAGGTGCCCGGATGCTGAGCTTTATTTTTACAATTTTACTTTTTATTGTAAAAAAAAACATTGTGTATAGAAATAGGTGTATGTACATATGTACACGTATACAAAGAATAATATAACTTCAGCGTACAGGTCTCACACTCTTTCATGCAGGTATGCCTATATTCAAAGGGTTTCTACTAAGAAGGAATAACATCTTATAAAATTTCACAGCAAAATAATTTCAATGGTTGTAGTTCTAATAAACTGCAGATCTGCGTCAATTTTTGTTAATACTTTCATTTGAATTGGTCACTTAAAGATAATTAAAGATGTCTAATTAAATGCTTCTAATTGATGGCGCTTAAAAATTTTTCAGTTTAGCAGTATAACATTGTAAGTTTGGCCCTATACTTGAATTTGGGGCACTAAAATGAAATTCATTTAGTATTATGTTCAAATTTTTTATACACTTTATTTTCTGCAATTTCTGAAAAATATTCTATACAATAATCATTTGCTACACTTCTTTATTATGAAGGGTTTTGGCCATCTGCATTAAAAATTGCTATTTAGAATTTAGATTGAAACTGATTTCAAGTTGCAAACGCTTCAACTATTTAGAATAAGATGATTTTGCGGCTACACTTACAGTTAGAACCCAATGATTTATGAATCAGGCATAGCTCCCAGTATATCACGTAACAGCCTTACATTCCTTCTAGTGGTAAAAAAAACAGAAAAAACCCGCTAAATTCAATTTCCAAAATTGGCTTTTCGATTAGCTTTCGTAACGATATTGGAACTCCTTTTATTCTAGAATATACATGGACAGTTACTCATAAAATTTGCATATATTATGTATGAAGTACCTACACTGTTAGACATTAACATAAGAGTACATACACATAAACACGAAAATTATTCTAAAGCAACATTAAATGATACTCGTAAATCAAAATCAAAAATTTTTAAAGGGACACGCAAGAGAATTCAATGACATGAAAACTCTGCAAGTGGGAGTAGACTTAAGGGAATAATTTTGTAATTTACTTCAAGATTTCAACTAATCTTTGTTGCTTCTTCTCTTACATTTTATTTTGCATTTTCTCCTTCTATTGTTTTATTGTTGTTCTGTTTTGTTCCTGTTTTCTTTTTCGATATATCAAAATTATTAACTTCAAGTTTCTTCGCCTTCTTAAAGTTTGTTTTTACTTGTTTTGGTTATCATTTATTCCTTTTCAAATATTTTCAAGTTCATCGACAACGAAAAGGAATTTAAAGTGAAAAAAGGAAAGAGATTTTAAACGTAAAAAATATCTTTGTCTCTTTTTTACCCTCTGTTGCACAGAGAACCCACAATATTTTTGAGATTAATTTTAACGTTCGCTAACAAGTTTTATTGTTATCAATTTTTGATTTTTTTTTATTCTTTTATTTCTGTTTTTGTTTTTAAACTTCTATTTAACTTTATTTTAGTGAAAACAGAATAATAAATTTGATGAAGTGCATCCTGGGATTGTAAAATTTTTTTCTCGTTCTTCCTCTGTTGTTATCTTAAATGTGATTTCTTTTGAAAACAAGAAAGCGGAATAAAAGAAACAACAACTCCTACACAACAACTTTATTTTGTATAACGGTACTGTGTTTTATGTTGTGACACATACATACATACATAGACATACATAAGTTGTGTAACCTTCAAATATTGCTTCAAATGTAAATAATTTGTGAAAATTCTATCTAAATTCGCGTAAGCAAACTACTCTAACTCTCTTCAATTCATTTTAGGAAATATCGCGAGCTTATAGCTTAGTAAGTTTTTGTGAAAACTGGATTCGTATAGAGTAGAAAACTATATCTAGATAAAGTGTTTATTCGTTTCTTTTAAAATTTTCATTAAACTTTTAAAATTTAGATTTGAAATTTATTTCAAATTTAATGTCAATTCTTTTTCTTTTACAAAAAAAAAGAATATTTAAAAAATTAAATTAGTGAAGAAAATCAAATTATGTTAAGGAATTTAAAAATCAAATTGGGACAACCAAATAAAAGACGCTTGTCATATACGTAGGTTATGAAAGTTCCTTAGAGAAAGCTGATTATCGAAGTGAATGGTTATAAAAAGATTTGCTCTTAATATCCGAAATCGAATATATGGAATGGACTGAAAGTTTGAAAGTGTTAAAAACCTATACCCTCTAAAAAATAAAGCCTATACACACTAAACGGTACACGCAAATTAACACACACTAACAAAAAACATTTTTACTCTAAAAATTTTCCTCTAGGACATCATATTTACATATTTTAATCTACATACAAATTTAAAAATAATTTCCCATTAAAAATTAAAACTTTTTCACAAGGTGATAAAAACAAAATTCCAAAAAAACACACCAATTTAAAATTAATATTAAAAACATAAAATGAAATTTACGTTGCAAATCAAATAATGAATTTAATCGTCTTAAAATCGATTACTCTTTCATTTGAAACAAAGACATTAGATTAAAAGTATCATTAAAGCCGACAATTTCAAATACTAGACCTCTAAAATAAACAAATTATTTATTATTGCTGCAACTAGATAACTTGAGTTGCCTATTTTTTGCGTTTTGCAAATAGTTTGCTGGACTAGATAATCTAGTTTTGTCAATATTTTGTTTTACTCAGTATAGCAGTTAACAGGTTCTCTCTGCGAAGATTAAAGAGAAGTTTCTAGAAATTATCAAAAACCAAGTGGGTACTGGATTCTCTGATTATTGTCGAAATAGTTTCACTTAGTTGTTTAACATCTTCTACAAAGTAAAGTGTTGAAATTTTCCTTAATTATGGAAAGTACAGGTAAATAAATTTTAAAATATGTATAAAGTGTATACAAAAACAACTACAATTAAATGGCTGTAATTTTTTTAAACGTTATTAAGCACATATACGATTATACATACATATTTACATTCATATGTAATAATGCGTAAATACTGTTAGAATTTTTTCAAATTTTCAATTACATTTTAATTTTTACAAATCTGGAGCTTTTCGTTTTTTTACAATTTTTACTTTTTATCTTACAGAAATGAAAAGCAAATTTTAAAAGCACCATACCCAATATTTACACACATTACTTATTTTTGAATTTTATTATTACTGAAGGGTAATCTATGTGAATATAAGAAATTCCATTTTTACATCGAGGTTTTTTTGTTTTTCATTCCTGATAATAAAACAATTTAAAATATCCGAAGCCTCAAAAGTGCGGCAATATTATTCCTATACGATTTTGAAATTGGAGTTCATTAGGTTCAATTTGGTATTTAAACCGTATTATGACAATTTGGAAGTCAAGGAATATTTATCATTAAATGTTTCAAATTTTTTCACAGCAAAAACAAAAGCCACCTATTTTAATTGACACTACCTTCATTTTCAAATTTTGAATATCTAATTTAATTTTTTGATAGAGCAAATTTTTACGAAAAAATCTCCAACCAACCGAAATATTGATGTAGCTACTCGATTTATGGTTCCTAGTCATTTAACTTTAGGGAATTCAGAAAATTCAGAATAAGATTTTTATGTAGATTACTCGGAATATGTTCTTGATCATTTTTCATTTTCTGATACTATGGACTGCTATAAAGGATTTTTCTACTTTCGAGGGCGAACCTTAAGTTTTCTAAGCAGACAGAAAGAAGACGGACACTCGTAATAAAATTAATAGGCAAAATTCTTTGATTGTGAATTAAGTTATTAATTATGAACTAATAAAGAAGTTCGATAAATAATACGAGAAAAGAACTTTTAAATTTCTATAGTTAAAAAATTCTAACTTTAAATTTTTTTTTTTAAAAATTACAAGAAATTTCGACCGAATTACATGAAAGAAAAAAAAAGCTTCACTGCTATATTTGCGTTCTTAAATTCAAATACTGCTAAAATTTTTTGTTGAATTTAAAAAAAATTTCTTACTTAAAAAAATTCTGAGTTATTTATTCTCCCTGATGCTATGTGTATAGTTTTCAAAAAACCAAATTTTTCATATTTTAAAAAAATTTGTTTAATTTTTGTTTTTTTTTTATAGATTCATCCCCTCAACTAAGGGATATCGTAATGAAAATATTGTAAAGACGTGAGGATATCAGTAAGGATGTAAGGTACATTATAAATTTGCAATTTGAATTGATTTGAAAAAAAATTTGCAATGAATGTGCTAAGATTAATTTAAAATCAAATTAGCAGAAAATAGATACAAAAATGATTCCAAAGAGAGCATGAAACCAGTCATTATTTGTAAAGGAATTGAAATTCAATATAATTATTTTTCAACAGGCTGAACCCTTAAATAGCATAATTTTGAATTAGTATGGATCAGGTATAAATTTTCTCGCCAGTATGGAAAAATTGTAGGTTCCTATATTTTTTCAGTTTCGAAAAATTCAATATAATTTTTAAATTAAAGAATTACATGCATAAATTTCACTCAAATTCAATTCGGCTCATTCTATTCGATGTATTTCACTCATCAAGGTGAAATGTTTTCTCTAGTTTATTTTCCAATAAATGAGAAAGTTTTCCGAAAAAACACTTTTCTTATCAGATTCTTTAAAATACAAATTGGTTCGTTTTTATTTGTTGTTTATTTTGAAATCTTTTAAAGCCTGATATATCCAAAAACTTGATCAATGCGTGCCATAGTTAAAATAAACTCTCACATAAAATTTCGACAAAATTTGTTCGGTCAGACTACACACACGCGTGCACAAACAGACCGACATCCTTCCAAAAATAGTTTATAAACACTTCCCTACTATTGAGAAGTGCGTTACAACCGAAAACTCGACACCCGAAATTTAATAAATAGTCTTAACTATTTTTATTTTTCTATTGCAAACGAAACATCAATTTTTAAAATCAACCAACAAAAAATTACACGTTCTTACTGAAGGAGTTCGTTTTTCTTCAAAATTTAAAATTTTGTTTCCTTAAGGATATGAAAATTTTTAACTTAACATACTTACTCTTAAAACTATATGATATATTTTATAAAGAAATGCAAATGTATTATAAACATATACACACACATAAGAATATTGAAGAACAGGAAGTAAAAGTATAATAAGTTTTTTCTTAACTTAAAAAGATTTAAGACTGTTGAGTTAAAGGAATTACCATAAAAGAAATAGAACATTTAGTTAAAATTCAGAGAATTAACTTTTTACTTAAATTTTTATTTAGATTTTTCTTTTTGCCACTATGCTTAACAAACTTTAAAATTTCCTTATTTAGTAAAAAATTTGCACATGAATGTGGAGGAAAAATTCATTTTAATTTAGGTAGAAAAGAAATGTTTTACTATTAAGGAAATAATTTTCCTATGGAAATTCTAGCCAATTTTAATAGGATAATAAATTTAAGCATATAATTTAAATTAAATACTATCCTCATTCTTGTTTAAAAATAGTTCCAATTCTATGAAGAATTGGCAAGTCTGTAAAATAATTTTTTAATTTCTTTTTTTAGCTTCCTCTTTTTTAACTCGACGTCCTCATGAAAATTTCATAAATATCAATTTATTTTCTGTTAATTGTTTTTCGAAAGACGCCTAAGTCTCATATAAAGCAATACTTTTAAAAATATTTCCTTCCTATTTTTTATAAGAAAAAAGTAAAATAACGATTAGTAAACTACTTTGCTTCATTATTAAAAATAATTCAGCTGAAAATTTTAAACTGAACGTCAATATTTTCCTTAAGTTTTAGTTTAAATAAATTGGTGTCCGAATAGTGTAAAATACATTAAAAATAAATTTAAAAATTTAAAATATTGAAAAAAAAATTTCAAGCAGTTTATGAATTGCATATATTGCTATTTACATTACATGGGGGGAGGGGGGGTGTGTTTACATTTCAAAACTTTACTCAATGATTAAGTGTATGAAGCGAGTACTCGAATAAAGTGAGAAGCGAGTACTCAAATAAAGATGTCTCTCTGCTGCAACGATATTAAAGTGGAAATAGAAATTAAACAAAATCTGACCAAGTCAGTATACGAGTATAACCAACCGCAGTGTGTGTTTCTTGAGGTACAAGTTAATGCTCAATGCTAAAAATTTTTTGTTCAATTATTTCAAATTTTAAATATAAAACCCCTATTACAGTCCTATATACCATAGAATATAAGATTTGGTCTTTATAGGAGTTCACCAGTGTGGCTCTACAATTTGAGCTTTCGGTCCTGAAGAATTTTTTGTTTCGCTGTTTTCGAAAAATTAGAATTGATTCTCAGGCCAAAAATTTACTAAATTTTTTTTACTGCAGCAAACGCGAAAGTAATATATATGTAAATGTGTCCGTACAAAACTGATACGCAGAGACATATTTTAAAAACGCGATATATGAAATTTTATGTGCTCACCATACCTTTCTTATTAGAAGCTACGTAGTCGCCAAAAAATATTAAATAACGACATGCTGAAGAAAACTAACAAAGTCGGTTACAATAACTTAGATTGAGATTTTTAAAAAATGACAGAATGAAATTTTTTTAAATCATTTCAAACTAATTTTATGTAGAATCTCAGTATGTACATACATACTTATATTGCGAATATTTAACCACGTTTGTGAACAAATTAAATTAGCAACATTTGTTTACGAACACAAATATAGCGCAGTTTTTACTAACATTGCTTTATTCTATAAATTTGTGAAAAAGCCTATATTATTTTTACACCCTGCACTTCGTATATTAACTTTGGTATGGAGTTTGTAACTACTTGAAGGAGTCATCTGCGGTATGGATATATATATATATATATATTCTCGCTCAGCGTCAAATTCTGCGTCGATTTAGACATTATCCGTCCGTCCGATCGCACGATAACTCAAAAACGAATAATGCAATCGACACCAAACTTTCCCAAGTTTTTTCTTTTGTGCCAAGGACGAACCCTATTGTTATTGGACTAAGTCGGACAACGGGTTCGGGTAGCTGCCATACAACTCCAAGAGTTTATTTTAAATATTTCAAAAACTAATAAAGCTATAAATATAAAATTTTGTATACATGTGTCCAATTATATTCTACACATGCTCTAAAAATTATAATGGGATAGCTGCACCGGTTCGGGTGGCTGCCATACAACTCCAATAGCAAATTTTTTATATTCGGAAAAATAATAAAGTCAGATTCAATAAACTTGGCAGTCATGTGTCCAATTATAAGCCAAATATATTTCTGAAGTTTTAGTGGAATTGCTTGACAGCTACGGGTACCTGCCATACAACTCCAGAACCTTATTTTAAATATTTAAAAAAATAATAAAGTCAGATTAATGAAACTTGGCAGTTGTGCGTCCAATTATAGGTCAGACATATCCGTGAAGTTTCTATAGAATGATTTCACATCTTCGAGTAATTGCTATACAATAACGAAAGGTGCAGGGTTATAATCCAATCGGTTTATACCGACTGAAACGTTTTACTTGTTAATTTTACAAATATATCCATGCGAATTCACAACAGCGATATAATCCTGCAGTTTTAGGAACGAAATAGAATGCTAGCAAACTTGAAAAAGTCTTTTGAATGTTTTAGCGTCGCATTGAACGTGCAAATTCTCATTCGATAATAAATTATTAAATGCGACAAAAGTTCATATGAAAAATTCCTCTAAAAATTTAATTTCAAACAAAATATTTGAAATTTTTAAACTAAATAATAAGAGCTAGATAAACACATAGCTATAGAGATTATTTTCCAGGAAATACAAAAAAATATCTCTGTGTAAACCAACAGGCATTGACTTTATAAGGACGCTTTTTATAAAATCAACAAACTACATAATTCATTTTTGAGCCCACTCTAAAACATGTATGGTTTTTATGTATAAATATATTATATATACTCGCAGTTCTGATAAGTTTTTCTAAAATGTTAGATAGAAATTGAAATTTCTAATTTACCAATTATTACATAAACCTTACATAGTAATTAAAAAAAATTGTGAGGTTTTGTTTAGTAAAGTAAATATTAGGATTCGATTCATTCTCGCACAATATTTTAAAAATAACTTTTAATTGGAAAATTTGAAAACACATTCAATTTTCAAATAAATTACGAAATTTGTTTATTTTTCTAGAAATTGCAATTGAATTTAATTTTAATTTTTTATGCCAGCACGATTTTAGTGTAATAAAAGAACGTTGTAAAATATAAAAAGTTTAGGGGTTTCCATATTTCTGTTCATAACTTATAGAAATCATAAACAAATTACAAATAGCATCGTCTGTCTAGTACATTGTAAGTCTCATTGCAAAAGAGCGTTGAAAATATTTTTAGACGCAAATTTACAATATGCTACAAATGAAATAAACCGGGTCTGTTTTTAATATTGTGCTTGTATTGTGTAATTAATTTAAGACTTTATGAAAATATTTTAAGTATTTTTCCTTGAATATTTTTTAGCATTGCAAAGATGGTAAATTTTGATGTGCAATTTCCAAAAATCTGCAAAATCTGCAAAGGAACATGAAATATTTTTCAAATTTTTACTTCAAATACATATTTGAAACCCTTTACTTGGTCGCATTAGAATCTGTTACTCGCATTAGAACACGTGCTATCTTGTTTATAGTTGATGTTCTAATCCAGAAAGTATGCAATAATTTTATTTTACTATTATTTTGGTATTTTATAAGAATATAGTCTTTAGCTAGCTATTTGTCGAAAATTGCCTTTTAAATGAATATTTTCAAATGTTCAAAGAGAAAGTCCTGCTTTACAAATAAATGGTTTGACTTAAATCTATTTTCAATATAATCCAAACTTTAAGAACTTTAAGAACTGCTGTTATCCAAGTTTTTCTTCAATCTTAACTGAAAAAAAATTGAATGTGAAGAAAAAATTGTTCTATTGTACGTCAGTGAATAATTTTGACGTATTTATTTGCATGCATGTCAAAAGGGGTAGTTTTAAATAATTCATACATGAAATAAAAAAAAATTATTTCAAGGCTTAACTAATACAAAAATTTTGAAATTAATTCGTAGATCAAATTTTCTTTTTGTCTTAGCAAATTTCTAGATAACTGCAATTCATTAAATACCGTTGTCATAATTGAAAAAAATTATTTTAAAAAATTTTTAAGCTTATCAGTTTCCATAATATTTTTATTCCACCGCATACAACATTTTAACGCAGTTCTATAAATTTCCTCTTGTTTTCAAATTCTCCAAATATTTACAATCTACATTAATTTTTATTCATTGTCAAAATATTAAGAATGTTGTTTATAAAAATTTTGTTAGCAATGTTCGAATTTTATATTTTAATAATTTATTTTTCTTAAAAACGTAAAATTTTAGAATATTTCGCGATTTCTGTTGAGATATTGGCAAAAACACCATTATTTCTGATTAACTCCTTACTGTACTAAATTGTATCACTTATACTTTTTCTTCTCTATCTAAACTTCTCTATCTAAATGGTGATTATCCTTCATAATTCAGATTCTCTACCCCGTATCTAAGCTTTTATGTTGCATTATTAGCTCTTAAATTTCCAAAAATCAAAAAAATTTTGTTATTTATAATATTCCCATACTTAACTAAATATTTTCTGTCAGTGACCCAGTACCTACCCTATACGCTTATACATATAAGCGTTGTTATTTTAAATTCAAATTTAATCCAGCAATTTCATTATTATTAACTATGTAATTGTTTTTTAATCCAACTTAAATTTTTAATGAATAATTTATTTTCGAAACAATTACAGTAGAATAAAATGTAAACTAAAATAATTACTATAAAGATAAATTAATCAAATTACAGTGAAGAGCACAGGTTTTTTATAAGAAATTTTTCCATTTTTTTTTTTATAATTAATTTTAATTTCAGTAAAAAGAAGAATGATGAAACAAAAATTTGATGATTCAATTAAATTAATTTCGAAAAAAAGAGATTCAAATTAAACTTGAATTTCTTACAGGTGATTTTAGCGATTGATCGCACCGAGTGTCTAAAAGAAAATGTTAATTTTAATTGAACTCAAAGAAAAGAAGTTGAATAAGTGAAAAATAATAAAAATTCGAGCTTTTTAAATAACATTTTCAGTCAAAATCTAAATGTATTGCCAATTTTACTTCTGATCCTTTAAAAATAATTTCTGATGAACAATAAATACGTTCAGCACATCATTGAAGAGCTCATTTAAAGAAGTAATTCTAATATTTTCAATTTTTATTGAAAAAATAATAAAAAAAAAAATAAAATAAAATTTCGTGCTCCAAAATGTTTCCTTTGTACGGAAACAAAAAACCTATAAACACTTTATATTTTACAAAAAAAGATCTACTGAATAAATGCTTTCTAATTCTCTAATTCGTATTCCTTGAGACCTTTTGTATATAAAAGTTGAAAATATTTAAAATGTTTCAAATTCCTTTTCTATTATAAATTTCTTTTTTTTCTCTCATTTTTTAATATTTAATAGACTTAAATTGTGCTTGAACCTAAACAATTTACTCAAACATCCTTTTTTATTTTCAAATGAAACACGTTTCCTCATTTCCTCATTTTAATAAAATAATGTAGAAGAGCACAAAAAAAAATGTTATTAAATACAAGGCATATATAGGTGGAGGAGAGTACAACAAAATTTGGTCAACAAAAAAAAGTAAAATTCTCATTTTTGACATTGGCATTGGCATAAGAAAAAAAAAACTGAGCTTAACTCTCACGACAAGAAATTTACACGTAAAAATATTTTTTCTTGTGCATGTGTGCGTACACAAAACAAATTGTTATTCTAAAATACAAAATAAAAATAGGAAAAAACAAGAAAAAGAAAATTTTTTAGGCAAATAAATGTACGCTTTTAAATTCTGAGAAAAAAAAAAAAGATTTTACAAGAAGAAATTTATTTTTTTTTTTGGGAGGCTTAATTAAATTTTATAGAAATTGATGAAAATATTACGAGGACTTTGTCGAGCAAAAAAGAAAACAAAATTTCTACTTTTAATTTTTGTTTTTTTTTTTTATAAAAAATTAAAAAAATATTGAAAAAAATAAGTAGAAAATAAATAAAAAATGTCGAATTTAAAGAAAATGTCCTTTATCTACAATAATACAAAAGGAAGTTGCTATGTTTGAGAATGAATTTTTCTATTTTTGTATTGATGGCTTCTCTCGAATAGAATAGAAATTTAAGGGATCTGGGAAATTGTATCAGAGTAATTTTCTAATTCATTTGGTGATTTGAAAAACTCTCACTTACTTTGTTGTTATATTGGCAATTATTTAAAAAAAAATTTGCACAAAAAGGTTAGGTTCAAAAAATTACTAAGCTTCTATAGTAAAAGAAAATTAAAAGCTTCTATTGTTACTTATGTAACTAATTGCTCTATAATTTTGCCTTAAATTTAAAAATACTTCTAAAAGTACAGCTGACTATGTCAAATATGATGTTATATACCTTTGCAGGATTAGTAGTAATATGTATAAAGTTATGAGCCAAAATGGAACACATAAATAGTGACAATTTTTTAAAATTTGGCTCAATGATCTTTGTTTTCCAAGCTCACCAAGAATCCAGCGTCTTAACCGACATTAAAGGAGACTATCACTTAAAGACAATATCATTTCATTCTTGTACCGAAAACAGTGTCTTGAATTAAAATGGAAAAAATTATGGTTGAGATAGAAAACTCCAATAAAATTCCAAAATTCTTGACACGAAGATCCTTTATTTTCAAAAAAAACCAATGTTCTTAAGCCCACTAGTTCTTTTCTACGTTCAATGCAAATATTTTAACAGTTTGGGAAAAGCTGTGATATACTAGTCTTGATGGGAAGGATATGTGTTTTATACAAAAATACAAATATTAAATACCAATTTTAATTAATCTTGACTCAATCTTAACTTGTTTTAAAAAAGAACTCACGAATCCATTGAGGACAAAACCAAAAAAATAAGTTCGTTTAACTTAATTTTTGAATGGAAATGTTAAAAATAGAAATATTAAAGTCCAGCAATAGTAGCAGCCTAGTCGTGTATCTCGCATTTTTACTCACATTTTATTCACTTTGAAATCGGAATTCTCCGTTTTTCTAATGAATATTTCATTTTTTAATAAGATTGCAATTTCTTTAAAAAAAATTTTCCAAAAAAAAATGAAAATTTTTGCATTTCGACTGAAAATTATCGACTGAACGCCTCGCTTTCAAAAACAAAGTGAATAAATTTTTCTTACATTTTAGAAACAAATACCGAATAGAGATTCCAACTTACGTTATCGTCCAAATTTTGCAAGATTACGTTATCGTTAATTATACTGTCGAGTAAAATGGCAAGATAGACGATCAAGCTTCAAATCCTTAATTTCGTATTCAAATTAAAGTAAGATAAAAATTTAATATTTAAAGTGTTGTCTAAAGAAATCGATATATTTATGTGTTCTATCCAAAGCAATAACTTTTAAAATGCTGTAATTGTCTCCCTCCAGATTCAATTCTGAGTGATCAGAGTATTTTTTTGCACGTTTTACATATGAAAATGAACAAAATTTTTAAATTTTAAATTCTTCTATACAAAATGTTTATTAATCTATAAAAATTTGAGGACACCTTGCTAATATCGAAAATCAATTAAAGATAAAATGGTTATGCACCAGGTCATTTTGCTTAACCAGAAATCAACTTTGAAATTTCCAAGAATGCGATAAGAAAATAATAATTTTGAATGAATTCTCTCAATTTGGAAAATTTTGTTGGTCAAATTTAAAAATAATGACCTTATATACTTTACATATCCCTCTCCTCTGGGTGTTTTTTTAAAAAAACTTAAATTATCTTCGTGCATGCGAAAATTTATGGCTGTTTCTGGGAAAATTTAAATATTTACTGAATTTTTTTTATAAATTACAATTTTAAATTATTTATTATATTTCAATAATATTTTTTTTACATTTTATATTGAACACCGAATTTTTAATAAGGAATCAAGGAGGGCTTAAAATATCTTATACTCTAGAATTAAATCACGCCTGGATCGTTTTAATACGGAGAACTTCAAAATTCCATCACAACGTTAAACTTTCAATATTTTATTAAAAAAATAGATAAGTATTTGTACATGAAAATTAATTTATTTGTAGACAACACTGTACTCTCATGTAAAATTAAGATAAGCTTCTCTCCGTCAATTGTTGCACCACCCGGTTTCCTTTTTCTGGAGTACAAAATTATCCCACATATTTTTATATTAATTTTTATGCATTCGTTTTTCCAAAAAAAAATATTTTTTTGCTGCAAAATTATAAACATTTACGATACATTTACTAGCAAATATAAACCAAGAAACAAAGTGAATCATCTCAAAAAAAAGAAAACAAAAATATATTTAAATTTTTCGTTTCATCAAAATTTTTGGAATTTCATTTGGTTTCTTGTCTTTTCTTATGTAATATAATATATTGGGGTAGGCTTACGAGTTTAAAATTCGGGTTCGAGATTTATTTAAATTTAAATGGAACTGGGCTAATATAGTCCGTTGCAGACGGAGGGAAGGTTAATGATATAATTTTATATAACAATTTTAAATTTATTGTAAAACGAGAAAAAAATAGAGTTGACCTTGTCAACTCTGTGATACCCGTACGAATTTGTTATCCTATGTGCGAATAACTAATGTGCCATAACTAACTATGGGGCAGACTATGACTTTAAGTTGCCGTATCACCATATTAATTTATGCAAAATATCAGTACTATGTGTTATTCAAAATACTGGTTGTGCCAAACTACTATTGATGTTGTATGGCAGCTACCAGAAAGAGCCAAGAAATTTTAGCGAATTTTATCAAGCACATCGGCCCTACTAATATATTCACTTGTGTGAAATCTCAATATCACTGCTTTTATAGTTTCTGAGATATAGTCAAATAACTTTTGAAGTTGTATGGCACGTACCAGAAGGAGCCAAGTAATTTCAACGACTATTATGAGACACATTGGCCCTACTAATATATTCGTTTGTGTGAAATTTCAATACCATAGCTTTAATAGTTTCTCAAATATAGTCAAATAACTTTTGAAGTTGTATGGCAGGTACCAGAAGGAGCCAAGTAATTTCAACGAATTTTACGAAACACATCGGCCCTACTAATATATTCAATTGTGTGAAATCTCAATATCACAGCTTTTATAGTTTCTGAGATATAGCCAAATAACTTTTGAAGTTGTATGGCAGGTACTAGAAGGAGCCAAGTAATTTCAACGACTTTTATGTGACACATTGGCCCTACTAATATATTCGTTTGTGTGAAATTTCAACACCATAACTTTTATAGTTTCTGAGATATAGCCAAATAAATTTTGAAGTTGTATGGCAGGTACCAGAAGGAGCCAAGTAATTTCAACGACTTTCATGTGACACATTGGCCCTACTAATATATTTGTTTGTGTGAAATTTCAATACCATAACTTTTATAGTTTCTGAGATATAGCCAAATAAATTTTGAAGTTGTATAGCAGCTACCCGAACCGGTACCCCGATCATGTCCAATTTAAATAGGGTTCTGGCACTTAATACAATAAATCATTTGTGAAAATTTGGTGAACTTAGCTCAATTAGTTTTTGAGTTATCGTTCGGACGGACGGACGGACGGACGGACGGACGGACGGACGGACGGACGGACGGACGGACGGACGGACGGACGGACGGACGGACGGACGGACGGACGGACGGACGGACGGACGGACAGACAAAGCTAAATCAACTCAGAATTTGACGCTGATCAAAAACATACACTTGAGTCTATATCTAACACCGTTATTTCTTAGCGTTACAAACGGTAAGGCAAATTTAGTATACCCTTCGAACATACGTTCGTACGGGTATAATTATTTTGAATGCATTGCAGTTTAATTTTTCATTAATAAATCTCAAATTTTGTTAATACAAAGGTTGCACGATAATGGTAAATAAATGAGGCTTAAAATTTTTAATTTTAATATTTTCACTATTATAAATAGTTTCCAGTGAAATTGAGGAGAAAAACTATAAATGAAGACAGATAATTGTAAAGTGTTTGTAAATTTTATTTTGATTTACAAAAAAAAGTCATCTGAGATGAATAGCCTCCAAAGAAAATAACGTTAGTATTATCACTTAAAATTTCGGGGGCCAGACTCTTTGTCGGCCAAAACTGTATATTTAATGATATCCAATTTATATTGCACACAACCCTTTGAATAGCTTTATTTCTAGCAAAAAGTGAGAAAAAATCAAAACCATATTAAAATGTTGATTGCTTTTTTGACTAAGCAAAATATACAATTTTAAAATGATCCAGGCTTATAGCAATGAATGAATAAAAAGTGAAAATAGCGAGTTTAGAGTTTTAAATATTTCTTAGCAATTTTTTGAAAATTCCGAAAAGTTTTGTGCGAAATTGTCGAAATAAAGAAAACTGAAAAAATGAAAAAATTGGAAGAAATTGAATTTTTGCAATGTTCAAATGCACGGCTATCCAACAGTACATTAATTACAAAATTACTGAATCACCCTATATAATAAACTTTAAAGTTGAATATTCATATTTAATATAAGAAAAATTTCAATCATACTTACAACTTGTTGAAAACAAAAATTTTCTCAATAAGAAAACGAAGTCAATACAATTAATTGATTTCTATTAAATTTTTGCGCAAAATCTTAGGCGTGTATATAAGAAAGAAATAAAATAATTTCTTTTAATTTTGTTTTTATATTTTTAAAATAATCCAAAATGATTTTTGCAATTTTAATTCAATAAGTTGAGTAAGTTAGAACTCTTTTTAATTTTTATAAAATTTTCATTAATTTTGTTTTTCCTATTTTGTTGTATGTATGTAAGTATATGTGTTATTAATTATTTTGTTTTATATTTTTACACAAACTAATTGATTGGATTTTTGAAAATTGTTGAATTTTTATTTTAATTCCATTTTGAATTAGAAATCCCACTATAAACAGAGAGGCAAAATATGATGGCCAAAAATAATAAGTTTTTTTTTTTGCAATAACTTGAATTATTGTTTTGCTTTTTAAATAAGTTCAATTAATTTTAAATTTATTACAAATTTACAAAGAACAATATTTTAACATTTAATAAGATTTCCTTGTAATTAACTGAGAAATTAAAATTACTGTGGAATCCTGTGGCTATTTAAAATTTTATTTTTAACAAATTTAAATTTTTTAATTTGTACTTGCAAATTTTTTTGTTATACGAATTATGTAAGATATTTTGTTATATAAAATTGTTCCGCTCTTTATTGAATTTTTTTATTTCATTTCTAACATTAACTTGTTAATTCTTTTTTATTACTTATAAATAAATAAATTTAATATTTAATAGACATTTATAGATTTAAATTGCCTTATACATTAATTTCCTATTTTAACATTATTTTATGTAAATATTTTTTATTTTAATTTTATTTGAAAATTTTATTGCTATTAATTTTATCTTATAAAATTTTTAATTTATTTTTAATGAATTTTTATAATTTTATTAATTGTATATGAATAATTTTAATAAAAATATTTAAAATAATAATTTTATTTTCTTATTTTATTATTCACAAATTTTTTTTTTCAAAATTTCTGATTTAAATTTCTTCTTCTGGAATAATAAACATTTTTTTTTTGTAATCTCAATTTTCAATTCTTATTAATTCAATATTTTAACACAATTTCAATATTATTGAATATATTTTTGTAATATTTATTTTAAATATCAAAACACCAACAATAAAATTATTGTTTATAACCTCACTATATTGTTGCTATTTAAAAAAAAATTTTCAATTTAATAAAATTTTTCTTTATTAATTTTATTCCCAATTTCGTAATTTAATTCAAATTATATTTCATATATGTATGTATGTAGGAGTATATTAAATATATATAAGATTAAGTATAACAAAATTATATAAATTTTTAATTAATCAAAAAAACAAAAACAACAAAAATATTTAAAATATTTTTAATTACTTTAATTTTTTTTTTTTAAATTTTAATAACTAATTTCCTGGATTTTTAACATATATGTACTTATAACACAATATACTTGAATGTATGCCTGTATGTACATAAAATTTAGTTAATTATTTTTTTTCTTCTTTTATTGTTGTTTTTTTTATTATATACAAAATTTATTCACTTAATTAATTAATCAATTAAATCAAATATTTTTTTTTTATTAAATTTATTTAATTATAAATTTACAATTTTGATTTTAATTATTTTTCCAAAAAAAAAAATTCACAATAATTTGATAATTTTGTATATTGTATTTTGTTTATATTTTCCGGTTAACAATCCGCAATCAACAGGGTATCCAAAATAACTGATATTTACAAAGTAAAGTAACAAGTGATATAACTTTTATTTTTTTTTTTTCTTTCATTATTTTTTCTGACTCTTGTATTTTATTATATACAAAAACAGTAGAAAAAGGACCAAAATATTATTAAACAGATGAATAATAGTAAAATATAAAAAATAAAAACGCACAAAACATACAAATAATGTTAAAAATGTCCTTGTTCCAGATAAATATCCTGGTACTTATGAAGGAGAAATTAGAAAAGAAAAAAAAAATACATTTTCTCAATTATATAAAAATTGAAAACGCAAACGAACAAAAAAAATAAAGTAAAATTTTTTGGTAATAATTTTAACTTTTAAACATGATCCTGGATGAGAATCCTTAAAATAAGAAAAAATTCCCCAAAAAAAAAAACAACCATTTGTTGAATTTCAAAGTAAATTTCTTATACATTCAATTTATAGTTTTTAATAGTAAAAGTATATTTTTAGTTAAGACAACAACCGTTTATTAATTATTGAATTACAAATTTTAATTTTAATATTTAAACAAAGGTGGCGCTGCTTCAAATTACAAAATATTATGAGTAGTACTTTTGTTTTTCGTTAACATACAGAAAAATGTACTTTATATACGTAATATTTTTCAAATATAAAAATATTTTCGGTATACGAACTAAAAATACATATATGTATGAATATATGTAGAAAAAGAATATTGAACATACGCATGCCTTCCGGAAATTTTCCAAAGAAAAAAAAAATTAAAACGAAAAACCACATGAAGAATATAGAAGGAAAAAAAATGGCAAAATATTGTTTATACACACACTTATATTTATTTATTAAACAAAATTTACACACATACATAGATACTATATGAAAAACAAAAAAAAATTTCACGGCGAATTAACAATAATTTTTTTTTTTTTTTGATAATATTAATTTCTTCATAAGTGTTAGTTAAAGGAAATGAAAAAAAAAAAAATATTAAAGTACATAAATTTATTTATTTTGAGGACGTAATAAATAACTTTTATTTTGATAACATATGTAATCGAAGTTATGAATTAATTTATGTACATATGTATGTATGTATGTATATGTGCTTCAATAAATATATAAATCTGTTTGCAATATATATGCATGTACATATGTTTAACTACCTATATTAGCATATATACCCTATTATTATATTATATACAGAACTGGATTTGCGTATGCACATACATATATGTATATAAAGTAATGTTATTGGGGAAAGTTGAATGTTTTCAATTAAAAATTATTTTAAGATCTTCTCTATTTCTGTTTTTCATTGTTTTCCACTTGAGCGCTCTGCTTTCTTGCAAATTTGTTTTTTGTTTTTTTTTCTTCTGATATTTGTGAAAATTTCATACATTTTTCCATAGAATTTTATATACATACATGCACGTATGTATGTACATGCATAATATTTAATATGTCAGATTTATTTTTTATTCTGTTATACATAAGTGAGTGTATATGTAGCAATATCACATACATATATTAGAATTTATATACATATATATTGATGAATTCTATTTTAAATTTAAAGTAAGATTTAATTTTATTGTTTTCGTTTTATTTAATGTGCATAAAAAATTATTTTTTTTTTATTTTGTATAGAATTTTTTAATATTTTTAAAAGATATTAAAATAATATGAAAATATAAAATTAATGACGCCATTTTAAAAAGAAAATATTATAAAATCTAAATTTTTTTTATTGAGAGTTTAAATCATATGAGAATGACATAAAGCTGCAGCTAATTCTTGGTTTAATAAAATAAGTGAGTGAATAAAGGATATTTTAATTTAGAGAACAATATTTAATCACCCTGCTATTTAATAATTCAAATTTCAAAAGTCATTCTTCAACTATTTTTTTAATTTTTTGTAAAAACAAATGTAATTGCATTATCAAGATTAAATATAATTAATAATTAAATTACCTGTAAAAGGTAAAATATATAATCAATAAGTTGCCGTCTTAGGCATCTACCTATAGAAACAGGTTTAGGCTCCAAAACTAAAAAGAAAAATCTAATATTTTGTGGCCTTAAAATTAATTTCATTGCTCAATTCTGTTTTACAGTTATATGTGCATGTAAAAAATATTATGTAGATTTTTCAAATGAAAGAAAGAGGATGTTTAATAACAGGATGGACGGGAATAACAGGAGGACGTTGTACTGTACTCGGTACTAAGTCTACTCATTGTTGTTTACACACAAATTTCCAAACGTGCTATCTATGAAAACAATATTTTCCTTTTGTTAAGAAGAAAATTTTATGAAATAAAAAATTTTATCATATTTGTACAGGTTCATATTGTATTATTCTTGTGTTTCAAGGATCGATCGAATTGATTGCATGTAAACAATACATAATACTCGTAATCATAACGATTAGCAAAGAAGAGCAATGTGAGAAATGATTTGCGGATAATGTCTTCATTCCTCTGTACCTCATAGTTGGCAAAGCTTCCATCTATCAAGCGAAAGGTCGCAAGTTCGAGTTCAGTTCGAGGAGAAACATTTTTTTTAATTTTTCTGGCTTGACTCGTTCCTTCCTCATATAAAGACTTTTTCACTAAATAAATAATTCAATGAGAAGTATTCAAATAATAAAAACAACTATCTACCACTTGATATACAGTACAAATACTTAAGGACAATTAAAATTTCAAAAATAACAATGATAACATATTATTCAGTTCAAAACACTATTCCTGCTGCAAGAATATAATAATGCATGTATTATAAACTTTATAATAGTGTGCTGGTTTTTCGAACAGAAAATTGGCCATACAAAACGCCTTCTCACGTATCCCGTTTTTTTCTACTAGTTAAGAAAGTGAATAAGTGTCTTATATTCATGTGTCATTTACTTTGTTTTTAAAGGTGACAAGATCACCTGATATTTAAAAAAAAACAAAAATTCAATTAAAAAAATTAGTGACACAAGATTGTAGGCTGGCAATTCTCAAACCAAGACAAAAATATTTTAAATATTTTAAAGGAAATTAAGAAATAATGGCGTTACAAACTCTTTTCTTATTTTGGAAATAACCGATTAGATTTATATGAAAATTAATTTCTCGTAAATATTTAAATCAACAATTCTTATTTTGAAGAGGAAGAACTAGTGATCAACATTTTGATTTCATTCTTAAATGAATTTTATAAAATTACTTCAACATTTTAGAGAGTAAGGACGAAAGCATAAAACAGTTTTTTCATTTATGAAATTATTAGATAAATATATGTACATATAATTCAGAAAGTATTCTAAGATCTGCCTTTGAATGGAGTATTTCTTAGAATGTTTCAGAACTACATAATTCCTACTAATAATTCTTAGAAAATAATTGCTGCATTCATATTAAAATAAAGTTGGGTCAAACCAATGGTTTGTATTGTAGCACTTTTCCCTTCAACAAGTGAAAATTCTGCTTTTAAAAACACTCTATGTATACCTATCACACTATAAAAAATATTTATATCATTCATACACAAAACTATTTCTAGGATTGCATATATTTAGGATGACGCATATATGAAGTCTTTGAAATAAAGCAAAAATTAATATAAAAAGGGGTTAACATAATGCTCGATTTTAAGGGTCAATTGTGTGAGTTAAGAAAAATAATTATATTTTTTAATTTCATGGAATTTACCGTTAGCCTTTTGAGTTTATAAAAATTTGGAAAAGCTTGCGGTTTCGGAAATATAAGGTGTCAAAAATTCAAATTTTACGAATTTCAAGAGGTGATAACTTGAGAGGAGGTGGAGATGGAAAAAAATTTTCTTCTAACAAAATGAACTATTTGTTAATATCTAAAAGCCCCTAAAATTTCAAAGTTCTAGATTATGGGGTCTAGAAGAAAAACGACATCAAAAATTTGGAAAAAAAGGAGTTTAGATAACGGTAAATTTGAACGGCCATTTTGTTTTTCTAAAGTTTAACTATAGTATATCACGCTAGGGGAAGCAAGCCACTGCCTTTCTGCGTTTGCAAAATTTCAAAAATGCTTATAGTTTCATTGCAACAAATATTTAAAGAAGGCCATTTTTAGGGTTTTGGGGGGGTATAACTTCTAGCGGGGGGGAGATAGGTAAAAATTTTGTTCTACGGAAATAAGTTTCTAGTGAAGATCTATGTACGTATGAAATTTCAGCTTTCTATCATCAAGGGTGTAGAAGTTTTGTAAACAAAAAAAGTGTCCACGGACGGACGGACGGACGGACGGACGGACGGACGGACGGACGGACGGACGGACGGACGGACGGACGGACGGACAGAGTGAAACTAATAAGCACTTTTTTCAAAAAAATTTTTGGAAAAGTGCTAAAAACAAATTTTTTTTCATATGCTTTTGAAAACAAAATTTTTGATAGAAATTTTAAATTTCCACAATTCTACATTACTTTGCAAATATGAACAGTTTTCATATACATAAAGAATGATTAAACTAATGCAAATGAAAGTTTCCACATGAGCACATTTGAAATGAAAAAAAAATTTTTTATTGCAACAAAAATTTTTCTCTTTTTCAGGTAAAAAATTTATTTGTGCATCTTTGTGTAGGTATAATTTAAGTAAGTTTTCAAAAATATGAATGAGCGTGTGTTCTATGCAAACATAATGGTGAAATCCTGCTGAATTCTTACGTTATTTAAATTGAATATCCTAAAAGTATGCAATGTTCTTTTTTCAAATTATTTTGGTATGTAATTTTAATTTTCATACAAAAGAAAACTAATTTGACTTAGATGAAATCAAGAAATGTTAAAAAATTGCAAAGGCTCCAGAAATTTTTTTCTTTTATTTTTTTTTTTTAATTCAAAAATGGTTCATAGTTCTTTTAATAGTCGCCCTTTTTAACTGTTAATTAATTATTTTATTATATTCTATTTTAAATTTATTCAAACTGCAAATTTTGAATCTGAAAGAGAAAAATTATATAGACACACTGCTATTAGGAAAGTTGTTCTTACGCACGAAAACGGTAAAATAAAATTTTTGATTCACTCTTTTAAAACATTTTCACACCCATTTCAAACTTTCAGCTTTATAAAACAATAATAAATTGTGCCTTGCCGTAAAATAAAGAATAATAATTGCTATCATAAACCGTGACGTTGCGGTTATCAAACTAAGGTTATATAAGTGCTTACTAATTACTTATAATTGAGAATTAATACTGTAGCATTTAATGGAATTCTAATATTAGAGAAAGTTCCGATTTAGCAAATCAGTCAAACTATGCTGCAATGAGAGTCAACAGAATAAAATTAATTATTGATTGGAAAATTACTTATTGATACGCTAAATATAAGCAAATGGAAAACTAATACCTTTTGCCCTAATTCTCGTAGTTCTAACTATGATGACGAACAAATTGAAAACTTAATTAACAACTCATGTTTTGTTTCTGATTGAAAAATATAACAACATATCCCTTAAGGATCTTAAAGTAATCCTCAAAAATTACTCTGTTGATAGCTACTTCAATGACTTGTTTCAAAGATGACGCTAGTGTAACAAAAATAGTAGCATTCCAAACGAGTTTATTATACCATTAAAGCCATTAAATTAAATTTTACATAAAACGTCCAAAAACAGAAAAATCTACTGCAATACAACTTTAATATCCTCTTAATCCCAATAATAGCATAATATATTTGCTCATACATGTAAATAAATCATCTTAGCATTCATAATATTTTAATTGTTAATTAAGTCTAATCATGTAATAAAAGAGACTTATTTACTCAGAAATTTTATTTATTCAAACTAAAGAACGGAAATTTTTTTTCAAAAAAAAAAATAATTTTTGTCGTTAAAGAAAATTGCAAAGCTTCTTAATAGCATAATTCCAAGAGCCAACAATAATATAACATAATTGTGGCATCCCTTTTGTCACAATGCACCTACATTACCAAATATAAAACTAAAATTTTTAAAATTTCATCATTCGGCTCTGATTGGCCTCCCGACTTATAGGGGAGAGGATGTGGACAAAAAGACTGAAGCGAACAAGACCTATCGAGTGACAGCACTTCCTTGCCTTCTTTCACGGAATATAGACATAAAAGACGAGCAAAAGTAATGGTTAGTCAGTTTGACTAGTTATGGGCGTTCATGATCATCCAAAGACGACAGCTTATAGCCGCCTATCCTTGTCTTTCCATGATTTTTAAGACCTGTATTAAAAAAAAAATCATGGAAAGACCTGAAAGAAATCAGCTTTGAAGCTTCAATTCAGTTGAAATACTGTTCCTTAAATTATGCAAGCCATTTTAAAGGGTCAAGCTTTCTTGAAAAAAATTGACATTTCTTGTATTTTATGGTTATTGTTATTTTGTTTGTGTTTTTTATAGGACACATTTGGCTAATAAATTAGACAGAGGTGTTCATCAAGTAATGGTTTTCATTTTTCTCACAGCCCGTTTCCGAAGTTATCGTCTTTCAAAAATGTTTGTTTTTCTCATTTGTCTATTTATAAAATTATAAAATATTTGAGGATCTCATTTAAATTCAAAAATATCATCAAGTTTTTTGTTGTACCTAATTTCAATTTAAATTTTAAATGTTATACATATAGATTACATTTAATATTAGGGCAAATTCTTGCTGTGGAACGGAACAACTTAAAGTGGGATTTTACATTATTTTAATTAATTTTTTGAAAAATTTTCTTTTCTAATTAATTATCAAAATTTTAATGCATCTATACAGTGAATAACAAAATTAAATTGATAATTTTTAATTTATTAATTTTAACCAATAATAAACTGACATTGTACTTATTCCATGTATGTGTGTGTATACTTATTTTTTCTATTAATATCCTTGAGAAATTTTTAACCTTTAAAATAAAAAAAAAATTAAAGAAAAAGTTTTTTCTTCGCTCTTTTCTTCACTTTTCTTTTCTTATTTCAAATGTGTATTAAATTACAAAAAAATAAGAAGAACAAAAAGAAAAAACAATTTCAATTTTTACTAAAGTTTGTCTTCATAAATTTTATTCAAGTGCAGAGAGTGAGTATATTTTTAACATGGTTTTGTGTAACCAAGTATGTAAGTATATAGAAGATGAATGTGCCGTTCTATTTTATCCCTTTTATATTTTATTGTACCCTTTTTTTCTGCTTTTTCTTTCTTTTTTTTTTGTTTTGTTTCTGAGATCAAAAGATCTCTTATTAGGTCAATGTCAATTTTTTTTAACTATCTTCAAATTCCATCTTCTCTTGTTTTTCTCTCATCCTCTCATTCTTATAATTATTTTTTTCTTTTATAATTTCCAACATGTAAGTAACAAGCAAGAAAAAACAAAGCATAAGAGAAAAATCTCTTTTTGTTTTCTTGTTCATTACACAAAATGTTATTTTTCGTCCTCCATTTTTTTTTCAACTAAAAATAACGGGATAAAATAAAAAGTACAGACAATAAGAATAAAAAAACAAAAAATAGGAAAAAAAAACAAAACAGGTTTTTTCCCTATTCCTTCACAATCTCTCCGATCTTCGCCCCGACGACAAACAGTGAGATATCTATGAAAAGTAACACATATATAGAGAGAGAAAGAGAAAAAGAAAGAAAAACAAGGGATGAAAGACAGAGATGAAAAAAAAAAACATTTTTTTACCTTGTTATTTTTAATATTTTTCCTTTTAATTTCATTGTTTTCTTTGAAACTAGAGGTCGCTTTATACTTTTTTAAATCGTGAATTTTATTTTTTTTTCTGCAAAATAATCGTAAATGTGTATATGTAGTTGTATCTGCGATGACGTTTGAAAGTATATAGAAAAAATAAGCATATATATTTTTACTATATACATACATGTACGACACATAATATACGCACACACATACAAATTTGTACATAATGTAGAAATTACAAAAAAAAAAATTAGGAAAAGTAAAACGTAAGCTATAATATTATGACATTAAGAAATTAGAGAGCGCACATTAAGAAGAAAACGAGAGAGAGAAATTTATTTTGAAAAATCTATTGCAAAAGCTGAGAAGAATAATGTAAAACGAAAATGATTTATTTCTCTACTTTTTTTTTTATCTCTCTGACAAAAAGAGAATATTTTGTTTGAGAGCAATTTAAGTTAAGATTGAAATTGAGATTTAAAGTAAATGTTAAACACTAAAATGTCCTAAAAATTATAACATTTTGATACTGTCATTAAAACTGTTATAAAATTTCATTTTCGGTAAATAAATTTAATTTTTAAAGGAAAATAATTGGAATTAGGCTAAAAAAAATGTTACTAAGTAAAATTAGCGTTATGGTCCAGAATATTGTTCTTGTAATATTTTTGTAATATTTGTTTTTCTATGAAATATGTAACAATGTGCGCACATACCACATTACATACACTTCATTTCGACATATAAAAATATATACATAGAAAATATTGTAATTTTTGTAATTTTTGTATGTATTCAAGTTCATGTAATTTCAGGATATTTAATATCCTTAAAATAAAATAAGAAGAAAAAAAAACAGGAATAAAATTTCATTGTAAATTTAAAAGATCACAGAAAATAGATATTTTTTTTCCAGCTTAAATTTTTTTATTTTTTTTTTATCATTTTGAAAATTTTTTCTATTTTATTTCTATTTTTCTTAGAATTTTTTTTTTTTTGTTAATATTTTCCATAAAGAAAAGAATTTGGGAATAAATTATTGCCATAGATGTCATACACTTACCTGAAAATAAATTCTATATAAACTAATATATGTGCACGTATATGTGTATACAATATTATACATAAAATATACAAACATACATCACATAATTAAATGTATGGAATTTTATTATAACCTTTTTTAATGTCAAAGAGAATGAGAAAAACATTTATATTAAAATTGTCCCCCAGATAATTTAATACTTGTAAAGTATTCTATAAGCACTCGATTATAAAACTGTAAATAGCCTCAAAATAGAAATTTAGAAAATAATGTTATACAATGATATTTATTATACAATAATAAAATAATATACAGAAATACTTTAATTATATTGAGATAGAAAATGTTGTAGTTTTTTTTCTCTTTTAAATAGAAAATTATAATTTTATGGTTTTAGTAACAATTAAAAATATTTTAATAAATAAAACACTTAAAACATACAAATATTTACACATTGCTCTTATAGTTATAATATATACATGTATATATACATTATATATTTAATAAATTTACAGTATTGTTATGCAAAGAATATTCAACAAGTTTATTCAACAACAAATACTCAGTAACATAATGAGATACTTATAAATTTTATTTGAATATGAAAGTAAATAAATGTTCCCCCTATAAATATGCAATTTTTTTTTTTTTAAGTTTGCATTAAGTGTTATTTTCTTCACTATTTATTGCTTGTTATTCTAAATTAAATTTAACATTAAATATGTAAATAATACACCTTGCATACGTCATGCGACTTTAACTTAGTCGTTAAAAAAACAATATTTACAAAAGGTAACCAGTAGAAATTTTTGTGAATAAAGTTGAGTTCCTTTGACAACATACTACAATAATTGAGGACACTAAATTAACTATTAAAAAGCTTGGTTTAGTAAACTATTAATTAGTATTGTAGCCTGACATAATTTCTTTGCTAATGTTATCGACAATGATTAAGTAAAACTTTTGAAGAATCCTGTTTGAGATAAATTCAAAATATAGGAATAATTTATACTTTATTGATTGTATGAGTAAGAAATTTTAATTTTCATAATCAATTTTTTCTTTCTTTGCTACATTTAGAACTAAAAATTTTAAACGAAAATTATTTTTCATTTCTTATTCACCATATAAAATTTTTGAGTACTCCTTGGAAATGTAAAACTCCTTGGTTTCGCACCCTTCTTGCTTGGCATATTCCAAGAAATCTTTCTGTAATTTTTTGGCACAAGACATAATCCTCTATTATATTCCATTACATATACGAGCATTAAAACTGTAGCTAAAAGATTTTCTTAAAAGAATTAATATGAAAAAATTCTTCGACATATGTAGCTACATAAATTCAATTTGATAATAAAAATGTCATTTCAAAGGATATTAAGTCGGTTCACATTATTCTTATTATTATCGTGCTCATTAAAATATCATATTGCAAGCAAGAAAATTACAGTAATCTTCTTTTTGTTTCTCTTTTTAGTTTTTATATTTTTTTATTTTTAATTTTCATTTGCTTATAAAAAAAAAACAAAAGAGTAAATGAAATTTTTCTTTACAGCACAAATAATTTGTAATATTTTTTATTTACTTATATCCTTACATCCTTATATCCGCTCCATGTCTACCTTATTATTTAAAATCTTTTATAAAATACGCATGTTATTACGCAAAACAAAAAGAAAATTACAATTTAATATTGACGAAATCTGAAAAAAGCATAATGAAAAGGAATTTGAAAATTGAATTTTTTTGAATTCATTCCAAAATGAATTTCGAGAGACAAGACTATATGCATTATTTTTCATTAACCGACAAACTATACAAAATCATGCGAAACTTTTACATTAATGACCTCAAAACCTGAAAATATACTTGTGAACAAAAGTTTTTTTTTTTTGCTGAAAGCACTACAACTTTCATTTTAAATTAATATGGAGGCTCTCGAATTGATATATTTTCGCAATTTTAATTAAATCTAAAGTCCTCCAGATAGGACAAATGTAGAGATTAAGTAATAAATTTTTGATACTTAGCCTTTGGTATTGGTAATAATAAATATTAATGGTTCTTTAAAGCTATTAACCGACAAACTATATTAAAAAAATTTTAATAAATATTACATACTTAAATTTTTATAACAATTAAACTGTTATAATTTAATTTGTCTTAGCCACTCACTATTCGTTGAATTTATATACAAAAAATTTCAATACAAATTATTCGAATAAAAGTCTTAAAAAAAGATTCTATATTTAATAAATATTTGAACCCACAAATATACAAATTGTTTAAAAATTAGTAAATTGCGTCTGCTAATCCCTACTCGTGCAATAAATTCTCTTGAATATTAACGAAAATCGAACTAATTCCCTAAAAGTATGCAATATTTTTTTAAATTTATCAATAACATAAAATGTAACTTAATTTTACACAATGACGAATAAATGTCGAAGATTCGAATAGATAACAACAAGAAACATTATAACAGGAGAAATTCTTGCTGGCTTTTGATACCACTTTCACATATTAATCATCAATGGAGTCTTACAATATATTTTCTTAAATTTCCTTAAAATTTTGCAAACTTTTTTAAATTTATATATTGTAAATCTAAATTTTAAATTTGTGGTTAAAACTCGGAATAGAAAGATCGAATCAAAATCTTTTTAAAAGCTCTCCGGTATAATTTCATACTCGATTTAAAAAACAATATAAGATGGCTATATTTTATACTCTACTAAAAGTAATCTGTTGTGAACCAAAACAACATACGCAGAATTAAATTTGTTCGTAAGTGTTTTTCTATTATTTAAAATCAAATGTAATTCAAATTGAAAAATATCAACAATTATAAGCGTTATTAACAGGGCAAGAGTAACAGAAGAAATTAAAGAAAATCTAGATCACTAAAAATTAAATATGATAGCTTCTACATATAAAACAAAGCAGATAATTCGCAACCAATTAATATTAAGAAGTTTTTTAAATTCAGTCCCTAATCATTTTATTTCTATGCCAAAAAAATAAGTTGTTTTTAAAGAACAAAAAAACTCTTTAATAAAATCAATCCAAAAATTTATTATTTATGCCCCATATTAAATAATTTAAAATACATAATTTAAAAATCTTACATTAAGACATTAGAATTCCTATATATACACTTAGAGGAAATTTAAAGACTCTTTTTTCCTAATATTTCCCATCTCATAAAACTTTTAATAAGAAAACAAAAAAAAACATGCAATAAAGAATGTTCCGTTGTCTTTTTGTTTTTTTTTATTACAAACTGATTTAGCATTTCCGTCGGCTTGTACGTACATTAAAAACCATCATATAAAAAAGGATTCTCTACATATCCCAAAATCATTATTTAAAATGTATAATAGGAATATTAAAAGAAAATAAAAAAATAATACAAATTTTCCACACACACACAAAAGACGATGAAACCAACCGGTTTATAAAGCACATATCTAATTTTTTTCCTTCTACACGCAAAGATTATTGTGGAATCAGAGATATATAGATACTTGTAGATAAAAATAAAATATAAATAGATCTATATAGAGAGTGATTATATTGAATATTATCCTTAGGTATATTATAAACACACGAACGTATATGCATGTATGATTTACCTTTTAATAAATCACAAAAATGAAGGATGAATCCCAAACCAAAAACAAGAGTAGAAAGAAGAAAATGAGAAAAATAAATGTAAAAAGGAAAAGAAAAAATTCCCTAATAATTACAGTTAAAAAAAACACACTTGATCCTTTATAATATGCTAAAAAAATATTCATATATATATACATATACGTACAAACTAAATATATATACAATTTATGAACAATAAAAAGTTAAAAATATCTCGCATATCCAAAAACAATAAAAGAAGCGAAGGAAAAAAAAAATTATATTTTATTTGAAATTTTTAAATTCGCCCAACAAAAATTATTTTTATTTTTTATTTTTATTTTTATGTACATACAACATTTATCATACATACATATAAACAATACATATGTAGATATGTAAGAATATTTATATATTTCTCTATATTATCCTGTAATAAAAAATAAGAAGAAAAAAATAAATAATTTTAGACACAAACACATACGCAAACACATAATATTTTGTGTTTATAAACTTCAGCTTTATGTTTCTTCTTCTCCATATGTATAACAAGTATATGTTATACGAGTATACACTTATATACAAACATTTATTTAATTTGAATAATATTACTATGTATATTAAATATTCTTCCATACTTATACATTGAAAACCATAAGAAGAAAAAATAAAATAACCTTCACATTAAATTTATGCGATTTTAGGTACATAAAATTTTTCCTTTTTACATCAAAAAAAATATTATAGTTTCTTTTTTCAATGATAATATATTTATTTGAGATACAAATATACATACATACATACATATATGCAGATATTTATTATATAAGCCAGCATATTAAAAATTGAGATGTTCATTATATTTATTTATTATTTCTGGTTTTTCCATTCAACTTGTTACACTTAATAATTTATATACATATATTATATATATATATATCAGCAATATAAGTACATATTATTTTAAAATATATCATTTTTTAAGGTAAGTATACAATATACACATATAAAATGTAGAATATATTATTTACATTATATAGAAATATATTCGAAAAATATGGGTTATTGTATTTGGAAAATTATAAAAAAATTCATAGGAGCTCGCTTTACAAGTTTATATACGATATACATCAAAGGTATTGGGATGTAACAGTTATATATCACAAATATATAATATGTAAGGATGTATATATACAAAATATGAGTTTATAAATACAATATGTACATTTGGTTGACTATATTTGTGTGTATTATTATTAAAAAGCTGTTGATTGAAAATATATTTATTGAATTTTGGAAATATTTTATTTGTACATACATATATGACATTACATACAAATTATGTAAATACATACATATTTATGTATACATATTTACAACACAATATTCATAATATTGTAATGCAGGCAAACAAAATAAATTTTATCGCGTCACATTCAAGTAAATTTGTAATTGTTGAAAAAGTGTGATAAAAAAAAAATTTGTTTTCGCGTTGTTTTTTGGGAGTGAAAGAAAACATGTTTGGATACTGTCAAAAATGTCAAAGTAATATAATATTTATGAATGTAAACAAACGGAATTCTATGAGTTAAAAACATTTTTTTTTTAAATTGCATTTTTAAATTGTTTATATTAAAGCAATAAAATGAAATTTTGAAATTTACTGAAATTCAACAATGCCGTACTTTTGGACTATACCAGTTGATTATCGCTTTAATTTGAATAGGGTTATTTTGCTAAAATAGTTGTGAGGCTTGAAGAATTCAAGAAAATTAAAGGAAATTAATACAGAAAAACGAAAAATAAAATGTGGCGATATAAGACTCAATAATAATCTTTTTTTGGCAATAAAAATCTTTTTTTGCAAATTTTATAAAATTTTTTCATAATTGCAATTTTTTCTTGCACAATATGATCAAAGAGTTAAAACTCTACAATTTAACTGTTTTCACCCATTTTACTTTATCATTGCTCATATCCTATGTAGGCATTAGTTGCAGATATACTTAAAATCTTAAACATGAACAAGCTTACTTTAATTTTTTGTAAATCTCGTTACAATTTTTTTTCTTAATTATTTCCCAAAATGTATTTCTAATTAAATACTCTCCTTTAGTCAGAAATCATAATGAAGGGAATTTGTTACATTTGCGTACATAATTTTAATAAAATTTCAAAAATTTTACCTGAAGATATTTATAACAATCTAAACACACCTGAATTTGATGGAGCTAGAAGGACTAGAACTAGAAAAAGTCGATTAGGCTATTGACTTAATCCCTGTTGTTTATTCCATAAATTAAACTTTAAATATTCGTAAAAATTTTATTAAGATAGAAAAATTTTTATTCCATCCATTAAATTGGAGTAAAGAAATAGTCAAACAATAATACGAATTTTTCTCGAACCCGTTCAAAAGTCATTTTTATAGACAATAAATAATCTACTAATAATATCTAGTTTAATTTTTTTTAGGTATTTTATTTCTAATTGCAGTCATTTCCTATTAAAAATTTTACACAAATTCCATATAAGGCACTTGTAGTTCTAAAGATCGCGTCCTATTAAAAATTACAACATGTTATACTCAAACAGAATTCTATAACGTTGAGTTAGTAATGCTCTTAGCAAGCATAAGCCTTCGCGAATCTGTAACCAAATTAATATAATATTAAATAAAGTATAATACGGGAACGTTTACAATTCTATATACAAATATAAAATTTTATTGAAATATAATTTGGCAAATAAGTGTAAAAAAATTTATAAAAAATCAATTAAATTCATAAATTTATTGTGATATTGAAATGAATTAAACTTTTTTGTATATTATGTAAATAAAAATTATGTTAGATATGGTATATGAAAAATGTGTGTGTATGTATGGGTTTGTAATGTAAGCACTTACAAAATCGTTGAAATAATGTATATGATATTAAATAATTGTATACTATATAATATACTATAATTATAAATATATTGTTGTAATTTTATATACATATACAATTAGTATATAACGAATTACATTACATACAAGTGTGCGTATGTATCTTCCAAATAAGTCAGGGTCATGGAGATTGATTGCCTTGCCAGGGTTAAAAATATGCATTTATATTTGTACACAGAAATTCATATATTTATTATTATTTACATACATACAAATTTATACACACAAATATTGTATATCACAAATATTTAAATATTGTAATATTTACACATTTGTATAAATTTATGTATCTACATATACACATAAACATACAAAGCTTACAAAAGTTTTTTATTTAAATTAAGAGTGAATTGATTGAGCACATATTGAGAGAGAAATTTTGCATACATTTGTACGAGAATATAAAATCTAAACATACATACATAAAAATTAAATACATGCATATATATACATTTTATATATATGTATATTCATATATGTATTTTTATATAAATGCAACACATTAACATAAATAAAATGGGTTCATTTGTAACTTGTTGAATGTTTTATCACTTCTATCGATAAATTTATTGAATACTGCATAATAATAGTACTGGTGTATGTATAAATGTGTGTTGTGTAAATAAGAAAACAATATGAAAATATATATTTACATAAATACACATTAATATATCAAATGCCTACATACACATAAACCAGTTTACTTAAGGTTTTATACGTTGTAAGCACAGTGTAATGACAATAAATAAATGCAACAATTTTAAATATTTCACATAAAGAGAAAAGAGGTGTTGGGGGAGAGAAGAAACGATGAAAGAAAGAATACCAGAATATTGCTTCTTCTTTTTAGTACTGTTTTTGTTTTTTTGTTGTTTTTTATATCCGTTCCCACTTCTATTGTTTGTCAAATCCATGGGGAGGTTTACTTTATTTCCCAAATTGTTACACCATTCAATCTAACAGTAACTGACGCATTATATTTGTTTTAAATAAATATATAAGTACACATGTGTACCGATTAAAGGAAGGAAAAATAAAAACAAAAAAAGAAGTTATTAAAAACCTTTACCTTTTATTTTATTTGTTTTCATTGTTATTTTCTCCATACATAAGATTCTCTTTTTACTACCGTTTACCATTTTCATGTGTGTTTTTGTCGCCAGAGGGCTGATATATTTATAAATTCTCTTTATATTTTTCTTAGTTTTATTTATTTACTTGCGTAAAAACTTGTTCCTCTTTTCTTCTTCTGATCTTTGTTGTTGTTTATCTATATGAATGTTGGTTTTATAATTCCAGTGTAAGTATAGTATTCTGTATAGAAAAAAATAATAACATATGGTATTCATGTAGGACACGAACATGTTCTTACTAATAAAATTCAAACCAACAAGATGAAAAAAAAATATGACATTGATATTGTCATATACACACATATACAAACACGCCGTAATATACGGGTATATATGCATATATGTCGGTATGCATATATGTCGGTATGTATATAGGTTATACGTATATAATACATATTACAATGATAATTCTACAAGACAACTTTTCAACTTACCTAACATATAAAAAGCAAATAAATCACAAAAGTATAAAATAAATAACAGAAAAGAACTGTGATTTTATCGCAGTTGAATGTTATACATGCTAGGATAATAATTTTATGAAGATGATAATGACAATAATCCAGAATATAAGATTTTTTTTCTATTTAATTTTCTAGTTGACGCAAAAGAGAAAGACTTTTTAAATCTGATTTGTTCTTTTTTTTTTCTGTAGCATGAAAAAATATTCTTTCTTTGCTTTTTCTATTGTGATCAAAAATACACAGAAAGAAATTTTTTTATTGTGAATTGAATTTTAAAATCAATGAAATTTTGTCACTCCTGTAATTATGCAATTCTGAGTGATAATCTATAATTTCTATTCAAATCAGTTAATGGTATAGAAAAGGTTTTAATAAGAGACGTTCTCATTTCTAATAAAGTGAGGTTGTTTGACCCTTTTTACTGAACAGTCTTATCAGAAGATGAGATAGTTCAGTATACCTGAATAATCTAACAAAATTTGGTAATACCGATTTATATAGACGCTTATCTGTATTAAAACTCTTGACAGTTTTACCTTAAAGAAAAGTGAATAAAATTATACATTAAGGCCGCAATCATTCAGGATTAACGCCGCATTTAAATTTTTAATAATTTTTAAAAACTCCAGTTATTGACAAGTTTTTGAAAACGTAGTGAGAATTCATCTTGCTCTTTCCTCCTTATCGTGAAGTAACTAGTATTTTCTACTTCATAGAATTTTTCTCTTAAACGGCTATATTTAGAATTATAACATTCTGACATTTTGCAACTATTATGTGTTTTAATAGATTACAGACATCAAGTTTATATCAATATTAATGAAAATAATATTTTTTTTCTACCTTTGTCTCTTTAAAAATTTTTAGCCCGAACAAATTTTCCAAGCAAAATTTATATTTCAAAAATAATAAGATTTTTCGAATTCTGTAAGAGCGAATATATCAGTAAAAGTATGAGATGCACATGGAATGACTTAATTAGGTGACAAATTCAATTATATTTCTAGTACATAAATTAATTTATGCTCTCCTCCTAACACTATGCAATAAGAGGTAGCTTTATAATTTATTAAAAAGAATGTAAGTTTCTTAAAGGACTTTTGTGGAAATAAAACTATTTATAAAGTACAATGCCATTGATTCAGTTCGAATTTTATATGAATATTTACGCTCTACTGAATAGAACTCACAAGGGACTATACATATTTCATGAGCAAATATTTTAATTTTAGTAAATTTGAAGCCTTGATCTCCTTTCATAATTCTGATTTTGTTTTTTTAAATTTAATTGACACCCAAATTTTTTTTTTAATTTTAATTGACAGCCAAAATCTTAAAAGCATAGAGAAGGAAGTTTCGTTTTTCCTCCCCAGTGACTAACAAAATGAGATATACAGAATGAATGCCAACACATTTGTCCACATACCACAGTAAAATAAAAATTGGAATAACTCTCTTTTGTTTTCTATTGCGATGTTATAAAAATTGAACAATTAAAACTCTTTTTTTTTTTTGAGAAAGGGCTCTTTAATTTCGATTGTTATAGAACCATATTCCAAACCGGAACTTTTACTCTTGACCTTTAAGTTTTTTCTAATTCAAATTTTATCAAAGAATAGAAATGAACTTTTAATTCCAAAATTGTATTTTTCATTGTACAAAAATTCTCCAGAATAAAATCAATAAAATAAAATACAAAATGCGTACTTATGTATTTTAAAATAAATACAAATATTATGTACATAATAAAATTTGTTTATGACAGAATTTTACAAAATCAGAACAACAAGAATAAGAAAAAATTTGAGTTATGTAAGGAATAAAATTTATCACAGGAGCAAATGCGTAATGATAACAAAAATAAAAAATTTTAAAGAATTTTTTTTTTTTTGTAACTGATAGGTTCAAATCATAAAAAATTACCCGAAATGTATTTATTTCAAAATGAATACAGACTTTTTGGGAGATGATGTAAAAGATTTTCGAAGGTTCCTTTATTGTATGCGATTATTTTCTTATCGTATCACGTTAATGATTGTGTGTGTATTTACGAATTATATCTAATTTTTTTAACATCATAACCTTTTGTTTTAATTACACAAATGGAGTTGTAGATGTGTAAATAATCATACCCATAATATATCAAGTAATGCGACTGAAACAATTTACGACTTTTAAATAGCACATGCCAGTAAATCCAATTTGTATTAAAAAATTTTAAGTCTCTGTTCGTATTACTGTTGTTTTTTTATATAAATTTTCTCCACCCTATAAAATAGAAAGCTGAAATTTATTGAAGAAGAACGGATATTTTCCAGAAACATTTTTTCTTAGAAGAGAATGTTTACCTATTTCCGCCCTTTAAAAGTTGTAGCTTTTCGAAATACTTAAAATATAATTTTAACTAACATTTTTGATATTCAATAAACGGTAAAAATAATGACACTTTGCTTCTCCTGCTACAAAATAGCGTTAAAATGACAGCAAACATTACAATAACAAGGTGGCCGTTAGAATAAACTTTTATAATTAAACAGTTCATTACTTAATTAAAATAAAATTCAAATCAAAGGTCCATTAGTTAATTTTTTTAATTTTTCTTCTCATCCACAAAATATGCAATAAATAATTTGTTTCAAAAAATAAATAATTTGGTTATTCTAACGAAAATAATTTTTGTAAATAGAAAATATTTCTTGATAAAAGGCAACCTGCAACTCTAGAAACCAATGATTTTTATAAAAATTTATTTACACTTAATTTATTTTATATTTTTAATTAAAAATTTCCTTTCAAACATAAATTAAAAATTGGTAATAAAACTTATGAAGCAGCAAGAAACTATAAAAATTATTTAATTTTTTTATTGAGAAATTTGGCAATGCCGATTTTAAATTCCAATAATAAAAATATTACTGAATTTCTTAATTAAATTGAAATTTAATGGTAAGAATAAATTTTTATAAATCATAGAAAAATCAATTTCATTCCTTAAGGCAGATTCACAAAAACAGATTCACATATGCATACACATACAATTGTAGTTGATGCATCTGTCGTTATTGAATTTTTCTTTGTTTGGTTATAGATAATTAAAATTTCAAATAAAAATTTTGTGTTATTCTTTGATAAAATTAATAACCATAAATGATTTTAATTAAAAACAAATTTGAAAAAACAATAAAGCATTCAATGAATGGAATTTTTTTTAAATAAAAACTTATTATGATATTTTATTTATGAATATTTCCAATAAAATTAAAAAACTGCCTGTACTTCTTGTTGCTTTCAAAATTTTCTTGAGCCGGTATGATGAGTTCCTTATTTTTTTCTCATGCCCATCCAAATCAGTTAACACCTTAGCAAAGATCAAAATATATGAGTCTTAAAATTTTATAAAAGCTGAAAATTTGCCACACTTTCTTTATTTCACAAAATATTGTGTGTTTCTTAACGTAAATGTCATTAAATTGAATATACTTTTTAAATCAAACCCACAATTTCAAGTCACAAGCTACTACTACCAATAAGCCACAATTTCTTATCTTAAGTTATCGTTAAGTTTAATTATTATTGACATCAAATTCTCTTTCAAACATGAAGCCGAAAAAATTCAAAACTTCCTTTAAAAAATTTTATATATCTACAAAAATTAATTTTTTCCGTCTCCACCAATTAATATTGGTGAGGGGGGAGACATAACAGTTTTTAGCAACCCATTTATTTTCTTGAAGTTTCTTTAAAATAAAAGAGAATACGCACGTTTTACCATCAAAAAATTTATAGGCCCTTGCTTGTCTTAAATGAAATAAGTGCCGCAATTCGACAGTGCCGCCAATAAAAGTGCTTATCCCTTACTGTTCCAAATATTTTCTTCCCTCCATACTAAATTGTCCTGAAATATATTTGTTTTAACAAAAGACAAGCAAGGATACAGGTCCTTTGTTAAAATAATAACATTTTAGGTTTTTGTATGATAGAAAAAATAAAACAATAAATAAATAAATTTTCTTAGATTATTGCAACAAATTACGGTAAAACAAAATTATTTCAATATGATGCTTTTGAAAATATTTAAGATCCTTACTCTTAAATTGAAATGTGCTTTTTCAGCAAACCTCTTGATCTGAACTACAATTTTTTTAAATTTTCTATATGCCTTGGGTGATTTAGATTTTTAAAAATAATTCGAAATAGTTTTCAAAAACACTCCAATATTAAATTTGAATTAAACTTGGATTTCCAGTTTTATGTACCGCTTTACAATTTTTTACCATTTAGATCTAAAATTAATACGTGAAGAGCTATCGTTGTTGCTTACACATACTTTATTTTTGTATAGAGTATAATCTAAATTTCTCTTCTCTTTATTACATCACATTTGAATATTAACCAAGAACAAGTTGTTGAATGTTGTACGCGACCTCGCCCAAAAATCTTTTTCATATTTTTGTTATTAGAAATTTTTTTTAATTTTGAGTCAAAATTTTTATTTGAATTTTATAAATCCTGAGTGTTATGCTGTGCTACTCAATAAAAGTATACAATAAATTTTGTTTTCGAATAATTATTTTTCGATAAAAATATTTTAAAACCGTTTTGTTACTGTTATAGTTTTACTTGTTGTTCGAGAAAATTATAAGGAACAAAAATGTAATTAAAAATGAATTAAAAACCTTTATCCTTTTAACATCTACTTTATTTTGAATATCACTCACAAGAGCATATTATAAAATATTTGTATAAATCCTTTAAGATTACGATTATAATAACATGTTGTCTCTTAATATTATGCATGTATATGTGATGGTTATTTTAGCATGTAAATTTGTTATTTTTACAAAAATTTTTATTTCTTATCTTTATTTTATTTAAATCAACAACCATAAAATAAAAAATTTAATTTCCGCCATAAAATTTACTGCATATTAAATGAAAATAAATTTTTTATTTATATATAAATATGTACATATGCATATACAGATTTATTTAATAATAGCACATATGCTAAATATTTGCCAAGTACAAAAATGTAGGTGTTCATGCACATAAGTACTGAAGATATTATTGCAATGTCAAAATATTTTGTTATTAAATTTGCTTTAATTATTTGATTTGTGTTGAACTGAAGTTTTAAAAAGTGGCAATAATCTCTTATCTACCCATATGATGGAATTAAATTTTGGATTAGGAAAATACAAATATTTCGAAAATAAAAATTTTGGTAACTCACTGGTAATGGTAAAATACATTAGGAAAGGATTCATTTTTCTACTAGTGCAGCATTTTTTCTAATAGTGCAAGAAATGGAGCTACTTTTAGATTTGGTTCAATCAAATTTTTTTAAAACTTACTCTGCGAATGCGTGAGTTGACTAACTTTTGATATGCGCTGCATCAAAACGACTTGTTCCTTATAAAAGACCGATATTAAATAGACCTTAACTGAAAAGAAATAATTCAGCGCTTTTTTTAAATAAATTTCGTAAAAATACGAAATATTTAGAGCAATCGGGTGTTAAACGATTACACTTTAATCGTGAAGACAAGTATTTTATCTTTAACACTTGTATTTACCTAATCATAACATTTGTGATGAAAGCATAAAAGTGATTTCCATCAACTGGTGTTTTTCCTTAGCTTATTTGGCTCGCATTACGTACATTTGTTTTTGTACTTCAACTAATTCTAAAATGTTGACAATCTAAAGCGAAAAATGTCAAAAACTTACTACATGCATGCAACTCAATGCATCTAATATTCTTTTATATCCCAATATTCTGACTTGTGTTACCCCGACCTTTTCTACTCTGATCACCCCGATCTTCCTCTTCTTCATAAAATGTTGAAAACTAAATGATCCATTCATAAATTTTTTTAATATCACCACTTTCATTTAAACGAGGTTCTAAGTTTAACACCTCACATTACTTTTTCCAAATGTCATTCAGTGAAACAAAAAAATGTGTGGAAATTTTATATATGTAAAATTCATTTATTTGCTTCTGGTAGCTTGTTCTTTTAAGGAAAACCCAAATCATAATTCAAATAAAATTCTTTTAAATATTTGTTTTAAATTCTTTTGCTTATAAATTTTTACAGGCAAGTTAAAGCAAACAACGAAAAAGACAAATTTCGTGTTAAGGACTTGGAAAAGAATTTCATGAATAAGGAAGAAAATGAAAATTTCAAAATAAAAATCTTAAGTAATTTTTTGTTTACATGCACATTTTTGTAGCAATTTAAATAAAATTAAAGCACGATTCAGCAATCTAAGAAAAATCTGTTGTAATTAAAAAGGAAACAAAATTTTAAGGAAGAAGAGCAATTTTAAGTTTTCAAAACAAGTTGTTTATGTATACATTTTGTATGATTAAAAATGTATACACAATTGTACGCGTTCATGTAGATTGTGTTTTGAGGAAAGACTAATAATAAAATTGTCTTATTTGAACTGTTCTGTTCTACATCCCAATTCTACATAAGTAGGATGTTTATTAGTGTTTGTATTATAAAAGTATACACAGTTATGTTTAAACCGCCAGTAGTTAAGATTTGCATATAAATTATTCCTATATGTCTATGTACTTTCCAACTTATAACTTATAAGTGTTTGCTAATTTACACGAAAACAAAATAAATCACTACATAATTTTATTTAAATTCTTCTAAACAAATTTCTTCTTTTGGTGCTATTCATCGCAGAAACCGAGAGTTTTGGAGAACTGAAAGTTATGGCACTTAGATCAAGAAATAGAATTTGTAAATTAAACGACTACTAAATTTAATTACAAATTGGGAATTCACTTGTTAAATTGCATTTGAGGACATTCATACAATCACAAATACAGTATTCTGAAACAGTGGTCCTGTTAATAAACAATTTTTGGAAAATTCGACTATGCCGACAGTTGGCAAACTGCAATCATTTTGTGCAAAAGTTATTATTTTTCTACAAATTTGCACATATGCAATTTACCCATACGTCGTACATTTTATTTTTGGCTGAACCAATTTAGATAATTTTAGAAGCAAACTTTAAAATTTTCATCAGTTTTAACAAATAAATTAAGAAATTAACTTTTGAAGGAAGACATATTCTCACTTTTGCCCTGCAACTCCGCAGAGAAACGAATTCAAAAATTTTTCAGGATGAGCAAGATCTGGAAACTGCAAATAAATCTATAAGGTTTGCTTATCATCTATGCAACAAAGTGAGAAACTCTTCACGAAGATCGAATCCCAATTACTTTTTTCAATACTTACTCTACCTAATTGTAACAGGTTACACTAAATGCTGTTCTCTTATAATTTCTTTTGAACGAGTTCAATAGTTGAAGCAAAATAAATTATTCTTTATGGCATCTAAATGGTTCATGAAACGTAAATAATTAATAAAACGGAAACAATACTGATATATACAACATTGCTCATGAATTCGTAATTTTGAATTTAATTTTGAGTTTTTGTCAAACCAAACGGTATTATTTTTTGCCACATTAAGTATTTATTTTTAGAAAATCAAGTAGAAGTTATACAAAAAAGATGTTATTAAAATAAAAAAAAAAAATGGTTTTTCTCAAATATAAAGCATAAAATAAACAATCGACCATCTGAAATTTTTAAGAATATTTAAATTCGGACCATGTGATTGTGGTTATAATAATTCAAAGCAAAAGATCCGCGTTCTTCGAATCACTTGAAATTATTGTGCAAAATCCTTTCAAATTTCTATTTTTAACACTTCTAATAATAAAAGCTAAACTGCTGCGAGTTACAGAAAATTGCCTTAAAATGATTATCAATATGAGCAAATTTCATCCGTAATTTTTCTATTACATTAATTTCAGGAAAAATTGTCCTAACTTTAATTTAAAAAAAAAATGGGGCAACCATCATGTGACTTGGATGCAACTTGATTTTTAAATAAAATATAAATGAAATTTAGAATAATAAACCTTTTAGTAAAATCTTTTGGTTTTCATTTATTTCAATATTAATATTATATAATATACATACATACAAATATATGTACATATATAATATTTTTTATAATTATATAATTACATTTATATATAATTTTCATTTTTTCTTTATTAATCTAAAAATCTATTTAGTTTCTTTTTTAAATTCCTTTGGTTTCAAAATAACATTCATAAAATTTTATTTTATTTGATTTTTTTTTTTTTTCTCAATTTTTTTTTTTTGTTTGTCCAATTTTGTAGAATAGAACAAATATAACAATTTACGATATTACAGTTTAATAATTTTATAATTTATTTTTTAAATTTAATTCTTGTCTTACAGTTATCTTTGACAGTTTCTTACACGCATATGAGCTTATTAAGTTTTTTGTTTTTTTCATTCCATTTTTGTTTTTCTTTTTTGTATTACAGTTTTTGATTCTCCTCTTAAACTTTTATATTAATAAATAAAACTAAATTTACATATTGCATTTTGCTTTTAATACTTGTTTTGTTTTTGTTAAATCTATGTGTATGTACATATATTTTAAGTTTACTACATTTTTTTTTAAATTTTTAAATTTTTTTTTTAATAAATATATTTTTTTTTGTTTTTTTTTTTCTTGTTTTCATTTAATTTTTGAATAAAATGTTAACACACACTGATAATTTTTTTTAATTATTTTTAAAAATTAATCGTAATTTTGTTTTAATTTTTCTTTAATTCATCTTTTGTAATATAGACACTTGTATTTGATTTCACAATATTGTTATACTTAATATAATAATAATTAAATAGCTATAATAAAAATTACCTATAATTAATATTTTGAAATAATAATTAGGAAATTTCATAACATCTTACATTAAAAATTCATACATAAAACTTTCGCTTTTCCATTAACTTTCATTTTTTACGACTGTTATACAAATTCATAATTTTTATAACATTATTTTTTGAAACTTCATCTTCTTTAGAAATTCGTCTTCTACTTTTATATTTTTATAATGTTCAATGAGATTTTTAAATGTTGATTGTGATTTTGTTATACAATTAATATAAGTGTTATATCATAATAAATTTTTCTTTAAATAGCAGCAATTTTTAGTTCTTTTTTTTTCAAATTTATAAGTTTTTTCTTTTATAATATGTATTGAATCTATTATTAATAAATTTACTATTTACAACAACAATATATATAAATATTTTTAATTTAATAATATTATCCATTTTTTGTTCCCTCCATAATTATTCCATTTTTAAGTTTTTGTCATTCCGAATTTTAATTTTTTTTTTGTTTTGAGTATTTTTTTATTTTTGTATAAGGAAAAACACATTTAGAGTTTCGAAATTTCGTAAAATATCTAAATTTTAAATTTAATTTACTATAACATTAAATTTTAATTCTGTTATAAATAAAATTAATTAATATTATTTTAATTAGTTATATTGAAAAAATGTACTTGAAATTAATTTTAACCTTTAATAATCATGTATATGGTGTTTATGAGAGCCAATTTTTTTTTGTACATTTTTAGCATTTTTTAAGCGTTACTCTTTACAAAAAAAAAATAATATTTGTATAAAAAAATACAACATTCCAGGTAATAAAATCGAATAAGGTGTATTATAGCCTACAGGTTAAAGGAAAGAACTAGAACCCAATAATTTCTATGACTTTCGAAAATGTTGACAGTTCCTACAGTGACAGTAATTTTGATTCCCTTTCGTTATTATACATAAGGACTATTATGTATACCAGAAAGCTAATGAGCAATGAATAAACAAATTAAGTTAGAGGCTTGACTCTGCATCAGAAATAAATGAGATTTTACTCTGTTTGTTAGAATGAAGCTTACGCCTTGTGAATTAGCGTAAAGTGAATTTAAGTATTTCGAACTTTTTGAATTCAAAATAAGAATCGACAATCGAAACATTACACTATTAAGCATAACTATTTTTAACTGCACTGACTGGTGACGGGGTTGTATGAAATCTTTGCGCACTGTTTTTCATGAACCGTAGGTCAATTAAATTTTTATTTTATTACGTTGGTTTATAATAACAGAGAATATATTAAAACTTTCGTATAAACTCACATTTCCCAATATTAGGAGTTTAAAATTCCCAGACTCTACATTTTTTTTATTTTTTCTGTGCTAATATACTTGCTTACATGCCAAACATTATAGCTTTCTGAGATTACAGAATACCTTCCTGGGTTCCTAAGAATTTTGAACGAAATAAAATAGGGAACGATATTTAAGCTCAATTGTCCAATTCACAGTATATGATTTACTAAACACGCACTGGAAAAACTGTAATTTAAAAAAAAATCTAAATATTTGCCGACATGGTAACACGCGTCGGTATTAAAATTTTCGCTCCTCCATTGTTTATTTTTGATTCATGCTAAAAATTTAGACAAAATACGATTTTCATTTGAAATTTTTTTGTTTTTTCAGTTCTATACTCTATATTCTATACTCATTCCAATTGAATTACAATACAAGTACAGTTTTTGCAATAAACTCACACAATTTATGCATATTTAATATTCTTACAAATATAATGTTCATCATAAAATTACACAATAGATCCTAAAGTCATAATCATAATTACATGCTAAATTTAAGCTTCTTATATATTTTAATAACGATAATTTAATATTGAATATAAATTTATTATTAATAACTAACAGCCATTTGTTGAGCAACTAGTGACTGGTGACTATTTTTTGTTGATTTTTAATTTAAATTTAATTTTTTTTTTTTTCGATTTTTTCAAAATTATTTTACAAAATTTTATTTATTCGTTTTTCTTTTCACTTTTTTTCTATTTTTTTTTTTCATAATATAACCTTATACATATGCTAAATGATTTTTTTCCAGTGTAATAAATATATTATATTATGTATGTATGTATGAATAAATTATTACTTATATCATAAATTTTAATTGAAAAATAACATTAATATATTTTTTATAATAAATGTATGTATGTAATCAAGTAATACCTATGCATAATATTCTTATACACATACATACGAATAACATTTTTATAGAAATTTTTTTCCATTTTCATTTCCTATTTCATCATCAAGTACAGAGTGAAACCAAATTAATCGATTTCAAATCAGATTGAAATTGACATATTAGAAAATTATTGTTAAGACCTAATCAATTAAATTAATAGTTGTAGAATACTTTAATGAAAGGTCAATAAAGCAATGAATTTTAAAATTAGTTTTAAATACAAAATGGTTGATCACAACATGTTTAAAGCGAGATTAAAAGATTTTTTGATAAGAAACATAAAAGTTTCCTCTCCGATTCCACCAATTCTTATTTTATAAATTTTTTTTTCAATAATATATGATTTTACTATGAATTTCTTTAAACTTGTAAATCTTAGTAAATAATTGATAATCTTTTATTTATTTTTTTTAAAAAAAAAATTTAATCTATACAGCTACCAAAACTTCGAGAAATGTCTAGAATATTAAGCGATAATTTTACACTCAACGTATCTACATTATTACTAAATTTCTATATAAAAAGCATACATACAACATTCATTATATGTATAAAATACCTACATATATTAAATAATATACATACATTTACAAAAGTGCTAATAAAAATTTTAAAATTTTTAATGTAATCTCATAATTTTTTTGAGTCAGGGTTGCAAAACTTAATATTTTCAATTAATTAAATATAAATAATTTGTCAAACTTTGAAACACGACGGAAGCTCTTTGTGCACCATATTTAAAGGAACGATTATTGAATTTGATTGACTTGTGTACACTAGTTGCTGAGTTAATTAGTAAGCAAGTAAGTAAGTAAATAAACTTTATTCATTACAATCATGTGTTGCAATTTTTTTCGCTCTTTCACCCTTTTCCAGGGAAAAAATTAAATCTTTCAGCTCATTAAGAACAATATTTGTACAGTTTTCCCAGTCAACACTCACAACCACATATAAACAAGTCAATCTATATTTCGGTACAATACTCAAATCACAAGAAAGTGAATTTTTAACACCGAAATCAAAATTGAATGAACTCAAAATGTCAATTTTTCTAAACTATAGAAAAACGCTATTCTGGTCAATAAAACCAAATGTATACATTATTCTATCTGTTGTTATGTATGTAGACTTAACTTTATTAACTACACACATACAATCTTAATGTATTTAAAATCATGATAGCAGCCAAAAAGGCTTAACGGAACGATACGAGGGCGTAATAATAAGTTCGCCCTAGTGGAAATGTCTTTTAGCCATAATTAAATCAACTCAGAAATGGATAAATTTTTTTAAAGGCTTCGTGCTCCGTGCGTTGAATTTCAAATATCATTTTGACTTACCATAAGAGTTCCGTATGACTTTATATTTTAATTATTATAAACCCGTATGACTTTATATTTTGTGCATATTTTTATTTTATTTTTTCATTAGTACTTTTTCTTTCGTTACTAATATCACATTTGAATACACATATAAATATGTATGTTTATGCACATTATTGACATGCGAAACCTCATTTTTCAGAAATTTCGTAAAGAGACGAGAATATAATTGAGAATATTTATCTCCTATGATTCAAGATTAGTTAAACTGTATGACAACTCTGACAAGAGATTTAAGTGCAATTTTTATAAAATGATATGGTAAAAGCAAATTTATGATAACAATATATACGCACTCGTGTACAATATTTTGTCATTTACTTGCATTAGTTGTACATACTTATATAAAAAATACGAAAATATGTCATAAAGGAATATCAGTTCTAGCGGAAATTTTTCACATTTACGTTTTATAAATGCAATAATAGTGCAACTACGAATTACAAATTTTGATCTCAATATACTAAAAAGATTAATTTTTTTTTACTTTTTTTTTAATTTTGTTCTTTTAAATTATTATTTTCTATTTCTTACCAATTACATTTTCAATAATATTATATAACAAATGTCAAAAAATAATTTAATTTCGAATTGGGGCCCTAATTCTTTATTAATGTTTATTAAAAATCTTTTGACATTTGTCGGATTACATACATATATTGGCAATATTATGTATTACTGACATAACTCATTTTAAATTATATGTACATACATATGTATATATATCTTACGTATATGATATTCAAATCAATGAATATACAATTTTAAGTTATTCAATCATTATTATTACATGATTACAATTAAATATTGGAAAAATTAAATTCATGTTTGTGCTTATATTTCCAATCCTATTAAATAGTACTTTCCACTCATAATATACGACATTTAAATATGTAAAATCAAAAATATTATTTTATATTATTTAATTAAATTTTTTATATTATATTAGATTTAATAATAAAATTTGTTTGTGTGTTTTTGTAGCCTTAAGTAAAAAATTTTATGTATTTTAAAATTTAGGCAAAATGTTATATTTATTTTTTGGATTTCTATAATATAATAGACAAAAAAATATCGGAAAAATCCAATTATAAAATTTAAACCTGTAATCTTCAATATATTCTTTTTATAGATTTCTTTGTTTGTATAAAATTAAAAATTGTTATGGCTAACATTTGAAGTAAATATAGATCGTACACACACCGGAGAGCTATCGAAATACAATCTGAATAATAAAATATCATACAATTTCAATCGAACATGTTCACAAAAATTGCAATATTGGTAGGCTAAAATTCACTATGAAAAAATAAAAGTAAATTCATAGTGAAGAAAATAAAAACATTTTATATGACCGCCGGTGATTTCAAAGCGAAACGTCTTATCCCAATTTCTCGTCATGACACTCCTACACATTATTACCGACTGCATTGTGTATACAATAAGGCAGGTTATGTGATGGCAACAAAATTTGCATTATCGGTGGCAACGCACTTCTCTATAGTAGGGAAGTGTAAGTAAACTATTTTTAGCAACCTGTCGGCCTGTCGGTCTGTCTACACGTGTATCTCAAGTTCAGTTGAACCGATATTCATGAAATTTTATGAGTAAGTTTATTTTGCCTATGGCACGGATTGGTCAACTTTTGGGATATGTCAGGCCTCGGGAACTGAACTGTTTTGCGTGCGTGATTTTACATTTTCGCGTATATAAGGGGAAATAATCAACCAATTTCTTTCAAATTTAATATTTAAATTCAAAATATTAAAACAATGAACATATAAATTTTTTGGAATCTTCAGGGCTCGAAAACCGAACTTGGGGCCGATTTTACATTTGTGTCCTTAAAATTGTAAGGAAGTGTTTGAAACTCATTTTTATAATCTTCTGCAACACTTACACTAAACTAGGCAATATATATTGCGGCCGGTTATGTGCTGACTACATCAAATTTTTTTTATGATATTACACAATATATTTGGTTCACTCTAATAGCTGTTTTCCATTTCTTTTCCATATAACAATTTGGAGAGAAATAAATTGGTTTATTATTGATATGGAAATTCAGTTTGGCACTCACAATAATTTAAGAGCGTTTAATATATTAGAACATTTCAGTCGAGTACAATAATTTTAGCATATTCTTAAAATTTTTACTCTTTTGTTACAACCAACTAAATCTTGAATTAATGAGTTAAGTTTTTAATACATGATATTTCAATTTACTTATTTATTTGTCGTAAAAATTTATTCATTTATTTTTTATTTATATATTTGGTTGAATGTTGAATTACAAACAATCTATAATAATAAAGAGTTCTTATGAAGAAATGATCTACTACACTATTTAAATTATTGTCATTCATACACCAAAATGTATCAAATTATTGCATACATTTAGGGTGAGCACGAAAATAAAAATTGACAGAAGCATTGACATAATGGCTGAATTGAACGATTAAATAAGTGACTTAAGATAAATAATTACATTTTTGATAGCATAGCATTTAATATAATTTTTTGCTTTTATTGGAATTTGGAAATGCTAATACAGTTTTGGAAATGAAAGGTGCCGAAAATTTAAACTTATTTGTAGGGAATATTTTTCTTATTTGGATACAGTAAGTAATCTTTAACACAACAAAACAATACAATAAGTAATTTTAACAAGTAACATTCTTTCAGCTTCTTGAAGCTGTAACATTTAGAGATGAGGCAAGAAAAGTTTCCAGTAAAGACTTATTTATACATAAAATTTCAGCTTTCAGTCTTAAATGTTTTGAAAAACAAAAACACGAACGGGCGAACAGTTTTCAATTTTATTGGAAAAGTGCTGAAAATTTGCATTTCTCTTAGGCAAGAGAACACTCCTATTTCTTACGTAATGCAATAATTCTCATTCGGAATTTCAACAAAATTTATTATACACTACATGAAATACATATAATTTGTGCATTTAACATGGTGTGATACTAATTTTTTAGGTTTACAAAATATAATAACCAAAAGTTTATATGTTGAATGGTACAAGTAGAGTACAAAATGTATTTGTCTGTGATTAGATTACAATTAAACTTGTCTTACTTAGTGATTTTAATGGTTCTCAATTTTTGTCAATACGTGACTGTTTTACACAAAATAAACGTATATGAATTTCCCGATTGCAAGTATTCCCTTCAAATGCATAACTTACAGATGCATTTGAATACTTTCATTTTATAAAAATATATTTTTGCAGTACCCTACTCAATGATCATATTTCTACTATAGGCCGGCGGAGCGTGCAAAAACTATCAGAAATTTATAGTCAAAAACGTCCTTTATAAAACTAGTAAACTTTAGAGATATTTAATTTTTTAAAATTAGTTTAAAAATTCTCATTAAAAAAAAATTTAATTCATTGATTTCTCTTATATTCCAATATTTTTTGCATATCCCTTAAAATGCAAATTAGTTCTATAAAGCTAGTAGACTGGTCATAAATAGTTCAATGTAATTTTTTTTTACAATAAACAAAAAATTGAGGTAAATACCACTTAGCTAGTGCTTTGCTATTTAAAATCTATAAATAGAATGTGATTGAAGTTTAATATTGTTAAATTTCATGAAAATTATTAAAAAACCCAAAATATAATTTTATAATTAGTTTCAAAGGTTATTATTATAAATAATTGCTTTTTATTATGTTATGGATACTTTAATTGTATTCATAAAAAAAATAATTTTTTCTCTCTTTATATTTTATGTATTTTTTAATTTAAATTAATTAATTTAAATACTATTCATTTTTTCCATTTACTTCTATGTATATGAATATGTGTTTCTCTATATAAATAAATAAAAAATAAAAACAACAAGAGTGAATGAAGGCTCAACAACAATTTTTGAATTTTTAAGTAAATTTCAAAAATGATTTTTAAAAATTGCTAATAAATAACAAAATAACATTCATTTTCAACACGAGAAGAATTTGTTTTACGAAAAACAGGTTGTTGTACAAGAAATTTTGGGAAAATTCCATTTTCATAAAAATTGTAGTTGATACCTTTACTCACTCATGTCTTCTATTTGATTGTTATACTCTAAATTTTTTACCATTAATTAAAAATTTTTTTTTAAATAATTTTTAAGTTTTCCTTTTTGGGTGACATTAAGCATACTTAATAATTTTTTTTTGTAATAATAATAATTTTATTAATTAAATTAATATTTACATTAAATATATACTGCATTATATAAAAATACACATACAAAGTTATGCAGTTATTTAGACTTTATATAGGGAAAAAGTATGGATGGAAAATGTTTCTGTTCCATTTATGGTTTTTCACATTCTATTTTTCTTTTAATTTTTATTTTATACATGTATAAATCTTCATTTTCAGTATTTATAATTACATAATATTTTAATATTTTACATACATAAATACAGATGAATAAATTACACTTGTAAGTATATACAAATGTACGAATTGTGAATAGTTCGAATTTAAAATTTATTTTTTAAATTAAAAAAACAAAGAGCTGTTTGTAAAATAAGATAATCTGTAAAGAAAATAGAAAATGTTTAAATAACTATGATTTTATAAATTTAAATTACATGGATTGGATTTCAAAAATATTATTTTTAAAGAAAGCGCTAAATGAAAACAGTCTTTTTACTTTACTAAGTTTTATTGAAACGAGAATTAGGATGTTTCTCAATCTATGGGAATTTTGTGTGCTAATATTATATTTTTAAGGGGTTAGCCTAACAGAAGGCCCAGTTTGGAGCTTTACATTTCGTTGATTCTCGGTCATCAAGAATAACGACTTGGTAGTTTTAATGTCCGGGATTCTTATTTGTATTAGTAATCTGTTTATAATACAAAGCCATAGATTTTGTTTACAGTAATGGAATATGGTTCCAGGCCATAACAATTACACTGCATTCGTACATAGTGTTTAAGAGAAATTAAATGCACTACAAAATTTGTCAAAAAAAAAACGTCAAACCTTTTCCGTTGTTCAAAACCGTAAACATGAGTTTTCTTAAGAAATCATTGTATTTATAAGAAGTTGTGAAGTTGAAGGTTTCAAGTATTGTTTTTTCGACAATTTGTTTTGTGGTAGCCGAATAACATTAAAATAAAATAAATCGACTACCGCCAAATTTTTCGAGCATCACACAACAGTGCCTAAACTAGCAACAGAAATAAATTATTTTCGTAAAAACAATAAAACTTCCAATTCCTGTAATAATTCCAGTTCCAAACAACAACATATCTTGAAAAACAATCTTAATGTATATAGGCCGAACTGATTTTATGAATTTAAATCTAATTTTATGAATATAAGGATGAGAATATTATCATATGACAATAATAAATTATGTTCAAAAAAATATTTTATTCAGCCTAAGATACAATTAAAAAATTTCAAAAACTCCAATATTTTATTCTCCCTTGTTTTAACAAATTCTCATTAGAGAATTCAAAACTTTTATAAAGATTGATATCCTTAAATTTTAAATGAAAAGACTATTATAAATTTTTTATGATATTGAAAATAAAATTTAAATTTTTAATAATAACATTTCATAAATTATTCATAGCAAAATTATATTTCCACATTTTATTCATTATTAATAAGCATTTGAAGGATAATTCGGTGATGCAAAACAACATACTTCCAAATACTGTTGTATAATAAATTAAATATGAGTTGTAAAATATTTCTCGGGTAAAAATATAAAAAATATTTCTATAGATACTTTCTTCTTTTTCAATATTATCTTTAATTGGCGTTATAAGTCTCCAGTGAATTTCAGCATTATAATATTCTCGATGAAAATCAGGTGAAGACTGGAAAGATGCTTCGGCAATACGAAAAAAACGGTTAAAATAAAAAAAAATAAAAAGGATTTCTGAATAGCATGGGAAAGTCGTCTTTATATTGCTTAAAACTAATACAAGCATATACAGCATGAAATTGTTAATATTCCATTCTACTCCTAAAAGAGATACAAAAGCTTTCTCTGGAGGATATTTTTCCCGTAAGATATCTTTGCGGATCTGCGCAACTGCAAATCTTTCTGAGCATTCATGAATTACTTCAATTGCAATGAATTTACGTTTACGCAAATGTTAATTAAATGTTAAGAAATATTAATCACTAATTTCAAAATAAAAATATAGTGTGCCTTCAATGGACCATCAAATAATTTCGGGGTTATAGTAGTAATCTGTTCAAAATATTTTAATTATTTATAGACTTTTTCGATCTTTTTCTTTATTCTTATACAAAAACTTCAGAAAATTTCAATTAAATAAAATTAAAATTTAAAAGCACTTCATAATTAATATTGGAAAAATATTAATAACTGCTATTATACCCATATAATTTGTTAAAAAAAATTTGTGTTCACTTGACTACTTTTCTTAGAAAATCATAACAGTGATATTTATTCAAGTTCCTTAAAAGAAACAAAATAATCAAATAAAAAATTCTCTTTTCTTTTTTTATAATCAATAAAATGAGTAATCTTCCGGTTCATTAACTGAAATACAATTAAATTTATTCATCTTGAGATTATTTTAATACTGGCTATAATGTATATAAAAAATTATTAAATATTATCCTTGTTATACTGAAAAAAAATTCTAAGATCGATTTCAAAATTTAGTCTTATACGATAAATATGTTAGGCGTCTCGTATCGTAAAATATTTTATAATTTATTAAAATTTTTTAAATTTTTAAACTATTGGTTTGGCGAATAATTTTAGAATTCAAATATTTTTAAATACAAAAAATTCAATACACGCGCCAATGTTTTTGTAAGTTACGCACATTAAATTTTTGGTTTGGTCATTTAACTCAAAACACACAAACCCGCTAAATGTTAATTGGTTTGTGACCAAAAAACACTCACACAAGCTTGTTTCTGAAAGAAAATAAAGATTTTCGTAAACAGAAATAGCGTCTTATGGGAGAATATGAATTTAAAATGAAAAATGGACTAAAATTGCATGAAAGCAAGTAAATAAATTCTTACTCATTTAAAGTGGATTTTGTCATTTGAAAACGGTTTCTGGTTTGGTATTTTGTTCCCAGTTTTCATCTGACTAGCATTTTGGACATTTATATTAAAATTTTTGTTGAATAGATTTTGTACTAAAAAAATTTTTTGTACGAACACAAATTACAGTGAACGTATTATTTGATAGGTTTTCGTAAGTGAATATTTTTGCAAACTTTTTATTTTAAGCACATATTTTGATTTTATGAAAATAGCATTCTAATTTAAAATAAAAATTTCTTCAAAAATTTGCAATTTAAGTTCTGTCAGCATTCTATGTTATGTAAAAAGAAAATGTATTTATTTAGCGAAAATATTAGAGAAGATTATGAAAATGTCTTTTAAATACTCTGGTAATATTTTAGTTAAAATACCCAGAAAAATATGGATTTGTCTTTTAGCAGAGTTTCGCTCTATGCTATCCGAATTCCCTGATAAATTCAGTGACCTTCAGTAAGAAACACAACTCAAATTTCGTAAATTTAATTATATGACATGGTAAAAAATAAAAAATAAACTCGGTTTGCAAGATTCGATATTCTAAAAACTGTTGAATATTTTCTTAAAAATGTTGATAAATGCAAACTCGACTATTAGTAAAGATATCATTCCTGAGGCCTGACGTATCTCAACTGTTGATCAATTCGTGTAGCCAAAGTAAGATCACATAATAATTTCCATGAAAATCGCTTACCAAACTTGAGATACAAGCGTACATACAGAGTGAACGATAAGCCGACTTCTTGCTAAAAATATTATATTATATTATGATCGCTAAATATGTATATGTACCATACATATTGCATATATAATAATTTTAACTATATATGCGCATATAAAATTAAGGAACTTCATATATCCTTCTTCCGGAATAATAGTTTTAGGAAAAATATTATGATTATCCGATTTATTTAAATTTACTTGTAACATTTTCACATTCTTAGTAATATATTAAATTCACAATATTGTTTAAATGTATGTGATGTATTGTATTAATGTATGTATGTGCAAATAAATTATAGCTATTCATGAAAATTTATTTTATATATTTTATAACAATAATAAAATTATATTTACCATGAAAGAAAATATAAAGGAACGTTTCTTATATGGTATATTTGTTTTGAAATCCTTTCCAAAAAAGAAAAAGAAAAATCAATTTCTTAGAAGAAATAATTCACTTGTCAGGCGAAAAAATCACATAATAAAATAAACACCAGGATGTCACATGGAAATCGGGGAAAATATGAAAATTTTTTTTTTTGGTATTTAAGAATTTTCTTTTATTATCGTTCTTTTTCTTTCTCTTTTTTCTCTTTTTTTCATAATAATTCTCGAAATATCTTTTTTCAATAATTTTTCTTCTATCTCTTTCTAATAATACGATTTATTATTTACTTTCAATATTTTTATTTTCTATTCTCTTGAATGTCATTATTTTTATTGTTCTGTTTTCCTTTTTTTCCTCTCTTCATTTTTATTTTATTTTTACATTCGATTTCATATTTTTTTTCGATTTTTTTTTTACTTTTTTTTGTTTTTATTTTAATCCGTTATGATGTATGACATTTTTATTTTGTTTTCTCCTTCTTTTTTTGTTATTTTTTTCCCAATAACTTTTTGTTTTTTTTTTTTAATATTGTAAACGGTAAAAAATTATAGAATGTTTTTTTTATCTTTTCTTGACACACGTTGTTTCCTCTTCTATTTTAAATTTCAATTTTGTTGTTTTGTTGTTTTTTTCGTATTTTATTTTTTTTTCAGTCAATTTCTCTAATATTTTTTTCTTCTTGGTTTGTTTTTCAAATTGTTTATCTTCCACTCTTCTTTTGTGTTGTTTTTGTGTTGTTTTTGTTTGTTCACATGTTCACATGTTCGTTTGTTAAATTGTTGTTCGTTTGTTTGTTTGTTAGCTTGTTGTATATTTTATGCATTAAATATTTTTAAAAAGTTTCAATTTGAGTTGATATTTTTTCGATTTATTTCTTGTTTTTTTTTCTCGCTTTTTACCTTTGTAATATTGAATAGTTTTGTATATGAAATATTCAGGCAGGTGAAATTAATGTATTCACATTTTGAATAATAATATAGTTAAAGTAAAAAATTTTACACCTGAACAATCTTATTGTACCGTTATATATACAAATAAAAATGACAGAAAAAAAAAATGAAAATTACAAAAATATTTTATAGTGCGCTATTTTCATAGTCATTTTTTTTTTGTGTTTTCAACTACATATTTTTATATTTTTTTTTCTTATTTTTATTGTGTTTTCTCTTTCTCTTGTACTGTGTTATATTATTGCTCTTAAAATAAGGAAGGTAATTTAGATAAGGACGTGATAAAGTACAAGCATACATTTATATATTAAATATATGCATTTCTAGGTACCTACTTTACTTGTAATTCTTTTTGATATTAAAATATGAATGATAAATTTTACTTTGGAAAATACATAAGAGATTTTTATGAATTTTGTAATTTTAAGTAATAATAATTGCAAATGTAAGTGCATTATACACTCATATAATATAGTTAAAAGTATATCATGTATATAAAAAATTTAAGTAATTTGTATTTTGCAAGAGATGATAATATTATTTTGTTTTTAAAAGGAATATAAATAATTTTGCACGATTTATGTACATATATAATATTTCAATGATTTTTATTATACCCCTTGTGTCTGTCATATTATAGCACGTTCCTATAAAGGGGTTTTTTTAAAACAACTTTCAAATTTTTTGTTTTTTTTTTATAATACAACTCAAAACAGAACAAATTTTAGAATTTTTAAATTGATACAGACACAGATCTGTTAAAAATATAAATAATTTTTTTATTATTCGATTTATGTAAAAAATGCAATAACTACAAAATAAACGAAAATATAGTAAAAAATGTAAAATATTGGTATAATTACTTTTTTTCTTAGTTTTCGATACTATAATTTAAAATTAGAAAATTTAACAATGGGAAGAATTTCGATTTTTTATCTGAATTACGAAAATCGGCTTTTAAATTCAATTAAAAGTTCCTCTCAATATATAGACAATTAATAATTATTTGTGAAAATAGAATTTAAATTTCATAAAATACATCAAATCAAATTATTCAAAAAATATAATTCTTTTTTTCTTTTTGCTTAACTAATTCATTTTGGAAGAATATTTAAAAATCACAATAAAATTGTCCTACAATTCATTCAAACTAGGAACATATTCGGGCGCCATCATCTTTACCTTGCATAAACTCTAAATCGAGTATTAAATTTAAATAACAAATTTATATTCTCTATTCCGTTTTCTCTTGATTATGAGCATTATCACTGGAACCCTATAAACATAAAATTCACAAATTAATACGAAATTCTTAAAGTACTATTTCCATTTTTATAAAGTTAGATTTCTCAAAGTAATATTTTAGTATTAATTTAAATAAAAAATGTGTTATACACGTTATTTAAAAATCTGAATTTCTCCGCGTATTATTAATGCATTCAATATTACAAAAATTCAATATTATAAAAATTCAAAACGTGTCTATAAATATGTCAGTGTAAAATACTGAATTCGGTTATAACACAAAAAAAAATGATAATAAATATTTTTCGATATTTGAATAGTTCTTTTGTTATTTATTTGGAAATTGTTATTTCAACCATATAACAGAAAAATATGAAAATCAATAAAAAAAATATTGGAAAAAATTTAATAAACGCGCGCGAAGAATAGGTGGAAAAGTGAAAAATAAAAATTCAAGGATTTAAAGGATTTTAAATGTTATTTTTAAAAATACTTAATTTTTTTTTTGTTTTTTTATAATATTCGTTTGTTTTTTATATGTGCAGGTGCAATTTTTAATTTGTTGAATTTTGTTTTTGTTATTTTAATTTACTGATTATTTCTTCTTTGTTTACACTTTTAATAATTTTTAATATTTTTTTTTTTGGTGTTTTTTACTTTTGTTATTTTTATTCTGTTTTTCTTTTTACTATTTTACTTCCTTTTATGTTTGAACTTGAACTTTATTCTCATTAACAGATGTCGTCCACATACCGCTACCGGAACGTGTTTTTCTTGCTTGTACAATACCATCCATAATATCTAATTGTAAATTATGAACACTTCCTCGATGTTCAGTTAATGGTGGACCAGCAATTGCACTACCTCTACGACTATAAAATAAAATTATGAAATTTATGAGATATTTTTAATTTATATGGAATTTAAAATAAAATGATTAAAGTTACTTGAAGTACTTTTGAAAATAAGATTAAAGACTGATTTATAAATCAGATTTGTCGAGCATCTAATGGAGGAGTTTATTCTACTAGAGATATGGTAACAGTTTGGCAATTATATTTAGAACGAATATTTCTCTATGGAATAATATTGGAAGATAGGAACGCAAATAATAGTAATAAAGTATCAACAGCATCACTACAGCCTACAAAAAATGGATTTATTACGTACAATTAAGTACATAGAATGAAAAACGTATTGTAGTCGCACTTGATCTTTTTGTTAAAATTTTAAGAAAAATTTTAAAATACGTGCACGATTTTTAATTCTGTAAAACATTTTCACAAACTAATAATAATATATTATGTAATTAGGATTTTGGATATCATTAAAAATTTAATGTAATATTTTAATTTATGTATAATAAAAGAATATTTTCTGGTAGACACACGAAATTATCCTTATCTATATATAAATTGAATCTAAGTGTCCTGATTTATTTTTTTTACAAAAATATTGTACTATCGCATAGTGAGAAAATGAATACGTTCTTCATAGAGTAAGTTAAGCTAAATTGTATGGAAAAACGAGAAAAATTAGAGTTGACTGGGTTAAACAAAATTTGAATACTATACACTTTAAAGTACACACATAGCTCATACCATAGCCATAAATTTTAATCAAATACTGGGCCTAATTCTCGATTAATTTGTACTTAATTTAATTCTCTTTACCTTGCAGTTTCCGTAATATTGTCAAATTATTTTTAAAATTGCAGGGCAGCTATTTAGTTCGAGACTGTTTTGATTGAATCCAAATGAAGGGTTCTTATGGCAACAGTCTTTTTAAAATGGTGAAAATTTGGTTAGCCTTGATTAAATAATCTTTGAGTTAGGACGGACAGATAGAAGGACACACGAACTTATGAACGGGCAGACATTGCAAAATTTACCCACAATTCAATGCTGATCAAACTTATATACTTATGCCTATTTCTTAATATTTCAAACGAAATAGCCAATTTATAATATCCATTGAATATTTTTGTGTACGGCTCACTAGTATAATGCAACAAAGATAGTACAAAACCTAATCAGTAACCTAATAGTTATAACAATGAAACTTAATTGAATATTTTTATAACGATATTTTTTCAATTTGGCAATTCTTGAAAATACAGACTTGTTAAATGTTACGCAAAAATGGAACGTAAGGCAACCCCGATGTTATAATCTATTAAAATATTTCATATTTTATCATATGAAATAATTAAAATTATTAAATTTACAATGTAATGAAATCAAAACAGAGGAAAAAAATTAAAGCCCTTTCAAAAAAAAATGTCAGCAACTGCAACTGACAATAAAATTTTTTAAAATAAAATATCTTTCAAGCATCCAACAAAAATAATTTTATTTATGATTTTAAATACAAAAAAACTTTTATTACCTAGTTGAAATAACACCTATTGATTCCCTTCGATTTCGACCGAATAATGACGTTGGTACTGGTGATATTGTAACAACTGAATGACGTCTACCACCAGATGATGGACCAGCTGAACGTTGAGATAATGTTGCCAAAAATTCAACTTCTTTTGTACTTAAAGTTGTTGACTCAGAACCGGCTTCAGATAAACGACGTACTTGACTTGCTGTTATACCCTCTGTAATTTGTAATGATGGCAATGAATGTTTACGCCTTTGATGAGGATCATTAAATGGACATAATAAATATGGATTTACAGGAGACTGTGGTTCTGATTCGTCACTATTTGAATTTTTTTGTTCTAAATTTGTTTCATCACCTTCTTCACCGGTATTTGATTCTTCCACTACAATTAAAGGTTCTTGGGCACTAGCATTAAAAATCGGTGTAAAAGAGGCTCGTCTCATTTTGATAATAACTTTTTTTTTAATGTTGTTGTTATTATTATTTTAATTTTTAATTCGTTATTAAATAATGTTACTATTGGATATTTTTTAATAAAAAGAATTGAAAAACAAATGAAAAATTGTTTTGGTTATTTGTAAAAAATTTTTGGTGTTTTGATTTGTTAAATTTTTGTTTTGAGTTTTGTTTCTTTATTTTTCTTTTATACTTGGAAAATTGGATCCTTTAGTTACATGCAGTTGATTGTCTGAAAATACGAAAACAAAAAAAAAAATATGGAAATTAATTTTGTGTTTAAATTTTTGCGTAATTTTGTTTTTTATTTATTTATTTTTTTTTTAATTAAAATATCAAAAAATTTTTTACTTATATTAAAATAAGTAAAGTTTTTCATCATGAGATTTTCACATTAAATCTACTTTGGATTTTTGCAAAAAAAGAAATAATAAAAAAACTTGTTGAAAGTATCCTTGACAAAATTTTATTTGAATTACTCGTATATCCTTCAAGCAATAAAAATCGTCCATTTTTTCAGAACAAAAAAAAAAAGAAAATCCTCTCAGATTCAGAAATTACTGAAGAGCCATTAAGGAATATTGCGCATTCCCTCGGCCTACACAGATTTTCACGAATACCTTTTGATACTAAGTTACTATTGTAATTTGTATAAATGTGTACCTGAATTTAAAGGAGAAGATTTGTATTTCAAAATTTATTTGCAATATCTTGTCGGTGTCTTCATTTAAAAATAAAAATATTTGATTTAGACTTTCTTTATTGTTTTACATATGTGATTATTCTTCTTCGTTTCCACGGATAAAAATAAATGTAGTAAAAATACTCCAATTAAATGTGAAAATATTATTACCGCACACTGACCAATTTAACTAATCTAATATGGTTCAAACAATGTCGGCATGTTATTATAAGGAAATGATAATTAAATGAGCGCTACCTAAAATTTATTAAGGTGATAAATACCCTTGATATTTCAAATTTGCATGTGCTTTTACCTAATATTCTTGATATTTGGTTAAATTTTTTTCCACAATACAAGAAAATAAACGTTTCATATACAAACAATTTTTAACTTCACCTTGCTTTCATAGAAATCACTCAAAATTGGCAACTAATTTAGGTCTTATATAAAAACGCCTAAAAAAAGAGCAAACTATAAATTACTAATTGTGGTTTAATAATAGAAAACAATTAAGTGAAATGTAATTTTAGCAAATGCTTAAAACTTGAGAGTAAAGTTAAAAATTATTCAACATTTCAGTAAAAAAAAATTTATGCTTTAAAATTCAACACGATTTTGTGTTGCGATTTGCGAAAAATGAAAAAAAGTAAAATTTCCATTTCTTTGAATTGAAACATTTTGGGATGTTGAAGGGCTTGTAATACTTAAAAATGCAATTTTATACTTGAAAATCTATTCTTGTGCTTTTTTCTATTTATAAATTGCAGATAAATAGTTCAATTACAAAGTTTTTTTAGTAATTACACGAGATAAAAGAAAGTAGATAAGGTCCTTAATACGCTGATTAATATTACGTGGGGTAGACACATTTGAAGACGTATTAATAATGAGTTCATTTGGGTAATTTCCAAAACGAAAATATTTTCTTTTATTTTTGAGAACATCAGAATACTTTTGTTTTTGGTATTCTACTAGACGCGAAATGTGATATGACAGAAGAATCGAAACCCAAAATTTTTTGAAGTTTAAAGGTTAGAAAATTGTTTTTGAATAAACGGGTGACAGAAAGAAGTATAACTAATTAAACAGAGAAAGATGTCTTCGACCGGTTTTTGGTTTTTGGGAAAAAGAAGAGGTGAACCTGACAGAGACAATTAAGAAAACTTTTATATCACTGTCGACTACTAGACGCGCACCTAGTAGATTCGCAAATCTGTCACCTCATACATTTTTATGTGCGACGCGTAAATAATTATCCAAATTAATTCAAAAATTTATTAATCTTGGAGAAAGAAAGTATTTATTCACGCTAAGATAGGGTATCAATAGTTATATATGTATATTAATTAGTAAGTTATTAAATAAAAAATAAAGAATTAATTTTCAATACCAAAATTTATGCGAAAAATTCAATTTAAGTTCCCAATATTTAACTTATTAAAATTATTTCATAAAAAAATTATACGCAAAATTACTGCAATAATTAAAAGAAGCTTTTATACCTTAAATTTCATGTAAAATGAATTGAAAATTAATTCGAGTAATTTCCTTTATAAAAACTTAATATTAGCTCAGCACCGCAGGAGAGAGTAAAAGCACGACCGTAGAGTAAACTGTGCTTCCATGTCTTTATAGATTTTTTTGTAAATTTACCCTTTGTCTAGAGAATATTGGATATCATCAATGATTGGATATAAGGAATATTGAATTCTGGCTGTAAATTGCTTCACTAAAATAACATATCACACAATTATTAGGAATATTCTTTAAATATTTATTTTACTGGCATAAGCATTTCCATTCACCACCTCAATTACATTTTTAACCTTCACTAAAATTTTTCAACTAAATTTTGAAACAAAACGTTGTATAAGTAAAGTTTTGGACGCCATTCCGTATTGAATGATTTAGATGTAATATAAATCGGATAAGCTTAATCCATCATTGCCTCAGATTTTTCTTCGTCTATGGGAACTTATTAGTACTTGCAAACAACGAATTAAACAGTTTCCGTTTATATTGTGTTAATAATGGGTAGAATTTAATGTTAGTAAAATTCATAATTTTCGGCTCATTCACAAGAAAGAAAAGATTCTTTTGGAGTTATATAAATTTATAACGTAAATCTAGACGAGTTCTTAAAACAGTGAGTTTAGTCAATAATCTTAGGTAATAATAAGGTATTTTACATGTTCACAAGCATTATTGCACACAGATTTCCAAATATTTAAAATATTTGTTATCATAAGTAAGCATCTAAGGTATATTTCAAAATATAATTTCCACGTCTGGCTATCATGTTACGTTGTTGGTCGACGGTAGTCCAAAAAAAGATTTTTGAACTTCGTTTTTTTGGGATGTAGATGGTCTAATCCAAACTTTTAAAATTTATAATCTAAACCTTTAAAGTCTTAATAAAAAATTTTTCTCAAAAATCTTAGCCCGTCAATTGTTAATTTCTTTTATTGATATTATACACACATCAAACCATAGTGAATCCGATTATGTTTCCTTAATATTAAAGCATTTCTATAGAGCTATAAGAAATGCTAAAAAATCTACATGATATTTGAACAAATTAAAAAGTTTTCGTTCCTTTTAAATAAAAAGTCCTTGTGACAGCATTAAACAGTTTATTTTTTTTAAATAAATTCTGGACATTAAAAGAAAACGAAGTGAAAAAACAATTGTGCAATTTTTTTTACAACTTGTCTAACAATTCTATTCTTTTTAACGTTTATTTTCAATTAAGCATTTAGAGCTGTGAATAATAGTGACGTAAAATAGAAAAATATGGAAAGAAAGGAAAAACGGATATCAAATAAAAATGAAAATTTTATTTTAAATGTTCGTTCTTTGAAGAGAACTTGATTATATAATTAAAATGTACGGAAAAAAAACAAAATGGATGGGAAAAGAAAATAATAAAATTTTTATTCAAATAAAATTGTGAAATCGGATTGTATAAAGGTGTTATAGCATAGAACAGATCGTTTCGCTACAATTATTTTTAACGATGTTAAGTTGAAAATTTACGTGCACAATTGAAACTATACGATTGCTGAACAAACACATACACACATACAATATTAACAAAGATTCTATTTACTTTGCAAAACATTTTCATTTCATGTTTTATTAATTGCGTTTAACACAATTACAATTTATTTTTCATTTATGCAGCAAAGGAACATTTCAACGATGAATGGCTGATGATATTTTTTTAAAAATAAATTTCTATTTTTTACTTAAAAATCACTGCAGGGTTTTTATATTTTGAATTATTTTATGGCATAAGTTTTATACGTCTAACATTAATAGTAAAATTAAAACTGTTTCTTTATCGTTTTATCACAAATTTTATGCACTGAGGCTTTCATTAATAGATTTTGATGATTATTTCTGATTGCTTAACTAAGTCCTATCGTATATTAATAAAATTGATCACATGTTGGAAGTGTTTAATCATGAAAATTGCTAACAAAATATGAAATAAATCACAAATTCAAATTTGTATTAAATCTAAGCCTTTTAAATCAATAAAAATTTAGTTTAATTCTATGAAGTGGGAAATGTTAAATTCTCAACACAACAAATAATAGGCTAAAATCACAGCACAAACTCCACAGATGATTTTTGCATAGCTTGGGTTTTGGTCTACGTACCTTTACGAATATTACAAAAATTTACGCAGTTTAAAATAAATTTGAATGCAGTAACCAAGTTGTTGATATTTTTATCAGATTTTACAATGAAGACATTAATGAATCTTTTATACTTAAAATCAATTAACCACCTTATTCCTTGTTATTTTTTGCTTTAAAATATTTTTTTAATTAAGCTTTTTAACAAATTTTCGCTTCATGCAAAAATATTCAAACAGTTTTGCCTTTTAGCTTCGTTAGATTGATTATTATAAATTTAAATTTTTAGTTGAACACAAACTTAATGTGATTTTTTTTCTGCTTTAAAATTAATTTCATAAAAAAATAAAAAATAAAAGTTTTCCAACTTCAAAATTTAATTAAACTCCGATGAGTTTTACTCTTCAGGGTAGTAGAGTGGATTATCAAATATATTATTTAATTTTATGAGATCCGATTACTTCAAAATATTTCCAACTTATTCAAATCCCATACACTGAAACAACAAAATTTATTCTTCTTTAATCCCTGATGTTTGGTTTGGTCTTATTGATCTTTTATCGTAACAAAATGAAATTTTTAATGTAACGTACCACAATTTCATTTTCTAAAAAAGGTGAAAAACAATAGTAATATTATGATAAAGTCAAGTTAAAACTATTGAATATGCAAGGCAGTTAGTCATCCATGCCCTTAGTTGCTATCCACAGTCCGCTAGTTGCTTAGACTATGTAAATGCTATATTTTAAAAAGCTCTACGAAACTTCTACGAAATTTTCAATAATAATTATCAGTTTATATTTTCTCCGTATTGCATAGAACTTTCCTTCATTATTTGTACTTACAGCCAGTACTACTACTAGACTTAACTTGTTAAAGATTAATGTGCTACTATTTTTGCAAACCATTATTTTAATGAAGTACATTTTTGAATAGTAGGCTCGTTTTCATATTTCCTAAAAAACTTCTTCCAATTCAATCGTAGCACGTTGGGACTTAGTACTCAAATCCCATATTGTGTATGTGAAACAATGCGAGGGTATGTGCATATTTTTCAAACTAAATTCTTAAATGAATTTGCCATATTCCAGGAATATTTGCTTTTAATTGACATGCTTTATTTATTGACAGACCATGAAAAACTTTATCGTAAAATAAAGTTACAAAAAACATATACGAGTAATAAAGTGCAAAACTTTTAGTCTGAATATAAAATCAAAACTTTTCTTCCCTTTGACTCACAACTTTTTAAAACTCCCCTAAAAATTAAATTCACTCACACTTTTCCAGAATTTTAAAATAAAAATTAACTCTGATTTTAAATCATATTTCATTTATTTTTTATTTATTTTTAACACTTCGTTCGACTTAAAATTACCAGCTAACTATACATGAATACATGCTCCTTTTGGCAGCAGAATCTCAAATATTGTTAAAAATTAAAAATCTCTAATGGAAAACTTTTTAAACATTATAATGTACTCGTACAACTATAATAATATTGTAAAGTTTTACAAATAGTGGCAAATAAATATAGTTAAATATTATTGTCAACTCTGGGATATTCACACATCATGTAATGTAATTCATAGCAGGTAATATTTTAGAAAACGGAAGTTTAGAATGAGAAGGTAATTTTTGCAGTTTCAAAATTAATAAGATCTTCAAAGTGGCTTATTCAATATTTACTTTAACGAGTTTGTAAGCCTATAAAGAAACGTTTATATTGCATATAGAAATTTCAACTACCTCAAACGAAAACGCTACAGTTGACAAAAACAAGTTTTCGAGAAATCAAGCAAAATTTGAGAACAATTGAAACTTTTAAGTTAGATATTCTACTTGACTCCTTGATCTTAGGAGCCAGCAATAGTTCTGTGTGAAATATTTCAACATTATAAATGTAAGATTGAATGTCACCGTATAAGATTCGCCAAAAATTTCCTGTTTTTATTTTTCATTTTATAAATTTTGATGATAAAGCCAATTGAGAAAAAGTTCATTGCCGTACAAAGGCTGGGTACAAAAAATTACTTCAAAAGCCGATTTCTACATTCCCTTTTTTTTCAATTTAGAATCTTCTGTTTGAATCAGCCGATTTGTTCGACATGATTAAAAACAAAGTTCATAATGAAAATCAACTTTTGTTTTTAAATTTTGCTTCCAAAACTGTTTTTAAGTATGAGAAATGTAAATATCAACCTATATACAGACATACATATTCTCATTTGTTTAAAACTTTTGTACAAGCAGATTTTCACACATACATAAACAATGCTTATGTGGTTTCAAATAAAAATTTGGTACGTATAGAACAACGAAACTTATTGTAACTGAAATAGCAACTCGTTTTAAAATACCAAATAAAACAAAAATATAACAATAAATTTAAAAGTTATGACAACGTGAGAGTTGTTTTTTTATATAACAGTAAATAAGTTTTAAACAATTTGCAGTTACAAATTTTCTTTTGAATTAAAAAACAACAATAACAGAAAATTTAAAAACAAAAGAAAAAGTTTTTAAATCAAAAGTTATACGAATTGTTTTTATAAAATTCCAAGTAAATAAAAAAAAACACAAAGACGAAATTGAAAATGATTTGTTACATTTGTTTCCCTAATATTTTCCATTTGAAAGCAAGCAGTAACGGATTTATTTAAAGCCAAAATTCGCTCCATTAGAGAGATGCAATAGATTAGCATTTTATTTGCAAAGTTTTTTGTTTTCAAAAATTTCAGGGTGTGCGAATAATAAAAATAAATTCTTATACATATATTGCATATTTACATGTACAGAATAGGTTCTTATAAAATTACAAAAAGTTGGTGGGAATGGCATTTTAGGAAACTAAAAAAATCTCTAAATTATTGTGAATTTTCATTCACAATATTATTCGATAAGTGTCAATGTACGAATGTTTGCTTGAGGGATATTATAGATTTGCCTCTCCTTTTGTAAAACTTATTAAATGCCAGAACCCTATTTAAATCGGAAGTAAGTGGAACATTAGGTTGAGTAGCTGCCTTACAGACTTTATCTCAAAAATTATAAAAACTTAAATGTTGAGATTCGCATAAACAAATACTTGATAAGGCCCGTTATATTTGATAAAAATTGTTAAAATTTTTTGACTCATTGTTGTAGCATTTGATCATATTATAGAAACTTTTGAAAATTTGCAAAGTATGGTTATAATTTTCAGTAAAAATCTTTGATAAGTTTGAATCTCATAACATTATGGGTTTATAAAGTAACTGTAGTTATTTGTAATGTTTTTTATACACATATGTATAAAAAACATTACAAGAGTTCTTGGAGGCAGTTATCAATTATCATCTCTTAAAATCATTCATTCGTACGGGTATAACAGAGTTGGCCGGTCAATCCTAATCTATTAATATAGTTTTTAGCACTTTTCCAAAATTTTTTTTGAAAAAAGTGGATATTAGTTTCACTCTGTCCGTCCGTCCGTTCGTCCGTCTGTCCGTGTGTTGTTTACAAAACTTCTACACCCTTGAAGATAGAAAGCTGAAATTTCCTACGTACATAGATCTTTACTAGAAACTTATTTCCGTAGAACAAAATTTTTACCTATCTCCCCCCCTCTAGAAGTTATACCCCCCCAAAACTCTAAAAATGGCCTTTTTTAAATATTTGTTGCAATGAAACCATAAGCATTTTTGAAATTTTGCAAACGCAGAAAGGCAGTGGCTTGCTTCCACTAGCGCGGTATACTATAGTTAGACTTTAGAAAAACAAAATGGCCGTTCAAATTTACCGTTATCTAAGGTCCTTTTTTTCCAAATTTTTGATGTCGTTTTTCTTCTAGACCCAAGACTGTAGAAGCTTGAAATTTTAGGAGCTTTTAGACATTATCAAATAGTTCATTTCGTTAGAAGAAAATTTTTTTCCATCTCCACCCCCTCTCAAGTTATAACCTCTTGAAATTCGTAAAATTTGAATTTTTGACACCTTATATTTCCGAAACCGCAAGCTTTTCCAAATTTTTATAAACGCAAAAAGCTAACGGTAAATTCCGTGAAATTAAAAAATATAATTATTTTTCTTAACTCACACAAATAACCCTTAAAATCGAGCATTATGTTAACCCCTTTTTATATTAATTTTTGCTTTATTTCAAAGACTGCATATATGCGTCATCCTAAATATATGCAATTCTAGAAATAGCTTTGTATATGAATGAAAATAATTTCAATAGTGTGATAGGTATACATAGACTGTATTTAAAAGCAGAATTTTCACTTGTTGAAGGGAAAAGTGCTACAATACAAACCATTGGTTTGACCCAACTTTATTTTTACTATTAATATTAATTTTTACAAGTAACTAAAACAGGCTGAATCTCCAAGACATTCTGATCGCTCTTCTGATCAGCATCAATTTTAATCATAAATTATGGATATTAAATATAGAAAGTATATTATTTTCTTACCAATAGTAGCAGGATAAGAGCTTGTCTTAAACGAATAATTTGTTCTTGTCACGTTTCATCTTATTTCTTTAAAATTTTTTAACAGCAAAATTAATAAAATCTCTTGTTCTCAAAAAGTGTTTTTCAAAATACAATTCTGAAATTGAAAATATTTTAATAGAGTTCCACTATCCAGCCTCACCTCGCATTACAGATTAAACATATTTTAATATGAACACAAAAATTAAATTTAATGCAAAGTAATAATTTATTAATATAAATAATAAAATCAAAATTCAATTAATTTTAATAATAAATTATTTCAATTAATTGAATTTGCAATAATTTAAGATTTCAGACTTCGGACTAATGACACTCTCAAGGGAAAAGATTGGCCACTCTCGGAAAAGTATTTTTAACTTCAGGTACCTGTATGAAAAACGAATACGCACTTCAATATTAAATTGTTGCGTTATTCAATATAGAAATAAGTGTGAATTCGAAAATTCATAACCTCTTGTATAAGTGCTAATAAACCTGAATACACTCAGTTAACCGTTTCCAAAAATATTTGATAACATAAAAGGCAATAAAACATAAATAAAAATTCACTTTAGCTTTTAATAACCTTCTTATCAATAAATTATTAATTAACTTTTTTTAATGATTTCATTCAATTTTTTAATTGCCTTCTATACCATTTAAGAATAAAATCCAAACCTACTTAATTTTAATAAAAATAAAAATAATAATTATTAATATAAAAACAAGCGAATCAGAATAAAATTTCATATTACGGCGATTAAAAGTCATTCAGATTATTAATAATAAAAAAATGTTTAATCATAATTAAAATAATTATGTTAATAAATACATGTAGGTTTACTGTCATAAGTCCAGCAAGACAAACATACATTCATACATAATGAAAGGGCATGCATGGTTTTAGACAGTTATTACCATAAATATTTGAACAAATAGAATTTTCAAATAAATTTGGAAAAAGAACAATTTTGTAAATAGTCACAAAAGTGCTTGCTTTTTGTATCAAAAATAACATACTCGATTAACAGAGTGATATTGTATGTTGCAGAACTTAAAGAACTGGTATACTTATAGGTAACACTAACATACTACACTTACAGATAATTAACATCATTTCAATCTAATATAATATTAATTTCGAAGAAATTTTGAAATAGCTTAAAAAATGAGAACTAGTTAATTGTGTTAAGTACAATTTTTGAAAAGAAAATAATGTTGTTGTTGCATATTAATCAGAAAGGTGTTGAAGTGGAAAGAAATTTGGTTGGAATAAAATAAAATAAATTCATGGACAATTACAAATTCATAAAATTTGAGTATCCTTTGATTTGCTATTTGTAATGCTTATAATTCTGACATTTTAATATTTTGTATAATTTTAATTCGAAAAATATATTAGAAAATAGCAAACTTTTTTTATGAACAATTTTACAAAGAAACGCGGAAATCTTTAAAATATTTAATTCTTAAGAATCCCAGTTTTTCTTTTTCTTTTCATGATTAATTTTTAGTATGGGCAAATAATTATGTCTATGACTGTGAAATGAATTTATAAATTTCAAAATTTTAAATTTAAATTTTTCGTACGTTGATTCCATTTAATATCAATTTGGAGTCAAGTGGAAAATAATTCATAATAGAACAAGCAATTTATTTAACGCTTTCTACAAAAAAATAAATATTATATAATTTAAATTGGTTATAGCAGACAATTAGACGCTGAAATTGCAAAGTTCACAATTTAAATTTATATTAAAATTTCATTCATTTTTTTGTGAATGAAATTTTGAAATTAATTTTTCGTTTATTGTTAATATCAACAATCACTGTGGCAACAATTTTACAAATATTTAGGTCCATACATATATTCAATATTAGCAAGTTAGTTATTAGGATAATAATTTAGTTTGACAACATGTTGTGATTTGAATTAATTCTGCCTATTAGATGTCAATAATAAAAAAAAATCTACAATATTGCAAACTTTGAAAAATTAATGAGATAAAAATTTTGATATTTGCCTTTTACGAAAAAAAAAACAAAATTTAAAGTTTTTCCTGAAAAGAACCGATGTATGCTAAAATTTTAATAGAATGAACTACTAGACAGTATTCAACCATAGATAGAAACTCAAACATACATAGATTTTGGGCAACATAACACATTTAAAGATGGAAACTTTTAGAAAATAAATACTTTCAACTGGTAACCATTTTGTGAAGAAACTACAACTATTCCTTTCAGATATCAAAAACTAAAAAAATATGTAGTTGAAAAGAAGCTAAAACTAGTAAGTTTCTAGAAGAAAACTTGAATCTGGCATCAGATCGCACGAAACAGTTAATTCCAGGATTTATAGAACTTTCTATTTTATTTATAAGGAACTATCGTACTATTTAAGAAGAAAGCAGAATTCTCAACTAATTGAAGATAATGGAAATTCAATTTGAAAACTCTTAATTCTGAAAATAATAGATTGAGTCAGCTAACCAGCTAAATTTAACCCACACATCTTATTGTATGAAATCCGTTCGCTAAAATGATAAAATTTTTTTTTCATTATATTATAATCAGTTATCCTTCAAAAATCAATTTATAATTTTTCATCTCATAAAAACAGACAATCTCACCTACTTCTATTATCATTTAATCGTTAACCTTTACAATCTTCACATATTGTACATAACTATATACGCCACCAGAAACCCATTTATAGTTCATGATAGCAAAGAGCAAAGCTCATATTGCCTCTTATTTATGGTACAATCCGTTTAATTAGATTTTTCTATCGGTATAATTTTTATTTAAAGGAAAATTACCATAATAATAATTCAAAAAGCTATTTTAATACACGTTATTATCATCATAAATTTAATTATCAAATAAGAAAAAAAAATTTCAAAGATTAAGTTACACATAGACCGCTACAAATTTTAATATCACTTAAACCAGACAGTTTATTTATTTGTGTTGTATTTATTATACAGGAAGAGTCCATAATATGAAATGATATAGAAATTTGAATTTATCACATTTTGCTCCCACTCTCTTGCTTTATTTATTGAAATAAATTTATTATGTTTTAGATAAATGGATTTGTCGTGCATCCAATTAATTATCCAAGGATCACTAGTTTAAAGTCAATATTCAATTGGTATTAGGCGCTTATAAATAAGGATAATTGCTTCAGAGAAATTTGTAGAAAAAATTTAAAATGATATTGCCACAAAAAGTTCAATTCTAAATTTGTTTGCTGAATTTATTTTCTTTAAGCAATTAATTTTAGACCAACACTGGTCAAATTTTTAGGTTTTCCCTGGATATAATAATTTCGATCTTTTAACACTTTTCCCAAAAAAATGTTAAAAAAGGTGCTTATTAGTTACACTCTGTCCGACCGCTTTCAAAATATTTACAAAACTTCAACATTCTTGAAGACAGAAAACTGAAATCTCATGTACACATAGATCTTTACTAGAAATTTTCGTAGAAGAAAATTTTTACCTATCTTACCCCCTCGAAAAATTATACCCTTTTTAAAAACAAAATGGCCGATAAAATTAACTGTTATCTAAAATCTTTTTTTTTCAAAATTTTGATATAATTTTTGTTCTAAATCACAAGTTGTGCAACTCTTAAAATTTTTTTCCTCCTCGGCCCATCTAAAATTATCGCCTTTTGAAATAATGTAAAATTCGCATTTGCGCCACCATATATTTTTAAATTTCTATGAATAAAAAAATCTAACGGAAGACTAATTATTTTTCTTAAATCCCGCTATTAACCCTTAAATTCGAGTTTTACGTTAACTCCACACACTCTTATTGTCCAATCATTACCTCTGAATATGTAGCATTGATGGAAATTATTTCTTTATTAATTGTAGTTTGCTTCTTGACATCAAACATCCCTTCTTCCTTAAGAGTTCCGTTTGGGTAAGATTGAATACTAGTGATCAGATTTTCAAATTCTTTTTATATACAAATCGATGAAAGCATACAAAAAGAATGCGAAAGTTATTTTAAGGGAAAAAGAAAAGTTGTAAACGAAAATTAATTAACACAATTAATTAACCGTTATATCGAAAGTCTACATCTTTATGAGAGTCTGTTGTCTATATATTTTTTGGCACCTCCAGATGGTAAATGTTAGAACTAAAAGCAGTTTTTTTTTATAATTTCATTCGTAGAAAAAAATTCTTAATCTTTTTACTTAATTTTATTTTTCCGCTATTTTACCTTACTATACGTCGAACAAGACATGTTTTGAAAATAGGAAAACAACTTCATCAATATTTTTAATGCGATTAAACATCGACGTGTGTGTTCTATTGTTGACGAATCGCATTTATTATACTTGTATTATTAAAAAATTTTGTTTTAAATACAGAAAATTTAATAATAAAAAAATACTTTTCTTCATTTTTTCTAAATACCTGATTCAGCAACTTTTATTTAAGAGCACCGTAATACTTAAAGTAGATAAAATAAATATAAACTTTACAAAATATTTTAAAACTTTCAATAAATCGATTTAACTGCTCTATACATACATACTTATTCATTTTTATAAAAGTAGAAATAATCATAAAAATTTAAGATAGACGACGAATGACTGGAATAGAAAGCAAAATCATCAGAGTTTTTCATACCTCCCATTTATTTTTATGTTTCATTGTTTGTTAATTTTATTATTATACCTCAATTTAACATTGTAGACTTTTGACAAATGGTATACTTGTGTTATTACCACACCAGAACAACTTTATTTTGCTTTCTCTTTTTCATTTTGACAATTTATTATTTACTAATGGAATTGATTTTCTCAAATAAATAACAGTAAAGTAAAGTAATATTATTATATTTTGAAAAATCACTGAAGTTGATAAAATGTTACAAAATTTCCAAAAAAGAAAAATAAAATAAAAAGATAGAATGCCATCTAGAATAAAAGGAATGAAAAACAAGTAAAAACGTTTCAGTCGGTATAAACCGATTGAATTATACCCTGCACCTTTCGTTATTGTGTAGCAATTACTCGAACCTGTGAGATCATTCTATAGAAACTTCACGGACATGTCTGACCTAAAATTGGACATCCGACTGCCAAGTTTCATCAATCTGACCTTATAATTTTTCAAAATATTTAAAATTAGCTTTTGGAGTTGTATGGTAAGTACCTAAACCTGTCAAGCAATTCCATCAAAACTTCACAAATATATCTGATCTATAATCGGACATACAACTGCCAAGTTTCATGAATCTGACTTTATTATTTTTCCAAATATTAAGAATAAGCTTTTATACTTGTATGGGATCTACTCGAACCTGTTAAGCAATTCCACCACAACTTCAGAAATATGTCTGACCCATAATTGGACACATGACTGCCAAGTTTCATGAATCTGACTTTATTATTTTTCCAAATATTAAGAATAAGCTTTTAGACTTGTATGGGAGCCACTCGAACCTGTCAAGCAATCGCACCAAAACTTTAGAAATATGTCTGACCCATAATTGGACACACGACTGCCAAGTCTCATGAATTTGACTTTATTATTTTTCCAAATATTTAAAATAAGCTTTTGGGGTTGTATGGCAAGTACCCGAACCTGTCAAGCAATTAAACTAAAACTTCACAAATATATCTGATCTATAATCGGACACACAACTGCCAAGTTTCATGAATCTGACTTTATTCTTTTTCCAAATATTTAAAATTAGCTTATGGAGTTGTGTGGCAGGTACCCGAACCTGTCAAGCAATTAATCGAAAACTTCGGAAATATGTCTGACCCATAATTGGACACATGACTGCCAAGTTTCATGAATCTGACTTTATTATTTTTCCAAATATTAAGAATAAGCTTTTAGACTTGTATGGGAGCTACTCGAACCTGTCAAGCAATCGCACCAAAACTTTAGAAATATGTCTGACCCATAATTGGACACACGACTGCCAAGTCTCATGAATTTGACTTTATTATTTTTCCAAATATTTAAAATAAGCTTTTAGGGTTGTATGGCAAGTACCCGAACTTGTCAAGCAATTCCACTAAAACTTCACAAATATATCTGATCCATAATCGGACACACAACTGCCAAGTTTCATGAATCTGACTTTATTCTTTTTCCAAATATTTAAAATTAGCTTATGGAGTTGTATGGCAGGTACCCGAACCTGTCAAGCAATTCCTCCAAAACTTCGGAAATATATTTGACCTATAATTGGACACATGACTGCCAAGTTTCATGAATCTGACTTTATTATTTTGCCGAATATAAAAAATTTGCTGTTGGAGTTGTATGGCAGCCACCCGAACCGGTGCAGCTATCCCATTATAATTTTTAGAGCATGTGTAGAATATAATTGGACACATGTATACAAAATTTTATATTTACAGCTTTATTAGTTTTTGAAATATTTAAAATAAACTCTTGGAGTTGTATGGCAGCTACCCGAACCCGTTGTCCGACTTAGTCCAATAACAATAGGGTTCGTCCTTGGCACAAAAGAAAAAACTTGTGAAAGTTTGGTGTCGATTGCATTATTGGTTTTTGAGTTATCGTGCGATCGGACGGACGGACGGACGGACGGACGGACGGACGGACGGACGGACGGACGGACGGACGGACATGTCTAAATCGACGCAGAATTTTACGCTGAGCAAGAATATATATATATGTCCATACCGCAGATGACTCCTTCAAGTAGTTACAAACTCCATACCAAAGTTAATATACCCTTCATAGGGTATAAAAAGGTAGAAACATAAATAGATTTTACAATTTTACCTTAATACTATAAAAAATTACCGTTATCAATTTTAATGACATTCTCTTTTGCTATTTTTCAATACGCAGAATATTCGCGTAAAATTTTACAATTTAAAAGGTATTTTGGAACAAGAATGTTTAATACAAATTTCTTCTGAAATTCTAGGAAAATTGTTTTCCCTTACTTTAAAACTTTTATGCTTAATAAGGGATTCGTTGTGGAATATTTATGTAGGTGAAATTTTTAACATAGGTCAATTCAAAATAATAATATTGTGAAATGTAAGATTGATAGATCATTGCGCATTAAAAAAATTGAAAATTCGAGGGTATTAAAAACGGTAAATATTGAAATTAAATGAATATTAACAAAATAAATTAATACCTTAAGAAGTAAACTAAAATAAAAATAAATTATTAAAACTAAAAATAACATGTACAAGTTTTATTAGTAAAATTCATTGGACTTTTTCTGTTATATAAAAAGAAACTGAATAATAAAGATTTGATTCTTATTTTCATCTTTTATGACCTTACTATATGGCATCGAACTAATATTCCAATAAAAAAAGTTTTTTTGCTTTTTGAATTTTTTGCAATAAAACAAAAGTTCTTTTTGTTTCTATTTGAGCATCAGATGGCGAAATTGTAGAATTGTGATATTTCAATGTCAAATTAATTTTCTTTAAAATTTATATAAATAGATTTACGTCTACACATGTGTGTGTACAAACGTATAATATAATAAGCTCTCAAATGTTTAGTGAAATTTAATAAAAAGATTTTGTTAAATAAAAAATAGCATAATTCTCTTGCTCTTTTTATTATTGTGCACACAAAACACATAAAACTCGAGAAACGTTTCTATTTTCATCATTTGCAATTTATTACTAAGCAAAAGAATTTTATGAGCAACATTAATATAAATTACAATTCAATATTAATTTGAAATTATGACTTTCTTGCTTTATTAATTTAGGACATGATAAAACCATATGTACTTTTAATAAACTTTGCTGTTTGATTGATATTTAAAAAAAATCTGATATAGCCAGCACATAACAGAGCCCAATATATATTTTCCACAAAATATAATTTAAAGTTCTCTCTAATTTTTTTTTAATTTAATTTTGTTCTTGGTAGAAGCTTAATTTCTGCGACCCATTCTTTCTGGAAAATTTGCTTAATTTGCCAAATAACATTAATATTCAAAAATTCCGTTGATAATTTCCTTAGATATGGGCATATCAATGTGAAATTGAGACCCACTAAATTTTTGCTTTCCGAGCCTTGCAATAAATTTGTATAAGTAGAAAGGTTAAACTATCCCAATTTATCTATCCCCCAAGTACTAGTCTACAAACGTTTTGGTTAAAATAAAAAGCTCCTTAAATTGCGAGAAAAGTTTAAATATTTGATGACAAAAAAAGTATCACTCAAAACTTAATATTTTACTTGTATATTATACATATACATATATACACGTAGTTTTCAAGAAAAAAAAATAATAATCTTTAAATATATGGATTAAAACTTTATGATGCACGAAATTTAAATGACTTGTCTTAATAGTAAAATTAAAAAATGTTTTCACTAGATTTATCAGTTCTAGTTTGAACTTTATGCCACCAATTAACTTCTAAACCTCAAATTAATTATACCCAAATAATAATCGTAAAAATAGATAATAAAAATAGATAATAAAAAGAAATAATTCGAATTTAAAACTGCATAGTAACAACAATAAAATTGTTATTTCCTCTATTCTACTCTATAAATATGAATTATGAGATTTCGGTACAAGCAAGTACACTGAACAAAAACATAATTATCGAAGATTATAAAAAACTTGCAGTGAAGAATGAAATTTGTCTACGATTTTAATTTTTGAAAACACAGACTAAATGAGTAGAACGGTATGTGTTAAAAATGTGTTCTTGTTTTACTGAATTTCATTAAAACTCAAGGTAAATAAACTGGCGCCAAAACAACTATATGTTTTATATATTCCCTATGTTCTATATATTGATTTTCTTTTCTAGTAATAGAAATTTAAATAAACGTAAAATAGCAAAACACAAAAACACAATCAATATAATGAATATGCAATATAATATTTTTGACAATTCTATAAAAGCTAGACAGTATAAATGATTTAACTGCAGTGCTCAAACAACTTCACTATATTTCTGGCAATTTTGCCAGAAATATAGTGAAGTTGATAAAATAAATTTGATTGATAAAATTTCTTTAGGAATACAATTATAATGCAGTTAGAGTTTAGGAAAATAATTATAGTGCCCACTACATCACGTTATACTGTGTTTACGTAAAGAATTTGTATAATATGCATACTAACATGCCATAGCTGTTGCATGTATCAAAAATGCAAAAATAAATCAAAAACCGTTTCAAATCATTGAATTTTAAGAATTATATCAAGATATAATTTTACTTTCTGTCAAAAAAAGGAACTCAGTTCTTTTAGAAGTGTTAACAAAGGTGAAGGTTTTTCGCTAATTTTTAGTAAATATCAAAAAAGTTTTAATGGATAACTCGTTTTTCTAACTAAGACTTGATATACTTTATGGAGACTCTATCCCAATTTATTTTATTCTGCTTCACATTTACAAACATAATACATACATATAATGTACATGTTCCTTTATACATACGTTAAGAGGTTGTACTTAATTCTTAAAATATAAAATTTAAAATATTAATCAAAATCACATTATTTGTTTTCTTATTCAATGTAACCTCAATATTAAACTTCATTAAGTAAAGCTGACGGAAAATTATTTTATAGCATTTTTAACACTATATTTAATTACTTAACAATCAAATAAAAGACCTATTTTCTTTTTCATTTTGATGCTCTATTTTTATTGTTATATTGGTGGTTTTTTGATAAATGGAAATCGTTTTATTTCATCTTCTTTCCTTATTAACCTTTTTATAAGTCAATATTATGTCAATTATACATGTATATATTATGATCTATATACAAACATATATTTTTATATGCCTATATGACTACAGCGACCAAGAAAACAAAACTCAATTATGAAATATAATCCGTCCGGCGAAAAAAAACGGCTATAAATTAAATCACAATTACGTCACATACACGCTTAATCGCTTTAGTATCTGCTATAATGCGATCATAATAAAAAATTTTTTACAAATCTCACTCACTTCACAACATAACAACAGAACAATAATTATTGATCGATGTTCAGCTTACTAATTTTCTCACTGCTGGTGTTACCATACGCTGTTTACTTTCCTTCTTCTTTTATTTTATAAGTGCAAATGCATAAATATAAATGAAGGAAAAAAAGAATTAAAAAGAAATCACTACAAACTTGTTTATTCGAAAAATTCAAATAAATAAAGTTGGGTCAAACCAATGGTTTGTATTGTAGCACTTTTCCCTTCAGCAAGTGAAAATTCTGCTTTTAAATACAGTCTATGTATACCTGTCACAATATTAAAATTATTTTCATTCATATACAAAACTCTTTCTAGGATTGCATATATTTAGGATCAACGATTTATGCAGTCTTTGAAATAAAGCAAAAATTAATATAATGTGGGATTAACATAATGCTCGATTTTAAGGTTTAATTATGTGAGTTAAGAAAAATAATTATATTTTTTAATGTCATGGAATTTACCGTTAGCTTTTTGTGTTTATAGAAATTTGAAAAAGCTTGCGGTTTCGGAAATATAAGGTGTCAAAAATTCAAATTTTACAAATTTCAAGAGGCAATAACTTGAGAGGGGAAGGAGATGGAAAAAAATTTTCTTCCAACGAAATGAACTATTTGTTAATGTCTAAAAGCCCATAAAATTTCAAGCTTCTACAGGTTGGGGTCTAGAAAATAAACGACATCAAAAATTTGGAAAAAACGGACTTTAGATAACGGTAAATTTGAGCGGCCATTTTGTCTTTCTAAAGTTAACCTTTAGTATACCCCGCTAGGGGAAGCAAGCCACTGCCTTTCTACGTTTGCAAAATTTGAAAAATCCTTATGGTTTCATTGCACTAAATAGTTAAAGAATGGCATTTTTAGGGTTTCGGGGGGGTATAAAGAGGGGGAGATAGATAAAAATTTTGTTCTACGAAAATAAGTTTCTAGTAAAACTCTATGTACGTACAAAATTTCAGCTTTTTATCTTCAAGGGCGTAGAAGTTTTGTAAACAGACACACGGACAGACGGACGGACGGACGGACAGAGTGAAACTAATAAGCACTTTTTTTCAAAAATTTTTTGGAAAAGTGCTAAAAACAAGAGAAGAATATATCGAATATGTCAACTTTGTGATACACGTTTCGAATTTTTAGCAAAAGTGATAATATTTGCTGATACTAAACTTTTTTCTGAATTTCTAAATAAATGTTCGGATGTCACAATATATTGCAGCTTTTTAGTTTTTTGAGATTATTTTTAAAGTTTTGTTGCAGCAAAACAAAATGTTTTGAAAACAGAGATTAACATACACGCTTATCCAAAATTTAAATTTTGTGAATCTACGCACCTATTTTGAAATTTTGTTAAGCGGGTACAGATTTATAAAGAAACTTACATAATTTAATTGCTAAATTGATTCAGAATTCGAAGATGATCATGAGTATACATATATTTTCGCAGCTCAGTGGCCCTTTTCTTAGAAAAAAGCATAAAATAATACTTGTTATAAAATAACGTGAAATAACACTTATAAGATGAGTATACAAAACAAACATAATTCATATTGTATTGACAGAATGTGCATGCTATAGAAATGTAATCAAATGAATTGAAATTTTTGTTTTGAAAAAACGCCAAATTCTTCTACATGAAAAAATAAATTTAGTAACGAACTCTGGCAGTACTACTTATTTCACTCAAAACAAACTCAATCTCATTTTCACTAAATTAAGATTTTTTTCTCTTATCTCAATCTTTCACCAGTTTAACATTTTTCAGCTGCCGATGATAAAAAGCAAAACCGAACAGTTTTACTTGAGCTTTTGTAGTGAAAATATTGACCGCTTACGGACGAGTTTCTGAATATAATAAAAAAGAATATTTCAATATTTACTTTTTTAATGCAAACGTTATCTAGTTGAAAAAATATTTATATCAAAACTGAATTATATGTTTAATTCTGCAATAAAGATAAATTTGAAAAAATTTGTATAATGAGCTCATCATTAAATGTTGAAATAGCTAACGATAGTGATAATATTATCAAGCTTGAAGCAATAAAAAGTGCATTAACAAATGATTGGAAATTTTTAAAAGAAATTTATGATTTACTTTTGGAAGGAAATGTTTTCCCGGAAAATATAAAAAATGGTTTCAGTGGTTGCGGAAATCATAAAATCGTTGATTACATTTGCCCAAGTGAATTAAAAGTAAAATGTCAAAGTTATTTATGACAATTTTAAGTAATTTTAAAGCAAATATTTCAAGTCTATTTGAAATTACTTTCTTTGTGTAATTTTATAGTCAATGAGCGTCTAATAAAAAAAGAAATTAAATTATCTTACCCGTAATTTCGATTTGATATAAACCCGAAATTAATCGATGTTTAGCCCTGTAAAAGCGTTTTTCTTCATCTTGTACATGTATGTATTTCAAATTTACCAAAGTTCAATCAGAGTCCAAAACCTCTTATCCAAAATTATTTAACCGAATTGGTATATAATGAACAAATAAATACCTTGTACGAATTTCTTAACACTTATTCTCATTGATTCAAAAGTCATGCATTCATTTTTGGAATTTATAGCATCCAAAACTGATAAGAAATATGTACACTACAAATTGACTTGTCAATTTTAAATTCAGATTTATTAGCCAATAGCTGAACCATGTAAATCTCAGAACAATGGAGCGGCAATTTTTTATTTATTCATTCTAATGCTTTAACCTATTTCTAACAAACTTACGATCACGAATAGCCCCTTTTACTTCCCAAAAATTTCATGGTAATCAAATTAGAGTATAGGACTGGATAAAGTATAGGACTGCATAAAGAACTCACAGCTTCAGAATTCAGAAGAAAGAAGAACTCAGGCACACATGCATTCATTTTTTATCTTAAAAGAAGGGTAAGATTCATGAGGTCCAGTAGTGGATGTAAAAATTTTGTAAAATTGATTCGTTTTCTGAAATTTTTATCTTGTTGTGTGCGATATCGGGTAACTAACGTATTTTTTCAAAATCAACTTTTTCGGCTTACACGGATTTAATAAAATTTTAAAAATTATGATTTATGCAGTATTGAATGCATTCTGTGATTTCGAACAAGAAGAACGACATATCGCTTAAAATAGTTTCTTTGTATTTAATAAATATGTAGTAGCGTAGTTCCTTCAAAAATTTAGAATATGAAAATTTGTTTTTCTATTGCAAGCATTGCCGTTGTAATGTTTAAAACAATTTAATTAAAAAAATATTTTATAAAAATCTAATTTACTAAAAATCCTTATAGAAAAAAATTGATTTAAAAATTGATAATTCGTCAAAGTCATCTTCGTTCTACGAAACGAATAACTATGAAAATATTAAGGATATTCTTAAAGATGTGATTAAATATTCAGTCAAAACAAATCATCCATATTTCCGTAATCAACTATTTGGTCAATTGGATCCCTTCGGTTTGGCCGGAACTTGGATATCAGAAGCTTTAAATACAAGCACGTAAGTAGAGGAAATATATACATATATGTATGTTAATGTATGTGGGAATGTATAAAATATGTATAAAAATATGTTGGAATATTTAATAAATGTATGTCAGAAACAAAAAATTTATAAGTTCTTAAAATTAAAAAACCAAAGAACATCTTTCAAAATATAAAATCAAACAAATCAATTGCTAAGAGTTACAAAAATAAATAAATTATAAAAAATGTTCTTTTTATTTTACTTCCAGGTATACTTTTGAAGTTGCTCCAGTATTTTCGCTTATTGAAACGGAAATAATTCAAACGTTTTGTAAATTTTTCCAATTTCAGAATGGTGATGGAATTTTCGCTCCAGGTGGATCCATTTCAAATATGTAAGTTGAATATACAAGTATTTTTAAAAGAACGTTTCAGTCAATATAAACCGAGTGAATTATACCCTACACCGCGACAATTTGAGTTTAGAAATTTTTTTTGAAAGTATTTCGAATTAGCTTTCATTGTTGTATGGCCATTACTTGAACCTGTCAAAGCATTCATTAAAAACTTCTGGGATATATGTGTCGTACAATTGGATACACGACGGCCAAATTTCGTGAATCTGGCTTTATTATTTTTTTAAATATTCAAAATCAGGTTTTGTAGTTGTATGGCAGTTACCCGACCAGTGTAGCCATTTCATTAAAATTTTCAGAGTATATGTGGAATTTAATTGGCCTTACATAATTTGATATTAATATCTGTTTAGTTTTCGAAATATTTAAAATAACCTCTTTAAGTATAGCAGCTACCCGAACGGAATTGTTCGTTGTCCGGACGAGTACAGTTATAGCTTAAAGGAGCAGTCCTTGGCGGAAAAAAAAAACTTATGAAAGTTTAGTGTCGAGTGCATTATTCGTTTTCGAGTTATCGTGTGATTGGACGGACGGACGGATAGTCATGTCTAAATCAACGCAGAATTTTACGCTAAGCAAGAATATATATATTTATATATATATCCATACCGGATACAACTCCTTAAAGTTCCATGCCAAAGCACCTTGACGAAGGTGCAGGGTGTAAAACATTTAATTACGGCATTTTATTCTAAATTTTATCATTTGAAAGATTGAATGTTTAAGGATACAATTTGCAGAATAGTAGTACCGTTTTCAGCTTTGTCTGGGTCAAACAGTTTCCAAAAACCTGCTTCTATTAAATTGAATAGATTCGAAATAAAAAAGGTGAACGCATGGACCGTTTAACATCAAATCATGCGAACCCAATTTAAATCAAAAACCAAATTATTATAGACTATGTATGAGCATATTTTTTTTAATTTCATTACTGTTTCTACCTGATGCATGATTACAAACATCAAAAACAAAACTTACTGTTTCTTATTGTCAAAAAAGTCGTCGTAATGCAAAATTCCAAAGAAAAATGTGCGCATCCTCCCTAGTTCTTTTATTTTATTATTTTTGCATTAGAATGAATACTAATAACATTGAGCTTGTTACTTAAGAAAAAAAAGTGGTTTAGCTTTTGATTTTAATAAAAACAAGTTTTTCGTCATTTTGAAGAGAATAAAAACACGACAAGAATTCGATATTTTTTTATGCATACAACGTTTAAACTTGTTGTATTCAACCACTGAATGATTGATTTTTTACGTCTGTAAACGTTTTTTCCCGAACACATTCGATTTTGTTGTAAATCAAAGACAAATATTCGGTATAGATACCGCTTCCGAGCTGAATATTAAATTATGAGTTCAAAATACGTAAATACTTAGATATAATTTCTCATTTTGAAATTTTCATTTCTCTTTTCAGTCTCATCTCTCAGTTGAATTGACGTGACGTTAAGTTAATGTCTCTATTTTATTTTTCTCTTTGTTTCTTTAAAATACCAAAAATTTTATTGTTTCTCTCTTAATGTCCAAGCTCTTTTATGGCTTATAAATTGTTATGATTTCATTTTATATGCTGAAAAATTTTAGCAAACAAAATAACTAATATTTTTGTGCTTGTGATGTAATTTTTAATTTCGAACAATCACTCAGGGAAAATATTTTTTGTTATTATACCCGTACGAACGTATGTTCGAAGGGTATACTAAATTTGCCTTACCGTTTGTAAGTCTAAGAACTAACGGTCTTAGATATAGACGCAAGTGTATGTTTTTGATCAGCGTCAAATTCTGAGTTGATTTAGCTTTGTCTGTCCGTCCGTCCGTCCGTCAGAACGATAACTCAAAAACTAATTGAGCTAAATTCACCAAATTTTCAGAAGTGATTTAATGTAGTAAGTGCTAGAACCCTATTTAAATTGGACGTGATCGGGGTACCGGTTCGGGTAGCTGCCATACAACTTCAAAATTTATTTGGCTATATCTCAAAAACTGTAAAAGCTATGGTATTAAAATTTCACACAAATGAATATATTAGTAGGGCCAATGTGCTTGATAAAAGTCGTTGAAATTTCTTGGCTCCTTCTGGTACCTGCCATACAACTTCTAAAGTTTTTGGCTATACCTCAGAAACTATAAAAGCCATGGTATTGAAATTTCGCACAAGCTAATATATTAGTAGGGCCAATGTGTCTAATAAAAGTCGTTGAAATTACTTGGCTCCTTCTGGTACCTGCTATACAACTTCAAAAGTTATTTGGCTATATCTCAGAAACTATAAAAGCCATGGTAATGAAATTACCATGTAAACAAGCGAATATATTAGTAGAGCCAATATGTTTGATAAAAGTCATTGAAATTGCTTGGCTTCTTCTGGTAGCTGCCGTACAACTTAAATAGTAGTTTAGCACACACAGTATTTTGAGAAACACAGTACTGAAATTTTGCATAAATTAATATGGTAATACGGCAACTTAAAGTCCCATAGTCAGTTATGTCAAATTTATTCACACATACGATAACAAATTCGTACGGGTATCACAGAGTTGACAAGGTCACCTCTATTTTTTCTCGTTTTAATTAAAATCGATACCCCAAAGTATATAATCAATACCCCACGATATAAGTATATTCAAAAATCAAATTTAATAGTCGAATATGAATTAAAGTAAAAATTAAAGTAATGTTGAGCAGATTGAAGGAAACTTCTTTATTGTTATTTAAAATTAAAACCCAATAAATCAAATTACGAAATGAAATTATTGGAAGAAAATTACGATTTCAAGATTTTATTTTAAAAGTTAATTGCATATTTATTGTCATCTATGCAGGAGTAACAACAAAATTTCCAAAAAGAAAATTAATAATATTCATTTTCTTTAAACCTTGTGCAAGAACACAAAAACCTTTTTATTAAAATTTTTCATAATAACGACATTTAAAAATATTTATTTACAGGTACAGTATTGTCCTGGCCAGATATAAAAAATTTCCAGAAACGAAAACAAAAGGATTATTCGGTTTACCGCCTTTAGTTATATTCACATCAGAAGAATCACATTATAGCATAAAGAAAGCATGTAATTGGCTTGGCTTCGGGTATAATAATTGTATTACAATAAAAACAAATAAATTTGGTCAAATGCTAGTAGCAGATTTGGAAGAAAAAATACTTGAGGCAAAAAATGAACATAAAATACCATTTTATGTTAATGCTACAGCAGGTTCAACCGTTTTAGGTGCATTTGATAATTTAGAAGAAATAAGTGATGTTTGCAAAAAGTACGATTTATGGCTTCATGTCGATGTAAGTTGATTTATAATAGGACGATATTATATCGTATATTATAGTAAAATATTTACAACACTTAAATAATATATCACAAGAATTTTGTAGAACAAAAATTCAGATAGCACAATTAATATTAGAGAAAGAGAGTAAAATCTACAAACTCAAGCAGTTTCTGAACTTAGAAATTACCTTGTCCACATGTACACTGTAAAATTAATATTAAAAGATGACAAAGTACAGAAAATTGTACTTGATTCGGCAGAAACCAGGCGGTGGCAAATACGGCTTAATCGCGGAAAACTATTGACAAATATTAGATGACAAAAAATTAATTACATTATAAGTGTATGATAGATGCAGATTTTCACTCAGCTTAAGAGAATATGTTGGATAGAGATGTTACTGAGTCACTCTTCTAAAAAGTAATTATTTTTAACAAAGATACCTTACCAAAAATGTACCCTAATTTTTGATTACTTAATTTGAGATTTTTCACTATCTTGGATTTTTTTAGAAATTAATAAAAGCGCTTAGGTTCATAGTTCACCTATGTCAGTACTCGTGCAAAATCACTATTTCTAATGTCGTTAGTTTTTATTCCAAAGTCATTGCTTACAGTTTAATTTTCTTATAAGACTTAATACATATTTTATTTACAATTTTTAGTTGATTTTAAATAAAATTTTATTAAGATTATTAAATTTTAAATTCTCCTTACTTTTCTTGTATTTCGAAGGCATGCTTAGGAGGCGCCGCAATTCTATCAAAAAAACACAAAAATCTACTCAATTCAGTATCAAAAGTGAATTCAATATCATGGAATCCGCATAAATCATTAGGAGCACCTTTACAATGTTCTTTATTTCTAGTAAATGGAAAAGAAATTATGACCAATGGCGATGTCAATCATGAACACACTGACAGTGATTCATCTACAACATCTTTACTTTCACAATGTAATGCAATCGAGGTTAAATACCTATTTCAACAGGACAAATATTATGATGTATCATATGATACAGGAAATAAAAGTATTCAATGTGGTCGTAAAATTGATGCATTCAAATTTTGGGTTATGCTGAAAGCAAGAGGATTAACAAGCTTCGAAACGCTAATTGACAATGCTTTAGATATTGCAAATAAATTTTATATTAAAATAAAAAACCGTCCCGGTTTCCGTTTAGTGCAAGAAAAATTTCAATATACAAATGTATGTTTTTGGTATATACCGAAAAATATGAGAAATCAACCGGAAAATGAAAATTGGTGGAAAATTATTAACACGGTAATATTAATAAAAATTTTTTTAAAGTAAAGTTTTATTCTCTGTACAAACATAATTGTTTTGCTATGGTTTGTTATTTCGAGTTAAGGTCTAGTTAACTTTTTATTTCATCTCTTAAAGATTCGCATATCTGCATAAAAATTTGCTGTAACTAATATTACGAATTTTCGAAAATTCCATTTTGCCTTAAAGTCAATAAAAATGTTATTTGACACAAGGAAATTAAGGTTATGTTCCGGATAATAATCTCAAAGCTCAAAGTTTTTTGTTTCTGTTAAGAATTAAAATATCAAAACCCACACCTGAGTTTCTTCTGTTGTTTTCAATTAAACAATATACGTATTACTTGCTAAATCACTAAATGTCGCCAACAGATATTTGTTCATAAATGTTAGATATACCATGAAAATTTATTTTTACTAAACCCAGACACTTTGTATATTAAATTTAACATATATGAACATATTTTAATTGAGAACCATAACATGAACATAATTGGAAAGTTTAATTTACATTTTATTTCCTTTATACTTTAAAGATTACAATATCACGTACAAATATTCAGATATACTCCAAGTACATCACAAAACTCATACAATAGTACACATAATATGGAAACATCATATTTTATTTATAAGTATACTTTTTGCCGACCGCATTGTTAACAACAAGGGAGGTAATGTTATGGTACCAAATTTTTATGTCAGAATCTCCGTCATATAGGGAAATAAAAATTAACTCTTTTTATTGAAACTTTGATTTGTCTGTCTCTGGAATCGCGAATTTCAATTTCAGCTAATACGACTTTCATGAAAGTTTATATCTGAGTCATGTCATGAATTGATTAACTTTTCGGAGGTATTATATCCGAGAAATTGGAAGTTTACTACGGGCCAATTTTACATTTCTATATATGCTTTCTCTGACAAAACGACAAGTTTTACTTTACCAGGTCAAGATATGCCTTACCAGATGTCAGCAAGAGTACTTATATCATTGGCCGAAGTTACATTTTTCCACAAATATCGAGAAATATTTTCAATTTTGATTCAAGTTTTTACTAATGTCAGGGCTGGGAAACAGAATTTGTATTATTGACCGATATTGCATAAGAAACTAATTAGAGAAATTTTTTGAGGTCTATTATTTGTTAACCTTTTCTTACTTTTAAACAAAAGTTTATTTTCCTTTTTAAAATTTTAAAGGAATGTTCAAAGGATATTTTTATAATCTTGCACAAAACATTCACCAAATCGTAAGTTATATTTTTCGATCGGTTATTTGCTGATCATACCAAATTTTTTACTGGAAAATTTCTAAAAATTAAATGAACACATACACACATACACGTAATAACTAATTTTTTTAATTTTAATTTTTGCAATTTCAGGTTGCTCCAAAAATCAAAGAGAAAATGATTATGTCAGGTACCATGATGGTTGGTTATACACCTTTACCATATCGAAATTTAGGAAATTTCATACGAATGGCATTTACATGTTTTCCGGTTTTAAATGAAAATGATATAGAGTTTTTAATAAATGAAATCGAAAATCTAGGGGAACAAATTTGTTTGTAAAAATTTTTGGTTTTTTTTTTGTAAGTTTTAAGTTTTTGTTTTTTTTTTACATTTTTATTGTAACTTTTTTTGTTAATAAAATAGGGAAGTAATTTATATAATTATATGGGTAACTTTTATAAATTATCTTCTAAATAAATTAAGAATTTTAATTAAAAATATTCAAAAATTATTTTGATATCTTTTAAAATTTAAGAAATTGTACAGTTATTAAATAACTTAACAACAAAGAATATAAATAAATTAAATTTATACACTTCCAGGAGCACATTCGCGTCAAAAGTATTACTTAAAATACTATGCATTACATTTGCATCAAACTGTGAATTTCTCCGGATGTAACTGAAACCAGAGGACTAAAACCAGCAATTATGCTTATTAAACAATTCAAAACTATATAAGCTTCTCGAATCATAACTTTCTTCACAGGATAAAACTATTTATTGCTTAATAATGAATGTTAAATATTGAACGCTATATGTCATGTCGTTTGATAGTAAATCCTTTCATTATTTACGTTTCAGCTAAATATAAATTTTTTAAGCCCCACATATAAATTTAGTATCCCTCAAAAATCGTATTACTGAACTACAAAGATTGTTTTTTTAGAAAACCTTATAGAATATTGAATGAGCTATGAACATATGTATGTGAAACTTAAAGTAATAGACCTTTTCATAACAATGCATATTTCAGTATATCATGACATTATAGTGAAAACTTGGCTATATTCAAAAACAAAAGTTGCTAATCTAGTTTGTTCATAAACAATGCTAAACTTTCGCGAAATTATAAACATAATATGCAGGGTAATTCAGAAAGGTATACAATAACATATACCATTGGTTAGAGGGTTGAAAATTGGTAAAACTTTTGTGTCGGACCAAGTGCGAAATCTCAAGGGTTTTCGAGATAAAGGGATTTTAACTTTGTCGAAATTTTTACTTATCCAAGTTTTTTTCATAATAACTTCGGTCCTGAAAAAGATAGGAACTTCAAACAAACAATTTCAGAAAGGCTTAGCAAAGGACTTAAAATAGAAATACTGCTTGATTCTGTATTTTATGTACCTTCGAAATAGCAAGCATTCGAACTTTAAAGAAAATAAAATTTTTCCTTTGATTTCTCAGTTTTTTCTAGTTAGATAATTTCGTAAAAAAATTTTTAAAATCTTGAAATTTTAATTATAAAATTTTGCCCAGCCGTTTAAGCTTTAATTTAAGTTGTCAAACATTAAAAAATTTTGTATGTTACAGAAGATATAGCACAAAAACCATTTATATGTCAAGATTTTAAAGGCCCTTAAAAACAAAGATTTTTAACGCTGTAATTATTAACTTAATTATTAGCATTAATTTTTGATGACAAGAGTCACTCAAAAAAACAGTTGACATTTTCAAAAGCCGTTATTTTGATAAAAAATCTGAACTTTAATGTTTTTATTGAAATGTGATAAATAATAAGAAAATTGAAACGAAATTTTGAGTTTGAAAAAAAAAAATTAAATTTTATAATTTTGAAATTTATAAAAAGAAAAACTAAAATTTTGTATTACAAAAAAAAATCTAGTAATCAAAAATTTTTTTTCGAAACTTTTCTTGGTAAAGAAAATTGATAGGTTTTTTATTTTTCCCAATTTTTATAAGAAATGGTACCTATATGGTTTGAAATTTTTAAATGCATTTTTCTCAGATTGGGTGCTCTATAAAAATTTGAAAAAATAATTTTCGAAATCTAGACACCATTTGGCATCTTAAGTTAATAAAATTATCTAGCTGAAGCAAATTTTAAAAGTCATGCCATACAAATTTTGACATTTATTTTATTTGAAAAAATTTTTTTTTAATAATAAAATTTAATTTTTTTTACAAAATGGAGTTTGTAAATGAAATTGTATTAACATTATGAAGCTAATAAATAATTACATAAAATTGTTGTACGGTTGATGCAACTAAAAAGGTGTTCCATTAAAGCAATTAATTTGAAATATGCGATTGAACAGAAATAGCTTTGAAAGAAGAAAAACATAAATTTTTGCCGAACTAGGTGAATTTAGTGTTCGTTTTGAGAAATTTGTAAAATTTTTAGATAAGGAATTCGTATTGCTCCAAATTTTTTGATAAAGGAATATTAAATTGAATTTAATTTTAGTTTCATCAAAATCTGGTTTGATTTTAATTGAATTTGTGGCTCACAATATTTATGGTTTTTGTGCTCTATCTTCTGTACCATAAAAATTTTTTTAATGCTTGATGACTTAAAGTACAAAAAGCTGGGAAAAATTCCTTAAAAAAAAATTCGGACGCTTGGTATTCCGAAGGTTCATAAAACAAAAATTAACCAGCATGTCTATTTTAAGCCCTTTGCTAAGCCTTTCAGAAAGTGTTCGTTTGAAATTCGTATCTTTTTCAGAATGGAAGTTATAATCCAAAAATCTTGAATAAGAAAAAATTTCGTAAAAATTCGTTCAAATCGCTGGAGCTCGGAAACCATTGAGATTTGGCACCCGCAGTTCAGATCATCCTGTATATAATGATATAAAGCCAAAACTTTATAGAATTGTCAAAAATATATCGCAAAAAATATACCCATCACATAATATTTTTGCAGTATTGCTTATATAACAATATCTAATCTAATTTTCAATTGGAACGGTATAATTCTAAATTTTGTTTTAGTTTTTCTAGATTTCATTTACGAGGTATCTTATAAACGTCGTCTCCTCATAATGATTTATGGAAGTTCACTAAGATACGAGACACCCTGTATAACTAAAATAGTCATCAAGTTTGCAACTATCAAGATTTTAATTTTCCGCGGTTAAATTTTATTTCCGCGGTTAAATTTCATTTTTTAACTGTGCGCATGTAGTTCAGTTATAAATATATTATTGCTTTATTTAGAAATAAATTTGCATAGTACTTTAAAAACGAATACATTTAAAAAGTTAGAGTAGTTTTGTATATGTCAACGGAAGTTCGAATTTGTATGGCTATACGTATATAAAAAAGAATATAAAAAAATTAACGATTTTTTTATTAACTCTAAAAAAAAAATTTAAACAAATTTTTCTAATTTTCCTTATTATATCCTGAATCAATTGTATGACCACTACCATTAAATTGTTCGCAAAATGAAAGGTTTACAATTTTTGTATCCACAGCCTATATTCTTTGAAATTCATATGTATTCTAAGAAATATTTTTTATTCACACTTAAAATATTAATTTGCTTTTGAAACTGCTATGAGTTCATTTTTTCATACAGAAGGCTCTGCGTTTGAATCAATTTAAAAATATTGCCCATAATAACGTAATTTGTATATTTTATGACTAAATAAAACTCTATTGAAATGGGATTGTAACTATGGAGAGAAGGTAGCTGTAGCTCATTAAAATTACGATTAACTTTGTCTTTTTAAAAAGTGGATTAAAACAAAATCGCTTAATTGAGAAATTGCTAATAATAGATTTATTATAGAGTAAGGAGTAAGTGGGAAGTATAAAAAAGCGTATATTACAGATTTCGCTAGTTTGAATACAAAAGCAATTTAATTTGTAAAAAAATATAAAATATATTTAATATACATTGTATAAAATACTTTACTAATATGAAGGGTAAATAGAATTAAGAGATGAATAAATCTGAATATGGGATGAGTAAATACAAACCCATGTCTATTATAAAGTTATAAAAATTTGCATATACCAATAATATTTATTATCATACAGAATAAAATTCGCGGATGTTGCTAATTAAAATTTTAAGGCAACATTTTCTATAATCTCTTCCTCTCTTTTATAAACGAACACGTCATATGTATGTGTGTACAAATACTTCATATACGAGTACTACTTTTGATGTCTTATTTTTAAAACTTTAAAAGAAAGTTTACGGAAAATGCTAATTTTCAAGATTTTATCAAAACAAACTAGTATTTGCATAAAAAATACATAAGAATATAAAAAGAGTAGAATATATGTATGCGAACACGTAAGCATAAAATATATGAAAAACTTTTGAATTAAAAATATTCAGAATGAAGCTGTAAGAATTTTAAAATAAAATTTGGAAAAAATTGAAAGAAGTTTATAAGGAAAATATTTACATAAACTTATAAATCTTAAATTTGATTGTTAAAAATTTTAGACTTGTTGATTTTATTTTAAAATTTTTCTTTACTTACTTTATAGAAGCTATAATTACTTAGTACTAACAAGACTTCATTCATCCGGTCCTATAGTACAGAAGTCAGATGCCATTTCACATTTTACGGTGATGAATATTTAGTACTAAAATTCAGAAACTAGAGCTCAGTTTATCTAGTGCCATTTACTAAACTAGTTCTAGCTCTAAACTAGCGCATTTACCAGTGTTCTTTATAAGAAAAACTACTAAGTAAAATTTCTCGTAAATTTCCAAAGTAGGTTTATAAGTTTCCCTTCATTTGTCCCTGTATTGGTCTTTTCCCCAAAATTTCTATATCTTTTAAGATATAAAATTGAAAACTTAGAACAAATCTTAGCAAAAACATGATTTTTCCAGAACAATATCATAAAAAATCCCTTCACCCTTAGCTATATATTTTCAACATCATAGAAATCATACATAGTGTTGAAATCAATGCACTCGCAAAATAAATGTTACATCGTCTCGTCCTCTTCTAGGCAAAAACGGCAGTTCTCACCCTCCGATCAGACAAATATTTAAATAATATTCGAAAAGAAAGCAATGATAAGTTGAAACGTAAGGAATATAACATATGTAACTAGCTTTCCCCCCTTCCAAATGGCTGTTTTCCCCCTAATTCACGAGCCTAATTCAATAAAGACACAAGTACAGCATAATTTTTCATAACAGAAAATAAATATCTTCCCTAAATTAAGCGGAGTTTACATAACGAACCATTGGTAGGATCAAAATTCTGTACCAAAAGAAACTGTAAACCAAACTATAAATAACTCGTTATCGTAAAATGTAAATTACACAGCATTACAAACTTATTCTTAAAAAAAAAAACGAGGATAAAAATAATTAAGAAATTTAAAAATTTTTAATCAAGAAATTTTACAATTTAGCATAGCAATAACGTTAGAGCGTGAGTCTATGAACTCATCAACGCGTTATAGTCGAAAACTTTATTATGTATGTACCTCTCTACTCTTATATTATAATATAAAAGTCAAGGGTTAAAATTAATATTCAAATTATTTTAATAGACTAATGTAATCAATTTAAGGACTCTTTTTTTTTTTGTATCTAAAATACTTCAAAATATTTTCTTAACTTCTTCTTGTTTGCCAAAAACCTTTGTTAAATGAACAAAACACAACAAAAAAAAATCATAATGCTCAAATCTGTTTCACTTAGAATTCTCATTTTAAAAGATAAAATATTTTTCTTTTCTACTACACACAATTTATATACACATACTTACAAACAATTTATCCTCTCTTTAGAAATCTTGTATATATGTAACTGTATTAGAAAGGAGGAATTTTTTTGCCTAATTTAAATATTTTATCATTTGAAATTTATCCAATTTCAGGAAGATTTGAATCCTAATTTTGTCTACATATTCCATAGATAAATCTAAGGTATTTCTCATTATTTATTTTAAGCATAAATTTAGGCTTTCCTTATATATTCAAATTGTGAAAAAAGATAAAGGTTTTCTTTTCTTTCTTTTGTATTAAAATTAAAGTTTCAATAAAAAAAATAATAAGAAAAGGAAGAAATAATAAAAATAAGAACCTGAATAGAAGACAAACAGGATTAATGGATGACCTTAATTTCGTGAAGGACCCTAAGTCAATTTATAAGAATATAAGGAAAAAGCAAAAAAAAAACGTAACAATAAAATAAAATTTGTGATGACGGGATTGTTTTTTTTTTCCTTAACTTTTCCTTATAGGTTTTGACTTATCTGTTCCTTTTCATAGAATTGTTCATTTTATGGGACCCATTTCTCTTATAATTAATTTTTTTCGTTTTTTTTTGCAAAGTTGTGGGAAATAAAGTTTTTCTCTCCGTTTTGGTGATGAATATAAATGTGACAACATTAAAATATTATTCACGCTTTTTTCAACCAAAAAAACAAAAGAAAAAAATTTGGGATTTCAGTAAAAGATATTCGAAGATGCTTTATGTAAAGAGGAAAAAAAACTACAATATTTTATCAAAAATAAGGAAAATTTATTAAGTGTAGATAAGAAGACAGATGATTCAGTTCATAGATAATGTCTATATCACTTAAATCAATTGATACACAAAATTTATAAGGTTTACAAATTCAAAAACAATACAAAGTATTCAGTCAACCAGATCAACGTTTTATACATTATATTTGGTATACCAAAACAAATTTGATATACCAAAGACAAAATTTTCGTTTGCATATGTTTTAAAAAACGAAAGATCATCATTTACGTTGTAAAACTTTTTATGAAGAATCTTACAGTTCTTCATCGAAATATTAGCTGCTAAGAAAGTAAATTTTTGTTACTGTACCTTGTACTCTTATGCGAAACTGTTTAAAATTTTAATATTGCTAAAATATTAGATAATCTTTTTTATTGAAGGAAAGCCACTTTGTATTGTACTTTAAAAACATATCGCCTCGCATTCAGAATAAAATTCAAATATTCATTCTGATTCTGTAAAAGTGTCAGTAATTAAACTGTGGCAAATAAACTATCTAACTGAACAGTGCCTATACTTCCAACTTTCAAGGGTAACAATTATAAATCTTAAAATACCACAATGTTTTTACGTTGGTGCAAGTTAAAACTCTAGAATTTCACCTCACATCAAAACTAATGCAAAATCTAATTTTAAATCACAATTACTAAGTAGAAGAAATAAAATTAAAGCAAAAATTTCATCAAATTACAATTAGATTTCTATAATTAAGTGTTTCAATTGCTCAGAACAAAATTTTCAATTTTTTCTCATTTAAACTCTTTTATATAGAAATAAAAGAATTGTACAACATTACAATAAAATTCAAAATGGAATTTTTTGTTATAAAAAATAAAAGTTTCTTCAATACAAAGATTAAATGAAATAAAAAAAATATTTCCTTAAATTTCAAGTTTAACCACAAAATTTTCTAGAACTTCTTTTAACAAACATTATTGAAAATTTTCAGAATACTTGTAGTTTTTCCTTCAATTTATCTGTTGTTTCATCTTTATAATTCAATAGACACTCTAACTATAAAATACTATTTTTGAATATAAATTATGTATGTATATATATGTATAACAGAATTTACACATGTACACTTAAAGAAAAACGTTCATGTTATTGTGCAGTAAAAGAAGCTTGCGGCTTTTCTTATATCCTATATTTTCTTTTTCTACTTCTATATTGTATAAAAAACCTATTCTTTTCCTAAGGATCGAAATAAATTAAATTTATTTTAATCGTATAATAAACTTCAGGTGTTATATTAGAATTTAAGGTAGATATTTGTTATAAAATTATAAAACATATTTTCTATTACTTTTTCTTATAGACAAAAATGGAATGCAAGACTTGAAACCACAATTATTTTTATGCGAAAATGTATGTGTCCAATAATTTAAAAAAAAGTCTAATTTATACATCTTTTTTGAAACAAAAAATCTAGAATAAACTATTCAATTTAATAATGAATACAAAATTTTTAAAAATTACTCTGCCAGACGCATAACTGTTGTTTTAAAATAACTTAACTCTTAAATTGAAGTTTCACAAATAACATGAATAAAATGAGTTTCAGAATTTTAATTGAAGAATAAAAGTGTAGGTGCGTTAGGTCAAAATATTTTTTAAAATTAGATATTTTTTAGAAGTATTGTGACTAGAATCAGGGAGCTCGGTCGAATTTAATTTGAAAATAAAAATAAAAATTTAAACACCGACTCTTAACTTCCGCAAAAGTGCTAAATTTCCTGTAAATTTACTACATTTTTAACTTCAAGGCCCGAATCATCATAATTTTTCTATTCGGTTCACAAATAGGCGAGTAAATTTAAATTTGTTTAAAAAAAAATTTCACTTCAGTTTAAGCTTAACTTCTCATGAATTTTTCACTTTATTGACTTATAATCTTAAAGATTAAATAAATAAAAACAAGTTGATAACTGTTATAACATTATTTTGACAGATATAGCACTTAGTTCTCGAAATTTTTTTATGCCTCAAATTAAAAAACGTTTTGTGTTCTCTAATTTTACCCACAATTCCTCATCACTATTTAACCAACATAAATTTTAGAGTCCGCCTAATTTCATTAGCGCATTAATGTTCTTTTTGATTTTGAATTTCGCCCTAAAAATATGCAAATTTTACTCTTTTATAATACTTTCAATATCAACGAAATTGAATAAAATTCGACCTAAACAAGCCGTGTTCGTTAATCGTTCATGTTGATTTTCTTGAAAATCATTTTAATATTCTTATTGCCAATACCAAAAATAAAATATACAACTATAAAAAAAAAAATTAATAGACCTGACTTCGTGTAATCTTTCAAAATAACAAAAAAAAACAAAATTCTATTTCTGTAACTTTTCCTCATTTTATTTTCGCATGTTATTGAAGAAAATTAAACTCCTTAGCAATTAAGGAAACAATTTGGAAGGATAACAATCATATATTATGTACGTATGTTCAGCGCTATATAAGTTTTAATTATTATTAGAATTCCAAGGAATTTTACTTAATTATGTATTTGTTTTTTCCTATTCCCGCTTAACATAAAACAATTCTAACTATTTTAGAAAGAAATTCATATATGAAAGACGAATACAAATGAGATCTACATAAAGAGAAAATGAAATTGAAAATAGAAAATTCTGAATTTTAACCCTTTTAAATAAATTATTTTTTGAGGAGAAATCAAGAAAATCAAACAGAAAAACAAAAAAAAAAGGAAATATAAAGCCTTAAAATAATTATCATAGAAATTATTTTCAAAAACAGATCCTTTGTACAAAGGATAATCTATACGTCTAATAAAATGTTTTTGAAAAAAAAAAAGAAAAACAAATGCGCTAAAGAAAACTCTTAGAATCCATAAAACGTCTCTATTTAAACGTAAAATTTTATTTTTAACGATGATGATCCATTGAATAACAGGCAAGTTGTTCAAAAGACAATTAAAGAAAACAGTTTCTCTTTTACATTCTATATTTAAATCTGTAGTTATACAAAACCTTAAAAATTTTACCACAAAACAATTAGTTAACTGGATACAATAATTAATTTTCGTTCCCTTTTCAACTTTAATTTGAGTGTTCCCAAAAACTGATAAAAAAGGAAGAATATTTTTTGATTAAATTTATTTGTAGTCAATTTTCTTAATAGCAATAAATAAAGGAATACGAATAAGGCATAACAAATTATTTATTCCAGTTATAATAAGATAACTAAATTGGATAGCATTTATGACATACATTTTATTAGTATACCACAAATTAGTTGGCTTTTAATAAATTTCTAAAAATATTCTATATATTATATTGTACGTACTAGTTCGTACGTACAATATAATATACGTACGAACTAAACTCCTGAAATTCATCCTATAACTATGCAAATTTCCATTGAAATGAATATATTGCGGTAGGCAATTTGATGAGACTGGGCCTGTCGACCTAAAGAATACAAAGAAAAGTTGAATTGTATAGTAATAGGCATTAAAGAATCAATATTTTAATATTTATGCCAAATCTGGTAAAAAATCGAAAAATTCAAAACAAATACTTGAACGTTTCTTATAATTATAGTTTACTCTACTATAATATATTTGATTAAACTGGATCAAGGTAATATTTCATTCGAAAACGTAAAAATAAGAGTAAGAACAGATTTTTTCAAACTCTTCTAACTCACGAAAACCGAATAAAAATTAAAATAGGGATTGTTGACCATACCAACGCTGTGATATCGGTATAAGAATTCATGCCATTTATTTGTTACGAATCGAGAACTTGTAATTAAGATATACATATGTAAATACAGCTCGACTTTAACTTTAGCATTGTAACTTGAGTATATCTAAAATATAATTGTCAAAGTACCAAAAATCACAATTTATATATGCAAAATTTCAAAATTATATCTTCAATAGGCTTCCAAAATATGTTTAAGTAACTTTTGAAGTTATACGAAAAAGAACTCATGTAATCTTAATGATCCACTAAGGAAACGGTTGTCCCTGTTACTGAATTTGTTTGTTCACAATTTCAGTACGGTATAGTTAATTCAATTTCTGAGATATGCTCAAACAACATTTAAAGCAAAATGAAAGCTATTCGAACCATTTTGCCATGTTATTTGTGGCAATTTAATGAAATTAAATCAATTATAAATTAATTATAAATATCAAATGTACTAAGAATTCGACACCGACATAGATTCTTTCTTAGCTTTACACAAAGAACGTTGAAATTCATAATACCGTACAAACTTATATAAGTGAGGTGTAGTAAGTGTTTTCTCTGAATAAAATATAATTAAATACGTAATAATTAATAATATTTTGAAGTGTCATTAATTTAAATTATTGTGATTTGGTCTTCGAACTTGATATTTCAATGAAATACAAAGCTAACTAATTTTATCGTTTTGTTTTACAATGCCAAATCGAAATACATAAGTAACTAAGATATTTTAAAATAATGATTATTTTTCGATTTATCATCAGATCCCTAAAATTACTTCAAGGTTATTTAGCTCTATCAAAGAATACAAATGTTAAGAATGAACGACAGTATTTCTAAAGTCATTCCAAAATTTCCGCAATTGTGTTGAGTTCTTATATAAAACGCGTCTTTATCATAAGGATTAAGTATACATAAAAAAAACTATATTTGAAAATTTTTTAATTCATTTTCTAACTTTTATTTTTAAAAGCACAAAGAAATTTTACAAAAAAATAACAAAATTATGCATTTGCATTGTTTATACATACACACGTACTTAGTAACAGTATGTAGGCATATTTTTTTTTTAACATTTACAGTCTTTAACCTTAAGCAATTGTACTTTGACATTAAAATCGAAATTTTCATAAACAAACAATTATTAAAAACTTTAAGAAAAATTAACAAAAGAAAATAAAACAAAAACAAAAATAATAAAGTAGAATTCAAAGAAATTCTCTGAAATTTTCTTTTAAGATCCTTGACTTAAGAATTTATAGAGAATTCTTAGAAAAATGACTCCCTCAATAATCCTCCCGAATTATAAATTAAATATATCCATCTTCTATAATCTCACACATACTTACATACTTATATTATATTATACAAAATATTATTAATTTTTTAACAAAAATATAAAATAAAATTTCTACGAAGAAAAAAATTTATCTCATGCCTTGAAACCATAAATTCAATTCCAGGATTGTTAGTATCTCCTAAATATGTTTTACATACTTACAAAACTCTAGTTACCTGAATTCCCTGTCTTTTACAAAAAAAAAAATTTAACATGTAAGTTTGATTAAAAAATTTATGATTAACGATCAAATTATACAGGTTATTTCGGAAGCAATACAATAAATAATCTTATACAATATTAACATAAAGTACTTGAATATTTAAATCTAAAGATTAATTATAAAAAATTTTGTATATATATTCTTACACAGAATCAAATTCCAAATGGATCTAGTTATGTACATCTGTCCGTTCGTCTTTTGTTAAAGAGGACATGTATGGAAGTTATCGGTTACAGTGGACCAATCTTCTTAATTTTTAAAAATATTTGTTTGAGAAGGACGAATAGAAGGATAGATAAACGGACATTTAAATTTACCGAGAATTTGATTTTGGGCAAGAATGTACATACATACATTCTTTATGGCAATGTAAATTTGAATATGCCCTCTACACAATTATAGACGGGTATAAAAGTTAAATGTATGTCTTATTGGAAAAATTTTCTTTAACTTGAGTAACAGACATTTCACTACCAACAACTTTGTAAATACAACATTGAACGATTCCCGAATATAACACATCGAAAAAATGAAAATGCATAGAATTTCCCATACGTCGTATAACACATTTTCATATTATCTACATTTTTCATGCGACGATTTTAGTAGGTAGTCACACATACAATACTGAAATATGAATTTTTGTTTAAATAAATCAAAATAATTGTCTTCATAATGATGCGCCTTCTGCTATCATGAGATTGTAAATCTATGAATATAGGAAATCTTGACGCATGCAGTCAGTCAGCAATGAGTTTTTCTTAAATTATATTAAATTTAAAAAAAAATTAATTAAAATATACCAATAAACATACATAAATATGTAAATACGATCTGGTCAACGACCTTTAAACATAGATAAGGAATTACGAAGTTCTTGACGAATAATTGCCCCTTCATTGCTTCAATTTTAGAAAAACCCCGTACTTTTTTTCTTAAATTTTATTCTTCACTACCAAACCTTCCTAAGAATTTTCTATAACTTTCACCGCATAAATTACATTTTGAGCACAATGCCTTTTCACATTCAATAATCAAATAATTAATACCTGTCCCCCTATATTATGTTGTTCTAACACTAAGAAGGAAATTAATGACAATTTCAAAAATTAATCCAAAATAGAAGCATTATTTATTTCTGTGCCAAAAACAAAATTCAAATTTAGTTTGATCTGTTAACCGTGAAATTTATTTTGAAAATGCCTCATAGCTAGTCATTAAAATATTAGAAAGCGTGAAAAAAAAATTATCTGTATCTTTTGTAAAAAAAAATAAAAGCAAAATGAAAAGTTTAATTTTCATTCTTACAAAGTTAACCAATTGTATTAAAAGATTTTATAAATAAAGTTTAGTGAGAGTGAGTGTGTTATTATGCAGCGTGTACTTCACACCCCTTGTTCGATTGTTAGAAAATTGTTAGATAGAAATCAACGTGAATCTAAAACAATATGGGAATTCTGTATAAGAAGCTTTAAAAACCTACTTATATTACGTGCACTTCTGCAAAATGTAATGGACTACTATAGATCAGATTTAAAAATTGGAACGCTTCTGTCAGCATTAATTATTGTTGTTTTTTTTCGAACTATTTTACAATTACATGTTTGTATGGTATCACATGTATTCAAATCTTACCTTCAGCTGATAAGTTGCAAAACTTGTTCTAGTCAAATTTCAGTGGCCTCAAACACAAACCGCCTAACTCGAGTTAAGACAAAAATGAGATATGTTTACCAGCGAATTCTCCGTTTTGAGTTTCATATGCTCACAAATTTTGGTGGTTCTACGACTATTGCAGCCGGAGTTATTGTCGGATTCACACATGACCTAACTCGATATGGCAACCATATGCACTTGCACTAATCGCCTAAATCGAGTTAAGAGCAGAAAACATCTTTTTTATGTTTTGGACAAACCACTTATTTCGAGATAGGCTATTGTTGCAAATCGAAATTAGTGACATTTTTTTTTATTTGTATGAATTTTTACAACCGCTTATCTCGAGTTAGGCTTTTGTTGCAAAATTAATTTTGAATTTTTTTAAATACTAACTCGACATAAGCGATTTGTGTAAAATAATAATTGTTGGTTGTTTAAACTCATCTCGAGTTAGGCGATTATTGCAAATACAATTATATTCCAAAAGGCTTCTTATGTTGAGTTAGGTTTTTATAACGCGTGCAAGTAAGAACAAAACATCAAAATTAAGCGTTTAGTGTTCAAAATAATACCTAATCAGTATAGAATACTTTTTTTTATTTTTTATAATAAAAAGTATTTTATAACGCGTAAAATATTATTTTATGTGATATATAGTGTAGGTACTTTATGTCCGTGATTTAAAACTTGTTCACTACACTGAACCAAAAATGACTGTAAATAAATCACCAATATTGCACTTTGTTTTTTTTTAACTAACATTTCGTTGAAATAAATGAAATTTCAATTCTTTTTTTGGAATTAAAAGTTGAAACTGTAGATATTTTGCTACAGTCACAGTTTGTGAACCGTTGTTTTCGATAGTTAAAAATTTGTTCGGCAGAAGACGTTGAAAAATGAAATTGATTTAACAGTCCAACCGTCGAGTTGGTTCGTTAAATTTATCTAGAAATATAAACAGTATTTTATTTTATTTGACAGTCAAAAACCATTAATTGAACCACCTTGATAAGTAAATTAATTTTATCAACAACAATAGAAACAAAAGTTGGGAACATTATTTTCTTTTCAACAGAGAATATTATAGAATTTGCTAACAAAACGTAAAATTTATATGATATTTGTTCCTTAAAATTAATGTGTTTTGTAAGTTAATTTACACTTTGTAAGTTATATTAATTTTGTATTTCGTGTTTATTTTTCTTGTTTTCCAAAAATTTTTTTCAATCAACAAATATTTTCTCAATTAATATGTAGATTTTTTTAAATTGGAAATAAAGGCATTTTCAGTTTTTTTATTTTTTAAAATTACTTTTGAAATTTAAAAATTATATTGCTTTGTTAATTTTTAGTACCTGCTTACTTATTTCTTATATTAAATTTTTCAATTATGTACATAAATACATGTCATATTGTTATACATGTATGTAGCTTACAATTCACATATGTACATAGAAAACGCATAATATTATTTTTGCATTGTAGTGATTGTAGAATATTCATATTACATAAATTTCTATGTCATAAAATTATTTTCATATTAAAGGATTTTTAAATTTAACCATCGATTTTTTTTAATTCACTAAAGAATTTAAAATAAAAAATTATTTACGATACTTAAAAATATCATAAATCTTCAATCGCATACTTTTTCTAATAACTTTGTCAATCTATTGTATTATATTTAGCATTGAAATATCTAATCTGAAATGCATGTGCTATCAAAGTTGAACAAAGACCAAAGAAAAGCATCTGATTATATTCGTTTGTTTTTACGAATTGTGATTTTTCTGATCAATGAATTATTCATACATTTATTTATTAAACTGAAGAAGATTTAAGTATTTCGAAACAGGTTCAAGATACAAGCATATATTTAGTCATTCAAACAGACTTATAACAACTAACTAACTACACTCATATAAAATTATAAAACTAAATGTGTAAAATTGTTATGTGATAATATTTTTTTTTAAATTTCTCGTAAATTTTTAAAGCACTTTGTACAAATATGAAAACACAAATACCTTAAAATTATTATTGCTTGGTGAACAACATGCCGACTGTAAACATAACGTTCCAATAACATGATAAATTATATGTCAACTGTAAAAACAGCAACCAAACAATTTTTAAACAGTTTTTATTTTACGTTTTGGTAAATTGCTACAACAACTGTAACATTGAAATTCGTATTCCAATTTACACACAACAGTTCAAGTCTTCAAAAATACCGCTTAGTTTTTAAATTATGTACATATGTATTACTTAAAATATATTAGTTTTGGTCAGATTTCGCACAAGGTGATTCAAAGTTTTTTACATAAAAAAATAATTTCCAGGGCAGAATATAGCGTTTCATTTAAAAACTTGAGTCGACTTGAGTGTATATAATTAATATGTAATTCAATAAATATAAAATTGTTAAATAATAGGAATCAGAAATATGAGTCAAATTGAAATGTTATTTGCGAAACGATAATGAAAATTGAATTATTATATGAATTGTTAAGAAACTGGAGTTTCATCAAAATACTTATTTTTCAATAATTTATAATAGAAGTATACATATAATAATATATGATTTGCTTATTCTTTTTATGTTTTTCGCCAATTATTGTTCGTTATAATACAAAAAAATTTCAAAATTGAAATTACCGTTTAATATACTTAATTTCTTTATACATATTTTCAATAAATACGTAGCGTAGTCTAAACAAGTCGTGTGCGTATGTGTTTTTTCCAAATATTGTATTTAACACGCTCTATATTCTATATTGCGAACAAAATATTTGAATTTAAGTTTGTTGTGTAAAAAGATATAATGAAAATTTTGAGCAAACTTAAACGATTCTCATGCATTTTAAATTAAAGTCCTGCAGGCTGCAGTACTTATTTAAGTCGAATTAGCGTAGTAGTTTTTTTTACCTCTATACCAATACCTTTATACAGACAATTTTTTATGTAAAGAAATAGTAAAATAAGATTTTACATTGATATAATTTATTCAAGATGGCAATATTACAATAAAACTTAGAATACAACTTAGTCCCGTTCAAAACTTGTGCTCAATTTTTTTTTATTTCTGGGTTTCAGCACAATTTTTGAATTTCAGCTGGATGAATACTCTTATTTAAAATTATGTGAATATAGTGTATCAGATTAGAAGAATTTTTCTCTGTTCACTTTTGCTAAATGTGACCAATTTTAATTTTAAGTGTAAGGAAAAGAAATAGTGCTAGAACTTGCTTATCAATCCCCCTGTAAAAAGTTGCTCATATATCCCCCTGTAAAATTAAGTTGAATTATTTATAATATAAAATTTTTCTGTAAGCTAGTACGTTAATTTAACTAGCAACAACTGTTGTTTGTGCTGTATGATAGTTATATTAACATTCCGACCGTAAAAATAAATCAACTTGATGTAGTTCAATCTTATGACTCATACACTATTTTTACAGTATACATGTTGTTTCTATCTACCTAAGGTAGTTCAAAACAACGGTCCGTACATTATTTTTGCAGTAGACATGTTGTTTTAACGAACCTAGATTGTAGAAATATAGTATCCAACGCATGCACGCTCATGTTTTTCAGTTATTTCGTTTTAGTCGTTTTTAGAATATTGAAAATGAACGAGCGTTTTTGTGAAAAAAAAAGTGATTTTTGCAATTAAAATAAATCTATTAGAATATTGCAAATTTAAATTAGAAAAATTAAATTAGGATTATTAAAAAAAGTAAAAGTGAAACAAAATTAAATACATATAAAAAATATCTATTTTAAAGTGACATCAATTAAAAAGAAGAAAAGTAATAAAAAGTTTTTAACATTTTGTGTAAAATTATGAAACCTAAGGTGAAAAACCGAAAAACTTAAAAAAATAAATGAAAACGGCATTCTCATAAAACTTTTGAACCTATGGAATACGGACGAAGCTGTTATTAAGAAAGTTAAAGGTAAGCTTTTTAATAAAATGCAACTCCTTAATGTATACATACAAATGTATTATCTACTGTGCTTTAGTTAATAACTCCATTTAAATATTATTTATAATTCAAAAAATTAGAAACGTGGTTTTAACAATTTTTGTTTTTTATTGTATTTAAAAAAAAAAATTAAACTTATTGTTTTTCTTTTAAACTAATTCCTTTAAACCAATCTTTTTTCTCTAAATTAAATATAATCGGTGAATTTTGTAATGTGCTAAATATTACTTTTATTATTTACATATGTATACTGTTAGAAAAACTAATTTCAAAATTTCTAATATAATTTCAATTTCCAGAGCTGAAATGGAATATTTTAAAACTTTTAAGGGCTAAAGAAGAAGATTTAATGCAATTTTACATGACTGGCCAAGCTATACATTACCTGATGGATACTTGCTGGTATACCATAATAAATAATATGATGAAACTTATAAAATCGTTTATTATAATTTTTAGATCGACATAGATTTCTCATACAAGTTTGATATACCAGATGTTGATTTTTATGAAGAATGGAGAAAGTTTGAAACTTCAATATTCAAAATCTTCGAAGCGGAACTAAAAAATAAAAATGCCAAAGAACTATTTCAAAAATTGTTATTAAGATCAGACTCATCAACAGGTAAATAAAAATTTTCTTTTCTATGAATATAGACTAATTTTAAATTGGTTATATACATATATATTTTTCTTTGCTACAGGTGTCGATTTTATTCTTAATTCTTTTGTTTTTAATGTACAATATTTTAATAATATTATTCGCTTTATTTTTCTATCATAACAGATTCAAAACATGCAGTTATTATTCAATTGATGCATAATATATTGACTCCAACCCAAATGTTTAAAGAAGAAAGATCTAAGAAGTACAAAAAATTATCCATTATAGATTCGCAGTTAAGTGAATTTTTAATACGAATTTTTAAGGAACCAGTACAACTCGATTCTCTTTTTCAATCGTCGTCGCCAATACAACCTTTTATTATAATCATTGGTGATGATATTTTCAACATTAAGCAGAATGTAGTTTATTTTGACAAAAGGAAATATGAATGTGGAAATTTTTTAAAGTGTTTTAACACTTGCTTTAAAATATTTAATGTATTTAATTTGGAGTATCCGAAGCCAGCAAGAAACTTTTGGTACTTTTTTCAAAATTTATTCAAAATTCCAACAGAAAAAAACCTGCTGCCCCCAGAAGCTCACAACATAATATCAAAACTTAAATTAAATATTTAAAAAACTTAGTAGTTTTCACTTTGTACTTTGTGAATAAGAATTTTTTTAATAAATTTTTTAATTTTTATTTAAAAATTAATGATTTTTCTTATTTTATATTACTTTTTCAGAATTTATATTTTCAGGATCCCATTAACTGTTAAATGGAATTATTTCAATGTATGTACATTTATACGAATTTATGAAAAATATATTGAACATGAATATGAATTAGTTTAACGTTTTAATTATAACAATAATTTATAAGTTCATAAATTGAAATAATTTCAAAATTCCCGGGAATATATGTACATATATACATATATTATGTTTACATGAATATATATCAATATATTCATGAAAACATATATATATACGCCAATAACAACCCTGCCTATTATTTTAAGAGCAAAGAATGCAATATGAAAACAACAGTAAACTTCATGTTAATTTTATAATTTCGACATTTAATATTAATTAACAAGAGGTTGTCTAATCAGCTACACAAGAATGTAGTATATATTTTATGTAAGGGATGTTAGAATAACAGTTGAAATGGTAAATGATTTTTACACTCCACCGTTTAATTTTACAGCTCAAACTTTGATAATCCTTAATGGCTTAGTTGTCAAAATAACTAGCGAACAGTTAAAGCCATTCAACAATCCAAAATGTTAATCTTACAAGCGAAGTCCGTATTTTCTTTTTAATAAGCGAGTCGTTAAATTTACAATCCTATCGGTTGTTTTTTTTCAACCAAGTTAACTCTTAAAATGATTGTTGAACAGTCAATTTTAAACAACTGTTCAAACAGTTAAATTGAATGACTACTTCAACGTTCGAAATTCAACAGCAATTTTAGCAGTCTAAAATTTGTATTTTTAATTGACGAATTCGGTGGCATAAAAAGTACTAGAAAATACGTTAAATCTATTTACCATTTCAATTAATTTTACAGTGTTTTTTCGTTCAGTGTATAGTTAAAATTAAATCTTACATTCTCGGCAAGTAAGATAGTTGTATTTTTTAACCCAAAATATAAAACATCTGCACAAGTTACCTGCATTTTTAATGCTCTAATTACCCAAATATTCCATGTTTAAGATTTGAATTTTTTTATTTAACAAATAATCTTGTAGGTCATTTCGTGATTTACCTGCGACAAATGTTTTTTTCAATTGACGGAGTTCTCATGTTAAAATGACACGTGGCTAGCTACCTGATGGTACATTGTTTTGCCTTTGTGGTCTAATTGTATTATTAAACAAAGTGTTGTTTTATTACGCTCTTGTAAAACACATGTTATTAGGAAGATCAAATTTTTGTGTTTAACAAGAGTTTTTATTTTAATTATTGTATTACAAAGCAATATTTTTATTATTAACTAGTAAAACGCATTTTGTTAAAAAATTCAAATTATTATAATTTGCAAGGGTTTTCAATAAATAAAATTGGTACATCTGGGAATAACAATAATTTTGTTATACTTTTTATTACTCATTTCCGTGAGATTAAATTTCTTCGATTTTCAAATATTTATTATATTTTTGTTATTTCGAAGAAAGTATTTTTTATAAAGACAGTTATTTATTATTGTTTTTAAATGTTCTCATGTTGGAAATTGGTAAATATGCAAAAATTATCCAATATAAACTTTATTCACGCTTAATAAATGTACGTTAAAAAACTTGGAACTTGCTAGGAGAGCTGAAATAATTGTGGCGGATATTAGAGGTATTGCAATATATTAGAAACTAACATAACGGATTCAAAGTGTTTTAAAATATGGAAATTAGCGAAACTGGTCCTATAGTAAATAAACAAGCGTCAACAGATCTTACTTTGAAAACCGAAGTAAATACAGTTTTGAAAACCGCAATTGACTTTGGTCGTGGTGACTGTATTAATGATCCTGATTTTAAAATTGACAACCTTCAAAAGCAAGTTTTTGAGTCCTATAGGGCATGTGAACATATCTGTAGAGATAAAAAAATATGAAAGGCTTTCTACTTTTATTCTTTTAAGAAAAATCCTTTTACAATTTGCCGAACGGTTAGAAAATTCGCTTAATCTTTCGCGACCGGGCTTCCTGAATGCACTCAAGTACATGAACGCTCGAAACTGACTCGTGGTTAATTTGTATGGAGTCTTAATTGAAAAGTAAATGCTGACAGCTAAAATAAAAATGTCGAGCAAACTTACAATATTCTTTGTTTATTTGATAATCAAATACTTATATACTCTATGATAGGAGAGCAAATTCCGAACCAATTTACTTTGCCACAACTTTTTAAGGAGATCTGTATACTTTTTACGGCAGAACTTAGAGAAAAACTAACGAACAAACCATTTTCTATATGTAATTAATAATACGTCTCCAAGATTTAAGTTTCACAAGTATCGAATTATTATTTTCTATACGAGTTCGAGTTCACTATCAAATTTGACTTTTCATTACAGTAGTTGTAATGACTCACACTCGATTTCATTTTGTTTTTGATTTAAAAATTTTAATTAATTCGCATTTAGTATCATTATGAACAAGTAAGAAAGTCATATGGACTATAGTACATAAATAAAATAGCAAACACCAAACTCATAAACTCATTTTAGAGATTACTTTATGTGCTCATTTTTACAATAATGTAACAACTTTGTCAGATCCGTTGCACAATTAAGCCTTTTTGTAATTGAATTACTTTTTGAAATTCTCTTAAGTGGAAAGAGTCGCACCACAGATTTCAAAAAATTAACTTCCAAAAATATTTTACAAGAACAGTTTATACAAAGATTTTTTATATTTTAAGACGAGGTGTTAACTAGTTAGATTTTCAAGACATGTTCCAAATTGAAGAAGAAGAGAAAATTAGTCCCAAAAAAGAAAAACTTAGAGTACTTAATGCAATTTTTTTATCTGTTGGTTTACAAATTTTACAAAACTATAAAGACTGGAGATTTAGCAGATACTCATCCATATTTAGTTGGAGAATCCGAGAGAGAATAAAAGATACTGTCACCTTTCTTAAATTTAATGAAAAAATTATTTTTAAACTTTTAGAAAAAATTTTTATTTGAAGTTTATTCATTTTTTACCTCAATTTATGTTTCTTATGACAATGATTTGAAAAAAGAGTGAAAAATCAAATAACGTAAAAATAATACATATATTTCTTCCCTTTTCAATATAACTTAAGTCACCTAAAACCATATTTTCAGTTTTGCAACAACAGCTTAAGTCGACTTAAGTTTGACGAAAATGCAAAAGTAATTTTTCACAAATCGCCTAAGTCGAGTTATGCTTTGCAAAGTGCTTTTTATAAATTTTGTATAACCGCCTATCTCACTTTTTTCATAATTATGAAAATACTATTAATTGTTTTACTTCAGATTATGAGTTAATCGCTTCCTTTGTTAATTATCTTTCGATCAAAAAAAAAATTGGCTCAAAAAACTTCATAACTTTTTTCAAAATTTAATTTAAAGTTTAAAATGCATTTATCTCGAAATCACTAAAACGGACTTAAGTCGTTTGTGCTTGAAGCCACTGATTTATAACTTTCTTGACCTTTGAATTTTTTGAAGTATGTAAAATATTTAGTTATTTTTGTAGTTGTTTTACTGATATCCAAAGTACTTATGAAACCGAAACTAAATTTTGTCGCAATAAAGGCTCTGTTATACTTTTACCCAAAATTTAAATACTGTGGTTTTTATAATTTTTGGCATTATGACGAAATTATTTTTGAAGTTCTATTGCAGCTATTGTAAGGGCTCATACAAACATGACCAAATTTTGTCAAAATAGCCGCCTTATCACCAAACGCATTTGTACAGAATTTAAAAACTCTGCTTTAAAGTTTCTTAGATACGACTGCAGTATTTTCGAATTTCAGCTACATGCTAATCAAATAATAAATAAACAGTACATACCGTCATTAATTGGAAATTGGGAAAATTTGGGTACCCTAGGACAATTCGTACATCCATCTCTAACTCAAATGGCCACTTTTTAACGTTACAAACGCAGTGACAAATTTATGTACCCTTATATTATAAACACACAAAAATACATCAAAACCACAACACAATAAAATATAAAGATTTCTAAGCTTATTTTATACCAAAACTCATTATAGAACTTTTCGTAATAGGCAAAAAAGCAGTCCAGAACTGAAAAATCAAGTTTATGTCTATTAACGTCGATATTTTTACATTTATCTTCCCACTCATTTATTTGGTAACACTGGAATCACGCATACAGAAGTCTTGTAGGAGTGTATGAGTAATGAGATTCAACAAAAAGGCACACATAACAATCTTCCCAAGGAGTTCAAAATTTTAAGGATTTTTAAGTCCTTGGTCGAGGTCGAAAAATTTAAAAAATTTAATTTCTTTCAAATTTATATGCAGATATCTTGCAGTCAGATCGGAGTTTGGCTCCTGCATTCAGATTCACATTTGAAATTTTGTAAAATAGAGCAAAAGGGGCAAAATGTCTATTACGCAAGAAAATGATGCAAATTGCAAAATTATGTAAAAAAATTATGCAAAATTGAAATTTTAATTTTGAATAAATTACAACGTGCAAATATGGAAATCCTCTTGCACGATTACTTCCTTAAGGAACTAAAATTTGAATGAAAACAAATTTTTTACTTTTTTTTATTTCTAAGATTTTTGTTGAATTTGCTAAAATAACCTTTACATCAACTTCTTTCCACATTTCTTAGAAACGGAGACAAAATACATTCACAGCTTCTGATCATATTTTCAAATTATACCCATGACTCTAGACTATAATAAATTTAAGTGTCTGCTAAATTGTAATTTCGTTTTCCGGTTGAAATTTCATTTTCACTTCGCTTTTGTACTTGAATCCATTTTCTCCAGTTTTCTTCTTTTACACACATATTTTGTGAAGCAAGGATAATGATTTATATTATTTTACACATTATGAAAATATACATAATAATATATATACATATTTATAAAATATTATTATATTAGCCAGATGAAAATATTCCAAAGACGAAGTTAAGGAAAAATATTTTATATAATTTTCCAATTTAACTATTTTTGAATGTGATTTATATATGAAAATTTTTTGGTAAAAATATTTACATTCACAATCAGTTGAAAACTTTGCAGAATATTGGATCTAGTTTTGAGGACAATAAATTTTTGTCTATACAAAAATAATACAATATATCTTAATTGAGAACGTGAAATTCAAAAAATCTGATAAGATCAGTATATAATCGACGGCATTGTTAGCTAAAATGCTGATATATTAAAATGCCATTTGTGGATTTTTTTTCGAAGGTTAAGAAACCAAGTCAATTATCAATTTTATGTACCACGAACAATTTAAACTTGTTCCTTGATCAAAGTTAACATTCTTCTAAACCCCGGTGATCCTGAAAAGTTTATTAAATAATTTCTTCGACAAACTAACTATTTGATTAAATTTGGTTAAAATTGTTGAGTAAAAATATTCAATTTCCTAGCACTGATTCCCTTGAAAAGATTTTTAAATTGTTCTGGCACCTAGCTTTGAAATATAAAATTTCAAGAAAATCTACTATTATTTTCTCACATAAATAAAGTACAAAGAAAAAATTAGGTCTCATAGATTAAAAAATCGACGTGTATAGTAAAAATAGTCCCAACTGCACCTTTTCTAGAAGGATCTGTCGTACCCGAAAAATTTCCCAAAGCATCTCATCGCCGCAAAATGAACATCAATATAAATTCATCAATTTAATGAAGCTGTTATCCGCCAAAACTCGACATGTGAAATTTAATACGATTACAAGACTTCCCTTAAAATATGAATACGGTCGGTAGCGAAAGGTCCGTGCTATTATCCACATTGGAAAACTGTTCTCAGATGGAAAATTGTAATTCATGTTCATTGTTGCTCTTAAAATTGAACTTTTTAGTATGAATAAATTCAAATGTAACTATTAAATTAAGTTAAATTTGATATTTTTGCTACAGAATATGAAAAAATTCATGTTAATGTTATGTTGCTCGACTTAAGAATTTAATCCTAAAATGTATGGGGAAGAATATATATTTAAATGGAAAGCAAACAGTAAAAACGGAAATAGAACACGTGGCCTAAATTAATATAATGGTTGTTAAAAGTTCAAATACTTCATTTGACTTTTTATAATAATAATAATTGTTAGATAGCAAAATCGCAGAAGTTGACCTCAAAGTTGTTTGATAAGGATACAAACCATCTTCGTGCCATTGCGAATTTCTTCATCGGCCACTACTCAATAAAATATCACTAGCATGACCTGGGAAAATCGGAGTCGGCCTTGTTTAGGTTTTGTAGGAACAGTGACAAAACTATCATACACTGTCCGATATTGATTGTCCGACATCGCATTTGTTTCGGACAGGGTTTTCTTAGCATTCGGTAACTGCTGTCCAATCCGCTTGGGGATATCTCTAGTTTTCTACGAGGAACTGTGAGCTACAATAGTCGGCGAATAGCTGCGGAGGCCTCGAGGAAGTTTCCTCTTAAAATATTTGATATCAATTCTTTAAACATACAAAACAGAAAACTACAATAGATTTGCAGAATCAAACGTATAGAAAGACGAGACTAAATTTATTATCGTGTACATATACATTCACAGTGTTATTGCATCGTTTACTGTACTGTACTCTACTAGTGCTTTGCGTAAATCAAATAAAATAAAAGAATTTCATTCAATAAAATTTAAATTACTTTATTCTTTGATCCATTAAAATAAAAATAAAAAACTAAAAGCTTTTAAACTTTTTAGCCAACAAATTTAATAATTTAAAATTATTAATTTTATCCTTTGAATTTCATTTTTTGACATTTTCCGTCCATTGTACACTCTATTTTTCCATTCTTTAATGGAATTTTATAGAATTATGAAATTGCGTCCTTCAATTGATTACTTAAAATTCTCTACAATATGGAAATTTTAATTCAATTTTTAATTATTTGGGTAATCAAAAGTATATTTTTCCAAATATTTTCAAATATTTGAAAAAATATAAACAATTGAAAATCATAAAAATTTAAAACATGCCAATGGATTGCGAAGCTTTAATGTAAAAAAAATGAATCTAAAGTTTAAAGTAGCTTTTCTCGGAACACGTTCTACAAAATTTTGCTTGCTATTGCAGCTTATATAGTACACAATACGAATTCAATTAGAAAATTTCTTAAAAATATTCTTAAACGAAAATATGATGGTTGCATTCCATTTGTTAATTTAGAATTATAAATATTGTAGACCTTCTTAAAAACAAATCAGTTTTCACTCATCTAGCAATCATAAGAGCTCAAACAATTTCGATTTCAGACTGATGGTCAAAGGAAAGAAAAAACTATTGAAAAATAAAGGTCGTATTTCCACAAATGAGTGTTATTTATTTCTATATTATAGCTTCATTAGTTCTCCAAAACTAAAGGCGCTGTTAAAGTTATATAGCAAAACATGAGAACCTTAAAGACTCACAAAATTTTACATTTTTTTATTAAAATAATGACTACTTTAATAGAGCACAATATTATTCTATAGTTTCTGAGATATGACCGAGCTACTTTCGAAATTGCATAGCAGTTTTAACCCCAATAAATAGTATTAAGGAATTTTCCACTTTAAAGCAATTGCAAAAATTATGCAATTAATTTTTGGGTTATCACTGGAACGGATTTCGATCATATTATTAGCGGGCGACGGAGAATTTATATATGCATGTCTACATATCTCAAACCTTACTTTATAGTGTTCAAAGCAGTGTTACAGAAAATGGAACGTTAAATCCAAAATAATTTACGAATACAATTCGTACAAGTGTAATATCATACATTTGATATCGTCTATCATACAGTTTAAGAAATCAAATGAAATTATAATAATGTGCATACATAATGTCCTTAATTAAAAATTTATGAAGGATGTAGAAGGAAATCATACTTTTAAATCCAAAATTTCAAATAATGTTAGAAAGAAATTTTTATTCGGAAATAATTACAAATTCAATTTATAAAATCCTTTTTAGAAATATGGTTAGACCAGAACCGCAAAACCTTAAAAATAAAATTGCAACTTCCAACTTGTGCCTGGATTTTAATTTTATAGTAGAGAAAAAACCTTTTTCACAAAATTTTAAACATAATTTTTTGCTTTTATTTGTTCTTAATTTAAGTCATTTTTTTTTCTTTCGAAACATTTCAAAAATTTTAAAGGGAACTATAAAAAATCAATAACCTTGTATAGACATAATATAGAATAGGTTTCCTGGGAGATTTAATGCACTTCTTGTTTAATGTCCAGATTTATAAACACTTCAATAAACAAATCAAACAAACGAGCAATTTTATTCTTAAATAAAGTTGTGTCAAGCCAATGGTTTGTATTGTAGCACTTTTCCCTTCAACAAGTGAAAATACTGCTTTGCAAAATAATCGATGTATACCTACCACACTATTAAAATTATTTTCATTCATAATTTCTTATTTTAAAACTATTTCTGAGATTGCATATATTTAGGATGAACGATTTATGCAGTCTTTGAAACAAAGCAAAAATTAATTTAAAGACGGGTTATAATGCTCAATTTTAAGGGTTAATTGCGTGAGTTAAGAAAAATAATTATATTTTTTAGTGTCATAGAATTACCGTTACCTTTCTGCATTTATAGAAATTTGAAAAAGGTTGCGGTTTCGGAAGTATAAGGCATCCAAAATTCAAATTTTACAAATTTCAAGAGGCAATAACTTGAGAGGCTGAGATGGAAAAAAATTTTCTTCTAACGAAATGAACTAAAAGCTACTAAAATTTCAGGCTCCCACATCCTGGGGTCTAGAAGAAAAACAACATCAAAAATTGGAAAAAAAACGGATTTTATGTAACGGTAAATTTGAACGGCCATTTTGTTTTTTTAAAGCTCGAGTATAGTATGCCGTGATATAAGAAGCATCCACTGCTTTTCTGCGTTTATAGAAATTTGAAAAATGCGTATGGTTCAACTACAGTAAACAGTTGAAAAATGGCATAGGTAAAAACTATGTTCTACGAAAATTAGTTTCTAGTAAAGATCTATGTACATATAAAATTTTAGGTTTCTATCTTCAAGGGTGTAGAAGTTTTGTAAACAAAAAAAGTGTCCACGGACAGACGGACGGACGGACGGACGAACGTACTTTTTTTCTAAAATTTTTTGCTTTTTTGGACTTTGCTAAAAAAGGAAATTGTAAATTAAATATATCCAAGATATTAAGATTCAGCCAGATAGAAAAACCAACAACATAAAATTGAAATATAAAAAAAATACTGAAAGTTAAGAAAATGACATGGCTGCCGTACTGTTTAGAAAATAAGGAAAAATCATACTTAAAGTTAAACGTGAGAACAGTTGGAAGAAATCTTCAAATGTTGTTCGGTTTCGTGCGACATATTATTAATAAATGTTGTGGAAAACGTACTTAGTAAAATCGGCGTGTTTGTTATTCATCAATTTGCGTGCACATAAAATTTTCTGACAATTAGTTACTAAATCAAAGTATTTTAATTTTAAAAAGCAGGGTTCCAAGTTATAGCAGCGCTTTTTTCAGTACGACTTACTAATCCGGCAATAACGACTTTTCAGTTTTTCAATGAAAATTCCTAAATGATATGGAATACCCTGAAAAATTTCAAGAACATAAGGAATCAAAATGGAATAATTTATTTTATTTCGTGATTTTTTAAGTGAAAATCTCTAAACAGATACATAAAAATTGCAAATTTAGTTGTGACTTTTTATTGAATTAGAAAATCAAGCATTTTTGAATGTAATTTTATCTAAATGTTGACATTATTCATGCAATTCAACCCGCAGTCACCTGCGGTTCAGCTGATCGACTATCTATTGATTGACTAATGTGAGAAATTAATTGCTTACGCAACGCATTCGCAATTAAAATTATTTTGAACACCAATATTTTATAAACGTTACTTGGACCTTAATTACATTATAGTGGAAAAGCAATCGAAACTATCTCGATTTGATATCGATAACAAAACGAATCACGCGCTAAGTGTCAAAAATAACAACACAAAAAACAGAACAGGAAAACAAACTTCGTTACAAACTTTCGCCTCCTATAAGTATGCAATATTTTAACTTAAAAATTTTTAACATTAAAAATTTCGATGAAATCGAATACTTCCTTAATTATACTTAGAATAGCCATTACTATACTCTAATTATTAGAATAACTGATTAGTTTTCTTATATTCGAATTTTCCAATTTATTTTTTAAAATTAATTATCTTCTTGATAGCGCCATTTATTTTAATTTTTTTTTGTTTCCACCATAAATTAATTGAGTCTCATTAATCATTTTTAGAAATGTGTAATAATAAAACTTTCAACTCGAAGCTTTACACATATTTGAATATTTAATATCCAATGACCACAATTGAATGAATAACAGTGCTATTCCAAAAAATGATTAATGTTTTAATACTAAATTAATTCAGAATAAAATGAAATATTTTAATACAAAATGAATCTTTTCGTGACGAAGTGAGTACGGAATTTCAATGTAAGACGAGAAAAGTTTGAAGTATTGTTCTTCAAATTGTTGGGTCAATCTTTTGGAAGTAACTAACCCTTTTATTTTGAACAAGTAAAAATAATTATTTTTTAAAACAATCTAGTTGGCTATTTAAGTCAGTTAATTAACAAATCATATATAAAAGTATTGCATATATTTCGGATGAGAAAACAAAATTTAAAGAAGCTAAGTGATACACAACGGTCGAATTCGATGTTTAAGCAACTGAATTAAGATAAACAACAATATTTTTTGATAGCATTACATTTAGCATTAGCTTTGTGCTTTAAGAGAAATTCAAAAAATCAATTTTAGAAATATAGGGTGCGGAAAATTCAAAGTTTACGAATTTCAAGGAGGATAACACGAGGGGGGGTAGAGATGGAAAAGCTTTCTTCTAACGAAATAAACTATTTAAAAACTCTAAAAGCTACTAAATTGCTGTTATTGTAATGTTTGTTTCAGCTTCTCAGTTTTACTATAACTTTTAGAGGCAGCAAGATAGCAAAACAATTTTTCACCTACAGAAATAAGTTTTAAATAAAGTCCTATTTGAATGTTTATTTTTAGCTTTCTATATTCAAGAGTTTGGAAGTATTGCGAACAGAAACATGGGCGTCCGAACGAACATACAGACAAAGTTAAACTTTTCTTTTTCAATTTAGATTTAGGAGCATATACCACAAATAGGCTTAAGGTTATATACCATTTGAAAATAGAAAGCTTTGACTCGGCAAGAATTTAATGTGCCCAGAACTGTTCACTTCAATAAAGTTATTTCTAAAAAAATATTATGAATAAGATATTTAAGAATTTCAAAAATCTTCCTGCCATCTGATTATTAATTCTATAGATCTCAGTTATTAGTAGATATTTTTAATGCCATTTAATATTATCCTTGATTGACTGCGAAAAATAATTTTAGAAATTACAAAAATAAAATAAAATTGCCTGGCCCACGTATACAATTAATAACCTCACATACCTTTAATTTATTCTCGATTTTCCCTTTAGGCATAATTTTAAAGACAGCCTAGTTTAATTTTACAAAAGGATACTCGATAAGTTTTCTGTTTTTAATATCCTTCGTCTCCTTAAATAAAAATCAAAACAAACAGAAAAAGAAAAAACATTTTATATTTTTTTTTGTTCACTTTTTATCATTTATCAGAATTAAAAACTTTTAGGCTTGTAAAAAAGTTTCCATTTCTTTTTTTATGATTTTAATTTTTTGTTGTTTTTTTTTTTTTATTTTTTTTTTTGTAAATTTTTAAAAATTTCTAATTAAAACTTTTAGAGAATTTCTACTTTTATTCTTTTATTGTTTTTTTTCTTTTTCTCTTTATTAATTTCCTTTTTATTTCAAATACAAAAAGAAAAACGGCAAAAAAAAGTCCTGCAATATTTAAAAAAACAATTAAAAAAGAAAAATAAAGGTAAAAAAATGGGATTAGAAGGTGCTCAAGACATTTTAAAAATCGAAAAATTCTGAATCTGTACATAAAAAATCATTTTAGTTTCTTGTTTTTTTTTCACTAATAAACTTTTTAAATTCCTATTATTTTAACAGGGCCGTCCAAAAATGGAGTCCGTAATCAGACGAAATTTAATTTTATATCGCAAGGGTTAAGAAAAACCAAATTGGATTTAAGTGATTGGAATCTTAAAAAGTGTGCATTAGTGCACCATTACTTAACTACTAAAAACAATTTATACTTTTTATACTACCAATTTATGAAATTTCTAATCTGCTGTACCAATTCAAGGAGCTTGCCAAAAATTTTTCACTGAGTTCAAATTATAACAAACTACTATTTGTAAAAATCTTGCGGTGAATTGCAAATTAAAAAATGCACTTCTCTTCAAAACTCTAAACAATTTTAATTTGAAACTTCGCATGCTTTTTCATACCTTTGCATGATTTTTCATACCAAAAAAGTACTCAACAATAAAATATGTCAAAAGTTTCCAGGTATTCAATTTGAAATTCTCGATCTTTTTTCACCATTTCTCCAAAACTGGTAGCATTGGACAATTCAAAAATGATATGCAAATGCGTTATACGAAATAATAACATTAAAACGAATTGGTGTTGCCGTTTAGGTTCGACTCGTGTATGTCATTTGGTATGTCATAAAGCAAGATAAATATCAAAATCTTTGTAGGTAGAGTTCACCTATTTTTTAATAAGTTTCAACCTTTAAATCAAGTATTATAACATTTTTTTCCATTAACGAAGAGAGATATGTTCAAAGGAATTCCTCAGTCAATATGGGAAGGCTACAATAAGCCACAATCATGGCTTATTTTAGCCTTTCCATATTCCACTTAAACTGCTCCGGTCTTAAGCAAAAACGCGGAAATATCCCTCAGAGAATTAGACGTGAGCTCCCCCACATTGAGAAATCTCCGCGCAAACCATCTGCACCTCCTGATAGCCATAGCAGAACAGTCACACAGAGTGTGTATAGCTGTCTCCTCGCCGTCCCGGTAAAATCTACACAAAAGAAATCCGACTTACCCAGTTTAGTGTAAGTGATATTTTACAGCACAATGGCCAATACCGAAACCAGTAACATTACCAATTAACCAGTATTATAACATACGTGCCCAATTGTTAATAGTTGGTAAAGGAAAGAAATACAGAGTATAATGACCGAGGTTTCCCTAGGACCAGCTCAATTTAGCAGCTCTTTTCACTTTGTAAAGCCATGCAGAACTCTGTTGTTCTTAAGCCACACATGTCACACGCAAGATAGAGTAACAATGGACAATTATAAAAAATTTTTTGATTAATATTGCAAACTGCAAACGAATAAAATTTAATAGGCCACCTAAATATTTTATAAACCTTTAGTCATATAAGGTACGTGCCTGTTCTTCACCCACTTATATATTGAATAATTTATTTGATTTGAAATGATATTAAATTGTTAAAAGGATATTTTTTTTTTAATAATATTAATCGACCCCTTTCTCTATACATTTTTGATATAACTAATACAGTAGAAGGATAAAATAAATAAAATTTTTTAAAGTTAATCATCTAATCTTTGTTATAATAAAAATCTTTATTAACACTATAAAGGGAAAACAATTTTAAATTTATTATCCTTATTGTTATATAGAGAATATCCTTAAGAAAATTATTATATAATTTTTTTTTCTTATTTTTGGAAATATAATTAAAGAAATTACTTATACGTATATTGAAGCAAACGCACTTAAGTTATACATGCTAATAAATTTTTACTTAATATTTTATGAACACGTAAGTTGCGTATACACAATATGCTACACATATTATGTCTATTAATATTATAACAAAAAAATACATATTTTTCAATAAGGATAAATCGTATGCGAGTCGTGCCAGTCCTCACAACCTCCAAACCATTTTTTTTTTGCACAATAATAAAATAGAAATATGCATGTCGATTACTCTTAACGATTGTGTACATGTGAGTAAAGTAAAATATGTTTATATATGCATATCATTTTTAAAATATATAAAACTAAACAAAATTAGAAAATTTATTATGTAATAAAATATAAAAAAGCAAAAGCATTTTAGTTCAAGTCTTTATAGGGCTTTCAGTTCAAATCTTATAAGGCATAATATAGACAGCGCACTTTAAATCAAGTTAAACGAAAACGATCGGAAATCATTGCTTAAATTAAATTGTTAAAAGAAACACAAAGTCAAACCTAAATTTGAAATTTTGGAGAACATATCATAGATGCTTAAGGAAGCGGTAATATATCAATTTCAAAGTTTATTTTCGAAAAATAAAAACGCTTTCAATATGAGTTTATAAACAAGCTTTTATATTTTTAGAAAGCTGGAATTTTTTTTATAATTTCAATTTCATTACAATTTTAAAAATATAAAAAGTAAGTTTCCTGAAATTCCCAAATGAGAAAATTTTTAAATTAAAGTAATACATTGAATACTTAGCTTCCAAGTGGTCCCACCAATTTTTAATACGAAATTTTAGTATGAAATTCAAATAAAAACACTTATACAAGTTGATTGAGAAACGAGGAGAATATTTAAACATATTTTAGCATGAATAAATCGACCAGCTGTTCTTTAACAATTCTAATAGTAATACAATTTTTTTGGTAGTTCATAAGGTTTTTCCCAGCATATACAATATTTGCAGCAATTGACATTAGTCTGAAACTCCTTAACGTCATGGCAGAAACATTATAAAGTCTAAATAAAATTATTTTCCGATCATTTTAATTTTTTCCGCATTTTTTTTAAAATTAATTCATAAATTATTTAGTTTACAAAATCAAGCGAACAACATGTTTCACATATGATTGTCAAATTTTTAAATTACTGTAAATCAACCACAAAAATGACAAATTTATATTTTTAATTGTCCAGCAATTTTCTGTGTGAACAAAATTTGATGAAAGAACCGATTCGTATTTTAAAAGAACAAGTTAAATTAATTCAGAATTTAGGACTCTTTTCTCAATAAAATTTTTCTTTATGTGAATAATAGTAACAATATTGAATTTGGCTTAACTGTAACAGCAAAATAACATTTTTTAATGTAATTACATATTATACTAACAATCATCTAAAATTGCCAAAATGACAAACCAAGAGAGAAAGATTTCTTTTAAAAACACTCTGTATTTCCATGTCCTACCAGAAATTTAAATTAACAATTATTATTATATTAGAATATTTTCCATACTTTACATAACAACTAACACATACATACACTTAAATACAAGTACACAAACATAAATGGTATCTGTTTGAGTATGTGTAAGAGAAAATCATTATTATATTATAAATTCCCTTAAAATATTTTATAATCCTTACGTCAGAATGTAATAATATAATTATAAGGATAATTTCCAATAAAATAATGCTTTAGAAAATTTTGAAAATTAAATTTACTACTTTGGGATATTTTCTTTACTGGCATCATACCATCATTTTATGTAATAATAATAATAACGTTGTTACAGAATTTTATAACTTTGTTATTATATAATTTTTTTTTTTCATATTAAAAAGAAAAAATAATTTCTTTGTTTTTGGTTTTTTATAGACTCAAAGCTATACAAAATAATTGTTATTATTAGAAAATTACTTTTATAATATTTTAAACGTTGAGTTAATCGTTTGATTATTAAAAAAATTATAATGAAATTGTTTGTATCACCACATTTATTGTAAATTTAATGGAAAATAAAATATTTTAATTACAAGTAAATGTGTAAACTTAAATTTAATAATTAATTCAGATTGGAATTCGGCATGGCGCAATTCAAATGGTTTTTTTTTAAAGTGTCATTAAGAAATGTTCTATTATTGCAAATCAAATTTATTTTTTTTTTATTTAAATTAGGTTCTCCTAACTGGTTTTGGGATCGTTAAAAAAAGATGTTGGGGTAATGTAAGATGCATTGGAAATTAATTAAAAAAAAAAATAAAAATTTTTTATTATTTTATTAGAAAATTTTAATTTATGTGGAAGAACTCTGCCAAAAAAATAAGTTGAATATAATTTACTCCTTTCGAATAGTATTGGAAAAGAGGTTAGCATATTCCACAAAAATTTAAGTATCCGATTACTGTGAAATTGTTGTCGATCAGAGGTATATTTATTTGCTCCAGCCTCTATTTTTACAATAACTTTAAAAAAATATTAATTATCTTATTCAATATAATTTTCGAACACAAATCAATATTATTGGAATTAATCACAAAATTAGTACTGTCTTTAAAAAAATTTCGTACAGTATTAAAATATATTTAAATATATAAATCAGAAAAGGTTCAAGAAAATGCTTCATAAATTTTACACACACTAATTTCAATACTAAAATATTAATCACAAAAATCACATGAAATATTAATTTTGTTTATTGGAAATGATATACGAATACCGATTCCCAAAGCTGTATTCAATTTTATTCTTCGTTAAATTATGATAAGTTGAAAAATACTTTAGAAATTCATGAATATTCAAATTCCTTTAGTTTAGGCCACACTAAAACAATTATTAACTCTAGTGTAGAAAATAATATTTATTAAATAAGAATATTTTTAGAGTGTAAGTCTTTTGTTTCAATGAGAAAATCCTATGCAAGTTGATATAAAAATTTAAACCAAATAATGTTATAGTTGTAAATCTATTTCAAATTTTAGTTCTTAATTTTATGCTACAAGCTTTTGTTCCATGGTAAAATTACAATCTTAAATCGTCCTTTTTTAAAATGAATTTATTGAACTTAAATAAAAACATAGTTTGAATTAATAAGGCAATTCTTTCGTTCCGTTACCGAAGAGCATTAGGATGGCAAGACCAAAGGAATGAAGCTGAAAGCAGACTGGTTCATTATGTCAGAATGTCACATGCCCTAAATAATTGTAAAAAAATCCTAAATAAAAATCACTAAGAAACTTTTCACATATTTTTACAAATTTTGCTTTTGGAATTAAAATTCCCTCATGTTTCCATGTATGTTTGCGCATCGATATGTTAAAAAAACTTTTATTTGTAGCAAAATTCTTAAAAAAAAAATCCAAAAAAAATTTCCTCAATAATTTCCCAAAAAATTTGAAAATTATGTATTCAAAAATAATAAAAATATAAAAGGAAACTCAAATAAATCAAATGAAAATTTAAAAAATGAAAAAAAAATTCCCAGATCCTTTTTTTGAAATCATATTTCAAACGTAGCATATTTTTTGCGATTTTATTTTTTGCTTATTTAGAAAAAATGGGCAGCTTCAAAGGTTTTGGATAATAAATTCGCTGAATAAATAAATAGTACTATAACAAAGACCATTTAAAATGTGATGAATTGCTAACACGCTTGATTCTTGACACGTTGTCGTACGTGACAACTATAGATATTAAGGAACAGTCTTCAAAAAGAACATGACAACTACAGTTTTGTTGATACAGTTGACAGCTAAGAATGTATCAATTAGCATATGGAAGAACCACTCATTTTGATGAAAATTTTGTGAATAAGTTATCAATTATTCGGGATTTTCGGGATAATGTAACTTTTTTTTGTTTATTTATGTTACCAATCTGAAGAAAACTAAATTTTTTATTGATATGCTAAATATTTAAATATTTTGTGATATCCGAAGTTCATTGGAAAAATCTCATTGGAAAAGCAATTACAAATTTCATTAAAATTTTAAAATTTTATTTGGTTTTTAGTTTTTATTTCGAATTCAATCAAACTATACAGTAAATGGCAACTACAGTTGTCAGTGATTTTCTTTGTATTTAGTTTAGTACATCCTAACAAGTATGACAATTAACTACAGTCACAACAATCATAGCTGCCATGCTGTTTTACAAAATGGAAATCTTTATTAAATAATATTACAACTATGTACATATGTGGGTATATAATTGTCAAAAATTCAAAATAAAAAAATATAGCTATTTAGATTGATTAATTTTCGCGTATAAACAGTTACCGAGTTCACTGTACTGAAATATTATTAAAAATTATTTTAATTTATTACAGAACTAAAGTTGAAAATCACAATTAAGAATGCTATTTTAAAATATAATACCTGTCAAGTCGATTAATTAAAATATTTAAAGTAGAGTCGGAAGGCGACTATTGGAAATTTCTTAATTCTTAATTGATATTGAAAAAAAATTTGTTCAGACTTATTGTTTTTGAAAAATCACATTATCTCTTTAACAATATAAACCTAGGGCCTGTATTTATACACTATTTTAATTTAAAATAATGAAAGTGATAAACTTATAATTTATAATTTAGAACACTTTTGGGTAATAAGACGGTTTCTGTATCAGCTTTTATAGAACCTTATCTGTCAAAGTAAAGCATTACCAAAAATGGCATTTTTCAAATTTTGAGTTCCAAAGAAATTCAATTATATTAAAAAATTATTTCACACAAACTAAAACCTGAAACCGGGGTTGAAAGAGGTAAGCATAAATTTGAGTGGTTCGTTTAGGATGAGTGGTTTGATCACATGGCAATTTTTGATAAAAGAAAAAAATTCTTGACTTTTCAGAATTATTGAATTGTTTTTGGTTCGGAAAAAGTTTAGTTCCTTAAAATGTTTTATTTTCATGAATTTGAATGACTGTTACCTGAAATTGGAAAGAATTTTTACGTTTGTTATTTTAATTTTTAAGTTTGTTTACAAAATTTCATCCTTCTATCTTGAATGACGCACAAAATTTTGTATATAACCTGGAAGATGACAAGACAAAGGGCAACTAATCAAAACATTTTTGACAAATCATTTGCAAAATATACCAAAATACTTTGTTTTAATCAAAAATTTCTAGAAAAGGTGATTATCAGACGGTAAAAAAGTGTATTGCATAAGGTCTGCCAAAACTTAAAAAAATGTACACTTTCTGAAAAAGAACGGCTTTACCTCAATAACAAACATTTTTGTAAACATCGTTATTCGTGAAAAACCTTTAAGAAATTAACAATTGGTAACAAAAACTACAAAGAATAAAGGACACCTGACTTATATTCAAATGAGTCTTACAGTTTCTGTTCTTCTGACTTGATAGTCCTCAATAACTTCGAAATCTTAACGGATAACAGTTTTTTTCTAAATTGTATAGAAAATTTATAAAATTACTCAGAAGAGGTTTCTTTTTCCGTATTTCAAGTGTTCTTATCACCAAAATTACTAAAACGAAAGTTTCTTCTTACACAATATCACAAAGAATGCGAATTGAATCAAGAGTTAAAGTAATTTGTTTTTTATACAATTCCCAAAAAGCATAAAACTTTCAACAAGTTTTGAATAATATTTATTTAAAAAAAAAACCAAAAATTCTTTAATACTGATTTATTTCTCAAAGGATGCAAGGAGTATTTATTTTTAGAACTTAAAGTACATGCAATAATGTTAGTGTATGAGAAGAAAACTAAATTACACTCAAAATTTAACTTATAATTTAAAAATAAGTGAAAATTTATAAGTTTTTGCAAAACGTTCACATACCAATATACAATTCACGTACATGAATTGGTGAGTATTTATGCAAATACTCCCATTGTAAAAGATCGCAGTTCGGAATTGATTTTAAACTAAAAAGATTCCATATTTTGTGTTAAACGTTCTTTATAATTTTAAATTCAATTTTAAAAAAAATTAACTTTATTTTATATATTTTTTTTTCGGAAAACTTTTCAAATATTCTTAGTATTCGTACATATACATAGACATGAATGTACATACATACACAAGCATACATAATGTGTTATATATTATACTTTCTTCAAATACACACACATGTACGTACATATTTGATATACAAATAAACCATTTCAGAAAATATTTTCTTCTTAAATGCACTTAAGTAAAATTCTTAACGCTAAAAGAAGAAGAAGAACAACAGCAAGAAGAAAAAACTGTTTTCCATTTAAAAAAAAAAATTAAAAAAAAAACTTGAGTTCATAAAAATGAAACTTTTTTTTTCTTTCGGTTTTTCCTTTTTTTTATTTCGGAACAAAATAAAAAAGTCAATAGAAATCCACCATTTATTTTTTTTTTGTCAAATTTTCTTATTGTTTTAATATACTTTTGTGCCAGTAAATCCTTTTCTTGTTTTTTATATTCGATTTAATTCAATAAATGTTCGATATACAGTTATAAAAATAGAATTTTTTTTGTTCGTTCCCATAACAACTGCGACTTATTCCTTTCTTTTTTCTTAGAGAAAAACTAAATTTGGTTAAGGATGTTATAAAATAAAAAATGAATACGAAAAAATGTTAAACGAAATTTTTGAACTGGAAAACATTAAAATGCCAATATTTTTTAAGAATTTTCCGATTTGATGTATTCAAATAACATTAAAATCTAAGGATGTACTGAATAGAGGAACTTAAGGAGCGAAACACACATGATTTGAAAGGAGAAATGTTTATCTTCCCAAAGCACATAATGACATACATAATTGTCAATTTTCAGAGTTATAAACTTGAAAATAAAAAAAAATCACGAGAAAATACGCAAGAGAAATCATTTTCAAACATTGTGGCACATAGGGAGACACTGTTTATAATTGTTGAATATCAGTTTTGAAACAATGGATTATTAATATAAGCACGAAAACTATATCTTGCAGCAGATTATTTTGACCGATGACATTTTTAACAATATCAAAAAAAAATCTGATACTGTTATTTGTTTACCGTCATGGCAATAAATATCACTGTTTTGTCTAATAAAATAATAATCGACAGGAGTATAACATTTTACACACCATGTGCATAGTACAATCACATTATTACATTCATATATAGGATGTTTCGCATAAAGTGACAAATAATTTCAGGGATGATTCTTTGATCAATTTTCAGCAAAAAATTGTAGGAGAAGCGGTAGTGCAGATATACTCGTTTTCGAGCTACAGCCAGTTGAAAAAAAATTTATCGGGCTTTTCTATCTGCATATAAATAAATGCATATAACTTCGAAACCATACTCATCAAGAGCTTGTCTTTGTTTTTGGTCTTAAAATTAATTTGATTTGATCCATAGTTTTCGAGATACAGACAGATCGTCATTTGAATTTCTTCACCCATATAGGAAAAATTCAAATTTCACAATTTTGATTTTCTATTTAAAATCAAAATAGTGAAATTTGAATTTTCTATTTTATGATTTCTGGTCGACTTAAGTAAACAGTTTTACTTTATTGCAAAAAATTACCACACCCTTAGGTGATACAGTCATGTTTGTTTATTGGCAGAAAGGCAATTTTTTGGAAGTACATAGTTCGTAGTAGTAAATATTAAAACTCCATTCAAATGGGATGCAATCTAGAAAACAGTTCAGGTAGCTACCACAGAAATTCAGAAATATTTTTTATTTTTATCTATCAGAAACTATTTACGGTTCAATACGAAAAATTTTCACAACAAAACTGAATAATTTGAGCAATATTAACGAAAACTTTAATCAAAATTATATTCATATCCTTATGATAATTGTCATGTGAGTTCTAGAATAACTTCATCATACTTCGGATATTTTCAAGGCTACAACAGCGCTTAATTCTTTCTTAAACAAATTTTACTTATTTTTTTTGTTCCGGCGGCTATATTTTATTTACGAATGTCATTTATATTAGAAGTTTTACATTAACTCACCTCGCTTCTAGGAAAATTTATACACAACCAACTCAAACACTGAAGTTAAGAAAATGCAGTTAGTCTTATTAGTTTATTATAACAAAGCCCAAAGTACGCTGGAAGTTGGAATTTAGAAACAATAAGCTTGAATTGGTTATTTCGCTTGATTTAACTTACCAAGCAAGTAATGCAGTTTACTGAATACTTATGCTTAACATTCACTATCCTAGGCTTATATACCTAAGTTATTAGTCGGTTAGACATCATTGCTAGAGCACTTTTTTATTATTTAACAAAGGTGCTTACAAAATTTGTTTATTGAGATTGGTTTTATAAAAAATTATTTTTAAAATACGTTGTGAAAGAGGATACTGGAAACAGTGTAAAAAAAATTAACAAATTAGTTAACCATCAATGTATTTTACCATGTCAAATATGTAATTCGAAACACACAGATAGAGGAAGAGACAAAGAATAACAAGTAAGGCATATTTTTCTAACAAAAGTCAAAGCATATTGTATATATTGGCTTTTATCAGAAAAGTGTGCCTAACATAACATTCGTAGGTTCTACAAAGTTACAAATAAAAATTTCGTTAAAATGAAATAAATTTGTAAAAATTAGAGAAAGAAAAAGCAAGGATGTCGAAAATTAAGTGGTGAAAGAAAGAGTGGTTTTATTAAGGTTGCGATTAGATTAACTATTCTGATTCAAAATGTGCTTATATAATTTGTCAGCAACGGTCTGAAATAAATTCAAATGAATTCAATTTAGTCAACAAATGAAATCAATTTCAAATTGAATGATCCATGTACATTGTTATTTATAAGCACGAATTAGTTAAGCGAATTTTTATTTAAAGCAGTAAGTGACATGGTTACGTACTGGAGACTTATGCTCAAAAATATTCACCTTTCATAACATAGACTTTTTTAAGATTAACAAACTTTAGATTGAATACAAAATTTCAACGAAATAAATTCGTAACCAGCAACCTCAATAAAAAGAAAATTGCTTTTTTAAAATAATAATTATGGTAATGGCAACATTGTATAGTATTCCAAAATTGATATTGATCAAATGACTAACATTATTGAAAAATCTATTACCAACACTCTCCATTACTCGTAAAAGCAAAACTAAAATATCAATTTAAAGTGAGACAATGTAATCTACATAATATCAAATATTTAAACCAGACTTAAATAAAATGAACAATAATATCAATAAATTTTCAATAATTTAAGGGATTAATAAAGTTAACGTCCAACAGATTGTAAATAATCTACAATTTAAACTCCCCAATACTTATACATTGAAAAGACTAACAAAGCTTTGGAAAAAAAAGGATACACAATATTTTCTAATAATTGGAATTTTATACCAGCAACAGGTCCTTTCATCACAAAAGGATCATCTATTTTCTCTTTGTACATCAAAAGGACAGAAAAAAAAAGAATAATTTTAACATGAATTTAATCTGGAAGTTTCTCCATTTTTCCCCCCATTTCATTTCTTTATCGACCGGCAAGAGTATATTTTTAAAGAGTATAAAAAAAGGGAAACAAAAATATTTTTATCGATTGGTTTATAAAAAGAAATAAAAAAAAATTAGCACACCATAATATTAATGTGCAATCTATCTGTATGTTCTGTGTTTAATAGCTTTCTACACCTACATCATGAGATTATTATGTACGTGGACAATATCGAACAATCTAATTATATTTTAAAATTATATGTTTTACTTCGATTCTCTCACATATTCTAAAGCTCAAATTTCGCTTCAGAAAAAAGGGGTCTGCTATAGCTTTTGCAAATTTAAGAAATTTGAAACCGGCTTTATCAGTTATAAATATTAGAGAAAATAAAAGACACGGAAAAATGATTGGAGAAACTACACGTTGAAGTTGTTGGAATGTCTTTGACTATTTGAAAATTTAAAGTTTTTTTCTACGTGAAATATCTATGTGAAGTAACTGATTTATACTAAAAAATTAACGACCACTTGTTCAACCCTTGGATGCCTTATTCTCTAGTCAATATTATTGTGTTGTTCATAAAATATACCGGCAACAAAGTAACGCAAAAATTTAACGTTCATAATACAATTCGTCAGGAAACTCCGCAGTTGCAAATAAAATGAAAACATCCTTACAAAAACACTCTGTTCATTAAGCTTACGGGAGCACTCTTTGTTTGTGTGCATATTTGTTTTATCACTATAAATTAACGCGATATAATAAGGTTAAACATACATTTATATATTAAACTTTATAAAGTTTGTGTGTTTCCAACTATCAAAGTATTTCAGTAAAATTTAAAATTCTCAATCATTATTCCTCTTATTTTTCTGTTACTCAATTTAAATAAGATTGGCACAGTGTTGTACTCTCAATTTTTTTCGCGCAGTATTTTTATGGAAAAATTATTGTACTATGATAGCTTCCAATTGACAATATGGATTTAATAATAATTTGGGGAAAAAATCCACGATTTATGCAACTTGAATAATTTGTGGGTAGCAAATTTTTTTCTACAGAATTTGGATTTTGGCTCTAACTGCGATTTCTTTATTCAAAGCGGCCAATTACACTTTATTTTCTATTTCACTATTTTTATGTTGTTTTTTATTTTTAAATTTTATACTTTTTGTTGAATAAAAATTAATTGTATCTAAAGACTCATGACCTATTATCGTTTTTAATATTTACTTTTGCTTGCTGTCGCTTTAACTAGCGAAAATAAAAAGAAAGGAAAATCTTTTACTCCTTTGACAGTGTCATTATGACAATGCCAATATAGACATTCCTAATTCATAATAATAAGTATAAAAATTTTGTACAAAATAGATGGGCTTGTTCGCCAAAAAAACTTTTTGGTAATTTGAATGATCGAGTCATGGTGACTTTTGTATTGCAAAAACCGCATTAAGTATCGTCTTCTTTATTGTTTATGCAGAAATTTTGACAAATCATTCAATTCCACTTTTTTTAAAAAAACGGTTATGAATACGCAGGAAAAGACAGGGAGCTTCACGAAAAAACCTCGATGCTTATTATAAGCTTTCAAAATACAGTAAAGGATTTGACCAATTTCATATTATTCAGCCACTATTTTTTATAATACGGCAACTTAAAGTCATAGTCTGTCCCATAGTCAGTTATGGCATCTTTATTCGCACATAGGATAACAAATTCAACTCTACTTTCAACTCTACTTTTTCTTGTTTTAATTAAAAGCATTTAAATAAAAATAATTAATTTTGGTGATTTTTTAAAGACAGTTTAAAAATTTGTGATTTACTGTCCAGGTCCCAGGAAAATATTAATATAGCATCATTTGGTGTATTATGGCGCTTAAATTAGTAAAAAATTGCAACACTGAATTGGAAGGAAAAAAATTGTCTTTTACAATTCGATAGCTTTAAATGAAGATATAATTTAATTTATATAAACATAAAGCAAATAGAACCAAGAAGAAAAAGCATAACGACAAAAAAAATTATAACAAAAATTGGATTGAAAATAAAATTTGAAAAGTTTTGCTTCAAATCTAAACACAAACAAAAAGACGACATCTTCGCATTCAGAATTAAAAAATGTTTTTTGAAAAAAAAGCAGAAAAGCAGAAATTCTTTGTACAATATTTTTTAAAAATAGCTTTATTTACATGGAAACTATACTTTGATGGAAACTATACGTTCAAAGAGAACAATGCATTCAATGATTATGAAAAAACAAAATCTCTTAGTTATTACATTTGAAAATTTTAAAATTAAAGAAAAGTTTAAGCATAAAAGAACCCTACTTTACATATCTGACCTTTACAAAAGAAAAAAATGGAACTATTTCAAAGTACATTTGATAAAATCCTGAAAAAATCATTTGTTAAATTAATAATAAATTCGCTTTGACAAGTACAAGATTCTGTAATAATTGTGTACTAATTTTAAGTGCATAACGTAATTCATATTTCGATTTATAACAACATTCGAATTATGATGAATTTTCAAAAATTGATACTTCTTACTTTTTCTTTCCTTTACCATTCACAAGGGAGAAGTAAGTGAATAGATCTTTTATTCTGGGTTATGCTACGCCCATTATTCTTTACCAAACTCATTAAAAACTCAAACACTATTTTTGATTGAATTGTGTTTCATAAGAGGAAAAATGAGAAACCTGTGCTCGATAAAGACTTTCTTTCGATATCTTTTTTGATCTAATAAGTACCGAATTTTGTTATTTTAGTGTCCTTTTTAACTAACCATTTTGCAAAATGTTTGTATATAGAACTAGATTCTGGTTCTACACCAACAAAATTATTATACAGCTTCGTTGAAAAATTGAACTTTACTTAATCATTTAACTGAGATGAAATAGAACAATATAGAAAACTATGAGGGACAAATTGTTGTGTTCTTTTAAACTACTTCTTCACAATAGAAGAGAATGTGTGAGGAAATATTTTGTCTCAAATAATAGGAACATTTTAAAAATACAAAAGTGCTCCTTAAATTAAACTACATGTGTCCAATCCAAATCAATCACACTTAAATTAAATTAAAATTTTAAAAGTAATCTGCTCTTCATTAATATTCTTATACTTAATTATAATCACCATTATAAATTACATTGCGAATCTCTTAATTATGGAGTGATAATGAAGCTCTTTTTTAGCAAAATAATTACACATTGGATCCTATATTTGAATAAAATTTTTTAAACGATTTTTAACTTCGCAATATTTAACTTTATACAGTTTGTTAACACTATTATACTTTTTACTTTTTCTCCTTATTATTTGAAAAAGAATGAAAAGATAATAATAAAATATTTTATAGCATACGTCACACGCCATTTTCTTAAATTTTACTCTCATTATAGTTATACAAAAAATATTAAAGCAGAGATTAAAATAATAAAGTTGGGTCAAACCAATGGTTTGTATTGTAGCACTTTTCCCTTCAACAAGTGAAAATTCTGCTTTTAAAAACACTCTATGTATACCTATCACACTATAAAAATTATTTTCATTCATACACAAAACTATTTCTAGGATTGCATATATTTAGGATGACGCATATATGCATAGTCTTTGAAATAAAGCAAAAATTAATATAAAAAGGGGTTAACCTAATGCTCGATTTTAAGGGTTAATTGTGTGAGTTAAGAAAAATAATTATATTTTTTAATTTCATGGAATTTACCGTTAGCCTTTTGAGTTTATAAAAATTTGGAAAAGCTTGCGGTTTCGGAAATATAAGGTGTCAAAAATTCAAATTTTACGAATTTCAAGAGGTGATAACTTGAGAGGGGGTGGAGATGGAAAAAAATTTTCTTCTAACAAAATGAACTATTTATTAATATCTAAAAGCCCCTAAAATTTCAAAGTTCTAGATTATGGTGTCTAGAAGAAAAACGACATCAAAAATTTGGAAAAAAAGGAGTTTAGATAACGGTAAATTTGAACAGCCATTTTGTTTTTCTAAAGTTTAACTATAGTATATCACGCTAGGGGAAGCAAGCCACTGCCTTTCTGAGTTTGCAAAATTTCAAAAATGCTTATAGTTTCATTGCAACAAATATTTAAAGAAGGCCATTTTTAGGGTTTTGGGGGGGTATAACTTCTAGTGGGGGGGAGATAGGTAAAAATTTTGTTCTACGGAAATAAGTTTCTAGTGAAGATCTATGTACGTATGAAATTTCAGCTTTCTATCATCAAGGATGTAGAAGTTTTGTAAACAAAAAAAGTGTCCACGGACGGACGGACGGACGGACGGACGGACGGACGGACGGACAGAGTGAAACTAATAAGCACCTTTTTCAAAAAAATTTTTGGAAAAGTGCTAAAAAGTGAAATGATGGAAGGAAATTGGAAAATTTTTACAGAAAATCAAATTCTTTCTCTTTTATTCTCCTCCCTTTCTTCTTCCTTTTATAATTCGCTATTATACAAAAATAATTTCTCATAATTATTTTTCATTGTGTTTTTAAACTGGAGGTGTGTGCTTTTATTGAACATTGTATGTACAGGGTTAGCAAATTTTAGAAATTTTTTTATTTTATAAATAAGAAATTATATTATTCAATAAATTTAATAAAATTTAAGTTTCACGAGCTCCATTATAAAAGCTAGTAATATTGTTCACATATAATAAGTGAAAATGCTATTAAAACATCAATTTACGTAAAATACACGATACGTACAGAACACGATAACCTTATAACACCACATCCTTTGTACTTTCATCAATTATTGTAAATCACCTTGTAGTTAATAGATTATGTGAGAAAAATTGAAAGTACTATAAAATGGAATTTAATGAAGCGATTTTACGTGCTTAAAATTTACAATTGGTTCAATATAATAATTATTACGATTAAAGAAATGTAGGAGAAATAAGTCAAATTGATTGTTAAAAATTGCTTTAGTTGAAGAATGCCAATTGAAAGAGAACTACTGACTAATTGTTTGGAAACGTTTTAATTTTTTTTTTTATTTAATAATATCATGAATTTTCAAAATGGTACAATAAATTATTTGCTAATTTTTTTTAAAATTAAAGCAAGCGTAATCTATATGAAATGCTGTGTGAAATACGTAATTATTGGAGAAATATCATTAGTTTAGGACGAAAGAAAAATTTTGATCTAGATGTCCTCATTTTTAAAAAAGTTTACGTGGAAAAATCTAATATTGCAGCAATTACCCGAATCATATTGATCGGGCAACTTTCACAATTAAACTTCGAAATTACAAAATTGAAAGTAGTATATTTGCCAGTTTATATAAAATTTGCTGGCTCTGGACTTTCATTATGAATACGAGATGTTCAATTAATACATGTACTGACCAAAATTTGAAAAAAACACCAATTAAAAAAATGTCAATTCAGATTGAAACATTACGAATCTGTTATGGTTTTTTCATATTTAGCGAGATTAAAATCCAAAATCTAGAAATAATAAAGCTACAAGTTGACATATACAAATCAAAATATTAATTTTGAGTTTCTAATATCTTCATTTATACTGCATTCCTTTCAATTAGATGTTGCAGTTATTCTTAATCTTTTGCTAATGATTGCATCTAAATTTTAAAACTTGATTCTTAAAAAAGAATTTTCAATTTATTAAATGACTCCTTGATAAAAAATTCAGTAATACTAAAAAGTATGAATTTTAATTAAACCTTAGTAAAAGCCCAATTCCTTAAACTTTGTGTTAAAGTAATAGTTGATTAACAGCCCTAAATTGTAAACTCAGTTTAAGTTTACAATAAAATCCTATGAGAATTGCTTAAATCAAAACTCACATTGGAAATCCATTAATAGATTTAGCTAGAGAATCAATTCATTGAAAACACTATGTTAATGTAAATTTTTGTAGTCGTTTATGTGTCAGGAAAATATTTGCTATTATCTTTGATATTCAAATTACCAGAAGAAAAATCAATTAATTAATTAAATGAAGAAACCAACCCTGACAATAAAAAAAAATTTTTCTTAATTATTTTATTTGTCTGCTTTAACATTTTTTATTAAAATTATTTGAAAATCTTTTTTTTTTGTACTTTTCTTGTAAGCATACAATTTTATTCAATTTTATATTTTTATTTCCTTTTCAATAAATTTACAAATTTTTTTGCCCATATGACTATACAATTTACTTCCATATACGTACATAATTATATAAATTCGATTTAGCACATGTTCTGAGCCTTCAAATTGTTTTATTATTCATGAAAATAATAACCACATTATTAGCTCCACAATGGACATATAAAGTTCAACCAATATTGTGTTCTACCATTATTACTTTTATCGAGAATCGAAACAAAAAGCGGAAACCAAAAGGAACACAAATTAAAATATCAATTTTTTTTTCTGTAATTTATGGACCCCAAGTTGTATTTATAATACAATAAAAGAGAAAAAACTTAGCTAAAATGGTGAAGTACCTACCTACATTTTGGTCCTTTGCTTTATTTATTCCTTTTCTTTTTACAATATTATACCCAAAAAAGTGCTAATGAATTCACATCAGGTTTCCATTCGGATCAAGATCAATAATAATGGCTCATTATCGTGTATACACGTGTTTGTATGTGTAAGGATATTTGTGTAAAATACATTTAAAGCTGGTATACACTCGTATATAAAGAATGAATTGTAGAAAGTTACTTTTGATCTCAAAGGTATAATTTCGTAAAAATTTTCTTTTTCAAGAGTTTGTTTTTTTTTTGCTATTCACAGCGGACAGTTTACGGGCTTTAACACTATGTGTATTATTCTTTTTTATACAAACAAGTGTTTATATCCTTTTTGTTTTCTGTTTTGTTTTTTTTTCAGAATATTTTATTTTATGTTGTTCGTGTTGTTCTTTTTCACACATCAATTATTAAATTTTTTTTCATTTCTATTTTAAATCATGTATAGCAAACTAAAAAATTTTTTAGAAAATTCCAGGTCCTAAAGCCATAATTTTATGATGTAATTTGCCCATGTGTACGTTTATAAAGGCCTTAAAGTTCCTACTTAGTAATATGTAAGAAAAAAATAAAAAAAAAATTAAATGAAATGTGTTCAAAGATTTCGTTTTCATTAAATGACATTTCATTAAATTTGAGATTTGAGGAGTTTTGTCTTGAAAACTTTAAGTTCCTTAAAAACAGCTCTGATATTTTTATTGTTTAAAATTGTTACGGTGGAAGGTAGTACTAGCATCAAATTTCAACTAGCAACTGAAAATTAATATTTTTGGTACTAATGTTTTGGAAATTACAAACTTTTTTGAAAAATTTGAATTTCAAATGCACAATGGGCATCTCAGTAAAACAATTAAACAAGAAGAATTTTATATCGTTTATACAAGCCTATATATAATTTAAACCATTGACCTTTCATGGTCAGCCAAAGGAAAAGTGAAAGAGAGAAAATTTTTCTTTTGTGTGACATTTACGTTTGCTTGTTTTTTTTAAAAATCAAAAGGGAGTGGGTATTGCTTTTTCTTATTTCTCATTTTCACACTTAATTATTTCTTATGGTTTCGATTTTATGTAAAATTCTTTTTGGAAAGTATACTAAAAACGTTAATTCTTAATAAAAACGGAAAAAATAGAGTTGACCGTTTTAACTCTGTGATACCCGTACGAATTTGCTATCCTATGTCCGAATAAATTTGCGATAGACTATAACTTTAAGTTACCATATTAATTTATACAAAATTTCAGTACTGTGTTCAATATTTTCTAAGATATGGCCAAACCACTACTGAACATACAGCTACCAGAAAGAGCCAAGCACAATTTCAACGAATTTTATGAAATCATAGGCCTTACTTACATATTCGTTTGTGTCAATTTTCAATATCATAGCTTTTATAGTTTTTAATATTCTGTAAATTGCTAATTAAGTAATTACTAAATACTTAATTAGCAATTTACAGAAAACTTCAGCTTAGTAGTTGAAACGCTAGTGGCATCTTGAAACCAACGCTTGAATATTGCAATTAGCCTACATAGTCCCCCATCAATTATTGACTATGAGACTACATGTGACAAGTGATTTATGCTAAAAAATCAGCAAATCTTCACACTTAGAGCGGGGAGTTATCGAAACCTGAAATTAGACATTCGGAATGTGCTGAAAAAACTGTCAATTGTTGAAGCAGCAATCATAACTCTTTCTTAAAAAAATATCATTTCAATTAAAATTGACTATTAAATTTCAGATTCTAGCGATTTGTATTTTCAAAAAACAAAACTACTGGCTTAGCTTTTTAAAAAAGTATTCAACATTCAGAGCTCTTGAAGAACAAAAAAGTTACATACGTTTACAATAGTAATTTAACTAATAGTATGATAGTACTGATAGCTGATAATACACTTTTATTAAAGCTATACTTAACGTTACCATTTTACCTATTCTAGATTATGAAAGTTTTTCTTCCAACTGGACATCTAGACAACTATTATGTCGCTTATTGCAATACTGATTCTGGTACTTACACATTCTACTAATGCGTCCAAAATAAGTCCTAACTTCCAAACGTGTAGTTGAAAGTTAAATAGTTTCTTCAGAACGCCGAGGTTTACAAGAAGTTTTATACCTTATTAAAATTTTTTCATTTAACAATTTTTACACGTTTTAACCAAATGGATAAAAATAACAATATTTATAATAAGTTGCAAAATTTACAAGAAAATCGTCAACAAATTTTTGTATGGGTAAGTTATATATGTATATAAAAAAAAATAACAACATTCCGATAAACGATAACGAAAGGCCACTTAATATAATATGTTCCATTATAAGGCCTATGGTGACAAAATATTTAGTGGCGGGTAAACAACTGACAATAAAACAGAACGCGCCATTACCTGCCAGCTTAGTATAAGCAAAAATATTTACTACTGAGCTCTAAGCTATTATAAAAAGTTGCTGAATACGCAAAATATATAAATTAATATAAACTGACTCCTTAAGTGGGCTTCACACACTAAAAAGATGGAATATAATTTAACAGAATATATTTATATTTATAACAGAATATAATTTATATTAGAATACAGAATAAAATAAAATTTGCTGATATTTATTACTGCTATGAATATAATGAAGAACTTAATAAAAACTAATTAACAAAGTATTCCAATTTAAATATAATAATTTTGAAGCATACTTTAATACATACAACAATTTGGCAAGAGTACAAAGTTTTATAAATATGAATGAAAAAGAATAAATTCCCAAAATAGTAAGGATTATATTGCACTGAATCATGTATGAATAGTTAATTGTAAAAGGCTATTTTTCGTCACCCGACCCATGTTTATTAATTTCAAAAACCGAAAACCGAAATACTCAATGTTTCATTTCCCAAACTTATAGTTTTCATATATTTTAAAAAACAAAAAGAATAGCTCTTTTGTTAGTTTAAATCATTTTTGTTTAAACGTGTAATTCAAAAAGATATTAATATATATAAGTAAAACGATATTCTATTAACGTAAAGGAACTTGGCAAAAATAATGTTCTTCCTTAAACCAAGAAAAGTGTGGTTCACTATGAGTAATTAATGAAAAGCATTTATTGAAGGAATGACTGATGATCAAAAAACATCACTGATAAGACATATAACAGACAAATTATTTAAATTAAAATATACCTACATACATGCATATAAATATTTATCAATGGATTCACAGAATATCACATAGGTCCTTGCATCATCCTATAATATATTTATGTCAATTTTCTGCTTGATTAATAATCATCTAATTTAAGACATGCCATATTTTAATTAATTTTCATAATAAAATTAGTCTCCTTCTCTCTTTATTTCTTTTTCTCCCATATTAAAATTATTGTTTTCTTGTATAACATTTTTATCTATTTTCGTCTCACATCTTCACTCCCATTTTTAAACATAAATACATACGCCGTATCACTCTATACTTTCACATATTCGTTTAATAATAAGAGATACAAAAAGGATTATTAGGAAAAGAATGTTTACGATAAATACATAAATTTCTAATGAGCATAGACCAAGCCAATAAGCTTTAACACAATTCAATTAAATTGTTAGAGTAATATTGGCATACAAAATATGAATGGTAAATATTATGTATATATGCATACAAAATATATTTTAATAAAATTAAAAGCTCTTCATTTAGTATGTATATGAAGCTTTAACAGAGTTCTACCGATTAACCCTCAGCGTAAAAATTATATAATAGCATCTCACTCGCAACATTACACAAATAATAATTCGATTATTGCAAATCGATTTGAATTGCTCCACAAAATGGAGTATCTTGAATCAGAACTTAGCGCAAACTAGATTTTAAAGCAAAGTGTCTTTAAAAATTTCGAAAGATCAAGTAAAAATGAAAAAAATGCCAAATGTCAGTAAAAATTTCAATAAAATCTGATTAAACGAGAAAAAAAATAGAGTTGACCTTGTCAACTCTGTGATACCCGTACGAATTTGTTATCCTATGTGCGAATAACTAATGTGCCATAACTAACTATGGGGCAGACTATGACTTTAAGTTGCCGTATTACCATATTAATTTATGCAAAATTTCAGTACTATGTGTTATTCAAAATACTGGTTGTGCCAAACTACTATTGATGTTGTATGGCAGCTACCAGGAAGAGCCAAGAAATTTTAGCGAATTTTATCAAGCACATCGGCCCTACTAATATATTCGTTTGTGTGAAATTTCAATACCATAACTTTTATAGTTTCTGAGATATAGCCAAATAAATTTTGAAGTTGTATGGCAGCTACCCGGACCGGTACCCCGATCATGTCCAATTTAAATAGGGTTCTGGCACTTACTACAATAAATCATTTGTGAAAATTTGGTGAACTTAGCTCAATTAGTTTTTGAGTTATCGTTCGGACGGACGGACGGACGGACGGACGGACGGACGGACAGACAAAGCTAAATCAACTCAGAATTTGACGCTGATCAAAAACATATACTTGAGTCTATATCTAACACCGTTATTTCTTAGCGTTACAAACGGTAAGGCAAATTTAGTATACCCTTCGAACATACGTTCGTACGGGTATAAAAACGGATAGTATATGTACATATATAAATATTACAGAAGGCCTGGTACTATCATTTACTTAATTCACACGTTGTGCAATTAGCTATCTATGTATTTACACTTTTATTTTAAACACTAATAAAAAAACCCTTTAGAGTTCTGTAAATATAAGCCAAAAAATCGAATGTCAAATATTTTTTTATAAATCTAGAATTTAAAAATTATTACGGTTTATTTAGAATCATTGGTTAAATATAAAAATTTAAATAATTAAATTCGGATCAATCTGATAATTTTTAAAGTAGCACATTTCCGTTGAACAAAAAAGACTTTTAATAAAAAAAATTTTTAACTATGTTCTTTAATTATTTTCATTTTTTTTTTCTCTTCTTCACTCCTAGGAGTATAGGGCTAGTGCATGATATCTATTATGCCCTAGTTTCTATAGTCATAGAGAGTTAGCTAGGTAAGTGACTAGCCTACCGTAAATTATTCTCATTAGTATACCAAAATTTTGCAACATTTATTATTGCAAACTTTTTGGATAAGAACATATAATAAAACAAGCGACATGATAATGTCGAATAGTGTCTAGTTAGTTTGGTAAATTTATTAAAAATATTATTTTTTTAATGGCAAAATAATTTACCATTAATTAGCTCTTTTTAAAGAAGTTTGAAGGGGGGTTTTAATAAATTTATAAAATGTCCCACGTAACATTTTATTGCGGAATTCTAGTTATTAAGCTCATATCGACTTTTATAGCACTTTTTATAAGTCTATTAAGGAAGCTTTATTGTTCATCTTATTGTTGCGCAACTGCAACGAAATGTTTTAAGCAGCATATAACGCTAAAGTGGAGAATTTTATAGGGCTCCGCAGCAATTGCTACAATATTTATAGCACAAGTAGTTTTATAAAGCTCGAATAGAAGTTCCTTTAAGAGTGTTGAGCAAAATTATGGCATCTCTAATATAGATGCGCACGAGCTCTACAACACGTAGATGCGCATTGTATTTCTTTTAATATTGTAATTTATGTATGATATAAGACTTATGTATGTCAGTGTATGCGCGTTTTATTTTTTATATTAATATAAAAAAAAACAAAAACATAAGTGTTAAATAAAAACAAAAGAGAAGTAAATAAAAAGGGAGAGAAGTAATAAATGAAAAAGAAAAGAGAAAAAATAATAGTAAGAAAAATATTTATGAAAAGAAGAGAGAGATATAAAATTTTAAATTTTTTTAAATTTGTCAGTTTTTAAAATTAATAGTAATTTCTGAATCTATTCAAGAAAAATAATAAATTTTTATTTGAAACGAAAGCAAAAAAGTTGTTGCCAAAGAAATTTTGTCGACTTTTTTTGCATTGTACCTCGAAAAAATACATCCCCATTCCAAAATATACGGTATTATAAAAAAATTAAATAATTTTTTTTTAATACAATTTTAAAATAAATATGAAAATTTCGTAAAAATATGTTAAAAAGTTTCTAAGGTAATATTTTGACATACATATTAAACATAAAAGTTATTTTGCAAGTTTTTACTTGAATTTAAATAAAAATTCACTTTTTAAATTTCAAAATTTTTATTCAAAAATTTACCACCATCTTTTTCATTAAAAGAATATGGCCGCAAGATGGTCTTGCTTTTATAAGATAATCATTGTTATAGGGAACCTTAATTGTTTGAGCTAGATAACCAATGCTGTTTAAAGATTATTTTTGTTGATATAGCATTTCTGACACTTTAGCAACAATATCAATCTAGCATTCAAAATTATTCTTTTAATAAAATTATTAATGCTACTATAGGAATATTGTAATATTATAGCAAGGTTATTGTTCTTTCCACAATACTCTTGTTAGAAAAACATTTTTGGTTTTGTTATAGGATCCCGGAACACTACACTTATAACAACATTACCTACACACTTGCAGAAAGTCCTATTACAGCAATTGTTGGCAAGAGTTACCAAAACAGTTTTATAAAAGTAATTTTCCCCTTATAAGAAAAAAACATCTCTATAAAATCAAAAGTTTTGCTTGGGAGTGTAAAGAGAGCCTTATAAGACGATTTTCAAAATTTAGCGCACTAAAATGTTACGTGGGGTTTGAAGTCTCAATGCAATAAATAGTCAAAGAATGGCAATTTTAGGAATTTGAGGAGCCTTAGCATACCATAGCGTTGTAAAAGATTTTTTGCTGAGAAAGGTCAAAACTTTCAGCTCTTTAAAAGAGTGTAAAATGCTTGTGAGCAGGCATTTGAGAATATAATTAATAATCATAATTTCTTTTGAAATATGACATTTTTTTGAAAATGTGCTAAAAAACAAAACTACTTACAAAGTTATAAAAGGAAAATGCCAAAAAAGAGAAAATGCCAATTATGGAGATCAAGAAAAAAATTATGACATTTTTGTATTATCTTTTACAAATTCAGTATTTCTTTTTAAACTCATACTTACAAACATACGTACTTTATAATTTTAAAAACACTTTTTTATGTTTTAATTAACTTTGTTGTGTAAAAGTTGTGGCTTACTCCTTTCACAGTGTTCTCCCTGTGTTTAAAGGTTGTGGCCAACTCCTTCCTTCTTCGAAATACATCTGCCTATTAATTTAACTCAATAAACCTACACTTAAAATTATTTTATCTTAATGGATGGCTATAATATTTTAGTAATGAAAATTTCACACAGCTTTTTCATTTTTTAGCATTCAGTTTCAGAGTTGTCATAGGATTCTCTAATAAATTGCAATCCAATAGTTCTGTAATAGTTCAATATAAACTCATTTCATTATAAATGAAATGTAAAATTATATCAAACTTGTAAACGTTATCAATGCTCGCACTTCACTAACATTATAAAATATTTTATTGCCGAAATTTCAAACACAATACCATAAATAAGAAATAATACATGTTATTTATCCTTAATTCAATTACTTACCATGCAATAGAATTGGGACAGAGATATGTACAAAAGTGTCTGTAGTTAATTTGAATGGAAAAATATTTTCACAAATAAATTGTTTTAGAATAGACAGCTATACCACAACAGTTCAATAACACTTAGGTTTAAATTAAGACAATTGACTGGGATATAGCCTTTAATTTAAAAAAAAAACAATTTCTGATGACTGTCCCACAGCTGACTGGATCAACTTTAAATTTTCTTATAAAACTTTGTTTTAATCCCTTGATTATTTCATTTTGGTTTATGGCTTGTTGTTTCTTTTCAAATTATGGGAAATTCTTTTTAAACAGTCCTCCCTAGAGCATATACAATGTAAATACATATACATATATGTATATAAATTGCATCTATGGATATATATAAATTTTATAGAATATATTTTCATTTGTATATTTGTAAAATTTCATTTTATATACATGTACAAACATAATATTAAGGATCTTATTCCCTGTACACAGTAAATTTTAATGTTTCATTTCATTGAGATATTTTGTGAAACCGAAAGCATTCATGTGAATAATATGTAAACAATAAGGAAAAAAGAATCCTTGTTGCAAATCAATCATTGTTATTCAGTTAAAAGTTTGTTATAAACACCCCAGCATCCTGTATATACTCTATATCTTGCACAAGTAAATAAAAGAAATAATAATGAAACTTCCACGTTCTTACTTTTTTGTGTTCTTCATGTTCAAGGTTATACATAAAACAGTTGTTTTAAATGTTATATCGAATCAAATAACCCAAAAATAATGTCAAATTATCAAAAGAAGCATTTTTTATGTACAGTTAATCCTAAATATTTTTATATGTGCAACCAATCTGCCATTAAAGTTTAATGTGTACATAGAATGTATAACTTTCTAACTTTTTAATAAAATTATCCGAGATCCTTTTATGAAAAGTTTATTAAAATGAGGGAAAAATAAATTTATAAAACGTCAGAAACTTTAAAAAAATGAATACACATAAGACCGCCTATTACAGATGTGGGAGTCAATTAATTAAGTTTCAAGTTAATTTCTATAACTTGCTTATTAAAGCGAAAATTGTTTGAAATAATGCAATATAAATTCGTTAATTTCCGCTAAATTTGATATCGCCGTGCTGGAAATTAAATCGCAAAAGAACATTTTTTTACCAGCTTAAGTAGAGAGATTGCTTTTGTCTTAAAACTTCAGGTCTAAATTGATCTATGAATATCAATTGTATACTAATAAAACAATCTATTAAAATGTGTGATTCTCTTATAATCACTGAATTTTGCATAAACTTAAGAGAAACATTAGAATAACACAGCTAGTTTTCCAAAAAATTTTATAGTAATGTAAAGCTTGATTTGTCTTGATAATTAATTTAGTGTAAAATGCTACTCCTTTGGAGTAGTAACATTTACTTATTTGCTTTTTGCACTTACATAGAATAAAAAAAGTAGTTTTCTACAACAGTAACGTGTTCATTAAGATCTACAAAAATTGAATTTCTATCTTAAGAAGACTATGGAAGTGTTATTAAAAAGAGGGCGTTCTAAACCAAAGAGATTTTTAGTACATTTTTCCAATATATTTTGGAAGAGTACTGTAAATCCGTTTGTCTTGAGTTATTAAATTAATTTTTCCAATTATTCGCATCATATATTTTAGTAAAGTATACATATAAATATGTACGTACAATCGATTGTGCTATCAATTAATTAAATTCTACTTGATTCTATCTTAAAATATTTCTTTTTATAGAAGTGCTGTTAAGTAAACACACATGTGTAAAAGAATATTGCCTTCAGCCAAATAAAACAACGAAACCAAATATGCAAAAAAAAATATTTTTCTTAAAAACTATTACGCCCTTCTTTAAGAGGCTTGTACACTGACACATATGGACACGAAGAGCCGGAAAATAATTTACAGTAATACCCTTTCATATTCAACATTCAATTAAAATATTGAAATTAACTTAATTATTCAATTACACTTAATTGAAAACACTTTTATTAGACTTTCCAAATTAACCAAAATAAATTCTGACCTGTCGCATGTACAATGTAATATCCAAATTATTAAGAGTGGTGAACCAATTTGAACAAAAATTATGAATTCACTTGAATAATAATGATTATCGCTGTTTGCGTAACCATTCACGCACACTTTGGCCATAGGCATCCAAAACAATAAATTCTTTGCAATTTTAAATTAATTCATATCGTTACAATTATTATCGTGTTTTTAACTTAGTATGAACTGATTATTTTAAGGTATTAGCCTATTTTCGAGAGACTTTTGTTGACTAATACAATATTGTTATGTATAACGCAAAATTTTACACTTTGAAATTTTTTCCAAATTTAATTCTACAGAATTTAGCCAAAACGCGATATCGAGAAATTTGTAAATCCCGACAAGGTAAATATCGGGTTCGGCAATTTCGTAAAATTGATTACTTGCTTAGGATTATTTAGTTATGGCTTCAACAACTTTTAATATTTTTAATTCTTAATTTGCTCAGGGAGTGCTAGTAAAGCAAAGGCTGACTATATTATGAATTTTACTAATACAACATCATAATTGCGAAATTAATAAGTAATGTGCCTATTACATTTAATAATTTATTAATTTCCATTAAGTCAAAGGCTGACTCTTTAGCATTTCATTTTTATCACTAACTCAGGCTGGCCAAAAAATGGCTTATCGGATTTTGGCAAATTGCCACAGAATTTATAACACCAATCCAACTCACTTCTCTCAGATAACAAGGCAAACTGACGACTTGATGAAAATCTAACTTTGGACTGCCCAATTAATTAAATAAAAAAAGATTTCAAATTGAAGTTGTACAAATTTGCCAATAATAATTTTCGTAATCACCTCTTATTTTTTCAGAATTCCATTAAATCTCCGGCAATAGTTTAGCCGGAAGTTTGTAAAATTACAGCAAAAAAAATTTTCTTCGTAGTATCTTAACAAACTTCATATCATACACACTTAAGAATATTTTTCGCAACAATCAAACTGAGCAAGTTAAGTTCTGCTATTAAAAGACAAATTGCGAAAAGCTGTAATTATCTCAAATAATGTTATTTAATAAATTTGAATTCATAGGTTTCTTTAATCATCTCAAGCAAAACTAAAAAATCCATTATTGCAATACACAAAAATATAAAAATTCTAAGACAACAAGTAGTTTAGATGATTTCTAAAGGGCTTTAGCAGAAAAATGGATTCCCATGTTTAATGTTCCATTTATTTTATAGTTTATGTTTTTTTGTTCTTTATTTGCAAATGATGAAGAGAAATTGAAAATTGGAATATAAATTAGAATGTTTTCTAAGTTTAGTCCTTAAAATCCCTAATGTCAATATTCATATAATACATGAGTGTATATATGTGTATTTATTTCATAAAAATTTTACCATATGTAAGAATATTTATTATTACGTTAGGACACAAATTTATAGAGAAATAAGACCAAAAAGACATATGGTTTTTGTTTTCTTTTATCACATATTTAAATACATATATGTTTGTATTATAATAGCAATAAAATATATATGTAATAAATTAACGATATACAAACATAAATATATTGATGTAGAAGATATTATATGGATATCTTTAATTTGAGGTGATCATCATAAAATCATCAAAATTTCATCAAAATACAAAATGTGTATGAATGTAATTTTACTTATGAAATTCATATATAACACAGCTCACATTTGTATACAGACAGAGTGATATCTGTTTGATAGTGAGATTCGATAGTAACACTGAAAGAAAATGATAAAATGGATTAAAACGTCTATCTATTAATAAAACGCACCTTTCGTTTTCGCCCTCCTTCACGAATTATAAGCCTTCAAATCGTACATTTACGATTTTTCTGAAAAACCTCTAATTTTTACATGTTTCCGCATAGCTCATTAAATAATACAACAGATAATAAAACATTTTACATTAAATTAAAGCTCATATTAAAACACTTATTCTAGTGACGTGCCATTTAGTGTCGAAGATCTTTTTGTGCTGCAAAACAGATATTTCAAATCTAGGGAATAAAAATCTTTAAAAAAATTCTGGCAACTAGAGAAACATTATTTGCAATTAACCCATTTGTATATTCACTAACATGCTACTTTTTTCTACGTAGGTAAAAAGTGGCGTTCTGAGCTTCAAATTTTGCTTTCAAATAATTAGCATCTTGTATGAAATCTTAAAAAAAGATAACAAAAACAAAGATTACCAACTGTTTTTTATTCGTTAGGGCTAATTTTAGTACTCTGACAGCACTATCAAGTCTCAGACACCCTGTATAAAAATGAAACTAAAAGAGAAATTAAATTTCTAAGGATTGTTTTAAAATGGGTTCCAATTATATTTTAAATGTTAAACCAAGCGAATAAACATTTGTGGATTTAAATTACATGCATGTACACAGACACAAAAGCATTATACATATACTCACTATGTATGTGTGGTCCGAAGTCAAATAGAGTATTGAAAAACTTTGTAAGAGTTTTGTTTAAATTTCCTGAATTTGTGATTAATTTGATCAAAAACTTTTTTTTACCTATTCATAACTTGAATGAACAGCTAATTTATTTTTTCTCTTTATAGTTTCTGGTCAAACCTCAACAAATTCTTATTAAACACCCATTATACCAAAATAAGGAACGAAAAACACAGAACATTAATTTTATATTTCCTTTTTACAAATTATATTAATGCCAAATGAGATTTAAATCGGCAGAATTTGGAATTGGATCATTGATTTAGGAAATATTTGAACAAAACAATGACCTTTTTTGGTACCTTTGAGTACTTTAAATTTTTTAAAATACAATCAAATTATATTCGACACTCTAAAGTCTAAATTCATTGTCAATATCGAATCCTAATGCATAAATAGATGCATTTTATCAAAACTTTAGAGCAAACAAACATGAATGGTGGTTTTTTCTCATATATTGCACGTTTGAATTTCATAACATTCGAGAAAGTAATGAGAAACTCCAAGATTATTTATGGTTACGTCGAAAATAAAATTTATAGGGTTTAAATTTTACAGTCATAAATACATAAATAAAAGAATAAAAAAAACTGCGAAATTCCGACATCATTATTGTTTAATAATAGAAATTTAATAATGGAAGAAAATTTGTTGACCCTGCCAAAAATTTATAAAAAGTAGGAAAAGATTTTGTATATCGAGATTTATTAGGAATTTTATAAAACATTTGACATTAATTGATAAAAGTTTTTGATCCTTATAACGTGCATTTTGAGTTTATAAGTTCATAGCAGTCAGTATGATTATTCTAAATGTCTTTTACTCTACAGTTCTTGGCAATTTGCAATCTCTAGTTTTTGAGTTTCGAAAAGTATAACTAATTTTAGAGAATCATCGTACATGGAAATTTCTTCATGCAACTGCAGAACAGATGGATGACGTAATCAAAGGAACGAGTTTAAAGGCAGAAAAATTATTCATTAAAAAAATTTTTCTCCTCGAACTGGACTCGAACTAGTGACCTACCTCTACCTCTGTAGCTCAGTTGGTAGAGCGTCCGCCTAGAAAGCGGTAGGTCAGTGGTTCGAGTCCAGTTCGAGGAGAAAAATTTTTTTAATGAATAATTTTTCTGCCTTTAAACTCGTTCCTTTGATTACGTCATCCATCTGTTCTGCAGTTGCATGAAGAAATTTCCATTAAGATAAATTAGTAGTGTAATAGGCACATTCTTATTGATTCCGCAACTATAATGTTGTATTAGTAAAATTCATAAAATCATCGTACACTTATAAATCATCATACACGATTCAGCAGTTTTTTAATAACTAACAATTAATTTTAATATTCGACACTTTATATTTCTGAGATTGCAAAGCTATTCTAAATTTCTATGAACCGGCTAACGGTAAATTTCTATGAAAAGCTACCCGACAAATGCTATAGCATCAAAAATTATTTATCTTATGTCGAATTCTATTATTACATTAACGCTTTTCTCAATTTTTTCCTTTGCTCATCCCTAAATGTATGCAATAATTTAATAAATTTTGATATACTAAATCAAATAATTGTTTTTAAAGGCAGTAGCTATTTTCACTTGTTCAAGGAAAAATTGCCATTTTCCAAACTATTAGTTTGTTAAACCTTTTTTTTTCATCCCGTTGTTAATTTTTATACACAAGGTATTGAAAATTATTATAATTTTTTATTGAACCTTTACTCTGCTTACATTATTGAAAAATATTTTTAAACTTTTTACTTATTTCAGATATTTTTATTGTTATTTGCGACTTACAAAAATTTATTTATTTTTTTTTTTAATTAAATTAAACTTTTAATACAAATTTTATCTCTTTTATCTTTGAACTTTTTTACCTTAGAACAAATTTTTAATAACATTTTAATCTTTGGAAAATTACTGTTTAAATTTCTCTATAACAAAAAATCTGAATTATCTAGGTTTTTCTTCTAATCTTTTAATACAAAAAATTGAAAAATTATTTATAATACTAGTACATACATGTTAAAGCACGTATATTGTTATTGAATTTATCCCGTGCTATCCAAAACGATAAAATGTACTTAAAGACATAAACTTTGACAAAATTCATTCAAATGATGCAAAAAAAACTTTTGATTGAATTTCGATAAAGTTAAACAACGGCAATGAAAAAGCGTTTCCAACTTCAGCTTTGATATTTTAAAAAGACAAATATAAAATTTGGGGTTTAAAATTTTATGCTATACGGTTGAATAAATTAGACGTCACAATTTGGCTTTGAACGTGAGCAGAATTTAGCCAAATTATTGATAACATTTTTCCAAATTTTGTAATATTTAATGTATCATTTTTTGTACAATGTCAAGAATATGAAGTCATCGGTAAAATAAATGTATTTTAACTACTCGTTTGTATAGCACGATGTATTTGGGAGTGTTTTAATCTGGTGGCGCGTTACACACATTAATTTTATAACAAATATTAAAATTTAATATTCTCAAATCGAGATATATGTGTATATGATAATATAAAAGAACATAAGATTTTTGCACATAAAAACAAATCCCTAAATGACTATCAAAATTTAATATTAAATAGCTTCTGTACATTCATGTCTGTATTGCTGTTGAACCCAGGTAAATTTCAACTTAAATATAATAAAATTACATGGTGAAGCGAAGCGACATACATACCAAAGAAGTTTCAAAAATTGGGAATAGTTAACAATATTAGATTTTGGTGGGCAATTAAGTGTGCTAAAATTTCTTATTCCTACACCCAACTAAGGTCATTCGCCAATTAAATGTATTAATGAGTTTTTTTTTTTTGAGAATCAATGAAATAAAGTTTATTTGCCTCAATTAAATTCTCCTAATACAAAATTTATTATAATACGAGTACCCTCTTCTATTTCAAAACAAAAAAAAAAATTTAAATGTCCTTGGAATGTCCTTCATTTAAATTTCTTGTTTTAATGTATATAATGTGTAGGCAAATTCTTGTTATGCGGTTTTTGTAATAAATTCATCGAACATGAAATTTGCATAATTCACAACAAAAATTAAAAAAAAAAACGTAAAAATAAATTTCAAAATAATTTAGAAACGATAAAACAACAAAACGAAAATCATGTCGAAATATGTATGTACATACATACATACATACACAATTCCATTGTAGCTATCAAAAACATGTAAAACCACAACAAAAAGTCATTGTAATACACAAAATATAAAAGCATATACAGATTAACTTCTATCTAAAGAACATTCAGTTTTTAGCCTCATTAGAGATCCTTTTAAAATATAAATAATTAAATTACAGGACATTTTATAGAAAAAATTAATACAATTTTTATTTTACTCTTTTTTTCCAAAAAATATTTTAATGTAAATTCGTAGAAATTCAACATCCCTTATAATTTAATTATAAATTGAATTTTTGCTTAAATTTAACTAGGCTTACCATTCAATTATTGCATTTTTGAATTATTAGGGATAAGAATAACCGAAATCAATTTAAATATTATGAAAAAATAATAAAACAAATTATTTTAAAAAAGTTTTAGGTCCAAAAACAAAATCTGTGAAGCGATTATTTTATGTTAATCTCGATTCTGTGTTCTGTTCATAGGAACAAAGTTCTTCAAAGGGATTCCAGTTTGACATCAACTTAAAAGAGATACTATATTACTCTAAAAAAAATTTGTAAATAATAATGAAGGTTCAGGAAGAACTGAGGGAAAAATTTGAAAGGATACCACCGCGGTATTGGAAAAATCTTCTTGGAAAGTGTGAAAACCGGAAGGTATTCTGAAAATTATAGGAAGCGCAGGAACCAAATAAAAATGCTCGAGATGCCTTGTCGAGAATCCATTGTTAGAGAACAATTATGCAATGGAATAAACATTACTTGGTGGGATGGCACCATATTTTTTGTGTCGAGTTTTCTGTGGGAACGCACTTCTCCAAAGTAGGGAAGTGCAAATAAACTATTTTTAGCAACCTGTCGGCCTGTCAGTCTGTGTGTTGACGCGTGTATCTCAAGTTCAGGTGAACCGAATTTGATGAAATTTTATATGTAACTTTATTTCGACTATGGCACAGATTGATCCGCTTTTGGGATGTATCAGATCTCGGGAACTGGACTTTTTAGCGGGCCGGTTTTACATTATTGATCATTTTAAAGAAAATATTCAAAATATTTACTTGAAATTTTATATATAAGCTTCATTCGATCGTGCGCGAAACTTCCTAGCTTTTGGAAGAAATCAGGTGTCAGCAACCTTTACTACATTTAATACATTTACACAATATACATTTTTGCGTATATAAAGCGAAACAATCAACCGATTTCATTGAAATTTAATATTTAAATTCGAGATGTTAAAAAAATGAATTTATAATTTGAGCTAGGGAATCAGAGCTCGGAAACTGATGTTTGGGCCGACTTTACATTTTTTACCATTAATTTAATATTTGAGTTCTGGTTGTCACCAGTAGTTGCACGGCTAAGAGTCATGAAACTTGGCTAAGAGTCAAATTCACATTTTTCTAGTTATGTTTGTTGAAATTAGTCTCCTTAAAATTGTAAAAAAGTGTTTAAAACGCGTTTTCTTATTCAACTTCTGATTGGTTAAGTGCTGACCACATCAGACTTTTTTTTAAGTTTCGTGGGAAAAGTGCTTCAAAACTGTTTTCATTTAATTATAAAAATTTTGAAAATTTTTTTATCGGTTTTCGACTGTAAATTATCGTAATCCAAAAATGAAATAATGCTAGCGACAACGTTTATTGCATTTAAAACATTTTATTTAGACAATAAGGAGACGGAAATAATTTTTATGCGTTTTTAAAAATAGTTCCAAATAAAATTGTTTCAACACTTATTTAAAAAGAGATTTTAAACGCCTACCTTAAACTGTTCTCGTGTATACTTTCTTTTTTAAAATTAATTGATAATAATTTATTTTACTCTTTCAATAAAATTTTCCCAAATACCTGAAATAAAAATATTAAAATTATTAAAATTTGCTTTTAAATTGTTTTAGCATTGAAATTTTAAATGAAAAAATTCGTTCTATAAATCAAAAATTAAATCTGATTTATTACGGTATAATAAAAATTGCGAAAATTTTAGTTGAATTTTTGCAACTTCAACATTATTTCAATAAATTAAAAAATTTTTGAATTGTAAGGAAATTTTATTTCATATAAAACTTAATAAAAATAGCAAATGAGAGTCAATTTAACATAATGTGTGCTCATAAAAGCCTTTACCACCTCTTCGTTTTTACTATTTGTATATACCGTTACTATATAGATGTTATACGGCACGCTATTATTATTGAACGAAATAAAATTAACGGTAAACAATATTTATGGTACAATGGTTTATTTTTTCTGTCATTTTTTGTTTTTTTTTTTTTAATAAATGAGGTAATATTTTTTAACCAGCTTGTGTCCCATCGTTATTTCTCAATTTTAGAAAATGGAATACTGAATTCCTCTCTGTGTGGGTAGGTTTCAACGTAAATTTTGCAAATATTAACTCATTAAATATCATAAGTTATTGCATGAAATTCCTAATTGATTCTTAGATTCGGACTCGTATGTCGACCGGCGAAAAAATTTATTAAAAAATCAACCTTCTGGTTTGTAGTTTTTTGGGTCACATTAAATTTGAATTCATTTTAGTAATTAAGATCGTAACACAACAATATAAAAGTTCTACAAGTTAATGAGTTATCCATCTTCAAAAATTACCGCGATAAAATTTTTAATGTTTTATTAGAATATACCGGTAGGGAGCGTATTTTCTGCAAGACTGTCTTACCCCTCTTTTGATTCCCAACTCGATAACCCTAAGTTAAAGTTTAAATTTCCATCATGGTTTACACATTTTTATAATGAAAATAAATGTCGAGTCCTTGATATTTTAAGCTTATATGTTATAGGTCGTAAATTATATTATAACGCTCGGTGTATACATGTGTTGTGCACGAAGAAATTTTACCAGTTGTTTTTCTGACGTCCAACTTCTAACAAATCTAAATAAATAACATTGCATGTCCATATAAATTTGCAATTGAAATATTTTCCCCTAAATGAATCAGAACAAAAAACTGAGAGAGGGGATAATAACTGGGTGATATTCTCACAGCATAACATTTAACTGTTGAAAGAAATCTAAATAATATTCCAGCTCTTCTCATCTGTCACATTTTTGAAAAATTGTGAATTACTATAATGTACAAAGGAACTACTTAAAATGTTTCTGCAAAGGTAATCAAAATATTATCATTTAAATTCCAGTCCTTTAACATTAAAATACTTCATGGGTAATAAATTTCTGATTCTTTCTAAAATCTTAATGACATACAGAGCAAAAGAAAATATTTTACCACTTCAATCCGTTAATGTATTCCATGTCTAATGTCTTAATTCAATATTTAATTTAAACTTCTTAGCATAAAAACGATTGAAAATACTTATTGCTGCCGAAATCGAAATATATGATTCACTGGGAATTGTATGGTATATTAATAAGTATTACCGCAATTCCAATGTTAGGAAAACTTTTACAATTTACTTGCTACACATTAAATTAGATGTAATTATAAGCTATAAACTCATAATATTTAATTCAGTTCCTATTTTATTAAATAAAATTACTTAATATATTGGTGTAGTTACAGGACGCATACAAATCATTCTTAATATCCCGTTTCATACCCATTTCAATTCAAATTTATTAAATAAAAACTTATTATTGCTAAGCATGAGACCCGCTTCCTCCTCCCACCGGTACCTTCAGCTTAGAACTTTCATTAAACTTTTTAACGTTATTTAGTTTGTGTTGTATACGTTTCCCTGGAAGAACAACAATGAATAATCATTGTAGAATCCCAAAAGAAAGCCAAAAACAAAACACAAAAAAAACCAAATTATAAGGCTAAGAAAACCAACAGTAAAATTTTTGGTATTTGAATTTAAAGTTAATGTATTCGTTCTAAATGGTTCGCCTCCAAATTGAAAACAATAAGAATGAAAACAAATTCATATTTACTTAAGAAAACAAAACTTCCAGGGTATTAACCGTAATAATTTTTGAATATCAAGGATACTTGTGTATTGTTTAAAGTTTTAGCTTTTGTTTTCGTTCCCAAATAATTTTGGTTAGAAAATTCCGTTGAAATAAACGTTTATTTTAATTTTCGTATTTTACTACTTATTTTAAATAGAAATTTTGTTACAAACAATATCACAAAACATAGGTGAACGAACAGTCTTTATGGAAAATTCAAATTCTTTTGTAATTAATTATTACAATTTAAATGCTTTTATAAAGAAGTACAATGAACCTTAATATTTTTCTTAAATAAAATTATTCAAGTTGAAATTATTCATTTTTATTATTAAGTATTTAGAGGAAATCTTTAAGTTCAATTCGTAATTTTAAAGAGTTTGAGGCGACAGAAAACAAAATATAAAAATCTAATCGAAAAGACTTTGAATCAGTTCCAAATCCTTAACTCGGTAAATCAGTTTGTGCTCTAAGCTCTAAGACACGAAATAGCCTGCCCATCTGTGTGTCTGTCTATATATTCTATATGTATCAATATATTGATTGATTGATTATTGACAATATATATTGACATTGACAATATATATTGAAAATGTGATGAAAAATTTTTAATTCTAAAGTTTTTTAAATAATATATCAAACTGTATTTTAAAAGGATCAAAACTAATTCAACTGCTCTTTATGAACTAAAGCTAGCAGTAGAGTTAGTTTCAATGTAATTTAAATACAGTTTTATACATCACCATTTAAGCAACATTAAAATTACGAATTTTTAATCACACTTTGAATCAAGGATATTACAAAAAGCGATACAATATGCAGTTTAAAGAAACAAAATAAGTGTCCTTTTTTAAGCTTACATTTTTTAAAAAAAGAATTAACTTCTAATAAAAAAATTACAAATTGTACTTATTAACATTTATGATGCTTTTATTTCTTAAAAATAAGTTTTTTTAACATATTTCTTGAATTGTTGCAACATTTATAAGACAAATAATATTGATATTTTCTACGTCATAGTCTGTTTTTACATTAAAAAAGTATTTTTGAATGTAATGCCAAACTAAATTACATTCAGTTGGGTACTTTAAATTTAATAAATGCAAAATCTTAAAGCATATTACTATAGCACTTACTACATATATCGTTTTGAATTTAATATCATCAAAGTAAAACTGATAAAGAACATGCTAACTGGTCGTAATATGTTCCCACAACAAAAATGCAGTGCTGGATAAGAAGTTTTTTTGCCTTTTTTTGAAAGTTCTTCCATTTCCTCAGGTGTTCACATACGATAAAAAGCTGCTTTGTATCTTATCCTTAATAGTGTATCTTATAAAGCTTTTGCTGGAATTTTGAGTTTTTCTTTAGCTGGTGGAGCTAAAATTCCATAAAAAGCGAATAATAGTCGAGATTAACGCCCATATAAAAAAAAATTAAGTAATGTTCAAATGTTCTGTTTTTATTCAATATAAGTTTTACTTTAGCTTAAGTTCTGAGTTTCGTTTATTTCTTTAACGATGTTCAAGCTTACAACATCTTTCAATTTATCTTTAAATACATTTATTATTTTTCTTTGGAATTCCTCCAGGTTGAAAGTAAAAATATCAAGACTTTGTGGATGCAAGGCTTTAAAATCCATATCAATCTAAATGTGATTACATAAATATTTTATGAATTAATAAAATTGTTAAAATTTTACTAGGAATGATATTAAAAGTAAACAATAAATGAAACACTAAATAAAATGTTACAAACAAGAACAAAAATTCAAAGAAAAGGGAAGAAAAAACTAGCTTACCTTTAATTTCTGTTTACTATTTTGTTTCAACTTCTTTTATCACTTTTATTTTATATATTTGATTTTATTAATTTTAATTTTATTTAAATATTCTTAACTTTTCACTTCATATATTTTTTTAAGCATTTATTTGCGATTCACTTTTCAGCAAGTATAAAACCACGTCTTTACCGCTAGAAAACTTTAACTTAATGACGCTGCTTTAAAAATTTCTTGCATGTAAGAGCATATGTATTTTTTCTTTTTGACGAATTTTTTTCAATCCGACACCCTGTTTTGTTTACTTTGCGCAAATTCTTCACATAGATGAAAACTTAATCAATATGAATTTTGCTAATAAGATTTCGTCAATATGATAATGCAAACCGGTATAATGAAGCACACTTTTTCATTATGAAGAAAAAATATTCTTCAATAGAACAAAATTTTATTCAAATTTTAATTTACAGTTTAAACACATTTTTATGAAAATATTCGACATTTTAACATATTTATCGTCATATTAACTATTTATTTTGTCCTATTGAAAAAAAAATTATTTTTTTCTGTAAATATGAATAAATGAACTTCATTGCAAAGGTTTTTGCCTTTTACATTTATATTATAATCACTTTGACAAAACTTTATTCCTAATGATTTTTTTAATTCTATTTGACATAAAAAAATCTTTAAATTGAAAATTTTTTCCATCAAACTTGGACGAAAATTCTTTGTCAATAAAACGATATTAATTTTTTCAGTGTATCGTCCAAAGCTATTTTTATGAGAAAATTGAACAAGATGAGATAAATAAATATTTTCTGAACACAATATGGGTACTACATTTGCATTGTTAACCGTTCAATCAAGAAAGTTTGCCTCGCAACATTTCGTTTATTTTCGCTAAGTTTATTGCCGCTTATTCGACATTTTCATTCATTAATTCAAATTTTTAATGCAATAATTTTTAATTCTAGCGTACTTTGACTGTAATATTTTTGAAGTAAGGTTCGAAAATTCCACTAACATATTATTAGATGAAAAGTGCCACATGTGTATGCAAAAAATTTGTTTGTTCAAAAATCCGTTGAGATGCAGGAGACGTTAAAGAGCGTCTTCGCTATAAGCGCAATTTTGCGATAAAAAAAGTGTATAAATTAGTGTGCGGTTCGACGAAAAACTTTTAAATTATGGAAGTAGAATTTAATTTAATTGCTAAATACACCGAAAAAATAGACGAAACTTTCGATTACGCCAATTTTCATGAAAACTTGTTCATAAATACTTTATATAAACACTACCTCATAATATTTGCCGCATCATCAAAATTGACATTGTATTTTTTATTATTTGTTCTAGTTTACGTGAGATCATTAAATTTTTAGAAACCAAAAATTTTATAAACAAACCAACAAGTAAAAAAAGAACATGATGTTATGGTATAGGTAAAATGGTAGTTGAGTAAAGCTGTAATGAAGCAGAAAAATTGTAATTTTAACAAATTTTACTTTACTACTACTACTACCAGTCTAAATCCAATAGACTTGTTTTACATTATTACTCACAAAGTAAAAAAATTTTTACACTGTTGTAAAAATGTTCTTCAATTAATAGGTTGGAAGTTTTTGCTTCACCCACAATTATAAAATACTTGTAAATTCCGCCTTGGAGCAATCAAATATTTTTCTTTTTTGAAAAAAAAAACAAGTGTTATACTTGTGCAAATTTCATTTTAGTTAGAATGTTCAATAGTTGTTTTTTTTATTTAACCAAAATAGAATAAAAATGCAACAAAGTTGAAAGAATAACAATGCAATAACGGAATAGTTTTTTATTCAAATGGATAAGGATAGGGATGGGGATATGATTCAAGGATACGGTAGCGTAAATGAAAACGGAGCCCATTCAAATTACTTTACTATAGCCATTTCAATCCTCCAACAATACTTGGAAATGATATTTAAAATTTCAAAAATGCTGAAAATTCAAAGCACTTCTACCTTCAAAATGAATAAGCATTCCAAGTTGAAAACAACAACTGTTTAATAATTAAATATCAAATATCATTCTACCGAAAATTATAACGTCGAAAGTGACATTGAAAACGCCAAAATTGACATTTAAAATTTGAAAAATGAGTTTTTAGCCTTGAGAACAGCAATCATCTTGAATTAAGGACGACAACACTTTACTTATATATCAAAAAAATATTGAATAAAGTGCTTGAGCTGAATGATACTATTCTTATTCAGAATTGACAAATTCCAGGAACATAAGTGAATAATTTTTAACGTTAACTGTAACAAAATTACTGATTAGTAACTTACTGTTGTTCCCCAAATTCTTTTGATCCTTCTCTGCTATATCCGCCTCATTATATCCTCTTTGTTATTTTGAATCTGGTATGTTTTTTTTTTCATCTTTTTAATATTTCTCTCTTTTCTTTTCTTTTTTCTTCCAATATATCCTTAGGCAGCATGATATTTTAAAGGACGCTTCTTTAACTTTTTGTTCATTTCGTTTTTCTCTTTTTATACCCGTACGAACGTATGTTCGAAGGGTATACTAAATTTGCCTTACCGTTTGTAACGCTAAGAAATAACGGTGTTAGATATAGACTCAAGTGTATGTTTTTGATCAGCGTCAAATTCTGAGTTGATTTAGCTTTGTCTGTCCGTCCGTCCGTCCGTCCGTCCGTCCGTCCGTCCGTCCGTCCGTGCGTCCGTCCGTCCGTCCGTCCGTCCGAACGATAACTCAAAAACTAATTGAGCTAAGCTCACCAAATTTTCACAAATGATTTATTGTAGTAAGTGCCAGAACCCTATTTAAATTGGACATGATCGGGTTACCGGTTCGGGTAGCTGCCATACAACTTCAAAATTTATTTGGCTATATCTCAGAAACTATAAAAGTTATGGTATTGAAATTTCACACAAACGAATATATTAGTAGGGCCAGTATGCCCCATAAAAGTCGTTGAAATTACTTGGCTCCTTCTGGTACCTGCCATACAACTTCAAAAGTTATTTGGCTATATCTCAGAAACTATAAAAGCTGTGATATTGAGATTTCACACATGTGAATATATTAGTAGGGCCAATATGCCACATAAAAGTCGTTGAAATTACTTGGCTCCTTCTGGTACCTGCCATACAACTTCAAAAGTTATTTGACTATATTTCAGAAACTATTAAATTTGTAAATTTGAAATTACTTGGCTCCTTCTGGTACCTGCCATACAACTTCAAAAATTATTTGACTATATCTCAGAAACTATAAAAGCTGTGATATTGAGATTTCACACAAGTGAGTATATTAGTAGGGCCGATGTGCTTGATAAAATTCGCTAAAATTTCTTGGCTCTTTCTGGTAGCTGCCATACAACATCATTAGTAGTTTGGCACAACCAGTATTTTGAATAACACATAGTACTGAAATTTTGCATAAATTAATATGGTAATACGGCAACTTAAAGTCATAGTCTGCCCCATAGTTAGTTATGGCACATTAGTTATTCGCACATAGGATAACAAATTCGTACGGGTATCACAGAGTTGACAAGGTCAACTCTATTTTTTTTCTCGTTTTATATTTTCTTTGTTTCGTATTGTTTCGTTTTTTCTCTATATTTTTTTTACAGTTAACTACAAACGAATAACTAAAAACGTACATTGAATTTTAAAGACTTTCTAAACGATTTTTTTTATATTATTAAGCATTTAATAAAAAAATAAAATTAGTATAAAATAATGTGTGCAAATCCTGTAAACTTTTTTGAAAATTTATAACTATGAAAACATATAATGGTAAGAAATTGTAAAAATTTATTGAAATTTAATAAAAAAAATAATACAAAGAATTTAATAAAAAAAACGCTATTATTTCATGACAAGTTTTCCTTTAATTTTTGGCGTCATGTATTAGCACATTCCAAAGAAAAATTCAGGGAATCTTTTAAGCATCAATGAAATTAAAGTCTGGTATCTAAGGTTTCCTTAAAAATCGACAAACACTATAGATCTTTCAATAATTATGTTTTTTGTGTCTCCAATTTTGCTGAAACGTTTTATGATTTCAGCGAATTGTATAAAACATTTAATAGTATCTAACAAAAATTATGAATCCATCCGATATTTGACCCTTTAATGCCATAAGTAACTATTTCAAACTGTTCAGAAGAAAACTGTAAAAAGAGTCTCGCCAGATTTCACAATTTCTTATTAGAGAAAGGCGACTTCATTCAGCTTCATTCAGCTAATTGAAATTATCTGTATCTATTATATATATCAAAATCATATTCAGCTAACTCGATTCGTTAAAATTCCAAAAATTAAAATATTTGTTAATAGTTTCTACTAGTTTGTTTTTGAATTAGCTACAAAAATTAAGTTTGGAATAACATCATTGAACAAAACTCACTTTAATTTAATTTTTACAAATAATACAGATAATTTCAATTGTTTATAATAATTCCAGGTTTTTGAAAAGAATTCAAATGCAATTTAATTTTTAACTGTAAATTGTGGTAGTTTGTGAACACTGTACAAGACATATCTAAAATCAAAAGCTCCAAATTAATAAAAAATTAATGAAAATATTTTATTATTTGGAAAAATCTTAAAATAATAATCTTATAATTAATAAAAAGTCAACAAAAACCAAAATATCTTTCTATTCTCAAACAAACAAGTTTGGAAAATTCTCTTTTAGATATTGGCTTCTTAACAAAAAATTCAGTATTTTCTTGTAACTAACTGTATATTCTTCTAACTACCATATTATATGAATATGTAGAGTACAAGCATAACCACAACTTATTTGCAAAAATATTATAAAATTTAATTATATTTTGAAAAAAAATAATAATTTTTAAGAAAATTTTGAATTTCACAAATTATAATTACATTTTATTAAACAATTTGTTTACCTCTAAATGCACCTAAGGAAAAAAATGATCCTATAACAGGATAATTTGGTAATTTTTTGTTATGGCAATTAAAATTTAATTTTGTATTATTAAAAAAGGTGGCATTAATTTTGTATAATTCTTAATTAAAAAGAAATTTTACTTTGTTTTTTTATTATTTCATACCAAATTTTTTCCTATTTGGTCTTAAAACAATATTAAGGGATTTAGCGAATAATACAAAATTAGTAAAATTACATACAAAATTTTCGAAGAATTGAAAACAAATATTGGCCGCGCTACCCAATATTAGATTTCTTACGTACAACTAATTAAAACAAGTAGAACAACATTGACCTAAATGACTGTATAAGCCACAAGGCGTAATAATCAAAATTGCCACAATTTTAATTAATAAACCTAATTAATATTACTGTAACAGAAATTATAAGGTTTTTGAAATGATTTTATTGTAGTCTCAACAGCCACATTTTGGAAATTATTACTGCTGTACCAGAACGTATGAGTAGACCATATCAAAATCAATTAAGCAGCCATTATTTAATACATAACGCATTTGTATGCTTTCCGACCTAGTTTTCCTCAATATAATAAGCAAAAATCAAATTTTTGGTACCTCTGTTGTTGTGGCATGTCTAATTTTTAAATGAAATATAAAATTTTTTAATCGATTTTTTTTAATAAATTTCAAGAACACGAAAAATGCCCTTAATATTTTTTTGCTCTGTATTATTTTTATGAGCTTTTTATAGATACTGCAAACATTTTTAGTTTGTTCTAATATTTCACTTTCGAAATATTAAAAAAACAATTCTTTCTTTATTTATTTTAATAATTATAATTAATGAAACGATTTTTCGTTTATATTTTTATACAAAAGAATGTAATGATGAACATACAATGACGAAAATTCCCAAATTAATTTGTTAATTTCCCGCAGGAATTTCAAATGAAAAATGCTGTTAAAGTCAGAATAATTTTTTTTTATTTATAAATATATATTTGCTTGAAGGAATTGAAGACATTTTTTTAAGATTTAATGAAGCCATTAATTGAATACGTAAGAAAAATTTTAAAATTTTGTTTTACTATGAATTTCAGTAATACAAGAATATAAAAAGTATACAGTGAAACAAATTTTGGACAATTACATATCTGAATTTAACATTAATCACTTATAGTTGAAGAATTGTATTTGAAAAATTTCATAACTTTGTTCTCTTGTGGTTTTTTTTACAAAAATTCTGCATCTAATAAAATAAAACATATTAAGTTTACTCTTCCTTTGTTAGCCATAGTTCCATAAATTCTTAAAATTATATTACAAGATGATCATGTATATGATGTCAAGGCTCCTCTTCTATAATTATCGCGCATGTGGCTAATATTTCGAATTACCAGTAGGCGATACCATATAAGTATTAATTATAAAGGTTCAAAATGCAAAATTGGAGCAACGGAAAAACTAAATATTATCAAAAATAATATTGAGAAATCTTAAGCAAAAGTCTAATTCTAAGGTTTTTGTTAACTAAGCCACCCCTAGAAGTATGCAATGTATATTAATAAATAATATTAGTAGATCATTATTTTCTTTAAACTTTTATATTAACTTGGATTTGTATTTTTTAAAACTCTTGCTGAAAATATTCTCCAATTATGTAAAAATCATATAGTTTCTGACACAGAAAAGTCTGTTACGAACTCAGATTCTGTTAAATCTAAAAACAATAATCAAATTTTTAATATCTTTGCAACATATTATGGAATACCTCAGCAAGTTTCAATCATTTCAAATTTAACATAAAAATAACCTTACTCACACTAGCAAACGTTAAATTTAATTCTACTACTACCATTCAAGTTATTCAAAACTTTTTCTAAATTATACAAGTATTCCTATATAATTAAATCTTAATTCCTGAATAATAATACGGTAAAGGTGCCTTACACAATGGGATTTACGAATGAAAACCAATGAAAAAGAAAATTCCTTCATAAAAGTTCAAATTAAATACATTCTCTAATATACCAAATATACGAAATCACTGTAAAATTAAGGATTTATACGCATACTTTTATTCCTCTTTCTATTTCTGAGGGTAATCTTTTGTTCTACACATAAAAAAACTTTTAGATTTTATTATATAAGAAATAATAAAAAGAAAAAGCGAATCATCACGTTGTATCCACAATAATTTCTCCATTTCTTTTTTTTTATTTTGGCCACATATAATTAGTTACATCATTAAACACCTACATTTCTTCTCATGTACATAATATTATATTTATATGTGTGATTTTTATCTTCAAATTTTAATATCTTGTAGAATTACAATCATCTACAAATTGAACGTACTTAATAAAATTTAGATTGAAACCAAAACTTCTGTTGGCAAGAAATTATTGTAGTTCGGACGATTTCAAGGAATATATGGATTTTCAGAATAATTGCTGAAATTTTTACTTTCTCATATGTTTTTAATTATAACTTCGGTTTTACAGTTGGTAAGAATTTTAAATAACATTTTTCTAAAAGGACTTATGCAACGCATTGAACCAACATACGAGTATTCATTTTTTTCGCATTTTGTGTACTTTCGAAATAGCAAGCATTTTAATTTTAAGAAAGCGATTTTAATTTTTTTTTACTTTTCATTATTCCGAAAATTTTGTATGTAATTTTTCCGAACCTTCAAAAAATTTTTATACAGAATTTTTTTTCGTTCTTTAAGCCTTAATGGGGTATGAAACGTTAAAAAATCTTTTATGGTCCAAGAGATATAACATTTAAATTTCAAAATTTTAAGACTAATTTCAAGTGTTATAATTCACAATCAGCATTAATTTTTAATCAAAATAGTCATTTAAAAAGTAGTTGACATTTTTAAGTCGAGAATTAAAAATTTATATTGTAATACAAAAAATTCTAAAATTATCATAGTTTTAGCTTTTCCAACTATTTATTAAAAATAAAGCTATTCAGGAATATTATGAACAAAAATGGTACGCCAGCAATCACTGGACCATCTCAAAAATCAAAGAGAATGTAAGAACAGAATAACAAGATTTCTTGAAATTTAATATCTAACTTCCATCTTTCGATGAAATCTACCAAACAAAATTTTTAAAAAAGTTGCAATCCTGAAAACGAATATCTATTAAGAATCAAATGCAAATTTATGGAAATTATCAATTCTCTTAAAATTTTAAATAAATCTAAAAAATGTATTTTTGTACACTATCTTGTAAATATTGCAATTTAGGAGCACATCAGATGTTGTCCAAGGTATCCGATTTCATTTCTTATTTCTCCAACTTTTTCTTCTATAATTTCATTTGTCGAATAATTATTTGTAAAAATAATACATAATTTTACTTTTATCTTATTTGACTGCATAAATAACAAATGATTTCCTTTAAAAATTAATCTAAAGACATTTATCAACATTATCAACATTATCAACATGTAAAAATCACTTTTGTTATACATTTTTTATACGATTCAGTTACAGCTTTTCACCAACCCCACATTTTTCCTTTATAAATCTCTACAAATCTCCAAAGCTATTTCGTTCATTTTATAAGCAAAAAAAAGAAATATATGAACATCTTATGTCATGTCGTAGAATTAATTTAGTGTAAAATAAAGTAATTCGATTCATTAAAAATAATATCACAATCGTACACATAAAACAAAATCCATACTGAAGAAAACGAACTTATATTGAGAATCCCAAAATAAAAAATTCATAATGAAATTAAAGTAGCACATTTCCATTGGATAAATAAAAATGCTCTGTTAAAATATATAATAAATTATTGCATACTTTTAGGATAAGAAATCATTTTAAATAACACTTTAAAATAATGATCGAATTAAACGTCTAATTAAGGTGGGTTATGAAAATAAATAATTATATTTTTTTTAATTAAAGATATCGGATGAGCGGATGAACGGACAATGTTAACGTAATAAGCACATGTCTTTCTCAATTATTCAGGAAACGTGGTAAAAACAAGAAAAAAAACAGTGAAAATGAGCATTAATCACTGATTGGAAAACTTTTCCAATTAGATTTTTTTCCTTTTTAACACACAACAAACTTATCAATACATGTTTAATAATTTTCTCATATTATATGCATGTACAAAAAAATATATACATAATTATTTCTCCCACTCTCTAAAGATACAAAAATGAACATACAACTTTTGATCCTTAGATTTATTTCATATGTTTGTATGTATGTATATATGAGCGCTATATAATTTTATAACAAGAAAATAAATAACGTGTGTACAACTAACATTTTTAATTAGAAAATTTTTAGAAATTATCATGATTTATTTCATTTTTCTTGTACAATATTCGATATATTATTGCAGTTTGCAGGAAAACATAATACTAAGAACTGATAATTATAATTAAAATATAAAATGTTAATAGTTATGTATAAATGTAGTAAATATCAAATATATGTAAGAGCACTCATTTTCTCACATAAAATATAAAACTGATATAAAAAAATCAATTATAATATTACTGTTGAAATAAACAGGTATGTCGGAATGTAAATTTCTTAGCCAATTATTTAATCCTAAAAGAAGGTCATCGAAATAAGCGACATAGTAATTCGTTTCAACAATAATAATTGTTCCACTATTCCACTGAAATGTTACGAAGCCTTATAATCTCTAAATTTTTGAGGAACGAATAAATTGAATCCAACTGATTAAAAAATTAAATATAAACAACAAGCAAGCTCAAGAAAGTGTTTTGATTCACTATACCGGCATTCAACTGTTGCATACCACAAAAGTATGACAAGATTGTCATCCTCAAACCAATTACTGAAAATATTCAAAGTGCACAATGCATCTTGTATTACTTTATAAAAAATCAATTAATTGCCAGTAACAGTTCTAAAAACATTAGATACCTTATGATTAATATCTAATTCCAAAAATCGTAAATTTGCTTCTTTTCTTGTAAAGTAGTTAGTTGGACCTCACATGTAAAATGTGAAGAAAGTATTTCTAATAATTTCCCTAATTTTGACCAAAATTTAAAATCAGCTTAGAATAAATGTGTCAGTATTTTAATAACTTAAATTAAATTTCAAAATTCCATTAATTAAAATTCCTTATAACATGCCCAAAAATGAATATATTTTGCCTCTATTGAAGGTTAATTAGCTGAGCTCTGATTTCACTTAGTCACTTGTTATAAAATTATCAAACCGATACAAGTTTGTTGGCTTGTTTGCTTTAGGAGACCGTCTAACAAAATTAACTTAATATAGGATTGTAAAACTCCAATAAGACTTGGTGGTAAAAATATAAACATAACACTTAGTGATCAAGTCATAAATGGCACGCTTATCTTACATGTTCTATAAAAATAATTTAATACTGATATAGTATTAAAGATTTCATTGATAGTTCCAATCATTTCCTGGAACAGAATTACTTTTCGAAAATTAAATTTAAAAAATATTCAATGACTGCCAATTCATTTGAAATTTCAGTCAACTAAAATATTATATAAAATTTTAATTTATTATAGATTTTACATAAAAAAACGTTGATAACTGCCCTCAATATTCGAGTTATAAATAACATTATGCTCGATACAAAAATACTTTTATTATTGTAAACAGACACAAGTTGCATTAGAAAGAATTATGGACCTTTCTTTCCGCTACACATCAATCTTCTATACTTTTTCAAATCCAAAAATAACTTTTATAATAACTTATCGATTTTACAAAAATAAATTCTCAGATCAGAAAAGTTAATATTTTCAATATTTTCATTTTATTTACGCAGTTTATGTGATTTTATCAATTTAGATTAGTTAAAAATAAACAGTTATTTAAATAATACAAAGTATACTCGGTGAATGGGTTGCACATAAAGTTTTTAAATAAACCAAACATTGTTTTTTTTTATAGAAAACCGATTATAAAGGAGATGCAATTTAATTTATCCTAAATGACGCGTAAAGTTGTGGTATACCCGACATTTAAATAAATCTAAACAATACGAATAAATTCTAAAACAATCTCATTTGAGACAACTTTAATTTCATATACTATTAACGAACAGCTCCTGAATAAAATTCATGTTCTCATAAGAAGGAGATTACTGAGATCTGATACAACCCAACAATTTATACGTCAGCTAACTAAACTGAACGAAATATGCTTTTTCATTGTGTTTTATTTACCGTTCAATAATAGGTTTTTGTTATTATTGCTGTTGCTACAAATTATAGAAAAGTGGAAAAGCCGGCGTTCACAAATAACGTTTTTTAATCAATTTCGTGTAACCATATAGCAAAAGCTTAATAAAAGAAAAATTTTCTCAAAAAAAAGATTCGCTCTTAGTACTTTTGAGTTCGGGTAAATACACCGTAGTGGCGGTCCTGTTCGTACACATACCAACATGCCGAAAGGTATTTTCAATATTGAGTTTTTTACATTATACTGGTAATGGTGACATAAACTTTAAAGCTATATATTTAATTCTAGTTTTAGTACAATCTTGTCAACCTTTAATAATATTGCTTCTTCAAATTTATAAATGCAAATCTAAATTAAAGTAACTCACATGGATGGATTTGGGACGTCCCGTCATTATCAATTCTAAATCAATTTTTTTATTTTTTATATTTTTAATATAATAATTATAGTATTGTACTGAGTGTTCCATTAGGCACATTTAAAAAATTACAGTATGGCATACAAAATTTTAAAGAATTTAATTTTTATTTTGAAAAAAAAAAGAAAAACGTGTCATTATTTAGATGTCCTGTTAATGCCGTTTTTAATTTGTTTCTGTTTATTTTTGTAGATTTTTATTGCAGATTCTTTACCTGCCTTGAAATCTTTACAAAGAGAAAGTTTTTTTACTTCATTCTGTTTTCTGATTTTCGACAGGAAATGTTAAATTGAAAAGAAAATCTAAAATTACTCACATTAAGGGTTGGATTTGCTCAAATTTAAGCTTTGAATTTTTTACAATGGCTGTAGGAAAAAAAACTATGAAATTTATAAAATCAACGGTTTTCAATATTCAATTTTAAAAGTGATTTACTTTAAATGAGCTTTTATTTTCTATTTTTAGAGTGTCTATTAAAAAAATCGTATTGAATCTTCACTTTAATCGGCGTTTCCATTCCTAAAATTTAAATAAATAAAATAATTTATTTCATACTTTATACAAATTCTTTACATAAAATCGTACTAATACAATTTTGCAATAATATTATCGTTAATATGTTTATAGTATTATTATACAATCAACAAAAAAAGAATAGTATACCTTTTGAATTATTTCACTTTACTAATTATATTTCGCACCCTCATTTTTCTACATATTACACGCTTACTTCATGCTTTTCTTCTATTTAAACCTTGAAAATAATTTCGTAAAAATATCAAAAACAAAAAAACACGGGAAGGAGAAAAACTGTAAACTCTCCACAAAAGTTATTCACAACTTGTAACATGCTATAGGTATACACAGGAGAGGATAACAAATTTTTTTTATTAGGAAAAAAAGGGACCAAAAAAAATAAAGACAAGAACTTGATCAAAATGTACCCTTCAATTGAATTCTTTATTCACAATAAAAAAGGTCTTTATATAAATACATAAAATATAAATAAAACACATACATAAACATTTATACATTTTATATAAACACATTTTTATTTGAAGGTCCTTTTAATTTGAGAATCAACAAAAAACAAAAAAAAATTTTCTAAGAATTTTATACTTTATTGAATTTGAGAGTATTTTATTATGTCCTGTATGTTCTTTATATGATATAAACAGGTTCAATACATCCTTATAAACATAATAAAGAAAAGAAAAAAAAGTTTTTGAAATATTTTGGTATTTGAACGGCCACATTAACCATGAAAAACGAATTTAATTTCATTCTACTTTTTCTCTAAAGCTACAAAAATTTATTTTTGAAGCAACCAAAGAAACAAAACAAAAACACAGCATCAAACAACTGCCACTCAAAAATACAAAAAAAAATATACATATATAACACATACACATCACACACACACACATACATGCGTGATATATTTTGTTTTCAGCTAGAAATAATATTTTTTTAATCTTTAGAGACTTTGAACTCTTATACATATTACCTTCAAAGAATGGTAGAATTTTAGACATCTATATACACAAAAACCAAAAAGTACATTAAAAAAAGTCTAGAAATTGTGAACTAGGGGAAAGCGAGTCATTCACTCACTCTGCTGTACAGCTGTATATCGTTGATTTTTGTCGAATTCTATAAATTATTACAATTAGAAATTTTAGGGGTTACAATTAAAAATGATAGAATGCAGCATGGAAATGTTTTATGGGTAATAATGTAGTTTTATCTATTTTATTCGTTTTGTTTTACTAACAAGATTTGCTAAGCTTTTTATAGCAAAATGAACTTATATTTAAAACTATTTCTTACAGAGCGCAAGAAATTGTTTAAACACGCTCTGTTGTATGCCGGCCGATAATCTTAGTTTGTTCTTAATTTAACTTTTTTTTAAAGTGATAAAATTTTTCTAACACTTCGATTTTAATTTTTTAGTACTTTTCCAAAAATTTTTTGAAAAAAGTGCTTATTAGTTTCCGTCCGTGCGTCCGTGGACATGTTAACAAAACTTCTACACCCTTGAAGATAGAAAGCTGAAATTTAATATACACATAGATCTTATTTGGAAACTTATTTCTAATTGAATTAGTATCTTATTGCATTAAATCTGAGGAAGTAATTTTGGTCTTGTAAGTTTTTACATTACCTTAAACTTTTTATATGAAATAATGAATAACAAATAAGGATCGAAAACCTAAGTGAAAGTATAACAATCCGAATACGCTATTCAAAAATCTTACTAAAGAAATATAAAAGACAGAATGTGGTCTTCAATAGAATTCACTAATGAAATGTTATAGTTATTTTTTACATACCAACTCGCCTATTTAAAAATTCTTCTCCTAAACACGCAGTAAACTCTAACTAATAGCTTCTTAATAATTAAAAAGTTGTTATCCATCTGATGTTAGCTCCGTAATATATACAATAAAAATTATTGAAATCTAAAAATGCTACAAAAATTTTATGTTTTTAGTTTTACTTTCCCCTCTTGTTCATTCTTTCTACCGTCCGACCACCCGCGAACACATTTACAAAACTTCTACACCCATTGAATATAGAAAGCTGAAATTAAAAGTAATTTTAAAAATTAAGTAAATAAACCTTTACTAGAAAATTTATTTCCTTAGAAGAAATTTTTTTGTCACCTCCACCCCTTCTCAAGCTATCGCCTCTCGAAATTTGTAAAATTTGAATTTTTGGCACCTTAAATTTGAGTTTTCGGAACTGTAAGCTCTTTCAAATTTCTGTAAAAGCAGAGAGCTAACGGTAACATATACCACCAAAAAATATAATTATTTTTCTTAAGTCACACAGTTAACTCTTGAATTCGACCACTTCTTTAATTTTTTTTTTTATCTCATCCTAAAACTATGCAATCTTTGAAATATTTTGATATATGAGTGAAAGTAATTTCATTAACGTATTAGGTATACATAGATTGTTTTTAAAAGTAGTATTTCCCCTTGTTGAAGAAAATGTACTACTTCACAAACCATTGATTTTACCCAACTTTCTTTATTATTCAAACGAAAATAGAATCAATACCATTGGTTCATAATTATTTATGTACATACATCTATAGAAAATTATAATACGTTTGTAAATTAACGCGAAGCTACTTACGCTGTTATGTAAACAGCATTCAAGTATTAACCTAGTTTTTCATCATCTAAGATCTACAAAATAGTTTTCACATTTTTTTATTCCTCTTCTCTATACTTTGTTTTTAATTACTATCCACTTCACTTCCTTTAATTGGTGACTTTGCTCATTTTTTCTATTCCTCATTGCAAAAAAAGAGTTTTTTTGAAAGCATAAAAAAAACATCAATTACTTTTACAAACAGCAACATTCACAAATTGTTTAGTAAAATGACATCTAAATAAATTGAAATAAACCTTAAGGCGGGAGAAAAGCAAAGTATTAAATGAACTATTTTTTAAAAAGCAACAAGACCCACCTATACTAATTCTAAATTGTTTTTAGGTCGAATACTAACAAGAAAACTCATTTTATTTTGCAAAACTGACATGTAGGACAGTTTTTTTTTGTTCTGTTAACATCTTTAAGAAGTAAAGGTTTTTATACTTTATTTGTGACAATTAGTATAATTAAGTAACAAAGAATTAGTGGAACACAAGAAACTTTCAACTCATTACAGATTTTTTTAAAAGTTTTATATGGATTGAGAATAGTTTGTGAAAAATCTAGAAATTCCTTTACTTATTCAAAATTTAAAAACGCTTTCATCTTCCTCTATTTATTGTAGTCTTAAAAGTTATGACACTTAGTCATCGACGGGTATCAGAGTTAAGTTAGAGAACATCTATTAATCAATATTTATTAATTTTTTTAAAGTATGTTATTAACTCTTGCCATTTCCAAGATTTTGACTCATTAAATCAAAATAAGGGCTACAATAAAACTTAACCAACTAATCAACTTATTAAATTCAAAAGTTTAAATTTTGAAAATATTTTATACTCTTAAAAAATGTAACCGAATCCATGAAAATGAACAAAAAAACACTACTTCAAAATATCAAAGTAAATTCAAAAATTAATATTAATTTTGTATTTTACCTCGCTTAGCAACAGGTGGCTACCAAATAATTTGACGCCTAAATGGAAATTTTTCTTCGTTTAATTTAACATAAACAAAAATCCTTAAAATATTCCACCCATTTATTGTATCTTAAATATTTTAATTTTTTATATTAAATTTCAGAAAAAGTGGGCTGTATGTTTTAAAAATTTTATTATTTAATTTTTTTTCAGAATTATAGGTGAATGAAAAGAAAATTCTCTATTTAAGTTTCAGATTTCTATTGTATTTAAAATGTTAATGGATAAAATAATAAGTATATAAAAAGTGCACAATAAAATTCCACCTACAAAGTAATTAAAACAGAAAAACTATTAATTATAATCGTATTAATTATGTTGGAGTTCAATACACCTACCACTTATACCTACCGCATCACTTATCACTTGTCTTCAAAGTAAATCACTTATCTCTTGTCTTCAAAGAGAAACAGTGAAAACAGAATGGGGAAATATGAAAAAAATTAGCTCCCAATCGCAATAAAAACGCGCACTATCTGGATCATACAAAATTATATTTTTTATAAATCAGAATGTCTGTGTAAGCATGCAAATAATACACGAGTAGACAGCAATCGGATGCAGACCGATCATGTAAAAGTTAATCGAAAATTCCTAAAACGATAGGCATTTTTATTTTGATCAATCTGTTAAACTATTCTTTGCAGTTGATAAATTCCTTGCAGTAAAATATCTTGATTTCGGAAAAAGTCAAGCCCAAATTTAAATTTAATGACAATACTATAACAAGTTGCGTAATCCGTCCAGTACGTGAATGCAAGAAAATAAACGAAGGAGAAATGAGACTTACAAAAAATAATCAAATAATCATATTTTTAAAAGTTTGGGGGCTATAACTTTCAGATTAGGGATATAAATTTTGAGTGAAAATTTTGTTAGGAGATAAATTTCTAGTATGGATCTACTTATATATGTAAATTTTCGGGTGTTTTGTAAAAGTTTGCACGGACGGGCAGAGTGAAACTATTCAGCACTTTTTCCCAAAAACTTTCTAGAAAAGTACTAAAAACCAGAAGAAAAAAGTTTACAACGTACTTATTTATTTTATGACAGTAAGGATTTTTTTTGTGATAGCAGGTCAGTTTTGTTCTGCAAAAAGTTGCACAAAATTCTTTTTACAAAGGGAAAAGTTCAACACAATACAAGTGTTGAACTTTTCCCTTCCTTCCTTCTCTTTGCAATAAACAAGAAAAAATTGTATTGAAAAAAGCTACAATATTTGTTCTATTACCTGTAAGTGCCAATAATAATTTTTATTATTTAAGTACACACGAAACATGTGTCAACTTCTGTATATCAAAAATATGCAACATGAAATAATAAAATAAAAATTGCAATCGTAGATGAATAAAGTTGGGTCAAACCAATGGTTTATATTGTAGCACTTTTCCTTTCAACAAGTGAAAAGTCTTGAAAAGTAAATACAGTCTATGTATTCCTATCACACTATTAAAATTATTTTCATTCATATACAAAACTATTTTTAGGATTGCATATATTTGGGATGAACGATTTATGCAGTCTTTGAAATAAAGCAAAAATTAATATAAAAAGGGGTTAACATAATGCTCGACTTCAAGGGTTAATTGTGTGAGTTAAGAAAAATAATTATATTTTTTAATTTCATGGAATTTACCGTTAGCTTTTTGTGTTTATAAAAATTTGAAAAAGCTTGCGGTTATGGAAATATAAGGTGTCAAAAATTCAAATTTTACGAATTTCAAGAGGCGATAACTTGAGAGGAGGTGGAGATGGAAAAAAATTTTCTTCTAACGAAATGAACTATTTGTTAATGTCTAAAAGTCCCTAAAATTTTAAAGCTCTACAGTATGGGGTCTAGAAGAAAAACGAGATCAAAAATTTGGAAAAAAATGACTTTAGATAACGGTAAAATTTGAGGGGCCATTTTGTTTTTCTAAAGCTTAACAATAGTATACCGCGCTAGGGGAAGCAAGCCACTGCCTCTCTGTGTTTGAAAAATTTAAAAAATGCTTATGGTTTTATTGCAACAAATATTTAAAAAAGGCCATTTTTAGGGTTTTGAGGGGTTATAACTTCTAGATGGGGGGAGATAGGTAAAAATTTTGTTCTACGGAAATAAGTTTTTAATAAAGATCTATGTACATACAAAATTTCATCTTTCTATCTTCAAGGGTGTAGAAGTTTTGTAAACAAAAAAAGTGTCCACGGACGGACGGACGGACAGAGTGAAACTAATAAACGCTTTTTTCAAAAAAATTTTTTGGAAAAGTGCTAAAAAAGTAAGAAAATCTACTGCATTAAAACTGTAACTTTAATGTTGAAGACAAATAGGAATAACGGTATTTGAGTAAAATTGATTTCACTCCAGTATTTATTTTGTCTTAAAAGCAAACTTCAGTATGATATTCCACAAAATATTCAATATTTATTTATGCACCGAAAATAACACAGTGAAACACAGTGATTAAAAATATAAAATACAACTCTTGTGTCTAAAAATTGCTCACAAAATATTTCATGAATTTTTCATTCAAAACTTGCCCAAGAATTTTTCCAATGAATTTTTAAGACATTATTTTAAAAACACCAGGGCGGCATACAAATTGTACTAGAACTGTGTTCAATTACATTAACGAAAACATTCATTCCCTTCGAAATCATATTTTTAAATTCAAATAATATTTGATTTTTTTAAAAAATGTTATTCTTTCAAATGATTTTCCTAAATGTCAACGAACATTAATTCTATTGTACAATAGAAATAAAACTTTATTACAAAAAAATGTAAAAAAATAGAAAAAGGACTCAGTCATTTGATTGTAAAGAATATGAAGTGAGTTTTTGCTTTTTTTACTCTTTTATAATCCATAAAAATTGTAAGTGTATATGTGAATTTATTTAAAAAAAATAGTATAACACAATTTAAAAAGAGAGTTTTAAAAATTTTCATTTATAGATCTTTCATTCGTTACACAGACAGGATGTGTTTCGTTGATTTCGTCAGGTACAGTTGAAATTTAGTTGGGTAAATTAAATCAAAGAATAATAAGGAAGGCGTTTACGAGCTAAGTTATGCACAATGTAGTTCAAAAAAAAAACTGCCGCATCACAAAAAGTTTTTAACAACATGGAGAGCATTGGTATTCAAATTGCGGGTATATATGGGTAATTACTTTTATACGAGTATTGCAACAATTTAATTTAACAATATTGTTTATTTACCTATATAATATTTAGTATAATTTTTATAGTATCTTGAAAAGGGTTTGAACCTGTGGTCCTTCAGTAAAAAGACCTGTGCCATATAACAATTGCTGATCCGCTTACACTAAATTTCAAGTAAAAACTTTCAAAATATATTTGTATTCTCTTAATTTCTTATATTTTTTTTGTTAGTGTTGAATAGTTTTAGAATTAATCTGAAATTGAACAAAATTAATTAAATTTCAAATAAGAATTCAAACTTAATGCTCATGCAACTTTTTATAAATCAGACTGTACATGAAGATGTAAACATAAAATTCTCGTTAACAAAATGTATATTATAGATAGAAATACTCGTATAATATTGTAAATCGGATTGAAATTTCTGACAAGACCCTTGTTTTCATCTTTATTTTATTTTGTATTTGTTTGAAATGGAGAATACAAGTAATTTTTTTTCTTGATATTCGTTTTATTGGAAATTTAAATTAAGACCTAAATTTTGAATTAAATTGGAATAATATTGATCCTTTTTATTATGAAATAAATATAAAAACGTGAGACATGTACAATTTTAATAAAATGTGATTTAAAAAGAATATTATGAAAAACAGGACTGTATTAGGGGTATTTTTACTGAAGCTTACGGTTATGACTACCGGGTTGCAAAAATTATTCGAAAACGGTTTATTTTTTAGTTTTTAAATTTAGTGCAATTTTGTTTTTAATGCCTTGGTCTACATAAAAGTATATTTAAGATTTTCAACTTTATTTATTCTCCGCCGGAGGTTGCGAAAAAAACAGTTATCAATAAATATCTTAATTTCAAACGCTCTTTGAAAGAAGAACTATAACTTTTCAAATTCGGAAAAATGCAAGCTTTTGGTGGGTTACTGTATCCGAACTAAAAGCATTTTATGATATTAAAACAAATTTACACTTTTTATCTTTTTCAAGTTATTGCCCCAGGGAAATCCATCAAACTTCTATAAAACCAAGACTGTTTCAGGTAAAAATTCTCTTAACTAAAACTCATGCCCTGACTTAATTGATTAACAAAATGATAATATCTTTTTGCTCTCACAAATTTTGTAAAAATTATTTTGCCTAGTGAAATAATAACATGATAATTTCTCTAGAGCTTTCAATTTTTTATTAGATGGAAATGTGCTATTTTTAAAACCAATCGACTATATTTTTATGTCAAAAATTAAAAACAAATTTAAAAAAGACAGTAGTTTTTCACGCTGCTTTTATAGAATACAAAATCTCTTTATAGAATTGCATAATTCTCATTCACATTAATTCAATCAGAGTAGAAAAAGCGACAATACACATATAGAAAAAAAACGCGGTAATTTATAAGGAACTATGACTATAGTGTTATAAAGTTAGATCTATCTGGACATTTATAGTGACCCTTAAAATAGGTTTCCCGTGGCGAATGTTTGAATTCTAATACTTTCTAATTCATCTTGTTTATTACATTTTTATTTATTCACAACTCTGTATTCTTGTAATTCTGTTATTCTACAATATTCACACCCCTAATCATTAAATATGCAAATAAACATGAAAATAAAAATCATCACGGTTGATTTAATTTTAATTTACAAACACAAATAAATAGACACTATAGATAGTTACACAACATACATAATTCCTGTTCATCTCAAATGTTATTTTACGAATTTGAATTCGGATTTGAATTAAATGTTAGGTCGACTTTAAAATACTGGATATTTCCGTTTCCTTTCAAAATCATTAAAGGATAATAAAAACTTTATTATTCCTTTAAAAATACGAAAAAAAAATCCAACTCATCCTATTCCTTTCGAATTTTATAAAATTTTTTAAATTTAATCCATTTGGAATTGGTTTGATTTTTTTAATTTTTTTTTTATAAAATTTTTTCCCTCAAATTTCAATCAAAATCTAAAATTAGTATATTGGATATTATAAAATTTTGTTTTGATTTTAAAAATTGATTTTATTATTTCAATGGAAATTTAATATTAAATATTTATGGTATATTCCATTTGACATATTAGCGATAGACAAGTTATAGAATTAGAATTTCAAGTTTCAATACTGAATTACTTATAGTAGGACACCCTTTAAGAAAATGGAGAAAAAAAGTGAAATTTTATCGCAGAACGCAGATTAAATTCAACAATCTATTGTTTTATGTCAACGGTCAGGGATCGGCCGCTTTCAAATTTAAGCACTCACAAATATGCAATAGTTTACTTACTAATTTTTCGTATAAAATATTTTTTCCAATTAAGCACTGCCTTGAAATTCAAGAAACTGTTTTAAGAAAAGCTCTGCAAATCAAATTTGGTGGAATTAATATTGTTGTTGAGTAGAAACCTTGCTATATAAAATGGTAGCTGTTTGTTCTATGATATTTATTTACATAGCTAGCTAGCTACATATATTTAAAAAAAAAATTAATTTACTTTTGTTTTTCAATAAATTAATAAGCTCCTTATGACATCATTGCAAAATCCTTCTCCAACATTTTGATCACACAATATTCTGCACACACCCTATATACATATATTTTAAGGGTTCAATTTACTATACGTGACTTGAATTTTTAACATTCGATGTAAAAAATATTATTATGTCAGTTTTATTTTGTTCTTTTTATATGTAACATTAAAAGTATAAAATTTTTTACAAGAATAGTTGGATGTTGTGATTTACGTAAAAGAAAAATATTATTTTCTTTAATTTTTTCCAGAGTTATTAAATTGAGAAAAACTTTTCTAAAAGCTGTAACGTAAGAAATTACTAAACAAAGAATTATGACCAGCCTTATCTATCACACTAAATTGATCACAGTGAATAAACTACATTTTAAGTTATTATTATGCAGAACTTTTAATTATTTCACAGTTTCTGTTTTTCTAATTTGCTTACATAACACTTTGTATGCTGCTTTACAATTCATTACTGAAGAGTTTGACTCATACGCAGGAATTACCAAGATACATATTTTAACAAGTAAAAAGTGACAAGCATAATATCATTTTCAACACATTTCCAACACATTAGGAAATAACGTGACTAGTGAATTTTCGACTGCGTTCTGCGTGTTTAAAAAGATCTTATAATACAAAAATGAAATTCTACACAAATTCTACACAAATTGATCTCTAGAACAAAATTTTTGCATGACTCTCTCTTTTGAAAATTGGGAATCTCAAAGTTCTTACAAAGTAAATTCTTAAAATTTATTGTATCGAAATTACAAATATTTTTTTTATAAAAGGTCTGTTAAAACCGTTTTTAAGTCTTTAATATTTTAAATGGCAAACTTTAAGCCTTAAGGTCTTGATGATTTTACCATAGTACGGGCTTTATTAAATAACTCACTTTAACAGCAAAATTTCAATTTTCGACATCTTATTTTTCGAAACTTTAAGAAATTCCAAATTTTCACTAAAGCCAAAAATGGAACACTAAATGTGTTTACTATCAAATGAAAAACAAGACGTGTAGGAATTTTTGATTTCATCCCGGAAATATGCAATTATTTTTATTTTTGAAAAAAACCTATATTCCCTTCAAAGAAAAATTTTTTCTCTACAAACAATTGGTTCTAAAAAATTTTAAAACAAAAACACAAATGAATCAAAAACTCGCAATAAAAATGTAGAATTATGCGTTGTGTTGAAATCCTTTATTTATTAACTGTCAAAGTCAGTGTCATAATATTTACCGTCATGCAATATTGACCAAACAGTGAGTTGAGATTCAAACTAATAAAGTAACATTGTTAAAAAGTTTAATTTTAATAAAACTTCCTGGATAAAGTTTTTTTTATGGTCGGTTTACCTAATTAAAAGACAATTTGAAGAAAGAAAGGAAGTAGTGTTTTAAGATTTACTACAATGTTTACATGAATAACGGATAATTAGTTTAGTTTAACATTTAATTGGTTGTAATAAAAATTTTTCTACGAGTTTAATTTTTAAGGTGTACAGTTTAATAAGTACTTCATTTTATTGCGATAGTTTCAAACCAAATTTTTCGAATTTAAAGCACTTCATTTATTTCAAGGTTTACATTATATAAGAATTTTCTAATTTAATTTCAACCCTACCAAAATTAATTTATTTGGAACTCCAAATTTTTTTAATGAAAGATATATAAAAATTTCACTTGCAACCTAAATAAGCTAACATCCTCGTTATATTGTATTAGTAAATTGTACAGACCATTTCTTTTGAAGCAATGTGCATATATACATTGCATATATGTATATTGATGGCTGTATTCTCTATATTGAAAAATTGTATCCAGGAAATAGTTGCTCTAATCTCTAATAAATAGTTGCTCCAATAATTTCTAAAACTTTTTGTTTTTAAGTTATATGACATCTTATCGCTACGACTGAATTGAAAATATTTTAGACTATGTGATTTAGTAATATATTATATACCATCGGTTAGACTTTATAGAATCAAAAAGGAGGAAAAATTTATTCAGAAATAGGTGTCAAATCTCAATAGTTTCCGAGATGTAGATATTTCAAGAAAATTTTGAGAAATATGAACTTCGAGCAAAGTTTTTTTAAAAGTGTTCATTGAGGTCTTTAAGACACGGTTTGTCTTAATTCTACACACTTTTGATCCTCTAAACGACGGTATATAATATGGTACTTATTATTGAAAAACCCTGTACGTGTATATGTGTAAGAATATTCAAACGTCGATTTAAATATTAATCTGGATGGTACCAAAGAAGTAGAGAAGCGTAAGTAAATATTTTTAAAAAGAATTTTGTATAAAATATTCTCCTTCTATTCAAAACATTAATAACAGATAAGATGTGAATGTGTATACTTTATGTACATACTTCATGAGTGTATTTTAGAAGAACACATACGCACATACGCTTCTAACTTGTTTATAATTTATATTTGAAAATTTTGTGCAAATTAATTGACTTTTTAAGAGCCATTATAGCTTAGTTCATTACACTTTTGATATGATTTCATTATCTTATTAATTTTAAGGAGTAAAAATTTTTTGATGAGCTTATTAAAGTTTATTAAGAATAAATTGATTTTAAGTTAAATTTATTTTTTGTAATAAATATTTCAGAATGTTAATTATGGATGCATTTTCAGAATACATCTATTTTTAACGAGAAAAAATAGAGTTGATCATGTCAATTTTGAGATACCCGAATGATCTTATTATGATGTTGACGAACAAATATGACCATTTACTTCATAAATTAATTAGTTATTATAAATTAATTATTATATATTGCCCTTCTAGCAGACGTTCGCACGGACCTTCGCAAAATTTCAGTACTGTAATTTCAATAGTTTCTAAATTAGATCGAAGAACTATGTTGAAGTTGTGTGGAGCTACACCACAAGAAATTCCTCATTAATTAATTGATGAATTAAGAAATTTCAATAACTTTTATAACACATACCAGTCACAAATAATGTTTGTTTGTGCAAAATTTCGATATTATAGCTTCGATAATTTTTGAGATTAAATTTTTTAACCAAATAATTTTTGAAATTGTAGCGCAATGAGCTTAGTTCAATTAGCTTTTGAGTTATCGTTGGGATGGGCTGACAATTATAGCTAAATCGAATTCGACGCTGATTAAAAACATACACTTATGTCTATGTATATCTCAGGTCATTATTTAGATTTACAAACGGTAAGGCAAAATAATTATACTCTTCAAACATACATTCGTCCGGGTACAAAAATCAAAATTTACTCTACCATGCCTATCTGTTTCTACGTGTACAAAATTATTTAACATAGAAAGGAGGTTATGTAATGGCACCAAATTTCGGATTCGAGTTTTCGGGGATCGCACTTCTCCATAGTAGGAAGCTAGTTCTATATGCCGGTCTGTCGGAACACATGTATCTCAAGTTCCGCTGAACCGATTTTGATAAAATTTTATATGAGTTTATTTTGGCTTTGGCGCGGAATGATCAACTTTTGGGATATATTAGACCTCGAGAACTGGACCTGTTTATATATATAGAGAGAAATTATGAACCAATTTCAGTGAAATTTAATATTTAAATTCGGGGTTAAAGCAACAAAACCATCTTTTATAAAACTAAGAACACCAAGAAATCGATGGCAAATAAAGATCACCAAAATAACAGGTGCTAAAAATATTTTTCTTTATTATTTTATGAAACTCTTGGTACTGCCCTTTACAGTAGCCCAAACTTTCTATGAAAATTTTAACACACAGGAAGTGTAATAAGCTAGCCAGAAATTGTTTTTAAAGTAGACGTTCGCAGAAGTGAAATTCAAGACCAACGCTGGTTAAGCTGCAACTCAATGCAATATAACTTTCAGCTCAAAAACGATTTTCATACATTTGAAAAGTTAAATATCAAATACTTTTCATTTTTTACTTTGTAAGTGGAATTAATTGAACTAAAATGTCACCCCGAATCATAAATCATTTTTCTTGAACTAGATAATAAAGTTCAGTTTTATGCAAATTTAAAATTTAAGTATGTTAAAAATCACAAAATCCATATTTAAAAATACTCTTCTCCAAAATTACAAGTTCTTTTTACTAGAACCATACTATGATTACTATTATATTTATTAGTACTATAATAAGAATTTGAAACTGATTTCCTTACTTGCTAGGAGGATTTACCTTTAAGACCGTTCTCTGGATCCATTCGTTCTCTTTACATCGAGTATACCGCTGAGTATCGGTAACCTGTATACAAAAATTACTTCATAAATTTTTTGCGGCTTTTGAAAATTTACATTTTCTATTTTTGGATCATTATTTATGTTGCCTTCACCAGACCTGTTCTGAACACACACAATTCACTGATTCAAAAGAAAAAAAATTAAAGAAAAATTGTCTGAATTCAATACAAATTTAAATTCTAATAATCTACATTAATTCCTTTAAATCGCAAAATATATGTACAATCAGAGCATTCAGATCAGGATGTCGATATGAGACTAATAAATATACCTTATACATAAATGCACATTATTGTTAATAATTGTACGACCACAACATGTAATTATTTTTATTTCAATCGATTTACTAATTTTCTAAAAATTTATTTATAGAATTATGAAATTTTTCAAGAGGTCAAACCATAAAGCATTGGTCAAAACAAAAAAATAATAATTTTCTTCCAAAAACGAAAACACCTAATTAATTATTCGTCAAATAAGCAATATCAAATATTGCTTAAATTTCTAGTATATTAATTATCTGATTTTAGGAATAAAAAACTTTTTAAACTCAAAATGAAATGCCGACTAAAAGAAATCTGATGTGGACAAAATATAGCCGACATGTTCACTCTCTGCACGCTATTTACAAATTGTTATTAGTTTTGTGGAAAGGTGTTAAAATATTTAAAACATGTGCTGTAGACCTATTTTCAGTTTTAAGGAAGCCGACACTTTTAATATACATCCAAAAATGTAAACTTGTTAATTGTTATTAATTCGTTCAGTAAATTATAGAACGATTATAATTTTATAAATCGACACTTATGTGAAAATGTTCGGCAATTTGGACAGGATTTTGACTACAAACGTATAAACATGCACTTAATATCTGATATCAGATTTTGTGATAGTGTAAAAACACTCGTAATGTTTAAAGTTATGTAATTCTCATCTTGTGCAAACGTAAATTAAAGATCCTATGAGGTTCAGAACTTACATTTTTGCTCTATCACTTAAAATGTAAAGCATTGTTATTTTTATCCTTTTAGTATTTTCTAAAAACATTTTGAAAAAAAGTGGTTATTAGTTTCACTCCCAATGATTCCCAAAATGGTCTATATAGACCCCCAGGGATCCATGAAGACCTGCTAGGGGTTTACGAAAAAATACGAATTTAATTAAATTAGTTTATTTAACTTTCTCACATCATAGGTGTACCTTGCTACTGTTAGAAATTTACACCTCTCAAAGAAAGTCGCAATGGAGTCTATCAAAAATTGAAAAACACGACAACGGGTTTTCGAGGGATTAAAGTTTGGGAACCTCTATTCTACACTCTTGAGAAACTTATTTTCGTAGAAGGAAATCTATTATCTATTTTTACCTATCCCCTCCTCAAAAAGTTATAGCTCCACTTTTGATATCACTTTCCTTGTAGACCACTGGCTGTAAGAATCTAAAATATTAGCAGCTTTTACATATTAAAAAATAGTTCACTTTGTAAGAAGAAAGTGTTTTCCACCTCCACCCCCTCTCAAGTTACCGCTTCTCAAAATTTGTAAAATTTTAATTTTTTGGAAATTTATGTTTCCGAAACTGCGAGCGTTTCGGATTAAGCTAACGGTAAATGCAATGCCATGAAAAAATATGATTATTTTTCTTAACTCGCACGCAATTATCCTTTTAATTCGAGCATTATGTTAATGCCTCTTTTATTTTTTTTGCCTCATCCGAAATGTATGCATTCTTTAAAATATTTTTATATGAGAACGAAAGTAATTTTAATAATGTAGACTTGTTTTAAAAGCAGTATTTTCACTTGTTGAAGGAAATAGTGCTAAATTACAAACATTTGATCTGATCTAACTATATTTCTTTTTGTTTGAAAACAAAATTCCTCTTACTAAGTTTATAATCCTAGCTAATGTAAATTATAATTACATCTTGCGTATATGATGTAAATACTTTATTTTTTAAACAAAGCAAAACCAACCGCCCTCAACCCGCCTTAAGAACACACTAATTTTTTGGATTTACACAAAACGAACAGTCAAAAAATAAAACTCTGTAACGCAAACAACAGGTCGGTAAAGCTATTCACACCACTTCTTTTTTTTTTGCTTTTGTTTTTGATTTAATACTGAACTTCAGTCAATTGACATAACTTCACATTTTACATAATAAAGGAAGACAAACAAGGACATTTACAAGGAATTTTTTCTTTTGTTTTTTTTTCTTTTCTTTTTAGTTTGACTTGTTTTTTTTCTTTTCTATTCGCTATATTTCATTCTTTTACTTTAAGATTACTGTATCTTGTGTTACTGCAAATATACTTGCTTTGTTATGGGACAATCTAGATAAAGAAGCACTAGAAGGGAGGTGCGAGTAGGAGAGAGGCAGAAACAACAAATTTATTATTTTTTCTTTCTTTCGTTTCCTGTTTCTCTTTTTTTTTTTATTTAATATCCTTGAAAAAATTCAAGAAAGACACATAATATGAAAACAATAAAAGTGGAAATACGTATAGGGTGTTTCAAAGTTTCTATAAAAAACGGTTTATATTTTGCATATAGTACATAATAGCTGTATAAAAAAAAAGTCTCATTTTATACTAGAGGAGAAAAAAAGAACGTAAATAAAAAAATTAAAGGTAAAAACACTTTTTATTAAATTAATTTTTACCGCAACTGTTCTGAACAAAAATTTTATAACTGAACGTAAAAATAAAAAAAAAATCTACATGGATTAAGGATATTAGAAAAGTTTTACCTTTACACTTTCTTTTTTTATTCATTTATTTTTTTTTGTAGATTTACTCACTACGATTTTCCTTAATTGTATATAAGCTGAAAAATTCTAACGTAACAGGTGACTTTTAAAGTTTGTTTTGTATTCAATATCCTCGCATTGTTACATGAATTTTACTAAATAAAATTCTAATACGACAGGAAAATAAGTTTTTTTTTAAAACCATTTTTAAAATTAAAAAATTTAAAATAGTACAATTACAATGTAAGAAAATACGAGTATTTTTATAGTAAAAAATAAAAATGTTAAACAGAGTAACCCCGGAACAACACATAAATGATATAAGACTGATTCAACAAATGGCAATTTCGAATATAATAGAATTGAATTAAAGTTTTAGCAATTATTGGTGGTTAATGTCAATGTCAGGAGTTTAATTATTTTTAAAGCAAAAATATTATTTTCTTCGTTAAAATCTCTCCAACAAAATGAATATGAAATTCATTAAAGGTTTCAGAATTTCCTTTCCCTTTCGGAGGATTATTTGAAATTAAAAATATTCGTATATCTGCAATGGCGGTCAGAAGTTCCTAATTTTACAAATCAACTTATTCATTTGTATTCAGTTAAATTTTCCATATTTGTGCCCAAATGTTCGTGTTTACAAAATGCTTAGTATTCAATAAATGAAAGTAATGCGAAAAATCAAAAATTCCAAAACATAACCACATCAGTTACTTCACCCAATTATTCTCGACCAACACCTAACATATTTTTTTGCGTTGTTGGCTTTCATTAAAAAATATTGAAATTATTTTCCACTAGAAGCTACATATGTATGTACTCGTATACATACTACTTCAATTTGTTATCCTAGAAACCAGTATTGAAATTAATAATAGTAAATCTTTAAAAAAAACGTTGAAAAAATTATTTACAATATTCGACAATATCCCGACAATACAATTTTAATATATTTCAAAAAAAAAAAAATTACGCAGTAAGCTTGATTGTCCAAATATCTAACCATTGCTCTTTCCTCCGTTTCTTTTCAATTTTATTTATTTTTTCTCGATTGTTGCAAAAACCATTTACCATTAAAATATTTTACACATTTTCTTGTAATCACTCCAAATACAAATAGAGATCAGTGCTGTACCGAAGAGAACTTTCAACTAGAACACAATTTATCAGGTCCATGAAAAATGTTTGCCCCAAAAAGCAAATTTTTTCCATTATCATTGAGAACTCAAATATTTTTCTCTTATGAATCTGATAATGAGAAATTCAGCAAGATTTCGTTTTAATACATAAAATAATTTTGGAATGTTAAATAAAAGTTTATACACCCTATTTTATATTTAGTCAAAAAACAGTTTGATTTTAAATAATTTACCATTAGAATATACTGAAAGAACTTCATATCGTGAAAGAGACCATGTCATTTACAATTTATATTATTTTTTTCTTGTATTTCAAAAGCAATAGAAATTCTAAAAACGAAAAATTTAAGAAATTATTTTTTCTGGTTCAAGGTTATAATTTTAATATTTAATAATTCAATTTTTAAAGTTTTCAAAAAAATTAATAGCTCTTTCGAAAATTTATGACATGCGTTTGTTCCTAGTGTTAATGCAGAGGTGTAGTCCTATAGAATTTTTCAAAATCCTGAAATATTTAGCCATGTATATATTGCTGAGCAACTATAGTAACTTGCATGTGCAGCTAACACTTAAATGCAGAAATAATTAATTCTTTTACAGAAATAATAAATTATTTATTTTGCGGCATTTTCGCCACTCCACTTGCCTTCCAAATTATCACCTCAGCAAGTGTGAATAATTAATTTGTACAAAAGCAAACGCTAATAAAAATCAAAAAAACGGGACTAAACGTCTTCCTATCAGAAATATAAATTTAACTTAACCTTTAAAATTTTATTTAACCTTGGAATCCGATAACTTATCCAAATTTTATTCCCACCCTAAAAATTTACATCCTAAAATTTATTTACTACAAAATATAAATAAATAAAAATATATTTTCATTGATTTAAGAGAAATATGCTGCTTACCATTAGGGTGGTCCGAGTTAATTTGAATTTACAATTTCCTTCGAAAAGTAAAAATAATTTCGTTTTCCCAACAAATATTGCTTTTATATGACTTTAATACCTAGTAAATTCGAATAATTTTCATATAGGATTTAAGTTTCAACAAAGTAAAAATGCACTTTAAGAGTTATACAGTGTTAATATAATTTTAAAGTCATGGATGCCAATGCTCATGGAGCAAAACCTTTAACTGAATAACCGACTGCATGTCAAAACTACATACCAGCAAAATTGAAAATTAAAAATTTAAGAAAGAAATCGTTTAATAAAAAACTTCCTCTGCTATTATTGTCTATTTATTGAAATGTCTCTATATCTCCAATATAAGAACTGACCAACTTTCTTAATTAAAAACTTCTGTTTACTAAATCTCAATTATTTATTTGCTGTACACAATAATGTAATATTCTGTAACACAAATCAATTTTGTATTTAAATAAAAAATTCAAAATAAATACGCTTAAAATTTGAAATTTAAGTCTATGTGATTAGAGTGATTCTATTCTATATAGTTTTAAGGTCAATTATTGATCAAGCAATAACCATCATCAATGTTATCAAATTCATTTTCTTATATTTTTAAATTAAACCTACAGGGATTATTTAAATAAGAAAGAAAAATATTTCAATTTAGCATTTCTATTCAGTGAAAAATAAGGCATTAAAATTACAAAAAGCAAGAAAAAAAAACAAAAATGGAAATAATGAAAAAAATAAATATTTTAAATAAAAGCAAAAATATCCTTTATCAACATAATCTTAAATCGTTTTAATCTTTGTTCACAATTCAAATACTTAATTTTGATTTTATACGCACAAACAAAACAAAAAAAGGAGGATTTGCACATGTACCTCTGACATTTTTACAAGGTCCTTACTTTGTTAATTTCATACTTTTTTTGTCAATAATCTCAAGTTGAAATTTTTATTTTAATTTTAATAAAACATTAAATTTTTGTAATAAAAACTTCATCAATTTTGATAACAAATTCAAATTTCCAAATTTGATAACATTTTAAAAAAGCAAATTTCATTTTCAATTAATGTTGACAAAACTATTCTTTTGCTTCTCGGGCGCTTAGAAATTCAATTAGCAACCTAATAGCTGTATTTTGTACACCACAATCACAGCACTTAATAAAGGGCAGCAAGGTTTGCATTCATTAATTTTACTCTAGTTATTTAAGATTTTCTGAAAATTTGGTGAATAAACATTCACAATCATTCCAATTGCTTTGAGCAGTGTTTGATACCTAAATGGTACCTGGATTCTTAAATTGTTATATAAAAATATAAAACTATTATTTATAATAATAGCTTGGTATAATATGCTCCTATTATACAAAACATGAAGTAGTGTATTTATATAATTAATAATTGCATAGTAAATAGTTAAGAGACAAACCAAAACTTTTAAAACAAAGACCATTATAAGGGAACCGAAACTAAAACAATTGAACAGAATAACAAAAAATTCTAAACTTTGATGAAATTTTCGCTTTGATGAAAAAAAAAAAATTATTTCAAATTTTTATTTTAATTTTGTCCTCTTTATAAGAGTATGTAAGTGTGTATGCTGTTCTGCACAAAATAATTTACAAAAAAATTTTTTTTTATTTCTACAGGGAATCGACAAATTCTTTATAATGAATCGAATTGTAATGAAATGAATGATCGATGAATTTCACCGCAAAACTTTCATACCCCAGTTTTAGTATAGTTGAAATTGAAAAATCGCGCTAAAACAAAATTTTCGTTTCTCGGTTTATGTTGTGTAAGTAACCTCTCTTAAATATTAAAATTTGAAAAAAAATAAAAATAGGAGAACAAAATGTAATAAATAAATTTATAATTTAAGAAAAAAAAACATAAAGCGAAATAATAATAAAAGAAAAAGTAGAAAATGAAAGAGGAATTCGATTTCCGCTCTTGATTAAAAATTTATTCAAAAAAAAAAAAAGAAAATATTAAGATGCTTCCTTTTTATTTATTATTTTATTCATATTTCATTTAAATATTAATTCATTTTTATTCGAAATTTACTTTCTTTATAATTCTTTTCTTTTCTGATGTTGTTCTCTTCTAAGAAGATTTTGATATTATATAAGATTGTTAATGATACATTTTGTGTATTTACACGCATACACTTGCAAAATGTGCATTACGCTAGTATACTCTTGCATGGTAAAAAATTAATCCCCATTATCTTTACAGTAAATTTTAATTTAAAAAAAAGAATTCTATGAAACCATATTGTCGTTGAGAATGTGCTGAGAATTTTCATATTCTATTATATTCACACATCATTTCTAGGCACTAAAAATCTATCAATTTCAATTCCGATCCTGTTCGAAGCTTCTGACATAAAATTTTAAATGAAACTATTATAGACATATTACACTACATGGACAGATAGTAGCAGAAAATTTTTTAAACCAGAATAAAATATGATTTATGTGCCGCAACATAAAAAGTTGTTGCCAGCTTAAACCAAAACTCAATAATATTTTTCCCTCGTCAAATAAGCAAAATTGTTAAAATTATATTAGAACTAATGTTTTTTATTTTATCCATTAATAAAAATGAATTTTGAATAAAAAAAATATCTCTAGAGAAATCGAATATTTAAAATTCGATTAGGCAATTTGTCAAAATTTGAAAACAAAAACATTTTTTTGTTTTCTGAAAACAAATATTTCGCTAAATTTTTTGAATTATTTTTTCACCAAAACTAGAATTTTCGGTATCAAAATCGTTTAGGTGAAAAAGTGATTTGTTTTGCTTCCTTATGTAAGTTAAAAAAGCGTGACCATAACATAAAAGTAAAAGGAAAGTATTGACTCAATAATATTTTTTGTTATTTTCTAAATTAGTGTAGTGTAAAAAAATAAAAGTGATAAATATTTTCCGTTTAAGGTCTTATAATCTTATAATTTAGTTCTTGTAGGTAAAATAATGAAGATTGAAGCAGTATGAAGATTGTTCCCGAAACCTGCAAATTTATTGAATTATCAGAATGTAGAATTTTTAGTTAGCTTTAATTTTTTTGTTTTATTTCATTTTTACTTCATGTAATTTTATGAATTTAAATTTATGAATTTTCGTTTATGCAACTATTTTTTTTTAAATACACAACTTTTTTTCGCCTATTTTAATATTCTTCAGAGATGGCAATATGAAAAAAAAAATATTTTTTGTTCAAAGACATTCTGTAACTCTCTTTAATTAACCTTCACGTGTTTTCTATGAATAGCTACTAACATAATATTATAAGACTAGCTATTCAAGAATATTGCAATTCAATCATTTTTTCCAACCAGAAATCTGAATTTGTATACATAGATTGCCTATCAGGACTCAAAAGATTTGCGCTCCATCACAACGTTTATTTTATTCAACTTGTAGGGCCTTATTATGAAAAAAATATATCGTACGATATACGATATTTCTGATAGTTTTTGTAGTGCTAATATTATGAAATTTATTTATCGGTATTGTATCAACCGATTTATCGTATTTCAAAAGAGCTTTTTTTTTCTATACATTTGCATGTAAACTAACGTTTATCGTATTTGAAAAATTTAAATAAATTAATAAATTGAAAAATTTATTTTTGGGATTTCCCGATAGTTTCTATCGGGTAATTTTAAGTATACGATAGCACACGATAGTGATTTTACAAGTCGTTTTTCAGTAATTAAAATAAAAAAAACGTAAGTATTATTAACAAAACTGAGAACTATAAGTCAAGATAAAATTAATTTTGTATTTTAAGTTGTAGTAAGCAGGTCTAATACGATATACGAGCAATTTGTTAGGAGCAATTATTTTTATCAACGAACCGTCTACAGCAGCTATTACATTAGGCTGTTATAGCTGAGCTAATCCCAGGTTGAAATCATTGCCAACACCTAGCTGATAATTACCTTGGGCGAAAAATTTAAGAGCAGCTGCTAATTTTATTATGTTTGGCACAGCACTTTTTGTGTTTTTACCTTTTATTTTATTGTCGATTTCACGAATTAAATATCTTAATAAACCTTTTGATATTCTTAAATTTGTAATGAATCTAAAAAATAAACAAAATTTAAACTATTTGTTACATACATATATGTAAGTATATGTACATACAACCCATTATTCATTTCCAATGGATTTGAAGAATCTCTAATCTTTCTCCGTGCTATTCTTTCTTCTTGATGTCGTGCTTCTTCTTCATCTTCAAAAAAAAATGCCGATGACAACATTGTATAATTATTTTATTTTATTTAAAACAAAACTTATCTGTCGCAAACTTTTTCTTTATTTTCAAATTTTCCATATAAGTGTATCATATGAATTTAAAATCTTTGAATCTGTCAAACAAAATAGTAAACACATCATTAAAGCTTTTTTTATTTTATCGTTTTCCATTAACTTATCGGTTTTATCGGTTATCGGTTCATAATAGTACGGAAAAACGATAACGATACGACATTGTTATCGTATATCGTAAATCGGATTTTTTCATAATAAGGCCCATAATTTCTTAGGGTAGTTATTTTATTATATGACTCAAAAATACTCAACTCTTTTAGAAAATGTACCATGTTTTTTTTTATTAGACTTAATTTGTTATGCTTATAGGTTTTTTTTGCTTGAATTTGAAATTAAAATAATAATAATATTTTGTAAAACTATAAAGTTTTATGTTAGACAGTTTTCAATATGGCATTTAGGTATGAATGAATTCTTAAATTTGAAACAGTGTTCGTACATGTTACAAGTTTATAATACACAACGTTTAACAATTCAAAATTATTTACAGTAATACCTTTAGATTTTATAAATAAGCTTAAAGTAACTTTTCTTCAAATTAGATAATATTAATAATAAGCAAAAGTGGCCGACTACCACTTAGACATACAGACTGTTATAGATTCATTAAATATTAACTGTTACTCCCATATGCTTTATTAAAGAAATTTCAAATGTGGCCATAAATTTTTTTTTATTTATTAATCATAATACACTTAATTGTACATACATACATAATATATTCAAGAATACATCATAATTCAACAAAATCTCACACAATTGCATAAATTTATTCACACAATTATAAATGTATATACATACTTAAGTACTTTCATAAAAACCGAGGATATTAGTAAACATAAACAGATAAAAGCACAACTTTTTTCATACAATAATTCGTACAAACATTTTTTAATATGCCTCCAGTTTCTTGTTTATATTCCCATTACCCTTTTATTTTTAAAAGCGCACAAAAATTATTTTTATTTCACTTAACAAAGCATAATAGAAAGTAAAATTTATTTTCATCATGAAAAATTATTCTTGTTGATGCCCTTTATTTGCCTTCCCTTATTATTTTTCACCAAAAAAGAAAACATCCAAATTTAACCATCCAAAAGTTACCAACTTTAAGAAGCAGATAAAAGAATGATTAAAATAGAAGCTATTTTTAAGAGCATTTTCATAATTGCATAGATTTACAAGTTATCCGAAAATATATTTTTACAAAAAGCGTTACAGCGACTTTGATTTGGCACTTTTAGTCCGTAGTTCGCAGAATTATTATTGTGAATGTATTATATTTTTGAGCATTTCTGTCACGAAACATAAGTAAACATCTACTGGTAACTTTTTAAAATATTCTATGAAAATATTTATATAAGTATAAAGAAGAAAGTACAAGTTATAAATCAAGGGACCAAAGACAATTAAATATATATGCCACAAAAAATCCATCCTATAAATTATTATATTAAGTTAATGAGTGGTTATTAAGTTAATAAAAGTAGTTTCGGTCAAAGTAGTTTGTACTACAACCCTATTTTATACGGAAATTATGTTAGCTTCAGGTTAAACTATTTTTATTATATTTATAAACTACCGTCGTTGAGAGTATTAAACGTCTAGTAAGTTGTATGTTTAGAGAGTCATATATACGTAAATGGATCGGTAAATATATCGTATGTCTTACTTATAGAGACCTTCGACTTGAGATAAATTTAAAATCCAAATTTAATACAATCTCGTTAGATAGGTTAGATTTGGTCAACATGGCTGCCATATAGCACCCGCTCATATTTAAACTTAAACTTTTTAACTCAGTTTTGTCTGTCCCGTCATGGGACGCTGCAAAAATTTTTGAAATTTGTTTTTAAGATTTCAATAATTAATTAATTTCATTAGAACAAAATTTTAATTGTTATATCACATTTTTTTTAAACATCTTCTCTAGATGTATGCAATAAGATTTTAATATTATAAGTAAATAATTTCAATAAAGCTCCAGCTAGTTTCCATTTTTATATTTATGAAATTTTAAAAATATCAACTAATACATCGTGTTATCAAAATTGAACTTGCTACTTCACAAATCATTACTGTGTCTTCTCTTTTCTCCAAAGATACATGCAGGTTGGTAAAAATTTTTGCAACCTTAAATACTCTTTTGGACATAATTTGCTGTGTAATTTAAAATTTTTATTATTACTCAAGAAATAAACTTTTATAAAGCAAGGTGCTACAATTTCAGTTTAGTCTCTTGACACAGAAAAAAGTATTAAACGTTAACGTAGTAGGAGAAAGAGAAATAATAAAGAATATGAAATTGCAGTAATAAAACAGAGTAAATAGAAAAAAAAAATTATCATAAAAAATATTTTTTTGAAGTTTTCTATTTGAATAAGTAAATAATTTAGACGAAAAAATATAATTTTCTGGATTATTTTTAAAATTAGCCACAAAATGCATTTTGAAACCGACAAAAGTTTAACGAAAGAATAAAATGGAAACAAAACTTTAAATTTAACAAGTGAAAGTTGCATAAAAGCAGTCAAATGGTCCGTAATTAACATCACTGCTTTCACAGTTTCGAGTAAAATATGTTTGATATTATGCTATTTTCGTATTATATAGGAATTTTGAAACCAAAACACTAAATTTAGAAAAAATTTATTTTAATAAAGATAATAATACTCCGAACTGTTGAAGTTAGGATTTTGTTTTAAACAAAGTTTTCTTTTTTTGATTATACAAATTGAAATGTTCCTTTACTTCCTTCACTCTTTAATCAACTTGTTTATACGTATTAATTTAAAAGCTGTCTTTGAGTATACATGATATCTCAATAGCACTAGAGTAGCAAAACTCAAGTAGGTTTAGAAAATTGCTAATAAAATTGGCAGTTTTCGAGATGTCGACACCAAACATGAAACAAAATGTCGAGAAAAATTTTTCATTCCCAAAAGTCTATTTAAGTGAGAAATTCACTATTTTGAGTTGTAACATTATTATTCTAAGTGTGTTAAATTCTAAATATTAAAAACTATTTAAAAGCAAATAGGTTTTCCTAGAACATTTTATAGGTACATATTTTAAATTTCATATTTTGTAAGCAAACTTTAAATTAACATTTATTTGCGAAATCACGTTATGTATCCATATTGTATGTGATCATCAAACATTTGAAATCTTCTAAAAACCCCTTTTTTGAACAATTTTCAATTGTAAATATGGGAAGCTATCAAAATTAAAACTAAGTTTTCTTTTCAAATTACATCGAATCGGGCTTTTCGGTCATTTGTTGAACCATTTTTGTGCTGCAAAGTGTCGGAAATTCTGATAGTTAATATATAGATGTTGCAAGATTTTTAATTTTATTAAAGTAATTGTTTTTTGCAACTTTTCTTTACAAAGTTTGCAAAATGTCAATTTTCAGCAATATATCAGTACAAGACTATTTAAACTTCATCGAATTTCGGAGCAAGCAAAAATAATATAAAAATAAATTAAAAAGCAATTTAACTAAAATTAGTAATGAATCCTTAATTGATTTTGATAAATTGAATTTTAAGTTTATCCTACAGTTATGCAAAATTATATGATTATAGGAGACGTCACTTCAATAGAATATATTATTAGCCCTTTTCCAAAAACTTTTGGAAAAAAATGGTACCTCAAGATAGAAAACTGAAATTTTAAATTGTACATAGATCTTTACTAGAAAATTGTTTCTGTAGAACAAAATTTTTAATTAATTTCTCCATCCCTCTAAAATTAATACCCCAAATTAACGGTAAATTACATGCTATTAAAAAATATAATTATTTTTCTTAACTCACACAATTAACCCTTTAATTCGAGCATTATGTTAACACCTCTTTAAATTATTTTGAAATTATTTATTATTAAATTATTTTTAAGACTGCATAAATCGTTCATCCCAAGTGTATGCAATTTTTAAAATAGTTTCGTATATGAAAGAAAATGATTTTAATAGCGTAGTAGGCATATGCATAGACTGTTTTTATAAGCAGTATTTTCACTTGTTGAACGAAAAAGTGCTACGATACAAACCATTGTTTTGACTTTTTTTGAACTTAATTTAATTAACTCATTAACTACCATGGCTCTTATTTAAATACCATAAAATTCGTTAATAATTTCTAGATAGATGCCATATTACAATTGCAATTTTATTTACCTACGCATACGAGTTTAAGGTTCAAAATAACTAAAGTATTTATTATTCATTTATTTTCACTATTTCATTTGACAAAATTTGTTCATTAAGAAAATACTTATATACGCTTTAGATTCTTGTTTCTGTTTAACTGTTATACAAGAATAGAAAATTTGTTTTTAAAAAATAAAATACATATAAGAGAGAATATTCTATATTAAATATATTGAAATGGAGTTTAAAACTATTCCAAATATTTTTTAATTTAGAAACACAGAATAAAGAGAAATAAAATTTTCGTTTACTTACCTTTAAATTAATTATACATTAATTATTTATAATAATAAGTTGGCCAATAATATTAATAAGTTAAAACTTTTAAATTTATATATAGAAATTTCAGTAATCTTTTGAAAAATTTTTGCAATAATCACATAGTATTTATGTATATATATATATAAATTTTTTGAATTGAAATTTTTATTTTATTCAAATATATATTTACACACACACCACAATGTATTATCTTCTTTTTTTTTTGTATTAATTTATAACACTTGTCAAAATTAATTTCTTTAGTATTCCTTTTTTTCTTACGTACACTTATTTATATATTCATATTTTTATTATATACTTATAATATACATGCTATTATGTTATATTGCTTTAATTTATTCACTTTAAGTTTTATTTATTTATTTGTATGTTTTTTTTTATCATAAATCAAACGAAATAAAAAAAATGCACACTTAATATTTTAAAAGATTATTACAAAAAAAGTAATTTAATTTTTTTTTAATATATTAATAATTTGAATTTGTTATACTCTAATTTTATTTATTTATTGAAAAGTAATTATAATTTTATTAATTTTTTTTTAATTTAATTTAAAATTACAACTTAACTTATAAATTATAAGTTGAATTGTAAGGTTATGTTCTTATTATAATTATTCCATAAAATATTAGTGCAATTATTTTTTTTCTCTTCAAATTATTAATTAAAATTAAATAATTTAAATATTGAAAAATGTATACAAACTTATTAAATTTAAAGTTATAATATTAAATTTATTTAATAAATTATATTTTGCAATATTACAGTTATTATTAATTTTAAAAATTCATTTAAATTATTTTACTAACTGTAAAAATCTGTAAATCTTTTCATATCAGAAATTTTGTGAATCTTTTAAAAAGCCTTGGTAGCTAATAAGTTAATTAAAAAATATATTCTATTAAAATAAATTATGATGAACTTTAAATTAATAATTTGCAAATAATAGTTATTGCACATAAATATATTGTTGTTGTGGTTTTTTTATAATATTTATTAATATTAAAAAAATTTGAGTACAAAAAATATTAAAAACTAATTTGCTATTTCATAAATTATCAAAACTTTCATAATAATTAAATTAAGAAAAATTCGATTGAATTATTTAAGAATTTACTAAAAAATAAATTATTTTGTTGTTTTTAAATAAATCACGCATTAAAACATTTATTTTAAATTAATTTTATTGTATTATACTTATATGTTTTATATTTTTTACTTTAATTTCGTTTAAATATGAAATATTTCACATTATTAACCACAAAACACAAAACAATTTCTTATTTAAATGTTTTATTTCAATTAAATTTCTTCTTTTTATTAAGTATTTATATAAAATGAATGTAAATTATTATTTTAAGTATTATTTAAGTAAGAATGTAAATTATTTTTTTATTTCTTTTTTCCTCTCTTTTATTTTACAATAATTTTTATAAATTTACTTTTATTCCACTCTGATTGCTGTAATAAATTCATTAAATATTCGTGATCAAATATTGGTGATCAAATTATTTTTTTATATAACTAAAGTTAAAAGACAATTTAATAAAAATTAAAAATTAAAAATAAAATCATTTTACAAAACTAACTGTTATCGAATATGCGTTGCAGATTTTTAAAATTATACCGTAATTTTTTATATTTTTATTTAAACTTTTTTTTTTATTATTTTCCGCGCATACCTGTGTGTTTATGTGCTATTTTAATATTTGAGAATAAATTTTGAATACAAAATATTTCTTTTATAAATCAAAATTTCTTATGCCACTTACAAATACGTGTATATGTAAATACAAAGTCACTCAGACACACACATATTAACATTTTAAAAGCTTTTATAAAGAACGTTACAATTTTAATAAATTTTTTTATTTGCTTCTAGTAAATAGCCAAAAATAAAAAAAAAAACTTTTACGAAAAAAACAAAATTTGGAAAAATAAAAGTAAACGGATATTTGTCTAATTTTTTTTTTTGGTAATTATACCGTCTTAAAAGTTATTTTTATTTCGTTATATTCGTAGCTTCATAATAAAGTAGTATTCGTACGTACGTATATTATTATGTAGGTAGTCTTCTTTGATCCTTTTCCGAAATGAAAATAACAATAAAAGAAAATCAAAATGTTAAAAATTGTTAAGAGAAAACTATAAAAAGAGAGAATAAAATTTTATCGTTAAATTTTGTTATTTTTTTAGTTATCTTCGTTAAAAATTTTTTAGGAAAAACCAGACGTATTCAACGAACATATAAAATACATGTACACATAAATTATTTTGTTAATATTTTGTTGGTGTAAGTATATATTTTGTAATTCAAACAAAGCATGTGTTTGTGAATATTTAAGCTGGTTTTTGTTGAAAATATGAAAAATGTTTGAAATAAATTTCAATTTGAATTTTGGCAAAGTAACACTTATTTCTTCAACAAGTGAAAATATTGCTTTTAAAAACGATCAAGCTGTGTACTATATTATTTAAATTACTTTTATTCATATATCAAAATATTTAAAATGATTGCATAATTTTAGGATAAACGGGAAAATAAATTGACAGAAGCAATTACATAATGGTTAAATCGGGCAGTTAAGTAAGTCAGTTAAGATTAATAATTATATTTTTTGATAGCGTGATATTTATAGAAATTTACATAAGTTTGCATTTCCCGGGATAAAGGCGCCGATATTTTACAAATTTCGGTGATGAAGAAAATTTCAAATGAAGCAATAATTAGAGAGAGGATGAAGGTGGAAAACAATTTTCTTTTAACGAATAAAATTATTTGTCAATGTATAAAAACTGCAAAAATTTCTGGCTCCTGCAAATTTTCGTCTGGAAGAAAAGCAATTTTAAAAATTTAAAAAATAGATGCTTTTAAACAACGGTTAATTTTACCAGCTATTTTGCAATTTTCATGCTCAACTACATTATGCCGCGATTAAAGAAGCCAGGCACTTTTCTGCATTTGTAAAATTTTAAAAAATGTTTGTAGTTTCGTTAAAATAAATAGTCAAAAAAATTGTAATTTTAGGACTTTGAAGAATTGTTACTTATAGAAGAGAGGACGATATGTAAATATTTTCTTCTACAGAAATGAGTTTCTATATAAATAAGCACATTTTTTTGGAAATTTTTTCAGAAAATTTCATAAATATTTTTTTTTTTTTATAAAATTAATTGTAAGTAAGACAAAAACATTTTATAAAAACAAGAGAAATTTTATAATATTTTAATACTTTCAAAAAAAGGTCGTAATTTTTATTTATGTTTCCAGCATTCAAATATTTTTATACTCTTTGAAATATACTGATCTACTTCTTATTATGACATTCTATAAAAATATTCTCGGTTTTTTTTTTTAAAAACCTTGGTCATTTGGTAGCATGGCAAAGAGATGACGTCAATCACTTGATATTGCAAAAATGACAATAAATAATTTTTGAAATTATTGAAATATGACTATTGACTATGACTTTTACATAAGAAAAAGATCGTCAATAATTGCAACATATACATTAGAATTTATGATGCCTTGGAATTTATGACTAACCCAATTTCAAACATTAGGTGTACGTACTAGAAAATGATCGTAATTTCATAATAATCATTAAACGAAATTGTTTATTTTATCAAAACCAAATTAAAACTACATTAAATTTACTTCTTAAACATGTTAGTTAATTTAAAATAGGCTAATTTTGTGGGCTTTATTAAAACCAAATCATATAAAACTGATATAAATTTCCATACTGAAAAATAAAAACCGGTTACCATAGGTTGATTAGAAATCTATGTGGCAGGCCGTAAGAGATTTGTTATAATGTGAAAAACTGTATTGGCCCAACAGCCATGCACAAACGACTTACTTTTATAAAGGCGTCGTACCACAAACAAGACATGTGTAATAAGTGCTTATAGCTTCATTAGTTTTGACTCATTTATTTTGAAATTCTTTTTTGTACGAATTTCCTGAATGCAAATTATTTAAAAAAATTATGATTATAAGCCAAGGTTCATAAATTTGTGCTTAATATCCAAAAGTGTAAAAGAATATTGAAAGGTCGACTTATTATGAGCTATTCAGTATATAAATTATGAAGTAATTGATTGAGTATAAGCATAAAAAAGTTTTTAAAAATTACTTTAGCAAGTTAATAATGTACTTTTCATTGCCAAAGTAATTCGTTTATGAGTGAATTTAAATGTGTGTGTGGACTCTTTGTTCAAGAACATTTATTTTTCAAATTTGTACTTAAAGTTTGCTTCCTTTTTGCAATCGTTTCTCTACTTGAATTATAATCGCTGCACAATTCCTGAGAAAGTTTAAAATCGAAAGCTCATGAGTGAAGAGAATTCAGACGACTAGAAAAATCCACAATAATTGCTTTTAGAAATTCTTACTCGTATTAAAATAACAAAACGCCTAAAAGCCTCACTATTATATAGTTTAGGTTCATGCATCAGAATACAAGCAGTTTCAGTAATATTGATGCCCTGACAAAATCTGCACTTCGCTGTTGCAATTCAAGAAAACTTTTTAAGACAAAAAACTACTTACATTTTAATTTTAAGTTAATTATAAGTATTATTTTTTCCATTGCAAACAATTCGAAGGAATAACTTTATGCTTCGCACTATTCTGTTAACTTTTCTGGCACTAAAATTTTAGGGTGTAAAAAAATTTATTACCATCATGCAAACTTTTAAAGCATTTGTATCTTAAATTTATTGTGAAATTGCGAAAAAGTAGTTTATTTCAGCATATAGTGCAATTGTACCATGGCAGTATACTATTGTGAGAAAAAAAAACATTTTAGAATTTTTGTTTTCTTTACAAATCAGTGCAAAGTGCGATCATCTAGAGTTGGTTTTAAAACCCTAAATTATTGGCACATAATAAATTCGTTCGAAAATATGGTTTGAAATAATTTCAAATAGGAAACAATCTTAGTGTAGCCAATATTATTGTGTCTTGACATCTCTTTTAAATTTAATATTTTATAAAAAATATAGAATTTTTCTTGAACCTTGAAAAATACCTTCTTTAAAGAGATGAAAACAAAAATCAAAATCATTCGACGGCTGATTTTGTCAGTTGCATATTATTATTTTTTTGAAGACGTTTACTGTTAGTTCTTTACTTTTTTTTGTCTGGAAAAGACCCCGAAAAGTTAAATGGCAAAAATTTAAATTTCGCTTATTTTGAGCGGTGATCATTCGAAATCGATTGAAATAGAAAAATTTACCGCCTAAAACAAAAATTTGTTTTAAATTCAATGAGAAAAAACTATTTTATAAACTTGGGATCCTATTTTATATTGGGAGAGTTTTATTTCTTTCTGTTTGAGTTTACAGAATTAAAGAAATGCTTGTAATTTCTATACTATTTTTTATTATAAGAACTAGGATTTTTGGATTTTGTAGGGTTATAACAATTAATTTAATTATCTCAAATTAATTTAATTTTCTTCTTCATAAAAAATATTATATTAAAAATTTTTAAAACCTGGTCAGATTTTTTTTGACGTTTGGATAATAAGAAAAATTTTAATATGTGATTGAATAAAAAAAAATTTAAAAAAGTGTTTCGATCATCTTTTTTATAATTACCATCCTCTATTTTAAGGCAATTCTTTTCTAATTCTTTTCTAATCTGCATTCATAACTATGTCGTTGACGCCAAATAATCCCCAACATTGTTTGTTGCAACTATAAATAAGGCACCATTCTAAAAAAAAACCTTATTGATTATGTTAAAAAATAATTTCGAATTCAATTTTCTGTGAGAAATGGAAGTTTTCAAAACCAGTGTTATAATTTATATTGTATCGAAGTTTACTTGAACAATCAAAGTATAACCAACTCGCAAAGTGATTATGCATGCTTGTAATATTTAAGAACTAACTATATAATTTGTGAAAATAAAATCTAATTATCTAAGCTTCAAATGTTTTAGAAATATTTAAGAATAAGGAACAAACTTAATGTGTTAATTTTTATTAGATTCCGCTCCTAAAAAAATTTTGAGGAATGAAATTTGTTTGCAGAACAGTGACAAAATGTTTATCTTTTAAAATTCAGGCATAAATGTCTGCGATAATAAAATATTTTTATTATATAAAAATCATGAATTCTTAAAAGTAAATTGAAATAAATTAAATGAAATAAACGATTATCTTTTTGGGCTACCCAGAAACTTAATTTTTGATAATTTTTAAAAAATTTTTATATAATTTTTGCCCTAAAATCTTTTGACATAAATTATTATGCAAGTTTAACATTCACTTAATTCCATACCAAAGGAAATACAATTTTGAGAAAATAATTTGATTTTACAATTTTACATTCTGTGACAAGTAAAACATAGCGAGAAAAGAAACAATTTGCAAAAAGAAGCTTTAAAAAACAACTTGATTCTTTTATTTTCATTCCATTACCTCAAAATCAATTAAAATTTTAATGCCGATTAAAGTTTGCAACAAAATTATTAACACTAAATTAATAAAAAATTAAATTATTTCTAATTATGTCTATATTAAAAATTTCATTATTTTAAATATAAAAATCTAGGTAAATAAATGCATATTAAACTACAGTATTTAACTAACGCTATAGATTTTTTAAAAATATTCGACTAACTAAGTTCACAATAAATAAACATTCATTTAATTTAATTTGTACCCAAAAAACATTATTTCTTTATCAATAGAATTTTAAATTGAAATTCATAGTAAACGAAAACTACTGCAATTTGTGAGACAAGAGATTCAGGATAAATAACGTTACTCATTTAAAATTAAGAATATTAATTACTTTAAGTAAGTATTATATACAGGCGTATATGCACATAACGGGCCTTTTTTTATTTCTTTTTTAAGTTTAACGTAAAAAGCCAAATCATTAGTAAAGGATCAATTTAAGTTACTGATGTTGTTTAAATGAATTGTATTCGCCTATAAGTATGCAATTTTTTCATATAAAGTAATTCAACACTTGATTTTTTAACTCACTCAATTTTAATATTTTATTCTATCGTATTTTATCATATTTTAACATTTTCTTTGTATACCTAAATATATAAAAATTTGTATGCACAAAATTAGTTAATTTAGATAAAAATATGAAATTTTTATGTCACCTTTCAAATATTATAAATTTTCGATTGTCAAACACAATTTTATCAAACAGCAAATTCAGTTGTGATTTTTTTTAAAATATTATATACAGTTGTTTCATATTCGTTTAACAGTACTAATATTGTTAATATTTAAAAATTAAAATTTTAAATTCAAACCCAAACTTGGTGCATTTTAAATATTATGAGACGTTAATAATTTTTTTTTATATTTTTAAATTAACCGCGACACACAATGTAGCGTTATGAAGACGATATAATGAATGAAACAGTAAATATTGGAAAAAGTAAACTATACTCAATGAATTTAATTTTGTTGTTTTGTCTTTTTCATTTTCTGTTTTTCGTTGATTATATACAATATATAAACATATATGCGTTTATCTTCAGCATCCTTCAATACAAAAAAAATCTGTTATACTTACTATAAAATGTAAAATGTTATTATCATTTTTTATACTACGAGTACATATATTTTGTATGTTTGTATATATTACAAAAGTATAAAATGTACAACAAAACTGTTCTCAAATCCTTATCAAACTTTATACACATTTTTCTATATACATAAATACTAACAAACTGCGTAGGAATATGTATATATGTATATATATATATAAATGCGTCTACTTTGTATTTTCTTATATAATGTATACATAGAGAATGTCAAAAAATATACAGTTTTTTAAAAGTGTTCTCAAAAATAGTATTAACGTAAAATAGGATTACTTTGAACAAAATATCCTTTTGTTGTAGCATTATTAACAATTTTTAATTTAAATTTCAGTATTTATAAATTCACGCGAAATTCGTAAGATAATGACAATTGCATATTTTTCTCGAATAAAATTTTTAAGCACATAATATAATGGCACCTATTCTGAAATAGCTGGAGCAAATGGAGAAAAACACTATACCCACTGCTCCGAAATCAAATGTAATTTTTATAAATTCAGTTGGTACGAAAATGTCAGAAATTACTTCCACCCTCATAAAAAGCTATATAAAGGTGTAAATTCTGTTAAATCAAACGTAACAACTGGATTTTTGCTAATTTTCGGTACAATTTTATTCCAACATTGCAACTAAGTTGTGTTTCAAATTTTTACAGTTAACAGATATAAATAAATATTTTATTTTACTAACAGAAAGTATCTTTGTTACTGCTAATTTCCTTGAAGTTACAATACTTCCCAAAATTTTCAAATTCTAATTATTATAAAAGCATGCAAAGTTTAGAAATTGCAAAAATTAGTCATATTGATAGACTTACTACTTTTCTTCATAAAATAATTACACAAAAAAATGTCGCACTCAGACGACAAATATCGAGTTTTACGCTCACATTGTAAATATTTTTTTTTTATTTTTTTAATTACCATACCTTTATCTGGTATTTGTAATTGTTTTCTATACCTGTTACTTTAAAAATTTGAAAGAGTACGTTGTTTTCTTAAATAAAAAGTGACCGTATATAAAAAAATGAAAGAGATTTACTTTTTTAGCTCTCACTTTGTCTCTAGCTGTCCGGTTCGTTTTCTAAATGATTAAATTTTTTTATATAAGAACTGTCTACTAAATAGTAGTATATGGAGAAAATGTTACAATTGCAACATGACTGTAAAATTTTTGAAATAATTTTTCGTTTAAATAACTGCAAAAGGCTGCAGAAGTCTGAAATTTTAACATGAAGAAATTTCATTACTTCATGGACTAATCAGTTTACAAAGTTTTGTATAACAACATACACATACAAACTTTTAAATTTTAAAACATCTTGAGTGGCTGCGAGCTTCTCCAGCTATGCGAAGCTCCGAGTTTCACGTGACTCTTTATAATTAAAATTACAATTCATTTAAGTTTCCAGCCCGAAAATCTGAATTTTTTTAATATTTAAGATTCTTTATTCTTATACAATATATACAATATTGCCCAAAGAGCCACACTATATAATAGAATAATTGTAAAGAAAAGCTTCCAATCTTATTTTTAACTTGAATTTAAGCTTGTGACAGATTTCGGTAAGGAAATATGGCTCTTGAAAAAGGAATCTAAAACTTTTAATGTGCTGTTTTATCAATATTATCAGATTTCTTTAAAATGAGCAGTATTTTTCCGGGTCCAGGTCATGACTTTTAAATTTTTTATTATTTTTTTTTAATATTACGAATTTTATTTTAAATTGTTAAATAAAAAAGTGAAAATTCGTATCATGGACTATCCAAAGTAAAATATTGCAATTCTTTTGTTTAGATTCCATTCAAAAATAAAAAAGGCCAAAACTTAAGCGTGCTCACTTTCAACAAAAACAATGATTTTGTAGATCAAAATCTTATTGTTTCAATCATTTTTTAGAGACCTTTAAGGTTTCTTAATTTAGCATTTCTTTTTAGTTTAAAGGAGACAGTAAATGAGTAATCATAAAAAATAAAAAGGAAAATGTTAAAATTGCGGTCTTTTATTGTGAGATTCTCTTTTCTTCAAAATTGAATGCTTTGTCAGGAAAACGAGGTAAATGAAGACATCATTGAATAATCTAAATTACTTTAAAGAAGAACAAAATCAGTTATTAAAGAGAAGGTTAAAGGATCTATTCAATAAATAATGATATCCCGAAATTAAAATAAGTTAAATAAACTCGAAAATAAATTAAACAGCTAGTCAAAACAGAAGTTCTTTATAAAAATTTTAACGAAAATTAATTATAAAAATACAAATACATAGTATAGTATAAAAGTTTAATTAATCAAGGTTAATTGAGATTTATAAAGTAAAATTTTTAGTATAAAATTTATAATTCTCATAACTGGTTACTTACTTATGTTTTTCCATTTTATTTACATTTTTCAACTACCGAATAAAATATTATTCAAGTTCAATCATGTGCAAGTTGGAATCGCTTCAACTTTTTAGTCTAACATCCACTAGAACAAGAGTGGTCTTGTATCAAACTGCACTGCTATACACCACTGTATAGACCCTCTCCTGAGTAGACAAAACTTTTGTGTAGAGACTACGTTCGCAACTAAAGAGGTTCGGAGTTACAGAGTCTTAAAGTTAATTTCGACTGATATTTTTATTTTTTGAAATTTTAAGTATAACTCCGTCCCTTTGTACACGCGTAATAATAAATATAATTTGGAAACCTCAAAATATGGAGTTTCTTATGAATATCTAACATTGGTTATAATCTGTTCAGATTTCAGAATCATATAATTTTAAAGTTCGAAAAATTTGAATTTTAACTTTTCATTTAAAAAAAAAAAGTTATTTTTCTAGGTTGCGTAACATGGGAGCTTTCAATTTTTTCACAGCTGTCAACCTTGTCTACTAACCTTTAATTTGGTATATGGGTCTTCTTCGCATCATTGTAGTTTAGGAATTATTAAAAAAAATAGATTACTGCAAATCTTATTCTACACCAAATTTTTTTCTTCATTCACTTAAAAAAATGTACAACAATCGCTAAAAATGGTGCTTCTCTTCTGTTATATAAATATTCAACTTATCAACCGAGTTTCCCTCATAATTACAAAAATTAGTGGCTCGAAGAATATTTCTCATTGGTACAGCTCTGTAACTCAATTTCAATGTTTTAATTTCAATAATCTGTTGATGATTTTAAATTTCTCGAGAGGGGGAAGAATCGATCTTTCTTGCTGATCATTGGACTGTTGACCCTCTTCCAAATCATAACTTTATAAATTTTCAAATTACTATTAAAGCTATTTTACAAAGTAAATAGTAAGCTTTTCACTGCATAAAAATATCGTGCAAAATAAAAGAGATCGAGTATTTTTTTTTTGTTTATCGTTCTCTTCCATCTTTCAGCTATGTAAAAATCTTTGTTCAATTAGTCATCAATTACGTGCATTTATAATTTTTATATAGACATTTATATTTATCTTAATGCATTGAATGTTATTCATTCTATTTTATTACATAATATTATTTATAAGAATTTTCTAACAATTTAAATCAATTTCGATTTTTTCCAATATTATTGAATTAAAAATTTGGAAGGTCTTTCAAAAGTGAAAATATAGAAAGAGGATATCATTATGTTTTTGTTTGGAAATTCGGAAAATACGTATATAATATAATGTACATAATATACATATGTTATATGTATACCATAAACAAAAAATACGATCAAAGATTTTTGTTATTTTTTCATTTTCCGTTTTATTTTGAAAAATCTAACGAACCGCAAAATAAGTCAATAAATATAAGGTTAACATCTTCATAAATTACTCATGAACTTAAATTTTTCATTTTGACAGTACATATTTATAAATTTTAAAACATATACATATGTACATAAAAATTTAAAACAGGCATTTAAACAAATTTAAATTTTGTAATATTTAATAAAATAATATTTGAGTTTTATATTGTTGGTTCGAATTTAAGTTCATTTAATTTTCACAAAAGTAAATTTCATGTATGTTATTCTACTATGTATGTATGTATGCATGTACATATGTATGAAAATTGAAAACTGTTATATTCTTGCTTAAAGTCCAATTCAGGCCATTATTTTGCTCTCCTCAGTCAAGAATTAAACGATAAATATTACAAAAAGTTTAATATGGACACAAAGACTTTGATAATTCAGACATGCACTTAAAAGTTTAATCTTAAAAATTTTTTTTTGCATAATTAATCTCTTCAATGTACATACCACATTTTATCTAAATATGGTTTTAAAGTTAAAGTATTTTTGATTTACAAAAAAATGTTAAAAATTGTGTGAGGTTACCGATTAAATATTCTACTAGGCACTTAATAATGTTAATCTGCTAGAAGCATTTTTGAAAACTGTTAAATTTTTCATCATATTTAATCTCGCATACACTAAGTCCTCGTGATACAACATCTTCTAATACGACATTTCGAGTTACGATATGATATAAATTTGGGCCATTTCTATTCAGCATGCAACATTATTCCTAATACATTAAAAATTTTAATTTTTATACCCGTACGAACGTATGTTCGAAGGGTATATTAAATTTGCCTTATCGTTTGTAACGCTAAGAAATAATGGTCACAGATATGGACTCAAGTGTATGTTTTTGATCAGCCTCGAATTCTAAGTTGATTTAGCTTTGTCTGTCCGTTTGTCCGTTCGTCCGTCCATTCGTCCGTCCGTGCGTCCCAACCACAGCTCAAAAACTAATTGAGCCAAGTTCACCAAATTTGCACAAATGATTTATTATAGTAAGTGCCAGAACCCTATTTAAATTGGACGGGTAGCTGCCATGCAACTTTAAAATTTATTTCACTATATCTTAGAAACTATGAAAGTTGGGGTATTGAAATTTCGTACAAGTAAATATATTAGTACGGCCAATATGTTTAATAAGAGTCGTTGAAATTGCTTGGCTTTTTTTGGTAGCAGCCATACAACCCCAAAAGTTATTTGGCATTATTTCAGAATTTTTTGGTATTATAATATAGAAATCACGTGAAAACAAGTGTATTATTAGGGCTGTTATGTGTGATAAAACTCATTGAAATTTCTTGCCTCGTTTCAGCCTTACAACTTCAATAGTAGTTTGGCCATATCTTACAAAATATTGAAAGCACAGTGCTGAAATTCTGCATAAATTAATATGGTAATACGGTAACTTAAATTCATAGTCTGTCCCATAGTCAGTTTTGGCATATTTATTCGTACATGGAATAACAAATTCGTACGGGTATCAAAGAGTTGACACGGTCAACTCTATTTTTCTCGTTTTATTTATTTTTTGTTACAACATTGAATTTTTTTGGTTTCGTTATTATATTTTGTTGTTTTTTTTTAACTTTGTTGCCTTTTTTCAAAAATTAGGTCAATTATATTATAAAATAGTTTGTCTAATTCACTTTTTGTTTTCATACATTTTTCTTTCTCCTCAAACGACAATTCGAGTTACGACATAAATTTTTGGAACCAAAAATGTCGTATCTCGAGGACTTAGTGTATTTTGTTTTATCGACAGAGATGAATACATATGTTGCCGAAAAACAAAATTTGAAGAAAATAGGGAAGATCTAAGTACATTTAGATATTTAGATTATTGAGGAATTTTATTAAGTGTAAAAGTAATCAACCGGCAGGAGTTTCAAATTTTAATGGAGTTAATCCCAAATTCATTTTCTTAATTTTCGTTAACACTTTCACCTGTGCTCTTACCCAAAAACCAAAAACAGGTCGAAGACATCTTTCCTCTGTAATTTACTATTTGTTAGTTGTACTTTTTTCTGTCACTAGTTTATTTTAAAACACTTTTCTAGTTCTTTAACATCAAAAAGTTTTGAGTCCCGCTTCTTCCGTCACATCACATTTCACGTTTAGTAGAATACTAAAAAATTCAATTTGACAAAAAAAGTGACAGTCTAAAAATAAAATAAATCTGACGCGACTAGCGGAATGAGGCTAAATGTATTTATTAATAAACAACTACCTCATACGTCCAAAGCATTGAACGTTACTGAATTTTTCAAGAGAGGAATCGCTGTAGTTGCCTAAAAACGATCGAAAAGCGACCTTTATAAAAAAAAAAAAAAATCTCAAAAAATATTGCATAAATTTCAAAAATGTTTGTGAAACCAAAAGCAGTTAAATTGTTCTTTTTTTGTTTTACTTTATTTCCTGATAAACGTTTTCTTTACTTAAAAAAAAATACATAAAAAATTTCGAAAATAATCAGAAAAAATTCAAAATGCAATCTGGAAACTTGTTAATTTTGTTATTATGAAGAGTCTAAAATTATAATTTTTGTACATAAAATAAGGGACTATAGTACAGTAACCGTAATTAAGAAGTATTTTACCGATATTCAAAGATTGAAAAAAATTACAATATTCAAATTCTGACATCTTTCTACTTCACTAAATATGCATATAATCAAAAAGTTATTTTTTGCTGACACGATATACTTTTCAGCTTATATTGCTACTCAACTATCAGGCTGGATTCTCAACATTTATTTGAAATACAGAATGATTTATTATAATTCGGAATTATGTATCGTATCAACATTTAATGACTTTTCAATCATTTTTTATACAATTAATTAATGTTACATATGAATACAAGAATTATTCAATCAATTAGCTTAATTAATGGTTAGATAATTAAATTTAAACATTATTTTCTTAATTAAATTCAAATAACAAAAAAAATTAATTGCAGTCAAAAATTAATTGCAACCAACCTAAAATTGGTAACTTTTTTAAATTATTTTTTCTTTGTGCTATTTTAAAGTTGAATATAAAAATGTCGAAGATTAATTGCAAACAAAGAAGCAATCACACGAAATCTACTTGAAAGAAAATCACCATAGCAGATACAATAGTAAGGCCCCTAGGCTGTTTAATATTAAATTATAAAGAATTTAATTTTAAAATGTTACACACGCTAAGTCTTTTTTAAACAATTATTTTTAGATTTTTAACGCAAATGGAAAATATTTAGTTAAAACTAATTGCCGAATAAAATAAAACATTTCAACAATTTCGGAAGTTTTAATATTGCTTAACGTGTTTATCATTAATTTTTCTATTTTTAATTTTTATTATGATTGAAGTGGTTTTTTTTTAAACCATAACTAAGGCTATTCCTCAATTGATTAAAAATCTTTCTTGTTAGTCCTGGAAAATGCAATTGAAAAAAATCTGACGGCAATTAATTTTTAAGTTTTTCATTTAATTGTCCTAAATAATAAGAAAATTAAAATGAATTTTCTTGTTAAAATTTTCAAAATATAGTAGTTAGTACGTCTTTATTTTATATTAAATTTTTTTAATTTCTAATTTTTAAAAGATTAAGGATATACATATAAATTTTATTTTTTAAATTTGCTGTTGCTTGCAATTGATTTAAAACTTTTATTTTTTATTTTGCTTTTGAACGGAAAATGTGGACATACAATCTTTATGCTACTTTTTTTCTAAAATGTTCATATAGTTACATTTTTGATTAGAAAAATTTTTAATTTTCCATATACTTCTTTTTCATTTACATTCACACACGTTCTCTTACAAGTTTTTTTTAATTTTATTATTTTAATCTTTTTTTAGTTTTTGAAAACGGTTAATTTTATAATATAAACTATGTATAATTAGCTGGATCTTAAATTATTTTCAAACTGATTGCTGATTTTTCTGTAATTATATTTTGATGTTACTGTTGTTAAGTTTACTGTAGTTATATTGTGTTAGTATAGTTTTTTTATATAAATTTTATTTATTTTATAGTTGTCCACAATCAGCTATGATAATTTTTTTCGAAGTTTTACCAGATTGACTTCCAAATGATTCTATTTTTTTGACAACATCCATACCTTCTACAACTTTACCAAATACAACGTGACGATTGTCAAGCCATGATGTTTTAACAGTGGTAACAAAAAATTGTGATCCGTTTGTATTTGGACCAGCATTTGCCATTGACAAGCAACCAGGATCGGTATGTTTTAAAGTAAAGTTTTCATCTTCAAATTTATTGCCGTAAATGGATCTACCACCAGTACCATTATGTTGAGTAAAATCACCACCTTGGCACATAAAACTTGGAATAACACGATGGAATGTTGATGATTTATATCCATAACCTTTTTCACCGGTGCATAGGGCACGGAAATTTTCAGCTGTCTTTGGTACTACATCAGATCGGAGCTAAAATTAAAAAATCAAAAAGATCTTTTTTAATTTTATTTGCAAGCAAGAAAAAAAAATCAAAAAAAATTTTAATATTGAGTTGCAACAACCTTTTTTCCAAAAGTAATAAGTTTTTCAAAATAAGGGATCTATCTAGACCGTGACGATTTGAAAATAATATATGAACATGATAAATATATAATAAATTAGATTTTTAGTAAAAAAAAATACACCAATATTTCAGTTTTACTATATTAACTTTATTTTGGATGATCTTTATATTTGTAACTATTAAAATGAGATTATCACATATTTTTTCATTATTACGAAGTAATCAAAAAAAATTAGAAATTGATTTACAATTCAAGGTTAAAAATTCATTTTAATTTTGACTGATTAAACAATTTATTGAATCATGAATTAAATAATGTTGTAACAATTAAAACTGAAAGCTTTAGTGTCACCGTTTCTTCCTTTTCGTAAAAATACTCATTGTTAGTAGAAAAACCTTATTAATTACGTTAATAAAAAACAAAAAAAACCGGTATAAGTTTTGGAAGTTACTAAATATAGACACAAGTTAATCTCCATCTAATTTGTAACGAAAACAATACAAAAAAAACAATTAATCTAAGATTGTATACTTCAAATTTCCAAGACTGACTAATATCAAATGAAATTTTTTCATATTTTCACCTATCGAGAAAATGATGTCATAAAAATTATTTTTGTTATAGCAAAAAAACCTTTAAAAAAATCGTTTTATAATTAAATTACATACAAAAAGAGAGGTTATATGATGGCATCAAATTTTCAGATGTCGAGTTTTCGGTGGAAACGCATTCCTGCTAGGGAAGAGTAATTAAACTATTACAGATTTCGGTCTTTCGGTTAGAAACTGGAACTTTTTACGGGCCAATTTTACATTTTTGATCATTTTTAGGAAAGTATTCAATAGATTTCCTTCAAATTTTATATATAAGCCTCGCATGACAGTACGACAAATCAAATTCACTTTTTTGCGTATTTAAAGAGTAATAACGGACAAATTTCCATAAAATTTAATATTTGAGTTCAGGGTGTTAAAACAATGAACTTGTAAATTTTTTTAGAAACCAGGTCTCGAAAACCAAGCTAGGAAATTATTTTACGTTTTTTATCATTTCTAAGGAACTAACTGACGGAATTTCGTGAAATTTAATATTTGAATTATGTTTACTACCGGAATAACCGACGAAGTTTTCAGAGTTAAGTGAATCTCCCATAAAAACCAAATTTACACTTTCTTTAAGTATTTTGTCAACAAGGTTAAAATAAGGTTGTCAAAAGTTTCGTTAAAGTAGACAATACACTTTGCGTCTGTTATATTGTGCTGACCACATCAGACTTTTTTTGTTTTATATTTTTTTTTTGAAAAAAAACGTTTGCATTGATAGTTATCTGATTTTTCTTATATTGCGATACTCTTTTGGGTTTATTTCTTTTTTGTGAAATATCCATAAAAGTGAAGCTGTAAAGAACAAAAGCAACATCCTAAAATCATAAATTTCAAAATTTTCCAAAAAATTTTTTGGAAAAAAATTTGGAAAAAATTTTGATGCAAATAAAAATTAAGTATGATGTCGGTAAACTTTTTCATCAATATTTCGAGATCGGTAATTTAAAAGAATTGTTATGTATTGATGTTCGTATTTCAAAATATTGTTTCTTTAATGAAAATATAATAAGTAGATTTTTTAAAGAAAATTAATATCGATTGAATACTTATGCTATCGTAGCGTTACCAATGTGCTGTTGCCCCCCTACGTGGGGGATAAATATTATGATATTGCAACTTAAATTGAAATCTTGTCCAACGCTGCAATAGCAAAATAAAATAAGGAGATACTTCAATCGAATATTTAAATATTTGGAACAAGAAAGTGAACCATCTAACAAAATAATCCATGTTACAATTTAAGTGTAGAATAAAAGAATTTCATAGTTATGAAAAGTAAAATATCGAAGCGGTACGGTACAGCAACCCAAACTATTTCTCCCTAAACAAAATTGAAAAAAATTAAGTTTCTTCAATCTGGGAAAAAAATATGTACATATACGTGTGTACATATATACACATACGCGCATCAAATCTTATAAACAATTGCACATCATCATTTACTTTACCTGTAAAGTAAAAAATTTTCATATGTTCAAATTCAAATTTCTTCTTCTCACTATATTATACGACCACAAAAGCATTGTTAATTAACGGTAATTATAAATAAAATTGTTACACTTAAAAAGTACATATAATAAGAAACCCATGTTGTCAATTAGATATTTATTAGGACATTAGTAGCAATATCCTAGATACCTCCAATCTGTTGGCTATGGAAAACATTAATTCATACATACATGCATACATCCTTTATTGCCCTGCATGTACAAAAATTTATTTTTTATTACAAAATTATATTACAAGAAAATTATCAAATTATTGTTTAACACGTTTAATAAGTGTGTGCTCAATCGACTAGATTTTTGTGAGTAGTCAATATTTATAGAAAATGAAACAAAAAAAAATGATGAAACTTTCAACCTTGAAAATTTCTTTTCACACCAAGAAATTTGTATCCAATTTAAATAGATTGTGTTCTTTAGATATCGATTAATTCTTTGTTTGTAAAAAGTCTAACGTATGGAAAATAATTTCAAGAGTTTTCAGAGAGTTTTGTTATTAAGCTAACTGAAGTGTAGTTCCTATTTAACTGATTCCACAAAAATTAAGAGATGATCGGTATGCTGAAAACAATTTAAAAAACTAATAAATGACTGTGATAACCAAAGAATTACATATTATGATTCCATGTTGCTATTATGCTTTCTATTATACTTTCTAATTTTTCGACAAATTTAAGTGTCTTGTTCCTGTTCAAGAACAAGACACATTTGATGAGAGAAAATTTTATTATCAAACTATGTTCTCTTTTTTTTTTTGAACTATTTATTTAACAATATCGAAAGAAGATCACAGGGCGAACTAGACCCATTTACAATAAACGAATTTATATTCTCAGTTTCAAATTGCATTTGAATGTAATGAAAAGTGAAAAACACAAAACGCTTTTTCAAATTGACAAAAAATTGAAAGTTGTATTGAATAATGACAAAACAAGTTTATCAATTTAGCGAATACTTTCTAAAACCAAAAAATCCTCAAAAATTGATTATACAATGGCCAAAATGGCATTGTTCAAAAAAAAAATCTACGCTTGTTTGTACTATTTGAGTTGCACACTTTTGGTGTAAACTTGCTTCCCCAGACGATATCAACACAAAATATCTTTAATATGCTTAATTTCTAATCTAAATCATTAATGACTATTATTTCCGTACTCATCGTTTTTGAATTAAAATGAGTAAACATACGAGAAAATATTCAAATACAATCAATAATATAGCTATTAATAAAAATATAAAAGTTGTATTTGTACTTAATAATGTACATTAATAGTGTAACATGAAAATGGTCAAGGAAAATGAAATACACTTACTTTACAAACTGTAAAATTTTAATTTGTATGTATGTATTTATAAATTTTTATATTTAAAAGTTTTATTAAATAAAAGAAAAAACACAATGTCAATTGATTGAGAAATCAAATTTTAATACTAGAAACAAATTCATACTCTCTCCCAAATTTTAAAAATAATAAAATCTTCTAAAAATCATTCTTTAAATATTATTTTAAAACTGTAATACTAACGGAGATTTATTTGGTACATTTCAACTTTTTTTTTAATTGAATCTCAATTGAAATTCTCAGTGAATCACGTAAATTGACGAATCTGATTACAATCGACGCTCAATCGATACAGTTTTAAAAATCTAATGTAATCAATCAGCATAGCATTGTGCAATTTTTTTGCATTATTGTACAAATTCTAAAACGATTTTTGTGTAATTTACTTATTAGTGCTAATCCAAAAGATCCACTAATTTCCTAGGTTGAATTCGCATTCGCACTTTTAACAAATATTTGCAATGGCAGGTCGTTTTTATAGTTTGCTCCAAAGCGCATTCAGTTTTTGTAAAAAATCTTCTGTCCAATCGACAGCATAAAATTCTTTTCTGCTTTTATAACCTAAATTAGAAAAGAACTTATTTTTTTACAGTAGTTCTATTGCAGTGCAGTTTTAACTAATAAGATAATGTTCTTGATTATTTAGCTTACAAAACCAAATCAAAATGCGACCATATTGCGATACAATACATAGCATGATATTTCAACGCTTTAAAAAATGAATCTGAAATGCTCAGAAGTTGTAGGAGATTATAAACAATATATTTGACTTTCGATTCAGAAGCGATGAAATTCCCAAATTTATTCAACGCAACCATTTAAATGAATTTTTTCTCATCCTTCTTATTTTTACTGACAACTAATTTTCAATAAAATTATAGTAAAAATTTTAATACCCCTATTTATACTCCTTTATTTTTCATTCAAAACATCGCGTGATTTAATTTTTTTGTTTTCTTATAAAAAATTAACAAATAACAAGATAATAAAACTAAATAACCATGTAAAACACGTCAATTAATAGACAAGCAAGGAGGCCGAAAAAGTAATTATTTTATGTCAAATAAATATCCTTAATATGTATAGATAAAATAACTAAAACACTAGATGAAATACACAATAACAAATTTATTTTACTTAACACAATTTTTTGATAGTTTTTTGAGATCTAGTAAAGCAAAAGATTTTCTTTTTACTTTTACAATATTAATTTAATTGCTTGTAGAAAATTATTTTATTTTCGATATTTAATTCTATTTTACTATATTATTTTACAATTTTAATTTATAATTGCTTTAATACATTATGTAATATAAGCTAATGAAAACAAAAACATGAAAAACTTTGTAAGAGCACATAATATGTTGTGCTTTAAAGTTCAAATATTTTTGTTGAACTACATTATAAAAATATATATGTATATACATATTTTAAATATGTTTACAATTTCTGAAATACATATTGAATTTTCAATGAGAGTTTAGCCATATTGGTCAAAAACCGCGTGATGTTATACTTATTTTTCCTATAGTTTTTTTTTGTGTTACCTTTTCAAAATTTTTTTAATACTAGCTACTAGCTAGCAGCTTATTTTACACCTAAAGCTTGGAGAAATTACAATATCTGATATACTCTTTTTTTATCGTCGGTAAAATTTATTCTAAAATGTTTCATTATAAATTTGAATGAGTATTTTTTTCAGTGAATAATTAATAAATAATAAAGTGTTAGCTTTATTACACAATATTCAACGCAAATTACTTTATGATTATTGTTTCAACATTAATAAATTTTTTATTAAATATTATGTACATAAGTACCTAGTACCTACCATGTATTTACAAAATCGATGAATTATTGTAATGCGTAAGTTACACCTGTTCTACCAAATTATATTTTAAAGGGAAATATACTACTACACTACAAATCTATTAATGTACAATTAAAAATTTGGATAAATTCATAAAAAATTCTATGACTACTACATGTGTGTGTTTTGTCATCAGTGTTCCGTCAAAAGTTAAATTTTTTTTAACTCAAAAATTGGATGAACGAACTGTCAAATCATTCAACAATCAACTGTCAAAACTGTTCATAATTTTACTTATGATGTCACACCACCAGGGCAAAATTGCTTTTAGACGGTTCAATTCGCGCTCGTAATTTCGCTTTATTCTGTGCAGTTCCATTTATATATGTATTCATATATTCAATATGAAATTTGACATTTGACAATCTTTATACATTATCCGCGACTTCAATAATGCGCTTTGCACAATCAGAATGCAAGTTTAGTAAAAGCTCTTACCATTGTACACTTTTCCAAAATGCGTTCTATACGTAGTGGATACGTAAAATAAAAGTAAATTAGGTATCGAAAAAATCGAGCACGCTTTTTTTATACAAGTGATATAAATGTTGTCAGAAATAACCAATTAAATATAGTAGTACATATTTTCAGCAATAAAGTGCTAGTTATTAAGTTTTTTCCCAAAATGCAGCATAAAAATCTTTATAAGCTTTTACAAAACTTTTTGGAATTTGATACTTTGTGAAATTTACGTCGTAAGCGTATTATTGAAGTCACGGTATGTATTAATATTGTAAAAATTGTATTGCAAAATGTATCAAAAGCTTTAGCAGTTTTTTTTACAATGTAAAGGTATTGAAAACTCTTTTTATAAGGCATTATTGAAGTCCCGGGTATGTGTTTATTTTCGGAAATCCATTTTGTGTGACTCATAATAATATAAGCTAGATTGAATGTACGCGATATTTGTAAATACCCGTTCTTGCATTTAAAACAAATCTCAATTTTCTTGTTTTTAAGTTGTACTTAGCAGTTTAATAACTAGTTAACTAAATAGAAAAGTTTATAATACCTTTAATTTTATTTTTAATTAGTTTTTGTTTTCAATTTAAAATAACTTCTCCCCTCATCTGTCATTAGAGAAAAACTTTCAAGGTCAATGTTCAAGTATCATGATTAATTTTTTTAAGTCCAACTCACGAATACATTTAAAAATGCATTTATTCTATTATTTTTATATATTATGTACAACGTATTTATACAGTTCATTCAGTAATCAGTATATGATATGATTACTACTATATACACATGTGTTAATACGAAATGTACACTCATATATATACATACATAGCTTTTGTATACATATTCTGATTTTATAACTAGAATTGATAGTGTCATACTAAATTATTTTAGAATATTATATAAGTGCAAAAACTATTTAATTTAGTTTCACTTAAAAGTGAAACAGTTCTTGTTAGCTTTGCCTTGCTTTAATATTTTGCTACTTTAACTACATACATACATAGATGTCCACATATTTGATATTGGAATATTTGATTTTATTTCACAAAGAATCAAAAATGAATTTATAATTTGTATAATTCTTCTTGTTAAAAAATTGAATTAAAAATTTTAAAATTTAATTTTTTTTTTACAAAAAATTCAAATATTATTTTTGAAAAAAATTATTTAGCTTTGAACATTTTAAAAATGCAATGAGTTTAGATAATTTTTACATTATTTCAATTTACGTTTCAATTTTGTGAAATTGAAACATTTAATGTTATTCAAAAATATTGAAATTTCCAGTTTATAATTTTGGAAAATTTTGGAAATTAGAAAATTCACTGATAAACAAATAGAATGAATTCTTCAATGACAATCATTAAAAAACTTTTTATAAAATATCCCATCACCTCAAAGGGGTCTATCAGAATATGAGTAGCTATACATAGATGTCTATATACAATTGCATATTGATCAACGAAAAGGCATTTTTCCGGCAGTCCCGAAATTGATTTTTGTGATGGCTAGAAAAAATAAAAATGTAGCAATTGCAATATGAAACCTTCATATTATTATTGGAGCAATTAGTAAGGCGCCTCTGTCTATAAATTTTGCAACTTAAGATTTCAAGGATACATACATCTGTACATAATTTTTGCTTTAATTTTTTTTTACAGAAAAAATAATTGCAATTGAAATTTTAACAAAAAAAATGAGTTATAAACGCTAAAAAATAAAATTTTAATCTAACAAAAAAAAAAATAAGTAAAAACTAAAACAAGTTTTCTACATACAGAAAATTTTAAATTTCTGTATAAATGGGGGCCTACCACTTCTACGTAATGTAAATCGATATTTTGTCACAAGTACTTTTCGCCCAATATTATTTCACTTTACTCACATACATGATTTACATATATACATTCATATATATGTATGGATTTAGTTGTGTGAACATATTCACGTACACGAAATGTACATACATACATCTGTACTCAGCCTTACAAAGAATTTAAGAAAGTATGTACATACGTATCTACATGTACATATTATTTTAAATTTAGTAACTAGAATAATTTGTGTTCCCCTTAATAAATGTAATTAAATATATTTGCATACGTACATGTATATATATGTACATATATTAAGAAATTTTAAATTTTTGCAATCAAGAAATTTTTCTGTACAATGAGCCTTTCTGTACAATGAGTTATTTGAAATATACGTTTAAATACACGTTTAAGAGCAAAAAAAAATTAAAAAAAAATATTGAAAATTTAGAGTAAAAATAAAACTGAATAAAACAACTACGTGATTGAAAAATTAAACTGAGTCTATTAAAGGCTAGGTCTTAAAATATAATCTTAATTAAGAAAAACATTCCTTTATATTATCTGTAAAAGACAAATATAGGAGAGTTTTCCTTAGTTTAATATGAAATAAAATCATGACACCGGTATAGCGGGCGCCATTATTTTAGCCCCGCGTTGTCCATCTTTCTTAATTTTTTACACAATTACTCATACACTCAAATTATGTTCTATATAGTTCTATATGCTTTCACAAACACACATTTACCTATCGAAAGGTATTAAATTTTCCTTTCTTTTTTGTAATATAACACGACGACGACGACCTCCGGTCTACTTTAAATCACTTTTTCTATTTTTGGAATTAAAATAATATGAAAAATTTTTACTTACTTCCATTACAATACGACCCAATGGTTGATTATCAGCAGTCATATCAAAAAATACACGAGGTAAACTCATTTTGGAATTTTTTGAATATTCGCGTGCACAAATTAAGAAGAAACTTTTAGCCGAATGACTTGCTTGCTTAAAAGCTGGTAAAAACATGGCTGCTACGGAAAATTTTCGATTTGTCGACAAAAAAAAAAAAGCAAAAACAAATGTACCGGTAATTAGCCGTTAGAAATGTCAACGAGTCGACTTCGAAATTTTAAATACTTAGTGTGGAAACAATCTGGATTGGTTGGTAAACACTACCTGAAAATGTGTGTACCAACCAAAATTTCGAATGAAATAATCTGAAACTAAAGGAGCGTTCCCTCTCGCTGTCCGAAAAACCGACCAAAATAATTTTTACACAACGATCTACATACTTACAGCTACAGAAAAGAAAAATTTTCGATTTCGATTCTTATGTAGCGAACAACTGATATTTGATGTCTGATATTAAAATCAATTCGTAAATAAATATAACAAAACTTTACAAAGTATGCTATGCAGTAACCACTTATAAAAAAAATAATAAGCATATGTTTGTTTTTATACATGTTGGCTCTAATATAAATAGCGGACAACTTGGAACAATGCATTTCTTATAATAATTATGAAATTATAAAAGTAATATGATAACTATAATCTAATAATTACAAACTTAAATTTTAACTTAAAATTTAATGAAATTTATAAACTTTATTTTATGTCATGTATTCTAGACTAAAAGATATAACAAAAAAATTTTTTTTACTGAATATATTATCATTTTTTGCTTTCAATTCTCAGTTATGTTGCCTGTTACCTGTGTTGTTCAAAAAAAACTCGAGAATATCACCCTGAGCGTGAACTTCGCTCTTTTACTCACTTTTTGTACACTTTCAAATCGGAATTCTCCGTTTTCCTAATGGATATTTCATATTTCCAATAAAATAACTCATTTTTTCAATTGGATTTTTGCATTTTTTCTCAAATTATCAGCTGAGCCTCTCACTTTCAAAACCGAAATACGCAATATCGAATAATTCTCTTCACTATAAAATTACATCATAAAAATATATGATGTTTAATTACCTTCTTTTCACTTGTCGAGTAAAATAACGAGATAGACGTTCAAGTCCTAAGTTTTCGTATAAAACAGATAAAACCGATAAAAAAAAAGTTCAAGGTCTTATGCGAGATTTCGTGTTTGTTTAGTTATTGTTCTTAAAAAAAACTTAATAACTGTCATACGTTTTAAAGGAATATGTCGATTTATACTACATGCAAAGCAGCCCATCTATCAATCCAATGTTTCGCATAAGGTCGCAAATAATTCTAGGGATGATTCTTTGATCAATTGCAAAAAGGTACCAGATTTCTCTTGCACATAAATAAATGCTTATAACTTTGGAGACATGTGGCATAGAGTAACCAACGGAGGCCTTCTTTACAGGTGATTGGTTGCTTTTTATTTTCGACCAAATTTTCAAACCAATTAGATTTCAGCCATAACATTCGAAATAAAGTTCGTCAAAGTTAGAATTTATGTTTTGCTTTTTTGAAACTTTTTTTAAAAAATTCGAAATTTCTCGAAAATTTGTTTATCGTTTTTTTTCATGCGCTTCATCTTTCATAATTTTGCCAGCAAAACATGTTCAATGTGCTTAAAAACATGCGAAAAATGCATATCTGCATGTCAAATACATATTTTTATACCAAAATATGCATTTGTCTGGAAGATATACTCTGTTTCGATTATGTTTGCATATCAAATATTTGATAGCAAACATATCAAATAATTAAAAATCTGATAATATTTAGTTTTTTATTTTTTCGATCAAAGTTTATTCGATTTCAGAAAGACTTCAATTAATAATACAAATCAAATTAAAATTGAATCTAGCAATTTTTCAGCTCATCAATCGAAACGTATTTGGTTTGACTTTCCCCATAAAACCGCAAAAAAATTCCCGAAAAACCAACATACAAACTTTGACATAAAAAGACAAATCTTTGATTAATTTAGTTTATAGGGTGAAAATTTGTGCAAAAGTTGTAAAATTTGGAAATTGGAAAAAATATAAAATTATTCAGAAGTAGAACAAAAAAATGAGCTTTAGTGGTCAATCAAATCCTCCTTGGCAAAGGAATTTAGGTAACGAGGATATAATATGTTAAGCCTCACTCATTATAACGATATTTTAGGAAATACCGGTAGCCAAATTCCAAGCAGATTTGGGGCAAATCAACAAATGAATATTCAAAGTACCACTATTTTTGGGCCACAAGGCATGGGTATTCCTGGACAAAATGGGCTGTTTAATCAAAACCAGATTCCTCCACAAATATCTTACCCTCAAACAAGAGGCTTAAATCCAGTGGCATTTGGTGCAGGTGGTGGTCCGCCCCCGCTTATGGGAACAAATCCTGGAAACGCACCGAGTGGAATTATGCTTACCTCGCAACAAAAGAAAAGTTTTATCGGTTTCGTAACAAAAGTGCATAATGATTACGGTTTTGTTGATGATGATGTATTTTTCCAACTTGAGGTTTGTAAAGGAAGTCCAAAGGTAGGTGACAGGGTTTTGGTCGAAGCAACTTTTAATCAAAGTGGAACCTTTAAATGGACAGCAACAAGGGTGCAATTAGTATCTGGACCAAATTCAAACCCTGTTGCTCCTCCACCTCCAAATATTTCTGGTCATGGCTTCAAACCATCACCAGTTCCTTCACCGAATGATTATCCTTGGCGCAGATCATCTCCAGAGAGACATGAAAGAATTCGTCGTAGCTCTAGAGAAAGAGATCGAGAGAGGAGTAGAGATCGAGAACGTGAGAGAGATCGTGAAAGAGATAGAGATCGAGACAGAGAGAGAGACAGAGAACGTGATCGCGATCGTGAACGTGATAGGGAAAGAGATCGCGAACGTGAGGTAAGAATTATATTTTTAATATTCAATTTAAAAGTAGCTCCTTGAAATAATTGAAAGGATGATGTAACGAGAAAAAAACGTCGGGAGAAAAGCGCCGCCCCTTCTTGGGCTCCCAGCCCAAGAAAAAACTCTCCAAAACGCAGAAGACGTGCTCCCCCTCCTTATATGGTGGATATCCCCAAGGTCAATTTAATTATGTAAGAGGAAGTGTTATATCTTTATTAGTTACGTTTATTATTAAAGTTATGCTGAATTGTTTTTAGAGAAAAAGCGGACTATTTCGAAATAACAAAACGCTATCGTAATCTATACATTCCTTCAGATTTCTTCTTCAGCAATATAAAGTGGCCAAAATCGTTTCCTCCAAACAAACCATTTTCGATACAGCGGCCATGTTCATTTCATATTTTGCACAAAGAAGTTGAATATTCTAATATTGAGGATGACAATGAACCAAAAGATTTGGATTATAAGTTTTCCGCAAAAGTTATGTTGATGGCGTGTCCATCAATGGTAGAATTCTACAATAAATGCTTTTTTCAAGATGACGAAGACGAACGCGACTGTATGCATCCATCAAGATTAATACAATTTTTAGTTGGAACACGTAGTAAGGCTGAAACAATGGCCATTGGTGGCCCTTGGAGCCCTTCGTTAGATGGAGAAAATCCAGAAAGTGACCCTATGGTATTAATCAGAACAGCAATACGGAACTGTAAGGCTTTAACTGGTATTGATCTATCTAGATGTACGCAATGGTACGTAACAATTTTTAAATAATGGAGAAACTGGTAATATTTTAAATTATTTTCTGTTCTAATGTATTTTTTTAACTATTTAAACGTTTTTTTAGACAAAGATTTAGAAAATTTTGGACAAAATTTATTTTGACTTAAGTCCGTTGAAAAATGACGGAGTTAAATTTAGAATGTTTACATTGAATTTTTTTTAAATCTTTGTCTTGTTTTATATCTCATTATTAAGTCCCCAAAAAGTTTTGTCTATAAAATTCTTAAAAATTTAATATATACGTATATATATATAACATATTTAATTAACTTTAGTAGCTCTACTGGGTCGTCTTGTATATGTACATATCCTGTGTACAGTTTTTTTAATTGAAAAAGCAATCAATAACCCTTAAATTTATAGAAAATCAGGAAAATCAAGCGAAATGTAACTTATTATATTATATTTCTTTCTTGTTTATAAAAGCATATTACTTCTTAATTCAAATGAATATATAGAAAATTTTGTAATAACTGTGAATGTAATATACTTTATTTCAAAATTTACTTAAAATTTGTGAATAAAATTTTAAAGTAAAAAAAAAATTAAAAAAAAAATTAATAATTTATTTTACAATGATCAAATCACAACCCAAATTGAAATTTAAATTGAAATCCAAAACTCCTCAACTTACATAGGTATCGCTTTGTGGAACTGTACTACCATCGGGCTGAATCTGTTAATAAAGGTCAAACAATTCCAGCGAGGGTTGAGACAGTTGTGATTTTCTTACCTGATGTTAATTCTTGCATGCCAACGCCATCGGAATGGAAAAAATCTCAGCTGCATTATCAGTTCAAATTGAATCAAATATTAAATAAAGGTTCATGTACTTCAAATGACAATTTAGTGGTAGACACTGCTAACGAAGGTCAAAACTTGGGTAAAGGTGCCACTAATGATGGCGGTGGTGACTCCTCAGGAAACATTACTGCAGGAACCAGGGACAATATCGCAGACAACAAATTGGATACAAATAACATGGATTCAGCGGCTGGAGATGTAAAGACACAACACTTTTTTTTAATTTTTTTATTTCTTTTTAAAATTTGTTTTAATTTAAATTGTTTTACCATTTAATATCCTAGATTTAAGTCTTCTAGAACATATAGATAAAAAAAAATCAAATTTTTTTTTCAATTTGAAACAATGACGAACTGAGTTTTATAATTTTATATTTATTTTTTTCATTGTAATTAAATTTTATTTTATGGAATACCAATATCTCAATACTCTTATAATGAAATATTCAATAATTCTGTACTTTATACCATAATATAATAGTTCTTATTTGCAAATTAACAAATTAATCTTGTTTTCAACTTGCATTTACGATTACACCGTACAATGTGTGTGAACGCTAAAAGTTGAACAAATTTAATAATTTTTATATAAAAAAAAACAAAAATTAGCGGCCGTGGTTTATAGGTTATGTTTTATATTAGTTGCAAACAAAAAATTCACACTTTTAAGGGAATCAAGTCATTAACCCTAAAATAATTCAAAATTAATTTTGTTTCTTCTTCTATGCCGATGAAAAAAAACAGAAAGAGGAAGATTCTCCAAAAGGTACGCATTATTCAAAACTGGATCCAAAAGCCATGAAAATACAAGCTCTGCGAGATGAATTGGAAGCTAGAAACTTGGAATCTAAAGGTAAGCATGTAATTTTTTATGCATCCCTTTTTAATGCAAGTCAATGAATAGAACTTTGTTTTGAAACCGGTTACGTATCTGGCTTTTTCAGTAATTTATTTAAATACAATCTGGCTAGGAAGGAGAGACACACATTTAAATCATCAAAAAAAAATTAATCTATTAAACACCTTTTTTTTAATTCTACAGGTTTAAAACCTCAACTGATTGCACGTTTAACAAAAGTTTTGAGAAATGAAAAAGCTGCTGAGGAAAATAAAAGGCTTGATGATGCGGAAGATGATGAGGAAATGGATCAAGAAGATTCCAATGTTGACACTATACAAAGTATGAATACAGAGGATTCAAAAAAAGAAGAATCGGAAGACGAATCGGTTAAAGAACCTCCTCCGCCAGGAGAAATAGATTTAACCGACATGGTCGTATTGGATGAGTATGATTCCAACAAGTATCATAGCAAAAATGTATGAAAATTAATTAAATATGAAATATTATTTTTATTAAAAATTATAAAAATTTTTTAAGGTTCAAAGAGCGAAAGATATTGAAAGAAATCAGCTAAAGCGGCGTTATACACTGCCTGACTCACCACACATAATAGTTTCGCCATCTAAAACAGTGAAAGGCGGTCGGTTTGATTGCAGTGTTATGTCATTATCAGTTTTGTTGGACTATAGACCAGAGGATAAGAAAAAACAGTCATTTGAGGCAATTCTTTTTGAACTTAAATTTCATTCTTATTAATTATTTAAAAAAATTTTAGGTCTCAATATTTGCTGAACTTTTTAATGAAATGTTAATGCGAGATTGTGGTTTTGAGATATATAAAGAATTGTCGAGAGTAATCGAAAGAAACACGCAAAAGGAAAAGGAGAAAGAAAAAGAAAGAGAAAAAGAGAAAGAAAAAGAAAAAGAGAAGGAAAAGGAAAAAGAAAAGGAAAAAGAAAAAGAGAAAGAGAAGATAAAGGAGAAGGACAAGCTTGATAAAGAAAAGGATGTAGATAAGAAAAAGGTAACCCCTGATTCCGTCGATGAAAAAATTGGAAAAGAAACTACAGAAAAAAAAGCAATTGTCGAAACTTCTTCAAGTGACTTGAGAAAAGAAAAAAAAAGTGAAAGACATTCGAGGGATCGTTCAAGAGAGCGTAGATCATCCAAGTCCCGGGATCGAAAAAATTCGCGGGATCGTTCTCGTGACAAAGAAAAGCGAAAACGACCTCGTAGTGAATCTGATGACGAAGAAAAACGTAAAATTAAAACCTACGTAGCAAAGAAAAATTTATTGTTTTCATTTATTTATTTTGACACAACTAATTGTGGTTTTATTTATGAAAAGAACTTAGAAGATCTCTTGTACGTTATTGGTCTTAATTTGTCCAGAAATCAAATAAAAAATTTTTTGGGGAAAGCTATAAAGAGAGATCCATTATTGTATCGGTAAATTTTGGGCTTTGTTTTAAATTTGCTTAATTTCTTTTTAACAAAAATTATTTTGCAGAAAATTAACGGATAAACCAAAAGAAGACGACAAGAACAAAGATGGCGACATGAATATAGATCCCATGTCAATGAAAGAAGATGAAGAATTCCCTGAAGATGTTGTACCTGGCAATATGTATGCTTGTCCTACATTCGAAGAAGTGAACGAAACCGTAAAACAGTCGAACAGTAATGAGGAAAAAATTTGTAATTCTGAAATTGTGATTTTTAACGGTGCTGTATTGGATGTGAACAAATTACTCGAACAAGAAAAACGTACGGAAAAGGCGCGGGAAGAAATAGAAGAAGTTCTTGTAGAATTAAAATCTAAATATCATGATTTAACGAACTCACATTCAAAATCTCAAACAAAAATCAAGGATTTGCAAAAGGAAGTCAAAGGTCTAAACAGAAAATTAAAGGAAGCCGAAGATTCGTTATTTTCGTACATGGTACCTTAAATATAAAATGCTTTTCTCTATGATACTTGTAGCGATCTATTTAGTTTTGCATTGTTTTACCTTTAAAAAAAATTTTTTTAGTTCCAAGTTGTTTTATTGATTTTAACTTAAAAATGGTAGATTTTTGTTTTCTAGTGTTAAATGTATCGTTAACCTTTTTTAAATTGCAACCGCATATGGTTTATTGAAGAATTTTTTATAATATTTTTTTTAGCGAAAATACAATGAACATCACGCACTTTTACAAAATATTCATGACAAGGTTTCACCCATCTTTAGACGTGACAGAGATCGTGAGCGCGATCGAAATGAAAAGAAGGCTGAAGACCGCGGAGATAGCAGTAATAATAATGAACGCAGTACAAGTAGCACACGAGCAATAGATTGTAAAAGTGACACAAAAGATGAAGTAGTTATGAATGAAGTTAAAGAGGAAAATGTAAAAGAAAAAGCTACAGAATAACTCAGAAATAAAAATTTATATAATTTATTGTTTCATTAATAAAAATAACCTATTCATTATAACAAAATTTATACATATGCATAATAAGTATCAAAAATTGTAATTTGAATTTAATGTAATAACGTTCTTTCATATTATATTTTGTTTAAATACTATTTTTACTCAAAAATAATCTATTTTAAAAAAGTGATTTGTGAATGAAGGATACGATAAAAAAAATTGTCAAAGTATAAATAAATTTGTGTTGTATTATTATTATCAAAAGCTAACTTAATTATTTAACAGAAAAAAATAGAAAGTAATTCCGCCCTGAAAAAGTTTTCATTGATTTCAGCAGTTATTATAAAGAAACGATCAGGCATGACTTTTTAAGAGTCATTTAGTGAGATCATTTAATCAGATGTGTTATTATTGGAAAGTTAAGTATGTATTTTGGTTTTTAGAATAGAATTTCTAATCCGAATTTCGAAATTAATTTCAATCAGAAAATTGCAAAAATTTGAAATAACTCATCAACTCATTTGCTTTCAAAATGAAGATGGGATGTGGTATATAATTTTGCAAAACACATTTCAAACAATCTAAATTTAATAAATAATTTTGTTTTTCAATCAAAAAGTTAAGCATGATCGTGTATCTCGTTATTTTAGTTGTCAAGTGAGAAGAAAGTAATTTAAGCAAAACCGAATATGGTATTTTACTATTTATTAAACAAGTAGATTGAAAATTAAAAGATATTTTACTTTCCAAAATATTAATTGATGTAAAAATTCCAAATATGTATAATATATATTTAGTAGGTTTTTTCTATTAATTGCAAAATATTTAAAAAAATTTTTCTTCCTTTTGAAATACCTTCCATGCTTTAAGTACTTTAAATTTATGAAGTTAGAATAATGAAACATTTTCATTTAAAATTTATAATATTTAAAATTTAAAAATAACAAAATTTATTTCATTTAAAATTTATAACATTTATAATTTTTAAAATAATATTATTTCTTATTTAATCTTTTATTACAATTTATAGATAAACGCAATACTGCAAAACAATAACTTCGAAACGCCATACATACTGCAAAAACATAACGTGATGAATAAGCAATATAACTATTCTATATAATCGAAACAGTTCATACCTTTGATTTAACTGCGCTGACGGCTGACTGAAGACTTTTTGTAATGTAAGACTGCGCATTACTTATACTAATTTTGATATATTGCGATGTTTACGGAAAAACTTGATAAGCAACATTTGTTTACGAAAGCAAATATAGCACAGTTCTCGCTATATATCGCAATACATATATTGCGTTTTATTATGTTTAATTAAAACTGCAATTTTTGTAGATTTAATATCTTCTAATAGAAGAAATTTTATTAACTTTATTTCTCTTTTTATTATTTAGACTAAGTGATAAATTTTCTTATTTTAAACAAAAATTACATTATATTTGCTATCATAATTAATTATAAGTACCATTATTATGTATATATACATACATTATTTAAGATATTATATTATTAATTCTTTTTTGTTTTTTATTACAATGCAATCAGATAAGGAATGAAAATTGTGTGAAAATTTTCAAATAAAAAAATAAAAAATCTTAAATTTTACAACAAATTTTACAAATATAATTCCAATTATGTATATTTAAAATCAGATTTTTGTAAAATCAAAAAAAATGAAAATGTTAAGAAAGTCTGTAGTGCTGCAAAAGCACTTAAACCTGATATGAATATGATTTTTGTAAAGCATCCAAATTTAATAAATTTCAATAATTTTTTTTTGTAATAGATACTTTGAAACGTTTGGAGAATTTTGGATAATTCAGATGCTTATGCACCTAAAGATCTAACTTAAATCTTAAATATTTTTTTTTGCATCATTACAGATCTACAGGAACTAACTAGTTTACTTTTTTAGATTTTTAATATCATAAATTTTTCGATGTAATTTTTTCCAAACTTAATACATATATTTTTTTTGCACTTAAAAAAGTCATTAAAAATACTCTAGAACTTTAAGTATGCTACGATTTTCGGACGACGTACTTCTTTTCTAATAAAAATTTATAGAAATGCTAAATTTGAAGATATTCTAGTTTTGATTTTTCATGTTTGCTTTATATTAAAATTCTAAGTTAGAGCTGAATTTTGAAAATCCCAATGCTTATTTTTTAACTCGCTTAACTTCTACTGAATATTAATAATTAATATCAATTAAAATATAAACGGATTAAAAAATTAAGCGTTAACGTTTCTTATAGAATATATATATATATATATATTTATATGTATATAAATATATTATTTTGTCATATAATATATAATATACTTAATATACATATAAATAATTTATTTATTTTGTTGTTGCAAAAATCTGATTTTTTTTTTTTTTGATAAATATTTAATTCAAAAGTATAAATTTAAATTTGTAACTTAAATTTTACTCAATAATAGCTAACATAATTCTTAAAAAATGGAATAAAAGATAAATCCTTCACTATAATTGCATAATTATTAAAAAAATATTTTAACGATAAAATAATTAGTTTCTTTATCAGTACACAAATTTTAAAAATATTAAACTGCATAAGAAAATACAGGAGGATGTGATCAATTTTTAAATGTTCAAAGTTTTAGAAGAAAAAAAAAATTGCTTCTAACTTTTTTAAAAAAAATAATTTTAAAATGTAGAAATATTAATTTAATAATAATAAATATCAATATATTTGCCTTTCTACTCTCCACACTATATTTATATGAGTACCATGCACTCTTTCCTATAAATGGCGAATAAATGACGAATGACTCCTCTTTCTCCTTTCCTTTAAAAGACGACACTTGTTGCTTGTTAACTAATAGATTGTTAGTGATTTGCGACTTTAATATATTTTTTGGGCCTTTTGGCGAAATGCTTGACAAAAGCAACAGTCGTCTCATATACATATCTATTATCATTATTAAGCTTATAATATTATATTATTATTTTATACGAAATACGTTTTTAATGTAATAGGTAAAAGAAATTCAAATATTTGGAAAAATTTCAGAATGAAATATTTGGAAAAACATTCAAAATGAATATCTAAATATATAAGATATTTATATTCTTGAATATATTTTAAAAAGTATTAATATAAATAGCTAAATATATATGAATATATATACATATATTTGTTTTAGAGCGTCAAAACTTAAAACATTAATATTGATTTAATTAAATATGAAAATTAATTGGGATTCAAGTTGAGTTTATTCCTCCTTCATTAAAGCCGGTCTGGTAGGCAATTGAATTAATTTAAAAGTTGATTATAAGTGTAAAATATACTTTACGTCACGTCACGAACAGCTGCACCTTATAGTTTAACCAAAACTTTCTAAATTTAGTCATTATCACTTTATATAGCCATTTAAAAAGTGTGACCTACAAACAATCATACAACAATGGGACTTTTATTATAATACATAATAATTATAATAAGATTGAACTTTTGCGGAACCAAATGTTTTAAAAATATTTACTCCAATTAGTACTACAAAAAATTATATAATATTGTTGAAATATACAATTACAATATACACCTACATATATTTAAAAATCAATCAATTTTTTTTACAATATTTCAATTTATTAAAATTAAATTCTATATAGTTAAAGAGCTCGTAAATAATATCAATTAAATATTAAACAAATGTTTAAACGTTTATAGGAAAATGCAAAGTCATATGTAATTATTATTGAGCGAAGGATTATTTATCCTTTTTTTTAAATTATTTAATTAAATGTGGTATAAATCAACAGATTTTATAAAATAAAAAAGTTAAGCAAATGCTAAATATATAAAACAATTTTTCTTAGTATGAGAAAACTATGAGCAAGTTTTTAATTTAGTTTTTTTCTTTATTGCACATAACAATTTTTATTATATAAAAAATTGTGAAGATATTAATTTACCCATATTCTTTTGTAGTAATGGGATACTATTCAAAAATGCAATTTCGAATATTATCCCATTGATGTGTTCTAAAAAGAATATGAATGGATTATTTCAAGAATGTTTTAATAAAATTTAATAAAAGAGCTTTTAAATAATTTGAAATTTATAAATAATAAGTGTGCTTGCCGGCATATTTGATTTAGTTAGATTTTTTTTTTATTTAAATTAAAACATTCATTTTTTATGTCTTTTCTACATATATTTATCGACATGGTCGTTGATTATGAAGTTTTGATTTTTTTTTTTGACTTATTTCATTAAATTTTTTATACTATAAATCACTATTTTTAATTTTTTTTTCTTATATGTATGTATTATTATATTTTTTAGTAATAAATTTATTTTCTAAATTAATATGTTTTGTTTTTTTTTTTTTGTATTTTTTTGCCATAATGAAAAAATAGTCTAGCTATATTTTATATTATTCGTTCTTGATATATTTTATAGTTAATTATAATATGATTTTATTATTTTTACATTAATTTAGGTACATTTTTTATTATTTAACGCAGTTCGAATATTTTAAATTTAGAATAAAAAAAAATTAAGTACAAACAAAAGTAATAAAAAAAATACTGAATAAAATGGTAAAAAATAATATTGCATTGAACTGATTATAAAATGAGAAACAAATTTAAAAATGTTGTTTCCAGATGAGCTAAATTATAAATTAATTTATTTGATATTATCGAATATATGTGTTTAGTAGAGCAATCAATATGGACCTTAATATCATTGTATTTCTTCAACGTTAATACTTTCTTATTATTTCCCCCTCATACCTATTAATTTTTCCATTAAAGAGGTTTTTTTATGTAAGTTTCTAATTTGCATTGGCTTACAAAATATTTAAAATAAATATCATAATAATTTTGAATTTTTACATAAGAACATACATTACATTAATGTATATTAAATTTTTTAACTTAAAACTTATGTAAGATAACTATAGCTTAATTATCGGTACAAATGTCGTTTTTATCATTAAGCAAAAAATTTCAAAAGAAAATTTTATTAATAAAGTTATAAAATCTTATTACTCAATTAAATGAAATACATATTGGCCGCATTTTTTTTTTCTTATCATTATCACTATTGAATTAAAACAAAATTGAGTAAAGAAACATTTTTGGGATACAGTAAAATCAGTTAAATAAGTGAATTTTTACAAGTGATGTTGTAATAAGAAATTCATATAAGCATTAGTTTTTTGGTATTGTATCATCTACGTTATAATACGAAAGATAGATTTGCCAATTCTCTTTTGCTGTGTTTTACAAATTAAAAAAAGTTTTGGCTTATTTGTATATATATATTTTTCTTTGAATCATAAATATTTTTGTTTTCTAATTTTTCCAATTAGAAAACAATTACAATACACATTGGTTACATGTGTGCATCGTCAATGGTGATACTTTTAAAAAGGTCCACAATTAACTAATTATTATGAATTTTGCCTTGAAGTCTTTAAATATTAAAATTAGAATTTTATACACAAAGTTTTTCCTCAGCTGTAATTTTAATTTTTGATTATATATCAAGAAGATTTGTTGAATTTTCCACAATATGTATATATAAGAATATTTATAATAACAAAATTTTTTTAGTAGAGAATTTCATAAAATATGTATTAATTTTTGTTTAATAAATTTCCCTTAAATTGTCTTAATAACTTTAAATAGTTAATAAAATACATTTTTTTATTGAAATGATTCGATTTTTTATACTATAAAATTCTATTTACATATTTTAATATTATATATTTTACTTTACAAATAAAGTATGTATTATAAAAATGCTTATAACATAAAATATAGTTTATAAGAAAATGAAAACTTAAAATAATTTAAATACATATTTATTATAATAATTAATGGTTTAAAATAATTTTAATAAAAAATATTTTGCATGTTTTGAGATTCTGTCATTAAATATAATAATAATCAAGTAATAATGCGCTCATTTGAACATTTTTTAAAAGCAAATATTATTAAGATTCGGATTTCCAAATTGCGTTAAATTTAAAAAGAAAAAAAAATATATATATATATATATATATATATATGTATATAATATGTTTATGAATAGTACGTATAAACATAAATGAAAAAGTAGAATTCAAAATTCTATTTGCAATTTTTTTTTAATAATAAATACATAATTATTTTTTTTTTACTCTAAAATGCAATTTAAAATGCTTTATCAAAAAGCCGAAAAACTCTCTGAGCTCATTCAAAATTTCAACCTAAAGCTTTTAAACTTAAACTTATACTATTCGTACAATATTATAAATAATTATTTTCCGTTTTAGTCTTAAAACACAAAATATTTTAAAATAAGAAATTTGGATCAAAGTTCAATATAAAAACAAATTTAATATTTTAACATCTTTTTCAAAGATAGATTTTTGTGAAACAACCCTTTATGTTTATGAGTATTATTTAGACTTCGAAATTGAAATAATACTGCATTTAACTTATACAATTTAACTTATAAGTTGTCATTGTTAAAAGTGTATTATCGTATTACCGTATTTATGCAAGTTTGAAGTCAGGGATAATATATACACAATATTCCTAATAGCATTTATGTAGCGATAATATTAAGAATATAAAATATACAATATTAGAAATATCTGCAATGACAAACAATCCCAATATTATTTAAGAATCTGTTTGATAAAATTTTATATTAATTAGCGAATATTCAAAGACGAAAATTCGTTCAACCAAAATTCTTAATCGTCTGAGATTATGGATAACTAACTTTCTAAGTTTATTTAGCTACTGTAAGATTAAATTGTAAATAGCCAGAAATTATTATAAAAATTTAATACCCAAATGTTTTTTGTGAAGTAATAAATTTTACTTTAAACAAAATAATTCAAATAACATGACTGGCTTTTTGGGTATTAAAGATAAAGCAAAAAACCAGGTTTTGAAACAGAGATTTTGTAAATTTAAAAAAATTCCAAATTATAACAATAGGGAAAAATACTTTTGGTCACACAGTTTTAATACACTTTCACGTATATACCTAATAATACACTAGTAAATTGTAAGTGTAAAATGGTATATCATTTATTTGTATATGGTATATCATGTATTTGATTTAATATCAGATATTTTGATAATATTCTTAAACTTAAAGCTAGGTCCTAAATTTGAATACATATTTTTTCGATTTTCGAAATTGTCCCGAGTCAATAAACCATTGGTGTAAAAAAAAACAAATAAATTATAATATCATCATAACGACATTAAGTCTAACATAATGTGTAAACTTTTTTCAATAGTAATCTGATAGTTTTCTTTTAAAAGAATTTTAAAATAAAAATCCAAAAAGAAAATTAAATTTAAGCTTCTTCAACATCACCACCAGTTGGACGTAATACAATTCTGGGATCGGAATCTAACATACGATCAGATTCTTCTGCACTACTTAAACTAATGTTGCGTGTTTTACATGATATGTAAAAAGAAAAGAAAATAACATTATAGATGTATAAGTTGGTATCCGAAAATTGAAAAAAGAAAGATAAACAAATTTTCAAGACAAAAATTAATAATTTACCAATCCTTATTATCTGGCATTAGATTTCTTCTTTCTTCATCATCAGGTCTTGGTAATTCTGATACAGGTGCATATTGTGTATGTGATACCAATGGATCTGTGGATGGATTTAATGGCATTATTTGGATGGATTTAATTGCATAACCACTAGAACATTGTAATTGGCGTGCAAGACCTTGTTTTTTGCTGATGTAACATGGACATACACAATTACGTCTCCAGTCTGCTATTTTGAGGTAAAAACCTTAAAAAAAAAAAAACAATTTTATGCTAGAAGCGAACACTTTCATAACTAAAATTTAAAAGCAATGAATAAAGCCTTTAAAAAAAACATCATAATGTACAATCTACATATGTATATATAATTTAATTTAGGCTTTGAATTGTTAATGAAAATATAATATTTATTATGCGAATTCATTATTTTATAAATTATTTAAAGAAATCATTTTTGTACCTACCAAGCAAACAAAATCCAATAATTGTTATTAATACACCACCAACAACTACTCCAATGTCTATACCTTCAGATGTTTCATTTGTTTTAAAACCTAATTCTTCTTTATGTTCTTCTGTATCAGCATAATCAGCAGCTCCATCTGCTATCATTGCAATACCAGCTGCAATTGATAGTAATGCAAATACTAATAATGCTATTTGTGCCATTGGTTTTCTTAATATTTTCATTGGAGATACAGATGCAGTTTGTGCTAAAAGCCCACTTGGACGTGTTTCATAAGAAACAGTAGTGGGCTGATAAACTGGTCCAGTTGATGGCATTTTGGCATATATGTGTGAAATATTGCTCTAAAAATAAAAGAAAATTTAAAATTTTAATATAAATTTTATTTTCTTCTATATTATTATGTTTATTACCATGATATAACAAGAAAAAATGAAATATAAATAAAAATGAGAAAAAAAAATTGTTTGTAGTTTCTTTTTTGGGTATTTGGAAAGGAAAATTTAAAATAATAATAAAAGACAAATAACTCTTTGAGATGTTGCACTTTTAGCGACGCCTACACTAAAAACAAAAAGATAGGTAATAGTAACTAGTTAACTAACTAGCTTGGTTCTGAGTCATATTTTATAATTTCCGCTCACGTACCATATTTATTTTTCTTTTTTAATACTTAAGTAACACAATTTACTTCATGGATATTTGATTTCTCTATAAGGAACATCCGCTCTTTTCTTATGTACACACTCAAGTATACATACGTTATATAATATTTACGTTAATGCAAGTACATTATTATGCTGGATTGCCGTTTGTTATCAAACTATTGTTTAATGATTTAAAAATAAATTTTTTTTGCATTTTATCTCTCTATATTGCATTTTATCTCTATAAATTATCGGTTAATCATAATTACAAATATTTAAAAAATTCATAGTTTTCCATCACGAGAAAATTAATTATTTATTTTTTTCGCATACTTATAAGATACTATACATATATATAAATTAGATATTAACTATACTATAAATTACTTATACATATTATGTAAAAATTGTAACTTAATACCAAAAAGACATTCGAAATACGATTTTATACCAAATTCGAAATACGGTTCAATTCAAAAATAGTTACACTAAGAAAAAATATTGTGTATATAAATGCAACAAAGTACAATACAATTTTTTTTATTGATTAACACTTAAGAAGTCAACCAATGCTTTTAACATAAAAGTTACAATATTTGGTAAAATCTTTCATATTTATAGATTTTAATTTTAAATAATTATTTTGAACTATTTTTTCAATAAATATGTATATTTATTTATCAATTTTGAGTTGTAATTATAAAACAAAAAAATACAAAACAAGAGCAAATTTTCAAAGGCATTCTCAGACAATGTTTTTCATTACAAAAGTAAACCATTTAAATTTAATTACAATTATTATTGTATTTATTATAACTACCATTTCGTAATATAAAAAAATTCTTCAAGCAGAATTCAATTTAGTTCTTTAACTTGAAAATACATAATTGATAAATTAATAACATCAATACGAATCCACTTTATTATTTTTTTTAACAAGAGATCGATTAAGTTAAAAAAAAAATTTGCTTAACAAAATATTTTAAATAAATAGCATAGAAACGGTAACTATGTACACAGATACTTGCGTGGAACGTGGAAGTAAAATTTATACAAATAGGAGATTGGAAAATCTTTGAAAATAACAATGTTTTTTGAATGCAACATACATACATTTACAGACCTATACAAAATAATTGAAGAACTTAAAATAAACGATTTCGAAAAACAGATTAAAGTTCGAAACCGATTTTCAAACCACGTTGAAAAAAAATTGTAAAAACTCTTGAGAACTTGTCAATAATGTCATCAAAATTACTGAACACTACAAAAATGCCAAACTGGATTAAGCAAAAGTTGATTGTTTTTCTATTGCTCCAAGTCCCTAAAAGTAATTCCTAAGTAGCCTATTCAAATTTGCGAATTAAAAAAATACTTTAGATTGAATGATTTCTAACAAAATTTTATGATATAAAACTTATTAAACAAAATTGAAGATGTCTTCTGAAATTGTTGCTTTTTCGTAAACAATGGGCAACAAATCCAAATATTATGATTGGAACGTAAAATTTCAAATTAATATTTTTAACTTTAAAAGGTTTAACTTTTATTAAAGTCTGAAATTCATAATTAATACCCATTACAATAATGTAAATGTGCCTTACACAATTTTTTTATAAAACATTCAATCTTTTATTATTCATTCAGAGAATTTCGTTGAATCTATATAAAAAAACATTTTGAATTTCCAAGAATTAATTAATTAAACTTATGTAAGTTAGCTTCATAGTTTTTTGGAAGTGAAGTGAGATTAACTAAATTTATATTTTGAATGTAGTCTAAGCTATAGAGAATGCAAAATTTATTTTAACATAAAGGGCATCAAACTAGCAATTATTGTAACTAACATATTAATATGAAATAATTATCTAACAAAGTAATAAAGCCCAAAAATTAAATAATACAATTGTTATATTGCAAATTTTGCATTGCACAGTAGGTAATTGAAGTATCAAAACTATGTAATATTTAGAATAAATACCTAGAAATCTTAAGCTGATCTAATTTCTTAATCGCTGTTTAAGTATAAGGATTGTGCTCAATCCGGTTAATTTTGAAATGTGATTGATCTATATGACTATTTATTTTTATAGCTCGAAAAATATATTATTAACAATATCAAAATAGGTATGACGTCACGTATTGTACTTTGACAGTGAATGAATAACGTTAAAAGTAGAATAACCTTAGAAAAAGAAAACAATACACAAATATAATAATTTAAGTATGTATGCCTAGTTAAAGTAACTTAAAGAATACAGAACTAAAATAGTAGTTTATATTAAACGTAATAAAATTAGTAAATTTAAAAAGAAAATAAAATAAAAAATTATAAAAGTGTTTTATTTGAATTTATAATAAATGTACACATGTAGGTATGTAATTATTTAAGTATGTACTCGTATATATAAATACCTAACATTTTTAAAATTTTTTACTCATTAGGTGTAAACGTCTACTTACACCGTAAACAAAGACACCATTAAAGATTGAAGTTCTATTAAAAATATTGAAATAAATTGAAATTTTCTTTAATTCTATATTCGTTATCGTTATTGTTAATTTTAACCTACTAGATATGTACTTATAATTGTAGTTGTTACCTTTTGTTTTAGAGCCATATTTCAGCGATTACTCAGAAAAAATTTCATAATAATGAAATAAGCACTCAATAATAGTTACACTCCAATTGATGTAATAAATTTTACTAACATTGTAAAAAAATAATTTTAAATGATTTTTGAAAATTATTTTATCAAGCAAACTGTCAATTCGAAATACAAAATAACCATTTAATAGGTATAGGTAATCTATTCTCACTTAAGTATAGATAGGTAACTATATTTATCCAGGTATATTTCTTTTATTCCATATACATAATATATGTATATGTAATTGAACATAGAGAAGACCAGAAGAGGTGAAGGTTAATAATAATGTAATGAATAAATTATGTATTTATATATATGAGCATATATACAAACTCTATATTATATTGTAGGTTATTAATTATTATACTATTATATATTAAAGGAGAATAGTTAAAGAACGTAAAAAAAAATAAATAATCATAAAAAAAATGAAAATCGAAAGCTTTACGTTGCTTTTATTTCATTTTTTTTTAAATCTTTTCAGAATCGTTCATTCGTACACATTACCTAGGTAAATTAACACAAAAGACTGGTTATGATTCTTTTTTTTCTTTTTTTCTTTTTGCAATTTAACCTGTCTCTTGGTTAAATACAAATTAGCCATTAATTTTCTTTTAGCAAATGTTTTTTTTTTCTTACACATTTAAAACTAATATTTTATTATTTAACAAATTTTATTATTTATTATTAAAATATATATATATCTTTCATATTAAATACCTTATTTTGGGACTTGTAAAATGAATATAAAAAGTTGCTTAAGCACAAAAGTGATGATTCAACACCGAATAATATAAATATAGTTATTGAAAATTTTTTCACTTTTTGTAATAAAACAAAACTTTATTGGGATTTAATATATTATATTATGAGAAATTTATATTTTTCTTTAAAATTTCTTAATAATATTTATATTTTTAAACGAAGTTTTCCTTCATTTACACACAAATATGAAACAAATGAGATTTTTAACACTTAAGTGTTGCCAAAATATTTACAAAATAGTAAGAATTAGAGGCGCTATTCGTGGTAAAATTTAAAAGTTTTTTTTTCACATTTAGATGAATTCACACTATAAAATTTCCCTGGTTTTAAAACAGAAAAATAAAAGCGTTGGAAAACGGTTATGATTTGTTTTTACGTAGTTTGTAAATGGGACGGTCTTTTCCAGTATTTGAGTAAAACATAACATTATCTTTTTGATATAACCATTTTTTTCACATAATTTTTTTGCGTTTAAATATCAATCTAATAAAAAAAGACAGTTCAAAAATTGAACGCCGAAATAACAGAAAAGTTAAAATTCCATCTGTTATAAATCAGAATTACTAATTCTACCTACCAGAAAAAGTAACAAAACTGCACAAATCATCTACGCATTTGTTCGAGGCTGTAAAGTTGTGCTACATATATTTTAAACATGCATACATACCACTAATTTGTTGACATATTGAACAAATTATTAAAATGTAAAACAGTAATGAATGTTATATAAATTTGCTTACCAATAACTTAAATACATAAACCCTCGGTCACCTAAAATTTAATTTTGTATTTTTAATTTTGAAAGTTAGAACAATTAAATCAAAATCATATGTAAGAAATTAAGATTTTCAAAAGAGGCATGAACAACTCTTATACTAGGTTATTGGAATAATTATTGTTTAATATGTCTGTTGAACAAACCTATAATTCATCAATGACGTTACGATAAAGTTAACTGTCAAAAAGACAATTTTACAAATATAATATACTATTTTTAAAAGTCATTGCTTCTCTTACTATAAATTAATTTAGATTTGTGAATTAAAGAATTTTGAAGATGGTATTTAGTTGCGTTAAGAAAGTTTGAAAACGTTAAAAATAATATATTTATTTCAGGATTTAGCTTTGTACTCCAAACAACCTAAGGCTACCCAATTAGATATTAACATCAATCCTGGGGGACCAACTCAAAAAAATGCTCTTTCTCAATCAAGTAACGATCATGTATTAAAGCTAGCTCAAAAAGATTACGATATGAATCATCACAATATAAATATGCAAATACTGAGGAATCGTGATGGATTGCACGCACCCTTAAAGTTGTCGATGGAGATAGCTTCGGCAAAAAAAATTGGAAGATTACCTTTTTTGCCATCAAGGTATGTTCCTTATTTTATTTCAATATAATTTATGTAAACTTTAACTAAATACATTTATGTTTACTACAGCAATGTTATGTTGGATGTTTTAACTGGACGTGACGAAATAATTGATTTCTCAGATTACTTAGGCACAGAAGATACTTTTGAAGATCTTCGACAACCACATGCGGTAGTCGAAAAACACTTGGGTGTATTCGAGTGTCGTTAATTTTTTATACAAGAAAATACATAATACAAATATCTTTCAAATTATTTTATTTATTCAAAATTGTTTACGTCAGATATGAATTTATTTACAAATTTTAAGTAGGCACTTAGGTAGGTCTACTTGCTACATGGCAAGTTTAATTTTTTGGTTGAGTTTAGTTTTTCTTCAACTTTCTGTAGAGCTCAATTGTCTTAAAACGTTCTTTTTCTATCATGTCTCGTGCGGCAAGGGTTAAGTTTTTTCGTTTTCCTTTAAAATTAGGACTAATGTTCTTTTTAATTTTTGGTTTTTTTGCAAGTGTATTTTCATTTATTACACTCTTTAATAACAAATCTCTTTTCCCAGGCTAAAATATAAAAAAATGGGTAATAATTTGATAAAATATTGTGATTAATTATTACCCTTGGAACAGTTTCACTTTTCTCTGCCTTTTTTGGTACTACGGAAAATGTAGGTGGAGCATTAACTACTTCACCAAATTTTATATAATCCGTTTTAAACTCTGACAATTCTTTTTTATGCTATAATTTAAGAAATGTTAATTGTTTTAAGCTCATAACAGATTTTAATTGTATTTACTTCTAACTTCTCTTCTTTTAATACTTGCTTTATCAACTCCTTTGAAACTTTTGGATCCAAGGCATTTTTATATTTTTTATTATTTTTATTTGGGGGTTGTAATGATTCTTTAGATTTTTTTTTTACGGTAACTTCACCTGTTTTCGAGTTTCTATGGACTTCGACACCATATTTGATTTCATATTCAGCTTCTTTTAATGATTGTGTTGTTGCACGATTGATTCTTTTCAAATAATTTTCGTCGTCTTCGTTAGGTAATCTTTTAATAGGTTTTATTTTGTTTCTTATATGTTTTGGTTTGTCCTCAACTCCAATATTATATTTTTTCTTTACTATCCCGCGTTTAGCTTGTTTTTTACCTTTTATAATTTGCGCTAGGCTATAGGGTATTTTTTCTTGTTCATTTTGTTTTGGTGGATTATTGATTTTGTCTTTTATTCTAAAATGTTTTTCGTTATTAAATACAATTCTCTGTCACTTCATACTAAATATTCAATTTTGAATACCTGTCTAACTGTTGTGCTTGCTGCTTCAAAGGATCCCTAATTCCATGATGTTTTCGAGCAGGAATTTTTCTTTTTACCATTTTGAAATTACTTCAAATAATAGAAATTGGTTTATAATATGTCCCCTCACGAGACCGTATTAAATCTCAGTTATATTATTAATAGTAAAAATATAAGTTTTGCCTCGTGAACGTGTTATTGTTCAAAAAAATTGTTTTTTGACAAATCGTATTTATTTTCTCATATGCTTCGACGTTGTCATTATTCTCAATATAACTGAGCGACTTTTTTTGTACTGTTTACATATAAGAGAAATAAAAGGTTAAATTTGGGATGATTGTTTACTTATCAGGCTGCCATAATTATTTGATAGAACCTAGAATCAAAATTTTGTTATAATGAAAGTAGTAAATTTTAAATTTTGATGTAAAGTTTCAAGTCTATTACAAATTTCAATCTGTTCTTTTAGTGTAAAAACAGAATCAAAACGGTGAGCGACAACGGCGGACGATTCCAGAATTAACACAGAACAAGAACGAAACAGTAAATTAAATATTCAGTATATTGCATGTCGCACTTACCCAGCATTTACACATACAAGTTACTTGCAAGCAAGTTTGTATAATATTAATTGTCAATTAGTTTTTCGAAATATCAAATTACTTGCTATTATGACGTAGGCGTTTAGCAAGTTAATTTTTGAAAATGTCTTTGAGAAGAAAACAATTAGCAATATATATAATTGTTTATAAATTTTAGAAACCATAAGTTTGCTAAGTTTAATTTTTTCAAAACAAAATTCAAAAATTTTAAATTAAAAAAAAAAAAAAATCAAAACAACAAATTTTTTTTGTGAATTTCTCAATATGTCAAATTACTTGCTCAAATTACTGGCAGCAAAATTTTCTTGCAAGTTGAACTGCAAGTAAACAAGCAAGTAGAAATATTTCAATGTGTTAGTAAAATTTTTGTATGTATTGCAACTTTCTTGCAAGTAACTTGTACGTGTAAATGCTGGGTTACGTGGAAACATATAAACATATGACGTCAAGAAAAAGCTGTCAGCGGTAAGATGCGATTTTTAACTACTTTACAGCCATACCATTCACGGCGGTAATTTTGCTTCACTCTGAGCAGTTCCCTTTATACGACTATATATGAATTTTGACACTTCGCAGAGGAATATCGCTCTTGTTTTATTTTCTTCTTGTCAAAAAATGACTTGAATAAAAGAAAATAATTTTTTAAACAAGTTATTTTAAAACTATCTTAGAGGCTTATTGTTTTTTATTAAAGGAATTAGCTGATATTCGTTTTTTTCACTTGTATAAGGGTGAAAGTTTTATATTGGATTCACCTTTTTAATTTTTTTTAATTAAGAAACAGCTGATTTTTCTGAAATTAAATTTTAACTTGGTTATTTTTTTAATTTTTGTCTCGTGAAGTAGCCTTACATTAAGGTATTGCAATGTTGAAATATTTTACTATTTTTGATCGAATTTTTGCACATTTAGTTAACAAGAATGCTTGAATATTTCGTCATTCTGGCAATATGCAAATAACACGTGAAACTTAGAAAATAAATTGTAATTTTTCTGTTTTGTTATTTATAGTTTTCATAATTATTAACAATACATGTACATACATATGTACATACAATTTTATAAATTCTATAATGTGTTTTACTGCATAGATAAGTAAAACAGATTTTAAAATTAGAAGTTTGTGGAGATTATCCCCGTTCAGAGCATTAAATATCATACTTGCGGTTTTTCTGAACCTTAAAATAATTTTTGTATTTCAATTACTTACATCTGCTGGGTGAATAAAAATGGTTAAGCCGCAATACAAAGTTGGTAAGTTTTAATATAATGTGCTGTGTACATACGTATAAAGTAGCTAATATACAGGAAATATTCAGGTTATGATTAAAATAAAAGTATACTTAGAACCTAGATATTTACCGAAATTTTGCTAATTTAAGTTTTATATTTATATTAACTGTAACTGCACTTTTTTTGCAATACATTATATTTTTGCAGCTGATATAAAATTAGCGGAATGGGGACGGAAAGCTATTATTATCGCAGAAAATGAGATGCCCGGTTTGATGGCATGCCGACAAAAATATGGTCCACTCAAGCCATTGAAAGGAGCTAGAATTGCTGGGTGTCTTCACATGACGGTCCAGACTGCGGTTTTAATTGAAACCCTCATTGAACTCGGAGCAGAGGTAAGCTCAAAATACTTGGGACAAAGGTTTTAATATCGAAAAATAATTATTTAAACATTGAAATACACACAGTAACATTGAAAATTAGAAAAAGCTTCTATCTCATTTTGGGGTCAAATGCCATGGTTGGTAGATAACAAAATATGTAGGTACATACGTACACAGTCAAATTTTTGTAATTTAACTCGTATTGAAAATGAACACACAAAATACCTAATTTTGTCTTTTTACATTTGATTCTTATTTAAAAAAAGAATTTTGCGTATATTTCGGCAAAACCTACCCTCCTGACAAAATGTAGATAAGAGTTTCCACAAAAAAAATTATTAAATACGTAATGCGGGTAGTATGTACATACTTATAAACTAAAAAAAACTTGGCCACATTTCCGTATTGTTAGTTTTTATTTTCTTTAATAATTTGAATTGATATCAAAATTTTTTGATTAATGTTTCAGGTTCAGTGGTCAAGCTGTAATATATTTAGTACACAAGACCATGCTGCTGCTGCTATCGCTGGTAAATTCAATTAATTATTTAGAAAATTAACCAATTTATTTAACAACTCTATATTTAGCCACTGGCGTCCCCGTTTATGCTTGGAAGGGTGAAACCGATGACGAATACATGTGGTAAGAGATTTATTGAACACAAAAATAACATTTTTAACTTTTTTTACTAATTCAGGTGTATTGAGCAAACTCTTGTTTTTAAAGATATGAAACCACTCAATATGATTCTAGATGATGGTGGCGATCTTACAAATTTAGTTCATGAAAAATTTCCACAGTACTTAAAGGAAATTAGAGGTCTCAGCGAAGAAACAACAACTGGTGTTCATAATTTATACAAAATGATGAAGGATGGGAAACTAGGTGTTCCTGCTATTAATGTGAATGATTCAGTTACTAAGGTATAACTATAAATAAGAAAATAGAAGTATTTTAAAACTAATTAAATATTTTTCAATGTTATTAGAGTAAATTTGATAATTTGTACGGATGCCGTGAATCTCTTATTGATGGTATTAAACGAGCCACCGATGTCATGATTGCCGGTAAAGTATGTTGTGTGGCTGGTTATGGTGATGTTGGTAAAGGTTGTGCTCAATCGTTGCGTGCTTTTGGGGGCCGAGTTTTAGTTACTGAAATCGATCCAATTAATGCTCTGCAAGCTGCTATGGAGGGGTACGAAGTGACAACGATTGAAGAAGCCAGTAAGGAGGCCATGATATTTGTTACAACCACAGGTTGTGAGCAGATTATACTTGGTGAACATTTTCTCAATATGAAAGATGATTCAATTGTATGTAATATCGGTCACTTTGATTGCGAACTTGATGTTGCTTGGCTAAATGAAAACGCCAAAGAAAAAGTTAATGTTAAGCCACAAGTGGATAGATACACATTATCAAATGGGAGGCACATAATATTGTTAGCTGAAGGTCGCCTTGTTAATTTAGGTTGCGCGCATGGTCATCCAAGTTTTGTTATGTCAAATTCATTTACAAATCAAGTTTTGGCCCAAATCGAATTGTGGACAAAACCTGGACAATATGATATTGGTGTACATGTTTTACCAAAAGTACTAGATGAAGAAGTTGCAAGGTTACACTTAGATAAATTAGGTGTAAAGTTAACAAAACTAACTGAGAAACAAGCAAAATACTTGGGTATTCCACAAGAAGGACCATATAAACCAGATCATTATAGATATTAATATCTAATAAAATACTTTTTGGTTGCATTTAATTCGCTTATTTTTTACAATTCAATAAACTATAAATTACACTAGAAAAAGTGTAACAATTGTAGGAAAAAAACATGCATTTTTACCTTATTAATAATAAATTTTTTTAGAATTTAAATCCTCTGATGGTTTTGGCCAGACAAACTGAAATGAATAATAGACAAGAAGTAATATTTTTTTTAAATATGAATAAACATGTGATTTGGGTTGAAAATTAAAAGGTTTAAAATATGTATTATTCGGCAGCCTGAATTTCAACCTACTTATCTGCGGGTCTTCCTAAGAATTATATTCTGCGTATAAAACATATTTATTTTGTTTCATTACTATTTGATTTTGTTTCATTCAATAATTTATTTATTTTGCTTTGGAATTGCTTTTTTGTTTAATTAATTTTACTTATAATTTGCTCCATTTTTCTCTTTTAATATAAAAGTATTTTTACGTTTTTTAATATTAACAAATTTGAAATATTTGTTGTATAACTTTACGCAAATATATGTCAGAGAACTAGAGAAGCAGTATGTTCTTAAAGAAAGAACTGAAGATAAAACCTTAAAAACTCATTATGTACAAAATTAAATTCCTTAATCCTTTATTGAGTAAAATTAGAAATTTGAGTGCTTGCGAAAAACAAAATTCTTTATTAAAATAAAAATCTTATAAAAAGTTTTATGATTTTTACAAAATCTATAAAAAAAATATATTGACTAAGTTAAAATATATATTTTTACCTTAGTTTAGTTAAAAAATCTCAACAAATAATTTATATGTACATATACAAAAACAAGAGAAAAACAATAAATTTTAAATATTTGTAAAAATATTTCGTTTGGAATTTTAAACAAATTCACTTATTTTAATTCATATTTTAGGTTTTTAAAATTCAAATATTAAGTGCAACACATTCAAGCCTATCACTTAACTAATAATCTAGATACATTACATATTATACATACATAACAATTGTTTTTAACAAGTATTTTTCTTAGCATTAAAATTATAAATTTCGTCATTTCGTCAGATCGTTAATGATAAAAACAGATTTAGTTTATAGACTAAGCATACTAAATAATAGTTAAAAAATCATTTTTTATTCAAGAAAATTTACTATATAATATTTGAAATTTAAATCACATTATCACATGAGAATGAACATAAATTAGTAATACGAAATCTTTGAATAATGAAAAAAAATTTTGGATAGTTTTTAATTAAAAGTATATACATATGTATTTGAAATTTACAGAAAATTTTCCCAAAAAAACTATTCGATATTTGACTGTGTTTTAAAATTTTTCATTATACAGTGAGATTTTTCAGTTTTTAAAATAAATATCTATAGAAAATTTAGCAACCTTATAATATGTGTTGAAAATTTAACAACATTTAATGATATGATACAATATTCAATATACCAGCTTTATAACTTTTTTATATATTCTATTGATAACTGCAATTACCGTATTTTTATGCTTATATTGCAGGCTTATCACAAAAGTTGTAGTTTTATCCAGAATATTAAGTATACATTTATATTGCATTGCCTAATACATATTGTTATAAATTTTTAGTCAAATGCATTTAAAAAACATAAGAAATGTTTTGTACTTATCCAAAAACTACAAATTTTGTTAAAAGAGCGAATTAAATTTTAGATTTATTCATTATCGTTTTCTATTTCTTGCAATCCTTTCGCATTTCTTCTGCAACTTCTTACCTTTTGCACTAAATATAAAAGAAAAAGTGGTATAGGTGTCATTATTGCAACTGAAACTGGTATTACTGTCGTTAAATCTGCTTCAGGTTGTCCGAGTGAAAAACGAAGCATAAAAATTGCAATCCCTGTGTGAACAAAATGATAAAAAATTTAAATATATTATAATATAGCAGGTACTACCAGTGTTTTGAATTCCAGCTTCTATAGCGATTGCTAAACAATCTATATCATTTTGTTTCAGCAATTTCGCCACGCACCAACTTAAACAATAAGTTAACCACGGTAGACCTAAACCAGCTACTACAATCTATATAATAAAAAAACAATATTTTTCTGTTAAATATTTTCGTTATAAGACGATTACGTACCTGCCAAGAGAATAATTCAAATAAATATAAGTTTGTAACAGTAGCAAAAATAATAATGAAAATAATTAAAATTGCCGAGATAGGACGTAAAAGACGAGAAAGCACTCGAGCAATTCTTGGTAAAAATTTTTGTATGCCGATTCCTATTAATAGAGGTACAACCAAAGACACAGCAAAAGTAGCTATACGATCGTATGGTATTTTTAAATCCCCATAGTCGAATATTGTTTTACCAAGCGTAAAAATCCATAGTGGCATCATTGCAAATGCGCCCAAATTACTAATAGTTGTCATTACTATTGAGAGATTTATATTTCCTTTTAATATAACCGTCCACATGTTTGATGCTCCACCACCTTTTTAAAAATTTTATGGGATTAAAAATTTTTTTTTAAAAATCTAATTAACCATTTTAATATGATTGTACCTGGCGATACACCTGTGAAAAACAGACCCAACCACATATTAATATCGGTTGCGAATAAAGCATATCCAAGTGCGTAGCTCATAACAGGCATCAATATAAATTGACAAAAACAGCCAATTGCCGGTCCAACAGGTTTTTTCAAGATACCTTTGAGAACACTTAAATCTAACGCTGCTCCGAAATTGATATATAATAAACTAACTAATAATGCAACTGATCCTGTAAACACGTGATCAATTATTCTCATTTTTCTTATTACTATTATATCCTGACAATTTGATGAGATTTCGCTTTGATTATTTGATAATATCAATTCAACACAAATTTTTGTTTTCCCCAAAAACACGCCTTTCACCAAAACATATCCTTCCCAAGAAGATCCATTCAGGTGAATGTATTCATCCGGAACAGTCGAAATGTGAGTTTTTTCGCTTTTTAACCGAAATTTCGATCCCTTTAATTGCTCATCAAATAAATTAATTTTTAATTTTGATTGTGCTTCTTCGTCCATATGAATAGTAATATTTAAATCACTAAAAGAAACCTTCCATTTTTCTTGATCCGTAAGTCCATGTTGTCCAACAACGTTGACGATCAAGAAAAATATCGTAAAATAAAATACTGATTTTCTCATCTTACAATATTGCGATTGCTTTGTATCTGAAAATTTGGAAGGAAACTTATGTTATGAAAAGCACAATGAGATTCCAAATCAATTTATTAGCTAATTTTTGTTGCTCTTATTAGGTTTCTATTGTCACGTAACTACAGATAAGATTAGGAAACCACTTAATAATTTACAAAAATTTAAACTTTATTCATTTCTAAATTAGTTATTTATTATTTACAATATATTCGATATATTCATTTTTATGAGCTAATTAAAAAATATTGTTTTGGTGGTGTTAATACAATCAAAAAGAAATACAATTTTTCACAATCAAATCCCTACAATTAAAATAATGGAAAAAAAACAATGTAAGTAAATTTCTAATGCAACGATAAATTAATGACGGTCAGTCTTAATATTTGTCAATAGAACAAGAAATGATCGTGGTTTATATACATATACGAGTATAATATATAGATACACACATTTTGTTTTACGAGTTTCCGTTGTATTATTATTGTAAACTGATCAAATGTCAGTAGCTAATATTCTGGACAAAATAAGAAGTACTTATTCATCAGAATTCTTTTCAACTTTTATGATCAAATAGTGTCAGGATTGTTTTTCTGACAAATTCGTGAGAAAAAACACACATATATGAACTTCATATGAAACAATAGTGTTATTAATTTCAACATATACTTTGAGGTTGTCAAAAAATAAATCAGTTATTTTTTTGCCAAGTTATTCTAAAATTATGGTGGAGATTATTACTTATTGAAATTTAACTGAGTTATTTTTTAATTTTTGTCTCGTGAAGGGATCTAACATTTTTGTTTTCAGTTATGCGCATGTATTTACATTGTTTCTTCATTAATGGAATTTTTCATATTCGCTATTTGACAACTGCTTTACTATGCAATTCTGTATCATTCTTTATGCACTTTTCAGAATTTCCGAAACACTGCTCTTTTTTTCTTAGCAGTAGTGTCAAACAAAATTTGTTCGGAAACTAATTTTTTAAAATATTATTTGATATTTTAATAGAAAAAAATAATTAATGATAAAGTAGATTTTATTCAAAAAGAATCTGCATTTTATTGAATGCAAGATTGAAAAAAGATATTTGGTGCAAACATTGTAAAATTTACGTTTTAATAACAAAGCATATAAAGTGTACTGTGGCTTAATGTAAAAATTTGTACCAGATTTAACATTAATTGTAGAAATTGGAAAGTTTGCCAAAAAAAAATAAATTGGTTTCGATAAATCTTATTAGTAATTTTTGTCGTTTTTATGAGAAAAAAGTTAATGGTGTAGACATACTTATTTACCGTTTTAAGTCAAATACATACACATACTCGTATTTCAAATTAATAAATAACGTGTATTTCTGCACTTAAACTTAATCAACATTTTGATAAAAACTGTAAATTTACTACAGCGTATAAAAATTGTTAGTTTTCGTTTATGCAAGCAAAATAACTTTGGAAATGATTTAGTACCTAGTGTAAGTTATATAGTTCTCCAGTTTTAATATATTATATAATGTACATATATGTAAGTATATTGATTGATTTAAAAAAAAAAAAAAAAATCCTTACCCGGTTTTTTTGTGATATTTGGCGAAAAAGACATAGAATGTATGTACATATATATTAATTGCATATTTTTGATAATTGGTTTTTTATATGTATACGATTACGTATTATTGAAATCTTTCAATTTAACTGAATGTTCTCAATCTGTGGTGGAATACATTTTTGTATTTAGGTAATAAAGGCTATCATATTAAAGGACATCATATTTCTAGAGTATAAACCGATATTAAAAAATTTGAAAGGAAGTAAAATAAAAAATTTGCACAATTTAGTTTCAAACAATCATATTTTTAAGAAAGTTTTTTTTTTGTTTTAAAAACTCGGAAATATTTTTAAATTTTATTTAGGTATTCAGTACAATTTCTGATCATTTTCAAATCCATTTCTGAACAATATTTATTTAGAAATAAATTAAAGAGGCTTATTTAAATAAAATCATCTAAATTTGCATTTTTAATTTATCAAAATTTAAAAAAAATACAAAAGTTAGATAATTTTGATACAAATTTCAAAAGGAACCTTTTTTTTTTTAAATATCTTGATTTATTTTAATTAAAATTGTAGAAAATCTCACATTGAAGAACGCTCTTTTCTTAAATATATAAATAACGGGTTTCCGCTAATGATTTCTATCTGTAAACAAATTAAAATGCCAAAAAACATTAGATACCAGAACACATGAATTTAGTAAGTTCAATTAAGATTCGTAGTAATCTTCCATCAATAAGGTGTATAGATGATGACTACAAATTTGTTAATAGCCATCATCTTTGCATTCGTCGGTTAAAAAGCAGGAAGCATTAAGTCAGGAAACTGTGTTTTGAGTAAATTCAATTTGAAAAAATCGTAAAATTGTAAAACTAATCAATTAGTGGAATAGGATTGTTCTCTTTAATTTCTGGATTTATAAACTACATTCTGGATTTGCATGATTTTTGCAACAACAAAGATTATATTATTCTGATTAAATTCATCTATGAATTCCGAATTCTCAAAAAATGCACTTAGTGCTTTCTGCTTTTTAACCGACGCATTACTAACACCTCAATATAGTTATTAGATTCTACATCCGATCGGGTATCTCGCTGTTTTACTTGCCAAGTGAAAAGAAAGTCGAAATGTTTTCGTATGCAACTTAATTCATTCCAGGTATTTTTGTTAGTGCAATATTTAAATATTACTTAATTATAACAATATACACATAGATACATAAATTAAACATATTTATAACAAGTATGTATTCGTATTCATGTTGTATTCCATAATATTATGAATTTAAAAAATATAAAAAAAATAACAGCCTTTAACATTTTGAATTTCCAATTTTTTAGTTTAGATAATTTGTAAATAAAATGGAGTGTTATAAGTTTGATTGATTGCGGATTGATGGCGGTGACATAATTCGTTCCTCTTCATTTGGATTAGTTGAAATATCTTCCTCCTTCATAGCACTTGTACACAAAAATCTTTGTATTGAATACAATATTAAAAGTGGCAGTAGTGTCATAAAGCTTACGGCTACTGGTATAACTGATGTCAAATCAGCTTCTGGTTGTTCTAATGAAAATCTTAATAAAAACATTGCAATTCCTAAAATGTTTGAAGATTTTAAAATTATTATTTGAAACAAATTTAACAATTTAAAGTTTTAAAAAAAAAACCTAAAAATAAATTGACGGTTACAATATGTATGTATATAAAATATGTATGTATGTAAGAAAATAATGTGTATGTACATACATTGTATATATAATAAAATATTGAAATTTAAAGATTAGTTGTTTCTACGGATTGTAAATAAATATTTTTAATACTTTTTTCTATAATTTTAAAATTTATAATATAATATAATTTTGTGATGAGCGGGAAATATCGTATTCCTAATAATAGGTTACAAATCGAAAAGCCATTACAGAAAATATGTATAATTCACATCATTATAAACAGTTTAAAAACATTATAAAATGTTTAGTTTAGAAAAAAATTAACTTTAACAAAATTTTTACCTGTGTTTTGCAATCCAGTTTCGATTGAAATTGTTAAACAATCTTCCTTATTTTGTTTCAGCATTAATGCTATTAAATAACTTAAAATGTATCCAAACCAAGGCAAACCCATTCCAGCTAAAATTATCTATAAAAATAATTTGTTATTTGTTTTCTTAATTATAAACTTAAATTTTTGCTGTATGTTTATACATATGTGTATATGTATGTACATATATCAATTTAACTTACTTTCCATGTGAATAATTTAAATACATAAAAATTTAGAATTATTGCAAATGTCATAATATACACTAATATTATTATAGTAATTGGTTTTAATAATCGAATTAAGATGTTTGCTAATTTCGGTTGAAATTTTTTTACTAGTATACCAATAACTAGTGGAATAATTAATGATACAGAAAACACGGCTACACGCTCATATGGTACACCTAAATTTCCTCGATTGAATATTGTTGCCCCAAGTGTAAATATCCATAACGGCATCATAGCAAAAGCGGCTAAATTAGAAATAGTTGTCATAACAATTGATAAGTTCACATTTCCCTTTAAGATTAATGTCCACATATTCGAAGCTCCTCCGCCTTAAATAAGCAAAAAGAAAAATTCAACAAAAAAAAAAATGATTTAATCTTTGGAAAGCACTTGTAACATTCAAAATTCAAATAGTACCTACATTGATTTTAGCATGTAACTACGAGTACTACTCACATATACTTTTACTAATAGTAATTAAATTAGTTACTATTATACAAAATTTTAAATTTTATACAAAGATAACATGCATACACCAAATAATTTTTTAGTTTTGCACGTACATATGTATGAATAATAACGAAATGTATAAAATGTCTGAAATATGCATTTTTCGCATCTTTTTTTAAACACATTTAACATGTTTTACTGGAAAAATTAAGAGAAGTGGAGGAAAATGTTATATGGTTAACTTTTAGTTTATTAAAACAAAAATAATAAAATAATAACTTTATCTCGAAACTATGATAACTTAAATAAAATTAATTATAAGACCGTAAATAAAGAGTGATTCGATGGTTACTCTATGGTTCGAAAGTTGTAAGCATTTATTTACATACATATATGCAAAAAAAAAGTGGTGCCTTTTTTCAAAACAGGTTGTAGTTCGAAAACGAGTAAATTAATTGATTTAAAATTATTTTCTACTTACCTGGAGATACACCAGAAAAAAATAGACCTAGCCACATATTAACATCATCCCAAAATAAAACGTATCCTATTAAGTAACTTATTGTTGGCATTAAAATAAATTGACAACAAAATCCAATTATTGGTCCAACTGGTTTAATCAAAATTTCTTTTAATGAATCAATATCCAAACAAGCTCCAAAACTTATAAATATTATAGTTACAACAATAGCAATTGATATTGTAAAAATTTGATCGGCAATGCCAAATTCTTTTAAAACAATTATATTCTGGCAACCATCTGACATCCATTTTACTTCATTCTCAAATATTGATTTGGCACATAGTTTTGATTTACCTAAAAATAATCCAGTAACTGATATATTTCCATAATAAAAGCGATCATCTGAAATTTCTATTGGATTATGTTGGCAAGAACAAATGTGTGGTGTTTCACAATAAAAATAAATTTTCGAATTTTTTAACGAACTATCGAATAATTCAATTTGGAAAGAACTATTAATAACATTGTTCATATCAATGGAGAGTGTTTGATTTTTAAAACTGATCTTATAATTACTATTTCTAGTTGAATCTGATGATCGTACACAATTAATATGTGAGCCAAGTACAAAGTATAAAAGCAAATATAAAGCTTGTTTCATGTTCTATAATTAGGTTTTTGCACTATTTGTGCACACACGTATATTTATACAATGGAATAATGTTTATTGTTTTTGTAAAGTTGAACTTCCGTTCATCTGAAATGAAAAATAAGATTATTACCATTACCAGTAATTTTAACGATTTATTTTTTTTTTATTTGCCAAAATTTTTTTTATTTAAAGTTTTCTAACACTGATATATTTTTATATAGCGTTCTCCTAATATGACTAACCGTTTTTTATGGCTAAGTGTTATTGGTACAATCCTAAAAAAAAATTGGAAAAAAATGTGCCCATTAATTTCACGCTGTTTGACCCTCTGTTTACAAAACATTTACACTATTCAAGATAGAAAGACGAAACTTTGTTTATACCTATAGAAATAGATGAGTAGACCTTGAAACTGTTTTTTTTTAATCTCTTATCTTTTTCCGGAAGCAAAATTCGTTAAAATCTCTGTACCTCAAAAACCGTTGAGATTGAACCCCTAGTTTTGAACTAAAATTTATTCATTTTTTATGCCCTAAGGCCTTAATGATGGCATATGTTGTATCAGTATTTTACTAAATCACCTTGTATATAAGTTTATTAACAGCAAAATAAAGAAACTTTTCGAAGCTCCGATCTTTTCAAACAATCAATCAATATTTTAGATGCTTTCAAATTCAAACTAACAAAGTCAAACATAAGTAATCGTATGTATGTATGCGCACCTTCAACGACAAAACTAACACCCTTTTTCTGTTAGTCGCATCACTTAACGGGTTGTTATTCAAAAATACTGTAATTTCCTGAATAAAATTAATTCCAAAATTCGAAGTTCTATAAGTACTGGAGAACAAAATTCTTCGAATAATATACCATCACCTTAAGTGATACAACTAACAGAATTTGGGTATAAATTAGATATGAAATTAAATACATACATATTATTATGCATCCTTACACTTCACTACATAGTGATTTAGCGTTAAATATTGTCACCGCATTGCTCCTGCAGCATACTGAAATTTTCATTTGTTCTCTTTGTGTTTGAATGGATGTTTTTATTTTTATCCCAACAATTAAAAATTTTATAAAAATTGTCATAGAACCAGTAAGAATTTATTTTTGCAGTTATTAGATGGTTGTCATTCAATATATCATATGTACATAGGTAAACACATGTATATAAGAGCTAATTTAAGAGTTAATTTTAAATCTATTGAATAATGTTTTGTGAGTAAATTAAGTTTTATAATAATCTATTACTGATAATAAAACTTCAATTGTTTCCTATATACATATACCTTTTTTTTATACATATGTATGTATATGTATGTGACAATAAGGTAAAATTGCCTAAATCGAATTGCCATAAGATCGTAGTATATTGGAATGTACCATATATTATTACATATTATATTTAAAAACAAGATTTGAAACAGCTTAATGCGATTGCCCCAAATTTAATAAGTTATATACTAATGTACACATGTGTATAATAAATTACAAAAATATATTTACTTATATTAATTTACTGCACGAGTGTAAACTATGCTCAAAAAAATTATAACTTTGTAAGAAATAATTGAATTCTAGGTATGTTATTCGTTCCATTATGCAAACACAATACTTTTTAAAATTTTAACACTGCAGCATTTTTAAATAAAGGTAATAGTTTACAGGCTGCTAAAGGCGGTTTAAAAACTAACTCTTTTACTTTTATGTTATTGACTATTAAATTACTCTAATGTGCTTCTCACACTTTTAGCAACTCAATTTTTTAGATGAAATCAAATGGAATAATTTTATATTAAAATAAAGTCAAATTTAATTGTTACTTACGTATGTCTATATGTATTTCTTTTTATGTCGTCATTAACGTTATTATTATTAAATTTTTGAGTAGTTACCATAAAACAAGTTTTTTCAATATGTAGTTTTTTTTAATGGGTTTCGCAAACACACAAAAATAATAGATTTGATTTTAGATAAAATTTGTTGAAATCTATACTTAAAGACAAAATGTTTGTACTTAGTGTTTGTTCTAAAATTATATAAAAATAAATAACAGTAACGAAATGAGTATGAAAACTGAAAATATTCTAAAATAAAATTCATGTAATATTTTTTTCGCATTAAATTTTTTTCTTTGCAAATTGTGTGTATGTATATTGTACTGTAACACAAAATAATACAAAAAAAAAATAGTCATAAAATTATTATTTTAAGTGGTAACTTGCAGTATTCGCAAAAAAAAAAAATTGAAAAATATAACGAAATTAAGCTTAATAAATGTAATAAAATGCAACTTCTAACTGGAATGAATAATTTTAATAAACTAAACACAATATAATTAATTATTTTGAAAAAAAAAAATAAATAAAAAAAAACAACAGAATATCATGCATAAGCGCTTATCAATGCCGCTTGTGATTAAATAAAATCACATAATCGTTATTAAGATATTCGAAATATGTAAAATATACAAATAAATACTATGTATACACGCATATGTATACAAATACGTCTATATATGTATGTATACAGTGTGTCCGAAACTCTGTGATCCAGACGAACAATAAATAATAGGGGTCACTTTCCTTTGTTTGACACCATTCTTGAATTATTTGATCTCAAGTTTGGACTATAAGAAAAGCGATTGAAATAAAGTAAATTATGTGAACTGATTTTCTTTTTCAAGTTTCTCTTGAAACTGCAAAATATTAAAAAATTTTTTCTAGAAACTTTTCCTTTAACTATATTATTTACTAATAATGAAATTACGGCCCCAATCAAACAGTTTATTTTACGTTAAGTGAAAGTTCTGAGCTTCATTTTGATGTTAAATGTTGGGCAAAAATTTCAAATTTACATACATATATTACAGTGAAACATATAAAAAGTAAAATATATTTACGCGAACGTAAATCGACAGAAAACTTAATATAAAAAAATATAATAAATTTTCAACTTTTTGACAAAAAAACACAAAACAAAAGTAGGTTTTTTAATGATTTTTGTTCAATTTGTCATTTCTTTTCAAGTGATTTTATTTTTTAATATATAAACACTATTTTGTAACTGAATAGTGTCTTATACTTTTAGTGTTTTATGATTTTTTTCAAAAATTTATAAATTGATCTATCATATCTAGCGACTTTTTTATTCATGTGACCCAACACTTATTATTTTTTTAAGGAAAAGAGTAAAAATTTAACTGTCTTCATAAAGTCTAACTTTGGGGCCCAATAAGTGAGGTGGAAAAAAAATTAAAATTATGTAGTTATTTTTTGTTCATCTAAACGCCTCGGGAATATCATCGAGTGCTGGACGTTCTGTACTCACCTGTATATTGTGATTTGTATGTGATTCTGTACTTACCTGTATATGTGATTAATACGTATGTAAACTTATAATTAACTAGTGAATTAATAAATATTTATTTATAAATATAAATTAATATTTAGCTTATTTTGATAATAATTATTAATATCGTTATATTTTATATTATGTAAGTTATCGTTTACATTTTATATCACATACATATGCACATATTTTAGAAAATACATATACATATGTACATGTTTTTTAAAACTGAATTTTGCAGTTATGAATTAAAAATTAAGCTTTTTCTACTTGTCGACTTCATAGCTCCGAGATTTACTCTAACTTTTTTTTGGAAAATCTTTCTTTTGTGTTTAAGCCATTCTTATGTTTTATTTTTTTTGACAATCTTATGCTTTGTTTTGTTTCGCATTATGCAAAATTCGATAACTAGGAATAATTAATAGAAAACTATAGATACTTAGTTTTAGCTCTAACACTATAAAAATTGGTACAACAATATCAAGACATACATATTATCGCGAGAAAGGACATTAAAAAAAATTTTATAAAAAAACAGGTTCAGTACTGGAAGAATACCTAAATTGACAAATACATACATACATAAACCGTGACTATAAGTGGGAATGACTAAAACCTATATGATTTAAACGATTTTTACCGAGCATATTGCGCTCAATAAGTGAGGTTATGTGATGGCACCAAATTTCAGATGTCGAGTTTTCGGTGAGAACGCACTTCTCCATGATAGGGAAACGTATTTTAAATAAACTATTTTAAAGAGATGTCTGTAGCTTTGTCTGGCAGTGTGTCTGTCTGTGTATGTACACGTGTATCTGAAGTTCGACTGAACCGATTTCGATGAAATGTTATATGTGAGTTTCGGTTACGTCCAGGATTGATAAACTTTTTGAACGTTATATGTCTGGCCTCGAGAACTGGACCTTTTGGCAGGCCGATTTTACATTTTTGCGCATATATTAAGAGAAATAATCAGCCTATTGTCTTGAAATTTAATATTTGGATTTGTGGTATTAAAACAATAAGCTTATAAATTTTTGGAAATACCATAATTCGTAAACCGAAATACGAAACTTTACTAAGAGCCAAATTTAAATTTTTCGAGGAATTTTAAGTAAAATTCCTTATAACAAACCATCGAATTCAGTTTTCCAGATTCAGTTGTCTAATTACTTTATTTAGATAACCTGCAAAATAATGAAAATGTACCAACCGAATATTCTTATGTGGAATCAATTTGTAAAACTAAGTGCACCAAATCAATGAGCGGTTCTGTTTTAAATAATCTGAATTAAAATTGATCGAATTTAAGAAAGAATTAGATAAGCTAACAACATCATCAATAGGGAACTTGGTACAAAGCGCAAATGAAAATCAAATGGATAATTATAATACTTAATCTTACTGCTAGTTCTTAAATTGTGAACGGTGTTATCTGCAAAAGGAGTTAGACAACCAACAAAATTCTAAAGCAATAAAAGATAAGTAAGGAATTAATAAATAAAAGAAGCAAAATATTAAAAAATAAAGAGCATTGAAGAGCTTTCTGTTGCCCTAAATTTCGAGTTCTTGGTCTTCCAGTTGTTCAAATTTTATATTCAAACCACATTCCCACAAAAGTATCAAATGTATGTGCTACATAAATTCAAAATAATAATTAATTTCTCGGTACAACGTATTACAACGTGAACAACATATATACTGTGTTAAAAAAAATTTATTTACATGATTTTCACAACATATTATTGTGACCTATAAATAAGGCAGTCTATTCAATTTTATTTAAATATTTATTTATGTACATACATACATAATATGTATGTACATGAATATCAAATTTATTTAGTTCCAGGCATAATATGTTCTTCCTCATTAAGATTTTTTGACTGATCCAATTTATTTTTTTTAACTTTTTTGTCTTCGTCTAAACAGAAAGACTTCTGAATAAAATATAATGTTAAAAGTGGTACTTTAGTCATGATCGATACTGATACAGGAACTATTGATGTTAAATCCGCTTCAGGCTGTTGTAATGAAAATCGAAGTAGAAATATTGCAACTCCTAAAACAGAAAAGAAAATATTTTTATTCTTAATAATTATTACATTCATATTGTAATATTTAAGGCTAACTAACCTGTATTTTGGAGGCCAGTTTCAATTGAAATTGTTAAACAATCGGACTTATTTTGTTTAAAAAGCCATGCTGCAGTATAACTTAAAATATATCCAAACCATGGTAATCCCATTCCAGCAATTATAATCTAAATAAAATTTATGCACAATTAAATTTAGTACAATAAAATATAGTAAAATTATAAATTTTTTTTGTAACTTAATTTTTTGTAAATAGAAAGCATAATGACCATAAATCAAATAATCTAATTATAAAAAGACATTTTGGTTTTATCCGCATTACTAAATCAAGGGAATTCTTTTATATCATGGGGTTATAACAATAGACATCCTTTTTAATTATTGAACCATTGTAATTGGGCAAATTAGGAATTGACAACGATATTTGTTGTAGAAAGTTACATAATGTTATTATTGTAAATATAAACCAATTTCACACTAATGATTTCTTTTTGTAGTGAAATTTTTACCACAAATATCAATATCACTTAGTATGTTATTTTGTCTCTCAAAATTTTAACAGGTTTTGGATGAATAAAAATTCCACAAAAATAAATCTTGATTGCTTATTAAATAAAAAAAGTTGCATAGAATGGCTAACCACAGAAAATTTCAACTTTGTTCATCTCAACTCCGATTTTCTCAATTTTTTGTCCTCTTTCCTTAGTTTCTGTTGCATTGCTTGTTATTCGTAATTGCTCATATACCCTAGGTTTTCTAATTTCTATAATACTTTATTTTCGTTTCAGCGAATATATTTTATTTATTTTACTTTTATTGAAACGATTTTAATTACTTATTGATCTTTGCTCTTTCGCTTTACATATATTACACGATATTTTTGAATCAATAATGATTCTTTTTTAATAATTCTGTCAATTTACAATAATTCTTTTACATAATTTCAAAATATTTCAAAAATATATTTACTCACCCTCCAAGAAAATAATTTAAATAAATATAAGTTCGTTATTATTGCAAATGATATGATGAAAATTAAAATAATAATTGAAATAGGTTTTAATAAACGTATAAGTACGTTAGCTAATTTTGGATGAAATTTTTGTATTGCTAATCCAATAAATAACGGTATAATAAGTGATATTGATAAAGTTCCAATTCTTTCATATGGTACACCTAAATCTCCACGTTCGAAAATCGTTCTTCCTAAAGTGAAGATCCAAAATGGCATCATAGCAAAAGCAGCTAAATTACTAATTGTTGTCATAACAATTGAAAGATTAACATTTCCTTTCAAAATTAAAGTCCACATATTGGAAGCTCCACCACCTTCAAGGAAAAAAATTAATATTCTTATTTTCTTACAAAAATATTAAATAGAAAAATTAAATAACCTGGTGTTACTCCAGAAAAAAATAGACCTAACCACATATTTGTGTTTTCTGAAAATAAAATGTAACCTATTGTATAACTTAAAATTGGCATCAAAATGAATTGACAACAGAATCCAATTGTTGGTCCAATTGGTTTTATTAAAATTTCTTTCAATGAGTTCATATCCAATGCAGCTCCAAAACTGACAAATATTACGCTAACCATTATTCCTAAAGAAATCGTAAATATATGATCAACAATACCAACTTTTTTTACAACAACAATATTTTGATATTCATTTGAAATTTGAATAGTATTGTTTGGCAATTTTATTTCAGCGTAAAGTTTTGATCTTCCCATAAAAATGCCTTTGATTAATATAAATCCTTCCCATTCTGTACCATTTGTTATGGTCACTTCATCTAAACTATCACAAATTAATTGATTTTCGCAATGAAATTGTATTTTTAAATTTTTTAATAAATCGCTAAAGATATTTATTTTCAAAAACAATTTGCTTTCGTTATCCATATTAACTGAGAATGGCGCGGTCTCGTTAAATCTTATACTCCAATTTTTATCTGATGGTGATTCATTTTTATATTTGCCCAGCACTTGCTTACTATATTCAAGTGATAATATCAAAAATATTATGATATAATAGTTTTGCTTCATTTCTAATTTTATCTATTGGAGAATCTTTTTCTAAATCATTTATCTGAAAGGAATTAAATTGGAGAATTTGATAATGAAATGTTAATATGTACAGTGAGAAAATTTATAAAACTTTTAATTTTCATTATTGTGAATAAAATAGTTAGAGTTTTTGCTGAAGAGAAAGATAGTTTGATGTGCACGAATAAACCTTTTCAAATAAAAATTGTACAACATACTTTTACAGTTTTGAACGATAACTCTCAGAAGATACGAGTATTAGTTCACGATATCTTTTAGATTTTTAAATATCAATTTTTTTAATTTTTGGCCCCCACAATAGAAAGCTATCAGATTAGAGCATTACCAATTCCATATAATACCCTTTTCTTTAATAACCTGATGGCAAATTAAAATAAGTATTGTTATAAAAAATTAATAAGTATAGGAAGAAAATAGGATGTTTTAAATTTCTTAAAAAAAAAAAAATTATTTAAAACTTCCTATATTTTAACGAAATTATCCTATATTGTGAACGAAATTATAGTTCAAAAAATATTTAAAGCAATATTTACTTTAAAAAAAATCCCACTATTTGAAAATATATTTTCTTCTACACAATAAAATAGGTGTATTAATTTTACGATAAAAAATTAGATCAAAATGGAGTTGCCACTTTAATAAACATTTTGTATTTAAGTAATTTCAATTCATAATTCAGTACTCAATTTCAAAATTTTCTCTATACCTCAATTCTATTATAAGAAAATGTTAAATTTCTCTATATACACACAATATACAGTAGAAATCTGCTCTAGTGAACGCCCGACTTTATGAACTTCCCAGTCGAGTGAACACAAAAATTTTAGCATTGACTGCCTTACACTGTGAACAAAAATTTTTATAAATGCCCAGTATAGTGAACAAATTTTACAAAACTGTTTTTTTTTTTATATTATTCTTTTTATTTTTCTCATTGTAACGGGATTTTTCAAGTTGAATTACAAAAGAGAGCATTATTTTGTTTATTTAACATGTAAGTCATACATTGTGTTAGGTAATGGCATTCAATTAAAGTATAATTTCGATAAAATAAAAGTGTTCAAGTTTTTTTTAAAGTGCCGAAAACAAATATTAAAAGAAAACATTTGAATTTAAATGAAAAAATTAAAATTATAAAATCTTTAGAGTCAGGAGTAAGTGTTACAACATTGTCTAAGAAATTTGGTATAGCTAAATCAACCGTGTGCGCGATTAATAGCAGAAAACTGAAGTTAAAAAGCCAAATTCGGTTACTAATTTAACTGAAAATGTGATAGAAACAGTTGAAGCAAAAATTTCTGATTATGAAGCCCTTGATGCGCTAAATAAGACTATACAATGGGCTGCAGACAACGATATTTTGTTAACCGACCAAGTCACACTTAGAAATATAAGAGAAAATATTGTTTTAAAAATTTCAAATAAAAAAAAATTAAAAAAAGAGTAACTGAATACTTTTCGAAACAATAAAGCTTTAAAAACTACTTTTTAGTTTAATTTATTTGACATTTAATACAGTGAACAGGTTCAATAGAACGAACAGCCTCTGTTTTTATTACGTTCACTCGAGCAGATTTCTACTGTATGTATGCATTTCATTAAACTTAATTATGTTCAATTAGCTATAAAATTACGTACTAAGAAAAAAACATAAAATTCTAAATCTTATTATTGTTTTAACAAATATACGAGTATATTTTATATGTTTCTTTAGATTATGTAAAGAATTTAATCAATAATAGTAATTATACTTGTATTTATATTTATACTCTTATCTGCTTATCAATATTTTTTAATTGATATGAAGGAATGTTTAGTTTAATTAACTAAGGCTTATTACCTTGCAAATATTTATCTATCAATATATAAGTATGATTGCGTCTTAAAAAAAATATAAAAAATTCTGATTATCTAAATATATAACATCTGTGTATACGTTTGTATGTATATACATACATGTGTGCATATATAATGTATAAGAGTAGCATTTGGTAGCTCAAATTTGATGATACTCTTATTTTCACGTAACTTATTATACATATACTATCAACTTTTCCTCTTCTTAAACAAAAAAAATCTTAAGAACCTTTATTTACCTTTAGTTTAGTACTTTTCATCTAGTAACGATTGATGCAAATCTAATAATATAACAATAAAATATTTACACAACAAAAATAATGTATCAGCATTATGTATGTACGTTTGTTTGTGTGCATATATAAGGTTTGTTTATAATTTTTCCTAAAATCCTTATATAATTTTTTTAATTCATCAAAAAAATCCTCTGATACTTAGTAAATCACCGGCTATGAAATAACTGAAATTAAAATTAAATATAAATTAATTAAAAACTCTCAATTTAAACCTTCTCATCATAACTTTTTGTTTTATGTACTTAACAAGTTAAAAGCTTTGAATTTTTTTTAAAAGACAATTTTGAATTGTACATATTCATATACCTACAAGAGAATTATTTCTCTTGTAGATATGTACAAATGTATATACAATTCACTCTTCAAGTACTTATACATATACATACTTATGCTATTTAAGAGAATTTTGTGAAATATAATCTACAGTATAATTCCGATTGATGAAAAGGTTGACGGTCCCTTCCCGCAAAAATATTATCAGTCCATTAAAATTAAACGCCCGAATCATATTTTTGCGAGTCGATTTACCAATGTTTGTCCGTTCTTGTAAGCGATGATTTAATAAATAATCGATTAAGTTCACTACATTTTCGCGAAAGAGTTATAAAATGAAACCCCTGAACCTTATTTAGTTTGGGTATGCTCGAGGCAACGTTTCGAGTACCTGTGGTACACATTTAAAACTTTGGTAATACCTCAGAAGCTATTTGGACTGCAGCTTTGAAATTTTATATAAGTGAATACAGCAACAACGTCATTATTTCTTGTTAATAATAATTCCGATTGCATAAGTCCTTTGATTGCATAAATGAGTGCTACACACTACAGTTAAAGTTAAAAATTGGAAGCCAAAGTTTAACGAGATGTGGAGGACAAGGCTTCAATATTTTTAACTATAATAGATGATATCAATCCCTATGGTAGCTATCACGCAAATCTAAAATCATTTACTGGTACCACAGAAATAAAAATGATCAACCTTACATATTCTCTTTCTATTTGAATTCATAATGCCTTCCGCAAACAATAAAACTTAAATATCTAATTAGGTTTTAATTGATTTATTTGTTTATTATTAAATTCAATAATTAATACTTTTTTAATATCAAATTCAATAACATTCCTAAAAATTGTGACCGTAAAAACAGAAAAATGAAAAGGTTTGCTTTAAAAACCAACCGTTCTATCACAAAATTTTGTGACTTTTATTTAGTTTATTGTGAACTGATTCTTATATTTCTTTTCAGTAGAAGTTTAATAAAAAAATTGATAATTACTATTTTTCGATAGCTTTAAGCTTTTTGTGTATTTTTCTCATAATAATCAAGAACAAAAATTTTAAGATGTCAATTTTTCAAAGAAAGGCATACTTTAAAAAATGAAAAATTTTTGATTTTAATTGTGGTTTTGATTTCGATTTTTGAAAGCCACTATTTTACCTACGATAAATTCGTACTAATATCTGTTACGTAACATAACAAACAAAAAAATTTTAATAAAATATTCAAATGAATTATTCGAATTCTAAAAATTATTTTAATAATTAGAATAATTGCAATTCAAAATAATGCTGTAAAATTAAGTTTTTATTGTAAAAAATTATTTAATACGAAAAATAACAATTTGCTTTAAAGTTGGCTTTAATTGAATAAGATAAAATAACAGAAAAATATAATGTGCTTACCAATTTTACCAATAAAATCTGTAGTATACACACAAGTGTACGCACATAATCGACCGACCACATATTATGTTTGCTGAATAATATAAATTTAAATGAATTCGTTTTTATAATTTAACGAAATTGTTAAAAAATATTGGTACTTAATTTCGCTTAAGAATTTCTAACATAAAAAATGCAAATGAAATCCCTATTAGAAATATATTCAATTAGCAAAGACTAGATAAAATAAACTTAGGTATAGATAAATTTGGGTTTGACGTTCGTTTCCCGCAGAAATGGTATTCAGACGTATAATTTTAATGGGATGAATGATATTTTTGCAGGAAGTGACCGTCGACCTATTTTTCCTCCATATAAATAAATGCTTATAACTTCGGAATCATGCGAAGTAGATTAACCCCCAATAGCTGATTGCTCTTTATTTTCGGTCTAACAATCCATTTGATGGAACATTAGTTTTCGAGATAAACATCGACATTTTTGGTTTGTTTTTAATTTTTTCCCGCAAATTTATGCAATAATTTTTTAATTTTGGTTTTTTCGATGCGCTACAATGAGATCTAAAATTTAATCCATATGACATTTTCCTCCATCTCTCATAATTTTTCCAGCAAAACGTGTTAAATGTGTTTAAAAAGCATGTGAAAATGCAAATTGCATGCATTTCACACACATTCTCCCTCATTATTATACATATGTAGTAAGTATTAAACAAAAAATTATTTAGTATATTATGTTTGTATGAAATGTATGAAATATGCATTCAAGTTTCAAAATGAATAAGTATGTGAAGCTAAGATAATTAATCAAATTTTTATGTATCCGAAACTCAAAAAATTAATGAAACGTAACTGCCAAAATGTCTCACATTGAAAAATGTTTTGCTAACATCATCATTATCAACAAAAAACACATTGCTAGTAGCACCCAAGGAAATACAAAATACCAAAAAAAAAAATATGTTCACTATCAAGTGCCAAAAATATGCATAATAAAATAAAGATATTTTTATAAAATATTACAATACCTTATACTATAGTATTGTAATATAAAAATATAGAAGAAAATTGTTCCAGTTATTGCAAATGAAACTATAATTTAAAATATTTTTTAGGTTTTACTTTAAAAAAATTTTTTTAACTTATCTTTTACATATTATGCATATTTTATAGTGTTTTATAGAGGCCAAATAAAAAAATAAAATAAATACGCTCCTGTTATGACTTTGACAATGCTTGGAACAATTGTTCTTTCAAGATGCTCCTTCCTTTAGTATTTTTGATTCGTTGGGCAGTACTGTTTTTGATTTTCTTGAGAGTTATATTTTTTTACATTAAAAAAAGGTGTCAAAAAACATAATAGAAACAGGGTTTCCGAATAGTAATAACTCATGATAACCCTGCAAAAGTGTAAAAAAACTTAGGTAAGAAAATAGAAATAAACATTAATTTGACAAGAAAAATCTACATTTTTTAAAATTCTACCTTTGCAAAATTTATAACTTTTATAAATCAAAATTTATAAAAAGATATTCGGCTTTTCGATTACAATATAAAACTATTGAATAATGGATGCTCAGAAGGATTGGCAAAATGATTGTCCTGATATCAAATCAAGAGGGAAAATAATATTTGAGACGGAACAATGGTAAGATTATTTTGCATAAGTATGTATATACTTACAAATTGTTATTTTGGTATTCATGCTTAATACTTCTATTTTTTGTTTAATGACGCATTTTAACTTTAAAAAGGCACCTTATTGACAATGAGGAAAATTCACAATTAAATTTTATTTTTAAGGTCTGATTGCAGATTTTTGGTAGGTACAGAACCAAATCAAGAATTTTTTTCAGGACATAAATTGATACTAGCCATGGCTTCTCCTGTTTTTGAAAGAATGTTTTATGGGAACCTACCGGATAAAACAGATCCTATATTAATTCCTGATGTGGCTCCTGATGCATTTCGTGGAATGATGGAATACATATACACTGATAAAATAAAAATTGATTCTTTCGAGAAAGCATGTGAATTGTGTTATGTTGCAAAAAAATATATTTTACCACATGTTGTAAAGCAGTGCACAAGCTATTTATTTCAGGATTTAAATCCGACAAATGTTTGTAGAGCTTATGAGTTCGCAAAATTATTTGAGGAACCTAGTTTGAAACATAGATGTTTACAAATAATTTCACGGCGTACAAAAGAAATTTTAGCTGACGAAAGTTTTATGGAAGTTGAACTATCAACTCTTTTAGCAATTTTCAGTTTAGACCAATTAAACATAGAATCAGAATTAGATTTATTTAAAGCACTAAATGATTATGCTATTAAACACGGTTATGTATCTGCATCAAAGAAAAATGATGATAACTCCAACCAACCAGGACCATCGGGAGTTGTTCCAATGGAACCGCATATTGACATTGAAGATATACAGGATAATCTTCATACAAATATGCACGACAATGATGTTGAAATTATTCCTAGTGATGATTCAGCTGCTGGAAGTGTAGGAGTTCCTACACCTTCCCCGGGGCTGATATCTACTGTTTCAACTGAAGCACATAGTCCTGCCGCGTCATTTGTTAACGAAAATAATCAGGCTAATATGATAACTGGAGAAGGACCTTCAAAGCCCTCTCAGGAACAACAAGCATATCCAGCTGAAGTTCAAGAGATATTACCAAAACGTAGTGTTACCGATTTAAAAGATGCTATAAGAAAAATTAGATTTTTAACGTTGAGTCCGCAACAATTTTCAGAAATACCAGCCAAATCAGAACTTCTGAGTGAATCCGAAGCATTGGCAATATTTATTATTATATCTAATCCTATGAACTCATATCCAATGCCGGAAGGCTTTTGTACTTCAAGAGTCCGCAGAAGTTTGTTTAATATGAGAAATGAAGAACCACATGCCTTTCGTGAGCGCGACATGGATCCATTTTTTTCACCCCCTGTACAAGAAGGAAGACCTCAATGTATAATGGCGCTGCATCTATTTAATAATTATGAATATGAACCAGAGGTTATGAATCCTGCAACAGAAACAAGAAAATTTTACTGTATACGCACAATTAGGCAGCAAATTGATTACAGAAATACAAGTGTGACAGATTGCGCCATGACTTTTCATGTAGATACTAATATACTGATTACAGGTATTTCCTTTATGACATTTGAAAAATAATCCATTCATTAATTATTTTTTATCGAAGGTTTTCAAGTTCCTACACAAGTGTTGATGGACTCTACTGGATTTACACAAAAATATGCTGAATGCTTATACGCTCATTTATTGGACGCACAGGGGTCTCGGTTGGCGTATACTCACTTAACATCACGTGTTCGATATGAATCTCTTTTAGATATATCTTTCGACCGCCCAGTTTTTATACATAGGAATAAAATGTACAAAATTGGAATTGTTTTTAGTAAAGTTGGGTGGTATCCTATGTACACATGTTATCCAGAGGTGAATTAAATTTCTTTATTCTTTAAGAATTAAAAACATTAAACTATGTTTTGTAGGTTACGTGTGATAACGTTCATTTCATGTTTAATATTGGAGCTCCACATGAATCATTGAGAGATGGATTAATACGTGCAATAGTCTTCACACATCCAGTTTCGCCTTCGACTCCATCTATTCCTTCTCTAAACGATATGCATTGAAAAATATTATTTTAAGCTTAATTATTGTGTGGTAGATATTTCATAAATACTTAGTGAGTGTATTGCCGTTTCATAGATGTATGTGTGTACTTTTATTTCTAAATACATTATATTAATAACATACTAATTTATGTTACTTCGAAATTGTAATTTTTATAGTTATAAGCAAACATTATGAGATATTAAAAAAATGATATTTTTTTCATATACAAGCTTGCAAAAGATACATATATTTTTAAAACGTTTTATGTAAGAAATTCCATTAAAATAATTTTCGTTTGTGTAAAATCTTGTTTCAAAATTTCATTTTGGTATCAAAAATTAATTCGACTGAAGTAGTGTCTATGATTATCAGGGCAGGGCGGCTTTTAATGCCGCTTGTGTTGATTTTTTCTTTTATGTAGGAACATGAGTATCTTTTTTCGAGTCATTTTTCATGATATGGATATTACATACATATGTATATCCATTTTGTATTTTTTCCGATTCAAAATTTCAGAAAATAATTTCAGCTTGGTGGCATTAGTTATTCTCACTTTTTTTAGTATGGTTTTAAAAGCCATCTAGATTATGATAATTATTTTTTGTTTATTTTTTTCAATATTTTTTTAAATTCTACTTTTTCTTTAATCTGTAATGCAGTACCCTTAAATTTGGAAAACCAGAAAGGTTGTCTGCGCTTAAATTGCAAATTCTTTTTTAAATGCATATTGTTTTAAATGAACTCACCACATCAAAAGCTAAGGCGCTGTATGACGTAGCAGCAAAAAACAACTGCACCTTCCATTCTACGGGGAAGCCAACTTATTGTCCAATTGATAGGAATAGGATCCCTAATATCCTTGACTGAGAGGAGTCTCTCATAATTGCACCCACGTAAATGAAAACTACGAATTGAGCTCCGACCAGTCTCCTGTTATCCTGTCAGTATCTGAAACGGTTATTCTTAAAAATGATATCCTCAGATTAACAAACAGAACTACTAAGTGGAACTTAGTGTTCTGTTTGTTAAAAGTGGGCTTGACGTTTTCATATCAAGTATTTAAGAAGCTGCTTAAAATAGCTCCTCTGAAATCAAAATAATAGAAAGGAGCTTGATATATCCTCTGGAAGTTACGGAGCTAGTTTTTATAAAAGAGAAGGTTTCGTGTAGTATGGCCAGCTATCCGTTTCCCTAAAATCAGAAACCTAGAGAACAAGAAGGCCACCGGATATGATTTAAAAACAGCTCAAATAGTGAAGGAGTTGCCACAAATAGCGCTAAAAAACTGCTTGTATTGTTTAATGCTTCGTTAAGGCTGACTCATGTACCCACCCAATGGAAAGTAGCGGAAATCATCATGATTCTCAAACAGAGAAGGGCAATGAAAACCTACAGACCAATTTCATTGCTACCAGAGTTGTCAAAGTTGTTTGAAAAATTTCTCTTCACTCCACCACTGACCAGGTACAAAGGCTAACAAACGTTATTGAAGACACACTTGAAAATAACAGTTCTTTTCCGCTGTCTTCCTCGACATTCGACAGAGTCTGGCATAGAGGACTTGTATTCAAGATGAAGAGCAACTTGCCTGAGCCGTATCCTATAATCTTGGCGTTATAACTAGCAGACAGACTATTCAGAGTTAAATTTGCAGACGACAGGGCTATATTAGCAACTAAAACAACTGTTGAACAAGCCTCAAGTAAATTATAGAAATCATTAGATTAGGTGGCCACCTGGACAAAAAAATGGAGGTTTTAACTAAATGAATCCATATCCATTCACATTAACATTACCAAGAGAAGATCCAGTTAGGATTCTACTCAATGGCGCTCAAAACGTTGGCTTGACTTTTTGAAAAATAAAACTGAATTGAACCTAAAATTGAGCAGAATGTATTGGCTGCAGAATGTACACAACTAACTTTTGCTATATAATCAGATTCTTAAACCTGCTTAGACCCATGGTATACAATTTCGGGGGAGTACCAAAGATACCAACATTAAAATAATACAGACATTTCAAAACAAAGTCCTTCGAATAATAGTTAATGCACTATGGTACGTAAGCAACGATATTTTGCACCGAGATCTCAAAATACGTACTGTAAAAGAAATAAAGAAATCTGCAACCAGTCCCCAGTTAAAACTGCTACAGCACGATAATCCAAAGATAAAAATATTGATCAATTTCCTTAACAAAAATAATTTCCAATATCCCTTCCATTTGAATTCTATATAAATTTGAATTTTATTTTTGATTTGCTGTCTCAGTTTACTGGTCTGATAGATACATATGTATATGTATAAGGTATTAGTAAAAACTATAAAAATATTTTAAAATCTTTTTTTATTTGAAATATACATATGTATGTATGTATGTAAAAAAATCCAATTTTAACAAAATTTAATTTTTTTTTCTCTTTAAATAAATTTATTTTATATTTTTATATTTTATATTGCAATATCTTTTTGCCCTTGAAATAAACATATTTTTTTTAATTTTGTACGTCCTTGTGTGTTATTTGCAATGTAGCGAAAAATTTATCCATGTGAAACTTTGTTTCAATTCGGATGCAATGTTGTGTTGGTGAAGTTTGGCTATAAAACTGTATACTATACTCACTATAGTAGATAATATATGTATGTATCCTCATAAACTTCCTCATTATTTAATTAAGCTTCACATACCTATTCATTCTAAAACAATATATTTTTTAAACAATGCGCACTAATATTTTATTTTACTTTGTGGTCCAAATTTTCACTCCATAAAGGAAAATATTAATAAAACAATCCACATTTAAAAAAAATATTTATTACATACAAATTTGGTATAGCATTTGTCGTTAAATAAATTTTTAGGTTCTGTTTGATAAAATATTTGAGAGGAAAACTTCTTCAATGCACTTTCTTTACATTTAATTCTGCAATCCACTTTCTTTACATTTCATTCTGCAATCCACTTTCTTTTCATTTCATCAATTCAAGAACTGTAATCACATATAGAAAACAAAAGTTCATTAAAAATATCTTTAAAATTTTATAGAAAACAAACTAATTTTCCTTAGAAAAAAAACCCGCTTTTAAAAAATGTCATCCGCAGTAATTTTAGTTTAAAACAAAACAAAAAATGTTTTATTCGCAAAATTAAAAACTTAATTAATTTACGAATTATGAATTGTCTAAAACAAATATTTCCTTTCATTTATCAAAATATGCATATGGAGGAAAACATCCATTTGTTTTTTAAAATGGGAAAACAAAAATATGAACCTTTTTCCTATTCCAAAAAAATTTGTTCTTTTCTCCAATGTTATATTTTTTTTTATAAAATAATAATCTTTTATACTTATTATTAAATATTTTATAATTTTTTATTTACATACTGCACTAATTTTTAAACTAAAATACAAAACTTTATTTGTTTACTCTTTTTACTTTTCCAAGGAAAATAAAACAACATTTAGCATTCAACGTCAATTTCAATTTGTTAATTCTTAGCAAAGTATATCTACCAAAGTATATCTACTATTAAGTAGTTCGACTCTCCGTTTACATCACACTAATGCAATCACTCACCAATATTTGTATACAAAAAATTCCCTTAGTTAAAGAGTTAAGCAGTATACCTTCTTATTTTAATTTTTATACACATAGGAATTTTTCCTGTGTATTTTCAACCTGTTTTTTTATAATGTAATTTTGAAAGGCGACACTTTATTATTTTTTCCTATATAAAGTATAGGGAAAAATATTAAGAATTTTAAAAGCGACACAATAATTTCTGTAATTCATTCCAGTACAAGGTGGCAAAAAGGTGTATTCATGTTATAAAAGCGAAGCGGAAAAAAAATGTTTAAAAAAATTATTATAATTTACATATATGAAAAATAATAACAATATATTTTCAAAAGACGTATAATATTAAAAAAAAATTTAAGTAGTTGCGAAAAAAAAAAAATTTTTTATAATAATGGGTAAACATTATTTGAAGTGTTTGGGATGCAAAAAACCCGACACGAAAATTTCATTTGTTGCCAAAAGATGTGAAGAGGTAAATATGTAGATGTACTTTTGAAAATATTTTAAATATTTAGTGTTAGGCGTTTGTAATTAATAAATAAAATAAATAAATTATCTTTAAATTTTTTATTTTTATTTCAATCTTAATAAATTTAGAACATATTTGCTATGAATAATATATTTCCCGGTAATAATTATATTTCATAAAGTAATCAGTACCTTTTTTTCTTTATAAATTACTTTATTTTTATGTCACTACCTGATACTGTGTATCTACTGTACCAGGTACATGCATGTGTACATTCTTACATGAAATTTCAAACTCTTTTGCTTTCATACATTCGAATTTTTTACCTAATTTTTATAAAATGAAAAATAAATTTTGTTATTATCAAAATAACAAAATTTTTACCTAACTTAATTTAATTTTATTTTAGTTCAATACACTCGTTTGTTTACAATATTTTGTTTCTTTCTTGCCTACACAACTCTTATAACCATCTATTTCTACAAAAAAATGGAATATTTTAAGAATTTGGAAGCAAGATGCAAACGAAAACTAACGGAATGGAACGAGTCGAATTACTTATTAGTAGATATACTTTGGTTTTTATTCACATTGAACGAGGAGCACGATTAGGCTGTTAACGTGTTAAACAATCATCAATAATAGGCAACGGTATAACAATTGCTTATTTTTTTTTAATTTTCGGGTGCGTAGTTTTGGAAATTTAATTGATATTTTTTTTTTTTGAGTAAACATCACTTTTCATTATTTTGTAAAAAGTGGTTGTAGAATTAAAGCTCACTCAAATTGAATAAAATGAGATGAAACTTTAATAAAACTCTTTGTTTATTAATATGCATTTCTCTTATAAAATATACATATTTTGCTTCTTGAGATTCCACCAAAAATTTAAAAGCAATTGAATTCCCATTTGTGTATTCTATATAATGAAATCTGCTAAGACATATTAATTATAATTTACAAATAAGTCCAGTTTTCTATAAATTTTCAATTATAAATTTGAATTATTGTTTTTTCCTGTATTAATTACTATATTTTTTTCGGAGCTAAATAAACAAAGTAAAAGTAACATGTCATATAAGTATTACGAGTAAATATATAAAATTAAACACATATCTTTAATGTAAAATTAAATTAACAGTTCTAAACTTGAAGTATTTCCAAGATGTCATCAAACTTTTCAATGAATTTATTTCCTGAATGAATCAAAATGTTTCCTCGATACATTCACTCATTTAACATTTTTATATTTTGGAAGAAATTCAAAAGTCAATTGATGCAGTTGCCAATCCAAAATATATTAAAAATATAAATAATAAGGTATAACCAGATAAATTTTTTTTAGAAGGTGAACTATGACTTTTAAGATTTTTTGAAGAGAAAAACATTATTTAGAAAAAAGGTACTGTTTTTATTTCTAGAGTGAGTGCCAAAAGCAAAATATTTAATTTTTTAGTACAATAACTCTTCGAAAAAATTATACTTTTTATCCCACTTCAAAAATAAATTATTCGACTTTTAAAAAATATACGGATTTTTCGACAAAAAAATTAATTGTGGAATAAAATATTACACTTTGGCAACACTTTTTGATGAGTCATTGTAGTTTGTAGGTACCATTAAGTAGTACTGTGATCTCTTTCTTTCTTGATTTAAAATTTTTTGTCCGAAAACTCCTATTTTTTCCCTTTTGGAAAATGAATTTTTTTCCAATAAAATTCCCCTCTAGGAATTTTTTTTTTTTTTTTTTTTTTTTTTTTTTTTTTTTATTTCTCTTTTAATATATCGCAACTAAGTTAATTAAACCTATCTAGCAATTTATTTTTCACGTGTAGAGAGAGTGGGAGAGCGTCCAACGACGGTAACCCCGGATTTTATAATTATATTATGGCTGCAAGATCTAAAGGTCTTCTTCTTTTTAAGCGACGTGTTGCACTACTATCTTCATCTTCAATTATTTTCCTCATTTCTATGTTTTCGTGTTGCGTTGTTCTTTCGTTGTGGTTAATTGCATATTTCCTTATTTCTTGTTCAACTGTGTTGATTTTTAAGTCTCTGTGAATAGTGGAGTTTCTGACATACCAAGGAGCATCTACAATACATCGAAGCACCTTGTTCTGGATTGTCTGTATAATTTGGTAATTGCTTTTCTTAGTACATCCCCAAAGTTGGATACCATAAGTCCAAATTGGTTTAATAATTTGATTATATATTAAGAGCTTATTATGTAAGTTGAGCTCAGATTTCTTTCCGATTAACCAGTTAAATTTTCTTAGTTTCAAATTTATTTCCTCCTTCTTTTTCTTTACGTGGGTTTTCCAGCGTAATTTAGCATCTAGGGTCATTCCTAAATACTTTGCTTCATTAGCGTATGGCACTGCCTCATCATTAAGCATAACAGGGTTAATGGTTCTGTTTGTAAGATTTACGTTAACGGATTTAGATTCGTTAATTTTAATACGCCATTTTTTCATCCAAGAGTTGACTAAATTTAAGTTTACTTGTAGCTTGTTTGAACATTCCTCAATTGTCTTTCCCGTAGCTAAGATTGCCGTGTCATCTGCGAAAGTGGCTGTCATTGTTGAACTTATTTCTGGGATGTCTCTTGTGAAGAGGAGGTATAGCACAGGACCCAGCACACTACCTTGTGGGACCCCAGCCTCAATGTTTCTAATATCTGAATATTCGTTATTGTGCTTAACTCTAAAAGTTCTACCGGTAAGATAGGATTCTAGAATCACACACATTTCATTCGGCAGTACCTTATTCAATTTGCATATTAAACCTTTATGCCACACCTTATCAAAGGCCTGCGCCACATCTAGGAATACTGCTGAGCAAATTTCCTTATTTTCCAACGCTTTTTCTATGACATTAGTAATCCTGTGAACTTGATCAATTGTAGAGTGACTCATTCTAAATCCAAACTGGTGGGCTGGTATTAAGTTTCTTTCTTGAATAATCGGCATAATGCGAGCCAACAGCATTTTTTCCAACAGCTTGGATATAATTGGCAGGAGTGAAATCGGTCTATAGGACTTCAGATCGGTAGGTGGCTTCCCTGGTTTAGGAATCATCATAATTTCTGCAACTTTCCATATTTCCGGAAAATATTTTAAGCGAATTACCGCATTGAACAGGAATAGCATTTTCTTAACAGCAATAGTTGGTAGTTCTTTTAATATTTTTGCGGTGATAAGGTCATACCCTGGAGCCTTCTTGTTATTGGTTTTCTTGATCTCATTACGAATTTCAGATAAAGTTATTTTCCTAATGGTCATGTGATTGGAATTAGCAACTTGGTTTGCGTTTTCCAAGAAAGTCTGCCTGGGAAGAGGCTTGAAAATATTCTCTAGGTACTCAGCAAAGCAGCTAGCTTTGTCCATATCGGTTATAGCCCATGAGTTATCAGATTTCCTTATCGGTGGAGCTTGACTTATTGGTTTATTTGTACTCTTGACTGTTTTCCAGAGAGAGTAATCGTTCTTGTTATCTACAGATAGTTTACTTAATGTATTTGCAACTGTTTCATTTTTAATTTGTTTTAAAAGCTTTTTCAATTTATTGCACATGCGATTGAAATTCGTTTTATCAACTGGAGCTCTGGTAATCTGCCATCTTTTCCTAGCTTTTCTTTTTTCTTTTATTAGTTTCCTTACTTCTAGTGGATATATAAAATTATTATTGCTATTGGTTATCATGCGAGGATTAGTGTTATTCCAGACAGAATTTTGAATGTCAGTAACCAACTTGTTTGCTTCGATTTCTAATTGTTGAGCATTTCTCAGAGGAGTATTTAATTCGATGTTGGCTTGTAACTCATTTCTGACATTGTTCCAATTAGTTGATTTATTACATAGCTTAGGTGGTTCTTGTTTAGTAATTACGGATTCGCTTATGGTAAGTATCACAGCAGTATGATCTGAGCTTAAGTCAAGATTTTCTTTAACATGCATGTAGTTCCCAGAAATCCCTCTGGAGATAAAGAAATCTATTAGGTCTGGGGTTCTATTCTGATCTGCAGGCCAATACGTAGGTTTACCAGATGAGTGAAAATCGCAGTTCATTGTAGTCGCCGCTTCGTAAAGAGCTTTGCCTTTAGGCGAATTAACTCTCGAGCCCCATGCTGTGTTTTTGGCATTTAAATCTCCGCCCATTATAAAGTTTGCTCCCAGCTTACTGAAGAGCCATTTATAGTCTTCAACCTTCAGATTGAATTTAGGAGGACAGTAGATAGCTGACACTATGAATTCTTTATTTTTAAACATTATTGCAACCGATGAGACTTGCATGTGATTTTCTTCAATTTTAGGTACCTCGTAGTGACTAATATTATTCTTAATAATTATTGCAGTGCCTCCCTTGGCCTTATTTTCCGGATGCTGGGTGTGGTAACACGTAAATCCTCTTATATTTAAGTAGCTTTCCTTTGTAAAGTGCGTCTCAGATATTAAGCCTACATCAATTTTTTCATCATGTAAAAATATTTCAAGTTCGTGAATGTGGTGTAAAAGGCCATTAGCATTCCATGTCATAATTCTGATTGATTTCGTCATTTCTTATTAATTCTAGAGTTTAATTTATTTTCTATCGAGCTAATTCTATTATAAATATTTATTTCAGATTTTTTCTGTTCGTCTAGTTTGTTGAGGATCAGGATTAGAGTGTTTTCAATGTTGGATGTATCGTATCTTTGATATGTGCTCGCAGCCTGAGCATAAGTTCGCTTATCTTTTAGATTAGAATTGATGACTTGATTAATCTTGTTAACATTATTATTTATGTTAGAGTTTTTATTAGAATTACTGGTATGAGCTTGTGGAAGACTATTTGCACTTGGAAGATTCCTTGATCTAGAAGCTAGGTCTCTCCTTTTCTGTAGGTCTTTGGCTATTTTACAGCCCCTATAGTTTGCTGGATGGCTGCCTCCACAGTTGGCGCATGACGCAGGAACATCTCTTTTGCGTGGGCAGTTGTTAGAGAGATGGCTGTTACCACATTTGACGCATTTTGGATCCTTTTTGCAGAAGTTACCCGAATGATTGAATCCCTGGCATCGCTTACACTGAACTATAGCCTTACTTGTTTTCTTAACAGGTTCAATTTTAACTATAAGATTTAGTATTGACCTTATTTCGTAAATTTTTGTTATATTTTCACTTCTATCAAAAGTCAGCATGAAAAGAGGCAATTTCTTTTTCTGTAGAATAAGTTCTCCCCTTTCATCGACAACTCTTTCGTTTTTAATTATATTTACAGCGTCTACAATCTTAAGACCTTGACTGGTGATATCCTCAATGATTTCATTTCTATCACAACTCCAATGGAGACCCCTGGCCATAACTCTAAACGGTCTCTCATTTTTATCCTCGTAAGTAAACCACTCGATCTTTTCACTTTCAAGTTTTTTGACCAGTAGCCTATAGGATTCAGGGGTGTCTGGGTTAACTTTCCACACGTTTTGGTTTAGTGAAGTAATTTTATAGTTTTTTATATTCGAATCTAGCAACATTTTAACTTTATTATAATCTTCGATCCCAACAAGGTTTATAGGAGGTGGCTTCCTTTCCCTAATTTGCTGGAGATCATCCCTTTCACTGCTAGTAATACTAGCTCCATTATTAGTTTGGACTTTATTAGTATTATCTAGGAATTTAACCCGAAAATATTGTATTTAAATAAACTTAATGAGTTATTAAGTTTATTAACATTATTAACAGGAATATTAGTTTTTTAGTCCAACCTACACAGTTTTTTAATTTAACCGTTTCGCTCCGACTTTTATAAAACCATCTCTGCAAATTTTCCTTATAATAAATATAATCTTACTTACCCAACGAACACATAAATTTCTGGATTTTTTTTTAAAATGTCCTGTTCAGGATTTACAGTCCTGGGATAAAAAAGTCCCAGCAGCCTTTTTGCTTGGGACATTTCTATCCCTGCAGTTTAATGGAAACAAAAATTTAAATCAGAAATTCAAAATATTTATTGATTAATTCATAGAATTTACATGAATTTTAAAAAAATTATGAGTGACACGGAGTGAAACAGTTTTTGCAAAAAGCTAGATCACAAGCCTTACACATTTGTCGTGTTCTACTTTCTTTTCCCTTTCTTTTGCAGCCTTCACAACGACGTCGCATAGTTCCAAGAATTGGTAAATGATCACCAATATTGTTAAATAAACGTGCACGCTTCGAATTCCTTCCGTCTTTTCTAGTACGCTTTATCGCCGCAGATTTTCTCCCATTAGCTATAAGTTGTTCAGACAAATCAACAAGAAAATCTTTAAATGGTTTTTTTTCTCTGTGAATTTCAGAATAAACAATCCAAGCATTTACTGCACAGGTCATTATTAGCCGAAAAAAAACTTTTTTCCACCATTTTGTAGATTTTCTGTCCAAATCATAGACGCCAACCATTTTGTCTGCCAAGTCAACACCTCCCATGACATAACGGTAACATTTTATAATGTCTGGACAAGGCACATCTAACTTTTGACCATCTTTCATTTTACGTTTTACAGTTCCAACAGTATTGGTATGGCAATTACTTAAAACCAATACCTCCTTCGTATCTTGCCACTTCACAGCCATTGTACCATGTTGATTACTTTTAAATATATATTCACCCCTTTCAAGCTTGGCGGTTATTTTTGGAAGATCCTTTCGATTTGCGATACATGTTCCAAGGGCTGGATAAGGGAGAGTATTTACCAAATGAACTGATGTGAAAAATCGGTCAAAACATAGAGTAACATCAGTTTCGGTAACAGTTTCCATTAATTTATTCACAACACGCTCTCCAAGAGTGCCATGTAAAGATCCGGTTTCCTTACCAGAATAAATGTTGAAATCATAGGTATAGCCAGTCAAAGAATCGCATCTCATCCAAATTTTAATACCACGTTTAATTGGTTTTAATGGCATATACTGTTTCATAGAAGAACGCCCCAGAAATTTGGTCATGCTCTCGTCTATACTCTGGAATGGGCTATCTTGCCGCATTTCTCGGAAAGTTTTTTTACAGCAATTAACAATATCATCCATGTAATAAGTTTTTGGTGCATTTGAAGGCTGTTCTACGGGGGCGAAGTACATTTTTGCCATCAATATTTGAAATCTGTCCCGTGAAATTGCTTCTTTTATTGCCAGATTTTGTAACGACTTTTTTTTGGACCAATAGTCAGATATAGCTGGTACACGATTGTAGCACATTATAAATGTACAACCCAAAACTATCATTATTTCTCCGTAATCAGTGTCCTTTACAGAACTACGATTACTCTTAGATGATCGATGAATTTCTAATCTTTGATTAGTGCATTGCGCGATCATCTTAGATGATCGATGAATTATGTGCATTGCGCATAAATCTTAAAAATACATCTGATTCAGTATGATAGCGAGATACTTTAGGACTCAATGTACATTTACGAATCTGCGAAATATCTTTTCTAGGTACAAAATTCATCGGCGGATCCATCCAAATATTAATATTATTTACAGGTATTTCAGCTTCTGTTGCAGATTCAACCGCTGCTACAGATTCAGTTGCTGTTGCAGATTCATCCGCTATTGTAGGTTCAGCTATTGTCGGAGGTTCAGCTGCTGACGCAGGTTCAGTTGCTGCATCATCTCCTGTTATTAACGGAAATTCCTCATTATGTGAACCCGTATCAGATTCAGAAACATCTTCAAATTCAGAAATATCTTCAGATTCTTCATCTAGTTGCGACGGGGCGTATAAATCATCAGATCCGTCAGAAAAATCAGCCTCAGAACTATCTTCTTCCAATTCTTGTTCTATTTCATGTGGTTTCATTGATTTTCTTGCCATTTTGTAATTATACCTGTTAAAATAATCAATTGTAATCACACAATTTGGCTAAGTTGAAATTGTACATATAAATTTCCGATTGATTAAAAAGTCTGCTGGGATACAAATAGCCCGTTGTAAAATACTGCTGGGATATTTTAATCCCACATATACTAAAATTGTACAAAAACCACCCTAAAAACCAAAATAACTTACCTTTTTTACGAAAACTATAACAGAGAACACTTTTATTTTAAATTTGCACTTGTTCTTTATCACTTATCACTTTTTTTTTTAAAATATTGAACTAAATTATTCCTCCGATGTGAATCAAACCGCCAATAAAAGCCAACTGTCAAAAACCTATTTATTTTTTTGAATGAAAATGATCGATAATGCAGTCAGGAACTTATAAAATACGTTTTGGTAAACTTTTATCCCGAAATAAATACATATTTTGCTTATCCGACTTTTTTAAAAAATGTGTGGGATAAAAATATCCCAGGAGTAGTGAAACGGTTAAAGGACACCATTACAAACAATAAAAGAGGTGTTGTGACCGTACGAAATATCACATTTCCGCTTTTCAAGGAAAATGCAGTATTTCATAGTACGAAAACGTAAACAAGCTATGTGTTTTTCCAAACATAAACAAATAAAAAGATAAAATTAAATTAAATAAACAGGGAATTAGATAAAATTGATAAAGCAATAAAAAAATAATTCAGTACAAACATTTCCGCGAAATTTCCAATTTTTTTATTGAATTCCTCAGCGACTTCGAAATTCCCAAAAATTGGCAAATTCTTAACGATTTTGGCATTACTGTGCTTAATTTGACAATATCATTGTTTAAAGCCAAGGTATACAAAAACAAGGCAGTGTGCAAAATTATTGACAGTTATCTGTGACGTCATAGGACACAAATAAAAGAAGTACTATTACATATTGAAAGAAAAATGGCAACTATCGTAAAATAACATGTTGTAATTGTTTTAGTTTATTTTTTTTTCTAAATTTTGTCTTTAACTTATTCGGTCTCATAATTTTGTTATTTCCACTGACATATTGATATTGATACCTAGCTTGGGCTTTTGCAAATATTTTTTCTATAGGTTTGCAGATCATACTGTTTTGTTTTAATGGTCGGTTTTTAATTTTTTGTTTGTCCGTTTGTCAACTTTCTTTTTAATGATAATATTTCTGGATCCTTAGTATTTCTAAAATCCATCTAAAAAGTAGAAATAAATTATAATAAAAAAGAATACAAAATTTTTCAATTGAAATTTGTTTATATTTCGAGTTTAAGAAGCCATATTTTCAGTAATATCTTTTATCATTCATGGTTTAAGAGTAATTGTCGATAAAACTAAGGGTATTGTTTTTGATTAATACTTATATTCACCCTTATTGTATGCGTAGCTTAGTTTGAAATTCGTAGAATTCTACGAGTGAGATTCACAATAAGGGTGATTAATATCCTTTTATTAAATTTTTGTCGTTCCTTCTTGTTTTTCCTATTGGTTCGACATAAATGTTTTTTTTTGTTGCATTTTTTAAACAAGAATCTGATTCTACAAAATGATCTGACAGCATTCATATAACGCTGCTTATTTATAGTATAAGCTCATACAGTGCATTCTACTTTGTGCAATGTGGGGAATCTTAAAAACATAAGTAAATTGTTTTACTGTCTTTCTACCCTCACAATTCCTAGAGTTTTTTCCCATATTTAATTTTTTATAAACACAATGTCACTTAATAATTTTTGATAGTTTTATGCATTACCCAGCATTTACACGTACAAGTTACTTGCAAGAAAGTTGCAATACATACAAAAATTTTACTAACACATTGAAATATTTCTACTTGCTTGTTTACTTGCAGTTCAACTTGCAAGAAAATTTTGCTGCCAGTAATTTGAGCAAGTAATTTGACATATTGAGAAATTCACAAAAAAAAATTTGTTGCTTTGATTTTTTTTTTTTTTTTTAATTTAAAATTTTTGAATTTTGTTTTGAAAAAATTAAACTTAGCAAACTTAGCTAGTTGTTTTCTTCTCAAAGACATTTTCAAAAATTAACTTGCTAAAAGCCTACGTCATAATAGCAAGTAATTTGACATTTCGAAAAACTAATTGACAATTAATATTATACAAACTTGCATGCAAGTAACTATAACATTTAAGTACATTATAATAGACAAAGATAGCTTTTAAAACTTAATTTTTGATTGTTTTAAAAAAAATTTTACTTAATTTTTAATTTTTGCTCTTTATTTTAAGATTTCTAACAAGCAAATGAATTCCACCATATCCAGTTAGGTCACTACATAAAGTAGTCAATACGACAACTCATTTTGCAAATTGCCTTGTTTATGTATGTATATATGTGGTAAGTATGTATACATGCCGGCTTAAACCCGGCTGACAGCAATATTTTTGTAATTTCAAGGGTTTAAAGCTTTCATTCAGGAATTTATTTAAGCATTTGTCATTACTAAACAATACAATGCACATGCATCGTTGCAATGTTTTATTAATTTTATTATTAAGTTAAAATAGAATTTAACTGATGAAAATTTTTAATTCTGCACAAAAAAAAGAAATAAGTCGTAATATAAGTCGTGTATAAAACATCTGCCGTATAAAAAATTTCCAGATAAAAATGGAAGAAAGTGGAAAGTTGGGAGATATTGTTATCGAAAATAAGGAAAATTTAAGAAAAAAAAAAATCATAGAAACCAAACTAGGGTAAGTAGATTTGAAATAATGGATAAAGTGGAACAATGTCTAGTAATAAATTATCAGGGCTTCATTATAATAAGAGTTAAATTTTATTTGAAAGAAGTTTCTATTTCCTAATTTATCCTATGTCAGTACACACAAATAAGAGTTCATTCAAAATAAAATTCTTAAATTCAAAATAAATATGTACATTGTACTTCAAAAATGTGCAAGTGACGCAATCGTATTGTTAATTTTTTTTCAATATTTTGTTGGTATGTATCTATATGTATATTTTAATTGATTGACCGTTGATTAATAATATGTAGGGTTTTGTATCAGAACATCATATCTACATCTCTGACAAAAAAAGTTATGAATGCATTATTACTTAAAATTAAGCGCTTTCTAAAGCGAAAAAAAAAATAATTTTTTCAGTAGTTAAAAAAAAATCTTTGAAGAACATTATAACTAACCAAATGTTCCAAAAATTTTTTTAACAAAATTAGAATTACAATCAAAATGCACTTACGGCACTAATGTGCACATCCCAAGAGTAACGACCTCTTTCAAAAATAAGGCCATTTTCATACAAAAAATAATGCAAAACTGACCTTTTAACAAAATAAGTTTTAAATATTCCACTCCTCTCATTTTTTCCCCCTTCTTGTTATTAAATTAGAAAATCGAGTAAAAAAATAAATAATCCAAATAAAACATAAGAAATATAAAGAGAAAAAAATGTCATACTGTGATAAACAGTAAATATGTAAAGTACGTATACAGTTTTTTCTTTAATATTGTGATGTGTACATATGTATATTTGATATGTATAACAGAGTAAACCTTTTATTGTAGTATTGCCATTATTTTCGGTAAGAGCTGCTGAGATATTATGCAAAAATCTCAGCAGTATAAATGTAGTCAAATAACATTTGAAGTGGTATGAGCTTCACTTCAAAAGTTATTCGACTACATTTCAGAAGTTGTTGAAACTATAGCATTAAAATCTCGCACAAAAAATAAATTAGTCATATATGTATTACGGAATCTCTTGAAACAATGCTGAAATTTTGCATGAACAAATATGGCAATATCCTGCTCTACGACTTGGCAGTGGCCGTATTTGAAAAGCACCTCCACGCCCGAAATGGGCTGATTCAGAAAGTCCTTGACCTCGTTTCTGATTAGACTGCTGTGCTAGATAACTAAACTCGTTGCTAACTGGATAGCTGTGGCTTAACTGTCAACTCTAAAAGACGGAGTTATCTTCAGCAGGAGATATAAGGTTCCAGACACAACTCCTTTGAGACTCAATGGAATTCGCCTATACTTCAGCAGGAAGGCTGAATTTCTGGGTTTGATTGTGGATTCGAACGTTAACTGAAACTTATACATTATGGAGAGAGTAATAAAAGCAACTATTGCTTGTTCAAGAAAACCATTGGAAAAAGGTGGGGCCTGAAACCAACCATGGTATGTTGGCTATACATCGCGGTGGTGAATCTCTGGAGTGTGAAGTCTTTATGTCCAGAACAGTGTTAGATTACAGGCCGTCTCTAATGAGATGACCAAACTTTTAAATTTTCTCAAAATAATTTTCTCCAAAGCTTTACAAAACTTTGAGAAACGAAACTTTAAAATTTTAAGGGACGGTCCGAATTATTGTAGATTAAAAGACTTATTTAAATGTCCCAAAGAACCGTAAAACGCTTACAAGATCTATCGCCGTTACGAAATATAAATCCGTTGCAGAACAAATTTCCTTCCGAAGTTGCCAATAACACAAGTCCGCAGCCGCAATCTCATGAACCTGTAAAGGCAAAAATCGAGTTTTCGGTGGGAATGCACTTCTCCATAGTAGGGAAGTGTAAGTAAACTATTTTTAGCAATCTGTCGGTCTGTCGGTCGGTCATTTTGAAGAAAATATTTAACCGATTTACTTGAAATTTCATATATAAGCTTTGCTCGATCGTCCGCAAAAAGTCCTAACTTTTGGAAGAAATCAGGAATCAGCAACTGGACGTTTACTACGGGCCAAATATACATTTTTGTGTATATAAAGAGAAATAATCAACCGATTTCATTGAAATTTAATATTTAAATTCTTCGTATTGAAACAATGGAGATATAAATTTTTTAGAAAGATCAGGGCTCGAAAACTGATCTGCGGGCCGATTTTACATTTTTCACCATATCTACGGAATTGATGGAATTTCTTGAAATTTGATATTTGAGTTGTGGTTGTTACCGGAACTAACTGGCGAGCACTTCAGGGAATTCGGGTAGCACAAAGCGAAACTTTACTAAGAGCCAAATTAAATTTTTCTAGGTATGTTAATTATTAATGCTTACTAAAGCTTACTAAGGTCCTAAAAATTGGAAATAAGTATTAAACAGACATTTTTATATAATTCTGTAACACTTTCACTTAACTAGACAATACACATTGCGGTCGGTAATGTGCTGATCACATCAGATTTTTTTAACATGCATTAAAATTTTATAACTTTGATATTTCAGGGTAGATTGTAAGTTTTTGGTAGGCAAAGAACCAAATCAGAAAATATTTTCTGGGCATAAAATTATCTTGGCCATTGCTTCCCCTACTTTTGAAAGTTATTTCTGTGGAAACTTGCCTCCAGAAGACGTAATAAAAGTGCCAGATGTTGATCCGCACATATTTCAAATGATGATGGATTACATTTATTTAGATGAGATCAAAATTTTGGATATAGACGATTCAATTGATTTGTTATATGTCGCTAAAAAATATTTCATTACACCTCTGGTAAAGTTATGTACAGATTACCTGCTTCGAAACTTAAATCCATCTAATGTTTGTAAAATATTTGAATATGTTTGTTTATTTGATGAAGCTGATTTAAAAAATTTTTGTCTGCAATTTATATCTGCCAGAACTAAAACAATTCTTCTTGACGAAAAATTTTTAGAAGTTAAACCCACTACACTTTTTGACATTTTCAGCTTAAGTCGATTAAATATTGATTCGGAATTGGATTTGTGGAATGCTTTAAATAACTACGTAATTAATAATGATTATATTGCACCACTGGAACAAAACGAATTAAAAAAAAGTAATTTAGAAAAATCTGCAAAAATAAATTTTGAAGATAATAAAATTTTGGCTAATGGTGTTGTTAAAGAAAATAACAAAGATGTTGTAAGTAATGAAGAAAATTTAGAAAAATCTGAACAAGATGGAAATATTGTGAAAAATGCTATAAAACCAGCAAATGTCGAAAAAAATTATAAAAACTTTGTAATTTTGAAGCAAGCTGCTGAAAATATTAGATTTTTGACACTAACTCCGCAAGAATTTTCTAGCATGTGCATACTTCCTGAAATTATGAACGATTCAGAGGCACTTGCTTTGCTTATGAAAATTTGTAATCCAAATTGTTCTCGTTCGTTTCCGAAAGGCTTCTCTATTTTTACGACTAAACGAAATGCTCCACTGGCGCTACAAACTAATATTCAAGTTCAAAATACATTCACGCAAACCAATACTTTATATAACGATGGATGGAATAATGCACTTGGGCAGAATTCTCGCTCATTCGGTGGTAAAACTGCATATTTTTAAGTATAATCAAATTATTTATTTATGATTTTAGCGACAAACTGTACTTATTGTGGACGACAAATTTGTGAATCTTCAAAAAGATGTAAGTATAAATGCGTACTGATCAAGAATTTTTTCAATAATTTTAAAATACATACGCGGCATTTTTACTTTTAGATGATAGTGTTGAATTATATAAAAAACATTTATTGATATCCTTAGTTAAAGCAAAATGTATAAACATAAGGGATAAACCAAAATACCAAATGTGTTTTAATGTTGATGAGACTATATATCTAACAGGTAAAGTTGTGAATAATGTAATTCTCTTTGTAATCGTCATATTATTTTATTTCATAATATAGGAGTGGTCCTTCCTACACAAATGTCGGAACTTAAAAGTGATTATATTGAATGTTTAAGAATTTGTGTGTTAGGTGATCAAGACCAAATTCTAGGCCATACCAATTTCACAAAAAAATTACCGTACAGTTCGTTTTTTTCTGTATTATTTCCTGTAAGGGTGCCTATAGACACAAAAATGATTTATAAAATTGAGATTTCATATTATACCAATGGACGTTACCCGATGTACTCAAGTTTTAACGAGGTGATTAATATAAAAAATACTTGGAATGTAGCATATAGGTAGTCCATGCAGAAGTGGATTTATATTTTGTGATTTTGAAGATGTCGGTCTGTCGGTCATTGTGTGTGCGCCTCATAAAAATATATACATTTTCGCCAAAATAGACAGCAGATCTTGCGACCACTTATATGCTGACCAAATCAAATTTTATTAATTGCTAAGTCATACTATTCGCTTATTTCTGTTTTATACTTTTCAGGCTCAATATAACAATGTAAACTTTTTGTTTTTCATCGAGTTGGAAGATAATCCTTTAAGAGCAGGTTTGATAAGAAAAATCTTGTTTGAAACTTAAAAAATGGAGAAGGCATCTGTACAAAAAAAAAACAATTAAAAACTCATAAAAAGATTTATTTTGAGTTATCAACGAATTAATGATTGAAAAAAATTATTTGTATCGTTAAACAAATAGAGTAAAAATCAGCTTATAAATGTGTTAAATGTTGACGTACTACACAAAATAACATATGTAAGGTTTTGTTAATTAGTTTAATCTGAATAAAACCTGTATGTGTGTATATTTAAGATGTTTGTTTTTTTAATAAATTAGATGTTAATATCATAAGAGGTGTAATTATCACTGAGTGACAAAAAAATATTTGGCTGTGTTAATTTTGTGATACCAATACCATAAACTCTCATTCTGAGACATCTTAATATTTTTGCATTTGTTTGCATAGAAAATTTTTACAAATAACAGGACTATTGAATTTCTTTAGTCCACATATATCGCTGAGCGGCAAAATAATTTTAATTGTTGGTTAAAATTTTGATTTTAATTTAAGTTTAATGAATAATTATATTATTTGTGTTATTCTATAAAATGAAGATTTATAATTTATATTAAGTAAATTTTTTTTTTTGTTCGTAATAATTAGTATAAAACAAATTAAGTTTCTAAACATTTTTCGCGTTCTATTTACCTGTTCAAACTAGTATTTTAACAAGAGATAAATTTTGTTCTCGGAATTACATATGTTGACTATAATTATTATATTCGAAATAATAACTAAGCCCATAATTCAAAATGAATTCTTTTTACTTTCAAATTAAAATTTTTTCTAAAGTGAGAATGGGCTTAAGAATAATTATTAACTTTTGGCGTTTACAGAATTTTAAAAATGTTTCTGGTTTCTCAATATAAGTAGTTAAAAAGTGGAATCCAAAATAAAGAGCCAAAAAATTTTTGTGGGATTATAATTTTAAGTGATTGATAGAAATAAATATATAGTAAAAATTTATTTGTATACAAAATTTTAACTTTTAACTTGAAGCGTGTACAATTTTTTCAAACAAACGCACAGATGGATGGACAGAGGGAAATTAATAAGCAATTTTTCTCTTCTTTAAATCTAAGTTTTTCTGTCAGCTCACGAAATTTCGAAGTTTAAAGAGACAATGAAGAAGAAATGGAAAGAAAGTCTTAAAACGAGAAATTAAAAGTAACGAAATTAAAAAAAACTATGTATACGATTGGTTTCTCACTACGCGTGGAAAAAATTTTTCAGTATCATGGTCTCTTCTACAAAAATAGCTCTTAAAATTGCTATGTAGTTTGATTTAACTTTTCAGGCTTTAAATGGTTGCAAATAAAATTTTACAAAACATCTGTAGTAGTCAAAGATGTTGATCAATTAACAGTTGACAATTGGCAAAGCAAATTAAAAGAAATAAAATGAAGCGATGAAAACGACAACTCCGAAAAATTAGAAGAAGTTAAAATAGTGTCCTAAAAGTACCATTGATTCTGTACTTCAATTAAAAAAATTTGAATTTCAACAAAATAACATTGAACTTATAACTGAAGCATGCAAATATATGAATGAAATTCAAACAACATAAGCGGGAAAAAGAACGGTTCAGTAAAAAATTACCACCTTTTTCAAAAACTTTTAAATTTGTTGAAAATATCGAATTTTATTATGAACAAAGGAGCACCTGCCTTACTCGTAATAATAAATATAAGACATTCATGCGGTCTTTAAAATTAAGATTAAATATTGAAGTACATATTACAAATTTGAAGTCTGACTATCTATGTTAAGTTTTTTTATTTTTTTTTTGTTTATGTTTAATTTTTATTTTTGTTTAAATGTTTCGAAATAAATATGAATCTTAAATTTCGAATATTGAAATACATATGTAATCTTAAATTTGTTTTAATACAGAATCGCACAGCATTTCGATTTCAATTTTAGGATCGATTTTACATACAGTTGTCTTTTTTCGCATATGCATAGTTTGATGTTTGGATGTCTGACAACTTTCGCTCTGGTTTAGCAGAACTTTCGCTCTGGTTTCAACACTTTCTTACTAATCTAAATTAATATTTGTGAGAAAAATATAGAAATTAAATTTCGTAAAATATAAGAGTAAGAATCGTAACGGTCCGCGGGATTTAGAGCTGCGGGCCGCATGTTTGACGTGCCTGGGTTAGAGGATCGAAAATAGGTGAAACATTTTAAATTCCTTGCGAATGTATAACAAAATTTCTAATGTGTTGGGGATTCTAATGTATAATTTCTAATGTATAACGTTAACAAAGGTAACATAGATGTAAATATGTGGTACATACATATGTAATATTTAAATAGAATTATAGAATTTTTGTAAGGGGACATATACCTTCATATAAAAAGGGTCAAATAAACAGTAAGTGTAAAAAAAGAGTTAAGGGATGAACCTATAAATATTTATTTACAAAAAAAAAATAATTAAAATTTATTTGAAACACATATTCAAAATACATATATATACAAAGTATATATATATATATAGCTTCTGCGCAGGTTTTGAGTGATGATTTTTTCTTTAATCCAAATATATACATGGTTCTGTGGTATGTTTCTATTATTTTGATTCTTCACAAGTTAACGATTGAGGATCAAATAGTTTTTCGTCACCGCATGAAATTAAACGAGGATGGCCTTCGACACATGTTATCAACTTATGTGGATCATTTGAAACTGGAAACCGTGGGAAAGGCCAAAAGCGCGCTGCTGGTGAATCAGATGCGACATGATCCGGGCATTTGAAACCTACAACAGCTATATAAGAGATATTTTTAAATATACGTACATATATTTTTTCAGAAGTATATATGTACCTTCTGGATTACAAGTCTCAAGCAGCAAATCTGGCCAATTACATCCATGAATTCTATCATCATATACCAAACCCGCATCACACTCCTGCTGATGTGGTTCGCCGAAAGCGCACTTTGTATAACTTGTTGAGCATTCACCACTAATTGGATAAATACCAAATTGATACTCACAACCAGGTGATGAAATTGGTGTTGCTATTATAGTAAAAAAAAGCAAAATAAAAAAAATAATTTATTTTTTAATTGAATTACGATCATATTTTCTTGTTCCGCAATCAACAGCCCAATTATAATTGCAATGATTATGTGCGTTTCCTTTGCCATCGAATAGCAGTCCATTTTCACATGTTTCTAATGTAAGTGTTCCATTGGTGCATAAAAAGAATTGGTCGCATTGCTCTGGATGACCGTACGCTTGTTCACCATATGGCTCAGGACATTCTGGTACGCCTGGTAGTGCAATTGAGTGAACTAAAATGAAATTTGGAAAAAAAATTATATTTAATCAAAAATTTAATGGTATAATGATTGTTTTAAAGTGCAATGTACATACATATTTTATTGAAAATGTATTCTATTATGCTGAAAAAAAAAAAAAATGAAACATGGTGCTTCCTTTTAAGGTTGCTGGATATTTTATTGTATTTAAATTTATTAAAATTTTAATTTTAAGCGTTAAACTTCAAATGTAGATTCCCAGTGTAGATAAATATACCTGAATATCTCTGTTTTTAACCCTGCTGTAGGTTAAATGACAAACCTTATATGTTAGGTCAGTGCAATAGGTAAGCATTTTGTAGAAATTGAAACCATAATATTCAAGTGCAACCTTTGTTTTATTTCTTTTAAATTTCTACTTTTTTTCATCAATTACTTACATAATATGCATGTACGTAATAGGTTCAATTTTCAACTTGTTTAGCAACTGTGTTATAATAATAAAATTACTAAGTGCTAAGAATTCATTTAAATGTGAGTTTTTTAGCTTAATCCAAAATTTAATTTTAATGACTTTATTTTATTTGAAAAAGTATAGCAAATTATCCAAGTAAAAAACCGTTTTTGTATATAATTTACGAGTACATTGGTCCCCGAATATTACTTTAATTTTAGAATTTTTACATACACTTATAAAAACAAATCTGTTAATGAAGGTAATTGCAGAGTAATTATTTATACAGGACGAAGAAATTCAAAATTAAGAGTCAAAAATATGAAACCTTCAATTTAAATCATAAACGAATAAACAGGATTTGCATGAATTAAATTTTTTTTTTTTTTAAATACTTTTCCGTATATATTCAGTTTTAAAAAAAAATTTGTTTAATAATATTGTCAAATCGAAAGTTTTTAATTTGTTTAAGTCTAAGATTAATACTTTTGATTAACGTATTTAATTTCGAAGTTTTTTCAGTAAAAATTAGAAAATTTTCATTTGCAGAATCCATTGAACAGTTTTCCAAAGTATTCTGAATAAAATGACATTTGCAGTAATTTCAAATAGAATTCGTTTTTAAGCATAAAATTTGGCAATTTTTCGAAAATTTTCTTATTGCAAAAGCTTTCATGATAACCATCTTAATTATATTTTCCATTAAGAAAACATTAACGGTTTATTTATTTAAAATTTACAAAAAAAAATGGAATTGATAATACTCGTAACAATTTACCCTTAAACTTTGTTTATTTTTAACATAAAAATACTTTATTCAACAAATAAACTGGAATTTTACCGGAATTACATTCCGTTCATATAATACTGAAAGTTCGTTATTGATATTATATTTTCCTAATTTTAACCGTCTGCACTCACACTTATTTTCATGAAAAAATATAGTCACACTGGTGTCTACAACACCCCAAAGTGTAATATCGTAAAAATATTAAAAAAAAATTTTGTGTTTCGTTTTTGTCTTCAAAAATTCATAAGAGTCAAAATTAAATTAAGTCAAATAAAGAGAAAATAAAAAAATTTAAAACAGCTTAAACCTAACAGTTTCTTTCAAATAAAGAATTCAAATCACTTTTTTTTTCTTAAACCTAAGTTTTTTAAAAAAGAATTAACTTGAACTTGCAATATCGATTCTATTTCTTATTCAAAGTCATTATTTCACTCATATTTTATCGGCGCATTCAAATCAAATAAGTGCTTTGTGTAATGCTGAAAAGCAAAATTTGAACAATATCTTTCTTTATAAGTTTTCAATAAAAACCAAAATTCGAATCTCTTACACATTACTCAGACTATGGTCTCTCAGACCCCAAAGCGACTCTAAGACTATTTTTTGAATATTTTCACGTAAAGACATTTAGCTTTTAACTTTTTGTCGTAAACTAATAATAAAAACGAAAATTTACATGTACTTTACCCTAAATTTAAAAGAGAAATATATAAATTAAATTCTGTTGGGGTCTACCAGACCCCAGTGTGAGTTTCCTGAGTTAAAATATTTAATAGTTTTTCTTTCATGTTCACTTTCATTTTTCATTAAAAAAAATATGTACAAACTAATAAAAGTAAAATTTAGTAAAAAAAATGCCCGACAGATTTTTTTTTCTTATATTCAATATTATATTTGATACTTTATCGCAGCAAAAGCAAATAAAAAATGTATTAAAATACACTGATTTAATTTTATTTAATAATTTTGTTGAAGAAATTGGAAAAGGGTCTCTTTTGAAATTTTCAATTGAACTGAAAAAATTGCATATAAGCAATAATATAAGAATATCAACATTTTGCAAAAAGTTTATCGGATAATTTTTAATAGAAATGATGAAAAATTTGGCGGCTATTTTAATTACGGTACGGTATTAACTCTATTAAATTGTTTGATCAGATTTAAATTGAGCAATTCGTATATTTAAATTTTAAAAAGACATAATAGGAAACCTTAATGCATATATACATATTTCTATAATTATTAATGTGTTTATGCTATTTTAATAGTTTATTAGAATTTTTTCAAATTATTATTTAAAACATTTTATAAATTTGTAATAATTTAATTAATTATCAAAACTTGTGCGTTTTTGATAAAAGAGAACACAATTTTTTACTTATAAAAAGAGTTGAAATTAATTTAAAATGTTTATAAAATTCAAATTTGTTCTTTCATTTAAAATTAAAGTTTGTCATATTGTTTTAAAATTTTTTTTGAATACCCACATACATATTTGAGGTGTGCAAAGTACATAATGTATTACGACTACATCAGATATTAGATAGTCATCAAATTAAATTGAAAATCAATGTTAGAAAATTGTAAACATTGATTTCTTATGCTTGAACTTTGACGTCAGAAAGAAAGATGAATTTTTTCAATTTATAAGGTTGAACAAAGTTTGCTCAAGAACTCGAATTAAGCAATGAAAAAATTTCAATTTTAAAAGAGAGTCTAGAAACTCTATTTTGGATTGGAAAACTGTATTAACATCAATTGAGATCGGCAATAAGTTTAATAATATTTATTTAAACTTAATTAAATGAATAGACATATTTTATTCATGATTGAAAATTTAAGCAAAATATTTAGAGAGAAAGAGAGGGAAATTTTGTGACTTAAGAGGAGCAATTAAAAAATGTAAGAGCAAAAGATAGTTAACTCATTTTCTGATTGTTTTCATTTTTCCCTTCCAGATCAATTAAAAAAATATTCGGCTATTTTTTTTACATTTGGATTAAGCTCAGAAATAAGAATTAGTGTTCTTTTTAACAATCAGATTATGCTGAGATCGTGCTGAGATCTATTTGGCAAACTTTCGGTGTTTTATATAAAAAGAAAATCGCTTTCAAAAATTATTTATGCAGCAAACCTTTTAAGCAATTTTTTAAAATTTTTAATTTTATTAAAAACTCAATAATACTTTTTTTGCATCCCATGTACTTTCTTTCTTTCTTTTATGTCTTATTTTTAAAATTAAAATAAAAAAAAGATGAAACCAAAATCGTATTAAAAGTGCATTGATGAAGCATCCAGGAAAAATATTAAATAAAGTGTCATTGATAATGACCAGCAAATGGAAAATAAGAAGCAACGAAAAAACAACATTAAATAATATTTAAAAAGAAAAACGAAAACATAAAATAAAAAGTTTAAAACCAATGAACTTTTAAAAACGAGATGATCTGCTGCTGGTACATGCTAGCATTTCTCATGTATCATTTAACGTGCGCTGGTATATTTAAAAAGAAGTGTGATGCAACATTGCTGTAATAATTTTTTTAATATTAAATAAAAGCTTTGGTTTTATAAAGTTTTTCTTTTAATTTTTCATATATTAAAAAAAAATTTTTTTAGTAGAAAATTATTAAATTATAATTGAAGTTTACGATTTTATAACCATAATTAAATACCATCGTGCCATCTTCGAACTTTTCAATAGCTTCATTTTTTTTCCGTTTAGATTTATTGTAAATCAGTGTTTAAGTTTTGGATTCCGGCATGCAGCAAATAAATTTTATGAGTGTGTAAAATTAATAAATTTTATTGGTTTTGCATTCAAATAAATTAGTATCTCTAATGTTTATGTACTTGTATATACTGAAACATAGCTTTAAATTAAAACCAGGAATTGTTAAACAAATACGTATTTTATATATGTATGTGTATTATTAGAAAATAGTTTTAATGGATTGTCGAAATATTCAAATAAATTGGACATTCAATAACGGGAAATTGACTTATTCGGCAATACTAAACGAAGAAAATTTTTTATTAGTTTGCATTTACAAAGGTAAGCTTCTGATTATTTTCTTCTAATTAATTAAAGTCGAAACGAAATAAAGCACTTTTCAGAAATTCTGAAGTATTTAAAATTGGGTAAACTTTTGTAGGAAATTTACAATTATTTGTGCTAGCAATAGCAAATCAAGGCAATATATAATGTCAAACAGTAACGTATTATGGACGTTCTGCGAAAGTGCTGATGAATTACCGTTTTTTTTTGTTTTTCATAAAATAAAGAATTGATTTCTCTGTTACATAAAATAATGAAATAAAAAGAACCCTTTAACAATAAAGCTGTATGTTGCAAAACTTTTTAATCAATGATTTACTCGAATCGAATTCAGATTTGATTTTTAAATTTGCAAAATCACTAGAATTCAATTGAAGTATTAAATTTTGTTAAATTATTCATTTTTCAATTTGTAGACCAGAGTACACTTTTACTTAAAAAAATTGCTGAAAAATATGAATAAAAAAAAAATGTAAAAATATGTTATACATATGTATGTTATACATATAACGTTAATACAAACATACAGAATTACAAGAAGTTATGTCGAAAGCAAAACAAGTACGAATTAACTTTTATAATTGAAAGACATGAAGAGATAGTAAATGAACATAATGTAAGCATTCGGAATATTTCAAATAAATTAGTCTGTATGTATGATCAAAATTATAAATTCGAATATATTGTGATTTTGATATTGTTATATACCGTTTCTCTGATTTTCATCGCTTACATATTTTTCAACTGTTTCGAACGTGAGGCAAATAACTAATCCAATGACCTAATGTAGTACATTATATTAAACAATACTGTAGTTGTGTTTCTGCAAAAGCGATTTTAATATATTGAATGAATCCATCATTTTTTAATAAGTATTGGCTAAGTTACATTTTTTACAAATATAGTAGAAGTAGGCCAATAGAAGAATAGAACACCAACAGCCAACAAAATTATTTTATTGTTGAAATCAAGAGAGATACGTTATACATTTATGTACATGCATATATATGTAACAGTAGTAATATGTAAGTCGGTTTACATTATAATTATTGGTTTTGTCTATGTTTCCAAATCATTGAATGTTTGTCTTGCAATTAATTTTATTTTTTTGACTTGTTATATTGCCGTCAATATTATGAAATTTAACATCTCTAAATTATTTTCTTAAAAAACCATTTTCAACTTGTAATTAATTGTATTCTTTCCGAAAGTTCAGAGAGCAGGCTAAAAGTCTTCGAATAAAATTTCTAAAATGGTACAAGTGGTATCAATGTCAAGTTATGGTTTCGTCTCCAATTTTCGCAATCTTTCTCTTAAAATTAAGTACTTTTCAGAGCTTTTTACTTTCAAAAGAATTTTTTCCGAGTTTGTGTCATATTCGATATCAATTATCATTAGTTTTTCTTCTTCTACATGGCTACACTGATATTTGATTAAAATAATGGGATTTATTTTATAAAGTGCACTGGGCTTCGTTTATCTACTTGAATTCATGTACCTAAATTGAATTAAAGAAAGATATATAGTAAAGCTTACATGAGAAAATAAAAGAATGGTATTTTTGCGCATAGAGGTGATTTTACGTTATGCACTTGGATTAAATAATTTTATAGTGTAGCAAATGCTTTAATTTTCATTAATTAATTAAACAATTTTTTTTTTTACAAAATTATGAAAATCTTGTAATTTTTTAAATTAAACCAAAGTTAACTTTTCATAAATCTTACAATTTTAAATTTTTGATTTGATTGAAGCGACGAAGCTTCGTCTAGTTGCTACTGACTGAAATTCTGATTTTAATACATAAATATGAATGAGCATGCCCTGTTTAAGTTTAGTTTTAAAGAAAAGAATCGAATATTTAGTTACACAATAAGCACATAAATGAATGTATCAATCTACATTTGTTATATTGCATGTATAAATGTGAATGTAAAGTCGCTGTTAAAAGAAAGTTCATATTTACATTTTTTTGAATGTAGGGCTTTCGTTAGTGAATAAATTTCATCAAAATTTTAAAAGTAAGCATATTGCAGCATCGTAAAAGCCTCCATACCCTCTCGACTACAATACCATATTTATATGTAACGTATTTTCTGCATCGAAACTTTTTTGACAATTCTTAGACCTATGAAATTTTCAAACGATTTAAATTAGTTTAAAACGAGAAAAAAAATAGAGTTGACCATGTCAACTCTGTGATACCGTACGAATTTGTTATCCTATGTGCGAATAAAGATGCCATAACTGACTATGGGACAGACTATGACTTTAAGTTGCCGTATATTAATTTATGCAAAATTTTAGTACTGTGTTTTTCAAAATACTGTGTGTGCCAAACTACTATTGAAGTTGTATGGCAGCTATCGGAAAGAGCCAAGAAATTTTAACGAATTTTATCAAACAAATCGGCTCTGTTAATATATTCGCTTGTGTGCAATATCTATATTACAGCTTTTGTAGTTCCTGAGATATAGCCAAATAACTTTTGGAGTTGTACGGCAGGTACCAGAAGGAGCCAAGTAATTTCAACGATTTTTATCAGACACATTGGTTCTACTAATATATTCGTTTTTGTGAAATTTCAATACCATAGCTTTTATAGTTTCTGAGATATATCTAAATAACTTTTGAAGTTGTATGGCAGGTACCAGAAGGAACCAAGTAATTTCAACGACTTTTATGAGACACATTGGCCCTACTAATATATTCGTTTGTGTGAAATTTCAATACCACAACTTTTATAGTTTCTGAGATATAGTTAAATAAATTTTGAAGTTGTATAGCAGCTACCCGAACCGGTACCCCGATCATGACCAATTTAAATAGGGTTCTAGCACTTACTACAATAAATCATTTGTGAAAATTTGGTGAACTTAGCTCAATTAGTTTTTGAGTTATCGTTCGGACGGACGGACGGACGGACGGACAGACAGACAAAGCTAAATCAACTCAGAATACGACGCTAATCAAAAACATACACTTGAGTCTATATCTAAGACCGTTATTTCTCAGCGTTACAAACGGTAAGGCAAATTTAGTATACCCTTCGAACATACGTTCGTACGGGTATAATTATAAAACAACTTGATTTTTATCCATTTCTCTGACTTGATACACGCACCTCAAACGACAATCCTACATTTGTTTTGTTACCCGTCAAATAGGTTATGCAATAAAAAAATATTGCATACTTTTCTGAGAAGAGAAAATTTTAGCGTGTATCAAAGACCTTAAAAATACTAATTGCAATTAATGACTTTGTGTTAATACAATGGATTCATTGGTTAATTAAGTGAGTTAAGATATATAAATATATTTTTTGATACTAGGACGTTTACTGTTAGTTTTCTGCTTTAATGGAAATTCGAAAAACTTGTGCTTTTTAAAATATAAGGCGGCGAAAATTTAAAGTTTATAAATTTCAAGAGTCAATAATTTGGAATAATTTGTGGTTTAAGGTAACGATTAATTTTAACGGTTACTTGGACAAAAAATAGACAAAAAAAGGGATTTCTAGGGTTTTACGCCCACTACAGATTTTAAAGGAGGAGAGATACCTAAAAAATTTTTTATATAGAAAAAAAAGTAAGAACTAATAAAGAACCATACAAAATTATAAGAGTTTTTATATAAAATTTCAGCTTTCTATCTTAAAGATTGTAGAAGAATTTTAAACAGATACACTCAGACATATGGACAAACGGACAAAGTGACACTAATGAATATTTTTTATCAATTTTAAAATCATAAAAGTCACAAATATTGAAAAAGTGTTAAAAATATAGTTTTTTTTTTTAATGGTGTATGCAATGAAAGGTACCCAATTGGAATACCTACACATTTCAAAAATGATTTTTGATTTCAAATAGTTAAAGATATTATAAGTGTTTATCATAGTTTGGCTGCCAATGAAATGTACTTGAGGTATCCAAAAACAAAAAGAAGAAATAATACAATCTAACAATTAAAAGTTTTTGTGAAAAATGGTTATTTTACAATTAATATCTCGCGGTTATTTCGTACACACCTCATTTGATTTGTTAAATTATTTATGGGCCACGTATTTTTTTTTTGTGCAGTCACTTTTATTAAAATATTTTTATTTACTTTCATTTTTTTGCGAAATTTCTTAAGAAATAAGAATTCTAAAAAACAAGAAAATTGAGAAAAAAGCAAAAAAAAATATAAATTAAAAAAATTTAGTCCAATTCTTAATTATCGGAATGAGAAAACCGAAAGGAATTGAATAAAAATTTCATATGCATGTATCTACGAGTATGTACAATATACAATCACAGTGAACCGCATTGGGACAATTTAAAAAATAAAATTAAGTAATGATATTCGTTTTGAAACTGAGAATTGAGGTTATAATATACGAGTATGTGAAATCTTTGAAGAAAATTTAATTTGCAAGCTATGGTGTTGACTCTGTAATGGTTTTTTGTTAATGTTCCTTTATCATAAGACCATAAAACTATTATTCATTTTATTTAACAAAAATGGACTAGAAAATTACAATAAAGAAAAGTTTTCAAAACCACTTCAATAGTTAGAAATTTGGATGTAACTTAAAATAACATAATTAAAATATGAAACCAACGAATAACGCATTTTGTTGAAATAAGGCGCACTCAAAATGTTCGAATTAAAAAAAAACTATGATAATAGGAAACGTTCGCCTGGAAATTGCATTAACTTGAAGGTTTGAAGAGTTTGAAAATTTTATGAAACTTATACTTTATGGTACTAAATATATACCAAATAATAAAATTTATGATTCAAAATATTAATTAAGGACGTCCGAAAGGAACTCACAATACAATTATGCTGTTAGTTTCTAAGTTAAGCTTGCCTATTTATTTTCTTCTATTCTTGTTTGTAAATTTGGTGCAAATAAATCCTTTCTTGCCAGTTTCAAAAAATGAATTCATTTCTACTTAAATTTTTATAAAGGTGTCCGATTTTGGCTTGGCGTATTTGTAAAAATTATAAAATTCAAATTTTTTTTATTAAAACATAATAATTAAAAAAAAATTCAGTTTTTTGAAAGCTTGCAAATATTGTACACATTTTTTTTAATGAAACTGTTAGTAAACCTGTTGTAAACCTTAATTAATTTACTTGCGGCATGTGCACATAAATACTAGTATGTATATATGAACGTATATAAAGTCTAGGTAAATAATAAAGTCACTTCACCTATTATATTATGTGTTTCGTTAGGTTAAGTTTTGTGTTAATATTTGTTTATAAGACATATTTTGGGTGGATAAAGTATCTCGAATAGTTCAAGATTTTCAACTTTTTTGAATTTGATATACCTACATTTTTAATACCCGACAAACCAGACTAAAAAACGTCCATTATTAATTTATTATGAATTCATTCTTTTTTGTTTTTATAACACAAACATATTTATATATTAAAGTTTATTGTACATACATACATACATATGTATATTTTTTTATGTAATGCTTTCAAATATTAAATCATAACAAGAAGCTGACAGTGATAGACATATAAGTAAACGAAAAAAGGGGTATAAAATAAAAGCAGCAAAAGCCTAACGCAAATTAATTTTTATCAAGTTTTCAATTTTAATCTATTGCAATAATTAAAAAATAAAATTTGAGAAAATGTAGTTAATGAAATCCATGACTTCCAAAACAGAACATTTCCTCTTAACAACATAAATCTAGAGCTTGTTTTTATGTAACCTTATGTCGGAATAATGAAAACTATCTCTTGAAAGGAATTTTTGAATAAGAGGACGATTACTGTTTTGTTTTTAAAGTAGCTAAATAGACAATAGTTGTAGTGACAATAGTTGAGAAAAGGAGAAGTAAACAAAGGAATTGTATGGTTGTAAAATAAAATATTCATTGCAATCTTTGTTAAAATTTGAGAACATTCCGTGTTACTGTTTATGAAAAACGTTTTTCTAAAAACTAACGAAAACCGGATTTGAAATAATGGATATAAGCCCGACATTTTTTGTTTATAATTTTTAAGGATAAAACACGTAATTCCTGACTATTAGAGAATGTATGTATATGTGTATTTAAATAAGAATGTATTTAGATAAAAATTTGTCTGCTATATTAACAGCCTGATCGTGTATCTCCCTTTTTTATTCACTTTTTATTCTCGTTCAAATCGGAATTCTCAGCATTTTCTAATGGATGTTTCACTTTTCCAATAAGATTACTTATTATTTTAATTGGATTTTTGCATTTTTTCTCAAATTATCGACTAGTCGTATCACTATCAAGTGAGTAAACTTTGAGTGCATTTTGGAAAAAAACGGGATAGGAAATACCAAATAATTTTTTTCACTCTAAAATTATATTATACAAGTATTTGATAGTTACTCATTTTCTGAGAAAGACGATCAGACTCTGATTCTTTAAGTAAAGCACGCCACCTTTTAACAATTGCTCAAAGAAGAAAATGTGCACAATTGATAATTTTCTTTGCCAAAAAAAAGTTTATGGGGGTTCCGAATAAAAAAGCCGATATAGCTTCGGCATTATAACAATATAGAAATGTTTTTTTTTCTAATTTTTGAATAAAATTTTCCTAATGTAAAGAAATAATTACTAAATTTCTTAATTTTCATATAATTTTTTATAGATCTTTATTTCATTATTCTTAAGGATTTCGTTTAATACATATTATATTGCCATTTTTGACAGCAATAAAAGATTATATTAAAATAGTTAACTTTTTTTCTCAAATGTTTACCATTTTACTTAAGTAATTACTCAATTTAATTATCTTAATTAAAGAATTCTTGAAATTTTATATGAAATTTTTGTTATAAAATCATTTGAATTTCAAAAATTAAAGTATTTATGTGCAAAATAAGAAAACTCCGTATTAGCAAATGGTTTTTCTTAATTAAATTTGCCTTTTAAATTAACTATATTTACCGACCGTATTGTGTAAACAATAGGTAGGTTATGTGATGGCAACAAATTTTGCATATCGAGTTTTCGGTGGGAACGTACTTCTCCATAGTAGGGAAGTGTAAATAAACTATTTTTAGCAACCTGTCGGTCTGCCGGTCTGTCGGTCTGTCCGTCTGTCGGTCTGTCGGTCTGTTGGTCTGTGTGTGGACGCGTGTATCTGAAGTTCGGCTGAACCGATTTTGATGAAATTTTATATGTAAGTTTGTTTCCACCATGGCACGGATCGATCGATTTTTGGTATATATCAGGCCTCGGGAACTGCACTTTTTAGCGGGCCTGTTTTACGTTTTTGAACATTTTGAAGAAAATATTCAACCGATTTACTTGAAATTTTATATATAAGCTCAGCTCGACCGTCCGCAAAAATTCGTATGTTTTGGAAGAAATCAGGCATCGGCAACTAGACCTTTACTACGGGCCAAATATACATTTTTGTGTATATAAAGAGAAATAATCAACCGATTTCATTGAAATTTAATATATGAACTCCTCGTATTAAAACAATGAACATATAACTTTTTTGGAAAAATCAGGGCAGGCCATATCCACAGAAAAAATTGATGGAATTTCTTGAAATTTGATATTTGAGTTCTGGTTGTTACCGAAACTAACTGGCGAGCATTTCAGGGAATTCGGGTAGCACAAAGCGAAACTCTACTAAGAGTCAAATTTACATTTTTCTAAGTATGTTAACCATAAGCTTACTAATGTCCTAAAAATTGGAAAGAAGTATTTAACAGACATTTTTATAATATTCTGTAACACTTTCATTTAACTAGACAATACACAATGCGGTCGGTTATGTGCTGACCACATCAGATTTTTTTTTTTATTGTAACTGATTTGATTTAGAATAGTTGGTGATCTGTGCTTCGTTGTAATAAAGTTAGTTTGTATGAACAAATTGAATACATTTTAATACATAATTGAATGAACAACTTCTAAACATTATTTATACATATCGTACATATATATATATATTTATTAAATTGTATATTAAGTATTGATGCGTTAGTTTTACGGGAATATGACACTCCAAAATACTTAGAAGTAAATTGTTCACTGGATTTATGCGATTAAAAACTGGCATATAAATTTACATATTCAGTTATTTTATTTATTTTTCATATGAAAATGTGAAGCCATCTACTGGAACAAATATGTGTAACAACTCCTTATATAAACTTGTATAGATTCTTATACGATTGTTATACTATATCATATATCTTATATTTATATAGATATTTGATATAATATAACAGTTTTATTAAATAAAAAATATTCTACCGGATACAAAATCATTATTTATTTAAAAAATAACTCCAAATTTACTTAAAATAAAATACTTAGTACTTTGTAATACTTAAAATATAAATTCCCTGAGTAATGTCAAAAATTATATATAATATATGGTTTTCGGTATAATAGGAATTCAAAGATTTTCGCCAAAAATATAATCAGAACCATAATTAAAGATTTTTGTTTTTTTTTTTTGCTTTTTGGCTGTTAAACAAATCAGTTTGACCAAATATACATTTGATACATAGTTATTTCTAATACTTGCTCCATTTATAATATGTATACAGATTATTATAATATAAAAACCTGTTTTATATTCATCTGACTAATATTTATATTCCAAAAACTATAAAATAATGAAAATATAAACAAATTCAAAGAAAGCCTTATGAGCAATTGCCACAACCGGTCATTTTGACTGGTTGATTGTTCTATGGTGTTAAAAATAACTCTTAAATCCAATCAATTTAACGGTATTTATGTATAAAACGCTGACAGATCAATTAGACTGGCCTTGAATTCATTTTCTATAAAAAGTAAAAGTTATTAAAATTTTAATATTTCCTATTTCAAAGAAATAATTAAAAAAAAAATAAAACGTAATAAAGAAAAATTGAGATAAAAAGTTTAAATGTACATTTATTTTAAAATCGCCTCACTCAGACTTGAAGTAGTTTACTTTTTCAAAAATATTAATTGATCAAATTCTAGACGATGTGAGCGAAACATTATATTTAGACCTACTTTCTGAGATTTATTGTGACATTTCTCTAATTCTACTTGAGAAGCACATTGTATATGTATATATACATATATATATATGTATGCATAATTAGATATTTTGATTGACAATAAAATATAACCGGTCAGATGCCCAAATTATGTATGAATGTATGCAAGTTTATCTTATATTCATTAAATAAAGATGATTTGCCATTTTAGTCATCAGTTTGCTCCATTAAATTAGTTTTTAGTGTCTAGTACAATATCGGGGTTTCGTTTATGCACGCTGCGCTGAAAGTTCTATAACTAATAACTAAAATTTCGAAGTCGCTACGTTAAACAGTATGCAAAAACTTTAATTAAGTTTGTTTTTGTTTACACAGTCTACAAATTCCGAAACTTCGAAATAATCACTCGTTCGAAAATAACAGAAATTACGTTGTTTATGATATTGTATTCAAATACTTTTCGCCTACTAATTCACTGCAAAATAAGGAAATTTTAGCAAGATTTTAATACTTAAAGAAAATTTACTTTAACAATCCTGACAAAACAATATCTGAATCTGCCATTTTAAAATTTAAAATTTTTTTGAATTTTAAATTAAAAAAAAAAAGAAATGCCATGAGGCAGCGACAAAATTTATACTAGAGGTCTGCACTACAATAACATTTCTTTATTGCAGATTGAATTTCCGAAAGCACTTATGTAATTGCAGCCTGTAGTTTGCGAACGATCTATATTTTCAGTGTATGTAGCGTGATTTTGCGATCTTAACTACAAGCTAGAACTATTCTAGAACTGAATAAACGAAAACCCTCTATAATTGTACTTTTGTCGCTATCTGCACGTAAATTAACAAAATATCTGGTATACAAGCATATATGTATGCAAACAAAAATTTCTTAAATTTATTATTTATTTGATTTACATAATTTTAATTTGAAACTTTGAGAATTCAAGATGCCAATATAATCTATGTACATACATATGTATGTATATTTTCTTTTGTCAAATTCTGTTTTTTTGAATTCCATTAATCCAATTAAGCTATTAATATATATGTATATGTATATACATAATATTATAGTTTTAAATTCATTACAACTTTTTATTTACTTGAACGACAATCAAAATGTTGAAACGTTTGACAGTTGTGAAAATGTCGATTGCTTAGATTTTAGATGATTAAATTTGACAATACAGAAGACAACACAATATGTATGTATATTATTAACATTTTTGTTTTAATGCTGCCCCTCTTAATTAAAGCGGCAAGCGGTTGTTATAATTTATATTGGTATATATACATTTTATATAAAGTTTCCGAAGTTGTCTCGAGGCAACCTTGTTTGAGTTGCCGTGCCACATTAATTTTGGTACGTAGGACGTAGAAGTGATTTGTCTTTCAAAATGTATTTTAATATAATATTATGTGCAAAATCACTAAAATATGCATACACATTGAAAATAATAATTTACCCTACTGTATTTTATTAAAAAAAAAATATTAAATCTTAAATAACCAAACCTAAAAAAAAACAAAAAATCGAAAAAATTACCTATTATTTTTATTTACACCAAAACAAAACCAAAGAAAAACCAAAGTAAAATAGAAGAAAAAAAAACAGATATAAGTACTTTTGCTCCATATACCAACGAAACCAATTCACACGAATTATGGATATCATGACACTATGCGAAAGTATTACGCGATTTTGTAGCAATTTTATTCAATATTGCACAATACATGTGTTTTTTTTTCATTTTTATTTTTGTTGTAAAAATAACTAGATATTGCAGAACTATTTGTTTTTTTTTTCAGTATCTTTTGATATTGTTTGTACATATATACATGCTTACATATTTATGAATGCATGTACATATGTGCATAATATAAAAGATTGTATTATTGAATAAAGAATTTGTTTTAAACTTTCGTCCGAACTTTAGATAAAATATGTAAGTACATATGTACATGTACATATACATATACATATGTATGTATTGTAGGAAAATGAAAATATAAAAACAAAAATAACAAAAAATATTGCCAAAAAATACTTTCAATTTCTTGATTTAAGATTTGTAAAGCGTTCCGCTATATAAGTAAAAGCAATAGCATAACGTCGAGGTTTCAAGCAGTATAGAATTTAATGTTGTAACATTAGACGATTTAATTTAATTTATATTATAAAAAAATTATTTATACACATAATAAGTAATACTTTTCATGAAGTGAATTTAATTTAATCCTTATTCAGAAAGACAAATCTTTATTGGTTTATAACTAACAGGGCTTAAGAAAAACTGTCAATTAATGACTAACTTTGTTTAAGTTTTCATTAGAAACCACAAAATTTCTTGTCCACCTGCAATAGTTTTAAGTATAGTTGTCATAGATCAAACTTTAATTGTCTTAAATTAATTGTTAGCTGTTATAAGATTATAGCTGATAAAATTTAATTTTCTAGCATTAATTTAAGATTGCCGTTTCATGTTACACTTTTTACTGATTTTTATTGTTACACTTTTTATTGATTACAAAAACTTTTATTTGATTTACTCTTTGGTTTACCTTTTTCGGTGTACTTTATTTTGAGTAGAGTAGAGTGTACTTCAAGAACAAACGAAAATTTTTAAAACGTAAAGAAATTTTACTTAAGTCAAATGTGTATTATGACATTTGGCGCATTCCCATTAAATCTCACGCGGCTTTTGATTATCTTAAATCATACATAGTTAAACTTTAACACCTCCAAAATTAATTACCTTTAAAATATTAAGAAATTTCTAACTCTTCGTTCTTTTCAAAATTTTAAGTTGTAGAACATTTTCTTGTTTTGCTCTCTTGTGTGAATAAGGCGTTTCTATATTTTAACAGAAAAATTAGTAAAAAAGATTTTGACACATTAAAAGCAAATTAAGTTGAGTTTTTTTATTTAAAATTATGCAGGTATGTATGTAAATATAAAATTACTTGAGTGATAACAATTTGGTTGGTTTTTTGAATCACGTTATTTTTTCTTGTTTTATGGTTTTTTGTTTTCTTTTTTTTATTTAATATTAACCAACAAGGTCAACTAGTTTAATAGCTTAAAAACAAGGTTAGATATATATACATATACATATATATAAATATAGATACAATTATTCCCTTAATTTATTATACAAAATTATTTCAAGCATAATAAAATTGGCCACTTCTACTTTAAGTAGAATGTGCGATTTTTTTATACAAAATATTTTTTTTATAAGAAATACAACAGAATATTAAAAATTTAGAAAAAAAATAATCATAATAATTAATATATGCATGTATGTGTCAATATTATTATTATTTAAATTTTATATTATAAATAGCTAATAATATTATTGAAATATGAAAGAGTATTTCTAAAAATTTAAATTTATAGTTCATTTACCAGAATTGTTAATAATTCATAATGGCTCTTTGTCTATGGTAGTGGCAGACAATGTGTACATCGGTTATTTAAATTAAAAAATATTTATTGTAAAGCTACGCAAACTTTAAAAATTATTTATAAGTATGTAAAACAATCACATTTTGTTTTCATGCAAATGTCATCATTGTGATTGCTTGATATTATGAAAAACTATACAATGTATAATAAAATTTCATGCAGTATTTTTTGATGTAAAATCAAATACCTTGACTTGAATACCTTCATGTCCGAACTCAAACTGCGTTTTTACGACGTCAGCTTAAAGGCCCGATAATGTCATTTAGCTATTGCATTTCAAGTTATTATTAATATTTCAAGTCATTTTTTTTGATTGACCTGAGTTAAACCTGCTTCAAGTCAAGTGACTTTTATATGAACATAGAATACGCTTACAGTACGCTTGAAGCTGCTATATAAACGGAGTAAATGTAATTTATCAAAACAGTTATATGCAAAATATATACATACATATTATTCTATCAGGCTACCAAACTGAAATTACTTTTTTAACAGAAAAGTTTACAAAACCAATGCCTTAATATTTGATATTACCTTAAAATGCTCCTATTTTTGAAAATTTTTTAATTTTGAATTGTAAATGAATCTATTTCAAAAAATTAAAAAAAAATCAAAACGTTTCCACATTAGTTATGTATTTTAGAAAAACTTAAGCATTAAGTTTACAATCATAAATTTTAGTTTGAAAGGCTTGAAATATAATATAATTTTTTTAAGACAAATAACATCCAACATCCCATCTACTTTACATAATTCTTATGTAATGTAGATGGGAATTCCATTTTCATCAGAATTATGGCCAGATTTTTTAAAACCAAAAACGCCATAATCAGTTTTGTGATAGTTTGAAGCTGCGATCAGCTGACTTTTGGTTTTCGTAAAAAAGTTTTGTCGTATATGTAAACAGTACATTATAGAATATTGGCATAAAATTAGTATTGAATCAAATATGTATTGACTTGATTGGTTTGACATTTTTATTTTTGGTATTTTTTAAGATTTTTATTTTTCAAAGATTTATATCGGAGACAACTTTCCGATATAAATTTTTGACAAGAAAAATTATTTTTTCAATTGGCAAGAAAAAATTATTTGTCTTTTCTATATTGCCACCAATGTATAATTTAAATAGAAAGTCAATTGAAATCAATAACATTTTCATAGGATTTCAATTTTAAAATGCAAAAAAAAAACATCAATACGACACTTGATTTTAAATTGCGAATAATTCAAAATATACAGGAAATAATTTAAAAAGAAGTAAATTGGCAAATAAAAAAGTGAATCCTGTAGAATTCCAAATGGGAGAAGTTACATCACATACACATGTACATTTTCATAAGTATTTACATGGTACATACATGCTATATATATTTAGGAATATATGTTGATGTATTAAAATCCGTAATGCAATTATTAATTAATTTTTCAATTCTCTTAAAATTAAAATTCTCTAATTTTATTCAAATCTCTATTGTATTGTAGTTAGTCCCTATATGTAAAAAAATTTTTCGAAAGAAAAAAAAAGTTTCTTAAATTTTACAAAAGCTCTTCTACTTGAACATAAATAAATTTAAAAACCTATAGAATGCAATTTAGGGCTTAAAATTTACATAAGTTAGTTAATGACAAAGATAATGCAATAAGGTGTGATATCCCGAACAATTGTTTATATTAATTATTTTTTATCCATTTAGCAAAATCATGTTGGATTTACATGTTATTTATTGCATTTTACATTTTTTTAAAGCTTTCATTTACAAACATAATATACATGGTTCTGTTGGGACTCTGTAAAATGAATTGTGAATTTGAATAAATGGGTAAGATAAAAATTAACTATTCTATTAAAAGCAGTTACATATCAAAATGAATGCTATATGACCGCAAAAAAATCTGATGTTATCATTTAACTAGTGGCAATAAAGTAAGAAAATTATAAAAGTTTTTTTGATAATTCTTTTCTTACAAACAGACCAGATCTTCTATCCATACTTATATAATTTATGTACATATGTATATGTATAAATACTTTTAATTTAAGGAGTTTGCTAAAACAGCCTAATTTTTAAAATTACGAGTATTATCTAAAACTAGGCTGATATTTAGGTCAAAAATCATTTGATACAAGAACTTTTAAAAAAATTTTTATAATTGCCATAATTATTGCCATTGACAGATGAAGGCCATGAATTAATTTAAAATTCATTAAATTTTATAAAAAAAATTTTGCACTTTAGGAGTAAAATTGGAAAAAAAAATTAAAATAGTAGCTCGGCATTAGAAAAAAGTAGCTTACACTTGTAATTAAAAATAAGTAAAGTGGCAGCGGGCGCATGGTATATGTATGTCAAATTGATAATAATTACATATCTTAATATTTACCTATAGTTATTTAAATTTAAAAATTTATTTCAAGGCAAATTCAACTTAAAATTTTACAAATCAAATTTTTCAAATTTATTAACAAAATATTATGTACTCCTACTTTTGTCAATATATTTTTTTGTTAATTTATATTCAAAAAATTAAAAAAAACTTACCACTGCTTATTGCAATTCCAATGACTAGAATTGAGCTATACAAAAACCGTGTCATAATTATTTTTGATTTTGTTTTCTTTTGCTTTTTCTTTAAATACAAAAAAAAAAATACACGGTTATTAAAAATTTTTTAAATGCTTTTAAATTTAATATTTTTTTTTCGCTAAAATAATTAATTTAATATTTTTTTTCTTGTTCAGAAGCTGTGTGTATTGTCTCAAAAAAAAATAATAAAGAAAAACAAGGAAAAACCAAAAAGAAAAACGTACTCTTACTTTCAATACCAAAAAAAAAAAAAATTAAATGAGTAACGTATGTATAGTATAATTGTATATGTGTGTATGTATGTGAATTTGTATATGTGACTGAACACGTATATTTCTTTTCCGTAATAGATAAAAATTATTTGTTTTTTTTTTTTTGTAATATTTCTGTGTTGTTTGAAAATTACTCGCGAGATTTTCTTCTTTGAAATGTTAACAACCGCACAACCGAACTCGAACTAAACTTAAAATATAGACAATTTAACAATTTTGACTCATTTTTGTTTTTAATTTATACTGACTTTTTTTTTGTGCTTTTTATTTTTTAAAAGATTTATTCATTTTTAGGAAAAATAAGAGTTGCTTATAAAAAGCTTCAAATTTTTTTTTTTATTTCAGGTATAGAAAAAAAAAGAAAAACGAAAATATAAACTTAAAAGTTTTGTACAAATTTTCGTAATAACAAAAAAAAAATACAGTAATGTTTTGCATTTGTAATGTACGAGTCCTGCCACTATTGTGTTCTTTGTAAAAATTTTAAAAATTTTCATTTTGTGATTAACACTTATTTAGATTTTTAGATTTTTAAAATACTTTTATAGGCCATATACAATTATAAATTTTACAAAAACTTAAAGCTAAAAATTTTTATTTTAAAATGTAAATTCTTAAATACATATATGATTTACAATGATTTCGATATTTAGGACCTGATCGTCTATCTTCCTATTTCAGTCGAAAAGTGAGAAGAAAGTGAGTAACTATCAAATACTTGTATAATGTAATTTTCGAGTGAAAAGAATTATTTGGTATTGCGCATCTTGTTCTTCTCTAAAATGCATACAAAATTTATTCACTTCGTTTTTGAAAGTGGGACGTTCAGTCGATAATTTGAGAAAAAATTCAAAAATCCAATTGAAACAATGAGTAATCTTATTGGAAAAGTGAAACATCCAGTAGAAAATTCTGAATTCAAAGTGAATAAAAAGTGAACTAAAAATCGAGATACACGATCAGCCTGTTTTTATTTATATATTTTTTTTCTTTTTAATTTTTTATTTATATATTTTTTTTAATCCTACTTCGCTGCTGTAAGGATCGTAGCACTGGCGCATGTTATGGTAGATAACCATGAACCAGTTTCCGGCGTCATTGAATTTTACTAGATAGGTGACGAATTTACCGTAGTTTTTTTCTTTATGTTAAATATTGATAATTATTTTGATATTTATTGTTGTATTTTCCTGGTATTTTCAATATTGAATATTATCGAAATATGGCAATTAGTTGAAATTAGTTATAGTGACCTGACCAGGCTTTGAACCTGAGGCCCTTCAGTCAAAGGACCAGTACAATAACCATGCTGCACCATTGCAGTATTATATAAATATATGAGCACGTGACATAAATTTGAAGATGAAAAATACAAAATAGAAAAAAAATTTGATGTTTTTGAAAAAAATTATTTCATTAGCCTTCCTTTTTTTGCAATAAATAAAGTGATTTGAATTTTTAATGAGTGTCTAGAAATACTCTGTGACTGCGAAGGAACCACAAAAGTCTTCAAACGGTCCAAATATTGGTTACGTTTCTATAAATATGATATGAAATGGGATTCCGAATATATTTGTTCATATCTCATAAAATAAAAAGTTTTCGGAGGAATAAAACGAAATTATAAAATATTGCTTGGATAAAGTAAATTGCATATCCTATTATTTTCTTTGATATTATTAATATTTTTATAAAGAAACCTGTGGTTAATATTACAATGAAATAGTCAATTCTTGCAATTTTTGCTTCACGATATTGTATAACATTATTTTTAATATATTTTTTAATTAGTTTTTGATAATGAGTTTAATTAATATTTTATAATGAGTTTCTATCAATCGAAAAGATTTTATTACCCAATCTAAAAATATTATTAACAATCTGAAACAATCATTGACATAAATTGAAAATGTTTAGGCAATTCTGCCGAATGATTTACAATCACATATTTTTGAATTAAATTGTGTGTTTTAGTATTTTTATTATGTATTCTACGTTGATATCATAATTTTTTTAGTACACCCATTTTGATATTTTTTGCGTGTTATAGGAATGTTTTAATTGCTGATAATAAGAACATGAATTAAAAATATGTTCCATCGTTCAAACAATTTTCGCATGAACAGGGTGATTTCCTTACCGTAAATCAAATAGAAAGATATGTGTGTAATTTTTCTTTTATTATTTTATATTACTTTTAAAATCTGAGTTTCTAGTATATATGCATTTAAAAAGGAGGTTTTAAATCATTATATTCATTAGTGGTTGAATAATAATTTAAGTACTAAATATTTTTTCTAATTTTTTTTCAATAATAGGTGTCACTTTGCTAATTTTATGTAAATTTATTTAAATAGTAACCATTTAATGATTTGAAAGTACCATTTGTCTTAATTAAAATTTTATCACAAATATAGCTGTATATTAATTTTAAGTTGTGCGACACCCTATAGGCATATTTCAGAATTTTTAAAAAGAGTTCTTTCATATTCTTTATGGGACTGTCCTTTTCTTTGATTTTTGCAATATTGTCTAATGGAAAATAATATAGAGAAACTGGCAAAATTTAAGTTAATTATGGAATATAAAGTGCAGTACAAGCATATTGTGTCATTTGTATTTTTCAACTATATTAAGTTAAATTCCAAGAATTTGGTACCGGTCAAGTCAATTACTTCTGAAATAATTTACATTAACATCTATACAATTTTTAACAACCTGTTTAAAATAAACAGAATAATTTCTGATTCGATTTGTGTTACCACAAGCTGAAATTTGTGAGCAAATATTTTCGAAAAAAATACTTTTGACAATTTATTTTTACTGTAAGCTCGTATAATTATAAATAAATTGCATACGAGCTTGCTCATATAAAATACTTATCTACATATTCTATATGTAATGATGCATGAATGAATTACACGTATATATATATAAAAACAGAAAATATTTAATTATTACAACATTAAAGCTGTCAGACTCGTATAATCGTAAATATAGGAATATTGAAAGCATATAATTTACCAATAAAAGGTGCTATAATTTTATTCAAGAATTTGAATAGCTAACGATAATTTAAACTCAATAAGCTTTTTTCTTTATATTGAGACTAAATTTTTTTTTTTTTTTTTTAAATAAAGGGGATATTATTTTTAATAGATTATTTTTCGGCATCGAAGTAATTCTTAAACATTAATAGTCTAGAAAGCTTACACCAATAGCTGACGGTCCTACGGTGCCTCTTTTTTAGTACATCCGTTTGAAACAAGGAAATAATGGGAGAACTAGACGAAAGTTAGTTCTTTTTTTTAATTAGACGCAATTATACATAAGTTTATTTTAAAGTTGTTAATGCACTTATTAAGGCTTTTTTGTACAGGAAATTTTTATTCATAATTTTATTTCATAACTATAGATTATTAAAATTGTGTTTGAATAAAATTTATTATATAATTTACATCATAACAATGTGGACCCAAATTAAAATATGATTATGGAGATTTTCTTAAGGTTTATAATTGTTGCATGATACAAAATTCTTGCATATGAAAAATTGCATCAAAAAATCATACAAGTTAATGAAATAAAGTTAGTTCGCCAGAATATATGCAATATTTATGTGAATATAATGCTAAATAACTACCTAGCTATTTACGAGCAAGTGAGATGGTAAAATTAAATATTTTTCTCTTTCAAGCCCAAAATTAAGTATTTTTAAATTTATGTAAGATTTTACAAACAGAAATAAACTTTAAATATCAAAGGTTCTAGTATTTCACATTTATTTGTTATTGTAAAATTACAAAAAAATCAACTACACATATAACATGAAAATATTTTTAAATTATATTTTATACCATAATTATCGCATTGCAAAGTATTAAAATAAATTTAAGCTATTTGCACAAGATCTGGAAATTATCCTGATTATTTTTGAAAAATTTGCATAATTATTGGCGAAACCAATTCGTTTGATATATTTAACGCGTTCCCTTTAATATTACATATATAAAACTTTAAATGATGCCCAAAATGTAGTTTCGAATTGGAAAAAATTTTTGAACGAAATGCTGTTTTGTGGACCGAAATCCTTTTTAGCGAATTAAAAGTTATTCTATATATTTTATTGTTGAGAATATGACTGTATAACATAACATTCAGTTTATATGTAAAAATAAAAAGTTGAAGATTAATGAAGAAATTGCTACAATAGTTTTGATTAGGGGTTTCTGGAAATATATGAAAACACTGAAAATATACATAGATTGTTCGGAAATTACTCGCTTTAATAAAATTCGTTCGGAAATTCATTCCGTAATAAAGAAATATCAGAAATGTCGAAGAAAACTTAAACTCAAAATCCAGCTTAAATTTTTTCGCTGCCGCTGAGATTTTTTTTTTTAAATTTTAAAATTTCAAAATGTCAGATTCAAATATTGAAGGGTTATTCAAATAAGTTCTCTTTAAGTCTTCAAATCTTATCAATCACATACGTAAACATGTTTCGTTAAAATTTTAATTTTAACTAAAATGTCATTTATGCCATTTCGAGTAACTCATTATTTAAACGTTTCAGAAATTGCAGACTACTTAAACGTAAAAAACTTTTCTGAATTGTTTGCGTACATGTTTAACGCTGGTCCGAAATTTAAGTTTTAATGTAGAAATTTGAGGCAGCGTGCATGAACCAAAACCCCACCTACTTAATTGCATCGCATATAAAATTTTAATCATGTTAAAGAGAAAATCAACTATAAATAAATTTAGTTTAATAATAGTTTTAATTTTCCTTTGAAATATTTAATACAATACATAAATTGCTCCAAAAGCGTGCTTTAAATGTTTTTTTAAGGTCTTATTTAAAAATTTCACTTAAATTGTTTTTCTAATAAATTTCAGTTTTCTCATGCTGTAAGTTATTTTTGCCGAGTTTTGATCAAAATTCAAATTTTTGGAATTTACAGTTTGAACTGTTACATTTCAACTGTTCGAAGTTTTACCGCATACGAACCTTTACTTACACATTACTCTAAAATAATTATTGAATAAATTAAAACAAAAACATTTTTTTTAAGGTTATAAGGAAATTTTTTTTATTTCGAAGAAAACTAAAATTAAATAATTTTGTCTTTTTATTGTTAATTCAAAAAATTTCTAAGGAATAAAATGTAAGAGCTAAATTAGTATAGAAAACTTTAAAGTTAATTAAATTCTAATTAAAGTTAAGACGAGTTGGTACTTTTTGTTATTTTTCTTTTTTTTTGTTCTGCTTTAAATGAAAAGTTTTGTAGGAAATTCCATAAGCGTAAATTTTACAAAAGCCAACATTCGAATAAATATTTTCTTATAGTTGTCAGTCGATAAAAATAGCATTTTGTTCATAGATTTTTGAGATTTCTTAAAAGTACCAAAATTTTTCAGTTTTGTTTATCTTTCGAAAAGTTTGAAAATTAATTCAAACATTGCCATAGACGTGTGTAACCAAAGGCGTGTTTTTAGAAGAAAAAATATGACTATACATCAAATTAAAAAGACTTGCCCGTAATTTCCATGTTGATTTCAAGTTTAAATATTGGAAGTTGTGAAAGGGAAGTTTCAATTCCTTTATATCAAATATATTTCAATTATATTTTAATTCTTATCTCTTGATTATTTCCGAAATCAATTCAATTTATATAAATATTGAATTGACACTACCACATGCATACACATTTAGTCTTCTATTTTTTGTTTGCACAGTTTGACCAAACATTTTGTATAAATTTTTTATTAAATTTTAGGTACAACAAACCATTAGATTTTGAAGGATTAAAAAACAAATGCTTATGTAGTTAGTGCAGATAGTGAAGGAACACCATAGATAAGTGACACAAAGGAACACATTTCTTATAACAACAAAACACGTAAAAATAAAACTTTAAAAAAAATTTAAAAAAAATTTTTCTTATACATATGGAAAGAGGTCCCACCATATTGATATAGGAAATATGTTCTTTTGGCAGAGAAAAATTTGTAAAAAAAATATTAGAAATTTTGCAAAAGAAAGAAGAAAAATACAAATTAAAATATTGGCATTACAATAAGTTATTAAAATTAAAATAAAGCAAACTAGGTGAAAGCAAAAATATATAATTTTTGTAAAAAAGAAATTGAAAAGGTTTGCTGAGAGAAAGAGTAAAAAACATAGGAAAAAAGGGATAACTAAAATAGAGTATTGAAAGAAGAAGAAATAAAAAGGAGGAACTAGATTGAAAGATATTGAAATAGGAAATGAAGAAAAAATTACTAAAAGACAAGCTGGAGAGGCTAAAGATAGAAACAAATAAATTAAATAAGTGAAAAAATAGAGAAGTAGAAATTAAAATAGTAGAAAAAAGGAATAAGAAAAAGAAGATATAAAATAAAAGAAGAAATTGATAAAGATACAACGAAGTTGTAAGAAAAAATAAAAGTTAAAATTGGAATTTTTTTATTAAATTATAATAAAAAATAAAGAAATAGAAACAAATATGGGGACAAAAATAGAAAAAAAAAGATAGAAAAGATTAAGAAACAAGAATTAAATAGAAACAGAAATATTGAAACAATAAAAAAGGTACAGATATCAGAAAATTGAATAAAAACATAGAGGAAGAAGGAAATCAAAGAAGAAAATAAGGAGATCAAAGAATAGAAATTGAAGGAAAAAATAAGAAAAAATTAGAAAAGAAAAATAAGTGTAAGAAATAGTAAAAAAAGACATAGAAAAGGAAAAACTAAGAAAGTATAAAGGACATGAAGAAAAATAGAACAAGAAGAGATAAAACGCAGAAAAGAGAGGAAGAAGTAAAAGGAAAGAAATTAAGATAAGAAAAGAAGAAAATATAAAATATAAAAATCAATACAAATACATGTATAGTTATCAACAATTAAATTAAAATGTGTAAGGAATAGTAAAAGTAGTAAAAAAAGGAGAAAAACAAAGAAAAAATGGAAAGAAACAAATAAAAGAAGAGAAAAAAATAAGTAGCATATAAGGGAGTATAGCAGAACATACTGAATATTGTGAAGAGATATAAAAGTTAAAAAATAAGTAAAGAAATAAGGAAAGATAGAAAATAGAAGATATGAATATACTGAAATTGAATAAGAAAGATGATAAAGAAAGAAAAACGAAAACGTGAGAAATATGAAAAAGTAAAAGAAAAGTTGTAGAAATAGGGACTGAAATATAAAGAGAGAAGAAGTGAACAAGGAAAAAAGAGAGGAAAAAAGTGAGATAGAAAAAGAGCAATAAAAAAAGAGATTAAGAAAACACAGAAAGAAGAGAATACAGGAAAACAGTTTGAAATAGTAAAAGAATAAAGATAAAAAAGATAAAAAAAAAATAATTATACAACAAAGTGAGGACGTAGGAAGAAATAGAAAAATTATAGTGTTAAAAACGTTACACATTTAAAATTAGCACAAATATATAAAAAACTCATCTCAAGCGTTAATTGTTATATAGAACAATTTTAATATTCATCAAATAATTTTTGTCATGTTAACCAATTAATTATTATATTAGTTGAGCTACAGAATCTTTAAAAAAGTTAAAAAAGATTTTAAAAGAGATAGAAAGAATTAAGAAAAAGGAAGATAGAAAAATTATTTAGAAGATATTTAAAAATAGAATAATGTGAAAATAATAGAAACGAATAATAGAAAGAGTAAGTTTTGGAAAAAGAAATTTACAACAGTAAATATTGGATAAAATTATAGATGACACAAAATAGATTACCGAGAGCGAAGTTTGTTAATAACTAAATTATTTAGAACATGGAAAACGAAGAAATTAAGAAGTATACATAGAAGAGATCAATATTTAAGACATTTAAGAAATAAAGTTAAATATGAGATAATGAAAGATTCTTTAGTTAGAAAAGTACAGTAAGTAATAAAAAAAAAGCTTAAACATGAAATTGTAAAATAGACAAAAAAGTTTTTGAATAGAGTATAACAACTATAAAATAATTAAGGTATAAAATAATAGGAAAGAAAAAAGAAATAGAAACACAAAAAAATTTCAGTTGAATGTAGATGTGAACATTAGATAATGAAAATAAACTCTTAAGTACAAACATAAAAAAAGTAAAGGTTGGTGAAGAAATTGAAAACAAAGCAACAATAGAAAATTGTTTGAAGAATGAAAAGAAAAATAGGAGATAGAAATATGAAATAATGATAAAGAAATGAAAAATAATGAAATAGAAATATCAAAACGAAGAATAAAGAATCAATCATATAACGTGTTCAAAGGAAGAGCAAAATAATGAAACCATAAAAAGTAAACACAATTTATTGGAAATAGAAAAAATAAGGTTTCAATAACAAAAAATTAAGATATTTAAAAATAAAAAATGTCAGAGAAAAATCATGAAATAAGGAAAAAATAAACAAAGTGAAATTTCAGAATATAAATGAAAATAGAAGTAGTAGAAATGAAAAAGTTTAAATTTTGAAAAATGTGAAAGTAGAAATTCATTGTAAAGCTTAAACTAAATGAATTTAATTGATAAGAGTTGATGCAGGAACCTTGGTATAAAGAGAATATCAGTATGTATGAAAAATATAGAAAAAGAGAAAGTTTTAAGTTTTGAAGTGAATGAATCTGTTTTACAACTTAAATTTAAGAAATTACATCGAAAATAACAAAAAAACAAGAAGTAAAATAGAAGTAAGAAAACTAGACTATTAAATTCAGAAAAGAAAAGTATAAATAACTGTAGAAAATAACAAATTGAAGAAAGTTTAGAATAAATATGAGAGAATAAGAAGCAAATGTAAAAGACAGAATAGTGACAGGATAGCTGAAAAATGTGAAGTGATTTAGAATTTGAAAATAAGTTGAAGTCAAAAAATTAAAAATTGTAAAAATAATTTGAAGATTTATTGTCTTATGGTTTCCACCATAAATTTTCAGAATCATTATAAAAAATATAAGAGAATTAAAATTCACAACGGAAATGAATTGAAGAATAGTATAGATAATAGAAAAAGATTATAGTTCTACTCGTTTTTTGATTTAAGAAGAAAAATGAAAAATATTATAGAACTTTAATAAAATAGAAAAGTGTATGAAAATAGAAAATATACTTGAAGATAGGAAAAATAGTGGAAAAATAGATAAAAAGAAAGTGATAGTTAGAAATTTTTAGATAACAGAGAAAGAGATCTAATAAGAAGAAATATGAAGGAAATTATATAAATATGTAGTTAGAGAAGGAAAAGAAATAAAGAAGTTTAAAATAATTGAGAAAAAATAATGAAGATAATTAGAAAAAAGAAAGTAGAAATTAAATTTCAGATAAAGAATTGTGAAAAGTAAAATATTTTATATAAAAGATTCAGATAAGATTTTAATTATATAAATTGAAATTTATTGATTATAAGGAAGGGAGCATAATGTATATATACAAAAAATATATATATATATCTAGAAAAATAAATTTTTAAAAATTAGTGGAATGAAAAAATTAAGATTAAGTAAAAAGTAAAAGTTGAGATAAATATAAATAAAAGTATTCAAAGAAAAAACGAAAGAAATAGTAAGAGTAGAAAAGAAGAAAATGTTTTTTAAAATGAAAAAAGTGAAAATACAAAATAACTTAATTTTAACAGTGAAAATTGTAAGAAATAATAATGATATGCTAGAGAAGAAGAGCGTTACAATAGAAGAGTTAGAAATAAATTTGGCATCACTTTATTCACCAAGGAATAAGAAAAATTTGATAAATAAAAAAATATAAACATGCAGTGTGAATAATGCCTCATCTAAAGTTTTATACCTTAATTATTTTAATATCTAAACCAGAAATTGTAACCGATACAAACGTATAAAAAGATTTTGATATAGAACTAGACAAAAATATTTGCAATGCATTAAAAAGTAATAAAATGTAAAGAAAAATACAATCAAAGTAAAGATAAATTGTTATACTATAGTCATTAAAGTAAGAAAAAGTAAAAGTGTAACAGATTATGAGAACGTTTGGAAAATATAAATTAAACTTGCTTGGAGTGCATCACTTTTTCGAGAGAAAAATTTAATCTACATTTAATCAACAGAAAAATTAACCTCAAATAAATTGAATTCACATTTTTTTCAAAAATTCTGCATACTATTGTATACAAAAAAAAATTGTAAGAATTAAAAATGATGTGAAATGATTTGCATATGCGCCATGCGGTCTCAAACCAAACTAAAACACCATACGAGTATAAAATGATTAATTGATTTTTGAAAAAAAAAACTAATGAAATTTCGTATGATAGAGAAAATTGTGATTTGTTCGAATGTTGGCATTTAAAGCGTTGAAAAATGGCTACAAGTATAATTGTTATTTACAAGTATTTTTTAAGAAACAAAAAATTAAATATTAAATACATAAATTCTTGTTTTATAAATTGAAAATTTTAGTAAAACGGTGGGCATAAAAATCGAAATTTTTAAAATTTGTATTTTTTTGTTTTTGCTTTTTTTGCGTCATAGTATCTAATTCATATGTATAGGTTATGTGTTAGAAATTACTTATATGCTATGTATATATGTATAATTGATTATTCTTGATAATCAAATTATATAATTGAAATTTAAAAACTAATTTATTATTCATAAGCCAAAATTATCAATAGAAATTTTATAAAGAAATTTTAATTATTAAATCTAAAAAATATGGCGTTTCAAATCGAAATATTTTTGTATATATTTTTGTTTCGGTAAACACATAACTTACACATGAAAAATATTTTAAATAATATTGTTTTTCAATTTAATTTTATGCTTTTGATTTATATTACATTAAATAAAATTCAGTGGCAGAAATATTATTGTTTCTTATTTTGTTTTTTTCATTGCCATAAAATTCTCTTTGACGTAACATAATTCGAATTTATAATCTAGTTTTAGATAAAACAAAAAATGAAAAGGAAAGCTAAATTAATATTAGCTCTAAAAAGTATAAGCAATAAACTGTTACCAATTACACTACAAATTTTATTAAAATTATTTAATATTGTATTTTATTAGATGAAATTGATTTGATCATTTTAAGATTTGTTCATTAAACCACCACCTAATAAAATTCAATTTGTTTCAATAAATTAATTTAGAAATAAAATTTGAGCAAATAAATTTTGAAGTGTAATCGGTAACCCAATTCATAATAAAGAAAAGTAAATATTCGAAAGTTAGAAAAGTTCGCAAAGATATAGAGAGAAAATGACAATTAATGAAAATGCTATAGTAAAGAGAAAAAAAAGAGTGAAAAGAGAGAAAGTTATATTGTTTCCCTTTTTTTAGGAGAAAAATAGAGAAATGAAAAAGAAAGAAAATAGAAAGATATTTTTTTTTTTTTGCTTTAAATTTAATTTTTTTTTTCTGTCTATCTTACACTAAAGTTATTATTTATCAACAGTTCTTTTATAAAAATGATGTATGTATATTTAAATTATATAGATAGATATCTATATACTATAGGTATATAAATATTTTGAGTACAGATAATTAAGCATAAAATTTAAAATAATTAATTTTTGTTTTAATTTTTTGATTTTTAAAAATTTTTAAATTTCTTGTTAAAAAGATTTTACAACGACTTCATTAAAAATTAATTATAAAATAATAATTTAATTATAAACGTTTGAATTTTTATAATTTTCTGATGTTATAAAACAAGTCATGTGAACGTAATATAGGAATATGAGTGAATTATACAATAAAATTAATACCGGATCAGGAGCAATTGGAGTTTTTTTTTTTTTTGGAATAAGACTTAAACATTTGTTTATGGAATTGTTAAATTTTAAAGGTTGATCTTAAAAATGTTTGTCTTAATGATAGTTTCGACTTATAATATTTTAATTTTAAATTTCAAAATGGCGCTGAAAGACATGTAGTGCCATAAAAATAGACTTGATTTTAATAGAAATATCATAATAATCATTTAATTAACACATTGTTGACCGGCAATTTTCGACATGTTTTTTAAATTAATATATATATATATATTGTTAAAATAATGGTGAGTTATTTGTTACCGCTTGTTACAATGTGTTAACAAAGCACAATTATTTTATTGAGCATTTTATTCTGAAATTAATTAAATGAGTCGCTGATTGAGTTTTAAAAAATGTAAGAATCAAGTAAAAAGTATTTTAAAATAATTTCTAATTTTGAAATATTAAAAAATTCCAATACAAATTTAATAGCATTCTACTTAATATTTCAAAAAATTATTTAAATTAATAAAATTTTAAATAATTAAAAATAAAAACAAATTCACTTGAGACTTAATAATTGCTGTAGTCTATATGTATAAACTATTGCACATTATGTGTAAAAAATAAAAAAATTAAAATCAAATAATTAATTATTAGAAGAAAAAAAATTTTTTTTGAAAAAAAAAAAACTTAATAATAATTAAAATTTTTCACAGCTGAATGAAGTTTTTATCATCATCATAACTATATAAAATTATTAAAAATATTTTTAGTTATTATTTTAAGAATATTTTAAAAAATAATCTTAAAATATATTTTTATCATTTCACTTCTAAATTATAACAAAATAAAAATTTTACAAAAAAAGGAATAATAGAAACACAAAAAAAAAAAAATTAAAGATTCTTAATTCTTTTTCTCATCAGCCTCCTTATACCAATCTTCACAACCCCGTACATTTTCAGGTGCATCACAGCGTTGTGTTTCTTCATTATATACTTCACTAACTTGACAACCTAAATCACGTGGTTCAACACCATTTAAGCACACATAGAATTTTTGACAATCGGTTGGATGCGGGAATTTCGGATGAGCTACTGCTTGACCTGATGGATCTAATGGAGCACTTTTGGGACACTCAAAACCATCACTCAATTTTTCTGGTTGTTAAAGAAAAAACGAAACAAAAAATAAATTTTAATTAGAATTTTGACAGCATAATTATTGTGAATATTTATGGCATTCAAATATTATTTATAAATTTTAAATAAATATTTGTAAAAATTTAATTTTCTTATAAAAATATTGTTATAATTTATTATTAATATAATTATATAAGTTTTTTATTAATTTATTTTAGTTCGTGTATATATGTACATGTTCGTACATACATCTATATTCGGGTATTGTAATTTCTATGGCACTTTCGAACCTTGAATATAATTTGCCAGTGTTCAATTGTCAGTCAATTTGAAATTATTGCAAATAGCTAAGAATAATATAGAATTACAGTAATACAAATAGATGCATTTTTTTTGGAAAAACTAATGTTAGTAAAAATAAACAATAAATGAAAACATTTGTTCACCAAATTAGTTCGAAAATCAGTTCAACTAAAATCAATCTTAGAAATTACTTTGTGTGAAATGTTTTACCTTTTTAATTAATACATCTTTCTGATAAATATACACATATTAATTTAAAACATATAATGGCATTTCTCAATTATCAATTTAATTTGATTGTTTATGTGATTCGATGCCGTATTGCAGCACACTTTACAAACTTAAACAATTTGTAGTGTGAGTGTTTATTTTTTTAATTAACATTCTGGTTTCATTCGAAATAATTATTATAGAATAAAAAGTTTCTCTGACTTCTAAAACAAAAGTAATACATGTATTGATAAAACAATGCAACTTATGAGTTGTAATTGCTGAATTATGTGTAGTGAAACAGTATTGTTGCATATTTGAAGTTATGATTTTTTCGACTTATATAATTATGGAAAATAACCCGTCCGTTGCAGACATTTTTTTTTGTGTAATTTTTAATTATATTATTAATTTATTTTTTACAAAATTCAAATTTTGTCAATTTAATTTTACTTTAAAACTCTTACTTCCTGTTTCTTGGCAACCTTCACGTTTTGCGGAATCTGGCCAAACACATGTACCAGAATATTCATCGAAATGTAATCCAGCTGTACATTTATTTTCGATAGCATCACCATCAATACAGTTATAGAAAATATTGCATACTGTTGCATCTGGATGAGCAAAGAAACCATTACGTCTTGGACATAAAGCATTTGATTTTGGTGGTTCTATTTATAAGAAAAAAGAATTTATTTAAATTAATTCAATGTCAAAGTATATTATACCAATTAATTTGTATAATATATAAGGATAAAAATATTTAAATAAAAAATAAAACTTACGAAGTTCTGTTCTATCACCACAATCAATATTGAATGGTTGATCACATTTGTTTACTTTTCTAATTGATTCATCGAATACTAAACCATCTGGACACAGTTTTTCATGTGCTACTCCATCTTTACATTCATAATATTTATCACATTGTACTGGATCCTCAAATTGACCGTTTGCTTCTGGACAAGTAAAGGCTTTTTGGGCATCTGAAATAAAAAAAAAATAAAAGAAAAAAAATCAAATAAATGTGAAACATAAATATTTATGTAATTTAAATTTTTAAATAAAATTAAAATAAAACTTTATTCAAAATAAATTCAAAATTAATTTCTTTTATTGCCTAAATTAAAGAAAATTAGCTATAAAATAGATTTCCCTAATATACATTTTTGGTTCAAACGTCAAATTGACGTAAAAATTGCATTAAACTTTAACTGCTTGAACTCAATTTCCATATTTAAAATTAGTTCAAATTTGAAATTGTTTTAAGCATTTAAGCAATTGTTTTAAGCATCTTTGTTTTAAGCAAGAGAAAGGATTAAACATTTCAGATTCTTAAAAGATTTTATAAGAATGTGTTCAAGTTTGGTAACTGATGATAATAATAAGAATAATAAGTATACTACTTTGAGAATTTGTTAGAAAAGTAAGTATCTCTTTAGTTTTTGAACAAGTATCATTATATGCTATCAGAAATTCAAAAGTTAGTTTTTGTTTATACATACGACATAATCTAAGATTTAATCTGAGTCTGATGAAAGCCGGATTTGTAAACACTGTTTGACATCAGACTTTGTTTCAGATTTCTCTTATCATTAAATGTCAGATTTTTTGAAATAATGGCATCAATTAATTTTTAACTAAAGTTTTATGTAGCAGTGAGCCGAGTTTTACTTTGAGTATAATTGTCAAAGCTACTTTTAAAATTTTCTGTGATATGTAAATACTCGTGAGACTTTATCGTAGATCCAATCTGTCGTATACGTTAATAGTACCTTTCAATTTTATTTTCTTTACATGCTGCTTTATTGACGGAAAAACAATGCTGTCATTTTCGCCTTAAATATCTATTACCTCTTAAATCTTACAAAGAAGTGATTTGAATTTATTAGTCAAAATAGTTTCAAATTATTTTATAAATTTTTTCTATTGTAAAAACCATAAAAATGAAAATTATTGACAAATAATTAATTCATTACAAAACAAGATCTACTTTACATCTAACTATTGTAAAATTTCATATTGTATCTGTGCATATAAAATAAGCACTAATTTAAATTTCAAATTGATTTTTAGGTGCACCACTTAATATTATGCTACCTATGTAGACATTAAAAAATATTTAATATTAACCATTTACAAATATGAGTGTGTAGGTATTAAAGTTAAAATTGAATCAGCTACAAATCTATTTATATTATATATATATATATATATATATTAATAATGACGATCAATTTGAGAAATACTTAAGAAATGCAATGTACTAGACATTATAACTGTAATGAATAGATACGGGTGTAAACACTGAAATCGTTTTAAGCTTACCACCATTGTATATTAAATAATTTTTTTTTTTTATTTTTAAATAAACACACCTTAAAATTTTTTCAACATAAACATGCATATTATATTTATACTTGTATGTTTATATATATATTTCTGTATATATAAATGTTCACTTGTAACAGTGCCTTTGTTCATTATAATGATATTTTTAAGTGAAAGTTGTTCATAGATTTTGTTTATATGTAAGAAGACCTTCGGATGTGAAAGTATCATTTTCCTGTATTACAACTCAACTTTTGTTACAATTTATATAAGTACATAGTATAGGAAAATGATTGAGGTGTGTAGAAACAAATAATAATGGTATGAAATTACTCTTTACTTCATTGTATGTAGTATATGTATGCATATAACAAGTAAAAATTTTGATTAATTATTGAAATTTAAGTTTGTCGCATTTTAATTTTTTTTTACGTGAAGTAATAATAATAAAAACTAAATGAGTAGCAATAGAGAAAAAAAAAATATTTTGAAATTATCTACTTTTAATAAAAGGTTATCCAAATACCCCTAAAGAGAAGAAAGTAAATATTAAATTTTAAACACTTTTTCTTTTACATTAAAATTTTGCTCAATAATGTGCAAACATTAACGTACACTGTAATTTCATTCACCTTGTTTTTCAAATAGCAAATTTTTCTGTGAATATTGTTGAAAATTAATAATTAATTATTTAAAAGATTTTGTGTAAAACAAAATTAAGTTGAGAAAAATAATAATAAAGCAATTCTTTTTAAAAATTTCACATATGGGTGTATAATTATAATTTAACGCCCTTTCTCTATCAAGCTATGTGTATAATATGTTAGTGGGGTTTGATATACACCTGTTTTGAATGTATAATGTATTCATTTTAAATATCTTATGTGTTAACAATATTATTTAACTTTTAAATCAAAAATTATTATAGACTTAAGAAAAATATCTAAATTTTTACCAAATTTTCAAAAAGTTTTCCTTCATTATTTTATTGCAAATAAAATTGTATCATAACCGTATATCACTAATTGTTGTGGAACATTTACGACAAAAGTCTTTAGCAATGATTTATTTGATACACTTTAAAAAGGCACATCAAATTATAGCTGGTTCAGCAGAAAACTGATCATATTTCCGAAGCAAAAGTCATCTGATCCAGTTTGACCATGTGTTAAAGAGAAAATAGGGAAGGTATGTCAATAGTAGAAGAATTGACTAAAACACTTAATTGCTTCGAGGAAACTAGAATTTTTATGAAAATGTGGTTGGAGCCAAATGTGTTATTTTGAGTAAAAATTTGAAATCGAGAAACGAAAACAATACTATAAGGGTATTACTATATTGTGATTTAAAATTGGCTCATTAAAATGTTTAAACGAAAACTCCGGCAACGCAATAATTTAATTTACTATCGAAAAATTCTAATAGTGTGTGTAAATGAATCACATTTATAAAAAATAAGTTTTATTGTAATTTGCAAGAACATCTCCAACAATAATACAAATTGTCGTAATACATAATATTACGACAATTTGTATTATTGTTTATTTTTTTGGACCTTTTTTTGTATGCATTATTTATTTTACTATTGGATTTTTTAATTTAATCACATAATTAAAATTCCAAATAAACTGAATTCGTCTATATATATATGTATATGTATATGTATATATATGTATATATATATATATATATATATATTTATAGAATGACGTTATACAAGTATGTTGCCAATAATTTCGGTAATAATTTTTTGATAATTTAGGTTGTGGATATGATTATAATATGCTCAAGCTAAAACATTTAAAATCACAGATTTTCCCTTCATTCAAACAAATATTTAGAACCCGGGAGCTGTTCAACAAAGAGTAACAACTACTAAGCACTTGTTTTACAGGTAATGGATAAAATTTTATTTTTGCTTTCGTAATTAATTATATTTGAGCTCTAATTTTCAATAAAAAAAGCTAGTGCAAGTAAAAATTTTTAAATTTTTTTAATCAATTTTTTTTCAAAGAATTTGTTAAAAGTTTGCTTTCTTTTTTCTAAATAAGCAATGAGAGCACTGAACGTTTTTCTACACCTCAACAGTAAGTTTTTTCCAGTAAAACATGAGATGAATATTAACTTTAATGAAAAAAAATTAAACACACTAGCCTCTTTAAAGAAAAATCTCCAAAATATTTTGCATCATTTTGCGAAACCCATTTTATTAGAATATGAATATAAGTAACTTAATAATATTTAAATATATACATACATTGTACATAATAATATATAAAGATGAATTTGTGTATATATCACATTTCATGCGACTCAATACCAATAACAGCATGCAAACACATAAATTATTTTATTAATTGTGTTTTACATTAAAACATGTCACAATCACATACAATTTATGCACATAGTATAATGTAAAATAATATATATGTATATCATAATATATGTGTATACCAAGTCAATATTTCATAATTAAAGTTTGTTATGCGCAAGTTATTATTTTTATTGTTACCAACTATGTAGTATGCGAAGTTTTTTTTTCTTTTAAAATCTTACAAACTCCAAATGTGGTAAACACTTATAAAATGTTATGTTAAAGTTAAGTGACTTATGCCTTAAATGCGAGTATAAAATACTTGAAATATTTTGTTGATTTGTAGATGAGTTTTGAATTGTGTAATTTATTGCATTTTATTCAAGACTCTTATAAGGTACATATGTACATACATACGTATACATACAACAAAAATAGTAATAAAGTATGTTTATCAGTTTATATAAAATATAATAAAAAACAAAACTTATTACGAAAAAATTTAATTATTATAAATTTAATAAAATTTTATGTACACACATACAAACTTCTTGTATTAAAAAGGCGGAAATTCATTTTAAAGTTTTTGTTTTTTTTTTAAATGGGAACTTTGACACATATGTGTATATGAAAAATACGTAAATAATTTGTTTTTTCAATTTAATTATTATTTTAACACCTAAACAATTTAAAACACTTTTGCTATTTAATTTTTGAACAATAAAAATATAAAGTTTGTAACTATAATTATATGTTTGACGTTACAACAACAAATTATTTACATACAAATATTACATTAAAAATTGATAGTTCTTTGTATAAGTACATTCATATGCTTACATATTAAGAAGCAATTTTATTAAAATTATCAGAATACAATGTCATTTCCTTAATCAACTTTCATGAAAACAATTGAATAGGAATTACAAGTAAATTAAAATTTTTTCCGATTTGGATTCACAATAATGTATAGAATTCTTAGAATTCACAACGACTACAATGACAACTGACAGAAGTATTTATCAAATAATTTTCATTTTAATTTAAAATATACGAAAAACTATTACATACTCTTAAATCACAATATATAGAGGGCATTTTGATAAAAATTTATTTAACACTTGCAATTTGATTTAAAATTATAAGTTTGTAACAAATTTCAATATAAAAATATTTTTGATTTATTAATAGAGTTAAAATCGAATCTCAATCATTCGAAATCAAAATTCGATCAAAATAAATACGAGTAATGGAAACAAAATTTTTTAAGTTTCGCCCGTGTATACTTAAAAAAAAAAAATTAGAAATATTAAACTTTGAAAGCGAATTATTGAGCGTAACAATCATAAATAAAATTTTTTCCTACCGCTATCAAAAGCCCATTCAATCTTAACTTTTATCTTAACTTCTATAAAATTCAATTGTCTATATATGTACATATGTTTATTAGTAATATTAATTAAGTATAATTTATATGCAAGAATGTACATATGAGTATAGTTTCAAATTCAACATAATATATTGCATTTACAAATTTACAATCTTTATAACAAGTTTACAAAAAATACAAATATTGAACTCGATACCCATATAATTATTACCATTTTGGGCAAAAGAATTATCGATACAATAATTATGATATTAAAGCATTTTTAAAAAAATAATTTATTAATAAGAAGATAACCTTGAAAACGTTAATTACTTTATATGGAGAATAAAACTTACAATTTTTTTTTGGGTTTTACTGCAATAAAAATATTGTATCATTTTTTTATGTCAAATTAAAAATTTTTTTTCATTTTTATATTGACTAAAATAGATAAAAATTATTAAATATTAATATGAAATTTATAATTTCATGAAATTCACGCATATTTTAATTGACAATTCTAAAATAGTTTATTAATACATTGCTTCATTTAAATTTGTTTTGGATTCTGCAAATTTATAGAGAGATAATTTGCACAAAAAATGTTGACATTGATTTAAATACGACAACAACTTATTTCAAAGAACAAAAAATGCTATATGGAAAAAAAAATTGAGATCATTTTATGTCGTTGCGATTGCGTTATATAAAGAAGATATTTTTGATAAAATGACATTTACATCTTGCATGCATATGACCCCGCCAAAGGCGACACCTATTAAATATAAGAAACATAAAAAAATGTAACAAATCTTTCACATCAACAAAAATAATTAATTATTTTTTTTTATCAACAAAAAATAACTTTTTTGTTGGTATGAAGGTATAATATCTTGCATGTAGTTATAATCTTTTAGGTTCTGATCTTCTATGCCGCTGTTTTACTCGGAAAGTGAGAAGAAGGTTAGTAACTGTCATATATTCGTATAACGTAATATTTGAGAAAGGAGAATTATTTAATATTGCGCATCTTCTTTTATAAAAAATTTATTAACTTTGTTTTTGAAAGTGAAACGTTCAGTCGATAATTTCGACGATAATTTGAGAGTAACCTTATTGGAAAAGTGAAACATCCATTAGAAAATACTGAGAATTCTGATTTCAAAGTGAAATAAAAAGTGAGTAAAAAAGTGAGATACACGATCAGGCATTTAATATTGTTGTTTCATAAGGGAACAAATTATTATAAAAATGTCAAATAATTTAAAATTTTAATATATGTAATTATTTTTAATATAATCGTAATATTTTCAATAAGAAATAAAATTTCAAAGTTAATTAAAAATTAATAAAAAGTTTTATTATTTATTTTTTTAAACGATGCGATTTCGCATTCATTTCATTAAAGTTCATTAAGTTCATTAAAGTTCATTTTCTTTTTTACTTAGCATACCAAAATGACACATTTACATTTTTAAGTTTAAAAATAATATTAAAATTTACAATTACTTAAATATTCAAAAAAAAAAAAAACAAAAAACGTACAAAATCTGCATCAAATCTCTATTAAATAGATTTATTTAACATAAAAATTCAATAAAAATTATATAATCTCGTAAAAAATTATTTTTAAATAAAAAATTCCAATATTATGTAATTAATTTAAAAAAAAAATTCACCTTTGTGTGACGAAAACCAGTAAAATAAGAAAAAAAAAAATTTTTTTTTTTGTTTTAGTTGTCTCCATTTTCTGCATAAATTTCATTTTAAAAATCATAAAAATCAAAGAAGAAAAATAAATAAATGTGAAATAATCGTAAACAACAGCAACACTCCTAAAAAACGGGTTACTGATACCGTTATATACATTTAATGTTATTTCATAATTTTACGATGTTAAATTTAAAATTGAATTTTTTTATTTTTGTTCTTGTTTTTGTTTTTGTTTGCTATGTATTTTTTTCTGTTTTTTTTTGTTTTGCCTTTTATCTTGTATAATATTTTAAAAAAATAAATTAGTCCTGAATTTTTTATAAAAACTATGAGTTTATCTAAGAAATTAATTTTTTTTTTAAGATAATGTTGTAAATAAAAAAATTCTGCAATCCTAGCTTCGTATAAATATTTTTAGCTTAGATATTCGACGGGTTTAATTAAAATTACATAAAAGGGCTCAATATTTTAAATATTTAAACCATTCAATTTCTTCATTTTTCAAAGTATTTTGTAAAAAATTTAAATTTTAAAATTAAATATAATTTTTAATTGTATTTTGAAGTGCACTGTATGTAAATACAATGCCTACTCAATTCAATATATCAAAACTGGAATAAAAGACAAAAGCAGTACATACATTTAAATCCGTTAGTTAATCCGTTAGGTAATTTTAGAAAATATTGTCAACAAAATACTTATGCTTAAAGATTAGTCTTGCAAAATGATGTTTTTAATATTTATGGTATACTTATTTTGAAATTAAAATGCATATAAAACTAATTTTCAGTTGACATTTGTAATTGTGCTCAATATTTATATTATTTACGTATAATATTTCTGTCATGTCACATGAAAATGTTACAATATGTATGTAAATATAATTGTAATAAATATAAATACTTATTACATAGAGAATTCAATAAAATTTTGATTAAAATTATTGTGGCAGTGTATTTATAGACTATTGTGGCAGTGTATTACATAAAAATCCATTTACTAAATTTGCAATATTTAATTATTATTAGTTAATTTGTATAATTTATGTATGTAATACATTATATTTGTAATATTATTTGCTATTACAAATATTTGAAGTAAGACTTTTTGATTATGGAATAAAAAATTGTTTAATGTAGTGGAGCAATGAGAATGTGAAATTAAAAATCGTATAAAAGTGTTACTGTTCAGTTTTTCCGATACCAAATTTAATGTAGTACAATGTTGTAGTACAATTTACAAAATTTTTTAGTTTGTTGTTTTAATCTAGAATTTTTTATTGATTTAAATAAAACCTTGTAAATAAAATTACAATTTAGTTACAAATATTATTTGAGCATTGTTTGGGAGCTCATTTTTATGTATGAAATCGTATATACATATAAATATGTTACATTGCGTGCTCGTATTATTTTATGCTCATTATAGTACGATTTTTATTAAAAACAAAAAAAAAATTAATAACAAAAATTAAAGTTTAGTTATAATAAAAACGGTGCAAAACAAAAAAAATGTTATTTTTATCGTTATAATTATAAATGTTTTGCTGTTATAATTATTAATTATAAAAATTTTAAAAAGTTAACAATCTCAAATGGTGTTTCTAAAACTGTATAATTAAATTCAAAAATATTCTATTAGATCTTGTTTTTTATGTTTTTACAGTAAACCATGACTACTAATTCCGATATGTTCGGCATAAATCTCTTTTTCATCGAATTTATTTATTGAAGGGTATCTATCGTACCTAATTCATTCGATTAGAAATTTATTTTATGGCAATGTACAGTTATTTTGCTATTATTTTGTCCAACGAATAGCGACTAATACAAAAGGCAATCACACACGTACGAACAATCGATTCATAATGGAAAATGAATAACAAATTAATTACTCAAGCAAATTATATTATTTTTTAATTACCCTTACACACATTATGAAATTTTAATGCATTTTCAAGCTTTTTTGTTCGAATTAATTTTAATTGACTGAATATTTTATTTTAATTAGATTTTTTTTATTTAAATTTTTGAATGATTTTTGAAAATTACAATTAACCTTTTTGCATTTTGCTTTGACAAATTGCAACATCACACACATGACAAGGTCTTAACTTTGAATTTAATACAAAAATGGTAATTATCAAAAACTAAAACATAAAATGACAAAACAAACAAAAAAAAACGTATTTTATATCTGTCAAATGACTTAAGTGATGACATTGACAAAGTAACTGATAATTTTCATAATGTTGCAAAATAGAAATTATACCAACTGTCAATGAAAAGGTCTTTGTTCGCAATGCATTTCATGACGAAGAAAAAAATTTTATGGTTTATACAAGTTTATTAAATTGATTTTTTTTTAAAATTGTATTACTGAAATTTTTAAAAATGATAAGTAAATTTAAGAACAATTCAAATATATATAGTACCCTATACATGTGTGTATTTAAAATAATAATTAGAAAATATGTTAAGTCCAAATGCAGAATGAATGATTAATTGTGCTTAAAATTGTAGTTTTTTAAAAACTTAGACAAAATATTCGTTTAATTGGTCAAAAATTGAAATATCATTAAAATCGCATCCATTACTACTCTGTATTTTGGTAACAAATGTGCCTACATTATAATCTACTATTGTAAGTTATTTTACATCGAACGTCAATTACAGATCTGGCCAAGTTTATGTTTTATCCATGTTAATCCGAAAACAAGATCATATTATTAAGTTTTTGCATAATCAAAAAAAAAAGCTATCTGCATGACAAGATAAGGTATGTGTTATTCTCAACAGCAGGTTTTATCCCAAAAGTGCACTACAACGGTAAATATGGACTCGTAATGAATATATTTCAACACATAGCTACATCGCCATTTGGATTTTCAAATATATTTGGTAATTGTGTCTTTGATTTAAAATTCAATTTAATTAATCGTTAAAATAAGAAATAAAATTCATTAGAACCCAACACTGTTTTTTTTATAGTAAATGCCGACTTTTTATTTTTCAAGATTGCAATCGATTATATTATAAGTTTAATATTAGAACTTCACTTGTGGGAACACCTTTTACATAGTAACGAATCACGATTTATTTGCTTTTCCCTTTTAAAAAGTCTTAACTTCGGACTGACTTTGTACATATGCATAAATAAAACTGAACAAATATTTTGAGCAAAAACATTGAAATAAAATCAAAATTTATTTATGTACGTATGTATGTAAGCAAAAACAATGTTAATTATCACATGAATGAAGAATTTTTGTCGTTTTCAATAAACCTATTTCAATTTTTTATACGCTTAACCAGCTTACGTATCCTTCAACTTTAATTCTATTTTTCTATTCAAATACAGCAGTAGATAATTCAAATAGCAGTAAATAATTGTTATGGTATTTGACTGCTTTTTATTAACGCAATAGTACAAGTTTCAATTAATTTTAATTTATGTATACCCTATTATTCAATTTCTATATATACACAAACACAATTTGAATTTTAGAGTTAATTGACATCTTAACGGTTGAATGAATATAACAACTAATTTGTGTATTTTGTCTAATATCTTTGCTACGTTTATTCACCTATGCATGCATTATTGTAATTCGGAGTTGTACTTGCAATGGTGTGCTTTGAAAAACTTTTTCATCGGCATCGAAGTATACCTATTCTTCTTTAAATCTAATTGCTAAGAAAGAAAATTTCCTTTGATTGCGAGTCAAACGTAGAGGCAACCGGATTGAATAATCAAACGAATTTTTCTTTCCTTACGGAACTCCTTTCGTCTATTTGGGTTTGGAAGAGAAATTTCCGTAAGAGCAATTTTACTTTAAATTAGTTTATGATGAAAATTATAGTTATTTCTGATTACTTTAGTTCCATCTATTTGAAGCATATTCCCTAGCATAGTTCTACTTTTCCGTTTATATTAATTCTAAAATTATCGATTCAAGTTAATTTCCAAATTATGCTACCTTTTGTGTTCAAGTTTCATTTTTTAAACTAATTTGCTTGTCATTGTATTCATAATATAATGTCATATTTCAGACAATAGAAAATAAATATTTGTGAAAAAATTACAAAAATTGGGAATATCTTTTTTAAAACTGAGTATCTTGCCTTAAGCGTGTAGCAATTCATACTAAAGCTAATACTTTTGGGAAATTTTCGCAATTGCGAAGAGAAGAATAACAAATGAAACAAGTAGATATCCAAAATTTCCAGAAAGGTTTTATATAATTCTTTCAATAATCTTCAAAAATAGCGAAATAAAAATTGGAAAAAATATGATTTTAACTCGGCTATTTATATTTATTTCAATTTTAATTAGCTATATTGTTGGACACCTTACAGTTAACTTATACGTAATACAAAAAATTTGAAAATTCATACTGTAAATGTCATACTGCCACTAAAAAGAAGATACACAGTGAAACCTACACGTAGATTAATAAATTAAACAATATCAAACTACAGTAAGTTATAAAAAAACCAAACAAAATTCCTATAAGTTGGAAATTTATTAATTGCATTGCGGCAAGCAAATTTTTAATAATTTAACGCAACATTTCTGTACAATATTTCATCACTTTCAATTACATATATCGATATAATTCTAAGCGCAACTTAACTCCAACCAAATTAATTATCCTTTCAAATTTGGTTTACATAAGTAATAAATTCTAAAAATTAGTTATAAAAATTGTAAGAATTTCCTAAATGAATAATGTTATTTACTATAAATTTGTTAAAATGTGGGAAAAGAAAATTAATTTCCCTTATTAATAGCATTAAAATGGTTAAAACTTGTAAGCACTTATTTATATTAAAAATAAATAATAAAAGTTTTGGGAACACTTGTTTTCTCAATTATAATTTAATATATTTGCCAAAATTTTTATTAATTAACACTAAAACTATAAAAATTTTGTAATTAAAATTTGCACTTAAAATGTATACTTCAATTATTTACCGTTACTTATTAATGTTATATAGAAAAAAAAATAAAAATTAAATAAATTAAAAATTTCAATATTATAAAAAAAAATTAAAACTCACTTGTTGTCACGACAAGTAATGCGGCTGCAATGGCACAAATCACGAATTTCTTCATTATATAAACTTTATTAAAGTTAAAAAAACAAAAAAAAAAACAAAAAATTTCAACTCGTTTTTCTTTTTTAATCGAATTTTGCTTCTGTTGTTGATTGCTTTGCCGTTATTTTTATTTAGTCTTCTCTCTTTCTATCCTTATTCTTCTCCTTCTTTCCTTTATACTTGACAAATTTTAAGTACTTATAATATTTTTTTTTTGTTTTTTTTCTTTCTTAATTTTTTTATTTAATTTAATTTAGGTTTTCACTTTCTTTTAAATAAAAATTAAAAAAAAAATTTCTTTTTCTAAAAAGTAAAAATTTCAATTGTGATGGCGGCGAGTGAATAATAAAAATTTAAGTGAATTTTTTTATTTTTTTGTCAATTCGCTTTAAGTGTGTATGCAAACAGAGAAGGGAAAGTTTAAGCGCACGGTTTTTTTCCAGAACTGTTGGAATTTTATTAAAATTTTCAATTGATTTTTAGTGTAAGACTTTAATTTTTCATTTATTTTAGTTTTGCGTTTTGGGGGGAAAAAAATTAAAAAAGTAAGGAAAAAAAAATTTTTTTTTACACAAAAACAAAAAAAAAATCCACCTAAAAGAAATATAACTAATCTCTTCGATGGTTTTACTTAAACTACAACCGGTTGCCCGTTTGACTCTCACTTTTGAAGACTCCCTTCTACCCAAAAACATACAAAAAAAATTGCTGATTTGGTTTATTTTTTTCTTGTTTATTTTTACTTTATTTTCAGATTTTACGAGTTTTTATTGTTTATTGTATGCTTTTTACATATTTACATATTAATGTCTATAAATATGTGTACAAACGAATTGGTACACAAAATATACACATATATATACGAACGTATTAATATTAAAAAAAAAAATGGAGACAAAGTAGGTACCTAAATATTAAAAAAGAAAAAAAAAATCATCACATAACCAGAGTTGAACATTAAGCATTACTTAATGATCTGCTTTTTTTTGTGTATTTTAACGGTATATTTATGTATAAACGAGTATTATAAAGATATTATTAAAATTTATACATAAAAATATAATGATTAACAATAATAACATACTGTATAAGTTCAACTTTTTAATAATTGCTTGGCTGTTTAGATAAGTTTTAAGCTGGATTCATTGGTTCGTCGCTTTCGCGACGAGCTGATGTATTTTGTATGAAAATTTGAATTTTTGACATTCTCTTTAATTTTAGTATAGCTTTTTTTCTCTCTCTCTGCGGAGGTTTTTTAAAACGTCAAATTTACGTATACTGAACTATTACAATTACATATAATTCTTGGCAAAAAAGTAATAAATGCATCATAATAAAAAAAAAACTATCAGCTTTTTTCAGACGAACCAATGAATAATCAAGAGAAAAAATAGTTGGACTACAAATAGCTCAGCTTAAAAACGGCGAACCAAGAAATCGAGCTTTAGATTTAAACAAAAATCAAAGCGTAAAATTAAACAAAATTTTATTTTAAATAAAAATTTTACAATTTCGGAACTCATCACTGATTATACCTTATTGTTCAATTACAGTAATGCAATGTATTTATCTCATAAAATATTAAAAACGATACATTCCTGGGACCCAATGTTTTTCGGTAAAAAAAAAACTTTCATAATTTAGTTTTATATGAACATTGTCATTAATCTACCGAAATATATCATCATTGCATACATTTCGGATGAAAACAAAATTTAAAAGAATGATTGACATGGTGGTCAGACATAAGACATATTTACCGTTAGGTTTTTGCTTTTATTTTGAGCAGAGGTAGAAAAATTTGGTTTCAATTTTAAACAGTTAGATAACAAATTTTGAAAACATAATGGACGCGAGCAAAACCATAATTTTGAAAATTATTTTTTATTCTGAATTCTTAGAGTAGTACAGTTAAAGTAATTTATGCATCACAGTAAACAGAAGAATACTCTACTTTAACACTCAAGTTAGTAATCAAGTGAATTTAGTTGAATCGTTTCTAAATATGATCCAAGTTCAAGTCATTGTAATATTGTCTACTTAAATTTCTCATGTCCCATGTAAACGTAGTAATAATTTAAATAATTTTTTTTTTGTTTTGTATAAGCTAAAATTCATGTTACTTCACAATTTTTGTTTTTAATAAAATCTGTAAAAATATACGCGATACCAATTGTCATGTTATCTAAAAACAAATGTGAAAAAAAACAAAGATATAAAAGCAAAAAGGAAAATTTTATAAAGAAGAAGAAAATGGGTGGGGTGGGTGTATACACGAAAGGATCATTTATTTTTAGGATGTGTATAAGTCTACAATGTTATGTACCTATACGTATTATATAAAATTGAAAAAATTTTGGTGCGGCAAAACTTACATATACTTACTTTTCTCTTATTGATTTTTTCAATTTATTAAAAGATTTACGAAAACAGAAAAAAAAAATTGGGGAATTGGGAAATAAGAGTATTACAAAAATAAAAAAAATATTTATTAATTTTCAAAGGTACTTAAATTGATGTTGGATTTTTAATTGATATTGGATTCATTCATTTCGAAATTAATTTACTTTAGAAATGGTAATTTGAATATTTTTTTTTAATTTGAAATCTACGATTATTGCTTATTAATTATACAGATACTAAGTCCCTAATACCGCAGCAGGGTCTCAACATCAATATTAAGTAATTAAGTAAATAGATGAACGTTTTATTCATTTCTAAAAAAATCAATTAATATTCAGTTTTGTCAAAGAATACAATTTATAAAAAAATGTTAACATTATCCAAGGCTATTGTTTATTTGTTTTCAAATCGAGCTGAAAACACCCATACCAAAATATGTATAGAACAAGTAAAAAGGTTTCAGTCGGTATAAACCCACTAAATAACACCCTACATTTGACAACCTAGATTTAAAAATTTGTTTTTGAAATATTTACAAATAAGTTTGATTGGTAAATGACAATTACTTGAACCTGTCAAACCACTCAATTGAAACTTCACAGATAGTGTGTCCTACCTGTAAATGGACAAACGACAAATTCATGAAACTAGCCTTAATATTTTTCCAAATATTTAAAATTAACTTTCGGTGTTGTATGACTGCTACCTGAACCAGTGCAGCCGTTCCATAACAATTTTCAGAATATATGTAGAACATGATTGGACACGTTTACAAAATTTGATATTAATACCTTTATAAGTTTTTGAAATATTATTAAAGGTAATAATATCAAAGTCACTTCAAGTCGTATAGCGAACACTTTGTCAGAATTGGTCGGATTTCAATAGCAGCCGTCGTTGGCACAAAGGAAAAAACTTGTGAAAGTTTGGTGTTGATTGCATTATTCTTTTTTGAGTTATGAAATCAACGCAAATATTTCCGTTCACAAAATTTTAAGTGTTAAGTTTAAGTTACACAAAAGACAAGAATTCTTACGTATTCCAATGATGACACTGACAGTTTTCAAGAGAATTATTGCTATACGCCATACGGTATTAAATTCATTTTTGTTAATGAAGAAATTTGCTTAAAAAATTTAACAAATTAATTTTTTAAGCATATTTGTTAGTTTATCAAAATTTAATCTGAGTCTAATGAAAGTCGTATATATAAATCCTTTTTAACATCTGACTTTGTTAAACGGCAAATAATAAAAATTACTTAATTCTTATCAGATTTACCGTCAGAATTTTTAGAAACAAAATGGTGACCATTTATTTTTTGTGTAAGTTTTGAACAGCGATCAGTTGATTTTGGTTTTTATTATAATTTTTGTAGGTAGCAAATTGAAGAAACTCGACGTAAAGTCCGAAATAATTGGAAGTACCATTTTGAGTGTATTGTGCTCTTTGTTAGAAGTATCTGACTAAAAACCACTGAAGGAGATGTGGTTTTTCTTTAGAGAAGTAGAACCAAGTTGTACTGTATATGCCTATCAACAAACCTGAAATAGAATTAAATATGAACGGCAAACACGGTAAATTCTCAAGGTATCCAATAATTTTTATTATTCTTGACTTATCATACACATTATAAATATAGATAAATTTGTGAAAATAACTGTCCGTCTATGCATCCGTTTACAAAATTTCTGCACTCCGTAGGATGAGATGCTCAAATTTTAAGTAAAAAAGAAGTTTTGCTTGAAATCTAATTCTTTAGAAAAAAAAATTATGCTGCACCACTTTTCCCTTTAAAATCCGTATAACCTTTAAACGCCGTTTTTGACTATTTATTGTACTAAAACCATGAATATTTTTAAAATTTTTCAATAGCCGGAAAAGGAGAGTTTGCTTGTTCTACCCTTAAATAGCAAAGAAAAAACATTACAATCTTAAAATGGTCAGTGAAATTTACTATTATCTTACACCAACTTTTTTTCAAATTTTTAGATTTCCTCACGTAAATAGTTGTTGAATTCGACAATTATGTTAAACTTCCCCTAATTTTTGTTCTCATACAATAATAACTGTTAATTGCAAGAAATGATTTTGTTGTAGAAATAAAAATCGAAAATTTTTTACTTGTTCTATGGAAATGTTGCTACTACACAAACCATTGATTGCTTTAATCCGAATTTATTTTTTGTTTAATTTTAAAGTACCCCAGGTTATTTACATACATATATAAATATAAAAAAGAAAATGTAGTATGTAAAAAAAATTCGGCCCAATAGTTTTTTGACATTTTTAATATGACACTTTCAGCATGACAGAATGAAATTTTAAGTAAAATTAAGAAATGTCAAAGATGAAGGAAAACAATTTTGTTTTGTCTAATAAGATTGTTTTACTTTTAAATACCAATTATTTAATTTTAACCGGACCAATAAAGATTAGGGTAAATTTTTAACCAGTTTAGTAAAATTTTGAACTTTAAGAACAAATTAAAGAGTCGAATTTTTAACTCTTATGGTTTTGTATGCAAATAAAATGAATTAAATTTGAATTACAATGAATAATGTGAATTTTACGAGCTCGCATTCACGTGTAAAAATACGTACACATGCATACATACATACATACATACTTACATACATATATATAGTTATTTTATTTATAGAAATAGAAAATTATTTAATCGTCGTTTAATTTTGTACAACGTTGTGTTCAAAAACCTCAGTCCTTACCTCTTTTCCTGTCATGCATAACAAAAAAATTAATACAAAGCTAAAATGTATGTACGAAGTAGAAAGAGATAAAGAAAAAAAGATCTCAAAATTTAAGCTTAATTTTTTTTTGTTTTTCTTTATAATTTGAATTTGTTGTTTAAATTGTTTTTAAAATTGAGCGAAATTTGAAAGTTATAATAAAAAATTTGAAGAAAATTATTTGATTATTAAAATAATTCGTGGCTTAATGAATAATATTTTAGGATACTTCCCAACAAAATTTGAAAAAAAATGTGCTTAATGAACGTGCCTGTACACTTTTAATGATAGAAAGCTATAATTTTATCGAAGAAAATTTATCTCTTGCCTATTTCCTTAGAAATACGAGTATGTTAATTTTTAACAATTGCTTCTGGTCTTTGTAAAAAATTGTTCTAAGGAACCTCACAATTACGAAATAGCAATGGAAATAGGAAACCGACTTCAATAAGAATTTGTAAATTGTCTGAAATTTAATTTGCAGCTTTATTGAAAAAAATTTGCATTACAAGCAAATTATGACTTGCCAATTTAAATTCATAGTGCAAAAGTCAAACAAGAATCCTTATGATCTTACAATGCAACTATAAAGTCTAAGTTTTTTTAATGCAAAATACAAAAAGTACAATATTTCAGATGCAGTTCATAATTTAATTTATTACTCGGAAATGTGAACTTATTATTATATTTTACAAAACAAATTCAAAAGGGTAATAAGTAACAAAAGACTCAAGTGAGAAACTTTAAGGAGTTCATTCACAATATTATTATAAACTATATGAAAGTAAAAATTGTACTGTAATTTCTATGATAACTACAACAATGTTATTCCAAAAAAATAAAACTTTAAACTGTATGTAGTCTAATCCAGCTTCACAAAAATAGAATTGTCTTCCGGAAAATTCTTGTTTCAGGCACACTCAAATACCAAACATTTATTGTTACTTATTAATTCCCATTAATTTCGTTTAATGGGAATTCTGTGGAGTTTTATTTTTACATATCAATAGAACGCGTAAATTTTTGTATATTAATTTTTTTTCAAATGTTCAAATAAAAAATTCATAAAAAGAGTTTGTGATCCATATACTCTGCCCAACATGTTATGTTCTATATAAATTTGTTTTGAGTTTAAAATAGGCTGCAGATTTTAAGTGTTAGATAAATGAATTGAAATAGCAAGTCTAAAATGAATGCTTATATTAACTATGGTCACACTACTTTAATTTCTTAAAATCTTTTTTGTCACGGCTTCAAAACTATTTTAATTAAATGGCAATTTTTTTTTAATTTTTAATCATAAACCATAATTGTAGAATGTGATTTTTAAGCATATGTTCGAATAATTTTGACCCAATTTAAGTTTTATTTTGTTTTGCCTTTTATTTCTGGTTTCCTTTAAGAAGTGAAAATAATAATTGGAGTCAAACTAATTTTATTCTGTTAATTTTTTTTTTAAGTTTTTGTTGCTTTACGATTCATGATTTCAAATTACTCATAAATTTCAATTTCTAAATGGCTCCGAACCTTTTTAATTTTTTATAAATCTTATTGTAGTTTTTATCTTCTTTAAGTTGCGTGCCTGTTGTGATGTGGTGTGAAACCTTCAACTTCTTTTTTTCTTATTTTTTGTGCTTAAGATTTCTTTTTTTTTATTGGTTTTTGTTTTATAAGTTTTGTTATATTTTTATATTCACATCCCGTTCTCGTCAAATAAATTTAAATTAGTTTTTGATTTAATTTCATTTTCATTTTTTCTTAACCCATTAAAGAGTAATTCATTCATTAGTTGTCTGTTAATCTTTTTAAAATATACGTGAATATTGGAGCGTTTTGATTTAAGAATATTGTGTTTGAATTTGATTTTTTAATACTTTCTATTCCCCTGAGAAATTATTTTTGAAATTTCAACTTTACCATTACGATTGATAAACTTTTGAGTGTAGTTATTGGACTGCATAATTACATATTAGCTCATATTTTTAAACATTATTAAACTATTGTCAATATTTTTCAATTACTATATATTGTTTGCTGATTTGGAATTAAGATTACAAAGAAAAATTCGCTTGATTAGATCGCCTAAATTTTACTACCACATCTACATAGTTGTAATTAATGACATCATTAAATGTGGAAGTAAATAATAAAATTTTAAAAACAAATTTGAGACACAATTACTTCGTTTACGTGGCAATTTGAGTACTTGCAATCATCTTGAAACTCAAAGTGCGTTTTTACTATGTCAGCCTCAGAGCCCGAAGTTGACGTTTAAGAATATAAAATAGGCTTCAAGTACGCTTGAAAATACCATATAAACGGGGTAAATGAAATTCTTATTTGACTCGAAATAGCTATAAAAATGGTATTTACGATTAACTTAATTCACAGATCTTATAATCGTAAATTTAAAAATTGAGATTAATAGGTTTATAACCAGTGCTGATATTCTATAACTGCAATTATATTTTAAATGGTTTCATTTAAAAAAAATGTTTTTTTTTTTAGTCAATAAGAGTACAGTAAAAATTCTCTTTTTCTAAATTTTCAAAAATTCACAAATTCATTTGGTGTTGCCTTTGTATTTGATTTTAGTTTCGACTTGAGTTTGTCTTTGACACTTAAGAAAAATAATTTGATGCTTTTAAGCTAATTTCATGAACATTAATGCTTTTCTTTTGTTATTTAAAAATTAAATAAGGAAGATTAAAGAAAAAGGAGCAACATTGGCGAAAAAAAAATAAAAACCCAAAACGAATAATACAAATGTCATTTGTACTTAACAAAAATTGTATTTTACATTATGACTGATGCAACATGTTGCTAAAAAAAAATATTTTCAGAATTGACGGTTTCCGTAACGTTTTAAGCATTTTAACTTTAACAGCAGATTTTTACTTATTATAAACAGTTTCTATGCATTCAAATTATGCATTATTTATATTTTTATAACATTGTACAATTATTACAACATTTTGCGTATTCAAAATTGTATAAAAACATTTCAATCTGTCATTAAATTAATTCTACTCGTATCAATTATTTCAGTATCAATTAAAATTCGCATTTGAAAAAATGCAATTTTTATTTAATAATGACAAAAAATTGACTTTTGAAAATGATAAACCTGGCGTCAAAACATATAAAACCGTCAAATTCTTATTGAAAAAGGTAGTGAAAATTTAATTAATACTTACTCCTGTTAAATACTTTGCAGTGCTAGTAAAACAGTATTCAAATTTGATTTAAAAACTTTCAAATTTTAACTGCACTTTACATATAATTTTAAAACCAAATAATCTCTAAGTTATATTTGAAAATCGAATCTTTTGATAAATACTGTAAATTAATTCAATTAGACAGAAATTATTCCATATGATTTTTCCTAAAAATCTAAAAATATCAAAATATAAAAAGACAAAAAATGGTTCAGCAGACTTCCATCCGTTTACTTATGATTAAAAATTTTATTTGTCTTTCTGTTTTAACTTAAGTTTTCTTTTAAGTTTTTGATCCCAGTCAGACTAGCCTTATACATTTGTACATTGTATTCATTTTATTATAAGCGTATATGATACTTCATATATGCATTGATAGATGGCATTTTGTAAATGTCAGTAATCAGTATTCCGTTCAAGGTTCCTTCATATCGTATGGTTATCGTATGTTTATGTACATTTCGTATGTATATGGTTATGTTGTTTTCGAATATAACAATTTTTCACTTTTGTTATGATATTTTTTTTTCGTGAGTCGTACGTTTTTATTTGTTTCTTTTTTTGTGTTTTATTTTTCCAATGCATGATTCAAATAAAAAATAACACAGCGCTTAAGAAATAAATGGTGAAAAACAAAAAAAAACGGAAAAAATAATTTTTTTTCGTTATGTAAATCGCAAGAGCTATGAACTGGTTACCGACTGACTGTTATTTTTTGTTTTTATTACTCGTTTATAGCTTTAAACAATCGTCTTTTAAAAAGAAAGTAAAAGTTTTTTTTTTCTTTTTTCTTTTGAAAAGAAATAACAATAAAGAAAAAGTTTATTCCTGCCCTAAGATTGTAATTTTGTTAAAGAAAAAAGAAAACAAAACTGATGTTGGATACTGGTTGTATAAGTACCAGTACAGTAATGTAACAGTAATGTAACTGTTCAACACAACAACAACAACAGAAGCGTTAAATAAAAGAATAAAATGTAATATAAGAATAACATTGATAAAATTAATTCGGATGTGCTATAATATTGTGTATTTGAGCGGGTAGAGCAAATGAAAGGCTTATAAAATTTTGTTTGTGCTTACGTGTATATTCACATAAAACAAATTAAATATTTATGTACATACATATGCGTGTGTAGTACTCACAAAACCCTGACTTTAAAATAATTCGATTTAAAAATTCTAATTCCTGAATTTGTATAAATACCAGTAATTCTGAAGGCAGGAAATTTTTTCATAATTAAATCTAAAAACTTAAAGATACTATTAACTCAAGATATTCTCAATGAATATTTTTTCAAAAATTTTTTTTTATTGAGATTACTATTTGGGGTCTAAATTTCAAACTAAAATTTGAATAATGTCTCTTCTCGCTATTTCTTATCAAATCAAAGAAACTCTATTTTAAAATTAATGCGTTAATGGACCTGCATACAATATTAATGCAATTTAGCTTTTCAATATATGGAATATACGTTCATTCACATTACTGAGCTTTTCGTTTGTATGTAGCACTTACATAATATGTTGTTTAATTTTGGATATTGGATTGAAAACTTCATAAATACATACATAATGTTACGAGACAATAAAATTCATACCATCAGAAAATATTTGGACAGCAAACGAAATTTTTCTAAAATATTAATCGTATTTGATCTGAGACTTAAACCTTTAATGCTTATAAACTTATTTAGAGTCATAGATAGTCATAAGTTTCTTAAATCACAATAAGTAATTTTCTACCACAGTTATGCTAGGATATTTGAAAATGTACAATCAAATGAATATATATTCCACGTTGTTATATAAAATGTAGAAAAAAAACGATATAAATATCCTCTTTCAAATTTTGGGGAATCTAAAAATAACTAAAGTTTTAAAGAGTTTTGAACAAGAATATTTTTTTGGTATTAAAATAACGAGTTTCACTGCAATTGCAGCACATGGCTATATATTTTTGTCAACATATAAAAAATATTTGACGTACACATATTTTTGCTGTTGGTTGTTGGAATATGTTTTACAATTTTGCTGTTTTTCAATTTTTTTCATCATGAATATTTACTTATTAAATTTACATTTAAAACAGCGTACTAACAATTAAACGCTATGGACAGTACCTGAAAACCATAAATAAATAAACCACACAGATGTGCAAAAAATATGTTAAAAAGTTTTATGAAAATCTAATGACAATCAAAATAAGAAAAAGTTTTTTTTTTGTGTAGACTGGGTAGAACATAAAATGGGGGCCCAATTTTGTAAAACTGCACAGGGCTTTAAACTAGCAAGGCCCGACGCTGTTTCTATTATAACGCTTTAATGAAAGTAGTTAACATTAAAGTTCAACAAGCTTTATTTCAATTTATTTTTTAGTTTTTGTTAATAATATACATAGGTTAAAGGTAAATAAAACGCAAATCCACTGGTTTCGATCAAACTCAAATTTAATAAAAGGGTTCTGACATTTATTATATCTTTCCCTTTTGGAATTTTGACAATAACTTGCGAAAGTACACATATAGCTTGTACGTGGACAAAAACTATTTTTGTTTGAACTTTGCGTGCATACTTCCGAATATACTTAGCTATTGTCAGTTTTTTTTTTAATTTTTACTACAGTAAAAATTGGAAATTTGTTTGTTTGTATGTAGATTCTTTTATGCATATCATGGGAATTTATAGCCTTAAAGAATAAATGATATGAGTGAATATATTCCAACATATTGAAGAACCGGTAAATCATTAAATGTTCAAATTAAGATATTCCAAAAATGTTGCTCCTCTACTATTTTACAGAAAAAGAAATTTTATTATTGAACTAAAATTAATATCATGTTTTATTAGAAGCTTTATTATTAATACATTATATATATATATATATATATATATATATATATATGTATATAATAGTGTTTGTATATATTCTGTTGAGAGAGGTTTACTTTAGTAATTTTATAATTTTACAAATTTGGAATGGTGACAACTTGAGAGGGAGTGGAGGTTGAAAAAAGTTTCTGCTAATGAAATGAAATATTTATTAGTGTCTGAAAGCTGCTTAAGTTTCACACTCCTACAACCTGTTATCTAAAAGAAAAACGATATCAAAACTTTAAAAAAAAAACGGATTTTATAATGGTAAGCTTTAACGGCCATTTTATCTTTTTAATGGTCAAATATGGTATGCCGCTGTAGAAGAAGCCAGCCACTATTCTTCTGTGTTTGCAAAATTTGAAAAATACTTATGATCTAGCTTCAATAACGTAACTTGTTGAAAATGTTATTTTTAGGGTTTTGGTGGGCTATAACTTTAAAAATAGGGGAGATGAATAAATATTTTCTTCTACAGAAATAAGTTTCTTAAGTATACGCATAAATTTCAGCTTTCTATATTCAAGGGTATAAAGCTTTTATAAACATGTCCACAGACAGACGCACAGAGTGAAACTAATAGCTAAAAATTAAAGCAGTAACGTATAATAACAATAATAAGAATTTCATCAGAAATTTTAAATTTTCTAAACATTTGAATTTTCTAAAAATTTGAAATTTTATTAAAAAGAATAAAATATGAATTTGATATTCCTCAAAACCTTTTTACAAAATTTTCTCAGTATTGATGGATATTGTTTTAGACTGAAAAATTTTCATGGCTATTTACATGTAGTGTGTACATATTTGTTCAAACTAATCCTTTTGGAAATTTACTGACTGCTTATTTAAAGTAATTTTCAAATTCAATGACTATTTTGTAACATTGAGAAACAAAACTACGGTTAGAGCATATAGATGCTTATAAAATATATAACTTATAAAATTTTTGAGCAGATGAAACAATTGCTAAAACATTTATGTTGAAGCCGAGTTTGTCGTACATATCGAATATGCATATCGATTTTTTGCATATTTCCCCTTCGTCACGAAAACTACAAGAGTTTCAAATTTTAAAAGTTTTTTGATATCGATAAATATTTTGTTTTACTTTATTAATTTGTAGTTTATCCTCCTTCCGAGTCCGCAAATTTTGTAAAACGTTAATTTTTAAACCTCTTTTTCATCAAACATTCCAAGCTCTTCACACTTTTATAGAGGCAAATAATTAAATAATAGCAAAAATATAATATTCAATAATTAAATAGCATTTTTATAAATAAATAGTAATTTTTAGAAAGTTATTTATTTATTTATTTATTTATTTATTTATTAAGTAGTTTGCAATTTGCCGTACGATTTTAAATAAGTCACGTAAACTTAAGAGATAATTCAAAAGTTTCAGCGCTAACAAATAACAAATTTTTAAATTTTTAAATTATAGATAAAAATTCAAGTTATTGTTAAATAAATAAATATTATAAAAAATAGTCACATTATACGCTCTAATTGGCTGATTAATATGCATTAGAGTCAGATACCTAGCATTTCCTCAGATGGGAAAGCCTCAAGTAATTACACCGAGTATCCTGGTTACTGTATGTTAAGCTTCATGTACCACCTGACTTGACGATCCCAAAAATATTAAAAAACAATGTTCACAATAAAATAACATCACATGGCCCTTGCTGTTGTTCAAAGTATAAAATTAAAAAAAGAAATAATTTTACATATTTTCAAAAACTATTTTGGGACTTTGATAATAACGTTTTCCCGTGTACACCTGTTCTTCTCTTTCAAAACCAGTGTTTTTAATTAACAAAGTAACTTTTCTAATAGCCAGAGTATAGTAATCTCATCGTTGAATTAATAAATAAACTTAACAACAAAATTACACGAGAAAAAAATTCTGAAAACATGTTTTGATTTTTAATTAAATGCAAATTAATTTAATTAAAAACAGTCCCCTTTAAAGTTGCTTTCCCCGGAAATATTTGTTTTATCTTAAAGTTTAGAACTTGTTTCCATTAGCATAAAATTAAAGCCGGCAATTTTATCGTTTTCAGCAACTTTTTCTTTCATTGGTTTCCAGTAATGTTCTACTAGTTTTTAATTAATTCTATAGTATCTTAAAAAAATTTTTATACGCTATTTCTGTAAAGATTATGCATATAGGTGTGCATGTGTTATTTTATAAGATACCAAGTTACCGACACATTCGTATTATTTACTTATTATATAAAGAAGCTTTTGAAAGTGAGAATATAGAGAAAATACGTATATGTCTGTGATACCCGTTTAGTTCATAGTTTGTACGAGTAAATGAGGATATTTCTAATGAAATCGAAATCTGTTTCCAAAGAATAACTTAGTGTTTTATAGCTACCGGTACCGGTAAATTAAACCCATAAGTGTAAATAAAAACCCAAAACTGTAAGTAAAAATATTTTCAACAAAGTTATAAAACTAAAACAGAATTTAATAAATAACTTTAAAGCTTTAAAGTTTTTACAATTTTCGAATACGAACATTCCGAACTCGTAACAAATATATTAATTGAACTCACATTTTTAGTTTTGGGTGAATTCCCATCTGTAAATTAAATGTACAGATTTTGATTGTTTTCATTTCGATTTATTCGTACAAAAACCACAATTAAATTGTTATATATTACTCATCCATTTAGCTCAAAAAACTGTGCTTAATAAGAACGCTCTACAAGACGCTCAAGCGGATTTAAAATCATTAAATTCAAAACTAAAAATCTTTCGAATCATATTGTCGATAACTTCAAGTAATGCGTCCTTTAGAGAATGGTGTTTGCGTATTACAACATTTATTAGGGGCTACTTACAGTGCAAGAAAAAATTTTTAATTTACCATCAATGCTTTGTTCGCCTTTTTTTATAAAAATTTGTTTAAATTATTAACAATAACGAAAAGAGACTAAAAATTATAAAATTTACTACAATTAATAAAATTTTAGCTGTCATATTATAATATTAATTTTTGAAAATAACAAATTACAACATACAGGGTAGTAACAAAACTATTTAGCAAATTTTCATAACAATATTGTCAAATCATTTAACGAAAATAAAAATATAAACGGCTTAACGAACGAAAAAGTAAATACGCTTGCAGTATATTGTTTATGCTCATTTATAAATACAGATACATGCGAACAGATATATATACAGATTGAGCAATACAAAACATAATAAAATATAAACGTAAAAGTGTCACAAAATTATTTAAAATAGATGTTGTCCTTGAAAAAGAAACTCACTGACTGAACAACTGATTGACACACAGCTTTATTTATTTCTTATTTTACTGTAGTTTTTAGTTAATCTCTACTTATAAGTGGAAGTAAAGTAAAAATAATCGAATGTTTTACAAGAAAGTTGAATTTCTTTTATATACATGAAAATTGTGTTGTTGTATTACATAAATTATAAGAGCGAAAAATTTGAAGAATAATTTGTGATACAAACGCAACATAATACGAGTATTTTTTTACTAAAAAAAACTGCTGAAAAATCAATTATAAATAAAATAAAGTACCTCTGCTAATGTAAAATTTTTAATTATTAAAAATTAGCTATTATTGTGAAAAAAATATTTTTAAGATTTCAAGTATAATATACGAAAATTAATATAAAAAAAAATTAAGCAAACAAAAAGGACCTACTTCTTCAATATTTTTTTTATATTATTATAAAATAATCTCGTACAATGGAAAATAAATTGAGAAAAAAAATACGAATTATATCGAAGTTGATTCGATTGAAGCAATTCGGGAAATGTTTTTAATGCAATGGCTTTATACTTATTAAAGCAGTTATGAATTTGATTAGGGCGATTATGAATTTGAATTTGTATTAAATCGAAATTTTTCAATTGTAGATATGTATATAAAAATAGAAATCGTTGATTGATTACGACCAAATAGGTGGTTAATTACGACCACAAGAAAAAAAATTCAAAAAAAAAGTTCATGTGGGCATATGTAGAATTTTATATTTTTAATAGAAGATTCAATAAGTATAAAAATTGACAAATGAGAAACATATGTACTTCGGTTTACGAGTAGTATGAGTAATTTATAATTATCCCTGTTTAAAAAATTGCAAATATATTGTTTTTCGATCTATAGCCTGTTGAAAAAAAGGGTACCAGACATTTCTTGCATATAAATAAGCACTTATATCTTCGGTAACAGTGCGACATACAGTAACCTTCTGTAGCTAGAAAACAAGTATATACCGGATGCAGCATCTCGCCAAACAATTTTTTGTTGAAAATTGATCAAGGAATCATCCCTTAAATTATTTGCTACCTTATACGAAACGCCCTGTAACCCCCTAAACCAGGTTTGATAATTTGTTTTGGCTAAATTTTTAACTACAATCAAATTTTTAACTGAAAAAATGTTGAAGGATTTAAAATCCAACAATATAATTCATTTCACAGCAAAAGTATTTCTAGGTAATATACCATAACATCAATACAAGATTATGTTAAGCTGTCGCGGCCCCTCGAAGGGTACACATAGGCCAACTAGTTCGGATCTCTCCTTTTCTGTCTCTCATTTGAACCAGCAGGAGGTCCTCAAAAATCAGCTCAAACCCCAAACGCTGCCGTTCACTAAGTCCGCAGCGCGTCCGAAGAAATAAGACCCAAGAAATTTCCGCCTGGAACCCACCAGCATCGGACATGAGCATAGAAGGTTGGTCACCGTTTCCTCCACCCCTTCGACACAGCACCTCCGGCAAAGATCGTTTTGCAAGGCGGCCCATTCTCCTTGCATGTTCGACAATCAGGTAATGGCCCGTCAGAACCCCACGTCACTGATATCCTCTCGACTCAGAGAGATCAGATCCCTTGTGCAACGCAAACCTAGCTTTGGCCACAAATTCCTAGTCGCAGTACACCTCCCTTGGCCCATCTAAGGTTGCTGCCCTCCACTGCCGCGTTGCTCAGCAGCAGCCTGTGGGTGCTTAGAGGCATGCGCGGGACTTCCTTTTCAGGTGGAATCCCAAGGGTAGTTACATGTCTCGCAAGCTCGTGGTCCTTACAGTTCCACAGAATCCAACTATGTTCGGGGACCCAAACCAAGTTTATTTCGAACTGTCGCGTTATCTCGTTAAAAGAAAGAATGTGGAAATCTCAGAACTGAATGCTCTTATCGCGGCCTGGCTGCCAGTAAAAATATTCACGCTACCAGCAGATACCACATTGCAGCCAAGTTAGCGCAGAGCCTCCACAGTCGCAACCACCTCGACCTGAAAGACACTACAGTGATCCGGTAAACGGAAGGAGAGCTAAACATCCAATTGCTCAGAATAAACTCCCTCACCTACCCTGCTATCGAGTTTGTATCCGACCAAAGTTATGGAATGTAAAAATTGGCGGATCCGCCCTTATCAGCTCGCTCTCTCAGCCAGGCTTGCCTAAGCGGAATCGAGGTCCTAAAGCTTCTCGCTAATGGGAGCACCAGGGGAACGAAATCAATTGTTCCCACCGGGTTTCCCAAATCCGCAAGAACGGAAGCATGTCCTCTTCCTAAACGCGCTGCAGATCCCGCAGCCATCTGCCGACTCAGTAAATCTAATGCCAGTAGATGGAAGAGAATTTCAAGTGCCTATATATTGGTGGATACCCCACCAATGCAGATTACATTGTAGCCCTCCTCCTCCAGGCATACCAGTAATTGATTAATCACCAAATTCTAGAGAAGAGGAGAAAGTACACCTCCTTGCGGGTTGCCCCAACCAACGGAGTGCTTAATGCATGAGCCCCAAAGCTGGCCCTGATGGTTCTGCCTTACAGCATGTTGCCTATCAGAACGCTCAATGCATAAGCTCTCAAAGCTAGCCCTGATAGTTCTGTCTGACAGAATATTGCCTGTCAGAGCGCTCAGAGGGCCATGAACTGAGAGTCCCAACAGCGTCTGAGTTATAGCCCACGGCTCGACATTGCTGAATGCGCCCTCAATATCCAGGAAGGCAGCCATTGTATACTCTCTACAGATCTTTCAATATAGGGCAGGGCCGTTTCCGTTGACCTCCCTTACCTCGGATTAAGGTTACTCCTTATGTATACGTCTATACATATATAACTTTTCGAATATGTTTAATAGAAATGACGTTAAACTGACAGGTCTAAGATCCTTTGGGCGATGTGAGAGCTTCTCCCAGTCTTAGTAATGAAGACCACCCTAACAAATGTTTATTTCGCCCGTAGTAAACGTCCAGTTGCTGACGTATGATTTCTTTCAAAAGTCAGCAGGTTTCGCGTACGGTCGAATGAAGCTTATATATGAAATGTCAAGTAAATTTGTTGAATACTTTCTTGAAAATGAAAACAGGTCCGAAAAAAAGTCCAGTTCCCGAGGCCTGATACATATCCCAAAAGTTGATTAATCCGTGCTCCAGTCGAAATAAACCTACATAAAAAATTTCATCAAAATCATTTCAGCCGAACTTAAGATATACGCGTGCACGCACAGACCGACAGTTGCTGTTTGTTTACATTTAACTACCATGGAGAAATGCGTTCCCACCAAAACTTCGATATGCAAAATTTGTTGCCACCACATAATCTACTTTTGAACTTTAAAAAAACAAAATGGTCATTAAAATTTACCATTATTTAAAACCCGTTTTTTCAAATTTTTAGATATCGTGCTTTTTCAAGACCTCAGGTTGAAGGAGCCTGAGTCCTGAAATAAATTATTTCGTTAGAAATTTTTTTTCACCTCCAATTTCTTTTTTCCAATTTCTGTAAACGCAAAAAGCTAACGGCAAAGCCGCGGCATTAAAAAATATAATTATTTTTCTTAACTGAAGCAATTAAAATATAGCATTTATGTTAACGCCTCTTTAATTTTTTTTTTCTGTATTTCAAAGATTACATATATTGCTTATCCTAAATGTATGCAATTTTTGAAATATATTTAAAATGTATTAATATTTTATTAATATTTTATTTTAATATATTTCATTAATAATATAACTTTATAAATAAAGGAATTTTAATAATGTAGTAGCTACATAGATTGTTTTAAAAGTAGTATTGTAGTGATTGTTTTAAAAATAGTGATTCAGAATTATCCCATCAGAACGAAATTTAATAAGTATACCTCTTTTGAATATTAATCAATACCTATCAAGTTAATATAAGCGGTAATACGAGTAATTGAATTAAAACTTTTAACAAGATTTTAATTGCTGTGATTATAACAGAAAGAATTATCGCAATTTTAATTAACTGATATAACTATGTATATTTGTATAACTGCCTCTTATAATTATATTTAAAAAACTATAACCCACCGAAAACTCGATATGCAAAATTTGTTGCCATCACATAACCTACCTGTTGTATACACAATACGGTCGGTAAAAAGGAGTACTGGAAATAATGAATTCTCTAATATCCATTAGAAAAACGGATAATTTATTGAACTAATTTGAAAGTGAATAAAAAATGAGGCGAGATACACGATCAGGCTGCAAATATTTTATTGCAATTCAATTCAGACAACTGCATGGACCGCATCTGTTGCATTTGGCACTTATCTGAAACAAGCCCTAAATGAAGACATGTACTGACTATAAATTTTACAGAAACAAGTTACAATTTACCGCAAAGGAAGATAGAAAATGCCATACTAGCCGAGCTTTCTATTTGTACATACATACAGAAATATATGTACATAAATTAAATTACACAAATTTTTATTATATTGACAAAATTTATTTTTCAAGGTAACTTTAATTCTAAAAATTTATTATTCTGACTGTTTTTGACTAAACGCAACTTAACACACGAATCGCAAATCCCAATACACAATATGTATCTCTGAACTAGCTACATATGTAAATATTATGTAAAAAAAAATCAAGTAACCTTTTATCGTATATGATATATGAACTTAGTCGTCTAACGTAATGTTAAAATCGTTTGACGAACCTAATATATCGCCGCCAGCTTTCGAATCTTCAGTTATATTTTTAAGGTTTTGTTCCTTATTTTGAGTAAAACGACTTAAATCAAATTCAAAAACATCCAAACTCTTTTCATCTTTGAGTATATCGTACGAATAAGCATGCATGAAATTGCTACCCAATTTTTGATTTAATATTTTACGTCGTTCTAAACCTTTTGTAAAGAATTCACTTATGTTAATATCTCCAATGCTAATTGATCTTTCAATTAACTCATCAGCTTCTTCTTTAATTTTTTCAAACAAATCTACTTCTAATAAAATATTGTCAACATATTCTTCAATTAACTGAGATCTGCTTATATCCTCTTTAATAACTGGAAATATTCTAACTCTTAAAGCTGCAATGTCGTCGTCAATTCTAGCTAAACCTTTTTTCAATGCGATTTTTTTACTTCTTTCGTATGCTAAACGTCGTTTTTCAATTTTTGTCTCAATTTCAAGCTTTTCAGCATTCATTTGCTTTCGTATCATTAGAGCTTCGAAAATGCGTTTCATATTGATTTCCTCCCATTTACGTTCTAACATTTCGGCTATCTCAAGTGCACTTTTCTTTTTCGATTGTTCCGGAGTTCTAATTTTTTTCATGTTTTAGGAAAATATATTTTAGTTATATTAAAGAATATAAATCTATAAATCTAGGGTTTTTTATCAGAACATGATATCTACATTTTTGACAAAAAAAGTTATGAATGCAGTATTACTTAAAATTTTAAATGTTTTCCAAAGCAAAAAAAAAAATTTTAAATAATTTTTTCAGTAGATCTAAAAAAAGGCCTTGAAGAACATTATAACTAACCAATTATTCCAAAAATTTGAAATTTCAAAAAGACAAAATTAGATATCAACCGTTATTCACTTTTCGAAATCCTAAAATTAGGAAGTCTTTGAAATATAGATATGTTATGTTATACACTTTTGAAATGAAAATGTATACCATATTTTTTTTACCGCTTCGTTTCAAGTTGAAAATAAAACATCTGCACATATTCGTTTCTACATTTCATATTGAAATGTTCATGTTGGTTATTTTCACATAAGTCAAACACACGTTAAAAACATTTCAAACTAGCTAAGTGAATTTATTCATTTCTAGTAAGTTGATACTAAAAGCTATTGGAAAAAGTGTATATCCTCTTTGATTTAGAATTTTAACACTACATAACATCTAGTAGCACCATTTTAAAATGCTAACTTTTTAAACCATCTTCAATAAACTTTCACTAGTTAATATTTTGAGTTATTTTTATTTTAACAAGAATAACGCAAAAAAATTTCAATGGTATCTTACTCAAAATGACAAACATGTAGATATTATGTTCTGACAGAAAACCCTGGAAATATTCATTTTCCAAATCAATTTATTAAAATTTAAGAGATTTAAATTAGAACTCCTTACTCAACTTCTTCTCTTTGAAAATCCTTTTTTTTTGCTTTCAACTCTAGTTTTCTCAATTTTTCTAATTCAATTTTTACTTCATCTTCTATCAATTTTCTTGCTTCAATTATGTCTTCATTTTTTTTATTCCATTTTTTTTCCCACGTTATTAATTTTTGTTTCCGAAACATTTCTTTATCAATATATTCTTGAAGAAGCTAAAATACATTTGTATCTGATTCAAAAGATCAATATTTTAAGAAAAAAGGAAAAACTACCTCTTTCTCATTAGGACATGTATTTTGCAATATTTTTGGCAAATTAACCATGCGAAGACATCCAACATAATCACCAACTGCCATAATTTTGTTCGGCACTTTTGGACGATGTTCTGCTATTGCAGTTAATATACCACCACCAAGCATGTCAGATAAAATAGGTTCGTCATCTCTAGCTGTAAAATATTTTTTCATAAAATCAAAGAAATACTTTTATTCCCGGATTTAATAAATACCTAGTATATCCCAAGCTTCAAAATTTCCATCATTTCTACCAATGTAAAAAATAGAAGGTCTGTCAACACTCCATGAAACTGATGTTAATTCACATGACCTTTTTCTCCATAAAATTGGGGTAACAAAATAATTTTCTCTCCATATAGCAAAAACATACCTACCGATGGTAATGAAAATTTCTGGGAAAAAAAAGTTTCGCTCTAATTGTAAAATAGGACCATCGTGTACATTTGCATATTTTTGAAATGTTGAAACTTTTTCTTTATTTGATTGTTCGCCGACATCATCAAAACCATCCCAATACAGATGCAATATATTACCGAATAGGCTGCAAGCTAAGAAACTTTGTTCATTTGGCTTGATTTTTTTATTTGGTTCATCATACTCTTCAATATTTGTTTCGATTACAAGTTGCCTTGCTTCAGTTCTATCAATACGTGATACTTTAATTGGAAATTTTTTCATAATACTTTTTGGCAATTTGTCATCATAATCTGGTTTATACTCATACAATCCAATATTAGCAAATTGATTACTAGTTAAAGCTTCTGTTGTACACACCATAAAAACCGGCTTAAAAACTCTATCATATTTACGAAACGATGATTCCATTGCTGACAGTGTAGGTGGTAATTTTCCTCTATTTGGTTTGGAATTTATTTTACGACTTAAATCAATATCCAAATCCCAAAAAGCTATAGAACCATCAATTGAAGTTGTTATAAAAAATCGATTTTTTGGTTCAGATGATCTATGTAATTTCCCATCGACCGTTATATAAATATAACGATCTAGCCAATCAATTTTTGTTACTGCATTACTATGTGATAAACCAATATCACTTGAAATTGTTTCAGCCAAATTCATTTTTTCATTTGTTGTCTTAGCCCAATCTAAAAAATTCATCATTAACAGTCGATATTTTGTCTGATTTTGTGATAACATTTCTTCTTCATCCAATTTTTCAATTTTATCCATTAAATCCCAAAGCATTATTTGACCAGTAATACAACCACCAACCAAAAACTGTGGTGAATAAGGACAAAATGACAATGATAATATTTCCCGTGGGGCGTAACATTGTAATTTATATTTCAAACTATCTGAAAGGCTCCAAAATAATACTTGGTTCTTATCTGCTATAAAATTTTCTATCGGCTCATTAACTTAAATTGAAAGGAATTTTAATAATTTCTTCTTCTAATTGTTAATGTCGTCATATATATACTTACTATCTATTACACCACACCCCGGAAAATGCGAGTAACAGCAGGCAACTAAACCAGATAAAGCAGGATACCACGAAATTGAAAGTATTTTTTGGTGCAAAGTTTCTTTTAAATCAGTAAAACATAAAATTTCTTCTAAATATGGACATGTGTATCTTGGGATTGGTTTGGTTGAGATTAATGAGTAATCATTTCTAAAAAATACAATTACAAAGTTTAAAATATTCAATTTCAAATAAGCAAATAAATATTTATTGTTTAAAGTTTAAAAAATTCATATAATAACTTGTAAATATAGTTTGTCAAAATTTAAATTTAAATAATATAAAAAAAACAACAACCCTGGTATCAAATTTACCAAAAGGAAAATAATAAATTACGAATTACGTTCAATAAAAACAAAGTTAAGAAAATTTAATTGAAAGTTGTTAAAAATTGTTTGAAAATTCTTATGAAAAAAAGGGTTGTGCAAAACAAATACCAATCAATTTGATTTTTAACGAACCGACCCTAACTCCAACAATGTACTCGTATAGTTGTAAAAAATTATCGTGGGCGAAAAAGGAGTTGTTTTGCAGCTAATTGAACCGAGCTTTCCTCAACCTTTATATTGCAAACTATTTCTAGGTGGAACACTCGACACCTTTTTTCTAATTTTAAGTATGTAACCCTATTACATCAGCGTGGGCAGAAAAGGAATTGTTCGATGGCTCATCGAAGCCTCCATATTGTAACATACTTGTAGGCACAAGGCTTGACAACATTTACTAAAATTTGAAGTATGCACCTTGAATAGATTCGAAAGCATCATATTATGACTAAAATATGTAGAGTTTATGAAGTTCAACATTCAACAAGAACAATAATTTTACTAGGATGTCACTGCTTTTTGTAATGGCAATATTTTTTTTATTTTGTTCCATTCTTTTTTGTTTTCGTCTTCAGAGGTGCAATTTATGAAGTATAGAAACGGTTGAAGTTATATTAATTTAATGGGAACCTCCTTATATAACAGCAGAGCAGATGGATGACGTAATCAAAGGATCGAGTTAAAGGCAGAAAAATTAAAAAAATTTTCTCCTCGAACTGAACTCGAACGAGTGACCTACCGCTTTCTAGGCGGACGCTCTTCCAACTGAGCTACAGAGTTATGCAACTGAGCTACAGAGAAATCGCCGACGAAATGTTCTGAGGTTTATATTTTATCACTACTAATACTACTAATACCTCTAGCATGAAATCTGAAAAGTTCAATTTTTTAGAATATTTTGTTGTTTGTATGCTAGCATTTATTTGCATATCAAATTTTAGCTTCCGAGGACTCAATTTTGATTAAGTTTGTTTTGACTAAGAATTTTGATGATTATCAGTGAGTAATTCAATGATGAAATCGGATGATTTTTAAATATCAACAAGAATCTAAACCATAATAGCTGTGCAGCTCAAACTTTATGATATGTATGCTTCAATTATTCAATAATTAGTCTATTATTGACATTAAACTAGATCTTGTCAATAGATTGTGCCGTCGCTTGATAGATAATTTGTTCCATCATCCATCAAATGACTGCTGAAAGTGAGAATTAAACTAGAAAAAATATTAAAACTTCTAAAAATTTCCAGTTGAATTTTCAGTTCCATATCAATTTCGCTTTTCGAAATTGTTTTAAAGATGAAACTAAAACTAAAATTGTTAACAATAATTGAAAGTGTTCAGAAAAAATATTAAGATGCAATTACATAAACAAGGTGTCTCGTGTCTAAGTGTACGCTATATACAATTGTATAAGCCCTCCTGATGAGACAAAACTTTTGTAAGGAGACGATGTTCGTACCTCAACAGGTTCGGAGTTACAGAGAATTTCGTAATTTTTTAAAAAATTAAAAGAAAATTAATTTTTAAAACGTGTTAGTTTTCTAGGTGACGTAACAGAAACTTTCTCCAATTTCAACCTTGTCAACTGCTACCTGTCCTGGTTTAGGAATTATTGAGAAAAATAAGAAAATGTCATTTTATACTCGTACCAAATTATTTTCTTCAATAACTTAGAAAAAAGTACAAAAACCGTTCAAAATGGTGTCTCCTTGAGAAATGGAGAAATGTTCAAATCAAAAACAGAGTTTAAAAATAATGGAGAATATAATATGGTGCCTTTCATTCATACAACCATGTAAATCAGTTTTGAATTCAACAATCTTTTGATAAATTAATTTAATAAAAAATTTTTCGCAAATAGAGCACGAGTAGATATTAGTAAAGAAATTTCTCTAGAATAATTCTTCAACTACGTGAAAATTCAAACTTTTGAGAATTTGTACTAAAACTACAAAAGCCAGAAGTTACTTTTGCCATCAGTAAAAAGACTATAAAAAATTGTTCAGGCTGTCAAAATAACCATTCAAGTTAAACGTTATCTCAGTTGCCGAATATATATAAGAAAAATTTATATCTTATATGCATACAATATAATAATGTTTCTTAGCTACAAAACTGGAAACTGGTTTTGCTTATTTACATATGCTTGAGTCAATAGAAGTTATACTTCTATTGGGTGCTTCGCATAACGCAGCAAATAATTTCAGGGATGATTTTTTGATCAAAAAATTGTATATATTCATGCGAGCGTGCAGATATACTCATTTTCGATCTACAGCCTGTTGAAAAAAAAGGAAAACAATTTTTTCTCCATATAAATATATAAATACTTATAACTTTGAAACCATGCGACAAACAGTAACCATCAGGAGCTTGTTTCACAGGCGATTGATTGCTATTTATTTTAGGCTTTTTAAAAAATTTGAAAAAACGGGTTTTTTCGTTGGAATAGTGGCCCTTTTACAACACTCGTATATGAGGTTAAAATACATATTTTTAAGAAACTATCAAACTACTTTTGAAGTTGCATGACAACTATTGCAGAAGTTTACACAATTACAATCAAATTTCAATGGAATAGCGACTCCCTTACATCAGATTCATTTACATGAAATTTTAATAGTGTTATCTTTACAATTCCTAAACTATATGACCACATTCTTTTTAAAGTTATTCTATATCGATTATAAATTACTACCATCACAATTACCTATACATATCAATTTGATTAAAATTTAATATTTCCAATAAATTTTCAATATTTTGAGATAATGGTGGTGGGGGTTTCTTAAAAGTTACTGGGGTACCTTTGCCACTTCCAGGCCTTGATTCTTCCTCTTCAGATGTAACATCAAGTCCAGTTTCTAATAAATATTTGTAAATTTTTATAACAATTTGCAACATAATGTTAATCAAAATTTTGTAAATTCATTGTAATAAAAAAAAAAAATCTGATGTGGTCAGCACATAACCGACCGCATTGTGTATTGTCTAGTTAAATGAAAGTGTTACAGAATATTATAAAAGTGTCTGTTAAATACTTCTTTCCAATTTTTAGGACATTAGTAAGCTTATAGTTAACATACTTAGAAAAATGTAAATTTGGCTTTTAGTAGAGTTTCGCTTTGTGCTACCCGAATTCCCTGAAATGCTCGCCAGTTAGTTTCGGTAACAACCAGAACTTAAATATCAAATTTCAAGAAATTTCATCAATTTGTTCTGTGGATATGGTGAAAAATGTAAAAAGTCTAACTGCCGATGCCTGATCTTTCCAAAAAATTTACATGTTCATTGTTTTAATACGGGGAATTCATATATTAAATTTCAATGAAATCGGTTGATTATTTCTCTTTATATACACAAAAATGTATATTTGGCCCGTAGTAAACGCCCAGTTGCTGATGCCTGATTTCTTCCAAAACATACGAATTTTTGCGTATGATCGAGCAAAGCTTATATATGAAATTTCAAGTAAATCGGTTGAATACTTTCTTCAAAATGGTGAAAAATGTAAAATCGGCCCGCAAATCCGTTTTCGAGCCCTGATCTTTCCAAAAAATGTATATGTTCATTGTTTTAATACGAGGAATTCATATATTAAATTTCAATGAAATCGGTTGATTATTTCTCTTTATATACACAAAAATGTATATTTGGCCCGTAGTAAACGTCTAGTTGCCGATGCCTGATTTCTTCCAAAACATACGAATTTTTGCGGACGGTCGAGCTGAGCTTATATATAAAATTTCAAGTAAATCGGTTGAATATTTTCTTCAAAATGTTCAAAAATGTAAAACAGGCCCGCTAAAAAGTGCAGTTCCCGAGGCCTGATATATATGGTGGAAACAAACTTACATATAAAATTTCATCAAAATCGGTTCAGCCGAACTTGAAATACACGCGTGCACACACAGACCGACAGACCGACAGGTTGCTAAAAATAGTTTATTTACACTTCCCTACTATGGAGAAGTACGTCCCCACCGAAAACTCGATGTGCAAAATTTGTTGCCATCACATAACCTACCTATTGTTTTCACAATACGGTCGGTAATAATCTGTGATTCGAAATAAAGAAAAAACTCAAATTAGTAAGAAAGTCTAATTGTTGAAATCGCCGAAATGAAGCTGTAATAAACGCGATTAAATGTTGATTCACCTTAAATATTATATCTTATTTTATTTGAAAAATTAGGTATTTAAATTTCCGTAAAAATCGCAAAATCTTTAAATTTACTATCTACACCTACTGCTTTTTGATTTTAAAAAGTACATGTCAATTTTATTATAATAATAAACAAACCTCCTTCCTCAACCTTGAAATGATATTGTGTCCATGCATTTGTTGGAAATGTTGGATCTGTTTGCTGCTCTAATGTAATCTCTGGCGACTTTGCTTGTACAGCGACACTTATCCTCTTACGAAAAATATTATCAAATTTCTTTTCACCTGGTATTAATTCAGCATAACCGTCACGTACATCATCAGCTTTTCTCATTGATAAATTATCTGAGTTATACTTAAGTGGAAAAACACTTTGCATTTCAACATCAATTTCTTCATCTCTTGTTCTTTTTGTTCCTAAAATAACCTCTTTTTCACTACCATGCGAATCCCACTTCAAATGTGGTTTTTTCAAATAAATTTTTTCTACAGCCCACTTTTCATATTCTTCAATAGCTTGTATAATTTCTAATGCTTGCTTGATAATATCTTTTTCATAAAAAACTACGAATGGATCTCTTTCATTTGGTTCTTTATCATTTTGTGTCAGTATTGGTATGTAACCAATCAAAAGCAATGCATCCATTTTAGTATTTTTATATGGTTTAAGCAATTTTTTTCTCTCTTTTGCATCATCAATAACATCAATAACGTTTTCTAATAAACTTCGACATTTTATACGTTTCCAAGCGTACTCTTGACTTAAATTAACACCAACAAGTATACCCATTTGTTCTTGTACTTCTGGGCTATATTTATTAAAGAACAAAATAAAAAAATAAATGAATTTCATTTATAAACAAATAAGACTCTAATCAACATACTGTATCATAAAGACTTGCTTTTCTAAACCAAGTAATTCCTCCCAAGCTTGTTTTAAGTCAAAATTACGAAATTTTTCATCTTGTTCGTCAAGCGTTAATTCATTTCCATAATTTCCAAATAATTCAGCAGGTGCATTAGGTTCTCTATGAATATTGTTTAAGATAAATTTCAAAATAAAATTAAAAAACTTACATGACATCTTCTTCTGTCAAATTCAAATGTTTGTTTTCCTCTTCAATTCTTGTTGTAGGGTCCGCCATTGTAAATATTTAAAACAATATTTGATATGAGTCGAAATCCATTTAATTTCTGGTGTATATACATATGTATGTACATACATAAATTAAGTATCATTATGAAAAAAAATGAAGGACGTAAGATTTTTAATAAAAACAAAATTTGTAATATGTAGATCTATTTTTAGGCTATAAGCAACTATAACTTTGGATCTATGTTCTGTACCTGTTACCTAAATAAAATTTTTTGATCTTAACTTTTACTAACTTTTATTTCTTCAGTTCAATATTTTGCTATTTTTTTTTTGTTTTCTAATTCCTCATCAAATGATCTCTTCAACAATTTAATTGTTTAAATTAAGTTAATTAATTGTTAATTAATTTAGTTCAGGCGTAAACTTTTACGCGATTCTACTTCAATCTCTACAGAGGACCTTAACGCAAGCGACATTAGATTGAAATATTTTTTGATTGGAACTTTCTGGAATACTGAATTGAAAAAACTTGATTGTCAATAAATTATTTTTTTAAATTAAACTTACATATTACATACACTACATAAAAGAATATTTTTATAAAATGTAAAATTTTTTGAATTGATTGAATGGGGTCTAGCACTTCAATTGAAAATTTATAGAATTTAACAGTGGATAACTACATTACTTACATGCATAATGATTTAAATGTCAATTTTATTTAAAATAAATTTGTAATTTACCAATACACACATACATATTTAATAAAAAAAATAATTTACATACATACATAAATGTCCTTAAGGCGGAAGGGGGCAGACCACAGAAAGGCAGCGGCTGCATAAAGTTAGCCCCAGATCCCCTTCGCGCCACCTACTGTGGCCCGGCACCCAATATACCCAGCACAAATGAGCGTGACTCTGTTCACCGATGCCAATTCCACAAGTACAGTAGGACAGTCCGAGATCTGCTTGGATGTAACCTGAGCCGAATGAAGTGCCAACTATGGCGCCCTACAACCCAAGAACACATCGATAGTACGTTTTTTATGGCCCCTTTCTAAATTGACTCTCAACAGATCTCTATTGCATGTAGTTCGGCCTGGAACACCGTGCGATACGGGTCGTATATATGCGCTTGTCCGGGGGGACACCATATACACCCGATACAGTATTGTCACAAATAAATAAGAAAAAAGTTTCACTTGTTTTGATAATTTGTAGTTTACATATAATTTCATCAAGAAGTGAAACAAATATAAAGATTTGCACTACTATTCGTGTAATACATACTTACGCATGTATGCGCAATTTTGTACAGAATAAATTGGTTACCATTTCTATGTGGAAAAAATCGTTTAAGCTTTATAAATTTCGCATAATTTAGGTTGTGAGGGAAGAAGTAGTGGATCGAGACCCATTCAAATTCAAAACTTTTTGTTTTGTTTTTTTTTTTAAATTTGAGATGACAATTTTTTATTAAATAGTGTGTTTGTGGGAAGTGACCGTCAATCAGTACTTTTATACACAATGTATAATACCAAATAAATACTAAAGAATGTAAAATGTTATGTGTGTGAGACAATATTCTGAACAAAATTTATTAAAATAATAAACATTCATGAGTATTAATATAACTGATAAGACTTATATTATATGCATATACATACATAATCTTTAACAAATTCTGTTTAAACAAATAAATATTGAATAAATTTGCTTACATATATATATATATTGATATTTACAATATTTTCAAGTTATAGTTTAAGTATGTATTTGCAAAAAGATAAAGCTTCTTTTTTTACCCCAAAACATTTTACTTTTAAATTTAAAATTTAATGACCACATTATGATATTCATTTCCATACTGTGTGTGCTATAAGTTTTTCCTGTTCTATCATTTTTGAACTACCGTATTACTGATAAGATATTTTTAAAAATTAAACACAACGAAGTAGGTAAATAAAAATAAAAATGAAAAAACGCCACACGCTTTGAAATACAAGCTCCAATTTTATGTGAAAAATGCAGTGTTATATGTACATGAGGCGACATTTTCTATGACTACAATATCAAAATTTCGACTTGAATAGCCCTATCATCAAACCAATAGGATAAGATCAAAAACTAAAATAGGGCTTGTAGAAAAAATCTTCAGAGTCGGGGGACTGATTTTCTCAAAAAACTTATTGTTTCATTCTTTTAATAGAACACAATACCACATATAAAATCTCGAATAGATACGTGTATTATTCCGTGAGATATACGATTTAGTAATAAATCATTCAACAAAAATTAATTTCCTGGAATCCACCAAATCCACAAGGTGAATTAATAAGTAATTAATTTGATTTAAATCGCTTTAGCTAAAATTGAAATGATGTGCACATACTGATCTATTTCTCCTGAAACATTTTTGAATGTCAATATATAAACTTCCCAAGTTTGAACCTTTGAATTTTTGTTTTCGTCTTCCACCTTTACTCAAACTAATTGTTACATATGTACGTAATATACACATATAATCAATATTATGAAATTATTAAAATCCATCCATGATTTGCTGAAAATTATGCATGTGCATATGTACTTAACATATTTGACTAAATTTATGTAGTAAAATGTTTATTTGTCATGTTCGTTTTGTACAGTACATGCCTAATACTGGTCAATGCATGTACAGTATGTAGTAATTACGACATTTCTTAATAATTACAGTTACGCAGTAAAGAAATATGTTTTTTATGTAATAAAATTTTTAAGTAGTAATCTTGTTAGGACTAAAAGATACATTGGAATTTCAAATCATGTGTTCTTAGAATAGAAACGAGTTAACTTTATTTTATTGTTGTATACTACTGTAATATTGAACACATTAAAAAGCTGTGGAACTTATGTAATTAATTATTACGTTTTTTTAAAACTCAACACTAAAAATTAACACTAAGAATTAGTCACATATCAGACAATCAATATGAGTTATACATATGAGACATACATATGAGTACATACATACATATTAAGAATGCTATGTAAATCCAAAAAGTAAAAAAATTGGCCATTATAAAAATTCTGAACAAAAAGCATAAGAACCTCATTTAATCATCATAACATAACATAACAATGCAGAAAACAATATTAAATTTAAAACTTTTTAGTTATGAATTTTTGATAGCGCATTAATATCGTCTTTTTGAAATTTGATCTGCACATATGTATAATAAAAAACGTTCTGACATATTTTATTTCTCGTATAGTTTTGATTGTTTTACTTCACTAAAATCTGTCGCATTTCTCCAAAATTTCAGATTTCTATCTTAAAGAGGTGGAACTATTATAAATAGATAAAAAGAGCGAAATTAATTGGCTATTTCCAAAAATTTTTAAATGTGCGTTAAAATGAATAAATAAATAGCACGAACCAAATAAATGATTTCACATTTTTCAAAGTTGTAAATAAATGCCAATTACATGAATTCTCGAAAAATGTAGACATGCATTTTTTAGAATAAAAGCTCTTTATGTTTTCAAAATTTTTAATTATCTTAAGTGAATTGTTGTTTCATACTACCATACATAAAATTTTCATATTTATATTTGTTTTAAAAAAAAAATTATTCGAAATATTATATAAAACAGTGCTACAATTATTGAGGTTTTTATTTACTTTCTAATTCAATTCATATCATTTAATGTCAACGTTTGTATATATGGTTAAAAACATTAACACTCAAAGATCGACCTTACTATCACGATATTATCCATTCTCAAGAGTTTTCCCTTTACATAGCATTATAATATTATGATAATCATAAACAAAATCGTGGAAATTTGATCCTGACGACTCTAAGATAATCAATTTGTATGTTTTTCATTTATTATATACTTTTTAACAAAAAACTAATTAAACTTATTAAATTATGTATTTTATTAAAAAACGTATAACGAAATTAAATTTTTTGTTTCAACTTTACCTATTATTTGCTTATATGTCATTCTTTGAAAACTGTTTATTATAAACTTCAATGTTGCCAATAATATTATGTCATTTGTATTATGTATATAATTTAACCTATAAATTTATCTCTAATCAATTTTATCGTTTTATAATAATTGTTGTCTTTCTTGAAGCCAGAAAAATATCAAACGGTGAAATAGTGAAGCCAACAGATAGGGGAATGTTTTTATTGTATTACCATATATCTTGATACCAAAATCAGCCTTCACATTTTGTATAAGGTAATTCATTCCCTTGTCTGGACACACAAGCAAACCCTCCCGATCTTACATAGACACCTGCTCAAACTGTAATTAAATTTCAAGTTTTGGTTTAAATTTGACTCTTCTTTTCACAATTTACTTCCAAAAAAAAACCCGAAACTTTTAAAGCTGGTGAATATAAGTTAGAAGAAAAAGCGTTTTTAACGAAATCTTGTTATTATGTAACAGTTGTTTCGTTACAAATAGCGAAAATTTTAATATCACTTTTAAAAAATAAAGTAAGCCTATACAAAAGTTAATTTTCTTCTGATTTTTCTTAAATCTTTGCGAATTCTGAATTTATATTGCATAGTCATGATACAGAAATTATGTGCCGCTTAATAACAAATTAGTTCCTTGCTCTAGAAATATTTTAAAAATTAAACCTTAAATGAAAATTAAAATTTATAATACCTAATATTTTTAATTGTTGTATGGAAAATCTTATCAATTTTTCTCAATTACAATAATTTTCTGAAATAATTAGTTATAGAATAATTGTTTACATTATGATTATTAAGGGAATACTATAAAAACAATGAAAATTTCATCTGATGTTTAGTTTCTAATGGGACTTCCCATTATTAAGTGATTTATTTTTTTTCATTAACCGGTTTAATAAAAACTTTTTTAAAATGATTTTTAAAATAATTTTCTTTTCATTACTCCTAATTGCATGTAATGCCTGCCAAAAATATGAACCGCGAGCTAATTTTAAAGATTCAAGTGTGAATATTCAATTGAAGGAAACTGAAAATGATGTAAAATTTATGATAACAGAAAAAGGAAAAGTTTTGCAAAGCGTCTTAATTGATAACGGTTATAAAAATGGTAAATTTGAAGTTGATTCGAGTGGTGTAATAAATTTAATAGCATCTAAAAGTACATCTGCACCTTCAATTAGCTTTGAATTAGAAAAAGAAAATAATTTTTACAAAATCCGTGTTTCACGTAACGTCAAAGGAGAACAAACTGTGAAAGATTGTGTAGACTTGGAAATTGGGAAAACATTTTGGTATGGCGGACCACAAAATCGTTTCCAATATTGGCCAATTGAAAGAGCAAACTTTACAAATTTTAGTTATGTATCAAAAGAAGAATTAAATTCAGCTGTACCTGAGCGTTATTGGTTGAATTCCCGTGGTGTATTTTTTTATATAAATGAAACTGTACCACTATTTATTGATCAAAATTCAGTTGAAAGTGAAAATAAAATATGTTTTATTGCAAAAAAAGAATTTCCATATAAAAAAGAAGATAATTTTATATTTAGTTATTTTATTGGCATCGGAGAAAATGCTAAAGAAGCACAATTGAAAGCAGTAAAACATTTTCTAAAAAAGCCAATAGGCATCCCAGATGAGAGAATGGTACGTCATCCAATTTGGTCAACATGGGCTATTTTTAAAGGTATGTCTATAAATTAAATATTCTAAATTCTGTTTTTGCAATTGAAAACGCATTGAAAAAACAAATTTATTATAACATTTCGAAAATTTGCTATTTCAATTTTAAAATTGAGGAAACATTTAAAACAATTTATTTTGAAACTGAAGATTTCTTTCATGAATAAGTTGAGTAATCCATTGCCAAACTATTTTATTTAAACTTTTTTATAGCTGAAGTAAATGAAACGAATGTAAAGGATTACGCTAACAAAATAATATCGAATCAATTTAATAATAGCCAATTTGAAATTGACGACGATTGGGAGGACTGTTATGGTGCCTTAACATTCAGAAAAAATAAATTTCCTGATATTAAAAAACTTACCGATTGGCTAAAAGAAAAAGGTAAATACATAAATATGTATGTACATGTATGTCTTAAATTCCTTTAACAAAGAACACAAGTATTTATTATTATATTTAAAAAATATTTGAAGGTTTTCGCGTGACGCTGTGGATACATCCTTTCATTAATACGAATTGTACAGAGATTTTTAACATTGCGAAATCAAAGAAATATTTAGTAACCGATGATAAAGGTGAAGTTTTAACAAAGTGGTGGAATAGTAAACCTAATGAAGCTGCTTATATTGATTTTACTAATCCTGAAGCAGCGGAATGGTTTTATAACAGGGTGAAACGTTTACGAGACCAAGATGGTATTGATAGTTTTAAATTTGATGCCGGTGAAACAAGTTGGATTCCGAAAAACTCTAAATTGACTGGACCAGCCAATCAATCACCGAATTTAATTTTAGCGAAATATATTGAAACTGTTTCAAAATTTGGTAAAATTGTTGAAGTACGTTCTGCACAAGGTACACAATCATATCCAATATTCTTAAGAATGATTGATAAAGATACTGATTGGACTTGGAATAATGGTTTACCTACCCTGATAACAACTCTGTTTCAATTGAATTTGGGTGGTTATTCATTTATTTTGCCAGACATGATTGGCGGTAATGGTTATAACAATAATACACCAGATAAAGAAATTTTCATACGTTGGTTACAAGCAAATGTATTTATGCCAAGTTTACAATTTTCATATGTACCCTGGATGTATGATGCCGAAACAATTAACATAAGCTTAAAATATACAAAATTGCATGATAACATTACCAATTATATAATGGAACGATTTCAAAAAGTTGTGGAAACGGGCGAACCAACAAACCCACCTTTATGGTGGATAGATCCAGAAGACATAATTGCACAACAAATTACTGATCAATTTTTGTTGGGTGACAAATATGTTGTAGCGCCAGTAATTGTTAAAGGCGCTAGAGTTAGAGACATTTATTTACCAAAAGGAACTTGGAGAGATGGAAATACAAATGATATTCATATAGGACCTAAATGGATTATGAATTATCCTGCACCAATAGCAACCTTACCGTATTTTGAAAGAACTAATTAAAAACAAAAAAATATATACATAGTGTAAAATGTAGAAGTAATTTAATAAATTATACATAAAAAAGTTAATAATATAACGTATGTACATGTGTTCATATTTAGATGACTTAGATCCTAATTAGCAAATCATTGGCAACTCGCGTGTGGAATTGAACATTTTCATATTTGTTTCATATTTATTCTACTTATCCAAAAATTTTTAAGGAAAAAAATTTAAAAATTTTTTTATCTGTAGAATTTAAGAAAGAATTATTTTAGTTTGCTTATCACTTGCATTTATTTTAATAAAAGCCTAAATTTTTTACCAGAATGCAAGTGGTGGTGTAGTAATACAGTTTATTTCAAGCTTCGTACAAAATGAAATTGTTTTTTCTTTTTTTTACTTCATTTGTTCTTTTCTTCTTCAATCTCATTACAATTCACAAATAATATTTATAACAACAACAAACATACAGAATCTACAAATATTAGTACAACAAGCATAAAAAAGATATAAAAAATCCCTTTTTTTTTTTATTATGATCAAACATAAAAAAAAGAGTTGTGAATCTTATTTTCCACCACAAATTACGTTAAAAATACTTACCGAAATAGACTGACGAGTGAATTTAGTACAGCTTGTATTTTATTAAAAACTCCCAAATACGAACTAGATATAAAATACCTAGTAAGAGTATGAAATAAATAATAGTTTAAAGCTTTTCAATAATGTTAACTAATAAAAATTATAATCTGTACCTAGGTTCGATTTTGTTTTTATATAAGAACAACATTAGTTTTCCCTTACATTTAGAAAATGAAAACTTTCTTATGTTGTAAGAAAAAGCAATTCATCATGGTAACAACTTGCAGTATTAATCAAACTTTGCAACTTAAATAAAAAATTTAATGCTTACAATTTTTAAAGATTTTTAATTTTCCAAGGTATACTTATGTTTACACTTATTATAATTATGTAGTTTAAACATTTTGCAGAAGCCTCGGTGCATTAAATTATATAAATACATATTTATGCACATACCTACATACATACATCCACGGGTTTCTAATTTCGAAATTCAAGATTTATGTACGTTAATGTAAAGTTTGCAGCACACTTACGTTTATGCAAATATTTTTAATTCAACTTTTATTAATTTTGTTTTTTTTTAATAAAATAATAAATTTATATTAATATAAATAATACAAATTTTTCCTTTAAAAATAAATATTAAAATTCCTGTTGTCGTTTCTTAATTAAATGCTTATGTATACTTTTACTAAAAATTTCAGGCTCATTTCTTTACGATATTTCGATATTACGATTTTATTTATTGTAAGTAAATTTCGTAGTAATGGAAACAGCAACGCATTTATAGCAAAATTTAATGCGACATCAATAAAAAATGAATTTTAAATTTAAAATTTGTTTTGAAAATCTCTGTCAAACCATATTTTGTAAGCTTAAAACTATAGATTTGTTTGGTATAAAATTTTAAAAAACCAGACAAATATTAACATAAACAAAGATTTTTTACTTTTACAAAAAATATTGTAGATGTAAAAGTTTTGTGAAAAATAAAATCTTCTAACATAACATTACTATGATATACATATTTTGACAGTTTTACGATTTGAAATTATTTTAAAAACACTCAATTTTACTTTACAAAACTTTAATTATTAAGAAATGCTGACGTCATCATTTGTAAAAAAGTAATTTTATAGTACATTTAAAAGTAACTTTATAAAGTTTTAAAAAACTTTGATATATCAGACAAACCTAATGTTACTGTTTACATCAATGAATTAGAAATACGCTGTTACGACTTTGACAATGCTCGGAGCAAAGAAAGAAGCAACTAGAAAAAAAATTGGTTTCATTGTTTTTTCAATATGTTCCTTCCTTTAGTATTTCTAATTCGTTAGTACACGTATTTGACAAAATCTACGAATGAAAAAAATTTTATTGACTTTGTAAATACATATTAACTTCGTTTATATGGCGGATCGAGTACTTAACTTGAAGTTGCAGTCGACATATTATAATCTGTGCAGATTGAAATAATATTACTCGGACTTGAATTTGACATTAAATAACTAGTCTGACGGCAAATTAATAGAAACTTTCTATTATATTGAATTCTTAAGACTAAGGTACTGTTTACATATACGTCAAAATCTAAGATAAAATTGTATATAGAATCTGGTAACTGTTTACATATTAGACTAAAATTGTCTGATGCCGCTCAGACATCAAAATTTAGTAATTTTGATTCGCAAATTTTACTGTAAATATTTTTTTTAAAGTTCTTTTGTGACTATAGTTATTGCAAGTTTTGTATTGCGATGTTTATGCCTATAGTTAAAAAGTTTTTGAGTATTCCGAATAATTTAAGATAAATTTCGAAATGGTTGTGCTCTAATTTAAATTAAGTTACTGGGCTTGTTAAAATTATACACATTTATTGGCCATTTCAAATTGTTCAATTACGATAGCACTAATATAAACGCAATCACATCAAACAAATGTCATTTTTGAAACATCCATTCTTATTCTTATATCGTTTCACTTTTATTGTTTCATTTCAGTTCAGCCCAATATATTCAATAAAAATCATTAAAAATTTACTATTAGAAAAAATTCAATTTTTCAAAGTTACAAGTGAATTGGATATGATTCATAGTTTAATTTTTAAATTAATAATTTACTTGATTGAAGAAAAGGAAACTTTATAATTATTTGAAGTAATCAAAAAAAAAACAAAGGTGAGCTAAACCGAGACGTTTTTAGTTTCAAAAATGGCTAGTGTTAAAAACTAAAATTGTGTCTGGTGCAAATGGCTTCTTTTTTTCGAATATTGATTTTTCAACTTCGATCATGTTAATTGTCTCTGGAATATGAAAATTCTTTATTTAGTAAATAAATTTTATAATAACATAGAGAATATTATGCATATTTTACAATAGAAAAGATATGTATGACATCAGCATTGAAATTTTATAAATTTTCATCCATTTTTATTGATGAATCAATGTGTACATTATATAGGTACACAGAAGTTAGTATAGTGTGTAGAACAGCGTATAATATGTACATATGTAGCATATATGTATGTATATTGATAGCTGATGCGAATTCATAAAATTTTTACTTATTGGATATTGAAATATTTTATCATCTTAAAAAAACAACAAAAAATGTAAGATTTTGGAGAGTGTCTATAAAGTTGAAGCAATTTAAAAAAATAAGCAGTTTAAATCTGAAAAGGGCAAGTGCATACAATATATTTGGCATTACTTTGGAAATTAAACTTAAGATCTTAATAAAAAAGATAAGTCAAATTAGTCAATGAGTTTAAATTTTCCTTTTGAAACCAAAAATTTCAACTTCGAATATGATTTGCTAACACTTCGCAAAGCAAAATTAATTTATTTAGTTTAGTTTCTTTCATAAGTAATTTATGTTATAAAATTTGAATGATATTTAAAATCACCAATTAAGTGAAATTAGTTGATTTTAACTTTTTCCTCCTCAATGTTTTAGGTTTTCATAAAAGCCATTAGCGGAGCAGTAAACATTTTGACTAGATCATATTGCTTTTAGTATATTTCATTATAAAATTAAAGCAACGAAGATATTGAGTTACATTTCAACTTAAAAAGAGCATTCAACAAAGAAAAATTAAAAAATAGTGTTAGCAAAAAATTTTTAAAAAATTTCACAATAAAAATTATTTTGAACTATCAATATAAAGACACAATGGAGCACAGTTACTCAAGAGATTGCCGTCCAATAGATGGAGCTAACGGTTTGAAAACTCGTAATTTAATGATACATCGTCCGCCTCAATGTCCATCGTGTCACTTGCATCCAAATGATGAAAATAATGATCTTGACGAAGCAAATCGTCCCCCAACGCCAACTTACAATGAAAAGAATGCCAAAGAACTAATGACTGAATGTGCAAGAATATCAAGCAGTGTTCAAAACTCAAACCCAGATAACGTTAATTGGGAAAATTGTATTAATATGACACTTTGGACAAATGATCAGACCAACTTATTTAATAAAGTTGCAAAAATATTAGATATAGATTATTTAGCACGATTAGCTACTACTGGCAAACAGAACGAAGCAATTCAAAAACGATTAATTGTGGATAAATCAGTAAAACGTATACGAAAAGTATTTGCTAAAATTAATTGGGAGATGCGCCTTACACAGTGGCTACATGAAACATTAATAAATAATTTACCTTCGACATATATGGCCGTGTATCTGGATATTCTACAAACATTGAAAACAAAACTGCCACAATTAATGGATAAAATGTTGTTTGGGAAACCAATGAATATTAGTCAAGATTTGCTGGCACCTGTAATGAAAAAAAAATGGGAAATCCTTTTGGACAAAAAGGAGCGTAAATTACCTGGAAATGTTGCCATTGTTATCATTTCTTCTGTACACCCGTCAACAGGAGTAATTTCGAATAGAATGAGAAATTGGTATGAGTTGTTTTCTACAATGGCTCAAGTAGTAATCGTAAATACTCCAGCTGGTAGCTCTGTGAATAAACAACCTTTACAACAAATAACGGAATCCCTCATTCAAGCAGCTAAAACTAAAATTCAAGAGCTAAGAAACGAGCAGCCAATGCTGAATATTGTTTTACTTGGATTTAATGCTGGTGCCGCGGTAGCAATACAAATCGCGCACACAGAAAATGTAAATTGCGTAGTTTGTGTGGGATTTGCGTGTAACACGATTAATGGAGTTCGTGGTGCCCCAGATGATCATATTTTGGACATAATAATACCTATCATGTTTGTTATAGGGCAAAATTCAGCTAGAACAAGCCAAGAAGAAATTGAAGCTCTAAGGGAAAAAATGAAATCAGAAACGTCATTACTTGTTGTTGGATCGGCGGATGATGTCCTTAGAATATCCAAAAGCAAAAAGCAAATCGAAAATTTGACGCAGTCTATGGTCGATAGTATGGTTACCGACGAAATTCACGAGTTTATAAAGTCTTGCATTTGTAAACCACCAGGACCACGAACACCGACTTCATTGATTGGAAATTCATTCCCTCAAAGTGGAAATACAAATCAAGGGCGAAAGTCTAATGCTAATACTTCGTCAAATTCCAACTCGAATCAGAATAGAAAACGTAAACAAAGTGAAGATCACTATAGCGATGAACAAATAACACCTATGAAAAAACATTATCACAAATCGGGACAAGTTGGTCGACCACGCAGTCGGCCAGGAAATAATGTAACACCAGTAAAACAACAATCGCGCCGTCAATCTCCAGAGCCAACTTCTGCTGAAAAGTTGAACATGGCAATTCATACAATTTTACAGTCACCTCGATCCGATGAAATTAAAACCAAACCCGATGATAATGACACATCAACTTCATTCGAGCAAACTGTATCTCAAAATTCAACGTCAAATTATTCCAAATTGCCTATAACTAGTTCACCACAAGTAACCACAATATCTACATCTGGAACCAATACTATAACACAACGTAATCCGCAACAAATTCAACCTACAAAGCTGAAATTTGTACCTTCTAATCAATTTGTACAATTAAAACCACCAATACAAAGTCAATCTAAAATTTATACTATTAAAACAACATCAATACCAGCGAATTCAACTACAAATTCATCATCATTAATCCCAGTATCTGGTGCTCGATCAAATATGTCGTCCTCAGCTGGCCAAGTTCAAATACTTCCAATTAAGAGCCCAACATCCGGCCCCTTTTTAAGTAATTCCACAAACCAAATAATTCTAAATCCGCAAAAATTCACGATTTCGAAAGCAACAACTGGAGCTCAGGAAAAAACAGATATATCCAATATTTTTGATATGCCAATTCTGTTTGCCGATAATGAAGGTAATCTTCATGATTCTACATCGAAATTGTCAAATGCAAGTAATACATTATCTAGCGGTGGTCAAGCAAAATTACTTACTTTGCCAAGTAATTTGGTAATTAAACCTCGATCTTCAAACACTCAGCAAAATAATACTGCTTTAAAAGATAACGTGAGTGCAATGAGCTCTTCTCAGCTGTCATCTGGCACTTTTGTCTTAAACCCTTCAACAATTAATAAACCCAAAATATCTGGAGGCAGTGGAAAAGTTGTTTTCATCAATAGAAATACTATGAAACCCTATCCAAGCATTATTTCTAAGCCGGCTGTTTCACCTATGAAGTATACAAAAGTTGTGGTTACAAATCCGCAAACTTCAAGCACAAGTTTAGTCTCACGCGCTTCTGGTATATTAGATTCTTCAAGTTCTTTATCATCTAATATTACGCAAGGGGCAACAATTTCAATATCTCCAAAACAACAACACCTTCAAGTTAATAGTACTAATAATACTGGTATAGTGAAACAAATTCAGCAAACATCAGGTATTTTAAATTGTACTACGACAGCTTCGACATCGAGTACTACAACAAATAAACAATACCAAGTTTTATTAAATTTAGGAAGTGATTCAGGTGGTACAAAAACTACCCAATCGCCTGTAAAAAATGTAATTAAAATGGATGCATCTCAAATTAATCAAACAATCCTTCTTAAAACTGGAAACACTGTGAAGCAGATGCCTTTATTAAGAACTCCACCCACTTCTATAAACAAAAATTTATCAATTAAAAAAGTAATGAATTTTATACCAAGTGGTAGTGGAGTAGGAAACAATAGTATAAAAACTGCTGAAAGAATAACTTCTGGAGATGACAATGTTATTTCGACCATTACGTTACCTAGAACTGGCCTGGTTGTTCAACCAGTTACAACAACATCTGTTAATAATTTAATCATAAATAAAAACCAAAAAAAGTATTCATTCAATGTTAATGCAAATGTAAAAGATACGAAATAAAAATTTCTCTGAAATAATTCTGAAATATATTTAGTCTTTTAGTTATATGGAAATTTTTATCTGTATTCGTAAGATTCTTTTAATCCAAATTTTATTTGGATTAAAAGAATTTTAAAAAATTCTTTGACATTTGAATGTGTAAGGCCAATCTAAATGTTAAAAGGATGGCAAAAAATAAAACATACATTTTGCTGGAAAAAGTAAGGCATAAGAAGACCGCCAGAATTCTGTCAGTCAGATTAACTGTGTTTAATATTTTTTTTGTATTCTACTAGAGAATATAATTTTCTACGAATGTTGCAACGAATAAAGTAATTGTAGTTTTTAAACCTTTCTAAATAGGCAAGGTTCTCACATTTATCTGATTAATATGCATTAGATGTACTAGATATTGCCGTTCAATTGCATCAGATAATTTCTTTTTTATATCAAAAATATTTGTAGTTAAGTTGAACACTTTCATTTTAAACCAAACTGAATAATTATTGTTAGTTTTTTTTTTACCTTACAGGTTTAGTAAGCCAACCCTTTTTTTTCTAATCAAATTACATTTTTATTCTGAAGCTGGATTTAATAAACCGCAATACAAAAATGGATAGGAAAGCTGAATTAGAAAGAAAAAAAGCCAAACTGGCAGCTATACGAGAAGAAAAAGACCGTAGAAGACGTGAAAAAGAAATAAAAGATTTAGAAGAAGCTGCGTCACGATTAGGAGTTCCTACCGATAAGGATCAGAGAAAGTATAAAATTAAAACTTTTGAAAAATTGACATGAGTTTAATTCGCTTTTATTTTAGAGACTTAGATGAAATGCTTTCACAACTTGGTGTTGCGCCTGTATCTGAAGTATTATCATCATTGTCTTCAGTGAATTCTGTCACTTCTGACACATCAAATAATCAAACACCAGATGGCAGTCTTCAAACATCACATGTAAATGGACAAAGGTACTTCATTTTTGTTTTTTTTTTTGTGTTAATAATTAATGTAAGATCATTACATTAATTATTAACACAGCTGTTATATTATTTAATATATACATATACATGCATATATTAAATAATATAACAGCTGAGGTTAAATTTTTATTTACTTTATTAAGTAAATTACAAAGGGTTTGTAAGCCCAAATTCAGTAAAATTTTTATTTAAATAATTAAGTTTATAGTGGTGACCTTTATAATATTTTGAGGGTAATCAGATTTTAAAAATAATAAAAATTTTCATTTTTGTTTGAAAACTATCATTGATTAGTCTCGTTTAATTTATTATTTTGGGTAATATAACTAATTGACGATCATAGAGTTAATAACATAATCGAATCTAAAACAAATATAAAATAGATATAGCACCAAGTAATATTGTTGAAAATTATAACTATATAATTTAAGTAATTTTAATTCAAGTTTATTAATGTATTATTTTCTTTTTACCCTTAATTATTATGTGCATTACATATTAATACTTATTCGCTATAATAGTTATTAAGATTTCTTTCAATATTTTAATAGAACTTTTTACATAAACATTTTTTCATTTTAGATTTTGAATAGAATAAAATAATATAGTAATCTTTAAATTTTTAGTGTTGCTCGCAAGAAACCTGTGAACTTAAGTGTTGTTAGTGTGCAAACTACAAACATTCCACCAAAAGAAGTTGTTGTCTATACAAAACAAACTCAAACAACTGTTTCTGGTCATGAACGTGATGGTACGTATAGTTTTTTAATGTTACATATTGATATTATATTGCCTAATATTGTTATTATTGTTTTGGTTTTTTTTTATATTATTTTCCCCATTAATCTTATTAATCATGTTTTATTATCAAATTATATCCTTATAGTTACTTTTTTTATGAGAAGAAATTATAATCAACTGTCTGTTTAACTATTGTTATTATATTCTTCTATAAATGTAATGAATTAAGTTTTATCTTGAAATTATGCTGAAAAATTCTGATAGGAACTATTTTATTTTTTATATTAACAACTTTTTACTAACAACTTTTTTTTCTAAAGAATCTATTTTTACTAAAGAAAAAAACAACCAAGTTTCAGGACATATTTATTTTAATATCCTATTTAATTTACTATCATGTATAGGAATGATAATTTCAAAATATTTTCGTTTCAAAATATTACGTGATGTGAATAAAGTAATTCTTCATTTATTTATTTTAAAATTTATAAATATGAAAAAGTAAAATAATGGTCAGTAATAACGCTTATCTTTAATTTAAAATTGTAAATATCCGTATGAGAAATTTTTTAGTAATAAAAATTCAATTAAATTAATGACCAAATATTTGGTTGTTTTTTTCTTTATCTTGAATTAAAATTTAATGCATGGTTGCTGTAACTTAATATTCTACATTTTAATGGAATATTGCAATATAAACCGTTACGAAAGCTGCAATTTAATTTTCGACACAAAAAGTAATTAATTTATCTTTTTACATATAGCATGCTCAGTTTAATGCACTTCAACCTTTTTTTTATTCCAACATAACAAAAAAACCTATCATAAAGCTTAATTTGCTTTCTTACACTATTACTGTCATTTCAAAACCTTAGCAGGTAAGAAAGGACTTTATAAATCATAAAAAATTTAAAGATAAAAAACAACAATATGTTATAAAATATGAGATTTCAAAAAAAGAAAAAAAAAATAAGTTAGTAAAGCAATAAGGAATTTAAGTGTGTTCCTTCACAGACATCTTTATATTATAAGAGTCTATGGTTCGTTTTAATGCAAAACTTGTAGATTTATTTTTTTCCTGTATTTTTAGAAACATTATCTTATTTCAGGTAAAGTTTTTCCAATGAACAGTTTTCGATTGGTTGTTTTTCAGTAACACAATCTTTGCAATTTTGTTTTATACGTAATTGAAAAACATTGAGTTCGTTTGTGTATAGCATATACATATTTGATATATTGTTAAACTTTTTTATTTTTTTTTTTTTGTGGAAACGTTTTACAAAGCATAAAACTTTTTGTGAGGTTTGCCAGCGCAGTAAATATTCGATTGATTACTCAAAAAATTTGAGTTGCTTCTGAAAATCATTGAGTAAATAAAAAACAAGTTTACATATAAATTATTATTTAAAATTGAAGAAAATATAATTTTTTTTACTTTGATTTTCTTATTTCTCACGGTTTTAGAAGTTCTTATATTATATTTTTAAGGCATTTCATTTTCGATTTCCAATATTTAAGAATTTTTTAATTCTGTTCTACAAAATAAGAAAAAAGTTTAATTTTTTTTAACAAACAATGCAAATATTTTCAAAAACAAACTTATGTTTGTATGTTCCTCTAAAAATAAGAGCTGTTTTTGAATCTATTTATTATTGCGAGTTCATAAATTTTTTAAAAAGATTTTTAATATTAAACATGTTCCTTTAAATCAGTTCATTGGAAAAACCTAAAATTAAATAACGATTTTTCTACACATTCTCAAACTTTGAATATATTGTGAATACGTGATGGTGTAGGCTTCTTTCAATTGCAACATATCGCAAGTTACTTAACATATTTTTTGCACATAAATATTGCCGTATTGCTTTAAACAAAATGTAAATGAAATAATTAAATAAAATATTTCATAAAATAAATAAAATACTGTACGCATTTGTAAAAAATCTAGTCAAAACATAAAGTTTATGTCAAAATTTAAAAAAAAAAAAGTATTTTAAATTTCATTTTATTTTCACACTCGTAGTTATTTTAAATTATAAAAATAAAAGCAATATCAAATAAGTAAATATGTATATTGTATAGATCTTTTATTATGAACCTTCAACTCCATCCTAAAATAAGTTCTTACTTCAATCTAAAATACAATTTTTTCGTTTAGAATCAAATTTTTTTTATAAATATTTCTTGTACAAATACATGCATAAATATGTACATATGTATATGTAAATAATTGAACAAATTCAGAAAATTTAGAATATATCTACGTATGTATACAAAACTGATTCTGGATTGTTGAAAATATTTAGATCAACGATTCTTAAAACTGAATTCAAGGAAACGACATGAATTTGGGGGAAGAATAACTAACTCATATCCTTTTCATTTTTTTCCCAATCTTCAACTTTTTCGGATAAAAACTTACATATATATTATGCTGTTTTCCTTCCCATGAAAATATATATATGAACAATTGATATTTTTTGAATCTCCATCTTTTTTGAATATTTGAAAGTAAAGGAAGCTTATTTCAGTTCATATATTTTTCTTCGTGCTGTATACGCAACAATAAATAATTTTTTTCGTATTATAAAATCTTGTAAGAATTTTGTGAACAAAAAAATTTAATTATAAATGAAAAAACTTTTATTTTAGATCAACAATTCAATTTTACCTTCTTTTAAAAAAGTTTTCATTTGAAAACTTATTTCTAAATACAAAGTTAAACCTTATAAATTAATGTACATAATTTTAAAAGAACTTTAAAATTTTCAGTAAAAATTTAAATTTTAAAGAATTTTTAATTTACGTCTACATAATGTTACTTAAAATTGAATCTTATTATAAAATCACATAAATTTTGGACATGTTTTTTTGAGAAATAAATTATAATAATTTATAAAAGTTAGGTAAAAAATATATCAACCTATTCAAATATAAAATTTTATTTTGAAACATAATTTATGATTGCTTACATACTGTCGGTCAAAAAAGTTTTCATACACCTAAATGATTCATAATATTTTTAGCTCTAGATCTTAAACCATTAAAGATACCCAATTTAACTTTTGTATTTTATTTTTTATAGCTATTATTTCTACATAGTTATAACAAAAAATAATTTAAAGTTTAATTTAACAAAAAAAAAAAATTAAAACAAAACAAAAAATTGACAAAAAATAACATCAAAACTGTATTCACACACCAACATTATTATTCACGTTATTGCAAAAAAAAGTAAACAATTTTTTTAAATATTTTGTTGGGTTGGCTTTTGCATTCAAACAATTTTTCATACTGCCAACTAATTTGGAAATTTCTTGCTATTGTAATTGAACTAATTCGGACAACGGGTTCGGATAGCTCCAATACAACTCAAAGCTAATATAGAGCCCTTTAAATATTTCAAAAGCTAATAGAGATAATGAAATTTTAGTCATAACTTAACATATAAATAACGTGAATAATTTTCAAAGTTTGTAGATTAGTAGGTATATAAATAATATTGTATAATTTCGATATCAATATTAACACTCATATTGTACCTTATAATACAATATTACTTTTTATTATATATTATTTTTTCAATAAGATTCAATTTTGTAATTGTAACAATGCAATAGTATAGAATTTCATTTGAAATCAATCCAATATATGTATATGTTCAAATACATATTTTACGTTATAGATAAATTTTTATTTAATGCTTTATTCTATTATTTTTTTATTGTTGTAATTCTATACTTAGTTGCTTATAATATCATTTTTCTTTATTACGTATTATATTGTGCATATTAAATATTGTTATTTACTTGTTGTACAATATTCCACACATAATTTTTTTTTCTGTTTCCAAAGTAATTTATTTTATACATATTTATATATTTTACTTTTCAATTAATTATTAATAGTTCTAAAGATATTAGCGTATATTGTGTAAAATTGTAATTTTTATTTACGATTAGAAATTACAAAAATCAATTATTTTCCTTTAAATTTATTTAGAATTTATAAAAGAAACAAATAATAAAAAAACAATAAATAATAAACAAAAAAATTAAAATACAAAAAAAACTACTTAATTGATATTACAATGAAATAAAATAACAAATACAGTTCTTTCTTGCCATTCCTCACCTTTGTCAGGATATATGGAAGATTGGTGGAGACCTCGCAAAGGTACATCAATTATTTAAAATTTATTTAAAAACTAAAATATTTATATTACAAAATATGTATTTTTTTTTCCATTAGTTATCATTCCGCCTAACATTGATTTCGTTTTAAAAAAATAATTTAGATTAAATAAAATGTGATTTTTTATATTAATATTTCTTTTTATTTTATTTTTTTTTTCTTGAATAAAAGGAATGTAGAATAATATAAATTATAAAGAAAACCTTATATAATTTTCTTTTTACATTTTCAAATAAAATAATTTAAATTTTAATTAAAATATATTTTTTTTTCTCTTTCTCCGGTTCAATTGTCTTTTTTTTTCATTTTCATACATAACTGAATTGTGTAGCTCATGCAACTGATTATTACGGTGAGTTTCTTTTTCAAATTGTTTTTTATTTTTTTTTTAAATTTTTTATGATTAATCTTATTTATAATTAAATTGTTAAATTTTCAATTATATTTTATATTTATTTTTTTTTTTGAATATTAAAATGTCCGTAATTGAAAATTTAAAAGAAATCAAGAACGCTGTATCGCGACTACCAAGTCAATATACATAAAACAGTGTTTTAGTGTTCGTATAAGAAAAATATACCAGAAAGTATAGACATAACGGGATTATCTGTGTAGTGAATCTTTTGTGTTTGTTAAAATTAATAATGTCAAATTTTTTAACGACAAATGTCACCTTATCACTACATATTCAATGACAGAATAAAAGTCTCAATAAGTGTCATTTAGGAAAATCAAGTTGGAAATAATTGCGAAAAATTGGAAAAAACAAGTAAAAAATAATGTACAATGATGTATTTGAGTATAATCGAAATACTATAATATAATGCCATATGTATGTATGTTCATAAATTTATCAGATCTATCAAGCTCAGAGAGTAAATGAAAAATAATTCCCGAATTTGTATAAAAAACGTTAAAGGTGTTTGAAATTACTTTTGTGAAAGAAAAATACTCAAAATTTCAGCAAAAATACACAGAATACAGAATACTCAAAAATTCAGCAAAAAAAAAGAAAACAATACAAAACATTAAGAATTGTTTTTGTAACTTTTTTTTTTAGTTCGGAATTGCTATTTCGGAAAATAATATGAGCTTGTCAAAAGGAAACCCTGGGAGGTATTCATAATGAAATTTTTTAAAATTGTAAATATAAATGGTGAATTTTTTTTAAATTTATATACGGACATTTTAGTATTTTATAAACAATTTCTATTTTAGTTTATTAATTTTTTAATTACAATTTTTTCATTCAATCGTAGTTATAGTCTTTTATATTTATTTTTCAAGTTCATATTTTCTTTTAAATTATATTTTATATTCTGTTTAGTTATTTTTTGTATAATTTTTTATTAACAAAATTTTTTGTTTCTTTAATTATTATTATTTTTTTATAATGAAATTAATCATATATAATATGTATGTAGATATATTTATATATATATACAAATATATATGATTCTAGAAAATGTTCGTTTTTATTTTTTTTAGATTATTTATGTTCTTAATTTTTATATTAATTTCGTATTTAATTAAAATATTACATAAAAAAAGGAAAATTGTTTCTCCACCCAGTTTTGTTTTAAGTTTTTTTTTTTAATTGACTATAGTAATTGCATATTATATAAATTACTTGATTAATTCTAATTATATTTTAAAAAATGCAATAGTTTAAATTTATATTATTTTTTTGTTATTTTCGTTCTATATTTTCAAAGAATTTTCTCAAAACTTTTATATTTTTTTTTCAATTAATTTAAATATTTTTAAAACAATAAAATGAAAGGGAAATTTTTAAAAACTTTTACACAAAAATTTTTATAAAACTTTTGGAAAAAAGCGCAATTTTATTGCACTTTTTTTGATAGTTTTTAATTTTTCGTATTTGAATTTATGCGAATTTTAAAGATAATAAAATATCTATTTAAGTTCATGTGTAACCAAAAATTTAATTATTATACTTATCCAAGTTTGTACACCTACAAAATCATATTAGCGACAATTTTTGATAGCATTTCATTAAAATTTTCAATATATATATTGTGATGTGACAAAGATACAGACTACGGACCGGACTATATTTTTAACACTTTTCCAAAAAAAAAAGTTCCTTATTAATTTTTAAAAAAATTCTTTTTACAAAATTTCTGCAGCCTTAAAGACAAAAAGCTGAAATTTTGTACACAAATAGATCTTTACTACAAACCTATTTTTTAGAAGAAAATTTTTATCTATCTCCGACTCTAAAATTTATAACCTTAAAGACCAAAACATGTCATTTCTTCACTATTTATTGTTTCTAAATCGCCAAAAAAATTTAAATTCAGTTATGGCATTTAGAGAGACTGGCATTTAGAGCTCATATTAAAATTACAAAATGGATGTTGAAATCAACCGTTATCTGAAACCCATTTCTTCCAAGTTTTTGATATAGTTTTTTTTAAACGGCAAGCTGAAGAGGACTGAAATTTCTTAAAAGTTTTAAGACACTAATAAATTTTCTACCTCACCCTCCTTTTCCAAGTTATCGTTATACTCGAAATTCGTAAAATTGGAATTTTCAAATTTCTATAAGAAAAAACTTAAAACGGAAAATGCCATGCCATTAAGAAACTAAATTATTTATCTTAACTCGCTAATTTAAGCACCCTGATTTAATATTATACAAAGTTTTCAATAACAGTGTTTGCAGTTGTTCAAAAGAAAAGAGTCACTTAACAAAGCACTGATTTGATCCCACTTTATTCAATCGGTAATGTTATATGTATTTTCAGAGAAATACATTTTTTTTTTCATTTCGGGCTTTCTTTTTAAAAAATTTACTGAATTGAAAATTTGTTTATAAATAGAAAATTCGGATAATTATTTAAAAATTACCAGACGGTAATTAACTGTTAAAAAACGTTGTTTTGTTCGGTCGTCATGGTAGAAAATGAACAAAAAATCATGCTTAGGAAGTTAAATAGAAGCAAAAAAAGTTATGCAAACGTTTCTGAATGAAAAAATATAAGAAAGCTAAAAGATTGTAAAATCAACGAAAATTTTATACAATTAAGAAAAAGAAAATCGTATTTGAAAAAAGGCGGCGTAATGTTGTATGTAACTAAATTTTATTTTAATAATAATTCAACTTTAAGGTTTCAGATTGCAAAAGTAAATTCACATGTAAAGACTTTTCAGTAATTGAAGAATTTGTGTAGTAAGAGAATATTTATCACAGAATTTGTTTTAAATCAATTGTGTAACATTATACGATAACATAAACCCCTATTACTATGATAATTTTGGTAATTTATTAGAAATAAAAGTTCTAGAAAAACCTAATTTGTTTTAATTGTGTTAAAAAGTGTATTTTTAACATGCGTTAGAACATCCTTTCATTCATCTTCATCGCCCTTTTTTAGGAATATCGTCCTTCCTAGATCCAATGTCCAGGCCTGTATTTTTGTCATGTCGAGTTTATTACAGAGTCCTTAATTCAAGAGAAAATATAAAGAAATTTTATAAATAAATATAAGCAAATATTTACAAAATTTTTTATAATTAAAAATATCTTTATAATTGAATCTGAAAATTCAATATTCAAATTAAATTTAACATTGCTACAGAATTGAACTATAAAGGATTTCACGAATTCAATATACAATATTTTTTCCAAAGAAAAAACAAACTTTAAAAATGAATATGTTTCGAGTTGAATTGATCGCTCATTTTGAGCGATTAAACTAATAATATTATTTTTTTAATATCATGGACTTGCAATTTATTCCTCTCGAAAAATTTTTAATTTTTAATTATCAAATGGTTATTCTTTAATAATTAACACAGTCATTGAAATTCAATTCTAATTTAAATTAAAACTTATTTGTCTCATAATTTCAATTGTGCAATCAAAAGGAAATTTAATTAAAAAAAAATTGGGAACAAAAAACTAATAAATTTATTCAAAATCTCGAATATATTGATGGATGATTTTTCAGTTGTTTGTACATCACAAAAGATTTCATTCGTGAATGCAATTAGTTTTTTCCCAAAATTTTAATTCAATTTCCTTCGAAAATTGCAGATATCATTGTTACAACATTTTGGATAATTTTTTATTGACTAAAATATGAAACTAATAATTGTATAACAAAAATGTATGATTTCATTTTATTATATTACCATTACATAATCTAGTTAAGTTAATTTGAATAGGTTCTGTAAAATATTAATAAAAAAGCATATAATTTTCTTTTTTCAATTTTTAAATAAAATTAAATTAATTTTTATTTTATCGTTTTTTTTTTGTGAATTTTATGTATGTTTTTGTATTTTATATTTATGTAGAATATGTTCTGCGAATAGTTTAACAAATTGAAATTATTTCTTAAAAAAGTAAAGTGGTAAGGAGCCGCATATTTCGTAAAATTGAGAAGACAATTTTAATTTTTCGTATATGAAATTGAAAAATTTTAATTTTTTCAAATTAATTTTTTTTATGCTTTATAGCTATTTGAAAATCAAAAGATGTTTAATTTGTTTACTAAAGGAATTTACAATGATTGTATTATGATAAAAATAATAATATTTTTAAAAACATTAAGATTTTAAATAAATCTTTTTTAAGTGAACCATTTTTAGTGACGAAAGTCACAATATTCCCAACATATAAGCTGGTTAAATTTAACATAAATTTCATATAAGCTATTAAGTTTACTTGTTGTACTGTCGATTGATTATAAATTTCCTTTCGAGCCGCCAATTTTGCTCGCGTTTCCTTTTTTTTTGTTCAAACCATCATTTCATTTAATCCATTTAATAATAAATATCACTTTTCCTGATTTTTACTAAAGCTTTTGTATTTTATCTTTTGTATTCTATTGTGAATTGTTATGTGAATACTAAAATTTATATTTTATGCTGTAATTAAAAACGGTATCAAGACAGTAAAGTAAAATTTCGAAATTAGCAAAAGGACTAAAAGGACGCAAATGAATAAGATTAGTTTCTTCAATTTTAAAAATTATTCGCGAACACATTTTAATATTGCAAATATAATCTTATTACAAAAATATAGTAGAAAACTCAAAAACAGAAATCAAGATTACACAAAAAGAAAAAAATTCACAATTATGTATTTTAAATATAACAGTTATGAAAATATTTATTTATATTATGTAATATTGCATAACAAACACTTTCACACACACCAAGACACGAACATTTTATATAATATTATGATAAGATAAATTTTTTTTATTTGAAAAACAAACAAAAATGGAAATTACATGAAAAAGAAAACCAAAAGTCAACTTTTTTTGCTTTTCTCTCTCTCTCTCTCTCTCCCTTTTTATATAATTTCAAGATGAATACAATCTAAATCCTGGTTTAGAATGGGAGGATGAATTTACAGGTAGGTATTTAAAAAAAAAAATCGAAAAAAAAAAATGTTTTATATTGTGAAAACGACATGAGGCAAAATAGGACATAATTTATAATTATATAATTATTTAAAATTAATAAGAAAACATTATATAATAATTATTTGAAATTTGTTATAAATAATTTGTTTAGAAGTTATATAAAAGAGCTGTACAATTTATGAAAATAATTTAAGAACAAAAAAATTTATTAAATAATTAAAGAAATATTGTTTTGCTACAAGTTAGTTTTAAATTTGCTATATAGAAAGAAGCAAAAAGTTTTGTTCATTTTGTAGTGCCTTTTCTAAGTTTTGTTATCAACTCTTTTAGATCTTACATTTTATATCTTGAAAAAAACTTTGTAATGTTATAATTTTCTTATAAATTGAAATATTCTATTTTATAAAATCACTTAGTTATTTTAAGCATAATTAAAATAAAATTTTGCATAACTTAATTTAGAAAATTATATAATTTTGATATTTTTTTTTTTTTTTTGTTGTAAAGAGTACTTGCATACATATATATATTATTAATTTATATTATGGCCAATTATAAAAAAAAACTAAATATAATAGAAGTTGAAAGCATGTAGCATGGTAACACTTTTTTTGTTTTCATTTAATTAATTTTATTAATATTTGAGATACATATTTAGAAATCACTTTTTCTATTAATGGAATTTTAAAATATTTTCTTAAATAATTCTGCAAATTTAACATAAAAATTTTTTCAGTGCTTAACTAAACTTTAAAATAAATTTATGAAATACATAATTGAGAAGTATTAATTTTGCTAAGCTCTTCCGTTTAGTATTGCTACTATGATTAACTTAAGACGAAAATCAAAAATTTTGCAAAAAAATGTTTGTATCACATATAATTAGTGTCAACATTCAAATTGTCATGACGTATGTGCCAAATCAAGAAAGAAGCATTTTCCAACATAAAAATCATAAATATTTCATGTGAATTTCGTCCGTCTGTCAATTGTTTTAACACTGATTTGGGAATGGAAAAAGCTAAAAATTTCAAGTGTGGTTCACATGTTTACTTATCGCGAATAAGTAAAGATCTCTTTGTATACAAAATTTTGGAAAGATCCCAATAAACATCTTGATAAAACTTATAAAATATCGTCATACGGCTTGTCGTATAAAAAGTTTGAAATTGTTTTTAATTCCAAATTTTTGTGATGCTCAAGGCTCTAAAAAAGGACTCTTTAAAGGGTTTTAAAGAATGGAACAAATGTGACCAGAAACTAAACAATATATGGCAGTAAGGTTTAATCAAAATCCCGGCACATTTTTTTCATTTTCAGAAAAATAAAAAGTTAATTTTTTTTTGTAATTTTTATGCAAATGTTGATCGCTAATTGATGTTTTTAAAAACTACGAACAATTCTTTTGTATACGAGAAGAAATATTTCGAAATTTTGCATTCAATATGCACAATACAGACCTTTTTTAACTAACTCTAACTTCAAAATAGTACTTCGTATTAACACACAAAATTAGTGCATTTTTGTAGTGTAATATTAATAAACTATATATTTTAACTTAAACATAACTTTCGAAATCTTACACAACCCCCAAAATAAGATCTAACCGAAAATTAGAGTTTTATCATAAATTGGACGTTTTTAACATAAAAACTTATTACTTAAATTCCGTCTCGACATTTTCATGTGCTTTGCGACTTGGAATACCAATAGTAATTTTTACTCCCTTTTAAACCGTTTTGCATTCGTAAACTTCATCATGATAAAAATTAAAGCCTTTTCATTCGTTCCAAGTTCTTAAAAAAGTAAAGTGTAGGATAACTTAATTTTCTATAACTTCATATTGTTTAAATATTTAAATATCATAAATTGCATTTCTGATTCTATTTATTTTAAGAAAACATTCGGAATTCAATATTTGTATCTTAAGTAAAATATTTTACATGATTTTTATTGCATGTTTCAGAATTTTAAATTTTTAAATTTTTTTATACATATTATATAAAAATAATGGCAAAATTGCTCATTTCTGTAAAAATCTACTAACAACATTTAAAAGTCGTATTTAAAACAAGTACGTATAACAGTTTGTTTTTTAAATATTCTCACAAAATAAATACTAATAAAAAAATTTAAAGTGAATTAAAATTATTAAAATGGCAAAGAAGCATTGAATCACAACATTCGCCTACTGGAAAAACCTTTGCTTTTACTTAAAAAACGGCAAGTTTGTTTTATAAATTCCGTCACTTCAAAATTTCTGTAAAACTGCACTATTAAGCGATTTAGGTTATGAGTTGTAATTATGCTGAATTGTGTATAAATACCGAATTATTGCAATTTCAAAATCAAGGCTTGTGTGAAATTTTTCGAAAGAACATTTTTGTTTGGCAAATACTAAGAAAAAACAGTCGTGATTTCAATATTGCAGTAATTTTGTATTGATACACAATAACTTATAAACTAAATTAAGTGTTAATACTGTACTACTGCGATTTTGAAGCTATATTGGTTTTCTACATAAATGAGATGTTTTTTTATTTGTCACAAGAAATAAATTTTATTAATAAATATTTATTTATCTAACAAAATAATTTATGAGTTATAATAATATTTAATAACTTAGAAAAATATAATCAATTTCAATAAATTTTTACACACTTTCAATTTCAAAATGCAGTAATAAGATATTAATACGCATTTCAGCTTATAAGTGAGAGTTTCTAAATTGTATATTAAAACATACCTTATTACTGCATTTTGGAAATTAAAAACATTGTGGTTTCTTTTTCATTTCTTAAACATATGAACAATATGTATTACTCGTACAAAAAACAGAATTCCTTTATTTACGATTACTTTCTGTAAGAAAAATTTTTAGGACAAATTGTATTATTTTTCTTTCGAATAAAAATTTTTAGATATTTATAACATCTTTATTATTATGTTGTCACGTAAGACAAATAAAAATTTGACAAGCTTTTCCTAAAACAACATACTTATTATTTAATATTGTATGTTTATATTATGTGGTAATTTTGTTAGCTAATGTAAATATGTTTCGGTGATTTTGAAATTGTCATAATACTGTATTGCTGCCATGATTCAGTAATCAAAACTCTATTCATCCGATTTGTGTTTTATTAAAGTATTACTGCAATTTTGAAACCAAGGTGTATTGCATATTGTTCATACTTCCAATTTTGACTTATACGTATTATTTCCCTTCTTATCCTTACATAATTATATCAAATTCACTTGCATAATATGGATATTAAATAGTTCAAATACTAATTATTTTTAAGAGTTGAATTTTTACAATAAAAAGCGCGACATTTCTTTTATCAAATCGTAAATTTTGTACGTATTGTTTAATTATTTATATATGTATATATGTATTAGCATATATGCATATTTATACACACATATGTATTCAAATAAAATGGTGAGAGGTGTACTTTACTTCACATTTAAATTAAAACAAAAATTTTTACTCTTATAGGGCTGGGTACTTTTATTTTTCATTAAAAAAATTTCAAGGCAAATAATATCAGCTTTCATTTAATTGTCATTTTGATCATAACAGATCTTCATAATTTAATTATAAAAAACAAATTCAACAAAATTTCTTTAAACCCTGAAAATTTCTCTTCATACTTAATATTCGTCCTCTTCAAATCTATTTTTGTTACATACATGCATACATTATAATTGTATTATATAATATTTTTGTAATTATATATTTTTTATAACTTGGAAACTATTCATGTATTATTTTTATATACCCGTACATAATTCATAGTTATTTTATATTAGATCACAAAATTCATATAAATTTTTTTAATCATCTATGTTATAATAAAAATTATGCAATTGGATGAAAAACAAAAAATTTAAAATATTAGGTGATATTAAAGAAAAAAATTAAATTTAAGAAAAATTAAATATTAATTTTGAAATATAATATAGAAACTAAGAAAGTGACATAAAATTGAGTGGAGAAATTTACAAGAGTCAATAAAATAAAGGTGAAAAAATGAGCATTTTCGAACATCATTATTTACTTATTTTATTATTGTCTTTCTATCTTTTTTTTTAATTTAAGTATTAAAATTAATTTATGTTTTTTTATTAATTTTACTAAAAAAAATTGGCTTTATTGTTTTTTGATCTTGTTTTTATATTATTAAAATTTTATCTTTTTTGCTAAAAAAAATTCTTAAATTTTTATTTTAGTCTTGCCATCTTTTTAGTAATTAATAATAGAAAATTGGAAATTATCTTCGAATATAATCTTTAATTCACAAGTTCAAATTTCAATTAAGAGCGATAAGAAATTTTTTTTTGAAAAATTTGTTGTTATATTAAAATTATTTTATAAATTTAATAATTTTATAAATTAAAATTTTCCCTTTCTCATAAACTATGTGAACAACATTTAATTTGAAACAAATAATTTTATATGGCTTTAATTAAAGTTTTTTTTTAAAAGCTTTCATATTTAATTTAATTTGACGTGCAATATTTTTAAATAAATTTGTGTAAAAGAGATTAAAATAGTTTTTTGAAATTGTAGCAAAATTTATTGAAATTTATTCAAATGTTTATTTTTATTTTTATTAATTTTAGAAATTTCATTAAAATTAATTCATTAAATTCAGATCTCTATTATCATTGTTTTAATCGATTAAATCAATAATTAAAAAAATTAACTGTCAAAAATAGTTGCCATTGTGCATTGTAATTTTATATGAAAAAAAATTCAGTGTCACAATTACAAAATACAGTTGTGTGCTATTCATTTATTTTTTCTTTGGTGAAAGGTATTTTCTCACCAATTTTTCTTCTCATTCACTTTTTTGTGAAAATTATGACAAAGACCAAAATTTTTCGTAATGATCATAAAACTTTTCATGAAAATGTAGTACATATGTATAAAATAAACGAAGTATAAAGTGTGCTCCATTTAAGAAGAAAAAATTAGTTTAGATAAAGATGGCAAGAATTTCTTTTATATTAAATAAAGTAAGAACCGTTTATAAAGTTTTATAATTTTTCATTAGTTTTGTATAATTCTGCATACATACGTTTTTGATTTTTTTTTTCGTTTTTACATCAAAAAAAAAAAATTTTTTTTACTGAAAATTTTCATTTTACATTTTCAAAATTGTCTAAATTTGTTTTTAATTTCTCTCATACATTGTTTACATACCCTGACTTCAATTGTATTCTTTTTTGTACTGATTTTTTTTTTATTTTTGTATATTTACGTCACTTCAACTGTGGCAATGTAAAAATTAAATATCGTTACTGTCACATCAGCCGAGACAAAATAAAAATTAAGCTTGTATAAATTTTTCTATTCTCAAAAAATACAATATTTGCACATTTTATACGTATACTAGTCTGGAGTTCAACATTTTATGTGCACAAAAAATTACAAAATTTTTTATTTCTTTTTGAATTTTTGAAATCTAGACTTTGTAGCGATATAATAACGTATACACAATTGAAGTCAGGGATATTTAAATACATTTTCTTTTAATTTTTTATTGTGTATAATTTCTGTATTTACATATGTATAGAATAAAAAAAAAAAACAAATTGAAGTTTTTATACAAAATGATTTTATTTTTAATTGCAAACTCTCACTAAATTTTATGGAAAAAATTAATTAAAAACAAAAAAAAAAGAGCAAAATGAAAACCATGAAAGCCGTTAAATATTCTTTTTAACTTATTTGTATATGTGTTCTCTGTTTTTTTTTCTGTGTAAATAAATCTTAATATTTAATAAAAATAAAGCAGAAAAAATAACCGATATTTTATCAAAAATTTCGTGAAATATAAATGAAAAGTTAACAAATATTAACAAATATGTTTGGAGAATAAAATCAATAGTTTAACGAACATTTTCTCTAATTCTACATGTTAGCACAAAAATATTGTTGTAAATATTGTAAAATGCACAAAAATAAGAAAAAGGTAAAATTATATTAAATAAATTTAATTTTCATAATGTAGATTTATAAATATTAAAAACGAATCTTTTACAATATTTTGCTTAATCACTTTTATTATTTGTTTATATGTAAGTGTTTTTGGTTTTAATTTTTTTTTTGTTTGATTGTTGATGTTTTTTTTTAACGCACGTTCTATTAATCTAATGATTTTTTCATCTAAATATTATAACACAATTTAAGTATAGTCCCGTGTTAAATAATTTCAAATGAAATATAAAATCATTCGAATTTATTTAAAGAAATAAATGGTTAAAATTAGTCTAGATCTTCTCAATATTTGCAATTTTTTCAGTATGGCGATTTAAAAATTTTAATATAAGGTCTTTTGAATAATGTTAAATTTGAATAACAGCTTTTTCAATGTTAAATAAAAAGTAATTAAGGTAAACTTATCAGATTTCGCCCCAATAAAAGTATTATATTTTTCTTTCAAATTTCATCGTAAACAAAAATAAATAAAAAAAAATTAGTTTAGCCGGACAAGAGACAAAAATGGTATATGTATTTACAAAAAACAGAGATATTTTTTTTTTACTGATAACACCAAACATGAATCATAGGGATGGATTCACTAAAAAGTGAGTGATAAAAACAAAGGGGTTTCTTTAAAAGCTTTCTATACATAATGTATACATTCTCATCAATTCCATATCAACTGTAACCAAAAATTTATAAATTTTATTGTATAACCAAATTATTTTTTACTTTGATATGCAAGAATAACACGGTAACCTTAAATTTCATTGTGTAATTTCAAGTTGTATACTTAACATTGTAATATAATCAAAATGTTAATTAGAAATTAGAAATAAATTTAGATTAAAGTAGTATTATTATTTTTTTGTAAGTCTATGGAACAATTTTGTTTTAAATGCATTTTATACAATTTCAAGTAATTAATTTCAAAACGCATTAGTACGGTAGTTAAATTCAATTGTAGAACAATAAATTATGCCTAATAGGCATAAATTATTATAATTATATAATTAAATTATCATAATTATTATAATAATATATATTTTATTATAATATGAATTTTTAGTGGATTTTGAAATTAAAATTATCTATGATTTTAAAATTCCAGTAATTCAGTTTTAAAACACAATTTAGAAATTTTAAATTTTTCTCAATTGTGTTGATATTGATACAGTATTACTGCAATATTGAATTCATGGTATTTGTCCGTTATGTTGCTTTTTATTTTTTTATAAGTTTTTGATATATTTTTCTAGTTTGAAATTGAGTATCTTATTATCGCTTATTAAATACGTAATGAACAAATTAAATTGGCATTTACTTTTTTGTCAAATGTTTTACAATTGGCAGCTACTCAAAACCTAATTATACAGCAATTTAATAATTAAATTAATGTTGTGTTAATAAGATGAAAAAATAAGTGGATTTACAAAGCAAAAATTTCATCAATGTATGACTTTTATTCTTGTATTAAGCACAATGTAATATTCTTCAATGTTGTCAAAACAAAAGCATAGATAATTATATGCGTTGCCATAATTTGTTGTAAAATTAATTCTATTTAAAAAATTATTTAAAACTTTAATGTAAAAAAAAAATTTATTGCAGAAGTTTCATTCAGTCATTCAAGAACTCCCCAATAAAACGGGTTCAGTAAAAAAAAAGTTTTTTTTTTTAAATTAACTAACAATTATTTTGCATCACATTTCATCCAACGCACAAAATCTATTGCTGTAAAATTCTTACATAAATTTTTCATTCTTGGTCGCTTTAATTGGAATAGTTAAATGCATGTCTTTTATTTCAAGAATATTTTATTTTAATATTTTGAAACATTGAAAAATACTGTTATAATAGTATTTGGCAGAAACATTTTTAATACGTTAAAAAGCATTATAAAATCAAAATAAATCTAATTAAAATAGAAAACAAAAAAAATTTATTAGCGATAAAATTTATTGCTGTTGTACGCTCCTCTCCAATAGTAAATACCCTATTGATATAGGAGAAAAAGTTAATTATTTAAAATTAGAAAATAAAAACAAGAACATAGTTAAGTTTTCCTGTTTTGTCGATTGTCGTATTTCCTCTAGCTTTGTTAGTTTTATACTTAAAACAGTGCTTACTTTTGGTGACGCCCAAGGAGACGATGAGGAAAGCTCATTACCGCATATGGATGGTTTTCACTCGAAATTACCACCGGGTATATTGCCGCATGGTTTACCAACAGTTAAAGAGGTAGCTCCAGCAATAACACCACAAGAACAAAAAAAAGATCAAGATGGAAAAAAGCAAGGTAAGGGAAATTTTTCGTTCATTAATATTGTATATAGCAAAATTAATTCTTTTTTTTTATGGTAGTGAAAGAGTTGTCTGAAGAACAAAAACAAATGATTATCCTCTCAGAAGAATTTCAACGTTTTGTTGTACGTACTGGCAGAATTATGGAACGTGCTCTATCAGAATCAATTGACATTTATACGGATTATATTGGTGGCGGTGATAATGAAGAGGCTAGTGATGAAAAAAGTCATGCCCGTCTTTCATTAAATCGAATATTTTATTGTGATCGTTGGTCAAAGAATCGTTGTATAACATCAATGGATTGGTCGACACATTTTCCAGAATTAGTTGTTGCTTCATATCATAATAATGAGGTTGAGTTCATTCAATATTTTCTACCAAAATGAAATATGTACAGTATTTTTTAATTTTTTTGTATTATATTTTAGGAAAGTCCAAATGAACCAGATGGGGTAGTAATCGTTTGGAACACTAAATATAAGAAATCGACACCTGAAGAAATTTTTCATTGTCAAAGTGCTGTTATGTCTACATGTTTTGCTAAATTTAATCCAAATTTAATATTGGGTGGAACATATTCTGGACAAATTGTATTATGGGATAATCGTGTACAAAAACGCACTCCAATACAAAGGACACCACTAAGCGCAACAGCACATACACATCCAGTTTATTGTTTGCAGATGATTGGAACACAGAATGCTCATAATGTGATATCAATTTCTTCAGATGGTAAATTATGCTCATGGAGTTTAGATATGTTATCGGTACCACAAGATACTATGGAATTACAACAAAGGCAATCAAAGCCTATTTCAGTTACTAGTATGGCTTTTCCTAATAACGAAATTAATAACTTTGTAGTTGGTAGCGAAGACGGATATGTATACTCAGGTATGTATAACAAGATTTTAAACTTCAATAAATATTTAGCTTTTGATTTGTATCAGCCTTCCGACATGGAACTAGAGCTGGTGTTGGAGAAATATATGAGAAACATTTGGGACCCGTAACTGGTATTTCAACGCATTATAATCAATCTTCACCAGATTTCGGTCACCTATTTCTAACGTCATCAATAGATTGGACCATAAAGTTGTGGAGTTTGAAGGTATAGAATATTAAAGACATAATTATTACACAATATTAAATAGAAATATTATTAAAACTAGAAAATGTAGAAAATAGCTTTAACCTATCGAAATTATGCCCAGATTTTTTGAATTTATTAATGAAAAATTTATTTTTATTTGTTCTTTTGCAGGACAATAAACCATTATATTCATTCGAAGATAATTCCGATTATGTTATGGATGTTGCATGGTCACCAACTCATCCAGCCTTGTTTGCTGGTGTTGATGGAAGCGGTCGTCTTGATTTATGGAATTTAAATCAAGATACCGAAGTTCCAACAGCATCTGTAATTGTTGACGGAGCACCAGCACTTAATCGTGTTTCGTGGACACCTTCGGGTCTTCATGTTACGATTGGTGATGATGCTGGCAAACTATATGTTTATGATGTTGCTGAAAATTTAGCACATCCAAGGATGGATGAATGGAATAAATTCAATGGAACTTTGAATGAATTAAAAATGAATCAAACTGATGAATTTTAATAATTTATATAGTGCTACATTAATAAAATTCTCTCTTTAGTTTTAAAATCATATTATAAGAAGTATATAAACATTTGAATGTAAAAAAGGGAATTATAAAAAAGGAACAAAAACGTTAAATTTAATAAATTGCTTATAAAATTCTTGAGTGAATACGAAACTAAAGGAAAAATTCATTTAAATGTTGCAAGACTTTTTCCTTTTATTTTTACCGTTTCTTGAAGATTTATGAGTAAAAAAAAGTTTTTTACATTTAAAAATTCATAAACTTAGATTTTTTTATGAACATTTACTTAGCCTTCAATACAAGTTTTTCTAGCTAGTGAATAATGCAAGATTATAATTTTTTCAAAATTTTAAATGTAAGCGAGATAGGAAATTTTTATGTGTAAATCTGCTAATGCTGAGGGTGATACAATAAATTTCTTATATGTGTTATTTTTTTTATGCATTATTTTAATTCCTTATATTCGATTATTTTTTTGTAACATTTTTATTAAAATTTTTTTTTGGAACTTAATTAAAGATGAACGATACTTAAATGAAATCAAAACTTAAATATAAAGAATAAATCATCAGTGATAGAAAAAAGCGAAAAAAGAAATGAATCTAGTATCGAATTATGTAAAACATTCAGTAAACTAAATACATTAAAATATAATGCTGTAAAACATATTTATTCAAAACATGAAAATATTTAATATATATTATATGAAATAAAAACCAATGTTTCTTTATCAGTAAATATAATAAAAATAATTTGCGCCTGTTTATGATGGTGATTAAAAAATAAACTATGTATGAGCTTCGTTAATTACTGTCTTCAAATTGCTGTTAAAGTAAGAGGCATAAATAAGAGGTGAAATAAGAGGCCCAATCACTCCAACCCAGTTAAAATTTAAGACGTATAATAATATAAGAAGTATAATAGAGATACAAACAAGTTGCATATGAAAAAAGATTTTATACAAATATTTAGAAAAAATATAAATTGAAATTTTTAAAACAGTGTTAGACAATTAAAAAGCAAAATGTGTAACAGCTTCTTGAACAGATTCCATGCAAATATTATTGGATTACCTATATGCAGCACAGTGAGATCAAAACTTAATATGAAGAACTTTTCAGTTTTAAGTTTTGATAAATTTTTGAATACATATTTTGTATTTAAACGAAGATAAGTCTAAAAATGACATTAGTTTGGAAATTGTTTTACAAAAGCAACAAAAATAATCCTAAAATCACACTGTTAAAAAAAATAGACGAAAGCGCACATTTCTTTGGCAGGAGAGAGACAATTTTTACGTTTGAAGAATCTTATCATATACTTTTTTAAAAAATTATACCAAAAAAAAAAAAAAAACAATGAGAAAACTTGAATTCAAAAATAGAATTGTCACTTAGTCTTTCTCATCCTCTCTCATGCAACCACGAAAATCTTTAGTTTTTAGTAAAATTTTCTAATTGTGCGCACTAAACTTTTTTAATTAACAAAGACTAAAGACAGAACTGCTTTAATAATTCCAACAAAATTATTTTTTAACTAATATTTCAAGAATATTAAAAAAAGTTGAATGGATATATTATTTGTTAGCCAAAAAATTTTTCTTGGAGATAATTGTGAAGACTTTATAGACGGTGCAATTCTTGTTACGACAGAAGGAAAAATTCGTCAAATATTAAGAAACCGAGAGCAAGTTAATTCTTTTATATATAATAATGAGCCAGAGTCCGTATGTGAAAAATATAGAATATATATAATATTGCACTTGTGTTAATACATACATACGTAATGCATGCAAAAGAATGTTATATGTATATTCTTCTGTCTTTTTTATATAGGTAATTGATTTCAAAGACAAGATTTTGATGCCCGGTCTTGTTGATATTAATGTTAATATATTTGAACCAGGAAGAAATGATTGGGAAGGTTTTGTAACTGCAACTAAAGCTGCCGCTGCTGGTGGTATTACAACCCTTTTCGATATGCCAATGTAGGTTGTTTGCAAAATATTTTTGTAATTTTCTTTTAAATTTAAACCAATTTATTTGCTTCACTTTTTTGCTAAAATAAATATGTACGTAGTTTTTATTCTTAATCTTTATGTTAAGCAAAAATACTGTTACTGAAAAATTTTTACTACGAATAGTTACAATGTACCACCAACCGTAAGCGCTGAAACTTTAAAGGCTAAAGCACTCATAGCGCGTGGTAAATGTTTTGTTGACGTTGGCTTATGGGGTGGAATAACATCATCAAATGTAAAAAATTCTACAGAAATTGAAAATTTAGCAAGAAGTGGTGTTATTGGCTTGTACTGTAGTTTATGTCCATCTCAAACAAATGAGTTTTCAGAAGTTAAAAAATCGGATATACAATCAATTTCAAACATAGTTGAAAATTCTGGTAATATCTTGGCGGTAATATTTATGTTTTTTAAAATAAAACCATTGTGTAAAATTCTAATATTTCAGTTTCATCCTGAAATAATGCCCGAAGTTCCGATAAAACCAAATCAAGGTTAATTTAGATATAATTTTTTTTATGAATTTAAACTTTATATTCGCCAAGATATTTCTTCCCATAATTTATTTCTTAAAAATGTTTTAAATTAAATCAAAACCCATTTTTAGATGAACCTAAAAAATATGTGACTTTTTTGGACACAAGACCCGCATTCATGGAGAAGGCTGCCGTTGAAATTATCACAGCATTATCGGTAGAAAACAAATCCATCCCTATACATATTTTGAATTTAAGTTGTGCTGAAACTTTACCAATCATAAAAGAATGTAAATCAAAAGGTGGAAAACTAACGGTTGAGACATGTCCTCATTATTTAATATTTGATTCTGAATCTATCAATGACACCCAAACAGAGTTTAAATGTTTTCCACCTATTCGAGATAAAGAAAATAAAGACAAACTTTGGAAAGCAATTGCCAGCCACGAAATCGACATAATTTCCTCAAATCATAGTCCTACTCTTCCCGGTTTGAAGTGCTTAACATATGGGAAAACTAGAGGAAACTTTTTAAAAGCTTGGTCTGGAATAGCTTCGTTACAATTAGGTAAAAATGTTGATAAAAATTATACCACCGATTATTTCATAGAGATTTACATACAAACTTTTAACTTATATTACTCAAAAAATATAAAAAATGTATGTAAACTGATTTTAGGATTATCAATATTTTGGACGGAATGTCGCAAGTATGGATTGGATATTAAAGATGTTTATAGATTATTCTGTAAAAATCCAACAAAATTATGCGGAATCGGCCACGTTAAAGGTACTTTTATAATTTTCCAGTAAATATATTTGCATATTCAATATTAAATTTAAATACATATTATACACATACATACATATGTATGTAGGTGTTATCAAGGAGGGGTATGACGCTGACTTTTGTGTATGGGATCCTAATGAAGAATTCACAGTCTCAAAGGAAGATCTATTCATGCAAAACAAAGTAAACAATTTTTTATCCTAGTTCTAGTTTTATTATTCCGCAATTTTAAGATTGTAAATTCTTAGTCGACACCGTATTTAAATATGAGGTTGAAGGGTGTTGTATATGCAACAGTCGTCAGAGGACTTCATGTGTATGAAAGATATTCTGGATTTGGACAACCATTAGGAAGGATTATTTTAAGAAGACCAACTAAGCAAGTTGTCAGATTTAGTTAAAAAACAAATAAGAGTTTTCGGAAATAAAATGTCGATAATGTACAAATTCATACATATGCCTAGTCTAATTATACATTATATTTAATTTATTCCCTTTCTATTTAGGTATTATTTATTTCCTTAAATTTGGATTTATATGTACATACATAGATAAATATAAAATTCGATCCGAAATTGTAATCTTTGATCCGTGGATAAGGATCGATAATTTAAAAGTGACATACATACATAGATGTACATATACATCTGTAGAAAAATTGTCTTTTACATCTTCAAACAGCTTTTTTCTCAAGTTTGTCCTCTATATAACAAATCCAATATATTGGAAATCGATCTTGAAGCTCTTAGATTATTATTTTAAGAAATTATTTTAAGTTATTTTAAGAAATTACCTTCCTAATTGGGTAACTGGACGTTACTTATGACCTTTTGCTATGGATAAAAATGCGATTAATTCTAATTTTTGAAATTCATGATAGTATGTTTAAATTATTTCCTTGAAATTTTTCAATACTTCTGAATACATGAAATATGTATCATTTACAAATGCATACATAAATTTTCAAGTCATTTTATAATTGCAATAAGTATGCGGGCTTCCCTGACTTTAAGTTTTTCAATACTTCTAACATTTAAACGAATTCCATTCCTTAATATTTGTCATAAATTAAAAAAAAAAATTTAATAATTGAAATTCGATTGTACCATTTGATTCGAAAATTAAATTAATGACGTTTTATATTAGAACAAAATTTTAGTACAATTCATAGCGTTAGATTGTACCATTCATAAATCAACATTTCAAAACGGTTATCATTTCGCGTTATAATGCGGGATAGAAGAGTGGGTATGAAGCAAACTGGTAGTACAAAAAAATATTTTACACCTAAACGGTATACAATTAAGAATTTAGAAGTAGTTCAGTTTCCACTTTGCTTAAAATACTACACCAACAAAAGAAATTTTTCCCGATACAAAATGTCGTATTTTTATTATGTGTAAGAGAAATTACAGGATTTCGCAGAAAAAAGAAAAATTTTTTTAAATTTTTTCTTAATTTGAAGATTCAGATTTCCAATTCTATTTGTGTGTTGTTGCAACTGAAACAGTATTTTCATAGTCTTTTACGCAAAATGTTTTAATAATGTAATTTTACATTAGTTTACTTAATAGTTTGACAGCTTTTCAATAGTCATGTATAAATTTTAAAACTTTAAGACTGAAGCTTTAGTTGAATTCACTATTTCACCTGCAAATAAAATTTTCATATGAACTTACATACATATATGCATTTTACAAATGCAATTATAAGTTCATATGAAAATAATTATGTACCCTTAAGTGACTGCTTGCAGATAAATAAACCGAAAAATATATTTTTCAAAACTCTGCCAATGGATAACCAATTTAAAACTAATATGCTTCGATGCATAATTTCAATTTTATCTTAACAATAATGCAAACTAATGGTATGGAAATGAGTTTTCCAAGCTGAAATATTTTTATAATAATACTTTATTTATTCACTATACACGGACTCAATTGTAATAATAATGAATCACATATTTGGGAAGCAAAAGTGATATTTGTTTAATTTGAATTAAATGTCAAACTTACTTAACATCGTAATAAAATTAAGATTAGTATGGAAAAAAATTAAAAAACGAATTGCATTTTATTCTTACTTGAATTTCAATTTTTCACTTAATTTCAATTCATCACTTGGAAACCAGTGTTAGTTTAAAACTCAAAAGATAACAGACTGCAAAAGATAATGAGTTGATTATAAAATGATATAGAAAGAGTTAATTTCGTTTTTTACCAAACGAATACAAAAATTCATTTAGAGCAAAAAAATTGAATTTTTGAAATGAAACTGTTTTTTGTGTCAATTGTTAACGACATAAGACATAACGCAATAAATTAAAATATCGTGAGTAAAAAGTTATTGTGTTTCACTCTTCGTTAGTAATCATTCAATGACATGAAAGAAAATGTTACAAATACATATGATGCAACAGATTTCATTGTTCGAAATTAATGACACTTATTTGCGAAAAAAAAACAACACAAAAAACTTCAATAATTTTTAATCGTCAATTTAGTATTTCGTAGGACCTCCTTTTTAGTGACGTTTCACTGTTCTTATGTGTCATTATATAGTAAAAAGGAAAGTTCATAGTTGATAGTTTTTTTTGTTATTAAGATAAGCCTGTCGGTGGAACGATTAATATTTCTTTGATAAAGAACGATATTTAGGTGTTTTCGCAATATTGAAAAATAAAATATCAATCGGAATTTTATGCACTTAAGTTTTAAACTTTTTAGAGTTTGTGGGTTTTGCAAACAAAAATAAAAAAAAAGTGAAGTTTGTCTGGCAGTGGAATTAGCTGGTAAATTTGACGATATTTTGACGAAATAAATTATTTTGACTTACTTTTCTGACATTTGTTTATTGAAATTTGTGATGTCATGTCATCATAATAAAAAGAAAAAGAAAATTTGGAAAATATTTGCATTAAATATTAGTTTTTATTACTAATATTGATAACAATATTAAGGAAAGAAATTAAAGTTGAAAAACATATTGTGTTTTGGTAATTTATAGAAAATTTAATTTTTCTGTAGCTTGAAATTTTAGTAAAAGAAAAATATAAAAATAAAGCATGACGTCATCAAAGAATATAAGCCCATTAAAAGTCAAGTAGGAGAACCTTTGGGTTTTATTCGTTTTGTTATTTAATATTACTTATGAATATATTTTTGTGTACCTCTGTGTTTTATACATATATCACATTAGATTTTTTATTTGCATAAAATTTAAAACTTAAATAAGTATAATCTCTACAAAATTCAATATTCTATTAATAGCATTAAGATTACTTGTTAATGATTTGTTCTATAAGAACTAAATTATGAAAAATAAATTAAACAAAAGTTAAATTTTTGATAGAAGCTTAGTTATCAAAAAATGTTTAAAATTTACAGCAGTGTAAGTTAAAAAATATTTATGTTCCATATAAATAATAATCTTAGCATACTAAAAAGTAAACATTCTTTTTTGCTTTTTTACCAAATTGCTTACGTCATCTTTTACAAATTATTCACTCATAATAAAACTGTTTCTTGTTGCCCTCAGTGGTTTAAATATGTACATATGTATGTATGAAAAAACTTTGAAATGAAAGGAAGACAAAAAGTATTAAAAAAGATTAGATTGTTATTGTACATGCGCAACAGATTATGATGTGCTCTTTTCTATTGAAATATAAAAATGCATTTAACATTTGCAATGAGTTGCAAAGAATTGATCAAGCCGGTTTCTTGGCCACTAAAATATTCAAAGCAGTTAGTGTTTTTTTTTCAATTCCAAAAAACGCATTTAGCTGGTGAACTATGACAGAACTTACCTTCATTTTTAATTGTAAAGGAAGGATGCTATTTAATAAGAGATCCTTGATAAAGAAAAGGTTAATATAAACTCTAGATAGGTAGGTATACCTATATTTATCTAGATATTTAAAAAAAATCCAAGTGTACGTTCCATTCTTCTATGCGTAGGTAGATAAGTTCCTTAATCAAAAAAAAATTTAAAAATATATTTTTTGGTTTCCACTTACCTTCTTACAACATAGTTTTAAATAACATTTAAATATTATATTTTATTTATTAATAATACAATTTATTATTAATAATACAATTATTTATTAATAATACAATATTAATTCTAACAATACAATATTATTCTAATAAAACAAAACAATAAAATTTAATATTAAATTTTCAAGTTATAAATACATATTACATATGTTTATAATTAATTCCAGAAGTTGAATTCGCATGCAACTAGTTTTCACATAGTTAATGCATTATGTACCTATCCAATTTATGTCTATTTTATTCTAATATAAATGTATTTAAATAATACTTTTCTAGGCAAAAAACATAAACTCTCTCGGAAAAAAAATTTAAAAACATTGAAGTTCGAATTTCAAATAGTAAATAATGGACAGTCTAGTAGAAGAAAATGGAAATTCCAGTTTGGATCCACTGGCCGATACTACTTCAACTACAACAACCTCACAAAGTTCAAATTCTCACAACAATTCAACAGTGTTAACAACTGGAACAAACATTGTTCAATTTATACCAACATCTAGTATTTCGGTAATTTAATTACATCTTCTTATTTTAGTCATCTTTGTTATTATAATAAATGATTAAATTATTCAAAGTATATATTTTATATTTTTGGTAGTTTTTAGTTTTATTAAAAAAAAGGAACCTCTTGTTTTCTTAAAAGAAAATTTGTGATTGCAAATTAATGATAATATGTAGTGTTAATTTTGGATGCATACGCAATTTCAAGTTTGAATTTAAATGCACTTAATAAAAAGCATTTTTGAAATGTGTACATGCATGTATTCTTGCAATTCTTCAAACTTCATGGCTAAGGTATAATTTCTATAACATAAATGATAAACATCCCTAAAAAAAGAACAATGGGATTATGAAGCAAATTATGCATTACTTTTAGGTGAACTAGCTCTTTTATGAATAATTTCACAAAGGGGAGGGTTATTTTTTTTTAAATTAACTACATATGTATATTTTTTTCTCATTAAGATTTTCAATATTTAACAATTTATGTATGTGTATGTATATTTAAATATGTCATACTCTTTTTATTAAATAGACACAATCTGTAATTCAACCTAATCAGTCATCCGTGATACAAACGGCGGCGAACTTGCATCCTGTTACATTACAAAAAGGTGTTTTATATGTTAAGCAGCCAAATACAGTCATACAAACAGCATTAGGAGCAAATACAGTACAAGTAAAATTAAAATTTAATATTTTAAAAGGATATTTGCAATATTTTTTCTCGCTTTAAGATTAAACCTGAACCAAACACACATCATACATTTGATACTAACAGTGATGAAAGTTTTACTGATGAAGATTCACCAAGAAGACATCGAGACTTAACACGACGACCATCTTACCATAAAATACTTAAAGACATAAGCGGTGGGCCAGATATTGGTGGTAAGCTTTATATAAAAATTATATTATTAAATATAGTTCCTACAATTTCATTTGATTTTAAGTTAACATTATTTTATTTTAAATTCAATTTAACAAAATATATATTTAATATTTTAACTTGTTTTAATTATATACAATATAAACATTTTGTTAAAAAAATTATTTTTAAGTTTTAACGAAAAAATTATTAGACTAAATGCTTTATTCATTACCATTTATTGTCATTTGTGTCGTTTTAATGTACTCATGTGCCATTCTCTATAGCATTTTAAAATTAAAACTGGGCTATAGCAATTACAATAATAAATTGTTTGGAGAGATAAGTTATAATAATATTAACTATTTTTGTAAACGCAATCAGCTACTTTAACGTTAAATTTAACAAAGTCCAGCAATAAATTTTATAATTTTCGTTAATGAGATTGTGGGTCAACTTTTCATGTTATTCATAATTAATTCGAAATTTATATAGCTAAGACTTTCAAATTGAATTTTTTGATATGAACTATTACTTTTCATTAAAATCTTATTATTTTATTTGAATTTTAAATGTTTTTTTGCGATCTGGGTAACAAATCTCTCTTTGCAATTTATTTACTAAATATTCATTTTTTCAACTTAAAGTAAAAGAAATAGGCAAGGTAAGTTTTGGACTAACATTTCAAATGCCAAAATTATAAAATTTGGGGCTATCGCAAAAATTGTTTTAAGTTTTCATATAACAAAACGTATTTACTCACAATAAAAAAAAACGATTTACGCATATATAAAAATGCAATTTTGTAATTAATTTAAATGCCACCACTGTATATAACAAATTCACTTTCATAATTTCATTATAAATCTCTAAATAAACGCTCTATTTCATTATTGTATTCCAAACGATAAAAAAATACAAAAAACAGCTGCAATTACACATTAAAAAATAATAATTTTTAAAATATCGCACATCGCGCAATTTTAAAATTATTTAAATAAAAACAAAAATAATGAATAAATTAAATTATGTAATTTTTGTTTTGAATGTTATGGAATTGTTAACAAGAAAGTCTGTTTAGGCTTACAAGTACCCTAAGTCTTATTGTTTTAAGATTATACTGAACATTAAAAATATTGTGAACCTCAAATTCTTTATCAAATTCCTTATCAAAATAGTCTAAAATTATTAAAATGTATTTTAAAAATGATCATAAAGCACAAAAAACCATTTTTAAAAAAATATTGAACTAAAATACGAAATTAAATTTTAATTCACGCTTTTTTATTAAGTGCTTAAGTTTTACATTAAAATTTTTTTATCTTTTGTGTTCCTCTTACGCAGAGATTACCTTGAATGTATTCTTTACTCTCCAAATTCTGTAAATAAAGCTGTTCACAAATAGTTGTTCTCAAGCATTAATAACTTATTAATTACTGATCAATAAGATATTCAAATATAGTTATGGTTTTGTGAGTTTGCACAATAACAATTTTACGAAGTCGCATATGGGTATTCTACGAAGCCTAAGATATTGTTTTTCTTACAACAAGACTGTATTTAATTATTATTAGAAAATAATTAGTGAATTTAAAATTTTTAATCTCGGAAATAATATCGGCACACATATAAATTAGTGTTAAAAATGTTTTTATTTAAAATAATTTTTAATTTGCTGTCGCACAATCACTTGCTGTTTTTCTTCAAAATAAGTTTTATTAAGAAACATGTTCATTGAGTGAAATTAAAAAAAAAATACCAAAACAAAAAATCGAAATCTCTTTCAGGTCAACTACCTATTCAAATCAACGAAAGTGGTGGCATTTCAGCAATTGCCCCCTCTGGTACTAGTACAATAATATGTCAGGATCCCTCTTCGTTTTATTTACCCAGTAAGCATTTTATTAATTATTTTTTCAGAATGTACATAAAGGTTTCGCTTATATGCCATATATATTTATTATTTTAAGTATAACCGTCACATAATAGAAGAATAATGAATCAGTTTTTTTGAAAATTTTTAATCAAGAATATTAAAATATTTTGATTTTCCAAAAAAATATTACTTTGAAATCATTATTTTACATATTCAAAATTAATGTTTTTTAAAATTTTGAATTATGATCTCTGGAAAAACAATGATTTTATTGTGATTTCTTAATAAAATCATGAAAAAGAGATTTTCGAGAAACAAAGCAAAAAATTAATTATTTTAATGAAGGTATTTTCAGAAAATAAAGGACCGTTATTAAAATTTCTTCAAAAAACCGTTTTTCTCAAGCACTGTCTAACAATAAATATTTAAAATATAAACATTTCATATAAACGCTCACTTAAATCAGCTTTTACTTAAAATTGCTCGGAAATATAGGGAAAAAAACTTGAAAAACTCACACCAAATCCATGTATAATGCGCTGTAGTAATTAAAAATTCACATCGATCTAAGTTTATATTTGGGTTATTTTATATAATTTATATCAAGTACATTTACTAAAATGTATTAATATTTATTTTATAATATTAGAAAACAGCTCAAAGCAAATTAAATTAGAATCAAGTCAAATAAGTTGCTTAATATAAAATATGTGTAATATTTTATAATAATTAATAAATATACTACAACGTTGCAAAAATGTTATACCAAAACCAATATTTCAATCGTATTAAAATTAAAAAGTGTAAAAGTCTAAAAACGCCAATGACGGTTTCGATGTCGTTATTAGTATATTGCACTTAACATAGTACATTAAAGATTTGTCTGAGAATATACATAATAATTACACAGCTGTGTTACAGATTTTAACGTAATAAATGTGAGGCTCTAAGTAAATTTACTGTTGCGACGTATTTAAAATATGTTAGCATTCCGTTTTGTTAAAAACAAGTGTTTGAAACCACATACCTTCAAACTATATTTAAATCAAAACTAAATATTATGACATTGTACTGTTAAGCAAAAATGGAAATAAGATATAAATTTTAATTTTTTGACGTTGACATTTCTTTTTGAATAGTAAATATATCCTCCTCAAAATTTTCGGTAAATTGCCATTTTTGTTGTGATATAGATGGACTTTGATTGTGTCGGCAATGTGCTTTTACGGTTTTACGATCTCAACTTGATCATGATGTGCTATCCCGTTATGTTCATTTTGTTATGACTTTGTGGTTGAAATCAATATCCACATCATTTTGCGCATTTTTGGAACCTAGGGTATTTTTTAGGTTAGGCGCTGTTGACATCCAAGATTACTTTGTCGAATTTTGCGCAGAGTATATCCTCCGGTCCCTTATTGATTTTAAGGCAAAGGCTCTGCTCGTGTGTTTGGATTGACGAATTTTCGAATGTGAGTAAAATGGGTAAACTACTGACTTGTACATTTTTACTTGTTAGTTTTTCACATTCTTATATGAATTAAACTCAGGAATTTTTTAACTTATTTGAAACTTTTTTTAAACTTCTGAAAAAAATTATGAAATTTCAATTACATTATGTTTTGATAAATTAATCTTTTAATAAATATTTTTTAAAATTTATTTAGATACGCCTGGGAATGAAGATCAAAGTAGAAAACGTGAAATTCGATTACAAAAAAATCGAGAAGCTGCAAGAGAATGTAGGAGGAAAAAGAAAGAATATATTAAATGTTTAGAAAATCGAGTTGCCGTTTTAGAAAACCAAAACAAAGCTTTAATTGATGAATTAAAATCTCTTAAGGAATTATATTGTCAGACAAAGAATGATTGAGGAAGGCTTAAAAAACCTGATTGAGTTACAATATTAATAAAGTAAATTTAAAATTTAAATAAAAAAATAATCAAATATAAAATATTAAAAAAAATAAGTAAAATAAAAATTTATTTAAAAAAAAAAGAAATATTTTCAAATAAAATTTGAAAAACAAAAAACTTTTAAAAAGACTTTGACGAGAGAATACAAAGAAAATTTTTTTCTTTTGCAGTTCAACAAAAGAAAAATTATTTATTGAAAAAAAAAAAACAAAAATAAATAAAATAAAACAAAATACATTGTTTATTATAATATTTTCTTGTTGTTCTTTAACTAGAAATACATATTTGTAAAACTGTTGTTGTTTAACTTGAATTGACTAATTGAAGTTAGGATTCACAGAAGGAAAATGAATGTTTTGCAAAATGAATATGAATTTTTCAAACTTTTGAGTGTAACAACAGTTATAAGGAAAATATTCAAAAAATTTGCATTGGAAATACAATTTGTAATTTAACAAGAAAGTGTAAAAACTAAATTCTCAATAAAAACAAAAAAAACTTAGCTAAATTTTGAAATCTAGCTCTTTGGAGAAGTATAAATATAAATCTCGAAATGTTTGAAGAAAAATATGTCTCATATAAAACGAGATTATATATTTTTTTTATACCAACTTTTAATATTGTATAATTAAATTAAAACACAAAATTTTACTTGTTTTCTAAAAAAAATTGCTTTATTTTTATTTCCTCATCTTTTTTATTTTTAAATTATATAATATTTATGTAAATTTTTAAAAGTAAATTTAAAAGAATTCAATTATATATTAATAAACTTAATTATTACTTGTATATCTTCTATTTTACAAAATGAAATAATTAATTTTCAAAGCGGTAAAAATAGTGTTCATTATGTTTAAAAATCTAATTAAGATATTTTGTATTCTATTTTGCATTCTAAAAATGTTTTATATTTCTCCCAAAAAAATTACCATTTCATTAAAATATTGTAATAAATGTTTTCTTAAATGCAAATGTATAAATTTATAGAAAATTAATTAATAACTTTTGATGTATGTATAAATATATATATATATATTGTATATATATATGTATATATTATTTTAATTATTGTCACGCTGTAATTTAATTAAAATTTATTTTTTACGTAACGCTTTACGTCAAAAAAAATTTTGAAACAAATTTTTAACTTTTTGGTCAAAAACTAAAAAACATTGGTTTTTTAAATCCAAAATAAAATAATATAAAAACTTTTGCTTGTAGTTTTTAAAACTACAGAACAATATTTTAAATATGTATAAATGTATGATTAAAAAAATTAATCTATAAATTACAATCAAAATTTATTTTGATTACAAAAAAAGAAAATTGAATTCAAACGAATGAAACTGAACTGTGTTAATAAATATTTAATTATCGAAATATCATCTATCTATACTATTCAATTTTTAAATTTAAAATTATTAATTATCTATTTAAACAAAAACAAAATTCTCATTTTCTTCTAACTTAATGCAAATCTACAAAGAAAAATACAATCAATATTCTTTATTTTGGTATATGAAAATTTAAGGAAGAGTTGATAGGCGACTAATAAAAGAATTTTGAATACAACTATAATTAAAACATCAATATAACTATATTAACTAAATTTAGAATGTATTACGTGCATTTTAAAATTACTTAGTAAAAATTATCATTAAAAGCGCACCAAAACGAAAAGTAAGTGTGTTGTGATATTTCATTTTTTATTTCTATTCTAATATTTTATTGCTTGTTAAACTAAGAAATCAACTTGAATTTTACCAATAACAAAATGACTAAAAATTGTGAAATTTTACTTTTCAGAGAGAAATTCTAGGTTCAGAGGAAATTTTTCAAGTTTTATTTTGTAAAAATTCATATAGCAAAAAAATCCATTTCTCACTTTCAATTTGAAACATTAGAATTTTAACTTAGTTTAGACATAGGAAATAATAAAAAATGAAAAATTTTAAAATCTATTCACTTAATTATTTTATAATTGTAATAACTCTTTTATACATTAAAAACATGCTACAATGTTTTTAATAATAAAATTAAAAAATGAAAATTATTTATGTGATTCTGTAACGAGTACCTTTAATTTTTCGAAAATTTGGTACGCAATTTTAAATTTTTAAATTTAAATAAACTTATAAAACCATAAATATGTAATTTGATACTGATAATCGTTAATATTTATATACAAATAATAACTTTCAAAAACTTTGTAGTTTAGGAAAATTTTTCAACATAAGAATGATAAATAAAGTTAATTGAATATCAAGATACACAGTAAATTTTATATGTTTTTGTTAATAAAATAAAAAAGATTTTGTATTTATATTTATAAAATTTCGATTTTAAATAATTTCATCAATGAAATAAAGTAATTACTAAAATTTAATAAAAATCCTAAATTATTTGTTCCTCATTTGCTCTATACTATAGGATGAAATAATATTGATTAAAAAGATTTTTAATTTTATTCATTGTGCTTTGATGAAATTGCGATATTCTCTAAATTGATTTAAGGTAAAAAAATATAATTTCTTTTTATTTTGTCAGAGGTGCATAATATCGAAAAATCTAAAAATTGTTAAGCAACGACCCTTGACTTCGAAATTGCAATAATACAGTAATCCACAATTCAGAGTATAAGTTGTAATAGCTGAATAATGTAGCAATACAATTTTAGTGCAATGTTGAAGTCACGGAACGTAAAAATGAAAATGTATATATTGTGTATAATATAGAATATATCAGAATAAATTATATTTAAATACCGCTTTATTTATTTTTCAAATATTTCGTAAAATGTGTGGTCAAATTTAATTTGAAAACGTTTCAAAATTAGTAGCATGTAAGTTAGTAAGATTGCATTCTTTTAATCATTATTTCATATAATTTGGTATATAAAAAAAGTTTGGTATAATTAATAATGTGTAATATAATAAAGGTTCCTTTTTCCCAAAAAAAAAATAATTAAAGAATTTCATTGGAAAAGTTTTTTGGTATATATGTATATAAATTTAATTATAAAAATAGATTTTTATTTTTAAAACAAAATTTTATTAAAAATAATGGAATCCAGTGAAATGTAAAAAAAAATGTATTATATTAAAAAACAAATGATTTTGCAATTAAATTAGAGAATTTAAATACCAAAAGTATATGAAATAATTAAAATGAATTGATGGTATCTTTCATGAAATAATTTCATTATGTAAATTCGTATTTAGAAGTTTAATCACTAACAATTCTTTACACAGAATAATCCTTAAAAAAATACTATGTTTAATGTATATTTTTTTATTTAACACTGTTAAATATCAAATAAATAAATCCACTTCACTCTTTTGTCTTATAAAATTTTACAATTTTATTTTATATTAAGTAAATTAAAATAATTTCAAATTTTTAATTTTATCAAAAATTATTGTTCTCTTTCGAACATATTGTTTATTTTATTGTTTTTTCGAACCCTTCCTTTTTTATTTAAGGCCACCTTAGGAATATGTGAAAGATTTTTGAAATTTCAAGAAAACTAAGAATAATAATTAAAATTTTAAAACAATTTTCAATGTTTATAAATTTCCTTATTATGTACATATATTCTATGTACTTCATGAATATATTTCTATATTATATATGTATGTATAAAAATAAATTTTGATTGTTTAATTTATAATTCAGATATATAGAAACATACTTATATACATATACCTATAAACATATATGTTTTATAATAGTAACTTGTTAAAAAAAAACTTGATGATAAAATTTGTTATTTAAGAATATATAAAAAAAAATACTTAAAAAATGAAAAAAAAAATCTTAAATTTATTGATATAAGACAAAAACAAAAACAAATAAAATTTATATATTATTATGTAGTTATTATTAAAAGGAAAGTAAATTATAATGAATTAAAAATTTTTAAAATTATTAGTCTTTTTTATAAGACCGCAGTACAGGATTAGTCATTTGTATGTACTAAGAAAATTAAATTTAAAAATATATTTAAAGAATAAAAAAGAAATTTATATTAAAGAAATTTTAGTTATATAACCTTAAAGATATGAAAAATCATTGGTAGTAATTATTTTTTAATAACGCAATTACCTTCATAGTGGTAAACGCATCTCTTTCATTATTATCGTTAAAAAAACAATGCGGTTGCCGAAAGCAATTACTTTCAGCATAATATCAGTTGACATGCATTCGTCGTGTTTATTACCATTTTTTTTTTGATTTGTAATGATAGTGATGCATTTTCGGCAATGAGGTTGTGTGTAATTAGGTAATTATTTGTTTTTATTTTAGTTTAATATTGTAATTATAACTTAATTTCATCATATTACTATATCACTATCACTATAATATAATCCTACATTTAATATTATTATTATTATTATTATTATTATTATTATTATTATTATTATTATTATTATTATTATTATTATTATTATTATTATTATTATTATTATTATTATTATTATTGATCTTATAATTTTTTCTTATTTTCCATAATTTTTTTTCATTATATTTTTATTTATCATAATTTTTATTTTTATCGCTAATATATTCATTTTCTTTTGTTTTTATTATTGCAATAATTATTGTTACATTAATAATTATTTTTATTGAATTTTGTATATGTATATATATATATATATATATATATATATATACAGAAAGTAAAGGAAAATGGCCTTTAGTTTTAAGAATATATTTCATATTTATATCAAGCACTAAAATACATACATATATATATATATATATATATATATATATATGTATATATATATATATATATATATATATATATTTATATACATATATATGTAAAATACTAACTGAAATATAAATAAAAAATCTGCATTATGTCTGTATATATATATATATATATATATATATATGTATTTACATATATATATATATGACATATGTATATAAAAATATAAACACAATATTTGAATAACAAAATAGTATCTGAAATGTTAAGTAATTATTTCTTTCTACAATAAAATCATGCATTTTCCTTATATCGAACCATTAAATTTTTTCCTATTTTATATGAATAAATAAATCCTCATATTTTTAAATATGCCATTCAAAATTTATTATTCAATTTAATTATTTAATTATTGAATAATATAATTATTCAATTTTTTGATTTTTGTTTTTTTATTTTAATTTCATTGTGCCATTTTTAAAATAATAGCAATCCATAGAACATACTTACTTTTTTTCCAATTTCCTTTAATTTTGGTATGATCTTTTAATATTATGTAGGTCTAAATATAATTATTACTCAACATTTCATGTACTACTATGTATATTATACCTATAATATCACGTCTGTAAAAAAAAGAGCAAAAAACTTTGATTCGAGTACCTTATAATTAATTTTTTTAGTTAAAAAATAAAAATAAATTAGTAAAAAAAATTTTTCATTATTATTTTTATTATTAATTATTTCATTATTATATTAATTTTAATAGAAAATTTAAAACAAATTATAATTGTATTTTTGTACTTATTATGTGTGGAGCTGAAATACATTTGTTATTATTTTCTTAAAAAAAAATATGTTTTTTTTTGGTCTATAAAAAGTGAAATTTTTATTAAATATCCAACTATTACACAAAGCCTTCAATCGACTATTTAAATATTTAGGAAAACTTTTCAACTCAAAAGTGTCATTTACTGAATCCGGATTGTTTTTGCAAATGAAATTAGCAAATTGATTTTATTTTTTCATAACTGCAGATTGTATTATTTGAAACTCAGATCAGTACAACAAAAGTAATTTAAGGTTTTTAAAAGAATTTTTGAAAGAATAGAGGTAGGTGTGTTTCCAAGTTGAATTAATATTCAAAGCTTAAGAGTAGCAAACAATATTATTAAAAAATATTAATATATTTTACTTAATTAAATTTATTTCTGTAATATGTTGAATATATTAATTTATATTTAAAAATATATTTCAAACTAAGTGATTATTCGTAATTTTTTAATTATTTAAAAATAATACATATTGATTTAGTTTACCTTATTGATCTATTACACGGATTCAAGGTTTAACATGACACTTATTAAATTTATCATGCTTTGTAAAATTTATGAAACAAATATTAAAAAATTTGAATATTTTCTATTCAATATGAACAGAAAACTTTCTATGAAGATCATAGAAAGTTTTTCATGATTTTAAGGCAATTATGATTTTGAAAGTGCATTAATGATTCAATATTTTTTGACCACCCTACGCGACCTATTTTATTGAAACAGGAAAATTTTCTCAATCGTACTTGGTTGTTTAATTAGAAACACAGATTAAAAATCAATTATTATACAAAATTTTATCAAAGGATGATCGATTAAAATATGTAAAAGTTTTTTAAATAGTAAAACACATTATTATTCTACCTAAAAGTAATAAGTGTGATAGCTTTTTCATGAAAATTATAGTTAATCCATTAATTCAAATTTAAGGAGATTTTCTGAAATTCAGTTCTAACTAAGATCATTTGATATGAAGCATGTTTTATAAATTAAAACTACAAAATTTTCAAATGTGACATGTTAGATAAATTTTTAATATAAAAGAAGCTCATTCTAAAATCGCAGCATAATTTAAACTTAAAATTCTAAAGAATTTTTGAAGATTTTTTCCAATCCTGCAAAAATATTTTTAAGTTTTAAAAAATCACATAAAATAATTTACGATGTTAAAAATCTGAAAAAGTAAACTAGTTAGTTGCTGTAGACTAACTAATGGTGCAAAAATAGATTTTTAATGTTCAAGATATAATTATAAGTGCTTAACTGAATTATCGAAATTCTAATATTCTTAGTTAATAGCATATATAAAGTAAAATATACTAACCAAAATTATACCAATTTGACTTGAAATAGTAAAGAGTTACAAATTTTTTACAAATTCCTAAGTTTTCCTTACTCAAAAAGAATCAAACTCATTTCCTGTCACTTCAATTTCCAACGGTCGAGATATTTAATAAACACCTTGCCCAATATTCTTCAAATTACATATAGCAAGATATATGGCTACATACATATCTAACTTTATTTGTTTAATCAGTTAGACTTTAAACTCAATTCTCGAGTATGCTATACTTAATATATGTATTTATTTAACTACAACTCTAACTTATGTAAAAGTTTAAAACATAGAATTGCATAATTATATTTTGTTTTGAGTAATATTAATAAATAAAATAAATTTTTTTCGTTATATGCTCAATTTGTTTAAAAAAAGCAAAAAAAATATTAATGTAAAATTTTGTAAAATTCGTCTTCGAAAGTAATCAACTAATAACTGTTTTTTTCGTTTTTAATGTTTTATTAATTTGTAAAATAATTAAAATAGGATATGACAAGATGCAAGATTAGTATTAATAGAGAAAGAAATATATTTTGATGTACACTAAAAATAAATTATTATAAAAATTTTTAAATGAATTTGTTTTTAATAAGAATGTAGCTATTTACATAAAATGAAAAAAAGATTTTAATATAAAAGGAATCAGAAGCCACATTGTTAATGATAAGAAAAATCAAAAAATTATTTGTGAGAAATAAAATGTTGCATTATTTAAAAAATTAAATTTTTCTTATGTACGATAATTTAATAATTCATCAATTCGTTTGAATATTTGAACATTTTAATATATTGTTAATCTCCGTCTGATATTTGACATTATCAATTTATTATTCTACCTGATAGATACATAGATACCTTTTTTTCTCAGTGTGATAAATGTTCCAACTTTGATGATGCAACACATTTTTTTAAGTTTCTTCATCTAAAACGGTTATTAAAATGAAATAAAATATTACAAAACATTTTTATATTCAATATTAAATGAAGAAAGAATTTGTTTTTTTTTTTATTTTAAAAACTTAATATTTGTAGCTACTTAGCTACCTGCATTGGATAGTTATCGACATATTAAATCTTCGACATTTCTGATACCTACATTGTCATAAAACTGTTGCGATTTTTTGATAGTTCTATAATATGAAAATTGCATGAGTATAAATTTTTTAATACAATACCGCAAAGTCGGTAATAAATCGTATATTGAGCAGAGGTGGGGAACCTTTTTACTCATGGAGGCCAAATTCAAAATAACGATAACTAAGGGGACCGCATAAATTTTAATACCAGTAAATGTATCTTTTGTACAGTTATTGTAGTGCAAATCTCATTTTTTTATTTTAAATTCAGTTTTTATTTATTCCAAATTAAGTTTTTTATAATGAAGTCGATATTTTTTTATGCATACATACATAAATATATATAAAATTTAATAAAACAAAAAATCAATTCAATGAAAAGTAAATAATCAAACATAAAGAACAAAAAAACAACTTCAAATTCATTGTTTAATAAATTTAATTCAAGTTAGACTATATTTAGTAAGACATTTGCATTTGTTTTTTACTTGAAAGCAATTGAATATTTAAAGGGCATATAAATTCAAAAGACGGCGGAGCGAGGCCACATGCGACCTCGAAGCCGCAGGTTCTGACATAGTGTGTTAAACTTCAATTTAAAGTTTTGACAATGCTGTTATCTTAGTTTTAACAGTTATGGTTATCTTGTGTTATTGCTACCTCTAATTATTTTTTTTTTAGTAAAATTTGTCGTCGTGTGACAACACTAAAATAAATAATCAACGTACCGTTGTAAATTAAAAATAATTTAAATGAATGTAAATTTAATTTTGAAAATCACCCATACAGGAATGTTTTTCAATTGAGCTAACAGGTCTGTCTGGTATGAGAAACTTGATAAAATTTTCCTATCTCGCTTGCACGCTCTAAAAAATCTTAAAAAAAACACAATCAAGCCAACTTCAAGTAAGTCCCTTTCTTGTTCCAAGCATTGTCAAATTGAAATTAATATTTAATGCCAAAAGCTTTTTTTTCGTGGTGTTGATACAAATAGTAAAGAAAAATAGAAATTATAGTAAAATATATAAAAAAAAGTGATGAAACTGTGATTTTTAGGAAGTGTAAGCAAGATAAAAACAAAGATGCTCCTTTCTTTAGAATTTGTAATTCGTTGGTTTGGTTTTGATATGCAAAGCGTGTAGTACAAAATTGTCAAAAAAAAACCAAAAGGAAAGTTTGAAAACACTTTATAAAAAATATATTAAACGTCAACTTTGCAAATACTTTATCAAACATAAGTACATACATAAAGAACATAAATTTTGACAGCTAAAAGTTTTTAAAACACTAAATTTTACTTTATAAAACTTGAAAAAAACTTAAAACATTGAGTAAATGTTGAAGTCTGCATACTAAAACTTTATAAAGTTTTTAAAAACTTTTTTATTCCAAACAGGCCAATTATGTGAAATGTATTATATATTATGTATGTACTTTCTCATAACAACTATTATTTTTCAAAAATAAAATATAATACGTAAGTAAAATAGGAACTGTTATTTTACAAAAATAAAATATAATACACATAATATTACGGTTCGTCATTGTCACAATCTTATCAACAACATTGTGCCGTCATGTCACCTTACAACGTAAGAAAAAGGTTTAATAGTGGTTCTCACGTCAGAGTTTTATATTTTCATATTGTTATAATTTTCACATTTGTTACATAATTACTAATATAAGATGTATTAATACTATAAATGTTTTTTGTAGGAACGGTTCTATTTGGTTACTTAAAAAAAGAAATCAATTTAGAGGAATTTCGAGATCACTAAATTAATACATTTTAATTGTACATAATTTTTGCGTTCCATTTACCATAACCATGTGTCAACTTTTGACTTGCTAAAACTGAGCACAATTGCATTGCGTCAATTGAATGCGTAGTTGATATGCGTAGTTACGTTTTATGTACTATTTTTGATACAAATACTATTTTTGATTTACAACGAATGGATCACGTGATTTACAGTTATTTCTAATGTCTTTTTTAATTGAATTTTGAAATACTTTGAACATGTAAATGCAATGCAAATAATGTTGTCGTTTTTTTTAAAGCTATTTTCATATCAAGAACAGAGTATGATACTTATATACATATAGCTACATCATGTACTCGTAGGTATTCATATTATAAAGTAGGTATTCATATTATATAAAGGCTAAAAAAAAAAATAGCGATTTCTAACAACTTTTTTGCAAAGAAGATTTCGATAAAATCAACCCAAAAATACAGTAACTGATATTTTATTACATTATTTTTACTGTGTTCTGGGTTTACATAAGAGGTGACTAATGAGATGGCTCTTTTTACCGTACAAATCTTATTAAAATTATTAATTTTTATATATTAATATACTTTTTCCAACTGCATGTTCATATGACTATTACTGTTTAACTATTTTAAAAACTTTGTTAACCTACTTGTTTTTAATAATCTCTTCATGTATTCATGGAATGGCCAACTTGTCCAATTTATTGATCTTCCGAAGTTCCTAGAATTCGTTGCATTCGCATTTTTCGACAGTTTTTTTTTTAAATTTTTTTTTCGAAGTAAACTATGACAATGAAATTCATTTCGCTTTCAACTAAAACGCACACCTATAGAACCATATCCCGACTCATTAGATTTCTTGGCAGATTCTTCATAAATTATAAGCCTATAAATTGAATTTTGTGTTATTTTTTAAAATAATTCTATTTTTTTTTAAATTTTTTTTTTAATTAAAAATTTGTTCTCTTTTTTATAATTATATAGCGATGCATATTTTTAATTAATTGCTATTTTTCTGTCCTACCAATTTTATAAATGACCCCATTTACCCTACACGGTTTTTTTGCTGAAAATTGATCGAAATATCGTTCCTGAAATTATTTGTATATGACCTGAAATTATTTGTATATGAACAAAATTTGAAACTGAATAAAGCTTCTTTTTAAATAAAATTTTAAATAAAGTAAACAATATTATTTATTTGCACAAAACAGTTAATTATCTAACATATAACTCATAACAAGGATATAAGATATTGCTTACTATAACTCATAACAAGGATATAAGATATGCTCAATGATCATTAAATTACTAATTTTTTTTGTGCTGTTAGTCTAGCTTGACATAACAAAAATATTTCTCCCAGCCATGTAGTCTAATATGTTTATTTTTTTTAGAGAGTGGAACACAGTGGAAAAAGAATAAAACATACTTTTTAAAGTCTAGATTTATAAATAAAACTCTCTTAAAATTTTAAGTAAGATTTATTGTACGACAAAATCTATACGATTTAATCTGAGTCTGATGAAAGTCGTTTAACACTGTTTGATATCAGACATTGTCTGATGACAAATAACAGGAATTACGCTAATCTTCATCAGATTTTTGTCAAATTTTTTAAAAGCAGAAAAGCGACAATTAATTTGTTTTGAGTTTTGAACAGCGATTAGTCAATTTTTATTTTAACATTAACATCAAATAAATGCAAAAATAAATAATTATTAGTTTTTGACGTAAAATCTGAGGCCCATCAGAAAATTTTAGCCCGATGTGTAAATAGTCATCGGACTTTGTCATCAATGGAAACTGCACCTAACAATTAACTCATTAATATGGTAATGTTCTTTACTGACATCAAAACGGCAAAACTGAATTATATACTTTGCTTTGGTAACACAAAATGTTTTTTTGACAATACTTTTGACAACTAGACACCCAATAAAAAAATATTACTAAGTCTGGGGTGAAATTATAAATAAAATTAAAATATTTTTGTAGAAAATAGGATTTTTAGAAAATTGACTTCAATTTGAAAATAATGTGATTTCAATTAAAGCCATTTTTGGATTAACTTGTGTATTATGTCTGAAAAACTACCCATACTTCATATTATTGTAGTTGGATTTCATCATAAAAAAGGATGCCAGGTAAAAGACTCAAAATTGTTTCAATACGCAAGCTAAGTATTTGAGATGGAGACATATCTAAAATAAAGAATGTCTGCAATTAAATTTGTAATTTTTTAAAATGTTCACAATCCTCAAAATTTTTATTTATATTTTTTCCCAATTAATTTGCTTTCGCATTTTAATTTTTGAAAATCAAATTGAGTAAAATATTTATTTTAGGTTGAATTTTCACATCCACCCCTAATTCCTGGAACAGAGGGGAAAAACGAATGTCCTTCTGGTTGGAAATATTTTCCTACTTTAGCTTTGCCAGACGGATCTCATAACTTTATGAATGACACTGTTTTTTTTAATTTACCGAGTTTAAATGATCCCTCCGAAAGTATCTATGGAATTTCATGCTATCGTCAAATTCCAGTAGAGGTAACAAATATAAGATATGTACATATTCAATGAAAATATTGAACAAAAAATTTCAAACTATTTTAGAAACTAAAGATACGAACGGCTGATGTAACAAGAAGTACTGTGCAAAAGTCGGTCTGCGTTCTTGCTAGTTTACCAATATATGGTTACATTGAAGTAAAACTTTCATGTATTGCAGATGCATTTTTTGATCAAGGCGATTTTGCTTGCACAGATATTCTAGTCAAAGCTTATTGTAATTTAAATTCTTGTTTATTAACGGAAACTATACCTATGCGCCATTTTGATGTCGGTTTATCATTAAGAGATATTGTTTTAAAATGGAAACACAAAATTTTAATTTTGTTTAAATTGTATTTATTACAAAAACGCGTGGTTTGTTTTGGATCTCCTGTTCGTTCAATGTGCACTTTAATTATAGGGATCGCTTCATTATATCCACGCTTGATTGAAAAAGGTTTTAAAGAAGTTGCTTGTGTTCAAACATCTAGGCCACTTTCCCCAATGCCAGATTTTACATCGCCTCTAGACAAAAAAAATGAAATAAACATAGAAGATAAAACAGAAGACAGTAGCGACCGGAGTTCAGAAAATAAATCCCCAACGTCAGATAGTTCGGAAAGAAGTGTAAAAGAAATGAGAGAATTAATAAGAGCAAACTCAGCCGATATGCCGAAAAGACCGTTAGAACATCTACATCGTGATGCCAGCGTTGATACATTAGCATGTAAATGTTCATTTGATATTTTCTTAATGTAGTTTCATACTAAGTACTTGTTTCCTTTTAGCTGCCTTATTTCCGTTAGCATCAATCAATCCAGACTCATACAATGCACCATTACCAACATTTTCTAGTGGTCATTTGTGCTTACCGTATTTATCCTTGCCATACATGGATCTGTTGACAGATCCTTCAGTACTTAGTTACGTTATAGGAACATCAAACGTTCTGTTTCAACAAAAAAAGAATTTAGCAGATATACAGGTTGATACTGAAAATGCAACTTTAGATACTAACGACCAAGATTTGAGGAGGCAATTAGTTTTAACAACAGAAGACTTGCGTTTTGTAGATTATATTCTAAGACATGTTCAAAATCCCAAAGAAGAAGCAGAAGGTAGCGAACATTGGATACGCGAACAGTTTCAAGGCTATATATTGGCACTTATTAAAACCACCGTATCTCCAGGTAAATTAACAACTTAGGAATATTCAAGTATATACTAGAATTTATTTTTTTAATGGGTTTACTTGAACTGCAATTTAGAAAACCAAAAAGAAGTTGACCATTTCAACTCGTATTTTATTTCATCGTTTAAAAAAACTCAATGCTTTAGTGACTGGTACCTTAAGAGACCAGATGAAGGTTTTTTCGAAGCAATTACATCTGGTCATCCATTTTCCGGGACTTTATCGGTAGCAGACATGAAACTAAAACTTGCTCAGTAAGATTATATGGGAAAATATAATTTAAATGTAATGAAAACGCAATTATATTAAAATTTTAATTTTCAGAACTATGAATAACAGTGAAAGTGGTAGAAAGCTTAATCAAGCTGTAAACACTACAAGTAGAGCAGTGGGTAATATATTGCTTATTTAGAATTTGTTAAAAAAATTTTCTTACTTTGAATTTTCATTTTAAAGGTGGTGCACTATCCCAAGCAAAAGGAGCTTTTTCTAACTGGTGGTCTTCTATGACCACTCAAAATCATAATTTAAACAATGAAGAAAAATCATTCCAAAATCAAACGACAAAAAATTGTGATGATAAAAATAATTCAGTAGAAATTGATGATGATAATAATTCTCAAATTAAAATAGAAAATAGTGATAATGCTACTGTTATGGAAAAAATTGAATCTTGTCAAGAAATTTCTGAAGAAGAAATAAAAGAGGAAATTTCTGATACCGCAAATAATAAAACTGAAGGTATTGTAGAAATAGCCAAAGAAGCTGAAATGTTAGATAACACTCGATCTAATGGAAAAATCTTTACTGTATAACAACTTCTGAATGTAATTTCGAGTTCAAATATTTAATTAATAGAAATTGATAGAATGTAGCAGAAAAATGAGAGAAATATTTTTCATGTTCATTAGAATGAAAGTTTCCTAAAAATGAATTACATTTCTGAATTTCAAATTTTAATTAAAATGAATGAATTTATGAATATATGTAGTTGCTTTTATATTACCATATAATTACGTGTTTCGTTTTTTAAGAAAATTTTAAAATTAAAGTTAGGCCGAAAAGTTCTGTTTCAATAATTTCAAATTTTTATCAGCAAAATATTAAAATGATAATGTAATTCATAAAAATATTATTTGTATTAAAATCTCAATATTTTAATAAAAAAAAGGAAAATATTAGAAGTAATACAATTAATTGAATTGTTATTGCTTAGTACTAGAGTAGTATTAATGAAAATTGAATTTTTCTAACTTGTTTTATATTTAATTCTTTCAAAAATAAACTAGGAATTTATATAAAAATCGGATCTTTATTTTAATTTGCAAACAAATAATGATCAACTTATACCTGCATATTGCAGAAAAATTATTTCCTCATCTTTTGATTGACACATTTGTTTAATAATTTCAATATAAATAAGAAGTTATCTAATAACCAAAAATCATACTTTCAAATTAATTTCGACATGATGAATTTTATAAAATTAATTTGATTGTCTTAATAATAATATGCTTGACAATTCTTTTGGCATGATAATAATAATTTTTATAAATTGTATAATCTAAGACATCAGATTTTCGTGTTTAATAATAATTAAAATAAAAGAGTGTATATTTACAGATTTTTATGTTACACTTTGTTTTTAAAATCAGATTATAATAAATTTCTTCTATCTGCAATTCACAATTTCTTTATAACGAATTTATTGATTTAATTATTAATTAATGATTAAGTGAAAAAAATGAAAAGTATTAAACAGTCGAAATATCTTTATTAAATCATAATTGATGCAAAATTAATTTTAGTCGATTTTTTAACACTTTTATTTTTCGTGTTATAATACATTTTATACTTAACTCTTATGTCAATATAATATATAACAAATAATAAAATAAGTACATATATATATTAAAACATATATATATAATATGATAAAAAAAATGTGATTAAAAGAGAAACAAATGTACACAAAAGAAAGAAAAATTGGATTAAGAAAATATTTTCTATTTGAATTAAGAAAATGTTTTGGAAAGCTATATATGTATATGCAATGTTTTATATTTTACATTAAAAAAGAGGATTTACTATTCTGCATAGTTAAATTTTAATTGCGTGACATTTGCTTCTTGCATTATCAGGTTTGCTACAAATATAGAAATCTGTTGACAACATTAAAAGTTACAATGCTTTTGTTAACTGCAAAATTGATTAAAATGCAAAAGAATTCAACGAGCATTTTGCATTGTCGATTACACCTAAAACTTTAAGAAATTTTAACTTTTGCTTTTGCTTTTGTTAACCACATTAACATCTCCTTGCTATTTAACTTGAGACTTTCTCCAATTTTTATATATTATGCTGATTTGGATCTTTTCAAAAGAAAATTAACGTAATCGGACATATTTTTATACCTTTTGCAGAAATGGTAAATCAATCTTTTTTTTGGCAATTGTTTGACTTATGACAGATTTTAAGGAAATAACAAGAAAGGAAGAAAGAATAATTGATTATAATGAACCAGTTATGTAATAATGTAAGTCTATCGTAGTATAATAAAATTTCTTTTTAATTTAAATGTAAAAAAATTACACATGTATGTATTTAAAACTGTAAAGCAAAGGTGAGAACAGTGGGTTCTTATTGAATACCAATTTTAACGCGCTAAATATGACTTTTAATTCCATAACATTCATTTTGTAAGAATTTTAAATCTCATTCTATTTAGAAACAAAAATAGAAAAGATATTTTGTGCAATTATTATCAATTAATTAAATATTATATGATTATGTATCCAGTGTATTATGCATTATAATAAAAAAACTTTGATTTTAATGTGATTTTGAATTATAAATTTTCTATAATATTTACATTTAATTTTAAATAAAATAAATATTAAATTATGTGCTCTGTAGAATTCAAAAATATGTACATACATACATTAATATTTTTAAAAATTGTAATATCTTTATTAATTAGTTTTATTAAATAATTATTAAAAAATATTTATGTAATAAAACTGAAGTGGCATGAAAAAATTTGATTTCATATTTAGTATTGTAAAATAATACGATCATTAAAATATTACTTTTATCTTAAAATTTCAACCGTTCAGTTTTTTTCAAATTATGTAAAATTTATAATTTTTAATTTTTCCTCACATTCTATAATTGAAATTTTATTATAAAAGTTCAATTATAAAATGTGTTTTAAAAAAATTGCAATTCAGAAATGTTAACACTCTATATTTTGTAAGATGCATCACTTAAAATTATGGAATTATTTTCAAACGTAATGAGATTTTAAGTATGGTATCTCAAATTCCAAAGCTGCTTTTTTATTACATGAATCGAAGGTCTTAGAGAATATGGGTGTTAATAAGTCCGTTTTATTACACAGAAAGCTGATACATTTTTATTTATTTTGTAAAAAAAATTAATTGTTTTCATTTGTTTATGTTGTAAAGTTAATAAATTTTTTTTTCTAAAAAAAAACACAAAATTTAAATTTATTTTTCTTTAAGAAGCAATAAGATCTAAAAGTTAACCCATCTAATATTTTTCTCTATTTCTCATAGTGTAAAACGTGTTAAATGTGTTTAAATAAAGTTGGGTCAAACCAATGGTTTTGTAGTACTTTTCCATTCAAAAAATGAAAATAGTGCTTTTAAAAACAAGTAGTTACAATTAAAATTACTTTTACTCATATAAGAAACTACTTCAAGGAGTGCATACAGTGAGGATGACGAATTTATGCAGTCTTTAAAATAAAGCAAAAAAAATTTAACAAGTAAAAACGTTTCAGTCGGTATAAACCGATTGAATTATACCCTGCACCTTTCCTTGCTGTATAGCAATTACTCATGTGAAACCATTCTATAGAAACTTCACGGATATGTCTGACCTATAACTGTAATCTGACTTTATTATTTTTCCAAATATTTAAAATTAGCTTTTGGAATTGTATGGCAGGTACCCGAACCTGTCAAGCAATTCCACTAAAATTTCACAAATATATCTGATCTATAATTGGACACATGACTGCCAAGTTTCATGAATGGTTATTTTTTATAACATAAAATAACATAAATATATAATAAATTTTTTAAACATTAGATTCCACGTGCTCTAGTGATCCTACTTAAAATTACTAGTGTAGAGTAATTGTAAGAATACACAAATTATGTTATAGAATATAAAATATAATTCTTGCGTATAAACAAATGAAGCTTTTAAAATGAACGAGATATTTAAAAACAACCTACCATACGTACCATATAGTACATTTAATGTACTCGTATATAATGTGAATCGCGACATAACAAAAAGACAGTCCTGGTCATTAGTTTTTCTTAATGTAGTTTTGAATATAAAATATGTATATGTATGAGGGTTTTCAATATTTTAATTCTTAAACAGAACTGAAAAGCTTTGAAAGCTGCGACTCCAAACCTAATGCTTACACATTCATATGAATGTACACATATATGCAATTTTTATCTTTGCTTTCAATAGAAGAAAAAAGGCAATGATAAATATTATGTGTGTATAAGAAAGGACAAACTAATGTAAATTGATCAAAATTTAAAATTTTCATGTACGGAGAAGGGAACTTCCCGAAATCTTTAGCATAATACTTACTCTAATAGTATTACGTGCGTATAGAAAACTTTCGGAGATAATATTATACAAATATGTACTGTGTAGGGGTTAACAAATGCATATGTACATATGTAAATACACAAATACATGCTTCTGTTAATGTTGTGATCGTTTGAATTAGAATACAAAAATTTCAGCAAAAAAGATTTAAAAGTTTCAAGTAAAATGATTTTTAAGTTAAATATTTCTAAGCATTCGTAAGCATTGGTACAACTTACGTGCCACTTAGTATACGTTAAATAATCATAAAACCGCAATTGTAAGATATTTTTTTATTAAAAAATGGATAATTTTCTTGTTGGTTGTGGGGCTGTAGCTGGTGGTGCTACCGGAGCTGCTACTGGTATTATTTTTATTTTTCTACAATTACTGGATATATTGAAATATTTTAAAATTTTAATTTAAGCTGGAACTGCAGGAGCTGTTGTCGGAGCGGCTGTGGGAACAGTTATATGTCCTGGCGCTGGTACAACTATCGGAAAAACGGTCGGAGCAACAGTTTGTGGCACCGCTGGAGCTATTTCTGGTGGAGTCATTGGAGGTGCTGCAATGGCTGATGTCCTCGAGCGACGAAGAAAATGATGTTAGCTTATATTTTTATAATATAATATAAATAATTTTATACGAGGAAAGCAAAATGTGAAACTCTTATTTAAAATAAAGATACCTAAATAATAATGTATAAAAAGTATGTACATATGTGTTTAAACTTAAGTGAAATTGCAAGAAATTACTGTTGCAATGCCAAAATGTCCTTCGAAGTTCTCAAATACGTAATTATGCATAAACACCCTGATATTTTTCGTTTTTAATATGTTCATATGTATGTTCGGATATAGGGAAGAGCCTAAACATTAAAAATCTTAACATCAACTGCCATTATGTCTAACCTTATGTCGACTTTTCCAACTCTTTTGAAGTGAATTTTTTTAGATTTTCACATTGAATTTGGGGAAGAACGCGAACCATACTTTTAATGTGCAAAGGGATTTTAATTTTTTTACCGAACGCGTTGTGTATACGATAGGTTATGTGATGGCAACAAATGTTTCATGGTAGTGAAGTGTAAATAAACTATTTTTAGCAACCTCTCGGTCTACCGGTCTGTGTGTGCACGCGTGTATCTTAAGTTCGGCTGAACCGATTTTGATGAAATTTTATATGTAAGTTTATTTTGACCATGGCACGGATTGATCAACTTTTGGGTTATATCAAACCTCGGGAACAGCACTTTTTAGCGGGCCTGTTTTACATTTTTGATCATTTTGAAGAAAATATTTAATAGATTTACTTGAAATTTCATATATAAGTTTCGCTATACCGTTCGCGAAACGTCCTAACTTTTAGAAGAAATTAGGTGTTAGCAACTGAACGTTTAGTACAGGCCAAATATACATTTTTGCGTATATAAAGAAAAATAATCAACCGATTTAATTGATTTTAATATTTAGGTTCTTTGTATTAAAACAATCAACATATAAATTTTCTGGAAAGATCAGGGCTTGGAAACTGATCTGAGGACTGATTTTACAATTTTTACCATATCTACGGTATGAATTGATGGAATTTCTTGAAATTTGATATTTGAGTTCTGGTTGCTAGCGAAACTAACTTGCGAGCATTCCAGGGAATTTTGGTAGCACAAAGAAAAACTCTACTAAGAGCCAAATTTACATTTTTCTAAGTATATTAACTATAAGCTTACTAATGCCCTAAAAATTCGAAAGAATTATTTAACAGACATTTTTGTAATATTCTCCAAAACTTTCACTTAACTAAACAATACACATTGCGGTCGGTTATGTGTTAACCACATCAGATTTTTTTTAACTTGAAATGATCTCACGAATTCAAAGCAATTGACTGAATTTCTTTAATGACGTTTTTTTTTAATTTCAAGGACTACAATTAAAATTACTTTGCCCATGAACAGAAAAATCTTGTGCAATTTTACTTTATGTATGAAAAAAAAGAATGCAATACAAATCCATAAATAATTTCCCAAGACCAATCTACTGATTCTAATATTAGTTTCAGGTTTTTCCATTTTTTCTCATAATATCAGTAGCCATTTTCTGACACCGACTGAACTTATCACGTTTAAACACAAAGCTACTGAATGATGATGGAATTTTATATACTTTTGTAATTGAAGATTTTTTAAAGAAAGAAAGAAATCTTTTAATTTGTTTTGAACCGGAAACATATTATCAGGCTATGAATTAATAAACTTTCTTTTAATCATCTATGAAACTCAGATTATACAGATATAGTCACATCTTTATTATAAGTAACTGTCGACATCTCATCGAAAAATTATTAATTTTTTTGTTAATTATTAAGTTGTTTTCATCCAACTTTATAGTAAATTCAAGAAACGTACCTATAACAGATACTTTTGACACATTAATAAATTCTTCAGATTAAATTCTTTCTAGCACATTCTTGCTACTATTATGGTATCAACCTGCATTAACCGAATAGCAGGTGGGCATAGTTATTTGAAAATATTAACCACATATTAAGTATAAAATAATTTTTATAAATTTTTATTAAAACTATTAAACTATTTAATTACAAATCTAAAATTTTTCATGTTTTTTCCATTTTCAAACATTCAAGATCGTTCTTGTTGCTTACTTCGCCAAATTTATGAAATTTTGATACCGCATTATAAGTAGCTTTTTTACCAATAATACCACCAATAATTGAACCAGTTAAACCTCCAATAACAGCACCAATTTTTGATGATATAATTGATTTCGAGCATATATACAAAAAAATACCTGCTGCATTTTGAATTATTGCTCCACCAGTTCCAACTTTAAATTGTTATCACATTTTATAATTAAATTGGATAAGTTATAGTAGAAAATCTTACCAATAGCACAACCTATTGAAGCTCCAGCAATAACACCACAAAAAAAAGTAAATTTATCCATTACATATGTAATAAGTCCAGTTAATTTTATTTAATTCGCATACTACTTTTAACCAGCAGCAAGAACGCCTCTTATTAGTTTTGTTCTGCTCTTTTAATTGGCAATTTTATTTTCTTTTATGATACATTTTAATAATACAGTTCAATTCTTGGAAAGCTTTAACCACCTATACCAATATCCACAATATGTAAACGTGTGTGTCACATATGATTTAAGCATGTGTGCATGAATTGAATCAATTCATTAATTTTTTCCATTGTTTTACCGTTGTTAATTTATTGTATCTTACACTATCCTTTTGTGTCTACAATTTCCGTAAAGATTTGTTATTGTATTTCGCATAAGAGACTATTTTAAAACGTTGCTTTAAATTTTCTTAAAAAATATTTTGGAAATAATTTTAAAACATGTGTGTTTGCTAAATTTTATGGCTTTCAATAAACAAATTTCAACAACGCTGCTAGTTTTCAAGTAATTAAAAAGCAAAACATTGAATTGGGGATAATTTTTTCTTATTAACATGTATGTATGATGTATGTATCTAACATATATACGATACAATTATATGTTTTCAAAAATATTAAATTTTTGTTTACTCTTAACAAAAGAGAAGGCAGCGGGAGGCTCCCGAGTAAAATTTGAATCGTATAGCAATACAAGACAATGAGTATACGCACTCTGCAGACATAAACAGTAATCAAATTAGTAATATTGTGAGAAAAGTAAATATTTAATAAAAATGAAACAAATATATATACATATGTATGAAAGAAAATGTAGTTTAAGCTAGTTAAAGTTAAAAGGAAATTTGAATTATTGGGAATTCCCCCAAAAAAGAATTGGATACATGAGAATTTTCGGTTTAACATTAAAAATAAAAATTTGATCACTGCAAAGTGCAAATGTATCAAAAAAATTAAAATTCACGATCATTTCGCTAAGAACGCTCCAACATATAACATCTAAAACTTCTTTTGAAAAAATTGAACTCGCAGATTTGCATATGTTCATTCGTATCTACACGTTTCTATTCTCAAATTTGAAATTTTAATTATGGATGGATTTCTTATTGGATGTGCTGCTGCTGCAGGTGGTACTACTGGTGCCGCAGGAGGTGAATTTAATTTAAATTTCTTTATTTTTTAAATGTGTACATTAATATTAAAATTTATTTTAAAGCTGGATCAGCCGGAGCGCTTGTTGGTGGTGCTATAGGATCAGTTATTTGTCCTGGGGCTGGTACAACAGTTGGGAAAGCTGTGGGCGCAACAGTTGCTGGCACAGCTGGTGGAATTTCAGGGGGATTTTTGGGAGGAGTTACTATGGCTGATGCCCTCGAGGCACGCCGAAAAAAATAAGTTTAAATTAACAATAACATTCAAAGTATAATGAAACATAAAATGGAAATTATAAAATTTAAATAAAAACTTAAAAATGAAAATGAATTATTTTCGCTTTAAACATATTAAAAAAGACTAAAATTAAGCATTGCAAATTGATACATATGTACATACATTTATGTATATATGTACATACATAAGTAAAAAGTTGACTTTTATTCATAAGGTGTGTAATGAATTCTTAATGGTTACGAGTTGACAAAATCAACATTCTATACTTAAGTAACTGGAAATAGTTCGTTCCATGTAAATTTAAATATTAAAACATGTGTTGTCGAGACATCGATGAAAATGAGAGGCAAAATTTTTATTTAAATTCTCATCTTGAATTTAAATGAAAATGTATAACACTGACTAAAAGAACAGTTATTAAGCCAGAATTAAAAAGATGCAACAAAATTTTTAGCAATTTAAAAACACTAAAATCATTAAGAACGATCAAGGATATGCAATTTGCCCTTTACAGTATAGGGTTAATTTTATAATTAGTGTAAGATATTGAAATGCAAATAACACAATTTGTCACTAGGAAATGAAAAATAGTCGCCATTTACATCCTGTTGAGATTTAGCTTGCTCTATTTTTCACTAAAATATTTTGAAAATTCCAGCGTCTACCCGAATTCAAGCAATGCAGTTTTATTTTATGTTTATTTTCAATACAATGGAAATAATTCTTAGAAACTTTAATATCGTAATATTGAAAAGCAACTTAATTTTTAAGATTTTAAAATTAAAAAGTTTGGATTTTTAGTCATCAACTACTAATAATTGTTCTACATTTCAGAGATTTTATAAAATAAACTTTTAAGAACACTAAAAAAATTTATTAAACAAATTTTGTAAGAAAAATTTAAAAATTAAAAGTCGTAAAAACCAAAAGAAACTGAGAATAACATTTTAATATGGCCACTCTATGTTAATAAGAAATAATAAGATTTCATCAATATCCCAAATAGTATATCTCAGCCACAAATTCTCTACCATATAAAAATTCTTAAATCCTGGTTATTACTTGAATGTATATTGAGTCTTATAACTTTCTTATACACAAATAATATTGAAAGCAGAAGAATTCTAAGCCAAATTTTTTCTATTTTATAGAATATAATTTCACTTATAAATACGAGTTCAGTTATTCATGTTATTTTACATTATCCAAGATAAAAAAAATAATACTGTAGGTGTATTTGAAGTTATTATACATATGTATGTATATGTACATATTTATTGTTACCTTATCACATTTTATCATATTTAGTTGAAACAAAATTTATTAAAGAAACGCTTTGATATAATTTTAATTTGTTTTCTATTCCAAAAAATTCAAGTACACAAAAACTTTTAAGGTTTTGTTATTCTTCGCACATTTTTTTTTCGCTTTAATATTACGATTCTTTGAAATATTTTGAATTATTCAATTTCACAAAAGCATCAGATGTTATTGCTTTTCCAACATATGCCCCAACCGCAAGCCCAGCTAAACCACCAACAGCTGCTCCTATTCTTGCACCGGCGACTGCATTGGGACCAGCTGAGTGAATTGATGAACTAACAGCACTTTCAACAATTGAACCTCCGGTGCCAGCTGTTTTGTTTTTTTATGGAAGATTTTTATATATTAAAAAAAAATTTTTTATAAGTTGAATAATATTACTATAACAAAAATTGCTATAATTTTTACCGACAGCAGCACCTATCGCAGCTCCAGCAACGCTACCACATGTAACAACAAATTTTTCCATTTCTTTATTTACGCTCATTTATTCTTCTTTAATTACAATTTAATTACTTGTATCCTTGAAATAAACACAAATTTTTCTCATTAAATAATATCTTGAATGCTTCAAAATTTCTAGCTTACTGATCGCACCGACAGTTTGTTGTGTGATTAATATAAATGAGAACTTTGGTTAGAATTCAAAGTATGTTATGCATTTTTATAGAAAGCTTTTATTATTACTGAAGTTTTAATGTGATAAGCATAGATGTTGTGTGCTTGTGCATATTATTCATATTTAATACCATTTAATACAATACAAAATAAAAAAAAAGCTTTTCTCCTCTCATTTTACTTAATCAAAGAATATGTATTAAGGAAACGTCCAGCCAATAATTTTCCAAGAGAGTTACGGAGAGTATAAGTTATGTGTGTACTTATAGCTTGACTTAACGAAACTACTGGCCCGGATATCAAAAGAGAATTATAGTGCTTTATATTATTAAGAAAGCTTATAGTTTTTCAGTTAAAAATTATTTCTAAAAGGGTATTTCCCATTTCATTTTCTTTCATAGAAAGCAATAAACAAAACGGGGAATAATTTCAGAAAAGAAAAAATGTATAAAAGGTCATAACACGCAATATAAAATTAAGTTACAATATTGTTTTCGGTTAACGGGAGCTATCAAAACATCTACTTATATTTGCAATGGATAACATAAGAAAAATTTTTCCTGGTCAACAAGATGGTTGTATTACAGTTGTACGTACTACCGGTAAGATAAGGTTTTTGGAAATTTTTACTTTCAGTAATTCTAATATTTTTTTTATTTATATTTGAAAAGATTGCTTTTCCCCGTATCCAACATCAGTACTTCCTACAATTGGTGAAACCATCAAATTTGGTGTCATTCTAGGAACTCCTTCAAGTGTAGCAGCTGCTGTTGGAAAAAAATAAATTAAATAAAACACTGTTCACAAAACACGACTGTATTTGTATTTAAAAATAAATATCAAAGTTTTGTTTTAATTTTTAAAAAATTCTTTTTTTTTGAATTTTCTTTATATTTGTATAAAATGTATGCATGAATACTTTAAATAGAGTAACTGGAAAGGATTCTTTAAAGACCCTAATACGCTAAATTAGTGGTGGACATGATAATTCTATTTCAGATTTTATTTTAAAGTATTTTATTTAATTGGAGAGGAGGAAGACATTATCATTATTAGCTAAATCCTAGAACTGTACAGCTCTTTATACCTAATTCAATTAATAATTCATTCGTTAATTTTTCGTTAAAATACAATTTTTAATAGATTTGTGTAGGTATGAACTATGTCTATAACCTTGCTGGCTCCTCAATTTTACAATTAATACATTACTATTTTGGTACAAAGCAGTAAAGTTCTTAATTATTTTTCTGCCTCCTTCCCCTTTCAAGTAGTCAGCTTTCAAAGTAAGAAAGACCACTTTTTTTAATCAAATTATGCAATTTTTTGAAAATTTCTACAAATTCCGTCAATTATTTAGTAAATTTCGAGTTAAATTTTGTTCTCATTTTAAAAATATGCAATAATTTTGAAAAAATATAGTATACTACGTTAATAATTCTAGTAGATTTTTTTTAAAGTCTTTTTATTTTTTCAATGCCAATGTGCTGATTCACAAATCATTATAGTCTGAAACGAAAGCGACGAGTAGTTAGTAAATTGCGCACAAAAGGTGTACAAAACAAATTCTGTTTTAATTAATTATTGAATTTTTTTCCAACATAATAATTTAGCGAAAAGTTTCTTCTTTGGGATTTTGAAAGCCTAGATTAAGATTTAAAAGTAAGTTAAATTCTTTATTATCCAGGCGAAATAAGTAAGGTAATGAATAATTAAACAATGTCACATGTTTCTTTCGCCAAATAAATTTGATATGAGAAAGAACCAAATGTTACAACGAAAAACGTGAATCTTTTTATACAAAACAACAATATTTTCCTAAGTATTTTGAAAATATGGTCAAAATGTGCAATTGTAATTAAAGTGGCTTCTATTCACTGTTCGAAATTTTAGAGAGCTCAAATTTCATTATGTTAGTTTCTAATTCAAGCCGTAAGATTTAAGAAGCCTGATTGAGAAATAAGATTGAATAATCTTATTTAGAAAGTTCAAAACGTGTTTGTATGTAATTAATATTTTTATTTTATCTTACTTAACACAAAAAGTATTATGTTATTATGTATAGTAGTTCCTTACTAAGTAACAGTATTGTATTTAAAAAATGTTTTATTCTTGAATGTTTTAAATACTATTCCATTTACATACTCTACCGTTTATTTTAAAATACGCACATTTAATATTACAAATACTTTGATCACAGCTATATAGATAATTTTGTTGTTGCTGTCTCTTAACTTTGCCTATTGACGAATCGTTTGGATTCTCTTAAATCAAATTAATCTCTTCACACGAATTAATTATTAGCTTGAAAGCTACACGTGCCGTTGAAATTATATTATCTTAAATAACATCTATTTGCATAAAGTATAACGTTTTCTAACCAATATAAGAAACCCAATTCATAAGATGAGTAAAAAAATATCATACCCACATCCCACATGAACGTGATAGGAGCACTTAGTTAATGCAGATCATTTAAATAGATTCAGCTTGTAGTATACATGCATTTCATACAGATGCAATTTTTAAATTTAATTATTTGAAACCGATAAGAAATAGAAACTTTATATAAAGTCTTCTTCTTCTGGATGGAATTATTTTGTCCGAAATTCACATAGTTAACGTGATAAACTTTCTATATAAATTTTTAGCATTGGTTTTCCGAATTTCATAAATTTTGTCAGAATTTTACCATTTCAGTTTTATGTACAGTATACGAATTTCTTTGAGGGAATTTCCCCAAATCTTTATTCATATAAAACTTCTCTTATTAAGAAATGAAATAAGCAAAGAACAAAAAACTATAAAAGAAAAGAATTTTTAAAATTTTTGATCAAATCAGATTTAGTTTTCCCAGACAAAAGTTCGGATTTAAATTAAATTTTAATTTGAAAAATTTAAACTAAGCGTAAAGTACTCATTATGGATAGCAGAAACAATGTTTTACCAGGTGGTTGTATAAAAATTGGAACTGAAGGTGCGTATATATACATACACACATACAATTGATTTATCTATTTTGTTCTATAAATTTTTGTTTTTTCATCTTTTAAATAAAATTTTATGTTATACTTTTTTAAGGTTGTTTTCCACGACCAACGATTCAGCCGGTAATTTGTGGACCCATCTTCCTCCCTACTGGCACTATTGTTGAAGAGTTACTAAAAAGAAAAAAATAACATGTTACTAATATGCCGGTATACATATTTTATAATTAAATGAAATTTATGTGTACATATGTATGTGTAGGTATCCAACCATAAATAAATATTTGGAGAGTTATTTTTGTTGTTTTCAATAAATATTTTAAATTAGTTTTATCTTTGTCTTACTTGTTAACTTTTTTTGTTTGCAGAAAATCCAAGCGGCTAGAATAAGCCATGGCCATTATCCCATATATAAAACGTTTATTGAAATTGCCAAATAAAATTTTTGATTTCAATCTTTTGTAGACCAACATTTGAAAAACTTAATTCTTTGGTTTTAATCTTATCAGTTTTCAGGAATTTAATTTTACGGATAACAGTCAATTGACATTATATTTTTGTGAAGTAGTAATAATTTCATTTTATGAAATTATTTTTAGTCCTTTTATCCATTTCTTAATTTGATTAAGCAAAACTTTTACACTTGTTCGGGATATACTCCCCCTTTCCCCGCTTTCCATCACTACCTTACTACCCACTTTCCCTATCCCTACCCTTCTCCTTTACCATGTTGTAGTTCCGTGTAGTATTGAAAGTTTAGACTTTTGATACATCACCGCCGTGTAAACTAACCACAATTCCCGAATAATGTAGATGCCAAAGAATCAAAAATTAATATCCTTATGATAAAAACTACAGACAAACGTCGGGTTGGCGAATCAACTCTTGGAGACTTAAAAGTTATTGGATTTTCAATAAAATATTTTTATCCAGACACAACATTTCGGATATGTTTGGAATTTTAACAGAAGAATGAACTTCCTTTTAAGTCCTCCAGCTTCTGATTTATTGCCTACGAATAAAGCCAATTTTTGCTCTTCTATTTGTTCGAAACTAAAAACTGTATTAAATTTAAATTAAAGCAAAAGCAGTTGTTACCATCCTCTTACTCAAATGCAGTAGATTATGTTACATAAATTTTTCGCGATCAGTCTAAGATTTCTCCAAAAATATGCAAAATTATATAGTATTAAAAAAATTATTTTAATAGGTAGATTTCATTAATTAGAACTATAAATCTATATACATACATATGTACGTATATTCTAGATAAATGTCTAACTCTAGATTTAAATTTTTCAAAGCAAATTGCACGATTTTACAAACTATGGGTTTAAACGATTTAATACTGGTTTATGTAAGTGAAAAGCTTTAGCTCAAAGCTAGCGCGTAAATTTTTTTTTATATAGCATGGATTTGCTTCTTTATGTTTTGCGTTGTATTTATTCTTCGATGGTTATAAAGTATTATGTTATATCGTAAATTATCAAAAAAAAATTAAATTCCTTTAAGCTTGAGTATTAGTTTTAAAATTAAAAATTAATTTAATTGAATTTTAGTGAAGAGTTTTGTTTGGAGATTCTCTCTTTAGGAACTTTTATTTTATAAAACTTATGTTTAAATATTCTCATTCGCCAATACTTTTCTTTGTAATATGGAAAAACCATTTTTAATTAAACAGAAAGATTAAATCATGACGTCATGCCGGGATTCTATAAAAAGTTACACTTGCTGAATAATTAACTTGGAAAACTTGAAATTTGAAGGAAACTTTATGTAACAATTAATTATAAAAGCTTTTTTTTCAAATTTTATTCGGGTATGGTATAATTTACGTGCTCTGCCGATCATTATTCATGTTATGATTAATGCGTAGCATCATTATAAATAAGGCTAAATAAAAATTCAAATGTCTTAACTTATGTACCTTTACTTTCAACAATCTTACTAGAAAGCAGAGGTTTTGATGATCGTGATATGCACATAGTCAAACCTGCGCTGTAATGTTTATATAGAAACGTTGCGATCCAAATTTGCTTGCAAACTTTTTTAACCTTATCAACTGTAAAATCATCGCTACTGTATATGTTGTACACGTATGACGTTATTTTAGTGTAACGCGTGCATAAAAATCACTACTGTGTTTATGTAAAAGTTTTGTATGAAAAAAAATTTGCAGTGTCTTTGCTTTGACTTTTATTTTTTAGAGATGTTACGATTTGTTTCGGCATTATCTTAATTTACAAAAAAATTTATATCTGGATTAAGTTAGTAAAAGTGACTAAATTTAGTCAACATTTTTACTTTGTTAATCCCAAGAATTTTAAGTCGGTCTCAGGAGATATTACAAGAAGCTTGTTTTATAATTTCATCTCTACAGTTATTGGTCATTTAGGGAATAACACATGAAAAACTTTTGGAGGAAAAGCAATATAATGTCAGGTTTGATAATATAATTCATTATGAAATTGTTGACATTTGAGAAGAAAATTAATTTTGTTTAATTACCAAGATATTATATTATGAAAAAAAATTCAATTTACATAACAGTAACCGCTTATTTTTTTCATCTGTTAAATTGTGTTACGAATTTGTTGAATTTGTAAATGTATAGAGATTATTTTAATTTTTGTGCAATACTTCTAAAGTATATCCTAATATATGAAGGAATGAACAATCAACAATTTTACACATTCCAATGTTTATGTGTAATCACACACATATTGCTTGGAATTTTAATTTTGTAAACAATAAATGTAAACAAACTTGTACATAGATACGTACATACATATATATATATAAATATGTGTATATTCAATTAATTTAAGCTCTTTTTAATATAACAAATTTATAAAGATTTTCAAAAAATTAATATGCGTGATATTATGAATTCCTTATTCAATTCAAATTTCTAATATACCACAAACGTAACGTTACAATAAATTTATGAAAGTGCATATTTAGAAAGCAATTACTTGGGTATATTTGGCAATAGCAAAATATATTTCATATTTTTGGGCTATTTGTCTTGTATAAATACAGAAATGTTTAATTGCATAAAAATAAGTTTATGAACATTGAATTAGCTCATTACATCATTGGGAATTAATATTTTATGTCATGAAAATTAAAATAAATATTTTAATTGATTGATTTCACTCAAACGACTCTAGCATGAAAAGTCGTCAAACGACGACCTTTTGTATAAAACAATTAAAATGCAGTTGATATTTACAATTGAAATGCAGTTGATAGGAGTAGGAATGGTGAACATAATTGATCAATATTCAGAACAATTATAAACCAAATAGTATTGCTGATTTCTGAATCTCATGAAGCAAATAATTGCATATATAGGTTATACATTTTACTTAAATTTTTCTCTCAACAAATAATATTCTTATACAAATATTTCATGAGTGTTATTATAAAACGCTTATTATATATTATTATGTATTTATTTTCTGAACGCACTCTAAAAATAAAAAAATCTTGTAAAAATTAATTGTTATATAATGAAGAAAACTTCGTTATATTTTTATAATACTTAATTATCAATTTATTAAACGAGATTTACAAATTCCCGTATGTATGTGTTTGTATAACAATTCTGAACTTAAAGATTACCTATAATATTTTATATACAAAACCTGTTGGGTCACATAAATGAAAATTTACGAAATGCCAATTTTTTATTGAACTTGCATAAAAACTATTTTCAGAATTATAAACATATAATTAGTTTTGCGTTATGTTATCCATTGAAAGTATTAATTTTTATATTAAGTAATAAAATAAATTTTTATTTTAAAAATTTGATAAGTAACATGAATTAAGTATAAGCATAACACTTTTATTTTACATTGCCGCTTTTAAATTTTCTTTGCCGCTTCTGTTGTATATATTTTACCAAACAGGGCACCCACTAATAGACCCGCAACACCAATAATTGTTCCAAAAATTTGCGATACTACATAAATACTATTTACATCTGATGTAAACCAATGTGATACTCCTGCTCCAATTATAGATCCGGCGCTTCCAGCTTTTTTTTTTATAAAAAAATTTAAAATTTTTATTTTAAATTATACAAACTATAAAAAATAAATTACCAACAGCCGCAGCAACTGCTGCAGCAGCTATGATACCACAGAAGACCACAATCTTGTCCATTCTTATTTTTACTTAATAGAATTAATTATATTAAAAAATTTCAAAGAACAAACTTTTGTTTTTAAGGTCCGCAATAAACTGATTAAAATTTAAAATTAATTATTATTTTTTTTCTAGTAATATGAAAAAAAAGCTTTTTCTAATACTTGAAAGATCACTCGTATTTATATAAAGAACATTAGAAACTCAAAAGTTTTGTTTCGCTTATACATAAATTAACTACTTTTGAAAAATCACTCAAAATTTCACTCGTTCCGGTTTTATTCTTAGGCAATATTAAGAAGAGGAGTAAAGAACAACATTAATTATTGTGAAAACAGCGGATATTCTAAGGGTTTGTTTATGTGATTAATGTATTGTGGTTGAATTTATTAAGCTCATATAATTTATGACTGGTTTTTCTGAAAATCAAGCTCATAAGTTTAAACTCTTCTATAATTGAAAAAGTATTCAAAAATTGTTTTAGCTTTTAAGAATTTATTTATATATATTTCAATTTTAACAAGCTACATTTATAAATAAATATATATATTTTATATATATATATATATATATATATATACATACGTATGCAGTGGAAACTTTTCTACTCTATAAAAAATATTTGTTTTTGCATGTGTTGATTTAAATTTGAAAAAACATTTATGCTTTAAATCCAGTTGTAAGCATTTTACCAAGTAAAGCACCAATCAATAATCCAGGAATACCGCCAAGAGTTCCGAAAACTTGAGCTACTATAAAAACTTCAGAAGCATACGATGTAAACCAATGTGCTATTCCTGCTCCAATAATTGATCCCGCTGTTCCAGCTTTTTTTAGTAATAGAACGCAAATTAGAATGTTTAATTTTACAACGATTAACAAATTGAGTAAAAAAGAAAATTGAAATTATACCAATAGCGCCTCCAATTACGGCTCCAGTGACAATACCACAAACAATAATGCTTTTTTCCATTTTATAAGTAAAAAATGAATGTTTTATTCATTTAAAAATTCGCGTCAAACTGATTGAAAGTTACAACCCAAATTCAATTTTGGAGCGCACACATTACTATTTTATAATTAGTTTTCTATTTATTCAAAGTGGGAGCGAAATCAATTGATTTTTTTTTATTTCAGCCTTAATCATAATTTTATAAGTTACATATATGGGATCTCATTTAAAAATTTTAAAGCGATTGAATAAATTGAATTGAAACAGAAGCGTTAAATGGTTTTAAAAATATTATGCAACATAGAAAGTTTGTGGAAAAAGGGAGATTATATAAGTATAACTTCAATTGCCCTTTCTTTCTGCATTCCTCTAATGCTTTAAGCCTTTATTTCCTTGCCTGTAATTTAATTTAATTAATGAATTCTAGACACTTTAATTAGAAATGTTTGTAGCCTTATATTATTGAAAATTTTTTCGAAGTTGCCCGTCTAGTTATTTTTAAATTATTCCCCTCTAGAATTGCAAATGGTACTTGGCAATAAAATCATAACTATATACAATGCCATTTATAATACATTAATTAGACGAATATTCCCTTATAACGGAAGGAACTATATATTTTGGATTATCTACATTCTTAAATTTAGAATTAAAATTTTTGATTTCCTAAATTTGTAAGAAGAGATTTAGAGGATATTAAAATTTACTTTTAAAAAGAAAATTATAGTGAAGATTCCGCTGGTGATATTTTTAACAATTACAGGTTTAAACAAGAAACTTTCCCCGAGGGACCCATTTTTACATTTTTTGAAATTCATTAAAGAAATTTATTGAAATTTAACATTACAGTTACGTGCACCACCGAAAAAAGTGAACTTTTACCAAAAACCAGATTTAGATTTTTGAAGCTATATAAAACTTACTAGTTGTCTTAAAATTTGGAAAAAGTATTTAATGAATATTATCATAACCTTATGCAATCCTTTCGCTTAACTAGAAAAAAGATTTCGTGCTCGGTTATGTACTGATCTTATCAGATTTTTTATATTGTCTTTGCTTTTGATTAGCTATTGATTGCTAATGATTGCAGTTGGACGTTTATTATATATTTGATAAACGGCGTTAAAAATATTCAACTGGTCTTTTTAACTGTTCTATTTTCAGTATCTGTTACTTGAAGTTGTACAAATTTGAAATGAAAAGAAGATATATATTAACTCTACAGATGAAATAACCATCGCGTTTTATAACAACGATTTATTTCAATCATCTATTCAATATGCTGGCATGATTTTTGAAAACAGCTTCAATGATTTTTGGACGAATGCATTTTAAGAAATTTGAAAATCTTTTTATGGTGAACTTGCATTATTACTTTGAATAACTAAACTTAATGACTTAAATTAAAAACGTGACACTTAAAAATTTCTTAAAAATTTTTCAAGTATCTTTCATCCTTACAAAGTGCTCAAATTTGCTATGTTCTTCTATTTTTTCGCTTTTTTTGCAAAACCATAATATTAGGATAAGCTTATATGGTTTCACTATTTTATTAAATTTGCGGAAGTAACGGCAAATTTCGAATTTTAAACGTTTCTTTTAAAAAACGTTTCTATTGTAACGTTTCTTTTAAATTTTCCTTCTCGTCCTAAAAGTATGCAACAATTATTTAATTGTACAGTATAATATTTTCAAGTATTATTCAATGAAAATAATTTATGTATAGAAGCTGAATGAAGATTATTTTTCAAAACAAAAAAAAAATTTACATATGTTAAAGGGAATGTGCTACTTTACAAACCATTGGTTTGACCCAAATATCTTTTTTATTCAAACCTATGCAATTTTCGTACAAATTTAAGGCACTTTTTGTTTTGGTTTTTATTTAAGTAAGCATAATATACAAATGTGTACAAATGTACATGCATAACATATAGAAAAATAATTACTGAACGCAACCAAACAAAAGCTTTTTATTTTTCACAAAGTACGTATGTGTGTACATAAGGTACATAGCATAGTTTCACGTTCAGTATATCAAAAATTATTGCAGTTTTTTTTTTTCTTTTTAATATGAAACGAATCATAACATTGTTATCTGTATTCAAGAAAACAAAACTTGTGATTAAAGTATAAACAGTATAAAAATAAAAATGATTCATCAATTAAAATATACGTATGTAAAAAATATAACATCACAATATGTAAACAAAAGTCATGAAAACTGTAGATTCTCGAATAAACAAAATTTATGAAATATTTTCATTATAAATTTTACATAAACACTTGCTTATAGTAAGTGTATTGTTTTCGTAATATTTGAAAATTAATGTAGAAACGCCACGGCAACTCGTAGGAGTAAAATAAATATATGTATTTGTGTAGTAAAACAACACAAGACTTTTTTTTTGTTCCTTAACCTACTAAATTAATTGTTATGGCAAAATGCTAACTTTCTTAACCATTTGAGAGAATTTACACTCTGCCATACCAATAATCATGTCAGAATTATTTTCATAGTACATTGTTTTTATTTTGTAATCAAGTCGTATGAATTTTAATTTTTGATTTACTTTTTTAAATGAAAATGTGCTCTTTTACAAACCATGCTTCTAATCGACACTACTTTTTAGCACTTTTCCAAAAACTTTTTCAAAAAAGATGCTTTTTAGTTTCACTCTGTTCGTCCATCCGTCGCCCGCGGACCCATTTACCAAACTTCTTAACCCGTTTATCTAACTCCTTAAGATATACTGCTAAAATTTTACATACATATATATTCATATATGTAAATAGATCTTTGCTAGAAACTTATTTCCGTACAGGAAATTTTTTATTTATTTTCCCCGTTTCAAAATTTATAGGCCCTTAAATTTCTAAAAGTTCCATTTTTTGATTATAGCCATTCCATCAAAAAATATAATTATTTATTTTTACTCATGCAAGTAACCCTTCAATTTGACCGTTACGTTAACGTCTCTTTCAATTTTTTCTTGTCTCATCCCAAATGTATACAATCATTTAAAATATTTTGATATATGAATAAAAGTAATTTAAATAATGTAATACATTGTTCTTAAGAAAAGATTTTTAAGAACAAGAAGATTAAGACGAAATTTTCTTGTTCAAGGGAAAAGTAATACTTTACAAACCATTGGTTTAACACAACTTTATTGTTTTTAACTTATTAGCAAAGTTAAGAATTGTATTTTCAGTTTATTCGATTACTGCTATGGCGCGTTTTATAGATTTTAGATATTAAAAATATTTTGTTTATTTATTTTGGATATAAAAAAACACTTACGCTTATATGAAATCTAAAAATGAACTTGAACGTGACTCTATTAATAATAAGTACAAAGCTTTTTATTGGGCAAAAAATCAACTTAAAACAAAAAAAAATACAACATTTTCAAATTGTGTTCTCCCTATTTTCTTCCTATAAAATCATAATAGTTGTTATTTATGGAAAAATTTAAAACATTCATATTCGAATCGACACAACAGTCAAGTTACAGTCCCGTTATTCTTCGCGAATCTTAAATATACTGAGATCAGTTAAATTAATAATTTCCTCTGTTTGCTTTCATTTCTTATTTCAACCTGATACTTTTACCTAAAAACTGAGTTTATTTCATCTTGAAAAATTCTGTACAAATTTTTTAACTTAACTTGCCCGAAATAATTACTTTTGGCTGTATTGATGATTGCCACAGATTTTAAAATCTGAAAATGTCAAGTTTTTTTTCCTTATAAGTTTTTGTTCCTTTTCCATTTCTATTAAATATTAAGCTTTTGCATTTTTTTATACTTTAGGTTTTTTTATTATCTTGGTAGTGTAATTTCATATTGGAAGAATATGAACCATGACAACTGATATTGGAATCATTTAATTAATCAATTAGTTCACATGATATTTAATTTTTCATATAGCATATTAATAGGCGATCTGGGGCTTATTATTTTTTGTATGTTAACTATCACATTTGCTTTTATAGTTATAGATAATCATAGAGTCATCTAATTTAGTTAAGCTACAACTACATAACTACAACTATATATTTCCTAATATGCAGCTATCTTAAATACTTCATAATCTTAAATAGTATGATAGTGCGTACCATCATACAAGCTATGAATTAAAAAATAGTACTATATATTGCGTAGCTGTATATAATAACAAATTTTAGGAAATATTTGATACTGTGCAAATATTTTCTTATATCGTATGATAGTGAAAAGAAATGTAATGTGTAACATATACGCGTAAATCTGAAATACTTTGAACATTATAATCACCGTGATATCGTTTTAAACGTAACCAAGCGGTACGAAGCTATGATATATTATCGCTCAGTTATTCATCTTAATGTTTAATTAAACTTTTCCGTTGTATGAGAAGCATTTCGCTATTTCTGTGTTTCGATGTAATTATAATAGTCAAAAAATGGCATAGCTTGTAAAGCTTAGTGTAGCGAGAGAGGTAAAAATTTGTTTCTAGTTAAATATGTATGTGCATTACTTTAAAAAAAATAAAGTTTCAGCTTTCTACATTAAAAGGCTTAGAAGCTTTTTAAACAGACATACCAACGGATTGTTAGAAAATAATTAAAACTAATAAATTAAAAAAAAAATATTTAAGGATTTATACTTACTTAATGAAGCTTCTATGTAATTTAATTAAAATATTAAATTTCCCTTTTTTGCTCCATATATTTACGAATACGAATTCGTAAATTTCTAATTAAACAATAAAATTAGAAATTTAATATTCTTCAATTTAGTAATGAATTTAGCCTTTGATAAAATTCCGTTTGTAAATAAGTAAAGCAAAGCATTTGGGACACTAAGCGAACTAAGAGCTTCTTTATAGACAATTTGGCAAATTTAGAGTACAGAAGTAACGTGCAATTATTTTTATTGAAATTGAATGGAATTTTCAATGGAATTTAGCAAAATTTTTTAATTTAAATTACTTGGCAATACTAGAATATCAATAATAATTTCAAATTCTCTTTCTTTGTTGAGAGAAATTTGTTTTCTGTACAACAAAAAGCATTTAAATTTTTATTTTTAGTTTAGTATAAATTCACGTGCCTTTGGTATCGGTTTACTTTTACTAGTGAAGTATTGGAAGTAAAGTAATATTTGTGATATTGAAATAAAAAAAAAAGAGAACTAAACGAGTTTTCAAATTAAAATTATTTATTGAGAAAAAAATATAAAAATAAACTTTTTGCTTTCACATATTTTTAAATTTACTTAACATTAAAGTGCCACATTTTCATTAAAAAATTGTATTTACATTTTACTGTAAATAAGTAGCTATCTTAGCCTAGTGTATTGAAAAAGTTCAAATTTTTTGAATTAAATTAAAGTGAGTGAAAGTTAATTAAAAATTAATTAAAACAAAAAGCAAGTAATAAAATTTAATTATAATAAAATAAACTGTATTTGATATAGAAGTAGGTATAATTATAATACAATTAGGTGATATGTTCTCACATGTATATGTATGTACATATGTGTGTGCATACTAAAGCATACGAATGTGATATATAAATTGTGTGTGAGCAATCTACATTGTATAAGAAAAAATCTTAATATACATATGTATACAATTTAGTATAAGTATGTTCAATGTTCGTAGGATAATTAAAACGAAAATTAAATTATTTGAAAATTCTAGCTGTTAAGTGTACCCAGCAAATCATCATAGGGGTTCATAAAGTAATGTGATAATAGATTCTGTAAGTGACTTAGGTATATATGTATGTATGTATAATCTCGAAATAATGTAATTTATAATATCGATACATACAAGTTACCGCAACACAACAATAGTGGTTAAGTGAGGTGTCAGCGCGTCACAAAAATTTTGTTATACATACTATTTTTGATTATCTTGATTGAATCACGCATTATGATTTATACTTTTTTACTTTATTACTAATTACACTTGTTAAATGAAAAATTTAAAGTAACAAAAATAATTAAAAAAAAAATAGTACAGGGCGTGTTTTAAGGCACATTTAAAGTTAATAGTCTCAATTTACCAAAATTTAGTTAATATTTACACAGCTAACATCAAAAAGAAATTTGTGTTTTGGCCCTTATATAATTTTAATTTATTTTCCGATATTTTAACAAATATTTTAAGATATTTTAATTAATTTATGTCACGTAAAATTGAAAAGTAATTTTCTAGATATAGGTATATAGATATATATGTACATACATATATAGTATACCTAGAAAATTACAATATTAAATTAGAAGAAATATTTAATGGTTGAATGTTTATTTTATTTTGAAAGCTTTTATAATTTGATAGTGATCTTTTGATAAAATGCAAGAGATTCATATGTAGACTACCTTCATACTAGCATACATACATATGTATATAGACTTACATCAGTTTAAAGAAGTTTTAAGTTTTTTGTTTTTTACAAAGCTTCTCGTATTTTATATAGCTGGCCTATGAAGATATTGACGAATGAGAAATTCCATATTTTGTTAACTTGCACCAAATAAATTTGTTTTACGTCATTATTTACACGAAAATGATTATTTATTATTTTCATAAACTTTGTGTCGACTGAGATGACTAATTCCTATGCGTCAATAAGTATATTATAATATACATGCATACATAAAATCTCTATTGTTACAAATTTATACATATACCCAAACAATATATACATACATACATAATTTGGTAAAATACTTTAACATTGAAATTTGTAACTTTTAAAGAAAAATCTTAAGAAAATTACATTACGTCAGCATTATTCCAAATAACTACACGTCTGTTACACCAATACATATTGAATCTCTATTTTAAATATGGTATCCAGTATTAAAAGAGTACATAAGTAGTATACCTAGTAAAAAGTAGGAACTTGATTTTTATTAAAATAATAAAATATTAATTAACATAAATAATATACCTAATGTACATTTAACATAATTTACTATTATGCTATGATATACATACTTACATTTGTATGTAAAACGCTATTTACTAATGTCATTATATGTATATTTAAGTAAAAAATCATAAAATTGAAAACTAAATATTAATCGACTCATGATATCGCAACCATAATACTTTGTGGTGAAATGTACCACCAAACTTACTTAGTAAAGACAATCTACTTAACTATACATATATAGTGTCATTTTAAGAAACCCGATTTCATTACCTCAGTTAAAATTTTCTGGCGGTTTTATCTCTTATTTACTTATATTTTATAATATTCATCAACTCAAATCCGAAAGAATATTAAGGATAACTATACATGCCGTTACTATATTTTATAAATTTTTCTTTTTTTCTGTCTACCACTTTTTCAAGAAAATCGGAAGAAGTGTGCTCATTACTTTCACTCTGCTATCCGTGCTTTTGTTTTTCAAAACCTTCACCTTATTTTAGATAGGTAGATTATACATATATAAATAGATTTCGTTGAACACCCTGTTTCTCCTTTTCTCATCCTAGCAGTATATAATCACGACTTATTTTTTGCATACATGTATATTATGTATTTATGAGAATAATTTTCTTTCAAAGTTTTCCCACTTGCTGAAAGGAAGTTTGCTACTTTACAAACTTTTTGCTTGATAAAAGTAAATTTATCATGTGTTTTCATTTTAAAGCGGTTTTATTTTATTTTTCAAAAGACTTCATGCCTAATAACTTTTATAAAAATTTATTAAACAAAATATTTTAAGAAACATCTGAATTTAACCGCATTTCTATACTCGTATTCATCTGTTTTTGGAAAATGTATATAAGTAAATAGGAAACGCTACTGGGAAACATAAAGGACTTATGCTTTTACAGTATTGGATAGAAACAGTAAACGTACTAATAATGTGTCCCATAAGCCTTCTAATTTCATTTTATTTGCAAAACTTTGAAAATTAAAAATATAATTTATGTATGTATGCAGTTATTATTTCATTAGTTCTTTCCATCTAATTCTTATTGCGAACTTATGAACATAAATACAATTTACTTAAACTCTTATAGAAGTATTGCGGCTTAATATTATGAAGATACTTTCACATCAGCCATCAACTATGATTTTACTAAATGTTTTTATGTCTTTTACAATTACCTACGTGTATACTATGCCTACACTCATTTCTATGTGTATATGTATCAGCATTATAAAATACGACTCTAAAATACATATGAGACACAATTATAGTTTAAAGTTGATCTTGATTTTTATATAATAAAAAATTATTTAATTTATGTTTTTTATTTTCTTATAAGAATATAAAGAAAAGTTTATCTTAAATTTTACATTTTCATATGTGAATGTACATATAGATGTATATACATATATGTACATATTTGCACAATATAGTGTATGTGTTTTATGTGCTTATATGGGTGTGCTCACAATATCTTTTTATATCAATATGTAATAAGATAATAATTAAATAGTCATTGGTAAATATTCAAATTAGAAAATTAAATAATATGCCCAAGCAGAGTAGAGAACTAGAGAATATAATGAAGTCGATGCCTCGAAATTGCTAAATTTTTGCGTAAATATATGTTTAAAAAAATTTTAATAACACGATATCAAAAGATAAACGTAGTTGACATTTAGAAAATTAAAAAAAATTAGTAATATTTTAGAAAAGAGGCGTTAAAAGAACTAGAATTCCGATTTAGAAGTTATTAAAAAAGCGACTAGAAAAGATTTAAACAATCCAATACTTATGGTTTTGTTTTGTAAGTTTCTACTTCTGATTATTAAACATTTTCATTGAAAAAATTTTCCTCATTATTTTTTCTTACTACAATACTAAAGCACAAGAATATTTATAAAGAATTTTGAATGAAAACACTACAATTTACGGAAAAATGTTTTATTTGCAACGCATTTTATCTAATTAAACATTTTCTTTTATTATCGAAATTGATGCATAATTATGTTTAAATGTGTTTGTTTCTATGTATATAATACCTATGTATGTAAAAATAAATAAATAATAACAATACACGTACTGGTACTGGTAACATTTATGTATGTACATATCAAGACATTCGGTCGTCACTATTGAAAAACAAAGTTTATCAAATTATTGTTGAAGTGCAAAATAAATTTTTCGAATAATTTGTTCGAAGTTTACATAAATGCAATAGATTAAATGATCAAAGTGTTAATTCATAGTACAGATAATAAATAAAATGAGATTCTAGAGTTTTTGACTTTTAAAGGAATGTACAGTTTCTTAATTCATATGAAAAATAAAATATACTCGTACCAAGATTCTTAACCATATACCTATTAATAAAATCAATTTTTTTGCATAGTAACAAATTTAAAAGTTCGCTCACTAAATACAAATTATATAAAATATTTTATTGCCAAAGAAAAACAAAAGAACATATTTTTTAAATACTCCTAGCTTGTTCGTAACGTGATTAGTATAGTATTTCTGTGAAAAAGAATTTCTATAGAGTATATTTATAAAAATATTTAGTTATAATATATTTTATGAAATATTTACATATGTACGAGTATACATATTCATGTACTCAGTTATTCGTTCACCTATTTTTAATTGCTAAAATAACGAAATATTCAAATAAACACGATCGAAAAAATTTTCATTAGTTTTGCTAAAATTAAAGAAGTTTTCGTGATGTTTTCTAGATTTTTCATAGTACACTTTTAGTGTGAAGTATTCATGTTCATAAGAACTTCTAATAAATTTAGTGATACCTTCGAATACATGTTAAAAGTCGATATTATACAAACGTAATACACATGTAAAGTAATTAGTATTTAATTTGAGAATAATAAAATTCGCACTTAAATGAACTCTCGTACGTATATATAGAATTTCTACTTAAAATATTGTTTATTATAGAGACAGACATAACAAAAATACAAATTTAGTTTATTTTTCACACTTTACACATAAATGTGTGTACACTTATGTGCACACATATAGAAATTATATACATGTACTAAGAGACCCATGTATGTATGAACGAATGTAGGCACTTACATTTCAACCTGCAGATTATTTTCATATATGAAAAGGAAAAGTTATAACAAAAGAATATTTTAAATTTATTTTAAATGTTTTCTATAAAAGTATAGCAGTTTAAGGGAAATTTATTCAAAAAAAAACTTATGTAAGATAAAATTTTTAAATCAATTTACAAAAAATAACGTATAAAACGCTCAAATAATAAATATTTCATATACAAATTTGAAATTTATCGCGTAATTTTATGCGATTATAAATTGGAAAACATCTGTAAATAAAAAAATAATCTAAAAAAACATACACTAAATGTATTAAAGACGAAAAAATAAATAATTTCCATTTCAATACCTTAAAAACTTTTAATCTCCATTTTAAATTTGAAATTGTAAAATGAATGCAAAATTATGATTAATTTTGTAAGTACATACATACATACATATTTATATTTGTGTTTATGTACTAACTTTATTTCAATTTAATTTAAGAATATACGTATAAAATGGGAACACCATTAAAGAGAGTATCACTGAGTAAAATTTGTTAATTCAATTCGGAATTTCTGAATTCGGCAATTAAACATGATCAAATATTGAATAAGAAAACTTAAAATTAAATATCGTGTATTTAAATCGAAAATATTTTAAACCTATGTAATATGATTTCTTTAACATTCTGTACATTCTACAAAGTGTCCTTAGATTTTTGAAATTTTGTATTGGAATATTAAAAATGCAAGTGCTTTGACATTGAAATTACCTCAAAAATGTACCATTCATTTTATATTTTATTTAAAGTATTAAAATAATTAATAAGAAATTTTTGCAAACTTTTATTCTTAAATTGAAATATTCATAATTAAATGACATGATTAATTTCTAAACAACGCATAATTTATGTGTGTATATTATGTTCACAATAAATTGTAGTTGTAAATTACAATAATTGTTTGAATTTAAAGAATTGACGGACAGTTATATTTAATTGCAATTTTTTTTTTAAAATACCTAACATACATACAAAGTCTTAAACAGTTTTTAGTTGAAGTGGTAAAAGAAAAGTCTTCCTTTAGTCTATTTTGATAAAATTCACTGCATTCAGTTCATTTACGATTAGAAAATAATCTTAAATAAAAAACGTAGCTTATATTTACAAGTCGTCATGTACTATGTACACATTTCTATAAACTGAGTGAAGTATTTTATAAGCATATGGTGCTAAAAAGGAGTAGCACGTCAAGAGATGTATTTTAAAATTACATTACTATTTCTTAAGAGTGTACTGCGGTGACTGATGCATTTCATCCGAAATTTGTTCGATATAATTAAAATACAATACGATAAATACACTACAAATATTTTAATATTTGTGTTATCTTTAGTTACATTGTTACTGTTAATTTAATTGAAAAATATTGCACATGTAATTATTTATTAATAATTATTCTCATTATTAAATCTACTACAATAACAACTACAATATTTAAACAATCTTTTAAAGCTAGATAAGTACATATCTAGCATGTCTAGATACTATGTAGGTAAAACATATAGTACGTATTATCTAATTTGTTTTTCCATCACATATCTATCAATTACATTAATGGTAAAAAAATTAAATTATTTGCAATATAAAAAATTTAATTTGATTTGATTCAATCATAACAAATAATAGTTGACACATAGTCAGTAAATTTCAATTAACACATCATAGATCATTCGTAGCCGTTCATCATTTCGGTTATTACAATTTTAATCATTAGTCATGTGATAAAATAAAATATTTCACAAAACTTTTTTATGACATAAAAGAACAATTGTTTACATATATGTACGTAATTATTATTTAAAAATATTTTCATTTTTTATACATGCATATATACATGTATTATGTATAACCAATAAACCGCGAGATAAAATAGAATACATATAAATACATACATACATATATGAATATGAATCACAAGTTAAATCTGACCGGAATTACGAAAATTTATTAAAATTATTATTTCATTTTCGACTGCAATTCACGTCCTAATTTTAGGTATATTGTATTCGTACAATTTAACTTTTATCTTAGCCAATGAGTCAGTCACATACTCTCTCCACCCACAAGACCTTAATTTCCTGAAAACTCACTATAATAATCAGGTAAAGAATATAATATAAGAGAGGTACACATTTTTTCTTCATGTTACAATGAGCCAGTTTGTCTGATAGAAATTATAACTACGTACTTATACGTAATTCCGTATGCCCAATTTCTTCGATAACCGAATAAATATAAAAAAAGAAATGGATTACTACCCAATATTTACTCGCGCAAACTTTTCAACTTTGTTATCAAAATAAAATTTTATTTTTGTAATGATAACAATACATTTGAACCAGTGGTTCTCAACCTTTTCACAACAGCAGCTCAACAAATATTTTACAAAATCTTTTGCAATAACTGTTATAATATAATTGTTATAACAAAATATAATTATTTACATTCAGTTCAAACCCATTAATTTTTAATAAAAATTAAAAAAAGAAATATCTAAAAATTAAAGCAATCTTTGAAAATATTTTTACTTGCGATAAACTTGGGACATAGATGGGATTTTGGGATTAGTTTACAAAAAGGCATTGTCTGCAATCAATTTTATTCAAAATGTGTGATTTAATAATTTCGGTCTTATGGACTATCTAGTTATAGAGGAGTTTTATGGCCACCAAAGGAACTATTTATGTTTATTTCTTCTGGATTCTTTTTGATATATTATTAATCCTAAAAATTAATGAGATTCGAAACTTCAAAATACGTATTTTATACACGTTTAAAGTAAATAATTTCAGATCCACTTGATAATTTTAATTCAAAATGAAAGTATTACGATTTTGAAATGATCTTTCTTTTTAAAATCTTTAAAATATTCGAAAAATTTTCTTTTTAATATGCAAATGAGTAATCATTTTAAAATAAAACTTTTCATTTTTACGATATACACTAATTTCGCAAACATTTGCCAAAAAACAAATTAGTAAATACATACTTAAGTATTATCAAAGTCAATGTTCGCTCATTTTAAAATTAGATTTAAAATTTCAGTATATTAAAGGAATGAATAGCAATTTTTTAAAATTTTTGTACAATATACATAAGTATATTGAAAGAACTTAAATTATTTTTTGTTTTAATGAATGTGTAGTAAGGTAACTCCAACGGCTTTATAAAATTTATATTACAAAAATTCAATATTACAATTGACCTAACACCGAAATTATTGAATTGCACATTTTGAATAAAATTGATTGCAGACAATCATTATTTTAAAATGCTGGTAACTCTATTTTTTTATTTATAAAAAATATATTTATTTAAAGATAAGATAACATGTATCCGAGAGTGTGCAAATGTTAGGTTTTATTAATTATGTGTAATGCTTAAATGCTTAAATATAATTAAAAGAACTACTTATACATTGGCTTGAAGCGGAAGCAATTAATAAAAATTAACACCGCTGAATTTTATCAATTACTAAATTTGAGTGGTGCTTAGCTTAAATAAATACATTATGTATTTTCTATATAAGAAAAGCTCAACTGAGGACCTGAATTCAAAATGTTTAATAATTTTTGTTGTTTTGATTTAGATATGAGTTCTTAGTTTCTATTCACTTATATATTTATTTCAAATAACAAATTACTTCAATTCAATTGTAATCAAACTTATTCCTGCTCTCGGATATTAGAATTTTGGTATCTTCAAATTTGCGTATTTCTCGAAAAAAACTTTCGGGACCTATTATTAACCTATAGGAACATTAAAATTAATTTAGTTTAAAGTTCCGAAATTTCTGTATCATATGATGCCAGAGATACTTATTAGTTATAATCAAGAAGGTTGTCCTTTCGTACGCGTTTTCTTTAAAGAGGCAGGTATATAATATAACATGCTATAAAAATCTTAGCAAGAGTCAATTATTTAAGTCTTAACAAAGTTTTTTAACAAATTAACAAATTGAGAAAATTATTTGCATGATTTTAATTTGATAAACTTAAAAACAAAAATAAACAAACTTGAAATAATCTTTGAATTTAGTGTGTAAATTTACATAACTGTAATACTTTCTGATAGTTAATTATTTAATTCCTATTTGTGATCTATATCATGAGGATTTGCTTTATTTCATGAGGAATAGGTAGCTTAAACTAACTATTATTTTATTGGTAGTATGAAATTTGTAAGAGTAAAACACAAATATGAATAACCATAAAGAAACGATTAGTTACAAGATCATATTAAACACATTTTGTATATATATAGAAGAGTCAAACACCAATTGAAAAATATATGTTCTCTCAAGTCGTACAAAAATTTCAAATTATTTATTTTAGTTTTGGAAAACATAATGCTTTCAAAAAAAATTTTTTATGCCAACATACATAAAAAATATTTGTACAAAAAATGATAGTCGAATACTTACGGTAAAAATAGAAATTTTACCTTATAAAATATTGACGAAACTTAATATCCTCCCTGAAATTGATAACTCACGAATCAGCAAAGGAATATCTTCAGATTCTACAAAAGTTCATGCATATATTATACAAAATATAAAATATTAAAATTTTGTAGATTCGGAAGATTGCCAAGATTCAAAAGTCTGCATTTTAAAGAATAAAAATGAACCCGCTACAAAATTATTAATTTCTTAAGCCACTTAATCTAATTTGAAATAAAAATTAGTAATATAGTAAACAAAATTAGTAGTATAGTAAGGTAAGGCTGACAAACTAGGAATGTTCCTTGACATTAATAATACCAAATTAGTTAACACTGTCAATAATTAGCACTTATTTGATTTCAGAATGTCATTTGAATTCTACTGTTGTTGGCGAATGGGACAGTAAATATTTGTATTTGAATTAAATGAAACTTTACTTCATATTCCCTACAAAATTTATTTCTATACCACATCAAATTTTTATTTTTCAATCAATCGAAATTTAATTAAAGCGTTACGAAAAATAATTTTTCTCAAATTAATTTTCGAAAAATTTTATTGTTTCAATAACATGTAAAATATTAATATTTCGAATACATTTGCGAATCTCGAGCACACCATAAACTTACCTTTCATTTAATTTTATTGCATTAGTATGAATTTAGCGAAATTAGTATGAATTTATATTATAAACAAATTCCGCAAATATTTAACTGCAAAATAATTTTTTCGCTAACTCAAATTTATAACATGATTTGCGTATTAATTCATATAACTTTCAGCACGCAACCTATTCGTTTAAATACTTAAGTAAAAACTCAAAAATCGTGCTGTTTGAACACAAAGTGGTTATTTTTAGAACATAGTATTTTAGAAATTTAATATAAAAAATATTAATTATGTAAATGCATGCGATTTATACATAAAACTAAATAATTTCTCCATATTTTAATGTTAAATTATTAAAAATGTACATAATTTTATATAATCTTTATTAAATTAAATATTTTTAATTATTTTCCAGTTGTGATTTGAATCAGTAAAAGAGACTTCTTAGCAGCACATTAGAAATGTATCCATACGTAAGTATATTTGATATTTACCAATGTATTGCATTATTTTTATATACATACATAGTTATTGGTATTTAAAATTTTGTTGTATGTATTTTAAAAGTTTAATTAGAGAAAATATATTTTGTTTTTCTATAACATAAAATTTTACTGAAAATACGCACTCTTATGTTACTTGTGCAATTTCTACTCCCATATAAAACTGTTTTATAACCAATACTAATTACTTATACATAAGAACATTATTATTTTGTATCGTTTTAAAAAAGTTTATGGTAAAATGCCGGTAACGCGAACAAATATTTTTTATAAAATTAAATTTGTACTTCACATCAATTTTAAGTACTTTTGGGTCAAAATCAAAAAATGTTTAATAAACTTTCAAAGTTACAAAACAATTAAATTTTTTCTTTAATTAATACAAAATGAATGAAAAAGATTTTTTTAATAAACTAAAAAGCAAAATTAAAAAATTGTAGGGCTCGGGTCCACCACAGTCAAATCAATATCAATCACCATATACAAATCAACAAAATAATGCCCCATTTGGTGCCGGAAATTGGGTTCAACCAAATCAACAACAACAACAAAATTATTCAGGTCCATCCTTTGGAAATAATCCTCCTTATCCTACTAATCCAAATCAGAATAATTCAACATTTCCCGGTTCATCTCAAACATCATATCAATCACCCTACACTCCATCACAATCTCAATATCAATCACCGTACACTTCAACACAATCTGCATATCAATCACCTTATACTTCATCTCAATCTCAATATCAGTCACCTTATAACACAAATCAACACCCTTATCCCCCAAATCAGTCATCCTCTCAACCCCCATATCCCACAAATCAAATATCCTCTCAGACACCGTATCCCTCAAATCAGCCACCGTATCCGCCATCTCAATTGCCTTATCCTAACTCCTCAAATCCTGACTCAAATAATCAATCAGGCTATCCACATGGAAACATGCCGGCAGCTCCTTTTGGGGCCGGATTTTATACGGGTGGCTCTAATTCTAATATAAATTCTGGGCAATCGCCATATCCTACAGCTTTCCAAAGCCCATATCCAAATTTAAACTCGAGCTCTACACAAAATCCAGCCGGTAGTAGATATCCAAGTTCATCTGTTCAATCAAATTATCCATCAACTCAGTATCCAAGTCAATCACAACCAAACTCTCAATACCCATCTACAAATACACATCAAAATCCGATGGCTGCTTCAAATATGGCTCAATGCTTCTCAGAAATGAGACAGTCAGTTTTAACAACATCAGCTTCTCCATTTAGTAGCAGCTCAAGATTAAAGGTTTGTTGGATTTTTTTGTGATTATGTACTTATTTTTGTTGTCGAAATTTTGTAAGTAACCATAAATGTTTGGAGAAGGATTTTTTCAATAAATTTTATAATGCTCAAATTAGCTTTCCTTTTATTAAATTCACAAAGCTTCTGAAAAAATCGAACTTTTTAATTTAATTTAAAAGAATAGTTTTATATGAATTTTCAAAGTTTTAGGACAATTTTATTTTCAGTTTCATGCCATTGAATTAATTTTCACAAAATTTCTCTGATCAGAATAGCTATCGAACTTCAAGTATTATTCTTTCGAATATTAAAACATTGTAAACTAACATTTTCGCACACTCATACGCATATTAAATGTAATTACGTTACTATATTAACATAAAGTTTTCAATCATATGCATGGCATTCCTTTTTTGTTTTTAATATATTTGTATAAAATTACATAAGTATTAACTTTATATACCTTTCTAGGGTACACCTACTGTTGTTCCGGCACAGAATTTCGATCCAGTCAAAGATGCACATGCATTACGAAAAGCTATGAAAGGATTTGGCACTGATGAAGATGCCTTAATTGCTATAATCTGTCATCGTACTAATGAACAACGTCAGGAAATTCAAAGACAATACAAAACTCACTTTGGGAAAGATTTAATTGAAGACATACAATCTGAAACAAGTGGAAACTTTGAGAAATTATTGGTTGGTCTATTAACACCTATTGTAGATTTTTATTGCAATGAATTATGCGATGCAATGAAAGGAATTGGTACCGATGAAGATGTTCTAATTGAAATATTATGTACATTATCAAACTCAGAAATTCATACGATTAAAAAACAATATTTGCGAATGTATGGAGCACATTTAGAATCTGAATTGAAATCAGAAACTTCCGGAAATTTCAAAAGATTGTTAGTTTCATTGTGCACTGCGCATAGGGATGAAAGCGGTCATGTAGATCAAGCTGCAGCTGCAAATGATGCACGTGAGCTTTTAAAAGCTGGTGAATTGAGAGTTGGTACAGATGAAAGTATGTTTAATATGGTTCTATGTCAAAGAAATTATCAGCAATTAAAACTGGTAAGTAATCTTAAAATTTTTGGCTCCCATAGAATCACTTAACACTATTATAGTATATATGTACATATATTTATATGTACTTTGTATATGTAATTATATAATTTCTTTGCTCTTTTTTAGATTTTAAATGAATATGAAAGTATCACTGGCCATTCATTAGAAAAGGCAATAAAACGTGAGTTTTCTGGAGATATTCAAGAAGGACTCTTAGCAATATGTAAATGTGTAACAAATAAAGCTGAATACTTCGCAAGTCGTTTGCATAAAAGCATGGCTGGACTTGGTACAAATGATCGACAACTTATTAGAGTTATAATAACAAGATCCGAGGTAATTTTATATATAATATATGCGTATATACCCACTTATGTATATCTATATACCTACATACTTATTTACATCTATGATACATAATACAATATCTGCCAGATCGGTTTTCTAAATTGTTTTTTTGTATTTTTTACATACATATGTCAGTTTTGTAAGATTTCAGATTATTTTAATTAATCTAAATTTTACTATTAACCTAATTTTATTATATTTGCTTTAATTTTTATATTTTTATACAAAAGTACTTTGAAATCTTTTAACTAATTTTAGGAAAATAGTTTAGAATTTTAGGAAAATAGTTTAGAAACTAATTTAGAAAATAGTCACTATTTAATTACAAATACCAATTAAATTCATAATTTAAAATTTATATTACTGATGAATATACAATTGGCGAATAAGAAATTCCTTCTTATGCAATGATTTTTAAGAAAATTCAATATGTTACTTACATCCTAGTGACCTAGTACATATGAACATGGTACAAAAACTTTCCGAAAGTGATGTTTTTAAAAGTAGCCAATTTAGGAAGGCTACATTTGAAGGAAAGTGAAAAATTGAAATGTGCAGTAAATTCATATTGTTAATGACTTTAAAATATCGCTTGTAAAATTTTTAATTTTTACTTGTGCAGAGCTCAAAAGTTGAGGGTTTTAAGTATGTACCTACATACATAAAAAATCAAAACCGTAAAAGTAAAATTAGAAGTCTATAATTTATTTACATATTTATACACATACATTTTATATAAATATTTATGAATTTATAATTTTAATATAGGAACCATTATATTTTTAACGTATAATTACAGATTGATATGAAAGATATTAAAGTCACTTTTGAAAAAATGTATGGAAAGAGTCTTAAGAGCTGGATTAAAGGAGATACATCTGGCGACTATAAACACGCTTTGTATGCTTTGATAGGGGAACAAAGATCATCATCATAAAATTGAAAAAAATTTCCAATTCCTTTCGTGTCCAAACAATTTTTTTTAAAATACATATGTAACAATAATATGTGGATATTTTTTGTTTTTTTTTTTTTTTGTATTTTTTAAGCATATTTTGTAAAGTATTGTAGTCTTTTACAGATTAAAATTAGTAATTGAAGATTTTTCATTTGTGTAGTTCTTTTAATACTTATTAAATTTTTATGTAATATTTAAAATAGAAAAATAGATTTTAATATTTTTAAGGAAGACAAAAAAAGTAAAAAATAAAATTATTAAAAAAAAATTACATTATGTATATGTTTGTATGTATGTTATTCGGCTATTCTTATTTAACAAAAATTACTATAAAACATTAATATGATATTTTTAAATTTATTTTATAAATGTTGGTGTCCAAACATATAATGTGTACATAAAATAGTATTTAGATTTGTATGCATGTATATTACTTTTAAAATAAATAATTCCAACAATTAGAAAAAATTTTTTCTTGTATTCTGCGTCTGATTTAAAAAGACGATTTTTTTATTCAATCTTTCTGAAAAACCTTCTAATTTTGTATGTAATTTTACATAAGATAGATTCAACTTGTGGACAAATGCTTACAAATTCATAATTTTATTCCTAATTAATATTTTTTTTTATTTTTTCATTTGCAGCAGCAACTTAATTTAAGATATATAAAACAAAAAAGTTATGGACAATTCCACTAAATGTTTTACAATTAGAAACAATAGAATTTCATACGTTATATGAATAAAAATTCATTCTAAATTTAACTCTAGTAAATTCCCTAAAATAAATGCAATTATTATTGAAAATGCTATAATATGCCATTGCTATATATTTCTATCACTAAGAATATGAATTCAAATAAAAAATTACATTTGCAGTAAATTTGTATTTTTTTGCTTAATGGATTAAATTTAGAGATAGTTTTTATTATTACTCAAAAATAAAAAAAAATTGGGTTCATGTTTTTTTACACCTTTTTTTTTATTACAATTTAATACAGGTATTTTGTTAATGACTTATATTATTTCACGTCAATAATAATGGATTGTATGTTGTTTTTTAATTGGTTTTTTTTACAGAATTTACATAATTCACAATAAAAATAAAAAAAGGCAAAAGTCGTATTGCAAACATATTACAAATAATAGTATTCAATTACATTTTAATAAACCAAAAACTATTTACTTTGTCTACCTAATTAAAACGAGAAAAACTGAAAAATATATTGATATATAATACAAAAACAAAAAAAAATAAACTTTTTAAATATTTTCTATTTAAAATCAAACGGTGGTACATTCCTACTTGTGTATGGTCCCATTGGTATAACAATAACTTGAATATGAATACTATTCCTATCAGGACCAATTAAATGAGGACTCAATTTCCTGGAGGATGTAGCTAGTTCATCATAATTTAATAACCCATCTATGTTAACCACTTGAAACGACTCGGAAAAATATTCAGTTCTTTCATGAACAGTCAAAATATGAGGAATTTTGTTCTGAACACCAGTTATCAAAACTGCGATCTACAAAATTATTAAGAATATTTGAATCATATTTATAAATATATTATATTAAAAAATTGCAAAAAATTTTATTTTAAATATATTATAATACCATTTAAGTGAATAATCCACAACTTATATAATTTAATTAAAAGAGAATCTTACTTTGAATCGTTGCTCCTTTTTGAAATTTTCTTTGCATGTTATTCTTAATCTTACAGTTCGTAACACAAATTCAGGTATATCTTCACCCCAAACCATTTTTGCCCTATCATATTTAACTCCACGTGGAAAAAATTCTATTTCCCAAGATATACATTGGTCTTCAAAACACAAAAAATTAACACCTACAAATTATATTTTAGAACATTTTTTTACCATCTTCTCTTTCCCTTTCTGCTAAACTTTTCTGTGAAAAAAAGCATCCAACAAAATTCTTATACTTTTCTACTTTTGCAAATTCTTGAACAAATAAATTTATACTTCCAACATCGTTTGAATAAAGTCTGGGTGTAAATTGTAAGGAACTCTGTTCAGAGTAAAACAATTCACATAATCGTTCATCATGACCTGAAGTTAGCATTAAATTGAAATAATATTTTTTAAGTATCTTTTTATAAATGATTTAGGTAAAATAATTTTACCTGAATGATAACTCATTCCTATAGCCATTCTTTGTACTAAAAATTCTTTATGGTGTTCAACAATCGGATTCAATAATAAATGTGCTAGTTCCTTTGGCGTCATCATTGCAAAACGTATGTGAACTACAGTCGATTCTAATAATTGAATATAAATGGCTTTCTTTTCTTCATCTGTATAACTACTGTCAGAGTCCAATTGTTCTTTTTTACTAACTAACCACTTCTTTAAAATGTTGAATAATGTATATTCACTTTTAACAACAATATCATTCTGTTGTAACAGAAGTATTAGAATATTTGTATCTAATTCGGCAAAGTCCTTTGATTCTGATACCATTTCTAAATTATATTTTAAGTATTTTTTTAGAGCTTCAGTGACTTCTTGATGATAAGGACTTAGTGCAATTGTATACTGTAACCATGATATTAAAAAGCCCTGCATTGCCGCTTTTGCAATATGTTTGAGCATATAATCAACACAAAGTTGTACTAAATCCTAAAAAGTTAATATAAATATTTTAATTCGAAAATTTAATCATTTACCCACAGCTTCACTTTTAAATCAAATATTTTTTTTTGTTTCAAATTGGTTTTGTTTGTTATATCTGCCGAACATGTTTACTTACCTTAATATTATATTTATCAGCTAAAGACAACATTGGCATTACGGTTTGTAAAGATATACGAATTTGACCAACATATAAATATTTCAGAAACTGAGGAAATACTAAAGAGCAACTAGGTTCTTCTTTTAATTCTATTACACTTTTTCGACATTCATTCCACTCAGGATTCATTAACATAACTTGAAAAACTTCACTGCTAGCGCATAAAATAACACGATGAGCTGCAAAAAATGGAATGTAAACTGAAATTTGCTTTTAAAAATGATCATGCGTTTTTCACCTGGGTAACTATTATTTCCAACCACTAAACAAATATCAGACATTAATTGCTCAGCGTACAAGTTTGCGATTTTATGTAAAACACTTTCAGAATTGTTCATCTATTTTAAAGAATAAAAACATATTATAGTTAGTATGCCCACTCATAAAACATGTGTACCTCTACCACGCTTGAATCCTGACTTGATTGATCAGCATCAGTATCATCCATTTTTTCTGGTGGAGGTGTTATAGTACTAGAAGAGCATTCTTCATCCATTATTGTTTTCTTACTATGTCTATTATAAATTTATTGATTTTATGTATAAAATTTTAATGTTAAAAAAATCAGAAATTTACTAAAACTCCGACTTTTGCAACAAAGCAAATTTGTTTAATTTCAAATGATATTTTAGTCAAAATATCATTTTCTTGATACTTTGGAATAAAAGTACCTAAACTGAAGAAAATCAGATGTGCGCTAAGTTTTAAAATAGTTGAAGTAGAAACATAAATTATTATAATGTAGCTCCGTTTTCTGGAAACAAGTAATGTGTACCAAGAAATGAGCAGGGAACCACAACGTGTTTTAGAGAGTTTTTTAAAAAATTCTGAAACTGTCCACCCAACTCCACAAAAAAATTAAAATCACTTAAATATTAAAATACAATTCTAAATTATTATTTTTTTCTTTCTTTTTATAATTCGACAATTTGTCAACAGAAAAATGTCAAGTGTCAATAGTATAAATTGAATTGTCTAAAGCTTACTAAGGGTGGATTTGAAATTGCAAAAACTTAATGTTTGTTGCGATAAAACAGTAGCAAAACTTAACGTATGGCACATGCAAAATGCCATCCGTAATATAATAAAGGAATTTCATTACCAAATGAAAGTTCATACCTATACCTTTTTAATTTTTATATTTTGTTGTCAATATTTTTTTTTGTTTTCCATTCTCAGCTTGTGTTTCAAAATAATTAAGTTGTAGTAAATTAATAAATATTTTTTCGATATTCGGTAAAACAATATTACGATAATTTAATCAAATCATTGATCTAAATAAAAAGCGTACTGATTTAGATTGAGCAGAATAGACTTACCAACTAAGAATAATCATTTTATTAGTTTTTAAAAAGGAATACAAAATTAAGTATATGTTGCGAAAAATTTTAGTTTTGATATTTGTTGAAAATAAGCGCATTACTTTTTGCAAGTGTTACCTTTTTTAGTCTTATCGCGAATAGTTCTCAGTATGTAAGATAATCTTCACATTTAGGTAGCACAAACTAAGGTCTAAGTTAGTGAGAGCTGCAAACATGAACCCAACTATAGTTAAATATATGACATTTTATACACAAAACTTAGAAAACACAACCCGCCTTAAGTCAAAAACAGAACAAGAGCAATTTTCCGTGGCGAAATCCATAAAAAATATAATTTCATATAGAAATTCATATAAAATGTATATAGAATATAATTCCATATAGAATATAAAATACAAAATATAACTCCAAAATTCACGAAGAATTATATGGAATTGTTTTTTTTGACATCTGGTTCCACTCGTGTGTGACATTACATGCAAAATACTGAACAGTTGATTTTTGCCGTTCCATATTGTTCTGAGTTGATAACGGAAATCATCCGCCGTTCCCTTTCACTGCTTTTGGTTCTCCTTCTACAATTAAAGTTTTTCAAGTTTTAGTTTTTGTCAGAATAATGAAGTGTCACAATTCTTTGATGTTATAATATTCTTAAATTTAATATTGAATGATTAAATTAATGTTCATATTAGGTCTGTTTGATATAAAACTTGAAAAATTTTAAGAGAAATTATGACGTAATTTCCTCCAAAAAAATTCTCATTTAAAAAACAAATAAACTAGATGGAAAACTTGAAAAAACTTTTAAAAGCTGTATATAAACATAATCAAATTTATTTTGCTTGTGAAAAATTTTGAATTTGAACTATAAAAATGTGAAAAACCATTCGCGAATTCTTTTTGTTTATTCTATTTTATTTTTTATTAAAAAGTTTTAAAAAAAATTATTATGGATGAAAAAAACTTTCTGAAATAAGCAAGAAAAACATATGTTTCGACAGGTTTAAAATTTTAAAAGTTTTTAAAACACTAAGGACCTAATCGTCTATCTCACTATTTTACTTGGAAAATGAGAAGAAAGTGAGTAACTATTATATATTTGTATAATAAAATTTTCGAGTGAAAAGAATTATTCCGATTGCGTATTTAGTTTTTTTTTAAATTGTTTTTGAAAAACATTCAGTCCATAATTTGAGTAAAAATGCTAAAATCCAATTGAAAAAATGTGTAATCTTATTTGAAAATTGAAACATCCATTAGAAAATATTTATAATTTTGATTTGAAAGTGAATAAAAAGTGAGTAAAAAAGCGAAATACACAATCAGACTAAATTTTACTTAACAAAACTTGAAAAACTTTAAACATTAAAAAAATAAGAACGTCATAATTTTCTTTCATTTTTGTTCAAAAAGTATTTTGACATTTTGTTGCTAGTTGTTCTCACCTGATCCCTTGCTTTGCAATATTGTGTAAAAACGACTATAATTATTATTTGTTCACGATCTCAGGAAAAACAAAATTTCCAATTTCCAAGAAAAAAATGAATCCAAAATATACCCAACGTCTTAAAGTACAATTATTATTCTAATTTTTGACAAATTAACTCATAATTAATATTAAATTGCTTTATTCAACAATAAAAGTTTTGTTATTTATAGTAAATTTTTTTAAGATATCACATACAATTTTAAATTCTATTAAATTTGAAATGTAAAAGTTAAGGTCAGAAAATACAAATGTAGTTTTTAAACTATGCATTAAGGACGATTCACCATGAAAATGGAGAAATTTTAAAAAATATGTATAGCCAATGTATTTTCTATTACACTCAGTTTATACCAAAATAATTCAGGTACGTTCTTGTTTAAATGTTTTAGATTTGAATACACGAGTATCTTTTTTACTTTCTTCTAATAAATTCGGAAATCTGCTTAGAAAAGCCAGCAAATAACATTTTTTGAAGATAAAGCAATTTCGCCATTTAATATTAGCAGCATTTTGAAAGTTTTATAATATTGTCTTTATTTTTTGAGAAATAAATATATTCATATTTCAGCAAAATTTTCAAATGTAGCGAATTTCTATATTTTAGCAGATTTAAGTAAATTTAAAACAAAAATGTATTCAAATGGATACAATTTTATCCAAGTGTGAACACTGTTCTCAATACTGAAGGTTACAACACAATACAAACATTAAAAATTATAAATAAACATTACGAAATAACTACATTTAAAAGTAACTAAATTATTTTTTGACAACGTCAAAGTGTAAAATTAATACGACTTGTAAAAAGATTAAATAATAATTTTTGATAAAAAAAAAACCCTTTCTCGAGGGAATCCTTATTTTTTTTACTATAACTGAACTGAAATTTAATATAGCCTTATGACTAATATAATAATATATTATTATTAATATATACTAATATAATAATATAAAAATATGCATATATGAGACAAATATGTAATATAATACAATTAGTAAATTTATATATGTACATACATATATATGTATATATTAAATGTGCATTTTGCCAAATTTAAAAATAAGTAGTCGATTAAAAGTTTCACAAGAGAATAAATATTTAATTTTTCTTTTTTTGTAGTGTACTGTAGTATTTTATTAAATTCTTGAAAAAAGAACAGAGTAGAAGGTTTTTTAAATCAATTTTTTAAAGTTGTTATAACAGTAAACTATAAACATGTTAGCACTAGTAAATTAAGAAAAGATTTATTTCAATTTTTCTTACAAAAAATTAAAAAAAAAGTATTCTTGTCAGGGACTTACATTTTTAAAAACAGTCCTTTGCTTCGCTAAATCGTTCATAAGCATACGTATATATGTATGTACATATATTTTGACTCGCCAGTTTTGAATTGTTATTATATTTTCTTAGAATCACTAGAGGGCAGTCTAGGTTCGCATTTTTGCCAGCAGCAAATATTTCGCAAATTAATAGCAAGTAGCAGTATTTCGCAAATGAAATATCGAATCTCATTACACTTAATAAGCACACTAGCTGCTGGCTATTTTTAGAAATCTTGAAAGGTATGAAACAAAACGGAAATAACGATTTCAGGAACGTGAATACATTCATACATACATGCATAGTTATATGTTTATTCATCATAAATAATTTGAGGTACAATCTACAAATTATTAGTTGAAATTTGTGGAAATAGGAATATAAAAAAATGCGTACATATTGTTATAATTAATAAACCTTGACATTACAAAAAATCTTACAAAAAGTATTTCTGTCAGCCGTGGTGCATACTTGTTTTTAAATATGCATCAACATACGTATATGTATGTATATATCTTTACTTATATTTATTTTCAAACTGACTGCAAGGAATTGTTTAAAAATTTTTGCCTGTGGTTTTGAAAATGAGGTTTGTGCCTTAGTTTAGTTTATATTAATTATTATAAGTATAGCAGGAGTGCAAGGCAGGGTCCTGAGTTTTTGAGAATTTAAATTTGATGCAGGACAGAGTTTTAGAATCATAATTTCCAATTTGTATCAGTCAATTTAGTATCCAATTTAGAATTTATATTGGTTTCAGACGGTTGAAATAAAAATAAAAGTAAAATTGTTTGTGTATTCAGCTGAAATTTGTAGAAATTATTTAAAATACTTGAAAAACATGTAGTTTGTTTGTTTAATGCTTTCTATTTATATTTATATAAATGCATTAATTTTCAAAAAAATTTATTAAACTGTTTATACATTTAATTGAAACTTTTAAATATCCAATGCACAATACCTATTGTACTGTCTACTTTATGATTACAAAATTTCTATTTTTTGTACAATTCATTTTATATGTTATGTATACTCGTATTAACTGTAGAAAGTATTTTTTGTATATTGGTAAACTAGTTTAATAAACATACTAAATTTTAAAAACTAAATATTGTAAAAGCTTAAATATTATAAACGACAACAATCCGTTAAAAAAAAGAAAACAAAATTTAAAAATTACCATAACTAAGAATAGATCTCTGCATGAAATCTGTTTTCTACAACTCATCATGCATACTACTTGTAAGAGCAGAATCTACAAATGCTAATAAATCATCATAATCCCTTTCGCCGTAATATTCGTTAACTTTTTCCGAATTTTTGTATAGGAACAACGTGGGATAGCCTTCTATTTGTTGATCATTACACAAATCACGATTTTTAGTACAATCCACTTTGGCAACCCGCATTCCCCGGTAATTGTTGTGAACACGTTTGGCAATTTTTTCCCAAACTGGTTCTAAGGTTCGACAATGACCACACCTAAAAAATTAAGCATTAAAATTTTTGAAACTCTCCAGCATTTTCAATTACAAACCATGGTGCATAAAATTTAACAAATGTATATCCTTTGTTAACCATTTGATAGAAGTTTTCAGAATTCAATACACTAACTTCTGGTGGGAACTGTTCTACAGCATCTTCGCCCATCATTTTTGTGATATATGCTTTGAAATCTTCAAGACTACGTGATCCTGAATACTTCTCAACTTTTTCTCCGTCTTTAAACCATAATAATGTGGGATAACTTTTGACACCATGCTCTTGACAGATCGGTCTAAACATTGTACAATCGATTCTAGAAATTCTTAGTTTACTAAGATGTTTCATTGATTCAGCTAATTCTTCCCAGGTTGGAGCCAACTTTTGACAATGACCACACCATGGGGCATAAAATTCAATAAACCTATATTCTTTATTAATATGATCCTGAAATATTTCTTCATCTAATTCTACAAGTGCTATTGGTGATGTTTCTTCTGAAACAGCTTCCTACATGTAATATTTATATTATTTTTTTATACATATGCAAAATGTTAAATTCATGCTCTTTTTACCTCTGGAATATGCTTTTCTTCAGGAATATGTTCATTTAAAAAGCTTTTCATTGATTCCATATCTCTATGACCTAAATATCGGATTGGTGCTTCCCCCTTTTTAAAAAGTATTATTGTCGGGTATCCTGAAGTTTTTGTTTCGTTATTTTAGATCTGTTTTGGAGCCTTTGAAAATAATTACCTTTAATACTTTGATCAGCGCACAACTCTTGCTCATTAGTACAATCTACTTCAGCGACAACAAGATTTGAGCTTGGATGATTTTTCTCATTAGCCAGTTCTTCCCAGATAGGAGTTAGTCTTTTGCAATGTCCGCACCTAAGAAAAAGTAATCTTGATCAGAGATTTATATGTTTATTTAATGAGCTTATCATTTACGAAAATTTCATTTAATTAGGTATATTGTATCACTAATATAGGCTTTCCTATCTTATTTAAAACTTTTATTTACGAGCTATTTAATATTGATGTACAAACACGGAGTTTAAGCTTAGCTGCACAAATTATAGTTAAATAACAATTAAGATTAAAATTAGATGAATTTTCTTAAAAACTTTCGTTATTTAATTAAATTTAAGAATATATTTATTTTATATCAAATTTTGAAACCTTACCATGGTGCAAAGAAGTCAACAAAATAATTGTTTGATTTTAATGACTTTTCAAAATTATCATATCCCAATTTTACAACTTTAGACTCTTCTTCACAAAAACTTTCACTCATTAACAATACAATTAAAAACGAACTAAATAAAAACATTGTTAAATTTTTTGCTGATTAAAATAAATTGCAACTATCTCTTGATAATTATATTGGAAATTATACAAAACTATAATAAAAGAACACAACCGGTAAAGTGAAAGAACTCAAACTGAATGACAGTTCGTTTTCGTTTCAGTTCACAAATAACCTCGTATGTGCTGCCAGTGCAAATAAAATTTGAGATAACACAAGTATATTTGCATATTAGTATTCAAAATAATTCAAGGCTATTTAATTGCAATTTACAAAATGTTTATAGTCCCTAGCTTGAAAACCTGTATAAATATTTAATTTGGTATTGGTATGTTACAATAAATGAACACAAAATTTGTATTTTTTAATTAAATTTTCTTATAAAATATGAACAGTTGATACGCTGATGTGCTAAAAATCAATAATTACAATATAATTAAACACTTGAGTCATTAGTCTTCGGTGCTAGTTTAGGCAGCTCAACGTAAATCAATCAACATGCATATTTGTTTTTAAATTAAGTTAGTACACGTAAATTATAATGTATGATCGGAAATTGGTTCGGAATTAAAACTTATTGATAAAAAAAACGTACCAACAAATTTCTATACCTCCATAAACATTTGCAATTGACAATCAAAAATTGTAAAAAACTTAAGATAGAATACAAATCATCGCAAGAATTAATGAAAGTTAGATTTTAATTAAAAGTTAGAATGCAATACGTCTTAATATTTTTCATAAATAAATAATAAATTTAATAAGGTATTGATAATTTTTTGTATTGAGTATTAAATCTTAATTTTGGTTAATAAAAAGCTATGCACTCTTCATATTTCTGTATTTTTTATTATTTAAAATATTTTGTGGTTGTAAGTTTTTTTTTTTTCAATTCTATAAAATTCCAATTCTGTACCTTTTTAAAAAAAAGTGCTTTGGCTTGACATTTTTCCTATACTGTTTTTATTAAACTATTTGGTAAATCTATCTACTCTACTACTCTGCTTCAACATTATAGTTATAGTTACAGTTATAGCCTAATTAAAGTTGCAATTCCGCCAAAATTAAGAATTTTGCAAATTCTTTTCTACTAATCATCTGGTAATACCATTAGAATTTGAGTTTGTTGTGAAATGTTACAGCTGGTCCTTGATGGAGCTACTTTATGCTATAATAAACAAATATTTGTGAACCGTGATAAGAATTACATAGTTTTTGTTTCGTAAGTCATATTAATTTCTTATAAAGATTAGAACGTGATAAGCTTCTGCACTTTAAATGACTTTTTTTTTATTACGAAAATTACGTTTGCAATGTTTGTGTAATACCCTAATATTTTAAACGTTGCGTGTATTAGGGATCATAACTATTTTGAATATTATTTGTTTTATTAATAAAGTTAAAAATGAGTTCATCGCAAGATCCAAAATTTAAAATTAAACCATATCAGCAGATGACAGCGGCCGTTACCGGTGCCATAACAACCTCACTTTTTAGTAAGGATTATGGAAAAACCATGTTTGTATTTGTTGATTTTGTAAATGTTTAATTTTTTTAAATTCCAGTGACTCCTCTCGATGTTGTAAAAACTCGTATACAAGCACAGCAAAAGCTTATGTTATCAAATAAATGTTTTTTATATTGCAATGGTTTGATGGACCATTTATGTCCATGTGGTCCAGATATGTCTAATTTTAAAAAAACGATTCATTTAAATGGAACCATTGATGGTTTAATTAAAATTACCAGATCTGAAGGACTTTCAGCATTATGGTCGGGTTTGGGACCAACACTAATCAGTGCTTTGCCTTCAACTGTTATTTATTTTGTGGCCTACGAGCAATTTAAAGAATTTTATATGAATTTGTATAAGAAATATATTAATAATCAGTTAATAGATTTAAGAATCCCAGTATATATCCCTTTAATATCTGGTGCTAGTGCTAGAGTATTAGCGGTTACATGTGTTTGTCCATTAGAGCTAATTAGAACGAAAATGCAGTCAGAGAAACTAAGTTATATGCAGATGAATCAAGCTTTGAAATCTGTGATTAAAATTGATGGTATTTTTGGTCTATGGACAGGATTAAAGCCAACAATATATCGAGATGTTCCTTTTTCGGCAATTTATTGGACCTGCTATGAGACGATAAAAGCCCAGTTTAATGTTTCAGAACCAACATTCGGGTTTAGTTTTTTTGCTGGAGCCACGGCAGGTTCGGTAAGTTGTATAGTGTATCCAATTCAATTATCTGTTACATTAATCTTACTTTTTATAATTCTAGATATCTGCTTTTATAACGACTCCATTTGATGTTATCAAAACTCATCAGCAAATTGAGTTGGGAGAGAAAGTTTTCTATACAGATAAGCCTGCAAAATCAATGAAAGTTTCAAAAAGCATGGCAAATTCTATTAAGGAATTATACATAAGTAATGGCTTTAGTGGATTATTTGCAGGTCTTTCTCCTAGAATATTTAAAGTTGCACCGGCATGTGCAATTATGATTGCTACTTTTGAATATGGAAAATCTTTCTTCTATAAATACAATAAACAGCACCACAATGCTTCTTCGTTTGATGTCATTAATAATTAGAATATTTTGTACAATATATTCTGTTTAATTGAACATTTAAATAATATTCACTAGAAAATGTGGCACTGAGCTATTGCTATTTATCCAATTCTTCCATAAAATTAGTTAATACATAATTTCCAATATGTATATATGTATGTATGTACCTTATTTTAAGAATTTTTTAATTAAATTGTTTTGAAATGTTTTTTTTTATAAAAATCCGTTTTTGTTTACCGTTTGAGAATATTTTTAAAATTCATCAAATGCGTTCCTGTTTAATTTGTGGACGCAATACTATTAAAAGAATAAGGCGTGAACTCCCGATAATCTGAGAGAAAAGATTCTTTCTTTTAAAAATTAAGCTAAAGTTCTTTTGAAAAGAAAGAAACATGACTATTTAATATTATATTCTTCTTAAAATAGTAAAATTTTTAAACAAATAGAGTAAAATTGTTATGCTTTCAATTATATAGAAAAAGCAAGAAGTTTTTTTTTAATTTTGAAATACTTTGCATCTTGTTCGTTGTAAAGATTACAGAAAAAACAACTTTGTTAAAAGGTAAATTTTGAAGATTATGTTGTGACTTAACGATTCCAAAATACATATTTCAAAGAAAAAATAAATATAAAACTTTGATTTTTGATAGTTTCTCTTCATAGAATAGTACAAAAATAATACCAGATTGCTTTTAAAAACGATTATGAACTGATAACCAGGAAAACCTTTAAGACTTGCAAAACTCAGTATCTCCCTGGCTGAAGGTACATAATAAAAAACTTAAAATTTAATGAAAGATAAAAAGTTCATTACTTTTAGCGGATTTTTGAAAAATTAAGCGAATTTATCAATTTTTAAAAAAAGTGCTTTGGTTTAACTTATGGTTTGAAAATTTTAATCTGTGAATAGTACAAATAACCCTTTACATTATTTTCGTTGGTAAAACGGAAATAATTTGGTGTCCTCGTATTATATTGGTATCTTTCTGTTATAATCGCAACATAATGTTCACTTGCATTTTTTTTTATTATACTACTTCACTCCGAAGAGGAGCATAGGGCTGGTACCCAGTTTCTGACGTCATTGAGTTTACTAGGTAAGTGAACCTAGTTTTTCTTTATATTAGATATTTAAAGTTATTTATATTTATTGTTTTTATTTGTTCACTTAATGGCATGTACATATTTCATATTTTTGGTGAATAAAATTAGTTTATCTTCTCCTTTCTATAGCCTCAATAAGTTTGAAATAATAAATTGTTTTTTATAACTCGCAAATTAATTATATGTACATATATTTACTCGACTTCAAAAAGAAAGGTTTTGCATCCTTTTTTGTTGCCTTTACATACGCATTTACGAATGTATGTTTATTTTATTTTTCCTTTTTATATTTTTTAATCATTTCACAGTTTGTTCGCGGATTTAAAGAATTCTTAATGCATTGGGTAGGTACCTTTTTTTTAAAGGTAAGCTTTAATTGTGAAATTTTTACGCATTAAGCCTGTGAGGTGTGATGGGCGTAATTTATTTATGTAAGTCATCGTACAGATACACACTATCATATACTTACATACATATGCTGATTGCAGGCGTTTTAATAATTTAAAATCATATGGGATATTTTGATTATGATGTTGTTCTATCTTGTAATTTTTCTCTTAGTAATTTCTTGTTTCAAAGAAGCTTTCAAATAAATTAATAGACTAAGTAAGTCCAGAAGGCAATGCGAGAGTAACATCTTAAAATCAACGTTGAACTGTAGTAATGGTAATAAAAACTATTTAGAATTACTACGTTTTGATGAAATTATTAGAGAAATCAAAACAGGTAAACATTATTTTTCTTGATTTCGCACTACTTTACCATACTATACACCCACTAAAGTTTAAACCGTTAGGATGTCAAAAATGGGTAGTTTATTTTTGTTGAAATATCACTGTGAATAGTTTTTAATAAAAGAATTAAAATTTTGAAATTGAAAGAGTTTTTTGAATTCTTCTAAAATTTTTTATGCCGTGAACGACTGTGTAATATGGTTTACTATTGAATGCATCTTTGTATGATATTTCTTATGATATTCTAAATGATAAAAAGGCCGTCATTGAGTTAACAAAGCTTAGTAAACTTACATAATAAAATATACATATGAGTAAGTTTTTGAACAAATATTTACATTAATTTATGGTTTAATGTAGGGTGCAGTGTGATTTTGCGGAATTCTTTTGTTTTTAGAAGCACCGTAACAAGAAGCTTTTACATTTAAAACATTGTAATATCAATATATTAAATTTTTTTTTTTCTTAATATTTTTTGAAGAATAATTTTTATAAGAGTCTGCATCTATTTGCTTATTTTATTCATGTCGGAACTGTGCAAAGTAATGCTAAGTCAGGGAAAATTATTAAAAATCAAGGTAAAGCAAAATATTATATTTGACTATATTGAAAAATCTAGTTAGAAAAGGGATTTTCAGCTTGTACTTAAGGTTCGCGTAATATAATACAGAGCATGTTAAACTCAATAGACTTTGACGTTTGCATGTTGGCATTGCATATTGTTAAGATTTTTATAATGCGACGTACTATTATTTGATAAGCCTTTGAGCTTCCTTAATACCTTTTGAGCTTTAAAACTTTTTAATTTCTATTAAGCACTTTTCCAAAAAAATTTTCGTCCGTGGATATGTTACAAAACTTCTGTACACTATACATACATATATGATAGACAGCTGAAATATTACATATGAATAGATTTTTACTAGAAACTTATTTACTAAGAAAATTTTTATGTATCACGCCTCCGCTAAAAGTTATAGCTTCTAAAAGTTTTAAAAATGTCATTTTTGGATTATTTATTGTAACGATACAACAAATATTTTTCAAATTCCGCAAACACAGAAAAGTAGTGTCTGGTTTTTTCTATCGCGGCATAGCATAGTTGAGCATGGAAATGACACAATGAAATTAATCGTTTTATAAAACTAAATTTTTAAAATTTTTACCGTTTTTCTACAAGACCATGTGTTATTGGGGGTCTGAAATTTTAGCGACCTTTAGATGTTAATAAATTGTATACACATTTCGCTGGAAGGAAATTTTCTTTCACCTTTATCCACTTTCACTTAAAATTCATAAAATTGAAATTTGAATTTGGCAATTTATATTTCTGAAACTTCAAGCTTTTCCAAATTTCTACAAATGCAGAAAGCTGACGGTAAATACCGTACCATCTTAAAATAATTATTTTGCAATTAACCCTTGAATTTAATTTTGGTTTTATCTCATCCTACACATATGCAATAAGTTGAAGTATTTTTAGTACATGAATCAAAGTACATAATTTAAATAATTTAGGTATTAGTAAATTGTTTTTAAGAGCAGTATTTTCACTTATTGAAGGCAATTGGGCTACTTTACAAACCAACTTGATTAGCTTCTACTTTTTATTTTAAACAAATAAAAGATAACCTTTACGAAAAAAAAGAATATAGTTAATTTAAAATAATTAAAAATAATATTTTATTTTAATACTACGAAATTTTTCTTAATATTTTAATTTTGTTACAATATTTTTACTAATAATAAAACTTAAATTTTAGGAAGAAAGGAAAAAAGGAAACCTTTAAAAAATAAAGAATAAACTTTTGCTTTAATTCTTACTAACAAAAGAAATTTTTTTAATAACAAATAACGTCCTTAAATTAAGTTTAACAACTTTTTTTTTATTTTTATTGTTTAATTTCAAATTAATTTTAAAGTTTTTTTTTTAGTTTAATTAAATTTTTTTTCATGTACATAAATTTAAAATCATATTTTTGCCTCTTTTATTAAATTGTACACCATTAGATATTTTATACGTTAGAAATTATTTATAATATGATGCAATGATGTAGCCAGCTAATAAGAATTTTAAAACTTTTAAATAGTAAGATTTTTAATATGATAATTGATTTTTTTTAAATATAATTGATAAATATTACAGAAATAAATTTAAAATCATAATCAAAATTTCTGTTAATTAACAAATGTTTAAATATTTAATGTAAAATTCTTATAGTTATAAATAATTAAGAATTTTACAATAAATAATTTAAAGAAAATTATTAAACAATTTTGAAATTATTGTAAATATAAGGAAAAAAATTTAAAAATAGTAGTACATTTTTTTGCATTGTTAATTTGATAATTTATTTATGTAAATTAGCACACAATTTTTTTAAAAAATATATTTTAATTGATTCTTCTACATTTTTTTTAAAGAATGTATCCAATATAAGTCAATATTATATTACATTAGAAATATTATAAAATATTTATATTATTTATTAGAAATATATAATATATTTATAATATATTTAATTGATATATTTTATTAGAAATTTGATTTATTTTTTCTTCTAAATTGAATTTACTGAGTTTAATAATTCCAATTCCAAAATTGAATAGAATAATTAAATATTTACACATAATTAAAAAAAAAACAACGTCAATTAAAACAAAAATGGTATAGAATTGTGTTAATTTCATATTGAATACTTATATTTATACCAGAGAGATTCTTTTCTATATACGGATTTTAAACATCCATATTCTCTCAGATTCATCACCCGAAGTGATCGAATCTTATTCAAAATTATTGAGATTTTCAGTTTAAAATTTCAAATTTAGAAATTGATTTTATTCTGAAAATAAAAAAAAAAATTTGTGAAAATACTGAATTATTCCACAAATGAGGTATTTAACCACAATATGGGAACACATATTTTGAATTTAAATTTTGAAAAATTTTAAATAAGCGATTATATTAATTTTGGAAAAATTCTAATTGAACGAAATTAAATTGATATAATCTTATGTACTTAATTATATTATGTACATGTGAGAATAAATGAAATAATAAAATAAGAATTCAATATTCTGAAATGTTAAACAATATTTTTCTATTAAATTTATAAAGGTGAAGAAATATTGAATTTCAATTCAAATGTATTCAATTAATGTAGTTGTTTTCGAAAATAATACTTCAATAATAACATATTACACAGTATACTTATTAAGTATTGATTGTAATAAATATAAATGTATAAATAATGATTATGTACTTTTATTTTATAAAAAATAAGCATTAATTAAATTTTAATAAAATTAATTTACATTATTGTATTAGTAAATTTTATTTAATTATTCTAAATAATTTCAAAATTCAAGTTTTTATTTTCATATCGATTTTTTCATAGTATAATACAAGAAAATTAATTAATTAAATTTTAAAAAATAAAAATAAAAAATATTGTGTGCTAGCTATAAATAATTACAATATTCAATATTACAAGAATACATAAAGAAAATTCTATATACATATATGTATGTATGTAGATATAAGATGGAAAATGTTAAATAAATTAGTAAAATTTTAAAATGATTAATTAGAAATTTAATTGATAAATTTCTTTTATATTTTAATTACAACAACATAAACATTTGAGTTTTTTTAGTTTTCTCTTTTTTTGTTTCGATAGAATTCAATATAATTTTTATAATTTTCAATTTTAATTTTTTATTTTTTTTTTGTATATATATATTGTTTTTTTTTGTTTTGAATAAGTATTTTTTTTTAAATTTTTTTTATACACAAAATATATAATTTTTATTTTTATTTGCTATCGTTTTGATGCATTTTAATCTCTACTTGTTTTCTCTACATTTCTATTATTATTTTTGTAATTTATTTTAATTATTTTCTTTACATTTATTCTTTTTAATTTATTATCATAATATATACGTTATTTTTGTATATATACTTTAAGATATATTGAGAGGTGATGGTTAACATTTTATTACAGTTGAAAATATAGTGTCTTTCTTATATAATATATTCCCATTTATACATACTGTAAATGTAAATTTTAATATAGAAATTAAATAATGAGGTAAATGAATATTTAATTACATTTTGTTAGTTTAATCCGTTTTAAAACAGGAGATTTTGTCAAAAATAAAAAAAAAATCTTTTTTAATTGCGATTTTTATTACTGTACTCCAATAAATCATTGATGTCTTAATTTCTAACAATTTTTATTGACCTGTACATAATTTACAATTTAAAAATTATTTATTTTTTAGACCACAATTATAAGTAATGCAACAGGATTGTATCCCTTTGAGTCATTCTTGTGAGTTAACAAGTTTTGTTTATTATACATTTTGGTATTAAACTTAAAAAATAAATTTAAAAGCAAAACTGAATTTAATGTTTTAATTATTTTTTATTTTAAATTAACATTGAAACCTTGTTATCTTTGAATTTTAATTAATTTTTGAGTAGCTAGATACAATCAAATAAATCTATTGCAGATTTTTTAACATTAAGACATGCTTTTCGCCACAATGAAAAAAAATTTTATTATATTTACATTATGTATATATAGGGTATATATTTTATTTAAATATTAATAAAACTTTTTTATTTCTCGAAGTGAAATTTTTTTCTCTTAATCCTTTGTAAATTAATGTGCATGTAAGCATTATAAAATATACATTTATTTGAAATTAAGTATGTATTATTTAAATACATACACATTTTATATAATATATATAGGTATTTTTAATATACATTTTATACATTTAAATAATTTTATTAATAAATATTAAATTCATTATTGTTTAATTTTTTTTTGTTTGAAGTTACATGTATATTCTTAAATTACAATAATAATTAATTAGTAAATACATATATATTTATATATATAGATAAAAATAAAATTAAGCAGTCCTGAAATGTGTATGTGTTTGTGTGTGTGTGAATTACATAATTGCTGTTTTCTATTTTTCTTCTTTTAATATACATTATTTTATTACATAATTTTATTATAAACATCTTAATTTGTTAATATATTGTTGGTTAGGCTATCTTCTTTATCATCGTAATCTTCGCCAATTTCATGCAAGAACCAAAATGCAACTGCTAATAAACTGGATCCAAATAGATCACCTAATGCTGTTAAATATGGTATCGATGAATTGTCTGGATCAATTTTCCATTTCCACATTGAATGTGTAATAATATGAGCGATATACAATAGTAGCATAATCTAAAAATAAAAGTAAAATTTAGTGTTTAAATTTATGGCGCATTAAATAGAAAAAAAAAAAATTTAATTAATTGAGAAATTTTTACTTTCAATTGTTGAAAGTTTTATCAAGATTAATTAAAATTGTACTCGTATATGAGTTTTGAATAACAAAAACTTGAGTTATTAAAATAGCTTAAATTTTTTTTCAAAAAATAAACTACAAAATTAAATTTTTTATCAATTTAATGATTCGGAAAATTATTAAAATCAACGCAATTTAAGTTTCCTAAATAAAGAAGAAATTATTAAATAAAAATTTTAGAATTTTTGTGTGAAAGAAATTTAATTAGTCAAATGTTTTGATGAACAACGATCAAAACAAGCCAATTTTCACAGTATCTTTGAGATACATTTATGGGACTTGTTGGAAGCTTTAAGACCATTCGAAAAGTTTTTTAAGCTGATTTGTGTGTATAAAATGCCATAATCTTTAAAGAACGTTAATAAAACCATCAGCATATTTTCAAGCAGTCAGTGGGAAATTTAGGTTTTTGTCATATATTACATTCGTTTCAATTTGGTAAACAAGTATTGGTAGGCACTGATAGAACTTGGTAGGAAAAATAAAGTCATTATATTGTTGACTATTCTACGCATTGTGGCATCTATTAGAAAATTAATATCCTTACAAAGATTGAGGCGGTTTATTAGGCTTGCGTAATGTAATAAGACATGTAAACATGAAAAATGAAAATATGTAATAAGACCACAGCAGGAGTATTAGAATGGTGAGCTAGTGATGAGATAGGCAAGACTTTAATTTTTATTTTATCCCGAGGAAAAATTTCCTATTTTTCGTAGGTTAATTTTTACACTTTGAGCAACATTTATATAAACAATTTGAGGCTGACAGAGAACTTTTTGTGCAGATTTTGCCATGAGATATTTTTAACAGTTAACTGAAAATTTTAATTGATATACTCGTACATTTTATTATATATGTAATGGTTAAAAGAAGAATCAAATCCAATATATTAAAGGCATTTATAATTATAAAACTGTTGAGTGGTCAGTTCTCAAAATGAAAATCTTATAGAATTCGATATAAACAATGATATTTCCATATATACAAGAGCATTGAAATTATCAAATTTAAATGGGCCTATATCGATAAAGTTTTCTTTAAAATGATTTGCTTATGAAAATAAACCGTAAATAGAAAAACGGAAAACTTAAAAACATGTTTTATCCGAAAATCTTATCCAGAAGTATAAAGTGGATATAATTGAAATTACTAAAAAAAACTATGAAATATTACACTTAATTCTTTGAAATTATTTGGAAGTAGATATGCATAGGTGTACTTTTGTTATTTTATTAAAAATTTTAATTTTTAGTTAATTTAGCGTTATCTTTTGCTATTGATTATAAATTATTATAATATTGTTTTTTTTTTAATTGGAATTAATATTGTAATTTTTTATTAATTAATAAAATTATTAATAAATTTCCACATTTTATAATTGTTTTTAAGCTGAACACTTCAATTCAGCAATTGTCTGTATTGATACTATTAACATTAATTTCGTATTATATTGTCGAACTTTGATTAATAGCAGATATAATGCATAGTGTTATGTATGTATGCACGTTTATATTGTTCAATAAAACATGAAATTATTTCAAAATTAGTCATTTGGTTAATCCTTACATGAACTTGAAAATAATATTCATTGTGTATTTGTGATTAATCATTTTAACGGGAAAGTGGTCACATACAGATGTAAATAAAAAAAAAAATGTGATAATGTGTATTTTGTTCGATTGTTTAAAATGATCTTAATATACATAGTTATATAAGTACGAGTATGTACATATGTAAATAAGCTTTTTAAGCCGGTATGTATTTATTTTTGGTATTTATGAGCTGAATTTTATTTAAATGTACACTCAATTCATAAGTTATAAGATAGACGTTTGTACATGTTGTACATATTTACTGTTATTTATTTTCTGTTCTTGTCATTTAAAGCAATTTTTCCTTGAACAAGCGAAAATACTACTGTTAAAAACATGTGACATTATTTAAATTACTCTTGCTCATGTACCACAATAATTTCAGCTTTTTATCATAAAAGGAGTAGAATTTTTGTAAACAGACACGAGGACAGAGGAACGGACGGCTGAACGAATGGCCGGGCAGACTGAAACTAATAAAAACTTTCCTTCAAATTTTTTTGGAAAAGTGTTAAAAAGGATCAACTTTACATTATATAAAATCAGTTGTCAAAAGGCTCAAAAAATCTCTTAAAAATGGATAAGAAGTTTTTTTTAATTTCATTTAATGTAAGGACGGTGTAACTAAATTGAATTTTACATTGAGAGCAACAACTACTATTTTTTTATTATATTAAGGAGAAATTTCCATCTTATTCATCATAATAGCACATAATTTAGTGCGTCTTAACAAATCATAAATTTTTGCTTAAAACCAAGAGTGGCTCAAAAAGAAAATGGTTTGCGTCTTAACTTAATATTAACTTTTGATAGTCTTATCAAAAGTTTAAATTTAAGGAAATTTTTTTAATCACACGTTGAAATTAAGCTCTCCAAAAAAATTTGATTAAGTCAATTTCATTCTATGTTCGGAATCAATGAATTCAGTTGTAATAAAATAATTTAAAAATTATTAAAAAATTATTTATTGCCCGTAATACTAAATTACGATAACAAATTACAGAATTGCTTAGGTTTTTTTTATTAAAAACAAAACAGTTAATTACAAAAACGTGCAATTTTATTATATAGGAAGAATTTTTACTATTTTTGTCTAATCTTTTGTCAACACTATTACAATAATCCGTAAATTTTTACAAATATTTTTATTACATTCCAATAATAATTAATATTTTATATTAAACTAACCTATATACATATGTATGTATATATTAAAAAATATTTTATATAGACACAGTAACAAATTAAAATTTCAATGGAAATTTTTAATAAAATTATTAATTTTAAATTAAAAATTAATTTTCTTATCTTAATGGTATGTGTCTATGTGTATAAAGGCAAACAAAATTATTTTAATTAAATTAAATATTTTTGAAAAGAAAGGTGAGCCTAAATGATCTTAAATTTTGATTAAAGTAATTTTAATTTTAATCAGATTGATTTTTTAAATTCTTATGAAAAAATTAAATTATTGAAAATAAATCTTTTATGGTAATCAAAATATTGAGGCATGTGAACTTTGTTCGAAACAAGGTTAAAGTGTCTGTTTTTCTTACTCATTTTGAAAAAAAAAAGGTTTCCATTGATTTTGTTCTCCAGATAAAAAAAAAAATTTATTATCAAATTTCCAATTAAAATGATATCTTATTTACGTGTTTATTAACCACTGATAAGATTTTCTTATTTTTCTATTGCCATGTTTTATAGTAGGTTTTAACGCATGTTTATAGGAATTTTGAGATTTGATAATAGTAAAAACAAAAGAATTAATTGTAATCTATTTAATTAAAGTAAATCGTTATCAATTATGTATAAAGAAATTTGTAGTTAAGGGGAAGAAAGAATATGCAAGTGAAATTAATTGAATATAGTGAATTTCTAAATATTTTCTTTCAGACCTTTGTCAACTATCAAAAATATTTATTCTTGACAAATTGATCTAATTTTTCCTTTTTTCCCTACCGGCCATTGAAGTTTTCTGCTCTTATACTCAACATACTTGCAAAATTTATAGAGCTAAACGTTATTAAGAGCTCGATAGCTGAAGGTTCCCGAGAAACACCAAAATTTTTTTAATGCAAATTTTTTGAACGGAAAAACCCATTTGCTTATAAAAGAATTTTTATTTTATCTTGAACCGCTTGGGAACAAACGGTTCGAAGTGCGGACCCAACATTCGTTCAACAGTTTAGCAGTTATGTTAGATAACTTTTTCATTTCAGCAGAACATTTAAGTTAGTTTTTAATTCATTTATGTTATAAACTCAAAACATAAACATATAATTACGAAAATATTCTTAAATATTGGCATAAAAATTATAATTAATAAAAAATAAAATAAAATCTTACTTGTATTAAACTCATTGATAGATATGATAATATAAATGGATATTGAACTGTTGATTCGCCTTGATGAATCCAATCAGCAGCAAATATGAATACAACTTGACCCGGAATTGACATAAGTATTAAAATTCTAGCAGTTTTTGCATAAGGTACTAGAAAATATTTAAATATAATTTTAATTCTTCATTTGTATAAGTTTATAATGAGAAATGAAATATCAAAATTTGTTTTAATTATATATGTACCTCCTTTGAATAAAGCTCTCCACGGATATTCAAATATTTTAGTATATGGTGGTATAATACCAATAATTGAACTTTGATGTAACATCGTTGATATTCTACTAGCCTGTACTGATACTAAATTACCGCCAATACCATTAATAATTGGCTGAAATACAACATAACCTTTGTATACACGAACAACAGCATCCAAAACAAGACCACCCAAACTAAAAGTTTTTTAATAAATTTAAAGAAATTATTGTTATTTTATTTGTTTAAAATAAATAATAGAATATTGTATATATTATAACTTTGCGTAGACTTACCCGCTAATTAATAATGCCGACAATACTGGCGTCCAACCTGTTGTTAAAACTGGTCGTGTGTACTTATTACGAAATACTATTATTGTCCATATTGGTAATAAACAAAAATACACTCCAATAACAACATAACAAATCCACAAATGTGTATCTAAATAAAATAAATAAAAATTTAATATAAAATTCCAAAAATTTTAATCGGAAAATAATTTTAACTTACTTATATGCATATATAGTCGAGATGCTATAAAAGAAAGTAAACTAATTGAAACGACATCACCGATTGAAGCAGCCAATGGAGTTGCCAAATTATCGGGATTCAAGCGATATCTTTTCGATATTATTATCACAGCCACTAATACAAAATCTTTAAATAGAAAACAAATTGAGAATAAATATAAATTATAGGTACACTCACTGTTTTATAAAAAAATTAATTTGAATTTTGTATATTGGTACCTAAAACAAAACAGGACGATGTTGCTGTAAACATTGCTGAAGCCATCATTAATACCACATGATCAAATTCAAATTTATTATGTAATGCAGCACCAACACATACAGCAAATATTGATACAATAAATGATGCCACTATTGCCTGCACTTGAACTAATGATATATTACCAACAATCATATGAAATACTTCTTTTTTTGAAGACATTAAACCTAAATTTGCTTGAGTTGATAAACGTGATGCTAAACACATATCTAAATTTCCTTTTAAACCAAGTAATGAGGGCACTAATATAAATAATTCAGAAACATGCTCAAATACCTCCCAACTCTGCAATAGAAATATAAAATAATTTAATACAAATAATATTTTATTAAAATATGTTGATATTTAAAGACTTGATCACAAACTCATATTTTATTACTTATATGAAAACTCTGTTTGTGTACCGTGTTTTGTAATTAATTAAAATTTGTCTACTTAATTGCTCTGAACAATTAAATAAATTTCATTGTTTATCACATTAAAAATAATTTGCAGAACTGATTCAATGTTTACAAAAGTTTAATACGGAAATATTTTGGTGATAAAATCATAGAGCCTTAAATTTTTTGTTAAGCTTATATTGAAGCAGAAATATTAAAAAAGATGCAAATGTGTAAATTTGAAACAACAGGTAGGTTCAGTGCATTGTTAAATTATTGAATTATAAATTATTGAATGCATATATGAATTTATAGCTCACTAATGTTTTTAATTGTTAAAAAATTAAATTGAAATTTTTCGCGTAAAAATATATTTTAGTTATTCTTAGCGATATTCTAGCATATTTTAAAAAAAATTGAACGAAGAATATTTGATTAAGTGATTTTTTTTTAATTTCATTATTTATTTATATAAATTTTTAGCAAATTGGGTCAATTGATTGTTGTATTTTGATAGAAAATATCAAACCACTTGCATTTGTTATCTTTTAATGTGACAGGCATACATTTTGTGTATTTTATGTTATTTTTACAATTTTTATTATATAATTTTTATTTTTATAATTGATAACATGAAAATGAAAATAAACAATGAAAATCTCCTCATAAAATTGTATAACAGATCAACTGTATAGCCAAAGAACCGACTAAAGGCAGAAAAATAAAAAAATTTTTCTCCTCGAATTGAAATTCCTACCAGCGGCCTACCGCCTTCTATGCGGACGCTCTACCAACTGAGCTACAGAGCCCAATTTTGAGCAAAACTGATTTTTTCCATTCTTTAGACTTTACTATGTATTATTTTTGCTGCTGATTAAAATATAGGCTCTGTCACAGTTAAAATTATCCAATAATTAATTCTGCTTATGCTAAAACAAAAGTCTTAGTTAAAAATCTAACATATTGTCTTCGGTTACACAAAGCAGGTTACATATTTTGTTATTAAAAATACTTCTAAATAAAACGTATATTTTGTAATAATGACGAAATAACATTTAAAAATTCTAAGACGATTTTCTGCGACTTTAAAAATTCTAATTTAGGAATTTAATTAACATGAACTTAAATTGAACTCTATTTGGAAATATTACGATAATTTCAAAAGGTTACTTAAATTGTGCAATGGTTTTTTTTATTATATAAAAATTGTAAAATTCAACTTACATCTACTCTTCCTAATATAATACCAGCACCAATTGTACCAATACCAGCTAAAAAGAATGGTACAGCTACTTGTAATGTTGTATGCCACCATTCTTCATGCGCAATACCAGGTCTATTTAATGCTATTTTTTCATCATTACTATCATCACCTCCACTTCCACCCCCAGTCCCCCTCAAACCAGCCTTATCTGATCCTGGATCAGGCTCTGATGATGCTATGGACGTCGTAATGATTGAGCTTAATGAACCAGTTGTTGATTGTGGTAAACCTGACAGTTTGTCATTGTCAATGTCTGTAATGGTATTAAATTAAATTTTTTTTTTAATTTTAATTATCATAAAAAGAAAAAGAAATTCACTGAAACAAAATTAATTTGTAAATTTTTTTATTTTATTTAGTTTTAATATGATTATCAAATTAACTGTTGTTACATAAATACCCACCACATTTTTTTTATAATATTAATTAAATAAAAATAATATTAAAAATATAAAATTACGGCAAAAGTCACTTAAAACAAAGGGTTATTCTTATAATCATGCTTTTTTCTTTTATTATTTTTTTTATCTTAAAGTAAGTGAAAAACATGCAATTGGGGATTACAAAAATTAATTATAGTGAATAAGTTTAGTTTCGGGGACAATTTCTTAAAGTTTTTTAAAAAACAAAATTAAAATTATTTTAAAAATTATAATTAAAAAACAATAATTAAAATAAAAATATTAAGGAATAGTAAAAGAAAAGCAAGAGTTTATATATAAAAATTTTTAAAATAATTTTTAAGCTTTTACTTGACTTTTTATTCACATTTTCTTATTAATGTACGAGTGTAGTTGCAATTATTGCGTCTAAACAAGTAAACTATAAGTTCAACAAGATCCTATTACATTCAGAAATTTCTGTAAATCTAGACTAGTCTTCTTCTTCTTTATGTTTTTTTCTTTAGGTCCTTTTTATTTATTTTTGTATATTATAAATTAAATTTTAAAGTGAGGCGAATATAATTTATGCATCCTAAAACGAACTGAAAAGTTCAAAATTCAATGAATAATTGACAAAAATATTTGCGATTTCCAAAAAGGCGAGAAACTACAATTAGCTACAAATTTATTTTGTTAGAAAGAGGAACGAAAAACAAGATGTTAAAACGAAGTATCAAGAATAAGACCAGTCTGGAGATAAGAATTCACTACAGCTGCAAAATACGGAGCACTATTACTTCGAAAAATGAAACTATTTGAAAATTAAATATTGAAACTATTACTTCAAATACGTTTGTATTGTTAGATCACTTTCCCGTAACTTCAGTTTTTCGAAGAAACAGTGAATTGTCATTATTATTTAATTATGTATTTTTATTTTCTTAAAACCTTCAGTAAATAAAAATATTAGTAGCAAAGAGTACAATATTATTCCTGAAAAAAACAAGTGACAAAACAATTTTATTTTAAGCACAAGCGGTTTAAGCATTGCTATTAGGTACTCTACATTGTATAGGCTTATTGAAGTTTCTTTGCTATCTAATATTGCAGTTTTTTTTTTGTAATATGAATTATAACACATTATATACATACATAAAGCTTTATTGTTCAAACAAAAATATATTTGTATATTTTATTTCAAAAATAAATTATTAGTGAGTTTATTCTGGTGTTCACGAAAGTTTTTTCAAAAAAATTAAAAATGATGGAAAAAAATTCAAGACTTCTACTTAAAAGGTTCCAATAATTTGTAATACTTGATGTGCAAAATTAATATTGTGGTTGCTTACCTATTGTGATTATTATAAAACAACAAAAAGATTTCGGGGGATTTGAAAAATTAAAAAAAAATCGTGTCTATTTCATCTACTTTTTGAATAAACAAACTAAATTTTCACATGATATTAAATCTAACAAATTTTATTTGTAACTTATTTATTTTATAGGTACTTAATTATTTAGAATTAAATAGTTCTCTATAGTATAGGAATACTATAGATCATAAAATCATACATATGTATATGTCAATATTCGCTTAATTTTGCCATAATGTCATAGACGCAATCAATAGCAAACAGTAAAACCATTTTTCACAGTTGATATTGTATAAAGCATTTTTTTGTCACTTGTGATTTAACTTTTAAAAAAATTTAAAATAAAACCAAAATTTATCGCCGATTGCGTTAGCAACGTGTAATAGGATTAATGGTGCCTTGAAAATTCATTATTAATGACAATTAAAAGAATTTGACATACTGAGAAATGAACTCAGTATACGATAACTGCTTAGAAGCTAAATGTAAAATATAAATTGCAGTACTGTATAATTACCACTAAACACTATATAATTACTAAAATGCACTACATTTGCCGAACTTTAAATTAAAAATAAATTTCAATTTTTGTTTACAATTTAATAATCCAAATGGTACTTGTAGCGGAACCTTTTAATTTACAATTTATTAAATTATGTCTAAAATTTTTTAAAATCGAAATTAATATTTTTAATTATTTTTTTACTAATAAGAAAAATTTGTCTTATTTGTCATGAATTAATTTTTAAAATACTTTTAAGTAAATGTACAAGTTCAATTTAAATGTTATTGAGAAATTGAACAATAATTAAGTAGTTATACAACACATCACAATAGTTGAAGCACAACTGTTTTGACAAGAGCCTAAAAATATTAATTTATAATTTTTAAATTACATAATTATTTTTAATAGTTTTTTGTAATAGAACAAAAAATTTAGCATGTATTTCAAGTTATCATTTGAAATAATTATTTTTTTTTATTTAGCAATTTTATACTTTCACACATTGTTAGAATGTACATGAATTAAAATTAAATTATTTTCAAAACAAAATTTCAAATAATTAATTGTCTATTTTCAGAATGACAATTATTATACAATTTGTTCAGTTTTTGCTCTTTGACAAAATTTAAAAATATTGGATAATGTTTTTGGGTAATTGTAGATTTTCTGTTTTTGGTATGGTTTTTAAATTTAAGTTTATGTTATTAATAAACTTAAATTTAAAAACCATACTGTTAATAAGATGTGACCGGGTGTAACTAATTACGTAAATGATTGCTTTTAAAACACGGTTACCGAAATAAATTAAATTTTTATTTTATTATAAAAAGTATATTACAGTTTTTTATTAGGTACATTTTCAGTAAATTATTTAAAAAATATCCAACATGATTTTATTTTTAAATATGTGTTAACAAATGTGAAACCCTTGCACAAAAATGTTCCCGAAAAAAACATTTAATATTCAATTTTCAATAAATTGATTATTAAGATGATATGATCTCTAATCTGAGCAATGATGCATTGCTTATGGCATCGTTTTTTTAACTGAAGAGTCTCAGGTTCAATCCCTGGTTAAGGTACTTTTAAAATTATACTTAATATAGCTCAACGTACAATATTATAAAATAAAAAATTAGTGTCAAAATTACTTTCCATAAATTTATAACATTCTTTTAAACAAAAACCTTTAACATTTAATACGAGTATAAGGGAAAAAAACTACGGTCGATTGGTCACCACGTAGTTATTTCATTGCTTTGTGAAACTGAAGCTTGATTCTAAAACTAATGACACTAAGAACCGCAAGTTCGCCAATTCCTACATGTGTTTACAAAGCTTGTACATCGTTTAAGATACTCGTATAAAGTTGACATCAAAGTCCTTTTCTAAAAATGTCAGATTTTTTGACAATTTCCGACAAATTCCAAGCTTTTGTAATTAATCTTTTTCAAATTTCCATTCGATCCATGGCGTTACTTATTTAATAAATAAAAAAACATTATATACTATTTTAAATTGCGCAGTTATTAGCCGGATTGGATCATTACCTTAGCGGTTTTTTATATGTGCTCATCCTAAAATCAGGCAATAATTATTTATGGCAATTTGGCTAAATTTTGGTATATTATGTAATCACAATAATTTATGTGTGTGTGTACAAAAGATTGTTTTTTTTTTTAAAAAAGTGTTCATTTGTTTAAGTGCAACACGCTTCTTTACCAATAATGATTTAATCCGAAATTTCTTTACATTGTAATTACTTAATAGGTGTAGATTTCGTTCTCAAAATTAAAAACACGTACATCATATTAATTTAGAACCATTAAATAAAAGTTTTTAAGTCCTCATATCTTTTTAAACCTCCTTAAAAAATTTGTACAATATGTGTAAACAGTAAATTCTGTAAATTATGAATTATTTAAAGTAATAATTGATAGATTAATTAAAATTATGGGAAACAACATGAGGGATGAAGGGGATATGCATCAAGACGATTCAATGGTTTCTTACGAAAAAAAAAATTATAATATTCTCATTTATTCATAAGAGGAAGAACGGACAAACAAAGTACAGTAAAATTAATAGAATAAAAAATAGTTTACAAATAAATAAATTATTTTGAGTATTGTAAAAATTAATTATGTAAAATTAATAAAAAAGAAAAAGATTCATGTGCTCTTTAGAATTTAAATAAAGGTGCAATTTTATATAAAAATCTTAAAGTAGTAAAATGTTGTTTGTACCAGTATTGTATATATGTGTATTTGTGTGGATATTTCATTACTGTGTGTATGGGCATGGGTGTAAATTTTATTAAATAAAATATCGAAATTTTTATGCTTTAACAACATAAGTAATGTAAGTAAAGAGTCGTCTATACATTATGTAGGTGTACATACTTCAGTACGCAATGCAAAATTATTTACATAATTACATAATATGTACAAAACAATAAACATTGCATTTTGTCGAAGAAATTATTAAAAAGCAAATTTTTTTATACAATCCAAAATAAATTATTTAAAATTAATAACATTATGTAAATTTATTTTTGAATTTTCAAAAGTATTTTGTTATTTTCTTTTACTGATTTTTGGTATAACAATATAAACGTCAGCATAATTTATATTTGAATAGAATTCTTTTAACGTGTTTTGCTACCCATTTTGTCACTGGTTATAGTCATTCCTTGCATGAAAAGGCAAAATTAGCTTCTTAATCTGTCTAAAAACGCAAATTTTTTGGTCTTTTTTCTATTACTTGAATATTTAATTTACAAGTTAATATTTATTTATCGAATTAAATAATTAAGTTAGTTTAAAAACCATTTGAAATTTAAAAGAGTTTTGGTACTACGTTTGCGTTCTAATTTACCCGAAAAGTGTATTTCTAAAAAGTTTCAAATGTTATGTAGCATAGCATATATGTAGCTCGGAACGTAAATGTGAAATTTCTGAATAAATTTATTAGAAATTTCACTTTTACGTTTAATAAATTTATTATTAAATTGAATAGGAGTGTTAAACACCCTTAAAAAGAACAAAATTAATGTAAGCATGCATTATTTATGTACAATATATGTGAATGTATGTAAGTTTATAAGTTTTTTAAATGTATTTTTAAATAATATTTACAATCTAGTTTTATAGTGTGTTTCTATCAAAATATAAAAGCCTTATATTGTAGTATAACAGTTTTGTGTAATAAAGTGTGATGCTTAGTGTAATTATGGTTTTATATAATATAATTTGTTTTTCCAATTAAATTCAAGTAAAAAAAATAATAATATTAAAAAGTTTAAAAATATGACTATTATCAGTGTTACTAGTTTAACACAATTACAATCATCTATATGTAACTCTTTTTACTTTTGATATTTTCGACATAGAAGTATAAACCCTTACAATTGATTCAGAAATGATAATTGAGTTTGACAAAATCTTGAATTTATAAACAAATTTTAAAATATATATACTTATGAGCAGTTTCAAGTCTTATGTAATCATATATTGATTGTGTTTGAAGCAGATTACATAAAGTAGTTAATCTTAGTTATTTCGAAGATCCTCAAATATTTCGTTTGTAATAAATGTTTTATTCGAAATCGAAGATTCCAAAAAATTTGGCGTGTTTAACTGCGTTTGGCTGTAGCCAAATTTACATAAGTTTGCCTAAACAAGATGTTGAAAAAAAGTATTAATCAATATTTGATTTTAATTAACAGATGTTTAGTTTTAAAAGTTTGACTTTTGAATAATTGAAAGCTAGGCAGAAATTTTTCAAAAATACATGTTTTTATATGGTTATTTATAAATGTTAGTAGATATTTAAAAGTTAAAAGTCAAAACTTAAAGAGAATTACAATTGAAAAAGAAACAAGGAAACCTCGTACACTGTCGAGGCATATGGAACTCCTTTCACTTTCAATGATGAGTAAAGAGAATTTTATTACATAATTCACAATCTTGCTTTAAAATATTTATTTCTTCCTTTTTTCCCTAAATTCCAGTTTCTTGAGCCGGATAGAATATAAATTTCGGCATAAATTTTTGGTTTTTTCCGAAAATCTTTAATTTAGATTGAAGCAGTAGCCGACTTATACTGAAGCAGTAAAATCAATTCTAATAACACTGAATAATTTTATTATAACAAATTAAATATCTGAATAATAAAGATAATAATAAATAAAAAAAGAAAAAAAAAGAGTATTTTTGATTTAAAATAAAAATATAACATTATTTTTGTATGTACTAATATAAAAAATAATAAATAAAATATAAAAAGTTCAGAATTGATAAAAATTTTATACTTAAAAAAAAGAGAGAAAAAAAAAAGAAAAGTGTAAAAGTTGTATATAGTGATTAATAGAAAGAGAGAGAACAAATTAAACTCACCATTTCCATATATTGTAAATAATTTATATTTATCATCTGTTGGTGTATAATATCCCGGTATTCCATTATTACTGCTGTTTTTGAAATTTTTATCACCCGTTATTATTGTTGGAATTTCGCTACTGTTATTATCATAATTATTTTTAAATATATTATTATTTCTTTCGGTACTACCTCCGCCACCGCCACCACCGTCAATTTCCCCACCACTTCTACCACTTTCCCCACCATTCTTACTACCGTCTTTACTACCGTTTGGAATTAGAGGCATTTTTTATTTTATTTAATTTTTATTTTATAATTTTAACGAAATTTCAAAAAAACGAAAAAGTTTTTTTTTCAGTAATAATTTAAAAAAAAAAAATGTACAAATTTAATTTTTAATCTCTTTTTTAATTAGAGTATAATAATATCATAAAATTGTTATATAAAATAAAGTGCGCGTTTAATTATTTACAAAAATAAGTTTGTAAATTATCAGATTGAAAAAAAATAAATGTATAATGTACGTTTATTTATTTATTTGTATTATTAGTGTGGATTTAAAGAACAATCAAAATGTCGTTTAATCCTATCAATTGAAATATGTAAATAATATATATATATATATATATATATATATATATACTGCTATATAATATATTTTTTGGAATATCTTAAAGCCTTTTTACATTTAATTTAATTATAATTGAAAATTAATAAATAAATGTATACTAATTATGAATATTTATTGTATTTTAATATTGAATATTTGGAATACTGTTGGTTCTATGTATATATTTATATATACATGTATTTTTTATGTACATATAATTTTATTTAATTTAATTATTATTTTATTTAAATAATAACAATAATTAAAATTAATTCTTATAAATTTTTTTTATATTTTTAATTATTATATGTACATAAATGTTTTATTTCTAATTTTTGTTTTTGTATATATATGCACTTAAATTAATATTAAATACAAATTTTTGGTACTTGTTTTATTTTTTTATTGGAATTGAATTTAATTTATTTACAATGAATATTTTTTTTGTGTTATATTGTCAAAATTAATTATATAAATATATATACATATGTATAATGTGTTGATTATTCACACATTAATTTATTATAACTATAATTAAATTAATAAGATATATATATATATATATGCTTCTATATATTTTTATTAATAAAAAAATTGATAATGATTTATCGAACATAGAAAGAAAAAAATAAATATTTAAAATAATCTGTTATATACACAATATATAAATATATTTACGAATGTATATAATATTAAAGTATCTTGCCGAAGTAAAAAAAATGTAAAAAATTACTTTTATATAACGTTTTTATTATTATACTATTACTGTTATACAATACGATAATTAAACGATAATTTAATTTTTATAGTTTTTATAAAAAAAAAAACTAAATACCGAGTATTTGTACGAAAATTTATATAACGTAAATTTAACGTTACCGTAAATTACTTTTCAATTAAAAAAATAAAAAAAAAAATATTTCAATATTTTTATTTATATGTAAATATAATTGCCGTTGCATGGGCTGTTTATCTTTTTAAGTTTAATAACGGGGCGTTCCGCTCTTATTGTTGATATCCCGTAATTTTTGTACAATTAAATTACGTATGTATTTATGCGCTGTTATGCACTAATTGTGTGTGTATAGAAGTAAAATTGGATTTTTTTTATCCCTATATAAAAAGCTTTAAATGTTTTATATTGTTTTTCTTTTGTTTTTGATATTTTTTTGGGAAGGATTTATATATATAGAGTGACTTTCAAGCGAGTAGTTCACATCTTTGCTTTGTTGATTAAACGAAAAATTTGGCGATCCCTTGTTAATTTCTTTTGTTTTTTTATACTTTTTTTCTTTTGAAAATATAGATATAAAGCTCTTTTATACCTCTATATTATATATATAAACATAAATATATAATTTAATAAAGATATTTTTGCTTTGCATGTACAAAAATCTGTCATAAAATTTGCAATATAACAGATTTATAAATTCTTTTTGTATTTTTACTTATATTAATTTTATCTATTTGTGATTCAGTCACCCGACCGTTGATATGGCTGCAAACGAAAAAAAAATTATTTTCCTTTTTTATTTTATTTCAGTTTAAAAAAAAAAAAAACAAATTTTAGTTGGAACAAAAAAAAAAATTCATTTTTTTTAATTCATTTTGCACAATTTTATTTTTTCAATTTTTCGATTTTAATTTTTACAAGAACAAAATATTTTCAGTATCTAATTAACCCTAAAAGGGTTGATACATTTTTGTTATGTAATATTTTTTTAAACATTAAAAGTTTTGTATGGTTTTATAAATTTTTATATGACAATTTCTTAAAAATATTTGCGATAATATAAAATAAATTTAAATTTTTCACATGTTATTCAGACTTATTTGAAATATTGCCAGTACCTAAATAATTAAAAGTAACTAAGTAGATTTTTACAGTCAAAAGTGTTGTCACATTAGTACTGTTAAACAGTATCTATATGCAGGTCTTAACGTCAATTTGAGAATTCAACAATTAAGTAGTTTCGAATTGCTAAATAACTGCAGTTGACGCTTCATTTGCATTTGATTAGATTCTGTTTTATTTTCGATTATTTTTGGTATTTCGAAAAGGGATTAATTATATGAAGATGCATTTTTATTCCATATATTTATAACTAATTTGTAATATTTTACTTAATGAAGTATTTGAATGAAGAAGAGCCAAACAATATTGAATAGATCAAAGAAAAATATGGTATTTTTATTCATCTTATTCACGAATATAATTTTGCACAAAATTATATGTGACTTCGAAACAATTCACCATTTATTATTGCAAAATTAAATATTTCTTAAACGATTCTAAAGCTGCAATAAATATATTTCAAACAAATTATAATTGTCTGACTTTAAAACTGCCGCATGGTATCAATACACAATTCAACTTATGAGTTTAGTTTAGATAACAAATTTCTGCAACTAATTTTCAAAAACAATGCAAGTTTAGAACGTGTTTAATTTTCTTTAAGAATTCAAATGTGAAAGTAAATTACAGGGGCATGTTATTTTATATAATAAAAAAACGCTATAATGAATAATAAAGCTAATCTTGTATCTAAATCCATAAATTATAAGTGTTTTTTTTTTTTAATTTAATTTCGCACAAACAAAAAAGCCTGCTACTTCACTTAAAAACGAAACTTACCAGGTGCTATTTGATGTCAAACGAGCACGTTTTTAAAAAAAAGTTGACTTAGCTTTTTTCTTAATTTTAATTCAAAATTTATTTTACTTGCCTAAAAATTTTTATAAGTACAAAAAAAAAAAAAATAGCCCAAACATTTAATATTTTTGTTTTCATTTAATTTGCTTTGTAATTTAATGTGTAGACGCTAAGCTTATGAAATTCGAGTAGTAGTATAAGAGTTGTAATTACAATTTATCATATGTATTATACATACGTATTATCATACGTATGTATACGATTCATAATTATATTTTGTTGATTATTTAATTTTTGCTAGACTGAAAATAGTAAGTAGACGTCTACGTTATAAAATATGCTTCAATTTTGAAAAAACAAAAAATTATGCTAAGTTGCATAAAAACGTACGTATAAAGCAACAACATATACTCGTATAACAAACCTATGTCAATAAGTATATAAAGGCGCGTGTCTAACTTCTTTGTTAGTTTTATGATCGTATTTTATTTATTTATTTATTTATCTCTCTTCTGTTATTGTCTTATCTTAGTTTTCTTCTGCTTTGTAGTGTTAAGCTCTTACATTATTCAAATAAAGTTTCAGCCCATATAGCAAAATTATTGTAAAATATTTTATCTATATTTCTATTAGATAAAATTTCAATTTCGTTTCAGTTCTGTCCGTCAGAATCATATATAAAATTTACACTTTGTTTTTGTGTATGGATCAAATTATACAATGTAAGTATAAGATTTATAATTATGTATTTTGTTTATTTTAAAAATCATATAAGATTAAAAGAGTTAATTATGCTGAAATTCCATTAAAATTTCTATTACAAATATTTGATAAATTAATTTTTATTTAGTATTTATTCAACCAAAAAATTTTTTCATATAAAGAAAATATATTATTATTAAATGAAATGATACTTTAATAAAAAATAATAAAATATTATCTTAATATATATTTATGTGTACGAGATTACATAAATTCTAAGTTTTTGAGATTAAGTTACAAATTAATGTATAAATAAATGATTTCTTCTATTTATTAAGTTCTATTCTACAAAAACTAAGTATACATTTCGTTGTTTGTCTGATTAGTGTATAGAAACAAAGTATTTTGAATAGAATTTTATCATAAAATGTGTGATAATATTAAGGACCTGTTTAAATATCACAGAACGTGACAAAAACAGAAGTTTTAAATTAATTTAAATATAAAAGTTGTGTATGTATTAGCAATTATTTCAAAAAATTTGTAGTAAAATTTAATTCCTTTTGGTTTTAAAAAATGTAGTTAAACGTGTTAAATTTACTCAACATTATAAAAAATTAATGTTGTTTAGATGCCTTACATAACGTCCACACATAAGAATGCTTATGTTGTCGCAATATTAAAGTTAAATTCTCATATTAACTTATTATCATCTTACTTTTAACAAAGACTACTTATATTCTAAAATTGGTGAAGATTTTTGAAAAATAATGTGTTTGTATTGTAAAAAATTAGTATGCCCAGTTTTACTATTTCTATAGTGTGTTTGCTATATACTTTATACTATTGACTTTAATTTTTGGACATATTTTTTGTTAAATTTTTTGAATTTCAACGTAACAATTGAAGCGGTAAGTGGTCAGAGGGGTCAACTTACATTTGCATTGTGACATATTTTTTCTTTAACAAATTGTAAAACTATTAATTTTTTGTTACTTATCTACTATGTGCACTGTCAATTTCGTCTTTTATTAAGTTTCTAGTTATAAGAGTAATCACAGTTGAAAATATATGAAATTTAATGATGTTCTATCCGAAAAGCTCGATTTTCGTCAAAATGTTGGTTAACCCCTTTGTAAATAAATAAAACTAATCTATACCAATATGTTAAAAAAAATTCAAATCTGCTTTTGAACTGAAAATATTATTTAATAAAATATTATTTTAAATCTGAGATGCATAAAATTCAAAAAGAACATTTGTTTTTCAAAAAAATAGCTTTTACAATATCTGATTGCGCATATTGCCGGCAACTTAAATTGCTCTATATATTTTTATTATTTATAATTTTATGGTGAAAATATAAAAAAAAGTAATTTTACATCACGAACTCATTTTGTGTAGTTTTTCTTTTTACATTAATAAGCGTTGATATTAAAAGTATAATTTCACTCAGCAGGTGATTGATTGGACAGAACAAATTTTATAAACAATAATAGGGTAATCCCTTCTAGTCTAACTGCATATAATCATGTGAATAAGTAAGCTGATACATATAAGTGCTTTTAAATAAAAATAAATTATGAACGAGATTTCTAAAATCGATTTCAAAAGAGTTTTTGCACAAACAATGAACGAAACAATTATGCAAAAGTTAATCTTAATAATAAGGCTGTTAGATAAAGTGCTAATATAAATGGGGATATGTATCATAAAAAATTCTACGGGTCAATTAGAAGGCCTAAGGGCCTAAGGGTTTATTATCGCCATACGTTTTTTTCCCTACGCGAAATATAAACAGACTTTGAATATAAACAAATTGATTTCGGTTAAATAAGGCTTTTTAAATTTATTTTAGACGTTAATAAGGCGCTTAAATTTACTGAATTGCTTTAAAAGATTTATCATAAAAAAGTTTTCTTTCTAAAACGCTTCAAAATTTAGACAAGATAATTGTTCATCCAATAGTTTATTTCAGTGTACGGCTCAGTGGAGGTTTGCATCAATAATAATTTAAGTAGTGTAAAGTCTAACTGCAATCTACATAGTGATCTATATAGTAAAAAGTTTTCAATTTTACGAGTTTTATATATTCCTAAAAGGGTACACTGTATTTCTATTAATATGAACAAACTGTTAAATAAGAGCACTACAATTTACTTTACAACAAATAAAAGCGTATGTATGTATATAAACGAGTTATATAGGAATACTAAGTTGTTTTTGCTCATTAAGATATCGCATGTATTCCCCTAGTAGTAGTGTGGCATGCTTACATGTAAATATTATTAAAGTTCCCGAAGAATTTAATTATTAAATTGTGTCATATCTTCCGCAAAAATTAATTCAATCTACAATTTTATTATGGATACATTTGCAGCACTCAAATTCTGTGATGTAATGCATTTTTATTATGACGGATGCATAATATTATATAACTGAGTACATGGTGTTGAACTGGACTGAAATCTATTTTTATACATTTTGACTTTACAAAAATAAAATATGAAAATGAGTGGTTTAATATTTTCTGTTTTTGCTTTTGTTGACATGCAATTTATAATTTTTATACTTTTACTTTTTTTCTTCATTAAAAATATAAAAGTGTATCTGCATCTATTCGAAAAAAAAGAAGAAAAAATAGAACGAAAAAAAAAATGTAGTTTTAAGTTCAAGTTCATCTGTTTGTTGTTATTTTTTATTAAAAATGTTACAGTTTAAGCAATACTTCGTTTTCAGCATTTTTCAAAAGATTTTTTGAAAAAATGTGCTTATTAGTTTCACTCTGCCCGTCTGTCCGTGCATATGTTTAAAAAACTTCTATATCCTTGAAGATAGAAAGCTGAAATGGTATATGTACATAGATCTTTACTAGAAACTTATATACGTAGAAGAAATTTTTCTGCATATCTGCAGAAATTTTTCTCTGGGAGTCTGAAACTTTAGCACCTTTGGAAATTAATAAATAGTTTATTTCGTTAGAATTAACTATTTATTATCATTAAATTATTAACTATTTATTATCGTTCACTTTCACGTCGTCTCAAGTTATCGTCTCACGAAATTTGTTGAATTTGAGTTTTTGTTTATGTTATTGAGTTTTTGTTTATATTATTAAGTTTTTGGTTATGTTATTCTTGAATTTTTCGTTATGTGCTCCTCTTGAAATTTTTTTGTATATCAAAGATTTCATACATTTCCCCACCTTAAATGTATGCAATCATTGAAAAAAATTTGTATTTTTAATAACTACATTTAGTACATAGCTAGATTGTTTTTACAAGAATTTTTTTTTACTTGCTGAAGTGAAAAGTGCTACATTAGAAATCATTGGTTTGATGCAATTTTATTACTTATTTTATTTTATTGAAAATATTCAAAAAACGGAATTTATTATAATTTGTAAAAATCGCCATTTTTTTCGCTTTTGTCTAGTGATTTCTATACTCCATAGATCACATCAATTTGTTTGAATTCATTGTTAGAAAATCTGACAATTTATATTTGATTTTCAAATCAAAAAATAATAAATCAGAGATTAAATCAACTGATCGGCACAAATCAATGACCCATAATGAATTTTTATGTAAAAGAAAGTAAAAAACAAATTCATTCACAATAGCTTTTGTCACTAAAAATAAATTTTTGTCTTATTCAAAACTGTTGACATATATTTTTTTTAATCCAATAATGATTAATGAAATAATGACTATAACTAGGTGAGTGTTATGAAGCAAAATTAAGTATTATACTTTTCATATCCTCTGGTATTTTAACTTTTAACACATTTTGCTCAAGTATAGATTTTTTTATATATTTTCATTAATTTTTAATTTGTTTGAAAGTGTCCATGACATCGAAAATATACTATGAATAATGGATCTAACGGTGTCAAAAATTAGGATCAGTTAAAATAAAGATACGAGTATAAAATTCAAAATTTTGATTTTAGTTTTTTGATTGAAATTTACATACACATAATAGGATACATACACATATATGTATGTCAGTATATACTTCGTAAGTGTTCGCATCTTGCGTATTTGAGTTGTTTTAGCGAACTGATTTTTTAGGACCGGCCTAACGCTTCGCCGAAAATCTTTTTATACGAAGCTTAACTTTTGGGTTTTATGTACACATTATTACGTATTATTGAAAAGTTTCAGAAATAAAATTGAATTAATTTTTCGAGAAGCAAAATATTAAAGAATGCCAATTTCAATATAAAACGTAACAATTGTCAATTTCGATTTAATTTTTTTAAATTTTCGTTAGTGTACATGCGCCGTAGTTGGTATACAGACAAATATGCTCAATATTTTCCAGGTCAAACTGACGTTGTCTTTAATGCTCAAATCATATAAATAGTATGACAAAAGTCTAAAAACGTCATTCTGTTAGAATATTTATTTTGTTAGAATTAAATGGTGCTACCGCAAATGTATATATGCATACAGCTTTGTTGCTGCATATTTGATTATTGATAACGGAAAAGTGAAAATACTTAAAAATATTAATTTTTCGTTTTCTGAGTTTTGATTGAATAAATTCAATTTGCGCATATAAAACTAAACGTGCTAATGTACGTATGTATGCAATAAATTAAAAATGAAATATTTAAACAGTTATCTGGAATAGAATGTAATTTTTTTTTAGAATAATTGTAATAATTTCTGATGAATCTAATTTATTTATAAATTATGTATTGATTTGAATTCACAATATGTTTTATAAATTTCTTTTTATTTGTCAATACACAGTTCACAATATTTATATAATTAATTTGAATTATAATATTTGTGTGTACATATGAGTATACATAAATATAAAATGAAAATAATATGTATTATGTAAATGTGTGCCCGTGTACACGTGTTTGATAATTCAATTTTCGATTATACAGATATCCAACTGTTTCCATATGTCAAAGTTAATATACACATGTTAAAAATTTCAAATGTACAACTAATGAACTGTTTTATAAGCATAAATTATTATGATTTATTCATTTGTAATTAATTCAAAAGAAAAAAGAAATATGTGGAAGCTACTAGGCATACATAATTAGATTCTAATAAAATCCTATACAAATATAGATTTTGTATAATAGATTTATAGATTGTTATAAAAAGATGTACGTGCACTTTTTATTAAATAGATGTATTCAGATGATTGAAACGATTTATTAAATGATAAAATAAACAACATGCATTTAAGTTTTTCCTTAATGCCTGCTGTATGGACGAAGTATACTACAGTTGAAGATAACTAATTTTGCAAGGTTATTTTTAACATGAATTTTTAATGCATATTTTGTTACATACAATTTAAAAAAGCTTTCTAGTAATTTCTAAAATTTTTGATTATTAAGTGAAAATTATAAGACATTTTATGTTACGTGTATCATATACATATGTATGTTTATTTTAATGGTAGAACAATTGTTATAAGAAAATTATTTATTGTATAACTAAACAAGAATTTGAAAAAAATTTTAATTTATTTAATTTTATTATTTTGCACCTACTTTAAAAGTTAGTACATCTACTTTTCAATAATATTTGCTATCAAGTTAAGCAAACATTTATGTAACAATAATTTTTTACGGCCTAGTATAAAGTAAATACCTGCCAGTCTTAAATTTAATGTAAGGGAACATTTTACACTCTAAACTGGTCTAACTGTGGAAGTTTTGAATACTTTTTAAAACGATATTTTCTATGACCGTAGAAGTTTCGGGTAGTTTGTAACGATATTTTGTATGAAATATTTATAGAGTTCAATTGCAAGGCATATAACATTCTAAATGCTCGTGAGTATACTCCCAAATATGCGACGAGTAATTATTAAAACGAGTAATTGAGTGGAATATAGTTGCGTACATTTATTCCGGCAGACGACTTGAAATTTTCAAATGAAAAACAAAAGTCTAATCCTCTAATATTTGAATTTCAAGGTTAATTTCAACTATACCGACAATGTAATTAATTAAGTAATGAGAAGAGTGCCCGTGGAGTACGTACATATTTTCCGTTATTTATACTTACATAATATGTTTTCTTGTACATTGCCATGTTTATTGCTGTGTATTGCAATATTTTGAATCAATTTTATACACTTTACATACACGTATACAATTATTTTTCTTGTCAAAAGTTTTAAAATTTTTCCATAAGTTCACAGGTGGATTTTAACATTATTATACCAATAGTCAATATACGAATCGCAAATGGACTTCAACAAAAAAATCACATTTGTGCTTTTTTGTTTTAATGCGGAAATATTTTTCATTATATTTATAATAGCGGATTTAAAACATATGTACATATGTAATTATGTCTGTTATTAAATGAATGATTCAGCCAATAAGAATTTTTATGAAATATTGAAAATTTAACTTCTTTAAGTTCTTAATTATATGAAATTAAAAAATTATGCGTTTGAAAACCTTGACCGTGAATCGCATGTGAATAACAAATAACAAAAACACGGCACATGAGATCAACACTGTAATTGTAAGTATTTCTGGTTTTTTTTCTATTACTATGTCAATATCTCTACTTATGTGCACTTATACCCCTACCTAGATACATACATATGTACACATAATATGTTTTTGTATTTAGAATGAGCATTGTAATAAAATCAATTTAAACATTTATTTTGTAATAAATTTTTTTTCTAATTACTAATCTTTATTATGAATTACAATTTTATTTTATTTTATTATTTATTTTTTATTTTTTATATGCAAAATATGAAAAGTTTACATTATATAGCGATCTTCCTATATTTATTGACAGAAATAGAGAAATGAAAATGCTTTGTTGAATAAATAAAAAAATCCAAAATCGGAAATAATTGAAAAATAAGGAAAAACAAAAAATTTCTTTGATTGTATGGCTAAAAGTAATTTTAAATTTTACAAATAAAATGCATTTCTTATTGTTACAAAGCAATTCAGGTCGAAATGACGAAAAATATTTTATGTTTGATGTTTACGCAACATGCAGATAATAGAAAAAATTTCGTTTTTTAAAAAGCGGGAATCGATTAAATTGCCAATACGAAAGGAATCGGAACCGAATAAATTTGTAAAGAATAAATTAATTTTAAAAAATTCACTCGATTGCAATCTATTTATCAATTATAATCTACACGTGATAGTAAGAAAACATTTTGAAATTCTTACAAAAATATTACGTTTTTGTAATTTTCTATTTATTTTTACAAATAAGTAACGACGTTTTTAATTTAAAATTAAATAATTTGTATGTATTAAATAATTTGTATGTACAATTTTACCGCTAAATTATATTTCCACATAATTATATTTATTTAAATTAAATTTTATGAATACTATTGTGAACTGTTACACAATATTGTTCGTATAACAATTTGAGTACTACTATAAGTAAAGAAATCAAGTTTCAAGAAATTTCGTTGCAGGAAATTTTGTAATTTACCGACAATATTGTTATTATCGAATTAATACTTTGTTTTTAAAAAAAATTTGTTAAAGTGAGCAAATTAATAGCCACCTTATCGCTTTTAACGATTTGATAACAGCCTTCCCATAATGAAAACTTTTTATATGAGAACACAGAAAGCAAACGTTCGAATTGTAAAAATAATTATTATGCAATTTTTGGCAAAGTTGGCAGAAAACAATACAAATTTTATATTGGAAATTTTAACGAAAATTCGGCAAATTTAGTCAACAAACCAATTTTTTTATTAAAAAATTAATAGCCATCGCTCGGTTCATTTTAAAATTACATAAATATTTGAGATTTAAAGTCTAGGCGCAATTTAATTTTTTTTAATTTTTTAATATTTTGTATTATCGATTAAATGTTCTGCTCTAATTTAGAGAAAAAAACTTGTACATACATATGCATATGTGTATGTATGCGAATGTATTATAATTTTTTATACATTATTATTCCTAACTTAATGATATTATACAAGTATTTAAAATGGACAATAGTATAATAAAATTGACATCAATAAAAGTAAATAAATAATTGAATTGCGCGATTCGATAATAGACAAATTGACCATTTTAAATTTACTGTTATAGAATTATTTTATATACTCTCATATATAGATAGCAGTCATACACACACGTGCATACTCAGAATACTGAGTAGATTGATTGTTTGGAACTTTTTTATTTTACTTCTTTTTTTTTAAATGAACATTAATTCAGGTTTTCAGACTAACGTATGTATATATGTATATATGCAAACATGTATAATTGTATATGTAAATGTATTAAATTTTAAATAAGAAAGTAAATGACGTAAATTAGTCTATCTTTCACTAATCGCTTTAATTTAAATTAAAATGTGTTAAGAATGGGAAAAGAACTTTCAATAAGATTTTTTTTACAATTAAAATTATTTTGGAATGTTTATGCATACGTATGTATGTATGCAGTCTTGAATGAAAGAATTTTAAATAACCTTTGTTGTAAATAGCATAGTACGTAGGGCATAACTTTTGGACAATTTCAAGTTCAAAGAAAGTGAAAAACGTCAGGGAAGATCATGTATTTTTGCTAAAATTAGACGCTCATGCAAATTAATTTTTATTTTTTATGTATGAATGTATACTGCATAATTTTTTCGAAAAATTTGAGGTAATGTACATATAATACGAAAAATTTAAACACTCTGACAAGTTAGTTTGAAGAAAATGAGAAAGTTAATTTGAAGCATGTCATTCCAAAGGTAAAAGTTCTAATTTGAAAAATGATTTATTAAGGTTTTTACAAAATGTCCATATAGAATAACACCGTAACCTCAAATATTGAAAATTTTCGGCATTTTAAGGTCTATTTTCCAATAGCTGTATATGACAAATGAGTATTGAATTTTCTATTTCATTTTAATTTTTAAACTTTTGTACCTATAAATCAAATATTTTTACGAAAAAAAAAATTCTTAAAATATCCTTGGAAACAATTCCATTAAAAAAACATGTCAATAAACTATTCAGTATGACACTTTTTATCATAAATATTTAAACAAGTATAACTTTATATTTTACCTTATTTTGTCATTTTTATTGGTTTTATTATTTTATGGCCAAAATTTAATAGCATACTAAGATAAGCATAATGCTATACCTTTTTAATTTTGAATAAAAAAAAATGTGTAATAATATTTAATTGCTTAAATCCAATATTTAAACGGTAGAAGAGGAGAAATCTTGAGTAGGACAACACACACACATATATGAATTTATGAACTTTTCCATTGGCTTGTTTTTAGTTCCATAAAAAAATTGAATATTACTTCATTTAATTTTTCTGGGGCTAATTTATAGTTTAACAAATATTAAAATCGTAAAAACCAATTAAATAAGATCCTTAATTCAACATTTTTAATAATTAATTATGCTTGAGATTGACATATGAAAAATTGTTTACTATTTACGTAAAATATATTTCCCTTGAAATAGCAGGTTACTTTACAAAGTCACAGTACAAATAAAAAAATTTTCAAAATAATTTTTGTGTGTTCTTGTTTTTGAGAAAATAAATTTTATTAAACTAAAAATAAAAATTTCAATGTCAAGATTTTTCACAGAAGAAAATTTAATGAATCATTGAGAGGATAAGGAGAAATGAATATGTTGTATTCGAAGAAAAATCAAGTTAATTTTTATTTATCACGTTGTTATTGAAATATTTCAATTGGCTGGAAATATTTGTACAATATGTGAACATATTAGCAATTTGCAATTACACATATTGATATACCACTTGCAAACTCGTGTCTATCCATGAATTCTCAAGAAATTTCAATTTATTAAAGTAATTTACGGATTCAAATTATTTTTGAATAGAGTAGAGAACTTTTTTATCACCAAAGAACTTTGATTGTCAAATATTCAATGTGAAGTTTACAGTTTTCATCTTTGACAATAAAAATAATTATTTTTATTACTCTTAAGAGTTATAAAACAAGTTCTTAGAAAAACGTACGATACCCAATTATACTATCCAACTTTTACAGCAAAATCTTCAATTGATATAGCCATTCAAATACGTTGCTAAGTTGGAATAAACAGTTAAAAAATTAAAAGATTGCCGTTAATAGATTTAAAAAAAAGAACCCAGGAATAATTTATTAAAGATTTCCTTGAAAATTTAAGTATGTTTTACAGAAAATTATGCAAAATACTTTTGATTAATTGTTTTTTATTAGAAGCAAGCAGTCATTGCAAACTCATTAAATTAATAATTGACGACTTGTCTCTCATAAAAAAAGATTTCTTTTAATTATTTTATTTGAATCTGATTGTGCCACTTTACTTTATAGTACAATTAATAAATTTTAATAAAGAAAATTAAAAAATTGGGTCAGATCATAAAAATTTTTATAATTTTCCATAATAAAATTCACATTCCCAAATAAATTATTAAAGAAATTTAAAATTTTTAACAAAATAAAAAAATAAATAATTAAGGATTGCTTATTTACCGTGAAAATGTCATTTAACGCTTTGTAAACTATAAAACAAAACTTATGTAACTCATTCCAGCGAAGAAAATACAATGTCATAAATTCAAACTTCATTTTTGAAACAAAGAAAAAACAAAATATTTGCAATATTTTCTTCTTTGTGAGCAAATATTAATTTTTATGTGTGAATTAATTATTAATAATAAATTTAGTAAATAAAAATTAAAATCAACTTTAAATTTTTTTAATGTTTAAAAATACGTTATGGAAAATTTAGTATTTAAGGCTTATATTCATTTATATACACGTCAGTAATTATTACGCTACTATAAGGTGTACAACATATAACAATTAATATATTGTGTTATGTTAACATGTTTATAATATGTCTGGAGACCAGAGCTGAATTCGACCTTTTTACATAGAACAGCCTGTTATATTTTACCCTATTATATGAACTCAATGTTTAAAACTCTGATAAAGGTCAATAATGCACAAGAACGACACTATGTTAAAATTTTAAACACCCGCACCCTGTATAATTGAATTGCATGTGCAATTGCATATTCTAATAAAGTATTTGAAATGTTGCCATTTCAATTATAATTCCGTTCTAAAATTTAAATTAACAAAATTTTATTGATAGAATATTTATTTCCTTGTGGTTAAAGGTAATTTTTAATGTTCTTTTAACATGATTGCCATGTACTTAAACAATTTAATAATCGGTCGAGTTAACAAATCTATCAAGCGTTGAAATATTATTTTAAAACAATTTGAATAATTATGATTTTCAAGAAAATTTTCAAGAATATTTCAAAAATAAATAAGAAATTTTGTAATCAGTATGATATTCAAGAAATTTTAATGTATAAAAGAAATACAAAAATTTTCTTTAATTTTTTCATAAATTGTCGAGTTAAAAATTTCGTCAATTAAACATTATGTAAGCATCTATATAAGGATAATTTATGAGTCAGGTACAAAATAATGGAGAATTAAAGTCATCTAATACAACAAATTGAAGTGATTTGAGGCGATTAATAGATCAACATATTTAAATGGATTTCAAAAACTATTTGCTTTCATCACCTGAAAAATCCCTAAATCAATTTTAAATTGAATATGTTGGATAAGCTTTTATCGGAAAGAACCTTAGATGGAATTAAATAACGCACGTGTTTTTTCTTATGTGTAAAAAAAATATTGTGACTAGTTTAAAAAAAATTTGATTACCATCAATTTTTAAATTTAAGACTTACTTTTAATTACAAAAACATTTTATGAAGGTGTTATGTAGGAATTGAAAATTAACAATTTATAAGCTACTTAATTTAATCGATACATGCACTTTTTTAATATAATTAAAAATACCATATACAAATTGACCATATAATGTAATATACCGTGATTAAAAAGTCTTAAAATAAAACAAGACTAACATTGACCGCAGTTAAATATTTTGTATTTGAATGTGTGCCAGTACTGCAGTGTGCTATTACTCTCATATTTATTTTAATAGCCTAATTCACATAAAGATTGTAATTGAACTTATACAAATAAAATAAAGTAGGAAAAAAATTTTACATAAATGCATACATGAACACACACATATTTAGTATGCATGTTAATACGTGAATTGGTTTGAGAAAATTTTTTACGCAATATTTTTACCTGTTGAAATTTATAATTATTTTTTTCTTTTCTTATTCTATAGTATACGGCTTTAAACATTTGGGTGTGAACGCGAAACATGAAAAACCGAAAAGGTCAAGTTCAATTAGATTATTGTATACGAAAATCGAAAAAGTAAAAAGGTAACAAATCAAATACTCGTACGTACCCATATACAAAATACAAATATAATATTCATATTTGAGTGTGTTGGTTAATGGATGAATGTGTTAAGTGTTTAAATATCATTTAATAAGAGTTAAAAAGAAAATTGCATTTATTGCAATAAATAAATAAGTGTGTACAGTTCTTTTGAACTTTTTGTTTACATGCTGTAATGTGATACTCAGTACTTGACGCCTGTCAATCCTGTATTATTAAAAAACGTGATAATTGAATGACACTGAGAAGTTTTCAACAATAAAATAAAATTATTTTTTATAATTTTTTTTTACGTTTTTTTTTTACTTTTTAATCGTTAACAAATATTTGTACATATTTTACTTATAGTCAATATAATATAATAATTATTGAGTAATTGTGAATGAAATATGCGTTGTTAAAAATATTTATTTTAAAAAAGTCACTAATAAGCATGGTTTGATTAATAACCGTTTTTAGTAATAAAAGTAATAACAGAATTTGGACAGAAAGTAAATATACAGAATAGGGAATTCAATAATATTGACGTAGGTAATAAGGTATTGGGAAGCGGAAGAAAAGTCCTTTGCGTCGTCTTGAAAAGCCTTTCTTAAATACACAAATTCTCCTCATCTTTTTAAAAAGCCTATCGCAATTAAAGGTTTAAAGTACATGATCGATACGCTAAAGGTTAAAAAAAATACACTCGATACTTGAGTATCGATAAACTGTTACATTTTTTATCGTGTTATCTAATTTTTTGTTTCAAAAATTTTATAGAAATATTTTTTTAAAGAGGGGTAAAAATATTGTAAAAACAATAATACGATGAAAATAATCTCTTATATAAAATATTCTCTTATTGCATACTTTTAGGGAAATAATAGAAAGCTAAAATCATTGTTCAAATCAATTCAATTTAATACCAACAGGTCATATTGTTTTGCAAAAAAGCAGAGAAAGTACAGGCGATTAATATTTTCTTAATTATAAAAGATATTTTTCTTAACTTAAGATACTTTATCTTAACTCCACCCAATTACCCGCGAATTCGACCGTTATGTTGACTCTTTGAATTTTTTTCTCATCCCAAATATATGCAATTATAAATTTGAATAATCAATCAGAATATGTAGATCAAATACAAGTAGAATATGTAGATTCTGTCATAAGCAGATTTTTATTTTTTTTTTTTAATAAATTTACTTAAAAATGTTCAAGTTTAATTAAAAAAAGTCTTAACAAATGAAAAACAAAAATATAACATGAAAAAATTCTTCATGGTGACGCACTCCCTTTAACTTTCCATTAAAGTAATCAAAGATAATAATTCAACCTAAACAATTCTAATAAATTAAATGATAAAAACTCATTTCTGAAAAAAACTCAAATAATTTTTTAATTATTGTAAAAAACCAAAAAATATGTAAGAAAACAATAACATTTCAATTACTGTAAATCAAATAAAGAAAAAAACTCAATAACCTTGTTTTTTTTAATAATGCATTTTTTTCGAATTTCTTCATAGTTTCCAGTTAATGCACTGTTCAAAAGGGACTGAGAAATATGAAGTGCCAGAACAATAGGTAGGAATGAATTTTATTGACATAATTATGAAGGGTATATTATTTATTGTTTTTTTAGTATTTATTTAACAATTAATTGAAAAATTATTAAATATTAATTTGTAAAACAATTGAAAGCGATGACAATGAATAAGTAGTTTTCTAACTATAAATAAAATATTGATGAATACAAAGTAAAATTGTAATTATTTGGTCAATAATTATACACAGTGCTATACTTAATTTGTTTTTTTTTTGATTAACCAAAATATTAACATAAAAATGCAGTACTTATTCATAAATGTGAAAGATTCATTTAAAAGTTAGAAATCTTAAATTAGTTTCTCGTCATATACTGTGAATAGATCAGTGTTATAATTATAAATTATTTTTTACTACTTAATCCTATTATAATTTTTGTATAATGAATTAGTGTGGTCAGTTTACATGATTTGGAAACCATCTTTACACTTCCACTAACTTATAACGTATATAATAAATTAAATAATTTGCAATTGATTACATTAGATACATTAAGTGTACATGTTCTATTCAATAATAATAAAGTAATCATTAATCTGAAAAATACCCTGACAAGATTTACAACCCGAAAGTTAGCAATAACGGTAGTTTGCATTTTTTGGATTTTATTAAATTCTTTTATTAATTAAAATATTTTCTAGCTTTATTATAATTATCTACTTTGTAAAAAGTGTTAAAAAATTAATTTAAATATTCTTTAAATTTTTCAAAAAAAAAAAAAAACATTGACCAAAAAAATCATTAAATTTTTTTTTTTGTAACTTTTTTTAAATTTTTCTTTTACTCACTTTTATCCTGCTGTGATAATTTTAATTTTTTGAATTTTGATGATTTTATATGTGACGGTATTTCAGAAAATGTTCCATAACAATTACAGAAACTAGACTCAAATTCATGAAGATGTGATGATGAAGACGAACAAGAAGAAGAAGATGATGATAATGATGACGATGATGCATGATAATAAACATTTAGTTTATTCTTAAACATAATAAAAATAATATTGTAATAACAATTTATTTTAATTATTTATCAAAAAAAAAATAATAATCTAATTTACAAATATAAAATATAAATATAAATATTAAATCATATTATTAAAGAACTCATATTAATTATTCACTCTCGACTGCAAATTAGTGATCAGATTACTTAAATTAACATGAAATAAACTTCAAACTTATATGAGACAAAGAAAGTAAATTCAGTTGTAGTCTAAAGTAAGCCGCATATTTTAAAACTGATTATACACTTGAAAATATTGTTAGCTTTTGAGAATTTTTGATAACAAAAGCCTTCATTTTTAAGGTCGTCAATTGTTATCTAATATCGCAAGACTGTTAACAGTAAAAATGATTTCTTTTAGAATAATGAGTACAAGATGGTTTGAACTTTGTGTAAAGAAAATTGTTTGAACAAAGTATGCACAGTACCAATATAATCGTAAGGGTTTAATTTGTATTATGCAAAAATAATTATTTAATTTCTAAAGTTGAAAATTCCCCAAATCAGAAAAGTATGTAGAGAACAATTAAATCTTATGTTCTAAAGAAGAGTACCTTCAATGATATTTAATATTATAATTTTAATTTTTATATATGCAAATATTTACAATTTTCATAATTCTTATCCTTTCGTTTGTCACAAATTACTTTTTTTTATATATTATAACTTGTAACATCATAATTATAAATTTGCGCATTTTGTACACCCTCCTTACACACATATAAATTCAAAATAAAATAACTAACAAATTGAAGTTCAATACTGTATGTTTGAAAATAATTGAGCTTTATTTGAAATAATCGAAGCAACAATATTTTATAAACAAAATATTACAAATAAGTATACAATAATAGTAAATTAATTTATAAAAATTAAAAAAATAACTATATTCAATATTTTTAAATTTTAGTTCACGTTTTTTCAAACTTCAAAGTAATATTACAAATAAGTTTCAATTAAGAATAATAAGGAAGCCAATAAAATAATCGGCAACGGTAAGTTGTATAATTACAAGTTATTAATTGCGTTATGTCAATGTTGCAATTTGCAATTACAATATAAAATAAATAAAAAACATATATATATATATATATATATATATATATATATATATATACATATATTATATTTGCAAAGTAATTATGGAAATTGATTATTTTGTTGGAAAAATATTAGTCTCTTAAAATAAATCACGTAAAATTTGAGAATGAAGTTTGATACAAGAAATTAAAGCGTCTTATTTGAGAATAGTGCAAGTATGTACATATGAAGCTCAAGTTCCGAAATTAAATAAAAATTTTCAGACTGTTTGCGAATTTATTTCGTTGTGAAAATAAGGTAATTATTTCGATTAATAAACTGTACCACTTCTTTTCATCAAATATGTATCTAACATTTAACTTTTAATTTATAGAGATTTAATTTTTGTTCCATTTTATACATTATATTTATGTATGTATGCATATGTAAAATGACAGTATACAAGCATATGATCAAAATTTTAAACAAACAATATATTGACAAAAATTGGTAAAACAAAACTAAAACGGATAACGCCAGTCGAGTCACAATGTCATAAATTTCATGCCACAAAAATAATGACAAAACATGCATTTCACACATGCATTACATGAAATGTCAGGCAAATTAATTAGAATTGCCGCAATACTATTACAACAAATGCAGTAGCAGTTTGCTCTTGTAAAATTTTATTTTTATAATTTCTTTTATTTTGTTTTGGAATATTGGGAAAATATTTTTAAATTTGGTAAAAAGATTTAAATCATAGAATATTTCATGTCAAAAAATTCAAATAGAAAATAAGTGTATGTATGCACAAATAGCATATAAATTTTATTTTCAATTTTGTATGACTTTTATAGTATAAAGTCTTCAAATTTTAAAGTGATAAATTTTTTGTATTATACATTTCAGGTCACACTCAATTTTGTGTTAAATAGCTTAACGCTATATCAAACGCCTACAAAACACATAATTATTATTCCGTATACATGTGTACATACATGCGTTGAAATATAAATAAATTGGCGGTTTGTGTTCAATGTACCGTAATAACGAACCCGTTTATTTAGTTTACATTTAGTTTCTTTCTATTTTTTTTTTGTTCTGAAAAAATTTGTAAAAGATTGACGTAAACAGTTTAAATTATTTTACAACAAAAAATAAATAGAAAATGACAAATTAATAATATTAAATTAGCAACTGATTAATAATGATTTATTGTGCAAACAATCATATTTATTTTAAGTGAGTAACGAATATTCAATTTTGCAGATTGAAATTATTTTAAGAATTTAGGAAATTTTTTGTCCAATTCCAATTAACACATTTGATCAATTTTATATATGTATGTTGATGAGTATGTGTGTAAGTAAATTCTTGCAAAGAGCATCTGTGTATGTAAGAATATTAAAAATATGTCAAAATTTATAACTCTTTATAAAGATGAAATGTAATTGAATAAATTTTATTAAAGTAAACAATTCAACATTCTCAATATGAATTTCAGTTGGATATAAAAAAATTGTACAATATTTTCAATTTTAGAAGAAGAAGCTTAAATTCATCGCAAAAAAAATGTATGAATAATATTATCAATAAAGTTAACTAACAAATATATATATATAAGTATATACATATCTACTCCACATGTTATCTTGTTACAATCTAACTAAATAGTCTGAACGTCGAAATTTTCTGATAATGATAACAATACCGAATAGAAAATAATCTCAAAATAAATGTTGTTCTAATTTTGTTTAAATCGAAGTCATTTGATTTCATTATAATTTTATTGAAATTTTCCAAAGAAATTAAAAATATACGAGTATAGTGTGAATTAACAATTAACGATAAAAGAAAAATTTCAGAGAAAAAAAATCCAATTTTGAATTCTTAATTTATGAAAAAATGTTCTTCATAACATTGTTAATATTTTAGGTAACATTAAACCTTGCAATTATTTTAGTTTATTAAATTAAATAGACTTTTTTTATAAATAAAAATTCCGTGGTTAATTAACATTCATTGCTTCTGTTTTCATTAAGAAGATTTAACTAGCTACTGCTCTTCAAATGTATAGGATTTCAAGCGTATAGCACTTTTAAATATATGTCAGTGCGTAAGAGCAGCACTAAAAGTTGTGCACTTTTACATATTCTGATAGTAGACTTTTCTACGAAATTTAAATTTATACGATAATTTTGACTTGTATATAACTTGATATATGTAAATGCTTATGTGTATAATATCATTCTGAGTAACAAATCACTAAGTTATAGCAGGAAATATATAAATAAAGACAAGCCAATTCATATATAAAAGATTCGTGTCTACAATAAAGTTTTTGAAACTTTTCGACTCTCAGAATAAGCCCTAATGCATATAAGTACAAATAGCGTTCTATTTATAACAAAAACTCATGTATTCCAGCACTAATTCATTTGATTTCATTTTATTTGAAACGCTATTAAAATTTATTTTCATTTTTAATATTGCAGTAATACAAAATAGCGTTTCTGTATTTTGATAATTGAAATTAAGATAGAGACCACAAAATTAATCGTGGATTAATTTGAAGTGTTATGTTATTTTTTTAATATGGAACACATTGTAGACGCCATCTCTATTATCAATATATTTAGTAAACTTATAAATCATTGACATGCAAACGTTGAAGTGTTTTTCGTTTATGACTACTAAAAATTGCCAGAACAAAATATCATTTGTAAATTTATTCATATAAGTCTTTTTTAAATAAAGTAAAATTAAAACAAATTATAAGAGTAAATTAAAAATTCAAGTCATCACAAATGTTTTCAATCTCATCAAAAAATTATAAAATTTAAAAAATCAAATATAAAATAATAAAATATTTCAAAATTTTTTTATTTACAACCTTTTGATAAATGAAAACAAACAATAGTCAAAAAAAAAGTCAACTATACAAAAATAAGTGAGCAATATCGAAAATCATAAATTTTTTTTTTTATTTTGTTGATTATAAAATTTTCGGATTAAGCATAACAATAACAAAAAAATATAACAATAAACTAATTAAAATTTTATAATATTTTTACTATAATTACGTAATTAAACTAAATATAAAAACATTCAATAAAAAATGTCTTTGAGAAAAAAAAGTACGAGCAAAAAATTAAAATTCACAATAATAAAAGATTTGAACTTTAAATAATTTTATTCAAATAAAAATGTTTAAGCAAACATTTCCTAAAATTCAAGTACATATTTTGCTTAAAATACTGTAAAAGTTCTTTTATATCTTAATATTTATTATGCCATGCAAGCACCTTCTATATTAAACATAATATCGTAAACGATAACAAAAGTTCATGTGAACTCCCTGATCAGGTGAAATGAAATTATTTTATACTACTTAAAACAAACAAAATAAATAAAATATTTCCTTATCATCACATTATATACTTGTTATACTTTATTAAGGTTTCCTGAGGTAGTTGTCAATAATAAAAAGATGAAAACTTCTGCTTTATCACTACAATCAAAAAATTTTCATCATATTTATTTAAATTTAGAAATTAAAATTTTATTTGTATGTTTATGTATTTTATAGCTTCTTAGAAGGTTGCAATTTTTTCGCGAAAATAATGAGCATAATTAATATTCTTAGTATAAGTACATCTTATATCAACAACGTAAGCTGCTATAATTACTATTTGGGTAGTTTATTTAGATGTAATTCAAATTTTATTAAAATTTTTTAAGATAGATTGTATACATTGTACTTAATATTGCAAATAAATTTAAATTAAGAGAAAATTTGTGATTTTGATAAAATTTTTATTAAGAAAATAGGTAAATTTTTTGTAATTTTTTCTCGAAATTCTTATAGATTTTATTGGTACTCGGCTCAAAATGACTTGTGCAATAAAAATATTTCTATGCAAGTGCAATATATCTAGAAAACTGTTCGTATAGCAGAAATGTATAGAAACAAATCAGGATTATACTTTAAAATATCGTTAATCACAGTACAAATTTTAGAATTTCTTTTACTTTTAGTGAAACTTTGGAAAAATATAATATTTTTCGAATAGCCCTGCCTTCGGTACTTTCAATTTGAAGCAATATAGCAAATTCAATGTTAATGCTTTATGAGGAATGGATAAAATTTGTGAAAAAGTAAGGATATCGCGTAGGTTGTAGAACATTAACACATATCGTATATTAATTTCACAGACCTTGAAGGATAATTTGTTATTGGTTTAAGACTTTCATCGTGAAGAGGCCAAATTAGTTTCATATTATTTATTATAGATTATTATTCAATATTCTTTTTATATGGAAATTCTAAATTTATATTCAAGAGAATTTATTTTTATATTAAATATTTGCAGATGTATTGCTTTACAAACGACAGTTATTCGCAATCTGTAGCTTCAAAAACAGGGTAGAATTCAAATTAATTTCACATTAAGCTATAATTCGGCAAAAAAACATCATTTTTGCAAATAGTGTTAGAGTTAAACAATTGGAATTAATTTCATAAAAATTTCAATAATGAAATATGAAGAAAATTTTATTCTGCTCATCCCTTTATATATTAAAAAAAAATGCATTGTGCAAAAATAAAGTAATGAATTTATTTTATATACAAATAAAAATCGGCCGATAAGCTCATAAACACATGAACACATTTATATTCAAGTTTTTTTTCTTTTGCCAGCTAAATATAAAACAAGAGTATGTAAATATAATTAAGGTTTTGCATATAATTGACACCTTTATTAATTTCATTTATTAATTAATACAAAAAACATATTTACCGATTAAATAGGCATAATTTTTTAAATAAATTAAATTTTTTAATAAAATAAAAAATTAGCATTTATGAGCAGATGAAAGTTAATAAAATATTCTGACCGAAATTAAAATAACTGTTTTTTTTTTGTTTATTTCAGCAATTTTTTACAACAAATGTGGGAATTTTGTTTTTTTCTTATTTTATTTCTCAAGTTCATTGGAACTCTTATTGTTTTTTTTTTTGAACAGTTAAATAAATTGTATGTTTTCATGTTTTATAGATAAACTTTTATTTCAGCAAGAAAGCAAGAGCCCAGAGCTTTTATATTATAGTTTAGAATAATTATTGCTAATTTCTAAATTCTTATATAATCTAAATTTTGAATTGCTCAGTCATGCTTAATTTTAAAGGTGGATGCATAATAATTGACAAACCTAATTTTCGACAATATTTTTAAAAATTTAATCCGAGCTCGTCAATAACCATATTATCACTATTTCTTTCAAAAGTATTAATTAGGTATTTTTCATTTATAAAATTGAAAAGAAAGTTTTCAATTCAAATAATTTTTTCAAGAATGCTTTCGTTTCTCTTTTTTCGTCAGATATTTTTATTTTCTACTGATATTTGCACAATTTTTATACCCGTACGAACGTATGTTCGAAGGGTATACTAAATTTGCCTTACCGTTTGTAACGCTAAGAAATAACGGTGTTAGATATAGACTCAAGTGTATGTTTTTGATCAGCGTCAAATTCTGAGTTGATTTAGCTTTGTCTGTCCGTCCGTCCGTCCGTCCGTCCGTCCGTCCGTCCGTCCGAACGATAACTCAAAAACTAATTGAGCTAAGTTCACCAAATTTTCACAAATGATTTATTGTAGTAAGTGCCAGAACCCTATTTAAATTGGACATAATCGGGGTACCGGTTCGGGTAGCTGCCATACAACTTCAAAATTTATTTGGCTATATCTCAGAAGCTATAAAAGTTATGGTATTGAGATTTCACACAAGTGAATATATAAGTAGGGCCGATGTGTCTGATAAAAGTCGTTGAAATTACTTGGCTCCTTCTGGTACCTGCCATACAACTTCAAAAGTTATTTGACTATATTTCAGAAACTATTAAAGCTATGGTATTGAAATTTCACACAAACGAATATATTAGTAGGGCCAATGTGTCTCATAAAAGTCGTTGAAATTACTTGGCTCCTTCTGGTACCTGCCATACAACTTCAAAAGTTATTTGACTATATTTCAGAAACTATTAAAGCTATGGTATTGAAATTTCACACAAACGAATATATTAGTAGGGCCGATGTGTCTGGTAAAAGTCGTTGAAATTACTTGGCTCCTTCTGGTACCTGCCATACAACTTCAAAAGTTATTTGACTATATCTCAGAAACTATAAAAGCTGTGATATTGAGATTTCACACAAGTGAGTATATTAGTAGGGCCGATGTGCTTGATAAAATTCGCTAAAATTTCTTGGCTCTTTCTGGTAGCTGCCATACAACATCAATAGTAGTTTGGCACAACCAGTATTTTGAATAACACATAGTACTGAAATTTTGCATAAATTAATATGTTAATACGGCAACTTAAAGTCATAGTCTGCCCCATAGTTAGTTATGGCACATTAGTTATTCGCACATAGGATAACAAATTCGTACGGGTATCACAGAGTTGACATGGTCAACTCTATTTTTTTTCTCGTTAATCCTTAAAATCCCATAATAATGAGAAAAATTTGTGAAAATCTTTATAATTCACAAAATATTTTAATATCGAAATGCAATTACAATATTCATAACGTTATTCATAAAAAAAATATATTGTAAATTATGAAAGTAAAAGAAAATGAAAGTGTCTAGATTATGCTTGTGAAATGTGAAATTCAAATTAATAAGTGTAGTGTTGCGAAATCATTAATAAATTGAATAAATCTCGGTGCTCTTCCTCGATTCAATCAATTCACTCATGAATATGAAACATAATCACATTTCCCTGGCACCATGTACGATTGTACAAAACTCTATGTACAGAGATGGTAAAACTTTTGAAAAATGGCGATTGACCTGTCAGCTCATTTTAGCAGTTGCTGAATTTTATTTAAAAAATAAAATAAGTATTTTATACGAGGGTATGTTAATAATTTTCAATATCAATTTTATTCGTTTTCAATAATAGCTACAAAGTAATTTAGAATTAAAGGGGAATTTTTCCCTGATAAAACAATTACAATAAATAAGATGAATCATCCAGCTTTTGAGTATCAATTATTTTTGTTAGGCGAATAAAAATTAAATAAATGACATTCGAAAGTCACGTTGTTTTAATTTTGTTTAATCATTCCCAATAAGATACTATCAAAAATAATTCGATAGTTAATTTTTTACATACTAATTAGGTTATTTAAGTTTTAAAATTTATAAATTTTTTGCTTTTTTTAAATCACCTGTTATTACAAATTCAATATAAACTCAAACTCAAATAAACTCAAAATATATTTATGCTTTGAATTTTTAAAAATTATGTATTTAATCTAAAAAATGAAACTTACATACTTTGGTAATTTAATAATTTTTAAATATTAAAACAAAATATAAAACAAGAGCGTGTGACGTCAATTGAAAATTACAAAGTGCAACCTTTCAAATGAAATGTATATATTTCTGAATATATACATATCTATACATACTCGTATATATGTATATGAGTATGCAATTTTTGAAGAATATGTAGAGTGTAATAATATTCAGAGTAAATAAATATGACAGAATAGAATTTTCACCTTTTTATAAACTAAAAATGGAGAAAAATAAAAAAAAAAACTCTTTTTTCATTTAGAACATTGCTATTCCTTATATTTTAAGCACATTTTTAATAAAATTGGTAAAAATGCGGTTATTAATTTTACTTCGTTCGTCTCTCCGTTTGCCAACATATTTGTAGACACTTTCATACACAAATGAATTTTGCGAAAGGAATTTATTTCTTTTGAAGAAAATTTTTACTTAACTCCTTAACTCCCTAAAGTTCAAGACCATTAAACTGCCATACTATTTTTTTGCAGTTTACTACGTTAAAACCTCAAACATTGATTAAATTTCGAAAACGTACAAAAATGTCGACTTTTCTACTGATAAGCACCGTTGGCAAAGTTTATCTTAAACCAGTTTTCATTTAAAATTTTTAACATTGTTTATTTACTAAAAACTAAATTTGCATATCTCGTGTCGCCCCTTCCCCCTTCTAAGTTACTGTCATTGAAAATTTTAAAAAGGCAAAAAAATTACGGGAAATGTTCTATAATCAAAAATAATCATCCCGCAGGTATGCAATTTTTATGATATATTTTGGTATGTTAACGAACATAACTGAAATAAAACATTTTTTTCAATTATTTGAGGGAAATGTGCTACTTTACAAACACAGTTATTTTGGTCCGAATTTAGATATTTTTTATTTTGTAACAAAATATCAAGTATATTTTCTGTTTTGCTTTCCATACAAATATACATAAATATTTATATCAAGTATGTGTATGGTAAGTAGTACAATGTAAATTAATTTAAATACATTCATTTTAGATTTACAATTAATTTTTCTATGCTAGATAATTATTAAAGATTAAGTAAACACTTTCTTCTCTTTAACGACAAATTTACTTTATTACAAAGCTTGTTATATGTACGAGTACTAAAATGGGGTTGATTTGTTGACTAGCTAAATCTGGTCTACACTATACAGAATAAGATTTCAACTGATTTGAAAATATGTGCTTATTATTATAAATGGTGTGACTAAAAAAATATATAAACAAGATGTTTCTATATTTCGTAATTTTTTTTCTCTTATGAATTCTCTACGAGTAAATAATTTAGATATTTATTTGAAGCGCGCCCGTTTAATGTATACGTTTGTATGTATGCAGATATATTAAATTTTGTTTATATTACTTTTACATTATACTCACATATATCAGTTCCGTCTACAAACATATAAATATTATGAATGTACTTATAAATATAAATATAATCTTATTTAAATATAAAATTCTTTATAAAAAATGAACAGAATGTAGACGAATGATTATAAAATGTTTTTTTTTTTGTCTTAAACTCACGTGGCCGGTCATATTAATAAGCAAAAATATTAAAAACAAAAATAAGAAACGAAAAATTGCAATTTGTTTAATTACTTAAAACAAATGTGGATGATGTGAAAAAAAAAACAGAAAAACAGAAAAAGAAGGAAAACACGAATTGATAAGATAATGTCGCGCTTTTCTAAATGCCAGTTAAAAACTAAGAAAGTAGGAATATTATAAAAATTTAAGTGTACGCTATAAAAACTTCAACAGCATGTTACAAAGCATGATAATTATTTAATGTTTGTTCTACAACTTAAATTATTTTGGATACAAAGCCAAATTATATTGTATACCATTAGTCTAAAGTTCATATGTTCTTTGTATTTTACTCAGAAGACGAAGACGACGGAAAATATTAAAAAATAAATATTTTCATAAGAAATTTCCGTGTCCACATAAAAATATGAATTGATTATTCAAAATGTTAACAGTCAAAAAATAAATCTCAAAGTATCTCAGAAGTGGTAATCAAGTAAAACTGCTTAAGTCAAAATTAGTTGTAAATCAAATTTGAGGGTGTAAAATCATTTTTGAAATTTAAAATTTAAAAATAACAAAAGTGATGAAACTTGTCCGTTTCGCTTCTAGCGTTTATATTATTAATTTTTTTTATATTATTGAAAATTCGAAATTGAAATTAAGACTCAAATCTAAAACGAAAAAAGTTTATGAAATTCTTCTATAAGAATGGATAGTAATAATTATTTCTGATCTATGCTCATTTAATTTAAACCTAATCGCAATTAATCCTTACAGCTGCAGTTCGATAAATAATAAAACGCTTATTAAAATTCCGCTTGCTTTGTATTATAAATTAAATTCTATAATTTAGAGGAAATTATATAAAAGTTCTTACTAATTACAGTCAAAAACACATTATAAAAAACAATTCAATTTACGAAAGAAGTGGTTTTTAAAAGTGACAAATATATTGAAAAAAAGTTGTAATTTCTACTTCCCTTTGGGATAATTTTCAAAGAAATAGTTGAAAAAAGTTCGAAGGAGTGCTATAAATTTTAAAGTTTTGAGTAATAACACTTAAGAAAATAATAAGGGAGGAGTTTTACAATGTTTGCATAACCCTTCCTTGCCAGTATATGTAGAATTTAATTTGGGACATATTTGAACAAAGCTGTTATAGATAATCGCTCCTAATTCAGTCTTCTTTCAAGACATTTAAAATATAAATATAAATAGTGGATAACATAAAAGAAAAAATTTATTTTTCAAAGATAACACACTTTTAATTTTATTTCAAATAATATTCGACCATGTACTTTAAAAAGTTTTAGATAATATTGCTTAGTATGTTTCTGACATAGTATATGTATGTAGGTAGGTATGTACATTCATATAACAGTAAAAGATATTAAATATCTTTCATTAATATCTTATATACATACAAATATACTTACAAAGATAATATTGTATTACAGACTTGAATAAAAATTTTACTATAAAATATTTAATAAATTTCATAGTTAATTTTTTGCAGATAATTTTGAAATACACGTAAACCTATACATTCATACAAACATATACATATATATATATATATAAAATAAACAATAAAACTAACCTTGACTTTTTTATGTGAAATTTCTTAATATTGGTTAAATCGATAAAAGTAAAATTTAAATGAAATTTCAATGAACGTCATTGATGAGTTCAAAGGAAAATTTGATAAATTTTGATAAATTTTACAATTTTAGTAATAAATTGGTTTCAAAATTACAAGTACTTGCTGGAATTGAATCAAAAAATGTCAGGTTGTGTAATACTAACCTTTTATTTTTATAACTTTTAATTGTTGGTTATTAAAGAAATTTGATTTTATTAAATTTAGTGTTCACAGTGGAATAATACGGATTTTTAAATTTAATTCAGCATATATATATACATGAATTTCTGAATTTTCTGAATGATAAATTTTCGAATTGCATATTTAATTCCTTGCAATTCTTTATGGTATATATTCAAAATATAAGAGCTAATATGTAGATATATATGAGCAGCAACTGAAATATATACGTACGTATATTATTTAGCTGTAAATAAGGTATAATAGATACACCTTATGCACAACTATATAAATTCGGAGTGACCGTATTTGCAGTTCAAGCCGACTGTAGACCATGTAATATTGCAATATTATGTTTTTTCATTTCGAATTTTCAAAATTTTTAAAAAAGTCGGATTAGAATTTGATGTAAGATGTACAATATTAACAAATACACAGAAAATTTTAAAAACATTATGTGGTATATGATTTTTATATTATTAGAAATCCAGTCGTTATTATACAAAACATTTTATATTCGAATCATAAAGAAAAACTAATAGTACATATACATAAATATATATACTTGCCAACCTAAATAACATACGACAATAATGTCAAAAGACCAATGAAATGAAGACCACAAATAAATTAAAATTTTCAACATTTTTAAGACCTTAACAATCAAAAATATTATTTTCGTATTGTTTTACCTTTAATTTTTAAATTTAAATACAAAAATATTTTTTATTTAATGATTTCAAAGAAAATTTTTAAAAATCATATTTTTATAATTTTAATCGAATTTTAATCGAATCCATAACAAATTATGTAGCTATATACATGTGTGTGTGTTCATAGGTATATTACACCTATTATAAAAAATAAAATTAAATGCTATTCCATTCCTTGAAGGCCAAATTATAAAATTTCCATGATAATTTTTATGTATAATTTTTTTTATATTTACAATATTTCTTTTTTATTAAACAAAGGCTTTGAAATTTTATATTTCGCTTTTTACGTATATACATTACATACCATTTATGTGTTTATAAATAAAAATTAAGAAATTTAAAGTCACGCGACTACAATTTATGCAGGTACCTCAGACCCAACTATTTTAAAAAATAACAAATGTTCGTTTGATATTAAAAAAATATTTGTATTTAAAAATAAAAGTTCATCTACTTAAGTAAATTTAGATTTTTTTCTTTTCCTCCTATATAACAAAGTTAGTATCTAAAATTATTTTCTTTTGGTTTTGCGTCCAAAATTTTAAAAATTTAAAAAATCAAAATAAAAAAATTTAAATAGCATTATTAAATAAAATGAATGATTCATTTAGATTCTGTAGCATAATATTAAAAACTCGTTCAAATATTTACAATTAAAAAAGAAGAATAAAAAAAAAACAAAAACGGTAGGGTATGGCGCATTTCACCGCCGCCGTCGGTAAGTCTATTGTTTTATATTGTTTGCCGAAACTCCGAAACAAAACAAAAAAATTAGACATTTTTGTTAATGAAAATACCGGTTCATGTAATTCATGCAAAATAATATTTTAAATAATATTTAAATAATTAATTAATTAATTAAATTTTGTCTAAGAATATTTTAATATAAATAAATTTTTTTTTTTGGAGCAGAGAAGATGACTATTTTGAATTTTTAACTTTTGTTACCATATTATAAAATAAATATATTTTAAGTGTTTGGAATTTTACCACTTTAATTTTGGGTTGGTAAATGTATGTATATATATATATATATATACATATATATAAAAAACTGTTATAAAATATTTTTTTCCTTTCTAATTTAAACAAGCTTATTTGTTTGTTTTTTTGTTTTGTCTGTTATTTACGAATAATAGAGTTGCCATTTAAATAATAAGAAATTATAATGTTTATCAAAACAAATTTTACAAAAATTCACAATATTTACAAGAACTAGCTAAAATCTTGAAAATTGCATTGGTTTTGAAGAGAAGTCTTGATTTCGAATAGCATACCATTTTCACTTTTCTTTAACAATATAAAAATTTACAAGCTATAAGATTCATCGGGTTTTGCACATTAAAAATTTATTATTTTATTTATTTAATTGTATGTACATATAGTGGAAATTTCCATTAAACTGCAAAATTTGGGTTTTTCAAATTCTGAAAATTTCCACAATATTTAATTGAAATCAAATGAAAATTATGTTTAATTGAAATAAATATGAAATTCATTAAAAAAATTGAAACGTTTCAATAATTTCATTAAGATTTTAAATGAAAATCTTATAATATTATAATACGGAATTTTATAAAGAACAGTACTGTCATTGTAGAAAAACACTAAAACCGTTCCTTTTAATTTGTATTTTGCTACATACAGTCCTATCATACAATGATAATCACTGTATTTTGTTAATAATCATAACAGTTAATTATCCGCATCAACATAATGATCATCTTTTAAGTACTCCCAACTTTTTAAAATTTATTTTCAAAATTTTTTCATATCATCTAATTTAATAGTAGCTATATTTATACAAATTCCCTAAGTTAAAAATTGTTGTTTAATTAAGTATACTGTATTAATTTAACTTTGAAAATTAACTTATAAATGTATAGGAATTTCAAATTGAAAGTATATTCTCTAATCTTTAAAAAACAATCGAATTATTCCTATTTTTAAAGAAAATTAAAATGATAAAATCTTAAAAACAAATAAATTTTTCCTTAAAACACAATATTTCGTGACGTACTTCATTACTGTTTATGTAAACATACTTAAATACTGTACATATTACGGCATTTACTTATGTTTGTACTGTTGTTGATTTTGTAATTATTTTAAATATTTCATTATATTGCATTTTTTTGACCGTAAAATTCACTTTAATTTTTCCAAGTTATTTAATTATACTTACTATTTTTTTTGTTTTACAAAATCGATGTTGCATTCTTAATATAAAGCTTGTACTTTTTTTACAACTAATTATGAATGGTAACCCTTGTTTTGTGTGGTTAATTAAAATTTTATTGTTTATTTTTTTTTTCTCTTTAAATATTGTTTTTATCGGTGAATTGGACAAAATTTCTAAAGACGCTTGCTTAGCAATATGACCGCGTATATTTGAATATTGTGTGATTGTTGACAGGGTTTTTTGATTTTTCTATATTACGTCTTCATCCACGCGACTAAAATTTTTTAAGTTATAGTTTAAAAATTAAGAAAATAAAATTTCGAATTATCGTAAAATTATTCATGTATATATACGTAACATTTTATATATATTTGTTCATATTATTTATACATATATTTCCTTATAAATCTCATATTTTAAAGTTAGTATTAAAATAAAAAAATGATGTATATAATATTAATAGCAATGACAACGAAATTTTGGTACTATTTTTGACAATAATGATATCAAAATTAATATATCCGTGTTTCGGAAATTGCTATTATGAATTCTTTTTTAGAAATTAATTCTATTAATATTTGAGTACGAAAATGATTTGAGTACGATCTCCTTTGAACTTAGTTTCGGAAATCTATATTTGCGGCTTGTATTTTTTTTTCAAAACACAAAGCTTGTACAGTTTTTAAATATTATTTAATTTAAAAATACATAACCATATACTTTAATAGTACAATCTTCACCATATTGCAAAAATCGGGATAAAATTTTTACGGCAAAATTTTAAGAAAAAGTATCCTAAATTTGAGTTGAACAACGATGGGTCCTTAATTTAATGATAATTTCTTCCTTCCGAATAATTTTATTCCGAATTTCGGAATTAATGATTAAACTGATAATTGCTGAATACAATATATTTGTAAATCAAATCAGATTTATAAATCGTTTTATTGCAAGTTTGAAGTCTCGGTTACTCTCTCTAACACGGATATTCTCTATATATGCTCGTATATAACACTAACAATATTCAATTTTACAAAAATAGCAATTTAAATGGAAATGCTTATCATAACCTACCATAACGTAAAAGCATGTAATGTTTTATTAATAGAAAATAAAACTAGTAATGTGATAGCTATGATGTAAAGTTACCTACATATTTTTTAATATATAAGTATACACATTGATGTATTGAACTTGAACCTGTTGGTAATTTCAATGTTTCTGCGATTATATTTAGGATATTTTTAATTATAAATTTTAATATAGATATTTTTAATATTAGAATACAATTAAAAATGTAAAACAAGAATAACTAAATAATATTGTATATTTTCGAAGAAAAACAAAAATGTTGAAGGTCGTTGTTATAAAATTAATTATTTTAATAAAAAAAAATTTGGTTTAGAATTAAATTGAAAAATTCTCATTAACATAACACGATATAATTTGTATATATGTAAATATGAATAGTGTGTGTATGTATTTAAAATGTACCTAAAAATATAATATAATTATTCTTTAGTCAGGTTTAACATCAAGCGCACTTTTGAATAAATTAAGGTTTCAAAATTTTATTTATTATAAAATTAATTAGAACAACTACTTAATTAATTTTTATGTGTTTATTTAAAGTAAATTATTTTCTTTTAAGATTTGTTTTAAAAAAATTTTTTCTCCGATTATAATTAGAAAACAATATTGTAGTTCATTTTGAAATCGATAAATAAATAAGTAAAAGTAAGAGCTAACATTCGTGATTACAAGCATCTCATCAGTTGTTTCATCAAGCAACGAAGGAGAAATCCCGATTCCCCATTCGAGATACTAGCTAATGAATAAATGATACACGAATAACCACACTACGAGGCTCCAACCAAAGCAAATTTATAAGCACATCTTCATGCGAAGACTGCTTTAAGCCTAATACCCTCAATGCAATTTTTTTCACATATAATAACAAACTATTATAATAACTGTTTAGTAATATTTCATAAATCTTTCTATAATCTTTAAAAATCGATCTACGATCTATAAAAATCGAAACACAAATTCAAAATTGAATCGATTTTCAATTTATTTAGTATTCATATAAACCCTAAAATAACAAATATTTGTGTTGTGATTAAACTTGTATCAACCTAATATTTAATATTGCTCCAAAAATTAAAGAATTGTGCTATATTCGCAATTTGTACGAGTATTTGTTTATTAAAACTGCATCAGCTTTAATATCATATTTATGAATTATTATTTTCATAACCTGGTTATAAATTAATTAATTTTTTTTTTTAATTCAGTTCAATAATCTCTCTCTAAGGAAGCTTTCATTTTTATTATCATATTTCCAAAAAGTTACAAAAAAAGAAATATATGCTTATATATGTGTATATAGAATTTCAGTCAGTTAAATTGAATAAACAATGTAATTATTGACATTAAAAATATTAATTGTGTAACTAAATGTTGGCAAATTTAAATATTAAGAATATTTAATTAATTAAGAATATCAAAATTAATTGAGCATAAATGGTATTCGAGATGACAGTTCAATTATCTTAACAGTAATAATTGAGAGATTCAATTAGAGTTTATGAAACCTTTCTTTTATTTTAAAGTTTCATGAAACCTGATTTTTATAATATAGCTGGAAATTTTTTAGAATTATTTTTTCAAACAGTCCAATGAAAACCTTAAAAAATCTTAACCATACAAAAACTTTTAACATTACAAAAAATGCAGTTCTGAATTGTCGAAAAGTGATTTTTTCCAACACTTTTAAAATATTTTCACTTAAGTATTTGTAAAAATTTATTTTATTTCACTTTCAAATATTAAATTTAATTTATTTATATTTAAACTTGTTAATTATTAGCGAAAAAAAAACTTTAAGTAAATTTAAACACTAAAATTTTCATAAAATTGTGCAAAATTTCAATTTTCAATTTAATAATAATAATTTACTTTTTAATTTGTAATTTTTCCTTTAAAAATTATTCTTATTTTAATTGAACTTTTACAAAGCATTTCTTTTAAAAAATTTTTTAAATTTTTAATTAAAAAATTCCCCGGTATAAATTTTTTTTTTGCTTTTTTATGCAATATTTAATTTTCAATATTAATTTATGCTGTTAGCCGCTCGACTATTTGTAAAAAACTAAACGATCAAAAGTTATATATTTAACTAATATACCCTTTTTTTTAATTTTTGAAAAAAAAAATAAATGTTATAAAATATAAGTTGTATATTCCATATATATGTATAAATGTATGAATGTAGGTATATGTTTTATTAAATAAAAATACAGTGTGCCGCTAAAATAATAAAAAAACGCGATAACTTAATCGGTTAGCTGAGCTTTTTTCATATTTTTTATTTTGATTTTTTTTTTTCCTTTTTGTTTTACTTTTTTATTTTTGCTGTTTCACATATAATATAAAATAAAAAGCGCTCACTGTAAGGTGGATTACCTATATCGCGATCAACATGATAACAGATCAAAACTAATTAAGCTATTGTAGAGTATGTCAGTTCATTGTTACGTATTATATGTATGTACTTACATATACATATATGTATGAAACGATTATGAATTTCAATTTAATAATATTGTAGAAAAAAGAATTGTAAGTATATTGTACAGTTTTTATGTAAATTTATGTTTGTGAATTTAAGCATGCGGGAGCTAAAATCCTTACTATTGCTATCATACAGTATCCATTAATATTATATATGTATGTATATATACTCGTATATATAGGACCTGTAAAAATAATTAATCTAAGAATGTAAGAAATTAAAAAAATGTATTTTAAACCTAAATATTTCCATTGTCTCGCAACTCATCCCTTGTATCATGTAAGGAAAATTAATAAAATTAAAATTTTCAAAATAAACTACTACGAGTATGTATGTATGTCGTAGTAGTTTCCAGAATTATTCCTTCAACGTTTTAATTTACATATTTTGAACCCAAAAGTGCTAAAACAAATAATTTTAATATTTTTTCCTTTTGTTGTTACCTACTTGAATCTCAATTGGTTTTTTAATATTTTTGTTTTTGATAGGGGGAAAAAGTTGCTTGGTAATAATTTAAAAAAAGACGATAGTTTTCTTTTGTTATTTAAAAAAAAAAAAATAGGATGTCAAGTTGTATCAAATTTTCCCATCCCGTACCAAATTTTTGCTTGGCTCAAAAATTTCGCTTTCATATTATTACTTTCATTTTATTACATTCTGTCTTCACCAACTTTTTAAATAAATTGTTTATCTTAATAATAACACACAGTATAACAATATTTCTGTAACAATTGATATATAGAAGCTTAAATTCCATTTTTATAATTCACACATATACACATTCATACATATTAACTTCGAATCTAAATTGAAAAAATAACGGTACTTGTTAAAGCTTTTTTCTTTTTAAAATTCTTGTTGTTTCACAACACGATCGTTGTAATTTTTATAATTTAATATAAGTATGTATATTTATGTATGTTTATAGATATGTGACATTAAGAATGAGTAAAAAATTGAGAAGTGAGAGTGAATAATAATTACAATAGAAAGATGTTTTGAGTGTTTTTGCTACTATGAGAATTTGAGTAGGATTTTTGTAAACAGCGCAATGTGATAGTGTATGTATGTACATTATTAATGTCTATGGAAAGTAAACAAGCGAAATATTTCTAAAATGAGTTAATTTTTGAGTAAAATGTTTATCGCATTGAAGTTATTTAAACATTAAAATATGTTTTCTCATGAAAATTATTCTGTTTCGAATGAAAAACGTTTAAAATTTTCGTTTTAGCATTTTAGTATTAATTACAAAAGATTAAGAAATTTTTTTACTGAGTGCAATATTGAATTTTTTAAGAATTTTTGCTACTTTTCTTTTAATATACCATGCTTTTTGCGGGAGCGATAAACAAGAACGCAAAAGGATTTGAATGCAACAACACCAGAGAAATTTATGGAATTTTTATTGAAATACACAAAATATGATCGCAAAACTACAACAAGAAGTTCAAACAAAATATCTAAAAAATAATTATAGACAAGGAAAGAACAAAAAAGCCACACAAACAATTGATAATAGACCGGAGATTCCCTTAAGACTGTTGTAAAAGTAAAAAAATTAAAAAAAAAATTAGATAAACTACAATTGAGTACACAATTACTTAAATTTGAAAGTTTTTAATAACTTAGATTCCAATCAGAGACACAAAATAAATAATTGATGATAAAAGGAGCAACAATTGCGATTTATGTACGTGTTTGTGAAATAATTGTTGATTATTAAATGCGATTAATTAATATTTGCGCATTTTATTATATAGATATTGTGAACACATAAATTGACATAAAAAAATATTTTTAATCACGATCAAAATAATTATTTCAATTGTTTATTATAGGCGACATTCCTGTACAGTTCTTTAAAAATATTTTAATATAAAATCTAAAATTGGAATTTTGCAAATCTGAATTAATCACTTGTTATAGCCCATAGTCTATTTTGATATTTTATATTTGATAAAGAATTTTAAGTATAATTTTTAAGTATTATATTTTTTTTAATTTAAATTTCTATTAAAAACTATGCTATAAAATTTTGTCTTTAAATGGAAGAAAATCACTTGACAACATTAAAATTTTGCAATTCAAAAATTACAATTTTATTATTTAAATAATAATTCTTTAAATATAATTCTTGAACTTTAACTAATAAAAAAAACCCTTCACTCTCTTATTCTGTGATTTTCAATAACTCTCATTGTTTTTCATATAGATATTAATTAAGGTAAAAGTCCCGTCATTTATCATTTAATTAACGAATAGATACTTAGTTACAAATTCATTATTCATTTATATACAATACTGTGTACAATACTATATTATTCTTACATACATAATAAACCTACTTGAAAAATTATTATTAATTTTCGATAGTTTTTAAAGAGAAAATTAAAATTTATTATTTATTACATTGAACTCAAAGAATTTGTTGTTATTGCTAAAAATCCAAATTATTTAAAGTGCTTATATTTAATTGCTAGCCCGTTTCCGAAAAAGTTAGAGAAAAGTGTGCTAGCTAATTGATTTTATTCTAGTAATTTGTTTTTCATTCATTTTTGCATTCGTTCGTCTGTTCTGTTTGCAAAACTTCTACATTTTTTACGATATAACACTGAAATTTGCTATGCAAACAAATCTTATGGCGTGAAATTAATCTTATAGAAAAAAATTTTTTGGCTATCTCCTTGCTATATTGATCAAAGTTAGGAAAATCTCACTTTCACCCGAAAAGTATGCACCAATAATTTTTTGTTTAAAATATGTAGCGAGTTTATTACATATGAAAAAAAAAATTTATCTCTTACTGAAGGGAAATGTGCTACTTTGTAAATTATGGGTTTAAGGTAAGTTTATTATATACTTTATCTGCAAAACAAATTTTTATTGTGTTACTCACTTTTTGAAATTACAACTAGAATGAAAACCAATTAACGTCACGGTATAAATTAATCGTAACATTTAAAGAATTTCTGAAGTAAATAAACTTATCCGTACAAAAAAAAACTCTTTATAATCTTCCGGATTCCCTAACGAAACAAAATAATTAATCGATATTGTTTTGATATGGTTACTACTTGGGTAATCAAAATTAGTACAAAATCATTACATTTTCGATAGAGATAATAGCTACTGAAAATTAAGAGAAGGTTTGTAGTACTCTATAGTAAATGAATTGTTAGTCATCAATTTTATATTAATTTTAATATACAAAATATTTTTTACAATTATAAATTTTAAATTTTGTATATCTTGACACAATAACTATTTTTTATTTCATTGGAATTAGAATGTTTCTGTTAAATATTGGACGCACTCAAGATAATAAAGCAAACACTTGAAATTTATTATATTAAAAAGCCGGTAAACTTGAAAAAGGAAAAATTTGAACTTAGTACTGAAGAAACCGCTTAATTGAAAACGGTTTTCTTTCGTATTCGATTTTAACTTTATTTAACTATTTTGTAGCCAGGAGCAAAAACCTATAAAGTAGATACTTTCGTTGAAATTATCAAATTAGATGATAATCAAGTTTTAAATCTATAAGATTTCCCATAAATTTAAATTAACTCTATTGTCGCAATGAAGGAAAATTGATTCTTCAGTTCAAATTTAATTTTACATTGACATACAAAAAAAAAGACAACAGTTATAAGAGAGCGATAAACAATTGTGCCAAAAAGGAGTGCAGAAAACGAATAAATTTTTATATTTTCCAAAAAAGGGGCAGGAACCATCTGTTTTTGGAATATTTTGAAATTGTGTTGCAAATTTTTTTTTGATTCTTTAAAACTGTTACGGCATTCTTTATATCAGTTAATGCGCATTATTTATCGCAAAAAGCACTGCTTCTGTACAAATTGCTGTAATCTTTATTATACTGATTTCAATGCATTGCAAATGTTGTCTTATTAGACGCTTTAATAAACGTCACTGTTAACATCCGAGTAAAATGTGTTTTAATTCTAAATTTTCTTTTATACAAACATTTGCATTTATTTTAAAATGTTGCAGTTTGTTCAAAATTTTTAAATGTTTTTTTGCTTTACCTCCAAAAATTTTTGAAAAAATGTGCCGATGATTTCGTCTATATCTCTCATAAATATTTAACTCCAGTTAAAGATGACAACATATTTCTTTGAAACTGGAAACTTATTGAACTCGTTTGGAATTACAAATATGGTGGTGAAAAACATGCTATAATACTTAAACTAAGATTAACTTTTAACTCTAATTATACATTGCATATCTCTAGGGTCTTATTTTATTACAAGAGAATTATTTCATTTCAACATCGTTTTCATTGTTTAGACCCAAAGCAATATATGCCTAAATAAAATTATTTAAATTGATAAAGAGAAATGCGTTAACTAGTACTAACAATGGAAAGCCTTTTTTCGTAGAGCCGTGGTTTCATTTTTCATCAAATCAAATTTAATTTCAAATCAAATTTAATTTTTTATACAACAATTATTTCTGAATACACAAATATTTAGCCGAAATTTCTTCCTTTTTTCGAATTATCTTCTGCTTGAAAAAAAACAAACTCACAAATCAATCGGAGAAAGTCACATTTAAAATTTGATTAGTTGAGCTCTCGAGTATGTTGAGCTCTCGAATATGTAGAATGAAATAAAGTTACTTCAATTAGTATGGCTATCGGTCCTTCACTTATTAACATAAGAAATAATTGCCTATATAAAAAATAATAATGAAAAATTGATTTCAGATTATTTTGATAAAAGCGTTCTTCTACTCAAGTACCGCAAAATTTTTATTTTAATTAATTAACCAAAACATATAGGCCTTTTTATTTTATTGTTATATACGGCTATTAAAAATTATAATTCTTAATCTTATTTTCTGTAAGGTCATTGAACGACAGTTGAAATGTTTTTTCATTAAAACGAATTGCAATAAAGTGTGTTTGTATGTTTTATTTATGCATAATTGATTTTATAACAAAATATTTGAAAAAAAATCTATTGAATTTTTTGATAGCTGGAATAATTCAACTGACATTTGAAAACAATACGAGATTAAAAGATATTTCTTAAGGTCAGAAAAATTAACAATTATCTATTTAGTGCTTATTGGTTCTTATTTAATTTTATTTTTAGATTATGATAAAATTTTTTAGAAAGTGTACACTCCAGATAAAAAATATAAAAGTATGCAAAATCGTTTAATTTGGTAATCAATTTCTTTTGGAAATAATTTCTTCATGACTCTAAAAATATTTGAACTGATCGCTCCCTTTAGCTCCCAGAGTTATTATAATACACTATTTTATAATTATATTCTAAATTAAATATTAGAATTTCTATTAGAAAATGTGAAAATATCAAACATGTGTTCCAACAATTGAATGGCAATTTTATACCAAAATAGTTGCAGCACATTATTGTCCAACCAAATTGAAAACTGATTGAATAAAACTACTTCATTGAATGAACTGTTAGTATTTGTCGAGTGTCAATTTATATTTAATTTATTAAAAAAAATTTTATGTACCTATGTAATTATGTAAATAAAATGGGAAATTCGATGACGTCTGAAATGGATTTGCTTCATTGGATATTTGAAATTTATTTTCTATGAATCTATCTACACAGTCTATATATACCATACGATCTCCCAGATTAAATCTGTTTTTATTTTTACAAAATACTTCATACACAAGTACAATTTACAATCATTCAGTATTGCTGAATGTGCATAGGAAAGCAAATACGTCAAACAAGAAAATTTAATCAATAAAGGAAAAGGAAATGCAAGGTAAAAATTGAAAAAAAAAAATCAAGACATGTGCGTAAATACTTAACGGTTTAAACAAATAATATTATCGTCGATAAAATGATACTATAATTCAATTTTGAAAACAGTTGATATGAAAATATTAAAGCACATACATACAAGCATGCATGAACATTTTAACCCTTTTGCGTTTGGTGAAGTACGAGAGTAATAAAAAAAGTATCATAAAATATACTTTATCATTTATAAGCCAGTTGAAATACAGGTCTAGCTAAATTAAACCATTTTCTTCTTCATTTGCTTAAATACTAAACTTATAATGGAGCTTAGTAAAATTCAAATTTTAAGAATTTTGTAAACAACAATTTGGGAATATAAAAATATTGACTGCAATACTTTTGGAAATGTATTAAAAATTTGAAAACTGTGCAAGGTTTAATCATAATACAATTATGCAGTTTAGTTCAAAAATTAATTTACTTAAACCTTTTTCTCTATGTTAACTTTGCTATTGAAATTTCTTTGTAAACACAACATTGAATTCAGATATTGTACAAATATTTTTATTAAGAATTCAACAATATTATCAGATTTTAATTCGGTGATTCATTTTATTCTCATATAATCTATTATTTTCAATTCTATTGTTATATTAATTAATTAATTCAAATTGTTAATAATTAAATATTAATTTGTTTGAATATATTGCATATAAAATATGTAAGTCAAGTACAATTTTAGTAGAAAACGGTACTTAAATCTGGGAAAGAATGACGCGACTAAAAATAAATTTATTTTTTCTAATCTTGAAGTTAATTAAAATTCTATTTTTATTGATTTTACATTCTTTAATGGTAATTAAGTTAATTTTAATTATTAAAAATATTGAAGTTCATTCACACTCCTAACAAATTAACAATTAAAAAATAATAATAAAAAATTTTCAAATTTACATTTAATTTTTAACAATACATAAAATATTTTCATAATTATTTTATTAATTTATTACAAAATAGTTAATTGTAAAATTTTTTTTAATCTTTGATTATTTTATAACATTGGTGAATGAGTGTAAATAGAGTAATTAGATATTTTAGTTATTATTTTAGTATTGTATGAAGAGGCAAAATAAATAAATTGAAATTGTGTCTGTAAATAAATAACAAATTAGAGTAATGAAAAATTGACATTCCGAAAAAGAATAATAACAACAATATTATATAGCTAGACGTTAATAAATTAAATATTTTTAATTGGGTTTTGATATTTCTGTACTATAAAGTCTACACAGTGTCTGAGATTCGGCAGAGTACTTAAGTAGCATGATGATAGAATGCCGTGAAGCAAACAAAAAACACCTAGTAAGAACTGGCTTTGTGGGCTCTCCTTCTCTGGTAATAAAGTCTTAAAATTGGAATTTTTGAAAACCGTCTAATTTTTACGTTTTTATTGATAATCCAGAGGCAGTTAAAGACAACTTCGTAAAAAATAGTTGTAGAAATGAGGGCATAGTGGTCAACTCGGATTATAATTATTTTGTTGCGACATTATAATTAATTTTTGTTCGACGTTTGGAGCTCGTATACCCTGTATACATACTAATTTGAACTTTTATTTAATTAAAAATTTATGCACATGTTACTTATAATAAAATTGATTGATTTTTTTTAAATTTTCCTCAATGATTTCTAATCTTTTCAATATTATTATGGTGATTAGTTTTAGGAATTAATAAATTTATGATAAAAGTTTAATATTTTATGGATCTTTTATGATTATTTGATTTTTAATCGCATTATAATCAAGTGCGCATTACTTTTAGTATACAAAAGTAGAACTCAAACAATTACTTATGAAACAAAAGTTAATTTTTATGTTTGAACTTTAATTTAATGTTGAGAGTAATTAAAATTTTCATTTACAATAAAATTAGTTTGAAAAGCGAAAGTTGAATTAATTAATTTGTTTCCCAGTCATTGTATGAATGAATTGATGAAACAAAATGGTATTGTAAACTTCAATAGAAAAACTTCATTTTAAAAAATTTAGTGTTGTCTTTGATATTAAAATTTCCCTTTATTTTTTGAAATTCGCAGTAAAATATTGTCATAGCATAAAATACAACCGAATAATGCTAAAATAAAATAATAATGCTAACAAAATATTTTTTTGGGCTGCCACAGTATGTTTGACATAAAAATGGTATTAAAATATGCATTAATTATGATAATAATTCTTTAGCTCCTAAAATTTTTTTAATGTAATGAGTTTGTAGTTTGGAAAATTCCAAAATGTATAAAATAGTGTGACAATTTGAAAAGTGTAATTGGACCATGCTGGATTTAAGTGCCAGTCGAATAGGTTCGGAAACAGATTCGGGTTTGATTCCTTAAATCCTTAATTCGATTGACTAATTATATATGTATTACAAATACGGTTATATAAGGCATTACGGTTTCGAAAATGACATAAAATTTATGGGCAATGTTAGGACGATGAGTAATTATGCAATATTCTTAAAATTTCAAGAAATTTGACTAAAAATACCAACATTGCTATATACCAATAAATTTGGAATTAAGTGGTTATGTTTTGTTAGATATCTTAAAATTTATATGATTTTTTAAAAATATTTTTTATCAAATTAAAACAGTAAATACATTTTTGTATTTGAATATTGCATCTAAAAATTTTGTATACTTTTTCATATGTCTTTAATTATCATATTGGTTACCTAACGATAGTTCTAGGTACATGTATATAATATAATCAAATATTGATTATGGTATTTACACCGCATTATTGTGATTTTAAAACCAGGGATTTTAATATAAGACAATAAGACAATTGTCATCTCACTTTATTAAATAAAATAATTATTCATTAAAGGGAATGACAAAGTTTTTCCAAATCGAATCATTGCTTTAATATTTGTCATGCATAATTGCCATAATAACTTAATTTTTAAATATAATATTAAATTGTGGAAAATCGTGATATAAGTATTCAGAAACATTACATTGTATGTGCATATTTCCATCTTAACTTTAACTGTGATTGAAGTGATTTGAATAAATTTTTCAAGCTTTTCTGATAATCCCATTAAAAAATTCCAACATTCATCATAAAACAATTATATAATTAATTTTTGTATGCATTCAATTTATGCTATTTTAGCATATGTAAATAAAAATTTTAAATATAAATTAATTGAATATTTAGAAAGTTCTGACAGAATTAAATTTTCAAATGCGCCCTCTATAAATAATTTCAGTTATAATTAAATAAAAATATTTTTCTATAAAAAATCATCATTGACATTTACTCAACACCATACAAAAGATTAAAAAATTAATACTGTCTGAGAGTCTGAGTATCTGAGAGGTGGAAATAAATTGAATTAGTTTACACAAATTTTAAAGTTGCCATAAATGAGTTTTTAATGTCATTAAAAATATGACATTATATGGGTAAGTAAATTTCAATGCCTATTTATACAATTTTTATGCAACATACAGTTGCAGTTTCTCAAGTTTATAATGACATATATTACAGAGTAATAGGCGTTGATAGGAGCAAAAGCTTACACTACAATGAAAGTGAAAAATAAATTGTGGAACATAATGCAAGTATGTATGTTTATCAATCTTTTTAGCTTTTTAGATATGTTTATTAGCATTTTACCAATTTGTTTAAACATATTAGTATCTGTATAAGAAATTTACTGAAATTTAAAAAAAAAATATTTTTATTTTGTAACAGTAGCTAATATTCTGAAATTTCACAGGTAAAACAGGTAAAAGGTAAGATAAATTCATTCAAAATTAAATTTATTACAAGCCGAGATGTAAAGACCTTTCATAAATTGTATACACATTTACTCTCAGTAGAAGACACAAGTATAGGATTAATAAACGAAACATTGTACCAAATGTTCACTCAGTTGGTATGGTTGGTGAATGACTTGCTTGAGTAAGTTAAATTTTACTGTATTATTTAGCACTGAACAGGATAATAGCAAATAAAAGTTAGTTATCTCTTATTTTATTCAAAAGCTACCCTCTGATCTCTGATATTTATGTACATATGCCACAGGTTTACATAAGAATGTATGCATGTGTACAAATGTTTTTTAAAAATTGCTTTTTTAAACTTTATTTTAACAAAAATTATTATTCTACACACATATTTTTTACGAGGCTTTAATAAAAAGAACTCAGCTTATTTTGGGGATTTTTTTTTTTGTATAAAATAAAAATTTCCAAATGTTTTAGCTACTGTACACATTTTATGACAATAGCAATGACAATGGATGTTGTTGAATATTATGTTAAGACAAAGTGGATTTAAACGAAAACAAGGGGAATTAAAAATTTTCAAATTTTGTCTAAAGAATTTGAATTCAATGAATGTTTAAATAAATGAAACCAAAAGAATTCTGCTTTTAAGGGGGGAAAAACAGAAATCTCATTTAAATTTCAATATTTCCCAAAACTAAACAATCAATCTTTACTTAAGCAAGCGTATGTGCTCGTGCAATTTTTGATGTTTTTTCTTTCTTCATTTATTTTTATTGTAACTATTTCCGTAAAGTAAATACAATTTCACTTGAAAATTATCTGTAATAAATCAATAAGAAAACTCATACTTTCATAATGATTAATTCATTTTTCGAAATTTCTTATTAAACTGTTCTTAAAATACATACAAAACGAGACGAGATCACTTATGAAAAGGGAAAAAACTTTTATACTAAAAAATGTTTTATATAAGAAAAATAATTCAAACTATTTGAATGTGAATGACAGTTATACTTATAAGAACGTTAGTTTGGTATTCCCAGGTAATCAGAAAAAGCAATTTTATATATAGGCACACTAGCACAATCACGTATAACAGAAAAAACGAGAAGCAATAAAAAATTCAATTCACGTTCAAAATTTAGCTTTTCTTCTTTTTTGTTCACGAATAATAATTAACTGCTAATATGGGGAATCCGATACTATGAACATTGTGTATACATCAATTAAAGTTTCAATTGCATATTTAATTGAAATTTCTAAGAAATTATAAAATTTATTCGAAAAAACCACAAATTATTTTAAAAATTTATCCTGACAGTGTAATAAAACTGCACTATAGAATATCTAAAATTCAAATTAGTCATGACATGCACCCAAAAATTAATGATGACGTCAAAAGAAATTCACTTTTTTTTAATTCATTAGAAAAATAATGTGAAGGTCAGAATAGTTTTTTGCTTTTATAGTTAATAGCTAATTAATAGCTATCTCAAAATATTTTTGAAAGCACTATTTTTTTACGATAATTTGTCAAAAGATATGTATTTATAAATTCAACAATTTTATTCCTTCTTATGTTGATTTTAGAAGCTAAATCAATTTATTACCATTCCACTTTAAAAGTTTGGTTCCAAAACACGGAACCAACAATAGATGAATTCAATCAATAGGAAAATCGTTTATTTAAGATTGCAATATATCATTTTGCAATATTCTATTAGAATAAGTACCTGATTAGAAGGCAGGAATGTGATAAGAAGTTGCATATTTCTAATAATTCGAAAAATTACTTAATTTTTTTTTTAATGTTACTCTATTTGATAACTGTTAGATCTCTCTATTCTGATGTCTGTGTACACAAAACTTTTGGCCCCGTAAATATAAAAATCTAAAATTTTACACACCAATAGATCTTGATGAATCTGTTGACTGCAATGTTTAGTTTTGTAGCTAATTCTTTTGATTAAAATATCTACATATATACTGCAGCTCCTTTATTATAACAATATTCAATATTTATTCAATATTATTAACAATAACAATATTTTTTCTTCATCGAAGGCTTTGTCTTCCAAATTATGATTCCTTGAAATTTGAAAAATTTCAGTTTTAAAAAAAACTATATGCGAGCTATGGTCACATACAATTTATCCATGTGAGAGACAAAGATTTTCCAAATCTAGCCCAACAACTTGTAATGATTTTTAGTTCACAAAAAATTTCAATTTTTTTTTAATTCCTTTTTAGGAACATGGACCTTATTTAACAGATTTTCAAAATCTCCAAGAACCAAACTAATATAGTAAGTAAATGTAAATATAGGTAAAAAATAAATATAAAAAATAAAATTCTTATTTTAAATTTAAACTAAATAAAGCAAAATATAAAGTGATTGAAATGAGCACATCGAAGCATTAATGCTTTATTAATAAAGTTTATCAACAGTAAGACTGAATGATTATTTTGTGGTTCGAAAACGAACCCCTTTCTTGTTAATTTTAAACTTCTTAAAACTATTAAAAATAAAAAGCTACAAAAGCAAAGCAAATAGCAAATTAAAAATTTATATTATTTTATATAAGAAATTTAAATAAATTGATAAACATGCAAAAAATACTTAACTGCTGTACAACTAAAAAAGTAACTTAAAAGCAAAATTAAAACTAAAATAATTAAGAAAAATGAACAAAAAATTCCTTACACGATGCTTGTCTGCGACGCATTCTGCCAATTTATCCAATGATCGTTTCAATTAAAATATTTTTATTTTAAAATTTTGAAAGCTAAATTTAAATCAATAAACAAGAAATTCCTGTAAAGTCAAATATTATCTAAAAATTTTAGAAACTGTTGGGCACGAAAATAAATATTTTCATATAAAATTTTTTTCTTAATTGCTAGATTTTATTTACGCTAGTTTTGTTTTTATTTTGATGAGTTTTCGTCAGCTTTGTTTTACTTTTACTTATTCTGATTTTTTAATTTTAATAAGAATTTGATTTTTTCATATTAAACTACAATTACATTAGCAAAGGCTAAAATCAATGCAATTTACAATAAACTTTTTAAAAATTTACTTTTTTAATAGCATTTTTGTCAATAGCATCTTTTTCTCTGTTAATTTAATAAAACAAAGTCCAGTTCAGCAATTTTTATTATAAAATTGGAATAGTATAAATTTCTGCCATAACTAATAAGCTATAAGAAAGCCCCACATAACTTTATTCAGTCAGGAGTAAATTAAAAAATTTGAAAAATTCGAGAATCCTGGGGGTACTTCGACCAACAGTGCAGCACAATTCGCGTAATATAAAACTCTTTAAAAATAGCAACAATTAATCAAAGCTTTTCTTTAAAATTTTTAACCTATAATTCAAAGATCATATTTTTAACATTTTATTAAAATTCAATGTGAATTCAAGATATTGCAGAAATATGTTGCAGAGGAAAACTAAAATGTAAAACTTATTCTCCTTAACTTAAACTAAACGTCGTAAATAATACACAAAAACTGTAAAACAAAATTTAATTGATACAGAATATTTTATCGACGCCTTAAAGCTTAAACAAAATATAAGTTCACAATTGCATAGCGTCTTTGTAAAAGGTTATTGTACATATAGGTTTAATTGCAAGAATTTTCTTTTCTAAAATTAAAAAAAAAATCAAGATTTATTTGTCTCTAATTCCTTACTATATATAGGTTTTTATAACACTAACCTAGAAAAATGTTCATCTAGAGACACATATTATATGTATGTATGCATTCGTATGTACATATGTAGTGCATAGCTATGCATGTCAATAATATGAGCCCTAATGTCGTCACAACTGCATTAAAAAAATTTATAAATTAGAATATATAATACATATTCATATACGTACAAACTATTATTCACATAAATGAATAAAAAGAAATTCTTTTTAAAAACATTTTCATGTAAAGCTGTGCGCATTAACACAATGTTCTCAAAATGAGCTCTAAAGCAAGCAAAAAAATAGCAAGCAAACAACAAAAGAAATGGTGAAGAATTTTTCTGGTAATCTTTTTATTCTTATTTTAAATAACGCAGTCTGCAGAATAAAATCGCAATAAGTTCAAGTATTTCATTTTTCTTGAATTGCTTCTGTTCATCCATTTAAATAGGTAGATAATATGAAGTTTTAGATCTTTACTTTGATTGTCTACCTTCTCTGCCAATGAAAGAATATGAAAGTGTGAGCAGAAATTGGCTTTATGAAGTTTTGAAAACCTCTGACAAAAACTACATTCATATTTATTGCTGAAGGAATAGATTGATCAAGCGAAAAATCGAAACAGATCTAGTTCTAGTTCAATATTATAATTATAATTATTTCTATGGAATTGGTATTTTATGCTACTACAAATGTTCCCTTTCAATGATGCACTAAAGTAAATCAAAAATATTTGAAATTTCAAATGGATTTTCTTAAAAATTCATTTAATTTAGTTATCATATTTTAAATTTAAGAATCACTATATTGTTGTTTGCGCTAACCCTGTCAATAAAAAAATTATACTTTTGCGTATAATGCTAATGCATCATTTCATTAGTACACAATCAAGTATACAACTATTTATATAATGTATGTTTGTATATACTTAAACAAAATGCATATAAATTCACAAAGAACATACATACATACATATAATATTTTAGTTTAGATAACAGAGACTGCTTTGAAATGTGAACATAAAAATAAAATCACTGCACTGTGAAATTAAATTGTAATAAAAAAAATTCATTTCTAGCACCTCAGCATGAAATCAGTGGTGGTAAAATTTTTTTTCCTCCAACTGAAATATAATTTTTATGACGTTTTCGACTAAATTCTTTTAAAAATGCGCTTATTTATTTGATTTCGTTTAATCCGTTCGTCTTTGTTTTTTTATTTGAAGCAGTCTTACCCGTTTTAAAATGAAAGTTTTCATTAATTATGCAAACCTTACCAGAAATATATTTTCCTGAAAACAGTTTTTACCTATCACCCGCTACAGCTTCCTCTTTTGAGTTGTTGTTTCTCAAAATGCGATTTCATATAAAAATATATAATTTCATAGACATATTAACTGACTAGCCTAATTAACCGTGTAATTCCAATAAATTTAGTCCTAAACGTATGCAATATTTTTGACATAAAAGTATTACTTTTCTAAAGAAAATGTGCTATTTGGTAAACCATTGGTTTAATCGGATTTTTTTTATTAGTGGTTTTACAAATCGTTTTATGTAAAATTAAATTGAGCTAGCTTTCAAATTCAAATTTTTGTTGAAAAACGGGATATTAAAAGATATAAATTGTGAATATCAATTCTATTAACTTACTATTCCATCTTGCATATTATCAAGCCAACAACTTTGAAAATTTTGTATATTAAGCTCGTTATTATTTATAAAAACTTCAATCTTTTTTTCTCAACAAAAAAAATTTTAATGTTCCCTCTATTTTATCAGAAACTCGAAGTAATAACACACGATTTAAAAAAAATTTTTTTGACTCTTAATTATAATTCTCCAACACTGTATAATTTTTTATGACATGACAATGTCAAGGTTATGTGAATAAAAGTGTGTACATATTTATGTATATGCAAAGAAATCAAGTCTATTTTTAGTTGCACAAAATTTCATGCAAAAATAAAAGCATTTAAAAAAGAAATATAGGAAAAAAAATAAACTAGAAAAAAAAGCTTTCTCTTGTGTCACCAGAATGGGGTTGAAATCAAAAAAATTAAAGAAACTCTCAGGAAAAAAACATTAAAGAAAATTCTATAACCTACTAAAATATCAAGATTTTTTGAATATTGTAAGAGATTTTGTTCGTAAGAAAAACTAATAGATTACGATATATTCATTTTACTATATTAAAGGCTATTTTACTATATTAATTTATGTGCAAAATAGCACAAACCTTTCTTAAAATTAGTGGTAATTGTATGGACAGTGATCACTGAATTGAAAATACAAGAAAAATCTTTTCAAATACAAGAAAATCTTTTGGTGACTATTGTTGCATACAACTATTCTGTTAGTTACAAACATTTTTAGCTATTTTGTTATTTCGGCACAATTTTTACCTAAATAAAAAATATACAGCCTTATTTTTATTAAAATAAATACAAAGTAAAAGTACTCATTTAATTGAAATGATAATTTTTGTCTCAACCCAATCGAAATTTGAAAAAAATTATAGAAAATTTTAGTGAAGTACATTCCAACTTTATCAAACTTTTGCTGCATTGCGCATCACTTAACATACATAGGCAAGATTTCCTTTAGATATTTATATTGAAATTGAATTATATCGATAATTACAAATTAATAACATGAAAAATCTGTAATACAATTTCTTTTATTTTAGATTTATCGTATACTTAATTAATTCAATCTCATGAAGTGTTATAAAATTATTTATAACACTTCAGAAATTTAAAAAATTTCTTGATGTTGAAAATGTGCGTTTTCAGCTGTATATAGAATTGTCATGTGCATTAAATTTTATTAGATATTAGGAAGGCTTCGTAATCACTTCTAAATACATTAAAATTTAATGTATATGTGTAAAATTAAAAATACATAACAATTGAATTAGATATTAATATAAGATTTTATTACATAAAAAAATGTGTTTTATTATGTAGGTAAATACGTTTTAGAAAATTTTATATTATTATCTATTTTATATTTAAGAATTGTTGAAATGAGAATTTTAAAACTTATATTGAAAATACCTAAAATCACTTTATAGTCACCGTCACAGTTAAGGGCAATATAATAAATTTTCTGCATTTCTTAGTAAAAAATTATTGGTACCTAATGTACACAATTTTATTAGCATTTACAGTATTTACAGAATATATGAGTACTTAGAAAGTATTACCAGAATTCAAACACTTCAAAAAAGAAGAAAAATCATGAAACTTCAACGCATTCAAATGTCTTGATGTGACTAAATTATTTAATATCCAATATGACAAGAATTCAATTTAAAAATCATTTAATTTTATTTATTATTTTACATAATTAATATTAATATACTCAAATATGATAATGAACTTTCATATTTTGTTACTATACACTTTAAATTATGAAATTAAATTATTTTAAATATCAAATTGTGTTAACAGAGAAATCAAATGCCTATATATAATATCGGATTAATTCATTTCCTTGATCAATGCGATTATAAATGGAATAATTTTTCTTATCATTAAAAAAAATTATCTAATTAAAACTAGAATAACTAAAATAAATATATAATTATATATCTATATGTATGTATGTAGATAAAATTATGATTACTAATAAAATATTAAACATGTATGTATGTATGTATGCATGTATATAACTTGAATTATTATTATGTATACATTAACTGTAATAAATTAGATATAAACAAAGAGCATAAATTAGTTAAATAAAAATCATATATACAATATAATGATAACAAGAAACTTGTTTTTTTTTTTGTTTTTTTTTTTTTTTAAATCGAAATTCTTATCAAACGCAGTCTTAAAATCGTAAAACAAAACTGACTTATTAATTGCATTACAGTTTATAACAATTAAGCAATATACTATATGAATTTTATTGAGTATAGCAACAAATTTTTATTTATGCACAATTTATTTAAAAAAAAAAATTAAAAATAATAGCAGTTTTTATATATATGTACACGTGTATATAAGGTGCGTCGATATATTAAATAAATAAAAATATGAATATTATTAAAAAAAGACACTTTTAATATTTTAAGAATTTTGCATAAAAAAATTTTCAAAACGGTAACACTTTTTCAATTAGAAATTACAATATGTTTATAATGTTATTAGAATATAAAAAAATTTCTAATTTAATCTCAAATCACTTAATTTCAAATTTCTTGTATTATAATTTAATTTAAATATTTAATTTGTAATCGGATTTATAAAAATATATTATAATTTAAAATGCATTTCTAATGAGCATTCACGTTAAATAAAATAAAAAATTTTGCAAATTATAAACACAAACTACAATTCAAATTTATTAAAATTAATTTTAATAATATCACAATTCTAAATTAAAATATTGCTAAAATCACTTATTTTACCAAAATAATTAATGCAACAATTAAGGTATGTGATCTACAAATTTTTTATATAAATAAAATTACGTGTATAGGTGCTTCATGTGAAGCACGCCAAAAATTTCTAAACGATTATGAAATTTTTCTTTTTAATTAAATTACAAGTGAATAAAACTAATAAAAACAAAGAATGCAAAAATGAAATTTAAAAAATACGAAAAAATTATGAAAAAAAAAATTTAATTTAAAGTACAATATTTTGTTTACTTTATAAATAAAAATTGAAATGTTTGTGGTTTGCGTAGAAACCGAATACAATCGCAAGAAACCGCACCAAACGAAACGATAAAATACAAATTTTTTATTTATTTTTATTATTGTTTTTTTTTCTTTTTTTTTTCTGATTAAAATAAAATAGGTTTTTAGTGTAATAACTATAACAGTAACCGCACTGTCGCCGATGCAATTTCGATTTTTTTGTTTTTACTCTACTGACACAAAGAAAGCCTTTATTATATTTTTACTATCATCCGTAAAATCACTGATCATAAAAGTACACACAACACAATATGTTTAAAAATATCTTAGAATGTTCACAATGACAATATGCTCTTTATTCAATTGTACATAAAATATGTTAAGAAAAAATCAGGGTACAAAAGCTTCTTCAAATTTTTCTTTTATTTTACTTTTATTTTCATTAAAATTAATTTGAAATTTATACGTAAGTCTATAATAATTTATATATATAATTAAATAATTGATAAAAGAAAGAAAAAAATCTTAATATTTTTATTTCACAGTTCTTTAAGAAAAAGTTAATGATTACGTGTTTATATTTTGTTGATGACTACAACAATTTGAGAGAGCAATGAAGAGAAGTAATACTATAAAGAAAAAGAGAGAATTTGTACTAAACCAGCGATTAAAAAATATGTTGCAGTACAATTGTATTATATGGTACAATTTTCTTTTTCCTCTGATCCATTTCTTCGCCAAAACGAATCCTAAAACGATATGACACTATTCAATGGTTTTAGCTTTTACAGCACAGAATCTTTAATTTTAAAGTTGATTTTATTTTTAAAGCAATAAAGGTTATATTTAAACCAAGTGAAACGTATTAAGAATAATATGATTGTACGTTTCTATTAAACTAAAAACTTCACATGTGAAATGTACTGTTAATACCTGTACTTGTGTAAAAGTATAGGAATGTAATTTTTAAACACTGTTAAAATAATTTGTTTTAGCTTTTATAATTAATTTTGAAATTTGAGTGATTAAACACTTATTTCCTCCATTGCTCCTATTCATTAAACTAATATAGTATTAATGCGGTACACAAAAATTTATTGTATTTCCATTACTGATGTTCCGACGCTAATTCGAATAAAAAAACAAAAACATACCAAAAAATTTTGTACATATGCCATAGGAATACAAATACCGTAGGTTTTTGTACATATACCAACATACAATTCTATGCATAATATTGTGTTAAGACGAAAATCAAAATAGTGTTCGCGAGAATTTCAATTTTTTTTTTTTTGTAAAGATAAGTTCTGTATTTATTCTTAAAGATAAGCAAAATTTTGATAATATTAAAATTTATCAATATGTTAGAAGGATTTATTTTGATTTAATTAAATTTTTTTAATTTTTTTAATAAACCCTTCAGAAATATAGAAAATTTCTATTTTTTTTTATTTTGTGCACATTTTAATATGGAACAGGGAGGGGGTGTTTTGTGTATTTACATATGTAAAAATAGTAACAAAATTAACAGACAAAACGCAACCCATTCAGCACATTTAACTAGATTCGAGATTGATTAATATTATATCTAAATATTGCTAAGATAAAAATTATCGTATGAATAATTTGAGAGGTAAGTATATATTTCAAATTGGTGGATTAGAATTGTTGATTGCTAAACAAAAATCAATTATTTTTTATAAAATCAAATTTTTTTTTATAAGAGTTCAATAACATAACAGTTCTTAAGTAGCTCGCAGATTAAAATGTAATAAGGGCAGTGTTCGCGTTTGCCTACAAATATTTATTGAATTTTTCATTAAAAAATGTATCAAAACTCATAGCATATAATAATATGAGTATTTAAAAAGTTTCAATGCAGATTAAGTTTCTATTCTTAAAAACTAATTTCATTCATATATAATTTACCACAATTTTCAGTACTTTTTATAAAAGTACGTTAATTATTATTTGCATTACTTTTTTTATACATTTAATATTATTTTCAGTGCCTATATTCATTAATAATTATTATTTTTTTTCACTAATGTTTCATTCAAATTATTTTTTTAAAAATTAAATCACATTTCAATTGGCTACTAATTTAAATTGCAAGAATTAAAATTTTATAAAAAGAAGTTACAAAATAATCAAATCAAATAATAAGCAATGCTCTTTTGGATATACTGTAATTTTTAAAATTTTTTAATAAAACTTTTGATACTTTCTGCATTGAAAGTTTTGATTTACAAATTTTTAAAAATTGTGTTAGGTATCCTTTACAAGTTAAGGCAAAATGTATTCATTTCGATACAAATACAAAATTAGCTCTTATGGCATCACTACGTGCTTGCTTAAAAGAACCAATGTAAGAAATTAAGAAATCGAAATATGTACACAGCTGTTCATGCCATTGAATCGTTAACATATGCATCTAAACTAACATTAATATACAGATTATATGTATGGTTCAGAAATTTTAAAATAAAATTAAAGTAACTTTAATCGAAAGACTATTTTTCGTATATTTAATATTAATTTTCATTGTATTAAAACTTTGTTACCATTTTCTTTAAAATAATCCAGAAATAATTTATATAAACTATTTATATAACAGAAAATAGTTTTACTCAAAAACAGAAAACATTTAATTTTTTCAGCAGAGAAGGACATAAATGATTTAAAATAGAGTTAATTATTATGTGATTGGAACTGTGACACTGATTGGAATGGTCGGGATTGTCTAAATTTTCGTTAGTTTTTTAACATTAAACATTTTATAATAAAATTTGTTTAATAAATTAATTAAATAACAAAAAATATTTATAGCTAATGCCCATCAAATATTAATTACAATGGTAGTATTGACACAATTACCGTTTCATTAACGTAACGATAATTTTATTTTAATACTATTGCTATTTATGCTAGACTAATGTAGTTCAATTAGTGTAAACATTAATCATTTATAATTTGTATTTGCTTTACAATATTTTAATTAGTTTTCAATTTCACCTAGAAATTTTTTTTTATATTATCGAGCTTAAATGAATAATCGATATTAATTATCATTAATAAATCATATTTCATCGATATTAATTCTGTACTTTTATATTTAAAATTATTTGTGTCATAGTATAATTCAAATTTCAATATACAATAACAGTTTTGAACACATTAGAACTTTAATAGCAGGTGGAGAATCCAATATTTATACAACAATACGAGGAAAAGGAAAAATTATTATAGCTCTTTCAACAGTCCCTTTATTGAAAGTGGAAGAAAATTTAATGAAAAAATCTCTTTTATGTCTGAAAAAAAGTAAAGCTTGAAATTAGATGTGGATTCATATATAACGTACACGATTTATGATTACAACTGCTGTCAAATTATCTGCATTGACGGTAAATATTGTTCAATATACTTGTTTTTAAGCATATTTCGAGCAAAACTTTAAAAATGGGTTTGTTATTTTAACACTGTCAATTTGTTCACCTATGTTATTTATAAAGCTTCCATACATTCTGAAAGTTGGAAAGCCGGAACTTTCTAAACAAGTGAATTTTTAGTTCAAACGTATTTTATTAGTCGAAAATTTTTGCCGACCTGACGTTTATAGTCCTTCCATACATCGCATCACAAATGCAACTATTATTTTTTGCGAATTTTTTTAAGCAATTGTCCCTTAGAGACTAACATTTTAAACGTTAAAAAAAATAGTAATAAATTATGTCGGAGAAAAACAAAATTCCATCTCCTGCCTTTTCAAAATAAACAAATATTTAATTTATGGTTTCTCTTTTTTCCAAAATTGCAAGATTTTCCAAATTCTTATAAAAACAAAGTACTAACGATAAAAACCTTATCCTCTAACAATATAATTTTTTCTTTTAACCCATTTAACTTAGTAAGGGCTACCATCTATTATGGCAAGGATTTTTTTTTAATTTTTCTTACCACCCTAAAAGTAATTTTAGATTTATTATATAAAGAGGAAAATCCAAGTAGAAGACGGCTTTCTAAAAGTGTTTTAGATTTTTCAACGCATTGCAGCCCATTGGGTTGATCCAAACATAATTTAGGTACTTTTTTTATCAGGACATTTATATCTTCAAGGAATCAAATGCATACGTATCTATATGGGCAAAAATAAAATATATTTTACAACAAGAATATGAGCGTATACTATAAATTTGTTATGCCACTATACGTAATATATATACATAAGTTCTTTAAATCAATTTTAATTACTCTTAATATAATTTCGTTTAAAAAAAAAATAACTTTTAAAATTTAAATTTATAAAATCTTAATCGAAATCACTATTTATTAAATATACTTAGACTAACTATGAACAGTTTATAGATTTAGTGAGGCTACATTCAATACTATTTAGAAAAATGTACTTACATTACTCAAAATATTTTGTTTATCCAAAATATTTATTTTACATTTAATCTAATATTTGAACACATTCATATATATGTATGTGCTTGTAAGTATGTAATATTAATTAATAAAAATCCAAAGCAATCACAATAACAAAACTTAAAAATTCAATCAATAATGAAAATTCTTCAAATCGTAAACAGAAATTTAAAGAAACTGAAAATAAAAGAAGGTAAGAAATAAAAAATTCAAGGTGAAATTGCGTCAAACTTAAAAATAAAAGAAAAAAAATATAACAAAGCAAATGCAATCCGCGGAATTAAAACTATAAAAATGGAAAATTAAATTTTATTTACAAAAAGCATTTACAAATTAACCACAATTTCCACAGAAAGCGCTAAAATTAATTGCATTTCAACTTGAACATTTCAATGTTTTCTATAAAATATAAAAGTATAAAGATTTCAGATTTTTGCTTGATTATTTTTCTGTAGTTTCCCGAAATATTAATTGTGTTGTCATGTAAAATGCACGTCATTAAAATCAAAATGTATTTCCGATTTTTGTCTTTACATACTAACGTAGAAATTTAAAATAGAATAAATTGATTTTCATATTGATTGATTTGAAAAAGACTTTGGTTTCTTGCTCTTGTATTACAAAATAGAAAGTAAGACCAAAGAACAATGATTGGAACTTATATTTAAAATAACAAATTTCAAATTTGTAGAACAATTTTTAATTTTAAACTTAATTTTTTGTAGGTTAAAATGTAAATGATTCACTGCATTATTGCAAGAATTTCATAAAGATTATATGCGACACACAGATTATTACAGAGGCTGTAATCCAGGTCAGACTGTAAAATATATTTAACTTTTAAATTCTAAGATTTAAAATAATATTTAAATGATCGTATATACCATGTGCGAACCCTCAAAGAATTTGTATTAAAAATTTAAAAAATTTTTCTCTTTTACAATGGTAAACCGGGAACTTCATTTCTAGACCTAATAATATTCTGTAATTTTCAGGCTTAAATAAATTTTACTACTATGCACAAATTTTTCCAAAAAAATATAATTTTTAAAAAACAATTATAAATTTTAAATCGAAAATGCCGATTTTTTGTTTATACTACAAAACACAATGATGAAACCTCAACATATGACCAACATAATTGCTAATTGCATATTATTAATAATATTTGCCATTGCTTTTTATTCCGTAACATTACAAATAATTAAATAATTTTTTTCCTTAAAGGTTTTTCAATTGTTTTGACCGCTTAGTGAGGGTTACCTTAAATGTATAAAACATAAACTTTCATGCAGCAAGAGCATGTGAATTAAAGCGTGGTCGACTGTGCAATATGAACGCTCTTATTGTTGTAATTTTGTTTTGTAAAAAATTCACATTTTTTTTTATAATAATTATTCGCTTTTCGCAACATACTGCACAACAAATTACTTTGCTTAAGAGTAAATACAAAATTATTAATATTTTTAATAATTGAAGCTAAAAAACAAATTTTTTAATAAGTTTATTATTGAACTATTTTAAGAGTTACTGTAGTTTCAGACTCATATTTTTGGGGTATAGTACCTATAATTGTCCAGGTCAGGCAATTTTTAAAAGATGGTTTTTTCTTAAATCTAATCAATTAAATTTTTTTAACAAACAGGAATTCAAAGAAAAACTAAAATGTGATGCAAAAAAACTTTGAATTTCTAAAATTAAAAACCATAAATTGAGATTTAGTTCAACTGAATTAAGAAGAAGAAAATTTATTTCTATTCACAAAATTGTTAAAATGATTTTTACATTAATAAAACAGAACAAGTCAACAGGTTTCAATAAAACTGATATAGGTAGTATATTGAACCAGAATTCTTAACAGAAAGTAAAACACAAATTTTAGAAACAAAATATGAATATTTTTCATTCACAATATTAATTTCTACTCAACAAATTGCTAATAACATTTCTAGCATTTTTTTAATATTTTATAATGAAAAATAATCAGCAAGTTCACATAATAATTGTCACAACAGCTACCTACTGCTTTCTAACTTAAATATTAAATATTATAGTTTTATTAAAATATAAAATTATTTAAATTTTACCTTTCACCTTTTCAATATTTTTGTTTTTATGTTTCAATCTAAGCTAAACACGACATTTTATTAAAATACAAAAAACAAATATCACGACACGCTTGTTAATTTTTATGATAATTGTGAATTAAAAGTTTTTAACAATATTTTAAATAAAAAAAAATCACAGATTGTACACAGAGTGAATGAGTGTCTTTTTACAAATTGAATTTCAAATATTCAAACATATTTTTTATATTATACAAGTTTTATTAGTTGATAATTCATTTTTTTTTTAAATATTTGTAATTTAAAATTTTAAATTGTAATTTAAATCACGTAACAAACAAAAACTTTATAAAATTTTTAAATAAGCCGCGTCATTTGTATCAAATTTAATTTAGTAACAATAATATTGAATGTTAAATTAATACTGACATGAAAGCCTTAAGGTTAGAATCAAAAAAGCCTAAAAGAAACCTTTGTTGATTTTGTTGTTTTGTTGAAGGTCATTTGAGTGTCTTATATAACAAATTTTTACCTTCTTTATTTCACTTATTTCATTTATAAAATAAAAATAAAAAAAGAAAAAAAAGTTCTTTAATATTAAAAAGAAAAACGTGCAAAGAAGAGAATGAAAATTTTGGAACATGAATTTTCATTTTTGTTTTTTAATTCAAACAATCGCGAAATCGCGAAATCGCAATTCATCCGCAAAAAAATAAAATTGTTGTTTCGCTATGTTTTAATTTCGATCTATTTTTAGAATGTGCCGGAAATTTTGAAATTGTGTCTTATATAATAGACCATTAGAGCAACGAAATACGATTGATGTTAAAAATCGACCAACAAATTAATATAAAATTATGCCGTTATTGTACTTACATATTTAAAGTATAAATAAAGAATAAAATTTTTATTAAAATTAATTACTAACTATTTATAAGAGACCAGCATTGTTTCGGTTTTCATTCCATTTTCGTAAGTCCCGAAAAAGATTTCCGGAATACTCAACTGTCTTGGTTTGATATATTTGAGGCAAACAATGTAATGCAAAACGACATGGTGCTTCGTCCTATTAATTTCGCTCTATATGCTTGTTTATTTCTGTTAACAAAACTTCTACATGGTTCCAAATTAAAAAATAACAATTTGTTCATAAATAGATTTAAGTTAACATATTATTTCGCCAGAATGAAATCCTTTCGTATTTTGCTCTATTCAAATTCCTTGCGGTGATGATTCGGTTTATTGGAAAATTACAGCGCTCAAATCAAAAGCTAATTTTCTAAAAATGTAGAAATGTCACGAATAACTTCTCCTATCATAAAAACTATAAATAAATATCATGCTACCTAATTGAGCCTTTAGATGAACCGCGCTATCTTAAATTGCATTTTTCATTAGTTTTCTAAACCATTTTTCTTCCAAACGGTAACTTCAGTATGTCTCAAGTATGAATTCTTATATGTTAATACCTCACAAGTATTATTTTAGTGGAACACAGTTTCGTTTAACTTTTCCTTCATCCTAAATTATTACCTCATAAAACTTTCAAGATATCAATTTTTCTGGACTTGAGTATACCTATGTATGCGCTTTAACTTAATTGATAATCATTAAAACAGATCAAACTTATGTAAATCTAAAATTATTTTGAAATATTTTTGTAAGATTGCTCCTAAATTTATGCAAAATTATATGACAACCAAAGAATTGTTTGAACAAAACCTTTCCATTAGCCAAAACGCCGGTTCTTCTAAACTTAAATTGTTGAAGGTGAAATATGTATTCTATTTAACAAACAATCGGAGGAAATATCATACATCTTTTAATATAATTAGCTTAGAGTGTATTAGAGCATACACTCTTCGTTTATTAATAACTGATAGACACATAGAAAATGAAAGAAAGTAAACGATTTTGTAAAATATCACATGGAGTGAACAAAATAGTTGAACGGCTAATGAGTTCACAATTTGTTCGAGTTCAACAAAATTGTGCTACAAATTATAATTAAATATATTGTAAAATATCTCAAGATAACCACATTAAATCATACAAAATAAACTTCGTATATGCAATTAATAATCAATATTCTATAATTTTATAGTTTGTAACATGCGTCCTTAAATTTCTGGTACTATATTTTGTTTTATAATCTATATAATTGTTGAATTCATTATGAAAAACAAATCAATTAGTCATCAATAATTCAATTTTCTCTATAACCCTATGGTATGAATTTTCATTATAGAAGATATTCCTGCTATATGTAGAAGATACTCCTTCTTTAATCTCCTTACAACACATTTTAAAACTTAAGCATTTCGCTTATTTAATATCCTTTTTATACAAATACAATTAAATTTTCACATCCTTTTGGTTTTTTTTTTTAAAAGGATATATGTACTCGTAAGTGAAGACGTCATCAATTTGATTAGCAAAACGTGGGTTAAAAAAAAAAAAGAAATACAAAAAAATTCTTTCGTTCTTTGTTATTTTCGTTGTACAAGGACGAAATTCTTCTTTTCTGAACGTATAGAATAATTTTCCGTAAAACTGAAGGAAAGTATTTTATTTGTTTTTGTAAAACAAATATCCGAGCGATAAGTTTTCAGTTTTTTTAAGTTTTTGTGATTTCATACATTGTGTACGTCATATTTTAAAATGAGAACTAGAATTTTTTCATATTTTAAGGTATAGAGAACTTTTTTCTAAAAATTTTGTAAAAATAAGCAACTGTAAGAAACACAAGAACAAGAATGATCTTTGAATAGCTCCTAACTCAACTTAAGCAAAAAAGATTTAAATTGAAACTGGCGGAACTATTTAACATTGAAATTTTAAAATTGAAAATTATAAAAAATCACGCCTGCTAATTAATTAGATTTTTCTTCAGTGCGCGCTGCCACTTTTTTATTAACATAATGTCGTTTGACATATGTTAATAGTTTGAATAGACATAGTACAATGCAAGCCAAAAAATGTAAAATCGAACAGTCAGCTTGTTGTCTTAACACCAATAATTTAATTAAAATTAATGGCAAGTCACTACTATTTCTTTGATACACTAGATGTAAATGAAATAAATGCTGCAATCTTACAATATATAAGACTCCTAAAGTTGTAAACAATAGTTGAACTGTTTACTGTTCGTAACGCTAGGGCATTTCACGTAGGTTTAATTTTTTTAAATGCCGGTACTTTTATACTTAACGAATTTAAATCAAGTTGAGGATTCAACAAATTAACTATTTATATACACAAATATTAATATATCTTCAAAATTCTCAAGTGTATGTATATACATATGTACGTTATTATGCACACATTTGTTAGATGGAAAAAACCAAGGCGTATGAAAGCACATATATAAGTGCAATACAAAATTTTTTTTAATTTTTACCATATTTGGAAAATAGTTATATAGGTCAAGTTAAAATATTTATGTAAGTATGTAAATGTGATTTTGTATAATATTATATTTTTTGAATATATAATTATGTTTTGAATAACCTACACCTACAATCCTCTTATCCATTTCACTTCTCTCTCTCAAATTTCACTTTTTTTGTTTGACTTTTTTTATCCTTTTTTAATTTTCTTTTTCACTCTGTTTTAAGTGCAAAAATGTGAATGTGAAAAAAAATGGAATAGATTAAAAGAATTTTTGAGTTTTTCGCATTTCGAAAAATATACCAGTTTCAAAGTTTTATACAGTATATCAAATTATATATTTTTTTTTAAACTATTAGTTCGTGTGTGCAACAATTTACGTTTTTGTTCCACTTTTCCAATTTATTTTATGTTCTCTGTATGCATTGAACAGTAGGTGTGATGAAAATTTGTTTAACAAGTCTTGTTGTGCCTTATGAACTTTTAAGAAAGTTTCAACATTTAATAAAATGTCAAACACAATTTATTATTATACAAAAACTTTTTTTTTATTAAATAAAACTTGAATATAATAGGAAGAGAACTATTTTTATTAGTTTCTTGTTTCCTGATTTTAAATTCTATGACATAATGCAAATTGACGCAAATATTCTTTCGTAAACTCACCATAGCCATTGAAAATTTCAAATCGGTGCTTAACCAAAAAATGTGATTAACTTATCGATAGCTATGTCTACTTAATGTGTGATGTAAATGAGAAAACTAAGTCATTCCTAAACTTACACACATACAAACGTATTTGAATACATACACAATGACTATTATTTCCCACGTGGTCCTAACCGAAAATATATAACTTTGATCAGGAATTTAAAATCTTAAAAATTATCGAAAAATATTTGCTTTTGCAAATTTATTTCAATTGTTATAAGACCAAATAATTAAATTTATTTGTCTTTTGATGAAAACATTATATTACGTACATTATACAAATTTACAGACCACTTAAAAGAAAAAACCCAATTTGTCTGGTTGGAAATTAAACAAGTATTTTTACAGACACGCCAAATGTAATATAAGGGATCAAAAACAAAGAAAAGTTCTTTTCGTTTTCAATAGCGTTAAATAAAATGTAAAATTCGAATAATTTTATTTGAATTCTATTGAAAATTCTTTTTTATAAAATTACACAATAATCTTTTGTCTCTTATACCTACATAATATGAAAGTTTCTAGATAACCAAGGAATAAAGGAAAAAAAAAATTCACCCTTAGCATAAAAAAATTGAAACATTTTACTTTTTCTCTACGTAACCAATCAAAAACAAAAAGAAAACAAGAAGAAATAATTGCAAAATTTTATTATCCTTTTTGTTTCTATTCTATTTTTTTTTTTTTGTTTTTGCTTTTTTTGTTGCTGTATTTTTTCTATTTACATGTGTATAAGAGAACTACAAAATATAAGCACACTCCTGAATTATAACAATATTGTATATTATGAGTTGTGAAATTATTAAGACCCTCATGTTATATACACACGTACACCAACACATTCATAACTAAATTCAAACATACATACTTATATACATACGTATATAATGTATATGAAATTTTGCATTTAATTTTTGTTTTTTTTTTTTCAAATTTTTCTTGTAGGTACGGGTACATTATTATGTACATCGTTTTCAGTCTCAAGGACGAATTTCAATGAATTTAACCACACACATTTAAATACACAATATATATATATTATAATGTTATATTAAAATATAAGGGATTTATTTTAATCTTTAAAATCACCTTGTATCAAGTTTAAAAAGAAAGAAACGAATGTCCATTTTTAATATATAATTGTGTGAGGCTTAGTATAAAAGTTAAAAATATATTTAATTCAAATATAAAACTATTAAAATGATAAAAATGAAGACAAAGTACCATAAGCCTTGTGATAAAAAAAAATGGAACCTACACTATGAAATTAGCAGACAAGAAAGCATATGATTATAAAAATAATTTTTTTAACCTTTGTATATAGAAAAAAGTTATTAATATAAATCTTCGTCTTTGCATAGCTAGTTCAAGAAAATAATTCTAAATTCTTAAACAAAAAATTTCCAGATTCTATGCATCGTAAAGCAGTCAATAAATTTAATATTATTGGCTACATTGAAAATTACAAAGTACTGATAAAAGTACTGCCAAAATTGCATATTTCATAATAAATTTTAATGTATTAGTTTTTGCTCACAATTTTTCCCCTATTTTCCCACATAAAAGATTTTTTAAATAGTTTTTTCTTATAAATTTCTTGCATAACCTCCAAAATTTTCCAAATTTAAAGAGAATTTAACTAATATTTCATAATATTTCTTAATAATGAAGAATTTTATTATATTTCAATGTTTTATCGATTTTTTTTTAAAGATACATTTATAGTACTAAAATATATTAAGTATGTGTGTACATATGTACAATATTATAATTTTTATATGTATACAGAGATATAAAGATTTTCTGTTGCTGTTCTGACATTTCATAGAAAACTATCTTTTATTAAGGTGCAGTTTACATATTTTAAGTGAAATGAAAATTATATTGTATATGAAAATTCTCGAATATATATATACATACAATATATTATATATAAATTATTTTATATATATATGTATATATAACATAAACTTCTTTATTTAACTAAGAATGATGTTGTAATTCAAGATTTTGATTTTCCTAGATATTAATATATAATGTTGAATTTTCGATTCGAGAATTATCACATAAAATACATACATAATTACATAATCATAATTTTTTTTCATGTCATAATATGGATGACATTCATAGTTTAATATATAAATTGAAAAGAATCTGTCTTTTGTTAAAATCAACTACACCATTATTTAATAATGTATGTATGTGCATTCTTATAATGTATGTACATAATGAACACAAAATACCAACTAGAAAATTGAAATTTAAGCCAAATTTAGACATTTTATAATTAACTCACATAAAAATTTTAAGAACGAATCAGAGAGAAACATATTGATTCTTAAATCAAGTGTTACAAAAGCTTACAGTGTTAGCCCTATAATAATGTAATACGTGGAACAACAATAATTATTATTGTTATATAAAATTTGTTATGTAAAATTATTAAAAACTTTTTTAAAATATCATTAAAAGCGTGAAGTGAATAAATTGTTAATAGCATTTAATTTTATTTACTTTCTACTTGTTCGTCTATTCATTCACATTTACATGTAGTGTCCATAATATAATTATCATAAAAACCATATACATATATTGATATTTTACACAAATTTCAATTTACAAATTGTTACATAAAATATTGTGAATTTTCAGAGAAAAATTTTAATAAACTTTTCTTTCATAAAATCATTAATTTTTTTAATTTGTAATTAATTCAATTAAAGAGAGTCCAAAAAAATTCAATTATTATTTTAAATTAAATATCAATTTGCAATTTCTTAATTTTTACATTTACTCTCGCGAAATTTGAAAAGTATGAAGTGTAAACTATACTTTATACAGCAATCATACAAAAAAAATAACAAAAATTCTATGCTTTAGAATAATTATTGAGTAATAGTGTCTTCTATATTAACATTTATGCTTTCCTTTCAAGAGAACATTTTTTGTCATTTGACATTTTTCATTTTATTTGAATTTTAATTGCTAAATTATGAATTAATTACAAATTTTTAAATATAATATTTTAATTCGCTGTATTTATGATTTAAGTTTCTTTTCTTAATAATAAATATTGTGCAAAACAATTTTAAATCGTAAATTTTGAACCAAAAAAAAAATTAATTAAAAAAATTTTAACAAAAACAAAAAGTCAAACAAAAATTCAACACAACAATTGAGTAAGAAATATTTTTTTTTTTGCAAAATAGATAAAAGTTTTTTTCTCTTAGCAAAAATTTTCATTAAAAAATCAAAATATTTTTATTAAAACCAAAAAAATCGAGACAAACACAAAAAAAAATTGATTTTTAACTTTTTTTCTCTTATTTTTCAAAAGTTTCAAAAATTGAATTCAACTATTTTTTTTTTCATAATCAACTATTATTCAAAAATTTTCGCTGATATTTTAATTAAAAAATTTATGTATGTATGTAAATATTTTACAAAATTGTTTTTGTTTTAAAATTAATTAATAAAAATTACATAAAATGTATTTATTTTATTATTTTTTCTTTTTTTTTTTCATTATTTTTCACTCACATTTTTTCCAGACAACTTAAGCCGCGGTAACAGCGCGATTTTGTCGTTTCTGGTCTTCATCGACTTCACTTTTTGCACAGCAAATTAATACTGCAGTTCTTATTCACATTATTCTCTATTACAATTTCTTCGAAATATGCCTGTATAATACAAACGAACGTATACTATAAGGGGGTACATATTCAGACAATAATTCATCACACCATCATTGATATCATACCATTACCTTGATTATAACAAAATATTAAATAGAATTTCGAAATTCATTTCACAATAGAGTATAAGAAGAGTAAGAGAAACATTACACATAATGATTATTATATGTATGTATATAAATTACCTGTTTTTATATTTATTTATATTATGTAGTGTAGATAGAAAATAATACGTACCACTCTCATATCATGTTTTGTTATTGATATTAGTTATAAAATTTATACAATATTATAAATGTCTGAATTCAGAGTTCAACATCACATGGTTATTATAATTATAAATGGAATTTAATAAAGAAAAAGGAGAACTAAAGAGTATGCAAACGTTTCAAGGAGGTCATTTTATGCTCAAGTAAGTGAGCTAGTGGAAAAATTTAATTTAATTTTTAAATTTGAAATGGAATTTTTAAAAATTTTCCCAAAATAATTTATTTATTTTTTAAAAAATTTTTTAGTCTTATCAATAAATTTTTTATTTTGTTACTGTAAAATCCCTGTAAATTTCAGTAATACTTAAAAACTACGCAATTAGCTGTTTATTCGCATAAAGCTTCTTCAATGTGTTTTTCGAATGCTTAAATTACGACAAAAAGATTTACTAAAATTATATGTCTTAATTTGCTATTTACAAATGCTGTGTGGTATGTGTTAATATAATCACTTATGTAATTCGAACGATTCAAATTTTTAAAAATTTCCGAAACCGTTTTAATTAATTCATCAATCTTAATTTTTTTAACTTACTCATTATGTTTTCATCAGACTTTTATTATTAATATTTGTTACCCTTTGTTTAGTTTAAAATTTTTACTTCTTTATCTGGTTTTTATCTTTAAAAGAACAATGAAACAAATATGTTTGAGAACCTTACCGTAATACCCTTTTGTCTGAACAGACCAATGTAATCCTGAACATCCTGCCTTCATGACGAATGTTATCCTCAAAAAAATTGCTTTTATGATAAATTTTTCTGAGAGCAAAGTTATATAAACGCTAGTACACATACTCTTTAATTGAACATTTTAACTTAATCTATTTATTAATACGAATTTTCACACAAATTTGTTACAAAAAATATGACAAACGAAAATTGAGCTTTAAAACTTAATTTCAATAAGTCAATGTCCTTGAAATTAAGCAAATACAGTCTTTCAATATTCAAAGTAAAACCTTCAGAAAAAAGTATTATGTGTATGTATACCTACCTACTTTTATTTAGGGTGTAAAATTACTTATGTACATATTTTGCGTTCTGCTCCCGTTTTAAATTTATCTAATATCTGTATGTATATATGTATGCATATACTTAGAAATCGGCATGAGAAATGGACAAAGTGATGAAAATGTACTCATTTCAAATAACAATGAATTTTAAATCATACCATGTGATTTTAATATTGCTGTCTCTAATTATTTTAGTAAGTAAGTATGTAGGCAGGGTGCAAAATTCAGCAAAAATTCGAAATTCGAAAAATCTCTTAAAAGGTTGTGCGCATGCATTCCTTCAAAAATTTGTTATCCTTTTAAAATATTAAAAAAAAATACATACAAGCCGCCGTCTTAGTACGTTTTTATAGCAGAATGTATACATATATATAAAAATTCATTAACATTACATTGACAAATGCTTGTTAACGTGATAAGAAAAATACAAGAACGCATTAGACAATGGAAAACCAAAAATGTAAAACGATTAAACTACCTTAGTTTGTTTGTATAATATTAAAATTATCAACCTATACAAATATCATGGACATATTATTTCAACCACGTGTTTATTTTATTTTCCATTAACAGACGTTATGTACCATAATATTGAACACACCTGCGTAAAAGATATTTTCAATTACAACTAAAGAGAATGATTTCATTGGCAATTGATTAAAATTACAAACAAATGCAGTTTATTTTTTCAAACAGAGTGCATATTTTTTCAAACAAAATAAAACAATGTAGATATGACAAAGAATATAATGGAACTATTCGTTAATTATTATTAATCACTGATCTTTTATTATTATTAATCACTGATCTTTTATTATTATTAATCACTGATCTTCAAAGTAAATTGCTTTGTGGATTTGTTCCACAAAGGAAATTATTTTAAATTTACGCGTTTAAATTAAATTGCATATATTTAGGATGTACGTTGTAGAATTTTGAAAGTAGATATAAAAATTCTAAGTCTCTATTAAGTTAAGCAGTAGTGTTATTGCAAGAAAATAACGATTCCTTTATTTGCATAGGGAAGCTTCTGTTGTAGCATATTTGGAAATGAATCTGAAATAACGAAAAAGATACTTAAAAATTAATTGTAAAATACCAAAAGAATTAAATTTCGTAAATTATAGAATATTTCAATTCTAATTAAAAATTTTTATGAAAGTTTGTTTTTAAAACGACCTAACATATGTATTTTTTTTTGTATTACGGAATATGGCCAATGTCATACACTCTGTTTCCATTTGATTTTTAACACATCCTGAAATATATTGATTGTGGTACAAAATTTTATTTTTATGTGTTTTTCATTCAATTAAAATGGTAGAGTAAAAAGTTTTGTATAAATTGATTTGCTGTTCATAGATTCTTGCTGCGATACATTTGATGCAATTCTGGGAAATCAACTTTAAATATGTAGAATATCTATTCCATTAGAAATACTTAAACAAATATTTTAAAATTTCAAAGTTCTAGTTAAAAGACTATTTTTTAATTTATCAAAATAAAAACCGAATTGCGTACATCAAAATGTATTACTTCAAACAAAAATTCACTTTCTATTAATTTTGCATATTTATTCTATTATATACACTTGATTTAGAAATATGTACACTGAATGCATTTTTATTTGAAAGTAATATCCAAATGGATTTTTTTCTAGATTCAAAAGTATTATAAAAAAAAGTATAAAAGCAACAATATTGTAAAAATGAAAATTTTTAAGAGCACTTTATACAAATATATACAATAATTTTTTTTTTTTATTTTTAATCAACCATATATGGACTATCTAAAGCACCCAAGCCAGCTGCGACACCACCTTCATTAGCAGTTGAAATTTTTGTTCGGAACATATGACCTGCCATATAATTGATTTTGATACTTTTTGCATCACCAATAATAGCACCGAAAATTCCTAATTCTGAAACTAAGTCAACAATTGGTGGAGGTATTGGACCACCAGGCCTAATCATATAACCTTTTGAAATTGGTGGCAAAATGCGATCCATTAATATCCATGCTTTACGTTCCGTTTTACTCATTTTCTAGAAACAAAATATATATATATATATATCAAAGTTGCAAAAGATAATAAGCGAAATACCTTAAGCGCGTCAGGAATATCCAAACCGTAAACATTGTTACCGCCTCCCTCTCTCTGTGGTTTCAAAACGAATCTAAATATGTAAAATTAAAAATTTATTATAATAAAACTTTAAACAACATTTATCTTTACATTTACCTTTCAGGATCTTGCATTGCTAATACATAAGCAGCATTGCCTTCATTTGTATCATCCAATGGGTAAAGACCAGTAAAAATATTTCTTACTTCCGCTACTGTTGCTGGATCTTTAATAAAACGTTCAACCATCCCTGGCTCTGACAATGCCTGTTGTACTTTTTTTGTTCCAGCTAAATGGTAGTAAATTGTGGGACATTTTATTGCTTTTGAACGTTCTATTAAAAGGCGAGCATCCCATTCATTTTGTGATGGATAATGTCCTGGTTCATAACCAGCTCGAAAATAAACTACACTTATATGATGTCCTCCTCTAAAAAATTTTTAATCATTTTATTACTTTTCGGAATTTTTATCCATAAAAAATTATACTTACACTATTAATTCTTTATTTGGACCAAGTTTTGACTGGTTATAAATTTGCGTTAAAGTTTTGCGTATAACCTTAATTTTAGGATTCATTTGTCTTATTTCGAATTCATGAAAACGCTGTAAGAATAAAATTGAAAATTAAATAATTGACCATTTATTTTTTGGAAGAATGAAGAGAATGAGAAAAGAGAATTATTAAAGAGAATTCTTTATTTTTATAACGAATTATTTCCAATATGCTAATAATATAATTTTCTAATATAACAGCATGAATAGCATTTCCTAGATAAAATAAAATTGATTTTACATACTTGATCACAAATGTTGTATGAAATGTCTTCAATAATAAATAATATTACGGCTTCATCATTTCCATATATTTCCCATGCTTTAATCATGGCATTACATATTCCAAATAATGCATTATTTTCAGGTAACTAAAATACAAAATAATTTTTAAAAATTTACATAAAATGCTTTTAACAAATGAATTATGTATTTCTTACATTAACAAGTTTGTCATATGCGCCCAACTCTGCCAGAACATAACTGAAATATTATAAAATTAATTAATATTTTTTAATTATCGCAATCTGGAATGTAATACAATATTCTATTCATATATAAAGCAGATTAGAATAATTAGAAAAATATTCAAATATAATTAAATAATAAAATTATAAAAATTTTAAAATAAAGAATAAAGTTAAAAGCAGTTTTCTAAATGAGTTTAATAAAAATAATTATTTTCTTCAAAAAGTATTTCTTGAATATTTCATCAAAAAAATAGGGAACTACTAATTCTTATTTTATATTTGAGGTACCGAACCAACAAATAAAAACCTTTGTTTTAATAAATTACTAAATTTTAATTATTTGTTAAAATAAACTTTTGAATTTTTTCTTTAAAAATAATTTATGACTAGAAAAAGTCAATCAAATATTATTTGATAGCGATCAAATTAGAAAAAGTTGAAGTCGAATACAAAATTTATATTCTAATTTTAATTTTTACACATTATTTACATTAATAATAATATTACATCCAATTAAAATATATTTTCACATTTGATCTTGCTTCGCGTTGTACAGAGATTTACAACAAAAGCTTAATTTAATTTAAAATTGTCCAGTGTTGCATTCTTAACTTCTTAAAATTTATGCAAAAAAATTTTTTACATTTTCCAAAATCACTCGAATGTAAAAATTCGATTTAGAAATATTATAAAATATTTCTATGTTTATAAAAAACTTTTTCTAAATATAGTCAATAAGATTAATTTAGACTTATTGTATGGTAAGGCGGATTGCAAAAAATATTTACATAGACTTTCTTGAAATAATTCTTGAAAAAGTGCTTTGGTGTATATGAAAAACGTTAATACAAAAAATAAAAAAAATCTAACTTGATCTCGCCTATTCCTGAATACAAATAGAAAGGAGCGGGGAAGAAATAAGTTTTAAAATAAACATATCATTTATATAGAATTATTACCCCTACGATGTACATTGAATTTTAAATATAAAATATAATTTATTTTGTAAAATATGAAATTTAAATATAATTTTATTGAAGCTAAAAGTATTTTAATATACATCTTACAATAAAAAGGACCCTTCCACTTACTAATTATACTTTTTTTTTACTTTAACATTGATTTATGCCGTGTATGTTTATAAAATAAATCTTTTTGTTTACATACAAATTTTACATGACACGTTTGAAATTCTAATATTCATTATGAATGAGCAATTCAAAATAATTTTTTAAATATAATTAACAAATATGTACTTAATTTTTCGCATTCTATTTAATTTTATATTATTTAAAAATTAATTTTATTCTATTGTAATTTATTTCTCATATACACCAAAGTTCTAATATACTCAATCATTTTAAATATTTTTATAATGTTCAACTTGTTAATTATTAGATAAAATAAAGAAGTATGTTTAATAAAGCAAATATAGTTCGAAACTATATAAATTATTGAATACCATATTAACTATTAAATATAATAATATTACATTAATAAACATAAATAAAACTAACATTTTGCATGATTCTGAAACGCTTTTCTTAAATAATTTTAAAATCAAAAATGATTATTTATTAAAATAAATTAAAATCAGTTTCAGCAAATAACTTTTAATTTTTTAATGCATAAGCACGCAATATGTTAGAATTTAATATCTATCTAATTAAAATACAAATAATTATTAATATTTTGTTCATGTTCTTAATAAAAATTAAAGCAAAAAAAATTACAAGAATATTTGTTATTTTATTTAATTAAATGAATGTTTTCACAATTTTACAATTGTTATTTTCTACTAAAACAAAATAAAATAAAAAAAGAAAAATTAAAAATATTTCAAAATTTTTTGCACACTGATCAAAAAACACATTTTAAAGGTATAAACATAAAATTCAAAATTAAATTATAAATTAAATTTCTCAGATTATTAAAAACAATTTAAAAAAACTCGTTTTGTTTTTTACTGTAAGTTCTAAATATATTTTCATTTTGATTTATTTATATATTTTTTGAGGAAAAAACTATGTAAATAATAAATAAAAAAAAACTATACCTATTTAAATTTTATAAAAAAAAATTTTAGATACATTTTTAATAATATTATTAAATTATATAATTCATTTTGGATAATTTATTTATTTTAATTTATTTAAAGAAAAAAAAATATTTTCAAGTATAGCTAGTTATATAGAATGAAACTAGCATTGTAATATGAAAGTTATAAATGAAGGCAATCAGAGTTATCTTGAATGATTTATTAAAATAAAACTAATTAATTTACATAATATTAGAATTAAATTAATTATTAAAATAAATCAAGTATTAGCTAAGAACGTTGATTTTCATGTCTATTTCTCTTTTAACTCGTTAACAAAAATTAATCATTAATATTATTTTAAAATAATTGTAAATTTCATGGTAAAGATATAAAATAGTAAAACGTGTAATAGTTTTATAAAAATTTACATATATTGCTTGTTTGCCTGTATGTTGACAAACATAACTCAAAAAATACAATTTGTACGTTATTTATACAGAAATAAGCCCTTAAAACAAAGCCTCTTTTGTACAAATATGCCATTTCTATAGCTTAAAAATTGTCGTTTTTCAATAAATTATAAAATAATATTTGGGCGAGAAAATAAATTGAAGCCTAAAACTTTAAAACTAGTTTTTCTCTCAAATATCTGAAAATTTCATTTCGAGGAATGCCATTCTTGCAGCAAACAAGCGATATATATATATACATACAAATATCTTAAAAAAACAATCATGAATCTAATTAACATTCAAATTCATTAAGTAAGTTATGTACACAAATGTAAGTTTTAAAATTTGTTTGTAATGTAATTTAAGTTAAAAAACTCTTCTTTTAAAGGATTTCAAATTAAAACTATTAAAAAAAAGATAATATTTTTTTTTAAAAATGTATCAAATAAAATAATTTAATTATAAATTTTGCTAAGGAAGTAAAATCTAGAGTAAAGGAAAAAAAAAATAAAAAAAAAAATTCTTAAATATATTTTGTAAGAAAAAAAAACACGTAAAAATTCTTTTATTGTACCTCTGTAGAGGTTTCATATAGGTGGATATCCCACCAAAACTAGATGCAACAGTATTAATTTCCACCTGCTTAATATTATTATCTTCAAAACTTTGTGCCAAGTAGTCTGATCTTAAGATGCCAACAGAAATAGTATCCTGCAAAACAATAAGGATGGTTTGTTTTTTTTTTGTTTTTTTTTCTTCTTGATGAATGAGTTGATTGTCACTACTTTAATTAATTTAATTTTATTTAAATAATTTTGTCACTTAAAACAAAAGTAATCTACAAATAAGTGCGTAATATGTATATATATATATATATGTATATGTATAAGTATTAGAAATACGCCGATATTTTATTAGACTCTACACTTGAAAGTAATAGAATATTATTCGAAAGTGTTGTGGTTTTCAGTATAAAATTTCCAATTTTGTTTAAAATTTATATTTTATTCGGAAAATACCCAATCACTACAAATAAGCATCTATGAATACATTGGGTAACGTATTTAGCATAATTTTAAATTTATACATAATCCATATATATATATATACATATATACGCGTCGTATTACATTTGTTTTTTAAAGTTAATTTAAAAAATTTTCCTGATCGGAATATACATACAATTCTTTTATTTTAATTCAATGAAATTTTATTTAAATATAAAACATATATAGAGAATTCGATTCGAGTTTTATGGATGTTGTTATATAATATATGAAAAAAATCAAAATATAAAATATTAAATTAATTATTATTATGTTATAAATATTAGAAAAATAAAAAGTAACAATGATAAAGAAAATAAAATGGCTCTTAAGATGATAAATTTACAATGAACTTCGTTTAAAAAAAAAAACAAAAAAAAAATAATGTTTATTTTTTGACTTGGCGATTTTTGCTTTCTATTTTCCAATTTAATTTTTATGATTTTATTCCTAATTCTTTTTGTATTATTTAATTTAATTTTGAATTTTTTGTTAAACCAATTGAATGTCATATGTAATTCTAGTGATTTACGTTGCTAACTAAAAACTAAACAATTTTTTCAAAATTAATAATTTTAATAATGCTCTTTATAATTTTGTCCTCTAATTGAACAAAAATCATTAAAAAATTTTTTTGTTCAACTATAGTCAGTTATATTATAGCAAGTTAGTGCGGATTTTAGTATTTTTCAACATAAAATTGATGCAATTTCAATAATTCGAATTTGTTCCCCATAAATATAATTCACATTTATATTCTATTACAATCTTTTTAACAAGGATTAAACCACTTTAAAAGTTGTAAAATAAAGTACATAATTATTTTGAAATTTTTGTCACAAAAATTAAAAAAGTATTATATGAAATTTCATAAATATTAAATTACCAAGTAATAAATTGAAAAATTGCGAACTCATTGTCTTTATATTTTATTTTATTTTATTTTAATAACGCCTTTTAGCATATTTTATTAACCAATAGTAAATTGTTGAATAAATCACATTTTGAAAATTTAAGAGCATTCAAAATTATACATTCATTTAACAACCATAATCACTAGATTATAAAAAAAAAACAATATTTTTTACAAAACAATTTTTTATTACAAAACATATTGAGATGCTTATGAAAATTAATGATTATTACACACATAAAAAAACTGAAATTAAAATAAAACTAAGAATGACTATGAAAAAAATGTAAATGGTAAAAATTTAATTGTTAAAGCAATAAGAAAAAATCCATGCTTAAATAATATGTACTTCAATATAAATTAATGTTAGCCTGAATTTTTCAAACCAAATTTCATGAACATTATGCAATAATGATTTTGTTGTTATTTCAAATTAAATAAATTCATATTGTAAGAAATTTGGAAAATACAAAATATAATAAAATCTTAACAAATTGTTTGAGACATGGTTCGCAAAATAAGGAACTGAAAGACGATAAAATAGCATTATGCAATGAAATCATAAGAACATCTACCAAATTAAAGATTTGAAGTCAACTTGTTTTTTTTTTTGAGTGTTAGTGCATTTTGCAGAAAGTATGATTGATTTTAGTAGTGTTTATCAAAATTTCAAAGTGAAATCAAATCACAGACAACACGATAAAATTTAAAAAAATAAATTTTTATTATGCGCTAAGTTTGAAGGAGTAAAACTACGTTATTCTTACAAAAAAAGTAAGAAGATTTATGTTACCTTGCCTTATTTTTTAAAAATATTGACATTTGTAGGGATTGTGATTTTTTGCTCATCAAAATGCAAAACAAAAGTAAATTTTGATGTTAAAAAGCCCATTAGTATTTCTTGAATTTTCTAAATTATAACAAATTTTTTTATATTACTTTGAAGTATGTATGAAATTAGAATCATGTAATGGAAATCAGAAAATTAAAAAAATTCCAAATTGATTATAAAAAAGCGATTTTTTAATTCGCTGGAAATTAAGATATAAAAAACATAAGAGGATAAATATTACCAATACTCAACAGTAGCTAATTTTGTAATTTCCAAATTTGTATGCCTAATAATATTAATTTTCAAAATAATACAATTAAAATAAAATTTAATTAAATAATATAATTTAAAATTAAAATAAAAAAAAGTGAACTAACAATTATTAATAAAAAATATATAATCATAAAAATGTTATGTGCACCTCTGTATACTTTTACTGATTGGTCCTAAATGGCCAAAGCCAGACGCTATTGTATTTAATTCAACTTGCTTCCAGTCATAATCACATAATGATTTATTTGCATTTTCAATGCTACCATGACATCTTGATTCCAGCATCAGATCGGAACGGAGTAATCCCAATGATATTGGCTAAATTAATAATTTAGACAAACAATTTTTTTTTCTGTTTTGGTTTTTTTTAGTACTTTGTTTAACCACAGAATCAAATTTAAAATAAAATTTCAAATTTGATAATTTTAATAATTTTATCATTTTGTGCAAATAAAATTTTTATTTATGAAATTTGACAAGCACATTAATAATTTGAGAATAATGATTATAGTAAATTAAAAGTATAATTATTAAAATTAAAGAAATCATTGAACCGTATTATGATCTTGAACTGATATTTACATACAAATATATAAAAATGAATGTTGTATGCTGTAGCAAGTATAAAATTTAATATGCAGACAATAATTTTTGACTTCACAAATAGCTTATTTTATAGTATTTTAATAAGAACAAATTAATTCTGCGAAACGAATAAATGCATATTCATATTATATAATTATATACATATAACACTTAATATACATTATGTATGTGCGTACATGTATATAAGAATGTAACATTTGCTTACATATTTTAGTTTGAAATGTTATTCATTATAGTAGCAAATTATTTGAAAATATAAGGCAAAATACTTTCGTCATTTTCATTTTCAAAATGTTAAAAAAATAAGAAAGATTTAGTAACGCATAAACCGAAAAAATATCAATTAAAAAGTAAAAATATAAAACATGAAGACAATTTGTGCTATTGGTTAACTTTATGTGCAAATTTTCATTAATTATCTACTACACTAATTATTTAATAATTCAAAAATGAAGTTTTCAAAGTATTTTAATTCGCAACATTATGAAAAATCCTTTTATTATATATGTATGTACGTAAGAATAAAAATATTTTTACGGTGAATGATAAAAGCAGGACTCAACGTTAGTTTATTTTTATGTGGAACTATTGAGAACTAGATTTTTTTACAATACATATTATTTGATTTTCATATTAAGTAATGCAGGTTATTTAATAAAAATATGGCATGTTGATCTTGTCGGCTAACAAAAATAATATTCATTTTCAAATTTCGAACAGATATACATAGGTATATACCTAAATAATAATATAATTTCATGTAAAATTTATAAATTTTTAATATATGTACCCTTAGCTCATTATTTAAAAAATAGGCAATTGTGTGTTATTTAAATATTTCCAGATAATAGTTAACTTGACGACCGATGATTAACAGAAATTTAAACTTTGCTTAGAAGAACTCTTTTTCAAAAACGTGAATATTTATGTATGTGTATGTTTATGTTAGATAATAATTTAAAAAATTAAATTCTTTATATTTTCACATTTATTTGTAGCATCAATCGAACTCCTTAATTTGCAAAGAAAAAAAATTGTCGACAATAAACGTCTTTTAAATAAACACCATCCGTATAGAGAACCATATTTTATGAATATACCACATTAACGTGGATGTATAAATGCACACTTTAAGAACGAAATTCATCTTGCAGGCAATTAATGACAATTAAACGAAAAAATTTTTATAACACGGCATCAATATGAAATCTAATTCATGTTATACCAATCTTAGAATATCTTAAATTTAAATAAAAACTTCTCAACATAGAATGTTTAAATGGAAAAAAGCTAATTACGACACCGTAGGGAAGTATATTTCCTATTAATTTCATTCGAAAAAAATATAAAAACTTTTTAATAAAATTTTATCTTATCAACTAGTTAAGATTAATTTACATGAGATGTGCGAAATATATTTACAAATATTTATCTACATGTGCACATATAGTACTTATACATAATTGTTTAATCAGATCTTTATACAAAGAAAATAAATGTAACTATTATGTATAGCTTTTAGAAACTGATTTAAATGATAACCATTAAAATTTCTGCTGAATAAGTATGTGAAACATTTTTGTGTTTAAATATTAAAATTTAACTTTTTAAGATAATCAACAAAATAATTTAAGCATTTTTTACAATAATGATAATGACGTGAGCTTGTGAACATACATATATACATTGTATTTTGTTTTTTAAAATCTTGAAAACCATTATCACCTTAAGAACCATTCACCGTGTTTTAATAATGATTGAATGTTTTTTTTTAACCACTATTCTTATATTTTGTTTTATCTACATGAGAATATTATACTTGCCCAGCAAAATGGCTTTGCCTCTTGATCAACCTTACCTGACTTATGCCTTCACTTAGAATTTTTTCATATATTTTGTATAAGTTCCCTGTAAATTCATCCACCTTTATTGTTTCTGCTAAAGTTTTCTTTAAAAATTCCTCATCATGTGCAATGGAATGTGTTAATTCATTTAAAACAGTTTGAATTTTAAGCTAAAATCATTCACTTGTTTAACTAAACTAAAAACTAAACTTAAAATAATTAAACTTACGGCCTTTTCAAATTGTTTTCTTGGAAATGAACAAGGTGTTAAGATAAACGGTGCAAACTATTGAACAAAGCAGATTTAATATAATTATTATTTTCTTATTTCTTCATAACTTCTATATATATGTATATAGTTATATACTTACATTTAACGAATCTGAACTGAAATTAGTCTTGGAACGCATACCTGCACCGTGCATAATTGCCCAATCTTTTGCCTTCTGCGTAAGTTCGATAAGGGTTTCTTCTTCAATAGGTAATTCTATGCATGATTCTAGTATTGGAATTTTCACAGATTTAGTAACATCTTCCACAGAATTAATTTGCATTGCTTTTTGTGCCATTATTTTATTTTAAGTTTAGCTTAATTTTGTGGTAAACTTGTTTAATTACTGTTCAATTTTTTTAAAATGCCGTATCTTATAACAGATTTAATTACTTTACAATTTCAAACGAGTAGGTACAGACATTGAAAAACAACTAAAATTTTCCTTATAAAAATTTTGAACTCTTTGCGTAAACACAACACAATTGAAAAATTTCAAATGAAAACTTTTAAAAGTTTACACAAGTGTATGTCATAAAACAAGTTTATGCTGCAGTGCGTTAAAAATTGTCAAAAACTTTTAAACAGTTATAAACAGTTTTTTTGACAGCTATTACTTCTGCAATGACTGTGACTACTGGAAACTGATGTTTCCTCATGTCGAATATAAATTTTAATCATGTAAAATATAAATTTTAGTCATGTTGTCCAATGTCAGAAATATTAATTGACTAACCTTAACACAAAACAAGGCAAATCAAAATATTAAATTATAATAAGTGATATTTTTGCTGTAAGTTTTTGTTGTTTTAATTTTTGACATTTTCTTTTTGATTTATTGAATTTATTTATAAACAAAATACGTACTATTACGAATTTATCAAATTTTGCTAAATTGTTAGACGCTTTTAAACATCAATTCACCGACGCACTCGTGTATTATTCTTGCCCAACAAAATAGTTTTTCCTTTTGATTATACATAAAATTATCTGTCTTTTTCCCTAAATAGTATTATTTTTGCAACTGATATTATTTTTTCATTTATGCAATATGTTTTTCGAAAATTTGAGTATTTTGATTTAAATAGCAGTGCTTTTAAAACAACATACATACAATTATACTCAAAACAAATAAAAATTAATCTGACATTATGTTAAAAAGACGCAAAAAGCCAACCCATAACTCTTTTCTCAATGGCCTCTATTATCGCACTCTGTTTGCTCTTGCTGGTTTCGTAAGTACGAAAAAAACAATTCTAAATCAAGAACGACATGATATTTTTTATTTAGGTTTACTATGGCAAAGCATTTTAAACTAAACAGAAAAAAATTAATTTTGCCAAAATTGTCAAAAATAATAAATGACCCTAGATTTACTTCATACTTACAGCCTGATCGTGTATCTTGCTTTTTTACTTACTTTTCTAATAGATATTTCATTTTTCCAATAAAATTTTTTTTTTGTCAGTTGGATTTTTGTATTTCTCAAATTATCGACTGAACGTCTCACTTCCAAAAACATTGTGAATAAATTTTGTATAAATACGCAAGACGAAATAATTCTGCACACTCAAAAATTACATTGTACAAGTATATGATACTCATAAGAAATTTCTCTCACTTGCCGAGTAAAATAGCTAAATAGACAATCAGGGCTTTAATATTTAATTATTATACATTTGAAAAGATTAACGAAGATTTTTTCAAATCATATGGCAACACATTTTGGAATTGACAACATTGAGAAAATGACAAACGTAATGATGCGAAACAATTGCATTGCGGGCCCAAATATTTTTGACATAAAACATTAAAGTTTACATATTATGTACATACTTATTTATTTTGATTTATCTATAGATAGTATAAGGGAACAAAAAAATTTTTCTATAAAATAATATTGTATTTAGCTTTAAATTACTGTTTTCGTATTAGTTTACGGAGAATAGTATGTGGTTACTATACAAAAACAGAATCAGAATTGAAGTTCTCTTCCGATAGCTTTTCAGTTAGCATTTAGCGAAGTGCATATCTACTTGTTTTGGATTTGGATGTTGTACTTTAAGAATTTTATTTTTTTTGTTTTGCTCGTTTTCTAAATTCATATTACTAATTTTAATTTTATTAATAATTATTTCAACCTTAAAGTTAGTTTATTTTGTATGATAATTTTAATTACAAGCTTTTAAATTTAAGAAATGAGAGGACATTTCGGACGTTTAGCTTTAGTAACTGGTATGAAATTGAATGTGTAAATGTACCAATATACTTTTGTATAATCATATTTACATTAAAAATTTTTGATAACATTTTTCAATTAGCACATAATTAATAAAAATATTTGTTTAATTTAGGTGGAGGATCTGGGATTGGAAAAGCAGTATGCCAGGCACTAACTCGTGAAGGTGCAAAGGTTAGTTTAAATATTTAAAAGAGAAAGTTTTTGTTGTGATATTTTCATTATTCAAATTTTAAATATGAATGTTTATTTTTGAATAATTACGATATAATCGTTCTAATTAATATTTAGAATCTTAATTCATAGCATTATCGTGTATTAATGCATGTTTACGGTTTACTAAAGGAAAATTTGTAGATAAGTAGGTATGTGGGTACCTACCTATCTAGATATGTAAATATTTAGAAACTATTAGCTATATGTGAACATTTTGTTAATCATAATCATACAAACATATTTACATTAATTATAAACTATTTTGTGGTATGCAAAATCTTAATAAGTTCACTTTTTTCTTGGTTTTGTAATAATGCCTGTATGTATTAATTTGAAAAACGGTTCACAAAAAATATAAGATCCTACCCACCTACCTAGTATAGCGGTAGATAGATAATACATACCTACCTTCTTATATGTTAACAGATAAGTAGTTAGGTGGATTCATACATACTTATATTTGCTTACTTATAATTTGAGTGCATCAAATTGAGATTTAAAAAAAAATTATTTTTTGAATTTACATTAATGTTGTTCGGCTAAGTCAACCAGAATTTAAAATCAAACAATATATTACATATTTGAATAATATATATGTATATATTCTAGGTAATTGTTGCTGATAAAAATTATGAAGCTGCAAAATTAACAGCGTCGGAATTAGGGCCAGAATCTTTAGCTTTAGAAGTTGATGTATCTTCAGATCAGAGCGTTTACAAATGTTTAAATGATGCCATTAAAAATTACAAAAGATCGCCACAAATAGTTGTTAATTCTGCTGGAATAATACGTGATGCATATCTGTTAAAAATGACTGAAACGGAATTCGATGATGTTTACAAAATAAATCTTAAGGGGACTTTTTTAATAACACAACATTTTGCAAAATCAATGGTGGAACATAAAATTTCTGGAACAATTATAAATATATCTAGTATTGTGGCAAAATTAAATACGGTCGGTCAATGTAATTATGCTGCATCAAAGGCTGGTGTTGCTTCCTTAACTCAAGTTGCCGCAAAAGAATTTGGAAAATTTAATATAAGGGTAAATGCCATATTGCCTGGGTATATAGAAACTCCAATGACAGAAAATTTACCTGAGGATGTAAAGAAAATTGTAAAGGAACGTTGTGCAATGAAACGGTTTGGGCGACCAGAAGAAGTTGCTGACGTAGTAGCATTCTTAGCGTCAGAAAAATCGTCATACATTAATGGCGCCTTAATAGATGTTTCAGGTTGTTTATCATAAATTGATATTGCAAAATTCAAAAAATTTAAAACGAAGACACATTTCAATTGAAAACCGACAAGAAAATTAATTGTTAAAGCGTATACGTACAATAATTATATTCACATGTTATGGAATAAGAGTGTTATTTCTAACTGACTGAGAACAAAAAATACATTCTACAATGACGTTCTAATTTTTTTTGAAAATATTACTTTTGATGAATTATATACTTATATGTTGACTAATTATTAAAAATGTATATAATATATTTGCACTTTTTCAAATTGCTCTTAAAGAAAATTTTGAAAATTTTATAAGCTTATTTTTTTATAACAAATATTTTTAATAAACGCATTATTACTAGTAACGAAAGTAGTCCGTTTGTCTCAGGTTGTAATACCTTAAGTTTTTTTACAGGTTTACATCATTCTAATCATTTGATTAGCTCTGTTCTTAAGATGGTAAAATTAAGATTTCGAAAATGAAGCAAGTATATTATTTTATATCAATTCAATCACTTACATTATTTTAAGAACCAATAATATTTTATCATTTCTATTTTTATTTAAATATTATGTTTTAATCTTTATTTGCAACAGAAAAAAATCTAGAAATATATAAATTACAATATTATTAATAATAAAAATAATACATACATAATTACAATACTATTTTTTACGTTAATTTTACAAAATTATCCCAAAATATTTTATAAATTATTAATTACTTTTAAAATTATAAAAAAAATTGATTTTATTTTCGCTATTTAATAAATTTTACATTTTTCTACGTACTTTTTTTTTTACTTTATTGCAACATTAAGATTACACAAGCTATCTTTACTTATTTGAATAAAGCATAGTGATTTATTATAATAATAATATTCAAATTTATTAAATGTTTTCCTAAAACTACAATAAAATTTTCGATAATCAGCTTTTAATAGGGTATTGAAATGCAATATTTTTCATCAAGTTTTTTTATTTCCTTTTCTTAGCAAATGTACAAACATAATACTTCTCTGGATATGAAGCCGATTATTTAATGTATGGATTGAAATTAAACAAGGAGTGTACTTTATATTTTTTTTATAATTTTTTTTAATATATATACATATATTTCTGGATATTAGTGAGCTCAGCATTGAATTCGGTTAACTAATTAAATAATATATGTACGTACTTCTAAGTTGTTCGTTTTCTTAACAGCCTCTGAAGCAAATGAAATTTATAATAATTTCAGAATAATATGTTTTCATTAATTATCTCTATCAATGGCTTATGCTGGAAACTCTTTAACATAAGAAAAATTTTATATTTTGCAATTGAAAGATAAAACCTATAGCCTTTAAATATTTATAATATTTCGTTCTTTTCTCTTCCATCCATTAATGATAGTTTCTTCATGAAAGCTGCATTTTAATAAAACTGCTAATTTATTTCTGTTTTTAGCTTTTCCTATAAGTATGCAATATAATTATATTAAAAGCATACTTATATTAAAGTTTGAATATCGTTCTTTATTTTTAAGAAAATTACGTTCTCTTTGCCAAAATTACGAATATTAAAATTTAAAAGTAATAATTTAACCTTTTTCTTTGCATACGACTATTTAAAAAATTATAATAGACTTCAAAACTTATTGTAATAAATTCATTCTTTTGTGACTTATTTTCTTACTTAAATTATATACGATATTTTTCCAACTACATACATACATATGTATATTTAGGCAAAATGTATTATCATGAGAATGCAAAATCAAAATTGACATGCCTATAAACATCCCAGCATCCAAACAATATTAATACCCTATTATACTACACTAAATTTAACATAAAATCGTTAAATTTAGAAATCTGTAATATTACTAGAATTTGAATGTCAGGGATTCCATCCCTAATTGTTTATAATAAATTCATGACGAAAGTATTTATATTAAATATATTTATTAAATTGATAGTAAATATTATGCTAATAAATATATTTATTTTTTGTTCAATAGATTTTTTTATTTTTGATATATCTACATATATATTTGGTTATGTTGTCTTTTGTAAATATGCATAATTATATATTTTGAAATAATATTATATAAAATATAATATTACATGTACTATAGAATTTTGTAAGTGAAATTTCATTGAGTGGGAAACAGTGATATTTTTGTTAAATTGAGTAAATATATAATGTAGGCTTAGTTATTTTATTTTAATTTAGAGTCAGACTGAATATTTAACTTATATTCATTCATGTAATTAAATATATACTATGTAAATACTATGTATGATAATTATATTATTATAATATTTTTTTTGCTTTATTCTTAATGCAATAATTTTTGCTTTGCGTCCATATACAATAAAAAATAACTATATTTTCGTACAAAAATATTTTTTTTTAGTTTATTTTTTATAAATTTTTGAATTTTTTATTAAAAAAAAAATTGTTTCTCCCTACTTCAAAAATATCCTTTCTAATATTTATAATTTTCTTTAATTTTATTATCTTAATATTTTCTTCCTTTTTTTTCTAATTTTTAAATAATTCGTTTGCTGGTTCACATTTCCATTTTTATAGTTAACATATTTAATATTTATTAAATTTTTATTTTTTATTAACTAAATTTTTATTTTAGAAATTCAATTTTTATTTGTTTTTTGTTAGCCAATTTAATTTTACATTTTTATTGAAATAGCAAGTGCTGCTATTTAATGGTTAAGAAATATTTGTTTTTTTGAGAATTAAAATATTAGATTTATTTGTTTATATTTAGTAACAAATACCACAAACCAATCAACTACATACAGTTTTCGAATTCATATATGTATATAAATATTACGTATATCGGGACAAGAGAAAAAATAATGTTTTAGACATATAAATATATCACTGTTGTTTATTGATATATGTATGTAATGATATTCGTTGATGATTCTCAATACTGATCCAATCTTTCGTGTTTTTTTTATAAGAAAATTAATAGAACATCACAAAATTTATGCTCATTGACAGGATTTTGTTTGGGGAAAAACGTGATTTTGCAATAATATTTTCACTTAGCGTCATATTTTTCGGGTTCTTCAAAATAAATATCTTAATAAAATACGAGTATCTTAATAAAATTTTATAGAATAGGAAAGTTTCAAAAGTAAAATAGTCCGAAATATACGTGTTTCATTTAATTACGGATTTTACATTGAATACTTTTCAATGAGCTCTTTCCGAATCAATTTTCATATAAAATATCTGGAAATTGAGTTCTCAACAAATAACTGTGTTTTTTTTTCCCACTTGCCCATGGCAGTTTGAGCTTTGCTCTTTTGTATTTCCGCTTATTAGAAAATATTTGAGATTTTGTCTTTTTTCCAAATCTAATTTAATTTTCGATGAATTTGGCCCAATTTCAAAATTATTTTAAAATTTCATCAAAATTTTTATGTTAAAATCAAAAAAATCGTTTACAGAACTTTTCAGTGCTTGTTCGTTTTTTACTGATTGACTCAAGATAAGTTGCATAAATTTTTTGCATTTTTTAATTTAAAAATAAAAAAGTTCCTTTAAGAAACTTAATATAAATATTATAATGGGTATAAAAAAAAATAAGTTATTTAAAAAATATAGCACCAATGAAATTATTTTTAAACATTGGGAAGTTTTTATCATGGTGAGCAAATCATACTTAAAAATTCAAAGACAAACTTAAAAATTTCAATTCGGTTCTAAATTTAATCTGATAAGCTATGGGAATTACAAAAATTACGAGAAATAATAAGATATGGTCAGTGAAATCTGCAAATTTCAATCACAAATGTCTAAGATTCATTTTATATTAAAAAATATTTTAACTACTATACATCCAAACTTCATAATAGAGCTGTTGGATCGCTTGTTTTGACCTAATTGTAAAAAATAAAAGCAAATTTAATAGTTAAAATAAAAACAAAATAAATACAATTTTTTTGTTTGTTTTATTTTTGTAGAAACATAAGAGATTTTTTGTTATATAATTCCTTCGAATTTTCCTTTTCTCATAATATTTAAAAATTTTCACATAATCAAATACGGATTCATTTTTTTCTCCATAATCATAATTAAATATTTTTTATTCTTAAAAGGTATATATGTACATTTATATTGTTTATTAATATAAATATAATAGTATATTTTATTATTTAAATTTTATTTGTTTGTTTCATTAATATTTTTTAATAATATTTCTTAAATTCTTTTTTCTTTTTCTTCTGTATATTTTAAAGAAAGACTGTTGTTTTTTTTTTTAGTTTTGTATTTGTGTTCGTATTCGTTTGAATTATAATAAAAAGAAAAACTAAATTTTATCCTATTTTACAGCTTTTAAAGTTATTTATTAAAAAATATGTTTATTAAAAAAAAAAAAAATTAAATCTTAAAATTAAATTTTTTTTCTTTGTGGTTTTTTTTTAACTTATTTTTGTTATATTTTAAAAATAAACTTTTACAGTAAAAAAAAACTTATTCGAGAAACTTTCGTTTTTTAAAGAAAATTACTTTTAAACAAAAAAATCTTAACTCTTCAAAATAAAATTCTATTTCGTGAAAAATGTAAAAAAATAATAAAAAAAAAAACACAATAATTTCAGAAAGGTTCAGAAATGGAAAGGGTCTTTCTCATAATAAAATGGCTAATTTACTGTTGAGTTGGATCTTAATTGGTTTAATGTAAATAAAAAATATTTAAAAAATTTTTTAAGATTAGGATTTGATTAAAATTTTCTGTTGCAATATTTAAAAATCTGAATAAACAAAATTAAAGTGGTTATGACAGAAAGTTTATTTCGTTAAAATTTTATTTATAATTTATATACATTAAAGCTTATAAGCGTTATAAAGTGAAATATAAAATGCAATCTTACAAGTATGCAAGAGTCTAAGCATAAAATTGGGATAAATTCGAAATTTATTAAAATAAAGAGACTTTATTTGGTACATCTAAATTATTGGAGAAGGCTATTTATTATATTTTAAGCGTGGATAGAACAGGTAATATAATTGTGTATATATTTAAGTGTTTCACATATCGCAAATAAAAATATAAATATTTTTTTTTGTTTTTTTAAACGTAAATAGAATAAATTTTGATTTTGGTTTAGAATATTTTATTGTTTTATATTTTTTAATTTTTTTTTCATTACATAACTTATATATTATTTTTTTTTTTATTTTTTATTTTTTATAAAATATATTTGGAATTTTTAATTTTGCTTTATTAAGTTTTGTTTCTTTTTTATTTTGTATGTTTTAATGTCAATTAATGTTGATTTTGTAAGAGGAAATTTGTATGCTAATATTTTGGTTGTAATTAAATTTTATTTTCACTTTTCATTTATAATTAAAATATAATATTTCACATTTCTTGATTAAACGAGTAATTAAAAAAAAAAAACACATCTTAATAGCAAATTAAATTATTAACATAAAAGTTAATTTACAAAATTTAAACCAAAACTTTTATAACATGATTAAAAAAATATTGCAACTTTGTTGCACAAAAAAGTGATAAATTAATGCAATAATGTTTTATTTTTTATTTTAAACCATAAGGATTGATTATCAAAATTATTAAATTAATTTTGGTAAATAATAAAATGTAATCTATCCTGTGAAAATGTTACAGACAAAAATATCATTAAAAATATTTTAAACAATTTATTAATTTTGTAATTAAACTTTTAATCAGAAACTTATTTAATGATAATACAAAATAATTTTTCAAATGAAAATCAAACCCTAATATTTTTTTTTAAAAATTGAATTTATATTTGAAAAATGTTGATACATTTATTTATTACTTTAAATTATTGTTTTTATAATATTATTACTTAGGTGTTTCATTTCAAAATATTGTTGTTTTTCTACATTTCATTTTAATTAAATATTCTATGGACGTTTACTTTAATTATTATTCGAAAATAAAATAAAAATAATAATAATAAAAAAAAAAATTCAAAAGTGATTTCTACATTCTCTTAATTATTAATTACATTTATTGATAAAATTAAATATTAATATACATTTAACTAAAATAAGCATTAAAAAAAAGCTTAAATTTTCGCTAAAATTATTAAAATAAGGAGAGTGATGTTTCTACCATATTATAAAAGAAAGTTATTATTGATTGCCGCATAATATTAAATTTGAATTTAAACTAAATGTGAATTTTTATATATGTATTTCTTTTTTGAAATATTTCATTTATGAAAACATTTTTATCATTTTAAAAAATTAATGATGACATTTTTTAATTGTTTTTTTTTTTTGTTTTTTTTTTTTTTGTTTTATATTTTATACATAAAGCTACACACATGATTGTGTATATTTTTTAAATTCAAAATTTTAGAAAATTTTTTTACATTTTGAAATTTTTGAAAGCAGTTTACGTTTTAAAATTATTCACTTATTTTTATATATTATATAAGTTTTGGATCTTTGATCTAATTTAGCTAAAATACTAAAAATTTTTGTGGTGATTGTTAAATGTTGTTATAAGGCAGTAATTTTATAAAAGGGTATTTATATTTAATCTAATGGGATTATAAAAAAAAAAAAAAAAGAACGAAAAAAATTAAATTTTTTTAAAACTGACCCGTTTGAAATTTGGCCATGAAATTTATTTTCTATTTTCTTTTTTTTAGCTAAAATTGAAATTCTTATAGTTTTATAATAAAGCAGTCTCCATAAAACTTTTTTGTTTGAATATTATTCGTTTACATTTTAATAAAACTGATATATAACATTATTTATATTAAGTTAAATATAAATATTTATAAAGTTTTAATTATTAATTATCTTTGAATTTAAGTTTATTTATTTTAAAAATTTAATAGTACTTTCATATAATAATGAAATTACTTAATTTTGGACAGTTATATGAACTAATTAAATTGGTACAGTCGTCATTTTGTTCTAACAATTTTTAGTGTTATTAATTAATTTCTCGCTTACATGTTTTTAAAATTGTTCTTTTATTTAATTAATTTTCCTTAAAATTTAATACAAATATGGACATTTTTCATTTATTTGTATTATTTAGAGTTATAAATGAAAATCTCATTTCAAATGAACTTTATTAATGAACACTTTTAATTTTTATTTTTAACTTATTTAAATATATATATTTTTTTTCAAGTTTAGTTAAACATGATATAAATTCCCTTTTGTTTTGTAATTTTAAAACGTAAAAAGCTTTCTGAACACATAATTATATATATGTACATTAAATAATAACTAAAAATTAATTTGATAGAACAATAAAATTTTGCATTCACATATAATTTTAAAAACCAAACAAAAAGCAAATTTTTCTTTTGTAAAAATAAAATAAGGATACATTTCTTTACTAATTTAGAAAAAGAACAAAAATATAAAACAAAATCTTTAAAACCTTTTAACTTAAATAAACAATTATTTATTTCCTTAATAGCTTAGTATAGAGAATATTTTATTAAATGTACTAAAATATAATAAATAGATATTATGTATTTATAATAACTATTTAAAATTTTGTCCACATTATTTTTGCTACATTAAAATCTTAAATGTTTTATGTTTAATTGACTATTTAAAATTTAAAGAAATTTAATTTCTAAGTACAAGATAGTGTAAAATGGAAGGGCTTTAATGTTTTTGATATATTTAGATTTTTTACTTAGTGGAAGTAATATGTGGAGAGCAAAATTCAATTAAAAAAATACTTAACTAAAATGATGTAGGATTAATTCTAAATTTTGTTTTTTTTTCCTTCTTATTACAAAATTATTTTTAATTTTTATTATAACACTCTGCACGGTATAAGTAGTATTAAAGAATTGTTGGAAAGTTGAGTTGTATCAGAGTTGTTATCAAAAAATTTCAATTTTGTATTCTTTATACATTCATTCTTTCCGCTTAATTAATAAAGAAATGATCCTAAAAAAAACACATTCGTTTCTTTTATAAAAAATAATAATATTCGTTATATATTTTAAAATTATCTAGGTATGTACTTTATTTTTGCATTATAAAATGAAGTTTTTTATTATTAAAAAAAAAACATAAAAATTTACATTCGTCATAATATTTCTGAAAATGAAGACAACATGATTTTAATAAAAATTTAGATTACAGATTAAAATTATTATTTCTATGTAACTATATATTTGTATATAATATATATAAATTTAAATTTTTTTTAAATTCTTTTCGTTTTTTTAGCATTTTCATTCAAGTTTTATTTTTATTTTTAAAACACTATATACTTAATATTTTCAAATTACATTTTTTAACAACTAAATTTGAATTGAATTTTTAGTTCATTTTTATTTTTGTTTTTAATTTAAGGAATTTTTTTTATGATTTTCTAAAATATAAATTATAAAAAATTATAAAAATAAAATTGATTTTATTTTTAAATATTTTCACTGATTTTTTTTTATATAATATTTTATACACACACACATGTATCGTTTTCTATATTATTCATTGTGTTTTATTGGTTTTTATTTAAAATATGAACCTATTGTTAATTGTTGATTGAATTTAAATAAAGAAAAAAAAAAATCATAAATTATTCAAAAACAAAAAATATATATATATATATTAAAATTAAAAAACATAAGAGAATGCTTAAACATAAGTAGCTACTGCATTAGAACCTTGCGATGATGGTTGTTGATGATTATGGGGTGCTGATGGTACAGGACTTACAGGCGGATTTAAATTACCTGGTATATATTGGCCTATGAAGGAGCCGTCCTCGGTAAATTGACCTAAAAAAATTGTATGAAAATATTTTTTTTAGAGAACTTCAATTATACAAAATAAACTTTTAATATAATTTATATTTATATGTAATACATAAAATGTTTGTATGTAATTAATATTGAAACCTTATTTATATAACACTTTCAATATAATATATAAATATAAGAATTATTCAAGTCATGAAGTACATAATTATTTTATTTACATACCGAACTTTTTATAATTCAAACTAAAAGTTGAAGATAAATAAGGTTTTAATTAAATGCACACATATTTTTAATTCATGTATTTATATAATGAAAAAATTTAAATTAATAATTAAAAAATTAGTAACAAAACATACTTAAATTGTAAAATAAATTTGAATGAAAAAAAAGACTGACTTATAAATAAAACAGACAAAAAAATTAAACAAACCACATGCACAGATTAGTAAAATTCTTTGACAAATTTATAAAAAGTTTTTAATGCCTTATTTAGATAAATATAAAAGAAAAAGAATTTTGGAAGGGTTGTACAAATTTTGAATTGGATTTGTGCATAAGTAGAAATGTTACTTAATAAGAAATTTTAAATTTGACAAAACCAATTTGGCAAAATATATGTATAAGATTAAATTCTGTAATACAAAAGTCAAAATATGTAGTTATTTAAGCAAGAGTGTAACAGTATAACCTTTATAGGGAGCAGATTTTGTTTTTATGCTTTAAGCATAACAAATTTCGACAAAATTTAAATTGCTGCGAATTTTGATCCAGATAAATGTTTTAAATAGTTTATTCTGAAAGTAGTGAAATTATATTAGCAATGCAAATAATAATTCATAAAGTACAATGTTGTTATATACTTAGTTCATTATAACAAGAATTGAGACGAACATTACATATAAATATAATCAAATGTTTCATATAATTTGTAAAGTATACTGTTAACTTGCTGAAATAATTTTTGAAATTATATGAACTAATATCAATCAAAAGTAAATTAAGAAATCAATTTTTATCTATTTTTAAGAGCACTTAATTTTTATTCATTAGAAACTGCTATAATGTGTTTAGTGTACAAGTAAATAAAAAATTTCAAATAATGGGTTTTTTTTTAAGAATTAAAATATTTTTATTAAACTGCATTCATTTTTATTATGTAATTTAAATTATTTATTTAAAAAATATACTGAAAATATTATAATATATTTTATAACTATCATACGTAATTGAAGACTAAAAGAAAATTATTGAAGAATTTAATTTGAACACATTTCCACAAATCCTCTTTTAATCTAAATCATACAAACTAATAGAAAAAATTTATTCACCAAAATTATCTTACAAAAAATTATTGGGTTTCAAAAGAAAGGGAAAATTTGTACTCAATTTTATTCTATGCTTAAATTATTGTTTTATTTGAAATTAGAGTTCCAATTGAAAAAAAAAAACAAGTTTTTTTTATCCATAACCAAAACATGTAATACGTAAAAAAAAATTAAACCTTTTCATATTAGTATAAATTTTGAACATTCTCTGATCGTTTAAAACATAAATTAACCACCACCAGTTTTAAACATTTAAGAGAGGAAGAAAAAACAATAATTAAATTATTATAGGGACAGAAGTAGAGCCAATTTTTAAATATTTGTAGTATGATAAAATGAAATTATTAAATGGAGTTGAATGTTAAAATGAATGAAGTTGATGATAATGATAATTTTTTTTTTTGTATATAAAGAAGTCGATTAATTTAAAATTTTCAAAGACTAAAAACATTAAAGACAGTTTAACATTTATGAAGACAAACAAATGTTTGTTTGCCGTTTAATTTAATTGTAAACAAATGTTTTCAAGTCATTTAAAATAACAAGAAATTTTAAGAATCAAAGATTGACACTTATTAGAGCATTTTCCCTGAGATGTGACGAATGCAATGTCGTGTAAACTTAAATGTAAGTCAAAAAAATTACATTTTGTTATGATCGTAATTTATTTGACAATGTGTTTTTGTAACATACTCGCATGTTATCATTTTGTGTACTCAAAATTTTCTCGATACGGAAATTTTAAACATAAGAACATAAAATACAATGATTTAAGAATAATCGGATCGGAAGTAAAAATCGAAAGTATTAAGAATTATCGGAATACAATGTTTTCTAGACGTAAATTTTTAAAAAATTTGACATTGCATTATTTATTTTTTATTTTTTGAATTTATTGTAAATTTGTGAAATTTTGGATTGACAACAAGACTTTCGCCTAAAGTTTTAATTTAAAAAGTTACACTTTTAATATTAATATTTATTTGCTTTTTTTTGGTGTATGAAAAGAAAACTCCCTTTTATTCGGAATAAATTATCTTTTCTAATATATTTCGTGAGCTACATACGCACTTTATCAAAGCTGATTTTCTTCATACACCTAAAAAACAAATTTATATTTCGGAAAAATTATTAACCGTGAGGAATTTTTTTTTAATTAATATTTTTAACTTTTGCATTTAAAAATTTATATTATAGTTTTTAATATATTAATCGACTTCAAAATATAACAAAAAAAGAAAAAATAAAAATAGAAAAATTGAATAATTATTTATGTACATGAAATTGAAAAATAAAAATAAAGTTTTATGAGAAATGTAAAAGGGGATTTTGAGAATTTACAGCTTCTTTGTATTAAAAAAGTATTAAGTATAATAAATATGTAACACAAGAAGGACGACAGATCTATTAACTAGTAAAATATAGAATTTTATTTTATTTTTATATATATTAACAAGCAAGGGGATATTAATTAGAATAAATACTTGAACTTTTAAATATATATATATATATATATAAATTTTATGAAAACTAATAAATATTTGATTTTGTTTTTTTTTGTAATTTTCAACTCTACCTCAGCCGTAACAACAACTTTATTGAATTTGTTTTATAATAATTGCAATAGCGTTGTAATCGAAATTTTGTAGTTATAGAGTAAATAAGTAGTAGTAGTATTTTGATTCGCTTTATAATCGATGATATAAAAAATCTTATTTATTTTAATAATTACTGTTTCAATTTTTATACATTAATTTTGTAGCTATTTTGAACTTCGAATGTAAAAAATTTAAATGATAAATTTAAAAAAATACTCAAAAAAGAATTTATTTTCTTTTTCTTTTGCTTTAAAATAATTAATAAAAACACAACATCAACGGTGGTGTATAAACTCATATGATGAGATAGAAAGAGACCCCAATCACGTACGTCCATATTGTCCAATAAATGAACCATCCTCATTCATACCTTCTAAAAAAAAGTTGGAATATCAACATTTTTCAAAAAGAAAAAAGAAAAGAGAAAAAAAAAAACGAAAATCAAATCAAAAACGTTATAAAAACACAAAACAAAAATAAATTAAATTAAAAATAAAAAAAACTAAAATAATTTTATAAAATTAATGTAAAATAAAAAAAATGTCGTTTAAATTTTTTGATGTAAAAAAAAAACGGCAAAAAAGAACACATTTTGTGATTTTGGTGTCAAATGAAAATAGAGAGATTGAACAGCAGAAGATCGAATTTTGATCAGGTAAAGTTAAAAAATTTTTAAAATATTTCAAAAAATTTTAAAAATTATGAAATGAACTTTCAAACAACAAAAACAAAATGTGAATTCAATCGATTTTTAATTAAAATATTTGTTTCTTCTTTTTTTTTGTTAAATTGATGGAAATGAGAGCGAGCCTAAATAGGATTAGTAGAAAAAAAATTGGTTAGAAACAACAAAAATTTGATTTTTAAATTCATTAAAACAATTCTTGATTTCTAAATAAAAACGATACTTTAATATAGCAGCAAACAATCGTAGATTATTAACTAATTAAGATAATAAGGTTCTCTATCATTTTGTTTGTTCAAACATTACTTTAAAATCTGTACCAACATTAAATCTCGAAAAAAAAAAATATTTTAATGTAAAAGTTTTACATATTGTAAAAAGTATTTTACTCAAGTTTCGATTTATAATATTTATTTATACAAATTATTATGGAATGTGAATATCATAAAAATAATTTGAGATAAAAATAAGAAAAATAGTTTAAAAATGATAAAAGCCATGGGAACAAAATAAAAGAAATGAAATGATATAAAATTTATTTCATATTTTGACGAAAAAAATTTGCAATAATATCGGTAGCAGAGTTCTTAAGCACTTTTTTTACCTAAACAACACATAAGCCCTTAAAAACAGCATTTTTTGTAATGCTCTCTTAAAATAAATAAATAATTATTATTTACTTTGTCATTTAATATTACATATTGTGGTTAAGTTTTATTAGTTATTCATGAATTTTTGCGTTAAAACTTGCAATCATCGCAATCGATTAATAATTATGTTTCCAATATTTTATGAGCTTGGTTATTTTTTTTTTATTTTTGCAATTTAAACAGTCACTAATCGGCAGATTCTTCATTTGTGATTTTATCGTACTTTACCTGAGGATGTAATCGTTGTTTGGTTTTGCGACCTCATTTCCATCAAAATAAAAATAAGTTTATTTTTTTAAAAAATTATAAAATTATAATTATAAAAAAAAATTTGCATATAAAATTATAAAAAAAAATTAAAATTTATAAATAAAATAAAATGTTTATTAGCAATACAATTTGTGACAATTGTTTTTTATCTCTTTTAGAAGTTACGCTTCACATACCTGTATCACCATCACCATATTCAGCCATTGAATCTGTATCACTTTCTGGGCCTCGTTTACTTGTTGAACTAACTGACTGCCTACCAGTACTCTTTGTATCCAAGCTAAAAGTAAAATGGAATATACAAAATTAGTAATGGTTATAACTTCATATTTAAATTACTAAAAAAATTAGTAATTTAAATATGATGAATTTCAAAAAACAACATTGAAAGAACTTTTTTAAATATATAAAATTAAAAGCTCATTCAACTTACGGCTGTGAATACTCATGGAAACCTCCCTCTTCTGGATAATCTCGTCTTCCGTTCGCTACTTCACGATCATGTACATCATATTTTCCACCACGATTTCTTCTAATTATACAAACAATTATAAGTAGTAATATTATAAATGCTAAAGCCAACATCATTCCAATAAACCATCCAGCATTAGCAACGTCGTCTGTTGGTATAGCTATAACACCATTTCCAACGACAAATTTTTCTTGAATTTCTGATTCTTTTACAAGATTACCATCAGCTGCCACTACTTGGAATTCATAATGCTTATCAGCATTTAAACCTCTAATTATTTGTTCATTTTCATTTGGTTCAGCTTCCACTTCATGGAATTTTTCTGTTCCTTTTTCTCTACAATTTTTATACAACGAAATGTCAAAATTAATCCATTCAGTAACCCAAAAAAATAAAACTTAATATGTACCTATATTTGGTGTAGAAATGAGATCCTGATTTGCCATCAATATTTGGAATATATTTAACTTTAACAATGCCATAACCATCATCTGAGGGTAATTCTTCAATACTAAATTTAGGAACATCCGGAACTTCTGGTGTAATTCCGCTTCTTCTTTCAACAAAATATCTGCAATTGAATATCAATAATGATTTTTTGTTTCATGATAATGTGATTTTTTGTATTAAGATAATGTGAACTTACTCGGCTCCTTCGCCCATTTTTGTGGTCGCGACAATAGAAATTCGATATTTAGTATTTGGAAATAGTCCACCTAACTTAGCTTCTCGCGCATTTGGATTTCTTATTTGAGGATTACGTTCCATTTTAGGACCCAAGCCAGTTCCATCTACAACTTCATAATAAATTTTATAGCCGGTAATTTTACCATTTGGATGTAACGGAGGCTTCCAGAATAAGTTGAATGCTGATGAACCAATTGGGTGAGCTTCAAATGATTGGACAGATGATGGAACTCCCTCTGGAGTATCAAAATCGATTGTGGCACTTGGTGGACCATCAAACGCATCATTGTAAACTAATACACGCGCAAAATTCTTGGAATCGGGTTTGAATTTGGTTACTAAAGCCTGATTAGAATCCGGTTTAACTTGAATTTCTCTATAATTATCCTCTCCTTCAGCTTCTGTCCATGTTTGAATTTTATAACCTCTAAAATGACCTCGAACGGTTTCTGGTGCTACTGGGTTCCAACTTAATAATGCTGAAATGCTATTTGTTACTTGTATCATTGAAAAATTAGTTGGTGCCTGCGTTGGTCCTTGATTTAAAATAAAAAATGTAAGTAAATTTTATACATTAAATATATTACAAAATTTTCTTTTGCTTACTGTCTTCTCCTGAATATCCAAAAGTTTCAACAGGCGCAATATTAGATTCTCCTTGTCGATTAATAGCTATAACCTTTATTATATAGCGAACGAATGTAGGTTGATTAACAACTTCATAATGACTTTGTTTCCAATCATAAATATCCACATTTTCCCATTGTGATCCGGGACTGTCACGCTTCCAAAAAACTCGATAATGAAAATCTGGTCCATTATGTTCAATTTCGGGCATTGGAGTCCATGAAATTACCATGTTATTTGGATTTGTACCTTTACCTATGACATTATACGGATTTTTTCCAGGAACAGCTGGCTGTGTTGAACATGATTCACCATTAGGTGATGGGATTGAAGGACCAATTTTATTATGTGCTATAACACGGAAGGTATAATTAGCCCATGGAGACATGGGTACTCTGTGAGAGAAATCAGTTGATGGAACTTTTTCAAATGCAACTTCCCATGTTTCTGGCGTAAATGAGGTATTATATTGTATGGTGTAGTGCAAAATTGGTGAACGATTATCTCCTTGCGGTTGCCATCTAATTAATGCTTCTTCAGCATAACAATCAGTGCTAATTAATTCTGGTGGGTTAGGAACATCTTGAACAATTAAAGTAGCTTGCTCACTGGCTGAATCTAATGCGGTTTTTGCTACGCAAGTATATACACCAGAATCTAATTCAACTGTTTTAGCTATTGTCAATGAGTGGTCATTAGTTTTAACAAAACGTACTTCCTGTTCAAAGTCAATGTCTTCGCCATTCTTTTGCCATAAAATTTCCAATTCTAAATTATTATCTGAGGCCGCATTACAACGGAATGTAGCTGAATTTCCAGCAGCAACTTCGTAATCAGATGGTGCTTCTGTAATTCTTGTATGTTCTTTGACATCTAAATTACCATGAGCTCTGGCATCACCTAACTTATTTTTGGCATAACATTCATAGTTTCCAGCATCAGCAAAACTAACACTTTGAATCAATAAATCACCAGTATCCATTATATGATAGCGTCCACCAGTTAAAGCCAAGTTGTTACGGATCCATTTCACAATTGGTTTAGGAGCACCAAATACACGACATCTCATTGTAACATTTTGACCATCAACAGTTAATTTACTTTGTGGTGGTTCAGTGATTTCTGGAGGTAAAGCCAAAACATTTAAATAAACATCTTTATATACATAGCCTAAGGAATTTGTTGCGTTACAACCATAGTTGCCAGTATCACTTTTTTCTAAATTCTTAATTGTAATTTGATTATTTTGAACTATTCTACGAGGATTTTGTGGAGCTTGTTCGATAGGTTTACCATTATGAATCCATTTAATTGTTGGCTCTGGTACACCAGATGCTTCGCATCTAAATGTTACCTCTTCTTCTTCAGCTGCATTCTGAATTTCGGGCTCAACAGTAAAATACGGAATTGACAATACACGCAAATTTATATTATAAGATTGAGCGTTACCAATACCATTCGATGCTTCACACGTGTATGAACCAGCATCATCAGAATTAACACGTCTTATTACTAAACTTTTACCGTAATTTCCTTGTGTTACCCTATCATTCCAATGAAGATCACGGCCATCTTTTTTCCAAACTATTTGAGGTAATGGTGTTCCACCGTAAATACAATATAATTCAATTTTTTTCCCTCTTAAAGCAGTTTCTTGTTTTCTTGTAACATATTGACGTTTTGGTTCATGTTTATTTAAACCAGGTGATATACCAGTTGATACAACATTTAACAAAATACGGTTACCAATTTTATATTCATTACGAAAAACTGATGTTGCTGAGCAAGCATAATAAAAATCATCGGATGCATCTTCACGTGTTACATTCGAGAACCATAGATTACCTTCTGGATCTAATGTCATACGTGAATTATTTATACTTTTTATACCACCATCAAGACCCTGAATTAACCAATTAACTGTTGGTTTTGGCCAACCATCTGGTGGCTCACATTGTAATTGAAATGGTGCACCTTCGTTAGCTTGAACTTCTTTTGGTGCATCATCTTTAAATGCATTTAATTCTGCTTTACGTACAAATACTGAATTCGATGTGGCAACACCAAATTCATTTTCAGCAAAACATTGATATTGACCAAGATCTTCATCTTTTGGTGATGTTATAACAAGTGTACCGCGTCCCGGTTGCTGTAACATACGATTATCATAAGCTTGCCAATTAAATGGTTTTCCATTTTTAATCCACCGGTATCTAAAAATTAAAACAGAATTAAATTATTTAATTTTTTATTATAAATTTGTCATAGACAATTTTTAAACAATGTAAGTAATTAAACATAAGTTGTAAGAGTTTAATAATACCTGAGTATAAGTATGATTGAGGGAACATATAAACGTTACGAATATTACACACTTAATCCTCATTTAATTTAAATATCTTTTGTCATGAAATATGAAAATGCATTTTACTTAATTATTGGATAAACAAAAAATACCTAGTTTATAAATCAAATCCTCGTAATTTATCAAATTTTTGTTTGGTTTTTTATAAAAATTTAATGATTGAAGAACAAGTGTTGTGATTTTCCATGAAATTTAGAATAAATCAAATCGAATATTGATTTCGTAATGTTTAATTTTTAGTATTAATTAATAAGGAGAGTAAATGAATTTAAACCTTGAATTAATTATTATGAATAATTACTAAATTATAATATTAAATAATTATAAAGTTATTTGTATTGAAACCTAATATCTTTTGTAATTTTTGTGATCTTAGATTAACTTATAAATAAGTCTATTTTCAAAACGTTGTCTGGAAGTTCTATTTCTTTGTTAATAGAATAAAACACAAAAATAAATATTTAAAGGCTTGCCAGCATGTCGAATTCTCTTGAGCTGGTTAAATTTTTTACGCAATGGCAGCAACGAAAAATAATATACTTTATGCTTTTGAAAAATCCGCTGTCAGATATTCACATTCCCATTTTCGTTTCCAAAATTTCTTTACGAATTCAATAAAAAATTTGACGAATTCGCTGTACATAATACCGAAATCTCACGTTCTCCAAATTTCTTGAAAAATTTGCTATACATAATAAGAATATCATTCTACAATTATTAAATCGGAGTACTTTTATAAAAATAAAAGGCATTCTTAAATAAAAAAAAATTCATTTAAGTTAATACAGGTATCACTCCTATAACACGGTTAATTGGTTCCGTGTTATATCGAAACCGTGGTATACGAGGTTTTTAAAAAGATAACAAATTATGTACATAATATTGTTAGGTACAATAAATAACGTAATTACATCAATTCAAGAAAATTTTTTTGTCCGTGTAATATCGAGACCGTGTTATATAAAAACCGTGTTGTATCGAAACCGTGTTAAACGAGACTGTAAAACTAATGTATTTTCCGTGTAATATCGAAAACATGCTCCGTGTTATATCGAGAGGTAAATTTTAGAAAATCTGAAATTTCATAAAAAAATTAATGAAAAACTTATTAACTTTATTTTTTTAATATAAATAAATAATAAATTCAATCATAAGTAATAACGAACAAAAATAAAAATATAAATTCATAATGTATAAATCGTAATGAAACAATTTCATTAGATTAATTTGAATCATCGCTGTCATCAAAAATGACCCGTGACTTAGTATTAATTTTTTTCATATTTGCTTGAAAATCCTCGTCACTAGTTATTTCTTCATCAGATGAAGCAGCTACAAAATCAGATTGCAACTGGGCCAAAACTTCTCTATAAGGACCCAAGCAACTTCTGAGATCTCTTTTAAATTTTCCGCAACGAACTGCTGAAGAATCTTTGTCAACGAAATGATTCTCTAAGTCATTAGCTAACGCTATACCTTTTTGCACGTCAGCTAAACTTAATTTAGGAGCGATAAAGCTAAAGTTTTCGTTTTGATCAAAATTGGATATATTCAATAATGCAATGAGCTCTTCCTCATCCAAGGTTTTTTCTTCGAACAGCTCTCTTATGTCTTGAATATTCATATCGACAAACCCATCCCCAAAAAACTTGAACGATCTTTCTTTATCAAAGTGAAAAACACAAGTGGCTTGACAGAGAATATAAATTATTCAAGTACATATTACGAAATGTATTTTGTATGTTTAAGTATTTGTTATTATTTTTAGGGGAAATCCCATTTTTGTTGTGTTGAATATCAAAATTTAAAAAAAAATTTCCGTGTAATATCGAAAATCGTGTTAAAAAAGTCGCAAATTTTATACCGTGTAATATCGAAAACGTGTTATACAAGTGCCGTGTTATACGAGGGATACCTGTATTAGAGTTGAAAATAATTTTCTTTTGAATACCTTCTAAAAGTACTTTATAGAATTTGAAAGTCTCTTAGCTGACCATTATTTTATCAATGAATGAATTTTCTTTTCTTATATTCGAACACATTAAAAAAAAATGCCATATTCTTCTATTACTCCGAATATGAATTTAATTTAGGAGAAATGAAAGGATGTGCAAGTTATTTCATAAACTTTTATACCTTTATGTTTTTTTTTATATTTTTACATTTTTAGATACACAAGTGCTGGTTTATGTTTATTTTATTTAATCTTCCTCATTTTATGGATTTACAAAGAGAAGTCTAGGCGTTTACGATTTACTTGAGGTTTTTTTTTTCCTTTTTTTTTGTATTCTTAATACTTTTTATGTACCTATGTTGTAAATTCATAAATTTTTTATGAAAACAAGTCTCATTCTATACAAGTACTATACACGTTGCATGTATGTATGTATATAGGTATGCATATAAAATGTTCTTACAATGTAGAAAAGAATGAAATGTAGAGAAGAAGTGGAGAAATGTAAAAGAAGTTTTTAACCTTATGAAAATAAAAATTTCACCATAAGGTTTTTCGTATTCATTGCAATTTATTTTTCTTTTTTTATTTACTTTATGTTTACCTTATATCCTTTTGCAGGATTAATAAAAATATAGAAATAAAAACAAAAAAAAAAAATGAAAAACTCTTTTTGTATTTGCATGGTTTTCAAAAAATGGAAAACTTTGTCCTTTCTAAACCCTTACTCTACTTTTTTTTCAACTGAATAATCATATAAAATGCAGGTGAGTATTAAAATAAGGAAGTTATAAGTTTTTGTTTTTAAATTATTAAAAAATTTTCGGTACTGAAAGGAAATATTTAATCAAAATTATTAAATATTAAAATCTATAATACAAAAATTAAGACTCGTACAGTATAGTAGTAGCTGCAGTATACAAATATTTTACAAGCTGCAGTTGATAAAAATTTGTTTACATTTTGGAATTTAAATAAATAATTTTTCTACAATTCAAATTTCTATTAAATTTAGTAAGTAGTTAGAGAATCTTTTCAAAAATAGAATCATATACATGTGTTTTTGCATTTTCTTGTGCTTTACTAAATTGTGAATATTTTATGAGTTCTTTTTTCAATTTTAGAATTACATTTTGTAATAGATTTCCTGGTAAAAATTAATTCCAATCAAACTAATAGCTTTGTTAAGCAGTGTAAGTTCTTCTCGGCGATTGAGTGAAAATACTTGAAAAATTATATTATGCAATAGATTGCAAACTTTGATTGCATACTTTTCGGATGAGAAAAAAAGTTACAAAAAAAAAAACAGTAATGTAATGTTCGAATTAATTAGGTATAAGAAGCCAAAAGAAATAATCATATTTTCAATTACGAGTACTAGATTGTTTTCATAGAAATTAGGAAAAGTTAATAGTTTCGTAAAAAATAAAGAGTCGAAAATTAAAATTTTGTTAATTGTGAGATACGACAACGGACCTGCAGAAAAATTATCGAATGTGTTTGCTTATATGCTGTTTTGCAGTAGAAGAAATTTCTGCCATTTTTTATATTTGCTGGTATTTAAATTGGTGGTTGTGTTTTAATGCAAAATATATTATCAAATAATTACATTTTTAGAACTCAATTTAGGAGATGAAAATTTTTAAGGGAGGCAAAATTTTAGCTTTCTATTTAGAAATTTTGGGAAACAGTTGTATGAAATTTTGGGCAACAGTTTCACTAAATTTTCTGTTTAGTCAACAATTTATTAAAATAACTTTCAAACTATTAAACTATTGTCACACAGCTTCTTGATGTAAGATTAATTTTTTTTTATATTATATTATGAATGTAAACCATTACTTCACTTTTTCTCTATTAATTAATTACAAAATTAACGTTCATAAATTTCATTTTTTTTAGTATTTTATCAAGCATTTTGCATGAGAAAAATTTAACAATATGCAGTGAAGCACGGTTTTGACCAAACACTGAAGGCTGTTGCATTGCTCTAAACGAATTTAATTTAAATGTTTTTCTGTTTTCTCTATAGAATTATAAAAATCGATCTATCGACACTATACTTGTTTAGCTATTCGAACTCTTTCAATAATTTTTACATTAGAATATATCTTTATGATTTTTTTATTACACTAAGTACTTGTAGGTTTGTATTAGTCACTGTAATACATAAATTAATTTGATTTATCATAATGAATATGCTAATTTTATTTGCAAAAATTATCCGCAAAATTCCTAAACAATAAATCATAATTAATTTTATCTTGCTTAATTATTTAAAATTTAAAATAAAATTTTTTTATTATTTCCGTTTGAAGGATTTAGGTCAGTCTCAAGCTTATATAAATTACTCAATTTTGCAAATATACTCATATCTATATACATATATTCATAAATATGCAATAAAGAAGACAATGTGTAAGTTGGTATGTTTGAATTCATTGCAAACTTTGATGACTATAAGGTCTATTTTTAAACGTCCTCTCTCTTTCTATTTCTATAAATACATACGATATTTTGTTTACACAAAAGTTTATAGTTTATTTTTTAAATTTAGAACGTATAAAATAGAAACAAGAAGAAAAAAAAATAAATAAAATACAAGAGAGTAATTGAAAGGGAAAGTGACGCGTGTCAGTTACTGCCCTTTTTTCATTTATTTGTCTTCTTTTTTTTTCCCGAACTCTTTACTCCTTTTCTTCATCTTTGTTACATTGTTTACAAATTCAATATATGTATTTCTTTGTATGTACGTATGTACATATTTCTTTTTTTATATGTCATATTTCATATAACTTTTTTGTTTCAACTCCTACGCGATATTCAATTTCCTATTAAAAGGAAAAAAAGAAAATCAGTCATATTATTTATTGTATATTCAAATAGACTTTTACATAATTATTATGTATGCAAATATGTATATAATAAGTATATTATATACGATATCTAGATTCATTTTTATTTACATACTTCAAAATTAGTCATTGTGCATATTCTCTTTGTTTCATGTAACATTTAATGTACGTATATAAATTTCACAATAATAATTTCTTGTCCGAAGTAAATGCTAAAGGATTTTAGGTATAAGGGTGGGAACAGTTTCTCTTTTTTCTTCCGTATATATACAGTGCATTCATAGTAAATACAAACATACGCTATTTGTGTGATTAAAAAATAAAAAAAAAACATCCAGACCGTAAAATAAAAAAAAAATCGTTTCTTGTTCTTTCATAAAATTTAACTAATTCTTTTGTTTAAAATTGTTTCTACTTTTTCTTGATTTTTTTTTATTTTTTTGTTATATAATTGCAAACAGTTGAAATATTAAACCAGAAAGGGTCAACATTTTAATTTCAAAGAAAAAAATAATAAGAAAGAGAAAAATTAATGATTTATCGGGAAAACTATAAGATACAAGAAAGTTTCAAAAATGGAAACCTACGCCACACTTTCATAAAATGCATTCATTTTTAGTAGTTGTCAGTAGAAATTTTATTTAGTATTATTGTTGTATACGAGTATTATTTCTAGCAATCATGAGTTTCTTAGTGTTTTCCTACATTTACTTATAAAACCTCAGAAACTCTTAAAAGCAGATTACAAAAACTACATTTTCGAAGCTCTTTTTTTTCTCAATACTTATTTGCTACAAAGATTTTTCAGAAATCTGCTTTTTACACGTTATCTAACTTTTAAGATTTTTAAAATGTCTAAATTCTGTGACTACAAGTAAAAATGAATTAAGATCGACTATAGCAGCTCTTAATTTGCTTTCAAATTTATAATTTTTCATACTTTAATTAGCAATATCGAAAATTCAAAAATTTACTTAAAAATATATGTGCTTAATATACATGATACTTTCTTTTCGGAAACTTAGGCATTCATTTGTACACGAACATAAGTGAAATTTCTATGCATAACGAATCAGTGTTGCTATAACTCTTTCTTGCTCAATTTACCACTTTTAGTTCAAAAATTCTCAGTTTTTCCCTTCCTTGTTAGATTACTTTTATTAATGTAAAATAATTTTTACAATACCATTACAAAAAAAGAAAAATTTTTTCGTTTTGAACTTCCATTGAAAAAAAATAATAGCTACGGAGGTAATCACTCACTCTTTTTTTATCTTACGTAAAAGTAATGAAGTAACTACGAATTACGTAATGGAATATTGTTAATCTAGATTTAAAATCTAAATTTCAATATAAAAGTGAAAACTAAAACTAAACTAAACAGAAAATTAAAAACTTTACTTTTTAGTCTTAAAGTACTTTTAAAGCTAAAGGGTTTTTTTTTTATTTCCCTTTTATTTTTTATTAATTAAAATATCAAATTACGACAACTTGAATTTTTACTTCATTTTTACGAATATTTACGTTTAATAAGTCAATGTGTCATACACTATTCGTGTATATATACATATGCAGGAATACTAACTACTTATACAATTTTACCTATATAAAACGAGTATGCTTACACTTATAACTCTCTTGTATATACATACGAGTACATAAAGTTTAGTATATAAAAATAAGGATAATATAATATTAAAAATCAAGAAAATAAGTTGGAAACAAATTAATGGTCATTTGAAATGAGGACAATTTTTTAATGAAGATGGGGAAAAAAATGCGGTAGGGTAAAAATCGATTTTTGAAACCATACACGAGTAAAAGAAAAATATTTAAAACAAGTGCAGTACAAATGTACATTAAATGAGTGTACTGAAAAAAAAAATAGGTTAATCGCTAAGGACATATACGTATATACACACATACACGTATAAAAATATTATCATAGAAGTTAAAAATAGTTGAATTTAGTTATAAAAATAGTAAAAAACAAAATCAATAACACAAAATATAAAATAAAATACAAATGGTGCTGCAATTTGAATTTCATAATTTAAAAGTCTACGTGGCAGCTAACTTCGTAATTCGTAGAATTAATTCTACGAGTGAAATTCATAATAGGGATGATAATGTATTATACCCATTATTATAGTATATATTAAGGCGCACACTTTTATTAACTTGTTTTATAATAGTGCTTCATTTAAACAATCGTGCGATTCACTTAACTTTTCGTAAAAGCTCGACTATAGTAGTTGAAATGTGAATTTCTTATGGGCATTTCTTTTATAAAATTAAAAGTTGTAATATTATGCTTCTATATGTAAAACACCACAAATTAGGGTAAACTTTTTATTATTTGTTTTTTTTTAATTCTAACACTTTAATGGTGTAACCCTTAACAGTTGCTGATATCAAATAGCCGCTGCTCGGTTATACTATTTCATACTAGAAAATTATGAGCGAACAGCAATTCTCAACTGTTAATTTTTAACAAATAAATATTAATTAAAAATAAGCTTGATAACTAAATTCACTTTCTTGTTGACTCTAGCGATAATTACGAGATAATGCGATTTGGCGCCTCTCTAGATAATTTCGTGGTACATGTAATTTATTTTAATATGAACAGCAGTCCGGCTTTCCAGTCAAAATGTATAGGAAGCTCAAATACTTTAAAAAATTTTTTTTGCCTATTTGCTGCCATATTCAACCTACAGTTGCATTCCGAAATGAACTTAATTAAAATATTACATTCAAATCAAAGATTTCTTCCTCCTGACTGATAAACTTTTCAAATTCAAATGTTGTCTCGATATGCTTGCATCTAAAATTTTGTTTTTTTTATAAACTAGAAATTAATTATTTTTTCATATATTGGAAAATTTACCATTCTAGTTTTATTTACATAAATATTTGTTGATAGAATTCTTCCTATATTAAGAAATAACGAAATATGGAAAACACAAAATAATAAGTTCAGAAGAAAAGATTTGTTTCCAATTAAGGTTTTTAATGAAAGTAAATTGATACTTCCTAGATTCATTTACAAGCTAAACAGCAATGGTAACAAAAAAAATGTCTTTTAGTTTTGCATATTTGAATACAAAATTTTATTTTAAAAGTCAGAGATTTTTTAATATTAATGCGGGTGTATTGTGTGCAATAACGTCTCTACTGTATGCGTAATAGAAAGTATATTTTGTATACTTAATTGAAATCATAGTTCACGCTTAAGTATAGTTTTGGGGGCACATTGTTTACACGATGACTGCTTCATACTCTTGTATTATTCTTGTGCAATATAGACAAGATTTCTTAGTTGCATGAAAAACAAAAATTGTTTTTGTTCTATATTTCGTTTTTTTTTTTTTTGATTAAATTTTATGAGGAAAACGAAAGATTTGAATTATGTAAATAAAATTATTTTAATCATGGCAAGTTGAATGATTTATTAGAAAAATTTTAATATTATGCAGCATAGATATTCTTAAATAGTTTCGATTATTACAAGACAATGTTGTAAAAAATTATGCAAAATCTATTATACTAATAAATGGAAAAAGTAGGTTTCAATTAAAAAATTTTTATTAGTAAAACATAAAATAAAGAATAAATGTAAATTAGTATAGGAAATAGAAAATTATTTTTGTAAAACTCGATAAGTAACAAAGATTGTTTAATAAGAACTAGAAAGTTTAAAATTAAAAATTTGCATCGAAATTGATCTTTTTGCGCTCCTAGTTCGGTATCAGGCGTGTCCATTTATTATATAATTTTAGGATGAGAAAATTAATTAAGAGCAGCATTAACATAATCACTGAATGCAACGATTAAGTCAGATAATACAAGTTCTTAATATTAAAGGAATTCACGGCTATAATTCTGTCTTTTCATACAAAATTTAAATTTTTTTTTTCATGTTTACAGATAACTTTAAGAAGAGAATCGATGGAAATTAGGTCAATATTTAATTCCGGAATAGCAAAATTCTAAGAAATATTAATTTAGGCATGAAATCACAATAGCATTCAAAAGTAGTTTAAAAATTTTTTCGTTGTTTTCGAGTCAAATTTATTAAATCTAGAAATCGATTTCTTGTATATCTATATACATATTAACTATGCAGAAACTAAATTTTATAACAACTTTTTTATTTACTAACTTATTGAATTTTAATATACATATAAAAACAAAGCACCATAATTCTTAAGTATTCTTTACTATTTTTAATGCGATTATGTTAACATAATAATTTTATAAGAATTATCTCTATTTTATCAAAGATAATTATGATATTATAAAATTATAAATCCCCATTGGAATAATGGAAAACATCTTTTGTTATACAGTAAAATATTTGTATAGAAATTTATAACAGACAGTAATTAAGTTTTTATTACATTAAATAAAAAGTATAAAGTAGTGGATATAAGAGGAAAACTTAAGAAATTTACATTATATAATGAATGTCATAATTTTTTCATACAAATGAGCTCTCCAGTCCACTCTTAAAGGATACAAACAAAAACTATATTATTTTTTTAATAACAAGTGAAAATTATAAGATGCGATGGGACATTATTCAATAATATTGTTATTTTAATATACATACATAATCTTAAATTTTAACATCAATCTTATTCTATTTCATTTTACGTAAATGTGATTTGTCTTAGAATATATATATGGGGGTATATAATTATGAATTTGTATAACAGAAATATATCACAATTTTGCAAATATTCCTTATGAAATCGCAAGAGTAACGCAAATATTTGTTGTTCAATAAGTAATTCTGCGGAAACACAAAATAAGAAAATTTTAGAGAAACACGAAAGCGTATAGGAAAGATGTACGATCGTAATACGGACGTGTCCCTTAAGAAAATTCCAAAAAATTCTGTTCCAAAAATATTTCTTACAACCGCAAAAATCACTCTTTTACAAGAAATGAAAAAAAAAATTGAGAAATACTACAAGAAAACTGGTTTACAACATCATTATGAAGAAATGCTTTTCTTAGATCAAAGAATAGACTAGGATTATTTGTAAAACATGCAAATTTTCTTTTTTTATTTTTATAAAATTTTATCTTTAGGTTTAGCAATGAATAGAGAAGAATTCCACATACATCGTTATGAACCCTGTTTGTTTTTCCATTATAAGAATTTTGACCCCAAACAAAAATTCCTTTTTTTCTTTTATTTTTTTAATATTTTCTCCCATCTTGAACATTGTTTCTCCATTGAAGAAACGGAAAAGCAAAATACAAAATTATTAATTCATTCGTGAATTTCACACAATTATTTTTGCAATAAAATAAAAAAAAATTCACTATAGAACAATGAATCTCTCTTTAGAGAATCCCCCACATCCTCATCATATTTTCTTCTTTAATATAAAAAATTCCTTCTACCCTAATTTGTTTCGGTTGAAGCCGTCATATTCAAATATCGAAAAATATAAAAAAAAAAATAAATTTTCTTTTATATTTTATTCTCTTAAGTCTTTAAAAATTGTAAAGAATGCAAGAATGATAAACAAAAAATAATGTAAAATAGATAAATGTGCACACATACAAATAAACACACAGGGGTAGAATGGAAAAATAGGAAATTGTTTTTTTCTTAATTTCCATACATAGAAAAAATGCAACAAAATCATCATATTTACAACTAGAGAAACATGATTTATGAGAGGAGGAGAAATGGGGAAAAACGAGTATAGGAGTTAAAAGAATGTATGTATGTAAGAAATTTTTTCACTGCCTTTAATCGAAAAATTTGACAAGAATAAGAGAAAGGAATACACAAGAGGCAAAATGAGATAATGATTTTTATAATATGTAAATAGGTGTATGTATGTCTATGGATGTATGTAGGTGTTTGACATTTACAATATGCACAAATCACGCCATTATCAAAATGTATAGTGAACATAACGGAACATTGAATTTATACTCTCATTTTTCAACTACGTTTTGCTTTTACATTTCAGAACAAATTTAACACATTAGATTTAGCTTTCTTATACATATTTTCCGACCATATTCGAATTGAATGTAAGAATTCATAGTATGTAGAAAGAAAATTTTCATATGCGATCGTGATAAAAATTTAAAAAAGTATTGAAAGCTTGTAGCAATAAAAATTTATAATTTATGATTTCATCGGATTTAGCAGTTATATACAGAACTTTCAAGGAATCATAATGCGATTTTGATGAATTTTCAAAGCAGAATATTTGGTAATTCATACCAAATCAAATTGAATGACTTGAATATTCAAATTACCAGTGTCGAATCGTTATGGAATAAAATTGACGTTATGGAAAATATAATTCGTACAACTCTCTGAATTTCATAAATTCACCACTCGTTTTACGCGAATTCAAAAAAAATTTATGAAATCTTATCTACATAAGAAAATGCATTTAAATATATAAATGTAAAGGTATTCAACGACAAAATACATTTTATGAATGAATTAATTAAATCTCAACACATTAATAATGAAAAGTTAACATTCATATCAGTTGCTTATACACACATACATATAAAGAGCACTTTTATACTATGGAAGTATGTGCATATTTATTCATCATAATTATTGTTGCTGTTGTTGCTAAATACGTGAAATATATCGATTATTTTTTGGATTACATGCAAACATACGTAATTTTACAGGCATGAATGACTCATAATATTTTGTTATTACCCTTTTAAATTTGTCAACATATCATAATCCAAGTCTGAAGGATTTTTTATTTTGCATTTTTCCAAAAAAAAAAAAAATGAAAAATACAAAAAAAAGTGAAAATTTATGTAAATATTATAAATCTTTGTCATTTAATATTAAGATCCTTTTTATGCATTTTTCTATTGCAGGATAATTTTTTTCTCTCTTAGTTTCTTATTTTTATTTTTGAATTTAATTGCAAATCTTTTTATAACATTATTCTAGGATTCATTTACAAGGATAATTTCAAGTTTTTGTATAGTCATATTTTGCCATACATTATTTATTTATGTATGTATGTATGTTTGTATAATATTTAAAGTACAGGCATTGGCTGTACATATGAACGATTATTTGGTAAGAGGATGAAGGTTCAAGGGAGTTTTAATAAAATAGAAAATAAAATATGAATGAAGAACCAGAATGAAAAAAGCATTAACATAAAAACGTAGGTAAATGTCTACAATATTTGAATAAGGGGGCACACAGAAACTTGAGGTATGCCTAGATTATTTACCTCTCTTTTTTTTATTTATTTTTCAGTATACGTAAATATTTCAAAAGGATTTTACTACAAAGAAAAATAACAAATAAAATGAAAAAAAAACGGAGTCAGGTACTTTAAATGTTGAAATCGCAATGCAAAAAATAAAGCACACAAGGGGAATTGAATACAGAATGTCGAAGCATAACCTCACATTAATTACATTTAAAATGCATTCCTTTGCACTAGCATCAATTTTTTTTTTCTTTTTGCACTGAGATAATAGACTTTTGTGTACACATAGACAGGGAAAAATCGATATTTTCAGAGGTTTTTGTGAAAAAAAAAAATTTTAAATGAATTTTTCTTTTGTATTTGTCTTTTTTATGATTAAATATAAAAAATAATTTTCCTTGACCATGACTTTTTAATAATTCATATTAATATTATTTAAAGACCTAAAAATATGAGCGCAAATTTACAGATTATTCAAAGTTAAGCAATAATTTATTGATTTACAGTCACTGTTATTTGTGTTTGAAAGTTTAGAATTACATTTTAGAAATACATTTTTAAAATGAAAACATTAAATCTTTCTCATATGGTATCTCTGACCTGACCAATTGTGTAGTGGTTATTGCACTAGTGCTTTAACTAAAGGGTCGAAGCCAAGTCAGGTGACTATAAAAATTATATTCCATATTACGTAGCTTTACATATTATAAAAATAAAAAAATTAATATTAAAATAGCTCATTGCCATATTTCAATAATATCCAATTTTGAAAAATACCAGCAAAATAAAACAAATATTAACAGCCTTAAATATTTATAATAAAGAAAAAAAACGTCACAGCGATAGGCTCGTCACCAACTCAATAACCTAAGAAACTGGTTCAAGGAACTACAATATAATGCACTAGCCCTATGCTCTTCCCAGAAGCAAAGTAGGATAAAACAAAAAAAATATGGCAAGAAACAGAATGCGTTAGCTCATAAGATCAGCTTGCATAATGAAAATTAATAACACCCCCATATTGCAACTAAATTTTTAATTCACTTTAACAAAGATACTTTTATCGAATTAGTTTCGAAAATTTACCTACATATATTGGGATATTTAAAGATTTTTAGTAAAACTTAATCTTTACGACTTGCTCTTCGGTGAAGCTATTGAACAGCAGTTTGAGTATTAGTTCTCTGCCTTCAATTCAATTTCACTTAAATCCAAATAAAGTGGACATTAAGCAGAATGAATATCAAATAGTAAACATGAATAATGTTATCCTTATATAAATTACCATCTCCGACCTCGACACAATACATTTTATAATTTCCCGTTCTTAATTTTTTTTTCTTTAACTTAAAAAATTACAAATTTACTTGATTACAAGTTCTATATATGCTGCCTTAACCACAATAACTACATGTAAAATTATAACTATGTAATAGATTGAAGTTGATATTTCTTACGTGTCCGTATAACTAGGTTAATAAATTTATTGTATACTACACATGAAAATTTTTTTACACACACTCAACTACAATTAATGTTTTATTAGAAGCCCTACAATTCGTGCATTGACTTTGAATAAATTATTTTCATTTAATCATACAAATTGCTTTATTTCATAAATTTATAAATCATACACACACATACATTTTGAATTTTTTTTCTATTTATTGTGTACTGGCATATTATTTGATTAATATTTATGATTATAAATTTTTAATGGAGAACAGTAATTAATTGTAATATTTAAGTTGAATAATCAATATTTGCATATTATTTTTTATTTTAAAAACTTTTTCGAAGTGGAGATTAAATTGAAGACAAACAGAAATAATTTGCAATAAACATTTGATTAAAATTTTATTCCCACTTTCATTCTTCATTTAAGTTCATTTAAAAAAAACAATAATCAAATATGTACTCATGAATAATTTTAATAACAATTATAAAAGATAAAAAAAAAATATTATCAAAGATTACATTAAGAACAGGTATGAAAAACAGGTGATTTCTCGTTATACTAAGCACATATTATACGACAAAAATAAAATATGAAATAAGTAGACATAAAAAGGATTATTAAACATTTAAAGCGAATCACTTACAATGTATTTTTTTTAATAAACTAAATAATAAAAAATATGAAAGAGAAATAAAAACTAAAATAAATAAAATAAAATATCCTTATAAAGGATTATTATATTTTGTTATACGCATATAACAGATTCTTAGCATATTTTAATTCTATTGCATATCTTTTTTTTTTCTTCTACCCCACTTCAATAATTTTTATACAAAAATTGAAGCATTCAAATACCTTCTCCTTCTTTACCACCAAAAGATATTTTAAATGCGTAAAAAATGCTTAAAACAGGTTATAAACGATAATATGTTGTGTGTGCAGTAGAATGTGAAAATGTTTTATGTTTAAAATTTCTAATATTGCTAAATAAAAAGAAAAGCAAAACAAAAGGAATAAAAGTTTTCTTCATCCGTTTATGAAGGGAGTGATGTACAATACTTTTATATGTGCGTTTATTTGTGTACTTTTGCGAGATAACTGTTTATCTTTTACGGTTTATGAGTACCAACCTATATAGAGAAAATCATGGTTAATAAAAGGAGAAAAAAACCATAACAAAAAATGCTTATTCAGAATTAAAAACAAAGAAAAAAAAAATTTTCCAAGTCAATACAAAAGCGATAAAAAAATTACAGGTGGTTCTTGGGGGTTCACAAATCATAATATGAAATGACGCCATTTTATGCTTCATTCTTTTCACTTTTTTTTTATTTTCTTAATTTAAAATTTATTAGGTTAAAAATTTGCCTTGAGTGAATTTGAATTGATAATAACAATTTGGTTATTAACAATTTCAATTATTTTCTTTTATACACACTCTGCCTTTCTGTTTAACCCCCGCCAGCTCCAATAATACATATGCTTTTAATTTTTTTTTGTGAATTTTGTTTTATTGAAGTATATTATTCTGTTACTTTAACATTGGTGAGGAATTTGTTTATTTTTTTTTGTGAAATAAAAAATGAGAAAAATTAAAATGAAATCGAGTCTTCATGTATGTAACTATAATTTATTTGCATACTTATAGGGATATTTGTGTACCCTTTTACGCATGATAAATAAGTAATTAATGTGTACAAAATGAGAAAAGATAACTGAGTGAAATTGCACATAAAGAATAAAAATTTCAGAAAAGAACAAAGTAAAAAGTTAAAAAATACCAACATTGCGATTCTTAAAAATTATATAAAGTACCGGTGGATAAACAATTTGTCCTGTTAAACTTTTGATGAGATTGAAATAAGAATAACATGCCGTATTTAACATTTAAATTTTGTAAAATATGACTTTTAATAAAACTTTTGTTATAATAATTTCGTCCTTCTGTATATGACGGCATTTATTGTGTACCTTTATTTTAAAAGGTTTATACATAAACTTATACACAAACATCCAATTGTTGCATGGCCAAATTTTTCTTTATGTTAATATGACTCATTGTTGCCTGAGTTTTGAACTATAATTGATAGTTGATTAAAAGAGAGAGCGGCGATCGAAAAAGAGAGAAGGTAAGAGAAAGATGTTTAAAATTGAAAATATTGTTATATCTATCTTTTTATTTCATAAAAATCTCAATCTGCGGTTCAACTTTAAAAAAACAGAACTGAAAAATACTAGTACTACTTAATCATTTAAATAAGCTGCAAATTTAGTTTTACACTAGAACTGAATTATGAATTCCATTAAACAGTTTGCAGAGTATACTGGGTGTGTACTTATTTTTATATCAGTTCAATAATAAAGTAATTTGATTCAAATTCGCAACTAAAGTTGTCAATATTTAACAATTTTAATTAATTTATTTTACACGAAATAATTGAAATAAATTTGAAGTACTCAAATTACTTAATTATTTTAACACATACACGTGTTAATATACACATACTCGTGTACATATGTATGTATTTATTATCATGAATAAATAATTATCCGAGTAATCACTTATGTTAAAATGAAAAATAATATTAAAATTACAAATACCCTACACAATATTAAAAATTAATTAATGATTAATTTCCTTTGCACAAAGAAGCACAAAGTACATTTATTGAACACACATATGCTTACTTATATAATATAATGTATGTATCTATGTATATTATTTGCGGATATCGAAAATTGGCAATTGATCTCAACCCCATTTTTATTAAATTTCACTATTTTTACGTTAATTTATTTGTTCATTTTATTTCAAGTTTCATGTTAAGGGTAGTTTTTTTTTTTTATTTCTTTGTTATACTGTTATTATTTTATCATTTATTTTTATTCTATGTAATATACATAAATAAGTATATAATATAAATGAAGAATATTTGGAATATAATAAAAAATTCAAGAAAAAAAAAACATAAAAAACAAGAATGTAAAAAATACATAAAGCTGGCGCCATGAATTCGATAAAATTTGCATATACATACACACATATAAATATTTTTATACAAATATACACAAAATGCAAATATTATACATATAAATTATTTGTATGGATTTATATATTAATTAAATTCTGATATACATATATAATATATATACAAATATTTATATTTACATATATACAAATTTATATGGTATATGCAATAAGAAAATAGTTTAAAAATGAGACTAAGTAAAGAAACCGTACAAAAAAATTAATAAAAACAAAAAATCAAAAAATATTTCAACAAAACTCAAATTTTACGTACATATTGTGTATGTATGTGCAAATACAATATGTGTATTTTAGTATGTATATAAAATATACCTATAATTTTCTTTAATACTGTATACTTATTGTATCAACATAAGTAAATACCGCAGTGGTAAGCCATGAATGCTTTAATATATCCATATTGTAAATAACATAAAGGAATATACGAAAATATCCTTTTAGAAAATTATTTTTGTATATTATGCACACATTCTATACAGTTGTATATACTTATTCTTGTATATATAAATTTTAGTATAATAAAATATTTAAGAAATGAATTTTTATTAAAAAAAAACAATATTCATACATACATATGTACTTATTACGTATACGTTATATAGTTATACAAATTTTGTGCATGAAATTTCGGAACAGGTAAAAATAATTTTATATACATATTTTTCCACCTTGTCGTCTTCAACTTATTGTAAGTGAAAATGAAAAAAAAAAATGAAAAGGATATACTTATCCTATAAAAATACTGTATAAAAAAATGTTAGGGTAAATTTTATTTTTTTTTTTTCATTTCTTATATTCCCTTTTAAAGTTTCGCGAAAAAAAATTGTGTTAAAAACGAATATTTTACTGGGAATGACTCTATCATATACGTTATGATGTATGTAGAATCGAAGAAATATACCTAGACCTCTCTATACTGTATGGCCTAAATTAAGTACAATGTAATTTTTTTTATTTTAAATATTATTTGTTATTATAGGAAAACAGGAACGTAACTGAATTACACAAGTGAGGAATTTGATTTTGGTAAAAAAAGAAAAGAAATTTATTGAAAAATTTGTAAAATCTACTACAATCGAGGTTAAAAAAATTAAATACAAATTAAATGTTTTCGTTTCGCTGAAATACAATTTAAATGTCGCTGACATTTTTAGCTGAGCGACAAAATTCATTAAATTCAATCAAACAACTATTAATTATCATTACCGTGATGGTAAAACCTTTAGTAAAACCTGATAAAATAATTCAATTTGAATCCGGCCCTGATAAAATTTTTTTTCATTTTTACTCTTCATCGCTGCATAAGTAATGACACTAAGAATTTAATTTAAAAAGAAATGAACAACTTTTCTTTCGTTTTTGTAAATTTTTCAAAAACATCACTTTTGTTATGTGGAAGGGGAAGTGTTTGGAGTTCTACACTTCCTTATACTCTTTCCTATTTCTTGAAATTTTATTCTTGTGCTTTTATTCTTGTTCCGGCTTTTATGATGTGGGGCCTCATTTTAACATCAATTTATTTTTACTAATTTTCTTTAATTTCAGCCAGTCTGTTCTTTTTTTTTCGACTTTCTTTTTATTGCTTTATTATGATACTATATGGTGTTTAATTTTCTTAGATTAAAAAAGTAGAGGGAGTATGAAAAATTTTATAAAATTTAAAGGTGCGTATTATTTTATTGTATTCTTCCTTAAATAAAGAGACTTTTTTTTTCTTTTGTTCAACAAATTTGTATGAAATTCCAAAATTTACAAATAGGACAAGAAGGAAAAGAAGCGAGAAAATTAAAAAAGTTAAAAAAAAATTCTTTTAAGTCAAAAATCTCATTCGTTATTTTATTCGATCATTTGTTTAACACTTGAACAAATTAGGTTAAACGAAAGTATTGTTCAATAAATTATTAAGAGTTTAGGAGAAAGAGAGTAAGAGAAGAAAATTATAAATTTTTAATCACATTTTTTAATGTACAATTTTTCGGGGGAATTTAAACTTAATTTTTTAAAATTGAGTTTAAATGCGAGTTTGATTAAATTGATTAAAAGTATATGAATAAAATAAATGAAGGCTGGTGGGTGTGAGAATTTTCTAACCAATTATCTCCTATAAAAATTTTATAAAAGAATTTTATTATAAGTACTTCGGTTATTGAACACCTGTACATTAGCAATTAAAAGTCATAAATTTTAAATAATTGAAAGTCGAATAAATTTGTGACTGTTAATACTTGCTACCGAAATCAACAAAAACTGGAACAAGGAGGTGATATTAATTGAATATTAAACTTAAAATGTATTGTACTATTAAAGAAGGTTTCTCATTATAGATCTAATTATTCTCATCCAAAATTTGACATTCTTTATATTAATTTACGTTTCAAATTTAGCCATTTTTGGGTAGTAAACACTCATGCGTCGCAGTAGCAATGCTTGTATAACAAAAAAGTACTCTTTTATTTTCAATTTTATATAAAATAAAATATATTTCCGCAAAAATTCGACTAAAAGATCAGATATCGTCTGCTGAGAAATGAAACAGTGTATAAAAAAATATATAGTTTCGAGTAAATTGCATTTAAAGTTTTTTGAAAATTTAAACTTACGTTTATGGCCTAAAAAGTACATAAAGCTTTTTATATAAGTAATTTTGAAAGACAACACCAAATTTTTAAAGCTTTTAACAAAACATTTCCACTTTTAAGAAATTATAGATTCACATGGATCATAGTAAATTGTGATTTTGAAAGTTTAGAGTACCTCTTACACTGTTTTACTTTTGAAGATAATTGTATGAAATAAATTATACACTATTTCATTTTATTTTTTTTGTATGGTATACACCATTTCATTTTTATGTATACACTGTTTTATATTTAACATAAAGTTTATTCAATTATCTATTTCGACAAACAAAACCTTTTTTATACAATATATTTTACAAAAGTAGAACATAATATTCAAAAATCAAAATATCAGCTTTCCAAAAATTTCATAATGCTTAACTTTACAAAAAAAATTATATGTTTTTTCATCTTCGGAATAATTTGGTTCATCTAATAAATTTTTTTGTGCTAATTTCTTTGGCAGATTTTCATAAAATTCCTTAGTGTTTGCTGGGAGAAGGCCGTTGCGACAAAGTGATATCAAATCTCGCTTTTTCGACGTACTTATATCTAAACTTTTGAAATACTTTTTGTTTTAATTCAAAATTGTTTTGTACTGACGAAGTAATTGATCTTTTTTTCTTTGTATTGGTGAGATCAATTATCGAATAATTTTTTTGCTTCCAATCACTTTTAAAAAAATATAACATTTGCATTTGATTTTTCTACTTTAAGACATTTAACTTTAAGCCAACTGATTTTTTCTCCATTGGAATTGTGGTACAAATCGTGATTTAATCCATTAAATAAGAATTTTAAATCATAAAATTCTGAAAAGTTTAGTTCATTGACTATATAAGGATTTTTACGTCTCGCAATTCGTAAAATAGTAGGCCATTCTTTTGGTGAATATATAGAAATTCCTTTCTTGGCTTTTTCAATTGCCGAATGCATGCCGTCCACCTCCATTTGTGTGTCCAGACTCTAAATATTTTATTTCAATTGTTTTGAAATGAAGTATTCTGCCGCAATAAACAGGAAGAGCTGCTATGTATCTAAAAATAAAAATAAATGTTTTTTGTTAATTAGCAAAACTATTTTCAATTATTACTATTGCATCTATTTTTAAGTTTTTTGTTAATTGGTTAATTAATTACCTGATTCGATTTTGTCCACCACAGCAATCTGAATACAAGATGACGTGCTCGACTGTAATAGGTAGTGTTTGAAGATGCTTTAGTAAAATTGAACCAACTTCATCAGAACTTCGTTCACCATTAATTTCCATCCAAAAGTTACAATAGCCTTCTTTAGTCACCAAGTCATACAAAGTTAAATTGTATACTAAAAATTTTTTGCAAGCTTCTTTACCATTTAGTTCATAACTGTAAGTAAAATTTCTTCTAGAATTTCCCGATTTTTTAATTTACCATGTTTAGTCAGATATTGTTGTCCAGAATTTCGCATCAATTTCCTATGATTTTGTATCCATAATTTTTCATTCTTTTGCCGCTTTCTAACATTTTTCGTGCTTTCTCCTACTTCTACATTTTCTTCCGCAATTCCTGTTGATTCTTCAACTGTTTCTATTGACACAAAAGCACTATGACCTTCCACGGATTTTGTATTATGATTCCTGATATAATTTTCATCATTAGACGATAAAGAATCGTTCTCGTCACCTAACGTTTCGTAGTCGTCGAAAACTTTTCAATAATTTTTTGCACTTCCTCATCCCGTAATTTTTTATCCGTTATACAATTTCTTTATTTAAAAACTTTGTTTTTCTTAAATTTTTAATATTTTAACGATTTGTGTTCACTATTTATTTTCACTACCTTCCGGTCAACTCAAACAAATTTTACACAATAAGTTTTTATACGCATAAAATTCACGTGTTAAATTTTTTTGTTAATTATAATTTTATTAAATATAAATATATAATAGAAATTTAAATTATATTAAATATAAATTTATGCATTAGCAAAACAGAACATGTCAATCTTTTGTATACACTGTTTTTATTGCATGGTTTGTAAAATAAAGTAATTGCTGATTAAAAATCAAAACAGTGTACGAAGCAATATGAAACAGTTTATAATATTCATACACTATTGTAAATTTTAATTCAACGAAAAAATTTTTTTTTGCAAAAAATTAAAACAGTGTATCAAAGGCCTACGTTGTTTTATATTACATATAAACATTTTAGAAAATTTTCGAATAAAATGAAGTAAAAGCAATATGCACTATTTCATTTAGTAGCAAAATCGAAAATTGTCAGCTCAATTTTCTAATAAAATAGTGTATAGGTTTATTACACTGTTTCAGTTTTTACTAAAAAATTAGGGTCTGGAAATAAAACAGAGTGAACACATTTATTTACAAACTTTTTTTCCCAAATGAATTATACACTATTTTCGTTTTCCTTCAAAAACCCTATCGCAATCAATATGAAGAGTTACTTAATATAGTTGTACTTATGAAATCGACTACGGGGAATCCAATGGTGATAAAATCGAAAAACAGTGTATACGCATCATACACTGTTTCATTTCTCAGCAGACGATATTATTCATTTTTACTTTGAAAACTCAAATAAAATTTGATTTTATAGAAATCAGATTCGAGGAGTATGGCATACAAATATCTCTAATATATATTACACTTTAAAAGGATGATAAATAAGAGAAAACTAACCCCAAAATAATAATGAAAATCTTTAAGAAATTTCACCAAAAAAAGAAAATCAATTCCGCATAAGCGATAATCTTGATAATCTTTAAATAAGAGAAAAATATCCTTTCAGCTCCCTGCTTAATTCTTAAACAAAATGTATTTTATTCAGTCTGTCCTCAAGCAATTTAATAAAAATTTACTTTCTATGTATATGAAGTGGACTTGGGCGGGCGCGATATCTTGTGTCAACAAATAAAAAATTTTTATTTTTCGATAACAATGTTTTGGAAATGAAAATAAATCGAAAATAATAAAATTTTTTCCACTTTTCTTTACAAAGAAACATTATAAAATATAAAAATAATATGAAAAGGCTAAAAAATTTTAAGGGACTGAGATTATTCAGAATTAAAAATAAAGTAAAAACTTAATTTTTTTTCTTTGTATTTCAGTTTCTTTGTTTGTTATACTCTTGATATATGTATAAATTATTGAAATGAAATATAATATAGTGAAGTCAGAAATCTAATTATATCCGTTTGAAATTGAAGGATGGGCATAAAACAAAGACAAAATTAATGAATTCACAACTAAAAAGTACCCACCAATTCCCAGAATATAAAGTGTCTTCTGAGAAGTATTTTTTTTTTAATAATATTCTACCATCATTGAATGAATTCTTAATATAAAATGAAAGTTCAACAACATTAATTTCAGTGTATTCTTTATACTAAATGGCAACCTTATACATTATAACATATATATGTGTATTCTTTTTATGTAATTGTGTTTTGTAATTAATATTGCTAATAAAACAAAAGAATGTATTTTTAATGTCATAAAATTTTTGAGTAAGAATAATTATTGTTAAATAAATATAAGAAAATGTTTATTTTATTATTTTGTCATGCCAGCAAAATAAAGGATAATTAAACTATTCATAAATAAAAAAATATTCAAATCAATGGTTATGACAACAATTCAAATCGTCCTATTGTAGATATTTGAAATTATCATGAAGAATTTATCAAATTTGAAAAGGAAAACTTAGATTTTTATTTACAAAATACAAAAAAACGAAATTCATTGTTGCCTTAATTTTGTCCTATGTGTACTTGCGTATCAATAATTTGAATTAATTTTATTTATGTATTCAACTGAAAACTAATGAAAGTTATTATAAAAACGGTTCAATAACTCTTTATTTTTGTCTTGCGGAATACATAAATTTTTCCGAATCCAAATTAAAACTAAAAGAGAAACTCAAACCAAAAGTTAGTTATTAAACTCGCTTCAAATTTCAAACACACATTGAATATTTCACGATTTCATTTCGAATTTTGGATTTTCTTTTAAATCAAAAACCTAATTCTGATCGAAATTTCAACTCTAGCAATGAAAAAAGTGTAAATTTAACTCCGACTCAGATTTTTATAACTCTTGATTTTGAAGATAATCAATTTTTGCAATTATGACAATTTAGCAATCAAAAATCTGAAATCCTTTTTAAACCGAAGTTATACAACACTGCATAAGAATTTTTCATAATATTCTATAGTAGATAGGGCCATTGTTAGCTTTGTTAAGAAATTTCTAATATAGAAATAAGAAGTGCAGCAATTTTATGACTCAATTCCAAATTAACTACCAATTTCCCCAAACTAAATGAAATTTCATATTTGTATGTATCCATATATGCCTTTGCTATATTGTAAATATGTTAAATATAATAAAAATCAATAAATCATCTCATACTACACATCATTACTAATGCTCATTTTTGTATGTTCATATCATAGTGTTTGCATTAAGTTTTCAACACAAAATAATAAGGAAAATGAAATAAATGAGCTGCCATTTGCGTTTATTCAACAATAAATAATGGACACCATTTTTCTTATGTCTTTATTTCTATTCTAAAGCGGCCAATTACCTTTAACAATAATCATTATCAATTTCCTTTCCGTTTTAAGAACATATTTAAGAAAGTTGATGTGAAAGGATATCAAAAAATAATTGTAATTTTGTGTTTGTTTGTATGTATGTATGTGAATATTATCTAAAAATATTAAATGTTCTAAAATAATTTTCTTTCTATTTATAAAATAAATGCTTTTTTAACCATTTCTCTTTAAAATTAATAATTGACATTTGTCGCCACGAATTTTAACAAAAAATGGCGACTTATCTTTTCTTATAAGCATTTAAATTCCATATACAAATGTGTGTATGTATATACATTAATATATATGTGCTTAATATTTACATTATGACCGCATTTTCTTCCCATTATTTAACATTATTCTTTCTATTATATAGCTTGTACATTATATTTGCAATATGGAATGGTGAAGAGGATGACAATTTTTATTACTTTTTGACGACATTCTGAATAAAATACTACAGTAACTTTTCTTATTTTATGCTGCTCTTGCATGTTGCAATTTAGTATTAAGAATATATTTAATTAAATCTTAGAAGCATGCTATTTATTTCACGTAATTATAAAAATACAAAAATTTTAAAAATTAAATAAATTGTTTTTGCGAAAATTAATCAATCTAAAACTTGAAAACAAAGGTATGATTACAACCAATAGTTTACTTCTAGTACTTTAATTGCACGAGTTTGTGTTCAATTACAAAACCGTTTGCGATAACAAAATTGTAACAACTTTGACATAACCACTGAAAGTCAAATTTCACGGGATAACGGATTCAGTGCAAATAATTCATAATATTTGATTAATGGGAAGAAAAATAATCTTGAATCAAACCAATGGCTGGTAAAGAATAACTTTTCCCTTGAACAAGTCAAAATTCTGCGATTGAAAGAAATTTTTATACCAAAATACAGTTTCGCATAAGGTAGCAAATAATTTCAGAGATGGTTCTGTTTAAAAACAAGGTACCAGATTTTTTCGGCATATAAATAAATGCTAAAAACATAGAATTATGCAACATAGAGCGTGTTCTTCTACTTCACAGCAAAATTTAACATTTTGACGGTATGTTTCAAAAAAATGGCACTTTTACGACTTTGAGCGGCTATAATTCTTAGAGATAGGTAACAATTTTCTACTTAAAGTCCTTTTTTTATTGTTTTTGCTAAAAATCGAACAGACACGAAGACAAACGGCTGGAACTGACGAACAGATTGAAATTAATACGAGCAGTGCAAGCAACTAAGGGATTGATTGTTCACTTATAAATTGCATATCTTTAGGCGTGGTATATGTGCGTTTATGAAAACTAAGCAAAATATTTCTAAATTATTGGAATAAAATTTTACATTTGACTACTATTTTACAATACTATTTTACAGTACTGTAGACTATCCACCTTATAGAGATTTTTGTCCTTTTATATTTTCTATTATTTTGTTGTAAAATACATATGATGTATAGGGATATTTTTTAAAATTCTACTGTTTTTTGCATTGTACATAAAAGTTTCTTTATTTTGTAATACATTAGACGTAGATAAACTTATTCTTTTTTTTTAAATAGACAATTTATTTATTTTACTCACATATTAAATTTCTTCTAAAATTACTTTACAAACATAAAACAAAAATACGAACAAACGCATAAAATATGAAAAATGCGAGACAGCGTATCTTTACGTCTCATATTCTTCGAATTTCAAAAGTACTTCTTAGAATGTAAAAATATCCTAAAAGTACATAATGTAAGGATACTTGTACACATCAAAAATATTTTATATCCGTGTAATAAAAAATGAAGCTTTAAGTTTTTCTTCTTTTTTATGAATTTGTTAAGAAAATTTTGTTTGCATTCCATTTTAAGCTATGAGACACACATTGACTAAAAAGCAAATTATTTTTAATGCTGTGAGTATTTCGTGGCATGTGTTTTTAGTTTAATCTAAAAGATTAATAATTTTTACTAGCATTAAATTTTTTATATACTTTGCATGCATAAATTTTACCTTGCAGAGAGATTATTTTTGAAAAATAAGTTTTTTTTGTTCTTAATAAAAATTTAAATTACAAGTGAATTACTAAATTATGTAAGTTAACTAGTCGACTCATTGTTAAAATTTCAAATGGTTCCGGATCTCATTTTTATACATAGGTCTGAAAAAATTTCGCTTAGAAATTTTTAATTTTTTGTGATAGAAGGTGCAAATATCAAAAGATTTAAGAAATTTTATAGCAAATCGAATTTAATAGGACTTCAATTCTTAATGTGTTTCTTTTTCAATCTCCTTCGCTATATATTCAATAATAAATTTTAAAATCCCTATAATATGATTGATAACTTATATATCCTTTTTTTCAAAACTCATAAAATTTTTAAATTTAGATCCTATTTGGAATAATATCTACTTAAAAATATAAAATATAATAATGATATAAAAAAATAATAAAAATTGTCTAGCGATCCACTTTAGATTTGAAAGAAGATTACGACCTTTTTTCTATTATTTACAACAAAAAAAAGAGTAAGGGTACGAATCAAAAATTCCATTTGTAATGTATTAATAAAATTTAATTTACCAAAATACCAAATTCTCTCTTAAATCTTAAGTTTTACGCCACTACATCATGTGATTCCAAAGTGCTCAATTAATAGTTAGAGAAAACTTGTATATTTTAAAGACTATATTAAAGCGACAAAGATTTATTGTAGCACTTTTGCCCGGTAGTACTGAAATTTTGAAATCAAGGAATTCACACTGAATTACTTTCAAAATTTAAGAATGCCCAATTGAAATTTTGAAGAAAAGGCAGTCTTTATTTTAGAAAAATTAGAGAAATTCTATTTTTTTTTATAATGGTATATCAGATTTTCAAAATTTAATAATATCCCATTATAGTTTTGGACAACACTGTTACTTTTGTTTGCTATACAAAAAAAGGAACTATAATTCGTAACTCAATATTCTTTTAGAAAATGTTTGAAGGGCTCCTCAATCTTTTCTTATATAAAAAAAGGAAAGAAAAACTATTAAAAATTGCAAAACAAAAAGAATGATACAAAGTTTGAACTAAAAAACAAATTATAGAACTTTTCCTTATATTTTCTTCCGACATTATCCTTCTACACACATACACACAAATATATGCACATATTCGATATATATACAGTTATGTAATTCGTGATCATTTCAATGGCGTGTACAAAGCAAATAAAACAGTAGACATGCACCAAAGTTAATAAAAACATTAAAAAAAAGGCAATGTTAAAACTTTTCCCTTATTTCAGAAGGACTTCTTTTCAGGACAAAAAAAAAAGGAAATTTAGTTGCTCTTTTAATTTTTTTTTATTTCTTTTCTTGCTTTTTTAGTCTGGCTTACAATAACTGCAAATGCTTGTATAGTGAGTGAAATGAAGAGGGAAAATCTTAAGAAAACTTTAATGTGTGTATAAATCCGCCTAAAAAGAATTATGAACACACATACCTACATATATATACATACACGTGTGCACATAAAAATTGATAGAAAAAATGGTATTTGCAGTTTCCTTCCTTTTTTCTACTTTCCTTTTTTTTTATTTGAAATTGATGAATCATGTTTGAAATGTTTAAATATTTGTTAAGAAAAATATAAAAAAAAAAAACGAAAAAAAAATGAGCAAAATAACGAAAAAATTGGCTTTGCCGGATGCCTTTTTTTCTCGAAATATTTTTTTTCTTTTTAAAAAACTTATTTTTAATAAATGGGAATATTTAATATTCCACTTTGGAATTTTTCAAGAAAATTGCAAAATTGACTTAAAGGAAAAAAATAAAATTAGTTTTCATTTTATTGTTGCTGTTTTTTTTTTCTTTTCCTTTTTAATTTTTATTTTTTGCAGATTTGTTAGATTTAAAGCCAAGTATGTTGAAAATTTTGTATTAATATTTCATCTCTTTTGATTTTGGAGGATCCTTTTAAAATGAAATTAGAAAAAATTGAAATGGAAAAAATTTTGTAATAACAAAAGCAAATTTTTCATTTTATTTTTCTTAAAATAATCAAAATCTATTTAATTTTGTTGAATATGAGCAATTTTGTAAATAAATTAGTAGGAATTTGTTTTTGAAAATTACCACTTAATTGAAAGGCGCATGAAATACAAAATTTTTCTCAAATAGCCTCAAAATATGCAATTTTTAAAAATATTTTTAAGTGGTTAAATTGTGGTTTTTGCAATATTCAATCAAGTATTCACAATTTCATTGAATTAAGAACTCCAAATTTGAGTGAATTACTGTGATTTTAAGATATAAAAAAATTTTTTCAGAAAAATTTTTAATATTTTTTAAAATTCTAGTGAAAAAAAATGTTTGTTTTCTTTTGCTTTCTTGTTTTTTCTTCGCTTTAATGTTTTTGGTTGAACTGAACTTTCTAAACATAAATACAAATTAGAAACAACTATCGCCCAAAACATCCAGTAAAATCCAATGGTGAAATAAAAATATCTTAAACTTTAATTACAAAAGTAATAAAAAAAAAGTTACGTTAAAAATCACAGACATAATGTAAATTTTAACTCCTTTTTTGGTGTATTAATTGAAAATTGAGTGAATTAGTCAGAAATACATAAATAATCTAGAATAATTATTTGTAACTTTCTTTGTTTTAAAAACCAGTATTTGGTTATTTGTTGGTATAGATATTCAAAAATTTGCATCATCTAAAGGAACTAGTTTTTAACATTTAGTAGGCAATTTAACAAACATTTAAAAGGTTAAATTACATAGTCAAATTAAAAATGAAATTTGCTAAATCCAGTTTGATCATCTCTAAGTAAAAACTTTCAAAACATTCTGGCGAAGTTTGGTGTTCACAGTTTGTTATTTGTATCGATTTCACTTTCATATTAAAAGTAAAATATTGAATTGTGTTATACACAATAAGATACACCCGGTATAATAGCATAGCATGAGAACTCAACAAAAATTTATGTAAAGAATGAATATGAGAATTCCCTTACTATCTAACGGATCAACACCACATTCACCACATAGCATCATTTTTCTCAATATACTACATTGTACATTATAAATAATAATTAGGTTAGTCTTCAGAAAGTTAACAAAAAAATAAAATTGTAGTCTTTTAATAATTTGCTGGTAACCGATAAGATTTACTTGCGTTACAACCACAGTTTTTTTTTTATTTTCAAACAATAAAAGATTAAGATAGAAAAAAAATTGTATGGTCCACCATTCTTGATCAAAAAAATTCATAAGCATACATTTTATGTCACATTTGTGATTAAAGGTTGCCTTTTTTGCAACAAAGGTTCCTCAGAATTACGGTAGATGAAGCTATTTTAAAAAAAATTTTAAATTCTTTAAATATTAGTTAAAGTTTCATTAACCATTAAATCAAAGCTTAATTGCAACCAAACTAATAGTGTCCCTCATCTTAAAAAAACAACATTTCATACCAAGATTTTTGGATCATAATAAAAGTGAACCTTCTATGTATCTGTTCTATCTACTTGGTGTTTTAATAAACGCACCCTCAAGGTTTTCTATTTACATAAATTTCATTTAAACAATAATGTAATAATAATGTCCTTTACCAAGTCCTTGAAATATCACGAAGGATTTTGTTTATTATAATTATTACATAATAACAATAAAATCCTTATCCTTAGAAATCTGTTTATCATCAATATTCACAGATATTTACATTGCTTTTTTGCTATTGAATTGAATTTTTTAGCTTTAATAATGACAGCCTTTTTTAACTATTATCTTTATTATTTTGCATATCGATTTTTGTTTAATTTATAAATAATGATCTAATGTAATAGATTTCTGTTATACTTAATTTATATAGTTATAATAAAAATTCCAATGGAAATAAAAAATTCTTCATCAGCAAAATAAAACAAGAAAAATTTATTGTAAAAAATAACAACATTTTAACCAAAAATCAATAGATAGCTCTATATATATATATATGGAAAGAAAGGTATTTTTAATAAATTATTTGACCTTCACTTCCTTAGAATAATTTTGGAATTCACACTATATTAATACATATGACTATTATGTGCACATAAAGAGAAACAGCAGACTACAGAAAAGCCATTTTTAGGAAAACTAGTCAGTATCTATATAAACAGATGCAAAATGAAAGCCGGCAGAAAAACCGAATGGAAATTATTTTAATCAGCACTATTGACTTCAATAATATCGTTTTCCAAAAGAATTCTACAACACAGTTATAGTTCTAAAGTTTGAGCTGAGGGTATATTTTGATGTAATACAAAAACCGAAATTATAAATAACTTTTAGATTCGAAGAGACTTTAATTTTTATTTTACTGACATTTTTATATGTTTACTTAGAACGATTGATTAATTTTCATGAAAATTTTATTCCTTCCCAGAGTTATTTTAGGACGCATTATAATTAAATAATTTGCATATTAAGCACTCATTATTAAAATTTTATATTTTTCCCTCATTCCGGATGTTTCAAAAAAATACGTAGAAGACAATATATTTATTTTGTATGTGGGATTGTGTTTAATTTAGCAAAATTTTGATAAATAACCTTGTTCTATACATACATTTGACGCCTTATAGAAAGTTGCTAAAGGAAATTTATAATTCAGGCGTAAGTTTCAGACTAAAGTAAATTTTTTTTTATTGAATTTTTTAAGAAAATTCAAATGGTTAATAGAATTTTAAGATTATTAATATTTTATGTAAATTACAATTCAAATTAAATTTAATTTTTGTGACTAAATTAAAAAAAAGTAAATATGAGGAAGATCGTCCACTGTTAAGGAAGCTATTCATTTTGTATAATCCTGTTTTTAAAAATTGTTTCAATTTGAAAAGGATGAAATTTTTAAATAAATAAATAGAATGTGTGAGTTGTATTTAAAAACTTATTTAAAATGTGACATCAACCTGTGTCGCAGAAAAGGACCAAATATACGTAATCATAATTATTGATGAAGAATCGAAAATCATTGAATAATATCGAATTGTTTATTATAGTCAAAAAGAAATTAGTTGGTATTTTGCCGTTCAACTTCTCAAAATTTAATAGGATACAAGAAACCGGAGACCCCATAATAAAATTGAATTGGCTCAAAACTTTTTCAAAATTTCAATGCTCGAATTCAGTATTTATTTTTCTTCACTCGCTGTGCTCAATTATTATAAAATAAAGTCAACAAATTTAATTTCTAATTTTACTTACATTGTTTAGACGAAATTTTTTTAAATCATATTTGAATTAAGAATATTTTTACGAATATGAAGACTTACCTAAAATGAAAAGAAAAATAAAAATTACATTAATATTTTAAAAATATAAAATTACAAATATAAATTTTGTAAATATTCTACAACATTTAATCAATAGAATTTAAGTGAATTTTTATGACTCATCCTGCTTCTAAGAAAAAATATTGAATCTTTGCGAAATCAAGCCTACTCTTTTTAAGTTTTAATTTCCGCATTTTCAATCATTTCCGTTCAAGCGAACGTATATTTTTCAATTACTTCCATTTAATTAAAGTTTCCTACAGAAAAATTATTTTAAATTTCTTTTTGTTCCAATTCTCCAAAAACTCTTAACTTAAGATTTCTTGAACTTTACATTTGTTACCCATATTTTGTTCATTTCGTCTTTTTTTGCTTTAAATAAAAATCTCCTTGAGGGCAATATAAAAAATATATATAAATTTTTTATATATACGCATATATTTATGTATATATGTATGTACTTGATAGATGCATAAAAAAACTAAACTTGTTCCCTTATCCCTAAAGTTTTAAGGTTTTAAAAGGTTTCCTTTTACTATATAAAAGCGAATAGGGATTAAAAATTATTCTTACTCATATGTCCTTTTAATTATAAATTATGTATATCCTTTTACATTGTATTATGATTTATTTTATTATATATGAATATGCATGACTCATTTAGGGCAAATCATTTGTAAAATTTAAAGTTTGTCACTGTCAACACTTATGTATATAAAGAAAAATATGGAGTAGAATACGATAACGAAAACAGGAAACATTGGCAAGAAATGCCACATAAAATGAAAGTTTTCTAGACAGTACGTAAGTTACGTTGTTGCTGTTATTGTTGTTATTGTTAAGATTTATAAATAATGACACTCTTTATAATTTTAAATGTTTTTTATCACTTTACTGTTGTTCCTATTTTTTGGTCTGAATTTAAAGTATATTAGAAAAGTGTGTTGTTTTTGGAGAAATGTGAAGAATTGTAAAATATAAAAGAGAAATTTTAATTGTGAGTGAAAAATTTTATTATGTGGTGTTGTTTTCATGAAAACTTTTATAATAAATTAGATAGTATAATAATAATAATAATAAGAGTTACAGATACAAAATGCTTATGATTGAATACGTGCCAAGAGCATATATGAGTAAAAAGTAGTGCTAGCATATTTTGTTAAATTTATTGCTTAAAGGATAATTTTTTTAATAACATTCAATTAGAACTGTATACATTTCCAATTAAGTACACTTTATTTAGGATTATTAAGGACAAAATTCTAATAAAACCATTTGCTTCTTTGGTTCAGTTATTTAAACTTGTATGTGAGAGCAACAATTTGCAATATTATAATTAAGGTTACAATATCTAAATGGATTTTAGATGAATTTTTTATTTTCTAATAGTTTTTACTTTACGAGCCGACAAATTTTTGAAATAAACTCAAAAGGATAAGGATAAGAGGAATTTTTAAGGATAAGAGGAATTGAAAATGTATGCGAAAAAATTGTTTATTGGTAATTTCGAACGAAAATATTTGAAATATTTGAAAATACATAAAATGTATATGGAATCAAAATTATCTCCTTTTTAAGCACTTTTCCAAAAAAAATTTGAAAAAAATGGTTATTAGATTCTCTCCGTCCGTCCGTGGACATGTTTACAAAATGTCTACATCTTTGAAGATAGAAAGCTGAAATTTTATACGTACATAGATATTTACTACAAACTTATTTCCGTAGAAGAAAATTTTTATCTATACCCCCCTCTAAAAATTATACCTCACTAAAACCCTAAAAATTGTATTTTTCAACTATTTATTGCAGTAAAACAATAAGCTTTTTTCAAATTTTACAAAGGCAGAAATATAAGGGCTGGCTTCTTCTACCACGGCATACCACACCTGAGCTTTTAAAAAACAAAATGGCCGTCAAAATTTACCTTTATCTAATATCCGTTTTTGCAAATTTTTAATGTCGCTTATCTTCTAGACCCCAAGTTGAAAAAGTTTGAAATTTTAACAGCTTTTATGCATTAATAAAAAGTTAATTTCGTTAGAAGAAAATTTTTTTCCATCTCCACCCCCTGTCAAGTTATCACCTCTGGAAATTTGTAAAATCTGAATTTTTGACGCGTTATATTTCCGAAACCGCAAGCTTCTTCAAATTTCTATAAACGTAAAAACTATCGGTAAATGTTGACCCCTATTTAAATTAATTTTTCCTTTATTTCAAAAACTGCATAAATCGTTCATCCTAAACATATGCAATACTAACTTACATAAACTTACATAAACGTTCCTAATTGAAAAATTTTCCTAAGATTTCAAATCAAATGGACGAAAATTATTCTTCATAATTTCATTGCACTTCATTGCCGAATTTTTTAAAATAAAATTTTTTACAAGCTCGAAACATTGAAATTATTTAACGTAAAATAATTACTAATTTCAATTGGCAAAGTGAATAAGAAAATTACATTGATAAACGTATAACTTTTTAAAATATTTTTCATTTAGAAAACTTTTATTCGGATTTGACTGCATTGCAACAATTAACTATGTGTTGTTATATACGTTTATACCAAATAACTGCAATAACGGTGACTTCCTTAAGTAAAAAAAGGTATTCTAGAGCCATAAAAGAAATAGTAAATTTTACCATAATAACTTTTTGTAACGCTGTGTTAGGCCATGATGTAAAAATATTTTTATTGATTAATATTAAGGCGGCTATCCACTTTGTTATGAATACTATATGCACATACTTATATGCTCTCGTCATACTAACTATTTTGTAATTCATAAAAACTATAAAAAATTTAAATAATTAACAAAATTTACAACAATATCCAAATTAATATTTACAAATATTCAAATTTTATATAAAAGGGTCAACTACAAAAACTAAAGAAAAAAAAATTTCCAAAAAATTATCATTAATTATCAAAGAATTTAAGTTAATTTTGGTGGCAATGCTTTTGATAATTGACCGCGTGAATAAAAGGCAAAAAATTTAAAGCGGCGCCAACAATCGCTTATTAAGGTACCTACATTTTTCTTTTCTTGTGCTAAATTGGAAAATATTAAAATAATATTGTTTTTAACAATTTTGTAATAAAAAAGGGTCAAAGGAAGTTGCATGTACATTACATGTTGGTACATACATGAAGTCGTTAACCTATTATAGCTGAAGTGCATATAAAAAAAATTACAATTTTTTTTTCTACAATTATTTTAATTGTTGAAAATTGTTTGTTTTTAATTTATTTTATTAAATTGATGGTGGCATGCAATATATTAAATGCGGTTGTCGTATGAATATAATAAAATATACATACACATGTATATAAGTGTGTTTGCAAGTATGGCGTACGTAAAATAAAACGAAGAAATTAACAAAAAATATAGTAGAATTTTAATAGAAACACGTCTAGACAAACCGTTACAAAAACGTTTATAACGTTCTATAATTGTACATACGTTAAATAAACAAAAAAATCGTTGTTTTCTCAGTTATTATCGAACAGTGTTTCTCAATCTATGTCTTGTGGCTATGAATTGTTACGATAGTAATAATGCAACAGTGATTGCAACTATGAATGTAGGCTAGGCTCAACTTTTTACCGACCGTATTGTGTATACAATAGGTAGGTTATGAGATGGCAACAAATTTTGCATATCGAGTTTTCGGTGGGAACACACTTCTCCATGGTAGGGAAGTGTAAATAAACTATTTTTAGCAACCTGTCGGTCTGTCGATCTGTGTGTGCAAACGCGCATCTCAAGTTCGGCTGAACCAATTTTGATGAAATTTTATATGTTACTTTATTTGGACCATGGCACGGATTGATCAACTTTTGGGATACGTATATCAGACCTCGGGAACTGCATTTTTTAGCGGGCCTGTTTTACATTTTTTCACCATTTTAAAGAAAATATTCAACCGATTTACTTGAAATTTCATATATAAGCTTCGGTAGACCGTCCGCAAAACCTCCTAACTTTTGGAAGAAGTCAGACATCAGCAACTGGACGTTTACTACGGGCCAAATATACATTTTTGTATATATAAAGGGAAATGATCAACCGGTTTCATTGAAATTTAATATTTAAGTTCTTCGTATTAAAACAAAGAACATATAATTTTTTGGAAAGATCAGATAAAACTCCTGATCTGCGGGGCGATTTGATATTTTTCACCATATCTACGAAACGAATTGATGGAATTGCTTGAAATTCGATATTTGAGTTCTGGTTGGTACTGAAACTAACTGACAAGCATTTCAAGCCAACTTTACATTTTTTCTAAAAGCCAACTTTACATTTTTCTAGGTATGTTAACTATAAGCTTGCTAATGTCCTAAAAATTGGAAAGAAATATTTAACAGACATTTTTATAATATTCTGTAACAGTTTCACTTAACTAGACAATACACATTGCGGTCGGTTATGTGCTGACCACAGCAGATTTTTTTATTTTTATTAACCAAAATTTTGCGCTCTAACATGAGCTAGCGATTTTTTTATCGAATTTGATTTTTTTATTGAATACTGAATCAAAGCGTTTAAATATCGGAAATCCATTGAAAATTCCTATTACTTTTAAAATTGATTGAAAATAATTAAATTAACTTGTGTACAAAATGTTTTTCAATGTGAAAAGAATCTGTAGGGTTCCGGTCCGGTTATTATTAATGTTGAAATGAAGAAGTATGTTTTAGAAAAGGAAGAGTTTCAGAAACACTGTTTTAAAACAAAAATATTTACATATACTTTTATGTATGTATGTACATATGTAAGTAACCTAAAATATGGAATAATTGTGTAATGGAATTTAAGTTGTAAAAATTAAAACAAAACAAAAAAAATGTAAATATGTTGCATGTACACAATGAAACTTTGTTTATTGACATGCAATTTTATGTAAAAATTAAGAAAAAAAACAAAAAAATAAGAACAAGAAAAGTTTCATTTAAACTGGTGCAATTTAAAATAAATGGAAGAAAATTATATTTTAATAATTTAAAAAATACAAAAAATACAGAAGAATGTTATGTTAGGAAATAGCACGACAGGTCAAAAATAGTAAAGTACTAATACTAAAAAATATACATATTATGAATTGGGAATTAAAACGAAATGCTTTTGAAAACTAATCGTTAACATTTTGGACATTTAGGGTGCCACAACTCTTAAATTATAATAAAAATACCGCAAATTGACGTTCACTTCCATTATGTCATACGAGAAAAACGCAAATTTTTTATGCTGGTCACTTTAATTTCAAAGAATTCCGTGTCAGAAAAATTCTTAAAGAAATTTCATTTCATCTATTCATCTATTTTGTGGGTATTGTACCTCTTTTTTTGGTTTCCTCGCTATTTCTTTTATATCCTTAATGCATTTTGGTCACTTTTATGGTAAGTACCCCTAAATTGTTAAAGAAAACTAATTGTACCAGTACCAATTGCTACGCTCACTTTGATATCTATAAAATATTTAATTATTTTTTTGCGACAGATTAGCGGCTATCCTATTTTCATGTTTCATTTCAAATTTTATTGACTCCACAATAACCAAAAAAACTCAAAATTTACGAAATAGCAATTAGTTTTTACTATTTGTTACGCTAATTTTAATGTTCAATATTTTTTTCGAATTTTCATTCAATATTCTTTAATATTTATTTGAATTAACACAATTAACAGAGTTTTAAAATAAACCAGGCATAATTTTGAATTAAATGAGCAATTACTCATCATACGACTGTGAATGATAAAGCGATTGAAATTTAAAAACATTCAATGAACATTTCGTCCATAGTTACTTGGATAAGTTTTTCCCATAAATAAAGAATCTTCATCCAAACATTCGCCCCGTCTCTTTTTAAATTAGAATTTATCATAATTTACTTTCTGTCATGAAAAAATTAACTAATGAAATTTTCTTTCGCGAGCGAGGTCAAATGGATTAACTTAACAAACATAATTAATGAAATTCTTGGTGACAACGAAGAAACAAATTTCACTAAGCATAATGAAATTAATGCCCGAGAGATTTTTGAGAATATAAAAAAAAACATAAGGTAAAAAATTTTTATTACAGATAAAAAAAAAAACTTACTTTAATTAATTTTCGGGGTCAATTTAATTCTCAAAACTCACTCAATTCAATTCAAAATTTAAAGTAAAAACCGCAAAGAAAAAAGGAAAATAGTTTTTAAAGTGTTTAGCTTTTCATAAATACATTACTTTTGCGTATCATTTGCTACCCAAAGTTGTTGTAAAAGTATGCTTTAAAAATTAATGAAAGCAAAAATTTGTAATCGTCTAATTCGTAAGAGTACGTTTTGTCCCATACTCACCGGAGAACATAGAAATCAAGTCATTTTGGAAACCCTACTGCTGCTGTTTCGCAAATGAAAATTTTGTAAACAATGAGTATTTGTTAACGACAAAAAAATTCAATTTCTGTCAAAAAAAAGACCCAAAAGTATAATTTTGGAATTTCTTTAAATTTACGGATTTGAAACTTAAAGTATACGTAATGCTAAGAATAAGAATATTTCAAACACGTCAGGACTCAACGTGCTAGGCAAGTTCAGAAGATGAATACATAAGTGAATATCTAATTCGATATCTTGTTCTATATTTTTGAAGAAATATGCGTCGATTGCCCAAGATTGCCGTCTTATTACCGACCGTATTGTGTAAACAATAGGTAGGTTATGTGATGGCAACAAATTTTGCATATCGAGTTTTCGGTGGGAACGTACTTCTCCATAGTAGGGAAGTGTAAATAAACTATTTTTAGCAACCTGTCGGTCTGTCGGTCTGTCGGTCTGTCGGTCTGTCGGTCTGTCCGTCTGTCGGTCTGTGTGTGCACGCGTGTATCTCAAGTTCGGCTGAACCGATTTTGATGAAATTTTATATGTAAGTTTGTTTCCACCATGGCACGGATCGATCAACTTTTGGTATATATCAGGCCTCGGGAACTGCACTTTTTAGCGGGCCTGTTTAACATTTTTGAACATTTTGAAGAAAATATTCAACCAATTTACTTGAAATTTTATATATAAGCTCAGCTCGACCGTCCGCAAAAATTCGTATGTTTTGGAAGAAATCAGGCATCGGCAACTAGACGTTTACTACGGGCCAAATATACATTTTTGTGTATATAAAGAGAAATAATCAACCGATTTCATTGAAATTTAATATATGAACTCCTCGTATTAAAACAATGAACATATAAATTTTTTGGAAAGATCAGGGCTCGAAAACGGATTTGCGGGCCGATTTTACATTTTTCACCATTTTGAAGAAAGTATTCAACCGATTTACTTGAAATTTCATATATAAGCTTTGCTTGATCATACGCAAAAATTCCTAACTTTTGGAAGAAATCAGGCATCAGCAACTGGGCGTTTACTACGGGCCAAATATACATTTTTGTGTATATAAAGAGAAATAATCAACCGATTTCATTGAAATTTAATATATGAATTCCCCGTATTAAAACAATGAACATGTAAATTTTTTGGAAAGATCAGGCATCGGCAACTAGACGTTTACTACGGGCCAAACATACACTTTTGTGTATATAAAGAGAAATAATCAACCGATTTCATTGAAATTTAATATATGAATTCCTCATACTAAAGCAATGAGCATATAACTTTTTTGGAAAGATCAGGGCTCGAGAACTGATTTGCGGGCCGATTTTACATTTTTCACCATTTTGAAGAAAGTATTCAACCGATTTACTTGAAATTTCATATATAAGCTTTGCTTGATCATACGCAAAAATTCCTAACTTTTGGAAGAAATCAGGCATCAGCAACTGGGCGTTTACTACGGGTCAAATATACATTTTTGTGTATATAAAGAGAAATAATCAACCGATTTCATTGAAATTTAATATATGAATTCCCCGTATTAAAACAATGAACATGTAAATTTTTTGGAAAGATCAGGCATCGGCAACTAGACGTTTACTACGAGCCAAACATACACTTTTGTGTATATAAAGAGAAATAATCAACCGATTTCATTGAAATTTAATATATGAATTCCTCATACTAAAGCAATGAGCATATAACTTTTTTGGAAAGATCAGGGCTCGAGAACTGATTTGCGGGCCGATTTTACATTTTTCACCATATCCACAGAACAAATTGATGGAATTACTTGAAATTTGATATTTGAGTTCTAGTTGTTATCGAAACTAATTGGCGAGCATTTCAGGGAATTCAGGTAGCACAAAGCGAAACTCTACTAAGAGCCAAATTTACATTTTTCTAAGTATGTTAACTATAAGCTTACTAATGTCCTAAAAATTGGAAAGAAGTATTTAACGGACATTTTTATAATATTCTGTAACCCTTTCACTTAACTAGACAATATACAATGCGGTCGGTTATGTGCTGACCACATCAGATTTTTTTTTATTCACTTTTCCGTTTTGCACACGACTTACATAATGAATGTAGTGATTAAGCTCTATTATAATATTTTGAATTTAAGTTGTTAAGAGTCTTGTTGTAAAGTGTCTCCAATCTCAAACACGCAAGTATCTTTGTGAAGAATTAAATGATTTTCTTAAAATTAATTAAAAATTTTAAATTATAAATTCAATGTTCTTATTTGTAATGAAAATGTAAAATGTTTAATATACAAAGAAATCTTTGATAGTTATACGAAATTTAAATTTGTTGTTTCAGAATTGTTAATTTCAATTTTATAATTTTAAAAGTACACTCAAACTGCTACACTCAAACAACAACAAAGTGTGAAATTTGAAATAATTTTTATTTCTTTAATTTACATTTTAAATAAATCACCATTTAACATAAAATTCTTACATAAAATCTTTTCTAAAATATAAAATTAAAAATAGTAGAACACTTCTATAGCGCATTTTCTATAGCTTTTGCATGCAAAGATAGTTGCAGAGTTCAATGTACCAATCAACTTATATAACGTTAACATCATTAAATTTCAAATTGAAAAATATGAAACAAAAACCAGAAATTACAAAAAAAAATTTTCTATATTATGAAAAACCTCAACGTCTACCATTTTTTTAATGCAAAGCAAACGATCAATTCTGTACAAAAAAAAAAACAAACAAAACGAACAGAAAACAAAAATAGTGAAAAACTTTTCTTGAAAATTATTTTTTCCAATAATAAAGTATGATTGACTTGAGCACCTAAATTGAGTGGCTTGTACTTGACCATTGAGGCAATAACAATTCCTTTTATTTTATGAAAAAAGCAATACCATGGCAGAGGGGGAAAGTAACAACAAAAACAACTGCAAAATAGTATGGCAAATTTGTAGTTTAGTGTAAAAATTTTTTATTGAATTAAAAATTTTTATGAATGCAAAAATTGTAAAAAGCAAAAAAATAAAAGTAGAAATAAAAGAGCAAAAAAAAAAAAAACAAATAAAGTGGTAAAACTAAAAAAGTGAGTGACATTTCAAGTGGTTTATGTGCACTCATATTGCATATTGTTTTTGTTTTTTATTTTTTGCAATATGTTTGTATTGTTTTACAAACTGTTGATTTCGAGTGTATTTTATTTAATTAAAACAAATACACAAAATTAAACTCTATCGATTCATTTGAACCCTTAAAAATTCACTAAAATAAATGTGTGTACATAGGCAATAATTATAGTTTTAGTGCTCTTTTGAATGTGGCGAAAAAAATTATTGAATTCCATAACTCACTTTTTATTTAAAAACAAGATCTAAAATTCATTGAATTCGAAATTAAACTTATGAAAACACTAAAACATTTACACTAAAATATTTAAATACAGTGGAATCTCTATTAAATCAACTCGACATATTACGAATATCTCAATTTATGGTAACAATATTTGTTTAGCGAGGTGTAACGATTCTTTATATACTAAAATCTCTATATTACGATCAGAACTTAGGGAATTTTAAATATTCATTATAGAGAGAATTCGTAGAATATCTGTTGAACCCTTTCGAAAATATAGCACATTTGGAATTCATGCAAATTATTTCGAAAACATTCACCTATAGTGTAAATTTTTGAATATTAAGTTTTATTATCAGCATTGAGCCTTTAAAATTTAATTTTCACAAACTTGATAGATTTGATTTTATATCTAAAAAATTATAGTGTCAAATTTTAAATAAATTTTGTTAAATTAAAGGACAATAATCACAATTGATTGAAATGCTATTACTTATTCACAAATTCATAACACCTCTTTAAATTTACACAAAGAATATGAAATAAATAAAAAATTAAAATTAATAAAAATATTTATAATTGGCAAATAAACTAGTCAATTCATTAAATATTTTTTAATATTCATATGTGCAATTTAATTGCAACTGAATGGCACTAAAAGACTTTTATTAACTCTAATTGCACATTTTTTTTTTCATTAAATTAAAAGTTTATGAGAAAATTTCAAAGAAAACTCTTATTTATGAAAAATTTAATTAGTATAAGTTTTTCTGAAAAAAAAAAATGGAGAATTCAAAAGAATTATGCCTTTTTGAAAACCATAAATAAAACTTGAAAGTTTCTTTAAATGAAAGTTTTATTAGAATGGAATTAAAAAGATTTTTTTTTTTAGATTTAATTGAAGTCATTGAATTTTCAACTGATGTCATTTACTTTATTTAAATTTTTGTTTTTGGCAGGTCATATTTACATGTAGAAATGTGTAAAAGCCGCAAATTATAGAGAAATGTTACTAAATTTGTAATTGATCAGTAATATAGCAATTCATAGAGGGGGTAGATATATTCTGCATATGTCTGTGTACGCAAATTGCAAAAAATAAAATAAAAATTTAGTAGAATATTTTGCAATTTGGTCAAATCCAGAATATTGGTGAAATTTTACAAGAATCTAAATTAAAAAAGCAACAAAACTTCTCAAACAAAAACACGAAGATTGATTAAAGGAATTTCGAGAAATCACGCACAATTCTTTAATAGTTGATTTTTGCAGTCCAAAACTTTCTACGATTTCTGTAACTTTTGTTCTTTGTTTCTTCTGTCGGATTGCTTATTATCCTTTTCTGTTACTGATTTTATGAAAGAAATAATATTCACAAACCTCGAAAAATGTCTTAAAATTTAAGATTTGGATTACATTATAAGTTACCATGCCAAAAGCATCAGATGACATAAATCAGTTTTGTACAGCACACGATTTTAATAAAGCAGACCACATTTTTTGAATGAAAAAAAAAAAAATTCTCTTTACTTAAAATGGATTTGATTATGTACATTCTGCGGTTTTATTCAATCGCAATATCAAAACTCTGAATGATCCATTGAAAAAATGCTCTAAGTAAAATTTTATTAAACTCATTTTTACTTACAGTTAAATGAGGTTTGGGCAGATCTGCCATTTAGACGATTTCAAATTCAACAATAATAATTAGTATTTCTTATTTATTAGAGAACTTTTACCATGAGAATAAAAACACAATAATAAACAAAATAAGAGCATATAATTTCCGACACATTAAAATAACATTTACCGCTAACATTTTTTGAGGTTAAACCTTAATAAATTTAAAAACCCTTCTCCATGAATTAGTATGTATAAATACACAATATTTGAATGAAAATTAAAGCAGATCTTTGCAATATAATTTTATTATCAAGCAATAAAATTTATCAGACAATGTCTGTCTATATATATACGGCTAGTTAAAGGGTATATTTAAATTATGAGGAGAGTAAAAAACTAAAAGCACTTCACATTCTCATTCCTTATTTTTATGAAAGTAATTCCATGTATACAGAATTACATAATATTATGTAATTATAAATTCAACAATTTTATATAAACCAAAAACAACCGCCATAAACTACTTTGATACTCAAGCTACCAGGGGAAAATTAAAATTTCTTAAATTCTTCTTCAACTCTCCTACATACATACTTTATCCTTATACGTATTTAGTGTTTTGACTGGCATAATATGAATTTCTTTCTAAAACGCTCTTGATAAAGTTTTGGTTTTTTTTTAGAAATTTTGTAAAAGGAAAATATTTTCTTTTTATGGATGCAATGAATCTTTGAAAACCGTAGACGTCCTATCTTCGTTAAGAAAATAAAAAACAAATATGCTTTTCTAAAATGAGCCGGCATACCTAAATTCATAAACAGAAGACGGAAAAGGTTACCGTTCATAAATTTGTGCTATTTTGTTTTATTTTTACTACTCTCTATATTTAGAAATTTTATTTTATTCCTTTTTAACTTATTCCAGTCAAGCTATTTCTTCATTTTTATTGCAGCACCTACAATTTACATACATTTTGTGTCTTGTGTCCTTTGAAAGAAAGCAATAAAAAAAAGTTAAACAAAAAAAAACAAGAAAATTTTGTAATCAGACAGAATGCAAGAAAGGAAAACTTTTAAAGTTTTCTATATAAAGAAAAACATTATTCCCAGTTTCCTCTTCCTTCCCATCTTCTTTTTAATTTTATATGACTATTTTTAAGGCAGAAAGGCGGAAAATAGAAGATATTAGTACATTTACTTTTAAGGTTTCCCAACTCTCTTAATATTCAAAATAATTTTATTTTCTCTTCTGTTATTTCGAGTAGAATAAAGTAAGTTTATAGTTTAAATTTGCATTGTACATGTATGGGGATGAAGCTATTTATATCAAAATTGGTAAACACAAGCCGGTTTTAATTTAATTGTAATTTATAAATGCTTGCTTCGAATGGATTATCGCCTTCATGGTTTCAGAGAATGAAACAAACTATTTTTTAAATCGAATTGCAAGTGACGGACAGACAACAGAGCAAACAGACATTTCCAAATCGATTCGAATTCGATGCTGATCCAAAAATCTGTAAAAATTTAAATATAGGCTTACATATCAGAAGTTTACTTTTTGCCTTCTAAACGTAAATTTTGAAATTCCATTTAAACATTTGATCGTACGGGTATTAGAAAATTAGGAACAAAGTTGCTAATGCGTAAAAAAGACGATAAAAAGCAGGTGCAAAATTTAAATTAAAATTAATTTAATTCGCGTTTAATTTACACCTATTTCAGATATAAATTTAATTATTAAAATTAAAGCTTAACTTTATTGCTTTCTATAATCAAATAAATAAAAGTAAATAAAAACAAATTTGAAAGTTAGCTTTGCAAATATTTTGCTTTTAAAAGTTTAAAATTTTGGAGTTCTACAATTCCTTATTTGACAATTGAATTTTCAGGGTTGTTATTGATTATTTTATAAACCAAACTCTGGTAACCCTAATTCTGTGTTAAATGAAAATAAAGCAGTTAAAGTAACCGCATCAATAATGGTATTGAATAAAAACAAGAGAGTAAAGCTAAAAACTCTTGTAAATTTTCTCATTCCATTAAAGAATATTGTGGGTGCTTTTGCAATTAACCGAAAGAAGAAAATAAAATACAGCAATAAAGAAAATACCGTTACTGGAGAACATTTCATCTTCTTTTCTTAGAGCATGTGCATTTATAATTTACAATATAATTTCTTAAAAATAATGAAAACAAAAATGGCATACAAAATCTACAAAAATAACACAGCGTACAAGTAATCTGAAGGGGGGTGAGATACTGCGGCTATAGTGGATCAAATAAAGATGTAAAAAAATTTTTAATTTCTAAGAAATTTTCTCTTGGATCAATATTTGAGCTTGAATGAACGCTCAAATTAAAAGGATAGGTGATAATGAGTCAGTCACGAAACATGAATGCACTCTTCATTTTTTACGATAAACTTTTTATTTATTCTTCATTTTTGACCATCTATGTGTAAGCTACATTTTTGGTACATAGTTAATATTTCACATTTGTCATATTACGTAGCACCCACGTGTTAATCCAATTATGAAACGATCTAATTTACTTTCAACCTTTAAGGTTCCAATTTCTATTTTGAGAATGAGAACACTCTTTATGATGGTTTTTAAAATGGTTCTTCCTAATTTTTAATTGATTGCTGAAACCCTGTTTGAAATTAAATGTCATTGAACAAGCTCAAGAAAATAGATTTAAATATTAACGAATCTAGAAGAAATTAAATTTATGTTTGAGAATCTAGGGATCTTTATTGTCGAACCAATGTTTAAAATAAAAAATCTTATGTGGTCAGCACATAACCGACCGCATTGTGTATTGTCTAGTTAAATGAAAGTGTTACAGAATATTATAAAAATGTCTGTTAAATACTTCTTTCCAATTTTTAGGACATTAGTAAGCTTATAGTTAACATACTTAGAAAAATGTAAATTTGGCTCTTAGTAGAGTTTCGCTTTGTGCTACCCGAATTCCCTGAAATGCTCGCCAGTTAGTTTCGGTAACAACCAGAACTCAAATATCAAATTTCAAGAAATTCCATCAATTTGTTCTGTGGATATGGTGAAAAATGTAAAATCGGCCCGCAAATCAGTTCTCGACCCCTGATCTTTCCAAAAAAGTTATATGTTCATTGCTTTAATATGAGGAATTCATATATTAAATTTCAATGAAATCGGTTGATTATTTCTCTTTATATACACAAAAATGTATATTTGGTCCGTAGTAAACGTCTAGTTGCCGATGCCTGATTTCTTCCAAAACATACGAATTTTTGCGGACGGTCGAACTGAGCTTATATATAAAATTTCAAGTAAATCGGTTGAATATTTTCTCCAAAATGTTCAAAAATGTAAAACAGGCCCGCTAAAAAGTGCAGTTCCCGAGGCCTGATATATACCAAAAGTTGATCGATCCGTGCCATGGTGGAAACAAACTTACATATAAAATTTCATCAAAATCGGTTCAGCCGAACTTGAGATACACGCGTGCACACACAGACCGACAGACCGACAGACCGACAGGTTGCTAAAAATAGTTTATTTACACTTCCCTACTATGGAGAAGTACGTTCCCACCGAAAACTCGATATGCAAAATTTGTTGCCATCACATAACCTACCTATTGTTTACACAATACGGTCGGTAAAAAGAGCAGCTTTTTATTCCTTCTATTGAAACGTTATAAATTCAATTGTACCAACAATTCTCAAAAACAAAAAAGAAAATTATTATACCTCACATTTTGCCTCTTGATTGGCTCGACACTGAAAAAATACTTTTATGAAATGAATAAGAAATTCCGTTTCTCACCTGATATGCTTATAAAGTTTTATAATTTTTTTTTTATATTTTTAATAATACGTATACGGTTTCCCTCCCTACTGATGTGTAAATGATATAAAGACAAAGAGAAAAGTGAAAATTTAATATTCATTCCGCAAATGTAACTTTAAAGGCATTAAGTGCTTTAGGAAAAAATAACACAAAAAGCAATAGCAACAATAACAATTTTGATTCCAACACAATAATAAAAAGTTCTTACTTTAAGATCCCATTCCACTTCTCCTTTCTAATTTTCATTGAAACGAATTGATACAAAAAGAAAGAATGAGGAAGGATACGTGCTACGTTTTATGTATACTTGAATATGTTCTATATACATATATAGTAATTCAGAGATCAACAGGACGTGAGAATGTAGAAATATTTATTGTAGATGTACCAACGTGTAAAAAAACAAGAACAAACAACAAACAAAGTAGTTTTGTAATAAAAAAAAGTCCTTTTTTTCATATAGACTTTTCTAAGCTTTTATGTGTTCTGTCTCATCCCTACGAATTGGGATGGTGTGGGATGATGTAACAAAAAAAAAAACGGAATGAAAAGTATGAACTTTCATTATCCTTAATCGTATTGCAAATTTCAAGAAAACATAAAAAACTTTTACCGAATGAAATGAAAACAGAAAATTTTCTATTTTTCATTATTAAGTTTGAATGCACTCAAAACATCCTAGAATGATACGGCTACCAAATGTGTACATAGATACACTTAATATTCTTGAGTAAAAAAAAAATTTTTATTAGTTTTTTATTCTTTGTGTCCCAATCAATACTTAGATTAAGGTTAATGTAAAAGGCATCTACAAAACCCAAACACAACAAATATTTTGCCGTCTTTTATAAACATTTTCTTTTCAGAGCAAGAAAACTTTTACAATATTAATTTAAACCACCTAGTTCTCACCATCCCCATTACATAATATGGGATGTACATGTGTAATATACGAATATAATTTTATGATAAAAATAAAGTCATTGACACGACCGTCGGATCATTGCATGTTTTTGCCTAAGAAAAATAACATCTAACATTATAAAAAAGAAATCTTTACGGAACTTGTAGTAAAAAAAGGACGAAAAGTGCAAAATAATGAATAATAAAAAGAAAACAAAATAAGTATCCTTATTTCTTAATGAGAAAATTAAAATGAGTAAAGTTTTTGCGCTCTTTTGATGGTTATGTAAAGTGTTGTTGTATTTGAAAGCAATTATACTATATGAGTGTATGTGTTAATTGTATGTAATTAAGAAGAGCGAACGTTTATAGGTAATGGTCGGCACTTGGATTACTTTCGAATCAAAATTCTATATTCAAAATTAGATTTTATTATATTTGGGTCTGTGTCCTTGGATTACCAAATAGCTTATTATAAATTTTTACGTTCACTTTTCACATGGTTTCTTTTTCAATTAAAAGTACTTGCAAAAAATAAGACATTTAAGTCATGTGACATTGCGGCTTTTTAGTTTTATTTACTATAGTTGGATACCATGATATATTTACTGTTTCATGTTGTGAAGCTTGCGTCTGATATGTTCATCGTAAATTATAATGTAACTTGTATTCAACTATATTACGTTTGCAAAAGTAATCACAAAGTAACCACCTCCTTTCATAATTTTTTGTTACATCCTTTCACATTTCTCAGCAATATTTGAACTTACAAGTTATTGAATGAAGAAAATTTATAATATTTTCTTAAATTATCAAATATCTCATACTTTTTTAGTATAAATTGGCTGAAATGAGTTTGTAGTTAAAAGATAAAAGAGTGAACTGAAATAAATAAAAACTAATTTTTAACTAAGTTAAATGCAAAATTTAAATTATTTCAAAAATATTCAACTAGGGCAGATTTTCCCGGGGTCCAAAAACTTGTACCAGTTAAAATTCAGGTACCAGAGATTAGTAAAACAGCGAACGATTCTAACAATTATGATCCTAGTTAATGGAAATCCTCACTCAAATTAAAGCACTGAAATTTATTACTTTCATACTTTCATACTTATATAATTAATAATATCGTATAATTTGAGTGTATTATATGATTTATAAGTTAACTGCGTCACTTGTTCATATTTTAAAATAAGTTTTTCTCTTTTTCTATTCTTGGCCAATTCTCCAATAATCTTAACTATCTTACAAGGATTAATTTATAATTTCATTGAAAAATTACAAGAATTTTAACCACAAAATTCTCACGCAAATTAAAATTAAAATCAAAAACTTTTTCCAATATTATTCTTCATCCTTTTCTACTTTAATGTTCTAAAATACTTTTGCATCTTATTAACCTAAAATTGTAGAAGAACCACTTTTAACTTTTAACATTCTTTACATTTTTTACATAAATTACTGCACTAAAAATAATTTACGTTCAAAGTATGTAATAATTTTTCATATTTCTAAAAAATCTTTTCCCATATATTGGCATGAATTCACAAAGTTTTACCGCAAAATTGTTTAAAATTCTAGACGGTTTTATATTGAAAAACTTTCAGTACTTTTCAGTAAAGTAACATTTTAATATTCATAAAAGAATATTGAAAATTTTTAAAGTAAAAAATAAGGAAGAAAAGTTAGAAACTTCCTGCAAAAATAACAAACCTTAAATGGGAGGTTAAAACTTTTGTCGTATTTTAAATTTTAATTAAATTGTCAATTTGTAGTTCTGGAACATGCAAAGTTACGGATTTGCTTTTGTATGTAGGTATCGGCGGAAAGCTGTTTTTGGATTTCTTCTTCTTTATTTTAAATGTTACAAATGCAAAAAAAAATACCTGAAAATAAGTCAAAATTTATCCATTTTTGAAATTAAGCGTAGTGAAATGAACTCAGATCAGATTAGTTTAAGCTAAAATTCTACATCAGCGAAATCTTTTAGAAAAAACAGATTAGCGATTCTATACTATTCATAGGATGTTTCGGGTTGTTGATTACTCAAAATAACAAAGCACATACTTTAATACCGGATGATCTCTTCTTTCAAAAAAAGAAATTTGATAAGTTTACCGATCAGTATTAGACACATTTTGAAAGTATGCAATTTTGTTATCTATTGCTGCTTGAAAGAGTCCCAAACGGAAACAATGTTCGTTCTTAGATGTTTAAGATAACGTTTTTGAATATTTAAAATTAAAATTGTTGTTTTCCTTCTAAATGTAGTCAATGGCATTTAAATCAAAAATATTATATGCAACTAATCTTGCATTTTCTTATTTATTTTTAAAAACGCACGCAAAACAACATTTTTTATAGCCGCGTAGTATGCAACACACCTTAAAAATAATAGTAATTTAAAATTTTACCGTTGCAATGGAAAAATAACATAATTTCAATAATTCAACTTAAAAAAAAGCAAATGAAAATTGTAATTAAAAGTTGTTCAAAATAATTTGAAAAAGTTTTATATTTGTTGAATCTAATTACAATTTTGACTAATTTTGTTTGACAAAAACTTAGAAAATTTTTAGAAGAATAAGTGATGCAAATTTTGAATTACTCGCAGTTTTCTATATTAGTATAATTCTTTACTATAAATTTCTTTCTTCTACCAAAAATGATGTTTTTCTAGCATAAGTTAAAGTAGTAAAATTTAGCTTCCAAAATGTAATAACATGATATCAGAAATATTAGTTTCTGATGATATTATTAGAGAGGTCAGCTTATCAGTGTGAATTCTTGAATCGTTGACTAAAACAGTAGCACGGTACATTCTGAAATTCATGGTCGTTCAATTGCTTCAATTGATATTCTCAAGTATTTAAAGTGAAACTATATCAAGTAATTGGCCTACTTTTGAAAAAGACAAACCCAAATCACTTTTAAAATTTTGCATTAAAAACTCGCCTTTAAATGAATTCCTTATAAAGCAAAAATCTTATATAATGGCATTACAGATTCGCATTGAAAAATTCTATACACTACAAACTGCCAAATTTTCATTTAAAATTAACGGAGTACAAATGGTGCCTATATTATTCAAAATTTATTTATTAAAGAATGTGTGTACGTTTTGAGTACCTACGTGGGTGTGCAATTATTTACACACCTAGCAAAGTATAAGAGAAGGAGAAAGAAATTATTAAAAAAAAAATAAAAAAAAAATTATTGGAATTTCCAACACAAAATTTATTAATCATTTTCTCCACTTCATAGAATAAACATTTCTCTTTTTTATTAGCGTAAATTGTTTATAAATAATTCAAAAATCCACGATAAATAAACAAAGAACAAAATGGAAAATAATTAAAAAACAAAAATAAACAAAGATTAAAAATAAAACTCTTATTTTTCTATTTTTGACCTTAATACCGTTTTTTTCGTGTTCCTTTAATCAACATTTTTAAACTCTTTTTTTTTAGCTCTTAAATATCAAATTTGAAATTGCACCTTAAAACAAAAAAAAAAGAAATTCAAAAATAAAAACACGACCTAATTATAAAATTCTTCTAAGTATGTGTGTTAGTAAAAACAAGCGTGTATTTAAATTAAAATTAAAAACCTTTAATTTTCTAAAAATAAAAAATATTGAATTTTTTAAAAATAAATTTTTAAAAGCATCTTTTATGGTTTTCGCCCCACAATTCAAAGGCTTAAAATGTCTTTAAATAAAATTAAAAACAGGGATTATCAGAGCATAAATGGAAAAGCGAATCTTTGTTTGTATACTTTGGGAACCTATGCTAATTATTTTGTTAATGATATTCATTCAAAGCTTAAATGTAAATGGACTTCGAATAGTCAATGATGATTAAAGTGTTGACAATTCCGCCACCTTTTGGATAAACTTTTTTCTAATTAGAAATCTTGCATAATATACTGAGTTAAAATCCTATAAAATTTTAAGTACTCAAATTTAAGTGTATTAATTTTATAATTCAATGGTTTTACTCAAATGTTTTAAGAACTTTTCAAATATTCAATCTCGTCATCACATTGCTTAATGTTTACATGTGCTTCTGTATTTGACTTCTAAATTTATTTGACTAACATTCTTAACGTTTCAGTGCTTGTATGCTAACATAACAAATAAATGACTACATAAATCTTGTTACTATTTGAAACGCTGTTTTTCATCTTACAAGGCTTTTTGGTTATTATGTTTATACTTCATTCTTTTGGTAGAAGTTTAAAATTTTTAATTTTTTTTTTTGGTAGTTCAAGATTAATCTCTTTTAATCAGTAAGCACAAATTTAAAATTAACATTACGATACGCGTAACGTGTAAATGAAATATGAATAAAGGAAAACTTTGAAAAACTTCCAAAAAATAAACTTTTCCTGGATTGGATACGGTTTAAAGCTCATTTCGAGCCTGAGTCCAAAATTCACTCTGGTTCCTTTTAATAATATATTAGTGTACCGTAATCAGTTCCCCTCTATGCCAAAGCTGCCAGAGTTCTATACCGTGGTTTTCGACAGAATAGACATTGGATAAAATAAACTTCAACATCAAAGAAATGAAAGCAATTCTTGAAAATTTCTTTGATATTGAATCCTAATCAATTTATATTCGAAAATATTAGTATAACAAAAAAGTAAACAAAATTTACTATTGTTTGGAGTAAATTTGTATAAGAAATGAACTCTTCTCTTCTTTATTAGAATCTTGAATCTTGACATTCACAAATTTATAGTCAGAGAAAAAGAATTTTTTGATTAGTTTCTTGAGTTTTCCATTTTTTCACTTTGTGTAGATATATACATAATTAAATAAGTTATTAGTGGGAAGGTGTGGAACTAAAAAGTTGAGAGAAAAATTATAAATCAAATATGATTATCAGATTTTCAACTTCCAACACTTTAAATAGTTCATGCTGAAACATTAAAATGTATGAACATTATATTGTACATGCAGCACATTATTAAAACAAGTAATACAATAGATATAGAGCTCTGCTATAACACTAAACACATTACTTACATATGATACTGGTTCATTTGTATTGCTGACTGTCATTGTTTTAATGGAATTTATCCTCACTTAATTATTTAAGAGTGGTTTCTTGGAAAGGGGACCGAATCAGTATAAACTGTAGGTTGAGGATATTATATATGTGCCATATAGAAATACCTATAAGTATATATATTGTTATTGCTTGTACGACTAGAGTAGAAAAATGTAAATGTAAATTTAACTTTTCGAGGGTTTTTCAATTTTAAAGTGGACTTTATATACACATAAGTACGAGTATATGTAATTCATGGTAGGCACATTAAATGAATAATGTAAAATTTTAAATATTGACTTTTTGAAGAATAAACTACTTTTAATGTTAAAGGGAATAAGGATAGAGTGCCGGGGCATATGATCTTAATTAAATTAAAAAAAAAAAGAAGTGGCAATAGTTTATGAGTTTTACTTCTCTCCATTCCGTATATACTATTAACTGCACATATACTGGTGCTAGAATATTAATTGTGCTGGTATTTTAATAGGTCTATGTGGTCATTTTTAATGAATATTATTATATTATTTACGATAAAATTTAACAAAATTTATTTATTAAAAGCAACTTTTATTCTGTTGAAGCTATTTAAAAAAAAAATTGGAGATTTTGAGGATTTGGACGCACGTGCATTTATAAATTAAATTTCTAGATAAAATTAATATATAAATAATTATAATGAATGTTAAAATGTGGGTCTCATAACATGCTAAAATTCGAAAAAGAAAAACTTTGAAGTGATTATAATGAAATAAAAATAAAATAGTTAAGTGTTGTTGCGAAAAAAAAAGTCATTTATGAATTTGAGAATTAGAAAAACATTGACTTATATTTTTATATGCATATAGTTATGGCTATACAATTCAAATTTGAGTCACGTGCAGGAATTAATTAAGGTCTGTCCTTTGAATGGTATTGCAAAATAAGAAAACATCTTTTACTTTTTAAACAATTCATTACATATTTGATTTTTATATGGGCAACTAAACGTTTTAAGGTTATTCATATCAGAATTTGCAAGTATTGTGTACCCTTAAACCAATTAACCAGTAGCCCAAACCAATTTAAATTTGCTGAAAGCGAAATTAAGGCCAAAGTTGAAATAGTTTTTTCTTTCTTACCCCTGTGTATTTTTCATTCTTTAGCTTTCTTAACTGTTCTTAGATTGAAATGTCGTTTTAAAAAATGAAACCGAAAATTTTACAATTAAAATTGCAAATACATTCCAATAAGTGGCTAATTCCGTTTCAAATAGTTCCTGAATATAATTATACCAATTTAAAATAAGCTTCGGAATCGTGCAACATATTTGAGCCGAAATCTGAATTTCAACAATTGGTAAATTTGTTTATTTAAAAAATCAGGTTTGCGTTAGCATGGTTTTTAAAATGCATTATACCTTCTTTACATTTAGAATATTTTGACTATTCAGTTGCTTTTCACTTTTAATTTCAGTTCTTACGTAAACCACTTTGATTTTAAACAACCACTCTATATTTATAGAAAATTTAGAGTATGGTGATTTCCTAATAAATTTAAATTTATTTGTAAAGAGAATAAACATTTTGTTGTCTATTAAATATTTCTCAATAAATTTTTATATTTCATCAAAAACACTTTAATTTCTTATGTAAAACTTTTTTTCATTTATTGAACAAAATTTTTCGTATACCCCTAACCAAAAAATTAAATTTATTTCGATCTCATCATAAATCATACGTCAATCCTTTTATTGTGATTATACCAGTCATGTCAAATAATTCGATTGCATTCCATATTGAATTTAATTCAATTTTTCAATAATATTAATGACTATTAAAAATGAAAATAAAATTTAAAACAGCCAATGAAAATGAATTCATATTTAAAATCCGGAAAGCGAAAGAATATTAGACGCCGTCAAGCAGAGTTGATATTTAAAATAATGACCACCAGATGGAAATCAGTTTTTTTATTCGTTTTTTCTTGTTATTATTTCTGTTCCGTATCGTATGCATTTTAAGTTATAAAATAATAAATTATTATAAAATCAAGGGTATTGAAAATAGCACATTTAAAACGGTACTATTGAAAATAACCAAAAAAAAATTTTGCAAGCTTGTAATGTTAATACCTTCTTTCGTTTTACATGTAGAATATTATAATTATTCATTTTGGAAATATTGTGGTTCTTATATCTACTAATATCAAAAATTTTATTCCTTTTTCAATTAAATTCATTGTAATTAAAAATATTATAACGGCAACACCAAAACCTCCATAACAAATAATGCTGGTTAAATGACAAATGAATGAACAATATTAAAAAAATTTCACGTTTTTTTTTTTGAAAATTTTCAATTGAAAGAAAAAAAAAAGTTCCCAGACGATAACATTTTGATTAACAACTTACTGACAAATGATTCGCTATGGCATATAAAATTAATTTACTACTTTAAATTTAATTCGTTTATTAAATGAAAATTTTTAAAATGCCAGGAAATTGAATTTTTCATAGTTGTATTAATAAAATATGTATGTAGCAATGCATGTAAATAAATTACAAATTTACAATTCTAAAATTTATTTATTTTTGTACCTAATTCTGTTGTAAACGTAAAAAAGGACTAAATTAATCATAATTGAAATTTTAACGCCATAAAATAATTTTTTTATTGTTATTCTAGTTAAACATTATAATAAAAAACAAATTCCCACTCATATCTCTAAATTCTAACAAAAATGTAAAAATGGGGAAGAGAAAATTTTATACTTTTACAACTAGTGTAATAAATTTAATTAGAATATAATAAAAAAAAAATATGCAATTGAGCTACTTAAAATACAATTAGAATGTTATTAAAATGGAAATTATTAAAAGAAAAATGTTTTATTATAATTAAATGCCCAGTTTATGACCATTTTCAATTCCCAATGGTCAACATATAAACGTTCTAACATAATGACGTAATAATTTGCATATAAACAAATACGTGTAGGCTATATAGTGATTATTAAAATATGATGGTGGAAATAGTCATTAAAATGATAATGAACTTTCATATTATGCACTGGAACTAGAATAAAAATAGAAGGAGAACAGCTATAAAAAGAAGAATTCCTTTAAGTGTTCTTAATTCTTCTTTTTTACGTTTATTTTTCACATTTATGCACTTTTGTGGTAATAATTTTAATTTTTTTTGTACATAATTTAAAAAATGATTCATTAAAAGTTTAGAATATTTCAGAGAATGAAACATTAAACAAATGGTTTAAAAAGTCAATACTATTTCTGCATAGAGAGTGTTAGACACTAGCGTTTCTATAGTCAATAATGCTATTTTGTGAGTGTTTAAAAAAAATACCATACTTAAAAATTGTAGACTGTAGAATAAAAATCTACACAGACAAGACTGTAGAATAAAAATCTATTCGTCTGTAATTGTTAAATAGGAAAACAAAGTCAAAACGTCGTAAAAAAATAATTTTGTATAAGTTTTGCAAACCAATTTTTGTCATTTTATAGGGGATAGGCACAATAAAATGTTTTAGACGTCGATTGTGAATGATTCGCCCGTGTAAAGACTTATACTGCCAATTTTATATAAGTACTTAGCATTCTTTGCTTCCTCAATATCAACAAGAAAAAGGGAAACTTTCATAGAAGAAATCATTTATTAAAATTGAGAATTTCGATTTATCGAAATTCGATCCAATCTTGAGAATTTAGAATTCAATTTGAATCCATCTGGAGCAAAATAAAACAGAACGTTTTTATTTAAAATCATTATTTTCATTTCAATTGAAGCTATTCTTTTACAACCTACTATAACAGAGTGACATAAACACACACAAATGTGTGTGTGTTTTTTTAAGAACCACCATGGAAAATTACTTAAGTAATTTGTAAAAAACAGAAGGAGATTGAAAAGACTAGACAAAAATAAAAGGCCTCATTTTTTATATTTTTATTTGAAATTCTTTTAAATTTGAATCTAAATTCTATTGAACGGAACCGATAATTTGTTTCCGAATGTAATACTAATAATTAGTTAAAAAATCGACAGTATTGGTAAAACATTCATATAGTTTAATGATTTCCTATAAATTAAGAAAATTTTTTTTTTAAACCTTTTCTGGGAAGAAACAAAAAACAAATAACAATAAAAAACAAACTCTTTTGTTCATAGCTAAATTTTAAGAAAAAATTTAAATAAAAATCACTCTCCAAATGACGCCTACACTGGTCGCAATATATGTAGGTACTCTTTAGCAGGATTTTAAATGTTAAATTTTGTTACCGGAATTAATTCTTTATGATTCTTATAGACATTTTAAAAACAAAAAGCCGCGGTTTAATAGTTACGCATAAATAAATTATGCAACTGCTGCGCATGCATAACAAAAAATATTCACGTTCAAATAGTGAAGCATAAGCGCACCAATATTAAATATGGCAACTAAGTAATGCATTTGTATGTATATATAGTGAATGAATAGTAAATATTAAGACTCAATATTTTAAAATAAATTAAAATAAATAGTTATTAAAGACCCTATATGAGATCAATTAATTAATATGAATCTTAATTCAGTTATGCTATACACAAGGGACAGTAATGCCGGTACTTATTTTGAATAAAAAAAAAATTCTATATATTATAGAATCTCATTAGATAGAAATGGTTGTATAGGTTTATGTGAGAATTATTAAACAAAAAAGAAAAATATTGAAATTAAAATGTAGTGCGGTGAATCTTTTTTGTCGGATATTCGTTTTTTATTTATTTGCCTTTTTATTTTTTATATAACAATACCTTATATGCAAACTTAACTTCCTGAGCACCTGTGCTTCTATATACATACTATATTATTTTCATTTAATGATTTTTAAGTTTTGTTTTTAACTTGATATTTTTTGTGTCTCTTATATTTAAATTTACACGTAATTCTCAAGTTTATTAGAATAAATTTTATATAATTATTAAGGTAGTGAGAACCCTTTTTCGGTTTTCAAAATTATATTTTAATATTTTTACTATTTTTAGGTATAGACAACTATTTTCGAATTAAATTCCGAAAACCATATTTAAGAAATATAAAGACAATTAGTGTGATAGTAGGAAGAAAAAGTAAGATTATCATTTCAGTTCAGTTTATACCTAAAGGTAATAGGTATATTATAATGACGATAATATGGGTAAATGATAATGGTTATAATGACCACAAATTGATTTAAAAAAAAAAAAGATATTTGTGGAGAACATGAAAAATCCCATGTTTTTTTATTTTCTATTTTCTGGTTTTAATTTATTAACACAAAAAATATATGTAATAATAAAAAACGTAATAATTGTGGTTTTTATATACGAACAATCATTTTTTTGTCATTGATAATTTCAAAAGTCAATCATCGATGATACAACGAAGGGATGAAAACATGACTTGAAAACCTTTATGATATAATGAACATGTTAACAAGAATTATTTTATATAGTCAAGGCATAATTTAAAACCAAATAAATAAACAAACAAAAATAGAATTTGTGGGAATGTAAAAATATTACAGGGATTTACAAGTAAATTAACAGGTCATTATAGAAAAATTAAAAGTGTAAAAGTGAACAGAAGTTCATTTGAGAGAGCCTGATTTTAAAATGTTTACCTTTTTGAAATAATATTCATTTTGAAGTTAATTATAACCTCAATAGATTTTTCAAGTTAATAAAAGTTGTTTTATCATATGTGTACATAGTAAAATAGAGGATACAATAGAGGATACAATATGTAAAATATGCGAATTATTGCGCTTCATAAAGTGTTTAATTTATTTTAAATAATTTTGGAATTTCGAAAATTTTCTATTGTAATGTGAATGTTACCACGACTATTTAAAATTGTTAATGCTATTGAAGCTATTCGAAATTAAAATTTTACTTGACACTTTCATGAATATAGTTTTCGGACTCAAAAAAATTCTACAGATTATATATCGCGGATAGTTTTAGAAATTTGAGAAAAAAATTATTTTTTTAATTAAATTCTAAGTCTTAATCAAGAATTGCAGTCATGTTCTAATAGAGGCTAGGAGCCATTTTATTACTTTAAGGATTGACCAACTATCATTTAGTTTTGCAAATGTTTGAGAATTAGTTTGTTATTCAAATATTTAATTTAAAGAAATAGAAGAACTTAGAAGAAATATTTTGCAAATATTTTAAAATTATTCATTTTATCCGTCCAAAATTTACATTATTCAAAAGAAAAAACGAATCCTCTTTTTATAAAAACTCTGAGGTAGTGACGAAATTGATATACAGTTTTTAGGTGATTGACTGGCACAAATGTGTTGAAGAGGACTTTCACAGTATTGAAGAATTCGTATTCAATTCCTTGTAGGACATCTCCGTTTACACACTTGAAACCAGGAAGTATAGTTGGATGTATAAAGAAAGGATATCCTTGTATATCCTTGCACGTTTCTGTCTACAAAAGTTTATGTAATTAGGGCAATAATGATTTAGAAATTTCATTCATTTTCAATTTATTTTTATTCTGGGACTACTATATAGCTTATAGCACACAACCGTAATTTTTTTGGTTAATTGTAAATATTGCCAAAATTTTCATGTTATTATGATGTCAAATTATTCAAATTTTTGGTTCGAATAAGATAAATTTCAAAATTTGAAAAATATATCATATATATTGCATTATTTTTATTAAAATCTTTTAAATTTTAAAAAAACTTTAATCATTTTTGAGGTTATGTTTAAAACGAATTTTTTGACATTGATAATAAAATAATTTATTGATTCTGAAATAAATATTTAATACAAATAGTAAGCAATTTAACTGTTATGGCCAAAAGGAAAAAAGAATTTTCCGTCAATATTCTGTCAAAAGGATTTTCTGTCAACTGAAATTTCGGGAAAAAAACCAAAATCATTAAAGCATAAAAGCATTGAAAAAATGATAATATTAAATTTAAAGGAGAGAATAATTTTTTCCCAATACATAAATAAAAATATCAGACCCACACATTCATACACACATTGGAAGATGTCAATTTTATTCGTTAAACCCATGAAAATTTTGTTTGTAAAGTTAAACATTGCGTTTTGTTTTTAACTGCATTGAATGAATCCTTTTTCAAAAAGGATATTACATAAATCAATTCCGATAAAATGCTGCATTTATAAATTTTTTTTAAAATTATACAAAAAAAAATTCAATACTAAAATAAAAAACAGGATGGATGAAAGGAATTTTCAAAATTTTAATGACTACCGAATGGGTGGGTGGGTTAATGGTTGATTGACTATTTTCGATGGAAAATACATAAAAAGGGGAAAGCCTTTTAGGAATATGAGTCATCAATATAAGATTTATTTGTTGTTTTTAAATGATAAATATACGCGTTGTTATATAATGCATACATTGATTTTACATAATATTTATGAATACAAACATACATCAACCCATAAATACATACATATGTGCAATTGTAATTCTCTGAATCTAAAACAGAGAAATGAAATTTCATGGGGTTAATGAATAAAAAGCACGATAAATGATAATTGAAAATAGGGCAAGATAGAAGAGAGTACAGAATAGAAGTACAATCAAAATCAGCAGTGGGGGGCTAACAAAAGTAACAATAAATACATATTTTGCTATCTGGGAATGTTTGATGGGCTTATATGGGTTTTTAAAGAGCTTGTTAAGGGGAAACAGATTTTCTCTTTCCAAAAATTCAATGTTCTTCATGTCTACCGCGGGATATAAAAAAAAAATTTATTTCATTTTTTTTATTTAAAAAAAGAATTGGAATTTTTTTCTCTTTTTTCACATATCACATTTCTAAACTGAGCGTTTTGAATAATATTTTTGTTGACAAATGAATGGAAACCTTTTTATTTTCTTTTATTTTTGAATAAATTAATGAATAAATAAATTATTTGAAGATTGATTGGAATTAGACATGAAATGTAATCATTTTTATTGCACATTTTATGAGATAGACGTTTTGAGAACGACGGATTATTGCGGAAATGCATGTGAAAAAATACTTACAGAACCTCAGGCTAAAATTTTTTCTGTTCTTTAACATTTTAGTAAAGATTGATGAAGTTTTCGTTTTTAAAACTCTTTAATTCGATTGAGTTTTAATTATGAAACAAATTGTACTTATTTAAAAGAAAAATAAAGTACAAAACATTTTTGAATACGATTGATAATGAGTTTAGAAGCTGCTCAGAAAAATTTTTCATAAGGTGGACAATAAAGAAAGAAAAGTGAAAAAATTAAGAGTAAAATATTTTGAAATTTCTCTTAGGTATTGGTAGCTTTGGTAAGATATTTTGAATGTGAAATTTATTTAGTTCTTAGAAATTTGAGTACATGCTCACGGGCATTTAATAATAATGAGAATTATATTGAACTTTCATAATAAAATATGAACTCAATGAAATTTAATTAAAATAATTAGACAAATTTAAGTGAAATATAAAAGTATACACTTCTATCTAAGGAACTATAGATCTGTGAGCAAATTTGCGGAGTTCGTAGAATGGAGTAAAACAGTGATCATAAATATTAGTTAAATTACAATAAACTACAAGTTCAATGACGAAGGTTTCGGTAATTAAACAATTTTTCACAATAATGTTGATTATATAAATCGAATTAAATCTGTTTACGCATTTATTTTTAGGATTTTGAAGCAGGCAGATCTCCGTTTAAGCACAGCAATAGAGAAATAAATTGAAAAGGAATTGTAAAAAAGTGCGAAGGTGTTATGAATGAGTCCTAGTGCCAATATTACTGTTTGAACAACGCAGCAATATTAGCAGTAGGATTTAGTATTGAAGAATCGGCAAAAAATTACAGGAAGCAAGTAACAATATAAGTAAATAGACAAATAAATGGAATATAAAGTTAATCAAAGTAAAACTGTACATGTAAATTTCGCAAATAAAAATTTAGTAAACTCACCACAATTGCATATAATTGGATATAAAATATCAATCTAACATACAACGAAATACCTAATACTTTAGATGTCTAGCTCAAATGGAAAGAACATCTCAAGAAGAAAAGAATAGAATTAGAAAACAAATATATAGTAAACTATTTGCTCCTAAGTCATTGGCGACATACAAAAAGATGTTGATAAAACCTACATGGACGTATGGCTTGCAGCTATGGGATTGTCCCAAGCAAACACTTCAAACAAACACAAACTTTCCCGAACAAGGTCCATTTCAATATGGAGGGTGCTCACTAGTATATGCGCAATGGCTATACATTCATAGGGATCTGAATGTCCCCCAAATAAGTGCGGAAATAAGAAGCTGTGTCATGAAACTGTGTTTGGAGCAACACATAAATGTCGAAGCCTCTTGAGTTGCAAGGGAGGGGTTTAAGGGAAAAGGCTTTCGATTTAGCCTAAAGTGCTGTGATAGTACTTCCGCGCCTTTACAGAATGTAACAGACTGTAGGCACAAAAACACGATAGAGCAAAACTAATGGTTAGTCAGTTTGACTAGTTTTGGGAGTTTATACCAATCCAGGTGAGTTTCAGGTTGGGTCAAGATGCCCCACTCTTGATAGATCTGATGACAGTTTAGGTTCTCCTATCTTTGCCTTTCGATGATTTTTAACACCTGTATTAAATAAAAAAAAATGAGCTACGACTAACACCAAATCAAATTTAAGTCAAAGGAAATACCCAATATAATTTTAAATCAACAAAATTGTGAAAAATTATTCTAAATGACTAGTTACTTAAATTCCAGAAATCAAGTTATACCAAGTTTCAATGTATGTAAATTTTTTCATCTTGCAAAAATAGCGAAATTTTATTTTTTTCTACTCAATTCGATAACAGGCTAACATAAGTTCTTTAAGTTCCATTTATATAACATCGTTAATTAACTGATTTACATTAATTTTAATTAAATATTTTAAATTTTTTAATAAACGAAGGGGAACTTTTTTAATTGACAAGTATTTGCAATCTTTATAATACACAAATACATAGAAGAATGCAAAGGAAATAAAGAATTTCTTTTGCTAAAAATAAATCTTCCTTTATCACAATGAAATATTAATTTTTCAAATAAAAGCAAGAGCGTTATTGAAATCTTTTAATTTGCTGATATGAAAATATAAATAATAAATTCCAACTGTCCTGATTTAAATTTTTTTGTTCTTCAAAGAAAAGTAAAGTTTTGTTATAACGAAAATTAAAATTTTAGTAGGGTAGACAACAAACGATTATACCTTGAGCAGTTGAGCAGTCTATGTCTGTCATACAAAGAAGTTGTTTAATTATCAAACCAAAGACCTCTCTTTTATAAAGATATAGGGATCCAAATCCAGTATTTCAACCTTAGTTCTTCATTAGTTCCAAAAACTGTGCATATTTACAGAGTTTATCAAATTTCACAAGAGTTGATTTCAAAAAGTTTGAATAAATCAAGCAATTAAAGAAATAAATCAAGTTCTAGCTAAGAAAAAATATATTTTCATATTTTTCTTAAAATATTTAGACTGGAAACGAAATTGGAAATAATTTAAGAATAATAGGAAAAAGAAGCTCTCTGCTTTATCTACAAACTCTACAAATTTTATTTTACCTTTTCTTTTTTTAAGTAAATTTAAACCTGTCATATTCCTTTTTCAATATTTTTGATATTACTTCTCCGCTATACCCATAAATTTAATATCACTTTAGTTCCGCTGCACCAAATTTACCCCATACCAATCTATATTTATATAAAAACATTTATGACATTTCGAATATTTTAAAAGGAAAACAGACAAAATAAAAATAAATATTTCTGAAAAATGCGGTTTTCCACAAATAAATTTCCATAAAAAAATATTTTAGCGTTTTTATATTAAAAATTTTCGTTTCCATTTTCAATTCTGATGAATTTTTTATTACTTTTTGGGCTAGACTTCTGCATTTTGAGAATTGGGATAATTTACATGTTACATATGAAATTTACGTGTATGTGTATAGTTTAAAATTATATTGTATAAAATCTTGTATTCCTCTTGAATATTTTGACCTTTTTTCACAGTCGTTATGAAAAACAATAACAAAGAAATATGGAGTCTTAGTATTTTCTGTCAAGGTAATTATTACTCTTCATTCTGTATGCATACAGTGTAATTCTATATTTATCTTTATCCAATCTTCTATAAAACTACAAAACTGTTATACCTATCCGTCCTCATTTTCCTGTCAAAATCAATCAATCAAACTTATTCTATACAATGACATTTCTTATATTAAAAAATAGAAAATTAATTCCTTTTCTATCCACCTTTTTCTAATTCCATTTTATTATGTATAATAAAATAATTTTGTTGGTATTTTCAAAGTAGTGATGTAGTATTTCTGTAGTAACTCACTTTTAAAATATGGTAATAACTAAGTAAGAAAATAAATCAAAAATTCCTATGCAATGCGTGTGTGGTGGAACGGAAGAAACAAAGTCATCAATCTCTTTATATCCTCTAAAAAGGATGATAAATGATTTGGTAAAGACATACCATATCTGTGTATACTAATAGAGGAATTACATATTCTCTAAGATTATGTTAGAATACAGAGTACCCCGTTTTTAAATAAATTTTTGTATTGAAATTGATTCTATAACGTTTTTTCGGTCGAATTGATAAGTGATACCTAAGATGAGATATACGCTTTTCAAAAAATTTCTGACATTTGCCGTTATTGTAATTCATACTTTCTTTCGCCACGAAAACAACAGCTATATAATATAATCTAACGTCAAGCAAATTTTTGAGGATCTAACAAAGTGTATAACGCTATTATATTTAATTCCTGTTTGAAAATGATTTTAATTGTTATCACTTTAACATTTTTAGGTTTAAGATTACCACATTATCTGATTCAAATTAGGTGCTTATTTACAACTTCTTTCTTATTATGCATTACATTGTACACCTTGTTTACTTCTTATCATTAACGCTACACATGTAACCTATACTGTGGTTGTGCTTATGAATTGTATATGTAATATAGAGTCAGGAAAAATAATTATAGTGAACAGTGTTGGGAATTTGTTGAGAAACGTGTTATAAAAAGACAATAGTGTTATAAAAAGTACTTTCCTTCTATATATTTGAATTTTCTGAAGTTTATAATATACCTGCTACTTTAAATAATAAAAGTACATATTTTCAAATTGATCAGGATCAATAAGTTAAAAGCAAAAATAATTTCGATAATACTACAGAATGTGGTAAGTTCGAACACTATTAGTGAGTAATCAAATGACTTTCTTACAAAGAGAAGAGACAAAGGAAAATAAAGAGAGAGAGAGAGATGAAAAGTTTGTTTTAAATTTTTTCTTTCGAATTCTGTTGTAAATCGATAATCCAATAGAGAATTTTTGTATGTGTATATGTGTTTTTAAGTATTCATTTCACTATATACAAATTTTTTATTTAGAAATTCATAACAGCACTGCCAACGTTTAAAACCTAAAAACAATAAACAGCATGTTTTTTGTGTATTAAAAAAGTAAGGGGAGAAAGGAGCAGTGGCATTGTTGAATATGAATGTGAAAATTGTATACAAGAAACATTCAAAGAATACAAAAGGACATCATATTTTTACATTGTGAAAACGAAAATCAGGACAAAGGAAAAAAGAAAGAATAAAAGAACAAAAAACGGAACTGTAAAGTTTTCTTTTTTTATTAATTTCAATTTTGGTTTTGTTTTTTTTTTTTTTATTATTTTCAGATTTTTCGTTCTCTATATTGGACTTTCTTTTTAAGAATGCTTGTACATATGCACGTGTAGCCATCTTTATGAATATTTGAAAAAGGGATGTATGTATGTATATCATTAAAAATTTACTAGAATGGTATGTTATGAAAAAAAAAATCTAAAGAGCATTAGTTTTGGAATAACGGAATTGCAGTGTTATTTTTACTTTAGTACGTTACCCACACGACACAGGTATGAGAGGTAGTTTGAAAAATGCTTAAATACAAATGAAATTTTAGAATTTTTAATAATCCCTACAGGCGAAATAATTATAAATTTGTTATGCATTTTTATAATATTTCATATACTAACAGACGGAAACAACTCTGAAGAAATTATGTAATTCTGAATAACAAAAATGTTATATCACTTTTTTTATATATGTAGAACTTGATTCAAACTCAGCAATTTAACAAATTTTATAACAGTTATAATTGGATTTTAGGAAATTTTTCTCAATTTCAGATGAAAACTAACCAAATATATAAACTTTTAAATAATTGAAGTAATGACTCGAAATGATTACATTAAGCTGCATTCCATTATAAATTTCTATTATTTTAGGGAAGCTCCTGCGGTTACCCCAAAAATGTAATATATATTTCGAAATTTTTGCAGATAATTGAAATTTTTGCTGACAATGAAATCTATAACAATTCTAATATATTGCAACGATTCTAATTTTTGCAATATAAGCACCGCAATAAAGAGCGTCAGATGTATTTGATAAGCCATAATAATTCATACTTAACCAAAATTAAAATTTTATGTTCATCAGATATTTTTCTATTGAAACACTTACCTGAAAAGAAAAGAAAAATAGTAAAAATTAATAAAATTATCAAAATTTAGTTTCAGCTTTTAAAAATAAAACATTATAATTGTAAACAAAAGAAGAAAAATTTTATTTTAATTCTGCATTGCGGAAACAGAATGCATTTTTTAGTTTTTCGTATTTATACAAGAATTTCAAATTGAAAACTGTCCTGGAAACAAGCAATAAATAGTGTTTTATAACTCATAAATGTATTATATTTGAATTTATTTACAGGAATTAAATTTTGGACATGGATTTCAATTTTTATTCAGAAAAATTTCTGAAGCCTTCAGTCAACCTTTCATCAGTCAATTTCTTCTTTCTTATGGTGTTTATATGGCAACCAATAATTTAAACTAACTATTACATTTCAAATTTTCATAATCTTACTCTAAATTAGTGAAAACTTTGCTATAATTATTTGTTGTGAATAAATAAAAATATTGTTGCAGTTTACATTTGAGAACACGTCGCATTTTTCAATTATAGAATCAAAATTTATTAAATTTTGTTTACAATATTTTATTTTTAATACTTAGTGAAATTGAAATTGAAAATTTTAAATTGTTATTGAAAAAAATAAATAATTTACATATGGCCATTATTTCTATAATTTTACCCACCATTGAATAAAATCATAACACAAGTTTTGTGGTAATAGAAAAAAAAATTCATATGTCTACATTGTTATTATAACAATTAAGTACTAAAAATGAATTTCGAAAGTTCAATTTAAAATTTGCTATTATCATTATTATTATTTTGCAAAGCAATTATAAAGTAGTTAAAGTAATGTCCAAAACAGTTAAAAATGCAAAATTGCTTGACCGAACATAAAAAATATCATATTTGAACAAATAAAATAAAATTTCTATATACAAATTGAAAAATTTCACAAAATAATCAAAACAGAAACAATGGGGTCACTCAAATCTATCTTGTATAAAATTTTAAAATAAAGATCACAGTCAAAATTCTTATTTCAACAAAGGGTTATTTTCGAACCTTATATTTTGAAAATTAAAAATGTGTAACAGACCGTAAAATTTAAGCAGTTTACTATTCAATGCAATTTATTTCATTTTTAAAATTTCTTACAATATTCATAAATAATTCTTGTTTTCGTAATATTGCTTAATTTTTTGAAATTTATAGCATGAGCATAACTGCTATAGATCGCTTTGTGATATAAAATAAAATGAAATTTTATATGGGCTATAAGTCTAAAGCGGAATAAATTAGTTCTTAAAAATTCGTCATTCGACGACAATTAAAACATTAAAAAATATTTGCAATTTTCTGAGTAAACTTGACCCTGAATTTTTACAACAAAAAGAGGGTTAAAACAACAGAATTCAGTGTTTAACAATGAAGGATTAAAAAAATTTACCAGAAAATTTTCTCTGCTCATTTTGTTTTTTTATTTAAATGTTGTGGCCCTTTTTCAAAAAAATGAATTTTGCAAAAAAAAAAAAAATTTATTTAAACAATAAAAACTGAAATAAGACTAAAAATCTTGTGCTAAAAATTTTGGGAATCCTTTGATGTCAAGTGAATTTTTTATTACGGATTTTTCTACTTTTTTTGTTAATCTTTTATTTATTTTTGCATATTTTAGGTGAAAATAAAATTGTATCCTTTAATCACCATTTGTCATATGCCAATTTTTGTCGACTCTAAATATCGAAGGAGTAAAAAAAATTGTAAAATAAAATTTTTTTTTTGTTTCTTTGTTTTTTGGTTACAGTCATTCTTTTACTCAAATATTTTAGCCAGATGATGACATAAACAATGAATCAGAACTCAAACTTAGTCATCATTCGTAGAACTCATTCACTCTTTTTCAATGTTGTTATTGTTTGCTTCGTTTTTATACCCTGCACTTCGTGAAGGGTATATTAACTTTGGTATGGAGTTTGTAACTACTTGAAGGAGTTATCTGCGGTATGGACATATATATATATTCTTGCTCAGCGTAAAATTCTGCGTCGATTTAGACATGTCCGTCTGTCCGTCCGTCCGTCCGTCCGTCCGATCGCACGATAACTCAAAAACGAATAATGCAATCGACACCAAACTTTCACAAGTTGTTTCTTTTGTGCCAAGGACGAACCCTATTGTTATTGGACTAAGTCGGACAACGGGTTCGGGTAGCTGCCATACAACTCCAAGAGTTTATTTTAAATATTTCAAAAACTAATAAAGCTATAAATATAAAATTTTGTATACATGTGTCCAATTATATTCTACACATGCTCTAAAAATTATAATGGGATAGCTGCACCGGTTCGTGTTGCTGCCATACAACTCCAACAGCAAATTTTTTATATTCGGCAAAATAATAAAGTCAGATTCATGGAACTTGGCAGTCATGTGTCCAATTATAGGTCAAATATATTTCCGAAGTTTTGGAGGAATTGCTTGACAGGTTCGGATACCTGCCATACAACTCCATAAGCTAATTTTAAATATTTGGAAAAATAATAAAGTCAGATTCATGAAACTTGGCAGTTGTGTGTCCGATTATAGATCAGATATATTTGTGAAGTTTTAGTGGAATTGCTTGACAGGTTCGGGTACTTGCCATACAACCCCAAAAGCTTATTTTAAATATTTGGAAAAATAATAAAGTCAAATTCATGAGGCTTGGCAGTCGTATGTCCAATTATGGGTCAGATATATTTCTAAAGTTTTGGTGCGATTGCTTGACAGGTTCGAGTAGCTCCCATACAAGTCTAAAAGCTTATTCTTAATATTTGGAAAAATAATAAAGTCAGATTCATGAAACTTGGCAGTCATGTGTCCAATTATGGGTCAGACATATTTCTGAAGTTGTGGTGGAATTGCTTAACAGGTTCGAGTAGATCCCATACAAGTCTAAAAGCTTATTCTTAATATTTGGAAAAATAATAAAGTCAGATTCATGAAACTTGGCAGTTGTGTGTCCGATTATAGATCAGATATATTTGTGAAGTTTTGATGGAATTGCTTGACAGGTTTAGGTACTTACCATACAACTCCAAAAGCTAATTTTAAATATTGTGAAAAATTATAAGGTCAGATTGATGAAACTTGGCAGTCGGATGTCCAATTATAGGTCAGACATGTCCGTGAAGTTTCTATAGAATGATCTCACAGGTTCGAGTAATTGCTACACAATAACGAAAGGTGCAGGGTATAATTCAATCGGTTTATACCGACTGAAACGTTTTTACTTGTTTGTAACTTCTTTTGACGTCATTTTGTTTTGTTTTTGGAAAACATTTTTATTTTAATTGAAAATCACGTAATTTCATCCGTAGGTAAATAAAATTTTAGATTAAAATTTTTTTAGTATTTATTTTTTGATTTAAATTTGAATTAAGGTATATGTACATATGTAAATATGTGTGCCATTACAATATTTGTTTTATAATTTCTAAAGTGTGTGTGATAACTGAATTTGATTCGAGACTATAGGCATCGAGAATCGATTTTATATAGACTTTAATTACTTATTTATAGTATGGATGCATATTTACCAATTTATTCATAATATAATTCACGCAACGAACATGTTAAGCATCAGGAATTATTGATCAAAAAAATGGCCTTCTATTTTATAGATTATGATTCATCAAAACATCGTTCCCAAAATCGTTCCCAATTGAATTTCCAATATAATTTCTAAGTAAATATAAATAGTTGATTTATTCGAAAGACTTCTCTATAAAATGCAGTCCGTCTTTGACTGTGACTGATTAGTAAGTGAAAAAACGAGACTTCACATGATTTCAGCAGTCAAAAACGGGTCTAAAAAATGAAATTCATTGCACACTGAATTTTAACTGAATCGATTTAACGTTCACAAAAGAGTGGAATTCCAACATACTTCATTTTATGGATGGAAAGGGTTGACGAATCTTAACATGTACTTACTCCATGAGTGTTTCAGCATGTTATGTGGTTTAATTTGAATTATAAAACTATAAATAAATGTTTTCATAAGCAGATTAAAAAGAATTTTCTGCTTAGTCAGAATCAATCAACCTTTATTATCTAATTAACCTAGCATTAATTTCGATAAGTCAGTCAATTGTTGTTTCAATTGTTTTTCATAATTTTCAATGAGTTTCATTGCATACGTAGCTTGACTAACACTAGAAAGTAAAATTTTCATAATTTTTTTCGGATTTCCTTTATATTGCTCTCTTTTGTCGTAATTCACTGAATTAGAAACCTTTCCAACAACATCTTTTTAAGAAATGTGAAAAATAAAATTCATTTTTCAATTGAGGAAACTATTCAAAACTTAAAATATTTCAGATTTGCTTCTTAACTATTGTAGTGTATGAAATTATTTAAGACTTAAACCTATTTAGAGCAGTTTTCTTAAGTGATTTATTTATTTTTTCAGAATCTATAGGTACTTAAGTTTTCTGTATTGTACAAACATTTTTGATTTCCGATTTCTCTTTGTTTAAACTTTTGAACGCAAAATTATAGCTTTTGTTTCTTTATTCGTTAAATATTGTTTTATAGTGCATTTCATATTTGTTGTTATTATAAGGGATTCTTCAAAAAAGTAAGAAGAAAATAAAGCATATTGTGCCTAGCTATTCTTGATTGGAATTTCATATGAAATGAATAGAAAATTTTGAATTTATTTTGAAAAAAAGTCAAGTGATTTAACAATTTCTTTTCTTCATTTCTAGTCCTTATTTGTATGCCGACGTGGAAAAGTTCAAATTAAAAGAAATTCTTGTTTCTTCATTGTTTTTGTTTTGTAATAGGCTGAAAAAACTATAGTTAGTCGTGTATTGTTGACTGAAATTTTGAATGAATAGAAGAAAATAAGTTTCTACGACAAAAAGGATTTTATTATGACGTTATAAATACATACTTGACAGGAAAAATAGAGTATTTAGATCTTAGAATAATTAAAAAAAGAATTTTCTAAACTAATAAATTGCTTATTGCTGAAACTTCAAAGAGAATTAAAATAATATTAAGTTTTTATGGGAATGTTCTGAGATCTCATCGCATTAATATAAATATTCTAATCAGACAAAGAGTTACCTTGTAATTTCATTTTATTTATTTAAAACTAATAATTTATAGAAGCAAGGTATATTAAATGTAGTTATATAGAAATTCGTGTAGGTTCCATGAGACATTATAAAAACAGAACAAGCAACACAAAATTGTCTCTTTGTTTCATTCCACTGCAGTACTCCTCGATTTATTGCACATATCCTTTGAAAGAATTTCTCTGCAGTTATAGTCGAAAATTAAAAAATATTCAATAAATGGATTGGAATTGCAATAAGTGAAATTATTTTGTACGAATTGTTGGCTTTGTCTTTATTTAAGAGTATAAATGGCAATCGAGGAACGTTGTTTTGTGGGCAAGGAGAATCTTTCATGAAGTAATAATCATGAGAATAAAGCAAATTTACTTTACAATTTGATAACTTACTCTAGTTTTCTTTTAATTTTGGATTGGTCCCATAATCTTTAAAGTGATTCATTTTTGTTATAATTATCGTTGAATTTATTTACATTCTTTCAATTATTGAAGTAGAGGTACATGAAAATATTTTGCAGTGTACTAAGTGTTACAAATCTTTGCTTATTTCAAGTTGGTATTTGACTTTAAATAAAAAAGTTGATTGTACTGCCCAAACTAAGCTCAAATACATTTAACTGTCCTATCGTAAATTTGGTGTTCATTGGCTGTTGTATAAAATAATTACAATTCATCCCTCAAAACAAAACATTACCAGAGACAATTTATAAATGATTCAAAATGAAAATGGTTATGTGGTTTATTTGAAAGTCGATATACGTTTTTATCGGTTTTCATATATGTATTTAAAAATAGGCACATAACTATGCCGGTATTATTTTCAATACAATTTGATCCAGAATCTTATCAAATAGTTACAAAGAAAAAGCCATAAAATTCTTAAAACTCTTAACATTATTAAAATTAAATGCAATTGTTCCTTTAGTAACATTATCCCTTTGTAATATCCATGATCATCACAACTTCAATTATTTTCAATTAATTTATTCTAATAATACACGCAGATTCACAATTAAACGATCAAATTTGACTTGTTTTGTTTTGTAAAGCATGTCAAGTGTTTACAAGTATTAATTAACAATAGAAATATTTATTCATTTTCTTTAATTTACATAAGATTTTGTATTTAACCTGAATTTACAATTTAATATTCAAGAATAAATTTTAAAATATTCGCATAAAGAACTTCATATACAATTCTGTGTTTATGGATTCAAAGTTGGCATAGTAAGTGCAAAAAAATTGTAATTTTTATACCCTCATCTTATTTTTACATATTTTCAACCCCACAATTGCAAAATAAATTACAATAAGTGTACATAAGTTCATGAATTTTTCACTTTTTTTTATTTTGAAATGCTGGTTTAATTTTTTAAATGAAACTTGTTTTCTTTATCGCTTGCAATTGCAATGGAAGTTGATTGGTGTTTTTTGTGCAAAAAAAAAACAAACACAAAAATAACAATCCTATAATAGAACTCTTAAAGAACAATAAACTCTCTAAGAGCTCATTTCTATTCGTACAAGCAAAACATGAATATATTGGTTAAATAGTATTGCGAAAGGGTGGGCCGTCAATTGTTTTAAATTTGAATCAATCATGAGTTTGGCATAAATAAACCTTTGAATTTTGTGTATTTTATTTTTTAACAAACCACTTTAATTTGGGCCGAAACTGTTCATAACCTAGAATTTGAACTTGATTCATAAATTCAGTGATGATGAACCAACTTAAAAATTGTTTAAGTTAATGGGGCACACTTAAATGAATAAAATACGAAATCGCAAAATAAAAAATTTATTGCGATATTTGTCAAGTACATCAAATATGGGTGAAAAAGCTATGTGAACCAGTTTGACAAGTTTGTAGTTCACTAATAATAAAGAGCATTATATTTTCAATTTAATATTAATAAATTTATAAAATTTAGTTATATTTTTTCAATAGTTTTCTCTTTTGCAAATAAAGCCTAACGGAAATGGCCCACCTTCCATAAATCTTACACAATTGTTTTAATAATTTCATTATTAAAAGTTGAATATTTCACTATCGAGTACTTGTAAACATTTCGTTTACTGATACGGTGTTAAATAAAGAGGGGCGTAATATGACAGCTTATATTATAACCAATTGATTATAAAGAAATTTATTTCAACATTTCACAATTATTGTTCTTGTACACATTTATTTGTTCAATTAAGCAGGCCTTCTCTTTTTATTAAATTATTTTTACATAATATACTCGTATACTCGTATTTTAGAGAGAAAACTTCTCTTAATGAAAGAATTTAGATCTGATTGTCAAGTATTGTTAGATTATAAACAGATTAAAACGTTTGTCAACGCGAAATTGTCAACAATTGTGCTGGTAGAATTTATCAACGACAGTAAGTGCACTTGATGAATTTGGATTAAAGTTTAAGATATTTTTATGGAGAATTAAAAAAAATAATGTTGTCTTAAAAAATTTGTATTGAATTCTAAAATTTACAGATGTAGCAATGTTTTTGATAAGCACTCAAAATTGTTTTCAATTTTGTCAAAAAAAAAATATTTGATGGTCCTTTTTAGGACCATCAAATATTTTTTTTTTTGACAAAATTGATCCCACTTTTTCAAAAAATTTTTGAAAAAAAGTGCTTATTAGTTTCACTCTGTCCGTCCGTCCGTCCGTCCGTGGACACTTTTTTGTTTACAAAATTTCTACATCCTTGAAGATAGAAAGCTAAAATTTTATATATACATAGACCTTTACTAGAAACTTACTTCCGTAGAACAAAATTTTTACCTATCTCCCCCCCCTCTAGAAGTTATACCCCACCAAAAACCCAAAAAATGGCCTTTTTTAACTATTTGTTACAATGAAACCATAAGCATTTTCGAAATTTTGCTTCCAATTCCAAAGCCATTACAGTGGCTTGCTTCCTCTAGCGCGGTATACTATAGTTAAACTTTAGGAAAATAAAATGGCCGTTCAAATTTACCGTTATCTAAAGTAGTTTTTTTCCAAATGTTTGATGTCGTTTTTCTTCTAGACCCCAGCCTGTAGAAGCATGAAATTTTAGGAGCTTTTAGACATTAACAAATAATTTATTTCGTTAGAAGAAAATTTTTTTCCATCTCCACCCCCTCTCAAGTTATCGCCCCTTGAAATTTGTAAAATTTGAATTTTTGACACCTTATATTTCCGAAACCGCAAGTTTTTTCAAATTTCTATAAATGCAAAAAGCTAACGGTAAATTCCATGACATTAAAAAATGTAATAATTTTTCTTAACTCACACAATTAAACCTCAAAATCGAGCATTATGTTAACCCCACTTTATATTAATTTTTGCTTTATTTCAAAGATGGCATAAATCGTTCATCCTAAATATATGCAATCCTAGAAATAGTTTTGTATATGAATGAAAATAATTTTAATAGTGCGATAGGTATACATAGACTGTATTTAAAAGCATAGTTTTCACTTGTTGAAGGGAAAAGTGCTACAATACAAACCATTGGTTTGACGCAACTTTATTTTAAATTTAAAAAATTTTATTAAAATCTTTACTTTCTCTTTTTTAATAAACGTGATGTGCAAGTAACAAGGCCAGAGTTGACTTTTGTGAAGAAAGAAATAAATATCATGGCATGTCTAAGGGCAAGAATTTTGGGCTATTGATTTTAGTTCGATTAATCGCCTTATACTCGTAATACCTGATATAAAAATCCAAAAAGCCTATGAAATTGAAGAAGGAGCAATATTAACCCTCATATTCAAATAAACACCCATGTGCTCTCAAACACATTATTTGAGGTTATGAGATATAATTCAAAAAATTTATTTTGTTCAAATTAAGATCAATTTTAAAAATTAAATTTTTATATACATATAAGGGATTCGGTATATATAGTTTTCAATAAAATCCCCTCACCTGAAGTTGTGTAAGTGAATCGTCTATATTTGATTCAATATCAAAATAAAAATTAATTAAATTAATTAAATTTACAAATTGTTTCACTATAAATTCAAATTAACTACAATGTTCTCATTAATTTCTTACAAATTAGCATTAAAAAGGGAACAAATTTGTTTTGACTAAAATTTATAAATTTCCAATTAAAACTTACATTAACATTATATACTCTTAAAAATATAACAATTAATTTTAATTAATTATTCGATTTAAAATAAAATTCTTCATAATAAAAAACATATAAATAATCGGAATTCGAAAAATTTAACCCTTTTTTTATTTTAATTAAATAATAAAAACTCAAAAATTCTAAAAAAAATCTTGTAAAAATTTAACCTATAACTTTATTAATATTAAGTTATTTAAAATTAATATTCATTAACGTTAATGTGTTAAGTGATCCGAAGACCCTTCAGATTTTTTTCTTAAGGCACAACATAACAAGTGCACATCAATCATTATCCCAAAACAAATTTAATTTTTATTCTTTTAATATTTTTTCAAAATTCTATTTTGAAATTTCTTTCGTTCATCGCATTTAGGAATTTCTCGTTTTAATTTCTCATATTTTTTGAAAGAAAGAAGAAAATAGAAAATTATTGTTGAATTTTCAGAAATACAAAAATATTCTAAAGGTCAAAAATTTATCATAAATGGTATGTTCAGTGTCAAAAAATGAATCCCTTTTAATTCTAGAAGAAAATCTTAACTAATAGATTTTAATTTTATTATGACATTATTTGTCTTCTTAAGACTTACATAATATACATTTGTACATATGTATGTATGTATACAATATGAAAAGATGTAGCACGATTTTATGTCATTTGTATCAATAGAATGACAAAATTATCATAATAGCTGCCACACATTTAGTCTTCATGGCACTTTCATTGTTACATCCTTTAAAGAAATGATTTTTATTTTACGAATTAGAGAATTTATTTTCGAAAAATTTCTACAAAAGTACGAGTATACAGAAGATAAAAATTCAAAATAAATTTATCAAACCTTAGGATATATACAAAAAAATGTATTTGAAATAAAATATTTACAAAATTTTGAAAAAGTTAAAAATATTTAAAGTAAATTAGTAATAAACTAATGACAAATGTTTAAATATAATGACAAATGTCAATGATATGTCAAAACTGTCAAAATTAAAAAGTTTTGTAATATCATTTATATAAGAGCGTTAAACTTGAATTAAGCTGAAATTTTAAAGTATGCATATGAATTGAAAAAAAAACTTTTATCCTTTACCAAGTTATGGGATAGTGTATACATTGTAAGCAATATCAAACTTGAAGAGACTCTCATATCAAAACAAAATACGGTTTCATATTTAATTTGTGTTTATAGCATTACAAACGCAATGCTTTTCCACTCAGTACTATTAAGTTTCAACGAATTTTTAATCAGTGAAAAAAACCATAAATATAGGAGAAATAAAATTTTATATGGGAACTCTCGAATTGAAACTATTTTTAACAAAAAATAGGTTCCCAGATCTATTTTGGGTTGATTTGTTTACAAATTGAATGATATTTGTTTGATGACAATGAATGTTATTTTGTATAGAAAAATCGAAAGCAAAGAAAGCGATAAAATGTAATTAATTCAAATGACGCCGAAGTACAAATTCACTATCTGTAGTGTTTATATTTAATGGTTTTTATTAGTGGTGGTGTGGCGGTGAAATAAACGAAAAAAAAAGAATTTATTTTATTAGGAAATAAAATTATATTTAGTGGTATAACATGAAAATTACTATTTGAATTTTAAGATCTCTGAAATTATTACTTTAAAATATATAATTATTTGCGTAAATCAGGAAATATAATACGAAAGAGAGTGCTCAAAAATAACGCGATACGTTCATTTATTAACAAGAGAAAAAGTCCTGGATATATACTGGTAGCCACCTGAACCACAGCTTTGATCACATCCATTTCAAATAAGATCCTGGAATTTACTATGATAAACTATTTGCGAAAATTTAAAAGATTTCGCTCATTTGGCATTTAAATTCTCGCTAGGAAGAACGAAAAGACGGACAGACGTACATAAATATATTTTTATTTTAAAATTCCAAAAACCAACGTTTTACAAGTAAACTAAAAATTGTCACTTTATTTCTACAATTTTTTCAACTATTATTAGATTTCTTGCTAACAATAAATAATAATTTCTATTATTAAAATTTTCTATTGTTATTTTAATGTGCCATTTATTTTAATCTCTAAATAATTTTAGTTGGTAGCCAGATTTCCTATTCACAGAATAAAAATTTGAGTTATGAGATGTTGATGTTATCAAAGATTAAATTTAAGATCAACGACAATAGTGAACAAAAAAAAAGAAAACAAAAACTAAAAGTTTAATGCAAAAGAATAAAAGAAAGTTTTATGAACAGTTAAAAAAGCACAATTTGGTTGCGAAAAATCTTATAGCTTTTTCGATTAGATCTTTAATTTTTTAATTTAAAAACCATATTTTTGAGATTTTAAATTTTAAATCTAAATTATTTTATTAAGATTATCGAAGACAAAAAATTAAACGCATAATAAAATTAATTTATTGACGTGTAATTGGAATTCATTTCAATTTTTGAAAAATAAATAAATATAAAATTTTAATAAATTAATCGCACATCGAGAGATCACAGATTAATTTTAAATTAAAGTGGCGGCAGTTTTTTTAATAATGTTTTATGTGTATATTTGTAACAATGTGCAATTATTTGCAACGTAATAGATCGCATTTTTGGAACACAAAAGTAACTTTTCACCTGGAGCGATATAAAAGCATTTTTTTATTTTATGCAATACAAAAATGTCACATAGTCGAAAAAAATTTCGACTCAAATCAATTTTAAGGTAAAAAGAAGTGAGTCCCAACTGATTAAAAATTATTTTATAACAATAAAATTTCCGTTAATATGTAACAATATATAATGTTGGGTAAAAGCTAACATGTATATATTTTAAATGGTGAGCAGATGAATTAAATAGGAAGCTACTTAATATACCATTTCTAAATGTTAAAACTACAATATACACTATGTATATCGCTTTACATTTTCAATCTCTCGCTTAATTAAACCTATAATTAAAAGATATTAATTTTTCTAAGTATTGTAATAAGTTGTCAACAAATTTATGCGCCATTTGCGGCCTCTTTAATTTATAAAAAATAAAAATAAAAAAAAACGAGAAAAAACAGAGTTAATCGTGTCAACTCTGAGATTCCCGTACGAGTTTGCTGTCCTATGTGCGAATAAATTTGCTATAGCTGTTTTTGGGGCAGACTATGACCTTAAGTTGTCGCATTACCATATTAATTTACGCAAAATTTCATTACTGTGTTTTCAATATTTTCTAAGATATAAATTCATTTATGAAAATTTGGTGAACTTAGCTCAATTAGTTTTTCAGTTATCATCGGGACAGACAAAGCTAAATCAACTCAGAATTCGACGCTGATCAAAAACATACACTTGAGTCAGTATCTCAGAGCATTATTTCTTCCTAGCGAGAATTTAAATACCAAATGAGTTAAATCTTTCAAATTTTCGCAAACAGTTTATTATAGGTAAGGCAAATTGAGTATACCCTCCGAACATACGTTCGTACGGGTGTAAAAATAAAACCTTAAAAATGAAAATTGGAAATAAGCTTTCTATAAACATTTTTAAGGTGATTAAAAATTCTATTCATTATAAATTCGTAAATTGCAACTCTATGAAAAAAATCTTTCAAAACTAAAAAAGAAAAATTCAAATCAAAAATTTTAATTTTTAAGGCAAGTTGTGATACGGGCTATTGTATAAATTAGTTTAAAATCTATTTCGAAATGCAACCCAACAGTAATTAATTAACGGTTTAAAAATTCAAATTCAAGGGTCTTTAAATTTCACTTCACTCATAATACGCAATGATCATACGGAAATAGATGAAAAGTAAAAAAGGGCACCAATCAGTACTTTTTCACTTCAGCGTATTTAAGTTCAAACAGATCATAAAACTAACTTTGATAAGTACCACTGATAAAAAATATACACCAAAAATAAGGTTTGAATTCCTAATGAACTTTTTAATATTCATAAACTTTTTATTTAAATTTGAGTTTAGAAAAAAAGATTTAAACGGATTTATTATCACTAACCATTCATTAGTGCGAAACAACGCAAGAAAAAAAAAACAATTATGAAGAAAACAAACAGTTTGCGATTCAGCACAATTCCTTTTAAAAGTCAAAACATATGTACGGATGCATGTGCCGTAAAAATTTGAAATAATTACAATAATGTTTAATTTTATTGCTTGCAAGTTGAAATTGCATCCTTACTATGAACTAAAAATCTTAAAAGAAAAAAATTTCTTGAATTTGTAAATTTAGAATTTTTGTAGACAAAGCAAAACTTCTTCTAAAATAAACAGTAAAACTCTTTTATTTTTTTTTAATTATGTTAAAAGAACGAATTTGACAAACAAAGATTTTACAGACATATATATATGCATATAACCATATGTGAAAACAAAAGTTGATTGGAAAATCAATTAATTTTGAATTTGAATAAATTATTATAAAAAATTTATAACGACGGAATGGAATACTTAAGTTGATTCCATACAAAAATAATTTAATATACGCTAAAATTATGTAATAAAAATTATATTTTCCATAGCCTTTGTGAACTTCCAAAGCATGAGGAGTAAAAAAAATTTAACAAATGATCATAGCTTTAACATAATAGCAACAAAACAGGGCCGGTTTACTGTATATCTTTCATCCAAAATTTGTATTATATTTTAACACTACATGAATGGAAACTAAGAAAATGAAACAACTCGTACTATAAAATGATAACATAGAACTTAATTAAAATAATTTTGTGACGTCATGATCCACAACATCATAACGTTTTAATTGAAATGTTCATTTGATACAATCCTTAAATTATTTCACACTACTATAATATTAATTAACACTGTAGGCGTTAAAACAAACAAACCTAATTTAAGCTTATAATTAAAGCTTTTCAACTTAATTTTCTAATTTTTCTCTAATTTCGTTAATGTAATTGTGTTATAAGTATTTTATAGCAAATTTTAAAGTTACAACAATATTATCATTTAACATTATTCATTTATTTTTTGTTTATTTTCCATTTTAGCAATTTTATTGGCATTTCAAGGAAACACCGGTAGCCGGTTTAACTAGTTTTATTTCAATTTGCAAAGCTAATTAAAAAGATAAATTAACATTAAACATCTTTGTAGACAAATTTGTGATATGTATGTGCATAAATGTATGATTGTGTTGTGTATGACCTTATACACAACCGAACTGCTTATAAATTATGGACATAAATTATAAAAAATCACGTGAAAGCAAACCTCATTTAATTTTATACTATTCGGTAAGTAGCCGGTAAGTAATTTGCAATAATAAATTCTATGATTTGAAATTCAATTTTAATTACATTAAGACGTACTTTATTCTACACTCAAATTTTAAAATATTTTTTATTATTTTAATTTATTTTTATCTATTTTATAGGAAAATTCTAGAAAATTTAAATTTGTAGTAATTTTCAATTGTATTTCTTCCAATTTTTTAGTGAGCAAAATATTAATATATTTGAATTTTGTTCAATATTCTTTTAGAAAACTCATATATTTAATTAAAAGAACTCATACGTTCTTAACACATTTTCAAATTAATGATAATAAAGAATGGATAATAAAGAATGGTTAAATACGAATTTTGAAATTTCTTTAGAATTTTAGTAATTCTATTTTGTTTTACTGGAAAATTAAGAAACAAACAATTACAAAATTGTTGCAAGAGATTTTTCTTATCGGATTTTTGTATTAAATTATGGAATACGTTTTTTTACAACTAGTCAACAGTACAACTTTTACAATTTTTCATATATATTATCTATGGCTTCTATTCTCGTATCTATAACTTTACGTCTCAAGATTTTTCTTCGATCAATAAAAGTTTTTTATAATTTAGTGATGCCATTTCGTGAATTTACTTATTTTTAGAATTTTCAGTTTTGATGTAAATGGAAAATTTATATATCATAGGTAATAATGACGTAACGAAAATATGTACACCAAAATGTATGATATGCCGCTACTTAGCTCATACTTACATACATTAAGATCTCATAAAAAGTTTTCGCTTTATTCATTATACAAACAAATTTTATTAAGTATACCTTTTATGTAGGTACATAAAAAAATATAAAATTTTAAACGGAAATATTTTATTATGCAAAAGTAAATAATAATTAAATAATAAAAGTTATTATTTCTATTTATACTTTTTAATTCAAATATTTATTCAAAAAAAAAATTTTTTAAATATTTTAGGGTTTACAAAAAAAAAAAAACAGAACTTTTTGGTTTGAGCGCTAATTTTTAAACGATTACATCGTATTTAGTACAATTAATCGCAGATGCTTAAACAAACCAATTTCATGTTTTTGTTAAGTTTCAAATTTAATTAAATACATAGGATGTATCGTTAGTTAAATTAAATGTTATTATACTATAATTACCTAAAATAATCAGAAAATAATTGTTAATTGTAAACTTATAACTTACGTAATGAAAAAATTAATGATGTCGTCGTGTTAGGGTACTGCTAAAAAGTTACTATTCGAAAGTGCTGTTTTAGAAAACAAAAAACCCGGAAATGTTATGCAAGTATAAATCATTGCTATGGTAGTATCGCGTTAATTATTTTAAATCTATAAAGCTTGTTAAGTTTGAATTACTATTTGACTGCTTTAGCACATATTTAAGTACTGCTACTTCTAATACTGTTACATACCTTACAGTCCATTCTGTATATAAGAAACTTACAAAAAAACAGTTTGTTCTGATTCTATTTAAATTTAAACATGATCTTTTTGTCCTTTATTAACAAAAACGTTTTTTAAACCGAAATAATACTTTTTGCATTTATCTTTTTTTTTCTGATTTCTAAATTTTATTTCAAGCTCATTTTTGACATTTACTCCAAAATTTGATAGCATTGAATTATAATTTGTGCTTATAACGGAAACTTAACTAAAAATTTTATATAAATAATGAGAAAAGTGCAGTTTGCCAAAGTAATTATAAGCAAATTCGACTGTTTTTCTATCGAATTTTTTTTTATAAAAATTTAACAGCAAAAATGTTTTTAATAAATGTAGAATTTATTCTGAAGTTAGAGTAGATTTCTCCAAAATTTTAACATTCTCCAATCAATAAAATGTAAAACAATATTAGAATTAAAAGGGCTGCTTTCCAAATTTTTAAAAATTTTGGGTTTTTTACAAAAACATATTGCTTTTTTAACTTAAAAGGACTTCTTTTCTTATGCAAAATTTTTGTAGAGTCTCTCACTTTTCGAATTATTAAAATAGACAACTCTTCTCCTTTTGCCCTCTTTCGTCCTTTCTTTCTGTTATAGTAAACGAGCCTGTTTTAATCTCGTATAAACTAAAAAATCTGACTATTGACGAAAATTGAATAATTTAGAAACGAACAATTTTTTTTTGTTAAAATTTTAAAATTTTTTTTTTATTTCGACACATCGCAACAAATAAAAATTAAATTTAAATATACATAAATAATAATCATAAATTACCTAATAATATAAAAAAAATTATAATAACAAAGAGAAAAAAAAACAGTTAAAATTTGCCAATTCATTTCGATTGACGGTGGTGAGAATATTCAGATATTTTTTTCTCTCCCCAGCTGATCTTTTCGTAATGAAAGTTTTAAATTAGCAAACTATTCAGTTTTAGTAGTTTTAATTCAATATTTCATTATAATTAAATGAACGCGGATAAATAAATGTAAATTATTAGAAACATTCTAATTAAGACTCTAATTAATTATTCGCGATTCTTAATGTTTCTGAACATAACATTGTAAAAAATAAAAGGAAAAAAGTAAAATATTCAAGAATAAAATTAAAAGTTCAATTTTGCATTTAAATTTTGTGATTTTGTTCGGCAACCTCGCGGTAACAGCTTTATCTTTTCAGTTATTCTTTTGATCTAAAATGCTTAATTAATAATTAAATTATACTTAATTATTTTTTAATTTAAACAAACATTTATAATTTTTTTCTTTTTTTCAACAAAATTTTTCTTTTGTATATAAAAATTTACATTATGGCAAAAAATTGAATTTAATTTTTAGTTTATCAAAAACAAATGACAAATAATGTCAAAATTTTAAAGATACTTGAGTAAAAATATATAAATTGTGAATGTAATACGTGATTCCAGCTGTCAATTTAAGAAATAATAAAAAAAAACAAAAAAAATATGTGTCAAATTTGTGAAAAATTAATAAAATTAAGAATTAAAAGATTTGGAATAATAAAACAGCAAACAAAATTTGAAAATTATTGTAAAAATTTAATAAAAATTCGAAAAGAATATTTTATTTTAGGTGAAAATGCAACATTATTTCGAAAAAATTTCGAAAAATTCTTTGAAATTCATAATGAAATTGAAAATATCGAAGGCGATGATAATCGGCATTATAATAATCTAATAAAATTTCGATTTTATAAGGTATCACAGAGAATTGAGGAAATTTTATTGACACATTTTGAAGTACCTAATAATGACAGCGATACATTATCTGTAGATATTAAAAATAACAATGAAAGTGAAGGTTATACTAATCAAGGTTATATAAAAGATGACCCTACCACGTTGGATACAAAAGAATTGAATGCTACATTGGATATTAACGAACTAAATAAGAAATGTAAGAATTTAGAATTTTAAAAATTCTTAAAATTTTAAATTTTAAATTTGCCCTGTCTGTGATTTTTATTTTTGTCAAAATTTTGATTTGATTGCTGTTTTAAAAAAAGGAAGTAAACAATACGCATTATTGTCAAATTCCTACTGTCAATGTCATACTTTCAACTCCATGACTCTTGTTATTCAGAAAGAGGAGACAAAACAAATTTTCCTACATTTCTGCACTGGGCCAAAAATCAAAAACAGTGAAATACTAAATTGTAAGATTTCAGTGTGAATAAAATATTCGAAATTCAGAATAACATAATCAACGTCATGGTTTCAAGCCATATCTAAAATGAAAATTGTTGTCGAAATGGTAGCTAAAAATATAATAAACTTTTACATGTACAATATTATTGTTAAGTTACTCAATGAAACAATTAAAATGAAACACCAACGCTTAAAAATACAAATAACTTAAAAATGTAAATTAAAGAAACGATTTATGAGTGTCAACATCCATGAATTTTTTTTGAATAATTACTTAATATTCTTATTCACATAAGTATATAAGGTAAACATTCATTTGGTTTTATTATTTTCAATTTTATGATTAATTTTATTAAAGTTGATTCTTAATTTTGTTTAACTGAGAAATGATAAGAGATGTATTAAGTGGGATTCCTCATCATAATCAAAAGCAATAAATCAATATTTACTCATGTATCAAAATATATAATAGCTTCACTACACACTACGCTACGATTTTGTCGCATTAAAAGAAATTGTAAATATTGCTGTAAATTGCTGTAAAAACGTTATTCTTCCTTTCTTTTTAGTTTGTAAAGTTGTAAATAAAATTTCAGAATGAATGGAAAATTTTTAAAATTAAAACTAATCTTTCTTTTGGTTCTTTCTTAAATAAATTTATAAAATATTTGTTGACAAGCAATGTTGATGCTTGGCGCCGAATTTTTAATGATAATTTTCAAAATTCAATTTTATATGAGTGTAAAATAGTGTATTCTAATAATCGATATTTTTTCAAAAATAGTTTGTATAAAATATAATAATTTTACTTATTCAAAATTAAATAAATTAAATAATTTTAATTTAATTTTATATTCTACTTAAAGTTTTTAAAAATAAAAAAAAAGTATTTGTTTGAAAGCACCTAAAAGAACAGATACAATCATAAATGGTCTGAAATTGTATAAGTGTTTGTGTACTTATATACACTTACGTAAATTCTAAAAAAATATCTTATAAATATTCAATATAAAACGGCAGGTATTGTAAACATATGTATGTATACTAATATAAAATTCGTAAACCTATACACTTGGAACTTTAAAATTATAGGCAGAGCATGCACTCAACTGGAAATTTTCTGATTTTAAATTCTCTACAGAAGTAACCTACTTTCAAATGTGATCGATCACATTGCTTTTTATTTCAAGAATAACACTTAAATAAATTGGCAGTGTGCTTAACTGGCAATGTATTTAAGTGTTAATTGAAATATTTAAGTGGAAGCGTTTATTTTAATAATTATAAAGAAACGCTTCAAATTGGTATAGGAAACAGTCTTTATTAAAGACTTATATAAATCAGAAATGAGTCCCAAACCAAAGATTTTTTATAAAATTAGAATTCATTGAAAATCTTCAAATAAAAATTTTTCATTTTTCTTATAAATTAATTTCATATTATATTTGAATAGTTCATTCAAAAAAACTACAACGTCATAGATGCTACGTGCACATCAGTTTTTGTTTTTTTTTTCAGTGTAAACATTACCAAGACAATATCTTTTGCGTATAGCCACATGAATAATTATTAAATTTCAATTTTAAATTATTTAATACAATAAAGAGATAAAAATAGCATTTAAATTAAGAAAATATTATCATATCTGACATTGTCAACCCAGTAGACCAAAAATACTCGCGACAAAAACAAAAGAGCCCTTCAAAAAACAACACAAAAAAAAATTAAAAAAACGAGTATTAAATCATCCAAAAAACAAAAAAAAAAGAAGAGGTCTGCATCCCATTTTTAGAACAGAACAAAAATGATGTGTGTGTTCAAAACTTTTATACACTCAGATAACTAAACGCTATACAATTTAATCTCGTTTATCTCTTATCACAAATGAATAATATTTGCATTCAGATAATTTTAGCTGGCTACTGATGCTTTCTTAACTTTCTTTAAGTTTTAATATTTTAATCTTTTTTTTTTTTGGTCTTTTTTAAACCTAATTAAATTTTTTGTTTTAATCATTCGCCGATTGGCTACGATTGTGAATCATTAAACTTTTAGAATTAATTGTTTAACGAGTTGGTTTTATAATTGAACCGAATTTTATTAAATTTTTTCTTAATTTTTTTTTTTTGCATACAATTTTTTACTTGCTAAAATTCTTAAATTATTTACACTTGGCACATAATATAATAAAAAAATAAAATACAAAAAAAAATTTAAATTCTTCTATTTATAACAAAAGTGGTTGCATTTTGTATACAAAAAAGCTGGAAGCATCAAGCCCAACTGACATTAAATTAATGAAGAGTGAGTTCTAAAGTTATAATTCTTTTTTGTTTTTGGTAAAATAATACAAATTATAAAGTGTTTTGTATGATAAGAGAATCATTCGAGTTTAATTTAATAAAAAAAAAACAAGTCATTGAACTTCAAATGAACAGTAACTAAGCATTATTAATAAATAATTTGAAGTAGTATAAAAATTGTTATAAATTAAAGTATAAATACTAAATAAATTTCAAACCAAAAAAAAAAACACAATATTTCATTAGATAAGCCAAATTTTAATAAATTTTTTAAATTGTACAAATATTTTGTCTGATCATATGACTTTCAAAATCAAAATTTAATATCTTTTTGAATCAATTGAATTTTCGTCCGGCCTTTTCATATACAAACAATTATCTTTAGTAGACAGTTACAATTAGGTATTGATTGAGACAAGGGAAATAATATGATAATTTTTTTAATAACCTATTTCCAAAATTGAATTGTTTTTTTCTCAATTAATTACTAATTTTCATTAAGTGCTTTTAATAATTCCAAAATTATGTAATTAAGTGTATTTGTTATTGAGAATACGATATCAATTATTATTTGTAAATAAATAATTGTGTATAACAATTTGAAGAGTTTTGATTAACTCTAATTTTAAGAGAGCAAAATTCTTATATGAAATTGAGATGGTTGATTCATTGATATTGAAAATTTTGCTTTTAAACTAATCGTTCTCACTTCTGTTCTCACGTGGTATATTTGTTCTTTAAAATAAGAAGAATTTTTTGTAAAAAATTTGGTACTCTTTTTTAGGTACACTTCTCAATTTTCACATTATTAATGAAAGTTTGTAAAATTTAAAAAGGAATATTAGAAATTGCGTGCTGTGTTGAACTACAAAACTACATTCGTCAGTTGTGCAATATAGTGTCATCATAATACCAAAATATTGTATAGAGCATAATGTTACAATGTTGTGTAACATTAGAATAATTGAATGAAAAGGCTGGGCGAAAATTCAATTGGTTGAAAAAGATATTCTTGGTAAAATGACGCGGACGTTTTTTTTTATTTTACTATTAAAAACTTTTTTATAAACTTATTTTATTTAAATTGTTTTTAATTTTTTATTGTAACTTTCTTTATGGAGGGTAAATTCAATTTTTAAAGGTCAATTTAACCTTATACAATATCAAAGTGAATAATAAATATTTTGCATAAACTTTTTATAAGCACATAAATAAAACGCAAATATATTTCATACCCTTTAAGAGTATCTGATATAATCTCCTAGCAGCCAGATATAACAAGACTAAATACTAAAAATAACACATAGAAATCATAACGTTATGAGAGGGAAAAGATGAAGGAAATTAAATTTAGAAGCGTAGTTAAAAGTCATTCGATATTATGAAAAGAACATACGTAAGAATAATGGGCTCGTTAAGAAAGAATTAATCTACTATGTATATTTAATATACATAACAGTTATGAGATAAGGAAAAATAATAATCTTTTATCTGGTTATCATTGTAGACTAATGATATTATGTTTACATATGCTATCAAGAGCTTCTGGCTAATTTTAATATTTAAAAGTTCCCACTAGTTCAAAGATTTTCATTACGCTTTTATACTTAATCGAAAGAAAATTAAAAATTTTTTTTTACAATAAAAATTTTTAATTTATAATCAAAAACTAAATAGTATTAGTTAACGAAAATCTGTCAACTTGTGATTATTTAAATTACAAAATTATTTAAAACAAGTATTTTTAAATAAAATTATTAGATAAAAAATAAGTGAAAAATAACCATTCAAAAAAATTTTTTTTTAATTTAATACAAAAAGTGAGTACAGTGAAATTCATAAATATTTTTTATATAAATTCAGAATACCCATGAGTACCCTTAAATTATCAATAGCATTCATAAGATTAAAATTTATTGAAATATCAAATTTTTTATAAATTTAAACGCGTGACAGACACACTTATTTCATATTACGTTTGTATATGAAATGTTATGGAAATTTTAAAACATAAGAGTATTTCAACTTCATTATTTTGTGACTTAGTTGTTCATACAAAGTATTTGATATCAATATCGGTATTTGAACTTTTTAATTAATAAATATATGAGTTATTAAATTTATCATATTTTAAAATTATTTTTTTCGCGCTAGTTTTTACAAAAGTCCGATGATACTAAGGAATGGTACCGTACCATAGTACAATGTAGGTTGCAATGTACTCGATCTAATTTGATCTAAAAAAATCGATTTAAACCCTTTTTTTCTCATACACAAATCAGTTAACTCTTAAGTTTAAATTTTTCTTAAGTCAATTCACATCAAATTTATGACCAAACGATCAATAATTTTATAATGAGCTGAAGTTACAATATCATATTAGTATAGACTTGTAGAGCGTACACTTATAACAGTTAGAATATTAATTTTTGATTTCAAACGATTTCGGTTTACAAGGGACCTATTGTAAATACATTCCTACTTTATACTCTGAATTTCAAAATTTGAATTTATACTTTGAAAAATAAATTATTTAAAGCTAAAACATCGTTTTCTGATAATTTGCCACATGCTGATAGTGTTACCGTTTAATTGAAACTAATTTGTATTTGTTGTAAATGTGTTGTTCGTACTAAATTTCCTCTAGCAAAACAAGTTATGAACCAATGCTTTTTGTACTTACATAAATTGATTTTAATTTCTTCTTAGTTTTGAATATATTAAAAGGGTGCAGTAATTTTGGACTAAAACTCACAATACTAAAAATAAAATTATAAAATTATGAAACATTTCTGCAAAAGAGATGGTTTGAATATAAAGAGTTCAAGAGAACCAAAATCAAGAGTCTTTATATCAATAAATGTTAAAATTCAAACAATTCTGAAATTGTGGTAATATGTACTACACTACATGTTTCACATTCTCTTTTTTTTGTTCTTTTCGGTTCCCAATCAATAATATTCTCGAAAAAGCATTACTTGAAGTGAAGAAATGAGATTGGTTGTAAGTTTACACTTTTCGTTTTTATTGAATTTGGTTTGTTATTTTTAATCATACAAAATCCAAATATAATTCGAACTTTAAACAAAGTAAAACAAAACGAGTTGCTACAAGCATAAAATAACAATTAAAAAATCTTCGGAAATTTTTGATTTTAATCATTTGGACTATAGTTTAATTTGGCAAATATAATAAATCTAAAAATCGACTGAGGTTCGCAAACAAAATACTTACATACATTACAAAAGCTATTTTAAACGCTATATTAAGACAAAGAGGAGTAAGAGTTCTGTACTAGAAAATTCCAAAGTTTCTTGAATTTTTCATTTTTTGAACTAGGAAAAATTTTATGAAAAACTTCACATTTTTAAATAAACAATAAACTTTGAATGTTCTATAGGTACATATTGCTATTACCTAAGAATTAAATATAATTATTATGCAAGAAGCAGGGCTTAAATATACATAAATAAGAAATTATATGAGTTTAAAGATTTTTTAATATTCTTACATATATAAAGCGTCAATATGATCAAAAAATAAAATCATACGTTTCAAGTGCGCATCAAATTCCTCTTTACGGACAACAGCATTCAAAAAGTGTGGCTTTCTTCAAACAAGCAGTTATAACAGGTTTATAAATAGCTGAGTAAACATTGACAATTCGGTGAAGCAACTGACTGAGTTGTGTAAAAATTAATTACTCTTATTTGTGAGGGGGTGTGCCAAAATGTGGCAGCCTTAAATAATGCTAAGAAAATTAAGTACGAATACAGAAAAAAAATCTGTTCAAATTAAAATTTTCTGATAGTGTCAAAATAGATTTATGTGCATACATTTATATGTACACACATATTAACTGTCATAAAATTAATCCATTGTTAAGACATATAATTTGAAAAAAAAAAAATAAAACAAAAGCAGTAATTTTTCGTGCGAAATTCAGAGAAAAGCTCACTTAAGTGTGAGAGAAATAGAAGCTTAATACGAAGCTTTATTGTTATAAATCAATTGTGTACGGTAATTATTTGGATGTACGTTTGTGTGTAATGTATGTTTATAAATACATGCTTTTATACAAATTAAATAAATTAAATTAAATAATGGAAAAATGTTGACAAATGTTACGAACTTTCATCCAAGTTGAATACTAAATAAATATTTTATATTTGAATTAAAATTACAAATAAATAAGAAAAAAATTTCTATTTTTAAAAAATTTTTTTTAAATTTTTCCATTATTACACGTACGTCAATAAAAAATTTCACGTGGTAAAATTTTATGAATCGCAAATTTCCAACAATTATCTGGAAGTAAGATTGCAAAATGAAGTTCAAAGTCAAAGAAAAAATTTTGCAAAATAATTTGTTAACAAATAACATTTCATGTCGTATCGGTTTCGACCATCTGTCGGTCGAAAAAAATTATTAAAATCAATATTTCCCAAAAAGCATCACTTGAAGTGACGTGATAATAATTTTCTAAAATTTATTTCTAAAATTTATTTAGAAATATTAAAATTTAATAGTAGAAAAATTTTTGCAAGATATGAAATGATTTTAATGAATTTTTATTGAAGTACAAGTAAATATAAATCCATTTTAGAAACGAATTTAATGAGAACATGCACATACGAATTTACTCATGTGCTATAGGTAAATCTACTCGGGTGAGAGCTGATATAAAAATTTTTAAAATATAGTAGAAATTTAATTGTTAAAGTCAAAACTTCCTATATAAAATTTAATCCCTTCTAATAGTACACTTTCTCGGAGTTATTGCATCCACATTGCGAACTCCGAAGTAAATTTTCATTCCAATCGCTTTATCGGGAACTGCGAAGCCGAAATATGAAAAATTAAACAAAAAATAAAAGAAAAATTTTTTTTGAACACCCACAAGTGAGTGTTTCAGAAAAACTGTTAAATTGAAAAATTTTAATCCCAAATAATGTTTTAGTTACATTTAGTTAACAGGAGTTATGCGTGTAAATTTGAGAGAAATAAAAATGAATCTCTTAAATCAAGGAGATTGTGCTTATCAATGTAGATAAATGTAGAGAATATGAATCAATGTAGAGAATATGAAATTATTTAAGAATAATTTAATCAAAAAAGTAATTAATTATCAAAAATTAATTGTACTGTACCTGCCCCTAATGTTAGAAGATTTAATAATAACGATTATACAAAATTGTTTAAATTTTAGTGTCAGATTGTGAAGAATTAACACCGAATAAAAAAAAATCACCCCACATAATTGGACTTGGTGTAAATTGTAATGCCGGTGATTCTAGTGATAGTGGTGAATCAAGAATACTAGAAAAACCACCAAAAAAGAGTGTCTTTAAGAGACGTATTAATATTTTAAATTGGATTGGAAAATATGACAAAAATATTGCAATTTCGGACTTGATTGCAGGTTTAACATTGGGTTTAACTATAATTCCGCAAAGTATAGCGTAAGTTTAGAATAAATTTCGTTGAACACATTCTAAATTATTTTATTGAATAGATATGCGTCATTAGCTGGTTTACCATCTCAATATGGACTTTATGCAGCTTTTATGGGTGCATTTGTTTATGTTATTGTTGGAACTGTAAAAGAAGTCTCAATTGGACCAACAAGTTTAATGGCATTATTAACATTACAATACACATACAATAAACCACCACAATTTGCTGTTATTTTAGCATTTTTATCTGGAATTGTTGAATTAGTAATGGGTCTATTGAATATTGGTAAGAATATGAAAAATAATAATTTTCTCGCATAAATTAAATTAATAATCATTTTGGAGAATTTAGAAACCATAATATGATATGAATTTTAATTCAGTATCGAATGATTTCATCCTTCCAAATTCAGAGTATTTGATCATTAAAAACTTCAATTAAAAATTGGGTTTATTAACCACAACGAAAAAATGCTATATAATTTGAGTTCATGATTATAATGACCTTTATTTCAATTATAATTTCAGGTTTCATTGTGGATTTTATTTCGGATCCAGTAACGAGTGCATTTACATCAGCAACTGCTCTTATCGTTATTGTTTCTCAGGCTAAAAATTTATTGGGTATCAGGATACCAGCAAAAGATATTGCAGATACTATTATACAATTATTTGCACAAATTCAAGAGACCCGATTAGGGGACAGTTTGTTGGGATTAGCTTGCATTGTGTTCTTATTAAGTCTTCGAGTAAGTATTTAAAACAAAAGAAGAATTATGAATACAAAATTTTTATAATTTAATTCAAATTATTCACAGCAATTGAATCTTTTGAATATCAATAAATCTCGACGTGTGCTAAAGAAGTTCTTATGGTACATTAGCATATCGAGAAATGCTATTTGTGTTGTTGCGGCTTCTGGTGTTGCGTTTTACTTGACTCAGATTTATGAGAACGAAAATTTACCCATAAAATTGTCTGGAAATGTTGAATCTGGTGTTCCAAGTTTTTCTTTACCACCATATACAATTGAACATGATGGTGTCACATACAATTTCTTAGATATATTAAGAGAACTTGGTTCTGGAATAATAATCGTACCATTAGTAGGAATGTTGGCAAATGTTGCAATTGCTAAAGCTTTCGGTATAAATTTGGTTTTCTTAAACTTATTCAAAATGAAATTTCAAAAATTTGATATATAAATTACAGCGGCCGACGGAAATTTGGATGCATCACAAGAAATGTTTGCATTAGGCCTATGCAATATTGCCGGATCATTCTTTAGAGGAATACCAACTTGTGGAGCATTTACTAGATCGGCTGTTAGTAATGCAAGTGGGGTTAGAACACCAATGGCAGGAATTTATTCAGGTGTATTAGTTTTATTAGCATTAAGCTTATTTACACCATTCTTCAAATATATACCAAAGACAACATTAGCAGCAGTCTTGATATGTGCGGTTGTATTTATGGTAAGAATTATTTTCGATTATAAAAGTTTCAGTTGCGAATTTTGTATATTACTCATAATATTTCATTACAGATGGATTTAAAAATAGCGCTGCGTTTATATAAAAAGAGTAAAAAAGATTTTATTGGATGGTTATGCTGTTTTGTTATAAGTTTGGCATTTGGTGTTGAAATTGGTTTGTTAAGTGGTATTGTAATATCAATAATTTTCTTATTAATGAAATTGGCAAGACCAAAAATTGTTATACATATAAAAGAGGTAAATTTAAAAAATTTAAATTCAAAACTTTTATTTGATATCCCATTTTTTTGTTTTAGATTGATAAAGTCGAGTATATTCATATTCGTCCTTCATCAGAAATTTTCTACACAGCAATAGATTATTTAAGATTAAAAGTAAATAAAGCATGCCTTGCCTCAAAATATCGTTATCCAGTTGTAGTAGATTGTGATAAAATCAGTCAGTTAGATTATACATCAATTAAAACAATTAATCTGTTAGCGAAAGAACTGAATGCACATGATGTAACGTTAATTATACATAATATGCGTAATAAATTACAGAAATATTTGGATGACAGTCAAAATATTAAATTCTGTTCAGGGAAGCTGACGACAGCTCTTTTCTCCAGAAAATCAATATCAAATGAGTCATCAGATAGAAGTTGTGTATAAATGTATTAAATTAATTTAACATTATTGTTCGTTTTTTTAGAACAAAGAAAATTGCTAAATATTTTTATATTATAAGAATGAACAATTATACAAACACTTTATTCAAATATAATTTTAAGAGAATCTCTTAAATGATTAACATGTATTGTGAGAAATTCTTAGTTCTTGTTTTTGAATATTTTGATAGTCATTATTATTTTGAATCATTTTAAGTATAGAATAAAATATTTTTATTTATTGTAATAATTTGATTTTAATAATATATTAATAAATAATTTAAGTTGAAAATGTAACTCAGAATCTAAAAAGATATTACTATTTGTTTAGAATTATTAAATTGCACAAACGAAATCCTATATGCAACTTGGAATACGAAAGTGTAATCAATTTAAAATTGTTCATTTAAGCATTTCAAAACTGTGTTGCGGGTACAATTTTTACATTTTGAACAAATTGCATTTGATAATCACTAATCAATGAAAAATGCACAGTTTTAAGCAAGTACTCGTATTTGGAAATTTTTAAGAAATTTACACTGCAGCCGGAACTTTTTCATTTTGCTTTCATCTAAGATAAACAATAAAGATAACATTTTTTTGAAGGGATTTACTTAGAATATGATCTTTTGTGAAATATATTAAAAATTAATTGAATATCAAAAATTGGAGTGACTATAAATTAAAGGTTAACTAAAAATATACTTGGAAATAAATTTCAGTTAATTTGCAATTAAAAATTGAACATTTGAAGCTCATGAATCCTGACAGAGAACTTCTTTTTAAAAAAAAATCAATTTAAACTCAAGCAAATATTACTTTCAGATCTTGTTAGAAATTGTCTAATCTAAACCATTGCTAAAGTCAACGTTTATTTGAAATTTCAATTTTAGAATTTCAAATTAAATATTTTAATTCAAAACATTTCAGTTGATTTCAATTGAACAGAACAGAGTTTGCATGCTTTTAATTTGATGTACTAAGGTTTTTTTACTATCAGAGTCGGTTATTCAGAAATTCATTAATAATTTTATGCATGTATATACTTACAATTTAGTATTTACAATCAATTTGTATGTATTAGTTTATAACTTACCTGAAAAGAAAAAGATTATTAATAATTAGTATAGTTTTGTAATAATTAAAAATCAGAGAATATTTATAAAACAATGGTAAATAAGAAATCTTAAAAATTTTATGAAAAATAAGAGAGTCAGTCAAAAAGCCAGTTATGTAAGTTTGACCATAAATTTTATTTTATTATCGTTACCAAACAAAATTTCTAACTCATCCTTAATATAAATGTATGATTTATATAGCAAATCGGCTATTGGTTATTTGTTATACATACAATTTTTATACATGAAAGATTATAGCCAGTATATAATTATATTTTAAATGTTATTGAGTAGTCATTGCACTATTATTTGGCTTATTCAGCAAAAAAAACAAAAAATTCAAAAAATAACTTAACAATTTAAACTATATAAGCACAATTCCTTAAAAGATAAAATAATGACAAAATATTAGTTTCCTTTACAAGCAATTGCAACTAAATTTTTGAAAATTGTACGTTTTCTTCAACAATTTACAAATCATCTCACATCAACATAATTTTTTTAAACACATAGAATTCAATTATTCAATTATTATTGTGTGAGTTTATAACGAGTTTATATTTTTTATTACTCAATGTCAAAAATGTAATACATAACCTTGTATTTGGTAATATTACAACTCAAATTTGATATTAATTTCACTCAACTTTTTTTTAATATCTCAATCATAAAACATATTGGTTTCAATTTATCTCTCATTTTGTAATTAATTTCCTCAATTAATGTTAAAAATCTTTTGTAAAAGCTTACGTTCTTATAATAGTAATTAATATTTTAAATTAACACGAATATTATCTGGTCAACTCAACAATTTATTCAAAATAAATGTAGATCATAATTTAGTAATTGATTATATTGCTATGGCTTTAGTAATTTAGCAAGTGATGACTTATCATTTTTGCAATTTTCATTTGAAATACATTAGTCCCTGTTCCTATATGAGTTAAAATTTCTAGAGACAATACGAAACATTGTAAAATTAGTAAGCACTTTCATTTAAATTGTGATGATTTAGGATTTCAAAAGTGCTAAAATAAATTTAAATGTTTCTCATTCACGGTTGTAAAAAGAAAAACAAAATCATGACAGAATTGTCAGAAAAAATATTTAATCCATATTCTTAGGTATTAGGAATTTGTTTCTTTTATTTGAACTTAGGCAATGTTCTACTTAAATTACACTTTTAGTACTTTATAATTGCATACTTTTGGGAGAAAACGAACTGTAAGAAAATAAAATGCAACATTTTTCATAATAATATATTGTTGTACCTTTTTGGTCTTTGATTAAAATTTATTTCCATAATATTGTTCAATTGGGAATATTTAGTCATTCCCACTTGGAAACAAATTCTTTACAAATATTTTAAAAACTTTATGCAAGATTGCCTCTGATTCTCAATAATTAATTAATGAAACAATATTGAATTTTTGAATGCTTGCAATTAAAAAAAAAGTAGATCTGAATAGATTTGGATCTAAAATTCTTCTAATTAGTATTATGTATTCATATGGATATGTATTTGAGACCGTCATAAGCATATAATCACGAATATATTCATAAGAATAAATAAAGGCAAACATTCCTTTGTATTTTTTGTTTATTCGAATGAAATAAAAACTACTTGCGAACTGATTACGTCATTAAATTCATACTTAATTAATTATTGTAGGTATGTACAAATGTGTATAAAAACCGGTCTTTATATCATTGTAGTATGGCATATCTTTATTTCTAGTCTTTTATTTTTTTCGCTTTATAAAATATGCAAAAACGATTTTCTGAATTAAACTTTAATAAATGTTACTGCGGACATATGTATATAAATAGATATGCATACATATGGTTACATATCTATACATATACGTATAAGTATGTGTTTCAGTAAATATATTATGTTCGAAGTTAGAAAATGAAAGCTATACTTATTTCTATAATATACATATGTACATATTCTGTATGCCTACATATTTACATACATTAAAAACAAATCGTTGCATCAGCACACATAGGTTGAAAATATATGAGAAATTCAGAAATGATCAAATCAAACCGCCGCTACCGCTTATTTGATAGAATACATACAAGTCAAGTCTATTAACTCTACAAAACACAATGACCTTCTCTTTAAATATTCTTGAGATAAATTGAAATTAAAATAAAACACAAAAAATATCTTTATTTCTTTCTTTCATATTCATCTCTTATACATTTATTTTCTCGTTTTATATTTTATTTTCTTGTTTGTATATTTTAATTTTTAATTTTTTATGTTTTAAAAAAGATGACATAATCAACAGACAATCAAATAACAAAAACAAAAATATGTGTCAACATAAAAATGACAGAATTTAAGTTTTGTTGTAGTTTTTATTGTTCATTTTTATTTTAACCTTGGTATGCAAACCACAATTTTCAAAAACAAACTTTCTGCACCATTTCATAAAAACTTTGGGTTTAATAATAATGAGTGGTTTTTAAAATAATGAACATTCCAAGAAAATGCTGATTAATCTTAACGACTAAATTATAATTATTATCTATTTGAAAGCGAATCTAGATTCTTTAAAGCGCATGATCTCGAAAAACAAGTGAAAAATTATTTAATTATCAAACAAATTTCCAATTTATATTTCCTAAATACAAATGATTTGAAAGGGTTTTTAGGGTGTCGGACCAACTGAGTAGGTTTGACATTTAAGGCGAATGTATTACTTGAAAAAGACTTATTTTCCTAAAATTTAATTCAAGAGCTTTACTGTTATATATATAAATATTTTTTTATAACAGTTACTTATACTTATTTGTAATTTTAGTTCATCCTAACTGATGTTGATTTGAAATATTGTAAACAAAAAATGTTGGAAGCCAAATATTTATGAAAAATTTTAAATAAGGTTTGTGTTCTAGGGTTAATACAATAATTGACTTCGTATAATACATGTTGCTTTGCTTTTCTATCATTGATTCTGTTTTATAGATACCACTATGTATTCATAATATAGTTTATAGTTATATAGAAGTGTATATACATTGCCAAATGGCATGGTAATCATTATTGAAGTTTTTTCTCAAAAAGAAAAAAAAAAATTATTTGCATAGTTGAAACCGTCCTAAGAGAAACTGAAATCGAAAAATTAAAAATTTATAATGAAAACTAAAATGAGAACCGCACATAAACGTTATTCATCAAACAAAATAACTCAATGGTGACTTAATAGGTCTTTATAGGAAAAGTTCACTGAAATATTAAAAACAAATCTTTTATAATTTCTTCGATTTTTGTTAATAACTTATTTTTGTATCTTAAAACTAAATTAGGAATTAAAATAATAGACAACAGACTAGTAAGCTTAGGTAATTAAAATTAAAAAAGCAGTTGAGACAAAATATACAATTCAAGAAAATTATTTTTATACGAGTACTGGCGTCCTCTGAATCTAATTTTCACAAAACCTTAAATTATGTGAGAGATTGGTTGTTACTTATTTTTATACATTATACCCGAAAAATTTATTTGGAATTACTTGTTCTAATGCGCTAATTATTTAATTGTGTGAATTGTTTTTAGATTAAGTCAAGATAATAATCAAGACATCTAATTATAAAGAACCACACTTCTTATTAAATACTTATCTATTCAATTACGAATAAATTACCAAGGTATGTGTATATGTATGTAAGTAATTTCTGCTAGATATTACAATTTTTTATTACAATTTTATATTACAAGACTCGGTAGTATGAACAAATAATCAATTTTTCAGCAAATAGACGCTCATGTTTGGATAAAATAATTAAAACAAAAACTCTATTTTTCAAGTAATTCATAACAAATTTAAAGCTTTTGTAAACTATTTTTCATAATAATTTAAATTTAATTTATTTTTGAAAATGTATTTTGACAACATATTGCGACAAAAGGAAATTTGAGTCTGCTCTAAGTATCGAAAAAAGAAAACTTATAGTACTTATAGTAAGTAGAAGACTTATAGTAATTTATATAACAAGTACATAAGATTATTATATAAATTAGCAATCCAATTTGATTCAAGTTAAACTGTTTTTGAAATTATTACTTTGAGTTCCCGCCTAAACAAATGCAATATTATCTGGCAGTAACAGAATTGTTTTACTTCAAAAAAAAGTAAATTCTAAATTTGAACTGCTACAGGAGAATGTACTAATTTGCAAATTACATACTTATGTTCGAATTTGACAACAAAGGCTTTATATATGCTTTCAAATTAATTTACTGACGTCGGTATAATTTCTTAATAATATGTAATTTCATTAATTCCCAAATTTAGTTGAAAATCAATCAAAATAGAAAAAATATTTTCCCAAACGTATTTGTTTTCAAATATTTTTAATTATTTTGTTTATATATTTGACAAACTTACATTGCAAATTTTGGAAAATTTTAGAAGATTTTGAAACAAATTTCGGCATGACTGCCATTTCTTAAGCTTATACGAGTATAGTGGCATGCAAGAAACTTAAGTATGAAAAAGAAAGAATAAGTTTATATTTATAGATTATTACTTAAGATCTTCATTATACCAATATGTACATACATATGTATGTATTTCCGAATATTCGTCAAAATTCTGAAAACTTTATAATTACCTGAGTTTTGATATTTGGTACTTTTAAAAGAAATCAACTTTTCTGACCTAGTCTCTAATTTAATATTGAAAAAAAAATATTTAAAAACTTTTTTCCTTTTGAAATTCAAAGAATCACCAATGAATAAAATATGAGCTAATTTTCCATAATTTTTATGACTTTTTTTCGCTTTCAAATAATTTTTTGTATGTATAATATACATACTTAACGTATATGTGTACGTATATAAATGTATGTATGTATTTACTTATATGAATAAACGATATTTAAATTAAAGAATGTTATTATAAACTGGTTCATTATTAAGGCAATTCCAGTTTCTATACTGAACCACACACACACAAGAACTATGATTAATTTACATTTGAATATTATTTCTTATGTTAATATTAAGTACACACATTAATATAAATATATTTGGAAATTATTCTTAAATTGGGTACATATTTGTTGTCATTTTTATTGACCAAAGGTAAAAAAAAAAATACGGAAGATAAGACAAACGAAGCACATGATGCTAAAGGCAAAAGTATTTTAAAATCTAAAATGATCAACGAGCAAATATTAGTTTTTGAAAAATATATTCAAGAAAATTTTTTTGGCTGTGGGGATTAATTGGTATGCAAACTACACTAGAACTTCAATTATTGCAACTTATATTTAAGATTGTAACATACATATGTAAGTATTTAATTTATGTACATATGTATGTACAAATTTTTAAAATATTAATAAATTATTAATAATACTACAATTAGAATACGGAAATTCTAGTTTGACATTTTTTCTGAAGTATGTACAACTTGATGATTGAATCAAACCATTATACAAAAATACATATATGTCGGCTACACACAACCACATAAATAGATCTCTATGCAAAATTTTGTGTAAAGAAATCTTTTCAGAAACGCAAACTTATTTAATATGCCATCTGAATAGTTAATTAATTTAAGTAAAATCTCACAACAAATATTGTCAAAGAAATTTAGATAATTTAAAAATAGATTTAATTTTAATTTATTTCCTAAATTATTCTCTAATCTAATATTGAATTTATAAACAAATTTATAATGAATGTTCCCTTCATAACTTTCTATTGCGTGAAAAAAATTCCAAAATATCTTTAAGATTAATTTAATATTCATGCAAGTGGATATCTTTTAAGAAAATTTTTAAAATAAATCAATATGTAATTAAAATATTTTACGATAAGGTTTAATGAATATAAATTAAGAATTTTATTTATAGACTTCATCAGGGGCCATTAAAAATTTTTATGTTATTATTAAATTTTTTAATTAAATTAATTATTTATCGTGAACTCAAAAATCTTACTACTTATTTGCTTTATAAACTTTTTTACATATTACGAGTATATTATAATAATGATAAGAAAGTTTTTGAAAATTTTCTTAAAAATGAACAAATTTTCTTTATAAAAGTTCAGAACGAAAAGATGACATACCCATAAATAACTCAGTTATACACCCGCGACAGTCCCGCACGAGAGCGCCACAGCTCCTAAGCACGCCTTTCCACCCTGGCAGCCACGACTTCATTATTAACCTAAACATGAGGTTTGCTCATCCCAGTTGCATATAGTGTTCCCGAGGAAAATAATCCCCATAGCAAATGACCATTAATCAAATCTCTTGTTTCGTGTGAGGCTTTTTTTACTGTATCATAACTTTTATGTGTAATGCTATATCATTAAAAGTTATGATGGAAATTGTTAGTTAACGTTACGGTTTTTGTTAAATGCCCTCTAGAAAATAAAAATAACATTATACAAAGGGCGACTTCTAGATATTTTTATCAAACCCAAAACTTATTATCAACCACAACAATATTAACTTTTTCAAACTTTTCTCTACAAAAGCTTCTTGTATTTTTCATATTGGAATGATTTTTGTTCAGAAAAGAACTATGTTTAGTTTTATATTGGGCATATGTATAGTTGTATACTATGTTGTGCACATGTAAGTTTGAATGTATATATTGAAATGTTACCGTATAAAATTTATAAAATTATAAAAATTTGGTGGTCATCATACCGCATCTAATTTTAATGTAATTTATTTGATAGATTAAAATTATCTAGATATGTGGAAAAAGAACCGTACGTTTTTTTCATATGTATGTATGTAAAAGGTACACACATACTCCATTTATCTGTATTTATAACATCAGGCACAACAGCAAAATAGAAATTTTAAAATTTCAAACATTATTATTATTTATACAAAGATTATTAGTTACATTATGTACATATAGTACATACGTGGTTACATACTATTATGTTGTGTGTGAGCGCAGAGATCAATCACTAAACTTGACTATTCTTTAAAATTTTAATATACATATTTACAACATGTAAGCATGGATGGACATTAAAAAAGGTTTTATTCACCCACAAGGTGTCCAAACCTAAAACTAGTTAATACAAAATTTTATAAAATTAATTTAGTTTTTTGGAATTAAATTGTTTTAAGTTTCGCAGCACTTTGAAAAGTCTTTTCGCAAGACGTATGTAAATTAAGTAAATTTATTTTACAAATAAAATTTGTCATGTAATTCTTCATAAAATTGAAATATTTTTTGTAAATAAAAAAAGCAAAATTGGATTTTGTGAGACTCTGTCGATTCAAAAACAAAACCATTTTTAATATTATGGCTCTTAAATTTCATTTATAAACTTTATTTTATTAAGCATTTTAAATTTCGTTTTTAAAAGGAGGGCTACAGATCCTCAAAAACTGCATGCACAAATAAATTTTCGAAATTTAAAAGCTTCGCAGTTCTAACTTAATAGCTGAGTTTTCAAAAAGCCCTATATGGTGTTTTTAATATATAATTTTTGCAGTTAAAAAATAATTCTCCCTATTTTAAGTATACAAGTACATATAGCTTGTAGATATTTTGAACAAAAAATACAAAGATCACGAAATTCTCGTTTAATAATACTCGCTCAATAATTATTAACTAAATCCGTTGCTTTATTTTATCATCACTTAAAAAAAATCTTAGACTTTCACAATTCTCACGTGAACTTATTATTTACAATTTCTTCACATTAACAAATGAATTTCGATAAAACAATAATTTTTTATGTCTTTGAGGTTATCTCTGGTCATAAATTTCTTTTTTAAACCACTAATTACGTACTTCTTTCCATATTTATTGCCTTCCTAAAAGTATGCAACATATTGCATATTTACATTTCATATTTACAAATAGTTCTTTTAGAGAAAATAACGACAGTTTAATAAAAAATTAAAAGAAAATTGTTTTTATTATTAACGGGTATTTGCGCTCGCTTACAAACTGGTTGGTTTGATACAAATTTATTTAGGTTTTACATTAACCTCAGACACTTTGTAAAAAAGTTAATATAATGTATGAACGTATGAACGTGTGTCTAAATGTATAAATGCATAATGTGTATTTATTTATTTATTTATTTATTTATGATGAGAAAGTGAGTTTTTCGTTTAGATTATTGTAAAATATATACACAACCTTCCTTTGTTATTATCATAATTTCCATTTTTCTCCTGCATTTTCATTCTAACTTATAATATGCACATATAATTTTAACGGTACTACATGCAGATATTTGATTACATTATGTTATGATTATGTTATGATATTATTCGTAGTCATCAGCGTCATCATTAAAGTGTATTTTCAGCATAATATAGAAGTTCACACACATAGTCTCAATATGTTGGCAAAATATATCTACGTGTGTATTTATCTCATTATATAGACATGCATACGGCTTTTATTATAAACATAATTTTAAATTTTATGTTAATTATGTTGTGATACCTGATACGAGTACATCCATTATTGTAATTTTAGTTTGCGTATGCAAATACATGTATACAAATGTGTATGTGTATATGTAGATTCGTGGAAGCAAACATGCACAAATAAAATATATACCTAATATTTATTGTATGTACATATATACCTATGTGATATTTATGCAAAATAATAATGAACATGAAAAATGTGATGATAATGAGAGATTTTTAATGGAAAAATATTGCTATTTCATATCTAATTTTAAAGATTTACAAATTTTTAATGAACTAATCTCAAATTTCAAGCACATTTAATGAATTTATGGTGCTGAAATCACTCAATTTATTGATGGAAAAAAAATAATTTGAAATTAAGGTTTTTATGATCTTTATATTGCGTGACATAAAATGCAACTCTATATTATAACATATGCAATACAAATTAATTAAATGATTTTAATTAACAACCCTTCAAACAAATAAAGTATCTCAATTTTACAAAATATTTTGTTTCGGAAGCAACACATTTTCTCTCATCACAAAAACTTCTCCCTTTTTTAGTCAAAATGTATATTTTCAATTAATTAACGTAATCCAAAGCATTTATAACTAGTACCCAATAATTGTAATGAAAATCTGATTAACTTTATGTGTAATTACTGCTAATGTAGTAGTGTTACCGCTAATCACACGAAATTTTTTATTTAATGTCATTGCCAAAATGTGAAATTAACGCAAATTTTCTTCGTATTTTTTCTTCCTTGCTTCAATGTTTTTATAACTTTTATAAAAATTAATCTTTTCGGGTCTGTCGTTTTTTAAAACGATTACGCATCAAAAATTATGACAGGTGACAAATAAGAAGAATTTAATTCACATTAATTTTTTTGTTTTATTCTTATTATTTTTGTATTCTCTTTTTGGAATACATTAAAATGAATTATGACATCAACGTGTATTGAGGGTGTTTTTTTCTATTTTTAAACACAAAAACAGAAGAATAACAAAAATTACAAATGCTCTACACACAGTTAAATAAAAAAGATTTAAAAAACAAAAACTTATTTTATTTGAAAATGACCCAAATAAAAAGCTGAATGAAAAAATTACAGAGTAAAAAAGAAACTAAAAAATTAAATTTGCTATGCAACAAACAAATATAAAGCATAAAAATTTTAAATATTTAAATGACAGCAGAAGAAACATCGTATACACGATACTGAACAGTAAAATTTGGAAATGGAATGCGTCTATATTCGAATGCTGAGTTCATGTCAAATATTTAATAGATCATAAAGTTCAGAATCATAAAATATACGAAAATTAAATTAGTGCGCATGTTAAACATTACATACGCACATAAACTTGTACTCATACATATGCATACAAACGTTATAATATATTTTTTCTATAAATTTTTTTATATGAATAAATAATTATATGGATATAATTATTTTCGCTAGACATTTTAAATAAATTCTACGACGACGGCGATGGAACATTAAAAATGGGGTATGCAATAAATTCAAACTAATAGTTAATAAAATTCGACCAATATATGTAAAAGAAATTGTACACAAAAATGTATTGACAAATATTACAAAATATTTTCGGAATGCTGCATGACAAGTCGAAATAGTAAGTCATTTTAACTGATTGGATATGCAATTGAAAAACCCTCATTCATAAAATATTTTAAAAGAGTGATTGAAAAAATGGATTTGTGTCCCACATTTACTAAATATTTTTTCAAGAAATAGGTGCCTGAGAACTATATACTTGGAGACTTGTAGAATGTCTTTCTTTCTCTCAACTTTCAGCTGACAGTTCTTCAAAATACTAATTTACATATTATGTCTCACACAATTAAAGAAGTGGCTATTCAATTCCCAAAACACTTACTTCAAAACCCAAACTCTAACTACCATTTTTCGATTTTCGATTTCGAATATGTCAAGAAAGTGTAACTATCAAGAAGGTCATATAAATGAAAGCTAGTTTTCGTTGAAGCTAAATGAAATTTCATGAAAGCGAAAATTTTTCATCAAATTTCAATTGTTGTCATATCTAGATGTCACTTTTGAAAAAAATAAGATGAAAAACTAGCCTATATTAAATGAAAAATATTAAAGAGCTGCGAAACTTTCAAAAACTAAGTGCGCGATCTTGCAATTGCGCCTTCTATTATGATCATCTACAATTGGCAGCTATTAATTTTAATAATCCCCAATCGTTACAGTTTGTTACCGAAGAATTTAAATGTTATATGTAATTTATTTCATTAATATTACAGAAGCTCAGTTGAGGCTTTAGCGTAACAAAATTATTTATCCAAGTTATTGAATGTATTCATGTACATATGGATTATCTAAAATTCAAGGAACAAAAACAATTGAAAAACTATTGTTTGATCATAATTCCAATTTGCTAATTTTTCTGACATCAATATCAACCTTTAATAATGAATTTTGTTACAAATGAAATTTTAATTTTATGTATGTGCAATTAAGTATGTATAATATGTAAACTAATCTACCAAAATCGAATATACGCGCCATAAATAAATAAATGTGAAAACCACATACTTGAATCAAAAATTCATAACTATAAAATAGAAAAAGAAAAAAAAATTAAATTCAATTGAAAATTTAATTGAAACTAATCAAATCAATATGCAGTTGGGAAAACTACTTAAATTTTTAAATTCAACAATTTTAAAGCATAATTTAATTATTTATAGAAAAAGCCAAAGAAATTTAAATTGGAATATGGAAACAAATTGCCTTTTTGCTTTGGTTTTTTTTTATTTTTAAATTAATTTTTAAATTATACGAGAATTTTGTGGTTTCGAAAACATAAATTATAATTTTAAAATATATCGGCTGGTATGTATTGTACTTTTTTAATATAATTACATTCATATACCTATGAACATATTTCATAAAGCAAAATTAGTTTCCAGGCCAAAGCACTATTAAAATTTTGAATTTTGAATATGAAATTCCTAACAAATTCATAAGCAGTCTTGAATAATTTTAAAAGTGGATATGTAGTTTCAATAATGAATAATTTTCGATCAGAATAACTGTGATGGCGTTGATGATGGTAATTGCTGATGACTGATTATAAAAATGTTGTCATAAAATGTCATGAACTTTTGTTTATAAATTCAATTAGTATTTTTCTATATACAAACCCACATATTGAGATACTATTGCCTATAAATGTTTATTCATATTATACGACGAAGATAGAGAATATAAAAATTTTAAATACTTTAAGAAAAATCTCTTATTAAAATTAATAGTATGAGTAACGTTTTACAATTTTAAATGTACAGGAAAAGTTCATATGTAAACATGTACGTATGTATAAATTTGTATCTTGCGTGAATAAGAATGAAGATCGTAAAAAAAGCAATTATTAATTAATTGTGATAATTAAATACAGAATATTTTATTATAATTTATCAGAATTGGTATGTATAGTAGCATACTAAAGAAAAAACAGGAAATTTTGCAAATTAAAGTTAGCTCTAATGACGTGGAACTAATTTGAATAATTTGTCAAAAAATGTACACGAAGATTCATTAATTTTTTAAATGAATCACGTTTCACGGAATAATGCAGTTTTAATGTCTATGACATTATTCATGTGTGTTAAATTCTAATGAAACTTGAAAATAGTGGAATTATTTTTGAACCTAAATCATAAGTAAACTAAATTTTTTTGTATGCTTTAAGAACCATGGTTTGTTGCATAAAATTTAGTAAAATACGATGTCTTTCATAGAAATAATCAACTTTCTATGAATTTCTTTAAAAATTAATACTTTTCCTTTATTCCTGCTAAGCAATATAAAAATATAAAACTTAACGAAATAAATAAACTATTTTTGAAATTTTCTCAATAAAGTTAATTTTATTGAAACTTAAAAATATTCGAATTTAAAATAAAAATGCTGACTTCGGCAATTTGTTTATAAAGAAAATTGGATTTAGTTTCACTATTTCTATTTTTCCAAATCTCTATAATTATTTTTGTTATTTATTTACGTTTTATAATTATATAATCTTTTATTTTTCCGATTTAAAATAGACTCATAAATTGGAAAATTAAAATCAATGAAATAAGCAGTATTTTTGTCTTAAAAACGAATGGAAGGAATTTATTTTTTTCGACCAAAACAAATATGGTAATAAAAATAAAAAAAAAAGAAACCTGATGTGGTAAGCACATAATCGACAGCATTGAGTATTTTCTCAAAAGATATAAATTCCAATAAATCTGTTTTTAATAGTTTAGTGGAAGTTTTTATCAATGTAATGAATCAAAAGCTAATAACGTTTTATTCAGTATACTTAGAAAAATGTAAATTGGGTTCCCAGTAGAATTTCATGCTACTAGCTGTAATCTTATCTACCGTAGGTTAATCTTATGTTCATAAACTAATTTTAATTTCAAGAAGTTCTGTTGATGAATTTTTTTTCCAAACTTTGATATTTCAGAGCAAATTTATTAATTCATTATTTTATTAACCAAAATGTTAAACACTACCATAGAAAGATAGTTGTTTTTCTATCGTGGAAAGATGTATTTCCCCCGAAAACTCGACATATGAAATTCGGTACCATCACAACACTTCCCATATTTTATGCAATGCACTCGGTAATGAATAATAATAATAAAAATAATGTAAATTTGTTTTACAATACTGAAAAATAAAAATTAAAAGAAAATTCTCTTTGTCACTAGACCAGAAATTATTTTTTTTTTTTAAACATAGAGTAAACAGCAATATTTTAAATTATTAAAACAAAATAAAAAAAGAACCGTTTTGTTATTCATAAAAGCGAAACTTGCGTAAATATTGATTTACTGGAAACGTAAAATATTTACCCAAGGAGTCTACCACAGCAAAATAAAAATTATGCCAACGCAGCCAATATCAATTAAAACTTAATGGTTTCCGTTCAACAATGTTACTAACGTAAGTAATTGTAAAATTAACAAAATTAACAAAGGATGTTAACTACTTGTCCCATGTATTACAAAACAATTTACTCAAACACAGTTGTAGGAAGTACGAGTGTTAATTATTATTACAATGCAGCATACATAATATGTATGTACATATATGTAGAAAGCATAATGTTTAACATCCATGCAACAAGCTATTACGGGGACAATTAGGGGTTAATGTTATTTTATGAATTCGTATAAAACTTTAACAGAAAACGGTAATTTTCGTTTTTATTAATTGGGTTGTCAGATTACAACATAAATTAAGCAAGTCATAAGAATTTCAACTATTTTAAAGCTTTGTAGTAATTCGGATACAATGAGCAATCTAGGATTTTATAAAATTAGGAAAAATTTTTTCACAATTTTATAAAAATTCCTTAATCTAACAAAAATAATTCATTTAAATTGCTTAGTTTCTGTTTGATACTCAAAGCCTAGGGCCTTACTATGTAATTCGATTTTCGTTTTCGGAAAAGAGGTAAGGTAGTACCAATCAATTTGTAACATACTACCTTTCCATTTCTACATATACGAAAATCGAATTATCTCCTGTAAATAACGCTTCAATTCTTGCATAAAAATTATCATAAAAATTGAACACAGAATATCCCCTGTGTTAAATTCTATGCGATATTCTGCATAATACATAACGGTACAATATTTACTAAGTCTTATATAAAAAATGTTTCCATAATAATTAACTTCAAATTGTTAACTGTTTCGGTACGGGAATTTCCTTTCCGAAATTCAAAAATTTTTTCAATTTAAATGTTCAATAGTTCAATAATGAAATCATAAAAAAGTGACCGCTTCTAGTTTTAAAACTTCAATAATAACCGCATTGTCAAAATATTTGCACTAATTTATATCTATAATTCAATAAGTGAGCACAAATACGTAATACAAATAATGTTATTGTGAATCAAATGTTAATGAACTAGATAACAAATATTGTAGAATATAAAAAGCGAAATTTCAAAAACATTGAAATTCTTCCACACCTTTATTTTTAGAATATTTAATAAACATAAATGAATTCATATACCTAGTTTAATTATTTTAAATTCTCTTAGGAATTCAAAATAAAAAAAAAAACTAAAAATTAAAAATATTTTTACTATTTCTTTTTTATAAAGTTGTCAAATGAATCACAATTAATGGGGCATACACGAAGAAAATTTCATTATAAAAACAAAAACTATGAAAATTCGAAATTTTCAAAATATTTAAATTTGTACAAGTCTACTTTGCTTTATGACTCTATATGAAACGAAATTTTCTTTTTCTTATTACGAGTAATAGTTTAGATTTAGATATTCCGATGAAAAATGTTTAGGCCAATTTCTGCATAATATACATGTAAATAGAAGTGAAGTAAAATAAAAGTGCATAATTTTTTAAAAACACTAAAACAGAAGCCTTAATTTATTGCACTTTTATTTTCTAAGTTTTGAAAATTCCTCAAGTTTTGAGACATCTATGACAACGTATTAATTAAATTACAAATTAAACATTTAAAAAATAAGCTGATCTACAAAAGGTTATGATAATTTATTGTCATGTCGCCACTTGCTTCTGGAATTATCATAAACTACCTTTGACGCCAATAATTAATAATTATGCTCATGATAACATAAATAATTATGCTCATGATAACACTCGTATATGAGTCGCAAGGAATTAAAAGACTAACTCAAAAGAATTAAGTTGAAAAATCTTAACGATTCCGCACTGAAGTTAGGATAGATACAGTTGATCTCTGTGAAACCCTTAAGAATTAACGGTTTTAAATGTCGGAAATAATTAACAAAGTTTCAAACAACCTCTTGCTTTTTATATGTCAACTATCACAAGTGCTAATAAAATCTCAACCACTTTTAACGAATAAAGCTGTCGTTTTACCATATTAGCTTTTACAAAATTTTATTTAGGCAGTGTAGAATTTTATGTAAATAGTATGTAGGTTGAACAGATTTTAAGATCACAAGACACGCAGTGACCACAATGGCTGCGACCAGAAGGAGCCAAGCAATTTTGACTTCTATAATTTCTGAGATATAGCGATAAAAATTTTGAAATTGTTCCTCGATCCTCGAAGTTCCTCGATCATACCCTATGTAAATAGGGTTCTGGCATTTACTATTATAAATCATTTGTGAAAATTTGGTGACCTTAGCTGAATTTTTGAGTTATCGCTGGGGCGGACGGACAGACGGACGGATGTAACTCAGAAAAGGGGCTTTGAACCAATATTTAAATATTAAAAAAACAAAATACCTTTATAGTTTAAATTCTCACCAATTATGTCCGAATTTTTTTGATTTTCATTCTTCTAATGTTTACAATATTGTCCATTATTAGGTCCAGATTTCCTGAAAAAAATCCAGATCTTTCCAGATGGCAGATCCAGAACTTTCTTATAGCAACAAAAATCTTCGAAAATTTCTTCTTTAACATATTTTCTTTCTTATGAATTGGTCGTTTGGAATTTTTCATATCTTCTTTAATTAAATCTTTTTATAAATTCAATACAATCCTGGATTATTGAACTTTTCATATCAACATTCAAAATATTTTTTAAAAATACAATAATTTTTTTTTATAGATTTTTCAAAAATTAAAAATTGTGTCAAATTTTCAAAGCTTTCTAATCTTTTTAGAATTTATTAATTGGAAATGTTTTTAAAATCACAAAAAAAAAAAATAATGGGTAGATGACATCAAAATAAAGAAGAAATTTTCTCAAAAAAATTCATACATACATACGTACAAATTTAAATAATGGCAAGTCTATAATATGGCTATAATCTTCAGTGTCTGGAGCAATTAAGTACAATGGAAGAGTGCCAAAGACTGTTTACCACAATTTTTATACTTACAATGTTTGTTTCAACATACAAACACATAAAGATGTATAGTTTCTTAAATACAACTGTGCAAACTTTCTTACTTTAGATATGTATGTATTTTTTGGCACTTTTTCAAATTTTAAACCATATTTTTCTCTTTGGCGTCAAATATTTAAAAATTCACCCATTAAATCATTTGGTCACTGAACGTTATAATCACCGAAAAAAAAAAATAATAATAATGGATGTGAGTAGAATATGAATTCTTGGATAACCATGAGATACTGACAAAAAAATTTTCATCTGGAAGCTGTTTTAAAAAATTTTGTAAACCACAATTACATAATGTACCAACAATTTATTCAGTTTTTTTATTTTGTTAGAAAGACGAAGGAGAAGGGCTTATAAATAATAAATCTGTGTTTCATTATAATACCAGTTTAAAAATGGAAGCCGAATCAAGAGTAAATAGTTGTAATCTCGTAGTGGTCCGATAAGTAAATTTTCTACACGATAAAGGAATGGATATGCTGTTAATATCGCGCTTGTGTAGTTCAAATGTTACGAAGCTTAAAATCTTTTTATAATAATTTATATTTTAAAGATGATTTGTTATATTGAAGAACAACAAATGCCGAGAAGGAATGGTTTACGTATTTAATGAACAAAACTTAACACTACTGCATCAAAGCTTAAACAAAGTTTTCTTTCATATTCAAAGAGTTATCAAAAATTGGTAAAGCAATTTAAAATTGACAATAAATCGAAATTGAAATCTATTAAATTTCTATTTAACCCAGCATTTACACATACAAGTTACTTGCATGCAAGTTTGTATAATATTAATTGTCAATTAGTTTTTCGAAATGTCAAATTACTTGCTATTATGACGTAGGCGTTTAGCAAGTTAATTTTTGAAAATGTCTTTGAGAAGAAAACAACTAGCAATATATATAATTGTTTATAAATTTTAGAAACCATAAGTTTGCTAAGTTTAATTTTTTCAAAACAAAATTCAAAAATTTTAAATTAAAAAAAAAAAAAATCAAAACAACAAATTTTTTTTTGTGAATTTCTCAATATGTCAAATTACTTGCTCAAATTACTGGCAGCAAAATTTTCTTGCAAGTTGAACTGCAAGTAAACAAGCAAGTAGAAATATTTCAATGTGTTAGTAAAATTTTTGTATGTATTGCAACTTTCTTGCAAGTAACTTGTACGTGTAAATGCTGGGTAAGGAATCAATGAATGAAAATATGAAATTAATAAACAATTAATTCCAAATAAATGAAAATTTAGGAAATTTAGTTTTTCTGCAAAATCTCTCGGAGTAACTTTTCCAATGGCAAGAAAATTGCCCTTAAATTATTCAAACATTTCTTTCCTTTAACAAATGTATTGTAGATTTACATACCATTTAATACAAATGTAAAATGTATATTATGTACCATATATATTCGCATATATAGTAAAAATATATGTGCTCATTTGTTCATGTAAGTACACAATTAACCCCAGAGCACCAACTATTCAAATAAAACATAAAGCTCCCATCCTCTACACTAACAACTGCAATATTTTCCAAAATCTTGGTATAACTTAATTGCTTTGACAGGTAAAACATATTAAATACGAAATTATAGATCGAATATAGCAAGTTTAAGGCTACCCATATAGATATACGTTGGTAACCCGAAGAGTCGCATTGATTGCCTCAAACGACAAGAGAAATAAGATAAATTAACGAGTTAGAGCTACGTTAATACTCATTAGCTTCATAGAGAATGTGATAATGAAAAGAAAGAAACTTCTATAATCTTAATTCCCCAGGCGTTTTATTGAATCGAATTCACAAATTTTACAAAAGAGGTATTGCTCTCACAAAGATTTCTTTAAAAATATGATTTTTGTAATTTCAATTTTGTAATTAAAAATCAATGTGATTTTTAATTTAATATTCATTTAGAAACAAAAAGATGACACAAAATTAACGATTTTTTCTAAATAACAAAATTTTAACTTAGGGTGTCTGCATTCTAGGGTTAGAGATAAATTTAAGTAAAAATATAAAAATTATAAAAAACGAGAAAAACTTACTGTGGGTCTGGATTTCCTTCAGCTTCGCATTCAATTAAAAATGGTTTATCGCTTTCCTTTGATTGCTGTGCTACTTTAAAAAGGAGTTCATCAGTTGGAGGCTGTTTTATAATTTTTGGTGGCGAGTTAACTATATTGTAATATGTTCGAGTAGGAGAAGAAAAAAAAACAAATAAAAGAAAAATATAAATTAGCATTAATTAGAATAATTTTATTTAATTTAGCTGTATATAACTAGAATATATATATAAATGCATACATATGTATATGTGAGAGAGTGAATATTTATAAAATTTGACATTTAAGATATGAGAAATGAGTTTTTTCTTTTTTTTTGCATTGCATCATGGCTTTTAAATAGTTTGTTTTTGTACAGATGGAGAATATGAACAAAAAAAATAGAACACAAAAAATTCAAGGAGGAGAGGGTAATGGCAAGAAGTGATAACGGGGAATAGATAAATAATGAAAAGAATGCATATGTGTGTGTTTGTGTGTGTAGAATAAAAAACATTATTGTACAATAAAATGTAATTTAAGTTAAGAGGCAAATTGTATAATGAAGATGTGCAAAATGAGAGAAAAAAAAACATGTCTAGGTTGGGTGGAAAGGAATAGAAAATCCACTCAATTCATTTTCTTTCCAATTTTTTATTTTACTTGTTACTCGTAATGAACTCTAAATAGACATGAAAATAAGAAAACGAGAAAATATTGAAAAGAAATGGTTCGTTTCTTAGTAGGTAGTGATAGTGATATCGTCGTTTGCCAAGTAGGTGATCTTGAGAATATAAAAATATATGATGATGTTTGTATTTTACATCAGAGTCGTCATCATCATCATCATCGTTACTATTCATAACAACATGATGACATTTATGTTTGAATAAAGAATGCAATAAAAACAAAAGTACATACATTGTACATATGTTGTATCATATGGATATAAAGAAGTACATAATGTTCACAAACATATATACGTACATATGTATGTTTGTACACAAAATTTTGCAACATTCATTGACTGATTCAATCCATTCACTTGTTCATTCAGTCCGATTAGTTTAAAAATAATTGTTCTTGTTTTTGTTTTTCTTTTCTATTTTTCAAATTATTCTCATATACGTTATGACGTTGTGCAGCAGCAATATTTACAACAACTGAAGGATATAAAATTGAAAAGAGGGTGAGAAATTTATATTACAAAAATTAACCTTTTAAGGATTATTGTGTCATCAAAAATGTCTCAAGTGTTATGGATGGATGATATCACAAAAAAAGAGAATAAATACAACAAATTTAGTACATGTAGAGAAAAAATTTGCTTCATATTCGTGCATTTATTCATATACATACATACATATACATATATACATTTAAAAGGATAAATATGTAAGAAAAATTTTGACATCACAATTAACATAATAAATACAATAATAACAATAAAGACATAAAATGTTGTTAAGGTGCTATTATAGAAATTACATTATTTTGCAAAATGTAACATAAAACAAAAATTTGACATGGGAAAACGAAAATCTGTACATAATATACAAAAATATATTAGATAATGTGTTTCTATTTACACTCATACGTACATACATATGTACATATATATACACAGAACTTATCAATTAAAATTGGCAAAATGGGAAAAATAAAAAAAAAATGTACCAAAGGCGAAAAAATATATTTACATTTTGGCATAATACTTCACATATACAGGATGTCGTTGACAAAATAAATTGTGTTCGTACAAGAGCTCCGGCCGAAATGGAATTGCAATTACAGTCTGATTACAAATTATTTAAGCGCACACTAAATTACGATTAGTTTGGAAAAAATTACAAACTGTTTGATTGTGCGCGGTTAAATATAAACCCATATGGAATACAAATAAGCCATCAAATAGTTGCAAAACTAAAAAGTGCATGTCTGCCAGAGTTCTAAGACACATATTCTTAGAAAGATAAAATTTATGGAAAATTTTATCTTTCTTAAAAACATTTAGTCGATCAATCCCATGATTTTTAAGATTGCATATTTCTCTTTAACAATTTAAATCTAGAGCTTGTTTTTATATAACATTAACATTAAGTAATAAAAACAGTCTATTGAAATAATTCTCTTATTACCATATAATTTTGCATAAATTTAGAGGATATCTTACAGTATTTCTCAGGGGAGATTGCCAATTTATTTAGTTAAGAAGTTAGTTTTCACTAAGAGTACGATTACTTTAACATTCTCGCTATTACAGAAGTTGAGTGAAAATTATAGAAGTAATGTCGATGAAATAAGGGAAGGGGCAAGGAAATTTTATAATCTTCTAAGAGAAATGAATATAAATTATTAGAATTTGAGATTTACCCGAATTGTAAGGATAAATTCCTTCTTGCATTAACAACAAAACGGTTCGAGATAACATAGATAATTTGAATGTCTAAGTTATAACATGGCGTATGTCTATAGTTCTAAACAATGTAAAAAATGGGTCGTGATCCATCTGCGGTTACAGAATTAACAAATTATTTTCGGTTTGCGCACAATAAACCTATCAAAAATCACAATTGTGGAAACTCTGAATATGCCATTCTTTTAGTAAACCACATAAATATGCATCCTTAATGGTATTCCACTAAAATTAAAATACCGTAACAGCAATAATATTGATAAGATCGCACCAAAATATTCTTACCAAATTTACATTTCCACCAATTTGACTATTTTTTTTTGTAACGCAATTTGGTGCATATAGAGAGGGTTTAATGTTTCTTAATTTTATTCTAAATGCAATAATGGCAATGTGTTTCACTCAAAAATAAAATTTAAATATCTGAAACATCCTGTACATGTACATACTTAAATTTTAATTATAATATTTACACTAGTTGAATATTTACAATTGTATGCAACGATACTCTTATATTTTTTTATTTTTTTATTGCACATATGTATATATGTACATATGTACATACATAGCATCATACGAGGATGTTTATTTTTGTACATAAAAAGCGAATTTTGATTTTAATTGATTTTGGTGTAATTCAAAAAATGTTTGGGGGGAGGAAGTGAAAAATTCTTAAAAGTGATAATGGACTTGAAATTGAAATTTTTACACAAGGTGATTTATTTAATTTTTGGTATGCTTCTAAAATTTTTATTGTTCATGCACAATTCAAAACTATAGAATATCCTTTTTTTTCTTAAATATTTACAGAAAATAATTTTTTTAAGTTTTCTTATACGAGTACACAATTAAAATTTTTCTGATTTGTGTTGATGTTTTTTTTTCATTGTAAAGTTGTAAAAATTTTTCTCATACTTAAAAAGGGATAATGAAAATTCTCTAATAGGTCCAAACTACTGGGCCATCTTTTTTCTCTATCTGGAATTATAAAAAAATCAAACAAAAACGAAAAATAAAACAACCAAATATAAACAAAAAAGAAAGCAAAACAAAACAATAAGAGAAAAGAGAAAAAAACAACATTTTAAAAATTGAATTTAACTTGCAAAATGAAATTTTTAAAAATATTTATAAAATTAATTATTTTATTTTATACAATAAAAGATTAAAAAAAAATATTAAAGAGAAATTTTTTTTTATAAATTCAGAAGAAAATTAGAGAAAAAGTTCAAGTCTTTTACAGAAAAATAGCCAGAAAGTTAAATTTAAATTTCAAAGTTTTTTTTTTGTCTTAAATTTTCCGATTATTGGATGTTAAGAAAGAAATTTATAAAAGATTGTAAAGAAATTTTATAATTATGTAAAAATTTTATATTTGTACAAGTGTTTTACTTTATTTATAAATATATTTTCACTTACAAACAATTTCAAACAAAAAATGTTTAAGAATTTTTTGAAAAAAAAAAATTTTTTTTTTATGTTTATAAATACAATGAAATAAATTTGTATAACAACTCACAATTATTTATAAAAATATTAATTGTTCGAGAGAATTGAAGTCGGTGTCGTATACAACATTTTATAAAAATATAAAAAATAATGCGAATTTAACAAGTTCTGAGTTTAATCTTAACAAATTTTTGAAAAATTCAATTTTATTTCCATAATTTTTTAATATTTAATATTTTAATTAAATTTTTCCATATTGCAATGATTTTGAGAAATCTTACAGCGCTAATTCAACTTACTGATGTCAATTCAACGCAATACTCTTAAAGTTTCTCATATTAATTACAATAAAATTTATGAAACAACTTTACCAATTATAAAACAGAAAAACAAATTGAAATTATCATGGATCCGAAAGGCGAAACGTGCGAAGTTGAACGTGCGAGTATCACTTAACCACCCTCTCTAAAATTTTTGCTTTACTATAATGACAATCGAAAAAAAATGTCTAATTTAAATTCCCTCCTATGTTCTTATAAATATTATATATTTTTTGTTCTTATGCATTTAGTTGCTAAATGTACAGAATTGCAAGTAATAAATAAGAAAATACTGAAAGACAATTTATTTCTTAGATCCCGAACTTAAAGATATCTAAAATATTTATACACTAAAATATTTATACACTACTTAGCAACTCTTGTTTAATATCTTTAAAGATATTATCATTGAAAATTACACCGCGTTCTGTTCATTTCTCATTCTGTAGTTGTTTCATTTTTAATGACTTTAATATCACCTTTATCATTAAATGAATAAAATTTTCTGTAATCAAGAGCATTTTGAATGTATTCTGTATTAAAATTGTTAGTTGATATAAAAATTATTTTGAAATAAATGCATAAAATTCTCTATAAGTAATGAAAAAATGTACTTTTGTAAAAGTGAACATTTCCGCAGTCGATTTGAATTGTCTAAATATAGAAATTATAAGAAATTATAAGTTTTTTTTATTGTTTTAAACCCTCACTCGAGTGCCCACCTTTAAATAATTTTGAAATCATTTAGATATCATGAATTCATAGAAGATAATTACATATTCATATACAAGAGATCAAAACGAATAAAAATAATGCATAAGCAATGATAAAAAACAAAAGAAGTAAATAGCAATGAAAGTTTAACAACATGTCAAAATTAAGAATACAAGATCAAAACTTGAAACAAAAAATATTTTGAATTTAAATATAGATTTATTTTTTTGCTTATTAATGTCTTCGTTTAATAAAGGGTTACCGTTTTTTTACTATATAAAATATAGTAAATTTCACTGTAATTTACAATGGATGTGCATTTGATGTAGGTAAATTTTATTCAACTCTTTCAAACTTAATTCTTCACTAAAAAACATTCGAAGCACAAAACAATGTAATGGACAGCAAAATAAAAAAATAACTAAAAGTGACTTAATCATTTGTCACTTAATCAAATTCTACATATAAATTAAAAAATTATACAATAGGAATCGATATTCATTTTATACGGAACCATAGGAAAATTAGAAGATGTACTGATAACAGCATTACAAAAGTCTAATGTTATGAATGTGGAACTTGTTAGAATTTGGATTTTATTAGTATCTCGATTTATTTTCAAATACCAATCGTGTTAGATACATATATACCACAAATAAGAATTTCTATTATCTCAGTGTATTTGAAAATTTTTATAAGTCTTAATATTTCGTTAGACTTAAAAAAAAGTAGTAAAATAACTACATTAAATAAATTTGATCACATTTATGTTAAATTTTATAATTGTCATTCAAAAAAAAAAAACAGAGACCCCAACAGAAATTTCAAATTTTTCTGACGAAATACAACAATAACAAGAAAATAGACAAATAATCGAATTGTTTTGAAAACTCTTTTTATATTCATTTCAAAAATTACAACTATAAAATGCAGTAAACACCTAATTTAGTGAGGAAAAAAACACAGAATAAAGCTACTTTAATGAAATCGTATTCATAAAAACCTTGTAGATACAAAATATATCCACACATACACATCTATATGCATACATAATAATGAAACTTTCTATTATCATGTCATAATTTTCATTTCTCATAACAATTTTTTTGTTATTTTGTTCAAAGAAAAACGCAATTCCAAATAATGGTTACATTGAGTGAGGTATACGAGATGAACTTTTGTTACTGTTATTGTTGAACTTTTTTTTTTTTTCTTTTTTGCTTATCTAATTTTTAAAATCGACAACGATCTCAAATTACCCACAATCGATTGTACATTGAGTGTATATTGTAAATTCAGGAGTTCATTAACCCGCTTATTGCTACATGTATAAGTTTGTATAAATAAATAATTAACATCTGGAGAGTTTGAGGGTAGTTGCGTAACAAACTAAGGGGGCTGTTTCTGAAATATAAGAAAATAATATAAACATAAAATTAAATTATTTAGAATTTCGACAAAAGGTTTGCTTTTGATTTAGTCCGAGTTAAGGTTTCGAGAAAAAATAATTAATATGTGTTAAAATTACTTCAAACTTAGATTTAAAATTGTTCCTTTCGGCCAGTGAACAATTAAATAAGAATGTTTTGTTAACATAACCAGTCTGTCAAATTAAACGACTTTATAACTTCCAGGCTATTCTGATTTAGTCGAATGACTCAAAAGGGTCTGAAATTTTGAATAACTTAGATATGTAAGCGCTCAAAATTTCTTTTAGCCATAAAACTCGAAAGAAAAAATTAAGATCATCACGCTCGAGAAGTTTAAAACGCAAGATACATAAAAGTTTTTTCCTTAATTTCAAATATATTTTCTCAAATCTAACATAACAATTCGAAAAGTGTTAAAATTAAAATAAATCCCACCACTTTTTATACACTTTTGAAAAATAAATACTGAATACAACAATGTAACCAAGTAACCTTTCACAAATAAACTAAATACTATGTATGTATGTACTCGTATATGTGTACAATCGTAGAATCTATAACAATTTATAATTGATAAATGCACGTTTATAACTGACATAAGAGACTGCAACTGATTGGAGTCATTTTACACACACTTAATAGCGGTTAAAAGCTTTTCTCTATTATTAAATTTTCTAATTCTTTTTATTTTTACTCTATTTTTATTGTTATACCAGTTATAAATTGTATAGTATGATAAGTATATCATATGAATATCTATGTATGTATCTATGTAATTATAATAAATATAAACACTTTGATTGAAATGTGTAACACAATTAATTAACGTGTGTATGTGTATTTGTTTAAAATTTTCATTCGAATTGATAGATTTGGAAAATATAATTTTCAATATGTATACAATAATTGAGCCGATTTTAAATAAAACAGTAATTGTAATTAGAATTGTTGGTAGTATTGTTTCTGATTGTAGAGGCATATTCAAAGAATCGCTTAATGGTTGTGATATTATTACCATAAAAAGTTGAAAAATTTGGTTATACTCACAAATCATGCGTCTAATATAACTTTTACAATAAGAATAAGTCTCTTTGTGTCAGTAAAAAAAATAATATATATTGCATTGTACGCCAGTGCTTGATTTCTTGAACAGTAGAGTTGTCAAATTCTCAGCTCACCAGAATATATATGACGCCAGAATACGGATCAAGGCAATTAGAAAAAGTATTGATGTTTTTTCAGAAAAATTCGGATACCTTGCTCTTTTTCGTTTTCCTTATTATATAATATAAAATGTTTAATAGGTGATTTGGAGGTGATTTCATTTTACTGACATTGGAATCTTCCCAAAATTAATATTTTAATTTGACGACTACTTAGTCTTGGTACATAAATTTACTTTCATATTTTCAACCAGAATTTTTCATCTTTCAACTTATGTGTGACAAAAATTTTTCTGTATAATTTCGAAAACGAAAACAACTGAAAACTATTGGTGCTGTTTAGAACAACGATTTTACTGAAAAACCTTCATTATAGTAAATTTTATAAAATTTAGTCGCAATCAGTTTTGTTTCTACTTCTATTTCTATATTTAATAATAGTTAACCTTCATAATTTTGCAAATTTTATAATGTTTAAGAAAAATTCATTACCTCGTGTCTGCTTTACACATTTGTAATGCAAACCACATGCACATATTTTAACCTTTAGTATGTTAATAAAATAAGAAATTATGAATTCTTAAACTGAAATTATGATATGCTTTATTTATTTTTTTAGCCCTTGTGGTCAACCATATCAACCAAGTGGAAAAATTAGATACCAAAAATGTAGTATGTTAAGAGAATAATTAACTCCTCTGCCATTCGATGTAATTTATTTAACCTCTTTTCGTTTAATTCTAGCGTGTTTTAATATTCTTTTTAAATCGAAATAATTTTTATAAGGTTTCTGTCATTTGTTTTTATGTGGTATTTAAAAAATTATATTAATATAGTAACATTAAACATATTTTAATTGTAATTTTTCTGTTTCATTTTATGGAGGATTGAAATATAAGCTAATATTTGACAGATTTCAATTTGATCTAAACAAAATTTCAATAAATCTATTAATTGTATTCGCAGAACTTTTTGAAAATGACAAAAGATTATTTGGAAAAATATGAATAAATACTGAGGCAATTTACTGCAAAAAATCCTCAATAGTTTTGTTATCGTGTCAAAATGCAATTATTTAAATGTAGGAAATGTAGATTTGACTTAAAATTTTGTGAATAGTAAGAAAACTGTATCAAAAGAAGTTCCTGGCTTGAATACATTCTAGATTTAATAAAGAAAATTATTGAAAAATCAAAAACTTTAAACTTCGGCAATTTAGAAATTATTATTAATCATTGAACATCCGTCATTAAAAATTGAGGTTGCCGGATCGATGCCGTATTGGTAATATTTCTAGAATTTCACAATAAAGGCACCCTACATGCCTTTACAATTCTAATAGTCGAAATAATTATTATATATGGGTAATTAATTATAAAATTAACCGCTTTTCATTTGTAAAGTTGGAAAAAAAAAATAAATTCCTACTTGTAATAACATTAATCAAAATCGACAAAGCAGCAAAAAACTACAAAGATGAATTTTATATAAAATTTTTTTTTTGCTTGATCATGTAACTTGGCGTCCTAAATAAAGTATGCGCAACGCTTGAGGCTACTTAACTATTTTCTACCAATATAAATGTAGTTCTCGTTGTTTTTTTTCTCTCTTTTACTTATAATGACATGTTTGAAAGTCACGATTTTGAATTTTATAACTTATTTTTGTACTTTTTCCTTTTTTTTCTCTCTCTCTAAATTTTTGTTACAATCTAAAATTTAACATTTTTGTGATACATAAATTGACACCAAAACTAAAAAGATTTAAATCACAAATTTGTTTTTCGTGTACCATGTGTTGCAGTGATTCGCACTTTATAAAAGTAGTAAACTTTGCCATATTCTACATTTCTATTTGCAACTGTGTTTCTATCACAAATATTTAAGTTATTTTTAACGAAAAATTATTACAACAAATTTGTGTTGTAAAACATAAGAAAAGCACCACCCGAGTACGTTATTCCGAAAACTAAATATGTGTTTAATTACGTTCGCTCGAACTTAACGAAATCGTACTTATCTTTAATAATTAATATTTTGGTAAAATACGGCAATGCTTTTTTTTGTACAAAAATCACTTTTCATTTGAAATAATATGTTCAGAAAAAACTTTGGCACAGCATTCATCAGCATGAAGGTATCTCTCATCGGAAAATAGCAGTTAAATTGCTGTAAGAACATTTCTACGGTAACTTATGCATTTTACTTTGTATCCATTTTATATATGTACATATGTAGATAATATGTACTATAAAGAATTATATGATGTACATTCTTAGTTATATTTTTGATTTAAACAGATAAAAATTTCTTTTTATTTATTTGTACCTTCATTTTGACACTTAAATCATAAGTCATAGTTTGACAGATTTTCTTTTTTCTTTTACTGCTCACAGTGTATGCGATGCAGTTGGGATTTTTGAAAAAAATTTAAGAAAAAAAAAATACAATTTATATTTAAGAAAACGTGTTTTACTTTTAGAGAAATAAAAAAAAGTTTGAACTATTTTTAGGTTATCAAATATGAAATAGCGAAAGAAATTATTGTAACAATGGTAATTGCCATCACAAATAAAAGTACAATGAACGAAAAATAATAAAAAGAAATTTTGAAATTTTTTTTACATTTTGACATCATCAAACTCTGAAAATTTGTGTTCAAATAAAAAATTATTTTTGAGTATGAAGGAAAATCAAAAAAATTTTATTAAAAGAAATTTTAAGAATTCTTATTTTTGGTTTTGAATGTACAAATTCTGAACTTTTATACCACTGCCTTCGTGTCTTCGAAAATTTATAATAAAAGTTCACTTGCAAGTTCATATGTTAACCATAATTGAGAAATTTTAAAGGAATCAGAGAAATTCTGAGGCATCTACTTTTGTTGGCATCCATTATTAGCTTATCCATTATTGATATTGATTTGGCCTAATAAGTTTACCCGAATTTATATGGTATTTATTTAAATTTTATTTTTAATAATTTAAAAACATTCGTAAAAGAAATTTATTTCATTTCTAAGTGTGAAGTTGAGAGTTGGAAACTGATTTTCTTAAAATATTAAAAAAATTTATTTGTTGTATGAGGTTGAAGCATTACCAATAAAAAAATACATATAAATTCGGATTAAATTACACGAGTATATAACAAAATTGCTTCTATTATACAAAAGTTTTATGCGAGTATGCGCATGTGCAATTCCTGAAAGCCAAATTTTTCAATTGTCTGACGATTTGGCAAATTTTAAATTCCTTAAAATTTAAAAAATTGCTTAAAATTTATATAATTTTATCCATGGAATGTTTTATGAGCATTAAGTAAAGTAAAACTAGCAAAAGTTCTGATTTTAAGATGTGCACAGGAGTTAAATTCAAATTAATTTAACAGATACTACCGACTGATTCCACACAAGATCCGATTTATTTATTAAAATAAAAAATATCTTAGGTAGACCCTTGAATTTAACCGAATGCAAAAGCAATATTGACCTTATTATGATCACGCAAATCATATTATGTTTTGACAAAAAGTGAGAGTAAATTTGAAAAAATAAAATGAGTTTTACATTTTAGAAATTTTTTTTTTAATTTATATTGTCGTATCCGCTGGAAATTTAGTTTGTATAGTGAGATCATTTAAATAATTGATCTTAACTTGATTAATACGCATTCATAGTAGAAAAACTTTTTTTGCGGAATTAATTAACTAAAACTTAAGTACATAAGAAAAAAAGTACATTTTATATTGTCCAAGTACATTCTGCAACCTTGAACTAAAAGTTTAAATTTAATTAATATGGATAACAAGAAAAAAAAATTTATTGAATAATAAAATTGGATTAAAATAAAATAACTGTAAAGAAACAAAGAAATATATGGAAAATAAATTTTGCTTTTTTTTTGCTTTTGTTTTTTACTTACTTAGAGCTGTTGTGGTCCCCAGTAATGCCACTAAAACGACGGCAAAACTTTTAATTTGCCGCCCCATTTTCTATACACAAAAATTTTTCTCTTAAATTACTTTAAAATCCTGAAAATACAAAAAAAAATAAAAAGAAATTAATTTTTAATACAATGATAAGTAAAGGATTAAATATTTAAGTATATACAAGTGAAATTGTAAATTTGTATAACATAGCAAGGATTTATTAATTTAAAAAATTTCCTAAATTTCAATTCCCGTCATTAAATTAGAAATAAATAGTTTTTATATGAAATGAATTTTAATTCAGTTCTTAATGATAAAATTAAAGCTTTAAAGGCCTGATGTATAAAATGCAATTACGACTTCTGGATACTTACGAAAACTCCAACACCCAAGAATTCTACTAAAATTTAAAAGTTACCGACAAGTTATGATACGAATTTTCTAAACAGTTTGATTCCGCAACACTAAATTTTACAAATACCAAAATTGCTGAAATTTTTCTTACATCAGTACCTATATATTATGAATTTAAATGTCCCAATTCGAATTTTTTCGTAATAAATAATACAATTCAATTTTGGAAATGAAAAATATTATTTTCGCAAAATAAAATCAATTTTTCAAGTCCTATTGTTGCCTTAATAATGATGATTATTGAAGATTTTCCAAAAATATACTAGAATTTTTCAATAAACTTTCCCAATATTTAAAATAAAATCACTAATCCTATATATGCTTGTAAAATATAAAATAGTTTGTTTATACAAAAATACATTTTAAAAAAAATTTATTTTTAATTCAAATGAAATTTTCTTTTGATTAAGCAAAAAAAAAAAAGAGGAAAACCAACAACGTGATAATTTGTGCAAAATATATAAAAAACAAGTAAAAACGTTTCAGTCGGTATAAACCGATTGAATTATACCCTGCACCTTTCGTTATTGTGTAGCAATTACTTGAACCTTTAAAATCATTCTATAGAAACTTCACGGACATGTCTGACCCATAATTGGACATCCGACTGCCGAGTTTCATGAATCTGACCTTATAATTTTTCCAAATATTTAAAATTAGCTTTTGGAGTTGTATGGTAAGTACCTGAACCTGCCAAGCAATTCCACCAAAACTTCACAAATATATCAGATCTATAATCGGACACACAACTGCCAAGTTTCATGAATCTGACTTTATTATTTTTTCAAATATTAAGAATAAGCTTTTAAACTTGTATGGGATCTACTCGAATCTGTTAAGCAATTCCACCAAAACTTCAGAAATATATGTGACCTATAACTCGACATACAACTGCCAAGTTTCATGAATCTGACTTTATTATTTTTCCAAATATGTAAAATAAGCTTTTGGAGTTGTATGGCAAGTACCCGAACCTGTCAAGCAATTCCATCAAAACTTCACAAATATATTTGATCTATAATCGGACACACAACTGCCAAGTTTCATGAATCTGACTTTATTATTTTTCCAAATATTAAGATTAAGCTTTTAGACTTGCATGGGAGCTACTCGAACCTGTCAAGCAATCGCACCAAAACTTTAGAAATATGTCTGACCTATAATTGGACACACGACTGCCAAGTCTCATGAATTTGACTTTATTATTTTTCCAAATATTTAAAATAAGCTTTTAGACTTGTATGGGAGCTACTCGAACCTGTCGAGCAATTCCACCAAAACTTCAGAAATATATTTGAGCCATAATTGGACACATGATTGCCAAGTTTCATGAATCTGACTTTATTATTTTTCTAAATATTTAAAATTTGCTTCTGGAGTTGTATGTCAGGTACCCGAACCTGTCAAGCGATTCCTCTAAAACTTCAGAAATATATTTGACCTATAATTGGACACATGACTGCCAAGTTTCATGGATCTGACTTTATTATTTTGCCGAATATAAAAAATTTGCTGTTGGAGTTGTATGGCAGCCACCCGAACAGGTGCAGCTACCCCATTATAATTTTTAGAGCATGTGTAGAATATAATTGGACACATGTATACAAAATTTTATATTTATACCTTTATTAGTTTTTGAAATATTTAAAATAAACTCTTTGAGTTGTATGGCAGCTACCCGAACCCGTTGTCCGAATTAGTCCAATAACAATAGGGCTCGTCCTTGGTACAAAAGAAAAAACTTGTGAAAGTTTGGTGTCGATTGCATTATGCGTTTTTGAGTTATCGTGCGATCGGACGGACGGACGGACGGACGGACGGACGGACGGACGGACGGACGGACAGACGGACATGTCTAAATCGACTCAGAATTTTACGCTGAGCAAGAATATATATATATGTCCATACCGCAGATGACTCCTTCAAGTAGTTACAAACTCCATACCAAAGTTAATATACCCTTCACGAAGTGCAGGGTATAAAAAGAAATTTTTTTTTGTAATTGTCGGAAAACATCAAAAACCGACACGTTTTCCACTAAATGCAAATTTTTACGATTAAAATTTATTAGCTGTGGATTTGTACACGTCATTCTTAATAGATTACGATGTTGACATTTGCGTCATAATACTGCTGCAAGTTTCGAAAATAATGTCTGTATGTCACTGTGCGATTAACGCCGATGCTAAGCTTGGTGTTTTAAATTATTTTGAGATTTTAATTTTAAATTGTAAAAGAATAAAAGCGCATCTCTTTCTTTGTTAACAGGTGGCAACCTTGGTTCTACAACATCATAATAAAAAAAAGAAATAATGAAATTCAATTGATGAATCAAGAGAAAAAGAGCAAGATAACTTTTGCCAAAAATTAATTTTTAAAAACAAATGAAATTCTAAAGAACTTAAAATTTTTTGTTTGATATTTTCATCACTTTCAATTTTTATTCTTGTTTCTCTACCCAGGTTAGTGGGTGAAACAAAGAAAATTCCTTTTACAAAAAAAATTGGTTTATTTTTTTTTTGTTTGTTCTGATTTTTCCAAATCTGAATGAAAACATTAATTTGCAACTCATGTAGAGACCACTTCTCTTTTAACTTAAAATGTTTCTCGAACCATACCTTTGCACATTATGGAAATAAGTTCTAATTTGTCATCAATTAGAGAACATGAAAATCGAAAACAGAGGAAAAAAAAAACATTATTTTGCAAAGTAAACAAAATACAAAATATCAACATTAAGTACTTTGCCAACGAATAAAACGAGCAATACATGTTATGAGAGCGAAATTTCAAAAAAAAAGTCTTGTGAACTAAAACCTCAAATATGTTGGTTGACATTTATTTTGTAATATAGTTAAAATTCTGATCTGCATTATACAGAATCTGCACGTTATTACTACTAGGAAAATAGTATTTATTTTATTTTATTGAAAAATAAATTTTATTTTTGTATAAATGCTTGATTTTCTTTACAAACCGAAAACTTTTACGGTAATTTAGTAAATTAAAGAATTTAATTAAAATTGCAAGAAAATTTGTCAGTGCTCCTTCTATAATAGTGTGTATTACATAGTGACATAAGAATAGTTCTTTCCAGAAGTAGTTGTGTTTCAAAAAAATATGAGTTACAGAAAAAATCGTTTAACTGTAAAACGACTCATTATGAAAATTAATTTGATTGATTTCTTATGCTTAAAAACTTTGATTCGAGTTCGAAGAAATCCAAATTTTTAGATTAATTTTAATATACTACGTACGTATGAATATTTTATTGACATTTAATATGTTTGTCTTCGTATTTTCTTGCTATTTCAAAATAATCTTATTTTAGTATTTTGCATTAAATTAATCATGGAGAAAAATGTTCAATACTTTCACTGCCACCACATATGCAAAGCTTATATTCTTCTCAGCTTCTTTCTTTTAACAATTTGCGTACACTTTAATACTAAATATACTTTTATATTTTTTACCTCGTTAGAATTATTATATAGAAAACAACATTAAATTAAAAATACATACCTATAGAAACATACAAACTTTAATGCAACATTTTAATAAAGCCGTTTGTTGTGGGTTTAAGAATAAAATGTACGTATATTTCTAAAAATTGAACTTTATTTGATTTTTTCTATTCTTTTTCTCTTAGTATAATTATAATATGCGCCGTAATACTTTTAAAACGCTTTACTGAGACAACAGTAAAAAGAAACTGTTATGAGGACGTTGCATAACAAGAATTCAAAAATTAAGAATGAAAATGGAAAAAAAATTGCTTTGCTTTTTTTTTTGTGTTTTCTTTAAAGCCCTATGTGAAAATACTTTGATTGTAATCTAAAAACAAAAAAAAAAAAAATTGACCGCATTACGAATTGTGAATTATAGAACACTATTGCAATTCTCAAGTAGTCACAATCAAAAATGTGGAGAGAACAACGTGCAAAGCACTACATTTGTCATAAAAATGCAGGCTTTAACATTTTTAAAGAAAATTTTTATTAAAATTTTCAATAGAATTGAATAATTGCTTAATTGACAATTTTGTTGCTTAATGAAAATAAAACCACCATTCGTAGGTTTTATATAAAGACACTATGCTGACTTTGAAACCAATATGACGATGCCATAAGTGAGAACGAGTATATTCTTTTCATATAAGAATTAAACGGAATTACATTTGGTTTTCAGTTATAATTTTACAATTACCGTGAACAATGTCACCCTGAATAATTTTTATAAACAGGCGAATTATCAAGTAAAAATTAGCACATTTTAGTTTTCCATTTTTAAACACAATATTGTTTTATATGTAACGAAATTTAAATAGAGAAATATAAATGCAAAATAACAGTTATCGTATTATAGATTTTATTTTATGCCTTATACATTTTTCAACGAGGAGGGCAAAATCAGCTCCCCTTTGACGAACAAAGAAATTTTAAAAAGAAACAAGAAAAAACAACAATTATTTAGATTTAAATTGCCTACAAATATATTTGTTTGCTTATATGTGTAAGTATATAAAAAATATTTCTATATATAGTTAAATAGTCATTAAACACCTTGTTTTTCAACTAATTTGATTAGTGGTCAGCATTTTTTTCCAATAAAAATTTTCAGTTTTAGAAAAACCATTTTACGTTATAGGAGCAAAAAGTTGGCAAAAAAAGGCAAAAACATTAAATATCCTTTTTTTTCTGTTTTTTTTTTTAAATAAAAACTGCGGTTTTATGAATACGCAACGAGAGTTATGTACCTGAATTTCAAAATTTTTAAAAATTATTAAGTAAAGAAAGTTGAAATAAAGAAGTTTTTGCAGATTTTAATTAATTAACTGAATTTTAATGACATGAGATTTAATATCAAATAAAATAAAAACAAAAATCAAACCTAATTGGATTAATTTTAGATTTTTTTTTGTAAAAGTCCCATAAACGAACTCCAAAAATGGATTTTTTCCATCGTAATATGGATACCATAAAAGGTAGTAATAAGGTTTTACAATATATTATTTTTTTAAAAATTTAACGTCTCTTTGACTTAAGAATCAAAAAAAATTAAAGAAAATTAAAATAAAAATTTTGTGATATAAATGTAAAAAATTGCATAAATTTAGGGACTTATAAAAAAGGGTAATAAAAATTACTCAATAATGTCCTCATAGGATATAATTTAAATGTGTTACAAGACAAAATATAAATAAAAGAAGTATTTCAATAAATATTAAAAAAATTTTTAATTAGTTCAAAATTTAATAATGTTTCAACATTTATCGTGTTACAAATTACATGATTACAGGTGAAAATTTTCTAGTTTCGATAACCTTGTCAATCGTGTTAAAATTTGTGAATGATATCGTAACATAATTAATGAAATGTCCGCAATGAAGCCAAAATTCAAATTTATAGTGTAATGTTTATAAAGAATGTTTAATATTGTCGGAAGGTCAATCTATTTCGCAGTATAAAAATCAATAATAACAATAATAAACCAAGTACAATATTATTAATTTTTTGTTATTTTTTTTCTTATTTAAAACAAACTTAAAATAAATATTATACGAATGCAATTTAAAACACAAAATGAAATAAAATTTCCAGAAAATGTAATTAAATATAAAATGAGTAAATTAATAATGTAATTAACGCACAAGGAAATTTTTTGAAAATATCAAAAATACAAAGGCGTGAATTTATACGATTTCTTGGTGTTATTGATTTTCATGTTTTAAAATAATTTATTTATAAGAAGCCTCAACTACAAATTCAGTTCCAGATATGAATCCAGATAATAAACTTTTATAATGTTGAAATTAAAACTAAAAATTATCTAAAGAAATCAAGAAAAAATTTTACTACTTGCCCAGAAATATAAAATTATTAATTTTGATAAAAAAATTACCAAATAGTTACAATTAAGAAAAGCATGTTGCGAAAATTGCCCAAATGAGCCACTAGTACGTTTAGCTATTTCGAAGAAAGCTAAAAATTTAATTTTAATATTATTAAGAAATTTTGCAAGATAACAATTATTAATTGATTATTATAAATAATATATTGGTTATTGTATGAATTGTGTTAATAGAATTTCGAATATTTTTAAAAAAGGAATCATTGCTTAAATAAATATTTTTCAATGTCTTTAATTATATTTTTCTTTATTTCGAGTTTTCCTAAAATTTAATTTTAAATAAAATTTTATCTTTCGATTTTAAAATTTTTCAATTTCAAATTTGCAATTGTTTATTAACAGGTAAACTACCTCAGATATCAAATGTGCCAAAATTATCGAAACTAAAATCACGCAAAATATTCAGTAATTCTCGCGATAATTTATCAACACAATTAGAGGATAATCATCAACCGAAAACTTGTACATTACAATTACCATCACCAAGTGGTGCCGTAGATTTAACACCAACTCATATTGGTACAATATCTTCATTAGTTGATGGTGCTCAACAATCGAATTTCAATATACCTGAAGAATTTATTGGTCGTTCACCAATAGGAGGACGACGACGTATTCGTTTCAGTGATTCTAGTTCTAATAACAATCTTAGTGAAATTGGTATGAAAAATGATAATCAACAATCGCAGCAACAACATTCCCAACCGGCATCTCCAAATTCTCCTAATGAAAATGGTAATAAAACCCGTTTTACTGAAAAATTAACGAGACAATACAAGGAATTGTCTGAGTTCAAACTAAGTAATTTGTTTTCAAAGAAAACTGTTGTCCGAAAAACGGAAATTGAAGTAAATACGTATTTACAAGGCTATCAGCAAGATAATGGATTTGACAACCGTACATACAATCATGATGAATCAGGATTTGGTAGTGGAATGGATGCAAGTCAAGATTTATACAATAGAAAGAGAAGAATATCAGAAGTGTCTAATTTCGACCTCAGTATTAATAGTTTACCTTCAGGATCTGATCCATCACCATTACCCAAACCAAAAGCAGCACTAAAAATGCCACCAATTCCACCAGCCCCAGAGAGAGGAACAGTGAAAATTGTTAGTCCTATAAACGAAAAACAAATTCAAAAAGGTAAATTTAATAAAAATCAAATCTGTTGTATTTAAATGAAAATGTATTCTTTCTAGAAAATTTTGTTGAGGAAATGAAAAAACAACAGCAATGTGTAGAGCATGAAGAAATTCCAATAACAGCTCCACTGGCGAAACGAAAAGTTTTTGTGCAAGAAAATCAAGAATCTTTCGAATCAGTTAATATGAACGACTTCGAAGAGACGACAAATAAAAACAAAAAAAATTCAACCAGAAAATATCGGAAGGAAAGGCCGTCTTCAACAAAATCAAGAAAATCGATAACAAGTAATCCTGGTTCAATTCGCTCTAGAAATGGATCGGACAAAAAAAATCGAGGAATGTGGGAACTAAAACGACCTATTCGTATTAAAGCAACTGAAGAAGATTTTAAAAATCCTGTCGATCCAAACACTTTAGATAGTTCACCAGACTTTCGTAAAACTCTAACAGGCATGTTTAAAAAATTCCAAACGAATAATTCTGTTGATGAAAACGATGAATCAGTGGCACCAAAACCATCTGCGGTACAGAGAATACAAAAGCTAGGTGGAAATAGAACAAAATCTGAGCCTAAGATTCAACCTTTACCAGATTATGGGGAAGGATGCGTGTTTAAAAAGCAATTTAATAAGATAATGGATAACACAGGCAAACTGAAAAATTTCATCAAAAATGATAACGAAAATAATCAACCATCTTGCGTGCCGGAAGATCTTGCAGATGAAATATCTGAGAAAGTAAAATCTATAGAAGAAATAGAAAAACTTGGTTATGGTAGGAAGAATCTGAAATATATTGAAATGTGGAAAGTTCGTCGTCGTAGAGAAATACGACGAAATGAACCATTCCCCATTAACAAGGCAGATAACAATGAAAATAATGATAGTGAAGCTGTTAAAGGTAATTTAAATTTATAAATGATAATTGCTTATTACTAACAAAAATTTTATCCAGAAAGCGAAAAGGAAACTGCGGAAGCATCACAACTTGCGGAATTAAAAAAATCTCTTTCAAAAGTACTAAAGAAAAGACAATTAGATAGAGAAGTTTCTGCTGAAAGCACCACAGACGATGAACCACGACAAACTGAACAGCAACAGGGAGCTAAAAAAGGCTTTGGAAATCTATTTAAGAGGCAAATTTCTAAGCAAACTTCAATTTCTAATGAAGATAATACTGAAGAAACCGACGAGCAAAAAGCGCCATTCTGGAAAAAGTCTATTAAAAGAAAAGTTCAAGTAGATGAATTAGCTAAATCATCAGACAATCTTCATAATGTGGATGATAATAAAGCACCAAAACAAGAATCTCCTAAGAAAGTTAGTCTACTTAATAAAGCAAAGAGTAAAGTCGAAAAATTCAAGTCAACTAAAAAATCTTCAATTGATGTGAATGAACCGGAAAAACTTCCTGGAAAGACTGATAAATTACTTATCAATCCAGCTAATTTGGCTAATGAATTTTTAAATGCGTTAGACGATGTTGATGAAGAAACAAAACGAGCCATTGAAGAAATGGAGAAGAATTCAAAATGCACTAACTTTAATCCACCACCACCTACGGCTACATGGCAAACGAATAAAACTATATCCGGAGCAGACTTTTCTTCAGGCTCGGAAGAATCAATTACAACACCAGGATTTTTGGCACATGACAATGCACCAGATTCTGAAACCTATGTAAGTAGCGAACCAACAGTCATAATTTTAAGTGGTCCAATGCCAGCATTTATGACATTGCAAATTGAAGAAAATACTATTGGTAACACGAGACCTAGATCTCCCAGTCCATTTCAAGTTCCAAGGGAAATGGAAATGTTATCAGCACCAAACATTGCACCAAGAAGAAGTCCAATTCCTACTGAAACTCTAAAAAATCCAACTCAAAATCTGAGAATCCCTACTCCTGCTCAATCAAGAACAGAGACGCCTGTACCAGAATACTTTGAAAGACCAAGATCATCATCTCCAATACGTTTTAAAACGGATGACATTTTAGATAATTCTCCGATTCCACCGAGATCTAATTTAATAAAATCTGCTGGTTTCCATGATTTAGCAAGTGCGTCTTTGAATTCCCCAATGGAATCACCCATTTTGGGTAGACGAGATTACCAGTCAAATACTCAACCATTTTCTTTATCACCATCAATGCCACAGAGAAGAACTCCATCACCGTCTATAGCACCACCAAAAGAAACCCCACCACCACTACCTTCTTGCTCACCTCCACTTTTGGACATGACAACAAAAATATTTCCAGATATACCACTGGAATTTGAAGATGCTATAGAGCTAAACCCCGAAATGAACATACCACACAAATTCAATTTCAAACCAGATGCATTGCAGGTTATCTTAGAATCACCATCCTCAGCTACTAATAGTTTGGATGTGGTAGAATTACAATTAGAATCTTCATCTACACCGCCGTACTCAACACCGGTACAGTCTCCGCCAGCACTAAAACGAACTACACCAACTCCAAAAACAGTAACTGCGGAGACATCGATTCCCAGTTTGATTCCACCGACCGCCAAAATACATTCACAAAACGATAAAATTGAAGCAAATGCAAGTGCAATACCAAGACCACGACATAGTCGAAAACCTTCAATGGATAAACCACAAATACAGACCGCTGAAATCGCAAAAGACATTCTTCCAAGAAGCCCTATAGTTGGAATAAATAAAATTGGAGGCAAAAATGAGGAAACATCACAAAGTGGATCGGAAATTGTCAAAAAGTGGAGTAGTGTTGACATTTTCAATAATAACGAAGAAGTATTTAATGACTTTGATGAGGCGTTGAAAAATGTACCAGTTATCCCAATTGTAATTGAAAAAGATCAAGCACTATTTAGTGCAAATATCAAGAAAAAATGCGAGAATAATAACACTAGCAATATTATTAGAGAATACAAATCTATGTCACCAAGTTTAGAAAAAAGTTCTGATTTTCTAATGCATGAGCAAGAAAATGATGATTCTGATGATGAGGACGATATGAATGATATCAAATTATTAAATACGGAAAATAAAATAGCAACAAGTATACCACATATTTCAGAAAAGACGAAACCTACAAGACCTGTTGTTAAACAGGCTTCGTTAAGACGACAGTTCTCTGATGAAAAAGATGCTGAAGATCTTAATAAAAATATTGATGTAAATATGTTACGATCCAAATTTGAAGGTTCAAATTTGCCACCAAGACCACCTGAAAGAATGAGTTTTCGTAAATATGAAAAAGTGCAGGTATATTATACAGGATACTTATAGTTTAATGATACTTCCTACTACTTATAATCTGAGCTCTTCAAATATAAATAGTAATTTAACGACAATTACCGTAGAATAGAAATTTAAAATGATCATATGATCTAGCAACCCACCAAAATCTTCCCAACCTACAAAAACAAAATTCCAATATTAAAAATACTTAAATGAATAATATTTTCTCATATAATTTATAATTCAGGTAACTACTGTGATACAAGATAATGAATCTGAAACCTTTGTTGTTGATAATGTAACGTCAAAAGATTTTGTTATAACAAAAAATGCCGAAAAACAAACCATAAGAACAGAAACTCCGCCACCTCCACCACCATTAAGAGCACGAAAAGAATCACCGATACCACCGCCTATAGTTCCACGTAAGGTAAAACTTACTAAACAGACTACCAGCTTAGAAGTTGAAGATGGTTCTGAGGCTTCCGTTGGTGATGTGTATGAAAAAATTCAAGATTTTAATAGTTTTAGTAATAATAGTAATAAAAAAGAAGCAATTCCAAGTGCAGATGTACATTTAACATCACTGGCTACTTTGAAAGCAATTCAGGCAAAACAACAATATGAAGCAAAATTAAAAGCTGACAAAACCGAAGATGAAAATTCAAATTCATTATCAGAATCATCGAAAATAATAACGTCATCCTTATCAGACAGTGTACGTAATATAAATGCTGATATTTCTATAGGAAAATCTTCAACAGCTAAAATACTTTTACATCAACAACAACATCAATTACAACAAGAGTACCAGAAGCAAAAATTATTTGAACAACAACATTTAGAAGAAAGCAAACAGCAAAAAGACCAGATGCCAACAATCCAAAAACCATTTTATACACAAGAACGAAATGAAATATCAACCACAAAAACAACAACAACAGAAATAATTGGAAATGATATTAATTCAAACTTGGTAACAAAAGAAACCGATAATCCTAAAACAAATTCTATTACTATGATTAATAACAACAACGAACCGCAAGTAAAAAGTGCAACAACAGCTCCAACAAATACGAATTCTAATACCCAACCAGATGTTAACCAGATAGCTACTACCACCACTACTGGTAAAGATGAAGGACATTGTTATTCTACTACAAGAATAAAACTTGCTGATATTAAGAAGGATGAAACCTTTTACTCGTTGGATGATGAAGGTAAATGCCTATTTTTTGAAAAAAAAATTTTCATGTTATTTTTCAATATTGTTAAATTTCATTTGCCAATGCTACTAACGACTCAGTATTGAACTGAGTTGCAAATGAAAATTTTAAAATAGTTGAAAAAAATGTAATTTTATTGTTTTTCTCTATTTTGCATTCTTCTTTTTTTTAGAATATCAACAGTATTCTCTTAGTGGTCCGACAATAGTCAATGAACTATACACCATTGAGATTTGAATTTATTTTTATGAATTAGATTGTAAGATGTAAATATAAAAATGTCAAATATTTATAAAAAAAAATCGATTTGTTTTAGAAAGTAAATTGAGCAAATTTATAAAACAAAGAAAAATATACCAAAAATTAATAAAATAATAAAATATTGGCGCTAAACGTATTTGGCACATCCTTTTTTTTCCTTTTAAAAGTTTGCTCCCAAATACAAGAATATAGAAAAATATCTGAGGCTATTTATGTTGTTTCAAAATACTGAACTTTTTTAAAACCCTAATCTTTAATCCTGAAATCCTTTCATTTAATGAATTTACATAAAATTTGATTTCAGAAACCATGCGCCTTAATAAGTTCTATATTATGATTGCATTACTTTCCAAGTCGAATACTTGCTACACGGATGCTTTTATTTAAAAACATTTTGTAAAAGTATTTATGAAATTTTCAACTCTGTTCAAAAATAGTTCTCGAAAATATTGCTAAAATAACCATGGAAAATACTAACAATAAAATAAAATTTTGAATCGAAAATTTTCTGAGAAATAGATGTATAAAAATATTGTATAAACACAGGAAATTTTAACTCAATTTTTCTCCCTTTACTTTTAACATTTGTTTTGTCAACTCAGGATCAATATTATAATTAGTTATACTTAAGTCTGAATTGAATTCAATAACATTTCTTGGAGTACATTGTTAACATACCATTATTTAATTAAACTAACTAATTTTCTAAGCAAATCTTTTCATTATTTAAAACTCAAATACTTAGAAATTGAAAGCGAAAAAATAAAAACAATCAGCAGGAATTCCGTTTCAAACCAACAAAAAAACTTGAAATATTCATTTTTTTTACTTTATTTATTTAATTACTTTTTCTTTATTATTTTCTGGCATTACACAAGTGAATGGTACAAAAATTTTTAAAATATTTTACAAAAAATTGTAATTCACAAAATGTTTCACATAAAAATTTCCTTCGTTCAAATGCTTTGTTGACCAACTTATTTTGAAACTGGAATTGTGTAAAGTACAATGAAAAAAAAATAAATTCAAATAATTTTTTTTTGATATTTTATAAAATGTATAAAATTCAATGTTATGGATCAGGATATTTCGTATTACAACAAAAACAAAAAATCCTTTTATAAAAAGCAAAAACACAATATCCTAAATAAAATATAAAAGTATACGAAACAAAAAGGACGCGTGTGCTATTCGTGGGAATAAAATGCAGTAGCAGCTGCTTTGGCACTGTTTTATTAAAATAAAGAATTGTTTTTTTTTTCTCTTTTCGTTCATTATCCTTTCATTCCATATAAAAAAAGAATAAAGAACAGTAAAACTTTTTCATAAGGGTGATTTTTCGTTGACGTTCAATATCATTAGCAACAAATTTTAATTCTAATGATTATACAATACAAACACAGTTTAAGAATAAAATCACATATACAGAGTGTATCGCATTATAGGGTATTAATAAAATCAGTTTCTCCCCAATTTTTTCACTGCGAGTTCAAAGGAAATTATAAATACGAATAAAATGTAAAATAAAAGACAAATGAAAAATAAATAATTTGTTTTTTTTTTTTTATACAGAATGATGTAAACAAGATGGTGAAAACTCCGATTGCACACGAACGAAAATTAAAAAAAAATCTTAAAAAGTTAAATTAAAAGATATTTTAAAGGAATGCAATCCAAAAATATTTTAGAAATTGCGATCTTTTACAAGGAATGCCGTCAAAAGAAATCTAAAGTAATGCCAACTGCATTCAGTGTCATACATTAGAAACATTTACTTTCGAATAATTTGTGAGCAAACTAATCTGGCTTTATTTTTTTCCGATTACAGGATATTTGTAAATATTTTCCCAATTTATCCTTACTTTATTTGAATTTTTAATTTACTACTGTACACCAATTTTTCCTACTGCACACCATGTTTAACCCTCATAATACTTTATTTAACCTATATAGGATGTATGCATACATCCTGCATTAATTCATTATTCCTATAATAGTTAAAGGAAAAAAAAATTTAATTTTGCATTGCATTTTTCATTTTCGTTTTTTTTTCTAAACATACCTGACTGCATATGGACTTTTTTCACCCAATACATTACCAAATAAATTTTTTTCCAAATACCGAGGACAACAAGGTCTATACGTAACATTCGAATAATTGTTATATAAAATAAAAAGGAACAAAAAATAATTAAATTTTAATAAGATTGAAAAGGATAAAATTTATACAGTTGTACCTCTCCCCCTTGAAAAATTCATATACATATAAATGATTATTTTATTTTTAACAAATACAGACAACTAAACTACAGGCGTTTATACTGCTCTTTGCCTATCATTTTTTACTTCCATATGATTGTGTGGATGTTCAAAAAACCAGATTTTATTTCGACCTTTTAATTAATAAGTGAATTAAAAATTAAATGCCTCTTTCTGAACATACATGCAATCTAGAATCTCAAAAATATTCATGAATAATATTCGAAATTGGAGATTACATATTGCATTAAGCAAATCATTCCCTGGGCCCTACTTCCACTTACGTAACATATTTTAATAAAATACATAACAAGTACGAGAATTTTAACAAACGGTTTAAACCACGAAGATGAAAATTTGGGAAACATTTCAAGTAATATTTATTCCATAGCGAAATTCATAACCAATTTAAGCTTCAATTTAACATAATTTTCAAGAATTTGCAATTCTATAAAACTAAACAAATGTCAAAAGCATGATGCAATAATACATGTACATATATCGCTCGAAATTCAATAGCAAAAATAATTTCAATTTTCACTGGAATTTCAATAAAATTTTTAAAGACAATAAAGAGCCAACGGGTAAACCGTCTCTTTCAAATTATAAATAAATCAAAATTATTTTTATAAATTTCGAATACTGCAGTATTTCATGATACAAAAAACAAAGAGAAAATTTATATATATATAATAATGTTTCCTTTAAGGATACACTGAAACGTTTACTGAATATTTTTTTTTATATTTCTTCAAAATGAACAACATAGCACAAAAAAAAATTCCCTGTATGTTGCACGCACAGCAAATGTTAATAAAAAAAAAAATCTAATAAAAATTACAAAAATTTTACTGCCGATAGTACTAAAGCAACTTTATTCAATTTATCTACTAGGTAAGAAAAAAACATACATAAGTTTTGTGTCCTTCAAACGGTTTATATATACAAACTAGAAGCAAAGAATTAAAATTGCTTTTGATGATTATTTCGGAACGATACTATTTTTTTTCCTTTACGACAAACGTTTATAATTTTATAGAAAATCATCTAGAGTCTAGACTTTTTAGTAAATTCATCAATGCTTATTATTAATGCAAGAAAAAAGAAATTTATATTTGGTAAAGCAGAGGTACAACCAAATTGTTGTAGAAAATCATTCATGTGAATTAAATTCAAATGTAGTTTTTATTTTATTAAAAACTGGGGATTTCATTTTCAATATAATATAAAAGTGTTGATGACAAGAAGAGAATTTTGCAGTAAATCAAATTAAAAATAATTCTACCCTTTCGTTAAACTAAACTACACTACATCATTATTTGAGTTGTTCGAAATTCTCACATATACTTATAAATCACTTATAATATAAAATTTATTAAGTACTTTGTGCATAATTGCAGGAAATACTTTCCAATTTAATTAGTACTTTTTGCGATTTGTATAAGTATTGAAAATAATTCAAAGGTATAGGTGGAAATATTTTTAAAACTTTTATAATTAATTGCAATAAACGCATGAAGAACGCTTTAATAACTGAAAATAGTACTTAAAAATAATTTCAAATTAATTCTGCTTTTATAATTTCAAAATTAAAACTTTTCTTAAGGTAACATACAATTATTTTTTAAATTTTTATTTTTTTAATCAATTACAAGATTCTAAGAACGAAATAGCATAATCTGCGATTGCAAGTGCTAGTAGTCTTCTAAAATTCGTAAGCAAAATCTAAACTTTATTATGGGGAACAGAGTCAAACTTCAATTACAAAAATTCGTCTACACAAACATTACGTGGAATTGGATGTTCCAAACATATTATGCTAGTCATATTAAAAATTTAATAAATAGTTCTCTTTAAATTACTTTTTACATAGAAACAAAGCACTTGCAATTAAAACTATTAAAAAAAGCTATAAATTTCGCCTCATGTTTATTTATTTTCCCATATTTTACAAATAAATCATTCAGTTTTTTTATATTTTAAACAGAAAATCAATAAAACTATAAATAAGGAAGCGATAACCCCTTGAAATCGATGCTGGCAATTAATTATAACGACAAGTAATCAAATGGTTTTTTGATTCAAACCATGAAAGTGCAATTAGTCAAAGCAATTTCATAAGATATTATGCAATTATTTATAGAATTTGATGTGCACTTACTCTAATAATAATATAGAAAATTATTTATGCATTTTCCACCCTTTACAATTCTTCTATTCCTTTTTTTTTTGGAAATATGAAAAAAGTTGTCATAAAATTGATAATTTATAAATAAAATCAAAAAATAAAGTAATTATTACGAAACATAAATAACAAATTTTTGTACTTGGCATATGAACCACATTTTGGTAGTCGTTATAAATTTTCGGATTCTTTTATAAGAGTAAAACAAACTGAAACGAATGAGATATAAAAATATAAACGCAATTCCAAATTTTAGGAAACAATTTTTTAATTATTTTAATTGCTGCTGATTAGGATAAAGATTTGATGCAGAATTAATATTTTACCAAAAAACATTGTAGTTCAAAATTAGTAATTTTAGTAAATTTGAGAGAAATATAAATAGATATTTGGGTGCCTGTTACACGAAATCAGATTAAACATTGAATTATCTTTGAATCTGATGAAAATCTGATGTAAAACTTAAGTCTAACATCAAATTAAATCTGACGGAAAAAATAGAAACTATTCGATTATAATCAGGTTTTCTGTCAGATTTTTAGCTGACACCTTACAAGTTTTCCTTTCAATTTTTAGAATTTTATGGAAACAGAATGTGAATGAGCAATTTTATTCATTCCTAAACTTTCTAAAATTAGCTGTTCGTAAGAGTACCTCAGTATCGAGAGTGTCAACGTTTTCTATACATATTTTCGGAACAAATGATTGCATATTTTCTTACCAAAACAAAACATTTGATAAAAATAGAATTTTCGTTTAATATTTTCGAAATTAATTTTATATTTAAAGATTTTTAATGTATTTTAATTTTAAAATTTATAATAAATGAATGTATAGTAAAAATCCACTTAAGACAACACAATTTGATGAAAAACCGATCTATTAAAGCGACTCATGATTTTCTAGAGGCGTTTGATTTTCTAACAAAAATTTCTAAAGAAAATATTTAAAAATAATTTAATTTTTATTTTGTATTTTTAATCTTTTTAAATTTGAAATTTTTTTAAAGCTAGAACGTACACTGAGGGAAGAGATTTTGAGGCAAAAGGTTATTGCGGTTATTCTTCAACATAACAAGCGTCCCCCATTGCAAAAAATTCAACATTTCAATTCAGTTGTGTAAATCTCAACACTTTTGTCAGTATTTTGCGGATACCAGCAATAAAATTGTGTAAAAAAACGTGTAGTAGAGAAAATTTTATTGAATTTTAGTACTATAATCGAACCTTAGTACGCACAATTGATTGGCGAAATTGGTGCTTGAATTATCGTGTTAAATAATAATTTTTGTCAAATTTTTCATTATTCCTTGAAAATATTTGTTGGCCGATTTACTTAGAATTCTTTAACAAAAAAATTTAAAAATTTTTACTTTAGTTTGTTATATAAAAATTTATTTTGTACCTTCTCGGACATGAATTGCCTAAATTTCCAAATATTTCCCTGTAGTGGGAACATAAAAAAAAATTCATTTCTGTGTGTTTTAAACAAAAGTTATTGAAATGTTGTAAAATTTTTCAATAAAATTTCATTTTTATTTTTTCCTGGTCAATCTTTTATTGTTCCCTTGTTATTTTGTAAAAAAAAAAAAAAAACACATTTTATTTTTATTGTTTTGAAAGAGCAATGCTTAATGCTTTCTTCACTCACAAAATATTTTTAAAAGGAATTCTCTAAAAACATGGATAAATTCTTTACAAATTATTGGTAATAAATTTTATGTCAAATAAATTGTGACCACAATTAAATAAAGAATTTAATGGTATAAAACACGTGACATCATTAAAGATTATTAGATTTAGCATATGTTCATTTTATGCTACTGATTTGTTATCATATTGATTTTGGTTCAAAATCAATTTCGAAATAAATTTACAAATACAAAATTTAAGATCAAAATATCAAATTTTCTATTTACAAAAGGGTGATATGAGTTCATCAGTACAATTTTTTAAATGAATATGCAATTAGAAATTTCGAAAAATTTACAAAATATTCAATAATAAATATTATTAATTAAAATCTATTCCGTGGTTCTTTTGCACAGTACTAAAATATTAAGCCGATTAGAATCCTAAATTAATTACTTTCATTATATTAATTCAATTTCATAACTAAGATTGCTTTCATTATTTACTCAGACACCTATTAGCCAACTGTTAGATTAATTTAAATTTTTATAAAAATGTCACTTGTCATTCTAATTTAGTTCATTAGTTCATACATAAAATTTTTTCAGAATAGGAATTGCAGACATTAGTGAGGCTAAGACAAATACAAATTTCAAATTCGAAAGTTCATATTGAAATTTTTTTTAAAGAACGTCACCGACTTAATTTTGAAGACATATAACAGCACAAACTATTTGTTAAGTCTTCAAAATTATGGTAACTTGAATTGATTTTCTCTAAAATCTGAAATAATCCTTTGAACCTTCATAAATTTTAATAAAAAAAATTAAAATAAAAATTTTAAATTTAATATTTTAGTACAGTTTTATGATAACTCTCTCTCGTATTTGGGACACAGAGTCGATGTATAGAGCATATTCTTTTCAATTTCCTTTAAGGACATTAAATTTCTTTTTATCGGATTTATTAAAATTTAAGTACGAAAAACAAGTACTGAAAAAAAACATTAAAATTTTTATTTTTCCAATACAACTCCTCAGTATTATGATTTAAGGAATAAATTAATATAAAAAAAAAATTATTTTTAAGGACTCGCCTGCCATCAAAACATTACCACTTTTATATTATTTTTAATGATGTTCGGTAAAATTAAAATAAAATTTTGTGTTTTTAATGCTTACTTTGCGTAAATATATAAAAACAGATAGTGTAGTTCGTTGGTGTCCTTATGGATTTTCACATTATGTATAAAATAACAACAAAAAAAAATTATATATGGTCAAAATTTTACAGCAGGGATGAGAATTCATTATTTTCTTTTTTGGGGTCAATTACCAATATTAATAAATTTTTTAAAAATATACGATGGACATAATATAGTTAAGGGTTCAATTTCATTGTTGATTAACACGCTATTAAAACATTAAAGACATATTGAGGATAAAATTATTTCAAACATAATAAAACAAAAAATATCCTAAATATTTTTCCTTATTACACACGTATCGTTCTTATATATGAGCGTTTTTCATTAGATTTAAAAAAAAAATTTCAAAGATTAATGAACTTTTCCTCTTTTTTTTTGGCGAAAAGTTTTTGTTCAAAAGAATACCATATATGTGATGGCACATAAAAAAGAAAAACTATACCGTATTTAAGGGGAAGGATTTAAGTCTAGACAATGATGTGGAATTTTTTTCCATTTTGGCTATTCAAGGCGCAAAATCTAGTATTAAAGATATATGTATAAGAAATTAATTAAAAATTTTCATAATAAATGAATTTTTATTTTATAGTTTTGAAATTTTAAGGCTTTTTTTAGAGAAGTTCATAAAGCCTATCTAAAATTGGATTGGTAGAATATACCTTTACCCACATGAACGTACGTAATGCTTTACCATTTGTAACGCTAAGATATAATGGTCTGAGATATAGACATATGTTTATGTTTTGATCAGCCGATTTGCCCATGTTTGTCCGCTTGTTCGTCCGTTCCACCAATAACTTGAAAACTAATTGAGCTAACCTCACCAAATTTTCATAAATGATTTATTTTAGTAAATGCCGGAACTCGTTTGTTTAAATTGAACGTGATTGCAGAAGTGGTTCTGGTACAATTGTAGAACCTGCAGTATTGAAACTTTGTACAAACAAATATTTTTTTAGAGCTCTTGTATTTAGTAAAACTAGTTCAAACTTCCTGAGTTGCTTCGCATTAGAATCGAGCCAATAATTACTGGATTAAAATATTTGGCTATGGGAAATTCGAACATTGTAATATGGTGATTTTGCTTTAAAATCGCTTAGGCAGTTTTATATGAAACACTCAGATTTACATTGAATTTTTTGCATACAAGTTCCATAATCTAATAGATTTATACAAATGCAAGTTAATTCAGTTAAAAAATGGAACTATTGGTACAAAATTCGATTCAAATTTCAAAATTTAAGCTTGTTGTATTTATAGATTTATTTCAAATATAAAATATTTGCTTTAAAGATATGCCAAAACAATACCCGAACAAAATTACAATGGATATGTAAGACCAATATTGCTAAAGCATTGCATTTAGTTCTTCCAATGACAGTGGAAACAAGCCACAAAAAAAATTTAAATCGCACCTTTCACATGCCAACAACTTCTTTGTTCCCAATTATTTAAAAAAAAATTTTTTCTTTGGTTTTTAAATTAACAAAATTTTTTTTGTTACAAAAATTTTTTGTTTTCCACTCTTCTTTTTTCGTTTAACGAATGGCTAATCACAACAAAATAACAAAATTTTTGACATAATTTTATTCACATTTTTAAGTTACGTAATTATCCTAAATTTTTTTTAAAAAAATTTTAATTTTCACAATAAATAATTAATTATGATAGCCGTCTTTCTGTTTTAGTATCGATGAACTTTTTGTATTTTTTTTCTGTTTTTGTTACAAATTTTACAATAATTTGTTACAATAAAAAAATTATGTGTTGGTGGGTAAAGTTTATTTACAGAAGAGGTCGAATGAGAAAATGTAAATGGGCTTGTTATTAACCAAAATCCATTTAGACCTGCAAATAAGCAATACTCATTATTAGCAAAATAAATTTGCAGTTGCAAAAAATTAATCGGCTTCATTTAATCTTTTTAATTTAAATTTGGTTTGTTTAAGTTTGCAAAAAGGAAGTTGACATAAGCAAAAAAGATGTTCAAATTTGATGTGACTAAAAGCTCATTCGACAATTTAATTTGAACGTTCTTTTATAATTCTCAATACTTGCTAAAAAAAAAGCCCTGCAACTAGTAATTAAACAAAGTAACCCGCGCAAATGCACGATTTCGCACTGATTTTTGAAACACCAGCAGCGTTTTTATTTTTTCCGAAGAATGAATGTATTTTACTAGTTTTAGAAAAGAAGAAAATGAAAATTCTTTAATATGCAATATTTTTTTCTATTATGTAGAAGTTTTACAAAATATCAAAAAAATGTTAAAAAATTCCTCCCACCACATCGCATAATATTTTGTTTAGATTGACTATTTTTAGAATCAAATAAAAAAGTATGATAGCGTGGGAAAACCCACCAATTTTATTTTTGGCCCATTAATACACAAATATATAAATGTATACGGTTAATCGAATACAAATTGAAATAATTATTATGAATAAAAATTGGAAATTTATAAGAGCAAAAATATTACGACTATTGTGTCATCAATTCATATGAAATTTTAAATATTACATTCAAGTATTTTTAGATTGTTTTCGAAATGAAGTTCTTTCACGAGGCTTTTTCTAATTTGTTTAAGAGAACTTGATTTTTAAAATTATAAAATACAAAAATAAAATTAATACTTTAATTTTGTTTATTCGTAAAACTAAGAAAAGAGTAAAATGTTGTTGTACTTATACCGCAACGCATACTTGCACAAAGAAACAAAAAATTAAATTTTACGGAAAACGAATTTCAAAATATCCAGCTACTGAATATCGGATAATGCAGTGTCTATTTGACGAATTCTCGCTTAGGTAGGCGAAGTACTACTTTAAAAGTACCCCAAAAGTATTGCTTGACCACATAATTATACGGATACAGAAAATTCTATTTTACATCAAAAAGAAAGGAGATTTGTAAAATTTAAATTTCATCCAAATACTATCAAAATCAAGCGATTATAAATGTTGCTAATATGAATCTGTTACTTTGCATAAGACAGTACCAGATTCATATTAAATTTTGCCAGATTCAAAAGTGAAGAGAACTGAAATCATGAGTATAGAATGTCAAATTTTCTGGTTTTATTTAATCTTATCTTACACTCTATTTAATTTTATTTTTATTTTTTGAATAGTAAAATAAAAAATTTAATCAATGTTTTTTTAAAAATCTGCAACAAATGGACAAATCTATTTTATATCATTAATAAAATTATGAGATTTATCAGGAAATAAATTCCAAACTTCCTTACCAACACGAAATTAATTCCATTTCATTTATGAAAATTTATTTAAAAACAGAATGTACCGAATTGAAAACAACTTATGAAATTAATTGAAAATTTTCAAAAAAATTCAAATTAAAATGAAAACTTTTCTTAAAAATAAAAATTGAAAGCCAATTATTGCCACTCAAATTGTTTAAATGCATAAAGATACATGCAAAATCGTACATTTAAAATTTAATATTTTCCTACAAAATATCCAATAAGCCATTAATGATCTCAATTAACCAATTGATATTATATAATGCACATGCCAATCTTAAATGTGCCAATATTCAATGATTTCCAATAGTAGTAATAAAAGAATTTCAATTATTTTACTACATATATACATAGTTTACTGTCTATATACTTAATTACGGTTTCAAGAGAATAATAATGAGATGTTTGGCCAAAAAGTAATTGTATTTTATGTTTTTATCATTTCATATATGAAAAACTTGTCGAAATTTCCTATTATAAACTTTTTATATTTTAAATTGCAAGTATAAACGAATTTTGTATATAATTTTGTAAGATAATTATTTCCGTACAATGGAATCAAATGAATGTGTTTTTGCATTCATTTTAAGTAGAGCAGAAATTTTTAAAATTATAATGTTGTATTTTTCAATCATTTTCAATCAGAGTTGTGCTACACAGAGCAAAAGAAGAAAAAATTAATTGTATTGTAATAATTTGATCATAGTTATAATTATTAAAATTTCGTATATATACATATATGTACATATATGTATATACACTACTATTTAAAATTACTTAATATTTTTATTAAATGTTCAAATAATTAAAACTAATTATCACTATCATATAACCAGTGTTCTGGGACTACTTACATTATATTATGTAAGTCAATAATTAATTGATTGTTTGCTTCAGCTTATATAATGTGTGTATGTAACTATTATTTAATATTTTTAATTTTTAATAAATTTATTTACATAATTGTAATTTTTTCTTTTCTGTGTTTTTTTTTTACTAATCCATTGAATAATTGCCATTAATCTGGGTCATAGAACTATATAAAATTTTTTTGTGAAATATTCAAGTATGTTTGTATATACAATATAGAAATGTTTTTGTTTGTCGTTCATTACACGAAATTTTAACATGCAAGAATTTTTAAAATGCTTGTTAATAGGCTTGTTACATCAAAATTTGAGTTTCAATTGGTTAAAGTATTTTTAATTTAATTAGTTGAATACTTAGTTGGAATTTTAAATTTTTAATTTATTTTTTTTTTAATTTCTTATTTAAATTTATAATGTTCCTAATTATTGTGAGTGTAAAATTATGAAACTTTCAGAAAATTTTATATTTTGGTAAACATAAGATATTTGATAGCAACTCAATTAATTTTCAGGTTTTTAATGAAAGAATTCTTTCGTCAATTGTATAATAAAATTATTCACGTATAATTTTTAATAGAATATTAAAAACATTGAGAATCTTAGTTTTGATACTTATACATTTTGGATTTTCGGAGAAACATTCATAATATCTTACTTTATTTCGAATTTATTGGTTTTAAGCACAATCAAATTCAATCAAAATCGAATTGTAATTCAAAATTTTTATAATTGAGAGATTAATATAAAAACTAAGAGTTCAATTACTTAGTAATGGTAAAATTTTGAGAATTAACGTAATTTTTTTCATTTGTACATATTTAAACATTTTCATTAATTATAAACTGATTTTCAAGTATAATTCGAAATTAAGTGTTAAAAACACGGTCTAGGGAAGCATATTCGGAGCGTCTAGGGAAATGCATATCTAAAATCAATTAAATTTTATTGAGCAAGTAAAATTCCTAACACTATGATAACATTATAGGAAAAGTAAGGAAAAAATCGAAAGATCATACTGCAAGAATTCTCAAACAAGCACAAATCAAATTTAGAAATTTGTGTAATGTAAGAACGTAAGATTAATTTAAAACTTGTTTGTAGTATTGTTATTTGTAAAGGTAATCATTCTTGTTTTTTTTTTTTCAAAACGCTATTTACTAATAAATATTAACATAGATTTTCCTAATTGAAAATTAGATTTTTTTTTACTACGAAAGTAATTAGAGTAAATTTCATTCTCTTTTTTTGTTAAATTTTTTTTTAATTTTTTCAAAAATTAACATTGCAAATGAGTTAAAAATTTATTACCCAAACCGCACATTGTCTTATACAATACTTATATACACATATACATGTACATGTTCACATATATTGTAAATAAGAAAAAGAATACTAGAAACATATTTTTCTTTGCTTGATTAATTGTGGTTACAACTTGTTTTTTTTAACACATCTTCAGTGTTATAATTCTTCTTTTTCGAAAGCAATCTTAAATAAAGCACAAACTTATGTTTATACTAATGACTTGCTTTCTTTATTATATTTGTGCATTCTATATGTAAATATTTTCTTCTTTTATTTAAAATTAACACATACAATTCATAATAATGCCATGTGCACAGAAAAAAAGACTATTTTTACTTTGCTTTAAGTGATTTAAGAAAAATAAAAATAGATTAAAGGAAAAATTTCTACAAAGTCTAAAATTAAATACGTGCTTTTATGATGGTTAAATAATCGTAAACCAAGACTCAAATTCAACTCGTAAGTTTTATTTAAATAAACAAAATTTATAATTTTTGAAATTTGAGCAAAATTTATAACTAGGGCTATAGACTTTGTCAATATATGTAAATAGATGAATTAAAATTTTGTGATAGTAACAACTTATTTCAGATTTAAGTATTTGTTCCTCTTAAACTAATTTTTAGAAGTATTTATGCAAGTGTAATAAAAGAGTGTTTTAAGAATAGATTTAAAAGAAAAATTAAGTAACCCTAATTCAGTTTCAAATAATACTACTTTATTTACAAAAAGATGGCCTAATATGCGCGCTTTTCCTTATACGCAGATCATATTTAAACAGTGCTGGTAAATGGTAAATTTTTTGTATGTAGTTCTGATCAATTGATTTATGCGTCTGACTAAACCGCATAGCGTGCTTGATATTTCGACCTTTTGACTATTTCATTGTAAGGAAATAACTAAAAGGAGATAAAAACTAAAAGGTATTAGAAAATCAAATTACTAATTGCCTATCAGCGAATAAATAAAGCTAATTTCTATGTACAATTCACGTAAAAATGAAAAACATGAATGAAAATGTTGCACATTTGCACGAAATTTCTTAAAAATTTGAACAATACCGCCGGCCATATTATTTTGCTATTACTTTAAACAGATGCTCTAGCTAAGTAGCACGCGATTGACGTTAATTGCGCTTACCCGAACACAAGGATTAATATTCCAAAATTATAATTTTTAATATATTTCAAACGTATATTGAATTAAACAATACGACTATGTATTTAGTATTATGAATTCATTAAATTTTATGATACTTGTACAGAGTAAAATTAATAATTTAATAATAATATTATATGAACGTTTTAAATACGCACACTTCTATACTAGTACACATTTGTACAGACATAAGTATTTCTTTATCTACATTTATAATCTATGGTTTTAATGTAAAATGAACTCATGTGAAATAATTTGTCATAGGAATAGCAAAAGAATTAAAAATATGTAAAATAAATGAATATTCATAACCGCGTTAAAGTCATGCTCCGGTACTTGCATTTATTCTTCAGCTGGTCGGTCTCAGTAATATTCTAAATTTTTTTTATTGTCATTATTCCATACGTATAATTTAATAACAACTGAGTAAAGGAACACGTTCGACTTCTACATATATGTTTATTAAAATTTCAAAACATAAACTTATAACTTTGCACAAAAGAAATTATTACCATTTCATTTCCACAGTCATCATGTAAAAATTTTTCTATTCCATTTGTTTATATTTTTCTTAATCCGCACTTCTATGTACAAATGCGTTTTTGAATTATAAGCGTCTGTACATGTTGTAAATGAAATACAAGTGAATTTATTACCGACCGTATTGTGTAAACAATAGGTACTGCACTTCTGCAGGGAACTGCACTTTTTATCGGGTCTGTTTTACATTTTTGAACATTTTGATGAAAGTATTCAACCGATTTACTTGAAATTTCATATATAAGCTTTTCTCGACCGTCCGCGAAAATTGTAACTTTTGAAAGAAATCAGGCATCAGCAACTGGACGTTTATTACGGGCCAAATATACATTTTTGCGTATATAAAGGGAAATAATTGGCCGATTTCATTGAAATTTAATATTTGAATTCCTCGTATTAAAACAATGAACGTGTAAATTTTTTGGGAAGATCAGGGCTAGAAATCTGATTTGCGGGCCGATTTTACATTTTTCACCATATCTACGGAACGAATTGATAGAATTTCTTGAAATTTAATATTTGAGTTCTGGTTAACTGGCGAGCATTTCTGGGAATTCGGGTAGCACAAACCGAAACTCTACTAAGAGCCAAATTTACATTTTTCTAGGTGTGTTGACTATAAGCTTACTAATGTCCAAAAAATTGGAAGAAGTATTTAACAGACAATTTTTATAATATTCCGTAACACTTTCACTTAACTAGACAATATACAATGCGGTAGGTTATGTGCTGACCACATCAGATTTTTTTTTTATTAACATAACATAAATTTCAAATTTTGAATAAATATCAAATTGAATTTTTCATCTTATTGAATAAAAGTTTCATATTTCGAATAACTTGCAAGAGCAATGTGTACAAGCAAAAGCATTGTACATACATACATACTTATTTTCATGTGCATGCGAATATTTATTTTAAAAATTTTACTACACGTATCATAGTTATTAATGAACTAAAATAACAAAAGGTGTGACTCAAAAGATTACTGTGCTACAATAAAGCGTAAATTTTTTCAAAATACATACGAACATATAGAAAACATACGAACCTTAAAGCAAATGTTAGAGGCGATTTAATTGATAACAAAATTGTTATTAAATTTAAAATTTCAGAATTTTCTATAATTTAAGTTCAAGCAGTATGTCGGGCCCTGTATTATTTAAGTGAAATTTTTCTCAGTTTTATTAAGTTGATAAGAGAAATCGGGAACCGAATACGTTCTACAAAGTAAAACCTGAGTGGCATTAATCTTACGTCTTTTAAAAGTTCTTGGTACTATAATAAAATAATATAATATATATAATAAATAATAAAATATAATATAACTATAATATAATAAAAGAAAACCTGACAATAAAGTTTGACAATTTTCTATATTGAGTACTCGTATTTGAATCGTGATTGATAAATAATGAACTTAACATAAACGTTTATGGACAAAGGTGACACCTGTTCATATTGATGTTAGTGGTTTTTAATATTAATCTCGGGCAATTTTTCCTTAACCACAATTTAATTCGTAAATTATTGTTAATATATAGGCAATTGCAATACGTTGTGCACCTGTAATTAATTACTTGCTATCATTTGATTATGCACATAAGATTTCAGGGTTAAAAACACAAAGAAAATTAATACAAAAAAAATTTATGTCATTATGTGGCGTTAATAATTCTTTGAAAAAAATTCCTTCAAATGACCTTTGTTTATTAATCACGTACATGGTTCATATTTGGTTTTAGAAGAGGTAATATATTTTTTTTTTAATATTCCCAATAACATTTTTTTACGTAAATTTGAAACAAACTTCAATAATGAATAATAAAAAAAAATCTGAATTGCAGAATAAAATGGTTAAACAGATTGGAGCGTACTTAAGGCAATAGCGGTTAACGCAATGGGCAAATAAAAAACCAAATTGCCATTATACTTGTGAATGTTGTGAAAATTTTTTTAAAGTTTAAGATTTAATTAGAAAGAACTATAAAATATCACATTACCAAAAAAATTAAAAAAATCATGTTTATTAAACCTTAATTTTCAAATTTATGTTTTCCTTGTTAGAGAATTTAAACAAATAAAGGTAGATTGGCAACACACTTTCATAAAATTCAAATGAATTATTAAATATTAGAAAGGCACTTTTCCCCCAATTTGTTTAAGTATAAATTTATGAATCTAGTTTTTCGAAGAAGAGACCTTGTTTACATAGTTCATTTTAAATTGGAACTCTGTTCCTTCGACATTTTCTAAATCATTATTTAATTGCTAATGAAAGTATGATCAATTATAACAAAACTGAAAGAGTTTTGCCTCAATTTTTTAGAGTATATTACTAAATTTGTTTCCTCAAAATATCTGTACTGTGACCCAAACTGCTTCGAAAGTATCATGAATCTATTTTTGGTGTTGTATGGAAATTACTACAAGTATAAGAATTGAATAATTTAAACAAATATTTATAAAAGTTTTATTAATTTTTAACCCCTTCCTAGTTTTGGAAAGAACTAGAAAATAAATGTTTTTAATTTTATTAATTTTTAAAATTATTTACAAAAATTGACACTTTTATTTCCTCTAGGTTACAAAAAGAACAGAAAATTTTTGCAAAAAAAAAAATTATTAATTTCAAGTTTTTTCTTTTCTGCGATTTTTTAAAACAAATAGTAAGGCTTAAAAAGACTTAGGGGGTCACGGCAGACTTAGGGGGCACCTCAGTCAGCTAGGTCTGGAAAGTGAGGATACTTACAGATTCTGTGGGCGGATGGGGAGATCTCGATGCACCTTCTGTAGGAGTGTGATGCTCTTGCTCATAGGAGGGGAGAGGTGCTGGGGGGCTTTGCTCTAATGGAGTTACGGTCTTCCGGTCCTAACAAGTTGCTTGAGTTCATCAAGAGGGTGGGTATAGAGCGTGTGTTGTAGATCGTGACCCGCGCGTTGCCTCCGTTATAAAAAATCAACAAATCTACAAAGACTTAAAAAATCGAGTCTACGAGTCTATTAATTTGTCATAAAAATTATGTAGCGAGAAAAATTTTTAAAATTGGATTCGCAATATCGTAATTTTCTTTTTTTTGATTAAAGAATATCGTTTTTACTTTTTAATTTAAATTTTACTTGAACTTTTTTTCCATTTTTCACGTTTCCAATTTCTTCCCTTTAAAATTGAATTGCAGTTTTATTAGAACAATTGTACTGACAACCTTTAATTTTCTTGCATTCTTAACTAGAATTCAGAAATACGTTAAAACTTTTTTATTTTAAGATTCATTCCAATTTATCATTCCAATGAAAATTAATAAGTTAATAAGAATTTCGAATTGGGAACAAAATTCTTGTAAGTTATTGATAAAACAAAACAATATAAAAAACATATTTAATTCCCATTTTACAAGAGCGTAAGAATTGTAAGAAAAAAATTAATTTCAGAATTTTAAGTACCTCGAAAAAATATAGACAGAACAGTGATAAAAATGCAAATATTCAAAACGGGTAGGTTAAAAAGTAGGTAGGAAAAACTAATCAATTATTATAGTGGGTATGTATATATGTATGTACGTATATTTCAAGTGAAAATAATAACAAGTATGCTCGATGTATGTATGTACAGAAGTACCATTAAATATGGGCGCAGCTTAAAATATTGTGAATCATTTGAACAAACAAAAAATAAAAAATAAATAAACAAAACTTTAATAATTTTGTTTTTGTAGCAGAACAGTGTTTGTCAACATGTTCACTGTTCATTATTATTGAGAGTTGCAATGAACGTATAAACAATTTATATGAAATAATTTAAAAAACTTTCATACATTAAAAAAATAGTCTTAACATATGATGTAGTAAAAAAGTATTGAAGCTATGTTAAGATTTTCGTACTTAAATTTTTGTATGAAAATCGGCTCAGTTTATAAAAATTTTTAAATATTATTTTATTTTGTCCATACAAATAATGAAGCATTTGTTCTATATTCACTAAAATTTATAACAATTTCAAAAATTTTTTATACCTTATGTTGAGTTTTTACCTATAGACACAAAATTTTTCATACACGAGTAATACGTCCACAAACAAGTAACTAGTAACATTACATTATCATTTATACTGTCTCGACATTTATTGCAATAATGACATTCTCTTTTATGTGACACTACAATAGCATTTATTTATTTTACAATCATTATTACAAAATTTTGTTTTTATGGCAGAAAAAATAAATGAATAATTATTTGAAAGTTTTTTAATTAATAATTAAAGCAATTATTATGATACAACTATTTCAAGAAATGAAATAAAATCAACAAAAAAAAAAAAATTATTTCTAAATTAACTTGAGTCATGCGGTTAAAAACAATAAATTTTATTTACGAATAAATAGTTTTTATCACTTGGTTTGATAATATTTTAATTATCAAAGATATTATCAAAAATTCAATAATTTCAGACATAAAAAAAAACACCTAAAATTTTAATACCTTAAAATTATTTTTAAATTTTCGGTTTTAAAAAGATAAGTATTGGATTTTAAAAAAAATTTTCGAAGTTCCATATTAACAATATATATACAAGCCTTCATTTATTCAATATTTATAAATATTTTGGTTTGAAACAAAAATAATGGGGTTGTGCCAGTCTTAATTATATTAACAATTTCCATTATGATAAAAAGAATTATTGATGAAAGTGAATAAAATTACAGGCGAGAACCAAACTATTCAATTTCATTCCATGCTAACTAAATTAGTTTTAAAAGTGATCAAAACTTAAATATCAAAATTATTCAAATTTTCTTTACTCAAAATGTATAAGGCCTTATTATAATTCAATTCTTCTTACAAAACATAAGTACTTGTTCCATCGGATATATTTTTAAAATAAAAGTACCCTAAAAATTTAATATAAATATTAGCCCAATAGTTGAAATTCAAAATACTAAGTTAATATAATTGCTTTTAGAATGAAAAGAGAAGATAAAATTTCATTGGAATAGGGGATATACCCCGAATACAACCATTTTAACAATAATTAATATTAAATAACAAAAATAAACAATAATAAATAGTAAACAAGAGCCTTGTAATTTTTATTGTAATTTGCAAAGGTCATTCGTAAGAAATATTTTATCATGGCTCCACAATGTCCACAATATTCTTCATCTTAATTATTTTGATTAGAAATTTTTAGGCGTATATTCAAAACGTTATTTAATTTTATTCGATTAAATATTTAGATGAATGACGAATTTAAGAATATTTTATTTAAAAATTATTTAAAGTCATGAATTTCATTTTAAATTCAAGTGAATTGCAGATGAATTGTTGAATTTTTCTAATTAACCGAAAACTATCTTGTTAACTCATTTAGTGAGTAGTTTACTGATAGTTTACGTTAAAAAAATTTTTTTAGTTTAGAAACTTTTTAATTACCATGCACAAGTATTAAACACATATCGTTTCTCATTTTAAAATTTTCTCCTTTTCTACAAACATCCTTTCTTTTCTACTTTTTAGTATTACTATACCTACTATACAGGATTATTATTATTATAAACAAAGTTAAGCTTTCATTGAACTTTAACCTCTCAAGAGGTTAAATTTTTCGAAAAAAAAATAATAAAATAAAAGAAGAAACCCTTAAAGGAAGAATTAGCAGGAGCAGCAACAGCAGAAGAAAATAAAGAAGTTGAAATATACAATAATGACAACAGTTTCCTTTTTAATTATTGTAAAAAAAAAATTCATTTATAAATTAAAACAAATGAAGGTGCGGTTAAAGGATAATATAATAATCCTTATACAAAAACAACAAAACCTGCTTCTTTTTTAAATACCCTACGTTTTTGAATATTGCACTTTATTTATAAATAAACGTAACTTTATATTTAATAAAGGAATGAAAGGATGAATATGGATTTAAAATAGAACAAAAAAGAAAAAGCAAAACTAACACAGAAAAAAATATGGTCACTGTAAAAAAAAAGAATAGAAAGTTGAAAAGTAAATGAAAAAAATTGTGGAAAATTTTATAAGCTTGAAAAGAAATTAAAAGCCAAAGTTTTCCTTCTCTCATTTTCCCATCTCTTCTGTTTTAAGTTTTTCCTTTTTGGTTTACCTTCCTTTTTATATTTGTGGGTTAATACACCACACTTGAAATGATATGAATGAACGAGAAAAAAATAAGAATTAAAATAAAAAAGGAAAAAAAAGAAAAGGTAGTAAACGTGAAAATATTTTATAATTAGTCAGCACCACCACTACCTATTTAGAGGGTAATTATTATACACACATACATTGAAACATGAAAGGTTAAAATACCCATTTTATAAAAAAAAAATGTTTAGGATTAGGAGTTGTGTAATTTTACTCTTTATATATACATACTCATACACACTTACACATTCTTGTATAAAAATTAAAAACATTAAAGACTTCTGATGGGAAAATTTCTCAATACTCAAATGAGAAAAGCTTCTTTATTCCATAAATATTTCATTCGAATTACCACTCAAGTGAATTGAGATTTTCGAAATTAATTTATTCATCTTTTGATTTTGACGAACAGACATAAAAATTACACGTGTGTGTATGTTCACATGAAACTAACTTTAATTTATTACTAACTTTAGGGAATAGAAATTTTTAAATTTCAATTATTAGTGGGATACAATAAGAAAAAATGTTTATGAAAAGTTACAGAGAATGGAGAAAATGAGGTGATAAAGCATTTCACTCCATTCCATAACAGAGAATGGAGTGAAATGCTTTATCACCTAAAGAAGAACTGAAAAAAAATTTTTTTTTAATTTTTTTAACTAAGCATAAGGAAATTGTTTGCAGTGCCCCAAAAAAATGGTTTTGAAATAACAGAGAATTAAGTGAAAAATTAGAAAAGCTTAAGGGCGGAAATTTAATCGGAACAGACTAAATTTCCTGAATTTGAGGAAGAAAATTATAAAAATAAAACTTGCTAGTAATACAAGGATAATTTGAATTATCGAGAGGGAAATTGAATGAAATAAAGTAATTACTAGCAAAATTATAATATTTAATTTTAAGACTTCTTCAGAATTATTACAAACTTCTTACTTATTATTAAAAAATCTATAAAACTTTATTTATATGTGTATAACAGCTCTGTGTTCAACACCTTCGACTAAAACAACATTTTGATTCATTATAAATTTTAAAATAGCAAAGCAAGTTTAGTACGTAAGACTGCAAAATAATTTTATTGCTAAACATTTCCCAGTATTTTGATTTGATTGGATTTTTTTAAACACAGTTCTAAAGTTGAAAATGCATAAATTTCGTTACAATTCTACTTGCATCTTTATCTTATTCTGCATTCATGGATGTGTTTAACATTCCTCACATGTTATTTAATTCTTCTTTCAATTTTTTTTAATGAAATTCAACAAAAACTTTTTAGTATTTCTAACGATCTTGTTAATAACACTATGCTTATATTTTTTAACTATATTTTTTCAAGATAATAACGTAAAAGAAACGAAATGAATAAAGAAAGCTCATCCCACAAAATTTCATTCTTAACTTTATAAATAGAATTACAGATTTAGAGTTTTTTTTACACTTGAAGGAATAAATTAACAACCTAGATAATAATAGCAGGATGTCTCGACATTATGTTGAATTACAAAATTTGAAAGGAGTGATGTGTCTTGCATTTCTATGGAAAATTTTTCAAAATTTCTTTTGATTTACGTTTAACACACGACCTATAAATCAGCGAAGATATAACGAAGCTGTTACCTTAGTATAAAAGCTATTCCAAAAGAATTGAGCTCGACAATATTTTCGAAATATTTTATAGATATACCGCCAAATCGTATTCACCTTACCGGCTTCTATTATTTTACGTCACTCCAATTAGACGTTTGAAATTCTCGGCCATCCAAATTAAAGGAAAATAGTGAAATCATTGCTTTTGATTACTTAAACTAATATTCATTTAAAAGTATTCATTTCAAAAAGACTTCAATAACATCATTAATTAGTAGTTTTCTGTTTTCTGAAGAGGAATATTATAATATATGTATATATATACATATATATACGATATTATTTTCGATGTGTTATTGTAATTAATTATAAACTCACATCGAAATTATTATAAATTAATTATAAAACAAAAAAGAAAAACTTAAAATGCAAAAGATGATTTTCTGTGCTGTTAATGTGCCGGTGATACACACTGTTAAAATAAATATTGGTGCTACACATAGAAATTATAATCTGTGCACGTTCGCTTTATATAATCATCAAACTAACGGGAAAAAAAAACAAAATTTTCTCTTTGCCGCAAGCTATTTTCCAGTTCTATCAGCGGAACTGCAGAATTCGATGCCAAAGAATAAAATTCGCTTGTAGTTTTTATACTCTTCTTTTTTTTGCATTTTAATTTTTTATCATCTTAAGAGACAAGAGTCTGGAAAATTTGGAAAAAAGCAATGAAAATAGAATAAAAAACTCTTTTCAATGTAACTTTGTGTATGCGATCTATAATATTTCCCGCAATTTAGTAAATATATATAGTGGATATCAAAAGAAACACATCAAAAAATAAACAAAAAAGAGCACAAATGAAAAATTAAAAATTTATCTCTGATTATCTGCGAAAATATCCTTTGGGTCTTTAGAACGTGTTATGTATAAAAATTTTTTATTTTATTTAAATTTGTTTCTGAATTTAAAGTTAAGAACATAGAAGTTAACTGAACTGAATCTTACATAAGTTGTATTGGTATTATCAACTTCGTTACTACTACCTAACGGTTACTAACCGTCCTAAGTTACAAAACATTGAATTGTCACTTGGTTATTTACTTGTTTTGCCATTTTAAATCTTGACTTCCGTAATAAATTATTAATTTTATTAAAATTATTTGTAATGTTTTATTTAAGACATAAATAAGGAGTACAATGACAAGATTACAGTACAGAAATTAAAGGGTTAAATTTACCATAATATGTATTAACTAATTTAACTGTCGTGCAATTATATTGTATACCTACTTGGTTATATTGTAATACTTGAATATACTGTCAAGACGAAGATCATGGACTAAGATAATCACATAATTATGGGATGAACATTTTATTGGCAGTCAAATTATAGATTATCTTTTCATTTTCCTGTTTTCGTTCGAAAATTACAAAATTGAATTTCCAATTCAGGACACAGCTTTAACAAAGACCTGCCTTCTTTACAAACATACATACATTAATGTGACTAAAGAAATTATTTAAAAATAAAATATGAAATTTCTATATAAAAATAAGGTACAAATAGAATATAGAAACCACAGTATAAGATAGGTAATTTTCTTTTCTTTTCTGTGTCGATTTGCATGTTTTCTTTTACGTTATTCCTCTGCGGTTATCAAAATGGTATATATACAAACATTATGTTGTACAAACTTGTATACATAAACGCAAATGTATAGTGCGATTGTAATTCTAGTTTAGAAAAACTACATGCAAAAGTTAAATATCATACAATAAACACAAAGCGAAAAATCAAAGTTCAACTAAAATTATCTTTGAAGGAACATCTGCAACATATACTCGTACATACATATGTGTAGATGAGGTTAAATCTAAACAAGTAAAAACGTTTCAGTCGGTATGAACCGATTGAATTATACCCTGCACCTTTCATTGTTGAATAGCAATTACTCAAACCTGTGAAACCATTCTATAGAAACTTCACGGATATGTCTGATCTATAACTGAACACACAACTACCAAGTTTCGTGAATCTGACTTTATTATTTTTCCAAATATTTAAAATTAGCTTTTGGAGTTGTATGGCAGATACCCGAACCTGCCAAACAATTCCACTAAAACTTCGCTAATATATCTGATCTATAATTGGACACACAACTGTCAAGTTTCATGAATCTAACTTTATTACTTTTCCAAATATTTAAAATAAGCTTTTGGACTTGTATGGGACCCACTCGAACCTGTCAAGCAATTCCACCAAAACTTCAGAAATATCTTTGACCTATGATTGGACACACAACTGGCAAGTTTCATGAATCTGTCTTTATCATTTTTCCAAATATTTAAAATTAGCTTTTGGAGTTGTATGGCAGGTACCCGAACCTGCCAAGCAATTCCACTAAAACTTCGCAAATATATCTGATCTATAATTGGACACACAGCTGCCAAGTTTCATGAATTTGACTTTATTATTTTTCCAAATATTTAAAGTAAGCTTTTGAACTTGTATGGGAGCTACTCGAACCTGTCAAGCAATCCCACCAAAACTTCAGAAATATCTTTGACCTATAATTGGACACACAACTGCCAAGTTTCATGAATCTGATTTTATTATTTTTCCATATATTTAAAATAAGCTTTTGGACTTGTATGGGAGTCACTCGAACCAGTCAAGCAATTCCACCAAAACTTCAGAAATATCTTTGACCTATAATTGGACACACGACTGTCAAGTTTCATGAATCTGACTTTATTATTTTGCCGAATATAAAAAATTTGCTTTTAGAGTTGTATAGCAGCCACCCGAACCGGTGCAGCTATCTTATTAAAATTTTTAGAGCATATGTAGAATATAATTGGACACATGTATACAAAATTTTATATTTGTACCTTTATTAGTTTTTGAAAAAATTAAAATAAACTCTTTGAGTTGTATGGCAGCTACCCGAACCCGTTGTCCGAATTGGTCCAATAACAATAGGGTTCGTCCTTGGTACAAAAGAAGCAACTTGTGAAAGTTTGGTGTCGATTGCATTATTCGTTTTTGAGTTATCGTGCGATCGGACGGACGGACGGACACGTCTAAATCAACGCAGAATTTTGCGCTGAGCAAGAATATATATATATGTCCATACCAGAGATGACTCCTTCAATTAGTTACAAACTCCATACCAAAGTTAATATACCCTTCACGAAGTGCAGGGTATAATAATTTGCTTACAACAACTTTTTAGCGCATCAAAACCAAATTCAAAATAATTTTTAAAATTTTTTGACAATAACTTTTGAAAGAAAACAAATGTCATTAGAAAAAAAAGCTTTTTCTCATATTTACAAAAAAAAAATTTGTATGAAAAAGCTTCTTTTAATCGGTTGAAATATTTTTATCGGTGTCGGTTCATAATACAGAAGAAACCTAAAACCGATAAGAACTGCCGATAATATATCGGCCGATACCGATGTTCATAATAGAGGGGATTAAATTGATCACTTTTAATCCTTTTACAAATCGTAAGGTTATAAGTGATACTGGTGCCATATTTTTGGTTCAAGAATCCAAATTACACAAATTTTAGCAGAATTAAGTTAAAAGAAACGTAAGTACATCAATTTTTATTATATTTGAAAAGTTTAGAGAAGCGATTATTACTTTTTCGAAAGAATAAATGTTTGCAAAGTAAAATTCTAAACAAATAAAAACGTTTCAGTCGGTATAAACCGATTGAATTATACCCTGCACCTTTCGTTATTGTGTAGCAATTACTCGAGCCTGTGAAGTCATTCTATAGAAATTGCACGGATATGTCTGACCTATAATTGGACATCCGACTGCCAAGTTTCATGAATCTGACTTTATAATTTTTCCAAATATTTAAAATTAGCTTTTGGAGTAGTATGGCAAGTACCTGAACCTGTCAAACAATTCCATCAAAACTTCACAAATATATCTCATCTATAATCGGACACACAACTGCCAAGTTTCATGAATCTGACTTTATTATTTTTCCAAAAATTTAGAATAAGCTTTTAGACTTGTATGGGACCTACTCGAACCTGTAAAGCAATTCCACCAAAACTTCAGAAATATATCTGACCTACAACTCGACACAAAACTGCCAAGTTTCATGAATCTGACTTTATTATTTTTCCAAATATTTAAAATTGGCTTCTGGAGTTGTATGGCAGGTATCCGAACCTGTCAAGCAATTCCTCTGAAACTTCACAAATATATCTGATCTATAATCGGACATTCAACTGCCAAGTTTCATGAATCTGACTTTATTATTTTCCCAAATATTTAAAATTAGCTTCTGGAGTTGTGTGGCAGGTACCGGAACCTGTAAAGCAATTCCTCTAAAACTTCAGAAGTATATTTGAACTATAATTGGACACATGACTGCCAAGTTTCATGAATCTGACTTTATTATTTTGCCGAATATAAAAAATTTGCTGTTAGAGTTGTATGGCAGCCACCCGAACCGGTGCAGCTATCTCATTATAATTTCTAGAGCATGTGTAGAATATAATTGGACACATGTATACAAAATTTTATATTTATAGCTTTATTCGTTTTTGAAATATTTAAAATAAACTCTTTGAGTTGTATGGCAGCTACCCGAACCCGTTGTCCGAATTAGTCCAATAACAATAGGGCTCGTCCTTGGCACAAAAGAAAAAATTTGTGAAAGTTTGGTGTCGATTGCATTATTCGTTTTTGAGTTATCGTGCGATCGGACGGACGGACGGACGGACGGACGGACGGACGGACGGACGGACGGACGGACGGACGGACAGACGGACATGTCTAAATCGACGCAGAATTTTACGCTGAGCAAGAATATATATATATGTCCATACCGCAGATGACTCCTTCAAGTAGTTACAAACTCCATACCAAAGTTAATATACCCTTCACGAAGTGCAGGGTATAATAAAAAAGGAGAGAGCAATCATTGCAAAAATATTTGATTCAATTAATTTAAAAATTGAAACTCAAGCATTTTTTTTGTTAATCATCTAAAATTTTAACAGTTTGATCTGTTAAAATTCAATGTTCTGATCTGTTAAATGTTACAATATTACAGCAATTTATTGACAAGCTAAAATAAGACAATTTTTTTGTTTCAGCATTTTAGGTGACTAACATTCTGTAAAGAACAAGTCCGCGAGAACAACCATATATAGAGGAATAAAAATTTTACATATTATTTAAAAAAGATCATATTTTTAACAGTGTTAAAACTATCGAAGTCAATTGAAGTTTTTCCATTAAAATATTGTTATCAATATCATAACGAGTACTAAATTATTGTCTTTCAGGTAAGCCCATTTTCTACCTTCAATCTGAAATTATACATTTTATCCTCACATATCTCACGGTTTGGATAGAAAATTGGGCAAAAATACATATTGTACTCTTATCTCAACACGACTTAATTTCACTATTTAATTTAAACTAGGAACTGCTGTATAATATGCTGATGCTCAAACAAACAGTTTATTCGTTTTTTTATTGTAAATGACACAGTTTCAGCTAGGCAAAAACATATTGCAAGCATACGCTACGCGTATAAGTACATGAATTACTTTAGAATTATAAAACTATAAATAACTCTTGTATATCTAAGCTTTAAACATAAAACTGAAAAGTAAACAACATAATTATAAGTCCCCTATTTTTAAAAAAACAAAATAAAAATAAACACTTTCATCTACGACGTAAACATAAATAACGGTATATTGCAAATTGTTGAATGAAAAAAAATTGCATATGAGATTAAAATTCATTTCAAAATTTTTATTTATTCAGCTTTTCAAATTTTTTCCCCGCATATCAATGAAAATTTAAATAAAAATTAATAAATAATCTTCTTTGAAAATTCCATTTAATTTCAAATAGAACTCTATTGACCCAATTGCATCGGATCGTCTACTTTACATAATATACATATATTTATGTATATGTATGTATATATTATACTACATGCAATGTTAATATTGAAAAATTGCAAATTGAGGTGACATTTTTTAAGAAAGTTGTCTACAATAACTTGAAATGTTTTTTTTGTACAAAATATGATTCATATTGTTTCTGAAGCTCCTTTTTCCTATGCATATTTACAAGGTGTAGTAGAATATTAGCAGTAATAACATTTCCACATTAAATTTACATTGAATTATATAATGTGCAAATAATATTCTTTCGCATACGTTAAGTTCATTTACCCTCAATGCAATGCAATTACAATTCAATATTCTTAATAATAAATTTTTTTTATCTATAAAATAATTGCATTCATATATGAATTTTTTATGTATTAGTTAACGTACGCCAATATAATAGTAGCATTGCATATATGAATATGGTAGAGTGTAGAATATATAAGTCATGTATGTATACAAAATAATGAATAAACAATTATTTTGCAAAATGCTGAATTATAAAATTAAAAAAACGCACAACAAATGTAAATGTTGCAACTTAAGGTATATTTACAAATAAATTTATGTATGTGTATGTTGAAAATAATTATATCAAATAAGTAGTTGTTGTATTTTATTATTTTTAAGAAAAGATGTTACTTAGGCGAAGTGCGAGGCGCCAGATATTGTCAATCAACACATTTTGAAATAATGTCAAATAATCAGAGTTCGTTAGAACTCTGGCAAGTATTCCGCATTTAAAATACTATTAAAAGATCGAAAATCGAAATTTAATTCAAAAATATCACTTGTATGTACAAAAAAAAATGATTTTATGGCACAATCATTTGTGCCATAAAATCAAGACCCAAAGGTTCGAATTTGTGAAAATTTTTTTAGAGTTGTTTTCCTTTGACGCAGGTTTTTTTACTTAAAAATTGATTGATTAAAAGTTTTCCAGTTTATAATGAAGACACATAAAGTTAAAATGGCCTAATAATTCAAACTTGCTATGATGGTAATGCAGTTTAAAATAAGTTTAAAAATAACAAAATAAGAATGTGTTTTAGATTATAGGTATTTTAATAAGTATTTGTTGTTTAAACAAGAAGTTAAAAACCAAACTGAAAAATTCTAAAAAACGCTCTCGATTGAATGATATTGTTGTCAAAAATGAGTCTTTTCTAGAACATTGTATAAAAAATAAAATATGGCAGGTAACAATTATAAAAACAAAACCTATATATAAAACCCCAAATCATGAGAACCGTAAAGTTATTAAAAAATTGGAATTCGAAACATTAAGAAACCCCTTGGCTCAATAATTGCTATTACAACTATTTAATACAAGGGATTTCATTGTTATTTGAAAATCAGAACCATAATGCATTTAAATTTAAGTTCAATTTTATTAAATATTTCGAAAATTAAAATGAATTTTTCGAAAAATAAAAATCAATTGACTAAAAAAAAACTTTCAAATTGCAGATGATATTTGGCAACCTTTAAAGCAATTTATTGAAATAAAATTAAATAAAATATTATTTTACATGCTCTCTAAATTATAAAAAATAAATTTGTGAGACAATGTTATCATGCATGAATGCAAAACAAAAAAGTAAAAAAATATGTGCTATTTGAAAACAATTCAAAGTCATTCAGAAGAGCAGATGTTTCTAGGCTTCAAAACTGCTTGTTATACCCGTACGAACGTATGTTCGAAGGGTATACTAAATTTGCCTTACCGTTTGTAACGCTAAGAAATAGCGGTCTTAGATATAGACTCAAGTGTATGTTTTTGATCAGCGTCGAATTCTGAGTTGATTTAGCTTTGTCTGTCCGTCCGTTCGTCCGTCCGTCCGTCCCAACGATAACTCAAAAACTAATTGAGCTAAGTTCACCGAATTTTCACAAATGATTTATTGTAGTAAGTGCCAGAACCCTATTCAAATTGGGCATGATCGGGCTACCGGTTCGGGTAGCTGCCATACAACTTCAAAATTTATTTGGCTATATCTCAGTAACTATAAAAGCTGTAGTACTGAAATTTCGCACAAACGAAAATATTAGTAGGGCCAATGTGCTTGAAAAAATTCGTTAAAATTTCTTGGCTTTTTCTGGTAGCTGCCGTACAACTTCAATAGTAGTTTGGCACACACAGTATTTCGAATAACACAGTGCTGAAATTTTGCATAAATTAATAATATAGTAATAAGGCAACTTAAAGTCATAGTATGCCCCATAGTCAGTTATGGCTTATTTATTCGCACATAGGACAACAAATTCGTACGGGTATCATAGAGTTGACAAGATCAACTCTATTTTTTCCCGTTATTAATAAAGATTTACCCATAAATGATAATTTTAGAGGAATGAAAATTGCACATAGATAACTTTTATCGTATAATCAAAAAGTAAACAAGATATGAAATCGAAATATTCTAGTTTCGAAGAAAAATGATTGTTATTTGTTTACCTGTACTGTGCTCGTTGTTTTTCTGCTATCATCTCAGTGTAATATTTCGCACAAACATTGATTTTTTTTTTGTTGTTAAAAAATTGTCTTACCCTCTTTATAACTTTTATATTTTATATTTACTTTTTTTGTACAAAAAGTTGAATAGAATTGATATTAATAAAAAAACAGAATTTAAAGCGCGCATCTGCCAATTTTAAATGAATTTCCAATTTAAATTGAATTCTTGAACAATAAAAGAAAGGAAGTAGATGCTTAACTGCGAGATGTTACGTATCTTTGTTTGTATAGTATTGGATATTCAAACAAGTTATTAATTATGGAAAATTTGAAATAAATTAACTTTGTGTTAAATAAACTTTAAATCTTAAAACAGATAAAAATTCAAATTTTAATTGGTTTAATCTTTATTTGATTTCTTGTGTGAAAATTTCAGTAATTAAACGATTTGTTCTTTTACAAGTTCTTAAGTCTTATACAAACAGCCTTAAGAAATATCAAATTTATTTTGTATATCCGAGGAAGAATTCAAGAGCTATTTTAAGAATAATAAAACAAAAAAATTAAGTTTTATAAATTGAAATATAACAATGGCGTTCTTGTATTTTTAAATAAATTTAGACCGAGACAATAAAAATTAAATAAATTTTTAACCCTTCTGAATGACTTAATCAAATGAATGATAGATTGACCCGTAACCCGTACCTCTAATTCTGTACTAAAATATATGTATACTTAAATCAGTTCTTCCAACTTGCATTGGCGTTCACCGTTTCAAACATAAAATTTCCTAAAAATCTTTTTGTAGATAAAAGGGTTAGTTGAATTTCACACAATAGCAAAATTATTCACATCTATGGTGCTAAGTGATTCTTCATTGTTTTCATTGAAATAAAATTCTAGAACGGTACGGGTAAAAGTAAAAAACTACCTTAAAAATTTCAGGTCCCTCATCTCTTAATTTGGCATATTATACAGGGTGATTCAGAAAGGTATACAACAACATATACCATTGGTTAGAGGGTCGAAAATGGGGAAAATTTTCGTTCCGGACTAGGTGCCAAAATTCAAGAGGTTTCCGAGTTCAAACGAATATTTTCTGAAAGGCCTAGTAAAGGACTTAAAATAAACTTTTAATTTTTAAAACAAAAATTGATTTTAAAAAATTTCAAATTTTTGAAAAGAAAAACTAGAATTTTGTATTAGGAAAAACAAAAAAAAAATCTAGTAATCGAAAAATTTTTTTGGAAACTTTTCTTGGTAAAAAAAATTAATAGGTTTTTTATTTTTGCCAATTTTTATAAGAAATGGTACCTATATGGTTTAAAATTTTGAAATGCATTTTTCTCAGATTGGGTGCAATTCAAAAATTTTAAAAAATAATTTTCGAAATCTGGACGCCATTTGTCATCTTAAGTTATTAAAACTATCCAGCTGGAGCGAATTTTTAAAGGCATGCATATAAATTTTCACATTTATTTTAATAGCAAAAAAAATGTTAATAAGAAAAAATTTTTTTACACAAAATGGAGTTGTTAAATGATATGGTATTAAAATTATGAAGATTGTAAGTAAATTATAAATAATTTAATGGGATTAATAAATTTTCAACATATTCCAAAACTGGTATATTGTTAATGCAACTAAAGGGGTGTTCCAGTAGAATATGCGATTGAATAGAAATAAATTTGAAAGAAGAAAAACATAAATTTTTCCCGAATTATGTGAATTTCATAATTGGGTGTTTGTTTTGAGAAATTTGTAAATTTTTTGAATTAAGGAATATTAAGTTGAATATGATTTTAGTTTCATCAACATCTAGTTTAATTTTAATTGAATTTGTGGCTCACAATGTATGTGGTTTTCGTGCTATATCTTCTGCGCCAAATTTTTTTAATGTTTAGGAACTTAAATTAAAGTTTAAGCAGCTGCGCAAATTCTATAAAAATAAAATTCAAGGTTTGAAAAAATTTCTTACGAAATTATCTGGTTAAAAAAAAATTAAAAATAAAACAAGTGAAAAATTTGATTTCCCCTAAGTTCGAATGCTTGGTATTCCGAAGGTACGTAAAATACAAAATCAAACAGCATGACTATTTTAAGACCTTTACTAAGCTTTTTAGAAACTGTTTGAATCCCCTATCTTTTTCGTAACGGAAGTTATAATCAAAAAAACTTGGACAAGTAGAAATTTCGTAAAAATTCGCTGAAATCCCTTTATCTTGAAAACCCTTGAGATTTCGCACCTATAGTCCAGAACAAAAGTTTTACCCATTTTCGATTTTCGAAATTAAAATGCAAAAGTACAGATACGAGTAATCAAAAGTAGTATTTTCAAACTAATCACGTGCACTGAGCATCATTTGCTACGTTATGAAAATTTAGGAATATTGGAAAAATCCTTGATTATTGATGTAAAATGCATGCAAATTATCTTTTTTTTTTAAATTCATGGTTTTTCATAAAAAATTATTTAAAAAAAAATCTTATACATTAGTTTTCATGATCATGGAAATATTTTTTTGCATTGAACGTATAATTTAAATTTAATCAAAGGGATTTTAAAGTATAATTTAACTACAAACAGAAGAGAATGCAGAATAAATGCCCTTGTATTTTACCTTCCTTATACCTAATACTAATATACCTTTATTACGTTATATAAATTTTTATACACACAATATATCCACATAAAACAGCATTGTAATCTCTTTGTTCTCTTTGAAAATTCCATACAAAAATTCTGAGCATGAGCTGTAAAAACATCGTTATCCTTATACATACTTATGCCCGTAATATAATTTTATTGTTATTATGTAAGTTGTAATTGTTGCTATTGCTACTGCTGTTGGTGTATATTTCAAAATTTGTTGCATCATTTCAAATACTACAACAATACATACGTACATATATATGCAATACATTGAATATTATATGTGAAAATTGAATTTTTCTTTAAAAGGATCTTTTATAGTAGTGCAAGTATATGGTGACTATTTGATTTTTTTTTCTGCAATTCCGAAACATAGCAGAGCAGTCTCAGTTTTTAACTGTTTTTATTCCGTCCTTTTTTTTTCTACCGTCTAGAGTAATTTTATGTTTTTTTTTTTTTTGAATGAGACCAGAAAAATTGATTGCAGTGAAAAAAAAAATTGTGTACAAAAGCAGATGAACTTTTCTTTTTCTAATATTTTATTACAGATGAAGAAGCAGCACCAAAAACAAATTCCAAGATGAAAAGCAAAAATTGTTTTTAATTTTTTTTAACGTAAAATATAAAAGAAAAAAAAAGGATGTCAGAGGATTTTTATTCAACTTTTCTGTTACATATTTTTTTATTTTATTTTTTAAATTATAATTTATTTAAGGATTATCCCAGTTGAATATCCGGATTTTGATTTGTGTTTTTATTTTCTTTTTTGAAATTTGTTTGATGTCCGGATCAGAAGCATTTTTATTCATCAGAAAATGTGATTTTTATTGATTTTCTCAATTTGATGTCGAATTGCTTTTTTAATTTTTAATTCAATTGAAATTTTTGTTTCAGTTCTCTTTTTGCTATTTTTGATCAATAATAATAATTTTGTTTTTATTTTTAAGTTGTCTGCATAAAATTACTTTTTTTTTTAATCAATTTGAATTCTTAATTTCAATATGAAGAACTTGTTCGTGTATACAAGAGTAGCAATAATTTGAGCAATAAATTTATAACTGTAATTCAAGAAATGGAAATATGGAAAAATTGCTGCCTCGCATTGCACCTCGCATAGGAATAAGGTATTCAAAGAAATAAGATAGTTTTGATGGGAGACTTTTGATCGCGTAAAGACTAACCGGTTTCGAGAAGGAGTGATAACAAAATGATACATTTGTGTTAATTTGAACGCTGTTCGTTTTAGCCCGACAACCAATAATGTATTTGAAAACAATTCAGTTTTTATACTACGTAAATTTTGAGATCAGTGATATTTTAGCATTTTATTCACAATTTAAGCTAGATTTAAGATTAAAAAAAAAAAAACAAATGAAAAAAGCATTATGAACACATGTCTAAAGCTAAGTTATTCGCTTACAGGTAATTATTTTCATAATAGAAGTATTCCACTAAAGGTAATTATTTACAATCATATTTAAAAATTTGTAAGTTCACGTATACTTACACATTATGTTCCTATATACATAATATAAAATTGCAATTTCAGCGAAATTCAAGAAAATTTTTCGATTTTTAATGAATTTCAATTGTAATGTATTTAAAATTAATTGGAAGCAATTTTAAAATTCTCAAACATAACGAAATATACTGTTTCTAAAAAATTGTGAAACATTTAATGGCATTCTTAAAAACTCAATGTTACCATTATTAAATTCAATTTTTGATTTTAGCATAATCTGAATGAATCGGGTCAATTTTCGAATTTAGTTTTAGTTTACGATAAAACTTTGTAGCCAAAACTATCGCCAAAAAATGTTCACGCTAAGATTAAAATTTTTCTTCTAAAAATTATTTTAACGAATTCATTGTCTCCTCTTTTAATTTACTGTATAAACCAATACTTAAATGATTTTGTTACATCCATAGCCTTTACGTGTTAAAAATAATAGAATAAAAAACCCAGAGAATGTGCTGCAACATTACAATGATTTTCTTAATATAAAATTGAAAAATCCGCATGTAAAAATTTTTTACATATTTAATTTTTTTTAATTTTTACCCTACACAAGAATATCTGCATACATACATACATTATATATGTATATTTTGTATATAAATATTTTAAACATTTTAAAACTTTTGTATAACAATAAAATAGCAATATTTGACCCAGATATTTATTTTTAACCAATATTTTTAAAGTTTACATTAGGTATAGGTAGGCAACTATTCATAATTAGTTTTCCAATAAAAAAAATCACAATTAACCTTTAGTTTAAATAATCAACATTTTTTTTGTTCTATTCTTAGTTCTCTTGTATTTTCTCTCACATTAAAAAAGAATTCACATTTTCCGACCATGACCCAGTTTAATTTATTACGTCAATTAAAATAACTAGACTAAATAAGAATGAAGCTGCCCATATGACCATATTTAGAATGCCAAAAACAAAACAAAACAGAAACAATTTCCTATATAATATAAAGAAAAGAAAACAAAAAAAAAAATGCTTTTTTAAGTTTAAAATTAAAAAAAAACAAGCATTTTTTCTTCTAAAAGTTTAAAATTTCAATTCTAACCTCAAAAATTAAACGCCCAATTTGTATTCATAACAATTGGTTTACATTTTTTTTGACTTTGTGTTTACTTTTCACGAATGTCATGGTCAGATTTTGTTTGGATTTTTTTTATAAATAAAAAATTTAAACGTTTTTAAAAAGTTTTATTGCTGCCTTCTGTCTAATTTTTTAACCAAGAATATAAAAATTAATCAGATTTTAATTAAATTCCACAGCAATATTGAATTGCTGTTAATAGAGACCTACCCAAAGTTTATTAAATATACCGGTGGTTTGCATTTATATGAAATCTATAGGGAGTTGACTTCTCAAATTTCAATTTCAAATTTCAATTCTCTTTGGCAATTCTCAGTTTTGCTCAATAAAGTTTTGATATTTAATAGATATAAGCTTCCTTAGAAAATTTCCTTAGAAATGATCACAAAGTGGACGCTCGATTCGTCATTGCATTCAGCTTTAGTTCAACATAGAGAATAAAGCATTAAGCCGAAAAAATAGAAAATTACCGTATTTCTATAATTTAAATAGTTCAACATTACAAATTGAATGGTAAGTATTGTATGCGTTACCGTGCACATTTATTTGCTTACAGAAAAGAAAAATTTAATCTGCAAAATAAAAATAAAATGTTAGTTGTGTTTACATGGTTAATTGATTTTAAACACGCTTCAATAATTCGCATTTAAAAAAAAATTACAAATTACATACATACACACATGTGTACGCAATAAATGGTATTTTTAATCATCATACTACCATTTCAAAAAATTTTTGTTGTTTTAATATTTTGTACAGAAAAATCCAAAGTATATGGAAAACTTGTAGAGTCAGACAGGCTAATATTTTGAATTAATTTAATTTTGTACATTATTGCTAAAAAATTAAATTTTTGGCAGATTTTAACCACAGATTTTGATTAACAGAAGAAAGGCATAGTCGTGTTATATCGCTTCTAAGCTATACCCTGACTGACTAAAATTATAACAATACGATGTCAGTACACCATTTAGCTTATGAGAGTTGTAATTGCCAAATTTCACAGAAATGGAATAATTACTGTAACTTCAAAATTAAAGTTATAATAATCTGGAATTTATTAATAAATATTCTTCACCAATAACTTAAGAAAGCTACGAGATATTCTAAAGCATAAGCTCGTGTGCTTTTATATTATAAAAACTAGAATTTTCACCAGAGAAAATAGAATATATATACTTATACTCATTATGTGATACAGTACTCAGTCAAAATTAAAATATAAGAAAAAGATTTACTTAGATTTATTTGAATTTTTTGATATTTCATATTGGAAATATTAAAATAAATACGAAACTTAACATTATTTTAACTAGTACACATTTTTATTACAAAGAGGATTTGGCGAAGTGAAAATAACGGGAGAAAGAGAAAATAAACCTGCCAATCGCTTTTTCTTTCAACAATAAAATCCAAAAGTCATTTTGTCAATAATTTGTTGTTCAAATCGAAAAAACAAACATTTGTCAGTAGCGTTTTTAAAAACGTTTTTATGCCTTATATAAACAATCACTAATAAATTAACATAAAATTTATCGGGTATGTGTACATAATTAATGTATGCTATATATTACTATATGTACATATGTACATTTAGTTGTACAAATATACCACAGTTCATTATTAATACAGTGTCTATTGATATTAAGTGTCTTTTGAAACAAAAAAAAATTAATTAAATCGGATGGACTCATAAATTTCTAAACTTTAATCAGGCCATCGTTGTCATTACTTTTTATTGCAGTTAGTTTTTGTTTTTTTATCACATACATACAAACAAACAAACAAGCTAACTTGAATAGATAAAATGCATACGTGTGTGCATCATAAATAGAAATTAAGTACTTATTTGGTAGCTACCAATAAATTCAGCCGCCACCGGAAACTTTGTATTGAAATTTAAAACCCAAAGAATAAAAAATAAATTTACAATTTTTTAATATTATAAATTTTAACCAACGTTTTTTTCTGCACTTTTTCTACTCTCTGCTCTGCATTAATAGTTCAGGTTTTTAGAGGCACACGCAATTTTCATTTTTATTCGCTTTTATTTTTTTTTTTATACAATTGCATTGACAGTGAATTATTAGAGATCGCTGGCTTACAAAAATAAGAAAAAATAATAAAATGAGTACATCGCACATTTTGTTAATAAACGGGGCATATAAAAGGGCGGGTTTCTCTTTACGTTTGCCATTATTGTAATTGATCTCAAATGCGATTTATCTACATTTTTATTGTTTACTTGGTTTTTGCTATTGAAAAATTGAAAGGGCTTTAAATAGATAAAAAAATGTTCAATGCCTCAATGGTTGCGATTTCACTTTTCTGATTGTAAAAAAAAAACAATTTTTTCTTAATGGACCGCAAATAAATTTCACACTTTTATTTTTGTTGTTGTTGGTGTGCTAAAAAAGGAACTCCCCTAGACATAATAACATTTTGTTTTGTTTTTGTTTCCTTTTCACTATTTTTATTTTACACAGCGGTATTTAAATTGGACTTTGAAATTCTAGCATAATAAATGGGGGAGAAGAAAAAAAATAACACCAAAAGTAAGCGTATATCGTAAAAAATAAGCGTAAATCCGATTTAAAAAAAATAAATATGAGAAATTAGAAGATAAGAACAGGGACATGAGAAAACTGAATGAAGATGATGAAGGAGTTTATAACGGCAAAAGTGTGTCAACAATTCATTATTTTATTCACGTGATTCTTAAGAAATAAAAAAAAATCTTATCCCTTTTGTATAATTTTGGCAATAAAGTTTATTTCCCTCTCTCTTCCTTCTTTTTTTTGCATTAAATTGCATTCAAATACAAATTTGAATGATACACTGTATGAGTAGAATTTTTTTTCTCTCTTCTCTTTTTATAAGAAAAGAAGAATGAAGTCTGTATTATCATAATTTTGCAATTTGTCAATATTCAACTTTTTATTTATATGCTGATTTTTAATTCTTTATTATTGGATTAAGTGCTAGGCAGATCTTTGTTATATTTTTTTTAAGCTAATATACAAAGAATAAAATTAAATCCCTTTTCCAGAATATTTTTAAGAAATTGGAATACAAAGAGTTGTACTGTACATGTTAGTTTTGGGATTTCATTGACATCGGCAGCATTATTTAAAATTTGACAAAAAAATAAGCCATTTATATTGGTTGTTGTTGTTTATTGAGTAAATTATTCTAATGATTTTTCAATTGTGATAATTGTTCTTTAGGTACGTTTTTTACAAAATAATTTAAATTACTTAATATGTAATGAATTTATTGTGACTATTCCCCAAAAAGGCTTGCATTAAGCCGGAAAGCAGCCGAAATATGACTTCTTATGAGTCTGAAGGAAAATGTTCGTTGATTGATTTTATTTTTATGTTATCACAATAGCAAATTAGTCGTATAAACCACACTGTACAAAACTTATATACAAACTTATTTTGTATATTTACCACGCAAGAGTACCTACGAGTATTATTTTGCACTTTTCAATATTTTTGAAATAAATCGTCTTTGGAATTAAAAATATAAAATGATTAATAAAGAATTTGAGTTATGTGTAAAACTTTTCTGACATGCAAAAAATAATAATCTAATAAATTTTAGTTAATAAATGTCTAAATCACTAATAGTAAGTAATTTATGATTCAAAAATCGCCATGCCAAGTGTGTATTAAATGATTATTACAATTACCAATTTCAAATGATCAAAAAACAAGTGAAGACCGAATAACATTCAATAATCATTTTTTAATAACTTTTCCACAGTACTTATAACAATCTCATTCCAAGTTATGACCCCATCCGTGACGTGCACATGTTTTTATTTGACTGAACTACCATTTATTTTTTGAAATTCAGTATGTAGAGCAACCGATTCTTAACATAACAATAATCATTCCACGATTTTTAAAAAAACAACAAAATTTATTACCTTTTAACAAATTTACAATAAGTTTCCTTCTCTTTTTTTTAATAAAATGCATAATTTTTGGTAATATTTTCACAAAGGATGTAATTGAAATACCGCATTAACCTACAAAAACCATGTAAAAAAAAAGTAATATTAAATTTTATGTCCCATTTTGTGGTACAAATTATCCTTATCCTCTTTTTCTCTCGTCCTGTTGCATTTGAATTCATAAAGGAGAACAGATACTACGTGTAATAATTGTAATACGAAACCACAACAATTCTTAAATACTTTGGGATTCTACGTCGTTAAAATATGCGATTGCAATTTAAATTACCTCAGAAACAAAAATACCAATTTCAAATCATAAAAAAAAGGTTCATTTTCCACAAACACAAAACAAAAATAGAAACTACATCTAGTTTGAGTTCAATTTTAAGCAATGACTCTATAGGAATTTTTAAAATTTAAGTGGGGTTACATTTTTTTCTATTTGTTATTTTATTAACGTTTTATTTAGTAGTATACATACATCCTTTTTAGAAAATTTATGTATGAATAGGAAAACATATTGTCTAACGCATTTTCTGACTTTCATGGGGCTCATTTACTCATATTTCTGCAATTTAACTGAATTGAATTAAACGGAAAATAAAATAAATAACGGTAGTACTTGCATAACTATATACAAATATACCTTTTGATGATAATCTATATACAATATCCTTGTTATACAATATTAAATATACCAGTTTTTTTACGTATAACAATGAAAATATTTTGGGGTAAAAATTTGGTGTAGTGGTATGCTGTAAAAGTATTTATTTAGTTAGTAAAATGTCTAGGTACTTAAAAGGTAATAAAATTTGTAAAAAAATGCTTTTCGAAAATATTCTACATGTTGTTACGCGTAATATTTTGTTACCCTTGTGCATTTTATATAACTTGAATTAAATGTATTTTTAAACGATATGAATTTTTAAATAAAGCAAAGCAATGTTATGTCTTGATTAAGTAATATTGAAATTTCTTTTATAAAAAAAGCTATAAAATTGATTTTTAATTGAATGATTTCCAAAAATTTAATAAAATTCTGTGCAGTTTGATTTTAGCATTGCAAATAATTAACATTAATTCAAAATATTTAAAAAGCGAAAATTGAATGCGAAAATTTATCCAATTATTATACGTAAGAAATCAAATTTTGGTTGTAAGCTATGATTTCTTAAGAATTTGAAGTTTAAACGACGAGGTAAGAACAAATTTCTAGTTGGCTCTATATCGTTCACCATATTGTAAACTATGTATGATTCATAATAATTATTGTAATATCATAATAATCCGTAATAATCACAAAGGAGATTGGTTCTGAACAATAACAATATGATCTTAAAATTATTTTGCTACAAACCATTTATCATTATGTAGAACGAAAATTGGATAAGCTGAAGCATTTGATTTTAGCATTACTTTACGAATAGACGAAAGGATTCGAAACAAGACTTTCAATTTGAAATTCAAACTTCAAAAATTAATATTAAAACATAGCTACAACATTTTTTAAAACAAACTGTATTCATTTTTCCTTATAAAACCACAGATACACAAACATATTCGAATTGTACATTTTTCATAATAATATTTACTAAAATAACAATTTTTCACCGTTACTTCCAAAAACTTATTTTTTAACAAAAACTCTTTATTACTTTTGTTTTAAAAAGAAAATATTTATTTTAAGAAATGGAAGAAAGTTTTTGCCTTTCAAGGATTTTCAATAACTTCTTTCTCAATTTTCTTAAAAAAACAAATTACGAATATAAAAACGAGGAAAAATAATTTCACATTGAAAACGCATTTTACCTTAATTCAAACGAAATAATGAAAGAAAAATATCCTTAAAAAAAGGAAAAATAATCAAAGCTTTAAAAACACAACAAAAAAAAAAAGCCAGATAAACTGAAATTTGTCTACTAAATCGTAATTATGTATGCACCCTTTGTATAACCAAAATTTTAAATAAAAATTTTATATTTATTCATCATGTAATTATTATCCTGTAATTAAAAGGATAATCAAAAAAATGAAAAAGGAAAACAATAATTTTCTTCACATCGTTTACAAAGCAAATTTTTCATTTCATATTAAAAATATTTTCACAATTTCAGTTATTCGGTAATTTACTGTAAAAATTATTTGAAAAATTGTTAAAGTATGAAATTTTCTTAAAAAATTTTAAGCTTAAGGTATTCGAATTCGAATAGCAGTGTGGAAGGCCAATATTGTTATAAAAATTTAAAATAAGGACGAAAAACGGAAAATACAAGCTTTGACTAAAAAAGTATAATAAGGATTTTAAAATAAGGATTTTGTGATGAAGAAACGCTTAAATGCACCAAATTGGGCTTCAATTAAAATGGACAATAAATTAGAGTGACTGATATAAAAAAAAAAACTCAGAAATAACATAAAATTTTAACTCATAATATTAAGTATGTTAATTTTATACAGAGTGTACTGTAAAATAAATTCCAAAAAGATAAATTCAAAATTTAAAAACATTCTTACTCGTTTCGAAGTAAATGACAAAACAATATGGAATGAGAGTAATTAGAGAATTTTATTGTTACACAGAAGAGGAAAACGGAATATGACATAAAAAGATGTTAGGCTTGGGAGATTCAATTGCACAATATAACATATACACATGTACCTACATAGACTTCCATTTTTCTCCTTACCATTCTCCCTTCTCATTTTACGAGCATTACAATATAATTTAACATAATATAAAATAATGTGATGGAATGAGATTATCATCAGAAAAATAAGGTGGAATTGAATCCGAAATTCATGATATTTCTTTTTTTCTAGTCTGATATGACTGCTTCTCCTTTTATTTTCCCTTTATGTCGGAAATTTAATTGCCAAAAATTTATTTTTTTAATGTGATTTCATTTAGTTTATTTTTTTTCTTTAATTCTATTTAGAATAATTTTTTATTTTTTCTCTTCCTTCTGAAGAAAATTTCTTGAGGCTAATTAAAATTGAATTCAATGGTTTAAAAAAATGGCAGAAAAAAAACAATAAGAGAGAGAAAATTAATTTTCATTGTTGCCGTTTTAAATAAATGTGTAGAATGTGTTTATAACAGTGTGTTTGTATATTATTTTTAATTTTCCTGAATCGAAATAATTATTCCAGGTTCTTGAATTTTACATTATGAAAAAACAATACAAATAAAATACATATTCAACTTGGCGGAAAAAATTTTTCATTTTTTAAATATCTCAGATTTATAAAAGCCAAAAATGATAACAAGTACTTTAAAAAACAAAATAAAAATAAATAAAAAGAAAATAAACATTTAGCAAAAAAATTCGGTAGAAACAAAGAACAGGTGGTAGCTTTAAAGAAAATTTCAACTTAAATATGCCACTGATCGACTTGAGCAACGATTCCAATTACATTGGGGGTCAAGTACGTTGAATGCGAGTACATATGTGCACGTGTTTGTATTTACGATAATACTAGTAGATGCTGTTAAATACGAGAAATGCTAAGTATCGTAAAATCAAATGAAATTGATAAATAGGTGATATTTAAGGGAATTTTGGATGTTTAAGGATTCTGCTTAAAAGAAATAAGAACTTTTAATATTACGGAAATTTTTATTATATAAATAGTTATAAAATATAAGAGTCTTTTTATATAAACATCATAACTTTACTAAATTCATATTTTAAACCAATTTTATATAGCAGTAATCAAACGTTCTAGTAGTAATCATGAGTTCAACGCAATTGCGACCAATGATTTAAAAAAAAAACTCAAAATATTAACAGAAACAGATTATTTCCTTTTTATTTTAAATATGTATACGTATAGAATATAAGTATATGTACGTACATATGCATAGCATATTCTTCATTGTATAATTATTGAAATACTTTGAAGTTGATAAAAAAAAACAGAAATAGCACATTTTCTAATCTTAAAGTTTCTGAAGAATAATGTTGTTTTATTAAAAAGAAGAATTTTAATTTCGTTTCTGTTATTTATTTAGGAAATGCACTTAGAAACTGATCACTTTGATGGACAATATATGACTATCACATTAAATTAACAATAATAATGTAAATAACATGTAATTAAACTTATGAGGTGATTTTGAATTTTTCGGCATTCTAAATGATTTATTAAAAATTACAATAAAATTGAATATGAATCTTACAATTTCAATATAAAATAAAAATAATGTTTTTTGTTTGACTTGCCTATTATGGTTAAGATTAAAAATACAAATAAAAAAAAAAAGATTTTTCTGCCAAATCGTTAAAATGTTTCTAAAGCTGCGCACCTGAAAATATAAAAAAAATATTATATTAAAAATTTAATATAAAGGTAACTAAATTTTATTTTTGATTCGATAACTTTGAAAAATATTCATTTGGCGACTCAAAATTTAAAATATTATTCAACATTAACAGTAAAAATTAAAGAGAAAATTTCAAGAAAGAAAATTCAAAATTACAGGCAATAGAGGCAGACGGTAACATCGGGAAAATGTCTCAAAAAATTTTCAATCTGATATTATGGTTAAAAAATAACAAAAGGGTAATTTTTTTCACAACATCGACTTTTAAATAGATCTCAACAATGTGCTTGAAATAATTGTTAGATCAGTTGGTTTTCATGTTGATAACATAAAGCACATACCAAATAGTTATGGTGTCAAGGAATGGGTACACAAATTGATAACTAGAGTTGCAAAAATGGTGTCACATATTGTTAAATGAATTCTGATCGTGGTTTAATTTATAATTTTTTCTTTCACATATTTGATCATGCACGATCAATTTGATGGTTTACTTAGTCTTTTCTCAATCAATTAACTTTGATAAAATTTCAAAAAGAAATTTACAGGTAATGATTAAACCTCCTACACCATTCATATAAACTGTAAGTGTATAAAATAATTTTGTATTTCCGTTTGTGAGTACATATTGCAAAAATATGAGAAGCTTTTGTATTTTCTAATGACTTAAAAATATGATTTTGATATTGAATAAACTTTTATACTGCTTGTTAATTACCCTTGTGAATCTATATATACATATATGTACATTCGAGATTGCACAATACCTTATGAAAATTCGTCCAACAACTAATATTTTAATTTTTTTTTAATTATAGATAAGCCAATGCTAGTGAGTAGTTTAATTAAAATTCAGACTGTAAATTTTGCTGCTTGCAGAACAATAATCGTTTTTGTATTTGCTGAAAAATTACCTTTTTCGAAGAGAATTCCAATGGACGAACCATTCAGTTGATTTTCTCGAGGAGTTCAGTATTGTATTCAGTCTATGACTCTTTTAGAGAAAATTATTTTGTCTATGAATTAGTTATTCTATAAGAACACTTATGGTGTAGGTGAAATACAAATCAAAAAGAATTAAAAATAAAACTAATTTTTGTAAAGCGCAAAAGCGCTGATTCATCTACTAAAAATAATAAATTTATTAATAAAAATTTCAAATAACTCAAAATATTAAACAAATATTAAGTAATTATCTTTAAATATAATATAATTATATAACACAATAATTCATATTATAATTTAAGGTTATCATTTTCATAACCTTTGAAATCTAAAAGTGAAAAAAAAACATACGTACTAAAGATCAACTTCTAACGATTATTTTAAAAATAATGTAAGGCTATATAAAGCGTAAATTTAAAATTAATCAGTCAAAAAAACAATAAAGAGAAAAACGTATAAATTAATTATAACAGTTAGTGATTAAAAAAAAATACATATGAAATTGTCACCGTAACAAGTGAAAACAAACAATGTGGGTTTGAAGATGTGCGGTTGCATTAACAAAATTGTATAATATTGTTCAAGTAGAGCAGCCAATAACAAGATAATTGAAAGAAAAATATACTTTGAGAGCAGCAAATAGGATTACCACTTGTTATAAAAATTTAATATTAAATTTCTGTTACAAATGAAAAATTAATACAAAGTATAAGTAATCCTTAATGAATTTGATGGGCTTCTATAATTTGAATATTTATTATGCATGTTCTAATTAATTAAGTAAAAGTACTTATATTTCATATATGCTTAATTCATATACATTTTGAGAGTGGAAATCGTAAATTACTAATTAATATTGCAAAATGCAACTTAAGTTGGAATAATTTCTTTTGTTACCCTAGCATTAATGTTAGATTCACAGTGATCAGTTCATTCGAGGCAGAATCAATATTTTCCACTTTAACTTTGCTGAAACAACATTGGCTTAGTCATTTGTAGTTGAATTAATGAAATCAACAAAACTAAAATTTTTTAAAAGCAATTAAAATTGTAATTAAGATGGAATCAGATAGGTTCAACTAAAACTGAAATTCCTTATTCAGCAGAATAGAATTTTCTTCTTATTCTGCAGAATTCTTACTAAATTAGGAAATTTGTTGTATTAAAATATCATTTGATCTCACATATCAATAAATTGAAAATAAATTTTTAAGTTCTTTAATATCTTTGATGTGAAAAGAACGAAAGAGCTAATTAAAACCCCCATAAATATGCAATTTTTTACAAACTCTAAATTCTTTAAATAAGTAATAATATTCGATTAGTGAATATAGGATAAAAAAGACATGGCTGAAATCAAAAGCGCGAATGACATTAAACTGAAATATATGGCACAATGATTAAGAATGTTCCCACTTAATTCAGATTTAATGAAAGCAAAATGTTGCAAAAGTAAAGATAAGAGAATATTTATAAATAAAAAAAAGAAAAAGGGGGTGAACTCAATTAACGCTTCGGATATGCGTTACTCATATCAAGTTATCATTTTTCTGTAAAAACAATTCGTAAACAAAAAAAGAAAAGGGAAACTTTAATAAGAAAAAAAAAATTTAACTTCTTAGTCATTTCTTAAAGATTTTTATTCTATTTATGTTCACACAACAATAAGAGCAAATTGAAAAGTCCTTAAGAGAAGGAATGAAAGTAACAATTTGAAAGAATGAAAAACTTTTAGGAAAAGATTGTAATTTTCAAATTATTAAGTAGACAATGTAAACAAAATTATTTATGTACAATTAAAATTTTTCGTAAAAGTCAATTTTAGGCATTATTCCTTTTTGAAAATTCAATTGAAAGAACAAGTTTATTACACTTAAAACTCTGTGAAAAGTCTCTGCGGGTTATACTTAAATCAAATTTTCTCGTTTGTATTTTGAAGTTGCCATATATTTTCTGGCATTGTTCGTAATTTAACCAAAATGATTAAAATATTAAAATTTGTTTATGAAATAAAATATAAATTTTAAATTAAGAATCATAAAATTCAAGGATTGTTATATATAGCAGTACCGTTATTGTATTCAACAATATTAATTATTTATTCAGTCAGAATGACATTGATTTATTATTCAATTTAATTTTATTTCGGTACACTAATTAGTAACTTTTAGAAATACTTTTAATACAAATATGAAAAAAATCTTGGTAAAGAACAAATTTTGAAATCTATTTTTAAAAAACTAATTCCCGATCGCATATTTGCTTTTTTTTAAATTATAATGAATTAATTGTCATCAAATTTCAATGAACGTTTCATATTTTCTACGCCAAAAAATAAAAACAAATTTCCCATTAATTACACTTACTGCTTCAAATTTATTAACTAATGAATAAAATAGGAAAATGATAGGGTGTAATTGTGAAAATAAAAATCAAAAAATAAAAGTAAGTAATTTGAAATTTTTATTGTCAAAAATTAGAAAAAAATATTAAATCACAGGATGACCAACTAAATTTGCCGTGATGAGAAAGAGAGTGGCTTTCAAGTTAAAATCGATTTTCAAATAATTTTATTTTTAATACCATATACCTTTTAGGAATCAAATATTTCAAACACATTACGCTGGAAAATTCGTTTTAATTAAAGTAGTATTTTTATACCCGCACAAACGTATATTCGAAGGGTGTACTATTACAAAGCCAAGAAATAATGGTCTGAACAATAGACTCAAGCATATGTTTTTGATCAACGTCGAATTCTGAGTCGATTTAGTCTGTCAGCTTGTCCGTCCGTCCCAACGATAACTTAAAAACTAATTGAGCTAAGTTCACCAAATTTTCACAAATGATTAATTATAGTAAATGCCAGAATCCTGTTCAAATTGTACAAAATTATTTTGGCTATATCTAAGAAATTAAAGAAGCAATAGTATTAAATTTTCGCAGAAGCAAATATGTATATATTTTATTTGAAAAAAGTCATGGAAATTGTTGTTGAGCTCTGATGAGCACTTGATGAGAACTTGTGATAGCTGCCATACAACTTCAAAACTTATTTGGAATTATCCCAAAAATTATTAAAGATAAAATATAGAAATTTCTCGAAAACAAGTGCAATATTAATTAAAGGCTGTTATGTGTTATAAAAATCGTTGAAATTTCTTGACTCCTTGTGATAGTTGCAATACAACTTCAATAGTAGTTTTCCGATATCTTAGAAAGTATTAAAAACAAAGTACTGAAATTTTGCATAAATTAATATGGTATTACGACAACTAAAAAGTCATAGTCTGTCCTACAGTCAAGGGTACCACAGAGTTGACACGGTAAAATCTATTTTTTCTCGTTTTCATATATAATCGAATTAAAATGCCCATTAAAATTTTCTATTTCAGAATTCTGGCTAAAAATTTCCAAAATATTTCAATTATTTCTAAATAATATTTATTTAAAACATTAAGCCAATTAATTTAAATGGTACTGACATCAAGTTTTAAAAAATAAAATTTTTTTAATGCATATACAAATTTATCATTACTAAATATAAAATAATTTAATAATTTTTTACTGCATTAGTATAGCTTAACAATAAAAATTAATTTTTGTAGCTTGTTGCTAACTATTTTTCTACTGCCACTTCCTATTTTTCTGATTTGGAATTATTTTTATGTTTAATTTTTCAATAAAATTCAATTTCCCTACCTTCTGTACCAAAATAAGTACTTACATGCAATTTAATATGTACATGTACATATATACACATATCACATTAAAAATTCATAATATAAGTATATGGATATAAATTAATCTGAAATCAATAACCAAATATAAGTACATGTATAAATATTATTTATACAACAATAATAATAATTATATAATAAAAATAATAAAATATTCTTATAATAAAATTCATTGTATATACATTATGTATATATAGTACATACACATGATTATATTAGATTAAAAAAGAAAAACACAAAAGCACTAAAATGTAATAAGTATGAAAAAAGAAAAATTAAAATCAATAACCTAAATAAAGGACTATGATAAATATAATAACCTTAAACAAGTTTTCCCTAAAATTAGTAAATATACTTGTACATTAGTACTTAAATATGTATTTGTGTATCTCATACCAAGATGTAGATTATATATATGTATATAATATGAAAATTTTGGTATGTATACATAAATAAATAAATATGTACAATTTTCCTTTTTTTATATAATGGTACTCATGTCCTCAATTCATTGGTTTTTATTCTCTTTTCTTTTTTATTATTTTTAATAGTGTAGTAAAAATATTATAGTATTTTTGTTCTTGCTAAAAATTTTTTTTGTATACTTACATATATAGAGAAAAATTTTCAAGGATTTTCAGGCTTTTGTCTGATATCATCATTGTTATACATAATATACAATCATTTATGTATATACTAAGTGTATATACCATGTATGTACACAAGAAAAAAAAATTTAATTAAAATAGACATATAAAAACTCGTGTTATTTTTTTCTAAGTATATACATAATATGTACACTAAAAATAACAATAGAGAACGTATACACATATATTATGTACATCATAATATTTAAATTTCAATAATATATTATGGTAGTAAATATCGATATACATACATATATGCATAATATAATTTATGACAATATGTTTATTAAATGTGTGAACAAATAACATTTATATACATGCATACATAATGTACATAATATATACTTTGCTATAATGTTGTAAATAATACATAAAATCTAAAATAATATAATCATTGCTTATTGTATATAAATTTTTTTTAAGATAAATAAAAAAAACATAAGAACATGAATAAATAAGATATTATAACATTTTTTTCTTCTTACTTATTTATTATGTATTTAAGTATATATGTATATTATATTATGTTTAAATACATTTAAAATACATTATGTATTGAGTTACAAAAAAAAATCCGCACATAAGTATGCAAATGGTAAATGAAAATTTTATGTAGTTGTACATTGGTGTAGGATATGAGTGCATAATTCTTTAAGCAAATAAATGTAAATTGAACGTAAGGGAGAAGAAGAGAGAAAAATTTTTTAGCGCAGAATATTCAGTTTCACTGTTTTAAACTTGTTAAATAAAGTAAGTAGATAGTTTAGGAATAAAGTTATTTTCTCTTTCATGTTATAATCAAAAGTTTTTACAAAAATTTGTTAACAATTTTTAATAAACATGCAAAAAAATTATTCAAATTTTTTTAAAAACAAACAGTATGCTTACATATGCACCTATAATAGTATTCAAGAACGCTCCCCGTTTCAAAATCCAAAACCCCGTTATCCCCCCCGTAATCAACACCGTTTTAAAATCCAAAACAATTTCCGAAAAAAAATTTTTTTTCAAAACTAAAATATTTCAGACTCTCTCCGTTGCAATTTTTTTATTTTCATTTACGGAAAAATATACATTGTGCGTGTGTACCGTAACATTAATTTTACAAATAAAGCACAAAACTATAACATAACATGATCCAAATTGCAAACCAAAAATATTTGATCATGTCATATGATCCAAACTGTCGCTAAAGAATAGAACTGTTAAAAACAAATTATGTGACAACAACTGATGCCGTCTAATAAAAGTTCAAAATAATGATAGAAAATGCAAATTGTAAGCAATGCATTTTTTTAATATTTTTTCAATTACGTTTGCAAAATGGATGCCACAAATCATTGAATGTATTTACTAGAAAAATGACAAAAATGTAAGAAAAATATTAAAAAAGTTTAAAGTTTTCATATTTTTACTAAGGATTATTTAAAATTTTTATTAAAATCCATAGAGGAAAGCATTAGACTAAGAACTTTAAATTTATTCATGCTCAATGCTCAGACAATTGGTATAGTATTTCTTTCAGTAGTAGTTTGCATACTTATGTGCATATTTCTTATTCTAAAAACGATTTTTTTTTAAATCATTAAATTGTTCACTTGCCATGCTTATCTATAATTCATTCCGAAGTATTTTTTATTACAAAAATGAAATTAGAACAAGTCTCTCTTATAATTTACACTTGAGACATTTGAACCAGTGCAAATTTTTTCATATCTAACATTATTGCAAGACAACTGATATTTTGAATCCGATTGTTAAAAAATCATTATTTAAATTTGAATTTTTAATAAAAATTTAAATTTTTAATTGAAATATAAAAAATGTTTGTTAAAAATATTGAAGCTACTAGAATTTTATGAAATTTAATGAACAACCTTACATACTCCACTTATAAATTTTAAAGAATTCATTTTTCTTTTTCTCTTTTCTAATTTTTTAAGCTTCGAAATGAAAATCTCTTAAAATATTCGTATACGATTATCCAAAAAGAAAAAGAGAAAATAAAAAAGCAAAAGAGAAAAAGTTTAAAACATTATCTTTCAATTTTCAAATCCTTTTTCCTTTTTTCACTAACCTTCCGTTTCCTTTTTGTTTTTTATTTTTTTGTTGTTAGAAGTGCGCTTAATATAAGTACTTAAATATATTTTGTATTTATATATATATAATACGCATATATATATATATATATTTATACAATGAATTATGTGTAATAAAGTACATTAGAGCTTATAAATGAAGAATTAACCTTGAATTCAAACGATAAAATAAAATAAAAAAGGATAACATTATCATATAATTTAAGGATTCTTTTTCTCTCTCAACATTCAAACTTTTGATAAAGATAAAAATCAAAATTTCTCGATACCAACAAAAAACAAAAATTTTACAAGACAAAGGAGAAAATTGTGAAAATATTTTCGTCGCCATTTAAGCTATAAAATTTATTTTCAGTGTGCGTGTTTGAAATTTTCATATGTTTATGCACAACTATACATATAATGTATACATACATTTAAATAAACATGAATGTATCTCCAAAGAGGATTTTAAAATAAAAGAAAGAAAAGGATTGATGTAGGGAATGAAATTTTTTTTTTCTTTATAAAATTAGTGAAAATTTTTTACCACAATGATTTTTATAAATTCAAATAAAATAAAATATTTTTGACCATAATTAACTTTAAATTAAACAAGCAGATTTTCTTTTCCTTAATATCTTAGCAGATGTGATTTTAATAGAAAACTAGATCAATTTACCTAGGTCTATAAAATGAAAAAAATAAATTAATAATTCAAAAATTATGAAGTGAAGGAGATCACAACTTCTTACATAATTTTTTTGAAAAAGTTTTTAAACTGAGAACTTTAAAACATATTTCTCTTTTGTTCACTGTTAGTCCAAGCTTTCACTAGTTTGTCATTACCTCAAATTTCATGTTTTTTTCTTTTATCTGACGAAAGTTTTAAATACTTTTACTACTTGTGGCGAAAATTCAGTAAATCTTAAATTTTGAACGTGACACAATATTTCCCTTAATAATTTGAAATTTAGAAATTTTTTTTTTAATTTTACACGAATGATTTTTATATTATTTTAAAAATTTACGCTGATTTCAAACTTAAATGCTTTCTTATTAATTATTGAATGAGATTATTCTATTGCCTATTTTTATGTTTTTGTTATGAATAGCGGGTACGATATGGGTTCAAATTACCTCCATAATGTAAAAAATAAATATATTTGTTTAACCATATAAATTCTTTATACGTATGAACACACATATAGTACATATGTACTCATCATGATGCTAGATTTGTTACATTATGCCATAGTGGTGACTAGACTGGAGCACAAAAGATTAAAACAATTATTTATGAAATAATTGGCATCGTTTTTGCAAATTAAAAAATTATGCACATAAAACAGTTAAAAAGTAAGTACCCATCTCTTTTGGTTTCTTTTTTTTTCTATTTACACAAAAACATACCTTATGAAGATTCACTTCAATGTCCATACCTCTCACATCATAGATTTTAAAATATTTAAAATTTAATAGGTAAAAATAGTTTGAACACTAAAATAAACCTCCTAAAAAATAAACCTAAAATATGAAACATAAAAATTAATTTACTTATGTTAAATGGCAGCTAATTAAATTTTATAAAATGAGTGAATGAAATTTAAGCTTTCAATTTGTTATTTTTTCTTTTAGTGAAATAATTTGAGAAGTCCCCAATTTTTTAACGTTTGATTTCAAACAAATTTTGTATTGAATATTTTTTTGTTTTAATTAATATTTAAAAATACACCCCCGAATTTCAATATATACATACATATACGCTTCGTTTTAATAAATAATTATTATATAATTATACACCTATGTATATTACGATTACCATAAGTACACAAATTAATTTCGTCTATTGTACACCCAATTTTTTACAACAAAATTTTAGATTATCACAAAACCAAATTATGATGAATTTTACTAAACTTTTATTTCTGTTACTTTTTACTTAAATTACTTGTCACACTTTATTATATAATGTGTTAGCACGAATAACCAGTACATATACATACATTATTATTATGAATTAAATACTTCAATACTTAGTATGTAAAACAAAATAAAATAATTCATAATTTATGACAAGAGTGTTACTTAGTATAAGTGTCATACAAATTTAGTTAAATATATACATACATACAATGTATGTATACATAGTTATAATGAAAATAACGGGTGACTGAACTGACTATCCCTTAATCTTTGTAATACTATTCGTGTATTATTTAAGTACTTATATTTTTACATACAAGTGGATAAAAAAATACTCTTTCATAATTAAACTTAATAAAAAGTAAACATGTAATTATAGGAAATTCCCAAAACCTGCATTATATGAAATAATTTATAAGACTTACATATTACAAAATTAAATTCCCTTGACAACAGAAACCAATCCCATAATCTTCTTTTAAAACTAAGTAAATTATATAGTAAAATTAATTACATTATAATTATAGGTCTTGTTAGTTTTGTAAACATCCTTATGGATATATATATATATATATATATATATATTATTTATTTACTTATGTATCTCAATATGTACGAAATGTAAGGAACAAGAGATGTAAAGTATTTTAAGTCATGTATGTACAGTAGATCAAGATTATTAAAGTTACTAACGGTTGCTGATATAAGAGCTAAATTTTTGAGTTTTAATTACACCTGTAATCCACAAAACGAACAAATACATATGTACATTCCGAAAACAATATTTGCTAATTTTACCAACGTAATGCTGACACTAGCATGAGAAATATTATAATAGTTTCTTAATTGTAATATAAGTTTCTTAATTGTAAATATTAAATAGTTTAATTCTAATTAAACTATTTCTTATCTTGTAAGCATAGCGTTAAAGAAATGATGATTCTTTCAAAAATCGAAGACAATAGTATACCGTGTTGAAAATTCTATTTGTAAATGCTGCTTAGATTATTTTCTCGTAAACCTCCACAAAACTACTCATAAATAAAAATGGACGACAAATTAAAAAATTTAATTATTTTTTTTTATTAAAAAAAGTAATAATTTCAATTAGGTATATATTTTATTTTTGAATTAAGACTACCATTTGCATTATACGTATAATTATTCATTCAAATATACACACATATGTACATACATAATTACATGAGCACCACATTTTGCAACATCTATATACAAATTTCATATGTTTGTAACTGCATAAATAATTTTTCGCGTTTAACATTTCTAATGTAATCTTAAAACAAAAAAAATTATGCATTTATTCTTTTAATAAAATTTTATTCTTGCTATTAAAAATAATTTTATGACTTAAACCCTAGACTTTTTACAAGTACATAATATCCAAACTACAATCACAAATGTCGTCGTCTACTGCACAATCATCATAATTAATATCATTAACATTCTATTATTATTAAATTAAATAACTGCACTTTTTCTGAGGCACTTAAAATTTGCAATCGCAGTGTGAGTCATAATGTTTTCAATTTAAGAAAGTAGGTAACAGACGAATATACATATATATAAGTACGAGTATATAAAAAAAATTTGTACTCAATTCTGAAAGAAATCTGTTCTTTTGCAATTTTTCTTAGAATTTAAAAATTGTGGGTAGACTGCACTTGTGTAAATTATATTTAAATTTTTATTCTAAAATAAATATTGAGTAAGCATTAGGAAATAAGATGTGCAGGTTATAAGAGTATACCATTTTAAGAAACAGTGTGGTAGAATTTTGAAAAAATCGATTGTATTGTACGTTTTTCAAGGGCAAAATTTTCAAATTTTGTAATTGAAGCTTTCGCTTTCATAATTTTCATTTTGTTTTATCTAAAATTGATTTTCTGTTACATTTGAAATTTTGGAAAATCTAAGCTAAGAGAAATGATTCATGTCACTATATTTTCAGAATCTTATTTTAAGCATTTAGGTAGCATTTTGTTTCCACATTCAAACGCATAATACAGAAATAACTATAATACATAATTATGTAAATTATGTGAAATATAGTCAACTTAGACCCCGTAAAACATAACATAAGTTTTTAAATTAACAATTTTTCCACACAAATAAAAAAAAATTACATTACTATGTATGTATGTATTAAAAATAATATTGAGAAACTTAAGCGTTAGTTACCAGAATTAAAATAAAAAATGCAATTAACGGTTAAACTAGATTTACATATATACACATACATTTAACATACATTAAAATAGTTTTACCGTTGAATAATATTTTTAATCAAAATTTAACTGCCTTTTAAGAAAATACAAAAAAGAAATAGAAAATTTTAATAATAAAAATAAAGGTGTTTGCGTGACTAAATTTGAAAATTGAAAAAGAAAAAGTAAAAACAAAAAATATAAAAATGAAAAACTATGATATCATCGTATCGCAACACTAAACACAATTAAAGAACAGCAGCAACAATACAATAATAATAATAATAAGAGTAACATAATAACCAACAATAATAAAAGAATAAAAAATACTAAATAGCAACAAAAACTATAAAACATACGTATTTTTAGTAAAAATTTAGTTTTACAACAGTTTAGTGTTGTGGCATGTCGTATTGTTGTGTTCTAAAAGTGTATCTGTGTTCGACACCGCAATTTCTGCTACTTTTCTACCAATTCATCAGAAGTCATAAACTGTTTTTTGCTTTTTGTGTTCATTCTCATTCTTATATTTTTGTATGTTCCAATTCAAAATGTGCCTTATGTTAGAACGATATGTTTGAAAATTACAATATAATCGTACTCATAAAACACACACGTATATACATAATGATATTTATAGATTTTTATACAGATTTTATAAATTGGTTTTAGTTGTTAAGCATTCCAAATTATTTTCCTTCTCTTTTTCACTACTTTTAATTTTTTGAGTGATACCAAAAAAAATTTTTTTTTAGTTGTTTGTAAAAAAACATTGAAAAAATTTTATTTCTGTTTTTTCTTTTTTTTTTTGTGTTTTTCGGATAAAAATTACGTCATTATTGAATTCAAGTTTTTGTGTAAATAAAATTTGGAGAAAAAAAATTAAAATACTTAAGAGAATTTAAAAATAAAATCGAAAATATTTTGTAAAAAGAAAAAAATAAACAATAAAAGCAAAAGAAAAATAATTTTTCATTACTTTTTAGAACATAAAATTGTAGTTTTCCAAATTTTTATGATTTTCTAAATTTTCTAATTAATTAACTAAAGGAATAATTTATTGATAAGTCATTTTTGAATTCTTGTTCTAATCATTTGTTCAAGGACGTTCTTTGGGCTTCAATTAAATTAAAATTAGATGTACTTTTTATGAATGCTAAACAAGTGACCCCCTGACATTAGTCTTAACTACTTAAATACGCAATCGCAATGTTACAATTGAATATGCAACCGTACGTTGAATTTAAAATTATTATACACTTTTTATAGTTTTTAGAATTTCAAAAGAAAGTATCTACATAATATTATCTGTAAACAGTAAGTAAGTGTATAATAATATTAGCTTAAGTAATTATTTTTGAGTGGTTCTGTTCTCATATCCTTTACACTTAAGTGATTGTGTTACACTTAAGTATAATTGTATTCAAATAATAACCACGGCATTAAAAATTTGAAGTAAAAATTCTCATTTTAATTTCTTGTTTTTTTGACTTATTTTCCAAAATCTACTATGGGTGAGCTTTATTTTTATGAGTTTAATTTTATTAGCTAATATACCAGAATTTCATCGAATTTTCAGTTCGGTTTCTAATAAAACGTACATTTTATTCCCATCTTGATTATGTGGTTCAGAAATTTTTAAATATGTCTTTTAATTGATATTTTTTTTAATTGAATTGGAAATCTAACCAAATTCTTATTGAAATTTAGATTTAGTTCATAATTTTCAACTTTCTTCTCCCCATCATGATTTTATAATTAAATTATTAAGTTGAGATATCAAATACTTGGTAAACATTATCAATCTTATACTACTAACAATAAATTATTTTTAATATAACTAAAGTTCATTTTCATTATTTAAATGAATTGATTGGTATACATATTATGGTTGTACGAGTATGCGTTTAATACCAAAGAATAACAAAAGCCGGTAAATAAATTTTTTATTCATTTTACAATAATGTAGTACAAAATGAATAAGAAATTCTAAATTATATTCTAAATTGGCATTTACGAGCATATCAAATACAATATAAAAAATATAATGTTTTTTTATGAATTTGGCCTTCTCATCAAACTTAGTTTGTATAAAATAAACTACATACCTACATCACATATCACATAATACATACCTAACACATACCTATTAAAGTGGATATGTATGTATAAATTCTTATATGTAAATGTATGTATGTACATATATTATATTATGATTAATACATTATTAAATAATGGCTTGCTCGCGAAAAAAATGGCTTGCTCGCGAATAAAATGGCAAAAAAATACGAACAGCAAAATAAAAAAACAAATAAGAAATTCAAAGATGCCAATTTTAAACTTATATTTCCGCTAATGAATTTACACACATGGGGTGTATAGTTTAAGTTTAATAGCTATCATATAACTTTAAATCTCCTTGCTTTAAGATAAAGTATTTAAATAAAGAAACCTGTTGCAAAAGATGAGAAAATTACAAGTATGAAAACTGTTAACGCTATCCTGTACAGTTTTGCCATTTTTGTCCAAACTTTTCTAATGAGACTCATTTTGCTGTTTAACAATGTTTGGCGGTAATTAAAGTCTTATTACAATTTTTTGAGTTTTTACCGACCGTATTGTGTAAACAATAGATAGGTTATGTGATGGCAACAAATTTTGCATATCGAGTTTACGGTGGGAACGTACTTCTCCATAGTAGGGAAGTGTAAATAAACTATTTTTAGCAACCTGTCGGTCTGTCGGTCTGTGTGTGCACGCGTGTATCTCAAGTTCGGCTGAACCGATTTTGATGAAATTTTATATGTAAGTTTGTTTCCACCATGGCACGGATCGATCAACTTTTGGTATATATCAGGCCTCGGGAACTGCACTTTTTAGCGGGCCTGTTTTACATTTTTGAACATTTTGAAGAAAATATTCAACCGATTTACTTGAAATTTTATATATAAGCTCAGCTCGACCGTCCGTAAAATTTCGTATGTTTTGGAAGAAATCAGGCATCTGCAACTAGACGTTTACTACGGGCCAAATATACATTTTTGTTTATATAAAGAGAAATAATCAACCGATTTCATTGAAATTTAATATATGAACTCCTCGTATTAAAACAATGAACATATAAATTTTTTGGAAAGATCAGGGCTCGAAAACTGATTTGCGGGCCGGGCCGATTTTACATTTTTCACCATTTTGAAGAAAATATTCAACCGATTTACTTGAAAATTCATATATGAGCTTTGTTAGACCGTCCGCGAAAATTCCTAACTTTTGGAAGAAATCAGGCAACAGCAACTGGGCGTTTACTACGGGCCAAATATACATTTTTGTGTATATAAAGAGAAATCATCAACCGATTTCATTGAAATTTAATATATGAATTCCCCGTATTAAAACAATGAACATGAAAATTTTTTGGAAAGATCAGGCATCGGCAACTAGACGTTTACTACGGGCCAAACACACACTTTTGTGTATATAAAGGGAAATAATCAACCGATTTCATTGAAATTTAATATATGAATTCCTCATATTAAAGCAATGAACATATAACTTTTTTGGAAAGATCAGGGCTCGAGAACTGATTTGCGGGCCGATTTTACATTTTCCACCATATCAACAGAACAAATTGATGGAATTTCTTGAAATTTGATATTTGAGTTCTGGTTGTTAATGAAACTAACTGGCGAGTATTTCAGGGAATTCGGGTAGCACAAAGCGAAACTCTACTAAGAGCCAAATTTACATTTTTCTAAGTATGTTAACTATAAGCTTACTAATGTCCTAAAAATTGGAAAGAAGTATTTAACAGACATTTTTATAATATTCTGTAAAACTTTCATTTAACTAGACAATACACAATGCGGTCGGTTATGTGCTGACCACATCAGATTTTTTTTTTATTGATGTTCCAATTTTTCTTATTCTTTGATAGATCATTAGAAATTTGCTCAAATCAAAATTAAGTTATACTAAGTTATTAAAAGTTAGTTTTCAAATTTTTACTTAAATTGTACCTATATGTTTGTAAATGAATTGGACTTGAGTACTTATAATCGGATTAGTTATGATCAAAAACGTTCGGTAATCAATGAAATAAAAAAGAGCCAATTACTAATTGCACATTATATCTTCTAAATCTGTTCATACATGATTTGTTCATTCCTAACATTATCACGATACATTAAAAGTTTGGTACTCATCGGTAACTTTATTCAGAAAATTTAATCATATAAAAAAGCTTACAGGAAATCATAAACAAAAAATCCAAGAGGAATCACAGGAACTCGTGAATTTCGAAATACAATTCTAGGCTCGCAAACTCTTCTAAACTAATCGAAACACTACTTAAATAATTATTACTAGATAACAGATATTTAAAATTTAACTTTCAATGAAATATGTTATTCAAAAAAAAAAAAAAACAACAAAAAAGTAAAAAAAGCACGATATCGTAAAATTTAAAAAAAAAAATAAACTATTTTGCTTAAATGGGAATAAACTTCGCGTGTCAGCAATAATATTTGAATCAAACCAAATATTTTAATATTGACATTATTCATCACATAAAGTAAAATTTAATTATGTATATAAAAAAAAAAAGAGAGAAATACACACAAATTGGTAAATGAGTGAGTAGTCATTTGCTAATTCTCTTTAAAAGATGAGATTGATTAATTTAAATAAATTTTTGGCATAGACAACACACAAATTAATTTTTGCTTAAATTAAAACATGCAAAAATGTACAATGTATTAAAATTAAAAAAAAAACATATGAAAGTCTAGTAAGAACCAATTAATGTAAGAAAAATAATTGGACCCAACTCATAGAGAGTTTTAGAGAACAATTTATTAATAATATTCACCGAAATTAAAAAAAAATCTGGAGAACTAATACGAAAATCAGCAGCCACAATGCACAAATATTCAAAGCGACAAAAATGCCATAGTAGCACACATGTTTTTTTCGGATTTACTACAATTACAACACGTTGATTCTGATTAAAATTAGAATTTTTTATTGTAGATTTTTTATTGGACTATTGAATTTATTAGGAACTATAATTAAGATTAAATTAAATTTCTTAAGAATTTCTTTACAAATATTTCTTTACAATATTTAACATAAAATAACAATATGTAAATAAATAATTTTATAATTAACTGATGATTTAATTTTACTTCCATTTCATGTTTGGTTTTAGTTTTCAGATTTGCACTACTTATTAAGAAAACAAAAAGAAGAGAGAACAATATACAAAAAGTAAATATGACTCATTAATTGCGATAAAGTTTCTCGACATTTCAAGTTAATTTTGTTTTTACTTTTTACTCGATTTATTTATTATTGGGCATTCGATGATTCAATAAGTAAGGAAAGAGCAAAGAAAAAAAAACTACATTTTCTTATATTCAATTTTAATTATGTACTAAAAATTGATTTAATCATCTCCGATATCGAATAAACATGATGTAAATTCTAAAATCAAGTTTTCGATCATTATGCCAGATTTCCATTGTCAAATTGAAAATATGAGTGAGTATTGTATGCTATAAGTAATGATGTCATACATTATCTCATTCATTCCATATAGAAAAAAAAACTAACAAAAATATACTTAATGTTTAAGGTTAACAAGAATTTTTTTTTTTCAAATTTTGTAAAATTAAATCATTTTGAATTTAAATAGTGCAAACAAACAAAATTAAAAAATATAAATAGAAATGAAAAATCTATAATGACGAATAAAAATAAACTATGAGTACTAAAATTGTTTTTATATTTTATTACAAGATTAATAGCAAATTATTTGGCAAAACTCTCAAAATAAGAAAGGAATAGGGATTGAAAATTTTACACTACAATTAGAAAAGTTAGAAAGATTTTTTTCTTAATTTGCAACATTGTTTTAAAAGGTCTGCAGTTGCATTGTATTACAATTGCTGACGCGTTAGAAAATTACTTTCGACCTATTGTCCTAGATACTCACACATGCATGCATTTATTACATTATGAATATAGTCTTTCAAAATTTTAAATAACATATGCATGATAATACCACCGCAAATTCGAAAATCTTAATTTCAATATTGATCGCGAGAGTGATTTTTTAAATCACTAAGAAATTAAATGCTTTTCAGCTGACGAGAAAAGGAATACAGGATTTTTGATTATTGATTATTCCATTATGATTTTACTTCTTTGAAGAATTTTTCTTATAAGTTCTACATATAATTTGGCTTGTGATCAAAAGTAAAAGAATAATATCGACATTGGAAAATATAATTTAATAAATTCTTAGAGAATCAAATTTTAACTTAAAACTTTACAAGAATGTAAATACTCGTATCCTATGCTTATTTACTTGGTTTAAATAATAATAATTTTTAAATACCCGTTTAACAATAAAAAATATGGTCAACAATGATTTTGTTTTCAGTATGGTCATGATGTGAATCACTTACTTTTAATAAAAACTATACTGAATTCATTAAGTAAACGAACAAAATTCTATATGATCATACGAATACTGTTGCATAGTGAAAAGATCTGTGACTAATACGAAAAACTTTATAAATTCTACAGGTAGGTTTTTATCGATTAAAATCGATTTTTTTTATAATTTCATGAGAATTCTCATAAATATTGTGAGAAATAACAACATAGTACCAATACACATTTTATATATTATTATTAATTAACAATTTAAATTAATCTTACATATATACATATTCTTAGTCGTATCAGTTGAGGAAATAGGATATTAATCAAAGTTATTAAGGTTTTCAGTACATAATTCCAAATTTCGTAACTACCTTTATTCAAAGAACTATGCAAAATATATAAAATTACTTCATTTCTCTTCACTGCCGCGTTTTACAAAATTATGAGTTATATTATTAAAAAAACTCAAAATTTTTAATATAAAAAAATATTCGCAGCCATTCATTAAAATATTTCATTAAAATATAAAAAAAATTATTTATTTTCTCATTAAAACTATTACCGCAATTTTATAAAAAAATTCAGCATCATTAATTTTTAATAATTGTTAAAAAGCCAGTTTATTTCAATAAACAATTTTAAAATACCTAAGCAATCTTGTCTTGTAGACTAATCGGAATATAATTTCCTTCTTTTTGAAAAAAAAATAAAGTTATTAATTTCAATCAACGAAGGTATCATAAGAACGAAATACAAACTATAGGAACAAAGGCAATACACTCTCATCTAAATTTACCCACATAATCTTCTTCTTTGTTAGAATATGCAAATAAACACAGAACACCACACAACTTAATTGTCAAACTAGTTTTTCTGCTATAAAAAAAAAATAAAAAGAGAGAAATGACCCAAAAAAAATGTAATGCCGGTAAATAACTAACTAAGTAGTTAATTAACAATGAAAAAAAATAAAAGCAATCCGTTAAAAAGTAAGATGATACGTTTTTTTTTTCAACTTCCTTTACAAAAAAAAATTATTAAATGTTTCCTGAGGAAATACTGAATGAAAAACATTTACGTATAAACTATTAATTGCTTTCTTTCGTTACTTAAAACAAAATGTAAATGTACTATAGAAAGTTAAGAGATAAAAAACATTGAAAAATCGAATTTTTTCTTCTCTATGTGAATGAATTAATTTGATTAATTACAGCATCATTGCTTTACAATATTCAGAATGCCATGAATAGTTGAACTGAAGGTAATTCATTATTTGCATAATTGTTACTTTTATATTATTTCAGCAGTAAATATTTTGTGTCGTAGCATTTTCGGTATTGAAATCTTACAACAAAAGTGTATTGACTCAAAAAATAAAAATTGATTTTAGGAAAACTAGGAAAAAATGTAATTAAGATGTAAAGCAGTTTATAATTTAAATGATTTTCAGCTATGAAATTGGGAATTTCGAACATATATACTTAAACAAAAATTTGTACAGTTAAAATTGGGTAAATATTTTAAAATTTTAGTAGCGAAATCGCTTGAGTTTCAAACCTCAGAAATTGCAGTTTTTAAGTTAAGACGCTTTTGATGCAGAGTGCCACAATTTGTAGAATTTGTGGAACAATAAGTAGAAAACGAAAAAGTTATTATTAACTGCTTATTAAATGTATTACAGTATTTACCATTTAAAAAAGTTTTATTAAAAAATATTTGAATCTTTATTAAGAACATCGTACGTTCTTAAGTCAGTATTAGAATTTTATATTTAATTAGAAATCACATTTAGCGTACTTAATATATGCATATTTTATAATTAAATCGAAAATTACCACATATTAAGAAATCAAAATTACAAGTCAAATATCAGACAGAAGTCAAAATATGTGTACAAAATCAAAATTTTAAATAATAGTCAAATATTTTTGAAATTGTTAAAAAATAATTAAGGTACTTGGTTTAAAATTTGTTTTTTAAATTCCATAAGTAGTAAATTATGTACTTAAACGAAAATATTCTGAGAACAATAAATAATAATGCAAAGTCTAATGTAAGTTCCAATTAGCTCAATTTAATATTAATGCAATATGTTGCAAATGTCCGCATAAGTTGAAAATGTCCGCATAAGTTGCAAATGTCCACATAAGTTGCAATTTTTCAATTCAAGTACCTACCTACATACTTTAAATCCCAAGCATTTGTAGCAAAAGTACAATTACCAATTAGCAACTTTCTTCTTTTAGTTTCTTTATAATTGGCAATAATTGAAAGAAATTTCTCACTACATATGAAATTTTCTTCTAAGTAAAGTATTTATGCATTTAATAGTTTGATTCATGAGTGAGAGTTTTCTCATATTTCTATTTTCATTTTTCCACAATACAAATCCTTTTTTTTCCAAAAGTAAACTTTATTTAAAAGAAAGAAACATTTTAGATGCGATCTGGTCTGTTGGAAAAATCACAAAATGAAAACTTTCTTTTTTAAAAATTTATTATGAAGTTCGACATTGTGGTTTGTTTTTTCATTTTGCTTCTTCTTAATAAATAAGTGGTAGATACTTTTTTATTAAAGTTTTTTTTCTTGTAAGTTGATGCTGAAATTTATTTTAATTTCTGTTTATTTTAAAATAGATAAGATTAGAAAAAGAAGTACCTACATAACATATAATGCATATTTGATGTCACGATTAAGCAATTTAAAATCAGTCAATCAATACATATAATAATTCTATGTACATATGTATGTATATAGGTATCAACCTATTTACATAGATGAATGTAGTTATATTTATAAAAGTAATAATTTATGTACATTAAAAGATACGTAAGTAGATAGGTAAGGATCTATTTTAAAAAGAAGTAAACAAAATATTATTAATTTACGTTTATTAAACAAATCTTAATATTAGTCTTGATCTTGCATACGATTATCTTGCTAGTAATTATATTTTCTTTACTAGCTTTATATGATTTCCAATTCCAAACATAAAATGATAAAATCGTAAACGTTTCTACAGGTTAACAAATTTAATTTCTTTATACAACAGTATAAAATTTAATTTTATGCTATTAAATGAAATATTCTGTAAAACAGGACAAATAGAATGTGATCTAACATTCTCAATATGCACATACATACATTTGTACATACGTAAGTACTAAATAATTATTAAAAAATGTTTCAGAGCAGGTAGGTACATAGCAATTGAGTTATCAAAAATATTTATGTATATGAAAAACATGAAAAAAATTATCTCACATATTGTGCAAGTTTAAAACAAAATTATTGTTGAACTTAACAAATCTTGAAAATTAAAAAATGTTGGCGAATAAGATTGGCAATAATTGGCGTTATTACAAATTGTTTTCTTTTTTACTCGACTTTAGTAAAAAGAAAAATGTGCTGAAAAATGACGTCATTTCTCTTTCTTTTTTTTGCCACACAACACAACTACAAAACAACACCAAACCTGAAACCACACCAAGCCATTGTCTTTCTCAGTTTTAAATCTTTTCCCTCTTCTCTATTTTGAATTCTTACGCTCTTATTAAAACTTACAAATTTGAATTTTATAGCATTCTGATAACGTCATCACTGAATTTATATTATTTATAAGATATTATATTGGGAATGAAGTTAAAAATATAAATATGTTATATGAACGTATGTATATGTAGATAATACAAATAAATATACCTAATAATATATAAATTAAAACCTTATATACCTATTTAGTATATAAAGTTTTAACTTAAACATAAATTAGAAGTTATTGTTTTTAATTGAAGTTTAAATAGTTAGCTATCAATTTGAATATGTACACATACAAATGTGTGCATGTGTGTTCAAAAAAATATTACTATTCCATTTGTTTAAAAATTGTTAGATTTTGGTATAATTTATTCGTAATCAAACAGAAAAGAAAGAAAGAGTAAAAATAATTCCCACCTGTCAGTTTTTATTTCTTAAATTTTTATATTCATGTGTTAGTATATAAGAATATGTATTCGTTTTTATTTTTGTTTCACTACTTACTAAACTTTCAATTGGATGGTAATTAAGAGTAATTCTGTCCCTTTTTTTCATATTCTTTTGGGGAATTGACAACTAAAATATGGGAATTATGTTATAATATTATAGTTATTTGTTTAAGTGTTGCCATATAAATTTCCATTGTTTTTTTTCATATTTTAAATTTTTGTAGTAAAAATTTTGGCAATAAAAATATTTTCCGAACTATTGGGCGACTGTTTTGTTGTTTGCAAAATGTGTTTGTTCCCCGTTTTGTCCTTGATTGTTAAAATATGTATGTGGATGCAAACACAAAGTCTAGTAGAGTCTAGTCTAGTCCTTTTAACAATTCTTTTTTTTTTACGTTTTATATCCTTTATATCCATACTCATACTTACACGTAGAATATATACATATTAATTTTTATTTATATTGAATATAATTACAATAAAAATATTTTTACTTTTACACAGTTTTCTATTTAAAAATCCAGAAACTTAGTAAATTAATCTTATTGCATGTATTATAAAAATTTAAATATTTTCTCAAAGATAAATTCAGAAGAATATTTAAAGATTTTAGCTCAATATTTGAGAAAAACCCATTACTGGTTTTTCATTTGTTTTTTTTTGTATTCCATGGTGAATCTTAATTTTTACCCCTAAATTAATCAACTCAATAATTAAAATAAATATCAACAATATTAAATAATATTAGAAATGTAATATGGCAACGCTTTTATTGTTTATAACTTCAAATGTTTTACTCCAATAAATACAATATATGTATATAGGGACAAGTATAGGTGAATATACCTTACTAAATTTTTATTTGGCTTTGAAATCAGTAGATTAACAAAATGTACAAAATATCTAATACATAAGAGGTCACTATTGCTAATTTAATTTTATATCCAAGCAGGTATATAATACCACAAAAACTAGATTTATACTTTTTTACTTCCTTCTTTGTTTCAACTAAATAGAAAATTAAAAAATATAAATTTAAAAATTTTTACCTTGAATTACTATTATAATAGTGATTAATTTAAATTTCGAATTGAAATCTTCAATTCATAAAAATTTCTTTTAATTTTTTCTCGGCATAAATTCCTATTGCACTCTTATTTTCCTATTTTTCTCTTTCACTACAAACACAAACACAAATTTCGTTATTAATTCTTTTTTTTTATACTTTATTTTTTCCTTTTCAGGTTATGTTTGTTAAAATAAAAAAAAAATACACTTTATTTCTCTTTTTAGGTATTCTTTCACAATATTTAATGTAGATAGATATATTTGTATATATGTATATAATATTATATATACAATTTTTATAATTCACCAAAATTAATAACTTTTTTTCATTTATTTTCTTTTTTAATAAAAAAAAATTCAAGTTACACTGAATTTTTTGTATAAAAAAATTTAATTAAATTCGATTAATTTCGTTATTTTCGCAGCAGAAACTTTTTTCACGAAGAATTTATTAAAAAAAAATAAATTAAATTTTGTGAAATATAACCGCGCCCGACATTCCAAAAACAACCTTCAACAAGAAAAACAAATCAGTTAGTAATAGCGACACCACATCCGTTCTCCGTCAATACCTTTAACGAAATAAAAATTTATTTTATATCAGAAATACATTTACAATATACTATACAGAATTTAAATTCTCTCTGTTTCTCTTCTCCTAAATTTTTAATTATATCGAAAAAAAAATCAAATTCAGCCAAACATTTTGCTGAGTTGTGAGTATTGATGGAATAAAAATGACATTACACGTACGTAACTACAAAACTACACGACACAATATATACGAATTTGACAAGTTATATTGAGTTATTGCGTTTGATTTTTTAAATTATACTTAAACAAAAATTATGTTACAAGACCGATTTTACGCGATATCAGAATTCTTATAGAATACACATATTTAAATTGTACTGCTCAGCGTCAAGCGAAATCATCGCCACAAATATAACCGCCGGCAGTAAAATAGCTTATATTCCTATTTTTTCGGCGGTGGTTTTTTTTTGACATCATATCATCGCTTTCCATGTGGGTAACATTTTATGCAAATCCTATTCTGTACATTTGGCTTTATTCTGAGCTAACGACGGATATCATTCGCCGTTGTCGTTCACGACTTTGCTTCTGTTTTCACACTTATTAGGTACAGATTAATTAACTGTCAATTAAAATCAAGCCGTTTTATTCAACAATGCGAATTTCATTACATGAGTATCTTTAGTTAATAAGTGTAGTAAATTAAAGGAAGTTAATTTTATAAAAACCACAACGATAAGAGCATTTTTATTTTTATCTCACTTTCTAAAAAATCGTTATTAAAGAAAAACACAATGAGCCAAAAATTTCAATCTCTTCTTCATTACCAAGCGTTGTTGACCTTTTAATGTCAAATGATTTTTTTTTTTTCGTAAAACAAGTCAGCGACGTCAGTACTTGTAAACAAACGAATGATTTAGTGAAAAAAAAGCGGATTCGATTTATCCGAAGTGCAGAAATTTTCGTTTAAATGTTTTTTCAATAAGTTCCACATGTTCTGTAATCTATACTATATATTCCAAAAATTTTGATTTAATTCGTTTTATATATTAAATTAAGCGCCAAAATTTATTTAACGTCCAGATGCTGTACATAATTTTTTATGTAATAAATATTTTCTTAAATGTGAATTGTTCTGTTAATATTTGCCTTTATAGAGTGAATTTTTAATCTTCATCAATGCGCTAAATAAAATAAAATAAAATATTAGTTTGAATTATTGAAAAATACATAATATGTATATTGCTTTAGAGTAAATTAATACGTGTAGTTCAAATAATTAATGAGGAAGAATACGGTAGCATCTGTTCTTCTACTTGATTAAACTCACTGCAAAAATAGTTTATAATATATCTTTGTAACATATACAATGATAATTTATTGCAAACATATAATTAATATTGTAAAATTAAACAAATTTCAAAAATTAATGTGAAAATTAACATCAAGAACTATTATAAATTTTTAATGCGACAATATTTTTTTAAATACATTTAATTTCAATTTATAATATAAATTATTCAAAAATAAAAATTAATAAATTTTGTTTAAATTTGTAATTTGAATTGAAGATTTTTCAAAAATTAAATATTTTAAAATATTTTATTTTTACCTAAACATATTTTACTTTTTTACATGTTACATATTTTATAATGGAAGGTCGATGAAAAAAATAAATACGTCCTTGTTACGAGTTTGACAATACACCAGGCAGAGAAACTAGAAAAAATTTGGTTTTGACGATTTTTCAAGATGCTCTTTCCTTTAATATTTCTAATTCGTTGATTTACACAAAAGTTCCGTAGATTTATAACACAATGTATATATTATAACACAATATGTAAAAAATCAAATATATCTGTAGATATAGATGGAAACAGAGGAGAGTATACAATATTGTTTTGAATATTGAACCCAATTAGTCCCTGAACCATTATTTCCTTCAAAACATCATTGAAGTAAAATTACAATTGAGTGATATTTTAATATTATCTAACACAAGAAACAACTTCTGCGATTCTTTTAAAATATTCGTTAATAATTTTATTTAGTAATTTATTAAGTTTTATCTGAAAATTTGCAGAACCAATGCAAATAGGTTTTTTTTCTCTTTTCCAAAATTTACGTTAAAAGCTTAATTTAAAAAGTTGAAATTTTTTATTCGGATTTTTTATACAATAAAAAACCAATTTTATTTCAGTGTCCAGAATTACATAATCTCTGGGTTGCTATTAATATTATTTTCTTTCAAGTGTATTAAAAGTAAGTAACCCTAGAAAAACTTGCACCTCTTAAAGTGCAAGTCTTTTAAAGTCAAACCGAGTGCAGTAACAGTAATGATCACAAACATATATAAACCCAGGTAATTATATTAAAAAAGAAGATTCCCCACATTAGTAACAAAAATCCAAGAAAATAAAAAACTTTTTCCAGAATCGCAAGCGTATGCGTTAACAAACGTGAAAAATGCATTGTGTTTATAGCACAAAATTGACAAGGGTCTTGACGTTTATTGTTGTTTATAATATTTTTGTTTAAAGAAAAGAATCCTCCCTTTATTCTCAATTAGCAAACAAAATTTGTTCAATAACTGATGAAATATATTTAAATCAGCAAATAATTTATGTATAGTACCTATACGTATTAGACGTTAAAAAGTTGTGGCAATAAAATTATTCAAATATGGTAAAAAATGAGCGGACAAAATGCGAAATATAGACTGCTGGAAGAACAGCATAATCCTGGGTAAGTTTCAATTAAAATTGTATAAAATTTAATCAGGGTGTGTAGGTTATTTTGGAGGTCGATCTTATTTATGTTTAACTAAACACCTACAATATTCGCCTAACAAAAAAATATATATATGTACTTTTTTTTTCTTTTGTTTGCAAGAATGTCGCCTATGAATTTTTATATTTCTAGACCCAGTTATAATTGGTTCAGGCTATGTGTTTTGTTTACTATCTGCACCTTTTCTACATTAGCAGTTTTCACAATATGGAATACAATCCTTAATTACAGAGATGCTCTAAATGTTCCTCCGAAAGTTCTTGGTAAGTTAAAACTTAAAAAAATATAATGTCATAGAGCTTCTCTCTATAGAAATTTTCTAATTTTATCTAAATTTAATTGAAATTCCTAATTAGTTTTAAATTTGGAGAACGAAAATTTTGTTATACTTAAACCAATAAAATAACTCACATACATTTGTATATTTTTTTCGATTGCACTGTCCAATATAATGATAATGATAATATAATTTTCTTTGTTCACAATTAAAGTACAAAATATTCTTCATTTACATTATTGTGACGTTCTTATGTATATATGTACGTTTGAACTAAAACCTTTATAATTTTGTATACTGTATTGTATGTTTAAATATGTTAAGAATATATTATTGCTCTCATTTTTCAAATTAATTATTTATCACTAAAAATACTTGAACATTTTATTTTTGTGTAAATTTTGTATTTGAAGTACTAAAACAAAAAGACTAGTTTATACCTATTTTATTAGTTATTTTTTTTCTATGATTAATATAAATTTTTTGAATTTATAAAATTATAAAATTAATTAGGAAGTACATACTATAATTCTTTTAGAACTACCACCATGGCTATCACAGCGTATAGACTTGTATACTTCATACATTCAAAAAATGTATTCGTCAAGGGCGCATTATGATTTTCGAAATTTTCAAACATCTTATTTAAATGAGTCAAATATGACTGTTAAGAAATTTGACGATGAAACCATATATTTGTCCAAATGGGGGAACTTTATATATCCAGATAATTTAAAAAATAAAAAGTTAGTATGTTATTATTCATCACCAAGCTTTTTGTCGATAGATCCATTTGATAACTTGCAAATAAGAGATGTTGATCCATTTTTATGCACCCATATAAATGTTGGCTTAGTCCATGTTGTAAATGATCGTTTAAATATCACCGATGATATAAGAGAAATTTTTAATGAGACAAGAGCTTTAAAAATTCGAAACCATGATTTAAAAATTTTAGTTTGGGCCGGCGGTATTAATTCAAGAGGTTTCGCTCAAATGGTTCAAAATCATGCCAGACGTAAAACATTCATACAATCATTAAAATATACATTACATGATTATTATTTGGATGGAGTTGATATTGATTGGGAGTTTCCTAGCGCCTACAATAAGGAGAAACAACATTTTTCTCAGCTTCTTCATGAAATTAGACGAGAATACCAAAGAGAACATCGAACTTATATATTAAGTGTTGCTGTTGCCGCTCCTGAAGGAATTGCATATTTCGCTTACGATATACGAGAATTGCAAAATTATTGCGATTTCGTAAACATTATGACATATGATTTTCATTTTTACACAAAAGGTGCTCCGTTCACAGGTTAATATTTTATTAAAAAATTTCAAAAATGAGTTACATAGTTACTTATTATTTTAAATATTTACATATTAATTAATTTTAAATCATTTTTTCAATATCTATTATATTGTCGATAACTTTAAAGGTATTAATTCTCCACTTTATGCCCGGCATAAAGAACGTTCCATTTTGGCTACATTAAATATTAACTATACTGTAAATTATTGGAACAAAAATGGTTTGAACAAAAATAAAATTATTATTGGACTACCCACCTACGGACATTCTTACAGGTAAGGCAAACCTACAATAAGCGGTATTCTGTTTTTTCTTTTATTTTTTTTTTCAAATAAATAAATTTTCAATTTAAGGTTGGTAAATGCATTTAACCACGAAATAGAAAGTCCCGCCAAAGGATTTGGTTTGGTTGGGCGAAGCGGTTTTGCATCATATCCTGCTGTATGTTGGTTTAAAAATAATAATATATATGTTACTACAAAATTCGATACAGAAACTTGCTCACCTTATATGTATGCTGGATTAGAATGGATTTCATTTGAAAATATCGAAAGTATTGAATGTAAGACAAAGTACATATTAGACAATAATTTTGGAGGTGCAATGGTTTTTTCTTTAAATACAGATGATTTTTCAGGAAAGTATTGTTCTAAAAGTAATTTTAATAACAAAAATCTTAGCAAGAATTCCACATTCCCCTTAGTTAGAAAAATTCGTTCCATTTTATTTGATCCAATATTACCTTAATTGACTTTATTTTTTATTGATTTCAATGTTATAAAGCTTTATAATTTGTGACCAAAATGAAAAAGCAAAAATGTGTTAAAATTATAAAAAAATTAGGAAAAAAATTAGATATTTAACATGACATTCCTACCATACATATATGTATGTATAAATATTTATGTATTTTATGCAAAAATTACGATACCAAAGGTTAAAAAAATTAGGTATATGACTAAGTTTCACCAATTTTAACACAAATATCAGATTTAAGAATAAACACAATAATGAAAATTTATCAAACAATTATTATTATTATTAATATATTCAACTTACAAATATTAATTTTTCAACAATCAATATTTTGTTTTAGTAAATACGTACTATAATAGAAATATCCTTCCCCAAAATATTAATGGGAATAGAAAAGTAGTATATTTAAAAAAACATAAGTGAAATATATAAGTCTAAGTAAATTATAAAATAAATATTTGTAAAATATTACCCCAACAAATTATTTTATCACAAATCGCAAATAATATTTTTGTATTAAAGCAAAATAGCTTCAATCTTCAAGGTAACATATATAGTGTCTTGGGGGAAACTTTATTATATGGAGTATGTTAATAAAAATCGTGATTCTCTAAGTAATAATTAAATTAGGAACTATTCTCAGTCATCCTAGTCATATGGATATTCATTTTCAAAAGATAGTTTACTAAGATTTAGTTTTTATTTCAATGAGATCATTAATTTATGTAAGAATCTAAAGATAGGAACAGAATAATAAATTGTAGTTTAAAATTTTTTAAAAAATTCTTTCTTATAATTTATTTTTATGTTAAAAATTAAACCATATACGAAAATTTATCACTTTATGTAAATTTTTTTTTTGTAGACGCAAACTTATATTATGCTGATATATTTTTAATGTAATTTTTAAGCCTGTCTATAGTTAAAATTTCTTAAATTTCTTCACAAAAATTATAAAAAGAGTAAAAAGACCTCCTTGGTACAAATTATATGACATAAGTTATAAAATAATCAATTGATAAAGTTTTAAGTTATATAAACGTTATCTATTTTATAAGTTTTTCTAATTAAATAATGTTTAATTAGTAAATTTATATTTTTGAATTTTGTTTAAGTGTTATTATATTTAATATTATTTTTATTGCTTCTTCATTGCTTTGTTTTATTATTATATAATTACGGTTTTCGTTTTCAAGAAGTTTAAATAAAATTTAAACATCTGAATATGGGATTGTTTCTAATCTTCGTTTAGTTTTTATAAAATTTTGTTTAAAAATAATTAAATTATAAAAATAATGAATTAACTATTTATGTTTATAAATTCATTTAATAATTACGTTTGTGAGAAAGTTTGATTATGCATATCACACTTTAAATATATTATGTATGTACATATTAGATTTATTATGAACACTAGAAAATATTTGAAATGTATTAACTCTTTAAAAATTTCCTTAAAAATATTTTTCAATTAAATTAAATTACCTTTGTTCACAGTCTGTAATTATTTTGTTTCCAGGCACTAAATGCATTTAATAAAAACTAAAAAACTATTACATTTCGATACACGAAAATTGTATACTTAAAGAGCTAACTCAAAAATTTGAAGTTGAAAACAATTAAATAATAGATGAAAAGATCATAATTGTTTTATTCCTTTTTTGTAATATTTGAAACCCAATGATTTAATTGATGATGTTTTTTTAATGATTTTCACTATTCTATTGTTCAGTTCAAGATATTTATATAAATAAATTTTTTGCATCTATTCTTTAACCATAATGCCATTCTTAAAAAGTTAATTTATTATTTTATTTCGAGTTTTATTAAGTTGCATATTGTATATAATAATATTAAATAATTTAAGTTTCCGAAAACAGACGTATATTTTTTAGATATAATTTTACATCTGAATTTGTTATAAAATACCGTATAACTGATAAAATACATATTATACAAAAATAAATATTTAACAAATTTTTTTTCTAAAATTTAAGCTTTTTTAATGTATTTTAACAATAATTGTGCCTTTAAAAGAGCAGGTTTTATAATAACTATAGAATAACGCTAATATTTATCGAAATAAATTTCGATTGCTAAATTAGATAAAAAATTTCGAAAATGTATTAACTAAAATTAACTAAGTACTTTATATTAAAATGACTAAATAAACTATTTGAAAACTTGAGTATATGCTACAATTTAAACAATAAAATGAATTCATCTTAAGAAATAAAATTAAAATAGCAAAAAAAAAATAAAAAAAAAAATAAAATATATATATTATGAAAGGATGTATGTAAAGTGAATTTTGGTTCGAGAATAAGGGTCAAAATTTTATTAATTAATAACATGAGTAATAATTATACACTTAACATAAATATATTAATGTATAATTATTATGTACATATGTGTGTGTATTATCATATTTTACACAATTTCATTATTTGTGACATAAACACAATCGCAGATTTTTAAAAATTCAGGTGAAATATTAATTTTTTACATTACTATGTTTGAGCAAACATTGTTTTAAAATATATTATTAATTTCAAAATTTTATGTTTACTATAGGTAATGAAAAACGGCGCAGCTAAATATTTTAATCAAATTAAAGGAAAATTATAAAAAAACAATAGTTATGTATTTTTTCTTTTTATATAAAACTTAATCTGATTTAAATCATAGCAATTCAAAATTTTCTGCTTACATTTACATAAATTAGAAAAATTATTTTATATAAATCGTAATAATTTCAATTATTGTAATTGTATTAATCAAAGTAATTTTTGTAGTGTGTATTTCAATTATATGCAAAAAGTACCGTCCCTTAAAAAGCAAATTTATTAAAATAACAAGCAAAAAAAAAAATGAAAATTTTGCAATATGTAAAACAATGCAACTATTATTAATAAATATTTTACACCATAAAATAATTAAAATTAACAAAACTTAAATAAGTCTTGCTTATTCATTTATTTTATCTGATTAAATTATGTTGAATTGTTTAACTGAACGTTGCAAAATAAGAAGCCATCATTGTTCATTTAAAAAACAAAACAAAAAAACTAAGAGTAATTATTGATGGCATCCAATAAAAGAATAAAAAATAACTTTTGCTGCGAACACGTCTAGATAAACATTTTATTTTACCTATTCTGTTTTATCAAATGCATAATTACAGAAATTTTTTACATAATTCAATCTCGCAGGGTGCCAAAAATGTGTTAATTTCCCATCAAAATAAATATTCCCACAGGTTAATATTAAAATGGATTAATTTTAAATTTATTTTTTACTTGTTTGAAAATATATTTTGTATTTAGTTTTTGTATTAAAAAGGTTGTATCAATATTTTATTCAATAATATTGTATTTAATTTAATTTCATAATAAAAAATATACTTAGAAATTTAAAAGAAAAAATCAGAACAGTATTGTTAAAACCCAGTTCACTAGTTAAAAAATATACTAAAATATTACTTTAAAACAAAAATTCTTATTATAAAATTACATTATAAAAAAAAATTGAAATAAATAAATTTTAATATAAATCAATCTACTGACTCTTTTAATAAACACATTTCAGCTATTAATGATAAGAATTGAAGACAAAGAAACAATTGGACTTAAAATAAAAATAAAAGCGTACGAAAATTAAGTTTCGATCTATTTCTTAAAAATTTTTTAGTTGTGTTTCAAATATTGTAACAAGTATTTAAATTCCAATTATAATGATATAATATTTAGTAATTGCTATTCTAAGGTATATCCTTAAACTGAAACAAAGTATTAATCAAAAATTTAAAGGAATAAATGTTGAATTTATGAAATAGAAAGAACAGAAGCTATAACAGAATTTGAGGAAGACATGCGTATGACATTTTTATACCAACATTTTTAATTTGGAGATTTCAGACATGGTATTTAAATTTGTTGCTTAAAAATATTATATTAACAAAAGTTATTTCCGAAATCTGCACCAGTTCAATTTTTTTTCTTAAATTTTGAAGCATTACCATTAATTTTGAAAATAATGCATAAGCAGTCTGGTTGTTTTTGTCCCTTTAACTCTCTGGGTGAGCAAAAACTAAGTGAGTTTCATAAAACATAATACAATTATGTTTTGAATTGCAAATTTCGTTTTTTTTTTCTTCAAAAAATGTACAAAATTCATTCACAAACCAGTAACTTTGCTTCTAAGGCTGACAAGTTAATAGTCAGCCAATATAAAATGTTTATATACTGTTATTTTGAGAAAAACTGAGTAATCATTAAGTAAATGATGTACACCATTACGAGATTTTCATTAACTAAACTAGAATTCTGTTTGAAAAATAATTAAAAGAGGGGACTGAAAAGGAAAAGATAAAAAAAATCAGAGTTTATCAGAGGGATAGTTTTTTTTTGTGCCAATATTCTTTCATTAGATTTTCGATGAAAAAATTATATTTGATTAAAAAAATATAATAAAAATACGATAATAAAAATTACGTTTTAAAAGTTAATCCAAATACATAAAAAATTTATATTTTAATTATGGTTTTTGTGTAATTATGGTAACATTTTTTTAGAAGATTAAAAAAGAATACACAGAAGTACATAACGTTCCAAAACAAAAAAAAATAATTAAAATTTTTCATATATTACAATGTTTAGCGCAACAAATCTCATAAGTTTTTTTTACGCAACCAAACCTAGAGTTCTAGCTTTACTCATAAAATCTGTTCTAGAAACATAGCAACCAGTCATAACACGTAAACCGGAAAACTCTTTTCTTCCATGTAAAATTCTCCAATTATTGAATAACACAATAGTACCAGGATCCAATTTATATGTGAGAATATTTTTTTCATCATTAACGATTTGTGCTAATTTTTTTAAGCTCTTATAAAACGGTTTAATTTTACTTAATTCGATTTCATTGAAATCACTGCGATCATATAAATTAAAGCGTATTTGCTTGGGTTGTAAAGTAATTGGATCTAATTGAATTATTGGAGCGGAATACTTATGATGTTGGCCTTTATCGATATACTCTGCAGGTACATTAATTGTTGATAATATTTTTAAAGCTTCAGGATCTTCATTTCCTAATTTTTCAATAGCATTAAATCCATCGACGAAAATTGAGTCGCCGCCACTGCCTTCAAATTCAATGCAATGAAATATTTGTAAACCAGCTGCATCGGAAAAATAGGTATTATCGGTATGGGGTCCTAAATATTCAGTTGTATAAGCTGTATCAGCCCTATTTTTATTACTTGTAAATGTCCACATTTCACCGAATAATGTTTTTTGAATTGGAAACAATCTTAAAAAAAAGAAAGATTAATAAGCAAAATAATATATTTAGTATAATGAATAAAACTAATTTAGTTTTAAAAAAAAACTAATTTAAAATAAATGATTATTTATAATATGTGACTATGTTAATGTAACTGATCCTTTGTTTGTTTTATACAAGTATGACCGTAAATTTACTTTGATCATAGCCGCGCTTTAAAAGACAATTTTTATAATGAAATTTTCCTATATCGATATCAAGGACGTAATGTATTATATCTATAAATTCAGTTTTTTCAATTTTATACTAACTGACGTATTGGACTGCGCTCAATTCTCTACTTAAGTTACATATATATGTACATACATGACTGACCATATAAGTTACATTATAAAGGAAATTCTGTTGAATACGGTTGTTTATATTTTTCCATTTCTGTTCATTTTTATGAATTAGTAAAACTGTTACATATATATGAATATACATATGTATATAAAAATTGATATATGGATTGGAAAAATTGGTGTTTGGTATTCTTTTCCTGAATTATGTTAAATCATATTAACAGATTAATTGTCATCAATCTAAAGTTATGTTTAACTCATGACCCAACATCTGGATTATCAGTAAACGTAAGATCACGTTAAAAAAATACAGGATAAGTGTTAATTTATTAAGATAAAAAAAAATTTGACATCACTTTTGCTAAAAATTTATACTAATCTCTCAAATTATGTTTGGTAAAAATTATGAACATTTAGTACAACCTCAAATATTAATGTTTAAAATTACTTTTTATTTAAACATGTACAAAATATTTCAAAAGTCAAAAGTTGAAAAAATTATTTTTTTTTCTGAAAATACTCTAGATAACACCTACCTATAAGACATTCATGTCTTATCACCGAAAAATTATTTTTTTTTTCAAAATTTAAACAGAACTAGCTTAATTAGCTATATTTGAATTAAGAAGTTTGCTATATTGTCGTGCTACATGGCGGTGCAAAAGTATTACTGGATTTAATTTTAAAACGTGTTAAGTATTTATGTGTTAGGTAGGCTGTAATATTCCTATGCAAGAACAATCTTAATTTTAGTCCTTAACAAATTTATAAAAATCGGGAAATTAATTTATAAAATAGTTTATAAACTACATAATATCATAGAGAAATCATCCAGTTCTTTTTATCATTAATTGAATTTTGGAAAAGAAAAAGATTCAAAAAAATAAAAACTTACCGTTTTATTGATAGTTCTGTCATGTCTGTTGTAGGGGGCACATTTTTAATAAAAGCAATACCAAATTTAACGAGGCTTTCCACAACTGCTACAGCTTGTTTTTCGTTACTAAGAAAATGACCAAAGTCTACTTCTATAAATTTATTACTGCCATCATTAGTGATATTTGTTTTATCCCACAAAAAATATTCAGTAAACTTTAATAAAGGTTGCTTTTTAAATTGATTTTTATATAGAAAATCTAAATCGTATTCTGATTCATGTTCATCTTCCCCTTAAAAAAAAAAATTCCTTTTCCAGTTTCTCCATTTTTTGTAATATTTCATTAAAAAAATAACTTACATTTAATAATTAATTTTTCGTCTTTGATTCCAGTCTGCAGAACACTTATATCTAGTGGAATATCCAAAATATTTGTTTTCCTTTGATACATCTCATGATTATAACACAAATTGCATTTGCAGTGATCTCGCAGCCAAAATAAATTTATGTCAATTTCTTCTTCATAATTAGGATGATTTATTGTTAATATAGAGCTAACATCCTTAACTTTTATTTTCACCATTGTAAAATATAAAAAAGTATAAAATTTATTTAGAATTCAATAGTTAATGATGAGAAGACTAAAATAAAATAAAAATTTCGAAGCATATGTAAATAATCGATGTTTTTTTGTTGAGATTTCCTTATCAGGCGAATAATATAAAAGAAGCAAAATAATTGCTGTATTTTATTTTCCTTATAATCTAAAAGTTTGAAATCATTAAAAATATTCGAGAATCCGCGTTTCTTACAGAAATACAATTCTTACAGATCTCTTATCGCAAAAACAAGATGTAAACTCAAATTTAAAATTTTTCAATGAATGAATTGAGAGTTAATTGCAAATAACTTTAAAATTTTGTTCAGGTTTTGGCAACCTACCATCGATTTCGATGGTAAAAAAATTGCATAAATTGAATTAACTAACGGACATAATTAGTTCGTGGTTCATTCGTTGCTGATGCCTGGCTTTTTTGAAAATATTTTTTTTTTGCGTACAATTATGTTCTAATTATACGATTCCTACTTTAGTACGCACTAGAACTTTTTAGCAATTCAAAATAAGCATGTGTAAATTATATTCTGATAATATGAAGAATTTAAAATACGTTTTATTTTTAGAATATTAAAATGTTCGGAAATTTCGTCCAACATTCTCTATTTATAAAGAAAACTAAATCTGTAATTCATATTTAATTTCTATTTAATGTTCTGATTGAAATTGTAGGTTCGGGTCTTAAAATTGGTCCTTACTCATATATAGAAAGTATCTACAGAGTGATTCATTTATAATGCTTTAATGTATTACATACATATATCATTTAGTAATTTAAATAACAAACCATGTTGGAACTAGATCATATCTTAACGGTTTCAGGGAACACGAATAAAAAAAGAAGAAAACACAAAATTTTTACTTGTTCATGTTTGCTTTTGTTTATTCTCTTTACGTTAAAAATATTAGGTTTTTCGGAAGAACTAAAAGGGATCTTTATGAAACATCCTGTATGTAAAATAAACAAATAATTATACCGCTACAAATAATCTAAATTTAATATGTGTATTATAATCATAATGTATAGTACATTGCATTATTTCATTATAGACAAAATTATTTCTTCCCATTGTTCATTGATCATTGTTCTCCTCCAATACTGTAAAAAACACTTGATACTAAAAATATTTTAATAGTATTAAAGTGTATTTTAGAGTAGAATGATATTTTATTCTTCATTGTTGTTTTTTTAATATGTATTACTTATTTTTTTAAACTATACTTAAGATTAATTACCAACAGAATAAAGATTTAATCAAAAGCTTGTATACTAGATTATAGAAAATTCAAAAATTTTTATTGATGATCTCAATTTAAAAAAATTAACAAACGAGGTTTTTATTTGCAGAATTGGAAATTATTTTAATTTATAAATTTTCTAGAATTTTGTATATTGAGTGTCGCACGAGCCCTGCTTTGACACTACTGGCAAACTGTCTATTGATCTAAATGGCTGTCTATTGATCATACACACTAAATTTGACATTCTTTCGCAAAGAAATTTAATCACGACATAGTTATTATATATTTTTATTTATTTTGCAATTAATATGAATTATTTGTACGAGGCACTAAGCGAGGCACTAAGTTTTTTAGTTGAAAGGGATTAGTTGATTTATTTCCTGGACTTGGTTTATTATAAATTTATTTGTACTTGTGTGTTTTACTTATATTAAGCAACAACCATAATTGCATGTTATAGAAGAGATAATAATGGAAAATATAAACTTAAAATTTAAATATTTAATTTGATTTTAGCGAAAATGAAAATTATGCTTAATATTAGGTATAATAAGAATATACTCGAACCGTTTTAGGCGAGACAAAAAGTAAAAGTACTTATGTAATTACTTTTCGGTATTTTTAAAATACCAAAAAGGTAATTAAGATTTACTAATTTTTAAATAATAATTATGAATAATTCAAAGAGGTTAATTAATATTTCATTAAAATTAATTTAATTTACCATCTGTTTCTTCATTTTCCTCAAGCTCAAGCAATTGATTTTCACCACCTCTGCATGTAAAGCTATCATGTTCCTCATGTTCTTTGTTTGTTTTGCTTTTTTTATTTTCAATGTGCAATGTGTCCTGATTCTCTAAAGGGAAAGGTGAAACTCTTTTTAAACCTGAATTTAGAATAGAACAGTTTTCTGCTATCTCGTTCTCTTGGTCAATTTCTACATAAATTGTTGCATCAGCAGCATCTGGTTCTTGAACATCATATTCTGAAACTAAATCTATGACCGCGGCGTCTTGAACATTATCAGACTGAGCTTGACAAATTATGTTTTGTCTATTCTTTTTAATTTTATTATCCGATTTCCACCTAGATTCCACGAGATTTAGTTGACTTAAATCTTTTATATTTATGCTGGGAACTGCAGTTGTATTCAAATGACGACTAGTTGGATGTTTGTAGTCTTCGTAACGAAAGTGTCTTGTACATACAAAATATGAACGACATAATTTTTCCTTTGGAATCTCATATAACTTGGGTATTTCCAGGGCCGCTAACCATTCATTGCATTTCTGTTCTTTAATAGGAAATCTGTGCGACAGACTGCATTTTTGATTTTTACACACTGGTACACAACATGAACGCTCAACTGGATCTCTATTAAAGTTATACATATATTTTTTGTTTTAATAGCGTACATAAAATTATTAAATTATGTAAATATACAATTTTAGTACCTTGTCACCTGAAATGGCATACTAAAAACAGTATTTACTTTCAATATCAGAAACAATATTTACATAAATTTCCTTTCTAAGAATAATACAAATATAAACAATAATGCAGAAAGCAAATGCACAAAATATTACTGTCACAATAATTTATGCATCGTATACCACCACCATACAATTATAAGAGCAAGTAATCGAAAATACAATCAACACTATTGCTCAAATGTCAATTTTCATATCTAAATGTTCAAGCTCTTTATTTACTATATTTACGAGTTTGCAGTAAATCTACTAAATTTTAAATTCTGTTAATAACCATGAGTTTCCACTCTTAAATACAGAAATACATAAACAGCAAATAAAATCTTGTTTAAAAAAAAAGTTGGGTCATATCAGTGATTTGTAATTTAGCACTTTTCCCTTCAACAAGTGAAAATACTGCTTTTAAGAACAATCAACCAACGAATATATTTCAAAAATTGCATTTTAGGATGAGCAATGTATTCAATCTTATTTCTTCTTCTTATTAAACTTCTTAAGTAAACCAAAAAAATTGAAAGAGACATTCATATAATGCTCGAATTTAAGGGTTATTTATTTGAGGTAAGAAATATATTTTTTAGTGGCATAGAATTTATCGTTAGTTTTCTGTGTTTATAGGAATTTGAAATAATTTTTACGCTTTCGGAAATATAAGGTGCCAAAAAATCAAATTTTATTCGTGAGAAAATAACTTAAGAGGGGGATAGAAAAACATTTCTGCTAACGAAATAAACTAGGTATTAGTGTCTAAAAGCGACTAAAATTTCAAAACATTTCCTAAACATTTTCGGTCTAAAAGAAAAAAGATATCAAAAATTCGATAAAAACGGGTTTTAGGTAATGGTAAATTTTAACACTCAATTTGTTTGAGCCATTTTAGGGGTTTGAGAGATTATAACTTTTAGAGAGGAGAGATAGGTAAAAATTTTGGTCTACGGTAATAAGTTCCTACTGAAGATCTATGTACATATGAAATTTCAGCTATCTATCTTCAAGGGGGCAAAAGTTTTGTAAATATGTCCACGGACGGACGATCGGACGGACGGACGAATTAGACTAATAAGTACTTTTTTTCATAATTTTTTTGGATAAGTGCTAATAAAATATAACAAATAATTTACAACAAAAATAAGGTCAGTCTTAATAAGCGGTCGAATGTTTGTTTCAAATGTTTGGAATGCTTAATTCTAATTCATATTACATTTAAAAATCTTCTAAAGGCAATTATTAATTAAAGATCAGATAAATGAAAATTGAAATTTTAAAATAATCACCAGTTCATTTTATTTAAAACAATAGTTATAAATAAATTTAAATTATTAGAAACTTATTCAAATATATTTGACATTTTCAATCAATATACTTTGCTTATTTTTTATATATATTAATTAAAAAGCAAATATAAAATATAATTGTATGTTTATTTCAACGAATTAGAAGCACTAAGACATTTTGGAAAAATAACTCAGCCTCGCAGCAGGAGCGTATTTATTTTGTTTTTTTATCAGGTCTATAATAAAATATGTGTAATATAATGTAAAAAAAAGTTAACAAATTTAATAAAAAACAAAGCGGTTTAATTTTAATGGGCTGAATGGTATTATTGTGGTGAAGTGAACGTCAATCTTATAAAAAACCACCATTAAAATTTTAAGTTATTGTATGATTGTAACTTATAAAGTCAATTGTGAATATTCTGCAAAATTTGTAGTTGTAACGTTTTCAACATTTTCGAAGCGCATTTACTTTTCCAATATTTTTGAAAACTACAAATTTTTGTAGCTTTTAATTAATAAATAGGGTGGAACATAAAAGTATATGTAAAATGTGAACAATTAACAAGAACCACTATGCCCAAATGTTTTGTAAATTACTTTATAAAGCAAAATATCAAATATTTTGATTATAAAATGATAAGCAGTTGTTTTTAGATTTTCAAAATTAAATTGTGCATGTATATTTTTTTTATTTTGGTTCCTTATTTTTAAAATATTTGTAAGGTTTTATTATTAAAACTATATTCCGGTAGATAGCACTTAAGTCAAGTTGACTAAGCGGCTACAACAATCAGAAATTAACGCTACTTATTTTTAGAGGCCTACAGTGCAGCAACATCATAGAATGTATACATATATACTTATAATTTCATTTAAAATTGAAAAAGTAGACGCATACAAATAATTGAGCATTTGTGTTTGGAATCGTAAATAGTAAAGGTGTTTATAAGTACTTTCTGCGACAGAAGATTTTTATTTAAAGTATTGGTTAATTAACAAAAAAAAAAATTTTAAGGTAAAAAAAACAACAAAATTATTTATAATCAAATCTTTAATTATTGTTTTGTTTTACTTAATATTTTTGATTTGGTGTTTTGCTTAATATGCAAATTAAAATATTTGAATATTGAATTCAGAAACAAAGTAGTGAAAAAGACGCGATCCAAAAATTACCCATTGTAAAACTTAAAAAAAAAACCAATATGGCTACCAAGTGAAATTCGAAATAAAATAATTATGAAATGCAGAAATGTATTTATTGTATGGATTTACATTTGTATAGATGCACTACAACTACAAAAACTAAAATATTAGAGAAAGATTTTTTTTTGAATATTTTGGAAAATTTAATTTTCCTTTTATCCACAAAAAAAAAAATTAAGAAAAAGTGAGACTCCGCTAAAAAGTTAAGACTTCTTTGATTCAATTCTAGTCTTTCAATTTCAATCGTTCATTTGTAGTTCTGAACTAGGTTATATTTTGTGTATTGGGTTTTTTTAAAGAATTTATTATGAAATAAACAGTAGTGTGGGTAATCAAATTTTGTATAAAAAAAAAATTGAAGCTTGACAGAAAAGTCAGAAGGATGTGCTTGAAGTTTAACTTGTGCATTTGCGTATTAGTGATTCAATTGTTTCTTTTCTATGTATCTACATTTTACAAAAACAACTTGCAATTGTTTTCTTTTAGTATACAGAAAATATTTCGTGCGGGAGAATATTTTTAAGTAGTTTCATTGATAGATTGATTTTACTTTGTTGTTTATGCTTGTAGTAAAGCATCGATGATGATAAATATGGCGGAATCACCTTAATTATAGAATTTAATTTTTGAACGAATGTGTATGTTAATAATAGACAAAATATTTATATACATACATAAGAATATGTGTATCAGCGTTTGTGTGTAAAATGTATTAATCATTTGTGATTGAGGAGTTTGTTGATTTTCTTTATACATAGATAAACTATTTTATTTGGTTGTGTTTGTAAAACCATAAGCATAGAAGTACAATGTGGTATTGTAGTGTGGTGTGAAGTCTTTGTCCGCTATATAATACAATGCAATTTTTTCTCAGGTAAAAATTGTAAATAAAAAAAAAATTTTGGCGCAAAGTCTTATTAGATTTAATTTTGTAATAGAAAATAAATTGCGCGGGAATTGAAAAATTTCAAAGATGGAATGAAAAATAGTTAACAAAATATGTACATATGTACATACATATATACATATTTTGTTTTAAGAATTCCCTTTCCATTTTACAGATGTTATTCTAAAAACACATGATATTGTAATATAACTACATTCATGTTTTGAAATGTCTCTTTACGGTATTTAAAAAATTTTTAAATTACTAATGTACACATATGAATAAATATTCCAAATGCATATTTGGAAAAATTGTCCAATATTTTTAAGGGTTCTACAATATGTACCCATTTGTAATATATTCATAAATACCTATTTATTACCAATTAACTGATAAAATCAACAAATGATTTTTTGCCAATTCCAACTCTTGCAAAAAACGCGCTAAAATCAGGAACCCTACTACATATGTAATTCGATTTTGGTATTCGGGAAAAATGGTAATATAACACCTATCAGTTTAAATCAGTCAATTTCCTGTTCATTTGTTAGTAAACGTAACCTTGAATACTCACATTGGGGCCTTGTACACCCCAACAGATTTTATTTAATTGATTTCTCTTTGAAAGTAAGTTTAAACTATCAGAGAAGTGAAGTTCGGAATTTTATTTTTTTTTTACATTATTACATATTAGAATATCGGAATTTTTAGTATGACTAAATTGTTCCACGAAAATAAATGTGAGTGTAGACGATTAATTTATATTCATATATTAGTTTTAACTAAATAAAAGGATTTCTTATCAGTAAATTTCGACTCATAATATGAAAAAGGATAACTCATAATTTTGATTTTTCAATTTTACAATAGATTAAATAATGGCACGTACCAAGCAGACAGCTCGTAAATCCACTGGAGGTAAAGCTCCACGCAAACAATTGGCTACAAAAGCAGCTCGTAAATCGGCACCATCAACAGGAGGTGTAAAGAAACCACATCGTTACCGTCCCGGTACTGTGGCTCTTCGAGAAATTCGTCGTTATCAAAAATCGACAGAATTGCTCATCAGAAAATTACCTTTCCAACGGTTAGTACGTGAAATTGCACAGGATTTCAAAACAGATCTTCGTTTTCAATCTGCCGCCATTGGAGCTTTACAGGTAAAAACCATTATGCTACTAAATCATATTTGATAATATTTTTAATATACGTAATCTTGAAATATTTTAGGAAGCATCTGAAGCTTATTTGGTCGGTCTCTTCGAAGATACCAATTTGTGTGCTATTCACGCAAAACGAGTAACCATTATGCCAAAAGATATTCAGTTGGCTCGTCGTATTAGAGGTGAACGTGCTTAAGTTGCTTCAAGAATTCTATATTCATTAGATTTAATAATTTTAAACAAAATTCTTTTCTCAATATGGGCATATTCTAGTAAATTCTTTTTAAGGCATTTAATTAAACATCATTAATAGAATATGCTAACAATTTTTATTTTTATATTTACAAAGAAAAATCACATAATTAATGAAAGAATTATAAGGAAACAAGTTAAATTATAATTTAAAAAAAAGAAAGCATAAAAAATAAAAAAAAAAATAAAAAAAATATAAAAAGTAAAAAAAAATCTAGATGTAGATCGGAAAACGATAATTCATTTTTGTACAATTCTCTTCTGATTTAGGTTTAAATTTTTTGTTTGTTATAAAAATTATCAACGTGTTCTTTTCTAAAAACATTAATTTTTCATATTTAATATTGATTTAAAATTATTATAATTTGATTTTACTTCAATAAAATTTTGACATCCTTTCTATTATTTTTCTGTTCTAATTTAAATAGAAAAAAATGAATTTAATTTTTATAAATTTCATTTTTTTTTTCTTTAAACAAAACTCGAAGAAATACAATTTCATAATTAGATATAAATTACTTAATCTATATGGTATGTAATCTTGTAGATCTTAATAAACAAAAGGGTAAATAGTTTTATTTGCCCAACAAAAAAAAAATTTTTTGTTTTAATTTTTTAAGCATGTAGGTGTAAAGTGACCAATTAAAAATTTCTTTGTTAAAAAATGGCAGATTCAAATATTGAAGGGTTATTAAAGTAAGTTTTCTTTTAGTTTTTAAATATTTTTAAAATTTCGTTGTTTTGCAGTGAATTGGAAGACTAAATTGTATACCAATACTTCAATTTCATAAACAATATCATTCCTGTTAATTTCGAACGACTGATTATGTATTTAGAAGTTTCAGAATTTGTAGACTGCGTAAAAAAAAAAAGCGTGAATAGACGAAAATCCCCTAAGTTACAACTGAATCGATGAAAAACCCCTATTATCAAGCGCGTTGATTAGACAACCATCAACTATCATGCAAACTAAAATTTCAGGAAAGAGCGAAACGATTATGTATAATTTAGACGCACAAAATGGAGGTATCACATTCACAATTTATTGAATTATTTTTCATTTTAAAGTAGAGACGAGTCACAGTGCAAAGTATTGTTATATAGCCGTATGTAACACGAATGTTGGGAAACTGTACATATTCAATTCTGCAATCGTGTACTCAAATTCGTGCCATCATTATATTTTTCAGCAAATACTAGTTACGAAAAATTACGAAATCACTTTTGAGTTATGATTACTCATACATACATACATATGTACATACTTAATACATATTACGTTCAATATGTAATTTAATAATAATTTTTGCGTTCAATATCTATTAGTTAAATATACATATATACATAGTTTTCACTTTAGTTTAAACCTTGTTAAAATTCTGTTTTTTTTTAAAGAAATAACTCAAAATTGAAGAGAAATTTCTTTTATAAAATTTCGTTATGAAATGAATGTTGCTTTGAGTCACTTCACTTAGCCCCTTATTTTGATCGGCCAAGGAAATGAAATTTTTGGTATTATGATTAGCGAATTTGCCTAAATTTTAGGCGAATGAGCATTCTAATCTTTCGAATGAAAATTCTGTGTGACAAGCTTGGCGAATAAAACCAAAAATCAAAATAATACATAAGTATGTAAGTGTTTTTTTTTATTGGATATTACAGTATTTATAGTGATGTAATGGAAAATCTAAACTATCTGTAAAGCAAGTTCATAAAATTCTGCAAATTATTGTAAAAAATATTGATTGTTTAATACTAATTTAAGCGTGAAAAAAACGAACCAAAAACAATACTAAGCATTTAAAAAAATTAATGGACAACAACCCCGACATTGCTAAATAGGAAAGAAAATTCAATTGTTTTTGCAGAAACACAAAAACAATGTAAATATGTGTGGTGTTAACCTTATTATTTTCGTTAGGTTTTCTGATGTCTTGCGGTAGCAACATTTTGGATCTGGAGAATGAAGAATTCGCCGATCATATTTTAAAATGTCATTCGATTCGCTTAGTCCATTCAACTCGCCTAGCCATTCGCTTCGCCGATCATAATAAGGGTATTAAAGTCGTAAATTTTCGGTTTCAAAAACAACTTTAAATAAGGGATTAATTGTATTTATTTTTTAAAACAAAATAACTTACATAGTTTAATTAGTAGCATGATCGAAAAATGTAAAAATAAGACGGTTTTTGCATGTTCCAACTTTGAGGCCCCATAACTCGAGAACAAAGGCTTTAAAAGAAAAACATCACTAGGTGTTTCTCGTTCGTCTGCATGTATTCTATCACCCTGATTCGGGGATACCATTGAGTCCCGAACTCCCTGTATATTATGAATTTAAGCAGTTATAGTTGTAGAAAAAATTTTAACGACCTTTAAGGATGAAAAAATATTTTACAAAAAAAGACACTAAGCTGAATCTTTTGTAACTTATTTCAATATTAAAAAATAAATTTTCCTTTGAAGAGAAATATTGGCGGAATTCAACTATTTATCAAGATTAAGATTTCATGAAGTTTTAACTCAAAATTTAAATCAATTTTTAAAATTATGGTAAATATCAATTGCTTTCATCAGATTGTAAAATTTAACAAAAAGAAAACATTTGTATTTCTTTTTAATGCTTTTAATTTCTGACTGGCAAGAACTCCAACACTTACACAATGTTGTAATACTTACATAACTTCTTAGATATTAAAATTTTTTCCAAAAATTTATGCCTTTTTTAGCAATAGGATACATACTTCAAATGTGGTAAAAATTCTTTTAAGTTTCTTTTGCGTTTAAGCCGAAAATTTCAAGTCGAAATGTGTGTACGTTCTTTATTATATAAAACTAAATGCATAAGTATATAAAAGGAATTTAATGAAAATTACGTAAAATAAAATTCAAATTCTAGATGCTGAAATTTTGGAATTTTTTAAATTTTTAATGTTGAAAATATCAGCATTAACTGATACAGTATTATTAGTGTTGGGTATACCCAAAATAATTCAAATACTGAAAAAAATAGTAACTACCTACTTGCATAATATACATACAGGGCGTCCAAAAAGTTCCCGTACTTTTTTTTAAATATTTTTACAGCTTAGAACTGCTACTTGGATTAAGAAATTAACATTATTAACTGATAAGACACGTTTATTAGAGTACTAAAAACAATATTCAATAAAATATTTACAACAAATGCTCAAAATTTGCAGTAATACATTCATAATGGTGGCGCACTGTTCGATGGTAATTTCATAATAAAGTTCAATCATATAGTGACAGGACGGCCGCTACGGGGATGTTCCGACGTACTCTCCAACTCTTGGTTATCTTTTATGGCATCATAGATAGTCATTTTTTTGTAACCAGTCGTCCTTACAATATCAGAGGTCTTCATACATGACGTGTGTAATTCTGTAATAGTAATGCGCTTGTTATCGCGATTCATTTCTAGGCTAACAAAAAATAAAGACACAATTAACAGGTACGAATGCAAACAGTGAAACCAAATTGAAAAAAAAAACAAGAATTATAACGAGAAAATTAGTATTTGCAAAAATACTAATTTTCTTAGAACTACTTAGACACCCTGTATATACCTATGCCGAACAAATAATTTAAGTAAAAAATTAAATATGAATACAAACAATTTGTTTTATTTACAGCGTACATTTAAAGCTAAAAAATTTTTAAGTTATGAGGAAATGATGAAGCTTCGGTAAAAACTATGATTTTCGTATAGGTATAAATTAAGGGCAAGTTATTACATATTTTATTTTTTCTTTTTTAAAGTTGTGTACGTCTGTCCAGGAAAATAAATCAAAATATTTACGGTAAATACTATAATTTTTAGCAGAATATTTATAAATATCATTCATAACGTACTCTTAAGGTATATATTCCTTTTTATGCTGCTGCACTCAAAATTTGTGTTATAAGCGTACATATCTCAAATGCCTTTTAAATACCTATAGATATTTTAGTCTTCAACTTGTTTTTTAACACATTCCCTACAAAATTGTGCTTTTTAAAAAATTTGCGTATATACAGAAAAATAAATTTTATACGTTTTTGTGTATTATTGAGAAATCTATGTCTATAGGAGAGATTGGTTTCTTAACAACACCTAACTTCTTTCTTTAAGTTATTGACATGATAGTCTTAAAAATGTCGTTTTTTAACAATTACCTCGACACGACAGACATTTTTTAAATTTTACAAATTTTGCAAAAGGCAGAGAAATAGCGTCTGGTTTCTTTTACCAATCTACTGCGAAATCAGGTAAGAAAATATTGTACAATGACAAAATGGCTTTTGAAATTAAATTGTAAGCGATTAACTTCGTATTTTAAATTATTAATGTCATTTTTTTAAAAATTGCTTTAAGGACATAAGGAAACGTGAAGACATTCAGCTTAGTTTTGTAGTGTAAAATAATTCAAAAATATTCCTTTAATTTATTGAATAATTACATAATATTATATAATTTATCTACATTTATGTATATAATATAATATTGTGTAAATTTGCATATTTTATTTTATTTTTTTTAAATACATAAATTTATTTTTCAATTGTTTAAATTTTTTTCATTAAGAATAATATACAAAACATAAATTTCAAAAATAAAATAATTATTGCCAAATTTAAAATAAAAAAAAAATTAAATCTGTTTATATAAGACAACAAAAAAACAAAATTAAAAAAAAAAATTAAATAAATTTTTAATCTTCCATTTTATATTTAAATTGCACTTACACCCAGCGCAGAAAAAACCCTCGCACGGTACTCTTTTAATAAATTCTTTTAAAATACGGTATTTAAATCAAATAAACACAAAAATTTGGTTCAAATTTTTTCAATATATTATATTTTTAACAATTTTAAATAAAATTTAATACGAAAAAAATAAATGCATATCCAGGAATTTAAAAGTTTTAAACCCAATGGTCATAATATAGAAAAAAATCAAAATTTAAACTTAAAAATCAAGGTCTTAAAATATTCATTCATTCACAATATCTTAAGTTTAACTAAAAAATTATACATTATTATTGAAATTGCAAGTAACTAGTAGATTAATAAAAACAAAAAAATTAATAATAGAAGGTATAACAATGGTAATTAACATTTAGTACTTGGTTGAAAAACCTCTTGCTTTAACGACAGCTTCAACCCTTCGAGCCATTGAAAAATACAAACTTTCAAGATATTCGACGTTTATTTCCTCATACCAAACCTTCTCGATGATGTTTTTCATCTTCACTAGAGATTGTGGCCGTTCAGCCCGGATTTTTTTACCCATCATACTCCAGCAATTCTCAATGGGATTTAGGTCTGGACTGTTTCCAGGCCAAGGAAGTGACGAAATCCCTAAATCAGTCTTGCAGTTTCGAACCTAAAAGAAATAGAAAACCATAAAATTAATTTAAAATACAAAAATTTTGAAATCACAAGAGAAATTCTCACCGTTTTAGCTCTATGGCATGGCGCAGAATCATCTTGAAAAATTACATTTTGAGTATATTCAGAAAGTTGCTCAATTGTCGGAACTACACCTTCAATGATAATTTTTATGTACTCCTGAGCTTTACTACACCTTCCAGAAGAATTAGCCTTCCAACACCATACCTTGTAATGGCCCCCCAAACCATTATATAGGGTGAAAACTTCATTGTTGGCAAAACGCAATTTTGTGAATATCGTTCTCCTGTTCTACGCCGAACTGTGAGCGATCCATCAGGTCCAATCAAGTTGAATTTAGACTCGTCAGAAAAAATCACTTTTCCCCAGTCTTCCACAGTCCAGTTTTTATAGGTATTTGCCCATTCCAAACGCTGCGACTTCATTTTCTTCGACAAAAGGGGCTTTTTAGCTGGCTTTCGGGCTTCCATTCCTAACTTATTCAACTCAATTTGCATTGTTCGTATTGAAATTCGCTTTCCAGTTTGCTTTTGAAATATCTTTCTAACTTGGCCCGCATTTAAAAATCGATTTCGAAGTGATATTCGTTTCAAAAGTCTTTCATCCCTTTCATTAAGAAGCTTCGGCCTTCCACTTCCAGTTTTTCGCTCCAAAGAGCCAGAAATAATATAATTTTTTAAAAAATTTCTTATACTCCATTCGTTTGTCCCTAATTTTATCGCAATTTGTCTATTTGATACACCATTCTCATGTAGCGCTAAGATTTTAGCTTTTTGTTCGAGAGATAACACCATATTTTTAACTTATTTTTTGTATGAAACTTGAACTTCTTATTAAAAACCACATAACTTTAAACGATAAACAAAAAAGTAACTGTTCCTTACATTAAGGGAAGACACCAAAGTAAAAAACAAAACTCAATATTTAATTGAGTGAGACCACTTTAGTATGAAAATTAATTAAATACAGAATTTCGAAAAAAAATTAAGTGCGAGGGTTTTTTCTGCGCTGGGTGTAAGTCCATTTAACTACATCATTTTTTATTTATAAATTTGACAAAAATGTTGATTAGTATAACACTACTTATAAAATTTACAATATAATTTTATTATATAATTATGAAAATAACAAAAAAAAACAAAAAAAAAAAACTTACATAAGAATTGAATTTTTATATTTTTATTTAAATAAAATCATTGGTGAAAAATCATACAACGATATTAAAAATGACATTGGAATTAGAAAAATATTTTTATTTTTAAAGTTCATACATACATACAAATATGTATAGTCATTAAATCTATCAAATATACAAAATTATAATAATTATTCATTGCTCATATTATTCAAATAATTAGTTTAAATGTTAAGAAAATAAGTTTTCGTCAATAATATTTTTAATAAAATTTTGATTGCCTTTTTGTTTTTAATACCAATTGAAAGGGTTAGTTAAATAGTTATTGCAATGTTTATAATAATTATTCATATATATGTATATATATATATGTAAGTATATAATATTAATGTACATTATATTGATTAACCAATTAGACTTAATCTACTATTCGTTTTTCTAAGTTGAGCTCGCCAAGGAATTATATTTTCATTTTCATCATTTTCAGTATTTATGTTACTACAATTGTTAACGTTATTACTATTATAATTACTATTATTATTATTAGTGTTATTATTATTGTGTTGATTATTTTTATTATCGTTGTTATCATTACTATTATAATCTGTGGATTGATTAGCATTGCTATTATTGTTGATTTCAATTTTTTCTGAATTATCTGAATTTCCAATTACTCCATTCGAATTCATTGTTGTAATGGTTGTTGAACATGAAAAATTAATATTGTCAATAGAGACTGCACGTTGAGTATTTTTAAGACGCCAAGTATCGGTTATTCTTGAAGATTCTTCAACTCGGGGTGTATAGATAGTGGCCCTAAAAATTATTATGTGACAATTTACTAATAATAATTTATTTGTTTCACATATTATGTAATAATTTTAAATTATCGTAAAGAATAAAATAATTTAATCAAAATTCAGTTGAAATCAAGATAAAATTCGGACCATGTTTTAGATTCAATTATATTTGTTTCTTATATTTTCTAGATTTACTAAGTAAAGTGGCTAAACCATAAAAATGACTGTTATGACTTTATGAAAATTCTTACTTTAATTTATTTTCAGCTTCTTCTCTTCTAGCCAATAAGTCTCGTTTCCATTGTGGTATTTGGGAAAGTCGACGGTTTTCCGCTTCAATGGCCATTCTTTCTTCGAATTCTTTTTTGGCTCGTTCAGCTGCCTTTTTAGCTAACATCTGTCTCTTCCAATCAGGTATTATATTACCCGCTTGATCCTTATCGGGTATCTGAAATTGAATCTTTTGTTTTGTTGTTTCAAAAATCAAAAAAAAAAAAAAATCAAACGAAAAGAGACAAAAAAAAACATTCTAACATTTACACAATTCTTATACAAACTGTGAAACTCACCTGGTCAACAAATTTACTAGCCGTGAATTGTTTAGATAATTCTGTGTAATGCTCTCTTTCAGCTTGCTTTGCTTTTTCAACTTTTAATTTTTTAATACCTGGAATATCTTTCGACATTTTAAGCTCAGCAATTAAATCCGTTTTTAGAAATGCATCATTTGTAGTGGACAAACATTGCATACTGATGCTTCGAGTTGGTGCCGAAAATGTTTTTGAAAGCATTTTTGTTTCTGTTCGACGAAGCTACAATTTGTAATAAATCGATGATTAATTTAATATTCATTTAGATAACTAATTGGGTGTTTAATACAGACATCTGTGTTTGTTTAAAAAGAATCTATAAATTTTAGGCCGATTCATGATGTATATATTTTATTTTGGTAGTACAAATAAACTTATTACTTACCTGTACACTATTTAGATCTTGTATAGAGATAGCTGATAAAGGTTGATGTTGTTTCCGTGTTACAGTATCTTGTATGGGCGGTGGAGGCGGAGGAATTCCACGACTTGAATTTTCATTACCATGAATAGGAGGGATTGGTAATGGTGGTGGCGGTGGCGGTTTTGGAATTTCTGCTCCGCCACTGGAATTTTGATGAATGTGGTGATGATGAATTGAAATTTGCATGTACTCTTCTGTGTCGGTAGATCTATACAACGATAAAAAAGTGAATTTTTAATTGTTGAAAATTTCATTTTATAATGTCATTTGTATGTATATGCAATATGATTTATATATGCATATATGTGTTATGTTTCGTTTAGTTATTCGAATTCGGTTTACCCTTAATGCGTTATTCAAATTGTAAAATTTTTTCGAATCCTAATGTTTATCCTAATATTACTTTTGAGAGTTTTAAGAAAAATATTGGAAAGAAAGTTTAGTTAGTCTGTTGATACAATTTTTTCCTAATCGTGTTATTGTATTAAATTATTTAAGATTTGTTATTTCCAATAAGTCTAAAATAAATTCAACGTTCAAGTTTCTAAAGGCCTTTTCTTTACAAAAAAATTTATATAATTCTCTAGAAAACAATTGTGGTTATTGAAAATTTTAAAATTTTAGCGTTTAAGAGTTAAAAACTTGTTTTTTTCCGAAAATTTACTAAAAATTGTTAATTTCTTACTATTGCTGCTGTTCCCGCAATTAGCATTTGCGTACTAATTTTTGTAAATATGGGCATTAGCAATAAAATATTGTAGTTTCAACTACTTCTCTCGATTTTATTTTAAATCCTACGATTCAAATTTTTATTCTATAATTTCATTAAGTATATATTTTATCATTAATGAAATTATACTCGGTCAGCGTTTTCAAAAACATTAACTAGCTATTAATTTCATATTTTTTTTTCAATTTTATACAATCCTTTAGTCGCCATAAATACTGTGTTGTGAGACGCATTAACAAAATTTTCCAAAAAATTTAAAATATTTATTAAATTCTATTTTCTTATATTTTTAAGTTGGTCATTGCTTTTTATTATTTTTTTTTTTTACTTTTCCGGCCCAATTATCAAAATAAATTACAAATTCGCATTTCTGATTTTATTAAGTAAAAAATGTATAAGAAAATTTTCTCACTTTTTATATCGAATTATTAAAAGCACTCATAATATGAAATTTAATTTAAGCTTTCACTTTCAATAAATAAATTTCAATTCCTATAATTAATATTTAATTAAATTATTAAAAAAAATTAAGAAATTTACCTTGCAGATGATGTGCAAGATCTTTTATCACTAATACTTTTTAAATATTCTGATGGTTTTATTAAATGTGTAACACCATCTGGTGATTTATTTGGAAAACTTGGTGGTACAAATGGTAAAACTAATTGTTTGTTAACTAAATTTGGTCCACCGGGACGTGAACAAGGACGTTCATAACCTAAATGTGAATAATTTGATTGTTGATAATCACCATCGCTACCACTATTATTACCAGATGAAGATGAATTATTATTGTTGTTATTGATGGAATTATTATTTTGCTGTTGTTGGTGTTGTTTCTGTTGTTGCTTGTTTTGATGTTGTTGTTGTGTTTGATTTTGAAAATGATGTGTTGAATATAATTCGGAAACTGAATTATTATTATTAATATTTTGTTTAAGACGTTGCTGTTGCTGCTGCTGCTGTTGCTGCTTCTGTTGATTGTGACCGACTGAAGATCCGTTTAATAATTTGGCTTTCTTGTTCGCTGAAATTGAACGAAAATAAAAAAAAAGAGACATAAAAATACAGAATAATAAATAAGAGAAAGATAATAAAATAAAAATAAAAATAAAAAAAAAAAAAATTTAAAATTTGAAATTCAAATAAAATGTACGTATATATGTATGTATATAGTTATATGTATATGCTTGTATATATTGTATGTTTTAAAGTATATTCCGTGGTTTTTCTTTTTTATTCTTCAAATACAAATGAAATCAAAAATGTTTTCTTTTAATTATTTCATTTAATAAAAATGGTTAACTTAGCAGTTTTTCCTCTTAATTTTTAAATATAACAATAATTGAGTCTTTGTTGTTATTAAAAGTAAAATAATTGCTTAGTTTGCAAGGTGATGATTTCAGGTGAATTTTTTACTTATTTTTCAAATAAGAACATTTTAATATTAAAAATATAGTTTGAGCATGTGCAGCATACATACATACATTCATTTTTATACAATATTACAACTTACAAATCTATAATTTCTGGAAAATTTTTATAATTAAATTTTTACTTATGTCGTGAATGATGCGAATGATTTATCTGAATGTACATGTGTGTATACTGTATATGTACATGGTATCGATTTAATAATTATGTAAAATAAAAAAAAAAACGATTACTGCCGGAAATGCAATCATTTCAATTGTTATTCATGAATTTTAAAGTAAGTAATTATATGTATACGCAGTGTATGTTAATATATGAGAAATAACATAACTTCTCACAAAATCATTTGACCATTAAAAAACGGAAACGTATTTATTTTTTTCAAACCAAAAAAAAAAAATTTATTTCGTTCTGATAATATTTTTTGGGGAAAAATGAAAGTAGATCAATTAAATAAAATTTTTGTTTTTTTATGTAATACAATTGTAGCGTATAATTGAATAAATTTTCGATTATTGAATTGTTAAAATTAAATTTTATTATTGAATTACGGTAAAAGTTTATATTTCCGACAATGTATAGGTACGCATATATTTAATAAATTTTGATAATGCGTGCTAACAACGTACAAAGAGTTTTTGCAACATTTTTGATAATTGCAATTAAATTTAAACTACTAAAACAATTTACTTATTTAGTAATCTTACTACAAATTATTCTTTTTTCTTAAATATCTTAACAACCTACATATACATATATTCTTGTTATTTAAGATCGTAACATTCATAATGCTTTCACATGAGATTTATTCAATTTTCACTAAATATACTAAATTTTTGGATCAATATTATCTCACTAGTATACTTTTATATAATAAAATTATTGAACCTGAAATTTCTAGTTTTACAAATGTCTATAACATAATTTCATGTCAGTGGAATATATTAATGAGAAAATCGAAAAAAGATTAATATTGTGGGGCCTCTAAAAATAATACTGGGATAGGCAATTCAAGTTGAGCTACAATTTGTAAAAGTTTAGATTGAATACGGAACAGATTTTGTTGTTAGGAAGATGAAACAACTAAACATATTCATATATCGTCAAAATGTGGCACATTTATCGTTAAATGATGCCAAATTTCCGCCTGACTTCCATATCGTGCTGTTGGAATCAGACAAAAATTTATTAAATGGTTAACTCATCTAATTTAATTTATAGTGTTGTCAAAAACTGTACCTAATAAATGTAAGTCATACGTGAATGTGTTGTGGTATCTTAGAACAAATAGTCGACTGGCTTGGATCATTTGTCCACGACCATTTTTTGATCATTTTAGGTTTTACTTTTTTTTTAAATTTGGATACATAAAGATAAATGAAAAAAAAAATAAATAATAATTTTATTTATCATCAATTTACTTGGTGCAACGAACACGTTACCAAGGATCTAACCAAAAATCGTGCACGATATGTACGTTATTATTTTAAGTCTGAACGTTTATACGTCGAAGTTCACCTAAACAGATTCTCATGTAGAATTGTAAGGTTATATATGAAGGTCCAATAATTTTCTTACTTACTTTGTTTTTTGACAGTAATCAAATGCACAAAGTAAATAGAGTAAGTAAATGAAATTCTCATTGAGTCTATGATTATTTTCCTCACTTTGCTTTGGTTACCTTCGGTGACATCCATTTAGCCACGCTAATAAAACAGTTCGCATTTTAGGTCTTTATTTTTAACATTTATTAGACGTCATTAGTTATTGTCACATAATTTGCTTTTGACAATTCTATGGAACCAACTCGTCCCAACGTCCCAACAAATCAAGAAAGTTCAAAGTAATTTCAGAAATCTTAAAAAACAAGAATTTGCTGTTTTTGGTTTGCAACTTTGCTAATTTTACGTTTTATTTGCAAGATAGTTGTTGCGGTTTGATTCTAAAGAAAACGAGGTTATCGTTGGTTAAGGTTATCACTTAATTCGCCAAAACGCTACTTAAAAGTTCAGAATGATGTATATCTAAAAACGAGTGTGAGTTTTACATAGATTTTATAGGGTGGCAATAAATTTCGTCTATATTATGCGCTCGTTATTTATTGTTAGTATACTAGATTGCTACAGTTATGTATACTCCAGCATGTTTTGAAAAGTACTTTTTTCTTTTGCTAATTTAACAATTTATTATTTGTTTAAAAACTATGCAACTTTAATCGTAAATTGTACATAATTGCAACTAGTCTAATACATAATATACAATGTACGATAAAAAGTTGTTTGAGAAAACAACAATGTCTTTTTGATTATAGTTATAGTTTTGATTATCCACAATAATAATTGGATTCGATTTTTGCTATATGCAAATAACCACTCCAAAACTAGTTCTGTCAAACGTAAAAAAAAAATTAAATAAATACGGTAATATTTTTATACAGTTACTTTGTTACGTTGCTTTTTTAATAATTTTATTAAAAAAAATTTTGTTGAATTTATTGTACAATTTTTGAATTCAGATTCAATAATGATAAAGTGGTATTTCTTAAACTTTGAATATGAAGTATTCTACTTATTGTTAACATCCAGTTGATAAAGTACACTTTTGTAAAACTAATTATTTGGAAATTATTGATTAGTTTATAGAAAACCATCGTTTACTCATCCATGGCCATATAATTTTATCACAAATCAATGCAAATTAAAAAATGTAAATTTGAACGCATAAAATTTTGCTCGAATGTAATAATAAGAGTGAGAGTTACTTTGTTACATTAAAATTTTGTTTGGCAGAAAATTCCAAATTTTGAAATAAAAATAAAGTTTGCTTAAAGTGGAAACATAAAGGTATGTAGGAAAACTTACAAAAATTTATAAAAATCAATATTTAATTTTATATCAATTGTAAATTGTAATGCAAATAGCAATACACGGTTTTGTGCAGAAGTAATGATTTATTTAGTTTAGCAGTGCCAACTGTGTGATACGCGAACCAATACTCTAAAGGTACAACCTCAAATATATTATTTTCATTCACTAAATTCACTAAGGAATAAAATTTTATTGTAATAGCCACCTTATTACTAAAAAACTGAATTATTGTAACGCAGCAGCAGTTAGTCGAATAAGGCTTTTATGTCAAACTCAAACATATTTTTAAGTTATCATTGTGACAATTGAACAACACACACGAACGGATATTTTATGTAGTTACATTTAACCCTAGAGTATTTGTGGTTGAAGAAGAGTACACATGCCTTTATTATGTGTAATAGAAAATTTGAAATATATTCTAAGTGTTATAAGCTTAAAACATGGCTAGTTGTTGTAACACGCTGTTGTATGTATTACCACATAAAAATTGGGTAACGTTAGTGATTGTCGTTTGTTCTATTCACAATCTTTGTTCTGTTTTGCTGTCTATAAAATAGATTACGACTTTTGATCTGTTTTATTTTCTCAGAGATTTTGATTTGGTTTTTGCTATGCAGAGGTAATAAAGTAAAATTGTTAAAAAATTCTACAACACAATTCTACTATAAGAAATTATTTCTTGGTTGTAATTATCCGAAATTAGAAAACATTACATTGTTACTATACTATAAATACCAGTATAACCCGATTTTCCCGATTATCATTACAAAAAAATTCGTAAAAAGTTTATATTATTCCTTGTAGAAAACCCTCAATCACTATTTCTTTTACAGTTATTTAATTTCCTTTTATTTCCTTACAACCTAAGAGGTTTTTGTAGTATTTTGTTTTCAGTCATTTTATGGACTTCAGTTGTTTTTTCATATTAGTGAACATTTTCATATTATTTGTACAATTTATTCCGCACATATTTCAAGATTTTGTCACATGGCTTTTAAATCGTGTTCATTTATGGTGTGTATATATACAATACACACGTTTGTTAATTAAAACATTATCGACTTTTTGTAATTATCAAATTTTTTTGCGAAATTAATAAAAATTTAGCTGAGATAATTTTTTCAGTTTTACTTTTCGCGGTCATTTAATGAAATCGTTATAGTTTTTTTTTTTTTTTCTGCATTTAAAAGAGATTTTATGCACTAAATACTTATACTTACACACATATACATATAATACTTACGTATGTACATATGATATGTGTAAATACGTGCTATTTACTTGTACGTATCTTTAATTTGGAAATTGAAATAAATTTTTACGTTTACAAAATGCATTAAAATATTAAATTGTTTACTTGTAATTCTACTTGCATTTTTTTAATAGTTTACATTATCTTATAATCGCGTAAAAAGCCTGCTTTAAAAAGAAATTGCTTTCACTTTAATACAAGCTTGCATTCGCTTCGTTAAGCTTTAGAGAGCAAATTCGAATTTGTTTTGATTTTTTATTTTCCATAATAAGATTTAATTTATTGCCTGTCAATTTTTGATGCGCCTTGTTGTTGAAAATAATTTGAAGTATTTTTAAATTGTAGCAACTTGTAGTCATTAAGTTGTCTTAAATCCAAAACAACGTTTAAGATTATACGCGTGCATACACAATAAACGACAAACATTGTGTGTTTTGATAATTTTTTTAACTACAACACATTCTACTGACGTACACATTTCTCGGTTCAATCACATTAATTATCATTTTGTTCTTCTTGAAAATCTATATATTGTGGTCGCTTCTAGTAAATTTCAAAATGTTATCGAATTTCTAGTCCAGAATTTATATCTTTTTTATTGTTCTTAAAATTTTAACAGACGCCGTCCACATTTCTAGCGGTTATAATAGAGATTTGCTTTTTTATATGTACTTCTTCGATTTAATTATATTTTATGATTCTGACAAAATTGCATAAAATTGGGGGCTTAACTAATATTTTCACACAACTCTAAATGCAGCCATATAAACTATAATGAAATTTATTTTGTTCCAAAGGGAGCGAGTTTTCTTAATTTTTTATTGGAGCAAAATTATATTGATCACAACAATTTGTCTTTAATAGGATGATTTACAATTGATTTTCATTAAAAGTCAATTTAGCAAGAAACTTCGACGTAGCTCATATATGAGTACTATCTGCCCAACTACTAGAGGTATATTAATTAGAATGTAACGAATGTTCTATGCGGCAAATATTTTCACCAAATTTTGCAATTTATTTGTAAAACTATTACCGAAATAGAACTTGCAAGGGATACAATGCGATCGATTATGTGCTTCTCACATTAGATGTCTTTGAACTTTTAAGGATGCAATGCGATTTGTTATGTGCTTCCGATTTCATCCGATTTCATTTTACTATTTTACAATTTCCAAATATAATGGGAAAGTTCGAATAAAAGTAGCAAGTTTGACAGTTGAATGTGATATTTTTTTTATTTTAACTCAAACAGTTTATGAGTTATATGTGTGTATGTATACATTTAATACAAAATACATTTGTATAATTAAATATGAACTTGTACGACGTTCATTAAAAATAATTAGTGCTAGAGTAAAAATTTTTGATTGCACGAAAGGTTAATTTTTCTACATAAAATTGTACGCAATTAATTATGCATGTTTATGTATGTTTAGTTGCATTAAAAATTATATAATTCGTTTTCTAAGGTACTGACAGTGCAAATTGAAGATGGATGTAGAATAAAACAAACATATAGGTTAGCTTTAATTAGATTTTTTATTTAAATATGCTTTTGAATTTTTAATTGCAATGTGTAGGTATACACGATTGCTTTTTCTTTTAACACTTTTATATTTCGCTTGAATCTAACTTTAAAGTAAATTGTGAACTTAGCAAAATAAACTTGTAACACCTTATATGCGTTTATACAAAATTAGTCTTCATATTTTTAAAGTTATTCTTTAAATTACTTTTCGCACACTTAGGCACCATAGAATGTAAACGCTTATGAGAAATTAACAGCAACACATTTGCACACAAATTAATGGGACGATATAGGACATGGCAAAGAAAACGGTGACGCTATTCATTAGGAAAGTCCATTAGGCTAACTTTCTTGCAACACAATGATAAAAGTAAATTGCCATAAGTTTTACATGCAGTTTTATTCAATAATGAAAAATAATGAGACTAGTAAAAATAATTTTATGAAATCCAGTGTAATATTTTCCAGATTTCCAGATTTTTAAAATTTTAAATTTTTCTATGTGATTTATTTCAAACTTAAAATATTTGTGAAGCATTTCTTAAAAAATCTTTAAAGATCTTTTATTTAACATTTTAAAGTAAATTTAGAATTTTATGCATGAAACGATTTTCGAACTTTTGCTCTTATTGATCATGCTACATTTGAAGATTTTGCAGTTTTGATTTATCGATCATACTTTGTATCATATTTTGTAAGATTTCAGTTAGAACAGAATTTTCGAAAATGCCCCTTCTTCTTATGCAATTTTTTACTGGGCTTGGTCTTGTTTTAATTAACAAACATGCGTGTGTTGCATGTTATATATATATATATATAAATATATATATAAATAGTTGACAACTGAGCTTGTCCATATAGGCTGAAACTAAGGTTTTATACATTTAAAAAATACAGGGTAAATGAATACTAAAGTTTACTTAATTTATCGCTTTCTTTTCGTGCCGAACATTGGGTTTCTAAGTTTTGTCCGACAACTCCGACTTGAAGGTTAATATTCAAATTTTATTTCAAAGTCCTAAAATTTGATATGGCCGATAGACATTTTCAACCTTCAAGAAGTTTGTCTTGTATAGCGAATAATTTATTATAGTTGAATCTATAAATTGTAAGGTAAGAAATCAAAAAGTGAAAAAGAAAATACAAGAAGATCAAATAACGTTTTATAAATAACAAATATAAAAACGTTTCAACCGATCTTATCCGACTTGACAAGCTCACTTAAAACTATAGTTATCGAAAAATTTAAAATTTGTTTTTAAAACCATAAAAAAACTACTCGAATGTGTTACACCATGTCACAAAGAATAGAACACATAATCTGAGCTAAACATTGTTTTAATATAACGTTTGGCTTAAATTTAAGCTTAAGGAAGGGTAGAAAAATTTTGTATAATCACCTTTTGAAGTTTCAAGAAATTTCATACGAAATTGTTCGGATATAGAAAACTAAAGAAACTAAACAGGGAAAAATTTGAATATTTTAAAAATTAGAATGCTTGACATTCCGAAAGTACGTAAAATACAAAATAAAGAAACATAACGATTCGAGCACTTTCAAAAACTGTTTGATTGAAGCTTCTATCTTTTACGGAAGGGAAATAGTAAGAAAAAAAACTTGGCAAAGTTGAAATTTAATAAAAATAGTTAAAATTCTTATATTTCGGGAATAGTTGAAATTTGTCATCTAGTTCGAACAAAAATTTTACACATTTTTAATGTTCTAAACGAAAATGTTAAAGCGCTGGTCTACTGAATCACCCTGTAAATAAAATTTTTAAAATATTAAACAACAAATTCAATCTTTTTTTTAACACAATTTTACCAAAAGAACATGAAGATTTGCCAATTTTATCGCTATATACAAACACAAAACTATTAGAAAATTAAATCAGGTTAAAAAATTAATTTTGTACAACTTAATTAAAAACATACATACATATATATATAAGAAGAGCACATATGCACATAGATGCAAACTATTTAAGAAACTAACATAATTTTGAATATTATTAACGGAAGTGGAAATATTTCTCTATTTCATTTTTTTATTATTAATATTTTAATTTCCTGTGTCTACAAATGAAAATGAGCATAACCAGAAACCAAATAAAGTGCACATACATATGTCTGTATTAAAACAGCGTTAAAATGAATTCAACCATTGAACAAAATATTTATTTTATTGTTTTGCAAATTTTATTATGTGCAGAAATTATTATTTATTTGGTATTAACTGTGTTTAATAACTACGAGTATGTAAGTATGTGAATTTCAAATTTTTGTCTGTATACACCTATGATCTATGGAAATTATGTAAAAATGTTGAATTTTAATAGATGATGTGCAATAAAATTGCATAATTTTCATTGTGATATTTCAATGTTAAATGCTATTGCAAATGTTTACGCTTTAAAGACATCAGAAATACTACAATACCACTCCTTCCAGAATAGAATGCAAAGGTAGCACAAATAAATATCGGCTGAAATATGATTTTTTTAATCAATCCGATGCCGATTAAACAAGTTAATTTGTAGTTGGTAACTGATGTTGAAAGTTCTAAGTTGAAATTTTGCGATTCCATTAAAAAGGAGTAGGCGCAAATTTTCATTTCGGGTTTTGAAATTTGGAAAAATTGAAGAGTTTTTTTTTGGAATTTATTTCATATTATTCCCAGGTATTATAAGTAGTTTACTCACATATGTGTTGGCTACCTTACTATAATATTAGCTTTTTACAAGAGTCTTTTACATGAGTTCTATAAATTTTATATAACACTCAAAAGATGTTAATTTGGTTACTTAAAATATTTAGCTGAAAGTGTTAAGAGTTGATTGCTATAAAACAAAAGTTTATTTCCGAAAACGTTCAATTTTATTTATTTATTTCTTGTCAATACTTTTGATATACATACATACATATGTACTTGAGAATAATAGCGTTTCAAAAAATTATAATTAAAAAAATTATTAATTTATACTTGAGTAAATTACACTACCACTATACGTGTAAATTGAAGGCCAAGAAAAATTTGATGAGCACTGGTTAATGTTCCGTTAAATCCGATTAAAAAATTTTATTATTTAAAATTTTTTCTTATTGTGTTGAGTTTGTTAAAAAAAAAAAACAAAATTTGTAAAATACAACTTTCAATTCATCTTACAATGGTTATTCAATAATGAGTTTTTGATAAAATTTTTAGTTGAAAACACAAAAATAGCAATGATTTTTGTTTTCAAACAATTGAAACTCAAAAAATTTAATCAATAAAAGAAAATACAAATACTAAAGTTTGTGTGTTTTTTTTTCACAGATCGCGTTTGGTATACAAGCTGTCTCTTACTCTATATACCACTGTATAGGTTCTCATCAATAAAATTTTTATATGAAGACCATATTTAAAGCTTAACAGGTGCTCACGGGTTTGAAGGAAATCGCGATCGTTTTTTACTTCTGAAATTTTAAGTATCACTACTTTTCTATTTATACAAGACAGATGTTTGAATACGTTTTGGAAAGCTCAGAATAAGATATTTCTCATGAATATCTTTACAGGCTACTTTTTTCCGACTTACATGTCACGTAACATTTCCAAAAATTTAAAATTTCTGAAAATGTTAAATTCTTTTTTTTAAAAACCTTATTTTTATTTTTCAAGTAACATTATAGTTTTCCCCAAATTTATTACATCTGGTTACCCTATATTATTTAATTTAGTATAACAAACATTTTTGTACGTGTTATGATATGTAAATTATTGAGAAAAATATATTATGTAGTTTATATAACAATTTTTTACGTTAATGACTTCGAAAATGGTGTCTCATCGTTCAAATTAGTACTTCTTTTCTGTTATGCAATAAATCTACGACTTTAATTTTTTGGGTGTTTGCATAAGTTGTTGTTCTGGAGCGATTGCATAAATTGTGGGTCAAAGGTACATAGCGGTGCACTTGGAAACGACACTTTTTGTAAAAGAACAAATCTATCGTGTTATAATTTTATTTGCAGAGTTTAACAGAAATTTGTTTTCTAGTATTAGTAGTATAATACGGCCGTTTTACTGTATACATCAAGTTAGTTAATAATGTAATTAACATGATCGTCAAATGCTGGACATACTGGAAACGGCCTATGTAAAAATCATTAACAAAGTATGTATAAAAAATCAGTCATTGTTCTTATTCAACCCGTAAGATAGATTTCTTTATTGGTTTAATTGAATAAATATTTTATGACGTTTCATTGAAACAAAAGTGTAAGTTAAAATATTAATTAGGAGGATAGCTATAGAAGCTAAATTTTAATTATATACCGTTATAATATTTTGTTATATACAAAAGTATTAATTAATATACAAAATATTATAACGGTAATTATTTACAATTAACTAACAATTAATTACTATTTCTTTCATTCATATAAATTAATTTTGCAGTTACATTATAAAAGTGTCAACTAAAATATCAAGACGCCTACTGTTATGCAATGTTTATAAAACACTTCAACATAATGATTTCATACTAATTTATTAAATTTTTAAAGCACTAATTTGATCAAAAACAATACCAAATTAGAAAAAATTAATTTTCAAATCAATGAAAACTTTAAAAATTATTCTTTATTTTTCTTTTCAAATTATCAGCAGGTTTTAAAAATTTTATTAGAGAAAAATTTAATAAAAATTTGTTCAACAAACGCAATCAAAATGTTGAAAGTCATCAATGCCATAACATAACTGCTTGTTGAGTTCTCTACCTGTCAGTATGTCATCTTTTAATAAATTTTATTTATAATTTCGTTTTTCTTTTATATGTGCAATTTTTATTCAATTAGGAGTGGTTCCGCTTAAATAAAATTATAATGCACTAAGTAGTTTAATTAGAAACTTCACGTCAAATTATTTAGATTACATATATTAATTTTTTGGTATTTACTAACTATAAAATGTGTAATTAACTTAATTTTGAAATATTGGTTAAATATTTTCTCTTACTTAATTATTTTCACTGTTATGATTTAAAAATTGCAATTTTCAGGTCAATTTAGTTTAAATTCTTTAATTTGTGCGAAAGTGCGTTTTTCATTCATTACACGTATAACAGTTATTCAATTGCAACTTAAGTCTATTATTTATACCAACATTAAAAACTTTTAATGAAAAAATGGACAATAAATAAATCGTATGCACATATACATTCACATGTATATAGTCAAAAATTTTTACATAAAGCGTTCAATACTCATTACATATTCAGGTTTTTGAAGAAGTTATAGATGTGGAGGTATAATTGTGATTTACAACATTGATCGGATGCGTATGTGCAATATTTTAAGTGCTTTAATTAATGCTAAGTTTTCTAATTAGTTTTTTTGCGTTTCTTTTAAAACAGTGAAAACCAAATATGTTTGACCATATCTTGATTTATTTCTCGTAGTTTTAGAAAATTGAAGGTCAGTGTATATAAGAAATGAGAAAGAACTTTTTTTAGCACTTTTCCAAAAAATTTTTGAAAAAAAGTGCTTATTAGTTTCACTCTGTCCGTCCGTCCGTCCGTCCGTGGACACTTTTTTTGTTTACAAAACTTCTACACCCTTGAAGATAGAAAGCTGAAATTTAATATGTTCATAGATCTTTACTAGAAACTTATTTCCGTAGAGCAAAATTTTTCCTATCTCCCCCCTCTAGAAGTTATACCCCAAAAAACCCTAAAAATACAATTTTTTTTACTATTTGTTGCAGTGAAAACATAAGCATTTTTCAAATTTTGCAAACCCAAAAAGGCAGTGGTTTGCTTCTCCTATCGCGGCATACTATAGTTAAACTTTAAGAAAACAAAATGGCCGTTCAAATTTACCGTTATCTAAAATCCGTTTTTTCCAATTTTTTGTAGACGTTTTTCTTCTAGACCCCAGGGTGTAGTAGCCTGAATTTTTAGCAGCTTTTAGACACTAATAAATAGTCTATTTCGTTAGAAGAAAACTCTTGAAATTTGTAAAATTTGAATTTTTGACGCCTTATATTTCCGAAACCGCAAGCTTTTTCAAATTTCTATAAACGCAAAAACTAACGGTAAATTCCATGACATTAAAAAATTTTATTATTTTTTTTAACTAACATTAAAATCGAGCATTATGTTAAGCCCTCTTTAAATTAATTTTTGCTTTATTTCGAGAACTGAATAAATCGTTCATCCCAAATATATGCAATCCTAGAAATAATTTCGTTTATGAATGAAAATAATTTTAATAGTGTGTTAGGTATAAATAATATATTGTACTCGTATTTAAAAGCAGTGTTTCACTTCTTGAAGGGAAAAGTGCTACAATACAAACGATTGGTTTGATCCAACTTTATTTTTATTTTACATCTTTATATTTTCTAAAACTTCGTGGGCAAAATAAAGTTTTTTAGTTTTCTAGGTAGTTATTTTGAAAAAATAAGATTTCAGAAACAGAACCTTTACTTTGAGTAGATTTAATATTTTTAAAAATATTTCATGCAATTATTTTACTGGCTATGCTTTTAGGATCCAAATATAATGACGCGAATAGGAAATTGTGTCGAAAAAATGTAAGTAAATATTTTGGTATCTTTTGATATAAACTAAAAAGGATCTTAGACATAAAACATTATGAGTAAAGAATAAAAATATTTGATTATAAATTAATCACGGAACTAACTGCATAGATATTGAATATTATCCATATATTTTCAATTATTTTATAATATTGTATATTAAGCTATAAATTATTAAGTACTATTTTTGACCTAACCAGAGTTTGCAGCCGAGGTCCTTCGATTAAAGGACTGGTACCATAACCAGTGCACCATTGAACAGAAATTATTTATTAACTATCGATAAATCTGCACAATTTGTTTTTGATCAGTTACACTTATTTAAAATAAATAAACTTATCAAATAAAATTTTTGAATATGAGTTTCTAAGTTTGAATATGTGTAATGTAAGTGAATTGATTTAAAAATTTTCCTATTCTAAATTACATAACAAATCGCCTAAGTATTTATTTTTAATTCCGAATTTTGAATTTGATAAGAGTAAATTGAACACCGTAATAAATTAAGAAAAAAAATTTTTTTTTTTTTCGTTTTCTCCATTTCCCAATTTTTCCAAAATTGTTGGACAAAATACTTACATAATGCAATAAAAAAATCCAAATTTTGTAAACGTGCAAAAAAATTCAGTAATGCGTTCATAATTCCAATTTATGTGGTGAAAGGATTCAAATTAAAAGTAAGGATAACAAGTATAATAAACTAACGGTAGATTAATTACCAAACCGAATTTTTTATTTTATTTTCCTTTTTTCACTTTTATTATTATTATAATTTTTTTTTCTTTTTTAATTAAATACGAGCTTCTCGATCAAAGATTAATTTAAACTGGAAGCAAAAATTTAGATCGTGATTTGATTCAATCTCAAAATTCAATAGATACAACATTAAAGGAAAAGCAAAAATAACAAAAATAAAAAAAAAATTATTTGATGTACATCATATAATGTTGGTGATGCTTGCCTTACAGCATTACAGTTAATATTTCTGCCATCACCATTAATTTAATTTCGTTGTTTTGCTGTAGTGATGGTTAAAATTTATATTTTTGATTTTCTATATTTTTCTATTCCACTATTTCTTTAATTGAAAAAGTCCGGATAATAAAAAATTCATATTTAGCCCGCAACAAAAGCAAAACACAAAAAAAATTTATGATACTTTTGTAAAGTTGTTCATATTTCAAAGAAGAAATGCACAAGAAATCTTTGAAAGCATTTTAAAATTGTCGCATTTTAGCAACACTATATGTAGGAATAACTACATATAGACATAATCTGTATGTACAAATATATAGCATAATCAACTATATAAAGCTATATTTGAAATTTGTTAGTAACCACCGGGTGTATATCAAACCAATATTATTATTATTACCTTATTTAGAGCATTTTTATGCTGTGAGAAAGTTGTTGAACCAGATCGGATGTGATTATTTTAATAATGTGTTAAAAATTCATTATCATTTTGCTTATAGAGACACATAAGAGTATGGTATTTCATGAGTGAATAAAGGAAGAGAAATAAGTATTTTTTTTTGTTTTTATTGTTTTTGTTACTGATACACCATGATAAAATTGTATGCATACCAGTTAAAAATAATTTTCTATTCAAGTTTTCCTCCTCATGAAATTAATGTTTTTTTTTTTTAATTTAAATTAATAATTTTTTCTATTGTTTGTTAAGAGCAATCCTGTTAAAAAAAAATTAAATAATTGTGTAATAATATTAAAATTTTATTAATTGTGCAGGGAAATGTTGTGACAGTTTTGCATTAATAAGGAATTTATAGAGTATTTTTTAAATATTTGTGGGGTATTTGATTAGAGATCCAATATTATTCGCAAACATTGAAAGTCAAAAACAAAACTCAGATTTCAACTGAATTTGCATTTAAGAAGTTTCGGGAAGTGCTCATTTTTCGGTGTTGAATTCGTGGAAGCTTTGGTGCATCTATATTTCCACAGCTTTGTTATGCCAAAAAAAGTCATAATAGCGTAGTGATAGCACGACATTGTAATAATAAATAGTACAAATAATTTTAGAAATATTATAAAATGCTTTAAGCAAGGATATCGGTGACGGTTTGCGAATTTGAAAGTGAATAAGAAAAAAAGTTAAAGATTTAGTAATTGTGTATTTGACGGAACATGATCTGGCTTTACTCGTCAAATCCAATTTATTTAGATTAATATTGCATACATATGTAAATGCCAGAGACCTAAACTGGTTTATAAAGGACTCGGGCTTGTTAACGTCCTGTGACATCACAACGACCCCAAGTGGCCTAGCTGTATCCTCGGACAACCGTTTCAACCTAACCTAACCTACACACATAGGAACATAGGATTCAGCAGATTTTATATTTGCACTCCACTACAGTGAAAATAAATTGTTGTTTGAAATTACAATCAATTGCAATGTTCAATTTAAAATTCATAATACTTTTGTAATCTTTTATTAAATTTAATAGTTAAAATCAAATTTATTAAAAATATTTCTAAAATATTTAATTATTACTTAAGCAAATTTCAGGAAAACTTTATAAATTCAATCAAAATTTTTTCTATTAATTTTAAAAATTTAATTGATTAATTGATTTTAATGCTGTGATATTTCTTTTTGATGAGTGGGTAAAACGAGGTACTTTCAATGTAATTTTTATTAATTAATTTTCAAAATTAATGTAAAAACATTAACTAAGTAACAAAAATTTAAAGATGATGCAAAAGAATAGTGAAGACAACAAAATACAAAAATGTCAATTTGAGGAAATGTTCAACTCATAGTAACTACAATATATAAAAATAATATGGTTGTGTCGGATCAATGACTTTTTATTTATGGTAATGAATTGTAAATTTTTAAAATATTTAACTCTTGTTTTTTTTTCTGATTTTACATAGCTATATAAGTATGTAATTACACATGTTTTTATTTTTTTTTGTTTGTAAATTTATTTAGTTGCTTTTTGTATATAAATTGCAAAGTTACTCTAAACTTGAAATACAATTTCAATTTAGTTGTTATTAAATTTTATTTTTAATTAAGTATACACATGTATGTACATATTATGTACAAATAGTTGTTTTTAAGTTCACATGTACATACATATACATAAAATATTATTTACCAATAAGGAAAATGGAATGAATGCATACAGATATGAAATTTCAAGATTAAAGGTTATTATATTGCCATTATTAAGATTTTAAAATATCTATTTGAATTTTATTACAAAACATCAACATTTTGGGAAGTAAAGAATTTGAAAGCTAAAAATAATTTCAAAGATGATAAAAAACACATACTTAAATATAAAAGTTATAAGATATAGGTGATAGAGATAAAATATAAATTAAAGTAATAAAAATATTGCATACAATTACACGCCGCCGTATGTTACATTGAAAATCGATAGCTACGAGTAGTTTGAAAAATTGAAAAATGTGAAATGTTTTTTCAAAAATTAAAATGGCGATATTATTTACAGTGGAGTAATAAGGCAAAAATAATTTCAATTTCATTTATTTTGATTTGAGTATGGCTAAAATTTTGGTTTCAGAATTATATTTTGTACTTGTTTAATGGATGAAATTATAATTATGTTTTATAATGAAAAAAGTTTGAATGCAGTGAATATTATTCAGAATATTTTAGATTAAGAATATTTTTCAAGTTTTTATAGTGCTGGAAATTTATAAACTCAAATTGAAATAAATAGTATTTAAGTATGTAACACACCATTTGCTTGGGAAAAAATAGTTTTAATTTTCAAAGCGGGTAAAGCAAACAATGTTTGATAATATTTAAATTTTTGGTATTAAATAAAGAGAGTATGGTTCTTAAATAATTTTCTTATTTAATTTCAATAGTTAACGGGTGCCATTACATATAAATTTGAAAAATCATACTATATGAAATGAAGACACAATTTCTGAAATTATACAGGTGACGACAATGTCGTTGTAAGTAATTTTGTAAACGAGAAAAAATAGAATTGACAATACTTTTAAGCAAAAGAATCAAATACAAGTATTTAATATTTTAAAATAAAAGTTATTGAATCAACTAATATAGCGCAGTAAATCTAGTATGTATTGTGTCGCCAGGGTTTATAAGAGTCGTCAAATCAAATCCAATCAAATATTTATGCTATTTACAAGAATTTTTATTTACAAAAATGTGTTGCACCTCGGTTGAATTGAAATATCAATGTTTCATAAGCAAAACGACATAGCGTATTTAAAAAAATTGTTAGTAAGCTAAAATCTGAATAAAAATCTTCTATCAAAGAAATCCACTTTGAATTAAATAAATTATATTGCCATCTCCAACTTAAAGAGTTTTTTACAAAGATTATAATCGTCGTTTGAATTAACTGTTCATTGAAAATATAGAGCACTAATTCACGGTTTTTCAACTAGCAAATATTTTGTAACAAACAAAGTGCTCAGTTTTATTCATTTCGCTATAAATAAGTTAGAAAATTTTAATGAAGCTTAACGTTTCAAAACCACCATGGAGCAGATGCAAATATCAAAGTTCATTGCAGCTAACTTTCTCATTTAAAATTATTTTGATTTCATTATTTTGTGAAATTATTCAAATTTTTGGAAGTAAAAAAAGTAGAATTATCCATTTTGTCCGAATGTCATTTAAAATTTGAGTTTTTGAGTGCCTGCATAATTTGAAAAAATTACTAAAAACGAATGAACTTTATCTTATGCCAAAACTTTTTAATTTATATTAATTTTTCTTTTCACCGGTTGCGTGGAAATGCAAGAATAGAGGAATTATTTATCTGGGTTGTTATGTTGAATGAAAAGTTGTTAGAAGGTTATTTGAATTTAAAAAAAAGAGTACAAATGACATTTTCATAATCTTAAGAAATTATCTCGACAACTAATAAGAACAGATTAATTGGAATTTAAAGCTATGTGTTATGCAAATTATAAAATATCGTTGATTAAGTGCTGATCATATCAGATTTTTTTTGTCATCAAGAAATCAATAAAAAAATCAAAAATCGAAATCAACATCATTATAATGTACTTGATTTTATAACCACTTGAAGCAGTCGTCTGCCGTATGAACATGTATGCAACTTTAAAGTCATGTGATTCCGAAAAATGAACAGGTTTCCAAATAATAATTGTTAATGCGCCTGTCTTATACAGTCGCGGAGTTATACTTAAAATTTCAAAAAGTAAAAAAATCAGTCGAAATTGACTTTAAGCCCCTGTAATTCCGACCCTGTAGAGCTGTGAACACTGTCTCCATACAAAAGTTTTGTCTATTAATGAAGGCTTATACAATGGCATATGGGGATGCACTTTATTATGAGCCACCCTGCATTCTTGCTACAGATAAAATTCTGCATTAATTTGGACATATTCGCCTGCCCGATTGTTTGCTTTTTGCACGAACGACCTCACGAACGAAAAGCACAAATATCGCAAAACTTTCATAAGTTGTTTTTTTTTCTCCTAGGCGGGTAACAATACGAGGGCTGTCCCAGAATTAAGTAACCTAAGCAAGAAAACACAAAAATTTTGACAAAATTTATTTTTATTTCTCAACATAGTCCCCTTTTAGGTCGACACACTTTTGCCAGCGGTGTTGAATTGCTTCGATACCATTTTTATAGTAAGAACTGGGAAACTCTGCAAAATAGCCATCAACGCCAGACTCTAGCTCTTCATTTGTAAAAAATCTTCTTCCACCAAGCCTTTTTTTCAAGTTTGGAAATAGAAAGTAAACTGAGGTGGCTAATTCTGGTGAATAGGGTGCGTGAGGAAGCAGACAAATGTGGGCCCTTTAGTTTGATTTCTTCACTCAAACGCTGCAATAAGTTTGCATAATACTCGCCGTTGATTGTTTTTCCCTTCTGAAGATAATCAATAAAATTTATCCCACGCGCATCCCAAAAAACGGACGCCAAATCCCTTTAATAATTTCAAAAACTAATTAAGATACCATCAAATTGATTAGAAAGTTCGAAATTATAGTTTATAAACGATTCGAAAATTTTGTTTAGCTGGCTGACTAGGGTATATTATATTATCATGAGTATAGTTCAGACAGCTAAAATCGACTGAAATGTTTTTATTTGTTATTATTTCCATCCGCGCTTAAAATATTAGTTTAATGTTATATCGTAGTCAGAACAGTCATTTTTTTTAAAGGTTTGGAAAAAGTATTTTGGTTCTGTTCAGAAAAAGTGGAAAAATTAAAAATTCGGAAAAGCATATAAAATCCAACGTGATAATTTCAAAATAATTATTTCAAAAACTTTTGATTTCGGGACATTTTATGAATTTGGTTTTCAGCGGCGCTCTGCATTTAAATTAAAAAACAGTCTCTTACATTACATTTTAATTCGGAAAATTTAATCAAGTGTTAATATTTATTTTTAAATACAAAGTTATTATTTATTTAATATAATTTTATAAGTTATTCGTGAATTTTTTAGATAATTTGTTTGGAAATCAAATAAAAAAGTTAGATCAAACTTGTTTTACCAAGGAACAATAAAAACCGGAAACAGAATAAAAAATCAGCTTAAACGTGGAGCTTCTGCGGGAATAAATTTTTGAATATGGGTTAATTTTTAAGAAAATAATCATCAAGTTTCATTACTAGTTTACTAGTTTCAAAATTAACAAGGAAGATTTTAGCGAAATTTTAACAGGAATGGAAACCCATGTTAAATCATCTTCGATTTCTGTTAATTTTGAAAAATATACATTTAAAAGAAATGAAGTCGATGAAATTAAGTAGAGTGAAACGCAAAATGGAGTAGTACGGAAGCTCTATTTCATTTACAAAGAAATTTTATCCATAAATTCAAATTTTGTGACATACAATTCGGGAATATATTTGAAATTTTTAATTTATTCCATCAGCTAAGAATCGTTTTGTATAATTTTCCAAGGCAATAATTATTGAATTTTCTTAAAAACTTTGTATTCGTTCTCTATTCTTCTGACTTTTAATTTACTACAAAGTCTAACTAAACCTTTATAGTCCTTCTTAATCTTTTCTTAATTTTTTTATAGTAAGCAGCAGTTCTAGAGTATATATCAAACATTTTCAAAGAAATTATAATAATTTTCCAAAATATTACCGTGAAAATGCTGAAGTTACTTTTCGTATTTATAAAATTATCAGTTATATTCCATTTTTAATTAAATATTTTTAATAAAAAATTTTACGAGAAAATAATCTAGTTCTATGCATTTATGTGCTATTTACAAAGATATTTGTTAAATAATTGGAATATAAAGAGTTCTTCTCTTTAACATTTTCAATTAGATTTAACAAACTTACTTAGGTTTAAGTAATACTTGTTTTTACATTAAAACTGAAAAAATATTTATATTCCATTTTTGTATACCCAGAGTTCAGCTCTTCTTTAGCTATTTTCAATATTCTTTTCAATGGTATTGTTATGAAGATGTTTTCCATCTTTTGCATATTTTATTCTTTTGAATTTTCCATGTTTAGCTAAAATTTCTAATTAAAAAATTTTTTAAATTCTTAATACTTGGAATTGTTTTCTATGTTAGGAATTGTGCTTATTTACATATATTTTTTTATAGAATGTTGCTTTTTATAAAATCTATTAGTTCTGTAGAACAAAACTAATTAAATTGTGTATGTTGACAAGTTATTTAAATATTAGATTCATTTAGCAATTTCTATAAGGCTATAAAAATTTCTATAAATTAAATTGTAAAAAAAAAATTTTCTTTTTGACCTAATTTTGTTTTTCACAATATACATACATAATTTTCTATTTATTACATTTTTACAAATGACATTAATAACAATATCTACAAATTGGAACCATACAAAAAAACAAATTCTTGATTTCTTAACTGTACGTTTATACTTAAGGGAAATATGAAATAATTTCCAGCTTCATAATTTCTGATAGCAGAAACTATGGCTAGTTATCTGATGACAAAGTGATATTTCGCCAGTATTCCGAGAATTCTTGAGTTCTTTTGAGAGAATTTGAGTTCTTCTGAGAATTCTAGACCGTTTTCAATAACTAGAAAACTCAAGAATGGAACTTTACTTTTTGAGAACAATAATGATGCCTATAGATGTAAGTAGTAATATAATTTAATATGAAGGCAGGTGGCTTTATTTCTATGACCACCACTGTATATTCAATCATAACCTAACTCTTTTAAAAATCTGCGGTAATAAATTATCACTAATTATAATAAACAAATAATTTTAATTTTCCCCCATAGAAAATATAGCAAAAATTAAAAACCATAGAAATTTAATATGCAATTTTAATTTGATTGAAATTTTGCTTGGACAACGTTAAGACCCAAAAAATAAGAAAACTAAATTTATATGGTCTTTCCATTGATTATAATTACTTCATTTTGGTCTATAGCTTTAAAACGTTAATACATATTTTTTCTTTAATATTTTAATTATACAAATAATTGGTAGGACCCAATACAATGTTTATTAATACTTCTTTTTAGAAGTTCCAAGTGACAATGCTTTCATATAATATTTATTACTGCAAATTATAAGTCTACGATTTTAGTTAATGCATTTGATTAATTGTTTTGTTTTTAATTGTAGAACCAAAACTGGTTATTTCTTACTAAACTTAAAAAAATTAATTTCACATAATAGCTCGACATATACTCATGCGACTAATAATATTTTGCTTTATAATTTGGGACTTGAAACAGACCTTAAGCTGTTCAAGTCTTAGTATATGCAAACTACTTAAGTTGCAAATTCTCCATAAGCGTTCAAAATCTATGCATGATCTTGTAAATTATTTTTACAATTGAAATATTAAAGAAGAAAAATATATTAACGTTTTAAAGTTATAGACCAATTAATGTACGTTCGTTTAAAAATTAGTTCTGACTACCAAATTCCAATGCATTTCCACACAATTAATTTTCTAAGTGTAAATTGCTGAATTGTACAACAACACATTATAATTGTAATTTGGATATTAGAGATGTTCTCTATTATATATAAGTGCAAGAAATAATATTTGCTAAATTGTAATTCTTAATTCTTAACATACTAAGACAATTGAAAAACTAACGAGTTAATATTTTCATACCTGAAATCGTTGACATCGTTCTGTTATGGTTTCCCTTTACCAATTCTGATGGTCTCAGAGTTGGTTCTTCGACTACTTCTAAACCGGAATCTGAATCTGGGCTATCACAACATAGGTTATTGTTATCGTTGTTATGATCATCATTATGAATTTCATTTGAAAATAAGGAGCGTTGGGCTGTCGCTTTCAGTGGAGGTGGCAATGGCGGGGGTGGTGGACCATGTGCTAAAAAATAAATATATATAAAATATTATAAGTAACATGAAGGAAAATGAAACAAAACTTTTATTATTTGTATAACATAATATTTAAATTTAAATAAAAAGAATTGAAAGTTTGGCTTACCTTTTGGCGTTGTTTGTGTATGTGGTGCTGATACAACTCGTTTTAGCGGTCGACTATTTGTGTTATTTTTACAGCTTAAATTGTTGTGAATAATTGAATTATTTTTATTTGCTTGCTTAGTACGTTCAACAATATCTTCTGGTGGGCAAACACTTTCATATGTATCACTTTTAATACCACTATTATGTGTATTAAGCTGATTTTTAATATTGATATTCTTTACTGTATACGTATCCTTTCTAGGTGAATCATATTTACTACTGTTTAAGTTACTGATTGAATTTGATTTATTACGTTTACAGAGTGACCCACGATTATTAAGATTCTGAAAAAAGCAAATAATAATTTTTATGTGCAACTATATTTTGCAGCAAATGTACTTAAAGTCAAGAAAGGGTTGGGAAAAAGACGGTGTATTTCACGGTAATGTACAAAAAATATACAAGAATTAATAATAATTTTAGATAACATTTAGATTTTTAAGTTTTTATAAAAATTAATGTTTTATATATAATATTCTTGTAAGATATTTAGCATTTCACTTAAAATGACAATCTTTTGGCAATTAAAAATTGTTATGTAAAATTTTAACTTACATGACTACCATATTGCACTATGACATCATTACTCCTGGTTGAACTGGCACTAGCTGATCTACTGTGTGAACCGCTATCTTTAGAACGGCTCCTGCCTGGATTATTATATCTATCTTTAATCATATTACCACCAATAATTCGAATATTTGTTTTATTACTAGCACCATTTAATTTAGATTCTTCTCTAACTAAATAAATATCTTCATAATCATGATTGTCATTACTAGTATTTTTAACAGAACCATTAATTTTAGACTTTTTACAACTACCATTTATAGAAACGGAAAAATTACCACGATTATTATTATTGTTATTATTATTATTTAATCTACCACTTGATTTTGGCGAGTCTGTACTCGAACGAACTGAAATTGATTCATCTGAACCGCTTGCAGCACCACTACTGCTAGAATGAACTTCAGCTTGGACTGTCAAAGCATTCGTGTGATTATTTAAATTTTTTGAGCTGGCATGGCCATCTTTGTTACTACTACAATCCGAGTCAAAAATATCTTTAACTCGGTTATATATAACTTCTTGGGGATCATGTAAAAAAAACGATTCCCCGGATATACTCCCGTTAGGTGATGGTGGCGTAATTGAACCATTTCGCATTGGGTTCACATATAAACCGTCGTTAGGCATTACGCCAGTATAGATTTTTTCCGATGATGTCCTAGATTGAGTACCAAATGAAGCAGAATCATGACTCTTTCTTGCTGATGGTGGATGTAAATAAAATGGTTCAACATCTGAACTACCAGACGAAGATTTTGATTTAATTGTATTACTACGACTTGATTTACTACTTGTGTTGTTGTATTTCATTGCAGTTTTCTGACGAACGCTACCGAGTTTATTATTTCCGTTTTGTGACACATAATCTACTGTCGTACCATGTTGGACAAGAACATTTAGACACTGTAAAATAAAAAGAATTTAAAAAAAATTGTTTTTAAATACGTAATAAATCTTCAGTACCTCAACTTGTTGATTCTCTGCAGCATCATTGATTGGGCTTTTGCCATATTTGTCCAATGATAATTTCGCTCCATGATTAAGCAACCACCTTACAGATGATAAATGACCACGCGATGCAGCGAAGTGTAATGGTGTAGCACCATCACCATCGCGTAAATTAGGATCAACACCCTGCTCTTCAACCTGAAATCAAAATTTTTCATTAGAGTATCTTGCATTTTCATCAAATTTTAAAAAAAAAATTTTTGCCTAAAATTTTTAAAAATTTTAAATTTCAATAATAAGGAAAATTAAAGTCTTTACAAATTTAACACACATAATACAGAAATATTTTAGGCAAAGTTTAAGCAAAATAAATTGTTTGTATGGTAAATAATTTCTGAGTGAATGCAGATAACCACTGAAAAAAGCGCAAACTTTCTACAAAATATGCGTTTTTATTGTTTTTTAACGACTTTAAATAGAAAGTGGCCTTAGTTCTACAATAATTTGAGGTTCTTTCGTTCTTTTAATCTTCTCTCTCAAATGGGAGCGAGTTTTTGCACAGGTTCGGGTGTATTCGGGTGTATTCAACTTTTTTATCTATTGAAAAGCTTAGACAATTTTTTTAGCCGATATCAAAATCAAAATGCATTTGAATTGTTTGTTGTTGTCCAAACTGCATAAAGTCCATTTAGTCTGTAGAAGAAAACTGAGCAATTTCATTTTTGGTTTGATTTATTATAATATGATCGCAGAACATACACACATACGAGTACCAAGTTCAGATATAAATATGCAAGGTCATAATTTCAAATTATTGCATGTAATGTAAGTTCTTGCCATTAAGATAAGACAATAAATATTCATTTCATAATTTATGCACACACATATGTATATAATATGTATATGAGTTCATGTCATGTGATATTTAATTTTACAGCTATTTCAAATCGCGGCATCGTTGAAAACTATTTTTTGTTGCAATCTTTGCTTTTGTTGTACGTTATAATTGTAAAATTATTAGTATAGAAAGCAAATATTAAATTTATTATTAATTGAAGATTTCGTGAACAGTAAAAATAAATTGACGGTTCGTTAATTCTAGAAAAAATATGTAGACTCATCAGTTAAATAAATTTAAGTTGAAACTTTAAAAAGATTAACGTCTAACTGAACATATATTTCTATTTTTTCTTGTTTTAATTACTAGAGTGAAGGAGAAAAAAATCATAGAATATTTTTGAATGAGTTCAAGTGTGTATGTATGTATGTAGGCGAATGAAAATGTGCTACTCAGCTTAGAAAATATTGTGGTCAGAGTATTCATTTAAAATATAAGATTAAAATTAGAAATAAGTAAGTAAATAACTAATTACTGAGGCTTGACCAACATTAACTCTTAACATATTTAATGATACACTTTGAATTAAATTTAAAATTTTGAATTTATAATGCCAGATTTCATTAACTGTTAATTAAAATTAAGAAAACAAAAAAATTAAGTTTGAATTAATTTATTTTTTTGCACATATTAAAAATTGCTGTAAAATCAGTTTAAACAATTAAATATTCTAATATTTTCTTTTTAAACAATATTATGGAGTCTTGAAAAGGATCATTTGCTGAAGCTAAAATTGCTATGATAAGTAGATTCTTTACGCACGGAAGAATAAAAAGATTGGTTACGTGATACATTCCTTCGCCGGGAGTACTGCTTATTGTATAAATCATTCTTAGATACATAAACGCGATTTGGATCCACATCGTATTTAAATGACAGTTGTGCAAATAATTTATCAAAAGATCCTATCAACTCCGTAAATGCGATGAAAGAACCACTATTAGATATAAATGTCAGTTATTTTAATGTGCTGTATTTTCGATTTCGGGTCTCGACCATTATTAGAAACATATATATACTGGAGTATAATATCCATATTTTTAACCTTTTTGCTTGGATTTTATTCAAATTTTATGCGTAATATTTTCTTACGACCATGCGTCTCACATGTGACCCATTATGTGAACCTGTTATATAAATTTTCAGGGAGCGGTTCTAGATGTGAAAAATATGTAGATTTCATGAAAACTCTCTTCACAATTCAAAAAAATTTCTCTACGTTTCATTCAGAGTTGTATAACAGATAAATAAATCAAAGTGCAAAATAATTTAACTTTTTAATCTATATAACATTTACAATATTTATAAACATAAAATATAAATTAAATTGTCAAGATTATTTTTGCAAAATTAAACTGTCAATATTGACAATAAATATTTTCATTTTCAAAATTTCCCGTTTACATTGTACGTGTGATTTTCTTAAGTTTGTATAACAGTTTTTGTCACTTGCCTTAATAATAAAACATTAAATTTAAAAACTTTCCAAAAGAATTAAATGCATATACATATAGTTATATTAAAAAAATCAATTTATGTCATTAAAACAATAAATCTTTTATTATTTTTTACTTAAATTATATTATTAGAAAGTTTTCAAGAAAAATAAATTGTTATGTCTTTGTATTCAACAATTGATTGTTATATTTTAACTCACCACAAAAAGAGAGTAGCAGGAGAAACATAAATAATAACAGTTTTAAACGTCAATTTTTTTACACATTATTGAAAGTCAAGGCCATTATTTACATGTACACGAATATTTTAAATTATCCTGAATGTATACATAAGTGATATTGTTTGAATCAAACATGTTAAAATACAAGTTTAAAATAAGAAAAAAGCGATTCATTTAAACTAGTTCTTTTACATACGTTTTTATGTGTTGTTGTCATTCAAACTTTGGAGCTATATAAATGAAATAATTTCATATGTGCTAAAATTAATAAATGCTGAAAATACATACACACATATGGACACAGATATGGATGGCATATACGTGCCTACAAATGCATGTATGTATGTAAAATATGTGGTGAAATTTTAAGAATAAGATTTCAATTAGTTTGACAGACAACAAGTATGGGAATGATGTTTGACGTTAAAATCATCTTTTTCGTATCGGGTATTTCGAAACTTCTCAGAGAAAGAAAATAAATCATTTCCAAACACATGGCTTTTCTTATTGAAAAATGAAATTTATAAAATTTTGTAAAAATTTGCTATACATTGATCAACATGTTTTCAAAAATTTTTAAAATTTATTTTTCTGAAGACTCCATAGTTAACCTATAAATGATGTCTGTAAAATTGTAAATATCGGCAGTAATTGAGTTTATATCGTTTAATAAAAGGATATATTTCCCTGTAAATCTCATTGTGAGGAATTTTGTAAAATAAAATGTTTTAGAAATTGAAACGGGAAAAAATTCCAAATCTTTACTAATCGCATATTATACGTGACAATAAAGATGGTCGAAATCGATAAATCCTAATGACACCAAGTCAATTTTTCTTCGGAAATTCACTCATATGTTGAGGAAACTTGAATGATCTATTGGCCTGTTGGTCTGTCAGTAGTGCACACATGTATAATTATTTTCACTCAACACATTTTTAATAAAAGTTATATTTATCTATAATATAATTTTTATTGATCAACTGAACTTTTATTACAGTCCAAATTTGCATGATACATAAAGAAATAATCAAAGGATTTTTTTTTAATATTTCAATTCTTGTTGTTACGTTCTTTCATATTTTAACTCTTGTTGTTAAATCATTTAACAATTTTTTGGCTCGCAAAACAAATTTTCACTAGACGCCGATTTTTGGCTTTATATATGAAATTGATTAACACACTTTCTTCAAATTCAATATCCGAGCTTTATTTGTCAACTGAACTAACTCACAAATTTCCTAAGAAAATCACTTTCTTATTCTCTAATAACTAAAGCTCTACTAATAACTAAATTTATATTAACTATAAAAATACTATAGCTTTCTGTATATAATATTTTACAGAAAATATAAAATTTGGAGGAATTTGTACTTACCGTCCGAGACTTGCGCTATTATTCTATAATTATATATTATGTTGCAATGAGAGTTTTTAGAATAACAGTTGAGTACCTACATAACTAAGTGACTGCCAGTTCAATGTAGGTGTAGAATGTAACATATCATTTATGTAAACCACTACAAGATATTTTTAGAATTTGAAGATGAAAGTTATGAAAACTAAGAGTCAAAATTGGTTTTTTTATATTTAAGATTCCAGATAAGCGGACAATAAAAATTAAATACGAAATTAAGGTAAAGTTTATCATTTTATTTACTTGTAACAGTTTCGATTGTATTATTTCTGTAATAAAATATAATGTTATGCGGGCACATATTCTAATAATGATAACTTGGAACCTTGACTTTTAATGCTTGTATCTGAAATATTGCATTCGATAATAAAATTCAATAAGTAGAACACAAATTACATAGTTTAAGAATTAAAAAATTTTTTTAACTGTGAAATCACAAAAACAAAACCAAAAGAAAACAAAAACCCACCTTTTTTATTCACTCTTTATGTAAATTGTGTCTCTATCTTTTTATATGACTTAGAAAATAAATTTTAAATTTTTACATATACATATCAATGTAGACCTATTTAATAAAACCTGTGTTCCTACTACAGTTGAATACTAGTTTTACCTTTAAAACGTTTAAACTGGTCTTCTTACATGCATTCATAATACATACATTCTTTTATGTATATCTATAATGTTAAAGACTAAATTTACGATATATTTACATCTTATGCAATAAACGAAGTTTGAAAATAGCCTGTTTTTATTAGAAGTTTTTCAAAAATAAATCCCAGTACTATAGATATTTCTATTATATCGAACTTCTAGTCTAAAATTTTAATGTTACTCATTCATTGAATCCATTATTTTAAAAATGCTGCAAATATTTCTTGAAAACAAAAATGTAGGTGAATGTTATACGCAAGTAAATGTGTATGTATTTATATTCCTATAAATATATAGTAAACTTGTTCTCATTTTGATTTTGTACAAATCGTTGAAGATTAAGTATTATTTTAGCAATTATTTAGAACTAGATACAGTTACATAAAATGTTTCAAATATCAAAGAAATATTCAAAAAGAATATTATTTAATGTTGCATGACACAGAAAATAGATCGAGACATACAACTCTTTGGTATGCAAAACGTCTATAAATAAACTGTTATCCTTATGAATTTGTGTTTATTCAATATTACATTCAATATTGTACTCAATAAAATTGCTTTAATATAATAAACCGCACAGTATTTGAATTCTGGTTAATATGGTGATATTGAATTATTGCTCGAACATTAGTCTTAGAATGCATTGTATTTAATCTATATAAAGTAGAAATTTTATCATTGAACAGTTTTAAATTGATAAGGATGTTTAAAATTTTTATGTAAAGAAAGATGCTTTGCTTCATAAATTTCGAAATATAAAGGAAATTAAACTATATTGCAGTAGAATAATTGTCTTATGTCAAAAAACAAACAAAAGGCTATTAATAAGATGAAATAAAATAAAGTTGGATCAAAGCAAGTTTTATGAAAAACAGCACTTTTCCTCGAATAAATATAGATTTTAAAAACAATCTACTACATTATTTTATTACTACCGTTCATGTATATCAAAACATATCAAATTATCGCATATACTTAGGATGAGAAAAAAAAAAAAAACAAAAATAAATTGACCAAAGCAATAAATAAAGCTGGAACTGGACGATTAAATAAGTGAGTTAAGATGAATTATGTTTTTTGATTGTATGGAATTCACCATTATCTTTTTGCTTCTTTTTTGTAGTCGAAATTTAAAATGTTTGAAGTTTCTGAACTATAAGGCACCGGAAATTCAAGTTTTACAATTTTTGAGAGATGATAACTTGAAAGAAGATGGGGGTGGAAAAAACTTTCTTCTAGAACGAAATGAATAATTGATCAGCATCTAAAAGATAAAATTTCAAGCTTGTACTTCTTACCGTCTAAAAGAAAAATTACATCAAAAATTTGAAAAAAAAACGTGTTTGAAATAACTGTTCATTTTACAGGACCATAAAGACAAAATGTCTTTTGGATCTTAATGCTAGTGCTATGACTCAAATTTCACTACCTTTCAGCGTTTCTGCTTTATAGAAATAAGTTAATACTAAAGATCTATTTATGTATATTTGAGGTTTCTAATACAAAGGGTTGAGAAGCTTTATGCAGAGATAAACGAATAGAAGGTCGGACAGACTGAAACTAATAAGCAAATTTTTCTAATATTTTTTGGGTAAAGTGCTAAAAATGATCTATTGAAATTATTCTCTCATTATCACATAATTTTACATAAATTCAGGAGATAGCCAATATAAAACTGGAATTGCTGTATTGATTATAATTAATTTAGTTATAATGAGGCACGTGAGTATTCTTTCGCATAAAATGGCGATTTCAGGCTCACATTTATTAATAATTTTTTATAATAATTCAATTTTTTTTAGATAATTTCTGACATTTAAAAGCTTTTGAATTGGCCACAATAGTTTGTCAAAAATTTGCACCTTTGCGACAGGGACTCGAAATTATTATAATAGTACTAACATTTATATTTTGTGTTCCAAATTTCATATCTTGAACGGCGTAGAAACTTTGTGGAATAAAACTAACAGGCATATTTTTCAAAGCATCAAGCTTAGAACCGTGGGTAGTTATTGATTTTTGATTGTTTATAGTTGTAATTTTACGAGAATCAAACTTCACGTTAGAGATTCGTAGTCTTGATAAATTCGAATTGTATACCAGTTTTTTCGGCCGATATAAGTAGAGCATAAGATTTTTATCTGTACTTGTGATTTTAGTCATAATTTTTTAATATTATGTGAATGACTAAGTGAATAAACTTTTTTTCTTAGAAATATTGACAAATAGGTCAATGTAGTGAATGAAATATGATAAAAAATCAATCATGATAGTTAATTAAAGTTGACGAATAACAGTTTATATGTAATTGATTATTCAGAAGCAGCACACCTATGTATCAATGGTTTGAATTGCATGTGCAATAAAAAGTTACCACTGCTTTCCAATTGATCTATTTCCCGATTGAATATAATGTTAAAATGAATTTGAAAGGAAGAAGTACATCAAAGTAACAATTTATTATCAAAAACACAAATCTTGCTTGAAATTCACAATTTCTAATTCACAATTACTGTAAAAGGCTTCCTTTTTTATTTCTTTGTGAATCAATTAAAGTTAATTAAATTTTAATATTTCCTTTCTTGTAAATTTATTGTCTTATAAACAACATTGCTTTGAATATCAATAGTAACAAGGGGTTTGACTGGGATGAAATAAATCTTAGAACAAAAAAACCATTTGAGTTTTTTATTATTTGCCCATATTAGTAAAAATCAACTTTTTTAATAGTTAAAAATAAAGCGTTTCATTGTCGTCGCTTTATAATTTTAGAAATGGTCTACTTTTTTATATTCCTCTGGAGGTTTTAAAATATGCAATGTACACTGAAATACCTGCATAATAGGATTATTTTTTTTTATTGCATTATTCCGCGCATTCAGAAAAAAAAGAGAAAAAAGTAGTAAAGAAACGCAGTTACTTAAATGACAGCAACTGATATTAAAATGCAAACAGTTACAACGAATAAGACAGATTTTATTTTCTATTTCCACTTTTTTTTTTTTTGTAAAGCATTTAGAATTTTTATTATAGATATCTTTTTTCATTTTTGTTTAAAGCGAGAATTCTTTAAAACAAGTTCTTAATTATAAAATTATTTTTTTAAAGTAGGTTATCCAGAAATAAGAATAGTTTTTATATAGAACAAGCAAAAAGAAAATCAAAAAATACAAACCATCCATTTGAGACAATCTAAACATCCCATTTGTGATGCAGCATGAATGGGAGCCATGCCATCCCGTGCTCTTACATACAGAGATCCACCAGCCTCTAATACTAAAAATTTCAAAACTTCTAAATGACCTTCTTGAGCCGCTAAATATACTGGTGTTACATCATTGTCCATTTGAGTATTAGCACTAAAAATAAAATAAAATAAATTCGTTAAAAATTGGATTGAATACGGTTGAATACGCACAAGAAAGATTATAGTCGAGTTTACTAAAATTATTTCAAATTATGTGTAAGGTGGTTAAAAGTATTGCAAATTTGCTGATGTTGTTATAATTAAGAACGTTTGGATATATTAGCAAAAAATACATATTTAATTTAATTTTGATTAAAAGTCTATGTTAACCCTCGATTTTAAAAATCAATATTCATTTTATTGTTTGGTAAGATTTGTCAAACAATTCAACAAAGCCAAAAATTATTTTGGTATTATCGGCAAGGCTTGATAAATAATCTGTGGTTATAGAGCACATATTCGTAGCATTATCAATTCATTTGCTGTTGCATATCAAAATCCGATGTAAGTAAAAATACATCAAACATATGATTTTTAAAGTATCTAGCACATTCTCTTTGAATCAAAAAAAAATATATTGTGCATTAACATTTTGTTCGAATTCAATAGCTAATTAAAGAATTACCTATATTATAACAAAAATTTGTTTATTTTAATGAAAAGTAACTTCAAAGTAAAGAGTGTTAGAAATTTTTGTTTAATAGAAAATCGAAGTGAAATTTTGAAAACAAACCGGTTTGACATAACGGGTAATTCTATAACGATCACGGTGTCATTTGAATGTTTGTTCATGCTATTTGACAAAAAAAACAAGCTGCTTGTCATTTCTCTGCGCTTGCGAAATTTAAAATATGTTTACGTTTTGTTTATGGCCAATACAATAAATTATCGAAAAATGCCATTTTTGCTACTTAGAGTGACAATTAGGGACATTATGAGAATAGATTCGATTCGATATTTGGTATCCATACTTCTTACAAGGGAAGTATCAATAATTCGATATCGATCTTTTAATATTTGGAGGAAAAATAATAAAGTAACCGCGAAAATTTCAAATAATGAGATGAGATAAATAATTAATTAATTTTATTCTATATTAATGTAAACTAAGACCAAAACTTACACAAAAGTTCATTATTTAATTTTTGAAAAACGCTAACCCCGACTGACCACGATAATTTTACAAATTACGCATTCAAACGGAACTAAAATCGCCTGTCATATGTAATAGGTGTTTCCTGGCTTGAATGTGACATTTTGGTATTTTCTGATGTGAATCATTTTTTGAACCAATTCTCTTAGGAATGAGGCAAATTTATTGAATTATAGAAAATAGATTTAAGTGGAAAATAAATCGTGATGATTATTTTATTCAAATATTTCTATGAGCTTTAAAAAAATAAATACAAGATTAAAACAGCAACAGGCTATTCAACTTATAAATAAGTGTCACTCATGAAGATAATTGTAACATGAATTACATAATACAGTGGATTGGTTCTCTGATGATGTTGTAATACGAAGATTAATTTTTAAATTACATAACAACTAACGTCATATGGTGTTTTTATTAAGTTTTTCAAGAAATGCAGTACTAGTATTAAAGTTGAAACACTTAATGTTCTTGTAACAGCATTCATTTATTCAAAATTTCAGTCCTGTTAGTTTTTATATGAATTATTTTAAAAGCTTGCCATAAAAATTCATTTAACCATAATTAAATTCACCAGATTGTGAAATTAATGTGTAAAGAATATTGAATTTTCAATAATAGATCGATCTGCAGAACTATCATTAGAAAAATTCTCAATTATTTCCAAACCATGCTATCGCAGATTATTGTACTATTGTAGTTATGTCTTGAACTGTTTGCAGCTAATACAAAAATATAGTTCCAAACGATTGCGTTTCAAACAAAGGAATCGTTTAAGAATCTAGGACTTATAAACAAGATAAAAAAATTACATTCTGGGAATCTATACCTAAGTTGCACGGAATCACAAATTAAAGATACAAATAAATGTTAAATTAAGTAAATTAGTAGCTCCACAATTTTTAAACGCGTCTTAATTTGTATGTGATCCAGTCAATAATGTTATATGCCATGCAGATAAATACTCCCGTTAAATTCGAACACAACACGTGATACGAAACACTTTTTACAGATTGAAAATATTGTAAAAAGTGTTTGGCATCACGAGTTGTGTGCAATTATACCACAATTTCAAAAATTTGATGACTAACATTTTAACTAAAATGTTCTAACTTATTTTTCCATCTAGAATTGTGTAAAAGTTTTGTGAGTAGACGGGGACTGACTGATTGGAATTATACGGTACATTTTTTCATATTTTTACATTTAAATTCAAAGTACATTTAAATAAATAAATATTGGAACATCCACCCACTTTATCGCATACGTGTGTGACTTCAAGTGTCTATGACATAATTTCTAAGTTAATAAATTTTTGTTTGTTTTTATATAAATTAGGTCGTTAAACTTTTATTCGAATTTTCAAATTTTTTTTTTTTTTTGTTATTGTTACTTACGAGAAAAATTTTCACTATGTTGTATAAATGGTGCAGTAATTTTGCAAACACGATAATAAAAATTAAAGAAAGGAAACGTTAACGAGTGTTGTGCATGCAATCAATGTGAATTGCAATGGAAAACAACAGAACTTTATTAAAAATTGCCAGTCGATTATTTTCGTTCACATAACAGAAACACTGCTATAATTCAAGGAAACATGAATTTTATGTAAACAAATATACAGACACTATAATGTACATATTTGTAGTTTTGTATGTATCAACTGTGTTTATAGCGATAAAAAAATATGCAACAGATACATAAATATTTTGATGCGCAATGATGATTTTTTTGAAATGCACTCATTCATTCATATTAATATTTTGGTCGTGTTTTATAATAAAATATTTAAGAAGCAATTTAATTGTACACCTATCATATTTGCTTTAATTTGTAAAATTTGTTTATGAAAATGATTGTGGCTTAATTGTTAACGTTTTAAAATTAAAATTAGTTGAGCATAAACTACTTAGCGTTGTTTTTTTTTCTTAATTAATAAGTATAACTTTGCTTAGAGAAAACTTAACATCATTCAATATCGTAAATATTTATAGCAATAAAAATACATTTTGTAAATTTCACTTTACTCATACCATTTAAAAGTTTTTCTATTTGTATTACATTTTAATCAAAATACAACGATACAAAAATGCTCAAATAAAATTTACTAAATCTAAATTTTAGCAGGAATATTTTTAAATCGCATTACATAGAATTTTAACATGGACTAGAGAATTTGAATTATGATTTTATATGAATTTTAATTACATTATTAAAAAAAACTATTCATGATTACGGAGATCTGAAGGATACCATCAAACTAATATAAAATTTCTATTAAAATTAGTAAAGCAAATTCAAGTCGCTTGGCAAATAGATAATTTTTATATCGATGTATTTTTAAATATCATTCTTTTAGATACTTTGCAATTTATTTTAGAAATAAAAATTTTAATACAAACTCATATCAACATCATATTTGCAAAAATTACAACACTTAACCCACTGAAATTAATGTAGTAGACTGCAACTTCAATTAGGCTCCTTATCTAGTGAACTTGCAAAGAGTATTTCCGAGTATGTACAGCAAAAGAAATCAACTTAAACATATTAAAAATTATTACGATAAAATCTGATGATTAATTAAACTTGATATTGTAATTACTTACAAGAACCAAAAAAAAAACGATATCATCCCTGTTCATAAACTCATAAATTTTACTTTTGTAATATTAACGAGAAAAAATAGAGCTGTCCTTGTCAACTCTGTGATACCCGTACGAATTTGTTATTCTATGTGGGAATAAAGATGCCCTAACTGACTATGGGACAGACTATGACTTTAAGTTGCCGTATTACCATATTAATTTATGCAAAATTTTAGTACAATGTGTTTTTCAAAATACTGTGTGTGTCAAACTACTATTGAAGTTGTATGGCAGCTACCAGAAAGAGCCAAGAAATTTTAACGAATTTTATCAAGCACATCGGCCCTACTAATATATTTGCTTGTGCGAAATTTCAATATTACAGCTTCTATAGTTTCTGAGATATAGTCAAATAACTTTTGAAGTTGTATGGCATCTACCCGAACCGGTATTCCGATCGTGCCCAAATTAAACATGGTTCTGGCACTTATTACAATAAATCATATGTGAAAATTTGGTGAATTTAGCTCAATTAGTTTTTGAGTTATCGTCGGGACGGACAGACAAAGCTAAATCAACTCAGAATTTGACTCTGATCAAAAACATATACTTGAGTCTATATTCGAACATACGTTTCTACGGGTATAAAAATCAGACAGCAAATCTATAATGAGAAAAAATTTGTATTCCTTGATTTTCAGGGGCTTTCATCCGCCTCAGATTTTATTATAGATTTTATATTATTTCTATATAGACACCCCCCGCCCCAATGAATTTTTAGAACTGTTGCAATTATTACTTTAGTAATTATATCGTTACCTAGATAAAACGATCACAAATTACAAAATTTTTATTTTATTAAATTTACTATTAATACGTAGTAAATAATAAGGCTAAGAACTATTTACTAATTACTTATTTATGGTAAGTACTAAAGTGTAATTTTGAAGCTAAAGTCAAATTTTATTTTAAGCTCATATTTCTATAGTTTCAAAATCAATTACATATTCATAAGTAGTTAAAGTAGTTCTTATGCTATATATATATAAGTATTTTACCATATACTGTACTACTTCAGATTCTGACAAAGCAAACAGTTGTTATCATTGAACAATCAATTTAACACATTTACTTTAAATACGCTTACTTATTCTTAACTGACTTTTTCACAACTTTTTAATTTTTATCTCTTAAACAATCTTAATCAAAATCACCTTTCCAAATTTTATTTGTACATTTATTAAGAAATTATTTTATTTCAAATTGTTTGCGAGATGTACATAAGTGTGCACGTATACATATATTATCTACATACTTAAATTGATAATTTCATAAACTAATATAAAATAATTTTACTGACTCGCATGTATGAATCAGAGACGTACAGTAAGTGCAGCGAGAAATTTCAAAATGAAATTTATCATTTCTAAACTCTTAACATTTTTCTCTTTTATAATTCATTTGACTGTGTTATACATTCATACATTTTTAATTTAATTTTTTCTAGCATTTCTTGTTTTTAACGTGATAGTAGTGTATTATAATATTGGCATAAATAGTGTAATATTTACATAACAGTATAATAATATTGATATATGTGTAAGATCTTTTATATGAAGGCATGAACTCCAATTTGATCTTCACAAATTCGTTGTAAAAGAAATTTAACTTGGAATGCAATCGAATACGAGTACACTAGTGTTAGTACCTCAATAAATTCAAAATTTGTACATTAACCAAAATTGTAGTTGAATGCTCTTCTAATGGACTCGGGCATATAAACGATTCTAAAACAAACTAATAAAAGAAGAAGAGAGAATAATATGTTGACTCTTACAGTTCCCATTAATGTTTTTTAACAATTAAGCGAGAAAATATTCTTTTTTATATGAAGAACTTCTTCCTAAATTTCATTGCACACCTTAAAATAAAATCCATTGTACCCTACTGAATATACTCGTATGTGTAGATGTAAAATCAAAAGTAAACTGCAAATACTTTCACTCCTTTCAGAAAAACGTTAATTTTATTGCTAATTTTACAATTAACAATTATTATTGCAAGAAAATGTTAATAAAGTCATAACAGATTTTTAAGCATTGCTACTGTTACACGATTTTGTATAGAATTGTAATACATATATGCAGATAAATATGTATATAAATATGAATTAATTTAAAGAAAAGTTTAATTTTGTGGGTTTTTTCATTTAAATGCTATTGGCAATAAAAACGCATTTTAAAGCGTTTTCTTTTTCAATATTCAAAGTTTGTAACACGATTTTCGTTTATTTCTGTATACTGCCACGATGAATGTGTAGGTTTGATGCTTTGGAAAATCTGTTGAAGTCCCTGGGTGGTTACGTACTCTAAGTAAAAGTGCGCTGCAAGAAATCAGCCTTTGCAAGATACTATGAATCAGTAAGAGTATGGGTTTCGAGGGAGCGCGGTTTTTCAGATATTATAAATGATTTTAGATGCACAGCACATCCACTTTTTGGGTCGCAACGTATTGTTACTCTATACAACAATTTACAGTTTATCGTTTAGCTCAGAAAAAAACATCAGTAATTTGGTTTCTTAAGTTTGAAGAAAAAATTTGGTTGATATGCATGGAATTGTCCTTCAAAATGTGGTATACAAAGTTGCAGAGCAAGTATCCTAATTTGGGTTTGAAAAATCGAAACATAAATTTTCGTAACCTTGCCAAAGATTTTCGGTAAATTTGTCAACGTTTTAAAATATTTCAGAAAGAATATTTTCATACATAGACCTAGAACAGACGCCATAGTCTGAATGCCCGGCACTTATCGGCACTTGGAACTCAGTTTAATAAACGGAAAATTTGCAGTTAGATATTTGATAACATCAAAGGTTTGTAATCCAATGGCGAAAATTAATTGAATTATTTTTCTAATAAAATTGATAAAAAAAATAAAATTTACAACAACAATTTTATAAAAATTTCAGTATGTCAAAAATATGTCAAAAAATCTTACAAATACTTTCATATTAATTCTTTATGAAACTAATAATTAATAAAAATATTTTGCAATCCGCAAAGAAGAAATTTTCGTGAAAATTATTGATCAAGAATGAATGATATTGGGAGCAATAAAAATTGCAATAAAATTATTTGCTATAAACAAATTTTATATAAAATTAATTTTTTCTTATAAGAAACACGGAAAAATTGAAAATGTGTTTTTATAATTTTATTTAAGAGAAAAGATTATTTGTGTTACTTTTAAAGTGGAGCAGAAGATTTCAAGCTTTAAAAAATCTTATACTAAAAAATACAAAAAGAAAATTTTATCTACTCGTTCTTTTGTTAACTGTTACAACTCTAATAGTATTTTTTCACTTAAATTGAGGTCAACGTCATTATTCATGTTACTGACCATGAAATCTTCTTTTCACCAATTTAGATGCAAAATGAAATTTCAATTGGGAAATTATTAAAAATTACTTAATAATTGAAATAGTTGGAAAGACGACCAAACTTGATTAAACAAAAGTGTTAAAAACAGATTTAAAATTAATTCAGTAAAAAATTCATTTTCATCGAAAATTATTTTGTTAATAAAGGATGATAAAATCAATGCTGTCGTAATCAATTTCTGCTGCTATCACAATAAATCTACAGGTTAGTATCAGTCTAAGTTTTGTAATAAAATGGATGGTAGTAAGAATAAAACAGTCACAATTATCTTGCCCTTTATTATTTTTAATAATAATTTTCAAATCACACAAAGTTTGCTTTCATAGCACTCCTCTTCGGTTTTGATTAAATAAACCACAATTGTGAATTTTGACGACATATATTGTTAACCCAATCTCCTTTTTTAGCACTTTTCCAAAAATTTTTTGGAAAAAGTGCTTATTAGTTTCACTCTGTCCGTCCGTCTGTGGACACTTTTTTTGTTTACAAAATTTCTACATCCTTGAAGATAGACCTCTAGAAGTTATACCCCCCCAAAATGCTAAAAATGACCTTTTTTAACTATTTGTTGCAATGAAACCATAAGCATTTTTGAAATTTTGCAAACGCAGAAAGGCAGCGGCTTGTTTCCCCTAGCGCGGTATACTATAGTTAAATTTTATAAAAACAAAATGGCCGTTCAAATTTACCGTTATCTAAAGTCCTTTTTTTGCAAATTTTTGATGTCGTTTTTCTTCTACACCCCAGTCTGTAGAAACTTTAAATTTTAGGGGCTTTTAGACATTAACAAATAATTTATTTATAATTTATTAGAAGAAAATTTTTTTCCATCTCCACCCCCTCTCAAGTTATCGCCCCTTGAAATTTGTAAAATTTGAATTTTTGACACCCTATATTTCTGAAACCGTAAGTTTTTCAAATTTCTATAAACGCAAAAAGTTAACGGTAAATTCCATGACATTTAAAAATATAATTATTTTTCTTAACTCACACAATTAAACCTTAAAATCGAGCATTATGTTAACCCCTCTTTATATTAATTTTTTCTTTATTTCAAAGATTGCATCATGCATCATCCTAAATATATGCAATCCTAGAAATAGTTTTGTATATGAATGAAAATAATTTTAATAGTGTGATAGGTATACATAGACTGTATTTAAAAGCAGAATTTTCACTTGTTGAAGGGAAAAGTGCTACAATACAAACCATTGGTTTGACCCAACTTTATTTATACATAAATTTATTTAAGTAATTTTCCAATTGGAAAGATCTAAATTCTGATAACGTTAGCAAAATTAAGAAGAATTAAATTAAGCAAAACGTGAACACGTCTATACCGGTTGATGGACAGTAATTTTGAATTTTTCTACTGAATTCTTTCCAGAGTTCTATTCATATTTACGGACCACAATAGGTAGATTATGTGATGGCAACAAATTTTGCATATCGAGTTTTCGCTGGGAACACACTTCTCCATGGTAGGGAAGTGTAAATAAACTATTTTTAGCAACCTGTCGGTCTGTCGGTCTGTGTGTGCACGCGTTTATCTCAAGTTCTGCCGAACCGATTTTGATGAAATTTTATATGTAAGTTTATTTCCATCATGGCACGGATTGATCAACTTTTAGGATATATCAGGCCTCGGGATCTGCACTTTTTAGCGGGCCTGTTTTACATTTTTGATCATTATGAAGAAAATATTCAATAGATTTGCTTGAAATTTCATATATAAACTTCATTTGATCTTCCGCGAAATCTCCTAACTTTTGGAAGAAATCAGGTGTCAGCGACTGGACGTTTACTACAGGCCAAATATACATTTTTGCGTATATAAAGAGAAATAATCAACCGATTTCATTAAAATTTAATATTTAAATTCTTCGTATTAATGAACATATACATTTTTTCAAAGATCAGGGCTCGGAAACTGATCTGAGGGCCGATTTTAAGTATTTTACAGACATTTTTATAATATTCTGTAACACTTTCACTAATCTAGACAATACTTAGCATATAAGCGACTAGATTTCACTAATCTAGTCGCTTATATGCTCACCATATCAGATTTTTTTATGTTTTATAAAGGCTGAAATTTTTGGCACCTGTCAATTGTTCATCAGAAATGTGGACTTGAATTGTTTTTTATATTTTGATCCTATAATAAACACCGATTGCAGCTTTTATAACAAATATTAAACGAACAATTGGAAATATTTCGCGAATGCAGAAAGAAATGGTTTAAAATTGTAATTAAAATGCTAATAAATCTTGTTAAGTCTCTTGTTCTTGTTACTTATATGGCAGTAATCGTAAAATTATGAAATTGTAACCTGCCATTTCAGTTTTCAATGTATAGAAATAGTTGCCGTTACGTTTATATTTCAATCCTAACTTCTGTCGATTTATTTTTACATTGGAAAGTGGAAGATTTTGAATATGAATTCGGCATATAAATTTATCACAATTTTCTACTAAAATTTTGATTAACAGATTCTAATTTTTATGAAATATTAATAAAAACGTATTTATTAGGCAACTGAAACTTATTATGCTTTTAGTGAAAACTTCTTATGGACATGTATTAAAACCAGATCAGTCAGATTCTAATTTTTAAATTAAAATATACGCACGCTTTTTTAAGAATATTTTAAATTTATGAGAATATAATTACTGAAATCAAATATCATGCTGTGGTCAAGTTCTGTCACTCGTTCTGAATTACTAATTGTGTATAAGTAAAAAATTTCTGTTTTCAACAGCCTCTATTCCTTTAAACTGTAAGTTTCAACTCTATGAATTAGAAATTCAATTTAATCCCATAATGTTGTGTTGGAAGCTTTTTTGATATCCTGCTTACTCTTAATGGATTCAGTAATAACTTCTAATTTCATTTAATAAATTCTAAATGTTGTTGTTGAACTGTGCATTGGAAAAAACAGAAAATTCTCGCTTTATTTATTAATTGCTTTGAAACTCAAAAATTTTTTATTTTTTTATGTAACTTTGCTTTATTAAATTCAACTACACTAAAATCATTATTTTGAAATCCTGAAAATAATCTAGTGTCTTTTGCAATTTATTTCTGGCAAAATTATTATAGACAATAATCAGAAATTATCCTAAAAGTTTGGTTGAATCTAGACTTTTCCAATTCCAGAATTACTGATCCATTCCCTTCGTAAGAAGTGTAAGATAGAAAAGCATTTATATTCGAATAGAGAGACGCAACACAGAAATATCTTTATTAAATTATAAAAGTTTTGTGGTATGTAATAACCTAAATCGGAAAATCATCCCAATTTATTTTATGATTATTTGAACAATTGTTGTAATTTTGAACAATTGTTGAAAAATTTTGTAATAAAGTAATTGCAATGTATAAGCAGTGGATTCATAAATTGTTAGTTAAATATGTCTTCTCCTCATACATACATATATATATATAACCAAATATGAACATAATGAAATTTTTGCAACTAGTACATTTTTTACAATATTTGAGACTGAAAATTAAAAGTGCAATGTAAGGCTTTTCCCTTCATATCATAAACTTTATTAATTCTGGGTAAAGATTTTCAAATGAATAAGATAAAATGAATGAATAAAATATGAGCAATTCATGACCTATTTGTTAATTAACTAAAAAAAGAGTCAGACTCAGTGATTAATTGCAACTAAGTTGTACAAAGTATGCAAGTGTAAATAATTTTCTTGTATTAAAATAATTAAAGCGATTAATTCTTAGCATTACTGAGTTTATTAAATTTTAATATTATTACTTGCAAACTTTATTACTTAAAACATACGAGCAACAGTATGTGTTTGTATCCATTTATTAATAAGTTTAAGCTATAAAATTTTAAGCGGTGATGTTGAAATTAGTTTTTAAATTAATTAAAATGAAAACTAATTTTCCTAATTGCGTTCTATTTTAAAGGTGAGCGTTGCATGTGCACGTACCTGTACCATTTATACCGGATTTGTATATTGTAATCTCTAAATAATGCATCTCAGTAAAACATGTTTTTTGCTCTTTATATCTATCTATAAATAATTAAAATGCATGTATGTAAGGTTCTCAACAAATTTGACGATTTTATCACTGCTGAAGCTGTCTACCGTGTAGCGTGATTATTCTATTATAGTGTCTATTAATATAATACTTATAATTATTAAGAAGTTATAATAATATAATTTCTTAATAATTTTCGTTTCATTTGCAAGTTTTCTGAGATAGATGCGCAAGCATATGTTTTTGATCATCATCAAATTCAGAGTCAGTTTGTCCGTCCGTTCGTCTATGTAAGTATAACTTTGTGTAAAGGCTGTATAATAATAAATGTCAGAATCTTGTTTAAATTTCATCTGATCGAGGTACTGATTAGGATACTTGATACACAACTTTCAAAGTTATTTAGTCTCATTTTAGAAGAACTATCAAAGCTGCAGTATCGCGAAGATTTCGTACAAAATTCGCACAAATATGTATAATAAGATAAGATGGCCTTCACTTACTATAAAAGTTGTTGAAATTTAGGAATGTTTATAAAAACTGCCCTACATTTTCAAAAGTTTACTAAGTTGATTCTCAAATTTCATACAACTTTATCCGCATATTTCATACGGATATCATATTCTCATTAATGCATGTGGAAACTATTCTAATTTTTAATCACATTTTTTAAATTAATTTAAATTTAGTCATTATTAATTCAAGTATGAAGCTGTCGATTACTTATGTAATATGATTTTTTTGTTACCTTACTAAAGCTCGTCTTGTATTTCTTTCCTTTTTTCCAATTAAATCCTTATTTTTATTATAATTTGATGTTTTATCCATATTAGAATGATTACTTTGATTTATTTCCATAGAATCTTTACTATTTTTACTGCTATTTGATTTATTCATCGTACTCTTTTTCGAAGACATTGGTGACAATTTTTTATTTTCGATCATAAATTTATTATTATTTATGTTAATATTATTAATATTATCGTTATTATCATTTTTCTTAATATCACTATTATTATTTACATGATTTCTTTTATGATCACTTTTCATTGAATAAGCAGTTGATGTCGCTGAATTTGCAGCATTTAAATTAGCATTTGTAGTAGAATTTGACATTTTGTTATTACTACAATTGCCGTTTTCATTCAAAACTGATTGAATATCATTATTTGATTTACTTTTAATTTTATTGCGTCGAAATGACGCAACACTAGTCATTTTAAAAAATATATTACGTTTATTTGCATTTAATGATTGAAAATAACCAAACATTAAGAATTTTTTCCAAAAATTTGGAATAATGCTTCTTTTTTAATGACAAAGCCTCTAAACTTATAAAGAAAAAAAATAATTTTGAAAATTTATTTAATTATTTGATTACAAATCCTACTTTGATTCTTGTAAATTTTATTGTTATAATAAAATGTTTTCTGAATAATTAAGTAAATTCAATAATCAAAAAATATTCTATTATAGGTTTGCCAAACATTACATAAAAATATTTGCAAAGAAATAGCCTTTATTCTTTGGCTAATATAAAATATGCTAACTAATAAAGTTATAGCCCCAAATCGGATTGGTTTTATGAGAAAAAATTTAATTGATTGATTTAAGTACGTGTGGCAAAGATTAATTGCATTTAAATTCATAAGAACAATTTCGATTCATAGCACATTAATCGTTTAACTTTATTAAACCAAAATAGGGCTTATTCCAATAATTACACCAAAATTAATAGGGTTTATTCGTGTAAAGTAAATTGTTACTCCAAACATTGAAATACAGATTTTACAACGAATTGGTTTATTCAGCAATTAATATTGTATTGCTGAATAAGCTAAATTGCTGTTTAAATTCAAGAGCTTTTAATTATTAGGAAGTTTCTTGTAAATTAACCTTCTTTCAAAGCAAAATAATTCAAAAGTGTGACACAACACCTTTTAAAAATAAGCTTTTTCTTAAACTGACTCAGTTTTTGAAAAACGGTCTTTTGCATAGGAAAGATAAAAATATAAAACTTCTATTTATGCAATAAACCCCCTTATTTGTAAAAATTGTAGATGACACCTTCATTCACTCGTGTCTTCAATTGTGTATCGACACAGTGTTATTACATTTCGGATGTCAGATTAAGTTTCAAAGTGTTGAAAAGGAAAAACTTTCAAAAGTTTTTAAAACTAATAATAAGAATTTCGAAAACTCTTAGCTTGTATTCTATTGAATCTTCTGGAAGAACAAAAACGGCTTTAGTTCGACTGTCATTATTTCACTTTTTTGTTTCTTGTAAAGTGAACCAAACCTATAAAATTGTGCTAAATATCATTCCAATTACAATTATTCATTTTTCCATTTTAATAATTTTAAATATATTTAAAATCTTTTTTTATAATTTTTACACACTCATATTAATTTTTTCAACAAAAACTAATTTTAATTCCATAATAATTGTATTATGTAAAATTTTTTTCACTTTCATTTGGTTTCAAAATTTCAAAAATCGTGAATTATTATTTTCAAACTCAACAATTTCACATACAATATAATTTCATATTTCATTCCATTATCACAATAACCATAATAATTTTTAATAAATTATCAAAAAAATTATTTTTATTAGCAATCTAAAAATATCACTTCTTTTTTAAATTTTTCCATTTTAACATTTTAACAATTTTCAAAAAAAAAAATTCATATTAATTTTCAATTGTTGCATTCTATCGTAAAATTTAAAATATAATTTTTGATTTTATTAATAATAAAATAAAATATTAAAAAGTCCAAGATGAAAAATTTTAATGATTGTCCCGCATTAACGGCCAATCAACGACTGTATATTTAGAGTTAGCAGCGATATTAAAAATCAAAAACCAAAGAAAAAAATCATTCATATTGTAACAAGGAAAATCGCTCAACTTTCTTTCTTCGGAGATAAATGAAAATTAGATCATCAGCCAGGTGATCGCTAACTCTATAATAATATCGCCAACAACTTTTTTTGCAAAATACTTATGATTTTTTTGCACAACAAATATTATAAAAATAAAGAAAAAGACAAAAAAATTAAACTAAATAAAAAAAAATAAAAATGAATACTTTGTTAGTTGGTGCTATTTGAAAGAAGAAAATGATGAAGAATAAATAAATACAAGAACAACAAAAATTATAAAAGAAGTAAGCAAAAGCCAACAATAAAAACATAAAAACAGTTAGTAATTGTGCAAAAAAATGCAACATCAACAACAAAAAAATTCATAAATGCATGAAGAAAAACTGATAATAATCGTGTTCATTGCATTTTTTGTTGTTGTTGTTGTTGTAGAGTTTTGTTATCTTGATTAAATTTGAAATTTTTTCTTTTTTTGTATTTGAAATCGCGCGCACACAAATATTTCGTTTTACAGGCGATAACATTTTTGCTCCTTCGATCATAACGATTTATAAACTTTGAATTAATTATGCATTAGAATTTCTACCATTATATTTGTATGGGTTTAATTTAATGCGATTCTAAAAACAGTTTTAATTATTGACTTTCAAGTTTTTCACCAATATTAAATACACATACATACATATGTACATGGATAAATTTGAGTAAAGTGATGATGATTTTATTTGTGTAAACTTATGATTTATTTATGCGATATGCAATTCTAATGGATAAATATTGGTCTTAAGTTGCCACATAGAGAAATTCTTTACATTGACCGATTGAAAAATTAAAAATATGTAAGTTTATTTAATTCCTCCAAAATTATTATTGTTTCCTTTCTTCGGTAATTTATTATGTTAAGAAAAAATGAGAAAAAATAGAGTTAACCTTGTCAACTCTGTGATAGCCGTACGAAATAAGACAGACTATGACTTTCAATTGCCGTATTACCATATTAATTTATGCAAAATTTCAGTACTGTGTTTTTCAAAATACTGTGTGTGCCAAACTACTATTGAAGTTGTATAGCAGATACCAGAAAGAGCCAAGAAATTTTAACGAATTTTATCAAACACATTGGTCCTACTAATATATTCGTTTGTATGAAATTTCAATATCACAGCTTTAATAGTTTCTGAGATATAGCAAAATAAATTTTGAAGTTAGAGGGAAGCTTCCCGAACCGGTACCCCGATCATGTAAAATTTAAATAGAGTTCTGGCACATACTACAATTATTTGTGAAAATTTGGTGAATTTAGCTCAATTAGTTTTTGAGTTATCGCTGGGACGGATGGACGGGCAAAGCTAAATCAACTCAGAATTCGATGCGGATCAAAAACATACACTTGAGTCTATATCTCAGAGCATTATTTCTTAGCGTTACAAACGGTAAGGCAAATTGAGTATACCCTCCGAATATACCTTCGTACAGGTATAATGAATTCAGTTTAATGTTAATCAATTAATGAATGATTAATAGGGCTTTCCTTATTGCTAAATTACAAATAAAAATGCAATTTCTAAAGATAACTGAGACCAACTATGTTGTTTCTAAGGTTAAGAAGATATCGTGGACATTATCAATTATGTTAATTTGTGGGAATCTTTTTCTATAAAAAATTAAGAATATTTAGACAAAATTTAAGAATATACATGTAAGATTTAAAAAAAACGAAGTAAAAATCGAGGTTTGAAATTTTTTGATAATATAGATCGAAATATGTTTTAAGCTTATTTATTTAAGAAAAAAATAAAAATTAATAAACAATTGAACAGTTTGTAAAACAAAAATTATTTATTGTTTAAAAATATTTCCGCAAATTACTTTCCTACAAGAAATATGGAAAAAATGTAAGAAAAAAAGTTTTTGCAACTTAAATTCTTATATTCCAAATATTTACGAATATTTATTAATTTTTTTTTTAAATCAAAACGGAATCGGGTTTATCTTACCTAAGGCTACCAGGGGGAGACTCTTTTTGAAATAGTTTTATAATTAATAGTTATATAATTCGGTTATTTACTTGCTCCCACAAATATAAATCATCAATACGAAATATACAAAGTATCTAATTAAATATTAAAGTTAAAGCTTTCACTTCTTTATGAAATACTCAAAAAAATAGGTTAGGGTTTCTGCAACTCGGTGGTAAAATTGAAGCAAAGTGATAAAATGCGGCTAAACGAACGAAAAACGACCACTGACTTTTCGGGCCTTCGTTCTTCAAATATGATGTTCCAATTGAATTTCAATGTCGTTTGATGGAATTTCTTAAAATCGCCTAATTTTCAAATTTTTACTGATAATTTGCTAACTATGATAGACAATCTGAACTATGGGTACTCATTTAAAATCACATGAAATTCCCTTTCATAAAAAGGTAATGAAATTCTATCAACCTGCTTCGAGACTACCATCAAGTTACGAATACCCTGTTTATTTAAGTTTAACTGAAAAAAAATCGCTATACAGTTGAATTTTAAGATCTTAAAATACATGAAGGGTAATGTCATTTCCAAAACTTTTAAACATACATATACACAAACATAAACAGATTTATTAGCATCATATCCGTTGTATTATGCGACTAAACGCAAAACCTTTATAACAATAAACATAAATTGAAAAAAATTCAAATACGCACCTATTGCAATTTGAATATTACGTTGCTTTTGGCGTTTTGATTTTCATAAAAAAAAATCGTAAAACAAACATTTAAAACATTTTTAAGACTACATAACCTTTCACTTACAAAAATATTTTATACGAGATTTTCATAGTTTTGGAAGAAAACCTACATGGGATTTGCAATACAAAATTACTTTCAGTAAAGTTTAAAAACGTTTTAGTCAAATTTAAAATCTCTATAGACAGCTCTCAAATGTGTGTTTGAACAAGAAGTAGATAGACTAATCGATAAACGGTAAAATAAACACAGTCAGATCTTAATTTTTGTTAGTTCGAAAATATTTTTTTCTTGTTAAATGGTGGCAAATGTAACATAAGTATGTACTCTAAATGAGACGAGGCGACTACCAAAATTACTTTGTAGTAGAATACAAAATAATATTTTTTTGTTTGAATTACAAATATGTATACGATGCGGTAAGGATAAATTATATTCCCTTTGTAACTGTACTTGTTTTATAATACAGTAGTATCCATATTCATATGTAAATAATAACATCAATAATATTGGAGGACCCTAAGGATATTGAAATTTTGTACAATTCATTTTAATCCTTTTTTTTTTACAGTTATATCATAATTGTATTGCTTTTCTTTCATTAAATTATTAAATCATTTTTTCAATACACACATAAATACACACATACAATTATACTATTAATTATTATAATTATGCAATTATACAATATTTAATTGGTTTTAAAGTTTTGAATTTAATTTTTTATTTAATTCAATGTTCACTTTTAATTCAAATAGGCAAAAAATTGTATTCGAAAATCAGACGGGCATTGCATTGCATTGAAACCGCAACACCAAAATTTTCACCTTGTTCGTTTTTTCTTATTTTTATGATTATTTTTGCTATAAATGAAGTCAATAAATTTAATATGATAATTTTTAAATTGAATCAACATGTAAAAATGCAACAATTAAAAATTTTATTTCAATTTCATAATTTATTTTCATCATATGAAAGAACAATTCACGATTTTTGTTTTTTTTTTTTTTTAATATCATAATTTCTCTGTTTTTCATATTTTCATTAATTGATTTTCTTTATTTTATTAAATATTATAAATTTTGTTGATTTAATTAATTTCAATTAAAAATATATTATAACTACTATTTAATAAGAAAACGAAAAAATTTAACATACATAACCAGTGCTATGGAACCCGCAATTAAATTGAATGATTTTTCGGTTTTCTTGTTTTTGTTTTTTTCTTGCGTTTATTCTTTAATATTATTATTTTTTTGTTAATTGATTCGGACAACTTAATAAAAATTATTATTCTTTCTTTAAATTGTTTATTGTTGAAAGTTTCTCTCTTAATTTATTTTGATTTTGCGAATAATTGAATATTCAACAATGAAATTTTTCTAAAACGGATATTGGATTATGAAAATTCTACGCGAAATCAAAAAATTAGAAAATTTTCATAATTAAAAACAATTTTAATAATAAATTAAATATTTCAATTGGGCGACAAAAAAAAACTTCCAAAAAAAAAACAACACCAATAGAAAATAATCTTAACTACAATAAGAATTTTTTACTCCGTGCGGAATGATCGTAACAATTGTTCATCAAGAATAGAACTAAAATTAAAAGAATTATTAAAAATTTTCATCTCTGGAATAATAACAAAAAAGCGGGAAAATATTACGATATTTCATAGGTTTTGCAAATGAAATTTTTTGCATATTTTTACTATTTTCTACTTCTATTAATAACCAAAAAAAAAAAAAACAAGTTAAAAATTTATGATCCTCGGTATTAACCTAATTTATTTAGGAAAATCTGGTTGTAACATCACATACACATACACATTTGCTTATTTACGAGACAACACAACGCAAATGCTCAGAAAAAAAATCACATTCGTATATCGTATCAGATGTGCATACAGAAGAAAAATTCTTTAATATCGTAAATATTCTAAACATCGTATACAAGAGTAAAAATAAAAACGTCTTAAAGAAATTACACCTTGTCTATTAAATATTAAGCTTTTTATAATATAAAGAAAGCAAGTAACATGAAACTGAAACGATATCGTTGATATACATGCATGATAGTGCTATACAAATATTATATTATATACGTTGAACATATAACATGTACGTTTATCATAATATGTTCATTGAAGAAAAAAACTAAAAAAAAAAAACAGCAAATTATAATCCAATGAAAATCATTTAGATTTACTCTCCTATATTTTAACAGCATAACCGCATTATTATAGCGAATTGTTAGAAGTGTAATATGAAAATGTTGATTACTATCGCTTGTAAGTTTGTATTCACATCGGTGTTATGTGTTCAGTACACATATGTAAATATATGCGCTTATTTATGCTGTTTTAGAAAAATTACAGGCCGGTAAGGTTGGTTTCATTTTTGAATTTTTTTTTTTATTATTCTGCTTTGTTTTACTTTTTAAATTTATATTTTGCACAATTTTTCTTACATTGAGATTTTATTCAAAACATGTTGTTTCGTTTACGAGTATCATATACGGTTTGGAGTGAAAATTTTCTGTCATGCAGAAATGTTGACATAATTTTGTGGTGATTATTTCAAGACATTGCTTTTTTGGTCAACATTTCAGAATAATTTGTATAGTAGTAATAATATTGCCGAATTGAATATTTGGCCACATAGATTATTAAACATGCTTTAGAGGTCAGATCGTAATTTGAGCCCAAAATCCTTCGATTGTATTGTTAATTGAATGGTCCTTAATTTAAATTAAAAAAATTTCAAGTTATTTATTTGTGAATTGCTATAATATCTGCTTAATTTTATGAATAATGAGTCCTAGTTCATTATGTTTTAGAGTTAGTTGACCAAACTCAATTTAACTTTTATAACGTATAAATATAGATACAACAGATGGGTGCTTTTTAATATAATTTAACCTTGTTTGCATTCTTTTAAGAAAATATTAGACCGGGTGAATGATGGATAAACATTTGACAAGCTTATTACCAAACAAATGATTTAAAAATTATACAAATTTCTTTAATTATAAGTTTTGCTGACTTTACAAACTTCTTCTCATTCAACTTCCCTAACGCTATACTTTTTTAGAATTAAATTGGAAAATTATTAAATTTTCAATTATCACAATGTAAAGGCAGTTTCGAAGCATAAAGTAGCTAATATAAAATTTGTGTATACATTGTACCTTAAAGTTTCCCTGAAATCATTGAATATTTTCTCCTTATAATTTAATTAAATAAAATAAAAAATTTCTCTCTATTTATTAAAATTAAATGTTTAGAGGCATTTTTAGAAAGGCGAAATAGATTAGGGTTACCTGTAGAACTTAAAAATTTCAATTGTAATTGCCGATTCAATATTATTGGAATTAAAATTTTCGAGTCGCTTTATCTAATTGTTTATAACTGTAGCCCGCTCTTTATAAAATAAAAAATTTAATTCTGGAATTAAGACATCTGGATAATGGACTGAAGATATTGTCAGAATTTTCATCGGAACGTATACTTTATTGCTGGGGGAGGAAAACTTTGCTTACTAAACTAAATTAACTTTTCTACAAAATGCAGAAAAAATAACATAAGACAAGTTATAAAATATTCTTAATAAAGTATAAAAATAATGAACAGTTGGTAATCATAAAATTCAAATAAATGAAAATCCTCTTGGTGATTACAAAAACAAAAACAAGATGCGGTAAATCTAGTTAAAATGACCTATAATTAAATATGGATGATAGCTTTTCTCTAACGAGTTGTTAGGCAACATAATGTAACGGACTTTTTATTGTATATCGTACATAAATTTACGGTATTATCGCAATGAGGTTAAAATCCTCTCCAAGTATTGATGTTTGGTGCATATACGATACATTTACATTATTATTTATAATTTCAAATTCTGCTCACTTAATACGAGTACCAATACAATGAAAAACTAACAAATGTAATGCGATTTATAATTTATAACGAGGCATAGAGTGGATAAATTCTATAAATTTGATTAAAAAGGTGTTTAGATTGGTATTTTTTTTTAAATAGACTTATTAATTTTATCATGAACACGAAACTGAAAAAAATTACATTCAGTTTAATCGTTAATAATTGCTTATGAATTGTAGTAGAGAATAAGAAAAATTGAGAAAAAAATTTGTGAGTTCATTGGAAATGTGGTCCTTATTCTCAATAAACTTGAGTTACGTAGATATAGGGTTAAGTTACACATTGTGCGTAATATTTATTTAATAAATTTTTTTTTATTCAAAATCGAGTACAATTTATTTTTTGTGTTATTGTTGTATTAAATTGGAAAACGAAGAAAACAGAAATTTTGCATACTTTGTGGGGTTTTACCATAATAGTATGGGATTAAAGGTTTTTCATTTTGATGTAAGTAAAGATTTTACCAGATTCAGATGGCAGGCAAACGGAATTCTATCCTTAACAGGGAAGATTCTAGAATAAGTTTCGAGTATACAAACTTTTTTTTCCAGTTTTTAAAATTGGGTACAAATTTTAACCCGCTTAACTACTTGTAAGCACACTTCAGAATGTTATGAATTCAACTAAATGACTTCTGTTCAGTTGTGGAACTTTAATAACTTGAAACTGTTAACTTTCATTATAATACAATAACTTTCAGATTTTGTAGTAGAGCTTTAATATAGACAAACCTCTCATTTTCTAAATCATTCGCAAAATACAGTAAAATTAAAATAACAGCTATACTTAAAAAAATTTGCCCTTCGTATTTTTTTTCAATTCGCACTTTCTAATTTGGAATCTAATTTAAAATCTCTCATTTAAAGAAAAATAATTTCCATAAAAGTTAAGTTTTTAGGAAAAAATCCATTATCTGTTACACAACATTGAAGAACTGTTATAAATTTTTGTTATTACAGGCAATTTATTTGACATTAAATGTTATTTATCTGATCGTAATTTTGAGAAAAATTTCTCAATTAAAATTTAAAATCATGAATTGAGATGAGTTTGATTAAGATTCCCGCCTTTTTACCAGCCGAGTGAGAAGAAATTTGTTGCGTATCATTATATTTGTATAACATAATTTTCAACTGAGACAAGTCTATTCTTATCCAATTTAAGAAAGGAGAAATTCAACTTGAAAATTAAGTTAACTGAAAAGACGAGATATACCGAGACTCTGGGTGCCTCTCTAGAAACACAATTCATTTACAAATAAAAGCTCTTATTATCAATTTTTCAATCAACTACGCTTTCAAGGATTTATTAAATGGGTAGAAAAGATAAAAGACAACATGAAAACTGAAAACATTTTATTAATGAGTAATGAGTCTGAAACCTTGAGTTATTGGCTGGACTGAGCTTGTGCATATCCCTAAACGCTGTAAGACGCTTTACTTAACACGATAAGACTTTAATAAGAATTATAAAAATATATTAAAATTTTCAGTAAAGGATTTTAAATTTCTAAAATAATTTTCTAAAATTCAGAAAATTGCAAAATTTTTGAATAATTTGTCGTCACCTCAAATTTTATAACAATTCGAATATACCAAGTTAATTAAAAATTTTATTGTTCAAGTAAATTTTCTCTGTCGGGATTATGTTTTCAAAGTAAATTTAATAATTTAAACATGTTACGATACGAGTATAAGAGTAATTCAAAACACACAGTATTACAATTTCGTGCGGTCTTCAACCGAAATTCATGTAAGCGCACTCACGCAGTTAAATATGAATATGAAATTTCGTTTGCTTAGTTGCATTTTGGAATTATAAAACAATATTTTTTATATGATTTTAATGATGGGTGGTTAATTTTAAATAGTGGATTGTATAAATATTGAATACAATTAAACTTTAATATAAAAATTTATAGTGTCATTGACTTGTGAGAGTTTTCGTGTTGCTTTATTAGAAATTTTCCAGTCTAATATATTTTATAATAAAAACTTAATTTTAACTGCAAAAAATTTTATGAACGAAATGCATATTATTTTTATTTTAAAATTGTACACTTACAATTTCATTGAACGAATGGAATACTAAATTAAAATATTGCACCTGATTTATAAAACGCAATATTAAAAGTGTGAACATAATGGAAGATAAGTGTATGTAAAATTAAATAAGTTCATTATAATTAAGAGAATTTTTGATTTTGTAAAATTATTCTAAGAGAAATACGAAAAAAATCATGTCCAGGCAGTCCAGGAAGGATTTTCTTCATTGTAGCAGGATTTAATCTAAGATCTTTATTCTATAGGGTTTTCGAAGTAATTAGAATTCAAAGAAATGTTAATTTTAACATAAAATGTAATGTTAACAAAGTATTTTAATCTTCATTTTCGTTTCTACCCCAAATTACAATAATAATTTTGAAGAAATCATAAACAACTTTAAACGCTTTTTGTATTAACGTAATTAATAAGTTGATTCTGAAATTCTCTATGCTATTGAAAAATTTCGGATACCATTTGAAATGCATAAATTTGTCAAATTGTCAAATTCTTTTGAGATGAGGAATTGTCTAGCATTTAGCATTATGTATCTCAAATTGATTTATTTGACAAATTTCTTATGCAGTTTCAGTATTGTACCATTATATTAAAATACCATAATAAAATTCTTTATACTTTTGAACGATTCGCGCAATTGTTCTTCGAATTCTAAAATAAATTTGGTAAATCCGAGTCTATATTAATTGTTAAATGGAATTTTAGATTACGTTTAAAAAAATTCAGATCATAATTTTGCTAAAAACTTAGCTAATACAATCTCAATTAAAGCTTTAAATAATTTTTGATATTCCATAATAATAGTAAAGTACGTGAGTTATAGCACACGGTCTAGGAGACTGATTGTCATGGAGCTGTAGTGATTCTCTATAATAGTAAAATTTTCGTCAGTTTTATTTCCAAAAAATAGATCAATGATACTATCAGCCTGTAATACACAAAAAATTGATTTTTTAAAAAATTTATTAGCCTTCGAGAATAACTTGGTTAAAAAATAAATCGCTCAGTTTAAATACAGAGATTTTAAATAGCCGCCATAAAACTTCAAGAGTATTTTGGCTATATCTTAAAAAATATTGAATTCACAGTACTGAAGTTTTGCATAAATTAATATGATAATAGGGATATAACTTAAAGTCATAGTCTGTCCCATAGTCAACTATGGCATATTTAGTGGCACATAGGATTATGCTCGATTCTGAGCTGTTCGGCGCCCTACGCGGCTCTCAAAAAGTGTGCCCTACCGTTTTCCAAACAATGAACAATATGCAGCAAATATTGAATATTGCATATAATAACTACACCCCTATTTTCTGGCGCTCATTGCATATGCTTACTTTGCATATATGACAGATCCGGCGCTGCATAGGATAGCAAATTCGTACGGATATCACAGAGTTGACATGGTCAAATCTATTTTTTCTCGTTTTTATAGTAAATTTGTGCGGTGTGCAAGCATTAGTTCTCAAAATTGACAACTTCATTGAGAAAAACTAATCTCTAAGCACACCTAATTAATTAATTTACTTAATCTGCAATATACAAGAAAATATTTGTAAATGCGTAATAAAACTTGTTTAAAAATTTTTATTAGAAATTGTTTTTTAAATTGGAACGCATAATAAATTACAGTTGACAGCAATAATTTGTTGAAAGTTTTACAATTTATTTTTTATTTTTAAAGTTATCATGCTGAAATAAAGAGCTTATCAACTCCTTTCATAATTTTCCAATTTCTTCATTTATTATATAAAATTTTGGATTTTCAAATATTGCTATTGAATAAATTTAAACTTGTTTAAAATGACAACGATACGATTAACGTGTAGCAATACGAAAAATTTTAATTATGCAATAAAAATTTTGAGTTTGATGTGAAATTGTTCAATCAAAGTTGATTCAAATTTAAAATTACAAATATTGCAGTTGTATTTTTTGAAGAAATTACTGGAGATTTCAAAATTTGCAGTGCCTAAATTTAAAATGAAAAAAATTTCAACACGATGAAAATGTTGCGTGTTGTTTTGTTGGCGAAAATCAAAATAAAATATTTTTTTTTTTAAATTTATGAATTTAAATCGAAAATTAATTATTTTTATATTTAATATAATAATTAATTAATTTTTAATGAAGTGTAGCAATTTCGGTACATTAATTTCGTTGTTCGCTTTAAACACAATTTCGACTTCAACACAGAAAATTTTTAAAAAATGATTTCTTTTTTTTTCGTTTTGGAAAACAAATGCAAATTGCATCTAACGGAAGCGCGTAGTTTCTTATTTTGTTTGCTTTCAATATAGCCTTAAATATAGGAGTTCCAAGTCGAATGACTTACTTGGATATCAAAGTTCTGGTGAAAAAATAAAAAATTGTCCCTAAACAAGATGAATGAGTTGCGAAACTACGTTATTCTATTGAATATTTTATGGGTTTTACAACTACTTTCCTGGCATATTTTAATATTTAGGCATAGTTGGACATAGCTGGCATATTTTATAAAATATAAGTTGAGTCCCACGTGATGGAAATGAAATATATTTTGTGGTTGCTAAGGTCGTTCTCGGAATAAATTGCTCTAGCACTACACATAAGTATTTCGCACTATCTTATTTATCTACATGTTATTTATGAGATAAAAATGAGCTAGTCACATGGAATGCATATTTTTAAACCACTCTTTTTGTGAAAGCGCAATAAATTTAACGCAAGAGTCCTTTATTTTGGTATTATTAGCAGTTAGCAGTTAGTTGTTAATATTCAACGCATGTGTAAAGCCTGTGCTGCTATACGGCTCAGAGACATGGCTGATTTAGAAAGATGATCATAACAAGCTGCAGGTCTTCATAAACAGATATTTAAGAACCATCTGCAAAATATATTGATCCCTTAGAATAAGCAATAATGATTTGTGGAAACTAACTGTGGAACCAGCAAAGTAGAAAAGTGTTGGGCGCCCCAAAACCACATATTGGAGAACAATATATAAAGGTGTTGCCGACATTACGTGACCAGACTCAATGTGACAGACACGAGTTTTAAACAATAGTGGATTTTTGTTCACCGGTCATATATTGGATCTAAACCTGTTAATTCAAAATTAGGCAGTATTCTGAATGTTTTCCAAATTGTCATCTGAAATACAGCAAATGTTTGCACGTATCTTATGTTACCGTCTTATAATTTTTAAGATTTTTCGTATTGTGACCGGTAGGATCTAACATACTCGCATCAAAAAATCAAAATCAAAAGTGTAACAGGTTACAATAAAAAAAATAAATACGATGTAAGTGGGAGTAGAGCTCATCTTGAAAATTTTAAATAACATTTATTTGAGCTCATAAACTATCATAAATTTCAATGAAAATTACAAATTTAATTTTTTTTAAAATTTAGATAAAGAATGTTGGTTATTAAATAGTTGGGTAATTAACAAGTTTAGTGCAATAAAGTGAACAAAGATAACATTGCTCTGTTTGCGATAACTGTTATATCTTATCGGATAAAATAGGTAGATAACTGCGTACAAACATAATATTTCTATGTAATGTTTTTGGGTTGATGTAGTTTATGACTAATCTCAATTTAATTGAAAACCTTTGACTGTAATCGTCCGTTTTAGACATGTAGGAATTGTGCATTATGTATGACACATTCTGCTTTAGAGTATCAATCAATGGAGAAACTTTAAATACAAAATTTTCTTATTTTATATTTTACACCAGTTATTAGAGCTTTGTGGCAAGTTTGAATTTTCAAAAATTTTAAATCTCACTGACTTTATAACCCCATTTGTAAAGCCTAAAAATTTATATATATATGCAAATTTCTGTTCAGCGAGGAATTCATAGTTGATTAACCTATGCTTGTCCGTCTTTCTGTCTGTTTTCGAAAATTTCTAAGAGTAAACAAGAACGCTAATTTTGTGGGCTCTGTCGAAGCTAAGCTTCTATTTATTGACTGCCAGATTATTTAGACACTAAAAACTCTACGTTGCTCAAATTTTGGTTGTACAAGTTCTTACAATAGCTTCCATACAATTTTATCATATAAAACGAAATTCATTGAAAATTACAGCAGAAATTTGAATAACTTTTTACAACTTAACAGCACTGTCGCTTAAAATAACAGCATTATCAGCACTGTCATTTGGAAATAATGTTAGTTGGGACTAAGAGCATTTTTGCAAGTATTCACACTGTATCACACAGTCGTCATATTTGCACAAATTAAAAATTAATTTATTGTCCAATAATGTTGAAATGATAAGCGTTTAGTATAGTTTATGTGGAATTCTACTATTTAAATCTTTCTATTCAATATTCCAGGCCTCTTAATGTACTTTATTAAAACTTTATTAAGATTCTTATTAATAATAGACCTATAAAAATTTGCATAAATTGTAACCTGCAATCAAAGTGTGTGTGTGCGTAGATTTCATAAAATCATAATTATTTGTTAATTTTTAATTCACTTACCTTATTTCTGTTGTTGCTTCAGTCAGAAGACGTACACAATCAATACAACCTCTTGCAGCAGCATAATGCAATGCTAAAGCTCCACCACGTGGCCTTTCTGTTGATGTTGATAAATTCCCATAAGAATCATATGAATCAATGCTATGTGCATGCATTTTTGTATTACACTCATTAAATTGCCTAACACAACCGATTGTAGCTCTAAAAAGAAGAAAAAAAAAATGAAAAACAAAAATAAAAAAAATTTAAAATTTTTTCTGCATGAAAATGATTGCATACCAAAATTTTTATTCAACACAAAATGGAAAGCTATGAATAAAATAAAAAAATGTTGCATATATTTAGGATGAACAAAATTTTTATTTCACTTTGTTTCTATTGACAACTAGATGGCGCTGTAAAAAGTTTTAAATTACTGTGAAAGTAAAATTTTAGTTCAAAGAGTTTATCGTGATTGATCTCGTAAATTTATTTAAAAAAAAATTTAAAATTACTTTAATTAAATTTGTTTCAATATTGTCATAATTTAAAAATCATTTACTATAAAAAAATATTTATGGTTCGGCTCAGTAAAATTTTTGAAAATTGCGCAAACTTTATTGTTTCAACACGTCTTAGTAGGACAAAAGAAAAAAGGAAAAAAAATTGTTTGCCTCCAACTAGAGAACGACTGAAGGAAATTTTCAATGTAAAATTACGATACGTTTTTGTGGAGCGTATGCATTTTTGTGGAGCGTAGTGAAGGATATTTCCTTTAACAGCTAAATTACTGTTGTAACAGTGCAAAACTTTACTGTGATAGATCAATACATCGATACACTATCTTTTGGCCTAATCAATGACGGAAAGTCCATACAATTTGTTTGAAATAATCAAGGAAAATCTGAAACGGCTATTTCAAAAATGACACCTAAATCGCACGATAAGAAAAAATTGCCCAACAACAAGCAGCAAAATAAAATCTCATGAATATCGAAAAATAATAATTTTTGACATTTGTTGGTGATGTTGAACAAAATTTCTTTATAATTACAGGGCTAGTCGTAATCTTACAAATTTGTAATTAATTTTTGAAAAACAATTTTGGTGAATGCACTCAATTTTACAAAATTTTTCTGTTTGAGAATTTATGAAAAAAAAAACAAATTAACGTTTAATTTTAGGCAGAACACAATCAGATGTATCGCAAGTCAGTCGTAGTATTCAAAACTTTTCAAAGTATTTAGGAGTAAAACAAAGCGGAAAACTACTTGCCTGATTAGGTAAGTTTGTGTTATAAATTTGATAGCCATAGCCATTGCTCTCCGATATGCAAATCCAATAAATTTAAAAGACAACCTAATATGGTTACTCAAATTTCCAATATCCTATTAATTAGAAGTGGTTTTAAGCAAGAAATTTAGTGCTTTAATTATAGTGTTAAATTCAAATAATAAATATTGTCCTGACAAGATTTTGAAATTTAATTTTTATTAAACGTTTTTAAATATTTTCCAGTAATCGTTGTGGTCTTTAAGAGTTTAACACTTGTATAGCAATTGTAATTTTATTAAATATTACAAATAAACAATTAATTATGTAGTTTAAAAGTTGAGCTATAACATTTTACAATAATAACAAATCATTTCATATAAATTGCCTTAATATTCGATTCAAATCCTACTCATTTTTCATAAAAAATGCATATAAATAAATTTGTATGTAACCACCATTATTTTTCAATTTTATCTTCACCATATAAAATCATTGCAATTCAATTAAGTTGTAAAAAGTATAAAAGCAACATCGTTATATTCAACTGAACGGATTCCACTGCTATAAGTGACGCTATAGTAGTCTTTTAGTGTACACACACATATATTGTGTGTATATGGCATGGCATAGTAACCATTTATAGTATTAAACATATCACAATAAAATTGCAATAATCACGGTTATTACAAGTTTATTGCAAAAGAAATGTGAAATTATACGTGTATAATATTTTTCTGCTACAGTCAGCTATGTAATTAAGGACACGTTGGTTTTGTTTTTTTTTTTTTAACAGTAAAATTAATTTTTCACAAAACTTATAAAAAATTTAAAACTTTCAATTTTATTTGAGATTTTTTTTTTTAGATAAAACATGTGTTTGAGTATGAATTTTTAATATATATAGGTAGTATAGAGATTGGAGTTGTAATCGGGCTTATGTTCGACATAATTACTAGTATGCCTTATGAATTTTTTGTTATTTGCAATATGCGCAAAATTTTATGCTTAATAAAATATTTTAATAAAATCATTTTGAAAAAAAGCCCTGCAGCTTTAAGTTCAAAGATTGTTATTAGATTGTCGACCACATGGAAAATATTGTGTTGTAGAATTTAAAAAGAAAGGCTGAGCAAATAAGTGAAATTTACGTAATTTACAATTTTCATGTAGAATTTTCAGAACTCAGTAAGTGTTCAGTATAATTTCAAATAATATAAATTATTTTTAAGATTTCAGAACGCATTCAAAAGAGTAATTTGTATATTAATTTTACAATATTTCTGACGGTGGATTTTTAAAGAGTTAAGTGCGTAACAATCAGTTTCTACAAATTGAGTCCATATTCTTATATGAAATTAATTTTGCGAATTTTATTTTAATGCATGAAATCCTTTTATACTTTCTCTAGTTCAAGTAATTTTTTTGTTTTAATACTAAACTATACAGTTTGTGCAGTTTTGAAATCAAGTTGGAATTCATTACTTCATGAATTTTGTAAAGAAATATTGTGAACTGCCGAACACGTACGTTTCATATGAAAATTTCAATTCCTCTCGTTTAATTTCGATTTGGTTCTCTCTCCCTCAGAATTATTTTAATATTTTAATTTTACTGAAATTTTTGAAATTTTAATTTAGAATTTTTTTAACAAAACGAAGTGTGAGTCAAGAGATCTAGGCTCAAGAAACAGTTAAAAGAGTTAAATAGTAAACATTCTTCATCGCAATGAGCATTTGTTCACTCTTGAGCTTATACGCTCATGAAATAGAAAAAAGATTGATCCTTGTGTAGCAATTTTTAAGTTGTTTAATTTATTTTTTCCTTTTGTTCTGTGCTTTTGAATCCAATTACGCCCTTTTTTGTTTTAAAACTCTTAATATTTAAATTGGTTCTTAACATATAAGGATGCCATGTGAAATTATTATTCTATACAATTGACGTTTTCAATTTATAAATCTGTACAACTAGCTTTTATCTGTAGAAAAATTGTTTTTACAGTAGAAAATTGTAAACTTTGAAAATATTAACGATTATTTTCGTATTTTGTTTTAGTTCAGAATGACAATGACCATACCATGCATATTTAAAACAAATATGGGGTGCAAATTTAGTAAAGGCTATAATTATCGATTTTTAACAAAATTGCAGCAAAATTAGTAACTACAAAATTAGTGCTTATTAATTTTATTCTTTTCATGCGTCTGTTTAAAAAAGATTTGCACATTTTATGCTTGAAAGCTTTATTCCGCGTTAAAATCCCGGAATTAAAGCACACAAAGATAACGATTTCTTCTATACCGAATTAGGTAGAATAGATGTAAAAATTAACCGTTATCTTGGACAATCTTGTCACAAAACTATAATACAATTTTTCTCTTAATTCTTCTCCCTATGCTTGAAAAAACTAATATAGTTCCACACAGTTGGTATAAATTAATAAATCGTTTGTTTTACAGGAATCTGCCTCGTTCCTTTTCCAAGATAGCACCATTTAAAATTAACAAAATACGAATTTTCGTCCCCCTAATTTTTCTATTTTTAAGACATTTTAAAATTTCTATACAAAAGCAAAGAACTTACGGTGACTTCCCATCGAAATATGAAACTCTTTATTTCAATTGCTGTGGGGTTCAACCATAATGGTTTTTTAACACTAATTTTTTAAGGTTCGTTAATGAAAATAGCTGGAAAAGAAAAAAAATTTCTACTTCTTTACAAATTATTAGTTTAATCCGAAGCTTTCAGTGAGTTAAATTAATTGTGAACTAACAAACTATTCCCATGCATAAAACACAGTGTACAACCCTGTTTTTTTAAAGGCACATTCTCAGCTTAATAGTTACATCGAGTAATTTAACACGTTTGATTACAATTATGCTAAACAAGCCACGATTCTCTGAAGCAAAACATCATAAGTGCTGCAGCATAGTTTCTTTTTTTCTGTTCTATATTAGGTGTTAGAAAGTAAAAATAAGATTTTAAATATTTCAAAAACTTTTTTGTCTTTGCATTTTTATCTTATCCTTATTTGTAAATTAATAAAACTGAAGTGTTTTTGCAACATCATCATCTCTTTCTCTAAAAGTAATCAACAATATTGTTGCATTTTTACTTCTTTTTGAACGAGAATGTTGCAAAAACAAAAGAAAACACAAAGTCCGACGAGTGGTTTTTCATCATCAGGAAAAGAAAATGATGAAAAAATGTGAATTTTAAGTACCTTTCTTTTATGTTTAATTTTGTAAACGGCACAATCATAAAATATTTTAATGTACTAGTTTTATGATCACTTCATAAATTTGTGTTGCAGACATTTTTCTTTAGGTTAAAAAAATATTTGCTTTTTGTTCCATAGACTCGTGGAATAATTTTTCTATGCTTTAAGATTTAAGATAAAAGAAACATGTTTTGAGTTTATTTTTTTGACTTTTTAAAGCAAAATAGACTTCTATTCGAATGAGTCAGCTGATTAGTTATCATCTGTGAAAACTAACTTCGACTAAGAAAAGTGAAAATTGCTAATGGATTTTTTCTTCGTGCAAAATTAAATAAGAAAATGTGGAATGGAAATACAATGTTGACTGTCTCTCAAAATTTGAACGTATACAGACGTGAGAATTAGTTAAGTTGCAAAGAACTTGAAAGACAACTTCAAAGAAATTAAGATATAAAGTGGAAATCTCTGAAAAGTTGATAAGTTAATATTTAACGAGAGCTTTATAAGAAGGACGTTCTCCTTTTGCTGAGAAACACTAAAAGAATATAATTCAAAAGTTGTTCTCCAGCTTTTATTTTTTTTTTAAACTCCTAAAATGGAAGAAATTAGTCTAATCAAAATACAATTTTAACGCTCTTTTTCTCGCGATAAGCCCGCGATTATCTTCAAGGTCAATTTGTGTTCAATAGTTAAAAAACTTGATTATAGAAAAGTGTCAAAGTGCATTTGCATTAAAATAGAACCCATAAGTCATTCTTAATCGTGTTGACTTGTTCATCGAATTGGAATAATAAAAAAATATACGAAAAATCTTTATCAAATCTAATTTGTATTTGATAACCAAAAGCTGAACAAGTAAAATTAATCCAAACAGCAGAATTGATTATCCCAAATAGCAAAGTTTGTCTGGTCAAATTAAATAAAATACTTTGTTTTTTGCAAAACTAAGCTCGAATTATTCGAGCATAATTTCATATTGAGCTCGAATCATAAGCTTACTGTTATAAGAAGTTTCTCTCTTAAGAATATTTTTATTATTTTATATAAGTGTTTGTAAGTATTTTGTGATCTTTTTGCATAGCTCCTAAACGAAATATTTGTGGAAAGAGCCGATAAACAGAGCTATCCTTCACATTGCTAATTCAATTTTACTTGAATAGAAGTAATTTTTCAATCAGAAAAATCTAAACTTTTTTTTAAGTTACGTTTGCAAATTTTTATATCAGAACTAGAGTTCTTGATTTTAGACTCTTATTTTCTATTAGAATATGAGCTTCGAATATAAATTTGGTCACTAAATTAAATTTCAAATTGAAAAAACGTCAAACACTAGATTTTGGTGCAATTATTAAGAGACACTAAAATTTTCACATTTTCGTTTTGAGCTTTTGTAATTAAGCTTTTAATAAACAAAAGATTTAAGCGAGAAACTTTACAAGTACAAAATATTATAAAATTCTTGCAATATCAGTAGATAATTTTCTGTATTCATTATAAATAAAATATTGTAAAATAATTGTGTACCTTTTGCTACAATTCCCACATGGTACCATATTATCACTTAATATTATAACACCACCATTCATTTTTAAGCACTCATTAATTATGTTACGATAATCACTTCTTTGGCTCAAATACGCCAAATGCTTTTGCAATAATTTACTTTTTTTATATTTATTCAACATATTTGATTTATTTGTGTAATTTAAATAACCATTTTCACTTAAACTTTTATCAAAATTATAAGGATATTTCTTTGACATTGCCAATGATGTCATATTTGTTGTTGAACCAAATGTTGATGAAGAAATTTTTGATTTTAATTTTGATGGTTTTAATTCGGTCTTTTTTAATATATCCATTCTCTTATGACGCAATTCAATTGAAAATATCAACCGAACGCGAGTTAAATTTTTTAAATTTTTATTTTTTTCACTTAAAATCCGTCGTAATTGTTGACGATTTTTACGATTTTCAATAATTTTATTAATTTTCTTTAATGATTTTTCTTCTTGTTTTGTTTTTGTTGTTAAACGAGATTTATTTTCTTTTTGCTGCGATGCAATTGATTTTGTATTATTAAAATTGCTGCTATTATTATTGTTATTATTGTTATTCGCAAATGCATTTCGTTTATTGTGCTTTCGCCAAGGTACTAAATCAAAATGGCAAAATTTTTTTTCACCTTGGTACGACCATGGATGAAAGTCAGTTTCTAATTCAGAATACCGTAATATCCAACAATCACTTTTATTACAATCATCAAAATTATCAATGAATTTTTTATTATTGTTGTTATTATTTTTACTAAGATTTGTATTATGCCGTTTATTAAAATGATTATCAATATCATCATCATAATCATTTTTATCATTATTAACAAATATAATACCATTATGAATATCAATATCATTGGTAATACCGGCAGTATTCTTATTCCGGTTATTCGTTGCTGGTATTATTGATAATGATGATGATGATAATGATGATAATTTTTCTGCTATTACTGACGATGATGATAATGATGGCGTTGTTGATGATGGTATTGCTGATGTTGATGTTGATGTTGATAATGATGTAGATGATGGCAATGATAAATTTTTATTGACCTTACTAGTTTTTGTTGTAACAGCTGTAGAAATTTTTAATTTTTGTTCTGGTTTTTGTTCTAAAGAAGTTGCTGATATTATTGTTGTACCATTAAAATTTTTGTTGTTTTTATTACTATTATTTTGTTTTCTACTATCATTAACATTTTCTTCAGTTCCTATACATGTTTCTGTTGGTATGGTTGATAACGATAATGTTGATAGACAACAACTAGAGCATTTCATACACTGGTGCTGGCACTCGAAATCAAAATTACATTGGTGTTGATGGTGATTGTATGACGATAATAGACCGGATGATGAACAAAAACATTTATGTTTTCTATGTTTGTAATTTTGTGGCTGATGAAGTGTCATAATTTGATTATTATTATTTGTGTTTGTACTACAAGTACTACAGTTACTAGTTTTACTATTAGTAAAAATTTTATTTACATTGTCTGTTGTTGTTGTCGTTGTTGTGGAAGTTGTTAGATTGGTGCTATTATTGTTATTCCTATAGTGTTGAAACAATAATTCTATACCGTTTCGGGCTGACACTGAATTATTTACTTCACATTTTTTATTAAAATTATAAAAATAATTTTCTTGTTCTAAATTTTTATTATAATTTTTATTGAGCATTTTTATTTCGTTGCTATTACGGTTATTATAATTTTTGGTACAATTATTATTTAAAATTGAATCCAGTATACACGATTTGGGGGACATTTTATGACGAGTAACGAACAAAAAACTCGAAATATAGCACTAACATTGTAACTATTGACCAACATGGTTAATTAACATTTTTAACATTTTAACTAGACACGCAACATACCAACTTTTTAATTAAAATTCGCGTAAATTTATTACGAAATTTTGTACTTTTTTTTCTTCTTTTCTTTATGTAATTTATTTATTTTTTTTTTTCTGTTTTATTACAAATTGATGGTATTCTTTGGTTGTTATAATTTAGTGCGACACGTCCGATGGCCCCAATAGACAAATTTACTCTGATGACTTTTTTGACTTTTGCACATTGTTTGTTGTTACATAGATGGTTGTTGTTGTATACAATGATGTTGAAATTATGCTTCTCCTAATTTCCATAATTAAAATATTGTTAATAAACACTGAAAGAAATACAATAATTTTTTTTAACTAATTTTCCCATTTCATGTTTGTGATTGAACAGTAATGTCATTATTGTTTGAATTTTTTCTTAGTTTTTTTTAATGATAGAAAATATTTCTATGTGATTAAAATATGTTATTTGCATTTTCATTGTGACGCAGCTGTTGAGAAATGATGTATGATATGGACAGCAATATCAGCACAAAAATTGTTTGATAAAGAAGTGTTCGAATTATTTTGTAATGAATTTGATATTTTGGAATGCACTCAGTGTAAATAAGGTTTCTTTTTCGTAAAAAACACAAAACATATGCTTTTTTTCCAAAATTTTATCCGATTCTATTTCATTCTAATACAATTCATAATTTGAGCTCCTAAAATACACTATATTTATGCAGTTTATATTTTTATGAGTAGACTTTTCCAAAATTTTCAAAAAGTTTATGTCGATCAAAATCATAATTTTCAAAAATAATTTGACAAATCAATCAGAATTTCTAAAATTTTTCTTCGCAACTAGCTGCAGCAATCAAATCAAATTTGAAAACATGAAATCGTTGACAGTAAAATCAAATGTAAAAATCACTTTAAAGCTATATTTTGATAACTTCGTAAAAGTATACTGGAATTAGTTTCCGGGTCTACTTTTATCTACGAATATGAGCAATTGCTGATGTTCTACTCGTAATGATGTAAAAACCATTTAATTTTTGCATATTCAATCCTATTTCAATTTAAAATTAAAAGATAATGAAATTTTTTTAGTATTAGACGATGAAAACTTTGAAAACCATGTAGCGACAAAGATGAATTTTCTAGTTTTGAACTAGCTCGTAAATTTTAATCTAATTCATATTATCGATTAGACTTCATATTATTTGAAATTTGAAGTCAAAGAACTTGAAGAAAAAAGTATTATAACAGTTTACAACTGATTTAGATTAACTTTTTTCTCTGTGTAAGGCATTAACTTAGTTAAAATTTTCATATAATGAGAAGCTTTTTTTTTACAACAATAACTAAAAAAAATTTTTTTTTAAATTCACAGGTTTCGGCTTTTATTTTTTTTTCGCATTTTGTTGTTGTTGGCTTTTTGTTTTTACTTTATGAAGTTAACTCTCATTTTGACGTTTTGGATGGTTGAATATCAGCTATGAAAATGATTTTTTTTTCTCATTTTCTTTGTGATCGTAAAATTTTTTCTATCATCGCTGCATGGTTGCTGTTTTTTCTATATAAAGATAAACTAAAATTAAAGTCAGACCTTTTTTCCCTACAGAGATTTTACTATAGTTAGTATGTATCTATATGAGCACTAGTTAAGGCCTATTTATTATATGGTGTGTACACAAATGTATGTATATGATATATATACACTGATACCCAAGTATATAAGGTGATGGATGAATTACTCATAAATGGAAAATGAAAAACACATTTTTTGTTTCAATTGTTTTGGTTTGGTTTTTTGAGATGAAAATTTCGTTTTAGCAGAGTGTGTATTTTACACTCTTCAGCTTTGCAAATATTTAAGCGAATAAAAAAAAATATGCAAGGCTCAGTTTTGCTATTTTCGCTATATTGTTTTTCTTTATTTTTTATACATCGCGTTATTATACTGTTAGTAGCGTAAAATGTGTGTATATGAATGAATTGAATGAATGAGATGTTAAAGCTTTGTCGTCATAATCAGCATATAAGAATAACAATAGATTCGGCATACTATATAATTATGCTGTATTTATAACACAATGAAAATAAAGGTATAAATTTAAGTTTGATTTTCAGTTTCTGTAAAATTTAAAATATTTTTATTAAATGAAAAATTTTTTTAATGTAGAAAAATTGAAATTTTTGATACAAACATACACGTACACTCTACAATTATAAGTTAAAGAGGAAAAACAAAAGGGAAGAGTAAAAAAAAAACTAAATTTAGTCTTATACTCGTATACGTGAATCTATGTACGAGTTTTCATAAATAGCAAGTATATATGCACGGGTTTATTATGTACAGGTGTAAAATAAAGGTTGCTGAAATAATTCAGTTTTAGTTGCGTGAAAACAAGCTTTATAGTTAAATTTTATTTTCTTCACAATATTATGATGGTATCCAGTAGGCAGTTTTGCTGAAGGTAGTTTCATTAAGGTTATAAATTTTAAAAATAAATAAAATAATTAGCATATCAATACTAATTATAAATAAAATTAATAATAAATAAATTTTAACTTTAAAAAATTTTGTTTATTTTTGTTTTTTTTTTAAATAATAATTATATGTTATGCGCTGTGTATGTAAATGATATTTTTGTAAAATTAAAAATCTATTCAATTTTGACGAGTTTAATTATTTTAACAAATGATGACCTTCTCTTCATAATGCTTACAATAAAGTACAGTTTTACTAATTCAAAACGTCAAACCTGTAAATTTAAAATAAATAATTATATGTACGAGTTTACGGCTTAATAATGTAAATAATGCTAATTTTCAATAATGATTAATTTTAACATAAATTAAGTCATGAACACATAAGTACCTTAAAGTGGTAGTGCTATTCAAATAGAAAAAACGAGATAAAAAATTAATGAAGACATTCAGAGAATGCTTGAGTTGAAAATATTATCTAAAAAGTGCTGGTATTTTTTTACCCTATTTGTTTTCATTTCCCTAATAATTTTTAATTATTTCTAGAATTAGATATTTCGAAAAGTTGAAAGATTACTTTAGGGATCTTATGTCCCTGAAAATATGACTATTGTTGCCATATTTCAATAAAGTATGAAGGAAATTTTTATACAACTTCTTCTGAGGAACATATTTTTTAATGCTAGTTGAAAATGTAAAAGTTTACAATATAAATTAGGGGATATTTAAAGCTTTAGAGTTAGGGTAAGTTACAAAATTACACAAATTTTTAATTTTACATTTTCTAGTTCTAAATAAACAAGTTGCTCTTTGAAACAAACCGTGGTGAGAATGTATAGTATACAAAATCTGAAGAATTAATTCTTAGAAAAGTGGCGAAGAGCTCTAATATTGTAACTTGATTTGATTAAAACATAATTTTGTAAATTGAAATAAGAGACGGAAAAAGTTGAAATTTTTGCCATCATTTTTTAATTGCATTTTAAAATGTTCATTCTGTAATCGTCATTTGCTTTTAAATATTAGCCATGATGACTTCGTTTTTAGATGATTTATTCGAAAAGTCTTATTTTATAAAAGCCTTTTTGGACAGTGCGTTAGAAATATCATCAATTTAACATGTTTAATATTGCATTTTAATAAACTATAGAACGTGTTCTAAACGAAAATAATTAAGAACCGTCAAATTGTATGACTGGTTAAAAATTAAAATTAGTGAGATTACAAACAAACAAAAATCAAAAATTATAAATAAATAATTTGTATAGGAGTATAAAAGAATTTGGAATGAGAAAGCTGCTTAACTTAAACATCAAATGACTAAAGACATAAATCTTAAGTACGAATTCGAGGCAAATAAACCTGAAGTACAAAGAAGCAGAGAGGAAGAAGGGAAAGAGTACATTGTATCTTACATATTTCTTAGTTTAGCCACTCATTATTTTGTTGTTCTTTCGCATTCGTAATTTAACATAATTTTTGATTTAGAAAAGATTTTAACAAATTCTACATATGCGAAAAATACTTTAAATGTCAAAATATCCCGCAAATTTTCATAATGGTAGCCATATCTTTAGAGACGTGTATTTGACAATTAAATTACATTCGACAGTTTGCAGATCTTACAACTATTTTTGTACTATACGCCAAGAATTTTTCACTGTTTGTCACAAGTCACGAAACTAAAATAACAGTAAACTGCAATAAAAGATTTCATTTTCTTAAGAATTTAATTTTGCTTTTATATCTTCAGATATTCTTGGCTTCATATAAAATTTCTCTCTTTTTCTTACATACAGACAAAGAAAAATAAAATCGAAACTAAAATAACAGAGAAAAAAACAAAATTTTTGTTTTGAAAAATAAAAAAATATTTTTGAATATACCAGCAAAATTTCTCATAGATTCCGAAACAAGTCAATAAATTTAAAGATAAATCCCAATTGTTTACACCGTGAAATATAATTTCTTTTTCTTTTATGCTTTTTTTTAGTTTTAGTCTTAAGTTTTAAGACCGTACCACATTTTCATTATGATTTTATTGCAATATTATCGTTATTATTATAATTTTCTTTACAGACCAAGTAAAAGATACTTTTGGTAGTATTTCATTATCCAGATAATCTTAAAAAATAATTTAATAATCAACTATGACTGGGTCAATCACCGTGTGAGTTTAAAAGCCAAAAAATAAAAATTAAATAAGTATAATTAAATTAAAACATTTTAACGATATAAGCTTAATGTTACCGTAGATTTTTATACCGTAATTTGAATTGACTATCAAAGAATGGTTAATCCACACATTTTTTTACAATTTAGTTTAGAGGCAGCTTTTATTTCGTCCTTAAACCTTTAATTGAATAAAAATCGTTATAAAAATTTTAACCAACAATTGCTTCATTAATTTTAACGAACTTTTAGACATTAAACATTAGGAACAATATTAGATTTTTCTTATTTTATAAAGTCCGTCTAGACATGTGATCTATATTTCAACTTTATTTTTTAATGTTACCTACGAAGATGACGCTGATTGTAGTTTGCAAGAACAGAATGAGAATGCATCTAGGCCTATCATTAGTTGGATATATTGTGACACCCGAAAAAGAATACAGGCATAATCCTAGCGTACCTCTCCGAGACAGCTATCTTTGGAATAAATCCGAACAACTTGCGAGGATCCGTTCAGTGTGCATAAATGTTCAAAAGTTTTTATGTCTTGATTAAAGTTTTATTAAAAAAAATTGCTTTTGGATTGAAAATTATTTATGATTATTTAATTTTATGTAATTTTTCAGTTACGATATCACTTAAGGGTGTTAAAACTTTTTCCGAATTTCAGTTGTTTTCTTCTTTTGTGTGCTCAGTTTAATTTCCGTCACAAGTTTGTTAGTTACACTAGTAAATTAGTAAAATAATTGAAAATACGCAGTCAAAAAGTTAAATATGACAGACAGAAGGACAAAACAAATTGGATACCAAGCATAAATCATATATTTATGGTTGGTTGTACGTAAAACTTCTAAAATTTTGAATACTTTTTCTTTTTATTTCAAGCCAATTTTTCTTTTTTAGAAATTATCAGTTATAAAAAATAATTCTTCTATTCTTAATTAATTTTTTATAACCTGTGAAATTTCACTATAATTTTAAATTAGTCTTTTCAATTTATTTATGTGAAAAGAAGAAAGAAAAATCCCCGTACGATTTGTTTAAATCAAACCAAATAAACTACAAAATATAAATTTTATTTTATTTGCATGGCATGTAGAAGGATTTTTATGGGAAATCACACCTTTAACGATTTGACAAAATGAAAAAAATCCTGTTAGGTGTAAACAATATTTGGGAGAAAGTTGAAATTTCAATAAATTTAGTGTGAAAAAATAAAAGTTATAAAAAAAAAGAATTTAATTAGAAAAAATTTCGATTTTATTTCTGACATAAATTTTAATATCCAATTTGTGATAAATAGAATGCAAGTGTACTATATAGAAGAATACTTTTCCCAACTAAATTGTCTGCTGTAAATATTAATTTCTTTTCTAAATTCATGCAATTAGAACTGATTTGTGGCACTATAAGCAATAGAAAGCAGAGATTGAATTGATTTTACGGGTGTGTGAAATGGAGCTAGTTTGCACCGGAACAGGTATTTTCCATCCAAATTTCTAGGTTACTTAGTTTTCAGGATAGGTTTTTGAAAAAATCGTTTTGTGAACCTTTGTGCAAGCGAAGTCAAGCGAATCATCATTTTTGATTTTTATATTATATTTATTTTTTTTATATTTTTTTATTGAATTGAAACAAAAATTGCAAGTGTAGTACTAAATGTTATAATTATTCTCCAATAAAAATTAAAGAGTTCCTAAAAAATTAAAAATGAATGTGAATATTGTGCTCGCCAATTTTTCTACTTCAAGCTTTTGAAGTATTCAAGATTATTTATAATCAAAATAAATAACTTTAATAATTAAAGGCAACAAAAGTCTGAAAAATGTGCATCCGAATTAGAGAGTCATTTAAAGAATATTATGTTAGGCACTTAAATTGGGTAAACCAATCTACAATATATTGAAGCGATAAACTATTAAATTAAAATTCCGTTGCAAGTGCACAAAATGAATTCCAGTGAAACTGTGTATTAAAAATAAAAACAAAAAAGCTTATTCGAGAATTCTTGATACCTGATATTTTAAAAAATTTACTAAACCTAATTGCCCTGATTTGCCGCAAGAACTTCCTTTAATTTTATAATGAAAAAGTATTTCGCTCCAATTTTAAAAATAATTCGATTACTTTTATAGCAGCTCTTGTCATCCATTAATATTTTGATCCATTAAAATTATAAAAGCATTCAAAGAGAAATGAATTTTTAATTCAACTTATTCAATTTAAATTTGAAAATTTTTTCCATCTATGTGCGAATACTAAATTTTCCCACACCATGACTGCATCCCCAATATTATACATATAAAAGATTAATTCATTTCCTTATATAAATTGTGTCTTCGATAATCTTATGTGTCAATCATCATCATATTCAAATTTATTTTAATAAATGATTAATGAACTCATTACAATGCCTGATTTAATTTTAGTTTGTGCGTTTCAATACGAACAAAATATTTAAAACAAGAGCATTTGTATGCTAGAAAAAAACTATCATAAATCTTCATATATGCATAATGTTTCATTTACATACATATAAGTATATCAAGGTATGAATGTATGTATGTAATCATATATTTATTATCTTTATTTAAAATCACTAATGAATAAAAATTTTAACATTTATGATGATTGCATAAAAAAAAAAAGCGAAATAGTCGCTTAGATGCTCAAAGTGTATCTAAACAATTAGCAATCATTAACAAACGCTCATCATTTTACACGCAACCATTAAAAATGGTGGTGATGAAAATAAAATAAAATGGTTTTTTCTTTGCTCTTTTTTTTTTGTTGAGTAACTTTACTCTGTTTTGTCTAAACATTAAAAAATGTTAAAATTTCTAGAAATATCATTTACATTGCAAGGCAGATGAAATACAAAAAGCAACAAAAATAAGGCAAAAGTTAAAGTTTTTAGTTTTTCAAAGTTAAAAGTTAAAAGGTTGGGAAAATTATTTCGAAATTAAATGAATGACCTTGGAAAAATTAAAAAAACAAAAAAACCTTTTGAGAAAAATAGAATAAATCCATGGTTATTTTGTGTTTTCTTTAACTAATAAAGAAACAAATTGAAAAAAATAAAACAATTAAAAATTGTAATAAGTTAAGCGTTTAGAAACTAGTTGAAGACATTTTAAAATTTACTTGAATAACAAAAACGTTGTAATCAAATGAAACTAGGGCAATTCTAGTAGTTCATTTTCAATTTGGAAAGAAAAATTTTGAATGGGTAAAATTTGAGATTGAAATGAGAAATTGAGTTTTTATATTGTAGGGTCAGTGTTGCCACAAACGAAACGAATTTCTTATGGTCACTTTTGGAAAAAAAGTTTATTTTTATTGCTTTTTTCTTTTTTCTATTTCAAAATATCAAAATGTTTTTAAAATGGTAATGGAATTGATCGCACAACATAGAATAGCCAATTTAAGTTGATTGCATGGGTAATAAAGAAGCTATTTTTGTTTCCAAATTTCCATGATTTTTAATTTAGAAAAAATTAAAAGAAAATAAATATTATTTAAAACTTTACAGTTATAATTAAGCTGTGAAAATTGCAAAAATTTTTCTTAATTTTTTGTGATTAAAAATTAATTAATTGTTGTACGAGTATAAGACAAGGCGGAATTAAAATATTTGCTACAAATAAAATTTGAGTCCAAGACAATAAAAGTTTCACAGAATTTCACAATGTTAGAATATTATCAGAAAAAAATCTTACAATTTTGAAAGTAAATATATAGATTTTTATAATTAATAAGCGAAATTAATAAATTCAAGGCAATGCTCTGATACCCTGAACTCCTAATGTAAATTTCATAAGAGAATAAAAGAAGACATTTAATAAAGTTCTAATGCGGTATTGAATGTTGTTGAAGTTAGAGAATTGAGAATGGCGAAAATTTTAATTTTTTTCAAATATTAATGAAGAAAATTACTGAAAATTAATTAAAAAATTTATTTTAATTTAAACTCAAAATGTGTTTTTAGAGAGTAAATGCTTTCTGTTGTTTCCATTTAAAAATTTTCACAAGTTTGGCAGGAATAATATTTTCAGGATAAGTGATATTATAGAATAAGATCGAAATTTACATTTAGATTTATTGGATTAAATTTCTATATGAAATAAACTATATGTAAATAAAATTTCTTCTGACTTCCGACACAAAAAATAATTTAGTTATTAGCATTTGTAGAAAAGAAATGGACACTTACTTAGTGAGAAACTTCAGCATCTGGATTTTTCCTCTTTAGTTATTTATGTTAATTTATATTAATGGTGGATTCGCTAATTTATGTACTCATTTATGATTTTAGCATTCTAGTCTAAATGCTTTCTGAGATATTCATTCGCGTCAATGCCTCAAGCGCTTGCGTTCGATAAAAAAGCGTTGTGATATTTATCATTTATGGAACATTTGTATACTTATTGGAATTATTTTTTCTCTTTTAGTTGGGAGGAACAGATATTAGACCATTTTTCGCATTATTGACTATGTTAACAAATACTTAATTGGATACAGTTGTTTATTTGAAAGCTTAAAGAATTTCCAGTAAGTTACTTTTCACAGACACCTCACCACATCTTAGTATATACACAGTATTTTTTCTTTGTTAGAAAGTTAGTGAACTTGCTTTTCTTTTTGTTTTTTAAATTTATGACCGCTTTTTCTGATATTCATCATATAAAAGTCTTGTTTTTTTTTCAAATGAAAAATTTTATTAACTTAAATCAAGACACCTACGAAATTTCACTTGTAAATTTCGATTCAAAGATATTAAAATATTTGACGAAGATTGATGCACGTCTTAGGTATCATAGTTGCAAATTTATGACAACGTACATATTATGTATGTATATACATATGTATGTAAAATAAATTTTAAGAAACTTGTTGCCATCAAATCAAGTTGTCTTTTCTGTAAGACACGTTAATTAAATTTTACTTTTTAAAACTTGTCATGCTAATTATCACTTATTTTCAGATAATAAAAAAATCATATTTGAAATTTTGTGAAATTGAAAATAACATTGGAAAATTGGAAAAATTCCAAATTGTACATTGAAAATTAAATTTTATTAAATTTGTTTTTTTTTTTGAAAAGTTGAGGAAAACTATTTAAAAAATCTTATAAAATCTGGCAGTAGAGATCAACAGTCCATAAAATTACATTGAAAAACAACAAGAGGGTAATTTTGAATTTGATTTTCGTTTTGTGAATAATTTAATAAATATTTTTGCAGATTGATAGTTTTTAGATGTAATTTAGTTTATTGATTACTTGTACTACAAGTATTTAACTTTGAGCTCAAATACTTTCTGAATTAATTTTCAGAATTAAAAATATTTCAGAGCTCTTTTCTTATGTCTATAAATTTGTTTGTATTTTTTAGACATGCGTATGAAATCGAGTGTTTTCGAAAATTCAGAGCTACATTAACAATTCTTATTTAGAAACAAGTTATCTAAGAGCGCAAAAATTTTAAGAATGTTAGAAAATGGAAACACTTTTTTTTTGTCAAAGCAGGTAGCAAACAAAATAATACTGCCATTTCGATTAAATTTTTGACCGCATTACCAGTAAAATACCAGATCGATCTTATTCAGCTAAAATCCTGACACAATAATATTGAGTTTTCAGAAACCCATTTTCCACGATAGTTAAAGTATGGATATAAATAAACTTTATGGTTGTAATGAAAAATGTGAACAATCTTCATTTACTGCTGGAAATTTTTGGCATGAAATTGTAGCATTTTTTGGAACTTTTTTAATTTTTTGTTGTTTTAAGAACGGAGAGTACGTTTTTTGAATTAAGCAGACAGGAGGTATGAAGTTCTATAAAGAGCATTTTGAAGTTCCTTATCACAAATTCAGTAGCACATTTTTTGAATCAAAATTATAATGTTAACGTGATGTTAAGGCTATTCTAACTAAATTTTAATTTTACACTAGCATTTACATAAATTAATAATTGACAGTATTTGAATGTAAAAAAAAACATAAATCCTCTACACTTACCCATAAGTAGCATATTATACAATGTAATTAAAATCACAATGTAATTACACGAAGAATCAATTCTAATACGAATTTGTCACATTTTGATTATTCTATTAACTATATACTAGGTACATGATGTGACAATATGAAAGATTATGTGCGAGAATTGAGTAACGAGTATTCCTGATCTACGAGGAATCAATTACTTCGAATTCTCGAAGTAACGAGTATTGAAATAAGTCAATTTTGTCATATATAAAACATCACAATATTTTAGTTGACAATTTTCCTCCAACTTATCTTAAGGAAATGTGGAAAAGTCGAATTCACTTTTAGATTAAAGGGCCATCTAGAAAAATACATTAGAAATCTAGAAAAAATACATGAATTCATTTATGTATGTGTTGAAAATTATTTATGAATGAAACTGCTTCCATGTAATTTTTTCATCCCATATTTTCACTTTGCTTTTAAATACCAAGTTAATTAATTGTAAAATATTTAAAGAGTATGAATTTTAAAAAATCTTTTAAAAATTTAAAATCATTTTTATTTTATGACGAAAGTCAAGCGCATATTTGTAGAAATTAAGTAAATTTTTTTGCATAAAATATTTTGAAATGCTTGAAGCACTCGCATATTTTATTATTTCATGTTCATTATGCGATTGCGTTTAATTATAGTGGCGAAGCAACCAGCCTTTCAAAATTCATTTCTTAAAAATGTAAATTTTTAAAAAATTAACTGCGAATTTTTCATATTTTTAATTAAAAAGAATTATAATTATTTTATAAGAGATTTGTAATAAGATAAAATATGTGAACATTTGTGTTGTTTGTGGTCTGAGGCAAAGAAATGTTTTCAAATTAAGATTCAAACTTTGAATTTGAAAATAAACCAACTATAATGTGTGTGTTTCCAAATACAGTTATAAAAATGTTACTATTTTACTTGGTTTACGGGCTAGAAATGGGTTGTAAAATTTTAAATTCTTTTCTTGTAAAAATTAATTTTAGGCGCAAAGCAAAGCTGAAGAATATTATAAAACAATATTCACAATAAAAATTAATTATACCAAATAATTTTCAAATAAAATTTAAAGTCATTGTTCTTTTTAGATGAAGTTGAAGTTCTTAAATCTTAGTTATTTTAGAAAATAATTATTTTAATCTATTATTATAATTTTTTTTATAAAACAATATTAAATTACATGAAATGACAAAGAAGTCATTGATCTACTAGTTTTTCAACTATAACAATTCTTTTCCAGTAAACTTAGTTTTCATTACTCATCCCATATGTACATATGTGTACATAATGCGTAAAAGTACGAGCTGAAATATGTAAATTAAAAATAAAAATTTCATAATCGAAAAAGACAAAGACAAAATAATAACAGCAAAGCGACAGGTCTAACATGAAGTAGCGTTATTACTTTTTGTGTTAACAACAAACTTTAAATTGTTAAAATATTTACTGATGCATAACAGTGTCACTGCTATTCTAACAACAAATAAACACAATATTTCCTTCCCAACATGATAAAGCGCTTTTTGTTTTTCTTTTTTATTGAAGATCATTTTCCAAATTGTATGCTGTTATTATTTATTATTTGTTATGTTTGAACTGATTGAGTTTATATTTTTGCAAAAAATATTTTATTAGCATATTCAGAAGAAACGCAAATTGGCTTGTGAAGTAGCACATTTCCTTTGAATAAATAAAAACATATTTTTTTTAAATTTCAAATTATTAAGTCTTAATTTATTTTTGATGACAAGGCAATTACCGTTATTTTTGTCCTTTTGTACAAAAAAAAAAAATCGAAAAAGCTTACAAAAGAAAATGAATATGTTCTTCTCAAAATATTTGTGTATATAAAACATTTGTGTATAAAAATTCATCTTATGTATGTATATCAAAGGGTAGAACTTTCGTAAATACAAGTCCAGATGGACGGACGGGCAGCATTAAACCTATAAGCATATTTTTTCTAGCTTTGTTGCAAATGTACTAAAAATATGTGCTCTTATGTACATGTAAAGATAAATTTTGCATATTTGATGGAATACACAATTTTTTGCCATATAAAGGGGACATTAGAATTATGAAAAGTGTAACGAACAGTTTTAGTTTTTGAAAATCCGAAATCTGTCAATGTGTTTATTTTGCTTAAAATTGAATTTTTGTTAAAATTTAATAAAATAAATCACCACTTTTCAACAATCCAAGCATATTATTCGAAATATTTCAATACCTCATTTGACGCACATAGTTCACACATAGTATATACCTATGTACATATTATTCACTCTGTTTAGATGGGCAGAAAATTAGTTCATTGGACGCCAATGAAAATCGAATTCATCTTGTATATTTCAACTTTTTAGGACGAACTACTGATATTTTTATGACGTCACTACATGCAGCTGAAAAGTTTTTCCATTTTTAGTAATAAAAACAAAACTGTTTTTGCTGGAAGCACTGCAGAACACACTGCAGTTACATTATGTGATTATTATTTTAAATTATAAAATTAATGTTATGCTATATTTTTAAAAGGCTGTAATTTTTATGTAACATTTGACATATTACCAGAGAATCCACCTAGAGATATTTTTGTTGACCTTACTAACATTGTTTTAACGCATATTACACTGTGTGTGTTACAAAAATTTAAAATAATCATGAAAACAAGCATGAGAAACACAAATAAAAACATGTAAAATGACATCATATGTACTTTTTGTACACCTTATGTTAAAATAATGTTAACTATATGATTGCGCACAATGTAATACTCCCAGTTTTTTATTTATCTTCAAACATCTCGAATGGAAAAATCTATATGAACTTTTGCAAATATGTATGTGTATACAAAAAATTATTAACATAAAAAATAAAAAAAAAAATAATAATAATAATATCGCTTTCATTCAAGGTGAACGGAATTCCGAAAAATTCATTGAAAACAAAAATAATAGAGAAAAAAGCAGAATTTATTTGCTTTCATGTTTGTGCAACTTATGTATACAAAAAATTTTAATAGCAAATCAAAAAATACACACAATTCAAGAAAATCAGTTTGGAAATTAAATATTAAAATAAAAATAGAAAATATTATTAAATAATTTTTCCAATTCCGCATTAATAAAATAAAGAAATTTTTAAAAATATTTGAAAAGAAGAAAAGAAAAAAGTGATTTTTCATTAATAAATTCATCACCACCTCACATAGTTGAATTTTTGCATTCTTTCCCATCGAATAATGATGAAATTGTGTATGTATGTATTTTGCAAAATGTTGGGAAATTAAACTGGAAAAAGGGAGAATCAATGTAATGTTCAGCTGTCATGTTTTCTTTTTCAATATTTATAATGTGAACTTTTAATGTTTCAGAGAACAAACGATAATTTAAACGAAGGAATTTCACGTACAGGATGATATTTCATTAAATTGAAAGTGAAAAAATGTATAAAATGCAATGGTAATTGAACTTAAGTTTGTAATGTGGGTTTAAACGCTATTAAAATTTGAAAATTTTATAAAATTAATGGAATTGCTTAGAAATATTTCAAAAAGAGACGGTGGCAATTAGTTTCAATTGCTGCTTAAATTGCACCTCATTAGAATAGAAAATTGTAGTAATGTTGACTTTCAAATAAACTTTCCATTACATCCTATTTGAAGGACCTTTCTATATGGTCTAAATATAGAAAAACACGTTGATTTTCAGAATAATTTTCTTATCATATGAGACAGTTTTTTATTTATGAGAAAGAAATTTAAAAAAATTAGACATATTTGTAAGGTTTTAAGCATGTGCTGGTTGCTCTTGCCCCTTTGCTATACTAACTACAGAAAGTACAATATGTACTTTTAGTTGTTTCATTGGATACTTTGTTCGTTCTTTGGATAAATAATTTTTTAAATTGAATTATGATCTCCGACCATTATCAGACGGTCAGGAAAAGTGAATAATTTTTTCTTTAAGATCAATTCTTTGCTTTTGAATTTAAATTCATCCAAATTTTTTTTGAAATTGAAAAAATTTAAATTTCAGTTCATTCAATCGAATAAGCTATTTTATAATCAATTTACTTTTATTACACACGTCTTAAAATTTAATACCTTATAGTTTTTCCATTTAACATTTTTTCTTTATTTGCGTTTTTGTATTTATAAGTGTTGTAATTTTTCATCTCAATATTTACACTTTAAAAGTGTTTAAAGAGATAAAATTGATGCTCATTACAAGATTTAATTGCATTTAATAAAAATGGTAAAAAAATTACGAAGAGGTTAAAAGTTGATTTAAATTTCTAAGAAATTTTCACAAAATAAACTTTTACATTAATTTCAATAACCAATTTCAACATTTGTGTAGAAAAGTTATTCAATAATGAATAATTTTACAATTTGAAATTAAAATAGAAAAATTTAAGAAAGTATTTAATAGATTTTTATTAATAATTTTAAGACCGGAAATAAATAAAAATTAAATTTTTATAATGAAAAGAGAAGTGCAGTGGGAAAAAGTTATTGGCAGGAAGGCATTCCTTGATGAGTAATACAACAATGTTTACTAAAATTATTGAAAAATGTTTTAATATATTAATTAGGGGCGTGAAAACCAATTATAGTTTTTTTTTGATTAATTTTAATAGTTAAGTGTTAAATCAAAACTTAAATAAACTCCGAACAATTGAATGAAAAAGAAAGTTGGAATATGGACTTTAATGTGAAGAAACTAATTCGGTATTCAGTAGTTTGCCAAGTAGCTAACGTAATTGTATATTGATTGAATAATTTCTCTTAAGTATTCTTAGTGAGCTGAAATACGAACTTTCCTTATCTTTGATATCTTTAGTTGAAAATAATTTTTTGTTCTTTTCATTCAATATTTTTATTCCGGTTATTTTAAAAGGCATTGAACCGACTGTATATGATTTATAGTGATGTAAGAACAATAATTTAAAAAAAAAAAACTAAAACACTGAGAGCACTCCTTAAATTTGATCCTGTTTAGTTCCATTACTCAATATATTTTTGATAAAATAGCAAATTTGCTAAATAAAATATTAAAATTTTAGATTCACAAGCTTTTATCCTAATTTTAAACTTTAAAATATGAGTACGAATTAAAAGTGATTAAACTTCGTGGTCCTATTTATTTATTACATACCTTCGCAAGTACATATATGTATACTGAACTTCTTTAAACTTACAAGACTTTAGAACTTGTAATGCTGGAAAAATTTATAGCTTCTTCATTTATGCCATAGTAATAAAATATATTTGTATATTTGAAATTCAATTTATAAAAAATTGGCTTTAGATCAAAATTGAAGATCTTCAAGTAAATGCAAAATGTTAAACAAAATAAAAGTTAATTATAATTTTAAAGACTTAAAACTAAAATTTTTATTAGCTATCGGCTATCTGTTCATAAATCAATTGGAAAATCAAGTTATTATTCATAAATTATTTTTAACTGAATTTTTTTCACTGAAAATTAAATTGAATGCCAGTATAAGTTTTCCATTACATTGTTATTTTAACATTTAAATATTTAAGTAAAAATTTTGGCATGTAATTATTTTTATTTGTGCTCACATCTTCTTATAATTTCTTCACACAGAACTATTGTGGGCTTCCAAATGACCATCATTGATCATATCTGCATCAGAGAAAGTCAGATAGCTTAAAGTTTAACAACATAAACTGATTACATATAAAGACATAAAAGACTTGTAAAACACGATCGTATATCAAAATACAAAAAAAAATAAAAAAAGAAATAAAGAAAAATAATTTTTTTTTACCCAGAAGCAATAAAATAAAATTTATGTTTTAATAACGTTATAAAGATGCAATTTGAACAATAAAATGTATTTGAAAATTTCATGTTTTCATGTTTCTTGAACTTGAATTTCATGACAAATAAATTTGGAAATAATAAAAAAAAATTTAAATCGATTTAATCTATGCAATTAAATTAAATGAAACATAAATCAGTTTGATAGCTTTATGACATTAATCAATTAAATGTCTTAACACTTGTAAGTTTACCGCTATTCTTTGTCGTTCATGGTTTGGTATTTAAATTTTATATTACAATAATATGCAATTATATGTGAAATCAATCATTATTTCAATGAAATATGAGTTTGATGACCTTTTATTTACGAAAAGAATGAGGATTTGGATCAATTCATTTGAATTTAATTAACAAATTTTGTGTTAAAGACCATTACATTGTGGAAATGATGGTTAATAGTTAAATTACGGTAATAAATTGTATATAGCATAAATTGAAATGGGATCTTTTATAATGTTTCTGAAATTGTTTCAATGAACTTGTATTTTAGTTCTGTGATTTTTTATTTTTTTCAATTTGTCATTCTTATATTTCCCATTTCCCAAAAAAGAAACGAATTTAAACATGTTACTTTAGTCTTAGTCATTCTAACTCTTCTTATATTCTCCTTAAGAACCCAATGGTCTCCATTTAATAAATTTTACTAAATAGCTATTGTTTTGTTATATAAATTTTAGTTTAATTAAATTTCAGATTATAATTTTTCTATTTCTATTTTCCAGAAATTTTAATTATTTAATCAAATTAAAATAGCTGGGCAAAATTAATTGAGCAAAAGTTTTCAGTCAAGTTTAAATATAATTTAAAAAAAATGGAAAAAAAAATTAATAATTTGCACCAAACTTTAACATTAAACTTGCCTTAGTTCGAAAATATTATTCTGTTAGTGGCAATTAAAAGTGCAAAGTAATAACTTGTTAAAAAAAAAAATTGCATATATTTAGGAGAAGCAATGAAATTTTAATATCGTTGCTTTATTTTTTCATTACTAATACGATGTTATTATTAATCGTAATTAATAATATGTAAATGTGTAGCATAACATGATTTATAAACTATTAAAATGATTATGATTAAAATTAATGACAGATTAAAATGTATGGGAGAACGTTTATAACATTGTTAAACTTTATACCCTACCATACATTGCATTTCTTGATTTTAACGTTTATTTTTTCTAACATATTTATTTAGTAATAAGTGATCGTACAATAAAATAATTTTATTCTTTATAAATAATATTTACTAATTTTATTTTTGAATTTTAATAATTTTATTATTAAAGACAAGAAAGATTCGGGCAGAATACAATTAATTATACAATTTCAATACCTTTGAAATTAATATATTCAAATCATTTTAAAATTGAATCCTTAATTTAATAAATCACTAAAAAAATTTATTTTTCACAAAAATTATTTTTGACAGCCATAATATTGTCGGTTAAAAGGCAGAAAGCACTAAATGCATTTTTTGAGAATTCGAAATAATAATGAATTAAATCAGAATAATATAATCTTTGTTGTAACAAAAAATCATACAAATCCAGAATATAGTTTATAAATTCAGAAATTAAAGAGACCAATCCCATTGCACTAATTGATTAGTTTTACAATTTTTTGAGTAAATTCAATTCAAATTGAATTTACTCAAAACACAGTTTCCTGACTTAATGCTTTCTGCTTCTTAACCGACGATATGCACTTTATTATTGTACCAAAAAATATAGTGTCGAGCATAAATGCATGCCTTTGCCACATTTCTATAAAATAACTATTAAAAGCGGGTATATTTAGGCACTTGTGTTGTTTACTCTTTCATATTTGTGATTGATCTATATTTTAAGCAAATGTAAATTTAGATTATTTTAAATATAAATAACAATTATTCAATATTCAGTAAATATCATGAAAAATGCATTCGTGTACGTTTTTATGAAATATCTACGAAAACTTCAACATTCTCCTTTATCAAAGTTACAAATTATTTGTTGTAGGAAGTTAATTTTAAACATATTTTAGTGTATACCCCTTCGTCTTTGGAATCCCAAATATAGTATAAATATTATTTATTATAAAATTTATTTATCTAAAAGAGTAACATAAGCAGTTGAGGTTAATAAATATATTGTTTATTAATACTGTAGCATGAGATATTTGTGATATAATATACATACATATATAAGGTATTTTAAGTCTTGTTGGAAAAATAATTATAGGTTGTATAATAATTTAAATTTTTATTTATTTTTTCATGTAAGAAGCTAGTGTTAATGTTATTGTATACGCGCATGTGGAACTTGCTGAGTTTTGTGTTTTAATATTCAATTTTAATTGGATTTTTATATTATATGCAAACGTTCGAACTTAATCACATACTTATGATCTCAGAATAATCTCTACTGAATAATAAAAGAAGATTTTTACAACGTATAATACAATTTACCATAATGTTCATTGTTTGGAAACGTACAAGATTGCGAATTATTTGAAAATTATTTATAAAACTTTTTCCTTCCCATTCAAGGTGTAAGTTTCTTGGTTTTCGTCACATTTAATCTAACCGGAATTTCAATAAAATTTATGTATTCAATTATAAGATTTTAAATTACAAGTCTTTCACTATTTAGGGAAGATCACTTCATCGCAAACGTTTAAATTATAAATAAATATTTTTAATTTTTACATAAAATATTTATTTAATACAAAAGCTCTTCATTAATATCCCAATATAGACCTAAGTTGTATTTCATTTTTGTTATCAATTAGAACAAATTTGTTAGTTCAATAACCGTTCTACTTTCTGTTATGATAGGATGAGAGAAACGCTATAGCCATAATGTGGGAAAAGTTTAATAGGTCGTTTATTTATTTTAGTTGATTAAATGTTTATATTTAAAATCTTAAATTTATTTCTATGTATTATTCGTAATATGTAAGAATTATATGTATAGTACATGTTATTTCTATTATTATAAATATTTGAAGATAATGTTAATAACCCGAAAAGAAAGTCCACAAAAATGACGAATTCTTGATAATATAAGTTGAAAAAGAATTCTTAATGGAAATCTTTAAATTTTGATAATTTAGTTATGTAAATTATTGCGAATATTATTGAAATTCAAAAACTTTGTAATAAATAACGAATAAGTTAGCTTTTAACTTAGCTATCTATGCTTAGACTTTGTCGGAAATTTTGGAGTTACTTTGAAAAGTAAGTAAATATTAATTAGTTAGTTGTTGTAGTTCTATAATTAATAATATAAAGTTAAATGCTGAAATTTGTGTGAAATTAAGATGAAATTGAAATTTTCGGAGAAATAATTTTGTAATTTGTAAAAAATACATATGTATACTGTAATAAATACCATGCCTATATTCCCCTCAATTTGTTTTATTTTATGTTCAATAGGCAACTGCATTCTCATATAAAAGGTGATTGAGTTATATTATCGACGTAACATATACCATCTTTTTGGACATCAAAAATGAACAAAATTTGTGTTCAGAACTAGGTGTCAAATCTCAATGGTTTCCAAGGTACAGGGATTTTAAAGAATTTTCACGAAATTTCTATTTCCACAAGATTTTTGCTTATAACTTCTATTGCAGAAAAGGTAGAAGCTTTAAATAAACAGGACCAGTGCAGAGCTTGAAAGCGACATTTTACTCTATTCGTGCATTTTTGATACCCTGATGATGGTACATGTTATGTTACTGATTACTGAATCAGCCTCTATACGTATACTAAAATTCAAAGGATTTCAATTTTGCATAAGATTCATTAAAATTTTTCTCATTCACTAAAAATTTAATGTTGCAGAAAATATTGAACTTCGAATTAACTTATACTTTAACTAAAGGTTTCTAACAATAAAAATTATTTTTTAGAAAAAATTTTGAAAATGTTTACTATTCTGAATTTTTCAACTCATACTTATAGTAAGTAGCCTTGGAAACACAATATTTTTAAAAATTTATTAATGAAATAAAAATAAAAATGAAATATTTTAAATATATTTATAATTTGTTTATACTTTTAAAATTAATTAAAATTAATAATGCAATCATTGGTGAGGCATTTATCAGGTCTCTTATGTATGGTTTTGTAGAAAATAATGACGAAGTTCAAGAGGTTGCTGCTCAAAATGTTGAAACAAATTCAAATAAACTAAAAAATTGTAATGAAAACCTATTATTGGTACATTTAGCAAAATTTTATATCACTAGCCCTGAAAGAATCATATTTTTAACAACTGTGGAATCAATTGATATCACCTGTGAAAAACTTTCTCAATTTATAAGAATTATTGAAAGAGAGTCGCAAAATTGTATTCGTTTGAATAATGATAACTTGTACTCAAAACTTTATGTATCGGTAATAATTTATTATGAAAATTTTTGTGAAATAAATTCGAAAGAGCTTCAAACTTACAATTATTGTTTGCAAGAATTACGTACCAGTTATATGGATTGTGAAGGGCCACCTGATTGGTATGAAAGATCAAATCAAACAGAAGTATGTGAAATTTTTCTTAAATTAATGAATTGTTACTATGTTTCAACAACGGAATTGTGTGGTTTATATGTTGCGAATTTAATGTGGACATCAACAAAAGATGTATTTGGACCAATTTTACCGGATATATGTAATATGAATGAAGATAGTTCAAAAAATATAAACAGTACGAAAATTTTAAATGAAAATGCAAAAGGTATTCTTCATCCACATGATAAAAAATTTTATATTTTGATGATATTTGCTGGAGCCTTGGCTCTATCTTGTACAATATGTGTTTTTGCTTGTATTTCAAATTGTTGTAAGAAAAAATAAAACTTGTAATTCAAGTTGTGTATTTCAATAATGTCAAAATTTTCAGTTCTATTTGAATTCAGATGTAAAGTCTTGGGTTAAACCATACATAAATTCATTATTTAGACCCAAATCTTACTTAAACTTTTATTCTAAACTAAGCAGAGCGGTTGCTTAGAATTAAACATAAGCGCGTGTCGGTCCTGATTGCCTTCTCCTCTTCATGGAATCAGTTTATGGAAAACTTATGTACGTGATAGGATGCTCTCTAAAAATTTCTTTGCCAAAAGCTACTAACATTTTTATTTTCAAGTTTTAACAAACAAGTTGGAAAAATTTGAAATACTAAAAGTATTAAAGTGTTTGATCAGTCGAATGATTTAGATTATCCGAAAATTTTTTATTTTAAAGCTTCTTCTTTAAGTTTGAAATTTTTTTCTCACATTTTTCCAAATTTACTTTTTATAATCTGCTATAATAATTAAAAGAAAAATTATATCTTGTCGTCATTATTTCGCAATGTTTTCATAAAATTTATAAAATATTTTTATATAGTCAAAGAAATTTAAAACTTCCATTCAGGAACAGATTAAATTTTAAAAGTTTGAATAATAATCTTTGAATAAATTGAAAATTCACTGAATTGAAAATCTTTCTACTAATAATAAAACATGTTGCATGATTAAAAAAATCAAATTGTAAAACAATAAAAAAAATAATTTTGAATTTTTTCGCTTTGAAATCAATGAAATATGGTGTAACTAGTATTTAAACAAATTTTAAATCAATCACTTAAAATTTTTTACTCTTTATGGACTTTTATAGAAAATCAAATATCTTTGTGAAGTCTTCAACATTTTATTTAAAAGATGATTTGTTATAAATTAAATCGGCAGTTCAATAGCATTAAAAATTACATAAGTGAATTTTTAAATATTAGGTAGCATAAATGAAAGTGACAACAACACTAAATCAACAAAAGATCTATGTCATAAGTATTTATACTCATGGTGTATATGGAATTCACGTATGTTAAACGTAACTCAAAATAATTTTGTTATATGAAAAATATATGTGCAAAAATAGTGTATAAAAAATTTTACTCATTCGGGTTTAAAATTACTTTTCGTCTAATATTATATTATTACATAGAAAAGAAATGCAACCGTGATACTTTTTACAATCACACCCGTTCACTCTTTTCGAATTTGTCACATTTTTTGTAAATTACATATATGTCAACTAAATGTAAAATAATTCAAACTTAATTTGCAAATGATGAATTATTATATTTTTTTGGAATTTTCAATTTAATTTTTTTGTTATAATGTAAAAATGCAAACTGTTTGTTTTAAAATATCTATTTATGTTTTATGTACAAAACAATAATTCTTAAACTCTTAATACGTATTGTATATTACATAGGATATTTAACGAAGGGAGTGCTATCCAATCTTTTCAAAATAATGCTTTTGACTCAAAAATGTTTTCTAAATAAATTAATTGGATTACGTACAAAATGTAAACTTAATGTCAACCAGATTCACACGGGTAGGGGGACCAGAGCGATGTGGTTTAATAGAGAAAAGAAGAGGACGAATGTGTTGTTGGAATATAGCATACTGATTGGGTTGCTGACGGAGCAATGCCCCTTAAAGAAAATGGCCAAGAGGTTTAGAATTTCGACGACAGATGTCAAAATATTGCTGAGGATGTGAAGAGGAAGCCAGGGAGGTTAATTGGTTCCGGTAGTTGGTCTTCGATAATATACTCTCTTCAGAAAACGCTATTGAAAATATTAAATTGGGATATCTATAGGTAAATTATAGCCCTCAGACTAATGGGTAATTCAACGCAAATTAATCTAATTTAATCAATCTAATTTAATCGGTTCAAATCGAGCCCTATAAAGTTAAATTATAAAGATAACCATATGTCTCACCTTTTTATACAAAGCTATTTTTGGAAATTATTATTGGTTATAAAACAAACATCTTCAATTGTACTCAGATTTTAACTACTCGTAATATCATCTTCAGAATTCAATTTATTTCAATATTGTTTATCACCTTTCGCTTAATTTTTGGGCAAGTACAGATATGAATGGTATATCATCAATCATTGTATACTTACTTACTGCATCCTAAAACCCAATAATGAGCATACATAAAAACATTATTAATGGTAAAGCTATTCTGCAATTCATAAATTTAAAAATGTTCTCAAATTAAAAGTGGAAAATTTTATTTAAAACAAAGGAATATTTTGATAGATGATCAGATCACATTTTATGTTTCGAAATATCTACATATATTTTCAAAATATGACGACAACAAAAAAAAACAAAAATTACCAGAAAAAACATGTTCGCGGAAACAATAGAAAACATTTTTCCTCTTAATGAATTTCTCAAATAAATTTGCCATAATGCTGTAATAATTTTGTTCATAAACTTTTTTTTTATTCACACAATATTAGAAAAGATGGTAACTAACAAAAATTAATATGCATTTATACACATGTATAGTCAAAATCCGCAGTTGCAGATGTTTATAATCGGCCAACTGCTGCTTTTATGGCAGATATATACGAGTACGTATATCAAAAATATTACGCAGCAAAACTTTAAAACATTTAGTTCCGTTTGTAAAGCAGTCGCTTTATCATATCATAAACGCCAAAGTACATATGTGCTGCACTTTTTTATTTTTAACTTTTATAACAAATACGACATGCCTCAGCGGCATTACAAAGTTTTCGACCACTGCACATCGCATCCGTTCAACTATAGCACTTATGTATATATAAAATCGGCTCGCGTATTGTAAATATTTGCATGAGCTGTAAAATTTCTATTTATCCAATCAAACAAATCTAAGCATATTTCAAATTTTTTAGAAATAATGTATATAAGAGCATCTCGTTTTTCCGCTCAAATTAAAAATTTTAAATGAAAACTGTCATAAAATATGTGAGAATTTTTGATTAATAATATTGACATTTCAGGATATTGAGTATTTATTTAAGCATTTTAATTTTAAAAATTTAAAATCTCTTGCATCTTACCGCCTTTTTCATAGATATATGTATGTATGTCTTTATGTATAGATATAATTAACAATATAAAGAAGAATCTAGAATTGAATTTTATATAACATAAGTGTTATGTGGCAATTGATTTATCTCTTGCATAATTTTTAGAATTAGAGCCTTACACTTTTTGGTATTAAATTGACAAAATTATTTAAATTAGAAACACTTTTAATAAAACCTTGTGTTTACACAACGACTCAAGTCCATTCAAAAAAAATTAAATTTCTGATGTGACCTAAATTTGTTTTGAAAGCCAATTAATATTGAATTCAGTTCAATAGAAAATCTCTTTAGTTAATTAACTTTTGTATTTTATTGCATAAAACACACCTATTTTTTAAATATTGGTAGCCAACAACTTTGAATATCGAAAATTTGTATAATTCACATTGTTGAAGAGTTGTAAATCCAACTGAAAACAACATGAAATCAAAAATATGATTATCTATTGCATAACTTTTATTGGTATCTGTTAAATAATATAAATTGGTCTATATAAAGCAAATATTTTGAAATTTTCAAAAATTTTCAACAATTCTACTCTATCATGTGTCATTTAATTTAACAATTTTATGTAATTTAAACGAATACTCAAAAGCTATTCATAAACCGGAAATTTTCACTTATATTGTTTCAAGTAAAATGTTTTAATTATGGTTTATTCAATAGTTCATATGGTGTAAGAAGAGCTATATGCGGAACCAGGCGCGGGCCAGATGTATTCGTCGCCCTAAGCGGTTCCTAAAAAGTGCGCCCCCACCCCCCTTCAACCGTTTCACCTAATTTATAACTGTGAACAAAATTTAATAGGCATTGCACATTGTGCATCATAAAGCACATTCTTGTAACCTTATTATGCTGAATTATAGATTTAAAGTCTGGAACTAAACTTTCAATTTTTTGTTTTATAAATTCAAAAACAAGATGATTTATTTTATTTGTATGTTTTTTATGAAGTTATGATCAGATTTTAAATCATTTAAACTTGATTTTTTGATTTTAACAACCAAAAATTTACTTTTTGACGTAAGTGAAACTTATTGTAAAAGGTTCTATGAAAATTATATCAAATGAACTTTTTCAAAGCTTATTTGAATATGAAAAAAAGTAAAAATTTTTTTTTATTTGTATTCGTAATTTTAAATTTACGAATAAAATTTGGCTTATTATTTCACAAATCGCCTGAGAAATGAAATAGCGTATAAAAAAAGTTACGACTTGCATTCAAAAATTTAAGGAAAATCAAAGTTTCGTTCTAAAATTTGTGACTTAAAAAATAAGCTTTTTATTAAACAACATTTTTTCAATTCAATATAAGTAGTAGAATTTACCAATTAATATTTAATTCTGTGATTGATAACCGTTTTTTCAAAAACGAAAGCAAAATATACTAGTAGAAATTCATAACGATCATGTAATTTTGAATTTCATTCAATATTTTTTGTTAAACAAATAAAATATTGGTATACACAATCTCAATATCAAGCTATGCATTCCATTATTTAAGAATATTGCTGTTATTCGCTTTTTCTAATTTCTTTCTATTCTCATTCTTAATTTTTGTTTTTTTTTTTGTTCTTGTTGTTTACTAATGCAATAGTATACAGAAAAGTAATACATTATAATAATGTGTTTGTTTGTTTGGTGAGTGGGCGACAACTAAGCATAAATAAAATTTTGCATATATGAAACAATTTAAATGTAATGTGTACGAACGAGTGTAGCCAGGGAGATCACTAAGCATAATAAAACTTTTGCTTTGTAATATAATTATATGTGTACGAGCGAGTGTTGATAGGGAGCAATCTCAGCAAAATAAAAATCTTGCTTTATGAGATAATTATATGTGTACGCATGAGTGTTGACCTTATTCATATTAAACAATATAAATATTATGTGTGCATGTGTATTTTTGAATATTTTTTATTTTTTGCGTAACTTGCTTCTATGTATATTATATGAGACGAGTTCACTTATGTATATGCAGGATTGAATGTGTACAGCTGTATATTTTCTGTTTATAGGCATAATATACGAATTTATTCTAGTATGTATGTAAAAGGGAAAATTAATAATTGCAATTCTGATGACTCATACATTGAAAAAAATATTTTGTGTATTCGTACAATAAATAAAAATAAGAGAGTAGTGTAGAGTAAGAAAATGTATCAATAATTTTCATTCTACGAATATTTCATTGTATGGTGCGAAAGGAAAACATGAAGATCTGTACTTAGTGTTTTGCGTAACTGACCGTTTTTTTTCATGCACATTTTTTATATTATTAGGGATAAAATATTATGTTTGTATGTAGGTACATTTTATCAAGTTAATTTCCCTGTAAATTGAATTAAATTTGTATTAAATTTTTTTTTTTTAAATTTATGGTTTTTTAAAGTTTTTAATGGCGTTCCTGCTTTTCTGTCGCCCACTGCAAATGCATACTTTGCATATATGAACCGTCCGTCCCTGTGCGGAGCTTTAGTCACTGTCGCGGATAAAATTAAAATTGACGAATAAAGCTGAGGAACTGACTTTATGTGGTTTTGTGCTTTTGTTGACATATTACGTTTATTCTCAAATTCTTAGTTACCTATTTAAAATACGTTGACACTGTGAGAATGGGCCGAAATTTTGAAGTCATCGATCCTCCACAGTCTTATTCACAACGTAGCGTAGAGTATTACGTTTGCATTTCGGAATTTATAACATTTCTTAGATTTAATTCAGCAGTATTTTTGATAGGTTTTTAACATAGATTAATAGCCAAAAAATTCATTTTGCTTAGATTAGACTATGTATATTACAATTGCAGAGTACGAAACGTACTAGTTTAAATGTTTCTTTCACTATATGATCTATATCTATATCAACTTGCGTCTTTAATCTAAGTTCAAAGGCTTTGGAGATTTATTCACAATATTGTTTACGGGCATATATGAAAATTAAGTTTATTAAATTCTAAAAATATATATTGTGTACCTAAATACATATATGTACATATAATGTGTAATATGAAAAAATTTTGCTAATTTATTGCTCATGGTTATTTTGCAAATCATTAATATTTTAAAGTCAAATCCGTTTTCATTTTAAATGAATTTTAAAATTTATAATTGTAGTTTTTATAAGTAAAGGAATCAAATTATATGTGAAAACAGAATAAAACTTTCTCAATTTTTTTAAATGTTTTTTTTATTGGTATTTTTCAGTTATAATAACAGGTTTGGTCTACACGGTTGGTATACAATAAGTAGAAAGAAAATTCGCTAAGAAAGCGCATGCCACAAAAGAAAATTAGTAAAGTTCAAAATAAACTTATCACACACAGTCTACATTTTTTATTGTCTACATTTACTCTAATAAATATAAAATAATCAATGTTATTACCAATATTGTAAATTTATTCTTCAACTTTAGATTGCTTAAATTTGTTCGTAATTAAATACAAAAAATCTTTATTATTGATTTGTGAATTGTTAATTATGAATTTGTAAGTACAAATTTCATTCTAGTTTTTATTTTTTTTATTATGGTACGAAAAAAAATCAATTCTCAATCACAATGTCAATCTGTTGTAACTTTTAATAAAAGTATTCTCACATATAAGAATACAATTAACTCTTAACAGGTGAAATTGTGTGCAATAACATTTTTATTTGCTTACTCCAGTAATATCAAACTTCCATTGTTCTGCCACTGATTTTGAGTCATAAGGATTAATAAGTGAGTGAAAAATTAAAAAAAGCGACAAAGTATAACTTCTAAAACGTAAAGCCTTGTTATACAAAATGAACATATTTTACAGCAATTTCTTTTATTTGAAAAAATAAAGCCTTGTTTTATACAATTAGTTGATTTTAATACCAAGTATTAGTTATAATTAAATAAAAACAAATATTAAAAAAATTACAACCACATAATTCGAGCTATCATTTAATTCAATCAAAACATCCACTATAAAATTATTTTATAACAATAAAATGTTGATTTGTATTTAAGTGAAACTTTATTATGCCCAATAAAAGCTTAATGTGGATAGTAAAAACGGAATAACAAGTGAAAAATTTGTGCATGAGAGTCAATTAATCGTTTAATAAATTATTAAATTAATAGACACAGAGTGTTAAGAAAAAAATTGTTTAATTCACAATTGTAGACAAGTATTCGGATATCTATATGCAGTTAAAGATAACGTTGTATCAAATGAATGGTTTGTAAGGTAGCATTTTTCTTTTCAACAATCTAAAAAACCGTTTTTAAAAACAATTCTTTTTACTACTTTACTAAAATTACATAATCACAAATCAAAATATATCAACTTATTGCATACATTTAGGATGGGAAAAACAAAAAACTTAATGAAGCATTTAACATAGTGGCTAAATTGGATGGTTAAGTAATTATGTTAAAAGAAATAATTAACCTTTTTTGCCGTTAGCCTTTATGCTTTAACGGTTAATTTTATCGGTAATTTTGTTATTGTAATGTTTCACTATGCAGTATAGTGGTAGAAGAAGCCAGTCAATATTTTTCTGCGTTTGTAGAATTTAAAAATGGCTTGTGGTTTCTTTGAGGAGCATTAAGTTTTAGAGGGGGTAGATAAAACTTTACTTGAAGAGAAGCAATTCGTAATAAAGATCTCTTTTTATGAAAAATTTCTACTTTCTATGACAGACAGAATGAAACTTTTAAGCACTTTTTTTCTTCAATATTTATGCAATTACACTAAAGTATTAAAAAAAAGTAACCAAAACTTTATGATTTGTTTGATTGTAATCTGAAATGTGCTATAAATATCATATTATTCGATTAGAAATTACATTCAAATTTTAATATAAATTTTTAATTAAAAAGTATTTAAAGGTTATAAAAACAAAACATTATTCCTGATTAAGATTGAATTTTGCGCAACAAAAGTAAAAGTTCCTGTCATTAGAAAAGTCTATTATTCATAATTTAGTTTCTATGACCTGAATGAGAAAATGAAACAGCAACTTTGTAATTATTGTGTAAAGTTTCTATATGATTACAATTTAACTTTTAATTGTAATATGTGAATTATTTACTAAGTATAACAATTATTAGAGCTGACGAATTTAAGTTATGAGAATTATAAAAAAGAATTAAATTTAAACTATGGGATTAGATGAGCAAATATGCGCTCTTTCATACTTTATATATGCAATTTTAAGGATTTAAACATAATTGCATATATAAGTATGCGCACTCTTACATTTAAGGGGTATGTTAACCTTCTCTTTCAACTAAATAATATAATTTTTAAACATACAACTTCAGCGAAGGAAAATGTTCATATAATTTCTTCATATAGCACAGAAAGATGGCGTAAGCACAATAGAACCCTCTCCATACCAACAAAAGAAAATCTTGTTCGAATCAAAGCTGTCCAAAAATTGAAAAAATTGAGCTTGTAAGTTTCCTTGGATCAAAATTTTAATTCTGTAGACAAAACTATAATTTAGACTTCTTCAAGTTATAAACTTCAATATTTTTGCAAGTGTTATTTTTTGAGAATTGACGATACAGTAACAGTTAAAAACTTTAAATTCGATGAATATAGTAACGATTATTTTTGGGGCTTCTTGTGGAATCACTGAGGGTTAAAAATTCAGCATCGGAAGGGAATATGAAGAGATTATTTTTAGTAAAAGAAATCCATGGAGAACTATTTCCACGCAGCAAAAGAACTGCGATCAATTAATCACACCCGGATTATGCAATTTATTCGAAGAATAGGTCTTTTTATTATTTAAAAGCCTTTTACCTGATGTATAGTTAGAAAGGACGTTATAGACTGCTTTTTATGTCGCGGAGTATATTTATCTCATGTCATAGTTTACAACCTATGATATTTTAAAAAAATATTAATATATCGAATTAATTAAACCAATTTTCATCGCTACCCTAAATGAGCGTTTTTTCAAATTATTTCCACATTCCTTCTTCTAAGAAGCTCGAAATTACTTCGTAATCTTTTTGAATAAATATTTCATTTCTTTGTAGCAAAAATAAATTCTACCTCTTTCATTTCCATAATTGCCGACTCTTTAAATTCAATAAAATGTCTATTCTCGTGAATTTCTATCGGCAAAATTTTAACTTTTTTCGAATTTTAGTAAAAGCACAAGATAACCGATGCGACGATATCGTTTAAAAAACTCCTAACGTATCCTAACCAATATAACTAGCTATTTATTTAAATTTTTTTTAATGTAATATAAATATATATAGGGTGTTAGAGCTTAATGGATTTTCCACGGCAGAGTAATAAACTGCTTACAGGCTAACAAAAAAAATTATTTTTTTTTGTTTTGCAAGATGAGCTGTGTTATGTAAAAATAAAGGTCAGAATACAAGGCTCAACTTTCTGTTTTGTTAACCTACAGTCAGTAATCTAATATTTTTTTAGAAAAAAAAGCTAAGCTAGGGACTAGAAATTGTGAATAATTGACGATTAAAGAAAAATTTATTTGGGAGATCATCTTTTATAGAAGAAGAGTTTCCCATTTTACAATGAAAATATTATAATATGTAATAAGGCACTAAAGCAACTATGTAAAAATATGTGTTCGCATATCTCATAAATTTCTGTCTGATGAACACCTAGAAAAAACGCTAGGGTTTTTTGAACAGCTACACCGACTGACACGTACCCAGTTTGTGGTGCGAATCAAAATGCATTAATAAATTTTATTAATTGTCTGACATTTACAAAATCAAAGACAAGAAACAAATAAAAAGAATAAACTTCAAATAATTATAAAAATTTTCAATACAAACTGTAATAACACCAAATCGCAAGTGCCACTTTCCTTAATTAAAAATCTACCTATACTTAATTAAAATATTAAAATAAGTGATAGCGAATTATTGGGCCGGTAAAACTGAATAAAATTTAAAAATTTTATTTTTTTATTTTCTGCTAAAATTGCTTAATGTACATACATATGTACATTAAGTATGTAAATATATGCATAAAATATAAAAAATTCATTTACCTTTTTTAAATTATTTTTAATACACAATTCTTTTTGGTTTTTGATGTTATTATGTTGAACCACTATGGCAAATATGTAACACATTTGGTATTTTAATCAATACCGTTGTCTCACTTATCACCAATAAAGAGAAAACCTCTGAGGCAATCTATACGTAATCCAATTTTGTTTTTGTATTTTACACTTTGTTTTTCTTAAAGAAATCGAAAGTGGAATTTACTTGTTTCTTATATTTACAAAGCTTTTATTCTGGTTATGATTTTTAACTGGTATTAACTTGATCGATTATAAAAATACACACATTATATATTAAAACCAAAAAAAAAACAAAAACATAACACAAGAAAAACAAATCCTTTTTTAGTAGCCTGAAATTGTAAACTGCACGATTGAATTTTTCATGTAATTTTCATCTCACTTTCAAACAAATTTAGTATTTTATAGGTATAGCATTTTAGCATTTAGTTTAGATCATAAACGAGTGCAATAATTTATAAACAAAATGCATAATTGATTTATATGTAAAGTTTAACTTATAACTTCACAATGACCAATAAATTTATACGAGTTTTTCTATCTGTGTATATACAGAAAGTGAAAATCTATAATTTAAAATTGGAACAATTAATTTAATAATAGTAATAATTCCTCTATCTTAAGGCTAAACTTTACCACTTTTCTATGATAATATTTAAAATTGTTATTATAAAAGTTTAATAAAATTTATTTTCCCATTATTAATTAAGTGTCTTACACAAGCGATAAAACATTTATTTATCACAATGACTTACAATAAAATTTTATGTGGGTATGATAAAAATAAATATGATATACTTTTGAAGGATTTGGCCGGTTTTTCAAAACAAATGGAAAAATAAGGACAATGACCGTATACTTTCTGTTAAAGCGTTGTTGAACTATTTTCTGCTTATTAGCAGCATTTTAATTAATTTTTTTACCATTTTTAATTATATTCCCGCTAATTAATTTAATGAGCCTTTCGTAATTTTATTAAATGTCTCTGAAAACATTAGTAATCTATACTCGTTTTGTAAATAAATTTTTCTTACTGGATAGTTAAATTAAATTCAAAAGATTTTAGCGTGAGATTAATTATATAGAATTAAAATTGCTATTTTCAGAAGCAAAATCGCTTGACTGCTAATTTATTCTTCATCCCTGTATGGTAAAATTCAGATTACCCGAAACGTGTATTATCAGGATGCACGATATTTTTAAGTTATAACCGCTTCTTATGTTTTTATTACTTGAAATGCATAGAACATTTAATCAATTATTTCTTAGAAATCTCAAACTTAATTCTTTAAAATATTTTGTATAATTACGTGAATGTACAAATATACTGGATTGAACTAACTTTTACGTAAAATTAACCTAAAACAAATTTCAAAATAAGCGTCATACGTAAATTGAATGGAAGTTTAAATAATTCATAATTGTAGTCTTATGAAAATTAAAAAAAATTCGCTTTTTAGGTTGCGATTACAGAATTAGGTCAAGTATACTGACATATGATTATTATGTTGTGTGCGTATGTTTATTCATTTCAAGCTTGCAAAATTTTGTTCCTTTAACCTTTAAAGAAAAAATTCAAATTTTTATTTTGAGTGGTGTATTTGAGATTGAGATGAGTAATAAATCAAAATTATTTTAAATGATATAGGAGTAGTTTTTAATATACACCTGTAAAATTATATGCGTTTGTTAATTAGTTAATAAATGTAAGTTCACGTAATAGAGGTTCAGTTATTCACTGAACCTTTAGTTCAATTGCATTATAAGAAAATATATATAGTTAAAATAATAATTATGCAAATTTAATACGAGTACTATAGTTATTTTAATATGAAAAAGGACAGTAGTTAAATATTTAAGGTGTTATTATATAAGTTACTGGTGTATTAATTACAAATTTATTTTACCTATACTGGTATTATAGAGTTGCCATCGCGTTTTATGGTACAAAAATTTATATAGAAACTTGAAGATCGAAATCTGGTTAAATTTTACAAAAATTACTTATTTATGAAAGCCTAATATATTATGTATTAAAAAGTAAATAATAAATAAAGACAAGAATTAGAGTACAATCTTAATTGGAAACTATAAGCAAACTATAATTTTTCATTATCATAAAAAAATTTAAGAGAATTTCGAGAAAATTATCTAACAATTTAAAATTTCTGGATGGTTTTATAAAAATATCTAATAATTTTATTATCACAGGAGAAGAAATTAAAAATTTTAAGATGTAAAACTTTTTAAATCAAGTAACCCTACCATTTTTAAAATTCAACTTTATATATTGATTTATTATTGTAATAATAAAATTTCATTTCCTGATAAAAAAATAAGCAATTTGATTGAATAAACACCTACAAATTACAAATGACTGTTCATTCATAACACCTACATATGTAAATAAAATCAAAGTCTTGTACCTACTCCGAATTCTTTTGCCTATTTATAGTCAATTTTAAGAACGTTTCTTTACCCTATTTATCACATTAACATCACTACAAGAAACTTTTGTAACATCTACACTATTTTATGTAGATCTCTATGGCGCGTGATTCTGATAATTGTTTGATCAATATCGAAAAAATAATTTTTTTGTAATTTAATGCACCTTCAGTTTTGGTTCAAAATATTCAAATGTAATTAACTCAAATCTATACTATGAAATGTGTTTACGTTTCATTGAGAATGTGAAATTTTTCGAACCTCATCCCATAGCCATATATTCCTGGAAATGAATTGTAATGAACCACGGAACCTCATTTTAGAAATTTTAATTGTAAGACAGTCATTTAAATCATTGTAAAACAGAAATGAAAATCAAATAAATTTCAGTTCAAACAATGCACACAAAAAAGATGTTATTTTAGAATAATTTATGTAGATAAGTATGTATGTGTATTAAAATCGTTAAGCAAAAACAAAACAACACTTTATCAATTCTTCAAACTTTCATATGTGAAAATTAATTATTAATTAATTTATAAAATATTTTTAATGCTTTTAATTAACCTTTAATAACTTTATACTCCTTTTTACATCCACATGCATATGAAGTTATGGAAATTTAAACTTTGAATGAGTCTTTTATGTTAATAACGTTTCAATCTCTTAAAATTTCATTTCACTTGCATTCAACTTTCATGTTATTCACAAAAAAAAAAAATAAAATGAACACAAAAAGAAAAACCGAAATTCAGGAATTTAAATATTCTGAAAGTAACAGTAAATATGCGAAATTATTATTACTTACAATAAATATTGCACGTGTTATCGGAACTAAAGTCGGGAGACGTTTAATTTTTCAAAGATCTTCATATATTTTCCAACATTTTACCTCTACAATTTTCTTTTCTTTTAATTTTTTAATTTTCTTATTTTTTTTTTATTAAAGTGGTAACAAAATGTTATTGTTACTGTTGTTGCTGTTAATGTTAGTTATTTATTATTTTTTTTCTTCATTTTTCATTATCTTCTCTTACATGACCGAGAGAAATGGTGTTGCCGTAATACAAACATCATAATAAACAGCATTAAATTATAACATACTTATAACAGTAACCAGTTAATTAATATTGAAAAATTATAAAATGCAACACACTGATGAGAAGAATCAAAAATGTGTTCATATATGTACATAAAATATTGTTGTTGTATTATGAGACATATGAAGAGAATACATAATATAAGTTTGTATAAAATATTTTCATCTCTACATGTGAGTATATAAATTAAATGCGAATTCTTATAGTAAAAATTGTATATGATTAAGGTGACCATACTTTTAATGAGGAAAATATAGGACAGTTTTTAAGTAAGTACTTTTTAAATAAAACTCCTTTTAAAAATTTAACTCAATACAGCAGGACATGTACAAAAGAGGCATTGATTTCTAAATTAAGAAAAGAATTAAATTCGAAACTTAAAAGCAGCTCAGAAAAATGTTTGAGAATGTAAAACTATTTGCTCTAAACTCTAAAGCCAATCACGTTTGTAGGAAAATTTTTGCAATTCTCTTTATTTTTAGTGCAGTTTTTTGTCGTCTCCCTCTCGAAAAGTTAAATAGATTTTAGTGACGAAGTTTTTTTTTTAAACGTCAGTTCAAAAGAAATGTATTATATTTAATAAAATATTAAAATCGGTTCCTCTTATTTTTCATGAATCAACGGCTCATTGATTGATTAAGGGCTCCTTAAGACAAAAGTTAGTTCCACTTTAAATAGTTCAAGTTAAAACTGACAAACCTACGAATCCAGCTTAACATGACCAATTTTTAACATAAGCAATCTTTTAAAAGAAACAATTTTAAAAATATGTGACATATGCAGTGAAAGTGACGATATATGAAAAAAGCATTTTTGTGAAAGGAAATAAATTAATAGTAACAATAACAACAAGAAAATAAAGTATTCTTCTAAAAAATATAGTACATATGGTCGCTGTGTATATAATACATAATTTAGCTGCATCTTTACTTTTAACAGCACATGATAACGTAATATACAGTGTGCTTACAGAAAGAAAGATTAACAACAGAATTAAAAATTAAATTGAATTTTGAATGGTTACTTAAAATCTTTTTCAAAATTTTCAGATTTTTGATAAGCCACTTATCATTTTGCTACATGATATTTTGTTATCGGTATTAATTTTCGTTATAGCATTTTAGGTATCGTGAAAATTATAAACTAACATAATATATGGTTTTCTTTAATTTTAAAAATTATATAATATATAATTTAAAATTGTTTATTGTACGACTACTCACCCAAATATATTTTAGCAAAATCCATGACAAGTGATTAAAATGTTAATAAAGAACCGAATGTAAGCTAAGTGAACTTATGTTTTTAGATTTTTTTTCTGTTTATTAACAATTACGAGTATATACATATATTTTGTTCCATAGAAAGGAAATTTTATTTTGTAAGCATAAAGAATAGAAAATTAAAATGAAATTTAAAAAGAAGACGCTTTATGCTTGCATTAAAAATGTAAGCAACTCACGATTTTAAATTTTTTTTTAATTAAAATAGTTTAAAACTTAAAAAAAAAATAAAAGTTTAACTTAAATTCACTTGCATAGAATTTAATTGAATCGTGCTAAATAAGTTTGTATACTGCCACCGCGTACTTAAAATTGTTTTGGTTAGATATTCTGAATATTGCCTTAAGTATTTGTTTTAATTTCCGTATATATTTAATAATTATATTTTAATATTTTAAAGTGCCGGAATCGCATCTTTACTATACTCAAGCCATTAACCATTGCTCGTGTATTGCACTTAACAAAATCATAACTAACACATATACTCACGTGCTGTTGCTCTTGCGTATTTTTTAGTTATATTTTATTTATTTTATAAGTAATTGTTGCTCTAATTGTTTACTACGTTTTTGAAATAAATTTTTCTATCAAAAGTTTAATATTTGTTTGATGCAAAGAGGTACTCAACTTAAGAAACATTTTAGTTTCCTTTACATATATGTAGTTATGGCATTGTAATTTAAAATTAAGTTCGCTTTATGTCAAATTATTCATAAAAATTTCCTTAGAAACAAAATAGAGTTTATTACGTTATTTTACAACTTTTAAAGTTACTGACGCGGTAGTTTGGGTATGTCAGTAAATTACACTTAGTAACAATGGACAAATATTTCCTAAAATAACTAAAATTACAGGTATACCTAAAAAGTATTATACGAACTTTTAGTATAAAACGAGAAAAAATAGAGTTGATCGTGTCAACTCTGTGATACCCGTACGGATTTCTTATCGAGTATGTGCGAGTAATTATATCATAGCTGACAATTAGACAGACTATGTTTTTAGGTTGCCGTATTACCATATTAATTTATGCCAAATTTCTATACTGCTTTTCAATATTTTATAAGATATGGCCAAGCTACTATTGAAGTTGTACAGCAGCTACTTGTCTTCACGAAATTTCCACAGATTTTATAGTTTCTGAGATATAGTCAAATAACTTTTAAAGTTGTACGGCAGCTACCAGAAGAAGCCAAGAAATTTCAACGACATTTATCAAGCACATTGGTCCTACTAATATATTTTCTTGTGTGAAATTTCGAGATATAGCCAAATAAATTTGGATATTGTATGGCAGGTACCCGAACCTAGTATCGTAAGTACAACGATCATAACCAGTTTAAAGACAATTAATTAACCAACGGACGGACAGATGGACCGACAAAGCTAAAGCGACTCAGAATTCGAAGCTGATCAAAAACATGTACTTGAGTCTATATCTCAGACAAGTATTTCTTAGCGTTACAAACGACAAGACAAATTTAGTATACCCCTCAAACATACATTTGTACAGGTATAAAAAGAATACAGTGTATGCAATATTTTTTATCTGAAAAGTTTTTTTTAATTAATTTTTCAATGTTTAAGAATGTAAGCACAAGTAAAGTAGGAAAAGATTGAATTCTGACATTTTCTAATTAAAAATTTAAAAAAAGTTGGTTTTGTGAGAGATATGTATGATGTTAAAAAGAGCTGTCTATAGATACCATAAGAATACTTGTAAATTCGTCAACTGTGAAATTTTACTCTCTCCTCGGGTTGAGACCTGTATTTCTGCCAGCTGTGGTCAGCACAAAAAAGAATTGACATATAACGGTTTTATTGTTAGCTATTCTACTTAGTCATAGATGTCACTAAATTTCTTAAAAAGAAGAAAATTAAATGACAGTTGTAAAAAGACACTTATCATCTGTTTCACCTGATAGATAAAAAAAAATCCAAAATAAACATAGAATTGTTCGTTCTGGAAATCAAACAGGGGGGAGTTTAATTTTTCGCTGCAATAACATTTCATAAAAATCATTAAAACCGGTGCCATAATATAATCTGAATAAAAATTTTATTTACATACAACTGATAAGGTCAAAGTCTAATGTGTACAATATATACATACATACTTATGTTGTATGTATAAACGTAAATATATTTCTTATCGATGGAACATATTGATTATATAAACACATGCAAGTTTTGTTTTTATAAAATAAAATTTAATAATCTGATTAGATTTGTGAACATTAATATTCTGATAGTGTTAAAGGTAATAAGATTATCGATACTTACATTCGAAGTAAATTTAATTAAGTTTAATTGAACTGAGGAGCACACATGCTGTTGTTGTTATCATTTAAATAAACAGAAAAACACTACATAATATAAAATAAAAGAATAAAAATAAAAAAATCCCAGAATATTTTTGATTTCAATTAAGTATTTGACTAAGAATATAAAATAAATTTAGTTAGTATTAAGTATCTGTTGAAATACGACGGTGTTTATATTTAAAAAATTAAATTAAAAATCGCGGTTAGAAAATTTGGAAAAATAAAGAATTGTTCATTTCATTTAAACTAATTCAAAAATATTAATTCAAAATGCATATCGGTGTAATTGGTTGCGGTATGGTTGGTCTTACGACCGCACTAGAATTACAAAAAGAATTTCGTAATGCACAAATATCGATTGTCGCTGATAAATTTAATGAGGATACTTGTAGCTATGTTGCAGCTGGATTATTTCGACCGAGTACTAGTTTTACTGGTCCAACAAAGGATATAACTTAGTAATAAAATAGAAAAAAAATTAATTAATTAATGATTAAAAAAAATTTTGCTATTATTAGTAAATGGATACAAGATTCCTATGAATATTGGGATAATATTCGGCGTTCATCGGAAGCATCAAAAGCTGGTGTTTGTCAATTATCTGGTTATATATTTTCAAAAGTGAATCCCAGTATAGTAAGGGTGAGAAAAAAATGTTATTTTGGTTCGATTTGTTATTCTATAAGTACCTATAATGAAAAATGATAATTTTACAAAATAATATCAGTATACAATTAAGTAAAGTGTGTTATATGAAAGTTTAAGCATGAATTCATAGAATCAACTACTTTCTGAATTTTAAATTCTAAAATTATAGAAAAAGAATATTATCATAAATTTATTGAAATGAAAAGTGAACAGATGAACTTTCAAAAATAAATTAATATTAATTTGCAAAATAAGAATCCGACCTAATTTTGTAAAATATAAGTAAAAGTTTGTTCAAACAGGAAAAAAATCTAATCGAAAGTTTTCTTTATCAAATTAAAGGTTTTTAAGTGTAATTGAAGCTATTTCTGGTCATTTTCACATAAAGATAATGGGAAGCTTAAAAAAAGTTTGAATATTTAATAAGAAATTTGAAACATGTTGCCATAACTTCAATAATAAAAGATGATATTAAAAAATAAAAATTTGTGCTCTTAAACATTTGCATGGTAACGCAATGATAATTGAAAAGTCTTTTCTAATAAAAAGTAAGAAAAGTGTCATTAACTAGAAATCTAATTCGAAAAGCAATTCACCTTCTGAAATTTGTTATTATCATTTTGATTCTTTACATTTTCTCGTATTTATCAATTCTTTAAAGGAACTTTTAGTTGTTCTACAGTTTTTTTCCACAGTTTGTAAAAAATTTTATTTATGTAAGACTTTAAATGAAGTGTTTTATTAGTAATAGTTTATTTATTTGGAGTTGCAAACTCCAACTGAAAGATTGGAGAAATAAAAGTTAATTGAAAAAAGAGAGAAACTGGCTTAAAAACACTATTTAAAAAATATGTTACTAATCAAATTCGAATTTGTTAAATAATAGACTTCAAAAATTGAATTATTTAATTGCAAAAATGGTTGTGGAAGTGTGTGAGCTTAAGATTGCCAAGAAAATATAAATACCTAGATTAAAATAATAAGTAATGTGTAAAATAGCGGTCTTTGAAAAATAACTAATGTAAATTTTTGTATATGAAACAAATTTTTATTTTTGCAGAGTGTTTTACAAATAACAGTTACTAACCGTATATTCAATGCTTGAAAAAAATAAACAAAAAACTTTTTTTAATCAAAAGAAAGAAAAATCCCCAATATCCTATTCTTGAAATGCGTCCATAAAAGATTAATCCTATTTTTTCACTTTCGTATAAAGTTCGATTACTTAGCTATTACAAAAGTAGACTCATCCCTTAAAATTAATTGTGACATTAGTGGTTATAAAATGAAGACTAAACATACATAACGTGACCCTTTCCTAAAAATTTCCAACTGGGTTGTTGTTCGGTTTCTTAAAATTCAAATAATTCTAAAAATGTTTATTAAAGCTTGTTTAAAATATGCTAAAAAAAAATTCATCTTGTCTGAATATTTGTGCTACAGCTATATGGAAATTTATTAAACTATAAAAAAAAAGTTTTTTTTACTGTAAATAACGAATCAGTTATTTATTTAAAAATAAAGGTCATTAGCCCTTTGAATTTTTATTTGTTCTAAATTGAAACTGTTTCAATTGTGACAAACAAATGCCGAAATTAAATTGTTAACTAGAAAATTAAATCGCTATAATATTTTTTTCATGAAAACTCAATCACTATAATAGAAATTCTTCCCTTTTAAGATTTGTATTTTTAAAACACTTTTCAATTCAAATGTTTCCATCTTATATGTTTGCTTGCATGTTATATTTCATTCTGATCTACTACTGTCATTTTAAAAATAAATACTTTAATATTAATTTCAGAATGAATTTCTTGAAAAAGTTTTACCAATTTATCGTCAAGCTGATGAGCGTGAACTAAGATTATGTCAAGGAGATTGGAAGTACGGATCATTTTTTACGACAATTTTAACGGAATCAAAAATGTTTTTACCATATGCAGCAGATAAGTAAGAAAACAATAATCTTTTCTACAATTAATTGGAATTAAATATGTAAAAATTTCTAATAAATAGATTTATTCAACAAAATGGTAAAATTCATTCCCAGAATATTGAATCATTTTCAAAATTACAAGGAAAATTTGATATTATCGTAAATTGTACTGGCTTAGGTGCTCAAAATTTATGTGAAGATCAACAATTAGTTCCAATACGGGGTCAAATAATTAAAGTTAAAGCCCCTTGGATTAAAATGGCCTTCTATGGAGAAAATGACACTTATATAATACCAGGATTTGAAGGTGTTATATTAGGTGGTTGTCGACAATACGAAAGTTATAAAACTGAAATTTGTCAGTATGATAAAATGTCAATACAAGAAAGATGTTATAATATGTTACCAAGTTTGAAAAAATCTCAATTTATAAGAGATGCATGCGGACTAAGACCACATAAATCTATTGTTCGTGTCGAACCGGAATTTTATGATACAAAAACAAATGGTAAATTGAAAATCGTACATAATTATGGACATGGTGGTTATGGAATTTGTACATCTCCTGGAACAGCCAAATATTCAGTTGAGTTAGTAAAAGATTTACATTCGTCAAGTAATTTAAGCAAATTATGAGTATCTTTAATATTAATATAAGAATATTTGATTTTATTAAATTGAGAATCTTTATATAGAAAACTTATATTCTTTGTCTTCCTTTTCAAAAATATTAATTATTAAATATGTAACAATTGTGTGTTGTATTTCATGCATTAGGTAAAAATATTTAAATAAAATTATGTATATATTTTTATTGTTTATTTCCAACAAGATTGCCTATATATCTGCCTATATACTTGATAATGCTTAATAATTTTGGAAACTATTCCCAAGTTACCATAGACTTACTTTTATTTATAAAGCAATAATTTTTATGATTCAATTTTTTATACTTATGATGTAATTAAATTAAGAACTAGCGCGTATCTTGAAAATTAATTTACTTGCTTCAATTTTATTTTCTCGCTTTATAATATGGTCTTCCTCCTTTTATTTTTAAAATCATGCTCAGTTAAATTTTGCTTTTATAAGACATAATTCACGACATGTTAGATAATTTAACATAGAATTATGCAGACCAAAAAATTAACAGATAAAAATCAGTAGACAAAATTAACATGCTTTTTATTGGCGAAAAACACGCTTACAAACAAATAAAAATATTTATAGAAAATAAAATTTCTTCATTTTGTAGTCAACTTAAAAAGATTTTTAACATTACCTTAGCTAAATTCAAGTCGATGCTTTTAATATTCTTAAAGAAGGGATGGTTTATGTTAAAGAGTACAAAAAGGAATGATTTGCAATTATTTTGCAATTTAGATAAAAGAAGAAACTCAATATTGAATTTAATAAGCGGAATAATTATATTCCCTATACCCACAAAATTTCAAGTTTAAAAGAAATTGAAAGAAGTGTATATCTAGTTAGATATACATATATATATATTGGAAAATTAAATAACCCAAAAAATTTCTACATAATTATGTATGTAATTATAAATAGAAAATTAAAATCAACTGTTTATTTGATTCTTAATAAATTATACTTTGAAAAACAAAATATCTAACAAGTAAGTCTTCGATATCGGATAGGTGCATTCACAAGGTTGTTTCAATATTTTTAGAACATTGCAACCTTAAAAGCTACAAATAGAGTAACTACATTATTTCAAAATTATTCTAAAACAGTAAATCATTTTCGTTAAGGTCACCATAACAACAAACTTAGGACACAGCTTCAGTGGTAATAGAAAAAAAGACTTGTTGGTTAAAGTATGACACCTAAAATTTTTCTAAGAGAATGTAAAAATTATTATTTGTCTAGATAGACATGAGATTTTCAATATTTTTAAACTTCGTTTGCCAATCTAAATAAAAAAGAAAGATTTCTTTTCTATTACGTAATCATGAAATATAATTAAATTTTATTAATTTAACGCTCATATGGTATTAAAAATATAAGAATATGTAAGTTCTCACTTACCTTGATATGCTTCTATCCTTTGTGCAAACGCAACTCAAACTTTTTTCAGATTGACATTTTGAGCCACATATTGAACTTTCACAATATCTGCAACGATTATAGCTAAAAGATGATGTGCATAGAGTGCAAAATGAATCTAAACGATCTGAATCAATTCGGTCTGTTGTATTAGTTGTAGTTGTTGTTGTTGTAATTGTTGCAGTAGTTGATGTTTCAAAATCTGTTGATATATTATCATCTTCAGCACTAAAATCATCAGTTTTTTCATCTTCTTCATCATCATCACGATCGTCTGATGAAAATTCAAAACTAACACTTTCAGAACCCCATTCTCGTTCAGATTTCCGACGATATGAGAAACTATTGCTCATAGGACTTGAACGAAAATTGCCATTTGTATGAGGCGAAAATGTTCTCATATCATATTTACTCGTCATTGACAAATTCTCATTAAAATAGATTATGTTGACGTCATTATATTTATTTAAAAAATTTCCAGAGTATTGCTGATGGTGGTGATGATGACGATGATGATGATGATTTTTTGGATTAGTAGACATTGTCCGATTTGTAATATATCGCTTTTTCTTTGGTCGCGTTGATATTGGTGATGGCGTTAACTTTAATAAATCAAACAAACACAGCTTGATGTCAAACATGCTCTTAACAGATAGACATTTTAATTTTTTCCATTTTGGTTGTTAAATTTTTCATATCTGTAAAATAAAAAGATTTGATAATTTAATATTAATTTATATTCGTGGAAAGTTTATAACAGTTAAGTTAAAGTAAATCATCTTTTATGTCACCTACATTCCCTAGCATAAAATAGTGACATCTTTGGAACGCTTTTTATACTAAATATAAAAAAAGGCTCAAAATGAGGTGAAACAAGTTTACGCTCAAGAGTTGAAAACAAAGTAAACGTATTTTACAATATTTCATTTAATACGACATTGAAATATTCTAGTATTAAACAAAATATGAAACGCTCATACCTTGCATGATTGGGACAGGAGTATAAATCCTGATCTAAACAATTATTTTAATGATGTAATTAATCAACTTATTTTAATTCAAATTTAAAGCATTGAACTCAAAATAATACATAAAGCTACATATTGTGGTAAAATATTTATTTTGTTATTCTTATACATATTATTTCGTTCTTTTCCTTAGTTTAAGTTTTTATATATTGCTATTACGTTATTTTACATGCTTTCAACTCTTTATAATCAATTAATTTTTGAAACTTCATAATCTAGAAGGAATATAACTTTCACATACATTTTATTTATTAATTGTGCTAACATACATGATATTTAATAATAATATTTTGCCTGATAATTCATTTTGCTTACATATTAAATTTTAAATGGCGAGTTTATTATGGTTATATTTAATTAAACTTGCGTATATAATAACAATATCCATCGCGTTAATTTAAATTTTGAAAAGAGAATGAAAATAAAAATTTATATTAATTTTCAGAAATAGGTTAGTGTCCATAAATATTAGTCATACATACTTTTATAATTTATTATTTTGAATTTAAAAATGGGCTTTATTATTTTAATTTTGAGGCATTGGTTTGTGTTTATACTTTTATAACTTGGTAATATTAAATTTGAGAACAAAATGAGAGTTTGAATGTTTTCATATTAATTTTGAGCAACTGGTTTGTGTCTATACTGATTTTCATACTTTTTTTTTTTTTTAAATAAAAACTTTTTAAAAGCTGGCAGTGCCGTGATTTATTATTGTATTCACCACAGATGTCGCATTTGACATATTTGAAAGTATCTTTATACACAACACTTTGACAAAATATTTTTTTGACGTTTAAACTAGAAATATGAAGTTTATAGTTTATAATAAAAAATAATACCTCGTTGTTTTGTTTATATTTTGCTTATTTTACTACATAGTTTATTAAATTACAGTCACTGAAGTAAGTAGTTGAAAAATTTATTGAAAATGTTTTTCAGGATAATGAAATTTAATATTCTGTTAGATAAATAATTAATATGAGTACAAGTAAAGGAAGTACTAAGAGAACTCGCCCTCAAAAATACCAGAATCGTACATCATTTAAAAACACCTTGCATGATAAAAGCGATTTTCAAAAAAAGTTGAACAATTTAAATGTTTGTGAAGTTTGCATCCATTGCAAAGGTGTTATAGAATGGAAAATAAAATATAAAAAATATAAGCCATTAACGCAACCAAAAACATGTATAAAATGCCGACAAAAAACGGTTAAAAAAGCTTATCATGTTATGTGTAGGGAATGTGCGCTATCCTCAAACTGCTGTGCTAAATGCTTGAAAAGTTCTCAAGAAGTTGACATTGTTCCTGCTGAGCCAACTGAAGAAGAGCAACTAAAACTCAAAGCGGAAATGGATAAGTTAATAAAATCCTTACCAGAACGTAAACGTAGATCATTTTTAAGATATATGGCGAAAGGAAAAAAATGTGAAGATGAACTATTGAAAGATGAAAATTGTAAGAGTAGTGAAATTAGTCCAAATGAAAAAGAGGTTGAAAATCGGAAGGATAATAAAAGAATTCCACATAGTCGTGAAGCATTATTAAAAAAAATTGAAGAATTAAAATTTAACGAAGATGAAAATAGTGACGATGATGTTGATAATGAGGATGAGGATGATGATAGTTATGATCTTAGCGATGAAGATGAAGAAGATTAAATTTTTGTTTTATTTAGACGTCATCGTAAAAAAGAATTAAAATGGATTTTTTTTATTACATAGTATCTTTTAAAGGAAAGAACGCTGGCAATTCGATTAAGATTTATGAATTGAAATAGTCCACGTGAGTCCTTCTTTTTTTTCTGTAAAGAATTTAGTTACATCATATTTAAAAGGAAAATAAATTATAGAAACAGCATTTGAAAATTTTGATAATGCTAAACAAAAACTATGTAAAAGGTCATATTGCTAGCAGTCTATTTCTAAATAAAAAATACTTTTTAATATTACAGTACACACACAGTTTAAATATATTTAAATACATTTTTTATTGAATTATGAATAAAAATAGATACTATATACGATTTAAAATGTACTAGACAACAAATTTAATTAATAAACTATAAATTTTAAAATTTTATTGTTATGCAAGAATAATAATGTAAATTTTAATTATTTTTATAAATATTGCATATGTTTAGGCTAGCAAATTTGTTAATTTTTGTTTTTTAATTTTCTTTAAGATTTTAATAAGCAAATACAAAATTTTACTTTAAAAATAATGAATGAGACAAGTATTTCAAAAACAATATATGTGAAAAATTGAAATTTAGCCACGAATGACATTCTTACTTCAATATATTCCTTAAGCTATTTTTTAACTTATACAATGCAAGTTTAAAATTATAGGAACAATTGCTATTCTTTATTTCAAATGTAGACGGTTGAAATTTGATTGTGGATTAATTGCACTAACCGACAGTTACCATTTTGCTAAAGTAATTTGTACATAATATTCAAAGTTTTAATTTTCATTTACTATCACTCGTTTAGACAAAATATTATACATTTTAGACATTCAATATGTAATATGGAACAACGCATTTGGTATCACAACCTTAAAATCAATTGTAATAATTAGCTAGGAAATCTCTGCAGTATAACATTTTTGCCCCAAATTTTCACAAATCATAAAGATCAAAAATATTTCTGATTGAACTTTAAAAACACTATTACATAATTCTTGTCTCAATATGAAATTTAAGTATGTATTTGTTTGGAAATTTTTTAAATTATTCGTTGTACAATAAGTTTAAATATTAATCGGAAATATTTTTATTAAAACATTGACAAACTGCATTATATATATGTAATATAGACAACTAGAATTAAAGTTTCCCTATTTTAGAAAATTTTTAAATTATATAATATTATTGTCATACTTATAGCTCACTTAAACACAGTCTTTCATTGAAATAAAAGGACTTTGTACGCTCTTCCATGTATAAGTACATATGTATAGGTAGTCATTTACGTATCGATTTTTCACAATTTTATTACGTATAAAGAACCTAAAAGGATTAATTATTCATATTCACTTTCAGTTTCATCAGTTTCAGTTTCGTCGACTTCTTCAATTCTTCTTAATTCTTCGATTTTTCTCAATAATGTCTCTTTGGAATGTGGAACACGTCTGACAACAAAAGTTTTTAACTGTTGCTCAGAATTATTTTCACTTGTTGCTGCTAAATTCTCTGCGGCAACTAATTTTTTCGGTGATATAGAACTTTTATAGTCTTTAAAATCATTTTGCTCGTTTTGTTGTTGACCAGATAAATTTTCTAAGCTTTTCTCTGAAGCAGATTCTTTTATAGTTGCTGGTAGAATAATTTTAGTTTTTACCTTTTTGCCTCTACGCATAAAACGTAGAAATTTGTTCCTTTTACGTTCTGGCAAAGTCTTTATTAATTTATCGATTTCTTTCTTAAATTTCTGATGTTCTTTATCTGATGTAACAATGGGGGATGGAATACACTCATCATCTTTGATAATTTCCATACATTTAGCACAAATGTGTTCTTTTACAGCACAGTGATTACATATAGCATGATAAGATTTTTCAACAGTTTTTAATTTACATTTTTCACATGCTTTTGGATTTGCCAAAGGTTTATAACCAGGACTTTTTATGAGATTTTTTATTTTATCCTTACAGTCATGACACACTTCAATTCTTGTATTCATTATTGCTTTTATTAAATTTTCAAACAATAGGCTTATTTGGTATTGAGTGTTTTCCTTTTTCTACTTTTGAATACTTTGAAAATAAAGAAAACTTATAGAAATTTAAAATACTTCATTCTATGAAGTACCCTTTGAATAACAGTATCATGCAAGAACTGTACATTAATGAAAAGAAAATTGACAAATTGATGTGAACAATGCTGTAATGAAAAAATTGACTTTATGATGTATTTTTGTTATTGTTATTTCGACGGTGAAGCATCATTTCGTCGAATTTGTGTACATCATCAGCTGTACGTTATTATTTTTTTATATTATAAAGTTCGAAGATTGTAACAAATTTGACGTTATGTCTGTAACATTAAACAAATAATAAAAATAGAATATCAAAACTTTACAATTTTTACTAAAGTTTTACCTATTCGGTTATAAATTACTTAAATTTAATTTAGCTTGATATTTTTATACACTGCTATAACATATTCTTCTTTAAAGTGAAGATGTTTAGAGGCTATAAGTCACCTATATAAATGTATGCATGTATATAAATTTTTATAATGAATATACCATTAAGATAACGGTCTGTGTATAGACACAAGTATATTATGTTTTTTATCAGTCTAAGTCGATTTAGTCTGTCCGTTTTTCCGCCCGTCACAGTGATAACTCAAAAAATTAATTGAGTTAAGTTTACCAAATTTTAGCAAGTGGTTAATTATACTAAATGCCACTATTAGAGTTGGATGCAATCGAGGCAATTGTTCGGCTAGATGCCATATAACTTCAAAAGCTTTTAGGCTATATCTCAGAAGTTATAGAACCTATATACATAATTGAAATTTCGTATACAAGTGAATATTTTATTACGGATATTATATTTGAAAAAAACACGTTGAAATTATCTCACTCGTAGTGTTGATTGTTAAACAACCTCACAGTCATTCAGTCTGAAATTTTGCCATTATTATTTTCCGTAAAAGATTTTGAAATGTTATAAGATTATGTAGTAACTGCCAAATATGTATAAATTAGCGCTAAAAAACTAACTGGCAATTTTCTATTCTAGTTGTAAATAAAATTTATTTAGTACAATTTAAATTAATTTTTAAAAAAAAGTTATGTGTTCTTTAATATATTTTAAATTTATATTATCATTAGCATTCTTATTATTATTAGAATTGTTGTTTGCGTTTACACATTATCTAGAATCTAGATGAATATTATTATAATTGGTAATATGGTTTAAATATTTTTTCAACATTATATAAAAAAGTATACTAGTTCAGAAAAAATATATCTATAAAAAATAATATTAATGACCCCGTCAGCACATAATTATTAGTAATTAAGTAACGTCTTAATTATTGGCATTATAAACTAATAAAAACTTGATTGGCACTATGGTTTTTGTTTTAATTTATAAAGTTGTAAGATTTTAAATTTAAAACCAATTTATTTTAAAGCATTTTATTAAATTATTTAATAAAATGCTTCAAAAACAATTGTTTTGTCAGTTTAAATGTTCACACCTTTCAAACAAATTTAGCACAAGATAACTAAGTTTTGTTTTACTTGCTTGTTACTTTTGAAAAAAAAAAAATAATTTCTGCTTGGAGCGTAACATCTTTGATTATAATAAATTATTATTTAAATTATGAACGGTCGTTTTTCAATAAGCAACATAATTTGAGTTTTTGTACAACAACGAATTATGTAAAAACGCGACAAAATGCTGAGTTATTAAATAAAGACGGTGAGAAATTTTAAGATGCCATAGAAAAATTAAATATGTAACAATTTTGTAAATAAGAGCAATTTTAACAAATTTAGTTCAGATTTGTATCAGGTTAAAAACTTTAACGACGATGGTATCTAAATACCTTTATATTTTTGTTTTTATTTCTTAATTTAAAAAAAAATAGGACAAATTTTTGTATAAAAAGTGTAATGAACTATGTAAGAAAGAGTTTACCATTTCGTTCGGTTATTATTTCTGATGAGATTAGACAGGAAATATGGCAAAATGACAGACAAAACTTTAGCAATTCACGTGTGTGTGCGAATCTAAAATATTACAAAATTTCGATTATGTAGATTAAAAAAATAGAGAATTTATAGTACATTGGATGCGTAAGGTTAATAATAGTAATTTTGTGCATTACTTGTCTATGTAAGACAGTAATGCACAATTAGATTACGGATTAGTTTTAAATATTAAAAAAATTATTTTAATTTCAACTAAAAATCGTTCACAACGGAGAAAAGAAATTGAAAAGTTTCCTTTGGAATTTAAAAATTTTTTAGACTTCATTTTGGACCATTTCTAACAACTCTGTTAGAAAATTTTTATTCAAAATTAACACAGGTATTAACTTTTTTTTCATCTGGATAGTTTAAAATTTTCTTGTAGTCTACTAGGAGTAGATTAATCTATTGCTGTCATTGTTAGAAGCATTCTTCTGAATAAGTCAAATTTATTGAAAATCTAACTCAAAATACATAATATGTAATAATTGTAATGTAAAAATTAATTTTGAACTGTATAAGTATACAAATGCAAACCCTGGACATATTCGTTTTTTCAAATCACAAAAATGAAGGTTTTCACAACCATATTATCAAAGATAAAATTTGAAATTTTCTTGTTAAATGATTTTTAAAGTATTGCATATGCAAAAAACTTTACTAAATTTACAACTTTTGAAATGATAAATTACGATTTTTCTCTATTCTCGTTTAGCATAATAGCTAGTGATACTCTTTTGGAGTTTCACTTGAATATGTAGTATAAGATAAGCGATTGTTTCCGTATTACATTGCAAGCTTAAACGTTGATAATCCACAATCTTTATGTAATTTGAAAAGAAAACTTCCTGTTGTCCGTTTCTAATTATTGATTATTTTTTCTTTATTATTTAGTGGCCACATTATTCTATATTAAAACTATAATAAATTAAATTTCAAAATATATATGTACATATATATTTTTTATATTAAATTATTTTAGTTTTATAAATTCGGAAATAAATCATTTTATTACTATTATTCTTTCATTATATCCATATTATATATGACAAGATATTATCAAGTTTCATTGTAGTCTACATCAAACTAAAAAGAGAAGAAAGTGTTAAAAATCAAAAATTATCATTTATGTGATTTGTATCCAATTTGCATTAAAAATTGTAACAGTATAGTTTTGAAAGCAATGATTTTATGGTACAAAAATACATGATTGCTGACTAATAATGGCAATCGAATATAAAAATGGAGTTTATAAACAATCAATTGAACAAATAACATTTCCATTAATTTCAGTTAGTGAATACAGAAATGGAAATTTTATGATATAAATAATTTTATTTAACCGTTTGTTGACCAAAGTGTGTTTTTAAGTTTAAAAATTATTTTTAATAATATTGCATTGCAAATTATTTATTTACATATTTTAACTAAAAGCCATTAGTTCTCTAATATTATATTCAAATACAGTTTACTTTGAGAGATTTGTCTTTCAATTCACATATCTTAATCGAGAACTACGGGCAACAGTACCGAATTTTTTAATTAGCTAATCAAAAAGGTTTGTAAAGTTTTTGACACACCAAGAGCTAATTTATATGAGTGTTTTGGCATTTCTTCCAAAAGTTTAAAAGTAAAAAGTAAAAGTAAAAATGGTTGGTACAATAGAGCCCTGAGCCTAATTACTTTTGTTTAATCAATTTACTTTTTAATAAAAAACAACTTTTGTAAAAAGTTTCAAAGTAAAAATAAAAGCAAAATGATTGTAGTTTACTAGAGTTTTAATTCTTGGTGTAGCAGAAAATTTGCAATTTTTTTTGTTTATTTGGTTAAGAAATTGGTTAGTGCAATAGGGGCCAGATGCTAACTTCTCTTAAGTTATATGAAATGTACATGCCTAAGCCTTTTTGTATAGTTAAAACATACTCGTAATAAGAAAAGATGCCTTTATGAATCTCATTTCAAATGTAAAATAAATTTAAAAATACATAGATTTAAAAAAAAATAAGAAATTAGAGTAACTTTGATTAGTACTGATTAGTGAAATTAGATTAATGTACTCTTTTTTTAAAGCTTCACTAAAAATGGAGATTCCAAATTTAACAATTCGCTCGGATATTCTTAAAGTTTTAATAAATTTATATTGCAAAGTTGAGTACTGCTGATATAATGAATATAGCTACTGATTTTATTCTAAATTGAAAAAAATTAAATGACATTTTAGGTGTTTATTTCCACATTATCGTTTTCCTATATTGTAGCTGAGATTACAACCAATCAGTGAAATTACACAATACATGCAAATATACTTTTTTGTTTGTTATTTTATTTTGAATAATTTTACTTTTCACTGAGCTTTGATAGCATAATTATTCGAAATTTCATCTATTTTCTCTAAGAATGCATACATACATACGTATAGGTATGAAAAATTGCAACTGAACTTAAAAAATATATTTATCTCACCTTAAGTCAACTTTATTAATTGATGGGAATAGAAAGAAACTGTGTCATTATGATCTTATCGTAAAATTACTATAAGTACTTACTGTGTGCTAAAAAGTATACTAAACACAAAATAATATAACACAAATAATGTTTAAAATACAAAATATGTATGTACATATGTGTATATACATACGTCCTGATCTTATTCATTCACTACGATGGTACAAACAAAACTAAGTATGTAATTTTATTTAAGTTTAGTGATGTAAGAAAATTGTAATTTGAGCTACATAAACTCAATATGAGAAATTGGCGTATGGTATAAATAAAAATAAAGAGAAACGTGTTGTAAAAAAACTAAGAAAATACTTGAAGAAGACGTTTTGAACATTAACACTTGCAATTAATTGTCTTATAGATGTATATATATACATACGTTAATATAAATTGGATTAAAAATTATGTACCAGTTAAATATATTAATACAATTAAAAGAGGGAAATAAAAACAATTTAAAATGCTCTGTTTAACATAAAATTCTCGAATAAAATTTAAGTTTTTCCATGTTTACTAAATTACAAATTTCTTCTAGATTTAACATGATTTTAAAATTTGTAAATTTTTATTTAAAAGTTAATCAAATAGAAAAAGAAAATATGTTATTTATTTTTGTCGCTTTCCATTAAAAATCGAATGAAAGCGTAATTTTTAGAACAATTTCTATAGAAAGAACGTAAAGAGAGAACGATTAACACTTTAAATTTTTTACTGAAATTTTCATTTTTCTTGGACTGCTATTAAATGGTTTTAGCCACCATAAAAAAATAGTACGCCTAGTTATTTCTATTTGAAATATATTTATTTATTTCTACTTAGTTCTATTTGAATTTTTTTATAAAATTAGAAAAATACTAAGAATTTGAAGGAAAATGGAAAGTCAAATTAACTAGTTTAATAATTGAATGTTAATAATTAAGAAGTTTTTATAAATTTGATACTTTAACATTAGAGAGATAAGATAGGTACTTGTATTACATAAATACATACATATATACATACGTATATACATATTCTTGTGACGTTGTAAAAATTAAACTAATGGCATAATTAATTATGACAAAATGACATCAAGCAATTTCGTGTATTTGAGAAAAATCAATAGAATTGATTGATATACTTATGTATTTTTTAATCTTTGTTCTCCTTTATTCTACGTTCATGCCACGGAAGGCTAGTTCTTACAAATATTAATATTTGATCAATGAGGTTTTAATTTAAATAGTTCCAGTAGAATTCTTGCCTTTTAAGAAAACAAGAACATTTCTTTGTTTCCAATTTACATATTGCCGTTTGAGGAACTCATTTCATATATATACGAGTATATACATATGAATACGAATCGGAAACGGCTCTAACCCTTATTATTTTATTTATGATTTGATATAAATTCTTTCCATAAGTTATTGCTAAGGAATTGTTTTTCATCTGTTAGAAAATATTCAAAAACCTTAAAATTTCATTTTTATTTAGAAAAGTTGTGATTTAAAATTTTGTGGACGAAGGCAGAAATTTTTGAAAAGAATTATGAAAGAATTCAAAATTTTCCTCATTTTTCGGTTGATTTTAAAATCTACAAAAAACGATTGTACGAAATTTCAGTTAATTGGTGAAAAATTAAATTAAACTTTTTTAAATTAGCATAGCTATATTTCGAATTTTGTTAACATAATAAAATTAAGTAAAGAAATCTTTATTTATAAAAATCTTTTATAGTATTTCCGATGAATTTTTAGGAACAATAACTTTTGGTACAACAATAGCAATTGGATCTGAACGATAAATTTGACCAGAAGAACCAATAGTTCCTGAATTACGTTGTGGTTTCCATTCTGTGCCACTTACTATTGGTTTTAAAATTGTAGTTTTTGTTGTAGTTGTTATAATATGACTTTCATTACTGTTTGATTCATTCAAATCCGATTGTTCAGTAATCGATTCATCAGCAGTTGTTGTTGTTATTAAACTATCATTTTCTTCATACAATTTCGGTTTATCATCAACATCTTCATCTGATGCTTTTACACTAATATAATGGTGATTAGATTCCTCGGCTTCTTGTTCATCTTCAGCTGCTTCCATGTCTATTTCTTCATCAGAGATTAAATCGTTTTCTTCTGTTGTGGTTGTTCTTAAAGTTCTTGTTAATTCTGGAGGTGAAACTTTACTAGAATGTTCAATTGATTTTGGTGTCGTTGAAGTTGATAAAGTTTTAGCTTCTACAATATTAACGATAACTTCTGGAGTAGGATTATCATGAATTTTCTTTTCTTCTTCGAGTTTCAAGTCAGATTCAAAATTGTTTTCTATTCTAAATTCATTTTTTAATAAATGAGTTCCTTTGTTCTCAATTACTTTTTCTTTTGGGTTTTCATTTTCTACAGAAGTTTCTTTATAAATTTCATCGATTTCTTTTAAAGTAACTTCTTTCTGGTTTTCCTTAGTGGAAGCATTTAAATTTTCATTTAATTTTAATGAATCAGTTTCTTCAGGTTTCAAATAATTTTCTGCAATGAATTCATCTAATTTTTTTAATTTATTTGTATTTTCTTCTTTGTTGTAATAATCAAATAAAAGAGGATTAATCATATAAATACTTCCATCTGGGTATTGTATATAATGAGGCTCTGAACTATTTGGATTTAGAATTTGCGGTTTGTTTTCACTTCCTTCACCTAGATGATCGACGTATTCCGGGTAAAATTCTACACTTTTTGGACCATATGCTGTAGGAACTGCCGAATTTGGAATATTCGATTGTTTAGTAAAAAATCCTGTCCAATGTCTTAATGTGCCAAATAATCCAGTACCAAATGGATGCCTAATAAGTTTTCTTAGAATTTCAAAATTGCCTACTGCTCTTTTAATCGAAGATTGTAATCTAGTTGAGTTTGGAGTTTCAATAATTTCTTCATCATCATGCCTTCGTACAATAGTTTTGTCAGGTGAAGAATCATGATTTAGTGGAGAAATATCCGATCGAAGATACGAATTACTATCAATATAGTACTGATGTGGAATTTCGTTCTGTTCCTTATTTGCAGAATTCAATTCTGTCTCGAATGGGATTTGGTTGTTTTCCAGTGAATTATCGAGTTGTTCACTCACCATATAAGATTTAATTAAATTTACGCCAAATTCAGTTGACGCTAAATCTAGAACAAAATCAATTGCTTCCTGATCAGTTGATAAACCTAAAGCTTCTCTTATTACTGCTATTGATGGAAAAGTACTAGTATCCTTATAGCCCAGTTTTTCTGCAAGGTCTTGAAGTTCTTTTGGTAAATGATCAATTTTCTCGGGTTCAGGTTGAACTATTTCTAGTGATTGACTTGGTCTATTTGTGTCTAAAATATTACCATTCATTGTAGGTGGTAAATGATACCATGGGTAATATGAATAAGAATTTGAATTTAAACTACTTGTAGAACTTTCTTTTATATCCTTAATTTCATTAACTTCTGGATATTTCTGGTGTAAGTCTTTTGCCGGAATATAATAAACAATTGGAACATATTGTGCAGTAGGATTTGAAGCATCAATTATATTATCTGAATGCAAAGTTTTATCAGTACTTTGAATTTCTTCATTTATTGTACTTAGAGTTGTGGTTTCAATTATAGGTAATGGTGTAGTTGTAGTAGTTTTTTTTCCATAGCCAAAAAATGATCCTATATAAGATGTTATTCCACAGTTTGCATAATGAATGCAAAGAATATTCATAGCTAATAAAATATATAAAATTTGTTGGTCCTAAAAAGATATAAAATAAAAATTTGTTTAAAATAAAAGAAGGAAAACAAAATTTATGAAAGGGAAGGAACATTTTTTAACGATCAGTTCACAATGAGTCAGTTTTAATTGTGATCAGTTCACAATGAAAATTCAATTTTGTTATGTGAAGTGCAATCATTTGCATTACATGTAATATTAGAAAATTCTTTGTCTTGGTTCTTTGTACAAAGGAAATTTTTTTATATTTATACCCTTGCGGTTGTTCTTTTTACAAACTCACAAGATATTAAATAATGCGCATTATTGTTAACTCCCCCTTGAAGTATACATAAATGGAATAATTTAAAAAATTTCGTTTTGATACAAAAAAATTAGAAAAAATGTCATCTCAAATTTCAATGTAGGTACCTGAAATTTGAGCTACATAAAGTTCAATGTAGGTAGCTCAAATTTCAAGTAACGAAACAAAAACTTTTGAAGCGAATATTTTCAGTCAACAATTTTTTTTAGTATACTTTGCACATCTGGCATTATCTGTAGCTTTAAGGATATTAATTCTTACTTTCTTTTATTTAAATCATTACAAACAAAAGTTTATCAGAAATCTTCAATTATGGAAATTTAACATAATGATCTTAAAATTGTAAATTGTTAAGTCGTACTTAACCATTAAACGTAAAATCAAAGTAAGTTTCAAAATATTGAAAACATAATATCCTTTTTTTTCAATAAGGTTGGTGTAAATTTAAGGCTGTGGCACGAATTAAATATGTATGTGTACAGAACACTAGTTTATCCCAATTTTACTCAGTTTATTTTCTAGTTTCCAAATACGACTTTTATATAATTGGTGCAATTTAAAAGTACCAATTTTAGTATTAATATAAATTGAATGCAATATAGAATATTTTTCTCACATACCTTCATTGTAATGAAGTTATCACTATAAAAATCACTTAAATATTTAAAAATTAAATAATTTTTTTATTATTGTTTTAAAGTTTATTAAATTTTTAATAATTTTTGTAACATTCTATTAGATTGACTAACAAAGACTGAATTGAAATTTATAAAATATAAAACTTAAGATACCTTTTAGTAATTTTTTTTTTAAATCAATTAGAATTCCATTTAAAATATTACCCATACCTAGTATTCAAAAACTATTTAACAAATCATTAAATATTTGAAGTTTAACGAGAAATTTTCAGTAATATAGTAATTTCTTTTAAAGTAACCAATTTCCATTATAAACCAGTTAAGGCACCAGAGAAAAGAGTCTATTCCAGGTAATATTTTTTAGCATAAATAACATTTTGTTAACGACACAATCACAAAATATTCACAGGTATACGCATTTGACTGCTTGTAAATAAATTAAGGTAGTTCAAATTTAGTAATTTATTAAAATGAAAATTCTTATAATATTTGTTTCATTCATTATTTTACAATTATTTCAAGACATTTTCAAAGAAACTAGTAAATTACTGATAAATTGGGGTAGTAAACTCAAATTTGCTTGTAAAATATTAACCTACTTATTTCATATTATAATTACTAAGGTGTTACGTTATTAAGAATAAGCTTTACAAAACTATTAAATATTCAAGCCATTCAGTTCAAATACAAAAACTCATTATATTTCATATTATATGCCTTTCTAAATTTGTAAAAGAGTTGCATAAAAGATCAGCAATAAATCAATTTCAATTATTGGAAAATTTGTTTGATCATCATTCACAATGTCATTAAAAATAATCCACTGAAAATTAAATATTAAAAAAACATTATAAAATTGTATCTTGCGTCATGAAAATAATTCGGCGCTAATTATAAAATGAGCACTAAATTAACTAAATTAATTGTATAAGCTTGTTACAGCAGAGTGAAATTGAGTTTTAGTATTAAAACGCATATTTAGGAAGCCTTTCTCTACCAAATTCAAAATAAACTTCAGAAATAATAAGAAAAGCTTTGTTTTTTAATTATATAACTGTTTATTACACATTTTCATACATTTAAACTTTATACTTAACATTTTCTAAAAATTACGAATAAAAATATGTGACAATCATCCCTAATTAACTGTTTTTTGAATTTCAATTCAATGAAAGTAAAGGAAATTTTTTATTAAAATAAATTTTTAATTTATAAGAAAGAGCACGTTAATCTGACATCAAAACTTTTATTTAATATTAAATTTTTTTAGGATAACATGACAATTAACTTAAATTTGTGATTTTTTAATTGCTATCATAAAATTTGATTATCTCAATAAAACTTAATTTGACTTGAGTGCTGTGTGACATTTAAATCTAGGGATGCCACGAAGATCAAGGTGTCAGGTAGTTATGCCAGGTAGATGTAAAAATATAATTTTCTTTTTGAATCAACATTATTTTTCAATAGGAAATATCATTGGTTGTCAAGCGAAAATTTTCTAGTAAAGAACTAATTGTATAATTCTGTTATGCGCATATTGACCAATATTTCCGACTATGTCTATTAAATTTGAATAGTTTAGTTTAATAATTTCGTACAGATATTTTTTAAATATTAATTTTATTTTCATTTCATTTAAAACTCTGTAATATTCAAATTATACGTTTTCTTTTAGTGTAGAATAATAATAATTTCAATTCGGTTTAATTAGATTCTTTCGAATGTTATTTTGTTATGATTCCAAGAAAAATTTAAAGAAGAAGAGTTTCTCACTGTTACACTCTTTCCAATTTATCAGAAGTATAGGTGCGGAAATACTTTACACATAAAACTTGATAAGTTAAAACTACAGCAAATTGTGTTAGGTGACCACAAATGCAACTCAATTTAACTTATAAGCAATGTTCTAGAATGAAAATAGTTTTAACCACTACAACTGACTTACATTTAAGGGAATTTATCTCATCAATTTTAAAAAGATTAAAAGAAAGAAAGCGTTTATATGAATGGTAATCCCTTTTAAATTTCTTTTTAAATATCGAAAATTATCCTACATTGCAATCGTAATTAAATTTTGATTTGTGTTTCAACAAAAAGCCAAAAAGTATAGGTAAATAAACGCACTCTAATATATTTTATTTATGGTTTTAAAATATCTTCTATCTATACCAATTGAACAAAAGAAACAAAAATTTTATTATACATGGATAACAATCACATTCGATATAAAATTAGGAAAAAAAGAAAAATTACACTTTCTTGCGCCAAAATTCTAAAAAATTTAAAGTATAACCAAGTTTCTATTATTGCTCCTTGAAACTGAAATTAGAATTTTAAAACAAAACTTTTTACCTCAACGGCAAAAACTCTAATACTCTAATCTAATATTTCTTAAAATTATCATGAATTAATGCGAACAAAATAAATTCACGTATGAAAAAATTCCGCGAAAAATGCTCTAAATTTATTTCTTGACAATCAAAAAAGAAAGGGAAAAAATTGAAAGTGAAATATTTCATCTACAAAATTATGAAAACCATAATCGTCATAATCAACTATAATAATAAGTATGGTAGGTTGCTTTGGCATTTTTACTATACACGAAGTAAGACTACGTTTTATTGAGTCTTTCTTTCCCATATTTGCAAAGATCTTCATAGTTTTTTGAATAAAATCAAGGTTTCGTTCCATGACTTCAGTTTGAATGATAAAAATTTTTAATTTTTTTTTCTTTAAAATATTTACCGAGAAATATTTATTTTTCTATTTAGAAAAAAATATTAATTATGCCTTTTATTATACAATAATGCAATGATGAGAAATTTAAAGAAAAAAGGGGAAAAATCGTAATTTATAAAAAATTTAAAAATTTATTTTCAAGACCAATAATGCAATTCGCTTTCAATTTTAGCAGATGTAACAATTTTAGTTTGTTTTTATTTTGTAGAAAAAAAGAGTATCAATCCTTAGTGAATGAAAGTGAAATTAAAATGAAAAAAAAAAGAATGCGCAGAGTATTACGTTTTTGCCGAAAAATTATGCGATACACATTAATTTTATAGTCGTGACTTTTATCATTTTTTTTAAGTCGCAAATTAGTATTTATATTATTCCAGTAATTTCACTTTTATTCTACTTGAGAGCAATAAATTAAATGCTTGAATAATAATGACATTATGCCAAAAAATACTCTTGTTATTTTGACAAAATACTCCCAAAAAGTTTTAATAAAATATCAGTATATATAATGTCAAAATTAATTATTCACATTCATTACTACAAGCATTTACATAACGCATAACGTTGATTAAGCGCCTCACTTTCTTTACTGATGAATTCGAGTTTGAATATTGATGAATTTTTTCTTGTTCATACATAATTTTACAAATATTACTCTTAGCTCGAATTTATATTTGAGTCGAACTCTTAATTCAACTCAATTGAATAGCATGGAAATTGAAGCTTTGCGAATACGATGAAGCCAGCATCAGTGAACTTTATGAGTTATTAAAATATGCGTTTCATTTGATAAGTTAATCAATATTATTTATACTATCATGTGAATCTACAAAAACGGTTCTTTCTCAAATGATATATGAAGAAGTCAAATAAAAAATAATTACACAAATTCGAATTAATTAAAGAATTAATTAATATTACAAAGGCACTAATTTGTAACGCATTGAATTGCTGCATATTTATATAAATACACATATACCACTTTGATTTATATAGGGTGATTCAGAAAGCTATACAAAAACATAGACCATTGGATAGAATCGAAAATGGGTAAAACTTTCGTTTGGAACTGGGAGTCAGATCTCAAGGTGTTCGAAGTTCCAAGGATTTTAACGAATTTTAACGAAATTTTTTCTTATCCAAGTTTTCCTGATTATAACTTCTATTCTGAAAAAGATAGGAACTTCAAAAAATAGTTTCTACAAAAGGCCTAGTAAAGGGCTTAAAATAGACATGCTGCTAGATTTTGTGTTTTATGTACCTTCGGAATACCAAGCATTCGAACTTTAGTAAAAATCAGATTTTTCCCTTGTTTTATTTTTTCAGTTTTTTCTAACTAGATAATTTTGTAAGAAATTTTTTAAAACCTTCAATTTTTTTATAAAAATTTTTGCAGCTGTTTAAACTTTAATTTAAGTTCTCAAACGTTAAAAAATTTTTTATGCTACAAAAGATATAGTACAAAAACCGAATATTGTTAGCCACAAATTCAATTAAAATCAAACCAGATGTTGACAAAATCAAAATTAAATTCAATTTAACATTCCTTAATCAAAAAATTTACAAATTCTCCTAGAAAATTCACCTAATTCGGGAAAAATTTATGTTTTTCTTCTTTCAAATCTATTTCTATTCAATTGCATATTTGAAATTAATTGTTTTACTGGAACACCTCTTTAGTTGCACCAGCCCTATATCAATTTCTTAATCCCATTAACTTATTTGTTTATTAGCTTCATAATGTTAATACCACATAATTTACAAACTCCATTTTGTTAAAAAAAATTAAATTTTCCTATTAAAAAAATTTTTCCTATTAAAATAAATGTCAAAATTTATATGGCATGTCTTTAAAAATTCGCTCCAGCTAGATAATTTTAATAAGTTCAAATGCCAAATGGTGTCTAGATTCCGAAAATTATTTTTTCAAATTTTTAAATTGCACCCAATCTGAGAAAAATGCATTTAAAAATTTCAAACCATATAGGTACCATTTCTTATAAAAACTGGCAAAAATAAAAAACCTATCAATTTTTTTTACCAAGAAAAGTTTCGAAAAAATTTTTTTGATTACTAGATTTTTTTTTGTATTTCATAATATGAAATTCTAGTTTTTCTTTTCAAAAATTTCACATTTTTTAAAATCAATTTTTGTTTTTCAAATTTAAAGTTTGTATAAAATTTCGTTTCAATTTTGTTATTATTTGTTACATTTCAATAAAAACATTAAAATTCAGATAGTTTATAACTTTCAGAGCATAATCGCTCTTAAAAATGTCAACGTTTTTTTGAATGCCTCTTGGCATCAAAAATTAATGATAGCTGATAATTAGAGCGCTTAAAATCAATAAAAATCAAAAATAGAAAAAAATAAAGCCTTTTAGATCTTAACTTAGAAATGGTTTTTTCTTCTTCTGTATGGAAATCTTCTGTACCACAAAAAAATTTTTAATGTTTAAAGACTTAAATTAAAGCTTAAGCATCTAGGGAAAATTCTATAAAAAAAGTTTCAAGATTTTAAAAAGTTTCTTACGAAATTTTCTAGTTAGAAAAAAACTGAAAAAATAAAACAGTTGAAAAATTTGATTTTCCCTAAAGCTCGAATGCTTGGTATTCCGAAAGTATAAAAAATGCAGAATCAAGCAGCATGTCTATTTTAAGTCTTTTACTATGCCTTTCTGAAAGCGTTTGTTTGAAGGTCCCACCTTTTTCAGAATGGAAGTTATAATGCAAAAAACTTGGATAAGAAAATTGCGTGAAAATTTATTAAAATCCGTAGAACTCGGAAACCCTTGAGATTTAGCACTGAGTCCGGAACGAAAGTTTTACCCATTTTCGATCTTCTAACCAATGGAATATGTTGTATTCCTTTCAGAATCACCCTGTATGAAGTCAAAATAGGAAAAAATGAAATAGTTATAAAAAATAGGAAAAATTTAAAGCATTGTTTATTAATTTAAAAAAAATGCGATACTTCAACTTTTTATTAGTTTCTTTTTTTTGTTCAAAATAAATAAAAGTAAGTTAAACGAAATTAAATTAATAAGCACAATTTTTATTCTTACAATAATGAATTTTTAACAACATAAACACTTTTTTGATGACAACATTTTTTTTCAGAGTTGTTCAATCAGTAATTTTCAAAAAAAAATGTTGTAGAAAAGAACTAGTTCAAATTTAACAAGTAACAAGTCATGCAAACAAATTTTCGACCACGAAATTAAAGAAAATATGAGCGAATTAAGGTGTGAACTGCAGCTTTGAAGTTTTGAAAATACTATTGAGTATAGGAGAAGCTATTGCCAATAACATAAATATTCACAGTACGAAAAAATCAGTTTTTGAAAAACGTGGTTTTGTGTATATGAAACATAAATATGTAACAGTTTGACTTATTCATAAATATTTTAGTTAACCTCTCAACACTCTCATGTGCTATTCATTCTAGAAGTTTTTTTTTTTTCAATTGTAATAAAAATATATATGTATGTACATTAAAAATTTGTTGAAATGTTTAATTTTTTGTAAACTTGTAGAAAGTTAGTTTTAAAAACTTTCCTAATTCAATTTTTCTGATGGGGAACTACATATTTGAGCTAGTATTGTGAATTTGCATCGAAGGCGAAACCATATTCGAAATATACGCTTACTTAATTAATTATATTTATTATATGCATTTCACAATTTCAGTAAAATCCTTTAATTGCTAGAATCTTTTAAATAAGAGGCTTTTATTGATTTAATTAAAATTATCTTTAAACAGATTCTGTATTTATTTTAATGAATAGTCATAATTGTAATAATAATATATATACAAATAAGAAAAAATATACAAATTACAGCAAAATTATTCTAATAATACAAAAAAAATCGAAATTAAAATTAATTAACATATTAATTAAAATATTTCATTTATATTTATAGATTTGATGTTGACAAATTATTCGTACTCGGTGAGACCTCATTTAATCTGTACGAATTAAAAATTCTCTCCCTATAATTTCTAATTATACTCATTGAAACTAATGTTAAATGTAATACAAATAATAAAATTATTATAACTGTTATTAATGTTAAATTAATGTTAATATTATAACCAGTTTGTTTAATAGCATTATTAACATTCATGATTGCATCATAAAGTGACTGTTGTTTTTCATTTGTGTTATTATTATTTAAAATCATTTCTGTTACTGATGTAGTTTCTTCTTCAATTAATTTTGTTGATTTTTTCTCATAGCAGCCAATACCAAAAATATTTTTATCACCAATTGGTTGATGATTAATTGGATGTATTAAATTAACTCTAAAATATAATGCTCTTATCATTGTTTTTAAATAACTACAATTCCATTGATTTTCAGTTAAACGTAAATTTAAATAAACATTTGGTTTAATAATACCACGGTCATCATAATCAAATTCTGTTAATAAATTACCATCAATGTATAAATTTTTTAAATTTTGTAATTTATAAACTGAATGTCCATCAAATTGTATTAATTTATTGTATGAAACATCTAATGTTTCTAATTGTGTTAAATTCCAAAATCCATTAAATGGTAATGTTTTCAATTTATTATGTGATATATTCAAAATTTTTAATGTTTTTGATACTAAAGTATTTGGTATAATTTCAGTAATTTGATTCTCTGACAAATCGATTAAATCGGTAACACTTGATTTTTCTAATGCTTTTGTATCACGTAAGAAATTTTTTCTCATAATTAATTTATCAGTTTGTATATTAACATATTTTAATAAATTATTTTCAAGTAATGTATTAGCTATTGCAATACTATTATTAACATTAATATTTTCTAATAAATTATTTGATAAATCCAATTGATTTACAAATTGTGCTGGACATGTTAATGTAAAATTTTTTAAAAAATTATTTGATAAATTTATCCTTGATGCATAATAATTATTACAGCCAGCATTAACACCAAAATCATTATAACATTTTGTTATGTTATTATTACTTAAATCAATTATATTTGCAACATATGTTAATAAACTAACATTTATAATTTCAATTTGATTATTATTTAAATATAATTGTGATAAATCAAGAAACGTTATTATTATGGCACTTTTAAATGTCTTCATATAATTGTGACTCAAATCTAAATATTTTAAATTTGTAAAATTATAGAATGTTGTATCATCAAGTGATTTTATTAAATTGTGACTCAAATCTAATTTTTCAACATTTATAAATGAACCGAAAAAATTTTTTGGTATTTTTTCAATTTGATTATGACTTAGATCAAATATATGTAAATGAAGTAGTGTTATATCGTTCCATGTAAAATTATATTTAATATTTAAATCCTCCAATAATGTTATATTATTATTATTTAATGATAATTCATTAAAATCATTTATTTTATTTAATCCTTTCAAAAAATTCAATTCAATTATTTTATTATTATTTAAATTTAATGATTTTAATGATTTTAAATTAATGAATGTGTTTGTGTCAATTGTTTCAATAGCATTTTTATTTAATCTCAATTCTTTTATATAACTATAATGTTCACCATTAATTGCAAAATTTTTTTCATTTAAATTTTTTAAATTTGTATTGGTTATTGTTAAAGAAAATAAACTTGGAAAATTATTTGTCATTAAATTTGGTAAATATTGTAAATTTGTTTTATTTATTGACAATGTTCTCAAATAATATGGAATTTTTTCAAAATCACTGAATAATGTCTTTAAAGAACAGTCCTTTAATTCGAAAACTTCAAGATTTTTAAATATTTCAAATAAATTTATTGGTAATTTTTGCATACTACAATTAATAAAACGTAATTGTATAACATTAGCAATTAATGATGGCCGATCAAATTGTATTTTAATATTTTCATATATTGATAAATTAAAATTTTCACATGTTAAATAACGTTGTTCTTGATAATTCGGTATATCACAATATTTTTCGAAACGATTAACAGTTGTCTCATGTCTATATGAACTACGTTGAGGATCATCATAATCATCGTAATCATCCACTTTATCACATTTTATAAAATTAAAATATATAGATGATATTAATAAAATGTTTGTTAAATAAATTTTAATTAATTTTGTCATTTTAAGACAATAATTAGTACAATTATATAAATTTAAATTATTTAAAGAAAAAACATTTAAAACCGGCCAGTAAGGCGAAAATAATTAGACTAAATAATAAAAGAAAATTATTTTGATATGAAAATTTTACATAGGAAAAAAAAATATCAACAAATAAAATGCATTTATAGTGAATTATCTTTCAGTTATGATTTTTTATACATAATTATTATTTATAAATGTGTACGCGTACTTAAAAGATATTTTTAATTATTATTATTTTTTTACAATAAGGAAACTAAACAAAAATGAAAGAGAGTCAGGGGGCCCGATTAAAAGTTTGAAGAATTGTATTTGAAAATTTATAATTAATTATGAATAAGATCGAATTTAATTTACAAATCAATTAAAATAGAAGTGATTGCGGCCATGGGTGATTTAAGCTAAAGAGAGAAATTTAAAAGGACAATAATTTTTATTTAAAATTTCATTCCTCTTGCAATTACTCAATAAATCTATTAACTGTTTTTAAATATTTGACAAAAATATTAATAAAACTCTTAAATATTTTTTAATTTTTACTCAATACGCAATAATTGTACTCGGTCGATGGTGCAGAGTTGGATGCACATAATCTTCAATCCAATGGTCTCTATGGTTCAAATCCTGCTCATGAAAATATTAAAAAATTCATATAGCGCAATATTCAACATTTGTTTAAAGTTGATGTATTTAAATTTATACCAACAAAAAAAGCACAAAAAAAAATGTGTTGAAGTTGTGAAACAACTTAAGTTTAAGTAAAATCATAATTCCATTACCTTATATTCCATCTTAATTAGCAATTAATTCAATTTCACAATTTCTATAGTTTAAATAAGCATATAACTTTCGAGATACAATATAAACTCTTGCCCTTCTTTGTAAATACGCACATACCCCTCTCATCAGACTTTCGAAAGGAAACCAGCAACCGACATAAATCCATAACATATATTTCTCAGTTTTTGACATTATTAATTAAATTAAAAAGTAATAAATTGAGCTCATTAATATTCTAGCTGACTGTAAAACGCCTAGTCTTGTGTTCATATTAATTTAAAAGAAATTTTTTTTTAATCGGAATTTATAATTTACATTTAGCGACTTTGTACTTTTTTTTTTATCAAATTCTGATATTTATAAAGAAACTGAATATCGTTGTTTCATATAACATTTTATATCTTTTATACATATAATTATGTATTTAAATTTACTTTGTATATAAGTGTAAAAGTAAATTTATCAGTTTTTTTATTTTCTCTTATTTATATTTCAAATTAAAGGAATAATTTTGCTGACCTATCGCATTCTCATTTTTGTTCTCGTCATAATTTCAATACACATTTATGCTTATAAGCACACAAAACATAATTATTTTATTATATGTAGGCGTTTGATATCTTTTATGTATACGCTTATGTCGTCAGTTGAACTTCTAAAGGAGAAAAAGAAAACAATAATAACAAGTAAATGAACTGTAGATAAGAGACTAATAAGCTTTTAATAATATGTTCACGCTCTACTATACATACATAAATTGTATATGTATATAGAACATTAAAATCCCCGAAATATGCATCTTTGTAAATATGTAATTAAGGTTTTGCACACCTTTGTTTTCAGTTACATAGTATTCAAATTTATGATGATATTAAATGTATGAGTGTGTGTGTAAAGTGTGTATTTAAATTTAAGTAATTTGCAAATGATATTAAAATTCAATGTAACAATAACGTGGGAACTCTTAAGATGGAAATTTTTTAATATTTAGTTGAAAACTATAATTGAAACTATTATGAAATTGAAGTTTCCAAATTAACTCTTAAATTTCCTTTTTACGATACACTTATAGTCATTTAGTATAGTACAAATAAAAGTTAGAATTTTTATGATTCATTAACTTCATATTTACTTCAATTATAATGAAATTTTCATTTGATTGCCTTTCATAAAATATTAAAAATTCTGTATAAGAATTTCCCTTTTCATAGTTAATTCCTGTCTGTAACAGCGTTGTTAAATATAAGAAATATAGCACAAGCTTTTGTGTATATAAAAGTTTATTACTCATTATATACCTTAACTATGTCATATAAGATGTGAGAGGAATTGACACGTTTCATAAATAAAAATAAATAATGAGCTTTTTTATGAGCTAATCAACAAAAATACAGAAGCTACAGAATACCGAGTAATATTTTGGGATGAGAATGTTTTTCACTATAAAAAGTGTTAATAGAAAGTAGAAAGGCTAGTACCCATAAATGGGTTTAAGAGCAATACTAATGTAATTTCGGGTCTGAAATTCTAAATAGGAAATTTTTTTCAAGAATTATTGCATTTCGAATAAGCTCAAAGTATTTTCAAGTCTTTAAATCTTACTTTCATTTTATACCCAGAAATTTCTGGCTCAATGGCTGAAAGACAATTTTCTCTAAAATTCGTTTAAATGAAAAAAAAAAATACTTTTCAGCGAAATTTTTCAGATTAATAAAAATTTTTTTTTTTAATTTCAAACAACAAAATCTTCTTTGATATCATCATTTTTGTCATTTGCTTTTGGATTTTAAAAATAAAGATCAAAAATTACAAAATCACACAACACATTGTTATTTATAATTCGCTTTCTACACGATTTAGAGCATAATTTTTATTCGATAAGGTTGACAAATTTTCCAACACTTCTTCTGTTTTTTTTAAATTGAACAACTTGTCTTATGTACGTGAATACACACAGGTTTGTTAATATTTTTCAAGCTTTTTTTTACTCTTATTTTTTATTATAATTGTTCCAAAATAAATTTATTTTTTTATTTCATATTTTCTGTGGGTTTTAGTCTACAACATGCTCGTTTTCATAAATAACATTTCTTTAATTTAAATTATAGCTTATTTTTTCTGATGAGCTTAACTTAAAATATTAGTTATGTGAACTATGGTTAGAGACGAGTTACATTGATAATTGTGAATCAATGCAGTCAAAGTAATGAATCGAATTTAACAATTCGGAAGACATTATTGTGATTGAAATAAAATTAAAAATACAAAATGCGATAAACAATGAAAATTAGTTACGTATATTTTGTATATTTAAAATGAAATTATTGTATGTATGTATTTTAATATAAGGTTAATGATCGTTCAAGCTCACGCTTAAAAAGTTTTTTGTATTATTTTCTAAGTAATTACTGTTTTCTTTCATTTCAGTGTCTATTTGTATGAATGTAACTGTTATAATTTTTGCATTGCTGACAAATCAGTTTTGAATCAATAATTTGTATATAAAAGGTTTTTTTTTTCGAATAACTAAAATTAGACAGAGTTGACTCGATAAGCTCTTTGAAATTCGTAAAACTTTAAGGAGATCTAAAAGCTAATGTGAGCCTTATTAAAGTAATAAAAATAATTCCAAACTGTTGTGTTTTTTTCGGGTTTTTAAATTTGTTTTGTTTAGCTACTTTAATTAAATTTGTAAAACTTAAAGTATTACTTTAAGAATTTTCCAACATCTTTAAACTTTTAATTTTCTACAAGTTATATAAGTGTTTGTTCAAAATTAAATTCCCTTACTCTAATTAAAATTGCATATTTACAATTAAGAAGGTAAAATTACCGCTTAACAACAATTTTACTTAGTGGCAGTAAACTTTTATAAATTACAAAGTGTTCAACATCTTTCTTCTACACACACATAGTGTAATCAAAAAAATATTCAAGAGCATTATTGATCATGTAATTACCAGAAAAGGCTTATTTTATTAGTTAAAATAAACTTATTGCATAAAACTGCGGAAATTCCTGTTTAAAATTCTCTTGGCGAAAGTGAAAGTACATAAATGTGAAGTAAAAAGTGAGATTACATAAATGTCCTTTAAAAACTCAAATTTCAAATTTAAAGAATGTAAGTAAGGTTTTAGCAAAAGAAATTCAATAAATTTCAATAAATTCCGTTATATAGTTCCTAATATATAGTAAAAAACGTGAAATAGGTCTGTAATGAGAATTCGATTTGTAGCCCTTGTATTCTTAAAAAAAAATTACTACTTCAATGTGTTAACACCGAGTAACAATTTTAACAATGATTTGAAATATTAAATTTCATTGAAATTAATAAAATAATCCAATTCCTCTATGGCCCCACATATTCCAAAAGTTGATCAGTCCGGTATACATCAGATATAAACTTTTATCAAAACCGGTGCACACATAGGCAGCCAGACCAACATCTCGGAAAAATATTTTCGTTTGGCCATAGCGAAATCAATTTCTAAATCCATAGCGAATTGGATTGAGCTTCTTTCTATGAAATTTAAAGTAATATTAATAATTTTAATAGCTTCGAATGAAATAAAATGTCGAACAAAAATGATACAACATCATTATACATATACGATACAATTCACTGTTTTGGCATGAGTCTAAAATTTTAATAATGTAGTTTGCCAATTTTTAATAAATCATGTTTGAAATTATTTTAGTCTATTAAATATATTCACTCTATTATCGATTGCCACTAAATTTAATGTACTTGTAGAGATTTAAGAAAAACTGCCCTAAAAATATTTTTTTATAATTAGTAATAAATAATTTCGTTTTTATCAATATTATAATTACATTTTGGAAAAGCAAAATAATAATTAAAAGAAAAAGTAAGTATGTACACTTGAATAAAAGTAAAAACAGAAAATAAAATGGAGAAAGCCTCAAAAAGTTATACTCAAAAGATTATTATTAAGATTATTGTTATATAAACTTGAAATCAATATATATATATATACCTACATTTACGACATATACGTGCGTACATACATAACATATTTTACATATGTATACACTTTCAAAGTTGCTTGTTGTTTTAGAATTGGGTATTAAATATGTACACATTGGTTGAATATGGAAGCAAACCTGAGAAATCGTATCTCTTTTCTTCCAAAAACTAAATAATCATAACAATAAAGATAATTATAATATTATCTGTATAACATTATTATTCACTCATGTTTTCACGTTAGACTGCATAATCATAAGTACAGGCATAACTATGTGTTTGTACACACAAAAATATGAGTAAATGTTAATGTTAAAATGTTCGTTTTCACTATTAAGGCTAAATAATTAATTTGTTAAAATCATGGTATTATAAATTGTGTATTGTAGGAAACTAATGTAAATTTACCAATTAAATTTTTATGTTTATAGCAAGTTGGAATCGCTCAAGCTTGTTCTCTTAAGAACTCAACGTTCAAGGATCGCTTTATAGCCTCCCGAACCGAATTTAATGGAATCTTTCATAAAGAATTCTAAAAAATTATATGTTAACACAAAACCCAAAGTGAAAATCCGAAACGTGGTGATTCAACAAACTCTAAAATTTATAAAAGCAAGTATTAAAAAGCTATAATTTGTGCCATGATATTTTGTACTAATATCAAGTTATTACTGTACAACAGAATTTTGTGGCAATATAAATCAAATTGTGATAAAACAATCCGTAATATATAATTAGATGTGATTATTGTGGGAAACTGAGAGTATACTAACGTAACGCTTCCTTCTTATTTGCTTCCAAACTATCCTAGATAATGTGAAAGAGTAGTTAATCTAAATTGAATTTTGTTAACTAATCATTTGAATGGTCTGCAAATTTGCGGAATCGTCTTGAATACGCAAAAGCACCATCACAATATGTGAAACAAATCTGTTATTTTTTAAGTTACTCTAATACATAATATAACTATTGCATATCGTCAGGATGACTGTTATTTTTTGCTGAAAAAATCGAAATTGCAGAAATTTAAAGTAATTTTAGAAAAGATTGCCGGGTCGAAAAAAAATAATTTGGTAGACACTGATACAATTTCAGGCTCTTACTGCTTCCGTCTAATGATTTTCGTTCACCCATGGCGTAAATATAATTAGCACTTCTTACCAATTTTGTTCAATATAGTTAGATTTCAATTTGTCATTAGAAACATCTGTTACCGAAATATTGTTATTCTCACAAATCTGTTATTCTCACAAATCGAAACCCAAACAGTATAACAGAAAAATTTTATTTATTTTATTTCCATATTTTCTACTTTTCATAAAATAAGTAAAATATAAATACAGGTTAATTCTTTCTTTTAGCAATAATACTAGATAAGGTGCACTTTATAGTTAATGTTAAATTTGACATATTAAAAAATTTACTAAAAGTAAGGTACTTGAACAGGCTCTTTAAAAAAAACTTCTGTCCTCCCTTATATCCTAATAGAAACTAATTCAATTTTGTTTTAAATATAAATTTTATGAAAGCTGCCAATATTTCCGAAAAAAAAAACGCAAAAAAAATTACTTTAAATAAATAGTATATATAGAATTACTAAATTAACTGTAATGGAAAAAAAAGTAATTATAAAATACATGGTTTTAAAAAACACTACATCAAATTGCGACCGTAAACAACCACACAATTAAAGATTTCATAAATTTATATAATATTAAAAATTGAAGTATACGATGTTAAATAATTTGCATAGGGCATACGGTCACCTTTCATTTTTTTCAATTATACGCCTTTTTCAAACAAAATATTTATACACATATATATATAGATATATATATATTGATTTTTTCCTCTTACATGTAATTATGATGTCTTAATTAAGAAATAAATATTTTAATTACAAGCAATATAATTTCAATAAAACCATTAGCCTATGGTCAGAATGCTGTAATATTTTCTGTCAGGGGGCTAGGGTACAAGTGTATAGGTAAAAAGAAAATACCCCAAAACTTATATTCAATAATTAAAAATAATTTTTTTTTACTTTTTCATATTTTATATTTTAATATTAAGCTACAACTTAGTTATACAAAGTGAAATTTGTTTTTTGTTTTTGAGCAAAATGAATGATTGATGACTGCATAATAGACGACAAAAGTCAAGGTGTATGTTTTTCCCCTTGATTAAAAACATTATTTGCTTTTTTCTTTCTCTTTCTCTTATAGTTATCTAATTATAATTAATTTCAATTTATAATAATTGTACTTTAGTATATTGATCTTTTCTTATGGTTTTTTTAAAATTTTAAAAACAAAATTTTTTTTTCTTAAATAATTTACACAAAATTAAAAAAAAACACAAATAATAAGAAAAAGAAATTTTGCTCTACTTTTTTGTTACTTTTGAAAAATGCTGAGAAAAATGTATAAAACTGCGAGACTAAAAATGTTACAGGTTTCATAAATTTTATTAAAGAAAAAAAAAATAATAAACGAAAAGAAAGAAAAAAATATTAAAAATTTCAACTGGAAAATCTTTAATCCGTTTCACTTTCATCGCGAACAAATATAAATATTAGTATTATATGTGTATATTAAACAAAATAAATATGAATTTCAATATAATTATGCAAATATACATATATAGTCTCTATTTACATGCAATATAAAGGCAAAGATGCATTACAGTACATGCATTAGAGGCAATTACACATTTAATGGAATTTACATTCAATGAGACAATAAGTTGTACTTTAAGAGAATTATAGATTTTTAATAATTTTAAATTATGAAAGGGCAATTCACAGAATTATGGAAAAAATTTAATTTTACATCTATAAGTAGTTAATTGCAATTCAAAACATGTAATCATAATTAAGAAATACTCAAATCAAAAGGAATTTGAATAAAGTTTTTTTTTTAATTTAAGATAGAAGATATGTTGAAGAGTTGTGGAAATTTATTTGTTATAACGCTATGACGACAGAGTTTATCCGATTAATGTAAAAATTTTCTATTAGTTTACAGTCTAAAAGCTATATTTATTGGAATATATTCATATGAAGGAGTTATATTTAGAAACAGAGTATTAAATTTAATATTTTGTGCCTCAAATGTAAACGATCTATTACATATTCCAAATATATTAGAAAATTTCTTATACTTGTATTTAATATATTAAATTTTGAGTCCGCAATTATTTACTTTTATCAACAAATTTCCTTTTAATTGCTTATTTTATTAGATTATTTTGAATGCACAAAATATCAAATCTATCATCAACGATTCATTTTAATTTAACAGCAGTCACAAATTATACTTTCTATCAAAGTCTTATATGATTAAAGAAAATTAGGAATTTTTAGTCTTCAAATTCCGAACCTTTTGCATATCATCCCTTATCATTCCTATCTTCTTCTTCATTACATCTTATGAAAATATATAATACGCAAAATACCTGTAGGTAATACAAAATCTCTTGTTCGAGAAATCCATATCTTCACCTAAAGAGTTATATAGCAATTTTTTAAACCAAAAACATATTTCCTCTTTTATACTCGGATAGACGATTGTGCCTTAATAATTGTAGCCTAAATCAAAAAAGTAATTCCTATATATAGCAGGAACATTATTATTCATATATTAAATAATTTCAAATTGTTCTCCCATTTCTAAAAACCAGCTCATGAAAAAACTAAAAAATTGCTGAAGTGATTAAGACATTAACCTTTTTTTAAATTGTAAAATATTTTGAGTATTTTCATTAGAAAAAATAACGCATACATAAATTAACATTTTTCACAAATTTAAGATTAAAAACTTTTTTTTTTCTACGCAAACTCTTTTCTTCAGTTCCAGATTAAATGCGTTAGTTTATTCCGAATTATTCGCTTTCAATAACAATTTCATTAACTATTTAATTTTCAATGAAACTTCTGTAAAAGTATGCATAAAAATATTCACCACATTACAAAAGAGTTCAATGCTTGTATTATGAAAACTTTATTTTATGTTTTTGTCACAATGTCAATAACGTTACAAATATACCTGTTTCTCTAATCAATTTTAATGAAACAATTTTATTTCTTAATTATAAAATTACAAAAATTACATAAAAATGCACTCATGTTGACTCTCTAAATGCGTTCAATTCACTTGCTCGCTAACATACATGCGTGAAAGATGTGTATGAATTTCACTTTTTATCAGTAATTCATTCAATACATTTATTGTCATAGAAAAAGCATTCACAGCAATGTTACATATGAAAAGAGAAATATAAATAATGCAATATGCTATGAATGCTCTTTCTTGAAATAAAGATTCGCGCTATACTCTTAAGTGTTGTATTTCGAGAATGACAATCAGGATTTTTATGAGGTAATTTATTCTACAGAAAAAAATAAAGTGCATAATTGAATATTTTTTTAATGATTTGTTTGTATTGTAATTTGACGTAATTGTGATTTTAAAATTATATAAAATGGAAATTGTAAATGTTTAAAATAAAGCAAATGGTACTCGTAAATATTCAGAAATTTGGTTTTTTTTCGATAACAAAATTTATGAATACCAACTATATTATAATTTGTACAAGAATTTGCATTTTAGAATTTTTGCATAATTGTCCGTCCGTCTACGCTGACCGTATTTGTTTCTGTTTACAAAACTTCTACATTCTTCTTTAAGATAGAGTGAAGAAGCTCTTTGCTTCAGTGCAGGTTACACGTTTCATAATCTTTACGTTTTTTGCAGGATCAAGCTTCATTTTTAGAGAAATTTCAAATTCAAAAAAGCCATGGTGAAATCATCTATTAACCTTAACATAAATATCATTCATGAACTGTTTAGTTGCAGTAATTGTAATCAAATAAAAATTTATTGAAGTTAAATAATTGCTTTAAACCGATTTCCCAGCATATTCAAATACACACATTTAATTTATGGCATAAAACAACCATATAAACTTTTTTAGTCACATATTCACCCATTAAATTTAAGTTTTAATTGATATAAATCGGCAAATATTTGTAATTTTTTAGTTAAATTTTTCTCACAAAGAGTTAAAGTAAAAGAAAATGAGTTAAGGTTAAACTAAACTTTTAAAAGTTTAATTTTCTAAAAGCATTTATAAACATTACTACGTGATACAAGATGCGAGTTACTTATAATATATCAACAGCAGTAAATGTTTGTTAAAGGGTTTTGTTACATAAGTTAAGTTACATGATTAGTGATACATGAGTTTAATTTTATATTTATGATAGTTGCCTGAATTTGTATTATTTTTGGATCGAATTATAAAGTCTATCATTACTTGATAATAAGAAATATTACAACAGATTTGAAAAGTTATTCAGATTTCAACAAAAATATTTAAAAACATAATTTAATTTGAAAAACATTAAAAGATTACTAAACAAAATTTTTAAAATTTGAACAAGTGAAAGTAAAGAGTACACTCTTTAAAATATAGCGAAAGTTGCTATTTCCACAAGAAGCACAGTGTCTGTGATTTATTTGATGAGCGATGTGGAGTATTCATGTGGCGTATAAGGAATGTGGCCTACGTATGGCTTATATTGAGAAAATTTTAAGACTTATTATTGAGAAAAATAATAATTTTAGGTCTTAATTTTTCTAGTTCATACAAAATTTACTAAGACCTCTGTATACTATATTTAAAATAAAACCTTTTAAGAATTTTTAATTCCTTTATTTAGAATCCAGACCGCAACCAAAATTATAAAACGGTTTTATTGTTGTAGACATGATTCAAAAAGTTATCAGATTCAAAAGATTAAATTTCCTAGTTCATTCTTATGCTAAAATATAAAATATCAAGCAAACCACTAAAATTTTAAAGAAAATGTACAGTGTAACCTCGGCAATCCAGACCTCTATAATGGTGATCCGCAAACTAAAAAAAAGCGAATTAAAATAACCATATAAATATTCGACATAATGTAAGTTATAAGACCTTAAGGGAAATAATAAAATATTGTATATGTTTCGCTTGTGTGTGTGTACAGTAATAAATAATTGTGTTTGTGTGTGTACAGTAATAAATAATTAAGAAAACATAATTTAATGAAAAATTATTTCAATTGATAACCTTTAAACAAAAAATTATGCCAATTGCACTGGCACTGTATGAAACAAAGATGGTTTTTAAATTTATTACACACTTTTCAAAATAAAGAATTGTGAAAATTAATATTCAGAGCCTTTGAAATTGAAATATAAATATAAAGAGATTAATTATCATTTTCATGGCATACTTCAAAAAGTTGATTAAAATGTTCAATCGGTTTAGCTAAAACTATTACATATATGAAAGTATATTAGTTTTAACTGCACAGTTATACCGACATTTCTCTAATAACAGATTAATCATAATACATTCCTTATTGCGTGCAATGTGGTCTGTAATAAAAAACATTACAATATTTGATAACAATACTATTATTAAAAGTACACAATATATCCAGGTGTATTTGAATAACACGTTAAAATTATAAGTCGCGTGCACATACGAAAACAATAAAAAAAGAAATATTAATAAAAAACCAAAATATTTTTCAAACTTACCAAAACTATTTTCTGTTCATATGTGTTTGTGTGTGTATTTAATCCAAATAAAATAATTTCAGTTATTTACCAATTTGTTTATATTAAAATTTTTGTTTTATATTTAATCCACATTAATAGATTAGTAGGTTAACAAAAAACTAAAGAACGGAAATAAAAAAAAATAAGAAAAATTTTTTGTTACTGCCTTTAAAAACCTTGTGTCACCGTTTTACTTTCCTTTTAAAATTCTTTTATTTTCATATTTTAAATTGGAACTTTACTCACTCAACTTTTGTTCTTTTTATATTTGAAATTTTGATAATTGCTTAAATTTTAAAACACACAAACTTACAAACTTAGAATTTATAATAAATTTTTTTTTTTGTTATTAATTTAAATTTGGTAAAAAATTGCAATTAACCGGTTTTTAATATTTAATTTAGTAATTTTTTTGGCAAAAGTTAATTGAAAACAATAAAAATCACTTATTAACATTAACAACTTTTACAGATAATAATTAATTCTTTATCTTTTTAATTTAATTTATAAACTGAACCTTAAATAAACATACAAACATATTATGACTTATGAAAACTGAAAAAAACTTTACCGTTATTTTATATTTTAAAAAAATTAAACAAAGATCAGGTGTAATTATTTTAAAACATACAAATATTATGTGAAGCACAATCAGATGTACGAATTTATTTGTATTTAAACCTTCTACTTAAATTCACTGAGTGGTAATTCACGAATTAAACTTATATACGTATGTAATTGAAAATCAAAGAAAATTTCCGTAAAAATTAATAAACTTACAGCTCCGAACGCAACCAAAGAAATATTATGAATGAAACTGTAATAAGAAAGTAAATTTGGAATTAAAATATTCGGTACGGTATATTTTGTATATATTATGTTAGTTATCAAAAACTACTTTAATACAAAGAGAAGACATAGACAATATGTAACGTTTGAGTTAGTTTTTATGCTCAACATTCAACATTGATGCATGAAAGTTTAAAATAAAAAAAAATAAAAAAAAAACAAACAACACAACACGGTATAAAACAAAGATGATGATAATTATAACGATACTGTGATGTGAGCAATGTGAGGCTTATAGCTAGTGTTATACTCTTGCATAGTCACCATTTTGAGCATTTTACTTTAATATTATAAAAAATTGTTATTGTTATTTCTCAAACTATAATAATGTTGTATTTTAGCTTTATTTTTGATTTAATTTTAAATGTTGTTTAATTTTGTTTATTATTTTGCATATTTACCATACCTACACATATACAAGTACAAGAAAGTGTTATACATATATTACGATTGTTTAAATTTACATACATATTATGATTTGCTTATAGTTTTAAGTGCACATTTCTTTTTAAATTTTTCTCTTCTCTCGGATTTGTAGGCACTTACAAAATTTTTGTTTTCTTATAATTTTAATCTTAATGTAAAAAAAATGTTTATAACTGCATTACTGCTTAATTAAATGTTAACAAAGAATCTCTGAGAATTTTTTTGGTTTTTCATTTTGTGTGTATAAAATAACTTTCTTCGTTATTAAATTGGCATATTTTCATTGTTGTTATAATAACAAAAAACTCTGATGGGATCAGTTCATAACCAACTGCATTTGTGTCTTTATAACGAAATTTTGTAAATTCCGGGTCAATCTTATTTATTAGCCTAATGAATAAGTCGCATAGTTAGGTGAAGGTGCTGTACCCTAATTTTGAACTGCAAGCTTCATAAGCAATATTAATTATAAAATGTCCAGATAATCTTTAACTAATTGGTAATTTACCAATTAGTTAAATTGATCTTTTGTGAAGATTTACATTATGGGACCCGATTTCTTCAAAGGTTTTATTAATTAATTGCATTGACAAAAGGATTATATTGATAATATTTTAAAACAAAAAACTCTTATTGGTGATTTTTTCAGATATGGTCACAATTACCGACATTTTGGACAGATTTATCTGAGAAGTTGAATAAGATTCTTATGTAGGTAGCAGTAGCAAATATTTGCCTAAAATTTTACAAAACAAAACTCTTCAGCAATTCTTTAAACATATTGAAAACGTATTATCAGTCGGTACTTCCAGTTTATTTTCTAAATCCTGACGCGTATACCCAAAGTCGAACAATTCAATACGCACATACGAGTAAAGGAAGCAACCACATAAACTCAAATTTAAATACCGCAGTTTACAGACAAATCCACATCTCGCTCAAAATAGTATATATATGAAATTGTCTAGTAAGATTTGGTGCGATTACAGTACCCTCCTTATGATATGCAGTGCTGTCGTTAAAAGTTATCCATTTTATGTTTATATTAAATGCGAAGTGAGATTGTATAAATATATCAAAAACTTACGGTTTATCTCCATTTATATATATACTTATGGAGTCTGTAGAGTTGATAACAAAAGTGTTGCATTTTCGTGTAAGATAAGAAATGAATGTATTCTGCGCTTAGTTATCATTGTACGAAAATAAAGTAATTTTTAATTTCACTCAAAATTACTGAAATCAGAATTACATGGGACGGAATCTACAATTATAGTAAAAGTATGCACATCATCGAATTAATATTCTTATTAGATTCTTTTGAGTTTCACTTTTAAGAGTTGCATATAAAAAAGATAATAGGCAGAGTTGGTCAAGCCTACTCTGAGGTGCCCGTATGAATGAATGGTTTTAAGTACTTTGTGTGTTAATCGCTACACTCGTTCATCCGTAGCTCTTAGTTTTTAATCGTTTAAACATGTAATTTCAATAGTTTTCATAATATACGAAGTTGTGTAACTTGGTCATACAAAATGACTTTCGAGGCTACCACCACAAATAAACAAATTTCAACTAGGTTTAGCCAACGCAAAAGCCCTAATAATATATTTACTTTTGCGACATTTCAGTACTTTAGGTTCTATAATTTTTGAGATCTACCGTAAGATTTCAGTATGGTAATTTCAAGTAAATTTTGAAGTTGTATGGCAGCTACCACAAGGTTTCAAGAAATCTCAACGAATCTAATCCTCATAGTAGCCGCGATAATATATCAATTTTGATATCAATGATTTCTGAGATATAACTAAATAACTTATGAAATTGTACAACAGCTACCCGAACCACTGCCTCGATCACATCCAATTTAAATAGGGTTCTGGAAATTACTATTATAAATCATTTGTGAAAATTTAGTGAGCTTATTTACATTTTGTTTGAAAGTCTAACATCTTTATTCTTTTTCTATTCTTTTTGGTATTGATTACACCAATAACTAGAAAACTTACCAAACTAAATCAATCACACTCGGTAAATTTAGAAAATTGTTTAAAATAATTTTAAAACGGTTTCTAAATGTTTTAACAAAATTTAATTCGCACGAGTGTTCAAACACTTAACATGCTTGAGAAAAATAATTTTATAGATTTTTGGGAATTTGAAAAAATATTGTCTCATATTTATTTGTTATTTATTTATGACTAATTTTCTCATGGCTTATAGGATTTTATTAGGTGTGTTACCATTGAACTTTCCACTGGATCTTTGACTAATATCATTCCAGCTTTAGGACATTGAGATTTTTAAATTTTACTCATAGGATTTTGCAGAATTTACGGAATTCTATGAGAATCAGCTATGATATTACAACTACAATCCCCCACTGATAAAAGCAATACTTAACCTAAATTAAAAATTATTCTGAAATTCAGGTTATATTCTCAAATTATATTTAAATTTAATTATTTCTGTATTGAAACCGTGTTCTTTTATATTAATTAAATTTAATTAAAAAAAGTTTTCTTCTAAATTTTATTTATTTATAAAAATTAAATTAAAAGCATGTGCACTAATACGAAACATATGTACAAAAATTAGGTATGAATGTAGTATTCTTTGTTTGTATGTGTACATCTTATATACTTAAATATGCATTTTACTTTTTTCCGCTTGAAATGCTTGAAAGAACACGTTACTTTTGACCAACGAACAATTAAATTTGTACTACATAATTCAATTAAGAGCCAATATTATAAATTAAGTATGTATAGTCTTAAGCTAAACGGTAGATAGGCAACAATGAACAAATAACTACTGATTTTTTCTAATAAAAAATATTATTTTTTTTTTCTGTAAACTTATTTAGATGCACTCTTTTCTTTATAAATATTTTATTAGCTTAAGTTTGAAATTGTGTTGATGGAAAGAGACTGTGGAACCATTATTTTATCTAAAATTTAAAATTTAGTTGCGTGCAAGTTTTACTCAAATTGCATGTTATACAAAAATATGGGTTTTATGCATCTTTCAGTTAAACTATGTGTTTGAATGAAGAAAGAATTCACACCATGAATAAATAAAAATATTATAAGCTTAAGAAAAATTTTATATGTTTGTACGGTAATTTCGAATCAAGAATAATTTAACGGAACATAAAGTTTTTTAGTAAATAAATATGTTAGTCCAATTTATTACGATTTTAATAACTCAAAATAAGGTCCAAAAAATATATAGTTATGTGGGGTACAATTAAAAAAAAAAAGAGAAAAATATTTTTATAAAAAAATTTATATGGTTATGAAGCAATAGAATTGTGTATATTCGCGCAGAACATTAATTAGAAAAGTGTTCTGGACTTGCAAAAATGACCGGAAAAAATTAGAACAAAATAAATCCTAATAACACCAGATTTTCTTAAGATAAAAATAAGTTCTCTAATCAGAAAATAAGTAAATAAATAATTGATTTGAAAGATTCAGAGCAAATTTTAAATTTATGCTACGAGTACGTCAACCACGTACTCATTATGTTATTATATGCTTTATTTTATATTTGAAATATACTCTTAAATAAATAACATTTAAGAATCTTATTCTGTATATGCCTTTCCTATATCTCGCTGCTTAAGAAGAAAATAAGTCAGCATAGTATAATGTAATTTTCATGTGAGAAGAATGTTTTCCATATAACAAATCTGTCTTTTTTAAAAAGGCATACAGCATTTATTTCTATTAATCAGTGAATTTGCAAATTAATAAGTTTGTAAGTTGATATTTTAAAATTTTAAAATGGTATATTTAGATTAAATGAGGAACTCCTATTCAAAAACCCTGACGTGGTAAGCAAATAACCAAACCCAAATTGCATTTTCCAGTTTGGCAAGAAAATATTCTCTAAATACTTGTTTCAAATTTTAAAAACGGTCAAGTAAATTTTCAATTCGCATACCTAAAAAAATGTAGTTTTGATTTTTAACTAAAGGTTCTAATTTCATATGCTTCCTGAGTTTCCTAAAAAGTTAGTTCCGGGGGTATACTTAAATATTATATTTTAAGAGCTCAAAAAGGTAGGTGACTTGTGATATTGGCAGACAAAACCTACATAATAAATTTCAACATAATAATTAAAACTCGGATATAAATTTTAATTACAAATAGTTCAGCCAAAATTGAAATACCCAAGTGCGCACACAAATCATATTCGACATGCGAATTTCGGTGCCATCACATAACCTCTCGTATTGTATGCAATGCGATTGATAAAAATAGGTAATCTCATAACACTTACAGAAAACAGTAATGAGTTTATTTTTATTCCTGCAGTAATTGATATTTCAAACATTAAATTATACTTTATGATAGAAGATATTTTGGGTTTAATGTAGGAGGTTTCACATTTAAAATAATTATTTTAAATTTTTAATAATCACTTGTTTATTGTATTAATTTTAAATATTTGCCTGTGAACCAATTTGTGGAATATTTTATAAAATCTAGAATATGCGTAGCATACTTTAAAATTTAATCAATTCTTTAATTTCAAATTGGAAGTATTAACGACATCTACTCATTCAACACGACTGATCAATATTTTGATAGAATTAAATTATAAGAAAGAAAATTTTCTTATACATTGTAATTACCCAAAATAATAAAATATGCTCTCAAATTAGTTTTACAAAAGGAAACGATCTATTTTCAATTAACTAAGTTTATTCCCTTCAGTCAGCTGCAAATCATTTCATTTAAGAAGCTCATCAAACTTGAAAGATTTGTTTTCATTTTATTCTTAACATTAAAGATATTACAGAATAATACAAAAAAGAATTTTTTTTTTGATTCGTGCTTGATTTTTAGTTGAAGGTATAGTTGAACCAATCCACTTCGCAACACTTGCGCTCACGCCAAAAAAAAAGTAAAAGTATAACATGATAACAGGAATTTTTGTTGTGCAGAGCACATTTTAAGAAACAATAAAATTTTTAGTTTAGGATAATTGAGACAGATCCAAGAATATTGCTTGTACCATTTAATTAATCAAATTTTATTAAAGTTACTTTAATAGCTTACTTTAAAAGTTATTACTATCGAAAAAAATTGATAAAGTTTATGTTTAAATCTATCGCAGCTTAATGCGGGTAAATAATTAATAATATCAGAAATAGTTTATTTAATATAAAATGCTAAAAATAATAGGGCAGTGACGTAAGTCTATTTTCAATGCAAGTGGAATATTGCACCGCTCGCGTTTAAAGTGACTAAAAATTTAGTTAACTTGTTAAGTGCTATGTAGTATTATTATTTCTCCAATCTACTACATAAATTTCAGCTCCAACTATTGACATTATTAATGAATGTAAAAAAAATATGGAAATCGCAAATAGACACTAAGGTCACTTTCAAAATAAACTATTAAATTTCCTGTAACATTTCATATTTTACTTTCTACTTACTCTTTGTAATAGTTAAATTGCATACATTTAGGAGAGCTAAAGCTCTTATAATTTTATTTATTTCCTACTTACTTAAATTTTTTACACCACATTTTTTTGTTGTCTTCTTTCTTCTTATTTGTGGAAATTAACTGTTATTTTTTAACATGATTTGCCTGCTGCTTTGTTGTTTTCAATTTAATTTTTGTTAATTTTTAAATTAAAATTATCCCCTTTTAAATCTTGGATTAAGTATTTGTTAAAAATTTCATTTATATGATTATTTCTAAATTGTTATTTTCCATTTAAATTTGAATTACAATATTCCTTTTTGTAAATTTGACTTGAGTACACGTCAATTTGTGATATAGAATTTAATAAAAGACAAATACTACTTTGTCCATATAATTTCCATAAATAAGTTGTTAATAAATGGAAATGCTTGGTATGTTATATTTATTTAAAAGTATGTACAAAGTAACTTGATATTTTGTTAAGTATTACTGTAAGAATGATAACAGGTGTTCATGTACGTTATACAGCGGAAGAAATATAAGAACTGTGAAATAAAAAGTACAAATTAGTGAACTAACTAAAAATATGTATGAATAATAAGTTACATGAATTTTAATCTTAACAATACTTTATATCTTTAGTTTAATATTAATGAAAATGAGCATTGTTTTCAGCTAGCCTTAACAAATTTCCTCAGGGAATTACCTAGTTGTACAATTAAAAGCCCAATGTTAACGCTGCAATCAATATCTTGTGCGTATTTACTAAAGCTATATATTCATAATTTTCAAATAAATTTATTTTAATTTTATCAAAATTTAAAACAATGCTTAAAATGATCAATTTTATTATTTCCTTATGACAATTCCATATGCTGCATATCGTTTTGCTTGCTAATTCAATAATATTGTTCCGATCGCAATTTATATGCACTCATTATAAATTCGTTTTTGTTTTAATTTTAGTATACAAAGATAATAGCCATTTTTATATATTAAAATTTAAAAGTTTTTAAGTTTTCTTAGGTTAAAAATTTATTTGGCTAACATAGTATTACGGAATACTTTAGTTAAAATGTTATAATACACAATGTATGCCTAAGCTGTTATATGTTTATTAAACAAATACAATATAGCTATTACCTATTCCAAACCGAAGAAAAATATATTTTATGCTAATTCACAATTCGATGAATCAAGTTTAAGGTATATATTGTCAAAAAAGTGAATGTTATTTTTTGGAGCATATTTCAAAATTACAAAAACAATTAAGACATTATTTAGTTTTCACTTAATATTCAATTGTACCAAAAATTTATTTGTATAGTTTTTGTAATGTAAACACATAATACCCTGATAAAGCTATAGTTTCTTAGTTTAATGTGTTTAACTAGTTTTAAAATAACATTGATATAATGCTACTAATTCGATCTCATAGAGGGAATAATTAGTGAAATGGAAACTTTTTGATAACTGTATGGATTTCAAAATTCTGTTGATTTCTATTAATATATTAATAGTATTTTGAAGGTATAAAAAATATATTGCAATAAATGCATTCAATAAAAACAAATTTGAAAGTAAAGTAACTATTGCATTTGTATGCGACATTATGTATATATTATTATGCATGATATTATGCATAATTATTGCTTATATATGATTTGATCTCCATATTCTGTACGTGCCTTTATATGAAAATCATTTATGCACTTTCAAAATCATGTAAATTATCTTATAGACCTTATATATGTAGATACAATAAAACGTTGACAAATTTTTCTAAAATTTGTTTATAGTTTCTTTTCTTTTAATTATTTGTAGTAAATTTTACCTATATGCTCTTTTGAGAGCTACCGCACCATGTTAATTTATTTTGTTATCGCAAATACATACATTAGAATTGTTCGTTAAAATTTTACAACATCTTGCATAGCTATTCTATTGTGTTTTGTTTTAAGAAATGGTAATTTTATAAATAAAAAACAATTTTAATTTTATTAATTATAATTGAATCAGATTATTTTTGTCAATAACCTGAAAAAACTTCTAAATTCTTTCATGTATGCACATTGTAATTTTTGACCTTTCAGCTGTTTTAGATTCTGTGCGTATACTTAAGGTATACATATGCAATATATATGCAATAATACAAATAATTATGTTAGCTAACAAAAATTAAATTTTTGTGGTTCAATGCAGGGTATAACGTAGTTTCGGTAAGTTCCTTAAAAATATTGACAGTAGAAATCAATTATAATTTTTTATACTAATTTAAAACTAAGTTTAGAACTTTGTTAGATTTTGTTTTATTTTTAAGTTCTAGAAAAAAAATTGTTTGTATAAGAGAGAATTTATATTTCCCTAATTTTCCTAATACGTCCGCCCAAGTTTCTTTTTATAAAAATTCTATATACACTATATGACCATTATATGCAATAATTTTATTTTTGCATAAATTAATTTTGATTTTTTAATAAAAGTAAAACATAAGATTCTTTATCTAAATAAAGTATCTTTACTTATCGAAGCGAAATGTGCTAATTTGCAAATCATTGGTTTGATCAGAATTCGATCTCTTTAATTTTTAAAATTTTGGGTAATATTTGAATATTAACCAAAATACACCTTTATATTTCAGCTAATGTATAGGCAATGTACATTTGTTATATTTAAAATAACATACAGTATAATTTTTTATTAATTGTTATATTTAATTTCTGAAAACTTTTCTATTAATTTTTCACGCACTGTAATGAATATTTTATATTGTATTGACAACTTTTCTGCACTCAGCAAAAGCTATAAAAAAATTCCTAATAAATTTGTTATATATAATAAATATGAACAAATCGCGTTTTATTAATAAAGCGTTTTCCAAAATAAAATTTTCTATTTTGCCTGCATTCAAATCAAAGCACATTGCATATTTTCGTTTAAAAAAATATTTTGTACAAAATTGTTACACGGGATTTTTTTTAACTCTCTTTCCCTATCAATATTGAACTTGAATGAAAAAGTATGAAGGCAAATAGAAAAACAAAAGAAGAAATAAAATACTGAAAAAAAATAAACAAAAAAAAAATAATAAAGCAAAATTGTAAAAAAATCTACTAGTTAAGGTATGAAAGAATTTCTTAAAGCTTTCTGGTTCAGTACTTTTAAAACATTGGTCCGATACGGAAGCAAATTTAAAAATTTAGTTATTTTTTAAAAAAATTGAAATTTGCCAAAAATTAAAATTAATAATTAAATATCCAAAAGAGAAAAGCTTTTGTACCAAAAATAAATTATTAAAAAATTTTAAAAGAGTTTTCATTTTTTTATTCTTACACTCGCGTAATATTTAAATTACCAAAATGACAATATATGGGATACTTGTGCAAATCATTTTGATTTGTTACTAAAAACGGTTCTGACAGTAAACAAAGTAGGATTTTAAGGACTTGAAAGGATTTTTTGTCAATTGGAATTTTTGAAAACTAGGTAAGTAAAGCATTGTGCTAGTTTTTAAGAAAATAAATGTGTGGATCTTTTCTTGTTTTGGAAAATTCTAAGAGCTTTAGAACGGTATTTTAATTATTTTAGATTGAAGTATTAAGAATATCTGTACCAAGCCATAATATAATAAATTTTTATTAATTAAGAATTAAATGACTTAATTGCTTTAGGTGTTTAGAATTAATAAAACTATTATATTTTGACAAGTTCCACTAAAAACGAAATTATAAAAATTAATAATTTTTATAGCTTTTCAAATAAAAATTAAATTAAATTGAAAGTTCTTCTAACCTGTTCTAAGTTTCGTTATATTATAAAACAATTGTTGTTATTTAATATAATAATTGTATAACAGTATAATTGTAAAACTGGATAAAATATTTATATAAATAAACAAACTTTTTAGCTTTACCAATGTAAACGAATTATACGAAAAAATCAATTCATTCTTCTTCAGTCTGGGACGGGAATAGATAAATATTTTTCAGCAGTTTAGGAGTACGATCTTTAAATAATACTATAGATTGAATGTAAAGAGTTAGTAAGCAAAGGAATATTTTTTTGCTACTTCAATATTACTTTTCAAAAACGGACCGTTTCAGTACAAGTCTAGCAACATAGATTTATTTTCGTTAAGGAATGGGAGCCGGTTAAAAAATAAATTAAATTATACAAGTTTCTTTCAGAAGAAACACAATTTACCACTTGAAACTTTGAAAGATTCTTCTTTTTTTAAATTTTATCTTAAAACTGGCAACTTAGAACCTAGGCTCATTGACACACTCTACCTTTGGTGTTATGTGATTATCAGCTCATGCGGGTTTGTAAATTTATTTATTGGATAAAATGCATTCGCTTTTAATTGTATAATTCATCTTTAAATCCTGTTATTTATTCCCTTTTTATAGCTCCTTTTTTTCACAATTTTTATTTTACAAATGGGGGAATTATTTTTTATTACGATAAAATAATATCTTCCCTTGTAACAAATGTGATATTAATAACAGGTTTCTAGTATTTACTGCTTACATGTTCTTTTCTTCTCTTTTTCCATAAAAGCACTCGAGGTTATTTTGTGCGTCAATTGAAATCTCTTGAACGAGTTTTAAATATTCAAACTTTAAACTAAAACTATATATTAAGAATTCTTAACTGGAAATTTTAAAAGTTGTAACAGGTATACTTGTAGGAGGTTGACATGTACAACCATTTTGCCCTTTATTTCCAAAAGCAGTAATATTTTTTATATGTATGCAGCCTAGCTTGTATAATAAATCAAATATTCTAAAAAAACAAACGTATAAAAAAATTTTTTTTATGGAATAAATAAAAAATAAATTATCAGTGCTTTTTGTAAGTAAGTAATAATTATTTTTTAAAACTTCGAATGCCGCAAAAGTAAAGGTTTTAAAATTTAAATTTCTCTTAATATAAGGTAATAAACAATATGCAAGTTAGGATTGCATCTTTAAAAAAACTCTTGATCTGTGAAAAACTTTTCTTTGTGAACGATAAAAATTTTGGGGAATCATGAAAAAGTGACCAAATTACTTTAAAAAAATACGGAAATACACGATTAGAGATATGCATGAAATGTTGCTGAAAAATTTAAAATTGGTCTCGGCTTTTTATTTAAGTATAGGTATAATCATTGAAAATTATACCATATTGGCTCGACATGATTGTGCAACCTGAAGTCGGCGTACTTATTTCAACGCTAATAAATTTTCAAAATTCTTGAATCTAACCCAAAAATGATGTTCTTATTAGTTTTACTCTATCCTTCCATGTCTCCGCAATTGAACCTTTGCGAAAAAATTATTTTCTTAGAAGATTTTTTTAACTTCTTTCCTCCGTTTGAAAATTATGTGTCAAAACAACAGACAGTTTTCAAATTTCATTAACGCAAACCTATTTTTCTTGACTTAAAATTAGCCGACATCTTTGACTAGTTTTTTCTTTCAATTGATACAGGACTACAAGATTCTATTTCTGAAGAAATTTTAGCAGCTGCTATACATTAATTTGGTTAAAAGGAATTTTTTCCTTTTTCATGAATAACTTGGTTTAATTTAAAGTATGAAAAACTTCCTTCGACATTTAACCTTTAACCCTTTGAACTCGGCTTTTGTATAGCGTAATCAACACATTTTTCACATGTGGGATCTATTACCTTTATATAAAACAAACTGTCTGTGATGAAAAAATTCTCGTTAAATTTTAGTGTACCAAATCATGTAAGAACGAGATGATACAATAGAGAACCAAATACAAAGCCATTTTTTACTTTTAGGGATATTTGGACTTTACCGGCATACAAATGTGTACCAACCGGGTCGAAAATGTTAACTACATTTTTCGCTTCGTACATACATACATACACAAACTAAAACTTTCTGAATACATATTTATTCAAACAGCCCAAATTAGCTCAATGTTTGCTCTAGAACTTGACCCCAACGTATTATTACTTTCTAAATTTGCCACATATTAAACGGTCTATGAAAACTTGAAAGATATAAAGTGTTAATTATGAACTAATGAAAGGTAAATTGTTAAAAAAAAGAGATTTTCCTAAAGATTTCTTTATCTTTAGCACTTTAATACCTGGCCAGAAATACACTTGCTATATAACTCACAGCATTTATTACAAGTGGTAGCATTTTGTGTGTGGTAAAACATAAAAAAATTCAATATTGCATTTTTTTTTTTGATTTGAATCGAATTTATTTGCTCGATTGATTTCTTTCTTGGAGCAATACTTTTTTAAATTTTATTGTTTTTTTCGACTTTGTAATTAATACATCGTAATAAAATTTGACAACACCTTTTAACATTAAAAAAAAAATTAAATAGAAAAAACTGAAACCTGCTGAAATGTTAAAATTCAATTCTGTTATGCAATTCAATTCTCATATTGCACTGAATATTGAAAACAATTTTAATTAACAGATGTTATAAAACGATAAAATGCAATTAAATAAATTGTTTAAGGTTTTTTTTAGTTCTGAATTGTAGAAAGTATAAAGTAATTCTCGTACCCTAGTAAAAACAAACCCTTTTTTTATGCCAAAAATCGGAAAATTTAAAAGCATAATGTTTTTAAGAATGTCAAAATTTTTACATTCATCTCCGCCTATTTATAATTAAATTTCTGAATTGGTATCTTAAAACACTTAGACAATATTTATTTCATAACCTTTGGCAGTCTAGATTCAAATATTAAGTAGGGCAATTTTTAGAATTCAAATTTCATGTAAAATTAAATTTGTTCATTTAATAAAAAATGTACATAAAAATAGGGATAACAGAAAAGTTTTTCTAAATGAATAAACATAATATAACTTGCATTTAAAATTCACCACGACAACTATAGGATAATAATTCACAGTTATTCTTATTAATTTAATTAAATCTTAGATTTAACACCGGTGCATATTATGGAATTATTAATTTAAAATTTATGATTACAGTCTTGAACAAAGTACTATAACTATAAATTAAGTACACCTCACTGTAATTGTAATAAATTGCTGTTATTTTAAATTATATAATATTACTGTAATTCAAGGTCACGAATTTTTCTGATCCAAAATCTATTTTGTACAAAATTTTTTGTTACAGAATATTATAGAATTTAAAACAAGCCTTATCATTCAGGATAATCAGGTGTAGTATATCCACGTCATTCTTCCATGTTATTATACTAACTGTAACCGGCTAAAAAAAAAATTGGATTATCTCGAAATGTGCCGATCAAAAAATAACTTTCCAAAAGTGTTCTATGAATTTGTCTTTATGTCAATTAGAAAAATTGAAAATAGTATTTATTCTACTTATACTTAAAAAGTAAATCTTTCCCTCTAATGAGCTTTTAATTGCGCTTTTCGGAAAAGTAAATTTTTTGTAGATAGACAATTTTCATTTTAGTTTTAAGAAAATTTTTATATTAATCTTATTGAGCACATTTTGTATGTGTACGTATATTATAAAATAACTTAAGGGAGTTTTCATTTAATTTTTTCTACGAAATCTTACAAAAGCTTTTCTATAAGATTTATTGTTATTTTCTTAAAATAATTACGTATTATTTTTAATAACGTACAATTTGTAACAAATATTATGATCAATGATATTATAGAATGACCACACCAGAATACTTGTGACTTTCAAAACAAAAGTGTTATTAATATTATCACAATTTATTCAAATTGAATGAATTACTTAATCTCAATTTGTTCAACAGTATTGTCCAGCTTTCAGATACATGTACGTACATATGAAATACAACATTAAAGAATTACGAAATTACAAAACATTCAACTTCAATTAAAATTTAAACCGAAACGCTTATGATTTTGTGCATTACACTATCGATTTAATGATTCGCAAAAACAGTTCGCAATATTTTTTCTTATATAATTAAATGGAATATCCAGCCAAATTAAAACTTATTCGAAATTCGAATATTGATAAAATTCCTAAGTGGAATTTAATTTTTATGTACTTATCACGCCTGTTCCTTCAAATATTTTGGACAATTATAACTTTTATAGGACCTAGTTCATATTTACAGTCTTACAAGCCTTACTTAACTTTCAAATAATATTAAGTTCTTTTATTAAAATGGTTTAACAAATTTTTATTCCCATTATTTTAATGAATTCGAAGTTATACCCCTAACTGGCAATTTGCATCAAATATTCATCTCTTCCCCAAAGAAAATCTGATACACATATATCGTATATGAATAATTTTTCTCGGAAATTGGTTCAGCTAAAATTGAAATACTGAAGTTAACAAGCACATAGTTTTTTTAGTAGTTCTTCATCACAGAGAATTGCATTTAAAAATATCGACACAATAACAAATTTCTTGTGGCCACAATATTTCCATGATTGTGGGCAACCCTATGGACATATTTAAACACATAGTCTAGGAACATTCAAGAATTGTTCATAGCACTAATTCGGCAATACTTAACTTTAATACTTTTAACATGAAATCAACAAAATTTTGAAAAAAAAATTATTTTCAGGATCATGTAATTCAGTTTTGTGCAAAATTTAAATTAACATTATATTTTCAAGTATAATCAACTTTATTTTTTTTACGCTCTACGATTCTACAATTCGAAATATGTAAAAATATTCCAATTTATCTAAAATATTTTTAAATGGAGTTTTAATAACTAAAAGATATATAAATTCGCAAATTATAAAAAATTTAATTGCGATTAAGAGAACCTTCGCTTTATTTTTATTATGTTATTGCAGATTTCCTATGTAAATTTTAGTATATATTTAGAATTATATAAAAAATTAAAATTTTAATGTTAAACGCACGAATTTATTTTATTGGGCAATTAACTGAAACTGAACTTTCAAGTACTTCTTACTTTGATTTTTTACTAAAATTTTTTTTTCTTTAATTAATGTTTACAAAATTATGAATGACATAACCGTGTACAAGGTCTACCAGTTTCTATCTTAAAGAAACCCCTATTATTTTAAATATTCAGCAAAAGTTTGAGTGTTGTGAATTTTATTCTAAGAGCTTAAAAATTAATAAATAATTTGATGTAATTAAAATCTTTTCCGTATTTAAAATGTAAAGCACAAATTATTAAAAATATCAAAGATTTTTGTACATAGTTGCTAATTAATACTAAATATATATAGGTATTTCTAAAGTCAATTGTCTATTTTGAATAAACATGCTTTAAGAATATTCTAAAATGTAAAAGCATGTATGAAAGTATGTGTAAATAATTTATTTAAACTATTTATTATATATGAGCAGGTATAAGGTAAATGGAGATCGTAAAATTTTTTCAATATAAAAAATAATTAAAATAAAGTTTCTCGCAAAAAAAAAGAAGGAAAACAAAACAATACAATGTTGTTCTGCTATTATTCTGTAACTACACTGTAAATAGTCTGTTAATTATTTTACATATATTTTTTAATATTATTATTCAGGTTTCCTAAGAAAAATTGAAATTATTTTAAAAATAATTTTTTCTAAATTCCATAAAAAAATTATTTCATAGGATTTCTCATAAAAATTTTGCAATAATGTATAAACAGTAATGAAAACAAATTTGACACAATCTAACCTAAAATGTAATATTATGCAAAAGTCAAAACTCAAAAATATAGGATATGTACACATTATGAATTTTACTAATACAACATTGTAGTTGCGGAATAAATAAGAATGTGCCTATTACTCTATTATTACTATACATAATTTCCATTAAGATAAAGATATGTACACATTTTTTAATGAATTGCTATCATTCGATAACACACATAAAATTACAAATTTTATAGAACTTTGAATACTTGAATTCCTTTCGCTATTTTCTATCTCTCTCCCCTATGTTCTACGCTTTTTTCTGGAAATTATATGGCAGGTTTCTTATAGAGCATGTATACAAATTTAATTTTTAATCAAGATCTAATGAATTTTTTGTAATTTTTGTTAATAATTTCCTGTACTACATACCAGCCAATTAAAAAAACAAAGCATTGATCTATTAATAATTAAATAGTTACACAATATATATGTACATTCAAAGTTACAGTTGTTTCAAGAAAAATAGTGTGTACTTTAACTTTTGCAGCGTTAAAAACAAAACAACACATGTACTAAGACCCTACAGTTGTTACCTCCACAATAATAAAGAGAATGTGAACCTTATTTACTACATTTTCTCTCCTACATTTTATTCTTCATATTTTTTATTTTTGTATTTTTTTAACATAACAACGCGTTTCAATTCATTTCAACCAAGATTTAACAATTTTGTTGTCACCAGATGTCGTTTTGTACTTGCTTCTTTGACAACGTTTCATATTTTATGAGTGAATAGCTATTTCTTTATGCAATTTTCAAATCATATTCATGAAATTACAAATGTTTTTTTTTTATATTTTGCTATATATACTTAATTATTAAGAATTCAGAAATATTTTAAGTAAAGCTTAACATGAAATTTTTAAATGCAATTTTTATTGTATTAAGTTTAGAAAAAAAATCAATTATGTGGTTACAAATTACTGTCGTTTAAAAATCGCTTTGTCAGATGATTATTATCCGTTTTGAATTTCAAATTTAATTAAAAATCATTGTTAAATAACCATTTGTTAATGCTAATTGTAATTCAGATGTTAATTGAGTATAATTGTGGGAATTACACGGTTTTTTATTAGAATTAAATATTTGGTTTTTTATGGGACTTTTAAATTGATTTAAAGTATATTTGCATATCAGATCTATGAATAATTTCTCTGACTAACAGTAATAATATAAAAAAATTTATAATAATGAAAATAAAAATATTTTTAATTATTTTGTTCATTACCAAAAATATATTTAAGTACGCACAGGTTTCACGAAAAAAATAGTGTGGAAAATATTTAGATTAAGATTGTTTTGGAACAGTTTCAGATTGAAATTAAAAGCAAATATAAAATTTTAAGTACTTAATGGTAGTGAACAATAACATAAATACTTTAATAAATCAAAAAAAAATTGTATATTTCCAATTCATATTCCAAGTCCCATATCCCAATGAGATGCAATAATTTTCAGGTTTGTTATTTATAAACATTCATCAAATTTTTAACCAAAATAATTTAATGTTCAATAAATTAAGTAAAGTGTTTCTTGTACCCTTAAAAATTGCGCAGTTCTTTCTCCTTATGTCAAATTATTTCTCCTTGTTCCATGAAAGTGCAATCGCTCAGAATTTTAAAATAAAGTATAAGAAATTACCAACAATAAAATAAACAACAATGTAACAAGATCTTTTAATTTTGTTTATATAAAATTTAATAACTAAAAAAATTAAAAACGCCGTTATTTTCCAGAAATTCAAGTATGACACAACAAATTTTGCGTCCAAATTTAATTAGATTTTGAATTGAAAAATAGGATACCAAAAAATTTTTCTCAACTTTCTTGCCCACAACTAATTTCCAGTATACATGCGACCGATAGATGCTTTTAATTTCAAAACACAAAAATAAATTATTACTCAACCATGTTCAATGTCTTCTTACATAACCATTACATATGCAAAATGAAAAATTTTCAAAATTTTCATTTTCCCCAAAAACAAAAATTTTATTCGCGCTGGCCGCAAATAGTCTATTTTCATTTTACTTAAAAACTAATTGCCGGAAATTTTATACAATTTTTCGAAGGTGCTCATTTCACACGGTATAGTGGTTTTTTTATTTTTTTTTGTATAATCTTTATGAGATTAGCCATAGTATTCCAATTTTTATTATTTTGTCAAATTACTGAAAACTTCACCAAAAATTCACAATAGAATTAGTTTGAACGCGTATAAATTGTAATTGTATTTTTTTCGTAATTAAGAAAAAAGAGACAAGAAAAAAAGGAAAAATTTTTATTTTAATTTTCTTGAAAAGCACAACCAGTAAACTAATTTTACTCTTAAATTAACTTTAAAGTATGTATGACAAAGAAACTTTTGTTTAACTAACCGCACCAAATTCAAAATAATTTAAAATTTTGATGTTGAAAATTACCTCATCATTCACCAGATGCTACGAGTACGTCTCGGTATCTTTTATTATATTTTATGTGTATGTTTGTTAAATTTTAAGTGCCAAATAATCACACTTTCTCTATTAGTTTATGAAAAGAAGATAAACAAAAATTGAACATAAATCAATGTTAGTTTAACCTTTTTTATTTTTCTTTTCATACATTGTTTGAGATACAAAATATTCTATTAATACACAAACTAGTGTTATATTTGTTATGCATAATATAGAGGGTTAAATTTAGGTAAAATTTAACAAAAAAAAAGTCACGTACATTACCTAATCTTGCTTTTGTTATGCAAGTTTTAAATAATTTTTCACTAAAATACTAGAGTAGCTTTTAAGTCACTATATCCGAAACAACAATATATTTCAGTACAAACTCATGTCAAAACTCAATACAACGGAAGTTTCTATAAGACTTCCAATATTCTATTGTATTGATACCCAATATTTCTATTTTAAATTAACACTTTGAATTTTTTATGTATACCTACATATGTATGAGTACAAAGACAAAATATAAAAGAAAATACAAACCAATAACAAAAATTTAACAAAATAACCTTAAAACAATTTGGTTTTCTATTTTTTAAAATCATTATTATTAGAGTAGTGCGATTAGATCACAATTCAAGATCATATCCGCGATGTCTAGTAATTTTTTATTTTTTATAAAATTCGATAGTTTCCACCGCATACCTATAACATTCTAAATTTCAACATCGTGAATTCAATACAAAAATTGATTTGAATTGATGACCTTAACCTAACCAAACCAAAACAATCTAAAAAACACGACAAAAAAAATTATTAAATTCATAAAAATTTTTGATATTGACGTGTTCAAAAATTGTTATTCTTGTTTTTAAGTTTACGTTTTATCGCTTTCATTATAATAAAAATTTTTTTATTTGAAAATAATTATTAAATCAGGTAAAGAACGTCCTTTACAATTCAAACATAATTTTTTTTTCTTCAAATCAAATAAAATTTGTATAGGGTGCGAAAAGTATTGTAAACATAACAATGTATACATATGAACCTACTTTCGAAAATTAATGTCAAAAAACTTGGTGTCATTTGAAATTTGCATTTTTAATATTTGGTAAATAAAAATAAACAGAAATTGTTATTTGTAATTAAAACAGAAAATAAAATTAAATAAAAAATTCTCATTGTTATTTTGCTATTGACCTCTCTTGGTGGATTTAAAAAGATTTAAAAAAATATTTCTTTTTTTATTATTTTCTTTTAAGAAATACCAATTCATAATTAGTGATAATGACGTCTATATGTCAATCAAAATTTAAATAATTGACAATTATTTTCCACTTGAATTGAATTTCTACTAAGTGTATCGTAATTAACCATAGCCTGCATTATACCCTTTCAGTATTGTTGGCATAAGTGTGCTAACCTAACCTAATTGAAATTTCACACAAAAATAATTTGAAGAAAAATAAACAAAAGTAACAATTTGGATTCGAGCTCAGCTCCCAAAAAATATGATAAAAAATTTTGAAAGATTAAAATTTGAATCTGGAAATTAAGTTGAAAAACCATTCACTAAAGCATTTTCGATGTTTTTTATTATTTGAGAAGCTATTGAATTTAAAAAAAAAAAAACTTAACTAAACCTACCAATATTCTGTATACTCCATATGAACCATAACCAACCGTTCCGTCCCCTCTGGAAATTAAGTTGAAAAACCATTCACTAAAGCATTTTCGATGTTTTTTATTATTTGAGAAGCTATTGAATTTAAAAAAAAAAAAACTTAACTAAACCTACCAATATTCTGTATACTCCATATGAACCATAACCAACCGTTCCGTCCCCTATATTAACAAAATGTTTCATCAACAATTCTTTTAATGTTGAGAAATTATTGAATAAACTCGAAGCCGTAAAGTACAATAAGTCCACAAAAAGCTTCAAATTTTTTATAATTGAAGAATAATAAGGGTGAAATAATTAGTTTTAATAATTAGGTATATAGCAAAAAGCGATATATGGTATTTCACAACTCTTTATTAGAAAAGAACCCAGCATATTAAAATGTGATTAAATTTTTAACTTGTGATTATGTAAATAAATTTTTCAATGTTTTGAGTTCAGTACCTATCACGTGTACTGGTTTCCAACCAAAGCTCTTGACTTACTTGCGGTTAATTTTGTTTATAATCAGAACTATAATAATTTTAGGAAAAATACTACATTTCTATTAGCATCTATGGTTTTAATACAAAGCGTTTCATATGCAATATAAAGCTTTAAGAGCTTTCAAGTAAATTTGCTAACTTTTCTAATATTAAAATAAAACTGTATGCTTGGTATATCAAGAATCGCGTGCTCGTATGCCTATATATGTATTCAAAAGTTTCATAAGACTCTGAAAATTGCAATTTTTCTTATGTTTTCTAAAAGAAAGTTATTTGAAGAAATTTTAATAATGTATGTAAAATGTTAACGTATAATATTAACGTAAGTTCACTTATTAAGATGTTCTAAAAATCTGTTTATCTAAAATTATGCTAATTTTTACCATTTTTTCAATAATATTAAGATGGTTAAGTCCGACTTTAACTTTAAAACTCAAAAATTATTCAAAAACTTAAAAAAATTAAAAAATATTTTTATTTCTTCATCTTTTTTCTCTTTTACTGTTAAGAATTTCCAAAAATGAACCATAATAAAATATTATCAAAAATTTCAATCATCAAAAAAGTTAATGACCTCTTGTTTTCAATTTTTTTATGAATCGATCAAAAAATCTTCAGTTAGAAAAACAAAGGCTAAACGAATCGAATTCTTTTAAATCTAGCTAAATAAAATTTAGCTCAAGTACAAAATTTTTGTTTTCATGTCGTTTACCTCGAAATTAAAATTTAATAAAGAAAAAGAGTAAAAATTCAATTTTTCATGTTAATAATTTAGGTTAAAATTAATCAAATTCACCTTTATTTTTCCTCACCATGACTATTGTTTAATTACTAGCAAAAATTTGAAAAACTTTTCAATTAAAAGTCAATTGAATTCTTATTTTTTTATTTCGTAATTCGCAAAAATTTTTGATATATTTCGTGCTATTCATTTTGTTATACTTATATGAAGTCCAAGTACATATACTTATCTGAATAAATTACAACAAAAATAGAAATTGATCTACGATTATTTAAATGGTAAATTTAATTATGTTTGGTGTGATTTGCATAGCCAAAAATTTGTTAAGCACGTCATTATAAAAACTTTTGCATTTTGTATGAATGAAAGATTGATAAATTTGACTAGAATAGACAACTTTAAAAAAATTATTTATTTATGAATGAGAAGCACATAATATCGAAAATAGAAATATTGAAGATGGTATCACATATCTAGAATGTTGACTTTTGAAATAAAATTTAAATATTTCCATTCTTTTTCATACAAAATTTTTCGCGAGATTTTAACTGCAAGAAATAAAATAATTTTGACTTCAATTATAAGTGGCAGTATACTAACATACTTCTCTTCAGCTCTTCATTTTGTGCATAAAGAAACCTGATAATTGCAACTCAACTTTAATTAAACTTGAAGTAATCGTCAATTTCCCAAATTGCTGTTATGCCGAATGATTAAATAGAAATCAAAATTCCAATTTAATGGTATTAGAAAAAAATTTTCAGTTCACATCAGGCAAGTTTTGTCCGACTCAAACACAATAAATCGATTTTATTGATTAATGATTTCACTCCAAATAAAAATTTTAATTAGTTTACCATTTCCTTTTGCTTTAATATTGGTAATTACAACAAATGTTCGATTAAAAACAATTTCCTCATCATATATTGTAAAACTATTTTCTTCCTAACTGTGATCTAGTTGAGTTTACTCACCAAAATGGTCAGTATTGTCGTACTACAAATATAAAATAAATTTTCCAAATTTATTCCAAATTCATTAGTGCAATATCCCATTAAAAAAACCCACTAAACAAAAAATTTAACGATTTATTTTTCTCTTATTTTAATTGCTTGGTGTTTAAATATTCACTAATTCCACTTCAAAAAATAGTTTTGCAGTCAAATGCTTTAAAATTTAAGGTTGAAACGTATTCATTTTAATTGAAAGGTACTATAAAATTTAAACAACCACAAATAGAGCAACATTCTTCGATTTACTGCTTTTTCTTCAAAGTAGAAATTTATTACAAAACTGTAGAGAAACAAATTGGTTCAAGAAATCCATTGAACTATAAATTAGTGATTTATAACAAATAGTCAACTTTTGCACAAATTTTACGAATCTTAGTAGATAAGTCTGGGTAAGAATTAGAAATTTTTACTTATATTTACATTCAGTTGGCTGTCTGAATAGTTTGTAATATGAACTCGTTAAGAATTCCCATAATTTTACAATTCTTTAAGTTCTAAAAATTTCTAGTAAGCTAAAATTCTTATTAATTTTAAAATTTCTAAATTTTTCCAAAAATGCTTGCAATATTATTCAAATTTATGGCCCTATATCTAAAACAACAAATAAGTTATTCATTACTCAACAAACGAATAGATTATAAAAGAAATGAAGTTCATCATTCCTTACAACTTTTGGTTTGCTTTCATTTAAACTCTAAATTACAGACTAAACGAAATTAATAGAGTCCTATTCATCCAATAATTTTTTTTGGTTTGGTCACAAAAATCTCAAAATTATTCAAAAGTTTAAATGTCATAAATTTTTCATAAATTGTTTGCTTAATCTTGATGTATAGTTTAAACAATATGCTGACAGTATTATGTGAGTGCTCAAAAAATGGTTTATTACATCAACAGCTCTGACGGACTTAAAAAAACATAATATTCGAAAAAATAACAAATGTAGGGGTACTGAAAATTAATTGTCATCTAGGTAGAAATTACGTAACACTTATTGCTTTTTTTTCAATTTATTGCATGTGTACTTTTACAAAACAAAGAAACACTAAAATTATTAACTACTTTTCAATTGGCTAGGGTTTTTTCTTTCTCTTCTACCTTTCAGATTTTATCTTTTATTTTAAAAATTGCAAACACAAACTAAATAGAAGATTAATCAACTTATTTGTTTTTATTTTGTAGATTTTATCTACGCGCTGGTATTTATAAAAATTTACTAAAAAGTTGAATGATTTGTGGTAACCATTGTAAAAGGATTTTAGTTAATTTTCTATTTTTCAATTGAATTAGTATAAACTAATTAAAATTTAATAGAAAAATCAAAGAATGCTCACTATCTTTAGTTAATAAAGGTACTGAATAAGTACAAATTGATTTTGTTGTTCTGAAGATAGAAGTATTAGAAAAATATCTTAAAATATTAAATTTAAAGTCCAAAGACTTTAAAAATACAATTATAATTAGTAAAAATATAACAATTATAATAGTAATTATAATGTCTTTGCTTTGACTCTATCAATGTACTTTTAAGTACACATAGCTTCCCCATCCAATTTTGTATATATTTAACGATATTCACATAATGGTTAATTTATCTATTATGTGGAAATTTGATACTTTCGATGGTTAAATTCAACCTAGTACATCAAAATGTTGAAATTAAAAAAAAAATTAATTTGATTGCAAACCAAAAATTTAAAAGATCATAATTTTAAGCACATTAAATTTAGTCGGCATTATTTAGATAATTAAGATGTTTAAACTAGTCAATGATTTGTTAAATCATTTTATTCCTTACTTAAATTAAAATTTTTAAAAATATATTAGGCAATAACCAGCTACTATTAAATACTAAAGAACAGATATCAAAATATCGAAAAAGGAAATTAAAAACATAAAAATTTACTGAAAAGAAATAGATTTCACGCATAAAAAATAAAGTGTACCACCTTACCGCTAACACAATTTTAAGTTTTCCAGTCTTCCAGTCATATAAAAAAAAATAATTGTTTTTCGGGAGGGAAATGTTCTACTCCCGAATACGTTTTTCTGCTTTTTTTTTTAAATAGAACGCAAAAACAATATTATTAGTACTTTGATTCTTGTGAAAATAAAAACAAGTTTCTCGTTTCAGTCATTTGTTTAATTATTATTAAAATTTCCATAAAACTCGTTTTAGCAACAATAGGCAAATATACACATAAAGTGTAGAGTGACCATCGGTACAATTTTTCCCGGATTCATCGATACTCTGGTGATTTGTAAGTGTCCAGTTTTTTTTTCTTTTGAGTATTTACCCAGTAAATTTTCTTATAAAACTTAAAAAAAAAAAAGCCGAAAATTTTAAACGCCTTTTTTTATCCCGTTTGAGTTCTGTTTTTCTAACTTACAAAATTTTGTACCTAACTTACACTTACATTGAGACAGCATTTAAAATTAACTTTATTATCATTTTCTTCGTAAATTATGCGAATGACTCGAAAAGTGTGAATGTAATTTTTTAACTGGCCTCGTTTTTGCCCTTTTTTTCTAATCAAGCTATGGCCACCCTAATAAAAAGAAGTAATCCGCTTACTATTATTAAAGTAAACCAAAAGTATTCGTATTTTCTTCCCTCAATAACTGTTTTGGTTTACTGAATTATTTATTTACAAATTACAAGTTCATGTCTTGTCCTTAATATTAAAATAAAGAAGAAAAAAAGAGAATGTTAAAAATAAAACAGTTGATTGTGTTAAATTAATATTTTAGTTCATAAAATTTGAAAAACAGGTTGTAACAACGAAGCAAATGTAAAGAACATGGTTCATGAACTATGAATGCTTTCAAGGTTTCAATTTTTTACATTATGATTATTTTTTTGACAAGAATTTACTTTTAAATTTATTTCAAGATCCTTTATAATTTTAAATGCAGTTTTAAGAACAGTTTTTTTTCAATAATTTTATTTTTAGTGCAAGATAGAGATGACATTGTTTTCAATGATTTTTAGGTATTATAGAGCTGGTTTTGATACATTATCGATTCCATAAACTTAAATTTTTGTTTTTATGCCCTACATTCATTTTAAAATTGTACACTTAATCCTCTATAAATTATTACTGCATAAAAAAAATTTTTATGTTAATATTGATGAACTTCATTTTTTAATTCCTATGGTTCAGAAAATCGTATTTATCGTCTTAAAATGCTAGTTCTTCTCAATAATTGGGATTTTCGATAGAATGTGAAACACGCGGAATTTTCATAATTAAAGAAAATCCAAAAAAGAAAAAAATTCCTATATAAATAGCAGGACGAGCTCTACTGAACTGTAATTAAAAGGATTGAGAGTGCAATATAAATTCATTTCTATATTTCAATAGTCTTTAGACATATCGTTTTCTATTCCTTACTGTAAATATTAGTGGTTATAAATTGTAGAACATTCGTTTCAAGTTTTTGTGTCTAAGTACACCATAATTTGTTTTTATGTTCAAAAATTGCCTTATTTCACTTTCATAAATTTTTAAAAACAAACTATTAAAGTTTAGGTAAATACTGGTTTCTCATAACGTACAACAAGATAACAAACAACCATTAAAACAGAATTCTTAGTTTTAGTCTCGCTATTATTCAAAAAATAAAAATATTTAAGTAAAAAACAGAAAACTAAATTTAATTAGAATGAAGGTGAAATATGATGTTAATCAAAATTTTTTTACTACCGTAGAACAGGTTTAAAACAAGTAAAAATACTTTTTTGACCTTTATGAAAAATTATTAAATTTTAATTTACACTTTTGGAAAAGAATTTTTATTCTGTTTACTTTATTTTGAACACTTCTTTCATCTTTTTTGTATTTTTACTTTCAAATATACGCAGATATGAAAACAAAAGAACGACAGTTTTTAATATAAATTTGGTAAAATTTGATAGCTGCAAACAAGATTCAAATTGTCAAAAAATAAATTAATAAATTTATTAAAAAAATTATGACTGACAGCTAAGCTCACAGATAAGCAGCATTTTTACTATTTCTTTTTTGTTAAAATGAAATAAGAATGCACATGCTCGCAGTCCTTACACTTTGAAAAACAAAATTTAAAAAAAAATTGAATTATAATGAGATTGACACATAACAGAACTTATACTACTATTCTTCATTACATTCCCAAATTGTAAAAAATTGAAAACTAAGCGAATAGGCTATTCCAAATTGTTAAAACTAAAATCATTATTTTTACAAATTTGTGAATAAAGATTTAATTTCTGTAAAGCTGTGATCCAAAATGTCCAGCCTTCAATAAAATTTTGAGTTTTCGGTCCCTGATTTGCACCAAAAACTACTTGAATCGCAATACATAAAATATAATGAAAAGGATCGTATCTGGCTGTAGAAAATTGATAAAAATCTTGAGGCCGGACGTACATAATTGCGGTACGGAACTGTATAAGCTGACAAACTTTAATATGAGAAAATACATTTCTGTTAAAAACTATATACATACATTATATGTGAAGTTCAATAAGGAAAGACTGCCTTCCTTGATTGCACACAATGGACTAAAATAAGGAACACAAAGATTGAAAAAAATGTCAATGATCTCACAAATCTCTATCTTTAAAATGATTTAAACCAAATTTTGAACTTTAATGACATTTTTTCAATCTCTTAAAATTATTTTATTTTTAAGTTACAAAAACAACAACAATAAATTTCAAAGATTGCCATTTATAAAATTAAAAATTTTTAAGCCTTAATTAATTGTTAAGAATTTTGCCCAAACATGGTTCTTTAAATTACAGATTGTATTAAAATTTATTTACGTAATCATTATAACGAGTTCTATTTGATTAACACTCGCGTATGTACTTACAAATATATGTAGATACCGGATTATTAAAAATTCACATAATATAAAGCACGATCGTGTGATAGTATCAAGTTTATTCCGTCCTTGAAAAACTACATTTTCATGCAGTGAATATTATAAACATATTTATATCGCAGTAATAAATAATTTGAAGCAGAAAAAATATTTTATAATATATAGAGGTAAAAATAAATATTCTCATATCGTATGTACAAATACAATCATATGATTCAAACACCTCATTTATACATAATCATGAGTATAGAATAACATAATGCACATAAGCATGTCTTCGTATTATATATAACAGCAATCACAGTAACTTATGCATACCGCACATATATATATATATAACTTACATGAATATTGAATGAACTCAACCAACTATAATTGTGCTCAAATTCCATTTTTGATTTCTAATTTCCGCATTTGAAAGACGCCTATCAATGATTTCATAAAATACTACATCATAAGAAACAAGAAACTAAGTTATATTTATTCAATATTTTTTATTAGTTTTTATTATAATACAAAATTGATTTTTTGCTAAACATACCATCGAAACCTCATCATTGCAAAGAAAAAGTAAAAAACAATCAACTTATGCTTTTGTTTTCATACAACATCAAGTTCAATTAAGTCTTGCATCTTGAACTTGATTCAATGCCACAAAATACACATAACTAGGTTGTATATCAAGTTTTTATATATTTTATTTATTTAGTACACTCATATACACATTAAATTCATACCCATGTATGCCATGTATGTTTGTGCATACTAAAATGTGTGCATTCAACTTAAAATCACTATAAAATTAAATAAAAATTCCAAGAAAACAAATTTTTTTTGTGTTTTATGAATAATTTAATGAAATAGTCGAAACATAAAATTATAGTTACAAAGCGTCAGAAATACATGCGGTCGAAATCCTTTTAAGTCAAATTTTGAAAATTTTGTAGGGGGACGATTTTATGTTTTTGTTTTTTTTTTAAAGCTAAATTATTGAACACAATGTAATTAATCTGGTTTGTCTCGAAAACTAAATCTCAGGACTTGGTATTTTAGAATTTTCAAATGAATTTTTATTTATTTTTCGAACTTTCAAATTCCTTTTTATTTTTTATTTTTATTATGAAATTATAAAAACCACTTAATTTAAATATAAAAAACTCTACTTACCTTTCTTTCATTTTGTCGTGACTCTACAAAGTACTGACTAGGAGTGACAATAATTGAGTCTATTCCAACATTTTACCATGTGACAGTTCATACGACGCTCAGCATTAGGCTGTTAAAATTGATATTAAGAAAAAATTAGAAAATATATAAAAACTTTCTTCTTTAAAGAATGAAATAACGAAATTTTATATGTATACAGTAATTATTTGGGTTGACCGGCTTTATCTTGTGGATACAACTGTTTAAAGACCTGAAAAAAGAAAACAAATGAAGTGAATAAATAAATAAATTTTGCAAAAAATTTAAAAATGGACTTAGTTGTATTTAAATCCAAGAAGATATCATCGAAGAAGTAACATAATAATAGAAAAATTTTTATAGTATTTTATTAGTAGTTTATAATAACGCAAAATCAAATTGATTTCGAAAAAAGCACTTTTGGAAAGATTTAGATTGAAACGGGATTTTTGTTGTAAATGATTATATTGAGCCCGCTCTTTCTCATACAAAAGCCTGATCTGTAATAATTAGAATATTTTCCAAGATATCAAGATTCAAAAAGAGTTACGTACGCATGTACCCTTCTCATCAAGCGTGGAAACAGTTTCTATGAAACACATGTAGTTTAATAAAAAAAACACAAATTTCTTTATAGAAACAACTTTTTTTGACACAAAATTGAAAAAAAATTATCGCCTGAGTAATATATGCGTTTCCATAAAATATTAAATTCCTTATGATTACGTCAATTAATTCATAAATGGAATTTTTGAAAAAAAAGAACATGTATAACTAAAAATTTTAGTATGAAAAAACTTTCAGACTAAAAACGTTTATACACTTATTATGTTTAAACATATACATAATTCAATTTCAAAGCAGTGCAGCACTTCGGTAAAAAAACTCAATGGACGGACGGAACAAAACTAATAAACTAATTATTTTAATCCATTTTTCATTTTGGAAATACGAGTATGCTAACAAAATCTTGTTAGTCATTATTTTGATTATATAATTAATAACTTAATAGTGTTTATACGAACTTATTCTTATATGTAATTAGGTAGGAACGTTTGCTTAAACTTCCTATATAAGTACGTAAAAATAACCTTCAATTATATACATACATACATTTTAGATAAATACATGAATTTATAATTTATTTTTCCAAAAATCTAAAATTAACGGTAAGTTGCAAGTAATAATTTGTGTAGGAAATAACATTGCCATTTAAACACTCACGATAAGTATTTTTATATTTACTGTAAAAAATTAGTTCAAAATTTGTTGCTTTGAAATTTTGAAAAAGTAAGCTGAGCAACTCAAGAAAAAATTTTTATATTTTAGATCAAACGCGGATTGCGCATCAAAAATTGAAAATATCTCATTTTCAAGTTTATTTTATTTACTGCAATTAGAAATTTTATTTTAAACCGGTTAGAATTTAAAATAACCATAAGTATATCGATATCACGCTCTAACCAGTTTTGGGTTTTGCTTATTGGTATTTATTTTGAATATGCGTCATTCTTATATGTTTGTGTAATTTGGTCATTATAATATTTTAATTATAAACTTTTAATTCTTATATACACGTATGTACATAACTTGTATATAGTCGAAACTTCAATAAAACAGACATATGAAAATTTTACGGAATTTATAGTTATAATTCAGTGAGATATAATTGTGTAAAATTAAATAATTACTAAAATAACAAAAAATTAAGTTACTTATTAAAGACCTGGAAATAATATTTGATTAGCTTGTTTCGATCTCTATAAAATCAAAATAAACGTTCACCAAATTAAATATGTCCCATACCCATTAAGTATAAAATCGTTCAAGTAGATCTTTAGTTTTGGTTTTCAAAAATGGCTTTATTCTCATACTACAAGCAGCATTTCTCAAATGTTTTTTAGAAAAAAATTTACGCATACATATTGTACATTTGGGTTTAAATATTTACGATCATGTTAAATCATGAAATGAAAACATCCGTAAGCTGAGTTCTAGGACACGCACATTAAATCAGCACATCTCTATAATTCTTAGTCATTATTTATTACGGAAGACATTACTACAGGAGTGGCCAATCAATAATAATCGAATTTTCACGAAATAATAATAATTCTTACTCAACACCAATATTCTTCACTCAACACCTTAATATTTAGGTGTTCTTAAGACAAACATTTACTAGATTTGCTCAGTCACTAACATTGTTTGATTATTAACTGCTGCGTAACTTACATGATATAGTGAAGAATACTATAACAAAATTGAATTATTCATAATTGCTAAAACCCATCATTATACGGTTAGTTGGTTGTTTAGAATTAAATAAAACTATAGAATACGGGTGTTCGTAAGTTTGTACGAGCAACATCGACCAACTCAGAAATTTAATTTGTTTTAAAAAAGCTTTTAAACGTTTAAATTATTTGCATATTAAAATTTTATTTATTATACTAAATAAATCATATAAGTGGTTTGAAATTTTTTCCTTTTATTAAAATTAATTTATTTTTACTTATTTTAAATAATTTTTAATATAACGTCATATTGTACATGTAAATTAATGCTTTTTACCGATTTCATTGTATGTAATATGTTAAGGTAGGTTATGTGATGCCACCAAATTTTGGATGTCGAGTTTTCGGTGGGAACGCACTTTTCTATAATACGGATACGTAAATAAACTACTTTTAGAGAAATGTCGGTCTATGCATGTGTGTATCGGTCCAGTTCGGTTGTACCAATTTTGATGAAATTTTATATGTGCGTTTATTTTGACTGCGGCATGGATGATCAATAGTTCTATATATCAGACCTTGGGAACTGGATTTTTTTTTTCGGGCCGATTCTACATTATTTCGAACATATAAATTTTTTGCAAACATAGCTAATTGATGAAATTTCTTTAAATTTGAGTTCTGGTTGTTACTGAAACCAATTGGTGACCGATTCGGGAATTGGACAAAGCGAAATTCTGCTAAGAGCCAAATTTACAGTTTTATAAGGAAGTCATTTCATAATCTTCTGTAACACTTTCATTAAACTAGGCAATATTATATCTTGCAGTCGGTTATGTGCTGACCACATTAGAATTTTTTCATTTTAACAATATGTTTTTCAATTTTTAAAATTCTTGATATCTTAAAATAGATTCTTGATTGTTAGAAGATAAAGTAATTAAAGAAGGAATTAAACATTTGTAATATATAAGAAAAATTAAGCCAAACTGAAGCTTAAACTTTTTAGAATTCTTAAATCTAAATAATATACTAATAAAGCTAATGATAATTTTTAGAAAATTATAAAACACTAAATTGCGAAATTTATTCGTTAAACACTTAGCTAAATTGGTACTTAGTTTCTAACAATGATTTAATATAAAGAGGCTTTAAGGTATTTGGATTAAAAATTGTTGATTGTTAACTCCTTGAATCTTTTGTTCCTCACTAAATTTAAGCATTTTTAAAACATAAGTTTTTCATTCTTAATCGAACCAATTTAATTTTAAATTATATTTTTGATTTTTGCTTTCAGATATGGAACAACTCACTTCGTCATTTTTGCAGAGGGAACAAATATTGGATGCAAGGATAGAAAATAATGAAAGTCCCGATTTCTTTCCCGATTAAAAAAATGAACTGCTATAAAAATTATAGTTTCAAGGCAAATCAACTTTATGTTTTTTTTTAATAAGTATGTAGATTACCTTTAAAAGTAAGCAATTTTTTTTTTATTGAAAAACAACTTGTGATGTAAAACAGTGACCAGTTTAATATATTTAAACACCTTATGTTTACTTCAAACATTAAAACTAACATAATATTTAAAAAAAAACCTGTAAAAAATAATTAAAGTATTAAAAATGTGATTCCAATGTTTGATTATTAAGTAAATAACAAGGAAAAATAAATAAAAGTTTCTAATTTTATATCACAAATTATTATATAAGTATATGCGAATATGTACCTAATATGAAATAAACGAAATATGTACAATTAAAATCAAGTGTCTTATAATTTAATTATTACTATAATTATGATTTTTTTAATTTTATTGTCCATGAATGAGATCAGAACTTGAACTTTTTTAATTTCTATAATTAAAATTTTAATGATTAAATATTAAATTTGATAAATAATTGTTTAGGAAAGAAAAATAACTAATATATGGATATATGGATAACTTACATATGGATAAGTAAATAATATATATATAAGTAGATATATAAATAGAACTTGACGTAAGGAGGGCTATAGTTTGGCTCCGATTTGAAAGTTTGTGTTCTCTGCTCCTCCTTTTACATTTTGGCTCCGATTTTCTTTTTTCCTCAGTCAGACCCAAAAACAATATAGATAATTATTCTTGAAAAAAATTTTCAGTTAAAAAATATAATTTTTAAATAAAAAAAACCTTTTTTGCAATATTTAAAAATTTGTTGACAAAGGTTTGGCTAACGAAGTTATATGCAAATACCTTTTTACCTCTACAAATAGTCAAGTTAATGAATTAGTGAGTTAAAGTGTGAAATAACCAAACTTAGGAAAATTCGTGGACGTCAGCAGATGAAATATGTTTTTATAGAGTTTTTTTAATAGACGATGCATTTTTGAAATTTTGATTTAAGTCGATCGAGTTTGTTGTTGAAAACATGAAAAATTTTTTCAAAGCTCCTTCAGTTTAGCGCATTGTGCCGCAGCTGAGAGGGTATTTTCTTCTGTTAATTTGATTAAAACTAAATTGAGAAGCTCGTTTTATACTGAAATGGTAAGCAGCATTTTAAATTCAAAAGAATTATTCAAAAATATTGGAGCGAAAAGCTTGGAACCAAGTTGTGATCTTATTTAAACTTACAGTAAGAAAATTAAAGTATTGTAAATTGTGTTTTTATGAAATATAGGAATTGGCTCCACTTTTTGAAAATAGCTCCCTTTTTCGAATATTCCTGCTCCCCATCCAATAAATCAAGCGGCAGCCCTGGACGTAAGTCTTGTAAAAATTAAGTGAAATGCTCTTATGCTAAGGTATTCAAGATATCGGATCTATAAGCCAAATTTTCAAGAACATTGTAACAATATTATATTGCTCCCAAAATGTTTCTCATAGGAAAAATTATTTACTCAAGAAACCTCCCACAAAGCATCTTAAAAACTTATATAAATCTTTTCCTATTTCTCAGTCATTGTAGTTGATGATTTCCGTGTACTGAGTTGGTCTTAACTTTACAAAGAATAATATTTTAGCATAAAAATATCCTATTTGTAAATGATCAATACCTTAAAATTTAAATGTAGCGCTTTTTTCAAAAAAAAAACAACTAATTTCACAGAATTCAGAACTAAATCTTTTGAAACTGTAACCTGCTTGAAGCAATACAGTTTATTTTTCCTGCTAAATTGTTATTTATTGCTAAAACAACATTATTTCCTTCCTGCTTTTTTAGAGTAACTCTTATTCATTAAAAACATTGCTTATATTTTTTACAGAAAGGGAAAGCTAAATTGTTTTTTGGCTGTTATAAAATTTTCCTAAAGAACATCATCACTTCATATCATTTCCGGTTTGAATCAATGCTAAACTTGTTCATAAAATTAATGTCGCCCAAATTTATGCAAAATGTTTTGAAAATTTTTGGAAATGTTAATAAATGTACACAAACTTTAAAATAAAATTTATTATTGCATATATTTTGGCAAAATATGTATATTGTTTTTCGCACTGATGCGGAAACAAAAATTCTATCGGATATATTACCACTCTTTATTATACAAACGTACAGCGAAAACAAAACTATTATTAGTTATTATGTATTGACGCTACTTGCGTTGCAAGTTAAGTCATTAAGATCTTTAATTAGTATACACACCTACTTGTGTCTATGTAAAATATTGAATGTCATTAATATTTAATGTAATTTTTTTAATATATCATTTTATACTCTTCTTGAAATAAAACTCAACCTTAGTAACTTTGAATGAAAGCACGTTTTATATTTTTTTATAAAACTCTTCATACGTTCATCTCATCTCTTCTTTCTAATTTTTGTGTTATAATTAATTTTGAAATAGCTTATCAAAAGAACAGAAATATGTAGATTTGATTGAACAGAGAATGCATAGATTAAACCCTTTATTGCTTTTGTCTTCCTTGTAATTTGTCAAAAATTCAAATCGGCTTGTTTGAAATAAATAATGCGCAATTCAAAATAATTCCTTACTTAATACAAAAAAAAATTACCTTACGTTACAAATTGAAAATTTTATATAAAAACATGTGTCGTGCAGGCATTTTCTTGAAACAGAATGAGGGTCGTGAAGGCATTATTGTCTCGGTGTTTTGTATTGCTTGTTTTGGAAATTAAGAACTGTTGTATATTAGTATAGTTAAATAGTCTCTACTTTCTATGGCAGTTTATCTTATAATAGTAAAATATGTTTACATAACCATTGCATATAATTTGTAAGATGTGTTTTATTACAATATAAGGAAAACATATATGTAAATTAAAATTTATTTTGTGTTGTAATTTTTTTTTTTAGGAATTAACTATCAATATTGTTTAGCACCATAAAATTCTTCATATTAAATAACTATAACTAAACAACACCGTTACAGCCAGTTTTAATTTAATAGGATGGGCAATGTAGTTCAAAATTATTCCTTGTAAACGTAATGTCACTTTCAATCACCAAGAATTCAGAAATTTTCAGAAATTCAATTCATTAAACTCATCAGACAAAAGCATCTCCGATCTTTCAGATAGTTCAGGAATTTTTTCCTATCTTCTATTTTTCATTGCCTAGGATGTTTCCATAATTTAACAAGATCAATATCCTTTTCGGTTAAATATTGGGCATACAATTAATCCTGTGCGAATGAAATCAATTTTAATAAGAATAATCTGTTCTTGGTCCTTCATTATTTTTGTATTTACATACATTTAAATTTAATATTTGAAAAACATAAAAATAAAAACAGTTTTCATGTTCAAAACTTTTTAAATAAACAAATAAAATTATTTTTTTACAAATTTTTCAAAATTTGTCAAGTATTTGAAAAGAATATTCTGTTAAATATTTGAAACGAAGAATTAGAATTTTTTTTACTAAAAATAAAAAGCGATCTAGTAATCAAAAAATTTTTTCTGAACTTTTCTTGGTAAAAAAACTTGATAGTTTTTTTATTTTTCCCAATTTGTATAAAAAATGGTACCTATATGGTTTAACATTTTTATATGCATTTTGCAGGGTTTGAGTGAAACTTAAAAATCGAAAAAAAATATTTTCGGAAACTAGACATCATTTTACATCAAAAATTATTTAAATTAGTTGCCAGTTGTAAATATTAAAAGTTTCGCCATACAAATTTTGACATTATCAAGAAATTATTGAATCAAAAAAAGATTTTTTTAAGTAAGAAAATAATTTTCTTTTAATCAAACAAATTTACTAATGGAGGTTTCGAATTTTAAGATTAAAAAATTAAAAAAAAAATCAGCCGATTAAATAAGAACTGTAACAAGAACAGGCCTTTCAGGTAATGTTTAGAAAGATTACATACATACATTAAGTTTTATATGAATTTGATATACTACGAATAAAATTTATGTATGTAATTGGTGTGAGCATAAAGTGATGTGGTTACGTGCAAAATCAGGCAATTTATTACAATTTCTTAAGATGAGGTATGTAATGTGCATAACATGTATCTCTTTAAATGACATTAAAATAAAGTTCTAGCAGTTAGCAAGCTGTGATAATAATTTATTGTTTATACTAATTTTTGTAAATCTAAAACATCGAAAGTTTCATATTGACATCTACTTTTTGTTAACTTTGTTGAATTTAAATTTTTCATTTTTTTTTAGCTAAATAGACAATATTTGAAAGAATTGTTTTCAAATTTACCTCGTTACAATCAAATTGAAAATTTAATTTGTTGACGTCAAAAATCTAAAAGTTTGATGTTTTTAAACTTTGGTTAAACTAAAGATGATGTTTTTCTTTTAAAAAAAAGGGGTGCTACTAAAAGTAACTACTGTTTATAACATCTAAAATACTTTTAACGTAATGATTAAAATAAGGAAAATGATGGCTTTTTTGATTACATGCATATGATGGAAGTGTATATAACCAAAGACATTATTATTAATGTTTGTAAAATCTTTGGTATAACACAAATGTTCAACTTTAATGCTAAACAAGGTTTTTACTACTATCTTTAAATTTACGTGAGCGTTTGCGTCGTTTATGTGGGTGGAAATGGCGCAAAACTTGGAAATTGAATTATTGCTTATCTTATTTATTACGTCATTCTATTTTACATTAATTAGTTATTTCTTCAACAAGAAAGACTATATGGTGACTAATTTTAAATAAAGAATTTTAATAATTTTTAATTGGTAACATATAATTTAGTCATTTGACTTGACACTTGAAAATTTAATTTTTGGTTAAATGCAAATTCATTAAAGTTGTATTAAATAGGTAATGTAGTCAAACTTCTATAATAACGCGAACTCCTGTGGTACAAAATTACTCTTAATAAAAACTATTTTTTAGTACTTTGCATCAGCAAGAGAACCTATTGGAGGATTTGAATGTTTTGCAAAATATTAAAGTTAAGGTTGAAACTTGATTCAATTTGATAAAAACAGGGAATCGTATTTAAAGAAAATTTGTAGAATCTTCAAGAACAACAAAAAGTTTCTAAAAAGCAATTTCAATATAATTAAATATAATATTAAAGTATTATTGACTTAAAATTTATCTAGAGAAAGTAGATAGATGTGAAAATTATCTTACTACTTTGTAAGAAAGTTGAGAGCTTTAATTTTTTTTTTGGAATGTGGTTGAATTTTGTTTAACTAAATTCAAAATATATAACTTGTGAGTTTTAAAATGAGTTTTATGTCTAAAAAAGCCGTGTATATACTTCATAACGTAAGAAATTGATTCTGCAATGAGTTTAAATTAATATGTAAAGTTCTAATTACAAAAAACCACCGAATTGCTAATTTCATTTTCATCAATTTATACTTGAAATTCGAAATTTTATTAAAATTGGTTAATTTATTTTCAAAAAAAAACTTAAAATTAAATAATGATATAAAAACTTATGATATTTAAATTTTTCAACTAAAAATATAATACATAATCTTATTAAAAAGTATATATCTATTAACTCCTGAATCTTATATAAATATAATTTATTCCACTATACATAAATGTCTAATATTTTACTTTTATCACAATGTTCGTTTAGATAATGTTATCGGAGTGTTTTAGCTACCTTTATATTTTTACAAAAAAGAATAAAAAAAAAGTTTTCATTTTTGGTATATTCTCTCTTAAAACTATGTACATATTATTATTTAAATTAATTATATTAGGGAATTATATAACTTAAGCTAATTATTTTGTGAATTAATAAGAGTAAAGTGATGCTATAAAGATTACAAAGATAAAAAATTTTAAGATTAAATCATAATTAATTGGATAATTTTCATATAAAAATTTTTTAATATAGTTAATTTAAAAATAAAATTTATTTAATTTAATTAACTAGTCGTTCATCATCTCCAAATATAAAATCATATTTTTCAATTAAAACCTTTGCTAAAGTATTCATTCGTCCAATATCGAATGGTCCTGTATTTTCGGATAATAATATACAAGGGCCCCAAACTATAGCTAAATTAGATGCAGGCATACGATTTTCTGAACTATATTGCGCCACACTAAAATATAAATTGAAAATTAATTTTGTTATTTGTATTTAAATTTGACAAAAATATTTTTGCTTTTAAACTTACGTTGTTAAGTGCTTTAATAAATATTTTAAGGTTCCCAATGATGGTTGTGGTATTTCATTCAATATTTCCTTAATTAATGGTAAATTTGAATTGTCAACTAAATTATCGGGTAATTTACGATAATATGATTCTGGTATTAATGGAGTTTTTAATTCTCTAAAGAATAATTTTAAGAGACCAGTTATCGTATGAATATCTTCATTTTTCATTAACATTTTATAATCAAATATATAGTTTTCAGTTAATCTTTTTTTTAAATCATCAATAGCAACTTTATTTCCAGATGCCCGATATAATCCATCAATTTGTATACAGTCTTTTTGTTCAATAATCTCAATACAATCAACTACAAAACGTGGTACATTTTCACATATACCATTCATTTCAACTTCTTGCAATTCGGCATCAAATATAGGATATTTTGGTTGATCTTCAAAGCAAACACTATTCACGTTAAGACGCTTAAAGCTTTCCTTTCCTTTTTTATTGCCACTATCTTTGACTTGACGACTATTTCTATAGAGAAAAAAAAAAGAAAAAAATTACATTTAAAATTGGAACAACAAGCTACATTTAAGAAAAGAAATAATAGTTAATTTTAGCTTTAAAAATAAAATTTTTAAATCAATTACGAAATTTTTAATTTTTATTCAAAAAATTTTTTTTGTCGTAAGTGAAACCTCAATTTTATTTGGAGCCTATAAAGGCTATATTGGATTGTAATAGATTTGAATTAAATAACTAAAATTCAAATGGAGGGTGACAAAACTTTGATTCGTTTTTAAAAATTGGATGTTTTAAAATACAAAATTTTTTCTTATCGAAAACTGTCAGGCTTCGATGTAATTTTACCTATATATACAATTTATATGAAAGGACACAAACATGCGCACACTTGCGCTGAAGCGCTTACAATTATTTTAAACTTAATAAATGAAATTTTCAAAATAATATCCAATTTAAATTAATAATGCTATATGAATAAGTTAGATTTGATGGCTTTAAATTTACAATTTTACTAAAATAAAATTCATAAACACTTACAATTTTAGAACTCCTCTTTGCACTAAAAAGAAAAAAAAACAAAGAAATGGTTAATTAGAAACAATAATACGGCTACTATGTAAATAATAAAATATGAATTTTAGAAATTTGCTATTGGCAGCACTGAAATCGTTCATTGCGTTTAAGTTAATTGCAAGTTTCAAAATCTCATACTCCTATAAGGTGCTGTTACGGTTCTTCTATGACACAAAATTTAAAATCTAACCTGAGTTTGATGAAAGTTTTATATGTAATTATTGTTTAGCAACAGATTTAATCTAACAACAAATAATAGAAATTACTCTACTCTCATCAAATTTGCTCTTAAATTTTCTAAGATCAAGATGACTATAATTTAATTTTTTTATGAGCACGACAGCAAATTGGAAATAATAAAGTGATTTTGTAAAGAAATAACTCACACTTTGACATACATATAAATATTCGATATGAAAACAAAAAAAATTTCTTAAAAACAAGTTTTGATGTTAAGTCTAAGTTTTGTCAAATAATTTTACTATTGTAAGACAGCGTCGTAAATTTGATCTTATATTTTGTCATATATGTAAACGGCACCTTACAGTTATAAAATGAAATTTCAAAAAATCATTATGTAAAGTCATAATTTGCTGCTGTTACTGATTACTGTGCATTATTTACAAATATACTTAATTTAATTTTTTTATAATTATTATTTAATATATGCAATAATTAAATTACTAAACATTATTCGCAAAAACTTTCTCTTTTCTTAAAAGAAATTGTAAAACAGAAGATTTTTTTTTCAAAACAAAAATTTTCTTTTTTTGTTTTAACGAAATAACAATGCACATTTCTTTTTTAACTGCTTTTGCATACAGCAAAAAAAAATTTAATAAAAAAAACTTACATTTATTTCGGAATCTTTCACGTATTGATTTTTTATCTTGAGCATCAGGTATATTATGTAAATTATCAGTTGATTGACTTTTGAATTTCTGAAAATTATTTTGATCCGATTGTACAGCAGTTTCTTTGAGTTTTAATATTTCTTCCTCGGAAACAAACTAAAATAAATAAAGAAAAAAAAATATTTGATTATTAATATGAATGTTGTACTTACAAACAATGTAAAATTTAAAAAAAATCCTAATCTAACCAATACTAGTTTCCGCCTCCTAAACAATATAATTTATTTACAACAAGAGCGAATTTATACTCTTAATAAAATTACGAGCCATATTAAATTTTATTTAATATTATTGACTAAGCAGAACTAATTTCCTAAAAATTTCAATACCTGTAAAGAAATTTCACACTATAATAAATAAAATTTGCTACAATAATCACATATTAGTGTTAAAAATTAATTTTCAAAATGGAAAACGTATATGAGACCGACTTATCATTACAATAATTATAAACTCTTGTTATACTTAATAAAAAATTATCCGGATCTCTTAATTAACTTTCAAGGATTAACTTTTAAATATGAATTGTTTCAATAATATAGAAACAATGTAATTGTAATTACTAATTATGATGTAATTAGCTACAATATCTTAAAAAAATATCCACTTAATTATAATTTCTCCTGCTACCAGTATCTTATAAAAACTTACAAAAACAAATGCAATTATGAGTTTATTAAAAATTTTACTTTTAAACAATATTAAATTATGAATTGGTAATAATTTCAATCACCTTTTCCGTCTTCGAAAATACTAAATAACAATAAATTTACCTTTTTACAATTGAAACAACAAAATATAATATTAATAATAAAATCTATGCATGTTCTCAATATAAAACTCTTTGTAATACTGAATAGTCGCCAAATATTTCCGTCCATTTCTATTAACTAGTTATTTCCAGGCCTTAAATAACTGACGATTTGATCGCGACCAAAAATTTAAGTTTGAGTATTTTACGGATATCGGTACCTGTAATATTTTTTTTTATTTTGTAAAAACTAATCATCAAAAGTGTTATTGAAAAGAATTACGCATAGTTTTGTTGTGTTGATGTAAAATTACGAAAGTAATTAAAGAGCATTATTTTTTACCAAAATCCTCAACAAATACTTGAAAATTGTACCAATTCAATGATTTTGAACGATTAAATTTTTAAAAAGCTGTATTTTAATTCTTGTCAGATGTATTAGTCAATTAAAAAATAATGCTTTTTTATTCTTAACATCTGCAGTTTTTTAAGTTGCAGCAAACAAAAAGTTTGCTAATCAAAAGTCATAATTACTATAAAAATCTAAAAAATCATTGAAAATCTACGCCCAAAGCCACAGTTTTCAGGAAAACTTTTGGATGTTTTTCTTTAAATTAAGTCAAAAATACTGTTGCAACAATTTTCATGTTACAAATAACAATTTTTTGCAACAATTCATTCGAGATTTCATATATAAATTGTAATAGCCGATTCCTTAATTCTGTCGTAATTTGTCGCACCATACAACTTGGGCTTAGTTGAAATTACCGCATTTTTCATATTTTTTTCTTTTATTACTATTGCGGATAGAGAGGAAAGAACAGTGTATAAATAAGTATATAATGTCAACGTATTTACATTGTTCGGAAAAACGAGAGAAAAATTAATTACTCAAATTAAACGTTCCTATACAAAATACGATTATAAAACAGTTTTTCTCTTTTTTTGTCTTCTTTAGAGTAGAGTTAAATAAGTTACTTACTAATAGATAAGGTGCTAATCTTTAGAGCTACAATTTTTTGTATCTTAAATTTTGTTGTTTTTGTTATAAAAATTCTTACTCAAATGCTAATTTGTGTACTATGAACATTAGTAATTTTGAGTTATTAATATTTTTAAGATTTAATATCAAATACCAGATAAAATTTTAACTTTTGACCTAGTTTAAAATACTTATTAAAGAACACCAAATCATAAAAAAATAAACAAATTATTTACGTGTATAACCAATTAGTTTTGTACTTTTACCCAAAATCAACTTTAAATTAATATAATTAAAAGCATCTTATATAACAAATAAAATTTTTTCGTTTGAAATTTACGAGTATATTCTTTAATAACAAAAATTAATATAATAAAAACAGCCAAAGAGAATACAAAGCTGTTCACCTTTTTTATTTTCACAAGAAATATTTCATCAGAATTCAACATCGCCTTTTCTTCCACATAAAATCATTTAACCTTTCAACTTCATTCACATTTCGGAATATAAAACTCACCTAAATAATTAAATAATTAGCTAATCTAAATACTGTGCGTGTTGAGCGCACAAATTGTATATTACACAACACTTTGGTTGTATTTCGAATATTCATTGTAACATGCAATCACAATAACGAATCTTAGTCATTAAACTTTAATAACAAACATTTTGTTTTATTTTTTTTTATTTTTTTTTTATTTCAGGTTTTCACCTTTTTCAAAGGTAATTTTTATATAATGAAAAAAAAAAATTGTTTTGTTAGCATTTATTCCCTTGTTTTGATGACGAATCTATGATGCTTAAAGATCATTTTTCTTTGATCTTTTTTGTAGGTTAGTTTATTACCTGAATTTTTCTGTAATTCTATGTACCTTTGTATGTGTAAATTGTGTATATTAGTATAATTGCTATTTTAAATGCTTAGCTTATACTATGACGTACATGTATAAAATTCAATGATATTTGATATTTCTAATAAGAGAAAAGAAAAATAAAAAGATTATTATTGGCATTAAAAAAATACAGCCTTCATGGTCATGTAATTTAAGCTTCAAAACAAAATCAAAGCAAAAAATATTTTTCTTTCTATGATTAGCATATTTGAATAAGTAGTTAGTAAATCACTTTTCACTCAAGTCAACCATAAAGTTCTTCAACACTTTAATTTTTGCTTTTCTGCATTTTTTTTTATTTTTTTTTTTTTAAATATTAATGCTAATTTAACAATAGAAAAAAAAACTGATCACTCATTTTCATCTTTAGGCAAAAATTAGACAAATTATGCTTGCCATTCGAGGTCATCAAAATTAAAATGAAAAACTAAAAATAAATAAAGTAAAAAATGAATGTTTTTTTGATGAATGGTTTTGAAAACTTCATGTCATACTAAAAAGAAAAACGGAATGATTAGATATTTGAAAGTATATAAAATATAAATAAATAAATAAAACCACATTTTCAAAACCAAAATGGAATTCCCATGTTACATGAAAATGAACACATCCCATAACAGTTAAAATACTGTATTATCAAAAATAGGTTGTATGTCGAAAAGCATTTTGTCTTTAAAAGAGAAATTTGCAATTTTTGATGATCCCATGTCAAAATTTTAAATCAGTTTCATACGACATAAGTATAATCACACATAATATTATATACAGTATATATACTTACTAAGAATATACAGTATGTATGTGTGACTATTGTTAAAGGTTTTTTAAACAAAAGAATCCCTCACATGTTTTCTGATATTAAAAACATGATATTTAATTAATTTTTTCTTTTATTGTTTCAGAAAAAATAATATTTGAACGTTTTTCTCTACATTATACGTAAAACATCAGATCATCAACTACTACAATATTAAAAATCCTGATGTGATCAGCACATATTCGACTGCAATGTATATTGTCTAGTTTAGGGAAAATGTTACAGAAGATTATGAAAATGTTCTTTATACACTTCTCTACAATATTAAGCACACTAATAAGCTTTTAGTTAACATTTTCTTGAAACATGTAAATTTTGCTCTTAGTATAGAGTTTCTCTTGTGCTAGAACTCAAATATTAAATTTCAAGGCCAGAATATGTAAAATCGGCCTTCAAAAAGGTTCAAAAGTTTATTAACCAAGTCATGGCCGAAATAGACTCACATAAAAAATTTCATTAAAGTCGGTTCAGCCAAAAACTCGTCCACGTACAAGCCGAAAGACAGACAGGCTGACATCTTTTAAAAATAGTTTATTTACGTTTCTTTATTATGAAGAAATGCGTTCCCACAAGAAACGTTCTTTCATTCGAAATTTGATGCCATCACATCACCTTCCTTCTTGTATTTAATACGGTTAGTAAAAATAGGCGCTACAGTTAGTAAAGTTATAATCATTAATAAATGTGTGCTTCTATTATCTACTTCATACATATCAGTCTGTTAGTTATATACACATTATAAGTGTATATACTATATATACAAAAATTGTATTAACTTATATGAAATTTTGCACGTACATTTATGAGCGAATAATTATTATACGTAGTATCGAATATGTAATGTCATTATAAATTAAAACATGTGATTTCTGACACAAAAGAAATAAGTATATTTGAAATTTTTACTATACATGGAAAAATATGGGATTTACTTACATTTATTCATCCGTTTATAAATTAGTCAGAAATTGTTTTTTCATAAAGTCAATTACTCTTAAAAACAACATTTTTAATTTAAACGTGTATTATTTTCGGAAACCAAATTTTAATATAATTCAGAAATTCAATGTACTCTCTTTTATGGAATTATTTACATTCAATTGTTTATGCATAAATATTTACCACAAACTTTTCTATTTTAAAGCAAAAAACTATATATTTTCATTATGTAAATTAAAGTTTGTGATTAAAGTTTAAAAGAATCGAAATCGGAAGATATAAAATATTCTTGACCACTCTCGGAAAAATTGGGAGCGATTGGCAAATGGAAGACAGTTTCTTTTGTATAAAAAATTATTTGAAAAATATAAAACCCGATGAATCTACCAGAATAAATTGTCGTTATTAAAACACTCAAAATCCTTTATAAAGAATGGTATGCAGTGCGCCTGGTGTGTTCATACATTTTGAAAAGTTATACAAATCTTAAAAAGTGAAAGATATATGGCCTTTGTCCGCTTTATTATAAGCTCATGTTCTACACATATTGTACACGAATATATTAATAATCTTCTAATTTTTGCTCCAATATTTTTAGTCTACGGAAAAATTGATCTTCTTAGCTTAACACAAGTTCGTTAGATTTAGTTTTAAAAATTAGTGTAAAACTTTAAAATTGAAGGTAATTTTTGTTTTTTGTTATTGTAATTTATTGTTAAATTAAATTCAGCATATACATATGAGATAAAGTTATTAACATTTGTAATAAAATTGACATTTATTTGAATTAAAAGTTCAATTCGAAACATTTAATTCACATTAATTAAAGCGAAATAATGAATTGGAAACAAACTATTATTCCAAAAAATATACACAGACAAAAAAAAAATATGAAATTTAATGAAAAGCTAATTCTTTCTTAAAAAAATTAATTTGTTTAACTGGGGTCAGAAGTTTGTTCATCAAATTTATTCAAAAATTAAAGCAGTTTGAAATAAAATTATAAAAATTTTGTACTTAGTAAAATGAAATTCTCAAATGGACGCCACTGATCTTATTATTGAAAATATGTTTGTATCTACATACTGTAATAAATACATAAAAATAAATACATATTACATATGGATATATAAGAAAAAATAAAAAATTAAATTAAAATAAAAAACTGACTAAAAAAGAAAAAAAAACATTTTCATTCACCTGATTTCAGAATGTGGAATAAATTCACCTGACAATAATGTTGAGGTTGTTTTCATTTTGTTTTCATTTTTTTTTTTAATACAGTGCTTTGCTATTATATTTATTATACAGGTAAAAAAAACGGTATCATATACAAAGCAATATAACAGAATACACACATTTACATACTCACAACTAACTATGAATGCTATTAAGATTAATTGTTTTTAGTTTTTATTGTACTTTGGTTTTAATTCTTATTCATTTTGTTTTGTTGTTTTTTGCACGTTACATTCAATGATTCCAACAATTTAATTTATCTTATACTATTACTAATTTTAAATAAAACATTTTTGATAATAGTTGTGTATACTACATAATTATATGTATACATGTTTATGTCAAATAGATATAAACATTGCAGTAAAATAAGTTAGAAGCCATCTTAACAAAACTAAATTAATATAATTGTATGAGATTCAAAGGGTATTTTAAGCGCGTCTAATAATAATATACCCGAAAATATGTGCGATCTTATGAATAACAGAAGTTTGTCAAATAAATTTAAATTAAGCATAAACTTAGTGAGATTTACGGTAATGCAATTTATTAAACAATTCAACTAATTTGTTGAGCTTCAGATTTCAATAAATATAAGAAACGAAGAAAGAAATTTATAATATCTCACAAACATTAGGGTATTGCTACACGATAAAAAAATTTATATTACTTTTAAATTTAAAAATATTCATCAATCACATAAATTTTTCTTAGAACAGGGACTTCACTGTAAATTTTTCATAATTTTTTTTTTTATTTACATTCAAAGTAACGTACGATCAACTATTATATTTTAATATGTATTGTTTGTATATTATATAAAATTTAATACATACACATGCATGTATAAGAAAAACACTAAATTTAAATTGGAAATAGAAAAAATATGGAAAATTTCAATTTAATTTTAATTCAATTTTAACATTATTTAATTAAAAAGAGAATAAGAGAAAAATAAACAGAGAATGAAAAATTCCGAATAACGTCATGTCTTACCATATTTCCGTATCACAGATAGATTATTTGATTGACAGCAACTATGTACATAACGTATGTTTGTTGATAAAATACAAATATTTTTAATAGGGAAATCGGAAATTTCAAAAGAGCGCCATGTAGGTAACCATAAGTTAAAAGTTATGAAACAAATTCATAAAATCAGCGAATATTTGCGTTTTTTGTCACCAGAAACAAAATTTCCAATATCGGAAACTAGAACTCAATGTCATTGTCGATTTTAGATTTTAAAAGCTGATGTTTTCACTTTTTAGCATGCGAAACCAAATAAATCAAATTCCACTAACAATTCTTTTTTAAATGGAAAGTAAATTGCACTTTATATGAACTTATAAGTCTATATAAAAAAAAGTTTTCAAGTTTCATAATATAGTATGTACATATGTGCATTTATAATAATTGATACGTGGTTACATATGATACTTCTTGTGGCACTCTTGTGAAACTAATATGTAATTAGACGTGTACTGTACAAAAAAAATAATTTAGTCAAGTGTTTGCAATTTCCATAAAAGAATAAAGTGTTAATTAATTATGCAAATACAACTAGCATACTATTTATGTACATACATATGTAAACTTTGTATTGAAAAAAAAAACTATATTTTTTTTAAATTGCAAAATAAAAAATAGCAAAAAATTAAGTTTCTCTTGAGTTTTTTTTAGTTTGTTTGAATTTTCAATTTTTTCTAAATAATAAAAATTATCTGAAATGATAATTAAATTCTCAAGCTTTCCAAATAAATCGTAAATTACTATGATTTTACTGTTGGCCAATGCAATTTTTTTTACCAAAGCAATGAAATGAAATGAATATACTTAAATTGCGTACACGATCGACCAGATATTTAAGATTACATAAATACGTAGAAAAAGAAAGGCCTAAAATAAATTTAATGTAACAAGAGCAAATAATTAAAGTATAAAAAGACCAACCTGTAGCAAAATAGAACGTGGATCAATTCAAAAAATTTATTCTGAAATTGTATATCACATATATACTAAAAATTGAGTTTAAAAATGCTTACTAATACCTTTTAAATGGAAACTTGTAAAAAAATCTCCCAATAAAAAAATAGAAATCAGAAAAATACTAACTTAACAAATTCGGTACTTCCCGAACTATAATTTGTATTGTACAAGATATTTTGAAATTTAGAATATTCTTTCAATTATATATGCAACTTTTTGAAGGTATTATAAAAGGAGTAAAAAATCCCATTATTTCAACCAATATTTCAATATAAGCACCATTTAAAAATTAAATGTAATTCTTTATTAATGCTACAGTTATAGTCATATAATTGCTTTGTAAATTACTTTTTAAATATTTTATAATTTTCTGCTGCAATTTATAACCTCAATAATTTACAAGAACTTACACATTTATTATGTTAAAATTATATTCTATAAATAAAATGATATTTATGAATTCATTCAACAAAAATTTCTTATATTTAAAGCTCTTAAACTAACACAGAAAAAAAAAAAGATTTCTATTAAGAAACTTGAGAATTAAATTGAGTCAATGAAATTTAATATTTTCAATCCATAAAAAGCATGCAACAAAAATAAAGATCATTCAAGTATATTCTCTTTATAGAAAAATTAGCAATTATTTATACTGATTTCGAACTGCATTATGGATTTATAAACAGAAAGAATAAGTTTAACACACTATACAAAAATTTTGTTATAATAAAATTTAATAGATATAAAGCCGACTTTCGCAAAGAATTTTAATTAGATTGCAGTCAAAATAAAATAAAGTTGAGTGCATAACTAAAATCAATGAGGAAGTACAAAATTTTTGAAACTGAGCTCATGTTCATATTATGATAAAATATATTTGCCTAAAATTATGTACAATAACATTTTAAAGGTTTAAAGAAATGCTGCTTAATTTAACTAAAATTCTTACATTAAACTGTTTAAAATACTACTTAATAGAACTCAATCAAATTTGCTAGTCAATTAAATGCCATTAAGTTTTGTAAAATATTTAGTTAAGCTTCAAAGACCGTTTAATTTACAGCTAAAACTAAATGATAGCTAACCATTTAGTCTAATTGGGTATTTAATTAATTGAAACTGTATAAGTACTCATAATAGCATTTATAATATTCCCCAAATAATTAACCCTTGATGAATACCCAAGGTTGACACGATCAACTACGAATAATTCCCATTTCTTTGTAAAGTTGGTAAGAAACCGACAAATATTTCAAAGAATTTTAGCAAACCAAAAACGAATTTGACGTGTTTTACTTATAATTATGTAATTTGTCGATTCATATGTATCTTCAATAACATATACCATATTCTATAATAATTAGATATACTAATAAAAATATATTCTTGCTTAGAATGTAAAGCAAAAATATGTTTTAGTATAAAGAAAAAAATGTGTTATTGGTCGCATACATATGTTAAAGAAAAAGAAAGTTTATTAAAGAAAAATCAATCAATTTTAATGTTTGGATCTTGGATTTTCTGAAAAGGTTTCACATATATACATTTATACTCTGAATTTTATGTATTATAATTAAATTCATAACTTTGAAAATTAAGCAATTTCAATAATAAAACAGATGTTAATCGAATCATTTAAAGTAAAACTGATATAATCTTGGAATGTAACTTAAGTTGAACATCAAGATCGGAAATTCTTACAAAGCGTGATATATGACGCAACCAAAAAATATGTTTAGCGCTTTTATAACTCCAGACAATTATATACATACTCGTATTTACATATAAATGTTCGTAAACTTAAAAAAAATTTTTCACATTTTTTACCACTTAAAGCATATTGTAACTTTTAAACTTTAAATAAAAAAAAAAACAAAAAAGATAACATTTTTTAGCGAATTTTATTTTTTACTTTTACCGCAAGACATACATAATATCTTAAAGATTGCACATACATATACATACATATCTATTTGTGATTAAAGCAATATTAATTTATTTCTACCATATATTCTACATTTAACTGCAGAATTCATACATACACACGTTCGTGCAATATAAGAATGTATGTAATAAAACAAAAAGTAAACTAATAATCTAAAGTTCATTAAAATATCTTTGTTCAGTGATTCAAAATGGACGTCATGAATTTTAAAATTAACAATATGATTTTTGAACGAAAAAGGAGTTTCCCTATCTACACTGATTAGTCATAAAAAAAGAGCATAAAATTTTATTAACAAGTTGTTTCTTCTTCCCTTGTTTTCCTCATTATAAAAAATAAATATTTATGATGGCGCGGTTATCTTTCAAAGTCGGAATATACATACAAAAACCAAAGTCAATTAGATTTGTAGATTAGCACGTGTTTCTTGGAATATGTAAAAGTAAAAATATTTACAGTCCCTAAGATTTAATGTAAAGAGAAGCTAAATTTTTTGTTTTCGGCACACTTTAAAAAATTATTTGAAAAATATGAACCACCGATTTGATTTTGTCTTGTCTCTTTACAAAACTTCTACACCGTTTCAGATTTCCATTATCTAAGTTATAACTCAATAATTATGAAAATGCAAGTTTTTGACAAACTACTGAATCAAAATCTAACTCAAATTCTAAGAAAGTTCAAAAACAATTTCTTCGATTGAAGGAAGCTCGAACAAATTTCACAATTAAATGTCGAATTAAACTTTCACTTTGATAACCATATCAAACCGGTTTACTATACGGAAACTCAAATCAGTCTCAAATTTCAACAGCTTCTTAATTAAGTACTATAGGTTATTTCTGCGATACTACACAAATTAGGTTTGAGAGTCTATGTAGTTTTTATATTTTTTGAGTAAAAAAAAATTTATAAAATTTATTTTTGGATATGAAAATATCTTTATTGTGTTCAATGCTGACCTGCAATAGTCTTTAATTTCTTTCCTTAAAATTCTTAACTATAATTTTATTTAATTGCAGTTAACTCTACCGGATTGCAATTCGAAAATTTGTGAATTATCAAAATCTTGGTACATATATGATGATTTTTGTATTAAATATGCAACAAATAACTGGAAAGATTTCACAATAAATTCCATTTAAACAGTCAAATATTAGAGGTGTGTGAAATTATGAACTCAAGTTCATCTTGACAAAAGTTAAATTAAATTAAAATATTAACAGCCCTATTTACTTTTAACACTTTAGAGTATTTCTGAAAATTCAGTGCTTAAGGTTAGAGCTGAAAAGCTTGCAAAGCTCTATATACAAATTAAATGTAAAGCTTCTCTAAAGCTTTGCAGCTGTAAACTTAAGAATTGCATTTCCAGAAATACCCTTAATTTCAACTGATTCTGATTATTCATTATTATATTGACATTCATTCAAATTATACATACATATATATATATGTATATATTTACAATTTTTCTTTCACATTGTTAATTATGGACAAATAAAGAAGCCAGCATAAGTACATATATAAAAAATATTAAAATTAATTAAAATACAAATAATTAAAGTTATTAATAACTCAATTCATACTAATTTTAGCTTAAAAAATAAGTTCCGTAAGGGGAAAATTACATCTGCTTTGGAAAACCTCTTATAGAATATTCATCACAATTCTTATTCCAAAATATTTCCAAGAAACAATTAAATTGAATAAACCTACAGTTCATTCTATAACTGGTACGACAATTTTATTATTCTCATTGTAATATTCTGAAATCAAATATGAGTTAAAATAAACAAAATTTTTTGGAAGCGTACCCAATCTTAAACCTTTTTTGGAATGTTTAAATTATTTCAGTATGTACATATAAAATTACTCAACATTTTTATTAAAAATAATGTGTATATTTTTTAAAATTTTAACATATAGAAATTGAATTATTCAAAGAAATTGTGACTAAAACGCCCACTTTATTTATTTAAATAAGAAATAAAAAATAATCAAGGAATTTATTAAATTATTGAGAAAAAATAATGATATAATTAAAAAAATATTAATATATCAGTTTAATATTTGAAACACGAAAATTATCAAAAAAATATGAAATTTAAAAATTATAACTAAATTCTTGTTTATGTAAAACGCGTGACTTTTAAGAAAATTTAACACTCTAAGCATACAACACTCTTAGCTCCGCCGACCTTAACAGAACCGTGCGTTTTCGCTAAGAAAATATTTCCAAAACCGAAATATTTTGAGTAACACCCGGGAATCGATAAATACTTTTTGCATATGTGGTGTTATGTAGTTATACAGCAGAGAGAAAGACACTTAAAGGCAAAATTATTTCGTTACCAAATATTGTTTATAGTATAATCTTGGAAATACCACAATTGAAATTTGATCCTTAATTTTTTCAACGAATTTCAAAGCCAAAATAATAGAAATAGTAAATAAGGAAATGTGCACTCCAATAAAACAATCAAGAAGAGGTTTTTTTTAAAAAATTTTAAAAAATTTTAAGAAGAGTATAAATCTAAAGTCATATTGGATTTTACAAGTGTCCCAATTATTTTGTTTGCCAGTTAATATACAGTTATTGTATATCAATCATATAACGGCATTTGCCTATTGTACAATATTATGAAAAGTACAAAATTCTTAATTAAAAAAATAAATTAAAATATTTCAAAAATTTTGTTACATATACGAAGCTATAAACAAGCCAAGAATTAAGTGCTTTTTTCAACTTCTTCAATTTGTGAATCCCCTCATGAAATCATTGTTTCCATTTATATCCACATCAAATTATTCATATAGACTTCAGGAATTTTATTCGACAATTCAAATTTTTTTATGAACATTTTTCTCCAAAGTAAACGTTCTCCAAACATAAAAACGTGAAAAAAAAAACAGAAAACATAATGATTTTTTAAATATTTGGACTTCCTCTAAGAGACCAATTTTTAATAAGGCCATTTTATCAAAAAAATTCTATCAATCAGCATAATTGCTTAAATAAATGCAAGAATTACCAAAAAACTTGATTCGAAATTTAATTTTATATGATTTTAATGGTTTCTTATTTATACTCATAGTGGTATTACTCATAGTGAAATTACAATTTACTATTATGACAATTTTTTACCCTTGTAACACAAACAGAATTCTAAAAACAGTAAACTCTTTTGGCTCTTTTACTTGAACTAATATAGAAACTTCCTAAAACATTTTTTTTCGTTTTACGAGGAAATTAGTGTTTAAAAAATAAAACAAAAAATTGTTTAATTTTGTGCTAGCCCTTCTTAAAAAGGATTTCTGTCCAAAAAAATAAAATAATTTCACGTTCTCTTCTTTCTTTTTTCTTATTTTTTGTTTTCGAATAGTTTATTTTTAATTTTGACAGAACAGTGTTTCCTTTTTTATATGTATATTGTAGTTGTAACAATTTTATTTTTGGCATATTAAATATGACATTGTCGTATAATGCGGTTCTTAAAGAATTTATGGCCTAACCAAAAAAAAAATTCTTTTTTTGAACATAATTTTCAAAAAATAAACAACTGAAAAAGAAAAATAGTTGTTTCTTTTTTATTATTTTTTAAACAAAACAAAACTTCTTTCATTCATTCATTCTTAAAGGTCTTTTTTCAGACGTACATAAAATATAGGAAAGAGATATTGTCGACACTATAAAATCAGAAAAGTTTAATATTCAAAACGCATATAATTACAACATTTTCTCACATAAACAACAACTAACAAAATTTATTTTTTATTGTTCCGTTTAAACAAAAAAAATTTCTATAAAGATGAAAAACTCAAGAAGAAAATATGAACAAGAACTCTTTTCCCATCATAAAACTCTGCTGTTAATAAGAAAGCAGAAACCACTCGAATAAAATTAAAAATATTAAAATTTTATTTAGATTTTTACAAAATATAAATTTTGTATAAATTAACATGCATTTAAGCAAGTATATCAGCAATTTAGATTGTTTATGCTAAACATAAAAATATCCAAAAGAAAAATAAGAATAAAAATATCATGTGTATATCACTAAATCTCAAAACTTACCATATCTTCTTCATCTTCAATAAGATTGATATTCATTAATGTTTCCTTCCATGCCAGTATAATACTTTGAAAATTATTATTGAAATTTTGTTTATAAAGAAAACCATATTTTTCAGATTCATCAGCGACAATTGTAGCATTAGTTAAAGTTGTTAATGGTGTACTTTCACTTGTAATATTGTTATTACAATTTGTATTGCTACTATTCTGAGAACTAGCAATTGCTGCCATTGCAGTAATTTTTCTTTTTAATGCAATATTTTCATAATTTCTATGTAATGAAGTTTTCATACGAAATGAATCGGAACGTAATATAACAGTATTATTATTATCATTTTTATTATTATAATTATTATTTGTAATATCTAAATTAAGTGATTGAGGAAGAGGTTTCGTTGTTATCCTTGATTCCAATTGAGTTTCATTATTATTTTCAAAAGAATTATTATTTGAATTATTATTATTATTATTTGTAATTGAAGTATTTAATTTGATATTGTCATTTATATTTAAGAAATTGTCATTTAATTTAAAATTTATTTCATTGCTATTATAATCATATAATATTTTACGATATTTTGCAACAGATGGACTATATAAAATGCATACTGTTTTCCATGAATTAAAATTATTTTGATTTGTATTATCAAAATTTATCATTGTTGTTTTTTGATCATTTTTCACATTGTACGAATTCGCATTATTAATTAAAAATGATTCCATTTTTAATTCTGGATCTGATTTTGATATTCTTATACAATTACTTCCAGTTAAGGTACTTCCGGTGGAAGTTGATAGACTACTACCACAATTAAAATCATCATCATCATTTTCCTTATTTGTTTTTATTAATAAATCATTTGAATTCGTGTTCGAATTTCGGGGATAATTTATGGAATTTGATTCTTTAATATTCATTTTGGTTGAAAACATAAACTCATCGTCTGTTTCCCATTGACTGTGATCGTCTTCAGTTGTATTTATGGTTATCTTTTCTGATGAATCTTCCGTTGTTGATGAATCATCTTTAATGTCAGCCCCTTCAATAAAATCTAATGAAGTTATTTTAAATTTCGGTTCTTTATTTTTCAGATATGGTGATAATAATGGTGATTGCGACGATTTGAAAGATGTCTTGTCTATATAATATAATATATTGGCTAAAGTTAATACAATAAATTCAATTTTTTTTAAGTTGATGAATATTTCAATATTGCATTAGTAAACTTATAATAATTATTGTAATATGAATTGATAAATTTCCGAATTTGTAATTTTCAAAAAAAACTATTTGCTTAATATTTGTTTAGTAAGATTTAAGTTCAAATAAAAATTGAGTTTATTGAAATATTGAAAATTAAAATTTTATAAAGTAATCTATGTATTCTATACTAATGTTAAATTTTTGTTGACAATCAAGGTATTTATAGACTTAGTCGAAGGTTTAGACATCAAATATTTTTCAGAAATTTTATTGGATACAAATTGAAAAAAGTCCGCATAAAAAAAAATCTGCCGACTTTAGTCTAGTTATCAAACTTTCAACTATGTTTGATAGCGTAAACCTCACTCACATAGATCTGATATGCATAATTACAGAAATCTAAAACATCCATAACTAAAGAAATTTCCTGATAATTGCATCGGCTAAAAACACATAACATTTAACGCAACACAGTTGAACACTTACTCGTAGAAATAATAAAATGTTTAACTCATAAATTTCAAAATTGGAAAAATTAAATTTAGAAATTCTTAATTAATTGCATACCCAGCTAAAATATCAAGTTTGAATATCATACCAAAACCAAATTGTTGTTTTATTCTTTAAAAAGGTTTTAAATACACATAATATTTAGTCCTGCTCTTTATAAAGAATTTCTTTGAAAAATAGTCGCAATTTCTAATTTTAAAAAAGTATAAATTATATTTTAGTTGTATATTTAATTTAAATAAAAACCACAGCCATGTATGTATGTACATAATAAATACAAGACTCTCATAATTTTGCTTTAAAAACTAATTTCACTGTAATTTCAGTATAGATATAATGTACATAAATACATTACAATACAACATAGATAACGAATAAGACTATACCTCAATTTTAAGGTAAAAAGTGATAACACGAATAAAATATGAATAATTCACCAATGGAAACCAAAATAATACGAGAAAGTTTTACAATAACTTTATAGTCTGGCGCCGACATATGTACATAAAAATACGCGAACGCGACTATACGAAATATGTACATAATATGTCATGCGTAATTATAATGAAATATAAAGAGTAATCGAACTGACTTAGAAAATAGAATAATTTTCTTAAAAATATTTTAAGTGTAAAAATAACTTACTTGTTATTTTTTCAATCATTTGCAAAACGTATATTTTTACCTCAAAATCCTAAATATTTAAGAGAAATTAAAATAAAGGTATTTAAGACAGAAAGAAACTAAAATATTCCATTTTCATTACTTAATTACAAAAAAAAAATTAATAAATTCAAAGAGAAAATACTACAAGGAGATGTTCTAAGCAAGTTTAGCATTAAGTTGAATTTAAATTGAATTTTGGTCCAAGTGCTCTGACGGATATGCAATTTTTAGCTTTGCAATTGTTTGCTTACTTATTTGTGTTCCATAGGTTCGCATTCAAGCGCGCACGGATTTGTTTGTGCACCAAGTTTTATCTTTCTATCTTAAGCAGTTTAGAAGTCTTATAGAAAGACAGACGAATGGACTAAGAGGCACAATTTTTCCATAATGTTTTTGATAATGAAAAGAGTTTTTAGTGGAAAACGAAGCTATTACTTACGCACTCTTCTTGATAACGAAATTAAAATATCTAAGAAAAGCAAGTACAATTAATTTTCTGTCACTTACTAAATAACAAATTGGAAAACTTTATGATACAAAAAAGATATAAAAAATGTTTACGAGAACAACTGCTTCAAGTAAAAATTCTTCAAAACAAGACTCTTAAGTTTAGAAACTTTTTTATAAAACAATTTATTTAATATTGTGAAAAAATGAAAAAAAAATACAAAAGCTTATCAACAAATGTCTCTTTTTATAGCGTTAATGTATCGCGCTCTAGAATTGTTTGTTTATTTTTTAACTAACACAAATAAAGTTGAATCTACCTTGATTTTCGTATATAATATATATGTATGTATGCTATGTACATATTATACAATAAAAATATTTTGGAATAATATGTGAATATGAAAATATTATAAAAATGTTTGTGTTGGCTTCTCAATCTTGTAAAAATAACGCCGCTCCAAGTATACATTTTATGTAAAACGTTGATTTTAACACGCATACATTATTAAATGAAGCAATTAAATACACTTAAATCTTTAAAAAGATACTATTTATCACTTTATTTATTATTGATTACTATTTTAATCGAATTTATTTCAAAATCGACCCAAAATTAATTAATTTATATTAAAGTTGGCTAAAATAATGTAAATTAAATGCAAGTAAATAGTGCAAATAAGCAAAGTTATTTTTCAGGTATAAATACAGATGTGTTTGTTCTACAATCAAAAATTTCAATTTATTACGAAAATTTTTTTCGAAATTAAGCATATTGACCTTTATGAAATAAGTACATATTAAAAATAAATTTTAAACCTCACATGTTAAGCCTTCTGTTTTCAACAATCAACTTTTTGAATTTACTTTTCCTTCGAAAAGCGTTAAAATTTGGGAGCACAGTTTCATACAATAGTACTTACACGCAAAAATCAAAAAAAAGAAAACGTGGTTTGAAAGGAGGCATGTGTTCTAGTTATTATTATTACGAGTATTATTAAGATAGAATATTAGGTTATTAGCGCAACTCAAAATTCAATTTTATTAAAGAAATTAATTGGTTTTAAAATAAATTGTATGTTGGTTATAACAACACCATGTATTATCAATTACATATAAGAATCTTATTTAAATATAAAGAGAAACCTAAATTAATTGATAGACACTTAAGTATTGCATTTATGCAGGTTGTGTAAGAATATGTTATAATTAATTTAACAATTTAAAGTAAAATGATCTTTTAAAAACAGAATGATTTGTTTTTTTTTAATTACTTTGTCAGACTATCAATAAGCTCATTAAATAAACATTTTTCTGTCTATTTAAGTATATAAAACGAATCTTTGCTAAAATGTTAATTTCCATTAACCTATTTTGCAATATTTCTGACTCATTTTAATCTTTAAAATTCTAAACTAGTTTCACAAAATCTTAAAATTTTCATAAAAATTGAATAGTTATTTAATATTATGCGCATATGTATAAAATAGCGTTTGTTTAACTACAATTACACATTAGTAATAATTATTATTGTGTACACCAACATATTTGCAAAGCTAAACGTTTTTAATTATCAATTATTATAATATGAATGAATGCAATTCAAAGGAAATATTCATCAAAATTAAAAAAAAAAAGGAAAAAAAAATTCAAAGCTCTTATTAAATCTTACCTTTATTATTTATATCTGATTCATTATTATTACTAAAAGACGACGCCTTATTATTTCCTACATATTTTGATTCAAAATCAGATTTACTATTATTATTATTTTTCTCTACTGTATTTAAAGTTTGACATTTCCATATTGGTTGATAAATATCATCATCATCTTTTAATTGTGATCTCATATCATGAGGTGATGTTGACAATAATGATGATGATAAATTTTTATTAGCTGTACTTTTACTTCTTGATGATACAATTGGAGGTGAAACTTTTATGGAATTTGTTGGATTTATTACCGTTGTTGTTGTTGCCTGTTGTAATTCTACAATTGTAGCCTTTGATAGATTTCTGGGTTTTAAAGGTGGTGTTGGTGGTAATGTTGGTGCCATATGAGGTAAAAATCTTCTAGGTGGTGGAATTGGTTTTTTACGATTTACTTTATTATTAATTTCACTATTTTTATTATTAATTGAATTATTATCCTGAGGATTATTTTTATTTGGTTCACTACTCATAAAATCAATTAAATTGCCTTTATAATTGTTAAATTCTTTCGTAATAAAATTATCACGTATACAAATTCTGCTATTACTATTGTTAGATTTTATTTCCTTATTTTCTTCAATTTGTTTTTTTCCAAAATTTTCATCAAAAATCAATGTTTGCTTAGTAAATACAAAATGTTGGAACTTTCTAAATAATTTCAATAAATATTTTTGTTCGCACCTAAAATATTTTTCATTATTTTGTATATAACTTAAAAATGAACTTAAATTTTTATCATAAAATATTATTATCTTATTTAAACTTTCCGATAAGTTTAATGCTACGATAATATTTTCTAATTTAATTATTTGATTTGGAAATAAATTTGATACGATAACATTTAACGATAAATTTGTAATATCAGTTGTCTTAATAATATTTTGACAATAATTTGAATTTGCTATCGTTTCATAATTGAAATTCGAATTTAACTCTAAAGACTTTGTTTTATAATTTTTTGTTGAAATAATTAAATTTTTATTATAAGCTTTTAAATTTGGTTTTCTTTTAGTAATTTCATTACAGTTAATATCAAATTTAGTATTATTATCACTGTTACTATTTCTGTTATTACTATTATTACATAACGCACTTTCTTCAGATTCAAGATCACGATATTTTAAAATTGATTCAGATGTATTTGTTAGGTCACTTTCAAACTTGTCACTTGTACTATTAACGTTATTACTATTATTTATATTAGTATTTTCTGAAACACTAAAATTAGTATCAGCTAATGTGCTTGAGATTTCATTTTTTAATTCATCTATATCATTAGATTTTTTTAATTTATTTATTGCACTAACATCATTTTGTTCAAGGTCACAATCGTAATAATTAGAATTATTACTTGATTGATATGGTTGTAATAATAAATTATCCGAAAAATTTATATTATCACGATGATAGTTTAATTGTAACTGATGAACCGTTTCATCATCAGGTTTTAAATATATTGCTCGACGTTTTGAACGTTGCTGTTGCCTTATAAATTCGTTATATTTTTGTTTTTCCATTAAATTTCGTTTAAAATTATCAACCATATGTCGAGTGTATTCGTCATTTAATTCACTAATACTACTACTACTACTACATGTAGTCGACGAACCACTACATGTACTACCACTACTAGAGCAAGTAATAAAAGAATTATTAAATACTGTTGTTTGTGTAGTGTTTTCACTATCACCTTGTTGTGTGTTTGTATCTGGTAATTGTGAATTTTTTTTAGGCTCATTCAAAATTATTTGTTGTTGCTTCTGATGCAATATATTATGATTCTCTTCTGATTTTAATTGTTTATATTGTTGATTCTGTTGTTGTTTTTTCATTTGGTTTCGCGTTTCCTGACGGGAATTAACATTTACGGTTCGTTTATTATTCTTATTATTATTATTATTATTATTCACGCTACCACCGGTTGTACATATCACCTGTTGTTCAGTACTTGAGTATAAATGAACTGACTCTATATCTCTCGATATATTCAAATCATTGCTGAATTCATAAGGTAAACAAAAATTTTTTGTGGTTGGCGACAAAGTTTCAGAATTATCGCAATGTGAATAAACCTGACTTAAATTTGAGTGTAAATTATGTTGTGGAGTATTTGTTATGGAATCATTTACTTGTGGTTGGCTTAAACATTGTTTAGCATTATCATTTTCTGTATGTAGTTTGTCTGAAATTTTACTCGTACTTCTATAAAATTTAGAATTGCCAGATACAATTTCTTTATTGTTCTCATCTAAATGTTGATCTTGAGACAATTTTTCATTTAATTTAAAAATTTTATGTTTGTTTTTATACTTTTTCATTTTTATGTCATGAATTGGATAATTGCAATAGTCTTCAAAATGATTCGGATATCTAGTATTATAGCTATAACAACTTTTATATGATTTATCTGAATTGGTTGTCGTTGTAATTGTTGCTGAAGTTGTTGCAGTTAAATAATTATAACCAAAACTATCATAATTTGTTCGAGATGGAATATTTTTTATGCTAAACATTGAATCATCATAATCAAAATTATAATAAATATGTTGATCATGTCGTGTTGTGCGCAACCAATCGATTACACTATCAAAAAGTACACAATAATCGCGCGCAGAATCTACTGATGATTTTATTGATTGTGAAAAATCCATTGATAAATCAATATTGAAATTATTGGTGCCGTCATTATATCTAGATTGTTTTTCTAGTGCAACGGAAGTGTTTGGATTATTAAGTTGGTAATTACTTTTTGTAGTTGTTTTAACTTTCTCCGGAATTCGTTTTCTAAAAATTTTACTGCTATTACTGCTATTGCTTCTATTAACACTATGAGTAGATTGTTTTGGGGTAGAATGTGAAAATTTTTGAAAATTTGTTAAAATATTTTTTTTCGAATTGAATTGTGTTGAACTTTTATTTTGTAAACTTTTATGAAAATCATAGCTATTAAATGAATCTGATAGTAAAGGTTCTGCAAAAGAATTTGATTTTTTAAGTTTGTTTAAATTTGTATCAGATTTTGAACTTAATTTTTTATTTTTTCTTCTTTCAAAGACATCCTTATTATTTTTGATAGATTCGTTTTGATGAGAAATTTTATAATTGGGTTTATTATCATCATAATTTAAACTACTATTATTGTGTAAAATTTCTATATCTTTGGTAGTTTGACTAGAATTCGCTTTTAATTCTGAAATTTCTTTAATATCAAATGTATTTTGCGTGTGAAAAACATTATCATAACCATCTATATTATGAACAATTTGTAAACGATTTACAGATGGATTAGAACTATTTGGTTTTTCAATCTTTTTATTATTTTTAACTCTTTTTAATGTGTCTATAATACCGTGAAAGAAACGTTTTTGATTTTTTGTATTACTTTTTGTAATTTGATTTTTATTTTTATAATCAATATTATTTAAATATTCATTAATATAAATTTTTTCTAAATCATTTTGCTCAAATAATAATTGTTCATTACGTATCGTTTGGCAATTACGACATAATTCTGCACCATCTCTACCAAAAAATAATATACCACATTTCATGCAAATTTTATCTGGAGTTTTTTTTCTTTTTAATACACTATCATCAGAATATTGGCATAGATCACATACATTTGAATTCAAATCATTTGGAATATCATAACCACATTCATTACAAAAATTTTGGTAAACACATTCACTACTAATTATTGTGTTTGATAATTTCTCAATATAATTATTATCATCTTCAGTATCATAATCATTATCACTATTATTATTATTTTTATATTTTTTATTTTTAGCACTTGCAGTAGTGTTTAAGAGAAATTCTTGTAACAATAAATTTTTTTCTAGATATTCTTCATCAAATTTAATTGCTTCCCTTTTATTTAAATGAAGATTACTACTACTGCTAGTAGAATGATTAGTTTTCCTTCTAATAATGTTATCAGAATCTTCACTATCAATAATTTCAGTTGTTTTGTAGGCATTAAAATAGCGATGATTTAATTCCGGTATTGAATCATTTTCATATTTTGCATATTCTTTTATTTTCTGAGACGATTTTTTAAAACGATCTCGAGCCGGTACTATCGCGTTCTCGTCTTGTGAGCAACTATTTCTTTTTCTTTGATTATTTTCATAAAAAATTATTTTTTCCATATCGTTAGTGTTAGCATTATTTTAAAAATTCTTTTTTTTTTATATTTTGCTCTCCTTTAATTTGTATATTTTAAACACATGCATAATATAAAGAAAAGCAAAATAATTTTTTTATATTATTTTATTTTTCATTGCTTTTTAACTTTTATTTAAAATTATATTAAACTCAATTTGTTTTTTATCATCATATTCGAATTCATTTTATAATTTATAATAAAAATATCTCAGAATGTAAGTATGTACAATTCTTTTATAATGAGTCATTTTCAATAAGAGAATCGGATAACTATACTTTATAAATTTTAACGACAATCACGGAATGATGAGAATTCGCAATATAAAAATATGTAAGTATAGATAAAAACTATAAGATTGCCATAAGAAACTGCGGGATAGAATTAACTTGGTTGGAATTATCTTAAGTTTCCTTTTTAAGCATTTACTTTTTTTTGTATTTCATTCACAGTTTCTAACTTTATATATGCATATACATATGTATGTTTATGGAATGAATAATATTTTAATAAAAATATCAAGTTTATTAATATAAAAAACAAAAATTAAAAAAAAGAGTAAATTTCGAGATTTATTACAATATGGGATTAAAATTATAAATTCAATGATCGTATTAATTATTTGTTATCGCATTTCATTGATACTTGAACTCCTATACTTTATACAAGTAATATTTAAATTTGTTTTTATGAATTTAAAATTTAATTCTATATTATTTTTACATTTAATTAAAACTTGTCTTTTTAAAGAGTTTAACAATTTTATACAATTAATATAATATTATTATTGAATATTAAACATGGCACATCACAGCTGGTTGCTCTAAAGAAGAAAAAATACCAAAATAAAATATTAGAATTTTTTTTTAACTAATTGCGAATGAGCAAATTTCAATTCTAAAATGATCACTCTTGATTCTATTGTGAACTTAAAACGAAAATAAAATTAGAAACAACGTAATTTCATACTACAATTGAAATTAATAATTATTACGGTTTATTTATTACACATTTATTTTGGAACAATTATATAATATTGAACAAATTAACTATATACACATGCAAAGAATTAAAAATCATATTTGACACTCAATTTTTTTAATGTAGCTTTTAATTAATATCACAAAAAAATTTAAAAATCAAAGCTATTAGAAGAAGAAAGAAAAACTATATTGAAATTTTAATTATTAAATTGTAAATAAAATTCAAAAGAAAAATAATTTATTTATTATTTTTATAAATTGTTTGAACGCGATATTACCGCGATTGAAGTTAAGACCACGTCGTGTCTATCTCTTATAGGGTGCTTAATCAAACTAATCTCTGTTCGAATTAAAAATTTTACAAACCTTGGCCGGTTCTATAGTAGTAGAAAAAAAATAAAGATGGTGTTTTTTTTGTTTTGTAATTTTCTTATTCACTCATTGTAGTTTTTTTTTCTATACTCTGCCTCTGTTATACATAAAATATGTTCATTTTTTTTTCATCATTTTCTGGCAATTTAATTTTTGTATTTTTTGTTTTTTTTTTTTTGTGTCTTATTTAATAAAACATCTTTTGAATAAAATCATCATCAAAAATGAAAACACAAAAGAAAAATTAAAAATGTGTACAATTTTTATTGATAGAAGCAAAAAAAGTAAAGCACTTTATAACAAGCATAAAAATGATTAATGACAACAAAACTGTAGGGGATACTATGGGGCTATTCAAAATCAAGTTCTAACTAACTTTTAAATAAGATATGTAACTAAAAGTTGTAACAATAAGTTTTAACTAAAATTTTCTAACACATTTTTGTTCATAATATATTTAAATTATTTATCAAATTATGGAATTTTTGCATTAACAATAAAGTTTTTTATTATAGTACCGAAAAGTAATGTACGAAATGTAAGGAAGGTTTGTCATCCATGAAGAAAAAGTTTTTAAAAATATGCCATTTTCTCTTTCAGTCTAGGGACTTCTAGGAATATTTCGCAAAAAAGATATATGGCTATAATAAAAGAGTTCTATAAATCCTAATTATTCGCAGACGTCCTTTTATAAACTTTTATAGTCACCTTATTTTGAAGTTATCTAATTTCTTATGGAAAAGTCATTAGCAATATCCTCTTAAAATAAATACACTTTTCGTAGACTTTCATAAACTTTTTATTTAAAAATTGAGAACTCACATAATATTAACGAATTTGTCTACATTTACATACAATATAAAGATACCATAAATATATAATTTTTTTGAAATCGAGAAAACGAGTATGCATGTGATTATTGCGAATCAGCCATCAGTAATTATTGTATGTAGCGCTTATATAGTAATGGTGTTATGATTGTGAATTCAATTTGAGAACATAATATTAAAATATGGAATATACAAACCTCAAACGAGAACCAACATGTCATAACAATTATAATGTTTTATTATTTTTTTTTAATTCATAAATTATACTCTATCAGTATGTAATGTAATGTGTGCATTTATAATACTAAAATTTACTAATTGAAATACAAAATTGTATCGCCACATTCTCCTCAAAACTTATTTATGCATATGTACATTGAAAATACTACATCTAAACATAAAGATATATACATATATACAAACATATATTCCAATATGAATACATACGAAATTGCAAATTTTCTTTAGAATTTTATTAGCCGCAGCCCCATTTCGTTGTCATTTTACTGATTTCTCGGTTAAATGTGGTTTTCCTCGAAAACAAAATTTTTATTTTGAATGAATAGCAAATACCATGGAACCCCGTTATTAAAGAAATTTTAAACTGTATAAAATCTGATAAAAAAAAAACAAAGAAATATAGAATAAAAAGAATAATAAAAATTAGTTTATTTTTTTCTCCAAAGAGATTTGAATCTTCTCCCGTATCTGCGCACATTATAAAAGATTTCAGTCAGCACAATAAATAGAAACATATAGAAGCTGCTACTATATACAGTGGACATAACAATTGTAATCATTGTATTTAATTAGTACAGATCAGAGATCAACGTTTTTACAGTTAACCAACTGAACCCCTTTTTTATTGGTGTAAATTTTTATTGTTATATTTCTTTTTATTATTTTTAATGAAGGTTATACCGCTTATAAAACTCTAAATTTATCAATTACATTTTATATATTGGAATACACATGAGAGTAAACGAGAGAAAATTTGAAAATAAAGCGATTATAAAAAAAAGAATATAGAATACGCAAATTTTCTTTTCCATCTTGTTACAAAAAAAAAATTATTAGATCTTAGATACAATTACGGAGAATAGGAATATGTACAATATAAACATACATCGCAGAGTTGAAAAACCTTCACATTACAGGCGGTCATTTTGCCAAAAGTAGTAAAAATGACTTTGTTTTGATTATAACAAAACAAATGCTTCGAAAAGTCGCAAACCCAAAAACCAACTTTTCAAACGTTGGAAACCTAAAATTAACAAATTATGTTTACAAATTTTCGGAATAAAATTTTTTCCCACCTCCCTTGTCTTTAAAGATATCATCTCACACATCAGCAAACTTTCAACTTTTAGCTCCTTATTTTTTCCGAATTTTTACAAAGCTAAGGCTAAAACAGAATTATCTTGCCATCGAAAAATATTAATTCATTTAGTCAGCGCTTGAAATTATGTAAGCGCTTCATTAGGTTAAAAAAATGCAATTTTGCAATTTAAAAAAAAGCATTTTCCTAAAAGTATGCTATATAATTATTTAACATCATTTTGCCGTACATATTATATAATTAAGAATAATTTAAGTGGGAGGCTTAAAAAAATATTCATTTCCACTTGTTCAATGGAAATCTGGTATCTTACAAATCATTGATTTTATCCCAAATTATTATCAAAAATTTTGGTATAAAAAGATCAAAAATCCAAACATAACTCAATGCAAACAATATTATACTACTGGACGCATATTTTCTTCCTTAAGAAAACTGGTGTCACATAATATATGGAAAAATGTTCTTCTCCTCTATTTCAAGCTTTTGTATTTTTTAAGTGTTTACGTGAATATTGTATATTGAAATAAAATACTAACATCCTATGCGTTTAATAATTCTAATAAGAGACTTGAAAAAGAATGTAGATCAGAATATCACGATTTAAAGTATGAAACCGACCGACTTTATATTTTCATTTATTTGTTTTTATTCTTTAATTTGTTATAAATTTGACCATTAATTCAAAAACGTTCTATTATTATATTGTAAATTTTATTTTTTTAATTTATACAAAATGTACGTATGTGTGTATATATATTTGTGTATTATTATGTTTCGGTTTTGTTGTTTCAGCATTTTAAGAAACACTTCAATGAAACTGCAACTGAAATTAAGAATGATGGGTGCCTAAACATCTCTTTTTATAAGCGCAAAACGATACTGTATGAGTCATTTTAATTTTTATGTTTAGGATGGAATGAAATTATCGTAATTCTTTAAGGATTAGACAATGTATGTTTTTCTTTTGACTATATTTTTAATCTATTAGTCGCTTAAATAAATATTAACACTTTTCGAAACAACAGTAAAAGTAATTAAATTAACCTATTTATAAGTTTCACAAAATAATTTTACAAACTAGTTTCATGCGAGAAATTACAATCTGTTAGAATTGTGTCTGAATTGCCGAAGCTTTCTTCTATTCTTTCAGTAAATTAGAGTTTTTTGAAATTTCAACTTTATTTAACCAGATTCCTCTTTAACTGTGATAGTTTTCAAGTTAATAATATATTTGATTTTATAAATAAATTATACGAGAGTAATTTTTGAAAGTGCTATGTTGTAGACGTTCTGCATGTACAAGACATATAAAATCAAATAACTGGTATGTTATATAAAATTTCCTGGCGTTCTTTTGGGAGCGAACTTTTGAGTATATTCGAAATTGCATACAATTACCACACTATCGATCGTTAAATATAAAACTTTGTTCTGCTCGAAAAAACAGGTAAATCATGAATGAATGAGTTAATATGCATATACAAAATAAACTTTACTTTTGTGTTTTGTATTTTATTACATAACACAAATTTAGCTGTATAATATTAATATTCTTACTTTCATAACACTAAAAATTTGTTGAAAATCTACAAAATAATGTGAATTATATTTTAATTATTGTAACCTAATAATTGTGGCCCCTTTGTCAATCAAATCATGTGTAATTTTTTGTACTGTTAATCATAATTACCTCCTGTAATTTTTATAATTGTCATATAAACATACATCCATCGTTTGTTGTATATACAGATATACAAACAATATGTAATTTATTTTAATTTTAAAACAAAACTAATTTGTAAACATAATTTGAACAAATAAAACTGAAAAAACGACAGGAACCCAAATAATTGGGTCAAATCATTTAACAGAATAAAACAGTGTAAGTGCAATGTTTGTTTATTTTGATGCAAGTGGTTATCATTATGTAAACTAAGAAGAATTGTTGAAAAATGACCCTTCTTGTTTAGTTTATACAATGACCTGTAAACAACATTTTCTGTTTACACATTTATAAAAATAGCTAGTCTTAAATATCGAAAATATCGGAATACAAAAATTTCATGAATACTCGTATTTTTTAGAGAAAAAATGTTGTAGCAATTGGTTTTACAAATTTTTAAAAACATTACAAGCATGAATGTGTGTGCAGTTAGTTATTCATAGAATTTATTCTTGTTTCCTTTAAAACTTTGTTGCTTCGCTCCACTTTATTGTCAGTTTTCAAAAAATTTTAATAAATTTTAATGTACAAAAACAAAGAATTTGCATTTTCAGACAGAAATTTACGAAAAAAATTTTTTCTACACATTTGGAATCTTCCAAAGATGTTTTGGTTCTTCTTGTAATTTTCAATAGCGGAAATATCAAAAGATTTTTTTTATATTGGTTTTACATACATAATATGCATTTGAGGAATGTAGCCTATAAATATATTATGTATATAATTTGAATACACATATATTAACATATATAAAACTAATTTATTGAAAATATTGCTAAAATTAAGAAAAATTACTTTATACTTATCGATGAATTTCAGCTAAAAACTGAAATTCTTAGCAGCCAAGTTAAACTTAATTTTCCAAAATAATAAAAAAAACTTAATAGTAAAATCCAAAATGAATGGTTTAGGTTAGCAAACCACATCGCACATTATTTTAAAGCAGACTATATTTTAATCAAATTAGACTTCACTTCCAAACAAAAACTTTGTTTCTTATGGGTATATGCATGTGATTTGCAATGTTTCACATTTAAATCTTGTAAGAAAATTGTATTTCCAGAATATTTTAATCAAATGATTAAGTAAAGAAATGGCAACTTTTAAAATATATTTTAAACTTAAAATTAAAAAAATCAAACAGTTGTAATTCACCTTATACCTTAACATTATAAAAAGGCAATAATGAAAGTGATATTTGTTATGTTAGATAAGAACCATGAGCTAAATAAGCCAGCGTTAAAAGATTTTTAAATGTGATTTAAAATTCTGATGCGTAAAAATCTAAAATGCATTATTCTTGTTTACAATTTTTTTAAGGTCTTCATATACATACATTACTTGGAAGCCGACACTTAATCAGTTACATTCAATTTTCTTTTCTGTTTGTGAGGTCAGTCTAAGTCGTCAAAATCGTCATTCAATTCAAATTTAGAATTTTGATTATTTTTCGAAACTAAATGGTAAACAATTAAAATTTACTTTCACTCGCCACATTTTTTTTTGATTTATTTTTCTATATTTCCATATTTTATTTTTGCGCCTCTTATCTTTTATACATTGTTGAGTCCAGCGGAAAAATATATCTACGTATGTACGTACATACCTAATTAAAATGAAAATAAAACAACAGTGAAGCAGAAAAAAAAATATTATTAAAAAAAACCGCTTGCTTATATTACAAAAAAAATATGAACTCATTTTTCACTGATAAACCACACACATAAATATTGCGAAGCTTGAAAAAATTAAAATACAAAAAAACAAAACAAACAAAAATAAATAAGAAAAGTCGCGAAACAGATATGCACTTAAGATACAACTGTCATTTTTAGCAACGAAATGATGAATTTTCGCAATCATTGAATTTTAGTTTTAATACCAATTTGGAAAAATGAAAATTAATTGAGAGCCTCATGTTTTAATCATTTTAAATTTAAAGCCAACAAGGGTTTAAGATTTTTTTCTTTCTTTAAATTTTTTGTTTTGAATATTTCTTTTTGTGACGGTTTTTTACTAAATTATTAATTTATGAGACTTAAATTGAAAATTTCAGATTAATTATAATTTATGAAATTACAGCAAGGCCGCGATTATTTGAAACCATTGTCCTCCGAAGCTATTAAACTTTCTGAAAATTCTATTATGAGGCGAAATACTTTTCAGTCTACTTCTTAATAATTACGAAACTTTTCAATATTTATTTTAAATTTAATTCAACTCAATGATTTTGTTTATTAGAAGAATTATTTAAAATTTTATCCTTGTTCTCAGTATAAATGCGGCTTCTTTTCAACTGGAAACATAACAAATCAACTTGACTGTATCCATTATTTTACGAGGGTCTTTATTTCAAGGGTCTCACTCAAATATTAGGTGAATTTAATATAAAATAATACATGGCAATTGCTCTGGAAAATAAATATTTAATTTAAAATATATTTTAAAAATATGACCTATTTAATTGCAAAAGTCCTGTAGTCCGTGCTTAAATGTTATAGTTTTGAAGTTACGTTACGTAGTCGGATATTTATTTCTAATTTAGAGAATAAAAAGATGATGTTTAAAATATACTTTGGGGCCCGACTGAAAACTGAGTTCATAAAATTTTACATTTTACAAATGAAATGCAAATAACCTTAAGTGATTAAATGTAGCAAGATTTCTTGTAATAAGATTATTTTCTAATTTCTTGCTATTTTTTTCAATAATTTAAGAGTAATTTTAAAAACATATTTTCAGTTTAGTTTCTTACAAAAAATTATGGTAATTTATAAATTTCTTACTTGTAGAATTGGGTGAATTACTTTACAACTCATTCATAAATATTAAATAAAAAAAAATATTTTTAAATTTATTTGTTAATGAGCTGAAATCATTGGTTGGTTGACTGAATTGTAAAAGTTCTAGAATTACAAAATTATCTTTGGATAAAAGATGACTAAATAAATTTCGAAACAAACACTTGTATATCGAATTAAAAATTTACATAAGTAAAACATTTATATACATATGTATGTATACAAAATATGTATGCTTATGTAAAAATTTTATGTATATTTTCTTTAACATTTTTGATATTTTAACATTGTCGCAAAGCAAGTGTAAATCCATTCTTAATTCGACACACTTAATTTAATAATTAAAAGGCAAAGTGTAAAAAGAAAATAAAAAATTCAATTTTGTGAGTTTGAAATGCATGTTGTATGGAAGAAGAATTCATGTAACATTTTTTGGACAAGTAAGACTGATTTAGTGGTCTCGGTACAATACAAACCATAATGATTACAAAACTAGTAGAATTATTATAATGAGACATAAAAATTTTGATCAGTCAAGGCTCTCAATATATATATATATATATAGCACTGTTTAAACTTATCATAGAGCTAAGGAAGCGTATCAAGACTATATTTCAAAATATAACTGCACAAGCTGGAAATATCAGACCCTTTTGTGCTGTTTCTCCAAGGGTAGTGACGAAAATACTATACACAACCTCTGTGACTATCCAGTACTCGTACTATCTAGTGAATTGTTTCGAATAGAGTTTCTTCGTTATTGCGGAACTGTTTTCCAATTCCCTTAAGGATATCAAGTAGTCAAGAGGGAGAAAGTTCCCTTGCCTCTATTCGGTTCCTGTAAGAATCTTAATTATGCATAAGATTATATAATTCAAAAAAGAAAGGTTAAGTTTACAAATTAATCTAACCTTTTATTTTAAAAAAATTTCGTAAAATTTTCTGATTTATAAAAATCTAAAATTCTATGAAAGCTGTAAGAAATCGCTACAATTTTAATCTGAGTGAATAGATAATTTTTATCTGTTTTCAAAGATCTTTCTGCAGAATGGCGACAATACATGAATATTTACTAATTTACATACTTCTCATAAAATGTTTCTGAAGAAGCTAATTTTTGAAATTTTTATTGCTTTATAAAATATCAACAGAAATATGAGTTCAAGTGGTTAAATATTGACATAAAGTAGTTGAAAACATGCTTCAATATTAACAGTATAATGTAAAATACTGTAAATGTATTTTAAGATGCGCTCATAATATATACATAGATGAAATTTCTATCAAAAACAAATTTTATAAATTTTCTCATTGGTAAAAGTTATAAAATATCTAAGAATTAAAATATTTTGAGAAATTTGTAACTCTAATTAAAAGTGTTTAATACAGCAGCATTGCAGTACACTTAAAGTGTATGATTTTCATACAAGAAAAAAAAAATAATAAAGTAAAAGTATCTCACATTCAGAAAGTATAAATTGATTTCGCTCATCAAACCCTTGATTTTCATTTATTTAAAAGCAAAACAGCTTATTAATTTTAGAAAAATTTCATTCCAAGCCCTCATAATCTTATTAAAATTCTAAATATGTGTATAAATTATGAAGTTTTAAATTTAACAATAAACATTTAATTCCCGAATATTCAATTAAAAATTTCACTGTAATTTTACTTAAAACAAACTTTTTAAAGTGTTCCCTTTAATTCAACATTTATGAGGAAATTCCAAGTGGAATAAGTGATTTTACTTTTTAAATTAAATGTATTTGTGTGATTCAATTAAATCAATTGAAAATTTCGCATTATTTTTCATTTCAAAAAGAGTTTGCATTTCAAAAATAGCATTTTTATTTTTATGTTTTTGCGAAAAGTATAAATTTAATACTTATTGGACTTCATAAATAATTTTAAAAGGAATATTTTACAAGGGAAAAGAACAAGAAAAAATTTTAATAATAGATTTTAATTACAAAATACAATTAAGACGGTTTTATTTTGGTAATTATTAAAACAACTACTTGAAAAAAAATATGATTTCAAATTTCAAAAACGCATAATAAATTTACAAAATCCTTTTATAAACCTTTTACGATTATATTAAAATACTAAATTAATGCTATCGGAATTTGTATCATGGAATTAGTTATTCTTCTCATATTGACATAGCTTAAAATTTAAACTTCTTCTCTGCACTATGTTCAGTTAAGAACATAGGGCAGCGACGAAGTTTATTTTTTAATAAAACAGCAGAATAAAAATTAATGAAAAATAAATTGATTGTCGATCAAACCCATATTTTTTTTAACGCAAATTAAGTCCAGCGGTTGTATTTATAATTTAAGATCTAAATAATGAAAAAAATCTATATAGCCAGCTATTGACATGCGGTCAAACGCTCTTAATATCAACCTGGTTTAATAGTAAAATCCGGTCGTCCTTACAATATTTTTGAACAGAAAAAATCTTCATATTTGTTATCGCATATAGATTAGAAATAACATACTTTAAAGAAAATCCTCGCGAAAATCACGAAAATCTCGATATGAAAATAAATAATCGCCATCAATCTCAAATGCTTGGTTGTTTGTGGCATTCATTCTGATGGTCTTTGTTTTTCTTGTGTTTATTTGTAGGCCAACTTCTGCTGCGCAGTTCTTTAACTTCTCTAATTTTTGCTTCATATTTTCATATGTGTGTGTGAGGAGGCATATCATCCGCATACTTAAGATTATCCAGGGTGTTGAAGATATTCCAGTTAATCCCATTTCTGATTTCATTTGTTTTCCTCATAATTTCATCTATAACAATGTTGAAGAGGACTGGCGAAAGGAGACAACCCTGCCTAACTCCCCGCCCCGCATTGTCGTTATGGGCTCACTTAGTCTTCCCTTGTGAAGAATCTGAGTCTCTGCATTTTCATACATCGCCTTGATAATTCTAGTTCTAACCTTGATAATTTGTGTGAATACAATAATTTAAAATAAATATTTTATGAACTTTTTAAATAAATACCACCATCAATAAAAAAATTATTTCACTTTATCCAAAACTTGGTTATAATTTTTACATAGTTTGCATTTATCCGAGCATTTTATTTTTAAAATCGCAAATTTATGATCTTAAAGTAATAATTACCAAAAAGTAATTGTATACTGGTATAGTGGTGGAAGTAGACTGACAAATAAAATTATAAATACTGTCACATTTCTTACATCTTACTGTTACTGTTGATTCTAAAAAAGTTCGATAAGTCACTTGCATACTGTAATTTTGCATACTTTCGGGGTAATAATCCGAAAGAGGCAGAAGTTATAAAGTTATTAAAAAAACATTTATGGATGTCTTGAACCGATTTCTAGTTTTCTCCAAAAAAAGTGAAATTTGGAGAAATTAAGAGTTTAAATTTTTTCGAAATTAGATTTTTTATCTAGGCTAGATCTTCAATAATCTGAGATGGACGTGAGTGTAAGAGAAGCATTACTCCGGAAATTAGTAAAAAGCTGACGAAATTTTTCAAAAATTTTTATTATTACTGAAAATTTATACAAATCCAAAAATGAGGCTGTATTATCATTTTAATATAATAAGTGAGATTACCAATAAATATTCGGAAATTCGAAATAATCGCATTTAAGTAGAACAAATATTCTTCGTATATTAATTTAGTTTATTCGTAATAACTGTTTCAGTATTTATTGCCAAATGTATTTCGGGAAGTCTTAAGACAAGTTAGAACAATAGATAAACACTTAACTTAACAATACTTCATTGTTATTTGCAATTTAATTGAACGATACTTAAACATTATTATTATAGTATTGTGATAAAGATTCTACATGGTTATACATAGTTTTTGCATAAATAGAGAATTTAGCTGTAGGTTACAATTTTCTGCTATTTTAGGCAATGTTTCTATAAATCAATTTAAATATGAGAAAATATAGTTTTCTATAATACCATGATATGCCCAAGGGAATTTATGGCTTTAAATCACAACCTTGTTAAATTTTAATATTTTTAAAATTCATTTTATAAGAATTTTTAGGATAACTGTGTGAATTTTTCTAAGTATCTCAGAAGTTAGAGAACAAAAAGAAGAAAAATTTTAATAACATATTTAAACAATTTGCTTAAATACGCACAAACAATGAAATCACAACAATATAAAACAGGTGTTACCTATAAAATATCAAGAATGAAATATTAGGTAAAATTCTCATTCTAAGTCGGCCATCGCCTTTTTCTTTGACTCTATTCAGTATCCAGTTGGCTCTTAGTTCTATTATTTTAATGTTATTCTACATTATAAAATTAAAATAAAAGCATTCTTTCATATTCATAAATCTGTAATAAATTTAATACTTCAAAACTTTTTATTTCTCATACATATTTCGTATTTCTGTTTCTTATCTTGTCGATTAGATTATTTCATACTGTTCACATATAAAAATTCTTTATTTATAATGAATAAAATTTAATACACAATAAAATTGTATTAAGTTTTAAAATTTCTTTGGATTTTCTCTCAATATAATTTTTTTTTCTTTATTAATAAATTTTCATTCAAATTTTATTCATATAGCGTTTAAATACTTTCACAATTGGTGTTAATTGAACTCTTTGAAAAATTTGTCTTTTATTATTATGATTCCTGGTTGTATGTCACGTCTTTGGTCTTAAGGTCATCTATTCAGTAATTTAGAAAAGAATTAATTGACAATTGAAAAAAAAAAGTATATTACTACCATATTCATTAAAAAAATAAATTTAGAAATAACAAAAATTCAATTCATTAAATGATTCATTCAACTCAAATTTTTTTTTGTAGAAATTTAATACCAAAAACACACACACTATTATTATGAAACACACTAATCTATACACACTTATAAGCAGGCAAAAACATTGAAATAAGATCGAGCGTGCCGTTTAATACCATAAAACACGCGTACATATGTACTTACTCACACCCGTAATGGAATACAATTATAAAAGGAGGAAAAATTAAATACGTGTGTACGTATTTAATTACTAAAAAAAACTACGTGTTAATAGTTAAGAAAATTCTATAATGTCGTATTCATTCTGTTCTGTCATTTAAAAATTTAGGTGGCCCAAAAAACAATGAATTTGAGAAAACTTATAGTTTACTTTAGGGCACATAACTAAAATCAGTTTACTATATGTAGTTATAACCCCTATATGTATATGTAGTTATTTAATTGTTTATTTAATATTTGAAAATTAAGTTTCAAGAATTCTTTTTCGAAATTTCGGAACAAGAACTAAATTGTCACAATATTTCACTAGCTGTGTAATTGTTTGTGTATACATGCACTTAAATTATGTGTGAAGAGGGTGATGAACACACAAAAAAGAAAACTTTTATGGAAAATGAAAACAAAATTTATAATGATCCAATAGTGAGGAAAATGAAAAAATTTGTAAAAAAAAACATATGAGTACTTGCTCGCAAAGAATACAAAATTATTAAACATTCAATATACGAGTACAATAACCAATTGTGTATTAAATACTATATGTTACAATATGGTCACTGAAATTAATTATACCACTAACATTTTGAAATAAATAAAAAACTAATTGGTTAAATTTGAATTGCAGATACTTTAGTATGCAAGAATAATTAAAAACTTAAACAGAAAATGGAATCGAACGGATATAATAAAATTTATTGTAGATCAGAAGTGTAAATAAGATCCAGCCTTTAAACTCATTAGCTGGTGTAAGAACGTCTATTAACAGTCTATAATTATTAGTCTATTAACGCCTTGTTCCTTCTATTGACACCATTCTCCATTTTATTCGAATACAATTCCAAATCCTTTTCTCTTCTAGAAATGAATTGATTAAAATAAGAAGTTAAGACTTATTGATTTCCATAAGTAAATCACAAATATCAAAAATAATTCAATATGAGCTGGTATTTTTAGTATAGAAATATTATTTTTGTATTGCAGAATCTTTTACTGGATTGATAATCCCCGAAAAACATTAAGTAATTATAAAATGTTATATGCATTATCCACTTGAAAATTGATAATAAAACAATGCAAGACTCGATGCTATTTACAAAGCGTGAATATAGTAGAATGAAACTCATAAAAAAAAATAATGAGCCTCAATTCAAATTACCTTTTTACTTTACAAAATATTTAAGTACACAAAACCAAAATTTTTAAGAATTTAATTCAATAATCTTTATCTTTTACCGTTGTTTAATCAGAATTGTGTGCAATCAATCTACAAATCAAGTAAAAATTGCTATTCTGACCTTCATTATAACATCAAATATTTGTCAAAACGTTTGAAATGAGCAATGGTCACTTGAAATAAAATGAAAATCAGAAGTCAGATCACTAAAAAGATCAATTAAAACAAAATATACTTGGATATCTTGCATATTAACAACGACATCCAATCAAAATATTTTTAACCCTTCTGTACATAACCAAAAAATTTATGTTCCGTCAATCTCTTAAACAATGAATTTTATATGGAAATCACATAAATTCAACAATTTAAATACTTCATGTCTACATATCAATTAGAAATAGTGAATAGATAAATATGGTAACTATTCCAAAAAAAAAATTTTGAAATATTAAATCCACCAACAACCTAGGACTTAACTTATTTCTTTTTTTCATCACGGCTTATTATCTATATCAAAATAAGTTAAGTATCGACCAGCTTAACAATCTTATTAGGTACTGTTTTGAACTGATTTATTTCATTCGTTAGAAACTACAGTGAGCTTCATACTTACAAACTTTTATAAACTATAATTGAAAACTTATTGATTATTAATTACAATCATATTAATTATTGATTACAATAATATTTAAACACATTCTATGAATAATAAGTCCATAAATTCTAAATAAAAATATACCTTTCAAAATTCTTATTGCGTAACAATTTAATAATTACAATTTATTAAAACTTTTATTTATACACAAACAAAGAATTAATAACGGGAATAATAATAACTTTTATTTGATAGTAACTTCGATAAAACGTTGATTATTTCTCTATAATACGTGCAAACGTACAAAGATAAAAAAAACCAATAAAATGCATTTATACTTCGGTTTTCATGTAATGGATGTGCTGTACTGAAAAATTTTATTGAGATTCTTACTAGACCAAAATTCTTGTTATGATACGTAACGTAAAATTTCATCTAAATACTTAAATAAATTTAAAGAACGTGTACTTTTCTCCAAAGTCGTCCTATTAATCCTGGACTCATTATTTATCAAAATTTTTCCAACTTGTGTACTTTGTTAATTATTTAATATTATACGTGTATAAAGGCACACTACCTAATCAATGCTTTTTTGATTTAAATTTTAAACAATCATTGAATATTTTGAAATTTTCTAAAAAAAAAACATTAAAAAAATCAATTTCTTTTACTTACACATTTTATTGCCATTAAATTTTCCAAATCTGTAGTACTCGATTTCCCAATATCCGACCAACTACGTTTTATCATTGCATTAACATTAATTGTATATTAAACAGTGCAATTTAACTATTTAGTAAAAAATACAAAAAAGAGATAATTAAAAAAAATCATACAAAAAACTATTAAAAAAATGCGTAAGTTAAAAGCATTATTCCGCAAAGTTTTCCGTTTATGTACTAAAAATTCAGTATGAAAAAAGTTAATAGACACTTCCTCAATTAGTTTAACACATAATTTAAAATAATAATAATAAAAAAAAATTAAATTAAACAAAACTTATCAAATACTTTATTATGTACCTTGATTATAGATATACATTTGTATGTATATGTATATATGTATGAATAATGCGGGAATATTTGTTTATTTACCTGTATTTAATCCAAATAGTACTTATAATAGTACCGCCATTACGTTTATAAGGGCCTTATATTTTTAAAAAAAACTGGAATACTACCACACTATCAGACCACAAAACATTCATTTTCTAGTATCCATATTTTGATGCCAAATAATAAGTTCAAATATTCCAACATTTTGAAATCATAGCTTTTGAAGTTTTGCAGTTATGATGGTGTTAAAACTAATCGTTAAGAAAAATAAATATCCATAAAAGGGAAAACACGATTTTCAAAAAATTTTAAGAAAAGTGTAATATGGATTTCGTACCATTTTAAACCAAAAGTTTCTAATAGAAGCTAAGGATTAAGGTCAGCTTAAAGAGTCAAAATTATTAACAAACCTGAATACTAATAATTGTTATAATTGTTAGTAAAAACGACGAATAAGTAAGACATATGCTTCATTTCAATGTCGAACAAATTCTAAAGGTAAGCCAGCTCAGTAATTCCGTGTAGGAAATTTATTTCCATTTATTTGGAATCAAATCTTTATTATACCAACATTATTTAAAAAGAATACCAATCTAATACTTTTCTTAAACAACTAATGAAAAATAGTTTACGTATCATCACGAACCTATATTGACGTATCGTAATCCTATAGTGGTATACATACATAATAAATTTTATTTAAGCATTTTGAAATTGATTGATCTAAATTGTTATTTTAAGTATATACTTAAATATCATACACATAGAATACTGAGGTGAGGCACACCATGTTTTTATAGCATTTTATAGCTTTCTTATCATAATTTATTTGTGTTTTAACTTTTGTGATAATAATTTATAGGTTCAATCTGGACAACAATAATTTATACAGTCAATATTATTGAGTTAAAAAATGATTAAAAGTAGTACACATATAGTAAGCATGTGGTGGAAAACAACTATAATAATATTTTTGTAAATTATTGATTGATGATTGAACTATGTGTTTCTCATTTAATTAAAAGCTCCAAAATAATATTAAGCTTGAAAATTGATTATTGTTTTGTATTACTGCAGTAAAAAGGGGAACAAAATTTTTCCTAATATAAAAAATTTCAACACATAAGTACATACTAACATTGTCAGTATTACTAACATTGTTGTATAATTTCGAAAATCTTTTTTACTGCAATAAAATAAGGAAAACTTGGACTAAGAATTTAAGTAAAAGTAACAATTACAATGAAAAATAAGAAACAATACATAGTTATTTTTATGAATGAGGATTGACATGTATGTATATATGTATATGGAATATGAATATTTTGAATTATGTGCAATTTAAAGAATTTATTGAGCAAAAATAAGATATTATAAGATTTAAATACCAAAATACTTTATTTACTTTATTGTTAAATTTATTTTTTTTTTAAGAAAAAAAGTATACTTAGCCTCAAATAAAATGTACGGACATTCAAACAGATGTTTTAACAAGTCAATAACAGTGCCCTTTAAATACTTTAATAATATATTTAATTAATTCATTTGTTTATCAATTTATAAAATACAATTAATTAACTTAAATATAAAATAATTCAAAATATGTGTATAAATACATAATCTTGTGCGTATGTAGATATCAAATAAAATCGTAAATCAGTGATAATCTCCAAAAACAGAGATTAGATTCATGAAAAAACTTATATTGCATTTATCAATTTCAGCATAATAGTCATTGTACCTTAGTTACTTTAGGTTGCAGTAGTTCCTATCACAAAACTCAACTTTTAAATTGAATACCATGTATCAATTTGAGAATAAAACAGAAAATGTTTTTTATATTGCAAAGAAAACCGCGGCATTTTTGGTTTTGTTTCTTCTGAGTTTTCCTTTTGTCTTTTATCTTTATTATGTACTTTAAAAAATTGAATCGTATCGACGGTTTTTCAAAATTATAAATTTAATATTCTATTTGCATTTATTTACTAACATTTTATAATTTATAGATAAGAAATAAAAACTAATGAAATAAAAATTAAGTTTAGAGTAGAATAAAAAAGTAGTGTTTACATCTTTAAAATTTTTATTTTGCAAAATTATTACAAGATTTTATTTTCCAAATTTTACGAACATCATAAAAATATTTTATAATTATTTTATTATTACTCTCTTTTTTATTTATTATTTTACATTATTGATTTAATTTTTTAATATTATTATTTCTTCAGTTAATCTGTTTTTTTTTTAAACTACCCACAAAATTACAATATGTATATAAAAATTTCCTTTTCTTATTTTGTTTCTTTTTCTGCATCATTTATAAAATTATAGAAAAAAAATTATGTTTAATTTAATATAACCTACAAAAGTTCAAAAATAATTTTTAAAATATTAAAACAGCATCAAATTCTTAGACTACAAAAGCATCAAATTATATAATTTTATATATTAATTACACAGAAACTGAGTAATTTTGCTCAGCATAGACTTGGTACGAGTTTTCTGAAATTAGATAAAAAAAAAAAACAAAAAAAATGGAAATTTCAAAAGGATGAAAATAAACCTAGTTGAAATATTGTTAATTTGTAAATAATAAAAGTTTTTTGAGAAAAAGCCAAATAAAAAGTTAAATTGATAAAACCTAAAAATTCAAATGATTTATCATGAATTACAAAACATAAAATAAATTTCTCATATTATTCATTCCTTTTTCATTTTTTCGTTTAATTAATATCCAAAAGCAAAATATATAAAGTAAATAATTCACAATGTAGACAACTAAAGGAGTATTTTCCATTTTATATGTTTCCACAAAACTACGCCTTAAAATATTTATTGAAATGTAATGCTTTGCAAATAATTTTTCACCTTGCTTTATTAATGCTTAACTTTTAAAAAATGCTCAGTGAAAATATTAAAAAACAACTGCTACAAACACAGACAAAAAAAGCCTGTTTTTGCATAAAAACAGTGATGTTTTACAAAATATGTACTTATATTAAATATTTAACTAATGGAAAGATAGAAAAGCAACTTTATTTCAAAATAAAAAAAACAAAAGCAAAAACGTTCATGCCATTTTCAAAACAGAAAAAGGAGTTAATAAAACATGAAAACGAAAATGTTACACTAAAATAAAAAAGGCCCGTTGCGATTGTCATTCATCAAAACTTTACACGTATCTTACTTTATAAATTAAACAATCTTTTAAATAAACGTTATGCTAATACAATCGTATTTCTAATTATCAAATTTATCGTGGCAATATATCACATAAAATTATTGTAAAAAATATATGTAAATGTACTTTTTAAACACAATTTTGATAAATAACACTCACTAAGGATATATTGTTCTAATCCATTATTATTTCTTATAACAAAGAAAAAATACTACATAAATTGGAAAACCCGCTAGAGCAAGATAAAATAAAAAATAAGTTAAGCTTTGTTATTTATTTGCTACATCACAAAAAAGCGTAAATAAGAAGGATGAACGTGAACTAGTTTTCTATTTGTGAGTAAACGTACAGTTAAGATTAAGTATGTACCTTAAATTTGAAAATTAAAATGTAAAAATTTAATTTAAAATTGTATTTATGTAACAAAATATTTTACGATTATTATGCTTACTTAAATTGAAATATGTAAGAAATTATTAAAAAATATATTTAAAACAAAATTATTTTATATAAATTTGTATTATTACTCTCATTTCTTATAAAAATTTTAAAATTAAAAGGAAACAAAAGAACGTATGATTATGAGATAAAGAAACAAAAGTTACACCTATGTTTCATCTGTAATATCAAGAAGACACGAACCAGAATTGTAAACTGAAGATTTTAGTGAATTTGCTACATCACGTCTAAACATTGACAAATTTTGTGTAAACCTACAAAAAAATTTTATATGGAATACATTTTCAAACAATTTTTAAGAAATATTGGAAAAAAAAACAAAAATATTTTATACCTTTCCCTATTTTTCATTGAAATATTTCTTTCTATTCCATCCATTAAAGCGGCGAACCATTGTGCCATTGTTGCTTGTTTTTCTATCGGTTGTGAATGTATGATATTTTCTTTAATTGATCTACATTCATATACAAAAAAAAAATAAAAAATCAATTTATAAAATTAATAATTTGCATTATTCTATAAGTTTCTTTATTACCCAAAATAATCTTCATATAATAAAATCAATACTAAAAGTGGACGGGACATCGACCTAAAACAAAAAAAAAAACATGTATATTTTCTTCTTCAACTACTTAATTTTTAAATTTACCATTGATTTCTACAATCTTCTGACATTACTAGATTTAAAAGAGTCGACATCATTCCTTGAAGGATATCAGAATACATTTCAACAACCTAAAAGATCAAGCTAAGTGTTTATTTAATATGTTGAAAAATATTTAAATTTTTATGCCTTAAGGAACTGCTCATTTTCAGGTGTAAGGCCATGTCTCAACTTTTTTTTAGGGAATGTAGAAACTAAAATAAATAATCAAATCTAAATTAAAACTAACATTTAACATACTAATTCAAAAACTTCAATACCTTTCAATTGTAATTGCTTGAAAATGTATGAAACAATATTATCTAAAGCGGAACAGCATACTGATGAATCTACAAAATCAAAATTGTCAAAATTGATATTAATATGAAACTGTCGTTCTTAATAAAATACCTAGGGCTGTAATTCCTTTCGATATACTTCCTAAAATATATCCGAATGCTCGTGGTTCTAACGTTGCCAGAAACGTAATATGATCTTGTGCTAAACAGTCTAATAATATATAGTATGCAGAAGATAACTTAGGATATTCCTGTATACCAATAAAAAATGCAAATATAAAACTATAGTACACGCATATGTTGGCAAAAATTAGTAACACATTAGTAACTGACAGGTGCTAGTCATCAGTAAATATGTTAGATATTATTTATTTTAAAATAATTTTTTACCAGAAGATCATTTTGTTGTATAGACATAATCATTTTTGCAGTAACATTTAAAACATTATCCAGCGTATCATCTCCATATAACTTGAAAACTCCGAAATTAACATAATTTCCACTTAAAGCATGTTTTAACATTAGAAAACACACGGAAATCCCTTTTAGACGCATTGGATATTGTTGATCACGTGGAACATCTATGTGCAATACTCTGTCACCTAAAACAATTTTACAATTTTCAAGTCAAAGCAAAAAGGGTTGGAATCAGTATTGCACAATTTTACCATATAAGCATATTAATTTTGATGTTTCTTTAAACAATAAAATTCCATTCGGACTAGAAACATTTCCTTGTAATCTTTGTGATCTACAATTAACAAGTTCAGCAAACAGTTTTAAAATGGGAGTTGTTAGTCCGGGGTCATGTGCCCATAATTCAACAGCTCTGATTAATATCGGTGTATAATCGGGGTATCTACAATCAATACCAACGTAAAGTTCAATATATTTCACAATGAAAGAAAAATAGAAGGTAAATTTTTTATTGATAAAATATCCGGTCTTCAAAACTAAAAACTTCCGAATGCTCTGTAGATTTTTTATGTACACTTACATCCAATCAAACAGCATCATATACGGACTTTTTGAGTTTAATGAAAATGCTAAACCTCGTAAGTCTCTCGCTAAACCAATAATAGCCTTTTTTGCTTCCTCATTTGGAAAACTGTTATTACCCATCATTATAGATCCTAACGATTCAAATTGATCTAAAATCAAAATTTTTAATATATAAGGTTTCCAAGCAAAATTTTTATTTCGCATAGTTACTGGTTAAGGGAGTCATAAAACTGTAAAATCTCTCTTCGTCTTCACCAAGATCAACAATAAGTAACCGCCCAAGCGATGTATAAAACATACTTCTGCATCTCATTTCTGTTAAGGAAGTATTTGTCCCCAAAAAAGGGAAATGTTCGCTCTAAAAATTATTTTATAGAGATGAAATTACTAGAATTTTTCTGTTTAAATATTTATAAAAGTCAAATACCGTATGATGTGTTAACATAAATTGCACTTCTTCTAATTTTGCCATTTTGCGAATGCAACTAAAATTTAAGGATAAATCATTCAAAAGACATAAGGTCTTAGTTATTACTTGCTCTGACCGGACCCAACATTTCAAATTCGTTATACTGAAATTTAAAAGATAAAGTATACAATGTACAAGAAATACTTATTTTCATTACATTTTTCTATTAATCATGCTTAACAACATTTGCTCATCGTTTAGCCCAAAAACTTCAGATAAGCGTTTATAAACCTTTGCCTTATTACTTTGTTCGCTAATATGAATTTTTCTAACTTGCTCTAAAAAGCTTAAAAAAGATAACTCTAGTTTCTCACAACCTGCTTGTGGAAGTCTTGCATCAGTTAAACTCATTAATTGCAGGACCTATCAAGTACCAGTTAATTATTTTCTTTTATGTTATTAATTTTTCTTTCTTACTCTTATAACAAGTTCACTATCCATTGTATCTTGTTCTTCACTAGCATTGAATGACAACCTGCCTCCAATAGCTGAACCAATAATATAAACCAGCCATGTTAATTGGAGTTCATGAATTTTAACATCCAAAGCATTTGCATTAGGGTTTTGTAAAAGTTCTTGATAAGCTCGTGCAGTTTGGTCGAAATGTTGAACTAATAATGTACAAGTTTTTTCATACTCGCATCGCTCAATTACTGACAATTGTTCCAATTGTTGTTGCACCATCCCTAAATCATCTAAGGGGTCCTCCAAATCTTCCCTGTAAAAATATTTGAAATATTTAGTATATAATTTTCAATACAATGAAGACGTCATCAACCTTGCTATAACAGGTACAGATTCTAATCGTGAAGTGATGTAAGCTTTTGTTAATTCTGGGGTATACGTTCCCAATAAATGAGGTTCTGTTGTCTTAACATATGGAACTGAGGCCACCATTTTTTGCCACAACAAAAGCAAATAATGCACACTATTGGGAGCAAATTGCCACATCTAAAACACAATTAATCAGTTAGTTTATTTCAAATATTTAATCATCTGATAGCATTAAAACTTACCTGCAATGATTGTACAGTGAATTTAGCAATAAGTTGAATCGCTTCTGGATAACATTCTACGGAAATCAATTCTCCCAGTTGATAATTTGATTTTAATCGGGCTAAAAGACGACAGAACTCATGATAGTTTTCTGGATCACTTAAGCCCTAAACATATTAAAAATTAATAAATATTTGCTCATATATAATGCAATAGTTTTTACATGTAAATTCTCTAAAATGTTTTTAACTCCATTAACCAGATGAGTAAGGAATTTTGTACGTTCGGAATTACTAAATAGCGATCTTCTCACTGATGTCATCTAAAACCAATTTTTTAAAATTTAAGACATATATTAAAAAAAAAATGATATATTTTTACGTTACTATATAATTAAACAAACCTGAACGAGACATGAGAGTGATAAGCTTGCAAGACCGTTTGGTAATATTTGATACAGATCGAAAAATAACTTTAAAGTGTTTGAGTCAAGAAAAGCTGGACGCCAATTCGCGGGAATCTTAAAAGAGTATTTATTTAAAATATATTAATTAACATTAAATAAAATGAATTTACCTGTACACTACTCATGTCATCTGTCGATTCATCAGTAGAGCTTCCAATAAAGTCAAAACTGAGGCAATTTTTGGTTAATCTCAAGACATGTGATATTAAACTAAAACAATTTAGAATAATACATTTAGAATATTAGCAAAATCACTTGCTTTACATATTTCACTTATATATTTTAATGAGACAATTTTCACAAATAGAATTTACCTTTGTTGAGCTTCATCCATAAAATTTAAATTTTTACTATTATCGCGGGCTGTTATCAAAAGAGAACAGGACAGTAAAAATATATCATACAATAACAAATCTCTGAAAGATATTGCTATGTTGCGATTTTTTGAAAAAGTCAAATTTACATCAAGTTCAGCAGTTGAATTCATCTCACAAACAAGTTGTGATAAAATTTGGACTCCAATCGTACAATGCTCAACTGAGCCCTATGAAAAAGTTAAAATAAGTTTTCAACCTTATAATCAATTATTCGATAAACCTGTAGAAATTTTTTGACGTCCTCAAGGATATTCCTAAAAACATTTTCGTTTTCATAAGTATCCAACCATCCATATTTAGTAATTTTCGCTAATAAAATTACTAACGCTTGCACAACAAAGTTTCGTAAATTTGGGCGAGTTGCTAAGTAGTTGAGAACATAACTCCTAATAATGTTTCAGATGCACAATTATTATTTGTTTTATAACGTAAACATTAAAGTATTTTACCTTATATCCATTCTTTGCTCTAAGCTTAGGCCTTGACATAATTTTGTCAATGTTGTGGCGGCTAATAGTTGAGCATAGCTAGAATCTGCTCTATCAAGAAGCATCTGACATTTTGGTAGAGCATCTGGAGCACCCACAAAAGAAACTAAAGCCTTTTCTGCCTCTGCACGTATTATTGAATCTGCGGACTCATAAAGTTGTTTGCAGAGTACTTCGAGTTGTTGAATTTCCTATAAGATTTACAAAATTTCAATATCTTATAAGGTGCGACTTAGATTCCAATAATTATGATTAGTGGTTTAACATAATTCATATTCAGAATACACTTTGTCATTGATAAACATTGTAAAATTCTTGACAAGTTTAAGTTATTAAATTAAAAACAAAAGTGTAATATCGCCATTACATTGAATTGAAATGTGCAAATTATTTCAACTACTTGATCCATACGCTTTATATCTACTTATATATTTGTTTCACTTTTCAAAAACAATTATATTGTTTTTGATCAGTCATAAAATTTATAATGGAATCAATTAAATTCGAAAATAGAACGAGTTTCATGTTATTTTATGCAAATATTGCATGAAAAAAACATAAGCTGGAACTGTATTGTTTAGCCGACTATAGTTTTTGTTCTTTATGAACAAGAAAAAAAAAAATTGAGATTTCCGACACAAACATACGCTGATTTTATACTTTTATTTTACATATAAAAATCACCTACCATTTCCAACTTCTTGCTTCTTATTATCAAATTATCTTTTATTAAAAAATAATTTACTTTAAGGATTAAATTTTAAAAAATTAATTTATTTATATTTAATGAATTACAGCTCCTTTACCACCATTCTAAAACGACAAAACATTAAACTTTAAAATATTGGCAACTCCAATTAAACCAGTACACATTTAACTCAACATCCACAATAAACATTTATTTCTAAATTCACAATGGTACGAAATTAATGACAGTTGAAATCAGTATTCAGTAATAGCAACAGACAGACCCTCGGATCTCACTCGGAAATAAATTGCAGCACTCGGAAACAAAATATGTAATTGCTGACTCATACATAAAGTTGTTCTAATATTTCAAAAAACATAGTATATTATGAATATATAACTTTTTCTTAATATTCTAATTTAAATTTTTTCCCGGTTGAACTTTGGCACATTTGCATTCTTTGCGCGTTATCACCTCCTATTTCCGTCCTTTTGTATACTCTTTCAACAATAAATTAGAAACTTTTTTGACGTGAAAGCTTTACATTTTTTAATCGAGGAATCCTAAAATTTCCAGCATTATCTGTTGTTAATTCAAAACACATACCATCAGCACATTTTTGCTGTCAGTTTTAAACAATTTAAATTATTTCGGTTTTGTGATAGAAAATTTCAAAATAAAATTTTTAGTCACACGCTCAAAATGACAACTCATGTGAAATACTAGAGTATATTTGAACTATTGCCCTTATAGCTTTTGCAGCGTTTTTAAAAATACAAGGGCACAAAGGCCCAGATTAAACTCAAAATTTATATAATCATTACCTGTGTTTGCACGCCGCCTTTATCATCAATGGTCGACTTACGTTTTATTCCCCATTGTCCAGAAGTTGTGTTTGAAGGGAGTGAAACATATGAACAATACAATTCCTAAATTTTAAGTTGAAAACGGAAAAGAGCAATTTTCCGTGGTGAAATGTCAGAATTTATATAGAATACACATAAACATACCTAAAAGGTACTGCCAAAATCAAGGGAAAATACCGACGCGATTTATTAAATGTCTATTTGTTATGCTCGTACCTTACTTCGGCGCACGAAAAGCAAGCATGTCAGGTTTGTTTCGAGAAGTGGAAAGCGACTGTTCTATAAATCAAATACTTATGTATTTGATCTAGTTTAATTTTCTAAGACCACTGAAGTAAATTCGAAATTTTCCGAAAACTGTAATTAGAATAAATCATTAAAAACCGAATTCAAAATGAATTTAACCTACATACATACTTTTCCATTTTCTGTTGATATTGCAAAACTTGATGCAAGTTTACAATCAGATTGAAACCAAATTGCTGTGCGATTCTGTATTAAAACCAAAATTTAGAGAAGTGGAAATTACTAAATTTTATAATAATTAGCCTGTAAATAAATTAAGCTTGTTTTTGAAGTGTTCGAAGCACATATTTGTGTAAATAATTGCTTTCGATATTAAAACAATAAATTACTAAATTTTATAATAATTAGCCTGTAAATAAATTAAGCTTGTTTTTGAAGTGTTCGGAGGCACATATTTGTGTAAATAATTGCTTTCGATATTAAAACAATAAAACCGCTGAAAAATCAAGATACATATATATCAATATTAAAAATTACAACTGGGAATTATTTCAATCAAATTTCGAAGATTTAGTAACAGAAAAACGTTATTTTATGTTTTTTTGTATATTGACTGTATTACTTGTGTTTTTTTAAATTTTTTTATGTTGACAATAAATAACAAACACTTATGATCTGTTTGTCGCATCACTTTTGTTTGACGCGATGAGTTGTTATTCAAAAATTTTGTTTTTCAGCATAAAATCATTTCCAAAAGTTGAAACTTTATACTGAAAACCAAAATACTTTTCAATAATACCCCATCACCCCGAGTGATGCAACTAACAAAATTTTTTTTTGCCCGTGATGATGAGTTTGACATGCCTTATTTATATAGCAGAGATTTTCATAAACGCAGTACTGCAAAACAATAAGTGCGAAACGCAATACTGTAATTACATTACATGATGAATATGCAACATGCATATTTTTATATAAAATCAAAACAGTTTATATGATAATATAAATCTGCGCTCCTAATATTGTTCTTGTTTATGAACAAAATAGGTTAGCAACATTTGTTTACGAAAACAAATATAGCAGTTTTTTCGCAATATACAACAATATAATTATATACTGCGATTATGAAAAGGCTTAGAATGTGAGCTACCTATGTGCTTTGTTCTATATCGCGTGAGTACGTTATTCTACATCAAAGTTGAAACAATTTTTTTAATTCATCTGGTTTTAATTTTTATGCAAAATTTTTTAATAAGCCTTCTTTTAAGAATACTTTATTAAAAATTATGTTTACTGTTTCATATAAGTATGAACAAACCAAAAGTTATAAAAACAATCAAGCTATAACTTAATCTGGGCTCTATTGCAACAACCTCTTATTTTTCTTAATTTTTCTTAAACAACATTCAATTATTTAATAAACAAAAACATTAAAAAAGCCAAAGTGGTTGGTTGAAGCTTTGACAATATCCTTGCCTTGCGTTTCCAAGAATATTATTTAGTTTTGATACTTAAATGCTTTTTGAACTCCAATTTTTTCACTCTTCCAAAGCAAGAACTTTTCGGTATTTGTTTTCAAATATAATTTTATTTAAATTTTTTTTTTGGCATATATATTTTTCCCTGTGACCAACATTATTGACCAGAAAACTAGTTTTGTAAATTCATAAAAAAAAAACTTTTATCCCATTTATTTAAAAATCGGCTTTTTTATCGAAAAACATGAAACAGTATATATACATTGCGTACCATATATACATACATATGTATATACTAGATTACAATCAAACAAGTTTTTTTGATGGAATTATGATATATTTTGTCAATGTTTGCATTTACCTACTTCACAAAATTAAGATATGAAAACAATTTTTTTTTCTGTATATCAAGAATAAAGGTAACGTTTTTTATCATGTAATGTTGCAAACTATATAATATTTTCTTATTTTTTTATATCAACTTACACTAATTTGAAAGCGCTCCAAAAGTTTAGGAAAATGATAAAGAAAAAAAAATACTTATTTTTAGTTAGAGTTATTTTTGTCACCTGGCAGCTCCTGATTTTTTAATTTAGGAAAATAAAAGATGACGCGAATTCGATATATAAATTTATTCTGTTGCGGCCATAGCTCTGGCTTGAGCCCTTACTCGTTTTTCGTATTCCAATCTGTTCTGGCAATATATAGTATAGGCCTCAGCTTGTGCTGGATCTTTAATATTTGGTTCATTGAGCAAATCTTGTATACCCAATAATATTTGCTTAATTGTAATAGCTGGACGCCAGTCTTTTTCTTCATCTAGTAATGACAAACATACTGTACCCGAAGGATAAACATTTGGGTGAAATAATGGTGGCTCAAATTTGCATTTTGGCGGGCTTGTAGGATAATCGTCTTTAAAAATCATTCTTAATTTATACAAACCACCTTCCCAAGGGGTGCCTTTTTTGCCAGGAATTGCGCATTCCCAATTCATTAAGTTCAATGTACCATCCGGATTCTTCGTTGGACGAGCAACAAAACCGAAAGGATGATCTTTTCGCCATGCTTTTCTTTCTTCTCCCAAACGAGCCACAGCTATTCCAGACATATTGTATTTCAAGTATTAAATCTCAATTTTTTAAAAATTTAAACAAAACTTTATTTTAAATTAAAAACCTGATTTTTAATTCTTATATTTTAATTAAGTTTGATATTCTAGTCCAAAATAATATAATTCCTCCTTCAGAAAAATTATTGATGTCAAAATTATTAAAAGAAAAAATCTACGACTGATATCGCCGTCGCGTATGGAAGCCGCCTGCGGTGTCCTCTAGTATGACATTAGATATTTTAGCAATAAATTTGAAATTTATTTGATTTGACAGTCCACCTGGGGATTTCTTTGTACGACTCGACAGTGCATAGAAATATCTTTCTATGTATGTACATACTTCAAAACAAAGAAACGTAAACAACCAAAACTGCTATAATCGTTATAACATTATTATGTTCTTTTCCTTGTTAAGAAGTTGTTTAGTGTAGCAACGTATAAGAAAACTGCAACAAAATAGAAGTTTGCTTGATAATGTCAAATCACATACAAAATTGATTAAATTATTTTTTCCATTAAATTTAGAAAAAAGAGTTCATAAAAAGATAATTGACTTAGAAGAAATTAAAAAACAATTATTAGGTAAAAGGAATTTGTGGAGAAAATTATATAAGAGCAGGTTATTTCCAAATGCCATAATATGTACATATGTATGTGTGTATATAATACGCGAATATTAATTTATTGGTTTAATCTTGAAATATAAATTAAAAGTCTTTTTTGGAATATTAAAGTTTCAAAGAAGCCGAGAAATTACCACTAAACCACTATTGAAAAGTCATTTGCAAATTAAGAAAGAGAACATTCTAAGGAATTTGCAAATAGTTCGTTTATATTACAAAAAGCTGGTTAAACGTTTTTCTTTGTATAGGTTTCTCGATTTGTTTTACTACACATCTAGCATGTGTAGTTCATATTTGGCTATTATTATTATTTTCTCAGCTGGAAGTATTAATAGCACAAGAAAAAACTAGTTGTCATCAGTTTATTCGTAAAAAAAATTGATGGAAAAACAATAACTTTGAAACGAGCAATGGGCTCTACACCATCACGTACGTTTTAAAAAATCATCGTAGCTTGTTATTATATATAAATATTTAAATATTGGAACTTATTTTAAAGTTAGAAACGTTTCTCAAAAATTTTCATTTTACTTTACAGTCTACTTTCCTTTGCAGTTTACGTTACAATCTTTACGTAACTGTGCAAATTAGTTTAGCATTGACACATTTTCGCAAATTTATGACAACGTTGTGTTGTTATTGGTCGATGCTTAAAAAAATATGTTCGTTGGACTAAAATATACTCGGTCTAAAGCCTATTTAAAAATTTAAAAAAAATTGCTCATGCGTATTTTTATTTATTTTGAAAACTCGTTTGACATTTTAAAAATTCCAGTAAACGTTTTTAAAAAGAAATTAATAAACATTAAAAGAGTGAACATTGCAATCATATGTATAATTTAAAATATTTGCTCGTGCATATTTTTATTTATTTTAACAACTCTGTAACGTTCATTGAAAGGAAAGTAAAAATATAATATTTGGTATACATAATAATTATGGTAAAACTAAAAAATAAGATTTATTTTTACTATACTTAATGCTGCACGCACAATTACGGAGAAAAGGATAGGGTGGGCTGTTGGCACTTTCCAGCCCTTCAAGGCGTCGGGAGTGAATGGGATTTCACCAGCACATAGGATTCTGCATAGGGGGCTGGAGCCAATTATGCCCTTTTTAATAAGAATATTTAGGAGTAGCTTGGCTCGGATACATTCCCGAGTGCTGACGGGTGGCTAGGGTTGTCTTTATTCCCAAAGTGGGAAGAAGGGACATGGTGCCCAAGTCATTCAGACCGATTAGTCTCACATCGCTCTTATTGAAGACGATGGAGAAAATAGTTGATAACCATGTCCGGGCGGGGAGCGAGGAGGCCGCTGAGCGATTGCCAGCATGCGTATCGCCTTGCTAGTACCCTAGAAAGCACAATAGAACAGGGAGAGGTGGGGCTATGCGCGTTCCTGGATATCGAGGGGGCCTTCGACAACACTTCTCATGAGGCGATTGCGGGCGCCCTGAGGCGTAGGGACGTGGATGATGGCACCTCTCTATGGATGTCCAATATGTTGGCTAGAAGAGTTGCAGAGGCACTGTGGGGCAGAGCACCCTAAGGATGCGCGTGACAAGAGGATGCCCACAGGGTGAGGTTCTGTCTCCGCTAATGTGGAGTTTGGTGGTGGATGAACTCCTTGATGAGCTGCTTCGTCAGGGAATTGGTGTCCAGGCTTATGTCGATAATATAGTCATCATCGCTAGAGGTAAGTTTGAGGGAACTCTTTGTGATATAGTCCAAAGGGGATTACGGGTGGCTCGGGCCTGGTTCGATACTGTGGGTCTCAGGCTTAACCCTAACATGACGGCCCTGGTGCCTTTCACTAGGAGACGGAAGCTAGAGCATCTGCGCACAATATACGTGTGCGGGCTGTAGAGAGAAAATCGGAGGTCAAATACCTAGGAGTGGTGTTTGATTCCTTGGTGTTCTTTGGCGAAGTCACGAGGAAGCTGTGTGTACACGGGTAACCCGGGCACTTATTATTTGCAGAACCATCTCGGGCAGGTCGTGGGGCTGCTCCTCGTCTGTCATGTGGTGGATGTATACCATGATGGTCCTGCCGCTCCTAACTTATGGAGCAGTGGCATGGGCAAGAAAGGTGGCTCTTGGTACGGCTAGAAAGAACCTGGAACGATTGCAGAGACTCGCAAGTGTCTGCATCACAGGGGCTATGAGAACTTGTCCAACGGCGGCAATGGAGGTGATTTTGGGACTAACCCCCTTGCACCTTGTTGTGGAGATGGCAGCGAAGGTAGCCATTTTCAGTTTGGGGAGAAATGGAGCCGGAATAATCGGTGTGAGAGATCGGGGTCTTCTTGTCGGGGAGGTTCCGACATGGGAGGGACGACATGGTAAAGAGGTACAGCTTCGAGAAAAATTTTGCCTCGTTGTTAAGTAACAGAAGGGACTGGGAGCGTGACTTTTCGGCCCGCCCAGTTGGAACACACGTTATTAGATGGTACGGAGATGGGTCAAAGACCAGTATTGGGACGAGTGTGGGGGTATTTGGGCCAAGAACCAAATTCTCCGAACCTATGGGAACTTTTCCGAGTGTGTTTCGAGCTGAGTTGCACGCCATTGAAATGTGCTTGCAGTTCAACCTGGAAAGGGGGTATCGGGGACAAGAAATAATGATTATGTCGGATAGCCGGGCTGCGAATGGAGCGTTGAACTCGTTTTCAGTATCCTCTGTGGCAGTATGGGGCTGCTTTGAGAAGCTCAATGAGTTAGGCAGACGCAACCGGGTCACACTGTGTTGGGTGCCGGGTCATATGGACGTGGAAGGAAATGAGGCCGCTGATGCGCTTGCAAGGAAGGGGCAAACAAACCTCTTCTTGGGCCGGAGCCCTTCTGCGTAATCGGACCATATACTATTCGTTGGAAATTAAGGAAGAAATCAGAAAGAAGGCGGTCGGAGCTCTGGAAAAGTCTTCCGGGGCTGCGGCAAGCCAAGGAGCTTCTGGAAGATTATGACCAGAAGTGATTTAAGAAAATTGTAGGGATGAGCAAGGTGAGAGTCCTCACCAGAATTTTGATGGGTCACTGCAGGCTTAGAGGACACCTCAGTCGGCTGGGTCTGGAAAATGAGGATACTTGCAGATTCTGTGGGGAGTATGGAGAGACCTCGGTGCACCTCCTGGGGGAGAGTGATGCTCTTGCTCGTAGGAGGGGGGAGGTGCTGGGAGGCTTTGCTCTAACGGTGGCGGAGTTACGGTCTTCTGGTCCTTACAAGTTGCTTGAGTTCATCAGGAGGGTGGGTCTCGAGCGTGTGTTGTAGGAAATGCCCCGCACTCGGATGGGGGCGCACAATAGATCCTTATTCGTGGTCGCGGTGCACTATTGCCCCCGTTATACAAATCTACAAATCTACTATACTTAATCGTATTTGATTTTTCTTGTTATAATTCTTACAGTCTAAGCGTACAGAACCGTTAGCTTAAGTTTTAGAAGCCATTCTACAACTACGTTAATATGAGAGCTTTTTCAGAATTTCTTAAGTGATTTGACATTTTGTTTATACATATGCACATATAAATTTAATAATGGTCTAAGATCCTAGCTTTTCTAAGATAAATTTTCTAAATACGACGTAATAGTTTTCTAAGCAAACATATACCGAAATTAATATTTAAAAAAATATTTAAAAAAAAAAACAGAATAAAGAACTTTGCAATGAATAAATTAACAATGAAAAAAATAACAAAAACAAAGAGAAACAAAACAAAAATCAGAACCTACTACTTGTTGTACTTAAAACTTATTAAATGTCAGTTTTCGGTATATTTAAATGTCGTAATTTAAATGTAACCTGTTAAATTTAATGCAAATGTACGTAGCCATTTAAATTAGAAACTAAAGAATGCTCAAGAAAAAGAATTATTTACTATTTTCAGAAAAGTAAAGTAATATTTTTTTTCTTGGGCATTCCTTAAGAAATTTTTGACAATTTTATCATAGAGTTTTATATGGAATTAAAACTATTTACCCAGCAGAGTACTATTCCTTAAAAAAAGCGACATTAAGAACGTTTGAAATTCGCTCGATTTAATTTTAATGTTTTTATCTCAAAATTCATTTCAGTTATTCAAATGAATTCTCCGTCATTTAATTCGCTTTCTGGATACCGCCTACTTTAATTTTTTTTTTCATTTTGGGTTTTTACTTACCAATGTATAGAATGGTTAATTCTCATACTTTGGAATGAGAATTTCAAATTATCTATTTTAGTCACGGCATAATGTAGCTGTGATTCATTATTATTTAATGACGTCATCTTTAAAAATAATTCAATTCATATTTCATATCAAAACATTCTTTGTTTGATAAGTTATTTTGAAGAATCATTTGCATGAATACGACAACGTAGAAAGAAAATAAATCAACATGTCTGAAGGTACAGAAATTGTAAGTGTAACAAATGAAGAATGGGAAGATTACAAGAAAAAATTTAATAAAATATATGAAGAGGAAGAAGATAAGATGCGACGTTTAATATACGTCGAAAGCAAAAAAAAGATTAGTGAACATAACAAAAAATTTGAGGCAGGGGAAGTTACATATAGTATGGGAATAAATCAGTTTGCAGACAAAAAGCCAGAAGAAACCTGCGGATGTATGGGGAGACGTAAACCGGATTCCACGACAAAGCAGAACTAAAACAATCATTTTTTTTATTTAAGGTTGAATATGTTTTTTATCTGTGAATATATACTTTTTATACAAAATAAATATTTGTCTTGCATATATGTAGCTCTTGCTTAATTTAATATTTAGTTTACCAATTTATTAAAATAAATACTAGAATATGTATACTTCTTACATAGATAATTTTTTCTTTAAAATTTTCTCTTATTGTATTTGATATCTGGGTTTACATTTTTTTGCATTTGTTGCATTTGATGTAATTGCATCATTTGTTGCTGTTGCTGCATTATAGGTGGATGCATAGAATTACCAGAATTAATCATATTCACTTGACTACCTATTTGGCCCCCTGATGTACTTGGAATTGGCACGGTTCTTTGTTCAGGAATCATATTTTGTCCAGGAGCCGTCTTAGTACAACTTTGTTGCTGTTGTTGTTGCGTGTCGGCGAGCATTGCTTTCCATTCCTCTAATCGTTGGTAGTGTTTGTTAATTAAAGCGTTTTTTCTTTTTATTTCATTGTTGAGTTCTTGATTTTCATCATTAAGCAGCATTTCTGGTTTCAGAGTTGATATTAAATATCTTTTTTGTAAAAAAAATGCTTCCATCAAACGCGCTACGTCTATAAATTTGTTTGCTGTTTGTTGAACTTCTACATCTATTTCATCTTTATCTACTCCATTAGAAGATTCTTGTTTCGTTAAAGCATGAAGGCATGCTTGAAACGCTTCTTCAAATTCATCCATTAGATTTCCATTCCCCGATGTTGTGGAAACCATGTTGATATTTTATCTTCAATTAAGTTATTTCCTTCGTCGCAGTATTTAGTAATCTCGCTGAATTTATCATTAATTTAAAAAAATTCTAATTTTTTAGAAGGATAAAAACAAATAATATAAAAGATAGTAAATATTGACACAAGGATACAAATTGACAGTTTAAACTAGACACCCTTAAAACAAATTTTGACATATTTTGACAAACAAGTTTATTATTTTGTATATGATATGTCAGGGATCGTTCAAATACTATCTTCTATTAACAAATATAATAAACAAAGTAAAGAAATATGTAAAACTAACGCTCGATAATCTGTGATTGAAACAACGAATTCAATTTTCAAATATGAACTTCATGTCAATTTTGATATAAAAGTATATTACTCAGCTCATTTTTCCATTTTTTACAAGAGTTTAAATTCATTATAAACTCTAGGTAAAAATGTCAAAAATTCCTTAAGTTCAAGAAACTAATGTAATTCTTTTCAAAAATAGTAGGCATTCAGTGTCAAAGAAATATTCTACATTATTCTATTCCCGAATAGGAGGCATCACAACAAAATATTATTTTCTTACATACTAAGTCAGTCTGGTATAAGAAAGTTTTTGAAAACTTAAACGTCTGGGATAATCTCAATGTTTAATTTTTTCAAGTTTTGTTAAATAAAATTTAATGTTTTAAAAACTTTTGAAATCATACAGCTGTCAAAACATATGTCTTTCTTGGCTATGTTTGTGTTTCTCTTTTTAAAGTTTTTTCAAGTTATATCCCAGACAGACATACTGTTTACGTATATATGACAAAATCCAATATTTAATCTGAATCTGACGAAAGTCAGATAACCTGTTTAACATTATAATTTCATTCAAAATTTTGAAATGGAATGAAATAATATCAAAAAAAAAATAAGTTCAGCCCATTCAGACGAGGCGATGAATATTCATTAGGTACATGAAAGCATCCGTGACTTCAATAATGCGCTTACGACGTAAACTTTACAAAGTATCACATTCTAGAAAGTTTAGTAAAAGTTCTTGACATTGTACACTTTTCCAAAATGCGTTCTATACGTGGCGGATACGTAAAATAAAAGCAAAATAAATGTATAAAATTGTATTCCAAAATGTATAAAATACTTTAGCAGTTTTTTTTCCCAATATGAAGGTATTGAAAGCTCTGAGACGGTACTACAATCGTTTTAATACCGTACTCAAACTTTTTATAAAGCATTAATGAAGTCACGCCATCTTTAAAAGTAGACTGTCTTATAAAAACGTAATTTGAATGTAATTTAATCTAAGTGTAATGAATGTGTAAAACCTGTTTCTTGATCTGATAAACTATGACTAACACAACTATGGTATACATTCGAAATTTCATATGTTCCCTCAGAAAATATGAGAACCCAGTTTTACCTAATAATTCATAACTCTTACTAATTTCTAATGTAAAGCTAAAATAACATTTTTATGGTTTTTACACTAATTTCCGTTAATTTGCTACTAACAATATTTAACAAAAGTATTCGTGTCATAAAATGTAATTCATAATTTTTTCAAGTTGCAACTTCTGATTTACAGAAAATGATGTTTGGATTAAATTTTAAAACGTGTCTTGCGCTTTGCTTTGATTTTTGTACATAACGATATCTTACACTAAAAATTTTTTCTTAACAACGTTAAAAGACAATTGAATTTTCGTTTTTTTAGTACCGATATATACAGGGTGATTCAGAAAGGTATACAACAACATATACCATTGGTTAGAGGGTCGAAAATGGGTAAAACTTTTGTTACGGAGTAGGTGCGAAATCTCAAGGGTTTTCGAGATACAGGGATTTTAACGAATTTTCACGAAATTTCTAGTTATCTAAGCTATTTTGATTATAACTTCCATTCCAAAAAGATAGGGGCTTCAAACAAACAGTTCCTGAAAGGTCTAGTAAAGGGCTTAAAATAAACACCTTATTTGATTATGTATTTTGTGTGCTTTCGAAATACCAATCATTCGAACTTTAGGAAAATCTGTCACATCTGCGACAGTGAAATAATTTAAAAGTTCACCAACTGGAATATTGTGTCATACAACATTATTATTAAATTATGCTGTTAGGAGAAAACATATTGAGTCCAAAACTTTAAAATTTGATTTTTTCAAATCTGCAAATTTTGAATTATGTCAGTTTTGCATTAAAAAATTAGCGAAATAGTTCGCATTAAAATCTTGATAATTTTCTAAAATTTTATTTAGTTATTGTTGAAGTAACGAAAATAATTTTGCTGTTATTGTATTTGTATGTTTTACTATACATACTCTCCTTCAATAGTTTCCGAGAATATGACCAATATTCTCGGACCAATAACTTTCGAAATCGTATATAGCAGCTACCATAAGGACTCATGAACTTTTCGTTTCGTTTTCACTATAGAAACACTGTATTCGTCTGGAAAAAATTTTCATGCTGCATAATATTATACCCATTAGAATCGTTATCTAAATCACGTCTAAATTAAATAAGGTTTGGCATAAAAATATACGCAAATTTAATTAACTGAGTTCTGAGAATGGTAACTTATTAGTGCGCACTTTATATGTACATATATCAAATCACTTTATTCATGTTGTTTACTGGCAATAAAATTTATCTAATTATGGGCTTAGACAGATTTGCAATTTTTAGTTTTGTAACTGTTTGATTTCTTATTAGTATTGCATAGGTTTATATTAAAGCGCGTATGATTCTCACATGCAATTGTATGATCTCATACATTTAAGCAATCAAATATTTTGCAAATGCTTAGAAGTGCAGGGCAACGATTTTGCAATCGAGCAGTAATTCCATACAAGTCTGAGCCCTATAACTACTTTCTATAAAAGTGTACGTACAGATATACGCATAAAATTTGCATATCCATACTTAGGTAATTATGCAAATATTGCTAGTTTTCATTTAAATTCACCACAAACTTAAAATTTTAGTATTAAATACTAAAAATATAAATTTTTATTTTATTAAATAAAATATTATTAATTATTTAATAAGTTATTCAGAGCTTATAGCACTTTATTGAGTTGCAGTTTATTTGACGGCAATCTAAAACCTTTAGGAACTTCTTGTGGTCGTTTATCTGTGAATTGATTTATTCCTTTTCTAAAAGTTTCATCACCAGCATCGTATCTCTTGTTATGTTCTATAATTTCCTTTTTAGTTGCTTCATAAATTTGACGTCTTATTATATCTTCCTCAGTGTCATATTCCTTATTAAATTTCCGTTTATAATTTTCCCATTCTTCGTCTGTTACTTTTGTATCACTTGATTTCACTGAAACCAGAGTTAAGTGAATCAAGTAGAGTAAAATGATGAATTTACAACAGTTAAATTTAAACATTTTTATAAGCAACTTCTTTTCTCTTACAACTTCAACAATTTAATGAAATAATTTATCTGTCTTCATTTTAATTTAAATATCTACATACATACAATGTAAATGATAAAGCCCTTAACCACAATTTTCCATTAAGATTTTACAATTTTTGTACTTAAGTAAGTATTATTATTTGTTTACTTTGAAAAGTTTTGATATGTTATTGTCAGTTTTGCTATATGAATATTTAAATAGGAATGACAATATTATCTAATGCGAGATTGGGACACTTTAATTTTGCGTGCCGTTTGATACAGTTATATAGAGTACTACGCTTTTAGAACGTTGAGCTCCAATGTGTTACTAATCAGCAAAATGGAAATTCTTCACAAAGCCTGTGTTCAGCGGTGCGCATAACAAAAATTATAGTACGTCCCATGTATACGTATCACATCTCTAAAACGCTAAAATTTGTTTTTGGTGTTCAATGATTTTATAAGTAACAGAAAAATGAAGTTAATTTCTGAGAAGAAAAAATCCGAAAATATATAATTATAAATTCTTAGATTATATATTAATTTCTCTAAATTTTGGAATTACACCTGTGATACAAGCGAGACATAACGTAAGATTTTTCTTCGTTCAGCGGTGAAATGAAACAAAATTTTGAGTACAAAATTCGCAAGTAAAATTACTGACATAAACATAATTTATTGCTAGTGTACGAAATTTAAATTGAATATTAACGTAGATCGTTTATTTATTTTAAATACTAAGTACAGGTTTGACTGTATATAACCTAAAATAGATTCTTGTTTTTCCAGATATAAATTCAAAATTCAATCGAACGATGTCCAGTTGACACAAATCTTCAAGAAGTTTTGAAAAATGACAAGCTATTAAATATTTTTATGACTTAAAAAAATTTTGAACTAGATGCTAAATTTTGAACTTTAAAAAGACAGTCCGGCCCGCATTTGTTCTTTTTGTAGCCTGTTCGACTAAGCTTTTCCATTTTATACTATTTTTTATTTTAAATTCACAAAATGTCTTTTTTTCCATCTGTGTGGAGTATCTCAAAATTCTGACTGCAAACAAATGCGGCTGTTTTAGAATAAAAAATTTTTATTTGTCAAAATCTGCACTTGTTTAAATATCAAAATCTTATTACTCAACCCAGTTTACTTCTTTTAACGTCTTTTAATGTTAACCAGTTTACTTCATTCAATGTTAAAACGTGTATTGTTTGAGGAACTTTATGGATTATTGTTTTTTTTCCTTAATTTTTTGGGGTCCGCACACGCAGTATCCCAAATTCTAGTGTAACAATTTGATTTATTATCCCAAATTTATAATCCCCATTTCTAGCAATTATATACAAATATATATACTTATAGTAATTAGTTTCTTAGTAACGGGTATCTATGCTACAAAGATAGTAAAGTTATTACAAAGTTTTGTTAAAAAATTATTTCAAATTTCAACTTAGTTCCAAGCAACAAAAACTTGAAAGAAATATGAATTTTTATTGTCCAATATAAGAATACTTTTGTGTGTTTATTGAAAATTCTTATCACGTTGTATAATTGAATGCATGTTTGCGGTTACAAACTAAATTTAAGTAAAAACTGTGTAACACAAAATTTGCTTGTTATATTGTTGGCAAAAAAATTTATAATAAAATTGAAAATAACTTTCAACTGTAGAATTCTTTCATTACGTTTTGTTTTTTTTTTTAAATAACGACAAATGTCCATGATTAATAAGAATGCGGCTCCATTTTTTAAGAATAGAAGATCATTATCTAATTTTTATAGCAATTTGTTTTTCAAAATCTTTTGTTAATTGAAAAATAAAACAATTCTACAGATTAGAGGTGAACAAAATTTTTATATTTTGATCTGGCCAGCAAAAATGAAGAAAAATAAAATTAAATGATTTACGGTCCTACAGAACAAAATCAACCAAAATTTGAAACGGTTCAAGCAGATTCTCGCCATTAAAACTGCCAGTCTTATGTAACCAATGAGTTTTTTATATTCGAAACAAAATTTTTACAACAACAATCTTAATTAAAGTGCAGTTTAAGAAAGCTTTAATGGCCATTTTAGTTATCGATTTTTAAAATCAATATTTAAATAAAATATTTTATTTTTAATAAATTTTTTGTCCTTTTAAATCCGACTACAATTTTTTTTTTAATAATTTATTCAGAAACTTAAAACTTTATATAATTAGATAATCATTTTTTTTTATGAGGACTGAGAAAAAAGTAAATAAAAACAAACCATTAATATTATTATTTTTTTATATTTAGAATTCCGAGCAGAAACTGGTATAACTTGAAATTAATTTTATTTTAACAAATTTTACAGGTTTATAAAAAAGAAAACTGTCGTTAATCTTTGTATTAATACTCGTATATGTATAAGTTTTTGTGATAAGAAAATGAAGATTTTTTTTTAAATTAATTTAAATAGCAATTTCAAATTGTCCTCATTTTAATTCCGATTCATAACAGTACGTAATAATGAGAAAGGTTTATTGTTGCTGCATTTAGCTACATGAAGCCTGAAATTTTAAAAGCTTTAAGATACTAACAAATAGTTCAGTTTCTTAGAAAAAAAAAAATTTTCTCACTCCACCCCTCTGAAGCTGTCATCTATCAAAATTTCTAAAATTTCGGCACCTTATTTCCGAAACTGCAAACTTTTCCAAATTTCTATAAATGCAGAAAGTTAACGGTAAGTGCCATGCCATCAAAAAATGTAATCTTTTTTAACCTACGCAATCAAGCCTTAAATTCAGGTGTTGTGAGTCTTTCAATTTTTTTTTTACTTCATCCTAAATGTATGCAATCCTTGAAATATTTCATCATGAATAAAAGCGTTTTAAATAATGCAGATTGTTTTTAAAAACAATATTTTCACTTGTTAATCGGAAATGTGCTACTTTACAAATCATTAGTTTGACCCAACTTTATTTTAAATCTTCGTTTTCTACTATATGCTATAAGCTTTTCTTTTTTTCTACACTTTATAGCTCTTATTTACTGTTAACTTCGTTGTCAACTTATTTTATTAAATATTAATAATTAGCGACAAATTAAATAAAATTCTAATACTTTCATCACCTAATACGATTTTCACCTAATATTATAGCTTACAGATTTTGGTGAATAATGAACTTTTTCTGCTAAATTAACATAAAATATCTATAGCTCATAATATTTTCACTTTGATAAAAAATCTGCATACTTATATGCAAAAATGTGACAAGATAAAACGAAAAGCAACAGTACTTCATTCAAATATACTTGAAATATGGCATACAAACTTGATGTTTTAGGAATATGGTATGTTTTAGGAGTGGTTTATTCAAAACTGATAAATTCTATATATAGTTCTCGCAAAAATGCTTTTATTCGAATTCACCACATAAAGTTTTGAAAATAGAGTATATTTTTATAATTTATGAGAGCTCGAGTACTGTCATTAAACAGTAACCACAATTTCAATAACACTTCATTGTGAAATAGACTTTGGTAAGTATTTGTAATATGTTTATTGTTTTATAACATTTTTATAATGATATACTTATGTACATAATGTATATTATATTTTTTTGGTTTACTTATACGAGTTTTTATAAATCACAGTAAAATTTTCATACACCGAGCAACCCACACAATAAACTTCTTTAAGTAACGAACAATTATTGCGGCGTCTGTAAATTTACAATTTTTCCAAGTAAAACCCATTCTATACATATAATAAACTGATTTAACTTTCTATCCATTTAACTTTTTATCCATTTATAATACTTAAAAAATTACCATATTCCAAAAGAAAATAAAACACGAAAATGCTTCGTGGATTTGTATACATTTGCCATAAACTCACTGACATTAGATGACAAATTCAATTTTAATTCATACAATGGGTTGAATTTTAAAAAATATGTGTACATATATCTTTTTATTAATTTTATATTAAGCGAGCTTTTCTTTATTATACGAACTCAATATTTGAATTTAGATGGTTCGTTATATTGAAATTTCACTGTGATGAAGTTATCTGACTAAATTCCGATAAATTAATAAATACCATTTTTTCATAATACATTTATGTTATTTTTTTAGTTTCAATATAATTGCATATTATGCATAAACTTTTATAAATTTTATTAGTAATTTTTATCACATTGATTGTATTGAACATTTTTTTAATATTGTCTTTAAATATGAAAAGTGTTTCATTTAACAAATATTTTTAAGACAATCTTAATCATGTTGTTTCTTTAAACCGCGTGGAACTTCATCGGGTTTTCTGTCTGCGAATTGATTAAATCCTTGCGAATATGATACTTCGCCAGCATCAAATTTCTTGTTATGCTCTATAATATGTTTTTTAGTTTCCGTATAAATTTTACGTCTTTCAGCGTCTTCTTCAGCCTCATATTGTTTTCCAAATTCTTTTTTATAATTTTCCCATTCGTCATCAGTAACTTCTAAACTATCTGATGGTTCATTTGGACGTGACGAAACCAAAATAAAAGTTAAGCTCAATAGAAGTAAAATTGTGAAACTGTGTAATTTCAACATTTTTATGAAAATCGTTCTTTTTCTCTTCAAATTTCAAACAATAATGATTAATTTTTTACCTGCTTTTATGTTAATCTACAGGAATTTTTTCTCAAAGATTCAACAATCAATAAATTAATTTCAAGTTTTAAGTTTTTTTTTAAATAATTTTTTTTTTTTTGAAATTTATGTGAAAAGGTTCCAATGTGTTGTATGTCCCAAAATTATTAAATTTAAATTAAATTAATCAAATTTTGGATATTTCTAAAATATTTTCTTGTGTATATTTTAAAATTTCTCATTTAGTGTATATATTTTGGGTGCAGTAAACTGAAGTGAACTGAACAACAAATTGTGAAAGTACTGAGGCCAGAATGCCTTCACTAGCGAGTTTTATAAATTAAATTTTTCTAAGTGAATTACTTTTTCCATTAATTTACGATTTATTTTCATTTGTATACAAAATCTTAAATATATGTACTCTAAGATTTTTGGGACTTTTTTCCATTAAATACAAATTTGTAACACAAAATAAATTTATTTTGTGGGGGGGGGGGTTAACAAGTTTAATCATTCAAAGCAAATATATTATATAACTTTTTTCAAAACTTGTATATATGTTTGTCTGTATTTAATGTGTAGATGGTTAACGCGACCTTTTCATTAAAAAAAACAAGAGGAAAGCTTTTTTAAACCCTAATTTAAATATTTTATTAAAAATTATTTATTGTTAATTAAATAGATTTTTTTCCAAGTTGTTTATTTTTTTCATGCTTGTTGCACTTTGTTTTGCTGTCTAAATAATTTTTTTTGTCTAATTTTTTTCGATTTTTGATTTGTATTTTAAATTAAAGCTTTAACAAAACTTACAAGTCTGCAAAATACTTTATTTAGAAAGCTACGGCGTGGCATCATAATAAAATAAACATTTATAATTTAATTTTTAATTTATTCATACTTAATTTCTTTTTTTTGAATAACTTAATAAAACGAAAAAGTTACAATTGCTATGTTTTGTAACAAAGTAGAATCATTTGCGAATGTTGTGCGAAAAAAAACTTTAACCGAAAAAAATATAAAGAAAGCTTTATCATTGCAATAATGACATTTTTAATTTAAATTTTTCGAAAATCCTTTTATTGTGTTACAATTTTACTAAATAGTATTTGGAAGTCTCAATGCAGTTGTAATGTTAATTTGACCTGCTTACCTGTGTAACAATAGTTGCTGATTAAAACAAGCTGCACATTAGTTGGCACATAACTACAGGTAATTCCTTTTTGGCACAGCGATTCCTGCTTACAGCTCCTTGTGAAACTTATTTTTTGGCGCGTTCTACTTTTAATTTTTGCAATTAAGATAATACTTTGATATCCCCAAAATAAATACCAAATTTGATGTATTAATTTATTTTTCAGTGTTGCAATTGCAGATAATGCGGATACAATTTAAGTAATGATTGAAAAATGTGGATAATGATACATTTTTAAATAACTCCAATATTTTTGGAGCCTTTTCAAAATTGATCCATCATTTATAAAATGAAAAATTAAATATCGTCAAACGCCTCTTACTCAAACTCTCTAGAAGTTAAATTTCTCTTTAAATTGAACAAAATTTTATTTTTTTCACGCTCTTAAACAAGCTTTTATTTGCTTTATGCTCTTAAGCATTTTATTGCATTTTATGTATTCGAACTTTACTGTGACATTCATAGTGGTTCAAGCTAAAAAGGTTTCACTGTGTTTATATATTTATTTTATAAATCAGAACAAAAAATATTTTTATGCACATACCAATTTTATTATATAATTATTTTGTGTATATTTTTACATTGTATATGATTGATTTAAAATTCAGGTGAAAATATATGATCTTAAATTTTTAACATTGTATTTACTACACTTATTGTAAAAATAAAATAAATATCTTATACACAATTTAACAATTATAAACTACTCTAAAAAGTAACTTGTTATTTACCTAAAGCCTTTTTCATACAACCACCCGCTTCTTCAGGTTTTCTATCGGCAAATTGATTAATACTCATTGCGAATGGTACTTCGCCAGCTTTAAATTTTTTATTATGTTCTACTATTACTTTTTTACTTGCTTCGTATATTTTACGTCTTTGCGAGTCTTCAGTCGGACTATAATTTTTTTGAAACTTCTTTTTATAATTTTCCCATTCTTCGTCAGTAACGTCCAAGCTATCTGTTTCTTCAATTTCGGCCATCACGTGTTTTAAAAATGAACTTGTAAGTACAATAAAAAGTTAAGACAATAAAATTTTGCCTTATAATTGCAGCTTAATTTTAAAATGATTTTCGAGTAAATATCTTACAAAATATAATAAGATTTTTTTTGATGCTTCCCTTTTTATATTAAAAATTGAATTGAATTTTATATCGGGTGATTTATGGATTTCTTTTTATGTTAATAAGCTATATAGATAAGGCTTTTAACATGATTTTTATTTTTATGTAGGATTCATAAAATTATTTATTTTTAGATCTTGAACTGCAAAGAAAATATTATAAAATAATTTGTTGGAATTTGCATGGGAAGTATTCACATAATTTAAAAAATTGAATCTAATATTTAATTTTTCTAAACATTTAAAAAAACTTACAACAGTTCATACTGTTTAACCCTCAATTAAGAGTGTCAACTAATGACACTACACATATTTATATTATACATAAATTTGGAAACTAATGACTTAAATATATCAAACAAGCATAATATTTAATTGCAAGCTTCATAGAGAAACAAATAAAAGCTAACAACATGAGCAAAATAAATTTGCATGTATATATTTACTCTTATAAGTATTAATTTGCTCTATAAGCTTCTCTCCTGTTCAACGAGTTTTAACCGATAGTGACACATAAAGTTTGCCGTATTTGTCATGCTATACATTTCAAGCAACATTTGCGAGTCTCTGCAAACCAGCGTAAATAATGATGAATTACAATATACCTATAATATGCAGATTATATAAATCCAATTATTTTCAGATATTGTCATAGTGAAATTTGAGTTTTTTACTTAAAGGTTAAAAAGAATTAATAATAATTCCAATTACTTTATTTATTTTTCTAATCTAATGACAGCATAAATATAAATTTCATTTAATTCCAAATACATTTAACACATAAAATAGCATTAAAAGCAGCTGTAAAAAATAAATAAAGCTTTCAAAAGTGTTTGTTCTAAAAAATATCGTAAAAAAACATAGAAACATTTCTATATCTTAAATATATTGTGTGAACTTGTATAGACATTCAATATAATACGAGTATTTCTCCAATTTCAAAAGAATTGATTAAATTAAAGGTTTTTGTGAGATTTAATTATTATTTAACTAAGCATAGTTAAAATTACCTGAATTTAGTCAGTGATGAAAGTAAATCTATAAATTTGTACAAAAAAATTTTGTTTACCAAAATGCAGATCTAACGTTAATCAAAATTGCTAGAACAGATGCCAACATTTTCTGTACCTTCATACATATGGCAGCGCAACAAGTGTGGTAATAAAATTATGCAAACTTTTTAATATATGTATGTATGTAAATAAATGGCAAGTTCCCTTACATTTAAATTTTTGATTTTTTATGTAATGGGTATCTGGAGAACTCTTTGATTAATCATAGTTAATATTAGATAAAATAGATTTAATATAATTGGTTCCCTCAATATTGTTGATACAATTTTTTTTTGTTTAAATTTTTATTAAATTACAAAATCTGATTTTTAAAACAATTAAAAATATTTAAATATGAAATGTTAACTTTATAAGTAGGTTTATGCCTGCAGTGAAGCATCTATAATTAAGACTGCAGCGAAGTATATATTATTTGCATACCCTTTATAAATTGTAACATTCTGGGGCTAACCTGAATTTATTTTACAAACGTGATTTTATAAAAATGTCGCTTTTATATTATAAATAAGAGAATGTCGGTTTTATTTCCCATCAATGAGTTGTTCTAACACCTATATAATTTATAACTTTTTAGGTTCAAATCACAAACCTAACTACTAAAATCAGAAACCTAAATACTACAATTTAGAAACCTAAAAATTGTTTTATTTTCAATTGTATAAAAGTAGAATAGTAGATTTTCTTACTTTTAAATTCGATTCATGGAAAAGGAATTAAGCATTCACATATTTCCCCAAGAATTTATAATGTAAATGGAAGCAATTTTTATCAAGAAATTTTAAATAAAATTCTTCTCCGCTTTCTTTATAATTTTTAAATCTGTTTATTTTAACATTTTTTATTAGGCAGCTGTAAAAGTTATAAGTGTTCTCTTCTGTACTTTTATCAAAAGATGTCGTACATTTTAATTACATTATTTCATGAACTTTTGATAACCTCAGTATTCGTCCATTAATTTTGATACAGATGTATTACTAAAAAATGAATCAATTTAATCTTTCCAAATAACATTAAATTTAGAAAATTACTTAATACATGACATTGTCAATCTATAATTCACAGTGACTTTAACAACGTTGTATTTCACACCGTAACGTTTTTGAATTTTTATTCCTTTTAACAAAATGTTTAAATCTAGACATTGTAATTTTTTGTTTGTATTTTGTTTAATAACATTATTTGTGGTTGTTGTTAGATCAGAATCGACGGATGTAACTGATGAAGAATGGGAAAATTTCAAAATTAAATTTGAGAAAAAATATAACTCTGAAGAAGATGCTAGAAGGCGTAAAATTTATGAGGCAACTAAAATAGACGTTATAAAACATAATAAGAGATACGATGCCGGTGAAGTTTCATATACACAAGGTATCAATCAATTTGCAGATTTGAAACCAGAAGAAGTTCATTTTGGGGGCATAAAATCATAAAATAAACTTTGTATAGAAAACATATCTAATTCTATGTCAAATGTTAAATTACAATACTTTAATGAACATAGTTTAATTTTTGCATATCTAGATTTTTGTCAAAATTGAAAATAATATTTGTACAAATATGTATACTACATATATAAACATATAAATATAACCTTAATTAAATAAAAATTAGGTATTTTCATGTTAAATTTCAAACTTAAAATTTATATATTATTTTCTTTATTTAGAAAAATATTTGTTTTTACAATGAAAAGATATAAGAAACTTCATGACCCTCATCAATTTGCAACAAATTGCGACTCAAATTTTCATTTTCGAGTTTTCGTCAATTAGTCATACATAATATAAGCTATTTATTTCAGATGGCGGTACAATTTTGAGACCCGACCCCAGGTATTAAAAATAAATAACTTCTTGAGTAGTTTTAAAAGCGAATAGCGGCGCTAAATCATGATCTGAATTATTTATGCCATTTTATAATTTTGCAGAGACTGAATATCAAATGATTAAGCGAAATAAATTGCGATCATAGCTACCGAAACTTTGTGAGTGTCCAAAAAAAAATAAGATTTGGACAATTTTTTTAATTTACTTTTGCAGTTTTAATTTCAATTTTAATTAATATTCGATTCTGAAAACATACCTACAAAATATTTCTTCATGTAAAATTAAATATATTCTGAAGTTCTGAAAATGATCAAGGAAACAAATTCGGATTTCAAAAAATTGCACTTATTAAATGTTATTAAATACCATTCAGCTTTCCCACCCAATTAAATTACTGAAAGAAAAATTAAAACAAATAAATTTTATTATTAACACGTTAACGAAAAAAGGATTTATTTTCTTTTTCAATTAAATTTCACATTTTTAACTAAATTTTTATTTCTTTTTCCTTTTACATATTATATGTAATATATAATATATTTATATATATATATATTATATAATATATATTTGCTTATATTTAATTATTATTACTATAATGTAGTTAGTATTACTTGTCAACTTACATTTAAAGGAGAAAAGGATAAGCATTATTTATAAATGATTTAAATGTGTTTGTTTGTTTTTTTTTCGTAATTCTATCCTGCTTTGATGGTAACCTTTATTGATATATCCTTAAAATAAAAAGAAAAACTGAACAAAAAAGTTATCAAACTTCAAAATAATTAGATGCTAATTTTATTTTTCTTGTTCTTTCAAATATTACTTTTTATCACAGGTTAATTATAAATTTCTAATAAAAAAAGTAACAAGAAAATTTTTATATAATACAATATAAAAAATATTTGGTCTACAAATATATTAATTACTTAGTCGTAGATTGCGACTTATCGTAAAATATAAGCGAATACTTGTATTGTGGCGAAAAATTTACATTAAATGAGAAAAAATTCGTATGCAAATCAATAAATATTAAATTAAATACATATAAATATAATAAATTTTATTTAAAAATGAAGATTTAAATGATTAATTAATAACATTTTTGAAAGCAAAGCGAAAGCATAATATAATGCATATAATATTTATTTTATATAAAACAAAATAGAAAATTTTATGTGAGAAATTTTATATGAGATATAAAATGAGATTTATATGAGATATAAAATGAGATTACAACAATTAAAATAAAATACTGATTTCAAAATTATCACCCATATCCTCTAAAACGAACAACTTGAATGAATGAGATATTATATCAATTTCGAAATTTGAAATTCACTTAATTTTTTCAAGTGATTCGTCTTCTTAGAAAACTTAGAGAATATGGATATGTGTTAAATCTTATCAATCCTATGTAATTGTCTCAAATAAAATATCAATCTGGCCAATGACAAGAAACAAAGAAGAATGTAATTTCTTTAGCAAATTAATTAAATTCCAAATTTTAATTAAATTTTGTGTCTTAAACTTAATTATTTGTAAATGTTTTGCTAATAATATCATTTACATATAATAATATGTTTTATTAAACACATAAAAAATATTAAAATTCAAATGAATTAAATGAAACCATAGAAGTTAAACATATATAATTTATTTTGTTTATAACTATGAAAATCTAACTTAAGTAAGAACTATAAATGGAAATAAAAATATGAAAATATTATACACATTATTGAGTATTAATTAATAAATAATCACCACATATAACAATTATTTATTCAATATTTTGTTGCTTATATTCTTCAATTTAAATTATGTTAGTACACAAAAATGAATTATAATGATATGTCCAATGAATTTATTTATTTATTATAGTTTTCTCAAAGCAGGATAGATTTAAATATTACATACAATATGGATAAAATTAATTGTATAATATACACTTTATTAATTTTTAAAATTGTTAAAAATTTTTCTTTTTTCTTGTGATTTTTTTTTATTTTTTTTTTTAGTTTTTTGAGAAAAAAAATTAATAGTCCAAAGAAATTAACATTAATATTTCTATTAAAGCAGTGGTTCTATTTGCTTATAAAATTTAAAAAAAATAAACAAAATTATGAATATTAAATTTAAATATTTCAAATTTTCAAAATTCAAATTGTGAATAAAGAAAATAAAATGAATTGTAAGTGTTTTAATACGATAATTTGTTAAAACATTTTAATTAAAAAATAATTGTATTAAATATGCAACAAAAGCTAAATCAAGGTTTACACCTATTTCTATTTTATAAAAATTCTTTGAACAGAAAATTTTACTTGTTATATTTAACATAACATTAATAGTAAAGTTATACAGAGAAAAAATTAAAATACAATTATTATGCTTGCTAGTACATATTCCTCACTTTTATAAAAAATATAATTTTAATACAAATATAAATCTAATTAATTACAAATACAAATATATTATATATTAAAAGTATTCTTCTTCAGGATACACTAATTAAGAATATGTATATAAAAATTAATATAAATCAATAATGGATAGAATATGTCTAGAAATCCGAAAACTTCAATTAGTAATTCTCATACTTTAATTTTATTACTATATTTTGACAATATTTTATCATTATTTCATCTTTAAATAAATTATCAAATTAGATACATTGAAATTATATTGAGAAGAAATGCAATTATGAGAAAAAATTTAAATAGATTTGCAAAAAGGATTTCTTATTTTTGACATTGAATAAATAATATTGTAAAATGCATTTCTCTTCTTCACAATTTATTGTATTGCAGCGAATTTATTTATGAATTATTAGTGTGACAAAAAGGAATAGTTGCTAAAATTGATTATTGCTTGTTTTTATGAATGCAAAAAATTAATATTTGCATAATTTCTTATCCTCTTCTTCGTAATTTCTATGAATCGACAGCAACACTAAGACTCAAAAGTTGTTAGTTGTTTTTGAGGATTTCACATTTTGTATAATTTAGTGCAAAAAATTTTAGACGCCAAAGTTTATTTAGGTTTTTATTATAAATTTGTAGATTTAGTTACGTTAGACTTAAGTAATTTTTGTTCATTATTACTGGAGTGTAAGAAGACTTTGAATGAAATTTAGTTTTGCTTAAGTTTTAGACAAGTTTAGCTAATTACGTTGTAAATTTTCTGTGATAAATTTATATTTTAGCGGTTATTCCACATGTCAGTTTCTTTCTTTAAAACTTTAGCGTTTAGGAAATTTTGAAGAGCCAAAATAAATGATAAGTACACCAAATATTTTTCGGTCATAGATTTGTACATTGAAAAGACTATAACATAATTATCGAATTTTGGCAAAGTTGCCTAATGCGATTATTCCTTTTTGACAGTTAATTAATGTGAATTTCTTAATATTAAAATATTTTTGAATTCTGTTCTTTGACTTTTCCTGAAGAAGATTTTTTTAGTAATTCTAAAGCAATAATTATTGTTCTTTGCGACTTTTAAGTACATTTATACATTTTATATTATTGTTAAAGTTAATTTGGTTGGTATTGACTTAAAAACTAGTTCCTTCAATTTCTATTTGTTTTTTTTTCCTTTTTATTATCAATTATTTTATAATATTATTGTGAGTCTTTAAGAGTATTAATTTAATCGAGAACTATTTAAATTTTATTTAGTAAAATAAATTACAATTCATGTGTTCGACTTAATGAAACAACACGAAATTAAATTGGTAATTTTCCTCGATACTATATTTACGATAACAGAATAGACTAGCAAGCATTTAACTTTAGTCCAACAATTTAAATATTTTTTTTTTGTTATATGATTTTTTATACCTATTATACGTATCAGAAAAATAAACGAAATCTCTTAAAATTATTTAAAATTTTTTTTATATAATTTTAAATACTTAAATTTTGCCGACCAAAATCTTAACAGATATTTTTGCTAAACTAAGTCTAAAAATTTACATACTAATATTTTTATTTTTTTTTTTATTTTTTTTTTTTTTTGTATTTACATGTAAGTTCTTTTTTCTTTATCTATTTTAGTTCTTTATAATCTAACATTCATGTATTTAATTTCACGTACGAGTATACCAGTTATATTACAGTTTTTTTTTTAGTTTTTTCTTTATTTATTTTTTTAATTCTAAGGAACGCGTATTATAATCTAAAATTTAAAAACACCTTTGGATGTGAATATTAATGTGGTTGAAATGAAAAAATTTTTTGTTACAATATAAAAAGTACTGTACAAATGCGCCTGTATTATGAATTCTGTTTTATGAATGTGTTTGTTAGATTGTATAACTTTCTCCAAAAATAAAATACTTTGCAAAATTGTTAGATTTCCCCCAAAGAAAAACAATGTCGAATAAAAAAAAGCCATTTTGAAGAAGAGCCAAGTTCCTACTTTAAAATAAAGAAAATATTTAGAATTTTTAATCTTTATTGAAGAAGTCAGAATAAAGCATTTCGACCTTCTTCTATTAAAATCAAAATGTTGCTTTTAAAAATTTTCAAAAGACAATCTATTCTATAAACAATGTTTTTACAAAAGTTTTACGTGGATTAAGCTCACTTTCAATTAAACTTATTGTGCCTTTTTGGCGAAATATTTAATGCTTGATCTAATCCATAGTTTTCTAACAAAAAATCCTTTTTTAATTAAAGATTTCCCCAGATTATCTTCATGTGGAACCCCCCATTGTTTTAAAATAATGGTTTAACATTATGTAGGTTTTGAATTACATACAAATCTTAATTGTTTAAAATATAGTACAATTATTTTAAAAAGATATATTTTAACTTTGTCCAAATTATTTAAATTTAAACATTAAATTTTTTAAATAATATGGTGATATAAATTTACTATAATTTTCTACATTTGCGATAAAAATAATGTATTGTAAGTGTTAAATATACTTTAACATAGAAAAGCAAATTTTTTTGGAATTTTTAAGACTTGATTAAAGTAAACTCAAAATAAAACTATACTTTTCCAAATAAATACCATTCAATTAACCTCAGAAGAAAAATTAAAAATTAAATTAAGATCAAAGGAAAATTTTTATGATTACAATACAGTGTTGAGACAGTTTTTTTTTCAACTTTTTACAATCGAAGGATTTTGTGTTGAAGGAAATCATGAACAGAACAGAACTAAATATAATTTTTTTAAAATATACTTTTTTTTTATTAAAAATTTGATTTTATGAAATTTGACACTTTATATTTTCACTTATCATTTAATCAGATTATTTTTTCAATTAAATTAAAATTACATATTCTTTTTTTTAGTTTTTCTGAAATTTGAATTATTACATTTAATCAGTTTAATAGTCATATAATTTCAAACTTGAACTATTCAGTTTCGATGCTATTTTATTTAAATGGTAATAAAAAGTCATTTGCACAGCAAATAACATAACTATGTTAATAAATATTACAAGGCAAAATACTCTGCATAACATATTTTATTGAAGAAAATTAATTATGTTCGATATTGGATTTTGATATCTGAAATGCAAGTATTTTAAATATTAATTAACAATAAATTTTAATTTATTAATTTTGTAAAATATTTATTCCGTGACTTGTTGTAATATTTTTTATGTATTCAAGTTTGAGAGTTTTGACCATGTAAGTAGATGACTACAAATATATGTATATGTATATATTTTGCATTCTTATAATGCTTTTCAACAAATATTGTTAATTCTTGTTGCAAAATATCAAATCTTATTAAGGATATTAAAAATTTATTACATTTTTTTTAAATTTTATAAATATATTGTAAGTTTTTAAGTTAACGATTGTAGAAGTTTAATCGTTGTGCTTAATGTGTAAATGTGTGTATTTGAGTGGGTTTAATGTTATTAATTTTACTGTGTTATAATTTAGTTTTCTAATTTAAATTAATAATATGGCGTCTATACAATATTTTTTTTAAAAGAGAAAAGTAAATAAAGTTAATAAGATAACTTGAATACAATTTTTTTTTTTTCAATTTTTGATTTAAAAAAGAAACAAATACGAAATAAAATACAATTTTAAAACAAAAAAAAATAGAATCATCTTACAAAATTAATTTATAATACTATAAGCGATTTTTACATATTTCGAATATCATTATTTTTTTGAGAATAAACAAATTCTAAAATTTTTTATTCGTGATGTAATTAAAGCAATTAATTAAAATTAAAAATTTTAAGAAAAATTTAAATGATCTTAAAGTTTAAATAACAACTTTCTTAAATATGACGTCTCACCAACTTTGTATTCAAGAAATTAAAAAAATAAAAATTAGAGTGTATTAAAATTGTATTTGTTATAAATTAACTTAAGCATTAAACAGACATTATTTTTTAAAGATGCACTAGAAAATTATTATGGTAGAATATACAGGATCGCAAAATATTTTTTGAAGAACAAATTAAGATATTTGACAAATAGAAACTATAATTATTTTCCAAGACATTCTTGTTAATATTTTAGAAAACCTGAATAAATTCTAAAACAATTCAATATTACACGATTAATTTTTTAAGTAGCCAAATGCTAATAAGACACAGATTCATTTTATAAAAGTATAAAACATGTTCACTTTATTTAAAGTATTTTTTTCAATTTTGATTGAATATCCAAAATTTTTGAACATTGAAACTACAATACATTTGAAATTACCATTACTGTAACTATTTTTTAAAGAATGTTAATTAAAGAATTGTAGATTGGCATTGTAATAAATCAAAATTTTCATTTCAAGTTATGGTAAAATCATTGAATACTAAACAAATTAAATGAATGAGATCAAGCAAGGATATCACAACATATTATACAATAAAAGATTGTGTTTTTTTCTTACATCAAATTATTTTGATTTTTTGTTTTAGTTCATAAATACGAGTTAACGTTCAAATCATAATTTACAAAAGTCATATGAAAAAGAGTAGAGGGTGCAACAAATCTCTTTAATTATAAAGCCATGAAATTAAATTTAATTAATGAATTTTTGAAAAGATTTTCTGTCTGCATTTGGTAAACGGTGCAAAAAAAATTCTTATTTCAAAATAGTTATAATCTTTAATTAATTCTTAAGGGTTGATAAAAAGACTGATATGAATCAATTAATGGTACAAATCAGCTAGATGTAACATAGCAATGTGGAAATTAATGTTAGTTTAATAACTTAACTATGTGAAAATTGAATCAGAAGAGTGCAAGAGATTCAAAAGTCTTAAGTTTCTTTAAGAAATTAAAAACTATTTTTCAACAGCAAAACGTAGCTGATAACGCTTCAAATTAATTGAGATTCAGATCAACATGTCAACAAGCATAGTTACTCAGTGTACTTCAACTAGCTGTTTTATTTCTTATATTTTTATCGCATATTTTATTTTTAAATATTATTTATTTTAGTTGGTTCTACTATTTTATCTATACGTTTTGCTGACATAAATAACAATAATAAATAAAATCATAATCTGTATTGTAAAATTAATGTTTAGTTAGGGAATTTTATTTTTTGTGTTTATGTAAAAACTTTGCATTTGTTAGGAAAATCATGAGATTTTATCAGATGTAATTATATTTTAAATACTGTTATTTATATTTATGTATGTATGTATGAGATAACTATTTTTATGTACTTTAACAATAAATTTGTTTTTTGTTAATAAATTTCTACTACAAGAAATTGGTGAATTTACATTTTGTTATATAGTTTACTAAAAAGCAAATTTGCCTTAAAATTTTGCAAAAATTTTGAACATTTAAAATAAACACTAAAATTTAAGAATGTATTAATTTGTGTATAACATTTTTTTTTAATTATATTGTTCAATTGAATAGAATAAAACAATTTAAAATATATTTTCAAATTAATATTTAAAAAAAGTACAATTTCTCAATTCTATAATTTTCTTAAAATTTCATTAGAATTTATTTATTCTCATTTTTATTTTTAAATATTTACTAAAGCTTGTATTTGTTTTTTTTTTCCTTTTTAATATATTTATTTTTTGAGATTACAATTTAAAATCGTTAAATTTACATCTTAATCATTTAAAATGTAAATTAATTGATGTAAACGCTGTTAATTGTGTTTTTTTTTCCTTTTTTCATTTCTGTTTTAACTAATTTGCTTGTTTTAACTTCAATTATTTGTATTTATTATATTTTATAACTTCATTTAAGATTTTATATGTTTTTATATTTATAATATGATTTTTTTTTTCATTTTTCAACTGTATATATATATATGAAGTTATTACATTATATTCTATATGCATTTATATTGAAAATAAGTTTATGTTCATTTCAGTTTTTATTTGATTTAATTTTTCTTCTATTTTTTTTTATAAATTTCTTGAATCCTTTCTTAAATATTTTATCAGCTTTTAATTATTTTTAGTTTTGGGTTGCGTTATTATTTTCCTTTCTTGTAATATAATCATATAATTATAATGCTAATCACCATTTATATTTTTTCTTACACGTTTACATTATTTTCATTAAGTTTTTCTATGTATAAATATAATGTAATTAGATATATATATATATATATATATATTTATATATATATGTATATTTCAGAATTTAGTTTAAATAATTATATACATATATATATTCATACTTATATATTTTTTTTTAATTATATCATTCGTTTTTATTTGATTTTCTAAAATAAATATTTTTTTTTTAAATAGTAAATTTTTTTTTTATGTTTTATATAAAGAATTTATTGTATTATAATAGTAATAATAATAATTATAATAATAATTCATTAATCAATTTACTATAAGATCTAGTTACAAAATACAACAGGCCGTTGAACAGCATCTACTAGAACCACCTTTACTTTTTTGCCTTTGATCTAAAAATAAAATATTTAAATTAGAAATTTTAATAAAAATGATTTTAATTAATCGAATTACATTATTAATTTTTATTTTAATTATTCAAAAATTTTTACCTTGAGAATTAGGCTCAGGCAAATTATCTCTTGGAACTAAATGCATAACAGTTGTTTTGCCAAGTGGAAGTCCTAATGCACCTAACGTTACGTTGCAATGTAAAAATCTACCTTGATATATAAGACGAAGAATTTCAGCTTTAGAAACAAGCTCAGATTCCCAATCTAAAAAATAAATTAACATTTAATAAAGAAAATTATTAAAATATTAAATTTTCAAAAGATATTTATATTCTTTAAATTTTCTATAGAGAGATGATGTAATTCATAAAGATTAATTGAGTGGCTTAATTTAGATACAAAAGCGAGTTTTTACCGTTATTTGTGATACATGTGGAATCACTAATATTTATTTTATTTTGCCAAAAATATTTTTTCCCGATTTTTTTTTTAGTATAGAAAATGTGTTTGGGCTTTTTGTTATTTTAAATTTTTTAAAAAATCAAAATAGCCTAACCTCTCTGTTGATTAGGATACTTTGGCTCCATGAAGTTACAAAAATTTAATGAAATGTCAAAGTCTCAAAAGAAGCAATAAAACTTAAATGTGAGTTAAATCACTCTACTTCTGATATATTACAGTCAATTATGATTTAATATATATAAAATGTTTCAACTAAAATGTAAATAAGAGAATTAAATAACAGCTAAATTTTAACTATTTAAAATATTTAAACACTATAGGCATATGGATAAGTTATCTAATGCTATTTATCAAATTTTCAATGCATAAATTTAATTGCCACGCCTAAACTGTTATAAAATTAATTGATACATATACATATAATATGTATATGTATCTAGTTATTTCTAAAATTCAAATAATACACATTACAGATTGAATCAAAATGCCATTCTTAGACGAAACCAAACCAACTCTATCAATCTTAATTATCAAGTTTAATTAAAATATTAAAGTAAGTAACAAATATGAAGTTATTTTGTTAATAAGTATACTTATAAGATTTAATAGAACAATGAAATTTTATGAATTTCAAATCTGACCTTTTTTTATCTAATATTTTTTTTAGCTTTTTGACTGTTTACAATAAACATGTACATTTTGAAACTCATAAATAACAAAATTATATTTAAAAAAAAATTCTTATGATTTTGCGCTCAAAAAAAAATACTAAAAACTGGCATTCACTTTTTGATATTGATAAGTGCCTCTTATCTGGCCATGTTAAAACAAAAATATCAAATTTTAGTATAAGTGCGTTTTTATGTACGTAGTTGCTGTTTACAAAATGTGTAAAACAAATATGTACATAATAATTGGCAGATAATAAGTCAAATAATTACAGTATACATTTTACAGAGCTTGTGTGCTGATAGAAGGAACAAATTTAATTTAATTTTATTTTATGTATGTATGAAATACAAAACTCAAAAAAAATAAATATAGGACCATATCAGTTTATGCAAAAATAGCTAAACAAATCGTATACGAGTAATTTTTATAAAAACGTAACTTTATTTAAGATTACTGTTAAGTCCAATTAAATTTTTGCGAAGTCGTTATGAACTTCTGAAGTTTTCAAATAATCAGTATTAATGTTAATTTACTAATTGGAGCTTAAAATGCAAAAGAAACACTTATACAACAAAAAACACACACTCACTTAAATATTTGACAAATTTTTTTAAGATTTATTACTACCAAATTTATCAATTTTTCTTACCATCTGGCCAATTTTCAAATACTGTTTGTGCAATATCACCAGCGCTATCAGATGGACTAAATAAAAATTCCTTTGTTTTTCCACTAACGAGAATAAGACGAAGATTTATCTAAAAGAAAAAAAAAAACAATTAATTAATAAAAAAAATTTAATTAATTTTAAATGATTTTAATTCAAATTTAATTTACGACGCAAATTAATATATTTTTATGTACACACATACATATATATTACTCGTATGTATGTATAAATCTTGTTATACAATTGAATAGATTAGAAAACAGTCGATAGATTTTTTTTACATAATTTTAATATTTCCTTACGAATTTCAAATTTTGTAAACAATTTTGCAAATTTTTTATAATTATAATTTAAAAAATGAATCAAAATTTTCTATAAAATTAATCAATGTAATGCTTTTATTTATCGAACTTCTGCTCTTTGCATAGTTATTACTTATTTCAGAAAACTTTACATCTCTGACAGCATTTTAAGTTCTTATAAATTAAAAGATGGCAGCTTTGTATAATTAAAATATATTGAGAGAGAAATTAATTTGCAAGCTCCAGGTAATTGTCTAGTAATTATCTAGTAATTTATGAAAAACTAAATTTTTCCTAAAACCTACTTACATATTACTTATAGAATTTCTCATCAAATAATATTAGAACAACGGAATGTAGAAAAAGGATACTAATTTTATTTAAAAAAAGGAAAAGGTCAAAAACAAATAAATAATTTCGAATTAAAAATTTATTATTTTGTAAGGAATTTTGTGTCGCGTACAATACAAAAAAAATATGTTTTTCAGGTTGATACGAATTTTGAATTATAATTGTTAAATTACAATATTCAGAATTGATTTTTTATTTATTTTTTGAACTAATAATTTATTGAAATGTAACACCATGGTAATTTGCTTATAGAATGATAGTAGTATGTAGTCGATTTCGTTATAAAATTGAAAATGAATTGATTGATGTGCCTTCAAAAGAGATTGATGGTATTTTGAAGTACGATTTATGAATTATAATTATTTGTAATATGGGACGTTGATGTATTCTATTAGAAATTAACACTAAAGCATAGGTAAAAATGTTATTTTATTTAAAGTAATTTATTCATTAATTTAAAATTTTACCTAAATTTTTTGAATATTAATAAATAAATAAGTAAGTACATTCTTAAATTTTTTAATGAAACTTTGTTCGCTACAATTATATAAGTAGTTATTTCTAGTTTCATCAGCAAATTGTTGGCACCAAAAATTTATAAGTACAACAGAAAAATTGAAAATAAGTGCATAATATGTAATTCTGAAAAATACCATGTAACAGTAACTTAGATTGTGATTTCGAACCACTTGTTTTTACTTTTTTATACACACATTAAATTTAAAATTTTTACTTGTAAATGAATTTTAAATTTTCATTAACATCAAATATCTCTAAAATGAATTCCACATTGGAAATAATAAATTAAAATTTAATTAAAAAAACAGATTGTGTCTTTTTATTTGTTGTTTTTTTTTCTTAGTTTTAGTTTTAAACGTCAGTCAAATGTCAAATGATTGCATTTGAACTAAGAATTATAAATAAGTATGACTTCTATTTTCAATAATAAATATGCATGTACACTTTTTCCATTGTTAAAGAGGGAAGTAGGTCATTTACATATGAACTGTATAACTATTCACATATACAAAACATATTTACACACATAATTGGTTATCGTTATTGCAATATATATACGTAAGTATATATGTCGATTCAATAACATTGTTTTGTGTTAAAGTTCAGACGACTGGCTAAAAAAAATTATGTCTCTTTCTGCATCTTTATGTTTTTTTTTTAATGCGCCAACAAGTAAACATGATTTTTTTGACAACGACAAAAGTAAGTTTTTATATACATATTTGCTGTTAAAATTATTTTACAATCTGTCAAAAAACAATTAAAACTTTTACGATTACTACAATAATTGGTAAATTTTTTTTCAAATATGCAATATAACTCATGGCAGAAGGTTTACCCCACTTTATCATGGGGGTAAACTATTAACTTTTAATATACATATTTGTAAAATATTCCTATTTATATAAAAACTTCTACGTGTACTTATTTATAAATATGAAAAAGTAAACATCTACATACATACATCCATGCATATCTAAAAATTATAAATAAAATTGTTGCAAATCATAATGATGAACAAATAACAAAAAAAAATCTGATGTGGTCAGCACATAACCGACCGCATTGTATATTGTCTAGTTAAGTGAAAGGGTTACAGAATATTATAAAAATGTCTTTTAAATACTTCCTTTCAATTTTTAGGACATTAGTAAGCTTATAGTTAACATACCTAGAAAAATGTAAATTTGGCTGTTAGTAGAGTTTCGCTTTGTGCTACCCGAATTCCCTGAAATGCTCGCCAGTTAACCAGAACTCAAATATTAAATTTCAAGAAATTCCATCAATTCGTTCCGTAGATATGGTGAAAAATGTAAAATCGGCCCGCAAATCAGTTTTCGAGCCCTGATCTTTCCAAAAAATTTATATGTTCACTGTTTTAATACGAGGAATTCATACATTAAATTTCAATGAAATCGGTCAATTATTTCCCTTTATATACGCAAAAATGTATATTTGGCCCGTAGTAAACGTCCAGTTGCTGATGCCTGATTTCTTGAAGTTGAAGCTTTCTGAAAGCTTATATATGAAATTTCAAGTAAATCGGTTGAATACTTTCTTCAAAATGTTCAAAACTGTAAAACAGGCCCGCTAAAAAGTGCAGTTCACGAGGCCTGATATATCCCAAAAGTTGATCAATCCGTGCCATGGTGGAAATAAACTTACATATAAAATTTCATCAAAATCGGTTCAGCAGAACTTGAGATACACGCGTGCACACACAGACCGACAGACCGACAGGTTGCTAAAAATAGTTTACTTACACTTCCCTACTATGGAGAAGTGCATTCCCACCGAAAACTCGATATGCAAAATTTGTTGCCATCACATAACCTACCTATTGTTTACACAATACGGTCGGTAAAAATCAAATAGCACATAACTTATTGAAGTATGGGTGAAAAATGAAAATTATATTGATTTTATTATTTTGCAGTTTCAATGCTTTTTTAAAATGTTATATTATTTAAAGTATAACAAAATCTTTTCCAATAATTAACATTAATTTCCGGCAAACCATCAACAAATTTTAATCATTAAATAAAACATCATGTAAACAATGAAGATGACGGTGTATTTTATTAAAAAATATTTCGTTTTACTGAAAACCCCTGTAAAAATATTGCAAATTTTTATGAATTCAAATGGTATTGTTAACACAATACATACAGGCGAACAATATTGCTGTATGTTTTATGCATGTCTGTAAAATATATTAATAAAACACTTGGAAAGGTTAAAAGTTAAATTACAAAATTTACTTAATTTGATTTTTTTAAATGTTCTTTATATTAGTAAATTTTTCAAAGAGCGAATAAATTAGTACTTAGTATGTAATTGTTAATTAATAAAAATGATATTTCTAAGAAAGTTGGATAAATCAATAAAACCTTTTAACCTGAAATTATTACAATAATGAATTTATGGAAAAATTGTTATATGCAGATTAATATTTCTTTCGAATTGAAAGTGATTGTCCAATCGCTTTAAATTAAAACTGTTTTTCGTCCACTTTTGAGTAAAATTGATTTTTTCACTCATCAGATTTTATTATCATGATCAGATATTTTTTTAATGATGTGAAAATCTCTGCCAAAGTTATAATAATTTTTTTTGAATCCAAATTTATTTAAGTTTTATATTTTCTTATAAAAAACGGGTTTTATACAATAGTTCGATTTCTATTCGTATATTTTGTCGTATATGTCAGAATTTCAAAAGACAGAATTTCAAAAGAAGTTTAAATCGCTTTTCTGAAAAGTATTTAAAATGTCGCTTAGAATACACTTTTCTGATAACTTTCGTACAGTATGAAGAATACTACAAAATAAAATCAATTTACTAAAACAACCGTATAAAAAATTTTTAGCTTGTAAAAAAAGTTGTTTATTTCATTTTAGTATTCTTCAGTAATTATGATTCTCGAAAATTAATTACTAATCAAATACATATCAAATTTTAAAGTTAATTGTGTGTGTATTCAAATGAGTATATATATATGTAGTGTAAATTTAAAGTTTTCGGATAATACTTAAGTACGAAGGTTTTAAGAAAGTGCCATAACGAAATTCATAAAAATACTTTTATCAAATATTTAAATTTATTTTTTTTAAAGGCGTACATGTATAACACATGTTTTTTTTAACCGGAATTTATTTAATTACTTTTCTAAAATAATATGTGAAGTTTAAATAAAATGAAATACCTAAAAAGAAGCGATACACAAAATATATATTCTATTTAAGTTGTTACTAAGAACCTTAACATTGGATAAGTATTTAACCTTAGCCTATAAAATTGCTCATTGAATATGTAAAACAATTGACAAAATTTGTTCCGTTTTTCAATGATTTACTTACTAATTAAATTATTGTAGAATAAAAAACTGACAAATTCTTTATTGATATTTAATCGTATTTTTTTTATTCTTGAATCTCACAGCACACACTTTCATCAATTTTTTAACCCTGAATTACAAAATTTTCGTAAAATAAAAATTTACAACTTATTTATGTCTAATAAATAATGTAATTAGGGTACCAAAAATCCTTGAAATCATCAGGTTTTTATATTTTGTAAGCATTTTTTTTTTTTGCAAAATTAAAGAAAAAAAATTGTATCCGCTTAACACAAAATCCGTTTGACCATATGCTGAGTTTTGTTGTCGGAAAATCATTTTTTTTTTTTTTGTGTTTTGTACAAACTTTTGTGGGAGTAAAATAAAAAATCCTTTGTAATTATAAAATTTGTCTAAATTTTCAATTTATTAAGTACTTACATATTTATATATATACATATGTATTTAAATTAGTTACATAAATTTTGTAGAAAAAAAGGTAAAGTGAAAAAACAGAATTGTTATATAGATTGCATGTTTTTTTTGTAGCATTAATTGACAGCTGTATTTTAATTTCGGAAGATTGGTTCATGTTGAATTTTATACTATAAGAGTAACTATATCTTAACCACATAAAAATTATGTAAGATCACATGATGGAGGACGTAAAACATTTTCACTGTGCCTGTGCGCCGGTAATATGGAATTATAGACATTTCTTGGATGCCTTCTTTCACAAGGAAGGAGCTGCCGCAAGCATCTTTGGTGTAGTGCTTCGGGCTCGCTATTTATATTGATTGATTTTGAAAAGTAATTTGCGATTCTTATTTTATTTCGAATTTTTTATTGGCCAGCGAATTGTCGAACCATAAAATTGCTGGCCTAGTGCATGAAATTCACGTAGACGACCAGACTAAGACAAGGACTAACAGTATCACATAAGTGTATATACTATGTATTTATAGAAAAAATAGTATCTATTGAGTTTTAATTCTCAAATTGATGAGTGTGAAATCTAAAAACAAAATTTTAAAGGAAAGGTTGTTAGTTTATAAATGTATTCGTGTTAAATATTTATTTTAACATTTTTAACTTTCACCATATTTCTTAATACTACAGCTTTTTCTGTTTAAAATTAAGTATATGAAGGTATAAATCATTTGGCTGAACTAAAAAATCAACGTGCAATTGTTAAAAATATTTCGAATTTTCAATAATGAAAACATGTCAGGCACATGGATTAAATCTTGCGTAAGTGCCACAATAAGTACTTGAGTGATTAAGTATTAAAAATTCTAATATTTGACTAAGAATTTTATAGAAAGAAAATCGAAAAAGACAGACAAATTGTAATTTTTTTTACGAAAGAGAACATGAAAATAAACGTTTAATTTTTTGTACTTGTTTTTTTTTTGTTTTGTAAAAGAATGTTTAGCCTTGTCAAATTGCGTGACATCTAACTATAAGTACATTTTTATTGTTCTTTATACTTTTCCTTTTCTATTACCATACGAATTTCGTGTTCTCTTTTACAATTCATCAATTTATTTACAATACAAGTGTATGTACTTACTTAAATACTTATAATATTTGTATTTACATACATAATGTATGTATAGGCATGTTTGTAACACGTGAACATTTCAAATAAGCCTTAGTCTTAATGCCTCCTTTCTATTTTCAAAAATAAACGCGAATACTTAAAAGAAAACAAAATAAAAATAATCGCGGATACTTCAAAGTTTTACTACTTTTTTTCTTTTTTTTCTTTTCAAGTGTTATAGAGGGCTTGCTTTTCCATTTTCGTTTAATTACCTCATTAGTGCGGTTATGATTTATCTATTTGAAAAAGTCATTTTGTGTAAATGTAAACATTTAATTAAATTTTTCACTCAATTTTAACATACATATGATTCATATTGTCTACATTTACTTATATTGCACGTACATATCACATATCTATATGGAAATTAATTAAAAAAAAATAAATTAGCAAAACAATTGATTATGATTTATGAGTAATATTTTTGCCCCTTTTTAATTGAAATTCATTTGATTATTTGTCAATAAAATTTATAAAATACTCCTAATCGATTCCAAAACTTTGTTAAGAATTTTGTAAAACTAACCTATAAATTGATTAATTCTATAATAGATAAGCTTTAATTCTATAATAGTTATGCAAGCTAAACATAATTAGGACGAAAAGATTCATTTCAAAATTTGACAGCCGTCAATGTAATTAAATTATGGGTGCATGAAATAAAGACGCAATTTCAAACTAGATTGTATTCAAAGGTTGTAATATTTTTAAGTTGCTGTTGTAGTTTTCTCATAATACAAAATTTTGAATTTTCCATTTTTAGCACTTTTCCAAAAAAAATTTGAAAAAAAGTGCTTATTAGTATCACTCTGTCCGTCCGTCCGTCCGTCCGACCGTCCGTCCGTCCGTCCGTCCGTGTGTCTGTTTACAAAACTTCTACACCCTTGAAGATAGAAAGCTGAAATGTACATAGATGTACATTTGTATGTACATAGATCTTTACTAGAAACTTATTTCTGTAGAACAAAATTTTTACCTATCTCACCACCTCTAGAAGTTATACCTCCCCAAAACCCTAAAAATGGCCTTTTTCAACTATTTGTTGCATTGAAACCATAAGCATTTTTGAAATTTTGCAAACGCAAAAAGGCAGTGGCTTGCTTCCCCTAGCGCGGTATACTATAGTTAAACTTTAAAACAACAAAATGGCCGTTCAAATTTACCGTTATCTAAAATCCCTTTTTTCCAAATTTTTGATTTCGTTTTTCTTCTAGACCCCACCCTGTAGAAGCTTGAAATTTTAGGGGCTTTTAGACATTAAAAAATAATTCATTTCGTTAAAAGAAAATTTTTTTGCATCTCCATCCCCTCACAAGTTATTGCCTCTTGAATTTTGTAAAATTTGAATTTTCGACACCTTATAGTTCCGAAACCGCAAGCTTTTTCAAATTTCTATAAACGCAAAAAGCTAACGGTAAACTCCATGACATTAAAAAATATAATTATTTTTCTTAACTCACACAATTAACCCTTAAAATCGAGCATTATGTTAACCCCTCTTTATATTAATTTTTGCTTTATTTCAAAGACTGCATGTATGCATCATTCTAAATGTATGCAATCCTAGAAATAGCTTTGTACATGAATGAAAATAATTTTAATAGTGTGATAGGTATACATAGACTGCATTTAAAAGCAGAATTTTCACTTGTTGAAGGGAAAAGTGCTACAATACAAACCATTGGTTTGACCCAACTTTATTGAATTATTGCTTTGTATCTTGATTATATTTTACTTGTCGTAATTAAACAAGATTTTACAGTTGTCAAATTTTGAACTACATTCGTGGCATACATTTTGCAAAAGAAAACATAAAACTAGCTAAAACACTTGATAATGTTATGAGATCAAAGTTGTAAAGTTTACTTTTTGCAAATGGAAAAAAAGTGTTAATAGCACAAATAATTTTTTTATGTTTGCATTTGGTTTGCGTTTCTTCAACTGTCAAAGTACATAACAATTTTATTCAATTCAGCCCCTATATTTTGTTTTTTATTTTAAAGAATGAAATTACGAGTATCAAAAACAAATGATACAATAAAATAATTGATGACATCTAATAAAAATTCAAAATTATGATCCAAAATTCATATTGTAACGAATGCAATTTTTTTGTCAAGCCTCAAGACTGTTTTATAAGCATTGCTTGCAAGTGCTGTATTTGTGCAAGCTTTGCAATTGCGTTGGCAAAATGGATGTTGCGGCATCTTTGTATATTGATATTTTTTGTAGCTGTACAGCTGAGGTTTATAAATACTTTATATTAATACACTATATTCATTTCCACTTTCATTTTATGATAATTACATTGATACTAATACTTATAATATTTACCGACACGGAATTGATATTACTTATTCATCAACACATACAAATACATCTATACATACGTGTACATACAAATATTTTGCTGCAGGCATTCGAATCTTGCATGACTTTACAAAGTTTGATCTCTTTACTTTACATGAACATACATGTATTATTTATTTTCAAACTTAAAAATCATCAATGTTGTTTCTTCAAACACCTCCCAAAACACTGTTCCTACACCAACACTTCACATTGCATTGGCTTTCCATCTTCCATCTGTGATATATTTATGGTCTTAACATACGTTTGGTTTCTAAATAACTCAGTAAAAAAATCGTTGAATTTTTTAAGCCAAAAAACTTAAAAAAAAATTTGACAGTTTCTATGGCTAAAAATATATAACCAAATGTGAAAAGTATGGTCGAGTCATATTTCTATCAAACAAAATCTTTTCTCTTTCGTCAAGAAAACTAATAAGTTTAAGCCTAAAGCATTTTGATCCTTAAAGTGTGTTCTTCATTACTTATAAGTATATACATATATGTACTTACATTTATGTAAATGTGTAGATATAATTACAAATATGTATGCACACATGTTTACAATATGTTATTTTTGACAACGTCGTGATTAATCGCTTAAAAATTCATCATTGTTAATTAAAAATTTTTTAAAAGGCTATGATTAACTATAATCATTTACAAGTTTAACTACAAGTTTATGTGATTTATCAAAAAAAAAACAATTACATGTAGGTTAAACAATTGCACGACAGTATAAGAGAATATCATATATTTTTGGTTTTTTTAATAATATAATTCAATACCAATTGTACGACAAAATTCCCGAACAATGCAATGAAAGCGTAATAATTACGTGTAGTGTTTATGTAAAAAAAAAAAAAACTTAAACATCCAAGCAAGGTATTAAACGCTCAAATAATTCAAAAAAATCTGATGTGGTCAGCACTTAACCGACCGCAAAGTATATCGTCTAGTTTAGTGTTGCAGAAGATTATGAAAATGTGTTTTACAACTTCCTTACAATTTTGAAGACCCAACATTTTTTATTTTTTTTTATTTCTACCTCGCTCCTGAGAGGAGCACAGGGCTGGTGCACGATATTGTAGATAACCATGAACACCAGTTTCTTACGTCATTTAGTAATACTACCTAGGTGACGAGCCTACCGCAGTTTTTTATTAAATATTTAAGGTTATACTATTTATTTTGCTGGTATTTTTTAATATTATTGGAATTATGGAATATATTGAATTATTGAATATATTAGATATTATTGAAATATGGCAATTAGTTAATATGTATAAATGTTTAACGCAATGTGTATAAAGCTATATAATATTGAATATAATTTTTTTAGTTGACTATATTATTTGAGGACCCAACTAAATTTTTAATTAACATTCCTCGAAAAATCTAAATTTGGCTTTATGTAGAGTTTCGCTTTTTGCCATTGCAATTTCCTGAAAAGTTCGCCAGTTAGTAAGTACATTGAAAATTTACACCGAAAATTTCTCATCGGTCATTCAATTTGGAAGAAAATTTATTTTTCTTTTTTCCTTTTCACCTTTTTTCTAGCACTAATAAACAAATCTGTGGAAACCCCCAATAGTTATAACAATTTTTAACAATTTTATAATTATAATTAATGCTGTAATAATATCATTATTGTAGTCGTTATTAATTTTCATTTGTGTTAACTAATTTTAGTTGTTCTTGGTAAAATTTGTTTGTATTACAAATAATCAATACTTGTATTTTTTCCAATACATACATAGTATGTACATATCCATTTATTTTATTATTAAATATTGTGGGAAATTCCCAAACTTAATGAAAATTTTTTTTCAAATCAACGAAAACATTGGCAACGGTAAATATTCTTACAGCATATAGATAAATACATATGAAAGTGAAAACTTTGGCATTGGGCATGAACTAACTTCATACACTTTATACAAATTCTAAATTATACATATTAAACGAAAATAAAGTTGGGTTAAACCAATGGTTTGTATTGAAGCACTTTTCCCTTCAACAAGTGAAAATATTGCTTTAAATACTGCAACACTGAATTTTAATACCTACCACACTATTAAAATTATTTTCATTCATATACGAAACTATTTCTAGAATTCCGTATACTAGGATGAATGACATATACAGTCTTTGAAATAAAGCAAAAATTAGTATAAAGAGGGGTTAACATAATGCTCGATTTTAAGGATTAATTGTATGAGTTAAGAAAAAGAATTATATTTTTTAATGTCATGGAATTCATCGTTAGCTTTTTGCGTTTATAGAAATTTGAAAAAACTTGCGGTTTCGGAAGAATGCGGAAATAAGGCGCCAAAAATTCAAATTTTACAATTTTCAAGAGGCGATAACTTGAGAGGAGGTGGAGATGGAAAAAAATTTTCTTCTAACGAAATCAACTTTTTGTTAATGTCTAAAAGCTGCTAAAACTTCAAGCTCCCAAAACATGGGGTCTAGAAGAAAAACGACATCAAAAATTTGAATAAAACGGATGTTAGATAATGGTAAATTTGAACGGTCATTTTGTTTTTTTAAAGTTTAACTATAGTATGCCGCGATAGGAGAAGTAAGCCACTGCCTTTGCAATATTTGTAAATGCTTATGGTTTCACTGCAATAAATAGTTAAAAAATGGGTTTTGGTTTGTATAGCATTTTTAGGGTTTTGGGGTGTATAGCATGTAGAGGGCTGTAAACATGTTCACGGGCGGACGGGAGACGGATAGAGTGAAACTAATAAGCACTTTTTTTCAAAAATTTTTTGGAAAAGTGCTAAAAATATTTCTGAATGTTGTTTCTATGAAAAATGCATTTTTTGCATGTTTTTAAATACATTAAACACGTTTTACTGGACAAACTATGAAGGACAGAGGAAAATGTTATATATAACTTTTAGTTCTCATCGTAGCTCATCGAAAAACACAAAAAATAACAAATATTTTCGAGAAATTTTGAGTTTTATATAAAAAAATTTCAAAAATTTTTTATATGTAGGAAAAGTCCGTTATCTTTTTTTTCAGCCTAGTTCTTTAGCTGTCGAACATTTTTTGGTATAGAAACTATCTGCAACTACCTTGCATACACAATTATTTCGCTTTTATTTTATTACGATATTTTCTAACACATAATGTTGACGATTTTTTTTTTCCGTTATACAAACATACATACCTTATTATGTGCATTAATGTGTATGCAAATTAATGAAATCTCTATTTAAAGAGAGATCGCCCTTCGCAATATAGATAAATAGTTTGGTATGTAATACATACATATGTACATCCACGACTACATGCGTACGTGTACAAATTTTACCGATCAAAAAACAACTTTTTTTTTCTATTTACTATGTGAGGGCGCGCCCGTCTTCAATTTCCTTTTAAATTCTAATACAATGAAGTAATTGCTAAAATACATATAAAATTATATACAAATATGTACGATTATATCTATATATAACTATGTATGTATGCATAAATTACTGTAAGTTTGAATGTCATATTCTTTTATTTAAATACATACATACATAGATGTCAGAACATGTTATTTAACCCAGATTTATGCACGATTGATTAACTTTATATGCTAATTATGTCATTCTGTAGACGTCGTTTTTTTAGAATTTTCACTATTAATCTCATATTTTTTTCGAATTTTTCTTTTTTCTTTTTTTATAAAAGCGCTTTTTTTAAAGTAATTTTGTCGCCATGTAATAAATTATTTTCTATCCCACGAAGCAATTCGCTACTAGCTAACTATAAGACACTATACACATAACATAAAAAGAGAAACAAATACAAACAATTGATTTGATGACATTTTCGTTTTTATGATTTAATATGCCTATAAAAGATGATGCATTTAGACCCTGTTTCTTTAGATGATGATTATTTTTTCTCCTTCTGTTACCGCTCTTTATTGTAATCGCGTTTTCCTATAAATGTCGTTATCAATTGATTAAAAAAAATTGGTTTAATAACTTTTGCTGTTCTTAAACGACTAAAATAAAAAATAAATTTTCTTTTATTAAAAAAAAATTAAAAAAAATTAAAATGCGTTTTCTTGATTTACACACGTATTGTGTTATCAAACCAAACATTCAGGGTCTAACTGCCTTTTGTTAATAGCTTCTTGCTTTTGTTTACTTCAAACATAACAACTTGAGTTTAACACATTGAGTAAAAATCCTATAAGTATTGCAAATATGTACTAGACTTACAAAAAGTCCTTTCTTTGTGTATGTAATTTTAAGCAGTTTTTAGGCAATAATTTGAGATTGTGCTCAAATATTCAAATAAAGTATGGTATTATCAACAATATTTAACATTTTAATGTCAGTTTTTACATGAGAACTCAGCACACTGGTTGGGGTCCTGACGGGGCATTGCCTTTTGGGGAAAATGGTCAGGAGGCTTGGCGTTGCTATGACGGATGTATTCGTGGGTGCCGGGATGTTGCGGAGGTGGAGGATGTAGAGCATGTCCTCTATGCCTGTCCGTTTCTGTTGTGAAAGAGAAGGCGTATCTTGGGGGCTTATTTTTTGGATGACCTGGGGGACTTTTCTGAGATGTCTCTAGGGCGGCTTTTGGACTTCGCCAGGGAGATTGGCTGGTTTGGATAGGGGGTCTTGTGTGTCGAACTGCATGAAGGTTGTTGGGTGTTAGGTGTTTCTGGGGGTTTCCAATGGGCCTTTTTCTGTTGGCCTAGTTCATGGGCTATTGCGCGGGTGTACGGGCGGAGCCCCCTCTCTTACTTACTTTACTTACTTATATGAGAACTGCAAGAACGGCAATACCTATACTTATATAGATTAAAAAATAATTTATTATTACAATGTCCAAATAATAAAATTTATAATTTAAGTTTTCGTATGGCTTTAAAGTTATTAAAAAGTTTTTAGTTTCATAAAATTCGTATCAAATATAATTATTACATATGATTATTACATATGATATTACATATGCTTATATAATTTTTCAATTTCCTTATGAAAATTTTTTATCATCCTTTAACATCCTAAATCTTTGGATAATATTAGAAATTAAATTTTATTAAAAAGTTAAAATAAAAAAGTAAATAGGAATAAAGCAATTTTCTTACATGTATGTACAGTGACTTAACGTGAAAATGATCCAATACTTATTATCAAAAAAAAAATATTAAGAATAAAATAATGTAGCATCAATATTTTGTACGAAAACCTTTAGTCAGGCAAACAGATTTTCAATGATGTGGAGGCAAGTATTATTCAAGTGAATTCGAACGGCATTTTCAGTCTTTTCCCTTCCCAAATATAGTAACAATTTTCTTGTTATTGAATTTTTTCTTACTTTTCTTAATTTTAGTTTTTTGGTTGTATAATTTAAGGGATGAATTTAAAATTCAAAGGTAGATCATTTTTATGTTAAGTTACTGTATATTAAAAACTCAATATACATATTTAAATAAAATAGAAGAAAGATAAAAAAAAATGACAAATTAAATTCCTTTTAAAAAAATGGAAAAAATCTTATACAATTTCTATTTTTTTAAGCGAAATGACTGATAATGTGTTCCAAAGAATTCTAAACAAACTTCTAATAAAATTAATGATAAAAAAAAATGAAATCTTGCAATAGATAAAAGAATTTTTGTCACCGCCATTTATAAAAATTCCTCTATCATCTATAGAAAATAGTTCTTTCTTAGATAGAAAAGATAGAAAATCTTCTATCAATAAATGTTCTATATAAGTTAAATGAGTCAGAATATTACAAGCTTTTTGCGTTTTAAATTTTTTATTCCAGTTTCTCCAATATTCTTTTGTTATAAAAGAAAAATTGAAATTACTTAAATTCTCTTTATCTATTTCAGGGGGATGAGTAAATTAGATGTTCCCAACTTGTCATTACTATACTTTTCTTTTTTTCATCATAAAGGAAAGAAATGTTGGCGTGGAAAAGAAATTTCCGAGGACATTTTTTTAGTTTTTTTTTTTGTTTGGCATATTTTATTATAGAAACGTGTTTAAATAAAAAAAAAACTTCATAAATGAAAGGACTTTATTTTTTTTCGCCTTCTTTTTGTACTTTTTGTTTTTGCTTTTAGTCTGAACGAAATTAAATTTAAGTGCAGACTAAGTAGCATAGACTTTAGAAGATTGTGTAATTAGCTCTTAATATTAACATATACTGTAATAAAAATTAGAAGAGTAAAAGAAGACAATAAAGACACTAAACAAACTTCTTTTTTTGTTTTCTCCATTTTTTATGGCATAATTTCTTCTAATGCCTCAACAATACTTATTCCATATATAAAAATGACTTTAACCCTATGGTACTCTTTATATCCGTCTTGGCAACTAAGTTTTATTTTAAATCAAAAAATTACATTTCACTTTAAGTGAAAAGTGTTTATCATTGATAAAGAATGTCAATTTATTATTCAGGTTTGAAAGAGTAAAGTAAGTATTATTTATCACATAAATTAATAATGATAACTGTTATGCAATAGTTATTACAAATCACAAATCAAAATTTTTGTACCTCCGTAAATTTTCTCCTCACTAACCTAATTGTTTACTTTATATTTACATGCTCAAGTTTTGAAGCGGATTCTAAATTTCGATCGTCCATTCATGTCCATTCAATAATGAAATAAAATGACATCAATTCAATAATGGCATATTTCGATTCAGAGGCTTTTTTATATCGAGATAAATTTTCAAATCGGACTCAAATTTATTTTGACATTTCTACTTTGATTCCGACCTCTCTTCCGACTAACATATCTGCATTTTGAATTTACAAATGAGCTGTGATAAATTGATTGAATTGATTATAGTGGTAAAGACACAAAAAAACTAATTTGATAGGTTTTCAAAGATCCAAAAAAAATAATTATCTTTTGAATTTGAAAAAAAAATCGCCGATCATAAATAAAGCTTTTTTGCTAATTTTATATGTTTACCAGCTAAGACTTTCGCAAATAGATCACAAAACAGATTAATTTAGAATTTATATTTTACTATTAAATAAATTATTATTAATTATTTTAAGTCTTTACTTTCATCAAGGTCATAAATCATATTTTATAAGGTATTTTCGTAATATTCTTTTAGTATTTTGGCATATTGTTAAAAAATTAACATATGTATGGCAACAACTACATTTATATTTAAATACATATATATTTAAACATCAATGTAATTAAAATAAATCGCTTATTTTCTGTTTGTTGATGAACAAGGACACACAAAGCCATTTAAATATTGTTGGAAATTTTTAAAAATAGGTATTGAAATACTTATATAATTTTATGTAAATATTTAATGATTTTTCTGTATTTATATATTATATATGTACATACTTGCCACGTATACATAACTTAATATAACTAAATAGCAATAATAAGAATCTCAAATGGTTTATATTAAAAATACATGAATACAAATGGGTGGTGTAATGCAGAGGCGTACAATTTACAAGTTGAAAAGGTCCTATTCAAGGTCACCAACTATACAAGTAAAGATTTAATGATTATTACTAAATAGTTCTTGTTATCTTTGTGTAAGAAATTTCTCAAAGTAAAACATATTTGGTATAAGTAATAATCTGACGTAATTTGTAACAGTATATATTCGAAAATTTCTGTTTGAAAGTTATTTTAGAAAATTGTACATTTTAGTACATTCTGCACAAAATAAAAAGAAAATTAACATTTGTATGGCGTTTATACAAGCACTAAAATTAAAATTCAAATTTCAAGCTATATTGACTTTTCAAATTGAATAGAAAGCCTGCATTTGTACCGTGAAATAAACGTCAACATAAATACTACAATTTTAAGATTATACTAAACTTTCATGTAACACAGGATTGAAAAACATGATTTTAATAGTCAAATTTTAAAATTTTTCGACTTATTCACTTTTAGTATGTATGGACATTTAGTATGTAACTAAAAACGTTTTTATTACTGACTTAAATTCAATTTTCAAACAACTTCTACAAAAACCATAATGCGAATTCAACCAAGTCAGTTTTCAATCATTTAGTCAACAGAACTGTTTCCATAAGAACTAAGAGCATGATATTTATTTTAATAATAAAAAACAGGAAAATCCTGACGGATTTCATTTATGTATGTACGTGCATGTTAATACGAATTACATCTATATCACTTTATCCTTTCAATAAGTAATTTATACAAATACTTTAAGTTATATATTTGTAACTGTTATACACTGGTACTTTGATATATTTGACATTTTCCAAAAAAAAAAAAAAATAAGGACCCTTTTAATAATAAATATTATAATAATGTGTTTCGTGCTAACCTTCTTCAGATGCCCTATATAGCCCCCCATTGAATAATGAATCGATTTTCTTCTTTATTTTAATTTTCTCCTTTTTTTTGCATACCATACCTAAATATTTATTTTCAATCGAAAAAGAAAAAAAAGGATTCTATAATTAGATAAAAAATGTCTTCATCTCTTGACCTTACAAAATACCAGAAGAAAAAAAGGATACTTATTATATGATTCCAGCAAAATACTCTATGTTTATTAGACGAACCGAAAACAAGGAAGGAGGAAAAGGAAAATGCTTGCTATACAAAGTCTTAAAATGTTTTTCTCGCGTACACTTATTTTTAATACCAAATTTCTAATTTTAAATTTTCTTGATACATATAGAACAAACCTTGAAAGCTTTTAAATGTTCAAAACATTTTTATAATACACATACACAGTCACACACATGAACTTTTAAAAAATTTTTTAAAAATTATGTTTTAAGGATTTATTTTTTGATTTTGTACATTAAATCAAAAGAAAAGGAAAAGTGTCTATCATGCTTAATATCGCGGTTATTTATATATACTTGTGTGCAGTTCTTTAGTAGACGCAAAACCTTTAATCAAAATTCAAGGTTTTTGCTTTTTTTAATGAAAGTGTATTTATTGGTTTGAAATAAATAAATAATAAATGAAATTTATTGCAAAAACCTGACATTCAAATGGTAAATTTCAATTCCAGAAAATTGAGAAATTGATTGAGAGAACAGAGAGCAATAAAGATGTGGGTACTAAAGGAAACTGAATGTCCTTTATATATCATACACTGGTTGTCATTTTTTGGAAATAGTGAACAATCAAAATATATACGGTACTAATTAGTAAGACTAAAACAGAGCGACTAATGACAGCAGTGTAATTTGGCAGCGTTCTTTTTAAGGAATTCAAAAAAATTCAACATTAATCAACAGTTTGCTGATCTTGGTTGGTGAATTTAAAAGCAGTTTTATTTAATTAAATTTTGAGAATGCCATAAAAATTTTAATTTTTTCAGACTTCAGAAAAAGTAATTGCTAATTCTTATATTAAAGACTAAATTTTTCTTTTGAATCGTTGCAAGATGTTCTGTAAACCGTATCACTTGAGGTGATAGGATATTGTTAGAAAGTATTTTCGTTTTGGTTATAGAATTTCAAATTTCGAAATGGATTTTATTCTGAGAACCACATAATTTTTGAATAACAAACCATGGCGGCAAGTAATGCGACTAACATATAATGTGGCTGATTGAATTGTGCTTACCAGTGAGTTATTTTTAAAACAACAAAACTAAATTTAACAACTCAAAAACTTTTTTAATAGAGTTTTATTTGTTTTTTTGTAGTACTGTTTATTTAATAGAGTGCCTTAAGTATAAGCAAACTAGGATTAAAACAAACAAATCAACTATACTTGTTATTTTGTCCTATAAACTGTAATTATTAAAGTTTTATTTTACAAATGAATACGTGAGATCTAAGACATTTTACAAGAATTAGAATTAAATCCCATTGAATAGAAAGAATAGAATGATTTTTTTCTCAAAAATATTTTTAAAGAAAGCTTTTAAACGATTCCATTATTAGAAAATTGGTAAATAATGAATTTTCACGGTTGGTATTTTCTAAGTACATGAAATACTTAAACGAGCCATAAAACAATACCAAAATTATTGAGGGCATTCTTTATAAAAAAAAATCGTTTAATTTCACTCTGCTCTCGATTCATACACATATTTTCATTAAAAACTTTAACATTATGGAATGATTTCTTCAAATTCAAAAATCTCAAAAAAATTCAGAAAACTGATTAAAAAGCAATTAAATTTTAGAACTTTTAGATGATAAGTAAAGTAAGAAAAAAAAAACTGGAAATGAAAATTTATAGCTTCTATGCTTTGAATATATTACAAATGTCATTGTCTTCATAATGAAGCATAATAGAGAAGAATGTTTTTAAAATTGATAAAAATTGAGCGGAAACAAAAAAGTTTATTATAATTTTTTTCTGTTTTTCAACCATTTATGCATACATGCCATGAATTGTTATATGACACTTATCTCTAGCAAAAAAAATAGTATTGCACAATCTTATGACTCACTTTATTTCTTCAATCAACGAGATTTATTTTGTGTTAAATGAGCTAAATGAATGAGTGACGACTATCTATACAATATTTGAATGATTGGTGGGGTGAAAATTATTCACTATAAATAGTTTTGACAGTTTGATAACCATAAAAATTTAGATATTGTTTTTTGTTACAAAAATTTAGAACTTTTAATTTGATATTTCACAAAAAAACAAATTATAAGGCCTCAAATGTCAAAACTTTGTTTACAAGTTTGGAAGTGATTGAACCAGTTAACAGGTAGAAGATCCAATTGCTCTATAGTCACCACATTTTGCTATTGCCTAGCTTATTTCTTATCTGATATTATAATAAAACATGGAAATACGATTAATTCGGAAGATTCGAGTAAAACAGAGGCGCAAATTCATTAATAGAATTTTTTTTTCCTGCTTATTAAGCAAATTGCTTTAATTCAACCAAGGTATGAAAAAATTTTTATTAAGTTTTTTCTTAATATAAATTTACTATTTTTCATTTGGCCTTATGACACTTAGTCGTTTTATATGACGGTGTACATTATTGCAAATACAAATGAGTATTGAACATTTTGTGATGAGTTTTTATGGCAGCAGACGACGGAAGTATGACGTTTTATAAACTTCTGTAATCAGAATTAATTAAAGAAAATTGTATTGCTTCTTTTGCTCTCTGTTTTATTTATTTTTGTTTTACTTTGTTCTTATATTTTTAAATTTTAAATGACAAATAAAAATTTTATTTATTTTTTTTGAGGACAAAGCGCAATATTAAGTAGTTAAAATAATAAGAGTCAGACGTAACGATGTATGTGTGCATAAATTGTTTAAATTTCGCTTTCATTTATTATTTTTTTCTTTAAAATTTTTTAATGCAGTTATTTGCATTACTATACTTCATAAATTATCATGTCATGACTATTATTTTATTTAATTTTTCGTTCAATGATCTTGAGTGGGTGTTAATTTGGAAATTACGTTTATACACACACATACGTATAAACATGCAAGCAAATAAGTAAATAAATAAGTAAAAGTGATTTTTTTACTTTTTAAATTTATTTTAATTAAAATAAATGATAATTTTGTATATTTAATAAGATTTACTTTTTATGGTGCAAAAAACTTTTATGAAATAAATTTTGTGGAAAAAAGTTGAAACATTTATTTGGAGAAATTTTTGAAACTTAGTATATTTACTTATTGAAAAAATTTTGAATTATCGGTCACTAGAATTTGTGCTTTTGCTTCTTCTTATAATTAAAAGAAAGCAGATTAGTAATTTGAGGTATTTCTCATGAATCGACGTCAAATACTCATTAATTCGTGCTCTATGAAATTCGTTCTGTGTATTAAAAAATTTGATGTTAAACAAAAACAACATTAGCATTAGTTTTTTTGCCTTCAAAAATTCAAAAATTCAAGTCCAATTTACACTTTTTAAATTTGAATACGAAGACCCAGAAACAAAGTTATGAATATAAGAAAATGCCATTTGAAAAAATCTTTAAAAATAGCAAATATTTCAGACAAAACTAAAACTGATTGTCTAAAGGTTGCATTGTGATATTTTTTTCTCCGAAAATATTATTTGTGTTCCATTTACATGTTTAAACTACACATAAACAAATATTCGAATTTGTAAATTGAACAGTTTTTTTTCGGCAATGAGTAAATCATAACCTTAATTAAATTGGCATTAGCATTTTTTTAATAAAGCTTTTTTTCTTTATTGTTCAAATAACAATTTGATAAAAAAAAAGACATTTCAAATGCATAGTATAATTAAATATCAAAATAACTCCGTAAATGTACGAAATCATCTACTGAAAAGAATAACGTTACTGCACATATTATTTGCGCATTTGTTCGAGGTCAAATCTTCAACGATATCATATACCAGTGCTTTGCTCCTCCCAGGAGCGAAATAGGAAATAAAAAATTTGTTCGAGGTAGTGTATTGTTGTGCTCAGTTTTTGCTACTCATGAGTAGTTTGAAAAGGTAAATGGAATGCAAATATTGATCAATTAGAAAGTACAGTTAAATTTAGACACAATATCAAAAATTTAATTTAAACTTCAAAATAGCTTAATTCAAAAATAATGATTTCAATTATAGCCCCACCAACCATTACCTTTTTAATTTTTCTTGCACTATTTTAAATCTAACCATTTTTGACAACAACTTTTGCGAATTAATTTTACTTAAGTTAATTTTATATTTTTGGTTTTTGGAAAATAAATATTTTGCTAGCAGTGATAATGAACAATACAATAATTTTCTTGAACACTTTAACACTTTGTTACCTAATAAATTTTTACGCTCCTAAATCTTTTCCTATAACAGTAACTATCACTTGTTACTACCATCATTATTTTGTGCGTTTTGTTATTATTTCTTCATCAGTATTTTCTTTTTCTTCTTCTTCATTTTCATCACTTTCATCATCATTATCATTAATTTTTTCTCTATATTTCTTTGAATTATACGAGTATTCTTTTGCATAAAATAATTGGCGTTTTCTTTTAAATTCCTTTTTGCGTTTTTCCTCTTCTTCTTCATCTTCGTCTTCTTCTTCTTCAATAAGATCCATTGCCACTACTACTTCTCGAAGTTCTTTTTCTCTTTCCTAATAAATTTTCATTAAATTTTTATTAAATTTTCAAATACTTTTTTTAACTAAATAACAGCTTTGAATAAAATTTTTATAAATGTGGAAAGTGTAGTTAATTATAAGAACCGATTTATTAAAAAAAATTTTTAATATTAAAATATGCAGTAAATACAATATTACAGAAACTTTGGTCCTGTACCGTTTATTTATTACGTAAAAAATTATTATTAAAAACTGTGGAAGTTTTTGTTGTCACTTTAATACTCTAGTAAATATTCATTTATTATACTTAATATTGATTAAGTTTAAATAATTTAATTTATTAATTCAAATCAATCACAAACTTTGCTTATTAATCTTTTAAGAACATTCTATAAAGAAATTGAAAAATCTGAGCTTGTTATCTTCATTTTGTTCGTCTATTCGTCCATTCTTACACTTTAATAATGTTCTACACTTTTAAACATAAAATACTGAAATTTTATATGCAAATGGATTTTTATAACAAAATGTTGATCCACTCTTCTTCTTGAGAAACTACAGTCATTAAAAATCTAAAAATACTATTTAATAATTCATTGTGTACAAGCCAAAACAATTTCTTACGTTCTGCAATGATTTAGAAAAAAAATTTGTTTCCTCTACAACGAAACAGCAAAAACGAATCTTGTTTTAAAATTTTAAACCAAAATGCGTCTGAAATTTCAGTTTAAGACTGAAATTTTAGCAGTTTATTTAGCTTTATTAAACGGTATTTCGTATTATTGAAACTTTTTTCTCCAACTTAAGTTAGCGCTTTTAAACCTTAACTGATTTAATTTAATTAGCCATTTAATTAGCCGGATACAAGTTTTGATATTACATCACATCCTAAAGATATGCAAAGGTTTGAAATAAGTAAACATATTATTAAATTTAATTTGTCAAAACTGTTTAGTTCTTTCTATAAAACAAATAATTTGTAAATGAACAAATTTGATTTTTTCTGCAACCTTTAAAAATTAAACTTTTTCTAATTTCTCAAAATGCAATGTGGTGAAATTGTTTTCAAACATTTAAACTTTATAGTTAAATTGGAAGAAAAATAAATAGCTTTTGCGATGCTATTTATTGCGACAAATCCTTAAACATAATTATATTAATAACCTTCTAACTACGTTATGCAATTATAAAAATGAATAGTTAAATTAAATATCAGTTGCAATCCTTTTAAATTTACATTCAAAAATTATAAGCAAGAATTAAAAATATTGAATACTTTTGATAAATTGAAAAATATGACTTCATATTTCCTATTAGACAAATAACAATTTCGAAAATTACAAATAATTAACAAAAGTACTTGAACAAGCTCATACATATATGGAATTCCTAATCATTAGTCAAACTAGTTGGCTTTATTACATTTGAAAAATCTTATTATTGCCAAAATTGTTTGAAGAAGATTAAATGAGTTTAGCAATATGAATTATTAATTGTAAAACATCTTACTTCTTCCAATTTTTCTTCCCTTTCAATTTGCCTTTTTAACGCTTCTAATTTTAATGATAGTACATTAGGGTTAATAGCACCTTCATTTTCATTTGTTGATCGTATATATGGAGTTTTAGGTTCACTAATTGAGTCGTTGCCATAATCTTTATTCTCTGGATGATAAGTTTCTAATAAATTGCTATCATCAAAATGAGCAGTTTTCCCTGCACTTTTAAACTCAGTTTTACAATTTTTCTCATCTTCAACTGAAATACTTGATTTGCTTTTCTCTGACATTTGTTTTAAAATCGCAATTTAGGAAAATTTTTAAATTTTGGCAATAAAAATAAATTTAAATAAAGGAAAATTATAATTTTTTCACGAAGTATTGAATTCTGATTAAAATTTTGAAAATGTTTAGAAAATATAAATATCGATTGTCACTTTGGAAATTATATCAATGCCTACGTGTATTTTTTAAAATATAATATTATATTTATGTATGTAAGACGTTTTAGCCTAAAATCAATCGACAAAAGCCGTTCTGGCGACAAAATGTGTTTCGATTCGGAACATTACAAATTGGTCAAATCTAATTGAGAAAAAAAATTACTCAAAAAATTTGGTCAAAAAAGAATCTAGCTAAATCAAAATTAATTTTAATAACTGCTAATAACAGCCAATAGAAAGAAAATTAAATAGTTAAATAAAAGTTACAACTTAAATTCTGTGAGCTCGAAATATTTGACAGTCTTTTAAATATTTTCAAATTTGTCAAAATTTTGACATTATATACTGGAAAATACTAATTTTTGCTTTAAAAAGTAATTTTTCCTTATTGCCACAAATTAAGAGACATATGTGTATATTTTATATACAGATGAATTTATCACCACCCTGCAATTACCGCGAACCTCAAATTAGATTGACTCTAATTACCTACAAAAACATTAAATCGCAAAGAAGATATCTTTCGATACATGGAATTCTGTGGTTTTATAGAAGCCCCTTTGTTAAATACTTAAAAATAAATGCCGGTATTCGAAAGCCAATTGCGTTTTCGTGAATAATTAATTTTCATGTTTATTAAAGTCAGACCGAAACGAAATAAGTCATTATGTCTTTGAGAATGTAGAACCAAAAAAATATTTTAAAAGCTACTGCTTTTTGCTTTCGTCTTTTATGGTGGCTAAATGTTACAAATGAGAGAGAAAATTATGAAAGAATTTAAAAATTAAATTATTGTAATTATGTAGAAGTAATGTTAATTGAGGATATTTGTATCAGAATTATCCTTACGCTTTCATATTTTGTGGAAACCTCAAAAAACACTTATATATTATGTAGATATTTATACGTTTCGATAACTTTATTATTAAAATACTTAACTTTTTTACGGAAGTTAGAGAGAAAAAATTTTATTTGATTAAATTGAAAATATTTTTTGAGCCAACAACCATATATTTATTAAAGTTTCCATTTTTTAACTCCTGTATACCCTTTTTTGTTATATTTTGTCGCATGTTTCAGTTCACATGTATGTATGTATGTAAAATAAAAAAAAATTTCTGTTGCTACACAGTTTGCATTCCTCTAACTAAGACACGTGTTCATCCTACGCTAAAATCAAATTCATATGTGCATATATTAAAATTCTTTTCAACATTTGGTTTTTGTTTTCTTATTTTCTTTTTGTATTATCCTTTTATAATAAAAATGAAAATGATTTATACATAAAAACCAAAACAAAATTATTAAGAATTTCCAAAAAAATTTTTTCATTTATTTAAACAATAACGGAATATATGAAATGTTGACTAAGTAACATTCCTTCTTTCTATAGTTTGTTAGTAACTTATTATTTTTAAAATGAAATCTAACAATAATTATTGTTCTAAAAATAACTAACAAAATAAGTACCTACATATTTCTGTGAGCATGTCATCAGCTGAATATGAAACTAAAATTCAACAGATTTATTATTTTTGTTATCTGCAAATCCACAATATTTGTTAAAGGAGCACTGTTATTATGACTACTAAATCTTGTCAACATTTTAGAACGTCTTAAAGCGTACGTAATCAAGCGCTTTTAAATTAGAAACTTAAAAAAATGGGATTTTTAAAATTAAGTTTAAATTTTAATCATTTTTACCAAAACATTTTATCGAGAGTGAAAGTCGATTGACAAATTTTTAAGAATTCTAAAAATCTTTAAAAAGAAACAAAATTTTCTACAAATACCGGAAGAGTTTTAAACAATTTTTCAATACTATAAAATTTACTAATTAATAAAAATTATTCCAACTACATAATATTTAAGTGTGCTATTGCTTTATTAATATTTACAAAATTTTTAGATCATAAGTTCAAAAACTCTAGAGCGCTATTATATGTATGCATGATAATTTTTTAAGTTCCTAATAAGTATGTACTTCAATACTTCAGCTAAGTGCGAAATATTTTCTTTTGTTTTTAAAACTAGTTAAAAGCAAATTTCGTTTGTAGAATTTCATTGTAACAAGAATTTAAATAACACAATTCTCGTATACTTATTAGGTATTATGGCACAATAAATAAAACAAAGGCTTTTAACAATAAAATTTTTTTTGATAATTATTAAACTTAATTAAAATAATTTAATTTTTTGATGCGAAATTAATAAAGCAATCACGACCAAAATATACGAGAATGAGTAATAATTTCTAATTGGAATTCGATAATTATTTTAATAACTAATATTAGTAAACATTAGATAACCCAAACACAAGCGGCCTATACAAATCCATACATACATACATATGTACATATATGTACATAAGCATGTACGTGATTAGTTTGGTTATAATTCCTAAAGTTTGAAATTAAATAAAAAAACGATGTAAAAAATTTTTTTGTTTTTCTTTTCAAGTCAATGATTCGTAAAAAGCACATTTCATTTTGACAAATTTCAAGAAAATTGAGAATTTTTGGATTAAAATAAAATTTTAAATTGAATTTTAAAAGTCAAAGCAAATTTTTTATGTGACTATTTGGAAAAGATGCTATACTTTTACAGGCAGGTATTTACATCCGTCTAAAAACCCTAGAAAATTTTGTTTAACACATCATTGTTCTAGGCAAATTCAAGACTTTTACTGCTATCTCATTCTGAGTGAAGAGTACTTTACAACAACAATATTAAGACACATGTTACCTAGTAGTTCAATTTTTAACAATATGGATGCGTCCATTTTGGTCAGTATAACAAAATTACATACAATATTTGTGATAAAACTTACGTCTTCTTTAAGTTTAGACGTATTCTTGATATGTTCATTTTATCTAACATATAAGAAATTTAGGTCAAAAAATTTCAAATGAATATTTTTAAAACTTCAAATAAGAATATAAGAACACCAGTGAAAAATCTTTTTAAATTAACTATTAATATAAATTTTCCCACAGAAAAAAAATTGAAATAAAAAATATTGTTTACGCATTTTTAACTACACACTTAGGTATGTATGAATATATATGTATATATGTATGTATATAAAAAATTATCGAGACATCATAAACAGCTAATAAACTGGTCTTAATATTAAGAGAAGGCAAGCTCGCATATAATGCGCTTCTTATACATTATACCCTCTTTTCTAATATAAAACAAAAGATACTTTTATTCGTACTTTCAGTATCGTACAAAAGAAAGAAACGCAAAAAGAAAAGAAACGTTTTTCTTTACAATTTTCTTCCGTTAAAAAACTTCAATTACCAATTCAGAATGAAAAAAATAACAAAAACAAAATGAAGAGAAAAAAATTGATTATTGCCGATTTAAAACAAAAACTTTTCAAGTTTCCTTCTACAGACACAAGGAAATAAAATTCTAATACATTTTAAAATGTATGGGTAAATGAACTGTAAAATTAGATTAAAAAAAAAATGGTGGAATAGCGAAAACTATAAAAGCGTTTTACAAATACAGTATGAAATTTTTGCATTTTTAAAATTTCAATTTTAATTAAAAAACACGCTACTTACTTACTTATGTATATAAATGAATAACACTAAAGAAACAAAATAATTTAAAATAATTTTAAAAATATGGGCTTTGTGAATATGTAGGTACATATCTATAGGAGTGTGTGGACATACATATCTACATACTTATATACATGTACATATTATTTGCGGTTTTAATTTGATTGACGTACGTATCCATCACTTGCTTTATAAAATTAACGAACTGACTATAAATATTGAGTTGGACTATACAAAAAATAATTTAAATAAACATACATACATAGATACATATTTTATAAGCGCGAAATAAGCTTAGCTCTGCGGTTATTTTTATAAGGATTTACGTGATAGCGTATGTGTGTTGATAATAGAAATATGAAAAAATTAAATAAAATAGTCTAGTCGGCGTTTATACTATTATTTATTGCTCATTATTATTATAAAAAAATAAGCACAACATAAGTTGTTACATACATATTAGGTATGCGCATACAATACACATATATATATATATATATGTACATACGTATGTTTGTATGTACATTTTACTAAAATTTTTGTATCTATTTCCCAATATGAATGCAACATTCATTTTTGCCACAAACATGTGGTCTCAAATACGAATGCGAACAAAATTTTAAATCAGATATTGAATTGCTCATTTCATTACAGCTTGCATATACACACATACGTATACACATATATACGTATGTGTGTATATGCAAGTTAGGTTATACAGTAAGATGGATTTAATCAATAATACTAATAATTTTCATATTATGCAACTTAATGTAATTTACACATTATTTGATATTTAAAGTTGACATGTTCGTTTTGCTCTGAAAAAGCTTTAGAAGTATACCCATGACATCCAAGTTGTAAATAAAGCGTAAAATATGATCCGATTGGCAAACCAAAATATTTTTGCAATGTCAAATTCTTTATTTTTATTCTATTTATACGTATGATTTGCATCACCCGAACTGTCAGAAATAAATAATTTGACAAATAAATTATGGTATGTCAAGTAAACTCAAAATTCTGGTCAGAATTGGTAGTAATATAAAATTTGGATGCGATTTGAATGTCATTTGTCTTAAATTGTTTATATAACTGTTTAGGGTTTGTGTAAAACTTACTCAAATTTAAACTAAAAATGTGGTTAAAGAGGAGTTGCAAAAAGTCGTTGATTGCAAACATTATAAATTAATTTAATTAAAGTTGATTTATTGTTCTTTTGTTGAAACTAAGGGGGGTATTTGACTAAAAGTGTAATAACTACATTCTGATTGCTCTAAATGCCGTATGTAATCAAAGGAATGTGTTATTATTTTCCTAAAAATACACAAATTTTTTTTGTTAAATTTTACGACTATGAACATTTAGAATCATCGGAGTAATTATATCTATCGTATTTCATCGATTATTAAATGCATGAAATTTTACAGTTTTTCTAAAATTTTATGTTGTTTTATATTTTGAATTTCTATCATCAAAATGCTTGTTAATTGTCATTCACCTAAAATCACTAACATTTTATTTTAAATTATACAAATGAATTACAATGTAACAAAATTCAAAGTCAAGTCAAAATTTTTAAATTTAAAGTTTTCTATGATGTGCATTCCAAGGTCTCATTAAAAGTAAATTAAATTTTAAAATATTAGTAAGTTAATTGCTAAGGATTACAATGAAATAAAAATTTATAACTTCGAACTTAAAAATTCTTTAATTCATAAAATATTGTTTAATAAGTAGGGGATTAAAATAAAACATTTTATACTTATAGGAAACATGTATGTATGTACTATGGATGTTAATCTCATTGATGATAACTATCAATTAGTAATGACAATTGTATTATTCTTATTGTACTTAAATGACAAATAAGTTATTAATAATATTATTTTGAAGATTTTTGGAATTATCTTATTAATAAGCAATTTTAATTACTTTTTAATTAAATAATAAATTATTATTTTTGATTTTAGTAAAATTAAAATATTTTATATTTAATTTTGAAAGGTGTGTGTACACCTTTCAAAAATGTTCTCATTTTGATTTACTACTTGTGATACTTAATTTTATAAAAGTTTTATCGTAAATAGTTGCTTCGATCAGAGCTAAATTTGATTTGTGTTTTTAAAAAAATTTTTAGTTGATTTAGGCACAGTCATACGTCTGTTCGTTTGTTACTGAATCGTTCAAATGAGAATAGCTATAGAAACTTGAAATTCGCCACACAATTTCTTCTTTTTTAAAGTTCCCGAGAAGACGAAAATTATTTCAATCAAATTAATTTGAGCAAAGAAAACAAATTTTTGATTAGTTCCTATATTTGATTGCTTCTATATTGTCAGTTTATTTGGTCAGTGTTAAAATTTTTATAAAGTTTATTAACTTAACTGATGGGATTGGCTCGTTGGAAAAGTTTCTTTGGCGGGTTTATTTTCCATAATTAAAAAAAAATTTCGTCCTTAAAAGCTACATTGGAATTAGGGGAAACAATTCAAGAGCAATTTTAAAAAATAATAATTTGAGCTACAAAACTCGCAACTAGTTCTAACCAGTATATATACTTATAGGCAGTGGTATACTCAAAGTGGTGGGATGGTAAAAAAAAAAAAAGTATTATTTTAGTTATTTTTTAAAAAAATAACTAAACAAAATTTACCAAACTTTGGAAGTAAACTAACGAGAATATTTATATTCAAAATTAAATCAACTAAAAATTGAATCAAAAACTGTGCAAATTGTTACCAAAGAAATGCATATTGCAATTGACTACTATGTACTACGAAAATTTCATTAATAGAAAAAAATTATACGTTACTATTTGAAATTGGTCTTATTTAAAATTACATATATTTAATTTTTTGTTAAAAAATTTTTTAAAATTCATTAGAAAATTTTCTTAAATTTTAAAAAACATGTTCCGGAACGCATTTTTCTCTCCTATTAAGTAGTGGGATGGATTTCCAAATATTTAAAACTACTGGGATGGCATCCTACTCCATCCCGCCTCACTTCGAGCACTGCTTATAGGTATATTTGTTACTTTGCAAGGGTATATTTTTCTTTACAAAGTTTTTATTTACTTAGTTTAACAAAGAGCGGTTCATTAGAAATCCTTGTTACTTTATAAGGATTTGTGTTACTTAGCGGAGTTCTTATATATACATACGTAATTTAATAAAGTTTATTCGTTAGAAATTCCCGCCATACAAGAACAATTCATAACAAATCCCAGCCATAGAAATAAATATTTAACACCTTTTAAAATCTAATTATGAGCATTAGTTCGTAACTGCCTTTATAGCAATTGAGATGAATAATTACATTTCTTAGCACTTATTTATATGATTAAGTCAAGCAAAATTTATTTAGCGTATTATTCAAATTACAAATAAATTTTTCTTTATTAAATTTTAACCTTCAAATAAAGTGACAATTATTTTTCTGTTTTATTCAAAACGAAAGTACATCAAATTTTTATTAAAAAAAAAGTAAAATGCAAAAATCATAAAAAAATGAACGTAAAATATTGATAATAAAAAATTAACTTAAAAATATTGTGAATCATACTTGTAAAACGTAAAAAAAAATAACAAAAAAAAATTAAAGCGAATACAAACATTTAAATTTTAAGTACTTGAATATAAGTACTTATATATATATAAACTGTAATAAAATGATACTAAGCACATACATACATACAAATACACAACAAAGAACAGTGATCTCCACTTAAGTACGTTTAATTAAAAAATTATGTAAACATAAATATTAAATAATTTTCAACAATTACTTGTGACTCAAAATTGTTTTAACAAAGAAAGAAAAACAAATTTTAAATTTTTTTTTTTAATTTTAGCACATACTTTTACATACCTTGTGAAGGTGTACCAAAGTATGATTTTGATAAGAAACCTCTTTGTTTCAATTTTACGACATTCTAACAGTAAATTTTGTGAAAATACTTTTGTGAAAATTCATTTCTTGTACTTCAATAATAATTATCTATCAAAGCCTTATAATCAAAAGAAATGTCAGACTTATTCTATAAAAGTGTGCACATTTTGTAATAAAACATAACCACAAAATTTTAATAACTCTTCTTTATATTCCAAAACATTACAATATGTAAGTGTAATGGTGTCACAAACGAACAGATATTTTGTCGGACTGTTGAAGATTATATAAACAAGTACACAGATGGTTAGGCAAAAAAGATGAAAATGCTGAAATGAATTTTTAAGTTCTTGCTTGTTTTTAGGGCGAATATAAAGAAAATAGTTTAGAGAAATTGTAGTCGTAGAAGGGTAACTGAAATGTGCTACATATGCTATTTTATTTCGAAAAGATCTATCAAGGTTCACTAAAACCACGTAGGGATTTTATCAGCATATTTATGTTATGCTACGTTGTTAAATATATTTTTGATGAGAATAAATTTTACGTTATACTTATCCCTGACTTTAGAGCAGCTTAAAAAAAATTACAATTCCAAGAAAATAAGCTAACGAAAATAAAGATATATTCGTAATATTGTGGAGATTAGAAGAGAAACACAAATTTTTCTTCAGAATTTTTGGCTCGTATACTCAGCCTTTGGAAACTTGTAACTTGTAATTTTTCGATACAAGACGGACGGACGGATATGTCTAAATCAACGCAGAATTTTACGCTGAGCAAGAATTTATTCAGGGTGATTCTGAAAGGTATAACAACATATCCATTGGTTAGAGGATCGAAAATGGATAAAACTTTCGTTCCGGACTCGGTACTAAATATCAAGGGTTTCAGAGTTCTAGGGATTTTAAAAAATTTTCACGCAATTTTTACTTATCCAAGTTTTTCGGATTATAACTTCCATTCTGAAAAAGATGGACCTTCAAACATACTTTCAGAAAGGCATAGTAAAAGACTTAAAATAGACATGCTGCTTGATTCTGTATTTTTTATACTTTCGGAATACCAAGCATTCGAACTTTAGAGAAAATCAAATTCTTCCCTTGTTTATTTTTTCATTTTTTTCTAACTGGATAATTTCATAACAAACTTTTTTTTATAGAATAGGTGCTTAAGCTTTAATTTAAGTCTTAAAACATTAAAAATTTTTTAGTGGTACAGAAGGTGTAGCACTAAAACCATTTCTAAGTGAAGATTTTGAACGCTTTATTTCTCACTATTTTTGATTTTTATTGATTTTAAGCGCTCTAATTACCAACTATCATTAATTTTTGATGCCAAGAGGCACTCAAAAAAAACAGTTGACATTTTTAAGATCCATTATGCTCTGAAAATTATAAACCATCTGAATTTTAATGTTTTTATTGAAATGTAACAAATAATAACAAAATTGAAACGAAATTTTATATAAATTTTAAGTTTGAAAAACAAAAATTGATTTTGAAAAATTTGAAATTTTTGAAAAGAAAAACTAGAATTTTGTATTAGGAAAAACAAAAAAAAATCTAGTAATCAAAAAAATTTTTTCGAAACTTTTCTTGGTAAAAAAAAATGATAGGTTTTTTATTTTTGCCAGTTTTCATAAGAAATGGTACCTATATGGTTTGAAATTTTTAAATGCATTTTTCTCACATTGGGTCCAATTTAAAAATTTGAAAAAAACATTTTCGAAATCTGGACACCATTTAACATCTAATTTTATTAAAATTAACTAGCTGAATTGAATTTTTAAAGACAAGCCATACAAATTTTGACATTTATTTTAATAGAAAAAATTTTTTTTAATACGAAAATTTAATTTTTTTTAACAAAATGGAGTTTGTAAATGTTTTTTTTAATATATTTCAACAAAAACTAAAATTGGTATACGGTTGATGCAACTAAAAAAGTGTTCCAAGTGATGCAACTAAAAAGAATGAAATAAATTTGAAAGAAGAAAAACACAAATTTTTTCAAAATTAGGTGAGTTTCATAGGAAAATTTGGTGTTTGTTTTGAGAAATTTGTAAAATTTTTGAATAAGGAATTCGTATTTTTCCAAATTTTTTGATAAAGGAATATTAAATTGAATTTAATTTTAGTTTTATCAACATCTGGTTTGATTTTAATTAAATTTTTCCGAAATATATTTGTTTTTTGTGCTATACCTTCTGTACCATAAAAAATTTTTTAAAGCTTGACAACTCTGCTTAAACGGCTGGACAAAATTCTATAAAAAAATATTCGAGGTTTTAAAATTTTTCTTACGAAATTATCTATTTAGAAAAAACTGAAAAAATAAAACAAGGGAAAAATTTGATGTTGCCTAAAGTTCGAATGCTTTTTATTCCAAAAATACATAAAATACAGAATTAAGCAGCATGTCTATTATATGTAAATCCTTTACTAGGCGTTGCCGAAATTGTTTGTTTGAAGTTCCTATCTTTTTCAGAATGGAAGTTATAATCCAAAAAACTCGGATAAATTTGTTAAAATACCTGGAATTCGGAAAATCTTGAATGTTTTACCCATTTTCGATCCTCTAACAATTGATATATGTTGTTGTATATTTTTCAGAATCACCCTGTGTACATGTACATACTGGAGATGACCCCTTCAAATGGTTAGAAACTACGTACCAAAGTGAATATACTCTTCACGAAGGTGCAGGGTATAAAAAGTTAAATTTGATTGTTGCAATAAGGCCCTAATTTTACTTTTTTAAAATTTTATTAATTTTTGTACAGGAAGCTTAAAACGAATCGCATGAAGAACGTTGAGGCCAAATTTACTTGTTGCAATATTACTTTCATTATGTTTATAAAACCGTCTTAATCGTAAACAATTCAGTTAATATCGATATATTATTTCCCATGTCAAACATAAATTAACTTTAGCAAACCAAACTGACTGGACACGAGCAGATTCTAACATGTTATTTGATTAAGGAAATATACATTTGTTAACCAGAGATTTGAGATTTTAAACATCAAAACGATCAGTTGTTTTTAATTCATGCCAATAAAATTTTATATAAGTTTTTTTTAAAAGTTCGAGTACCTTTAATTGATTAACAAATAACTGCGGATTATTTAACAAATGAGGTTTTTTCAACAATTGGAATTAAAATTTTTTTGATAGATTTTTTGTTTCTTTGTTTAAAAAAAGCAAAACCGCAAATACAAATAAAAACTAATTTTGTCATGTTACCTAGGATGAGTTATAGTCCAAGTGTAAAACACACAATCAATATTATTGTTGACATTTTATTTAATAATTTTTTGTTCTCAAGATCGACTACAATTACAAGGGAATATATGTACGTAATGTAATTAAATATAAATGCTTACTTACAAGTTTTGGTTTGATTCCAAAATTATAATTTTTATGAAGAAATTTTCAAAATCAATAACATTTTTGCCATTTTATCCGTAATTCTTTTTTACTGTTTAGCGCAACATCAACCTTTTACGTGATACTTTTATACGGCAATTAAAGGAAAAGTAAATATATATTACAACTATATTTATTTATTTATATATATTTTGTGTATATACTCAGACACATAATTATTATCATTTTGTAAATGATATAAGAGCGCTATGCCAAAAGTACTTTGTCATACTTTATAAATTTACATTTTATTTCATAAAAATTGAATGCCTATGGACATAGCAATCATATTTTTATTGGCAGAAATATCTAGTTGGTCAGCAAAAAATTAATATATATATATACTTATAGCATTATTGATTATTTATAAATACACACACAAATGCTTACATATTTCGTCATACAAAATATATTTATAATTTAATTTATTAGTCTAGCTTCGAATTTTCAGTGTGATAATCAAGGCACACACAATAAAAATGTAAATAATTTTTAAATTGGTTTGTGTCATGCAATTTGAAAATAATTTTCCAAAAAATCTGCATAATAAATTTTATTTATATTTTTAGTGTTATAATTTAAAATTTTCGATATTTTTATTAAAACAAAGAATTTTTTAACACTTAATTTAACTGCGAGGTTTTAATTATGTTGGACCTTCCTACAGATTATATGCCCTTATAAAAAAATTTTTTTTTTGAATCAATCAGTATCAAAAAATATTGATCCGCAGAATTTTTTACGAATTTTTTTGCAATATTTCGGGTCAAATCAATTGTAATAAGTGTCAACGCCAAAATCGGGAAAAATCGGGCGTCATTTTAAACTGCTTTTGATATTTTTTGTAAGTTTCCTTGATTTATTCTTCATATATATATATAATTCTGCAAAAATTTTTAACAATGATAGTCTATGCCCTCATACTATCGTAAGCTTTCTCTAAATTATATATAAAAATAAGAATAAAAATCTAATAGCGATCATCTTAAGTAATTTTATTACTGAATATCAACATTCGCACAGAATTTTTTTAAAATAATTATTCAACGCTGTCAAGAATTCATTTCGCAACCCTGAAATTCGAAAAACCAATGAATATCATATTTTCATTTCCGAACTACTAAAATTCTGTTCCGAATATTCGTAAAATAAGGCTGCTTGCCAAAATGCAAAATAAACGAAGATTCTGATTTTAGCAAATAATTGTTTTTACAGAAATACATACTTAGTAAAATATCAAATACAAATTTGATGTCAAAAAGTTTGCACTTTGGTAGACACGGCCCACTTTTAAGTACATAACTTATTTAGAACGTCAACTAAATTTTATTTAATATAATTATAAATATTTTATTAAATTAAGAAAACCTTAGCTCTGGAGGATATATGAGGAATTTGGCTTTTATATTAAATAACAAATTAAAAGTATGCAAGGACAATATTCAAATACCACAAACCATTTATGTAATTATATTTTATATGTATGTACAATATCCATTTAACATGAATTAAATAAAAATTCATCATTATACCCGTACGAACGTATGTTCGAAGGGTATACTAAATTTGCCTTACCGTTTGTAACGCTAAGAAATAACGGTCTTAGATATAGACTCAAGTGTATGTTTTTGATCAGCGTCAAATTCTGAGTTGATTTAGCTTTGTCTGCCCGTCCGTCCGTCCGTCGGACCAAACTAATTGAGCTAAGTTCACCAAATTTTCACAAATGATTTATTGTAGTAAGTGCCAGAACCCTATTTAAATTGGACAAGATCGGGGTACCGGTTCGGGTAGCTGCCATATAACTTCAAAATTTATTTGGCTATATCTCAGAAACTATAAAAGCTATGGTATTGAAATTTCACACAAATGAATATATTAATAGGGCCAATGTGTCTGATAAAAGTCGTTGAAATTACTTGGCTCCTTCTGGTACCTGCCATACAACTTCAAAAGTTATTTGTCTATATTTCAGGAACTATAAAAGTTATGGTATTGACCTTTCACACAAACAAATATATTAGTAGGGCCAATGTGTCTCATAAAAGTCGTTGAAATTACTTGGCTCGTTCTGGTACCTGCCATACAACTTCAAAAGTTATTTGACTATATCTCAGAAACTATAAAAGCTATGGTATTGAAATTTCACACAAGCGAAGATATTAGTAGGGCCAATATGTATGATAAAAGTTGTTGAAATTACTTGGCTCCTTCTGGTACCTGCCATACAACTGCAAAAGTTATTTGGCTATATCTCAGAAACTATAAAAGTTACGGTATTGAAATTTCACACAAACGAATACATTAGTAGGGCCAATGTGTCTCATAAAAGTCGTTGAAATTACTTGGCTCCTTCTGGTACCTGCCATACAACTTCAAAAGTTATTTGACTATATCTCAGAAACTATAAAAGCTATGGTATTGAAATTTCACACAAGCGAATATATTAGTAGGGCCAATATGTCTGATAAAAGTCGTTGAAATTTCTTGGCTCTTTCTGGTAGCTGCCATACAACTTCAACAGTATTTTGGCACAGACAGTATTTTAAAAAACACATTGCACTGAAATTTTGCATAAATTAATATACGGCAACTCCATAGTCAGTTATGGCATCTTTATTCGCACATAGGATAACAAATTCGTACGGGTATCACAGAGTTGACAAGGTCAACTCTATTTTTTTCTCGTTTTTTCTATAATTAAACGTACGACAAATTTTTTTTAATACAATTTAAAAATAATTTCCTGATAACAAAAACTCATAATATATGATGTATTTTACATAATTAATGTTTTGAGTTATTTGTAAGTATGTACATACGTATACGAAATTTAATAACATCATAACATACTAAATATATACAGACATACATATATTTACCCACATCCGATATTAATAGTTGTGGTGTATCTAATAAAATTGAAGCTTTTATAATTGATGCATTTAATTTATTTATACACATAGGAATATTAATCGTTATTGAACTTGAAACTAGAATATTTCTCAAAACTATAACTCATTTATAACAACTTATTGATGAAACCTTCATCAATTTAAAACTAAATTTAATTGAACTTTTTAACTTTAAAAAATGTTTAATAAAAACAAAAAAATAAGGCGATGTTTTGAATAGAAATGATTTCCTGAGATACCAATTATTTGCGAAAAGAACGTCCCTGTTGAATAGAAGCTGGCAAACAAATATAACGTAAGTTTGTTTTGAACACGTGTGCAACGACTATTACAACAAATCTATTTCCATTATTTATGAATCTACTTATTAATATAAGCATTTATAAAAAAACCCCTTCCGATTGAGCGATATAGGAGCACAAAACATAAAAATTGAGTGTTTCGTTGGTACTTTCAAACTAAGTCTTCATATGATTTTTTTCATTTATTTTATTTGTTTATTTACTCTCAGTGAGTTGAGTCTTAAACATTTTCATTCGTTCTTTATTCCAGAGTTGAGTGAAATTATACCTTAATGTCTCGCTTAATTGAATCTTTGAAAAAATTAAGTACATTTTTCTTGAACTTTAAGTAATTCTAAGATGAGACCACAAATTTTCAATTTGAAAAAAAAAAAATTAATTATGAAAATTTAATCTTCTTATTATCGTTCATAATTGTAATAATGATAATAACTTTGTAAAACTTGTTTTTTTTTTATTGGGTAACAAAAGAAAGCTAAAACAACATAATCTTTTACATTTAAAGGGTAAAGAGCTATCAAGCAAAAACATTGAAAATCCTTTTTGAAAAACAAAAATTGTTTATGCTTTAATCTAAAATTATATTTTTTCCTTTTATTTTGACTTTTATTTCTTTGTTTGATTTGATTCTTTATTCAAAGAATAGAAAAGTAAATTGAAAAATGAAATCGTCAAAGACGAAATAATTTTCTTCTTATTTTAAATGTGCACAACTATACATAAAAATTTAACCTTAGATTACTTTTAAAATTCCCTTGAAAATTTTCAATCAACTTTCTACGAATAAATATTTTTCCCTCCCATCTTTATGAATCAATACTAAGAAAAAATGCATCCATGTATTAAAAATCGAAAATTATAAGAAAGTTGTTATTGATAATGAATTTCGGATATTACAATTAATTAATTATCTTCTAAAATTGTTATTAATTGAACTGAAATTGAATTTGTTTGCAATTTTTACTATTAATATGGTTTAATAAATTAATTAATTAGCATACAAATACACTTTTCCAAAAAAAAATTTGAAAACAAGTGCTTCTTAGTTTTACAATGCCTGTAAGTCCGTCCGTCCGTGGACATATTTACAAAGCTTTTACGCCGCTGAAAATGGGAAGCTAAAATTGCATATGTTCATAGATCTTTATTAGAAGAACATTTTTTACCTATTTCCCCTCTTCTAAAAGTTATAGCCCTCTAAAACCCTAAAAATCCATTTTTAAGATTTTGAGATTTTTATGTGAATGAAAGCTATCTTAATAATGTAGTACATATAGCTAGATTGTTTGTAAAAGCAGATTTTCACTCGTTGAATGAAAAAGTGCTATATTACAAACCATTGGTTTGATCCTACTTTATTTGGTTTTATTGACTATCAAACTTATATTAGTTTTATTTATTTCTATTCAACTACATTATGTTCAACTATATTGGTTTTATTGAATACTTTTTATCAAAATTTCAATTTGAATACGAATTTTAGTAATAAAACTTTTATAATAATTTTTTAGGTGCGATCACACCCATATTTTGCAATTTGCTTGTCTATGTTTAAATGACCGATGTGAATTTAATTTTTCAACTTTTTTTTTAATTAAATTTTTTTAATTTAATAATATGATGTACTTATGAATATTTACATATTAATACACATGTATTTTAATTATTAAATTGAATAATAAATCAAAATGTCACCAATTGTGTTGATAAGTTCGTTTAAATATAATTCAACTATCATGATTTATCGAATTTAACTTCAAAATTATGGATTGTAATTGCTAAATTGGGTACTTATACACAAAATAATTGCGATTTCACTGTAACAAAACAACTAAAAATTTTAGTAATAAGGTAAAGTAAGGTAATTTCGTCATGTTAAGGGACTTTTTCGGTTTTTTAACGATGTATTTCGAAAAGTTAATGTGTGTTCAATTAAAGTATCATTTTTTGTTAGCTTGGAATGTTGACAAAATTATTTTTAACTTTTTTAGACAGTTACTTTGTGAATTATTATATTTTTTTAAATTTTAAAATATCTCTAAAAGTCATGTAATTTCGTCAGCAAAATCTTTGAGTTTTTAATCTCGTCATGTGGAGTTGCTAATTTCGTCATGGCAAAAAAAAACTAGGTTTTAATACAGTTCATTGGACTAAAATAAAAAATAATGCAAATTTAAACTGTGTATAACATAATTAATAACTATCCGGTAACAATTTTGAAAAAAAAGCATGACAAAATTTGAACAATTCAAAAACTATGTAAAATTTTAATTTCGTCAGCACCCTATTTAAGTATTACATTCCGCCGCCTCACAAAATATGATTGTAAATAAAATTTTAGTAAAAATTAGTTTTAAATTTAATATTTTTTTTAGATATTGTACAGAACTGTTATATTTGTCAAATTTAACATTTCAATTTCCGTTTTTCTCGTGTTTTTATCATTATTTGTAGAAAAACTTTGCCAATCTACATTTTTCGTTAATATTAAAATAGATTGTACCGGTGATACCTGAATAAAATATAACTGACGAAATTTTATATTTTGGCTAGAAACACTGTAAATAAAAGTTCTGCATTCAATTTTTTTAATATTTTAAGTTTCAAAAGTAAATATTCATATTTTAAAATGTTTTAATAAACCACTCAATTTCGTCATTCTGACGAAATAATCTCCAACTCCAAAAAATTTGGTTGGTAATTTCGTCACTTAACTGTTATTTTTTGATATTTCACTTTTTCAATTTTTTTCTTATTAATAATGTTTTTTTAAGTTTAATTTGTCAAAATATAAGCAAATATGTAAGAAATTACACATATTTCAACAGATATACCCTTAAGAAACTTTCTACTTTTCTTAATGAAAACACTAAGAAAAAGCAAAAATTTGCCCCGGTATTTTTTTCAGTAATTAAGAATGTCTTTTAAAATTAATTTATTCTAATTTTTTAAAATTTAAGAACGAATCTTCTCACTTCAAGTATATTTAAAAACAAAAATGTTTAAAGTTTATTGAAAATAGATGGGGTTTCCAAATATTTGACAAATATGTGAAGGAAGTGTGACCTATGACGAAATTAAATGCACTGACGAAATTACCTTACTTTACCTTACGGTGCTTGCAACATTTTTGATTTAATTATGTGCACATCAGATGAGTGTGTCTTGAAATAGTGTTGAAAAAGTACAGATATATATATTAATTGGTGCCGTGAATTGTAAATGCTGAGATATGCTGGTCTTTCTCTTTTAATATAACACATTAAAACCGAACACATTAGACCTTTTCATAAACACAACAAATTGTAATATATAGCGAGAACTGTGCTATATCTATGTTCATAAGCAAATGTTGGTAATAAAGTTTGTGCATAAACATTGCTAATCTATCACATAAATATTTAAATTATTATGGCTAGCGCAGTTAAATCAGCTGTACTTTTTCTTTACTAGTTTTTGCAGTTTTTTTAGGAATTCGTCTGTTAATTGTTGTACTTAAAAATAACAAAATTTCTCTTTGTTTCAGTTTTCTTTTCTTGTTTTTCTTAATTTTTTTTTTCCTGAAATAGAATTTTCCACTACTTTTCCCAATATAAATAATTGTTTTTACCGACCGTATTGGGTATACAATAGGTAGGTCATGTGATGGCAACAAATTTTGCATATTGAGTTTTCGGTGGGAATGCACTTCTCCATAGTAGAGAAGTGTAAATAAACTATTTTTAGCAACCTGTCGGTCTGTGTGTGCACGCGTGTATCTTAAGATCGGCTGAACCGATTTTGATGAAATTTTATACGTAAGTTTATTTCCACCATGACACGGATTGATCAACTTTTGGTATATATCAGGCCTTGGGAACTGCACTTTTTAGCGGGCCTGTTTTACATTTTTGAACATTTTGAAGAAAATATTGGAACAAATCAGGCATCAGCAACTGGACGTTTACTACGGGCCAAACATACACTTTTGTGTATATAAAGAGAAATAATTAACCGATTTCATTAAAATTTAATATATGAATTTCTCATATTAAAGCAATGAACATATAAATTTTTTGGAAAGAGAACATATAAATTTTTGGGCTCGAAAACTGATTTGCGGGCCGATTTTACATTTTCCACCATTTTGAAAAAAAAATTCAACCGATTTACTTGAAATTACATATTTGAGCTTAGCTCGACCGTCCGCGAAAATTCCTAACTTTTGGAACAAATCAGGCATCAGCAACTGGACGTTTACTACGGGCCAAATATACATTTTTGTGTATATAAAGAGAAATAATCAACCAATTTCATTGAAATTTAATATTTGAATTCCTCGTATTAAAACAATGAACATGTAAATTTTTTGGAAAGATCAGGGCTCGAAAACTAATCTGCGGGCCGATTTTACATTTTTCACCATACCTACGGAACGAATTTATGGAATTTCTTGAAATTTGATATTTGTGTTATGGTTGTTACCGAAACTAACTGGCGAGCATTTCAGGGAGTTCGGCTAACGCAGAGCGAAATTCTACTAAGAGCCAAGTTTACATTTTTCTAGGTATGTTAACTATAAGCTTACTAATGTCCTAAAAATTGGAAATAAGTATTTAACAGACATTTTTATAATATTCTGTAACATTTTCACTAAACTAGACAATACACATTGCGGTCGGTTATGTGCTGACCACATCAGATTTTTTCTTATTACAAGCGTACGTAATTCTAATATAATAACAAGTAAAAACGTTTCAGTCGGTATAAACCGATTGAATTATACCCTGCACCTTTCGTTATTGTGTAGCAATTACTCGAACCTGTGAAATCATTCTATAGAAACTTCACGGACATGTCTGACCTATAATTGGACATCTGACTGCCAAGTTTCATGAATCTGACTTTATTATTTTTCCAAATATGCAAAATAAGCTTTTGGGGTTGTATGGCAAGTACCTGAACCTGTCAAGCAATTCCACTACAACTTCACAAATATATCTGATCTATAATCGGACACACAACTGGCAAGTTTCATGAATCTGACTTTATTATTTTTCCAAATATTAAGAATAAGCTTTTAGACTTGTATGGGAACTACTCGAACCTGTCAAGCAATCGCTCCAAAACTTTAGAAATATGTCTGACCTATAATTGGACACACGACTGCCAAGTCTCATGAATTTGACTTTATTATATTTCCAAATATTTAAAATAAGCTTTTAGACTTGTATGGGAGGTACTCGAACCTGTCAAGCAATTCCACCAAAACTTCAGAAATATATTTGACCCGTAATTGGACACATGACTGCCAAGTTTCATGAATCTGACTTTATTATTTTTTCAAATATTTAAAATTAGCTTCTGGAGTTGTATGGCAGGTACCCGAACCTGTCAAGCAATTTCTCCAAAACTTCAGAAATATATTTGACCTATAATTGGACACATGACTGCCAAGTTTCATGAATCTGACTTTATTATTTTGCCGAATATAAAAAATTTGCTGTTGGAGTTGTATGGCAGCCACCCGATCCGGTGTAGCTATCCCATTATAATTTTTAGAGCATGTGTAGAATATAATTGGACACGTGTATACAAAATTTTATATTTATAGCTTCATTAGTTTTTGAAATATTTAAAATAAACTCTTGGAGTTGTATGACAGCTACCCGAACCCGTTGTCCGACTTAGTCCAATAACAATAGCGTTCGTCCTTGGCACAAAAGAAAAAACTTGTGAAAGTTTGGTGTCGATTGCATTATTCGTTTTTGAGTTATCGTGCGATCGGACGATCGGACGGACGGACGGACGGACGGACGGACATGTCTAAATCGACGCAGAATTTTACGCTGAGCAAGAATATATATATATGTCCATACCGCAGATGACTCCTTCAAGTAGTTACAAACTCCATACCAAAGTTAATATACCCTTCACGAAGTGCAGGGTATAAAAAAGGAATAAATTTCAAGTTAAGAGGAAGCTCAAATTACTCGAAACAATAAAAAATGTAGCATGGGCTGAAAGATATACCAAGTGAAATGTGAAGAAGTTATATCCATATTATAAAGTATTAGTACAAAGTTTAAAGAGAAGATATTCAAAAATTAGAAATGTCAAAATTCTTTGAGTTTGACTGTTTTCGTTATTTAATCTCAATCATTTCAAACGAAACCTTATTAATTTAAAATTGATGCAGTAAAATTTCCACCGAACCATCTAAGGTCAATTTAGAGAATTTAGAGAGTTTTGCTAAATATAATAAAAATAAAAGAGAAATGCAAAGTTAGTGATGTCATAAGTTATAATAGATCGTTAAATAGAGAAGTGGTTCGTTGTATGGAAGTTTTACTGTATTATGTATTTACAGCGAATATTCAATCTTTCAAGTAAACAACTGGACAAGAACATTTTACCAGAAAGAAATATTTTCTCAAATACTTATTTCAAAATCAAATTTTTAAATAGATCATGTTGTGGAAAACCAATTGTTTTATCAAAAGCCCATTTGAATAATGAATAAATACTGCCATAACCCAAAATTAATAAATGAAAATCATCTTTTTATAAATTATGCTTTAGCATGCTCATTCAGAACTTTTCAAATTCAAAATTTTAAAAAATACAAGTTTTGTAATTTTTGTGCAAATTGTAGATTTTCGTATAGAAAAATTTTTTAGTTTTTGTAAACTAAAATAAATTTTTTTATGTTAAATGAACTTTTACGACAATTATATATATATAATTCAATTATACTTACACTCTAATACAATTACAAAGAAAAACAAATTTCATTAAAAAAAAAAACCCTAAATTTTTTTTTTCATTTTCTAATTATTGAAATATAAAATAATTGCAAAATCAGATTGAAGCTGAGCAGATCTTCAATTCTCTTGAATAACGTTAATTAAAACAAATTTCAATATTTAACATTATTTAAAGTTTCAAATAAAAACAAAAATTTCAAATGCTTTTTTTTTTTTATTTTAAACGTAAAATTAAAAATGTAAAGTAATAAAAATTGACTAAGAATACACAAGAGTGCATACGCAAACACCTATACTGCTATAATTTGATTGGAATTGATTGATAAAATGAAAGCATGTTTTCAACTTAAAATCGAACTAAAATTTATTTTTTCATAAATTTCTTAATTAAATAATAAGAATGACATTTTATTCTATTGAAAATTTGTATGTTTTGTATGTGAGTAGATTCGAAAGTATACATTGTAGCAATTGTATTTGAAAATTTTATATTCTATTAAATTGAAATCAATATTTATAAAACGTACGTGTACAATACGTGTGTATATACGTAGGTATACACACACGCGCATCTGTAAATTCACTATACCAATACTTTTAGACATAATTGTGCCACCTGTTTTTATTCCGTACCATCAAATTTTTTTTCTCTTTTTTTTTGTGTTACTTTAGTTTGATGTAATCGTTAAATTTTATCAATTATGTACACCTGTTATATTTCACTTTAATTGAGTTAGATTTTTGTATATAGATGTAGATGTATGTGTAAAGGTATATTATTTACTTTAGTACATTTCTAGAAAAAATTGTATAAAAATCATATAATTAGTTTCACTCTGTCTTTTCGTCTGTTTACAAATTTTCAAATGGTTCTATAGATAAAAAGTTTAAATTTTGGTTATTTGTAAATAGATCTTAACGAAAAAATTATATTTTTCTAGAATAAAATTTTTATTCTTTTCTCCAAATTTTAAATTTATATCAAATATATTAATTTATTATCTCAGAAATTGAAAAAACTCTAGTTTTTGGTAAGGTTTCTGCTTTAACCACAGACAATTTGCAAATTATGCAAACGCAAAAAGTTGACATAAGTTTTCTTCTACCCTAAGAAATTAAAAGGCAGCGTCGCATTGTCGAACTGACTCTCCAAATCAACCTTTGTATCAAAACAACTTGTCACTAATTTTTAAAGAAATTGGCTTTCAACATCGCTAATCTAAAAAGTCTCAAGAATTTTAGCAGCTAGCTTATAGATATTGTTTACTATTTTATTTTACTGAAAAAAGTTCATTTTATCTCTCTCGCTTTTTTCTTTATTAGAAAATTAAAAATTTCTATTTTTTGCACTTGCTTCTTCAACACATTTAAAGCTCCATGAGCTTTTAAAAAGCAAAAATGTAACACTAATCGCATATTGTTTTCAAAAAGCATGCCCTCATATCTTAATTAAATTCATTAGCAATATAATTCGATACTTATATTAGTATAGTTGTTTTGAAAATTTTTATTTTGCGATTTCCCCTAAATTTATGCAAAAATATTATTTATTGGTTAAACCTGTATAAATACAATATAATTACTCTTAATTTAAATTTTTAAAGTAAAATTTGCTATTTTACAAACTCTTAGATTTGATATACTTTTATTTTAATATAAGTAACGTAGATGAAATTTTTTGTATAATTCAAGCAGAACAAAATTTAATATCCATCTATCCACTTACATAGTTTATTTAACTTTGGTTAATGAAATGCTTCGGAAAAACTTCAATTGCAAAATATGTACTTAATATACACACACTTATACAAAGTTAAATAAATACACGTAAGTACTTATATGAAACAAAATGATAATTTTTAAAACTTTTGAAAGTTTGTATGAATTTATTAATGACCTAATTTTTTCAATTATTTCTACATGTATCCATCTATCTATGCTTACATGTACTTGCAAATATTTATGGAAACATACTTAAAATGATTTAATATTATAATTTTCTCTATAAATTTATATTTTATCTTATATAAAAGAGAGAGATACATAATAGGGATAATTTTTTATTTTGTACATAAAACGCTTAATAATTTCGCAATAACTTCAATTTTTTGCAATTTTAAATTACATGCAACTGTACAAGTAAGAGTATTTGTACAAATAAATATACATGTGTACAAATATTAAGACATAATTATTTATTACGAGGGAATTAACTTTGTTTTTTTTTATTAAAATGGAACGCTAAAATAGCGTAAAAATATGATGGGCAATATTTGCTTGCTAAAGTAAAAAATTAATGATAGAGTGAATGAATATCTAGGTAAGATGCGACTGTACAATATTTAGACATTATTGGAATTTTTTTGCATTACTATTTAAATAGAGCGAAACCAAGTGAGTAATATGAAAAAGTAAAAACGAGAGATTTTTTTTAGGGAAAAATTTTAAGTTTTAAAGTTAAGGTAATGAAGTAATTAATAATAACCTTCTCTATTTAACTGTTACACTTTGTACTTGATTATTAAATTACTATAAGTTTACTACTAAATTACTATAAGTTATAATTTTATACACTTAGCTATAATTTTATACACTTAGGTTTATGAATACGCGATGCACATATTTATACTGAAACATATTTTAACTGCCAATTTAATTACAATTAAATTAAGTCCTTAGTACTAGCTTTCGATTATATTTTCTGATTCGACGCTAGCTTTCACGTAACAAAAACTATCATATGATATTGAGGGGTTGAATAAGCAGTAAAATTGAAGTACTGATTATGATCTAATGATCATTTACAAATCAAATTTATTTTACACTTTTATGTCAAATTTGTGACAACAATGTTTCAAATATTTGCTATCTATAAAATAAATTAAATTGTGTCACATTGATTTTAAAAATTTTACAGGAAATCTAATTATAATTCAGAATTGAGATTTAATAAGATTTGTAAAAGGTACATTAAACAGCAAGAACTCATTCAAGAAAATTATTTGCATTTTGAATTTGGAAAGCTTAATTTTTAACAATTAATTTTTACTCGGGTAATTCACATTCCAAATACAAATACACAAAAAATTCACTTTGATTTATATTTTAATAAATCAAAACTCTGATTCATCCAATTATCATGTAAAAACGCAAGAAGCAGACATAGTAACTTGTCAGAAGTTGAAACAGATGGAGTATTAGGTCAATTATATGACTAATCGTAAGTTGTAATGTGAAATAATTGTAGTAAAGCGATTACCTAGAGCGATTTTTACTATATTTTACTTTTAATGAACAATTCTAGTTTATTTTCCTCGTTTTGCATAACATGTTGTTGCAATGAAAAATTCAAAATGATTTTCAATAAATTCATTTACTTAAATGAAATACATAAAATTGAAATCTGTGAAGAGAAAATTAACAATTACAATGAAATTGTAAAAATGTTTTAATTAGAAGTAAATTACTAAGCAAAAAAGAAAGAAACAAAAGTAGAAACTGAATTGTTGTGATGCAATGGAAACGATTATAATGACTTAATGAATATTCATACACATACATTTATATATATACATATATGTAAATATATATTACTTAATACAACACATTTCAATTGTATCATCAATTCAAAACGTTTCGTTTTTGTAATTTACTTGCTGATTACAATAATGAAAAACACATAAGAAAATTTAAAATTTCCTTTTAAGTTTGAGATGTTGATCATGTCGTCATTGTTACTTTTTATAACATTATGTATTACGTGCAATATATACATATGTATATCTAAAGTACATACATACTGTATATGGCTATCTATATATAAATTTATTTTGAATATATTTTACTTTTATAATTTTAATGTTGTCCTATAAACCTATTTACTTATTCATCCAAAAATCAAAAGCTTTTTATATATATATATATATATATACCGTTATTTCCACTCTTTATAGTATACATAGGTATGTATACACTGGTTGCTACTTAATATTCAGTTCAACTTACACTTTTGCTAGGTAAGTGTGAATTTTATTTTCTATTTTGTAACTTTTCTTATTTTGCGTTTATTTGGTTTTTTTTTCCCTTTTTTAACTTAAGTATATTTTTTTTCCTGCTATTTTTGGGTAAATTGTTAACGAAGCACAACTGAACATGATGTCAACAGAAATTCGCAACCTGTAAACTATAAAGTATTGCTAAAAATATTCATAGAATTTGTGTGTTACAACATTAACGAAAAATGTATTGTACACAATACATGGAAATTATGATAAAAAAAAACAAATATAATATGGATACTGACAGCAGTAGCAACATCAGATATGGCAGCAGTGCCAGTAAAAAAAAATATATTCATTCATAACAATATCCAAAAAAAAAAAAAAAAACAACAGCAAAACTTTGTTTAAATAATTGTTCAGCAAAATTTTCCTGTTACATAAAAACAATAGAATAATAAATAAAAACAGTCAAGCTCAGATGTTGGTGAACCAAATTTGAAATTTTCCAAATTTTATGTTCATAAACTATATTTAAAAGTTTAGCCAAGTAATGTCAAATCGGCATGCAACAACTATTTTGAACTAGAAAATTACTTATAAAATGTTATGTGTGCTTATTTTTACGTACTCATAGATAAGCTTAATTATTGCAATTTTTTATAATATTTTAAACATATCAAAAAAAATTTTGATTATTTGAAACAAAATTGAAGAGTTGGAAAGACAAGTTTGACGTAAAAACTCTAGAAATTCTAGCATTTTCGAAAATTTCCAGTTCACAAAAAGATATTCAAATTTTTTTTTACCAAATCTAAAAACAAAAAACCAAAAAAAAAACTATTAGTTGAAAGAAATCATCAAAGTATATTGCTTTATATTAGGAAATTTGGAAAGATAATACAAAGAACGAAGAAGGAGTACAGTAGTACGGAGAAGAAAATAGGAGTACAAATACTCCGATCGGAATATAACGGCACCCATGCTTGTGACTTTCATTTTATTTAGTACGTTTCTAAAAGCGACTTCTTTTTAAATCCAATTTCTTATACAAAAATTTTCCCTTCCATTTAGAATACAAGAAAGTCTACGTTAAAACTTTTTTTTTAAATGCATTTTTCAAACGAATTTACTAATTTTATTTTTGACTAACTCTCTGAGCTTGGTGGGCTGATAGATATACATGGCATTAGCCAATGGCATGTACATTACTTGTATTACGTGTGCAAGAGTAAAATATAGACGTAGTTGAGGGCAATAAAATATTGCAATAACTCATTTGGATGACAATATTAACAGTAAATATATGAAAAAGAATTGACGATTTTTCAATTTTGTTTAAAAAAATCTCAAAAATCAAATGAATTCTTCAATTACTATTTTAAGATAAATTGAGTTCATTTTAATAACACATTACTGTAGAAAAAATTGTTATGTATGTATGTATTTCTATTTATTAGAACTGCAAAAATATTATTATTGATTTTTTTCTTTTTTCTAATTTTCGTTTTTCCTTTTATATCCTTTTTTTATTATTATTAAATAGCTGAATAGTTTTCCGCTACTATGGTCAGGAGCCTACAATAATAGTTTCAAAATTATTCCACTTTAAATAGAAATTATTCTGTATTTGAGGAAGTTACAACAAAAAGTATCTGTATTATGTAAGTATGTATGTATATTGTAAACGACATAAAATGTTCATGTATTAAAAGTAGTTCACTGGTGCTGTAAGCAATTTTACCATATATAAACTTTTTCATTTTATATTATGGTGTCGATCTGAAGTGTTGAATTCACATTTGGTTTTCTATTGTATTGTTCATAAAGTCTTTTATTATAAGTAAATACTGGTGTTTTATTTTGGCTAATGATAAATGCTTCATTAGAACTGCTCCATAAAATTTTCTATTGAAGATAATAAATTCAAAATGAAAGAAAATTGAAGCATTTATGGATGTTTCAAACAATGCATACAGAAATACAGTGAAACTGGTATATGTGCTATTGATTTTGTGTTACGGATTGGATTAAAAAATGTTAGGTCTAAGATCAAAAAATTTGCATACATTTTTTTTTGTAAAATTTTCATCAGGTCAGCAAGCCTTTTTCTAAAGTTTTCGATAACTACTTTTTTAATAGAAGTAAAAAGAAACTGTATAAAATTTTATTAATTAGCTGCCTACATATATTAAATCGAAATATGGCGAATATTTTATTTAGATTAGAAAATGAATCCACTATTTTCAAAACAACATTAAACCTTTGAATTTTTTTTATTTATTCCATAATTTGTGCATTTGTACGTGATTTAAAGCACCCCTATCACAGATGTAGTTGCATAATCAATCTTTGATTTTACTATTTATCGTACCCATTATGTAGGTTCTATTTTAAGACGCAAATTTAAATATAAAATATAAACGTAATTAACCACGACATATAACGGAACACGGTATGTGTTTGTTAGCGGGGTGCACTTATTTGATTTTTTACTTTTATGTAAAAATATTGAATGTGGTTTTTTGGATTTTCCATGACAACAATAAGTAGCAAAATTAAATTTCATAATAAAAATTTTAAAATGAAATAAAGGAAACTATTATAAAGGTTATACAAGCAATACGAAATATGTATGTGTGGTATAAATCAATACTAATATCCAAAACATTGCATAAACTACGGGACGCTAAACAAACTGACTGACTCTTTTTACGTTTTAAAAAAATATTCCTTCCTTAAACTTTATAGCTTGTTTTATAGTAAATAGCAATATTAGGAATAAAAAAAACCCAATAAGAAACAGCAGCTTTTTCCGCTTATATTTTATTTTTCATCCCTTTTTGGTTATTACACTAAAACTATAAGCTTTCTATGATTACTTGTAGCAATAAATGTTTAAAATTTGAAGCACAAGAAAAATTCCATTATAGCAAATGTGAAATAAGTCGAGAAAATTACGCAATGCAGTTCAAAATATATATTTATTTATGTGAATTTATGTAAACTTTTTTGTCCACTCATATAACAGCATAAAGAAAAGTTTACTAGTTCTTAATTTACTTTTGAAAATTAAAGTTATATTAAGAGATTTCTCTCATCTCAAAACGTGACACTATAAATTATTAAAGACAAAGAAAACACTAAATTCATTTTACTTTCTTTTTAAATAAAATATAAAACGATTGTGTAACTGAAATGAAATTTTGTCATATTTACAAAAAAAAAAAAAAAAAACAAAAAAAAAGTATAATAAACTTAAAAAGTACCAGTAAAATTTGAATTAGCGCTGCTATTCACAGTTTATGACGATACAAAATTATAAAACAAAAACAAAATACAATGAGTTACACAAAAGATGAATTACAAGGCACAAAATAAAGACGAAATGAGAATAACAAAATAATGGAAAATCTGCTACAAGCATTTTGTAAGTTTGTAAATGGAACGCGGTAAAAGTTTTCATTTTTGTTTTTCTGAATATTTTTTCCCTTGCTATTTTTGCGTTTTTTTTTTGTTTTTCTGGTCAATAATGATGGCCTTGTTGTATTACAAGTATATTAGTGGAATCCCAATTTGTTTTTTTGTTTTTTTTATTATTATTATTATTAAATATTGTAAGTAGTTTAAGTAAAGTTTTGTATGTCTGGTAATTTTTTTATTTATTGAAGGGCAAATTGCCTCTAAAAAAATTTCATAGTTTTGTGATTTACTTTAAGATTATTTTTACAAATTTACACAAAAACTAAAATAAATATTTGATTTCAACAACTTTGTTGTACAGATTTTAAAGAAATAAGTAGGCACTAGCAGTTACATACATACATATGTATATACAAGGTGATACGTTGTTTTATATCTTTCTGAATTACCCTGTATATAAATACATAATGTATATTTATTAATGTATTCACTTGTAATGTATTTAAAAGCTCGAATATATTTATAGAAGGTGTAATTTCAATAAAAATTAATTGAGGAAGGTAATGTTATAATAAAAAAAAATATTTTTGTATTTCCAGTGTTAAGTTGAAAAAAATGAATTTTATTTTAAATACTGTGTAGTTCTTTTTGGGAGCGAAACCTATTACGAGTTACGACCAACTAATAAGATTAAAGAAACGTTGAAATAAGTACAAAATATCTAAAGTCCTTGCGAAATGATTTTGAAACAGAAATGTACATTAGATCATATTCGAAGTTTTTTCGAATCCGAAATGGAGCACAATTATTTTTTTTCACACACTTTTCATTTACACTTTCGAGATGTTATAAAATAACTTAGTGATAGTAATATGAGTTGTTGTCAACAATGGGAGAATACGAAGTCAAATATAACGAAAATCACTTAAAAGGGGGCGATTTCTACAAAAAAAAAACCTTTATAAAATCTTTTTCTTTCGAGTTCTTTTACTCTGAAAAATTCCCTATATCTCCCTCTCTGTTAATTTTGACAGCAATCTTGGCAAACCAAACTTTCTAAATCATTTTTAAAGATCAAGAGTTTTAATTTGGGATCTTGTTATTTATTTTCTTTATGTGTGTGTCAGAAGTTTTGCTTGTATACCATTCTACAGCTTCTGATATCAGTATTGAAATAAGTAAATGACAACTTTCAATTTATCGATTCAAGTAAAATACTATACAATTTTCGAACTTTGTCTGTATTTTTTTTATTTAAAACAAAAAGAAGCTTTAAAATGACTTTTGTTTTCTTACGTTTCATTTTTCACGTTTTTGACGCGAAATATCTTATGCTGGTTGATAAAGGTCGAAACCATTCATACAAAACAACGGCTGTTAAAAGTTATTTTGTATCATTAAGTTCAATTAATTTTTTTTTTTTTTTTTCAAAAAAAACTTATTGATCGCGTTAATACTGTTACCATTTACATACTGTCATACATTCCATTTTTATACTTTGATTCCATGAATGAACTTTGCAAGCCTGATTTACACAATGCCTATCTACCTATACCTACTGTATATGAATTGTTATTAACTTTAGAATACCAAATATTTACATTATAGTCGAGTAAGTTAAACACTTAAGGCATTAAGGAATTTTGGATTAAGTTAATTAAAATGATTTCGCTTTTAGTAAAGAAAACTTGATTTATGGCAATAAACGCCATTTCGCTGTAGAGTTCTTTATATAGAATCTGCATATAGATTAAAACTAATCTTAATATGGATTTATTCTCATTGAATTCATCTTTATTCTGTAAGCACCTTATACATGCTTATACATTATATGTATATTTTCCAACATTTTAATTCGGTTTTAAATTTTATAAACCGAAATTGCATTCATTTATATATACATAAGTATGAATGTGTGGCTATTTTAATTAAACTATAATTTTTTTATAGAATTTTATGACTAACTTTTATTTCATTTTATCCCTTTGAATATTTTTCAGTAACCTCTACAATAATTTTTTGGAAATAAGACTGGGTCAAGGTTAAAAACTAAAAAATTTCCAAACAAAAAAATATTGCTAAGTACTTATTTGTTTTTTTTTTATTATTTGTGTACATAATAAATTAAATTATCATTTTAATAATAAAAATATTTTGTTGAATTAAATTATAATGTAAATGATTTAGTGAAAAAAATGCTAATTCATACTTTATTAAAGGAAAATTTTAGTTTGACGAAATTAGAAAAAAGAATTGGAAATTGTAATTATTTTAAGTGGTTTTTAAAAAAGGATAAAATTAAAACGTTTATTTGAGGTATAAAAGGTTTTTTTTTATAATTTACTAAAATTATTCGGAAGGAAATCCGAACTTTACTTTATAAGTAGTTTTATTATGTATGCATTCTAGGGTAGCCATTTTCTTCGAACATGTCGTGACCATTATTTGACCATTATTTATCTGGCCTGTTTTTCGGTATAGTCTCTATTATTCCTAAAGTTTAAACCTACAAAAAGTACAAAAACGAAATCTCAGAAAATATTCAAAAATATGAATAAACCCTATGTATAGGGTAAGTTTATTACATTGTATTGTTACGAGTACATATAAATAAAAAACCATCAACACTTACATTTTGATTTTATTAAAGTTCACGGCCCTACAGTTACTTTTTTCTGATTCTTTCATTATCTCAATAAGTTATGCTTAAGTAGAATTATAAGAACTTAACTTTAAAATTTAATATAAGTGAAATTTTTAGCTTGCTGAAATTCCCCACGAATCAGCATCAATTTTAATAAAGCTCTTATATAATTTTTGTGTATTCACTTTGTTATGTGTTTTATGAACAAAAAAAAAAAGAGCCGGTAAACTAAACTGTTATGAAGTTAAAATTAATTATTTAAAAAGAAAAAATTTTTTTTCCCTCTTTCTTCTTATCAAAATTATGGTCACTCTAATGTTAAGTGGTATAAATATATTTATGTAAGAGAATGAAATTTTCAATGGATTAAAAAAAAATTAGGTTTGCGTGTCTTATAAAATTCTATTTTCAATCAATAATAATTTACTATGTCGAATCAATTTCTAAATAAATTTTTAAACTACTTATACTAGTACATTCTTTATGATATATGTATGTATGATCATAGTACCAAATTATTTCCTAAGTATTTTTCAAGCAAATAAGTGAAAACACTCATGAATTTTTATAGAGCGACATGAGCTAAAAGAATTGGATAGAAGTAATTTCGTGGACCTTTAAGTATAGCTCACATATTCTTCACGTTCCAGTGAAAAATTAAAGATATTTTCTTTTTCTTAAAATTTTGTCATAAATTTTTCTATAAACTTGAAACTTGTTTTAAAGATCTAAATTTCTTTTGCAATTTTTCAAAAATATATGTTTGAAAATAAAGTGGTTTTCAAAATTTTAGTTTTAATTACTTTCAAAATTTAATCACAATTTTGAATTTAGAAAATCTTTGGAAACTTTATTATTTCCCTGTACATCTCTTTAAATTGTATAGGAAAAGAAATAACTTTGAAACAATGCATCATAAATTTATTAACCAATGCTCGTAACTACTCGTTAATTTCTCATTAAATTATACTTAAATCATTCTAATAAATGTGTATTTTAAATTAGTTTTCAAGTGAAAAATATAAAAAAAGTTAACTGTGTAACTTATTAAGTAGTTCACTGAATCATCATTTTAAATGCTGTAATTTTATTTGCAATACAGCCGCGTAGATCAGTAGAATTATAAAACGCATATTGAATACAAATTGCAATATAAAAAATTAATTATCAAAAAAAATTTATTAGCAAATATATAAAATTAAATTCAAAATTGTATTATTCAGCGCTATCCACAAATACTTACTAATTGAATAATAATCTCGAACAATTCCAACAAGATAATTGTAAATTTTATGTAAAATTATTAAAAATATAAATATGTAGGTACTTACTATACCTTGCCTTATCTAATTAATAATAAAATAACCAACCTGAAAGAGAAAAATAAAAATTAAATTAGTATGTTAATATGTGCAAGTAATTATTGTATGGTTTACTTTACTGATATATGTACGTGTATGAACGCACTTTATTAATACATTCTGACATCTAAAATGCAATATAAAAATCTGGCTAAAATTGTATGTGTGTAAATTTTTTTAAATGTAACTGATCAAGTTCAAAATGCATAAACAGATAGGTTTGTTTAATGGTTAAAGTGAGAAAACCATAGTTTTGGTCTTTGTCAAAATTAAAATATTCGCTGCTAGTTTTTGAAAAAAATTATCGAACAAAATTTGCAAACATTTGCAAGAACACATCATGGTCATATATTTCGGATTTTCGACGAGATCTTTTATTGGAATTACCATATCAGCAACAATAGTCCGTTCTTGCTTATTTGTAATACTTAATATTAACTAAATTTTTCAAAACAATCTGACAATATAAAACTAACATCTTTCTTTGAAGTTTTGTACTCTATTTTATGACTATTATAATTGCGATTGAAAAATTCTTCCACAATTTATAATGCATATAGGATGTCAAGGGATACCCAATATTCATTTCTCAAATATCGACATTTTTAGGGCACAAAATTTTTTATCGTAATTTAAAATGTTAGAAATTAAAAATTGATAAGTTTTAAAGTATACTCTCAGATGTTATATGAATGTACCTGTGAGTGTTCGTGATAACTTACCCTATGTAAATATTATGATATGAGTACGTATATTGTACATACTTATACGCATTTACAATATGAAAATTTTATTAAAGTAAAATTAAATTTGTGCTTTGGGTATTTCTAACGTATGACATTGAAATAACCAAATAATATGCAAGTTGATTATTTTAAATGTAAAATTACATTTTTTTTATTTTGCACTCAGTTCTTATATTCTTGCCGTATTAAAAATATTTATTACCCAATGTGAACATTTTTTTCGAAATCCGACAAAATGCTATTTTTACCTCTATAGGAACTCTTGAATGCGCCGAAAACTTATGTATATTAATAATCACACATTATAAAATGATGTGATTTATAAGGAATAAACTGTCAGCTTTTTATTTGATATTTATATTTTAAATGATAAACTAAGTATGATTTGCCTGAAGTTTGTCTGGATTATAGCTACTTTTAATAAAATGGACTCTGTATTTTAATTTCGAAGAATTCAGTTAAAAACTTCATTTTCGAATCATCTGTTCAAAACGGATATTTGTATTTATAATACTTTTTTCTATTCAATCGAATTTTTAATGTAAGTAGTCAATGTAGCTTAATATAATGAAATCCATTTTAATATAAATGAATAGCGAACATTAAACCAGATTGAAAATCAGGAAATTAACACAATCGTACTTAAAAAAAAAGTAGTTGGTTTAAATTATAGATAGACGTGATATACCATAAAAGAAGACAGCAACTTTTATGTTTTCTTTGCGTTTTTTAAGAAGTACTTATTTTTTTCCTATTTTGTTTTTCTTGTTGTGCAAGTTATTAAATGACCGTAGAAAAAAGTGTTAGAACAAGCAAGTTGTTTTCTTTATGAACATTAATGTATATATATGTAGGTATGTATATACAAACTGCAATTATAATGAAACAAAATTATATTGAAGAATTGCATGAATCTTTCTGCGTTTTCAATCCCTTAATGTTCAAAAATATAGTTGAATGCACCTAGACATAACGTTTTTCCTTTATAAATTTTTCCCGTCATTGTTTTATAAAAGAATACATGTAGTTATTCCAATACATGACAGTATCAAGTATGTATAAGCATATACTTCCATAATTGAATCTGGTGTATGGAACTGGTGGTTATTGAATATGCATAAAGGTAAATTTTTAAGAAATTTTCTTCTCAGTCTCAGCTATTTTTTAATTTAAAACATTTAATGTAAGGGTTTAATTTTTCTTTTTATATTTTTTATTTTTGAATTTTTCTTTAAATTTTATTCACAAAAGGGTGCAGGAAACCATTTAAAAAATTGTATTATTTAAATAATATTAAAATATTTGCTTATTTCACAAAATTTAGGTCAAATTTCAAAACCTCAAATCAGTATGCAAAAACACCGCCAGTGTTCTCAACTCAAAACACTGTGAGTTCATTTTCCAATTGTAAATATGAATAAACGATTATTTTTCAATAAAATTGAATACGTAGAGTAAACTGAATAATTTCTTTAAAACATATGCAACAATTAATTATTCTGAGAATTAGCTGAATAAGAATTAATAAAATTTTTAATTTGAGAATGCTACCCCATCTTTATATATGTACGTTCGACCAAAATTTCGGAAACGGGGTATCTTAAAAAAAAATTATTAAGAGGTAATTTGAAGACCCACTCAAAATCTTTCAAAATATGAAAAAAAATTGAATATAGGGTAAAGTTTTTAGTAATTGGTTACTTTGTGAAATATTTGACATCTTTTTTCTTTCTTTTTTAACGACCGTATTGTGTATACAATAGGTAGGTTATGTGATGGCAACAAATTTTGCACATCGAGTTTTCGGTGGGAATGCACTTCTCCATAGTAGGGAAGTGTAAGTAAACTATTTTTAGCAACCTGTCGGTCCGTCGGTCTGTCGGTCTGTCGGTCTGTCGGTCTGTTGGTCTGTTGATCTGTGTGTGCACGCGTGTATCTCAAGTTCGGCTGAACCGATTTTGATGAATTTTTATATGTAAGTTTATTTCCACCATGGCACGGATTGATCAACTTTTGGGATATATCAGGCCTCGGGAACTGTACTTTTTAGCGGACCTGTTTTACATTTTTGACTATTTTAAAGAAAAGATTCAACCGATTTGCTTGAAATTTCATATATAAGAAAGAAATCAGGCGTCAGAAACTAGACGTTTACTACGGACCTTATATACATTTTTGCGTATGTAAAGAGAAATAATCAACCGATTATATAGAAATTTAATATTTAAATTCTTCGTATTAAAATAATGAACATATAAATTTTTTGGAAAGATCAGGGCTCGAAAAATGATCTGCGGGGCGATTTTACATTTTTCACCATATCTACGGAGCGAATTGATGGAATTTCTTGAAATTTGATATTTGAGTTCTGGTTGTTACCGAAACTAACTGGCGAGCATTTCAGGGAATTCGGGTAGCCCAAAGCGAAATTCTGCTAAGAGCCATATTTACATTTTTCTAGGTATGTTAAATATAAGCTTACTAATGTCCTAAAAATTGGAAAGAAGTATTTAACAGACATTTTTATAATATTCCGTAACACTTTCGCTTAACTAGACAATACATATTGCGGACGCTTATGTACTGACCACATCAGATTTTTTTTTTTTTGACTTATCTACTCAATAAGTAAGGAAATCTCAGCTATAATAAAAAATTTTTTCAAAATAATATCAAAATATAAGTATATTTTAAAAAAATAAAATTGAACTGTAAAATATTCTATACTTGACAAATAAGTTTATAATCTCTATGTGCTGATATGCTTACAAGTATTTCTACAAGTATAAAATTATTCATACATATAAAATGTTGGAACAACTATTTTTAAAAAGATATGTTGCCATTTTGATTTAAATAAATCGCTAAATATTATTTTTTACAATTCAAAAACATCTTGTTATAATTTTTGAAAAAATGAAATTTTAAAGCATAGTATTGAATTATATGCCAGATGAATTTTACTACATGGACAGGCAATATCAGTTGATATGACCTGAAAATTACTCGGGGTATAAATTTTCGAAAATAAGAAAAATTATAAAATATTATAAAAATTAACTTATACTTCATATTTTTAATATTAAAACACTTTATTTTTTTCAAGTTTGGTTAATTTTTTTTAATACCATCAATTTTTAATACTATCGGCTACACTGTCAAGAATTTTTATATAAAATTTCATTCTTTTATAATTCGTAAAAGGATTATGAATATAAAATACTTAATATTTTTACCTAAACATTTAAATATACTCGCACATACACAAAAGCTCTGAAAGAATCTGCAGCTTTAGTACATGCTTTATTATATATTTTTGATGTTAACATAAGTTACCAACCATTAAAATTTTATGTGTATGAAATTTTTACATCAATTTAATTGCACGCCCACAGCAGTTTTGAAAAATTTGCAAGAAAAAAAATCCTTTATAATCCAAAAAGTTTAACTTTAAATTTGAAATACAAAGAGGTTTATAATACTTATTCTTTTTTATTTTTTTATAGATCTTTAGATATGAACGAATAAGCAAATATTACAGCAATAATTTTTCAAAATTTGATTCAATTTTTTTTAAATATGAGATTTTACAGTAAAAATTGCTGGAAATTTAAAATTTTAGTACACATTGATCAACAATTAAACTAATGCCAATGAATGACAAACATTAGAATTGAAGAAAATAAATATCCAAATATAGTGCCATCTCGATCAATTTAAATGTGTAATATGACGTAATCATCTAAACCATATAAAGAAATCAATTGACTGTTGCGTTATATGCAGCTATTTAAAAGATGATAATCGCAATAAGAAGGTTTGAAAGGTATTGGTACACTCTAATATAATGCAAATAATAGAATAAAAGTGTTTGATTGCGAAAAGCTGTGATTTTTTGAATGGAAAATAAAATAATTAATGCGTGCTTTTGTAAGTGAACATAACTGTTAATTAATTAGTATTCATAACAGTTATACATTATGTAACAACTCATCAAAAACTCATCAAAAAATTAATTATTAACGGTTTTAAGGAATTATAAATTTAAAGAACTACAAATTGGGACTTGGATGTCAATTATTTTGGTAATCTATTACTTAAGAGAAGAAAATGTGCTACAACTTTTTGATATCAAGCTTGAAAATTTTATCTAACGGTATCAAAAGCATACTGAACGTCAAACAAAACTTAATTTTAGGAAAGGTAGCAAAAGAATATCTTTTCTAAACACCAATCTTATAACAGAGCCCGTTCAGGTTTCAATTTCAAACTAAAAGCCGTATGTTCATAACAGTTAACACGTCATTGTAAAAATTAGCGCAAAATACCAGAAGCTAAATTCAACTTACAAATTTATCGAAAATTTAATACAAGAAACGTAGTACTTACATTAAAAAAATGTCTTTAGCACATGGTCAACCCGACTGTTCTTGAAGAACAGTATATTTTGGACATCCAATTTTAACCCATAAGTCCATGTCTAGCCTATAAGACCACCGCGTCGGTGTAAGAAACATAACGCCATTCTGTTGAAGTCACACTTGTAAAGGAGAAAATCAAAAGAAAACTTTATAAAATAGTATAAGGGAGTCTTATGATAGCCCCACTACATAAGCGGGAACTTTAATTATTAAAAAATTGTTAAGATAAAAATTTCCCTAACCTGTACAAACATTTATGCGATAATTTTCTACTTTAATTTTATTAAAGTTGGAAAAACACGCCCACTCTTTTAGGTCTAGTATTATAATCTTTCAAAAAGTAGCGAATATTGCCATTTGCTACTTTTATTTGTTTTTGTTTTAATCTTCCGAAATTTTAGTACCTGCTCATTAAATTTTAATTAATTTTTCTTCATGCGTGTTTATTTATTTTGATCATTTATGTATTCTTGGCTTTGTGTTTAAACTTTTACATGTTGTTAATATTTTTAGGGACAATAAAAACGGAATACCGCATTGTATTAATTTGAATTGATGTTCTAGTTTAGTCGTTTCTCTTTAAAGTTGTTTTCCATTGAAATTTCAAAGTAAAAAAAATTTTAAAGAAAATAATTTTTAATAATTTTAAATTCTTTTTGTCCAAATGTTTGTCTAATAAAATTTTTGTAACACTGTATTTTAAGAAAACTAAAGTACATTAAGAATGTTATCTAATAAAATGAATAAACATAACACTCATGTATTTCATTACATTATTAGGGTCGATTCGTGAAAAATATAATGTGACTATGCATATTAATTATTGTTTCGAAAATAGTTAATTTTGTTCTTATCATTTTACTAAAATATTTTCATAATAAATTGAATACTAAGTAATTAGATTAAACACAAAATTGGGGTGACAATGTACCACGACTGTATAAAAGGTTTTATTGTTCAACTCCAATCTACCAATCAAGTACTAAGCATCAAGTACTTACTTGATACTCCGCTACGAGAAAGCTTCTCCTGTGGATTAAAGTTTTAAATTCTCTTAGCAAGTGTAACTACGTAACATCTAATTCCAGACTGAGTCTACAGGCAAGTCAACAATACCGTTAAGATACACACAAAACCCATATTTTTATCGTTCAATTCCGTGTAAAAAAAAGACGTATACATAAAGTTAGTTCAACTTCAAATATTGTCAGTAAAAAAAATCAAGTATTTTTTAATTATAATTTATTTTATTCTAACACAAGCTTTCATCAAATTTCTAATCAATTAAAATTCCTGCAACTTATTTAGAACTGATGGTAACGTAAAATTTTTAACAAATTTACTCAAAACAAAATTTAAAAATAATTAGTGAATTTGAATCAAGGGGAACACATTAAAGACAACTCATACAACGACATAAATTTATTCATCATTTCAATTTGGAGAAATTTTTCTATTGCTGAACTTTTTGTGTTTTCCTTTTTCAATTTTTTTTTTGCAATATTTTCATCCCTTATATAATAGTCTAGCGAAAAAAAAATGTCTGATGTTTTTATTCTTTGAAAACGGTAAACAAGCATCACATAATGTAAGTAACAATGAGGTAAAAAGAAAAACAAAACGGAAAAAATAAAAACATTAAAAGTATGTTAAAAAATAGCAGTAGCGATAGGTAACGGTAAAAAGCAATGACTTAACATCAAAGCAGTTGATATTTTTATTTTCTTCGCATTTATAAGTTTGTATTCAATACTTTTACAACAGCATACATACAAATGTGTAAATATAATGTGTATGTATGTAAAAATAACATTTTGTTTTTACTTCCCATTAACCCTGTGCGATTTTAAAATCGTATGAGATTGCAATATTGCAATTTTATTAAATTGTTTAATTAAATAATTGATTAAAAATATGAAGCTGTAAGTTATATGAAAATTACATAAAATTTGGGTCTAGAAGCCATTGCTTAATTAACAATTGAAGAGGTAAGTGGACAAAGGGGTTAACTTACATTTGCATTGTGACACATTTTTTTATTAACAAATTGTAAAACTATTAAAAAATTTTTTTTTTTTTCAATGGTTGATAATTTTTCCGAAATATAATTTTTTTTTTTTTTTTTTTTTTTATTGGTGTGAAAAGAAAACTTCCTTTTATTCGGAATAAAATACTTTTATTTTTCGCTAATATATTTCGTGCGCTACATACGCACTTTATCAAAGCTGATTTTCTTCTAATTAAGACAACAAACAATAAAAATTGAAATCTATTAAAATTAGGAATATTATACCTGACTTAATATAATCTACCTGACTTAATCTAGAATTTGATTATTTATTTTTTTTTTTTTTTTTTTTTTTTTTTATTATTTACAAACTAAATTTATACCTGTTTTAAACCTTAAAACTGGTCAAATAATTAATTTAAAGAGCCAAGTAGCCGCGTTACCTTCGTCTGCGTTTAGTAGGCAGTCCTTGTTTGATTTGTATATCTGCATGCTTTCATGAACTTCTCTCCTGTGTTTTCCTTTTACCTCTTTTATTACCTTTAAGTTATCTTTCGTGATTGTGTGGTTCGTTTCATAAATGTGTTTTGCAACCATAGAATCGAAAATCCGGTTAAATCCTACTCTCCTTGCACGTTTTATTTCACTTAAATGTTCCTTAAGTCTTGTTGTAACGGGTCTCTTCGTTTGTCCTATGTAAAATTTATCGCAATTATTACAATTGATTTTGTACACACCGCATCTTTCATGTATCTTCAATTTATCCTTAGCCGAATTTAACAAACTCCCAAGTTGATATTTACTAATGGTTTCCGATGTCCGAATATTGTGTTTCCTTAGTTGTTTATTTATCAAGTTTGTACAGTGATGATCATAACTTAAAGATGCCCATGTTGTTCTTTGTTCTTCCAATATCCTGTTCTGTTTAAACAATGTGCTCATATTCTCCTGCTCAATTTTTCGTTTTTTCTTCCCAATGAGTTTGTTAATACGTTCAGTAGAATAACCGTTCTTCACAGCCGTGTCCAAAATGAAGTTTACTTCTGATCTATAGTCGTGTCTGTCCATCGGTGTGGTTAGCATTCTATGGATCATAGAGTTGAACGCCGCCATTTTATGTTTCGTTGAATGGTACGAGTCCCGTGGAATGCATCTTTGTGTTGTTGTTTTCTTCCTATATATCTTGAATCCAATTTTTTCAGATTTTCTTTTCACCAATATGTCCAAAAAAGGTAACACTCCATTTTCCTCAATTTCAAATGTAAATTCGATGTTTCTATGTAATTTGTTGATGCATCTGTTTATATTCTCCAGTTCTTCCTTGTCCACTATCGCGAAGACATCATCAACATACCGCATCCATACTCTAGGCATCAGAGAATCCTCCTCCATTCTTTTTTCCAATTTGGACATAAATAATTCTGCGATAAATGGTGAAAGTGGATTGCCCATCGATACTCCCGATGTTGTTCTGTACATCTCGTTTCTGAATTCGAAGTAATTCTCCTCCATGCAAAACTATTAATTTTTTTGTTACTTATCTCCTACGGGACCTTTCAATCTCGTCTTCTATTAGGTTTCTAACTATAAGAGTAATCACAGTTGAAAATATATGATATTAAATGATGTTCTATCCGAAAAGCCCGATTTTCGTCAAAATGTTAGTTAACCCCTTTGTCCACTTACCTCTTCAATTAACACATTTTTTTATTCAACTTAAAAAACACCTCACCTTTTTTTCGTATTTGTCAGAACTTAAACAGTCAAAACTATTAAAATTTACAAGAAACACAAAATGTAACAAAAATGTCACTTAACCTTATTTAAGTCACATTTTAACCGATTAACTCGCCGCTGGTTTTTTTTTTAAATACTTTAAAAGTTTAAATTTTACCATTTTTCAAGATGAGACAACATTATAATCGCGAAGAATAAGTTAAGTTTAAAATACGTACATACATAAAATTTAAATTTTAAAATTAAGTACGTCATAAAAATTTTTCAAATAATAAGAAAAAAAAATGATCGCAAATAAGGAAATATTTAAAAAACAAGAAAATTTGTTTATTCCAGGTTTTTGTTTTCCGTGTTTGCAAAGTCATGAATAAAATCAAAGTGTTTGTTTTGTAAATTATATAATTTGCTAAGCGGGTGAAAATGAAATGGCAACATTTCCCTTACTTTACGTTGAAAAATTTTTATAATGAATATCAAAATTTTATCAAGAATAAAAAAAGCACACTATATTTGGTTTTTGTATAAAATCCTCATATGTACCATTATCAGTAGGACAGTATCATTTTCAGTTCGTGTAAGTTAAATTTTCTATGTTTCATTTGATCTCAGATCAACTTTTTTTCTTCTTTTATCCTTTCATTGTACTTATCGTCAAAAATGGTTAAGTAATACAGTTTCTTCTCTAGATAAATCAAAAAAGGGTGAACCGTATTTTTTTGTGCGCTCAATTCTCGTTACAATTGCAATGTAAAATTACATAAATTGGAGATTATTAGATGTTCTTAAAAGGCACTGTGGTAGGTACCGTCATTACCTTACACCTTTACTTTGATTTTTGCAAAAAAATTCACCCCTAATCTGAAAATTCTTATTTACTTATTCAAATCTTTATCTTACTTACTGTTTTTTAATTATTATATTTATACAGTGTTCCTACATATCTAACATTAATATTTCTGTGGTAACAATAAACAGAAGCTATTATCAATATTTGCATGTTGAAAATTTTGACAACTTTTCTTTTTTTCTCACAATCAAACTAATATTTTGATTATAGAACTTCTACATTTTCAAACATTTGTACTCCAGCAGTAAGATAAAAACAAAAATATTTAATTTAATGATGGTTAAATATAAATTTTTTTATGTTGATTTAAGTTACTTTTTATTGTGACCACAGAATTTTAAAAATATGTTTGTTTACATTTATATAAATAAACGCGATCTAATATATGGTACTTATGAGTAAAGGTTACACATACACACACATCTCGAAATTTAATAAAAAAAATTTAATAAAAAAAAGAGGTGAGTAATGAATGACGAGAAAACATTTGTTTTCCTCTTTTTTTTTATTCTAAATATAGAAGCATTTTCAATTACTGGAATTTACCTATGCTCGTACATCTTTGGATTTGTGTATTTTTTTCCGTAAAGGTCGTCGTCGTAGTTATACACACTTACTCAATCGTTTTTCTATTACCAGTATTATTTGAAAAAAAAAGTGAATTAAAAAAAAAAACAAAAACATTTTTTTTTTCAACTCTTTTCTTTTGATTTTATTTTTCGGTTTTGTTCTTATTTATTGAAATGATAACCCTACAGTAATTATTGACTTTTATAACGAGTTAACCTTTACAGTACATTAATTTTACGGTAATGATTTTTCTGAAATAACAAAAATTATTTTCCATTTTTTCTTTGATTTTTTTTTTAAATAAAAGAGAAAAAAAATTACAAAAAACAACAAGAAAAATCACAACAATCCAGTAAAGTCTGAAGAACTTCAAATGAAAAAATAAGAGCAGAGAATTTTTTTATTTACAAAAATCCTTGAAAAAAAGTTTTTAAGAGAAGATAAAAGTAAAGAAATAAATTTAATTATCCAGTTTGTATGTATGTATGGGTAGATAGAAATATACACACATATGTATATGCATGGAACGTAATATTTTTGAAACCTACGGTTATACATAGAATGTACTTATAGTTCGTATTTAACATCCTATTAATAAAATAAGTGTTCAAATAAATTTTTATAATAATCAAGGCTTTTGATATATTTCTAAGTCATTCACAATATTTATAGATGTGAAAATTTTCGCTTTAACATATTATAAACACGTAATTATTTATCTGATTGCGATATGTCAAAAAAAGGTGGTAATTCTAGTGATATAAAAATATTAGAACGATCTAAGAATTTAATGTTAAAAAAATCATAGCTGTATTCACACATTTAAGTTGTATGGGGAGAAAAAAATTCAATAAGAAATTTCACTTTTGACAAAATATTTTTAATTAAATATTAACGTACAAGCTATATTTTTTTATTGAATTTAAAAAAAAATTTAAGTACATAAGTAAGTACCTACTTTTAATGTTTTTATGCTTAAATAATTTCTTATTTAGAAAATTATATTTTGATTTAAAGAGACGAAAAAATATTTTAGAAAAAATCAATTGAAAGAACGTAAATGTCAAAAAAAAGTTTATCTTTTATGTGTTATACATTTAAATAGTATGCTCATGTAGTACTATTATTGGTACTATAAGTGGCATATTAATAAAATTTTAATAGCATTTTAAACATTAGAAGGCAATAGCGACTCTTACAAGTTCCAAGACCTTTATTTTTCTAAATTACAATTCGTTATTAAATAAATGAAACCAAAACATTCAATTTTTTTAATCTTATATTTTAAAAATAAATATATACAGCCTTCACTGGGCATATGCACTATGCTTAACGGCGTTTCCCGTTTTAATGCTGCGAAAGCCAGATCAAACTTTTTGAAAAAACATTTAAGATTCTAGAAGTCGGGTGAGGCATTTATCCAAAAATGACTGTATTTAGCTTCTTAACTATTATTGAAAAGATCCATTAATTCGTTTTCTGCCAATAAATTTGCACAGATTTTAACGTCATATAGAAAATCGCATTTTGCAAACATTTGAATATGACAGTTAAACTCATGTTACTTTAAAAGTAATTTTAACCTTAGAACACAAATCTATAATAGAAGTTGAATGAACAAGTACAACAGTTCGTAAATATCATGACAATGTTTTTATAATAATATTTTAAATAATAATAATATTTTAAATAATAATAATATGTAATACCATTATAACGTTAAACTATCAAAAAATAGTTGTGATTTAGTAGACAATAAAGTAATTTTATTTAACAATTACGTACATATATAAATTATAAAAATATTTTTACATAAGTATAATAAGGAAAATTTTACGAAAATTATTTTTCGTTTGTTCTGTTTTTAAATATTATACAATGGTCGGATTTTAAATGCATGAAATGGAACAATACCAATTTTGGTTGTAAAATTTACGAATATTTCTTGAACTTTGAAGTTATTAGCTTAATTATAAGTATTAACAAAATTTTTTCGGAGAAATTTAAGTACTAGAAAAATTAAAAGGCTAACCATCACTAAAATTTTTCATTTGAGATTAAGTATTAATTTTAAAAATGTCATAGAAATTACATAAGACATTAACATTTAAATATTAAAAAATTACTGATAAAATCTTGAAATATTATTGATACAATTTAAAGCTTGAATAGGATTTTAAAATTTAAAAACTAAAACTAACCCATAAATAATATCCACGAATATTTATGTAAATAACCCTGTAATTTATTCTTCAATAAATAGTAATAACCAAATGAGATTTCGGTTAAATTACAAATTCTTTTTTAATACAATTGCTTTAAAACTAATTAAACAACAATTATTATATTTACAATTTGTTAATTTAAATTCAAACAATGTAATTTGAATATTAAACTACATAAATTAGTAATGTAAATTTATAATGTCCATACATTCACACATTATACAGCATATTATAGCTAGATTTCAATAGCAATTTTTATTAGATCTAATGATCTGCGTTAGGTATGATAGTATGTTGTTGTTGATTATATAAATTTATCCATTAAAAATTCTATATTAATATTAAGTATATTATGGTAAGAATTTCATTGAAATTAACGAAAATCTGAAAATTTATTGAAGTTAGGTTGTCCATACAATGTCACTGTCGACATATTATAATGTATAACAAGCAAATTTTATAATTGGTATATTAGATCTTTAAGTAATTATTAACTATACATAAATATTTCTAAGTAGCATGACCAATATATTTTGAGAATTATGACGCTTAGAATTCATGACCAATATCAATTCAGACATTTTAAATTTAGCAGAAAATGACCTAGATCTGACGCAGATTCCATTCGAAATTCAAATTGACAAGAAAAACCGCGTAAACAAATAAATACCATATAACTAATTTATTTCGTTTAATTCTTGTTTTCGAGAAAGTTTTAGCGAAATTTCAATAAGTTATTAAATTTACATAAGTAATTTACCGCTCATATTATTATTTACCTAAAAATTAAGTATCTTTCTAAAATTAATTTTTTAAACTTATTGTGCGAGACTTACTTAGTATATTTTATACTAACAAAAAATTTTAACAGAAAATCTAATACAAAAATTTTATATAACACAAAAAATCATATTGCATATGTACATACATGTATGTATTGTATATATATGCACATAAAATTTATTTCAATTTGAACTAATTTTTGAATTTACTTTGTAAAATTTATTAAACAAGTAAAATTCAAAAAAGCAAGATGAAAAACGTTTTTTCTTTGCATTGACTAAAAAGAAAAAATAAATGAAAATCGTCATTAACCCCTGTTCACTGTCTTACTTACTCGTTCATTAAAACCAAAACATCAAAACAAATAGCAATAACAAAATATAACTGTATTATCAAAAGTAATACAGTTATATTTTGTTATTGTTTTTTTTTTGTGCATTAGTTGAAGCTTAACATTAACTATCAGCAGCATAATTGTATACATATAGTGTATATGGAGATACAGTATATGAAGTCCAATACTTGACTATTTATACATAATATATTAACACTCTCTATAAATAATTTTACCCACGTTTATTATATGGCATTAAAAGAAAAACTAGTTTTCTTTCAAAAAAAAAAAACATAAGAAAGAAAATTAAATTGAGAATAATTTTCTTTATTTTCCATTTACTTAATTCAATTTCTTTTGAAAACTAGAACTTCAAAATTGGTACAAGAAACGGTCACCAAACATTTTTCCTATGCTTTTATTTTGTTTCTCTTAAAAAAAATTAATAACTATATAAGTAAATTTTGTAGGATAAGTTAGGGTGCAAACGTATGGTCTTCGACAGAAAAATGATTTTATTCTGAAATTCTAACTCTATGTAAGCTATATAATTTTTGAGATTCTCATAATTCTTTTCATTCTATAATGTTTTCAATTCAAACTACTCATTCTTATTCAAATAATTCTAACTTATTTTTATTTGTCCAAGTGATTTGTGAAGCATCCAACTATAAAGTACATTAAGTCTTTTCCATGAGTAACATAATATTAGAGAACCATAATGAACAGTAAAGCTATGAAAGTCAGGACTCATTCTACCAAATCATATTTCAATTAAGGTTGGCGAGTCCTAAAATAAAAAACATATCTAAATATTTTCTCATTCAACAAAACTCTAACAACTTCATTTATTTTGAGACAAAAAATTATTACGAGTATAATTGCACATACATGTATACCTACTTACTTATGTATCTATCTTTGTATATTTTGGTAATGTGTTGTGTGAATGTATGTAGCTTTGTGAATATTACATGAATGCAATTTAAGTTGACCCAATAAAATAAGTAAGTATTTTACCGAAAAAAAAAAAATTTAAAAAAAAACTAACAAATAAGTTAATAAACAACAAATAAAGAGGAAAGTTTATACTAAAAATAAATAAAGTAATAAACAAAAAACTAAAACAAATATTTTGTTTCCGCCATTCTATAGAACTAGACTTAAAAATTATGGTCTTATTAATTTGTTTTTACATAAATTGTACGGTACTCGTAGCTTAGACATCTTAATTTCGATTGCAATTGTATGGTTTAATTCTTGTCCTACACACTCCTGCAAAAATTGCTTGGTCTTAGCTCGGTTTTAAGAAACAGGAAAAACATTTTTATACTTAAAGATTTATGGACAGATTAAATTTAGCAATAAATTTCTAAAAATTAATAAAATAAACTCTGGAAACTTAAAGACGTATTAGCTTATTAAAGGTTCTTTTCTTCTAAATTAGAAAACTAGTCATTGTTTCAAGTGCTTGAAGAGATTGTAAAAACTCACCAATATAAGTAGAGCAACTTTTATTGATTAAGTACGAGGTAAAACTCGAAAAGATCTTGTTAAAAACTACAAAATTATTTAAATAATTAATGTTGGATACAGAAACATTTCTGAATAATAAAGAATGAACGCACTGGAAAATTATCACTAAATTAGAGTGTCTGTGTTTTTATAGTTTTACAAGTCTTGAGGTAAAAACTCGTTAAAGCTAGGATTCTCCGATCGAAGTTCTCCAATTTCGATTTAACCAATGAATCCTTTAGCGAGATAAAGCAAATAAGAAATATTATAGCATTTTTATTACTCTTATAAATCATTACACATCATAAGAATATGTGATCTGAGTTTAAAAACTTTTATTGCAATATTTGAAATTAGTTTTTCTGGTTTTTAGCTGTTACTCGTACATGATATTCGAGTTGGTCCAATTAACCTAGCAGCCATGTTCATACATGCAAACATGTACAGACCGGAGATGCAGGGAAGTTAATATACCCTTATGGAAAGTGCAGGTATAATAAAGATCTAAAAGACTATCAATTCAATTAGAATATTTTTGTTTATTTTAACATTTCTAATAATTAAATTCCATTTTCCAAATTTGATTTATGAGAAACTCTGTTAAATTATTTACAAACTTAAAAATTGTTTCACAACTTTTTACTAATAATTCTACGTTTTGTGCTGAGTCTTATACTAAAATATTTATTGTTGTTTCTTTTAAATAAGTACTTAGTTATACTTTGCTAAACCAAATCGTTGCTTTGTACTAATTTAAAATACATGTTGGTTTAATTTCTTTTTAATGAATTTCTAAAATACCTACAATTTCTTATAAGTATCACAATAATTTTATTTCATGAAGCCATAAATTCCAAATAAACTCAGTTTGATATCACATTATAATTTACTTACTTTTACTCTTATTAAATTTACTTATTAATATAACGAAATATATTTACCGTAACTCATTGTAGAAAATATTTTCTAATTTTATATTCATAATAATAATATGTATGTAGGCATTCAACATAAATAGATACAAATTTGAATTATTTTGTATTTATTCTGCAACAAAGCAAAGAAAATAAGTAAAAGTGTTTTAACCTTCTTTTTTCTCTAGAAAACGGATATCTAATCAAAAAGGTATTGTTATGGAACACAAGTACAAAATTAATACATGTGCAACATAATAGATACGTGTATAGTAGCTATACTTACACCTAAATTTGAAAATTTCTAAACACATTTGGTTTATACATATATACTCACATATATTTAAATATATACTTATATAAATTCTTATAAAATTCATTTAAAAATGAATATTGTATAACAATTTAGGTTAAAAATTCTATAATAGAAAATGCACTCCTTTTTTTTATAAATAATAAGTATAAATAAATAAAAATTACAAATTTATTATCAATACAGGTGAAAGTAAATTTAAAGAAATAATTTGATATGAAAGTATATTAGAAATCTTAATTTAAAGTAGTTAATGATAAATTAGAAATAAACTAAAAATTAAAGTAAAATTAAATATTATATAAAATGTGTAGAAAATTATGTTCTTTTCTTAAAATCAAGAATTACTTATACATCCAGCTACTAGGCAATGAATAGACTTGTAATATTATAAAAGTACCACAAGAAATATTTTCCATAATCACACATCAATGAATTTTAATTAAGGTGTTAAGAGAAATTAATTAGAATTTAATTAGAAATTAATTAAGTACTTTATTTTAAAATTCATAATTAGATTTTATAATAATGTAGTACATAAATAATTAAATTTTATTCAGAAAATTGTAATCAAACTTATGATTACGACTAAATTAACTAATTACACATTTTGAATAAGATATTTCTGAATCAAGGTAGGCAAAAATAAAAAATCTGACGCGGTCTGTACATAACTAAGCGGAAGGTGTATTGTCTAGTTTAACAGAAGTGTTGCACAAAATTATGAAAATGCCCTAACATAAGGTAAGTGTAGCTAATACTGACAGTGGCGGTAATACTGACATATATGAGGTTTTTTTTAGTTATTAAGAGATTTTCTCTATACAACATAAGGTAAGTGTCCCTATTACTGACATATTTCGCAACAAATTCAACTTTGGCGTGAGATATTTTATATGTGAGACACAATAAATGATCGTGTTTCCGATTTTTTGAATAATTTGGATAATTGAGAATAATGTTTTTTATAAAATTATTTAATCAAAATATTTTTTAATTCATAATTTTTCCATTAAAAATGAAGAGCAAAAATGTTCCTAATATTGACATAACCGCAAATGTTTGTGTCTATTACTGACAGTTTGTGTTCCTAATACTGACAATGTAATTTTATATGCTGTAATCCATATTCTATATACTTATGAATAATAGTTTAAAATGGTTAAAATGATAATATTCAATAAAAATGGAATAATAATTTGGATTTCTACGGATATTTCATTTTATTTAAAAAAAAAATTAAAAATTTATCATATTATAATTCAAACAAAAATAAAAAACATATTTTTTATTGAATTAAAGGTAAAAATATGTGAAATTCAGCTGATTTGAATTTATTATTACTGTAGAATGTACTTTTGCTAGTAGTCTTAATATGCAACAATGAATAAATAAAAATTTTTAAAAGATATTTATAAAAATCTAATTCGAAATTACATAATGTTTTATAAAGTATTATAAGTAATATTTGCTACAAATGTATTCTTATAAATAATACCTAAAATATGATGTACCATATCACACGAAATTATAAGAAATCAGATCATTATATTCTAAAGCTGCTAATAAGCCTATTCTAAAGCTGCTTTTTGCTTTAACAAAGACTATTTATGTATTAAGTACGTAACGAAAGCAACCCATTCTCAATTTTTAGAACAACATTTTGGGTTATTAAAAAGGACTACTTTTCTTATTTAAAGAGAACCATTTCCGTTGTGATATTTGTTATAACGTTAACGTTTACAGTAATTTTAAAGCATTTTCTTAGAAACCGAATTGTACTGTTTTATTGACAGTATTGTATACAATATTGATACACAATTTATTAGACGAATATCACTATTGAAAAGGTAAAAAGGTCGTAGTCAGATATAGGTTTTCACAAATGTAATCGATTTTCATTTGACTGAAATAGTTTAAACAATTTTAAAGTATAAAGAAATTATTTTAATTAATTAAAATGAATATAAAAATTAAAACTTTATACTGACATAATTTTGTACATAATATTGACCCTCTTTAGATCGTATTACTGACACCAGTTTTTAAAGGTAAAATACTCCGAACCTGTAGTAAATTCTTAGTGTCAGAATTCGGACATTAGAAAGAAAATTCAAATTCGATTTTAATTAAATAAATACGAAAATAAAAATTTAAATATTTTAAAAATGACGTAATTTATAAAAATACGGATTTTTGACGTATTACTGACACATATGTCAGTAATAGAAGCATGGTCGAATTTTAGATGTTTCTAATACTGACAGAAATTATTTGTTAAAATTCTTATTTATTTAACGTTTTTACTCCGAATTACTTATAAAATAAGATAAAAAATAATCAAAATATTTAATTTAATATAAATACATATATTTTTAACCCTCAAATAAGTCAAAAAGCAATAAAAACAAAATCGGAAAAATTAAGCAAAAAGTATAAGAAATTCTCCAATTCAACCCACCATTGCTATGTCTATGGAAACAAAACTGATTTATGTTCAATATTTTGGAGTTATTTCAAAACTAAATAAAAGGAAGTATTGCGATAATTTGAATTAATCTAGAAATAAAAATATATATATATGTTGTATAGAGAAAATCTCTTAATAATTATAAAAAACCTCATATATGTCAGTATTACCGCCACTGTCAGTATTAGCTACACTTACCTTATATATATTTTTTTATTTCTAGATTAATTCAAATTATCGCAATACTTTCTTTTATTTAGTTTTGAAATAACTCCAAAATATTGGGCATAAATCAGTTTTGTTTCCCTAGACATAGCAATGGTGGGTTGAATTGGAGAATTTCTTATACTTTTTGCTTAATTTTTCCGATTTTGTTTTTATTGCCTTTTGACTTATTTGAGGGTTAAATATATATGTATTTATATTAAATTAAATATTTTGATTATTTTTTATCTTATTTTATAAGTAAATCGGAGTAAAAACATTAAATAAATAAGAATTTTAACAAATAATTTCTGTCAGTATTAGAAACATCTAAAATTCGACCATGCTTCTATTACTGACATATGTGTCAGTAATACGTCAAAAATCCGTATTTTTATAAATTACGTCATTTTTAAAATATTTAAATTTTTATTTTCGTATTTATTTAATTAAAATCGAATTTGAATTTTCTTTCTAATGTCCGAATTCTGACACTAAGAATTTACTACAGGTTCGGAGTATTTTACCTTTAAAAACTGGTGTCAGTAATACGATCTAAAGAGGGTCAATATTATGAACAAAATTATGTCAGTATAAAGTTTTAATTTTGATATTCATTTTAATTAATTAAAATAATTTCTTTATACTTTAAAATTGTTTAAACTATTTCAGTCAAATGAAAATCGATTACATTTGTGAAAACCTATATCTGACTACGACCTTTTTACCTTTTTAATAGTGATATTCGTCTAATAAATTGTGTATCAATATTGTATACAATACTGTCAATAAACAGTACAATTCGGTTTTTAAAAAAATGCTTTAAAATTACTGTAAACGTTAACGTTATAACAAATATCACAACGGAAATGGTTCTCTTTAAATAAGAAAAGTAGTCCTTTTTAATAACCCAAAATGTTGTTCTAAAAATTGAGAATGGGTTGCTTTCGTTACGTACTTAATACATAAATAGTCTTTGTTAAAGCAAAAAGCAGCTTTAGAATAGGCTTATTAGCAGCTTTAGAATATATTGATCTGATTTCTTATAATTTCGTGTGATATGGTACATCATATTTTAGGTATTATTTATAAGAATACATTTGTAGCAAATCTTACTTATAATACTTTATAAAACATTATGTAATTTCGAATTAGATTTTCATAAATATCTTTTAAAAATTTTTATTTATTCATTGTTGCATATTAAGGCTACTAGCAACAGTACATTCTACAGTAATAATAAATTCAAATCAGCTGAATTACACATATTTTTACCTTTAATTCAATAAAAATATATTTTTTTTATTTTTGTTTGAATTATATTTTCATTCATTTTTAATTTTTTTTGAAATAAGATGAAATATCTGTAGAAATCTAAATTATTATTCCATTTTTATTTAATATTATCATTTTAACCATTTTAACCATTATTCATATATAGAATATAGATTACAGCATATGAAATTACATTGTCAGTATTAGGAACACAAACTGTCAGTAATAGACACAAACATTTGCGGTTATGTCAATATTAGGAACATTTTTGCTTTTCATTTTTAATCGAAAAATTATGAATTAAAAAATATTTTGATTAAATAATTTTATAAAAAACATTATTCTCAATTATCCAAATTATTCAAAAAATCGGAAACATGATCATTTATTGTGTCCTACACATAAAATATCTCACGCCAAAGTTGAATTTGTTGCGAAGTATGTCAGTAATAGGGACACTTACCTTATCTGGAAAAATGTAAATTTGGCTCTTAATAGAGATTCACGTTATCTTATCCTAATTCCTTGAACCGTTCGTCAATTACTTATTGTAGCAAATAGAACTTAAATAAGTAAGTTTTAAATTTCCAAAAATTTTATCAATTACTTAGTTCCTCAGATATGGTTAAAAAATATGAAATCGTTCCCTAATTCGGTTTCCGGGCACTGATATATATTTTCAAAATAAAATTAAATTATAGAAATAGAAACATATTTTTATTTGTACAATTCAAAACTAAATGTGACATATTTCTGGAATTCTTACTTTTAATACAGCGAGTACTAGCACGAATATTAATTTCAAAGTAAGTACTTGAGCAGTTTATGCACGAACAGATTTTTGTAAATAGTTAAAATAAATGAAGAAGAAATATTATTTAATTCCTGTACACAGCTAAAACTGAAACCGTTTTCTCTTGCTCTTTTTTTTTTCAAAAATTGTTCATTAAATACACATATTCCATAGAATCAGAAGTTGTGCTTAGCTTAAAATTTTAAAGTTTCTGATTTGCTTATAATTTACTTTGTTTCTTATAAAATTATTCTAAAATTTCATTGTATTTTTCTTTAAAAATAACTCAGTGGACTCAAACTCCAATAACACAGACATTCCTAAAAGTTGCACACAATACTTCATGGACTAAGCATAATTCACAATACGTTTTATGTATTTATAATAATTCTAATACAATTTTAATTTAAATGTTAAAAATAAAAAATACGCAAATAAAATAGTTTTTATTTCCAATTGTTTAGAGAACAATTTTTTTTTAAGGGAAAAAGAAAATTATTGTGTAAGGACAAATTTTACCTTTGAAATTAGTAATGAAGCTACCTAAATCGTTATTTATATTCTATTAACACATATGTACTTACTTTACTTCGCAAAATATGTACAAAGGCTAGCAAAAAAAAGAGTAGAATGTATGGTAAGTAGTAGTCTTTTTATATTTTTCTTAGTAGAACAACTTTTAAGTAGAACCTTTTAAGGTGCGATTTTTTTAGCACTTTCAGTCCAATTCCAGTTCCATTACGATTTCATTTTAAAAGGGAAATCGTTATCCCTACTTGTAGTTGTATACCTTATTAAATCAAAATTAAAATATTCGCACTTGTCAATCTTATATTAAATTTTTGTTTGCTTTAATTTCTATTTACAATAATATTCAAATACCTATTAAGGAAGTTACGCATGTGTTGATATTAGTACCTATCTATGTGGTCAAAAAATTAACAAGATTTCACGTGTTTATTTTGTAAATAAGTAAGATACATATACACATTTGTATATCTACGAAAAAACAAGTTTTTTTCTTTCTATTTGTCACTTTTTGTTAAGATATTTTAAAATAAGAGTTTAAGCTATTTTTGTAGCTTTGTGTTTTATATTATGCTTAAATTTTGTAAAAACCTAGATTAGTGTTAGTTTAGTAGCTACCCATCTACTTTCCAATTTGATGTTGTTAACACATTAAAACATTGTGAACACACATCTATTAATATCGTAGGTGCTCAATACAAAGGAACATGTAGCAGGATTAAACCTTCTCTGTCATCTGCTTAATAGAACATTTTTAAGTTTCATAGAATAAGAGAGAAAAGAAAATATAAAAAAACGAGGATAACAAACCCATATGTTCATAGATGAATTTCTAGTTAATAATATAATATATCTACATCGTAATAATTTATGCATGTTAATATTTTTACACTTATTTATATAACAACCATACGTAAACACAAATGAGACAAACAACTATGTAAATCAAATGAATATTTGTTGCGTGCACATGTCTATATACATATGTACATAAGTAGATATATAGATTTGTATTCAGAAATACCCACGTAAATTTTAGTTAAAATTTCTAATATGTTTTGTCAAAAATGAAAATATTAAATAAAAATTCAGAGTCCTAATTATGCGAAACAGTATAAATATATATATATACTTATATATATTATATATATATACATACATATACTATGTACTTACATATGTGTGCTTAAAGAATTTTTAACTTACCTTGTCTGACGGAATGCCTCTAGGCATTTTTTGTGTAGTTTTTCTGCTGTTTGTTGGTTGTGCTACAGCAATCCCAGTAGGGGGTGTTGTGGCGGTTGCAGGCGCAGATGATGATGGTGATGATAATGTAGGAGATTCAGCTGATGTGGTAGACATTTGGATTATAAATATGGACAGGAAGATTTTTTTAATATAATTTACTCCTTTGAAGAAAAAAATTAAATCACGATTTTTTCACCCTCTACTAAGGTTTAGAAAATAAAATGACAAAAAATATTTTCTAGGATTTTTTTTTTACAGAATGTAAAATTTTCATTTATACCTATACATACATATATTTTTTTTAATGAATTTGATATTTTGCCAATCTTATTTTTCACTTTTTTTTTCTTTTTTTTTTTGTAAAATTTAGCAACCTTGGGATTTTGAAATCATAACAAAATTAAAAACACTTAATATGATGTGGTAAATAAAAATTAAAAACAACTTTTTTTCCTTTACAATACAGAAAACCTTCTAATATACTTATTTTTTGTAGGTACATACATACATACATATATTTTTATATTATATTAAATATATCTACACTTTTTCTTCTGCTATTAATAAACTATTGAAATTTTCATTGCACCTTTTTTTTTACTTTAATAATTTGTTAAACTACTAAATTTTTTTTTCACTATCTTATTCTACTGCACATAATTTAAATGTTTTATATATATATATGTAAAATATTTATAATTTTTATTATTGTATAACACAAGCGTTCATTGATTTTTTATGTAAATTTTTCAGTTGCAAGGTAATAGTGCAACAAAGAAAAAACGTCTTCTCTACATCGGGAAATTATAAAAGCAAGAAATTCCAATTTTCATATTAGCTCATGTAAAAATTTTTAATACGATTTTTACAATTTTATTTAAAATATACAAGCGAAATATTTTCAATTTTTCTTGCTGAACACTTGCGACATTTAAATGCAAAATATACTTTTTCTTTCTCAACGAAATTGAAAAAATGTTTCCGTCCACTACCACACAATCAAATCGAACGAAATGTCAATCGTAATTTTCTTTGCCAGAATGAAATGTATTAATTTTGTTTTTGTTGGTGGAACAGCCATTTTATTTAAAATGTGCTGCCGGTGTACAAAAAATATTTGGTTTAAATCTTCTCTATTAATAAACAGGGTTGTGCAATTTTTTATTGTATTTGCATATCATGAATAAAAATTACATATTCTGTTCATGTCCACCAAACCAATAGACATCTTTAGCCTAGGCTGGTTCTAACAGTGTAAAAAATATTTTCTATTCAGAAATACCAAAGAGCAAAGTTCCGATTTAGATACTCACTGCTATAAAAAAAAACTTTCCCGCTAAAAAATTTTGCATTTTTTATAATGACACTCCTTTCTCATCATTAGTAATATATATTTTTATTTTTTATTTTTGTGATGAGTATAGTATTTTAAAAATAAAAATTAATATAGGAGAAAATTGATACACAGTTAAAACTAAATTGATACATAATTGATAAACTAAAATAAGTATAATAAAAGTATTTTACCGTAAAGTGCTGCAGTAAAAATTGAAGAGTTAACAAGAAAGTTTTCTTTACATAGGTATTTATTACAAAAGGCATATGTATATATGAACAAAGTTTTTTCTAATAATTACTTAAATTATTTGGAAACCTTTAGCAGACTGGTTTCCAGGGAATTTCATTGAAAAACTTAATTCAAAAAGTTAATCAAGAAATCATATTTTTCTTTGGCATCATCTGTTTCCATTTGTGTACAGTTGACTTTGCCGTTGTTGTTCTGGGTTAACAACCTACATCATTCACCGTTGCCGCTCACCGCTTTGGTTATGCTTTTACACTTCCCCTTTTCGGTTAAATTCGTATCGGTAATTTCGCTTCATTATAGGCAGTTCCAGAATGACATAATGTATATAAATAATGTGTATTTAAATAATAATGTGTATTTTACATGAATTTTGACATTTCGCCGCGAAAAATAACTTTTGCTTCGTTTTTGACTTAACGATTACCTCTTTTATATGGCAGCTTCAAGTGTACTTGAAGCCAATTTCATATCCATATAAACGTTACTTGACCTGAAGTTTCATTAAAGTAAATTCGAAAAAATTTGAAATGCTAATAATGATTTGAAATGTAATACCTAAACGTCTTTTTGAAGCTTTTAACTGACATAATAAACAATTGAAGCTATGTATCAGAAAAATGAGCAACTAAACTTTGTTTCTTATTTTGTTTGTGCAATAAAGAGAATTAACTCGAAAAATTTGAATTAAATGATATAAAACAATACATGTTATTAGTTTTCTTTTTATTGAACACTTTGCAATTACATATATTATTGCAAAATAAAAAAATATTTTCTGATTTAAAATAAGTTTTCCAAACAGCTGATTGAAAGTTCTGATGTAATTTGATCAGAAAAATTGCAAAAGATTTTTGTAGTAGCTATATCTATTTTTAACGAAAAACTGATTTTTTCCAATTGTTCCTCAATTTTCTGTTTGTATGAAATTTTCTGTTAGCTACAATTAGCGCGCAAAAAATCATATAACTTTTACCATCCATATATCTTAATGATAAAAAAATGTGTGTATATAAATATAAATATTTTTTTATAAAATATAATTTCGATGTCATTTTCAAAAAAAATTTTAAATATTTGATATATCAAAAAGAAAAATATCGCAATATAATCGATGTTTTTCAAAATTTGTACTCGATACTTTTACGTATAACCTGATACAACGTTAACCAATTGTTACTGCATTTCTATATATGTATATATGTATCCAAATGGCTAGAATGCTAGCGCAAGTAAATTGATGTGAGCGCCGTGATTTAAATTATAGAGAAACTAAAATTATTGTTAAGCCGGCTGATTTTTATGAATTTAATTTTATACTTGTTTTGCGGGAGCCTTAGATATTAATGAAATAGGAAACCGTTATTAATCAAAAAAAGAAACGGAGGTTTAGAATGATAGAAAAAAAACGGATGATAGAAATCCAAAAAAGTTTTAGAGTACCATGTTGTTTCATATATATCCATACATAAATATTAGGTCTGTCTGGTATAAAACTTGAAAAAAACTTTAAAAAGGAAACAATGATGTAATTTCTCCCAAAAAAAAATAAATCTCATTTAAAAAAGACGGAAAAGTTGAGAAAAATTTTTAAAACTTTATAAATACGTGATAAATGTCAAATTTTCAAAAAAACATAAACAAATATTTTTTGGTTATACCAAAAACCGAAAATTTTAATTTCGGATTATAAAAGTGTCATACTTAAAAAAAAAATCAATTGCGAATCCATTTTCTATATCTTATTTTTAATTAAAAAGTTTTAAAAAAAAAAAATTATTGTTTTTGAAAATTTTTAATAAAACCTTCTGACATAACCAAGGCAAAAATATGTGTATTTCAACAGCTGTAAGATTTTTAAAACACTAAATTTTACTTTACAAAACTTGAAGGAAATATGAAAACGTCATCAGTTTCTTTCATTTTTTTTTTTAAAGTATTATCCCAGACGAGTGCATGCGAAAACTTTATAAAATTTTTAAAAATACAGACTTATTATAGTCATAAAATCGTTAGTGATAGGCAATTTCAAGTAAAGATTTTCCAAAATGTTAAAAAGTGGTAAAATATTGATTTGAACTTAATCATTTTAGTTTCGTATAAAAAGAAAAAATGTCAAAATTTTGATCGATCAAGAACTGAGTCCGTACTAAAATTTGACCAGCTATTAGCCAGCTCATATTGCAATTCTAAAAATGTAAATATGGAAAATGTTTTTAAAATCTAAATCTAACTTAATAACCAATTGTTCCCCTCAAAACTCATTTTACTACATATACCCAGAATTTAGTATGAACAAACTTTAACCACAAAATTTTAGTATACATATATACATACATATATTCAAAAAAATTTAATATACATATGTACATACATACATGAATATTCAAACGGATAAATTTATTTTTCTTAATTCAAAATCAGAATATTATTACCAGTGGTTTGTAACGCAACACTTTTCTTTTCAGCAAGTGAAAATACTGCTTAAAAAACATTGAAAAATCGTATAGGATGAAACAAAAAAAATTGATGATATGGTATTTAGTGTTCACTTTCTGCATTAATAGAAATTTGGAAAGTTTGTTGTTTCGGAAATATAAGGTGCCAAAAATATAAATTCTACAAATTTTTTGAGGCGATAACTTGTGAAGTGTTTTTGGAAAAGGGTTAAAAATATGTACTTTCAAAGTTCAAATATCTACAAATCCCTTTCAGTGAGTTTTTTGTCGAATTGGTCATAACTCTGACTTGTTAAGTTACAGGTCTACTAATCTTTTAAGTTATAGGACCTTTGTATGTCTTAAATAGTCTGAATTAAAAATATTATCGATTAAAAATGCAAGAACCAAAAAAAATGGTAACTATATAATATCGTTGATATATTTTCCAGCAAAAGGAAAAGAGAAATTGCTTAATAATTATATTTGTATTATTTTTTTATTTAAAATAAATTATTTTATTATAAATGTATGTACATAAATATGTTAATGAATTTGAAAAATTTTTTATGGTGTATGAAATGGGCTAAAAAAAAGAGCAGGCGATATTCTCACGCTCTGGAACTTTCATATAATAACTTCCATCAGAATATTTAATTTAATTTATAAAGATTTTGTTATACTCATAAGTTGTAACCACAGATAATTTATTTATAATTGATTATATATTAATTAGTTGTTATATTTGGTTGTAACAAGTAGAAGAAACTTAAAAATATTTTGCAAATTATTACGTACATATGTACATTATAACCTCTATCAGATATAATCATTGTTATATGAATGAAAATACATAATGTATTATTTCATTAATGAGACATTAAACCAAATGGAAGTTCGTCTGGTTTCATATCTGTAAATTGATTGATTCCTTCTGTGTATGTCTCTAAACCAGCACGGTATCTGATATTGTGAACTATGATTGCTCTTTTATTTGCTGCATAAATATCTCTTCTCATTGCATCCTCTTGAACATTGTAACATTTATTGTATTTTGCTTTATAATTTTCCCATTCCTTGTCAGTTACCATGAAGTTGTTTGGTTTAGTTAACGTTATTATTAAGTTGAACGCACAAAATATAAAGAAAATGAAGTAAAGTTTAAACATTTTCTCCTGGTTTAAATTCAGATTTACGATGTTATTTACGCGATCCGTGTTTCTATCTATAAAGTAAAAGCAGTAAAACCAAAAATATTTATTTAAAAAAAAAATACAGTTAAAGCTTCAAAAGTGTGCGTTAATTAAAGATAAAGTATTTCACATATTGCTATAAGTTTCCTTATGTATGTTCTTATATTTGAACAAATGATTTATGATATTTTGATCAATAATTTAGAAATGTAAATAATATAAAATATGTAGATACGTATACAAATTAAAAATATATTAAATGGGAAGTGTATTTCTTTACGAAACATATACGAAACACTTATACGAAAGGTCACAGAGTGGCTCGCTATTAAGTGCTCCAACGTATGTATTTTTTACGGCGTTCGCAATTTTTTTTTTGCATTTAGGTGCAAAATCTTAACAGTTTTCAAGATTTCAGGTATCTTAAAGACTTTTTAAAAAATTTTTGATTAGCGTAATAATATGAAGGTAATATCTTATTTTAATTCTCTTACTTCCTTAATTTATCATACATGGAACATCTCAAAAGCATATTTACCCCGCTAATTTATGCTACATATGTATGTATATTGAACTAGTATGTGAATTGAACTATTAAATTGATAAATTTAGTTAACAATCTGAACTAACTTATTAAAATTTAAGTGTAACAATTATTAATTAAAAAAAAAATTTCAAAATACAATAATATTTATGTGTACGTCGGTTAACAAGTAGAAAAAGATGGCGGATGTAGTCTTAGTATAAAACGGAATGGTTTGTGCAAATAAATACTTTAATAAATATTTCTAGAATAAAGTTTTTAAATTTTTTAATCTTTTATTTTAGTTGGCACCTATAATTTTGTTTAAAAACTTTTTGACGAAACGATGTGTTAATTTTAGAATTTTTTTGAAATTTACGGTCTCTTATTAGTTTTTTACCAAATTCATCTTTTAAAAAGTCAAATGGATAATAGGGAAAATTTAAGCATTCCAAAGCATTAAATTGGGATAGATATCAGAAGTTCATTTGTTTGAGTGAAATATCATACGCAATTTAATTAAAAACTTGAGAGAAATAAACAATAAAGTCCATTATATTTAGTCTTGATCTTAATTACAAATTTATGTTTATTAAACCAATTGCACAAAATATTTTAGTCAAATTTCATACGATTTATAACAACAGAATTGATTTTACTTCTAAAGTAAATATTTACTTAATGATGAGTGAAAACAGATACGGTTGTTACATGAAAAACGATAAAGGTATTAACATAAGTATATTAAAAAAGGGTATAAGGCCTAGGTTTCAATCCTGGGTAACATCGTAATTTAATTGATAATCTACTAAGAAATAAGAATATTATGTAAATATAAATAAGGTTTAAAATAAAATTCCGTTGTTTTCTTAGACTGAACTAAAAATTTGTAATTTGTTGATATGTAACTATAAGTAATTTTAATTGCTATTATTAAAATTATTAGTTATCATTTTAATTGTTAGGGGTATTATTTGTTATAATAGACCTATATTGATAAAATTTTGTTGATCGCACTATGTCCCGACAAAATTTATAAAATTTTTATTTTATATTTATGAACATACATTTACATATTTTTTATGTAGAAGTGTAGATTTTTTATTAAATCACAAAATTCTTCAAACTCTATTTATTAATTCATAGGTATTTGTATAAATGCTTATAAGAATTTACTTTTTTATTCTTTTTTCTTAAACATTTTGAAAAACCTTGATATCTTTACTTGAGCTGACATAATTAAAAGATCAAAATTTTTCATGTACCATGATAAATTATAATAATAGTGTAATTTCTTATTTTTATCAAGGAAAGCTTTGTAAAATTCACTCATTTTATCCGCTGGAATTTCATCTACACCAGCTATTTTATGAGTTTTTATGAAAATATCTTTCTCCTATAAAAAAATTATACTATTTCTTAGACATTATTTCAGAAAATATCTTTTACTTCATAAAAACGTTTGTTGTGACGTGACCAAAATTCTTGATTCCATTCTTCAACTTCAATTTGCTTTTCTCTTAATTGTTTTTCTAAATTTGTTTCATTATTTTTTTCTGCTCTTACGATCGGTCTGAAAATAAATTAAGATGAATTCAAATTTTTCACGTATTATTCCTTAACCGTATTAACCTCAAGTTTGAATATTTATCTGGAGGACCAATGTAGTCATTTAATATTGTTTTAGAATCTGGTTTACTTAACAAGCCAGGATTTGTTCCAGATTTTACTGCTAGCTGTAACATAAAGAATTTATTTTAAAATTCCATTTATACTTTTTAAATTCCTGAAAAGTCGCAAAATTAGTAAAAAAAAAGCAGAAATAGTAAAATTAATCGAAGACCTATGACGCCTAGAAAGAAAAGCATGAGAGTCATGAGGTGGAAGAAATATGTAAGATCACCTCGAAGCAAACCTCGGGATTAAATTACTGATTGAAAATAAAAATATTTTGAGATAAAAAATCAATTGTGATGCATGAAGGTGCGACAAAATCTACAAATATTTCAAATGTGAATATAAGGACTGTTTTTAAAATTGTTGTAGGAAATATGAATATACAAGAATTTTTTTTGCACATTGTCCTAACAACATTTATGTTCCTGTATGAGGAGACGTGACACGTTTTTTAAATGTTCTTGTTTTTTCAGCCACACATTTGTACGTTCACCACTAGATGTAACAATAAAGCATAAAAAGCTTGATTTTAAAGCAATAATATAACGTATATTTTATGTTCCTTAATTTTATAGCTTAGATTTTCCAATAGTTTCTTTTTGAAATGTATTTTTGATTAAAATATAGATAGAAAAATTCATAGTCAATAAAATGTTATGTAAACTTTAACGATGCTTTATTATTTTGTATTACTTTAAAAGCGGATCGTTTTAAAATGAGTTTAAAATAGTGCATCTAATAATGAACAATAAACAGTATATTAAAATTTACCGATCTTGAAAAAGTTTTCAAAAAATTAATATTATATTTTAACATTTTTTATTCAATGTAAATAAATCACATTATCATAGCTCATAAGTTAAGCAAATATTTATGTCAAATATACTGTCGTTCTTATGCAAACAATCGAATTCGATTATTTCAGGGTTGTGTAAAGTACTTTTTTTTTAAATTAAAAAATTTAACAAAGATTTTTATTTTTAAATTAGTTTTAAACATTTTCTATTTTTGAATTAAAAAATAAAAAAGCACTTATTTTGGATTTTTAATTTTCATTTTACCTTGATTTGGAACAAAAAAAATTAAAATGACCGAAAAATTTAAAAATTTAAACTAATATATATTAAAAAATATGAAATAAAAGCATTTATTAAGTAAAGTAGACAGATGTCATACATGATTAAAATTAAATTATAAATAAAAATCTTTTTAAAATTTTTATAAATGCAAATATAAATGAATTTGTATATGTATTATGTTATACTTAAAAATGTAAATGTTGTTTTTTTAAAATTTTATTTTTAAATCTTGAATACCCCCATGTCGAATAAATTCTTTACTTCAATTCATATAAAGAAGTTTGACTGCACTACCATTGCAAATGGCGTTAGACCGTTTTCGTTTTTTCAGATTAATTTAAATTAGAGTAGATTCAGATCTGTCAAAAAGTAGGCCTGATTTGTTTTTTCATCTCAGAACATTCAGAGCTTAAAATCTGTGTTGTCTCCAAATATGAAAATTACGATATAAAATTTCGCCCATCTCTATTTATTTTAGACAATAAATTTATTCTGTCAGACTAAAGAAACTTCATAATCTTTTGTTGATGAAGAAATGTTCAAATATTTTTTTCTAAGTATTTTAAATATAAATAAACGAAATTGAAAATTAAAGTTGCATCAAAGTCTATAATAATACACACATACTAATAGTTCTTAATATAAAGAAATCTTCAAAAGGGCACTTTTATTCAATTATTCACGGAAATGGAAAGGAAAATTGGTAATGTTGAACTTGGAATAACTATAAAAATTTAATTTATTTCAAAAAATTCAGCTGCTTCGTCTGTAAAAGGAGAAATTGGCGGCGACAAGGAACTGGAAATTGATAAATTGAAAAAGTTTAGGAAAATCAAAAAGGTTGATAAACCACAAAATCTTCCCACATCGTCAAATTTATCATTTTCGTCTATACCAATAACGTCTTCACTAAAAGAAGAAATTGTTGAAATATCTGAATATAATTGCGTACAGTGCTCAGAAAAATTTGAATCCAAGGAAATTTTTGACATCCATATGTCTGGACATGCCAACAATATGAAATGTGCCATATGTAATATGGTTTTAAAAAGCTTAAAAAATTATGAAAAGCATTGTCTCCGTTGTAGACCATTTGAGTGTCAAATTTGTGGTCGAGTTGTACGTTTTCGTCCAAATTTTATAAAGCATATGAGAGTGCATGAGGGGCAATTACAATCAGAACGCCGTAAGTACCAGTGTGAAGTGTGTCTGAAGGAATTTATGAGTTTCGAATATTTTAAAATTCATAAAAAAATTCATAACGATAATATTAACTTAACTTGCGGGATATGTGGCAAGGTAATTATTAATCTTTTTATTCGAAATGAGGTTTATTTTTCAACTTTTCTATTTATGTTTTTAATAGGTCTTTAGTACACTTGCAACTTTAAAAGGACATTCGGAGTTGCATTCCGATTCCGGATCAAAACCTCATAAGTAATTTTTAACACAGTTTTTGAATATATTAAAGTTTTTCTCAAAATTATTTGCTCAATCTAAATTTCAATAGGTATTTCTTTTAAAATAAATGAAACTTATTTTTTATACATTCAAATTTGAAATTAGTATTTAGTAAAAACACTATATTTCTTGGTACTCAAACAAGTTTTTTGAATATGTATTTCTTTAATTTAAAATTGAATTTTAGATGTAATATTTGCGGAAAAGTTTTTGGGCAACGTTATAATCTTAAAATTCATGCCCGTACCCATACAGGCGAAATTCCTTTTGGGTGTAAATTTTGCAATAAACGCTTTCACACTGAATCAAGTCAGCAGGCTCATTTGCTAACACATCGGAAGCAGGAGAAAAATGTATCGAAAATTATTCCACCTGGTGACGGAAATAATATGCAGGAGAGAGTTGCTGTACATGAATGACCTTTATCGCTTTTCCAAATTAAAGCAGAAGTAACACAATCACAACTACTTAAAAAAATACAACAAAAGCTATCGCAAGCATTCGCTCAACTTAAAATCTCATTTAACAGTGACAATATTGATGAAAATACTTATTTTCCTTTTTTGCAAACTGAATTACCAACGCTACGCAAGTTTTTTTTAAAGTTTATGGTTAAAATTGATGTTTAGGTTCGAACGAGTATTTAATTAGAAAAAGAATAACAAATAATGATTTGCAGGAGCTGTAGTATCCGTAATCATTTGCAATAGTATGATCATCGGTTGTGTTTAGAAAAGTAGCCAAACTCTTTCATCAAAAATAAATAAAATTATTATGTACATTACATCTGTTAGAAAATCTTAATTTTTTTATAAGTTCATTGCGTGACTGCTTTTTTTAACGTAACCATCATGGTACTCAAAATGCAAAGAATATGTTTTAAAATTTTTGCAATTTAATTGAATATGAACTTATTACATCTTACAATAATGCAGAATCTTATGTGAAAAATTTTTTTTAAGATGTGTTCCGAAAGCAGCTTTTAGAAAAAAAGTAGGTTTAATTTAATTAATTGTTTTTTTACATAGATTTGTAACAAAAATTATACATACAGATATCCATAATTTGTTTTGTTGAGAATTTGAGTTTTTTTTAAAAGGGATGTTTTTTTAGAACGATAACATAACGTATCTTCTCGTTTAAGGGTTTTTTTTTTAATTAAATTATGTAAAAGATAATAAAATAATTTTCTTTATAATGTTATGGAAAATTCCAATACAATTTTTCTAAGACTTGAAGTCAATATTTTTTAGTTAAAGTAATATTTTTAAGATGCATTAATAAGTTTTTAGCAATAACAAATAAGAAGTAAAGTTAATCAATTTTTAATCTGTTAGAATTTTTGAATGGAGAATTAAAAAAAGTACATCATAGAAAAACTAAATATATGGGTATACATAAATATGTACATACATATTGCAGCAAAACAAAATTTTAAAGAACTTAAATTATAAAAAGTAACTCGAAATAAAGATAAATATAATAATTAAAAAAAAAAATTTTGTTGGTCTGGCCTAGTATCACTATTTTGTCGTATGTGGTATTTTGGTAGTATTTTGCATACTTACAGAGTTAATTGTCCTAATATGAAGCTGTGAGTTCGACTTAAATACGGCGAAGTGGTGCATATAGTTTAAGTTTCGACAAACCTTGCTTGAGAGCTGTATCGAAAGTAATAATAACCGTTCATAATAATTTGAAGAAACAATAAGTCGAAAGAAAAAAAATAGTATTCTGAAGGAAAAAATAATAATGATTGTTTTCTAGAATTAGTGAAATTATATCATTATTCATTATCAAAAAAGGTATATGAATTATTCTAATCCAAAGAAATTCCTAAGCAGAAAGTAAAGTCATTCTTGTAAAAATTAAGACTACATACCGAAATATGTAGAATACAGTTTAACCGAAAAGAGAGTCACAATAGGGAAGTGGTAGATGTCCGCTCGAAATCACGGTATTCAAATTCTTTAACGATACTTTGGCGGTCATATATCAATATTCTGTCAGATTCAAAAGTCACTCGTTACAATAATAAGTGAATATAACAATTTTCATTATTTAGTTGATATATTAAATTTTTGACTTTTACACAATAAAAATATACATATATTAAATAAAGACATATGAAATTTTTACTTGTTATAATAGATTTTCAAAACATTGAGTTTCTTGAGCAAAATAGTATTTTGCGGTTCCTTTTGTTTATAATACTTGTAATTTAATGACTGGTTTTTTATTATTACCTTATAAATAGGAGATATATTTATGTTTAAAAAAGTTCTGCCCTATTTGTAATAAGGAGGATGTCATGGTGGTGCATTGTGAAAACGGCAAAATTAATACTGTTTTATATCTTTGGTTGGTGGAGACTGACCTATTTGGAGTAAATATAATTTTTCTTTCAGGTTGGTCAGATTGAATGTCAGCCAAATTCAGCGTGATCGATTCTGCCACTGTCAGTCAGTATCGGCAATTATAAAAAATATATGTCAAATCAGGAAAATGTCAATTTTTTATTGAAATAAAAACTTAATTTTTGCACTTTTTTTAAGTGAAACTTTTTTAAAAAAATGTATTTAACAACTAAAAGTTAAAGTTGAGTTAAGCTAAAATAAATTGCTCGTTTTTTTCGAGTTTTGGCTAGTTTTTACACCAAAGAATTTAAAAATGGACGTCACATCGATTCCACTTTTCATTGAAATAAAAAATGAAAATGACAATTTTGTATTTTCCGACAGCTCATTATCACAGCAAATTGAATTTATTCTTCAAGATCCGGCTGCATCGCCTGAAAAGTCGATAAAAGAAGAAATTGAAAGTGACGAAGACTCGAAAATTGATGAAGTGAAAGAATTTATAAAATTCAATAAAAAAGTTGAAGAACCTCCTCCTCCTCCTCCATCATCTGCTCCATCGTCGTCACCTATGCCAGTGACAATTACTATTAAAGAAGAAGTTACTGAAAAACTTGAATATGGTTGTGTTGAATGCTCAGAAAAATTTGAATCTAAGGAAATTTATGATATTCATATGTCTGGTCATGCCAATAATATGAAATGTGCCATATGTAATATGGTTTTAAAAAGTTTAAAAAATTATGAAAAGCACTGTCTACGATGTAAGCCCTATGAGTGTCAAATTTGTGGTCGAGTTGTACGTTTTCGCCCAAATTTTATAAAACATATGAGAGTCCATACAGGACAACAGCATTCGGAACGTCACAAGTACAAATGCGAAGTGTGTCATAAGGAATTTATGAGTTTTGAATATTTCAAAGTTCATAAAAAGATTCACAACGAAAATGTTAATTTAACTTGTGAGATATGTGGAAAGGTAAATAAAAATTTTATATGGCAAAAAATTTAAAACTTAAGTAAATGTCTCGTTGATATCTGTTATTTAGGTCTTCAGCGCTCTTGCATCTTTAAGAGGACATTCAAAACTGCATTCCGGAGTAAAACTGCACAAGTAATTTTAAATAAAAAAATCTTTTCAATTTTTCTGAAATATGTTTGCCCTATTCATATGCCTTATGCAAGCTCTTAAATATTAAATTAATTCTATATACTGATTGATTTTTAGGTGTCATATATGTGGGAAAGGCTTTGGTCAAAGATATAATCTTAAAATTCATGCTCGTACTCACACAGGCGAAATACCTTTTGGCTGTAAGTTTTGCAATAAGCGTTTTCATACCCAATCCAGTTTACAAGCTCATTTACTGACGCATCAACAACAGCAACAAAATCAACCACAAACAAACCATTCTAATGAGGCAAATAGTATTCAAAATCGCGGTGAAATACATGAATCACCTTCATCGTCGCTTCCAAAAAATGTAAAAGCCCAAATTAGAATTCAACCGCAGCAAAATCAACATCAACAACAGTCACAACAGCAACAAAAAATACAACAAAAACCACCAATGACGGCTGATGCTTCGATTCAGATCAAAGAAGAATCCTTTGATAGTGACGAAGTAGAAGAAAATGTCCAAACTTCACAACCTGTTGCCATTATCAAATTCAACAAGAATGCCAAAATTATTAATCATGTAAATCATGACGAGGATTCAGATATGGAGTCAAGCGCAAATGTGATAAAAAATGACGTACAAAATGTAATTAGACCGCAAGCAGCTATGGTATCTACAATAATTTATAGTAGCAGCGGTAATAACATAGCCGTTGGCAGTGGAGCTATCGCACGTGCTATAAGCATAAACGGTAATGGACACATTATAACCACCAACAACAGTAATCACAATAATAACAACAACAATAACAACATCAGCAATAAGACTTCGAGCGTAATAACAGCAATACAACAATGTTCTTCATCTTCCGTTGAGTCATCTATGGATTCATTATCACCGTCCTCCTCTGGTATCATAAGTCATTCAGGACACCATCAGCAACAAACAAGGCAGCAACATCAACAACTACATCAAAATCAACAAAATTGTATTAATATTATACCAACTGCGACGACCACGATTATTAAAAATGAACCAAATTTTTATTCAGCCGATAATTCTGTAGAATTAGTCATAAAAAAGGAAGCATTTTTGGAAAGCAATCAACGTTCGCCACCAACACCTAAATTTCATTCGAATTTCGATGATTCGAATGATTTAACGACAAGTTTGTCATATTCAAATTTATTTGAACCAAATTCCATACCAGATAGCATCCCTGATGATATATATCCTGAAGAAGATGACTTTCATTTGGATCAAAATTCATTGGGTTTTCAAACAAGTACAGCACCTACAACAGTGTCAGTTGCTGTTGGACCAAATACATCAATAACTACACCAACAATTGTTGTTGCAACCACCGCTGCAGAAGCTGCTATAAATACAGATGGAAATTTTATTAAAAAGGAGTGGGTATATAGTAATTATACGGTTACCGAAAAATTTGAAGACGAAGATGAGGATTTTGAAGCAGCTAATTTTATTTATGATTAAATAAAAAGATATTGAGTTTTAACATAACGTATTTATTTATATATAAATAATATATATTCATATAAATATGTATAGATATGCACGTATATGTACTATATATATATATATATATATATATATATATATATATATGTATATCTATATATATTTATACATATATATTTTATATTAATGTATTACATATGTATATTTAAAAATAATTTGAAAATTAAGAAAAAATGTGAATCCAACCGAAATGCATACAAAAAGAAAAAAAAATTCTTTTTATAAGTTGAAATTCTGTCAATATTTTGAAAATTTTGATGGAATTCTTCCCATTAATATTTAGCTTTTCAGAATAAATCAGAAAAAAATGATTATTGACGATATTCAAAATAAGAAAATAGTTTTAAAATGAACAAAAGTTTTTAAAATTTAGATAAATTATTTTCTTTTCTTTAGGTTTAAGCTAAAAAAATACTAGAATAATTAATAATTGTTAGGATTAAATTATTGTTTCCGTTTATATATTAATATACAATAATGTACATATATATATATATATATATATATATACGTATATATATCTGCACACATTTGTATATTGCTTATATATATATATATATATATATATATATATATATATATAAATATATATATATATATATAAATATATATATATATATATATATAAATATATATATATATATATATATAAATATATATATATAAAAATATAAATATATATATATATATATATAAATATATATATATATATATATATATATATATATTTATATATATATATATATATATATATATATATAGATACAATATACAAATGTGTTACAAATATTGATATATTACAAATATAATTTTCATATAAATAATATAATAAACCATTTTAGGTAATTTTAACACTTATGTGCATATAAATGTACGTAAAGATGTATCGTTATAAAGAAAAATATGTATGTAATATATATATAAATATATATATTTATATATATGTATATTTATATATATTACATTGTAATAAAATTACGTATATATAAATGTATATATAGCTATATACATATTTAATAAAATTTCCATTATATCATTTATATACAAAAAGAAACTTTTTGATATTTTATGTTAAATATAAAAAAAAGTAATCCATAAAAAGTATTGACTCCTATAATAATTTTTTTATTACCCGTACTAGTTATATATAATAAGAAAAATTACAAGTAATGGTTAAAAACTGGGAATTTAAATTGATATAACTAAGTAATTCAACATAAAAAGTTTGATATATCTTTATCTAATAATGCCAAAAAAAATGTAAACATTAAAAATAAAAAAAAAATTTAATGTAAACTCACTTATTTTTAAATTTTAAAATTACAATTTTAATATTAACACAATAGCCAGCCAGCTTTTATATGTATATATAAATTTCTTTCTCATTTCTTTTCTTAATTTATATATTTTATAATTTTGTAATTACATATTGAAAATTATAGTACCTAAGACAAAGAAAAAAAAGTTATTCTACACAAAATATTTCAATAGTAATAATTTTAAGGATTCGTTTTTCTCAAAATTTATTTTAATTGTTTATTTTTTTCTAAGTTAACATATAGAGACATTAATCGGTTTAACGAAAAAATTAAATTGATTTTTTTGAATTTTATTTTCAAAATGACTGATTTTCATAAATAAGTGTAATAATATATTATGTATGTATTTTTTAATCAAGTACTATTTTGTAATAAAAAATGAAGTAACTACTCTGCAATGATCATAATTTCGAATATTTATACGACTCATTTGTTTAAAAAACATCTACATATATACATAACTCATAATTTGTTTTTTTTTTTAATTAAACATAACATTGTACGTAATTATTTATTGATAATGTTTTTATTATATAAATCGATTTAAGATATTAAATTTAAGCGTAATAAAAATGATATTAAAGTTTCTATATTTTTACAAAGTAAGTATATTAAGCATGTATTCTATCAGTATTATTAGACAAGAGCTCTTTCCATATAATATGTTAAACTTATATTACTAGTGGCATTTAAAATATTAATATTTTTTTAAATTTAGTTTCACAGTGAAATATCTTTAAAATTTTTTTTATATTAAAATATTTACATTTAATTTTTATGATAATAAGATAATTATTTAAGATAAAAATTGTAGCTATTTTTTAGCAACTTTAACACAAGTTGTGTAAATTGTTGATATTTGTATTGGGTGTAGCACCATTTTATATTTAAAAACAAGAAAATATATAAATATTACTTTTTTAAAGTAATATTTATTACAAAAATTATTACAATATTTATTACAAAAAAACTTTTATTATAAAAATTACACTTGTGATTTATAAGATGGCATTTAATTCTTGATAAAAGAGAAAGCCCACTTGAGTGAGCTTTGATTTGTTTTTTTTTTAGTAGTTCCGTCAAAGTTACGGATTGTAGGTCAATTTTAATGTTTCCACCAAATTTTTGTGAAATATCAAAGAAAACTTTTTCTAAGGTAACAAAAAATAAAAAAAGAAAATTTTAATAATACTTTATTTTACAATACATATAAATACTTATTTAAATATTTTTTCTGTTTTTATTTTTTTTAACCAGCTACAAAAAGTATTCATTTTGTATTAAACGGACATATATATATATATATATATAATGGCTGGTTTCGCACAATTTTTTTTGTTAATATTTAAATTTATTATTGAATAATTTAAACATATTTTTATTTTAGAAAACTTTTTAAAATAATACCAAATAGTGTATGTCTCTGTGTGTTAACTTAAATAAAAAGTTAAATTTGATTTCTGCATTTAAAAAAAAAATGTTTAAATGTTTGTAAATTTTTTAATTAATTTAAAATAATTCTGTCAAGCTACAAGGACTTAGATATTTTTTTTAAATAATGTAAACACAAATAATAACTTTTATTTTAAAGTTATATATTTGATATAAGACGAGTTTAGGAAATTGAATGAAAAAATATGTTTAAGGAACTAATCTACCTAAATAAGATTTGTATTATTTGTAAAAAAAAATAAACTTTTACACTCGCATAAAAATGCCAAACACTTATTCTGATAAGGCTTTTTGGTAAAATTTTTTTTACTTTCTATAATATAGGTATAGGAATAATTTTTAGAAGTTCAAAATATCTTATTTCAATTCAAAGTTTATTCCAGTGGTTGGCACTCATCCATTAAATATTAAACATTTAATTTGATAATAAAAACATAATTAAATAAATATTCAAAAATATTTCAAACATGAAGAAAAATAATAAATTTTAATTATATTTATTAAAAAAAGTTATTAAATAAATTAATTACTTTGGATTGATTTTCTGAAATTTTAGCTTTTTCTAATAATTTTTGTATACCACATTATTTTTTATAAATTTGAATTTTATATGAATGTTTTTTTGAATAATTATTTTTAATTAGAGTTTGGTTTGTGATATATAGTATTTGAAATTTCTTTATTCTTAATTATTTTAAATAAAATCTTTTAATTTTAAGTGATTTAAAAAAAAAAATTAAATTTATCACAACAAAAAAACAAACAAAAGAAACAAAATGCCAAATATAATAATATTATCTTTAAGATATTTTTAACTGATTTAACTGATTATTATAAAAGAAATAATGTTGAAACATTTTAACAATTTTTTCTTTGTAAATTTTCCTCAAAATTATGATTTTCAATTATTATAATTTTATATACATAGACATTGTTTAATAATGAATGTACATCAAATTATTAAAGAAAATATTACAATTGCAATACAAATTTTTTTTTGAAAATATTTTATTTAATTTATCAGTATTAAAAATTTCAATTTTATTAAATAAAATCATAATATTTCTTATTAAATCTGCAATTATTTTGCTGAAATTTTGATTTCAGTTATATTACAAAATAATTTACTTACCTTTTCGAAGGTATATAATCATTTGTTTTTTTACAGATCTTAATTTATATAAAAATTTAAGATTTGTAATATGTTTCGGTTTGAAGAATAACTTTTCAAAACCGTTACGTTTGCTATTTCTATTGGATTTTTCACCCGGCTTAATAATGAATGATTTTGTGATTAGCCCCAAGAAATATCTTCTTGAGGTCATGCCATGGCACAATACATATTTTATATATATTAAAATATTTCAGTTATGAGCATCATAACTTAAATTAAATTTGTTCTAAAGTTATCTTGATTTGTAGTATTAATATTGTAATTTAAATTCATTTCCTGCAAGTATTATTTTGATTTATTAATAAGTATATTATGTTAGCAAATATAAATAATTTGTTATTTTTAATTTTGTTAATTTTCACCTTTGTATTATAGTACAAAACATAAAAGCAATAATTTTATTTTTTTTCCTAAAATACATACATACATAATTATATTCAACGAATTTTTTATAGTAAATAAAAACAAAAAAAAAACTTTAAATTTTGAAAGATAAATGAAATAAAGCGTTTCAATAACAAAAATAAAAAAAACACCAAAAAGTTTCCATAAATAAATTACCAGAATAAAAAAAAATTTTATAATTAATTGAAATAAAATCTTTTTAGCAATAAGAATTTAAAAAACCAAAAAAAAATAATGTTCGTTTAAAATTGTAAAATTCCAATTTGATTTTCATAATTGTTGGTAATAACTTATTATTAATTTTAGATCACACTTGGAAAAGGTTATTGCAATGTTAAAAATTGATAAAATTTTATTATTTATTTAATATAGAAATAATGTTTTTTATGCTTTGCTAACTCTGCCAAATTTTGTAAACAAATTAAATTTGTTTTTTTTTTCATTTCATATTTTATATAAATTTTAATAGAAAAAAAAAGACTTTTTTTACAGTTAAAGCTTGACAGAATATTTCAACTGTTTTATAAACATAGTTGTCTCTAATAACTATTTTAAAAAGTATATATAAAACTATTATAAATAAATTAAATTAATTAATATAATACACAAAAACAAAAAAAAAAAAAATTAAATTTATAAACAAATTAATAAAAAAATTTAGATTGAATATCCGTGATCTTTTTAAGTACATATATAAGATATTTATAAATAGATAAAATGTATATGCAGGCATATAACGTATATATATATACATATATATGTATAAGGATAAAAAAATCATATTCATATATATATAAGTATATTTATACATAAATATATACGTGTATGTATATACATATTTAACAATTTATTGTTTTATCTTTTCTATATTTTGTAATTATATAAAAATCAAATTATGAAACAAAAATTAAGTAAAATATAAAGGGAAAAATAGATACTTTGATTGAATCTGAAAATGACAAAATTATAAAGGCAAATTAAAATTGAGCAACTACCTATAATAGTTTGTGTGAAATTATACTAAATTGACGACTACGTCTAAATATTATTAAATATAAAATTCAAGTTTTTAAAATGTTTTCTTAAAAAATAAATTATAAATTAGAAAAAGAAAGAAATTTTCTGCATTGGGGAAACTATAGTTAGTTTACCTGTTATTCGTTGTTTTCAATTTGATTATAAAACTTTAATTACTAACTAAATATTTATTATAGTTTTAATTTTTAAATATCTCCTTTTTTATATTATTTATTTATACACCAAATTTATTTTATTCATATAAACACTATTTTGTTTTTTATTACACTTTACTAAACGTTAAGATTGTTATCTTGTTATAATTATTAATAATCCTAATAAAATTAATGTAGTCGTTGATTTAAATTGATTTTTCCCAGACTCCCCCTGCCCCCCTCCCCATCCCCCAAAATATATACATATTATATCATAAAAAAAGGATAAAAAAAAAAGAAAAAAAAGAAAACTTATTATTTTAAATAATTAAAGAAAAAATTTCTAGTCGTGTTTCAGTATTAAAAATGAAAATTGAAAAGGAAAAAAGTTAAGTAAATTACAAAAACAAAAAATATAATAAAAACAAAAATATTTATAATAAAAAAAGGTAAAAGAGGTGAAATTAATTTAATAATAAAAAAAAATAAACAATGTAATGTTAAAAAAAAAGAAACTGAATATAGAAGAAATTAAGCGATAAACTCTTGCCATGTGTCATTGTGTATGTAATTAATAAAATGAAAATAAAAAAAACAATATTAAAAAAAAATAACATAAAAAACTTAATAATAATGAACAATTTATGTCTTTCGTCATTAGAATGGAAATTAAATGAAAATTTTATTAAATCTCGTCTTAAAACAAAAAAAAAATTTAAACTGAGTTTTATTTTTAATTAATTAAATTAAATAATATTTTTGACCTCTTCTTCAGATGTTCCTTGAAAATTTTTGAATTCTTTAAAAGGGATATGAAAATTAAATGTCTCATATTTTTTATTTTGTTAAAACAGTGTTGACTCCTTCTCTTAAATTTAATTTGCTCAATTTCATTTCTTTCAAGAATTTGTTTTCATATAAAAAAATAATTTCTTGAAATGATTTATTTTTTATGCAAGAGATTGTTTGGAGTTTTGGAAATCTCAACAAAACTATTGTCACTATTGTTCTTCTAAATAATTGCATTTTTTATTTTGCAATTTAACGATTCTTTTAATGGCAATAGTCGAAACTGAAATTTATATTGTTCGATAGGAAAATCAATACATGATCAGTTAACAGAATTTTTGTTAATCAATTCACTTTTAAAATAAACCATCCATTTTAAAACAAAAACTAAATTATGAATTTAGATTAAATAACTATTAATCGAATTTAATGTCTATTATAATAGACCTTTTTCTGAGCGTAATGTTGCGGAACAATAACGTGATATGTACGTTATATATTCTTGACAGCTTGTGTATTTAAACTGCAGCTATTTATGGTCAAAAGTTTTCTGGTTCATAAGCTTTTGTTTTCTTGGATTATATCATTTTCGAATCCCAGTAATTTCTAAATAAATAAATTTTAATGAATTTTTAGAAATGCATTAAGAAATTTTATTAAAATTATATTATTAAAGATGATAATTCAAATATTTTTTTGGTAAGTTTCAAATCTTTATGAACACATTTGATTTGCGACATTGTTTATGAACACAAAGATAGCAAAGTTTTCGCTATAAGATTGCTCTTACGAATGAACCTAATATAAACCCTTAATTGCATAAATTTTGTAAAACTGAAAAGAATATTTTTATAAATGGCATCGTGTTGAGGGGGTTTTCGTTTATTCGGTTCTAGAATAGTTCTAACTTGTAGTACGTTCGAAAATTCATGCTACGTACACTGAAAATATAGATCGTTCGGAAATTACTGGCTGCAATAAAGTGCCTTTTTAAATTCAATCTGCAATAAAGAAATGTTAGAAATGTAGCGCAGACCTCTAGTATAAATTTTGTGGCTGCATCATGATTTTTTTTTTTTAAATTTAAAATTTAAAAAAATTTTATATTTCAAAATGGCAGATTCAAATATTGAAGGGTTATTAAAGTAAGTTTTCTTTAAGTATTAAAGTAAGTTTTCTTTAAGTTTTCAAATCTTGTTAAAATTTCCTTATTTTGCAGTGAATTGGAAAGCGAAAAGTATCGGGATACTTACTTAGATTTCATAAATAATGTCATTTCTGTTATTTTCGAACGACAGATTATTTAGAAGTTTCAGAATTTGTAGACTGCGTAACAAAAAAAGCTTGGCTAAAGTTTTTGTTTTTCTAATGAAGAACTTTCAGCGCAGCGTGCATAAACGAAAACTCCCTGATTTTGTTTTTGACAATTTTGTTCTTAGAAGTTTTAGAAACACATATTTGTTGTACTCTTACAAACTTTTGTAACGTTGCACTATAATCTGAACTAACCTGAAGTGGTATTATAGTTAATATCGTATATTACTATAAAATTTAGAACTCATAAGCTTAAACATCTACTAAGTGCTAATAAACTAAATTTTTAGTATTACCTTATACAGTTGGCTTGATGTCAAATAATTGTCTGTAAGATCATATTTTTAAAATTGTATTGTAAAAACGTGATCTAGAGATTTCGGAAGGAATAGTTTAGTAAACGTAAATAAATTGGTGATTGGCCTTATAGTACTAAAAACCGGATAGAATCGAAAACTCTTCATTTCACTTAAGGAATATTCAATTTTCTGAATTATTTGCAAGTGACTTCTTGTTATTAAATTGCATTTAATTCTACATTAAAAGATTGATGACCTTTTATTGCCTTGAGAAAACCTTTTGAAAATCTTTATCTTATTTCTATAGTTTAGAATCGAAAATAAAATTTAAATAAAACTTCCCAAAATTTAATATGTGTGTTTACATACATATATTTTTTAATTTACTTTTACATTTTATATTTTTTCTTTATACATATTATAATATTAGGTAATATTTACAATTAAAAAAAAAATGGCTCATAAAATTTACAAAATAAATAAAAAAAAAAAACAATTTTACATGTTTAATTTTTTTTCATTTTATATTTAAAGTTTTTGAAACGTATAAAGAAGAAGAACCTTGATTAAATATTAAAGCGTTAAATTAAAAAATACTTTAATTTTTAATTTTAATTTATTAATTTTGTTTTAAATGCAATTCGTGGACTTGCAATTGATTCATTTTGTACTAAGAAGTAGATACTTTCTTGACTAAAAATTTTCATAAACGGAAGAAATAAAAAAATTTTCTTAAAAACTGCTCATATAAGGAGTTTATAAATGAAACCTAAATATACAAGTAAATTTATCCCATTTAATGTAAATTTTTTATGCTTAGTTAACTAATTTGAGTGTAAAATAAAAGTTAGAAAAATTTATCTATAAAACTGTAACGAAACCCTTTTACAATAAAAAAACTTTTCTTTTTCTTCTGGTTCAAGTATATAACCTTTTAAAATGGAGTTCGCGAATGGAAAAGAAAAGCGGAAAACAGAGTAGAATGGAGGCAAATTTTAAAGAAGGCCAAATCTCACAACGGGATGTAGCGCCAGCAGAAGAAAAAGAAGAAAATTATATGGAGCGTTGAATTTGTATATTTAAGAAGTCTTCCTCGTTATCGATTTTAATGTACAATATTTAATAGATTTATGGTCAGTACAAAGTTATTGTGTTTACATTACATAAATTTATGCTCAGTACAATAATTTAGTTGCATTACAATAAAATACAATATTAATAATTATAAAATACAATAAAATACAAAATTACAACAAAATACAATAAAATACGTAAAGTAACACTTTGTTTGCATAACGTGTATGTATTTAGAAAATTTATGTTTAAAATCTATCAGAAAAATGGACATTTATGTGGAGAATTTAAAGTTTTAGTCCTACCTAGTTTTCTTGATTAACATGTTTTTTAATTAAAATTTGAAAGTAAAATACTTCAATCTTATAATCTGTGGAAGAGAATTATTATGACTCCAATACTCCAGTTATTAAGGAGACTTTCGATTGAACAGTTTTCATTAAAATATAATGGTACAATTTTAAATGGTAAACTAAATAAATTTAAATTTAAATTTTAATTACTGCATGCTGAATTTTAAATATAAAATAATTATAATTTATGATTTTTAGAGTTTGTAATTGCATTTCTTTTTGGGACGAAAATAAAGGCTTTAAATTTTTTTTCATTTGATTGGAAGAACAAAATTTTATAACAATTAAAAAAATTTTTCATTTTTTAATACATTGCTACTCTCTTAAGGTTTTATAACAATTTCTTAAATTTCAAATAATATAGAATAATTTAAATATTATAAAATTTAATTTTATAATATGTGCATGTATGTATGTATGTTTGTCTGTATGTAAATAATAATATAATTAATTTATATTTTATTTGATATTTTATTTCTTTCTTATAAACAATTTTTTATACAAAATTTAAGAAAAATACAATGTAATATTTACATATAAATATTTATATAGAATTATGTATGTATGCATTTATATATAACGCATGATTATATAATTTTAATATTTTTAATGTGAGCAAAGAATTTATTTTTATTTTAATCTTTTTTTCACTTATAAATTAGAAAACAACTTTTTCTTATTTTTTTTTTTAATTCAATATTTTTATTTACATAATTAAATTTTAATAATCAATATTTAAATATTAATTTGTATATATATATATATATATTGCATAATAAGTATATGCATTTTTATGTATGTGTGTAAATGTGTAAATATTATAACTATTATAAAATATATTGGAAAATTAAATTTATAGAAAATGGCCACATTTTTGTTTTTTTTTCTTTTTCATCTTTTATAATTGCTTTTTCATAAGAGCACCACAAAATTAAATTTTTGTCTTTTATAAAATTATAAATTATAATATATTTTTAAAAAATTTTTCCGAGACTGTGTGTTCTTCGAAATGGATTCCAAGTACTGGATGAAAGACTACCTAAACGTGATTTTGTTCCTTTTATTCGAGTTTTTGGTTTAGATGTTGTACCAGTTGGACTGGATGAACCAGACGATACACCAGATGAACTAGCTGCTGATAATGTTGAAATTGAACCTTTAGATGACATTGGCTACAATGAAGAATTTCAAATTGAAAATATTATTAATTGAGTCAATTAAAAATTTTCGATTTACTTTTAAATAGTTTCGATCCATTGGAGTAATTAATTTTAATTCAAGCGTTGAACCAGCTGATTGAATTATTCGAACAACCTGTTGATGTGTATACCATTTAACATCAATTCCAGATATTTCAACAATAAAATCGCCTTCTTTAATACCACCCAACTATATGTATAAATTAAATGAAAAATATTATATTAATAAAAATAAAAAAATCTTTATTTTTAATCTATTTAATTGACTCACATCAGCTAAAGAATTCATTTCAACATGTGATATTATAGCTGGTGCATCACCTCTAATATGAAAGCCAAAACTTTCTGCATTATCATAATTTGAATCTTTTGTTTCTTGATCACTTTTTGAGCAATCAGATTTATGACTTTCATTTGATGATGAATAACAATGGCATATACCGCGATCACTATATAATGATGATGAACCTTTTTGTAATCGTACACAACGTGGAGCTGTCCAATGACGTCTAGCTGAAAATATTGCAATTGGACCTAACTTTTTAAATGGATCATCTACTTTATATGATGTAAAATCTGGACCAGTCAATGATAATGTAAATTTTGAACATGCTAAAAATAAAAAGCAAACAAAATAATTTTTAATAATTTTATTAGATTAAAGTAAATAAGGCTCACCATCAATTGAAACTTCAATTAAATCAAAATCTTCTTCGATTTCTTCAATAATTTTTTCTTCTTCAAATTTTTCCAGTTCATCTCTTGTTCTGTAGTGTGCATCTCTTAGAACTGATATTAAACTTGCTTTATTCTATATATCAAAAGAATGGTTAATTCTTTTACTTAAAAAAACAAATTTAAAATTAAAATTTTTTACTTTCAAATATCGACACATCCTTTGTAGTCTTTGTGCTTCTTCATGACTAGCTAATGATTCTTTAATGTGGGCTAATTTTAATGCAGTTGCACTATGACTATTATCAAGATTGTCTTCATCGTCGATGAATGACTCAATAGTTGGATTTTTTTTAATTTTTGGCTTTGATTGTGACTTATCCTTTGATTTTTCTTTTGAATTCAAACTTTTAGATTCATAATGATGAGCCAATGCTAAAAAATTATAATTAAGAATTTATTAGACACTGAGTAGAAGTTTTTTAATTAAAAATTACAAAGTTTAAAATATTCAATGCAAAAGTGTTAAGTAGAGTTTTGCTGAAAAACGTATAACACTAAATAAGAATAACTAATTTAAACGCATTTTAATGTACACAAATCCAAGCGGACTGAATCTTTGCAGTTTCAATAATTTTTCAAAATTTATTTAAATTTCATTAATTATTATAAGCAAAGTGTTAATTTGTATTAAATTGTTAAGTGTTACATTACAGATGTCTAATATGTCACTGTATTGACATATTTGAAATTTATACGGAAAATGCAAAGCAATCAATTACTTTCATAATTGTTATTTATTCGTACATAATATATGTAGGGCATTTTTCTTTAAAAATTAAATTCTGTAACTTAAATTTGCATAGTTTCAGGGGCAAATAATAAAAGCAGTATTGCCACTGAATGTGAATTGATTCTCTTCAAAAGCAAGTTTTCTTGTACAAAGACTGAATTAGGCTTTAAGTAATTTTGTCACGGCTGAAAGATCAATACTTTTACGTTCTAGATTTTTTTAGATAAATACTTTAATTAAAACTTAAAGGAGACTAGTTGGAACTAGTTTGAAAAGTCATCCAGTTTGTTCGGTTGAATTAATTTTGCAATTCACATTAATTGATAAATTATTTTTTTTTAAAGTCGTCAGTTTTCTACGGCTGCCGAATTTACGAAAAATCTTTGAAGTAAAAAGAACTGATTACCAAATTTCAGTTTTATATTGTTTTTATTTTTTAAGATGAAATTTAAACATTTATGATTTGATGAACAATGCGAAACAATTGTACGTGCAATTTTTTTGCAAAATTTGAAAATGTTTCTATTTATTCGAATTATCAAGGTTAAGACTAAATTAAAATTTGAGAACCAAATTATGTAAGTCTTTTTAATTTCGTATGTCTGGTAAATTTTCAATTTCAAAAGCCTATTTTAATAAAAAATTGCAGTTACAGGCGTGCATTAATTACCTTATATTTGCTTAGGCAACAAATGTACAACATATAAAAATATGCAGTTCACATTTTGTGTATATCTTACGCGATTCAAAGTAAATATATTTTAAAAATTACTGATAGGAATAAATAAATAAATTTTCTAAAAGAAATCGAAAGTATTTTAGGAGTCAAAATCCACAAATTCCGATATTAAAATTAAATAAATTAAATACACTATTGATTTTACCTTTTTAAAATTCAATGATTTCTTTGTTAACGTGTTATTTTTTTAAAGTAACTGTTTAATATTACAACTTTACTACCAAATTGTAATAAAATTTTACTATGGCTTTTAAGTAATATTAAATTTTTTTTTTAAATATTTAACAATTTTATAATCTATGCCATTTGAATATTTGTAAATTTTTTTGTTTTATTTTTACAATTGGCGCTTACCTTTATAAAATTCCGCTTTTAATGGTACCAACCCAGCCCAACATTCAGGTAAATATGTATGGGTTTCATTTGATTGAATATTTTTGTGCATTTCATTATATTCAAATGATAATTGAGCTGCTTCACCGCCCAAATCCTTATATAACTATAAATATGTAGATATTGAAGAAAAATAAAATTACAATGTTATTATGAATTTGGGATGCGTTTTTAAGCATAAATTATTTATTTTTTTTTAAAAAAGCATGCGTAATCCAATACGATTTTTTATTATTTTTGTTATTTAAATTAACAATAATTTTTTATACATTGAAATTAATTATTGAGAACAGTATGAAATTATTAAGAGTTTGAAAATAGATTCATGTTTTCTGTGGCTACTGCATCCTAATTATTTTTTAATACTATATGACTGTTTAGTGTGTTATACATATGTATAACAAGTATACAATCATTGTTTTAGTGCATACTACATATACGGTTATGATTGCGGAATGGGCCGACTAAAACATTTACGCTGGTAATGTATTGTGTCTGCCCGAATTAAGCTAAATTGGAAATTATTTTGACAGTATGTAGTGTATATGTAAATATGTATGCAGAGTGATTCAACAACAAGTTAGGAGCCATATACCATCGGGTCGAAAATGAGTAAAGTTTTTGTTCGGAACATAGTGTTAAAAATCTTTTGCGGTACAGGAGACATGGTAAAACTACCATTTGCACTTCAAGTTTTAAAAGACCCTTATAAAATGTGTATATGTACTTGATGGTGAATCACCCTGTATATTACTGGCGGCAAACTGAAAAATTTTACTGATTATACAAAGACTTTAGTTCAAATTAGGATTAAAATTATTCAGAATTCATTTTGAAAAACTTTAAGAATTTTAGTTTTTCGCATCATCTCAAGTAAATCTATTTATGTAGAGTTGAAATATAACTAAAGTTAACATGCGGCAACACTTTTATATTAAAGTATTTTAATAAATTAGTCTATATTTTTCTTTTTGATGCTGTAACTGAAATAATTTCTAGAAAATGTGTTTTTACTGTTCTCATTAATCATCGTGGAGGAACTGGTAAACCTATTCTGAATTAAGAAAATTTTAAAATTGAGTGGTAGCATGTTTAGCCGCAATTTTTATTTTAAATTCAGAAGAGGACGCGTATAAAATAAGCACATTGCAGGAAGGAGTTCTTATTTAAGTCCAACTTTCCCCTCTATATCACATATAAAAATTATAGAACAGTAATTAAAGGAATAATTCATTATATAAAATAAAAACTTACATGACTTGAATTTCTTAATGCTAGCGATTCAATTTGTAATTGTAATTTTTCGAATAGACATTCACGTGCTTGTGCCAACATCAATGATACAAAAAAATCTAATACTTGTGGTTTTAAATCCATTGACGGGGCATTCGTAAATGTATCAAAAATATGACGAAATATACCGGCTGCCCTTAAAAAACTATCAACAGCTGCATCTAAACCTTTTTCAGAAGTACGATCATGTTTAGCACCAATTTGAGTATAAATTGAACCCAAATTAAATAATATACAAGCTTTCTCAAATGCAATTGTTCTCTGGCATGATGGGACTCCTATTAAATAAATAAATTTTAATTTAAATTATAGGTAAAAAGAAATGAGAAAAAATATGTTTGTATAGCGCTAAATGAGAACGTTAATAAAATAATTATTTTTATTTTTTAAAACTTCATTTAATATGTTAAAGTCATAAATATTAGCCATCTTCTTTTTTTTTTAACAGTTAAAAGCTATTAAAGTAAAAATGTTGTAAATGCAAATTTAAAAAAAAGAAGAAGAAAGAAGACACAAAATTAATTTTTTGTTTGTTTTTTATTCTCTTTATGAAAGAGGAAAAAAAATGAGAATCTACTTTGGAACAATAGGCAATTTGAATTTATTTTCTTTCTTTTTCTAATTTTTCTCTTTTACGAGTAAGTTGCTTCTTCTTCTTCTTTTTAATCATGGTTTTTATATTAAATTTAATTTTCTATCATTATACTTTACCTGTTAATGAGTCATACCACTCAAAGTATACTCCTAAATTTCTATCTGGCGGAAAAAATCTTCTCTCAACATAATACAAAAGATTATAATATCGGAAGAGTAATGATACACCCTGTAGATCTCTTGTTGGAGTTCGTGCAGCCTAAATTTTACAATTCATTTTATATAGTCAATATTATTGTATGTGTGAATATGTATATATATGTATATTAAATGGTGTAGCGTGTCATAGAATTTTTAACAATTCAACGGTAGTGATGTCGATTACAAAAATGATGATGATTATGATAATATGTTTTGGTATAAATAATGATAATTAGTTGAAGAAAATTTATAAGAAAAAAAAAACAAAAAGTAAAGAAAAATTACAATTTATTCTTAAATGCATTTTTTAATTAAAAAAAAAAAAAAAATTTAAATATTTGCGGGTGCGATAAATGAATACTGTGAGAATCACGGCTTCATGATTCTGTAGTATATTGTATGTTGTTTTTGTAATTATTATCGATGTTAAATTTACCTGTCGTGTATCTGTTATATCAGCGATAGCATCTATGTAAATAGATGATTCTTCACTATAATGTTCTAAAATGAAGTCTGAAAATGGTTCCAGGAAATTTATTTCTTTAGTTTCTTTTAAACCCAGTGGTATCATTGGCATAATGCTTTCATGACTACATAAAATATAAAAGAGTGAAAAAAATAAAATAAAATAAATATTATGGAATAAATTATTACATTAAATATTTTCTTAATCTTGTATTTATTTTTATAGTTTTTTTTTCATAATTTTATTAACCAATATACTGCCAAACTCGTATAACATGAACTCCTCTAAAACAAAATTTCCGTTAACTACACTGCAACTACTTGTAAAAGGCAATACAAATATTATTGTATTTCACATAATGAGCAGAATTTTCTTGTATTTTTGATCTCCAAGCATCAAATCTCCATAGATCGAAATTCTTCCTTACACGAACAATTTTCACGTCATTTTGATGAAAATTGCATCTATAACATAAAATTTATAAATACAAATTCTCTTTATTCTAAAATTTTCTCCAAAGCAATCAATTTTAATGTATAAACAACCTCTTTATTACGAAATTTGCCAATTCTGCGAGTGTATTGAATTTTTTTTTATACAAAACGTCAACAAATACTAATTTAAAAAAAGACCAATTTCTGTTTTAAAAAATTAATAAAAATCCCTAAATGTGGATTCTCTCCAGTACTAATTAATTTCGTGATTCAAAAGGATGATTCTTGTTATGGAGATTTGACTGTATAACTTATGAGATCATTACTGAGGAAGGCCATTTAATTTTAAGAAATATATTTATAAACCAAATTAAGTTCATCATTATAAAAATTATCTAATAGCAAGAATTATTGCCAGTATTTACCAGTAAATAAAGTTGGGCCAAAGCAATGGTTCGTAAAACAGAATTTTTCCCTTCAACAAGTGAACAGTTCAGCTATTAACATTATAGTTTAAAAATTCTACCTTTTACGTCATTTAAGTGCTAATTTTATTCTTATACTGAAATATTTTTTAAGATTGCATACATTTAGAATGAGTTAAAAAAAATAAAATTAAAGGAGTCTTTAACGTAATACTCGAATTTAAGGGTTAATTATGTGAGTTAAGAAAAATAATTATATTGTTTGATGGTATGGCATTTACCTTTACCTTTCTGCCTTTATATAAATAATGTAATGAGGCAATAAAATTTGGATTTTAATAATAATTTTTTTTCCATTCATAAAGAGCACGTTTACTGAAATGCAAATCTAACGTCAACTTGACTTATTGTGCAATATAATTTCAACTTCCGAATAAGTAAAATTGACGTTAGATCTATGCATTTCGATAAACGACTAGTTAATCTCTTTTACTACTTTTTCTTTCTTACTAGAGAGGTGTTCATTTATTGATAGAAGTTTCCATAAATTAATCAAAAGCTTGCGTGTTAATTGTAATATGATTGATTTTCGATGATCTTTTTAAAATGGCTCCTTCAAGAACTACATATTACTTACATATGTATAAATAAGAATCAATAGAAAAATGTAAAAATATTAAGTAAAATTGAAAAAAATTAAGGATGCATTCATAATTTTACTCGAAACCTAAAGCTTTTTTCAAAATTTCTGCCATAATTTGCCAGTTATTCTGTTAAATCAAATTAAAATTACGTAATATGTGAATTTCAATCCATGTGACCATTGACGCAAATCTTCTATATTTAAGTAAGCACTAAGCGTACTATGTGTTACATAATAAATAATTCTAAGAGCCAAAATGGTATTCTTAATGGACAAAAAAATATTTTTCTCCTTAAACTTCCAAAGAAAATAAAACGAAAATTTGTTTTTTTTTTTTTTAATATTTTTTCAAGCTGTCATCAAAATGTCTTTTGACACTCTTTAGATACAAAAATAAAAAAAAAAACTTGAAAGTAACAAAATGGTAAATATTTTTTTTTTTCAATTCTTGTGATGTCCGATGAGGGGTGATTTGATCGGAATTCATGAAATTAAGATAAAAAATCTTTTTGTTTGTTTATTTTTATTAAGTAAAAAGTGTGAATGTGTGGATGTTTTAGGTATAACTTCTTAAGAAAGGCTTGTCAATTGAGAGGATTGATTACCGTGATTGATTCGTTTGATCATTTTGAATAATTGAAGTGACCATGAAAATAAAATATCACGGATTCTGACATTTAAATAGACAGCGAATGTGTAGTAATTTATTCAATAAAACATTAAGCAATCATTTATCAATATTGTTAAATTATTTTAGTATGCGAGATGAACACAATTTTATTTGTTTTTTTGTGGTACTTTTGTGTTTAAAATGAAGAACGTGGTATGCGAGGTAACAATATTTATTTAAGGTAGAGGCGTCCTGTTTATTAAAGAAACAATTCAACTTAAAGAAATTTAAAATTTTAAATATAATAAATTCCTAATTGGAAATATTACAGGAAAACGGATTTTTAATTATAAAGTAAGTACTCGTAAAATTAAAGTAGGGAAATGATCATGACTATTTTGTCAATTTATTAATTTCCATCGTATGATACCGCTTGAATAAAATAACTTGGCATTAAGGTATGTGCCTCGTTTGTTTTTGTTTTAAAACTGCTTATTAAGAACAATTTGGAAATTCCGTAAAAGCAGCACGGCCAGGAATCACACTTCCTCAATCATTAAGAAATAGAAGCAAAAGTCAGACAATCAAGTCTATTCTACGAACTGCCTTTTATGTTAAACCGCTTACAAGAACCATTTTTTTTTTCTAGCTTTTACTCCTCCTTAATTACTCCTCAACATATTAATATTGGCAATTTTCGCTCGTTCTTTTTTTCGTTACAACAAGCTCTGTCGAACTTCCAGAAAGCTAAAATGCAACAGTTATCATCCTCTTGTTCAAAATTATACTCTTATTCTTTAATTAATAGTTACTACTCATTATGCTGCGATTTCTCCTATATTTATGCAAAATTTTTTGATAATATTTTACAAATTATGGGTTCGACCCATTTTAAATAGAAAAATTTAATGAACACTACCCATATAGCAAATTTTATATTACATAAGCGTATTGAATTGAAAATATTTAATTTTTATTGAACTTATAGAAATAAATAAAAAGAAAAGAAGAATTTTGTTACTTTTTTGTTTTTTTAATCCACTTCTTATTTTAGAATTTCTAATGAAAATAATTTTACCGTCGCGCACCTTACAATTCACTCAATTGTGCGACACAATTCAGAATTTTAATAACGCTTGACATGTACCTAAATTTGTGTGTATAAGAATAAAATTTTTTGTATTATGTATACATATGTGTATATATTTCGTATAATAATATACATGTAGATATTTTAAAAAACCAGCAACGAATTTTCAATGAACTTATAATGCCTTAATTGTGATTTAAGTATTTATTTTGAACACACATTCGTTCATACAAATACATACTTATTTTTGTATTCCGGCCATCGCATGTCTCTTAATACATTAAGGAGTTAAATTTTTTTTTTGTTCAAAGGTTAATTACTTTAACAAGTTCTATTGTAAAATATTGAACTTAGTTTTTTTTTTCTATTGAATAGTGTAATTGCATAAGTTGATGAATTTGAATGATTTTTAAAATCATTGAATAGTGTGCGTAATCTAATCACGTTTTTATAATAGGATGTGGTAAAAATAAATATTAAAGCAAATGACATACATACATGCATACATATCTGAATCTATTTTATAACGTTAGTTTCATTGCCGTACCTTAAACTTACAATATTAGAATTCTTGAATATTTTATTTTGTTTAACGTTATTTTTTATATTAATAATCTAAAGGCTATTCTTAAATGAATTCGTAAAACTTAATGATCAACTGAGTATAATTATTAAGACTATAAATTTGAAAATCAATTGATTAAGAGTGATTTATGTAAGATTTTCAGAGACTTTTATCGAAAAAAATAAAAATTTAAGTAATATTAAATTACTCTTCTTATGTAATCAATGCGCCTCTTTCAATCACAATTTGCCTAAAACCAATTTCAAGTCAAATGCATTTAAAATAAATATTAATGGTGTTAGTAGTTTTAGGATAAATCCATTGAAATTCGTAAGCCCACAATTTAATCAGAAGTTCAAAATTAATTTATTTTTACTAGGAAGGACTGCAAATAACTGACTTACTACGCTCGGTTATTCAAATCAATTAATTAAAATGTAAAAAATTTAAAAACACTTTCAAAGTAAAATTTTTTTTTTCGAAGTTTTGGCTTTGGAATAACCCCATAAAGTTGTAGAAGCTTAAGATGATGTAAAAGGGAAAGACTATGTTTGATTCAAATTTGTTCTATAGTTCCTAAAATTTCGCTTCAACAATGCAATGGTTTTTTAAGTGATTGCAGGAATTCATTAACTGAGTAACAGAATGAGGTAATAAAAATAGTAATTTCTCGATTTTGCTGTAATTGCAGGAAATTTTGATTTCGGACAAAGATTATTCGCCTTTCATTATAATATATTTGCGCTTACTATTCATTAAATTTAAATTTTAATTTGAGACTGTTTACAAGAATTTTGAAAATAATAAAACTATAATAAATAATAACTGCGTTCTTTCAAGATTCATTAAATTTACATAAATTCGAGACTTAATCATAAATTATTTTCTTTACTAAAACCTACACATACACAAGCATGCAAGTCTACAGGTTTCCATTTAATTTACTTTAAAAATACTTTTAAAAACTTTACTATACGAGCAGTTATGATGAAACAATTTGGTGAGCTGAACTTTATAGGAAGGTGCACTAATACTCAAGTATGTTATTTAAAATTTTAAGAAACCGCATATAAGAAAAATATTATAAACAAAAAAAAAATAAATAGTACGCCTAACTAACCTAAAAAATAATATATGTAGGCATTCAAAAAGAATTAACATTGTTGTGTCATGCAAGGATTTAATGATCTACAATTCAAAAATTCCATAGAGGGCTAAAAAAGAAATGCATAATATGTAACAAATAAAAAAAGAGAATTGGTAAATAAAAAAAAAGTAAAAAATATTATACGAATTGTAAACAATACCACATTTTAAATTCAATGGTAATGTTTTATTCTCTAGTATTGGTGTGTTCTTGGTGCTACTACTTAAATTGAACCCAAGTAGTTAGTTATATACTATTATTGTTTTTAGTTCTATATTAAGCATGTTCATAATAATGGGGGTATCACAACAAAAAAAAAAGTAAGTAAGTAATTCGTTCATAAAAATACTTTTGAAAAAATTCATAAACTACGCTTGGATAATCTCTAATTTTTGTTTCCTTTATTTTGGTTTTGTCCCCTTCCTTGTAAATTTTTCTTTTACTTTTGGGATTCATATACTGTAATTGTTAAAGTTTATATATATATTTATGTACATATAAAAGAATAAGGAAAATCATCTTCACGCTATTGTTTTAACCAAATGATTTCAATGACATGCTCAGGTATGTGAGGTCTGATTCTTCTATTCTTCTTATTAGTTAAGTTTGCCAGTAAAGTAGGTATACGTCGTTTGATTGTTATTTATATGAAATACTTCACATTGTATACAGACACATTCATGCACTCGAATATATATTGGGAATGGAAGTGAATGCAAAACAATCGTAAAATCAAATTATAAAGAAGAAAAATCAGAATATTTTATTCGACTTCATCTTTAAAAATGTGATAAAGTATAAAGGAACAGAAGAGAAAAAGAATAAAATCGGGAAGTTTTTTTTTAATTTTTTGAAAAAATTTTTTGTTTTTATTATTATTATTAGGGAAGGAAAAATTTCATACAATCAAAAATGGGATGAGATCTTTTTGATATAAAAAAAAAATAATTTCTTGTGCACAATCATTACCTATTTTGTATATTGCTCCCATTGGGAAGCTTCAATTTAGTTGAATTGTTAAAATGGTTGGAATTCTAATTTAAATACATAGTTTATAATACCTACATGTAAAAGTTTATAAAAACTGAAGTATATCACAAAAATATGATTTTCACTGGTAGAATAAGCAGAAATCAAGATTCTTAATCTAAGTCAAGAGCAAGGTAATCTTAATTAATTTATTTAAAGCTTAAATTAGAAAATAATCCCACGCTCATGAATGCTATATATCTGAATCTGTGGCAAAGAACCTTATTACCATCACAGAAAACTATTAACCCTTCGATTAGGACCAAAACATACACTGAAACATCTTAAGTTTTTGGAGAGAAAACAAAAATTAGGTCTTAAACTTAAACAATAGGTGCTTCGCTGATTCATTTTTCAACTGACTCTCTACTATGCTCGAATTATAGTTATTTATGATCTCGATTGTTGTCTCTAAACTATCATCGTGTTATTTTTGTTGTGAAATTGATGAATACGTGCTTTTGCTTATAAAATATTTGTATAGCAATAGCACTAAGTGATATTGGAATATTCGACACTATGCAAAATTTTTTAAGCTATTTTCGTTTTCTCAGTTAAATTCGGATCAAAAATTCTCGGTTTCGGAAGTTTGAGAGAATGCGCTTTTCAAATTAAAACATTTGATGTTTCAAAGCTTTCTACAATTTTAAAAAATCTATTTTTAATTTTAAAATAAGTAAAGCTTTGGTTTTGATATGGGAAATTCAAATATCAATTTTTTAAGAAGGTCTTGGTACCACAAGTGTTAAAATTTTAGAACTGTTTTTCAATTTTTAATCCCAATTGTTGGCAAAATAACTGGTTTTTTAATTAAACTTTTTTTTTTAAATTTTTTGTTTTATGCTCATTGCATTCTGTAAATGGTAAGAAGAATGAAAAGGAAAAAAATTTAAGAACTTGAAAATAATGAGGAACACGGTAAATTGTAGATTTTTGTCTTTTCAACACTAACTGGCGATTTCGTATTTTTTTTTCTTACGTTTAAAATGCATTTGCAATTTTTATATTTATTTTTTTACGTCAATTTTTAAGTCCTCCCGTAGCAGATGAAAATTGAATTGGTTAGTGTTCATTGACTGATCTGACGTTGTTTGTCGTTCTTTGTCTTTTGTAATCGTCATCAAGTCCGTATACCTCCACATATAATATTAAGAATTAAGTGAAGTCTATCTGGGGTGGTGATCTATCTAAAAAAAAAAAAAATTCATATGTTTTTTTTTTATTATGTTTTAAAATTCTTTTCCTATTATTTTCACAAAAAAAAAGTCAAAGCTGTTGGTTTATTGCTGTCGTTAATCGCTAAACTCATTTCTTTGTAATTTTGTGGTTTGTTGGTTTTATTTTCCAGTGATTTTATAATGAGAAAAGAACCTGTTGGTGTTGCTAATTTTAATATTAGCATAACATGTTGCATCACATACAAAATAAAATAAAAAAAAAACAAGGAGAATAGCAACAAACGAATCCAACAGGGAAAATTGTAATAATAATGGAAAAATTAAAGAAAACAATATGGTTAGGTTATTTTTCAAGTTTAAAAAAAAATTATTAACATAGCTACACTTTTTTGAATATTTACCTATTCCTATATATACACATACATATATATATATGGATACTGCATTGTATTTTTAATATAGGAAAAATATGAAAAATAAAACCTTTTTTTTGCTGGAAAAAAGTAAAGAAAAAATTTAATTTTTCTTTTTGCAATTTGTAATTTGCGTGAATTATGAACCATGACTTAGGTGTTTTTTACTCGGTTTATGCACAGGGATGGTTTAATTAAAAAATTATTCATTATCAAATTGTGGTCTTCTATATAATACCTACGTAATAATTATGAAAAAATTAAGACGATTTCCTTAAGTTTCTATTTAGTGTTTGTAATTGTGCTGCAAAAGTCTTATTGTCAACACTCTAAATTATAAAAAAAATTCAGATTTATGGAGACTCTATTTGCAGTCTCTTTGTTTATAAAATTTTGCTCGATCGATTTTTATTCCAATATATCCGACGGAAACGTTTCTGAATGACAAAAAATAAAATTTTGCTTCAACAACAAAAATCGTTTTTTCTATAATTTTCTTTTAAAATTGAATTGGAATTGTAGTTGGCTTATTCAGGTGAACTTTATTTTTCAAAAAAATTCTACAACTAGTTCCTATATATTCTAATATGAAATTGAAACAATTTTAGAGCTGAAATACAAAATTTCAAGATAAAATTGCTGTACGCCATGTGATAATGTGTGAACTAGTCATACAAAATGATGATCTTCGTATGACATTCTGCAGACCTATATTAGAGATATTGAAAGAACACTTTAATATTAACGATAACGAAAATTAAGAGAAATTTTAATATGATGGCCGGATCTTTAATTTTGGGGAAGAAACGTCAGTACTTTGCTTTTATAAAAAGTTGGAAAAACTTATGTTTTTACAAAAACTGAACATTGAAATTTTGTTAATTTTGGATAAGAATAAAAAATAAAATCTTGTATGATCAGCACTAGTTTACTTATTCTTCCTCCCAGTCATGGGAAAGTGCGTTTCCACCGAAAACTCGTAAATTTGGTGCCATCACTATATAAAAAGTGCCATCACTAAACTGATCGGCGAAAAAGTATTGACCTGTTTTAAGTTTTATAGGGCAGAAGTGTGTAAACAATTATGCAACTACTAGTTGGCAACATGACTTTAATTTCCACTTTTTGAGTTACAAAGTATGAAATCTTTCAGCATCTATTTTTTAATATCAACCATTTTCAAACTGAATTTACACTATTATTTGTTAAAAGTTCTTCAATGGTATTTCTGAATTATAGTAGATAAAATTCTATTGCAATATCAATGAATAATTAATTGAAAATTCCAAAAACAAAATTGCGTGGCTTACCTGTCGTTTTGGTATATTTCTACAGATGAATTTAATTCCGCTAGTTGCTCTTTAAGTAATTGAAGATTTGAATTTACAAAACTTAGCTCTAATGCAACAGTATCCCTTAATTTTCTATTTGTTGTAGCCTATAAAATATAAAAGAAAAATTGTTAGTTGACCTCATGAAAGAAAAATTTTTATTGAAAATTCTCATGTTTTTAGAATTATAAAGTTTTCTTTTCTTCCATTACGTTAAAATTATTCAATCAATTTTAGAGATTCAATTTAGAAAAAATCATGTTTTTTTATTGTCTTATATTTATAGGACATTGAATGAATTAATTCAAGAAAAAATTCTATTCATTTCAATCTAATTTGAATGACAAGAACATTAAAAAGAAGGATTTTCCATTAACAGGCTTTTTGTGCTTATCAAATTAATCTACCTTTTTCATACATAGCAACTTTTAATCGTATAGTATGGTAAGTAGTAACTCAAAATTCAAAATTAAAAAAACCAGAACTTCAATTCCTAAGAATTATAATATAAAGTTGAATTTTAAAACAAAACAGAAACAGAAAAGTATGTAGATAAGCATTTAAATTGGTTGAAGTAGGTGGTCATGAAATGGAAATTTTTGATTATTTTAAGGTGCGCAGAACCAGATAAAATTCTTAGAATTCTAAATGGATTTATTTTTTCTGGTTCTTATATTTTCATGTTATTCTTTCTCTTTTCATACATGTATTGAATTCAGGAAGAAAGAAATATTGATTTTACATGAGAGGATGAAAATCAATAAATTTCAATTTTCTGTTTTTTGCAACAATGTAAGGGTGTAGTTTCTTAAAATCAATTTTTTTGAATGGTAAAAGGAAGATTTGATTGAAAAAAAATTCATACAAGAAATTTCCTTGTGACTTTTAAATTTGAACGAAGAAAACTGGGTTTCCCTGATTAAAAGAATTTTAGATATTTCTGATTTGGGAATCAATAAAAATTTATGAATATTTTGCAGGGTTTTAAGAGGAATAACCTCTTAGAAAATACAATTAAATTGGTATTAATTGGCATATGGTGCAGAGTTTATAAAATATTTAATACTTTTACGTTTGATTGAATAGTATAGTGGCATTGATAATTGGAGTGATAAGTAGAATTCTCTTTTCTAAAAAGAATAAAGATCGTGAGCGCACAAGCTTCTAGTAAGATTTATTATATTAATAAACAAACTATGTAAATGAAAAGAGCGGACAGAACAAGACAGAGCTTTGATTTTTTGAAGCGAATAAATGAGATACCTCTTCACATATGTGACAAATTTAGATTTTTTGGATTTCAGTTTAAAACAATAGAAAATGATTTATGAAAGATGAAGGAAAATCATTTAATTTTGTAAAACTGTCATTTTTGTTACAATTATTTTGGAATGTAAACTAATATTTATTGAAATTACACGGCCTATCTGTAATATCAATTGCCATACGATGCAGGGCAATTTGACTTTTAAATTATATCTTGGTATTATGAATTTAATCGATTAGTTTTTAATACATATGAACTGGAAGCCTCAAGTATTGAGAAATATTTTACAGTTTTTAGAATTTCTACTTACTTTATATAAATTTTCTGCGCCAGCCCTTAGTCTTAATTCCTTATTTATTTCTTGATTTAATTTACAACGTCGATTCTGCAGTTTCCCTCGACATGTAGCAGCTCTTGGATCAGATCCCTGAAAATGAAAGCATAAATAATATTTAACATATTTGTGATTTGTGAGAAAATTTTTTGATTTAATTTAATATATCAATATTTTAATAAATTTATTCATATGCAATTCAGTATTCACAGACGACAAATTTATTTACATAAGTGAGAGCAAGAAGTATTTATTAAATTTCATCTCTATTCATACACAATAAGCACAGAGGTGACAAAAATTTCATAAAATTAATTAAAACATAAAACAAGAAAACGCTCTTATAAAGAAAGATGGCTGTTTTCGGATTTGATTCGGATTCGAATTTGAGAAAACGGGAAAGTTGAGTTGCGTTGTGACCACCATGACTTATAATAAAAATTTCATTAATTTCCCACAAATATTCTTATTTAAAACGCAATTTGTGTGTCCCTCTTTGAAAGCAATTAATGTAGTCATATTCAATACAATATTTTTGCCGCTTATTAATAAAATGGAAAATTTTTTAAATTTCGAGTTTAAAAATAATAATAAAAAAACTTTTGAATCTTGTGGCATATTTAATGTACTTAATTTGAAAAAGGTTTTCAAATTGTAAAGATTATTGAAATTTTATTTCGTAATAAGAATTAATGTGTACATTTTTTTGTTTAAATTTCAAAGTGATAAAGATATGAAAAATTTCTACTATTTTATATTAAAAGGCATTTCAACGATTTTGGTTTTCATTCATTATAAAGCTCTGAAATCCACTTATGGTTATACGAATTATAAGTGGATTATAAGTGGACCTCTCATTTTTAGCACTTTTTAAAAAAAATTAAAAAATTTGATAAAACAATTTCATATTCAGTTTAGCTGTGCTCCACCGTCCACAGTTTTGGTATTTAAGATAGGCAGATGGGAGATTATTTACTTAATTTACGCATTTGCACGCAGTTATGTAAAGCAAAAATATGTTTTTCTCATTGGAAATATTTTACGGCAAGAAATTTAAGTTTCAAGTAAACCTCTATTGAATATTTCTTTCCATATGGAAATGTAAATTTAGTTGCTGGTGTTTAATTTCATCGGAAGTCTTGGTGGCTGTCAGAAAAAACTTATCTAAAAAAATTTCGAAAAAATTTGTTTAACATTTGTTTTTACAACTGATAAAAATTTAAAATCAAGTAAAGGTCCAGATATCAAGAGCTATGATGCTCCAAAAGTTATTATTAATTCATTCCACCTCCAAAATAAAATTGAGACTTATGAGACTAGCCAAAAGATTACAAGATCAATATTTTACCAATATGGATCATTCACGATTCTTCATCAGGTAGAAATTATGGCAAACTAAAAACTCATGAAATTTATTGTAATCATAACGCCTTGGTTATGCAATACGGTTGCTTAAGTTAAAATTAATGCATATATTGTAAGGTTTGCCAAAAGCCAAGCTCACTAATGAAGGTAATATTAATTAATTAGGTTCATGTTATTTAGGTGTTACAACTCACTGAAAATATTTTAGAAATTTTAGATGTATGGGAAATCAAAAGCCTTGAGCTTAACACCAAAGATAACAATAATTTTGAGATTATTAGTGCTGCCTTACTTGTACGCCAGTTTAATTTTATTTAAAATTCGACATTTTAGTGTCAAATTCTTAGTTTTAATTCATACAAATTAAATTAATCTGTAAAATTTTAAATGGCACATGGTGATGTTAAAATAGTGACCGCAAGTATGAAGTGTGCTTTTTATAAATCATGGGTTTATGCTCAATACTTATTTATTTTTAACAATTTTTTCTTATACTAAACAAGAAATGATTTTTTTTTTGTTGTATGAAAAAAAAAATAATAAAAATAAAATCAACTTTTAAGAAAATGCCTAATATTTGAGATGTAATTCCTTATAATACATCAAAGCAATTATGTAACAAATTACAAATATTTTAAAAATTAATTTTTTTTTTTCAATTATAATCGACGTACATATTCGTATGATGGTGTATTTGGTGTGGTTGCGTTGTTAATTTGGTAAATATTATGGCCTTATAAAGTTATTAGCATGTGCTACCACTTTTATGTAATATTCATTTGTGTTTGTATGTGTTTCCATATTATGTATGAATATATGTGCAAATTAACTTATATATGAAAAATTTTTTTCTAATAGCTGGTCATTTTGAATTGCGCATCAGATTGTACTCGTTTTAATTCGGATTGCTGCTGCTGCTGCTGTATTAATATTAAGTGGTCATACTATCATTTACCACTACAAAAATAATGGTTATCTTTTTATCCACATGTATATAAATATGTAATTCGGAATGTAAATTCAATGAAAATAAGAAATAAGAGAGAAAAAATGAAATTAAATTGAAAAATAATTCAATTTTTTTTTATCCATGCACTGAACGTACCACCAACTTAGTATATTAAAAATTTCATATAGGTAAGTACTCTGTGTACCAAATAGTTTTTGAATAAATTTTAAATTCAATTATTTTTCTAAAAAATTTGACCGTCAATAAAACATTTTTTCATCTCATAAAGATTTCTAATAGATTATGCATTAAGTTTGCTATCTGAAAAAAGCATAAAAACAAGGCAATAATAAAAAAATCTGATGTAGTCAGCACATAACCCACCGTAGTGTGTATTGTCTACTTAAGCAAAAGTTTTACAGACGATTATGAAAATATCTTTTAAACCCTTCTTTCTAGTTTTATGGATGTTAGTAATCTTTTAGTTAACATTACTAGAAAAATGTAAATTTGGCTCTTAGTAGAGTTTCGCTTTGTGCTATCCGAATTCTCTGAAAAGCTCGCTAATCAGTTTCGGGAACAATTAAAACTTAAATATTAAATTTTACAAAATTCCATCAATTACTTTTATAAATGTGATAAAGTGTAAATTTGTTCCCTGTTTCGGTTTCTGAGCCCTGATCGTTCCAAAAAATTTATAGGTTCGTTATTTCAATACTTCGAATTTCAAGGAAATTGGTTGATTATTTCTACAATTGAAAAACTGAGTAATGTTATTGAAAAAATGGAGACTTGAAAGTGAATAAAAAGTGAGATACACGATTAGGCTGTAAAACTTACAAAAATTAAAAAGACTGAATGAAATTTTGCAAGAAGTTTCTGCAAAGTTTGATAGGCTTGAGTAGCTGTCATATAGGTCAAAAATCTAACATTAAAGTCGGCTAAAGTCGACTAAAACGATTTCACTCTACGAATTCAAATTTTAATTGGTATTTTTAATTCTAAGCATTTTGGATATTTTAAACAAACAGAATTTTTGGACGAAAGCCAGCCTAAAGTATGTCACGTGTACTTGAAACTACTTTTGAAGCTACATATTTTAATTTGTTCATCACTGTTTGTGTGATTCTCACTACGGGTAGTAGTGAGTTAGAATCATCGCATTCATTTTGATTAACACTTGCCTACAATATTTACAACATTCACAAATGGTAATGTAGGATAATCTTAAACAAATTTTTCCTCATAAATTATTACTTCTTTGTTTTTCCATTCATGTTACAAAACCATAGCGCCTTAATATGGAATTCAGGTGTCAATTAGATCTTATAAATGGAGGGGAAAAATTTTAATAAATTTTTTTATGGTTATTCTAGTTCCTCAAAACAAAGTTTATAATAAAACTGCATATTTGTCCCCATTGAAGACACACATACATAAATATCTGAGTTCTGAGTTATGTAGGTCAGTACACTCCAATAAGAGAATTGTTTTTCTATTTGTTTTTATTTTTTAATTTACTTTTATACGTAAGTATATGTATGGTGTAATAAATAATGATTATGTAATGAGTTTGTATACACTAAAAATGAAATAAAATTTTATCTACATATGCATAGATCTAATTACATATTAGTACGTGGAATAATATAGTCAGTTGCATAGTCAAATACTTTTGATGTTTTGAAAATTTTTTAAGATTTAAACTATTTATATTGGAAAAATATTGAATTTTTATCATAATTTTAAAACTAACGTTATAAAATTTTATACGGACACTAATTTTGCAGTTTTTGTTTCTTTGCATAGCTCGGTGCAATATTTTCATTTAACCCGATTCGTTTTATTTCAAAATATTTCAATTATCACGTTTATAATTGGAGTAATTTTTCAAATGTAATTAAATGAATTTTTGTAACACTTGGATCAGGTGCTACAAAAAAACGAGAAAAACTAATTGTTTTAAACGGGTTTTTATGTTTGTAATATGAATATGAAAGTTACTAAATTTTTATATTCTAGTGACTGCTGGCAACTGCTTTGATATTAAAATTCGTTTTAAAATAAAAAACAATTAAATTCAAATTTAAAATTTAATTTGCTTTAAATTAGTTTTGGAGTTAAAATACTTAATACGAGTATCGGTTTGCCTTAGTTTGGAAGTATTCTAGATCCCTTCTTAAAAATTTTGCAGAAATGCGATTTTAAGTTTGTAAAATTTTGAGTCTCATGATTTTACAATTAGATAAAATTAAATTTATAGAATTTACAGTACAAATGAACATACGATGGTGCTGCTCTTTATATGCTTTGAATAAAAATAGTTAATTATTTTAAAATATACAAAAAACAATTTAAGCCACCAATATTTTGACAGTATCAGAAAAAAGGATAGAAAATAGAAATGTGTGAAAAACACATTTTGTAAGAAATCAAAGGCGACGATTAAAATGAATACAAATGGAGAACGAGATTTTTCAAAAATTGGAATTTTGAGTATATTTGGAAAATGTAATAATATAATAGTGTCAATGTCATCATGAACATTTTGTGTGTCAAATGGAATGTCAAAATACTTTGTATACAACAAATCCTTCGTTAATCAGTTGTTCCTGTAGGCAGCGACATGAATTTTAAACAACTGAAAATTCTATGTATTTCGTTTTCGTGCTTAGCAGCGATATTTGAAAAGAAATTCTACTAAATTTAAAATTATGCATTAAGTATATTAAAATATCGAATTAAAAATTTACTACTCTACTGCCTTATAACATTGGAATAAAAGTCCTTATAACATTCTTTACTAATAGCAAATTTTAAATTACGAATTAACTTCAAACATTACTAAAATATTTCATAATTTATTATTTATTTCATTTATTGCAGATCATTTTCTTCCTATTAAATATTCCTGCGCTTATGAAAAATATTAAGTGTTTTATAAAAAAAATTTATTAGTCATTATATTTATGGCTACTATTTCATAAACCTCAATAAAAAAAAAATCACTGAAAAGTCTAGAAACAAAATATTTTCCTATAGATTTTCTATGATTTTTATAATTCCTTACTTTCATCTCAGCAGACCATCGTTATGATTAAAATCAAAGTAATCGTTTTAATAATAAATACACAACATAAAATAAAATATTGATCTTTAATATAAGGGAAGACTACACATAATAAACTTTTAAATCATTTCTTGGACCTCATAAAATAATAGGAGCAATAATAATAATCATAATAAGTGTATCGCAAATTGAGCTCTAGATTCTTGAATCTTGATAATTTTCTTTAACATTTTGCGGTTTGTTTTGCAATTGCATAGAAAATAAAACTGATATTGGCTGGAATAGTAGTGGATGTTGCTGAAGAAGAACTACACTTTAAAATCGAATTATTGAAAGAAGTAAAGAAATATGTGATGCTTTATTATGATTTTATTTTCCCGATAACTGAAATTATAGAGTATAAAAAGTAGTATTTTATTTTGTGAAATATTTAATATCAATTTCAGTTGGGATTAAACAATATGTTCGACGGGAATATCTAAAATTTAATAATTGGTGATCAAAAATTAGGGAAATTTTAAAAAAATTTGTCAATACTTTGAATTTAGATTGCATTTGAAAAAAATATTTTCTTCATATTTTTTTCCATGATGGACCAAGCTTTATTCGAAACTACAGCTTGCGAATTTTGAAAAAAAATCTTATAACTTTAGTGCTACCATAGCAAGTTCTCCCTTTTTTAAAGTAGCGCCACCTTTGATTATTATTAAATTACAGTTCATATTAAAATGCTTACTTGTACTAGAGTTTCTATCATAATTTCCCTAAAAGTATGCAATAAAAGGATATCTATCACAATAATAATTTCATTGGCTTCTAAGAACTTTTCTAGAAAATTTTAGTTTTTTTTCGTTCAAGATTAAATGATTTTTGCGTTCAAATATGAAAATTTTCTAATATGGAGTAAAAAACAAAACCAAACGGGAAATTTACCTAAAGAACGCACAGATACATTTTCCCCTATTATATTTTAATTTTGAATAATCATGTATCCAATATTACTAAAATACCACGCATTTAAACGATTTTCTGTATATACATACATATATAAAATGAAATAATTTTAAAAATTGCAAAATAATAAAACTAATAAATAATTTATAATATTCATATAGAATGTTGAACACCGAACAGCAGATCGAAAAGAATAAGGACGAAGTTAAAAGATTCCCCATATAATAGACAACAAACTGTGAACTGTGAATTTTTTCTCCTTCTATTTTATTTTTCTATTTTATGTCCACATTATATTCATCTATTTGATTTTTGAAATGTGGCCAACAGCGCGGTACCTAAACACGAGCCAGTTTAACAAAAACCAAAAACACAAAAAAAAAAAAATCGGAAAACTTTGCGGTTTTATAACAATTTATCTATAATGGTTACAATATAAAATGGTAATAGAGTAGATATGTGCGGTGTACAATATAAGCATATACAATATAATTGTTGGGTTGACTTCTCTATTGTGTCAGTGCATAATATGGTAGTATATGTATATGTTGCTTTGTTACGCTATAAATTCTATTTAAGGAGTTTCTGTGTTTTGTAGCACGTTGTGTTTTGAGAATTCTAAAATTTTTCTTCTTTATTTATTTCTTCTGTTCAAAGAATACATCAAGGAAGCATATAAATATTTACTGTATCGCTATATACTTTAATACTGTATATATATATATATATGCATATATCGTAATGTGTAAATTCAATGTATATTGTTATATTCTTAGACAGACTAAGTGAATGTTTGATGCTGTTCAACAAAATCACGATATCTCATAGTGAAGTAAAAGTAGTCATAAACATGTATATATACTATAATAATAAAGGATATGTTTTTCTTATAGTCAAATAGACGTGAACAAGATTAGGTCTTTGGCTGTGATCATACATGAATTTATACATTTTATTTAACAGACAGTTTTGTGAATAGTTAGAAACGCAAATGTACATTTTTAGCGTTTTTTATTTTAATTTTTTATCTTTGTACTCAGAATGTAAAATATCTTACTATTTAAATATTGATGCGGTAGTGAGTGAATGAATTCAAAATAAATTCTTTTTTACAAACACTTGAATACAAAGGAAATTGTAATTTTTCGTTTTTATTTCATTGTTAGAAGAAAGAAGTCAAAAATATTGTACATGAGAAGAATATCTTCAAGATCAAATAATGTAAAGGTTATAAAGGTATTTATTTACATACGTAAAATTGAATAAAGGTTTTTTTTTATTAATATAGTACAGAGTTAGAATTCTTAGGTGCTTGTAGTCATATAAAACACTTCTTATAAATTTTTGTGACATTGAAATTTAAATTTTAAAGAAATTATTCTCGGCATGTGAGTTTTCCGTTAAATTCAAGATATTGGTGAATAATTTTCAAGCAATAATTTTAGTACCTATTTGACTATAAAAGAACCATTAAATTTCTCTGAGAGATTTGCTAACCAGTCGGTGAAAGCTACTCTTAATTATATAGGAAGAGTAAGAGAAATAATAAAAAATTTTAACTTTCTGTTTTTAATTCTAACTTTTATTTAATTTCATTGGGTATATTTCCTCATTTTTACCAAACGAATTGCGTACAATAACGCCAAATTTTTCAAGTCAAATTTCATACAAAAATTCCGCAAATTGGAGAAATGCAAATAGTGCATTTGTATTTAAGTTTCAGCTGAACTGGTTTCTTAAACTTTTGGGATATATCACATATTGCAATTTTTGGAATCACATGCGAGAAATTGTATCAAATTCCAGAATTGGATTGAAACATTACGGGACAATTTTAAATTTTTGCAAATTTGTATAAAAACCGTTTACATACTGTGTCGAACCAAAGCTTTTGCTAATAAACCAAAAATTTCTTCAGATGAAGAAATTTTTACTAGACATATTTAAAAAAATATGTAAATTATTTCGAATTTATTATTTTAGATCCGTTTGTCAAACAGACCTAAAATTACATGTGTTGTACAAAGTTTAAAAAAATTTTTCCAAAATAAAAATTTCTAATTAGCATCCAATTTAAATACTTGATATGAACGTCAACTTCATACTGGTTTTATAGAATTCTAATTATATAAATTTTTGGAGTTCAGTTCATAGGGTGACAGAAAATAAAGAAAAAAAAAACAGTCACGCAAAGCAGTTTTCAAGCAAAACAATGTTATTTGGTTGATTTTGACAGTTGCTTTCCAAATTGTTGTGTAAACGTCAGATAATAATTAACAGCAATTATGTAAATATGTATGTATATGTGTGTAAATAAATCTGAAAATATTAGCTGTTAAACATTAAAGTGACCAAATATTAAATTTTTGAAAGAACCGCATTGCATTTCCGTTTTACGAAATTCACTATGTTTGCGGTTTTAAAACAAATTATTTTATTGGAAATATGATGTAGGTATGTTGCTTATTAAATAATTTTACAAATTAAATTGGGCGGCACCATTTATACAAATAGAATTTAACAAATAACTGTCATTTTATGTTTTCTTGTTGTTTTAGTGCTGATGCAACTTAACGCGAGCATTAAGTACATTACACACCGATTGAATAGTGTTTTTTTTTATAAATAGTAATTGGTCTCCTTACGTACGAAATATAATTTGAACTAAAGAGTACAGAAATAGTATCTGTATGATATGTAAGTGTGTATATTTCTTGTTAAGTAAATAAAATTCACATTACACAAATTACATATACGAGTGTACAGTTTTTTTCTTTTCTCTCCTTACATTCCCTACAATTTTTTTTTAAACATCAGCTAACATACAACTTGTAATATGCATGTACACGAAGGGATTTACTTATTCGTAGAAAATGCCGCGGCAAAAGAAACACATAAATAAAACCATGAAGAAGATAACGCATATTTTATGTATGGCATGCGGTATTTTTCTTTTGCGGCACTTTCGTTAATGAAGATGATCTCCTACGTTGTTAAAGAATATATTTTGCAGTATTTCTGTACTTGTGCAAAAATATATGTATGTTAAAGCAGACTAACTTATTTCAAAAGTTTATTTTTAAAAATCTATTTAAAGATATGCAAACAACTTTTGCGTAACAATTACAAAGTTAAAGGTCATATGCCCGATTGACAAGTCTTTTCAATTTCGCAAATTTTATGTTTATAGTTTCTGAAAAATCTTTACATTTGAAAATACCGTATATAACGGTAAGAGGCAAATTGGAGTATCTTGCAGTATAAAAGATCAGTATCAAGTAAAAGCTAAACGAAAAACTTTGTCTAGTAAAATTCGAAGAATTTTTATTCTAGCTAGAGAAATAATTCCGTAACTAAAATCTATTTGCGCAGAAAATGTTTTTACCTTATACAGCCCATTGTGTATAAACAAATTGTTTTATCTTTTCAATTGAAGCCGTGTAGAAATTTTTTAAACAATCAGACAAACGGATAGACGGAATTGTAGAAATTGTTCCAAAGACGGCTTATTGCAATTGGAAAAATTAGAACAACGAATTCATCGGTTCGAAAAACGAATACAATTCAAAGATATTATTTTAAATTCATTAGTCTATATTAGCTAGCTCACTGGGTTTTGTGTCAGTCGGTCCACTAAAACGTTTTAAATTCTTTTTGAAAGTTCTTAAAGTTCCAAAAAGAAAACCAAATTTTAAGTGAAACTCGAATAATCAAATGTGTATGCTTTTTAAATTTTGTTAACGATTGGCCAAACACGTTGACTTGTTTAAAGATAAATGGCTGAAACCTTACTTACTCGCATCATTAACAAAATGCGATGAGGCATGAATTCGTGTATCTTCAATGCATTCAGAAATATTTAGAATATGCAGATGAATTAATTACGACAAGAGGCAATAAAATAAAGTTTTATTAGATTAATAAGAATAAAATAATTTTAGACAGTTGGAAAATGATCGTATAAATGAGATGTCAACAGAAACCCAGCTTCTCATTTTTTTTAAGGAATTTTAAATTTAGGCGGAAAGGAGGGCGGAATTATTTGAATTTTAAAATTTTTATTGCAACATGTACAAAGAAAACATTTTTAAATTTTTACAATTTTCTAAATTTGAAAATATTTTTGTAAATGTTTTGCAAACAGAATCGAATAAGTGTTTACACGTTTTAAATTATAAAAATGTTTTTGTAAAGAAAAATATTTATGTAAATCAGTCATAATAAATAAAAAATATGCAATATTGCAGTGCATTGAAATGGAATTCCATCGCAAGAGTCATAAAAAACAAAATATTGCATAAAAATATTTTCCCGTTCGCGAGGAAAAATTAAATTAAACAAAAAAAAAGCTAAGCAGTTGGCAAATATTCAAGGCTTTAATATGTTTGAAGAAGAACGGAGAAAAAATGTCATAAGTGAAAAAGAAATAAAAAATCAACTTTCCCCGCAAGTTATTTTTAATATTCAGGTAAGAAATCACCTTTTCTTTCAATCTTAAAAATTTATGTTTTCTTACATTTTGCCGTTTTTCTTTTTCTGTCAGGTGAGGTTTACGTCTTTAAAGTGATTTTATAACTTGGAGACAATTTTCTTGCTTTCTTTACTTTTCAATATTTTAATTATTGTTCGGTTGGTTGTTATTAATAAATGCACTAATTGAACTGGTTACAAAATTTTAATGTATTTCATGTTTATGAATTTATTAAAAGTTACAAATTGCGCAAGTGATCCATACCAATTACCAATATGAATATGGTTCATTTGGATTCAATCAACACCATTGTGGTTTAGGTTTATAAAGAAAAAACAAAAATCTTAAGCATGTGGCTGCAAAATTAAACCTATTTTTTTTTTTTTAATTTTTTTTTAAAATTCAATTTTGTTAAATTTAAAAAATTACTTAACTACTGTGCTAAAGTGAATTTAGAAATGAACATTATGTGCACATACAAATGTTTACAAACATAGATACTCATATATCAATTATATTGAAGAGATTCATGTACACATAATATACAAGAGTAAGTGTGTGTGTGTGTGTAATAATGTGAAAATTATTATTAAAAAAGCCCATCGATGAATTGGCGTTTCGCGTTAAAAAATGGTGTTTCTTTTTATTCCGCTTTTCGTCATGAAATAAAAGTAGAAGTGGAACGGTGACCAGCTTGATACAGGAAATTTTCCTTTTCAATAGCTTGTAAATTATGTTTGGTATTTCATTTTTGTTTTTGTTATCATTATTCTTCTTATTTTTGCAGTTTATTTTAATTGCATGTCAATTTCACTCTTGATACATGTTCGCTTAGTTACTCCTATATAGAAAAATTGCTGTGTATGTATGTATGTGCAGATGTATACAGTCGAACAAGCAGCAAATTTTTTTTTATTATTTTAAATTGTAGAAGAAGTGCACATTAAATTTGTGGTGAAATTTCTTTAAAATTTGGCAAACACGATAATTTTATCTCCCAGTACGTTTTACTGTTTAAGCTTATCGTGGGGAAAATACGGAATAGGAATGAAATAAGTAGGGCTGATATTTTTAAAAGAAGTTTAAATGAGGAGTCAAGAGCTTTCGTGAGTATTGAATAAACATGACCTGTTGTATTTTCGCAATAAGAATACGTGAATTATTTCCCAAATTTTAATTTGTCCAATTTTCAACTATAACTAGTGCTGATCCTCCATTCGTTAATATTGAATATATACTTCGTTTGCCAATATTTATAAAGTGGTGTTTTTAAAAACGGAATCATTAGAACAATCTTCTGTCAAAATTTCATAGTTCTACGATACTTAAGTTATTGACTCATAATTTATACTCAAGAATAAGACTTAAAAATAAAATTTTTTGTATTAGAAACCAATTAAAATAAAATTATTTCTATAAGATCAACAAAATTCCTTTGATTAGAGTTCAATGGAAAGCTACTATTTGAAACCGCAGCGAAGAAGGAATGATAAGAGAACAATGATCTTTAGAAAACTTTGCAATTGTTGATTTGGATATATTATACTAGCCATGGAAGTTATACTAACTGTAATATTAGGAATTTCATAGATGCCACTAGTTAAGCATATTTACAGGACAATAATATTATTAGGCACTAAATCATACTCATTAATGTTGAAATATTTCGAACTATGTCGGGTCCGATTATGTAGTAATGCTGTAAATTCAGAACACCATATGTTTAAGGTGAATTTAGCATTTCCTATCGAAATCCACTTTCTTCAAATGTTCAAACATTTTTCCTGCAAATTTCCAATCACCTCTGGCACTTGACGCTAATTAAGAATGACGAAATTACTTGAAAGGAATCTCTAAACGAATATTTAATACAAAATGATGCCTTCGTAAGTTTTAGAATACATGTTCGTATTTCATAAACAGTCGGTCGAATCGACTATGGTACTAGTTCCTACATTCAAAAGTAGTATTTTCATATTTTCCTCATATTTATTTTTCTGAACATGGACTGTTTGTATGTTATTTTTTTAAATTAACATACAAAACCTGCATGGCCACAAAAAGAAAAAAAAAAATTTAAAATTTTAATAAGTTTGACTTGTTGCTTGTCTCTTGTCCAGCACGTTCTCTTTGATTTGATGATATTTTCTTGAAATCAAAATATTGAATACTAAACTTCATTGATGCTTTGATGGAAATCAATCTATATTGGTGTAAAAGTAAGATAAATTTAATTTTTGCGTTTTTTTTGTTATTATTTGTAATTTGAGAATGTTGTTGTCCATCACATTAATGATATTAGAATGTTGTCGCAGGGATCTTAGGGAATTTTTTAAAATAAATTATTGAAAATTGTTTTTTCTTTATGAGTTGCAGAGGATTTTATATAAATTAGTTAAAAAAATTGTTGTACCTACTATTTGAAAATCTTACGTTTATTGTAGAATATTCAAAAATTTTAGTTATAAAATTGAACGCGGTATTTTTCCTGAATGTTGCGTAACAGCAAAAACGTTTTTTTTTATCTATAATTTTCTTGTATTAGAAAAAGAAATAAAATTCTAGTTTTTCTTTTTTGCAATTTCCGCTTACAACTTTATGTGTGATACAAATAAACTGTTACTTAATTTAAATGTTGAACTTAAGCTTATAAAAATTGAATTTACTATAGTACTAAAAGTAATACTGTATTTTCGTGTGCAGTTATATGAAGGGGCAATAGAAAAGGTATTTTGTAGGGGAAGTGTTCTTAAATATTATGGGAGAACTGATAAAAATCATATGAGAATGCTTCAAATTTCTTTATAGGCTAATACAGGCTCCTTGAGACGCGAAACGTTACCCGAAATCGTTTTTGTTTTTGGAAAGGCAAATGATTCTTACTCTACAGATTTGTCTAGGCTTAAATGAAGGCAGAATATATCTCCTCGTTCAAGTTGTAACGTTATTCCATTTATTTAGTTTACAATGAACAAGGTTTTGAAAAAACATTTTCCAATCGAAAAATATTGAATTATTCATTGATTTCCGCGTATTTGACTTCTTTCTACATGACGTTTGACACCCAACATCGTAAGACTATATTCTATGCCCTGCACCTTACTTAATGGTATATAATAAGTTTGTTACCACTGGAAGGAGTCGCTTGCCGTATGAGCAATTATAAATATTTCTGATAAGCGTCAAGATTATGATCAATTATAAATATTTCTGTTAAGCCAAATTACATCTTACATAAGTATATCCCGAGAGTCTTAAATGTCATGATAATTGGAAGTCATGTGTCTTAGAATGTTTACTAGAACGGCTTAACGGGTTGATTCAGATAGCTATAACACACAAAGCTAAATCTATTTTTAAATATTGAAAACACAAGTCTTTTTAGTCACATTATTATAGTGTAAGTAATAAATCAGTCGCTTAAGGTTATAAATTAGTCAAGTTTCAAACGTCTTTACTTCTCTCTCTTTATTGTTATTGATTTTATAAATTTACCACAATTTTATTAAGATTTTTTTTTAAACTTAGCTAATTATGGTATTATAGCCGTGGCAATTCTGATTATGACACTTCCTAAAAATTTTACATTAAAATTTAGTAAAATTCAAATATTTCGAAAATGCACGTAGCAAGCACCTAAACAAAAAATTGTTTTCAACAAAGTCATATAAATAACTGTGAACTAAACTTTTATCGACGCATATGCAAAACATTAAAAAATTTAAAAAAAATTAAGAATAAAATTATTTTCCCACTAGTCTGTGTACTTAACTATTTAAAGAAACAAAACTAAATTCCAATGGGCTTCCCACTGTTAATTAAATAAAGATTGAAATCATAAATCAATTGTGAAAAAGACCTTAAAAATCATTTACACATTATTTTTATTGAATTGTTTTTGCATTAAATTTTTGTTGTATGATTAATAAAAGTTGTTGCTTATTTGATTATAGTTTACAAAAATAAAAATAAATTTTCCCAGAATGAATTTTTCTTCCTAAAACCCATTCTTTTTTTATTAAATTTTTTTATATAAAATTGATATCTAAAATTTTATTTATAGTTACGAAGATGGAGATAGAGTCATAACTCACACATTCTGTCAATTAATTAAAATTCATATGTATATTCATATTGTGCGAGACGATTTTCCTTCAGTCATCATTTAAAATGTCAATATCCCATTAATCACTCTGTATATGAATATATCTACTTACAGACTGTTGTGAATGGAGTTATAGAACATTTATGTGTGTACTTGTGTAGCATAAATGTAAAAATTATTAAATGGCAATTATAAATAAAAAAAATTAAATAATTTTTGTATTAATTATTTGTGTTTGGAATTTTCGCACCACCAGTTAAAGATTAAAATATTTCGGTTTTTCTCACGTAAGACATTTATAATTGTTTCCCGCCAGTAAAGCTAACAGAAATTTTTACTAATTAATTTTAGACAAGGATTGATACTTTGAAATTTAATTTAGGATAAATTTTCTTGCTGTCTTATTTTGCAACACTATAATGAAATTAGTTCAATGCCCAACTGTTTTAATTAATTTTGTTCTGAAACTAAATTTTTAGGCTACTTAATTGAATTATAACAATGTTCATATGTTTTTCTTATTCCAGCTTAAAAAGTTTTTAATTTTCTTTTTTCCATTATTAAATTCCATTGTCTTTCCGATTCTGCATTACAAAATATCGATCTGTTTAATTTGTTTGTTTTCGTATATCAATTTAGTGCTGGGGTTTTGGCTTTTTCATCGTCTTCTCATGCAGCAATAAAAATAGAGCTATGGTCAAAATCTCTTCGAATATCAATTCATTGTTAAAGTTTTGCAATTAAATATTAATAACGACAATTTTCTTAGAATTTCACAAATTTTTAAAATTGTAATTCTATTTTCATAGGGGTATGAAATTGTATTTCTATATATTAAAATATTCATATTATTTTAAAAAGAATTTTATTGTCTGTTATTTTTATTATCATAAATGAAATAAAATGATGTTGTTGAAATTATATTTAGTATTAAGGAAAAAGGTAGGCAGAATGAGTTAGATTCAATGGAAACATAAGATAATTAATCAAGAGGTGTGACATTCAAGGATGATTCAAATATTTGAATGACAGTTAAATATATATTTTTTTTATTTTTCCAATATATTAATATTATGCATGAAAAAAGAATTAATGTAATGTTTAACATGAAAAACAAAACAAAAATGTAAAAGTATTAAGAATCAAAACAACAGAAATGTTATGCTTTCCGCACACATTTACAGGAAACGTAATAGTGACGACAAAAAATATAACATTCGCAGTTTTTTTAAGTTTGCATCACGGTTATTATTACTTTTATAATCATCATCAGTGTTTTGTTGCTAATTGCATTTCCCCGGGAAAGAGAATCCGAGAATGTGAATTAATTCGTTTGGCATTTAGGCATTCAATACAACGATGTCTTCTAATTTTATTTTCTGTGTTTTTTAATGTTTTTCTTACATTTTTCTTGTTTAAAATATAAAATTTTTTTATTAATTTAATTTTACAAAATATAAGTGTATTATGATTTCACTTTGAACCCATTTAAAGTTGAATTTGCTGTTAAAATTGGAATTATTATTTTGTTATAAAAATGTAATGGCTTATTAATCAAACAATGTTATCACTCTTAAACACAAGTAACTGCAAAAATTAAATTATCATACAAACAATAAAGTATGTACATATGCGTTTCTAGTATTGCAGTGTACTCCTTGCTCTAACAAACCGATTTCTTTAATTTTTCTTCAAATTGAAGTTACAACTATAAGATTAATTTACTTTGTTGTAAAGCAATTTTACATATCTCGAATGATAATTACAAGAAAAGTGATTTAAAATGCAGATGATCAAAGAAATATAAAAAATGTGAGGAGAAAATTAAAGTAGAAATAATTCTCGAACACACCTGCACATAAATATTAGAAAATATTAATGAAAAAAACGTTCATTAGAACAACGCCCAATAAAAAAAAGTGGTACAAAGTCTTTATTGAGATTTTTCCATCCTTGAAACGTAACAAAAAAAAACACACAAAATTGTTTTACTTAAACAATTTTAACTTTGTCATAACTTCTAGTGGAAATTAAATGAAAACTGAATAGATGCTATTGGAAAAGATTAAACAATTAATTGCTTGTGCAAAGTCAAAAATAATTTTAGGGGTTTCCAAACTTGAAGTAAGAAGATGTATAAAGTTTGCATAAATTTAACATTTTTTTCCATCAACATAAGAAAATTTTCTTCTAAGTAATTATTATTAACATTGAGCAATGTGGAAAAACCGTGTACTTTTGATTCACTTATTAATACTGAAAAGTGAGTATTATTTCTGCAGTTTTAAGAAAATGAAATTGAAATTCAGTGTCATTTCAATTCGTACGCCATAAAATGTTTTGTAGCCATTTAAAATGCTAATAGCAAAGGAAGTTTTTTAAAAACAAATGAAACTACCAACACAATGAATTGTACTGTGGGCCAAATTTGTATTTGTTATTTATCATATCCTAGGGACTAATAAAATTACATGAAATTCATATTTTCCTTCTGTATTACAATGGAACTAATGGACGAATTTTCTATGAAAATTGAACTGCTTAAAGTAAAACATTAAATGTAATCGGATCACTAAATTTAGGTCTATTAAATATAAGTTTGCTGTAGCTTCCTTGAAATTTGAAAGAGGTGTTTAAAGGATATTTCCATTATCTTATACAATACTTTCGCTAAATTAGAAAATAGGCATTGCAATCAGTTATATTCTGGCCGCATAAATTTCTTAAATTAAGATTTTGTCTTTCAAGATTCAAAAGTTTATATAAAAAATTGAGACATGTTCTACAAATCCCCCAAAAGTATGCAATTGCGCGAAATTTAAATATTTGCAAAGAATTTATTTGTCCGCATATACTACATTTATCGCAACAGATTTTATATATTGGACGTTATAGCAGATTCATAGTATTCACGAAGCGTATTACTTTCACAAATTGTTTAACTAAATGCACCCACCATACAATTTTTTTTTAAAATGAAGTTATGTGTTGTGTATAGGGATTACACCATGTGTTAAGAAGCTATTGTGCAAACCTCACAATATTTTTAATAGCTGTAATATGTAGTGTGTGTGATATTAAAAATATTTGTGAAAATATTAAAAGTCAAACAATGTAAAATCTTACAAAAAATCGAAATAGCTTAATGGGAAACATTATGTGAAAGACCGCTAATTTTTATATGTACGTGGATCATATTGAATAAAAAGAATTCGTTTGTATGAGTGCATAGCCACGTTTCGGAATAGTCCAATGAACTTGTACCTGTATTTGTATTTTCTGAATTTTATGAATTTAGCCCATACATACTTTAGCCAATATTGTTATTAAATTTCATTTTTCACATGCATTAGTTTTGACTAGTCATAGAATTTAGTTCATATCATTTAATACAAACGTTGGAGATGGCATAAATCATTTAAACAAAATTTGCGATCAAACAATCAACCATATCATACGTAAAAATCTCAAATTCAGAAAATTTTCAAAAAAAAGGTACGTATTTGTTAATTTTTCGGATATCGATTTTTTAAAATATTGATTTTTTAAAATATTTTAAATAAAAGAGCATAAAATTTACGAGAGCCGCTGACATTTACGAGAGCATTAAATGCCGTTATCGTTAGCTATATTTAAATATCTTGACAACTTTTACCGTTGGAATAAGAATGCAGGTGAACTCTTTTAGATTGAGCAAAAGAGCTGTTGTCAGAATATAGTCAGTGTGTTGATATGCGCACGAAATAAATATAAGCACCATAAAACTAAAGAAGTTTTTCTTATTATAACCATGTTCGGTTACTTGCATTAATACTCATCATATTTTTTGAGGATTCGAGACGAAATGTAGATCTTGTGACCTCTTACAAGTACTGAACTTCTCGTTATTATTTGTCTTTTGAATTTTGGTTGTTTCGGTATTATAAACTGATCTGTTTACATTGCTAACACCTTATTTTTTGTTTCCTTGCCGTACATAGTTTTAAAATAAAATATGAATAAATTAAAATGCGATTTATATGATTTATTTAAAAAAATTAAAGGAAGGAAATTTACAAAAAAAATACAAAAACACAACAAAAAGATTAAAAAACATATTTTTTATATTAAACATTTTCTTTTTTAATTTACTTTTTTTTTCAATTAACTTTCAGGTTTTCCAAGTTTATGAAGAAGAAGAAACAAACATTGTTTGTCATCATCTGTCTTGAAGGTAATATTTTAACTTTTATTCTTCATTCTTGTATTTTGATTTTTTTTTTTACATTTTTACTTTTATTTCTTTTAATTTACTAAGTTTTCCATTTACACACATACACACACTTAATAAATTGATTGCAATGTTGGTACAATAATGACGGTGATAATGACGATAACAATGATTTATGTTTTAAATTTATTTCTTTTTTTTTATTTTTTTAATTATAATAATAATAAATAAATAAATTACGACAACTATTTACAAATAACTAGTACATCAAGTTTTCGGATAATACACACATAATTTTATTTTGCAGTTTTCGACCTTGACCTGGGTCAGGTTTACATTATAGTCTGCAAATAAAACATAATGTTGCTTTTGAATTACAATTCTTAAAATTTTTATTATTTTGATTTTTTTTTTTGGTTTAATATTTCAAGTTTTAAAATTTCATATGATTTCGGTTTAAAAATTTGTATGAAATTACAATGAAAGAATTTGCATAATAAATTATGTGATTTTGGATAATATGTGGGAAATATGTGCTTGTATGTGTGTAAAAATGTGTGTTCAAATATATATTTGCGGTATCAAAAGTGCACAAGTTATTTAAGAATATTAAGAATTTTGAGAATAGTTGATGTATGAAAATGAAAATGGAATATTTTTTTAATTTTGCAAGACACTTTTTAGGGTAGAATTAAAATATTGCATTAAAAGTTCGCTAATTGTTATTGCTTTTATAGATTAAGATTGCTAATATTTGCAGAAGCAGTTGGCACATCGTTTTTTTTACATTACCGTCCGGTTTATTTGGTGCATTAAAATAATGAAAACGTTTTTTAACAAAGATTTTTTTTTTGAAAAATTTCCAAAAAAAAAATTCTTCGAATGCTTTCATTTGCAAAATAATTTTCTTGCAAATGAATCGAATTATCGTAAATGAGTCTATTGAAGTTATGATAAGATCATATTAGTCTCCTAAACTTGTAAAACCCAGTATATTGTGCGAATTGTTAATATCAAGTAAATTGATAGTTTACATAATTTAACGTTGGCAGAAAATAAATAGTTGTTTTTCTACTAAACAATTATGCCTCCTTACCGCAACTTTGATCTTACCGTTTTTGATCCGCAGTCACTATTTTGTATTGTTTTTGATTTACTTCTTTGTTTTTATTAAAATTTTTGAATTATATTTGGATGGCGTTGTTCTGACCTATTACTAATTTTAAACCACTTAAGAGTTTCGTTTAAAACCTCAACTGTTGAATAGTTATATGAAATTTCAGTATTATTCTTTATTTGGCAGCAAATTATATTGCGCCTGACATAATTCCTTAGATGTTTTCATACAGACAATCAAATTAATTCAAAAATTAAGATTTCTTTAGTCAAGATGTTTATTAAATGTATGTATTACGAAGAAGTCGTAATATTCATAATATTGCAATTAGTAAAACAAATTCCAATTGTAATGGTTCTAAATTATGTGTTCATTTCAATTCTTCTAATTCTGAAGATTTACAAAAAACAAACTTTCGATAGATTTTGACAACTTCAAGCTATAAAGTTATAAACTGAAAACATCACATTCGGAAGTTGATAAACAGAAAATGTATCTTCAATTGGTAATTTAAATTAGCATTTATTTTTAGATAAATGCAAATTTCTAACACACTAAACATTTAATGCTCATATACATTGATTAGAAAATTTTAACATCGTATAACAGAAGCTGGCTTCCTCTGTGCCTCATCATAATTGCTTACAATTTATCATCAATTTTCTATTATATTAACATTTTTACTAATATTGTAAATAGTATTTAAAGATAATTGATCTTCCTCAACAAATCAATTAATAAAACTCATGAATTACAAAAAAAATCATCACTAAATTAAGTATGCAAAAGTGTCTATTTCATGTTAAACAACCTAATAGATTTGTTAATCTTTTACTATACGAGATAGAAAATTATAATCTTTATGAAATTAAGAGAAAAAAAAAAGTGTATCCCATACCTATAATTACATATGAACATAATAAATATATACATACATATATGTGTATTTGTATACATACATACATGTATATTGTGTTTAATAAGTATTCAAATGTAGTTAATGATTGTAGGTCCACATAATATTATTTTAATAAATATTACTGAATATATGAAGTACATTATGTTGAATACAATAATAAAATTGGCATAAATGCCATATAGGCATAGATATTTAATGTACAAATATACACATACCTGAATTTTAAGGCAATATCAATTTCAATAACTTGATACACATCACATATAGAACTTATATTTACCGCACTCATTGACAACAAAACTTTGCGGTTAAATTCCCTTTTTTTTGCCAATAGGCATCACTTGAGTATCCTGGGGTGTTTGTTCTCTACTCAGTAGTAATTATTTTTAAAATACTATTAATATTACTTCCTTATAGTCATAATATCTGATAACTAAGCCTTTCTGTGTCTATATTAAATTTTTTTTTCTGTAAATTTTATCATGCTGTCATTTAAAACGAAAATTCATACTGAATCGTTGCTGACCCCTAGGGTGTTATCAATTTTCAAGATAATTAATCAAAAATTATTATTTGCATATAAGTAGGTATAGACACCACACATGTACTAAGTATTACAGGAAATTGTTATAAACTTTTCCTTTAAACAATTTATTTTATACATTTTAAACCTATAATTAATTTTTATTTTTATTTTTTTGTTTTTTTACGTTGTACTTCAAACGCATGATGATGCTGTCAGTTCATTGACATCTTCCGCCATCTAATTAAACGTTTATTAGAAAATTAATAATGTTTGATTGGTTTTTATGTACAGAAAAATTTACAAAATAATAAAAAAGGAAAACTGCAAAGAATAAAATTTAAACTTTTTTTTAATTTTTAGCAATTTTTAATTAATTTTTGTACAAGTAATCGTCACGATTTTTTGTATGATTATTTTATTTTTTTTTGACCTTTTCGTGTTTTTTGTTTTCAAAGTTGCTGCATTGCAACTCTCGCTTTAAACCTTATTTTGACATTTTCATTTAAAATTTATCGACGAAAGTGCCGTATTGAATTGTATTGAGTATGTGTGTAATTCAAAGTTTGTATGGAGTCAATTGTATGATTGATGAATTGTATGAAATGAATTGTATTTATTAAAGTGTACAAAGTTTGAATGAGAGTATTTTTGATGTGAGTTGAGAATGAAAAATAGAAGATGAATTTTATTTAAATTAAACTAATGGCTTGTAAAGTAGCATATTTTTAAAAAAAGAGGTAATACTAGTACCATTTTCAAAACGCGACGTTTTTTTTCACTTTATACTCAAATTGCATTATAATATAAAAGGTTATTGCTTGCATCTAGGATGCAACGCAATGGTGGAATTTCTTAACTAATTGGGTGAGCTATAAGACAAATAACTAAACTTTCTGACTCCAAAACATTTATTGTTAGTGTTTTGCGTCTACAGAAATTTGAAAAATTTTATTCAGTTTCTTTTTAAGATCTTCATAGAATATTCCAACAATATTGAACGAAAATTGTACAAAAATTGTATGTGTATAGATGCGAATAATATTAATTGTACCAATATTGTAGTCTATATGCTCTCAAACTATTTTGTTACAATTTTTATTTGTAAATTCAAAATTTCTATCAGGGTAAACAGCATTAATAAAAGTGCACTCGTATTGTTGAAAGTACTCAGTCATGATTGCTCAAATATTGAACAGCAAAATGCCATATAATAGAAATCATCTACTGTCATGCACTTTTGCTACTCAGTAAAATCAATACTGTAGTTGCTAAAATTATTTAATGAAAAATAATTTGCTTGAAATTTATTTTACATTTTATTAATTATTTTATGCTAATAATTAATTATTTATAATCACTTATCAATTTGTTAGTATAGTGTCAATGGTATTTTGAATTCAATTTTCACTGAATTTTCAGGAAAACCCATAATTTAGTACAAGCCAATAGCCCAATAAAATTTTATTACAAGCATTCATTAATTTACATACATATGTACATAACAAGCAATAACTTTCATGTGTTTCGTTTTAAATTTATAACGTCATCAAATAAAGTTTATTGACCTATGTCTTTAAAATATTATAAAAGTTGAATGAAAACCTTAATTGGGATTACTTGTAAACAAGAAGGGTGCGTCTTTATGAAAAATTTTTATTTTCTCGTACCAAATTTTCACATTGCGTGTATTCCTTAATTTTTTTTTCATATTACTGTTTTCATATAAAATCAAAGAAAACAAAAAACATAATAACTAAAAATTTACAAAAATTTCACTTTCTTCATTTGCGCGACGATCATTTGCGCGACGAAGATAATAAAAATTTTGTATCAAGAAAACTTTCTCATATAAAAAGAATGTATGGCATAATATGGAAGTGGAACTGTTGGTCATCATATTTCCGAAATACATTTTTGCAAATTACATTTTGTGATTGTATGAAAAATATTTTCACATGAAAGTGTAAGCATTTTTTGAATTTCAAGCGGAAAACAATTTACTTTTGCCTTGACAAGAAGAGACAAATTCAAATATTTGAAATGTGAAATCTAATTAAATTAATAAAATCGATAAAGAAGCATAAATTAAAAATATAAAATCATTATTTTAAATTTAAAGTTTTATAAAATGTTTGGAATTCCTTAAATATTTTGTAGTAGAGATGTCACCGAAAAATTTGAAAAATGAATTATAATTTTCACACCATATTCTTAAGTGTTTTCAAATGGTATACGATAAATTATACACAAGCTGGACAGGAGTTAATTGATAATATTATGTGAAATTATTTTAAATGAAGAAGTATGGTCTTGTTCAAATATTGCTGTTATTATTGTTTATTGAAAAAATAAGAAACTAATAAAATTCTGTACTGTTTTGTACCCTTGCGAAACAAGAAGTTATTCATACATCTTTGTATGATATACAAAAATCGGTGCGATCTAGTTAACGTAGACAGGGTGTAAACACAAAATAGATTACATACGAGTACATGTAGACTTTACTATACGAGTTGGAAACCATTGATTAATGAAAAAATTCCTGGTTCCTTAAATTGTTATTTAATTTTGTTTTTTCAAGCAACTAGTTCCACAGACTAATTGATCACCTTAAAATTTATTTTAAATTTTTATTTTTACATTTATATTACACAATTTTTATGTTAATGTTAAGAATGTAAAAAAAAAAAAGAAATTCAAAAAATTATGTAACCATAATAATATTAAAATTCTAAAATAATTTTATTGTTATATACTCGCAAATAAAACAATTATTTTAACAGTCCTATACAACACCTACAACACAATTTTAAGGTCAAAATATTGCTAGTTTGTCAGAATATAAAATATCAGAAAGTATAATCGCTCTTAATAATATTTTTTTTAATAATTATTGTTATAGCAACAATAATAATAATAGTAATATTTAATAATATAAATATTACTATTATTATTAATATCGCAATATAATAATAAAACAATAAAATTAAAGTAAAAGGAAAATAGTAATCTAATAACAAATTTTATGTACTCGCATGCTTATTTTTGCCATGTTACTAACTATCTTTAAAAATTACTCACGTGCAAATTAACGTTGCATGAAACATAATTTACTCTTTAAAAATTATATGTATACAGGCACATATAATATGTACAAGTGAGTATGTATTCATTTTAATGAAATTCTATTGTGTTAATGGCAAAGACTGATATTATTGGGTATTTGTTCATAGAATCAAAAAGTAAAGGTTGAATTAAAGAAGAAGACGTATAGGAAAATTATAGAAATAGCGCCAAATTTATACATATATACGTGTAATACTGATTGTTAAACGCATTATTATTATGCATACATTATTATTATTATTATACATGCAAAATGTAAGGTAAATCGGGGTATTCTTTTGTTAATACTTAACCTAACATTGGAATAACCTAGCATAGGAATGAAATGGACGTTTATGAACGTAATGGCATTTTGGATGTAAGGACTCAGTATTGCAACTGCTTCATTACCTATTTTTAATCTATAGGTTTATATATGCACACATGCAACTATATGATTGCATGCAACTGTATGATAGCATACAACTGTATGATTGCATGCAATTTAGCAATCAAACACTTTGTAATTTTTTACAAACTGATTGGAATTGTTAGTTAACGCACTCGATTTAAATTAACGCAATAGTTTAGTTATTTAGATGTGCGGGCAACGATTTTACCAGTAATTGAAAAAATAAAAATTTCCCCTTTGCCTGAGTCTTAAGAGCATATACATGAAGTAAAATATAAGAGTGTATATGAACATTTAAAATGATTAAGAGAGTATATATGAACATTTTGTATATTTGAGACTTCAGTTTGTCTTTAGAATGCTACGTTTAATATAAGGGGTATGGCATGTATAAAAAATTGAAAATTTGTGGCCGATCATACATAAAATTTGTTTTGAGTCCAGAACCCCTAGTTACCTTAATTTATTGTCTAAGTACACATATTATAACAGAAACCTTTGAAGTATATTAAAATTACATTGACCGTGATTAAAGGTGAATAGCACCTCAAAGTAGTTATACTTTGTTTTTAATGCTTTAAGTAGCTTAAATTATATGAAAAAATTAAAATGGAATAAAATACAAAAGAAATGTAAAATAATGGTCTTGACAATTTTAATTTACATAAATATTATAGGTATGCATGTATGTTTTCTAGTTTATATGTACATATTTAAAATATAGACTTACATTATACATAATATATATGCAAGTAAACATACAAGTGGGTGCATAAATATGTAAATAATCCGACTAATTGAGGGCTACCTTAATGTAGCCTATATGTGTGTGTATAAGGTATGTGTTTAAGTTTTATTTTTGTTGTATTTAAACTAAAATGTCTAATTGCTATGAAATTCTAATTTACATGCAAAATTATTTTCTGAGAAATACTTGATTTTTTTGAGAAAAAAAGAAAATATCATTTATTGGCTAGTGAAGAAGCTTGTGTATAAATTTCTTTCATATACGTGGCATGATATGGCAAAGTTTTTAGGGAGAAAAATTCATGGTCATGGAGTACTGAATAATTTAAATTTTATCTTTACGCATTGTTGGGGTTGTATACCTGGGACGTTGCTACTATTTTTTTTTTCATTTTAAAACTTAAGCACCAAATAATTTTGGTTCGGTGTTTTAAATTTTTCAGATTAAAGAAAGAGATGTGCAAGTTTATGTGAATATGTTTTGCATTTCTTAATATCCGCTCTCAAGTTAAATAATTTTTATAGTTATAAAGCATTTTTGATAAGTTTCCCCTTTCCTATCGGATTTTCATGTTAGAAAATGTGCTTACTTTATCCCATGTATACAAGGTAAAACTTTGCATAATAAACATAAACATTATTGCATAAACATAAATATATAACATCTTTATACAATAAGTATGTACGTTAATTATATAATATGAGTATATTTTTTTGATTACTTAAATTAAAAATTTTTTTAATTAAATTCGGATTAATTGAAGAGTTTGCTTTAATTAAGTGAAATATTTGTTTAAAAAATGGAATCTTCTACCTAATTGTGATTAGAATGGCAAAATTATGCTTTGCAAAACAAAGAATTTGCATACTTTTTGGATGACAACAAAAAAAAGAAGCAGCGTTAACATAATGTTCGAATTTGACGATTAAATAGATGAGTTAAAATAAATAATTATAATTTTGATGGTATGAATTTTGCTGTTAGTTTTTTATTTTAATTAAAAATTTTGAAAAGGTTACAATATTCGAAAAATAAGTTGTCGAAAAGTTAAGGCAATAACTTGTCAGGGAAGAGAAGTACAAAATTTTGTTCGGACAAAATAAATCATTTATTAGTTCGTGTAAAATTTTAGACTTGTACAACTTACAAACGTTAAATTATGATTAATCTTTGCTACTTTTGTAGTAGAACAACTGATCTGTTAACGTTTCCGGAATTCAAAAAATAATTCTTCCTTAAATATAAAATGCCATTTAACGGAGTTTGAGCAGCAAAGGAAATAGCTGAAAAAACAAATCATCTTTTAAGTTATAGGCGGACATTGTGAATTTAATAAGCACATTTCTCAAAAATATATTAAGAAAGAACTTACTTCGCAAGTAATAATTGATTAAAAAAAATTAATAGAAATTCTTGCAACATTCTGGGTATACGAGTACTTGAACACATCTACGTATGTAGTATAATTTACTTCTTTAATTATTTTGAATTTACAAGAAATCCCAGTAATATGTCAGAATTTCGTAATTTCAATGAATCATAATATACTTAATATAAACTAGCTTTATGCCGCTTTTATTAATATTACAATGTTATCAAAAAGCTAACACATAACGCAATAATAATCTGATAAGAATAAATTTAATAACTATCTTTATTTTTTTGTGAGATTACTTACAATATGAACAGATTTTACTGCTAAGAAAATTTGACTCACCTGTAAGAAAAAGAAAAAATAAAATCAAATATTGTTTTAATTCTGATTCATAAAATTATTAATTTCATGATGAGATAAAATATAAAATTTAAAGTTAATAAAATATGAATTCAGCAAAAACAAATCTTATAGTATCCGAAATATATGAATTTTATTAATTATTTCTTTGATTTTACAAAAATGAACAAAATGCCCATTTTAGGGTTGTTTGGGTTGCAATACTATTGCAGATCAATACTATTAAATAATGAAAAAAAATCCCATCATTATTGGGCTGATTTTGTATTTAATTATAGAATCATAGCATAATTAGCAACTTTCCACTAAATGAATTGCAAAATATTAAAAACTAGTCATCTTCAGAAAAAATGTGATTTAATTTTACACATTTTAAGCTACACTTTCTTCTCATTTCTGAATGAAATGTGATAAATACAAAATGAGAAATAAAATTTACGCAATAACATAGAAAATTTGCTCCCTCAACAATGTCAGAAGTGTTCTCTATAATGGCATTAAGTAAAGCATATATATACAAATATACAATATACAAGAAAATATACAAATCACTTATTTAAAATAGCTGTAAAATTAACATTACGTGTTGAGGACCTAGGTTCTTTTAAATACAGATCCTTTAAATTTAACAATAAAAGTTGAATTTTACTTAGTAATTGCGGTGTTTATTGATTTTACTATTGTATTAATTACTTTTTATTTTCCCTTAATATAAAAATCTATTAATAGAGTTTAGAAGTTAGTGAAAAAACAATGTTACGTAATGCACAGGTGCTTATTTTAGAAAAGCTAATTCTACTTTATCAATTTTTACGCCATATGTTCATGATTGCTATAATTAATAATTTGTTTCATTATAGTGCCCATTATATGATAATTTTTCATTCATTCTAATTAATATTTGTACACAAACAAAAATTGAAAAATTTTTGAGTTACTTTTGTGTAAATAATTAAAATTCAATTTAATGACGTTTATTTCAATTTATTACAATTGTTGTTCAATAACGTAGTTTTATTTTTCGAAATTTTCCTAAAGACAATCACTTTTTTTTTAGAGTTAATTATGTTTTTTATCTTTTATTGTTATTAAAATATCTATTGTTAAACAAAACGGAAAGATATGTTGAAAACAAACACACTTGAATAAATAAAAAAAAAATTCTTTACTTTTTCTTAATTAAATTGTACCCATAAACGTAAACTGGTGTATCTAAAATTTTTATGTTTTTATTTTAATGTAATTTAGTTCATTAATTGCTGAATTATTATAAATCATACATATATTATACTATTGCAGTAGTATCGCAGAAATTCTGTGAAATCACATCTGTGAAACGTTTCGTGAATATTACTATACTCAAAACTAATGATAAACGATTCTTAAGGGATATTTTTCAAAATATGTAATAAAAATTCAGTAGAAGGCTCAGTGAATAAAAATTTTATTTTATTTGTTAAAATTTGCTGCAACGAATATCAAGAAAATAAATTCTTGAATGTCCTTGTTTCAATATTTGTGCGAATATGAAACAAATTTGCGTTCTCTTCTCATTTCTTTGAAAGTACGGTTCTCTCAAATTTATTTGAGAATTGGACAAAGGTATGCATAAAGTTTACTGCGTTTATTTCAACTTTACAAAATTAAGACGTAATTTTAATTGCTTCAAGTTAACGTCTTAAAATGCTAACCAGAATGAATATTTTGGAAACACAACTGTCCAAACTTTTCGAAGACGTAAGTTTTGATTATATTGCATGTAAACTTGTTTAAAATTTCAGCTAAACTATTGGATAACATATGTTTCAATATATTTATTGTTGCAAAACAGTTTTCACTACGAATCATGTCTTGACTCTCCATATAAAATGACAATTGAAAAAACAGTTGAAGCTTAACGAACTTATCTTTTCTAACGCTTTAGTTTTGGTTCAACACATTTAATTCCCTGTGTTGGTATATTTATTGTTACATTATAGTTTAATTATGATGTACTCTGTACTGAATATGCCACTAAGACTATATGATGTACTCTGTACTGAATATGCCACTAAGATTATATTTAACCGTAAGGTGGAATTCGCGTTTGCATTGGTATCAAAGATCTGCAATGGCAGCATGTTTTTATAGTTTGTTGCAAAAAGCATTAAGTTTTTGTTAGTAGAACTGCAAAAGATCTTCAGTCAAATCAGCAGCATAAAATTTCGCCCATGTTTTTATACTTTTAACATTAATTAGTAGAGAACTCATTATTGAGAGAGTAGAGAGACATTATTATATGTAGAGAGTAGAGAGTTTTTCTATAGCAGCGCTGCTTTAGTAGTTCTATTACAGTGCAGTTTTAACTAATAAAATAACAACTCTAAAAGAGAGAATTGCAAGTGCGAACTCAGTCAAACTTGAGCATTTTTTTGCAGATTATTTTAACTTAGCTTAAGATTGATTATAGTAAACTCTGCTTCAATTAATATGCTTTTGAAATCATCGAATTAAATTTTGTATTTATTAATAATAAAACGCTCTTTTGCATTATTAGTTTATACAGCTTGGGGTGTGATTTACCAGAATAATGTTATCAATTATTATCAAATAAACGTTTTAAAAGATGAAAATAATATTTAATTTAGGTTAAAAATAATTGGAGCAAGATAATTTTTTCTTTTTTAATTTTAAAACATATAGAAATGTCGATTTTAAATGTCGATTTTATATCACAGTTAATATTATAGTTTTGTTTTTGTTTTTTTCAATTGTGAGTATTTTGGAGTAATTTTTTTCATTTATTATTTTTAACGAGCAACTCTTATAATAATTATAAATCATACCATGAAATTTGAGTATGAAAAATATTTTAGATTAATTTTTTTTCTCCTTTTTATTTATAATTGTACGGCATGGAAAATAAAATTTTCTTTTGAACTTCTTTTGCAATCGTGGTAGTGATCGCAATGCAACACACCTTCATTATCTTCATTATTTTCTGAGGTATTATAAGCGTTTATAATTATGGCGTGTTTTGTTAGCTTCTTTTTTGTCTTTTTGATATCTTTTATTGTGTTATGATCCGTTAAGATCTCTAGCATGTTAATTTTTTAAGCTAATTAATTTATAACAAAATTTTACTGTGCATAGCCTGAATGTATTTTGTGATAAAGTTGTAATTATAATGAATTTTAAATATTATTTAATTATGTGTTTTGCATTATTACTAAAAATTATTTTATAATTTATAGAAAATTACATTTTTTTCTGATTTGTCTATTGGTAGTTTAAACTAATTCATAAGCCTGGTCAGTTGATAGGAACAAAAACCCTTGTTAGAGTAAAATAATTATAAGAATTAAAACTTAATTAAATATTTAATTAAAAGCATTAGAGTTGAGAGGTCAAGTCAAACTAACAATTATGCTATGCATTTAAAATTTACAAAATATTTTGCATACTACTTCAAATATTTTTCTTGAGATTGCCTAGGCATAAAATAATTAACACTGTAATTCATTTCAATTAATTGATCTTAAATTCATTTAACATCCGTATTCGAAATATATACTAACAAATTTAAGTATTTCCTTAAATTAACAAGATTTTCTTGTTACAAATTTTGTTTTTGCGAATATAAAAAGATAGTGGCGATGATTTTGAAATTATTATTTGCTATTCATTTTGTCAGTAATTGACAACATATGGAGTTGATAGTATGATAGTGCATTAAAAAAATTATTCAATTATTTCCATTATAATTACAAAACTGCAGTAAGTTTACAGATAAGCTAGTGTATACACATAATTACATAATGATTATAGGAAACCTTAAAGATGATGATTTAATTATAGACTTTTTAATATAATTTTTATTTTTAAAAACAATTCCCTTTAATACAAAACTATTAGCCGTGTAATAGCATGGTTAGGTTGGACGAGTTTCATTAAAATTTATAATTGAGCAATATTATATAATTATCCTAGGCAAGGAAACAAAATTTGTTAGTCTTCACTACCAAACTTTATGATTAAAACTATAAATTAAATTTATAAGTACATATGTATGTATATTAAAATTATTATGATGTGAGTATTAATCTATTATGACATTAACACTCTATGAATAATATAAAAATTTAAAAAAAACGAGAAAAAAATAGAGTTGACCTTGTCAACTCTGTGATACCCGTACGAATTTGTTATCCTATGTGCGAATAAAGATGCCATAACTGACTATGGAGTTGCCGTATATTAATTTATGCAAAATTTCAGTACAATGTGTTTTTCAAAATACTGTCTGTGCCAAAATACTGTTGAAGTTGTATGGCAGCTACCAGAAAGAGCCAAGAAATTTCAACGACTTTTATCAGACATATTGGCCCTACTAATATATTCGGTTGTGTGAAATTTCAATACCACAGCTTTTATGGTTTCTGAGATATAGCCAAATAACTTTTGCAGTTGTATGGCAGGTACCAGAAGGAGCCAAGTAATTTCAACGACTTTTATGAGACACATTGGCCCTACTAATATCTTCGCTTGTGTGAAAGTTCAATACCATAACTTTTATAGTTCCTGAGATATAGACAAATAACTTTTGAAGTTGTATGGCAGGTACCAGAAGGAGCCAAGTAATTTCAACGACTTTCATCAGACACATTGGCCCTATTAATATATTCATTTGTGTGAAATTTCAATACCATAGCTTTTATAGGTTCTGAGATATAGCCAAATAAATTTTGAAGTTGTATGGCAGCTACCCGAACCGGTACCTCGATCTTGTCCAATTTAAATAGGGTTCTGGCACTTAGTACAATAAATCATTTGTGAAAATTTGGTGAACTTAGCTCAATTAGTTTTTGAGTTATCGTTGGGACGGACGGACGGACGGACGGACGGACGGACGGACGGACGGACTGACGGACAGACAAAGCTAAATCAACTCAGAATTTGACGCTGATCAAAAACATACACTTGAGTCTATATCTAAGACCGTTATTTCTTAGCGTTACAAACGGTAAGGCAAATTTAGTATACCCTTCGAACATACGTTCGTACGGGTATAAAAATTGAAAAGATTATATAATAAGCAGCTTTCCTTTTTATTGCTTTCAATGTATTTTTTGAACTAAGCATGCGTAGACGCATGTGTGCATTCCGATGAGGAAGCATTTTGAGGTTCAATTTAATTTCAATTAAAATCAAAACTAGTAGAAATAACTCTTAGAAATTTTTGGATTATGGGTGCGAAAAAACTATAGCGTAGATTATTTATATGAGAAGTTTACAATAAATTTAAAAATCAAATTTCGCTCCCGATTTTTATTGATAGCTCAACAAATTACAATCAATTACATTACCGGTTTTCAGCCAATTACCTTACCGAAACTCAAAACTATATACTTATTGTACCAAATATTATTAGATTTACAAAAATTTTTAAATATTTGTGTTTATTTTCGAAAATAAATTAGCAATAGAAAGCATATTAGTGTTTAAGTGTAAGTGTTTGCATGAATGTCCGTTAAAATTGTCTTAAAAGTTATTTAATATTTGGTTCAAATTTTGCTAGAAAATTAAATAATGAAATTATTGAATTAAATAACAAGTATCTTCCTAGGCATTATGAAATGCACCAAAGAAGATGGATTCCCTGATTCACGTATACCCCATGTAGAAGATGGGATGTACATATACTTTTTAAAAATGTTACAAAATTATTTTAGATTAAGACGTGTACATATGTGCAATGACAGATGGAAAAATTACAAACGTCATAGGAAATATATTTTAAAATTTAATCAGATTATGAAGTATAAAGCTGAAATTCATACCGCACTTTAGAAATTTAGAGTTCGTTCTACGTCTGAACGATCGAAACTGAGTGTGTGTGTTTTTGTGAGACAATTTTGTATTATTTTAAACAAATTTATCTTTAAAATAAGCTACGTCTTTAATTAACCAATAATTAATACCTTACATATGTATGTATTTATGCATATATGTACGTAACGTATATTAAAAAAAATGAGTTTACGTTAATTTATGGTATATAAAAATATCATAACAAATTCACAACAGTATGGAATAAAATTATTATGAAATATTTATGGTCGCCTGTGTTTTTTTTTGATTTTGTTAATTAATATAATTATTAGTTTTAAAAAAGGAAACGGAAAGATATGTAGAAACGTGTATGCTTATTAATTATTTAACTAAAGTGGAAAGAATTTTGACATGCACAGAAAGAAGGAAAAAAAACCTGTTAATAAAAATTTTTACTAAATATAAGAGTTTTATGCACTTGAATTTGAACTTAATCGTTTCTTATTAATTTTCTTATTATAAAGTGTACGATTATTATTATTATTATTATTTTTAATATGGGCTTAATCAACATTTCAAGTTCTTTGATTTAAATGCTTCAATATGAAAGAGATCATTTTATAAAAGAGTTGAAACCACCACAAATATTTTACATTGCAAAATTGAAATGTGTCCAAAATTAATATTTTTTATTTACAGGTTAAATACTTTGATCACGAAAAGTTTCGATATGCATTTAAATATTAACAGTGTATAACATGTGTATTAATCTTTGTTGTAAAATCTATGCAAACCTTTAAAAATTTTAACCACCAGCAAAGAATGCCATGTCCTGCGGACATGGAACGGAACTATTTTATTAAATTTTGCGAATCTACTACCATCTTATAAGCTGGTAAAATACTGTAACATTAAATAGAAATAAGTTCTGGGCATATTTAAAATTTTGAACAAAAGTGGGTTTTAGTTTCACTCTGTCCATCCGTCCGTCTGTCCATGTGTCTGTTTACAAAACTTCTATACCCTTGAAGATAGAAAGCTGAAATTTTATACGTACATAGATCTTTGGAAGAAACTGATTTTCGTAGAACAAACTTTTAGGTTGACAGTTTTCGTAGAACAAAGTAGTATGCGGATTTTTCGCATAGCATAACTAAATATTAAAAATGTAAAATGGCTACTAAAATTAACGGTTTTTTTAAGTTCGTTTTTTTTTTTTCAAATTTTTATATTGTTTTTCTTCTAAACCGTACGTTTTAGGAGTTTAAAATTTAAGAAGTTTTTAGATATTGATTAACAATTTTTTTCTACCTCTAATCCTTCAATCAAGTTATCGCCTTTTGAAATTTGGAATATTTTAATTTTTGGCAGCGTATATATTTCCGAAACTGGAAAGCTTTTTCAAATTTCTATAAATGCAGAAAGCTAACGGTAAATGCCATGCCACCAAAACATATAATTATTTTTCCTACCTAACGTAATTAGCCCCTAAATTCGAGCATTATATTAACGCCTTTTTAATTTTTTTTATTGTATTTTAAGATTGCTAACATTGCACATCTTAAAGGTATGCAATTTTAAAAAAATATATTTGTGTATGAATAAAAATAATTTTCAAAATATAGTAGGTACATAGATTGCTTTTAAAAGCAATATTTTCATTTGTTGAAAGGATTAGTGCTACAATAAAAACCATTGGCTTAAGCCAACTTTATTGAAGTCAAAAACACGGAAAACTATTTAAATTTTTATGTAAAATTATTTGAGTCCATAAACCTTTGTCGCGAGGCTATATTTTAGTTCTACTATAATTTAATGATCTCATTTGGATTAATTTTTCTACTGATTTCGGATAATCATCAGTTATACATTTAATAATGTTATTCAAAACCACAGATTATGAAGATCGATAAAAGCAAGAGTTTTTAAATATTCGCAAAAGCAATAATCAAATAGGCATTAAATCATATGCTCTCTGGGTGCCAAAATAGTCATTAAGTTTATTAATTACTTACTTTTGAGAAAGGTGAGACAACAAACCAAGATTTTATACATATATAAATAATACTTATATACAAAGAGTCTACTGGAAGAAAACTTATAGTAACTAGGAGTAACTTCAATTGCTATGTTCCATTGAGTTCCATTATTAAGTATTGTAAAAGTTATTGCATTCGTTATTAAATTAAAAGTTATCAAATTATCAAGTTAGGAAATTAAATAGTAAAAATAACACCCTGCATCTCAAACTACGTTAATAATTAAATTGCCAAATTATTAATAGTTATGATTTTAGTTATATTAATTCATTAAGGAAGTCAGCTTATACACATAATATGCATACAGTCATACTTAACTATAAATCAGAACTTGTTTCCTTCGTCGCCTTAATCACATAATCAAAAAATTCTATTGTTGCATGAATTTTCCATATTATGCTAGAATTCAATTCATATCTATTAGATAATCTTTAATCGCACTCGTTTATTGTAGTAATACAGAACAAAAAACGATAAAAATATCAATTGAAAATTCTAATATAGAAAATAATTTAATTATGTAGATGCTGTAAACGATTAAAGTAATTTGCAATTCTTCTCATAATTTTCTATATTGCAATATGTTGTGTTGTTGTACAAGTTGGCATTCTTTTTTTCATTTTATAAAGAAAAAAATCAGTTAAATTAAGTAATTACATAAAAATTTTAATTAAATGTGAAAAATTTCAGCATACAATTGAAAATATCATTCTATAATAATGCTGGTTTAATGAAGGAAAACAAAAATTCTGTAGAAAAAATTCCGATTGAAAAGGAAAAATTAACCCCAGAACTTCCTGTTATTAAAATTGTTATACGTATTTTATACTACTATTATACTTTTTGCACTACAAATTTCTTCTAATACTGCTAATGAAATTATAGTATTAGAATAAATTTATAGTGCAAAATGTATTACAAGGTTTGTAAGAAAAATTTTGCAATATTTGACTTGTTTTTGAATTCTAATTGGCAAGACAGCGTTAATCTTTTATGCCATTTTGATGAAGCAAAGTAGATAAATTTCAAATTAACAAAGAAATATTGAACTTTTTCGATTATCAAATTTGGCAATAATTTTGCCAACGCATACTTTAATAATTAAAATTGTCCCTTATAATATGCAAATTTCATCATTTTTAGAAAAAAAGTCGCTGAGAATTACAAATCTTTTTGAAAATCTATAAGTTCAACTTTTTCGCTTTTGAAATTATTAAAAATGTCTAAATCTAATAACTTGAATTTCTTTGGACTGCACATTTTTAACATTAACTGAAGTTCATTACAAATTTCGCTTAACACTCCACTTTTCTTAAAATTCAAAAAATTTTCTTACAATTTGAAATGTTTGTAAACTCATTGGAACTAGCAAAAATTTCCTTCTATTGAGCCTTTTTTGTTGACTACGGATTGCTTTTGTTTACAACTTTTGTACTTCATGTTCTTATTTTTTGTTTTATTTGAAAAACAAGTTGCTATTCAATTACATAACTGTTCGTTAAAACTTACACCATAAGTTTTTGCAAGTTACGCTCAAGTTTTGAATTCAAAAATACAAATGAATTGTTTAGTTTTGCTGATCTTACGAGTGTTAAAGAGTTAAGACTAGCTATGAATAAGAAAATGTTGCAAGTCAACTTTTTAATTTTAAAATCATCGTTTCTTTTGAAATAATCATAAAAGAATTTTAATAATTAGTTTTACCTCTTAACTTAACTGGATAGCCAGTTTGTCGTCTGTTCACTGCTATTTATCCATTTTTAATAATACATTGTTATGTTATGATATTAAAATAACAGTTCCTATATACAAGAAATATAATTATTATTTATTACATAGAAAGTAAATAAGTAAGTAAGTAATTATTATAATTCAGGTTGTTCGGTATTAAAGTGAATATTATTTATGTGATAATATGTAAATAACTATCGAATATTTGTTGTAGGTATTCAAATAGCAATTACGTATTTGTTGCGAAGTCATTTTGGAAATTGTTGTTACATACGCATTTTTAACATTGTAGTAAAACTACTATGATTATTACATACCCGATAAACTTAATAAACATGTAGACTTAATAAACATGCGCAGATGAGAAAATATGATCCGCAAATAAATACTTTGCGGATCAATGTAACTGAGTTTAATTATCTAATTTATTAGACAAATGCGTACAAAAAACTAAAATCTTTTGTTCAAAAAAGGTTATAAGGTTACAAACTTGAATAATAGAAAATTAAAAGATTGAAAATTCAAACTTTTCTATTCAAAAATTTGGTTAATAATCTGGGTTGAAAAATATTTAAATGTGCTTTCTTGTTCGGATTGCTTCTATATATTTAAAACAGTTAAACGTTTTTTGTTGATAGTAATTAACATTTCTTTTAACGCGAAGAGTGTTGAATATACAGGGTGTTTTGCATAAGGTGGCAAATAATTTCAGGGATAATTCTTTGATCAATTTGCAGTAAAAGATCGTATATGTGAGATGGGGGGTGAAAAACCTTGTATATTGCATAAATTTAATGATGCGTGCGGTAAAAAGCACGCTTAACAAAAACAAATTTAAATAAGAAGGAACATTATTTTAAATAATTTCTTGCACACTCTTAACACAAGATGGAAAGATTAAAAAAAATTCTAATATAACGGTGGAATTAGATGTGTAAAACCAAGTTAATTAAAATTCGCTTCTTCTTTGATAAGGCTTGTATTTTCTGGTTAACAAACAATAGACGAATGACCAGACGAAGTGACACTAATGAGCATATTTTTTTTTTTCAATTTTGTTGGAAAAGGGATAAATAAAATGAATATTTTGTGTGTTATCAGATTTTATGAAAAAAATTTCGTATCTAAAGTAAATAACTTACAAATTTCTGAAAAGGTTATTTGGAATATTTTTTTAGGGCAATTGTGTTCACTTGATTTACAAGGTAATCTTTATTGATCTTAAACTTAAATATGTATTTGTACACTAAAACTTAAATTAGTGAATACTTTATTTATGTCAAAATGCATTTAATTTATAAAAGTAAATTATTTTTATTAACTAGCATCAATAGATTAAATTAATTTCGACGGAAATTTGACAAAAGCTAACTTCTTGATACTTGTAATTTTCTAGTATGGCGATTCGAGAATTTTAAAATAAAATTTTTGAATAGTTACGTTATTCGAAAAGTAATTATTGTAGTACCATTTTAATCTAAAGTTGACCCAAAATAGGATTGTCGGGGTTGGAATTTCAAATTTTTGGAGTATTAATTTTAATATCGTTATATTTTATATACTAACACTAATCATTTCCAGTTTTATTGTAATAGTTGGCGAACATCTGGTTTGAAATTCTTAATTATTTTCCTAATTTTTAATTATTTTAAATATTTGATGTTTTTGTCGTAAATTTCTACTGAATTTCGTTGGAAAACAATGTACGAGTCAAACATAAAATATTGAAAACAATAAATTGTTAACTATTTAGTTTGCTTTTAAGTTCTTGCCTTTTTTCTGGCAAACTGTCATACCCCTTTTTCTGACTACTCGTAAAACTCAAAAATTATGTTTTTTTCTGATTTTGTTAATTAAACATATTGCAGATCAAAAGTATGTTACTTAAATAGTCTTATAAATACAAAGCCTCTATTTGAGTAAGCAAGAAGTGAGATATGTATTCAGGTACAAGTCGTTTTTGTTGACATGAAATCTTATACTCAGAAACAACAAAATAGCTTTTTGAATTTGATTTAAATTTATAAATTTTGAATTAAGTATAACATATGAGTTAGAATATATTGTTCTTTTCGAAGAAATTTGGTCATCCCCTTAATCTTTATTTCTTGAATTTCACTTTTATGTAGCCATCATTTTTATTAATTACCAAATAGAAAATATTTTTGTCAACAATTTTTGATTTATTTAATAAATTCGTCCCCTTTATTCGTCCAAAAGGCTTAAAATTTTTTACATTCCCAAGCATTTCTAATTCAATAAAAATTTTTAATACCCTTTTAGCAGCAACAATTAAAATTCTTATGTAAATTTTTTATTTTAATTTACATACATACATAAATATCCATAAATATTTATAATACTATAAAATGAATTAAAATTAATTAACATACAAATATTTTTACAAATATCGAGAAACAATTTTTATTTCACACCTTTGTGAAGCATACCAAAGTAGGTCACATAATATTAAATTTCATATATTGAATGGATTCTATTATAACTCACAATAATAGAAAAAGAAAAATTCAAAAAAAAAAAATTGTTTTAAAACCTTTATCTGTTTATCATCATGAAAGTCTACGCGCTGTTCTATTATTGTAGAAATCAACACCAAACACCGCACAACAAACAAATACTCGTAAACATAAAATTTATTAGTCTACTAAAAATATGAAAACCTTCGATTTATTTTTGAGTTTACTATAAAAGAAAAACTTTTTAAAAAATTTCTTCAACTATAATTCCGAATAAAACTCTTTTATTGTATACGAATTACAGTAACGATTCACAAGACGAGGTTGGACGCGTGATAATCATTGTCGATCATCTTTGAAGCAAAAGTACCTACATAACATAAAATTTTAAAAATTATCTCTCCATTCCTTGTATGTAGTTGTTTTGTTTTCGAAGTTAAGCATTCCTTCTTTCAAATGACATTAAACCGCACATCACTTTTTAAATATAAGAAAATCAGTTAAAAAATAAATAAACAAGAATGGGCGAAAAAAAAAATCGTGAAATCGAGTTTTAAATCTTCCCGTTTTTTCAATATTTAAAACCATACACAAAATGGAAAACAAAAAAAAACCAACTTATCATTCATTAAATATTAAGAGAAAAAAAAACTCAGATAAATTCCCTTCTTTAAATTTTCTTTAGTTTCTCCATATTATTTTATGAGATAATCATATTGCCACAACACTCGCTGCCATATTATTTACAATACAGCATCAAAAGCGACCATCAAGTAGCCGCAGCCAAATATTATCACTTTATTTTTTTTCCTATTATAATCATCAATATAACTATCATAATCATGTAATGATGATGTTGATGCTATTGATGATGATAATAATGCTATCTGCACGATTTTTTAAAATCGTTTTCTATTTTTAAAATAGCTAGTAGCAAAGCATTTTGATTTAGATAGGTTTTTTTTTGTTATTATAATAAAGAAATTCTAAATAAAAAATCTTGAACTTATGGGACGAGTCACTACTGACACATTTTCCTCTAGACCCAGTAGCCAACTAAAAAATTTATATTAAAAAAAGAGTAAAAGAGACCGATGAAATTTGAAGAAGTGAATAAAAAAATATACTAAATTCCTATTAAAAATATTGCTATAAAAAAAGAAAAGAAAACAGAAATTAAAAGCACGGTCATAAATAACGTGCATTAAGCGGTTGGTAAAAATGTAAAATGTAGATGTATATATGTAAGTATATTTATGTGTAGGTACAAAGATTTTTATTTCTTAAACCATCTTACATAGGTTTTAGATTGTTATGTAGCTATTTTAATCGGATACTTAAGATAATGTAGCGAAAATAAAAAATTTCTTATTTTTTATTTTTGAAAAACAAAAATTTTTAAAATAAAAAATTTTTTTTTGATGGATTTTAGCATTATTGTCAACCAGATTACCAGCCCTTTGCGTATAAGTAATGAAAAATATAATTAATTTAAGCAGGCCAAGACATAAGTTTTTTATTTTATAAAAATTAATGTAAAACAATAGGTTAGCAGTAACACAAGTACCATTTCCAATGGTCCATGCTCGGGAGGCAGTCGTAATTTTAAACAACAATCTAAGCATAAATTTGTTTTCGAAAACTTTTAATATTCGAAAACCAATATTCGAAAATCAAAAATATATTAATATTTAAATGCCTTTATTCGAAGTCCCAATTCAAACGCATATTCGTGAAATATTATTGCAAGCTGGTCTTAAGAAAATGTAGAAGTTAAAAATTCAATATAGTTTTAAAATCACGGTATGCAAATAAAAATTTTTTTGAATTGGTATTGCCTTTTTGAAAATGAAAGGAATTGGTATTGCCATTTTTAAACTCATGGAGACTTCATTGAAAGGTGCATTTTTAGCACTACTGCTTTATATTATCAACAATATTATATACAATTGGTACTCGTACAACTTTCGTTTTGGAAGATGACTAGTTTAATCGATATTTAAAAAGATGTATTTGCATTCTAGAAAAAACGAAAATAAAAACTAACCGGGCCAGTGAAACGCCTAATCGAGAAAATGAGAATTCTGAGTTAAAAAGCTGATTAAAGTTTCGGAGCGCAGTATAAGATATTTGTTTTAATTTTACGATCACATTTTGCAATTACAAATAATGGCAACACTCTGAAATACTCTAATTTTTAAAAAATAATTATTTGTTAGTTAATCATACCTCACATAGAATTTTTTATTATAATGCAACATACTTACTTTTATTAAGTAAGAAATAGAAAAGTAGCAGCAGCATCAATAATAATAAATTACTTATCTGACGAAATCTTAAAAACTAGGTATTGGCGTTTAAGACTTAGATTCACAGGTGGAATGTACATTAAGCAAAAAACAAAAAAACAAAATAAACATGTAGAATTTAAAATATTAGACCTGTATATAAGCCAAAATAAAAAAAATTTTAAAAAGTAGACATGAAAATAAATAAAAAAGAAAGGCACAAAAATTTATTTTTCACCGCAGATCACAAGAAACCTGTATTTGTTGTGCAGTACAGTGTTGTAAAATATTCTTGAGTTTATATTTTATGTGTATGATTTAAGATACAGTTATGTATTCGCGAATGCCAGATAATAAAATAAAAAACAATAAAAAAAATTACCAATAAAAAAGAGCAAACATTCTCTTTCCAACAAGACCGTAGTCAGCATTTTTTTTTTATTAATTTCTAACACTGTTAAACAACTTTCAAATCTATAAAAGATACTTTATTATCTTGTGTTCATTCTTAAGAATCTAGGTAAATCTGACACATAAAAAGCAATAATAAATAATAAATCCATGCGTATATATATATATATATATATATAGACATATAAGAATTCTAAATTCTTTCAGTAGCAACCAAAGAGTAAATGGCCTGAAAAAAGAATTCTTTATTCTAAATTAAAAATAAATTTAATTTAATTACAATGTCGCGGCTTTGTTTTTTTTTTTGAAAATCTAGAGAGTTATTCGTATTCATTTTTTAATTAACATTATTGTGAATTGTTCTGCTATATCCAATTGTATTAGTAAATGAAGAGAAAACAACATTGAAAGGGATTTTATCAGAATTTATACTAGCGAATTGACTTTGAAATGACCTTGAATAGATTTTTTAATACAAAACGGTAAATTGCATCTGTTCCAATTGCGTACTTAGTAATTTTTTATTTTATTCTTGTATTTCTGTTTAAATAGAAAAAATTTAATATCAAAAATTTAAGTATGATGAAGTTGGAATGACTTACATTCCAACTTCTAATAAGATAACATAATCGCATAATTTTCTAAATGAGGTTGACGAGGTATAATGAAGTATAATTAAAAAAAAAAACATGTTATTGGAATACAGGGATTTTGATTAAAGAATTTTAATTTTTAAGAATATCCAGCCCTAATGTAGAAGACAAACATAACAGATTTTGTAACTTCTTTAACGTAAAATATTTGAAGAAAAACGAGAAACATAACATACGTGTATTGATGCGTTTGTGTCGTTAATAGAACTCTAGAACAATAGCCTTATCTATCACAGAACAATAGAATTAATCTTTGTTTTTGTGTGAGTATGCATTTCAACTGATTATCTCAGAAGGAGCTGCTTGACATCTGATTGATTTCAGTATTTTAAAAAATTAAATCAAGAATTTATAGAAATAAATTACTTAGATTTAAAAAAAATTAAAAATATTCTATTTCGAGTAAGCGTTTCCAGAAAGAGATGATGACAAAAAAAATTAGTTAGTTAGTTATTCATTAATAGTATCTGCTGTTATGTAACAACTTTCAAGTGAAAATAACTATGCCCTTTAGTTGTCGCTGTATAATTTAAATTTACCGAATTATTTCTTTAAAAAATTACTATAGGTATAAGCTAACAGTACACCGTGGCTTAGGCACTTTTCCTTTATATTACTATCATTATATAATTAACCAGCTAAGGAGTGAATGATTTCTGAATGAGAATCAAACTATGTTACAAAGCGAGTACTTGGCTCTTCGGATTAATAAGTTGTAATTTGCAGCAATTTTGATTCCATTATGAAGAAATTTAATTACAATTCTCATCTGTATTTTCTAAAGGGAGTCAAGTCTAAATTAAGTGTTAAGAATTTTAATTGGTAATTATTTTTTATTTGTAAGAAAAGTGATGAAACTATTTTGAAAGTTAAACTTACTGCGATTCTTTGGATAAAATGTGATAAATATTTAAAAGAGCATTCAATTCTCTTTCGAAAATTCACCATCAATTTCCGAATTATTTCTCTCTTTTGGAAAATGGACATTACTTATGTAATTTAACTTTTAAAGCTATATGAGCTCGTAATTATTATGTAAAAGGCTTCCTTTATTAATTATTTTAAATTGTGAGAATCTAAAATATTGTGCTGCTAAAATAAACTACATTGGCAAAATTTCAATAATATTTGACTTGACAGCTACGAGTGCTTCTTTATATTTCTGTGATAACTGCATTTTATGATTTTTAAATAATAACTTTAAAATATTAATCTTGCTTCCTCATATAGTATCCTTCTTGCTTCACATATATTATTTTGAATACATTAGATTCCCGTCAACTTTCACTAAACTCATATATTTTGGAATTGCTGTAAGTACTTATGTGTATACAATTACGAAATTTTCAAAACCAATAAATCGTGATTTATCTAACACAATTTTCGAATTAAAAATCGAATTGGCAATCAAAGAAGTTTTTACTGCAGATGTTCTCGAATAACTTTAAAAACAATAAAAAATTTTATTTTTAATCCAATTATAAAATTTTTTTGGTTTGGTTTACCACATAACTGATTAGTACTGAATGCTAGCAATATCTTTCAGAATTAAAATTAACCAAAAGAAAAACTTGGAAAATAAACTGAGAAAAATAATCGAAAAAAAAGAGTAACAAACCGATTAACAACTCTATGAATTGGAACGTTTCTTTTATTTATTAAAAGAACAACAGTGCGCGATCATGGCATAACTGGTTTAATTTTGATCGTTTTTAAGGTTTTCTGTTGCTTTAATTTTTATTTCTCTTCTTTTCGTGCAATTTACCTTGTAACGGGTATAAACTTTATGATTTTACACGCGGTTATAATACCGGTTGCCTATACTAATTTTTTAACAATTCGTATATGTTACGTTCGATTAAGCGCTACTTGTAAGTTTTTATATAATACAAAAAATTATATAAAATACATTTGTAAACTATAATTATAAAATCTATGTATGTATTGTTGTTTATTGGTACATGAAACATAAAATAATCAGGAAGAAAAAAAAATATTTAAGAATAAAATTAGGTTACCATTTTTTTACTTATAAGATTCTTTACACAACTACACACGGTACAAGTATAGGCTAATTAGAATCAAAGTTTTATAGTTTTCATTTTATATAGAAAATCGAAAAATATGTACGTATGTTTGAAGTAAATATGGTAAAGTACATAAGAACATTATAATTGTGTAATATAAGTGTGTTGCTTGTTTCAGTAATTTATTTGTTATATAATTGCATACACAGTTTTAACGTAACTTAATTGCTATGCCATTTTATTGATATTTAATTTAAGTGTATAGATGTAGAATGAGAATCATTAATTATAGTAATATTCTGGAATGATGGATGCAAACTAATATCTACGTATGTATGCATGTAGTTGAATTGTTAGAATTTAATAATAAATAACATTTAAAATTTAGAATGGCCTACTTTAATTTCTAACTCGTTTTCTTATTTATTTTCAGGTATATTTGCATTAGAATGAGGTCAAAACTATAATTTCAATAATTTTTTTTTTTTTTTTGAAATTTTCTTATAATTTATAAGAATCTTTGTAACATTTTGTTTATATGAAGAATATGTGTGGGATGGGATAGGAGATAGAACCAATTTTTAAACTGGAAATTTTGATTAATTGAAAATATTTAATGTTATTGAAAATCTTAAAAGATAATTTAAATAAAAATTAAAAGACTTTATGTGATTAATTTATTTGTGTTGGCTTTTTGGATCATTTACTAGAATTTAGAAAGAAAATTATTTTTAAATTTATGTTAATGGCAGGTATTGATTTATTAGTCATTACTTATGTATTACTTAGTCATATTCGTATGATTTTAAATTATTTTACAAGCTAGCCATTTTAGTATGCAATTAAAATTCATTTGTTCAGTTTTCTTATTCTGACTAGAAAAATTGGATGATAAATTCTTTGGCAAATATTTTTACTTTGTACAAAAAATTTCAATCTTTTTATTAAAATTTAATTAATTTTTTGTGTTAGAGTATGCTAAGATTTCTGTTAATATTTCGCATTCCTAAAAGGTACACCTAAAAGTATGCAATTTTTTTTTAAATATTTGTCATAGAGAAAAAAGTAGTAAATTAATTTGAGAATATATTGCATAATGTAAATGTTATAAATTAAGAACAGTTTCAATAATTACAAAATAATTAAATATAAGGTCATATGCAACTAGCTTTGACTAATAAGTCGTTTCAGAACTTTTGTGGTTCAATAGTGAATATTGAACTTTACAAAATTGAATGCCATTGTTCAATACACCAGTTTTTACAATCACTTCTATTTTAATACGTTAAAATAGAAGTGATTGTAAAAACACGTTAAAATTTGAGTAAAAGTATACAACTACCTTGAAGTATGTAGTTTTCATAAAGCATCAAGATAATAGGGCAATTATGTATCAAATGTGACTGGAATTTCTTTTAAATTAAACGTTGATACTTTTTTATTAATTTAAAATATTGTAAGTTTCATTTATATTTTCTATTATGTAAGTTGTATATTGATTTTGGATAATTTATTAGTAGAGAAAATTAATTTAGAAATTAATATGCAGTCAGCAATTTTAATTAATGGCTCCAACATTAAAATGCATTTGACATTTGAAGTTTCATTTGCCAAGTTTGATGAAATCTAAGAAAAAAAAAAAGAGATTTGAATAGAAAAAGTAAAATGAATTGGCAATATTTCAAATACGAGAAATTTTTTTCAAATGAAATTTATCAACAAGGTAGCATTTACTTTAAAACTTCAAAACAAGGTAGCATTTACTTCATACGTAGAATAAAATGACATCGAACGTGCACAGACGATTTGTTACATTGGAAGCAAAATTATACGGAAGTTGTCATGAAATAAAAAATAGAATAACAAAAACATTTGATTTGGAACACAATGAAAATTTCCTCAAATTGTAAAAGTGTGTGTGTATGTATTGACTTGACAAAGTGCATTAAAATAATGGTTCAAAAATTCAAGTTTTACAAATGTGACTCTGAGTTACGTGGCTGCATGTATTCACGCTCCGGTTTGACACACGCAGGTGAGACCAAAAGTTTAAGTTATATTTGGTTCTCTCTATAATGCTCAACGCTATTTTTTCAAAATCACAATTTGTTAGTTCAAAAATTTCTTCAAACAGATTTCAATCCTCAAAAGATATACGAAACTTTAGAAAAAACCCATCAGACTCATTTATTCTGAACCTAATCAAAGGTTATTTCATTCAATAATAATTTTCCGGATTCCTTCTAGCTGAACTTGCTTAATTTATGCAATTCTATATATAATCGCTCATGGAATTCAATGTCAATTAATTAACAATTTTCAAAAAATTTATAAATATTTTATAATAACCTCGTTTTTCAGTGTAGATATTTCAAGTAAAGCAATTAAACTAAACGTACATGCAAGTACTTTAAAAAAGCCTTAAGGATACTACTACAAAATATTCGATAAAAAAAATTTTAAATTACTGATTTTTTTTTCTTTCTTTAAAAATGTCAACACCCAACAATGTCATTTGATTAAATGTTGCTGTTTGTTGTAACTTAACCTTAACTCCATTGTTTTATAATGTAATTAAACTGATAATGGGTTGTTGTTGTTGTTGTTGTTGTTGTTATGAAAAGATATGATGTTAAAAAAAATTTAATTTGAATTCAATGAACTTTAATTTTTAACATGTAAGTGCATATATGTAAAAAAGTGTGTTTTACATACATATTTATAATTAAGATAAAGTAATGGAAAAGCGTAGAAAATCACGATTTGCATATTAAATAAAGGTAAAATAATAATTTGAATTCTAAAAGCGATTTTAATTGAAAATTCTTTATTCTTTGTTGTTTTAAAAAAAGGTTGAACACCAAACTTTTATGCCTCGTAAAATGTAGGCATAAAAATATTTTTAATGAATTTGTTTTTTTTTTTATTTCTATACCAATGTTGTTATTGTCAATATTTAAAATGTTTGATCATAGACACGAATATTATAGAGTTATAAAAATTTAGTTATAAATAATTTAAGTAGAGAGTGATATGGTCGTCAAATAAATTAATCACCTTTGTTAGAACTTTTGTTAGATATTAGTAAAAATCGTGTTTGTCGTGTTTACGTAATTAAAAATATCAATAATATTAGTAAATTATTATTTTTTATAGCTTAGTTAAATGACAATTTATAATTGAATAATCAATGTTGGCATCTTTACGCACAATGAACTTTTTATAAAAATTCCAATATTGAGAATTGATTTATAAATTTTGATTAACATCCTTTCTGGTTTCCCCCCACTTTGAATAACGACTACATACTCTAAATGAAATGTGGATGCACCAATTTTTTTTTAATATCGCGCGATATTTCATCAAATTTATGATAACTTGGAACTGAAGTGATTTTCGTTTCAAAAAATGGAAAAAACTCAGGGAACAAAATGTACACTTATATTTTGTTTACAGTTCGGTTAATGTGACTGGGGTTGGTTAACGAGGTGTGGGTTTCCTCAACAACTTTTGAAATACAGAAATGCATAAAGAACGATTTCTTCAATTTGATTTTAAAAAATTCATCTGTCGTTCAAATCAGTTCTGACATAAAATATTTGCAATTCACTTAATTACAATAAGTAATTCTTGAGATATTGAAAATTTTCATCAACTAAAAGTTTATTTTAATAAAATATTTGCTTACATACATACATAATATACATAAATTTCAGCAGCAATTAAATAGCAGTTGTCATATTCTAATTGCAGTCATTTTATACTTTTTTAATTCAAACCGATTTTCAAACTCTTTGGCATTACTGTTTGCTTATATTTTCTGTATCACTCATATTTAGACGTCATCATTTTGATTTACAAAATCTACTATTTTCAAATTAACACCATAAATTCATAATTTATTCAATGCGGTAACAATAATTTGCTTTTTTCACGCGACAAACATATGAGAAAACTTGTTAGTCTTACTCAAGTTGTTATTACTATTATTACAATATTAAATTTATAAACCAGTTAAAAAGCAATTGTATAAAATTTGTAAAAATTTTTTTTTTTGAATCGTTTGATGTGAATAACCTTCGAGTGAATTTTTCATTTTGTCCACAATTACATATTGTGTTTGTTGTCACTTTAATTACATTTACATTTTGAACGGTTTTTAATGGTACTCTTACTATTAGATATTAAAAAATGTACAATGGCTGTAGTAAATTGAGCTAACGCCCTCGATTTAAGTGACAAGATTTCACTATATTGAATGAACGTTTAAATCATAAATTTTATTTCGCACACACATGTGTTATACATATACATTTATACATATGTACTAATGTACGTAAAGTATTTAAAGCTGAGTTTATGGTTCACGCATTTTTACTTAAATCGTTAACGTTAAAAAGATATTGTTCAACTTTTGTAAATTATTATGAAAAATTAGTGTCTGAGTTCTGGTCCATTCATTCAATTTCGAATTTGATTTTGAGTAAATTTTATATTATATAAAAAATATAATGTAAAAATTATGAACTTTTGAGCAATGATTTTAGAAAATTATGTGGAAATATTTGCTATATCTTGTGTATTAAATGGTAGAAGAATACGTCTGTCACTGAAAAATAATGAAAATTTAATATTCAACTATAATTGTGAAATATTTAATAGCCGAATGACGAATTGTCATTGCAAAAGAATCTTTTAAAATGTAATTTACTGCTCATAAGGCAAAGGCATCACTTTAAAATCGATTAAATGCGATTAATGCTACGTCAGCTTTATTGCATTTTAATTTTATTAATAAGTATCAATCGTTAGATAAGTTCAATCACAAAAAAATTTGAAAAAAATACTAAGAGTCTATGATATCATCCGTGCCAAGAACAGATAGCAATTTGCCAAAATTATTATGTAATTTTCAAATAATTTTCGCAAATATTGCGTTCTCACAAATTCAAAAACAAATTTCTGATCTATCACGAATCAATACAGATAAATAAAAAACTTTAACAAAAGAGATCATGGGAGTGACTCATTTTAAATCACTCTATATGAAAAAATATTTTATATAGGTGCACTCGTATTTAAACACAACTGCAATTGTGTCTTCTTCTCATGAGTTTTCTTAATATTGATTGAAAAAAATCTTTTTAAATTTATTTTATTTCAGACGTGTACTTTTAAAATTATTATCTTTAAATGATTATTTATGAATCTAAAAATTTTACTTTAACAAGATTAATATACTTTATGATTTGAAACATGACGGAAAATTATCTTAAGGAAAATCATTTTAAACAATGATTATTTGTTAAGATTTGAAGCATCACTTGATATTGCAGCATTACAATATTTTTTTTATTAGTTAATATACGCGTGTTTAATAATTTTCTTCATAAAGTGATCATTATGATTAATAAGTTTTATTTGAGAGGAAGATGCAAAACGAAAAAACTGCCAATGCTCATAAAAGATGGTATTTCAAATTCATTTTCAAAATTTATTGCTCTCTTTTCAATATGCATAGTGTTTTAATAAATTTTATTTTAATGTACATACATACATACTTCTGAAAATGATGGTGAAAGAGTGCAGAAAATTTCTCTATAATGATTGATGAATGAAAAAAAAAATATTTTGCTTTTATCGAAATTCGCAATCAAAAGCGTAACAAAAGCGAAAATTACTCAAATATTTCAAATTTAATTGTGAATTATATTTTTCAATCAGTAATTAAATCGCCTTTGCTGAATACAGAATGTTTAAGCTTCGAAGCTTTAAAACTCTGCTTTTTTTTCATTGTTAGTTGGGAAATTAATAAGTTGCTAAAAATTGAAATGCTTCTAATTTTGATGGATCATTGCAGGAAAAGGAAATAAATCTTTCAAAAAATTAATTGTTAATTAGAATCTGTTAAAATTTCAGGCTCCCAGTGCTTGCGGTGCGAGAAAAATTCTGAAAATTTTGAAAATCGAAATTAGTTTAAATTGGTGGCTAATTTTTGCGACCATTTTATTCTATTAGAATAAAATTGGCATTAGAAGATGCAGACAGTTATTTTCTTGAGCCCACATAATTAAAAAAAAATTTCTAAATTCAGCAAAAAAAACTGATTACATTTTTAGATGAAAAATTGCATTCACGTTATTGTCAAGAATTAACAACGACACCAGACTGTTCCTCAAATATTACTTGCTGTCGTCAAAACGCTTTAATGCTGATTACAAATTTTCTTATTCCTCTTATTTAAATTTTATGACTCGACTATAAAAATGTACTTGAATTATTTTTAATATAATTGAATTGTTTTATAAATTTTAATTTTTTTTTGTCTGTCCAATTTTCAATTATTGCCTCCATTTCAATTTTTTTAATATTTTAAGTATTTTAATTAATTAAGATAAACATCGAAAATCATATCTTCTAAATGGTTCTTATTAATCAAAAGTACAAAGTTTTTGTTTTTATTTTTTTGTTTAAATTTAATTTTTACTGCAAACAATGGAAATAATTTTTATTTTTTGTTGATTTTTATTAAAGATTGTGGACAGGTTAAGTTTAAATTAATTTTTGACGGATATTTTATTAAATTCTAGGTCAATAATACTAAAAAAAAACAAACAAACAAGAAATTTAAAATGAATTGTAAATTTGTTAATTCAAGGTCCAAAATTGTTTACTTTAAATTTGTACTCAATTGTATAATTACAAAAACAAAAAAATAATGTTAAACTGATGATTAAAAAATACGTTTTATGTGCACTACGTTATTGTTGTTTTTATTGTTTAACGAAGGACCTTTGCTTATTTTGCATTAACTATAAAATGTAGGAAATAGAATATTTTTCAAATTAGTAGTGTTATATGAGAATGCGTTAATTTAAGTAAAATTGTTAAGTGAATAATAAATTACTTATTTTTAGTTTTAAATTATTAAATTATTTTTTTTTCCTGATTAACCTAATTCATTCATAATTTAAATAAGCACAACTCACAAGAGTTGGTAGTAAATTAATGACAATGTTCTTCTGGAATCACTTCTAATATAAACTGACCTGAAATTTCTACAATAGAAATTTAATTTTTTGTCATAATTAGCAAATATTCTGTAATTTTTTCTTAATTCTACATCATCGTAAATTATGTTAGGTCTACTTATATTAATTGTTATATTTTACGATTAAATAATTTCTTTTTAATGCTGCAACACTTTTTTGGACAGAAATTTTTTAATATCAAATATGGAATAGCATAATTATATTTATTAATTCAAATTACGACAGTAAGATTATTGTAGAAAAAATTAATATTACGGTTATTTTTGGATAATTTAGTTAATATATTATTTAAGTAATTGTAATAGTCATTATTAAAATATTAAGGTATATCAATTATTAAACAAATCAAAACTGTTATATGTTAGCAACCCCATGAAGAAGGCCACCTTTTTTAAAGACTTTTAAGAGTAAAAATGTAAGTATAACCATCCTTACTTTTGCTCTTGTTTAAGCAATTTGAGACCCTAGAGTTGAATGACCCTAACAAGATTAGGTGTGGATATTACAAACGATTAGGTGTAGGTCTTAAAGATTAGTTGAAAAAAATGTCATTTTAATATTTGAAACAACAAAAATGATTAAAATATTTTATAAAATAATTGAAGCATTAAAAAAGACTGCTAATCAAAGTTATTCTTTTTCTTTCCTTTTAATAAATATAACAAATTAAAATTTTTAGCAAATGCATTTTCGGAAAAATGCTCAATATTTGTAAACACTCTTCTTCCGATATCTTGAAGAGTAACAAAGTATATAAATGCAACAAAAATGAACGAATATTTTTTATAAACAAATTTGTTTTTATAATAAGCAATAATAATTACATGTGAACTTGGCTGCAAAACTAAGAAATTAATAGCAAAATAATTAGCGCTCTAACCATAATTATATAAGTAATAGAAATTTACAACTCATTGAAACTTGCAAAATCTTAATAGATTTTCTATAGTGACTTGAAGTTGATAAAAATTAATTAAAAATAAAAATATTTAGTAAGAACATTAATATTTGCATAACGGTACAATAAAAAACTGTAATTAAAGTTTTGATCTAAAAGTATTTTTTATAAGTAATTTTAATTGAATCCATTAAGTAATTATAAGTTTGATTAACCTTTTATCTAAGTATGTATGTATGTATATATAAAAGAACAAGAAAATCACTTAATTTTTATGACTCAAATTATAAACACCAACGCATTCACATAAGCAATTTAAATTAGTTTTAGTGCAATCGTAAAAAATTTCTAATCAAAATGTTAAAAAAAAAAAAATTTTTAATTTAAAAGTTCTTGTTTTAAAATTAACAAGTAAAAAACAAGTAATTATAGTCTTCTCTGTTATGTAATAAAAAACAAAGTAGTTAAGATGAAGAAAAACTGTTATAATTACCTCAAGCGAAATCTTTTTTACATATCCCATATTTTCTTCTACTCGGCTCTCTTTTCTCGATCAAATCTTGCAAATTGTTTGTTAATTCAATAATTTTTAGTTTTTATTTTTGTGTTGTTATACAATAATTTTTTGCACTCGATTAATATTTTTAACACTTGATTCAATTTTTTAATAATGTAAAATACTTTTTATGATTTCATTAAAGAAAAAGAGAAAATCCTCTTTATGTAAATATCGAATAAAACCAATCGATTTTAGAATAACAAAACGAAAAAACTCTATTTTTCTCTTTCCTATACACACACACCCAGCAGAAACTGTCTTTCAAATTGGATTCATTAAAATCACATAAAAATCATTCATTAATCATTAATCGATTAATTTATTTCGATTTCAATACAATTTTTTATTTTAGCTTTGTTTTCCCTAAATTTAAACACAAAAAACTTGAGTAGCAAATCATTTTTAAATATTTAAAAGTTTCTTCTATTTTTCCTTGAATAATTTCAGAAAAAAAAAAATTAAATTATTTTTTTTTTTAAATAAATTGACAGGAAGCCAAAAGTAAAATTGTAATTTTACACATTTTATTTTTTAAACATTTTTTCGAGACTCTTTTTCTAGTAAATCGCGATTAATTTCGATTTATACAAATTGCAAACAAAATGTACACGGTTCAATACTTAAAAAAATTACGAAAAAATTATTTTTTTTATTTCTTTTAAATAAACAAAGCAAACCAAATAGGAGAAAAACTTCACCGCAATACAAAATTTAAGATCGATCATTCCGACTGATTGAAGAAGTAAAACTGAAAATTAAAAAATTTTCTTGGTTCATGTAAACCCGCTTTAGAAGTCTGATTTAGAATTTTTTGTAAAAGTAATAAGAGAATTACAAAATTAAACATACAAACACGAATAAAATTTATTATTAAAAGATACAAGAAGTAACAGCAATAGCAAAAAGAAAATAAGAAAAAAAACAAGCATTTTTAGCACTTTTCCAAAAAAATTTTTGAAAAAAGTGCTTATTAGTTTCACTCTGTCCGTCCGTCCGTCCGTCCGTCCGTCCGTCCGTGGACACTTTTTTTGTTTACAAAACTTCTACACCCTTGAAGATAGAAAGCTGAAATTTTATATGTACATAGATCTTTACTAGAAACTTACTTCCGTAGTACAAAATTTTTACCTATCTCCCCCCCTCTAGAAGTTATACCCCCCCAAAACCCTAAAAATGGCCTTTTTTAACTTTTTGTTGCAATGAAACCATAAGCATTTTTGAAATTTTGCAAACGCAGAAAGGCAGTGGCTTGCTTCCCCTAGCGCGGTATGCTATAGTCAAAATTTAGAAAAACAAAATGGCCGTTCAAATTTACCGTTATCTAAAGTCCTTTTTTTCCAAATTTTTGATGTCATTTTTCTTCTAGACCCCAGCCTGTAGAAGCTTGAAATTTTAGTGGCTTATAGACATTAAAAAATAGTTTATTTCGTTAGAAGAAAATTTTTTTCCATCTCCACCCCCTTTCAAGTTATCGCCCCTTGAAATTTGTAAAATTTGAATTTTTGACACCTTATATTTCCGAAATCGTACGTTTTTTCAAATTTCTATAAACGCAAAAAGTTAACAGTAAATTCCATGACATTAAAAAATATAATTATTTTTCTTAACTCACATAAATAAATCAAGCATTATGTTTGCCCCACTTTATATTAATTTTCGCTTTATTTCAAAGACTGCATATATGCATCATCCTAAATATATGCAATCCTAGAAATAGTTTTGTATATGAATGAAAATAATTTTAATAGTGTGATAGCTAAACATAGACTGTATTTAAAAGCAGAATTTTCACTTGTTGAAGGGAAAAGTGCTACAATACAAACCATTGGTTTGACCCAACTTTATTAATCTTTGATGGTACTAAAACTGGGATGAAGAAAATTCTGCTGGAACGGTGATGATGATGATGATGATGATGATTCTGTTCTGTTACTTTTCTGTTTAATCTTTTTGTAAGTTTTTTTTTTGTTTGTTTTTTTTTTTATTATAAATTTTTATAGTTATGTGATGTTGTATAATAACTTCTTTTCTTTTACTTAATTTCTTTTTTTTTTCTCTTCTTTTTAATTTTTTTATTAGCTTTGAATCTAAAAACAACCTAGATTTTAAGCGTTTTACATTCTATATGCATACATAAAAAGATTTTGTGAATGGAGTGGAAAATTAGAAATGCAAATTTTATTTTTTTTGAAATTTTTTACAATATGTTTCATGTAAATGCATTTTAAAATTGTAGATGGCTTGAAAAGTAAAAAATACTGCCTCCTGTTTCACGTAAATGGTATTTTCCAAGGAATGTTTCGTCAAAACTTAAAATTTTTATAAAATTTCGTAACTCGGCTCAAATGGGAATGTCTACGGGCAGTTATCCAGCCAAATACTTCGTTTTCTTCTGGATCAATGCACCAGAATCATTGAAGAGATATGCATTTTGAATTTTTTTGTCCTCTTCTATAATATGAAAAAACCGTCACTTCTAATACCTTAAGTATTGTAATGTTCACTGGATTAATAATGTCTAAAACACTCTCTCACGAAAAACTGTGAGGATTTTCAAGTGACTCTTACTTACTCTTTTACTTTCATTAATGAAGATAAGATGTTAATAACTTAATGTTACAGAAAATGTATTGATGGCGCCCAACCCAGTAAAAGTAACTGCAACCCAGTAAAGATAAACAGCACGCACAACTGTAAACATCTTTTTCTGTTGATACAGAACACGATTTAATTGGAAAGTTTGAATTACCTTCCTTATAGTAGAAGCAGATGATGCATTACCTATAGTTTTGAACGATATAGTCGAAAAATGTTCGTTCGGTAGGAAAGGATTTGTGGATTCCTTGATTAAGTACATCACACACATAAGTTAATTTCCATGATTAGATCATGCAATTTGTAAATAAAATACAAAAAAAAAAAGTATGATTTGAGTAAAGGTTATGCTGTCAGTGATCTTAGTTTTCGTGTATGGTGTATCAATTTTTAAATAAGAAACCATAATCTTGCATATAATACTAAAACTCCAAATCCGAAAACGACATGAAAATATGCCGAAAATCTTCAAAGCATGTTTTTTCTTTTCTTTCTTTTTCCAAGTCTTAAAGTTTTAATAATTTTTTATAGAGCTTCATTGTGGACCAGTCAAATTTAAATTTTTCAGTTCACTCCATTCTAATCAATCAACAATCTCAGCAGACAAACAGTTCTGTATTCGATGTAAAGATAAATTTTTTGAATTTGTTTTTTTAAGACTTGTGTCTTTTTTCACATTTTATTCTTTTAACAATATAATCAATGTGAGAGGAGAGGTTTTTTTAACATAACATTTTTATAGCGCAGTCAGTTTTCGGTTAAAAAAAAAACCAAAAAATTATAACTATAGAAAAAAAGAAACTAATATGAAAAAAGTAGAACGCGTGATTGAAAAAGAAAAGCAAAAAAAAATAAAAAAAAAAAACAACAATTTGGTTTTTTATTTTTCTTGGGCGATGGAAGAAAAAGCTACAGTTTTCTGAATGGTGAACAAAGGAAAAAAAACAGAACAAAATAAAACGACTTCTTTTTTTTTTACTAACGGTTCTAATATTCTATACAAGATCAAAAACATGAAACATTTTGTTCCCAATATTATGAAGGTAGATACAAACAACAGCAACATCAGTAATAACAAAAACGACAACACTTACTACAGAACAATAATGATAGAAGTAAAAAATAAGCTCTCTAAATATAAGAACAGAAATAAATTTGTATGAATGTGTGCAAACGCACACCTATGTGTACTTTGTATGTAAAACTGAAATAGAGGAACAAAATGTCAAAATAATGGTACATAACGATAATAAAGTGAACTGTAATAATGTAAGAATAAATTAACGTTTTATATGAGTTCTTTAAGGGTTCTATACTAACCATTATAATTATTTCCATTTAAAATAATTTTTTTTTAATTCTTAGACCTAATTTATCTCACTTTTGTTAATTTTTTTAGTTTGTTCACACAATATCTAAAGAACGCCTGAATTAGTTTTTTGATAATAAAAAGTAATTGTGTTTGTTAAAGATTTATATACACCTGTTATTCGCAAAAGTTAACAACATATTTTACATACCTGTATAATTTATTTTTTGAATTGAGGGTGTGTATTTTAGTTTAATATTATAATAAATTTTGTATGACTATTTTACAATGGACAATAGAATGATTTTGAGCAACAAGAAGTAAACAAGTTGTAAATTTTTTTTTGATTTAGTACTTCTATTAATATATTTTGTAAGTATGTATGTATGTGCACAAACGCAGGTATGTTATTTGTGTTTATATTAAATAAGTTGATAGAGTTTAATTTTCACTTCCGCCACTTTAAAAGAAAATTAGTTAATTAACGTTAAATTTTTGATGAGTTCTTAATTTAGAGTTTGTATACATGTTCTAGTTTACTGTCATCCACCAACTTACTTATCAATATGAATTTTTGTTTACATATCTTACATTTTCCTTTATACTGAAAAAAAAATTAAAATCTTCTGAATTCTAGAAAAACCCAATATTCTATAAGTGTAAATTATATGGGAAGACTTTAATTGAATAAATGAATATTTAAAATTGGGTGATATAGGAATGTGCTTGAAAAATCAAAAATATGACATGTAAAAATAACACAATTTACTTTTTGAAATCAGTTTGATTACATAAGAGTAAAAATATTGGTTGAGTTTTAGGCTGTCAAAAATCAAAACACATTTTAGATAATTAGCTATTTTTCAAATTGCTAGAACTGTGCTAGTCGATTTTATTTGTATGACAAAAATTATTTTCACACATTAATCAAATTGCATTTTAGCATCGAATACTGCAATAAGCAGGAAAATTTTCTAAATTAATAGCATAACTCTCACAAATCTTAAGGATTCTAATGCCTTTATATAATAATGAATTACTTCAGTTGCATGTTATGTAAATCTAACTAAGCAATCAAAAAGTTTATATTTTTTTATAAACTGATTGTAAATTTTAGTTAATTGAATCGAATTAATTTTTATTTAGTTGCTTATAACATGCCAAATAGTAATTGCAAAACTAAAATATGCATGTATCCCGAAGCTCTTAGTTGTTGCAGTTTTCATTTATATATATATATAATTTTCAAATTTTAACTTCTACATCTTCTATCACACAAATTTTTTTTTTTAAATCATACGAAATTATCAAAATATCATAATCATACAAAAGCTGTTTACATATTATCATCATTTATAATTTCGTAACGATTCATATTTTCAATGGTTCAAACAAAATAATTTTGTTTGATTAATCCAAACAGCAAACTCATTCAATTATAACGACCTAAATGATTGTTCGACTACTTTTCCTTAGCTGCACAATATTTAATGAATTGAATTAAATAAGCAATTTAATTAAATTCAATTAAATATGAAAGTATTTGCAAATATGAACAGTGGTACACGTTGAATTTGCTTGAAATTAATTAACAAATTTTTAGTAAGTATACTCGTATTCGAAAATGAAATATAATCTTCCATAACAAGAAAATCATTAAAGAATAAAAATTGCATTGCAAGTATACAATGTTTGCAATAATTTTAACAAGATCGATTAAAAACAATTATTCATTTCTCATCTAAACTATAATTATATTCAATTCGTTCTCTAAACTTGAATTATGTTGGTCTTACCATGTTATCATAATTGCACCGCACTGTACATAAGTTGCACGCATTATTTTTTCAAATTTTGACAACATATTATTTAAGAAGATAAATTTTGAAATAAAATATTATTCGTTTATACAAGAAACTCTTGTTATTCTTTTATTGTTAACGATCTTGTTTTCAGCGAGTAACCATATTCTAGTTTGTAACATATAAGTAAGCATTGTAGTAGACAATTAATCAAGCAAATATAAACTGTTGATTATTTCGAATAAGTACTTTTTTTCCAAGAATTTTTTTTTTAAGATTATTCTTAACCTTTTTACTCTTTAAGAAAGGGATCTTATATTTTCTCGGGTAATTAAACTTGCACCTAATCACTGGTTTTATATAATCGGAGAACGTACCTAATTTTTTACACATTTATCTAAATATTTACCTTAAAATATTTAATGGCATATGTCAATTGGAAAAGCTTTTAATATTGCTTTAGACATGTTTCATATGTGTACATACGAAAAATGGATTTCAATTTGTTGTGAGAAAAATTAAAAAAAATTTTTAAAATTTCATTGTTGATGGCAGAAATTTGAAATTTAATTATCATGAAATTTGGAGTTGAAAATAACTTTTGAAAGAAATTTTTCAAAAACTTGTAGGTTTTTTGGAAGTTCTAAATTTTATGTAAGCATTAGAGATAGAACCTCTGAATGATTGTAATTGAACGAATACACAGCTAGTCCTGGCTTTTATTCTCCTACATCATAAATTTTTTAATATTCCGTCAAATTATTATCACATATCTTCTCACGTCCACAAATATTTTTAATTTTAAGCAAAAAAAATTAGAAACTTTACAACAATGCTTATTTTAATGAAATTAATATTCAAATTATAAGATTTTTATTTAAAAATTTTAATATTTTAATTATTTTAAATTTATTTTTATATGGTGAACTTAATTTCTTCTCTAACAATATCTTGCATCCTTTTTTAACTGGCTTTTTAATATTCTAATAAATTACGATCATTTTATGCTGCAGAAAATAGAAAAGGTATGTACATGAGGAATTATTATTTTCCTGCAATTATTTTTAACATTTTTTTTAAATTTGTGCTTACTCGTATGTGTACTATAACCATAACGTATTATATATGAATATGATGTACAAAATGTTCGACATACCTATATTTATATTGCATAAAAGTTCTATTCGGAAATGAAATTAAGTGTTGAGGTAAGAGTATTATGTGTGCACTGGCGAATGGTTTGATTGTTTTCTCATGTTTTTCATGAAACTCAATTATTCTCATTTGAGAGACGAAAAAAAAATTCTTTTTGTTTCATTTCTAGCAATTTAAAAATTATAATTTCAATTATTATTCTTTATTTTATTTTTATTTTTTTTATATAAATAAATTTACTTTGGAAATTCTTGTAAAATTCTTACACATTAAATTTATATTTCATGTTCTAAAAATACTGATTACATCTTCCATGAAATTTTGCAGACCATTAAGTGAAAAATGACATTAATAAAAAAAAAAACAAAATTTATTTCAAATATAAAATCAATAGGGTATCATCACATAAATTTGTAAAATTTAATATTCTAGAAATAATATTGTTTTAAGCTCATTGCAATTTTAATATTTTGTGAATATTAAAAAAAATCAATTAAATGATTGAATTGAATTTTTTGGGTATTTAGGAATTATAAAAAATTATGACGTATAACGAACTTGTATGATTTAATATATTGTTGAGTGTCATCGAACATGTTTGAATATTTTTAATTAAGTTTAGTTGCATTCTATTTGATTTTTAACTAGAAAATCGTATTTGTTCAAATATTTTCTAGCTTTGCATATATAATATTGTATTATACAATATTATACAATGTTAAATTTGTAATCCGAGAACAGTCTTAAAAATCAGCTGATTTCGTGTTCAAAGTCGGTTATATGTGACACCCATTTAATAAAAAATATTTCTTTCTCAGAAAATATGTCAAAAACAATTTGTGAAGTGTTATTTATCTGACATTCCCATGACAATTTTTTAAAAGTTTTATGTAATTTTGTTCGAAGTGAAAAGTTGAACACTATTTAGTTTTGAATACCATTGTTTCAGTGAATCGTTTCACTTCTTTTAAAATTTAAAAACCTTAAAGATTCTAAAAAGATGTTACTGCAAGATCTAAGAGTATTCGCAACTAGTTTTTTAGAATCGAATAGAAGAAATGTGAGTTAACAATAAGAAAAGCAAAAATTTTCAAATCTTCCTTGAGTCATAAACGAAATTTTTTTTTATTAGTGTCATAAACGGAAATGTAAAATACAAAAGAAATCATAGTTTTAAAAGAAAATTTATTAACTTAAACAAACCATGGGAAATTTATTTTACTAACGTTCATTTGATGAAAATCGTGTGCTTTATATTCCACAAGATATAGAAATTTGGTTGTCATGATTGAAGATTACAATAATGGTTTTCTTTATACGAGCATTATATTAGTTAAATGTGCAATTTTCTTTCTTTATCTAACTGAGCGCTGAAATGAGGTTAATGTTAACGCATTCGTAAAATTTTTAAAATTTATATAATAAAGAATTAGTGAAAAGGAAATAAAGAGATAAAAAAAGCAACGATTACTGGTTTGATTTTTATTAGGTTAAGTTACATAATGACCATTTTATATGCTTGATAATATTGCATGCATCACTTGTAAAGGTAAGGGCTTTTTTATTAACAATATTACAGTTATAAAATGTTTCAAATTTATCTTAATTAGATATTTAAACTTTTCGTTTTTGAAACCTGTATCTTCTCACTTAGGTGACTACGAAAAAATATTATCAATTTAATGATGCCTTGTAAGAGTGCACATATTTTAAATTTTCAGTTTAGATCAAAATAATATTGAATTGTTGACCATTGGATTTGGAATATTATTGTCCAAAATAATATTGAATTGTTGTTAAGTCGAACTTAAATAAGGGCTACAAGTGCGGCAAAATGGGGTCGATGGACAGCACGCAGTCCATTCAATTTTAAAATGTGGTCCATCATTCTGAATGTGAGAACAGAAAATATTCGATTGCGACTTTAAAATTTGAGAAACTATTTTCAAAAAAATTTTAAGAACTCAATCTTAGATAACATTTGTCAAAACAAAACAATCAATAAAGTTGGAAATTTGAGACAATACTCGTAAGAGAGCAAAAACTAAAATTATGAGATAATTTTCTAATTTGCAAAAAAAGTAAACAAACGCATAATTTACAAAAATTTGCAAGATTTTCATATGACAAATGAAATTTTTGAGCGAAGTTTGCTCTAAACAGTTTGGTTAATTCTCACGTGCGTCGTTAATCGAAAAGCTAATTTATTCTCTTTAAAACTTAGAACTTATAGAATAATCTTACCATACTTGATAATCTTTTTGCTTAACACGAAGTTCAAAGAAAAAAATTCGTAAAAGAAAAATTTGCATTAGTTAATTGAACTTTCAGTAATAAAAAAAAAACAACCATTTTAAATAATGCAAATTTGAGTCAGAATTTAAATAACTTTTATTCAACAGATACCATCTTTCATCTGGCTGTAACTATTATCTATACCCATAGCGTATCATAAATATGCAACTTGTCATAATACAGCAGTAATTCATAATAAACATCAATACAAGAAAAAATTTACATCTATTGAACACACTTTTCTTTCAACAAGAGAAAAAAAAAAAGGGAAAAAAGTGAATTTAAATTGAACAGAAATAAAAGGAAACATCAGTAAATATTAAATAACGCGTAAAAAACTTATTTCCTGGTTGTCTCACTGCATAAAGTAATGAAAAAGTTCAAAAACATAACAATCAAACAATGTATAGAAACCAAAACAACAGCGAAATATCTTAGCCATAAATGATAGACAAACCTTTAAGGTATTTAAAATCTAAAATGGTTAATAATCTTAGAATTTGAATGGGTTTTGTACTCGTAGTGGCAATAAAAGATTTCAGTTTTCCGTTTATGACACTTTTATAAAAATTTGGAAACATTTTTATATTTTGGGAATCTAGTAAAGAGTGATAAAGAATGCTTTCATCCAATGATCAGTTCACTTAAGCGTTATTTAATTAAAAAAATTAATGCCTTCAATTTAAATATTATTTAGTTTGATTTACGGATACTAAGTTTTGCAATGTACCGTAATTCTGTTATAAATATTGAACGGTCTTTTTATCCAAAAAGTTTTTTGAAGATCAGCTGCTCTTTAATGTCAATGATTTGAATTTGCTTTTGAAAGCATTTAAATAATTGAGGGCTTTTAAATTTAAGATTAGTAGAGAATTTTGTCAAGTTATAAAATATGCCGAACTGAACGAATATCGCCTTTTACATTAATTATTTAATACAGAACTGTTAAAATTTATTTCAAAAAAGGTAGGATTCAAAGTACGATTTAAGACAATTTCGCATTGTAGAACACAAACTTTTAATTAAAATCTCTCTTTTAATCAAATCAGAATAATAACATGTTGTATTTGAACCTGCTTGAATTAAAATTTTCAACTTTTTGAAGATCATAAAACACGATTATCTTTTTAAATAATTTTAGTCCAATATTAATATAAATTTTCGGTATAGGTTTCTTGTATTATGAATAAATATATTTTGTATGCTTACATATGTAACAACTAATCGAACATGTTCGAAGTGCTATACTCGTATACATATATATGAAAGGAAATGCATAATTATTTTTAATCAAAAGTACTCCCTTTTCATTTAATTCCAAATATTGCTTGTATCGAAAAAGTTTTAAATGTGTAATCAGTTGAATAAATCTAATTTATCGCTCTGAATAACTGATCCAATCATATTTAGAATCATACTTACTTTCGAAATTCATTAACATTACAATATTTTATCTTGAACATGTGAGTCTTATTAATATAACCACAATGGTGTTGCCAGTGAAAAACTAAAAGTTCTATTTAAAATAATCAATTAAAATTGTATGAGCATGTAACTATAATTCTTCATAACATAACTATTGTACAACTTTAATCAGTTAATGAAATTTCTAGTGTGGTCGCGTTTTTCATAAAAACTTCATATAGCATATATGTATATACAATGAACTTGTATTTGAATTTGTTTAACTAGGCGTAAATGAATTTAGAAAGACTTAAATTAATATTTAAATCAATTTTTTATTCCCTTCTATCTCATTTCTTCCTCATAACATATGCCAAAATAAACCAGCTAAATCTATTTATTCATTTATTCTGATTTCTACTTACACAAAATAAACGTTCATTTCAGGCATTAATTAATATTTTTAATACCTTAGAATTGATCAAAACAACTTCATTTTAAAAAGATTCATTAGGTATTCCTTTCCTTGTTTAAAAAAAGACGTAGGTAAACTAAAATGTCTTAGAATAGTTTTTTTGTTGTATTGCTCTTTTACTCTATAGTAAGAAAAGCCAATAATTTATTTGTATAAATTCATGCTTGTATATACATACACATGTAAGTAGGTACATATGCACTTAAATGGTTATATAATATATTGTTTATGTATAGGTACTAAAATATTATCATTTCTTTTTTAAAATTGCGCTTTTTTCCACAGCAATTTAATTTTTTCGCGCGATTCGCATTTCATTTTCATTGTAATATTGTAACATTGATATTTTAGTTTTGTGAAGGTAATCTACTATTTAAGGAAGTCTTCTTTCCGGGCTACCGTAAGTTTTTATTTTACGTTATTTATGTTTTGTTTTTTCTTTCTCCTTTTATAATATTAAAATGGGCAACAGTAGCCACATTTTCTCATAGTAAAATCTACTCGTATATATAAAAAAAAATTAAATAAAGTTAAAATATGTAAAAAAAATATGAAAAAATTTTAAAATGGACCCGCGCACGCCGGTAATTTTTGTAATTTTAAAATTATTAAATACAAACAGTGAAATGTGTATTAATGGAAACATTTTGGAAGTTATTGGTATATGTTAATAATATTATTAATATTAAGAGGGTCCATATAGGAGTTCTGTGAATAACAATGTAGAGAGCTTAACTACATTCTTAGCCTTTTAAATAAACTGATTTTCTTAAGTCATTTGCACGAAACACGCTCTCACGTTTGTTTTATTGAAGTGTGCAAAAAAGTGTTTAGGTTTTTTCATTATAAAAATTTCATTATAAAATTTGTAGGTCGATTGCAAATAACTTTCTAACAGTTTTTTTAAATTTTTTCAACAACGACAAACGATTTTCAATTACACTTCTTTCTTAATGATTTCTGTGCCATAGAAATCATTACAGACGCGAGCAATAGCGAACTTTTTAAGATTTTTCTTGTACATACGTTTTTTTTCAGCATTTTCTAAGCAACTCCTTAGAAATGTCATCTAGAGGCAATAACTTTACTTATTTTATTTAATCTTTCAACAAAACAGAAACACCATTGACCCTAACAAATTTATTTCGAGTCTACTGTATGACAATACGTTTCTATGCAAGTACAGAAGTAACATTTTGAAATTTAATAAATTTATCTTGATGTTGGAGATATTGTGTCTATATGTATAAGTATATGTATTAGGCGAATAGTTAAAAAAGATTTTTAAAGTGATTACTTCTTTCTGTGCTATTGCTACAACTGCCGATGCAATCTAGTCGCATATAAATTTACAATTGTAATTTTTATCCAAAGTAATTTCTTGTTATGTTTCTGTATAAATGTACGCCGCAAATTGCATGAAAAATATTTCATAGAGAATTTTAAATTTCTTAAGTTCTTTGTAAGAGGGAATAATAGGAGTTTTTATGTCCATAATATGTAGGGTACAACATTATTTTATGAAATTTTTATTCAGAGTTGGTTTATAAACTAATTTTTTGAAAACATGAAGGAGTTGAGAGCGAACAAAATAGAACACTGATACAGATAGATGTCGCTACGAAAATAACAGGCATAATCCCATTTTTTTGTTTTGGAAACTCAGAAGCAATAATAAAAATTGGTGCTACGTGCTATTTCACTCTTCATTTTAATTAATTTATAATTTGTTTCTTAAAGAGTTAATAACATTGTTAATTATTCATTTTTATACTTTGACAATTTTAACAGTTTCTCTTATAAAGACTAACAGACTAAACTAAATTACAGAGTGCGTTTTTTTCATAATTATAAAAAAGAAACGTGCTAAAAATATAGAAAACAATTTTCAATTTAAATATGGTCAATTTAAGAAAGCTATACGCTAATAATTTTTTATAGTTTATCCCCATGAAATAAACAACATAACATAGTGTGCGCTTGTCAATAATATTTTTTCAGTATACCGGCATAGTTCCATTTCGAAAATTTAATTCTTTATATGAAATGTTTAATATAATGGCTATTATAGATGCTGCTAGTATCCAGTGGCTTCCGTTCTGATCATTTGTATAACTGTAATATGGTTATGGCAAAAAAAAAAGTGGGTAAGGTAAAGAACGATAGATTAGGTTTCATATTTTTAAATTTGATTACTTTTATGTTAGAATACATTTACGTATGTGTACATGTGTGTTGTCTCTGGATTATATGCAATTTATATATAGAATAAATGTTGTATAATAAGAGTTGTGAAAGTGCTATTGAAAATATAGGTAGTTAGAGTCGCAATAGACTAACACCATAATTATTTAAGTTATCGATGTTTTCATTTTTTCTTGTAAAAATATTTAATTTTTTTTCCTTTTTCTTCTTTTCTTGTGTATTTAATATTGGTTGATTGATGTTTTAGATGTTGCAATTGCACAATTATAATATAAAAAAAATTATTTATATTTTAAATAGAGAAAAAATGCAAAATTATAGCTATGATAGGAAATTGTGAAATTTTTGAAAATTTCAATCGAATTGAATAGTGGAAAGAATAAATAAAAGGAAAGCAATTAACATGTTATTTTCACAATATTATTGATTGATTAATTAAAAAATAAAGTGCATAGTTAAATTTACATTATTAACATTCATAATTTGAAAATTTTTGAAGTTTTACATACATTTTTTGTGTTGAGTTGAACGTAATATGAAAAATCGCAATACTATTTGCACATAAGTATTTCAAAATTTTAAATTTAATAATTGTAAAATTACAATGACCCTTCAATCATAAGTGTTTTAAATTTCATATAATTTAAATTGATCAGCTCTTTTCATAAACACACAGAGTAGTTATTGTGATCGTGGTGATCAAGCGTTTTTTGAACACTCCAGCTCCACGCTCGTGCAATATATGTACTTTAATAATGAGAGTAAGATAATAATTTTCTTTGTTGGAAAAATTTTAAGAAGAAAATCATAGTTATGAGTTTAATTAACTCATTTGCTTAGAGAACTAAGCTATAAGAGCAATTGCACATTTACTAACTGCACTGCATACAATACATAATTTCCCTTATGTGATAGCAACAAATTTCATATGTCGAATTTTCAGCGGAAATGTGTTTCTCCGTGCGAAGAAAGCGTAATTAGACTATTTTTAGAGATAAGTCTTCATGTCTGTCTGTTTCGCTGGATAGGTTTTCATTAAAATTCATGTCGGAGTTTTTATCGAAGATGAGACGGTTTTTTCAACCTTTGTGATTTGTCAGGTTTCTGTAAGCGGTTCTTCATTACGGGCCGATTTTACTAAAATTTTATACATAAGCTTAGTCTGCCAGTACGGAAATCACTTAGCTTTTGGAAAAAATCAGGTGGCAGCAACTAAAGAGAAATAATTAACCGTTCCATGAAATTCAAGAGAGTACGAAAACCTAATAACGGGTCGGATTTAAATTTTTTAACATTTCTAAGAAATTAATTAGCACAATTTGTTAAACTTTAATATTTGAATAGCAGAAAATGAAACTCAAGTTCATATTTTCATAAGCTTGTTGAGTAAAAGCTTATTAAAGGGTCTTTAAAATTTTGAGGAAGTATTTAACGTGCATTTAACGTGAAATACAGAGGGCGAGTATAACTAAACCCTGTGAAACATGTCTTAAGCCTGTGAAGCTAGCTATACCGCAGTTGATTTAGTTTTTTTTTTGCCAAATTTATACGCTTTTCAGCAAGAAACATTCGAAATATTTAGCAAAGGTTCCTCTAATAGTTCGACAAAACAAATTTTATTAATTTTTTTATAAAACTGTTATGCAATAAACTTGATACTAATCAATTGTATGAGCTAAATATGGATATGCAAGCACGCTCAAAAAACAATTGTCATAACACAAATCATAACACGTTTTTTACATTAATCTATAAAAAAAAATTACTTGCATGATAATTCGTAAGGTTACGCTAATTACCACGATTAATTGCATTTTTAATTGCAATTACTTGTACGTACACAAATGTAAGTACCTAAATCTAAGAAATGGATTTCCATTTCACTAATTAGTTAGTTAGTAATGCATTTCAACACTGATATGTTTTATATAGAAGTATAACTAGTTTATAAGAACACTCCAATAATAATAATTTGCCTATACATGCATATAAACTATGAATAAATAAATGTGATTATAAATTTTGTATACAATTGTGTCATGCGAGATATTAAGCACTCTTAGTTTCAATCAATTAAAATTTATTCAACTTTCTACCATTTTTATACCTTATATGTACGTACTTAATCCTATTAAATTCATTATGAAAAACAACACACAGTACGCGACTACTGTATACACAATCATAAGAAAGTCAAAATGAAAAATAATCTTATTAATGAAATTTCTAAGATATTTTTCTTACATTTTTACTTTTCTGTTTTATATGTAGTTTTTCTGTTGGGCATCATACAGGAGCAGAAATTGCAATTAGCCTTTATACAGCAGTAAATCTATTTTGTTACAACGAATGATTTTGTGTGCCCGTTTTATAGTTTTTAATACGAAAATAAAGGTATTTAAACATTTTAGAGATATAGAATGAAAAATATGATATAGAAGCAGTAAGTGCCTAAAACTATGTAGAAAGTAACAGAAAAGTATTGAAAAAATTCAACGTTAATGACATTTAATGAAATTGGGACACAAAAGAAAATTTTCATTTCCATTGTTTTTTCTTCAATAGACTTTTGTTCTGAAATATTCAGAAATGGAAACTTTTAAGTATTTTGATTGATTATTGCATGGTCATAATACAAAACATTTAAGTTTTACCTACACACCATTATTGCATCTTTTCATTGCAAATTTTTTCCATTGTATTATTTGAAAGTCCTTCATTCTTTCAAGAATTATTTACGTGAATTAAGGTCACGCGAAATTTTTAAATGTAGGTACGCATAAAGAATTTCTATGAAAAATTACAAACGCTTAAAATTATAAATTATGTATGGAAAAGTAAATGAAGAAAGTAAACTAAGGAAGATTCTATAGGAAAATTGCAATGATTTTTGAGTGAAAGAAAATAAAAAAATTAAGTAGAAATTCATTGTTGACACCATTTTTTTTTAAATCTTATTAAAAAAAATCTTACAAAAGAAAAACAATTTATTTTTATGGGTGCGATCCAAATATGAAGAAAAAAAAAATATATGTAAATTTGAATTATTAAAAAAAATGAATAATTATGACTGAAAAATTAAAAACTTGAAAAAATAAAAAAAAGTCATTAGGCGTTCAGTGGTAAAAGCTTTTGAAGTTTCTTAAAAAACTTGAATAGCTTCAATTTCAGATTATTTAAAAAATTAAAGAAACTATAAATATTCAAGTATAATAAGGTCAACGCGACACTATCTCATATGTTAATATCGTCGAATATCACGGCTTGAAGAGGATCGAATACTACTGTGGTATGCAAAGGAGGAAACGACATTTTGCAAAAGATTCCTGCAGCCTAAACGTGTATTTTTAGATTTGCTAAATTTTATTGAATAGGGTAATCAATCATTCAGATCGCAGCTATTTTTGGGACTATTGTAACAGTCCTCAATCAACTAATTTAAAATGTAAATCGTCAGAAGCTGATAAACTTGTCTTACATGAAAATTTGTGTCATCCCATTTTCGCTCATGTTGTATGAAATGCAAAGTCGGTAGTTAATAAAACCAAGAATTAATTAATTTAAATTTAATTAACTTAAACATTAAAGAAATGCGCTTAGTTGACTAGGCTTAAATGATAATGAATATTGTGGCATGACTTAGTAAGCATTGAAGACTCAATAAATAACTAATATTTTATTTTGACCAATTGACTTTATGTTAATCTATTTTTAAGTTATCCGCCAATTTATTGTTAAATTTCAGACTAAGTACTTTTTTGAAAAGGCTAGACCATTTGTATATTTGCATAATTCAAGACAGACTAAAAAATTAAAATCGCCGCCTCCTGAAATTGCAAGTTTAAATTTTTCTACGAAATTTTATTTAGGAAAATTCTGATACAAGATTGTACTTACTTTTTCTGTTCAAAGCAAAAACCGATTTTAAGACAGCTTAATATAAATAGCGAATAAATTTCCTCAAAACTGTTTTTCTTTTGCAGAAAAAAATTTGATTAGCAGAGCAACCTATAGTTCCTTAATCCATGCCAACATAAACTTGCGCGAGTAGAAATTCAAGAATAGCTAATAAATCAAAAATTAAAAAAAAAATCATTTCCTTTTTTAAACTTCTCTTTCTTATGATTTTTCCCTTTTTTCGTTTATTCTTTCGTTTTTTTACTTTTTGACATTTTTGCCAATTCATTCAGTTGAACATGTCATAAAAATTTAAAAATTCATTTATAATTTTGTTCATTGTACTCGCATGTCCTTATCAAGGTTACAATAAAAATTGTTTAGGTTCTGTAAAGATTTATGTGCGCTTATCTGCATAATATCGCGGCATTTACATGCATAAGTAATGTTGATCTTATGAAGCATGAATGGCATTTCGATTAATATTTGATAATCGTTTTTTACTTTTTGAAATGACGCTTTACAACATCGAAAGATGTGCAACAGAAAAACATGATTAAGTGGAGTAGAAAAAAATTAAAAAAAAAACAGAAAAGATAAAGCGACAATTTTATTTCAGGATCAAAAATAAAAGAGTTTTAAACCGATGAATTCATTTGGCGATCAAGATTAAAAGAAAAAACAAAAAAGGTTTAAAATATGACATTAGTAATTATTTTTAAAAGTAAAAATTTTTATTCAAGTGATTAAATTAAGAAAAACCAAAATGCCATCAACAAATCACGGTTGTTATTAAAAAATAAAATTTAAAGGTATAACTTAGATGCGAAAATGAGGCAGTTTTGCAATTCAATGCCAAATCTGGAACATCCGTATGGATTTTTAATTATGTAGTGTAATTTTATGGATAAAACCGTAAATCAAACTATAAGATTGCACTAAAAGATTCTGAAAAAGACATTCTTCGAACTGATTCTGGCAAATCAGTTTGAATGATTAGTAAAATGTTAAATGTAGTTATATAAAAAGCTTGAATTAGTATTTCCATTCAAATTCTAAATTTTTCCATAAAGAATGAAACAGAATAGCTGAATCAATTGAACGGAATGCTAATACGTAATACAGTACTTTCTAAAATGGCAAACTTTTAATTTCTTATATTTTGCATCCAGGGCTTTTTCATTTCAAATTTTGAACACCTTATGTTTTGCATCATATTTCTCTGAATTATTCGGAAGATATTCATTAAAAGAAAAGTTTGAAAGAATATCTTATTCTTCCGCATATGTTGTTGGTGTAATTACATTCACCTCAATTTACTGGATTTAAAAAACACTTAGAATGTTTTGATATAAAGTCAAGGTTTAACTATGAACCAAAAATTTTCCTATCAAATAAATTATGATAATTATAAAATGAATTTAATAAGATTCAAACTTGAAAAAAGTAAAATCCATTAAAATATTACGAAACCGGCTTTGGATTTATTGAATTGAAAAAAATGTCGAGATTTGGCATTTTTGGCAGTTCGACAAAATCATACAATTTCGATAGTTTCTCAAACTTGTAGCTGTATTTTATTCTAAAAATTTTTGCTAGAAAATAACAATATCGAATGGCTAAAATATTTTTCCATATTGTGAAAGTTTTCATTCATTGAAATTTGCTCGGGCACTCCTTGTATTCAAAAATTCAAACTGCCCTGTTCTTCTACATTACAATAATTTGCATTGTTTATTGTGAATTTCACTCATTAGCAAATCAAGTGTATTGTTGATAGTGTGAGCATAGCGTTTTTTTTAATGCAATTTTCAACTCGAAATTGTACAAAAGCAATAAAACATATTTTTTTAAATCATTTTTCCACTTGTATGATTTTCATTAATTTTTTAAATAAAGTTATAAAAAACGATCAGTGTATTGTACAAGTATTTAATTATTTAAGAAACAAAATGCAAATATTGTTAAAATAACAAAAGAAGAAAAAAATCGAACGATTAAAACATTTTTCAGTAGCAGTCAAGTGAATTAAAATTAAACTCATATAGAGGATTGGCAGGAAATAAATACCATCAATATTGAATCGAACTGAAATTGAATTGCAAGTGAAGAAAGAAATTAAAATCACTAAAAAAAAAGAACTGAATTGAAAGTCAATTTGTTAAATTTTAACTCTTTGGTAAGATTGGGGAAGAAAAAAAAGTACAAAGAGAGGGAGAATTAAATGAAAAAAAATCCAATAAGTGGAACCTATATGAAAAACCTCTCCCAAATCGGAAATACTAGGTAAACATAACAAAAAATTGAAAAACACATAAAACTCAAATACGTGCATGCGTCTATGTTAGATTTGACATACCTTTGTTGTTTCGTCGTACTTCCGTTCATATATTATACCTGCGAATATTACGAGACTCTATTTTTTTAATGCTTGTACTATACTCGCTTTATATTTTCTATGTAACCATTGTCTGTCTTTCAGTATGCAATTCGACTTAATTGTTTTTAATATTAGGTAATAATGAATATCTTGACAGGTGAGTTAATTTGAATTTTTTGTTTTTGGGATTACGTAACTATAACTATAAATATTTTTCTTTTGCATACTATGTCTAATTTTAAATAGTAAAACATACACATACGCAAGTGCAATACAAACGGGTATTGAGAAATATTTTACTGTTTAAAACGTTTACAACACCCATAATATGCCTAAATTAAAGTACATTGACTTATTAAATATTGTTTATGGTGTTTCTTGTGTTATTTATAGTTTCTAAGAAATCTAACAGGTAAGTATTTACATATTACAAATACACAGTAGAACCGTTTGAAAGAAAATTATTTGTGGTATCTATGTTAGCTCTTTAATAAAAAAGAATAGCTAAGTAAATCAATCGATATTTGATTATTAATGCAGGTCAAAATTCATTAGTTATTTAGGTTTTAAGAACATTATTAAATTTAAGGTTCTGTTATTGTTCGATTTTGTATTTGTGTAACTATATATTTCTGTACCGTATATTGTACTTAAATACCTAGAGAGAATATTAGTTGCGTGGTAAATTTTGCATATTTGCTTTATAAAATGGAATAAAATTGTCTTGTAATGGTCTCAATGTACAGTTACATGTTTATTTATAAACTGACTATAAGCGAAAAGTTTTTTTAATAAATATCTAAATTTGTTTATTTAAGTGTTTAGTATAAGGTAATGGCAAAATATGAATACACAAATAACCTCTTTTTTTTAATAGATGTTTTAAAACAAGTAAATCTTTTGTCCGTTGTGAATAAACTTCCTCAAAAGGTCTACTTTTGAAACTAAAAAAAAATAATCTAGTAAAATTATTTACTGATCAATCCGCCAAAATTGACAATACAATACAATTCATCTGATTTTAAATAATGTAATTTATTTTAATCGGAACATCAGGCGGAAAATTATAATATGAAGGAAAATTTTTGTCAATAAGCCAAAAGTTCAAGCAAGATCCTCTTAAATCTTCGAGAAAAATGCTGGTAAAAATTACTAAAGAAACGCCATAAAAATGTTTTACTAGACCCGTTCAGGTATAATTGTTTAAATTAGGTTTAACTGGTTTGGATCAGGTATAATTGTTTAAAAGCTTTATCAGAAAAAAACCTTAACTCCCTTAAAAACCTTAAAGAATAAGAATTCTTGCAAAAACTTGTTCTTTGGAGTGATGAGGATCAATATACTAGGTTTATTACCGTTTTTTATAATGCAAAGGGCGGAAATGTAGAACGCAGAATTTAATTATGAATTTACTAATAATTGCTTATTACACTAATAATATTAATTTAAAGGAAACTTCTTCATGCAACTGCAGAACAGATGGATGACGTAATCAAATAAAAAAGTTAAAGGCCTAAAAATTAAAAAATTTTTTTCCTCGAGCTGGACAGAATTTAACAATAAGCAGGTTATAAAAATTTTTAATGCACGTGTCAGTGTTGTCAAAGTGGAATATTTTTGTGGAAAAATGCATGTTTTTTTTTGAAATTTTCCAATTGAGGTAAGAACGCATATTTTTATTGAAAAATTATTCTACTAAAAAATTTAATATTTTGCTTTTGGTTTTCACTCTAGGAGGAACAGGTACTTAATATTTTTCTAAATAATGTTTTTGTCTTGAAAAAATGTCAAAATGTCACAGTTCAACCTTTTAATATATTTTGGTTTGACAACTGTTTCAATTGACATTTGAATTTCATTAAAAATAATAAAAGCACTCTATTCAGGAAGTAAATTTATTGAAAAAGCTTGTGTACATCTTTGAAATACTTCAAATTTGTTAAACTAATTTAAGATAAGAAATATGAGTTTAATTTTATATAATGTGCTCAAATGGAAACTTAATTGACATGTTATTTTGTTTATTTAGCCCTGAAAGAAGCTATTTTCATTTTTTTACAAGTTAAATATTAAGGCATGTTTTTTGGGTAAAATTAGCATATTTTTTCAAACCATTTTGGCAATACAGGTTTTATTAACTCGAATAGTAATTTGGTTAATGTTCTGTGATTGCGATTAAATAGGTTTTTAATGCTTTTATTTTGAAGAATTTTCATATCCTTCTTTATAGACATGGCCCGAAATACATATGTGCGGAATACATAATTTAATTTTTCTTTTCTTTATACAAGAACAACTAAAATTTCATCAATTGCATTTGAACAATTTTTTTGGTAAGAATGTAAGAAAAATGGTTGAATTTTGATTTAAACTTGGACTACATCCTTGAAATTTCTTTCACTTAAATTTAATGTCATTTAGATTTATTTAAATTTTACGCCGAGCATTTACGCTTGAATTTATTTTTTAGTATTCTAAAGCCAAAATAACGATCATCTCTTACGATTTGGATTCATTTTCTGAAAAGAAAAAATTGTCATAGAAAATTTTAAGATTTTTTACTCGCAGTTATTATTTAATTATTTTCGTTTAGATCTAATAATAATTTTCTCGAAAATATGTGATTTTTACAATAGTTTTAATTTCTACACTAATTAACGACATTTTTCACAATATTTCTAATGACCTATAGTACTTGGTTTCATATTTACGATATATCATACAATTACTACGTTACGATAACAAAAATTTATAAGAAAATTCAAAAAGTAAAAAATAAAATCTTCTGTTAATTAAAATTTTAAACGAAAAACACAAACCTTTCACAAATATTTTGTAATCTTGAATTACAAATTGTAAGATAACAAATAAACACTCACCTGAAAATAAAAGAAAAGAGTTATTTTTATTACAGTTGTACATAAAATGCTTAAATTTATTTTAAAAACAAATAAAAATGTTAATGAAAAATTATGACGACAAACGACACATAACTTTTCTTTTAATTAAATTTAAATTTTTTATTTTTTTGAGAAATTCCAAGCATAAAAATTTTAAATTTCACAAAAAAATATTTTTTAAATCCAATTATGTTTGGTTAATGTTAGTGCCCTCTTTTGGTAGTATTCTGTTTCATACTTTATCATTGCGGTAATTTAAGACTTTTAAAGACAATTTAATTCCTTATTTTAGGACCAGTTGCGGCAATATTAGACTGTTATTACATTAATTTACTGTTGTTTTCCTTAATTTTCTTGGCAAGATGAAACAAAAGCCCTGACAGTTTCTTTAAAAAAAAGATAAAGTTGAAGAAACACCTATACTACATTGTATGTGGTATTGTGATATGACAAAGGAATTCGAAATTCAACTTTCTTTATTTCTTATAATATAATTTTTAGAACTAAGATGAATTTGCTTTAGCCCAATGCCCAACCGAAGATCGAGATATGCAAACAGAGAGTGCTCTATAGTGCTCTATGAAATTCTATAGAATATTGCGATAGCAGACATATAATTTTTATTAAGGTTGCTCTACCTATCTATTTTCATTACTATAAAGAGGATGCTACCATTTAATTGAACTTTATTATAAGCCTGTGCCTAAGTTCGACAAATAGTTGTTGGTCGTTGGCGTTTATGAATTTTTTGAAAGGAATTACCCAAAACGTGTTTAAAATCTAGTTCTTTTATTTTTTTAAAAAGAAAAACAAAAAATAAGTATAAATTGGAATTCTCCTCGTATGTAAATTTTACTCTTTTTAATTTTCATTACTTTGCCATAATAAATAAAACTGAAAACATAAAAAACATTTTCCATAAAATTTTAGAAATGTAATAAAAAAAAAAATCTCAAAAATATTACAAAAAATTACATCACATGTATTTTCCAGCAAAGACGTCATGTAAGTTATTGAGATTTGAAGAAAAAATTGAACCCTCTAGCGAAATTCTAGAGTAATCATTCTGGAGAAAAATCATTTTGAAAATTATATACGTACACACAGAATAATAAAGTAGAAGCTATAAAATGCCAAATAGTTCTTGAAGCATCATAACAAATAAAAAAGTTATTTTTTTTTAACTATTTATGATTACTCTTACATTTTGATGAAAGTCTAGGCATAATCTTAGTTATAATTATTACAAAATGTTGAGAACAAGTTGAGTTTATTATACATAGTTTAAAGCAATAAAACAATTTAATATACGGGAATATATTACAACCATGTTTACATTGTATTATATAACAATTTTGAATTTACAACCTTAAATTTAAAACAATTACGAAAAATCGTTTAAATTCAGAGAAAATTATGCGAGAAATAAATAAAACAATTTGATTTTATTGAAACTGTAATTCAAAGTAAGTTTAAAGAATGTCTGCTCAAGAAGTTTGAGTTAAATTGTTGATATTTTTTAAAATTAAATTCAATTCTTCATGAAACTCGACCATGTTTGGAAGAACTCATTTAAATTCTTGCTCTTTATATCCCTACATAGTGTGAAAAGTCACAGAATGACCTTAAGTTACAGAGCAATGCATTGTTATGCATTCTTTTAATTTCGACGCCCATAAGTATGCAATATTATTATTCTAACTTGTAAAACACGAGAATAATTTCCTTCTCAGAGTCTCTTGGCAGGATTTGAGCTATTGTTTTAAACAACTTCGTTAGAAAATCTGAAACCCATTTTAATTGAAATGAATTTTTCGATTATAAGCCCTTTCAATTAATTGAATTGGAACTAAAGACTTTTTAATTGATTGTAAATTCTACGTGTCATTTCTAAATAAAGAAACATCAAATAAATAAGACAAATTTGAGTTAATTATAAAAAAAAGCGTTTTAGGCGTGAGTAAGTTTGAGATATCAAAATCGTGACTGAAAAAAGCGGAAGCATTTAGTAAAAAAGGTGATATAAAAAAAAAATCATAGGGTTTAATTTAAACCCTTTAACAATTGGGCGAAATTATTAAGCTCCATGACGCCATGAGCAACATTAAATTAATCCCTCCAAACAATTTTAAATACTTCTTATTTTGTTTTTATTTAATTACCATTTTGCTTACTTTATGTACATAGGCAAAGTAAAATTCACACCAACCAGTCAACATTAACTATTATGCAATAATTGGATTATGTTCTTATAAAAAGTGTGCACATAAACATGATTTTGTCACTGATGTTTACATGAAATTTAAAGAAAAAAAAATAAGCGATACTTTGTAACATTTCAAATTATTTGTCTCTATTTATTGAAGAAGAATATGGAGGAAAAATGAAGGTTATAAGGTAAAGAGCTTAAATTGTATATAAATAAATTAAAATTGCATAAGTGTAGTGTAACTATCGTATATTGACGAAATGAACATATTGTAAGTATTTAAAATCAAAGTTTAAGACGTATGGCTTAAAAAATTTAGAAAATTTCTTACTTAAGGTTTAAAAATTCTTGCGAACGTTGTTATTGAAGCGCTTATTTTATAAAGACTAGAGACTTGAAACTTACTGCATGTATCTTCTAGGTCTAAATTTAAATTCTCGTCCTCTTATCTATTTAACTGAAATTGTAAGCTTTTCTAAAAACATTTCTATGAAAGCAAAAAGCTGACGGTAAATGTCTCGGCATTAATAAATCTAATTGTTTGCCTTAAGTTACTTAATTAATTGTCAAATTGAACCATTATAGGATACTTCTTTTAGCTTTTGCTCTTATCCTAAAAATATATAGTGATTATCTACAGCACAACATAATGAGAATATATTTTGAGTAAAACATTGTTCAATATTCAAGCAATTTATTGAACATCATTTGATCAAGGAAACAAATTACTTAATAGCTTACTATTTAACAAACTACAATCTGGTCTTATTAAAATAAGGAAAACTCTAGCAATTATTATCATATGAGTTCGCTCTTCTAAAATTATGCCATAGAAGAGCATAATGTAATTATAAAAGAAAAGCTGAAATTGAGCAATGATTATGAAGAATTTGTGCCTACGTTATGGGAGAACTGAGTAATTTGTTGCGAACTTATTCAATTTTTTTGACCGAAATCTCGAATCAACTAAAAAAACTCGAAAACTCGAATCAACACTAAACTATGCATTATTATTATATTAAATAATTTATATAAACGGAACCACAAATTTTTTAAATATAAAGAAATTACAATTCACTTTTGCAGTTCCAAAAAAAAGATTTGCTATTTTCACACAATTAAACACAAGTAAATTTGACATTTGAATTTCACACAATTTCACGAACCGCCGGGTATATCGTAGCCTCTTATGAAACAATTACGTATGCATAGAATAAATTCTATGCTATATTGTGACACTATCATCCTTTAAATGAATTTAAAACTTTAATATTTTTGTGACGGCATTTAAGTAATTTGTTTTTTAATAATTTTTCTCTTTTCTCTTTTTTTTTAACAAAACAGGTTTGTAATCATTTGTATTTATTATGGATAATTAAGATAATTCTTGTTTATTTTTTTACGCCTCTATCTGTCAACTTAATATCACCGTATCGTACGCTGACATTGAATAAAAAATATTTAAAACTAAAATAAAATAATTTTTCTCAAGATGGGCCCATATATTTCTAAGCAAAATCTAAGAAAAAACATAAAAAGAATTAAGAAAATTAATACTTTTAATACAATATTGAAGATGTTAACAGACTTACATAAGATACACAAACATTATTTTTCAATCTCACTGTTTGGAATGTAAAACAGATGGTTTTTTTTGAAAAATGTAAAGAGGTCTACAATTTGTAAATTTATACCCACTCTATCTGTAAATGGTCCTATATGCATGTGTATTTGGATATGTGCATAATATTTATGTATAAAACTAATACAACAAATCGTATATTAGGCACCTGCCCCAAAGTGATAAAATTCTTAAAATGGCATTTTCTTAAAAATTAAAGAAAATAGAAAAAAGCAGACTTTACTTGGAACTTTTGTGTAATGTTTCTACATTTTTGTTGTTGATTTTTTTTGTTGCTTGTAAGTACTTTTGGTTATCTTCTTGTATATGTAAAGAAGATGTTAAGGAAAAAAATTGCCTTAGGTTCAAAAGTGTGATTTCAGTATCCAAACGTCAAAATGTTTGCTTTCTATTTTAATTTTTTTTTTTAATTTTTCTGTGTGCCATTTATAATCTATAATAGTGCCTCAGAGATTTTTTAGCGCATTTTTGTTTTTGTATTTGTTTTGTTAGAGAAGAGCTCAAAACTCACAAATTCACTAATGCTAATTCTTCAAATTGTATATTTACTTTTTTTTTGAAATATATGAGCTGACTATAAATTAAAGTTCAGCAGGGAGGAAAATAATTATATATTTTGTGCATATACACACATACTTTATTTGTATACGAGTATACAGCGAATTTAGAGCTCATAACATTCAAAACATTTTTCATTTTTCATATAAAAAATAAATATGAAGTTAAGAAAACATTTTGCCTTTATAGTTTTGTTATACATAAAAATTTTTGTTATATTTGTCTAAGAGTACAAGGTTTGTTTTAAGGTTTTGGAACGTTTATAGAATGGTGAGTAACGAAATTTTAAAAACAATCAAAATTTGAAAAAAAAATAATAAAGGTTCTTTATTATAATACTAGTGTACTGTTAGAACGTTATGTAATATTTACATTTAATTTTAAAAATATAAAAAATGTATAAAGAGACGTGGGTTTTTGTATCAAAACATTACACCAAAAAGATTTTGTAAATTTTAATCGTGTACTCAAAATATGTTCCGAAACGTATTGTAGTTGTAGTATGTAGCATTAATATGTAGTTGTATCTGCATACTTAAGCATGTACCTATAGTTTTGCAAGCACAAATACATCTAAATAATAAGGGCGACCTATTCAGGGGAATACAACATTAAAAATGTGAAACACACAAATAATATTTAACACTTTAAATTTAATCACGAAATATAAAAAATTAGAACTACGCACATTTATTCCAATATTGAAATTTTAGGTTAATTTTTACTTTCGGAGAAAATGACTTGGAAAGTTTTGCAATTTGCTATATATTAGTATAAGTAGGAGATTTAAGGATAATATGTAGACTTTTTTAGAAAATTTGAAGTTGTGCAAGCTGCGTCCTTTAAAAAACTAATTTAAATTTTTGATCATTTGCATTGGGAAAGTATAAGAAGGAGAATTCCAACTTAAAATATGAAATGAAGCAATAACGTTCTTCACAAAAAAAAATTCTTGCAATCTTTTGATAAAAGAAGTTATTTAACCTTATTTAAACTAAGCAGGCATTCTACGTTGAGTTTTCAATTATATTTTTCTAAATATTATTTTTTGAGAAATGGCGCTAATAATAACGATCCTATGCATACACATGAAAAACAACCTTATTGACTTGATGAATTTTTATACAACGATCGCATCACTTGCAACTTCTTCAATTAACGATCGTGTTTGTAAACTTATCTCTCCATTTGATTTTCATGGAATGTCATGATTTTTCTCTGAAGTTTTAAATTTTCTTAGAACTATAATAAAATTGTCCGGTCAACTTTAGTCGAATTCTTACCTCTAACAACTCGATACTGAGTTGAATGTACCACTTTTCTTTTAACTTATTGCAAGTAATTATAATTTAAAACCTTAGAAAGAAAGTTACCATCTTTTTGTTGCATATCATTACCATTAGCATATTAGATTATTTTCAGATCGATAATCTTTCTTTAAGAGGAAACGAACCATTGAATTGCATTATATTGAATAATCAGATAACATTTTCTATTTAACTGCGCAAATTTAATTCTTTTCAACATTTTACTCAATAATGTATTCTTACAATTTAATAATGGAAATCAGAAAAAATAGAAAAAATCCAATTCAAAGATCAAATTTCAAAAATTGAAAGTTCATTATCATAAATTATTATTCCTCTCTTATGTAATGGCAGCAAGAGTATAACAGAAAAGTACAAAAAAGAAGGGAAATATAATGGTTAACATGCATAAAAAACAAAATATGAGGGAATTTTAATAATTTTTATTTAACAATTTTTCATCTCTATAAAAAGAAAATAACCATTAGAAATGATATAAAAAGCAAATTTATTAATAAATGTTTCGTATCCGTACACCAATAATAATGATCCCATAAGTTTAAAAAAAAAGATGAATGTGAATGATGTTGGAACAAAACAAAAAAAAAGCTTATGGTTATGGGAAAGAAAACAATTTTCTTTTTTAAAATAAGCAAAACATTTTGAATGAATCGAATTGGAGCTTTCCTGGAAGCGAAAACTTTGAATTGAAAGGAAAACATATTTTTACCAGGCCTAGGATGTTGTACTGTCCAAAGTGGGCTTCTGCGATTTTAACAGCAAAATAAACTATCAGGTTTAAAAATTTTCTTGCCAAATATGAACAGACCCTCAAAGTTAAAGGTATTAAAGGAATAACTTGCTAAATAAAAAAATATATTTCAGGTTAATTACGTCTAGATTTAGACCTAACCAATGGTACAGTCGTTACTGAAGTGGTCCTTTAACAGAAGGGTCTCGATTCAAAAAAAGTCCTAGTTTTCTTTTTTTAAAAAAAAATTTAGTTTTCGAAACGGCACCAGAATTTTAATGACAAGCGTCGGTAAGTTTGTATTTGCAACAAAAAGTAAACAAAATTTCTTTTTCAATACGCTTCATAAACCAATATGTCGCAGAGTATCAAAAACATCAAAAATACATGGAGAGAAACTTAATATTTCGTAATATGTTGAAAACTTTAAGAAACTCTTGAAGATGCCTCAAATATGTATTTGCTACAAAAACGAACTCAAGGGTTCCTGTAATTAAGCTTAATTTATTATTCTTCACTTAATTTATTTTGTTTCTAGTTTCGATTTTCGAGTTCTGTCTTAATTTCTCCTTGATTTACAGGTTTTTTTTTCGTAATTGTCCCAATAGTCATTTCAAGAGATTTACAAATCAAGAAATTGTGGGAAAATAAAAGCTTGTCAAATCATAATTAAGTACTATTAATTTTATAACTTGACCATAATCCGTTTAATTTAGTCGATTTGTAAAATGGTGCCTCTCTGAATTAAACTATTATCCATATCACGTTACTTTTATATTAATGATTAACTGAATTTAAAGAAAGAAACTATAAATGGATCCAAAAGCAAAATAAGAAAAAAATATTTGAAAACAAAAAAGAAAACTTCGTAAGAAATTAACGATTTGTAAAAGAAAATTTTTTTTCTCGGTATTTGACGAGTTTTATTTGTTTTGTGTTTCTTTTCCATAGCCACAACTCGTAATCATTCCATTTGTCAATTAGCATATTTATTTTTCTTTTCATTTTTAAAAATGGTAAGTTGCTACACTTTTAAAAGAAAATTTTTTTTCCATAATAAGCATTTTTTGTTTTATTTCAAACGGTTATAAACTTTAGGAAAATAGCTGGAGTAAAACGAAAACTCGAAAATATTACAAATATTTACAAAAATTCAAGTTGTTAGCGTCAATCAACATTATTGCTATAATCATCCCTATCAATGGCAGCAGCAATAGCATCAACATCGTCATTATTGCAACAACAACAATAACAGCAGCGGAAAATATCATAATTATCTAAAAAAAAGAAAAACAATGAACGTATGGTGCTGCTGCCTAGTGCCTGCTGCATAACTATTTTTCTTTTCTTCTCTTTTCTTTTGCTATGGGTTTTTTGTACTTTTGGTTTTCTTTTCTTTTTTTTTTTTGAATTATGATCAATTTATTTTTGCTGTAGGTATTTAAAATTCCAGCAACAATCGAAGTACAACATAAAAAAGGCAACTTTCTCTCTCAACCAGTTGTTGTTATTGTTGTTTGTAGCCTGTGTTGTGTGTTGTATTGACCAAAGAGTAAACAAGATTTCTGTTTTTTTTTACTGATTTTTCTCCATTTTTTTTTTTTGGTTTTTTACTATTTTCGTTTTTATCAAAATGTTAAAATAAAAACGAAAAAAAGCGTTATGAATAATCACGTCTAGTCCGCCACCGTTATCATAGCCGCGAAATCGTGTATATTAATCCTCGTATATTTCTTTTACGTTCATGTGTGTGTGTGTATTTGAAAATGTTGTACATGTGTGTTTGCATGCATGCTGTGTATTTTAAATTTTTTAAAAATCTCTTAGGTTTATTTACAGGTGATTGTAAAAAAAAAATATGCTCATGTATCTGTGATTGTTTGTTTATCTTTAATCAAAAAAGGTGCCAGATACCATTAAATTTTTTTTCAGTTAGTTTCGATTTTTAGATTTTATTTTAATTTTAGTGTTTTATCTTAATAGAAAACGAAAATAAATTTCTTCTTATATAATGCTGATTAAACGATTCCAACTATTTTAATACCAATGTACCTAATATGAAAAACAATTCGTCAAATAAGTTGTGAGTACCCGTAACTCAGTAACTGAGTTAAATAAATTAGAATAGTTTAAAATAAATTAGAATAGCAATTAAAAGACTTATACATATAAGTTTTCTATTTTACTTTATTGTGGGGTGGTGTTGTAATCGCATGACATTACAAATATTTCGCACAAAATTTTTAAATGTAATATGGAAAATCAAAAAATAATTTTTATTTAAATCTTAATCTGTCAATCTGTTTGACGGTTTATGTTAGTCTGTCGGTCTGCCTGTGTGTTAATGTATCTTACTTTCGATTAAATTAATTAAGCCCGTGAATGTAATGAATTAATCTACTTTTGAAATAAATTGGTGCACAAAAAACTAAATTTTATTTATGAATCCAATGTTTACTTTCGACCATATTTGACATTAATTTGAAAGGTTTTGAATTTTGCTTCATTGCCCCATTAAATGTGTTAAAAATGCCTTCTTTTGTCAATAACTTGTCAGCTATGAAAGTTTAACAAGAGTAGGTAATCATCTTTCGCTAATTATTTTCTTCCCGAATTTATTGAAACTGTGCAATTTTAGAAGCTTTATTTTATAAATAGAATACATTAACTAAAAATTTGCAATTTGGATAAAAGTTTTGAGTTTATTTCAATCAATTATATGTCATTTTAGCAATTTAGAATTGTTTAGGTTTATAATCAATTTAGAATTGTAAAGTTTGCGTCTTATTTCCAATTTGATATTTAATGAAAGACGCGAGATTTCTATCCAAAAATATACCCTGTTTCATAAAATTTCACAAATTCTCTTAATTTATTGGGTCTAGAAACATTGTAACTTTTACCAAATTGCGGGGGAATTTTTAATGTAAGACAAAATGTACAAAAAACATTCTTTAAAAGTACTTTGAAATTTATTGATCAGGAAAAGCCTTTTGTTTCAAACTAGAAAAAATATAAATTTACTTTTTCAAATAAAACCTCAACGTTAGTATTATTTTCCACTATGTGTTCATTGTGTCGAAGTTTCAAAAAAAAAATTTAAATTTCAAATAAAAAATTGTTAATATGCAAATGAAATGGATGAAAATATTTTTTTTAGCTTTTGGATTTTCATTCATGTTGTCAAACGGTACTACAACACTTTACAATGGAAATTTTCGAATTCATTTATGTGGAACAACAATAAATCTTTCTAACCTTAATAATGTTTCCGTATACAATTTTGATTTTGCTTGTGAGTGAAAAATTATAGTTTTGTTATGTTGTCAATTTAATATTTTTATTAAGAATATAATTGCATAAACATAGGCGAAATTTACTTATTTATTTTTTCTATAGTACATTACATAAATGTAGCTTTATTAACCTTTCCACTTAAATATAACAAAATTTTTCGCGATGTATTTAAAAAAGGAGCAAAGTGCTACTTTAGAAAAATTGCAAAGATGCCAAATTCTATATTACACTGTCCTTATTATGATGCAAAATACAGTCTTATTCAATTGCAGCCTCTTCGGTAATCGAAAACAAATCAATCGAATTGTAACAATCGTTTATATTGCAAATGATTGTTTGTCTTGCCAAAAACATGTATTGGGTTTTATAAAAAAGCAAGGAATCGTAGTGAACTTTAACATTAAATTTTGAAATGTGCCGCTTTGCTTATCTTTTATTCAAAAGTTATCGGTAAAATTGATTTGAAGATCGTTTATAGCAATAAAAACATTGAAGGTAAGAACAAAACGTGAGCGAAAAATTTTCTAAAATTTTTAGTTCTATTTGTTCAAAAGAAGATCTTTCAGAAGACTACCAACACTGTTTCGGACAATAAGGAATTGATATAAAATGAATCGTTAACAAGACAGAGAATGTATGCTTTATAATAATAACATACAATTACTTTCGACCATATAAAAATAATAATAATATAAAAATTTTTATGTACGCAAATTAAATGAATTGTTTTATATAAAGAGTCTAGTCACTTAATTTTCTAAGAATTTAATATCACTGAGCACCATATACGAAATTAAAAAATTAAATGTACGTCGATCGAAATTAAAATAATTTTATCTTTTATTTATAAATTCTGGCAATAAATAGTTAATAATTTAAACAACATTAAATTATCAAGATAATGTCTAGCTTAAATTGACTTTAAAATCGTTTACCCGGAAGCAATAATTTTCAAAGGAAAAAATGCTCTGACAACTATTAATATGGTGCTCATCCTGATAATTTAAAATTAAATTACTGAAAATTTGCCATGTGCCATCGTCTGTCCTTAGTGTTTCTGAATAATGTTATATTGTCAACTTAATTATTTAAATTACTACGCCACATACATTTTTCAATATCGTAAACAACAAAAAGAAAATTTTTAACCCTTTTGACTTTTCATCAATGAAATTTAAAAATAAAAGAAAATTGAGTTTATCTTGTAAATTTTTCAAATAATTATTATTATTAATTTTGTTGTTTTTTTTCTTTTTAAATTATAATTGAAGGAATTTTTAATTTATTTAATATTTTCTCTTTAAAATAAATTATCATTCTCGGCCTTCAATATACACCTGTATACTATACACTTATCTCTTGTATTTTGTGTCAATGTGTGTTTGTGTATTGATTCGGAATAAGGTAATAAAAATAATAATAAAACTTTCGCTACTTTTTTGTTTCAGTCTTTTTTGTATTTTTATTTTTTTGATATCAATTTGCTTATAAAAAAAAATTTTTTTTTCAATAAAATTCAATTCTTAAGTATTCAACATGCTTTGCCTCTAAAGTCAGCAAATAAATTTATTAAAAAAAACATACATACATACATAAATAACTAGTTTTAATGTCCGAGTCGCAACTTGATCAATTTATCAGGATTAAAAAAAAAGATAAAAAACATGAACGTGAGGAAAATAAATGATAAAAAAAAAGAAACAAAAACAAGAAAACGAAAAACTCTTGGCGGTTGTCTTACATTACGCATAAGAAAGTGAAGTGATATTTTTATTAGCTGCCATCAAACGCTTAAAATTTGACAGAAACGTTCTTCAACTCTCCAAAGGTAAATATTGATGATGGTATAAGAGCAAAAAAAATATTTGATAAAAATTATGTGTGTATCTAATTCACTTTGAAAAAAAAATAAAATTAAATGTAGCATAATGGTTGTACGTATATACCACAACACAATGTGCAAATGTATATGCAACGCACACTATCATAAGAAACTTTACTACACTCTGACAAGAAATATGACTGATATGCTGTAGTATTGCAATTACTTCGTATGTCTGTTTGTTAACAACAACATTTTTTTAATGTCCTATTTTTATTAAGGATTAATAATGGTTGGATATTAACGTTGTAATGATGATGAAATATTACCGGTTTAATGCTAATAAATTAAAGGATTAATCTACTACACAATATATACATATATGGTATGAATTATTAAATGGTAAGTTAATTAAAAATGTATTACTATGTATGATAAAAAACTATGAAAAAAACTATGAAAAAAACAAGTTTATAAATATATTTGAGCTGGAGAATCGGATATTGAGCAATTGCGGGAGCAATTTTATAAACTGAAGGAGTTCGTCTTTTAAATATTATTGAAAATATTGCTTAAAGGGAGCAGATAAACCTCTAAATCAAATAATATTTTTAATCTAAAATAAATCTGAGCTTGAGCTTTAAATGCAAGACAAAATCAGTCATTAGCTGCCTCCAAATTTGATAATTTGGGATTAATTGTTAAATCAATTGTCATGTTTAATACTTAATTATCTGATGTATTACTGTGAGAACTGCGTGAACTAAATTTATAGTTTTAAAAGTCAAAATTATTGATGTTCCATGATTATTTAGTAAAATTGAAGTAAAATTTGTATGATATACGAGTACTTTATTGAACTACTCATTACAAATTCTGAAACCTTTAGATTCAAGTCGTATATGACTGTAGCAGTTCTGATATTAACTTCTGATTATGGTGTCATTATTATTTACAAAATTTGGGTTCAACTTTATATTATTTATCTCCGCTTCATGGAAATGGCACGAGAAATGTAATCATATGGGAAATATTTTTCATTCATTTCAATTAAACTTAGTTTCAGAAAAATAAAACTTTACTTTAATTTCAGACGGAAACAGTTTCATTCTATTCGAATATAGTTTCATTAAATTAAATTAAAAATGATTTAGTTGGTCCAAGATATAAAAATACTCGGAAAAAAATAAAAACAACAATATAAAAACTAAAGTTAAAACTAAATTAAAGTAATGTGAGCTAGAATTATGACTGCTGACTCATGGAGGGCGATTCAGAAGAATGCTATTTTTGACTATTTACGATAACAAACGAATATCGATTATTTTCCAGTTTTTTTAGAAACCATTGCAATTGTACGTTTTCATTAAAATTTACAATATTATGTAACTATACAATGATTCATAACATAAAAAATATTTATTTATTAAAATGTGTCTGCGTATTTTAAAAAATTAGTTCCTCAATATTTTTTCAATGAAAATATATAAGTTATTATTTCCACTGTAAATATTATGTAAAAATGTAGCTATACGATATAAATATATCGCTAGAAAGTATATTGTAATAAATATTTTGTCAAAATATACGTGCCAAAATGTAATTTTGCTTTTAAATTATTTTTATTATTTAAGTAATATAAAAAACTATCTACTAGCTTAACATACATACTAAATGTATTTATATACATATATATATTTATGCAAATATAAGTATGGAGTGTATTGGCGCTATAATTGTTTCATTCTCTGTATGGATTTAATTATGAAATGTCAATGTCAATAAAAAAACTACTCATATGCGCTATACAAAAAATTAATCGATATTAAAAAAATAAATTCTAAAATATTTTTAGCGAATGCTATTGTTTATACGTAAATAAAATTTGAGAGAAATGACATTTTAATTATAGAATCATGACATTCAATAAACTCCTTGTATTTTTTGAAATAATGAAATTAATATTTTTAAAACACTATTGTAGAAACAAGAGTCAAACAGACTGGATATAGGGAATTTTTATTAAAATTGTAAAATAATAAAGGTTGTTTTACAATATGTTACGGTAAACAAGAGAATATATGTAAATATGAAAGTTATGCTAATCGAATTATTAGGAATATTTTTAATTTTCATGTGTCAATAATAAAAGTGCTGATGTATATCTAGTTGACTCTTTGATGCTCAACAGAAATTACTTTAGTTGAATTTTTGTTAATACATTAGATCATTACACGGTATATTTTATATATTACGAATTAATACTAAGAACTCATGTATTATGAAACTATAAGAAGCACCTACAATTCAGAAGTTTATATAACTTGTGAAAAAATTTTGTAAAGAAATTATTAACACACATAAACACTATTGGCCTTATTTTTCAATCAATTAATCAAAAAACTCACAAAGTGCCTGTTACCAACACTCAAAACACCAATGAAATATAAAAGAAAAGTATTTCTTTACAAAGTTCAAAATTTAAATCAAAAGTAGAAGTGGTTAGAACAATAGAGCTGAGTACATTAATATTTATTTTTTTAATGTAATTTTTACAACTAACAACACTTAGCAAATTCAAGAAAACTTAAAAGCTTACACATGTTTCTTTTTACTTTAAAGTAGCTTAGGCAAAAATTGGTTGCTGAACCAATTTTTGCCTAAGCTACTAACCAATTTACAAATACTACTTTTAATCAAAACAAAAATTTAATTTGTGACTTTAATTAAAAGTAAAATTAGTGCTTAGTTTACTTTTCAGACGACTAGTCGCAAAAATTTTAAATCCGGCACGCTGATAGCCTGTAGGTATAAATAAATAATTTATAACGGAAAGTAGTGCCACACAGTTTAATTGAACTTTTAAATGGGCCCAATTGGTCGACGGGGTCAATAACCCCGCTAGTACTTCTTCTTAATTTTTTAATCACTCCCAGATGTTGGCAACAATAAAAAATTGCAAGACGGTAAGTTCAATAAAGATAGTTTCTCAATCTTTTATTGAACTAAGCAGGGAAACCATAATAAATTGCAAACCAATGATTTAAACCGACTTTCTTAATTTCTGAACAGAAACAGAAAATGTGCTTTTAAAGTGATTTAATAAATTAAAATAAAAAACTCTAACAGAGAGGCTTAAAAATAAACGAAGACTAAGACTCTCTTGTCTTTTCAAAAAAATCACAACACGAAAGATTTTATGAGTATTTCAAGAAAATGAAATATTAAATCTCATATAAGTATCTCTTGAAAATTTATGTGGGTTAGACTGTTTTACTCCTGAGCCCCTCAATAAATTTATTTAAAAGACCCTAAATAACATAAAAAGTATAGTTATCTTATAAACTTTTACCAAATAACTAAAATAATTTTAATGCACAATACAATCTCAACGTAATATGAGATTTACAAATTTATTTGGAAATTAAAAATGACCATTAATAGTAATGAAAACATGTGCAAATCATTTAAAAATGTGAGTATTTCAAGTGTGTTTAAATATGCCTATAATTAACACGTAACATAAGTAGAGTACATGTACTTATGTGCAATATCATGTTGCTGTAATTTTAACCACAAATTATAAAAATTCCAATCTCTCATTTTTGATAAGTGCACCGATTAAAGACTTTTTAATAGAAATTTATGACCTAATTAGTAAATTAAAACTTTCTCTAACAATATTGTTTTAGTGAATGCAATTAAGATAAAACAGTTGTTTTACTAAATATGATTATTGAATCATAAAATTACAGGTGCCTCAATAAACAAAATGAAAGTATATGAACGTATTAGGAATGTTGTGTATTTGCAAAAATTGCATATGCACATTTCTTGTTTGACGAAAGTTGTTATGTAAATATAAATACAAAGATTTATAGTATAGAATGCATAAGACAATTTGTATAGAATGCATAAGGCAAATTAATTAAATTAAAATTACATTACATTAAAACGAGAAAAAGCAAGTTGACTGTGTCAACTGTGTGATACCCGAACGAATTTGTTATCCTATGTGTGAATAAATATGCCATAGCTAACTATGAGATAGACTATGACTCTAAGTTGTCGTACTACGATATAAATTTATAAAAAATTTCAGTACTGTGTTTTATGTTTTCTAAAATATTGTCAAACTACTATTGAAGTTGTATGGCTGGTACCAGAAAAAGCCAAGCAATTTCAATGACTTTTATCAAACACTTTGGCCCTACTAATATATTCGCTTGTGTGAAATTTTAATATCACTGCATTTATAGTGTTTGAGATATAGTCAAATAAATTTTGAAGTTATATGGCACCTACACGAACCAGTGCTCCGATTATATCGAATTTAAATAGGGTATTTTAAAATGCCAGACATTTACTATTATAAATCATTTGTGAAAATTTGCTGAACTTAGCTCAATTAGTTTTTGAGATATCGTTGCGACAGACGGACGAACTAAAATCAAAGCGCATTGGTAGATTGGTGAGTTCCAATGGAACCGAGTGGGGCAAGAGGACATCTCTCGGCCCCCGCTACCATTCGTGACTGAATGTAGCTTCCACACGCTCTCGCCTATAATATCTATGTTCCAAGTATAAAACAGGAGAAGGCATTATACTGCATTTCTCGAACACAAAGTTCGGAGCCCATATTTGCAATTCAATTATTTTTCGAGCTATAACTAGTCTAAATTTTTTTATTAATGAAATGCTAAATGTATATTGAAAAGTGAGATATTTGACAGTTTATATTAGAATAGCAGGATATCGGCAACACTTTTTCGTGCGACCCTAGAGTAAACTCATGATTCGTGCGATTGTACTAAATACAAAAAAAATGCAACATAATATCAATTGAACTTATTTTATTTTCTAGTTCTAGTTTAAATTTTCTTTTAATCATTTTGAATAATTGGAACTTTTGAACTTTTATAAAAATAAAGTAAAATGTTTCAAATTTCATTGTCATCTGTTCAACGGATAGGGAACTCATTTATGCATAGTAGCATAACTACTCTGTCATGTGCTCTTTTTATTGACCCGATTTATAAATTTATTATTTAATTAAGGTAAGTGCTATTTTGCGCTTTTGTGTTGCAAACAAAAGATCTTTCAACTTTCATTTTCTTTAAACGGGTTCCTGATAAGAAATGTGATAACAACAAACTCAAATTAATATCTTTGTTTATAAAGTAGTAAATTCCGAAACTTTCGTCTATTGCCGTTCAATTCAATTGTCTATCTTTAGATTTGGCGGTGTGTTTACTTAATAAATTGCTATTGTTTATTGATTGCTTGTTTTTTAAAAATTAATAAAGTTGTTTTTTATTTGCTTTTTAATTGTTCTTTGATTCTTCTGTTGTTTTTCTTTCTTTTGTGTATTTTTTTTGTCACTTGACTTGAAAAGAACGCTTGAGTTTTTCACATATTTTTTTAAGTATTTTTTTTTGTATCAAAAAAAAATTTAATTTACCTTTGAGTAAATTTCTGTTACGTTTTTTCCTTAACAATTTTTTTTGCCTTAAATTTTTTTACTAATTTTAACTTTACAATTTTTTTTATTTATCAAAAAAATTTATAACTTTTTGTGTTTTTCTCTCTTCTAATTTTTTCTTTTTTTTCAAATATTGGTCATGGTTAGGCTCTATATTATTCATTTGACTCAAATATAATAGGAAATTCTTTAAGGTACTCTCGCATTAAACTTGTATTTTTCGTGATTCGTAAACAATCGAAATTTATTGATATAGAAGTACGCAGTGTACATGCATTATATGTATGTGTACATATCGCACCTTTAAAGTAATATGACAAAACTCTGAATTTTAAAATTATAAGGAAATTCAGTCGAAAATTGGGCGACTTTTTCTACATGAAAATGTTATATTTTTGGGGGCAACGAGAAGCCCCGAAAAATATTTTAATTTGATAAAAGGCCCGAATTGAACAGCAATTTAAGAGAAAACAAATAAAAAATATCGCATTCGTAAAATTAGGGAAATAAAAATGCAAAACTGAAATCTGTTCTTTCTATTTTTATTCAAATTTTTTTTTCAAAATTTATTTAAACCCACAATTTTATTGTCATATTCTCTAAAGAATTCTGTTAATTGTACTCATTATTGGAAAGCAAGGGATCTATACAAGCTTATAAAAATCATAATGTAGTTGAAATATTGCAGCAATGAATATTCAAACAATGCTTATAAAAAATCCTTAAGAAAGGCGATAAGGCCTTAAATAAAGAGAATGATCTCGCCGTTTTAATGGTATATGTAAATTAAAAATTGGCTACTTTCATATGGCGCGTTATTGTACTAAGGGTGCGATACAATATATTTGGAATTGTGAACACATTTTGTGCTCCTATGACTGTTTATTGTTATTTACTTAAATTTTGTAGAAATTTATTTTGTTTTTATTCCTCCAACAATTTTAATTATTTTTTTTTTTCTTAAATCATTTTTTAAATTATTTTCCAAGGTTTTACGAATATTTTTCGCGCATTGAAAAATTAAACAACAAATGAACGTTATTGTTTTGAAGTTCTCTTCGCGTTATCGTTTTGTAATTGTTGTAAATGAAAATTTAAATAGAAGTTATTTATAACCGTAAGCGTTATAAATACAAGTACATTTGTATATAATATGTGAGTTTGTATGTATTTAAAATTTTATTTTTTTCAAATTATCTAAAAGTCAAGGTATAAATTGTTTTTTTCTTATAAATATTCATTAAAAAAAATTGATAAAAATTAATAATTCTATTATATTTAATTAGAAATTAAAAATTTTTTTGAAATTTTTTTTCTTAATTAAAAATTCATATTATTTTTAAAGTTGTTTAGGTAAATTAATTAGTAATTTTCTAAATAACTCTCGGCAATATTTTAATGTTTAGTAAATAATTTTTCAAGAACATTTAAATAAAATTTATAAATATGCGTACGTACAAGTGTGCATTGAAAATCATTCAAATTGATTTAATAGAAAGGTGATTCAACTAAAGTATACATACATATATACATATTGAATGATTCATAAATCATAATTTCACAAATTAGTGGATCAAAGTCGCGATTATTAAATAATACATAAAATGGATAGATTTTCTATTAAAATTGTAAAATTGAAGAAGAGAAGTTTCATTTCGAAAATTTAAATGTGAACAATTGAATTTTAATGCCATTTCAAACATTCAATATAATTTTTAACATGAGATTTAATAACCTTTTGATGCACAATTTGATCCACGTAGATGACAACAACCTGAAATCACGGTAAATTTATTTCTGAAATGGTTTGTGTAAAATTTTTTTTTTTGCCGACACACCTTAATTTTAAAATTAAATGCCTAAATAAAAATCGAAGAGTGTCATATTGTGTTTATCAAGGAAAATTGAACTAATTCAATCAATTAAATTTAAGATCTTAATTAATTTTAAAATTAATTTAAAATTTCTAAAATATAATGGAATAATTTGAATTGAATATACCTATATATGTAAATGATAATCATACTTTATTTTAAGTTACCCTTAATTAAATGGATTACGGTGAATTAAGTTTTATTGCATAGGTTTACAGTGCATCAATTCGAAAAGATTAATTCATTTGTAGAACAGATTCTTCACGATCGTGATTAAATAGTTTTGGTTAAACATATAGATCAGGGCATATAGAATAGATTGTATAAATTCTGCAAAAAGTATAGAAAAATTTTTAAATTTAAAGCATTTCAATACTGGGTTCATTGAAGCTCCTTTAGAGCATTTTCCTAACAAGCGATACGGTATACACTTTGGTTCGAAAAATTATATCGTGTAGCCATGTTATGATGTCAAGGCATACGTCTAAACTGAAACAATGTTATATGTATTCTACGTTACCGAGTTTTCCACGTTGCAAAATAGGAGCAACGAATCTTGGTAATAGTATTAATCAAGTTTTATTACAGGCATTGAAAAGACAAAATTCCATAGTTGGGATGCTGTTATTATATTATTACTTTTCCAAAATTTGAAATTTAAAACCAAGTTAATGTACAAGAAAGTTTAAAGATTTTTATTGAAACTGAAGAACAAGTTTTTGTATTAAATATTAAACAAGAAGAGCAAAAAATTTTGATAAAAATAATTAGCATCTTTTCCTAATCTATTGGTTTGAGTGAAAGTGCATATTCAATAAAGACCATAATACTGTAAGTATAGTCTGTCTAATGCATGAATGCGCATTGACTCTAATAATTATTATTTCAGTTTCTAGGTATACCTATACAAAAAACAAATATCTTGACTATACCTGGAAAAAAGCTATAAATAAAAACTTGTAATATTTAATCGCTAATTAATTTCATTTAAGTTATAATTATGATTTTATAATTACATAAAAAATAATTATATTTAGATTAAAGCTAAATTTATTTTAAATAATTAAAAAAGCAATTAAAATAATTTTTAATTTTGAATGGTAATAAATGCATATATGAATTTTGTAGTCTTCATTTAATTTTATTTTCATGAAAAATTACGATTTCATTCATATTTTTGATAGTTTTAATTATTATAAATGATAAGCCGACATTCGTGTTGTATAACATTTTCTGACGTTTATACAATGCATGTTTCTTAGCACGCGATTAAAATTTTAACTTATTTTTACAGTATTTTGTTCTGTTAATTAAACAAAAAAAAAATTTAAAATTTTAAAATATCTGATTTGGATGCACATGTATAACAGTTTGTGTGTATGTGTTCTGCCATAAATAATAAATTTATAACTTTTAATTTATGTTAAAAAAAAAAAACTTTTTAAACCAATAAATTTTCTTATAAACATAAAAAGTAAATTACTTTATTTTTTAACGATAGTAAAAAATTAGTTATTTTCAAATCAAACTCGAAATCTAAATACCACTAAACTTTTTATTTATTAAGAAATTTAACGATGTCGCCTGAGCATGCTTTATCCATTTATTATTTTAGTACTATATAATTACAATGAGTGCAATTCAATGTTACTGTTTACATTACAATAAGCTTAGAACTTACTGCTAATACCACCTGCTATATAATCAATGTGAATTGTCCTTAATTTGTGTCCAAAGCATTAGTGTAGTCAACTAAATTGAAAAAGTGAATGCACACAAAATTTCATACTTATGAATAATATTAAAATTTCGTGCTTATTAAAGTAGAGTTATGTGTATTGTAATTTTTAAAAATTTATTTTAGAAATTTCAACAAATGACAGCTTTTTCTACACATTCCTACGACGTAAAAACAAATCTTACTTCTCTTCTGACATTTAGGTTTTATTTGCTTGTTGTTATTAAGTATCAAATATTTTCCACCTGATGTCATCTTTTATATGGAAAGTTTATCATTAACAATTCTTATTATATACGCGCCTTTATATTTAGAATAAATTTAATTGCTTATTCACCTCAATTTATTTATTATTTGTATATTTATTAACTCAGGGTTACTAAGCCACTAAAATTTCATTCAAGAACAATAAAAGTTAAATAAATTAAATAAAGGTAAGTTAAAGATGATATTTTTGTATAGTTTCTTAAAAAAAAATTTACAAAAGTCTGTAATTCAGACGTTTACATTATTTATAGTTCTAATTTACATAATGTATTAAGGTTACTGATACACAGTATGCACATACTTATTTTTCAGAGTTGTAACATTACATTCGCTAATTAAACGCAGTCACTATACAGTAACACAACATCAGGTGTATATGTTTAAGTATTACTGGATGTTGCACGTGTAGTACAAATGTTTTTGAAATGTATATATGCTATGTACTATATGTATAATATATATGCAATACAAATAAGATGTACACATGTGGTTTTTATTTGAATATTGCTTATAAAAACCTAAGTTGTCAAGATTTAACTGTTATTGAAATTTGTAATCAGCTTACTTTGACACATCAGCAATTCAACAATTGAAAAAATGTACCGCCAAATGTGATTTGCTGTTGGTGTTATAATCTAATCTTATTTCTTCACAAAAAGGGGACCGAATTCGGCCTATACGATTATTAAATCATGATCAATACGTTTTCATTTAAGATTTTGATTATATGGACCAGAAAGAGATGTAATTTGAACAAATTGGTTAAACATGCCAATAGTGTTTAAGATTGTAAGAAATTGTTCTGATAATAATGGTCTCGAGTGTTAATTTCTTTATTCCATAAATAAAAAAAATTTTGTTTAAAATTTAATTTTGTGCGCTATTTTTTTACAATTTAAAGTTAAATCGTAGTTAAGAAAACACCCTATATATATAAATATCTTTATGAAATTGCGCACATGCATTTACATATTATGCATATTTATTAACAATTTACATATATTGTAATAATTATTTTTGTAGACTTTTATACAAATATATATATACATATCTGTTATACATTGCATCATGCTTATTAATATTATTTTATTTAGTACTCCATATACATGTATTATTATTTATATAATAAATTTGTTATTTATGCAATTTAGCACACTTCCAGACATTTTTGCAAAAAGACAAAAATAAACCTACATATTTAAATTGTTTATACATTATTCAATTTAAAAATTTCAATGCCTGATAAAATAATTACACCAAAATAATATAAATAAATAATACTAAAATAATATGAAATTTAATGAACAGCAAACGTAGAACAATTAACCAAACTCATACAACCAAAAAAATGGGTTGCGGCAAATAGGAACTAGTCATACTCTGATGTAAGAACAATGATCTTCAGCCCGTTAGTAAGTACGTAATCAAAATAAATTCAATTAATGAATCTAATTATTAAATATTTATAATAAATATTAAGTAAAGAAATCGAATGGTATTTTCGAATTTCTCAACTATTCTCTTCAATTAATTAAGTTCTTCTTCCGATTAATATAAAAATATAGACGACGTCTTATATAAATTATTTATAAACATCATTTGTGGCTAGAATAAACTTAAATATTGATATTTATAGATCACAGGGCAGCCCAATATAAGCGCATTCGAAAATTATTTACACGTATAAACCAGGTTTTTTTGCTTTGTTATTTATTTGTGATATTATTTCTTTAGGGGTGCAAAATACTTTCGAATTTCGCATATTATATTAGCAACATTTACAGCACCTTAATGCAATAAAAAAAAACATTTTTAAATGCTTGTATTTTTAAATACACCAGAAATATTATCATTTGCATTTTACAATTATATTAAGCATTTAAAAGCGCATTTGTACGTTATTTTAATAATTTTACAAATTAAATTAAGTAGTACAACTTATTTAAAGTGTAAAATGAAAAGAAAATTTCTAAATCACATAAAACAGAAAATATTTATGAGCCTGTGTAATAAAAATTATTTGGGACACCAGAATTATGAGCGATCATGAGAGTAAAACGTGGTTATTTAATGAAGAATTTTAAAATATAAAAAAATATATTTTTTTACTCAAAATAACAACAAGGTATATAAAAATAGGTAGAACAAATATTAGGTACTGTTGCTAATTTACAGAAAAAAAAAACTATAACAAGTGTGTATTTATAAAATTAAGTTTGAATAAATAAAAAAAAAAGATTTACATATTTCGCACACTTGTGCTAATTAAGGAACAATACAGAAGTCAGGAATTGATTCTATTTTTAAATTGGCTCAAAATACAGATTTAAGATTAATATAGATTTCAATTATTTGGAGATTATTATTCAAGTCACGAAATTATTTTAAAAATTAAATTTTGCTAAAAATTGTGGAACTAAAGGTACAGGCACAGTTCATGAATTAATTTTGTGGTCATAAATTAAATTAATAAAGCTAACAATTGTTCATATTGCTTGCTTTTTAATGAAAATTACTGTTATTAATATTATTTGTAATAAAAATTTTAATTATACTTCAACTGACGCTGCAGTTTTCAATATTGTGAATTTTAATTCATCCACCCTCCTTAGCCATGTTATTGTCAGTTACTTTTACTTATTAAATGAGTAGTTACCAATTTGTGGAAAAATCTTTGACAATATGTAGAAAAGTTCGAGTATAGCTCAGAGATTCCTTTAAATTTCATTTATAGACTAAAATCAAACTTTATTTAATAATAGCAATAAAAATTGTTATTTTAGGCTATGCACATTTTAGCATCTGCCATAGTTTTGCATGCGTCTAGTGATAAAAACTAGTAGAAATCGAGATAGTGAGCAAAACAACATTTTTTGCCATGTTTAATGGTACTGCATTCTTAACATTAGTTGCAATTTTTTATCTTAAGCTGCTAAAAAATACAAGTCCTTTTCGTTACTCAAAGTCATATATTCTTGCAGATGCAGCATAAAATTTTATTATTTAGTTCGCAATTATTTTATTAGTCAAAACTATGTAACTTGATTTAAGCATTCTCTATCTACATAAATTGACAAATTTGTCAGCATTTATTTTAGCTATTACAGCAATCTTTTATTACTGCACAAATAAAAAACATTACAGTGAGAGTTGTAAGTGAATATACTCTGTTGCAGAAGCAATCATAAAATTAAGCTACATTTTCAATGTTACGCAGTAATTTTAAAAAATATTTTGTTTATTATGTTAACATGAGGAATATCACAAGGTCAATAGGGAAGGTAATCATAAAATCTAGCTACATTTTTTATGTCACAAATCATCTATGTATATCACTACAGAATAAATATGTATTCAATATGGAGGCAGAAATATTGCTTATTTTGTATTTTCTTTTTAGCAACTTCACATATAAAGTTGCTGTTATGTTTGGCTATCAAAAAGGTGACAATAAAGTCATGTGCCATGTGCCGTATAATAAAGTCATCTTAAGTATTACGGAACTAATTTACCTTACATTATATTGGAATTTAAAGCTGAGATTTCCCAATAAGTCTAATTTAATCAGAAATATTTTGTAAAATTACAATTATAAAACCAAATTTTTCATTTAAAAAACAGATCGCTCTAAGCGATAATAAGATAATTTTTAGGTCTGTTACGTCTAAATTGGGTTTTTCCTACACTTGCAACATCGTATTCAATTAAATGCTTTTGCATCCTTAATTATAAAATTCATTTGCATTAAATAAAATCAAAATTTTAAAATTATTTCAAGTTAATTTTTTCCAACTTTCATTTTATTTTTTTGACATTTTACAAAAATTATCATAATTTTCAGCGTTTCTTTCATAATTAGCGTTTGTTTGATTTTCTTATTTAATAATACTTAATATTTTAATATTTCCTATAACAATTTAATTTTTAATTTCAGTTCCTGTAATCTATGCTTAAAACAAATTTGCAATGTACAATTGTCATCCAATTAAAAATTAAATTTTATAAATTTCTCATTAAAAAAATAACCTTATGTAATTTAATAATGAAAATAAAATAAAATTTTTGATTACAATTAATTGGTCTACCACATCGATTGAAATTTTTGTTTTACAAATTTTTCTTGAAATTATTTCAACTTAATATATTGTTACTTTAACAGCTAAAATTACAGCCGTCATTCTTCTTCTTCATCTTTAAGATAAAAACAAAAAATTTTTATTTCTGCTGTGCTAAGTATAAAAATTCAGACCAATTATTATCTTTTATTTTATCACTGCCTAATAAAAATTACACTGAGCATATTTTCACTTTCACAAAAACAAAAATGTCTTGTTTTCGCAGTTTTAATAATGAAATTTCCATTTTTTTTGTTTTTTTGTTTTTTTTTTGAAAATTAGTTACGATATTCATGAACACCCAACTATTTTCATTTGTACCTCTCGTTATACATTCGTAAATACCAACAATTCAGGTTTATTAATATTTTTCTTAACTACACACTTAAGTGAAAGTAAATTTATTTTAATTAGGTATAGATGCAAGCACTTACAATTTGACATCACACACATGAACGGATTGATAATAAGAAAATGAAAGAAAAATGTATGCGTAACAAACAAGATTTGAAAATTGAAACTTAGAAGAAAAAAAATTTCTTAATTAGGTAGCAAAATTTTATTGTTATATCTAAGTTTTTTTGAAATTAATAAGTTGTTTCGTTAAACCTGTAAATTTTATATATTTTTAAAAGTATACGATATTACCTATGTTAATTTAATGTAAGATATTTAAAGTGATTTCGAATATTGGAAGATTTCAATTAAAAAAAACAGTTAATACAAATGAAAATTCTTTATCAAGCATTTCGATTGTTAAACAAGTGATGTTTTGCTGATTATGTCGAAAGCTTTTGATTTTTAGTATTGATAAGCTAGGAGTGAAAACAAAGTTGACTTTTGGAGAGTAAAAGTCGAAATAGTATATATAGAAGTTCACCAGAATGTATTTCAAAATTTCATTACTTAGATCGAATTCATATTCTACTAGATAATTTTAAAACAAAGTGAATATTATGAAGAGACTACTTACTTACTAAAGTAGTCTCTTCATAAGACTAATTGTAATGGTTAACATTAAAATTGAAATTTTAGTCAAACTTGAACAATTTCAGTTCCTTCATTTTTACGATAGAACAAACTTTTTCTACAAAACGTTAAAACATAAAAGTAAACAGTTTTAAAGTTTTCGCTGTTACTCGCTTGTTCAATTCTTTCTACATTTCAAACTTTCTAAATTTGTCGACGTTTGGATAAAATATTGCTAACACTAAACTTTGTTTCTGTTACCAAAATATTCTTCTAAAAATCAGTTAAAAAGCATAGTTAGAATATTTCTCAAAAATTATTTAAATTCTACATGCATAAAATCATCCGAACTTACAACGAAAAAATAGAACCAAGGAATTTTTAAAAGTGCCTAACGAAAAATAAAAATATTTTTAAATTAAAATTGTAGTAAGGCACAAGATAGATTTCTACCTGTAATTTACACACGCATACATTTAAACTATAAAAAATTTTACTTATTAGATGAAAAATTCCATAAAATCTTGAATACACACGGACTCCTAATAAGACGGAGAATTCCGAGATGACAAAAAGAAAAATGAAAAAAAAAATGAAAATTCAAAAATCACAAAATGTGCATAACTATGCTATGCTGTGCAAGTAATGTAAAATGTTTCAAGGTAAACCATTTTTAAAAATAGAGTGCGTTTTACACATGCATATAACATATACCCACATAATTCGTGTGCAGAAAAATGGAAATAAGTTTCATCGACATGATACCGCACATAACACCAGACACAGTTGTTGTAACATTAGTACGCAAATATGTTTTTAAGTACACCGTGAAACGAAGTGCTTTATTATAATATTATATAAGATCGAATAAATGTGTGTACATACATGTAAGTACAAATCAAAGACGAGTCTCCCAAGAGGCAATTGGAAACATTGTTTTTTCAAAATTTTCAAATATTCAAAAAAGCTTTCTATTCACATATTTTAATTTCAATTAATTTTCTTTGCTGGTTGTCTAAGCGTCGTATGTAAACAAATTGGATATGCAAATAAAATTAGTGTGGAGCTTCGACATTTTGAAGGATTCGAATGTGTTATATAGCACTTTAATTCTACTTTTGATAGCCCCATGTTGTTGTTGGGGAGACACCATATTTGAAAAATAGTTATAATAAAAAACAATTTGAAAGTGAAATTTTCATAGAAATGGAAAGAATTTTGAAGAGTTGTCATCAGTATAATTTAAATATCACATTAAAAAATTAAATTGTATGTTATTGTTTTTTAAAAAATTTTTAGACTTTAGTTAACAAACAAATAAATAATAATTTTAGAAAATTAAATTCTTTTGCTTGAAAACAACCCCTAAATGACACGGCCATCAACGGCATTTTTTGTAAAAGTAAATTTGATTTCAATTTTTTCTTAGCACATTTTGATAGTTCTGGGTCCTCATGTACAAACTGCTAACTCTTGAATTGATTTTGGTTAAAAAGCCTTCAAGCGCAGGTGGGTAACAATTTTGTAGCACTAAAAAGTAACAATTAAGCTTTTCTACCATAAAACGCCCTTAATAAATGTCACATTGTGATATTTGTCTTTCGAAATATCTCAAATCGGTTATCATTCGTTTCCATTTTCTTCTATTTTCCATCTTAAATTTTTCGAACCAAGTTTTAAATTTTTATAATTGAGATCATTTTTTTTGTATACTCAAATTTCGCCACTGATTTTTTTTTTTCATAAGGTTCGTTTTATCTCATATATTATAAATATTAAAGAAAAAGAAAATCAACAAAAATTTTCAATTTTCAACTTGTCACAATTATGTTTTAAAAACAGCGTGCACTCAACTTTGCATAAATTTCTTTGAGACTTGCAGAATTAAATGCAGTTTACGTTTATTTTATGAATTTCAAAATATTTATTTTTTATAATAATGCTATTTTTTAATAAATTTTTTACATTTTCAGTTTGATACAGGTTTTCTTAATCTTACAAATTGTTGAATTATTGTTGAAATTTCTTCTCTTTTTTATTGTTGAATTTTTCACATTCTTGTATTTTATTTTCATTCACTTTTCTTCTCTTTCTATTTACAAGCATTATTTTAAATATTTTTAAAAACAACAAAAAAATAATCCAATATAATTATAGTGGATATTTTTAATAAAGTTTTATATTCGTCGAAATCAAATCAGCACAAATTTTAATTTGAGTGATTATTGGTTATAATACACGTCATGTATGTGCCACATACATACGTATAAAATGCATACAAATATACATTTATGTTGGCATGTACTTACATGTGTGTCTCATACATGCATTCTACAAATAATAATTTATTGTTTTAGTACATAAATCAATTTTTAATTTAATAAATACAAATATCCGGTATTTAAAATTATCAATATTAAGAAACAAAAAAGAAACGAAATTAATTAATTGATTAATGACAGATGTCATTAAGTGAAATGTCTTTCAACTGTCAAGAAATTGATATTGTAACTGTATAATTTTGGATTGCTGAGTTTGAACATTTTGCTTCATAAATTTTTTAATCTTATGATGAGAATAACTGATGATTATGGTATGATAACTCAATTAATTTAATTATTGTAAATTTGATACAATTTTTGATTTTTACATCCAGACATGCATAAATAATTTTATACATACACAGACAATATAAATTGTATATGTAAATATGTATGTACCTCTAGTTGAATTGAATTAAACAATAATTGAAGTTTTAGAGTTTGAAACAATGCATAGATAAAACTATAAAAATGTTGTTTAATTTTTAATTTTTTTTTTGAGTCAAAAACAAAAAAGTGCGAGGTTAAATTAAATTTTGGTTATTCTACTATCAAGGCCTCCCTTTTCCTAACATACATATGTATACTTTTTAATAGATGTTTGAGAGTAAATCTTTTGAACACTTTACTTATGCGATAATTATGTTTTCTTTATTTAAATTTTTTTTAAGTTTGTGTTTTTGTGGAGCGTTTTTTGTCAATTTTAGTTTTAATTTATTGCACGCACAATCCCAGAAGTGATTTTAAAAAGTAAAAGCGATTCTTTAATTGAATTTTAATCAAACGTGCAAATACAATCTGTAGTAAGGCAAAAATCAATTACCACCTTGCCAATAATTTTGGTGAGAGACTTATAATGAATCTTAGCTTTTACGTTGAAAGAAATTTGTTTATGCATTCGATCAATTTAATAGACTAATTCCAAATTAAATATATAGAAAATTACAGGGACCTCTTCTTCGTTCCATGCAATTTTTGGAAAAATGAGATCTTAAGCACCTTGAGCCCATCATTGATTTTTCTGTTATGAATTAACCATTTTGGTTAAGATTTTAGGACAGTTATGATCTTATTATAAACGAAACCCAATCAACGCTATAATTCCACATAATCTGAAATAAGTCAAAACAATAAAAGAAAAGATTCGCTGCCAATTAGTTGAATTTTTAAAAAATTTGTTTTTAATTTTTATACTTTATTCTGAATTAGTTTATAATAGTTTTGTAATAGATGAAAAAAGAGCAAGATATAGGTAGACAGATGGTATAAGATGGTAAATATAAAATGAATTTTACGTGGGTTCGTCAGATATGGTCAACTTGAAAATTATAAAATACAATGTCAAAGAAACTGAATGAAAATATGAAACATTGCGTAGCACAATTCACAATAATAACATTTAAAATACCGTTATTATAACAAAAACTGATTTAAAGTAACGTTTAGGTTATGAAAACCATTTAAGTATTAATTTTTAATTTTTTTTAATAAAGATTTTTGTGACGTTAAAATTGATATTGTTCATACGAAAGAAAACTTAATGCGAATTTTTAATTGCATTATTAAAAAAAATGTTACAGATGCTTCTAACGTCTACTAATATTTTTTAAACCCTGCACCTTCGAGAAGGGCATAATATTACCTTTGGTATATTCTTGCGTAAAATTTTGCGTTGATTTAGGCAAGTCCGTCAGTCCGATCGCACGATACCCCAAAAATGAATAGTTCAATCGACTACAAACTTTTAATAGAAAACTAAAAACTCGTATGAAAAAAAATTTACGCTTTTAATTCAATCTTTATATTACATACAAGAATGACATTCATAAAAATCACTTTTAGTTTCATCCTAAATTTACACAAAATTTATGATAATAAAAGAATTACTCTATAGGAATAAGTATAAATTTCATTGTCAAGCCCTTATATATAATTAATGTAAAATATACCTGTACTTATATATAATTAATACAAAATTCAAATCATTAGAAGGAAATGTGCTATTTTACAATCAATGACCGAATTTTTTTAATATAAAATATAACGATATTTTACATAATTATGTAAAATGTAAATTAAAAATTTACATTTAATTACGATTTTACTTCAGCAAATGCAATTGTGCCAAATATGCACTTTATCTATAAAAAGCAAAAGACATACAAATTTGCAGTTTTTAGAAATCGCAAAATTATTATAAATTTTTTTTTATTGCACTTAATTTTTAAAATTTCTTCTACGAATTACTTTTGATTTTTCATAACTTTTTAAATTTCTATCTTTTAAATCAAATCTCATTTCTTTTTTTTGGAATTTCATTCATTCATTTTAATTGATTTTCGAATTGATACATACAGAAAGAAAAATTTTTTAGATTTTCCAATTCAATGTACTTGTATTAACACTTGTAAAATCATTAAATATACAAAGAAAAAACCTGAAACTTGTTTAATCATCATTAGTTGATCATTAAACTAAAAAGCAGATAGAAAAATCACTTTCAATGAAAATTAGAAAATATCGGACAATCAACATTAAATAAAAATATCTATAAGTAATGTTATGTGTATCTGTATGTATGTATGTAAGTATTTCAAAAGAAATTCCTTATCCAGCAAGCGTTCATAAAATACACGGTATAATAATAATCACTTTCTTTTTTTATAATTTTGGATTTTTTTCCACTAGAAAATCAAAGTAATATTGAAAAACCAGTTAAAGAAATAGAGAAGAAAAAACGACCATATACTTACAAAAAATTGATTAATATTTGATTTGGGAGAATTAGTTAAAAAGCACAAAATAAAAAATCCAATTAGAAAATTAGTTCAATTGAAAATAATTATTACAATATCTATAATAATACGTTAAGCATATGTGCATTTCATCTGCCACAAATAATTTAATTGAAAGGGTAAATTTTGATTTAGAAAAGCAATCATAAATTAGCATTGGAATCGATAAATATTAATACGCTAATATTGATTTTAAATTTGACATAATATATTGAATAACAAATTTATGTACATTAGGTGGTTAAAGCAAAGATACTTAGCCGTCCCTAATTATTTTTGGCACTATTTATAACAAAGCATGTGCAGTATTCCTAGAATTCGTTCAACTATATGATTTTTTATTTTTTAAAAGACTGTGCAAGACCAAATGTTTCTTAATGTAAATTTCGCACCTACGTGGGACCCGGACAGTATATTGTACGCTCAGTACACTGGCAATGCAACGCTAAAGTGCATTATTTTTGATGTAACTATAGTTATGACTTGGAGTGAACTTCATGGTAACCAAACAAGTAGATAATTTCAAATATAGAGATCAAAAGTAAATATACCGGGAAATGTTAATTTGCAAAAAAATTTTTCAAAATATTGATTTATTTTTTCATATATTTTTTTTATTTTGACATATTATTCTAATTTTTACACTGCATAAGACATTATTGATGACATTTCAATTGAAATATTTTTATTTTATATTGAAAAATGGAAAAAAAAGGATAAAATTGCGTTCGAGTTGGACAATTTTTTTCTAGTTACATGTATAACTTTGACGCTTTACTCAATAGAACGCGCGTCATATAAATTTTATACACGATTTTCATAGTGGTCTAATGGATGTTCCCTTAATATTAATGATTTTTTGATTTTACAAAATTCAAAGATAATAGAGACGTTTGCTTAAGTAAAATTTCTGTTTTAGATCGGCTTAAATTCAATTCCGTATCTGTTTTAGATCGGCTTAGAATTCTCGGTGTAACATACGTTGCGCGAATGACATGCAAATTCTTTACTTCTTTTACTAACAAATACTCGTAAAATTCAGATTTTAAAAATCTTTGATTTCGTTAAAGAAAATAGAGTTATAAAAAGACAATTTGCAGCTGATTGATTTATTTACCTCCAAAAATCAATTTACAATTTCAAATTTAAAAACTTATGCGTTGTTTAAAAAACGCTATTACAATTTTATGAGTTATGACCTATCTATCATTTCGAAACAATTTTTAAAATCACAAAACATCCAATACTGAACAAAAGTGTATACAAAAGTGAAAGCGAAACTGTAAACTAAATTTCATATTTTGAAATTTTTGATAGCATGTGGTGTGTCTGCGGCACAAAATAACAATTATTGTACTTAAAATCTAAAATTTCATGTCCACTTTTTTTTATTTTTAAATGGAATTGGAGCAATTTTTGTTATTTTCGTTGACCTCACGGTTTATATTTATACTTTATATTTAAATTATATGGGTATAAAATATTCATAATATTTCCTAAACAAAAACTATTGAAGTTGACTGAACCACAATTCTTGTGTGAATTTTTCTATTCATATCAGAATTAAATTTGCAGATGAATGGGAAAAAGAATACAATGGATAATTACTTATTCAATTATTTTAAGGTTTTTGGAATAAAAGGCATAGAATTAAAACTTGATTTAAATGAAGCAGAATTTAATGCATTGTGAGAACTTTATATTATAAGTATAGTGTAACACTTAAATGATTTGCATACTCGTATACTCTTTAAAACATACTTTCAAAACTATATTAGAAAAATAACTTGCAGCTAATTTATACTTGGAAAAGTGTAAAGTTTGCATGCGTAGGTACCAACTGCAAGTTTGATTAACTTATAGCTAATTTTTGCAAGAGCGTAACAATGGCAAAATTGTGCATTATATTTGATAAACTTAAATTATGTTTTAATTTAAGTGAAGTGAGTCATTTTTTCGTTGAAATTGTAAAAATGTTATTCCAACATCTAAAAAATCCCCGAATCAAAAGCTGCGAATAATTACTCGTACAATAACTTGGGTGTTCTAAGATCCCTTTATAACAATTGTTAATGAATTAATATAGGCTACGCCTATAGTTTTATTACCAACGGACATTTTCTCATTAGTTTTTAAAATAAATAGTTTGATAAAAATATAATTGATATTTTATATAGTATTTAATACGTGTGTGAGTTAATGATTAAAATAATTTATTAATTTTGTATGTTAAAGGACAGAAATTGCAACGAAACAATCTCAATACAAGCATATTGTGGATTTCTTAACATCAGGGTTAAAAGAATAAAATTTGGGGATTAGTCACTGATGAACTAAATAGCATAGGTTCGCCGTACAAGGATTTTAACCGACTAGTTAGTTAAGTCTTGATCTAATAGGGTTAATATACAAACCCCCCCGTTCGAATTGACCTAACCGTTCTTAAGAGAAAAAAAAACAATTCTGAAAGTTTGGTGTCACGTTTTGTATAGTTTGTATCTAAATCACCTCAAAAAAATCTTACGTTTAGCAAGAATACACATATATGCAAATGTATATTTTTTCCAGCCGCAGACGGCCCGGCCCTTTCAAGTAATTACAAACTCCATATTTATATAATTCACTATAAGATGTAGGATATAAAAATTATCAAAATCATAAAATATTTTTCGTGTTAATTTCTTATACTTATGCCTATTGAAAAGAAAAACTGTTTACGTTTAGTAAACACAATTAATTGGGATTGGGCTTATCCCTCTTATATTTTTGAGTATAAATAATTTTGTATATTTAATACAAGTTGAATTTTATTACATAAAAACAAAAATCTTCAGTACTTCAGTTTAACTTCAGTTAGCAATTTTTTTATAAAATTTTTTTACAGACTATTCAAACTTTAATTTCCAACATTATATGAACTTTATAAAATAAAATTTGCTCGCACATTGTTATTTTTATTCTTAAGGAAATAAAAATTTATTAAATTCTTAATTTAACCAATGGGATAATAAAATGAGCCAATTGAAGTTTTATTTATTACCAAACTAAGTTTATCTTAATTGATGATGACTTACAGCTATTGATTGATTACTTTAAATAAAAGAATAATTTATAGGATGACACTCGATATAAAAAGCATGCCTACAAGTATACAAAACTCTTTTTGTATAATAAAGAACAGAAATGTCATCTTTTATTATTTTTGATTAACTTATAATTTTAAAAATTTTTAATTTGCACGAGTTACGAGTTTCAACCGTGTCACTTCAGTAATTAACTTGACAAAATGACATGAGCAATTAAAATTTAGCCGTTAAATGTGTAAGTTTAAAAACTAGATTGTGGCAGAGGTTTTGTTAAAATTTTAGTACATGAAAAGCTTGAAAATTTCTTTAAAATTATTGAAATTATAAGGTTTTGATGTCTTTGACAACTACAATGAACTTATTTATTTAGCGTTATTTTTTAACTTATAAAAATTTCGAAATGGGAATTTTTGGAAAATTTAACAAATCTGTGGTAAATGGGCATTCCAGCCTAAGATGGAATTTATAGTTGCCATTAAATCAAATGATTATGGAAAAAATTTGAAAACTCCAAAACCAAGAGTGTAGTCAACATTTGCAAGATCAACATTTTTATTTACCAAATTCATTTTCCTTCCCTTGGATCAAAAAGTTTGTTTATCAGTTTTTTTAGTTTGATCAGATGTTTGAAATCATACCATTTTTTTTGAATAAATAATTTAGCTAAATTTTATCTGGCCTGCTTTTCTCACTTTAAATCCAACATTTCAGAATTATATTTGAATTAAATCAAACAATTTAATAATATCTCGATCTGATGCTAAATGAATTTAGGCACTGTTTTCTTACTAGGACAGAAATGTTCTATACAATTTAACACTTATATAAGTATATGTAAGTTTTTTGTTTAATTTACATAAGCAAAAAACTTACCTTTTGCTTGTATAGAATTTCAAATTTCCGTTTCAAAATAAATTATTTAGTTCATTTGAAATTATTTTATTATTTCTATATATTTTACATAGCTGATTGGTTTTTTGAACCAACATTGAGTTATGGAATATATAAAGCCTTATTACACTCTTTGAACCCTATGCTTTCTTCAGAAACAAACATAAAGAACAAAACGTTGCAGAATACAATTAAGTAATACAATTAAAACTTATTAGTATTTTCATTATACACAAAATTACACCTAAAATAATTAGGCAAAATGTGCTAAAATTTCAAAATAATTTACCCGTCATTCCTTGTTTTTTAGCACTTTTGAAAAAAACAAATTTGAAAAAAAAACTTTTGTTTAGTTTGTTTCTGTCCGTCCGTGGACATGTTTACAAAACTTCTACACCCTTGAAGATAGAAAGTTGAAATTTCATATATACATAAATCTTTACTAGAAACTCATTTCTGTAGAAGAAATTTTTATTTAAAAGTTATCTCACGCCCCCCCCCCCCCATTTAAAAAATGCCATTTCGCAACTATTTATTTTAACAACAAAATGGCCGTTAAAATTTACCGTTATCTAATATATGGTTTTCCTAAATTTTTGATGTCGTTTTTCATCTAGGCCTTGGTTTTGCGAAAGTCTGAAATTTTTAACAGCTTTTAAACTATAATAAATAGTTCATTTTGCCAAAATAAAGTTTTCTCCATCTCCATCCCCTGTCAAGTTACCGTCTCTCGAAATTTGTAAAATTTGAATTGTTGGCACCTTATATTTCCGAAACTGCAAGTTGAAAAAGTGCTAAATTACAACTTGGACAAGTGCTAAATTATACAAACCATTGGTTTGAGTCAACTTTATTTTTTTACTTTTTTCTTGTTTCATAACCTTTCTAAATTTACTCATTTTAATATTTAATTATTTTTATTTTGTAATCGTCTATCCATCATCTTAATTAAGTTTATCTATAGTCAGGTAATCAGTTAACGTCCAATTTTTCTTACATACACATATTTATTTAATTTAGAAAAAATTTAAAAATTCACACTGGAGAAAAAAAACGAGCAAAGTCTGCTGAATATATAAAAGGTAAATAAAATAAGAAACCAGATGGCGTGATTATTGTATTCATCCATTACTAAGGTATTGTTTAAAATTTAATTAGCACGAGCTACTTAAAGAGCTACTTTTTTTATTCAACACTTTTTATTTTTCTTTAACAATTTTTAAACTTTTTAGCTTAACTCAACTCAATCAAATCGACAATGCGGAAGAATTAAAATTTGTTAAAAATAATAAAAAAAAATTAAAAAATATCAGTTTTATTTTTGGATTGAAAAATCATTTTAATATCAGAAAATAAAAAGCAAAAATAAAAATTGTTTTATGGGGATTTTTAACGCTTTATTTTTTAATTTCTTCAAAAAAAAATTGCTAAAAATAATGAAACTCTTCAATTCTTTTGTTATTTTTTACATTTTGATTTTGTAGACGAAATTCAAAACTCTTTAACAAAGTATGCATTGAATTTTTTTTTTGTAATTTTTGATAATTGATCAATTATAGATTCAAAAAACATAACGAGTGTTTTAACAATTGTATTGTACACGTCATACATTAAAATTTTTAAAGTATTGTTTCCTTACAACTTTATTTAACAAGTTTTGTAACTTGTTATCGGCATCATTTGTTTATTGAGTAACACTTTTGTACTACTGTGAGAAAAAATTTTTGTCTTTCGATATTTCCTGAAAAGTGTTTTTCTGTGTTAATAGTAGTTTTGAGCTAATGATAATTATACGACCAGTTTGACTAGAATCAAGATGGAAGCTTAAATTCTATTATTTTTTTTTTTCAATTGCAGATGATCCTGCATTGTTGATTGGATAAAACTCTTCTAAAATTACTACAACTCTATAGAAACACATGTACGTATTTATATACATATGTAAGTAAAAATTTGCGATTTTACTAAATTTCCCACTAAATAAGTTTCAGTCAATACTTTACAGTTTATTAATTTATTTTCAACCATATAATAATGATAGCAATTATGTTACAGCAGCATGATACTCGTATTTGTTATTATTCTAAACTTGCATTTCGTCAATGAACACACATAAAAGTATAATGAATTTTTGATAGGCTTGATGAGTCAGTAAAAATATCAACGCTTGCATTCATATCTATGCATTTAAAATTATATCATCACTTAAAACTGTTAAAATTTCTTGTAACACTTGTCTTTTGAATGTATGTATGTTCAATAGGCCCACTCTCACAATACACCCTACAGATCACAAAAACCCTATTATATTTTGTATAACGTAACTATAAATTACAAAATTAAGGTGTTTCTTACATATTTACATAAAGTTCAAATATAACCATGAGTAATTCTTGAAATGAAAATTAATTTTCAAAAGATCACTCCAAAATTAACAAACAACAGACAATAATTTTTATTAAAATGAATCTGTCGTTAAGTAGATGTTCAACTTTGAAAAAATTGAACTTTCAATTTTCTTCTTCTTTAACAGAATTTAAAGAATTTTTTTTACCCTTTTAAAATCTTTTTGTAATGTGATGTACATTTTAGGTACATAATTTTTAGGTTATCAAATTTTCATTATAAAAGTTTTTGAGTTTCAAAACGATTCCCAATTAAAAAATTTCAAAGAAACAATAAAACAAAAAGAAATGAAAAATTCCGATGTTGTAAACTTATTACTTTACAAATTAAATAGAATATTATCGGTGTACGGCAAAAGATTTACTTCAAAAGATAAAAGAATGTCTTAAGTAAATATTAATTTTTGAAAAAAATGTTTCGCTTGGTTTATCATCTGATAAAGTTTTAGAATAATCTGTATAGAATGTTGGAACTTACATAATTACAAAAAAATGTACACAGTCATGTGAGAAAATTATTAAAAGGGTGTCGGGTAAAAAAAACACAAGGGAAATAACGTAAATAACATTTTGCGGACTAGCTTTCTTCTTCTTTTTACTTTTAAATCGACTTCATTTCTAAGGAATATAAATCTTAAATGTTGTTAAATTTATCGAGAAGAAATGCGATAGGAAGTAGAAAAATTAAAACTTATAAACGCCATTTTTTATATTTTGCGGAATTTTGCTAAAAGTGGTTTGTAATTGTTAAACTTCTTACAATTTTTCTAGTGTTATCATTAAATAAACTACCTAAATCAACTACATCTTATTAAAAACTGATTTTATGTAATTAAAATATTTAAAATATGTAGAGTAACACAAGATATTTAAATTTAATTGCTAAAAATCTTAAACACTTACCCTTATAAAACAAAATGGTAATCCTTCATTATTGTTGTTATTATTGACATTATTACTGCTACCATTATTACTGTTATTCTTACTGTTGTTCAAGTTACTACTGCTGTTATTGTTATTATTGTTATTGTTATTGATGCTATCGCTGACAGTTGAGTTAATTTTATCCATTTTAATAGAATATTTTTTAAATACAATAAAATGTTGCTAACGAAAAAAATTAATTGAAAAAAAAAATTTTTTTAATATTTTTTTTGTCATTAATTAAAACTCGTGATATTCGTGAAAGTTTCCCAACAAATTATACGGTATAAAAATAATAATTATTCACTTTTTTCACATTTTTCTTTTAAATAAACATCGCATATTTATTTATTTTAAAAAATTATTTTTCCTACTTTTTTTCTTTTTTTTTGTATGATTTTAATGCTTCACTTCTTCTTTTTAACATTTTTATCATAAATTTTCACTCTAATTTTTCTTTTATTTTTATTTTTCTTTATTTTTTTTTTTTATTTTAAACAAATGAAAATCTTATTTTATTGAAAATAATCAAAAATTCACTACGGTTTGTTATCTGAGTTTTTTTCTTTCAAATTTTTAATCGAATCGATTGCGTCTGAAAATAAAAAAATGTGAGGTTAAATTTGATTTTATGCATGTTCAAACAATGTAATATGCAAATTGTAAATGAACTACTTTTAATGTAGTGAACACATATTAGTTATAGTTTCTTGTTGTTGTGTTTATGTTTGTATGCATATAACACGCATAATATATATGATTTCACACAATAAAGAATGTGTGTGTTATGTACATTTACGTGCACATGTTAAAATTAGATCAACAATATAAAAGGAAATTCTAAGCTCATGAATGTTAACAAAAGAGATCGCAATGTGTAATTAAAACGTGAAAACTCATCATTTTTGTAGATAAGTATGGAACAAAACCAATATAATGAAATAAATTAGCTATATAATTACATACATATATTGCGTATGATACTACAATAGCTATGCCACGATACAGTTATGAATTGAAAAAATAAGTAGAAAAAAACTATTGTTAAATTTAAAATACATAAATGCAACGCAACATAAACCACTACAAATTCGAATGATGTGCGTATTTGAAGCTCTATTTTTGAAATCGCCGTTATGAAAATTAATGTACCTATTTTATGAAAAATACTTGAATGTGGTTTTTTATTTTAATTGAGGTGGAAATTATATTGCACACATTAAATCTGCATTATTATGTCAACAGAAAAAGGGTGAACGGAATAAGGCAAGCACAAGCAATTTCCAATATTTTATATAAAAATTTAAACTCGGTTTCTGTAACGAATATAATCGATTTCCAAAATTTTCGACAATCGGTTCCCGATTAACAAACTTAAATATACAAAATCAATTAATCAAATATAATGAAATTTTTTGGCTTTTTAGATTTTATTGGGGCCTTTAATATCTTGACATAGAAAGGGTTTTCGCGTGTTATATCTTCTGTACCATAAAATATTTTTCAACATTTAGTGACTAAAATTAAGGTTTGAGAAATTCTGTAAAAAAAAATTTCAAAGTTTCAAAACATTTCGAACGAAATTACTTGGTTACAAAAAAGTGATAAAATTAAAAAGGGGAAAAATTTGATTTTTCCTAAAGTTCGAATGATTGGTATTCCGAAAGTAAATAAAATGCATAATCAAGTAAGGTGTTTATTTTAAGCGCTTTACTAGACCTTTCAGAAACTGTTTGTTGCAGTTACTTCTGCCGAAAATTACATTGTTGAAAACTGTTCTGCTAAAAATTATATTTTAACTTTTTTAATTAAAATATCTTTTATTAAATTTAAAGATATCGATAAATATCTTTTTAGGTTATCTGAAATAGTTACGCAACCGAAGATTCGTTAAGAATCTGAGATAACTTGGAAATAAATATTAAAAGAATGCGTGGCTATGCGTGTTTGTTACGCATGAGATTCGTTTTTACATGGGAAATCTAGGGGTATAAATTTATTTTATATAGTGTCTACAAAGCCGGAAAATCTAAATTTACACAGTTCTTCTTATATTTTGGCACAGCGTACTAGAAAAAATTTTATTTTGCATTAGCAATGAATAGTTGTGGTTTATTTGTAATTGGATTTTACATTCGATTTCAAAAAAAAATATTGAAACTGCAATTGCAAGTATAAATATTAATGAAAAATTGTACGTAAGTACTGCTCTCATTTACTCTTTAATACAACCACAATGTGTAGTTGTTAAACGCTTGAAGTGTCATGCATTATAATACTTTCTTGCATTATATCACTAACTTAAAAATAACTTAAAATCTAATAAATTTGAGAGTCTTATTACAGAAAACTTCGTGAATGTTGTCAAATTTATCAATAATTTTTTTTTCATAATAAATTTTTATTTACAAAAAAAGTTCAATTTTACACTGTTTGTAACTGTGCAAATTTTAAATGAAGTTTAAATGACAGTTTGGTACAATCTGAAATCGATTTTTTGCACTATCAATGTTATTGAACATTACGGGTTTGTCAAAAAGAGGTAAAATAACGTAACTGCAAGATTGATAATAACAAAAGCGTGTTTTTCTTGAAGATGTTTTTTAATTATTAACCCCTTCAATATTAGGATAAAAATCTAAATAATCTACATAATCGGTTATGATTGACACTTCCATCACATTGACTAAATATACCAAAAAAAATTGGCAATTATACCGAACGTTTTGCAATCCAAAATTAGCTTATTATTTACTTATTATTGATTTTATATATTCTTAAATCGATTATGACAAATTTAACAGAAATAATTAAGACAATACGAAAAATTTAAAATATTTTAGTCCATTGGCTAGCAATCTATGGACCGTGAGCCAAATATTGAACACAACCCCATAGCTCTTTAGAAAATTATCTTTTTTTAAAACTGTAATTCCTTTTCCACCTATGTACATACAATTTAAATTGTAAGAACAAACGATAATGAAGTAAGAATATAACCAAATCTCAGACTATAGACATGACTCATTTGTTGAAGCCCAAATTTGATTGATCGCTCATCTATATGTGACATCTTGTAATTTAAGTTGCCTACAACTTCTTCCTGCTATATATGAATGATATACATACATAAGAATAAAATAAAAGAAATTATATGTGGCCAACATAAGGTTAAAGAAACAATTAAGTTGGTAAAAAACCAAAAACAAAGATGGCCTTACCATTAATAGAAAACACAATTTTTCTTCATTTTCCTTTTTAAACATTTGTTTATTTTTTTTTTTGTTGTTTTCAGTTGTTTCTTGCTTTCTTTTTAATTTTGTCTGATATTTTCTTTTTGGAAAAAAGAGTCATGTAAATTAATAAACATGGGCTTATATCTGCATATATGTATGTATGTAAGTATGTACATATGTGTTATATATGATTTATACATATGTAAGAAAAATTGCATGTGTTTGTAAGTACGTATGCATAAATTTGCACGAATAAAGGGTGTTTTTAATACAGGCACATAATTTTAAATAAAAATCAATAAAGGTTGATTATGTCAATAATGTTAAAACCTACTATTTTAATTTTACCCTAAAAAAAATTATTTGCCATTTTTTGTTTCAGAATAAATTTTCAGAACAAAAATGGTTTTCTCGACAAGTGTGAGTATTTGGAAGAGGTGCTGAAAAATATCAAGCAATGAGTTTGAAGATTGGATTCTTAAATGCGATTTAATATCGCTGGATTATTGTAAATGACAAAACTATGTTGTTGGCATAGAACTACGTTGTTTAAGCTGAAAAGTATTACACTATTTCAGAAAGTAATTGAAAATTTTACCTTCACATAAAACTTTCTCCGAACCTTAAGACGGTCATAATGAAAATAATTCTATTGAGATGAAAGTGGTAAAAAATCATGTTTCAAATAAAACATAATTCCTGTCAAATATATAGACTTCTTCATTTTACAACCTATTAGTTTTGTATTTCAATTAAAATTCCTACATCTATGTTTCTATAAATGAAACACCCTATGTTTTAGAAAATTTTCATCAATGCAACATTAAACTGCAATTATTATGAAAATCAATGAAGGTTAGGTTTGAATTTATAATCAGTTAGTTTACTTACTTAAATACTTACTTGGTTTTAATCATCAGGAACAGGGCTTCCTTATATAAGTAGTACCATCTGCGGTTATTATTTTATTGCAAGTAACTTTTCCGGATGGAAAATATGAAAAAATCATTTTTCTTAATTTTTTTTTGTTTCTTTTTTGTGTTGTTTTCCTTCTTGTTTTTTTTTTTTTGCTTAATATGGTTATGGACTTAATTGTTTATAGAAAAAAAATGCAACTTAGTTAAGTGGTATTTTTTTTCATTGAAAATAACTACCATATCTTGTACATAAGATGGTAATTAAATCGTTTTCTGGCTACTAGATGGTTCAAGTAACCAACCAATTTATGATTTCACTCCAAATAAGTTTTTAAGAAAAATTAATTTTCCTTTTTTTTTGTATTTCTCGATATTTCTAATTGATTTTTTTTTCGAAATCAAGTTTTTCTTTTTGCGAATTTGGAATGTATTGGAGGAAAAAATAGAGGAGTAGAAATTAATTGGTTGCACTTTATTCCGATTGACAACTGAGTGACTTCCTTTTTATTTTACTTGTTTTTTTCTCTACGTACTCTTCATATAAGCGACTACGATAATCTGCAATTACAGAAAGAAAAATAAAATAAATTTCAAGAGAAAATTAATATTTTATTTAAAAGCTTGTTTTTAAAAAATGTACCTATTTACACGCTTTATATATGTACATATGCTTGTGAAAGTATATTTAAAGAAATTTTTTCATTTAAAGCGAAATTTTCAATTTTTCAAAAGTTATTTAGGGAATCTTTTAAATTATTAAAGAAAAAATTTTAAAAAGTAATTGAAAAATTAAAGAAAAAAATTGTCTACAATTTGAAATAAAAGTCATGGAAAAATAAAATTTAAATTTGTTTTTTTAATAATGAGTAGAGCAAGTGATTACAATTTAGAAAAAATTAAATAAAATATGAATTACTTTAAAATTAATTGAATTTTTTAATTTACCAAATGCATCATAATTTAGTTTTTAACTCGATTTTATTATAAAAAAATGGACACAATTCAGAAACTAGTCTCCCAAATTTTAATTATTTTTGCATCACCTCTTAAACAAAGCCTAAATTTCATCAATGAACTGGATAATGTGAATTTTATTTAATTTGTGAAAACTGAAAGAATAATCTCTGATTTTAATCTGTTTTCTTTAAAAAATTTTAAATACTTATTTGTGGTTGAAATTCGAGTAAATCTAATAGGCATCACTCCACGTCAGTCAATAAATTTCTCTAACTTTTTTTCGAACACTAGCGGAAAGTAGGAAACTGGATTGTTTCTATTTGCATGTTTTAAACAGCGATTTTCTCAACTATATTTATATATACAGGGTGTCGTATACAGGGTGTATACAGGGTTCACTGCTATATACTATTGTATAGGCCCCCATGAGTAGACAAGACTTTTGTATGGAGACCAGCTCAACAGGTTCGGAGTTACAAGGGCTTAAAGTAAATTTCGACTGATTTTTTTATTTTTTGAAATAAGCAAAATATTTTAAATAGTCAAGCAGGTTGGTATGAGAAGTGATTCTTTTTATTTGGAAAAGGCATACTTTTAACTTTTCTGCAATAAAACTTGGGAAATTATTTAATAACTCTCTTTATACGAACATTTGTTTAACGATTTTCTTCAGTGCACATTAATACCCTGAAGGTGAAATTTAAGATGCCACTTTTTAAAATGCAACTCTGTATATTGATTTTTATTTTTTTTTTTTTTTGAAAAATTTGGATCCACAGTCAGAATCAAGAAAGTTCGAAATTCGAATAAATTCATTTGGTGTCAAAAGTTATTTCGACACATTCAGGAACAATTATGGCCTTTTTGAGACGCGCTAAGGACTATAAATAAAGTTTACTAATACGCTTGGACCTCCACTCCAAAATCTTCAAAAACTTAAGAGAATTTTTGGTTTTAAAATAAAATGAATATAGCAGTGCTAATAAAAATTTCAAAACACGCATACTTTTACATTTCTTAAATATTCTAACATTTTTTTTGGATTCTTAAATTATAAGACAGACTTAATCAATTTTCAAACTCATCATATTAGTTATTAACAATATCCACCAATAAAATGCACTTCAAATTATTAACATCAAATTTATTCGCCAAAGTTGTGTGATAATTTTGAATCATGTGCATTGAATTTTTTAACACCTTCAATCGCCCTTGGAAATTAATATTTAGGATTTTTCTGGATCCCTTTTTAATGTCATTTTAATTCTATTTGTAAGGGACAATTTTATAATCCAATTATTTCATAAGAGGTTTACCAAGTGTAATAAAGAATTTTAAGCAATTTTTGTTCTTCACAAGCTTCACTCTATTTTGAACAAACTTTATAAATTAACCACAAATATGGCATTAACATTTCTTTTAAATAAATTTCATTTTTTATTCTAATCTGTTTGTTAAAAACTTAAATTTCATTATTTAATCTAGTAAACTTGTGACCAAAAAATAATAAAAATGTCAAAATGGAATAATTTTATTACTTTACCTATTAAAAGTTTAAAATATTGCAAATCATAAAAAATTATTGGAAAATATTAAAAATTCACCAAAACCACATATCAAATAAAATCAAAGGTTTATAAGAAGCACATTTAATTTTAATAATTACTATTGGTATGCTGTTCACAATACAAAATGTTTAGCACAGACGAAAGGTTTATGGCAAAGCAAGACGATTAAATATTACATCAATCGGTTTGTGTAAGAGCATGTGCATATTGTAAGAGCTAATTATTGAAGCCATAAATGAAAATTTGCCTTTGAAATTCTTGAATGTTAAAATTAATTCAATTTATGTGGCTAATATCAACCTAATTAAGAAGTACGTATGTTTGTGCAAGTAAGTGAAAAGTATTTATTTGATTAAGTGACGAACAACGAATCTAAACCGTGGTACTCCAAGTGCCACAAAAAATTGTAAGAATGCATATTTTTCCTTTTTCGTTTCTTAAAAAGAACTATTTGAAAAAATAATTTTTTATGCTCTTAACAAATATTTTCAAGTTTCTTTTAATGAGGGAAAACTTTTAGAAAAATATTTTAAACAATTTTCAAAAAATCTGGTATTTTACAATTGTTTTACAACAAAGCATCAAAGAAGTTTAAATAACTAGATCAACTAAGGGAATCAAATAACTTCTTATAAGAACTCGTACTCTCCTTTTCAAACACAAAAGGTTGTTGAGAGGAAAGACGATTACTGATCACTCTTTTCATGCTTTGTTCGGTTTAGAAAAATGCATATACAAAATATAGGACAATGAAAAGTGCTTGCATATATTATATACCGTCTACTGAAAACCGGTTCCGGGAGTTAACTAACTCGAGAAACAGAAAAACGAAACTCGATTTGACCTTTAATTGCTTTTAGATGACGAAATTCCGTTACCGGAAAATAAATAAAAACCACCCACACCATCTGTTTCAATTACAACCCGTTTGGCAAACCCGTTTGTGGGTGGTTTTTATTTATTTTCAATAAAAATTATTGAAAATAAATAAAAACCACCCACACCATCTGTTTCAATTACAACCCGTTTGGCAATACTTTAAACAGCAAAATTGTCATAAATTTCAACTATTTTTCTTTCTAAATTTTATTAGGTTCTATGCACTCATTAAAAGAAAACAAAAGATTTCTTTCATAAATTTTTGGACTACTTCCATACTTAAAGCAAACATTACTTCGCTTAAAAACTCATAGACCTCAAATCTTTAATCGGATCGAGTTTTTTCGATATGGGAATTAAAAAATTCTGTAAATAGAAGCACTTAAAATAATCTTTTATTTTTCTTTTTGTTTATTATTTCTCTATTTCGAGCCATACTTGCAAGAAACAAAAAAGTTATTAACAACTCATTGTTATATAAAAGTTCATTATTATTTATGGGAACTCCTACATAACCTCTAATAAATAAATGCTTGTATAGCTACGAAGAATATAACACACAATCGAAAACAAATAACATTCAAAATTATAACTGTTTGAATTTGCGTAAAACTATTTTACCATAAGTTTACCACTACCACTTTAAATACAAATATAATTACATACCTACATTTGTAGGTAAGCCGTCTTTTATAAAAAAAACACAAGTAAATATTTCGCTAGTTTTTTGTGTTACTGTTCCAGATATTGGCAGTATATAATAAGAAAATAAGAAAATAAGATAAAATCTGATATACTTAAGTATTTATGCGAAAGAAATTGAAAATAATTAAAAAATATTTATAATAGAAATTAAAAAATTATTACCTTTATACTTAGGAGAAATTGGAAAATCATGATTTATTATATTGGTTGTAAAAATTGAACAAGAGTGCGGCCACTATTAAAAGTGAAAAGAAATTGGTTCCTTAATTCAAAGTGTAACGAATTTTGAAAGAGAAAGAGACCAAATAAAAAATCTAATAAAATATGGAGTGAAGTTTCAAATTTATTATTTCTAGAACTTTATTCTAATAATCTAATTTGATTGATTATATGGCCGTTTTCCGGTATATCAATTGCATGCTACGTTAGTTATGAATTCTAACGCGATGTGACGTACGCGTAAATTCCAATATACGTCGCTAACGCAACTGATTATTATTTTAGTTTTTTTGCCATATTGTTTAAAGGTTGATTGATGCATAACTAATAAATTATGTAAGTAATGATTGGCGAGAATTGCGTAATTACACCTGATTGTTATTTGCAAAATCAAGCGAATGACGTAATTGACATAAATCTAAAATCTTCAACATAATGGGAAACGACCTATTTTGATTAAATGTTTTTGAGCGCTTAGGTACAAATAGATTCTCTTCTTGAAGCTTTTAACACTGCTTTTTTTAGTTTTCCAATTATAAAACTGAAATTTATTGAAAAGAACTTGACAGTTCAGCAATTCTAAATTATATTTTTATTACGTGTGTTCATAACGATTTGTTACCTTCATTTTGAACATTCTGAAATAATGCTTTTAACTTTGCGCGTCGCATATGAGTTCACGTGTAAGAAATTTAATTAATTTACTATTCTATTTAGAAATGTTAAGGAATGATATAAAAATTGTATTAGTCATAAATACTCATCAAATAAATATGCTATTAATCTTTTTAAACTTTCTACTAAAATACCAAATTTGAAAAAAATAAATTTGCATTTACATCTAGGTTAAAAGTTATTCTCTTCTATACCTACTTATAAATTTTAATTGTATTTTGGTACAGCGAACATTTAAAAACCCATTATTCTTTCTATTCTTTTTAATCATTTTGTTTTGTCATTCTTTTATTTTCAAGTCAACGCTAATATGCCCTATTTTCCCCCTATATATATTTGCAAACTAAATAATTATACAGCTTAGTATTATTTTCAACTTTTGGTTATACTTTAGAGACTAAAATCTATAAAATAAATAAAAAAAATGAAATAGAAAAAAATAGTAAAGTCTGTCACTTCACGGGCGTCAAAAGTAAAAGCTTTAAAGCGTAAAACTATAAAACTCTTTTTAGTACTAAACTATGCTAATAAAAAAAACGTAAACGAATAAAAATTTTCTGCGCAAATGTTAATTTTATTTTGCTTTTTGTACTCTATAAAGTCAACAAGGTGGTTGATAAGATTTTGGTTTCATGATTTGAAACGAAAAAAAAAAACAGTTAACTGATTTTCAAAAATAAACAAAAAAATTTACCGAAAGGGAACAAAGAACTGGAATTACAAATTACAAATCTAATGGTTACAAGAAAAACCTGGATAAGTTGACACTGTTTCTTTGCAATTCTGTTATAAATCTGAAATCGTAATTGTGCATCAATTAGTTGCGAAATTAAAAACAAAATTAAGCTTCAAGCGTAACTTGCTAAAATAAGTTCGGAACTCTTAAAATTTTTTTTTCACTTTGATTCCTTTAATTATAGTTTAATTTGCTTTGCATCAAAATTTTAACAATGTACATAGATAGATTATGATTTCAAATTATAAATCAAATTGTGAAAAGTTAAGCCCAAACGCACGTTTTTCCGAATTTGACGTCTATTTAGTTTTAATATCATATTAGATATAAACTTTACAACTTCAATCTACAATTTTTTTATTAATTTATCATTTAGAAAATAATATTAAGCAGTTAAAGGTCTCAAAATTTTTACCAAAATTTCAAAAAATTCCAAAAAAAAAAAATAACTAATAAAAAATTTTATATATATAGAAAAAAGATTACTTTTTAATTGCTGACGTTTTTCAACTATGCAAGACCTTTTCTGAAATTCATAACCTATTTTGACATTAGGCTCCAATAATAGCGGTCATTTGCACTATAATTGCTTCTATTATATAAGCATTTAATTTAAAAGCACATTACAATTAAAGTTCACTTGACATTTTTGACTGTGACGACTGGTGAGCAAATAGTTAACAAGAAAAATATTTAAATATGATTTAGAATCAAAGCGTCTTACTTCACATTTTTGACATATGACAATATCGTTTTTGACATGCAATTACTTTAAAATTTTAATAACTTTTGTCAATAATAACAACTTGATATTTAGTGTGGTTTCTGAAGTTTAAGATTTTTTGTAAAAATTATAAAAGTAGCAAAATTTTTTGACAACTGAAATGAAATTCCATGATAAATACCCATTAAATTATTCTCTGCACCGGCTTTAAGATCTGGTGTTAACTTTTAATTTCTTCGTTTATGCTGAAAATTTCAAATTGCACTAAAAAAATCATCTGAAATTAGCAGAGAAAAAAATTCATGGTCGAATTTCTTTTGTATAAAATCAAAAACCTTAAAGTCGCGACAAAGTACACAAAAGAATGAAAACTAAAAAAGGTCGAGGAACAGAATAATTTTTTTTAAATGGTTGCGATAAAAAAAGTCGAGAAAAATAAACAAAAATTATTTTTTAATTTACTTTTTTTCCATTACGAAGTTTTTCACTTTTTTTTTCTTCTTTTCTTGAAAAATATTAACTGATGTCAGATTAAAATCTAATAACGTTTCGCGATCAAATACAATAACGAAAACTGCGTATATAAAGCACAATTAAAAGTAACCCGAAAAAATTGTTATACTTTTGTTGTTTTTGGGACCTTAAGCGAAAAGTAATTATCATAAAAGCAGTAAAAAACTATTTAAAGGAAGACTACTTTAAGGTATCAAAATAAAAACCAGAATATGAAAATTGGGAAGCAAATTACAAAAATTTGAAATAAATATTTGCGTGCATACATTTTAGATATTTACGCATAAGGTTCATGCCCGTCAGGTCAAAACAATAAGATCTGAAAAAGTAAATTGCAAAAGCCCAATGATCCATTACAACAATTATATTATTATTTTATTATATTCTTATTGCATACTTCTTGGAACCGTAGTAAATTCAAAACGTGAAAGAATTATTGGGTTTAAAAGAAGAGTAATTTTTTTTAGCCGTTGATTTTGTAGACAAAACTGAAAATTTAATTAATTTAATTTCATAATAACTGTTTATAAGTTTCCTTTTCTAGTTACCTTTTAGGTTAAAATTTTCATTTTCCCTGTCAGATCTAATATTTCTTTAATTTAGCTTTTCTAATTATAATTAATTTTCATTTTGTGATGCGCTCTTATATTTTTTTCACTCTTCTAATTTCAAAATAAATTTTCTCTAAAAATTTTATAGTATACCTCACACACAAAACGAAAGCTCACAAAACCCTAAAACTTGGGGCTAATTTGGCACTGAAACCAACTTACTTCATATGTGGTCTAATTTTTATTTATTCAATAAACTTTCATAGATATTTTTAAAATTAGATAGTAACAAAATAAATTTCTCAGGTTTAAATGGATCGAAGCTTTAAGTCTACATACTAAATCACTAAATATTTAATATAGTAAACATGGAAATGGAGGTCGTCAGTATTATTGCAAATGCGTCAATAAAACAGAATCAATGATGTAAGACACTATAAAAAATTGAATTTCGGTGCATTTAATTTATAAATTACTTTTCAAAATATTTTATTTTCATACAGAATCCATTTGAAATTGGGGAAAAGGTAACAAGAGTAACTTAAAATTTAAATTTACCCATTCAGTTATAAAAGTGAAATAAGGGCGTTATTTTCTCATTCTGCCAAAAGAAAAGAGAGGAAAAACGAAAACTTGACCGTTCTTTTAATTTTTTTGGAGAATAATTATATACCATTTTTGCGATATACACTGTTTATATATGTACATATATATATATATATAAAATATACAAGCATACTTAAAAATTTTAGACATTTACAAGATTAATTTAATAAAAATCGTTATAACAAATTAGGATTTAAATGCGATGCTCCATAATTATTAAAATTCTTAATGACTAGTTTTGAAGAAGAATTATAAATTGAGATCGAGTCGAATAATAACGATCGAATTGATTGATGACGACAATATCACGTAATGTTGTTATTACTGACCAATAATTTAAGTTTTATTAACCTTAAGGTAAATGTACTTAATGAGAGTTTGCCAAGATTAAAGACTAAAATAATTTTGATGATGAGACAAAAAAAAATAATAATTTTATTTTGTTCATCTTTAATATTTTATGGCCCCTTTTAAGGTATACATAAACAATTAGTGAAATGGTCTGATAATTTCTAAAATTATTATCTTGTCATTTTTTGGCAATTTAGAATGAAAGTTTAAGAATTTTGGTACAAAAAAAATATTTTCTTGTTGTTTTCTCATACAAAATTTTTTATGCTTGTTAAAAGTAAACTTAAGAAAACCAATAAAAAATGGATTGGAGCAAAAAAATGTTTAAAAATTTTGAAATATTTTGGGGATTACGACAATTTCTTACAACAAACGAAAATATTTTCTTCCCATTAAATTTAATAAAGCTTTTGGTAGAAATAGTTTTAAGTAAAACGAAAGTATTTTATGCGCCTGCTTGCAAATCTTGAAAATGAAAACTAAAATCTATTTAGTGGAAAACGAGAAATTCAATAGTTTTCAGTATTTTGAAATAAAATTAAAATATATTAACGAATACAGAAATATCAGATACGAAATTCAATATCAATTAAGGAACTGTGTACTTAAATATTAAAGAAATTGCAACTAGAGACCAAACGAAAGTTCGAACTGTGTTGTTTAAGTTTTTTTATAACAAAACCTCAATTTCGCGTAAATAATGCGAAACCGACAATTGTACCTGACAATCGATCCCGCCGTGAATGAAGCAATTTTAGATTAAAAATTGATTAAGTTCTAGATGATTCTGATAAATTGAACTTAATTATATAATTATACATTTTGTCATAGTGAATTTCGAACGAAAATGAGTTTAGTTTGGAATTCCAACTAAGATAACGGAGATTTCAAAAAAGGTTTTTCCGAATTCTGCAAATTTTGTTCAAATACCAATTTTTTTAAATGAAGAGTAGGTTCCGTGTTGTTTCAGATTCCGAAAATATCTTCTTAAGAATTTTTATCAGTAGAGCAGCAAGCGCGGTTCACCTTAAAAAGGTAGTGGAAATTTTAAAACGTTTTTGAATTCATAAAAAAAAACCCTGACGTATAGAAATTTGCCACAAAACTTTTATTTAATTAAGGAGTATAAGTAAATTGTAACTTAATAATAAAGAAGTATTCATTTGTGTATTTTAATCCACATAGCAATTCTTAGTTAAATATTCTTAAAGAGAAAAGTTTCTAACGTTGTAAGAAATACCATTAGATCATCTACCACTTATGTGAAGTGTTGACTAATTAAACTGTTTAATATTTACAAACATTATAAGAATAAGCTGCTTATTTTAGGTTTAAGAACAAATTTAACTACTTATAAAATTATGTACATACATACATATGTATATAAAGCACTTTGAAAGTTCATCGGCACAAAACAATAAATATTGTGTCTTTCATGTTTTTTTTTGTGGTGTGGTGCGTGGTGCGTGCCTTTTTAATTTTCGAAATCACATCACTCAAATGATATTTTGCGCATAAATCATGTACACTTTTTTTCTTTATTATTATTTATGCCTTTAAACTTTATAACATATGAGTACATACACACATATATATATATATATATACAATACTTTTATAGTAAATTTCATGACACTAGAATAATTCTATTCCTCTTGACGCACCAACATACATATTAGATATTATTATCATACAGGTTCGTATAGGTATATAATTAACTTGATTTAAGAACAGAGAAGAACCCACGCGACACACCTTTAAAATCAATATACATATGTATATACTAGTCTATCGTATATGTATACCCGCATGCAAGAGTGTAGTATGTCAAATATTAAACTTCTTTGTGTCTTTTGTTTTTCTTTTTCTTTTAAGCCAAAATGATGATGTATGACATAATAAGATTAAAAAAGAATTAAAGAATAAAAAAACCGAATAAATCGAAGTTTAAAGATAATAAATTACGAAAAATATTAAACATACATACACATATGTATGTACAAACATACGAGTAGAATTCATCCTAACCACATAGTATTTGAAAAATAATAAGAAAAATTCAAGAATACATAGTAGAAAATGAGTTTTTAAGAGAAAACTGAGACTGGTTTTTAGTGTAAGAATGAAAACGAATCAACAAAAAAAAATTCTACACTAAAAAAATTTAATTTTTTTTTCCATAAATTTTATTGAAGTTTTTGACATGATTAAAGATATACGCACATATAATGATGAACCTGACAAATTCTATATGAAATTATTAGTCCTTAAAGGACACTAGCATAAATCAGTAAATCAATATTTTGCCCTTAAACTAAAAATATCAAATTTATAATTTATTTGAAACCGTTAATATAAAAAAGGATATTACGAAACATTGAAGAAAAAAAAATGTTTTCATTTTATTGATTGGAGTTAACGTTGGATTTTATGTTGGAATAAATTATGAATAAAAAAAAAATTCATATTTATGTTATTAATCATTTTAATATTGACATGACTATGCCAGTATCCGTGTCTGACTATCAAGTATGTGTGTATGTACGTAGTGAAATTTAAGTTTGCGATGCAGAATATCGCAAGTACACCTCCAAAAGTTTTGGATTTTTAAGAAATTTCAATTCGATTTAAGATTCTTTTTTACCCCACAACATTGAAGTGATATGTTGTACAGAGCATGAGATATACCTTTGTATGTGTGTATATACAAATGTACGTATATCTCTTTGTAGATAGACGTTTTGTTCCGATTAAAGTTGCTGTAAAAATGAAGGTGTATTTTAGTTTTAGTTAATTTAAAATTTTATAGATTTTATAGTAAAATTCAGTGGTTAGAAAGATATTTTTAAATTAAATCCAAAACTAAAAATATGACATCTTCATATACTTAATTATGTACATATAAAATTTCAAATAGCCCTGCCTATTTTAAAAATAATGGCGAAATACTAATATCACTTTATAATTCTAAGTTCTGTAAACCAATAGCTTCTTTACTTTTGGCTGCTTAATTATAACAGCTTTATCAGATAACTCATTTTTTAAACAATTGCCTATATATAATGGTATAAAATTGCGCAAAAACTTTGTTAAAATTTTTATGCTAAAATAATGTGAACCAAAAATATCTCACAATGTTTTTGGTTTGCAAAATAAATTGCAATTGAGGCTTTATGTTTTCATCATTTTTAAAAGAGAAAAGATAAATAAAACTTAATTTTATGCTAGCACGGTAGTAATGTGTTTTTGATCACTCAGTACTAAGAAACAATGTTACGTCAACTACTGTGAAAAAATCTGAGATGGTCGCACTGTTTTAAAATCAGAAAAGTTATTAAAAAGAATCAAATTTATATTTTACTTAAACAAATTATTATGGCAATAGAGCCGATTTTAGAAAGTTCCTGCCGAATTTACTAAAAATTTTACAGACTAAGCAATAAAAAGTATAGGAAAAAGTTCAAATTAAGTTTTAATTAGTTGAGCTATAACTTTGATAAATAGACAAATAATTTAGTAGCCGTCTGAGTGGGCTTGGACATTTCTCAATAGTAATCTCTTACTAGTTAAAAGGACTGAATTTTAATTTTTTTCTTTTAAATTTTTTAATATTCTTCAATAGTTTTCTTTTATTTTTTTAATTTCAACAAATTTGAAGAAAAATCTGACCTTGCTAATTTCTTTATAAATTCAATCTTGAATCTTGAATCTTTGTAAGCAAAATTACCATAATAAACTTATTCTAAATTAATTTTAAACTTTGTAATGAAAATTATATAGTAAAAACTACCCTTCACAATTATAATGAACTGCAAATTATTCCCATACAAAATTTCTGTCAAATCTTCTAATTTTCTTTTAATTGCTTTTTATTTAATTCTAATTTATTTTTTAAAGTTTTTTCCTACTTGAAAATGATTTTATTTCATTCCTTTAAACACTTTAATTTAATTTTGATTTTATGATTATTATTTAAAATTCTTATTTCCTTCTAAAATTGAGTCACATTGGATCTTCAATTCCTGAATCAAATAGAACTTAATATGCACACCTATACTTACTATTTTCGGAATAATTTTTTATGAAAATTGTATGAGTAAATGATTTTCTTTCTCAGATTAGCAAAAAAAATTTTTAAAAGTCATTCCTCATAACTTCCTGAAAAGATTATCTTTCAACTAATAATAATTGTCCTTCGTTTTATGAAATCTACCATATCATTATAATTTTAAAATGCAATGAAAACCTTCACACTTAAATCAGTTGTTCATGTAAAATAAAGATGAGTTCTTTCTGATATTAAAATACAATAAACATAACATTGGTGTGAATTTCAATAGTTATTATTTAATTTTTCATATTTTGTCATCATACTAAGTACTTAACACTTAATTCAGATATTGTTATACCCGTACGAACGTATGTTCAAAGGGTATACTAAAATTGCCTTACCGTTTGTAACGCTGAGAAATAATGATCTCAGATACAGACTCAAGTATATGTTTTTGATCAGCGTCGAATTCTGAGTCGATTTAGCTTTGTCTGTCCGTCCGTCCCAACGATAACTCAAAAACTAATCGCAATAATTTTACCAAATTTTGACAAACGGTTCACTGTAGTAAATGCTGGTTCGGGTGGCTGTCATACAACTTCAAAATTTATTTGGAGTTGTGTAGCTTTTGTATTAAAATTTCGCATAAGTAAATATATTAGAAGGGTCAATGTGCTTGATAAAATTCGTTGAAATTGCTTGGTTCTTTCTGGTAGCTGCCATACAACTTCAACGGGAGATTTTACATATCTTAGAAAACACTGAAAACACAGTACTGACATTTTGCATAAATAAATATGGTAATACGACAGCTTAAAGTCATAGATTGTCCTATAGTCAGCTACGGCATATTTACTCGCACATAGGAAAACAAATTCGCACGGGTATCAGAGGTGACACGGTCAACTGTATTTTTTCTCATTTCTTTTTATTGTAAAGAAATATTTCTTTGAAAAAAAAAAAGCAGAATAGTGAAGCAAGTATCTCTGAAGAAAATCAAATCTGCTTAAATGCATAATTTTGAATAAAATTAATTTGTTTTACATTATAATTTTTACAATAACAATTGCTGTCATTTTAAATATTCATTTAAGAGCCTTGCAGTAGGCAAATTGCAAACTTTTTATTAAGTATTGGTCACGAATAACATTAACCAAAATTCTTAAGTGCATAAATTAAATGAATAACTGCATAACAAAATAAAAACAATGTTCAAACAGTCAAATAAGCATTCCAGAACAAAATTGTGATAACAAAATGTAAACGAAGGTAAGCTTTATTTTAGGAAAACATTTTAATTAACAAAACATTTCACCAATTTTTGGAGGTGATTTTTTGGAAGGGGACGGAGGTGACAAAATGTTTTGTATTCCAAATAATGAAAATTTTTATGCCATCTCAAAATAAGATCTGTAAAAAACAATTAGATTATGTAAAAACCAAATCCCCTTTGTGATAAAATTGCAATATGTCACGTGGTTATACACTAACATTGTACAAGTATAATACTCTGCTTCTCTTTCTCTTCTCTTCATTCACATTTCATTAACAGAAAAACATACACATCGCATAATAATATTAAGAGATTTTAAATTGCATTATAATTTTAACATAATAGCATTTTGCTCATTTTTTCATTTAATATTTTTTGATATTTTTAACTTAAAACTTCATTATTATACGATTTCGTATTACAAATCATTATAGTAAATGACACAGAAAACAAAAACTGTAAAACTTTTCAATCTTTTATTCATTTATCATTCATTTGCAATATAAAAGTTTCACATTTTTAAAAACAAACCCACATTAGATTTGTCATTGTTTCAATCACAAAACGAATTGAACCAAATTCTATTTTCATTGCATGGCATACAATTGTACATGCACATTTTATACAAACATAAATAATTTGAAAAAAAAAAATTGACATTTAAGTATTTTAATTTATCATCACTGAAACAAAATGGAGCAGAATAGTTTTTTTTTTGTTTAAATTTTGTATTCATTATTGTAAAATAAAGATGTAAAAAAATTGGTTAATTGTAATGTAAAACTTAAAATTAATTATAAGTGAATATAAAACGTGATCGCTGCATCTTATTATTTTACATTTGACGTTTACGAGAAAAATAAAAATTTGAGAACTGTGTCGGAAAAGTAAATATGAGCTAATCGCATGTCAAGTTTACTTCAAAAATCGAATCAATGAATCAAATATTACTTTTGAAGTATTTCAAGACATTCCGCTTTGATTTAGCAAACTCACTTAATTTTTCCAATGATGTAACATACAGCTAGAGCAGTAAGTATACTCTTTTTTTCCGTACCGAAAGATCACACAAATAAAGTATTTCGGATGCAAATGAAAAAAAAAATGAACAAGATGTTCTCTATATACAAATAATTCTCTATAGATACAAATGATGTTTTCTAAAATAATTAAATAAACGTAGTATACATGACTACTATGCAAATCTATTCAAAATTTCGCAGCTGGAAAAATCTAGTCTTCAGAACATTAGTCCAATTTAAACTTACAAAAGACAGAAGTCTGGAATTCTTTTCAAAATTATGTGCACCACTTCAAACTTTGCTGTTCAGGTTTTAATACACTTCTGTATTATTTTAAGAGAAGTTACATACTTATATCAGCTCGAAAATAATTTAACGTAATTTTGAAAACAAATGCATCGTGCTAAAAAAAAAAACAAAAAAATTTTTAATATACATGTACACAAATTTGCCATATGCGCATGTATAATAAAACATAATTATCAAAAAATTGGAAGAATATAAGGTGCAATTCATATATCATGGTCTCCAGAGCGAGATGGTATTAAAGAAAAGCTCGCTGACCAAGAAAGAAACAGATTCTCCTTCCCACAATTCAACATGATTGCGGGCACCTGAAAATAATGCTAAACATCTCTATTCAAGTTATTCAGGATGACTAAGAAAGCTGGATTTCTTTTCTCAAAACCATTATTCTCCTGAAAAATTTATAAAAACAACAAAAGACTTCAGAGACAAAACATTAAGTTTGTAAGATATGGAACGGCATGCACCCTATTCTAATACAGGAGTAATTTTGAAAATCAAAAATGTCAGCATGCACAGTAACACCACTGCTCTCCGCATGACGTGCAACACCCATTCATGTATACACTACCTAATTATGTAAAAACATATTAACTGTATATATTTACATATAAACTTCTGTAAAATGTTCATATTGGCTAATATTTTATTTTATTTGTGGAATTGATTACCAAACTAAGAACGATGATTTTTGATAAAACTATAATATAGCGGGCTACTATGGGGGAATATTTTTCCGATACAATTATTATACGATAATTATTGTTGCAGTTTTACGGTATGTACATAATATGTTTGTGAACATGTATACGTTATGTATTATATAATATAATTTATCATAATTTTAGATTTGATTTTTTTTTTTACTTAAAGCAGCTATAATATATGAAAGAATCAACACACATATACAAATGATTATCTTTCTTTTATAATGAAAGATAATCACCTGAAAAATGATTAAATATAATTTTTGTATAATAAAATAAAAATAAATAAATGAAAGAATGACACACAAACATATTTTAACCATACTTTCTTCTCTTTTTTTTTATTAAAACACTTGAATTTTATAAATAAAAACATAAAGTACATGTGTACTTGTATGTAAATACATATTTTTTTATGTATATATGTACATAATAAGCGTATTTATGTATGGATTTGTTAGTATGTATGTATATGCATAAAAAATATATTTTATTGTTAACTATAAAAAGAATTTGACTAAGAAGATAAGTAGGTAACCTTTTTTTATGCCGATTCTCGTATGTATAGAACGGAAAACTGGTGACAGTTGCAATCAGTCTGATCTGGTAATCCCAATTTCAATTTATTACTAAATTAATTAATTATTTAGTAAAAAATTCTAAAAATTTTAAAAATAATTTTTCTTAATTTTTTTTATATTTTAATTTTTTTTTAGAAATTTATTCACTATTTTTTTATATATTTTTTTTATAATTTTTTTTAAATTTTCTTTTAATTTTTACTCAATATTTTTTTTAATCATCTTCCAATATTTTCAAAATTGCCGCTCAATATTTATTTTAATTTTCAAAATTAACACTTTTGAGACACAAAATTCAAACATTTTCCAAAATAGGTTTTTTTTTCTACATTTTTAATTTTTCATTTATTTATTAATTTTTTTAATTTTAAACTGAAAAACACAAATAAAATTTCTTCTTACATTAAAAAAAAAAAACAAAAACACTGTAAATGCAAAACTTTTCTTCTTTTTTTTAAATACGAATTTTTCCACAACATACGATGACAAAAACAAAACTTCATAAACAATAAAAGTACAAAAATACAAAAGGAAAAAAAGAGTTAACTTTTTTTTTCTTTTCGTTTTGCGCAACTAACATTAAAAACCGCCGTTCAAAATAACGTCGAAATGAAAACTGAAAAACGCGACTCTCGCCTCCATTCAACATTTGTAACGAACATTGCAAAGACTATAACAATAAAAAAAAACAACAATACAAACAAACAAGCAATATAGAAAAACATAAAAAGAAAAAAAAGAAAAAATTTTTATCCACACCACATTTTAATACACCTGAAATTGTAGAGTGGAGCGAAAATTTACCGGTCACACTAAAATTTAACAAAATCTAAATATTTGGTCACTACTTGAATGCAATGTAATAAATTTGAGAGAAAATTTTTGTAATTAATATACATATACTCTAATGACCAGCTAAATAAGACACCGCAATTTTTAAAAATTAAAACAGGAAAATGAATTTAATGTTTACCACCGTATTTAATGATTTTTATAGAGTAGAGTAGGTTGCAAGACTCATTTTTCCGGCAACAAAAGTAGCATTTATCGTCGCTACAGATTCTATTAAACTTACTTTGATCAGTCCATAATATATTTTTCCATTATAAAAGTGTTTTTTTTTGTATGCATTTTTGAAAATTCTAAGCGACATTCTCTACTTTTTTAAAGACATAAGAGGTTTCTTATTGGCAATGCATCCCCTGAGTCCGCCGTTTAATGAACGTTTCTTGTAATCTTGGTACAAGAGTAAGAAAAGGATCTTTTTTACTAAACGTACTATAGTTCTATCTTCTTTGACAGTTGTTTTTTTTTATTTAAGCTTTATAATTTTTCCAAAAAACAGTTTTGCACATCGCAAAATTTGGCTCTTACTAGTACATTTTTCAAACATACTCCAATTTAACCGCCTTTCATCTGGAGTTCAGTGTTTTCCTCTTCTTTATTAATACTTCATAAAATAATTCACAATATTTCTTAGCAAAATTTATATCCTTTAAATATAGAAGCTCTAAAATTCCAAAAACTTCATAATTGTTAGCTTTAACTTTGAAAAATTATTAAAATAATACTCGTAGCTACTTTTACACATTGTCTCATTTTAATGACCACAGTATAATTGAAGCAGTACATTTAAGGCGTTTGTTATATCGAAAACAAAAATTCCCGTTATCAGTAAAGCGTATTTTTAAATTCTGTAAGCTAACAACAAAAATATATATAACCAATGCTTTTGCAATTCTCAGTGAAGAAGGCAATATGTCTCAAAAGATTAATATTGTCTAGGGTGTCTTATTTAGCTGGCCACTAGTGTACATACGTTCAAATGTTTCATTTTCCAAAAATCAAGAAATTTTATTTATTGACTTAATAATTAATTAATTACTAATTTAATAATTAAAAATAATTAATTATCAAAATATATAGGCTAGCGTTAAAATGTCAAAACAGTGTTGCCAACTCTTTCTTTCTCAATTTACCAACTTTAGTTAAAATGTTCCCAATTTTTCGCTTTTCAAACTCTATTTTTTCCCATACAATTTCCCTTTAAGAAATTTTTTATTTATACTCGTATGTCTAGCATTATACTTAAATAGAATTCGTATTTAATCATTTTTTCAATCGCATAACTTAATAATTATTGCTTAAACAAGTACTTTAATTAAATTGTAATATAAATAATACTATATCACTTTAAGGGATTCAAAATAAATAATATGTGAAAATTAAAATGAAAAAAAAATAATATGTTAATGAAAAGTTTTCAATGGAATTTCACAAGGTTTTTGGCCTCTTTACCTTCAAGGCTTCAATATTTCTCAAAATGAAAAATTTCCCCAATTTGGCAACACTATATCAAATTTTAATTTGTTTGATAAAACCTATGAAAAATTATCCAACTTTTTTTCCATTCAACAAAATCCACAGATCTTCATAGCCAACCAAATACATGAACAAAATTTGATGTGTAAACATTACCATTGAAAAAAATGATTGATTACACAATTACATATAGTCGCACATTTTTATATTGCTTGTGTTGTTATGCTTGTATAACTTAAAAACTTATTATTATTTGTTCAGTTAATCATGCTTACTGACATGTTGTTCATACATACATACGTCAATCTAATAGATCTCTGTCCGTTTGTATTCTATAACTGATAAATTATAAGGTTTTTCGTTTCCCATTTTTTGTAGAATCAAAAATCTAAATTATATAACAGTTAAGATAGTTTTCAATAATAAATATTTTAGTAATCATTCTTACATTCTCATTTATTTCAAAATAATCGCATATTTTAAAGGATGTGTTATAATAAAACATCGATAAAATTTAAATGAATATCAAATTTTAATGGTATAAATTATTTTAAGTAGTTCTTTACAAGATCCTAAAATCAACTAAATCCAAATAAACTAAAATAAATTTCTTAAAGCATTAATTTAATTTGCTATAAATCTTTTACCATTTTTACTTTAAAATAAATATTTATTACAATAATCTATGTTATAGCAAGTTTGAAACTATGGCGCTGACAAGTTTCATTGAAGTATTTACAAATTACGAAATTTTTTTAAAACGCATTTGAAAAAATAAAAGTAAATGTTGAATTACATATGAGACTCCTTATTATTCCTCAATTAATTAAAAACAGAGAAAGTAATATGGGAAAGTATAGTAAAAAAGAGTAAACAACGAGTTTCGGCTTACAAATTCAAAAACCTAAAGCAAGATCATTTCTTGCCTATTAATTTTAAACTTAGACCCAACTCCAAATTTAATTCTTTTTCCTAACCTATTCAAGAGTTCCTACTAACTCTCTAATTCAAGACCATATTTTTTCAATGAATAATAACCGCAATTGATTTTATTCCACCCTATTTTAATTACGAAAATATATCAGGTAGGGTAAAATATTAATAAATGTTTACAATGGTGAAGTAAAATGAAAACAAACAAAAAATAAAGTTAAAATACCTAGTAAATTTAACTACTTATATTGATGTACATATGTATACATGTATGTACATTAACTTTGTATATATTGTGGTGAATAATGTTTATAAATAAAATAACATTTATACAGTATGTGGCGTGCCCGTGCATTGCTTTATTTCAACTGATTAAAATAAAATATAAGTTAATAATATCGGTTGATCGTTCAAAAAAAAAAGAAAGAAATACTAACAAAAATGCTAACGAGACCACCAATTATAGTTACAATTAAAAGAAAATTGAAACAAAAAAACTTATACCTATGCATGTACGTACGTATGTATTATGTAAATAACAATTTGAGTAAACCATAATGGTTTCATGCATTTATATAATGTGCATATGAGTGTTCAATGTTGATTTGGATGAACTATACCATCAATGTGTGAATTGTATAGGCTTATGTTTCTGATAAGAGATGTTCACTTCACATTGTTATTGTACAACAATTTTTGATTTTTAGCACGTTTCCAAAAAAATTTTGAAAAAAAATGCTTATTAGTTTCACTCTGTCCGTCCGTCCGTGGAGATGTTTACAAAACTTCTACACCCTTGAAGATAGAAAGCTGAAATTTAATATGTACATAAATCTTTAGTAGAAACTTATTTCCGTACTGCCCTAAAATCTTAACATACAGTGAAACCATAAGCACTTTTCATATTTTGCAAACGCAGAAAGGCAATGGCTTGCTTCTCCTATCGGGGCATACTGTAGCTAAACTTTAAAAAACAAAATGGCCGTTCAAATTTACCATTACTATCTAAAATGCTTTTTTTCCAAATTTTTGATGTCGCTTTTCTTCTAAACCCCAGGTTGTAGGAGCTTGAAATTTTAGCAGCCTTTAGAAACTAATAAATAATTTATTTCGTTAGGAGAAAATTTTTCTCCATCTCCACGCCCTCTCAAGTTATCGCCTCTTGAAATTTTGTAAAATTTGAATTTTTGACGCCTTATATTTCCGAAACTGCAAGCTTTTACAAATCTGTATAAACGCAAAAAGCTAACGGTAGATTCTATGACATTAAAAATATAATTATTTTTCTGAATTCACACAATTAACCCTTAAAAACGAGCATTATGTTAACCCCTCCTTAAATTAATTTTTGCTTTATTTCAAAGACTGCATAAATCGTTCATCCTAAATATATGCAATCCTACAAATAGTTTCGTTTATGAATGAAATAAATGTTAATAGTGTGGTAGGTGTACATAGTCTGTATGTAAAAGCAATATTTTCACTTGTTGAAGGGAAAAGTGCTATAATATAAACCATTGGTTTGACCCAACTTTATTTTGAATTGATTTAAGAATAAATTATTGAAAAAATTGAAATTTTGGATATTTTGTTGCACTCAACATGGAAAAGTGTATGTAAAAGCTTTCGTTAAAAACACCAGATTCAAAAACATAAAACGACAATGTATGTAAATTGTTTTCATAAATAAAATTGTCTCTTTCATCTTTCAATTTAAATATTCAAATTTAATTTTGTTGTCTTCTAACCAATTGAATGTATAATTCAGTGAAATAATGCAAAACTGCAAGTATTTACATCCAGTGAAAAACTGCTTACTTTATAGATATTGATTGAAATGAAATTCAATAAAAAATGCTGATCAAACCAATAGTTTTTGAAAGTAACACATATTCAGCTCTATCATGATTTCCACTCGTAGATTTCTACGAATTACGAACATATCTACGATGAAGAATTTTGAATGATCACAAATTCCTTTCGTAAAGATTATGAATTACCAATGGCAGTATCATTTTTCGGAGTATCAAAACCAATATTTTATTTCAACTATCAAATATTTTTTTATATTTCTTGGTTGCTATTTTAGTAAAACACTTTCATACAAAAGGCAATTTTTTAAGATATCTTTTTGTATGCAAGTTTTGCAGCTTTTTCAGTTTTTCAATAATTTTGAAAAGGTATGTTAGAGTAACTCAAACTTAAACAAAAAAATGCAAAATTTGAAAAGTTAATACGACTATTCTCTCTAAATTGCTTGTTACGAGTGAAATTGTTTATTTCTTTCGTATACTTTTGAGGGTAATTTTTACTACGAACGTATTTTATGATTACTCCATTACGAATATTAGCAATACGCTATTGATAATATGACATTCGTAATTTTCCAAATTTCAGAGCTACGAACGAAAAAAAAAAGTTTTTTACAAAAACTAGCTTATTTACATTAATTACTACAATTATTTTTCAACAATAAAATATAGAGATAACCTTGTCAACTTTGCGTTCCAGAATTATAATATCGACTAATATTTGTTTCATACAACTAATTTTTATCAGAATAGTGGCCCTATGAACATATGCAACCAAAACAAAATTTTAAAATATTATAACCCTATTATCAATAATTTTATGACTGGATGATTTATAAACTACATAATATTATTATTCAAATTAATTTTGTGTTTGTATAGTTACTCAAATCGTTGCTTTCATTACCTCCAAGTTAAATACAGTTCGTCCTGTTCCGATAATCTCGGAATGCAGCGCAATGGGTTTTGGAGTTTTCGATTCAAACTCCTAACAAAAATAGCTAAATCGACATACAATTCTAAATCTTAGACATTTTTTTCTTTCACAGGGATGTCAATTTATAATATCCCTTTGAAAATTCGTTCAAACAGGTAAAAGCTAAGAGTTCTTTCCGTTCGGATTTCGCGGTTGATTGACCTAAATAATGATTAATATTTAGGATAAATAATTATAGTTTTACTTTTAGTTTTTTATAGAAATATGAAAAAATTTTATTCCGATAAAATCAACAAATTTATTAATTTCTGCATTGTTATATCATACCATTTGAGGGAAAAAGATGTTAAAATAAGAAATCTGATGTGGTCAGCACATAACCGACCGCAATGTATTTTGTCTAGTTAAGTCAAAGTGTTACAGAATATTATAAAAATATCTGTTAAATACTTCTTTCCAATTCTTAGAACATTAGTAAGCTTAAAGTTAACATACCTAGAAAAATGTAAATTTGGCTCTTAGTAGGGTTTTGGTTTATGCTACCCGAATTGCCTGAAATGCTCCCCAGTTAGTTTCGGTAAGAACCAGAACTCAAATATCAAATTTCAAGAAATTCCATCAATTCGTTCCGTATAGATATGGTGAAAAATGTAAAATCGGCCCGTAGATCAGTTTTCGAGCCCTGATCTTTCCAAAAAAATTATATGTTCATTGTTTCAATACGAAGAATTTAAATATTAAATTTCAAAGAAATCGGTTGATTATTTCTCTTTATATACGCTAAAATGTATATTTGGCCCGTAGTAAACGCCCAGTTGCTGATGCCTGATTTTCTTCCAAAAGTTAGGAATTTTCGCGTCCGGTCGAGCAAAGCTCATATATGAAATTTCAAGAAAATCGGTTGAATATTTTCTTCAAAATGTTCAAAAATGTAAAACAGGCCCGCTAAATTCAAGATATTATAAAAGATTTGAAAACCAATTTTAATTTGAAAGAATTCACTTTCCCTAATAAAAATATGAGATTATTTACATATATTTAGATAATTAACTTAAGACACTAAATTTAAATTCTATATTGTTAAAAAAAATACAGATTATGAAATGACAGACTGTGCAGATAAACGGCTGCTGAGCCACTGTAATATAGCGGGAAATGAACAAGCGGATGAGCTGGCTAGGTGTGGCTCACCCATTGGCATTTTTGTGGCGGGACGGGTTTTTCATCCCATCAAAACATTGAAAATAAATATTTATATGCTTTATTTATCTTGCGGCGACCACAGATGGAAAGCTCTGTCAATATGCGGGATGGCAAGAAAGATGGGACCAAAATCAACCTGAGAAAATCGCATGAGCTCCTGACGATGTCTCGGAGGGACATGACCTGCCATACGGCTGCAACACGGGAGACTTGCCGTTGGGAAGCATGAGGGTATACTAGGATTACCCTTCGACAAACGTGTCGCAGCTGCCGGTAAATGGATAAGAAAATCTTTTTTCACTATCGCTGCGAGTGTGCAGCTCTGGGGGAGGCCAGACTGATCACGTGAGGCTGAGTATGTGTGACGAGACCCGATGAAATATCGAAAATGAGTATCGGGGATTAGTATATGGGTGCGGTAGACTTGGTGCACCTGTTACGTCAGTCAACCAATCGTTTTTGCAATATTGGCAGTCAATCTGTAACTTTTATCACAAATAAGTTTTGTATCACAAATAAGTTTTCGAAAATTATAAGATTTCTTATAAACAATAATTTTTCTTATAGATACATACATAATATTAAAGGACATTTTAAAGTTCAATCTTAAGTTTTATCAATTTTTTCCACAATTTATAGTGATAAACCACAATATCAAAATGTGCAAAAATTTATTTAAATTTTAGCTTATTTAATTCTCAAAGTTTTAAAATCTTGAAACTTCCAATTTCAGAAATTTTCTGATGTTCTAAAAATTTTCTTAATAAATATAGTTTAGTAAGTTTGGGTATATGTGACGTCATCCTACTGTTCCGTTTTTCATATCTTTCTTTTCTAAACAATGAACTAATACCAAAATAAAGTTATTTGAAATGGTTAATTTTCATATTAAATTTTATTCTGTTTTGCCAAGGTCGTTTACATACACAGCATACGCCATACCAAACGTACATGTTGGCATTAAAATAATTCAAGGCTTCTTTTAAACATTGTAAATAAACCATAAAATCAAAACAAAGCAAAATTTTGTTGTTTGAGGGTTTTTTCAATGCCAATTTACATTTCTTTTCATTCTACAACGTAATAAACAAAATTTTGATTTGACAACATTTCACAACATGGTGAGGGTGAGTTTTTTTTCTCATAACGGTAATAACTTCCTCACTTTCTAATAATTTCTTTATTTACTCGCAGAACGGTTTCCAAAAAAAAAGTAAAAAAAGGAAAAGGATAAATTCCTTTTAGTGCACGCGATAAAATATTCTTTTTTCTTTTTTATTCTTACATTATGTACAAATGTTAACATTTTCGACATTGTTCAAAAACTCCTTGTTTTTTGACCTATATTTTTTATTGGTTTAATGACTTATGATATTTTAAGTAATGTTTATTTTACTAGTATTGTTATTAATGGTACATAGTTTATTTTATTAGTATTAGCATAGTTATTAATGAACTCTATTCCAAAGTTACTTTAAAAGATATTTTAAAAATTTATTGTGAATATTTATATAAAATTCTTATGTTTAATTTAGAGTTAAGTGTTCACAAAATCAATACCAAAAAAAGCATGGTACATATCTTGAAAAAATCAAATTGCCTAGTGTAAAGGTCATTCTGGGTTGTGCAAGATTTAATAAGAACCAAAATAAACGTTTTTTTACACTTACTTTAATACATTTATATTTACGAAAACGCATAATTCTCATTTAAAATAATTTAACTTACCAAGAGTAAGCATTTTTTAATTCACCAAAGTAAATTATTTAATTGATGTTTTTTAACTAAGTTTACTTTAACATTACAGACACATGTACATAGGTGAATGGCAAATATTTTACTAATTTTATTGCACCGGATTATTTATTTCAACAAATTCAGAAAATTCAGTCGTTCATAAAAAATTGAATAAAAAATATGCGAGAAACCCTAAACAAACTCTACCTGAATTTTTCATATTATAAGATATAAATCGTGTAAGAAAACGATTGTTGGATAAGTTTTTATAATGCATTTTTAATTGATAAAACTTTTGCGTCATGCGGTCATTGTGGACAAAGATTTTTTTTAGTTTAGGAAATACATATTTAAGTTCAATCTCAAAATGTTTCAAATATTCATTATTACATTTTGCTACCGTATTAGTTTTTTTTCATAAAATTAAGATCAAAATTCCAAACTCCACACTTAATGCTGACATATAAAAACGCTGACACATTTGACGTTGAAAAGGTTTAAAATAAATATATATGTTTATGAAATTTACCTTAAAATTGAGTAAAATTGATTTGGTTAGTTAAACTTTTAACTCTTAACTTTTGGTAGAAACTTTTGATTTATTTCTTAGTTATTTTTATTTATCGGAGTTCTATGTTGTGATTAACTATAATCTCCTGGTAATCATGAAATTGATTGATTTAATATGGCAAATTTCATCTAATTTCAACTACTAAATTTCACAAATTATATCGGTTTAATGAAGGTGATACACACCCTTAAGATAGGTTGGGTTTCCTCCACCACTATTCATTTTATGTTTCATATAAAAAAGTTAATAGAAATTAAGAAAGCATACAACATAATTTAAAATATTTTTGACAACAACAACGATGAATAAATATTTATTTCTTTCCATTCTTCTTAAATAAACAAAAAAAACTTGTTTCATTGTTTTGTTTACATGCAAATGGTTAGACATATTTCAATTAAATGAGGAATTTAAGTTTCCGCATTTTGTTTTTTAAGATTTGAGATCACATTTCTTTCTTTTATATATTTTTTTACTAATAAAAACATGTATTGAATATTTAAATTCATATATATATAAATATATTTATAAACATCAATATATGTACGTATATGTTTTCATTTTTTAAAAGTTCATAATCTGTAAAAAGACTCAAGAACATTGAAATAAGAATAAAAAAAATCAATATATTTAAAAAAAACTGTATAATTTTTTTATCTGTATAAGTTGTTCTTATTTTTTTACAACTTTATCTTTTAAAAATATATGTACATTTAATGTGATTTTACAAATTCCATTTTTCGACATTCAATTTTTTCTTCTTTACTTGAAATAAGCAAGGCACAGATTTTAACTCTCTTATCAAGTGTCAACTCCTACTCTACTTATTCAAAAATTTTCCTGAATTAACGCAGGATTTTATTGTTTATCAAAATATATTTTAAAAGATAAAAATTAAAATATATTATTATAAAATTTACTGAATATTGAAAGCGTAATATAGTAACCCTATTCAAATTTTTTTTTGTTGCAGATTCTCTTAAAAGGAAGAAAAAGCTAGGGTTAAGTTGCAAAAATTAATATTAAAAATAATATTAAATCTGTGACTTTCTTATCATGAATAAAGCGTTTTTATTTAAATTCAACCTTAAAGGTATCGAATTTTTTAATTTTAAAACCAAAACTTATTTAAATTATGAAGAAAAAATAATAAAAAAAACATGAACAAAAATAATAAAAAATCATTATTAAAGTTTACAATAATACATTAATATAGTAACACTTAACAATTACCAGCAGTATAATATAAAATTTATTTATATGCTTTTCTATTCATTTAGATATATACCATAACATACGTGTGTATAATAAAATACATATGAGGACTTAAAAATAATTTATATACAAATAAAAATATTAAATTTTCTGATATTAGAATAATTGTTTTTTATAGTATAATATGTACTTATTTTGATTCATTTTCTTTCTCTAAATTCCTAAAATATCATTATAATTAGCAGTAGTTTATTATTCTTTATTAATTTATATAAAAAAAATGATACTTTTATCAAAAATAATTAATTTTAAGATTTGCAGCGATGGAAAGAACACCTAATCTAATTGATTGTGAATATACCAAAACTCAATAACTGAATAATCACTCAAATGAAAGAAACGATTAGGTAAGAAAAATATAGATGAAATATTAAGAAATTTATAATTTAAGCACTTAATTTGAAATATTCTTCTATGGGCCCCAAAATTAAAATAAAATATTTTGAGCTACAGAGCTTCAATCAACTTTAGAAAACTTTACGAAAGTTTTTTTTGAATTAAAGTACGGATAAAAAGGAATTACCAAGAACTTTTCTAAAATAAAAATTTTAGTGTAAAAGTTTAAGCGCATTGAATAAAATATTTAACTTAATTATTCATAAATAAATATATCATTTTTGGTTATATTTTATTTTTAGAATTAAGATAAATTATTTCAGTTCAAATACATAATGAAATATGCTCATAATACAAAAACACAAAAAAATTTAGAAATAAAAATTAATATTTTAAAAAATATAATTTTAATTGTAAGTTAAAGATTATCATAAGTTTAAAATGTTTTAGAAAACATTCCCACATTAATTATTATTAACTTTTTAAGTGAATTTTTTGAATCATTGACAAATGCAACAAAATTAATGAATGAACTAAATTTCAAAGTTTTTGTTTTATATCACGTGTACTACTCTAATTTCCATCGCAAATAATATTGAAAAGTATCTGAAATGTTTAGTAAAATGAAATTCCTTAAAATCTCCGGACTTAAAGTAATTGTTATACATTGATACAATAACTATGTATACGCTTGAATATGTATATAATTTTTTACATTCGTAATTGGAAACCTTTTTTCTCATTTTTACAATATAATATGTATTAATTAAAATTCTTTATATATTTTAATATGTATATATAGATCTTATATTATAAATAATATTTATGCTTAAATCTAATATTTAATGCACTTTATCGTTGAAACCTTTTGTTAAAAATCATGTTTTGTTTTTATTTTTGCTGGTTTTTCATTGACCTTTCGCATTTTTCACTAATAAATAGTGAAGTTATTTTGCTTTCTGAAGAATACTGACCATAAGATAACCGGATATAAAGTTTTTCTCTTACACTAAAATATCAAATTAAAATAATATAAATAAAAATTATGAAAGAAATATTAAACTTGTAAATAATAATTGTAACTGTAATGAATTAGTTTATATTTTCAAAAAACAATATGGAAATTGTGATTCTAAAATATTATAAATCAATATTTTATTTAGTTTTCTTATATCTCGTTAGATTTTTTCATATATTTTTACAAATATTGGACTTTAATATCTACAAAAAGGAATACTATTCAGGTTTTCAATGAATAAAAAGCAGTATCAATTAATGAAGAATTAATTAATTTCTCTACACTTATATTAAATTTTTGCCAAACTCTCAAATAGAATCAAAATTGAATCTTCCAAATATCCAAATATTAAAAAAATAAATTAGAATCCCTTTCAAAAAAATTTGATAATTAATTTTGCTTTACCTTATTCGAATGTGCTTGGATTGATATAACTGATCAAATCTTGAACTGACATAGTTGCAATATCTTGTGGAATTGTTGTTGCAGTTGCTGGTGTGACAGCTGCTGGGGAAACTATATTTGGTTGCATTGTATCAACATTAATGGGTGTGATTTGATTAACATGACCATCCGTTATCTTAGTTTTTTCTAAGTTAGTTCCAGAATTATTCAATGAAACAGTTTGCATTAGAGATTCCTGATTTTTTGTTGAACTGAAATAATAAAAATTTTGGAACATTAGTTTAAAAAATTGAAAATATTATTTACCTAAATTTTAAACTTTAGCAATACATGTATCAAAAAAAAAACTTACATAATATTTGGTATTATTTGTTGATTCTTTTGCATATTATGTAAAAAATTATTTGAATTTACAGTGCCTGAATTGGTTGAATTATGGCGATCCATCAAAATATCAACCAGAGGAACTGAAGTGGCAGTGGTTAATTGGTTTTGTAACAGATTCGCATCTGTAAAATGATTTAAATGTGTGTTAATTGATTGTGTCTGATTTGAACATATATCCATTTGTGTAATTTGTTGTTGTGATTGAACTTGTTGTAAGTTAGCTGTATGTGTTTGGAGAACATTTGACGCATTATTCGAGGAAATTTGAGAATTCGGCAGTGTATTTGTTCTTATGTTATTTATTAAATGTGGAACTTGCTGTTGTTCATTTAGCATTTGATTAAGAATTGTATTTATGTTTGTTCTAGTATTTATATTTCTTTCTTGCGATGTTATGAAATTTGCAGCAACTTGTTGCTGTTGTTGTTGTTGCTGCTGTTGCTGCTGCTGTTGTTGTTGTTGTTGCTGTTGTTGTTGCTGTTGTTGTGCTGCAACACTATTGGCTGTAGTTGTGGGATTACTCTGCATTATAATATTATTTAAAATAGCGTCTTGTGTGTTAGAAGTTGACAATTCACTCATTTCACTTAAAATTGAATTCGCTATTGTAGCCTGGCTATTCAACATTGGGTCTTGAGATTGTGGGCACATTATAGTTGGCGATACAGCTGTAAAAAAATTGATTTATTAAAAACTATAAGCAAAAAATTTCAAAAATTAGTTTACTTGTGTTTAATATTAATTCAGTCGGTATTTGTGAAGATTGTTGTGTTGTAGCTTGAGCCAATTGCTGCAACGTACTGGTATTCTGTTGCACAGGTATTAAACCTAAATTTGCCAAACTAATGTTAGCTGCTGGTTCTGAATTAAGTATAACATCATGATGAATAGGAGGACTCACACCATTTGGAGATGATGAAGACGACGACGTTGATGATGTAGGAGATGATGAAGAATTAGATGGTGATATGGCGTTGCGGTTGTTTATTTGTTGTGGTTCCATATTTAAAATTTGATTTAATGTCGAAGCAGTATTGTTGTTTCCCATAAGAACGTTTGAAAGTTGTCTGTCAAATGAAGCTACTGTTGTCGGTGTAGTTTCTAGTGAAATTACTGATGGCTGTTGAGATTGTGATGAGAGTGTGTTATCAGAAAATAAACTTGCAGCTCCAACATTATTAGTTACTGATGGTGTATTAAAAATAGGATTCACTGGATTCGACTGTGATGGATGATTTTTTAAATTGGAAATATTCGATAGAAATCGGTTTACCATATTTTGTTGATCTTGCTGTTGTTGCTGTTCACTGACTGAAACTGAGGTAGATGATCCAGTAAAGATTCTGTTCTCAAATTCATTCATTTTTTCTTGCTTCACCAATTCAGCAACAGCAGCCGAAAGAGGATTAAGTGCTTGATCATTTTGTCCAGTTGGAGAACTTGTAGCAGAAAATCCTGATAAATTACTATTGTCAATAGATTGTGGCATGTCAATAATATGTAAACTTTGTTTTCGAATAGATCGTGGGTATGGAGTTAAATCTTTAATTGAAGTAGCGCCATCAAGTGAATTTTCACTATGCACTGGAAATCTCTCTATTATAGTAGAATCATTTGAACATAAATCACCGCACGACATTGAATTTTGTGTGTTTTCATCAATAATTTCAGTCTTGAGACAATTGTTAGTTACATTTGCGCAATTTGGTATTTGAGTTATTTGGTGCTCCGTAATTAGATTATTAACTGAAGAACGTCGAACGCCTATCGGAACAGTTGTGGTAGCTGGTGGTGGCATCATACCAGAGTCGATTTGCTCATTCTTTGCTTCCAGTAATGAATTTCCAATACTTGAATTGAGACATTTTGTCGGCCAGGTTATATTACCATTATTTTGGGTTCCGATTCCAGTATTTGTATCGGAAAATTGCGTATCTACAATTAGAAATTTAGTTAAAATCTTTCGAAATGGCAAGAGTAATATTTTTAACTAAAATTTTGATCGACAAATAAAAAAATTAAATAAAGAGTATAATTATTTCTAAGTAGATGATGTAAATTGTGAAAGTTAAGTTAAAATTAATTGTAACTTTAATACAACTTAATTCTCACTTCTCAACTAGATATTTATATAGTATTTATTGTCCCTATTGTCTAATTAATTATATTTTAGAAATTATAGAAATTATTATACTAATCTTAATAAACATATATGTATATATATTTATTACGTATATGTAAATATTTTTCTATTTAATAAAATTTTATACTAAACTTAGTTGAATTGTGAGAATTGATCATTTTGAACTCTAAGTAGTTAAGTAAAAAATTCATTTATATTTGCTCACACGTTTACAATTCATTCTCACAATTTTTTTTATAATTTTCATTCATACAAGAGACACAATTTTCTAACATATTCTTTTGATTTCATCGCGAAAGTTATCGTAAGTTTAAAAATGCACTAGCGAATTTAAAAATTTTTCTCAAGGACATTCAAAGCTTGAAGTTAATTTTTTTATAGAACTAAAAGTGATAATTCAAAAAATTATCGGAAAAATTTAAAAATTCGTTTTCAAGTAAAAATTCAAAATAACTTTTTATTAATCTAAATATTCTTCTTGCTCTCATCATAAAAATGTTATGAACACTGTAACAGTGATAGATGGAAAAGCTTTGATTTGATTTTAGAAAATAAACAAATAGTTACATTAAATTCATACATGCACGCCAATCACAATTTTTACACACACACACTCAGTCAGAAAAATTTCAAAATGATCAAAACATATTGTAATTTATTTTCTTAAAACTATACTTAGAAATTAAATAATCTTAAAAATAACTATATTTAAAATTAAATTATAATTCTACTTTTCATTAAAACTAAGATCTTAACCTAAAGTAACTGTAAGAAATCCAGTTTTGATATCTGAAAAACTTTAAAACAAAAGAATGAAAAAAACACAAAACCAACGGTGTACCCGATGTATGCAACACTGGTAGATATGCGGAACATCCAGATGCAAAGCCACTGTTTAGCCAAAATAAATTAAAAATTCAACACAACAAAAACAACGAAAAATAGAAAGAGAATTCTATCGTTACGAAAAAAATAAGATTTAAATAGTATACATATATAAATATAAATATATTAATATACATATACATAAATAAAGATAAGGGCAACATTAAAATTAATGTTAAATTAAAAATATTTTACAATATTATTATATATTTTAAATTAATTATTCGTTTTGATGAAAATTTAAAATTATATTTCATTAGATTCTCATTCCATTATTATGGAAAATAGAAATTTTCTTAAAATGAAATGTTTTATAATGCAGCTTGATTGATTATATTTAAAAAAAATAAAATCGATATTAGAAATACAAATTTTTAATTATTCTCTAATTGAAATAAATAATTAGGTTTCTAGATTGTAATTTTCTTATATTTGATCACCAATGAAAATGTATCAATGAATATAATAAATAATATAAGAGTAAAAATAGTTTATAGTCACTAAGATATTTAGCTTTACCTTGAAAATTTAATTTTGTATTTTTAAATACATTAAAAAATTTCAAATTCAGAATTTTATTTAAAATTTTACGCAAGTTGATGATAGAAACTTTTTTCTTTTACTTTAAATAATTTTTTTTTATAAAGAACAATTTTTGTGGTAGCTGCATTTAATTTAGTTTTGAATATCAGTTCAATTAAGTGTAAATTATTGTACATAAGAATTAAAATTAAAAAATTAATTTGATTTATTGAATAAAAATAATAGAATGGGTTTCATTTCATAGAACGCTTTCAATATCAAGTAGATTAATTAAAATAATAAAAAAAATTAATATTAAATTAATTTTTATATATTAATATTTGGCTATATTAACATTTTTCCTACTAAATTATCAAATATTTAAAAATTAAAATCCTAAAAGATATATAAGCATTTAAAAATTCTAAATCTAATATTAAAAGTTAAAAAAGTTGAAAAATTAAAAAAAAAGTATTGTGGCATTTTTTATTTTATTTTAATGAACCAATACCCGATGATTTTTGTTTATTTTTATTTTTATTTTTTGTGGCTGATGGGAAGAACAATGCTTACAACAGGATCCAGAAGGAAGATGCCAGCTTCAAATGCAACTGACTGATGAAACAATACATAGTAGTAGAAATCCAAATCTTCTTTTGTATTTTTTATTTTCTTATTATTATTTTGCTTTTTTTAAATATTTTTTTATATATTAGGCACCAAAAGAGGTGTGATGATGGTAGATCTTTAGCCTTAGTCTATTATTTTATTACACCTAAATCTATGAGAGGAATAAACGAAAAAACAACATTTTGTGATTAGTGTTTAGAAAAAAAAAATTTTCAATTTTACGAGTTTTTTTTTTTGTTTTATTTCCCGATAATATTTAAATTTTCCCGATAATTTTTTTTTTACTTTTTGGATTTATGTACTTTCCCGAATTCGCTTAAAAATTAACTTGGACACGTTTCACCATTTTAATAGTTAGTAATCGTTATATTATATGAGTACATGTTTGAAAACTAGTGACGATAATGTAATATTGAATGAAATTGTTAAAAATTTAGATAGACGATTATATTTAAAGTTCGAAACATTGAGGATGTTTTTAGAAAATTTTAACCTTAATTAAATAGATCTGAACTTTTGGTATTCATTTATCATTTTGTTCATTGTCTGTCCCTAATCACAAAACATGTCATGTGTTTCAATTTATAAAAATTTTAATGTATATAAATAAATAAGTATACATAAATATATCTAACTTTAGTATGGAGGATCCAGAACGAAAAATTTCTTTGCATAATATTAATTTAAATGATTATATTTAATACAATTCTTTTTCACTATTACCGATTTTAATATAATTATAAATATATTTCTTTCTTTTCTCTATAAATTTATTGATGAAAAAATATAATCTAATATAAATAGACTAAATTTCAATTAAAAAGTCAAATAAAACTCTGAAAATGTGTATTTAAAAATTGAACTGAAATCATGAACTTTAAAGCTATTTAACAATTGCTAAAAAAGAAAATTGGAACTATATATGAATTTCAATTTATATTTAATAAAAAGTATTTCTTAGTCTGATTCCAAAAGTTATCAATTAAAATGAAGTTGGAAAGTAGGGCGTTAATCTATAAGAAACAAGATGCAGTCTTTTACTAAATAGCCTATTAACTATTTAAATGATATCAAAGAGTGTTCAACCAAAAAAATTTAAAAAAAACTAAAAGAATATTTTGGATTCAAACATAAATTCAATAGTGTCATTTTGTAATTTTCGACCAATTCAACTATTGTAATTTTTATGTAAAAAAAATACAATAAGTATAGTAAGTTTCATATTAAAGTTCTTCCAAAACACATTTTCCAAAATTTTATTCGAAATAAATTTTCTGTTCTACTTTTAATTTTTTGTATCTTTTATCCGTTGTTTTTTTAATTAAATCCTAATGCTTTTTAATTTGTTTTTTCTTTTACCATAGTTGAAGTATGCAAAAAAATCAAGAAAATAATCAAGAAAACCCTAAAACCACACTCATTTACTTGCATTCACAATATTCTTTCACCATATTTGAAACAGTCATACTTTCACCTATTACAACTTTTGAGAACCTATTATATATTATAAATCTCATTATTCCTTCATAAATTTTCTTGATAAATTCACATATTCAATTTTTTATATATTCAATTTTATATTTTTATTTTACAAAAAAAAACTTTAGTTCGCACACAAAGCCCTGATAAAATTTCACACATAGGGTTGTTTTGATTATTCTTGACTTTTGTAACAACGTTATTGTACGTCGGTTGAACAAATGTAAAAAATTGAATCCTAATGTTCTGGATTATATATACTGCTTTCATTTATTTACTTTTTCGTAAGATTGATCTCCCTAACAGAAAAATGTAAATGAAAATATAGCGACGTATCCTTTTTTTCTATAGCTTTGCGTATCCATATTCGCGATATTAGATTTGGACTAAAAATATGTACCTTGACAGTCAGCAATTGACCCATGAATAGTACCTAAAGTTGTTGAAGCCGTTAGCATATTATGTCTTCCTTTTGGTAAATATACAAAGTTATGACTTTCACTTTGTTTGCCACTTGACATTACTGATATTTGCACTGTTACCGGTTCAATAAGATCTTGATCAAAATATGGTGGTACCACACATACCAAATGTGTCTAAAAATAAGTTGAAATATATATTAGAAATTTAAAATAATTCAATTTTAAATTCCAGTATACCTGCTGTAAATATTCTTTATCTGGAACGATTCTTTGTTCCCAAATAGATGCAAGTTGGCTTAGTTCATTGTCATCCTCTCTGAATATTACAACAGTATCCTTTAAAAAATTTTTTCCAATAATGAATAATTCTAAGCCACCTTCAACGGGGCAGGATATTAATGATTTTTTGCAAATTTCTGGTACTCCAGGTGGTTGAGCTGGAATTTACAAAAATATCAAAATTATATTTAATATTATCACATCGCAGGATTTTATTGTTCTTGTGTTGATAATTTTTTTCAAATTGTAATTTGTCTGAAAAAGCTTTCTAAAAATTTTTTTTTTAGAAGAAGGAAAGAAGATCCTTTAAAGAAGGAATTAACAAGTATATTTTTTTGTCAAAGTTATAAAAATTACTTTCTTCGAGGATGTTCAAATATTATCTATATAATGTTTTAAGGAAACCTATAGGCCATAGGGTATTCGATTTGTTAAGAATTGAATTGAAAACTAATATTTTAAGTAAACGGAAATAATATGAATGAAAACACTATAGTCAAAAGAATTAAAGATAAACAATTAAAGCTTTTAAGCTTCAAGAAGAACTTATAATTCGTCCAAAGGAATTTTAGTTAAGTATCGTTGTTCTGTCTGAATTCTGTTTGACAAAAAACTTTAAATTTTCAATCATTTCAAATTCGCGAAAACAAGAAAACAAATATTTTAAATTCAATTATACGTAGATACACAAATTTGACTATTTTTTAGGAAATTTGGAATAAGAGCGATTAACGTATTTTTGCAACATTAGATTTTAATTTTAAACTTTAATACCATTTTCTTGTATGAATGTTAATTTTATATTTCTGAAATATGAAATAATGTAACTTACTACAAATTATTGGCTGCGAGCACACTTGAAGAGTTTCATTTTTACCATCATCTGAAGTTATAATTGTTCTGAAAACCATACGACATCTGGTGGATTTTTTCTTATTACGTTGCGCTGACTGGTCTGGAAATCTATGTTCAACATCAACATTTCTCTCCTAAAATTAAATAAAGAAAACATTTTTCATATATACAAGTATCAATAATTACATTACACACGTTAAACTTACTTTCAAAATTCCAACACAATCACAATTGATAGTAAAGTCATTTTCGGGTTTAAAATCAATCTCAATAATCATTGTGCCTTCAAGTTTCTTTTCATTACAAGGAGTTGAATTTTTACCAGCAACTTTGCATGCTGCGAAATTATTTATAAAAGTTAATTATAAGTTAGTAAACACAAAACGTAAGAAAATAAGAAAAATAGGAAAATACAAATGTTCAAACCTTGATAAAACATATGTGGTGCAATTCGTCCGACATCGGTTCCGATAAAAACTTGCAGTGTTGCTGGTTTATTGTAACCAATTAATTTTACGATCGGAAATCCATTACCGCTCCGATCTTTGACTGCTCCACGACTTCCCTCTGTTTGATATCTATTTTCAAAATTAATTGAGAATTTAATTTTTGAATTTATTTTTTTTCTTGTCTACATATATAAACATTCGACAAATGAAAACAAAATTTTGTAATTTATTTTCTTCTTAGTATTGTGTAAACTAATTTTGTATTTAAATTCATAATCAATATTTAAATATATTATGTATTACCTGGCACGATGTTGCTGTTCAGGTTGTGATACAATTTCTAATTGGACTGAACCATCTTTTGAAGTTGTGTATGTATTCTGTTGCATTTGTTGAGGTCTTTTACCAGATCTTATAACTGTTCTTTGCCCCGTAGAAGTATAATATCTGAAAAATGAAAGAAATAAAATTGTTAAATAATAATTTTAAAATAATTTTCATCAATTTCAATAAAAAATCATATCTACATACATAGGTATTTAATAATAAATTATATAAGTATAATTTTAGACAAATCACAATTAAACTAAAAGCAAATATTTGCAGAAGTTATTAAAGCATAAATTTCATTACAAATTTCTATATTAGTAATGCCAATCAATAAATAATAATAAAATAATGGAAAAGAAGAGATGAAAATCTAGATGAAATACAATGAATACAATCAATCAAATATCGCTTTATATACGCACACTTTAAAACTTTAATATACTATGTATGTATATACTTATGTATATATATATATATGCACATATACATATATGTATGTCTAATGTAGGCATACAAGAAACAGTTTTTATGTTATAATTTTTACTTTTTTTAATTAAATACAAATTATTATGTTATTTTTTTTTATTAAAAGCTACAATATTACATAAAGTGTCCTTACTTTGCGGCAACTTGAGTTGTAGTCGTAACTATTGAACCTTGTGTAAGGCCCGCATTTGTGATTTTTTGTATAAATGTGTCATCGCTGCAAGCATCTTCGTTATCATCAATATTAATTGTAACAGGAGCAGTTCCCAATTTCCTTCGTTTTGTACGATTTTGTAACTTTATGTTGTTTGAACTTATTGAAGATGATGATGACAACGATGACGATGATGATGCAGATGATATTGATGATGGTGATGATAATGAAGAAGATGAAGAAGAATAAGATAATGATGATGATGAGGATAATGAAGATAGAGATGAACCTGTATTAATTCCCACTAAATCTTCTGAACCATCAGATGTAATTAAACCATCATCATGATAACCAGATCTAAACATTATAATAATATAACTTGAATTATATAGGTGAATTTCAATTCGGTTAAATATTCTTTGTTTTTATTTTAGCTCTAAATAGTTTTTGTTGTTTTTTTTTATTTATTTATTTATTTATTTTTTATCTAATTGAGAATTCACAGATACAATTTTACATATACACATATATATGTATATATATATATATATATATATATATATGTATACATACATATATATATATATATATATATATATATATACATATATTTCTAAATATATATATATATGTATTATATATTTCATTTTATTAATTAACACCTTATTGGCTGAATGGTTTTTTATATGGCGACATTGATCATTAGCATTTAATGCATAAATGACGTTAATGTGACATCATTCAACATTAATATCCAATGCACAAATGACAGTTAAATATTAAAGACACGTACATATAAAATTTTTATCTTAAATATAATATCTGTGAGTATATATATAATATAATATATAATATAACTAAACACATATACATACCTAATTTACAAAGTCAATTTATATTTTGATTTTTCAAAAAAAATAATATTTTAAATTAACATTTAGATAAAAATTTAGTTTTTTTGTACATAAGATACAATAAAATTAAAAACCTAATTATTTGAAATCGAAATCGTTAATAAATGACACGGTAAATCGATAACTGTGCTATGTTATTATGAGTTTTGAAATGAATGCGTTCAAAAATTAAAATTACTACACGCAACCAAAGAGATGGCTTTTGATTGTTTTCTATAATTCATTTTAATTTAAAGCACTTCTTGTAAATTTTTTTTGATTAAAGTTTCTATACAAGCAATTTTGGTCCATAAATTAATTTTTTTTTTAAATTTAGTACAAACAAGTAATCATAAAGATATTTTAAAGGCGTTGAACAAATTTTAAATTAATTTAAAAATAATGAAATGAAATCTCCGATGCGATTAAATATGCAACTATTTGTCAGTAAAATTTTCTAAATTTACTAAATTAAATTTTTAATTTTAAGTTTGATTTTGATTCTCTTTCGACCAATTCTCTTTTCTTTTTTTCGAAGGTTTTCTTCTTTTACTTCACCGAAAAGAATTTACTTATTTTTTGTTTCACGCTACATTGTTTTAAATTTTTATTTTTAACGAATTCAATAAACTTTTTTAAAAAACGTAAATTTAAAATATTTGTTCTGATAATACTACTCTACATTATAAAACCCTTCAAATTTCAATTAAATTTAATAAAGTGAATTACAATAAGTGCAACAATATTTCTAAAATCAAGACAAATTAACTACTAAATTACATTCAAACATTTTATTTGAGCTCAACAATTATAATAAATTTATTTATTTTTAAATTTAATATATCAGTTATCGTAATTTTAATTTAATTTTATGAATATTCAATATTATTTAAAATATTAAATTATATTTTGCGTACAATATCAAAAATAAAAAAAATAACAATTTCTTATTAATAACAATACATTTTTGTGTATAAAATATGTACATATATAAATAGCAATATTAATGCAGAACAAAAAATTATGATAATAAAAATAAAGTTAAAATTACATAAACTATAAGAAGAAATAAGAGTCTAATTAACGAAATACCTTAATTTGTGTTCCGTCTAACTTTTAACTATACTACTATGAAAATAAAAAACTAAAATTTAAAACCAACTTTATCTTTATTAAAACTTTTGCACTAGATAAACGTATTTTGACTATTATAAAAGGAAAGTAAAAGGAGTAACAATGTTCAAATTTTATTGAGGTACAAGTAATATTCTTTATAAGTTTAAAAAAAAATTTGTAAAGTAAGCGTACAAAACTTGCTATTTGTATCATAGCTGTAGAATTCTTTATGTGGCTTAATAGTTATATATATATACACACGCTTTCATTTTATATGTTCAATTTTCAAAAAAGTTGTTGAACAAAATTTTTAAAAAAAGTTGTCGAGAGATTTGAACTAATTTGAATTTTTTGAAAGCTTCTCAAGAACTTTGTATAGGAGGTACCAGTACTCAAACATCTAAGGGTGGCTTTGGAGGGTTAAAGAAAATTAAATTTAAAATACTATGTCTGATAAATATCCATAACAACTTTTAATAGAAACTAGAAAAAAGTAACTTCGCAAATTTTTTTTCTTGATTAATATTCCTAAATAACGGTAATGACAATGGTTAATTGGTTATATTCTTATAACCCGTACTTTAAGCCATAGACAAACATGTATACGAATATTACAAAAAATTTAAATCACAGTTTAATCTATACATACATTAATAAAGATATGTAGGTATGTGTAGAATAAATATAACATTTTCTATTACATATTTTTGGTATTTGTAAATTTAATATATTTGTATGGGTATTAAATCAGTTTGCGGGGCAGTGGCTGACGTAACGTAAAAGGATTTTTCGAAACTTCCACTATTGAGGGAGTTTACTAGTATTATAAATAAGGAAGCAAGCAGAAGGATGCTTTGAAGTGATACCCATGCATTAGGCGCTTTTGCCGAGGATGGATGGAGAAGGAGCAGCCGGTCCGTTCTCTGTTCTCTGAGAGCCACACCATATTACTACTAGGACAGTTTACTTATTCGTTTATTAGATTAAAAATGTAAATGAAGTCAAATTCTCTCAAAACAAAACGCTTCACATGAATTTACATTTTATAAAATATGTTTCGAAAATCGACACAACTTTTTACTTGTTTTCTGTTTTAAAATTTAATTTTAATATAACCTATAGTTTAAAATACATCAGTTTATAAAAAAAATCATTTAAATTTGTATTTAGGTCAAAGGCTATTGTAGAGGAACCTTTTTTTTGTTTTTAAAAAAATTCTGGTAATTTAACTAAATGACACTCATGTTCCCAAAAATTAATCTTCATATCATTTATCATCTTAAAAATTTTAAATTTAAAATTATTTTAAAACTACAAACTCATATTTAATAAACTAACTAAAAATATTGTAACCTAAACAGCCTTCCACACAAACTTTCAATCAAAAGTGCAAGTGAATTCTAAAATTGTTTAGACTTTGAGAAAAATTAAATATATATACATATACGTATATGTAAATGTATATATATACATTTACGTATACGTGTGTTCAATACTAAAAATAAAATACGTATACACTCATACATATATTTATGTATATACACACATATATATTTTAAGATCCAATCACGTGTAAAACAATCACCTGAAATCATGATTTATATTCTCAAAAGTGTATCTCAATTTATATATGTACATACGAGTATGTATATTTTAATATATACATATATGTATATTTCATTCTTTTCTCATACATAGATATGTTCATATATATATATATATATATATATATATATATATTTGACAAAAAAAAACAACAATATGTTTTCAAGAAGAAAAAAATTAAAATCCTAATCCAAAATAATAAGCGTTTTCTCACCTTTGGGTTGCTGGACGCATTAATGATTGCGAACTGTGAGAATTATGATGATGTTCAACATGTTGATCGAATCCAAATCCACTGTCATTTGAATTATCGCAAGGCGGCGGATGCGGACGATTTAAAATTTTCTTTCCTGGTACTAATTTGCCTGGTCCCACCTGTTTTTAAAGATTTTATAAAATTATTATTTTGTAATAAGATTAACCTTTAATTACAAAGGTTGACAGAATTGCAAATATTATTTCAACGTGCATATTTATTTATGTAGATAATAACACAATTTAATTTGTACTTACTCTTGATATTGAATGCAATTTGCCTGGCATTATTTTACCAGGATGACGTTTAGAAGGGATTCGCATTCCCTTTCTGTGTATACGCGGTGTCATTGTGGATGACGTTGACATGGTCATTCTCATTCCTGAAATTAAAACAAAAAATTAAAAAATTAATAAAATATATTAAAAAATTATATATTTAATTAAATCAAACATATACCACTACTTTTATCTAAAAAATTTTTAATGACTACATTATTATATTTAGCAATCTTAATATCTAATTTTCATATCTAATTTTATAATTAAAAAAACTTAATAAATTTATTTTTGATTCAAAATATGCACAAAAATCTGATTTTTGTTATACATTTAATACATTTCGGATTCTGAGCCAAGATATCTGATCTCCATCAGACGGAATTTCAAAAGAATGCTAATTCAGTTGTTGGAAAACGAAAATTTACCAAAAATAGAAACAGTAAAACTGCATACATTGAAAATCGAGACCGGCCATTTAAAAAAATTTCAAAAAAATTTTTGTTTTTGAAATTAAAGATGCGACAACTCTTTTTATACCCGTACGAACGTTTGTTCGAAGGGTATACTAAATTTGCCTTACTGTTTGTAACGCTAAGAAATAATGTAACGCTAAGAAACAATTATGGTATCTTTATTTGCACATAGGATAACAAATTCGTACGGGTATCACAGAGTTGACAAGGTCAACTCTATTTTTTCTCGTTTTTTAAATATTTTGTAAACAGAATCTAACACCTAAATAGAGTTAATATTTGGTTTTTTTACAAATCATTTACGCTCGAGTTTGGGAAAAAAAAATTCCAAGATAATTTGACAAATGAATTTAACAATGATCTAATTTATTATGAAACTTGGGTAGAGTAATGACACTTATACTGGATCGATTCGTTAAGCGACTGATTTAATTGTTTTTAAGGTAAATAATGTCAATGTTTATAAAGAGGAATCATAATTTTTATGTTGGTTTTATGTTTTTAATGTTAATAAATATAAGTAGTAAGGTGTGACTTTTCGATCTTTCAAACCTAAAAAGCTATCTACATCTTACAGTCCGTGAAATACTGTAGCTTTTTAAAGCAAAAATTGCTAAATATTATGCAAACAAAAGAACGTTTTTTTTTCATATAGTTTATAATTAAAATAAAAATATCGTTGAAAATTAATTTGACTATCACGACATTTTTTATATTTTAGAATTTCCTTAACTGTATAGAATAACATTTTAAAATTTAAAATCAATGTTAAATATCTAAGATCGTATATATTCTAGATATGTTTACCAAAACCCAAAAGTTTTATATGCAAAAAATAATTAATACATTCGCATAAAAATCAACTTCTGTTATATCAGCTTTAGAGATTTGCAATATATAATTATGATTACATGAGGAACATGTCAATATAGTACAATAATTATATCCATTTATAATTCCATATACGAGTATAAAGTAAAAAAGCACAAATAATTATGCTAAAAGATTAAGTTAAAAAATCTATAACCAAAGATGAAATTACATAATATGTACTTGTACACAAATACATATTCTCCACGAAAGGTTTTCGACACTTTATATGCAACATTAAAAGCATAAATATCTCGGTTGTAAGAAATTTTTATGCTTTAGAATACTTTAAAAATAAAATATATAAAAATGCTAGATAAAAGAAAATATATGCAAGATAAAATAAGCGGAGACGGAGCAGCAATTTCAATTACTGCTGTTTTTGTATATATTTACATTCATATCTTAAGCAGTATGCCACTCCGAAATGCTTCGTTTTCAGTTTTGATGCGAAATTACTTTCATATTAATACCAAACAGTTTTATACAATTCTTAGGAATTATTATTTTGTAGCTCTTTTTGCAAGAAAATTTACAAAAACAATGCGATAATTAATGTTCGTACCATATATTTGTATGTGTGTAAGTATATAATAAATTTTTAACAGGTTAAAAACTGATCGCTACTCTTTTAACTTATTATTAGTTAGTTATTGTTGTTTATATGTATATGTATCTAAACTAGTAAGGTAACAATAAATTACAATTTAAATTTTAAATTTTTGAAAATTGGGAATAATTATGGTAAATCATTAATACTAAAAAGTTTATTTTAAGTTTTTACAATTTTAATGTTTGCTTTTTAAATGGCGCCTAAAAAATATATTTTTTTCTTTTTTATTCGTCATAATCTTTTTTATTTCGTATTTCAGTTTTTATATTGTTTGTTTTTTTTTATTATGAATGGGGGGAAAAAATAAGATTCCTCAAAAAAAATTTGTTTGCGTTTTAAAATTTTGTAAAAAATATTCTTTAAAATGGTTTTTTTTTTTATTTACAAAAAAAATATATTTTTTTTTAAAATAAAATATTATGAATGAATTAATTTATTTTGAATTAGAAAATAAAGAAAAAAAAATTTAGGAACTTGCACGTTTGCTTCAGCATAACTACTCAATTTTTTCTCAACTTTCCTCACAAATTTCCTTCTTTTTGGCACTTTTCCAAAAATTTGAAAAAAAAAGTGCTTATTAGTTTTACTCTTTCCGTGCGTCTGTTTACAAAACTTCTACACCGGTGAAATTTCATATGTGCACAGATCCTTACTAGAAACTTATTTCCGTAGAAGAAAATTTTTACCTATTTTCCCCTTCTAAAAATTGTACTTCCACAAAGTTTTAAAAATGTCACTTTTGACTATGTATTGTAACGAAACAACAATTTTTTGAATTCTGCATATGCTAGTATCTGAGTAACGATAAACTTTCTATACTGCGCCATAACTTGGTTAATTTTAGGAAAATCAAAATGGCCGTTCAAATTAACCGTAATGTAAAATACGTTTTTTTTTTTTTTTCAAATTTTTGATACCCATTTTCTTCTAGACGATTAGCTGTAGGAGTCTGAAAATTTAACAGGTTGTAGATACTACTAAACAGTTCATTTGTTGGAAGAAAATTTTTCTCCATCTCGTTTCCACCTCAACTTATCGCCTCTCGAAATTTGTGAAATTTAAATTTTTTTTATATTTCCGAAACCATAAGTTTTCCAAATTTTAATAAATGCAGAACGATTACAGTAAATGCCATACCATTAAAAAATGTAATTACTTCTCTTAAGTTACGTAATTAACACTTTAATTCGAGCATTATGTTAAAGCCTCTTTCAATTTTCATTTTTTTGCTCATCCGGAATGTATGCAATATTCTTATACAACTAATCGAAACTAATTTAAATAATGTAATTGTCATGTGTATGAGAAGGAACAATGCCTTGAAAAAAATATCGATATTTTTATTAACTCTTTAGAATTCAGTATTAGAACAAATTTTAGAATGCGTTTGAATTATTTTATATTTTCCTCCTATAGTCTACTTGTTCTTCATGTACCATTTGAACCGATTTTAATGAAATTTTACATGTAAGTTTATTTCGACTATGGCACGGATTGATCCACTTTTGGGATACATCAGGTCTCGGGAGCTGGACCTTTTGACGGGTCTGTTGACATCAGATGTTTTATATAAAGTAAGAATAATAAACGCATTATTCAATTACGATAATACACAAAAATAAAGCTAGCTACTCGTAAAAACAATAAAATCAAAAATAGCTAAATCACAAAAATATTTTTATTCATATACATACCTACAACAATGTTTTTTAATATTTTTATATTCACTCGAATTTATCATAAGAAGTAAATAATGTTTTCTTATTTTTGGAACATTTATTATTTTAATATTCAAGGTTATAGTTTTCACGTTGCGTTTCAGTTCTAAAGTATGTATGTATGTATTTAATTTTTGTTCACGCACATAAAATGTATTATACGTCTACATAAGTAAAAATTATGGAACAATTTCTTCAATTTCCTATTTCATTGCGTTATCTAAAAGTCTTAGAGCTTCAAAACAAGAAGCAACCTTTTCGCTATTAAACCATTGACCCATAGAATACTATACTGAGTTGTCATCAAAAATATATTGCATATATTTCAGAAAAATATATCTAGATATATAATTTAAATGTGATTAAACTGATAATGTAATTGAAAAACGATTTATGATCAGTTGCATAAATATATACAATATAAGTACATATATGCGTACATATATGTATATGAACGTACATACATATGTTAAAGTAAATGACTCATTGCTCATAATTAACAAAATAAATTTAAGTAAACTTTTAATCAAAATTCAAAAAAAAGCAAAAAATATAATTTTTATCTTAGTCGTGAATTTTTGTCAATTTCAACGCAATATTTTGATTTTCAAGGTTTTTGTGTTCACTAAAACCGGAACTTTTTAGTTTGCTCTCAAAATTATTTTCATTTGAATTTTAATAAATTTTTAGTTGAATATTAATGATTTTGGAGCCAATTTTTCCATTCTTTGTAGTTTTGTATATAAAACAAACGTACATAACAAAAAAATAAATAATTGCAACTAATTTTAAACATTATGTTAAATTTTAATTAAATATTTAATTCTGAACTCACATAGTTTTTTGATATTCACATAGTTTTTTGATTCATGTATATTTTTTTATAACAACATTTATGCTCATATATACGTACATATGCTAAATTATTCTAACTTTTAGCTAGTACCTATTGTTCCATGGATAATTAAAAATTTCAATTTGTTGTCATATAAACGCGCAATGAATTTCTTTGCATATACTCTCTTGCACCTCAACTCATAATGTGCTCTAGATTTTTCATAGAAGCCGTAAAAATTCGTTTGCAAGACAATATAATAAAGTTTTTTTTTAACTACTTACAAATTTTAGAAAAATAAATATTAGCTGAGAAAATGGGCTAACCAGTTTCTGGTGGTAGTCATCCATGACTACCGGAAACTAAACCTTTACTAGAGACCTAAAAATGTAGGAATTTTCTCCGCCCTTGAGATTTTATCTTATAGGTACCTAAGTATATCATATCAACAATAAAATATGTAGGTTTATTCAGGGCAATATACATAGTTTGAAACCAGGCTCTTCACAAAGAATCTAGCAATTTAATATTTTTAGAAATTTCTTAGAAAACAATATTTTACCGATTCTCTTAAAATTTAAAATAAATCTATGAGTAAAAAAAATTACTGCGTTATAAGTCATGTATAAATTTCATTATTATTAGAAGTAAGACCAGTCACATGTTTTGACATTCCAATGATATATTTTCAAACAACATTATGTAATGTACATAGATATAACACCTCATAGAGACTCCCTTTTACGAAGTATTACATTACTAACTTTATTCTACTTGGCTTTATGCAAGTTCTTTAATAGACAATATTTTGAAAAAATATTTTATTCTTAAAAAAAAGTCGATGCTCTATTAAATTTTATTCAACTATTCTCGTATCGCCTTCTAATCCATATTTCACTTAATTATTTAAAAATTACCAAACAGGCACGTACGTTTTCGTATCAATATTTCATAAATCTTTCTCTTAAGTAACATTCTAAAAATGGGCGTGTCAAATTGAATTATTTTGAAGGCATGTTTGTATAATCTACCAACATACTGATGTACACATACCTATCGTATATAAATAATAACTGTTTAAGATTTAGTGCTTTCTCGTATTATTTTTAACGTTTATCAAAATTTTTGAACTACCAGTTATACTAAAAAAATAAACAAGAAGTAAATTGATAGTTACTGAACGAACAAAAACAGCTGATACGCAATTAGAACATTTTTTTTTCATATTTTTATTATTATTAAGCTTTTTTTCTATTGGCCTACTCAAAATACAAAAACAACAAATCAAAATATGTATATACACAATATACAAAAACAAAACAAGAACAATTTTAATAAATTGTTTTACCTCACGAGATTTAAAGTTATTCCTGTTATCTGTCAAGCGTGAATGATCACAAATTGATTAATTAATACAAAAGAGTTGCCATTCTTTTGTATTAATTAGGTATTCTATACAAAATTTTAAATTTTATATGCAAAATAATGTAATAGCACTTTCACATATCAAAAATGGAAGAACCATGATTTTAGGTTTGAAAGTTTATTAATTTTATTGATATCGGACACGTACATACTACATTTTGATTCAAGGTTTTCTCTATACTTATACCTTTAAAAGATGTTTTTCTTAGAAACGGTTATTTTCTGAAATGAGACAACCCAGCATTCTTCTAATTGCAATTTTCTTTTGAACCAAATAAATTATATCTGAAAATTAGTAAATCATTTCATTCAATTAAAAAGAAAGTAAATGAAAACGGATGTTTTATGATACCATTCCCTCTTTTCTCTCATAATTCATGTTTATAATAAATATGAATGTATTACGTTTGCTCGACAAGGTTCTTCCAGAAGTTAGTTGATCGAAATACAGATATCAATGGTTTATTCTAACTCAACCTATTCTTTAATAATTTCGTAAACTCGCAAAAGAGCTCGAGTTGAACAAGTTTTTTAGTTTCACAAATATTCTACATATTTAAAAAAAAAAAAGACAAAAAAAATTTTAAAATGTTTTCTTTCACTATTCCATCTGGAAAATTTTAACAAAAAACAAATGAAATTATTTTTGTAAAGCTCAATATTATTATAAAGCTAAAATAATGGTGAATTGGTAACATCGTCCTTGAGCTTTTTTTTTTAATTTTTATTTATGTTATCATACAAAGTCTAATTATTTATTTTCTTTTTTATTCGTTTTTAAGTAATTCTCATACAAAAATAAATTAATCAAAAAGTTTAGAAGACGCTCATCAATAATAACATTGTCTATATTCAAACAAACTGTGTACCCTTGTGAAATACGTTCAAAAGTATTTTCAAGTTAATTGCAATAATAGTTTGGTGCAAAAACGAATGCAAACAAAATGAAACTAAATGAATTTTCTTATTGAAATGGGTTAAATATCCCAATTGTCAATATTTATCAGTGACTTATTCGATGTGTTTAAAATGCTAAGATTTCACGGCTGGAATATGTCATATTTAAATACTCATTAAAAATATAAGTGGCTGTTCAGTTCGGTGGACGCGATTAATTGGGAAGTACTGTACTTGATTTTTTTAGGAAGATAAAGGTACAATGCATACATATACATATACATATATGCACACATAATTTTTTTGATTTTTGACGTCAAGAATATTATCTTCACCTAAAAGAAATTCAAAACCTGTGAATCAGACGAGTAAAATAGAGAATAAAAAATAAAAAGGCATATGAATCAAAAGAAAGAAGGAGATAGAACGTGTTAAAAACGAATTGCTTAATAGTCTTATTACATAGAAAAACATTTTGCAATTTTGATAGAATGAAAGTTTCTTGTTTATTAAAATTGATTTTTTCTCCTGAATGTTAAAAAAAAAAAAATAAACTCATTGTAAGAACCTGCTGAAATGTCATAATTTAAAAATTATTCACTTTACCAATACTTTTTCAATAACATTTTGAAAAAAAAATAACTCGTTTAGAATAATATATGTAGGATGTAAGATTGCTCGTCGGTAACTGAAATTTCAATTTAGATTTTGTTGAGGCTGTAATGCAAATACATATATGTACATGTGTACATATGTTTGTATTAATATGTATGTATTAATCAGATATGTATGTATGTATTTATTTTTTTTTTTTTTAATTAAATTTAACATCTTCAAAATCAATTGAATACTTAAAATAATTAAGTAAGCTTTATTAAAGGTCAAAATATATTATATATTACAATTCCTAAAATCCTTTACCAAATAATAATTTTAAAGTAAATTCTCAAGACTCACAAGACTATTAAAAATTACATTAAATGCAAATGAACTAACGTAAAATAAAAAAGAACATCTAATAAGCATTGCAGCATTTTTCAATCAAAACTTTATTTTTCTCGTGTATTAAAACTATTGGGCGGTAGTGTTTTTTGATTTATAAAAAAAATTTATCTAGTTGATAAATATAAATTGCTTTAAACTTAATAAAATATTTAGTATGCAATTACTAATGCAACATTTATTGAGGAAGGTTATGATGCAACTAATAAATTGTAATTTTTCAATAAAAGCTAGAATAATAAATCTACTATCATAAAATATTGAAATACTTATTTTATAGATAAGTATACAATGTTTTTTACTACAAGCAAATACCATTACTGCAGAATGCAAAAAAGCTTATCATTTGTAGGTCAAACTTCTATGAAGAGTTTAATCAATAACTTAATATCTTTTAATTTGAGAAAAATATTTAGAATTCACACTTCTTTTGAATAAAAAAGGTGGTTTTCTAAAATTTATTAAATATTTTCCATTCAATTATTATAGACTAGAGGACTGCTGCTGTTATCGGTTCTGTTCAACAATTATGTATAAGTATTTCGAATAAAACTAATTTGTGAGATATTTAAAAAAATTTCTCTTTATGTTTTTTAAAAAGAAATTCGTAATTGAAACACAGAACATCAAAAAAAATGGAAAAAAATTAATTGGTTGCTTTACAAATTTTCAAAAAGGCTAAATTAGTGAAGACTGCTAAATGATTTTTTTAAGTTGTCTGCTAAATGATTTTTTTCAAAATGTTTGATTTTATTTTATTGACAAAAAGAGTAAACAGATTTAACATTTGAGCCTGTTGGAAAAAAATTTGTACCTTCGAGATAAATTTAGAATTTCTTTAAAAATTAAAGCACAAAAATCCAACACTTCCCATAATATTTTATCAAATGCACTTAAAATCCATAATCAATAATCAATTTGATTTAGATGTTGTTAGATCTCGTTACTAATTATGACAATATAATATGTTCATGTAATTTACATTTATAATATTCATAGTCTCACATATTCATCAATGTAGTAACAAAACAACTCGTTTTGCCTAAAGCGTTTAGGCTAAAATGTTCGTACGTCAATATTAAAATACACGACTTAATAATAGATTCGGTACCTAGTAAGTTTCAAACATTAAAAGGAAAACTTGAAAGTGTTATTGGTCAATGCACATTTAAAAATAATTAACATTGAAATAAGTAAGACCGTAAGTTAAGTGAATATTTAATTTAACTGTAAATATAGCAAGATTTTTATTAAACATTTACAGTCGGACCAATAGATAAATATGGGTAAGTTACTCGCATAAAATCAAAACTCATTTATTAACACTTTTAATTTTTTCTACTTTTTGGTTTGTAATTACGTACACTTTTTACTTTTTCTCCTTTTTTGTTCGTAAATACGTTCACTCTTAAAAGCAAATCGAGTACAAGCGAAAATGTTTTATAAAGAAAAATAAATTTGCCACCCGTTCTTCCTTCTTGTTTGCCATCCTATTCTTCTACCAATAAAGATGTTAGAAAAATACATAAGTTTTTTTAATTTTATCTAAAACTCAATTCTGGTCTTTCAGTTATCATAAATAAGACTTCAACAACCTTCAACAAAATAATCTATCTCTTTCAAATTTTTAGCACTCTTAGAAATTTTACATGTACATAGATCATTACTAGAAACTCATTTCTGTAGAAGAAACGTTTTACCTATCTCCCGCCCTCTAGAAGTTATACCCTCCTAAAACCCTTAAAATGCCATTTTTTAACTATTTATTGCAGTGAAACCATAAGCATTTTTCAAATTTTGCAAACGCAGAAAGGAAATGGTTTGCTTCTTCTATCATGGCATACTTTAGTCAAACTTTAAAAAAACAAAAAGGCCGTTTAAATTTGCCGTTATCTAAAATCCGTTTTTTTCAAATTCTTGATGTCCTATCGTTCGATTTATGATCGTTCATCCTAAATATATGCAATCCTAGAAATAGTTTCGTTTATGAATGAAAATAATTTTAACAGTGTGATAGATATAAATATATTGTATTTAAAAGCAGTATTTTCACATGTTCACATGTTTAAGGGAAAAGTGCTACAATACAAACCAGTGGTTTGACCCAACTTTATTATATAGTAAAATACATGGCTAAAAATATTCGCTTAAAAGAAAATTTTTTGTTTCTAACAGTACTCATGTATAAGAAAAACTGGATATAAGCAACGAAAATCGTGCAATTTTCGATGTGCTTCAAAAGTGTCCGACTGTATTTAAGAAACTTCAATTTGGCTTAGTTTTTTATAAAGTCTGAAAGGTTTAAAACGAATACTGGTATTTTTACTCCATTAAATTATAAAAATTTTGGTTTTAATACATACATATAGACTTTTAAGTCCGTTTTTACTATTGTCTTATACAGTTTTTAGACTTAGATGTATATTTATGTACGCATCGTGTGAACTTGTTCCCTGTGCTGTTATAGTTATGAATTTTAAACATATAATCGAAAAAACAATCTGGAAAAATATTTAAAATTTGAAGAAAGCTTCTCTTTACTTTGATTTAACAATTGTCAGAAACGAAATTACAAAAAATTTTAAAAGCCAAAATTTTGATTAAAATATACGTATATGTATATTTTTTAAAAAACATTTTCAAATTTTTCTTGCTAACACGAGTGATTCATTACTGTAGTTCTTATTACAATGCACTTCTGAATGTACAAAACTTCTAAGAAAAATAGAAGGCGAATTCAATTATTGTTTACTTAGAAACATATGTAAATTAAAGCATAAATATGTATGATAATGTACACAGGTAATCATACAATAAATTTACGAGTGGCATTTAAAAAATGCATCTAATAATGTAATATTTAATCACCTACTTGGAATCGTATTATTTAGAAAGTGTAATACAATAGAAAGGCTTATCATATAAATAGAAGCGCCAATTATTATGTAAATAAAAACAAAAGCTTATCTAATCGCCATGTTGATTGCTCAACGGTGATAATCAGTGTAAATGAAAAAAATTAAGAATTTTTTCATTCGTTTTATATATTTGAGTATAATGAAAAATCACAATAATACTCTTATTAACAAATTAATATTTATTTTCTAATAAAAATTTATAGAGTTCTAAACCAGCGATGCCCAAACTAGAGCCCGCGGGCCAAACCTGGGACTCCAGCTCCAATTCTCTGGCCCGCCCTCGAAGCGTCTTGCAATTTTTTGAAAACATGTTTAACACTTTTTTTTTAAAAAAATATTTTCGGAAATTTATTTAGAAAAAAATATGTTCAGTTATTCTATTCGACGTGTTTATTTATATTATTTTCTATTGCAGCCTCCTTTACGTCTATTAATTTAAAAAAATAAATAAATATTTTTTCACAAAAATGTTCCGATCATTTCTTGAATTTATACTCGTAATTATTTTATTTATTGATACAAAAAAATACTGAAAAGAAACAGAAAGATTTTCAGATTTCGACAATATATCAAATGAAATAACACTATTTGAAAATCCTTTTACATTTGACGTAGATGTAGCATTTCCAGATATACAGCTTGAGCTTTGCCAATTACAAAGTACCAATAGCTTAAAAGCAAATTTCAATGAAAAACATTGGTAGAGTTTTATAAAGGACTATCGAAACAAGATTTTCCAAACCTTAGAATTTTTGCATCAAATGTTATCAAGCTCATACATTGTGAACAAACTTACTCAAAAATGAAAAATGCAAAAACTAACAGCAGAAATAAGCTATCAGATAATCATTCGCAGGACATTTTAAGAATTTCAACGTCAAAAATAGAACCAAACATTACAAAACTGGCATCTGCCATGCAAGCACATTTATCGCACCACCATTGGCCCGCCATATCTTGTAAATTTTATTTTTTGGCCCAAGTAAAAATAAGTTTGGGCATCACTGCTCTAAACAATAGTTATTATGTCACATATTAAACAGTAGTCATGCTGCCATAGCTATATAAGGCTTATATAATTTACTTACAAATTAATAACATATAACAATACATAGCAATTACATTAATAAAATAAAAAGTAAAATTATAAAAAGTATTTTGCATTCAAGCGATTGGATCACCAACTATAGCATTCATTATTAATTAAAATTAAACTCATTCAAATGGAGCAAATTGTTTCATGCAACGTACAGATTTTACTATGCCCGAGTTTTGTAGGTTTTCTCTATGCAAAACAAAAAATAGAGACCACAACGAGAAATTACAAGCTGCTTTTTGTATCAACTTCAGTAAATATCTGTCAAAATTTCTTTTTTAAAATATATGGTAATAACTTTGTCATTATTTTTAAGTTTGAGCTGTGATTTTGTAAAATAACTTAATTGAAGAATTCGAAATTAACGACATATAATACTCTAAAAGGATAACATTCTGAATGCACACATCCAAGGACAACAGCCTATATGAGGAAGGTTGACGACTAGTAGTTTCCATAAGACAACGTTTCATTTACAAACTATTGTAAAGAAAGTTTTTATTCCTTTATTCCTATAAAATAAAAACGGACTTATAATATTTTGTATTATGAACTTCTTAAAACCTTTCATACTATTGATGTATCAAAGGTCATTTTTAAAATTTTTGACAAATCACATCACATAACGTAGGTTACTTTTTATGTTACATATATTTTTATTACGTTTTAATTAAAAAATTAATGTTAGGTTAGGTTTATTTACATTAAAATCGCAATCATTGCTAACAAAACAATATTTTTTTCTGAGATAACCTCAAAATGTAATTTTCAATTTTATCAATTGATGTTTACAGTCTATAGATTTTATATATTATTATTGAACATAAGATTTATGACAACGGGTACTTAAGTTTACAATCATTTAAAAAAAAAATTGTTGTCGTAGATTCTGAATTTGAACCCTTTCGACATGGTCGTCAACCCGGCTAAATGACAAATCGTCTATCATTTTGCCTGTAATGATATTGATACATTCATTATACTATATTTAAAATACATTTTTTGCCTTAAAAATTAATTATTAATTAGTCATATTGTTTACAAAATTTTACTATCGGAGAAATCATCATGAATAAAAAATGTTTTAAAATTAAAAAAAATCTAGACACCATAATTTAAAAAAAAAAACGAATTTTTCATTTACAGAAACTTATACTCGTATTTATATTTACATGTCTTAATCATCTCCGATTGGATTTAATTTAGATTAGATTATGCTGATAGTGAAATTAGTAGTCATCTAATTTATAAGTAAATTGGAATTTTCATAATATAATGAATGTTTATGTATTCAAAATACAACAAATGATTAAATTATACTATAATATTAAAATTAAAATACGTTGTTTATAATATGCAATTATTCAACGATTAATTCTTTATTAAAAATAACAAATTAAGTAAATTATTTTAGTGAAACAGGAAATAACTGCGTTATTAGTTCGGTGTTAATCTCAATCTTTCAACAAAATTAGAATATTTAACAGGAACATTAAAAATATTAAAAATTTTATTTGAATGTTGATACTTAATTCATATTTGCATGAATGCATACTTTAATTTAGTCTCACCTTCAGAATATTTAACTGTTTATAACTGAGCATTATTTATAAAAGCACTTTAAACGTATATTCCGATGGGTTTTACAATTTTCGATAGATTAACATTTTTATATGCAATATAAATGTTAAAACTTTAATATTTTTAATTATAGGGTAATTCTTACTACTACACAATTATATTAACAAACAAGAATTGCGGATTATAGTTGGAAGTTTTACACTCCTGTAAGAAGATTATAGCATTTACTAAATTAAATGATTGATCTTCTAGTACGAACATTCTTCCAATAATTTTCATCTGATCTAGACCACTCTAAAACTAATTTGTGTTTTAAAAAGCCAGTTTGTTAAAGATGGCTTTAGATTTCTTGAATTTTATCGGAATTTATAAACGTTAATTTTTACAAATCAATTACAAATATGTAGATACATATATAAAATATAATAATACATAAGTAGATATGCACATAAACCAGAAATATACACAATTTATGATGATAATTCAAAATTAAAACATTCATCAGATGTCATCCAACTTAATAATTATTCAAATTGCTGTTAATTTGAAAAAAAAAATTACTTAAATAAAAGTCTGCATTTTTTCCGGAAGACCTGTTTAACTGATAAAGTAAAAAATAAGAAAAACAATACCTTCGACTACTTTGTAAATATTTTAATAAAGTTATAAACAAAAGCAAAAAGATAGATAAGAATTTCATCCAAAAAACTATTTAAAAAATTCAACGGAAATTCCAAAATAAATTATCAACTAGTTTTAAATTTTTATATTTTAAACATTTTAATTAAAAAGCTGAATATTTTATAAATTGTATTCAAAGATTTAGGTATTACAAGTACTATTAAGGAATCATCAATTTTATAAGTTTAAACTTAAATGTTTGTTATTTGGCAGTGTCATACGTTATACGTTAGTATGTAATTGACCAGGCAAGTCTGAAACTGATTTTTATACAACAAATTAAATATTCCTTGTATGAACGCATCGAAAATTTAGTTACAATAAAATATTTATAAAAAAAATTTTATAATTTTTACTTTGATGTTTTTTGTATATTTGTAATATTTAATAAATTTTTTGTATTGAAATAAAACTCCCACATTTTTGACAACGTAAAAAATTATACATCAAAATTTCTTGTCGACATTTGATTGTAGAGTAAGTGTGAATGTATAAAAATAAGACTTTGAAATTTTAAATGAGAAACAAACTTTTATTTATTTTTCTCACACTATTCAACTATTGGAAAAAATAAAACAACATTCAACTATTGGAAAAAATAAAACTTTTTTTAATGAGAGAAAAATTGTCGCATACTTTACTAGCACAAATTCTGTTAATTTATTCCCTTATATTGTTATCTAATTAATGAGAATATAAACTTAATAGCAAAATTCTAAAATATCAATTTATTATCAAATATTCAAAAATTATGGAAATAATTTGGATCAAACCAATGGTTTGTAAACTAGCACATTTCCATTGAACAGTGAATATACATATATGTACTTTTCTCTAAGCACGAGCTTCTGCTTAAATTATCCTCTTCAATATACAAAAATAATATAATTTAATATATATTAATTGCCTACTTTCAAGGTGAGAATAAAAATTAAAAGAGCTGGTATTAAAACAATGGACGAACCATAATCATTATAAATAGGTTTAATATCATATTTTTTGCTTAATGCCTATCGTCTAATCGAAGAAGAAAACGATATCGAAAATTTTAATAAAAAGCTGGTCTATATTCTACAAGTTAATACTCCAAGAACGGTAGTTTAGTATCGTTAAATAATAATTAAAATGTCAAAATATAGTGCAGTTATATAAAAATGACACAAAATTATATTTGACGATAATTGGTATTTGGGTAGATTTTTTTCATTTCTTTTCAGTTACATTTATATATAGAAAAATATGTGAAATTAAATGAAAATTAATTAATAAGAAAGCAAATAAAATAAATGCGAGTACTTATTTCATTTTTTAATTTATTTATTAACCATTATCTTCTTTTACAAATAAAACTTTTGATTAAATAAGTATTTTCTTACCAAAATTTCTGCATTGAAAATTAAAATAACAGCCGTCCTTAGTAATTGGAACACGATAAGAATTACTAGATTCGTGTTGTTTATATTGGTTATAAGTAAACCTCATTTTTTTTTGTCTTTTTATGAAATGAACGTTTATTTTTTATTCTGTTTTTGATTTTTCGTCTTTTAATTTTATTCTTTGATGATTTTTTATTTATTTATTTTTTTATGAACATTATTTAAATATTTTTTTCTTTTGTTTGTTCTCAACTTTGTTTTATTTTTTTTATTAATAAACACTTTTATTTCATTTTTATTTTATATATTTAAGTATTGAATTGAGTCTATGTATTGCACATGAGTGAATAATTATAATTAAGAAGAAGAGCAAGGAACAGTCCAAATATGAAAAAGAAAAGAATGCTTTATTAACAAAGATTGTGACAACGTTAAATCAAAGCAACAGAAATATCAATCATATGTTTTTGTTTTGTTCCATATTTTAATAAAAATATTTGAATTAAATACTTTTTTTTTCATATTATATTCATGTTAAGAACATTTTTTTTTCATTTTACCGTTGATAAAAACAGTCTTGGTCAAAGTAGTCAAAATATATTTAATTCTATATATACATATTTAATTCCGCTAACAAATACTGTTTTAACAAGTATGTATACATATGTGTGTAGTATATTGATGTACATATAAAAAAACGTAATAACATCAAAAAATGTAATCCTGGAAAAATTGAATTTTTAAAGTCTGTTTTCTAAATTTTACTGATCAAATTAACGGTTTCTATTCCGTAAGTTTCGAGTAATGATATAATGTTTTCTCAACTTTCCACGAGTGTGATCTGCTTATTCGACTATTTACGGTAACTCTACGCTGTTCGAAATATAAAGAACAAGTTCTATACAGAGAAAAGATATTATTGAAGACGTTACTTTTCTACAGAATAAATTTTTTTTACCCTCATTATGCAGATTTTTGAATAAAACTACTCAGTCTAGACTACCAAAACTATCATTTTCTCTGTTTATGTTAGTAATATTACTATATTTAGTTTTTTATATTCTCATTTTACGAGACATGGATTTGATCGACTACATTTTTATATACAAGTACGAACGTGTTTTATACTATACTAAATTTGCCTTACCCTTTGTAAGGCTAAGAAATAATGGTCTAAGATATGTACTCAAGTACATGTTTTTCATCAGCGTCGAATTCTGATCCACCAGTTCGTCCATCAGCCGCCGGTCCGTTCGTTCATCCGCCCGTCTGTCCCAACGATAACTCAAAAACTAATTGAGCTAAATTCGCCAAATCTTCACAAATGATTTATGATAGTAAATTCCAGAACCCTAATTAAATTGGACATGATCGTGATCCTGGTTCGAATACCTGCCATACAACTTTGAAATATATTTGGCTATAAGTATCTCAGAAACTATAAAAGTTGCGGTATTGAAATTCGCGCAAGCAAATTTTTTGTTAGGACCAATGTATTTGATAAAAATCGCTAAAATTGCTTGGCTCCTTCTGCTAGCTGCCATACAACTCGAAAAGTTATTTGGCATCATCTCAGATATTATTGAAATTATAATATTTAAATTTCATGAACACAAGTGTATTATTAGGGCTGTTATGTGTGATAAAAATCATTGAATGATCTTGATTCCTTGTGGTACCTGCCACACACCTTCAATAGTAGTTTGACCATATACACAAAGAGTATACAGTACTGAAATTTTGCATAAATTAATAAGGTAATATGGCAACTTAAAGTCATAGTCTGTTTCATAGTCAGCTATATGGCATACTTGCTTGCACATAGACTGATAAATTCGTACGGGTGTCACAGAGTTGATACGGTCAACTCTATTTTTTCTCGTTTGAAAATAATATTAAATTCAAGAACGTATAACAATATTTTATTAGAACGAAAACAAAAGTACACTTGTATGTATACATACATATTTATAATTGTAATTAAATAAAATATCAGAATATTAAAAACTATTTAATAATTTTTTTCTTAAATTATTCTTTTAAGAATATAATAAACATCTTACAATATTTAATATTGAGTCCATTTTGAAATCGAATAATATTCAGCGCATGCATTGCAAACGTGCGTGTGTTCAAAGTACATTTCAATTTAATTTCGCTTTCAACTCGAATAATAATAAAAATTTATACATAAATATATTATATTTGTATATAATATTATAAGTATCTTTTATATTTATATATACATAAATAACGTATGTATGTACCCATAAAATAAATATAATAAAATTCAATAAAATATAAAAATACAAACATTGAATTATCTTTTCAGAGCATTGCACTTAACTGACCATTTCAATAACATAAAAACAAACATGTACGTACATATGTACATTTTTTTATTTCAATTTGTATATTATATAAATATATATATATATGTATATATATATATATATATATATATATATATATATATATATATATATATATATATATATATGTATTTTATTATATTTATAACAATGTATACATGGAATTCAAATATTAAAATTGTAATATTAAAATTTATTTTTCTATTTTAATATTATTAATAATGAGTAGAAATATAAGTATGTAGCTAAGACCTACACAAATACATATAAAACTTAAATTACATATAGGAATGTATAAAGTATGCAGACACACAAACATGCATTAATATTGATATTTTATAAAATATTTAAAATTTTGTTTATAAAAATATTAAGTAATATTATTTATGTTCTGTTTATTTTTATTTTTTTAATATTATCATTGTTTTGATTCTTCATTTTATAATTTTTAAAATTTCTTAATGAACATACTCGTAGTCATAACATATACACACATACATACATTTAAATATATATTTATAAATTTGAACTTAATATAAAACTTGCATTAGATAATAGAGCTGAGCTTTCCAACGCAGCAAACATAAAACAAAGCGTGCAACAAAAAATTTTAAACTGCGCTTTTTGCATTTTAAAATGTTTACAAATATATTAGTATTTTTTTATTTACGAAGTAAAAAAAACTGGATATCATAACCACGGCTATGAAAGTTACTGGCCTGAGCTGTAAAAGAAAATGACAGTTCAAAAAGAGCGAATTTTGATTAGTTCTTTATGATTAGATTTTTGATTAATATGAATTTATCAAAAACACTAAATTATAAAACTTAAAATATAATTTCTAATAAATTTAATTTAATTTTTACTTCATTTTAAATATTGTAGAATCCATATACGAGTATGTAGGAAAAACAAATTTTCTTTTTACTTATTTTGTGCATCAATTTATTTTTGTTCTCATTTCTCTCACACATGTCCATATTTATATTGCTTAACGTTTTCAAATGGTGGCCGTTCAAAAAAGTTTGCAAAATTATATTTAAAATATCATGGTAAAATTTAATACCAATCTGGCATTCTAAAATATATTTTTATTATCGCAAAAACTTTATACAATTTTTTCGTAATATAGTCGCTGCAGATTATATTATCATTAAATTTGAAGAATTTTTATCATAAAATTTGAAAAATTTTTACAATACTATATAAGTATAGTGGGAAAGAAATTTAACAGAAGCTCTAGATATTTACAGCCTACTGTATCTTTTTCCTAACTTTTTATTCACTTTCAAATCACAATTCTTATCATTTTCTAATAGGATCTTTAATTTTTCTAATATGATTACTTGTCTTTTCAATTCGAATTTGCATTTTTTAATACAATCAATTATCCAAAAAAGCTCAGATATTCATAAATGACATGGGTACACTAAATTTTTATAATTTCGAATATCATACATATCTCGCATTTTTGTAAGCAAAATAATAAATAAAAGTATTTAAGAAACAACAAAGCTTAAAATAATACAAAAGCTCAAGGCAAATACATACATACATACTATGTATGACTGTATGGATAAGTAAGTATGTAGCTATTTTATAAAATTTAAACTCAAATTCCTTAGTAACATATCATGGTGATACATACATATCATGGTGCTTTCAATAAAAAAATTAAGTTGTTTTTTAAAAATTTTTTTTTTTAATGGTTGATAATTTTTCCGAAATATAATTCTTTTTTTTTTTATTGGTATGAAAAGAAAACTTCCTTTTATTCGGATTTTTGCTAATATATTTCGTGCGCTACATAAGCACTTTATCAAAGCTGATTTTGTTTTTTAACTTTTTTCAATACAAATTAAATTTTCAAAATAAGAATAAATTTGACAACTAATGTCAAAAAACAATCGTTTACAGCAAATCGTTAACAAACTATTACTGCGGTTATATAAAAAAAATTATCATAAAAATTTTTGTGCTATTTTGGGTCTTTATGATTAAAAAAATTAAAACATCTATTTTGATTCGTACTCAAAAAAAATTTCCCTAAAATGTCCTCATTTACAACAATATCTAAATTCTAGTATATTTTTTTATGTATGTATGTATTTACTAATTAATTGTTTGTAATTTGAAATTTATTAACATATCAATTATATTAGTAGGTGTAATTTAACCTCAAATTATAGTAATTGATTTGCATGACAAATTAAAAGCATAAAATTATCTACTTATACATAATATTATTTATGTATATATATGAACGTGTATGTAGACATAAATGAAAACAGATACTTAAATTCTTATAATTACCTCCACTATTCTAACATTTAATAATCGAATTGTAAAACAATTATACTTTTAATTAATTTTTCAATTGAAATTTTTTTCCAATATTTTACAGACAAATTTTTAAAATTAAGTGAATAGAATGAAGGTCAAAGTTGTTGTTGAAACAAAAAAAAAAATATTTTTTTATAAAACGAATTAAGGTTAAATATCAACTAGTTAATATTTATTGTTGACAAAACCCAAATATTTATAAGATTGGAATGTTGATTACTTTCAAAATTATTCGTTATAATAATAATCAAATTAATAAAACATTTTTATATAAATCGTTTCTCTATTGAAATTTATACAGACAGTCACGGTAATATCTCTAAAATCGGTAAGAATAACCAATAAAAAGTAGAATCAAAAGTTTTAAGATTAACGTTTTATGTAAATTTAAAGTTTACAAAATATTTGAATGGATATTCATTGAAATAGAAATTATTTTTAGCTCTAACTCAGAGAATGATTAATGAAAAGTGCTACTCAATATCAGCAAAGATTAAAAGAGTGAAAACAGCCATATAAAAACAGTTCCTTTTACAAGATTTACAAATTTTTAAACAAAAAATTTTTTTGATTTGCTCAAGAGAAATGATTTTGTCCTCCATGCAACAGAAATTTCCATTTTGGTGATTCAAACGCAATTTATCTTCTGGTTCTCCCTTCACTCATAAACGAAACAAACCGCATGAATCGAATTGTTTTTTAGCTTTTATTTTGTTTATTGGTTACTTTTAAGCTGAGTACAAGGTTTATAGCACATAATTAAATTTTTTTTGAAATATATTTAAATTGCACACTTTTACCGTAACGTAATAAAATAAAATAATAACGTATATAAAGCCGCTTTTCCAAAAATGCTATATTGAGCCGATAAAGTGAAAAATTTAAAATGAAGTTTAACTTTATTTATTTCATTTTTTACCTTTTTTTGTTTATACAATTTTTCTTAACTTAAATAAAATTCGAAAGACCTACATATAATGAAAAACCCTAAAAGTCAAAAATTGAATATGTTCACAATAGAAAGTAGACACTCCATTTTGAGATACTCAGCAAAAGCAAATATGAATGGGTTCTAAATGGGGTCTACCGTTTATACCGTTGTCGGTATAAATCCAAATCGGGTCCAAATAGATAATATTTATAATACAGTAGATAATATTTATAATACAGTAGATAATATTTCTGATCGAAACACCAACCAATACAATGTGTAAACCAACCAATAAATGGTATATTAAGAGAACAAAAAGCACACAACGTGCAAATATTCATCACAATTATATAAATTCACTTTTAGGTATTTACATTGTACATAATATGTAGTATGCATCTATATATGTACTACATGCAAACATTTACTAGCATAAAAATAGTCATAAAAATTATCTTATCTTTTTATGCAAATTCGATATGAAAATCAGGTTAATGCGTTTTAGATAACATGTTTGATTGTTTCAATTTTTATTTAACCGTGCAGAGAACAAGTTACTCTTTAAAATGTTGTTAAAAACTATAGAAAGAAAGTTACTTCAGAATTCAATTTTTAAAGCAAGATTCTTTGCTTTAGAGAAAGAAAACTTAACGAATCCTACCTTACAAATCGGAGTTTCCGAAAATTCTATATAAATTATTAATAGTTCATGTTGTTTTTTTTTGTACATTATATTATTTGTATTGTATATACATATGTAAGTATTTTCTACATATTTTTTGCCTGTCTATTATTAACCAAAGTTTTAAATAGCAATACGATTCTACACTAAAAATTCGCCATTTTATTTATTTTCCCTTTAAATTTACATACGTATATAAACGACGACTACTTAAGAAAACTAATGAAAATTTTCCATTCGACATAGGAAATTTATTAGTTATTTACCCTATAATAACTTAAATATTTACAAAATTTACAGTTAAGTCTATAAGAAATTGAAATGATTTTACCAAATTATAGAGAATTAGTTAAATCATTGTCTAAATTATCTTAAATTTTGAAGCTGAATGTAAACTGTTAAAAATCTGAAACTCTTAAATATTATGTTTCATAACAAAAGCTAATAAATGTTATCAAATTAATTCAAATCTTGAATTTCGATGTAAATGCATAAGTTTTCTTTCTGCATAAGTTTGATTTTTTCAGTATTATTTACTCCTTTTCCGCTTTTGTAAAACACTTGTTTGTCCATCAACATAAAATATGCCGTAAACCATCAAAACTTTAGAATTATCAAATCGCACATCTGAGAATATCGGGTATAAATTGACTGTTGTCAAAGTCAAAAGTTTGTGAAATTCTGTGGAGGCAAATTAATGTTAAAACCCTTAAAAGCCTTGCATTCTTGTATCACTAAGCTAGTGTCCCGAATTTCAACTTTTCCGAAAGTATACCAACAACTGCTTTTCTAAAAATATTTATTGTATAAAAGCAATGAAAAAATCGTGTTAAAAAATTACTTTACCTGTGAAAAATATAACAGGATTTTTAAAATTGAGACGCAATTTGTTCTGATCTTTAAATTAACATTCTAAAAACGTTATTAAAAGATATACTGGTTTTTCTAAAAGAACTTGTTTTAAAAATATTTTATGAAGACTAAAAGTCTTTGATTAAAAAGTTACTGTTAAAGGCTGCGCAAAAATTTTAATTGTTGACTGTTACAAAAATTTATTGTTAAGTAAAAGTCGTAAAAAATAAATTTAGATGACTTCAATTTTAATTCTCTGTTTTAGATATTTAAAATTATTCACAATACAGCATCGTATACAAACTTTAACGAAATTAAAGACCTTTATTTTCATTCGGAATAATCTAAATAAATAAAGTCTAAAGCAATTTCAATTGGGACGTGATCTTTTTGAATGAAACACTTATTTTCATTATTAATCAAATAGACAAATTTTTATTAAGTAAAAAAAACACAGTCGTTTCCGAAATCTAATAAAAGAATAAATTTATGCAAAAATTTATATTATATTTTTTTAATTAGTTTATTTCACAAAAAAAAAATGCTTTGAGCTGATAACCAGTTCCAAAATTTTTTTAATTTTAGTAATAAAAATATTTTCAAGTTTTCAATTTTTTCATTTTTTTTAAGAAATTTATTTTTACACTCATAATTAATCGTCTAGTTTATAATATTCAAAAACAATATTGTGTTGCATTGACGTTTTCATTCAAAAGTGAATTCAAAATGAGTACATCACTCATGAAATTTTGTTAATTGACAACCTTTCGAATTGGATTTACGATCAAAACTGATGCTCGTAAAGTTCTCAAATTAGAATATAACTCGCAGCCGATCACATTAAAGTTTTCAATAATAAAACGAAGCCTTAAATGGTAAAGATATGCAAGGAAACTAAACAATTACAACAACGATAATACATTTTGGTTACTAAAAACCCTGCGACTTTAAGAAAATTATGAAGAAATGTTATAAATCAACAGTATATGAGAAACAAGTCATCTGACTAAATATTTTCGACAAACTTAATATAACTTTAAAGTTATATTAAGCTTTTTTTTCGATACTTTAGCAAGTACTATAGAGTTGGCCAGGACAAATCTGTGTTGTTCTTTCTTTTTTCTTTTATCAAACATAAAAGCTTTTCTCTCATCAATGTAAACAATAATATCAAACATGAAGATATTTAAAATATATAAATTTAGACGTTTGTATACATATGTACATATGTATGTATGTATAGTTTGCTTAATAAGTCTAAATAATTTGGCATATGAATGAAAACGAAACACTTTTAATCAAATATTTTAGATTTACAAAAATGATTAGGTGACTACGTTAACCGTAATAAGCGTATGTGTACAAAAACTTAGCAAATTAAAAAAAAATTTATTTGTAAAATTTGTCAATAGCTATAAAAAAATTTTTTACCGTTTTTCTGCACTTTGTTTCTGTTTTAAACAATACATTTTATTCAAAATGCTACATGTGTACTATTAATGACGACGAATTTTTAGCATACATATTTGAATATTATATATTATGTAAAATATGAAGACACATTAATATTAATATACATATGTAAATACTGATAATGACTACGATATGACTCATTCGTCAAAAACGCGATTCAGCTGAGCATTTTTTTAGTTCTGTATATTATTATACATTTAAGATCCTCAAATGTTACAAGAGATCATTCAATTCTCATCAAACAATATCCAAGAACAATGTTTAATGTGTAAATTGTTCATAGAATTAATTCTATTAAAAAAATAACTACTAATTGTATTTTATGTTGGTGAATAACAACGTTTTAAAACATAAGAAGTTTTTTTTTTAAATCGTATATAAAGTAAAAAAAAAAGTAAAAATCATTCAAAAGTAAAAATTATTAGGATCATCTTACAAAATACTGGTAGAATCTTGCTGAATCTTGTATCACAATAATGTTTAATTAGTAAAGTAGCGATTATTTGTTGTATATTTTGAAAGGTTGTGAAACACGTGAACACCTATAAACTAATGCGAAAAAGACTTATGAGTTAATGCTTTTGAATTGTTTTGTAAAACAACAATCTTTTTTCTTAAAAGATTATTAAAGTATCATTAACAATAATTTTTTACCAAACTTATTTTTAAAAATTAATTTGTCATTAGAATATTTATACATACTTGTACTTAATTTCAGAAAAACGTTTTTATCAGCTGCTTAATTATTACATTCTTAATGATTGAAACGCGTTTTTACGTTTTCTTGTTCTAAATTTATTCAACATTACTCACTTTAAATGAAATTCTAATATTACGAGTATTACTACTAAAAATTTCATGTATCTAGGTAATACCTAAAGAGTTCTCGTTAAAAAAACTTTTGCTTCAAGAATCAATAAAATATACCAATACTATAACCGATTCAAAAAAGAGGGTAAATTAACTATTTTGTGATAGCAAATACCAAAACTTTATTTATACTGGAGATGATCAAGACTAGTTCGGGTCGCTGTCATACACTTTCAAAATTAATTTAGTTACAATGTATCTCAACAAATATTGAAACTAAAATATTGAAATATCGAAAAAACAAATATAATAAGTAAAATATAATAAATATAATAAATAAAATTTATTTGACCGTTTAGTAATTTCTAGTGGAATTTATTTATTTAAACACTTATTCTCGGTTTTTTTTTTTGAATTTATGTAAAACAAGTGCACTTTGCTGAACTATTTTAAAGATTGTGTGAAATTGGCGTCTAAAAACAATGATAGTACTAATCTAGTGCAATAAAACTGCAGTGAGTTTTTCCATAACATATGCAGTACAAGTACCTCTATTATTAGTAATGGAACAGTAACTGACAAGAAATCTCAGTTTTTAAAACCTAAATAAGCACATTCTTACTAGTTTGCATTTTATTCGTTGTTTCTTTTTTTAAATATTTATCAAAAATTTATAATCAAATTTTGTCTTTCATTTTTTTTTTTAATTTAATGACGTCAATACAATATCAAGGTCCTATACAGGTTTAATTTGAAAAAGTGGTTTCTGTTAACAATAATATTACGAGTATTACAACATATAAACAGTATAAAGTCGTTGACATGGGAAATCTATATGTAATTAGACAGATAAATTTATAAAATTTTCAAAATGAAGAGATAAAGTATGTTCTAGTTAGACATAACAATTGAATAATTATGTTTAAAATTGAGAGTTCGCAGTACATTTTATTTTGAAAAATCTACCAAACTCAATTCAATTGTAACTTAAACCAGTTGTTTAAACGGCAAGACATGCCATAGGTATGAATTGTACGTTCGGATAAATAAATATCTGATATAAAATTCTACTACTCCGTTATGAAACTCAAGATCTCTATAAGTTTCAATTAAAAAAAAAACAAAAGTAACGAGGAAAAATAGAGTTGACCGTACAACTCTATAATATCCGTATACGAATTTGTTATCCTATGTGCGAGTTATGAATATCCCACAGTTGACTATAGCACACACTATGTCTTTAAGTTGCCACATTGCCTTGTTAATTTATGCAAAATTTCAGTACTGTATAATTTTTGTGTGTGGCCAAACTACTATTAAAGTTGTGTGGCAACTACCACAAGGAGTCTAGAAATTCCAACCATTTTTATCAAAACCCTAATAATACACTTCTTTTCATGAAATTTCTATATTATAATTTTAGAAGTTTCTGAGATAATACCAAATAACTTTTAGAGTTGTGTGGCAACTACCAGAAGGAGAAATTTCAACGACTTTTATCATAAACATTGACCCTACAAATATATTAGCGTGTGCGAAATTTTCATAGTTTCTCATATATAACCAAATAAATTTTGAAGTTGTATGGCACCCCAGTATGGGGTTTTGCCATCTATTATATGGTACGAGCCAGTACCCCGATCATATCCAATTTAAATAGGGTTCTGGCATTTACTACAATAAATCATTTTTGAAAATTGGATGAACTTAGCACAATTAGTTTTTAAGTTATCGTTGGGACGGACGGACAGACAATGTGCTTGAGTCTATATCTCGGACCATTATTTCTTAGCGTTACAAACGGTAAGGCAAATTTAGTATACCCTTCGAACATACGTTCGCACGGTTATGAAAAGGGGATTTATAACCGTATCCTGTACTGTGAATAAATTTCAAAATTTACATGAAAACAATACACAAAAATACATACACAAATAAATACGTACGTACACAAGAATTGCTTAAAATTAGTTATAAAACCAAAACCAAAAACTTAAAATAAAATGTGTATTATGTGCATTTATAAAAAAAAGAAAGTGTAACTTACTAAAAATTTAGTCTTTTAATTGTTTTTGGATGGCAATGCAATAATGATAACTTTAGACCGTTTTATTTTTAGTTTTGTAAATTTCTTCTTTTCAATTTCTTGTTTTGTTTTTCTCTTTTTTTAATCAATTTGTAATTATTAAGTAAGAAGATTGAAAAATTATATTTAATTTATCAATTTTATATTAAATTTATTATTTTATTTAAACTTTTTAGTAAAATAATAAAACAGAAGAAATATGGCATTCAGTTCTTGTTATACAAATTATTCACAATTTTTTTCGTTTTCTTTTAGGTTTAAAAATTCTAACAAACTCACGATTGTCCTCCATTCACAAAAGTTTTATGTTATTTATAAATTTTTTATTTTTCAATTTATTATTTGTTAAAAATTAAATAAAAACTGTTTCCAACAATTTTTGTTTTTAGGATTTAGTTACTATAATTTTTATTTAGTTTCTTATATACAACCTGGAAAATGTTTTAAATAATAATACGTATTGAAGTAACAATATAATAAAAAAATTATAACGGTTATTCCCAAACGCACGCGATCATCGGTTTGTGATTTGCGATACTAACCGACCGCTGCCAAAATTATTTCAATTATGGAGGTCTTCGTTTATGCACACTGCGCTGAAAGTTCTACATTAGAACTAAAATTTCTATGTCGCAGCGTTAAATAGTATGCAAAATATTGTGAGTTTTTTTTTGTTTACCAGTCTACAATTTTGGTTACACAGTTTAGCTAATTTTTTGTTTACGCAGTCTACGAATTTTGAGACTTCTAAATAATTAGCCGTTCGGAAAGAAGAGAAATGACATTGTTTATGAAATTGTATCCCAATAGTTTTAGCCTTCCAATTCGCTGAAACAGCGAACATTTTAACAAGATTTAAAGACTTAAAGAGCAGTTACTTTAATATTTTATTATACCGGCTTCAATAATAAAATTTAAGCTAGAGGTCTGCGCTACATTTCTGACATTTCTTTATTACAGATTGAATTTCCGAACACACTTTATTGCAGCCAGTAATTTCCGAAAACACTATATTTTCAGTGCATGAAGCATGAATTTTCAAACAAACTACAAGCTAGAACTTTTGCAGAACTGAATAAATGAAAACCCTATATTTTTGATCTTTTATAAAAACATCAACTTGTATAGAGAATGCGGGATTTTTAACAAACGCACACTGCGTAGGTTTGGCAAAAGCTCTAAAGCAATCTCGAAAATTAAAAACTTAGAAAATTTTGAAAAATAAAATTCCATAATTTCGCTTTAGTAGATTTTCACAATCGGGTTGTTCCGACGAGGTTCTCAATACCCTTCCCTACTCGGTTTCGAAAAAAATTATCTAAATTCTTTTGTGATTTTTAATAAAATTCTTTAATCTATACCTAATTCAATAAATGATAAATAGAATTTTATTTTAAAAATGAGATAACATTTGCAGCTAAATTTAAAGTGAATTTCCGTTTGCTATTTCTTATCCAAGAAATATTTAATAAATTTCACTTTCACCACTCTAAAATTCATTTGTATAAAAAGTGTATTAACATTATACCTTGTAAAATAATTTACAAATCTTCATTTATTGCAGTCCAATCGCAATTTTGACTAAAAAAATTCATAAAATCAAACTGTAAACACTACACAATGTTTTTTTACAATAATTTTGAAAATTTGTTAAAAAATTAATTTTTTTGTTGACAATAAAATGAAAATAAATTGCCAAAAAAATGTTATTAATAACAATAAAACGGTTCAAATTTTTTTTATTAACGCAATTTATTTGTAAAATTTATTTCTATCATTCAATATAAAATAAGCAAAGGAAATGTGTACAAAAAATATCACGATATTTTAAAGAATATGAAAAAATCAAAGTTCAGAAATTTTTGTTTTCTTTAAAAATCCAACAACAATCAGAACGAAAACAGACACAAAATTAAAAAAGCGGCAATTGACAAATCAAAATGGTCATCTGTATTCGTGACATTTGAAATAAAATAAGTACGTAAAATATATTTATTCTTTGATTGCCTTTATAACAAAAAACATAAAAAAACTAATAAACATATAATGTGTATATGTACATTGTATATGCAAAACTATATAAATTATAGACTTTGTGTTAAATATTCATAAACGTTATCTGTAATAGTAAAATACCGAAAAATAAAGCGTGTATACAATTTTTTTTAAAATTTCAAGGTGACGAAATAAATTTCACATTTTGAATAAATATATTTGGAACCATTGATACAGATATGAAGAATGTACATACATATATGTATATAAATTATTAGTTGTGAGAGCCTCAGTCTATTTGACTGTGAATGAAACAGGAGAAACTTAGAGTTCAGAATCAGATGTTGTTTTCTTTCAGTGTCGTTAGTTTCTAATAAATTTCTTTAACGTCGTATTTTAACATTTGCGAATTTGGATATGGGAGAGAAGAGGAATAAGAAAAAACTACGCTATAAAAACATAACATAAGTCATTAAATTGAATTTCATATTGTCTGTTCAGATTGTTCTTCTCGATGAATTCAATGGAGTAGTTACTAATGAAGTATAAAATTTTGATAAAAATTTTTGTTAGATAAAATTTAATATTTGTAAAAGAGTCACTGAATTTGAACACTGACTTGATTTAAAACTTTTTGTAATTTTTTAAGTAAGTGTGATAAAAATAATACTTTTCTAAATTATTTTTAATTGCGCTGAAGACGTAGTAAGGTTTTTATATTTTTGAGGTGAATATTTATTTTGATGCAGAGCGGTTTTATTAAAAACAAATGCGTGTAAATTTAAATTTTGCTTTTTAATTGTGTGTAAATTTGGATCGTTTCTTACACATCTTAAATTATGTATTACGTAAATGTCACAATAATTTTTTAAAGTTACTTGATCAAAATATTTCTAACTGCCAAATGATCAACATTTTTTGTATGACATTTTGATAAACGTCATATTACGTTTCGAATAAATTAATGGCAAATAGCTAGCTAACAAGTTGAATAAATTGAGTTTCAAACTAACGTTGAAAAGTTTTTTAAAACTTCTACAATGTAATAAATACAATTAATTTTATTAAAATATTATACATACATACATACACTATTTTTAATAATAAAAATTCGCAGAGGTACGTATAAAAAAATTTTCGATTGTAATCTTAATTTCAATTTCGTATCACGATTCTGAATTAATACAAAAGTAACAGCTTTGTGTGTGTTTAATTAAAAATTAAAAAACTATATGGAAAAACATACATAATCATTAAATAAGTATGAACTACTTTTGCACAAAAAACACATACATGTGTAAATAAGATATGACAGTAGATCGCACCGTCATATCACACAATATCGTAGACACATTGTTTATTTTTATTTAAATGATATCAAAACAATTCTTCTTTATTTCATTCTAAATTTGTGTTATTCTTTTTTTTATTGTTTTTGTGATTTCATTATGAAGTTTTATCTCAATTGTTTACTTTAGCAATTTAAATGTTATTTTTACTCTTGTTTTTATATAATATGTTTGTATGTATGTAATTTTATCATAAGTTTTATTTTTTGCTTTGAAACATAATTATGTTAAGGAGAAAAATTTAGTATTTTAATATTTTATAACGCAAGTGAATAATACTTGAAGCACCTAATATATACATACTTATATTAGATGCAAGCAATTTAATCTCACCTCGAAGTTATGATAAACGTTAAAGAAAACTATATGAGTTAAATCGACTGTCCTATCGTATATATTTCTACATATGCATTAGTTATGTATAAGTATGTACATACATTGTATAGCTTATATATGTAGATGTTTGATTGTGCTACTTTTTAAGGAACCGATCAAAAAATGCAAAGATAAAGTATTATATATGTATGTACATACATGCATATACTCGTATGTACATACATATGTACCCGCATGAAAAAAAAATTTTGAAATAATAACATTTGCCTTTAACATTTGCCTTTTACTTAGTATACGTATACTTAAATTTGTAGAGCTTAAAACGTCTATTAAAGTATAATTTTGCATAAATTAAGGAGAAATCTTACAGTGTTGATATTCAAAAACTTTATACTAGTATCAAAAATTCAGCTACTTCGGTATTTAATTTAGTTAAGGCATCATTTTCAGTTGAGCTGATAGTTTTAAAAAATAGGAACCTAGAAATGAAATTACCTAATTTTCAGAGATAGAGAGAGGAAGTACAAAAAAATTGTTAATAAAAACAACCCACTGTGTGACCATTTTTAAGATCAAAATTCTTAACTTTAATACCCTTTTATTAAGTATTGCCGTAATTTATAAAATTGAGAAAACACGCATATATGTAAGTATTAAAAAATATTTTAAATTAGCTACTGAGTAATTTTCTGCGCCTATTCTATAGTAAACTTATTTTACTCAAGTTCACACTTTACTCAATTTTATACCTCATAAAACACCTACATATGTACTTGTATGTGTATGTTTGTCTAAATTTCACCTAAAAACATGATTTTTGTGCATATTATAATCGTTTAGTAATTATTAAAAACTAATCAAAAACTACACAAAATTTCTACATCATATGTATGTTTGATAAAAGTCACGTAGACCCTAATGATTAATTCATAATTTTGATTAAACAAATGTACACATATAAAATGTTTATTAAAATTAATTTAATGTCAATTGAAAAATATATACCAAATTATTTAAATATTTTACAAACATACATACATTAGCATATTTTAAATAAATTTTATTATTTTCATTTAAATAAAATGTAGGTAATTTACACACTAGAAATACAATCAATAATCATTGACATAACAATAATTTTGAATAAAAATAAAGACAACAAAACTACAAAACATTTTATGTTTCATTGTGGGGGTTGATAAGAATTAAAAATTTTCAATTCAAACTATACGAAAATTTATAGATTTCTTCATCCAGAATAAAATTTAAGCACCTGTTAAAGAACGTGACAAAATGATTGGCAATATGAGGAAACAATATGCAGAATGTACGCGAATAATTGTTCCGGACTGGCTTTAAGAAACATAATGCAGAATGTTCGGGAATGATCGGAATATGTTGTATTAATATTGTATTTTTATTCAATAAAATTCTACATATCAAATTAATTAATTATTTAAGTTTATACGAGTTCGTGCTAAGCAAAATTGTAATATGGTAAAATACCACTAAGAAAAATCAGTTCACTGTGCATACTTTCCGGAGCTGTTAATTCAGTGAGATGTAGAGAAAACTTTTGTAATACTAAAATCATAGAGAGGAAGACGTATTTTTAAATACTGAATAAAAAATTTTCTAATTTCAGCAAAGTATTAACATAAAACCCACTATCAATTGGTTGAAATACCAAACTTATAATTAAGCCGTCAATTACTACGAAATTAGATAACAGGAATCTATCTGGCTAAACGGAGTGTGTACACAATTGAACTTTGAAGAAATTAACTACATATTTTATCTTTAATTTTTCTTATTTACTTTTTCCAATTATTAAAATTTGTTTTGTTATTTTATTCATTATTTTGCCAATCTATACTATTAGAATTTGTTTTAAAGTATCAGCCTTTGCAAACAATGTTTTTAAAGACAACTTACTATTCCGATAAAATTTTGCTAAAAACCAATGAGCCGAAAATTCAAAATAAAAATATAATTTATTAATTATCGTATAACACCTTAAGTAAATTTAAAATAAACTTATTTTATCGAGTTTAATCTTTAAAAATAATTTCAGGATTCTATCTTGTCCTAGTTAAATTTACAGTACTGCCAACCTATTACGTATGTGTATGTATGTATATCAATTGCAAAAAGTGGGATATTTTTTTACGCATTTACTTAAAAAAGTGTGTTAATATATGTATATTCGTGTTAGTATCAAAATAATATCAAATAAGTAAATTTCTACACATACCAAATAAAATATAAACATCAATTTAAATTAAACTAACTTGATAATTGACAATGACATGAAATTTATTAAATTTTAGAAAATCGCAAACTACTTTAAAAGAATAGTTTTGAATAAATGGGTTCAAATTCTCTATATAATCGCAAATTGCGTCAATTCCAAAAATTGTACATATGGTTAAAGATTTTGTTTACTTAGATTTTAAATTTTTATTTACGGAAATCGAGAAAAAACATTAAATTTTAATAAAAGAGCAAATTATATTAATAGCTTGGCCATAATTAGCATTAAATAATTTTTTTAATTAAGTTAAGGAAGGCTGTGTAAATAACAAAAGAATCGAATTTATACAAGTGTGTGTGGCTGATTTTACTCTTTAGCACAAATATGGTTTTTACTAATAGTGTTTAAAAAGTTTACCTATTTTTAGTGACAAATGCTTATTCGACCCTTTTACTTCAAAACCGTCTATACTGTGCAAAAAATAATTGTTTAAAATTTTTTATTGAAATTTCCAAGCCGAAATATTTTGCATTATAAGAATTACTGTGGAAACAAAATTTTGTTTATTAAGTACATTTTGAAACATTAGAACAAAAATAGCTTAAGAAGTGGTCAACTGTACAAATCCAAATTGAAAAATGATAGTATTTTGTTTGATGCATGAAAAATTTTTAGCGAAATACAATAAGTAATCTTATTAGTTTTTTATTTTTTTCTAAAGGGCTTGTATTTGAGGTTTTGTCTCTTCAATCCCGTTAAACAACAAATTTTGAAATAATTCAATTTTTGGGAAAAACTTAATTTAATTTCTTCTTTTGTTGAATCTTTCATCAATATTGTTGTGGCGGTATAAAAGAATTCCTTTTTATGTCGACAATAAATTTAAATTTGTCCAAAAAGGTACTACCTATAAAGGCAGTGACAAATGCTCTATCATTTTGAGTATAAGACCTAAAAAAACACATTTTTCAAAAGAATCGACAGCTTTAATACAGAACCCCCACTTGATTAATTGATATTGATAAATCCTTTTCAAATTTAAAAATTATTTTCTCAATGTGTGGGTTCAAGAATGTACAAAACACATGTCTTCCTAAAAAAAATCTACAAAGAATTATACAATAGAAATGAAGAACCAAATAAATTTTCTTAAACAAATATTGAACGAATTTTAAATATTAAGAACTTATTTTCAATTATTGATTTTAAAACGCTCGGCAGTCTCGAATTTAAATTTGACTAAATTAAATTTTAAAATTCGCCTCTTTTTTGCCTTTTTCTCATTTCAATCGTTTAAAAAGTAATAACAAAGCTAATTTTCAATTACAAAGTGAACAGAAAAAGCTTAGCGCATTTTCGATTTTAATTGAAAAAAAAAAATTAAAATTTGTTAAAAATTTATTAGTTATATTAAAAGTTTATTTTTCACTATTTTATTATTTTAAAAATATTTTATTAATTCAATTATATTCTAGACGCCGTCTGTCCTATCTATTTTTCACTATTTTATTTTGTTTTTTTAGATAAGATTTAATTATTAAAAGTTTTTGTGTTTTATAGTGTTGACATAATTACATACTCTTTCTTTCTCCCAAATTATAGTATTTTATTTACCGAACTTGTTTTCCGATTTTCTTAAAATTTAAAATTCACTTAAATTTTTTTTACTTTTAAAAGCTTTAAACAAATTTTTTCCTTATTATTTTTTGTTATCATTGCTCTAATTATATTGTTATTATTATTGCTATTGTTGTTTTTTCTTATTTATTTATATTTATTAATTTTTTTTTGGCAGTCAAATTTTAATAAACGTAATGCCGAAAGTTCAACATAAAAACTAAATAAAAATTTATAAAAAAAAAAAGGAAAAAATTTTTTTTAATAAATAACTGGGTCTTAAACTGCAATGAAAAAAATAAGAACGAAAAATTTCTTATTTTGATCCGATCGCTAAAGATGAGATCGATGAACTAAAAAAACAGAAGAAAATAAAAAGCTAAAAACCCGCTGGGCGCTGGCTTACTTGGCTCAAAATATATGTAAAAAAAAAATTATTTCATATCAATTTCAACAATCGTTCATTTTTACTCTACCAGTGCGCTGCGCTATCTTTTCGCTCCTTTTTTGTTTTTAATTTTTTGGTTTTTATTCTCTTCTAAAACGCTTAAAATTTTGTTTTTGTTTATTTTCGTTATTATTTTCTTTCTCCCTTTATTCTACAAGTATTATTTTATATACTTAATACACACACTTCTTTTCTTGAATTCTATAATTTAAAAACATTGTCGTTTTTGTTGTTTTTTTCTTTTTTGTTCGCAACTTGTTTGATTAACTAGCTCATTAGTTTATTTAAAAAGTTATCTTTTTTGATTTTTGCGTTAAAATATAATTTGAATCGCAAAGAGTCTATCATTTTGTACGCAATGAAATTTAATTCAGAATAATCCGATGACGTCAATCATCTTGTCAAAATCGATTTGTTCTATCAAATAACTTTGAATGTCAGTTGGTAATTTTAGAATATAGCCAATAATCTGGGAAACAAATTTTAAGACTGTTTCAAAATCTGTGACACTTGCATTTGACTACAATCGATGACAGTTTTGCCTTGTTATTTACTTTAAGTTTAGTGGGAAATGCAACAATACTTTGTCCCGGAAATACTTTTATTGTTCAAAATGTTTTGTTTGGAATTGAGGTCAAAATAAATTAATAGACTTATTTTAAAAATTAAAAATTTGTAAGGAATCTCAAATAATAATAAAAATAATTGAATTTTTTCAATGAAGAAGTTCGTGTTACTTGAATAGTTATCAATTCATTGGCGGTCATTATTTGAAAAATTAAACAAATTTTACCGCTCTTATTGAAGATCCTATAATCATCAACACTAAAAACAGAAGTTTTATTTTGCTTGTTTATTCAGCTTAATTTAATCGATTGAGTATTGAGTACATTTCATACATAATTTATTGAAATAATATACATATATATTTATGTACATTATACAGCGTATATATTCTTATTTATTAATTGTCTTTCAGAAAAAAGATTACATTAATAAAATTCAGAAAAAATTTAGAATCAATTTTATAATAATTTTGAAGTAATTTGTTCACAGTACAATTGATGATAATTAATTTAAGACACTTGAATTTAATTTTTTAAATTTGATTCATATCAGATTTATTTTATTTAATTATATTTATTAATCTAAAATACTAAAGTGAATATTAATTTGATAAAGATAAGAGATTATTAAAAAGAAAACCATTTTGCGGATTGGATATGATCCCTCCACCAAAAAAAATTTAGCAGGAAGTTGGTCTTACTTATGCATTTTGTAATACATTTTGGTTTTCATTACTATACATACACTTTAAAGTTCGGAAAATTCACAAAATTTCAGCTTGACTTAAATCTAAATATAAAAATCAATAGTTGTCCTAAAACTTATTCGAATTTTTGAATTTAAATTCATGTTCACATTTTTTCTAATAAAATCTTTATAAACAAACCACAATATTTGAAGAATAACAATAATTACATTCCAAGTTTTTCAAAAATCATTTATTTGCTTACTATATTTCTATAAATTGTGAAAAAATTTTTAAGTTAGCCCTCAATTTTTTTCATAAAAAAATGATAATGAACCATTGTACAAATACAGCCTAAGTAAACTACAATTAATTGCTTGAATTTATCATTTCTGGTGAACTTTTTATTTTTAAAATTATTTACGCTAAGGTTTAATAAAGTTTCACTGTCGTTTTATTGTTTGAAAATTCGAAACTTTTTTGAAAATTGTAACTTTTTTTTAAATAACATAAAAAAAAATTTGAAGTATCAGAAATTTGAATAGTTTTTGTATAATTGTTTAAATAAATTTTCGCCAATTTTTGCTCTGTGCAACTTTAGTAATTTATTAAGGACGCTTTTCTGCACAGCATCAAAAATAAATTGCTTATTAAAAAGGAAATGATTTTTTTTTTAAATTTTGTCTGAATAATTTTAAAAATTATTTTTACAAATTGTGTTTATAAAATTAAAATAAGATTTTCTTACATACTTTAATTTTCTCTGCATACAAGCAATTATAAGGGAGAGCAAACGTTTTCTTTATTTAATATTTTATTTTAAAAACATGCAAACAGGGTGTGTCCTCGTTTCATACAAATGTTATTCCTATAAGATTTTCTTTGGTAAATGAAAAGTTTTAAAAATTCTTTTCAAAAGTTTTAACCGCGCTCTTTTAAAACTTTTAAACATTAAGTCTTTGGCAACGATAATAGGGTAATAGAATGGAATTTAAGCTTTTAAATGACTTCATCAGATTTATACTTCCAGTCATACTTCCTATAAATTACAAGAGAAAATGAAAAATTAAATGATTCCCGGGAATATAAACTTTAATGGCCAACAAGAAGGAGGGAAAAACAAAATGACTCGCCTCATCCTTGACACCTCTTTATTTATTTATATTATTCTAGTTGCTTTATCCTCAGCAGCTTTTGTGTTTATTTATATTATTCTATTTACTCCAGTGTCGAATTTATTTGAAAAAAGCAGAAGTTCTCTGTGTAGATCAAACCAAATTTATTTTATTTATCTATCATTGAATAAATTTTTCTCTTTCCCACTTCTTATACAATTAATTTGGAAAGGAACAGAATTATTTAAAATTTTTAAATCAAAATAGATTCACTGGATCATCGCTCTTAAACTGCTCTAATTCCAAGCAGAATTAATTTTTCTCCTGATGGTTTATTGACTTCTAGCTTTTAAAATGAGCAGGTTATTTATTACACTTCATTTGACACTTTTTTGACAATGTAATTCTTGTAGAACAGTATATTATAATAAAATTGACTAATAATAAAATTTATGTTTTAAAAAAATTTTCCTGAATCAAGTTGAATTTGATTCAACTTTTTGAGAGAAACAAAAAATATGATATTCTCATATATCAATGCAAGATCTTACAATAAACCTTTAAAATAGCTCGAATATAGAAAAGATGTAAAACTCGTACAAACTTACAAGGAACGCATTAAGCTTAGTGTATACTGAAAATAAAGTGTTGTTTTAAAGTTCTTAGTTTTTGATTTCATCTTAACAATCTGATTCAGAAAAATTTTAGTGTTCACTTAAAATTGTAATTATAAAATCTGTTACATTTTTTTTTATTTGGTCGGAAACGGATATATTTATTAAAAACCATAAAATTTGAAATCTTATAAAGCAAATGAAATAATTTTTCGGGTCTCAAAACAACATCTCTGTTTTTAATATTGACCATGTAAAAATGAATAGAAAAATTTTTCCTGTAAATTGTTTGCAAATTAAAAACTACCTTAACAATAAATTTGGAAAAATGATTTGGGTTGATTTTCATTTATACAAAAACGATTTGCATCATAAAAACGAATAATGTAAAAATATTGAAGTGCAAATAAAAACAAAATTTTTTGCAGTTTTTTCTTTATTTGGTCCTTTTATTGTTTAAACTAGTTTGGATATAAAAACAAAAAGCTACTTTCCTTTTCAAAATTAAATGCATTTTCTGTAAAAAAAATTATAAACTTGTAGCGCCAGTTCCATATTTCATCTTTTTACTCACCAGGTATAAAAAAATATTGGGTGAGTGTAAAATATTTCTGTACTCTGCATAATTTTTTCCAAAAATTCAGTCATTCCTCAATCATTTTGCTCTTGAAGTTCCACTCGATCTTTTATAATTTTTACTAATAATTTTAAACCAAACCAAAAAAAAATTAAAACAGAACACTGATTTAAAAGTGACTACAACAAGGCGATTTGAAGAGGTAAATCAGGCTATTAAAATTGACTGTATAGATATAAAGTCACAACTTCATGAAATTGGCCATTTTCAAATTAACCGAACTAAAGTTTTGAAAAGAGCATGTAGCTCCATATTAACCTTGGTGTGGAAGCCTATTCTTAGTGTAAAATTAGTCATATTTTTTTCTCTTCTTTTATATAAACAAAAACCAGACTGAAATAGATTGTTTAAATTTAATATTCTTATCTCCTCTTTTGTGTACTACTTCTCCTCTTTGTTTATCTTCTGCCTGTCTTAAATTATTTGCAAATTGATACATTGTAAAATAACCACGTTTCTAAATAATGTAATTATATGAGATATGCAATCTATATGTATAATGTTGAAAGAAAAGTTAGTCATGAATTTTATAATTATATTTGTAACGTTTAGAAATAGAGTTCAACTTTCCAATTAGAATAACTTTACATGAAAATGCCCTGTAACAGTTTTAAAAAAAATTTTAAATAAGTCACACATTCCTATACGCTGAAACTGTAATGAGCAAGGACGAGAACAGTAGTTTATTACTAGTTCTCAACATACACGAAATTATTCAATTCAATAATTTTGATATTAGCAATATTTTCTTGTAATACTGCAAATAAATAATTTTAGAGCTGAGTTTCCAAAACAAGAATACATAATATATACATACATACATACAAAAGATATAGAGAACTCAAATCAATTACTTATTAAATTAAAAATATTTTTTATATTTTCTAATTAATAATTAAATAAATTGTTCAAGTTCAACAGAAAAGTTCAATAACAACGCTACTAGGTGTAAACAAAAATTTAAAAACAAAAATTCTAATAATTTTTTTGTCTTTTTCATACTCGCATATCCAACCTCCTACATATATATACATATTAAATAGACACATATACATATATACTCATGGATTTGTGAACATCTATATAAATTTGAAAAGAAAAGATACAAATTATCAAAAATATTATGTTAATTTGTACAGTTGTGCAGTGTGAGTATATTAAAAATGTCAAATAAAGTTTATTTAAAATTAGGTCAAAAACAATTTTTTTTTTACTTAAACAATATTTCAAAAATATTTTATATGCCTACATAATTATGTGGACGTACGTAAATATTTCTATTGCGATTTTGAGGTAAACAACATTATTTAAGAACATTTTATCAAAATTTAAAAAATATTAAGTAAGAATCTTTGAAAAATTTAATATTAAAAAATTTTTATAGCAAAAAAAAACAAGAAAACAAAATAATGTTTAACAATAAAAAATCTTTGTTTTCTATTTCAATTATATTTTAAGAAATTGCAAAATAAATTTTAACACAATTACGACCAGTTGATTCTCAGGGTAATATTAATTTTTAAAATTGAAATAAAATAAATAACAAGAACTTGACATATGCACAAAAATTAATTATACTACATAGTCTACTGTTAAATTCTTCTACCTACTGAAGAGTTATGCGTGGGTTTCTAAATTGACACTTATGTGGAGAAGAATGACAATTTTGAAAGTTTAAAATGACATACGTATGTACAATTTTTCAATTGTCATTCTTCTTAATAAACTTTATTTATTTCAATTTTTATTCTTAAACTACCACGAAAACAGTTTAAAAAAAATTATATCTGTTTTTACATTGCTAGTTTTTGATTATAACTTTTATATGTTTAGATTTTTACATGTTTCGACTCTAACTGTTTTATTTTTTATATTTTTAGAAAAATAATATTCAAAAACCTAAAATTAATTTGTTTTTAATATTAACATAAAATTTTATACCTAACTGAGCCTTACTTACACCTTAGCTTATTGCTAATGCAAAAAACTGGAACTAAAACTTGCACTCAGTTTTTCTTTTGTTATCACTTCTTATTTACTTTTGTAACCACCAGTAATCTCTTTTTATTGGGTGTGTTCCTATGTATAGTATACTGATATTAAATTTTAGTTGGGTATAATCCAAAGTAGCTTGATTATAAGTTATGTTTTTTCATACCACCCGTATACTAACATGAAATAATAGTGGGACATCAACTCAAAATAATAGTGGAAATTTTTGCTATCAATGTAAAATTTTCGGGTGCGATAGAACGCGATTTATTTAATATTACGAGTTTTGTTTCAACAATATTTTTAAAATTTAAAATACCCTTTTTATTTGCTTTAATAAAAAAAAAATTAAGAAATCAAAAAAATTATTTACTTATTTAAATGCTTGCAATTCTTTTTGAAAATTTTTTAGCTATTATCAATGAAACTGATCTTCAATTAAAACAATTCATTGAATAAATGAGCTCTTTCTTAAATAAACCAAATTTCTCACATCAATTTTCACATATATTAAAATTTTTAATTTAAATTGGGAAGGCTTTTATTTTGACAAATGAAGCAGGTGTGGTTAAAACGAAAATAAGTGAAAATAAGTGAATCTGAGTGAAACAAACTTGAAATTTTCCAAATATGCTATCAATCAAATCAGTAAGAAAATTTTTCAGTGCTACATTTATATCATATTGGCCACGAAAAAGTTAATTTAGAAAATATTTTATAATTATGATGAGTTTTGATTTTCATCATTATAATTTAAGAAAACAAAAAGCAAAAAAAAAAGACAGGACAAAAACAAAAATAAGAAAATAAAAATTTCTATGGAAGTTGTTGACATTTTTCATTTTTAAATTGTGGGCGAAAATACAATGAAATTTTAAAAAGCATTAAATTGGACTTTGAAATTAAAAATTATTTTACATAATTTGAAAAGAAATTAAGTAAATTTATTGAATTCTTCTGGAAAAACGTTTGTCATAAATTTCAATAATCATAATTGATAGGAATTTTAAATTGAGATGATCTAATTTTTTGACAAATTTTCGCTGAATTTCGAGATGTTTTTATTAGCTGTGAGTGTTATCACAAAAATGGAATATGAAATTTTAACACATACCGAATTTTTCAAATTTATTCATCAAAAAATTTTGCATGTCGAACCAGCCCCAAGGCAGTTATAATAAATTTAGCATAATCACAGGTGTTATGAATTACGTAACGTTTTATATTTCAAAAAACGTATGTAAATAAATGTTATTGTTCCAAATAAAATGTCACAAAAAACTTGCATAGCGATAAGTAAAATTCAAAGAAAATCGTTTGGAAACCTAAAGATATGCAATATTTACAAATTTATGCAAAGGTTAGATCGTTGTTTTTTAATAGCCAAAAATTAGGATAATTAAAAAAATTCAGGAAACAACCTTTCAAACTCAATATATAAAAAGTTCAAACTACCGTGAGTATTGATACCTACAAATTAAAATTTGTAGTCACACATTTTTGTAATTCAATAAATAAATTGAATAAGTCTTATTAAAAACCCCCAAAAAGTAATCTGATATTTTAAATTTAACAAGCTTTTATGAAACAAGCTTTTGTGATAAAATTATAATAAAATAAGATTTTTGTGACAAAATTTAAAAAAATAAGATTTTATCAAAGTTGTACTTTTAAGACGCAATTCACTTTCAAAAATTTATAACTAGTTTTTTTTAAACTAACAATGATATTTCTAAAACTACTCATAAAATTCGAATTCTCATATAAGAATCATAAGTATTTCTCATAATTCTATTAAAAATATTTACTTATCACATAATACAAATATACCAGTAATAAAATAGTGGAGCGCGTACTTTTGTTCTATATTTTTTTTGTTGCTTTTTTTTCGTTTTTAAATATTGTATAACATAATATATGCTCTTAAGATATTCGCTGTCTTATCTCATATTAAAAGTATTATTACGTTTTATGCTATAGAAGATATGACGTTTGATTATACATTACTAACTTATAAAAACTGGCCAGAACCGGATTTTTGTATGAGAAATTTGCAATTTCTGTATTTATTCTTTTACGTTTTAGGTTTACCAATTTTATCTTAATATGAAAAACAAAATTGAATGACTATAAATACTTTTAAAATTGGAATTTTGGTAAATTTTTCATTTCAATAAATTAAGTGAATTTTTTATCAATATTTATGGAACAATGTTATTATTGAATTGTTAAAATATTTGATAACAAATGACGTTAACGCCGTACTTCAACAATGTTACGTCAAAATAAATACATTTAATATTCCGTGACTTCAAAATCGTACAGTAATACGATATTAATAAAAATTTCAGCTTATGAATTTGAATTGCTGGATTTTGTCTTAATTAGGATTATTATACCCGTACGAACGTATGTTCGAAGGGTATACTAAATTTGCCTTACCGTTTGTAACGCTAAGAAATAACGGTCTTAGATATAGACTCAAGTGTATGTTTCTGATCAGCGTCGAATTCTGAGTTGATTTAGCTTTGTCTGTCCGTCCGTCCGTCCCAGCGATAACTCAAAAACTAATTGAGCTAAGTTCATCAAATTTTTACAAATGATTTATTGTAGTAAGTGCCAGAACCCTATTTAAATTGGACATGATCGGGGTACAGGGTCGAGTAGCTGCCATACAACTTCAAAATTTATTTGACTATATCTCAGAAACTATAGAAGCTGTAATATTGAAATTTCGCACAAGCAAATATATTAGTAGGGCCGATGTGCTTGATAAAATTCGTTAAAATTTCTTGGCTCTTTCTGGTAGCTGCCATACAACTTCAATAGTAGTCTGGCACACAGTATTTTGAAAAAAACATATGGTAATACGGCAACTTAAAGTCATAGTCTGTCCCATAGTCAGTTATGGCATCTTTATTCGCACATAGGATAACAAATTCGTACGGGTATCACAGAGTTGATAAAGTCAACTCTATTTTTTTTCTCGTTTTTTATAAGTTTTTAAGATTTATTTGTAAAATGCATTTGTGTAGTTACATCTACATCACCATAACATAAAGTTAAATTTGTAATTAATTTTCTGAATTCAGCAATTTGATCTGCATTGCTGAATAAAATAACTCAGAAACACTTTTTCGTTTTCGACCATCAGCGTACAAGTGTCGTCATTTGTATAAGTGAAAGAGAAAACAAAAACGAGAAATTATACTTAACTTATGACTTAAACGCTTTTAAAATAAATTCCTCATAAATCACATTGATAATAATTTTTAAATAATTTAATCTTATCTAAAATATTTTTTGAATAATTCTCTTTTATCAAAAAATTTTAATTATTATTAAAGGATTGTAGTATATTTTGTAATTTTAAATTTTAAAAATAAAAAGCAATATTTTTAACAAAATTTTTAAATACGTCACATAAAATTCGGGAGTAATGTAGATTTTATATTGTAGATTACTGAACAGATATGTGCAAAGGAACTCCTCCGTTCCGACCGCCGCAATCAGTTATAGCATATCGTAGCCCCGTCCCAACACTAAGAAAGCACCATCAAACCGTCTGTGTGTCTTGACGGCCAGAGTAGAAAACAAAATCTACACAAAAGGGAGTCCGATGTGTTTGTGCAAGTGATATTTCACCAGACGTTTATAGAATGAAAAAACGCTTCAATTTTTTTTTAAAACTAAGTATGCAAATTTATATTTTTCCAAAAAACAGAAATTTTAAGAAAATTCCGTTAGTTCTAATTTAAAGAATTTTCAGTTTTTTATAAAAATTTATGGTCATATGACTTCTAAGAATTAAATCTAAAGCAGCATTCAGTAATACAAAATAAAGTTCACTTCCAATTGAAAATTGTATTTTAATAGTGATTGAAATGTACTAAATTTTTAATTATTCTTGCAATATCATAAATTCAATCAAAACTCATTCACAAAAAGCATAGTCATTTGCCTATAATACTTAATACAACAATTTATGATAACGTAAAATCTCCAAAACGTGTCCAAAAACTTGGGTTTATCATTACAGTTTTTCATTAAAAGAAGAAATTTAAATATGACAATTTCAAAACTATACTTAAGTTGTAAAAATGTAGGTCAAATCATCATTAACAATTTTTTGTATTTAAATTAGAGATAAGATAATTGCGATTTTAGATACTATTTTAAATTTTTGCAATTCAAAAAACTATTAATGAAACAATATCATCAAACATTGATCGGCACTTATTTAAAGCTCCTAAATGAAGATATGAGAAAAAAATGACTGTTTTATATAACAGTAAAACTTGTAACATAGAAATTTAATCTTCATGACGAAATCGCTATAAGAAATCGATGACTTGAGATTTAGCAGCACTTATATTTTTTGGAAAGCAGCAATTATAGGATATGCTTTGTTGTTGTAATGTATGAATAATTATAGCTTTTTAGTTCTAGTTTACATTCACCTAATATCTTCAATTTAACACATGTGACCCGTATATATGTATATTAAACTTTTTTAATTTTCATTTGAGCGACAATCTTAAAATACAAAATAACTCCCTACTATTTTTGAAAATTTTTTTCAACTACAACTGTAAATAAATTGAAATCTTTAAAGCTTCCAAATTTTTCCAAAGTCGACCGACTTTCAGGAGTACCATGTTTAAAAATTCAAACTTTTTCACTTATATACTTTATTTCACAGTTTGTCTACAGGTTATCTATGTATTTAAAAAAAAATCAACTTATTAAATGTTCATACAAAAAAATTAAATATTAACTTGAATTGTCTAAACAAAATTAATATTCGCTTGAACTTACTAATGGCAACAACTTTTTATTACTATTTTCATTTTTTTAAAATATTTAGTTAAACAAAAATTCATTGGTCACAACTACATCTAATTGAAATTTAAATAAATATTTACAATATTTTCATTCGATATTTTTCTTATTCCTAGAATCTAGTAGCGACATCTATAAATATAAAGAGACTTCAAATTTGTGTATAGTTTTTCTTGAGAATCATCGAATTTCTCTTATCCATGCTAAAGAAAAAAATCTGATGTGGTCAGCACATAACCGACCGCAATATGTATTGTCTAGTTAAGTAAAAAATGTCTGTTAAATACTTCGTTCCAATTTTTAGGACATTAGTAAGCTTATAGTTAACATACCTAGAAAAATGTAAATTTGGCTCTTAGTAGAATTTTGCTTTGTGCTACCCGAATTCCTTGAAATGCTCACCAGTTAGTTTGTCAAGAAATTCCATCCATTCGTCCCGCAGATATGGTGAAAAATGTAAAATCAACCCGCAGATCAGTTTTCGAGTCCTGATCTTTCCAAAAAATTTATATGTTAATTGTTTTAATACGAAGAATTTAAATATTAAATTTCAAGGAAATTGGTTGATTATTTCTTTTTATATACGCAAAAATGTATATTTGGCCCGTAGTAAACGTCTAGTTGCTGACGCCTGATTTAGGAGGTTTCGCGGACGGTCGAATGAAGCTTACATATGAAATTTCAAGCAAATCGGTTGAATATTTTCTTTGAAATGGTCAAAAATGTAAAACAGGCCCACTAAAAAGTGCAGTTCCCGAGGTATCGAGCTGATACATCCCACAAGTTGCTCAATCCGTGCCATGGTCGAAATAAACTTACATATAAAATTTCATTAAAATCGGTTCAGCCGAACTTGAGATACACCGTGCAAACACAGCCCGACAGGTTGCTAAAAAAAGTTTACTTACACTTCCCTACTATGGAGAAGTACATTCCCACCCAAAACTCGATATGCAAAATTTGTTGCCATCACATAACCTACCTATTGCATACACAATACGGTCGGTAAAAAATTTATATATATGTATAAACAAAAATGAGGAAAATAAACCTTCGATAACAACATTTGCAATCACAATATTGGTTAGAAGCAGTTACAAATTGAAAAGAGCAAGAAAAAACCAGTCAACATTGTACTATATATATAAAGAATCTAGAAAATATTTTTTTATAAATCAACATTTTTAAAACAACATATTTTCTTTGTGATTTATATATCACTAATATGGGGTTAAAATCATTATAATTTAATATTATTTAAAAGCATGAATCTATCATGGTCGTTTATTTATGCACATATTTCAAATTTAAAAAATTACGAAGCAATAAGTATAAAAATTATAATTAAATAAAATATTGGCTAACAAATTTTTTATGCAATTTTCAATAGCAACAAATGTCATTGACAAAAGGTTCGAAATTTCTTTAGCAACATAAATTAAATGATTTAACAAACAATTTGGCCAGTAAAAATTCAAACAAATATGTTTAATAACCAGCAAATAATACTATGTTCAGTTACAACTTTCTTATAGAATTTTGAAAACCTTTGAATCTTTTAAAATTCGAAAATTTAAGCGATATATCTAAAAAACTTGCATAAGAATGAATTTTTAAATTTTTAAAAGTAATTTCTACTCGAGTTCAAATTTTAAGAACAAGTTGTATGGTAGTTCAAAATTTCAAGCAAAATTAAAGTATAAAAAATCAAAAATTTTCGCCTCCAGTTATCTAAAATTTGACTACAATAATGCATATACACATACATACATATATAGAAAAAAATTTACTTGAATTGTTTTTGGGCAAAAAATGTTTAAAATTTCAATTTCGAATATCTACATATAACTGCTTCAATTTCAAATATTGCTCATGTTTATTCAAATAGCAACTGAAATAGCTTAACCAAAGCAACAAGAAAAAGAAAATTACTTCAGGGTTTCTTTTAAATACCAAGAAACTTCATAATTATAATTTTTATGTTCCAATTAAAAAAAAGCATATTTTTTAGTTAAATGCCGCTTAAAAATGCTAATGCCCTAAGCGCAAAGACAACAAGTCAGTAGTGAATTGTAATCAGTAAATACACTTAACATTACTGAACATGAATAATGCGCTTTTTGTTATAAATGTCAGGGGTGATTCAACATTTAGGAAACTGTGAATTTAAAAAATTTCGTAAACGTTGTGAGAAGAAAAAATTATATTTAAATCGCATATATAAGTAAATAAATTTTGTGCGATATTAAACTCGAACATAAATTTTGATTGAAATCAGTTTAGCCGAAATTGAGATACAAGAAAGAAATAGTTCGAAAGACCGACATCTTACCAAAAATATTTATTTAAGTTTCTTTATCATCTGCAAATTCATTTCCAATGTAAAATTTGATGCCATTGCAATACTTCTTTTATTATATGCAATGCAGAGAGTAAAATCATTTCTAATTCATTCTGGCTGCATTATAAATCGCTTAGAGAAAATCGGTTGCCCATATAAATACTTTGTTTTCAATAAGGATTGCAATATTTTTTATAATTTGTTGGTATACAGTCAAGTTAAAATGTATAACCTGAATGAATTTAAATTCATTAGAAAAGTCGATCTGGAACTTATATTTAAAAACTACAAATAAGAATGAATCCGATGAAACCTGCTAATTATATGATTATAGTAAAATTGTTAAATTATTTTATTTTTAAAATTTTTATAACTGTTATACTACGGATTCCCACTTAAATACACAAGTTATATTTAATTAGTACATAATGCAGTTTTATTATACAAACTTATTAAATTTGTTATAAAAATGTTTTAAAAAACGCAATGTTTTACAATTTCACTCACAAGATTTTAATTATCATTTTTCAAAGGGAAAAAAATCAAAACTATTATAAAAAGTTTTCACGATAAATCACAGTAGTTAACCTTTTAACACTAGTTACTATTTTGATACCGTTTCATACTCTATAATTCATTTTTATACAAATCACCTTTTAACATAAAACTCACGTGATTTTGAACTGAAATATTTTAAAAATGATTTTTTATTTTTTTTTTTAATTTCGAGAGAAGATTCTTTATGGTACATTGCTAAAATTAGAACATGCTATTTTTGGACGAGATAAATTTAGAATTTTCAAGTTGAGCTTTTTTTGCTCTTTTATTTACTTAAATAAAAATTCATTTTAATACTTTAAATTTAGCAAAAGTACTAATTAAATGAAGAAAAAATAATTTTACAAAAACCAAAGTACATACATAATTTATTTATTTAAATATTATGCTTTTCACATATAAGTTTATCTATAAATAAGAAAAAATTATTTTCAAATTTTGTAAATAAAAAATTTAAAATTAAAAAAACTAACAACGACTACGCTATATAAACTCATATACAAATGCGTTATTTACGCTTACATGTTACAAATAAAAAAGACGAGTAATAAAGTTCAATTTCTTTTTACCAAAATTAACATATCTGGCCACTGCTAATGAACTAGCTTTGTTAAAATAATTCCCAAAAATATAAACAATGGGTATTTTACCGAGTTTTTATATAAAGAATCTTTATATGGTGCTAATATAAGTTTATGTAAACAAGCTATGCTTACACAAAATGTTTTCTATCATGTCTTTTTTCTGCAACTGCAATTTGTACAAAATAAATAGCTTTGATATGGGCAGCTATACACTTTCAACCCCCAAATTAAAAAAAATCTGATGTGATCAGAACATAATCCACCGCAATATTTATTGTCCAGTTTAGCGAAAGGGATGCAGAAGATTATGAAAATGTCATTTAAACACTTCTTTCCAATTTTAATGACATTATTAAGCTTTTAGTTTACATATTTAGAAAAATGTTATTTTGACTCTTCTATTTTAAGCGAAAGTCTTGAAATAGAAGAGTCAAAATATTCCAGTCAAGAGATTCCTTGAAAAGTTCGCCAATTGATTTCAGTAGCAACAAGAGTTTAAATAGTAAACTTCAAGAAATTACGTTAATTAGTTCCCTAGATGTTATTCCCAAAAAAATTATTGATTCATTATTTTAATAAGCTGAATTTTAAATATAAAATTACAAGAAAAGTGGTTGTTCAAGAAATTCGGCACCTAGTATTCGACACACTTACTGACACCTGATTTGCTCAAGAAGGTAAGTAACTTGGTATATAGTCAGGCGAATCTTATACGTAAAATCTAAGGAAGAAATAATCAGCGAATTATTTTCACAAAAATAATCCGTCAAAAACGTAAAATCAGTCTGTAAACATTCAGTTCCAGAGATCTGACATGTCGATCAAACCTTCTCATTCTCCAAAGCAAACTCAGTTATAAAATTTCGTGAAAATGGGTTCAGCCAAAATTAAAATACTTATCCAACCAGACCGACAGACAGATAGGCTCTCTAAAGATGGTTTATTTACGCTTTCCTGCTTCATATAGAATTACATAAAATTTGAAGATGTTTTACCGGAACAGTAAATAGACTGATCAATGAAACATATACGTATATATTATCTATCTAATCTATTATATCGTATAAAATACGTTTACTTAAACGTAAACAAATTACGCTTAGGTTATAAAGAACCAACAAATTGTAAATGGTAGTTTATCTCAAAAAATTAGTATCAAAATCAAAATTTAAGCATGTGAAATTGGATGCGAAAACAATACCTGTCCCAAATTTTTTTTTTGATAGCCATTTTGATTAAATTAAAAATTTTAGTTTAAAAAAATGTTACGGGTTAAATTATCCAACTACTTGTTAAACAATTGGATTATCTAAGTTCTTCATAGAACCAATTGAGATGAACTATAGCTAATTGCCAAGCTATTAACAAAAAATTATTTCCTTGATTATATTTTAATAAGGATGGCTTAAATTTTTTAAATTCATAAAGAAATTTTTTTATTGCAAGCAAAGGTTCTTAACCTTTACGTTTAACAAAATTTTTTCTTCTTTCCTATATTTGTTTTTTATATTTTATTCTTTTTTTCTTTTTGCAAAAATTATTTTCAAAAAAAATATTGGTGTTCTTTTTATTTTTATTCTCTCACTCTTATTGCTAAATTCAATTTTTTTATCGTTTTATATTTAATTTTTATATCATGTTTATTCTACATTTACACTAATGTAAAGAGCATGAAAGTGTAAATAAGAATTTTCAATTCCAATAAAGCTAAAATTTTATGCAAGCAGACATTATAAATCATTCTTACCTTTATGACACTAAAAAACAACGAAAACAGAATCAAAATGAAAAGCAAATTTTGACGATAAATTTTTATTTAAAATTTGATTAAATTAAAAGTTGCTAATTATTAATTAAAATTTAATTTATTTTTATTCCATTGAATTTAGATCAACTTTTATTTTTGGAATATAAGCTATTAAATGCAAATTAATAAATGAAATAAATTCAATTTAATAATACTCAGATTAATGATTTTAATTTCTAAAACAAAATTTTCTAAAACAAAAATTCAATAGAAAGTTAATTAATTAAGAAAAATTTATAGCTTCTCAAAACAACTGAAAATATAATTTTTTCAGAAAACTAAAAATTAAATTTTTTATGTTTTGAGCCCGGGACATCTTTAACAGTTAAATTTATAAAACTATTAACATAGTGTCCAAAATGTAATTTACCAACTCTTGGTAACACAGGCAAATTATTGGCAAGAATATTGCTATACATACAAAAATTTTAATAATGCACAATTTCAATTTTCAGTTTATTGTCTATTGACAAGAATACTTTACTATCAAGAATTTAAACAAGTAATTTGACAGATTGAAATTGAAAAAAAAACAACAAACAATTTTGAAACTTGTTTTTAAAAAAATAAAGATTAAAGAATCAACTATTTTTAAAGTGAACTGGCTAGAAACCTTCATACGTCGTTATAGCCAGTGATTTGGCATTTCGAAAAGTAAGTGTCAATTAATATTACACAAACTTTCTTGCCAACAACCAAGCTACGTAAACAATCGGCACTTAGTATATCGCATCTAAAAAATTGTCATATGATACATTTTATAAAAAATCCAAGGTTGTATATGTATCTACATACTTTCTGTATCGAAAAGTATTTGTTTACAAAAAATGTCAAACCATATCACAATATTGTCGAAACTATCAAATACATTGTCATCTGAACTGCGATTATAACACAATTTGAAAGGTGTAACAAATTTTACATTACATTTGGGATAATGAAATATTCTATTCCCAATGTCACAAAAATAGTTATGATTCCAGGTAATTTTTTAGCTCGCAGTAAATCAATTTATGACATTTTGTGCTTTAACTAAAAGCTTCCAAATTTTATAAAAGCAAAAGAACAATACCAGATCCTGTTGATAACAAACTATAAATAACTATGCAATTACGTTCAACAGTTATTTTAATAGAAATATTTTCAAATATTTCTATTAAATAATAAATTTTTTTCTTTAAATTTTAAGTGTGATTTATTAATTAGCTTAACGCGTTTGCTACCAGTTATCTCGTAGTAGCAAACCTTACTCATTAAACCCACAATTTTTTGAAAAACATGTAAAAGCAACATTGAATATGACCAATTTTTTATATTTTTTCCAAAATTTTATTAAAAATGCCGAATAATCTTTTGATAAAAATTAACGGAAAATGAAAGATTTAACTGTAACTTTGTATAAAATTTTCACTAATGCGCATCTAACATACACAAATATTTATTATTGCATAGCAAATATTTTGTTTTTGTGGATGTTTGCAGGTTTTGAGAGAAAAAGGACATTTAAAAATTTATAACCTACGTTCAAATTTATTTTATCATTACATTTTGCCCAAAACAAAAACAAAGACAACTAAAAATGTCAATAAACTTTTAAACGTTTTTATTAATAAGTGAACTGAAATAAAAAAAAGAAAACAAAATCAAAAACAAACTGGAGACAACGAAAATATGAAAGTTGGTTGCACCTTTGTATAATTAACCTGAGCTTTTTTTAGTAATATCAGTCTAATTTTTTTGTTTTATTCTATCTCTTTTTTTTTAATTTCCCTTTTAGTAGTATTTAGGTACTATTTGTTTCTTTCTTTCAATTATTATTTGTTTGTATAAACAAAACAAACAAATACATAGCTTTTCTTAATTTATTAAAGATTTTTGGTTTCTTGAACTTTTCGTTTTTTTTTTGTAATTTTTCTTTTTGTTTTTATTTATTGATGTTTTGTATAAAATGCAACTATGTAATTAATTTTGAGGTTCTATACCTATTATATGGAATTTTTTATTTTGCCGAATTATAATATTTTTTAAATACACATGCAGCTGCGTTTTTTTACGGAACATGAATTAGAATAAATGAAGAAATCATAAACATATTCAAATTATGTAGTTGATAAGTAGTATCCTATGTATATTACAGTTCAAGCCCATTATAACAAATCGTAAATCCATTATTTTATAGATAAGTAAGACAAGTTATTTTTAAAAATTAAGTTATGTTTTAAAATAAAACCGCGCTAATTCTAAAAAGAGACCATCAAATTTTAAGTCCATATAAATATTATAAACATTCTCTTGCATAATTCGAGAAAAATTATTCGGTTTTTTGAAAAAAAAATAATATTTCAAGAAAGTTTACATTTTACTTCCTGCATTCAATTTTAAAAAATGTGAACACAACCAACCGAAATGGAATGCAACCTTTATATAAATGTATATAAATATAATTGTTTTTGTTCGAACCATAGATTTACTGATTACCGTTCTCCTAACGAATAAAGTTGAGACATGAATTTTGTTAAAAAAATCTGCTGATAATTTCCTTTGCATAGGAAAAAATGTCTTTTGATATCTGCATGAAGTTTATAATAGTTTTAATATAATAAACATTAAACCTTATATTAAGTAGTTCAAGGAAATCTTCTTTTATTAGACATAGGTTACTCAACTCTTTATCACTAATAATGTCAGTACAATCCAATTCTCTTTTGCCCATAATAACATTTTTGCACAGATAACTAAAAAAAATGTTAATTTTTGATGATTTTTCGTTCCAAAGCCAAATTAAAAATGAAAGGTTAATTTTAAGTAGTAAATGTGAAACAGCTTCACTCAAGTGCCTCAATATAACTATTATTTATTAAACTGGCACTATTCAGATATATGAACAAATTTTATGCTTCTCCTATGTATATGCAATAAAAAGATATTACTTTGCAAAAGCACAACACAACCAAATATTGCAGTAAAACATCGTTTTCACCACCTTTGTTGCTCTTAAATAAAATTTTTTTAAACAATTAGGGGTAGTTTAATTCTAAATTATGAACTATTAATAAATATTATTAACAAATATTTTCGTAAATTTTTTTAGTGTTTTTGTTATTTTAAAATTTTGTATAAACCCATTATATAAACATAAAACAATAATTTAAAAACAAAATTTTCAAAATAATAACAAACACTTAGTTAAAAATGAAAAATATTTTTGTCTAGTTTCAATAAAAGATCAATAAAATAATTTGCAAGATATTCACAAAACTCTTTTATAAAAAATACACGCCACATTCAAATTTGCTTAACAAACTTCAAAAATTTTGTTTTTTTTTTTGTATTTTTTTACTTATAAATGCTAAGTAAATGTGATAATTGAAGCAATTTTTATTATATGAATAAATTTTTGTTTCCTTTATCTGACTCATATATACATGTAGAATAATAAAAGAATAACTAAAGTTTAATCGCAGTTATAAATTTCAAAGAGATATATAAAAGGTGAGTATATAAGTATGAAGATTATCTGTATGTAGGTATGTCATCTACAAAAATTTTAAATTTAAAATTAAAATTATTATGTGAATTTATTTATTTCTCCAACAATCTAAGATAAACAAAAAAATTATGAAAATATACAAGGTGCCCACACTGCCATCAAAATAAAGAAGGATTTTAAAAATGAAACTCATTAAAATAATTATAAACTTTTATACAGGCTTAATTAAATTTTAAAAATTATAAGTTTCGAGTACAAAATCTGCATTCAATAAGTATGAAAAGGAAGAAAGCAGAAATACAGAAAATCATGCGAAATGCCACCATGTTACTCTTTTGCTTAAAATAATTTTTTTTAACGGCATTTCTAACTAGAAATTTAAACAATGGTCAATTAAATTTTTCTGAGCACTCTGGGTTCTTAATATTGAAAATTCGCTCTAATTAAAAAGAGCTTTCCTTTTAAAAATCCTGCATTGAAACAAATACTGTTTTTGACAATTTGAGTATTTCTTTTAGCCATGCAGCAGATTGATAAAGACGAAGAAATAAAATATTAAAAGTAATGGCAAAAAAGGAGCAATAAAAAAAAATTTAATTTTTTTTAGGAAATTTTTAAGAAAAAAATCTGACAACAAAGTTTTGAACAAAAGAAATTTCGATTCAATTGTTTTTTTACCACGATTATAAGTTATACGAGAAAAAAACAAAATATTAATTTTGTAAAAATAAAATGCAATAAAATCAAATTGTGCAGGGTAAAAGTTCGAAATATTGCCTGACTTCTATTGTACAATAGTACATATAAAATGTTGAATTCTAGAGTTCAACATTTTATATGTACAAAAATCAGCAAGTTCAAAATTCAATGTAGTTTTTTATGTGTAGAAAATGTGCAGATAATGAGTACTTTGAGGAAAAAAAAATTTAAACATACTTAATTTTTGCTTTTTTACAGCTGATGTTAAAGTGACGATAATTAATTTTTACATTTCAACAGCTGATGTGACAGTAACGTAAAATATACAAAAAAAAATTAGTAAAAGACAGAATTTTTATTGGATATCTGAATTTATATAATACGAGTAGAACGAAAATGTCACGAACTTTATATGCAATATAAATAAATGCAAAGCATATTACGTACAATATGATGTCTAAATTATAGTCAAACGAAGTAGTGTTGCAGTTATAACGCATATCTGCACAATTGATATCAGGTATTTAGAGTCTCTGTAAAAATAATTAGCTAGTACAAAGAAAACCAAGATAAAAAAAAATTTGTGTTAAAACAAATTTCATACAGAGTCTAGGATCAATGTATAAAGTGTTTTCTCAAATCATGTAAGTGCTTACATAATATATAAATTCCCTGTGAAATATTTCTCCCCCTCTTTAATTTAATGGGAAAGCTAATATTGCCAAATATAAAATGATTTGTATTTTAATAGCTCGCGTAAGTATCATTTCAAATGGTTTTAAAAGAGCGTATATACCGTTCACATTTAGCTGGCTTCAAACGCGCTTACACAGGTATTTTAAAATGGTAATTATATTTAAAGCAAAATACTGAATAAAATGTTCACATACCTGTTTTCTTTGCGAATTTTTATTATTAAACTTATCGAATACGCAAGCGCAGAATACAACGTCTTTCGAAATTATGTTTATGCGCTCGTAACTTACTTAAAATAATTTTCATTCCAATTGCAATTTGTATAGTGTAAATCAATTTTTCTCTACAAAAACAAAATGCTTTCGGAATCGTCAGAAAGGAAAAAAAAGCATTTATTCAGTATTGAATTAATTTTGTTAATTAAATTTAAAATAAAAGTATAGGCAAAATCTTTAAAGTAAAACAAGTAAACAAAATTTTTGTTATTTTTAATACAAGAAAATGAATCATAGTAATTTAAAATTTATGTTCAGAGTTTGATAGCTTTATTTAAAAATTATATTAAACTGGGTGTTTCCTTTAGATTTCTTTAAACCTTTTTTCACTTAAATATTTGATTTTTTTGTTTTTTAAACTGCTTTATATTTGGAAATATTTCAGCAAACAACCCGACAGAAAATAATCGGCTAATTTATTTGGAATTATCCCCAATTAAAACTTAAAGTTATCGCCTTACCAGAATCGAACGCTATATTTTATGTTAAGTTAAAGGAAAAGATGTTAAGCTAATAAAATTACAAATTTAGAATTCAACAAAAGTGAAGAATTTGCTTATAAGTTAGACTCTGTCCAGCCATCCGTCTGTCTATCCGTCTGTTCAAACCCTATATTCTTAAAGAGGAGAAGCTGGAATTTTATAAGTGCATGAATCATTCTGAAAAACCTATTATAAAAATGTCGATCTCTCAAAGTTCCTAAAATTCTATTTTTTGACAATTGAAACTGCAAACTTTTTTGAATTTCGCAAACCCAGATTAATAGCAATTTTCGTCTTCTACATAAAAACAATATGAAATCTCAGATTTTTACAGATTTTTAACCAAATTTATTTTTCGCAATATTTAAACCGCCTTATTTTTCTAAATATTTATAATCTATATTATCATCTACAAATCATCTACAAATCATTTACAAATCATCTACAAATCATCTACAAATCATCTTTATCAATATTTATCTCAAATCTTTATCGTCGACTTTAAAAATTATGTAAACACCCGACAGTATGCAATAATTATTTTTTACACATAAAACATAAACTTCGCATATTAATGAGAATAAATAAAGAAGATGATTACTTTTTTAATATAGTATTTTAACTTGACGAAAAGAAACCTCCTACTTTACAAATTGGTTTCACCAGAATTTATTTTCAGTTAGTTTTAGTTAAGATCAACTTAAACCGCACAAAATCACACTCAACGTATTATTTAAATAGAGAGGTTGCACGAAAAGAAAACTCTACACTTTTGTTGTTTTGCAATTGTTAAAAATGTTTGTAAACATTTTGCAGCTCCATTTATACTCATATACTCGTACGAATATGTATAAATATACATATTATGCACATTATACACAGGCACAACCTGTATGAAAAAAAGAAAAAAGTCCCTATATACTAAATACCCTTACATAAAAATTAAATATCTTTAATTATTAAAAAAAAGTTACTTACGTCAATAAACAGGTTATTTATTATTGAGAAAAAAACTACAATAAGAAAATTGCAACATTTAATAATTTTAATAATATAAGTATGCCATTCATTGTTTACAAGTTAAAGAAAAAAAAAATAAGCTTAAATTTAACATGAACAACGCCGACTTGAATGAATGCAAGTGCAATTAACTAACAAGTTTTTAACATTTTCAACAACATTAAGTATTTTTAATAAGTTTTGCAATTATATAAGTAGTATATCTTTTATTTCTAATAAATTTGCAATAAACACAATATAAACTTTAACATGTTTGACTAATAATGATCCTATTCTAAATATTTCCTAAGACCTACTTCTTGGTCTTTGAATTTATATAATACGAGTAGAACGAAAATGTCACGAACTTTATATGCAATATAAATAAATGCAAAGCATATTACGTACAATATGATGTCTAAATTATAGTCAAACGAAGTAGTGTTGCAGTTATAACGCATATCTGCACAATTGATATCAGGTATTTAGAGTCTCTGTAAAAATAATTAGCTAGTACAAAGAAAACCAAGATAAAAAAAAATTTGTGTTAAAACAAATTTCATACAGAGTCTAGGATCAATGTATAAAGTGTTTTCTCAAATCATGTAAGTGCTTACATAATATATAAATTCCCTGTGAAATATTTCTCCCCCTCTTTAATTTAATGGGAAAGCTAATATTGCCAAATATAAAATGATTTGTATTTTAATAGCTCGCGTAAGTATCATTTCAAATGGTTTTAAAAGAGCGTATATACCGTTCACATTTAGCTGGCTTCAAACGCGCTTACACAGGTATTTTAAAATGGTAATTATATTTAAAGCAAAATACTGAATAAAATGTTCACATACCTGTTTTCTTTGCGAATTTTTATTATTAAACTTATCGAATACGCAAGCGCAGAATACAACGTCTTTCGAAATTATGTTTATGCGCTCGTAACTTACTTAAAATAATTTTCATTCCAATTGCAATTTGTATAGTGTAAATCAATTTTTCTCTACAAAAACAAAATGCTTTCGGAATCAGTGCAATTAACTAACAAGTTTTTAACATTTTCAACAACATTAAGTATTTTTAATAAGTTCTGCAATTATATAAGTAGTATATCTTTTATTTCTAATAAATTTGCAATAAACACAATATAAACTTTAACATGTTTGACTAATAATGATCCTATTCTAAATATTTCCTAAGACCTACTTCTTGGTCTTTGAACCATTAGATGCTGGTTTTCAAAAAAAGTTTCTAGAAAATCTTACAGACAACTTTTTCCCGTATTTATATAAGTACATCGTATAACTATATTCAAAACGTATTTTCGATTGCTCAAAACCTCCTTTCAGATTTGGACACTAGCAGAACCGATTTTTAAAAATTTCCCCAAACAAAAGTTATAGAGCTCTCCTACATTTTCTCGACGCAATGTCGCATTTTTATATTATTGGCAACTTTTTTAGACCCTTCTTAAATTTTTTTTTTGGACAAATTATTGTCACCTTATTTTGAAATTCATGCATAAAGTAGAACTGTTTTTATATACTTGAACTGATTATTATTTTTACATAAAAATATATGAAACGCTACGTGCTTCCCTTAAATAAGTAAAAAGAAAATATACTAAATCATTTTAATTATTGCAATAAAATTACTTCTATCAAATAAGTATATATACCCATGTATGTATGTGAAAATGTTTTTGTCACATGTATGCATGTGTTTACTTGTATAATTTGAACTACTATTTTGAGTCATTATAAAAGTATTTTACAACTGCAAAGTTTTCTCTTCCTTTGAAAATTATTTTAATTATTTATAAATAAAAAAATAATTCCACATAAATTCTAAATAAAGGACAAGGGAATATTACAATTTCAATTATAGTTAAATAAATTTTATCTTATTCAAAAGAAAAAAAAAATAAAGTTTTTTTTTTCTGAAACTCCAACTTAGGTTGAAAAATACAGTTGCCAATGTTACCCACATATTTATCTAAAGTTAAAATTAGTTCATGAACGAACTTATATTGACAACTTACTTATATCAATATGATTTTTTCATGGATCACAATAAATAATTTCTTTAAATAAAATTCAGTACTATGCAACATTTTAAAATTATGGCGCATTAAATGTTTATCGGAGTTCGATGCAAAAATTATACTTTTCAAGGTTGATTTGTGTACATAAAAATTATAATCTCAAAATTAAGATAACTTTATGTTAAAAATAAAAACAAGAACTTGATATGGGAATAGATTTTCCAAGTAACAGTATGAAATTTTAACTTTCACATTTCAGCTGATATAAGTCACATGACATTATTCAGTAACTGGACATAAACAGAAAAACAGAAAAAAAAGTAGAAAAAAGAAGAAGAAAAATTTATAACTTTAATATTTTTGTGTCAACTTGACATATGAATTTGAGTCAATAGATGATTCGGAAGTCATCCAATACCTTGCTATTTACTTCGAATCTTTTCTGTAATCACATTGATTGCAATCCTACACGACAAATATTATCTTATGCTGATAATCCAACTCTCAAGAAAAACTTTCAAACGAATCAATTCGATTAATAAGTATAAACTAATAAAGTATTGTTATGTAAGGTGATATTTTTAAAGTTTTAATTTGAAATTTCAAAATTCAATAAGTTTCCTTGGGCTACAGAAGCTAATCAATAGTTTCAAAATTGCGTTTCCAAAAATTTTATTATTATCAAAATTACAATGGGGAAATTAAAAAAAAATATGAAACTTTTGCAAAAAACTTCACACAACGTACTTTTTGAAGGCATGTATTTGATTTGAATTTTATTTGAAAACTCCATTGCAATCCAAATGCAGAACATGAAAATCTCCAGAATATTCTATTGAGACGAAGTTATTTTCAGTTAACTATATATAAGTAAACTTGAAATCAATACACAAGTATTTAAGTAAATATATTAAATTGAAAATTTTAATGTAAAAGTTGTTATAAATTCCATCTATATTCTTGAAATTGTATTTTTTCTCTATAGCAATTGGAAGTTTTTAAAATATGGTTTTGGTTTTCCATAACTTATGTGATTTTGAAAAATATTTGAGTTCTACAAGATTTTGGCCCAATAAAAATTTGGTATGTTTTCCTCAAGTTCTATATGTAATTTAAATTCATTAATAGTGGAGTAATCCGTTTTTGGAAATTTTTCACAGAATTGTTATAAACAGATTTTGGATATACATACTTATAAAAATAATGAAAAAATTTTAAATAAATAAAATCTCAGAATTGAATTTTAACACATAGCAATATGAAAATTGTTGTAGCAATAAGATTATTTATTATTTTTATTTAGAAGTACAGATCTAAAATTTTTATATTTTTCATATCATTTCTGTAATTCTATCAATATATCAACTAAAATATACATACATACTTATGTACCTTTTCACTGACTTGATAAAAAATTTCAAAAAATTACAAATTACAGGAGTTAATAGTATACATAAAATATTTTCTACATTTAAACATCATGCCTAATACATAATATACCTATTTGTATATCAGCATTAAACTTATGTGTACCTATTGTTTTCTAAGTATTTATATACACATGTAAGGTACTATATTAACTATAGATATCAACAGGTTGTTTTCCACCTGTTGATATAAAAGTTATGCAAACTTTTTTTTATACATACATATTTGCATTTTATATTATTTTTTATCGGTAAGCTTATTGTTTTGCTCATTTTAGACGTTATAGATCTACATTATATAGGTATTTACAGTTTTATTATAATAAATATATAATATGTATATAAATTAATTTTTCTTGTTTTACTAAAATACTTATATTGTATTATTATTTTTTTATTGATAAATTTTCTTTACCTACCTCAAAAAATTTAATATACATACATAAACATATAAGTATAACACGTTAAAATACTGATACAGCTAAATAACTATGTAGATATAAAGATACTTACAAACTTATAAGTAAATAAATAAATCGTCATAATGGGAAAAATGTCTATGAATTCAATTTTTTTATATACTTCCATACTTATTGAATGTAAATAAATAATACAAGGTTAAATGAAATTAAATATAACAAATTAAATGTAAGTATGTATGTATAAATTATGTATGTCGGTACATAATAATTATGTATGCTGTGCTATACCTATGTTATTTTAAAAAACTTACGATCAAAATTTATATTAAATATAAAATAATCAAGAAAAAAAAATTAATGTAAGGAATTAAAATTTTTGATGTAATATAAATAACACTACCTAAAATTGTCAAAGGTCTCAAATAATATAACAATTACATACATTCATGGGTATGTACGTAATGGGTATATAATGTATATTTGTCTTATAAGTTATATAAGGAAATTTCGATTAAACATACTTATTTTTATTTTGTTATAAAATGTTTAATATTTAATGTTCAATATTAAATAGACAAATATTTTAAGTAGGTAGGTAGGTACGTAACTCAATTATAATTTGATTCTTGAAATCAAGATTAATAACACTTTTCCAAAAAATTTCTAATAAAATAAAAGCTTTTGTATGTACATATATACACAGTTACCTAGGCAGATAGATAGGTAGGTACCCCCATACAGATAATAGGAAAACATAATTTTTAACTGCGTGTTACTTTTTTCGTTCTTTTAAAATTATTAAAGGAGAATTAAGAAGGCTCTGCTGTACATTAGACATAATTTATGATTAAATACGTCTGCAAAAATTTGTGTATTTGCTTACAATATGGTAGAAATTGAAAAAAAAACAGGTAATTTTAATAGAATTATCGACGTTATCATTTTTTTAAGTGATTTTTATTATGTACTAAAATTTGTAGTTATTTAAATTGCATGTTTGTATTGCATGTAGTTACTATATTAAGCTATATATATATATATATATATATATATAATAAAAAATGTATGTAGGCTATAAATACCTGTTCCACGAGTAATACTACTTGTACTACTTGATCCTCCACCTTTAGATGATATCAACACCTTTCTGTCTGAATTCGAGCATTTAAGAAGCATTTTAAAATTTGTTTTTTTTTTTTGTCTTTTAAATTATGCACTTCATAAATTTTTATTTTATTTTATTTCATCAATTAAGTATATTAAAATGATTTGTTTTTTGTCACTTTTTTATTTTTTTTTTTAAATATTTTAGATTTTGGTATTTTTTTTTTTTACATGTATTGTTGTATATTTATGAAATTATGTATGTTTGTATATATTTTGTTTTATATTCAACAGATATTTTATCCGTTTTCATAATATAAAAAGAAAACTTCTTATTAAACACAAAATCAAATTCATTATACGAGAAAAAAAAACTGTTTCGATTTTAATTACAAAATTCTATTTTTGGCCTAGCTTTTGCTTTTTGCAGTATTATTATACCAAAAAAATTTCTAAAATTAACTTTTTCTCTAAAATGTAGATAGGTGTGTATGTTGAGGTATGTATTATCTTTTTTTCTCTTTTTTTTTGTTCTTCTTTTTGTTCCTTTAATAATTAGAATTCAACACGTTTATATTTTGACAAAATTACAAAAAAAAAAATGGTTATTAAATCAATTAAAAATAGTTTACTTTAATAATTTTTAATATTTGTTTGTAGTTATTTTTTTTTTCTTGTCAACATATGGACATAAATAAATAAAATTACTTCACTTCTGTATTTGAAAAATATTGAACAAAATTTCAATTTCGTCTGCTTTCGTGGATAACTAAAAATATTCGTTTTCGGTTCGGTTTATTTTTACCGGTGAATGACAAGTAAAGTAAGTGATAGTTTGATGAAAAATGACATTTAAGAAATTATCTATCGGGAAAATAAATTTTGTTAAATTAAAAAATACTTGCTCTACCGGGAATTTTTGGAAATAAACTTTTTGTATTAAAGGTCATATTTCACAAAATATCTTCACACAATGTGAAAATGGCGTTTAATTAAAAAACAATTACTTAATGTTAAAAATTAAAGTTTTTAGGTTAAAATAACATTGAATTAAATTTACCAAGAAATTAAATTTATTAAATTATCGATTAAATACTAAACCTAATCTTTTTAGTTTTTTGATTCGGAAATTCAGATACAATATTTTTTGTGATCTGAAAGAGCTGATTTTATAAACGAATACGGTAGGTAAGTTATTCTCTCATTTAATGATTTTTCAAATTTGAATTATAAAGTTTGCAGTAACACATTTTAAAATTTATATAATATATTTTAATAAACAGCCTTATCTGAAAGAACCACTCTGAGGCTAGTATCAGTCTGAGTAGTGCGCTAGGCAATGCGATATTTTTATAAAAGAGAAAACTGTTTAATAACCTTAAAATAGCACTAAAATGATTAACTGTGCAGCAAAAACTTTATACAATTTGCTTATTCATTGTCATAAGTCTTGTTTTGACTTTTTTTGCTGTTGACATTTGTGGAGTATGATCGCTTTCATTTTTAATACTAATAAATAGGCAATTGCGTTATTCATTTATATGACGGATCGAGTACCTGACTTGAAATTATAGTCTGCGTATTACAGATTACAATAATATTATTTGAAATCGATTTGAGTTTTATATTAGATGATAAGTGTAAGGCGTTATATATATTGATTTGTCATTTTCAATCTTTCAATCCACGTATATAAACAAGAACAGAATACGTATAGAAACAGAACAAGATCGATTTTCCGCGGCGAAATGTCAAGATTCATATAGAACACACATATTTAAACGGAACGGTCTAGAATCAAGTGATATTATCGCCGCGAATTTCATCGCCGCTGTCGGTTTTTTTTGACATTGACTTTTCCTTGTATGTGTGGCATTATATGCAACATATTATTCAATTGATTTTGTCAAAATCGTCCGCCGTTGCCGCTCGCCGCATTGGTTGCTTTTCACGCTAATAATTTTATCAGAGGGACTTGACTTGAAAATTTCAAATCAATTCAAGCTCGAAATTCGCTTAAAGTCGGCCTCAAGACGCATATAAACGCACTAATAGTCTAAAGCATGCAAGACCTCAGTCGATGATTAATCGAGTACATCGATATCATTAATCGAGAATTCACCATACGATTCATCCTACTTTTCGAAAAATATATTATTTGTGTGTCGGCAAGAGGAAACGATATTAATCGTCAGTATATCAATCATTGATATAAGAATCATCGTGCAGACGCAGCTATTTACAAACAATTGACTATATGGACGTGTTTAAATATTTTCTTAAATGAAGAGCTGAATTTTTTTAAAACAAAAATTTGAAGTTAAGTGTCAAATGCGAAAAAAGAAAAACAAATTTTGGTACTGAAAAATAAATATTATTTATGAAATGCAGAAAATTAGTTGGCGAAAATGGTGCATTTCTTGCGGGAAGCAAAATGATTCAGACTTAAATATTGACTTATGCTCAAAAGATGTTGGAACAGGAGGTTCATCTGTTCTTAAATATTTGCAACTAGTGGTACGTACAAACATACTTTAAATTTCATAAAAGCACCACCCATTTTAAATTAAACTTTTAGATGCATGATGAAACAAAATTCTATTCTGGTAAAATATGTTTAACATGTTACAGTACAATTAGTTTTATAGTGCAGTTTAATAACCATGTTACAAAAGTGCAAAAAATGTTTCTGGAGTTTGAAAAATATAGTTGTGACCAAAATATTTGTCTTGAATCTTTGCAAAAAAAAATTGGGCTAATTTCTCAATCGGGTATACAATTAGATTTTCTCGAAAAAAACGATGGCATTTTTCCCCCGAAATTTTTGGTAAAACAATATGATACCGATGAAGTTTCCGAAGAAAATAAACGGTCAAATGAAGAAGAGGAGGACATCAAACCTATTATAGAAAATGAAACTGCCAAAACAGAGGGTTCTACATACCAAGTTTCCCCAAATGAGGTGTTTGTAATTGAAAACAATTCGTTTGTAGACGATACTGATACAGCAACAACTGCCGAAAATGAAGTGTGCGATGTTTTGAGTAATGGCGACGAAAATTCTTTTAACCACGATTTATCTGAAACCGAAAAAAAATTTATATGTCCAAAGTGCAGCAAGGAATTTAAACTTAAAAGATATCTAGATAATCATTTCCGCAGGGTTCATAAACAAAATAAATCTTTCAGATGCAATTCATGTACTAAAACTTTTGAAAGCAGAGAGTGCTTGAGAGAACATTCAAAATTACATAAAGAAGAAAGAAAATATAAATGTCCAGACTGCGATAAAGCTTTTAAGCACAAGCAGGATTTGAATGTACTTATGCGTTACACGATTTTTTTTTTTAGTTTAAAACAATTTGGTATTTAAACGAATTTTTATTTTAAGGTACATTCTGCCACACATGACGGTATCGGCTGTATTTGTCAAATCTGTGGAGTTAAATGTAAAACTAAAAACGTTTTGCGGAGCCATATGGTTGTACATTCTGATACAAAAAAGTACAAGTGCAAATTTTGCTCTAAAGAATTTAAAAGATCGAAGGAATTCAAGTATCATTTGATTTTACATACTGGATTAAAACCCTATCAGTGCCCTTTTTGTGATCTAAAGTTCCCAAATCGACCAAATTGTCGAAAGCATGAAAAAAAAGCTCACCCTAAAGAATTAGCTGAACAAGAATCAAAAGGTCAACCAAAATTTTTTAAGTCAATTCCAAGCATAACGGAATTGAATGAACTAGTACTAAAAAAAGAATGCTGAACGTATGATGTATATGCTTATAGAAGAAATCAATTTTTAGATGTGATAAAAATTATAAAATTTGCAACTTCGTTGGTGTTTAATGTACATTAGTAGATTTAATGTGTCTACCTTCCTACTAACACTTCGTTTTTTAAAGAACCAAAGAAAAAATTGGCGAACAGCATTAGTAGGGCTATTCCAAATTGTTTCGAGATTAAATTTACTAACTACGAATATTTCTACGAACAAAATGCTTGGGACTGAATTCGTTGATCCTTACTTCCATTGCTAAAGAAAGTTAAAATGAAAACAAAAAAGTGTTTTTTTTGGTTTTACTTGATTTTTATTACTTATACATACCAAGATAGTTTTGTATTTTATTGAGTTTTTATATAATCAATGAAAACTATTCCCTTATTTTGTTTTTTGTATGCTAACATTTCGGATTTTTATCTTTTATCACGGCAATAATTAACAAAAATAAATCCTCTTTATAAGTTTGACCGCGAAATTTTAAAGGTGATTTAAAATATTAGATCCAAAATTATAAGATAGCTCAGATAAACAAAATAACAAAATATAAATAAGTATGTGGTTTTTTTTTTCTTTATAAAGTAGGCAATTCATTTTTTTATTTTTTTTTTTATTAAAATGTGCTAGGCAGGTTTCATATATATTGTATGTATGTATATGTAAATTAAAAAAATAGAAAAAGGTTTTTGGAAGACAGATCAATGAACAAACTTAACAAAAATTAATATGTTTTTAGATTAATAAGATATCTTTTAGCAAGCTGTTAAATTTTGCAGAGGTCGCCATACAAGCCATAATTAGCGGGATTTTGAGAAAATTGAGTTCAATAAAGACTACTAGTATTAGTATCATTCGTAACTTCTAGTATTTCATTCGAAAAATTTCTTGAAATAAGTTTGTAACAGCAAATTTTTCAAAAAAGTACATTAAGTAATATTTTGGAATAAACACAATTTTTTGCCGCATTTAAAACAACTTACTTGAAAATGCTTCAGTTTCGGAAATCGGTCTCTTTAAACACACTTTATTGTTTTGTATTTAACAGATATGTAGTATGGAAAAAATGTTTTTTAGAAATATTTAATATAATTTAATAACAAACAAATATTTACATTTTATTTTCTTTTTCAGTTCCTAAATCATCAAATTTTACCCCATCATGGCGTTTATGAATAAATGTGTATAAATTGAATAAAGTAACGAACGGTTCTAAAATAACTCAGTTATCTGAAAATAAAAGCTTTGATAATTGTTTTCAAATTATTCAAAAATTAACTTAGTTAAAATATGAAAAACTTAAAAGCCAAAAATAACTCAGATTAGTGGTAGCTGCATTTGCATCGTTGTTTATCGATATTTTTTCTATTTCGTGACATATTTATAAACTAAACATGTGAAGTTTTATAAAACTTCTTTAAAAAATTTTTGTTATCATTACTAAATACATATATAATATATATGTATCTCATATTATCATCAATATATCATCATCATATATATATCATCAATACCTCATATTATGAGATATTTGATATACTTATATATATATATATATATACTTGTAGGTAATAATGTAAAAGTAGGTATATATATATATATGTATATGAATAACTGTAAAGAAAAATCCTCCAAAAGTTTTTTTTTGGAATTAGTACTTCCCGATTTCCGAAAATATTTCTCAATTAAATTTTTTTACAGTTTTTCAATACCTTTCCGACGCATACTATATGGCTATAATTTTTTTCAGGCCTTAAAGTCAAATGATTCTTTGAGGCACTTAAAGCCAATAAGAATATTTCCGGAATACCTAATTTATGACGTTTTTACTGGTAGATACGCCCTACGGAAGTACGTATAATTTTACAAAAAATACATAAATACAATCATTTACTAAAAAATGAAAAGACTCGAAGTCAGAGATGAGCTGGCAGGGGCTCGCTCGAGCCCACATGCATAATTTTGGAAAATTTGTGAGCCCCCCCGAAAAAGTTTATAAAATTTCCGAGCTCCCAGGCAAAATTTTAGGAAATCTATTTTTTTCATTAAACACTTTTTGTTATACAAAAAAATATTGGAATTTCGTTTAAGTTTAATGATAAAAGTTGGGAAATATTCTAATCTCTCAAAAAAATATAGTTTTATAGTTTAAATAGTTGCGATATTCTTTTATTTTTAAAACATGAAGCATGTTAATTAATTTTAAATTAATATTCATGTTTTTTTTTTTGTCATGTAATATCAATGAATTGTTATTGTTTTATTTAAAAAAATTAATTAAAAAAAATCCAAAGAGCAATCATACATATTACAGTTTTTCAACCTTCATATCTATTTTTTACTTATGGTAGGAGCGAGCTCCGGTCAAAACTTTTATAGTTCACTACTGCTCGAAGCTTAAAAAGTAACTGACTTATCGTCATTAATGTCAAAGGAAATATTAACATTAATTAAACTTATCAAAAAAATTTATAAAATTTTTAAAAAATTCTACTGTATGCGAATAAACACATTCATATTAAAAATTTTTAAGTTTCAATATATTGAATATGTATTTTAAAATTTAAATCACTTTGATTATAATGATATTGAAAATTTCCACGTTTTATAATTTATTTTATTTTAAAATACAAATTCATTTAATGATCTAAAAAATAAGACTGTTATTGCATCTTGTACTGCATACGAAACATTACTTAATGTTTCAATGAAGAGTTACTAATGTTGAATAACAATAAAGGTGAATAAAAAAATAAAAATTGCTCAGCTTAGAGGGTTTTCTAATATTCAGTTCTCTTCTAACATATTTCTAATAGAAATTTTCTATATACATATGTATGTGCAAAGCATGTTCCATAAGTCAAAATTACAACACTTAAAATTTAGCATGTTCGATAAATTTTAGTCGCAAAAGAAGCACGTTCGAAAATTGTAACATGTTCTAAAAATTCTAAACAATTTTTAAAGATTTTGCACCATTTGCAAAAATATTTTAAGTTCGAAAAAAATCAGACGGAAAAATTGTAAGGAACAAAAACTCCGAAAAATTAACTTGTTAGTTCTTGCAGGCCTGTAATGATACAAAAAAAAAATATTTTTAAAATTTAAAGTGCATATCTGCAAAAATATCGAAAATCTCCTGTCACTGAGTCACTGTCAAAAATCACCACTGTCAAAAGAAACTAATTTTAGCACTTTTAAATTAAAGTAATAAAAACTGCAGGTAATCTACTTTTCATTTAATTAAATAATAGTTTTAATCAGAAAAGCGAAAATTCCCCGAGATTTATTTAACAATTAGGCCAATTGAATACCTTAGCATGGAATATGCGCTTTCTTAAAAACTTTTAATTAATTGTTAACTCCAAAACTGAGTTTCTTTTAACTTTACTTGGCATAATGAAAACAGTTCACAATAGAATTTGCTTTCTTAAAAACGTTAATAAAATATTTAGAATTATTACATTAATTAATTTTTTACTTTTCAAAATAATATAGAATAAAAAATCTAATTTAGCATCTGTGTGTATTAATGGTAATGATTAAAGCTGCTATATACACTATTTAGCTAAAACAACTTCCGTCAGATTCAGATTAAATAAAAAATGTTGTCGTGTATATAAACAAAAACTAAGAATTTTGTATATTTTTGATCGTTACTCAAAACTTTAAAAAATTATTGTTAAATCTGATATTAAATTTTGTGAGGTTTGTGGGATCTGAGCGCCATGAAATAATTTCAGTCCGGTAAACAGTCGTTAAAAATAAAAATTAAAAAAAAACGAATTCACATGTAGCATTCATTCTTAAGTATATGAAAAAATTGAAAAATTAAACATATGGAAAAATTTATATTAAATAAAAATATAGAATGCAAATTGGAAGCCTGTCACTTGCAAGGAATCTGAAAATGGGAACCCAGGTGTTTTTCAAATTCGGGTGTAAAAAAAAAAATGCTTTTTGTACGGCCAATCTAAGTTAACTTGGTCTATTGTTTTAAATATATGAGATCTGTCAAATAAGAAAATATTGTTTATATACAATACTTATTTAAATACTATATTTTTGTTATCCTATTTTTTATTATTTTAAAAATGCCTCAAAAGGTGAGCCCTAAGTGTGCGCAATGTGAAAAAGTTGAATCTCCTATGTGGAAATCTTCTGATGCTGGAATTATTTGTTATGATTGTTTCGAGCAAAATATAAATACTGAACAAATAAAGTCGGAAGTCGTCGAGGAACTGGAGGTTCAGAAAGAAGAAAATGAAAATGGAGAAAAAATTAGTTCTAAGCCTAGAAAAAGTGCAAGAATGACAAGATTTAAAGCTAAGACGGCAGCGGCAACAAAAGTAAATAATAAAGGAAGAGGCAGAAGACATATTTTCAAAAAACGTAGAGTGTTATTTGTTTTACTTTTGAAGTCATTGATTATATTTTAATTTGTTATCATAGGGGTATTTAAATCTCCAATGGTGCCAGCTTCTACAAAAACGGTTGAAAGTGTATTTTATAAGGGATCTTACATGCAAGTTGGTGATATCGTTTCAGTTATGGATGCGAAAGATAATGTATATTACGCACAAATTCGGGGTCTTCTTGTTGACACTTACTGCGAAAAGGCGGCTTTTCTAACTTGGTTGATTCCAACACAATATTCACCATCTCCTAATGAAAGATTCGATCCAAGCACTTATTTGATAGGTAATGAAACTCTTCTAGTGATAAATTTTGAAAACATAATTATGTACATACACCTTTTTTTTTATAATAGGACCAGAAGAAGATTGTCCTAGGAAATTATCTTGCTTGGAGTTTATAATGCACGCCCCAAGCAATTATTACCACGACAGAACGACGCCATTCCCTCCCCCAGATTCAATGGATTTTGACTCAAGACCTACAGGATTTATATGGACTAGTCTGACAGAACAAGCTGTTAAAGCAAAGTAATAATAATTTAAGTACGGAAAATATGAATGTACAGTATAGCTTAAGTGAAAAGTTGTTCCAATATTGAGAAGTAGAAAGAAATTAAAGTGACCATAAATAAAAAAATGACTCTTTATTTTCAATTTACTATTAATAAAAATCATCTTCGGGATCTTTTGTTACATTTTGCTGATTTTTGATCTGATCTTGATTAGAATACATTTCCGCTACTTGGTTTGCCGAAGTTGCATCTTCAGGGGACTTGTCTTCACGAATTCTAATAAAACGCGGAAAACGTAATGAAATGCCCTTTTCTGCGTCTACTATACCAGCTGCTGCTTTGTGAACTGGACTTAATGATAAATCGGCACATTTAACTTCCCAAACTTGAACGGGTTCAAACCATTCATCTGGTTCATGAGAACTATCAAAACGAAAATAAAATTTTGGACCATTTGAAAGAACATGAGATTTAAAAAATTCCCCATGATTTTGTAAATCGTCGTCGCTAAATCCAGTTCCTATTTTACAAATGCTTTGGTATTCTTCATTTTCAGCATCGTAACATGCTAGAAGAAAGCCTCCATAAGTACCGGTACGTTTACCTTTTCCTCGATAACCACCTATTACAACTAAATCTAAGGAATCACCTACTCCTGATAAATAATCTTTCTTTAGTTTTAACCAATTTCGGGAACGCTTAGCAATTTCATATGTGGCTTCCTTTTCTAGTGTTTTAACCATCAGACCTTCGCAATTACCTTTTATTGATTCTTCTAAAAATGTTTGAACTTCATCAATATCGGAAGTATCTATTCCGTTAGCAAACTTGAATTGCCCACTAATTTCTATAAAATTTTCTTTCAATTTCGCGCGTCTATTTATAAAGGGATCTGTCACTAACGCACAACTATTTAGAAACAACAGATCAAACATATACACACAAACTTGAACTTTAATTTCTTTTTCATCGGCATCTTTTCGTTTCCTGGTACTTAAAACTTGGAAAGGTAAAATTTGCTGACGCTCAATATCCCAAGCAACAATTTCACTGTCTATGATATAAGATTTTACTCCTTCAAGTTTCATATCCTCAATTCTGGCAATAATGTCAGGGTATTTACTTGTGTTATTCTCTTGGTTTCTGCTATAAATGCTAATTTTTCCATTTTCATCTCGATGTATCTATTAATTAAAAATAATTTTTAAACTTTAAAAAATTAATTTTTGTCAAAATTGCCTGTGCACGTTCTCCATCATATTTCCATTCACAAGTAAATTTTAACCCTTCAAATCTTTGGAAAACTTCAAAGACTCCTTTTGTTGGGTGAGCTAACATAGGTTTCAGTGGCGTACCAGGTTCCATCGGACAGTTTTCTAATAATTTTTCAAATCCGTTCTGTAGAAGGCTTGGAACTATTTTGTTGTAATTCGGACACTGACTGAAAAGTTAAGAGAAAAATAATTATGGAAACAACGATTATTAAAAATTTTCTCACCAATAGGCTGTTTTTAAAATTAAAGCGTTTTCTTCACATACTGTTTTAAAGCTACTTTCCCCCATGTTTTTTGCAGCATTTAGGATTTCTGGTGGAAAACTTTCTTGATTAGGAGGCGTTTTACTACATGCAACAGCCAATGCTTGAAGTAATGACTGCTCTGCTAATCCAATTCTTAACTTTCCACCCAAAGATCGAATGAAATATCTAGCTTCAGAATGTCGGCAAGCAACAAACATTGATTGTATTTTATCAATTTTTTTGTTTGTTGAAGCGGTTCCAGTCATTTTTGCTATATCTTTCAATTTGCTGAATACTCCGCTAACAGTTAAAGGGGCTGGAATAAACATTAATCGCTGATTACTTCTTGATTGTTCTGCCACAATCCCTAGATCACCGATTGATTGGACATCTGATTTTATTTGTCCCAAACTTCTACCAGTCGTCTGGACAATAACTTTCATTAAGTTTGTTTCTGCTACCCCCAATTCTATGCCTGAAATAATTATAATCAAAATTTCATACATATGATTAACGTCACAGAACCTTCATAAGCAGGGGCAAGTTGATTTAAACTTAAATAAACACTCGGAAGCAAATCATCAGGACTGAGAATTATAACCGATCTAAAATAATTACTCAGAACATCAATCATTTTCAAGCGACTGCTAATTTCCTCAATCATTTGGAAAGTCCTCGCTAACGCTAAATACGGTACTCTACAAGATTGATTACAATATAATTTGAATACATTTAATTTTTTCCAATTATTTACTTTTCTCCTTTTTCCCAAAAAGCATCCTTGATGGGATGATACTGCGGTTTGGACGGATTGTAATCTGCTCCTTTTTGACCAGATCCGGCCGATTGCACTTTTAATTCTTTCTTTACAATTGAATTACTCTTTTCCTTCAATTCTTCGTCATGATTTTCGTTTGCAGAATTTTGATTAGATTTAGCATCAACTGAATTTCCATATTTTTTTGCTGAAGTTTTAGGCGAAGATTTTTTTTTTAATGCAGGACTTTTTTTTGTTATTGAATCTTCAACTTGTTTGCTTGCCTTTTCACTTTTTATTTCTTGCGAAGATATTCTTTTTTTATCATTCGAATGAACCAAACCGTTATTCTTTTCCACTGTTTCTATTGAATCTTTCGATTTTTTTTTGATATTATTGTCCAAACTATCCTCCTTCTTGATATTTGCAATTTGTTTTAGTGGCGAAATCATCTGCTTTTTCGATGAACGTTGGCTAAAAAAATTATTAAAGAAAAATTCATCAGTAATATATGTAGGTAAATACTTATAACTTAAAGCTGACAAAGCTATTACTTGCTATCAGAGTTTTCTTCATCACTGCTGGATAGCCTTCTTCTTTTAATTTTTTTGTTACCAACATTTTTAATGCTGCAAAATGAACATTGGATTAGAGGGCAATTATTGACTAATTCTATACAAGGTTTTTTTGATATTGTCGTTTGAATACAAGTTATTGTTTTAAAAATTTTCCATCTTATAATAGGCAACATCTGTAACAAAAATAAGAAATTTAATATTTAAAATGGAAAATACCTATCTTCATCTTCATCAGAGGTTGTCATTGGTTTTGAGTTTTCGGAAGAGATTTTGGCTTTTTGGAAGAATGACCTGTAACACCAAAATATTAAAATTGTATTGACAAAATAATATTTTACAACTTACAATATTGATTTTTGGTTTTGGGCCATGTTTGCGTAATACTTGGTGTGCTTTCACCTTTAATAAAATTCGGATTCTTTTATAAACAAATATTTCGAAATTTAAAATGCAACAAATGTTCTAATAAATTAAAAGATCGTAATAAAATCCCATAATTTAAATTAAAATTAAAGTTTTTTTTAATATAATCGAATCTTCATATAATTTGTAAATACGTATATGACATTTCTAAATTGGAGGGAAAATCAAAATTTTGACATTTATGTAAATCATAATTCATAATTATTGTGTTTCTCATCTAAACTACTTGTAATTTTTCTGTCAACCGCGGTTAACCCCATTTTGTGTTAATACATGTATATTATCATGATTAGGTATAAGAAAAAAGGAAAGAAAATTATGACATTCTCTTTTCCTTAATGTTTGAAATGCTAGTGTTTTAAAAACTTTTAAAATCTTACAGCTACCGAAACATATGTTTTTCTTGGTTATTTCTGAAGGTTTTATTTTTGAAAAAAATTTTCATCAACAATAATTTTTTTTTATTAAAGCTTTTCAATTAAAAATAAAATAAACAAAATGGATTTACAAATGCTTTTTTCCAAGTTTCACACTTGCAATCCAAAAGCAAAATTTTAAGTTTTTGGTATAGCCAAAAAATATCTGTTAATGTTTGACAAATACTTTGAAATTTGACGTTTATCACGCATTTATAAAGATTTTAAAAGTTTTTTTTAAGTTTTATCCTAGACAGATATCCCTTATGATAATATTAAGTCATAACTTCAAATACGTAGATTACGCACAAAAAACTGTGAAAATTTTTGTGTAAACCTTGATACTGCAGTATTATGCTATTCATTCATCATGCCTATAGTTTTTTGATCTCACTGAATTAATATCGTTGTTTGCTGCATGTTGATCATATCTAAATCCTAATAAAAATAATGAAAATATGTCAAAACTTATATTGCTTATTAGAATTGGCTACTGACAAGTCAACTTGTATTGTATTGGTATCTAATAAGTCGGCGTATTTTTTGAAAGTTAATTTTATGAAGTAAATCAGCGCCATCTATTATACAAAAGCATTCCGAAAGAAAGAAATTCCACTATCGGAAAGCAGAGATAGTTTGAAAAGATCAGATTAGAAAATTAAGGATTTGAAGTATTTAAAAATTAAAATTTTTTAATTTATAACTCAATAGGGTGATTGTTTTTATGTGGGTGATTGTTTTTTATAATACGCTCAGTTACATATAATTTGAAGGGTATTAGCGTATAACCTTGATAATTTGACAATGAAGTATGTACTTGTTTTTAGCGATACCAGGGTGCTTTGTGTTATGAGAAGAAATAACTGTAGGTTAGGTAGGAGCAAATGCTTAATTTTAATAATAATTATGTCAATAAATTTTTTAAAAATGTGGTCAGTACATTAGTAAATAATATTTACTAATATATTATATTATGATAGTTTATTTTTTTAATAAAATGGTTTTTAAATTCGTCGAATAAGAAAAACAACTCTCATTCAAGAGAATTGATTGTTACAAGGTATGTTTAATAGAAAGGAAATAAATATTTATTATAAATTATTCAAAACAATAACCTTTGGAGCGCACCATTTTCGGATTTAGGAATTAAAAAAATGCATTAAAATTGACAAAAAATAAAAAAAATTTGCAGTAATCAGGTTTCAATTTTGTTTCAATAACCTAAACACTTGGTTTGGTTTGCGCATAAGAAATGGATGGTTATATGTACTTATATATACATACATATGTATGTAAAAGGAATCTACATTATTTACATTTGTTAATAAAACTTGCTTAAGTATGTTTTTTACCAAAGTGCAAAAAAATTAAAGGTAACTTAAGCTGGTGAAGCTTGGTAACAAAGAAATCAAAAGCGAATTACTCAATTACTCTCGTGCATTGCTCGATAATTTCAATTTTATGGAAAAGTTCAAATGATTTCTTTCTTATGAATATTTCAATAATCTTATCTCAGGATCAATGACGAAATTTCAATGTTAGCGAAAAAATTTTCTATAAAATAAATACATTAGTAAGGAACCTACAATGTACATGATGCTAGTTACTTAAATTAATACAGAAAATAATATTAAATATTAATTCAGAATAGTTAGTGAATTCTGAGTTTTTGGGCGATAATGAAAAGTGAAAACCAGATGTTCAAGGATTTTTTTTGTACCTTGCATTATATCGAAATTTTTTTGGTCCCCCATTGATAGTTATGCGGTATACTCAAAAATATTATGTTCCTTTCAAAAATATTATGTTTTTTGAGTTGGTAAAGCATCGCTAATAAATTCAAAGGCTTAGAAATGCTTTAGAAATATCTACACTTTGTTAACAACAATGTATACTTTTTCATTAATGGGCAGAGCGTGCATTAGGTTTGCCTTAAAATAGGATATAATGTTAAGAACAGTATGTGAAATATAAAAATAAAAAAAACTGTATCAATACTTTTGCGCGACCGTATTCAAATTTTTAAAAAAATTTTTTATTCATATTTAAATTATCTTTTTCAGATTTCTAAATTGCATTATATTTAAAGTTATATTTTAATTAACTGTACAAAATCAATGTCGTCATTACCACTGGAATAACAAATAAATTTGATGCACCAGATTATGATCATCTGAATAAATAAAATATTGTTTGTTAATACTGTACAAAATACCTACATATTAATATTAAGTATATGTACTAAAGTGATGTGTTGATGTACGTTATGAGAACTGTATACGATGAAAATTTAAATCACTGTGATTAACAATAATACAAAACTAAATTATAATCAGAATAGCAATAAGAAAGCGACGAAACAGTTTAAGTAATTGATAGCGAAATAATAAAATATGATAATAATTTATTGTTATAAGGGAAAAATAAAATACTTTTTGTTCTTCTTGTTTTTCTTTTTATTTTTTAATAAAATAAACAAATGTAAATTTCATTTATAAAAATCGATCTTTTCGAGTTTAGTCAAATAGTGAATCTCTTAACGAACTCATAAGATTTAAAATTAAATAAAATTCGAATTTTCAAAGTTTTAATTTAAAATAATGAAAAATGTTCAAATTCAAGTAATAGTTGTTATATTACCAAATTTTTAAAATTTTTTTTATATAAGTTTTATTAAATTCAACATAGGTACTACGAATTACTTTGAAAAAAATCTTAATTTGAAAAATAATCTAGTGATTTTGATTTCGATACCTGAGTCCAGTTGCACCAAACAGTTTTAATCAACTATTCAAAAAATTTGCAAATTTTCTGTTGCACCAAGAGTGAAATCACAACAGAACTATGTTACCAAAAAAAGGAACTATGTACTTATATTAATAAAAAATTAGAATTTTTTGAAAAAGTTGCAAAGTGAAAGATGTTGATGCAATAGAACCCAGATATTAAGTTATTTTTATATAAATTTTATAATTTTAAAATAGTGTTCAAAAAGAATTTAGAAGCTGACAAAATTGTGTTTAGTTTACATATTTACAATTACAAATATATTTTAATATTGGTTCAAGATTCAAAATACCTTTTTATTTTAGTTTTATAGTTTAGATCATGGATGTCAAGACTTTTGAAACTATGGGCCAATTTCCAATATTCTGTATGACAAAAGGGCCACAAAATAAAACAATTAATTCAATTTTTAAGGTGTATAAACGTTTATTTATTTTTTATTAGAAGTACTGGGAGCTGAGTGACACTGCTTCTGTTGAACAAGTCTTAAAATATTAGGTTGCATATTTGTAGTAGCCAATCGTAGAATTGGCAAAATCAAAACAGTTTAAACCATAATAATATTTTAACAATTCGTTTTAGAGGGCCGCACCAAAATAAGAAAATGGCCGCATGCGACCCACGGGCCGCACTTTTGACATCCATGGTTTAGATTGTAGTAATGTGTTTTCTTATTTTAATTCAATTACAAAATGTATCTATGATAATTTACGTTTTGTTTCTATTAATCATCTACTTTTGAAGATTTACTTTTATGAGTAGCTATATCTAAAATATGATGTATATATTGAGTCCATAATATTCTGAGTGTATATAATTTGATATCTCATTTGTTTTTATATTCTACAATTCAAGAGATTTCAAGATCACTTAAATTTTGTTCTCTTAGGCAATCTCACTTAAAATAAGCAAAAGTAAAATTTATAGTGTATAAGAAACACTATTTACACTATCACACTATTTATTCGGTCCAAAAATGAGAATGTTTTAAGTAACAAAAATATTTTTTTATAAATATTTTGGTAATAACTAAGACTTATTAATAAAAAAATTATTTAAAAAATAATTCATTCTAAAGAAAAAAAGAACTTAAATTAAAAATTAAATTGTTAAAATTTTCCAATTAAGAAAAATTCAATTGAAAATTAATAAAAAATTAACAATGTAATTGATGAAATTTACTTAAATTTGTTGTTAAGACTTTAAAATTTAAATAGAGCTTACATTTGGAGTGTTGAATTGAAAAAAGTTTTTCGTGTTTCACTAACTATTAGAGATTATAGTGCTTTAATTAAATAAATAAAATTTTAACTAAAGGAATTAGATAATGAGAAATTAATAATAAAGTTTTTGATTTGAAAAAAATCATTTATATACGACAAAAGATTTGCTGATAATATTGTTAAACGCTAGAAACATATATTACAGCAAGTTATTAGCGTTTTTCCACTTTAATAGATTATTAAATAACTAAAATATTAATATAACTAAAACAAATCTTGAATTTTTTTTTTCATATCTTTTAAACTAAATTTTTAAGTTGATTCATTTTAGTTCTTAAGTTCCTTAAATTTTGGAGATATTTTTATTATAATTTATTTTATTATTTCGTAAGAGATTTATTTAAGAAGTGCATTTGTAAATTTCACACGTGAAAAAATTATTTTATAGCTCATTCGCATATCACGTGTTAAACGGGTAAATAATAAAAAAGCGGCGAAATATATTTTTATACAATTTTAAAATTTAAATAAAGTTTTAAATAAATTTATAAAAATCCCTTGTAAATAAGCAATGTTACTAGTGTTAAACAAAAAAATATGTGTAAAATAAAACTGATGGAGTTATATTAAGCGTGTAAATATTTGGAATGACCTTTGCCATATTTTTTTATTGGGTGAACTTGAAATTTAATTTATTTTATAATTATGATTATAAAGAACAAGTGTGAAAATCAAAATAATTAATAATAATTAATGAAATTTTTGAAAATATTTTGTCGAACTCGGCAATTCGATATTTTTCTTATTTCGTTTGGCAAATTTAACATAAATCTTAAAGAGTCTCATTAAATTTAATCATAATTGAAAAGTCTTGACAATTTAAAAATAGTTAAATAAGTACAACTTCGAACAATGGTTCCTTAAATTTTTAATATTAATAATTTTGTCTAAGTATGTACTCAAATTAATTTTTTGTTGAAACAATAAGTGTAAATTCATCATAATATGTGCTTATAAATCTTCATAATTTATTATTAGTTTTTTAGTGATTGTGTATAGAAAAATTAAATTTAACATTTTTCTTAATCAATAACTGATTGGTTTTGGTTAATTTTTGTTCATTCCAGTTTTTAATTATTTACATATTGAATATTGTTTTGCTTTCATGATTTTTTACTTTATTAAACATTTTCCTTTGCAAAATCTTCGTTTGTTATCTATTATTAATTTTTCTTTTCAATCGTACATTTATTATATATATATATTTATATTATTATATAAAATTATTATATCACTTTATATTATATTTATATAAAGTTATTCATCTTCTACGAAAAAAATTTTTTTTTCCTTATTCACTCCTAGAAGGAGCATATGGCTAGTGCATGATATAATAATGCATTAGTTTCATAGCGTCATAGAGTTAACTAGGTTGGTGACTAGCCTGCCGTAGTTTTATTTATATTAATTATTTGACGTTATTAATATTTAGTGTTATTTTTTCTACTGTTTATTGTTTTTTAATATCAAATATTACGAATATTTAAAAATTACTTGTATAATATTTATTAGTATTGTATATTAAGTTATAATAATATTAAATATAACTTTATAACCTGACCGGGGTTTGAACCCGAGACCCTTCGGTTAAAGGACCGGTGCACCAATGGTCAGGTTACGAAAAATTAGTAAATTACTATAGCATGAAAATATTGAAAAATATTGGTAATCCTTGCTCAACTTTTAAGTACTAAAATCATGTTTATTTTAATTTAGATTTCATTTCATAAATTTAGTTCAATTTTACATACATATTTTTTTTTTGGATTTTGGCGTAACATGCCTGATCTTGAAAATTTTTCTTTAGGCTTTAGGATTTAAAAATTTTGAATAGAATGAATAAATAGGTATTTTTCACAAACGTACACTGTGTCACTTTCAGATTATTCGGATCATTATTCATTAATTTTTATATTTAATATAAAAAATAATAAGGTTGTTTTAGTTTAATTTTGTGACATTGCGGAGCTTATTCACTTTTCCTAATATTTTTAAATTATTCGAACGTAAAATGCTTTATAAGCCTTTAAGAATGTTTACATCTCCAGATCAATTGCAGTTTATAGTATGACTAAGGGTCAATTAATTTTCCTAATTAATTTTATTTATTTATAATTCAGAAGAAAAGTGAAAAGTAGTTTAATGGAAATTATGATAAAATTAATTGTATATAAATTATTCTTGCAGATAACTGAAAGATTAAAAAAAAATTTCAATAAAAACAAAATAATAGTTTCGATTAAGAAAACAAGGAGATTAATTTCTAAGAAAATATTTTTTTAATTTCATTAGAATCAATATTAATTGTTATTTGCTTTTAGTCTATAGAACAGACAAATCACTTCATAAAATTAATAACAAAAGTTTATTGATTTTATTAACTTTTGTTGACCATATTCATTAAGATATACAAACAGATTTTCGAATATAAAAGAATGCATAATTTAGAATTTATTTTAGTTATCAACAATATATTTTATAAAAATAAAAATATTTTCAATTTAATATTATTAAAACTTAATATTTATTTATTTTTATTTTTCTCATTGCAGATAAGTAAGCGGAATTTAACTGATTATCTGGTGTAATTTTTACAAAACGGATCAAAAAAAAATATTGTTGGGAATTCTTAAGTAAATTTAAATAATTAAGTGTAAATAATTGTTAGGTATAAGGAAGCAACATTTAGAAAATAAATAACCAATATGAAGATTTTAATGCGTGCTGACACTCATGTGTCATTTAGTGTACCAGTTGAAGAACCAAAAGCTAAAAGCACAATATCACAGGTTTAAAATAAATTTTTTTTCTTATTTTTTGTTCTATAAGTATAAAATTATTAAAACTTAAATAACCGTAAAAATTATTTAATATGTTAAGAGTTTTCTAATCATTCGTTATTTAATATGTATTTAATTTTTTTTAGAACAGTTTCCATAATTTCAGCGATAAAATGTAGCTCTTTATTAAACATACAAAATAACTTTTTTTTGGTAAATTTCCCTTGTTGGTTTCTCACGTTTTTTATTTGGTTATTGAAATTTAATTTGAAATTATAGTTATATTTTAATAAACAAGATTATTAAGTAAAGAAATATTAATTATGACTTCACTAATTGTTAATCGAAAGTAATTTATATTTACAATATAACAGATTATTTACACACTATTAAACGAACTTCCTAAATGAAAAACAAGATTAATTCAGTTTATTTTGTTGAATTGTTATACATAATGTGAAGTATATGAAGTAAGTTTTTCACAAGAAATTGCTGAGCAAAGTCAAATTGTAGTAAATTTCCCCATAATCTTATAAGTAATTTTGAGTAGAGGCGATGGATTTAAGTTGAAATCCTAAAGTAAATTCTTGAATTTAGAAGCAGTGTTCCCACTCAATAAAAACAAAATGTATCCAATTTCGAGAAAAAAATGTATCCAAAATGTATCCAGCCTCCTAAACTAGAATTATTATACTAAATCGTCTTATTTTATACCAATAAGCTCATAAATAATATTAATTTGCTTTATTCAACAATGTGAGTTTCGTTATTTATAATAAATTCTTTTAGAAATCACACGCAATTTCTATTACATTTTAAAATTTAAGGTCAGAAAATATATGTTCTGTAGCTGTTGAACTATGCGGTAAAAACGATTCAGCATGAAAACGGGCAAATTTTATTTAGTCAGCAAATAACATTTTTTGGAAGATAAAGCACTTAAAAGTTACAGTACTTTAAAAGTTTTCTAACATTTATTTAGTGTTCGAGAAAGAAATGTATCCATATTTCAGCAAAATTTTAAAATGTAGCCAATTTCGACATTTTAGCAGATTTGAGTATCTTTGTATCCAAACTAAATTTTAGAGCAAAAATGTATCCAAATGGATACAATTGTATCCAAGTGGGAACGCTGTTTAGAAGGCAGAATTTATTGAGTCAATCAAATAGTTTGAATTCGAATTAAAACGAGCAAATTATAATATTAAAGTGTCAAAACGAAATTCAGACTATAATTGTATACATAAAAATTTCAACTATTAAAAACAATAACAAGTACACATATTATATTTTTGTTTTTTAATATTTTTTAATTAGGTTATCAAAAAGTATTTATTTTATTGGGGTAGCCTAAATTTAACTTGAGAATAAGTGCGCTTTTTATATTGATTTAGTTTAAATATCATTTATTTTATTACCGACCGCCTTGTTTACAATAAGGAAGGTAATGTGATGGCACCGAATTTCGGATGTGGAGTTTTCTGTGGGAACGCATTTCTACATAATAGTAAAGCATAAAATTTTTTTTTACGGAGATGTCGGTCTATTGGTCTGTGTGCGAACGCGTGTATCTCAAGTTTGACTAAACCGATTTGAATGAAATTTTATATGAGCTTATTTTGGCTGTGGCACGGTTTGATCAATTTTTGGGATATGTCAGACCCCGGCAATTGGATCTTTTTGCGGGCCCACTTTACTTTTTTGCTTATATAAAGAGAAATTGTTCTATGGAAATTGTCAACCAATTTCCTTGAAATTTAATATTTGAATCCGGGGTGTTAAAGCAATGAACCTATAATTTTTTTTGAAAGATCAGGGCTCGAAAATCGAACCGATTTTACATTTAATACCAGATCTACGGATCGGATTAATGGAATTTCTTGCAATGTAATATTTGAGATCTGAACACTTTCACTAAACTAGGTAATACACATTGCGGTCGGTTATGTGCTGATCATATCAGATTTTTTTTGCTTTTGATTAGAAATGATTCTGTAAAATGAAATTATTGTATTCAGCTTTATTAATTTTATAATCATTAAATTTATATAGTTATTTTTGAAAATCGTAGAGCATTTTGAATTAATGCAACGTTCATCTTTAAGATGAAATTATTGATATTTTAATTTTGAGCACCTACAATGCCATAATTTTCAATATCATAATCAATTCATTATAAATATTAATTAAAATTCTCTTTGCAAATTTAATCACTTGACACGTTTTTGATACAGATAAATATAGTCATATGAAATTCAATTTCATCACAATATTCTCGTGTCTCGGTTCACGGATTTAGTTTAAGTAAAAAAAAAAACATTAAATTCTTATGTTACGAGTACACGGTGCGGTGTGCGTTCGTTTTTTTTTCTAAATAAAACAAAAACAAAGTCTACACACATCATCCCAAATAAGCATTATTATCTATGTTGATAGATAATGTGTGTTTCATTTGTATTAAACTTGTAACCTTGAAAGATTAAGTCGTTTTCAAATTGATTTAACAAAATTTTTATTATTTTGAATTTCTCAATTCTGTAAGTGGGTGAATTAAGAACGAGGTTTTTCATGATTAATCTTAGAACATTTTACATTTTGACCTAATTATTTTCGACTTAACATTCGACTTTTATTCATGTAACTTCTATATTTAAATAAAATATTGTAAATATGTTAAATATTAAAGAAAAAAATATTAAATTATAAATAGTTTAAGTTTAATGATCTTATAATGTATCTTAAACTTTAGTTATTGAACAAAAAGATTCAGAAATATTTTACTCAACTTTTGTAAAAGTTGAATTAAAACTGAGCTGGTTTTTTTGAAAGTGGTATAAGTCCACTTTTTAAAAAGACTAAGTTAATGGTGATTTTGATGAGCTATACACACCTTATCTCCACAGCTACAATCACAATTTCAATAGAGTTCTGCTTAAACATAAAACAAACAAAATATGTTATTATGGTCAATATTTTTAAATTGATTCAAATGCAAAACCTTAAATATCTCAATATATGAAAAAATGGACTTATACCACTTTCAAAAAAGAACAGCTCAAATATTTCTGAAATGAATTGAAAAATTTCAAGGAATACTTTTATATACACTTATACTTTTAGGATCCAAAATTTATTTGATTCAAATGTAGTGATGTTTTATTTAAATTTGATTGGATTTATATACATACATAAATACAAAAATGAATTATGATCAATTATATTTGTACTCTAGACAAGTCTTATTAGCAAATTGCCTCATTTTTCTATATTCGAGTTATTTCCGTATTTAACGATCGGCAAATATACATTATGTACACAATTATTTTGTTTCATAGAACTTGAGTTAGAAATTTAATAAGTTGTAGAAATAAAATAAAACTGCACAAAACGAACGTTATACTTATAGAACTATACATAGTTAGAAGCAGAAATGTAGCTTAATAGGCTTAGAAAAAGATATGATGCAAGAAAATAATTTTCGGAATTTGCTATTTTAACCAAGTAAAAATTCTATAAAAAATTTAAAACTTCAATTAAATTACAAAAATTTTTTATTTTTTTTTTTTTCTGTGAGTAGAGTAATGAAACATAAAATGGCATAAAATTAATTTCTTTATATTTTTTTAATAAATTAAAATTTTTAATGTAAAATTTAATGTATTTATTGAAATTCGATAGTGTTTAATAAATGGCGACATACTCGTACTTTTTTCAAGATGGCAGTGGGAGATGTAAAGTAAAATTTATAAAAATATTCTCAGTTTTATGGTTATTTTACCAATAAAGTTTACCAATATTTTAATAACACAAAATTTTATCAAAAGGTTAATTTTTATTCAATAATTAAAAATTAATTCTGTATTTTGCAGGTAATAGCTGCTTTATCAGTATCCTTAGGTTCTATGGTAGTTGGATTTGCTTCTGCATACACATCACCAGCTTTAGTTTCTATGTTAGATAGAAGTGTAACATCTTTTGATGTCACACTGCAACAGGTTAGTATTTATGAAAATTATAAAACTATTTCATCAAATCAGATTATCTGTAACATCCAAATCGTCTCAAAACAAAATTTTATTACAGTTTATATACCGCACTAATACAAATTTATGTTACTTAAACAATACATTGTAAAAAAATACAAAGATTATTTTTATGTTTTGAATCACTTTTTTATAAAAATGTTCAACTGTCCGATTTAAATTTTCAATGCATACTATAATGTTTTGAAGGTTTAAGTAGAGTGTACACAAACGCTTTTATTTGGCGTTTACTAAATATTTTGGATCAGTTGACATTGTAAACATTTTTTTGTTTACAGTTTGGATCATAAAACTTTGTAAAGTTTGCGTCTTACTTGCAATTTGGATGTCAAATTCTTTAATGTACCAACATAAAGGTGGAAATAAGTTAGTTAACAAAGAATTAGTCTTATTTACATTGCGCTCTGAAATTCATGATTATAATGTCAGTCCGAATTTCTTTCACATTATCTTTAAATACAATTTTTCATTTACTTCTGATTATTTGAGAACTAAATAATTTTCAACAGTAATAGCATTCTCAGCAGTAAAGGCATTTTACTGTCTTAGGTATACTTATAAGGAAGAATTTTTAGTTATGTTATGACCCTAATGCGGAACATACATACATGAGAAATTTTGTTTTGCAATAGTATTGTCTGCCAGTGTGTGTCGTCAAATGTTAATATAAGTTAGTAAAAAAATTTGCTACGAGAATATTGATACGAGTAATTTAATAATCTCTCGGTAATTTTGAGTCCGTTCCGCATTTGTAATTAAATAATTTTAATTCATAATAGTTTACTTTATTAAATGTCAAAATCTAAAGCTTGTTAAATCAAAAGTTTGCGTCATTGTGCTTTTCGGACATAGATATGTATGTACATATTGTACATTTTAGTAGATAAAAATAAAATTTTTAATTTCTTCTATTACTGTAATTTATTATTTCCAAAAAGGAGAGACATAAAAAAAATGGGGAATTGATTGAGCAAAACATACTCGTGAATGCTGGTTCCAAAGAAATTTTATTAAAAAGATTTATGTAGAGAACTTCGTATAGATTGCGTACTAAATTTTGTACAGATTACGTACTATATACGTTAAAGTGTATATTTTATTCGAAATTTTCAAATAGATATCCAATATTTAACAGTATAAAACTAGCCGAAGTTTCACCTGCTCTTGGATTTTGTTCGCCAATTTTTCAAAATTTATAAGAATTATAAAAAGCAAAAGAAGTGCCTATGTAAATACCAGATTTTGTTTTTTTTTATTTTCTTCATTTCCAAAATTAGTCACAGGTTACGCTCGATCAGAATAATCGGTACGTCGTTTCTAATTAGTTGAAAATACGTTACAAAGTTAATTATACTTATGTAAGTAGTATTATAATGTAGTGTAGTAAATATAACTGCACTCTACATGAACATATGCGTTTACATTTGACTATGAAATTATTGATAAGATTTATTGATCTTTAATCGAGAATTGGTTCATGTTGTTATCATGTGATATAATGATGCAAATTCGATTAATATTATAACGTTTGACCTAATATTAAGAGTATTTATTACTTTATTAGAATTCGATTGCATTGAAACGGTGATTTTCTTTTTTAAAGTTTCAAGGGTGGATTACGTATATTTTCGTTTTTTATGTACACAGGGTTAAGAGGCACCCATAAAAAAATTTTAATTACAAATTTGAAATTTTAATTTATTTGATTAACTTTTAGTTTAAAAATTTGTTTACTTTTGTTTTTAATTTTAAAAAATACTTATTTTATTTGTATGTATAGTTCGTTAATATTTTGACTCTTGGTACAACAGAAACTTTGCAAAATTTTTCATTAATTAAAAAAGTAAAAAGTTTGTTGTTATACGCACCATACATTAGAATACATAAATTAATTCTGCATTATTAATTGAAAAATCATTTATGCATACATCAATCATTATGCATAGCACTTATTGTTATTTAAATAAAATAAAATGCATTCTAAAATTTTTTTTTACCTTTAAAGGCATCATGGATTGGTGGATTAATGCCTTTAGCTGGTCTGGCAGGTGGAATTGCAGGTGGACCATTAATAGAATATTTTGGTCGGAAAACAACAATTTTAGGGACAGCAGTTCCATTTATAGTTTCTTGGTTACTTATTGCATGTGCTGTTAATGTTTATATGGTGTTTTCTGGACGTATTTTAGCTGGTTTTTGTGTTGGTATTGCTTCACTTTCATTACCTGTATATTTAGGAGAAACAGTTCAGCCAGAAGTCCGTGGTACTTTAGGCTTGTTACCGACTGCATTTGGTAACATTGGTATTTTAATATGTTTTATCGCTGGAACTTATTTGAATTGGTCCTACTTGGCATTTTTGGGTGGAGCTTTACCTATTCCATTTTTAATATTAATGTTTGTGATACCAGAAACACCAAGATGGTATATAGATCAAGGTAGAGAGGATAGAGCAAGAAAAGCTTTGTATTGGTTAAGAGATAAAAAAACGGATATCGAACCAGAATTAAAAAGTATTATTCGATCTAATGAGGATGCTGAAAGAAGTTCCAGTTCTAATGCATGTTCGCAATTATTAAAAAGAAAAAATTTAAAACCACTTTTAATATCACTTGGTCTAATGTTTTTCCAACAATTGAGTGGAATAAATGCAGTTATTTTTTATACTGTTCAAATTTTTAAAGATGCAGGTTCAACAATCGATGAAAATTTATGTACAATAATTGTAGGTTGCGTAAACTTTGTTGCAACATTTATTGCTACTATTTTTATTGATAGACTAGGAAGAAAGGTAAATCCTTACATACATAGTGTCGCATAATTTTTTTTAATTGGAAAATTTTAGATTTTATTATATGTTTCGGATATTGCAATGATAGTCACCCTTTTTACTCTTGGTACATATTTTTATTGCAAAGAACTGGATTTCGATTTATCAAATTTTGGTTGGATTCCTTTAGCAAGTTTTGTGATATTTGTATTAGGATTTTCTTTAGGTTTCGGGCCTATTCCGTGGTTAATGATGGGAGAGATTTTACCAGCGAAAATTCGTGGTCCTGCAGCTAGTGTTGCAACTGCATTCAATTGGGCTTGCACTTTTATAGTTACAAAAACTTTCCAAGATTTAATTGGTAAGGTTTTACTATATATATCTATAATTTATAACACAAAAAATTATTATAAAAGCATAATTTATAATTTTATAGTGCTTTAACTCATACATTTATTACACTTGATTTAAATTTACAGATTTGATTGGTACCTATGGGGCATTTTGGTTGTTTGGAGCAATTTGTGTAGTAGGCTTTTTCTTTATAATAAATTGGGTACCAGAAACTCAAGGCAAGTCATTGGAAGATATTGAAAGAAAATTAGTTGGCCGAGTCAGAAGAATGTCGTCTGTTGCGAATATGAAACCTCTAGCATTTAATATGTAAAAAAATTAACTAATTAACCAAATTTCTATTCTATTTTTCTTAAAAAATTATTTTTAGTTCATTTGTATGTAAGTTTTAGAAATTTTATTTATGTATAATTATTAATAAAAAAAGTAAAATTAGAAATTTTTTACGTTGTTTCATTTTCACCGTTAAAAAAATTTTCTAATGTTTGCAACTCATAAAAAACATATTTGCCAGGTCCTTTTGTTGAATTTTCTATTTGAAATGCGGCTACAAGTTTGTAATTTTTAGCTAAATATCCTGACATTTTTCCACATTTTATTAAATTCTGTAAACTTATCATTGCCTCGTTATTTGGTCGGTCATCTGCAAGATAATATTATTTTCTTTTAAGTTTTTTCATAAAATTTTGTTTTAATTTTCAATACCTATAAAGTCACCAATAAATGCAATTGATATTGATTTTGAGTTAATGTCATCAGATGTATGGAAACTTTTTCGAAACCATCCTGTTCCTTGATAAATTTTACCATCTTCTCCTAATAAAAAACTAAATAAATTGTTTAATCAAATTATTAAATCATGAAATCTATTATGTTGTTTCAATTATTCTCTAAATTTCGATTTTTGCAGAAAAATCTAAGCAAAAATATAAATTGGTGTCATTGATATTATAAGGACAGTTATAATAGTACCGGAACAATACTCTGAGTGAGATTGCTTATTAAACCAGGACTGCTTGAGCTTTGATTTCATAAAAGCGAAATTGCTGCTACTTTTTAATTAAAAATAAATAATTCATATTTATCTCGTACTGTGTCTTATTTATGTTGCTAAATACAGGTACGAAGTTCAATGGGATGTGTGTATAGAAACGATCTCGTAAGCGTCTTACAATAGATAAATTTTAGCGTCTTACAGAATTATGTATTTTCATTTTATTACACCAAGTAACGAAATTTGTCACAATTAACATTTAATGCACCTCCACTTTATGCGCGTCATTACAAACATTTACGAGCTTAAACTGGTCGAAGCGTTTACAAACCGTTGAGGTCTATACTGTATTAATTTAATTTTAAAATTCGATCTAGCTCAGTCATAATTGTTGAATTCTACTTGAGCAAAATTTTTTGAATTAAAATTAAGAAACTTATTTCAATTGAAACTTGTACTTACTTAAATTTAATATCAGGCAATGTCATAACGTTCATTGAATATATTTGAATATTTTGTACGATTCGTTTACATATTTTGGAATTTAAACACCTTAGTCCCATTGTATGATGAACTACAACGTATTCAGCTGGAAATTTTATATAATAGCTTTCCTAAAATATAATAAATAGTTGTTAACAAGAGATTTCAATAAAATGTAAAAAAAATTTTTAATTTCACTTTCGGGAGTAATGATTCCCATTCCGTCATTTCGGGACACTTATCGGTTGCTTAAAATAAAATTGTTTCAAGATTATTTTATGAAAATCAATAAGATAAAATACAAAATATTTAATTTTATAATTAATCAATCTTACCATTTTTAAATCGTTTAAAAAATTTTGGTGAATTTTGACTAAAATAAAAAGAAATTGTTAAATTAAGTTTGCAATTAAAAATTAAAATAAAATTTGATATCTTACAAATTACCAAATTGAATAAAATAAAATATAATTAAAATCTGTAAGAAGTATACCAAGTTGCACTTCATTGTTATGATTTTATTTTGAAACTACAATACTGAATTTTCTGCGTGAAGCGAGTACATTGAATTATCTCCCATAATAACCAAAAAGGTCAACTGATAATCTGTGTTGAATCAATATAGTTTTTGCATGTGTGTATGTGCTAAAAGTAAATAAAATAATCAGTCCTTTTCAAAGTGTAAATTATTGGTACTTCAAGAGAATATTAATTTTACCCAAAAAATTTTTTAATTTGTTATAAAAGCTTTACGCTATAAAAAAACTTTGGGCTATAACAATATTATTCTAAAATTTTCTAGTATTTCCTCAAAACGAAATAAATAAGAAATTTTCTTCATATATGAAAAAATTAAACCTTAAAAATTATATGCAATAATATAAAATAAGAATGTCAAAAATTTTGGCAATTGCATGAAAAATTAGGAAAATATGACAACATAAAAAGGCAATATTTTTATTTGTCATTTGTACAACTATATATTTAATACATACAAAAGTACATGTGCATATATTCATAAGCGAACCTTCTTTATAAGCATAGCATATTATGCCCACATGAATTTTAGGGTGCAGGCAGACAAATAGTAATTGTAGTAAACAACAAAACTATTGAGTCAATTCGAATCGATAGCGTTAACTAAAATGGAAATTGTTTGATTGCTTGAATATAAATCTATGGATTACATATAAGCCATTAAACAGTTGCAAAACTAAAAATTGGGTATTAGCATTGCAATTATTCATACTTATTGTAATGCTAAACTGTAACTTGCTTAATAAAACAAAACTTTTATAAGTCACCTGTGGTAAGATTTAAAAAATATAGAATATTAAAAAAATGAACAATAACACATCGGGAATATGTACAGATTGTACCTATAGTACTTTGTATTTATAGTACAAAGTTGACATAAAAATTTAATTTTGCAAATATGAAAATATGAAGAAATGGTTCACAAGAGTTTGCACATAACTGTATTTACATATTGCATCACTACCTATATTGAAGTTTACAAAAGTGTAGATCTTTTTGAGATATAAAATGGAAGTTGAATAGCTTTCAATATTTTAGAAAAAAATTTATTTTTAAGATGAAAAGTTTATGAATTATGAGTAAATTATTTGAAAATTGCAGCAACAAGGCGAATTTCATTTTACTTTTTATTGAAATTTGGAATTAATCAAATTTTTTAAGTCAAAGATTTTGATGGGATTGTAATTTTGAAAATCAGTTTTGCTAAATCTAATTTGAAAATTCAATTTTGTACTCAATTTAAAATTACTATAATTGATCCGATTTCACAGCAGCAATAATTGGTACCCATTTTCGAGCAGATTTTTCAAAGTGTACTTTGAAAAGGGAAAATTTGAGACGCCCACATATTTAAAACTTAATGGACTTCTTATTCTAAAGATTATTACATTAGTTCTGAAATTTAAATTTGATTTAAATTGTTAGGTCTCAGTTACATCTTTCACAATAATTTACGATAATGTAAATAGTTTTTAATTAATTTTTATTTTTTTCTTCTTTTTATATTTATAAGTATAAGTTCAAGAATTAATATTGATAAAATTTTTAAATTTATTATTCTTTTGATTGCAAAAATACCGTACTAAATTAAGTTTTATTTAATTCAAGGCACACTTTCAAACAATCTGAAAATATTACAAAAGTTATAATTAACTTTTATACAATATATTTTCTTTCATATGTATGTATATATTTAAAATATTAAAGAATTACTTATTACTAATATAAACTAATAAATATTAATTATAATTCAATTAATCTTAGTTGACTAGAAATTTTTCAATCAAAAAGAACAGAAAATTAATTATTTTTCTTCATAAAAATTACAAATTTCTTGGTAAAACAAAAAAAATTAACGAAAAAATTAAATTTAATTAATTAAATTTATATTATAATATTATTACTAATTGTTTATTATTTTAAAATTTTTTTCTGATTTTGGTATTACTTTATTATTTGTACAATTTAATCTTTGTCAAGCTACAATATCATTTGCTGATGTTATTCCAAAATAATTCAAATTAAAATCTTCGCTAAAAAGAACTTCTTCTTCAACATTTGTTATATTGATACCTAATTCTATTGGATCAATTTCAGTAACATAAAATTCATTTCTAAATCCACCCTCATGTGTTATAATATCATCATCCTTATTGATAGGGTTCAGGTAATCTTCTGGAAAAAAAAATAAAATAAAAAATTATTTTGTATTTATTCAAATTTCATTTTAAAATTATTATGAATATCAAATATGCGGAGAATTAAGTGCACGATAATATTTATGAATTCTTAATATGAAAAAATATTGGATTTGTAAATTAGGATTACAAGAATTAAGTTCATACATTAAGAAATTATGATTTTCCAATAAAAAGCAGCATAAAACTCGTAGTTTTCAACTGAAATTTTTAAATTAAGTAGAAATAAAAATTAATAATTGGCTTTTTACTTCCTCCTAATTTAAACAAAATTTAGTTTTGCTTTGGAACATAATATTCATGCCTGGGATTTCTAAGGATTTGTTGGAAAAAGCGCTTATGATCTTTGTACGACATGTAAGTAATTAGGCTATAGTCGCGCATTTATGAAAATTAAATATACTTAAACGTAAATGACTACTACTTATAGAAGGCAGACGAAGTTTATTGACTAAATGTTGCAAAAATGTAAATCTTAAGCAGGGTATCAGCAAAAAATAATGGAAAGCAGTTTACGTTTAACTAAATTGAATTTATGAAATTAAAACATAAGAATTATCTATTTATTGGTAAAATGTTCCAAAAACATTAACAGACCCTGTTTCTCATGTAAATAGGCCTATTAACCTTTATTAGTTTAAAGTAATATACCTCAAAATATTTTCACGATGTTGTCTGATCAACAGTACGAATAGAATAAATAGGTTTTGCCGAAATTCTTCATTGAAATTTATGAACCAACTTGAATCGTCATTTGAGTTGTAGTAAAGTCAATAAATCTAAGAAATTTTTTATTACTATGCTGTGAGCATTTTATTTTGATTGTAAAAGAACAAAAACTCGAACTTGAAATTTGGTTTAAAATTCGAAAGTTCTATAGCCTTATCTTCTTACATCATTTTGATGAACTAACAAAATTTCACATTCTGTTTAATTATTATAACAGTTTAACCTTCTTCAGCATTTCTATAAAATTGAAACTATTCAATTTTTTTTTATAAAATTTCGAAGGTTTGACGGACTTTTTAAAAATCAACTCATAAACATTAAAAAATGTGGAAGTAGACTTTAGTTATTTTCTCTCCATTAATTGCAAAGGAAAATTATATATTTTGAAAATATTGAAAAAAAAATTCGATAAAGCTTTCTTCTTTTACTGACATAAATTGTAAAGCTAAAGATTTAGAAATGTCATCCTTAACAACTGAACAAATTCAGAAGCTGTTCTTGTAAACTCAAAAATTAAATTTAAAACTTTTTTTTATTCTTTCTGTTGTGAATTTTAAATTTTTACGGTACAATGCTTGGAAGTATCAGATAATTTTAGTGCAGTAGATTTTTTATATTTTCAAATTTGCAATTATCTTCTTTAAATTTAATTTCACATAAAATAGAAATTACCAGTATCTAACATGCTGTCATGATATGTGCTAATTGTCCTACAGTTAATTGGTTGTACTTCTACAGTTCGTCGAATCCCATTCAATATTTCACCAGCAGACTTCTTTAAATCACCACCATGAATAATATTCTCAAATGTTAAACTATTCGTTGATGATATTCGATTATTTAAAGCTGCTTGATTCATATTAATATCATTTGGCGAATTACAATCATTTTGCATTTGTTGTGTTATATGTTGAACTGCTGCAGCAGTTTCATCAATTGTAGAATAATTTTGATTGTTATTTTCATTTGATTCTTCTTGACTAGATGAATTTTGTTGTCTTTGATTATGTAACTGTTCCATTTTAAAAAATAATTCTAAACGTTGCTTTTTCTGTGATAGAAAGTGATTTTTTTTTTAATTTGTTTTTGAATTAAAAAATGATTTCACCAGATTGATTTAATAAACTATACTTACATGTTCCCAGGCGAGTGCGTTTTCTTCTGAATCTCGACTTGCAATTGTCCAAAGATGTCCAGCACCTTGAGGAGCTTTCAATCCTTTTCGAAAATGTGGATTTATTGATAAGTTATGTCTAACAGAGTTTTTCCATCTATCATCATTTGATTTGTAATATGGAAACCGATCCCTACAAAAAATAAAAGCAAAAAAATTAAATTTGTAAATGTAATAATTATGAAAAAACTTTAATAACATTAAATTGGCAATTTTCTGAGATTCAATTATAGTTTTAAACGAATTAAAGCTTTTTGATAGCAAATACATAGTTTAAGACACAAATTATTTCATTGTATTCCAACTGAACATCTTTCGCCTTTCAAAAGATGTTCTCTTTAACATTTTAAAGCCATACTTGTTCTTAACTTTATAGTTATAAACATACATACAAGCTAACAATTGCAACATTTATTCAGATTTTTTAAGTTTGTTTAATTGGTTCACATACCGTTGAGTGGAATGGGTGCGAATGGTTACTTGGGATAAAATTTTATTGACATATTTTTATAACATATTTGTGTTCATTGATAAATCAGAAGTTTGCTCTGCTTAAAATCATAATTCGATGATAAAGGAGTACCGTAAAAGAATATAGTGAAACGTGAAAGAAACAACACTAGGAATATAAATCGAAAATATTTAAATACTTTCTAAAGACTTTGTACCTAAGCGTTGGGTTGTACTAATTATTGAAGTAAGTGTGCAGTTTTAAAAAATTTATGAGTGTATGACAATTTGTACCTCATTTGAATTAAATACAATAGATATTATATTTAAATGATAACGCAAAACTTATTCTTAGTAGTTGCTCGTTAACTTTAATTTCACACTTAATTGTAGTGTGATAAAAAATTGTAAATAAAAAAATAAAAGCTAATATACATATGCATACATACAAATCTTAATAACCTTAAGTGTATTGCATATAAATAGGCGAACAATTAATATTGAGGGGTTTGAGGTTTTCGACAGAAAATATTGTTTATCTTACGCAGTTAGAGAATATTGTATATAATTTGGATAAGATGACAAGAAACTCATGTGGTGAGACTTAGTACTAATTGTACTATTCCCAAATTGTGAATATTCTTCTAAACTCACTCACTCTTCAATTATGTGAAGTCGACAAATGTGAGATTTTCCAATGTAAAAAATCGGTGATATTATTTGCGATTGCAAGCATAAGACGACTGCCATGTCACTAATACACCACTCTTTTAAAAAGGCTTAGGAATACAATACTAGTTTTAGGAGATTTGGGAGAGCTTAGGATATTTTATAAGATTTCAAATGGAATCAGAGTATGTATATACAAATACAACATGTGTGTATGTATCTATCTGCATACGTATATAAATTTTTAATTACATGACGTACGTGTTATTGCTATATTAATACTCAAGAAATACTTGTATGTATTTTAATTTTTTCCTCCTTTTGAAAAGAAAATGTGCTCATAAATCATTTCTTTTGATTAGACCGACTTATTTTTATGTATATGTATGTATGTATACATGATTTTAAATTTAATTTTATTTATTTTGCTGATAAGTTTTGTAATAAAGAAAATTAACGAAAAAAAAAAACTTGTCTTAAATAAACTTTTCTATACTTTTTGAGACAAATTTGGCCATGCAAGACCATAATAATATTAAAAAGCATATAAAGAAAATTTTCATGACAAACTCTGCTTTCTTTCGAAATATGAATGTTCATAAATCATATTAAATTCGAATGGGAAATTCAAAATTACTTTATGACTTGTGATTGTATAATTCAACAGTGTTCACAAAAAAATTTTTTTTTCTTTTGTATCCTTTTATTATAAATATCCTTATAGTTATAGATTAGTTATAGGAATATATTCATTTTAGGTGAAGAATGCCTCTTTGATTCTTTTTTTGTGCAAATATTTTTACCTTTTATTTTTGGGTTTCTTTTTTCATTTTTTGACATGCATATTATGAAAGTCGAAATATATGTAAGTAAGAAAGAAGCAGTTGAAGAGTACTATGTGTGAATATGTTTATAAACTTGTGTATTTGTATATATGCTTTGCAATAAATTTGGATATATATTTATATATTATATTTATATATATATATATATAAATATAATATTATACATATATATAAAATAAAATAAAATTTATGAACTCATTTGGTTTTGTACCATTTTGTTAGCTGGCACGAATCGCCATTCAAGTTTTCCTTTTTAAGGGATGGACACAAAACGAAACCACCCTCTATATCTATAAATATTAAAATTTTCTTTTTTTTTTATAGTATAAGTATAATATATTTTTTATATATAATACGAGTATGCAGGTATAGATATGTATAATATTAATGTATGTATATTCCGTCATAAAGATTGTAAATGAGAAAATCACATGTAGTCGTCGTTGAGTCATTTAAAAAGGTATTAGTAAATGTATAAGAGAATATAAGTGGTTTTATTTCTTAGTTTTCTTGTGCGATATGTGATGTGGAAATGACAGGAATAGTATCTTTAGTTGCATTGTGGTATTAATACAAAAAAAGTAACAACGTCATTGGTATGATAAAATATGATTGTTAAAAAAAATCTTTACAAATTAGTGGAAGTAAGCCGAATTAGAACGAATTGTGTTCAGATAGGTACTCTTAAGCCTGTTTGTAACGCACTCTTGGGAGCAAATCTTAGATTTATTGATTGGGTTTACTACTTTAGATTTTCTAACTCCAATTAAGCTATATTGTTACAATGCTTAGTAAATGGGCTGCACAAAATTATAAAATTTACAAATTTTTTTATGCTGCAAATGATTTTTTGTATATGTACATCGAAAAATGAAATTTATGGTTCTTAGTTGAAATTTATTTTAACACATTGCCGACCGAGCGGAGAAATCTCCCCGTTTTGAAAAATGTCAGTACACGACCGATCAGGGAGATTTGCCCCGTTATAAAAAATGTCAGTGTACGACCGATCGGGTAAATCTCCCCGTTTTTTGTTTACAAATGCGTAATTGTTATTTATATTTGAGAACTTCATTAGTTGTGGCATGTCAAAAATGCACGGTGGATAGCTTATATTCAGTTGAAATTCGTGCGGTCGGCAATTTGTTAAGAAATTGCTATTCCTGGAAAGTTTTTTATGTTGAATGTTGGATTACTAGAAATTTTAGGAAAATTCATCAACTTTGACACTGGCTATGACGACGATGGGAACCGAAATACCACAAGAATTCACACAACCATATACCTGCCCACAGGGGTTATGGTGGGCAATGTTTATTTTATTTTTATATTAATTATTAAATTAAAGAAACGATATCGTTATTGTCGCCAGAGGAAAATTTTTAAAAGGAATTAAAAATTACAAAAAGATGGTGCAAAGATTTTCAGAAGGTTTAATAAGCTCTGTCTGTCTAAACGAATCATGCTGTGTTAATTAGTAGAATCTGTACGAATTACTCTGTGTTGAGTTCCAGAAAATAGCTTTAGAAAAGAAAAAAGATTATAGAGAGCCACGAGTCAAGTGAAAGTGCTCAGTTATATTTTAACGAATCAGTACTGATTAAAGAACTGCTGAAGAAACGTGTTGTTAAAAAAATTTAAAATTATAAAACAAAATGCTTTATTATAATTATAAGACAACAATGAATAAAAAATTTTCTTTTTCGATAAAAAATAAACTATCCTAAGGACTTTATCTAATATATAAAAAATATATTATAAAATATTCAGAAATAAAAATATTTATGAGGATTCAATTTTAGCCACACTGATTTTTATAAGGTAATAAAAATAAATTATGTTACATGCTTACATACATTAATATATGCATATAAATTCTACTTGATTATTTAAATACACTATATATATACATAGCAATATGAATGTAAACATGTACATATGCTTTATTGTAGAAAACTTACACAAAAGTTATAGGGGTATGTAAATATAAAATATTCCATAATGCGAACTAAAGTGGAAGCAAAGTCCCTTCTGTGCTGCTATTAAAAAAAAAAATTTTTTTGGAGTGGTATAAAGCACGATTGACAATATTAGCCTATCAAAATTGATTTAAGTTATGTCTATTCTCTAGAAAAACCAAAACAAAAAGAAATAAAAAAAAAAATCTCAAGGCAGTTAAGGCTGGAATTTTTTTCATATAATTTGTTGTTGTTTTTTATATTTTCGTGTTTTTTTTTGTGAAAAAATATAATAAATGTTGTTGTACGAGTATTAAAATAACCTCAGTACAAAACGAGCAAGACATTTTTAGGATTTTTTTTTTTCTCTATAAAATAGTAAGGGGTTGGTGGAATGGATATTTTTATAATTATAAACACGCAATGTTATATGTATATAGAGTATATGTGCCGAGATAGACCAACGGGAATAAAGTGGATGGTATTTAGGTATGTAGGTATATTTGAGTTTTTTATATTGCATACGAGTATAATCATGCTCCTCTTCTTTTTCGTATAATATCTCAGTATTTTGAAATTAAGATTTAATGTGGTGATGGTAGTTTGCGGAAGGGTCATTAAATCATTTAAAATTACATAGATATCTACTCGTGTATACATATATAAATATTCACATATTATATTCAAAGAGTTCGCTTTTTACCCTTCGAGTGCAGTAATATTTTTTTTTTAATAAAAAATATAAAAAAGTAATAATTATAATCAAAAATTCAAAATGGAGAATTATTATAAAAGCGTGTTGTATGTATGTACATATAAATATGTATAAGAATTATTTTGAGTTGCACACACACACATTTATATGAAGCCACATTTATACTAAAAGCGGCATGAGCGCATATACACCCAATTACATACATACATACATTATCTATAGAATACTTGAACATACAAATTTACAATGTGGAAAATTGAGAATTTTCCATTGTAAAATTACGGCTACATTATTTACGTCAAAAAAGAAAATTATTATAAAAAAATATGAAAAAAAAGAAATAAGAAAAATAAAAACAAAATCAAAAAATTACAATCAAAAATACTTTGTAAATATTTTTTTTTTCCATTCAATATGAAAGAAAAACAAAGAAATGAAAATTTTTTAATGAATATGTCAAAAAGAAATTGAATAGAAAAGTTTTACAAAATCGCAAGATTATAATCGATAATTTATAATTTGTATAGTGTGCATTTGTAATTAAAACTTGAATAATAAAATTTCATTTCAATTTCATTTAAAAATTATTATGTATTGATGGGTGAACTACGTATTTAAGTAGCATAACAGGGGTGGCACTCAATTCCTTGATAGTACGAGCCATTTTTCAAAATTTGAACATTTTTAAATACGAAAAATACCATTAAAAGTTAACTTGTAAAAAAATTTCAAATGGCAAATTATTGAAAGATCTACTTTCATATTGTCACCATAAAAATTAATGCAGCCAATAATTAGAAACTGACATAACCTAAAAACGCAATTGAAAAACTATAATTATAAAGTTAAGATGGAGGAATCAATGGTAGTTAATATTTCAATTATTTTAAATAAATTTTAAAGGCATTATTTTGTTTCAAAAATTAATTGCCATTTATGCAATCATGTCAGCTGTTAAAAACTGAAGGAAAAGCAGAGCCGATTTCTTCAGTTTTTAAATTTTCTGCTTTACAATAGCGCTGACAGAAGTACAATTATATTTTAAGATCTGCCAACATGATCGTTATCTTTCAAAAATAATAACACAAGAATATTCTGGAAAGATTAAACCGTAATATTTTTAAAATACAATATTGTATAATAATACCTACAAGAATGAATAAGAAATACAGAGAACCGCGTTTGGCGACCACTGCAATATAATTATGCAAATTTATACGACAAAACTTTGAATATACGAGTATCAAGTATAGGTTTCAAACCTTTTGAAGATAAAGTTTCCTAATTTCAGTTTAAATTTATTCTTTTATGATTTTCTCTATATTTGTTTTACTTAAATTATGTATGCGTTTTATAATCATGGTGGTATCGAAAATTATAAATGAATATTGGAATTATTAATATTTGTATTTTTAAATTTATTGTGTACATAAATTTTTTGTAGGTATTCTTGAAGCTGGGTATAATAGAAGTATACAACACATAATTTTTCCTGTCTTTGCTCTTAAGTTATTTGACGTCAAAGTTTCTTTCTTTACATTTTCTGCTATACTCGTATAAATCAGAATGAGGCATGATAGTTGAAGCAAATTTTGGGAAACTATTTTAAAGCTGCTGAAAAGCCTATTTTAGTGATGCGTTATTTAGATTTTTTTTTTGCAAAATATGTAAATGCAAGTATTCAAAAAATTCACTCATAATTATACGCTGATTTCCTAATCTTTATTCTGATACCAAATATTTGTGAAAAATTTCGATCGATTGTAAGAATAAAATTATAGAATATTTATACACCAGAAATATTCACACCGTAGCAAATCTTCCTTAAATTGCGTGATAAAAATTTTGAAAAGATTTCTTTAGAAGAAAATCACATGATATTTTGGTGTTGAGTTTTCTATTAATGATTTTTTTGGCTTGTTTTAAAATATTATAAACAAAAAGCTTTTAGTCAACTTCATGAATATGTTCGTGACTTATTTGTAACGAGCTAATATACTTTACAATTTGTAACGAACTTTACTTTGCAATTAAAATTAAAATTAAAAAATTCTAAAGACGCTTGTTAACGGTTTAAAACTTGGGAAAATTTCTCTAATTTTCTACGACATAACATTTAATAAAGACGCTTTATTAAAGCATACGAATTAACGGCAAAACATTTTACATATTTTTTATATCTTGTCCTGCACCTTCGTGAAGAGTACATTCATTTTGGTAGGGAACCACTTGAAGAAGTCATTAGCATGGACATGTATACATATTCTTGCTTAGCGTAAAATTTTGCATTGATTTGGACATCTCCGTCCATCCGTCCGTACGAATACGAAACTTTCATATAATAATAAATGCCATACAACTGAAAGAGTTTATTTAAAATATTTCAAAAATTAATAAAGGTACAAATATGAAATTCTGTATACGTGTTTCCAATCACATTCTACATTATGCTCTACAAAAATGTTATTGGGATGACTGCACCGGTTCCGGTGGCTGACATACAACTCCAAAAGCTAATTTAAATTTTTCGAAAAGTGATAAAGTCAGTTTCATGAAACTTTGCAGTCGTGTCTCCAATTATAGATCAGACATATCCGTGAAGTTTCTATAGAATGATTTCACAGGTTCGAGTAATTGCTGTATAACAATTAAAGGTGCAGGGTACTGAAAAGTTTTTACTTGTTTAGCTTTGAAAAATTACTTAAGGGTGTGATTGTATAATAAAATAGGAATATTACGTTAAATGAGCATTAGATTTTACGAGTCCCTGTCAGAATGCTAAAATATATTTTTCATTGTATTTTAAGAAATTAAAACTATTAACAAATAAACTGGGATTTAATTTTCCATTCTTTAGTAAAATTAAAGCTCATGTTGAATAGATTAATAATATCTAATTAGGTTTATTGTATTGTTTAAGTAAAATTGTTTATTGACTCAAATGATTTGTTTTAATATTCGGCACCGTTTAGTTATTTTGAATTTATTTACTTTGTATTTTTTGTATACTTGCAGCCTAATTGTGTATCTCGCCTTTTTTACTCGCTTTTTATTCACTTTCCAATCACAATTTTTCGTTTTTCTAAGGAATATTTCTTTGATCCAAAAAGATTACTCACTTTTTTAGTTGGATTTTTGCAATTTTTCTCAAATTATCGACTGAACGTCTCACTTTCAAAAATAAAGAAACAAACGAGGTACGCAATACCGAATAATGCTTTTCACTCGAAAATTGTATTTTACAAATATATAATTGTAACTCATTTACTTCTCAATTGTCGAAATTCGCAAGATGTAGACGATCGGGCCCTTAATTTCTTGTTTTTTTTTTCATTTTTTCAATCCAAGTGACGAGCATAGGGTTAGTGCATGGTATCATATCTAGTTTCATTGAGTCATAGAGTTTTAACTAGGTAGGTAACTAGCCTACCGATGTTTTTTCTTTAGATTAATTATTTAAGATTATTAGTACGAGTATTAATAATTTCTCGCAAAGGATATAAAAAAAATTTTCATTAAGATGGAAATGGCAACCCATATTTTCCATCATCAGTGGAAGGAAATTTGTTTTCTTCTATATTCTACTTTAAAGAAAAATTTTATATTACACAATTACATTAATCGTTATCCTTCACTGACCAATCACCATCAGGTTTTAATCATATTCATTATAAATTAGAAATTATCATGAAGGCAGGTATAGAAATTCACACGGTGTCAAGTCGATATCCGAAATGAAAAGAAAGAATAGTTATAAAAACAAGAAAAAAGGAAAGAACAAATGATATAGCATAAAAAACTATAAAGCATAAAAAATTGAATACACACACACAATCAAACATGCACAAAGTAATATTATCCTTTTGATTGTATACGAAAACGCAATGAACCATGTAAAAGGTGCATTTAAAGGTCGTCACGTGGCAAATGATTTTTGGAATATATCTATACAAATATGTAAATTTAATTTTTTTTTCCTATTCAGTTTGAACAGGACGACAAAGCAATTAATCGTAGCAGTAAAGTTAAACTAGGCAATTTGTAAATTATAATAATAATGAATATAGGAACATACAGAAAATTTCCTTATTTTTTTTATATTCTTATAAGGGTGAACATTTGCAACCCCATCAATATTTGTATGCGGTGGTTTATGGCGTATAATGATGAAATGAAAATAATAATCTTGAAGTTAATAAAAACAATGAACAGGTAAATATTGAATTAGGTTATACGAAAATTATACTTGTATATTAAATATATTTAAGAATTTAGCATTGTTTTACAGGTATATTGCACGCAACTTATATTTTCAATTGAGGAAAGAAAATTTGAAATAAAATAAATAAAATTTATTAGTAATGTTTTAATATTTCAAATATGGAAAAGAAAAAAAAAAACAAAAAATAAAAAACAGATGTCGCTAGTTAAATTCATGTGGGTTTTTGGGAATTTTCTAAAACAAGTGTTTCTCATCTCAATTACGCTGGCAATTACATATTCAGAATTTAATTTAAAAATTAAATTCTTAATATGTAATTTTTTAACTGGCCAGCCTGTTTTGAAAATAGGGGTTCAATATTCTTATAAAAAGAATTATAATGACTTATCTTATAAAAGAATCATTTTGACATTGTCAAAAACAGTAAATAACATACAGTATACTTCTATTTAATTTTAAGATACTGAAATTTTTAATGGATTTTAAAAATATTTAGTTGATTCTTAAAAATTTGAATCAATTAAATATTTTTATAAGAATCAGAAAAATATCTTCAAAAATATGGCACCAAGCAAATTGAGATTATATGATGCTTAAATTTCACATTTTCAAATCATGTTTAGCAATATTAAGTAAAACGAAAATTGGACCTGCAATTGACATAATGTACTGAATGGATATGCTAGTTATGAAGCAAAGGCCACAATGATTTCTATGATGCTTACTTATATATGTTTTTGTTTCTGAATTTTTGAATAAGTCTAACTTCTATAACAATCTATAGAAAATTGTTAATAGTATGTAAAATAAGATTGCCGATTTTCTCTCAAATCGAATTGCTATAATATTCACTGCTATAATATTTGCAATTTCTCCGTAAAATTTCTAATAACAAAATTATATGAATGGAGAGGTGTTAAAGCATACGACTTTGGAAGCCAGCGAAATGTATTTTTAAGTGGGTTTTTTATTAGGAAATGGCTGTTTTTTTTTTTTACTACAATGCTTTGCCGATTTTTGTGAGCGGAACCAAAATTGCACTTTATGAATGGATGTGTAATTTAAGTTCCGTATATAGGCTATATTTAAATCTCCATATATGTATATTTTAAGCGAAGGACAATTTAAAAAATGACAATATCTAAGTATGACAATATACGTAATGTAAGGCAATTGTAATTTTTTCATGGCAATTCCGATTGAGTACCATTAATTTGATATCAAAATTCATTTTAAAATATTTTGCATTCAATTATTTCAATTATTTTCAAAATTTTCAATTAAAAAACTCCGTTAATTTCGTATTTAGATTACGAATTCAAGTTACATATTCATTCACATTAAATTTTGCTTGTATGTATGTATACGAAAAAATCTATGTGTGTAAATGAAATTTCTAGAGAGTAGTGGTAATTTTTTTTTATAAATATAAATTATACTTTAATTATAACACATATACATACATTACTTAACTTTTATTAGAAAGAAAACTTAATAAATCTTCAAAATTCTTAGAAAGAAAGATATAGAGGTTCATTTCTGAGGCCGAAAAAAAATATGTAAGCATAAAAAAACTGAGAAAATGAGGAAAAATCACGAAACAAAATATAATACACAAAAAAAAAACAGTAATATAGCGGGAATTTTGTGCCAGGTACAAATTATTGATATTTTTTTTCTAATACCATTGCATTTTCAATTTTAATTTCGTATGTATTGTGTTTACTTTAAATGTATTGAATATTTTGTATACAAATGTGCACATATATAAGCGTATAATGGGATTTTCCAACATAATTCCCCTAAAAATATGCAATATTTTTGTATTAATTTGTTTTATGTTTATTTTTTTTTTTTTTGAAGAAATTCTAAAACATAAAAGAAAATAAAGTTCTAACTAACTACGTAACACAATATTAAAATACTAGGAAATTATATTCAATTTATTGAATAATGTTTATTAAAGTCGAAAAAGATATATGAAAAAAAATAACGTTCTTAAGGTTAAGGAATCCTTTTACACGTACACGTATTTCTTGTTTATTTTTTTTTTTTGATTTTTTATCGCGATTTAATTTAAAAAGGATACAAGAATCAAACAAATTTTTGTAAACAAATATCAACATGTATGCAATTTTTTTTATTATTGTTATTATATATTTCATTTTATTGTTATTATTTTTTTACCTCTATACTTGTTATCAAACAACATCTCCAAGAGACAGACAGAAATTCTTTTAATTCTTTAAAAAAAAAATGCTATAAAGTTGTAAAACTTTGTATATTAGAGTAAAACATCTATGCATACATAATGTACTTTTGGTAACTAATCCATGTGCACATATGTATGAACATGTGCGAATAACAGCCATACATTTTCATGGTTCTTATAAGATTCTTGAATAGTATCAAAGCATATGTAGGTAATCACATTGGTAAACTATATAGAGTGAGAGTGTGTTATACACTCTTATATATACAAAATAATATGCAAATGAATGCAAATAGAAAAAAATGGTTTAAAATAAAAAAAAGTATGCAACATACAAAATACTTTCAATTTTATCACCTACTTTTACAAGTATTTACAATATTTATAATAATAAATTAAAGGATTAGGAAATAATTTACATCCTGAAAAAAAAGTAATCCAAATTTTCGTAATAGAATTTTCATTTCCTTGTTAAATAGTTCTAAATTGATGTTAAAAAGTTTTAACATTAGAAAATGTTTATATTTTTTTTTAAATATAATGAATGTTTTTGCGTTTATATACATAGTATTTGAATTTATATTTACTTACGATATCCATTGATAAATTCCAGATACAGTCAATTCACCTCTCTCCTCTAGAGCATATTCAATTAATTCGGTATATGTGAATGGCGGTTTTTTCGGACTGTAAATATAATTGATAAAATCGATTTTGTGGTTATTTGCTTTTATTTTTAATTATGATTTATGATTGTAATACCTAACAAAAAGGACAATTTTGAGAAACGGAAATTGATACAGGTTTGGGCAAATGATCTATATTAATAAATACTTTATGATTTAGGGTAGAGATTATCAGTCCTTTACAGTAACAACAAAAAAAGCGTAAATACAAAAAATTTTAAAAAACTCTTATTTTCTCAATTATTTGCTAGAATTAAAGCTTTGCAGAAGTTTGAAAACAAAAATAAGCCAGAAAGCCCTTTTTTCCCAGGTGTGAAAATAAGTTACTGTTTTGTCGTGTGTTTGTATACAAGTTTACCTGCTTATGAATAAAAAACAGGGCAAATTGATCAAATCTATTTTGTTTTATTAATAACTGAGTTTTGTTTTTAGAATTTTACTGCTGAACAACCCAAGTGACGCCAATAGTTTTGTTGTTTAATCAACTACATACTTCACTGATAATAATTTTAATTTATAAAAACTTTTTAAAAATTTGAATTTTTTTTAAATTGAGTTATTCAAGTTTTTGAAGAGAAGTGAATTGTTGTGACATCAAGCGTCGATATTGTAAATGAATGTTCAAATAATTCGAAAAATTTGAACTTCTAAAAACTTGCTAGATAGTAAAATTCTAGATCATAATATAATTTGCGGCTGCATGAGTGTATTGAAAAACTCAAAAAATAGTTTGAAAGTATAATAAAGTCTAATTCTTTCAAATAATTCAAAGTTTGGCGATCAAAAAAAAATCTGTGATTTTCAAAGTCAAATTGTTTAAACATATGTAAATGAAATGGCGTCAAATTACTCGATCGAATTTATAAAAGGCACCTTCATTACTGACCGTATTGTGTAAGCAATAGGTAGGTTATGTGATGGCAACAAATTTTGCATATCGAGTTTTCGGTGGGAACGTACTTCTCCATAGTAGGGAAGTGTAAATTAACTATTTTTAGCAACCTGTCGGTCTGTCGGTCTGTGTGTGCACGCGTGTATCTTAAGTTCGGCTGAACCGATTTTGATGAAATTTTATATGTAAGTTTATTTCCACCATGGCACGGATTGATCAACTTTTGGTATATATCAGGCCTCGGGAACTGCACTTTTTAGCGGGCCTGTTTTACATTTTTGAACATTTTGAAGAAAATATTCAACCGATTTACTTGAAATTTTATATATAAGCTCAGCTCGACCGTCCGCGAAAATACCTATATTTTGGAAGAAATCAGGCATCGGCAACTAGTCGTTTAAACCGGGCCAAATATACATTTTTGTGTATATAAAGAGAAATAATCAACCGATTTCATTGAAATTTAATATTTGAATTCCTCGTATTAAAACAATGAACATGTAAATTTTTTGGAAAGATCAGGGGTCGAAAACTGATCTGCGGGCCGATTTTTCATTTTTCACCATATCTACGGAATGAATTGATAGAATTTCTTGAAATTTGATATTTGGGTTCTGGTTATTACCGAAACTAACTGGCGAGCATTTCAGGGAATTCGGGTAGCACAAAGCGAAACTCTACTAAGAGCAAAATTTACATTTTTCTAGGTACGTTAACTATAAGCTTACTAATGTCCTAAAAATTCGAAAGAAGTATTTAACAAACATTTTTATAATATTCTGTAACACTTTCATTTAACTAGACAATACACAATACGGTCAGTTATGTGCTGATCACATCAGATTTTTTTTATTTAATTTTATCGATAAATATTATTATAAGTATTTGATGTGTGAATGAATTTTGTAAAAAATCCTGAATTTGTGTTTGAAGGCAAAGTGAAATGAAACGTATGTATGTCAATCATTCAGACAAAAATCGTCGTGTAGTCACAGATAATAAGTTCAATTTTTCCCATTGTAAACACATTTATAATATTTTTATTGTCAATTGATGTTAGAACAGGTGAATTTAAGTCTGTTGGGAAAAATAAATCGCGATTATTTCAAATAGTTTTGGTGTAATTATGAATTCGACGCTTACAATATTTATTTCGTAATGAGAAAATATCTGTTTGTGCAAATTTTACATGATTAAAGATAACATAAAATTGGTTAATTGAGTGCACGTCTCTATTTGCTTAAATTTTATTTAAGCAACAGCTATTAAAATATAAGTAAGTATTAAGAAATAAAATATTAATTTGATTAAAATTCGGTTTGAACTGCATTTTCAACAGCTGTTTCAAATATTGCAAATACTAAGCTTATTAAAATTAATTCAAATGCAAATTATATTGAAGCTGTTATGTAAATACATACATAATTATATACGTTTTATAAATTATTCTTTCTTGCATCATAATTACTTATAAACGTGCATAATATTTCATTGAATTACTTGTCTACAGCTGCATATGTGTTAATTAAATCGATGCTTGTTCTTCTTAAATAAAGTTCATAACAAGTTCATTATCATAAGATGTAAAATTTAAAATTAAAATTGACCTGTATGCATTATAAATTATATGTACTTGTAAGTATTAAATTTTTGTTTAATTTACATACCCTTTAGGAGGTGATGGAGAATTCTCGAGAATAATGTTTTCACCAATAATCATATCGCCATCTTCAGTTATTTCTGCTGTCAACTCTTTAATTAATTCATCAACTTTTTTCCCAGTTTTCGATTGTATGGCTTTATTATTATTTATTGGTTTATTTGGTTGGCTTACATTAATTGGGTTTGTTAATGAAGATGCTACAGCTTTTGGATTATTTTGAACATCTGGTGATAAATGCGGTAATTCATCTAATCGAAAATTGAATAACCATGATAAATTTTTGTCTTCAAAATCAGCTTCAGTTTCTAGAATATGAGAAAAAGGGAAAAATTCATCAAATATTAAAAAATAATTTTAAAAATAATAACAAACCAAAAAACATTTTTTCAACCTTGGTTGATAATTTTGAAAATTGACTGGTTTAAGCTAACACTAATTTTTGTGTAAGAAATCGTGTTTAAAATGACTTACATACATATGTACATATTTTAACTAAATACATACATATGTATGTAAATTTCTGAGCCATCTATTTTAGAAAAAATTTAAAAAATAAATTCGATTCATAAAATTTTTGAATTTTCAAAGAAAGTGTAACAATTGAAAAAAAATTAAAAATTTTTTGAAAAATAAAACCTTCTGACATAAAATGCAGTTATACTAAATTTTGATTGAAAAACTTTAAACAATGAGAAAATGCTGACGTCATTATGCAGACGCTTTACGTACAAAAACTTTATAAAGTCGTTTCAAGTTTAAGTTTTTTAAAGACTTTTTTATACCAGACAGACCTAATGTATGTGTGTATATTGTTTTATACCATCGGTGGCAAGAATTGTGAGACCTGCGTCCCAAATTTTTAAAAATTATATATTTTGTTATGCAAACGTGCCGAGAAGTTTTTATTAGGGAATTAATAACTTTGCACAACAATTTCAAAAATTTAGCTATATAATGTACGTATGTATGTATGTACGTAAATACCAAATAATTTTTATTTCAATAAAAAAATGATATCAGTTCAATTTTACAAAATGTAAGTAATTACCAAGTAAACAAGTAAAACGGACAGAATAATACCCTGCGCTTTGACAATCTGAGTTTAAAAAGTGTTTTTTTATGAAAAAATTAAAATTGGCTGTTAAACCCCTGATTGGAGGCTCCCCGGATACTATGTCTGACCTATAAGTTGACACAAGGCTGCCAAATTTCATGTGTCTAGCTTTAATATTTTTCCAAATATTTAAAACTTTCTTTTGGAGTTGTTCAAAACTTCAGGATTATATCTGATCTGAAATTTGACACACGATTGCCGAGTCTCATGAATCTAGCTTTATTATTTTACCAAATATTTAAAGTTAACTTTCGTAGTTGTGTTGCGGCTTCATTCCATTAAAATTTTCAGAATATGTAGAACATAATTCGACACATCTTTACAAAATTTGATAATAATATCTCTATTAGTTTTTGAAATATTTAAAAAAATCCGTTTGAGTTGTTGACAGCTACCCGAACCCGCTGTCCAAATTGGTCCAATTACAATAGCAGCTGTCGTTGGCATAAAAGAAACAACTTGTAAAAGTTTGGTGTCGATTGCATTATTCGTTTTTGAGTTATTGTGCAATCGGACGGTCGGCCGGATGGACGAACATGTCTAAATCAGAATTTTACGCTGAGCAAGAATATACACAATGTCCATACCGAAGACAACTCCTTCAAGTGGTTACAAACTCCATACCAAAATGAATATACCCTTCACGAAGGTGCAGGGTATAAAAAGGAAAACATAATTGAATTTGGTACGAAGCTTAAAATAATGCTGTATTACTACACAACACTTGCATTATTGTTAAAATTTAGGCTTTAGGATAAACGAAATAAAACAATTCTTTTCAAAAATTTCTACATAAAAAAATTTTTAAATTGTCAAATTCTTTTCCTTAAAAATTTTTGAATAAATAAAATATGAAAATGTTCAATTCCATGCGAGCTAAGTCTGGCACGCGAGCCAATGTTTTGCCATGTAGGTTTTACAGCATCCCTGACTTGATTTTCAGTAACACGGTATTAATGTAAAATCCAGCTTACTGGTTGTATATAATTACTAAATTGTGTAATTATAGTGTATTACTGCATTTTAATGCAGTTTGAATTTTTTAATACATGGCGTTTAAATTTACTGAAGGTTCCAGACTAAAATGTTCTTTGCCAAGAGCAGATTGAGAGGTAAGTTAAAAAACTTAATAGTAAAAAAAATAATTATATTTTAATGAATAATGTTAAAAAAATTAGTTAAGTTAGAAAAATAAAAATGGGTAATAAAAGTAGAAAACCAGAATAATATTTAACAAAATGTGTTCGAATTAAAGACAATAAATTTAATCAAGTTTTTTAATAAGTGGCTAACATCTTTTGTGGTGTTGTGGGGTACTTTGTATCTTACTTACATTTGTATGCACTTATATATATGTATGTTTAGATATGGAAGGTATGGTTCTGTTCTTTTTATAATTCTCTGAATCAATTTAACGAAAGTAGTATTTTGAGTATCAAAAAATAATTTTGACATAAGCGTAAACGATTCGAAACGTTTCGATAGAATGGAATCACATTTCAGTACATACTAGACTCGTCTCGAAATTTGACAAAATGACAATAAGTACTTAATAAAAAACTTGCAGTTTTGCTAAAGTTTTTGTTCTTATAAATTTTTCATGCAAAATTTTAACATCTATTGTTAATCCTATTTTGCTAAACAAAAATGAACTTAGGCGCTAATGTCAATATATTTTAACTGTAGTGATTTCATCTTTTTGCATTTTATCGCTTAGACATAAATATCCCAATTTTAAATTTTTAAAAATTCTACATTTAGGAATTGTAGCAAATGAAACCTACAGGTCTTTTTTAAAACACATAATGAACTTCATCTTTTTTATATTTTCTAATTTAATAATATTAATTTGAGTTGAATTTCTAATACAACGTCCAGTTGTTTAATTAATAAGTAATGTGCCGATTACACTTAATTATAGGCAAAAGAATTAAAAATTTTTTCTCCTCTTGCTAGACGGCTTTCTTCATACCTCTATAACTCAGTTGGTAGAGCGTCCACCTAGAAACCGGTAGGTCAATGGTTCGAGTCCAGTTCGCGGAGAAATATTTTATAATTTTTCTGTATTTAACTCGTTCCTTAGACTGCGTCATCTATCTGTTATGCAGTTGTATGAAGAAATTTCCAAATTAATTAATAATAATTTGAGTATGTACTGCAAAATCCACCATTTTGTTTACCCACACAAATTTATCGTTTTTATAAAATTTACAACAAGACGAATTAATACTAATATAAGTTCTATGTAATAACCAATATGAGTTTATTATACCCGTACGAACGTATGTTCGAAGGGTATATTAAATTTGCCTTACCGTTTGTAACGCTAAGAAATAACGGTGTTAGATATAGACTCAAGTGTATGTTTTTGATCAGCGTCAAATTCTGAGTTGATTTAGCTTTGTCTGTCCGTCCGTCCGTCCGTCCGTCCGAACGATAACTCAAAAGCTAATTGAGCTAAGTTCACCAAATTTTCACAAATGATTTATTGTAGTAAGTGCCAGAACTCTATTTAAATTGGACATGATTAGGGTACCGGTTCGGGTAGCTGCCATACAACTTCAAAATTCATTTGGCTATATCTCAGAAACTATAAAAGTTGTGGTATTGAAATTTCACACAAACGAATATATTAGTAGGGCCAATGTGTCTTATAAAAATCGTTGAAATTACTTGACTCCTTCTGGTACCTGCCATACAACTTCAAAATTCATTTGGCTATATCTCAGAAACTATAAAAGTTGTGGTATTGAAATTTCACACAAACGAATATATTAGTAGGGCCAATGTGTCTCATAAAAATCGTTGAAATTACTTGACTCCTTCTGGTACCTGCCATACAACTTCAAAAGTTATTTGGCTATATTTCAGAAACTATTAAAGCTATGGTATTGAAATTTCACACAAACGAATATATTAGTAGGGCCAATGTGTCTCATAAAAATCGTTGAAATTACTTGACTCCTTCTGGTACCTGCCATACAACTTCAAAAGTTATTTGGCTATATCTCAGAAACTATAAAAGCTGTGATATTGAGATTTCACACAAGTGAATATATTAGTAGGGCCGATGTGCTTGATAAAATTCGCTAAAATTTCTTGGCTCTTTCTGGTAGCTGTCATACAACTTCAATAGTAATTTGACACACACAGTATTTTGAAAAACACATAGTACTGAAATTTTGCATAAATTAATATGGTAATACGGCAACTTAAAGTCATAGTCTGCCCCTTAGTTAGTTATGGCACATTAGTTATTCGCACATAGGATAACAAATTCGTACGGGTATCACAGAGTTGACAAGGTCAACTCTATTTTTTTTCTCGTTTTAATATTGTTTTACATTTATCCTGAGATCCATGTAAACTCAATCAACAAGGATTATTGCAATGTTCAATTGAACTTATATACTTTGCTATAGACATTTAGTAATATGACAGTTCCGATCTACATATGCTGCGCGTTCACTTAAATTTCTCAATTCGATTTTATTGCACTTAATTATTTTTGAATATTATTTGAAAACAGTTGTATGAATAGAGTAAAAATAAGGTAATTAGTTTGAATTTAATATAGTATTAAATTACATACCTACATAGATACATGTATGTATGTATGTAACTCAACCGAAGATTTCTGATTCCTATTGTGAAATAATGAGCTATCTTTTCGAATTTTTCACGATGCCCTTTGATACATGATGTGAATAAAAAATTCAATAAAAAGAAGTGAATGTTTAATTGTCCCATAGTTTGATTCCATTTACGGTATAATGCAATAATATGCGAATTGCAAGAATTATTACTGCAATCTGTTAATAAAATTTCTCTGCATTTATTTAATTTTATAAAGCATTATTTAAGTAAATTTGGATATCAGTTAGAAAAACAGAAAAAGGTTTTATGTTTTTGTTTTCCCTGTGTTCCAGAAGACTGGGTAAATTTTAAAAGTTCTTTAAGCATTTGTAAGGTAAAGTTATTCTAAATTTTTTAAAAACTCTACGACTTCTCTTGAGGTATAGCGACGTTATTAATTATATCGTAATTAACCAGACGATATAACACACTCCGAATACTTTTGTAATAAATTGTTTGTAAAACGGCTGTTTGAAGGCTATCCAATTCTTTAAAAACAATGTATTTTAAACTATGTAAAATTGATTCGAATATTAATATTTCAGTGTTTATTTATCAATGGGTTTAATAACAAAAAACTGCAATAATGTAATTGCAAATATTGAATAAAAAAAGAAATATTTTAAACTTTACGATATTATTGCAATCCTCTATGCATGTCAAATTGCTAATGGTCGAATAAAAAATTTTAGTTAGTATACCTATTTGTATTTAATTGGGTCTTTGGTACAATCTTAAATAGATAAAAACCACATACATACATATGTATGTATATATACGCACTTCATGTGGTGCGTAAAGAACTATATAAAAGTCTTAGTTAAAATTGTTTCTAAAAGTCTAAGTGTAAAAAAAGGCGCTTTCAGAAAGTAATTTAGGTTTCCATATAAATATCTTATATAAAATATAAAGGATAAACTGCAACTAGATAAGAAAGTTTTGTTTTTTGATAAAGCATTTTAAAATGTTGATGAATGTTTCAGAAACCGTATAACAGAACTGCAGAATTATGTAGGGAGTCTCTAAATTATTATACAAAAATGGTGGAGCAAAGAAAAAGAAGGAATTTGTGAATAACTCACTGATTTCTAGCAATATGTTTAAAAATCACAAAAAAAAAAAGGCGTCACGATCTTAGCAATAGGCCCGAACGATGTAAATACATACGTATGTATGTGTTTATATTTTTACCAAAATTATGATAACGATGTAATTAATAAAAGTGATTAGAGCCAATCTAAAAAAACTGATGAAAGTATTTCATAAAAATGACTGCTAAAGTTTAATAAGAATGAAATGGAGTTGACGTTTAAAAACCATTAATTTTTATTTAAATATTGAAGGTAGCTCTTGGTAAATATGACAGTCAAACAAAAGAGGTACCTACATAAATATAATAAAAAAAAATATGGTCCATAGGAAATTATTCATTGCATTTTTTTTATTTTATAACAGATTTTATATTTTTAGGATGGAATTTGCTTTACGAAAATAAGAAAATTTCTTAATATGTCAACTAAAAGTCAAGAAATAGTTGATAAATTCTTTAAGCAGAGAAGTTCAAAAGATAATTCTATTTAAATTCAGAGAAACGGTATATAACTTAACAATTTTTACGAAAAGTTGAAAATTTGTGGAACTTTTGGACTCTAAGTGCAAAAAATATCTTTGCATCCCATTTTTATTTTAATAAGTTTATAAATCTTAAGTACTTAAACTAAATGGACGCGACCTCCGCTTTTGACAATAAAAAGATTCGCGTATTTGAAATGTACAATGGCACCGAATTCGTAAATTGAATTTCAATTTTCTTGTGTTAGAATTGAAAAACAATTTCACATTATTATAGCAAAAAAACAGCTATTACAATTTCGAAGGAATGGTAATGCTGTTTTTTTTTGTCAATCACACGCCGCTTAAGTTGGGGTCATTGGCTGTTTTTTAGTTATTTAATTAATAGAACACAACTTCAACAGTCTTATTAACTTTCAGTTAATTAATCTTACCAGAACTTTTTGATGCTGACTTCTCCACTATATTTTGTTGTTGATTATTAAGATTTATTTGATTATCTATAGGCAATGCAATTGAATTGGGAATTAAATTATGCTGCCGTTCCTGATCGTGCTGATGCTGCAATTGTAATTGTCGGTTTATATTATCATGCTGATTTAGTTGATGAGATATATGCTGTAATTGCTCCTGTTGTTGATGATGCTGATTCGGTTGTTGCTGCTGTTGTTGAAGTTGATGATGTGTTTGGTGTTGTTGTGGTTGTTGTTGTTGATAAATCACTTCATCATTTCGGTGAAGATCATTTGGATGAGTGATTTTTTCAAAACAGTGCGTAACCGAATTATATCTCTGATCTAATTCTAATAAATCCGCATTATGCCATTGACTTGAATCAAAATGTTCATTGTTTGTTGTATTTGTTGTTGTACCATATATTGTCGTAGAGGTTGGTACTGGTTGTAAATTATTATCATAACTTAAAAATTCAATTGTATGACAATTGATAAAATTATTATTATTTAAACTGAATTGCAAATCGCAATTACTTGTATCATTTTGTGATTGTGAATTTGCTAAATTTTGATAATTTTCGTCAGCGACGGTGTATTCATGTGGTTCTTCATGTTGCTGGATATGTCGTTTTTTTGGTTGAATGTAGTTACAGTTATCCAAAGAATCATTCAAATCATCGTGTTTACGTTTTAAATAAAAATTCTCATTACATACTGACTGCGATATGGTAGTGGATACTTGAGAAGTTTGTTGCGATAATGTTGGCGGAGGTTGCGGAGGATCACTATGTGTTTGCTCCATATTTGAATTAACAATCATTTTATTAAAAAAATTTATAAATTACTTAAACTTTTTTTTTATATTTTTTTTTTTTTTTGGTTTTTTGTTTTTAAATTTAGTTATTCTTTTTTAAGCCCTTTTGTAAAGGACACTTAAAAAATTATAATATTGTTCAGCATTTTAATTTTCAACGCTTCATTGAACCGTACCGTTTATAGAATTTTAAATTTTGATATTATGAGTCCGATAGTTAAATTAAAACTGAGTATTCTTTTAATCGACAGGAATTTTTTTTCTTTAATTTTCGAAAAAATATAATATGAAAAATTAGGATATATGGAATTTATTTATACAATATGCATATATGAAATAATATCCGCGACTATACAAATAGTAATTTAATTGCTCTAATGCGCAGTCATGTAGAAAATGTTTTCTCTATATTTTTTTGTATGTATTTGCCGTTTATATTTAAATATGTGCCTACATATGTTTTCAAAAACCCCTAGCACTAGTGGTAGAAATATTCTTATGACGCGAAAGGATCGATTAATTTGGTTGGTTGAAAAGTAAGGATAAAGAACGTAATATTTGTACTGTATACACATGGAGCTCTATACCTGTGTAACAGTGTATCTAATATTTGTATTGTAATTTTTTTCCTTTTTTTTCACTTTTAGTTTTCTTAATTTTTTTTCACTTCACAGTTTATTTAATATTTTGTTTTAAGCAAATAGATGCGCATAATCTTCACTTCCATGTTGCTAGAGAACATAGAGAGTTTGTTTAATTTTTGTTTTTCGAAATTGCTAAAAATATATTCAATTATGCATTATGTGAAATACAAAATTTACATCCCATTTTGATTTTCCAGCATAACGTTCGAAATAAAATGTTTAATATATTTTAAATTGGTAGGTATCTTATATTTTACGTAAATACATAATTTAAGGGAAATAAAAATAATAATTTGCTATTCTAAAAACAGTTTTAATTTTGTTATTTTTATAATCTTTTAAAATAGTTATTCACTGTTTAGTCCAAAACATTTTAATTTGTGTTAAATTATATAAAATTACAATAAAATTGAAATCGTCCAATATTATGTAACTAATATTTTTATTCGAAATTTCAAATTATTTTAATTAACATTTTATTATGTTGTTTTATATTAAGAATGCAATATAAAATCCAACAGTAGCTTTTTATAAGATGAGAAATTCAGAATTAGTTAAGGTGGAGTAAACCCAAAATTTTTAGCAATTTTCTTTTGAAAAATATATTAAAAAGATCGATCACTTCTCACTGACACTATACATAAATGAATAAATGTATTAAGGAATAAGCAAATTTAAAACCTTCATACATTTATTTACATATAAATGTACCCACCATATATTATAATATGTATGTGCAAGCATAAATTCCAATAAAATCAAAGTATGAAATTTAAAAATTTTATTTTATCACTTTATTTGATAACCGTATAAATTTTAATATTTTTTTGTAACGATGTAAAATGTTGATTTTGTATATTATAGCGCAATTCCTAAAAATAAAAGTTCTAAGTTTGAGCAGACAGTTGGGAAAGAAAATATTATATAGCTTAACAAAATTAACAGTTTGACAGTAAAAAACAGCTTAACAATGTAACAGTAAATTTAATATTTAATATTAAATTTATACAAAACAAAAATTGATGAAAATATTTATAAAAAAATTGATATAAATACATATATGCATTTTTTGGTTCTCTGAAAGTTTTTCGAATTTTATCGGTTAAATCGAAAACTTCATGTTGTTCAAACAGTAGATTTAAAAAAACTTAATTAGCTTAGATCTTAACATAAAACACGTTCGATAAATCAAATCTGCAAAATCAACAAATTTGCTATGTTCGATATATGTACATAACTCTGCTGAACAAATGCCAAGTTAGATTAGCATTTTAACAGTCAAACTCAACCTAAATGTTTATTAAAAAAGCTAGAATAAATAAAACTAATTTTTTTTACCTTAATGATATGCTCATTATATAACAAATTTAAGTTAAAGGCTTGGCGGGAAAGCTAATTACATTTAATTTTTACGTGATAAGAATTGACTTTCACGTCAAATTTATCTAGGTTGAAAAGATAAAGCAAAAACAAACGATGTTGCACATACATGCTAACATATAAGCATTTCATATTCTGTTCACAAACAATTAGGAACTCATCATTGTTATATCATATCGAACATCGTTAATTAATGAAGGCAATATAATGTAGTTGGGTCTGAGAATGAAGTTGAAAATTCTTACTTTGTTAAATCAGTAATACGAGTAGATGCGAGAAATATAAATTATTAGTTAATTTAGCATACTAGTTTTTATGTTGTTCACGAATTAAAAATAACATTACGATTATAGGATTATATATATTGTACATTGTATAAAAACTTTATTCCTTTAGGAAATTGGAGTCACTATTATGCATGAACTCTAAGTTATTATTAGACGTGAAACAATAAAAATATTGTTTGTCTTAATCTACATATCGCCAAATTTTTATAGAGCTATCATCGCTAGTTGAAAGTAATTGTCCAGGAGTGATTGGATCCCATGTTACGGTATTTACATCTTGAGCATGAGCGTGATGAACTGTTGCAACCACGCTAAAAGTTGGCTCATTTTTAGATGAATTTTCATCTTCTTTGATAATTCTAATAGCATCATCCCCACAAGCAGTTGCTATTAACCCTACGAATTGAGAATAACATTTAAAAAATATTAAAATCAGGTAAATTGATTTAACTAACCTGTGAGTTTACACCAACTAATATCGTATACGCTTCTTGTGTGTATACCAGAAATTGTACAAACACACTTCCATGCTGTTTCATTATCAGGTGTTGCTATATTTTCCTCATTACCAGGTGGATAAGCCTGCCATATCTTAACTGTTTGATCATCGCTACAAGAGGCTAATCGATTTCCCGTACTATCAAATGATATACTCCAAACAGTGCTAGTATGTGAAGCTAATGTTGCAATGCATTCCCAGTCATTATCTGCTGGGTTTTCTTTGAACATTTTAATTGTATTGTCATAGCTTGCAGAAGCCAATATGTCTATATGGGGATGCCATCTAACTTTTTTTACATCTTGTGTATGAGCATTAAGTACAGCAGCGCATTCAAATTCATCATCACCAGCTACTTCCCACACCCAAACAGATTTATCTCGACTACACGTCGCTAATAAATTTCCTGATTTTGACCAATCACAACTTTTAACTTCATTTTCATGTCCTTCTAATGTCGCATTACATTCAAATTCTCCTAAAGAATAAGTTTTTGTAATTAAGGTTCATTTTCCACTTTAGATAAATTTATTACCAGAGGTTTTACTCCAAATAGCAGTAGTGGCATCAAAGCTGGCAGAAGCTAGAAATTGCCCACAAGGTGACCATGCTACGTCTACATTGTATTAAAAACCGTATATAAGTTTACTACATTGCAAGTCTCGATTTTGTTTAGCTACTTACCTCTTATGGTTCTTTGGTGACCATCTGATAATATTGTTTTTGTTGACCATTTAGAACCACTACGAGACCAAATTCTAATTGTTTTATCTTCCCTAAATATTTGGTAAGATATTTTATATTTTATACATAATATGTAATTTGTATACATTTAACTCACCCGCACGAAGCAAACGCACCTCCTTTCGGATTCCAATTTGCACCCCAAACTATCCCTTTATGACCTTTTAAAACGCTTATTTCCTCTAACTGCCCCATTTCAAATTAAACATAAAATCTTTTATATAATTTTAATATTTTTTCAAACAGTCAAGAAAATATTAGTTTTTCTTATCGTTACACAAATTCATTTAATAGTATCATATGTTTTCTTTGTTTTCTTTTTTATGAATTGACAAATTGTCGGATATATGACATTAGGGATGGGAAAAATTTGTTTTAAGGCTGCCAGCTATTCACAATTGTAAAAAGTATAAATGAAGTGTAAAAAATAACAAGTGATTTTGTTTAATACGTACAAGGGCGAGCGAAAGCGGCTTTTCATATGGTTAAACTTGATTCATTTGAAGCATCGATTTATTTTCCAATTTTTGAAATATTGAATTATAATAGAAAAAACTAAATTTAAAATAAACAAAAAAAAGAGAAAGAAAGAAAGGGGGAACAAATATTCAAAGAGGTTTATGTAAATTTTATTGACTTAATTATTATATAATAGTATTTTATAACAAGTATATCAAGTAAGCTTGGAGTTTTTTGTCATTCTAAGTTATTCCGGTTCATTTAACGTCAAAAAAACGTTTTTAAATTAATAATATAAATTCTGTATACACATAAAAATTTATGTACGAATAAAATTTGTAAGATATTATAAGTAGTTTTAAAAAACTTATTTAAATTTATTTAAATAAGTTTAAACTTATTAACTATTTAAAACTAAATTATGTAAATACATAATTTTTGTGTTTGAGTTTTTTTTTTTAATTTTATTGGATTTTCGTGTAAGCACATTATAATATGAATCATGCGTGTGAGCTCAGTTCAATATAAAATAATAATGCAAAAAATAAGCAATCAAACTAGACTAAAACTAAAAGGTAATGTGGGTTGCATTCCTATAAATAAAAAACTTTGTGATTTCGAGATTTTAGAAATTTCTTCCTTGGAAAAAAGAAACATTTTCGATAAAATAGGAGGGAGTATTCTGAACATTTAAAACTAATAAAGCAGATAAATATTAACTTATTTACTTCAGCGTCTGCTACGATGTTCGTATAAGCAAAATTGTACGATTTAGTTGGAAGCGATTGAGATTTGAAACGTAAGAGACTTTGATTTGTAAAAGCCGAATTTAATTGAACTGAATAGTATGAAAAAAATAGAATCTTGACTTATTTCCCATCCAATTTTTTGACAGCTGAAAAAATTAAAAATGGCGAGAACTGAAATTTTCTATATGTTTTAAGTCTGATCAGCTGATTTTTGTTTTTAATTACAATAATATAAAAAAAGCTGAAGGAAAAAAAATTTGACCTATTTGTTTTTGACTTATTTTTGTTTTGTCGGCCGCTTATTGTCTCTTTTATAGCAATTGCTTTATTTATTTTTTTTTTGACTTTTCAATTGTCAAAATACACGTGTAGTTAAGTTGATATGTATGTAAATTGTAAACTTTAAGTTGCATTTTAAATAGATAGTATTATTTTGCTTTTAAAATTGAAATTTAAAAATATGTCTTCATTCTTTTTGAAAAGTGAACCAAAGGTGAAAGGTAGGAAAAGAAAGGTAATATAAGATTTGGGAATAATATCTTTTTTTTTGATTAAACTTAGTATAATATTTGCAGAATAACACAGCTTTAAAGCCTAAAACTAAGACTAAAACGAAAAAGGAGGCTGAAGATGAGGAAATTGAAAGTGACGATGCGTTTGGTGATGAAGGAGAAGATGATTTGGATGGAAATGAAGAGGCAATTGCTGAAACTCCTCAAGAAAAAAGACTTCGTTTGGCCAAGCAATATCTTGAAGAGATTGAAAAAGAGGAGAGAAGTAGGAGGGAAGATGAGGATATAACTGATCATGTTTCACGCAGATTGCAGGATGAGTATCTTGATAGCATTGGAAGGTTACGGAAAAAGATAGCAGATAATTATACAGGTTATAACAAGGATTCCATTAAAATTCTCAAACATAAGCGCCAGAAGCTTCCGCTAACTGTAGTAGTCTCCTCGAATGATAATTCAATAATGTTTAGCGGTGGTAAAACTTCTGTAGTTGTAAAATGGGATTTGACGACTTTTAAAGCTTTGGGAACTTTTGATTGTCAGTCGGTAAATGAAGTAGACTCTAGTGGTAAGAAACGAAGACCACATATTATGGCGATGGCGATATCGACAAATATGAAATTTTTGGCTGTGGCGGAAGGAGGAAATGATATTCAAATTTGGTGCCCAAATGAATTAAAACATTTAAAAACATTTAAAGGTCATAGAGACATGGTAACTTGTTTGGTGTTTAAAAGGGATTCTCATGACTTATATTCCGGAAGTAAGGACAGATGTGTTAAACTTTGGAATCTTGACGAAATGGTTTATGTGGAAAGTCTGTAAGAAATAAAGTTTATAAAAAAGAAGGCCTTTGTTACGTAAAAATTTTAAATATTTTCAGTTTCGGTCATCAGAGTTCAATAACTGGAATAGATGCGCTTTCTAGGGATAGAGCAATTACATCAGGTGGGTCTGATTGTACAGTGAGAATATGGAAAATAACTGAAGAATCACAATTGATTTATAATGGACATATTGGGGGTATAGAAAGCGTCAAATATATTAACGACGAAAACTTCTTTTCATGTGGAACTGATGGGTATATTTTTTTAAAAGAATAATCTTTTATAGAAAGAATAATTTTATTTTATTTTAGATCTTTATGTTTATGGAGTACAATGAAAAAAAAACCATTACACACTTCCAATTTAGTACATGGTACAGCATCCAATTTAGAACCAAATTGGATATCAGCCATTAGTTGTGTATTCAATACAGATTTACTAGCATCGGGCTCATGTGACGGATATATACGCGTTTGGAAAATGGACACTAGCAAAAAACTTGTACAATTATTTGAAATTCCTGCACCTGGCTTTGTTAACTCGCTATCTTTTACTAATGATGGTAAATACTTGATAGCAGCTTTAGGCCAAGAACACAAACTCGGAAGATGGTGGAGAGATAAGAGTGGGCGAAATGAAATTCGAGTTATAGAATTAGAAAAAATTAATAAAATTGAAAGTTAATAGTAATTAAAAATGATTTTAAGTTTCTTTTGAAAATAAAAGAGTAACTTCGTTTTATTGGAAGCTTGTACGAGTTAAGTTCTTTTTGAACAATAGGTTTTGTTTTGGTATATCTACACGTATATATATACGTACATACATTTTTTAAGAAAGAGACAGTTAAAACCAGAAAATTTGTAGAAAAGTTTGTAGAAAAGCAATAGCACTGTAGTTTTTATAATTTTATTATTTTGATCATAAACCATTTTACATAAATATTTTTCTTTGATTAACAGAAATTAGAATAATTCGATATTTATTTACTTATACATATATTTACAAAAACATCAAAAAACACATACATATATTTTTTATTTATTCATTTTATGTATGAAACTCATTCCTCTTCTGGAATCTTTTGTGTCTTAATTATTTAAAGTGTAGGAATTTATGTCAATAGTTGTAGGGCAAATATACAAAGCATCGGGATTAATTTCTTTATGTCTTTAAAATTGATGCTGTATGTACCTAAAAAAATTACATTGATTGTATGACAAACCAATTTTGCGTCTAATGTCTTTCATATTGCTCTACCTATGTATGTGCATATGTATTTGCATTATTATTTTTTCATAATCAGTATTTTGGAACTTATTTCTTTTGCGTGTTGTGTTGAAAAATTTAGTAACCTTGATCGATTATATACTAGCATTTTAAACTATAACAATGCACATGAGAGTGATGAATTTATATGGAAGACGCATTGAGAAGTTTTGATATAAAGTATAAAACCAATATTTTTCGTTGTACAAATCTTAGAAGAACATACATACATATATACATACATATGTATACAATATTTCGGGTTAAAAAAGATGGAAGGCAAAATAAAATCAATTACGCTCATAGAACTGTTAATTGTTTCGTAACAATTAACTATTTCAAAATAAAGTGAAAATTAACTATTTCAACTTTGAATGAAGAGTAAAAATTTATAAAAGCTCATTATTTACCCAATCTTCTTTATCTGATGTTCTAAATTGAATATGTAGTAATTTTTTTCATATAATTTATTAAATTAAATGAAATAAAAACAAACAAAAAAGAGAAGCAGCAACAATTAAATTTTTTTTTTTGTTTTTGAATTCTGTTGGCTTTAAAAACAGTAATTTTTATTTTACAATACATTCACATATTTGCATAAGCATGAGCAAATATAATTTAAAATTTTCCATCTGTTTCCATTCCTCAATATTTTAAATTTTTTCTTAACATTTTATAGACGATGGATACAAGAAATTGACCCACTTGATTGTGATAATTCTCGTTAATTGAATATGAAATAAAAAATTATTACTTTTTAATTAAAACATTCGGAAATATCTTTATATAATTTCATTGTAAATTAAAGAATTCGTAAATGTTTTCAAACTATTTTTATAATATTATTTAGCACATTTTTTAATACATACTATTATTTTATCTAGATTTAATATGTAATATGACACGTTAAATTCTTATACTTAGGACTAAAAACAAATTTATTACAATTAAAATATTTAATATTAAAATATAATTTTATTTATATATAGATTTTATAAAATAAAATTATTTTACAATACTTGGTAATTATAATTAAAACATCACAGATTTTTACCAAAATAAAAAAGGTATTAATTTTATAGCATGGCATTCATATATATAAGTATATATATGAATACATGTACATACATACAAAATATATATATGTAATACGTGTATATATTCATAAATTTTTTCTATACTTTATTTAAATATTTACGATAGTAATATTGTACCTTTGTATTTATAAATATAATATTATATTTTTGATTAATATAGCTATGTATAAAAATAGAGTGTTTTATTTTCTTATAATAAACTAAGTAGATAAAATTAAATTTTGGTTTATTTTTATAATACACATATTTACAAGGTGTTATAATTTAAAATTTACAAACGAACAATTATAAATTAAAATGTTTTATGAAACCTTAAACGGAACAATATTATTTTATATTCTATTCTTATAATTAAGGTACATAATTAATAACTCTAAAAATTTATAATTCAATTGAGTATAATAAAAATCGGTACTTTCTTTTTTTTCAATTTTAACATTTTTTGAATTTACTAAAACGTCAATTCTAGCATTTTTCTATGATTTGGTAGGCTAAAATGCTACACACGTCAGGAATGGTACTGTAATTCGTATAAGACTTTTCTAATTCCATTTAAAATTTATTGTGCTTTTTATGGAACAATCACAAAATGATAATTTCTTGCAGGATTTTTGAAAAAAATAGAAAATTAATGTTAATGTAATTTTAGAAATTAGCAAAATTTACGTCAAAGTATCAGAAAATGCTTGAATTATTTACTTATTGTTATCAATGATGGATTACTAATTACTATAATCGGAATAGGCAGCATCAGTATTGAATGTAACACAAATATGCCCAAATTGAATGTAAAGCACTTCTTATTTCTGGATAGCATCAAATAACTTGTTTTTCCAAAAATGGTGGCACATACCTTTGTTTCAAACATTTTTTAAATGGTTTCGTTGTTTTCATTTTGTTTCGAATATTTTTGGTTCGCATTATTTCTAGTATTTTTTTAAAATCGTTTCAAAATAATTTTTACGACAACAGATGAGTGATCGCCAAGAAATTTGTAAAGTTTTAAAAACAATATTTAAAAGTTTAAAGGTAAATAATGAAATTTAAAATAAAAAGAAAAATATTTTTATACAAAAAGAATAATATTTTTATACAATTATTGCGTTTCGTTTTTTGGTTGAAAACATTTACGTGCTAACATTAAACTTTCGTTTCGAAAAGCTATATTCTGCCACCCCTCAATCGTCCTTAAAATTAAAAAACAACCCTAAATTTATGAAATATATATTTCAATTCTAGCCATGCAACTAAAAACTTTCAGAAATTTAAAAAAAAATTTTTAAGTATTTTAGTGTATAATATCTTGAATTTAACTGAAGACAACGAAGTGGTATTAGAAATATGAATTGAAATTTTTAGTAATCCAAAATAAATACTCGTATTAATGTTAATAGTTTTTTTGTTTATCAATAAAATCATGAAAGCAATATTGGGAAATATTATTTGTTTGTGGAGCATTTTAGCTTTCACTTGAAAGTGTTCTTTTTCTACCAAATTTTAATTCAACTTTATTTTCATCATCCTTTTCTTTAAAATAATCACATATTTGAAATAAACTATAATGTTTTGTATTTTCTAATTGATTATCCATTTTAATTTTATTAGAACCTAATAGATTTAATTTTTTCCTAGGCTGACTATTGTATAGTCTATAATTAAAATCTTTATTGGTATTAGTTAAATCTCTTGCTTTATAGGAATCGAGTTCATCATTTGAACTATATAATCTTTTCATTGATTTCAATGAATTAAACTTTGATGATTTTGGTACATTTTCAATATCAACAATTTCGGTTGTTGTTGTGTTAGTTGGACCTAAACTTATATGATAAATAGGTGGCAAATGATTACTATCGAGTTTTCGATAACTTTCATGCTTAATAAAATCTTCACTACTGCTACTTGTATATGAATTATTACTAGAATTACTTGATATAGAATAACTTTTCTTGATTTCATTTGATGTTTTAAAATTTTGTTCAATTTCTTTTTGTTTTGCTTTTAATGATCCATAACTATTTAGAGACGGTCCAAGAAAATCTAATTGTTTTAATTCTGTACCTAATGCCGTTTGAGGTGGGTAATTTGATTTTGAGGACTTCAATTGTTGACGTATTAATGCTAATGTTATTGATTTCCTTGGTTCCATTGTGATCTTTTGATTTTTTAACTTGTGAGAAAGATTATCAACACTTGTTGAAAAATTTTTATTATCATATGTCGATATTTGACTAGGTTCTCTATCGTCATCATCATCATCGTCATCAGATGAAATGTAGTTTTTACTTTTGCTATTTGATAATTCACAATCTGAATGAAGTTTATAGCTTTCTTCATTTATAATACTAGGAATTTCAACAATTTTCCACATTTCACGATCAGTTGTCGCTGAGGCAACTGCTGCCACTGTTTGATGAACGCTATTTAAGCTTTTTGTTATCGTCAAATTAGTTTTATTTTGTTCTTCTATTTGCTTTTGTTTCAGCCATACAGGTGAATCTGTACACGAAAAAAGCAAAAAAAAATTAAAAAGAATTATACAAATAAAAATTAAATCTGTTATACAAGTAAAATAAGATTTAGATTTATTTCAGCTTTTTATAATTTCGATTTATTTCAATTCTGTTTAATTTTTTAGTTTAATTGTTAGAATGACCGTTCGCATAAATATTTTCTGCATTACAAAATATTTTCATCTTCTTGATTAAACTATAATTTACGAATACTTTTAAGAAATTTGGAAGAACTATAAAAAAATAAAAATCAAAATTTAGTAGTTCAATTTCCTGGAAAGCATATTATAACAACTTAACTACGGATTTGAAAGGAACAAAGAGTAAAAAAACAAGAGATTTTCTAATAAAACCTATTATATCCGTATTTTGTTGCATATATGTGGGAGAAACATTAATAAAATAAATTAAAAACGAGAATGGATATAGTTGACCGTGTTAACTCTGTGATATCTGTAGCAATAAATAATTTCAAATGTCGGAGATAGTTAACATACAGTTTCATACACCCTTTTGATTTTTCTGTCTAGTGCTATTCTATACATATATGACAGTTACCATATAAACTCATACAATATAAAATAGTTTTACTGAAATGATGGCCACATCACCAAATGTTTGGAAGCTACCAGAAACAGCCGAGAAGTTTTAACGAGTTTTATCAAACATAACAGTTCTAATAATATATTTGCTACACAAATTTTCAAAATCATACTCTGAATAATTTCTGAGATATGGCTAAATATCTTTTGGAGTTTTATGGCAGCTATAACAAGCGCTTATGACATCTCAACAACTTTCAACGAATGTAGCTGCCATTTTACCATATTTGTTTTTTGAAAATTGCAGTACTGTAAGTTGATCAGTTTTTAATATAAAGCCAAATAACTTTTCAAGTTTTATGGTAGCCACGCAAACCAGTACCGCATTGTATCATTAAATAGTTATCAATAAATAACCCCAATTTAAATAGGGTTCCGGCATTTACTATTATAAATCATTTGTAAAAATTTGGTGAACTTAGCTCAATTTTTTTTTGATTTATCATTCGGACGGACGGGCGAATAAACCGCCGGATTGGAAGACGGATAGACGGACAGACATGGTTAGATCGAATCGATGTTCGACGCTGATCAAAAATATAAACTTAACCTATATCTCAAATTATTATTTCTTAACTTTACAAACCGTAAGGCAAATTTAAATATACCCTTCGAACCTATACGTTCGTATGAGTATAAACAGTGGTAGTTGCAAATGTCATAGCATATAAGTAAGGGGAAAATATACGTAATCACTTCGTCTTGTTGTTTTTATGGAAGCCCAAGAGCACATAGTTTCGGAGAAATAAATGAATTTTTCATCAAATTTGCAAAACTTCACTTTCAGTTCGCTGAAGTACTTTTACGATATCAAATTAACTTCTAATTAACAAAAATTTCTTTGTGAACTTACTCTATTTTTAATTACACTTTTGTTAGCAGAGGCACAGGCGAACTATCAAAGTAAAACTAGGCTAGGGTTAGATTTGGATCGGGGAAATATCGAATTTAAAATAAGACAATAATATTATAATTGCAAAATAAAAATACGTTAGTTGTGAAGATGGAAGGAAGACTTACCAACGTATATTCGATTACGAAATGATGCACGTGAAATCGAATGTAAACGATGTTGACTTGCTATTGATAACTTATAATGAATATCAGGCTGTTGTTGTACTTCGATACCAAAAATTTTCAAAATTAAATTTTTCAATGCTGCACGGAAATCTTTCAAATGATAGGCATATAAAATTGGATTCACAGCTGAATTTAAATGGGTTAATATTATACAACACATTTTTAATTGATCTGGTATTGGTATGTCACGATTAAATGCTCTTATACAATTTATTGTATATAATGGTATCCAGCAAATCATAAAAAATAACACAATAATTGATAAATTTTGTGTGGCTTTAACATCACGTTTTCGAGCTGCACCAAGAACTCTTAACATTGTACCACCATGTCCTCTACAATTATTGAACGTATTATTTGATATTGTTTTAACTTGTTGTTGATCATATACTGATAAACGTGATGATCTTCTTGATCCACTAATTGGATTCATTGTAACTATTTGACGAATCTATATGAATATAAGTATAAATAAAAAATTAAATTTTTCTTATTAAGAAAAATCATAATTAATTTTAATTAAAAATTATTTATGCGTACCTGTTTGACGATGACACGATAAATATGTGCATAAAAACATAACATTAGAAATGCTGGTGTAATTATTGTTGCAAAATATAGAAATAATAAAAAATTATAGTCCATTGTTTCCTCGAAAAAGCAGGTTCCCTGATATGTATGAAAACCAAATAATGGCATTAAACCAACAATAGTACCAGCTACCCAACACATTGAAATTATACCTGTTACAATAATAAGTAATTAAATATTAATATAGAAATAGTGACTTAATTAATTACAAAACAAAAATAATGAAGAAATTTATTTGTAAATTAAGTAAATTGCAATCATCTTTAATTCCAAGGAAACTAATTACGATATATAAGTATGTATGTATATATGTGAGTCAAAAATTGTATAAAAATAAAATTCGCGTGACTTGTTTTCAAAAACACTTTTTCATTATTTATAATTGTTTTATTAATTGAAATTTTTATTTGAATAAGAAATTGGAATGAATCAAATTAAATAATATTAAAAAAGGATCGATTTGTTTTTAATATACAGTGTTACTCCAAAAACGCTTCACCTTTAAAGGAGTCACTAAGATATAACTAAGAGACATTGGATATAACTAAGCTTGTGAGTTGCATTTAAAAACAAAAACAATAAACTCATGTTCCACAGTATTTTATACCCCGGAGTAGAATTTGAATGACTTAGCAATCTTTAATAAATTTAAGGGTTATCTGATTTGAGAGCTCTGAAGGGTTCAGTTTTGTTAAAAATACTATATTAACGGAATTGAACAAGTGATTATTGACGGATTACCTGATCTATTTTGACAATTATAAAATCAATTTAGTAACATATTGTTATAACGGTAATTGTAGTGGAATTTATTTAAAAAAGGTACCATTTTCCACGTAATCACAATGCTTTGTGGAAAGAGACATTTCATTATTGTATTCATCTAATAATAAATTAGTTGAGTTTTTAAACCCTATTGTGAGAAATGTTTCATAACCCAAAAATCGCAAAATATGCAAAAGAGGCCGATGTTTTTTACGATCTCAAATTTCTTAAATAAATTTGTAGTTTATCACTTATAAAAAAACGACGAGTTTTCAGTGTATGAGAAAATATAACAATTTCAATAAAGGAGCCTTTTAAATTTATTTACAAAAAATTTTATAGATTTAAACTTTTTGCCGCCCACTGTACTTGATACATTTAGCCAGTAATGATAGTTAATATATTTTTTGGCAATAGAAATTTTAAATAGCCTTCCGTTTTTGGATTTAAGGGTTATAATAAGAAATGAATGGTTCATAAAAATTAATACAATTTTGCTTTTAATATTTTAATGGGAAAAAAAAATATTTATAGGAGAAAATAATTTGGAATAAATTGCATACTTACAAGGTTTATTTCTACAACAATTGAAATTTTTATACCCGTACGAACATATGTTTACTTATCGTTTGTAAAGCTAAGAAATAATGGTCTGAGACATAGACTTAAGTGTATGGTTTTAATCAGCGTCGAATTCTGAGTCGATTTAACTTTGTCTTTTATCGTCTGTCCGTCCGTACGTCCTAACGATAAGTCAAAAATTAATTGAGTTTAGTCAACCAAATTTTCACAAGTATAGTTTATCATAGTAAATTTGTTAAGATCGTGGTATCGGTTCGAGTAACTGCGATTCAATTCTCAAATTTATTTGGCTATATCTCAGAAACTATAAAACCTGTGGCATTGAAAAGGCGTTGAAACTGTTTGGCTTTCCCAATAGCCGCGATACAACTGCAAAAGTTATTTAGCATTATCTCAGAAATCATTGGAATTATAATATTTCTTGAAAACAAGTGCGTTATTAGGGCTGTTATGTGTGATCCAAAGTCAGCTATGGGATATTCATAACTCGCACATAAGGCAACAAATTCGTATCGCAGAGTGCACGGTCAATTCTACTTTTTCTCGTTACTTTTATTTTTGGTCAACAAAAATGACTTCAATTTCAATTTTATTTTTTTATTGGAAATAATAAATTGAATTTTCTTCTAATATGACTATAAAGTCCAACTATCAAGTTATCTTTAATTTTGACTTATGGTATATGTATCATGTAGTTATATGGTAATATGGTATTTAAATTAAATACAGAAATTTATAATTTTATCTGAAATCTGCAAATTCTTTCTGAGCTAAATTAGATTTAGATACTGCATTACTGCAATACGAAATTAAAGGTTCCTAACTGTCCGATTGGGCGGGGCATTTTATTGTTCGAAGTATGGAATAACAAGTTATAAAGCATGAAAAGTCTTCAGCTTCCTTTGTGAATGTTATTGAGGCTAATATTATACAGGTTCGCGGTTAATATTATACAGATTCTGTCTTTTTAAATTTTTGTAATATAAATTAATTCCTTTGTAATGCAAATTCTAGTTTTAAGTTCATAATTGAAAAAAGAATTAAAATGCTGTTACACTTTTTGCATTTATATAACAATCATCTTCCTAAGATACTATTTGAATATATTTTGTACTTGAAATAGCAAAAACTATCCCGTATCTGTTGATTAAATAAAATATACTCGTATAGTATTTATTTATATAACTGATATGCCGAACGTGATTCAGCGCATAAAAAAAGTAAATTTACTCAAATCCAAACCAACCCAACAGAAATCGGAAATATAAATTGTCAACAAATATAAGTTCTTCTGCCAAATTCTATACAAATTAATCTAATTCATTAAAAAGGATTTTTTTTATTAACCGTGAAATTTCATTTAAAATTAACCGAATTTGTAAAAGAAGTGTACGTGTGTTTATATAATAAATAAGAAGTATCGTAGGTTGTTATTTATTCCGTGTGATTGTGAAAACAAAACCGAAATGGAAAAAATTTAATCCTTAAAATTAAAAAGATTAACGTTTTTTTAATGAAAGAAAATTTTTTTTAACTCGAAATAAATACTCGTATTTTGCATTAGTTTAAATTTATTTTAAGGATTTTAAATTATTAAGGATGTCGAAACAAAAGACATAGAGCTTTAATAGATATTAAAACGAAAAGTAATTTCTCATAAGTTCTCAATTAATAAGATGCTGGTGATGAATACCAAAATTTTAGTTTAGAGTAAATTAAAATAATTTAGGGTTAGAATTCATAGTTGAAAGTTTTGGACATATAAAAGTCTGTCTATCCGTGCTAAACTATAATATCCCAGCTCAGTAACTAATTCAAGTCAAATTTCTAAATTTTCACAAATTGTTTATAAATTAGCTACTCGTTTATTAACATTCGTTTAACATAGTTAGTATAATTTGAAGCGTTATTTGATTATAAATTCAGGATATTATGCTGAAATATCGTACAAACGAGTTTAGTATAGCAAAAGGACATAAGTTTTCATATAAAAACTACACAATTATTTATAAAAATTAGTGGATATTGTAATTGATTTCTTATGGTATAATTTCAAAGGTAAGGAAAGGTATAAGCTCTTAACCTTACTAAAATATTATGTAAATGAGATTAGTTTCTGCTCTTCTCCATAATTTCCTACAACTACACCACACTAGTATGTATATTTGAAGTACAAGAATAACATCTATTTAAAATTAATTTTACGTTTTGATTTGTTTGTGTTCTTATAGTGCGCTTCTTATAGTGGAAACAGCGTGCGGAAACTTAGCAATGACAAACCCGTCGTAATTAACCATTATTTCAACTTTGACTAATGAGAATAATTTAAGTAAAAGATTCTTCTTTTAAAAGAGTATTTCCACTTCTTCAAGGGAAATGTGCTATTCTAAAAATCTGATTTTTTTACACATATATTTATAATACAATGGTATATCTACATTATGTGTACTTAGAAGATTGTACTTTGTGGCAAATAGCTTTGGAAATAAAATTTTTCTTCGATAAATCTCTTTATAAACAACCACATGTAAAATTCTTCAATAATTTCATAAAAATTGCAATTTACACAAAAAACAAAAAATATTGTACAATAATTTATGAAAATTAATGATCAAAATAAATTTGTAAACTACTTACCAATTGCAGTTTTTGTTCTAACATTCCTTGAATATGCCATCGGATGTAGTATAGCCCAATAACGATCAACTGATACAGCAACTAAACAAAATATTGATATTGTACATAATACAACTAATGTAGATAAAGATAATAAACAAGCGTATAAATTCTTTGGTTCACCAATCGATGATAATATAGCAAATGGTACACCCAATAGACCAACTAAAAAATCAGCAACAGCTAATGATACTATATAATAATTTGTTCTACGTCTCAATTTTCTATCACGTTTAAATACAATAATAACCATTAAATTACCAATAACAGCGATAACACCAACCAATATTTCAAATGCTGTATATGGTATATTAAGTTGAAAATCTGTTTGATCCTTAACATTTTCATATCTTGAAGATGATAATATTGAAGATGGTGAAGATATATAAGATGTTAGAGGAAAAGAAGAAGAAGCAGGAGAAGAAGAAAACGATGAGGAAGAAGAAGATAATGTTGATGAATAATTTAATTTGATTTGTTCATTCAAATCTGGATCTGGTAAGAAATAGTGAAATGACATGATAGAAAAAAAATGATTTTTATATTTTGTATCTTTTATATTTTATTGTAAGAATTAAAGTATTTAACTTGGAAATTTTGTTAAAATCTTGATGATTCTTTGTTTAGAACTGGGAATTTTTCTGGTTGCTTTTATTTGTTTGTAATATTACAAAATTTTAATTTAAGAAAGTCCAATTCTTCCACCAATCTGTTTATTCAATTATAATTCAAAATCTATAAATCAATAATCTGAATGAGATTTATATATTCTTAGTGTGCATGATGATCATTTTAATGACTTCTGATTAAAAAAAAAAATAAACTACATTGTTTACAAGGACATTTTATCCTTGTACAATTTATTCGTTTTATTTAGATGTCAGTTTGCTTCTGATGTTGTTTTGCTATGATGATTGTGAATTGTAGTTATTTTTATTCTTAGAAAAATATTAAAGTAAATATTGGCGCAAACAAATAAAGCGCAGCAATAAAAAATCCTTGTTGATTAAAATTCAAAGTTATCCTTTTTTTTTGCTATTGTTCATTTCACATTGGCATTCAATTTATTTTTTTAAATGTATTTTTTAGTTTTATGTTTTAATTTTAGTTTCACATCATATTTGTTTACATATTATCCTTTTTTGTTTTGGTGCTTGTTGAAAAATTTTACTTTTTGTTACTGTGATAATTGAATGGAATTACAATTTGAAATAACAAAATTAAATAGGTTTTGTTACTGAGTGCCTTTAAAAAATTTCACATTAAAGAAATTTTAGGAAATAATTATGTCTCGTGTACTGACCATATGTGATAATTGAAGAAATTGTATTTGGTACTACTCCAACTCTGATGAATTTCTTGTTGCTTTATAACAAAATTTATACTTTTTAATAAAATAAGAAATTCAATTATTTTTATTTTTATATTAATTTAAAGCTTTAAAAATTTTATTCGATCCAAATTGTTTTAAGTATAATTCTTCGATGAATGATTCACTTTAACTTTTTCTGAATTATTTCTTAATTTGTATTCGATCTTTATAATTATAGTATTGATTTCATTTAATTCAGAATAATTTGCATACGTAATTTTAATAATATATGATATTAATGATATTAATTTAGCAGTATTATTTAATAATGAGAACATGGTAATTTTCACAAATGATTTATATTCTAATAATAATAATAATAACAATGATGGTAATATTGTTAAATAATTTGCTTTCATTTCACGTTCTATCTGATCAAATCTGATGATAGGTTCGCTTTCAAATAAAATTATATTTTATGTTGTCATTTGATAATGTGAAATAACTCGAACGTTTTCTAATAATTTAATTTATTTTATCTTAACATATGTATTTGTGTATGTATAAGAAACTTGGCAATTGCTGGAGAATATTTAAATTTTTGTATACGATGCACCTGTAATGATTTTAAATTATTCTTAATTAATTTAAAATTAATAGTATTCTATTATAATTTTAATATATTGTAGTTATCATTAAATATCATAAATTGAAAAATTAAAAAAAAATGTCATTATAATGCGAAGAATGCAAGTAATATTGTAAAAATGAAAATCAACTGTGTAAAAGGCAATGAAAACCCAATTGCTTTAGAATACTCTATAAGAAATCCCTCAAGATCCTGTTTCCTCAAGTAAAGAAAATTTTTGTTTTAAATGTAAACTATTCAATTTTCACTATTAAAACAACACGCCATTATTTTCTGAATAATTTACTTGTAAAGCGAATTTGACATATTAAAAACTATTTAAATAAAAGGATTCTGAACGTTGAAGAAACGAACATTAGGCTAATGAGTGACACTAAATTTAGGAATGTTTCCTTAAGATTTGAAAACTCAAATTCTATTTTCGTTTTAATTGGTTTGTCCTCGTTAAGTATTTCAACTAAGTTAAAACTAGTCTCTCAGTTACCTAAAATTTTTCCAAATGGAGTGGTCTGGCATTAATAGTGCGTAAATTATCAAAGCTTATGTAAATGTAATTTAAAATGGTCAATTTTCATTAAATTTTACTTTATTTATATAAAATTGTCGTAATACATAACAATTTCATTCTTCTTTGTTAGGGTAATTGAGTTTTGTATCAACTATACAATTTATGTAATAAATTATTAAGCTCATAGTATTGAGGATCATAAAACCAAAAAAGATACACAATGATTTATTGTACACAATTTTGTAAGTCATATTGTAATTAAAAATTAACTGGCAGCATTGTAAATTGTAAATATAATTGTGAATCAAAAATATAATTTTTTAAATAATTTTTTTTTATTATAAAAACGTGCTAATTGATAAAATGTCGAACTTTGGTTATAGAGTTTATTGTTTAGGCTTTAAATTTTACGATAATTTAAAAGAAACTGATTTTAACCTAAACGAGAAAAAATAGAGTTGACCGTGTTAACTCTGTGATACCCGTAAGAATTTGTTATCCTATGTATGCGAATAAATATGCCATAGCTGACTACTGGACAGACTATCACTTTAAGTTGCCATATTACCATATTAATATATGCAAAATTTCAGTACTGTGTTTTCAATATTTTCTTAGATATGGCCAAACTACTGTTGAAGTTGTATGGCAGCTACTAGAAGGAGCCAAGCAATTTCAACGACTTTTATTAAACACATTGGCTCTACTAATATATTTACTTGTACGAAATTTCAATACCACATCTTTCATAGTTTCAAAGATATAGACAAATAAATTTTGAAGTTGTATGGCAGCTACTTGAACCAGTACCCCGATCAAATCCAATTTAAATAGGGTTCTGGCATTTACTATAATAAATTATTTGTGAAAATTTGGTGAACTTAGCTCAATTAGTTTTTGAGTTATCGTTGGGCCGGACATACGGACGGACGGACATACAAAGCTAAATTGACTCAGAATTCGATGCTTATCAAAAACATACATTTGACTCTATATCTAAGACAGTTACAAACGGTAAGGCAAATTTAGTATACCATTCGAACATACGTTCGTACGGGTATAAAAATATACCATGATGAATAACCGATCGCTCTGTATAATTCCAAAATTATATTTACAATACTAATAAATCCAGCAGTATTAATCTAACTGGAGAGAGATTTTTCAATTGAAATAGTTCACTTGTATAAAGATTTAGCGAAAATGTTTACATTTAATAGCTCATGTGAAATGCGAAAGCAACCAATTTCTAAGAAACAATGCACATCAAAAAACGGGCGACTCACAAATTATCCTCCGAAAAAACTTTCATAAAGACCATCTTCGTTAAGATTACACAAAAATTATGAAATTTGATATGGAAATATTAAGTTCCTTGTAGCATATTACGACACTCTTAATTGAACAACCATAAATAATCATTCAAATATGCACCCATTAGGTGCAATTTATTTATCTTTATATTGCATACTTAATGAAAGACTTTTTCCTTTACATTTAAATGGCATAATTTTTGCTAAAGACTTAACTAATTCTTGTTTGACTTTTCATGAATTTAAAACCAAATATGTACGTATTCCGAAAGTAAAAGGCGTCAATACTCTAAATGAAAAACAAATTTTGCAATGGAATTTGTTGAGTGATAATTAACCATGAATGTCATATTTTTAACAAAATATTTACTAAATTATGTACTAACATAAAAAATTCCTCGTTACTGAAGAAAAACGAAATTAAATAAATAAATAATCACGTTTTAATAAAATCATCTCGCAAGTTTTGGTAAACGATTCTGGGAAAAGAAATGAGTAAGAATTTCAAATTATTTGTACATATTTATTCCATATACAAATAAGTAAATGTTTGCTGCTGTTTAAAGTAGAGAAAATCGATGAGCCAATGAATCTACTTTAAACCAATCATTTTATATGTGTAATTATGTGTTATATGAGCTTAAATAGTAACTTATGAGTATTATTGTAAACAACATTGAGGCAAATAGTGCTTATATTGAGTGAGAGAATTAAGGGAAATAATTCTGCAATATTATCAAAAGTTTTTTTACATGATTACAGGGAGAGACTAACACTAATAAATCGTAACATTTAAAAAAAAAATTTAAATTTTTTCTAAATAACTAACTCAATACAGTTATGGTAAGTTAATTTCCAAGCATCATGAGACTAAATAACAATAATTCAGTGTAAATAATGGAATCCATTACGAATAATATTAAAGTTGAATTTATTAGAAATTTCAAAAACTTTTTTTTTTATAAATTTCATTCTTAGATTTCACACTCTTTTGTTAATCAATTAAATAAATAAAAGTTGAATAGAATTTTTGTTCATTCATCTGTTTTCAAAAAATGACTTAAGTAATACTTCAATTAATCTGAAGAAGTTCTTTGCAACTGCATGTTCCATTTATGTCATATTGTGATGATTTTTCTATTCATACATTATGCGCAAGCCAAATTTATAGTAGGCAATAGAAAATAATTTCCTGTGGTTGGATGTTAATAAATAAAGATTAAACTCTTTTCTAAATCACTTAATAATGTTTCCTGAAAAGAGTGAATGATCAACTTAAGAAATTTTTATAAAATATATCACGCTATTGTAAAGATAAATAAATCAAAATTAAAAAACTCTTGTAAGATCACACGATGATCGTTCATAAATTACAAATTCGCAAAAGTAAATTTAATTTAAATAAAGGTGGGTCAAACCATTGGTTTGTATTGAAGCACTTTTCCCTTTAACAAGTGAAAATATTGCTATGCATAACTACCACACTATTAAAATTATTTTGCTTCATATACGAAATTATTTCTAGGATTGCATGTATTTAGGATGAACGATTTATGGATTAATGAAAACAAAATTTGAAAAATGCTTATGGTTTCACTGCAATAAATAGTTAAAAAATGGCATTTTTAGGTTTTTGGGGGGCTGCAACTTCTAGAAAGGCGGAGATAGGTAAAAATTTTCTTCTACGGAAATAAGTTTCTAGTAAAGATCTATGTACATGTTAAATTTTAGCTTTCTATCTTCAAGGGTGTAGAAGTTTTGTAAACATGTCCACTTACGGACGGACGGACAGAGTAAAACTAATAAGCACTTTTTTTCAAAAACTTTTTGGAAAAGTGCTAAAAAGAATTTGAAATTTCTGGAGTAGTTTTTTTAATGAATTTTTTCAGTTCCGTAATGAACTTGAATTGCTTTCAGTGTTTACTTTATCAGTAATAACAAATCCTTTAATGTCTCTGTTCAAATCCTTTAATGTTTCTGGTTATTTTGCATGGTGGTTAATACATTTTTTTTGCATTATATTGCATGTGGGATTTATATTCAAATTTTCACAACATGTGTTATGTAACACCAAAAAGCAGAATCTTAATTGATCTAACCATTTCCGTGTTTCTGTCCATATGTATTGAACTGGTCTCTTCTCTAAAATAAGCATTTGTTTTCAAACCAGCCTTGTATGTAGACCGGTATTGCAAATGAGACAGGTTAACCAATTGAAACATATATATCTTCCGAGACTCCGAGGAGGACATTAAGTAATTTATAGTGAATTGATCATGCGATATGCTGTTTAAAACGTCTCGAAAATTTTTGTGTCTTTTGCTTTTCTATTTTCTATTTGAAGACAACTCTATACGAACTCCAAGTCCTTTAAAAGACCTTGAGACCTTAATGTGGTTTAGAAAATATTTTGGAAAAGTTGTCGAAAAAGAAGAAATTTTAGTGTTAAACTCTGGTGTACCATAGACTTGATGACAAAAGTTTACACATTTTTTTTTTAACTTTATATGTGTAAATAAGAAATTTGTCGAGCATATTCGGAGTTATTTTTTGTCTCGCTTTTGCTTGTGTGGATTTCTTTCAAATTTTTATCAGCAAAAATTTTTTTTTTGTTGTACTTGTTTATGAGAACTTGTGCTATGAACGAATATGTTAAAATATTCTATTCTGTTAAAGAATTTTTGAATTAATTAAGGAACATTGAAACTCATTACAATTTAAATAAACAGTTTTGCTATAACAAAGATAATTATTTATATTATAACAATGTGAAAACCAGAACAGACCAGAAAAGATCTCAATTCTAATATTACATTGTATTATGGATTAATTTAATTAAGATCAAAAAATTCCTTTAGTTCCAAATTTCAATTTCCTATGATTCAATATAAGTAGTTCATATTACGGATAGCTTTAATAATTATTAATATTTTTTCTGCTTATAAGAAAACTTAAATAAAATTTTATTGTTTGTTTTACCAATATACTCGCAAATTGGTATTCTGCTTGAACTCATTGAAATCCAATATACTTCATTAGGCAAAACGATAACATCCTACATTAATAATAAGTGTTCATTTCGATTTTAAGAAACTATCAGGTTTTTATTTTGTTGAAAAATTGGGCTTCTTTTTTCCCTTCTTTGTTGTCTTTTTTTGGTAACGCATTAATATCAGTGTCACATTTTTTTTTCCTTTTTTTAAGGCAAATATAATAATACTATCAAATTACTAACACTTAAGTAACCAACTATTTTATATAGTAACTCGAATCGCTAATAGAATTTCGTAAATCCTTCGCTATAAATCCCTACCTTTTTAGGCAATTGAAACCTAATAATTTTTAATATAACCCCTTGTTATCTAAACATAAACAAAATTTTTTCCAACGTTGTTATCAAATGTACATTTTAAGAGCTTAATAAAGATTTTAAGAATATAATAAGGATATTTTAATGTAATTTCGCCTTTTATACTTTTGTTATAGAAAAGTAAGTTTTTGAAAACCCTTTTTTGCTTTTCACAACAACTTAAAAAATAACAAATGAAAACAAAAATTTGAAAGTTTTAATCCAAGGAAATAAGAGAAAATTAAAAGTTTTATATTAAATTCAAAAAACAAATAAGCGATTTGGCCAGCGCATTGACTATTTTCTCAATGATATTTGGAAATTCCAAAAACCTTATTCTTATTTATCTACTCCAATGAAGCTTTTATTCGTTTAGCAAAAGTGTGCCAATAAGATTGTGAAATATTCTTAATTTCGTTCTTAATAGACGCTCAAATTTTGGCAACTCAAACAACAGTGAAAAATGTAAAATTAACTGCTATAATAAAAATCATCTAGTTTATTGTTTTGACAAACAGAACTGAAATGTAAATTTAAAGGCCATTTCCTTATACATCAGAATAATGTAAGTTCGCCCATAGTAGACTTTTGGTTGCTGGCAAATAATTTCTCTAAAAGCTCATTTCTGTGCCATAATATTTTATTGATACATTTTAAATAAAAAATTGACAAGTATTTTCTTAAAAATGATTAAAAATATAAGGTCTCAGCCGAAATGTCGATACCCGAATGCAAAGGAAGACAAACGATAAACTAACATCATACTAACAGTAGATTATTTACTTTCGACTTCCTAACGAAATTCGTGTAATAACTTGACTCATTGTAAAGTTTGGTCCGATTACAATGTTCATCATTCTTGTATGCAGTATCCAATGTATAAAGGATGAAAGTTTAATTGAGACGAAAAATTTCTTTATGATTTCAATAAAACATTTTTGTTAGTTTTTGACTTTAATTTTGTTGATTTTTACTAAAAAAGATTGAAAAAATTTTTAAGCAGAAAAGAATTTTTCTCTCTGAACTGTAGGAGGAATTTTTGAAATGAAAACTTTTTAAATAACTTCTCTTAATAGTTATGTACTGCATTATAATTGAAGCTATGCGGAATTTTACAATAATTTCTCCCTTTCAGTTATAAACTCGATGAGTAGAATTTAAAATAATAAATTACAGTCGCACAATAGTGCGTCTCAGAAAATGTTTATTTAATTTTAATAACTCATAATGTGGAGTAATGGAGAAGGTGAAACTTTCAGTTGATTTTAAGAAATAAGAGTTGGTAAAAATGTATTTTTTTATGCTAAAATTATTATATTAACTATAGTGCATTTCTACAATGATCTCATTGCAAATGTTAATAATTGAATATTGATTTCATAAATAATTTTATAAGTTGCAATTTGTAGGGCTATAATATATAAAGAATCATAACCGGAGAGTAGTAAAATTTTGTCATATAGAAAAAATTTCCCACGAAACTGTCAAATTTGAAATACAAATTTTTGTTAAAGCCTTGAGTTAAAAATAAAAATTAATATTTTAAATTTTTTTAAGTGGCACTTTAAAAATAAACTACTGTATAAAAAATGGATGATTTTTTAAACTTTTGGGTTTTAAACTCCCGTGTAATGTTTTCCAGAATCGATAATGCAATCAATGTCATTTACTCTCATAATATCATATCGTGTTATTAGTTATGATTACATTTTAGCTAGTTCACTCGAAAGGTTTAATTTTCATCCAATTCGGAAATTTCGTCCGAAATATACATACACACACTTACATATGCATCACTTTCTTTTTTAGCACTTTTACAAGTAATTTTTAGAAAAAAAGTGTTTATTATTTTCACTCTGTCCGTCCGTACTCCGTGGACATGTTAACGAAGCTTCTAAACCCTTTAAGATAGAAAGTTGAAATTTTATGTACATAGATCTTTACTAGAAACTTATTTTTGTGGAATGAAACTTTTTCTACAAATTATACCCCCAAGAAATATAATGGCTGGATTCTTCTACAGCGGCATACTATACTTGTACTTTAAAAAAACATGGGCGTTACATTTCGTTTTTTAAAAAACATGGGCGTTTCGTTTTTCTTATACACCTGCGGCTGTAGGAATTTGAAACTTTGGTACCTTTTACATATTCATAAATAGTTCATTTCGGTAGAAAAAAATTTGTTCCTACTTCCACTCCCTCTTAAGTTATCGCCTCTTGAAATTTGTAAAATTAGGAATTTGGCCACTTATATTTCCGATACTGCAAGCTTTTTAAATTTCTATAAACGAAGAAAGCTAACGGTAAATTCCATGCCATCAAAAAATGTACATAATTGTTTTTCTTAACTCATGTAATTAACCCTTATTTCAAAAACACCATAAATCGTTCATCCTAAATGTATGCAATCCTTGAAATAGTTTCGTATATGAATGAAAGTAATTTTAATGTAGGAATGGCTGTAGGAAATTTAGTGTAGTAGGTATACATAGCAATATTTTTACTTGTTGAAGGGAAACGTGCTACTATACAAAATTCTGGTTAACTTTATTTTTTCATCACCTTGTTAATTTACATACCGTTAAATGTGTCTTCCAATTTTAATGTTTTCATATGGGTACATTAACAGAACTCGGCATTGCCTTAAATTTATTATATAAACAGTCGCATTAAATTTTTTTTGGTTATTAATTGACTTTTAATTTTGAGGTATAATATTCTGCGTTGCGTTGAAAAATAATTATGTATGTATATTGTTTTAAACATGTATGATAATTAATACAAATTTGACATTTTCTCACTTTTCATAATAATTCAAACGCGTTGTATTTATATGACCTACCAATATACGTTTTTCTCGTATCAACCATTATTTTTATTACCACTACACTTTGTATTTAAATATTTAAATACGATAATATGAGGAAAATTAATGATTCTTTCGGGATACCCAAAAATCATAACATGATATTTAATATGCATTAAACTTTATCTAAAAATGCTTTAAGGATATCTGGTGTAATGCTGTAATACAGTTAATGTAAACATTATCCTTTTTTGATATCGTAAATGTAGAATAACTTATAATATATGTGCGTAAACTTATATAATCTATACATTCAATAAATATTACTCTAAATCTATTCATAAGGATGTAGTTAAAATCATTACCTTATATTATACGAAGTGCATACTCTGGTATTATTATGAATTTTCAAAGTCTAGTGATTTTTAAATAAATGGTCTAAAAGAGAACTGCCATTTACAGTGTGCATACATAATATATAAAGGTTTAAGGAAATAATTCCACCGCATGGAAGTAAGGAAATAATTCCGTAAGTTTCGTAACATTATTAAGCTGCCTGAAAGATGAATTTATTTAATAATAATTGCAGTTGATTTCAACTACGGGATTTAAAATTGTTGAGTACAATTGCTGTGTTTTGTGTTGTGCTTTGAAATTTTAACTTTAATAATCATATACTTAACAAAAAACCATTGTGTTATTGTGCTTTACATATTTTTTTATGTCTTTCAGGACTTATAACAATTTTTTTTAAAAATTTGGTACTTCATTAATTTCTTATACGAGTAATAAAAATGAAATTGCCTCAAATAATATTGCTGAAAACTGCTGAAACATTTTCATTTTTATTACAATTTGTTTGCAATTTTAAGTTTTGCTATCAGGAGTAGTTACAAGTGAAATTATTTCCTACGCCCATGAACATATTATGCAAACATTATTATATTTGCAGTTAGGTACGTATATATGCATAATACCAAAGGTGATGGAAGATGACTCTTTTTTTCGGGTATTGAAGATGTCATTAAGGTTATAGTTGATGTAACCGCATTCATATAACTTAGTTTTTGTTTTAAAGTTATGATCATGTTTTATTGAAACAAAATTATTGGAACAGGATTTTATTTTTTTTTGTCATATATGAACGAAAAAAATATAATTTTCGAGATAATTTTCGTGTATTAATTTAACTTAATGGATGTTATTATTAAAGCACGTGAGCTGCAATATTGATTTTTTATATCCAATAATGAAAACTAAGACTTAGCATAAAAATCGGATTCCTAAAGAAAATACTGACAGATTCACCAAAGATTATTCTTTTTATTTCATAACTCATTATGTATATATTTTTGTTTCTTCTATTGGCGGAATTCGACTCTTTTGTCTTTTGTTTACCTTTTGGCGCTAGAGAATTTGAACTGAAACAAAAGACATTTGACAGTATTTAGTAAGAAGAACTCAAAATAACTTTCATATTGGAATACTTCCGGTGCTTTTTCGTCACACATAACATGTTATACTGGAGAAAAAGCCATGAAGTTCGTTCCACATTTTGTTCGGAACGTTTTTGAAACTTTGACCTGATCAAGAAAGACCAAGAAAAAGTTAACAAATATATGTTCATGCTATCGAAAATGTACTGGAAAGTCTTACAACTTTTGTTCGGAGAAGCCCCGAAGAATGATCTGAGAAGTCTAAAAAAATTGTCAAATGTAATCGTATTACAAGCACAAGAGCTTAAGGTCTTAGAGGGCTAGGAAATATCCAGCAAAGTCATCGAATATGGTCTTGTTATAAAATTCCAGAAGTTGTTTGGTATGTTAGATTTTTTTTAATTTCCTCAAATTTTGTGCCTCTTCAATCTGCCTCTTTTCAACAAAGGCTGATATTTTGCCAATTTCTCAATTTTTTAATAAGAAATTTAATGGATTGAATATATTGTAAATATCCCGAAATTTGCAAATAAATTTCCTTCAGTTTTGCAAAATTATTTTTTGTATCGTATCGAAATTTAAAATGATAAAGTTGCAGTGATTTTGTTTTAATTTGGTGAATTGTGCAGAGTTCCTAAAGATCTAAAAGTCAACACTTAATGCGATATGAGATGATGAAAATGTGTTTTAAATATTCTTATGAAAAATATTAAAGCTAAAAGCAAATTTGAAAAAATTATAAATTAATCATACAAGTTCGTCCCGGGATCCTTGTAATTAATTATTTTTCTATTCTATTCACATAATAGTAATCGGCGATGATATTTAAAATATTTTGTTACATTTGAATCTATTTATGTTGCTATACTTTATAACTTTTTGGTTGTAAGATGTTATCATTAATTACTCGATTATCGATTTGAAGTGATTATTATAATTAATCAAACTGTTGTAACACTCCTCAATAAACTTTTTTGCAAAATTTTCTTCCTTTAACAAGGCTTTAAGCCTTGTTTTTTGAAGAAAAGTTTTAAACATTTTTTATTGTTTAAAAGAAATTTTGTTCTCATGCAAGAATTAAATTTTTGTATTTAGAAAATTTCAAGTTTGTATATGAATTTGGTCATGTTTTCTAGAATACTGTGCCATATTATCTTGTATTTTAAAATTTAAAGAGACTTTATTCCTTTAAATTTTTAAATTAAGTAGAGGAATTTAGCAAGTTTTGGAATGAAATCGACTCACAGTTTAAGGATTTATTTAAATAAATTCGGTATAGTGAAGAGTTTTAGTTAAATGAAAAATGTTAACAGAGGTCATGCTTATATGCATTAAAGCATTAAAGCTATGGTTGAATGAATCAAACAGAAAGCAAGTTAAGTGGCATATGCTTACCGATAATGATATTCGACTTTTATATTAAATCATTATCTTTTCTTGTGCTCTGTTTTACAAAATTGACGGAAAAAATGTTTAAGAAACTCAAAGAAAGATGATAAAGAAACATGTAACATGTAAGAATTTATGTTGAACATTTGTTTTAAATGCTCATACATTTAAAACTAAAAATCCTTAAGCAGCTTAGCCAATTAACAAAAATTGAGGCTCAGCCAATTTAATAAGTAATATTTGAACACAACTTTTGTTTTTCTAAAACCATTCAATAGTGTATGCAAAGTATTAAAGTTCGAAATTCGTAAAATATTTCTGTAGTACAGAATATTGACGTAATTTGAGTTTTTAAGAAATTTTCGTATGCTCAATTTTATGCATTTCAATAGTTAATTTAAGAAATTTAAAAAGCAATCTAATGTTCTGGATCACTAATGCTCAAACTTCTATATATTTTTTATGTGAGTGAATTCCCAATTGCATGGTTATAGTGAAGAAATCTCTTGAAAGAAAATTTAAAAATTAAATTGAGTGCCTCGTAACTATTTCAAAATTGCTTATTTTTGTTCATCAATCAAATTTTTCGTCTTTTTTGAAATTTATTTTCAACATTCATGAAAGAAATTGAAAATTTTATTTTTCATCAAGTAAAAGGACTGAGTTATACTCGAGTTACTATTGAAATTTCATTAAAAAGAAATTATAAAATTCTGTGAAGTTGTTTGTGTTATTGTAAATTTTTCTTAGTTACTTAACCAACAATTAAGTTTAATTAGAATTCTTTTTTATGACTTCAGTAAAGTTAACAAGAATAAGAAGTTTTGTAACCAAAGAATAATAATAAATTTCATAATTACTGTAATTGAAGGACAAAATATTCTTCGTATGATTTTATACTGAAACAAGTTTTATGCGAAGGGTATTCTAAGGCTATCATGCCTATTATAATATTCTGAAATTTAATTGAGTCTATTATAATATTCTGAAATGTAATTGAAACATCGTTATGTTTTAAAAACAATTATTGTGAATGTTTCCATTCATTCGAAACTTAAAATATAATTTGAGCCAAAGCGGAATAAATATAAAGAATTCGCTGGCGAATTCAATTAAGGATAAAAATATGTTAAAAATAGCTGCCGCTTGCCATGCAATTCTGGTTCTCTATTTTTCAGCAATATTGAATAACATCAGCAAAACCATTGCACTTTAAACAAATACCTTTGAGTTGGAAAGGTAAAACTCTTTTCTCTGTTTACAAGTGCTTTAGTCATAGATTTTAATGTTTTAATCAATTTTTTTCTTAATTAAATATTTTCCATTACCCTATTTCTAGAGAATGTACATATTTTGTGTACAGTGAACATGGTTTAGAGCTTTTGTTAGTTCAATTTTAAAATAAAACTAGAAGAAATATAAAAATTAAATTGAAAAAATTAACTAAACATTTAATACACTACTGAAAATTTTAAAACTACTTCCAGTACCAGATATAAATGATGAGCATTATTTGATAATTTCCTAACTCCCAGTAAGTACATGTAAAACAATGTCCTTTTCATTGACCAAGCTAAAAAAAACATATTGACTGAAAAATAAATGCCCATTTAAGTTAACGTTTTTGATTTTTCAATATTTTTTTTAGTTAACATACAGACAAATGCGATTACTCTTAAATTGCTGTTACTTTACAAATATGTTGAGCAACCAGTTGAAAACTACACAAAATGTACTCTTTTTATAAGAACAATAAAATATAAAAACATAATGAAAGGACATGTGAATTTTCATTGTGACAAAGTGTGACGGACTGGGTGCCTAATCTCAAGGGGTTCGGAGTTCCAAGGATTTTAACGAATTTTAACGAATTTTAACGAAATCTTATCTTTCGAATTTTTACTTATCCAAGTTTTTCTGATTATAACTTCCGCTCTGAAAAAGATTGGAGCTTTAAACCAACAGTTTCTGAAAGGCCTAGTAAAGGGCTTAAAATAGACATGCTGTTTGATTTTGTATTTTATGTACCTACAGAATACCAAGTATTAGAACTTAAGGGAAAATGAAATTTTCCGTTGTTTTATTTTTCCATGTTTTCTAAAACTAGATAATATCGTAAGAAATTTTTTGAAACCTTGAAATTTTATTTTTATAGAATAATAGTTGCTTAAACTTTGATATGTGAAAGTCCTCAAACATTAAAAAGTTTTTTATGGTACAGAATATATGTATAGCACAAAAACCATAAATATTGCGGGCACAAATTTTATTAAAATCAAACCAGACATTGATAAAACTAAAATTAAATCCCATTTAATATTTCGTTCTCAAAAAATTTGTAAAAATACGAATTCCTTAACCAAAAATTTTACAAATTTCTCAAAACAAACACCAAATTCTCTTAGAAAATTCATCTAATTCGGCAAAAATTTATTCTTCTCTTCTTTCAAATCTTCGTTTTTCTTCTTCCAAATCTATTTCTATTCAATCGCATATTTTAAATTCATTGCTTTACCTTATTTAGTTGCCAATTTAGTTTTTGTAGAAATATGTTTGAAATTTATTAATCCCATTAAATTATTTATTAATTATTTATTAGCTTCATAATATTAATACTCGTACCATATATCTTCATTTTCTTCAAAAAAATTAAATTTTCCTATTAAAAAAATTATTTTTTATTAAAGTAAATGTCAAAATTTATATGGCAAGAATTTAAAAAATCGCTCCAGCTGGATAATTTTAATAACTTCAGATGCCAAATGGTGTCTAGATTCCGAAAATATTTTTTTCAAATTTTTAAATTGTACCAAATGGGAGAAAAATGCATTTAAAAATTTCAAACCATATAGGTACCATTTCTTATAAAAATTGGCAAAAATAAAAAACTTATCAATTTTCTTTACCAAGAAAAGTTTTGAAAAAAAATTTTTGATTACTAGATTTTTTTTGTTTTTCGTAATATAAAATTTCAGTTTTTCTTTTCAAAAATTTCAAATTTTTTAAAATCAATTTTTTTTTTCAAATTAAAAGTTTGTATAAAATTAAGTTTCAATTTTGTTAGTATTTGTTACATTTCAATAAAAACATTAATATTCAGATTTTTTATCAAAATAACGGCTCTTAAAAAAGTCAACTCTTTTTTTGAGTGACTCTTGTCATCAAAAATTAATAATAGTTGATAATTACAGGGCTTAAAATGAAATTAAATCAAAAATGATGAAAAATAGGGCCCTTAAAATCTTAATATAGAAATGGCTATATCATTTGTACCATAAATTTTTTTTTAATGTTTGAGGACTTACATAAATTATAGTTTAAGCATTTTCTATTTTAAGCCCTTTACTAGGCAAACTTGGATAAGTAAAAATTTCGTTAAAATTCAATGGTATATGTTTTTGTATACCTTTATAAACATCCTGTTTATACAGTAAACAGTATTGTTGTTTTAAATTTGTTAAAAGAACTAATTGAAATGCGAAGAGAGTTGAAAATTTTTTATCAGGGTAGGATTTTAAAAACTGCTATATCAGTATTATTTTTTAAAGTCTGCAATAAGTGCAATAGGATGGTTTATTTCGAAAGCAACCTAAATTCATAAATAAAATATGTAGAGTAAATACAAAAATTATTGTGGTTTCCTTGCATCCTTACAATATACATATGTATATGTATAGTAAAAAAAAAGTAATTGTTAGTAATTTGAGGGGGGAGATAAGTAAAAATTTTCTTTCACAGAAATAAGTTTTTAATAAGGTTGTATTTACATAAAAAATTTCAACTTTGTAAACAAAATTTCAAGTTTTGTAAACAAACACATGGGCAGGCGGGTGAACGGATAGATGGAAACTAATAAGCAATTTTTTCAAAATTTGTGCAACAGATTATTTGCTTTACAGAACGTTATTTATTTTTTTGCTCAACTAAATAATATAATTACTAAACTAATGAAATACAAAATCTAGGATCAAAATAAAAATATTTCAAAATACAATATTTAAATGAAAAAAGGACGATTTTATTGAATCAAAAAATAAAGGGTGTTCAGGGCAGTAATGTGATTCTGTGTGTTTGTGCATAAAGACATCTTTCGTTTAAATGTAGAAATGCTCAAATACTTTTATAAGTAAACAATAAGTTTTTATACTAGTTTCTAAAATGGTAATTCTTATAAATTCAAATAAGAAATGCTAATATTATGCAAACTTAATTGAAATGTAAAATTTTCATTTACTTGCAATCATAAAACCAAAAATTAAATTTTTGATGAATAAGAATTGTGGATAATATTCTGAATGCTTTGAAGAAAAAACCCTCGTTAATGGAAAAGCTATTCTAAATATTTTGCTTACCAAAATTTTATTAAATCTTAGCAAATTTAATTTTTATTTAAGGTTAAATTAAAGTTTTTGAAAAAATATTTACTTCAAATTTTAATGCAAAAGGAAAAAGTTGATATTATACAACATACACACACATCTCTTCACGTAAAAATTATTAAATTTTATACTATTGCATATTTCACATTAAAAATTATGACTTAACTGTTATGTCACGTAATGGTAATTTTGTAACTCATTTGAAAAATTTCTTTCGTACATATAATTACAATTATATAACTGCATACATAGATATGTCTAACACATTTTACAATTTTTCACTTTTATTTGTATTAACTAAATAGAGAAATACGATATTGTTGCATAGAACTTTTTAAAGTGGATATAAAAGACTTGCATTTAAAAGTAACCTTAACTGTAAATATGAAAGATGTAAGTATGTGTAGGTAGACGGCTATCTACGTACATATGCAGTGGTGAAATGTTAAATGCAAATTAAATGAATTGCTTTTAAAATTAAGACACTGTATTTTATAACTGAAATCATAGACTCCCAAACTCGTTTGAAATTCCAGTGGTCTTCAAATACAGCAAAAACATAATTTTATTGTGTTAGGATAAATTTATGTTCTACCTTTTTACGTTCCTTCAAGATTACCTATATGCACGAATGCCTATAACTGGTTTATTCACCAGTTATTCCATCTACTATATTTTATGTTATGTACTTAAAAAATATTTATTCTCCCAAATATATGTAGTAGATGAATAAAAAGATTTGGAGATAATTAACTACTAAAATAAAGAATTCACTACTTTCTGGTTTTTTAATTTTGGTACAACCTGCGAAAAATATAATGAATTTTAGCAACGTTTACCAGTACATTTCTGCGGAATAAATTTTTAGTGTGTTCTCAATCTAAAGGAACAGAATTACTACAAGATTTCTTACGAAAAAAAGAATATATATGTATGTACAAGCTTTTCCTTTATAAATTCAAAAACGAAAGTAGGTTCTGATTTTAAAAAATAGTTTTTTTTTTACCGAAGTAACTTTGAACTGTATGAATAATTCAACAATACTATTTCACGAACAGATACGAACACATCACTGGATAAATAAATAATACATATTTATGTACATATTTAAAAGTTCACATTTGCATAAAGCAAAGAACAATATTTTTATAGGGTGTGACATTATTAATTTTTCCATATTGTAGTATAAAATGCAAATAAAAAAGTCTGATGACACTGGATAAAAAAGCGGAAGAGAAATTGATTTGTAAAGCTGGAATTTGATTCAATTGACCGTATAATAAGACTCTTTCCTTGAATTTGACAATTTTTAATAAACTTTTCAAATACCTTTTATTATAATGAGCACAATAAGAAAGAAAATTGAAAATTCTTTGAACTCTTACTTATCGTAATGTGTATGAGTATAAATTTTGACATTTTTTTGACAGTTTTTTGTGTTGTCAACCTTTTTTCAACAGCTTTATCTACATACAAAATAAAATATCTGTAATATTTGTTTCGTCGGACACACTTTGTACTAAATCTATTCATCCTGGTAAAATGTCTTTTATTCCAAAATACACAACTGTAGGTGCAGAATTGTGACAGGAAAAAAAAATTGAAAGACGGACGTTTTGTCAAAGTTAACTTTAAAATAAATTTATGAACAAAAAAATATAACAAAGAAAATGAATAATTACGAGAATACTTTTTTACTTTTCATAGACTGGGTAAAGCATAAATTCTATGTGCATATTCTTACTTGTTACTTAATTATAGGGAATGTACTTAGAAAAATGTGTATAGCATTTTGAAAATAAAAACCGTGTAAAAAGATATTGGTGTAATTTAACTTTACTAAACCATAATCTTCGTAATAACTCATAATAGTTCTGGAAGATTTTTAATAAGACGAAATGAAGATACAGAGGACTTTTTGTAAAAATACTTAAATTAAATTTTTTAGCATGAATTGCATATAAAAGACGACGATTCTTCAAATTTTTGACCTATACATGTACATACATATATGTTGATGAATCTTTCGTTTTCAAGTCTAAGTGGCACTTTTTCAAAAAAATAAATTGGAAAAAGTGCTAATTAGTTCCATTCTGTCTGTTGATCCGTCCGTCCGACTGTCTATGTGTCTGATTACAAAACTTCTATAAATCAACAACTTTTAAGATAGAAAGATGAAGTTTTTCTTCGAGATAGCAATTCGTGGGATTCTAAAATTTTGGTTCACCGCACCTAAAGTTATTGTCTTTAGAAATTTGGAAAATTTCAATTTTCGGCATTTTATATTTTCGAGACTATAAACTCTTGTCTATAAGCTTTCTATAAAAACAAAAATGTAACGGCAAACTCCATCAAAAGTATAATTATTTTTAACGCTTCTTTCAATTTCTTTCTTTTGCACACCCCAGATATATACAATAAATCAATGTATTTTGGTATATAAATGGATACAATTTAAATAATGTCGAATTATTTTCATTTGTTCAAGGGAAAAGTGCTTTTTTACAAACTGTTGGTTTGATTCAACTTTATTTCTATTTATGTTAAGAAAACAGGAAGATAACTCATAATAGTTCAGGTTTAGAGTAAAGTCTGGTTATTGTTTGAAGAAAATGAGACAGTAAAGATCTTAGTTATAATTCTGGATCATATGTATCCTCGAGGACTGCTCAAAATAGGAAATATAATGTCATTAAAAAGTAAAATATTCCTTCTGAGAAAAATTTACATATTTCTGTAGCAACTATTTGTAAACTTTGTAATAGTTTCCGATTTATAATAATTTATACCTAATTTCAGAATTTATAAATAATTCAAAAATAATAAACTTTTCTCTATTTTCCCCCCAACTATATAGAGAAATCAAAAACTACTGTTTTGCAATATAAACCAAATGTAATGTTTCACATTAAAATTAAAATTCGCAGGGTTAAATCGAATTACACGCAGACCAAACTTATTGTTAGGTGAATAAATTTTTATATTTCTTGAAATTTTGTAGCTATAGACATAGTATATACTCTTGTATTTGGCTTATTACGAAAATAATATGAAATCACCTTAGAAATCACATTCCAATATATTAAAAGGATCAGTTAAAGGTGTTCATTTAAACAAAGAAAAAATAAATTATTTAAGGAAAAACGAAACCTGTTTTATATATTGCATATTTAATTTTTACCCCTTTCTATAAGAGTTGCTGATTTAATCGACTAGTATAAGGCTAGGCGCAATTATTCTAGGAAATTTCAAATTTAAATTCATTACACGCACATTAAACTCACCTTTTTATAATCTAAAACATATGTTTATGTTTTTGTTGGTTCTATTTTATCGTTTAAAATATTTTTAAAGTATAAAGCATTTCTAACAGATAAGACATTGTATGGAACCCACATTAATATTAATTATCATATATGTACGAAATACTATACAAAAACGAAAAAGGATAAAACTTTTAACGGACATGAAAGTATAATGTTCTATATAGGAAGGAGTAATAATGTGATTTTTCAAGGACATCAGGATGTTGAGTAATATTAAAATAAACGTGGCAAATATGCAACAATTATACATTGAAATTTAATATTTATAAAGGTAAGTTTGAAAATATTTCTCTTATATTTTTTTTGGTGTTTATAACCGGAGATTTACAAAATAAATTGGAAAATTTATTTCCTACTATAATTTTTCTTTAAGTTTTGGCGGCATAAATTTAAGGCTAAGGTGAAAATTGTTATAGGAGAAAGATTGTACAAAAAGGATTAAAAGTTTTTTTTCGTTGTTTACTCAATTTATTTCTTTTGTAAAGTATGAAGGTGTTGTAATTTTATTTTTGCAGGTGAAGGTTAAAAAAGTTTAATGCAAATTATAATACCAATCTTGTGTTAAGAAAATTGGAAAAGTAAATAATTTTTAGTGCTTTAGGTACATTGAAATATTTTAGGAGAGATTTTTAATTTTGCATGATTTAGAGGTGTTCCGCATCGAATTTCCATCTTTGATTTCTAAGAAGAATATATATTTATTTTTTTACCATTACAAAATTTTTGTAGAACCCTACATTTTATAATTTAGAAAATATTGTTTTCGATTGCTAAGCTAAATATAACAACCACTGAATGGAATAATTATGTAAATCACTATAAGAGACAAAGTTAGATAACTAGGATTAAAATTTTTAAATATTTTGACCAAATTTTAGAATACTTATAAATTGTACATTAATCAAAAATTTCTCCGAGATAAAATTTTCCGACAAAATCAGTACAAAGTTCAAAATTTAAAATCCGTTTTACAATTGCATGTAATGGAATGCTTGTCTCATTTCAAAATAATCTACTACATACATAAATATACATATGTATATAGTTTGTATGTGTAAGGATTATAAGTTTAAAATGATTACTCTTTAATTTGTTTCTAATATTTGACCTTTGCACTAATCATAAATCTTTTTTGTGAATGAATTTATAATACAACCTATTACTATGCAGTAGACACTAAAAAGTTGGGGTAGGAGAACGATCAATTTTTGTTTATTTAAAAATAGTTCGATGAGGTAAAACTTTATTGCAAAATTTTTTAATAAAAAAATTCTATTCACTTGAATTTTTATTTGACGAGGGTTTTATAATAGACAATGTGAATTAACAGGGACCTGTAAAAAGTGCAATAAAAAGTGAAAATCCTTAATAAACTTTGTTTAAATCCGAAATACAAATAAATAAATTGTTTAATGTCAATTATTTGTAAAATTACTGTGATATTCAAATGTGTTGAAAATGTCACATTGAACATTTTGTTTTATAATTGAGTCATTTGAATATATTCATACCGCAATAGCACGAAATGTAACAGAGAGAAAGCTATGCTAACATAAAATGTTAAATTTTATTTGTTTAATAATGCTTTATTTTTTTTTATGATAATTGTGGGCTTTAACGCAAATTATCCACTTCAGGTTCATATCGAATTTTTTTTTTTTGGGTAAAACCTGTAATAAATGGCCTATTTTTGAATTGCTATAGAGCATTCTTCTTTTTTAGTTTTTATGTTTTAGTGAAAAGTAGATTCACCTTCATGGTATGTCAAAATATACCATCATTATACCTCAAACACTCATTTACCGTTCTAATATGTCAAAAACTTGGAGTTTTTGTTATAACATATATTGCAGTGTTATTAAATAGGCATAAAAAATTAAAGTAAATTTTAAATTAATTAAATTTTAATCATAAGAATGGAAAATGTGAGTAACATGAATTAGATTTGGTAAAAAGAATTTACTAAATAACACTAACTTAGTAAACTGTATTGTAAGATGGAGCATTTAAATTATTCTCTAAAAGTTTCTATTCACTGCAAAAAGTCAAATAATGTTTATAACATTTTCTTATCAAAATTTTTAGTTGATTATCTAAGTCACTTTCAAATTGTGATAAAAATCTCTTTTTAATTTTTTGTTAAAACAAAGAAAACAAAGAAAATTTTCTAATACTGCCATTATCAAACTCTGAACTTGTCTCTTTCTTTTTGTGTGTCAGTGGAAAATATTTTGACTAATTTTACTTTCTTACTATTGCTTCTTAAATTTAATTACGAACTAAATCTGTTGGTTTTACGATATATCGTGAGACGAAAGTGACTTATAAACTTTTTTGTTTTTATTGGTTCAAGTGGTTCAATACTTTTTATTTTTTTTTTTTATAAAACTTTTAATTAATTCATTTTTTTTTTGTTTTATTTTCAATTCTTTTGTTTTCTATAAATTAAACTTTTCTTTTTATATCGATTATCAAAATATTGTTATAATGACTTAAATTATAAAATTAAAAATGGCAAAAAATAAGCAAAATGGGAAAGAAGAGACTCCCAAAAACAGACGGTAACATCATGTGTATAGTGTTGAACAAAATTTATTTGTGTAAACAATTTAATGATTGTTTCAATTATCTGTCGTATTGTGTTCTAGCCCTATGTATATGTATATTGTATGGTTTTATACTACATAAAGTTTTGTACTACATATACTACTTATTTAAAAAAATTGGCAATATTCATATTATGTAAATGTGTGGGCAAATATAAATATGTCGTATGGATACTTATAAATTATAATGCCGTAACACTCGTATATTGTTCAAATTATGCTTTCATTCTGATTCAAAGATTTCTAGTTAATGATCAAATGGAAATTGAAATATACATTTTGAGAAAAATTAATTTTTAAAAATTGAATGAAATTAACAACAATATTAATTATTATGAACATTTTATTAATTTTATGTAAATATTAAATTATTTTTGAAATTAGTAATTGTCATAGCAAAAATCACTATTAAATTTAAATGACGTCATTAAGTATTTTTTTCCAAGTATTTGTACTGTCGCATTAGTTAATTGTTTGCCTATTATATACGCAAGATTCACATTCAAAAACGTAAGTTTGTATTAAAATAGTTAATTAAATAATAAATGGTAATTTTGATTTATAAATAAATAAAACTTTTTCTTGTATAGAAGTTTTTATTTTGAGAACCTTATTACCAATTCTTGGGTATTAGTAAAAAATAATTTATCTCGAGTTATATCGTAATGCAGTGAAATTGTTTTTGGCAAATGCCCGAGAAGTTTTAATATCCTTGGTCTTATTTTTTAAAAAATTTTATTATAGACATGAATCTTTTACTTAAATTGATTTGTGTTTACAATAATAACAATTTTTGGTTTGATGAATGTGTATAATAATTTATCTTAAATTCAATATTGCATTTTGATTTAAAATTTCTCATTTTACTGCAACATAAATTGGTGTGGATTACAATAAAGTTTGGTCAAACCAATGGTTTGTATTGTAGCACTTTTCCCTTCTACAAGTGAAAATACTGCTGTTTTTAAAATACAGTTAATGTATACCTACCAAGCTAATTAAATTATTTTCATTCATAAATAGAACTATTTCTAGGAGTGCATATATTTAGGATGAACGATTTATGCAGTCTTTGGAATAAAGCAAAAATAAATTTAAAGTGGTGTTAACATAATGCTCGAATTTAAGGGTTAATTGCGTGAGTTAAGAAAAACAATTATATTTTTTAATGGCATGAAAAGCTAAAGGTAAATAGCTTTTTGCGTTTATAGAAATTTGAAAAAGGTCAAAAAATGAAATTTACAAATTTCAAGAGGCGATAACTTGATAGGGGGTGGAGATGGAAAAAAAATTTCTTCTAACGAAATAAACTATTTATTTGTGTCTAAAAGCTGCTAATTTCAGGCTTCTACAACTTGGGGCCTAGAAGAAAGACGACATCAATAATTTTGAAAAAACAGATTTTAGATAACGGTAAATTTGAACGGCCATTTTGTTTTTTTTAATATGTCGCGATAGGACAAGCAAGCCACTGCCTTTCCGCGTTTGCAAAAATTGAAGAATGCTTATGGTTTCACTGCAATTAATAGTTAAAAAAATGACATTTTTAGGGTTTGGGGGGTATAACTTCTAGATGGGGGGAGATAGGTAAAAGTTTTCTTCTACGAATATAAGTTTCTAGTAAAGATCTATGTACATGTTAAATTTCAACTTTCTATCTTCAAGGGCGTAGAAGTTTTGTAAACATGTCCATTGACGGACGGACGGACGGACAGAGTAAAACCAATAAGTACTTTTTTCAAAATTTTTTTGGAAAAGTGCTAAAAACAGTGGTTTAAACTATTTATTTATTTATTTATTTATTAACTCCATATTTTTGGTTTTCTTATTAACAAAAGTAAATTAAAATTTTTATTTTTACATTGCTGAAATCTCTTAGGATTTTTTCAAGTGAATAATTATGATTTTAATTTTATAAAACAGTTTTGTATAAGTTTATTTCAAATTTCTTGTGGAAGTTGGAGCAGCAAAAACCACTTTTAAAGACATTTTTATTTAATTTTAATAAAACCTATTCTAAATTTAAAATAATTAAAAAAAAACTAGAAAAATATTATTAAGTTAAATTTCTTATTAAAAAATTATCAGATAATTCGCATTTTTTTTGAAATTTAATTTCGGCTATTTCTAATTTATCTGCAATCAGTACAATTCCATAATTTTCGTGTAGTTTACGTGTTGAATAGTAAAATGGTAAGTTTAGCATCATTTTTAATACTTTATTTTGAGTGACTTGAAGATTTTTTAATAAGTAATTAGCACAGTCTGACCATACTGACGAAGCATATAATATAATTGATTGAAATATTACTTTATACATAATTAATTTATTTTCTTTAGATAATTTTGAGTTTTCAAAATTATCTAAATTTCAGTAGAAAATTTCAGTAGAGTGTCTTTTTCAAAATACTATGTGTGCCATTGAAGTTGTATGGCAGCTACCAGAAAGAGTCAAGAAATTTTAACGAATTTTATCAAGCACATCGGCCCTACTAATATATTTGCTTGTGTGAAATTTCAATACCACAGCTTTTATAGTTTCTGAGATATAGCCAAATAAATTTTGAAGTTGTATGGTAGCTATCCGAACCGGTACCCCGATCATGTCCAATTTAAATAGGGTTCTGGGACTTATTACAATAAATTATTTGTGAAAATTTGGTGAACTTAGCTCAATTAGTTTTTGAGTTATCGTTGGGACGGACATACAGACGGACAGACAAAGCTAAATCAACGTTATTTCTTAGCGTTACAAACGGTAAGGCAAATTTAGTATACCCTTCGAACATACGTTCGTACGGGTATAAAAATGTTTGTATTACATACTTTTACACATATTTATTCTCTTCCTCACATTAATTTGGTAGGAGCAATAAACAAGTGATGTTAAAAAAACTTGCATTAGTGCAATAAATGAATTAAATTAGTCCGAACAAATCCGTTGTCTTCCTATTTAAGATAAATAGTGCTTAGGACTTCAAATTTCTTTTCTTAGGACAAGCAAATTTCTTTTCCATCAACCACTTTTACCAAGAAGTAGAACATGTGTTTGTTAACACTTTCACTTGTTAACACATTTTGTTTTAACTGTTTTTAAAGAAACATCACAACACGATTTTGAAGCATTTCGTGCATTAAAATCAACATAATATCAAATGTAATTGTTGCTTCTTCTAATTACTGAAACAAATAAATTATTGTTGCAAAAATAATGATAACAAAAATATTTGATTCGTTTAAATGAAATTATTTGTAAATCTAACAATTCATTGTGAGAAAAAAAACCTGGCGTTCAAGTAAACTATTTTTAAGTGGAAATTGTCAATTTGAATTTATCACTTTGAAGTTGTTAAAATAATTTACAACAAAATGTATATACATGCATATTTACTACAAGCGAGTGTTCAAAGGTCGTAAATAAAAAAAATTAGTTATTTTGGTAGATGTTATCAGTTTTTATTTGAAGTTTATTAGATTTATGGTAGGTATTCCTACTGGTATTGAATACTAGTAACATGCATCGCAATCATGTTATTTTTATTTTATAAAATACTAAAGGTATGATTAAGGTTCTGTGCATATGAATTTGATTTGTTAGCCTTTATCTCTTAGATAATTTCCAAAAAAATATGTGTAGGTATAAGATTGTAATCATTTGGGGAAAATTACATGTATGTACATACATATGTATATATATGAGTATCGGGAAAGCTGGAAGGATAAACGTGGTATCACGTTTTTGGCGTAATCGTTATGATAGACATTTTCACAAGAATAATAATTTAATATTTTTTTAGTAATTAAGTAAATATTCGATTCGAATGCAGCCGCAATGATTATATTAAATAGTTTTATGAAATTTTGTTTAATTCGTATATTATAAATTTTCCGTTTTTTGTTCATCCTTTCTAAAATGGATGATTCATGCTTCTCTGGTGAGAATCATAGTATGTGAACATAAGAATTATAATAATTATATAAAGCTTTAAAAAGAGAACGACGTTGCCGATTGCTTCAATTTCGTAATTTGACAAATACTAAAAAATAACATTAGTATTTATAAAAATTTTATTTTATAGAACAAAGCTATGCTTTTTATACCGCAAAAACATTCTATTTTCTCTAAACACATACTTACGTACATGGATCTGTTTTTGTCTGTTATTTTATCGTACATATAAATGTACATAATTTATTAATTAAATTTTTATTTTCAATCGCCTAATGTAATTTAATTAAGCTAGATATTATGCGGTTAAAAGTTTCAATATTAAAACATTATGTTTAAACTAACACCTTCAAATTTCTTAATAAAATAAAATATTAAATTTTTGTTTTATTACTTATATTAAATAACATGGAATAACTGTGAAATTGAGTAACTACATATTTATTAATGTTATGTTAGAGAATATGCGACGTTGTTTCTTTTAAACTTGATTCTTTTGTACCCGTTTTAAGTATCACTATAATAGGTTTTTCCTACACCCACTCAAAATATGTAATACCTGCATGAAAAATAAATTTAAATATATTGTAGAGGTAGTATGTATGTATATAGACCATTATTTCAGTTTTTTCGCATTCCTTGAGATTTGTTTTTAAAAAGCTAATCAATAATCACTATCATATATTGTTTTCGAAAGCGCTGTTAAAGTAATATTAAGAACTCCCAAAAAGCTAAGTTTAAAAAAGTTTGCACTACGAGTACCTTCTATTCTCATTTTTTAAATAATTTTTAAGAGATTTTCTAAAATACATCAAAAGTTCATTTTTGCAAGTTCAAATTCATTTAAGATGACAATTCATTCATAATTGGTTTGACAATTCTTAATTTTTTTGCTTGACGGGTACAATATATCGTGAAATACTGACTCCGCCATCTTACCCAATTTTATGAGTCTAAACGTTAGAAATATTCCCACTAGAATAAAATGATATAAACGCATTACTATACTAATACGCATTCAGTTCTATTGAATTAAAATTGAAGTTTATTGATGAAACTAAACTGAGCACAACTTATGCATCGAATTGATTTTAATTCCTAATACATAACAGCAAATTCTTTATAACAATTTTTGGTATATTCGACATTTTTTGAGATGTCCAACTACTTGAAATTTAAATTAAATTAAACATGCTAATAAGTTTGTTACATATTATTGAATTCTAATACTGAATTTCTATAATTTTTCAAAAGAATTCATGTTCAGATATACTTTTAATACAACCTCTCAACCTTACACTCTCATAATATATAAGAGTTTATACGAAAATCGTAAAAACTTTGTTGTTTTTTAATATAAAATTTAAAGCAGATCGTTGAATGGTAGTCATTTTGAGTATGCATCTCTAAAATAATTTCGTTGTGTATTTACAATAACTTTGTCGTGATTTTAAAATAAAAATGTGAGACTAATTCACTAAGTTTTCAGCTAAAAATAATTATGCAGTTTACTCGTATAGGTACACATAATATCTATATATTATGTACATATGCACACACCCATGCGTAATGTGTTTTACAATCACTTACTGTAAACAATATATTTGAATGAATCTCTCATCCTCTGTTTTTCTGCATGATCAAATTTCATTCGGTATTTAAGAAGATGCAAAAAAAAAAACAATAAAAGCTCTAGACAATAGACACAATGCCTTTGTATTAAATTTAAATTCAGTCTGTTCAAGAAATGTTTACATCTTGTCATAATATTGTGAGCATTTTGTCTTTTATTCCATTGTTATTATTTAATATGCACTTATATTATTAATTAAGTGCATTCAGTGCACCTGTACTATTTTCTGAATAGTTGATAATAAGAAACATTTTTTCAAGTATTTCGAATTCCTCATTTTTTATCGATTTAATGATTATTTCGGAAATAAGGCAGAAATAAATGAGATTTTAATTTTATTTTTTCATCATTGGTTTTGGAATATTATTTAATTTAATGTTGTATAAGAGAATAGTGCAGTTTGTAATTGCTTAAATGAGAATGTGTTTATAGAATTCAAATTTTTGAAGTAAGGAATATGAAACCCTAATATTAGTTTAATACTCTAATTTTTTAGTATTTTGTTTTCTTTTATATCGTTATTTTTTTCTTTAACAGAACCTTGTTAAGTAATTGTTGTATTGAAATCCAATTTTAATAAGCGTAATTTTATATTTAAGAACAAAGCTTTTGCTTAATTTTTGTACCTCCTGTTGAAAGCAATATTATCAAAGTCAATGTAAAAAATATGGGGATGTTAACTGCCACGCAAAAACCTTTCAAAAAAATCTGATGTGGTCAGCACATAACCGACCGCATTGTGTACTGTCTAGTTAAATGAAAGTGTTACAGAATATTATAAAAATGTCTGTTAAATACTTCTTTCCAATTTTTAGGACATTAGTAAGCTTATAGTTAACATACTTAGAAAAATGTAAATTTGGCTCTTAGTAGAGTTTCGCTTTGTGCTACCCGAATTCCCTGAAATGCTCGCCAGTTAGTTTCGGTAACAACCAAAACTCAAATATGAAATTTCAAGAAATTCCATCAATTTGTTCTGTAGATATGGTGAAAAATGTAAAATCGGCCCGCAAATCAGTTCTCGAGCCCTGATCTTTCCAAAAAAGTTATATGTTCATTGCTTTAATATGAGGAATTCATATATTAAATTTCAATGAAATCGGTTGATTATTTCTCTTTATATACACAAAAGTGTATGTTTGGCCCGTAGTAAACGTCTAGTTGCCGATGCCTGATCTTTCCAAAAAATTTACATGTTCATTGTTTTAATACGGGGAATTCATATATTAAATTTCAATGAAATCGGTTGATTATTTCTCTTTATATACACAAAAATGTATATTTGGCCCGTAGTAAACGCCCAGTTGCTGATGCCTGATTTCTTCCAAAAGTTAGGAATTTTTGCGTATGATCGAGCAAAGCTTATATATGAAATTTCAAGTAAATCGGTTGAATACTTTCTTCAAAATGGTGAAAAATGTAAAATCGGCCCGCAGATCAGTTTTCGAGCCCCGATCTTTCCAAAAAAATTTATATGTTCATTGTTTTAATACGAGGAGTTCATATATTAAATTTCAATGAAATCGGTTGATTATTTCTCTTTATATACACAAAAATGTATATTTGGCCCGTAGTAAACGTCTAGTTGCCGATGCCTGATTTCTTCCAAAACATACGAATTTTTGTGGACGGTCGAGCTGAGCTTATATATAAAATTGTAAGTAAATCAAAAATGTAAAACAGGCCCGCTAAAAACTGCAGTTCCCGAGGCCTGATATATACCAAAAGTTGATCGATCCGTGCCATGGTGGAAACAAACTTACATATAAAATTTCATCAAAATCGGTTCAGCCGAACTTGAGATACACGCGTGCACACACAGACCGACAGACGGACAGACCGACAGACCTACAGACCGACAGACCGACAGGTTGCTAAAAATAGTTTATTTACACTTCCCTACTATGGAGAAGTACGTTCCCACCGAAAACTCGATATGCAAAATTTGTTGCCATCACATAACCTACCTATTGTTTACACAATACGGTCGGTAAAAAGAGATATGTAAAAAAGAGATATGTGATAAATGGTTGATCCATCAAACCAATGTTTTGTAAAGAAAAACTTTTTCCTTCTACAAATGAAAAAACTCCTTCAAAAAGCAATCTTGCTAGCTACTACGAGTATAGTGCTGAAATTAGTTTCATTCATATAATATCTACATGTTATATAAAGCTATTGCATAAATTCAAGATGAGTAAAATAAAATTGAATGAAGCATTAACATGATGGTTAATTTTGACAGTTAAGTAAGTAAGTTGAAGAAAATAATTATATTTTGACATAAACCATTAGCGTTCTGCGTTTATATAAATTTGCAAAAGTTTGCAGTTTCGAAAATATAAGGTGCTGAAAATTGGAATTTTACGAATTTTGGGAGGCGATAACTTGAGAGGTGATCGAGAAATTTAGACAGCGGTTAATTTAAAAAGCCATTTTATTTTTCGAAACCTCCACAGATCTATATCGCGATAGAAAAAAAATTCAATAAAGAGTAAGACCAAGCTCATGTTCGAAAGATATCAGTTAATTTTTTTTTAACAATTAATAGATAAATTTAAGGTTCGAGGTACTTTCACATATTTCAATTTTTTTGCATATTTTTAGCTTAAATTAGTGTCGTTCGATTTTTAATTGTTCATGACTCTGTGCACACTTCATTATTTTCAAATCGATGTTTTGTTTAATTTGCTGTTTCATTATTTTTAATGCGCACATCAATAAGTTTTTTTTTGCGATTTTTTAAATGTGTTATTTGAAAAAGCAAAAATAGAAAACCACCATAATTTATAACACTAATAGCTCATTGAATTAAATTTATTGGGATGAATCTAAACCACAAAATTGCAAGTTGAAACTTTTAAAATGAAAATGAGAATAAAAATTAAATGTAATAAAAAACGGTTGTAAACCGTTTATTCCAAGATAGTAAAAATATTTTTTATAATTAAATTGGAAAATTAAAAAAAAAATACAATAAATGCTTTGGTTAAAAGTATTTTAATTGAATTTTTTTTACATTCTCTGTGAGTGAAGTTTAAAAATAATTTTGTGAACAGTTGCATGAAACTAGTTACATAAATGCGTAATAATATTGTTTTCGCTCTATTTTTATTTTAAAAATTGAATACTGGGGCTTCATAAATTAGTTCTAATTTAAGGTTTAAATTTTATAAATTTCGATATTAAGCACATATTTTGTTACAGAGGATTTAAACATATGAGTCTTCCATTTACATTAAAGAGCGCATACATATGTAAAGTTGAATCAAACCAATTTGTAAAAGAGTTAATACATTAATTAAATTGCTTTCACTCCTATACCAAAATATATACAAAATTAATGCAAACATTTAGGATGAGAAAAAAAATTGAAAGTGTTACCATAACTGTCGAATTACACGGATAAGGAAATGAGTTAAAAAAAAACAATTAATTTTTTTGACGGCATGGTATCTCACGATCACGATTCATGAGATATCGGTAAAAATTTTCTTCTACAAAGAAGAAAAAGGTTGGTAGTAAAAATCTGTTTATGTGCAAAATTTTAGCTTTCAATCACATGGTGTAGAAGTTTTATAAACAGACACACCAACGGACATACGGACAGTTTGAAACTAATTAGAGTAAAACTGATGAGCTCTGTTGTCCTATTTTTCGTGTTTTCTTCCTAAAGTGATAAACATAAGAAAATATTTGTATGAATAAAGCAATATTAGTATTTTTTAGAAACATGTAGGTATTCTCAATATCCTTGTTTAATTTATGCGAAATTTGAATTAAAGAAACCAAGTTCTTCTCCTTAAACAGAACCATCCAGAAATCAGGGTACATACTACATACTCAGGGTAAAAACCTACATACTAAAACAAAAATTATTTTACAAATGAATGCCAAATGTTCAAGTTAAAAAAATTATTATTCTTTTATTGTGTTCTGTTAAATATAAGAAATCTCTCATTTTCATATTGCTGAAATTACACATTATACACATTTATTGTTCTATTTTAATTTATTCATTATTTTATCGTACGATGTAATCTCAGTTATGGAGTCATTGTTTGTGAATTGTATACAAAACATTTAATTTTCATTTTAGGCTTTTTTATCCTTAATTTATCACATTTCTACTGCTCTGTAAATTTTTAATCCTTATTTATATACTTTTGTTTTTTTTTGTGAAGAAGACATACATATTATAGTTAATCCTTATAATATGTTTTTTGAGTATATCAGTGTAATGAATTGAACCATGTTGGAATAACCTTATTAGTTTTTCTCTTCGTTTGCATGGCCAAAATTTTCCTTTTCGTTTGTAAGGTAAAAATGGTAATCGTATAATTGTTAGAAACATATTACTTATACTTGTATTCTAAATTACATACATATGTATGTATATACATATATATTTAGAATTAATAATAATCTGTGTTATAATCAGACGAGTCGTGATTCGAAGCCCATTCAAATTGTCAAAATATTCGAAAAAGAGCGTTGTAAAACAACAAGAATCTAGTCAATTATATTTCAGTAACATCAAAATTCTACATTTCGTGAGAGCATATTTTTGTATTTACAAAGTCAACCTTATTTATCGCTGTATTAACATGGAGTATTGATCGTTTCATTTGATTCTTCGCTTTATATAACGTAAATGTTTGTTTACTCAATAATCTAATGGCGAATTCTGTAAATACATATGTATGTGCAATAAATATAATAAATTTACGATATTAGAATATTAAAGAAAAGAATATTAAAAGAACAATGTAAAGTGTTGCGATGTAATGGTGAATGATTTGTTATGAACCAACCAAGTAATAGCATTGAATTTTTAGAAACAAATGTCTTTCTTTTGCAAATACTAGATTCGTACATAATAAGAAGAATTTGGTATTTTGTTAATTTTGGAATGATAAATTAATGCCAGTGAAAGTTGCTACCTCAAAACAAAGTACCCATGTTATAATTTTAATCTAAAAACAAAACACCATAAAGAAAAGGGTCTTCACATCTAATTTTTTAGTTCGATTTTTGGTTTCTTGATGTAGATAAAGTAGTTTAAAAATATAAAAAAAAAAACTTACAGACAGAATAATTGATTGATGCTATCGAATTGCTTTTTTTATTTTCCAAATATTTTGACATTAGGATAATTTTTTACTAGAAATCCTTTATGTGGTGGTTTTGATACTCAATTTGCTTGAGTCACTCATCTTACAATTTTGTGTTTCTTAAAAAAATTTCTTACTCGTATAATGGAAGTTTCTCTTTTTAATCTTGGAGAATAAAGGAAACACAATTTTAAGTAGTTGTATATAACAAAAATTTTTGTAATATAAAGCGAATTGAAAATTTAGCAACTTAGTTTTCTGTTTACGTTGATTTTTAAATTATGTCAAAAATTGAATAATTATTTAATACTTAGTATACTAGTGAGAAAGTAAGTTTTTAAAACAAAATGTTTATTAAGAAATTTTCTCCAAATACAGTTAAAATCGGTTTTAACAAGAAATTGGTTATAGCGAATGTTTTTACTTCGGTGACGTTTCTGTTTACATGGAAAAAAGTTTGTTATAACGAATACCTCTGTTTGGAGCAACATCTAGATTGTAGCTAAATATAGAGCAACATAGATAGCTAAAATAGTTATTGACGTAGAATTTTTGTTGTTTCGAAATTATTTTTTTGTCAAAGCATTCAATGCCATTTTTATTTATTTCAGCATTTAAGAGTAAATAAAATAATGAAAAAAATTGAAATAAAAATTGAAAGATACTAATTAACAGATTCATTACTGAAAATGTTTCAGATCGTTATTGTGTGAGAGTTCGTTCGGTATAGCCAGCCAAAATGTTAAACCAAATTATAACTACATTTTTATGAAATTTAATTAAGGTTAAAATTTGGTTTAAAATTTTAAACCAAATTTTAACCTTAATTAAATCTTTCTGTTCGAGAAAGACTTTATCTTAATCCTTACATTTTTCGTTTATGCGATACAATTTTGAAATTTTTTTTTGAACATATTCAATTTTTTAACTAAAGTGAATCACATTGAGTTGCGGACTTCTATAAGGATAAATTTGCTATATTATATCACTGATGATGAAATTATATGAAGTGGGTTTTGGATTAATTTGAATAAGCAAGGAATAAAATTTAATTTATTAAATGGTGTAGGCATAAACAACAGACAGTCGCATAAATTCTTTTAGAATTTTTATAAGTATTTATCGAAAAAAAGAAACGAAAGAGACAAAGGAATAAAACATTTAATTTAGAAACAAAAAAAAAATTCATATATTAGATTTTTTGCCAAAATTTATGAAACAACATACATGTACAGGGTGCTAAGGATTCGATAGTATTCCCAAAATAAAGTAACAGTAGAGTATTACTTTGAATATATCGAATTATTGGATTTCGCTAATTGGAAGTCGCTGCAAGTATTAACAAATATATTCTCTTGAAATAATGGGTAATTGAGTAGCTTTTGTTATTGACATAGAAAATGTCATAAAGCAGAAAATAATAATAACAGAACAAATTTCCAAACAATTGCGATTTTATGCTTAAATAAAAAATTTACTTTAGCCAAAAGTAGTAGACTCCAGACCAGAAAGTTACGTGTGATCTGAACGACGTTATGTGTCTTGTTACTCTTTTATTAGTGGAACAAGAATGGCTTATTTTCTAAAATGGCATTAAATAAATTAAATTTCCAATATACTAATACAAGTAATAATAATTGTCAATTCTGAATAGCCAATTTGTTTACATAAATATAGAAATGGACGATATTTCAATCGAATTGTGATTTAAGACTTACGGACTTATGATGGAAAAATTAATAGTTTGAAATTTAAAAATAGTACAATAACATTTATAAATAAGAATACTATTCTTCATATTTTTTAAGTTACGACGAAAAATTCAAAATAAAAATTTTCAAAAACATTCATTTTGTGGGAAAAACGAAAAAAATAGTTAATTTGAGCACCTCCGAGTTTATTCTATTGCACCCTGCCTATGCATTCGTATATTGAGACTTTGACACCCTATTTAAGCCAAAAAAGGATTTAAGTAGAAAGATAGAAGAAGAGATGGATTTGGGTTTCAATTTATAGATATGGTGAAACATAAATATGGAGAATTTATTATATTTTTCATATACGCGTAGCACAGAAATATTGAAAATCGATTTTATTACTTGCAATTTTTAAAAAGAGGAAGTAAATAAAATTATTTCAAAAATAATTTAAAAAGTTTTCAATTCATATTTTGTGGCATTGTTTTTAGAAAAATAAAGTAGGTTTGTATTTATTTTGTCTTTTTCCAATTTACACTGGAGTGTGAGAAATTGTTTACCAAATTCATTAATAACATTAGATTGGTTTTCAACATTTTCCATCAAATCATAATTAAGAATGCGAAATCAAATTGATTGATTGAAGTGGGAATTCATTTTTATAAAAAATAAGATAAAGAAATTTAATAAGAAGGAAGTAATTTATGGTATACGATAATGAGGTTTTACTAAAACAGAAAAAGAGTTCTGAAACCGTTCGAATATTTTCAATAAAATTAAACTCATATAAACAGCATTTGTTCTTTTTGGCAGATTCTGAACAAATTTTCGAAAATTTATAATTTTTCTACGTCATTCAAGATAGAAAGATGAAATTCCATATACAAATAGATCTTAGTGTTGGCACTATTTCTTTAGAAGAAAGTTTTTTTTCATATCAAATGGATAATAACGTGTAGGTGTTTAAATATTTTTTAAAATATCTTAATGACGAGACGCAGAGTAGACGAGTGATGAAGTTAAAAGACTCGAAGTTACTCTTTGTATTCTTCCTCTCCCACAAGTTGTACAGTTTTGTTAAGTTAAATTAAAGGTTCTGACAAATTACTGCGTTCAAGCTAAAAGCAATTTTTGCACTTTTAATTGCGAAAAAAATCAACAAATGATAAAAAACTATCATAAAAAACTATAAATAAATATGTGAATCTGTTGGATGACCTTTTCAATTAAGCGCTTTCAAAAATCGATTTTTGGAAGTTTTCATAGTGTTACATTACTTTAACACGGCAACTTGGATCTGTCTGCAATTTTAACAGAACATTTCAATAATTTTATTATAAGCAAATTTCCTTGTAACTTTATTCTCTCAAAAATGTTTATCCACAAACTCGCATTTTATAGAAACATTATCATCTCCTGCTTCTTTGAGCTGTATCGGATTATAAGCTTTATTGAACTTCTGTAAAAGTAAAAATACAAGATTATTATGAGATTTCTTCCAAATTTTTATGTAAAGTTATGTGAATATGGTAAAAATAATAAGAGCATTATTTTAGTACTAGCATTGTGTATATGTAATTTATAGTGATACACGGAAGACAATTTTTGTAACTACGCAACGAACTACTTTCTTTAAGTTGCCTTAGAGAATATTAAACTTTCAATTTTAAAATAGCGGCACTCAAAATAAATAATTCTATTGTGTGACTACAATAATTGCATTTTTCATAGTATTATAAACTATTACAATGGTAGTAGATATTTCCCACTACTCATACGATTTCTAGACATAAAGTGACTAAAGCGAAATTTGCTATTGTACAAACTACGGGTTTGATGAACCATATTTTTAAGTGACATTAGATTTACTTTAGGCTTTTACTAAATCTAAATTTAAAACACATTCATAAATGTAGGCTAAGAACAACATCTTTTGTATTTAATTTATCTTCTTTGTCCTTTTAAATTAAAATATTTGTGTACTTTAAGAAAAAAATTAAATGAGATTTATCTAATGTCAATGTTTAAAATTTAAATTTTTAAATTTAAATTAAAGTTTAAATTCAGAACGATAGCAAATAACGTGCGTAGTGTTAGTCATTTTAGCAATTGTAATTACCATATAAAAATGAAAAGCAGACTTGTTACATTGTTTTTGTCTATTTGGTGTTAATAAAATATTTTTTATGTGCATTTTATTAATGAAATATCCATTTTAAAATAGAATTTTAAATATTATACAGAACTCTACAATATTGTATTCAATTGAAAAAGGAAAAAATAAAATATCACAAAAGAACAATAGTGAAATTAAGCGTTTTATTCCAAGTAATTAAACTTAATTTTTTTTTATATTTAAAAATTATATTTAGGGACGTATGTACATATTTATTTTAGTTTTATGGGATAAATACGTTTCCTATACATCCAATATGGACATCTCCTACTTTATATCCGGTTTGTTATTACATAATGATTTTATTAATAGTAATTATCCGTTTTATGAATGTCGTCAGCAATTGAGGATAGTGTTTTTTTTAAAGTCATATAAAATTTTCCATCTGATGCATGTTTGTACTTTAAATTTTCTATATTATTAAAATTTCTATCAATAAATTTTCTATTCTTTGAAATTTTTCTTCCGTAAAATCTACTGTAAGGCTGATTTTATATTATGTGATTTAATGTAAAATAATAAAGTAAGTTAAGTTAAATTAATAATTATTTAAAATTTTCATTTTACTAGACTTGTATTCTAGTTAATAAATGTGTAGTAAACTTAAACTAAATTACCAAAACGTGACCCTGGTAATTTAGTTTAAATTTACTTGAGCACTATTTTTAAAAATCAAGAAAAGTTTTTGTTTTTGTTTAATTGGAAGCTATAGTTTCTTGAAAAACAATTTTTTTTGGATTCGGTTACGGGGTCTGAGTTTGGGGACCTAATACTTTTAAATATCTTGTGTTTCCTACGACTATAATCAAAAGTAAAAGAAAGTATGATGACAAAAATGTGAATTTAGAATATGCATATATCGTAATTCTTTATTTATTTATCTTTCTTATTTTCTCGTAAAACAAAATATATAAAACTTTAAGTTGTATAAATTAGGCAAAAAAGTAACAAAATTGACTTAGACTTTTTTTCCCGTTTTACAACACTGACCGGTTGCGCTTAATTCACAATAAGGGTTGTCAAAATTAAATGACACAAAAAAACGCGATCAATATGAGAGATAATGGAAGACTTTAATTAAAATATCAACAGCTTAAAACCTAAATTTATTGTATATTTATAATTTTTGAAAGATTTAAAGTTGTTGATACTTGCTAATAGTGTCAGTCAACAAGGGGTTAAAAATTAACGATAATAACTTAGATTTATAAGAAATATAGACAAAATTTTGCAAGTTTAATCTGTGACAAATTTTCATAATCTACAAACATTAAATTAAATGGCCGTAAATGTTTTATAAAGAGTCACAGCTTCCAAACATGTAAACTTATAAGAAGAGTCGAATTAAGACTGGCTGTAATGGTTAAGTTTGGAATCTCTTTAGATTCCAAAATGAAGTACTCAATTTCTGGACAAAAGTCGGTTCAGAAGTAAAAATTTATTTATACTTGAATATATATGTATAACTTAACAATTGATTGATATTTGGTGCTTTGGGAGGCAAAATTGCAAATGAAAGCAACTGTTGCAATAATTTCATTTATTTCCTGATAAAAACTGATTCACTTTCAATTAAAATTGCAGCTTCCTATTTGTTTTTTAAATTTCTAAATGTAAATATTTGTTAAAATTTGAAAACTCTTTATCACCTTTATATAAACGTACTCGTATTTGTAGGAATTAACTTACAGCGCAGCAAATCGCTTATATTCTTTTCCACGAGAAACAGTAATTCGAAGTTTACACCAACGTATTTATTCTTAGTTTGATTAAAATAACATATTTTTGTAATAATAATTAAAATATTAATTGTTACAGTTTGTAATGAATGGTTCCACCTACTTCTTTAGCATAGCTTTTCTCTGAAATTTTTAATTAATTTCACACATAAATTTGTTCTACGCATATTACATGTGTACGTGCTCAAATATGTACAATTATAATATTATGAAAGTGTAATACACGTATCAATGTCAAATCCTATAAAGACTTATTAAAGTAAATCATGAAATTTCCATTTTATTGATAAACTTCGCAATGAAATTTATCAGACATCATTAAAATTGCTTGTGTTCTGTCAACAAAAAAAAAGAAAAACAAAAAAATGTATGCACACATTTTATTGTTTAATTAAAACATGAAATTAATAATTATAAATAAATATTATTTTGATATTTACTTTTGGAGAATTTAATTTTTAATTGGAAAAAAATTAAATTAATACGGTAAGATATAAAAAGCGTATTGAAATTAAAATATGTCCAAGTCAGCTTTAAATTTTAACAATGAGAACGTGGTAAAACTTTTATATTTAATTTTCTTTTATGAATGGCAAATTTCAAGGTCAAATAAGTTACTTTAAAAAAATTTTGCTTTCTTATGAAGATTGCATATTTCGTATTAATTTAGTGGGGAATCTTGAAAGGACGAAAATTTCGAGAAGATTAAAAGGAAGGGAGGGAAGATTGATTTATTAAAAAAATGAGTTCCCATACTGGCTGTTTTAACAGCATACTTTTATGTTACACCGACCTTCTTGAAGGTGAAATTTAACAGTGGGCAAAGGTGTTGATAATTAGGTTTTGGGAAAAATTCTTTAATTTTTTGATTATTTTGCTCCATGGTAGAGAAAAATGTGTTTTCCGAGAATCACACCTAAAATTCAAGTATTTTTATGGAAATTATTTCGAATTTAGACAATTTCTAATACTTTTGTTCATTGGGCGATGACATTATAAATTTTTGTTTGTCACTACATAAATCTACTATTGTATATTTCATGTGGGCTAGGTACATATTGTCTAACACTTTTTATGCGGGAATGTGACTTTTACATAGTTGCGTTACATGAAACGGGCAATAGCGCTGAAAACTTTGTGTAAATTCTTTGCATTTTAACTTGTGTTAAAGATTTTGTTTGTGTTTCCAAAAATTACAAGAAGTATAACGAATATGGAATCCTTTAATATCACCGCAGTAATCAATAATGCTGTGCAAAGTTTAAATTCTATAATATTTTCAGTTTCTTGGAAAAATTTGTAGTTAAAAAACTTTTTGTAAAAACACTAAATTAAAATTACAATCCTCGACTATTTTGTCAATGTTTTTGCATAATTTGCACTTATTCTTTTGTAGTACTTCCAAATAAAACCAATGTAACCATTTCAAAAGTGAATAGTTTGCAATTGCAAAAAAATGTTAGCCCAATTGTTGATTGAATAAATCAAAAGTTTTACAAGAGATTTTTTTGAAAGTTTTTGAAAAGTAACTTTTTTTTTTAGATGAAAGAAAAAGTAAAAAAAAATTTTTCGTAGTTTCTTTACTTTTATGAAAATCCACTTTTTTTTAGTTTTGGAAGTAATTCAGAATTGAGAGAAGTTATATTTGATTGTAATACACATACAAATATAATACGTGTATTTACCCGAGTTTGCAATGGAGAAATTGGAAGTTACGGCTTTAAAATTTTGCATTTAAATTTAAAATATCAATAAATGGATGAATGCAATTTCCAGTTTCAAAACCGTCGCATCACCAAAATTCAACAGCCGGGATTAAAACCATAGGCAAAATAAATTTCCATGGAAAATTCGATAAAATTTGTTGTTATCTCAAACATTCTTTAATTGCATAGTACACGATGCTTTAAGCCAAAAATTTTCAAAATATATAGTTAGGAGTCTATATAGTTTTTTGGAGTTGGAGCCTGGAAGAAATATTTTTACTATAAACCTTTATTGTTCTAAAAATACTTTATGTTTTGTAACGCCATAATTTTAAGTTATAACTCCCACATTTCAAAAAAATATTGAGTATATTACGTAATTCACCCCAAATAGCTAGACCTAAACTAACCCTATAACAATTAGACCTAAAAATTAATTCATACAGACATAAATTTTTAATGGCGATTTTGGAATTTATAACACATAGGAAATTTACATTTTCTATCGACAAGTTTTACGTTATTGTATAAGACAATTTGAGAATTATTACCAACTACGACTTAAGTTTGTTTAGTTAATGAGCGCATTTTAAACTTGTTTGCAATAATTTCTCAATTTATAAGAATCTCTGTTCTGTGGTTACATAGTTGTGTATTATAAATTAAAGGTCCTTCATTTAATATAAAAAAAATAATATATAAGCTCGTAGTAACTCCACTAGTTATTACTACACAGTAAATTATGCCACTAATTATCAGATGCATAATACGAGTAATAAAAAACGTTTATTTCTACATGGTTATTTCATTATTATACGATGGCCAATATGCTTTCATGTTAATTTAAAATGGATATCAGATCTATAAATTATTTTAACAAACTGACATTGTTATAAATCATTAGCATATCGTATAAATTATTATATAATGATATAAATACTTTATCTAGTATGGTTAAAACAATTGTAATGACCTTTCATATTTCTTTCTTGGACATTTTAACTTTCTATACAAAATAAAAATAAATTTCTCGTATTTTTTTCATTCATCCATTTCCACACTTCGAAATACAATAATTTCTGAATCATTTCTTTGTTTTAAAATCTATCGCTACATGTATGTGCTGCTATACTAGTGTCTTTTACAATATGGTTAGTAAAATATATTTATGAATATCATATAACAACATTTTAAGGTTTTGTAGCACATATATCCTTTCAGTTGCATACAAAACCTTGAACTTCCCACTATACTATAATAACAACTTTCGCTTTTCACACCCTTTTCTCGGAGAGGAAAATGTTTTTAAATTTCGATTTAATTCATTTTAGTGAAAAATAATTGTTCTACAATAAAGAATTATTTTTAAAGTCTATGATATGAAAGGATACTTAAGTTTGAACATGAAAACATACGTGATATACATAGGAACCTATATACTTATGTTTGTATTCATGTGCAATTAACAATTTTAAACGACTGATTGGTTGGTTTTTCCACACCTACATCATGTATGAATATGTTTTATAATTCGCTTCATATATTTTCGAAGACATACAGAATTTTATGGGATTTTATGAAATATTATTTTAAATCGTAAATTCATGGAAATTAACTATATACTTCCAAGGCAGTTATCATTATAAATTGCAAAGAATAAAGATTTGTTAAGTACCTTAAATGAGAAAAGCCTACATTACTCAATTTATTCGAAATAAATCATGTAAAAGTTACGTTTTTGCTCCATTACTCTCAATTCATGTAATACAAAAAGAGAAATGGTAGAAATAAATTTATTATTATTTAGTGACAACAAGAATTCATTTAAGTGACAAATGCAATATGAAAAATTGTGTAATTCATTAAAATTTTGAAAATGATTTTGCTTTAATTCAAGTAATTCTGAGATCCGCAATTTTTATATATCTTATATTATGTGTGTATTACCATTTTCAACGGAGTAAATTTATTAATTTTAAGAAATTTAAGAAAATATTATTTTAGATGGCCATTTGTTTTATAAAAATTCCTGTTTTTCGGTAAATAATCAAAAAGTTTTCACAATTCAGTCGTTCAATTTTAAATTTGACCAAGATTCAAAAGAGAAGTGAAGTTCAAGTGGAATAACGTAAATTACTAATTATATATTAAAGAGTTTAAAGATATTAGAGCTATTTTTTAGTTACTTTCAATAAATTTGTAGTTGTCCCTAAATATGTAGGTATCTTAATAGGAAAAACTGCAAAAAAGTGGTGTATAATACTTAGCGCAAATTCCTGTAATTTATCTGTAAATGCCAAACTGGATAAAAACGAATAAGCAATATATGAAAATATCCTATGATTGGGAAATCAAATATAATGTTTGCCTATGTGGTTTACAATTTTATTCCTTTTTAATAGCAACCCAACTGTGGAAAGAAATGAGAAATATGAAAAAGGACTATAAATTAAAGTCAATAATCCATAACACAAACCTACATATTTTTTCACAAGTTTGAATATGCATTATTAAAAAAAGAAGAATTATTTTTATTTTTTAACTGGCTTTTAATCGAGATAAGTCAACTTTTCATATTATAATTCATGGTGCATATAATATGTATAACACTGTATGTATGTATATGTTCAGACATTTATTTAACCATTATATATATAAAGTTCTTGTTAAATGTAACGTTAACGTTGTATGAAACTGAAGCTTTTAAATGCTACACGAAAACTTAGTTAAGAATAATATTTTTTTTCGTTTTTATCAGAAATTATGAAAAGCGTTTTCTTTAAATTACATAGCGATAATTTTTAAAAAATAAAAATTATTTTCCTTTAATATTGCGATAAAATTCATTTTCAATCTCATTATTAAGAAATGAAATGTCATAGAAATAGAGAAATTGTTGGAAAGGAAACGATTATTTCAAGCAGATTTGTACGATTGTTTCCTGTCTGAGGATAACCGATATTAACCATTTTTTTTGTTATATTTAAACGGTACTTAATGACACAAAATGTGTACTTGTATTTTTTAACTGCCTCAGTATATTAAAATCCAAAACGGTCTGCAATTTTAAGGATTTGACAGACTTGTAAAATAATTCAGTACAGTCGTTGGCTTTATTATTGAAAAGTCAAGCAAACAAATATACTATTCGTTTTTGCTAATAGTAAATTTTTCAAAAGGAATAGATTTAATAAATAAGTTGTTTAGCAGGAAACTTAATAGCAGTTGAAACTTAATTGATATAAGGTTTTCTTTAACATTGATATTGTTGAATAAATTATCCCACTTCAAAAGTCTTCAAATAATTCTCAGTTTTCCAAATTAACTGAGTGTGGAGTTTATTGTGCTGCGTCACGAAGTAATAAGAATATTCCAAATAAAATTTGTGAACTTGGATAATGTACCTCAGCAACTTTTTACATTGATCAAAAAATGCTCGTCTCATACGATAAATGACTACTTTAATATGGAAACTTTTACATTTTCCATATTAAATGGAAAATTTTCAATAGAATTCTTTCGTAAATCTTTTCAATTTGTTTGGTTAAATTTAAATACCGTATTTGGAAATTTAAAGAACTTTAACATTGTTGTACTATTAATAAATTTTTGAATTTCATTATGCTTTTGTATGAATTTAAAATTTTTCCGTGATGATGTCACTATTATATTAGGAAAAATTGTTTTTTGAAATTTTTTGTTCACTACATTCGCCTTACTCGATTTTCTTATGCTACTATAGTAGTTACTAGAGTAGCTAATGTACGAGTTTAGACATGAGCTATTGTTAACATGATGTTTTTTTTGAAAAAATGGAAAATACCTTAAAGTTATTTTTACTAATTTCCAAAGTTTCAAAATTAATGCTTCTACTATTAAGAAAAAGCTTATATTTAAAAAATGATCTCAAAAAGTTTTAATTATCACCTACATATTTATTATTTTTTTACTCCAAAACGAATTTTATTCATCTTGACAAAATATCAACTCTAAAATTTTTTAAGCGAAAAATTAAGTTTATTAAACAATTTTGGATTTTTAGATTTCACATCTCTGCTGATAGACTGTTACAAGTCAAGAAACACAAATTTTCGAAATGTAAAAATATAAGATGCCAAATTATTTGAAATCATTGATTATTAATTTGCTGGTACATATTAATGAATCGGGTGTCTTTTTTTTAAGAGAAAATTAATTTGATGGCTAAATTTCGGTTCTAAAATTCAATCTTCATTAAATTTTTAGAACTTTAGTAGGTAAATATCAACTAGATATCAAATAGACTAGATAAATAACAACAAATATCAAATAGATATTTGTAAAATATCGAGTGTTGATATTTACGAAGTTCGGATCGGGTTTGTGGTACAAGGAAAAGACTATCTTACAAACAGAAGATTTACTCTTTTAAAAATCATATTTTTTTTATTTTTGTCATTTTGTGAAGGTGCAATATAAGAAATAGGAAGAAGTTTTAAGAATTTAATCTATCTAGATAAACTCAATTGAACATTGATGTGTGATCATTTAATATGAACATTAATTTTTTTTACACATAATATAAATATAATGAGCATTTTGCGAGTATATAAACTAAATAAATGTTACGGTACATATACATGTACATTTTACACATAGCGCAAAACAAATACACATATAAATATAATAGTGTAAAAATATACCGGTTACGCCATAATGTTTAATTTACTTTTCAGGTTGAATGTAAAGAAAAATGGTATGTGCGCTGCTCAGTGTTTATTTAGTAATAAAGAAATCATCTATAAATATATGTAAGTATATATGTGGACACAGGTATGTTTATATGTGACATTCTTTTTTAAAAAAATTAACAAAATAAGAAAATATTTGCATTGCGTTTTAGAATTTTAAACGTAAAATCGTTTTTACTCATTAAATGACAGTCTTAGATCGACAACAACAGATCTTAAGTTTAAATCTAAAATAAATTGTACTATAGGCACCTATGTATATATTAATTAATATGTGTACATACAACGTGTGTAAATATTAAAAGTATAATCATTTAAAAAAAATCATCATTGATTGCTAAATTTTTCCCAATTTATTTCTTTCTCGCTTATAAACTCATAAAGTATGTGACATAATAGGAGATTTGACGCGAAATTTTAAGTAGATTTGAGAATATTGAGAATTTTATTCATTTTTACTTGTAATGAGCGTGATTTGCTTTTAATAATTATAAATCAGGTTTTGATAAAAGTTTGCTATTAAAAAAATTGTATATAAGTAAATTAAGTGGAAAATGTGTTCTTTTAAAATGCAATTTATTGGAAAATTATATAGGAAATATAATTATAGTCTATTTATTTGTAAGATTCAAAAAAAAAAATTAATATTAAAAGATGGTGATAGGCGGCGAATGTAAGTATAAGCATTAAATCAATTGGAAAATAAAATTTTGTTATTTTTTGTAAATAAATATAGCCATCAATTATGTTGCTTTCACATAATTCTTGGTAGGTAGACCAGGCGTCTATTTGTAGACAAAGAATATTATGATGCGACGAAATACCCGAACGAATATTTTCCAAGAGCTAAAATGCTCAGAAAATCATTTATGCTTATTTTAACTAGGTAAATGTATTTTTTAATTGTATTTTATAAATTCGAGGAGATATCGATTCTATTGTTTTTCAAGTTCAATGAAAAGTAAAATGCAAAATATTGTCGTATGCAAAATATTATCCGACCTCAATATAAGAGGTAATTTTTTTTATTAACTAAATCATCGCTTTGTTGCTTCGATTATTGCCTTCTATTCGATAAGCTCCTATATAATTGAATGCATCCTACTTAAAGGCCAAAGTAACTCTTGAAATCACGCGAATTATTAGTATAATTACTTTTGTAATAAAATCTTCAAAATATCGAATAAAACATATTCAAGTTCTAAAAGCAACATATCTTACTTGCATAATAAGAAGAGCATATTGTGATTGTTAATCGCAATTTTTTTTTCCTGAAAATAACTAATAAATGAAATTTTTAATTTTTATTATGCATAATTCCCTGCTCGTTATTCAAGATTCTATTAAAAATAATTAAAACGATATTTTTTTTATTGACTGAGCTTGTAATGCTTTCAAACATTTTTTATTTGTTTGTTTGTTTGTCTGACATCCATTATCTTTCTTTCTTTCAATTTTCACCCTCATCTATTATAGAGGGTGATCATATGACTCAAATTTCTTTTCTTATTTTATATGACGTGTAGTTACTAAATTAAATAATGTTGAAAATTATTTAAATTTAACTAAGTTTTCTTTGATCTAACCTAGTTAAGTATAATTTACATTATAGTGATTTTTTAATAAAAAACACATAAATTTCTTCATTCATTTCTATTCAAAATTGCTTTTCTTAATGTAATATACACAATTTCGTAATGGTGATTTTATTTTATGAAAATGTTTTTCCAGTTTAATGTGATTTTAATAGAAATTTTTAAGAATAATAAAGAAAATAATGAATCTTCCTCCTTGATGTGTTTCTATTGTTCGAGTTTTTTTATGCCCTATTTCTTCTTGGAAGGTTTTATTTTTGTATAAGATATGAGTTCTAAAGCTTTGGTCATTCTATATATAGAAATACATATTTTTGCCGTTATATTTGGGTATTTTGATACATTGAGGTATCCAATTTAGGTTTGTATACTTTTATAATTTCTTTTCAATAAAAATAATTCTTAAAGTGATGATACTGAGGCGTTTCCCTGCCAAAATTTTATTTTTTTTTTAAAACTACGTTCGGAAACTTGAAGCTAACGATAAAATAGTTATGAATATGAACAAAATATTTAATATTATCGGTAGGCATAAGCATATGTGAAAGTACTCTAAGAAAAAAGATTCTTTTTTTTTTTTTTATTAAGGTCTAATAATTCAAAATTGTTAAAATTTTTAGCGAATGTAAGCCTTTTGCATATTTTTTTTTCTTTTTTTCCTTTCCCGGTTATGAATACCTTGAAAACATGAGGAAAATCTTGAAGAGTTGCAGACAACAAGTACAGCACCTCGTATTCAACCAAATATGATTTTATAGGGTACCAATGAAAAAATCTCAAATAACTTTACAATTTTTAAGGATAGTTCCGTTAATGAATTATGTGAGTCTTCTTGAAAAAAGTAAGCTAATGTTGTACATCGTTATATAGGTAGTTTAAAAAAAAAATCGGTTCTGAGAAGCTCTAAATATCATAAAGGGGCTTAAAACAAAGTACTCAAAGAAAATCATGCAGCATATCCTAAAAGATATGCCTGTTCGGCAGGGAAATATTCAGAGTTTGTCTCTTGTATAATAGCAGAGTTCGTTTGCATTTTTGAAGAAAATTTAAGATTTTTCGTTTGATCTGTCATTACACTTTTTATTAATCAATTGCATTTTAGTTCCAACACAAGTCTCGGTGATATTTTACATGTTACAATTGGAGAAAAATGAAAAATTTCTAATTCATTACTTTGTTTTCAGGTATAACGAAGCCCCATTATAGGTACACATATTTTTAATTCTTTCGCATGATTGTGTGTGTGTCATTTCATCATCCACTACACGAAGTTTTTAACAGCATGAGTTTCCACGTATATTTTATATTACAATAAAGTAAACATTGCGTATCATTCTTACGAACTTTAATAATTCAATTATGCGAAGGATTCAGATTGTAATTTAATAAAAGGTGGTCGAAATAAATGGAAAATAAAAATTTTCTTTGATGACTATTTCACTATTTTTACTATGAGTATTTTATCCGAAATTTGTTCACCGGAGAAACGCTAAAGTTTTTCATTAAATCCTTAAGGTAATTTGAAAGAAAACTCTATAAATGTGAGAATCAATAAAAATAATTTGGCTCAAAATAGAAAAAAAGTTTTAATAGTCAGTTGTGAAAAAACTGTTTTTCTATTTTCTTTTTCCTTTCATTTGTTATGCTTGTGTTTCACATGTTTAAAATATTTCCAATATATTTTTCTTATTGTCTTCGTTTTTCCACGCAACTGTAATAGGCTGACATTATTTTTTAATAGTGTCTAACAGAAATAGAAGAGATAAAAATATATCAGATGCCATTTTATCATTTTGGAATTTCTATTAAACCAGCTTTAATTTTCTTTTCTTCTTCAAATATTAAAGTATAATTTATTTTTAAATCGCTAAAGATCTTTTAATTTGAAAACGTAATGTGAAGACTTAAAGCATTTCAATTTCTTTGAATTTATTGGAAATTTTAAAATGATGAGGCGAATACAAATTCCATTAAAATAATTTAGATATATGTACGTATATAAGAATAGGAATACCAAAATTATAGGCTTTAAAAATTGCGGTGAAATTCAAATTGTACAAACGTATTTAAAGTTTAACTATTTTTAAGCATAAGGAATTTCAGCATTTAAAATTTACTTGGGTACCTCAAGAAGTTTAAAATGAGCTATTCAAAAGTTTTCCTTTAGAAAAAAGAACGACTTTTACTCTTGGCTTTAATCTATGTTTATTAAAAAATCCTATAATTCAATTTACTTTCCGTTTTCATTAATGTTACTATTAATGTGTGTATGCTAATTAACCAAGGAATAAAGAATATATATTTGGCACTAAATAACGCATACCTGAAAAAAGTATGTTGATACAAAGTCTGAATAAATTTTAGTCTTAGAGTGATTTTTCTTTATGTTTGTTGTTTCAAATAAGTTCAGCTGGAGAGAACAGATAGTTGATGCAAGAATTCTTTTCTTAAAAGGAACTTCAGAACACAATTGCATTAAAAACAAGCGATACATGATTAAGATTTAGAGAACGAAACTAGTCTTATGGTGCAATGCAAGATTTATTCGTTTAAAAAAATATTTAAGTGACTGTAATTACAGTAGAATAGATCAATCGCTTAAACGAGAATCTGACTAAGTTAAACAATGCTTACAGCATTGAATAATTGTTCCAATATCAAAAGGAGAATGCAAAAATATAAAAGAAAACAATTTGATGCTGAAAAATCTGAAAAGGGACGGAAATTCACTTTCTATAGTGTGTTACTTACTAGCACACCACATGATATGAATTTTATTTTCAACTTTATGAGATCCTTTTGAATTGCACAATATTTTCAAATTATTCAATTCCTGGAATAGGACAAACATAACGTTCTAATATTATAAGATTAAAAAAATCCATGAATAACATAATAAAATTAAATTAAAAGATTTCCCATATTACGATATAGAGCATACGGATGAACAATTAAAATATATTTTTTATTTTTGTAAATGACCTACGTCACATAATTTGTCACAAACTTAAAAGAGTCGGATTACAAAAACCCACATGTTCGCATCGATCAAAAATAGTTGCAAAAATAAAATTAATTTCCATTCATTTTTCTTTATTAATTTGGGGGCATAACAAATAAATTACCATCAATAAAATAATGAATAATTTAATAGTTTGTGTATTTGGATCTCATTATGGGATCTTCTCCTTTCATTTGTGAATTCTTAATGTTGAAGTGATATGACGTAAAAATATAAAGTTGGGTCAAACCAATGGTTTGTAATGTAGCACTTTTCCCTTCAACATGTTAAAATACTGCTTTTAAAAACAATCTACCTATGTATTAGATTATTAAAATTACTTTCATTCATACACGAATATATTTCAAAAATTGCATACCTATAGGACGGGATATGTAAGGAAACAATGAAATAAAATGAAAAAAAAAATTGAAATTTGGAAAAGCTTATATTTTCGGAAATATAAGGTGCCAAAAAATTCAAAATGTCCAAATTTCAAGAGGCTTGAGTGGGGTTGGAGAATGAAAATCATTCCCAACGAAATTAACTATTTATTATTACCTAAAAGCTTTTTAAAATTTCAGACTCCTAAAACTTACGGTTTAGAAAAAAAACAATATTAAAAATTCGAAAACAACGAGCTTAAGATAACGGTTAATTTTAGCATCCATTTGTTTTTTTAATATTTAATTATGCTATGCCGCGGTATAAAAAGCCTCAAACTTTTTTTTTGCGTTAACAAAATTTGAGAAATTTTTATGATTTCTTTAAAGTACGTAGTCAAAAAATGGCATTTTTAGGTCATTGAGGGGCCATAAGTTTTTGAGGCTTTTGAGGATATGTAAAAATTTTATTCTACGGAAACAAGTTTCTAGTAAAGATCCATGCATGCATGAAATTTCAGCTTTCTGTTTGCAAGGATTTAGAAATTTTTTAAACAGACACACGGATAAACGGACAGAAACTAATAAGCATCTTTTTTCAAAATTTTGTTAGAAAAGTACTAAAAACGAAAGTTTGTAAAACATGTTTTGAATAGAAAACAAAGTGACAGGAGAAAACCTTTTTGCTTGATACATATGTAAGTAGGTATATTAAAAAATATTACAGTTAATAAAGACTAAACGCTCATATAGACGGAAAAAATATATGTAAATGAACAAAACATTAGAAAGGAGGGGGTCTCCGCATTTCTGTTTCATTTTTATTTTAAAAAGGAAATAGAAAATTTTATGAGAGCCATTTAGATACTTTTGCATAACATGTTGCCTATTTATCATATTTTGTTATTATAATATTATACTCGTAATGTTTAGAAATACTCGTAAATTTCACAGGTATGGGCAAACATTTTTTGGTACAGCAAGAGTAATTGTACATAGTTCCAACATTTATGTTTTTATTTAGGAATTATTGCAAAAATTATGTAAGTTATTAATGTAATATCTTCCTGAAAAATGTTATATAGGTTTACTAACTTACTTGTGCAGCAATTGTGCATACCAGCAAAAATGACGTCATTGCCATGACAATGTCAAATTTCCATTGATTTCATGTATTACAACTTTATCGAATAATTTGTTTAAAATGGCTTTTATCCGGCAAACTTAAATTTTTGAAATAAATTCATTTTTTTTTTCTTATACTTTATTTTGAATTCTTAAAGAGGTTTGAAAGCTGAGGGAGACAGGTAAATCCTTGAAAATTGTAATAAATTATAATAATACTAGAATTTGAGATTTTAAATGTTCGTACTTACATGCCATTATAAATGTACTGTTGGAGCCGTTTTCAATTTTGAACTCATTTCTGCTAATATTTTAAATCTATAATAGTTTCTTTCACTTCTCTTAGGAGCATTTCTCAATCATTTTCTTGAAATTTTTGGTTTAAATAGTCTTTGTATTTGGAAGATTTGGAAGAGGAAGAATTACATTCGTTGTGTTAAGAAACGAAAATTTCGTTAAACAAGAAAATTGATGGTAATATTTTTTTATACAGCCTAAAGCCAAAATTCCTAATTTACCAAGATGGATAAATGTTACCGAATAGACACAATATTCGTAATATTTTTAACAAGCATACTTTGTTGTAGAATCTAAATTTCTCCATAATAAAACAAAATTATTATTATGTCAAATTTTTCTAAAATGAAAACTTAATCAAATTTTTAATTATTTTGGTTTTCATACCATAATTGTAAATTATTCTGGTTCTTCTACCTTAATTTGAATTTTTTTTATACTTATGAGCAACAGTGCGAATCTAGTGTTCATTGTATAAAAATCGCAACATACAAAATAAAAAAAATATTTTTTTAATTTTTCTAAGATGACTTCCATTTTGTAAGGATGTCTTTTCATTAACGCTTTTATTGTATGTAAATATGTATGTACACAATACAAAATATTACTAAGAAATTTATGTCGATGGCACTTATAATTTATCATTGAGTTGGCAGCAATTTTTTAAAATAAGCAATATAAGGATACTTTGTCGCTCCTGAATATCTAAACATTGAGTGAAGATTTTTAATAGACAAAAGACAATTTTTGTAAAAAATATTCTTTTCATAGTCAAATTCTTTACAGTTTGAAGTTGCAAAAATTAGCATCTTAATGTTTAGAAATTTTTCAAATTCATTGAGAAATCTACATAATTTATGTTCTTGATTTTAGACAATAGGTACATACTTGCAAAACTTGTTCAAAATTTGTAAAAAAATTTAAATTCAAATTTAAACACAAAAAAATTTTTTTTTGCTTTTTATGGTTGGGTAATTTCATTTGATTTATAGTCTGAACTCTTAATTAAGGTGTCAATTTGGATATGGCGGTGTTAATTATCAAACAGAATTGCAATAGGGCACCATAATAAAAAAAATTAAAAACATTTTTTGGCATTCTGATTTTGGCACTCTCATTTTTTTTTGCGACATATAGGATTTCGACATTATCATGTTATTAACCAACCGTTTTTATATGGTTGAGTTCTAAACTCGATACTTTTTTTTTCACGTCTTAAAGTCAAAAAATTTCGCCTAGAAATTTTTCTTCCATATTTAATTAATTTTAATTTTTCACTATACGCCTAAATTAAAGTTTTGGTCAGATTCTCAGTAAAGTGTAATAAAAATTTCTATAATAAAGTCTTAGTTTTGTACAGTAGACTATATTTGGCCTGTACTCCAATAATTCAACTCTTTCCCTTTATAACTTAATTTTTGTTTCATTTTGATTTCCGAGGTAAACGACGGAAATGAGTTCAATTCAAAACAGTGTGGCTTAATATAACAAAACAGTGCAAGTCACTCTCAGAAGAATAGTATAAATATTAGTCGCGAACATTATTGGAAATAAACATTCGAAGATGTATGGGCATAGTATTTGCATGAATGCTTGCAATTTTGAATATTTTGTATTGAATCTAAAAAAGTTGAATTACATGCAACAAAGAGCAGTAATTTGTACTGAAATTTTTGAGAAAAAAAAAATTATTTTGTAGAATTCGCATTAATTTTATAATAATAACAAAAAAAATTTTTCTTTAAAGTCATATTTTCTTTAATTTTTCTAAATTGCGCACTGATTTATGCAATTTTTATCTTTAATATATCAGATGTACAAAATTTTATTATATTGATGATTCTCCAATTAAAAATTTTTATTTTTTTACTTCAGGGAATAAAATATAATTCTAGATCCACAGATCATTAATGGATCGTAATGAAAATTGTTTGTCCAATTAAAGTTTTAGTTCCTATACATTTCACACTTTCAAAGAATAAAAGACTTTAAAAGGATATTTGATGCGAAAATTTTTCAAGCAGATTTTATTTTGCGTTTCTTAAAGAGAATTTAATAGAAACAGTAATTTCCTTGTATATATACATATACATATATTTTATATGCAAGTATAAAACCAATACATTGAAATTACTTAAAAAATATCGCGTTTGCAATAAGAAAAAGAAAGCGAAGTGAGGATATTTATGATAATTTGTTGAATCACAAGTGAGTGCGGTAATTTAATTGATTATTTTAAAATATATTCATTTTACATGCAAGCAGTATTTTTGATAACTTGAACTTTCTTATCTCAAGTTCGCAAAAGCATCATACTTTAATATCTAGAATCTCGACAGAAGAAGAGAATTTTGCTTAAAGAACGATTTTCAAAACAGTATACTGCTTTAAATCTTTGAGAAATTTATTGTTGATGCAATTTGGGAGTGGTATTACGTCTGAACATCAGTATATTCATTTGCGCACGAACTTTATTTTAGTTTCATTTATACGTTCTTTTGAAATTTTCGATTAACTATTTGTGTGTAAGACAAGTATAATAATTTGCAGTTGCTAGAAAATAATTTTTCGTACTGGTCGCGATACCACATAATTTCACAAATCCGGAAGTAGCTCGTCTCAATATTTCCCTGCAGTGATATTACGGCAAATTTGGAAATATGAGTTATTGTGTAGCTATTTGCACAGAGCAGAAAAATAAAGGTAACAGTTCCGTCAAGAAGCTGGACAGGGGTTAAAAAAAACTAATGAATAATTTTTTTTATTATTCTGAAAGATAATTTTTTTATGGCAAGATATTCTGACTTTGTTATCAATTTCCTTTAAGGATATTCTCTGTTTTTGATATTCTTAATAATAATAATAATAAAAACCAACTCTTAAAAGAGGAAAGAAAATTATAAAGATGATTGAAAATTGTTTTGACTAACGGATATATGAGAGTTTTTATCACAATAATTGTTAAATTGTGTTTTCCTCTTTAATATGTACTTTTATAAAGTGCGAAGTTCACTATTTTATGCTGAAGTGTTAAGATAAAAGAGCACGTGCACCAAATATCTTTAAAGATTTTTTAGAGATTCAAAATGTAATCACGTGACAAAAGTATAATACCTATAATACAATATTTACTTTATATTTCGAATAATAGAATGCAAAAATTTCTATACAATATGCTGCAAATAGTAGTCATATTCTTAATGTGCTTAATATGCTTTAACGTTAAATTGCTTTATAAAATATTTTATTAGATAAGAGTCATAATATCTAGTGAGTAGGTTAATATGTTTGCCATACAAAACGAGATTACACAAAATTATATTCCATTGTGATCAGTGTTATTTCTGCTATTTCTGCTGATTCAATAGTTTTCTATTTAATGTATATTAAGTAAATACTGCATGGTGCAAGGAGCAAGAGTGTTGTAAATGTGTTTTAAGTTAAAATTTTAACAATTTGCTGTTGAAATGAGAATAAAGCAATAAAGCTTTGAATACAGCAATTTTAAGGGTTGTATGAGGATTTTATCCATATACAACCCTTAAAATTGACTATATTTTTGTGACTATATATTTTGTGATTAAATATCGTAAGTTTTGAACGTACTTGGTGTGAAATTTGATCAAAGCAAAATTAAAAAATCTGTACTTAGTTCCATAATATTTTTAGAATTTAATTTAGAAGTTCACAATTTTTCATTACTGCGGGCTGCTCTGATGGCATTCAATGTTCTAAGAAATTTTATAGTTCTAAAAACACATTGTTTTAAAAATTTAATGACCTTCCTTTCCAGGTATGATGTTTTAAAAGCTCCTATGAATTTTTGCAAAATTAAAGTTTCCATCTCTGAAAAAATTTTTATTTCTTTAATTTTAATGCATTTGCTCGCTTTTTATTGTCTGATTAACAAAATCGTTAAAGGATTCATTACCCTACTAAATGGTTACGTAAAATTTTTAAATCTTTTCTTTTCTTGGTATTCTGCGAAATTTATTCATAAATATATTGGACAGTTGTGTATGTTGTACATGTATGAAATATTTTTACTGCATATATACATGATGAATTGTTGTTGGAATTTATATTAAATTTTGTTGACATCTGCTAAGATACCAAGAGATAAAAAATTTTGTTATGTCCTTTAAAAGAAAATTGAAATAAAAAAAGAAAATTTTATATTTTGTTTGTCTTACGACTTTCTTTTTATGTTTATTGTATGTGGGGAGGCTTAGTAATTTAATTATTTTGATTTCTTTTTATTAATTTTATAAAATCAAGTCATTCTTTTTTTTCTTTTGCTAACAAAATTTCTTAAAAATGTTTTTGTAAAAATGTTGACCCGTTTATAAGTTGAAATTATCAATAAAGAAATGGTCAATAAATTTTTTTTATGTATAGTAACAATAGGATTTTATCCAAAGATTCGCTGGTGGAGAAGGTACCATCGTTTGCATTTTGTAATAAATGAAATTTAATTAAAAAAAAATCAGATGCATATTCTGGGTGTTGTATGGAATTTAGCCTGCAATAGTTGTTTTTACCAACCCCAATTATGTAGGTAGTTAAAAAATTTTTTTAAAGTGTTTTCATTTGTTTGCAGGCTCCTGTTTTCATATGTTAAGTATTTGCAATGTTAATGATAAGTAAGTTTCACTAAAATGCACACAAAAATATCGTATACCATTTACACTTTATTAGAACCTTAAACAACTTGACATAGAAATGGTTTTTTTCTATATCTTTTGTACCAAAAAATAGTTTTAACTTAAAGACTTAAATAAAAGCTGGGATTAGTTGGGAAATATTCTGTTAAAAGGATTTCGGGAGTTTCAAAAAATTTCATGAGAAATTATCGGGTCAAAAGAAAAGAAAAAATAAAAGATGAACAAATATTAAAATTTTTCTAAAATTTTTCAAAATAAAACATGTAAAACCACTAATCTTTAATAATCAACTATTCTTTATTTTAAGTTCTGTAAAAGCCATTTCAAAAACTGTTTGTTTGAAATTTTTATCTATTTCGGAACAGAAATTTTGAGCAAAAAAGTTAAAGTATGTTACAATTTCGCAAAATTTTCTGAAAATCCCTGTAGTTCAGAAACGGTTCCGATTTAACAATGTTTTCAAATAACAATGCTGAATGCCGTTATCTGATCTGAACTATTATCACCAAATGAATAACTACTAGTATTCTATTACCAAATGTCTAACACAATCGTTAGTCTTAATTTCTGAATGAACCCCGACTCTTCTTCATTTAACGAGAAGAATTTCGATTTTCAAGTTAATTGAGGTACCAGAAAACAACATTATCCACCGCAGTATCTGACAGTTCTAGTCGCAATTCCGATTCCAGTTCTACCTTAATTATTGCCTGTTATGATTTCTAACAATATGAAATTATGAAAATTATTATGATTTTCATTTATTATTCTTATTGCAGACAATTCCAGTTAAAAATTTTTTGTTACTTAATCAATTTGTATTTGTTTTTCTTGAATAGTTACATCAAATATTTATTCGATCTACACTTGAATCATAAATACTTATTTTCTCTTTTTAAAAATTTAATTAAGAAAATACGACAATTTTCACTATTATGGTCTGGAATTTCAAATTTTTGTTTTTCAATTTATCAATATTATACACTACCATTAACTTTGATCTGATACTTTTAGAGGACTCTATAGTAGTCAGTCAAGTAATGGTCGAAATCTTTAAGTTAACAAGGATAAATGATATTTTTTCATTTTTCATATTATTTTTATGTAATTTATGTGAATTTTATTTTGTTAAAATTACTTTGTGGTTATATAAAAGGTCAACAAGTTGCCAAATTGATTGGAGCAAACAAAAAAGAATCACTTTTTTCACGAACGTATTTACCACGTTTCGGTACTTTTAAGTATTGCTTTTAAGAGAATTACAAAAGAGAGATTATGAATTTTATTTCGCTTTGTTTTATAATTTAAAGTAAACATGAATTCGAAAAAAGAGAAACAATAAAATTGACTTTTTGGAATATTTTAAAAATGATTTGCCAATATTTTGTGAACGAGTACAAACACACGAACAATTACTTTTTATTTGCATTTTACATGTGTACTATTGAATTTTAATTGAAATATTTCTCGTTTTTTAATTAAACTTTGTAAGGCGTATGCAAACGCTTATTAAAGGTTATAGTAGTTGAAGCTTAGTCCTGAGGTTTTTATTAAACTAATAAAAAAGATTTTGTTTTCTTATCAAAATTTACATGGCAAGCTCTTAACAGTAATGTTCTTCTTTTAGTTAGGGATGGACGAGTGCCAAAGAAACATTTCTCTATTTACGACAGTTTTTCAGACAATCGGTTCATCGTTCTGCAAATTCGCCTGCAACTTAAATTTTGATAAAACGATTTTGATGCCTAAATATTTTTCTAAGTTGGATTTTGATGAAGTGATACATTTTTGAGATTTGTCAGGCCTTTTGAACATTCTAAAGAAAATATTTAATAGATTTGTTTGATTTATTCTTATTTTAATTGAAATATGGAAGCTCTTTGTGGAATTTTTTAAGGAAATTCGTGTTTAGCCTGATAAGCGTAAAATAAGCCTAAAAAGTATAGTTGGATTTGTCAAAATTTTTAAGAAATTTGATTTGAACGGTTAATAATTTACTTGAAACGTGATTGATATAAGGCTGAGAAATACACTTTCTTAGTCACCTAGATGGGTTCCTAAAATTATGAAAATCTATTTCTCAAACTTACATTATGTCTAATATATAATTCTACCTACTTATACTTTAACTAAACTAATGAAAATACATTTTTCCGAAATTTGAGACTAATAATTAGGAATTGGATCATGCTGCCTCTTTCGTTCAAAGCCCATCAGTTTTTTTAACAATGCTTTTTTAATTTCTATTTCTAAAATCTTTTATTTAAGTACTTTGCAGTTTTATTTAAAAATTTTTTGTAACGCACGGTTTTAAATCCGATTATAAGAGCTTAGTAACTTTGATAAAACCTAAAACTTAACAACTATAAAGAACTATTATGCAAGAGTTTAAAATAAAGTTGTACCTTTCAACTTTGTCAGGAATTTTTCTTTATGGCATGGAATACCTATGTCCTTTATGTAATATCTATTGAGTAAAAAATATTTCGCCGAAAAAAAAAATAATTCTGTTTTGGTAAAAGTAAGTATAGGTGAAGTGCTGTAACAGATTAGTTGTTTCAGTTGAGCACCTTTAAAATGTAAATTATGCTGATAAAATAAATATTAACCTAAAAAATTTTTTACAACACGTTATTCAGTTGCAATTAACAATTAAATACGAATAAATTATTTAAAAATTTTTGTCTTTTTGCATTTTTAATATGCAAGAGATATTTAATTCCGATAACAGTAAAGGTCGGACTCAATAATTTTATTGCCATAATATGTTTTTGTAGGTTGCATACTTTACAAGTTTTGAATGTAGGTAAATCTGGAATCCTCGTATAAGTATGTCTACATAAGGATTTCTGTTTGATATTATTATATGTTTGTGTGTATCGATTTCTTAATTAATTATTATAAAACTTTATGATTGGCCATGCATCATTTTATTACCAATTAAAATCTTTCTTATATAGTAAAATAAGTGTCATTTGTAAAATCTTTTTCCATTTTTATGATTTTATATGAAATCTTGAAGAAGTTAACTGTTTTTATTTCCTCATAAACCAAAATTGATTTTATAAATAATATTTTTAATAAAGTGAACAAAGGCTACTTTTCTGCTTAATAGAATCTTATACTTAAGCTAGTTATTTTTATAATATTATTACTGACCGCATTGTGTATATAATAAGGTAGATTATGTGATGGCAACAAATTTTTCATATCAAAAAATAAGTGTGCACGCGTGAATCTCAAGTTAGGCTGAGCCGATTTCGATGAAATTTTTTATATCAGTTTATTTTGACTAGGCACAGATTGATCAACTTTTGGGATATATCAAGCCTCGGGAACAGCACCTTTCAGCGGGCTTGTTTTAGATTTTAGATCATTTAGAAGAAAATGTTCAACAGATTTGGTTGGAATTTCATATATTCGTTCATTCTTGCTTCATTCGAACGTACGCGAAACTTCCTACCTTTTGGAAAAAATCAGGTGTTAGCAACTGGACGTTTACTACGGGCCAAATATACATTTTTGCTCATATAATGAGAAATAATCAATCAATTTTCTTGAAATTTAAAATTTAAACTTGGGGTGTCAAAACAATGAACATATATATTTTGTGGAACGATCAGGGCTCAGAAACCGAACTAATGGCTGAATTTACATTTTTTTCATATCTATGGAACGAATTGATGGAATTTCTTGAAATTTGATATTTGAGTTCTGGTTGTTACGGAAACTAACTGGCAAGCAATTCAGGGAATTCGGGTAGCACAAAGTGAAACTCTACTAAGAGCCAAATTAACATTTTTCGAGATATGTTGACTAAAAGCTTACTAACGGCTTAAAAATTGGAAAGAAAAATATTTAACAGGCATTTTTATAATAGTCTGTTACAATTTCATATAACTGTTAGATTTCATTTAATACGCATTGCGGTCGGTTATATGCCGACCACTTCAGATTTTAGTTGAATTATAAGCAAATATTATGTTAATATTTGCATACTTGTGGGGGATGTTTTAGATATACATGCATGTAGTTTAGAATACGTGAAAAAAAATTCCTTCAAAGTGGATTAATTTTGAAAATTTAAACCTAATATGTATATATGACAAATTGTGATTTAATTATAATTAAAATTTGAAGGAAACTGCTCGTACACGATTATTAATTTATCGAAAAACAGATTCGCAATTTTTCAAGAGAAAAAAGATGTCTAAGATTTTCTTTTTAAATTGAGAATTATTTTAATTACATTTTTCTTTAGAAGAATTCGCCTGTGAAACTTTGATATTACACAATCTTATGAAAAACTGAGGAAAAGGGGTTGACCATAAGTAAACTATCATATGTATAGTAGTTTTTTCTCTATTAGAGCTCTAAAATAGTTTTTGCACCTTTAGTTTAGTTTAGAAGCTTTGATGATAATTTAAGCAAAAAATAATCACTAAGGAGATACTGATTCGTATACGCAGTTGAAAAATGCTTAAAAATAATAACTGAGGCTGTTTTATCATTTTATTTAATTAGAACTTGCGACTGAACATTTTTCATTGGATTAATGAAAAATTTTTAAAATTTTTCTTTCTAACAGCTTTAACAGTTACAACACTCTTAAAAAAAAGACTTTCTAGCAGCTTTAACAGTTACAACACTCAATTCGGTTGAAATTTATGTCATCATAGTTCTGGTAGAAATCCACTAATCCATAATTAGATGATTTTTCAAATAAAATAATAGAAAGCAACAATGTTATTGCAGACTGCTAATTCAAAATTCAGTACCAAAATAATATATAAATTACGTTATACTTAAATTTCGTATAAATCTCGCTGTAGCAAGTGTTCTTTTTAAATGGTATAAACCAAACCATTCATTCAGAATATTGCTCAAAATTTTCCAATTATACATTTTTCCAAAATGCTGTAGGATTTACTTTTATTCCCATAAAGTATCTAAAATATGTAAGAATGAGTAGGTATCACTTTTATTAAGGACATTTCTGAACATAATTATATTTAACGGATGTTTGATTTTCATTATTATTTTTATTTCACATAATTTCGATATAAAAATTGTCTACTAAATTCAAATTGAATTGATTTTCTTTTAACGTAGTTATACATTGAACATTTTTACATACATGTATTTAAAATTATTTAACAGCCGTTGAATCCACATTATAATCCATTAACATATTTACATTATATTAGTGTTTGTGTCTTATGTAATGATTTTAATATTCATGAAAATATTAACACAAACATTTATTTTTCTAATACATAAAAAAATCTCCAATCACGTCATTTCTTTCAATATTTAATTTTAATATTTTGACATTTTTAATAATTTTGGACTTATGTGTAAATATGTATATATGTAAATATGGATATATTTTACTTTATGCTAGCATTGTAAATTTTTTGATTATATAAGGATACGCAACACTTTATATGCTATGTGATGAATAAAAAATCTCTAATACGGAATTCACTTTACTGACGCCACACAAATTATTTACTTTTTATTAATTTTATTAAATTAATGCCCTCAAAAAAAAGGACATTCAATATTTTAAAGTATCATTTTTGTGGACTCAGTTAAAGCAGAGCAAATAGAGATAGGGTATTAAAAAATTTAAAATATTACACAATTTAATAAAAAAATTACTAAATATTTATTTCTGTTTTTAATTCAGTAAAATTGCCTTTCTATACAAATAATTTAGGAGCAAAATTGTACATTTTACGAGTATAAGATTTGGAGTGAATTTGAAGCTTATCCGACCAGAAACTGAATTTACGGTAAGACTGAGGCAAATTGGTAAAAATTGCTGATCTTATTCGAAAAGAAAAAAAAAACATAAAAACACTGAGTTTGAAATCACGCAACATTTGAGAGTAAAATTTCGAAGGTGATTTTTCTTGTTCATGCAATATTTTAAACTTGGTTACTTGATTAGAAAATTTAATCTTGCTTTAAGTAATATTTTCATAAGGCTTTTGAGTAGCGACATTTTCATGCTTTAACTTTACTTTGATTTTAGAAAAAAAATTAGTTTTAAATTTTTCATTAACAAGCCTTGTAACTTTTTACTCTATTTGAGTAAGTATGATTGATCTTAAGGTGTTGAGTTTTTTCAAATTATTGAAGTAATTTTCCATTATAATTTTCATAATTTTAATATTGGGGTTCTAATTAACTTCAATTGGCTAATTTATTTTAAAAATATTTCAACTTTATTTTAATCCTAGAACACAACGTACATGAAGCATAAGCTGATAAACATCCAGTTCATATAAAACCTCAGCGGTCAACAACAATATTTTATGCAATTAAACTACAAATTTGTATTTAAGTTTTTGGTTTCCTATTATTAGTTCACATGTAGTTTCATTATGGGTACTAATAGTTGTGCCCAAGTGCTTTAATAGTAAAATCAATAGAGCTCTTTTGTATAGATCATTTAATAAAAACGTCCTCATGCAGTTAGTTATGTTAAAAAAAGGAATTAGCGAAGATAAAAAATAAAGTTCCTTAAATTCAGAGTTTAAATTGAAATAGCAGTTTTTTTCCATAGAAATTACATTTGATATTCTCTAATGTGAACATTAAATGCAATTTCTAGAAAAAACAGCTCTTTTCTTCTTCAACTTCGTCAAAAAGAAACGTTATTCATTAAGAATTTGTACTAATTGTGATCAATCGTGCTTCATAGGCAGTTGATAAAATTGCAACGCCAAGAATGGGATACAAGTTAGTACGTATATTATAGTAAATTAAGGAGATCCAATTTCGCAAGTCACTTTGATGTTGATCGAATGCAGGAATTTCGTTTATGCTTTCGTTTAATAATTTTGTGATTTATATGTGCACTGAATCAGAGTTTGATGCTCCGGCATGTGGTTTTTTCCAATCTCATGATTCATGATATTAGAACAAAGATTATGTTTTGTATGGAATAATACGCAATTTATTTTAACAATGTGTAAAATAATCGTTCTATTGTATTATGATTGTGTAGCAAAATTTAAAAAAATTCCACTGAGAAAAGCAAAAGTGCAAAAATAAGAAAAAGATAAAATATTTTACTATTTACAATTTCTTTTTCACTACGAGTTCGCATAGATATACAATGATTTTGAAAAATATGCAAATTTGAATATTAGCATGCAAATCACAGTTAAATTAGATTGTAAACAGAAAATCTAGCAAATATTCTTATAACACAAACTGTCATGTTATTAAAATTTTCGATATTATAAAAATTTTAAGCGAATTTAAAAAATATTCGATATGAAAACGTACATTAAAACAAATGAACTGCAATATATGCCTGTGTGTAAAGAGATGGTGTCACTTTGTAATGTAGAAGGAGGAAAGGTATATGAGCATGAAATTTATAATTCCTTGAATATAAATTTATTTAAATTAAGTATAAGATATACATTCCATGATACAATGCTATGTGTTTAAAGAACCTGCGGCGGGAAAAGGAAAGTTTTAGCAAGAAGTATAGAATTAAAATTCCTTCTCACTTTTTGCATACGTAATTAGTGTTTATTAATTGTTCTATATTTAGGTCGATGATTAGACAATCTTAAAATTTTATCGATAATAACGATTCACACATATTTTTACATAAAAACATTGTAGAGCTGAAAGAGACATAAAAGGAAAAGTGAACCCCTCAAATTTATCTTTGAATTTTTAGTAAATTACCAAATTCCCATTGTTTCAGGTGGGTATTGCAAGAGCGCTATTTAATTTTAATTCGAAATAATAATTGATTTCATATGAATGTTCAAATATGAATTCGATATATTCAAAATTAGTTCAAACAAACGAGATGTGATGCATACCGTCTAAAAATATTGTATATCACGAGGATTGATAATACGATCACCTTTTTGTAATAGTAACAATTCATTGCAAGCAAGACTCTCACGAATTTTACAATAACAATTTTATTCAAGTGGGGGCAAATTCTCAAAAAAATTTTGTCCGGGCTATTCTATATAGCTTTTTTATCTGTTATTTTGGAAAAAATCTCACTGATATCGCAGAGTGTACACTGAAGTCACATTTATTTTTTCTCGTTTGAATTCTTGTTTAACCTTTTTATCTAACTTTCCTTCATATTTTTATTCCAATTGAATGGATTTGAAAAAAAAATTTTTGATATTCATTTGAACGAAATGGAATATAACAAATTTTTATGTTAGAATAATTCGCCTTCATACATGTGTGCATTATTTTCAATGGATAAAATATCGAAAATTAACCACTCTTTTTGTAACTGTATAATAGCAGCCTGAGACATAAACTTATGTATTTTGGTAAGAACTAAAATATATTTATGAAGAATTTTGAGTCTGTTTAAACATGTTTGCATTCCGTTCTGGAAATTCATCCGACCTATTTAACGCCTTTCAACGCTTTTTTCGAAATATTTCTTATTATTGAATGCCAGAAGCCTAACTCATTATAAATTCTGTGTTATCGTTTCAATAACTACCGTATACAGCAAAAATAGCTTAATCATATTTCAAAAACTATACATGCAAGAAATACTACCCAACTTTAGCGAACTCTGTTTTAGGAATAAGATCTTTGTTTACAAATACAAGTTTGAAGTTTTTCTTCAAACTTTTAATTTTTTCCAGCTCTGTTCAACTTCTGTTTGCAGCTCTATTGGATCGCTCAAATAACTATATGGCTGGAGTGGACTATGAGTGTTAACGCATTAATAACAGATTTTAGTAATGCGATAATTCGCCAATTACGATAATCTGGAACTGTTCTGGTATTCCACAAGGTCTTCTGCTTTATTGTTCGTTAATTTTTGTGCGCCATCAACTATTTGCCGTTTGCTTGGCAGAATATGGTTTACTTAATCGTTGACACTGACGTGATTTTCATATAGTTTCTGATCCTCTTGTTACTTGGATAGTTTCTGTTGTTGACTTCTCCGAAATATTTCTGCTGTCTTTGCAGTTGTTCTTGGATAGATGTGAGAGATCAATGTTCCCTGCCTTTATTTGCTTCTGCTTTTGTAAATTTCGCTTCTGGGATTTGTTTGAGAGTGTTCGAATTTTGTTGTATAGTGAGCGTTTGTTCTTTGTTTCTGCACATCTTTGCGCTTCCTTAGCCAGCCCTTTCAAGTACTTTCTTTATTACTTTTTTTTTAACTTATTTACTTTTGTGGTCCTTTTATATACTGCGAGACTCGTTCCGTGATTTTTTGCCTACATTTATCTTAATTATTTTGGCTTAATATATCTCTAATTATTTCTAGCTCTCTAATTGTTCTTTGCATTCGAGTCTTCTGCACTCGCAACCAATTAATATTTAATAAATTTAAACCTAAAGTGAATTTTCAAAACAACACCAAGATTTGTTTGCATGAAAAAATTGAATTTGACTTTTTTTACTTTTTTGCTGTACGCCATTTTTAGTTTACGATTCTAGTTTTAGGAAAAAAATAAGTCTGGGGAAGTTAACTGAATATTTTAACAAAGATTTTTTTTTAAATTCCTGAAAAAGCACCATTTGTGTTGAAAAACACCACAATATCTAATATGATAGGCGATAGCAAAATTTAAATATTAAACGCTTATTTATTCACTTTTGTTATCACATTTTGGGGAAATTTCACATAGTTTCACTAGGACCCTGCGTATACGAGTATTTTTAACTTCAGTGGAATTATGGTGAAAAATTTTTTTCAATTGAATCTCGTAGTTGATTGTTTTGTTGCTAAGGGGAATTGAAAATTAAGTTGAAAACTTAATCCTTAAAATATAAATTAGTTTTCTTTTTTCTAACACCCATGCTTACAGAAATTTTTTTTGTACATAGTTTTTCCAATATTTTCTTAAAATAAACATAGTCGTATATTATGTAATTATGTAAGCATCAAATTAAATTGTTACAGCATCTTTAATTTTTTACTTTTTTTTATACAACTACTAAGAAAATTTTATTCAATTAAAAGTTAAAATAAGCATGAAAATATTCTTTTTTGTTTGTTTAAGATACGAGTATGGGGGTATTAGAAATATAATATTGAATTATTGAATTTGAACATATGTGAATGTGTTTGTGAATAAATAATTAAGTGTGAATAGAACTTGATCCTCTGTAAATGGAATATAATTTAGAGGTATGCGGTCTTTTATGTGTGTGAGCTTAAATTTAAAAATAAAGTTGAAAATTACAATCTTTTCGAAAAATAGTTGAATTTTAGAGTTTTTTAACTTTGCAGGGTACACGTACATTTTTTTTCATTATAAAATTATTTTATAACTTTTGAAAATTCGCTAATTGTGTTTGAGATTTTAACAGTGTAAAAGATTTTTTTTTGCAATACATATCAAAGCTCACATTAAAGCAGACTGGTCAATTTAATTATACAATTTGTGAACACAAAGGCGGTTTGCATGTTTCTTGAAAGATTACGGTGACATTCTAATTTACCACGATTGAGTAAAATTAAATTTTTGGTTGCAAGTATGTTTGGCTTATTAAAATGACTTTAAAGTATTTTAAAGGAATTTAAATTGGTAAACACGAGAACAATTTTGGAAATAAATTGTATGTATATGAAAAATACAAAGGAAGTAATATATTTAAGTGTATAGAAGAAAAAAATATTGATGCTTTTTTTATATCTCATATGACAATTAAAAATTACGCAATCAATAAACCCAAAATTTTTCCATGAAAATGACCGAAAAACGATATTAATAGTGTACGATTTTACAACTTTTGAACCCAGGAAAAAATCATTTCAATCATTTATCATTTTTCAAAAGTATTGTACTCTTACATAGACCTGTTTCGATTAGTTGCTATGTTGAAGTACAACAAGTCGATATATTAAAAATCAAGAATAAAATCTATTATTGTTTTCAAAAGCTCAAACTTTAATCTGTTTCAGACATAATTTCTAGCCCACCCTGAAGTCGTCGAGAAATTGCATGATTTCGGTGACTACTTAATGTTTAATGGATTTAAAATTTGAAAATAATTGCTCGCCAAACTAATTTTAATTAGAATTTGTTAATTAAGAACAAGTTAACACCCTTTCAGTTTTTCCACGGAGAAATAGGTAATAAACTTAAGCTGAATTGACGTGGACAATTGTAACAAACCAAAATTAAAAACACGAAAAACAAAAGCGAATTTTCCTCGAATATTCATTCAGAATTTTTTTATTAACTTTTAATGATGTCTAAAAATCTGTCTACATGATTAGAATACAAAAACAATTTGTATACCCTGCATATGTACAAAGAAAAAAATTGAAAGAACTTATTTTTTTTTATTGTTTTTAAATTGGTAAGCAAAGCAACGGGAAATATATATGAAGAAAACTAATTTTATTTTTATTGCCTTTTAATTACAAAGTAGTAAAGGAAATTTTATCCTTACAAAATATTTTAATTTGCTTATATGGGAGTCAAAGGAATAAAATTTATCTGAAATATGCCAATATCAATTTGAAATTAATTCACTCTGATTAAATACTAAGTTTAATTTAGTAATATGAGCGTTTTATATACATTTGTAATTTAGGCGTCTTTATCAAGATTTTATTAAAATTTTAAGTTCTTGTAATTATTTTATTTATATTTGGTTCATTGTTGTAATGAATACTACTTAACTAACCGTACGTTCATCCGTACGTCCATTTGTGATTATTCATGTAAGCAATACATTATAAAAATTATCAGGAAACTTCAAAATTGCAATTTTAATCCTACTGTTCTTTGATCGCATTTAATGTGTGTAAAGAATTTTGATTAGCAAAATACTGTTATTAGATAATATTATCTTTGGTGAAATGATTTAATTGAAGATCGAATCAAATTTTGAAATTTTAGTATTTGGTTATTTTGCGACCTTGCGGGAAACATTGATTTGTTCAATGTTATTTAAAATAGTGCATAATTTTGAATTTTTTATTTATGTATATTATGTACATTATGTATATTATGTATGAGTGTAAATGATTATATGAGTGTATAGTATTCTTAGTTTGAGCATATTGTATGATAAAATCTACATTCTAATCCTTAGTTCCTTTAAATCAGATAGAGAAATTCACAATGTTATTATTGCTTTGCTTTAACACCCTAAGTTATGTAATATTTTATTATTATTAAATTTTTGTGTTATTATTGTTTTTAATTTACACAATTATTCAAAAATGGCACATCCGAAATTTAAATATATTAAATTACAATGAAAAATATATCTAGAATGAAAAGAAATAAAATAATTAAAATTAGGTTAACTTGGAAAGGATATTTGTCAGATTATAGATCAGTGAATTTGAGTCATAAGAATTGAAAAAGGAAAACCGTAGCGACATAAGTTCGTTAAGAGTTATCTCGCTGCGGCAATGTAGCTTTGTTACTTGTTAAAGAATTAAGACATATTAATAATTATTTAACACGTAGTTAATAATAAATTAGCGTACATTGCAACAATGCCCAGTAAATAATAAAATTATGCGTGCACTGAACTTTTGGAAAATTTTCAGTTTTGTTTTATGTAAAAGAAAGAGGTTGATGCAAGCTATAAAAAATCTATCTTTTAACAATATTTTTTGATAATTGTAATCGTACTTTATATTGTGAATTCAAGAATATCTTTGGAATGCCATAAAATTATAAAATTTTTGAAGCCTACATGGATTTTTTATGTATGTATGTAAATAGTAGAAGAAATTTTTCTATTTTCATATATCTTTGTCTGTCGACCTTTTCAAAAGAATTTAAATGTTTTATATAGAATGTTTAATTTAAATAATATGCATCACATAATGTTGTACACACTAATATTAAATTTTAGCTTAGATGCGTAAATATAATTTTACATACTTATCTATATACCACGATTACCAACAATTTCAGTCAATTTATTAAATATAAAAAATTTTTATAGCTGATGGTGTCAACAAGATTTATAAGATTTTATTACTACTTAAATAATAAGTCTGATTTGATAAATTAAATTAAAGTTTTATACTTTTCTTAATTTTATTTAGGTTTTTTTGTAAAATTATCTTAAATTTATAGCAATTTGGACAAAAGTTATTTTTGATCTACGGAATTAACATTATGTGATGAATTCGATGCGATTCAATGCAATATTTAAAGAAGGCAATAATATTTCCTTTCAAAATAATTTTGTGAAAATTCTTTCAATGGTTTGGTTTAAAATTATTGTAAAGGTAGTGACTTTCTGTTGCTTATTATAGAAATTTTTGGTAGAAAGTTCACAAATTCTTGTACTGATTGAAACAAAGCTGAAATTTATACAATTACCTGGTATTGTTTTAAATATCATGCATTTAAGAAATAAAGTTTTTTTTTTTTTTTTTTTTCCTTCTTCACTCCTAGGAGGAGTATAGGGCTAGTGCATGATATCTATCATGCCCTAGTTTCTATAGTCATAGAGAGTTAGCTTGGTAGGTGACTAGCCTACCGTAAAGAAATAAAGTACTACGCCAAATTTAAATATCTTGTAAATTACCTTCAAAATTATCTTCTAATTCATCCCCTTAAATTCACGCATGCGCTTATGAATATCAAGTATGAAACAAGAACGTTTCTAAGAGTAAGCCAGGTAGATACATTGACAAATTTTTCATATTTCTTTGTGAAAGAAAAAGAAAAGCTGAATAATAAATTGAAATAAAACATTTTAGTTATCATGCGTTTCTATGGATTGTGTAAATTAATTCTTTCTTTCTGACACGAAGTGACTTCTGGCTATACATCTGCAATATTTATAATCTAAATATAAAGTTATTTTCTTGTTCTAGTGTTTATTCTCTCTCATCATATGCATAATTTTATGCGCAAAGCCAAAATTTATACCTTTTGGCTTTGCGCATAAAATTATGTAAAAATGAAAGTTCTTCGCTTAACACTTTCAAGTCAGAATAACATTATGTATTTTAGTAAGAATTTTGCCATTTTATACTTTTGACATTAATAACGAAAAGTGTAAAGTTGATGATGTCGCTAGTTGGCCTTTTTAAATTGTAATGTGAAAAAGAGGCAGGAATTTTTTAAACGACTTAAAATCTCAACTAATGTGTTAACATTAGTTGAAAAACAAAGCATTCGTCTTTATCTTTTACAAATACCTGTTATACTAAACCAGAAGAACACAGATAGTAAAAAAATTGAACTGCGACCAATGTTAACTATTAAGCATATACATATTATGCCTCCATCTAGCATTTAAGAAAATAAATTAGAAGAAAATGAAAAATGTATTTTGAATAGGGATCAGGTTACACAAGTCAGAGTTTGACTACAAAACTTATGACTGCAAAATTATTTGATGGCATGTGATATGAATGTAAGTAAATAATAAAAAAATTCAGGTACATAGTCCCTTTATTTTTACTAACACTGGTTACAATTTTTTACATATTATTTTATAAAGGATTTTGCAAATTTAAAAATTGCCTAGAAATATTGGCATAAGGATTTTTTATGTATAAATTGCATTTTTAAATTTGAATGCATTTGTGCAAATTGTGTTTTTCTTTGTTTTTAAATCTTAATTTAAATTATTCATTCAAAATACTTGAAAACATTTAATCCAGGTAAACTTATACAGAATCTGTAGTTAACCAGCTTCTACAAAAATTAAAAATTTTTATTCTTAAAACTATAAGGTTTTTTCTACTTTAACATTAAAGGAAAAGCTACAAACGAATTCGCATTGAAAATTGTTACTGTTATTATGTAAAACAAGAATTTTGTTATTCTTTGCACTTTTCCAATGGTTTATAAATCTAACAAAATTGTAAAGAATAAAACTAATAGGGCTAAAATAAATTAAAATTCAGTTTTGAGTTTTGAGTGTAACTCTCTGTATGCTGTTCTAAAAGAATGAAAATGAAGAAGTAGTTTCAATTTGTTTTGTTAAATTTTTAGATAATATTTTTCGCGAAACCGCCTCCAAGTTTATATTTTAATTTTCAAGTTCTTCAGTATTAGATATCATATTTTTTACATTCAAAGTTTCTTTATTTTGGTCCTATAAAATTTAAAATTGTGTGGAGAAGGTTCATCGTATTGTTACATTTTATATTTATAAGAATAATAAAATCATAATTTTTTTTATAATATTTTAAGCCTATGATACAATTATTATTTGAATAAGTAATGTATTTCCCGCAAAGTAGTTGATATGACAATCATAAGGACTCATAAAAGAGAGACATACGAGTATATATATATATGGGTTCATATTTACAAGTTTGGCATATTGTAGGCTTTTTTATAAACACAATATATCGCGATATATTATGAAAGCTATTTGCTATATTTTTGTTCGTGAACAAATGTTGCTAATCTATGTTATACATAAACATTGCTTACTTATAAGCAAAATAATTTATTTTCTTTTATAGAATAATTAAAAATACATTGCATATCACTCGTTTTTGTAGTATTGCGTTTATGAACATGTCATAATCTCGGAAAAAATACTTCAATAAAGAAAATAGAATAAGATAGGAAATTTCTGGACGAGTTGCTTTTCTTGTTTTAAGTATCTATATAAAATTATCTGAAGTTAGTTTACACTGAAATTTTAGTTATTTTTTTTTTCAAAAATATTGAACAAACAAATTATTTATATTAGAATAATTGGAATTAAATATTAAACTGGGAAAAACAAAGAAAAATTTATTTTGCGCTTATAAAATTTCCTCAATAATTAGATTTAAAATTTACTATCGAAATCCGAACAAAAGATCCGAATAAAAGAATAGATAAATATAATTTGATAATCAAAATTTATTAAGAAGAAATTTAAAATTGTTTATCAATAAAATATATTGGCAAACGGATGCGAAAACGGAATTTATAAAAAAATTTTCCGACAAATAAAAATATTTCTCTTTTTTTTTTGTGTTTGTAGCGGCATTATAAATAGAAAGAAGAATTAAAGGTGTACTTTTGTATACATTCTACATAATATTATATCAACGGATTACCTATGTACCATAGTGCATATGTAGGCATATTGAACCTTCAGAATAATATTGCAATATTTCGAAATTTTTAGTTTTGAGTAAATCCATTTTAAAGTTTAGAATTTTTGTAAGACATTAAAAAATATTGTATTTCGTCGTAAAACATAGGGGAAAATTAATCGAAATAACACTCAGTATTGCAGTGTAAGAAAAAAAATGAAGTAAATGTAATTAAATATGTCATTCAGTAGAAAATTGTAATATTTTCGTATTATTTCAGTTTTAATTGAAATATTATCTAAAAAGTTGGATCCAAATTGAAATATAGCAGTTTTGTTTTTAAGCAGTGTTTTATATTACCATTAGAGCAAAATAAAGAGAACGAATTCTCGCTCTCAACGATATGCACAAATCAATAATTAATTATTTTGACTTGTTGCAATATTGTACTAAAGATGCGATATATGAACTATAATTTCAATAATGATGTTAGAAAAAAATTAAATATACTAAAAATATAGGTTTACAAAGCTAATTTTTTGCGTTCTTTTTCACGTTTTTCATTTTATTTAGAAAAAAACACATGCATGAATTTAAAAAAAAAATACTTAAGCATTTTACTTACTTGTACAGGAAATAGCAATTTGAGCAATTAATCCATATAATCATTTATACATCTCTCTACATACATAATGTATATGTAATTTAAGTATACAACATTAGATATTTTGATTATAATAATAATAAAAAACAAGAAAAATTTATTGAAATTATGATAGAAATTTTCTTTTAATAAAATTTTGTACAATTTTTTTATTTTTTTATTAATTTTTTACCGAGTCTTTTTAAGTTTTCTCTTTTGTTTTATCTCAATATCATCTGTTTTATCATCTGTTTTTTTATGGAGTCAAATAATTTGTTAAGAAAGAGTTTTGATTATTTCAAAGCAACTTTTATTTTGATAACAATTTTCAATAATTATTATTATTTATTAAAATTTTATATACTAGAATTTGTAATTATAATTTAGTTATACGCGCTGCGTAATTATCACTATTTTATACACACAAAATTAAAAAATATTCAATTAATTTTCGAAAAAGTATTCGATAATTCTTGTTGGAATATAAAACTTGAATTTAATTCAAATATTCACCATATCTGTTAATTATAAATTTATTTAATTAATTTTTTTTGAAAAATTTAAATACTAAGTTAAACTTTTCAATATTTTAATACTATTTTTAATTAAATATTTATTAATTATAACAAAAATATTACTTAAATTTTAAAATAGAAAAACACTTTCATTATATTTATATAATATTTAATGAATATAATTAATTTATATTTATTTTAAGAAAAAATAACAATAAATAATTGAAATTAATTAAGAATAAACTTCTCACATATACGCACGTACATATGGTGTGTACTATTTTTTTTCTTCTTATTTTCAAATATTTACTTTCAAACCTTTTTCTATTTTTAATATTTTTTTAATTTTTTAATATTTTTTTATTTTGTAATCTTTTTTATTTAGTAAGGAAACAAAATAATTTTTTTTTCTCTATTCATTAAATGACAAATATATGAAAATTATTTCATATTTATTTTTTTTTGCCATCTCTGACACAAATAAATAAATAAATAAATATTTATAATATAACATTTTTTTTTTAAATAAAAAAATTTTGCAAAAATGGTAGAATATTTTAAAAAAACACGCGCGAAAATTCCCGCAAAAAAATTTTTGCTCTCCGACAGACACAACGGTCAAATTCAAAGTGAAACTTAGAGAACTAAAATTTTATTTTGTTCTATAAAAATTGCCGGAATTTTTTTTTCTGTTTTTATTTTTATTTGTATGTACGTATAATGTATATGAAGTGATATGTGTGTATATAAAAGTTTATAATAGTTTATTCTGTTATACAAATAACACACAATTATTCCTATACTTTTATATTATGTACATACATTTACATACATGTATTATTTTGTATAACAGACTTAAATATGTTTATAATATAATTTTAAATATAAAAATTTGAAACGGTATAATTTCATATTTAAAGCTAAAAAAACGGTATATAAAGAAAACATTGACAGTATTTGTAGAATATTTTTGTTGTATTGCAATATAACAGATTGTATTAAAGTATGGAATATTAAATAAAAAGTTCTATATAAAAGGTAACAAAAAATATACTGGTGGAAATTTCCGTTAAAAAAGCTCATTTGAAAATATGAGTATAACAGAAATAATTTTTATGGTATCTTTAGGCAATTTCGGCGAATTATTAATTATTACATTATTGGAAAGCTTTTTTTCTGCCTAAGCTCGTTTCGATTTTTTATTTTTTTTCTTGCGATGTTTTCGGGTATATTAAAAAACGTCATCTATGATTTGTATTTAAATTTTTCTTTGAGTTTTAACTTACACTACTTTCTTTCGTTCGTGAAATTTGAGCTTATAAACACCAGTTGTGCAATATGTGCTGAAAAACTTGTTTCATCTTTCTGTCAATATTGTCGAAAGAGCAAAGATTTTTTAGATTTTGTAAATGAAGAAAATAAATGTCACCTTCCCTTTTCTTCTCTTCACTTTTTGTATACGATCTCTTACCTTTACTTAGCCGTTAAATTCGTTAAATATTTAACTTTCCCGTAAAAATCGAATTAAATATGTATTTGTTCCTTTTAACACATTCTCATCTTAAAAGTATGCAAGCAGTAAAAGGATTCTATTTGAAGGGTGCAAATACAACTTAATTATATCCTTATGAACAAAAGTTAACGCTAAGGAAGAGGCGTTTGAGATTTCGGCAAAAAAATAATATATCTGTGATTGTTATTGAATTATGATAAATTTCTTATTAAAGGAATAATATAAATTGGGCCGAAATTATAATTATAATTTTATACACATTAAGTACGAAGTTTTTTAGGTTTACCATTTTTACATATTACATGTATGTAAGTGTTGTTTTATTAGAGGGTATACTCTTTAATTACTCGTTGTAAAAACGACGTTTTACTTATCGCGTATAATATCGCGTATATAGTGTAGTATATTAAGTTTTATTGTTTCTGACTCTCATAGGGTGTAGATATTTATGATTAAGAGGACTAAAGTTAAAGAAAAATTTTATTTTACTTTTTCTTCACATAAACATGTTAAATTTGTTCTGAGAAACCCTTAATAATTGCTGGATTTTCTGCTGGATTTTGTTTGACACATTTAATATTGCACTTACTAAATTTTTAATATCGTCACGCCCCTATAAATATGCAAAAAATATATATTACTACAGAAATGATAGTTTTAACAAAAATTTTCAATTAAGTGTTATAATTTGGAAACCACCAATTTGGCTTTATTAATCTTTTCGTATATTAAATGAAATTTTAGAAAATAAATTGTCAGCACTAAAATTAATTTCCTCACTTACTAGAGTATTCACTCATAATTTGAATGTGGTAGAGAGTGAAATAAAATAATATAACGGTTGTGTGAGCTAAGAAAATCGCAAATGTTATATGCATATGTATATTAGCCTGCGTGTGGAACGTATATTTTAAGATATGCATGTGCAGTATATTAAGTACACGTTGAGTATTTTAGAATAATCACTCAAAGTTCATTGAGTGAAAAAGCTTTCAAAAGCTTCAATTATTATTGCTTAAGGTTTGTGCTTTGAGTAAAGTAGAGTTCAAATGTAAAGTTAGAGGTAATAAAAGTTAATGTTTAAGAGGTTTTTACACAGCTGTAATTAATTTTTTTGGACTATAAATGAAGTGGTTGCAATATTCAATATTAAATAAATTTCAATGTAAAGATTGTTCTCAATTGGTACCTGAAATAATGTGGTTGCAATTATAAATTAAACAGTTATGTGAAAATTTTGTAAACGCACGCAAAATATTTTGCAAAAATTATTTTAGTACACATAGAAAATAAGAAATTTTGGACAATTTCTATAAAGAAATTCTATTTTGTATTTTATACTAATAGATGGCGATTAATATTGTACCAAATCACAAAAAAAAAAGCAAAGGGTAGGAAAATCGTTATCCTTTCAATTTATTTTTAGATATTTATAAAATTTTTCATATTTTTACCTAATTCCCATATTAATTTTACTCTGTTCCTTCTCAGATTGACGTAATATATAGGCAGCTATTTTTAAATCATTTATTCAAATTGCTGTGGCGGTATGTAGGGAAATTTTGGTATAAAAATTTTATTCAGCGAGAAATTTAAAAAGTGTCTTTATTTTAAAGTAAATTTAAGCTTCGTAAGACCAGGGTGTAATTGTTTGACACTTTAACAAAAATAATTCTTGTGATAAATTTGATAAGATTGATTGTATGATCAGTTTCTTTGATGAATTAAATCTTTGTATTGAAATTTTTCCGATTTTTGATTCAAAGAATATTGATTGTATTACAGTCTGCACTATTCGGAATTTTGAAATATTTAGATGTTAATATTAATTTTTCAAAAGTGCATTGTACGTAAAATTTTGTCATAATTGCAGCTGATGTTGTCATAATTGTAGCTGATGTAAGATATATATGTTAGTCCTATATCTTATTCGTCCATTGTTACATTTCTACTTGTAATTTTGATTTATCTATAAATGAATTGTGTTAGTTATATTGTGATAAGTAAAATTTAATTTAACAGGTTCACTATGAGCTATTCCTATAATTGCGATTTGCATGTCTTCTTTCACATTAACAGAGAGCAAATATGCCCACCTAATAAATCGATTTCACAAAATATTGTGAAATCGATTGACAGAAATCAAATGACTGTCACACGATTTTTGATTTTTCTCTTAAAGGATTCTTCAGAAATTAACTACATATATTATCGATCCAAAGATAGAATAGTTTTTTCGTAAAGTGGTGTATGGTATAAATTCGAATAGGGAAAAAGTGCGGCATTCAGATATTTTTAGTTATTTAAATTGTAGTAATCATGCTAGTTTTGTGGCTGTTACGTAAGAGTATTGTCAATTATTCATAAACCATTTCATTCAACTTTTAATATTAGAATTGAAAGAACTGACCGAAGTTTTAAAGTTAAAATAAAAATGAAACACAATTTACATTTAAATCAATTTCAATTTTTACTAAGTCTATTTTAGAAAAGATCAAAAATGAATAAATATATTATGTTTGAAATAGTATGAAAAATTTTGGGAAATATTTTTTAAAAGCCACATTTCCCGTCAACATTCTTTTGACAAAAACTTACGTGCAGACGTATAGTTACCATATAGTCGTTTCATAATAATTGAGTTTGTAGGAATATGAGAAACATGAACGCTTGATATTTTTTTGTCATTTTTAAATGCCCACACATACTCCCTCAAATACAAATATATATATATAAAGTTTTGTTATCCACTAATTTTTGAATACCTTGAAATAACAAAATATAACCTTCAAATTTATCTATCTGAAATTTGCCAGCCACCACCTATTCTTAGTCCAAAATTTAATTTTCCATTTCTTTTTTTTTAAAAAAAGGTACGCAAGTATCACAAACAGCCTAGCAGACGAATAAATGATTTTTCGGGACATCTCGTTTAAAAATCTTAAGGAAAAAATATTTAAATATTATGAGGAAGACGTCTCCCAGCAATGAAAAAAAGTCGAGTGCTTATGACAGCTGAGAAAGTCAAAAAATAATACTTTTTAATTACAGAAATTATTAAATTTCACGATGAAGAAAACAAAGTACAAAAAAGAAAGAAATAAAAATGAAAACAATGAAAAAAACAAAAAAATTAAATCAAAATGAAAGATAGCAAATAAAAATTTATTTCTTTACCTTAAAGGTACATAAATTAAATTTATTTATTTTTTCTTTTCACATTTTTGATTTTTCTATTTGTTTTTCTCCTTTTAATTAATGTAAAGGATAGTAATTTTTCCTTATTTCTCTTTTGTTCTGCTTTTATTTTTGTTTTATTTTGGAATGAAGGAGTAATTTAGATTACTGTTGGGTTCATATTTTCATTTGGTATATACAAGATTGACCTTGCTTCAATGTTTTTGTCCAGTTACTTAAATTTCAAAACATACGCAACAATAAATAAAAAAATATAAATTATATAGAAAAGTACACAAAATTAAAAGGATATAAGAAAATAATAATCAAAGGATAAAAATATTTAAAACGTTTTTTCTGTTTTTCCTATTTTTGTTGTTTTGTATGTTTTCTTAATTTTGATTTTATGTTTATTTTTTTTCTGTGACTTCAAAAGGGATCTTTCAAACTTGAATTTTCAATTGAAGAGCTATAGAAAAAAATAAAAAGGACATGAAATAAAATGAAATTACTAAAAGAATGAATAAAAATTTTACGTTATAACTGTTAATTGTAGGGTTGCACTCACATTTTTTTAAGGCAAAATGAAAAAAGATTTTTTTTTTACCTTGAAGGTGTAATATTTTCAAATAATATAAAAATAATGGTTAAAGGTGCAATTAAAGTTGTATCAGTGACGAAATTCCATGCAATCCTTGGATTTGCACTTGATCTAGTAAGAATTTTTTTTCTTCTTCACAGATAAAATATCACGGATAGTCATGCCCCAGTTACATCGCGCTATAGAGTTTTAACTAAGTTTATTGACTACCCCGTGATAGTTTTTTTCTTTATATCAAATATTTATTGTTTATTTTTCTTAGTTTTAATTTTATGGATATATGAGAATTTTTTTGTTGTTTATTAAAGCTATATATTGAATCAAATTTTTTTTTTATGGTGACCTGGCCGGGGTCGGAGCTAGAGACATTTCGGTTAAAGGACAGGTGTCATAACCACTGCACCAATGGTCAGGTCAAGAATGACTAGTGGAATTAATATGGATTGACGGAAGAATTGTCATGCTTTTGTTTTAAAAACCTCGAAAATGTGGTTAATCTTATTATAAATATCTACTGGTTGAAATAGTATTTTCATCAGGGATTCGGGAACCCGTTTCAAGTTTTCTCCTTTAAATTTGAATTTTTTGTTTGTTTTTTACCTGCACACATTAAAAGTTGCTAAATAGTTATTATGTTTTAACTGGCACTGATAACACCATTTATGAAAGCAGTAAAAAACGATATTCGAGAGTTACCTGAGAAGATGGAATGTTTAAATTTTGCTTTACATTATTTTCTTGATTTATATACCTATATAATTTTTTAGATTCTCTTATAATTTATTTATTGAAACACATGTTCAATGCCGTAGGTAAACTTTCTGAAATATTATTTATAGTAGCATATTTAAAGTATCGTAAAGAGTTGCTACAACTAATTTAATCTTCTTACGAAATTTATTCTTAACCAAATCTTTTAGAGTTTATTAAAAACTATGACAGGGTGTCATAAACGGAATATTTTATACTTTGTACCAAGTTTTATTATACAAAAAGTTTTTATCGTTAATTGCTATTATAATTTGGAAACTTTCAATAAAAGTTGAAAATTCCAATTTCATTTCGCATCCTACTTGTTGGTCTGCCTGCCTGCCTATCAATTTCGAAATTATTATCAGAAATAAGTTTTTACGAGAATACAAGCGATTATTAAAAATTTCTTTTAGTATTAAATCGATTCAAGTTCGATGTGTTGAGAATTAAATTTTATTTTGTTAAAAACTTTATTGAAAAACAATAACAATTCGAATTCCATTAGAATTAACAAGTTTATTTTCAAGGTTATTAAATTAAAAAAAATAAGTTGTTAATGAATTCGATTATGGAATTATCAATGAAACAAAAATTGAATTTTAAAGAGAATATTTTTCTAATAGCCTATAAGAAGTGTGAAATTCAAATAATTGTTAGAGTAGGGCTGTAGAGCAATAGTTTTAGTTGTTTGCGAAACAGGAATTCATATTGACAAAATTAATATTAATTTTGTAATTATTGCTTTGAAAGCAATATATTTTGGTATTTGATTTATGGTCTATGCATTTAGGCTAAAAGTTATGTAGAGATCTATAAGGTTATGCCATTCTCAGGCTGAATTCCTTTTCTACAAATATTTTTTAGGAGATAAATGTTAGTATGTAATGTTGTATGTATTTATTTAATATTTAAACTAAGATTGCTCAAAGTTTTATGTTTCACATTCCACTTAATAGTACTCATCAATTTGTCAAAGCGCATTCAATGTATTTGACTTAATATTATTCTGCGTAAAAATTTTGTATCTTTAACAAAAGTACGTATATTTCATAATTAATCCGAGTTAAACCTACAAAGAAATATTTCATAGACATTCTTTAGGGTTTGATCTGTAGGAATTAGGAAGCCATATACTAAATTTTTAGTTCAATGGTTTTTTTATTGGTTTCCAATATGTTCTTTTCTTGTAAGAAAGTTACACCTATTGAAGGTTTTATGCATTAAATTGATTACTTATCTCATGTAGAAACAAAAAATTTAACTTTCGTATTTTTAGATATCAATTTTTCATAACCACAGCAAAGATTGAATTTGGTATGTCCGGATTTTGCTAAATAATTGATTACAAGTAAAAATTTAATTGTCTATTAAAGGTGGCAGAAAGTTCTAGCGAATTTTCTGTATTCTTCTTAAAGTGGGGTTTGTTTTGAATCACTTTTCCGAAAAATTTTTGAAAAAAGTGCTTATTAGTTTCACTCGGTCCGCCCGTCCGTCTGTCCGTTATGTTCACCAAACTTCCACAATCTTGAAGATAGAAAGCTGAAATTTTATGATATAGACCTTTACAATAAACTTGTATTTGTAGAAGGAAATTTTTGCATATCTCTCCCTTTATAAAAGTTATACCCAAAAAATGCCCTAAAAATGACATTTTTGAACTATTTGTTGCAGGGAAACCATAAGAATTTTTCAAATTTTATAAACGCAGAAATATAGTTATCTAAACGAGTTTGTCCAAATTTTTGATGTCGTTTTTCTTCTAGACCACGGGATTTAAAAGTCTGTTTATTTCGTTAGAAGAAAATATGTCTCCACCTCTAGCCCCTGGGTATCAAGCTTTCACCCTTTGAAATTTGGAAAATTAAAATTTTTGGCACCTTATACATATGTCCGAAACCGCAAGCCTTTTCAAATTTCTATATTTGTTCGTTAATTTTTTAAATCTTTTAAATTTTCGGGCCGTAAGCGAATAAATTTTTTTTTATGAATTAAGTTGTCTTGTTTCTGATTATTTGCTTGCTAGTCTACCCATGGATTCTATATGTGTATTTTATTTTGTTGCAGTTATATTATAACAGTTAATCTCGTCAAAAATTCCATATTATTCGATTCGATGTCGTCTACAATAAATATAATAATGTTTTCTGATAAGCAAATAATAGGTTTGTACTCAACAGTTTCAGTAAGTTAGCAAGCTTAATAAATTTTAGGCTCATAAACATAAAAAATTTTGCAAAATATTTTTGTTTCCGGAAAATCTGTTGACAACAAAGGAAAGTGAAAAAATGAAAATATATGTAAAAGTTACATATGCCGAAATTGATTCGATGTGTCGTACAACGAATAAAATATGAGAAATAAGACACAATGAAATATTGAAAATTTCTGCGTTTAGAAAGAACTAATTTCCAGTGCCTTGCCCTTCATATTGAAAATTTAAGTAATTTATTGATCCCTATTGATTACATAACAGCATTCATCTCTGCAGTATTAAAGTGAGGAATTATGCATTCCAAGTGTCCAAATAGGTATAGAGTAAAGATTTATTAAGATAAAGAAAAAATATTTTCAGTTGTACTTTCATTTCATCTTTCAATTAAGCTTTTCATTTTAAAAGTTTTTAAATTTTCTTTTGGAAAAACAAAAATGCATACCTACATAAATGAATGGAAAATCAACCAGAATATATTCAAGAAATATGTGAAGTTCACTTTCAATATGGATGACAATACCATAAAATATTCTCATTTTTTTTTACATCAATTGTCCAAATTCAATATGCACCCTTACTGCTGCAGTATATCTTTCTGAAAATAATGAAAATTGTAAAAGAAAACTTTCAATCTTTCCCTATAAATTTACAATTTGACATGTTTCTTGTATGACCAAGTTACAGTAGAATGAATTCCAGATATTCTTGTCCACGAAGTACCATTTATCTATCTCTTTAAAATTATATTTTGCTATTGATAAAAAATTCTGTAAATTTTATATTGAAAATTCAAACAATTGAATGTTAACCTATAAAAATTTGTATTTGATTGACAAAATTAAAAGCCAGAAGGAGACAAGAAATAAAAATTATAAAAGCACTTTGTAAAGAAGCACATTTCCTTTAAATAATTTAAATAGAAATTTTGTGTTATTTTTTAAGGAAAACCACAAAAATGCAATCGAACTTAATTAAATTTTGATAAAATAATGTATTTCTTTTCGTTGCATACGCTTAGGAGTTGAGTAAAAAATGAAAGTAGAATAAATACTACATGTGGGTTGAACTATAATGTTTATCAGGTGAACTAGATATTCTTCTAACAAATAACTTACTAGTAATTTTACTAAAAGCATGAGGTAGGAACTTTAGTGTAAAAGCAAATAGAAGAAAAAAAATATTTCAATAAACTATTTATGAATATCAAATTTCTATTCTTATGAAATGAAATGTTCCCTCTATGAACAGATAGAAGATAATATTGTTAATGTAAACAATCATTTCCACATTGTGATATTCACTTTAGTAATATAATGACATTACATACATACTAGCACAAACTGTCTACAAAAAATATTTCAAAATTCTACGAAGTAAAAAAGACAGCTTCAACTTATCGGCGTTTCTGAGATGCAAAAGATATTCGTGATTTCGCTACGATTGCTAATTGATAACATGAATTTTTAAGAAGTAATTTCCGACTGTGGTAGAAGAAATAGATTCAATAATTTTGTCTTGGAAAAACTCATTTATAAGTACGATCTATGCACTTGTGAAGCTGAACTTCTTATATTAAAGACTGCAAAAATTTTAAAAGCACATTTACGCCTCTACAGACGGATAGAATATAAATTTAAAATTAAGAAAACAGATTTTTACCGAAATTTGCTGAAAATGTGCTAAAAAAAGGTAAAAAATTGAAAACAAGAAATCCGTATTCAATATTTGTTCTTTTTATTATACTTTTTGTAAACCTTAAAAGGAAAGAAAATTTGTGTGAATAATTTTTCGTCTTTGTTTTCTTTACAATAGCTGCAAATCAATATTTTATATTTTTTTTCTATATCTCTGTACCATATACTCGTATACTCAATCAAGAAAAAAAGAAGAAAAAAAAGATTTTATTTTAAAGTAGAACAAGAAAAACTTCATCTCCTAAAATAATGAAATCGAGGAAATCTGAAATGTAAGGCTAGTATTCTCTTTTCGAAACTAAAGTATACCTGTACAGAATCACAATTGAGAAGAACGTTAAAATATTTAGGAAATTTTCTTCCTTTAATTATTCAAAATCTTCCAATCAATTGCAGGAAAAGCCTATAAATCTTTTTTCTTTATTTTTCTTCTTCTTCTTTTGTATCCTATAGAAAATTTCATTCAGTTTGAAACAAACAATAACGAAAAGTGATTAATTTATGACTTTACGCTTTTCCTTAAATGTCTACATCAGACATCGTTCGTATCTCAATTTAATGGTTTGTTTTTATTTTGTATTTTTTGTGAATTTTGCAAGGATTTTCTTACTTTTCACTTTTTTTTTCGTATATAAAAAAATTTCGATTGAATTCATTCTAGAGTAATAAAAATTATACCATGAGAGTAACACGTACACAAAATAGTAATAAAAAAAATTAAATGACGGCATAGGGAAATTATTAAAATTTGGGTCAAGGTTCGAAAATTTTTATACCAATTTCCTATATATTTGAAAAATTTTCCGTTTTTCATTTTAATTCTTCCTTGTTTTGTAATTGTTTGCTTTAATTTTTTTTTAAACAATAATAAAACATTTGCCTATTTACTTTGTTCATTTGTATATCAATGGAAATTTTGTACGTAGATTTATATATACCTATGAATGTATAGCTAATGTTTATGTATGTACCGTAAGTATGTATGAAGAGCAAATAGTACTAACTTGCCATTATCTGCACTTTGTGTAAATTGAACAAAAGTAAGATTGTCACAGAATTTTAATTGAAAAAAAGGACAACATGAGATAGAGAGAAAATTGAAAAGAAAGAATTTAGAAAAAGAAAATGGTACAGAAAAAAGAAAAGAAACAAAAAAAATACGCAAAACGACTGCAAATGAATTTTTTTCCTTTCAGGCTTGTACATATTTTTCTCCACTCTAGATGAATCATATAGTTGGTCGTATATGTGTATGTGCATGTACAAATATTATCGGAATAAAAGAAAAGAATAATATAGGTAAACAAAAATTAAAAACCCAATTATCTAGGTAGGAGGCAAATATTCACATAGTTTAAATATAAAAAAGGCTATTAAAGGATATTTAATTTTTTTGTTATTCTTACTTTTATTATTTTTTTTTTTTTGATTAATTTTTCCATTTGTTATTGCTACTGTATGAAAATTAACAAAAAAAAAAAATAAAAAATCCTGAATTTAAATGAAATTTTTGTGTAAGAGAAAATTCTCTAATCGTTTTATAGATGTGAGAATGTAATTTGTACCGTATATAACAAATTTGTCTCTCTATTTGTAACCTAAATAATTAGAAAAATTATGTGTAGATACATAAGTATGTACAGATATATAAATGTGTACATATTGTGATTTAGCAAAAAAAATTGTGTAAAGTCACATTAAAATGTATTTTGGCTCTTTTCTCGCAATGTTTGAAATAAAAAGATAGAAATGGTTTTATAAAAGGTAGAAAGAATTTTTAAGATATGTAAATTAAAAATTGCAAATTATTTTGATTTACAGAGAGTTTTACAATTGGTCTACAAGTTTGATCAGCATCATTCGTAATTTTTTAACTTTTCAAAATTTTTCAAATAACTGATGGAAAGAATTTATCTTATTAATATTTTAAATTGTAAAAAAAAATTGGCAATTCAATAATCTAAAAGAAATCATTTTTAGTCGGTACTAAAGTCCAGACTCAATGTAATTTCTCAACACTAATTTTGTTTGTAAAAATAACAATTCACAGCAAAATTTATTTGCATAAATCAAAACTAGTGTTACTTAAAAAATAATTTTTCACATATTTTTAGAATTCCACCTCTCTTTAATTAATTTTGCATATTCTAATTGAATTCTAATTGAATAAGTTGTATTCATTACATGGCAAATGATGGGAGATATACGCATTTAGGTATGTGATTAATTTGATTTGTTTGGAAAACCATAAAATAAATTTCTTGTTAAATTTCAGGTTAATTTGAATAACTCTACTTCCCAAATTTTTACGATTTTGAAAATACGATCGCAAGCTCATATGTAATACAAAATGTTTTAGAAAAATTCAAGTCCACATAAAGTATGTAATTTCAAACATGTAAGTACTTTTCATAAATTTCTTATATGCAAAATAAATGTTTATCTTTAAAATATTTAGTTAAGCAGTTCTTCACAGTGTAGATGTAAGTATTCTTTGCATTATGATGTAAATGTGCTAAATAAATGTAAGCAGCTACGAGTTGATGTATGAAGTAAATATGGTTTTTGTAAGGACATGCTCATGAAATCAGTCACTAACTTTTCAACTAGTTCATTTATGACCAGTAGAATTTATAATCAGAGAATAGAGATGAAGAAAATGCAAAAAAAAAACAACCGATCGGCAATAATGGCAAAGTGAATAATAATAGCTTAAAATTAAATTTGATTTCATAAACAGAAAATTCTAAAATAGAACAATCTTTAACCACATGAATGTTATTCTCGTTGTTTGGAAATTCAAGATGTAGCTATAGTAAGTGGTATTCATATGATATTCGATAACTTTCACCTATGTTTACCTTGAATATTGAAATATTTATATCACTTAAATAAGAGTTTTTTATACTCAAATTTATCAATAATTTTAGTTTACTTTGGTAAAATGGAATTCAATTTTTATACAATTAAATAAAAATTTTCTACTAAATTGCACTCGAAATGAGGCCAGTATTTAAAAATAAGGTTAAAGTTTTAGCCTTACTGCTGTTGCTGTTAAATACCCTGTAAAATTTAATAAAAGTTCAAATAATTTTTTATTTTACGTGATTTAAAAAAAAAAATTTAAAGCTTTTTACAAAAAAATTTATTGTTATTCTTTTTATTATGTAAAATATTGAAATTTTAAATAATTTTTTGGTTAATTCTAAATTGATTTTCTCTAGTAACATTCTTGAACTTATGTAAATTAAAAAAAATTATAATTATTCGAACAAATATTTAATTTGAAAAATATTGCGTAATTTTAAGGATTTATATAGTGCAAACACCAAACACCTCATCTACTCCACTCCTTCTTCGCATACAATCTTTTCAGTCTTTAATAATTTTTTTCCAATTAAATTTTTCGCTTTTCAAATTTATGCGCCAACCGCGATCAAATTATAATTTTCTGGTTGATTATGTGTGTTGTAACTTGTGTAATACAATTATTTATATACATACATACTTACATTTATGTATGTACATTTATGTTTCTTTTTTACTTTGTAAATTGCATACATTTTACAATATCGTTCAGTGTTAAAGAGATGGCGGTGAAAGGCAACTAAAACATTTTTACTTTTTTAATTTACATTCTCTTTTATTTTCTTTATAATTTTCTTATGTTGTAGAAGGCTAAATGTGACGAAATGGGACACTTTCGGAAAAAATAAAAAAAAAATATTTTCCATTTTGAATTTTTGGTTTTTTTTTTTCTCCTTTTGTTCATTTAATTTTTGGTTGGAATATTAAAAGTGAAAAATGGTTTTCATTAAAAAAGACGTTCAAAGAAAATTTGTACCAATATTTGAGTTTCTTTTTTTTTTTGGTACAGTTTTTTATTATTTTTATTTTTTTTTTTGTCTATTTTAATATGTGTTGAATGGAAAGTATGTTTGAACATATGTACATGTAATAGGTATGAATGAGAATGGTGTATATAAAATTTTTGACTATTCACATCTTGTAACACTGTACTGGTGAAGAGTGTAAAAAGGGGGTAAGGAAAAGGTTCTCTTTTCTATATTTGTATTTTGTATTTTTTGTTTCTTATTTAAATTTATGTCAGAATTTTATTTTTTTTTTGTTTTTTGGGAACTGGAGAGTAAGGGACAAAGGAGACGGTAGTGAATATTTTAGAGAAAAAATTAAAAATAAACATGAAAATTTTGTATTCTTACAGAAAAGAAAGAAATGGAAAATTAATTCTTTTTGAAAATATATTTTTTTTTTGTTTTTTCTTTTTCTGCTTCTATAAATATAATTTGAATTCATTTTATTGTTAGCTTTCACGACCTGTTTTATATTTTTCCGGAAGTAAATATCTCTTTAGTTTTCTTTTCAGTTATGCAGTCAGAAAATCTCAAAAATTGGAATTATTTGGAAACATATGAGAAAACTAAATTCTTTAATATTCGGGGATTCGGGGGTTCTTTATTCTTTAATATTATTGAATGATCTGTTGAATAGCGTGTGCTTGTACTAAATCGAGTGTTAAATGGATTCATGTTTTGTCAGTTGTGTTGTTAGAGTTATGTCAGAATATGTAATATATGTTTTGAATATCATGAAGGTCCCCCAAGCTTAAATTTTGATGAATTAACTAATATCAACCCGAAACATATGCCGGAGGACACATCAATATTGATCATCTTACACAATTCTTATACATTGTCGAAACTCGGCTTCTAAATTTACTTTTCGTTTGTTGAATTTTGAAATGAAATTAATTTCTAATATTTTAAGGATTCTTGACACAATTTTATTCAAAATAGTTAAAACAATAATTAATTTAGGCTACGATTGACAAATTATTATCAATTATAAATAATGTTGTCAATATTAATACTAAAAAAATTCTTACATAATGTTTCAAAATTTATTCTTCTGCGAAAATGATCAAGGTCAGTTAAAAGTCATTCAAAATACTAATTGTATGTTATTCAGATAAATTATTATAGGTCATAATTTAATTTTTGTTAAAAATTTACCATATTTTGATGTAGGTATAGTATAAGAACCAGGTGGCATAAAACATTTCAACCAATCTCTTATATAGAATTTTAAAACACTATTTTCAGTTATTGAATTTTCTCGAAAAACTGCTCGAAAAAAACGATTATATTACATAAAATAATTAAATATGACAGAATGCAAATGAATTGACACATAAAACCGATTTACAAATAAAAACAGTAAAAGACAAATTATAATAAATCATGCAGGTATACATAGATTTAGAACCTCCCTACCAAGACATAAATAAGTGAGCTCAAGAGCGTTGAGCATTATAAAGAAAGAAAAAATAATAATCTATAGCAGCTCATAGCTGAATAATTGGTCAAAATTGCCAAGTGTGTTGGAACTTTTGTACAATTGCATATGTAAGGATGGTACATTATATTCACTATACACATATAAGAGAAATCTCTTGCCATGAAACTATTCTGTAGAAAACTTGTAGAATGCTTTCTCTCAATATAAGGAAAATTATAGCCATTAAAATAACATCATTTTTCATAATAAACTTTTGTCGGTAGCTTCCATATTTTTTTTCTTCCTTTTCTACTTTTATTTTTTTTTTCTCTCTATTTTGCTTTCTTTTTTTAAGATAACGAAGTTCCGTTTCTTTTGCTCATTTTCACAGAAAAAAAGAAGTAAAACAAAATAAAAACAATTTTGAAGTATACACACATTTGCACAAATGGAATTTTCACATAAGAATTAATTTGAATGAAATTGAAAGAAAAGTGAAAATTTAACGATATTTTACAATGTATGTTTGTTCATAAATTATGAGCGATATCTCATTTAATGATTCCGTCGCTTTCCATTAAATTTTTCTTATTTTTCTAATTGGTTATTGTGAGGTTATTGTGGATTAGGAAGTCATTTACGCAAAAATGAAAAGAAAGATAAAAAATAAGGGAATAAATATCAGCAAATATACCAAAAAATAACGATAAAGCTGAGTGTACATTATAAGGTTTTTATGTAGATAATAAAATATATTATTGTACCATGAAATCACTAGGAGTAATTATCAGGCCTATACCGCAGTAAAATTAAAGGAAGATTTGCTGCTATCGCGTTAAATCTGGAAATTATTTAGAAAGTTTATAAAAAGTCAAAAATTTTTAACAGTACTTAATTAAACTGTAGTGTTGAAGCCTGTGAAATTATCAGCCTTATTGATTGTTCGATGACATTTACATGCCTTTAAGTAATTAGCTAATTTCAGCTTCAAATTCTTTAAAAAGTACAGAGCGTTAGTTTTATGTATTATAAAATTTTTGGGAATTAATATTTTAAAAATTTTCAAATTAATAATGAAAGGAAGCATATTATGAATAGAGATAATAGGGAAATATCGGGAAATGACGGAAACATTTTAATTAATTCAATTAATTAAGTTTAATAAGATTGTTTTGGAGTAGAAAATTTATAATTTTTTTATGGCCTGACATATCCAATAATTTTAGCAGATTGTGTTTAAAAGATATTCTTTAGGTATGTAAATAGAACAAGATAAAACTCTTGAGTCAAAAGCTTGGTAATTTAAAGGAAGAAATAAATATTAGTGAACAATTTTCGTCGTAATATAAAATATTAGTTTTTTTTCCGAGAAGTTAACGCGGAGTTTACGTAAACTATAAGCAGTTAACAAAATTGATAATTAGTATAAGTTCTGCAAGTTACATTCCACATAACGTTAGGTATTTTACATGCTTTACCGCAAAATCATTTTAAAATCTTTTTGATTAACTTTTATCCTTAAAATTGAGGACTACAATAATTGACTTATCCATTGTTGTTTAGCCACCTCTGATAATAAGTAATACAAAAGTATAAATAATATAATATGTATATACATGTATGTATGTATAGTAAATTTAAAGAAAATATATTTAGATTTTCTTGTATTTACAATGCATTAACGTGTAAGTTTGTTTTAAATTTTTGTTTTTATTTTATAAACGTCCTTCTTTTACAGAAATCTTCTAAGAAGAATATTATTATCTAGTATGTTGGCTCCCGTTCTAATGCGGAATTTATTTTAAAATGTTAAATACTATGTAAAAATTATAAATCACTATAAAGAAGGTAAAGAAAAAAACAAAGCAAGATGGCAAAAGAGGATAAAATAGGAATTTTTAGACATTAACGGACTTATCCACAAATAAATATTTATTGTTAACTTTAATGGGATGTGCAATTGGAAACACAATTTCTCCTCCGGACATTTAACTGCTGTATGTGTTTACCTTTAGCACTTTTTTTAGCATTTGCAAGATACAAGGGATTTAATTTTAAATGCAAGTATGTTTTTTGTGAAGTAAGTGTAAGTTTTAAAAACTATTATAAGCATATATGTGAATGTTTATACTTTGCTGTATTATCAATAGACAAAAGTTGCACTTATCCTAAAAGAGACAACAAAACACATTAGAAAAATAAATAGTTTTATTTGATTTTAATGATAATTTATTTATTTCAGACCCTATTTCAATCGATTGTAATTAGTATTATTAGACGGTGTCTTTGTTCTGAAGAGAAGGAATTTGACTCTGAAGCCTTTTGCGGCAACTAGAATAATCTCTGAAAACCCTTCTTTTAATTATATTCGAATATACAGGTTGTTTTGCATAAAGTGGCAAATAATTACAGGGATTAAACTTTGACCAATTTCCAGCTCTTTGTTTTTGGTCAATAAACAACATTCACAAATATTTTTTCAGCTTAGTATATGTATAATTTAAAATTTGTATGAAATGTGTGAAAAATGCATTTTCGCATGTTTTTTGGACACATTCAAACGTTTTACTAGTAAAACTATGAGAAATAGAGACAAATGTTATATGGTTTAACTTTTAGATCTCATCGTAAAGAAGAAAAAATCAAAAAAAAAAA